>NW_026577982.1:0-10000000 GCF_029603195.1 Condylostylus longicornis
CAAAAATATTTTTGCTACGGCCTATTATCATATATTGGCAGAATCTGTGGATCCCCAGTGATTACAAAAAACACTTAAAATCGCTCTATCTCTTCTAGTTTAGCCAAAAAACGCGTTTAAAGTTTTGGAAAAGATTTTCTTAAATATCTCCAAAAATATTTTTGCTACGGCCTATTATCATATATTGGCAGAATCTGTGGATCCCCAGTGATCACGAAAAACACTTAAAATCGCTCTATCTCTTCTAGTTTAGCCAGAAAACGCGTTTAAAGTTTTGCAAAAGATTTTCTTAAATATCTCCAAAAATATTTTTGCTACGGCCTATTATCATATATTGGCAGAATCTGTGGATCCCCAGTGATTACAAAAAAACACTTAAAATCGCTCTATCTCTTCTAGTTTAGCCAGAAAACGTGTTTAAAGTTTTGCAAAAGATTTTCTTAAATATCTCCAAAAATATTTTTGCTACGGCCTATTATCATATATTGGCAGAATCTGTGGATCCCCAGTGATCACAAAAAACACTTAAAATCGCTCTATCTCTTCTAGTTTAGCCAGAAAACGCGTTTAAAGTTTTGGAAAAGATTTTCTTAAATATCTCCAAAAATATTTTTGCTACGGCCTATTATCATATATTGGCAGAATCTGTGGATCCCCAGTGATTACAAAAAACACTTAAAATCGCTCTATCTCTTCTAGTTTAGCCAAAAAACGCGTTTAAAGTTTTGGAAAAGATTTTCTTAAATATCTCCAAAAATATTTTTGCTACGGCCTATTATCATATATTGGCAGAATCTGTGGATCCCCAGTGATCACGAAAAACACTTAAAATCGCTCTATCTCTTCTAGTTTAGCCAGAAAACGCGTTTAAAGTTTTGGAAAAGATTTTCTTAAATATCTCCAAAAATATTTTTGATACGGCCTATTATCATATATTGGCAGAATCTGTGGATCCCCAGTGATCACGAAAAACACAATCGCTCTATCTCTTCTAGTTTAGCCAGAAAACGCGTTTAAAGTTTTGCAAAAGATTTTCTTAAATATCTCCAAAAATATTTTTGCTACGGCCTATTATCATATATTGGCAGAATCTGTGGATCCCCAGTGATCACAAAAAACACTTAAAATCGCTCTATCTCTTCTAGTTTAGCCAGAAAACGCGTTTAAAGTTTTGCAAAAGATTTTCTTAAATATCTTCAAAAATGTTTTTGCTACGACCTATTATCATATATTGGCAGAATCTGTGGATCCCCAGTGATCACGAAAAACACTTAAAATCGCTCTATCTCTTCTAGTTTAGCCAGAAAACGCGTTTAAAGTTTTGCAAAAGATTTTCTTAAATATCTCCAAAAAATATTTTTGCTACGGCCTATTATCATATATTGGGCAGAATCTGTGTATCCCCAGTGATCACGAAAAACACTTAAAATCGCTCTATCTCTTCTAGTTTAGCCAGAAAACGCGTTTAAAGTTTTGCAAAAGATTTTCTTAAATATTTCCAAAAATATTTTTGCTACGGCCTATTATCATATATTGGAAGAATCTGTGGATCCCCAGTGATCACGAAAAACACTTAAAATCGCTCTATCTCTTCTAGTTTAGCCAGAAAACGCGTTTAAAGTTTTGCAAAAGATTTTCTTAAATATCTCCAAAAATATTTTTGCTACGGCCTATTATCATATATTGGCAGAATCTGTGGATCCCCAGTGATCACAAAAAACACTTAAAATCGCTCTATCTCTTCTAGTTTAGCCAGAAAACGCGTTTAAAATTTTGGACAAGATTTTCTTAAATATCTCCAAAAATATTTTTGCTACGGCCTATTATCATATATTGGCAGAATCTGTGGATCCCCAGTGATTACAAAAAACACTTAAAATCGCTCTATCTCTTCTAGTTTAGCCAAAAAACGCGTTTAAACTTTTGGAAAAGATTTTCTTAAATATCTCCAAAAATAATTTTTGCTACGGCCTATTATCATATATTGGCAGAATCTGTGGATCCCCAGTGATCACGAAAAACACTTAAAATCGCTCTATCTCTTCTAGTTTAGCCAGAAAACGCGTTTAAAGTTTTGCAAAAGATTTTCTTAAATATCTCCAAAAATATTTTTGCTACGGCCTATTATCATATATTGGCAGAATCTGTGGATCCCCAGTGATTACAAAAAACACTTAAAATCGCTCTATCTCTTCTAGTTTAGCCAGAAAACGCGTTTAAAAGTTTTGCAAAAGATTTTCTTAAATATCTCCAAAAATATTTTTGCTACGGCCTATTATCATATATTGGCAGAATCTGTGGATCCCCAGTGATCACGAAAAAACACTTAAAATCGCTCTATCTCTTCTAGTTTAGCCAGAAAACGCGTTTAAAGTTTTGGAAAAGATTTTCTTAAATATCTCCAAAAATATTTTTGCTACGGCCTATTATCATATATTGGCAGAATCTGTGGATCCCCAGTGATTACAAAAAACACTTAATCGCTCTATCTCTTCTAGTTTAGCCAGAAAACGTGTTTAAAGTTTTGCAAAAGATTTTCTTAAATATCTCCAAAAATATTTTTGCTACGGCCTATTATCATATATTGGCAGAATCTGTGGATCCCCAGTGATCACAAAAAACACTTAAAATCGCTCTATCTCTTCTAGTTTAGCCAGAAAACGCGTTTAAAGTTTTGGAAAAGATTTTCTTAAATATCTCCAAAAATATTTTTGCTACGGCCTATTATCATATATTGGCAGAATCTGTGGATCCCCAGTGATTACAAAAAACACATTAAAATCGCTCTATCTCTTCTAGTTTAGCCAAAAAACGCGTTTAAAGTTTTGGAAAAGATTTTCTTAAATATCTCCAAAAATATTTTTGCTACGGCCTATTATCATATATTGGCAGAATCTGTGGATCCCCAGTGATCACGAAAAACACTTAAAATCGCTCTATCTCTTCTAGTTTAGCCAGAAAACGCGTTTAAAGTTTTGCAAAAGATTTTCTTAAATATCTCCAAAAATATTTTTGCTACGGCCTATTATCATATATTGGCAGAATCTGTGGATCCCCAGTGATTACAAAAAACACTTAAAATCGCTCTATCTCTTCTAGTTTAGCCAGAAAACGCGTTTAAAGTTTTGCAAAAGATTTTCTTAAATATCTCCAAAAATATTTTTGCTACGGCCTATTATCATATATTGGCAGAATCTGTGGATCCCCAGTGATCACAAAAAACACTTAAAATCGCTCTATCTCTTCTAGTTTAGCCAGAAAACGCGTTTAAAGTTTTGGAAAAGATTTTCTTAAATATCTCCAAAAATATTTTTGCTACGGCCTATTATCATATATTGGCAGAATCTGTGGATCCCCAGTGATTACAAAAAACACTTAAAATCGCTCTATCTCTTCTAGTTTAGCCAGAAAACGTGTTTAAAGTTTTGCAAAAGATTTTCTTAAATATCTCCAAAAATATTTTTGCTACGGCCTATTATCATATATTGGCAGAATCTGTGGATCCCCAGTGATCACAAAAAACACTTAAAATCGCTCTATCTCTTCTAGTTTAGCCAGAAAACGCGTTTAAAGTTTTGGAAAAGATTTTCTTAAATATCTCCAAAAATATTTTTGCTACGGCCTATTATCATATATTGGCAGAATCTGTGGATCCCCAGTGATTACAAAAAACACTTAAAATCGCTCTATCTCTTCTAGTTTAGCCAAAAAACGCGTTTAAAGTTTTGGAAAAGATTTTCTTAAATATCACCAAAAATATTTTTGCTACGGCCTATTATCATATATTGGCAGAATCTGTGGATCCCCAGTGATCACGAAAAACACTTAAAATCGCTCTATCTCTTCTAGTTTAGCCAGAAAACGCGTTTAAAGTTTTGGAAAAGATTTTCTTAAATATCTCCAAAAATATTTTTGATACGGCCTATTATCATATATTGGCAGAATCTGTGGATCCCCAGTGATCACGAAAAACACTTAAAATCGCTCTATCTCTTCTAGTTTAGCCAGAAAACGCGTTTAAAGTTTTGGAAAAGATTTTCTTAAATATCTCCAAAAATATTTTTGCTACGGCCTATTATCATATATTGGCAGAATCTGTGGATCCCCAGTGATCACAAAAAACACTTAAAATCGCTCTATCTCTTCTAGTTTAGCCAGAAAACGCGTTTAAAATTTTGGAAAAGATTTTCTTAAATATCTCCAAAAATATTTTTGCTACGGCCTATTATCATATATTGGCAGAATCTGTGGATCCCCAGTGATCACGAAAAACACTTAAAATCGCTCTATCTCTTCTAGTTTAGCCAGAAAACGCGTTTAAAGTTTTGCAAAAGATTTTCTTAAATATCTTCAAAAATGTTTTTGCTACGACCTATTATCATATATTGGCAGAATCTGTGGATCTCCAGTGATCACGAAAAACACTTAAAATCGCTCTATCTCTTCTAGTTTAGCCAGAAAACGCGTTTAAAGTTTTGCAAAAGATTTTCTTAAATATCTCCAAAAATATTTTTGCTACGGCCTATTATCATATATTGGCAGAATCTGTGGATCCCCAGTGATTACAAAAAACACTTAAAATCGCTCTATCTCTTCTAGTTTAGCCAGAAAACGCGTTTAAAGTTTTGCAAAAGATTTTCTTAAATATCTCCAAAAATATTTTTGCTACGGCCTATTATCATATATTGGCAGAATCTGTGGATCCCCAGTGATCACAAAAAACACTTAAAATCGCTCTATCTCTTCTAGTTTAGCCAGAAAACGCGTTTAAAGTTTTGGAAAAGATTTTCTTAAATATCTCCAAAAATATTTTTGCTACGGCCTATTATCATATATTGGCAGAATCTGTGGATCCCCAGTGATTACAAAAAACACTTAAAATCGCTCTATCTCTTCTAGTTTAGCCAGAAAACGCGTTTAAAGTTTTGGAAAAGATTTTCTTAAATATCTCCAAAAATATTTTTGCTACGGCCTATTATCATATATTGGCAGAATCTGTGGATCCCCAGTGATCACAAAAAACACTTAAAATCGCTCTATCTCTTCTAGTTTAGCCAGAAAACGCGTTTAAAGTTTTGCAAAAGATTTTCTTAAATATCTTCAAAAATATTTTTGCTACGGCCTATTATCATATATTGGCAGAATCTGTGGATCCCCAGTGATCACAAAAAACACTTAAAATCGCTCTATCTCTTTTAGTTTAGGCAGAAAACGCGTTTAAAGTTTTGCAAAAGATTTTCTTAAATATCTTCAAAAATATTTTTGCTACGGCCTATTATCATATATTGGCAGAATCTGTGGATCCCCAGTGATCACGAAAAACACTTAAAATCGCTCTATCTCTTCTAGTTTAGCCAGAAAACGCGTTTAAAGTTTTGGAAAAGATTTTCTTAAATATCTCCAAAAATATTTTTGCTACGGCCTATTATCATATATTGGCAGAATCTGTGGATCCCCAGTGATCACGAAAAACACTTAAAATCGCTCTATCTCTTCTAGTTTAGCCAGAAAACGCGTTTAAAGTTTTGGAAAAGATTTTCTTAAATATCTCCAAAAATATTTTTGCTACGGCCTATTATCATATATTGGCAGAATCTGTGGATCCCCAGTGATCACAAAAAACACTTAAAATCGCTCTATCTCTTCTAGTTTAGCCAGAAAACGCGTTTAAAATTTTGGAAAAGATTTTCTTAAATATCTCCAAAAATATTTTTGCTACGGCCTATTATCATATATTGGCAGAATCTGTGGATCCCCAGTGATCACGAAAAACACTTAAAATCGCTCTATCTCTTCTAGTTTAGCCAGAAAACGCGTTTAAAGTTTTGCAAAAGATTTTCTTAAATATCTTCAAAAATGTTTTTGCTACGACCTATTATCATATATTGGCAGAATCTGTGGATCTCCAGTGATCACGAAAAACACTTAAAATCGCTCTATCTCTTCTAGTTTAGCCAGAAAACGCGTTTAAAGTTTTGCAAAAGATTTTCTTAAATATCTCCAAAAATATTTTTGCTACGGCCTATTATCATATATTGGCAGAATCTGTGGATCCCCAGTGATTACAAAAAACACTTAAAATCGCTCTATCTCTTCTAGTTTAGCCAGAAAACGCGTTTAAAGTTTTGCAAAAGATTTTCTTAAATATCTCCAAAAATATTTTTGCTACGGCCTATTATCATATATTGGCAGAATCTGTGGATCCCCAGTGATCACAAAAAACACTTAAAATCGCTCTATCTCTTCTAGTTTAGCCAGAAAACGCGTTTAAAGTTTTGGAAAAGATTTTCTTAAATATCTCCAAAAATATTTTTGCTACGGCCTATTATCATATATTGGCAGAATCTGTGGATCCCCAGTGATTACAAAAAACACTTAAAATCGCTCTATCTCTTCTAGTTTAGCCAGAAAACGCGTTTAAAGTTTTGGAAAAGATTTTCTTAAATATCTCCAAAAATATTTTTGCTACGGCCTATTATCATATATTGGCAGAATCTGTGGATCCCCAGTGATCACAAAAAACACTTAAAATCGCTCTATCTCTTCTAGTTTAGCCAGAAAACGCGTTTAAAGTTTTGCAAAAGATTTTCTTAAATATCTTCAAAAATATTTTTGCTACGGCCTATTATCATATATTGGCAGAATCTGTGGATCCCCAGTGATCACAAAAAACACTTAAAATCGCTCTATCTCTTTTAGTTTAGGCAGAAAACGCGTTTAAAGTTTTGCAAAAGATTTTCTTAAATATCTTCAAAAATATTTTTGCTACGGCCTATTATCATATATTGGCAGAATCTGTGGATCCCCAGTGATCACGAAAAACACTTAAAATCGCTCTATCTCTTCTAGTTTAGCCAGAAAACGCGTTTAAAGTTTTGGAAAAGATTTTCTTAAATATCTCCAAAAATATTTTTGCTACGGCCTATTATCATATATTGGCAGAATCTGTGGATCCCCAGTGATCACGAAAAACACTTAAAATCGCTCTATCTCTTCTAGTTTAGCCAGAAAACGCGTTTAAAGTTTTGGAAAAGATTTTCTTAAATATCTCCAAAAATATTTTTGCTACGGCCTATTATCATATATTGGCAGAATCTGTGGATCCCCAGTGATCACAAAAAACACTTAAAATCGCTCTATCTCTTCTAGTTTAGCCAGAAAACGCGTTTAAAATTTTGGAAAAGATTTTCTTAAATATCTCCAAAAATATTTTTGCTACGGCCTATTATCATATATTGGCAGAATCTGTGGATCCCCAGTGATCACGAAAAACACTTAAAATCGCTCTATCTCTTCTAGTTTAGCCAGAAAACGCGTTTAAAGTTTTGCAAAAGATTTTCTTAAATATCTTCAAAAATGTTTTTGCTACGACCTATTATCATATATTGGCAGAATCTGTGGATCTCCAGTGATCACGAAAAACACTTAAAATCGCTCTATCTCTTCTAGTTTAGCCAGAAAACGCGTTTAAAGTTTTGCAAAAGATTTTCTTAAATATCTCCAAAAATATTTTTGCTACGGCCTATTATCATATATTGGCAGAATCTGTGGATCCCCAGTGATTACAAAAAACACTTAAAATCGCTCTATCTCTTCTAGTTTAGCCAGAAAACGCGTTTAAAGTTTTGCAAAAGATTTTCTTAAATATCTCCAAAAATATTTTTGCTACGGCCTATTATCATATATTGGCAGAATCTGTGGATCCCCAGTGATCACAAAAAACACTTAAAATCGCTCTATCTCTTCTAGTTTAGCCAGAAAACGCGTTTAAAGTTTTGGAAAAGATTTTCTTAAATATCTCCAAAAATATTTTTGCTACGGCCTATTATCATATATTGGCAGAATCTGTGGATCCCCAGTGATCACAAAAAACACTTAAAATCGCTCTATCTCTTTTAGTTTAGACAGAAAACGCGTTTAAAGTTTTGCAAAAGATTTTCTTAAATATCTTCAAAAATATTTTTGCTACGGCCTATTATCATATATTGGCAGAATCTGTGGATCCCCAGTGATCACGAAAAACACTTAAAATCGCTCTATCTCTTCTAGTTTAGCCAGAAAACGCGTTTAAAGTTTTGGAAAAGATTTTCTTAAATATCTCCAAAAATATTTTTGCTACGGCCTATTAGCATATATTGGCAGAATCTGTGGATCCCCAGTGATCACGAAGAACACTTAAAATCGCTCTATCTCTTCTAGTTTAGCCAGAAAACGCGTTTAAAGTTTTGGAAAAGATTTTTTTAAATATCTCCAAAAATATTTTTGCTACGGCCTATTATCATATATTGGCAGAATCTGTGGATCCCCAGTGATCACGAAAAACACTTAAAATCGCTCTATCTCTTCTAGTTTAGCCAGAAAACGCGTTTAAAGTTTTGGAAAAGATTTTCTTAAATATCTCCAAAAATATTTTTGCTACGGCCTATTGTCATATATTGGCAGAATCTGTGGATCCCCAGTGATCACGAAAACACTTAAAATCGCTCTATCTCTTCTAGTTTAGCCAGAAAACGCGTTTAAAGTTTTGCAAAAGATTTTCTTAAATATCTCCAAAAATATTTTTGCTACGGCCTATTAGCATATATTGGCAGAATCTGTGGATCCCCAGTGATCACGAAGAACACTTAAAATCGCTCTATCTCTTCTAGTTTAGCCAGAAAACGCGTTTAAAGTTTTGCAAAAGATTTTCTTAAATATCTCCAAAAATATTTTTGCTACGGCCTATTATCATATATTGGCAGAATCTGTGGATCCCCAGTGATCACAAAAAACACTTAAAATCGCTCTATCTCTTCTAGTTTAGCCAGAAAACGCGTTTAAAGTTTTGCAAAAGATTTTCTTAAATATCTTCAAAAATATTTTTGCTACGGCCTATTATCATATATTGGCAGAATCTGTGTATCCCCAGTGATCACGAAAAACACTTAAAATCGCTCTATCTCTTCTAGTTTAGCCAGAAAACGCGTTTAAAGTTTTGCAAAAGATTTTCTTAAATATTTCCAAAAATATTTTTGCTACGGCCTATTATCATATATTGGAAGAATCTGTGGATCCCCAGTGATCACGAAAAACACTTAAAATCGCTCTATCTCTTCTAGTTTAGCCAGAAAACGCGTTTAAAGTTTTGCAAAAGATTTTCTTAAATATCTCCAAAAATATTTTTGCTACGGCCTATTATCATATATTGGCAGAATCTGTGGATCCCCAGTGATCACAAAAAACACTTAAAATCGCTCTATCTCTTCTAGTTTAGCCAGAAAACGCGTTTAAAATTTTGGACAAGATTTTCTTAAATATCTCCAAAAATATTTTTGCTACGGCCTATTATCATATATTGGCAGAATCTGTGGATCCCCAGTGATTACAAAAAACACTTAAAATCGCTCTATCTCTTCTAGTTTAGCCAAAAAACGCGTTTAAACTTTTGGAAAAGATTTTCTTAAATATCTCCAAAAATATTTTTGCTACGGCCTATTATCATATATTGGCAGAATCTGTGGATCCCCAGTGATCACGAAAAACACTTAAAATCGCTCTATCTCTTCTAGTTTAGCCAGAAAACGCGTTTAAAGTTTTGCAAAAGATTTTCTTAAATATCTCCAAAAATATTTTTGCTACGGCCTATTATCATATATTGGCAGAATCTGTGGATCCCCAGTGATTACAAAAAACACTTAAAATCGCTCTATCTCTTCTAGTTTAGCCAGAAAACGCGTTTAAAGTTTTGCAAAAGATTTTCTTAAATATCTCCAAAAATATTTTTGCTACGGCCTATTATCATATATTGGCAGAATCTGTGGATCCCCAGTGATCACGAAAAACACTTAAAATCGCTCTATCTCTTCTAGTTTAGCCAGAAAACGCGTTTAAAGTTTTGGAAAAGATTTTCTTAAATATCTCCAAAAATATTTTTGCTACGGCCTATTATCATATATTGGCAGAATCTGTGGATCCCCAGTGATTACAAAAAACACTTAAAATCGCTCTATCTCTTCTAGCTTAGCCAGAAAACGTGTTTAAAGTTTTGCAAAAGATTTTCTTAAATATCTCCAAAAATATTTTTGCTACGGCCTATTATCATATATTGGCAGAATCTGTGGATCCCCAGTGATCACAAAAAACACTTAAAATCGCTCTATCTCTTCTAGTTTAGCCAGAAAACGCGTTTAAAGTTTTGGAAAAGATTTTCTTAAATATCTCCAAAAATATTTTTGCTACGGCCTATTATCATATATTGGCAGAATCTGTGGATCCCCAGTGATTACAAAAAACACTTAAAATCGCTCTATCTCTTCTAGTTTAGCCAAAAAACGCGTTTAAAGTTTTGGAAAAGATTTTCTTAAATATCTCCAAAAATATTTTTGCTACGGCCTATTATCATATATTGGCAGAATCTGTGGATCCCCAGTGATCACGAAAAACACTTAAAATCGCTCTATCTCTTCTAGTTTAGCCAGAAAACGCGTTTAAAGTTTTGCAAAAGATTTTCTTAAATATCTCCAAAAATATTTTTGCTACGGCCTATTATCATATATTGGCAGAATCTGTGGATCCCCAGTGATTACAAAAAACACTTAAAATCGCTCTATCTCTTCTAGTTTAGCCAGAAAACGCGTTTAAAGTTTTGCAAAAGATTTTCTTAAATATCTCCAAAAATATTTTTGCTACGGCCTATTATCATATATTGGCAGAATCTGTGGATCCCCAGTGATCACAAAAAACACTTAAAATCGCTCTATCTCTTCTAGTTTAGCCAGAAAACGCGTTTAAAGTTTTGGAAAAGATTTTCTTAAATATCTCCAAAAATATTTTTGCTACGGCCTTATCATATATTGGCAGAATCTGTGGATCCCCAGTGATTACAAAAAACACTTAAAATCGCTCTATCTCTTCTAGTTTAGCCAGAAAACGTGTTTAAAGTTTTGCAAAAGATTTTCTTAAATATCTCCAAAAATATTTTTGCTACGGCCTATTATCATATATTGGCAGAATCTGTGGATCCCCAGTGATCACAAAAAAACACTTAAAATCGCTCTATCTCTTCTAGTTTAGCCAGAAAACGCGTTTAAAGTTTTGGAAAAGATTTTCTTAAATATCTCCAAAAATATTTTTTGCTACGGCCTATTATCATATATTGGCAGAATCTGTGGATCCCCAGTGATTACAAAAAACACTTAAAATCGCTCTATCTCTTCTAGTTTAGCCAAAAAACGCGTTTAAAGTTTTGGAAAAGATTTTCTTAAATATCTCCAAAAATATTTTTGCTACGGCCTATTATCATATATTGGCAGAATCTGTGGATCCCCAGTGATCACGAAAAACACTTAAAATCGCTCTATCTCTTCTAGTTTAGCCAGAAAACGCGTTTAAAGTTTTGGAAAAGATTTTCTTAAATATCTCCAAAAATATTTTGATACGGCCTATTATCATATATTGGCAGAATCTGTGGATCCCCAGTGATCACGAAAAACACTTAAAATCGCTCTATCTCTTCTAGTTTAGCCAGAAAACGCGTTTAAAGTTTTGGAAAAGATTTTCTTAAATATCTCCAAAAATATTTTTGCTACGGCCTATTATCATATATTGGCAGAATCTGTGGATCCCCAGTGATCACAAAAAACACTTAAAATCGCTCTATCTCTTCTAGTTTAGCCAGAAAACGCGTTTAAAATTTTGGAAAAGATTTTCTTAAATATCTCCAAAAATATTTTTGCTACGGCCTATTATCATATATTGGCAGAATCTGTGGATCCCCAGTGATCACGAAAAACACTTAAAATCGCTCTATCTCTTCTAGTTTAGCCAGAAAACGCGTTTAAAGTTTTGCAAAAGATTTTCTTAAATATCTTCAAAAATGTTTTTGCTACGACCTATTATCATATATTGGCAGAATCTGTGGATCTCCAGTGATCACGAAAAACACTTAAAATCGCTCTATCTCTTCTAGTTTAGCCAGAAAACGCGTTTAAAGTTTTGCAAAAGATTTCTTAAATATCTCCAAAAATATTTTTGCTACGGCCTATTATCATATATTGGCAGAATCTGTGGATCCCCAGTGATTACAAAAAACACTTAAAATCGCTCTATCTCTTCTAGTTTAGCCAGAAAACGCGTTTAAAGTTTTGCAAAAGATTTTCTTAAATATCTCCAAAAATATTTTTGCTACGGCCTATTATCATATATTGGCAGAATCTGTGGATCCCCAGTGATCACAAAAAAACACTTAAAATCGCTCTATCTCTTCTAGTTTAGCCAGAAAACGCGTTTAAAGTTTTGGAAAAGATTTTCTTAAATATCTCCAAAAATATTTTTGCTACGGCCTATTATCATATATTGGCAGAATCTGTGGATCCCCAGTGATTACAAAAAACACTTAAAATCGCTCTATCTCTTCTAGTTTAGCCAGAAAACGCGTTTAAAGTTTTGGAAAAGATTTTCTTAAATATCTCCAAAAATATTTTTGCTACGGCCTATTATCATATATTGGCAGAATCTGTGGATCCCCAGTGATCACAAAAAACACTTAAAATCGCTCTATCTCTTCTAGTTTAGCCAGAAAACGCGTTTAAAGTTTTGCAAAAGATTTTCTTAAATATCTTCAAAAATATTTTTGCTACGGCCTATTATCATATATTGGCAGAATCTGTGGATCCCCAGTGATCACAAAAAACACTTAAAATCGCTCTATCTCTTTTAGTTTAGGCAGAAAACGCGTTTAAAGTTTTGCAAAAGATTTTCTTAAATATCTTCAAAAATATTTTTGCTACGGCCTATTATCATATATTGGCAGAATCTGTGGATCCCCAGTGATCACGAAAAACACTTAAAATCGCTCTATCTCTTCTAGTTTAGCCAGAAAACGCGTTTAAAGTTTTGCAAAAGATTTTCTTAAATATCTTCAAAAATGTTTTTGCTACGACCTATTATCATATATTGGCAGAATCTGTGGATCTCCAGTGATCACGAAAAACACTTAAAATCGCTCTATCTCTTCTAGTTTAGCCAGAAAACGCGTTTAAAGTTTTGCAAAAGATTTTCTTAAATATCTCCAAAAATATTTTTGCTACGGCCTATTATCATATATTGGCAGAATCTGTGGATCCCCAGTGATTACAAAAAACACTTAAAATCGCTCTATCTCTTCTAGTTTAGCCAGAAAACGCGTTTAAAGTTTTGCAAAAGATTTTCTTAAATATCTCCAAAAATATTTTTGCTACGGCCTATTATCATATATTGGCAGAATCTGTGGATCCCCAGTGATCACAAAAAACACTTAAAATCGCTCTATCTCTTCTAGTTTAGCCAGAAAACGCGTTTAAAGTTTTGGAAAAGATTTTCTTAAATATCTCCAAAAATATTTTTGCTACGGCCTATTATCATATATTGGCAGAATCTGTGGATCCCCAGTGATTACAAAAAACACTTAAAATCGCTCTATCTCTTCTAGTTTAGCCAGAAAACGCGTTTAAAGTTTTGGAAAAGATTTTCTTAAATATCTCCAAAAATATTTTTGCTACGGCCTATTATCATATATTGGCAGAATCTGTGGATCCCCAGTGATCACAAAAAACACTTAAAATCGCTCTATCTCTTCTAGTTTAGCCAGAAAACGCGTTTAAAGTTTTGCAAAAGATTTTCTTAAATATCTTCAAAAATATTTTTGCTACGGCCTATTATCATATATTGGCAGAATCTGTGGATCCCCAGTGATCACAAAAAACACTTAAAATCGCTCTATCTCTTTTAGTTTAGGCAGAAAACGCGTTTAAAGTTTTGCAAAAGATTTTCTTAAATATCTTCAAAAATATTTTTGCTACGGCCTATTATCATATATTGGCAGAATCTGTGGATCCCCAGTGATCACGAAAAACACTTAAAATCGCTCTATCTCTTCTAGTTTAGCCAGAAAACGCGTTTAAAGTTTTGGAAAAGATTTTCTTAAATATCTCCAAAAATATTTTTGCTACGGCCTATTATCATATATTGGCAGAATCTGTGGATCCCCAGTGATCACAAAAAACACTTAAAATCGCTCTATCTCTTCTAGTTTAGCCAGAAAACGCGTTTAAAATTTTGGAAAAGATTTTCTTAAATATCTCCAAAAATATTTTTGCTACGGCCTATTATCATATATTGGCAGAATCTGTGGATCCCCAGTGATCACGAAAAACACTTAAAATCGCTCTATCTCTTCTAGTTTAGCCAGAAAACGCGTTTAAAGTTTTGCAAAAGATTTTCTTAAATATCTCCAAAAATATTTTTGCTACGGCCTATTATCATATATTGGCAGAATCTGTGGATCCCCAGTGATCACAAAAAACACTTAAAATCGCTCTATCTCTTCTAGTTTAGCCAGAAAACGCGTTTAAAGTTTTGCAAAAGATTTTCTTAAATATCTCCAAAAATATTTTTGCTACGGCCTATTATCATATATTGGCAGAATCTGTGGATCCCCAGTGATTACAAAAAACACTTAAAATCGCTCTATCTCTTCTAGTTTAGCCAGAAAACGCGTTTAAAGTTTTGCAAAAGATTTTCTTAAATATCTCCAAAAATATTTTTGCTACGGCCTATTATCATATATTGGCAGAATCTGTGGATCCCCAGTGATCACAAAAAACACTTAAAATCGCTCTATCTCTTCTAGTTCAGCCAGAAAACGCGTTTAAAGTTTTGCAAAAGATTTTCTTGAATATCAACAAAAATATTTTTGTTACGGCCTATTATCATATATTGGCAGAATCTGTGGATCCCCAGTGATCACAAAAAACACTTAAAATCGCTCTATCTCTTTTAGTTTAGACAGAAAACGCGTTTAAAGTTTTGCAAAAGATTTTCTTAAATATCTTCAAAAATATTTTTGCTACGGCCTATTATCATATATTGGCAGAATCTGTGGATCCCCAGTGATCACGAAAAACACTTAAAATCGCTCTATCTCTTCTAGTTTAGCCAGAAAACGCGTTTAAAGTTTTGGAAAAGATTTTCTTAAATATCTCCAAAAATATTTTTGCTACGGCCTATTAGCATATATTGGCAGAATCTGTGGATCCCCAGTGATCACGAAGAACACTTAAAATCGCTCTATCTCTTCTAGTTTAGCCAGAAAACGCGTTTAAAGTTTTGGAAAAGATTTTTTTAAATATCTCCAAAAATATTTTTGCTACGGCCTATTATCATATATTGGCAGAATCTGTGGATCCCCAGTGATCACGAAAAACACTTAAAATCGCTCTATCTCTTCTAGTTTAGCCAGAAAACGCGTTTAAAGTTTTGGAAAAGATTTTCTTAAATATCTCCAAAAATATTTTTGCTACGGCCTATTGTCATATATTGGCAGAATCTGTGGATCCCCAGTGATCACGAAAACACTTAAAATCGCTCTATCTCTTCTAGTTTAGCCAGAAAACGCGTTTAAAGTTTTGCAAAAGATTTTCTTAAATATCTCCAAAAATATTTTTGCTACGGCCTATTATCATATATTGGCAGAATCTGTGGATCCCCAGTGATCACAAAAAACACTTAAAATCGCTCTATCTCTTCTAGTTTAGCCAGAAAACGCGTTTAAAGTTTTGGAAAAGATTTTCTTAAATATCTCCAAAAATATTTTTGCTACGGCCTATTATCATATATTGGCAGAATCTGTGGATCCCCAGTGATTACAAAAAGCACTTAAAATCGCTCTATCTCTTCTAGTTTAGCCAGAAAACGCGTTTAAAGTTTTGCAAAAGATTTTCTTAAATATCTCCAAAAATATTTTTGCTACGGCCTATTATCATATATTGGCAGAATCTGTGGATCCCTAGTGATCACGAAAAACACTTAAAATCGCTCTATCTCTTCTAGTTTGGCCAGAAAACGCGTTTAAAGTTTTTCAAAAGATTTTCTTAAATATCTCCAAAAATATTTTTGCTACGGTCTATTATCATATATTGGCAGAATCTGTGGATCCCCAGTGATCACAAAAAACACTTAAAATCGCTCTATCTCTTCTAGTTTAGCCAGAAAACGCGTTTAAAGTTTTGCAAAAGATTTTCTTAAATATCTCCAAAAATATTTTTGCTACGGCCTATTATCATATCTGATCATTGGTGCAGTGGTTATGGCACCGGCCCTTTAACCGAAGGGTCTCGGGTTCAAACCCCGGTCAGGTCACTATAAAAATTATATTCAATATTATATAATTTAATATGCAATACTAATAAATATTAAACAAGTAATTTTCAAATACATATTCATAATATTCGATACTAAAAACTAAGAAAAATAAACAGTAAATATTAATAACCTCAAATAATTAATATAAATAAAAACTACGGCAGGCTAGTTAGTCACCTACTTAGCTAACTCTCTATGACTATAGAAACTAGGGCATGATAGATATCATGCACTAGCCCTATACTCCTCCTAGGAGTGAAGAAGGAAAAAAAAAAAAAAAAAATTATCATATATTGGCAGAATCTGTGGATCCCCAGTGATCGCAAAAAACACTTAAAATCGCTCTATCTCTTCTAGTTTAGCCAGAAAACGCTTTTAAAGTTTTGGAAAAGATTTTCTTAAATATCTCCAAAAATATTTTTGCTACGGCCTATTATCATATATTGGCAGAATCTGTGGATCCCCAGTGATTACAAAAAACACTTAAAATCTCTTCTAGTTTAGCCAGAAAACGCGTTTAAAGTTTTGGAAAAGATTTTCTTAAATATCTCCAAAAATATTTTTGCTACGGCCTATTATCATATATTGGCAGAATCTGTGGATCCCCAGTGATTACAAAAAGCACTTAAAATCGCTCTATCTCTTCTAGTTTAGCCAGAAAACGCGTTTAAAGTTTTGCAAAAGATTTTCTTAAATATCTCCAAAAATATTTTTGCTACGGCCTACTATCATATATTGGCAGAATCTGTGGATCCCCAGTGATCACGAAAAACACTTAAAATCGCTCTATCTCTTCTTGTTTAGCCAGAAAACGCGTTTAAAGTTTTGGAAAAGATTTTCTTATATATCTCCAAAAATATTTTTGCTACGGCCTATCATCATATATTGGCAGAATCTGTGGATCCCCAGTGATCACATAAAACACTTAAAATCGCTCTACCTCTTCTAGTTTAGTCAGAAAACGCGTTTAAAATTTTACAAAAGATTTTTTTAAATATCTCCAAAAATATTTTTACTACGGCCTATTATCATATATTGGCAGAATCTGTGGATCCCCAGTGATCACGGAAAACACTTAAAATCGCTCTATCTCTTCTAGTTTTGCTACGGCCTATTATCATATATTGGCAGAATCTGTGGATCCCCAGTGATCACGAAAAACACTTAAAATCGCTATATCTCTTTTAGTTTAGCCAGAAAACGCGTTTAAAATTTTGCAAAAGATTTTCTTAAATATCTCCAAAAATATTTTTGCTACGGCCTACTATCATATATTGGCAGAATCTGTGGATCCCCAGTGATCACGAAAAACACTTAAAATCGCTCTATCTCTTCTAGTTTAGCCAGAAAACGCGTTTAAAGTTTTGGAAAAGATTTTCTTATATATCTCCGAAAATATTTTTGCTACGGCCTATTATCATATATTGGCAGAATCTGTGGATCCCCAGTGATCACGAAAAACACTTAAAATCGCTCTATCTCTTCTAGTTTAGCCAGAAAACGCGTTTAAAGTTTTGGAAAAGATTTTCTTAAATATCTCCAAAAATATTTTTGCTACGGCCTATTATCATATATTGGCAGAATCTGTGGATCCCCAGTGATCACGAAAAACACTTAAAATCGCTCTATCTCTTCTAGTTTAGCCAGAAAACGCGTTTAAAGTTTTGGAAAAGATTTTCTTATATATCTCCGAAAATATTTTTGCTACGGCCTATTATCATATATTGGCAGAATCTGTGGATTCCCAGTGATCACGAAAAACACTTAAAATCGCTTTATCTCTTCTAGTTTAGCCAGAAAACGCGTTTAAAGTTTTGGAGAAGATTTTCTTAAATATCTCCAAAAATATTTTTGCAAAATAATTGAAATTATATTGTCTATCAAGAGTGAACAATGCGATATATATCTTACAATTTTGACAATTAAACAACTGCCATTATTCAATTTACTTTTTAGAAACTAAAATTTTAATCAAGTCTTATACAAACATATAAAAAATTTAATAATTATTCGGATCAACTCTTAATAAAATATTACTTTTGTAAATATAATCAGTATAATTTAAGGATTTAAAGAATATTATACAGAAAATTAAATTTTTGTGTTGTATACCCACGCATTTGGATCTTCAAATAGTCTTCTATATATACTCGTTCAAATATATATATAAATTTTATGTAATATAATAATAGGATCCCGAAGGAGATATTAAACCAATTTTAGACATTTTATTACTTAATTTTATGTAAAATTTAATTATCAAAATAGGTTTCTTTTTTTTGCCTTTTCTCTTCAATAAATCTGACGTTTACAATATTTTTATTAAATAAAAATCAATATAAATAAATTAGCATCTGCTATTTTCAACATTTGATATTAATAAATTAAGAAATTATATAAATTATAGGATAATTTTATTAATATTGTATTGTAATATTCAAATTCTCATGAAAAGAAATAAGGAGGTGATAAACAATAATCAGTTAAAAATATGCTAACCGTAGCGAATCCACGAATACCTTTCTCACTCAATTATTCATATTATAGCAATGTTATTGAAATTATACGAGTATAAGTAAAACTAGCCGAAAAATGCAAAAACCTTTCAATGGCGTCCCAACTAATTTCTATACAAAGTTTCGTATAGAAATTAGTTGGGACGCCATAAAGTGTCTTAGCAAATTTTACAGAATCTTCATCGATTTTTTTTACTTACAAACACAATGGGTACACAAATATTTTTTATATAATTTTTTTGTAAATTTTGTTCTTATTGTTCATGTATTAATTAATTTCTCATTATGTAAAAATAATGTTAACATTTTACACTTTTGGTATACAAACCGAATTGTATATGCTTTGAATATTTTGAATACCTATACACATACCATCATTATCAACCCAAATTATTATAATTATTTTAAATTTTTGGGCTTGTAATTTTAATGAAATTAAATATCAGAAATTAAATAAACTCATAAAAAATATTTTATAAAAGTTGAAATTTTAAAATTATCGTCATATTTTTTATCTAATTTTCAGTGTTTACAAATGTAAATGAATCATAATGAATCGATTATAGTACTAGTAGTTTTGTGATATTGTAGTAGTTCAACTACATTTGCAGCAACGAAAAGGAGCTGACATTTACATCTGTGAGGCAATTACAACAAAAAACCAAATAAGCAGTAATAATAATAACTATGTGGTAAATGAAACTTTCAACTTATACTTGAAATTAATATTCATCGTTACAGAGAGATTGTCTCTACGTTTGATTTGATTCACAATGTTTCTAGCATTGCCATAAAAATCAGAAGTACTTTAAAAACAAATTTTACATCTGCTATGAGTAGCAAATTTAAAATTGTAAACAAAGAATACTTGCATTTTTTAGTAGACTCATTGAATTAACACGATTTAGCGTATAGCTCACAGGTCGAGCGTATTGTTATTGTTTTATATCAGTGTTATGAACTGAAAGCTGATAAAATTGGAGTGTTGTGTATCGTACGGCAATTTTCTTTTACAATTTAAGAAATTCAAATTAATAGTTGTATGTATATAATATGTATGTATATATATGCTTATAAAAATATAAAATAAAATATTTATTATTTAATAATTTTTCCTTATGAATAAAACTTATAAAACTAAAATAAAAGAAAGAAAAAAACATATATGTATAAAAACTTCAAAAGAATGTTAAGGCAACATTGCGTTAAATAACACGAGCCAAAATGAGCTCTAATTAAGAGATGAGTAAATAATAAAAGAGAAAAAACCTGGAATTATTATAAGATATTAAAAATTTTTAATTATTTTTGATGAGAATTACGAAATTTTTATTTTATTAATAAATTATGTAAAATTATTCTTATTCATTATTTAATCACTTTGATATTACTGTATAGGTTTTGATAATATAAAAAGAATACAGATTACAAAATTTTTAATAACACCAAAATCTGTGGAATTTTCATAACAAGAATAAGAATAATAAAAAAATTTGCCACAAAAGATTGATTAAATTCAAAAATTTATAGAATAAAAAATTAAAAAAAAAAAATAAAATTTTTAAATTATTTCAGAAAATTAACAAATAATTTTGCTTGATATTTTATTAGAAATTTAATGTGAGCAAATTTGGTAACACTGATGATTCATTCCAAATTTTCAAAAAATTTCAGCGTAATATGTACGCTCCTTTAAGGGTACTCTGAAAAATAAATTTCTCGACTTCTATGAATAATATCAAAAACATTGATTTTCAAAGCATAAATTGTTGTAGATTTACCAGCCTTAATCAACGACTTCAACCCATCAACAAATTAGCAGGTTGTCAAATTTTAATAAATTTAAAAACAAACGATAGATTTATTTTTAGAAATCAACCTATAACGGATTTTTTATTTTAATATACTAATGAATTCATTTGCTTTATGATAGATAGAATTTTATGGCACATTTATTATGCCATTCTGTTAATTCTTCATCTCATATAATGATCTTAATTGAGTATAATCCAAGCTACGGATCCATTTTTGTAGAAAAAAATATGTAAGTACGCCAGCTTGGTTTTTAAACTAAAAAAATAATCTTTAACTTTTTTCATCTTAAAAAAACATCAGTAATTAATCGAAATACTGAAAGCCTTTAATAATCTCAATAATTAAAATTTAATTTTCATCTTTATTTCTTTTATTTCTTTTATTTATAAAAATTTTAAGCAAAAAAATAATGTTGAATAAATATTCATTAATGTGCCCAAGTTTATACATAAAAATAAAAACGAACAAATTTTTATCTTTAATATTTTTATATGAGCACATTAAACAAAACTTAATACTAAAGATAAAGTTGTCATGTGGAAAATCATTAGCAAAAAAATAATCTGATGTGAACAGCGTATTACCGGCGGGATTCTTAAAATGTTGCATGAGATTTGGAAAATGTTCTAATAAATACTTACTATTTTACAAAGGGCAGTAAGTAGGTTTCTTGTTACGGAATCTAGAAATATGTAAATATGGTTCTTATTATAAACTGAGATTCATTTTCTGTTCCTGTAACTTTTCACAACTAATTTTGTTACTCGAGTATTAAATTCCATCGATTAGAATTCTTAGATATGATAGTAAAATGCAGGAACAGCTCCCGGTAAAAATTTTATTTCCAAGCTCTAATAATTACAAAAGATTTAAAAGTTCTTTAAATCCGGATCTAAATATTAAATTTCAAGGAAATTCTGGCAGAAGGGTAAATCACCATACGTTAACACCTAATTTCTTCGAAAAGCAAGGTGGCTTTCGACATGTGAAATATGCTACTATTATATAACCTCCCTTATTTTATGCAATGCAAGTCGGTAATAATGAAAAATATACAATCCACGTGCCAGCAATTATGAAAATAATGTTTGAAAACCAGATTTTCTCACCTTGACATTTTGCACGTTTTCTTTAATTTACGATTTTGTTTTTGTATTCATTTTTCCATTTTCAGATTATTGATTTTAAATTTTTCCTCTTCTATTTTTTTTTTGTTCTTTTGTTTCTTTTGTTGTTGTTGAGTGCCTACCAATCCTATTTTTATTATGTGCTATTTATTCTCTCTTATAATATCGTCTATTTATTATTATAGTTTTTTGTTTTCTAAAATTTAGAAATTTTCTTGTCTTTTTTTATTTAAGCAATTTTTATAACCAAAAATAATATGAGAAGAAAATTTTGTGAATGACTTGAGGAACGATAGGCTATAAAATTTACAAATGAATTGCTTTCATAATACGTGAAATTCTTGTGAATTGAATACGGGATTGAAATAACGAAGTAAGAATTAATTTTGTGAAATTTGAAAGCTGTATGTCATTTTTAATGACATTTCAAAATTGAATGAATTGGCTCAAAATTTGAAGTATAATGAAGAGTACGACAAACTTGAATATTACGGTTGAATATTCTTAAAATATTATTGGACCTTATGAATTTGTGGCTTAATAAATTTTTGAACACAAGTTTTGAAGACAAATTATTTCACAAAAGAAAAATATACAATACCCGAAGAGTCTGCAAATATTTATAGGACCATAGGACATTTTTGAAATCAGCTTACAATATTAAAGTCATCATCGTTTGGTAAAATTTGAAATTAAAAGACAGAAAAGTAAAATATCTATGTCTGATCCGGGCAATATTTGATTTTTAAATATTGTGAATAATGTGACTTGATCACATATCAGGAAAATTTAGGCTTGAGTAATTGCTTTGTTGAGAAGAGTATAGTTTCCTTCATAAATTAAAATTTTGAGTTTCTAAACCTTTTAAAGTGTTTTAAGCAAACTAAACTATATTAAGAAATATTTCAATAAGTTTACTATAATAATGAGCCTTCAGGTTATTGGATTCTCTTAATTTTTAATTCAAAGAGTAAAAGTGAAAATGAGAGTAAACAAAGAAAATTTTATAATTGAGAAATTAATTTGCTTTAATGGTAGCAAATATACTAAAATTTAAATCAAAATTAAATAGAACTTATAAATTAAATAAAATTCATTTAGTTAATTCAAAAATTCTGAAAAATAATAAAAAAATATAAATGAATTCGAAATATGCAAGAGTCCTTATTATTCTTTCTTAACAAAGAATATCGTAAATTTTTATTGTCCAAAAAAATATTGTCCTTAATTTATAATAAATTTCGAAAAAAAGAGAAAATTTAATATACCTTCTAAAATACCTACCCGTATACCGAATACCTACCCGTATTTTAACATTTTCATGGCATAAAATTTTATAACACCGGAAAACTATTAATTTTCTATTCGTTTATTTAACGAATAGCACCCTACGGATATGCAAATTAATTAAAATAAAAAAAAATTTTATTGTATTCAAAATGCTTGTCCAAATAAATTTACAATTGTTGATTTTTGCTTTTTTTTTTATTATATTATTTTTCCATTAAAATAATGAAATGGCTATCTGTTGAAAGATTCTCAACATTTATAAACACTCAAAATCCCTACACGTACTTGTAATCAGGAAAATAAGAAAACGCTTTCAAACAGTTTTATCAGATTTTAAATTACACGCAATCGAGAATTATAACATACTCAATTCACGTATAGTGTAAATTTATACCACACATACACCCATTCATATTATATGTAAATCCTATAAGTATGCAAAATAATGTAGAAAGTATTTGTTCGATTGTTCGTTTCCAAAATTTCAATTATAGTCTGGAATTAAATTCTTTTTTAATTTTATAAAATATTTTATAATAATGATTATTTTCATTGTCTAAAATATATTCAATAAAAAAAAAATATATAAAAACAATATAAAATAACAATATGGTAATAAATTTTATAACGGTATTTAACATATTCATTCATTACGATAGTTTTAAAAATGGAGAAATAAAAATGAAAAGCAATAGAATGTGAAAAGAATATTTAGTATCAAAAATTAACATAAATAGAAAGAGAGAATAGTGTGAGAGAAAGAGAGGGAGAGAGAGAGAGAAAAGGGGAGGGAAAGAGATAGGAATTTTTACTTTTAAAATTCTATATGAAAAACAATTTTGTATTTGCTGTTTTTTTTTTTAAAAAAAAGCTATTGAAAAAATTTTAATTTTACTTTTTATTTGCATTGTGAATTCATCGTTTAAAAATATTGAGAGGAGAAGTAGAACTATAGAATGAGAACGGAATATGATTAAACATTTTATAATTTAAAATTTTTAAGTAAATTTATTATTTTTGAAAAAAAATCCTCATTGATTTTTAAAATTGTTATTTGAACACGAAATTCTAAATTTCGGTACCGGTTTGGTCAGAAAAATACAAAAAAAAATATTGAAGAATGTAGAAGAAGGGCCGTTTGTATGACATACATCAGCGGACAAACCGATTTATTTTCATATTAAATCTTCGCAGTTTAGAATTTTTGGAATAAATTTTTAAAGCTGATTAGAAACTTAATCCGCAATAGGAAATTGTACAGAATTAAATGACCTTTTCTGCAAAATTGTGCTAATAAGTTGTTATTTGAACTTATGACAATACCCTTTCAGATCTTCAGATGACAAATATTTTGTTTTTGTTTTATAAATTTAATTTATACAATTATACAAAGAGAAAAATATTCCTTGAAAGAAGAAATGTTGAAATTCTCCATGCCTGACTCAATGTTAAGAGTTCACGGTAAATTAAAAGGAGTTCAAAGAATAACTTTTAGTTCCTTAATCTTTTAAAGTTGATTTATTATTTAAATTATATTTTCTTAAACATTTACGTATATTAAACAGTCTATTGAATTAATAAGAACAAATTTTTTCTTTAACAAAACTAATCAACTAAAATAACACTAAGAATAATTCAGATTATTGTTTGCTTGACTCACAATAACAATAATTAGATTATCTACATCTTACTCTCTTGACCTCCAATAACATTCAATATATTTGAAGCCTACTTATTCTTAATTAGATTTACAACGTATTAATTCTTAAAAAATTTTAAAAATCTTTCATACGCCTTCAAATTTTTGATTTAACTTTGCCAGGTTAATGACTTGTACAAATTGGAAATTGAAAAAAATAAATAAATTAATTGCTTACAAATCAACTGCAAAATGGAAAGTACTTTAAACATCACCGTAAATATTTTCGTATAAATTCTAAGTCCTTTATTAAGTTCCTATACAAAAGATAATAATAAAGTTCCTTGAAGATTTCTGAGAAAATACCAAATTTCATATTTAATAAAATTTTTATTATGAAATTGTCATAATCGTAGACTTAAAAAAAATTTTACTTTTTCTGCATATGATAGAAACATTTAATTAAATTTGGAGTTTCTTGTTAAATAATTTAATTAGAGAGAAAAATATTGCATTTGGGGGTAAAAGTTCACAGGAAAAAATTTTATTTTTTTTTGTGCAAATGAAATTTCTTAAAAAAGAGGCAAGATTTTTATAAATATTATTTTATAGTTTGGGATCTTGTATAGGATATTGTGGTAAATCTACTAAATTCGAATGAAATTAAAGAAGTAATCAGTTGCTCGTAAGTTTTTCTAATAATTTTTCAATATAAAAATCAAGAACATTCGAACCACTTAATATTTTTAAAGTAGGTTTTAAGTATGTTACTCGTCAAACTTGAACCAAATTCTTACTGTGATACGTACATTGCTTAGAGAACTCCTTCGGAACTTACTGCTTTTATGAATTCAAATAGCGTTTAAAAGCTAATGCTGCGACAGATAATGTCTATCTCTAAATAGCGAAAATGTTTTTGATCATAAGAATGCTATTCAGTTGTAAACCATTCATTCATTTCTTTGATGAGGCTTTTCTTCACGTCTTCTTACAGAACTTGTAGGATCTATTTAGCATGATTCTGAAATGGTCAAATATTTGCATAATAATATAATTTCCTTATATTATTATAAATTTTTAAAAAAAGTATTCAATTCAGAAGAAAACCAATTC
This sequence comes from Condylostylus longicornis, assembly GCF_029603195.1. Lineage (NCBI taxonomy): Eukaryota > Metazoa > Arthropoda > Insecta > Diptera > Dolichopodidae > Condylostylus > Condylostylus longicornis. Next base: position 25,659 of record NW_026577982.1, read on the forward strand.
GCAAATACCGAAAAAGAAAAATATAACACTCGCTTTCATAATACCCTCGCTACAAATTTTCTATTTTTCCTTATTAATTTCAAATTATTTTCCTTGGAAATTTTCTGAAAAAATTTTTTTAATAATTGGTTGTGTATTTTATAAGTTAATTGTACCAGAACATCGTTTGAATCCTGAAATTCATCAGAATTTTTATCCTTTATAATATTAACTGTAACAATTGGTTTAATATGTGAATTGAAAATATTTTATGAAATTTTTCTGTCATTTATCAAAATTTCTTTGTAAATTAATTAAATTTCCCCCAATGCGTTATTGTTGCTATTTTCTGACTGATTTTTCATTTATTTAAAGAATAAATTTCTATTTTGTGAGTATTGGTTGTCATTTAGCCTTTTTAGTTTATCATTCATAATTAATTATAATTTCTTTCATCATTATTATTTATAAATAAATAAATGTTTTTAATTAAATAATTAAAGTTTAAGAAATTACGATTTATTAATTAAATTCCCAGTTACTTTTTCTTCTAAATATTTTTAGCAATCACTTGAAATTCTAAGAAATAATTACTTATTTAATGAGTTTAGTATTTAATTTTAAAATCAACTTTTGAGAATTTCACACTCCAAGCGAACCAGCCTAATAATCTCTCATGTCAAAGGAAATCAACAATATATATATCTTAGTCCAGTTACTGGACCTTTTAATAAGAAAAACGACATCAGTCTTCTTCTAATATTAAATTTACAACAGTTTTAAACAGCATTGCGTCGACTACAGCAATTATTTCAGTATTTAGTTTATTTAAATTTGAATTTATGATTTATTTATTAGTTTTAGTGCTTATTAAATTTAGAAGATTTAATTAATTTTTCTCGGAATTTTAATTGCCCTCGGAATAAATCATTCAAATGAATAGTATGTTGAATCGGTGTGGAAGTCGAATTCTTATCCAATTTTTCGTATTGCAATGTAATTCAAGCATTTCCAAAAAATAATAATCGAATTTCTGCAATTTAATAATTAAAATATTACAACTACCCCTCTACTACGTTATAAATTGGCTGCTATTTCAGATTCTAATTAAAATTGATGGACAACTTTCCCCATTTAGAAATTATACCAGATTTATGCAACACATGCACTCTATCAGTAAGTATTATTAAATACAATTTTCTCTTTTTAATTTCTTTGACACAATCAGTACAATTTTCCTTGACACAACCAGTTGAAATGTCATTCTCATATATTCATCAAAATTTTAAAATTCCATTTCATAAATATTTTGTAAATTTTTTTTTTTCATGTTACTTTTGAATTGTTTTGAATTTTTAATAAATAAATAAATGATTTTAAAATCAAAGTCTTGTTTATGGTTTACTGGAAATTATGTACAGTGTTCGCATACTATGCATATAGCAGTATTACATTTAAAGAACTCATTTAAAAAATTGTAATCGAAATGAAATACACGCAATATGTATGAGTGTGCGTATAAATAATATAAATTTTCCTTTCAATCAATCAGCGTTGTTCATTTTTTTACAATTGACGAGAAATTTTCTTGTATAGATCGTTTTTTATTTTGTATAATTCTTGTTTTTCTTTCGATTCCAATATTGTAATCATATTAAAATGGTAGCAGCTTTATTTTTAAATTGATGAAAATAATAAAAAAGGTATGTTATTTTAAAAATTACTTACTTTATTCATTGAAATCATTAATAAATAATAATATGTAGGTGCGATATAAATAAATTTTATTTTATTTAATTTTATTTACATTGGTTGTGATTGTAAATTGCTGTTGTGTAAGAATATTAATGCGATTCACGAACAAATTAAGAAATTACAAAGTATTTTAGGAGTTCGTCTTTGATAAAACAAAATGGCAGACAAAAGTCATGATTAAAATGAAATGCCAGGCATGTACAGAAAGTTGAATAAATGATTCATGGTAGGTAAATGCTATATTATTTAAGTAGAGTTCGAGTTTAATATTAAACTCAATGAACTTAAAAGTGTCATCTATCTGAAATTATCTGATTAACGAAATATTTTACATAAATATACATTTATAGGATAATATTTTAAAAAAAATCAAAATAAATCCACATATAAAATATTATTATATAAAAAATTTATAAATTTCCCTAAAAGTATGCAATTTTCTAAAATTTTCTTTTTAAGTAAAATTATGTGCATTCCAGCTGTAAATGATTAATTTTAGCTGAATTAGTTGATTTTTTAAATTTTATATGAAAATTAAGCACACTATTTCTACAATATTACAAGAACAAAAATTTTAAAATGGGGAAAAATTTCTCTAAATTCTTTTATGCTAATTATTCTCTGAGTAATAAACCTCAGAGTTCTCATGAAAATGAACTGCTTACATACAATTGTATCATAAAATTTACCTAGTAACTGAAATTTTGTTCAAAAATGTTTTTAAAAATTCATGATATCACAAAATGAATTTACAAATACAGAATTTGGCTTCAACACTTTGCAAATGGATTGGATTTCAATTATTAAAATAATAATGAAGTTGAAATATAAATAAGTATAAAATTTCGCCATTAACCTTTAAGATCACATTACCTTCGTCAATTAGTTATTTTTAGGATAAAAATGCAGCTAAATGCAAAATATTTTATTTTGAATTTCATTTCTATATAGAAAAATAATTGAATATAAATATTGCATACTTTTAGGTTGATTATTCATTCAGAAATAAATAGAGCAACTATATTGTGGAATATTTTTTTTTTATTGAACTTTTATTCACGTGGACTAATGTCGAATAAAATTAAAGTTTGAAATAAACTTCAAAGGCGAAATTTTAGTTCAAAAATAGCTTACGATTTTAACTCAAGTGTAATTATTGTTTCCCTAAGCAATTTTTGTTTAGGCACGTGTTACGCATCCCTTCAGTTTCCTTGTTTTTTTTATTCTTTTGTTTCTTTCTCTTTTTACTTTTATATCATAATTTTTCTTTTCTTTTCAAATCTTTTCAATTTAACTTTTATTGAGACATTATTTAACTTAAGGAAAATTTCCCTTTATTACCTTTTATATCCTTTATCAAATTATTTTTTTTCCAAAAGTATAAAGGACAGAAAGACAATAGAAAGAGAAAGTTGAATATAGAGGAGAGAAAGGGAGAAAAACTAGAATGATAAAAAAAATTTCTGAATAAAGTTTTCAAATTCATTCAAATTCGAAGTGAAAATTTTTTCAATGTCATTTTGTTTGTGTGTGTGTATACATGAAAGAAAAGTTGAAACTTTTGATTAGTTTTCCATGTCTTTCCTTTTTTTTTGATACAATTCTTCTTTTTTTCAAAAGTTGCAATATTAAGTGAAAAGGAGTTTAACTTAGAATTTACTATAAAGGATAACAATAACAGTATTGTTTTAACATATTTTCTTGTATATTTGCTTATACTCGGCACTTTTAAGATATTCTTGAGTACTTGTTCAGTGAGTACATAATGACATATTTATTAACTACAAAGTTTAAAAAGAAATTAATTTTTAAGTCATACCAAAAGTAACAGGCATTTGTTTATATAGTTTATATTGGTTTTTTTAATAAAGTACCTACACTCCTCAAACAACTTTGAAAAATGAAAAATTTTTAATAAGATTTCGGATCTGAAAACAAATTATTTTTTTATAAAATTATTTGTCACATAGTCGAAAAAATTTTTTAATAAGTCTAATGACATTTATTTGAACTTGAAGTAGTTGTTGATAATTTAAGGAGTGTGGTATTCAATAGTTTTTCCTTGTTTTGTCAGTTTTTAATGAAAAATTTTAATATATGGGAGCTGATATACTACCATAAAAATGCATGTATTGTGTTTGTATGTGTAAAAATTAGCCTGCTGCATACTCTCATCATACTTCTCCAATCATTTATGAACCTTTTTGCATACGGCTTTTTTTTATTACGTTCTAGTGGCGTTAGGGTAGAACAATGCTAAAGTAGAAATTTTTGTTTTATATTCTTTCCTCTTTTCAATGAACAAAAATTCTTTAGAATTTACAAATTTACCTAATTATTTCCAAATTACTCCAAATTTATTTCTTATTCTTCTTTTAAGTAAAGGATTTAAAAATTAAACCATTTCAACCATCAATGGATGGTTGTTTAAGAAATTCATATTTGGAAAAAGCGAGGAAAAAATATTATTGATCCTTAACTATGTTTTGATCTCCGGTACTCCTCAAAACTTAAGAAAATTTCAAAAAAAATAAAATTTCATTTTCAATTTCAGCATCTTTTAATTCTCAACAGCTGGGCATATAATTACATTAGGCGAATTAATTGAATGTAGATCACTAACTTGAAGAAATACTAAAAATTTTAAATTATAATTATGATTTAAGATTAAAAATCAAAGTGGTATAAAAATACTCACTACAGGAAATTTTTAAGAGAATTTGAGTGTTAAAGTTTTGAGCACGATAATTCAATTAAAGCAGGAGAGTAACAAACAATGTTAAACAAATATGTTTACTGTGTCGCAGAATGTCATCACTTTTAGTGACTTAATTTTGAACAGCGTCCTCACTCTCACTTTTACTGCTTCTAATAAAATTTGATGATCACATTTAAATTACAATAGAATAAAAACAAATTTTTAATTAAATTTAATTGTAATCTACTTTTATATATTTTAATATAGTCCGACAAATAACAATGATCAATTTTATTAAATTTACCTGAAATTACTGCTATAAGTTAAAAATCACAATAAACTTACAAATTTTTTGATTTCAAGGTTTTCTTTTCTCCAAAAATTTTTTCTCAAATAAATTATAATTGTCAAAATGGAGAATAAAAATTTTTTTTTCTTTTCATTCGATTAAATTTTATTTTTTCATTTTTTTTTTTTCATTAATATTGCTTTCAACAACAATAATAATTATTATCCTTGATTCAATTAATTAGTCGTCATCCTTAATAAATAAATTTTTCTTGTAGTTATAGCAATCATTTCTTTAATTGTTAATAAATTCAAATGATTAAGGAAAATAGAAGAGAAATTTTCTCTTGTAATTTTTGTTTTGTTTGTTGAAGTGAAATGAAAGAGAATGAATGAAAATTTTTCTTCTATCTAAAATTTATTATCCTTTAAATTAACCTTTTAAGTAGAAAATAATTAATTTTTATTTTTTTTCCGATTTTTGACTTGTTTTTGTTTTCTTATTTTCTTGTTTTTTATTCAACAATTGATTTATTTCAATTTCTTACATTTATGGTATGATTTTTCAAATTATTTTATAAAACGTTTTCGAATTGAAAAATAATACAATTATTGTGTTTTGTTCTTGTTTCGGTTTTTCACAAGACTTTCTGATATTGGTAAGTACAGGGTTAATGATATTTTAAAAGTTGATGCGAACTCAAATAATTTCAATTCAATGATTGCAGCCAGATCGTATTCAATATACTTATATAAGAATTTTATTTTAATATGGTAAAGTCAAACATTGAATCTCACGCAAATTTTAAAATTGAGCGAAAAACACAATATCAGCCAGTTGTCAGTAGTTAGAAACAGGAACGCAACTTTATCTAAAAATGAAAAATATTCTTAAAAAAAATCATCATCCTTTTCAAAATTAGAGAAAGAAGATGGAAGCGAGTAACAAGAGAATTTGGGCTACATTATTTAGCATGACTGAATGTTGTCAATTCGCGAAATTTTATTCGCTTACTTTTTTCGCTTACATATTTTTCAATTTTAAACAGCAATAACTTATTCGGACTTTTCTTTAAAGAAACCTTTTCTACTAATGAAGAATTTTTCATTAGAATTACGAATAAATATCTAAAACTTAAATTTACGAAAATTTACCCGAAAGCAGTACCCAAATCTCAAATCGACTATGTTTCAAGATAGTTAATAATGTTCGAAATGTTTTCTATTAAAAATTAAGTATCGGCAACACTAACTCCGATAGCAAATGGATTTTTCACCTTCACAAATTGTTGTCGAAAAATATGCTTGTTACTCGGTGTTACATTTCAGCAACCGGACGTATTAGGGCATTTTACCGATTTCATTACAATATCCAATTATAAAATGCTATAGAAAAATATTAAAGTTGGTTTACTTCAATTGATAACTGTGTCATGTTTCAAAATAATAAACCTACACCACCCTGTTTTAAAATATCAAAATATAGGCTACCTGTGCCCCGTAGTAATAATTAAATATTAAATATAATAAAAAGAAAAAAATTGAAAATTGATTTTTGAAACTAGATCTAAAAATTCTTTATATATGAGCCTTTATAAAAAATGTATTACAAAAAAATGGAAAAAAGAAAAATTAATAAAAAAAGCAAAAAAATCAAAACAATTTTCCAATCATCATCAATAATCCTTCAAAATATCCTTTCGTTACAGTTAAATTTTTTTTTTTCTGTGCTTCTTTTTTTTTCTCTATATTCTTTATTTTGCTCCTTTGCTCTTTTGCTCTTTTTTTTTGTTGATTGTTTTGTGTGCGATTTTCTTTTTTTCTTTTAATTCGAAAATTGACATGATTTGTGAATTTTATTTTGCGTTGCTTTTATTTTTAATAAATAATTTGTGCAAATACAGCGACCTCAATATCATTTCATTGGGTTTTTTATATCATTGCTGGATTTTTTAAAATATACACACACAAACACCAAAAAAGAATCGGAAAGAAATAAAGCATTAATTCTTATTAAAAAGAAAATTCTAGTCAATTTTTCCAAATGATTTTATTTTAAAGTAAAAAAAGAATATTAGTGGAAAATGGGACATAAGGTTTTTAAACATAGTAAAAACATTTACGAAAGTTAATTTTTAGAAATAATAGTTAAAATTTGGGGGTTCTGTTATCGGTGATAGAAGGTACGCCAAGCCTATTTCTCTTTTCAGGTCATCTTCATTCAAACGAAGCTGAATTTCTCGAAAAAAACCCAAATATGATTCTTATAATTTAAATTTGCTAAATCGCTGAACGAAAAATAAAATGAGGCTCAAAAAATTTTTATCCTAATAATAGGAAGACTGCGAAACCAAGAAATAAATCATCACTTTCTTTAAATTCTTGTTAGAGCATAATTTTTTTAGCTCGTACATTTTGCAATTTGAGAAAATTTTAAAAAACCCGAAAACCCCATAATTATTGTTAAATGATTTTGAATATATTTTATATTTTTTTTAAAACAAATCAAAATTAATAAGAGCCACAAGAAAGTTAACTGCGTTTCTTATCAAAGAACTGGCCAACATCTGAATATATTCAACTAAATAATTTTGAATTTATATTCATAATATTTTCAAATATGATTCCATCAATTGCTTATAAAACTAATTTGGTAACATACTGCTTATGGTATTAAAATAAATTGCAAAAAAAATTTCTAGTATTAAGCACAATAGAGTTAACAAGTAACCTATTAAATGAATTATCCATTTTTTTGTTCCCCTCTCTTTTATACAATCTAATCATGTTTCAACCATGAAAATGTTGAGATATTACTAAAAATTTTTTTTTTTTTTTGGTACATATTTATTTACAAAAAGAATTTTGTATATAAAAACGATAAAATGAGAAATAAATGAAATTGAACAGCAGAAAATAAAAAGAATTAAAGAAGTGACAGAGCGAAAGGGAGATAGAAATACGAAAAAAAAAAACAAAATAGTAGCATAAGAGAGGAAGAGGGAATTAGGAAATAAATAACAAAAAACAAAAAGAAAAACATAAAGAACAACAAAAAAAAAAAAGGATTTATTTTCCATCTTTTCCGTTTTATTGTCCTGGGATATTAATTTTGTATTTTCTTTTTTTCTTCGCTCTTTATTCTTTTATTTTGTACAGCTTTTCAATTTCTAATGAAAATCGCGAAAAAAAAAAGAAAACAAAATCTTAAAATGAGAAACGCAATGGAATGAAATGAATTCAATTATTTTCATTCGCCATTTTTTTATTTTTTTTGTTCTTTTTATTGTTTTACTACCGCGATTTTTTTCCCCAACAGTTTTATACCATTTTTATTTTTATTATTTAGATTTTAAAAAATTTCAAAATTGATATTAGAAATTCAATTTCTATAAATTAATTTATTCGGTATTTGGCAGTTTCCTTCTGTTTTTCGAAACCAAAATAAGAAAAACAAAAATAGGAAGATGGGTTGCAAGTCATTAAATAGGGTACGTTTGATTTTCACTGAAATTGATTGGAAAAGATTTCGAAAACCCAGTTTGTGTTCTTTTCACAAATAACACGGTGAATTTAAGAAAGGCTTTTTGTTTTTGCCTTGAACTATTTGAAAATTGAATTTAGCTGGTAAATTACGGTTTAATAATATTATTTTGTTAAATTTTTATTTTGGCGCCTGAGCATGGACCGAAATATTAAAAACTATTATTGAGAAATTATATTTAACCGAAGTTTATGGGGACGGATTTCAACCTTCAATGTGATTAACAAACAAATGAAAATGGAAAAACTCTTGTTGCATATCTTCATCTCCAAAAATTTGTGTGCATAAAATACTCAATTCTTGCAAAGATATGAATTATGTGTTGCCAAGTATTCGAAAGATTTTATAACCAAATTTTAATTTTGTACACTTAAACGGACTTTAACGTTTTCAAATTACAAATTTCAGTTCAACGTAACAGCTTGAACCCAAAATTCTAACAATTAATTTGAACCTAATCCTTTACATAAGATAAGATTTTTTTCATTTCCATTTTAATATCGGTTAGCATCATGCCAATCATTTAATATCTAACTGTTCTTCATTTTAATTTATATAAATAAGAAATGAATTATTGTTAATATAATAAGGATTTTCTTTTCTTGCTCTCTCTCTGTCAATTGGGTTAAAATAACTTAAATGTTTTGTTTTCATTTTAAAATGGAAATTGCAAGCAAAAGATAAAAGTTATTTTTCTGTTGTTTAAACAAAAACAATTGAATAACATTTCAGTTTTTTGAATTTAACAAAAATGTCACCAGTAAATTTAGGAAATCATAGAAAATTTTCATTTGTTTTAGAAAATTGTTGAAAACTATGTATTCATTTCACATAAAAATGTTATAAATTACCAGAAGATACCATATATTATAATAGAATTCAAATAACAGGGGTTTAATTAACAATAACATGCATTTAGTTAACATCCAATTGACTATAAGTTCAATTGGAAAACCAATAATTTCAATTAAATTCCAAATACCATTTGAAGCTCATATAATTTATAATACAAAAATATATTTTTGATTTCCAAAAACATCAAATCTAAAAATTGATTTGGAATAGTTCCAAACCTTTTAAGAATCTTATCCATTCTCAAAAAGAAAAAAAAAAATTTCATTGAAATTTTAATTGCCAAAATAATGTTTTAACTTTTTTTCTACATTATTTTCAAAAAAATTGCTTCAAATGCACTTGTCTCCTTATTTTTTATGCCAAAATTTTCTTTCTCCATTTTTACTATATACTCGTACTCTTATATATACCAGCTGAATTTATTTTATTTTAAATAGTTTTTAAACTACCTATTCAATTATAAGTAAAAGTTTTAAAAACTTAAATTTCATTTTATAAAGTTTTTTCGTCTGATTTTCTTATTTTCTTAGTAGATTTTTAAAAATGATACATTCAATGTCAAATGAAAGAGAATATTTCTGTATATAGAAAGGAAAATGAATTCATTAAAATATTTTCGAATATATTCGAATTATAATTGGGTTGATTTTCAGTATGAATGTAAGGATGAAATCAATAGGAAAAAAACAATTTGAAATTGAAAATTTTAAAAAATTTTCTTAATTCGAAAGCAATAATTGATTTTAACTCTTTGATATTTAAGAATATTAGCATATTTTTTTTTTCATAGATGGTTATTAAGAAATCAAGATTTCGAAGAATTTAAGACATAAATGCGGTAGAATATTTAAAATGCATGTCATATTATAATTTCCTAGTCATTTTCATTAAAAATAAATCAGAAAATTTAACATGAGAGACAAACAGTTTTTGTTTAGCCTTAAAATTCCTTTATTATCGTACAATATTTTTCTAATTTCATACGGTTATCACGTTCAGATATATTTCTAATCACGAGATTATTAGATTATTCTATTTCACGAGACTTAAAGGGTAAGTATATTAGACAGCTGCTTTGAAGAAGAAATTAATTAATTTTTCACTTAGAAGTTTATAAATTTTCATTTTTATTAATTTTATTAAAACTTACATTGTTATTATTTTTTAAAATTTATTTATATAAATATTAAATTTTAATAGTGCTGCCATATTGCTTTACATAATAGTTGATAAACATCTTTATACCAAATTTGCAATTAAATAAAATCTCAATAAAAACTTCTCTAAATTTTACTGTCAATCTCTAAATTTCTCTCTAAATTTCTCTTTTATTCATATATTTGTTTTCTTTCATTTCTGAAAACAATTGATTTTGACATTTTAATATACCTGTCAAATTATGTAATATTATGTACACATATTTTTGACAAGGAAAGCAATAAAAAATTATAACAACAATATGGGTAAAATGTATAAAAATTCAAAATAAGAAGGAAAAGGAAACGTAGAGAGAAAGAGAAAAACTATACAATAAATTGGTAAGAAAAAAAGGAAAAAAATTTATTTTTATTTTTCACATTTTTCGAAAATATTGTTATTATGAAGAAAATTGTTATCAACTTTGACATTTTGAATTGCAATTCAAAATGATATGTACATACATACACAAAATAATAATAATATAAAACAGAGGTGCGGAGAACCTGCGGTTTCGCCTCTCAAAGAAAAATTCTTTAAATTATATTTTACGGTTTTCGATTGCTTCAGTTTTTTCGATTATTTCACTTCGCTGTTTAATTGCTGCCAATCAGTTGTGGAATCACAATTGCTCTGTCCTTTTGTGTTAGTATTAATTACTGAATTTGAAATTATAAAAAAAAATAATGAAGCAAAAGTTGCAATTTATTGGTATTGAACTTTATGTAGCTTCCCTTGTTATTGCTCTATTAATTATGGGTCCTCTAAAGGCAAAAACGTTCCTCACATCTAATGTAAAAGAATAAAATAAAAATTAATATAACAAAAAACGCATTTAAGAATTGATATTATGCCTTTTTAGCAAATAAAATTCTTTTAAATAAAATTTAAAAAAAAAAAAAACAAAACACACAGAATGTAAAATATGTTCTTGTACTTCGAGTAAAAAAAAAAACAATTTAAAAAAAAAAAATTTTTTTTAACAATAAATTTTATAAATACGTAAAAATGTTTAAGTATGTTACAATTTTACATATATAAAATATAACGGTTTTTCATCCTTGTTATAATTTTATCCTTGATAGATTTTTTGTTATATTCTTTTTTTCATGTATCCCACCCCTTTATTCTTTATGATTTACTTATATATTTCTTTTTTTTTTCTCATTTCTATGTACTATATATATTTTACTTGTATATAAAATTCTTATATGTATTTTATGTGTATGTGTGTATTCATTATACATAAATTTATATAAAAATTTTTTTTAACCTTGAGCAATGTCAACTTATAATATTGCTGTAATACATTTAAAAAAATGAAAAAACGAAAACCTATAAAAATATAAGAAGAGAGAAACAAAAGAGAAAAAGAGAGAAATATTATAATGTTAGAGAGAAAATATATAATGGATATTTTCTAAAATTTTCTTTTTTCTTATTCTCTTCTATTATTATTTTATTTTTGCTGTTATTATTATAATTTTTCTCAGTTAGTGTGTCATGTTATTCTTTTAATTTTAAAAAAACACTTCGATACTGTTATAGCTTACAAATGCATTATAAAAGCTAAAACTCATACAAACACACTTACATACATAAAATATGTAGGTAGCTATATATATGAATATTTATTATTTTTAAAAATATATATAAATCTACCTACCCCTGAATTACGGTTTTCTTAAAATAACAAAAAAAAGAAAGCACAAAAATATATTATTGTTATAATAGTAACAATAATATAAGCCAGAACATTAGCGCAACAAAGCACATCAATAATAAAAAAGAAAAAAAAATTTTTAGCAATATTCTTGTACTATAACTTGTCAAATCATTCGCAATGTTACCATATCATATGAAATGTGCCTGTATATGCAATACAAAGTTGTAAATCTATAAAACATATTGTTATTATAAAATTGCGTGCGTAAACATTTATATGAAAATAAAAATTGCATACCATACATAAATATAATATGTGTACATATATATGTATGTATAGCATACATTTGTATAATATTTTATATGTACATATGATATAAAAATTGTTTTATGATAAAATTAAGTGAAGGTTATGAATATAAGAATGAAAATATTCACGTATTTAAGCAAAAGAGAAAAAAAATAAAAATAATAAACAAAAAAATTAATGTACACATAATCGCAAAATAATCTCTTATATATATACATATATATGGTAAATTTCATGCTTACCAAAGGGTAATCCAAGATCTAGATGAGTTTGTGGAACCATATTATTAATTATATATGATTACTAATAAAACCCATTACACAACAGAGATGCTCCTAGTCAAAAGAGAGTGTGAAATTATTAAAATGTAATTAAATTCAAGAGTATGCTGTGATATTTAGAAATTTTCTTTTGAAATAAAAATGTATGTGTATATTCTGCAGAACAAGATAAGGTATACTAAACCAAATCGAATTATTCCTGTATAATATATTTTTTGTTTTTTATTTAAAGTCTCACAATTTACTTTTTAGCACTTTTCCAAAAAATTTTTGAAAAAAAGTGCTTATTAGTTTCACTCTGTCCGTCCGTCCGTCCGTCTGTCCGTGTGTCTGTTTACAAAACTTCTACACCCTTAAAGATAGAAAGCTGAAATTGTATACACATAGATCTTTACTAGAAACTTATTTTCGTAGAACAAAATTTTTACCTATTTCCCCCCCTCTAGAAGTTATACCCCCCCAAAACCCTAAAAATGGCCTTTTTTAACTATTTGTTGCAATGAAACCATAAGCATTTTTGAAATTTTGCAAACGCATGAAGACAGCGGCTTGCTTCCCCTAGCGCGGTATACTATAGTTAAAATTTATAAAAACAAAATGGCCGTTCAAATTTACCGTTATCTAAAGTCCGTTTTTTCTATATTTTTGATTTCGTTTTTCTTCTAGACCCCAGCATGTACAAGCTTGAAATTTTAGGGGCACTTAGACATTAACAAATAGTTTATTTCGTTAGAAGAAAATTTTTTCCATCTCCACCCCTTCTTAAGTTATAGCCTCTTGAAATTTGTAAAATTTGAATTTTTGACACCTTATATTTCCGAAAACGCAAGGTTTTGCAAATTTCTATAAACACAAAAAGCTAACGGTAAATTCAATGACATTAAAAAAAATAATTATTTTTCTTAACTCACACAATTAACCCTTAAAATCGAGCAATATGTTAACCCCTCTTTATAATAATTTTCGCTTTATTTAAAAGACTGCATAAATCGTTCATCCTAAATATATGCAACCCTGGAAATAGCTTTTAATATGAATGAAAATAATTTAAATAATGTGATAAGTATACATAGACTGTATTTAAAAGCAGAATTTTCACTTGTTGAAGGGAAAAGTGCTATAATACAAACCATTGGTTTGACCCAACTTTATTAATTAAATAATTTAAAAATTTATGATGCAAGCATTCAAACTATAAAATAAGCATAATAAATTTATATATCTATTTTACTTGGTTCTGTACTTGTTTCTAACTATCTTTTATCTCACATTCATCCAAATAGCGATTTAAAATATTACACACAGTTCGTTCCTGTAATCTATTGCAAATCGACTTACTGCCTTATAGAATGTTAATGTGTTTGGAATAAAAGCCATAGCTCTTTTATGCTTTACTCGAAAGTTATTCACACAAGAATATTTTCTTAAATTTTTAAAATTTTCATTTTCTAATCTAATTTTAAAAACAAATTCGATTTCATTAATTTATTTCTGTGAATTCAATAGCAATAATCTAAAATTGCTTGGTTTGAAAAGCGGTTTTTCAATTGCAATTCTGTTATATGGTATAGCAAAAACTAAATTATAAAAATTTAAATTTTGGACGTTTGATATTTAATTTCCATAGAAAAATGTGGAGCCGTTTATCGGAATAAGAGGGTGCCACTAATCCTCTCAATTATTCCCTTATGCATGGCTATATTAATTGAAAGTGTTATACACGTAAAGTGTTATACTTGCTAAGTGTTATACAGCCTTTTATGGAATTTGAAGATTGTCAAATATTTAATATACAAAAATAATAATAGAAGATCGTCAATTATAACTGAAAATGATATCATTATATTATATTTTAACTCCTTACCATAAAATATAGTGACGTTTATGATGATGAAAAATAGTATTTTATAATATGAAAACAGTTATTTTTTCATGTTACTTTTTTTGTTTTTATTTTATTATTTTCTTGATTTTTTTGGTTTTTAAGATGAACATGTAATAAGTAAATAAAAGTTTATTTTTACGATGCATGTAACAATGAATTTATTGTTATGATTAAAGAGATTAAAATGTATAAGCGAATTTTTACATTAAGAAGATTTTAATGTTTAAGTTCTTAATATTTTGTGTTATATGATTGTATTTAAAATTATTGTTATTGAATTGGATAATCGTTATGTGATCAAAAATAACAGCACTCAAGCAAGGAATATTAAGTGAAAAGATAGGCTTTATTTTTTTTTAACATATTTCCCTGATTCAAAACAGATTAAATATTTAATTTGTGAGAATTTCATTGATAATTAAAAACTCCTTTTCATTTTCATAGAAAGGGGAAATTCAAAACTAGAAATTTTCGATTGCCACATTCATTCTAAAAGAAAATTACTTAAATTTTTGCAGAAATATAATTTCAATAAATTTATTTTATTAGAAAATGCAAATGCACTAGGCAACTTCAATGTGAAAGCATTCATAAGTTTGCAAGCAGCTTTGTAATAACTCAGAAAGTATTTCGACTCCAGTTACAAATAACTATAGGTAATATGGTAGAATTTACAATAAACGGAATAATGAAATCAAATACTGTAATATCAGTACTTATGTGACTAAGCTGTTTGTTATTAAAAATTCTAAATAGATTTGATATTCAATTTTGAATTTTTCAATTACCATTAAAAAATTCTATTAATAAAATGATTCTTTTATAATAAAAATTCTACTATACTCAACACACCCAATCCCTTTTAAACTATTGAAATATTATGCAAGCGAAAATAAATACAATTTTCTTCTTCAAGTGTGTATCACATTCAAATATCAACATAAAATCTACATTTTTCATTTATCATGTAGAAAATTCTGTGAATCATATCTTAAAATTAAATTAGAAAATCTTATATTCATTATACTTAAAGATTACATTAAATAAAAAAGAAAAATCCCAATACACATACGTTCTATATATTTTTCATATTAATTATAATTTAATAAATACACACACACTTATTTATATATGTAAAATAACTTAAAAAATGAATTAAAATGCCAACTAATTTTATTGTAATATAAAGAGAAAAGAAATTCTCTCATATATATCTCTTGTTATAATAAAACAAATATTGTGATTCAATCAAACTGTTATCACAAAGTAATCAATCAAAATTGACGTTTTGAAGTAATCTAAAGGGAAGAGAGAGAGAGAATGAGATAGAAAAAACAATACAAAACAAAAATATTATAGAATACTTATAATGCGATTTTCTGTACAGTTATAACGGGAATAAGAAAAAAATAAAGCAATAAGAAAGTAACAATAGAAAGAAAGAGAAAAGAAAAATTGTAATATTTTCAGGATAAAAAATTATTCTGTAAGCATTCATCTTTGGAAAGGATCTTTTTCATATATTTTTTTGTTGGTATTCTATACACACACATACTTCACGAATTATAATTTATTTTGAGTAAAAATTTAACTGAAATTTTCGACAACTTCATTAAAAAGTGGCAGGCAATCAAAATTTGAGAGTTCTAAAATTAAAGCATAGTGCTTGATTAAAAAAAATTTGACAATCACCAAATTGCTTTCGATTAGTCGGTAATTCGAGTTCAAAATATCGATAAATCAATTATCCGAAATTGATTCTGATTTCAGTGACATGTTATCCTTCAAATTATTTTATAATTTTTAATACCGTTCTCAAATTAGTACTAATATTCTCCTATATCAGTCTAATTCATAGAAAACAACCCAATACAAAAATCAACTGCACTATAGAGTCAGACAAAAATTCAATAATTTTCGGATATACTACTATACAATTATTTGTACTATCTTAATGGTTAATTTAAAATAGATCCCTTTGTTATTTCAATAAAACGAAAGCCCATGGTTTTTCGGTTTTCTTTTATATAAGGCTAAAAAAATTTTTGTCTCAATACGATAACTTTTCTCTTCACAATTAAAAAATTTATAAAGAATAAAATTATGACGTAAATAACCGTAAAAATTTTTTTTTTTTTTAAGTAAAATTGCAAATGGAGAAACAGCAATGTTTTGTTGTATAACAATTTATATAATACTTATATATTGCATGGGAAACGTGCCAATATAAAATCGAAAAAAAACCATTCAAATCGAAATTTTGATGCTTTTTTTTTTGAACATTTATTTTCTCTCCAAATACTCTTGTATACCATAAAACCACAAAAAAAAATAAAAAACTTTTAAAAAATTTCAAATTATAATTGAAATGTTTCATAAATTGGTAGATTTATGTATTGAAACCGCATTTAAAATGAAAACTTTTGACAAAAATAAAAAGTTGAAACTTTTGGCAACAAAAAAAAATGAAAATAAAAAATGAATTTTTCGAAACCTAAACAAAATTTCAATGAAAATGGTGGTGAAAATATAAAAAATTAATAAACTAAAATGTTAAAATGTCAAAATTAATATTAAAATAAATTTATGTTAAAAAATTTTTCACTTTTATACTGCATACCACTTGTATACCATTACCATTAATTTAATCTTAATTAAGGCATTCCAAATTTTTTAAATTTTCTGCGATACATTTGTTTTGTTTTTAGGAAATTTCTCTTTCTCTTTTTCAACTTTTCACCACATTATTGATTTAACAGAAACAACAGATAGCGCTCTCATATATGAAAGCCACGAACTCAAAAACTGTATCTATTAACTAATAATAAACAGCAGTTTTAGGTCACTAATTTTAATTTTGAATTTAATTTTAATTTTCAACAACAAGTTTATTAGAAATTATTTGTTGGTGTCTTGCTGGAGATATTGAAAATTTTGTCAGAATTTTCGAAAATCGGGGCTTTTACTTAATTTTTCTCATATAAATTGCAAAATTTATAAGCTACAGAATTTTTACCAAATAGAGAAATCAATGAATAAGATTTACGAATTTTTCTCGTTACTTACATAAATTTACGGCATTTATCATTTCTTACATGAGTCTACGGTATTTATCAGTTCTTACATTGATATTTTCAGAGTATTTAAATGGTACTGAAAGTATTCGTCGATTTTGCTGCAAAACTTTGTACTATTATTGTTCAATTAGATTTAATTAAAAACCACAATTTTCTGTTCTATTTTGTCTAATCCCATAATTTACACTCTTTGGAAAGCAATCTAAAAACACAGACTTATTCAAAATATTTTCATTAATATCTATTTACTCTTTGATTTTTCAAAATATCATTTTCGCAATTCAATAAATGTAAAACTTTTATGAAATTATGAGATTTTCATTTACGTATGCCAATTCAATTTAGGAAGCTTCAGTTTTTCTTATATGTATATATAAAACAATGTATTCCGTTAATTTGATTACTACTCTCATATTGATTTTTCAATTAAAAACAAAAAAAGAACTGTACTTCAAAAAATCTTTATTTGGTTAATTGAAATTTTTTTCAAGTTGCCTATTTTAAGGCGCAAAAAAATTTTTATCCATTTAAAAATCTTCTTTTTATTTTAGTTAAAAAATGTTTTCATGTCAATATCAGAATTTCGAAACGAAACTGAACCAAATTACCACCCATTATTTAAAAAAAAAAAAAAAACAACAAAAAAAAAACAATTTTCTTTTCTATTATAAAATAAGACAAAAAAAAATTGTTGTTTAGCTTTTCCAATTTATGATGAAAAATGAAAATGATAAAGAAGAAAAAAAAAACAAAAAGAACAAGATAAAACTTAAGACAACCAAAAGATAAAAGAGAAATCCTTTTTCAATTTTCATATAAAATTTCAATTCAAGTTTAAATTGGAGTGGACTGCCAATATTGAAAAATTTAAAAAGGATTTTTTTTTTTTTTTAAAAACAAATAAAAAAGTGAAACGCATACTTGTATTATAAATAAAATCAAAATGACTTAAGAATGTTGAAAAATACTCTTCCTTTCTCTTTTTCTCTGTCTCTCTCTCTCTATCTTTTATTATAAAAGCAATTCATTTTAAAATAATTGTAAAAGTATTCCAAAACAAAAAAAAACAAACAAACTAGATGATGAAGTAGAACACTATTCAGAATGTTTGGAATTGATTTTCTAAATGACATCACTCTATAATAAAAAAAGTAGCTACGGTACTTGATTATTCAATAGCTATTATTTTTAAAATTCACAATAAATAATGGGATCAATATTGATTTTCTAATATTAGATATAACTTGGTACCTTTCCATAAAGATTTCAAATATAAGATTATCCAAGTACAAGGTTAAATTATATTGAAATTTGCTTTAAAGAAAAGTCATAAAAAATTTAATTGAATACATTGTGTAGGTCCTATAACATGCACTATACAATCAAGAACTACAAAATAAAACGATAATATTAGAAATATGAAATAATATTAGTTGTTTTGGGTATATAAGTAGAAAAACTAGTGGAAGCACATCTTGACCGTATTTTATTAAAAAATTAAGATTTAGTTTATTTAATATGTTTGTTTTTTAAAAATATTCGATCTGATTTATTTATAATAATGCTATCTTTATAAAAACATCACTGAAATTTAAGTGTACACTCGAAAAAAAAAAATTTTTATTCAATTTCATCCCAATCATATTGATAATTTCATTACAAAATTCGGAAAGCTGGAAAATTTCTTAAGAAATACTTAAAGATACTTAAATTACCCTTTATTTTACTAGTACAAACTGGTATATAAAAATTGTATAACATTGCCAATTAGTATACAAAAATTATGTAACAGAGTTCCAGATAGTTTTAATATTTTATTTGGCAAATGTTAAAAAAATCATATGAATGTTAGATTTTTAATTTATTTTCTACCTTCTCACACATTTCTTGTGGAAAATCGTGTATTTGTATTTAAATTTATGATATATTTGTGTTTTATTGTCTAATTATTCCCAAAACAGTTCAAACTCAAAAATTTCTGGAACAATGGCTTAGATATTTAACAATATTTTAAATGTTTTTTTTTCCAGTGATTTTAATTTTTTTTACAGTGTGGTGAACGCTTCAATTGTAAGATTTTAATATGATTTTCAAAAGAAAATGTTGATTTTTCACTGTTGTTATTCAGTTAAATAATTGTAGATTAAGCCTTCATACTCAAACATAATTGAATCAAAGATATCTAAAGTAAAATTTTTAGCTTTAAGTAAAAAAATTTCTATATTAAACATGTCAAGACTGAAACCTATTTTTAGTGTTATTTAATTTAACAATTAGTGTAATTTAATTTTGAAAATAAAAATTTTGTTTTAAATTCTTAACGTGTAACATTTTAACAAAAAGACAAACTTTGGAATAGCGCGTAAAATACAAGTTCTGATCTTATTAAGTACCCTCTTATATAATATTTGTAAAGCTTTATAATTTTATATTGTAGTTTTAAATTAAAAATTTCAAAAAGAAAAAAAAAATCAAAAAAAAAGAAAAAAAAAACTCATATTTCCACTCTGAATACGAGAATCTTTTCTTATACAATAAGAAAGCGCCCTCATTATTTTCTAACGAAACAACTTTGTTTAATAGAAACTTTATTTTTTTTTTCTGTTTCTCGTATAAGACGCGCGGCGGCGTTCATTATTTTTTTTATAAAAAGAAAAATTTCTAAAGTTTGTTTGATTTTCTTTTTTCTTTTTTTGGTAAATTTTCTTTTAAAATTTTTTTCTTTTTATTTTTATTAATTCTCCTTTTCCTTAAAATGGTGTTACCTGAATTTACTTCAAATACAAGATGAAAAATACAAAAAAAAAAAGAATATAAAACCAAAAAAGAATAGAAGTGCCAACAAGAACAAAAATAACAAAAAAAGAAAACAAAAATGTTTTTTAAAGTAAATTTTTATGTAATACTTACGTACCCCATTCACAATTATTATTTGTGTACAAGTAGGTGTATGGATTTATTATACAACAATGCTATCAACTTAACAACAGCAGCTCATATTTTTAAGAATCACTAAGATCATACACATATTATTATATTTTTGTTTTTTTTTGGCATATAAATTACATACTTACCTTATTTGAAAAATACATTGGGGGTAACAAAAAATAAAGGTAGATGTGAAAATAATTTGATTTCTGTGAACGTTGGGTTATAAGCACTTGGATGAATTAAAATTCTTAGAAATAATTATCGACAAAAATTTGAATTGGAATAGTCTCACAAAAGAGCTGTAAAGTAAATTTACAAGAATCGTAGATTTATTTAGAAAACTGAATAAAAGACTTCCATATGATAAAAACAAATCGCTGTATTACAGCTCGTTTCATAGTACAATCACGTATGGGATAAATATCTGGGAAAACCCATACAAGAGCAAAAATATTATTAAACTGCAGCCAATACAAAATAAAGCAATCAAAAATTTATAAGGTTTACACTATTTAACGTCATCGATAAGTGTATATCTAAATATTATAATATTTTAATGCTACAAGACTACAGAGATACATGCCAATTACTACATATATACAATGTAGTAAATCAAAACATTAAGAACAATGTTGGTTGAATGCGAACTATATAGGACTCATACTATTACGATTTTTATATGAGTTGAGTACTGTATTCAAAAATGCAGTGCAGTATTACAACGAGCAAAATCATGAAATGAAAGTACTACTACTAAGTAAATTTAAAAAAAGGAATAAAATCGAGATTTCTAGAAAATTTGGAATTCAATTTTCAGCTTCAAATATTTAAGAGTAATTAGTATTATTGAATTTTTCTTATTGTTTATATTATACACTATATATTATATAATATAGTTTGACATAAATATAATTCTTGACAAGCTCCGGTTTTCTGTATATGACAACTTTGATTTTCTCATTGGCTTGGCAAATTTCAGTTTCTCATTGATTTGTCAAAAATTTTATCTTTAAGAAATTGCAATTTCAAATTTATAAATTTTTATGATTTCAAGCCGCTAATAACTGACTGGAATTAATTATAGTTGCGATTTTGGCCTTATAGATACTCGAAATTGGATATTAGTAAAAAATGCACACCTTTCCATCTTAAATCATTTCTCAGCGTCAGATTTGTAATATAAAAATTAAATAATAAATTATATTACAATTTTTTTGTTTATTAATGTATCAAACTGAATATAGAACAAAAAAACATTTTAATGTAAATTTTATCAGCAACAAAAAAAAAAATTATTATAATAAACCGAAAAAGAAAAAAATTAATAAAATTTCTTCATAAATTCAGAATAAATTGACTGGAAACAAGAGGTAACGATAGGTACAATAGCAGCAGCAGCAGCAGCGGTATTACGAGTATGTCTCATTCAAAGAATATTTTAAGCAAAAATTATTTTTTTTCTAACTTAAAATATATGAAAAATGAACATTGTGGGTACGACCAAAGTCTCAAGGTTTAAAGTATATAAAATACTAGAAATGGGAAAATTGTTTTACTGATTTTTCTTTTCTGCCTTTTTAAGAAGAAAAAAAAATTTTTTTTTTCATTCTTGTATTTTTGCATGTTACGTTGTTATTTTTGTTTTTCTTTTTTTTTTTTTAATTTACATAATTTTGAAATTTTAATACTCGTACTTGTGTTAGAGAGAAGAAATCCTTACCGTAAAAATTATTTTATTATACATTAATGTACATTTTATACATACGCCTGTAGGTATGCTTTGTTTTTTTTTTTTTAAGTATAAATATCAGGAAGTTAAAAATATATTGTTAAAAAGAAAACAATAAGAAAAAAAGAGAGCAGAAGCAGAAATAAAGTGGGTAAATAAAATTTAAGTGATAAAATTATGCAAATATTTTTTATTTTATTCCCCAAAAATTTTTGTGTTTTATTTTAAATTTTCTTGTTTTTTGTCGCATACCTACCTATACATAATTATTAAAAAATATATTAGAAAAAAAAATGCATAAGTTTAGGCGTAAAATAAATTATTATGGTGTTGATAACATTTTTTAATTCAATATTTTTTTATTATTTAGTTTTATAAATGATTATTTAAGAAAAATATTATCGTGCCTTATAAGTGTAGGTTTTATGATATACTTTTTAAATGTATACGCTCTAATATTTCAAAATACGCTCAAAAATACTCATTTAAAATTCCACTTCTATATAATAATAATTGAACACACCTTTTGGTATTTGACAGATTCTCGATCATAACAGTCGAACAGAAAACTCCTATAGGATTATTTCTAAAACCGTAAAATTCTTCATGTGAGATTTCTTATTGCATTTTTTATATTTTTGAAAATTATTACAAATAAGACGGATTGGAATAAATATTGAAAATCTTCATGGTTATAATGTGAAGATTAATTTCTTTACTTTGCATGAATTCATTATTATTTAGTGGCTATAATGTAACACCATTATAATAAAATATAAGGGCATGCCTAACGCAAATCGCATCTTAACGAAATTCTAACATATATGGTTATAGTTAAATTAATTTGACACAATTTGGATCCTTCATATTTTCGCAATACTTCGACAGCAATCTGAAATATTTAAAAGTCTTAATTTCTGAAAAACAGTATTCTAATGTTTTAATTAAAATATTTCATGTTATATTCGCCAAAAATATAACAACAATCGAAAATAACGCCCTCTATATTCATTTCATACACAAAATATATTGCCAAATTATAAAAGTAATAAAAAGTAAAATTATTTTTATATTTACCCGAAATAAATTTTTCTCTCTTATTTCTAAATTGAACTAATTGTCCTGAATTTAATTTCTTTTATCAAAATTCTATTCAATTTAATTGCACGATTTTTCTTTTCATTACATAACATTTAATTTTCTATATTTATTAAAATAATTTTTAACCATTAAAAAAATATTCTAAAATAGAATTCCCAGTATAGCGAAAAAAAATCGCGAATTAAAAATAAAAAAAAAATAAAGTTATTTTTATTTATTCACAAAAAAATTTTCCATCAAAAATTAATTATTTTTATATTTTTTTTTCTTTGTATTTAAAATTCTTTAAAAATAATATTGTATTACATGTACATAATACCGACATTCAAGATACATATTCGTACATAGATACATGAAAAATTCTAGTATATAAAAAATATAATCCATATTTTGTTATATACACAACTTTTTATATACCAATGTGCTTTTCGAAAATTTAAATAATCCCCAAGGCCTTTTTAGAGCAAAACAAATTTTAAAATCCTTATATTTTAATAATAATTAAAATATATATACAGACATAATATATGCAAGTATATGTGTTGATATTCAATAGGACATTATTGTTGAAAAAAAAAAAAAATTTTTCATAGTATAAGATGCCGCCACATTGTAGATTTCTTACAACAACGATCAATTGTTGAGGTATTCAATTAAAATTAATCTTAAAATTGGCCCCTTATATTCAAAATCTATATGCACACTAAAATGTAGGTGAATTTTCATTGTCATTATAATTATATAGAGAGCTATGCTAGAAACATGTTTTTTTTGATCATCAGAAACATTTGCAGCTATTTTGTTTTGATTATCAGAACAGCTATTTTCATTAGATTTCAATAAAAAAAATCTAAATATGTTGCCTAAATAAATTAAAAACAGAAATTTAAGCAAACAGTTTAAGTTTATTATTCCCATGTTATTAACAAAATTTAGCAAGCTACTTTGGTTCCTCACAGCAACTTAGAACGTGAGATCAAATTTGCTCTGAATCTTCCATGTGGACCATTTTTCATCGAAGAAGCATAGAAGTAATTATTTTTGAAAGTAATTGATAGCGTCGTTAAGCTACCGTATATTCTATATTGAGGTAAAACTTTATTTTGCAGCTTAACCTAATCTAACCTTTAGATTTATCACAAAAATTTGATTATTTTTTTTTTCATTTTCAATAGATTCAATGCAATAAAATCGTAAAATTATCAACTCTATTCCATTATTTTTCTAACTTTTTTATAATGAAACACTCTGTCTATATGTACCTTCAATATATTATAATAGAAGCTTACCTACTAAAAACTTATTAACCAACAAATATTCCGAATTCATTTATTTTGATATCATTTTTATTTTATAAGAACTCATGAACATTGTCCCGTATATACGAGAAAACCTTTTACTTTTTTTTACTAGTAATCTTTTGTATTCAGTATACAATATACTTACTTAACATTTATATACATACTTATATACATACATATTATTTGATCTACACTCGTAAATATCTATAATGGGAAATTTTATATTCTTGTTTTCTCTTTAGATTTTTCATTATTCTTGATTTTGGTAATATAATATTGCCCAGGATCATCAAGGTTTCTATATATAAAATTTTCTATATATATATATAATTTGAAAATAAATTCCCAAATAATTAATTTTAATTATTTTATTTGTACTGAATATAAATGAGAATTATTTTATAAAAATTTTTATTTAACAATTTCTAAATTTATTTTTTTTTTATTTATTTTTCTATATTTAAAATTAAATATTCTTATACCTAATTATTATAATTTTTTTTTTTAAATGGTTACAATAATTACTTAATCTTTGAAGAAGAAATTAATAAATTAAATATAAATGTGTGTATATACGCCCTATATATATATACATAACTTAAGAAATTTAGAGGAAAAATTTCAATTGGGAATTTTATTTAATTTGCCAATTATAAGGTTAGAATATAAAAAAAAATATAAATTGATGTGAGCTTGTTATTCAAGTCATAAAATTTAAAAAGAATTCATAAAATTTTGGAATAAAAAAGAACTTGGAACAAATTTATCTAGCTCGAGTGCATGATTACTCTCCCTAATTTTATTAAAAATTATCTCTAATAATTGTGACCTTTAACACTATTAAAGAATATTGTATTCGATTGCAATATTCTAAAAATTCATATATTAAAATGAATACAGCCGGTTTCAATATTTTTATAGCCTTCAGCAAAATACGAGTATTTTTTGTATTTAGTATAAGCAACTTAATTAATCTTAACTTTAAAATCCTTAAAACAAACGAACAGAAACGTGTTTAACTAAGAGACGAACCTTTTTTTTTACTTCAAATAAAATTTTTCTTTAAAAAATTTGTTAGCTTTATAACAAAAGTTTTCCAACCCTAAACTTTCTAATTAAACATCTTAATCATTCTATTAGACAGCAAGTATTAAGCTATTTTGTCACAATTTAAATTGTTTAAATCAATTGATCCATATTCTGATAATCCCTGTTTCGGTTCCTAAACTTATAAATTTGGAATTCAAGTAAATTCCATCACTCATACAGAGTTCATTTTAATTTGATCAAATCAATTGAAAACTCATTCCTAAAATTAAAAAAGAAATGTCCAACTCCAAATATTTAAAAATTTATTCTAATTTTTTTTATTTTTTCTTAAAAAAAAAAGTTATAATGATATAAAAGTCTTAAGCACATATAATATACATAAATAATATAGAGAAGGAAGATAAAAGCACGTGAAAATAATTTAAAGTATTGCCAAGGTGTCAAATAATTTATTTTTAACTTGAACTCATTAAATATTCCCTTAATATCCATAATACATAAATGAAATATTTGGCTTTTGCTCATGACATAAATATTAATAACTTCATTGTATATAAGTATGTTAGGTAGGCATACAATATTTATATATAAGCGTGTATATGCAAATGAGTATGTATATAATGGGTAAGATAAATTTCAAGCTAAATTCATTAAATTGGAATAGAAATTTTTTCTTTTCTTTATTTTTTTTTTCTTATTCTTCCTTTAACAAGGACACCATAAAAACCAAAAAGAAAAATTATGTCTACACAAAATAATAATCTTTATGTTAAAGTTAATAAATTTTGTACTTTTCAGCAAGTTCTAAAAATAAAAAAAAAAAGAGGATTCTAAAAATATTTGCATATTTTAATCGATTTAAATTGAGTTTTCTACAATAACTGGTCCGTCTTTCCGTTTTAAAATAGTGAAGACCATGGTCATTATTACCATAATTATGATAATTAACCTCAAAGTGGCCTGCATCATTACCTTTTCCCATGTTAATTTAAGATTTCTATAAAATTTCAAATTTTGGCCAAAATTTTTTAACAATTTACAGTGTTTTAATACCAGTTCCACTTTGATTTCAAAATTTTCAATTTAATTAAATCTTTTGGCCAATTCATTAAGTTGTTTTGAATGGTTTAAAAACACAAGATTTTTTTATTAAATATCAGAAAATTTAAAATGAATTTTCACTACAATGAAAGTTATGGAATTGTTTTTCAAATTTATGCTTCGATTTAATCTCCCAATTTAACAATTAAGAAGCTGTCGATTTACGACTGTAATTTTTCGAATTCATTCCCATTATTCGTAGTCTTGATTGCCATTCGATTTTTTCCTAATATAGTAGTTGGGGCCCAACTTTCATATTATTTTATTATTTCATTTTTTTTGTATATTTTTCGTCATTTGGGTTTTAATGGTGCTCAAATTGAATTACCCAAACCACGATTTGATTTAAATTAGAATTGATTTAAGTTTTTCGAGTTTTAAGAGCATAGGGTGCTTATTACAATCCCTTTTTCTTATTTCTACCATAATTTTTCCAATACACAAGTTTAGAATCAAGTTAAAAAGTTTAATAAAACACATAAGGATTAACTTTCATTTTATTTTTGTTCTTCTTTCAATGGTTTTCTTCCATTCATTATAAAATGGTTGTGCTTTTTTTATATATACTACCCACAATTTGTGCTTTTTATATTTTGTTTATTTTTTTTCCTAGAAAAACCATCTGTCAAAATACTTACAATACTATATCGTATATGTGACAGGTGTTTGTGTCTTTATTTTATTCTTTTTAATGTTGGTTCTTTCTCTCTATGTATTTTATTAACTTTCCTTTGAAAAGAGAATTGAAAGAGAGAATGAGTCGATTATATGGATTTTAGTACTTTCATTTATGTCGTTAATGCATACTTAATTCAAGTCGTTCACACAATAACAAATTCACGAATTTGCAAAATTTCAATTTTGAGATATTGCAAAAACTAACAACTTGTCATGAAAGGTATTTGCTTTCGCGGATTTTCAAAAGGCTATAACATCGGTTGCTTTTGGTTTGGGTTAAGAGCTTCAAACCTTACAAGTAGATCTGCTGGTGTGATATAGCAATAATGTAGGACAAGCTACTATATGAATTCTTGGGTCTTATCAGATTTCTTCCCAGATGTTATGAAACTGTTTCAATAAATTTAACTGGTTGGATAAGAACAATTAGTGTTACGTACCCCGACAAAGAAGTTTATATCAAAAATACCTGTTATAATGTATTAAGAAGAGATGTGGCAGAAGAAATAGTGGAGCTATTCACAATACATCGGATGTTTCGGCAAAAAAAAGTGCACTGGGACAATTACAGTCGGAAATGCTTTGCGAAAATTTTCCTGAAGGGCTTAAAAAACAACTAATAAAACTGGGGTTTGGGACCAAAACAGGTCACGCAGACTTTTCAGGAAAGAAGATGCGACAGCGATGTACCATCTTAATGAGTTGTGTTGCGTTGATCCACAGGAGAAGAGATTCTCTTAATGGAACGAAAGAATATCGTTTTAGAATATTGTCCCGGAAAACTTAATTGAATTCATTAGAAACCTATGTCTCAAAGAAGTGCTTTAGCAAGAAATCGAGAGACGTGATTTTCTTCTTTATGTGATTTTTAGAGTATTCCAAATGCCTTAAAAATCTCATATAGGATATTAAAATAAAAATTCATTCAAACACAGAACAAACACCAAAGGCAAAAAAAAAAATATAAAAAAGTTATTAAAAGAAAAGAATTAAAGCAAAGAAAAATTCTTCTGCTCTCCCACAAAAATAAATAATCCCTACATGACATTGAGGTAAAATCGATTAAAAGGATATTTTATTTATTCCCTATTATTATTATTATTAAAGCACAAACCAATATTTTACATGTAATATTCATGTATATATATATATACGTATGTGCACGTGTGGGTACTTAACTAATATTGTGTGTACAAAAGGATGTAAGGATTGTTTCTGTGTGTATGTATTTAGAAAAGATTATAGATTTATGTACAATAATAAGAGTTGTTTTCTTTCAAAAAATGTAATAATCACATCTATCCCATAAGGATAATAAATCTTTTATGAGTAAAATAAATATTGAAAACATAAAAATTATAAAAGGATGATGAAGAAATGAAGGAATTATTTTTTGATTTTGTTGCTCTCCTATACTTAAAATCGACCCAATTTTTCTTTTTTTCTTTTTTTTTTTTTGTAAAACTTTAAGACACTTTCTTTTGTTGTACTCGATACTCGTGTATACTGAAATGTACCCTTAAAGAAAAAAAATCTTTAATTCCTTTCATACACAAAAAAAAAAAGAAAATTATTGTCATGACCTTCCCAATACAATTTAAAAATAACCAAATTTTTTATTTTCTTGTTTTACTTT
The DNA here is from genome assembly GCF_029603195.1 of Condylostylus longicornis. NCBI lineage: Eukaryota > Metazoa > Arthropoda > Insecta > Diptera > Dolichopodidae > Condylostylus > Condylostylus longicornis. The sequence continues at coordinate 54,720 of NW_026577982.1, forward strand.
TTATTTTGTTTTCTTACACAATACAAAAGAATACAATTTTTTTTTATAATTTACAATAGGCACTCGTATTTTAAAAGAAAAAGAACCTATATGAAATTTAAATACAAAAAAAAAATTTTTTTTTAAGCATACCCCAACAATAGTCAAACACTCAAAAATATAAATATGAAAATATAGAATTATAAAAATATAAAGAATGTTCTCCAAAAAGGAATTAAATTCACATTTGTATGGAGTGGTATATTGCAGCTATAGAACAAAACTACCTAAAAGTAAAATACTAGAAACTCATGGTAATAAAATAAATAATTTTTTGGCGCTAGAATATGGAAATATGTATAGCATTTACATCCATCTTGCAAATTTCGCAAAACCCCCTGAGAACTATTATATCTTAAAGTTGTTGTGTACCGGAATGTAACATAAAATCACACAAGTTACTAAACCTATCATTTGAGTCGTTTAAACATAATACACAACTATCAAAATGCATGATAGCAACAATGCTAGGTCACACCATCTTACGGCACATAACGTCCATACGGCAATGTGTATACACCTTACAAGCGAAAACTTTATTCTTAATTGAACAAATTTAAGATTTTTTTATAGCAATCCCATTGAAAAGACATAAAGGAAACAATTTCCTGCAATCCAAGTTATACCAAACAATATTCTTGTGAATTTTCCAAAACACTCTAAGCAGTTTTCATTATTGAAATTTTTCATAAATTTTTAGCCATACCGGGACTAGATCACTTTCATAATTTGAAAAAAAAAAACTTTAATAAATATGCCGTAATACATGGAAAGCTTTCCCTTAAAAAATCCAATTATGGAAATCCTATTAATTTAACAAATTGGGGTTACAATTCAAAATTTGGAAAATTTTCTTTTTCCTTTGAAATATTGAAGTATTTTTCTTGGAGTGCAATGTAAAAGAATGAAATTATATTTAGATGAAAATATAAAAGAAAAGTTAACTTTAAAAATTATTTTGGTACTCGTATACCATTGAGGACAAAGAAAAAACTAAAACAGAAAAAAATATATCAATTCCCAAAAATAGAAATTAAAAGATTTCCAAATACTTTAGAAAGGCACACAAAAGGGATTAAAAAAAACGCTGATAATTCGAACAATTATTTTTGCGATAAACTGTTATATGATATGAATAGGTCATCATATATGTGCATATATTGGTTGTTTATTGAGGCATGCCATTTTCTCGACTGTACTCCTTTAAGCTTCTGTTAAAAGGTACCAATAGGGTTTTAAATAATATATAGAGGTACCAATAAGGTCATAATTCGTACCACATATAATCAAACGGAAAATTTAATTTTCAAAAAAAAAAATAACTGTTATACTACCTACATATAATATATATTTTCATATTTCTCCTGATAGTGTTATACTGCAAATAAAAATGCTTCGATTCTAAAAATAAAATAAGATAATACAATTAATTTTACATAGTTTAACTAACTTTTATACAAATTCTAGTATAGGGGTATAAGCATATTACAATTTATTGTGGCAAAATCTTTTTGAATGAAAAAATATAATATAAAAAATTCAATATATGTACTACATAAAATTCAAAGCTTTTCTCAAAATTTCATTCTATTCGTTCTATATCATACTTATGCTAGATATAAAATTTTCATATTTTACATATGATTTTCATTTTCTAGAAGATAAAAAATATCATAAATCCCATGTTATTTTGTGTAACGTGTATAAATCTTACACGTATATTGTAGTTTATACATTCAATATAATTCATCATACGTTATAACATATATACGATGTATAACAATATACACTCTTTAAATAAGAATTTTGGTTATAATGAAGATAATCTTCTGGTTGGTAGCTATTCCAAGTTGATGTTTTCGTTCTTATTATATTACTTAACTTTTATATTTATGTACATCAATGTTCATAAAAATTTTTATATACCTACCTACAATGTATAATATTTGTATGTATTTCAGTGTTATACGCTCTGCTATGTAAATATATGAGTACTTCAAAATCAGAATACATACACATATTTTTTACCTTATTATAAATATAGTATATTATTATATACTATATTTAGAATATAAAATATTCTAAAACAATCGTACGCATAATGTTCACCATACATTCTCAAAGACTACAATCTGTACATAACATGAAAATAATATGTGTATATGTATATTATAAATGTATATAATATTATTATTACTTTGTATATAACTTTAAATCCTGCAGTTTCTAAAAGAAATTTTCTTCATACTCAAATTATTTGCACAGCCCTGTTAAATTTTATTTTTTGTTTTTTTTTTTGCTTTTATTAACAGATTTATGCATATTTGTATATTTGTGTGTATTTGTACATAATATTTAGAAGAATTTCTTATTACAAACCAAAATTATAAAAAAAAAAAATAAATAGGCGAAACATAACACCAACATTTAAATTCTACCTACCATTATTCAATACCAAAAATGTATAAGCATTGGAAAAAAAAATAAATTTTTCTTTCATTTTTCCTATTTTCTGGGGAAAACTAGGTCAATTTCCTCAATTTCACATCTCCTTCGTCACATTTTTTTTTCTCCATTTCTTGTTTGTTGTTTTGTTTTGCTCACACGTGTTTATCTTTTTAATTTTTAGTATTTTGCTTTTATTGTAATTTGCTCTTATACTCTCTCATTTTTGAGAATGAATGATGAAAGCAGAAAAACAACAAAATTTATAATTGTATGAAAAATTTTTTTTACAAACACAAATATAAAATTTTTGAAAACAGATGATGACAATTACTACTACATACACGAAATATATGGCAAACGGTATATTATATTAAAACGTAGAATAAAATGTAAGAAAAAATATAATAATAAAAAAAATAAATAAGAAAAAATTTGGTTTTTCTTTTATTTCATCCTTGATTTATTTAACCAGTAAACATTTTTTGTTTTTGTATTGGAAAATTTTTTATCAATGATTTTGGTACGAAATTATTTTTTATTAATTGAGAAAAATAATCAGAAATTGTTCAGTTAATTCAGGAGCTGAAAATAATTTGGGTCTTTTAATTTTAGAATTATTTTAAAATATTTCTTTAATGCATAATAAAATCTTTTAAATATGGCAAATACGAAGATGTTAAATTAAAATTTTCCATCAAACATGTATGATTCAATATATCATAGTTGAGAACATGTTCGATTTGATGTAATTTCAAGACGCAGTCGATTTAATTTTAAATAATATATGGCATAATAAGTTGAACAAAATGGGAAAATCTTCTTGAAATCAACTCATTAACAATTAAACTCTAATATTCTTTAGGGTAAATGGTATATATAGGATATATTTTTAAAAATCCAAAATTAAAATCTTCTCAAAGCAAAATTATACAAATTGAAGTGAGTAAAATATTGCTACATGGGCAAAGAAAAAATCTATGATATTTTACAATCACAATTCTCTCTCATTTTTGTTTTACTATTTTTAAAAAAAGGAAGTTTCTGTTTTATAAAAAATATATATACACATTTCCATTCTTCTGCTTTATATTTTTATCCGGGCTCAATTGAAATGAAACAACCAGAACGAAAAAGAGAAAAAAAACAATCAAAAATTGAAAATAATAAAAAAAAAAAAAACGGCATGAAAGCACGTAAAATCAACAAAAAACAAAATTAAAAATACAAAAATAGTGTGAATTTTACTCGAACCCAACAAGTTGCTTGTCACTTAATACAAAGAGAGGTTGACAGTACTAGTCATCTCGTCTCCTATATAAAAAAAAAACCATATGCATTACACACGTACTCACATATATAGAAGAAAATATATAGAGTAATACTACCAAAAATAATGAAATTGGACTAGCAATAGAAACTGTAAATTTTATTCCAATTTTAATATTGAAAACAACAAAAGGATAATAAAAATTCAAAAAAAATAACAGGACATTTTATTAACAAAAACAGAAGAAGAGAACAAAACAATTCTGACATTTTTAAAAAGTGAAATGTAGGCAAAATAAAAATATTAAAAGTTTTCCCATGTAACAACATGGAAAAAAAAGTATCGGAAATGAGAAAAATTAAATGAAAAGCAAAAGCCAGAAGAAAACAAGGACGAAGCACAGATGCTGTCGTTTTTAATCCGATTCTTTCCGATTTCTATTTGAATTTTTTGTTTTTTTTTTTCAACACAATAATTTTGTTTTTGTATATATATTTATGTACTTGTAATTCTCAAATTCAATAAAATTTTTTATACAATCAAAAAATATGCTTTGCTGCTGTTATGCTAGGCATTATCATGACACATTTTAAATTATAAATAATAAATATTTTCTCCAATTTTTTCTATATTATAATCTCTATATATTTATATACATTCATACAATATTGAATGAGATTTTATTAAAATTTATGGTTGTATTAGTTAAGCATATGTATCAGATTTGAATGTATTAGTTTATGACGGTATAAATTTTTATTATTTGTTGCATGATGAGAAGAAAATTGATCGCTTTTACAATTTATTTTTCAAGGAAAATTATTTAAAATCACAACAAAATTAAAATCTGTACGCAAAATATTGCCTATGCTATACACACGTTCATACATAAATGCAATATAAAATAATATTCAATCAACATACTACTTATATATAATTTATTTTACGTAACTGTTTTCAGCCCATATTTACACACATACACATTAATTTAACTATATACAAATACCCAGATATTTTGTCAATATATAAACTCTTATATTTTGCATATACCCCTACTGAGTTATTTTTATAGTAAAATAAATTTGAAATATTTGTATATATAGCATTAAAAAAGGAGATTCTATACACATCTAAAATAGAAATTACGATTCTCGTTTCAATTCTTGAAATTTTATTATTAAATAGAAGATAACTGATACTTAGAAGCAGATGTTTCATAAATTTTCTTTACATTTCGTATTACCTTTTTCGAAAATTAAATAAAAAAACCATTTAATAAATGAGAAGAATATAAAAATCCTGAAAAGAGTTTTATTAATGTAAAGAATATTTAAATAGGAAATATAATAAAAATACTGTTTTGTTTTAAAATGAGAATTTTAGTATAAGAGAAGGCGAATAAATCAAAACAATAACAGAAAATATTTAGAATAATTTTGTATAAAATGAAAGATTCTTACATATTCCAAAATTTTATACAATAAGTTACCCAGTATTGTAAATGAACAAAGCGCCACAAGAATTTCATAATGGCACAACCAATGTCATTCAAATTTTTAACAATTATTATTCATAATAGTTGAATCTAAAAGTAGTTTGTAACCAACATACCTTGTAATCATATAGTAATGTCCTAAATTAAATTTGTTAATTTCATAAACTTATTCTTTTATTATTAAAATATTCATTAAAATTTTTTATTAATTTGAATTAAAAATTAAATTCAAGTTTTATTTATTATTGTTTACATATTATGAAATTCGTAAGTAATTTACTTATAATAAAATAAGGAAATAATGAGTTCCTAAAGACTTATAAGGAAGAAGATATGAAACGAGAAATTAAACGTTTCTCAGGACAAGCATTGCAAATATTCCGAATCTTATTGTAGACAGAAACAATTTAATACTTTGACATTTAATAATTATTATATAAAATACCATAGGGTATGGACAAAAAAGAAATAAATGCTTGTAATAATCATCAACAGTATATTAATGATGCTCTAGATACACACGTTTTTAAAAATGAAACGAATACATGCAAATATTTAGGCATAGAATAAAAAAAAATTCTTATCGTGATTTAGGAAAATAAAAAGAAAAGAGTGAAAAAAGAGAAAAAACAACAAAACTCTAAAATATTAAAAATCAAAATGACGTTTAAAATTTGTATACGCGCGGTGTATGAAATAGGCAAAACATTAGGTAACAATGTAAAACAATATTACATTCTCTATATACGTCCTCAAATTCTCTCTTCCTCTCTTTGTTTTTCTACCCCCTCAAATTTTAAAAATTCTATGACAGTTTCATTCTTTCCGTTTTTTTTTTTATTTGTACGAAAATAAATTTTCTTCCATCTTTATTTTTTTTCTCATTTTCTGTTTTCTATTTTCTCTTCTCTTATTTTATAAAATTTAAAAATAATAATAATAACAACAAAAAAAAAATTATTATTTTTTCTTTTTCCTTTTTTGTCAAGGTTATTTGTATTTTGATTTTCTCTTATATACTACATCCATTATATTATAATATATTTTGTGCGTATGTATGTGAATGTGGTTAAATGAATGGCATCTGTTATAATAGCAAGAGCACAATAAAGAGTAGATATTGTTATGTAATTATGTATTAGAATAAAAATATGAGTATGTGTGCATGTGAAATATTTGGTACATTTAATTTCGTCCTATGTACATATTATAATAGCGTATTTAGATATATATAGCAAGTACGGTACATTTATATAGAATTTATTATAAGGATAAATGAAAATGTTGTGCATTTTATTATTTTCTACATAATAAAGCTAAAATAAAATTGTAAATCCTATTATAGTAGGTGGAGGATTTATCATATATTGTGTATCTATACAATATGTATATATTAAAGTATGAACGTATATTGATGGTTGGAAGCCATATAAGAATTTCATTAAAGAAAAAAAAAAAATAAATTAAGAAAATTTTAAAATGCGCTTAAGAATTTTTTCTTCTACTTTTTAAATATTTTTTTTTCGAATGAAAAAATTTCACTTAAGAAAAATTTTTTTTTCTTCTACTTTGCATTTTTTTTTTCGTATACTTTTAAGTTTTTATTTTTCCTTTAAAGAAAAATAAAAGACAAAATTTTATATGGTGGGTGAAATTTTATTTAAGCGTAGGTTGATGCTATGACATTATTATATATAATAAATAAAAATTAATAATAATTATTATAAAAAAAACAAAAACAGAATAAAAACCATAAAATATGTATGTAAATGTATGTATATAGGAAGTACATAAAATACAATTATACACACATGTACGCACAATATATACATGCATTCATAATAATATGTTAAAGGTCATTTTGAAGGGCATATTTAATTAAATATAATATTTTCGCATATTATTTAAAAAAATTTTTTTATTTTTACTGATTTTTAATAATCGATTTTATTTATAAGAATAAAATATTAAAATTTTAATTATTAATATTTTATTATATGGAATTAATAATTTTCATTGGGAGATTGTTAATTGTAAAGAAGCTGATTTTTAATTGAAGACAAAAATTATTATTAAATTTTAATGATTTAAATAAAGAGTTTTGCATATGCAATTTAATTTCTTAAAGAAAATATTACGTTTCATTAAGGATTCTGAAATTTGTTGAAATAATCGTATTGAATTTAAAAAATTAAGGAATTAATTTGAGCCCAATCGAAGTGTTGAAAAGAATAATTGTGCAATAAAGAATATAATAAAAAATAAGGTTTGGGAAAATTGTTAAGGTTTTTACAATGTGAAAAATACAAAAAAATGATTTAATATTCCCAAAATTGAATTTAATAATGCTGCATATAGAGGTTGGAGCTGCATTCAGTTGAGATACCCTAAATTTTTATTTTATTTCAATATTATAAATTTCCAAACTCATTTCGAGGGCAGGAAGAAATTTCAAAAAATATGGAATGAATTATCGGGTTAGGTTTAATCCATATAAGCCTGTAAAATATTTTTTATGAAAAACATTTAGAAAAACAAGAGCTTTGTACCACAAATTTAAAAATTATGATCATTTTTTATATATTTCTCATATACCGCAACTGTCTTTCATTCAACTTTTACATTTTAAAGTTAATTTACTCATTTTTAACTATACTCAATCAATTTAACCATTCTCAATCAGATAATATAACCACTCATTTTCATTCATATGTTCTATATACAGTACTGTTGTGAGAAGGACTGTAATCTTTTTTGTTTAAAAGATATCAAAACTATCGTGAAATCAACTACCAAGACACCAACTACCAAGTTTCGAAATATCACGTGAAAAATAGTTGCTATAAACCTGTGTTTTATAAAAATTTTGGTTGATTTCAGCTAAATAGATTGATTCTCAGAAGCTTAAATATTCATTCACGTATTATGACTAAATTTATTACCTTTTCCCATCACATAAATTGAATAAAAACTTATAAATAATTTTTTTATCATGAAATTCTATTTATCTTTTAATCCACAAATTTTATACTTTTAATAAACACATATCCTAGCTTATGTACACACCTACACTTACTTACAATTTCATTAAAAGAATTCAAAAAGTAGAAAAAGAAAAAAAAAATCATTCATTGAAAGCGCAACGTTTGTAATCTTTTGACTTTCTATCATTTTGTTTGCTTATTTGTAAAAAAGAAGGGGGCAATGAGTGCTTGGAGCGAGCTTTTGTTATTCTTTATTGTTGTTCTTTATTTTTTTTTGTTTTGTCTTATTAAAAATAAAAATAAAAGGAAATTGTCAATGAAAAGAAAAAAAAAACAAAATTAAAAAAAATGTGAAGAAAATGAAGCGAACAATGCAAAAAAGATAAAAACAAAAACAAAATTTGCTTCATTGTTTTTTTTTCTAATATTTTTTTTTTTACTTTTCTAATACAACAAATTATATCTTTGGTTGCCCAAAAAAAAAAAAAAAACAAAAAAACAGCAAGAAAAGAAGATTTTCAAGGACAATTTTTTAATGCCCCAAATTTATATTCAGCCCAAAAAAAGTATAATAGAAAAAAGAAAATAGACAAAAAAACAAAACAAAAGAAAGAGAACAACAGATAGGAAAAGTTGTTAAAAGTTGAATACAAAACAACAAAAGTATTCAATACGACGACGCACACAACCACAATAGGCGAAAACAAAAAAAATTGCAAAAAAAAAATTTTTTCACACTAAAAACGTCACTTCAATTATTGAGTATGTGTTGATGTTTAGCCAAACAAATGTTACACCATTTCTATTCAAAAACAAAAAAAAAACAAAGAACTTCTCTTTTTCATTTTCTATTCATAAATGACAATAGGAGTGAAATGGATACCATCAATTTTCATAGCCAGTTTTGTTAATTTTTTTCTTTGTTTCTCAGATTCTTTTTGCTCCCCCCCCCCCCCCCCCCCCCTCTTTCCGTTATTTTAATAATCAGTAATAGAATTTATTAATTAATTAAATATTTTAGTTGTTCTTTACAGAGCTTTAGCAAGAAATTTGACCGCGATTGAAAATTTGATTTGCTAGGTTTAATAAATTCAAAAAACTTTTGCATTGAACAGCTTTGTTAATTAATTTTAAGAATTATGTTCTGTGTGGCGCGATATTTCCTATAAAACATCAGAAGCCAAAATTTCAAAAAATTTTAAATAGATTTTCGTGCTTAACTAGAACAAATGGATCGATTCTGAGGTATTTTTAGAATCAGTTGTTATCTGTGGAATTCGGCAATATACAATGAAAAAATATTTGTAAAATTCTTTTGAAAGATCTTAAATGCATTTACTTGCAGATGAAACAAATGAGATTTTCGATAATTCTAACTTCGAACGCCTCAGCATTAAAATAATTGTTAAATTCAACGACTAATTAAGTCGATTAAAACTTAGAATCATACATTTGACATAGAAAGATGATTTTCTCGTTGGCTTTACAAAAGATTCAAGAAACATAAAAGTTAAAATTGTAATTTCGATTGTAATTTTGACAATAGTTCGGAAAGAAACATTGATATAAAAAAAAATTGTTGTAAAATTAAAGTTAATAACTTATTAATGTCAATAAGCTGTCGAAGTCCTAGAAGAAAATTTGGCCCTCTGCTTGTTTCTACAGAATAGATACTTAATTTTGCAAATTAAAAATTCCTGCCTGTGATTCTAATAAAATAAGCTCTAGAAAAATGGTTACTTAAATATTTTAAAAGCATTTAGCCTTTGGAGAGCAGCGGATTTTCAAAACCTATAAAATATAATTACAAGTCCAACAAACAAAATTTCATTAATCCATTTTAAAGAATACTAAAACTAAAATTCTGATCTCATAATAAAATAAACTGTCAATTTAATTTAATTAACTAGTTTTAATGTTGTAAAAGTATCCTTTAAAATTGTAATATTTTTCAAATAAATTAATAGAATTTAAGCTCCTTTAATTTTAAATAATAGGCAGTTTTTCTACTCTTTATTTGTACATTTAATATCATAAAAAAAGTTTTACTTTCATAAAGTTCAAAATGAAAAAAAGGGCAATACTATTATTTTAATGGTTAATCGTTATCCTAAAGGATCTTTGTCTTTTTTTCGGTTTTTGTCCTTTTTGGGCAATTTTAATGTGTTATTATGTAATATAAAAACTGTTTAGAATATAGAAGAGAGACTCAATTTAATTTGACTTCAGTTTTGGTTTTCAAAATTTTGTTTTTGTTTTTCTATTTTTTATTCATTTTTAATGTCCTTTGTGTAAATATTTTTAATGGTTTTTTACTTTTATTTCATATTTTTTGTTTTGCTTCTGTTTTTAGGGTTTTATTTTTATATTATTTTTATGATATCAGAAATGAAATTTCATCTGATTTCCTAAAATTATGTTTTGCTTGCTATTTACTGTATCATATGCTATTGATATTGATGTGCTCATAATGGTACCTTAATTTGGGGTTGTACTACTTTGTACAATCAATATTAAGATTGTAAGAAGTATGAATACGATCTTATAAACAAAATTTGCTTTAGTTAGTACAAAAATTATGAATTAAAATTAAAAAATTTTAAACTGTATTGAAAATCTTAATATTCAATTTGATTCAAACCGATTTTACAAAATTTTTTTGGACAATTATGAATGAATTTTGTTCAAATCACGTATGTAATTTTTCTACCGAAAATATTTTAAACAAAATTTCTTGCATAATTTCTAAACTTGAAACTTATGTTTCTGTTTTACAGTTATACATTTTCTGACTAAGCAAATTTTTTTCTAACGCCACAAAATTTTTAAATTTCAATAGTAAATTTCAATTGTCGTTAATGCTAACGTAGTTAAAATAATATTAAATCCCCTAAAAGTATGCAATTTTTGATGAAATTTTAAAAAATTTTAAATTAATTTACTTAGAAATTATTACATGAAACAGGCGTATATAAATAGGCTAGTTTTGCCCCAATTTTTTGAACTGATAAATTTTTAGACTGAGGCATAAGAGCTTCTTAAGGAATTTCTTCAAATAATTAAAATTTTCTGGAAAATCAAGTCTTGAATTTAGCATAGACTAACAATAAACACAAATTAACAAAAATTGTTTTATTACAATTTTATAACATTAAAACTTTAAAATATTTAATGTGCATGTTGCCATTGAGGCATAAATATAGAATATAAAATAAATCTAATTTTCTTCAATTGGAACCGTAATAGAATTTAATAAGTTTTAAATAAATTTTCTAAATCAAATTAAAGTAAAATATTATGCAATTTACCAGAGAAGCAAAAAATTTTTTTTAATAAAATTCTTTTTTAAAAAATAACTCATTTGGCTTAATATAATTTTTTTAATTTTAAAAATTCTTAGAAAGAAAAAAATTCATTGTAATTCGAATTACACATAAAATCCCGCACTTTTTTTATAAAAAAAAAAATATTAAACGAAATCTATGTGTTTAAATTTAATTCATTTGTTACATAACTTACAATTACTTGCTAGTATTAAAGGTAAAACACGTAGCAATAGCAAAGCAATAGCACTTACATGGAATCTATGAAAAAATTTTTTCCTTTTTTTAATTTTTTTTTTGTCACTTTAATATTAAATTTTATTATTCTTACACCCAACATTATTTATATTAAAAAATATGTACGTATGTATGTATGTATATGTATATAAATGGGTAGATAAACAATGGTATATCGTAAAATCCGTTAAAAGTGAATTTATAAAGGTTAGAAGATCGTATATTTTTCTATTTCTTGTTATCATTATTACTATTTTTATTTCGTTGTTTTTGTTTTCGTTTTTTTTTATTTTGTTTTGAATTTTCAATACATTTGCAAAAGTTTCAGTCTGTCTGCATATATCAGAATTCTGTGCCAACCAGTCGTATATTAGTTTTCCCGTTCATTAGTCTGTCTATTTACGTGTATTTTTAGAAAATTTCTACACTGCTAACAATCAAGAAATGCATTATTTCTTTAGGATAAAATTTCGTTTAAATTTTCCAAATGTCAAATTTGGAAATTTACCCATATAATTTCCCTAAATTTCTGCAAAATTATATGATAATAAAATAATTTCAATATGTAGGTAGATCGTTTTCATTACTTACGCCTACTGATATATGAATAGGAATTCTGGGTTCAAACTTTGCAAAGAAAAATGTGCTATTTTACAAACCATGAATTTGTTCGACTACATTTTTATGTTTTTGTTCTTTTTTCTTGATTCATACAGAACAAATATCTAAGAATTGTAGCGTATTTTTATTATGAAAATATTATTACGCCTATGTTTTTGTTTTCTTCTTCCTTCTTTTATACCCAGAGTTATTATTATTGTTATTATTATTGTTGTCATCTTTTTTTGCTTCCTGTGCTATGCCATCTTCATAATAATATTATCTATAGAGCAAGAAAAACAAAAACATAAGAATAAAAATAAAAATATTTCCGTTGTATTTTCCATTTATTATTATTATTTTTTTCTTTTCTTGCTTTTTTACCCACCTCATTTCTATAGCTATAATATTTGGCTTTTTTCCTTCGCATTTCAAAAAGAAAGACCTTGATCCTTAAACATCTTCCATGTATATATATATATATTCTCGTATAATGTGCCGTGTATTATATTTTGTACACAGAAGTATTCTCTATTAAAGTGATTAACGATAAGATGATAAATTTACAGAGTGGAAACTAATTAGTTTTCATTTCCATTTTCATATAATATTCTTATATACACACTCCATACATGCATTATTTTTTTTTTATTATGTTAAATATGGAAGTTATGAAGATTTACGAATTAAACATAATTAAATTACACATACCTTTTTATATTTGGATAAACATATATGTGTTGTACAGCAGAGTCTCGATAAAAGGTATTTCAAGAGGTAATGAAATTTTTTCAACTAATTTTTATCATTTTTCTATATTTATGGAGTAACTTAACCTAGTTTGATTTTATTGATATTGTTTAAAGTTTTTCGTTTTTTGAACACAGTTAATATTGCATATAAGTTAATACTGTACTTAGTACTGGACTTGCGTTCTGCCAATCGAGCGCATTGCAATATTTGTGGGAAAAATAACCAACTTCGTCATTTATAAACACATGTAAAATTTAAACAGTTCTTAATTCAACTGCTTTTCAAATAGGAAAGTAAATCAAAATTTGCTACATTGCGCTCAAGAATATAAATTTCTCGACCTAAACGAAAGAAAATTTAGTAACTTCTTATTCATGTTATACTGTATAAGTAGTTGTATATGTATGAATAAATTGTAGCATTGCCTCTGTTATTCTTTAATATTTTTATAAACTGTATATCTAAATACAATGTGATTCTAGGAAAAATTATTATAATAGTAATTAGAATGTATAATTAGCAGCTTCAGTGTTTAAGAAAATATGAAAATATTGACCTTCATTGTGACATTTGTTTTTGTTTTTAAGATTCTATTCAAATTTACGTCATTACTTTCTAGTTCCTATTACATATCTTTCTAATGGATAAAAAATTATGAATACAGAGTCTTCAACATCTTCTATCTTCTTAAAACTAATTAAACAGCGTAAGCTGTATAGTATGTCCGTATATATAGTTCCTAATTAAACCTTATTGATCTGAAAATAGTAGGTAAATTTTGTACCACAATTTGCTTTAAATAATCTTCACTTAATACGCGTAGGAAATTAATTAATCGGGCTTATAGTAAGATCGCTTTATTATTGATAATCTGTGTATAATAAGCCGCTTTTTAATCAGTTTAAAAAAGAGTATAATATGCCTAAATTGGGCATGCAAATTTGGATTTCAATTATTTGCGTGTTTTAAGTTAAATTCAATTTCCAAAACATTTCATATCACCCTGTCCTTTATATAGGATTACGTTTTTTTTATATATACGGAAAAGAGTAAACAACTGAAATTCATTAGCTGAAAAAGGGATTTAAGAATGAAAGAATAAAATGCGAAAAAACAAAACAAACAATATAAATAAAAAAAATATTTCACTTAATAGAAAGGACTTAGTCATGAGTAATTTTATATGGTACTCGTATCTAAATGATAATTTTTATTATACTTAAGTTAATTATATGAGAAAATAAATTAATAAAGAAATTATTGTGGTGAAGTCTAAAAAATATTAAATAAAATCCAATTAAGCTATGCCTAAGAAGAAATCCTAATAAAAATAATTTACAGAAAATATTTAAAATATTCAATTAATGAGCAGGTATGAAATATGTGCTAGCATTTATTCTGTTTTCGGTAATCTTTGACACTACTGTAACAGCTGATCAAATGAACAGATTTAGAAATAATTAAGAGCATAAATTCTAAATAATTCAGTGTATAAGGAAATTTAATTTGTAATGAATTATGAGAAAAATGAGTCGAAAACTTAAAGTTAAAGGCAATATAAGAAAGCAATACGGATTCTAACTCTCATTCAAGCAAATTAAAAGGGAAATTTTTCATACTCTGAGTTCTTTTAATTATGCATGTCTAAAATTTAAATCCACTCTGCTTGATAAATTGACATTTTAATAGAAAAAAAACCCCAAAAAAGAAAGCAAAAATCTAAAAATGTAAGAATATGAGGGCAAAAAAAAAGTGCTACTCAATGCTTTCAGATAATCTTTTAATACATAGTTTTTCATTTTATCTCACATCCATTTTAAGTGTTTTAATATTTTTTGTCATAGATCATGAAAATTTTGCTTTTTACAAAAAAAAAATCCTTAAACAACAATATAGTATATAAAATCAAATTAAATATTTGCCATAAAGAAAAATAATAACAAAATAAGGGACAAAAAAAAACACTGAGGAAAAAATATTAAAAGTAATTTTATATTTTTGTTGTTGTTTTTCTTATTTGCTGTTTCTGTAATAATTTTCATCTTTAAGAAATTTTTGAATTTCTTTCACTTATTGTCCTTATAGGCATATTTTTATTATCTTAATTTTTTTTTCGCCTAGTCTTATGCAGAAAATAAAAAAATTTGCTTAGAATAGAAAAAAAAATTATTCAAGGATCATCGATTATATTTGTACAAATATTATACATTATAAGAAAATTGAATGATTAATATGGTAAATTGTCAAATTTCAAGGATCACAATCAAAATGTTAGAATAAGTAGATATATACGTTTTCATTAATATCTGAAT
This sequence comes from Condylostylus longicornis, assembly GCF_029603195.1. Classification (NCBI taxonomy): domain Eukaryota; kingdom Metazoa; phylum Arthropoda; class Insecta; order Diptera; family Dolichopodidae; genus Condylostylus; species Condylostylus longicornis. The sequence goes on from NW_026577982.1 coordinate 70,178, forward strand.
TAATTTTGAGTGGGTAAATTAACTTTGAAATCATTAATAATTTCTGGCCTTAAATACAAGGTTTGTGATGTTTATAATAAAACTGATGATATGAGGATTTTAAAATAAAATATGCTATTCTGGAATGGTTGATTATCCTTTGCTAATTTACTCTTTTCCGATATCTTCCTGGTAAAAGACATCGTAGCCAAATATTCGTCATGTTGATCCTTTCTGACATTGTATCTACTACCTACAAAAATATAAAATAAAATTTAATAATAAAATTTTCATTTAAATTCGTAAACTAATTTTACTAAATTTTATTCAAAAGAATTTCAAATCTCCGTCAAAATCTCTTTAAATTTTTTTTATATCTGCTTAAAAATGACATTAATATTATATTTTTGAAAACATCATGAAAACACAAATATATATATACATATATTTTTAAATTTTATTGCTTTGTTATTTTCAAATTCAATCCTGGCTCGCGTATACCTTATTTATGCCCCATAAATAATATTGATAAAAATAATATTCATTAAACATTATTGGAATTTAATATTCTTCATTTTCATTTTCTTAATTTTTTCTCTCTTTTCTTTTTTTTATGTTTTTAAATGAATGTAACAATTTTATTATAAATTTTTTATGAGAGCACATACGAGTACATTCCAATCAAATTTAATGCAATTTTCAGCATTAAAAATTTCTTTCATTTTATGATTTTACTGAGGCATTTTTTACTGTTTAAAAATGAAAAAATAACAAATTATATAAAAGAAAAATAAATAAATAAAATGATAATAAATAAAAGTATGTATGTGTGTTTTTTTATTCTGACATTTTCTCTCCTGAGCTGTTAAAAATATCAACCAAGAGAATTGCATACATACTGATAAAAATTCATAGCTTATAATAAAATTTCTTAAGAAGCAAAAAGAAAAAATATTATTTCTCTCATTTGGGTTTATTTTTAAGTGTCACATTATGCTCCTTTGCAAATATTTTCTGCAAACAAATTAAATTATTTTTTTTTTGTTGTATTTATAAGAAAAAAATGTTGTTATGTATATAAAGAGGCGCAAGGAATAAGAGAAAAAAAAAGATCCCAAAAGTATAGAGAGAAAAAATACAGTCAATCAAACCCAATACAAAAAATCTTGTAATAATCAAACCACTTTGACAATATAAAGAAAAACTAACACTTTTAAAAATTCAAGGTTCTAAAAAATGGAAATGACATTTTATTGAAATTAATTTTTTTTTTATTTAAAATATTTTTTGCATATGTTTAGGAGAATTAGTAGAATAATTTTTGAAAAGAAATCGTGTTAGCATATTAAGTGTTAAAATATCCGCCGATTATTAGGGTGATTTATTACGCTTGCAAGTTGCAAGTATAATAATATGTAATGATTAATGTATCTTCTTGCATAGTTTTAGGAGCGAACCCAAAGAAATGATCTTAAAATAGATTTTGTTAACATGTAAATAGAATGCAAAGAATATAAAAATTTAATTACGCTTGTAACTAAGTTACTCAAGATTACAAAAATAATTTTCAAAGAATACTGTATCTTCCTGCATAGGAGTTAGACAAGCACTAAGGAAATAATTAAAACAATTTTGTTGTTAACGATTCAATTAACAGCTCGTTATATTATATAGGATCCAGCCGCCACCACAATTTTCTAGTGATTGTGTTAAAGAAACTAATATTTCCTGATAGCTGAATATATAGCTATAGTATTTATACAACTAATGTGAAGAGTTCTAAATGTTTTAAGAAACTTCAAATTACAAATATTTTAATGCAAATTTTATTAGACTCTACTTATGTTCATATGAAATCATATAGCTATGCGTATTTTCCTACAAATATACCTAACAAAATATCTTAAGCATTAAAATAATAATATTTTTATAATTGCATATTGAAAGGCACATAACCTGTAACATTTAAATAACAATATCATAAAATATTATAATTGATAGTTTGATTTGATAAAAGAACCCATCTACCAAGCTCTACACTTTATTTTTTTAATGTAGAATCTTATAGAATAAAAATAAATAAAAGATCGTATTATACTCCTCGACGCCTAAAAGTATACTTTTATTTCCTTTATTATAAAAATCTCAAGAGACTATAAAAATTTAAAAAATTTTCCTTTTTTTTTTCTTTAATAAAGATTTTTTCTTTTTTTATCAACTCACAAATTCACCATACAAAAAATAAAAATTTATATGTTATGTAGGTAGCTAGAGTTGTGCATAATGAAAAGGAAAAGTATAAAATATTGTGAATAAGAGCGAGGCTGATACGGCACGTGTTTCTTATTCAAAACTACATACAGTATGTATTTTTTCAATAATGCACAAATATTATATATGTATGTACCCATTTATTGTATAATCCTTAAACAATCCTTTCATCATATTATTATTATATTTCGAATATATAAATATATAAGTATATGTATGTGTATAAACTAAATAATATGTGGAAATAAACATGAGAAGGAAATACTTAAATGCCTGATTTTCTAAGACTTCCTTTTCTTGCTTTTTGTCGTATTTTGTCCCGTAATATATACATTACGAATAAGTATGTATAATATTTGTATAAAAATTTGAATTAAGATAATTATAACAAGGTGATTTTTCAGTAATGGTTGATTTTTTTAAAAGTTTTGTTTTTAAATTTTGTTTGACAAATATGATTAAAAATTTCGAAGCAATGTTTGATTTGACGTTGATAACTAAACAAATAAATCGTGGATTATCAAAAATAAAAATGGAAAAATCCCAATTTAGAATCAATTTTATAATATCAAAAGAAAAATTTATACGCCCAAAAAATACAAATCATAGGACTTCCCTTCAAACTCACGGAATTCATAACTTTTAGTACGAATTAAAAGCTACAAATTTCGAAAAGTTTTTCTAAATCGAATTCCGAATGAATTCTAATGAATAACCTGATTATTCATAAATCCGAGGATATTGATGAAAAAAAAAAATTATTAAAAATAATATGAACACTTAATTAAAATTATTTTGTACATTTTAAGGCCAAAATTTCTTATATGAACTTTATCTACATATTATAGAACACCTTGTAAGAAATTGCCCTACTTATCAATGTTTTCGTCATATCTAATGTATTTGTTATACAAATTTACATTTATATATTATGCATTTGTATGTGTATAAAACAATCTATGTAGAAGTAAACAAAAATGTAAAACTAAAAATAAAATTCCAGTACATAGAAAAAAAAAAATTCAAATGACTAAAGCTAAAAATATACAAATCAAGGCCATCAAATGACACTCTTTACCATTAATTTAGTCCCTCTTGAGCATATTTTTTGTTTTTTTTTTATTATTTTTGCTTCGTTGTTATCCTTCTTATTTTTATTGTTATTATTATTATTACCGTTATAACTTTACTGATATTTTCTTACTGATTATCTTCTTATTTTTGTCATCTTATTTTTGCCCCTTTTATTTTATATTTTTCTTAAATTTTCTTCTTACTATTTATAAAATCTCTTCTCTCTTTTAAATTCTTACCCTATAGCACTAGTTTTTCATTTTTTATATTCGGTTAATAATTTTTCTTAAAAGATTTTTTACTTATCTATTATACATGAACACTATAATGTACTTGAATATTTAAATATTTTCAATTTCGTGTTTAAGTTATAAAATTTTGTGTCCTGCTCTGCAGTTTATTTTTACAAATATCTTGACGAAAAATTAACTATTGTTTTCTATATATATGAGTTCTGTGATGATGATGAGCACGTGTAGTTTTACAATTAATTTAGTAAATTTAGAAATACAATGTATGCAAAGGTTATAAATTTAAATAAATTGTCATTAAAAATTCAATTTAATTATAAATATTTTTTTTTAAATTTGCATAGGCGAATTGAGTATATCTTGGTTCTCGCGACTTCAATCCATACTTTTACGTTCGTGTCATGGGAATTCCTCACGCTTAAATGTGTTCATTTAAGCGGAAGATGATTTGAACCGTGGATTCAATTAATCAGTAAATATAATCTAAAATTTGGAAAATATTCCAAGTGCGCATGGAAAGCTTTAAAAGTTGCTAAACTTATAGAAAACGTATAGGTACAAATTTCACTGTATAAATAAATTTCGCCTGCTGTTCTATACATGAAAAACACAATTAATTATGCTGCAATTTTAATAGTCTACGTGTAATTCTAATCAAACTTACATAATATTCTAGCTTCTGTTAAACGATAATAAACATTTCATGTACTTTATAAAGATTCAAAACTCTTTTGTAGAACAAAATTTTACCACTGCGATTAAATGAACGACAAAATATTTTTGTTTAGATTTTTTGGATTTCTTTTTGTCTTTCTTTCCTTTTGTAGGGTTATTAAAAACAGTGACAGATTGAGAGCCTATAAGAAGTTAATTTGGTGGGAATATCCTTGAAATTTAATTTATTTCTGTAATTAGAATTTCTGCAGAATTAAATTACTCTAAAATCTAAAAGAAAAGTACAAAAAATAAACTGCAAGAAAATGAATAAAATATAAAAACAAAAACAAAAATAAGGCAAGGAAAATGTGTGGAACGAAAAATAGAGAGCAAAAAGGATAAACTTTGACTTTTTTTTGACTTTTCTTAATTTTTGGATATTTAAAGAAAATTTTGGAAAAGAATTAAAAGTTATTAGAAAATATTAGAAGAGAAAAAACATTAACAAAAAAAAATAACAATTAAAAATTTTGAAAAAAAGGATACTTTTAAAACAGAGAAAATCGTAATTGAACGGGAAATTTATGAATAGAAGAATTTTAACAGTATAAGGAAAAATTTAAGAAAATTTAAGAACATTGAAAAATACTTAAACTGTTAGAAAATTACACCCACTTTTCATAATGATATTTAGTGAATTTTAATATCGAATATTAAAAATTTTTTTATGAATTTTGAAGAACCAAGAAGAACGCAATGACATATGCACTATTTCCATTCATTTTCTACAAGCGTTTCCACATGTCAAAAATGTATGAAACCCTTACTGTATAAAATTTAATAATTTGTTCTAATAATTTGTTGCTTAAACTTAAAATTTAATAATTCTAAAATTTTCAATCAATTTCTGAAATTCTTTAAACAAAACCCCAATCAACTTATAACCAATAATAATTTTCAAGTGACCATAAAATATTTTTTTAAAACCGAACTTTTATATTTGACATTTAAACTCTCAAATTATTTTAATCCTAAACACACACCATTTAATTTTTTGTGGATTTTTAAAAATGTGTTAAGAAAAATTTCTTATTAAATTTATTTTGCTTGTCTATTTATTGATTTATAAGACTTTGTATCGATACTATCCAATATCTTTATATTTTAAGCAGAAATACTGTAGCAAGAAAGAAATGCAATTAAACATGTTGAAAGAATCTCCACAAAACTTTATTGCATACTCAATAATCCAAGTTTTTAGCTCAACTAATATCATCTTAAATTTTCATCCGATATTCGTTTATAAAAATAGAGAAGACAATAGTCTCATATTCCGATAGAACTCTTGAACTTAACTTCTTTTTGATAGAACCGATTGAGAGATGATTAGCACATAAGAATATCAAAAAATTTAGTAAAATTGGCAACGTTTAGAACACCAGTTATCCTCCACAATCGACTTTTAAACTCTTCTCTTCGTTCTCACATCTTTAATCGCTTTTTTCACATTTAAAGTCCAAAATCAAATAATTTAGTAATTGAAATGTGCCCCTTTTTAATCCATTACCTTACATCAAAGACGAATCCTTTTTTTTCTGCTGTTTCTCTTTCGAAGCCAAATTATAAATAGGAAACAAAAATAAATTGTAAAAAAAAAAAAAATTTTTTTTTATCCTTTTGTCTTTTCAACCGTTATTATTATGAATTGTATATAATTTTTTTATTTAATCCCAATGTTTCCAAGTTTTCATGTTTGTCAACACAAATAAAATTTTTAGAATTCATAAAATATAAAAAAAAACAAAAATTATTTATAGTTTTTTATTTGTTTCTTTTTATCCAATTTTGTTTTTTTTATTATTTATTTATAATGTGGGTTTTCTTTCATTTTTTTTATGGCATATCATACCGTTATAATCGGTTTTCTTGATTTCTCATATTAGATAAAATTTAAATATCAATAAAAAAAAGGACTTTTATTCATCCCAATGGATAATAACGGTATTGTTATTTATATTTTCATTTTTCTCTTATGTTTATTGTTTTTTATTTTTCAAAATATTTTTGTTGTTTCTTTTTTTAATAGCTTGCCCAACTTGGAAAATTTGACTTAAAAATAGAAAAGAAAATATTATTTGAATTTAATTTTTTTTTTTGCAAATTTCAATTTGTTTCTATAATAAATATTTACATTATAAGAAAACAAAACTAAATCCTAATAATTGTAGTAAACCCAATGGAAAATAAACAAGAATTACTTTTATATATATATAATTGATATTTCAAATTGTAACTGTTTATTTTAAGCCGTTCTCCCTTTGAACCGATATTTGGATTAATTTTTTTCCTACAGGATAATTAGAAAGATTTCCAAAATGCTGAGAATTCATGTAGATATACGTAATACTCGTACGTTAATTTTGAAGGTAAAATAAATTTAGGTTTATCTCGTTCTCCTCACTCAAATCTTAAAAAATGTCAGTTTCGACAATTTTCATTTTTTTAAAAAAAATGTAGAAATTCAAAAATAATCGTATTGTTTCTGATTCATTTAAGTAGCACAAGCATTTCTACATCAAAATAACTAATTTTTATAATTTTCTATATTATACAAGATTGCACCTAAACGTATGCAATATTATACGGAAAATTATACAGAAATTTATTTCAATAGTGCATCGATTTCAATTGCATAGACTTGGCAAATTGCTGCCGGACAAACATGATATTTTACGCTGTAAGGATGTATTATATAAGGATTTTTCAATGAAATTTTAGAATCTATTTTCAAGAAATACTCAGCGTATTATACAAGAACACTTATCCAAGTACAAAGTTCTTCTCTCTTATAATATTCTCAATAAAATTTTTCTTTAAATATTTTATTTTCATTTTTCTACAGTGAATAAAAAAAATATACTAAAAGAATTATTAAATGCACATTGAAATGAAGATAAAGAGAAAAAATGGTTTCTTTTGCATTATTTTCGTTTCAAAAAATTATTTATTAAATTTCCGTCAGATATCCTCAAAAAAAAAAAAGAATAAATCTCTCGTATAATGAGCATAGATAGAAAACATTTTATATACTTACCAGAAATATTATGAGAAAGATATTTTAATCAAAGAGTTATTAAACAAAGCCACAAACAAAGTTAAGTGGTAAGCCACAATTATATGTGGTAATGAATGCATGCAACTCAATATTATTCGAGTAGTCTTCATACAGTAAAAACAATTAAAATTGATCGTCTTAGGCAAATATAAAATTTTTTGATAGATTTAAGAGAGGATTCATATTTGAGAGTAAAATTATTAACTGTGTTCGAATACGTAATTTTACTTATGACAGTAGTTCAAAAAAAAAAATTCGTTTATACAAAAACGTTTATACAAACATTTTACAACGCCAAAAAATTCTCGGATAATATTAAACTTTTCCCGATTTTGTACTCAAACCACTTCGTTTACTATGTTAAAATTAAATAATTACCAAAATTCTAGAAAATTTTGTGAAAATTTGAAATAGATCTAAATTAATATTTATTTTTATGAATTATTACTAGAATAAAGTGTCAGATGGCCAGGTAGTACACTTAAATCCGATAGGTATAACTCCGATAGGTACACTTAAATCCAAACTGAATAAAATTTAGAAATATCCAAGCTCTTTTATATCCGAGACTGCCGTTTATTTTCATAAGAACTATAGTTGAAACTGTAATACGAAAAGTATTCGGCCAGATTAGTTGTTTAAATTAAATCTCACACTAATTTTTTCATATTTTTGGTCGTTTTATAGGTTTTTAATATCCTGGATATTTTAATAAAGCAAAAATTTTATTTAAAATGACAATTATTGAAAAAAATCAAATGAAAAAATCAAGCCGTTTTTAAAACAAAAAAAAATTAAAAAAAAAAGAGAAAAAAACCCTTTAATTCCTTTCTATATTCTTTCTCATTTTAAGAGAACTTTTACTGTATATCCTTTTTTACTTTTGTTCATTTTTTTCTTCTGCATTTTTACAATTCATTTGACGTCAATGTGAATTTGACTGGGAATATACAAACGTACGTATAACGTATAAGTATATATTTTAAAAGTATAAAGACGTCATTCGAGTATGAACTGAAAATACCTTTATTTATGATTTTCTTTTTATTTCACCATCCGATTTAGAGGCAATTTTTGTTTTTTCCTTTAGCTTTATGGAAATTACTTTGATTTTCAATTTTAATCATATTTTTCTTTTCTTTATAAATTAAAATGATTTGAATGGATATTTTGCAGCTGGTATTCGGTAATGGTCATGTTTTCAAGTTTTTGAACATATTAATGGCATTTTATAGATTAATTTTTGAGCTTTAAATGGATTCAACGTTAATTGAGAGTTTGAGGAAAGCATATATGGTTTAAATTTTTGAATTGAATAGTTCAACATTTTTTGCAGTCATTTTATCGTTAATATTATTAAAATTTATTAGATGGATAAATACTTACGTCACTTTAATTAAAAATTAAAATTTCATACTATCTTGTGAGCTAGCTCAAATCTTAAACATGGCGACAACTTTATCTTATTATTATTTCACATAAAACAATATTGGAATAAATTTAAACAGCTAAGAATCTAAAGGATAAAAACAAAATCAATTTTTAAAAGTTTCATAAATCGAATATGAATTTCTTATTTTACATACAAAAAGGAAAAACTGGAATTATGGTTTTCCTTCCGTTTTTATATTTCTCTTTTTTTTTATGATTCTGAATTGAATTAATTGAAAAGTTCCTTCAGTAATGTTATTGAAATTTACATTTTTCCAATCTTTATTTATACCGCATTTAAATATATACATAGCATATTGAGTAAATAAGCATAAGGAGCTGTTTGATACCGAAACATACATAGAAGGATAATAGATAAGATATTAATAATATTGAAAAACAATGGAAAAATATTTTAATTAAAAGAGTTAAACATTTCTAGCTCTGTTCGGGTTTGGAATAGGTCATTAAAACGGTTTTTTGTGTACATTCTAAAGAGTAGATATTGCAAAAAATGGGCTTCAACTCTTTCTGTAACATGGATAATAAATTATTTTCACAAATTGAGAAAGAAATTCAAATTTTTCACAAAATTTTGAATTTCATTAGCACAAAAAAACAATTTTCTGACTTAAATCTATGATTTATAACTAAGGCATGAAATAGAAACCAGGGATTTTATTTTAAGAGTTTTAGAAACTTCAAAACAATTAATTTTTTTTTTTTGTACTTGATTCCTCTTATAAACCAAACTTAATTTTGAAAAATTGTAAAATAAAATTGTTAAATGCATGGGCTTAAAACTTTTAATTCTTAGACATTCATTTTAAAAAAACAAAAGGACAATATTAAAGTTGTATTAAAATTGTATAGAAAACCGAAAACAAAAATTTTTTTACATTATTTCGTTGTTTTCTTTCTGTTAAGTCGTCCTTTTCTATGTACCATTAGAATAGCATAACAAAAACATAACAAATAAATTGAGAAAATTTTCCTTTTGTTTCTCAAAAAAAAAGGAACTAAGAAAGAAGAAAATTTTATTAAAGAAAATTAAAAAAAATACAAAAAAACAATTGTAAAGAAAAAGGACATTTTTATTTAGAAATATTAAAAAAAAAAAAATTATTTTTCTTAAAAAATAACATTTTTTTGCCAAAAATAAAAAAAAAAATTATTATAACAAATGGTTCCAAAAATTACTTTAAGAAAGTAGGCCAAAAACAGTTATGATTTTAAAATTCAGGATATTTCGGTTTTGTTTTCCAGGATAATAAAATTAAAGAATAATTTCAATTTTATTGTTTTCCTTTTTGTTTTAGTATTTTATGTTCAGTTCAGTTTTTCTATTAAAATTTTTTTGAAATTTCTTTTCACTATTCTGAATGTTATATACAACAATTATTCAGTACATAGTGAGTGTATATTATATATAAAAAAATAAACATATTATTTATAACAAAAATTTTGCAGGACTATAAATATGAGAAATTGCATTTAAATGTACTCCTATAAACCAGCCTGCATCCTTAAACTATAATAACAGGTAAATATGGGAATTTATGTGTGTATGTTAAGTACCTGTAAAAAAAAATAGTTCATGTTCTGAAAATAATGAATTGTTAATAGCTTTGGATTACACACATATATACATGTATATACAAATATAATTTTTATTATTATGTTTTGTTTTTTAATATTTTACTGTTTTTAACATATTTGTACATACTAGCTTATATATATGTAGTATAACAGGATAATGTAGGTCAATAAAATTTATATTGATTATAAATTTTTTATTGTTGCTTTTAGTGTTTATAGTTGCTATTATTATTTTTATTTTTGTTGTTCCATTTTTTGTTACTATGCAATTATTATTGTTATTATTGCCTTTGGTTTTTCACTTGTTTGACAATATTTGTATATATATTTTTATATTATATACACCAGATATGTGTATTTATAATATCAGAAGCTTTATATTGTTCCAGAAATTTCATATATATATATATGTATATATACATAATGTGACCTATATTAATTTTTAGGTATATAAAAAAAAATATGCAAGATTAATAAAAAAAAATGGAAAAAATTTTTGGATTTTTAAAGAAGATATCATTTTTCAAAATATAGGTCACAGGAAAAATTAAATATACATATATAATTGCATTTTATTAGAATATAATAAAATTTATGCAAATATAACGAAATTCTATAAATTATAATATTTTATTAATTATAAATTAATATTAATGTTAAATAAATATTGCATTACGAGTATAGATTAGATATTGCACTGTCTGTCGAATAGAAGCTTCAATCATTAGCCTAATCGACCATAAAAATTATCAGTATAATCAGCTATAAATGTAGCACGATGTAAATTCTTATCCTTAATATCAAATTCTCTTAGTTATTATAAAAACAACTTAAAGATTTTGGATTTAAATTTCTGATTTAAAATTTCAAATTTCTCAATTATCTTTGAACTGTGATACAATACCTAATCCTTAAACTATGAACCTATTTTACAGTTTAAAAACGAAACAAATTATTATTTTTCAATTTCTCCAAAAATTTTTCTCGAAAATTGAGAATTTTTTGTTAAAATACTTTCCCTCAATTGAAAATATCTCAATCACAATGTCTATTATAAACTATTATTTTCCATAAATCTTGAAAAAAAATTTAATGGCTATGGGTTTACTTTAAATAGCTATATATTCATCATTATATGCTTTTCAGAAATAAATTAAAAATCCTTTATATTTGAGATAGATCTTTTTGACTTAACAACACTGTAATTAATTTTGTTATTTATATATGTACCGATAAATGGCACGTGTAATTTTAAGTTAATTCAAATATAAAATTCTATTTTACCTTCGATAAATAATTCAAAGATAAATTTCTAAATAAATAAGTACATAAATATAAGATCAATATACTTTACATAAAGGACATTTTCTATATATGTAAAAGTTATACAAAATTATAGAATAAATAGAAAATTATACAAAATAGTGTTTTTAATATATGAAAATTTGATTATAAACTAAATAGAGAAACAAAATTCAAAAATTTAAAGTTTCATTGAAAGTTAAAATTAATGGTAATTTTTATTTAAAGAAAATATTTGAGGTGGTCAGCACATAATCGACAACATTTGTTACATTCAATCCAATTTATTCTTATTGGTAAGAGTGAAAAGATCGTAGTTACCTTATAGTTAATTAGATCAAAAAAATGTAAAATTTGTCAATTATTACACAAAATTCAATAAAATTAGAATCTTATATAGTCTTCGGTCTCAAATTTCTTCATAAACCTATTTCATTACATTAAACATTGCATTATATTTACAAATTTTCAAGAAAATCTGTAAATTATCAAATAAATAAAGATTTAAATAGTTCCGTATAGTAAAGGAATACTTTTAAAAGACTGAATGTGTTCACACAATACTCAAATGAAGAGAGGTACAAACCAAAAGATCTCTGTCTCTCTCTGAAAAGTATAAAAATTGCTCCCTTCATGGAATACATTTCAATTTAATTTTCAATATTATGTGAATTATATGTTGCTATCACAATACCTTCCTTATTAAGAGTAATGGCGTCGGCAGAAGACACATAAGGTTATTAAAATAATATATGCGATTGTATGAATGTAGAAGTACACGTGGGACAGATAAAAATTTTTTTTTTCTTTACGAATAATACATATACGAATCTTAATATCATTTTATGTATTAAAATTTTTTATAACAAAAATGTAGAACACTTTAAAATTATAATTTATTTGTTTGAATATGCACTTAAAATATAAAATATTTTATTAAGAACATTAAGATCCTTTCATCCTCATTATATACTAAAATTTTGTTTCATGTTTCAGATTTCCGCTGATTTTAAGACGAGAAAACTTTATTTCTCTTAACAACTCCTAAGCTACAATCTTTAGGAAAATAATTCATATGAAACCTTAAAGTCCAATTAATATAGATACCAGCTGTGCTTAAATTAGAGAAAACTGCAATGTTATGCCATATAAAAAATTAGAGATTGCTAAAAATTAAAATTTAAAAATTCACATTTTTCACACTTTAAAGTCTGGTGAAAACAAAATATGAAAAAATTATAACTAGCGTTATTCATGAGAAAATCCTTGTTCTGAAGTTTCGAAATCATAATTATAGTCATGCACCTAATTATACACAGAAACCAAGTTATGTACTTAAAATTTCAAAATTAAAGAAAAAAACAATCGATATTGATTTCAAATCTTAGAACCTCTGAAGCGGGTTACTTAGTCGTGAGGATACAATATGCACACCTAGATAATCGACATTCTGCATTTAGAATAAGATCATAAAATGACAACTTTCATATGAAATTTCGTACAATTTTTAGAACTCTTAAGAAGAATGTTAACAAAAACAATAAATTTTCGTGTCTAATTTCCAGTTTGTATGATAGATCATTGACGGCCACATAACAGACTTCTGAAAATTTGTAAATTTTCTCTTTTATATTGCTGTTATTTATTTATAATATAAAAATATTACTCTAAGATTCATAATAATACGTGCATAAAGTCATTCAAAAAAAATAATCTCATATCTTTTCAAAATTATCAAAGCTCGTCAAACGAAAAAAAAAATTCTTTTTGTATGAATTTTAAATGTAAAAAAAAATCTACGAATTTAACATCAAATTGCATAAAAATTGGTAAATAATCAAAAAATTCTTATACATTATGTAAATATTATGTATATAGTGCACATACAGAAAGGACATAGATATTATTTACTAAATAGAGAAAACTAAATTACAAATTAATTAAAACAAATTTATTCGTAACCTTAATTTTCATATTTATAACATTTTTATATACTTATTTAATTATACACTTATATCCTTTTCATATGCATGTACATATGTCGCCCCCACATATAATAATTACACCTACTTAAAAATTTCATAATATTTCCAAAATTTCAATTTACAAATTAATTAGATTTATTCTTTTTCACATTTATATTTATATTATATACGAAATTTATATATAGAATAGATACATAATTAGAATTATTTATATATATAACAAATTTTTAACCCTCATGAGGAATTGGTCATTTTAAAATCACTTTCAATGTACTCTTACATTCATTATATAACTCAACAAATTATAAATTTATAATAATAATAGATTAAAGCTAATTGAATGTTCTTTTTCAATTCTATTTTCCCTTATACATACAAACTATAAATAAAGATTCTTTTCGTATAACATGTATAAATAATTTTAATTTGATATTCTTTTATACTAGTTACAAAATAACATGAAAATTTTTTGAAAATTCGATCAATACACAAAGTAAATGAACTGCTTTTTTTTAAACTTAACATAATTTATAAAATGTATAAATAATGCAAATATTTGTATAAATTACATTATGTATACAAATACATTGTTATATTCACCGTTATTTGTATATCACTTGTGTGTAATTATTTTAAAATAAACATTGTGCATTCAAACTATTTTTTTATAACATTATTGTTCTTTGAAAGTCAAATATTTACACAAAAACTACATAATACATTGCTTTATTTCCAAAATTCAATTACATATTTGCAATACACAATGGTGTTGCAAATAATATTATGTACATATAACGTATATAGTATACATGTATATATATAACATATATATATAACATATATATATACATAAATATGTACAGTGAGATGTGGGTGACTACAATAATTATTGTGTAAAGGTGTTGACCATATTGGCCTACATTTAATATTTTTCAAAAGAAATTTTTTATTATTTTTATACATGAAATGTTTAATTTAATTCTTTTACAGGCACATACAAACAAATGCAATGCAACCTGTATAATAACAAGTATTTTGTCAAAAGTGAAACAAATTAAAATTTAAAGACTACTCGTATAATCGACTCAAAAATTATTCATTTTTATACCCTGCACTTCGTGAAGGGTATATTAACTTTGGTATGGAGTTTGTAACTACTTGAAGGAGTCATCTGCGGTATGGACATATATATATATTCTTGCTCAGCGTAAAATTCTGAGTCGATTTAGACATGTCCGTCTGTCCGTCCGTCCGTCCGTCCGTCCGTCCGTCCGTCCGTCCGTCCGTCCGTCCGTCCGTCCGTCCGATCGCACGATAACTCAAAAACGAATAATGCAATCGACACCAAACTTTCACAAGTTTTTTCTTTTGTGCCAAGGACGAGCCCTATTGTTATTGGACTAATTCGGACAACGGGTTCGGGTAGCTGCCATACAACTCAAAGAGTTTATTTTAAATATTTCAAAAACTAATAAAGGTATAAATATAAAATTTTGTATACATGTGTCCAATTATATTCTACACATGCTCTAAAAATTATAATGGGATAGCTGCATCGGTTCGGGTGGCTGCCATACAATCTCCAACAGCAAATTTTTTATATTCGGCAAAATAATAAAGTCAGATTCATGAAACTTGGCAGTCATGTGTCCAATTATAGGTCAAATGTATTTCTGAAGTTTTAGAGGAATTGCTTGACAGGTTCGGGTACCTGCCATACAACTCCAGAAGCTAATTTTAAATATTTGGAAAAATAATAAAGTCAGATGGATGAAACTTGGCAATCATGTGTCCAATTATAGGTTCGACATATTTCTAAAGTTTTGGTGCGATTGCTTGACAGGTTCGAGTAGCTCCCATGCAAGTCTAAAAGCTTATTCTTAATATTTGGAAAAATAATAAAGTCAGATTCATGAAACTTGGCAGTCATGTGTCCAATTATAGGTCAAATATTTTTCTGAAGTTTTGGTGGAATTGCTCGACAGGTTCGAGTAGCTCCCATACAAGTCTAAAAGCTTATTTTAAATATTTGGAAAAATAATAATGTCAAATTCATGAGACTTGGCAGTCGTGTGTCCAATTATAGGTCCGACATATTTCTAAAGTTTTGGGGCGATTACTTGACAGGTTCGAGTAGCTCCCATACAAGTCTAAAAGCTTATTTTAAATATTTGGAAAAATAATAAAGTCAGATTCATGAAACTTGGCAGTTGTGTGTCCGATTATAGATCAGATATATTTGTGAAGTTTTGATGGAATTGGCTGACAGGTTCAGGTACTTGCCATAAAACTCCAAAAGCTTATTTTACATATTTGGAAAAATAATAAAGTCAGATTCATGAAACTTGGCAGTTGTGTGCCCGATAATAGATCAGATATATTTGTGAAGTTTTAGTGAAATTGCTTGACAGGTTCGGGTACTTGCCATACAACTCTGCCAAAAAGCTTATTTTAAATATTTGGAAAAATAATAAAGTCAGATTCATGAAACTTGGCAGTTGTATGTTGAGTTATAGGTCACATATATTTCTGAAGTTTTGGTGGAATTGCTTAACAGGTTCGAGTAGATCCCATACAAGTCTAAAGGCTTATTCTTAATATTTGGAAAAATAATAAAGTTAGATTCATGAAACTTGGCAGTTGTGTGTCCGATTATAGATCAGATATATTTGTGAAGTTTTGGTGGAATTGCTTGGCAGGTTCAGGTACTTACCATACAACTCCAAAAGCTAATTTTAAATATTTGGAAAAATGATAAAGTCAGATCCATGAAACTTGGCAGTCGGATGTCCAATTATAGGTCAGACATGTCCGTGAAGTTTCTATAGAATGATTTTAGAGGTTCAAGTAATTGCTACACAATAACGAAAGGTGCAGGGTATAATTCAATCGGTTTATACCGACTGAAACGTTTTTACTTGTTTATAATTGTGTATATACGTATAACACTCTATTTATGAGTGTTATACTAATGAATATAAATTCAAATTGAATGAAACTTGAATAAATTTAAAATTTAAAAAAAATAGCATTTATGTTGAACTAGATTAAGTTTGAATAGCCACCAAAAACTTTTTACTTATACGTATGGAAAAACTTCTAATGTCGCTGAATCTCTCTATCTCTATTTTTATAATATTCGCATGTGCTATATCTGCAAATTAGTAATAATTAAATATGATTCAAAGAATACTTGTTTCCAAATTTTCCATATTCTTTCACACACAAAGAGTATGATCATCGTATTTTTAATCTCCTTACCGGAACAGGAAACAGAATACAGAACTAAACCCAATTTCCTGCTATACTCGTCAATTAGACAATATTATAATATATGTATGCTACAAGAAGTTCGAAATCTCTCTAAAAGAGGAGCATTTGCTCAAGAAACAGGTATAGCTTTGAGTTCAATTCTCTAATAGGATGTTTTATTAACAAGCATAAGTACTCTTCAAAACATAAGTATTGTTTTATTAAATAATTTTAAGTATTGTTTTATACAAAACTAATTCGACTGCCCAATTGTTTTGAATTTTACTGTGCTCTGGATTAAGTTAATTTCGAATAATATCCGATTCTGTCAGTATATTGAAAAATGACTTACAGTGTTACGCTGCTTTAGAAAACGAAATCATTGTCTCAAACACCCTCCTCCTCGTAGCCTAAAAATATGAGTATTTCAAAATATTTTCCCCTTTCAACATATTTTAAATTGGTCATGTTATATAGTTATTGTCTGTACTTCAAAACTTTTAGAAATTCCATAATACGCTTAATTTGTTTTGAACGAAAGAATTCTAAAAATACGAGGGCAATATTATAGTTTAATATAGGGGAAGCAAGTATATACAATATATTGTTATATGAATTTTTAAAAATAAAAATTTAAAATATTTTTTAATCTCATTTTCAATTATACACACACACAATTGTTCCAGAATAAAAATTTCAATTTCTCATAAACATTGTTATGCATATACGTACTTACTGAATCCTACTGGCTACTGGGTAAATATACTTAATAATATACACCCATTCAACTTTATGCTGGACATTTTTCAATTATCATGTATACTATTTTTATATTATATAAGATTTAGTTATAAACACACACACACAATTTTCTATTTAAAATCAAATAACAACAATATTCAATTGATTTTATATACAATTTTTATATTTCTATGTACATATATTATATATATATATATGCTATGTTTAATATATTTTTATATATATGCATAAATAATTGTTCTATATAAAATAGAAAGTATTGACTTCACAGTCAATGCACGAAATTGCATTAAAAATAAATGAAATAGAATTGCAATATTGTCATTATCATACACAAAATATGCACATAATCAGGGTTTATGTAAATGCATTAACTGTATATATACACATTTCATACATATTGTATGGTTTATTTCAGTTTATCAATCATTATTATATAATAAAAATATATAGCTATATATACATCAATTCTCACTAATATATATTAAACTAGTATATGGCTTTATTATATAAAAAAATATCATACTAACAAAATTGATTTGCTCAAACAAAAAAAAAATAAAATGTAATTTTTATGATCATCATCAGTAAATAAAAATAATACAAGTATATATTATATATATATATATATATACATAAGTTTTGAACATAATTATTTAAAAAACTGTAGTTGGTTGGTAACTAGCGTAGGTAGATAAAATAGTTGCAAGGACTTAATATGTATAACAAATTATTATTAAAGGAGATCAAAAGTCACACTAAACGTAAATTCAACTCTATTAACTAGTTTAAAACGAAAACTGAGTGTTCCAGTTTTGAATTGACTGAGGACGAAATGAGAATGATTGTTTGTACTTCGATTTGGCTATATTAAATATCACTCTATTTTTCATTGTTTGAAAGTAATTGAACAACGTAAACGACTATAATTAACTTTTCTTTCTATTTTCTTTTTATTGACGAAAACATTCAAACAACGAACTAAATTTTCAACAACCGAAAATTTGAAAACATATTGAATATCTGGAGTGTATTAATTTGGACCGAACGAAATTTTACTCAAAATTTCAAATGCAAAACAGCCGGAATTCAGAATGGAATTAAGAGTCTTGGACCTGACAATTGAGGTACAACATTTGTTTCATACAAAAATTTTAGCTGCCAACACTCTAAGATCTATGCAACAATATAGCAATGTTTTTACAGCTGAAACACCCTGAATCTATTCGTAAATACTTTGAATGCACATAATATAAACTACAGATTTTGTCAATGTGCTAGTATGACAAAATTTTATTCATCAAATTTAAAATTCACTCTCGCTCTAATCTATAATCTATATATATTTTTTTTTTTATTTTCCTTTTGTTGTTTGAATACATAAAAGAGTGCATTTGCTTTTGAGTTTATATCAATTGAAGTCAATGCAATTGATTAAGTTTTGTTTCATAGTATATAACAATTTGCATTTTATATACAAACTTGTTTTGTATGTACTCTCATATTTTATTCATACTTACTTTATACTTGTATCATACTTGTTTTTTCATACTTGTTTACATTTATACTTGTGCTATATACTCCTTGAGAATAAAATAATACTTTCAATTGAAATTTTTTGGTTTTTCGATTGATTTTATAAAAGTTCATTCTTGCATTTGTATAGCGTGTTATGTATACATAAGAGAGAGAGTTAATATTGTACTTATGTAATAAAATTTGTTATTGCATTTTCAAAGCCAATGCATTTTTATAAGGTGTATGCACTAATAATGCTTTCAACTTTCATGTGTATACAACAAAAACTTCAATAGTTTTAAACTCTTCGTATATATGAATGCATGGCATCAAGGACTTTTCGTTACATATACTTTGAAGTTTTTAACTATTTTATTTTTTTTTTT
Organism: Condylostylus longicornis; assembly: GCF_029603195.1. Lineage (NCBI taxonomy): Eukaryota > Metazoa > Arthropoda > Insecta > Diptera > Dolichopodidae > Condylostylus > Condylostylus longicornis. Next base: position 89,760 of record NW_026577982.1, read on the forward strand.
GTTTTTACATGTATTTTATTGTTGATTTTATTGTTACTGTGATATTTCTACATATGTATATAGCTTTGCAAATTTTGCCCGGGAAAAAGCTTTTTTTTTTTCGAAACCAAGTGTAAGTATATGTATTTATTTAATAAAATTTTATATATACACTCACACATAATATATTTTACTATCATTTACTATTATAATTATTTTATATTTAGAAAAAGGTATAGATGAACAATAATACCAATTTTATATAACATGTACACATTCATACACATTTATGCATTCATAAAATTGATGCATATTGTGTAACTAAAACATGTGTGTGTGGGTGTGCATGTAGGTGTATATAGATTATAAATGAAAATTTTTGTTCAAAGTAAATTTCGTGTGTTGCACTTTCATTTCAATTAATGGTTTTTACTTTTTGTTTTGTTGTTTATGGCAAATTTTCATTAAATTTTTTTCGAATTTTAATTGAAAAATGATTTGAGTATACCGAAAATTTCATTAAATTGGAAGATTAATAAGAATATAATCAATATGGAAAATTTTATTAAATTCAAATTTAAGCGGTTTTTATTATTCTAAAAAATTTCAGATATTATGAAGAAATTTTAAGAAATTAAAAAATTCAACCTCTGACAAAAAGTTTGTGTTTTATTCAAACATTCTTATGATATTATTTTGACCTTGAATATTATTGAATGAAGAATTTTTAATTAAATTTTTAAACTTGAATTTTTTGCTATATAAAAATAAAATTGACCAATGCATTGAGCATATCTAAATATATATATATTCAAAAATCATGATAAAAATTTAAGATTATTGTCCTAGACTCCTAATTTTTTGTCCTGGTAACTCTATTGTTTAAGACCAACAATTGAATATATTAAGAGAATATTATTATGAACCGTACTACTAAGTATTACATAATATGTTAAATAATTTCATACCCATAATATACGATAATTGACCTTGTACATTAAATTTATTAAAAGAATCCGGAAAACCACTATACTTTAATATTTAAATAAAATTAGATATACATATACGATTTCTGCTCTTTGATAAATATTTAAAATTTTAATCCTCTTAATCTTCGTTAACAATAATGAAATTTGTAGTATAAAATATATTCGTATAAATATAAATCCGTTCTACTTTAATATTAGCGTAAACTAGTCTGTTCATTGAACATTTACTCTCATTATTTTCTCATAGTATAGCAAAGAAAAGTTTAAAAATTTCTGTTAAAATAACTTTCAAGTGACCTCTACTTTGCAAATTCTTAAAATTAAAATTATTGAAAATAATTGTTATGAATACATAAAATTTTGTTGCAACGCCTATATAAAATTTTTTGTTGGTATGCCTTGATTTTATGAATGAAAATTTCATACATGGTAAATTAGGATTATTATTACATAATTTAGATTTGAAAACATTTATTTTTTTCTTACCTATATGTACATTTTAGACCCTTTTGGTATTAATGCTATAATATAATCCGAAAATAATAAGAAAAATAAAGTTTCTAATGTTATACATAAAATTTCATTTAAACATTTCATTTAAAATAAAAGAATGAAAATATTTCATATTTAAATCCCAAATTTAATAATGTAAAATTTTCAATAGGTTCGATATTTAAAATTTTCTCAATTTTAAAAGTTGTCCTTTATTTCACTGTCGTATTAAAGTTCAACTCTAAAATTGGACTATACTCTAATTCTTATTACTCGTCTGTATGAAAATAAATAAAAAGAAATTTCTTTTATAAATTTTAGTCATTTTAAAATATTAAATCCGCATGATTTTAAAAAATTTAAAAAGCATAGTTTTAAAAAAAAAAAAACAATTGTAAAAATTATTCAAAGAAAATTTTAATATTTTTTTCGGAATTAAAATTAAAAAAGCAAATTTTTTTTTTTACTTTGCATTCATTGAAAATTAATTTTAAACTTTAAAAATTTTAATTTTAAAATCTTTTATTTTATAAATACACACTTATATAATTCTATATACATTTTACATATTTGACCTTCAAATTATACTAATTGAGTTTTCCTAATTTTCTGAAAACAACAATAAAATACTCATATAAACAGAAAATAAAAATTAAATCGATAAAATTATCCTTTTTCTACATAAATACAAAAAAAAAAACAAAACGAATTATTTTGAAAATAAAAAAAAAAAAAGTTAAATTTCCAATAGGTTTAACTTAATCTCTAAAACAAAACCAAAATTGGACGAGAAAAAAATTAATTAAAAATAAATTTCTTAACCATAATAAAAAAAAAAATTAATATAGAAAAAACATTTTTCTCCTCATTATTTATTCGAAATCCCTAATTACTGACTAAATTATCGGTTCCTTTTTCTTTTCACTCTTTCTCCTTTTCTCTCTCTCTCGCTCTCTGTGTTAATTTATTTTCATTTTAATTATTGCCATTAATCTTTTGTATATTATTTTTTATGAATATAATTGAAAAAATAGGATCCTGGCACATATACCGTATATGATTACTCCATACGTAAAATATATATATGCTTTTAAATCTGACATTTACATGCATGTTAAACAAATATATCAGACATGTAAATATTAAATCTCATTAATCAAATTTTCGAGGAAAAACTATATAATTTTCTCTTATACCTCTTATAATAAATTCATTTTAGTTATTTTATTAATTCAATTTTAAGAATCAGAGATTGTGTATATAATCATAAAAAAAAAATTAATTTTACTTAAAAACTAAGAGACTCATTTTAATTTTACACTATACCTCAAATCCTAATAATTTTTGAAAATAAACAATTTTGTAATTAAAAAACACTCGCACAGTTTGAGTGATCAATTATTTACTCATCATTAAAGATTCATAATATTAAAAATTCTCTTTAAAGTCCATTAAAACCTAAATTTTGAACTCAAAATTAATATTAAATTAATGCATCTCCATAGTACAAGAATGCCTTTTATTCATAATAAAAGAATAAAAAAAATTTAAACTAATTGTCGTAACTTTTTCAAAATTTTTTAAAAAACCTTGCATTCTATTTCAATTAATTTTATTTTATTCATATAAATTTCAATGTCATCACTTATAAAATGTAAAATGCAAATATGAAGCAAAAATAAATAGCTACCTTGAATTTAAAAACAAAAGCAAAATCTAAAAATAGATTTAAAATAAAAGGAAAAAAGAAAAAGCCTAAAGTTATGCAATCAAATATAATTTGAAAAAAAATAAGAAATTCTCTTATAAGAGGGAAAAAATGTAATTTATACCATCTACCTATTTTTTCTCTCTAAAAAATAATTCAAGCCAATTCTGAGAAATTATTTTTTCAGATTCTAACCGAATAGGAATAACATTAATTTTCAATACAAATAGGGTAGAAGAAGGCGTACTGAAGAGATTTGATAATTTTTCAAATCTCAAATTAATTTTATAAAAATTCAGTAATAAATTTGCGACCTTGCATATTTTTAAAAGAAAAACTAAGTTGCCAATGCAAGAGTTCACAATGCAAAATTCTTAAAACCCTTTCTACGACCTTTTTACATGGAATCTGCACTCAGTTAAGCATTCTACTTCATTTATTTTAAAATAACGCAAATTCATCTTCTCTCAAAGTACCTCTTCGAAATTTAAGACCCTCAAATAATTAAAAACCTCAAATAATTTCTCTTAAGAACCTCAAATGATTTCTCGAACATTAATTAATAGTTTAAGAGCTCCAGCGTTTACAAAAATACAAATGTGATGATTAAATTGCCTCACCTTCTCAAACTACATTATAAACTATAAAACTTATCTAAATACTTAAACTATAACAATAATAAAAAAATATTGCATAGCTTTAGGGATTTCTACTTTTTACGTGCATAGCAACTAAGAACATAAATCGTTTTAAATATATTTTAGAAATTGCATTTCATAAATGACATTCACATTGTTTTTAAACATATATACGAGTATGTACGTAACTATGAGTGGTATTTTAATTTACAACTTTTCTTAACTGGTATACATACACAGTTAAATGTATAATATTTATATAATGTTAAATTGTTACAGAATAACAAAAAAAATTAAAACGAAAAAAGAAAAAGACTCATAAAACATTTCTATAGTTTTAATAAAAATAAAAAAAAAAATAACAACAACATCGTTTACATGCCAAATAATATAGGAGAACGTGTGTGCATCCCACACAATTAAAAAAAAAAAAGAAAAAAAGACAAAATTTTTCATATCTCTCACCCCCCAATCTATTTGAAATTCCCAATTTGAAAATGCTGCAGATGGTTGCTGTTGGTGCAGCTATAAGTTGCATTAGTGGAATTTTTTCTTGTTTTTATTGTTTTCTTTTGTTTTCAACTACTCATCTATAAAAAAATATCAGAGAATGGTTCAAGGCAACATGATTGTTTTCTTTTTTTTTTTTATAGTATCCAAGGTTATTAACTAGTCAAATACTATGGGTAGAAAATGTTTTTTTTTATATTTTGTACTTTTAAATAAAGGAACTTAGCTGAAATAATTTACATAGCAAAGGAAAAGAATATGGGGGTGAATTACAATGCACAAAAAACAAGATGAAAATATTTATTTGAATATTTTAAATTGCCATCTAAAGATTAAAGCAACAAAAAAGGAAGAAAAAATTAGAAGAATGAAAAACAGAAATTTTAAAATTTTCATATTGCATTAAAGAAGAAGTGATTCATTTTGGTTTTATGGGAAATAACGTTATAATAGAGCTTCTATTATAATAGAATTTTCGGCTATATTATGACTGTAACAATAATTTTATTTTCCAATTGATAGGGAGACTTTTCACATATTGCAAAAACATTACAATTATAAAATGAAAAAATATTATTTTGTAACATTAATTATTAACGTTTTGAGTCGGTTTACTTCGACAATAAGGCTGCCCTAAGAATTAATTACAGGTTACATGTGATGGGTGTCCCTGAACATACAGCCTTAATGTGCTCTCAACTAAGCATTAATCTTATCACAAAAATCTCAATGAAATTATAACAAGACTATCAAAATTCAAAGGCAGCCAAATGTTTTTTTTCATACCAAAATTTTTTAAGTAAATACTCAAACACTCTGTAAATTCATCACTTGAATGTAAATTAAAAACCATCGTCCCGTACATTTTTCTTTCATAAAACAATGAATGTACAACATGCATTCGTTAAACATAAATTTTATATATTGCTGATGACATTTTGGAATTTTTACATCTTGTAAAATAATATAAATTTTTATTTTTTTTGTTTAGTTTTAAATGGTATGTTCACACTTATATTTACATACTCTTACCATTTTACAAGTATTTGCACATGTAATCGTTAATAAAAAAAAATCTATAAAAAGAATTTTCTTATACCTTACGTCCTTGAAAATTGTCTATAATTGAAAAATTGTAACAAAAAAATTAAAACCTAAAAACACCTTAAATCAGACCCTTCTAAACGAGAATAGATGAAAAAAAAAACAGAAAATCGTTCAAGTATCTCTTATTTTGTACAAAAGATTAAAATTAAAATTTTTGTTAACCTTCAATATTACCAACCACAACACACAAAATTTTGAATCCTGAGTTTTCAATGAAAATTCGTTTTCTCAGTGTTACATTGAGATCTCCCTGCGCCAGTTTTGTTATTTTGAAATTTATTATTTGCGTCCTATATAACAACCAGAATTCCTGCTTGACAATAAATCTATACCTAAAACAGAAGATGTCTTACAATTTTCAAATTTTATAAAACTTCTAACGCTCTTGTTTTCTTATTTCTAATATTGTTTTTACCCTTTTGCATACTGGACGCTATATGCTTATTAACCATTTTTTAAATATACCTTTAATGAATTTTTGTTTAAAGAGAATTTCATATTAGAGAATTTCTACGGTTATAATTGTCAAAAGTGACATAATGTTTGACACTTCAGCTATTTATGGCACATTGGGATTTCTTTCAAATTATTTATTTATAAATCCAAAAAAGAACTAAAATAATTCAAATTGACAAATAAAATTTAATAAAATGTGCAAATAATTTTCAGTGAGTCAATAAAAAAAATTGTCAATGTCAATTATTCGGAATAGAAATTTTTTTTTTCTTTCAGATTTCTGTAAATAAAACAAAATTACATGTAATTTAAAGTTCCAACAATAATAACATTTTTTATCATATTTAAGCATAAAAATAAAAATGTCTTTTTTTATTTTAAATCTCATAATAATTTAAAAATAGATCCAAGGTCTTCATTTTATTTTGCAATCCTATATAATCGTATGTAAAAATAAATTAACCCTATTTTTTCTCTACATTATACTTATTTTATTCTCACTCTCCGCTTCACACTCTTCATTCAATATGAGATTAACAATTTTCGCTTACGCCTCTCCATTGAATATTGAGATTCTCCCTCTTTGACTCCTGCTGCTCTTCATTGAATATTGAGATTCTAATATTCTTTGCTTTCATTCATTGAACGTATAAAATTTCAGCAAAAATTTTATTTTCAGTTTAAATTTATTTCATATTATATACCACATATAGAGGGTAAGATTCACATAAATAAATTGGTATAGGAAACAAATAAGAAAGACAAGACCAGAAAAAAAAGGACATCATTTTTTCCAATTATCTACACTTTAATCACAATGTCGAAATAAAAATGTCATAAATGTCATTCAATTATTTTTTTTTTGTCTATATACGCAAATTGTATACGAGTATTACCATTAAACTGTTGACAATATTAAATTCAATATAGCTAGAATATTTGATATATTAAAAAGTATAGGAGCAATATTAGAATTGAAGTTATTTGAAACAAAGAATAACCCCCATTTAAAAGTAAATGGGCAATATACAATACTTCTGAAATTTATCTTTGTGTTAGTAAGTTCTCTTCCATATAATATTGGTTAATTGCATTTTTGTTTAAAAGTGAATTGCAAACAACTACATTCAAATATTCAATACTTGTACAAGAAAGCATTTGCAATTTAATTAAGAACAATATATACAACCAACATCATTTTGCAGCCCTTATAAAATTATACCTAGTTACAAAAAAAAAAAAATTCATACGCCCAACTATATGCAATTTTTTGTTGAATTTTTATGTATGCGATTAGTTTTCATGATACGATTAGAACTCTAGCTATTCACAAAATAATTCTATTTTTACTTTTTTTTACCAAAAAAAAACATCATAATACATAAAATAGGTTCATGTGTAGGCGTTGAATTTTCAATATACGAGTATATGTAAGTAGGTATATGCATTTTAAATGAATTATTTAAATATATGAATAGAATTATATGGGAAGAAAAATAATGTAAATATATGCGTTTTGCAAATGTAGTTTTACAGGTCTAGGTCAAAGTTATATACTTAATATAATGAAAAAACATGAAAGAGCTTAGTATACAGAAAATTTTATCCTATACATGCATGTATAATAAAAAGCAAATTTAATGTTTTATTTTATTTTTATTCCTTAAAAATGCATCCAAGCTATACTAGTATAGGAATATTTTATGTAAAAATATTTATGAAAGTATTTGTAATCATTTTATGGCTACATATGTATGCTTATATATTTTATGAATACATAAGAGAGAAAAATATAAATTTTTATATTGCACGTGTGTTGCATCTGGGCAAGAATACAATGCATAAAATTTTATATATACATGCGTTATATAATTTAAAAAAAAAATAAAATTATTGTGTAGGTAGTGCAATTAAAATGCACCTACGTACAAACCTTATGGTCAATATTAAGTAAAATAAAATTTCTATATTATGTGAATATTATAATAAAAGTTTAACCTATAAATGTTATAGTTTGCTTCTGAAAAATATGAGTAGGAAGTGGATCTTTTGCTTCAATTTTTGTTTTATAATTTAATGCTTATATCTTATTTAAATAACAATATTATAAAATGTTTAATTAAAATATTTTATTTTCAAAATGTTTATTCAATATTTTTTGTACACTTTATTATGATTATGTGACATATAATTAATATGGTGTCATTCATACAAATTGTTTGCAGAATTGACAGTAGTGAGAAATTATAGGAAAAAGTCAAGTTGAACAACTAGTAGCAGAAAAAATAATTAAATAAATAATAAAATAATTCATAATTTTTGGAGAGAATGCAATTTTGAAGTTTATATCTGACTATGGTTCTCGATTAAAGCTACACTAGTGTTTTGAAATCACTTTACATTAATGAAGCTTTCCCTGAAAATTTAAATTTTAATTTCATTAAATTTCATTAAATTAAAATCAAAATTTTAATTTGAACAACGAAAATCGCAACATTATTGAATTAAAATAAATTATCCGCAGCCAATTGCGAAGCCATTTCCACAGTCCCAGGTTCCATTCAAACTTCAGTTTGGGCAACCGCTTAGCCAAAAGGCAATCTAATCCATACATGCTATATCATTCATGCAATATCATTCATTTGAAAACAATATAAAACCCTTGTAACTTTTAAAGTTTCTGGTACTCCACGCATGTATTCCTCTATTTGAATGCATTTATATTCAAATTGATACATCAACATTCGTAGTGCAATAAAATTTCAAAATCACTAACCAATATGTACTTTTCAACATAAACAAAACCTATATGGTTCCAAATTCATATCTCATACTCCTACTGTAAAATTAAAAATAATCTGGTACAAAAACTGCTCTATTTATGATAAAATATCCAAAGTTTATGCTGGAATTGATAAGAATAACAAAGTAGCAAAAGCGTTTTATGATATAACAAAGACGTTTGATACGATTGATAGAGATATTTTGTTAAAAATTTTAATTGAAGATGGAATAAGGTAAGATGAATATTGTAGGTTTAAAAATTACTTAACTAATAGCCAATAAATTGCGCAATCACGAAATTAGCAAGGAAACTATTAGGTATGGCGTAATAAAAGAAAATTCGTTATTGTTTCCGAGGTGCTCAAGCAGCCAACTGAATTTAAAATTAAAAGGCGTCAACGTATACTAATGCAGAAGAATTTGCAATAGTTTATTAAAAGAAGTCAGAAGAACGATCGTTCAAAAGAGATAGAAAACCAAATTTTTAAGAAATACATTTCAGCCAACCTTAAATTAATATTTTGTATTTCTATTTGTAACTTTCGAAAATTATTTATATGCTTAACCGGCTCAACATATAATTTTAATATCGATTAATATTTTTTTATTCTATTTGAAATAATCACGTTTCGAAAGAATCGATTAATACCAAAAACCAATTTGTTTAATTCTAATAAATTTCATTTTAAATAATCACTTATTTTAAGCATAAATCGTCCTTTTTTTTTCCTAATTCTTTCTCCTCCATATTTTGTTTACTCTTTAATAACAAAATGATTTTAGTTTGCATGTTTTACTTTATAAATGAACTTCCTTGACAGTAAATGAAAATGAAAATAAAAAATAATAAAAATATTAGAAATGAAAATAAATAGTTCAAAGGTGCAAGAACGTTAATAGTAACTGAAATAACATGGTAGAAGAACAAGAAAAAAAATATAAAAAAGGAGTTGAGAAAGTTGTTTTTGCGTGATTTTTTACCATAAAATTTCATTTTTTCTTTATTTTTCTAATTTTATATTTTGATTTCTAAAACTACTGCAACAAATTTACAAAATTATAGAGAAGAAACCATTAATGGTAAAAAAAAAAAAATTATTCTAAAAATTGTATTCTTTGCAATTTTATATTTAAATTTATTTGAAAATGAAAATTTTTATACTTGCAATTTTTTTGTGTTCATAAGGAAAAAAAGGATTTCATACCATTTCTTATTTCATTCCCTTGTTTTTTGTTTTTATAATTTTTTATGTTCCGGTTGAGAAAATGCAAAAAATTTTAATTCAAATTTTTAAATTTATATTTGAAATTTAAATTTGCAATTTATAATTTAAAAATTATTCTAGAAAAAATTTACTTTAAATTTTTTTTCCACTCATTCCATTACAATTTTGAATATTTTTTTATATCCCAATTTCTGATATTAACAAATAATTTTTATAAAATCTTTACAGCCTGTTTTCTTGTATTTATTATAGAAATGTTGGAGTCAGGGAGCAGATACGGTTAATACTTACCATTAATTACCGATAATTTTATTCCCTATCACTAATTATCCTTGTCACTGACCCAATAAATTTATAAATAGAATTTGATTCAACTAAGTTCAAATAGATTTATAATTACAGAAAAATAAAGGTACAAATACTGTAACTCATACGAAAACCCTGACTCAACAAAACGCATTAAAAGATGTAGTTTAGACTACCCATTCAAAACTCTTATTGCTCTTATTACTTCCATAAATGACCCTTAAAACTGACACATAAAAGGAAATAAGCAACAAATTTCATTTACACTAATTAAAATTAACTGCGGTATGAGTGTGTATGATCATCCTTAATGAATGTAAATTTATTTTCCTTTTATATAAATGGTACTTTCAATTTTCATTTTTATAAAATTTTTTGGGTTACACATTAATAATTTATTATAATAGTAATGGTAAAAAGTGGTTAAAAACAAATAATTGACAAAGCTAACATGGAGTCATAATTAAAAGTAATTTTTAATTTTAAATAAAAGGCTATATTATTTTATATAAAATAGAAAAATAAAATATGACGATGTTGAATAATTCAACAATTTCCACCACTTTTATTATTTTTAAAAAATAATAATGATGATGTGGTATTATAAAATATATAAAAAATTGTAGAGCATTGTAAAAGTTTCACGTATTTTATGTTAAATCAAAGTTTTATTTTTTGTATTTTAATTTTAATAATATTTGGGCAATCTTATTCCTAATTTATATCAAAATAAATATTGATTAATATTTTATACAACAAAATTAGTAATACGAGTATAAGGAAAATTTTACTAAAAGCTAGAAATTAAAATTAAATCGAAATAACCTCAAATTGTAATTCAAACTGAAATTTTAAACTGAGGTTTGAAAGCAGCAAAGCTAAAAAATTAATCAGTTTCTTAGTTGGGAAAGCATCGGCCTGAATTATCAGTCGATTCCAGTTTGAAGGTAATAATATTAAAAAATGTTACCGTAATTTTAAATCCATTAAGTTTCTTAAAATTATTAGGCTTGCAATAAATTCTTTTTTTAAATCAAAACTCTTCTTCAAGCTCTAGTTAACAGGGATTAATTTTTCGAACTAAACAGTATTGAATGTATTTTGCAAATTTTCAAAATAAAATTTAATACAAAAATTTAAAATTTTAACAATAAATATTTTTTCTTTGATCACGTAAAAATCTACTAAATTTTACAAAATTGTTTAACAAAAAAAAATTCGGTATTTTTGAAAGCATGACATGCATCTATATGCAATTTATTTCAAATTGACGTCAACAAGTGTCGACATATATACCATACATACATACATTATAGATTATTAAAAGTATAGAAGCAACAATAAATTTTTGTTTTCCTATTAAAATTTACTCAAATTTTAATTTTTTCTTTTCAACACACATATAATATGAATTGTCCTCTATTGAGAAAATTCTGATAATAAAACTTGTTTCCTATTTAATACAACAAAAATAAAGAGATTTTTTTTTGTATACTTTTTAAGTACATAACATTTGCATATATAGGGATATATATCTACATACAAACACAAAATATATATAAACGTATACACAATGAATTTGCCAGAGTTACAAAGATAAAAACGAAATTCTTTTTTTTTTGTTTTTTAAAAATGAACAATTTTATTTTTTCCCCTCAGGCTTTATATTGATTTGAAGAAAATGTGGGGTCCTATTTTTTACTTTATAGACAAAGAAGTAAACTAAACAAGTTTTAACTTTTTGAATAGGTTATGTTAAAATAATTTTGTTCTCATATTTGTAGAAGTAGCACAAAATTATAATATAACAAGTATAACAAAACAATTTAGAAATTTAGGTCACTTAAAAAATTTTGCAAAATTTTTTTGACATAAATACTTCTTGAATATAATAGGGTTTCTTTATTGTGTTCATTTCATTTTATAAAATATTTGCTGTGATCTGGTCTCTAGTTAGAAGCAATTATTCAAATCCTTGCTTATATGTGTTGACAGAATATAGTGTCTTTTCTAGCATGTACGAAACTTTATTTTCGCGAATTTTACAAATCATTATAGTAATGTTTGTGGTGAATAAGTTTTAAATTGTTGGCTTGCATACAAAACCAATTGTTCGATTCACTTCCATCAACAGTAGTGAGTAGAAATAAAATTATAAGGAAGATAAATTATCTGTAGTTTATTTTCCCTTTAATATACGTAGTTAAAAAATTTTATGTGGCAGTAGCATCTGAGCTGCTATCTTTAAGAACGTTTAAACATAAAAACAATGTTGCAATTTACATACTTAAATTTAGTTTCCTATGAAAGTCAAACAAAGATCGATAGGAAAGCTGTGAATCAAATCTAATTATCTTGAGTACCGTAAAGCCGATTTCCATAATTTACTTTTCAACTTTTTTGACCTTGATAACACAAAGATTTTAGAAGACATATATTAATATTCAAATTGTGAGGCAATTGTACTTTCAATACATAAAAACGAAGAAAAAGTGTGCAAACCATGCGCCATTACCGCTCAAAATATGCATTTTCTTATATTACCCAAATATTCGATTATCAATAAGTCTTTTATTACTCCAATTCAACTCAATACCAGTTAGTTTTCATGTATGTGTAATAACACGAATGTTATAAACTGAAATAATAAATAATTGCAAGATTTCATCAAAAAAACTTTTCCTTTATTTTAATTTTAAATAAAGTTACAATATAAAATACACATAGGTAGACCATAATAGTATGTTTAAAATTTTTTTATATAAAATTTTCATTTGTTGAAAGTGCAAAATACAAGAACACAAAAAAAAAATAAAATAAATAATATAAGGAAAACTAATTGAGGCGATATTATAAAAATTACCATAATTCTTCATTATGTACACTAGTTCACTCTCATTAAATAACACAAAAAAATACATATATACATATTATGTATATACCTACTTTAAACAATATGAAAAAAAAGAGTGTTAAAAAATTGTAAAAAGGACAAAGAACAACATTGCACCGGCACGGCACATACGTTTAAGCTTGTAAGCAGGCATTTTTACTTTTTAATACTACCGTTTGAGTTACACACAAAATGATAAGAAGAGTAAAAATGTTATAAATTAATTTATGTCAACATTTTGTAATTATATAATGGTATAACATAATATACATACATTTTCATACAAGTATAATGTAAAGTGAATACACAATTACAAACTTAATATGTATATAAATTTACACTTAATTACAAGTATAATAAAATATATAAAAAAAAATTTTTTTTTTTTTTTGAAAATAGGACAAATAAATTTTCCCATAATTATTATTAATGTGCATTACACTAGATTTTAAATCTAGCGAAATTATGAAAAATGAATATATTATAATGATAACAATTAAATATTGCATACTTTATGGCTGAAAATTTCTAAGAATACTATGTTAACTGAACCGAATAACGATGTTGAAACGTTGAAAAACATTTTAATATTTTTTCATGAAAATCGTTTATAAAATATAATTTTCAATTGTGTGGGTATTGTGTGAGTAAAATAACAATATAGAAGTAATTTTTATTTTATACCTTCTTATATTCAATTACACTTTTTTGATTTTAATAAAGAACATAAAAGAATTAACATTTGAAATTTTAAGAAATATAAAATTTGTCGTGAGATTCGAAAATTTTGGTACATTTTTTTATGTTTTAAACTTTAAGGAGCTAAAAAATCTCATTATTAATAACTAGACTGTAAAATTACTAATAATAATTAGACTGTATTGATAAAGTTGATCGCACAATAGATCGTTTTAAACCACGGCTAACAAAATTACAGGTCTGGACGCTGAAAGAGACTGACTTCTCATCAACATTCCTTATATGCCTATTTCTGCCGCAATTGGTAAAATAACTGACCTTCAACAGAGTTCTATAATTTTTAGAACTACAGGGAAATAGAAGGCAGTTTGATAAAATTCTCTTGTAGTTTATAGAAATTTGATAGTCATATTATTTCTGTTAACTTCAACCAAGTTTCTTGAATAAATCCTACTTTTATGTTTAAGAATAAAAAATTTCAATTAAAATTAAAATTACGATCTTTAAAAAATTGCAATTGAAATAGAAAATATATTTTCAATTCACTAACAATAGTTAGTCAATATTTCGATCAATCTCTTAGTATCAACACTATTAATTATTTTTACAGAAATTATTAATTATGAGAAGCTGTAGTTACCCATTAGTTATTAAATCTTAATAGCTATCAGCTAGAATTTAGATAGTGAGCTTACTATTATTCACATGAAAAATTTATATAACAAATTAAATATTGATTATATTGCATACTTATAGGGATATGGCAAAAATTGCATATTTAAAAGTAAAATTACATTTTATTCAGTATTTTTGAAAATTTTTGGATTGTTTTAGGATTTAATAAATTTATCTTGTAAAATATAGTTCACTTATTTGATTTTAACAATACCGGAAAATCAAATAAAAGATATTAAAATATTTAAAACTCAACCCATTACTCTACCTTCTTCAATAAATCTCTTGCTTTTTCATTTAAGCGTTTAGCTAGCTTAATAATTTTTATACAGAAATAGATTTCAACACTTTTATAATTTCATTTCAAATATGTTTTTAAGTTATACAGCAGGCTAAGCATACCAATTTACGGCACAGTTTTCCAAAAGTAAAGCAAAAAAATTTTGTTATTAAAAATACTATAAATATACGAAAAAAGAAGAAAAAAAGAAAAAAATTCTTTAAATTCAAAAACACTCAAAATAAATTTCTCATAAAAACCTAGATATTAAAATCCTTATGAGATCATAAATTATTTCCCTCACAAAAAAAAAAAAAAACGAAAAAATATAAGAACTGAAGGATATAGTAACTTAAATTTCACCCATTATATACCATCCATTTATACTATATAAAGTAAGAAAAAATCTCTATTCGGTACTTAAACTGCTACAATTGTATAAAAAAAAATAGAGAACCAAATAGGATCTTTTATTTTATTTCCAAGGTTACCACTTATTACAATGAATGTAAAAAAAAAAAAAAACAAAATAGAAAAGAAAAAACAAATTCTTATAAAGCCCAAATCCCACACCCTTTGTAACCCTCCCTGTTACCAACCATATAATCATCAACATTAAAAATAATATTTGAATCAAAGAAGAGATAACAAAAGTAAAATTGAGATTTTTATTTTTTTAGAGAAGAGAAAGGTAAAAAGAAAAATATATACTTGTACAAATATATTAAAAATAGTATATAAAATAATATAGAAGGATGGCCATGAGAAAACCAAAAAATTACGTACAAACACATATACACTTACATATAATTAAATTCTACTTATACATATACA
The DNA here is from genome assembly GCF_029603195.1 of Condylostylus longicornis. Taxonomy (NCBI): domain Eukaryota; kingdom Metazoa; phylum Arthropoda; class Insecta; order Diptera; family Dolichopodidae; genus Condylostylus; species Condylostylus longicornis. Next base: position 105,336 of record NW_026577982.1, read on the forward strand.
AACATACAAATATGTATAGCTTAAGTAACTTACAAGTTTTTCTTTTTATTTTCTTATGGTTTTCATTTCAATTTATTTTTCATTTCTCGCTCTTTCTCAGTACATATAACATTACTTTTGCACTTTAGCAGCATATATGGGAGAAAGGGAGCACTTTAATTTAAAAATTGCTCTCTTGGCATAATACTTTTCGTGTTTTTTTTTTTGTTTTTATTGTGTTTCCTATTTGTAAATTGTAACTTATATTTAGCTAAATGTGCCTCTTGGTTTCAATTGTGAAATATAAAAAAGTTTTTTTTTTTTTTTATGAAATATTCAAAGTAACCTTATGTTTTTTGTTATTTTAACAATTTTGAAAAATTTTTGTCCATTATAAGTTTTTTTTTTTAATTTCAACATTCTAACATTTTCTTTTTTGTTTCTTTTTCACTATAAAAATTTTGTTGAGCAATTATTTTTTGTTTAGATTACATATTCTCTCTTAGAAAGAAATTCATATATTTTTCCGCTAAAATTCTGCTATTTCAGGCAAGAATCTGCTAATTCGAATCTGCTAACTCATATAATATTTGTGTTTTTCCGAATAGAGCAGATTGCAAAGATCTTCAGGAGCTTGCTAATCATTCAGTAATTACATGAAGTGCATAATAAATAAGCAGAATGAATATTACAAAATAAGATTTATAGATTCTAAAGATGCATAGATTCTTAAAGATTTGTAATATTGTCATATATTTCGTGTTAAATTCTTTTGATTCAGCATTTCAACTAAAAAAAAAACTACAATTCAATTAATAAGTAAGTATACTGATAAAGGATGCTTTTACATTCCAAAATAAATAAATCTGTTCCCATTATAATTTCAATGAAAAATCCAATTTAAAAACTCTTTAAAACTTTATTTCTTTCTACAATATTATATGGGAATATGATGCGAAACTTTCAAAATATAAGAAGAAAGACATGAGTTTTATTTTTCATTTGTTTTTTTTTGTTTTTTGAAAATCAATTTGTTATTTTGTTAACAAATCCGTGAAGACATCAAAAGAAATTTTTTAAAGTATAGCTATCTAAACTGTTACTTTATATTTCAAAGTTAGTAGAAAAAAAAAATGATTCAATGTGAAAAAATATCCTGACAAATTAAATAAATTGATTTTTATTCTTAATGATTATTTTAAAGTTGAATAATACGAAACACATGGGTGTTTTTTATAAATTTTCAATGGTCAACATGAGAAACACGCTTGAGCACATTTTATCTTTCCTATAAAATTTGTTCTCTCCCTCTCTCTCTCTCTTATGGCAATATTTAAGATTTTTGAAACTATGATTTAATTCATATATTCCGATATTACTGTACTAATCAAATGTTTGACCCCTTTTGGATCGCTCTCATTAATAACAAAACAAAATGGAATCAATTGAGGAAAAGGAAATATTTTTAAAGTTGGCGCTACGACACTTTGCTTAAGATGATCAAATTACTCTGTAACAGATGCTCAAAAATAATGTGAATGTAATCTTCATGTTTCAAATAACTAAATTTGTCTGGTCTTCTCTTGAAATACTAAAGTTAGAGAGATTAGTGCATTTGATAAAAAATAGTAAATTTAATTAGAAATTTTTTTATATTTTAGTGCAAATTGATGGTGTGGAAAACTCAAGATTATTGGTTATTACAAGCATTTATTTTAATCATTAAGATTAATAAATTGTATATACAGCGCCGGATCTACCATATATGCAAAGCAAGCATTTTTAATAGGCACCGCAATACGGAAAGCGCTAAATTTTTTTTCCTACTGATTTTGATTTTCTAAGTCATATTGAATTCAGCATAATAAAAGTTACAAGAAAATGATTTATTACACGTTTTGGTTCATTGCTTCGAAGAGGAGAAGGACACACTTTCTGGAAACGGCGTAGAACAACAAATAAGTCAAAATCAAGCCTGATTGTATATAACACAACCGATTTTTTAAAATTACAACAAACTTCGTGAGTATTTAAAAAAATTTTCTTAAAAAATATTTTCCTAAAATTTTCACAGGCCTTACATACTATCCATATAAATTTGAGCAATTAAATTATTTCTTCCTTTTTAATAAAATTATATGCAATTATTGTTAAATTTTCTTTTTAAAATAATATTTACTTTAAGATGAAATAAAATCAAATAACAAGATTTTGTAGTAATCAAAATAGAATGAAATATTGAAGAAAATGCAATTCAGTTGAAAATACTTGTATGTATTCTTCCAAAGAAAATAAAATTTTTTTTCTTGACTAGCACAATACAAAAAGAGTTAAAAATGAAAAATTTTACCTTAATTAAAAAAAATATATATGTATGTATATAAAAATGAGGATAGTTATAGTTGACCATGTCAGCTGTGTGATACTCGTACGAATAAACGATTTTAAATGTCGAAGACAATTAACATACAGTTTCGTACAACTTCTTGTTTTCAATATTTCTAGCGCTATTTTATACAATTTTTGGTAGTTACCACATAAACTCACAAAATCTAAAAGAGTTTTACTTAAAATAATAAAAATTGGTTAACATCAAATTTGTTTGCACAAAATTTCAGCTTCGTAGCTTCAATAGTTTTTGAGTTATCATCAAACAACTAATGAAGTCTTATGGCAGCTACCACAAGCAGACGAGAAATTTCAACGGCTTTTGTTAAACATAGTATCCCGAATAATATATTTGCTTTCGAAAATTTTCTCCTCTGCTGCAAACTATGACCTAAATAATTTTTGAAATATAGCCAAATAAATCTTGAAGTTGTATGGTACCTAAAACCAATACCCCGAACCAGTACCTCGATCATATCCAATTTAAATAGGATTCTGGCATTTAATATAATAATCATTTGCGAAAATTTAGTGAAGTTTGTCATTGGGGCGGATGGTTGAAAGGACGGAGGGACGGGTGGCCAGACGGATGAAAAGACCGTTGAACAAACATGGTCAAATCGACTCAGAATTCGACGCTGATGAGAAACATATACTTAAGTTTATATCTCAGACCATTATTTCTTAGCGTTGCAAAAGGTAAGGCAAATTTAGTACACCCTTTGAACATACGTTCGTATGGGTATAAAAAGACAACCCTTAGAAATGTTTCTCTACTTTTTTTTGCATGGAAAAGTAAATAAATTAAAAAAAAAATCTTTATAATTTTAAGAAAATTTTCTTTATTATACTAAAAATAATAATATAAAAATTTTTTATTTATCCTTTAAAGAACATAAAAATTATACCAAAAGAGTTTATTTTAAAAATTTATTACAAAAATATTCATAACTTTCTTTTTGAACTTGCATGAAAATATTTTAACTTTTACTTTAAAGGTTTCAAACTTTTAAGAAAGAATTTAAAATCTATTTTATAATAGTTGTAGAATTAAAAGGAGTTTTAATGAGAATATTCACTACTTATACAAATTCTTGCTGCAAATTTATAAAGTTTAAGTCTACAACAGGTTATAACAATAATTTTTCATTATTTTTTCGTTCATGATAAATTTTTCTTAAATTAATAGTATTTTGAAAACTGTTCTATTATGTATATAAGGAAAAAAAAATTATTATATAACTTTTCACATCTGAAAAAATGAAATCCCTTAAAAATTAAGTATTAACACAAGTTTTAGAATATTATGTGTCCTTTTTTTTTTGGCTTAAATTTCAAAACCACATTTAAGACATTGTTGTGCTGTTGAAAATGTAATGACATTGATAAATTGATAAAAAATATTTTATGAAAAATATATTAGTAAAAGTGTACAAATAATATAAAAATTTATCCCGATCCCATGTCAAATTTTTAAAAAATAAATTTTCTCAAGTGTATACAATTCATCATTATCTTTTTAAAGGAAAGAAAAAATTTACTTGTATATTTTGTTCTCTTCTCTGTTTCTTATTGTAACATTACAACTTATTGTGATCGCTCTTAACTTGGCTCTCATGATTATGAAAATACCTACTACTATGGGCTATCTAAGTATGCATATTATGTAAATTAGTATAAAAATACAAAAATTTTCCTTTTTTTTTTTCTTGGTTTCTTATGTCGCCTAAATTAGATGTGGGTATTCCATTTTATAATTCTTATATTTTTTCTTGTTTAGAATTAGGTTAAGGTTTTTTCTTACCCTATATTATATAATATTTTAGAAAATTGATCAAAAGAAGAAAACTTCCGGTCCATTTGAATAAATTTTTTTTTTTTTTAAATTTCCTTCATTTAATGCATATTATAAATAAGAATAAAATATTTGATGATATTTTTGTTCTCTTTAAGAAGGGTCATCTTTTTTCGGTTACAATTTTATAAAAATCACAAGACTATATGAAATTCATTACAAATTGGTTTAAAAATGTAAAGTCGCCACTCAAATGGTTTGTAAAGTTAAAAATTTTAATATTTATAATCTTGTACTCAAAATGTAATCCTTTCAAGTCTCTATGAGACCTAAAAAAATCGAAAACTTTTTAAATAAAATGAAACTATTAATTTATACTTTTAAAATTGCATAAATTAAGGGGCATTTAAAGAATAATTTTGAAAGAAGTTGCATTAGAATAAAAGTTTAAAAGCATTTAAAAACTCGGTTAAGTCGATGTGTTAATTACAGTGGTTAATGAGCTCTACAACCTAAAATTTAGCACCCTTAACCCGTTTTTCTACAACAGCTGTAGAAAAACCATATTATCGTTTCATATTTTATAAAATTTATTTATTTTTCTAATATTCAATAGTAGCGTAGATTAGGTAATACCTTATTACTCGTATGTCTGTCCTAATCCAAAAAAATTTCCTAGTTATATCTCAAGTATTCAATACTTCTCAATAACAAGAAAACTGCCCGTAAGCCAATGTCATGTATATTCGGCCACCAGCTTGATCTCTTTAAGAAATTGTCTGCAACTCCTGTGCTGCGTTGAATTTCAAGGTGTATTAATACATGAAACATTAAAAATTCGAATGAAACCTTGTAACTCCTGTTTTTATAGAAATTATGGAAAAAATATTTTGTCGGTGAAAATTTCTTATTAACTACATCAAAACAGACAAGTGAAATACTTATTCTACCATAGTCCATAATTTTTTTTTATTCAACTTTATAAATAAAATTATAAATGAACATCAATATTATTTTTAATCTTAATTCAATAAAATAAAGTAAAAAAAAAAGAAAATTTTTTTAATAGTCATCATTATTCTATGAAATTTAAAAAATAAAATTCAATAAGGATTTAATTTGACCTTCAAATATAATACAGGAAGGCAGTATAAATAAGAAAATAAGAAAAAAATATCATTGGTTCTTTGAAAATTCTTAAAATAACATTAATTTTTTTCAGATCATTAATTTCATTTTATTTTCTTGCTAGTTCCTCTTGTATTAACAAATAAATTTCATATGGTTTTAACTATTTTGAATGTTTTTTATATCCTAATTTAAATTTAATTAAAATTATTTTTTTAATATTAAGCTGACCATATCGGAGACTTTAGGTAAAAAAAAGAAACAGGAAGAAATGTGATCAAGGATGTAAGCAGATTTCAAATTTAAAAGTACATTAAGGTTAAAACATTTGAGGTATTTGAAAAGTATTAAACTGGTACGAGATCATGGAAAAATTTGATGAAAAAATTGTGATTGATTTTGTTTTTTGATTGTTATTAAAATATGATCGAAACCAATATATTTTGAGATCCGATGAGCTTGAGAATAAAAAGTCTGAATAAGAATTATAAAAAATAAATTAGTTTTAATGGTCAACAAGAGGTTCGCACTATATTTCGTTAAAAATTATTTAATTGCGTTCAGCTAACATAGGAAAAATCCATTTCTTTCGATTCGAAAATGATACTAAGCACAGCAATATTGAATTAAATACTGTCGCTAAAAATAACACCTTTTAAATCACAGAATCTTATAGTTTTGTCCATTATATCAAAGTAATAAATAATATCATTATCCTTTATCAATTTTATTCATCTCCTAATTCACTCTCTCCATCTTCTTCTGTCTCTTTCAATCCCTGTCTCTATATCCCTCCCTCTGCCTACCTATATAGCAAATTAAAGATCAATAAACAAAATATCAAAAAAGAATTATTCATAAATATTAGTATGCCACAAATATATATTTTAACCTTGCATAAATCGTATTTATTGTGATAAATATCAAATCCAAATATCATACAATATGATGATTTTTTATTTCCAAGTAAATATTTTAAGTTTATTTTCTATAATATACTCACTATATAGTATGAATAAAAAAACTACAAAAAAAAAATATATAAGGCAGAATCTAGAATTCACAATAAATTATTTTAAAAATATACAATTGGAGAGGGAAACACAAAAATAAATTATCAAGGACATAGGAAAATAATACATATATACACACATATAATGTATACATGTATACATAATTTTTTCTCAAGGATATCAATCAGGAAATTTATTATATTTGAATAAATATTTTAGATTAGGTTTTTTTTTTTCTAAAATTACATATGCGTATATATATGCGTAATGAAAATTATATATAAATAACCCTTGTCATAAACTCCCTCATAGTAATAAGTTTAAAAAAAATTACGAAAGTATTATTCCCAATCCTATCAAGAATAAGTTTTATCACAACTAAAAATTCCGTGAACTTTATACTTAGTTCGTAAATTGTATTGGAAATCTTTGGGAGGGAATTTATGGTACGGCTGAATGAAATAAATACAGTAAAAATATAAATGTAATTTAATTAAAATACAACAAAACATTTATAAAACTACTTTGCAGTTTTTGTTATAATTTCGATCTTTAGATCATTCCTATAAAGTTGGGAAACAAATGTGCTTGCCAATATAATTTTGCTCCTCTATCCAATCGTTCGTCAGCATACAAAATTTGTACATCCTATATAAGATAAAATACAAGTTAATCCTTGAGAGAAAATTTTTCGTCTTCATAAAAATTTCTTCCTCCCTCCTGCCCTACTCTTTTCTTCTAAAATTTATAGACCCTAAAAATTCTAAAAATGGGATTTCTATCCGATTATGAATTTTACTAATACAACATCATAGTTGCGGAATTGATAAGAATGTGCTTATTACACTACTAATTTATCTTAATGGAAATTTCTTCATGCAACTGCAGAACAGGTGGATGACGTAATCAAAGTAATTTTCTATCCGATTTTTTACTTAAATCAGAATTTATTTTTGAAATTCCGTTGAAACAAACACCACTATCATGAAAAAGTATAGTAGAAATTAACCATTTACTTGAACCAATTTTCTTCAAATTTTTTACATTCTTTTTCTCTTAAACGCTTAAAGACTGAAATAGCCGATCAACTATCCAAATTTAATAGAACTTAATAGTTTATTATGTTAGGACACATATTTTCTTTCCATGTCTTACTCTCCTCTCCCAACCTCACAAATCTAACAATTTTACAATTTTCGAAAGCTCAATTTTTATAAAATAAATCGAATAAATAGCATTTACTTTATATTTTTAATTAAAATTGTAATTAATTTATTTTCAAAGATTCCAGAGGCAGAAATCCATTAGGTCAAGTTAATTATAAAATTTTTATGAATCAAAGAATATAAATATAATCCTATACCAGACTATTCATAATATCAAGATATTTAAATATTATTATCCTTATGTATACATTAAAAATTCAATTAATTAATTATACTTTTCTGTTTCTTAAAAAAACGAATAATAATTTCTTTTTTACCTTAAACATATGTGATCCCTTTAGATTAATTAAATTCTGATTTTCAATTTCTATTTTTCTTTTATTTTTTTTTTTACCTTAAAAACCCTTAATAATAATACCTTGTATATTTGAATTAAATTTAAGGATAAAGAGAACTTAAAATTAATTTTGATTTTTCATATTAATTTATTTTTCTCTTAATTTCAAAATTAAATAAGAAAAAAAAAGCATTAAGCTAATCACCTGTTATGTTATGGAAAGAAAGATGTAGCACATCTGGTTTTGAAATTCATCTTAATTTTCTCTTTCCGGAATATTTCAATTTATAATCTCAATCAAAAAAAAAAAGTTAACTTTTTCCGAATATTGAATGGAATAACAAAAAAGTTAATAATATAAGTATGAGCGTGTGTATATAAAAACAAAAATTATTTAAAAATATTTTTATCCTTTTTTTTTACATAATTATATTATAAAGTGCGTGGGTGTAAATGTGAGTAAAAATAATCCTTTTGCATTCTTAAATTAAAACGCAAAATTTTAAGGTAAGCTAGACCAATTTAATTATTAAAATATGCTAATAGGCCCTTGTTTTTTAACATCTTGCAATATGATTGATTTTTCTATTGAACAACGGGCTTGATTTGCAAATTCAACGCACTTAACTTTATAATTATTACTAATTATATTATTGATAAAATAAATAAGTTTTAGTATATCTAATAGTTAAATTTTTATAATTAAAAAAATATTATTCAAATTTATAAAATTTTTATACTAAATTTTTTACTTTACAAAATAATTAACCATTTCAATCACATTTTCAAAACACATTTTTTATACCCTGCACTTCGTGAAGGGTATATTAACTTTGGTATGGAGTTTGTAACTACTTGAAGGAGTCATCTGCGGTATGGACATATATATATATTCTTGCTCAGCGTAAAATTCTGCGTCGATTTAGACATGTCCGTCCGTCCGTCCGTCCGTCCGTCCGTCCGTCCGATCGCACGATAACTCAAAAACGAATAATGCAATCGACACCAAACTTTCACAAGTTTTTTCTTTTGTGCCAAGGACGAACCCTATTGTTATTGGACTAATTCGGACAACGGGTTCGGGTAGCTGCCATACAACTCCAAGAGTTTATTTTAAATATTTCAAAAACTAATAAAGCTATAAATATAAAATTTTGTATACATGTGTCCAATTATATTCTACATATGGTCTAAAAACTATAATGAGATAGCTGCACCGGTTCGGGTGGCTGCCATACAACTCCAACAGCAAATTTTTTATATTCGGCAAAATAATAAAGTCAGATTCATGAAACTTGGCAGTCATGTGTCCAATTATAGGTCAAATATATTTCTGAAGTTTTAGAGGAATTGCTTGACAGGTTCGGGTACCTGCCATACAACTCCAGAAGCTAATTTGAAATATTTGGAAAAATAATAAAATCAGTTTCATGAAACTTGGCAGTCATGTGTCCAATTATAGGTCAGATATATTTCTGAAGTTTTGGTGGAATTGCTTGACAGGTTCGAGTAGCTCCCATACAAGTCTAAAAGCTTATTTTAAATATTTGGAAAAATAATAAAGTCAGATTCATGAGACTTGGCAGTTGTGTGTCCAATTATAGGTCAGACATATTTCTAAAGTTTTGGTGGGATTGCTTGACAGGTTCGAGTACCTCCCATACAAGTCTAAAAGCTTATTGTTAATATTTGGAAAAATAATAAAGTCAGATTTATGAAACTTGGCAGTTGTGTGTCCAATTATAGGTCAGACATATTTCTAAAGTTTTAGAAAAATTGCTTGACAGGTTCGGGTACCTGCCATACAACTCCAAAAGCTAACTTAAAATATTTGGAAAAATAATAAAGTCCGATTCATGAAACTTGGCAGTTATTTGTCGAGTTATAGGTCAGTTGTATTTCAGAAGTTTTGGTGGAATTGCTTGACAGGTTCGAGTAGCTCCCATATAAGTCTAAAAGCTTATTTTAAATATTTGGAAAAACAATAAAGTCAGATTCAAGAGATTTGGCAGTCGTGTGTCCAAATATCAGATCAGATATATTTGTGAAGTTTTAGTGCAAATTGCTTGACAGGTTCAGGTACTTGCCATGCAACTCAAAAAGCTAACTTTAAATATTTGGAAAAATATTAAAGTCAGATTCATGAAACTTGGCCAATTATTCGGATGTCCAATTATAAGTCAGACATATCCGTGAAGTTTCTATAGAATGATTTCACAGGTTCGAGTAATTGCTACACAATAACGAAAGGTGCAGGGTATAATTCAATCGGTTTATACCGACTGAAACGTTTTTACTTGTTGTATTAAAAATTCGAAAGATGTGTAGTGAATTCGAAATATGTGTGGTGAATTCGCACAATTTCATTGCGAAAATGCTACCATTGCAAAAAAAAAAAATTGCGAATAAAATCAGACGCCTGACATAATACTAAAAGCTAGAGAATTTCTCAATCCAATTACCAAGTTTACTCGAAATATTTTGATGTGGTTTCGTTCAGGTTTCTATCTATCTATAATAGACAATCGAATTACTAAAAATTTACTTCTATACTCGTATTAAATTATTTGATAATTTTAACATGTAGACAGCGCCGGATCTACCATATATGCAAAGGAAGCATTCGCAATGGGCGCCAGAAAATAAGACCGCCATTGAAATTTTAGAAAAAAACTTGAATTTTAATAAGTAAACACTTTTTTCAAACTATACGTAAGGTCCTAAACAAGTCAGAACCAATTCTGCATCTAAAATAATAAATAAAATTTTCAATTTTCTTAACTTAATCTTCATTTCTTTATCATATAATATAAAATTAAATAACCGTCGCATAAAGTTTATCTAAGAAATTTTCAAAGCTGTCTCAAGCAAATATCTGAATAATTATTACGGCTAACTAAAGAATATAGACTCAGCCTAGACGTAACATTAGACATAACACATTAAGTAATTATCAAGGTGCGTTTTCTGCTAAAATTTGGTCAATTAACATTAATTGGTAATTTATTAGGAACTTTCGTCTATTATACGTCTCAGCCTTTTTAAAACTTATTAAAGATTCTTTCAGCCTTTCTTTACATGTAATAAAATTTAAAAATATTTTCTATTTCTTTTACTTTAAAGAATTTTAAATATAAAATTTAAATTATTAAAAAATTTATTTGCTTCTTTTTGTGTAAGTGAAACTATAAGTAAAAGACAAGATAGACTTTTTTCACCTTAGAACTTTTTCTTCCAATTTTTTTCTTTTCCTTGTTACTTTTTAAGCAAAACCAAACAACTATTTCTTTTCATTTCATTTCATTTTACTTTTTTCTTGTTGCTTTACTTGTATAAGTATCTCAGTGCTTTTTTTTATTATTATCCTTTCATTCAAATTCTTACATTTCAGATCATTACTATGATGAAATAAGCATAAAGAAAAAAAGGATTTCAACGCTAAAGGCATTAAAATGTAAGTATAGTTTACAATAATACAAAATTGTATACACAGACATATGTACATATGTACGTACATGTTGTATGCTTTACTGGGAAATTTATACTCTTAAGTAAATACTTACGAGAATAAAAAAAAGGAAAATCTTGAATGATTCTTTACCTTAAATTATCTTAAAATATTTATCCATGTAAAATTTTTCTTCAGCTTAAAGAACATTAACAAAAAAAAAATTGTTTTTTTATTGGGTAATTTATAAAAAATATGTCAAAATTTTCCGGAAATCTTTAAAATTTTTCTTACATCCCGAAAAAATACATGTCAACATAATTTTATTACAAATATAACGTAATCAGCAGATATAAATCACAAATAAGTTATGTAAAGTTTTAACAACCGAGATAATTGATACCCTGTAAAACGTATAAAAATAATACTAGCCCGAGGGAATTGTGATTGGAATAACAGTCATACAAGTTAACAATTTATTCGATAATATCCCAGAAAACATTAAAAAAACACAGCACTGAAATACCACAAAACAGATATAAAATAATGGGGCCACTGTTTTCTATTAAAGTAATTGAGATCACACTAGTCCTGACAGTAGCCAGCATTCCAATTCGCTAGTTGCTCCGCCATATTTCAAAAAGTATTCAAACTATTATACTGAGCTCTCGTAGATAAACACAGTAACGAAGTTGATAATCACACTAAGGGACGATAAAATTATAAAACTCCTTATGGTTGGGGTTATACAATTTCAAAACAATCGTTACTTCATCAATTATTAAACCATATTTTAGAAAATACTTAAGCTGCAGCAATAACAAGAACTGTATGTATATGTATATTAAAAACAATAGATTAAAAACAATATCTAGAAACAGTAGGTGGTGTGAATCTTTGTAAGATCGTAAATTTCTGCGAGATTGATATGCCACCAATTGTTCATATTAATCAAAGAGTAGACAGGTTCAACTAACGTATGTCTATTCTTATTTGCAGTTGAATGTCACTTAAAATCATTTAAAATTAAAGATACCCAGAGTTTATTGTCCAAAGAAAGCAGTAATTTCGAATTGATTTGACAATACAGTCGAGACGGGACATATTAAACACTTTTGTTATCACTAATAATTATAAAACTATACTCTGTAATTTTGTTTAATTATCTTGACTTTCCTTTTATAAATTCTTCATATAAAAGTGCCTTTAAATTAGTTAAGTAAGAAAACATTAAAAAAACTAAAAAATATAAGCAAAAATGCTTTTACTTACTTTTCATTTTTATACAAACATATTTACATATCTCTTTGATAAGGAAATATAATATTATCCTTTAAAAAAAAAAAATAATAATTTTTTGTTTATAATTAATGTTGAAATTATTATTGATACAGCTGGTACATCATCCTTCGTATAACTCGCAATTTTAACCTAAATTTCTGATTTTTTTCAGATTTTCATTTTTTTGTTTTGCAAAAGTTTTCAATTTAATTTTCAAAGGATGAGTTTGTAAGAACATACACATGTATGTATGTACATAGTTTGTAAAAAATAAGATAGATATAAAGATATTCGAATATATAAAAATATTAAAGGTAAAGGATAAGTCAATTTTTATTCGCATTTATCATTAAAAATCATTAAGATGTTTGAAATTAATGAAATCGTTTATAATAAACCATTAGGCCTATAAAATTGCCAAAAAAAAACGATCATTGAAGTAGGAATATAAGCTGTTCACAACTCATAATTTAATGGAAGTTTTAATTCCTAATTTACAAATAAATAATGAATGCTGATCGTACAGATTATTGAACCTAACGATCTTTCCCCCCGAATTGATGTGATCAGATAACATGTGAGCAGCAGCTCTTCAAACAATAAAATTATAGTATCCCTTCAAGCCCATCAAGTCTTACATACAAAAATCATATATTTTAAAGTACTTCTACTAGTCTCTTTGATTTTAATAAAAAACTACTATTCAGATTTCAAATTCATAGATTTTACCGATTATGTGAATTGAATAATAATGCAAGCAACGACAATAATATGCCGGCCAAGCATTTTGCCTAAATTATTACAGTAAACAAAATCACAGCATTTTTAAAAATCATTAAGAAATTATGGAATTGGTAAAATATTTTGATTTGAATTTTGATTTGTTGAAATTTTCATACGTTCAAAGACGTATACACAAGAGATTAGGGTACGTATGATGTAGGTATCTCAATAATACCACAACTAATAATATTTTTGAATATCCTGTAGTACCTAATCATTAATAAAAATTTTTTTAACTTATTTTCCATGAAATAATTAAAGTTCTTGCCTACAATTTTTGAGAGCATCACGATAATAACATCACAATTCATTCACATAAATATTTATGTACATAAAGAAATAATAAATAAAGGATCAAGGTAAAATATTTTCATAATATCCTGATCCCAAAATACAAAAAAAAAAATACGAGAATATTGGTCAAAAAAAACAAAAACAAATAAACAAAACAATCATAAATTATGAATACAATTTAATGGGTTTTTTTACAGTTTTATACTTTACGGATTGTGTGTAGGTTCATATAATGTTCTTCTATAATATACTAAGATATACGATATTACTGTATACTGTGAATAGCTGAATAAATAATTTTATATAATATTATATAATATAATTTACAAAACTGAATATAAAATAAAATAATTAAAAATTTATACTCAGATGGAAAATTTTAAACCATTTAAAACCAATTAAATTCAAAATAATTAATGAAAATTTAAAGCTGTTATACATATAACAGTATAAACTTGTTAAATATATTATGATAATTATTGTATATAAATTTAAAATTTTTTTTTAATTGTTCTTAATTATAATAGTAGATTGTTGTTTATTCTTAAAAATATTTGAGCAAATTATAATTACAAAAAAATCTGAAAGTATATGTATAAGTGGGCGATAGGGCTCAATTCGGATTCCAAGGAAAAATATACTTAAAAACATTAAAAAATTTTCATCTTAAATGTGAGCTATTGTTATGGTAGAATTTGTAATATTAAAATTTAAATCACATAATATTTAAGACACAGGCGACAAGTTATAGTAACCGGCAGTGTATTCGTTACTTTAGAATTCCTACACAGCAATTACGACTGAGAATTTGAATTGTGTATTAGAATACTGTATAGCTACAATTTCGAACACAAACTTAATCAATCATTTATTAAAGTTATCTTGTTTAAACTACAGTCATAAGAGAAAATCGAGAATTTTCATAGCTGAAATGATTCTGCTCATAGCTTAATGTTTACAAGTTCACCACTTTCAATCATTTCCATCTGCATTTGAATACTTAAATTTTGTTAGAAATATGCAATTAAATTTACAAATTATATAGAAAAACACTATTTTAATCATACAAAAAGTAAATAAATTTTTTTTTGGCTCCGAACATCCTATTCATTCCATGCAGCTTACATAACGCAAAAACAGGACAAATAAATGGTCAAAAAAAAAGCGATTTATATTCAAAAGAAACTAATTTAATATATGAGGATATCATAAAATAAAATCTTTGCAATTTCCAAGAAAAAATTTAAAACCCGACACGTACACATTAAAAATGTTCTTGAAATATCTTTTATTTAAAAAAAAAACGAAAATTACTAAAAGATCTGATTCTTTTCCATTACCTAAATACGAGTAGATAAAGTAAATGATTACAATAATGCAGAAAACACCTGCTATCAGAGAACATTTGTTAATACGAAATACATATTATGAAAATGTAATTTTTTCTGAATAATTCGAAAAAATTTTTGGTCTGTTATGTTGCAAGATGCATCATATGATGCATCAGGTGCATATTTTATTAAGCTTTATATGGCCGAATTCGAAAAACATGAGACAAACTGGTATTAGTTGCTTATTATTTCCTAATTATTAGAGAACTCTTTTCTGGGAGCAAACCCCAGAAATTTTGAGTCAGAGAAGTTTTTTTAAAATACTCTACTATTAATATTATTTCCTTTTTACTGACAACATTGAATATATAACAAACAATATTATTCCTTCTTATCAACATCATTATTATAATAATCACATCATATATAGAGTCACATAATTAAAAATTCAGATCTTACCACCCCTTAACTTTATTTTCAATTTGATATAAATTAAACAATTTAATTGTGTTGTTAACTGTTATACAATATTAAATATAAATGTGAAGGAACAATTTAACATCGTTTATAAATTCATTTATGAGATATACTCGTAGCATATGGATCTAGTCTTATAAATTATTATTACAAAACAAGTGAATGCAATAATTTTGGTTTCTACAGCAATATTTTCCAGTTTTTTATTTTCCTTCCTTTTTACGAAACCAAAAATAAACTGGAGTAAAAAAAAAAAACAAACAATAATTTTTATTTATGAAATAACCTTTAACATTCTACATTTTCCTATTTAAAACATAAATTTCTATTTTAAACCAAAACCAAAAAGTAGAATTGGAACAAAAACAAAAAAAAAACTGCCAGAAAAACTTTAATGAATTCTTCATTGTTTATTTTTGACCATAGTATTTTTAATATTGTTTGTTTAATTGTGAATTGTTTTCCATTATGAAAAACCACATTTGGTATGTATTCATTTTGATTAGATGTTAAAACAAAACAGATATCTCCTGGGGATGTTTTGTAAAAGATGTACTTATAATCATAGACAACAAGAATATTGTAAAACATAATATTTATGAATTGGTTCCGAAAAAATCAATTTTAATATATGGCAAATAAAAATAGAATTAATTTTGGTCAATTTGGACTTTGGTTACATTGCACATAGAATTTCCGTTATATCAAAATAATTTATAAGAATATTTAATTTTTCAGAAAAATTTCTACAAAATTTTCATTTTCTTTTAGAACGTTTCAACGAACTTCAAAATATTATGCCTCTCCCAGATAGGTAATTTAATTCTCCCAGAATCAAAAGACAGAACCTCAAATGAAACAATAATTGAATAAAATATTTTAAGAAATTAAAGTTGCTGGAACCGTGTCCAATGTCGGAAAAATTTATTTTCAAAACCTATCAACTACAAATTCACAATGACTATATTTTTAAAACTAGCAATACCAACTTAATCAATTGCGTTAAAAACAAGGTTTCTTTGGATTGAACTTTGCATTGCATGATACTGAATTGATGTTCGCCAATTTAATTTTGTTTACAGTTTCGTATTTCTAACAGTCTGAAAACCTAACAAAAATTTTTACTTTTTGTTTTAAAGACTTTTCTTTATGCTCGATCTTCTTTTTGATTCCCAGTTCTTTAATTCCTAAAATTTTTCAATTAAAATAGTCATATAAATTTATGTAACCATATTTTAAAATTACTGATTTACAGTTGTCGTTTTCTCTTAGTTTTTCCTACGGGTACACCACATAATTTTAATTTTAATTCCAAAAAGAGCTCCACATAGGTTGTTTTAATGAGAAAACTTTAACTATCATTTATATTGTTGTACAGAAAATAAAATAGCTAAATATAATATATTATTTTTATCACATAAATTGTCTTGAAAAATATTCAAGTAAAAGATGGAAAATAGTCAAAAAATTATTATTAAAATTTAAAAAAAATGGGACCAATGCTTATTTTTATAATATAGAATGTTAGTAAATCAATTTACTAGTAGTTAATAAATATAATTTAATGAATGCGTGCGTAGCTTTACCACACATTTTCCAGCAATTTGAGGGAATTGCTCTTAATAAAATTAATATTATGCATGAATTTCAATATAAAAACGTAAATTGAATTAAAATAAAAATAATTTATTAAATATGAAATAAAATTAAATAAAATTTTCTTAATTAAAAACATTAAAATTAATTTAAATAAATAAAAATTCTTATTCAATAACTCTAATTTCATTTCGAAACTTTCTTACAAAAAGTTAATAGTAAGTGCTATAATACCTATGACTCACTAATTTACTGCTTTTTCAATACATACAGTGTTTGTAAAAAATTATTTCCAATATTGTTATAAACAAATTATACGTCTTCACCTAAAAGTATGCAATTTTAATATTTTTCAAATGTCTTAAACAAATTTAGTTGTATTCAGGTTTTTAGATCTTGAAACCATTTAAATTCCATGTCTTCACATAAAAGACATGATAAACCCGATAATGGTGATGGTAATTCCGAAATATTATTAAGCCATCTCGATTCCCTTATTGAATAGCACTCAATCGATTTATATATTTTCTTTTCTTGAATTGACATACCACCAATAATAATAATTTTATCATCAAGAGCAATCACATCATGGCCATGTCTAAAAATAAATTTTTATTTAAGAATTTTCTAGCAAAAAAAAGAATTATAAATATAGTAATTTGAATAAGTACGATATAACCATCAAATAGTTACTTTCAATTAAATCATTATACTACTTTCTAGATTTACTGGCAAAGACCATTTAAAATTCTTTTTCAAGTATAATTATTAAATTTCTCTTATTTTACCTGCTTGATGACATTTTCGTAACACATTTCCATTCATTTGTATCCCTGAAATATTTGTCAACATCTTGAAGTGATAAAAGTATACCATCAATATTGGTAACACCGCCAATACAATATAAATCTTTATTATTTGTAATACAAAATTTTCCATAACATCTAAAAAGAAAAATAGAATATGAAACGAAAATTACTGCACACATTTCAATTCAACTTAAATATCTTAATTTTTCTAGTTAGAATAACGGATAACAAAATTTTAATGTAAACCTAATAAAATATTTAATTCAAACTATTTGTGTAGTCGATGGAAGAGAGAAATCAGTTCTGTCATTGCGAATTTTAATGTCAATAAAGCTTAATATTTACTTCAATGTTAAAAATATGAAAAATAAAGATTTTCACTTCAACGACGGAATCAACAGTCCTTATTTTTTAAAAATTAAGAAGGAGAAATCGTAGCCTTCAGCAGATAGGGCTATATGTCAATGTTTACGGATATTTTATAGCCTAATGCTGAATGGCATACATTTAGCTAATATGACATAATTAATAAATTATACATGACACATGTAATCAATTAAACAAAAATTTTACTTTTTATAGAGAATCAAATCGACTAAATCACCGAATTTAGTTCATACTCGTGTATGGTAAGAAAAATGAATGCTGAAAAATTCAATTTAACGTCATTAAATTATTGTGTTCGTGAGATAAAACGTTAAAAATATTGCATCGAAAATTGAATTTTTCTAACTGAATTCTCTCTGAATAAACCTAAGCAGATTATCTGAGACTAAGATTCTTTTACACACCGCTACTCATTTTGCGTTCTGTTGCAATAATAAATTCGGACGTTCTTATCGAAAAACTCATTAAATACAATATTCTTATGATAAAACTGCCAAATCACTACATTACACTATATTATTTTTCTACTTTCATAGACCTTACAAAAATTAATTATGTGTTTGTACAATACTAGAATCATAAGATTCTTAATTTGATATTTATCGTTGTGTTTGTCCAAATTTTGTATTATGCTTTTATTACAATTTTTTCTCTTTTAATTTTTTAATAAAATCCAATATAATTTACTATTTTACAAAAAGAGAGAGTAATAGATAAAAAAAAAAATCATTTAGAAAGCACCTTGGAATTCTAAGATATCCTATTGTATACCAAATATCCTCATTTATATTATATCCTTCAATTTGATCAGTTATTATAAAGTTCACGGTATCCAAAATACCTCCAGCAGCCCAAATACTTTTAAATTCACTACAACAAGATTTTATCATTTTATTCGTCATTTCATTTTTCTCTATTTTAGTTCTTGATGTATCAGCAATAACCATTAGCCCAGATCTGCTTTGCTTTAATGATGCTTTCTTAAAAATTGTTGTATACAATAAACAGAATGAAATGTAAAGGAAAACAAAAGAAAAAAAGCAAAACAAATTTTATATTTTTTTTTTTTAAATTTTTTTAAAATTTCTAAAGAAAATAAGTAATTTAAAAACAAAAAAAAAATAAAAAAGGACATAAAATGTAAAAAAAAAATATGTACAAAGTGATACTTAACCTAGAAAAAAAGGGAAAACTATTTTCATTCTATCTGTGTGTATGCCTGTGTGTACTTGAAAAATAAGCATTCAGTAAACTCATACTTATTCTTATACATACAATTATCATTATTCCATCAAGTATACAAACATATACATTCATACTTGATATAATTATTTTGTCTACTTTACATAATACGAAGCATAAGATATGATTTCTCTTCATTTTATAAAACGTTTCCAGTGCAACTAAATGAACCTACTCTCTCCAAGAAAATGACAAAAAAAAATGATAAGTTTTCTCGCTCCGGTTTTCAACCCATTCAAATTATGAATGCATAATTTAAAGTTAAGAATAAAATACTTAAAAATTTATAAATATATTTTTATATTTAAAAAATGAATTGTAAAACAAGAAAAGAATAGTTGACCGCGCCCGTATAGCTCTTTGGTACCCGTACAAAGGTTTCTCATGTATTATATAAAACAGTTGATGAAAGGATTCACGCAACTACTGCAAATTTTTTTTTTTCGAATAACAACCCCTAAACATTATAGTTAAAGCTACAACAAAATTATTTTTAAAATTGTATGGCAATTATTAAAAGAACTAATACAGTCTTGATCAAACTTTAAAACAAGCCAATAATTTCAAAGCTATACGAACCAATAACCACTCTTATATAAACGAAATTCATTTTGAAGCTTTTGTAAGAACACACAAAATTCCAACAAAATTTTTAATGAAATAGTGACTTTGTACAAAACTTTTTTTTGCCAAGTTTGAACAATGCCCCTTTTAAAGTGTTTCAGATATTATAAACTATGTTATATGGCAGCTATTATGAAAAAAACTTATGAAACTACTACAAAATGTTTTCGAAATAGAGGCTCTATTTCCAGAATCGTTTACGGAAAATTTTTAAATTGTAGACTTTTATAGATTCGAATGGCTGCTTTCATCAAATACAAATTAAATAAAGGTTACTTTAAACAATTTGTAAAATTTTTGTAAGCCTAGCTAAACGGGGAAGCTCGAAGTTTTTCGAACATAAATTTGAATAGGTATAACAATATGCTACAATATTAATTAATTGCAGAAAACGTTCAAGAATTCCAAACCGAAAATAATCTTATATCTCACAAATTTCATATAAGATTATCACTAATTTCCCTTACTACATACACAATTAAAATATTTGGCATGATTTAAGAGCATCTCTTTAGAACACGTTCCTATACTGTTATATAGTTTCAACAAAAATTTTTAAAAGAAAAGCAAAATATATTCCTCATATACTTTTCTGAAATATTTTGCATCCCGAAACTTATTCTTGAAATACACTTTTTTAAGCTTTAAACCAAAAAATTAAATTCCTTATATATCGATTTTATGTGCATTTAAATAATATGGAGGTGCAAAAAGAATTCAATTATGCAAATACTGATAAAACATACTTTTACCCATACTTTCATATTAATATCATAAAATATTGTAGATGATAGAACAATATTTCCAATGCTTTCACCACCAATAACATAAAATCCATTTTCAATAGATATTAAACCAAAATCCCGACGTGGATACGGTAACCTAGTTTCTTTAGACCATTTTATTGTTAGAAGATTAAAACACCAAACTGTATCTGAAATTACCTGAAATGTTAAAAGTAAAATATGATTTTATATTTTTGTTTTTCTTAAATAATTATTATAACATAGTTTACAGGGTGTTCTCAAAATAAATTAGTAAAATAAAAATTTAAAGAAATTAAGAAAATATAAATTTAAAATATGAAATAGAAATAAAGTCGATTAGATCAATGGTTTGTAAAAAAAACTCATTTGAGAACTAAGTTATATTAAATTACGCTCTTGCCAAGCAAATCATTTAAACCCAACTAAATCCAGTGACAGAAAAATTTATTTATTCTATGAATGTTATTCGTTAAAGGCAGCATTACTTAATTTAGACACTTCTATTTTTAATATTTAAAATGAGTATACAATTTTCAAGCTCTTCATACTCTGTTAAAATCCTGCTAAATTTTCATTCCCTTAATACAATTCTCAGTACACGTTAACGCAACAAACCAAAGTTTCCGTGCACATATTTGTATTCTATGTATAAAAATCCTTGACAAACCAACACAAAAAAAAAGGAAGTAGTTAAAAAAAAAATAAATGATGCTAGGTAATAAAAATAAATAGAAACAACAAAAGAAAAAGAATCTGAAGACAAATGAATGAGAATCATTATAAAAGGATTTTTATAGGTCAGTACCAAACCAATATTCATGCTAAATACTGCCAAAATTTTGTTGTTTATAAAGCAGTTTACATAAATCTTCAACAACCAACTACACTAAACCTTAACTTCTACAAGTAAATTGGACTTTTTTCAGAAAAAAAAAAGAGTACAATAAATTTTATTTTTGTACAAAACATGAAAAAATTTTTTAAAATTTTTAAATTTATTTTTATACCATAATAAAGGAGGTTTTTACTTATACAGTCAGCCCACTAGCTAATACGTCGACCATAGCTACGATTCTAGTCGAGCATAGCTAGCAGTCTTTATTTATTATTCTTGTACTTTAACAGACTGATAAATTTATATTCGTTTCTCAATACCGTACACTCTCTACAGGACAGGATTATACAAATAATTCGTTCACATGTAAAATTTCCGGAGACCTTAAGGTATTCTTGGGTGATGGTGGCCTCCTGATTTAAAATTTCGTTTTAAAATTACTTAAATCTCAACTGTCCATAGAACTATATTCAACGTAACGAGCACACATACATATATATATTTTTTTCAAATTTATTTTTCGTGACCTATGGCCTCACAGAACAGTTTCCAAAAATCTACCAGAGGGAAAATTGTAAATCTCGTCACAGGCAGACCAACACATTTATGTACATTCAGTTCTATACATATACATACATTTGTATATGCTCAAATATTGGTCATGCAAGTTGGTCATGACCAGCTTGCATGACCAACATGCATGACCAACTTGCATTGCCAACTTGCATGGATTATTGGCACTTTATATGGAAGAAGAAGCTAATAATTTTTCTTTTGTGTATATATAGAAGAAGAAGATAATATGTGTATGTATACTACTTGAAGGGTAAACAAAAAAAAACAAAATTAAATAAATAAGAATTTTATTTTCAATTAAACTCACCGGAATCTCTTTCCCTCGAGCTGGCTTAGTACCACCAACGACATAAATTTTATTATTACAAATTGTAGCTGAATGATGATGTCTAGCTCCACGCATTTTTGTCAACTCTGACCATTCATTTTGTTTTAAATTGTATAGAAAAACTGATCTCCCATCTGACTTTGAATCATCATTGGTATTATAATTTTCATATGGATTTAATCCACCAAATGACAAAATAAATTTGTTATGTCTTAAAATAAATATTTTAAAATAATTTAATCTTTATTATATTTTGACATTTCTTAATATAATTTTAATTAATTAATGTAGATGGCAGGATGTACAAAATATTTAAAAAAAAGTGATCGAAAATATAAAAAACTCACGAGTTCAGAATTGACAAATAGAAATTAAATTTGCAATTTTTGTATACACTTGCGGCTTCTGTTTTCATCAATCATCAATGAAACTTTATAATAAAATTATCAGAAACCATATTATTTATTGATAATGGTTATAACTAAACAGATTTTAAAAATTTCCATATTATTCGCGATTTTTCTTTGAGCTAAAGTTCTCTAATAGATAACAATTAATATTTTTAAAAATATACAAAAACAAAAACGAGAAAAACCAACATACAGAGTTTTTTTTCAATCTGAAACGAATAGAATATTCATAATAAAAATAATCAAATTTTTTGACCCAATTATTACTTAGTAAAAAAACCATATCTTAATGATTCTTTTGAAGGTCTTTTCCTATTTCTAAATATAAATGTGAAAATTTCATTATTACTACATACACTCAGACACACATATGTAGCTTAAAATGTACATACCTACATATAATAGCTTAAAGATTTTGAAATGATCATAAAAATTCTAAGTTCAATAAACCTACACAGAGTCTAGGTTAATATTAGAAATATAAATGATGCAATGAATGAAAGCAAAAACAAGAAAAAAACCACAAGTAAACTGTTTAATTAATTTTCTTATCAAAAATCTTTAAAAAAAAAAAGCAAAAACAATAAAAAATATAAAGAGCTTCATAT
The DNA here is from genome assembly GCF_029603195.1 of Condylostylus longicornis. Taxonomy (NCBI): domain Eukaryota; kingdom Metazoa; phylum Arthropoda; class Insecta; order Diptera; family Dolichopodidae; genus Condylostylus; species Condylostylus longicornis. The sequence continues at coordinate 128,938 of NW_026577982.1, forward strand.
AACACAACAAAATTAATCTAAATATCGTTTGAACTCAGCTGTGTAATCACTTTAATTTTTTTATGATTTTACAATCTGGTCACTGTATTTATATACTGTGTAAATTCATGGCATAACAATTTATTATCATTAGGCACATTGAACATATTTTCCCGCCAAAACATAATGTGCGATCAAAGATCACGTTTAATTTTTTACATTTTTTTTCTTTTTTTGTAAATAAATTCTCATCTGAAAATTGGAATAGCATATTCCAGTGATGTTGTAATAAAAAAATAAACTGTCTTTGAAAATTGTACATATTAAAATCATCCTTTCGAAATAAAATTAAATAACTATATTGCTGTACACTTATATGCGATGGTCAATGTCAGAAACATTAGAAAACTATAATAATGAAAAAGGATTAACAAGAGAACAAAAAGAGAGTTTATGTGATGTCGGGTTTTCGACGCAGGAACGCACTTCTTCATATATTAGGAAAACCTAAAAAAATATTTTTGGAGTGATGTCGGTGACTTCATTACTAATTTAATTACCAATAGAACGTTCAGTTTTTTAGCTTTATTATTAACTTCTTTCTGAGAAAAACTGATGGAAATTAATTCATACAAATGCAATAGATATATGAGGGCGGTAGATCACTGGTTCGGGTCCAGTTCGAAGAAAAAAACTTTTTAATTTTTCCGCCTTGACTTGTTCCTTTAATTTCGTAATCCATCTGTTCTGCAGTTGTATAAAGGAATTTCTAGTAATTATTCTTAAAACCTTCTTCAAAATTGAAAAGAAATGTTTAAAACTCATTTTCATAACCTTCTGTAACACTTTCACTGAACTGGACACAATATTACGGTGGGTTATGTGTTGATAATGTACAATTGTACGTTTTTATAATATTGGCGTTTAGTACAATTTAAAAATTTATTTCATATCTGTTATATGCATTTTAAAAATAAACTTAAATTACATAATATGATAATTAAATTTTTAAACTGAAAGCCGGCTTTTTGTTAAAAAACAAAAAAAATAACAAAAAACAATAAAATATTTTGTAAATAAAATAAGTGTGACTTCGATTATTACACAGCTGATCGATCAATTTACACCCATACCATATTACTGAAGAATAAAAAATTGATAAGATTCCGAATTAAAGAAAGACTTCAATAAATTCTTATAGAATATTATGCGTATGTATATATTATTTTTACGCATGTATTCGTTTCCATTATAAATTTATAGAGGAATTTTTTTATCAAATTTAAAATATTAAAATTTTTAACAAGAAAATAGAAGAAATCAAAAATCTCGCAAGTAAAAACTCAAATATTCTCAATATTTTTAAATTTTTTTCATTTTGAATTTTGATAATTTTTACTTGAAGAGTTAAAAACTTGGTACTTGTTAGAAATTTTAGAGAAATAAGAATAAAATAGAGAGAAAAACTATAAATAGACAAGATCAACGATTGAATAATTTCAGTTTTATTTTAAATCCGTGGCCGTTTGTTTAAATAGTTTGAAAAATTAAAGTATTTCTTTTTCCGTACACTCACATTTCATTGAGTAGTGAAGAAAATGAAGTAAAAAATAAAATTTTATATTGTTTAAATTTGAGATTATATAATTAAAATAATTTATTATTTATTACAAAATATATTTTAAAATTAATATTAAAAATTATATTTTCTCGATACTATCGACTTGGCACGCAACATAATTAAAAAAAAAATCCAATCTCGAAAAAAATCTTCTCGGAAAAAAAAAATTAAAATTCTTTATTTAAATAAAGAATAATTAAATTATAAAAATTTAAAATATTAATAAAGTGTTAATAGATTAATTAATTAATAAAAATATTACTTGAAATAATTTAATTTTAAAAAATATTAAAAAAATTAAATTCAACTCTTTTAAAAAAAAAAATTTTTTAAAAATCCAAAAAAAATCTTAAACCTTTCAAAAAAGCAAATTTTATACAAAATTTATAAATTTCTAAAGTGATAAGAAACATTGAAAAGCGGAAGTTCATCATGACCTGTAACCAAATTTGCTTCAAAAAAAAAAAAAAATAAAAAATTAAAAGAGACGATCTAATAAAATTATTTATTTTTTTTTGTATATTCCTTTATGGGTTGCGATAAGGAAAGGCATATAAATTTTTCGTATTAGATCAACCAAAAAAAAAAAACAAAATAACAAAAAAAAATTCTTTAATAAGACATAAAAATCTCTTTGTTTTGCTTATTTTTTAAATACTCGTTTATATTAGCAAGAAACTGTAATATTATTTTAATGAAATTGTCAATTCATTGGAGGAAAAATTTCCCTTAAAGATATGCAATTTTTTACATCGTTAATTTTTTAACGGTATGACGAAACAAAAATTAAAAAAAATGTGCTTACTAATTAGTTTTATTTTCCGGATCCGCCTGTAAATCGGCTTACAAACATTTAAGTTGAATAAAGCTCAATTTCGCTAGTACATTTGCCTCTTCTCTCCTCAAATAAGGACTCCTCACACCTCAATGCACAATAAATAATAGTGGTTCTATTATGAACATCGTAAAGAACTTTAGTATTTTGCAAAAGTAAAAAGTTCGCAACTTTTTTCTTTTCTATCGATTCTTTTTTACCATTTTTTCAGAAAAAAACAAAAAATTCACTCGGTTCGTCCGCTCGTTCGTCTGTCCATGTTTTTATTTACAAAACTTCTACACACTTTGAGATAGAAAGCTGAAATTTTATACACAAATAGATATTTCGTAACAACTTATGTATTTCTATGGAAGAAAATTTTTACCACAACGATTCTTTCAAATTTTTTCTTTTGCTCATCCTATGTTTATGCAATAAATTGATATATTTTAGTATATGAACGAAAGTAATTTAAAAATGCAATGTAGATTGCTTTTAAAAAAATATTTTCATTTGTTTAAGGGAAAAATTCATTTTTGCCAACAATAGATTACACCCAAATTTACTTATTTATTTATATTGGCTGCTCTTTGTTTTAAGCACATATAAAGTTCTGCACTGCATTTCCCAGTATGTATATTTGTTTCTGCATTAATATTGCTTGTATTAATGCGCCACACCTAAGCCCAGTTTATCGGGATGAAATGTGCTTTTTTAAAAACGACTGACTTTACTTTTGTTTATTTATAATATTATATTATTTGGCAATAGTGAAACAATATCTTAATTGATTTTTAACATTAAAAAATTATACTAAAATTATAAAAGTTAATTAGTTTAAGAAGAAATAACTTATAAAGTCACTAAGCTCGTTTATAGATTCCAAAGGCAAGTTGAGGAAAAATTGATGTTATTAAAAAATAATTAAAAAATTTTGAAAAAGAGCTGCACTAAATTTAGTATTGAGTGCTAAATATTCAAAATAAACTGTAATTTATAAAGTTAAAATATTAATAACAGTTATTAAAAGAACTATAATCTCTTTTTGATGATATACCTGAATTGAGCACTAAAATATTTATTAAATAGAGAGTAATAGAGAGATTAATAGAGAGCAATAAAAAATATCAAAATTCTCTTATTTTTATATTTTCAAATACTCTTTCACTACAGAAGAAAATTTTGCTCATTTTCCGGTACCCACTCATTTTAATATATTGAACTTTAAATTTACTCTCACTTTTAACTAACCCGATTCTCTCAATTATTTTTTCTCTCTAATCTTGTTCTTCAAAAAATAAAAATGAAAACAAGTTCAACTTTAAAAACGTCTTAAGATAGAATATTTTCTGAAATTATTTTAAAATTTTAAAAATGCATGCGTTAACGTACGCTTTTTTAGCGCAGGTCCTTATCAATTTCAATTTTATTTTTATATAATTATAGAGTATATTTATATTTCTCTAAAATATTAACTAAATTACATGAATGGAATTAAATTTTATTTTTTTTTTAAACATTCTAGAATTTTCAATGATTTTCTATAAAAAAATTAAATTAAATTAAATAATTAAACAAATTAAAAAATAAATAAATAAAAAAAATTTAAGTTAATAAAATGAGAAAGAAAAAAATCATATTGTTCACTTTAGTTTTGAATATTTTAATTGTAAACGCTGCTGTATCGGATGAAAATAAATCAAAACGATTAAAAAAAGAAAGCAATAAATTAAATAAAAGAGCCAGAAATAGTTTATTAAATAAACCACAAGCTGATTTGCCGAATCCGGATGAAGATGATGATTTAAATTATGATAACTATGATGAATATACTGATATAGGTAAAAATTGTTCAAAACAAATTTAACATTAAAATTTCAAGTGTCTGAGCAATTCATTATTTTCACCATGAAATTTTAGTTTTAAGAAATTTCTATAGGGCTGTTTTTTTACAAAGAATTTATAAAATGATTTATAAATTTATAAAATTTTTACGAAGATAAGTAATTGAATCGTAATCTTCGTAATAATTAAAATTATTACGAAGATTATAATTGCCTATTTGTTCTCTCAAAAGAGAGAACAAATAGGCAATTATAGGTAATATTTATAGAACCATTATTTTATTGAAATCTTAAAATTTTTTTTTGAAAAAAATTAGTTTAAAACAGCTAAGTCTCCCGAATTTCAAATTCCAACTGCATTTTAATGAAAAATATAATTAGTATAGCATGATTAGCAACATAAATACTTAACTTTGTCATAGCATTTTTTAGGCCACTGCCACATGTTCGGCTGTTTTATATTTTTGTTAGAGAAATTTTGCGACACAAATGCTTCTTTAAGTATAATAACAAATTCATCAAATTCTAAAAACATTTCTAGTGTTTTGATTTTTATTTCCTTTATTTTTGTTTCCGGAACTCCGTTTAGTTTCTTTAAAACCACAATTAGAATTGAAAATTTCAAATATAAAACAAAAAAGGAAGATTTGATTTTATGTTCTTTTGATTTAAAAAACTACATATATAACAGCTCTTTTCCTAATTTTAATAGGATAGAAAATACTGATAATTTTATAGTTTTATATTTAGAGCAACTTCAATTCTAATTGTTCTAGTTCGGCTGCACATGATTTCCACATATTTCATTCATATTAATTTTTGTTTAAACAAATAAAAGACTAATAAACTGGAAAATAACGGGTTTCGAATCCTTCTTATTAAAAATTTTGAATTAACGGTATTTTTTGATTCATTAAAATTAGTAACTACCACCTTTCTAGATATGTGTGACTATAAAATATAATACTGCATCATCAACACAATATTTATTTGTTAATAGAAAAGTCATATTATTAATTTTATTTATTCGTTCTAGATCACCTAGACAATAACAATAATAACAATGGACTTCATGAAGATACGAGAAGTATCCCGTCAAGTAATTAATTGAAATTATTTTGTAAATTATTATTATAATATAAGTTTTTAACTTGTAAATTTTTTTTTTGTTAGACGTTCCGACAAGACACAGTTCAAGTTTACCAAGTGAAAACATTATTGGATCATTTCAATGTATTCATGAAGGGAAATGGTATCGTAATAATGAAGTTTTTGAAACAGGAGCAAATAATTGTGCCACATGCACTTGTTTAAGCGGCCAACTTCAATGTGATGATCGAAAATGTAAACCAAATATCACAACTACAACGCCTCGTCCAACAACTCCTTTCACTACAACATCAACTACACCGGCGCCACAAACTAGACAACTTGATTACGCATCACCTGGTACAATTGCAATTGGACCAAGAGGCGAAGACGGATATATGGGGGCACCAGGTCGGCAAGGTGACAGTGGGGTTCCCGGCGTTCCAGGAAATCCTGGAATTCCTGGACCACCTGGTCCACCAGGTCCGATTCCAGATATGTCATTTTACACTCAACAATTAGCCGATGCTTATGCAAGTAATGATAAGGGACCTGGAGCTCCCGCATTTAGACCCGAAAATTTTCAATATCTGCAAGCTCAAGTTGGACCAGTTGGGCCAAGAGTAAAAAGCTTTTTTGGAAAAAAGTAAATTATAACCTAACTTTATTATTTTTTAAGGGACCACCAGGACCTCCAGGAATGGCAGGGCCACAAGGATTTCAAGGTAACTGATAAAATGTTTACATTTTTAATATTTCCAAAACAATATTAAAATGATTCAAAACCTTAATCAGGAGGCAGAGGGGAGCCTGGTGAAGCAGGACAACCAGGGATACCAGGCCAGCCAGGTCCTAGAGGACTTCCAGGAGCACCAGGGAAGGATGGAGCAGCTGGAGATGATGGAGAAGCAGGATCTCCAGGAGCTACTGGGCCACCAGGACCACGCGGTTTACCCGGAATGCCAGGTAAATGATTATTTCGAATATTATCAATTACATTATTATATTGTTTAAAAAGTAACAAATGACTTTCTTCGTAGGCATACCCGGCGTAAAGGGACATAGAGGCTATCCTGGAATCGATGGTGCCAAAGGCGAAAATGGTGCTCCAGGAGAAAAAGGATCTACAGGACCAATAGGAGCTATCGGTCCTACCGGTCCAATTGTAAGCATTTTTGAAATTCTTTATTTAAAACTATTTATTCCCATTCATTTTTAAGGGTCCTGCTGGTGCTAGAGGAGAGCGTGGACGGGAGGGTCCCCCAGGATCACCTGGAGCTCGAGGAGTAGATGGAATTCCAGGTCCACCTGGACAACCTGGGTCACCCGGAAAACCTGGCCCACCTGGATTCCCCGGAACTCCTGGAGCTAAAGGTGATATGGGTCACATAGGACCCAAAGGAGACCAGGGATTACAGGGACCAAGAGGTGAAAGTGGAAGAGCAGGCGCTCCTGGAGAACCTGGAAACCCAGGTTTACCTGGCAAAGATGGATCCCCTGGAGAGAAAGGTGCTGTTGGTGCGCCAGGTATCGCAGGCCCACAAGGATTTCCTGGCAGTAGGGGACCACCCGGAGTCGACGGAAATCCAGGACAACCAGGTATGAAAGGTTTACCTGGTACACCTGGGGAACGAGGTTTCAAAGGAGATAATGGTTTAAAGGGTGAATCCGGACCACCTGGTCCAAGAGGGTTGCCAGGAACAGTTGGCCCTGAAGGGAAACGTGGGAAGAGGGGAATGAGAGGCCCTGCAGGACCTGGTGGACCACAAGGTATTCAATTTTAATATTGAACAAACCGAACATTTAAAAATTCAATGTGGTTTTTAGGTGAAAGGGGTCCAACTGGTAGTCCAGGCCTTCCAGGACCTGACGGAGCACCAGGACCTAAAGGTGGAGCTGGTGATAGGGGACCGGAAGGTCCCTTAGGTCCCAAAGGTAACGTTGGAGACGTTGGCCCACCCGGACCGGCTGGAATTCAAGGATTAAGAGGCCTACCAGGTCGAATAGGACCTCAAGGAAAACAGGGTGGCCAAGGTGAACGAGGTTTGCCTGGAGCAGATGGTAAACCAGGAGAACAAGGACCTCAAGGATTACAAGGGCTACCGGGTCCTTTAGGGATACCTGGTGACAAAGGTTTTCCAGGAGAACCAGGGAAAGATGGTGAAGCCGGCCCCCAAGGAGTTCAAGGTCCACGAGGAGATGCTGGAAAAGACGGACTACCTGGTTTGCCAGGACCCCCTGGGCCACAGGGACAAGATGGACCAAGAGGAAATCCTGGTCCCGATGGCCCAAGAGGTTTTCAAGGGCTACCAGGATCCCCAGGTTAAGTACCACTTTACTTATATTTATGATTATCTCTGTTATAGTTTTGTTCTAAATTGAAGCATACTCTTTTAATTAAGTATTTCTAAAAATCGGACTTCCTTCTTCGTCGGAAATTTCTAAAAATCTGACTGGAAAGTGACTTTCACTTAAATATTTTCATCTACCTATGACAAAAATAAAAAGTCTATTTTAAAACAAAGTCAAATACGAAGATTTATTCTATAGTTCTATTAACATGTTTACTTATATGTCATTAATAGGTAGTCCGGGTTCTCCTGGCAAAGATGGTCAAAGTGGCCCAACCGGGCCTGCAGGACAAACCGGACCAGCTGGCCCAAGAGGTGAACGAGGTTTTCCTGGAGAAAGAGGCCCTATAGGACAACCAGGAAATTCTGGTGAAAGGGGAGAACCTGGATCTCCTGGAAATGATGGACCGCCAGGCTTACCAGGAAAACCAGGCATGAAAGGACATATAGGTGCACCAGGTATGATTGGATTGCCAGGATTACGTGGTCCACCAGGATACGCAGGAGAAAAGGGTGAGAGGGGTAGCATTGGACCAATAGGAAGTGAAGGACCTGCTGGACGAATGGGTGAACGAGGTATAACTTGAAAGAATTTTAATTTGATATTTTTAAAATTTGACTATATTCTAAATTTCAACTTAAAAAGCAAAATAAGCCATAAAGCTATTGCAGCATTATTGTAAAAAAATTCAATCGCTAAACAAAAAATTAAAAAAACATCATTTAACTTTTAAAAACTAATTTGAATATTTAAATAAACACTGCGAATAATGAAAAGCTTTAAATAAATGTTGCACGAATATTTATATTGTAGGACCTCAAGGCTTAGTTGGTCCACCTGGACCACCTGGGGAACCTGCAGAAAGGGGAGAACCTGGTCCACCAGGTCCACCCGGAGAAGTTGGTGCTGCAGGATCTCCGGGCGAGCGCGGTCCTATAGGAGCGGCTGGTCCGCCAGGATTTCCGGGTCCTCCTGGAATATCAGGCATACCCGGAGCAAAAGGTGATCGTGGACTAATGGGTATAAAAGGTGAACAAGGTAGTTCTGGGCCACAAGGTTTACCTGGAGAATCAGGACTTCCCGGACCGATTGGTTTAACCGGTGCCAAAGGATCAAGAGGGGAAGTAGGACAAAGAGGAGAACCTGGTATGGGTGGTCCACCAGGCAGACCAGGAGAACCGGGTTTGGCGGTAAGATGTTTCTATTACAAATATTTAATAATTATGATAATAGAAAATTAAAATATACTTTAAATGTTCAGGAAATATGTGGAAAGTTTTTTAGGAAACATAAAAAAATTCCTATAGCTACGTATATTTTAAATAAATTTTTTTAATGGAAGTGTTTTATTAGGGCCATCCAGGAAATATTGGGCCACCTGGACCTCCAGGAACTCCAGGTATAAAAGGTAATCCTGGAGACAATGGAAGACCTGGAAATCCTGGACACATTGGCTTACAAGGTCCCCCCGGCGCAGAAGGTCTTAAAGGTGAAGCTGGTAGTGACGGTCAACCCGGGCTGCCAGGGAACCAAGGTCCTCCTGGACCAGCCGGCGAAAGAGGGTTGCCTGGACTAAATGGTCCTCCTGGGACACCTGGGTTAAGAGGTCTACAAGGAAGTGCGGGCGAACGTGGAGTACCAGGTTAAAAAAAGTTTTATAAGAGTATTCTAATAATTTTATCAATACTAACGATTTTCATATAAATAAGAACAAACTTAAAATTTTAAAATATGTATATACATAGTAAAATTTACCTAAGTAGACTAGATGTTTAACATCAAAACTATATGTATTTGAAAAGAGAAATTTGCCTTTCATATCTGTTAATTTTCAGTTTACTTTTAAATTAAGCTAAATTTTCTGTTATGTCTCCTTGTGATAAACATTTAAATATATTACGCAGGTCCACAAGGAAAGGATGGAGAACCGGGTTCCCAAGGATTACCCGGACCAATGGGAATGCCTGGACCAATGGGAGAAGCGGGTCCCGAAGGCCGACCTGGAAAAACTGGAGTTCCTGGTATAAAATTTTTTAAAAATTATATTAAAATTTAATATATTAAGCAACCAAGTCAACCAAATATCAAATAATTTTAATTTTTTGTATATATTTGGGGGTTCGTCTAAAATTTTAAAATCTGTATATTATATTAGGAATCGCTGGCAGACCTGGAGATAAAGGACCACCTGGACAAATTGGCAATCAAGGACCGGCTGGTCCCCCAGGATTACCGGGGCCTCCAGGTCCACTTGGTCCACAAGGTTTAACAGGAGAAAGAGGTTTCAAGGGTGAAACGGGTCCCCAAGGAGTAGAAGGGCAAATGGGACCTAGAGGAAAACCGGGTCCACCTGGAACGGAAGGTATTGCTTTTTATAATAAAAATAATATAATTTATTTTTTTAATGTTATATTTCAGGCACAAAAGGTGATGCAGGAGAACCTGGCCCGAAAGGATTAAAAGGACATCGTGGTTTGGTTGGTTTACAAGGTCTTCCTGGCCAACCCGGCCTCAAAGGTGACATAGGAAATCCAGGATCTCCAGGTCCAACAGGAAAACCAGGTGATATGGGGCCTCGAGGCTTACCAGGTCGCGAGGGTTCCGTTGGACAACCAGGACAAATTGGTCCACAAGGATTAAGAGGACAACAAGGTAGTGAAGGAAAACCTGGAGTACCAGGCCCAGCTGGTCCACCTGGACCACCTGGACCTCCAGGCGAAAGTTTAGGATACGATGCTGCAGCATTAGCTGCCTTATTGGCTCAAGGTTCAATTGGAGGTTCTAAAGGACCAGACCCAGGTCTTGGCGACGAACCACCAAGAATGTTTGGAAAATTCGATGAACTTACTGACGAGCAGCATCAAGCCATCATTGAAAAAGCATACAAACAAATTAAAGATCAATTTGATCGCATAAAAAAACCTAACGGTGAACAAAATTCTCCAGCAAAAACTTGTAAGGACTTGGCATTTGCTTATCCTGATTTGAAATCTGGAGAATACTGGATTGATCCAAATGAAGCAGATCCAAGAGATGCTATTTTAGTTTATTGTGATATGGAAAAGAAAGCCACATGTGTATATGCAAAACCAAATAAAAGTCCAAAATTAACTTACTCCGGAAAAGAACAAGAAATTTGGTTGGGTGAGATGGATAATGGTATTAAACTAACTTATAAAGCAGATTCAATGCAAATTGGATTTTTACAATTATTATCTGGTCGAAGTGAACAAAGTATAACATTACATTGTAAGAAAACAATTGGATATGAAGATGAAGCAAATAATTCCTTTAGGTAAAACAATAAATTATATATATTAAAAAGTGTTTAAAGCTGAAAATTTTTATTTTAGACGCGGAATGAAATTGCTTGCATGGAATGATGCCGAACTTAGTCCAAAAGGACCGCAAAGATTACGTTATGAAGTTTTAGAAGACGGTTGTAAATCACGTTCGAATTCTTGGGCAAAAACAGTTATCAAATACACAACTGATAAAACTACACGATTACCAGTTATTGATGTTGGTATACGTGATATTGGAGAACCTGATCAACAATTTTGGATTGAAGTCGGATCTGTTTGTTTTTATTAATCAAACAAACACACAGATTAGTAAATAACAATTTTTTTTAAAAATAATCAAAAAATTTTAGAAAATATTTAGTTAAAAACTAATGTTATACTCTTAATTAATATCTAAAATGAGATTAAAGGTTAAAATTATTTTTATTTTTATATTACTAAATAACTATACTATAACAATATAATTATTTTTAGTCTAATGCAACAAATAATTAAAAATAAGAATATTTATAAGAGCAGTTTTAAGAATAAGTACACTTTTAATAAGGCTTAGAATATAAAGACTATCAGTTAAATATAAATGCAGTGATTCAAATTTTTATATTAATTTAAAATATTAATTTTGAATAAAAAATTTTTTAGCAAATTATAAAATAAATATTTTACTTGCTTTATTATCTTAGATTACTTTTATTAGGAACTTGATCTTAGTTAGGATTAGTCAACTTTATCTTAGGTTGACTTTTACACTTTTATTGTATGTAATTTTTAAAGGTTGCCAACGAAATTCTGTATGAAAATTTAAAAATTCTGTTCCAGTAATAAAATTATTAAAATTGCAATAATTTAAATCTTCTCTAAAATAATTATATCATTCCTTAAAATTTTTCATAACGAATTTCAATATTTGACAGAATTTTTTAAAATTAAAAATAAATATTTTCATTCTTAATTCATTCTATTTGGGTGTGTACATAAATAAACATTTATACGTAAAGCTATTAATCTAAAACAACAAACCCATCAATATTAAAACTCGCTTAAGTCGCGAATATCTCTAATATTTAAACAATATAAAAGCAAAACTTAAACAATAAAAAAGCACTTACATTTCTTCAGTAATTTCATTAAAAATACACTTTTCTTTTGAATTTGTTTCATTTAAATTACTTATTCCTATTATTTTCCAGCTATTACTACATTCCAACACATGTGATTTGCCTTTATTTCCCATTTCATTTTTAAATTTACACGACAATTGTTCATTTGAAATACAATTATCATTTGAATCATTCACTTGACATCCGATATTATGCGAAACTTTATTCATTATTAGATTTTTTTTCGAATTATTTATAAGATACGTACATAATATCAACATAATTGAAAATAATAATACGTGAATATTTTTCTACGTTACGACAAATAATTTACCTGTTTCAACTTTTTCAGTTGTGCTTCTTGGAGTTTTCTGAGTACCTTGATCTTTCAAAGTAAGTATTTCATCCACCTAAAATGTAAGAACATAGATATTAAAGAATGAAATTAGTGTTGCTTCTATTTTTTTATTTATTTTGTTTATTAAATACCTTAAATTCTTGGATTTCCAATGCTAAAATGAACCGATTTCTCCACAAATTTATACAATTAAAATCCATTTTTCCTGGAATCCAAATCATTTTCTTTAATTATTAAAATATAACTTAGATATTCTTGTTTTATGCCATATTATACTTAATAAAATAGTACAAATCCATTTGTTGTTAACTAGCATGCAAAGTACCTAATTTAATATTATCACAAACTTATTTTTAAAATTTATCAATTCCATTTCGGAATTATAATTTGATTACTATCATTTTAAAACTTCCACCTTTTCTGCATTATTCAACAAGGAAATTATTAATAAACAAATTCAGACAAACAAAAGAGCTTTATCAATAATTAACGCTAATACTTTTCAGTATAAATCCTTAACATTTGAAATCCAAGAACAAAGAAAAATTTATTTTATATAAATTTCATATTCTGTGTATTTATTTAGATTATATCTTTTCAATATTGAAAAAAAAATTCATTTAATTACAATAAATTTAATGAGATCTAGATTTTTTTCATAACAATAAATTATGTATAAGCGGATATTTGTGTATAAATTCACATAATAATTTAACTTTTCATAATTTTCTCGAATTTACAATAATCATCAAAATATTTTGTATCATTTGCACGTACTTGTAAATGATAATCAGCATATGGTCCATGTTTATTAAATTCCAATTCTTTCCAGTAATCTTTACCCTTACTTCGTATATATTCCAAATATTGTAAAAATTTTTCATATGTTATTATTTGTTTATTCAAACAATGTTCATGACCAGCCCAACTTTTATCACATATCCATTGTCTTCCAACTGGTTCATATAAATTTAATCGTTTAAGACATTCAAGAAATTCATCTTCACGATTACCATAATAGTATTTTGTTGTAACGTATCTAAATTATATAAATAATAATTAATTAAATACAATACTGTTTATAAAATAAATATTAATAAGTGAATATTTATTGAAAAATATATATATATGTACGTACGATAGTCCATCATCAATCATGTTTTGTACGTCAACATTTTCTACAATTTGTTGGATTTCGTGGCATGTTGTACTTCTTTTCAATTCAACTAATTGCCATGGTGCTATTAAACCAAATCTAACACATTTTATTACATCAGAAATATATTTCCGTCGATTTGAAAAATCATAATGTAACCAACGAACACCAGCCATTAAAACCTTAAAAAGTTAAAAATATTAAAAATTAAATTAAAGGAATGCCGACATTATCATGTACATACTATCTACTCGAAAAAAATAATATATAAATGTATTTACCTCTGTTTCAGAATACACTCCAATAGTATTTGATTCAAGTAATGAACATACTTCATTTAAACTCATTTCCAAAAATTCTTTTGATGCAACTAATGTTAAGAAAAATTTACAAATTCTTGTTAACATTAATTGTTGTATTTGATCTTTTAAATCATTTTTATATTTTCCTGCTTCTAAATAAAGCATAAAAGCTGTATCTTCACGAAATCTAACAGCATCATCTAAACATGCCCAACATTGATCTAAAATTCCTTTTATTGACAAAAAAGTTGCTGCATTAAATAATTCTAAAATCAATTCACGTTTAACTGTTGGCTTTTTAGTTAACATCCAACAGTAAATCATAGTAAATGCTTCAATTGTAACCTAAAATTTACATAATCTTTAGTTACTACAAAAAGCACAAAAAAGTAAAATGTTTTAATACCTGCTCTTCTGGTAAAATTATAAAATGTTCATTATTCATTTTCATAAAAAATTGAGAATAGCATTGTAAAACAATCATATGACAGTTGAATGTTTTTGATCCTATCATAATTTTAACGTCAGTTTTTTTAAAATTTTTTATCATATCATTTAACAATTCTAACAAGTCTTCTTTTGGGGGTTGCTTAATTTCCTCCCATCCCGATATATCATTTGTTTTAAAACCAATTTCAAGTAAAGTTTTCTCTTTCGCTTGATTTTGCTGTCCTTCAGTAGGTGGTATATAATTTGAATGAATTGCGTTAGTCTTAATCTCTTTATTTTCTATTCTTAAATTACGATCACTGTAATCTATATAATACAAACAATACAATGTATGTAGAGTTAGAATAGATATTACATATTATATGCATAATATGTAATATCACATACTTACATATTATATGCATAATGTTATGTGTACTGTGTACAACAAAACATACTAATAATAATTTAAATAATAAAAATAATTAAAACTATAAATGTATGACATGTACATACATATACATATGTATGTAAGAACTAATATCGTTCTCAATCTGGAGTTGATTACTACTGTAACGATATTATTATACTTCAGCCAAGCAGAAAATTTAATGCATTTAAAAATAAATACATATATGTATGTATATATTTAGTTTAAATTAAAATAATTATTACTTACCATCAGAATTTTGTGAACTCATATCAGAACCTTTGAATAGTTTACTAAAAAATATTTAAAAAAATATTTAATTACTTAAAATAGATAATTTTGTAATAAAGGAAGATGCATATATGTATGTATATACATACATACCAAATAATATATGTAAAATAAATATTATAACTCACCTTAATGATTACGTTCAAATATATATAAGAAAGCTACTCACTTAAAATATTTAAGTTTTTGATCAGCATCAGAATCAGAATATAATAGCAATCCGTTTACAGAACCCTATTGTAAATGAATAAATTTATTTATATATGTATTAGATATGTATAACATTTCAGTTTATAAATTATAATAGGTAATAAAATATGATATTGCAATAATTACAATATCATTATTTCAAGTGTCTAAGTTTTTAACTTTCTTTCTTGGCAGTGAAACTTATGAATTAAAATGAATATGCAAGAAGAAAATTTTAAATTTATGCTCCTATCAATTCAATTTTGTTTTCGTAATACACGTGCATAAATGCATTTTTTTATGAACCACAATTCTATTAAAAAGCTTACCTTATGATTTGCACGTAAGTCAGTTTGCGTAACATTAAGAGCAGATTTGAATAATGGGAATTCTTTTAACTTTCTGAACCTTCGCTTCGTGTTTAGCCAATTTTTACTTTACGAAAAACTTTTACACCATATAAACAAACTACTTTCAGCAAAATATATGTATTTGAAATTTTTAATTTTTTTTCTAAAAAGAAATTATTAAAATTGAAATAAACAATATAAATTTTTGAAAAATATTAGAAAAAATAAAAATTAGTTTTTATTCAATATAGTAACGCATTTAAATCAAAATTTGAGTTTTTAAAAATTTATGATTGCTTTGATGGTAAAATTAACATAGTAGAGATTATTTTTTTTAAAAGTTAAAAAAGTCCAAGTAACCAAGGGAAGTTTTTCCGATTTCTTGTAGCTTTGGTATAAAGTGACAGCAATATTGTTGGCTGAATTAAAATTATTCTTTTTTTCTTCAATAGAACTTATTTTCGGCATTAAAAATTGAATGTTGACTAGACTAATGTTAAAGCTGTTATTCGAAAACATTTAGTTGCTGAGAGGTGCACGCTTTCTACACGACGCCAAGCACTAGGCCAAAAAAGAAGCCTGTCGGTAATTCTCGAATTCAAAAATTTCTTCTGAAACAAGAGCTTAAAAAAACGGACAGGTAAGCCCACCCAGAGAAAAAGGAGGTGAAATAAAAAATTCACCCAGTATTCATCCATCAATCAAGATCACTAGGCGTACACTTTTCGCGTGAAGCTATGTGCTACTAGCAATCAGCCCCTTAATCATCCCATGAATCGTCCTAAATTTTGAGAACCTTCTCCTCTCTGAACCGCTTCATAACCCTCGAAGCCGCCGCCCACCATACCCCGCTGTATTTATTAACTTTTACTTTTTCTTAATATTTTTTTGTCGTTATCTTGATTATAAAAAAAAACACATTAAACTAATAATTTTTATAATTGTATTTATTCATTTTTAAATACATACATACATATATAAAAATTAAAATTTTATGCAATTTAATAATTTAATATTACATAAAATCATTATACATACAGTAGAAATTAAAAAAAACTACACAATAATTTTTGTCGAGCTTTTAACAATTAAACAAAATCAATTCCATATTTTTTTTCACCAATAAAAATACTTAAATTTATCATAGCATTTGGTAAAGTAGTAATGAAAGTTTCTTCTATTCTAGAAAATTCCGTTGCATCTTCTATAATTTTAAAAATATATCCATACATACATATATTCGAAAATACATATAATCATTTAATTTATTTTTTAATTTACCTTCTTCAACTAAAATATCCTCGTAACTAGAGAACAATGTAACTTTAACGTGTTTCCTCAATACTTTTAATTTGATACAATTTAAATCTTCAAGAATTTCTAACAAACATCTTAAGTTCATTGGATGTAATTGATTAAATTTTTGACATATAGTCAATATAGTTTGTCCAGTATTTGTTAGACAGTCTGTTAAAATAACACCAATCCATTTATCCAAAACGCGACGATTCAATGAACCATTTACTCGAATCCATGGATATGGTCTAATGATTATATTTTCTTTTTCTCTAAAAATCAATTTATTTTTATTAATAAATTTTCATTTATTCAACTTCATGAATAAAATTTTTTTCTATTGATACATACTTTACGGTAACTTCTTTTATTTTAACACTGGAGTCGTCAGCTTGGTAGGGATAAATGGGTTTCGGCAATCTTTTACAATCATCATTCTCTATTATCTCTTTTTTTATTGGTGGTTCGTCTATATCATTTGAACTATGGGGACGTTTTATTATAACTTCCGAATCTTGTAAAAATTCTTTATCCAGTCTTTTTATATTGTAGGAATTTACAATCCAAGGAGCAACATGATTTTTGTGAACGTAAATAAAATTTTCTACTCCCACCCGCATAACAAGAAAATTTTTTCGTAATATTGAAACAATTTTTACTAGCATGTTTTCATCTTTAAAATGTTCCTACAAAAGTTAAATTAATTATACAAAGGTTTTAATAGCTTTTATTGTACGCCTTAAAACATACCAACAAATCATAAGCTTTAACACCCACTTCAAACTTTTCCAAATAATTCAATAAATTTTCAGTAAAAATTTGCTCTCTAGAAGACAATCTTTTAAATGTTGCACTTTGAAAAAATTGTTTAATATTTCCATTATGACACCAATGCGAAAATCTGTTAATAGTTATGTAAAACATTAAATATAATAACTTTAATAATTAAGCTACGACGGTTTTAATAAGTTAAAAAAAGCAAAAAGAAGTAAGTATGAAAAATTGTAAAAGAAATTTTCTTTCACATTTTATTCATTAATAAAAGCAAATTTAACTTACGACAGTACTTTCTTCAGTATTTCATCCCTGTAAATAGCGTTTTTCACTATTTGCTTAGGCACTGTTAAATCGTTATATATAACATAATCCTTGTCAATTTCTTTGTGTTCATTATATTTAAGTTTTAAGGTCGGTAAATTAACAACATAAACATCTTGAGATTTATTTTTATCTTCTTTAATCATACTCGATTCAAACTCCAATTTATTCTCTAAATCAATATCTGTATAATCCAAAATTTCTTTTGACAATGTTAATACATTTGCTTTATTTTGATTAATTTTTGGTTTACCGAAATCTTTTTGATCATTACTCAAATTACGTTCTCTTAAAACCTTTTGCAATCGTTCAAAAACTTGCATTATGTTTTTTTGATTTAAAATAACTATACTTTCTATTATATCTTCAATATCTGAATTATAAATTAATTCTTCAATTATATGCTTACGTTCATTTACAATACGTTCAATGTTAACAAACAAATCTGGATACTTTAATATACAATTAAATGGACAAAAAGTATCCATATTAAATCTAGAAAAATCTAAATCAATAATTTTATTTAAATTATCAAGGGCACAGAAGAAATGATAATAATTATCTGGCAATTTTGCTAATACATCATAAGGATTATATATTATTTTATAGTTTTCATTTGCTTTATTAAATTTAATACGTGAGCCAGATGCATTTTGATTATTTTCTTCTTCAAAATATTTCACGTATTGAGTTTTTGGTGCACTATCAAGCAAAGAATGAAAATGGTCCATGATGCGTTCCGTTTCCTCTTCAAATGATGGACTATGGTTTGGATCAATTGTCAAAATCTTTTGTGGCATTTGTATTTCAATATTTACTTGATTTGACGCTAATAGTTCTATTAAATGATAGAATCCACCAGCATCAACGGTTTTTAAAATAAACGGAGTTGGTGTGACCTAAAGTAAAAATATGAAAAAATTATTAATTATGTTTATTTTATATTTGTCATTTATTAATTATATAAAAGATATTGCTGATTAGTTTATCAACACATTTAAAAAAAATTTCTATTCAATCTGCAAAAATTATACTTACGACAAAGAAGTTTTGCAATGATGATTCAAATTGCTGGTAACATAAGCTTATTGCTTCATAAGGTATGTCTAAATATAATTGTTGTTTATATTTTACAGATAAAATCAGAGATGAACCAGAAATCGGTACTAACTTCGATCCTGATGCCCCAGATTTGAATTTCAATTGAACAACTAAATTGTCATCACGAGCTTTCTTGTATGCTTTAGCTAAAACATCTTCCTTAAATTTTTTATAAACTTCAAATATTTGAATATTGTATAATGTTTTATCTCGAGTACAACATAGAGTACTATGCATTAAAGAATTTATTGTTGAAATTTCTATATCCTCTATATTTTGGGGATCCAAATGTTTAAGTGAAAAATCTCTAATCTGAGCTATATCATTAACAGGAACCGGGGTTTCAATTTCATTATACATTGAATTAAAATGATTCAAAGAGTCTGGTAACAAACTCTTTGATTCTATGACTTCATTTAAGTTTTGTATAATTTGATTTAAATAATAAACCATCTTAATATAAAGTACTTTCAATATATTAATAAACTGGGCATCATTTTTATACATATCACGTAAATTAATAAGAACATTAACTCCGAAACGCTTAGATATCTCAGAATTTTGCTTTAATTCGTGCACCCATGTCATTACATCTGATGATGGTCTGTGCCGTAATATATAGCGTAAACGACGTTGGCAGGCCCTTGAAGTTTTATTTATAGAATTTAAGTGCCAATGCAAGATGTCTCGAAAAATATATGAATTAATAGCTCGTTGTAATTGTGATATATATCCACTCAAATATATATAAACTGCCCGACATATTTTTAACATTCGATCTTCATCTTTTGACCATGATACTCTTAAACATGACATTTTATTTATTGCCTCCTTGTCAACTTTGTCGTATTCACCTTTTTTTTTTGCTGTATGTTTTATTTGTTTTATTTGTTTTTTCAAAATGAGTCTTTTTGATCTTAGTTTAAGCATATTCTGAGTAGGTTTTAATTTTATGGGCTTGTCGTTTACCATTTTCGCTGCTTGAGAAGAAAAACGTATTTTGTTTGCTCTTGTGGTTGTTTTGATTGTATTCTTTTTTATAGCCCTCCAAGACCAATTCCTTTGTAAATGAGAAAATAAGTTGGAATCGATCCCTGACGCTCCCTTGTTGTCTCCCGGTATATAACCAACATCTTTCTTGATTGCTTCATCAAATTCTACTGGACCCAAAAAATCTACGTCAAATCTTTTTTTTAAATTTTCTGAAATAAAAGTACAAATAAACAAAAAATATCTTTCACATTAAAAGAATCTTATGTTCTATACCCGATTCCATTTTCGCTCCTAATTTAGTGGATAGACAAATTTTATATAATGTATTCCAATAATTTTGTACATCTGAAGGTGTATTAAAAGTGAAGTTTACTTCACTATATATTTTATCCGAAGATATGTAACGATACCCAGTATCTGAAATTGTTGTGTCTAATATTTTTGCTTTTCGGTTAACATATAACCAGCATTCTCGTGAATCTTTTAATTCACGATGTCCTACTTGAATTAAGCCAATCCAATTTATATTTTTTAATACCTGAATTAGCGATCGACTGACACGAAAATTATTCAAATACTCCTGTAATTCTTTTGGCAATTGTGTAACTAAATAATGTTGTTTGACTGGATCATTTACATATTCCGCAAATAATGGATGACAATATTTACTAATCTGATACATTTTAACGATTATTGATAAAGGAAGTCTTAAATATATATCCATTAGATACGCCCATCCAGTTGGTTTTTCTTTGTATATAGGTAAAGGTTGTATAAACATTTTCCAACTCAAACTATTATCATAACAACCAACTGAAAGATCATTATCTAAATTATTTAAATTATAATTTGGTGAAGATTTTGTAAGTACTTCTTTGATTTTATCATATTCTTTAATCGGACCCGCATTTCGATCTTGCTCATACACCAAAAAATGAACGAATTCATGGACAAATCTTGCTGTTAAGAATTTTGGAGATTTCGAAAATGTTTCTCGCACAACTTTGTAAGGAATAACTGGTGTATGAACTTTTTTCTGGCTAGATTTAGTTTGCTGCTGTCTTATTTCGCGTTCTTCCAGTGTTGTTAATAAAATATTTTTTTGTTTTAAAATTTCACTCTGTAAGATTCTAAAATGAGGTTCCAGTTTTATGTGGGCCGCATAATATATAATTTTTACATATTTATTATATTTCAATGATAACTCATAAAATCTAGCCATATTTTTACTTTTGAGCCATCTTATTATTCGGTACAGCGATTTTGAGCAAATTTGATCTTTGTAGCCAAGCTTCTGCTCTTCAGACATAATATGTTTACGTAAAATATTTTTCTCCACAAAAAAGCTTTTACTCAATACATCAAGAATTAATTTTATCCTTTGATTATGTCGAGCGGTCCTGGGGTCGCAAATTATTTTATTTTCAACGAAGTGATAGGGAGTGTTTGTCTCTTTTAATATAGACATAACTTGATTTAATTTATCTAATTTAAGTTTATCTGGTTGTCCTTCTCCTTCAAAGTGTTCAAGTTTTTCGGGTGAATTCATCATTGAAACCAACTAAAATTTTACTTGAAATAATTTATAAACTTTAATATAGTTTTGAAGATAAACTCACATCCTCTTCATCAATTTTTAAATCCTCTCTGATCTCTTGAGCAGAAGGCGCTTTAATTTTTGACATGTTCTTCGCATTGTCAAAAGTAACGTACCTTAATATACGTAAAAATAAATGCAAAAATAGGTTTACTATAGCACTTTTGTAATACTCACATCACAACTCGCTGTCTTCCAACATCTGTTGAATATTCTTTTATATATCCTTTTTTCAAAAAAGCTCTAAGTAGTTGCCTTACGGAATATTTATTAGTTGCCGTATAACGTGTTATCTGCATTTGACTGCAGCCCGTGGAACCATGTTTTGCTATAAAACGATAAACTTGTTCTTGGAAAGACATATCCAAAAAACAATGCTTTTCACTTAGAAATTCTATATTTTCAGCCTCTGATGTTTCATTGTTCGCAGAATCAAAGATATCTTCCAAAGCCATATTTTCATTTTTAAACTTTACGACCAACACCATAGTGTCAGTACGAGCTCGTTTACTTTTTGGCTTACTCATATCAATATCAACATCTTTTTGCGGAACACGCTTATTAAAAAAAAATAATTTTAAGAACAATAACTTCACAAATTCATTGCATTAAAGTAATAACTTACAACAAGTTCAAAGTGTTTTGTGAAAATGGGTAATTTTGTTAGTTTTTTGAAACTGATTCCATCGAATGGTGGACCTTTTTTCAAAGTATCTAAATGAACAGTCTTTGTTGGATGCATTTTAAGTACATTATATAAAGTTTCAATTATAATTACAGGTCTAGTTTTATATATTCTATAAAATCTGGTAAGAGTTAAAAGGTAACCGCTTGATATCCTTCCTTGGACTCTTTCCATGTACGGTTGTTTTATAATCAACTGATGAGATGTCAATTTTAGTCTAAAACATATTTTTTTTAATATTTTATGCATTTGTTCAATTTACTTTTGATATATATATTTGCATGTATTTAACATGTATTTTAGATTAAATTATTATACTTTGCATAAAAAATATCAAGATATTCTTTTATATATGTGCTAATAGAATGCTTTCCACTAGTAACTTCGCCATTAAACCGACTTCGTCCAATGGCTTCTAAAACACAGTATTGCACCGCGGTAACGTCAGTAACTTTTTGAGTATATTCTGGAAAAAGAACACTTTCACGGTATTCTTGACTTGCAACGATAACTAACGTATCTCCATATCTAAAATTATATTTTTATTACATATTTCAATTTCATACAAATTTTTTTTCAAAAAAGCAATATTATACGTACTTGTTTTTTATTTCTTCTAAAGACATGTCGAAAAGTGCTTCAACTGGAATCTTTTTACGTTCATAAAAGTGTTCACAAGAACCACGAATATTGCCTTCATTTATATTCTTATAAACAGATCTATCGAATGGACATTCATCCTTGAAAAAAAAGATTTTACACTTGAAAAATAAATATAATAAAAAATTGTTACAGGCAAAACTGGAAAACCTAGTTCTGGATCAACGAAATCTGAGCGGCGACAATTTTTTATTTTGGCTTTTGCTACAGGTAATATAAAAAATTCGATAAGGCTTTCATTTTGCTTTTTTAAAAATTGCCATATTAATAGTTTAAAATTATCTGGAGTTTCATAGGGAAGATGTAGAGCTTGCTCGAATCTGAACCAAAGTCCTAAAATCATAAAAATGTATTAAATAAATATTCAAAACACAATGCACATGATTGTTTTACCATCAATTGTGATTCCTTCCAAACCTTCTAAAGCTATTTCATCTAAAATAATTTTAGTCCATGGTCCTCTGTTTTTTTTGCAATTTTCCATTTTTTTAAAAAGTAATTTTTTTCTAATTTGATTACACGCAGATGTTCCAATATTTCAATAATCTTTCAGTATATCAAATTTTTCCACTGTTATAAAAAAATTATGAAGGAGAATAATTGACTTTTTTGCATTTCCGATTCAGTTTAATGCTCAGTAAAATTCACAACTTCTCTATTTGTTCAGTAATGTTATTATTAAGTATGTTTTTAAATGTTAATTATATGATGAAATATTATAGCCCCGAACACAGTTCTGGTTATTAAATCCAACGAATCAAACATATCAATATTTCTAATCGGTTGATTAAAATCATTCAAAATGTTTTTGAATAATTACAACTTAAAATTGCAATAGAAAAATTTTTGTTAGGCTTATTCTTTCTCTTCAACAGCATGCTACTATTGATAATTGACAATCTATTGCTTTAGTTCTTGACATAACAAAAATATCTATCATTCGTGATTCTGGCAATAAAATGTAAACATTCGAAATGAAGCGGTAAACGGTAATTTAACCAGGGTTACCAAATAAAAAATGCACAACTAACCGAAAAAAAAAATTAAGATGTTTACACAACAAATATTAAGGTTTTTAAATTTTAGTTGCCACATACCCATTAGACTTAATCAATTCAATCTTATAAGACAGAATCATTTTATTCCTTAATGTCAGATATTAATGTTTTAAGGAATTGCAATCTATACACTAAAATATTAAAGATTAACAGCTCAAAATTTTTTTTTCAAAAAATTACAAAAAAATTTAGAAGATTCTTAGATTCACCACCAAAAAAATTTGGAATAAAATATAAAACAAAAATTTCACAACAAAAAAAACTAAAACAACAATAAACTAGCACCGTGTGTAAACCCATCAATTGGAATTAACCGGTAGAAAATTGTTAAGAATTCTCAAAATAATTTAATTGTGCATTATATTGACACCGGGAAAATGACAAGCATGAATTGTCACAAATAAATATTACTAAACACACACATTATAACATATACTCTTATACCTGGCCTGTGTCTATTTCAGTTCCACAAATTATTTTTCCGACAATTTTTGTTTATTTGGTTTATTAAATTATTTTGATAAACATATTTTAAATTCATGGGTTTTTAAAAATTTGCAATAGAGTTCTACATGTTCTTGAAAAGAACCAAAAATAGCTAAAGTATTTGCCACCGAAATTTTTTTATACACATAAATATAAATCTAATCTTAAAATACTGTTTAGAAAATTTAAGCAAAAAATTAAATGGCTTACGTAAATAACGTTAATATTTTCACTAAATATATATATTTAAAATAAGTTTTTTTTATTTTAGGAAGATTGTAAAGTAACTAGACTTCCTACGGACTCTGACAACATTGGTAAATAAAAAAAATTTAGTCTTATTTTAAATTATAAATTAACTTTTTTTCTATTAGTTTTCGGGGAATGGACTATTGGTTATAGTAAATCTCACATATTGAAGAGTGTTTGCATTCGAAATGAAAACGCATGTTCCAAGGATGATCCAGACCAATGTGAATTGTGCACGTAATTTATAAAAAAGAAAATT
Source organism: Condylostylus longicornis (assembly GCF_029603195.1). NCBI lineage: Eukaryota > Metazoa > Arthropoda > Insecta > Diptera > Dolichopodidae > Condylostylus > Condylostylus longicornis. The sequence goes on from NW_026577982.1 coordinate 154,032, forward strand.
TAACACATATAATAAATAAGTAGCCATGTATTCATTTAATTTTAAAGATATCGCAACTCTCTGGAATTACCTCATTTGCCTGATATGGTATTTCATAAAAATAAAATGTCTTTGATTCATAAATCAGGAGCAGAATTGTATTTTACACCATTAGAAGCTTTAAAATTAGTTGAAAATGGTAAACAAAGTATTCAAGTGGCTTGTGCAGACGAATGGAAAGAATCTAGGTAAGTTACCTTGTAGAGAAAAATGTATTTGTACTTATAATGAATTACTGCAGGCCAGAGCAACACCTACAAGAAAAATTTAAGCCATTTGATTGGACATTTTCAACTGACTATCAAGGTACACTAAATGAAAAATTTCGCGTTGAAGAGACTGATAAAAAAATAGATATTTTCAAATTAATGCAACAAGAAAAAATATTATTTTATCATGATTTAACTTTATTCGAAGATGAATTGCATGATCATGGTGTAGCAACACTTTCAGTAAAAATTGTAAGTTTTATTTTCTAATAAAACACAAAATTTTAAAATGTTATACATATATAATCTACATATTTTAATATTTTAGAGAGTTATGCCCTCCGGTTTTTTTGTATTGTTGAGATATTTTTTGCGTGTCGATAATGTTATGATAAAAATGAATGATACACGTTTTCATTACGAGATTGAAAATGACTTCATTTTAAAAGAATACACATCGAGGGAGGCGAAAATTGAAGAATTAAAAAATGTATAATTCAAAATAACTTATCAATTATATTATTCTTTTTAATTACTTGTTTCTAGGTACCTCCACCTTTGTTCACTATTCCAAATGAGATTGAAAAATCATTGCCAATAAGAATTAAGAAGTCCTATAAATTATTTTTCAAATAATTTTTTTCAATTTATAGTCAGATTTGATGTAAACGCATAAATTTAATTTAAAAGGCATAAATTTAATGTTTCTATATTATAATTTTATTACAATACTTTATTCTCTTTTAAAATGAAATAAAAATTTCAACTGAAAAATCTATTTGTAATTCACTTTGAATAATTTTTAATATAAGGTAGATAAGAAAATATATTCATAATTAATATGCCAAAATATATTTTTAAATAATTATCTTTGATTATTATTTAATTTATAAATATAATAACCAAAAATATTTTTCGTTAATACCATAAAAAAAAAAATATTGGAGATGCGGGGCATCGATCCCCGTACCTCTCACATGCTAAGCGAGCGCTCTACCATCTGAGCTACATCCCCGTTGTGAAAATTTAGTCAAAGTTCATATATGAATTTATATACTAAAAACAAATGATCAGATAACATTGCAATTACTATTTAACCGTAAGTATAGGAAAACAATATTTTAAAACGCTATAAATTTGTCCAATTTTAAAACAATTTTGAATTTTCACCATTATATTTTGCATCTTGTTCAACGAATAAAAAATTTCTGTATTTTTTTTCGACTCAAAATCAAACATTTATATTATGTAGGGTATATGTAATTCCTTTATTTAGATTTAGGATGTGATTTCGAGTTTCGAATAAACTTACTGAGATCAACAACATAATTTTTTTTTTAATTATATTATATTTTAAACTACCTAATTATTTTCACTACCCTCATATTTCCTTTCAAAATTATAGGAATCCATAAGGTTCCTCATCTCTTTCAAATTATTCAGTAGTATTGTGACATCTGCTTTATGAATATTTATCTTATGTGTAGTATCTTTTGGAACTCCATCATGCAATTCATCTTTTATTTTAAACTCCAAAGCACAACAATCTATTGCATCTTTATTCAACGTCCCCGATACAGAAATCAGCTCGTTAATATTAAATTTTTGTTCCAATAATTTTTTCTTAATAGGATTAACACTTTCAGCATGCACTCGACATATTGATAAAGAATGCTCTTTTGGTAACCCTAGCTGCTGTAATTCTTCATTAAATGTTGCTTCATCTGCATTATTCTCTGATGCATTTATTAATAAAAATCGAACACAAGCAATAGCTGACTTTGCTGATCTTAATCCATCATTACTCGATTCAAACATATCTTTGATTTTTTCTTCATTCCCCATGCAACCATCAATGATACTTTTGGCTACTTCTGATGCTAGTATTCTTAGTTTTATCGCGCTTAGAGTTGACAAAGTGCAATGTATTTCTGACAACACCCAATCTGGACAGTCACAATCACCACAAAAACGAAATTTCATATTGATTTTCTACTCTACGGGTCTTTTTTCCGTGAAAGTGACTAATATTTTTTGTTTCTTGTTTTCATCAATTCAATGTCTATTGATAATGACAACAGCTTCTTTATAAAAAGCTACATTTTCTTAAATCTGCAGAATTGAGTTCATACATGCTATTATTTTATTGTCAATTTGACATTTATTGCTCAGAGCTTTGAAAATGGAATTGAAACATTCAAATCATAAGTGGAAAGAATACATGAGAATTTAAGGAGCATCAATCTGTCGATTTATTATATTTTTCGATTCTGTTTAATGTTATAATTCAAATCGATATGAAATTTATCTTGCCTAATAGCCTGAACTTGTATCTCGCTTTTTTATTCACTTTCAAATCAGAGTTCTCAGATTACTCATTTTTTCAATTGGATTTTTGCATTTTTTCTCAAATTAACGACTAAACGTCTCACTTTTAAAAACAATAGTGAATAAATTTTGTATGCATTCTAGAAAAATACCGAGACACGCAATGCACAACACAAATAATTCTTCTCACTCGAAAATCACATTATACAAGTACCTATATGGTAGCTACTCACTTTATTCTGACTTTCTGAGTAAAATAGCGAGATTTACGATCAGAATGTGAATTTGTATTTTGAAAAATTCGGTGCAATTGACGGAACTGCTGAGTTGCAAAGTTCAGTGCAATTGACTAAAAGTTTCTGGTTGCATAAAGGAAAAGTGGTACCAAAATGTTAAAAAGATGGGTTGATTTGAATGGATAAAAAAAGGGGAGTATTTTTGACCACTTTATTTTTAATTACAAAATCGTAAATGCTTTACTTAATTTTGTAGAAATGACTAATGACGATCTGAAATGTATCAGAAATAACAAGGAAAATTGTTGAAGTCCGATTTGAAGGAAATTGCAATTTCAACCAGAATAAATTAGAATCAATGTTTTATTTTTTCACATTTTGAATTTGAAAATTATATTTACTGACTGTTCGAAGAGATTTTCATTTCAAAACATTTAGGGCAACTAATCTACTCAAAATGCAAAGGTAAACCCGTAAAAAATATAATTATCACTTGAAATTTCACATGTTGCTAAATGTACATAGAAAATATGAAATGAATTAGTAGTATTATAATGTAACAAACTTTATGATATTATTTACTTTTTAAAGCTTAGAGAAAATGGCTTTTTCAGATTTAGTTAATTGTGCTGTTGTTGCTTCCAAGAAATCTTCGCTTAACAAAAGTAAACTATTCATTTCTCTAATTTGATCTAAACCTTCTTGATTACTATGATCCAGCGAATAAATTAGACTCTTTTTTGTAGCTTGAACTGCCACTGGACTTTTCTCTGCTATAGATTCTGCCAAGTCTAATGCACCTTTCAATAAATCATCTTTTGTTTCAAATACGTTAGAGATCATTCCACAATTAAAAGCTTCTTGACTCAAAAATTTTCGACCGGTAAAACAAAGTTCACGAACTAAACTTTGACTTCCAATAACCTTTGGTAATCTTTGTAAGGTACCAACATCAGCTGCCATACCGATTTGAACCTCTTTTACTTGAAACCAAGCATCTTGTGTACTATAACGGATATCGGCAGCAGTAATTAAATCAACTCCAGCTCCAATACAAGCGGAATGGACTGCAGCGATGACTGGCTTTGTACATACTTCTAATGACGTGATGGCATCCTAAAAGTACATATGTATCAATGCTAAGCCCAAATTCACAATACACCATGTTTATCAACTTTTCAGGTATCTAAGCTTATGCATACTAGTTTCTAAAACGAAGATATTTTATATACCTGATATAATTTAATTAACCGGCTCATTAATAATCCTTTTCTAGCAAAGTCCTCGATTTCACCAAGTTCCTGACCCAATGCTATCATACTATTTAAATCAATTCCAGCAGTAAAAACTTTCCCGGCACCTGATAGAATAATTACTCGACACTCTGGATTTATACTTAGAGAATCAAAGCACTCTTTGATTTCCCTAAAACGTTACTTTAATTTAAAATATTTTATCTTGTTTAATATCAGACACTTACATCCACATTTCTTTACTAAATGCATTCAACTTTCCAGGTCGATGCAATTCAACATGAAAAATGTATGGTTTTGGAACTGTTACAACTAAATTCTTTAGGTGTTTGACATCTTTTTCGCTCGAGGATGGAATTATTTTAGAGGATAACATTTTGGAACTTCCAGATGTCGTCAACGAAGCTAAAAACAAGAAAAAATATATATGGAATACCGCTTTACATAATTTTACTTAATTACAAAAGTTTTTAAGTTAATGCTGATTTCTAAAATTCAACTAGGTATATTTTTAAAGAAACAAGAAAGTGTTTCACTGTAACTTTTTTTTTTCTAAAAGTTAATATTTATTAAAGTTTTACCTGTTAGATTCCGAAACATATGTTTTGTTGTTTTAAAACTGTTCAGAGCCATTTAATAACAATTAACGTCCAAAGTACACAAACCTTAAAATGAAAGTACAGATGAACTGATAATTTGACATTGGGTTTGGTAACTAATGTAAATACATAATAAAGCTAATATAAATAAAAAACAGCAGCTCAAATTAATATAACAGGGATAATTCGATCCAAATATTGGTGAAACTATGGGTTTTCACCAATATGTATAAAGCATAGACTGCCAGTCTATATTAAAGATATTAAAGACTACCGGTACGGTAGTCCGGTTAGGCGGTACGCCTAAATAAGAAATTAGATTATCTCAGAATACTTCTCCATCAAAACATTTTTAATAGTAATTTGAATTGGTTTTGATTCTGAAAATATAAAACATTTTTAGGATTTTTAATGGCGGAATGCGAAATTTGAAAATCAAATTTCCCCTTTTATGAAACTTAAAATGTATTACGCAATTGTTCATTCACTGTTGTCTCGTGATACAACTGTGTGGATTTTAAGTGACACACTTGAGGCTTTTTGATTCTGTATTTCTGCAAAACAAAATTTTACAGAGAAATTTCTATGTGTTGTTTGATATACAAATATTTTTTGAACAAAACGTTCCCTACATATAAGCCTAATGAAGCAATATATATGTACATAATATATTAAAAGGTTTGGTTCGCCTCAATATTGAATTGTTTGAATTGAATTAATTAAAAAAAAATGGATTAAAGACTTTTATGTCAATAATGTGAAGAGCGCCATGTTAATGTTCATATATTTTTAATCGCACTTATAGTTGAATGAAACAGATAACAACTATGAAAGAATGCATATAAACAAAGATTCAATAACGTTGAAAAATTCAGTTAAAAAATTGAGACGCTGTCTTTAAAAAAAAACGCAAAAATATGAAAGGAAATTTGAAAAATTCTACGCGAATTCGCTTGCGATTAATGTTATTTTGACACCTAGTTGAAAAAAAAAATAATAATTTATTAACATGACAGTTGAAACTGGCATCGTTAATAAAATATGTCATATTTTATGACATTCCTACTTTCATTAAACTATTAAAACAAGTTATTGATTTACATTTTACAAATAAAATTAAACTTAATTTTATTGCTGAATTTAAAAATCGAAGAAATGGGTGATTTAAATGAAAAAGTGTTAACTGCAAAAAATGCTTTAACTGTTGCTCTTGGTGATAATACTCAAAAGTATTTTAACAATATGAAGTTTTGGTTTCGTAAAAAATGGTCAAAAGAAGAGTTTGATATCGCTTGTCGAAAATTATTAACGCCAGACAAAATACATTTGCATAATCAATTTCTTTTGGCTATATTGAATAAAATAGATGCTTTTCAACCTGGAGCGGTTGCTTTGCAAAACTCTACAAAGTTTAGCAATAGAATTAAACAAGAAACAAATAGCAGTAGCGGTCCCAGTGAAAGTAAAAAACGTAAAAAAAGCTCAAGAAGTGGAAATGACAGATCATTTGAGTCTTATGACTTTTGCGATTTCCTAAAAGATGATAACATGGACACAATTATTAAACCACCACCTAACTGCATGGACTATAACAATCAATCAGTACAGCAACAAAGATATTGTGCCCAAGAATTGTTTTTGCCAGATACTGGTTTTATTATGGGCAGATTACTTGTAGGTGCTTGGGAAAATGGTTTAGTAAACGCTGAAGATGTTGCGGCTGAATATATAGCAATGGCAGTACAAGTTTTATTGAAAAATATACTCACAGCCGTTATTACTAAACGGAAACATTATAAAGTTAATTCAGATGGAAAATATTTTTATGATATTGGAACTCCAATCAAAGATCCTTTTTTAAAAAACACTATATCCAGACAGAAAATCGACGACGCACCATTGGAATTAGACAGAGAAATCACCTCTGCGCATTTATTACGCAGAAATAATGATGATGTCATATTTTTGTCAGCTTGTGAGGAATTGTAAGTGTATTATATGATTTTCTTTAACATATTATAATTAGATTTTCTTTATTTTACATATGTTAAGGTATCCGATAAGAAAGAGACTTATAACAGTTCCTGATCTTTATAGAGCGTTACAGGATAAAAATATAATACCGTCCCATACGGTTTATGCTGTTAACATGGAAAGAATTGCACAAATGCTACAGTAGTATGTAAAAAATTATGTATTAAGTAATATATAAAAAGCAACATTGGCAAAAGTAATAATGTTCTCATAACATTCATATAAAAAATACAAACACATTATTGTCATTATAGTTTTATAATTTCGAAAAAGTTGGCTTGTCGGATTTGGTGAGTTGGGCTGTTGTCGCTTCCAAAAAATCCTCACTTAACAATTGTAAACTGTTTATTTCTCTAATTTGATCTAGCCCCTCCTGATTTGTATGCTCTAAAGAATAAACCAAATTCTTTTTTGTAGCTTGAACCGCTACTGGGCTTTTTTCTGCAATCAATTCTGCCATTGATATGGCACCTTCCAGTAGTTTATCTTTTGTATCATAAACTTTTGACACCATACCAGATTCATAAGCTTCTTTGCTGAAAAATTTTCTTCCAGTATAACAAAGTTCTCGAACTAAACTCTGACTACCAACTGCTTTGGGCAGTCTCTGCAATACACCAATATCGGCCGCCATACCAATTTCAACTTCTTTTATTTGGAACCAAGCATCTTGTGTGCAGTAGCGGATATCTGCGGCACTAACCAAATTAATTCCGGCCCCAACACAAGCTGAATGAATCGCTGCTATTACGGGTTTTGAACATGTTTCTAATGAGCTTATTACATCCTGCAATATATCATTTTTATTCACATAGAAATTTTCATGAAGCTATACGCCTAACCTGATACGTCTTAACAATTCTGCTCATCAGAATTCCTTTTCGGGCAACATCGTCCACTTCGGCTAGTTCTTGAGCTATTACCATCATGCTACTTAAATCTATTCCAGCACTGAATATTTTTCCTGCAGCTGATAAAACAATTACTCTACAATCAGGATTTATGCTAAGAGAGTCGAAGCAATGTTTAATTTCCCTTTCAAATGAAAAAAAAAAAATTTTTTTAATATGTAGCAATTCGATGTACAATGTAGATAATGTAACGTAATTTGTTAAAAAATATTACATCCACATTTCCTTATTGAATGCATTTAACTTATTAGGACGATGCAATTCGACATGAAAAACGTAAGGTTTTGGAATTGTTACACGAATGTTTTTTAAATGATCCACATCATCATTTGTGGAAGTGGGTATCATCTTGGAAGATAATCCTCTGGTAATTTTGAATCGTGTTACTGAAACTTAAAAAAGAATTGTTTGAGCATGATGTAAGTAAGTAGATTTACTGTAATTGTGTATATAATGTATTGATTTATTTAAAGAGCTAAAGAATTCCAGGTAGGTGTTACAAACTTTAATTGCTTGCTAGGGCTTATTTTGAAAGTCGTCTTAAAATATTATATAATATAAATAGGTATGTACAGTGCAGAATTAGTGAACTATTAACTCCTTAAAGCATTGCAAAACATACGTATGTTACGCATGTAAACAACACAACGGTTTACCGAAATATTTATGTAATAATGCAAAAAAAATACTTTGTTATGTATTTGTTTACATATTTACATTGTGTACATAAGTATGTACGTATTATTTTTGTAAATAACAATAGGTCATTAACCCCACATAATGAGTTTTTTAAGGTACAATTCGTTAATTTTTTATTTACCTAAGCTACGACAAATATTTTTTGTAATATTAAAGTTTACCAAATTCATTTTTTAATAAAATTATAATAACTTTTTTAAAAACAAATGATAAAAATACAATTTAAACAAGGCAACAAATCTCGAAAGTTCAAGGTACAACAATAAAAAAAAAAAAAACAAACAGAAGCAGTTATGACATTCGAAAATTAACGCTGTTCAATGTGTGAAATTGAAAATTCTGCAGTTTGTTTCATAATCACGACTGACAGCAATATTTTTTATGTCAAGTTCACTCATATCATCCAATAATTTCTTTTCCAATATACATATTCCTTTTAAGTTTTTTGAAAATTGGTGGTACAGTTTCAAAAAACTGCCATCATTCTGGAAAATTTATTTAGGAAAAATTGATTTAATTGATTGTTATTGCCACTGAAATCGGGAATGCATTTACCAAAAGAATGCAAATGTATTTACATTATGTACAAAGTCTTCAATTTTCCCCGATGAGGAACTGTCAACCTCTCTTAAGAGCTAGGACTATATTTTTTTTAGTTTTTACAGGTCATATAAAGCAATTATATGTGTTCAGATAATCTTTTGAGATAACTCGAAATAAAAAAAAATTATTGAAATTGGGTATTGATACTTCATAAAAATTTATACATCCTTCGCAAATCTATTTTTTTAAGCCTTAAATATAATCAAATGTATTTTAAAAATCTTGTCATAAAAAATATTACATTTCAGTTAGTATAATTTTGTTGTAGTGAAATTTTGAAGTGCATCATTGCATCCTTATTAATAACTTTAATGTTGTTAAATTAACAACTTTAATGTTGCGCTTACTTCGTCATTATTTTAATTTATTTTAATTAATTATTTTAGTAGCCCTAACGTAAAATTAATTTAACTTACATGTAACAGTGTCATCTAAATTCGATTTTCAATTATGCTCTTAATTATGTCCATTTTTCTTAAGAAATCATTCAAACGTTCAAAGCAAATATAAAACAAAACTAAAATTTTTAATACTTAAAGTATATGTAAGTATTAAATAAAAATTTAAGTCATTTGAAAACTGTTTATTGCAGCAGTCTATACAATATCACACTGCAGTACATACTAGAAAAATAAATTTAATCTAAAATGCGAAATCTCGCAGAGGAAAATCAATTATCATATTATATAAATAAAATGCAATTTTGAAGCGAGAAGTTTTTTGTATTGCATATTATATTTTTCCTACTGGTTTAATTATCACCTTTATTCATGTTTTTTTATTTCAGATGATTGCTTTGTACAATCATTTTAGTATAGCAAAATAAATATACTTTAGCCAACTAACGTAGGTGTCAGTTACACTAACTAAAACCGTCATTATTTATAGATAGAAGGGTAAGGAAAAAGAAAGAAGGAGTAAGAAAAAATAATATTAGAATTAATTTAATATTAATAAGTAATTTAAAAATTTAAACATCTAAAACCAAATGCATACGACCACTGTATGCCGAGTTAATAGAAAGCGTTACATAAGCTAGGAATTAAGTAAACAAAAATAATGCTATTGTAAAGTCTAGTGTTTTACTTTTATTTCATTAATTATTTATTTCTTTTTCGTTGTGTTAATTAAATAAACTTAAGTAAATAAACCAGATAGAAAATTGTTAAGAAATTATATCAGTACATATATTATTTGTATATAAACCATGAACTTTGATCATTAGATCTTTATCATTGAGATGATGCAGTTTTGTCAAATTATTTTTCCTTGGTTAAATAGGGAAATTGGTAAACGATGGTAGTACTTGTTTTTGTTAATGCGGCTGCTAATTTCAATTGTCAAAAATCAGATTTTTCTTAATACAAAAAACATCAATAAACAGCTTCAAAGCAGTAAAATTCAAAAATTTTCAATTATTGAAAGTTTAGGATTTAAAAAATTTTTAAAATTTATTTTTAGGTGTCAATTATAATATGGATTATGAGGTAAATTATTTTTTAAGGCAACTTTAATCAGAATTTTCATTAAAAGATCGGCTATATATACTTACATACATACATATAACTATGTGGCATAAAAAATTTGGGTGCCGTGAAAAAATTAAATGTGGAGTTTATGCAACTCTTATACAGTCATTTTAAATCTAAATTCGAATTTGAAGTTGATGTAATTTGAAAAATTAAAGGAACCTACCTATTTGGGCTTTTGCATATTCAGTACGTTGATATATGTAACTCCTTATTTACAATGTTTTTTATTGAAATTTTCTACATTAACGGGTAGGTACATACGTATTCTTATTTATTATAGGATCCTATTTAAATGTAATATGCTTAAATTTCTTACAATGTCATGGTACAAATTTTGTTTTCGTAAACTTCACAAATGCAACGTAAAATCAATAAAATTATATTGATTGCGATAATGACGCTTTTAGGTACTCAGTCCCATATCCTTACTGCTAAAAATAAATTGTTATTAGTAAATTGGTTTGATTAAATTTTTAAAATCAATTAAATATTTTCCATTTTGTATAATGCCGAAATATGCATGGTATATGAATTGAATATTAGTAAAATGATGGAAACGTGCCAACATCTAGAAATTTTGTTCTTACTTTTTCATATTGATTGGTTTTTTTTGTAATAATATTAAAATTATTTATTACATACAACTGCTCTGTGTATTTATTAAATATTTGACAAAAAAAAAAAAAAAAATTAAAATTTCAAAGGTAAAGTTAGACTGGCTTTATTTTTTCGTAATATCCTCCAAAGTACCTATCGACCTACCTACCTACCTGAAAAAATCAAGTGTTAGCACTCTTATCTTCTTATTCAATTAATTGTATTACATTGTTCAACAAAACTATCTGATTGTATAATGTCCGAAGATTAAGCTTATCTATTAAACTCTTTTGATTTTTAGGATTTTACCGTAATTTGTTTTCAGATAAGATAAGCATGTGAAAATTTTTTGTAAGAGTATTGCTTATTACCGAAGCCACTATAAAAATTTAAAGTGCTTTTAGTTTTTTTTTTTAACGGTAACTATTGCTTCTTAATTAAATTTCTTTTTCCGTTTACTTTTAGATATAGAAATATTGTAGATTCACGTCTTCCCCGATCGAAATTAGTCAAAAATAGGGGCATATTATTACATTTTTTCATTATGTTAACAAGAAAAGTGTTAAAAAAATTTTCTAGTCCATCAATAATAGGATATATTGCAGCAACTATAATACTTATTATAATAATATGGCCAGATCGTTATGCAAAATATTATGAATATATTGAAGCAAAAGATGTATATGATAATTTAGTGCCTGAAACAACTAGTAATATTTCTTTGGAACGTTTAATAGCGTGCGAATATGATGATATTATATTTGATAATGATTATTTATTTACGCAAACATATCGTTCACAATTATTTAATAGCGATGAAATACGTTTAGGTGGTGAATATACATCAGATGAATGCCGTCCGAAATTTAGTAGTGCCATAATAATACCATATCGTAAAAGAGAAGAGCAATTGCATTCATTTTTAATTTATATGCATAATTTTTTACGTAAGCAACGTATACATTATAGAATATTTTTAATTGAACAATATGATGAAAAACCATTTAATAGAGCAAAATTATTTAACATTGGTTATGAAATGGCTATAAAATTTGGATTTCCATGTTTGATATTACATGATGTTGATTTAATGCCTATGAGTTTAGGTCAAATATATGCATGTACCGAGCAACCACGTCACATGTGCTCAAGTTTAGATAAATTTCGTTATAATTTACCATATTTAGGTTTATTTGGTGGAGCTGTTGCAATACGAACTGAGCAATTTAAATTCGTAAATGGTATGTCAAATTTATTTACTGGTTGGGGTGGTGAAGATGATGATTTTTATGGACGATTAAAAGCAAAAAATATTGAAATTTGTCGATTTTCACCAGATTTCAGCAAATATATAATGCTTAGGCATGGTATTGAAGAGCCAAATGAAGAACGTATGGATTATTTACATAGTGGACCAAAACGTTATCATACCGATGGATTAAATTCTTTAAAATATAAATTAGTTGATATTAAATTACATAGTTTATTTACTCATGTTTTAGTTGAAACATAAAAAAGTATTGTAGTTATTAGTGTTAGTTTTTTCTTTAAATAAGTTAGAAAGCTTTAATATTTAAATTTATTTAAAATTTTACGATATTTGTAGAAAATAGTATGATATTAAAATTATGTATTATTAGAAAATAATACATTATTAATGATTTTACCATAAAGAAAAAAAATAATATTAACTTTTAGCTACAAAAGTAGTATTCTGAATCTCAATTCTTGGTCAAAGAAATGTTGCCTTTAAAAAATACTCTATTGGAAACAATGAGAGGCTAAAGTTAAGTACTAAAATATTTATATTTAAGGGCTTAAAATCTTAAATTGTATTTTATTAAGTACATCTTACTACTTTTTAGATTATAGTAATTAGTGAGTTATTGATAAAACAAAATAGCTATTACTTAATTAATTCTTAAAATAATATGATAAAAAAAATTCCAAAATTTAATTTTATTTTTAAGATCATATAGATACAACAATGCTGTTTTGCATATTTAGTTAAATAATTGAGGTTTGAGTTGAAGTAAAATATTTGATGTTTTGATTTAAATTAAAAAAAGAAAACTTTCGCGTAATTGATATTAATTTGAAACTATGTTTTATTAGAATAAATGAATTATATAATAATTTTAATAGCTTAAATGAGCGTTCAATTTAGTGTAGAATAGTCAAAATTTACAATTTTTAGTCCCACATTTATTTTTGGTAAATATATTTAGGCTTTTTAAATCAGAGCGAACCTTGAGTGCCATAACGATTAATTTCTATCAAATATTAACTTAAATTAATTTAAAATTGTTATGAAAGGTAAAATTGCTTTTTTTTTTTTAAACAAATGCAAAATTATTTAATATTATATTAAAAAAAATTAATAGACCAAATTATTTCTCATTTTAACCTTTATTTGAGGGCAAAACCCAAAAAATATTTATTTTAAAATTTGTAGGTACGTATTTTGTTTATTTTTTTTCTTTTGTAAGAGTAATTTTGTAAATTTCCGATTGGGGCTGTGTTTATTTATTATTTTATTTTATTTATCCGCTTTTGCATATTTTAAACATAAATAAATTTTAAAAGACATAAGAAATCAAAGAATCAAAATTGCTTTAAAGTTTTTAGATAAAAAAAATTTATAAAATTTTTCAAAGAAAAATTGTAGCAAAAATTTCTATGTAGAAAAGCGGCCTTAATTTTATGATTCATTGCTTTTAGAAAATGCTAAAATCAGTTATTTTTACATAATAAATCAATAACAAGTAAAATAAATTTAAAGTTGTTTTATTCGATTTATTTAACTACAAATGTTGTAATGCACATCTTTGGAAACGTATTTTTAAAGCAGAATTTAGTAAATATAGGAAGTTTATTTTTTTATTTTTATATGCCTAGTAATAAAATTTTTGAATTATAAAAACCTGAAACCAACTGAATGAAGCAATTTTTTTTAACACAGACAAGTTATATTTTATTGTAAGTAAATATATTAAAAATTTCAGAACATACATATTTATTTTATATTTTCCATTTTAATTTTGGCAATTAATGAAAGATAAAACAAGAAATGAATTAAGAAGTCAATACTTGCTATGATTGTCAATAATCATTAATATACAATTTTTAGGACTACCTCCTAATTGTTATTAATTCCAAATTATTATAGACTACTAGAATTTCAAAAGAGAATATATTCATAAGCAAAATTAATTGGACACTCGTAATCGAATTTAAATAAGCTATATTTTCTTGGATAATAAATTATTTAACATAATTGAATTTCAAAGTAGTTTTTAACTTCTTATATGGAAATATTTATAAAAATTAAATAATTTTAACAAAAATATTTTTATATTTTAACGGCTTACTTTTATTTTGGGGTTTTCATCACTGCTACTACTACTTTCGTCCTCATAAATAAATGCTTTTCTTTTAACATTAATTTTCCGTTTTTTAGGAATCATTTGAGTTTTAGTTATATTATCTACCTGTTCTGTATCAATTGTAATAATTTTATTTGGATTAAGGTTTTCCGACACTTTTTCATTGCCATATTCTGTTTGTAAAGCATCAATAGCCCAATTTAATTCACTATTTTCATTGAAATATTCAATATTTTTATTATCTTCAGTGTTTGTCACCAAACTGATTGAGTTTTGATTTATTGAATTACTTGCTATTGATATTTCGTTATCTATTTTATTAAAATCTAAATCATCTTCTAAACTCCAATCTAAAACATCGTTATTTTTGGAAATTTCTTGATTTTTTCTTGAAATTTCACTATTGTTGATATTATCGTCTGGATCTTTAAATGTAACATTTTTTTCTTTTAAATGATCTCTTATTTGATGATAATTCAATACAAATTTAATCATGTCGTATGTTATAGTTGGGGGGCATTTTTCTTTAAGAATTTTCAACTGAGGATTTTTTGTATTAAGAGATCTATATGTAGAAGTTATTATATCAAAATTTGTATCAGAAACACCCAATCTATTCAATTGCTTTTTTTCATAAATAAGTCCGTGTTTGATTGCTTCACTAAGATAATTGGAAACTGTAGATTCCGTTATATGACGAATTTGAGAAATTATTTGGATAGATTTGCCTGATTTAAATAAATCAAAAGTTTGCAATATTGTTGTGGTTAAAGGTTTCAAATCTAGAATTGTAAAACAAGTTTTTTCAAAATTTAACTTTAATTATCAGACGAAATATGATAGATCTAAAAAAAGTACTTACTTGGTAATGGATGCTCGTCGAGCAAATCAGCTATAGTTTTATCTTTTTTTTCGGAATTGATATCTTCAGAAGGCAACAAAAAATTTTTTGATTCTAGAATGCAATTAATAAAAGCTGGTCCAAATTTAACAACTTTTATTTCAGATACACCATCCAGTTGAGCAGCTCTAAATTCATCTAAGTTAAGAGGACATTTTTGAGCTAACTGATGGATAGCTTTATTAGATATTATCATATAGGGCATAACATCTAAAGAACTAGCGAATGAAGATCTAACTTTAAAAAGTTTTGACACTAGATTTTCAATTGAATTCTTTTCTTCTTTCTTCATATTTAAGTTTAAAATTTTTGAACCGGATTGCGTGTTGGAACAAGGTAACCCCATTGTATTTTTTCTTTTCAATTGGAAGAATTTGTGCATTGATTTCGATGGCTTGAGTAAAACTTTTTCTTTTGGATTAGTATCTAACCATTTCTTACCGCGGTCCGTCATTGTTAAAACATGTATAAATTTTAAGTGCTTATTTCGACCGAAATTCGATTGAGGATTTTTCTCACTAAGAGGTCTTTTTACTATAAAACCATTGAATTCTAACATGTCTGCTAATATTTTATAGTAATCTTCTGTTCGGTGTTTACCAACGCCGAATAAGCTGTTTTCAAAAAGTCTACAATATTTTCATTAAGTTAGTTATTTTAAAGCTAAACAATTGTAGTTGCAATTTATTTTTACCGTTCTCCTAGAGATTTCCTTTTATTTCCTTTTAAAAAATGAATTATGTTTGTTACACCTTTCCATCCTCCCATTAACTCAGTGACACTCAAAAAATTTTGAGTATCATCCGTAAAGTCACAAAGGCCATCAGAATTGATTTCTTCATATACTTCCGATAAGTTTCCACTTTCAGAAGTATTTTTACAATTATCACAACAATATTTTCTTTTCTTAGGTAAAATTACATTATCGCCTTCAAAGTACTTCAATATGAAATCTCTTCTGCACGTGGATAAACTACAGTATTCTCTTATCTTTAACGAAAGATCTCTTTGAATATCTTTGAAAATCGTTGAACCTGTGGATTGTGATATAAAGAGATCATGTAATTTCCAATCTTGATCTGAAAAAAACGCATAGCATTTCGAATGTAAACCATCTCTTCCCGCTCTTCCAACTTCTTGATAGTAACTTTCCATATCTTTTGAAATTCCATAATGAATTACAACACGAATATCCGGCTTATCAATACCCATACCGAAAGCTACTGTAGCAACAATTACTCTGATCTCATCATGGACAAAATCTTCATGTACTCGTTTCCTTTCTTTTAGAGATAAACCTGCGTGGTATGGCTTACATTTTACGCCATTAGATTGTATAATTTCACTTAGTTGTTCAGTCTTTTTTCTAGTTAAACAATAAATAATTATACTTCCCGTTTGTACTGATTTAATTAGCCGCTCAATATCTTTCCAAACGCCAATAGAACTTTTTCGTGCAACATTAAATTCTAAATTTGGTCGGTCAAATCCCGTACATACCATTTGAGGGTTTTTTAACTTTAGTATAGTACAAATATCAGTTCGAACTTTTTCCGTTGCTGTAGCAGTCATTGCCAAAATAGGTACATCTGGTACGCATGATTTAATGAAGCTTAAACTTTTAAAAGCTGAACGGAAATCGTGACCCCACTTGCTAATGCAGTGTGCTTCATCTATCGCAATTAATGATAATTTCGGACTAAGCTTTAATAAAAATTCACGGCCCAACGAACCAGTTAAAAATTCTGGAGTGCAATAAACTAAATTATATTTGAATTCTAAAACATCATCTAATATCGATTTGGTTTTTTGTGCTGAACCTAGAAGGCATGATTTTATGTTTGAAATAGTTAATGAGAGAACTTGATCCTCCATTAAGGATATTAATGGAGATACAACTACAGTAATTGTATTTAAATACACTGAAACGAATTGGTAGCACAAAGATTTTCCATATCCTGTTGCCATTACTACACAATTATCTCTTTTATCGAGCATTACAGAAGAGATAACTTTCCACTGCATTGGTCGAAAGTTGTTGTGTCCAAAATTTTCCTTCAAACATTTAATGTATTGAGAATCTTTAAGATTTTTAGTATTAATACTAAATACATTTATATGGGCAACTTTACCTACCTATCTCGTTGCTAGAAACACTTTCAAGCGAAAAATTTTCAAAGTCTTCATTGTCACCAAAAAAATCATCCATGACTTCCATTAAATTAATTTTACTTAGCAGAACAGTTTTATTTTGCAGTTTTATAACCAATGTCTTTTTATATTGTTTTACATTTAACAAACTATTTCAAATTACAAATGTGAACTGTTTACATTTTACAATTACGTATAAAATAAATTTCCCTTTATTCGAAGCGCCAATTTTAAGTTTTGACAGTTTGTCAAAATAAAACCAAAAACGTTTTGCTGTTTACATATGGGTAGCGCATATGACGTTTTTTTAAGTGAAAATATTTTAATATTTGATTTAAAACAAAATTTTTAATACAAAAAGCAATAATTTAATAAACTTATGGAAATTTAAGTATTTCTAATAAACAACATATTTAAGGAAAAAATGGGAAAAAATATTGTTTGGATTAGCTATTCACGTGCGCCCCAAAAATTTTTCGTTTAATTGCTTCATTTATACTAAAGGAAAATTGGGATTACCGCTTAATTTTGGCCAATCTGCAACGTGCGTATTGGCGTTCATTCTTGCGTGCGTTAATTCTGGCGTAATCTGCAACGGAAAATTGCTCTTGTTCTGATTTCACCTTCAGGAACCATAAATGCATTACAATATCCTTTAATGTAATTAAATAAAGCATATTATGAATAAAAATAGAACTTCAAGCTAAAATTTCTAAATTGTTATATGTATTTTCTAATTTTGAATTTGCTGCTTATTAAAGTATAGGACTTGACAGCAGATATAAATCGTTGTTTTGCTTCATTATAAAAAAATTTGGAAATTGTCAAATTTCAAAGTGCCGCTTTGCCTATTAATTACGTTTCATTCGGCGCAATTAAAAATATCTTTGCAGTTGTTAAATTGTGAAGTGGATATTTGTATTCTAATTATGTTTATAACTTTAATAAAAAATTTATTAAATATATGAAAATTTATCTATCAGGTTAAACTTTGTTTGAAATTTACCTTGAAATCTGCTTTATATTTTTTATATTTAATTATCGTAAAACACAAAGTAAACTTTTAGCGGTTAAAGCTTGCAGAATTAAGGCGCTTGTATTAAGTTTGCATAACTTATTGGGTTAAGAGAAAAAATAATGTTTTTTATCCAGTTGTCTATAATAAAACTAATATGCAGATATACATAATATGTTATATAAATAATTGAAGATAATAGATCCTCTTTTTTATAAATTAGCTTTTATTAAATTCAGATATTTTATCATATCCATAAAAAGATAGTTTGAACCCGGCAATACGATTACCAAATTCTACAGATTTAAAACAATTTTCACCATTACTTAAAGCATAAATTGCAGCAGCACAAAAACTATCACCAGCACCTAATGTGTCAATAATATTATCTGGTGGAAAAGCTGGTATGATTTCGTAATTATTTGTTGAATCTAATACTGCTGAGCCTTCAGAGCTCCAAGTACAAATTATAATGTTATTTCTAAAAAAATAAGAAAAATTTAAGTATTAAATTTAAAGAAAATAAATTTCATTCACTTGTTTGAAATCATATTCCTTAATCCAAAAACAGCTTCTTTTGGTGTAAAAAAGTTGAAAAATATTGCTAAATCTTTGGCCATAAATACAACATCAGCTTGATCTGTTAATACTAATAATTCGGGTTTTAATTTTTCAAGCTCTACTGAAATTTTAATATGGTCTTCTGGTTTGGCAATTTTATTGTATTCTACAATTTTTTTTATCATACGTGTGGTTTCCTCAGGATTACGACCCTATATAATGACAGCTTATTTATTTACTTAAAGATTATGCTATGTATATTATATTGAAAAAAAATTTAAAATAAATATGTACACATATGTATGTATACATGTAAATACGTATAACAATTATTTTGAATATTTTTATGATAAATAATATTATAATTACCTCAAAGTGAATCCATTTATATAAACTCAAATCAATATTTTCGAAATGTTCGTATTTTAATATTGGATAATTTGGATTTGAATGTATTATTGTACGTGAACTATTTTCTTCATTTAATATTACGGATGAAAATGGAGGATCTATATCAATATTGGGACAATTTTCAATGTGTATCAACCTTTGATGACAATCTTCTTTTAAAAATTGAAATCCTTTAGAATTACTTAACATTCCTAAAAATTCACATTCAGCACCTAACTGACGTAAAACTGAACAATTGTTTGATGCATTGCCACCTCTTTGCCAATGACCTCGCAAGCATCTGAAAATAAAAAACAAATTATTGAATATTTTCAATTTGTTATAGAGTTTATATGAGCCTCATGATAATTAAAGTCTCATTGCCTGCCAAACTAAGAACAAGCATTATGTGTGTATGAAGAAATATGAACCTGTTCTAGAAATAATTCAAGCGACCATTACGCTACAATGGTACAATATGCTTGTAAATTATCAATCATTGGTTACTTTCACAAAGTTTTGAATACTGTTAAACACTGCACTATGCAATTTAAAACATGCAATGTTTTACAGAGAAGAAAACTTTCAAAAACACCCAAACATTATTTATTGTAATTTAATGCCACAATACAAAAAAAATGAATTTTTTCTGCACAAAACAATAATAATAGATTAGGAAACAATAACAATTTTTTACAGAAATTGACTGTAAAATGAGATCGTACGTACAAAATTTTAATGAATGAAAGTAAATATGTATTCATTGTGAGTATTTTGGCTAGGTACATCATGTTTCTACACATAACATGCTTAAATAATATATAAGTGCACATATATGACTCCCTATTGTTTAATTTTACCTTTTATCAGTATCTTCCACGGGAAATTTTTCGCAAACATGAACAATATCTAAAACACACATTCCAACACACATGATACGTTTCTTGATCTCCTCATTATGCAACATAGTGTTTACTTTATTTTTATTGTATACATATATCGTAATTAACTTATTATTTTAGTTCTAGTATCACTTTTCGCTTGTCAGTCACAATATTAAAATAAAACTAAACTGGAAATAAAAAAAGCAAAAAATACAAAACGAAAGTTTATCAATATTACGCTTCTAATACTTTTAAAGATTACACGTTTACGCCTATGAACGATATACTCTAAACTGTACTTACTAATAAGTCAAAGTCATTGCATAGCTTGGTTAAGTATAACATTTGCATATTTATAAGCATATGTACATATTTGTATATAATATATACACAGTGGTATATGTGCATGTTATATTGTCATAAATATTTGAGTAATTTTTTTCAATTCATTGAGTTTATTCGAATTACTCTTTAACGGCGGATTGAAATAATTCCTAAACAATATTAACCGAAACGAAATTTCCATATTATACAAATATAGTTTGACATACTAACATAAAATACTGTAATATATACGTAAGGACCGTTAACATGAGTAATTTAAAAAAATTTACAACCTGAAACTCTCCCTCTTTAAATTATCGGAATAGCGTGAAATTTCCTATATTTTATAGAACTTAGGGAGGCAAGCTAAAACTGACAAAATCAATAGTTTTAATTTTAATAACTAGAAGCTTTAGTTTAGCCACTTTAATTGCTTTATAAAATTAAAGTTATGCTTACAAAATTTATTTTTCGCTGAAAACGGGTTGAAATTATTCTTTTATAGTGATTACTGGTGAAATACTTCCCTCCCCCTCATTTGACAATCGGTTTTTTTATTTAATTTACTAAATATTTTTTGTGTTGTGCATTGTTAATTTAATGTGACTCTATTAATGTATATGAAAAAGAGTTGCCATAACAAAACTATAACTCAATTAACATTCTATGTAAGTTCTTTTACTAATGATCGTTATAAATATTCGAAATAAAATTCACGAACACGAACGAATTAAATTCAAAACTAATTTTCAAACATTAAATTTTCAAGATGAATTGTTTGTGACATTTCAGCTATATTGAATAATAATTAATACATATATATGGATAAATATAATCGTAGTAAATAATAATATATAAATTATCGCACGATACACGAAATTTTCAATAGATTTTGTAGTGCAAAAAATACTTTTTAACCACTCTCAAAAAAAAAAAAAAAAACACTTTTTGTTCAATGTATTAATCGATTTTATCAGCTATCTGTTCATGATACTGAACTATAACGGTGAGCTATCTATCCGCCAAAGTGCTACACATTTAAAATTCAATATTGGTATGGCAACATTAAATAAAAAAACCTTCAATAATAGATAATAAAAGCTGATTAAATTATAGATAAGGGAGAGAGCTAATACTTTAGTTCTCTGTTCTCTATTAAAAATGATCTCACTTGTGTTTGTTTATGAGTGATTTTTTATTTTTTTTAAAAATAACAGAAATTAGAAAATTGTTTAATATTGAATAAAATAATATAACGATCGATTAACGAAATATATGATAAAGACTATACTGATAGAGATTGAGTGACATTATATTATATACATATGAATTATTTTAAAGAGTTGCCAGTGTTAAGATTTATATTAAAAAAAATTTATGTGCCATTCTATCTATAGTCCTATTTCGAAAATTTTGTAAAATATATATGTAGATTCAGTATTTCAGATTATGCATCATGCTTTTAAATCACAATCTTATATTTAAGAATCAATTCGTAATGTATATACCTAAAACATATAAATTTGAAGCCATTTACTTATTCTACTTTTATGTAATGTAATAAGAATATTATATAATATAATAGTTTTTGTAAATATGCCATAATACGAGTATTTATTAGGAGTGCTCTTATTTCCAGTGATATCATCAGCTTAACTATATAATAAATCTAGTTTCACCTCAATTTCTTATATGAAAATTTTGTATACACAATATGTCGTTGCTCTCGATGAAATTTTTTATGCTAAAAATACGAACTTTCAAGATTTTTACACAACTGGCAGTATTGTAATTTCAGTTTACTAATAATGTGCAGTTTCAATTTAATGTGCTTTAAAAGAAATCAACATACAATTTCATTTTAAAATTATCGAACAAAAAAAAAAGTGAGAAAAGGCAAGCAAAATATTTTTCCATTGATATTTTAAATTCTACATTTGTAGTGCTAAGTAGTAGTACTGTGCATTTAAATTTACGTATTATGTACATATATTTACATTTTTGATATTATGTAAATTTACACGTACCATACGTGCATAATTTTATTAATTAAGAGATTATAAAATATAAAACAAATATCTTTTATTTTTATTATTCATTTATTGTCATTAAATTTCATATGGTAGGTAATTATAAGTTTTAAGTTATTAAAAGTAAATAAAAATTTTAAATTTTATAAAAATATTAAATGTTAAAGTGCAAGATAAATAACGCTTAACAACAACCAAAATGGAAATATACATAAATATAAAATTTTCCATGTATTTTTAACAGATTTGCCAGCAAAAAAAAATTTTTAATTAAAATTATTATCAGTTTTTAAGTAATTTACTAAAAACTTACTATATGGTTATGTATAAGAATATATGAATAATAAAATTTGGGTTAGCATTTGATTAATTATGAATTAATAATAATTAAGAATTGTTATACTACATAAGATTATTAAAATTTTTAGTAAATACCTTTATTAAAAAATTCAATATATAGGCAAATAATATTCAGGACAGGTTATAATATATCTGGGGCCCTATAAGACTAACAAAGAGACTGAAATTTCTTGAATGAAATTGTGTATATGGCGCAATAATACTCATAATAATTATTATAGCTACACTTTGGATTTTAAATAAAATTGTACATTAAATAATAAATAATTAGTAAATAATTTAATTGAACATTGTAAAAAGAAATCAGTTTTATTGCTTGTTAACTTCACACACTTTATATATGTATATACATATATTAAAAATTATTTATTTAACATTCTTTCTATTATATATTTACACAAAAACTCGCTTCATACTTGCTAATATTAATATAATGACAAAAATAATTAATTTTAGCTCATTAACACGTACATATAAAATATATATTTAATTACAATACATTTATAAAATTGTTTAATTATACATATATTTTTATTGTACATAATTATAGTTCAAATTTGTTGAGTGTCCTTTACAATGATTTTAGAATTTCCTAACTTTCTTTACTTGTAAAACTTTCTTCACTTTCACGTCTAGTGTGCCTATCTTCATTATTACTTCTTCCAGCCATTTCTAATGTTTCATTTGCTGAATTTTCACGACTTAAAATTTGTTTTCGTCTATAAAGGTATCCAGCTGATATTAAAAATGTTCCTAAAATAACAACAGCACCAACTGCTAAACCAATTGTAGAAGCTTCGCTTAAACCTAAAACAAATGAAAGAAATTATCAATATGAAATTTATAAAGTATTGTTTAAATATTTATAATGATAATGTCATTAATTATATAATTTAAATAAAATAAATTTTAATTAAAATGAAGCATAAAATCTTACGATATAACAATTCAATTTGAATATCAAATGATGAATGTCTATTATAACCAGATTTAATTTGACATTTCCAATTTCCAATATCATCTTCTATTATATTTTCAATTCGAATTCCACAGTGACCTTGTTCAAGACCATTACCATAATATGTAATACGACTATATTAATGTATAATAATTGAATAAATTTATCCAATTAATAGAATTTTAGTTTTTATACCTATCTTTACGCTGTTTAAAATAATTTGATATGTAATAAACATTTCTCATTGGATCAATAAAGGCACAATGTGATATTACATCAAATGGTATACGACATAAAAGTTGTATTGTTTGTCCAAGATCTACTTTGGCCAATGGTGTAACTACTTCACCAATATCTTCAACAACATGTACCTGAAAAATTATATTACGTTATATACATTTTATACATATATATCCTGTAACAGTATTTGTATAATACTTACAATATGCTTATATCGTATTTCATCTTTGTAAAGATTAATGTTACTTAATCCACAAATATATTCACCTGGTGCTACTTTCATTGTAAAATCACAATAGCCCATTGTTTTACTTTTATCAAATCGAAAATTATCCGGAAAATGTATAACATTATTTGGATCAACTAAATAACATATTTCCAATGGGAATGGTGCTTTACATTTTATATCGAATGTTTGTGTTTTATTAATAATTTCTCTATATTGCATTGGTTCAATTTTTTCAACAGCTTTTTTTATTAATTTTGTTTGATCGTCACCAGCATAAAACATACAACCTGTTGATCTTCCTTGATCCTCACGTGATATAGTCCAAATACCAATTTCATCTGATTGTAATGGTTTTTTGATTTCAAGAACACATTTACCAGTTGAAATGCTACAAAAACAAAATATTATTAAATTAAAATAAAATTTGAGTTAATATATTTTTGTGTTTATATTGACTTTTTCCAGAAATTTGATAGAATTTTAAAGAGATTTTGCATATTGAAACGGAATAGCTCCTAACCACGTCTATTAATAGTTTTCCAATGTTTAAAATGTTTAATATGACAAGAACAAGAAAATATTTTTATCAAAGTATAATTGATTAGTAAGCTTCCATTATTTTTGAATTTATTTGATTCTTAGAACTTTGAAATATTACCGGAGTAGTAGGAAGTATAGTTGGTAAATAGGTCAATGTTTTATATTACACTTTTGGTGCAAGTATAAGACTAAAAACTAATACATAAATTTAAATATTAAGTATTCGACATCTATTTCCAAAGAAAAATATTAAGACATCTAACGGGATGAATGTGAATAACTTTTTCTGTAAATTAATTCTTCTTATAGCAGTAGTTAGGTTTTAGAAATGTTATATGCCTGAAGTGTTATACTGAATAATGTATGCTAATGGAATTATTTTTAGTTTAAGTTTAGATAAACTAAAACCATGCAGTTTCCAACTTCATATGTGAATTTTAGTATATAAAATAAAAGAAAAACTTATAAACTAAGATATGAAAACTGTTATACATTTTATAATATTTTTATACACTTTCATAACGGCTTTCAAAATTTTTTAATCCTTAAAGTACAATTTAAAAAAAATAAATAAAATTACTACCTTGTATCTAAAGTTGATAAACGCCCGCTTAATAAACCATCAGTAATAAAAACACTTTTTAAACCATCAGGATATTCTGCTTTACAGGGGCCAGTTAATCCAGAAAGTTGACAATTCATTATTATATAATCATTATTTTCAGTTAAATTTCCTTTTGCAACATTTACATTTTTTATAATTGGTTCAATTAGAATTGTTTCTTTACTTTGAGAAAAGACAGCCCATGTTAAAGTGTTACATTTTATTGATGTTTTATTTCGTACAACAATTGATAAGCTCTCTTTGCATGAATTCAATAAGATTTTATTTTTTTCATTGTACATTTTACAGTAGGTAGGTTCATTACTTATTTTTGTGTTTGAACATTTTATTGAAGCTGTACCTAATTCATGTTTAAATATTGTTTGAAAATTTAATTTTGGTTGTTGGTGTACTTGTACCATTACACTATCTAGTATAGTTGAATCATCTGGAATTGTTTTAGCTAATAATGTCCATTTATCAGATGATGTATGTGACACATTGTCAACTCTAATACCACATTTCTTTTTTGAATATGGTAATATTAATTCACCGGATTCCAGTTTTTTTGGTTCTTTGGCATTCAAATCGATTTCAACTTTTTCCTGTTCTATATTCATAAAGAAAAAGAAAAAAATTTTATGTGTATTTAATTGTAAGCATTTAATTAGTGGCGTATATTCTTGAAAAGAGTATTATTATTCGTATATTAATATAAGTGGCTGTTACTAAGCCACTTATGTTAATACACAACCTTGTATTTACCATACAGAGCACTTAAAATTTACAGGTACTTAAAATCTTACTAAAACTTATATAATTCGGAATTATCATAATAAATACCATCTTTAAACATGAATAATGATATTAACATATCATAAAATTTTGTTATACGATGATTTAATAGATAGTGGAATATTTATAAGTACTTAAGTCTATAAAATTGGAAGTCGTTATTTTAAATAGCTATCTATATAACAATTAAAATATTGGAGCAAGTTGACAATTATGTTAACGCCACGCTGTGCCCTAACACTTCAAATAGATTGATATGAAATTTTAAGAGGTTTTTTTTTTTAATTATGCTATAATATCAATTATGGTTGTAATAGATTTAATTTTAATCCTAATCATATATACGATCAATATAAATTTTAATTTGTCGTCTAATAAAATCTGAAAACTAAAATTATTTATTAATTGATAAGTGATAATCAAATTTAATTACTTAATAGTTTATGTAAAAAAAAAACAAATTCATAGACTAAGTGGCTTTAGTAGAGATACGGTATTTATTGCTTCTAGTAAATACATAATATCGTATAATATAGGGTGCGTTGAAAGGGTCAAAATATTGATATGTTAATATTATAAGCAAATATGACTTTTAAAATAATATGTTAGATAATATCTACAAATTGGTTAAAATAATTAGTTAACAAGTTAATTTTTTCGATAAATTTTAAATAGTCATGTTATGTTTCATGAATCTCTGTCATGCTTCTCAATCATTTGGTATTTGCGATCCCAAAATAATGTACATATGTACATTAAAATGCTGATTTTGAAAGTATTTCAACTGTAACACAATATATGCCTATGCGGTGATGTTACAATGAGAAAATTCACATTTTTTCACTATGATACTAGCCACATTTGTGAATTTTAAACGTATGGGAAGCTTGAATTGTTATGTTAATGGATTTATATATTGTTTGGTATCGAATGTACATATCTGAAATATAGCATTAAATTAATGTTAAACTAATGTTTTAAAAAGAAATTAGATGCAGTCGTATCTGCGAACATTAATAAAGTTACT
The DNA here is from genome assembly GCF_029603195.1 of Condylostylus longicornis. NCBI lineage: Eukaryota > Metazoa > Arthropoda > Insecta > Diptera > Dolichopodidae > Condylostylus > Condylostylus longicornis. Next base: position 181,467 of record NW_026577982.1, read on the forward strand.
TTTCGAATAAGTAAAGAAATTTTTTGTAATTTTAAAAATTTTTAAGTTTTTTGGATTTTAAATTTTTATAAAAATTTAATTAACTGCAATGAGACATATTAACATTTTATGTCAAATAATACTCCTATAAATTACACTCTCTTACAACCGTACTCGCACGAGCGCTCTCTAAATGTAAATATTGTGTAATTTTTTGTTTTTGTTATTGTATTTATTGAAGTTACTACATTTTTCTTGTTAATTTCTTGCTTTTATGATTTAAAATTAAATGGCAATACTTTTTTATATGCTGACTTTTTTATATTGCACTCTATACAAAAAGCTATTGCAAAAGATGTGAATGTTATTTATACATGGATTTGTCAACATAAATTGACAGTTAACGTAGATAAAACAAAATACATTTTGTTAAAGGCAAATAATAAAATACAATAACCAAGGAATTAAAAAGGAAAGCATTTTCAAATATCTAGGTATAATAATCGATGATAATCCGAATTGAAACTTACACATAAAATATTTATTAATGAGAATTAGTAAAACTGCAGGTATTTTTAGAAAAATATCTAGTAGGGTAAGTAGAGTATTAGATAGCTTCAATGTATACTATTTATTACAGTCTTCTACATAGTAAAATCAATTAAGGTATAGGAATTCGGGGTAATACTCATTCTAATAATATATAATTATATACTTTAATAAATGCAAAATAAATCTATCAAAAATTTATACAGTATGAATTAGAGAACTGCAACAAACCTAATGTACAACAAAAGTGTCAAATATATAAAATATCAAATATACAGTAAGCTTATGTGGTGTTGATTCTGTTTTTAATACTGTCATAACGCAATACAACCAATTATAAGAATGCCATAAGAAGCTATAAAAATTTGTCTGCTAACACACTACAACCAAAATTAAATGCTAACTTTTTAAATTCATAAGTAACTTTTTAATACCTAATCAGCTTTATCATGAATTTCGTTTGTAGACCTGAAATTTGGAAAATTACGAATATCATAATGTTAATTCCGAATTACTAAAATTCTGCTCCGAATATTCGTAATAGAGTAATCAAAAATTACGTTCGGAACGGTTGCACTAAATTTTTCTTTATTCTTCCTCGAACACAGCTACTGTGAAGGCATTTGCTGAAAATTTTTTTTTCCACTTACCACAAATATTTAAAATCTAAAAAAAACAGCATAAAACTTTCAAATGCAAAAGGATATTTCAAAAATTAATTTTTTTTAAACATATTTTCACTATCTGTTATACATGGAAATATAAAGATATTTCTTACACATATGCACCTATCCATACATATTTAAAATATAAATATTATTTAGTTAATCAAAATTTTTTTATATATTATGTAGGTTAACTTATAAACTTACCACCAATTTGATAATAACATTTTCCAATTTTTATTTCTTTTGTTGTATTTAAATGTATAATAAAACCTTCTTTAACTGTAGTTAAAATTGTTTTATTTGGATGTATTATTGATGTTTCAATATAATTGAATTTTAATAAAATAAAATAAAATATTATTGATGATATTATTAAGTTATTCATTGTAGTGTTCGTGTTTTGTTCTTATTCTTTGTATTTTCACAAATATTTATAATGCAGGTTTTTTTCTTTGTTATTTTAATAATTATAAATAATTAAATATTTTATTAAATTTTACAATAACAATTGTTAAATTAGAAAATTTGTTATTTTAATTTAAAAATTTTATAAAAATAAACAATTTATTTTTTTTTATTTCTGAAATTTTAATTTTTCCGCCTATTTATACACTAGCGGCGCATCATAATGCGAGAATGTTTATTTACTAATATTAAAATTTATGCTATATGAAATATTTTAAATTTTTGTTGGAAAACACATAATATGAACATAAATATAGAATATATGTATGTACGCAAATGTTTTGAATTTTGGAAATTTTTCAAAAAAAAAAAACAGCAATTTTAAAAAGCCTATTGCTAATATCAAATGATCAAGTGTGGATATCGTCAGCCGAACTATATGAATTTTTGAACTTATTGTAAATGAAGTTAGATGTAGACTATATTATAGAAATGATTAATTGAGAATATAGTATATGTATTATAAAAATAGCAATGTTTTTAATTATAACTACATATCCACATATATACATCTAATATATATGTAAGATAATTCTATTTATTTTGATTTTAAAAAAAAAAATAATTTTTTTTTGTTCTTTTTTCTACAATATATTGAACATAATAAAATATATTTGGATATATGTGTGTATGTCGTTATTATGCATGAATACATAATGATGCCATATCAATTTTTAATCGTTTTGATAAAATAGAATTTCATTATTTTTATATTTTTTTTTTTGTTTTTGTGCAAAATTCTTTTATTTTAAATTTTAATAGCTCTGTGATATATAGGATATCATAATTGATATTAACATATAATTTAAAAAATTACAAAAAAAATATGTAAAATTTTCTAATAAATTTTAATTCTTAAAATTAATACAGAAATAATATTACTTGTCATGCAGTGAGGCCGAAGACACCAAATATTCTTAAGTCCTGTACATCAAAATTTAGTACTTGCAAAACTACTCCCATAGATAGTATATTTTACTCTCTTCGGCCGCTTCTTTGCAATACATGCAAGTAGTTTCTTCGTTTTGATTTAAATTTAGATTGCCCTTGCGTTATACTCGCCATATATATTTACATATACATGTTCCCGTAACGTTTCCAAACGAAATTCAGTAAGCCGAGTGAGTCCGGATCTAAATCAAAATAATGGGATTTCTATTTCCAATTCTTCCAGATTCTTATTCTTTATAAAAAAAATTTTAAATTTATATGTGTAAAGGGAGATTCATATAAATTTCATATAAATTGCAAAGGAGAACTTCAAGTTTATGTCAAAAAATTAATAAAATAGGCATATTGGTGGATTGTAATACGGAAAAGCGGAATTGATCTAAAGCACAATAATCTATTATTACATTCTTTGAATATCGAATGAAAATGAAAAACATTTAGACTATGTTTGTACAGAGCGTTTCAAATCTGTTGGAGACCTTCTTTGCTACGAAAGTGCCATAGAAAACTCGAATGTATAAATACAATTTAAAAAATATTCAATCATAGGATGTTTATGTTAAGGAAAGTAATTGTTATAGTAAATTGAATTTAGATAAATTCTTAAATTCATTTTATAGGAAGGAAGTTTATAATATAGACTTTTAGTTGGTGTACATTATGTATGTGTGTTATCAACTTTATTTCTGATTTCTGAAGATCATTTCACTCATTCACCGTTTTAGAACGATAATATTCAAATATGGTGATATCTTGATTTTGTGCTAAGGCGACGGCCGACACTTTGACCGGAGAAGTATAGTAGAGGTATTAGAATTTAATTAGCAATTGTATAATACGTGTACAAAAATATTTTTGTTTTTGTTTCTTGCAATGAAATTTATTACATATGCACATACGTTTATAATCTCTTTATAAAATTTAATATGATATACATATGTACATACATACTTTCATTGCTACCTATATCTTGCATACCTATACAATCATAATATCTCTATATAATTATACTAATGTAATCATGTATGTATACCTATATTTCTACGTAAATTTTTATTCAATTTGTACATACATGTTAATCCATACATACATACAGAGAGTGCAAATTATAGCAAAAAAAAAAAAATTTACGATTCCAGGGATTATTGATAAACAGAAAAAAAAAGAAAGAAAAACAAAAATTTGAAATTTTAATTTTATATATAAAAAACAAATAAATTTATGCTCTATTATTATTATGATAATTTAAATTATTATTTGATTAGAAATAAATGATACCTGCTAAAAAATTATTGATTATCTTGATAATTACTACAATGTACTTATGTATGTATATAATTACATATACTAAACATATATAAGTGTATATTAAAAGCTCTGTTAAATTTATGTAATATTCGAAATTATTATAGTCTTACCTATGATAAATTCAATGTTATATAGATATAAGTAATATATAGATCAGTTATATATAGATAAAATCTATAATTAATATTTTTGTTGTAATGAACAAGTGCTTCTACTATAATAATAATAATTATAACAAGTATAGGTTGTTTATATGCCCATATTATAAATACTTCAATTAAAATTGTCTTGAAGGTTTTAAGTATTAAATAATTTTTTTGCTCTAGTTTTAAAGTAACTATCTGATCGAATTCAAATAAGATACTTAGGTATGTTCAAAATTGAATGATAAGAAATTATGATTTTTCACAATTTGTGAATATGAGATGATTTAGTATGAATTTGAAATTAACTAATAATGATTAGTTAATAATGACATAAGTCTGACCGAATGAACGAATTGGTAATAACTTTACCACATAATTAGTTATAGGTGAACTAATTTTGATTTGTATGAGAAATCCTTGTATATTTTGGAATAAATTATAGCTATAGGAAATTAAAAATTTTATTATGTACCCGCTTGTATTATTGAATTTGGGAAATTAAATTACTTCGAATATTTAATTAATTTGAATAATATTAAGGAATAGAAAAAATTTATTGAAATTATTTTCTTCTAATATTGCATAATTTTCATCATTTTATAAAAAATCTCCGTTGAAATATATTGAAAGAAAAAAATTTTATTTGTTAATTTAAATATTTTTTATTGAGATTCACAATAAGGAAATTTTCGTGTAAAATTTGCAAAAATTATAAATAAAGTAACTAAAATGTCAATCTGTACAATAAACGGTTGTAAAGAAATTCCGCAGAAGCACAAATTTCCATAATTGACTTAAAAAATTAGAACGATTTTTTTACTCGAGTAATTCCGGTACTTTTACATCGTAAGTTTTACTCTGATATCGAATTATTTCACACCTGATATATAAGCTTTATTATTTTGTCTAGTAAAATCACTAGTTTCCAGTAATTTTTCTCGATTTTACCATATTAATTATAAATCGAGTAAAATTTTTTTTTTTATATAGTAAATGTATTCTACAATTTATTTACAACGTTATTGTTCTAAAGTAGGGAAATATTATAAATATAATTTATATAATTTCAATTACATATATATAACGAGTTAAATACATATACAAGCAACTTTATTTTTATATGCACTACAATCAATAGTATTAAAATAAAGATTATAATTAATATTAATTTAATCTTAAGCTGCATTTAAGACAAAGACGTATATGTTATAACTCTTAATTAAGGTTTGCAACAAAGCGCAAAAATTAATCGCTTTCATTTAGATACTAACAAAATAATGGTGATAAATAGCAAATTTATCAACATTTTAACTAATCACAATGATTAATTTCTATGTTCTATGAGATTGTCATGTTGTGTTGAATGTTACCAGTATTATGGTAGTTTATTTTTGGAAATTTTAAGTTTTCTTTTATTACGAATGTGATTATTATTTAGACGAAAATTAATTTTTTTTAATAATAAATAAGGGATCAATAACATTTTATACATATTATATACACATACTTTCTTCGTGGTATTTTCCAGAAAGTTTTGAGAATAGAATTTAAATATATGGTCAGAAATTAAGTGGTTTTTTAAATTAAATTATATATAAATCCTTTGTAATCTACGAATTTGATTTTGTTTGATTAAAATTTTATTATAAAGGTATAATCAGCATCGAATCTACTATATATGCAATGTAAGTGTATGAAATGAGCACTGGAAGATAGGGGCGTAATTATTATGTGCAATGCTCAAGTTTATTGTATATTGTTCATTGCTTTGAACAAGTCAGGACCGCGCCTGGGTACTATTATACCATAAGTTCAATAATAATACATGTATAACACAATTTATTATAAAAATCATTCCCAAGTTTTCTCATATAATTATAGAAATTTTTACAAGTCATAATTATTTTAAAGACACTACATAAGAGGTGCACTACAAGAGTTAATTTACAAGGATTTTCTTTTTCTAATATATTGTCTACTTTAAAAATACAAAATAGTAAAATACCAAATAAATTGACTTAAAAAATTTCATGTTCATATGCAGTCAACTTTAATTTAAAATATCGCTGTTAATCTGAATATAAACGTGGATATTGCCATATTAAATTCAAAGAGCTTTAAGTAAAATAAAATTATTATTTTTTTTTTGCTTATATAATAATAATATGATGTCCTTTGAAATGTTCTTTCCTATCATACAACTTTTATGATAATTTTATGTTTCTAACAGCTGTTATATTATGGTTTGATATTTTAGAATAAAATTTTTAATTTTCATATACAGAGTGTTGAAAATTCGATGGAACTTCTAAATTAAGATGATAAAATGGCTCTAGATGAGAACTAGAGGAATTTTAATTTGGAATTCGCGTAAAAATACTAATAGGTTAGTGAAATGTGTATAGAAGTTAAAGAAAAAGAAAAATTTTTTAAATGTTTGCCTTTACTCCTGAAGCTCTAATATTTTTTATTTTGTCCTGAAATTGTTGAATACTTCATTAAATCAAAAGTTTTACCTCAATGTCATGTAGTTTCAATCACTTTTCATTATCTTTAAAATAAATTATTATTAAAAAGAAAGAAAAAAATTAGAACTAGACTTTTTTCATAAAAACCAACTTAAGGCTTTATAAATTGAGAAGAGAATGAGAAAACCACTCTATCTGTGGTGGCACCATTTAGTCCTCGCCATTCTGTATTTAGATATATTTAATTTTTGAAATTCGTTATTTATGTACCACAAAAACTGAAATATTTAAGTACCATAATTGAAATCTAGAAAAAAAAAAAATTAAAATACAATTATCAAATGGGAATAAAATTCTGGAAACCATGAAAAATGAATTAAAATCAATTTTAAAACGTTTTGTATTTTATTTAGTGAGATAAAAATTTTATATTATAGATAAGTATAGATGTTTGTGGATAACTGCCATGCAGGCATATATAAATATATATGTATATTCTAAATATTTATGATTGTTGTTCATAAAATTTTGCAAACAGTTCTATAATACATACATGTATGTATGTATGCTTACAGTGAATAAAATTTATTGATCTAAAACAATATTTATTGCCATTTATTTATTTATTTCAATATAAAAAAAAAATTCAAAATGCCCAACTTATTATATTTTTAGATACTGGACCAAAAGAGTATAAGTATAGATATAAATAGACAAACAGTGCGTATATGCCAGTGTAGCAATGCAAATGCAACTACATAAATAGAAAAAAAAATAGTGCATGCGGGTGAATATTTTATTGACACGCAAATATAATTCACATTAGCGAACAAATAACATTAGACAAATTTGAATATGAAATTTAAAGAATGTTGGGAGGTAGGAAATAATGCCAGAAAATATGGTACTAGATAATTAATTTGCTATAATTGCGTGACTTCTTACAAAGAAATTTTGATTTGAGGAAAACCAAACCGTTTCACTTTAATAAAAATTTTTATCAATTAAAATGTAAAAAATAACGAAAGCTATAGTTGATTAAATCAATTGTTTGTAAAATTGCACCTTTTATTGTAATAATATCAGGGAAACACAAAAATTTTTAGTTCTTTAGGATCAGAAATATGAAAAAATTGCATATATTTGGGAGGAGAAAAGAAGAAGAATGTTAAATTAATTGAATTTTCGCCAAATTTAAGAGACGAAAATTTAGATGGAGAAAAATTTATGAGCATGGACTTGAATTTGGATTTGTCGTTGTAGGCAAAAATTCATATTAAATGCAAAAATTTCTTATATTTCCAGCTAAATAACCAAACAATCAAGAGTTGACATTTAGACGTGGAAAATTTATTACAAAATTTTAAATATACTTAAAAATATTTACAAAGTCAACTAAAAAAATTTACAATGTTTCCACTGTACATGCAATTTTTATTACTGTGTACAATATCTCTGATTTTATTTAAAATAAAGAAAATAAATCAGAGACATTGGTTCATAGGTGTGGGTGCCATATGATAAAAAGTATAATTTCTCTTTTTTTCTTTTTGTAATTTTGTATAAACTAAATAAATTTATTTAGTTTTATTATTTAACAGTAGTTCTGTGGTTTAAAAATTATTATCTATGTAGAAATAGGAAAAAAATATATTTTTAATATAGAAAAAATAATTTTTTTTTGGTCTCGAAATTGTACGAATTATAGTTCATGAATGACTATAAGAATACATGTATAGGTAAGTGTTTAACTTCTATATTTATGTAATTGATGAAGTACAAATGCAAATATTTTTAGAACAGTTTGGTTTAATTAATTGCAGTAGATTTTTATTAAAAATATAATTGATTGATTAAATTATGATAATAATAAATTACAATGCAGTGTGCTACCGTCATACAGTAATTAAAAATTTTAGAAATAAAATATTTATAGAGAATGCTAGCATAATAAGGTCGTTTATATTATCACACTCTGTGTACTTTCGTAGATTATTATACACCCTACAGCGACGAAACGATTTATAATGCCGTTTTTCATTTGAAATTTTGTATAAGCTATAACAAAATTGCCTAAGATAGGTTTTGATAGGATAAAATAATCGATATAAAACCATATATTTTGACAACCCTTTGAAATTTATTTTCAAAAATTATACTCAATTTATAAAAATCAATAAAAATTATTAAGACATTACTCAGAAATTGGTTTAAATGGTCCAACAATTAGAAAATTAAAGTCGAAACTAAAGGATTTTTATTTTTGTTGTTAGAACTAGCTCATACAGATACTTCTTTCATTTCTTTTACATGAAGAAATTTTTGTGAAATTTAAAAAAATTTGTTATTAAAATAAGCATTATTTTTTGTATGGCATTAAAATTCGTCTAAAACAAATTTATATTTTTCCATATTCAAAGGATCTAATTTAATTTGATTTACATACTTGCATATTTATCTTTAACGTCATAAGATTATTGTATGTAATTAAAAATGCTAGAATATATAGACAACTTTTTCAATTACTAATATTAATGTAACAAAATATATAAACAAATATACTCCAATTTTAACTTGTAATAATAAGGTAAATAATTATATGTATATCTATTAATTAGGTAACAATTTACATTCAAATTCAATTATCAATTTCAAAATTAAAATTTCAAAATGAAATTTTAATAATCGTGAAAATATTATAAATTTTCTATTTTCTGTTTATTTTAAAATAATTAAAATCATTTATTAAATGTGTATCGTGTCTATAACAGAATTTGTATGTTCTATATATGTGGAGCCTTTATACAATAATATTACAGGAATGATCACAAGTGACCTATTAATAATTATTTAATTTCATATAGAAATCATTTGAATTTTATTTATTCATTTATTCATTTATTATTGTGTATGCACTTGTAATACAACTGTACAAATAATTATTATGTTTAAAAAATTTATTATATTTTTACCAAAAAATCAGAAAAAAACTCTTGTAATCATAAGCGTAAATAATTAAAAATTAATAAAATGTAATTAAAATTTATTTTAATTATTCTTTTATTCTATTAAAAAATTATTATTTACGTTTTTACTTTTTTACATTTTATTTACATATAAAAATGTAGAAGGAATTTGGTTAATTTTATTCAAACGCCTGAAGGTATGCATTATTTTTAAAATGATGCTATTTTTAATGTTAAATATATAAAAATAGTTAGCTACCTGGCTAATTTGTTGTTTAATGATCTAAATTAATAGAATGTTATAAAATAAAATATTACTTCAATATTTTATTCGGACAATTTTTTTTTGAATTACGAGTATTATTTGAGCAAATCTACGAGTATTTAAGGTCATAATGAATAGAATTGAATATTATCACTGATTGTCTATCTCTAAATGAAAATAAAATTATATAGTTCAATCAAATCAATTGAAGCTTATTTCATTTCGATTAAATTAATCATTGATGCCTGAAGTCGATATTGCTTTCATTATTTGAACTATACAAATGAATAAAATATGAATAATATGAATTTTGTTGAAAATAAATTTGAGTATAACTAATCATTTTGTTGATTAAAACTAAACAAAATGTTCAGGATTTTAATTTGACATATATGTGAGAACAGGCCCGGTTCTGAAATGTACTTTTAAGCCAATAAACAATATGCAATAAGTATAAGATCGTTTGACTTCAAAATTACTTATATACGGAATTAATGCACAATACAGCTTGTTAGTTGCGATTACAGAATGGTATATTAATAAAATATTATTGTAATTTTTATCTTATTAATTTGGAATTACCAAAGTATTATACAAAAAAGGATTTGAAATTAAATTGTTATACAAAATATATTATAAATGTTATACTCTAAAAAATATATTTTACACAAAAGACTTTCAAAAAAAAATTGTTTTCTAAGGCAACTGTTTCATAATTTATTTTTATAAATTGCAGCAGATAGCTTAATTCTATCAGATAGAAATTGAATCACAAACATAAACTGTAAGTGCGTAACACTTTAAATATGAGAAAAAAATTAATTTGCAGATCATCAGTTTTAAAAATTTATTTCAATTATAAAATAAATTATGAATTTAATTTGATTTATAAAAAAAAACTCTCAACTAAATTTTATGGTTACCACACTATTAAGTTGTTAATTTTTCCACAATTTAAATAATTTTTTCCTATTCATAGCTATATAAATTTTTTAAATGATTTTATAGTTATAATTACACATGCAATAAGTTGAAAAATGTTTTATAAAGATATTAAATGCTTTTTCATATAATTATCGAATTCATATTATGATATTAGAAGCTACATATTTATAATATTATTGTATATAATAAATAATAAGATTTTAAAAATCATTTGCTTCCATTTTAATTACAAAATAATATTTTAAAATAATTATTCAATTGAATGTGAATGAAATTTTACGAATTTGTTATATGTTATTAAATTATGAATAGAGTGTAGTAGAGAGTGTTGTGGAACTCGATTATTGTAATAAACTAAAAAAAATTACTGAAATTAAGTTACTTATTATAATTTTAATAAATTAAATGACTTTATTAGTCCTCTAATGAACAAGTTTATTTGGTACATGTGGTAATTTTGTGTTTGATTGGGATTTGAGTAAAAGTGGTCGATATGGTTATAGCCAGAATCATATATAACGATAATGGGAAGAATTTACAATAAAGTCTGCATAATGGAGTTGGTTGTATGCATGATTGTATAGATTTTATAGGGCTAAAATGAAGCATTAAGAGATTGGATAAAGAATTTTCGCATGTTATACGTTTTTTATCAAATTTTATATCAAGCTGATGTCTTCAACACACTTTCCTGATTCGGAAATCATACGGAAGTGAAGTCGTTAATCCAAGGGCCTTCTGGCCCAGGAGAGATAACTGTTTTTCCTTTCAAGCCTTTCAAACCACCAGGTGAAGACCACGTATTTATCGCGCTGATGCAGAAGAGTTCTCGTATATTGCCGAGGTACTGTTGAGGATGGAAAAGGTGATTCACAGATATATTCGGGGAGGATGCTTTGGACGTCAACTCTTGCATAAGTCTCAAAATTGGTATCAGCCGGAAAAGACCACTACATTCCCTTTACAAAGTTTGGTAGGGGTCATTGAAAACTCGCTGGATGCAAGGGTAGGTGGCAGCTGGGTGTGACATCGAGTGGGCGTTTGACAACTCCCCATATGGTGTCATCTGCGACTCATTGCGCCGACTTGATGTCGGCCACATTCTACAGTATTAAAATTTGGGCTAAAATGAGTTTTTAACCTACATTTTAGGTTTGGATTAAATAGTCTTCTGTTATTTTTTTATTTGACTATTTTCGGCATAAATTATTAAATTTTGAGAGCTAAAGAAGCTTATATCATTGAATAAAATATTTTACGAGTGAATAATAAGGAAAAGCTATCTATTGTGCAAATTTTAAATTTTTTAAAATTTTATAATTAATTCACATATTAGTGCATATATATGTAGCATAAATTAAACAGAATCTATAATTCTTAAACTAATTCATATTTTCCAAAAAAAACGAAAAAATTAAAAAAATTTCTAAATTTATTGACATCGCAAAAATTTGTAATAAATTTGAATAAATCAAATTTTTTTGTTGTTGTTGCTCTTTTTATATTTATGCGATACAAAATATATTTTATATGCGGTGGTTTTTTAATTACAATAAAAATGAAATATTAAAAGTGTTTCGTCTATTTTTTTAATAAATTGAATAAATTCAGATAAATGATTAAATAAATTCTAACTTATAAAATATACAAAAAAAAAACAATAAAAACCGGAAAAAATTGGAATTTTTTATAGGAGATTGAAAGAGAATTGCCCGCAATATAAAATTATTATTATAATAAATAATAAATTGATTGATTTTTTTATTAAGTGAATTTATTAAGTGAATGATTAAAATATAAAAGGATTCGATTAATTAAAATGGAGAGACTTAAAACAATTCGATTTTCTAAATTTAGTCTTTTCATGTAGAATTTGTAGTTGTGTTAAATACAATTTTGTGATTAGAATGAACAAAGTAGTTTCAAACTCCACTTCTTTACATTCAAGGTGTTTTAAAATTTCTGATCTAAATATTAAATTTCGGGACAAGGATTAATTTGGCAAATATCTCCTATAATTTAAAATAAATTTAAAGGTTAATATTAAAATTTATTTTTTAATTTGTGCCTGCTTTTTTAAATTTTTTCGCTGTAATTCGTGTGGTTCCAGTTTACTTTTCAATTTAAAACCATTATTAAAGTGTTACGTACCTAAAAATTTAAAATTTCTATTGAAAAATGCAAAAAATTATATTTGAATTTTCGTATACACGATACAAAAGTTTTTCAATTTTAAGAAGAATATCATAAAATTAACCTTTAAGCTTATTAAATGTTATTATTAAATTCTTGTTTTACAAACTTTAACAAGATAATCTAGTAAAATTGTGAAAGATTTAAATGTGTCACAAGAAAACTTAAATTGACAATTTAGCAAGTATATATCAAGTGTTTATAAAATAAGTAAATAAGTTGGAGAGGAAGTTTAGAAAAAATTTTATTTTTGCCATAAAGTTCACTACAAATTTAATGAAATTTGTAAGAAATAATTATTAAATTTTAATTTTATTATAGAATTAAATTATATAATAAGGTTATTGTATTTTTTCAATGCCAATGATAAAGTTGTGCTCTTTTGTCGGAATTCTATATAATGCTCACTTTTTATTCAATATTTATTTAGCACTGTCATATATTAGTCAATTTACAATAGGATTATTAACAGTATTATATTGATAATATTCAATATTAAATATATACAATATAACTATTGGTAGTGTTGTGACAAAATCCGAATAAATGCAATAGTGCTATGGGTTAGGGCAATTGTTGCGAATGCCATATGTATAACTTAACTTACATAACTTAAAATACTTTGTTACATTTATCTATTATTATAGAACTTATTGACTGTTCTAACTGATTAATTGAAATTATTTAAATTTTATAATATTTTATATAACAATTAAATATAATAATAATATTAAATTTTTAATATTTTTACCAGCAAATCAATCTCCAATTTTTATAATTTATTTCTATTAATATATTTTTCATATGGTATATGTATTTAAAAAAATATTATTTCATATATATTTAATGTAAAATTTATATAGAGTATAAACTGAAATAAAAATAATTATTATTGGAAAATTTATTTAATTTTATGAAGTGATTAATGACAAATAGTTGTAATAATTAATATTTGGAAAAATATTTTAAAAATAAATATTCAAACAACATTTTATATGTATGCATATATCATGTATGTATATGTTCACATATGTATATATATAATATAAAATTTCTCAGTATAATACTCAAATCATTGATTTCATTGTCTCCGGGGAAAATAATTATTATTAAAAGTGATTAAATCAGGCGATAATGACATTTAAATTTTGTTAAAAAAAGGAGGAAATTTATTTTTTTTTTTATATTTGATGTAAATATAAAATATTCACATGTTAATATTAAGAGCGTAATTTATATAGATATACGTTTGGATGTATATATTAATTTTAATAATAATAATAATATTAATATTAATAATAATATGAAAGTAATTTTATAATTCATATTGGGTTTATGTTGTTAATTTATAAATACGTATATATATATTTATATAGCTATACACAAATATTGCAAAAAAATTAAAGAAAATTATTTTAATTTAATAATTCATATATTTTATAAATTTAATAATATTTAATACTAACATGGTTCGTTAATTAACTTAAGATCACTATAACAACTTCATAATATTATTTATGTATGAAAATTCAAGTAATTTCGGGTTTGATTAATGATTTTAATATTAAATTTAATAATTAAAAAATCGAACCAGAGGAGGAGAAATTTTATATAAATTTAAATTATCCCTTAGTTTAAAATTCAGTAAGTAGCAAAATATTAATTTAATTAAATTCAATCGGTACTAGTGATCTCAATTTATTGGATATTCAAACACTAGAATAATATTATTAGGAATATTATTTACCTATAATATACCTATAAAATAAGTAATGAATTTACTTGAGATAGCATAACAGGCGTAAAAACATCGATGATTGGTTTATATTGCTAAGAGTTTTCGTTACTCGTTGACATTACAGTAAAAATTCAGTATACTGTCTAGAGAAACATATACACAATAAATAGAAAACAAATTCATTTTGACATGATCCGAAAATACCGATATTTTTGCTAATACAATGCTCACATGGTTTTAAAAACCGATAGTAAAACATGAAATCGATAGTAAAACAGTAATATTGCAATAAAATTTGTAAGGGAACATTTTGTGAAAATTCGTTAAAATCCCTGGAACTCGGACACCCTTGTGATTTGGCATCCAGTCCGGAACAAATGTTTTACCCATTTTCGATCCTCTAACCAATGGAATATGTTATTGTACATCTTTCAGAAACGCTCTGTATATGCATTAATTTACAAAGTCATTAGCACTTTTCCAAAAAATTTTTTGAAAAAAGTGCTTATTAGTTTCACTCTGTCCGTCCGTCCGTTCGTCCGTCCGTCCGTCCGTCCGTGGACACTTTTTTTGTTTACAAAACTTCTACACCCTTGATGATAGAAAGCTGAAATTTCATACGTACATAGATCTTCACTAGAAACTTATTTCCGTAGAACAAAATTTTACCTATCTCCCCCCCGCTAGAAGTTATACCCCCCCAAAACCCTAAAAATGGCCTTTTTTAAATATTTGTTGCAATGAAACCATAAGCATTTTTGAAATTTTGCAAACGCAGAAAGGCAGTGGCTTGCTTCCCCTAGCGTGATATACTATAGTTAAACTTTAGAAAAACAAAATGGCCGTTCAAATTTACCGTTATCTAAAGTCCCTTTTTTTCCAAATTTTTGATGTCGTTTTTCTTCTAGACCCCATAATCTAGAACTTTGAAATTTTAGGGGCTTTTAGATATTAACAAATAGTTGATTTTGTTAGAAGAAAATTTTTTTCCATCTCCATCCCCTCTCAAGTTATCACCTCTTGAAATTCGTAAAATTTGAATTTTTGACACCTTATATTTCCGAAACCGCAAGCTTTTTCAAATTTCTATAAACACAAAAAGCTAACGGTAAATTCCATGACACTAAAAAATATAATTATTTTTCTTAACTCACACAATTAACCCTTAAAATCGAGCATTATGTTAACCCCTTTTTATATTAATTTTTGCTTTATTTCAAAGACTATGCATATATGTGTCATCCTAAATATATGCAATCCTAGAAATAGTTTTGTGTATGAATGAAAATAATTTTTATAGTGTGATAGGTATACATAGAGTGTTTTTAAAAGCAGAATTTTCACTTGTTGAAGGGAAAAGTGCTACAATACAAACCATTGGTTTGACCCAACTTTATTTATTATATTAATTTTTGCTTTATTTCAAAGACTGCATATATGCGTCATCCTAAATATAGGCAATCCTAGAAATAGTTTTATATATGAATGAAAATAGTTTTAATAGTGTGATAGGTATGCATAGACTGTATTTAAAAGCAGAATTTTCACTTGTTGAAGGGAAAAGTGCTACAATACAAACCATTGGTTTGACCCAACTTTATTTTATGTTAACAGTCTATATGCTGTATGCATTTCTTAATCTGAAAATTTAATTTATACATATTAGAAGGTTTCTACTCTACGAAAATAATAATACGAAAATTTTATTGGATATCTTATTGAGTTTTATTAGTTATAATATTAAACGATTTATTTTATTATTCACATTATTTTAATTAATAAAATTTTAATATTACCATATATATAGAGCAGTATATAAGTAGAAATTACCACCAGCCACGTAATCTCTAATTATTCCAAATCACGTTTATCTACTTTAAAATTTTATGTGATTGATAATATTTAATTATATCTAAAATTAAATTATTGTAAAATTATTTTATAATGGAAATTATAGTGTCTTTTCCTTAAAATCGATTTTAAACACTCATGTGTACACAAGTGTATGAATATTAGTCGCACATAATATATGAATTTTACAATTATGATTTAAATTCATGTCAGGATGTAGAGTGCATTCATATCTCATTATTTTTGACAAATTTATATTTGATATATACCATTAAACAATAAGATATGAATTGAAAAATAATTTTATTCTAATTTAGAGTTGATATAATAGTTGTATACTGAATAAGTTGATTGTTTTTTTGGATTAAGTAAGCTGAAATTTAAAAATACTTGGAAATAATTCAAAAGCATGTGTTTCCAGAAAATTATCATAAATTTAACACTTAATTTTAGTAAGATCTTGCGTAGTATATAATTCCTTGGTTCAATTCTTTTAAGTAAGCTAGTATTGATTGCAATTCCAAAAAATAAAATTTGTGAAATTGATTGAAGTTATTTTAAAATTTTATTTACCACCCCGTGCCGCCAATTGTTGTCCTAAGTTCTCTTACACTAGTTGAAGTATGCCTTGAACCCCAATCAGTGTGTTTGGTGTTAAAGTCACCCCCCAATATAAATCTATTGCCTAGGTCGGCCAGAACGTTTTGAAACATTTCTGCCGCAATTTTAAATCTGGGCAGAATAATGCAGCCGCTCTAAATTTTTGCTTAGTCAAAGTTATCTGAACAGCAGTCATTTGCATTCCCTCGGTTTGTACCTGGTGCAGATCGCAATGCACTATATTTTATTTTATTATCATGGCCGTTCCGCCTTTCGCTATATTTTCAGGGTGGTTCGAATTGTAAATTCTACGAGTATAACCTGGAAACTCAATCCTTATTCGATTTTTGAGTAACACTATTGTCACATTCAGTGTTTCGTTTCAAATAATTCAGAAATTTTTGGTTGAGGTAAATAATTATGTTTGAAAGCACAAATTTTAATGGAACTTGGTTTGTTTTCGAAATGCTAAACAATCCAAGACTTCTAATTTGCAGTACTCGTAATAATTTTTTTTATTTTGCACAATTCAGCAATTGAAACCATAAGCTGAATTGTGTATTTGTATCGTGTTTGAAATCATGGATTTTCAAATATTTGTACTTTAAAATTCAAATTTTAATAAATAATTAAAAATGGAAGAGGAGACTCTTGCAGCCTTTTCTATATAATCCTCATAAATATTATAACATTTAAAATTTAATTTAAATGTTTTCCATATGCCTAAATATTCAAATATTCTGTTTAGTTCCACATTATAGGTACATATTTAAAATTATATTGAAAAATATTTCAATAATATGAGTTCGTTTTAAAGTTTTTCATTCTTTAGTACTAAAAAACATTCTACAAATTTATGACACTGTTAAATTTAAATGTAAGTAATATATATTTTATTTGGCATATTTATATACATACATATGTACACGTGTATATATATACAATTATATAAATTAATATGGATACGTTGTATGTTTTTTACATATAAAAATTTATAATTATTTGTATAGAAAATTCGAAACTATAATGATTATGACCATTTCATGCAAATAAGGTTAGTTTTACATAAATTTTTTTTTTTGGTCATTGGTTAACATTAGTAATTAGGTTTCTGTTTTTACACATACATAATATACATATATTTGATTATATACATATATAAAATGGCTATAATGTAATTCTAACCACATTTACAAGAATTTATTTTTGGAATGATTATAAATAAAGATGGTACATCAATAAACTAAAACAAACTGATCTGTAATAATGGTAAATGAAAGTCAGCTATATTTTATAACATGTTCTTTGTGCATATACCTATAAACATTTATATAAATTAATTACATGATTAGCTTTTTGATTAAAAATTTTCTCTATGTTTGATAAAATTTTTTATTAGAAAATACTGAATAATATTGAACAAACTAGAAATAATATTAAATTTCAAAGAGAGGCAATTTTTTATTTCAAAATTAAAAGTATACTAAAATACTATATGTGTTTCTTTTGGATATGTTAAGATGGTTTGTAAGAATTTGAGAGTTTGTAAAAATTTCAAAAACCACATAAAAATCTCCTTAATTAAAATATTTAGCCATTGTCTTAATTTATTTTACGTTTCATATACATACGAGTATATTATGTTGTAGAATGCAGAGAAATTACTTGGTGAGATTTATAACTATGATTATATTGAGCTTCAAATACATGTGAGTATAAGAAAGAATTAACTGTTAAATGCAAATTTATCTGAACGAATCCGTGTGCTTCTAGGTATGGTGTAAAACGATTTGACAGAACTTTTTTCAAGAAAATTAAAAATTTAAAGCCGAACATTTTATTCGCCTAGGAGAAATTCAACGTATGAGATCATTTCGGTAATAAATCTTTTAAGGGCTGTCTATTGTTATTCTATCACTGTAATGTGTATGGTCTTGAATGTTAAAATTTCTGCTGAACCATTTTCGACTTGAATATTCATTAAATTGCTTAAGTGTGCGAAATATTGCTGATGTTTACATTATTAAGCTAGACTACTGCATTCGGATTATTAAACTTTCTCCTAGAATTTTCATTTAATACTACTCTATTAACATTACGTAAATATCGTAAATGTGTGCTTTAACATATTATTATATTCCATAAACTCATTTGGTATCTAAAATAATTTTAAATTCCATGAATAAAAATTATATACATATGTATGTATTTATATGTACATATCTATAGATTTAAAACAAAATTTAGAATTAATATCAAAGCAATAATAATATTAATGGTGATGCCATTTAATTAGATTAAATATAATATTTAAACGAATATTTGGAATTTAAATGAATAATCCATGGTATTTACACAAAATGTTTTACCAATATTCACTAAAATGGTTCGTGTAGGAAAAAAAATTGTACTAATATTTTGCTCTTATGCTTTTCTTGGTTCCTCGTTCCACCTTATGTTAGCGCATGTATTGAGGTGGCTGTGCTTATAACCAAATAAATATATTTAATATTTTAATGTTTGGGAATTTAATGTTTAGTGTTCTGGGAAATTTAACCTGAAATATCTGGCAAAAAATATTTAAAAAATTTACAAAAAAATTAAAATTGTAGGATGGTAATTTCATATATGTTTTTTATCTCCGTCCAGTTTTAAATTAAGACCATATTTTTTTTGGTTTATTAAAGTTTTATTTAAATATTTTCTTTTTGTTTACCAATATACGAAATAAAAGTTGCCAACTTCATTTAATCTTTTTGCGTTTTTAAACGTAGTGTAAATTTGTCAAAAATTATTTAAAGTTCAGTTCAATTATTTTATTTTACTTGTTGTCTAAAGATTTAATAAGTTAATATAAGTCGTTTAACCTCATTAAGTGATGAGATAAAAAAATTGATCAATTGCGATATAGTCAAATTAAACGAACACGACAAGTAGACACACATCGGTAGTAATCGGTAGGCCGGCAAAACGACAGACGAACAGAGAGGTAGATCGACATCTTGCTAAAATAAGTTATTTTCGCTTACCTACCATGCGTTTCTGTCGTAAATTCGATATGCAAAATTTGATACTATCATGTCAGACAGTAATGAGTGAAAGCAATAGAATTTCTGTTCATCGATTGTTTTCCAAAAAAGAAACTTAATTGTTATCCATTATATTTTATAGAATATTTGAAAAATTTTACTAGACTTTTAGAATCAGTTCAGGTTATAATTTTCAAATAATGTGCACAAGGGAAGTAAATTAGGGGAATTTTTTGTATAAAATAGAAAAAGCTATCCATACAATTTAAATTGAAATCAGTTCTAATGAGCAATACCAGACCCTAAACAGTAATATATACACATAAACGTATGATAGTTCAAAGGTAAATCTGAAAAAATCATTCCGAATCAAAAATGGTAAATCTAAAAAAAAAAATCAAAAATTTCCATCTAAAATTCCTCTATGCTGATTTCGAATTCGTTATCTATATACGAGTTTTATACATATACGTGTATACAATAGACATATAGTTTTATTTTAAATTACATAAATGTAATTAGATTAATTACACATAAGAGTTTTTTGATAACAATTATTTACAAAAATAACAGTATACACAAATTCACGCGTGGTCGAAAATATATTGACATAATTTTGGTAAACAAAAAACTCAAATATTTTGAAAATAGAAAAAAAAATGAAAATTTAGAAAATTTTTAGTTGTAATTAAAGTAAAATTTGAACAATTTAATGTACCGATAAAGGATTTATTTGTTTTATCTGAAAAAATTGGTAAAAAAAATGAGCGTATTGTCTATGCATAAAAATATAGATAGATTACTGAAAAAATTTAATACATAATTCCTAAAAAATTCATGGCAATTTGTGTAAAATTAGCCGTAAGACAGAGTGAGTGTATGAACCGAATTTTATTTATTTTTCTCGCGGTACCCTTTCTGTGCTGGTATTAACATTATGAATCGTATAGAAAAAAGGTCAACAATTGCTAAAGACTATAAGTGGTTTGAAAGTAAAAATAAATGTACAAATTTTTATATAGTTTGCAAAGTATTATTAAGATTTGGAAGAGCTATATTAATTGTTAACTGGCAGGTAATTGTATATTTGTTATTGAGTTCTTCCACAAATAAATACTTTAAATTTTCTTTAAATTTTCAAATATCATCAATAATTATTTTTAGTGCATGAAAGTCACTCAACTTCAACTACATCCAATGGTATAACTAATGGTATAACAATAGTATCATAGTATAACAATGTATAATAGAAATTTGGTTAATATTATAATTTTCATTATAACCACCAACAATTGATTTGTTTTATTATTTTCTGGTTGAAATTTCAATACCAAGGTTATTAATAATTTTTTTTTTTTCAATTTTATTAAAATATATAAGTATGTATATATTATGAAATTACGAACGAAACCAATACTTCATTATTTCAATTTATTGTAATACTTTTATAATTTTAAAAATATTCTATAAATTTCCAAAAAAAATCAATACAACAGAATTCAGATTTTGTTATACATGTTTAAATATTAATAAGTATTTAATTTAATGATTGAAACCATTCTGTTGCCAGCCATTTTCAAATGTTTTCAGTTCAAATGTTTTTTAAAATTATAGCCAGAGCAATGCTGCTGTGTCTTAAATAAAAGGTATTCTCTGATTAAGAAACCTGGATGACTTATTAATGGTTTAGACCTTATTGGGTTTTAATTAGGAGGCTTTATTAGTTTTCTCATTTTCAGTATTAACAATAGTTTTGAGGGGCAACGATATTATGCTTATAATGTACACTATTACACATGTTCTAAATATTATACTATATATAATTAAATATATTTTAAACACGCAGAAAAGAAAATTTAACTATAATGCAAAGTTAACCGTTTATTAACCTAGTAATAAAATATTCAAAGTTTTAATTGTGTATATAGTTTAAAGGATACCACAAATAATGGGATGACCTAAAGAGTGAAAAGAAAAAAACAATATTTATTTAATCTTTATTAAAAAAAAATTGGGCTAAATTGTTATATATAAGCAATTTTTTACTGCAGAATATTTTAAATTAGCCTATTTCGTCCAATTTACCAACAAGGATTTGATTCATTCATTACATTAATTAGTACTGTTGAAATCTACCATTTCTGGACTCGCAAAATGGCTTATTTAAAGTAAATATTTTGGATTTCCATTTGAAATTTTAGTTTCATAAATATCTGTTCTTCTCTTGCACAAAAAATAATATTTGCTATTTGTAATTTCAAAAATTGAAGCGCTTGATGTCAACCATATTTACTAGGCATTTTTTTTTTACTATTAAGTGAAAGTTAAATTTTGTTACAAAAGTTTTGTTACAAAAATTTTTCCAAATGGTATCAGAGAAATCAAATGTGCTGTCATTAAATGCATGGTTCGCTCCAAAGTGTTATAATATTAGTAAGAGATTCCTATTTAATGTAAACTGTTTGCAAGCAGTTACTAAAACGGCTCTAGATAGAATGAACTGTTTAAAAATATTTCACTTTATTCGAATTCAGTTCAACTAAATTTTCATGAATATTCTTTTTGTTTTTTGGTGCTGAGCTAAATTCCCTAGTTCATTCTTCCATGATTTTTTGGAGGACCTTTTTTATTATTTAAATTTCTTTGCGTGAGAATTTCAGCTGAATAAATTATGATATTTATATATGCATAAAAAAAGCCATTTACACCCAATACAATGTAATAAAACAATATAAGGCCAGTGGGATTGTTTAAATATTGGTAAAAGTTTTTAAAATGAATAATTAAAAATTATTTTTGTACGGGAAAAATATTTAATATTAAAAATTTAATTTATTATTGTGCTTGTAGAAAAGAGAATTTTAGGTTTTTTCTTTATATTGCAAATATTTTTTACCCAAAAATTCTATGCTTACAATTATTAGTTTTGAAAGAATGTATGGATTGACGTTTATATATTATGATATTGCTATTTAAAAGATTTTACTATAATATAGTAATTTGTCACTAATAATTGTTAATCTTAGATTTGTTTGTTAAGGAGATTTTCTTTGCATAATTTTCGAGAAAATTTTTGCAAATCTTGAATGAATGCGCTTAGGAATCTTGCATAAATCTCTTCTTCAGGACTCTGGATGAAATATGATTTATTTTAGACAGTATGATCCGTATATTTGGTGGGATATAATTACACAATTTTTTTTTTATTCTTTTATATTAAACTAAATAATAAATTAACTGTTTTCCAATGTGATACTTAATATATTCTCTAAAGATATTTGCCATATCACTCTATATATTTTCACTTCTTAATAATCTGATTCCATAACACTCTTAGGTATCTGACACTAAAATACAGAAGAGTATAATTGAGATTTCTATATATATTTTTATATATGAATTAAGCAAGCCTTAAATCTTCAATGTTTAAATTTCTAGGTAAAAATTATATACACCTATACAATAAATAGCAAGAGAATTTTCATATAAAATAAAGCTCCATTTACAAGCTGTTAATTAAGCTGGAGTATTTTGTAGTATGACAATATGATCCATGCAATAGCCCTTTACTCAACTTAAAGATAAAAAATGAATCTTAAATTGAACTCTATGGTAATGGTATTAATTTTCATGAAATTAAATCAATGACAAACACTCTTCAATACTTTCGAAAATTACATTAAATTTTTAAATTAATTTTTCTTCCTAAATTATTTTTTTTAATTTAAAAATATTTATTTAATATTTTATTAAAAAAAAAATTATTTTTAATTATTATTTAAGGTTATAGACATTTAATAAATATTTGTACAAATTTGGTTTTTTTGATTTGTTTTTCGATAATTAATTTTCATGCATAAATTCCAAATTAAATTTAGTGTTAAAATATAATGTAATTAATTGCACAATATAGTGATTTTTTGTTTTTATTAATTTGCTATTAATATACACTTTTGATATAATCCATAAATGATTTATATTCAATTTTAGGATGGCCGCAATTAATTAATGTTCGAAAATGAATTATACTCGTAGTATACAATAATATTATATTGACAGATATGAGAGTTAATATTATGAAATGTAATAAAAACAAATTGAATTGAATAATTATGAATAATTATTAATGTAATTTTTATGATGGCAAATTATAAATAATTGGGTATAAGAAAATTTATATTGTTCACACAAAACTAGATATACTTGTAATTTTATTGTTTTTTTTTTTTTTTGCATTATTTTTGTTATGATCAATCTTTTAATTTTGTCATAGGGGTTTCTATATACACAGAAATTTGATTAATACTCCTCTTAAATAATTTTTATTGATTTAATGTGAATTATGTATAACACATGGAATTCATTAAATAGTGACGCGTATGTTAATATTTCTATTTGTTGACATAAATCGTTATACAAATTAATAATGAAAAGTAAATTAATTATTTGTAATTATAATTTAAATTTTATAACAATTTAATTCGTATTTATTAATAAAATAATTATAATTATTAAAATAAAGTTAATATTTCTAGCGGGTTATAATATGGTATGTATTTTTAGAAAAACAAATACATTATGTGACATTCCATGTTAAAAAATCACTGTCAACTCACTGTTTATGTTTACTCTTAATTATATTAGTTTTTATTAAAGAGTAAAAAAGAGAGAGAGAGGAATAAGTACACAAATTTCTTCCGATAGATGGCTTTATTATATTTAAATGGAAAGTAAATCTCAAAATTTAAAGGTTACAAAAATTTAAAGGTTAGTGTTTATCCGTGATTAAATTAATTTTAATATAGAGAAAAGTGTTATACCAATAAACTAATTAGGAAAAGGATTATATTGAATTAAATTATGGTGAATTTTTACTTTTAATATGAAAAATTAAAATTTCCAATAACAAAACTATTTAAATTCTCTAATTTCTTACAATGTTCTAAATACTCGGCTAAATTTGAGTATTTAAGAAGTTATAAATACTTCATTTTCTTATAATGTAGTCTTAATATTTTAAGAATTTCTATGTATTTCATTGTTCTGTTCTACAATTATTTTTTATTAAAGTTAATATTTACTTATAAAGAGTATAGAAAATGATTTTTAAAGTTTTCTTTAACTTGAATGTTATCTCTATACTTTATGTAATAATTTTTTTTTTTGAATTAAAAAGATTCAAAAGGTATTTTGGTCATCTTTGGATTTTCAAATATTTAAAATTATTAATTCATTTATACTATACAATATAAATACATGCATATGTTTCTAGATATAGTATTATTTCCAATTTCTATTATATTGAGGAAGATATAGAGAAAATATTGCAATATTAAGCTATTTTCTATTGTGACCCATTTATTTTATTATAATATGATACATTTGTATTCATTTTCTCAAGGACTTTAATAATAATCCTTATTTCCTATTCTTGAGAATATTAAAATCTTTGTATATGTACGTACACAAAAAAAAAATTTTATAAGTTTGAGAAATTTTCTTGAATATATTTGGGTTTTTTTTTTTTTAAATTGTAATTTATAATATTTTAAATAAACTACTCAAATGCGAAATCATTTGTTATGATTTTGTTAGATAATAGCATTGGGCATATTTTTTGAATACATTTGATCGGATATCAAATAACTGTGTGGGGTTTATGTGAATGCCAATATTATAGTTCGGATAAATCATTCAAATATCTAAATTCACTGTTAGAAAACTTTAAAATAGCAGTCTCCCACTTAGTGAAAAATTTAATAATATACAAAACATAATCATATGCTAAAATTAACATGAATTTAAGTTCTTGTGAGGAGGACTGAAATAGGAAAGATAAAAATAAGTATTAAAGCGGAAAAATTCTTAATTTTCTAATAACAGGTTAACAATCTTCGATTTGAGCTAGTATAGTATTTCAATTCAAAGTCCCTATACGTACTACCATTATATTATGGACTCTATTCAAAGTGTATATGTATAACTCTATGCATGTAAATTTTAAATTTTAGAATATTATATTAATTTTTATTTTTTAAGTATATTAGTAAGAAGTAGAGTTTTTTTTTATGTATTTTTATTATGTGAGCATGAATATTACTTGAATGTGTACCATATAAGAATGGTATTATAATAATAATACATTATTCAATTTTATTTAAAAAAGGATCTTCCAATTGAGAAGAAAAGAAAACTTAATCATGTGTAAAGTATGCCCATATTATAATAAGGTTTTTTTTTATTTTCATTTCTTGGCATCCATTTTATATATAAGTAGCTATACATATATATGTATTTTAGGTACAAACCAAGGAGTATGATTGTATTAAAATTTTTTTGTTAGAATTTTTTTTTCCATGCGATTAGCTAAATTCCATTGGTAAATATTTTCTCCCTCGATAGCTTTTTTTCATAATTTTCAATTTTTTTGGTTTTGTATTTCAAATATCCTTGAATATCCTTAAATGATATGAGGTATCAGGACTGGTTTGTTTACATTCGTTCTTAATATTTTTATTTCTTTATTATATTATACTGTGTGGACAGGGTGTTGCTTATCAAACGTTTTTAATTTTTTTAAAAGATTAATTAGGTAGTTAAGAGTTTTCTATTTTGAAATTGGAACTTTATAGGGCTGGTTAAAAATTTTGCATTTGATTAGATTTATTCGATCTGAATTGTTATACTGACTCTATTCTTGACTTTGATTTTAAGTTTGACTCTGATGCTGAGTCTCACTCTCACTCTGTCTCTGACGCTGACTTTGATTCTAACTCTGACTCTAACTCCTTTTCTGACTCTAATTCGTTTTCTGATTCTGATTTTCGCTTTTAAACGGGATCTGTATGTGGCTCTGATTCAGACTATGACCCTGAATTCGACTTCTGCTACGGGAATACTTTATTTTTGACAAATAAGAAATATGGAATTACCACTCTCTAAATATGGAACTAACTATAAGTTAGAACTAACTCGTTCTAACTTACTCTATATAAAAAAAAATTAATTAAAGTGCGGTCTTTATTAAACTAATAATTTGAAATTTTAGAAACACACTGTTCATTCTTGTAAAATTGTAACTTATTTTCTCTTTTACTTTTAATAATACACAATATCTATATTGTATTTAGAGAGAGCAAAAAAATGAAATATTTGCAAAAATGATTTACGAAAAATAAAAGAAAAGACCTTATTGGACATAATAAAAATTATATTTTCTATAGATAATTATTGTGTTACATCTAAGAACCGAAATTTATTAAAAATTGAAATGTTTTTTGTTAACAATATGATGTAGGACAATTAATATTTGTCAAATATAATTTTTATGGATTTAGATCGGAAAATAATATCGTAAATAAAAATTGGGTTAGCAATGTAAGTTTTATTCATAAAAGCTGTACATTTAAATTTTTTTTGGTAAAGTGGGTTTTTATATTGTATGCTGCTAGTTACTATTACGGCTTTACGATGCTTCTTAATAATATTTAAATTTTTTAACATATTATATTATAATTGTGTGTAAAATTTGTAATGTAAATTTTGAAATTTTATACAATTAAATTTTGAGTATTTATGCAATTAAGATGAAATTGCCAAAAAATTGGCGGTATAGCAAAAGATCATGTGTTAAAGCAAATCGTCTTCAGAATAATTTTTTTAGCACTTAGAAATAAATTGATAAAATCGTTTCAAACACTAATTTTTGATTTTGATTCAAAAACTTTACTACTATGGTATGGAACCCAAGGGCTCCTTCATTTTCAAAATTAAAAATTTTAGTCAAAATTTTCATGTTACCGATCATCTGACTTTCGGGCTATTTACTTAACATAACCATTTATCAAATTGATTTAGTTGTTTATAATATAATTTTTAATATCCAAAATAAAACAAAAGAAAATATAAAAAAGAAAAATAAAATTATTAATTAATAAATATCTTAAGGTTGATTTCAATTAAAATTCCATAAAGGAGTAATAATATTTTGATACTAATAATTAGAGAACTTTAACTATTATCATATACCAAATTGGAATTCCTTTTAATTTATACGCATTATATTATAATAAAATGATAATAATTCACAATAATTTATTAAAAAAAGGAATAGCTTACAAACAAAAGATAAAAATAAAATAGTAAAATTTTTATAAGATAATAGTGTTGCCAATATTTATAAGTAAATTTATCAATTTTATTAAATTAATTTAAAATTCAATTTTTGTATGAAATTTTGAGTAAATTTCTGTAAAAAATATATATGTACGTAGTGGAAAATTTGGGCTTAAAAAAAATTTGATTTATTTGAATTTTAAAATCTTACATTTATAGTTTATTTGAATGAAATTTCCCATAACTTATGAAGAAAAAAATTAAATTGAAAATTTTATTCAGTAATTTTGTTTTAAGTTAAAGTTGATACTCAGGATACTGGAGTCACACTAACTATGTTAAGTCTGGACCTCAACTTTAAGTTAAAATTTTATAATATAATTTATAAAATTTTTACATTATAAAAATTTAAACACATCTGGTAATTCTTTCTTTGGAAGTGTATATTGTTCTGTTCATTATCAATAAAGCATTCACATCAAGAAATAATAATAATGACCCCCCCAAGATGTCTTTTATTTTTTCACCTTATTCTTAACATTTAAGCATAATATTACACATATAAAAGAAATGTAAATGTGCAGGAATTCTATATTATATAAGTTAGTATAATATTTAAGTTATTTTAAAGAGCACATTATGGAAGTTTAGTAATTTTTTGTTTGAATTCTGAAATTTTATTAATTTTATTAAAGAGATTCTTTCATTATTGCTTGGAACGTTTTAAAATTTCCAATTTATTCATAATATTTTATTTTTCTTGGAATTCTTTAATAAACTCGTATTTGTATAAAATTATTTTTATTAACTTGTATTTGTATAAAATTAATTGCTACTACAGCTTGATTTGAAGAAAAACATTTTATTATATACGGTTCCAACTTCAAATAAAGTGTCTTCTATCTGGTCAGAGCAATATTTTCTATACAGACCATACTTCATAAATTTCATGCTTGTTTTTGTGTTGCTATTCAATACTTTCTTTCCAACTTTCAAAACTGATTTCATAATTAATGAAAAAAAGGAACTTAATATAACAGATATGTATATATATATAAACACCTATATTCGTGTATTATTTTGTGATAAACTCAAAGCGAAAATGTGAAGAATAATAAATGAAAAGG
The DNA here is from genome assembly GCF_029603195.1 of Condylostylus longicornis. Taxonomy (NCBI): domain Eukaryota; kingdom Metazoa; phylum Arthropoda; class Insecta; order Diptera; family Dolichopodidae; genus Condylostylus; species Condylostylus longicornis. The sequence goes on from NW_026577982.1 coordinate 210,830, forward strand.
GAATATAATTTTTATAGTTTCATCACATACCCTAAACTAGTAATAAACCAAAAAAAAAAAATGAAAATGTTATACATTATTAGATATTTAACAGTGATGAGATGTTTACTATATACATTTATATTTGTAAATATACATATATTAATTTTTTAGTACACAAAAGTAAACATAAATATACTCATATAAATTTTGTTGTTGTACACATATATTATATAGAATAGAAAAGAAAAATGAGAAAAAAACTTCTGTATTAATTGATGTTTCACCTGGGAATTACAAAAGGAAAACAAATCATAAAGTATAACAGAAATTTGAAGGAGTATAGATACTATTATACCCACTGTTATACAGATCCATTTCTAAATGTATACATGTATATATGAGCCCAACAAAAAACACGTTTTCGTTATTTAATTGATAATACAAAATTATCTTTCTCTTTTTTTTTTTTGAAGTATAAGTTTATGGAGGTGAAGAATACAGGTACCTAAATGAAGTTATACATATATTACATAATATTCCCATGTTAAAATTGTATTCTATGTTATATTATAATATACTCTATACAATTTCTGTTTTCTATATATGTATGGATTGAGTGAAATTAATTTCAACAAAGTTGAGAAAAATTTGTAATCATCATTTGATGTACGTGGATAATTAATTGTTTAGAATTTTTCGAATTTATTTTTTCTTTGTTTTTGGATTTTGTTATTCTCTCTTGTTAATTTTTCTGTGTGTATATCGTTATAAATAGATTATGTTATATATACAATAAGTTTGTCATATGAAAATTATCTGATGTTTCATTTAGGTTGCTATATTATTTCGGCAGTATTTATTAAATTTTATCCTTGATACTCTAATTACAATTTGTTTCAGAAACGTATAGATCTTTTGTATACAATATATTTAATCATTTTTTAAAAATTATCAACTTGTTCTAGAGGCGGCTTTTTCCAGCTTTAAAATTTTAATTATAAAACCTGTGTCTCCGTGAAAACATTTTTGGAAAACCTAAATTTCCCTTAAAACTAACCTTATTTAAATTCCCTAAAATTCTCCAATATTCTGATCTAATCTATTTCTAATTTACAAGTGCTTCGATTGTTACAAAATCCACTGTAAATAATTTCATGAAATATACTTCTTTAGTTGATTCCAGTACCCCAAGATATGCGGACAAATGGCAATCTTGTTATATTTTTACAAGTAAAATAAAAGCTATTGTGCTTACTTGCTTGCTTACCGAAGTTTATATCTAATGTTTGAAATTCTATCTTCATCAGTAAACATAGCATGTATTTATAATTGATGGCAGCTTATTATTAGTATAGAAAGGGTATTATAAAATATTTTTGATATCAGGGAAGTGAATATAAATGTTAAATGTTATACTATATACGTTCTTGATTCTAGAGTGCACATATACGTATATACGTGAAGTATGTATAATGTTATACGTTTTATTTCGCGTATGATGAAAAAATTAAGGAAAAATAAAAAAGTTAATGCTGAGGTTAAAAATAAATTTTTTTTTCGTTTTCAATTAAAAAAATTCAGGTATGATGTTTAAATGAAAATTTATCTTTTGAGTGTTGAGCATTATATTCTTGAGGATTTTTTAAGTGTGTTCTAACTTTCACATTAAAATATTGTTTTTTATTCAGCTATGTCTTCGTTTAATTTTCTATTGTTTATATTGACGTTCTGTTGATTTAAAAAAATATTTGCAAATGCGCAAAATTTATAATTTATGCGTCAAAAATATCTACATTGAAATTACGATATTGTAATAAATACCATAAATTTATAAAGAAATTTCTTTATAATAGAAAAAGTGTATATTCCATTATGTAATTTTATTTTAAATCTATATTGTCAGTAGAATCACAATTCCAGTAAAAAGGCTACATTCGAGACTCGCGATACATTGAAGTATTTTCGCAACCAAAATATTGAGCTTTTAAAATTTTTAAATATGTGTATAATTTTACATACAATTTAAAAATGTTGAAAATTACTTAGAAAATTAAATTTTTCAATTAACTGTGGAGCTTAGTATGTGAATACTAATTAAATTTTGAAAAAAAAATCTTAAATTCCTAAAAGTATGCAAATTTTTTAATGAAATTTTTTAACTTTTAGCTCACGAAAATGACATAGCTAGCTGGCTATTAGCTGTTTTTCTAAATTTAATAAAATTTAAATTAATACATTATTGTTATACATATTTACATACTTACGCTAAATTTGTGCTTATAAATAAATTAAATTTTATAGCTATTTCTATTAAAATTTTTAATTTATTTATTTTAAATTTTCATATTTTTTACCTTATTTACAACTGCATTAATTTTCAATATAAAAAAAAATCATAACTAATTGTAAATATATAAGAGTATTGTATATTATTCCTGTTCTGAGCATAATGTAGAAATTGTATAAGTGGTGTTATAATTCTTCTTTCGTTTATAATTTCATTAAGAACAGAATTACAAGTAGCTATAAATCTGACACATTCTTAACTAAAGTTGGAGATTAATTTTCGGGGTTCAGTTAATCTTATATATAGATTTCAACCATTCTTTATGCAATTATATTTCTGAAAATACAAAATTTCAATTATTGATCAAAATCATAGTGGTACATCATACTAATACAACATATGAGAATATTTGTTTATATTTTTATAACAAAAGTAGACCCTATATTTTTAACTATGATAACTTTTCAGAATTATATTAAATATAAATTTTGTTAATTTAAAATAAGTTGGTTGTCGTTTTAGCTCCTGTACACCGCACTATAATTCCTTCAGTGTAATTTATTTTGCTCTATTATTATACAAAACATATTTTTATACTTATAAAATTCGGCAAAAAATAATTTATATAGAGAAATAAGGACTTATAATAAATTTTAAAATGGTTTAAAATTTTCAAAATTATTGCAAGAAAGGGTGCGGTATAAGGAATTAGAAATATGCAATTTAATATTAATATATATATAATTAATATACGAGATATTTATAAGTTTGTTTATAAACATTGTATATATACAAGGTAATAATATAAGAATACTGTTCTATACATTTATTTGGTCATGTTCATGAAATTTACAAGCATTTTATAATATAATTGTTAGCTTTTCAATTATATAGCTATGATAAAATTTGCTTATACATATAAAATGTCGTGAAAATTTAAAATAGTAGTTAAAATAATATAAATGACTTAAAGGGGTGATTATTTATGTATGCGAATATTTTCATGTTTTTTTTTATATTTTAAAGTTGGAAATTATGATTTTTTTTTTAAACTGATTTCGTGCTTCTGTGTGGCTGTTTTTCGGGTGTTTGGACGAAACACAAACTCAAGAAAATTTCTTTTGCCTTGTTTCCCCATTTTGCAATTAAAGTCCCTTATAGTCGTTCGATAAAAATATCCCAAATTGTATCTCCTATCGTAAAATAAGATTTGCAAATAAAGTAATACGGGAAAACCTCTGAACAGTATAAAAAGAATTTGAAAGGAAACGATTACCTTTCAAATTCCTTTTATACTGTTCTCTAACACGGCAATTTATAGAAGTTCTAAATTCAATAATCGTTAGGTATTCATGAAATATTTCCTTCATTTCACTAGGACAAAATTTTTCTATTTTGTCTCCTTCCGTGCTAGAAGAAGATTACTGATTACTTCGCTCTCAAGGAGATTAGTAAAATACCATGTTTTGACAATTGATTATTATCTTTGTAAATGTTTGTAATTTTTTGTTTGTTTTTTCCTACCTAAAAGTATGCAATATGAAGATAAAACTTTATTTCTCTAAGCGACATATACTACCTTACAGGTTGCTCCGAATTTGCTTTTTCACAAACGCTGTTAATTTTCCATATTCCTAGTTTATTATTTTTTTTTTGTGAATTTTAAAATGAAATAATTTAAAAATTTTTTATTCTTATAAAGTTAGCTACATTGCTATGTAGCTAAATGGTGAATAATAAATAAATTAAATTGAATATATTTATTATTATTTTGTATAAATTTATATGAATAAATTTATTTCTATTAAACAAAATCCTATATATGGAGGATTTAATCTATATTTTAAGCTCCATTTATTATAAGTCATTCTATTCTATTTTGTATTTCTAATGGAACTGCAATAAAAGAAGGAAAAACAAAATAGCTATTTTAATGAAGCAGAAAAATTCAATTTTTACCATTATTATTATTTGAATATTAAATGAAATATACAAATTTTTATACAATATTAAACTTATTTAAAAAGAATTAATTAAGAGATTAATTATTATTGATAAGTTTTAACTATATAAAATAAAGGATATAGGAGGATAATCAGTAATAAATATTTAAGAATAATTTTAGAGTTAAAGAGAAGTTAAGTTAATTATTATTTTTTTAACGTAAAATTATATTTTCTATAAAGGTAAATTAATGAATGCATTATAAAAATGTCAAAATCACGCATAAAATATTAGAATTAGAATTAGGAATGAAAAATTCTAAATAACTCTACATTAGCCTTACATTAGCCTTAAAATTATAACCAAATTATTCATATTTAAAAATTATATTAGTAATGAAATTAGATGAAATTTCAAAAATATTCAAAACAAAAAAAATATATTTTAATTTTATTCTAATAAAATTCACCATTATTTTCTTTTCCATTTTGAATTTTACAAAACAATAAACTATTTGTGTATGAATTTTATTTGCTTTTAATTTTTTTCTTTTTATAAAAAAATAAAAATATATAAAGTAGATCAAAATTATTATTCTATTTTGAAAATTAACTTGAAAATTCAAATTCCTTTGCGTATATTTTAAATGCGTCCAGTCATTTAAGTTCATTATTTTATTATGAATATTTTTTTTTTTTTGAATAATTCAATTTATGCTTTATATACGAAATCAGTTCATATTTTATTTATTATATTATAGTTATATGAAATTATTATGTTGAATATTTTATTTATAATAATAGAACATGTGCAAATTTTATATTCATATAAGTATATTTCGAAATTATATAATTTCTCTATACAAAAATAGTTTATTTGGTACATGCATTTTTATTACGAGATTTAATGGTATAATAATGTTGCACATTTAAAGCAATATTTTACAATATTAGATCGCATATTTCAAACAATATTTACCGACCGTATTGTGTATACAATAAGGTAAGTTATTTTTATGATAAAATAACATACTTACTTATAAAAAGGAAATTTACATATTATACTAGTTAGTATTTCCTTGAAATCATAAAGTTAATAGAAATAAACTTGGTGAATTTCGAATATTTTTTATTATAAAGTAATTCAAAATTCAAAAATATTCTGAAAATTAAGCTTATATTGAAATTTAAACGGGAAATAACTTTAATAAAATTAAAGAATTAGCTTAACATCAATTTAATTTTACTAGATTGATTTGTGTCTTTAATTCTAGATAACTGAAGCAGCGTTTGCCCTGATGTCGAAGGATCTGTGTTGGGTTGGCAGAAACGTTATACATATATCGTTGGAAATGTGTATATCCGCACTGATTTTATTTTAAGAAAATTATAGAAATAGCCCATATTATAGAAATTTTTTTAACACAAAATAATATAACCAAAGGGTAAGGAAAATATGGAATGCATGGTTTTTGATTTGCTTCTTGTATAAGCGAAAATTGCAGCAATTTATTCCAAGTAAAAACATAATTTCTGATTGATGAATTATTTCAAAATATATTTGTAAATTAATAATGTTAATAATAACAATCATAGGTCATCTACAACAGAGGTTTTGAAATCTTTGATTTTAAAAATCTTGAGACTTAAAAATTTTTTAATGCAGCAGTATGAGTATTACTTTAGGGGTGCCATGTTATAATCCTGTATAATTTTTAGGATGTCAAAATAAAATAGTTAAATAATATACATATAAATATACATAATATATATATACAAATTGTTATATAGGCAATAATAGAAAATTAAGTACTTAAAATACATGAAATGATTTATAAAACTAAAAATTAAATAATTTTCGAAAAAAAAAATGAAAAACTACGAGTATAAAATCACGTGCGTGCATATAATTGGTTTCTCTTATGATTTTTATATATCAAAAAAAAAAGCAAAAACAACAAAAATTGTAATGCTACTAATTCTACTAAATATTCTAATAAAAATAATAATAACAACAGTAGAATGCGGCAATAACAATCATAATAGTAATAATAACAATAATAACAATACTAAGAGTAAAAATATTGAAGAAATTTTATTTTGGTTTTCTTTTTTTTTTATATTTGATTTGAACTTTGAAGCCAAAATACTCTAATAATCATGATTTATTCTCAATTTACTGTTAATGTTGTTTTTGTATTTTATTTTTACAAAATTACAAATTAGAAATTAATTTGAAATTACAAGCAGGTAAATAGTGTACAAATCGATTTTATATAGAATTATTATATTGTATAATCATCATCATCATTATCACAATTATCATTATAATCAACATCATCAGTCTATATCCTTAATATTTCGTATATGCACATATATACACACGTACAGTGTTCATATATTTTGAATGGTTTTCAAATTTTGAATAGCTACATATAGATTTAATAATATTCACCAATATATAGGGAAATATACGTATAGGTTTGCAATGGGATATTATAGGAAAATATCCTTTACATATACCTGTATACCACTCTTATATGTTTATTGTTATTTTTATTATTATTTTTTTTTTATACATTTATTAGTTTAATTTTTTTTTTCTCTAAATTTTCGTAAAATAAAAATTTGTTTTCTTTTCTTTCCTCTCTGATGTATATTTTATATATGCATCAATTTATACATATATACAGCCCCGGATTTATCATACATGCAAAGTATGCATTTGCAATGGGCGATAAAAAATAGGGGCGCCATTGAAAACTTAAAAAACCCCTAAATTTAAAAAAAAAAAATTTCACCCAAAAAAAGGATTCCAAGTTTTTTTTTATACATCAATTTATAGCGAAATTAACTTAATAAAATCTACCTACATGCAAACATAATATTTTGTTCCTACACATATTTTCTATTTGCACCATATAACAAAAAATGTTCATAGAATTAAAATTACTCATACATTTCTTTACTCTACACTACTCTTTCATTCTTATTTTTGATACGAATGCAGAACATATTTTTTTGAATGATATGAATCATCAGATTACAATTATTAATATTATTACTTTTATATACATTATAGAATGAATTTGTATATGCCTATAAACACAGAATATTATTCCACACAGTTGTATACATTCAATTGTTCATATATATAAATGAAATCGTCTCATATAATATACATATAATATACGCAAAAAATAAAAATATTCAAAAATACACATGTACACATAATTTATATTGTCTAATATAAATAAGATCAACACTCATGCGTACACATATAATTATCTCATAAAGCAAAATTTTTATTTTGCTGAGATTGCTCCCTATCAACACTCGCTCGTACACATATAATTATATCACAAAGCAATGTTTTTATTATGCTTAGTGGCTACACTCGTTCGTACACATTATATTTAAATTGTTTCATACATGCAAAATTTTATTTTTGCTTAGTTGTCGGCCACTCACCAAACAAACAAACACATTATTATAATGTATTACTTTTCTGTATACTATTGCATTAGTAAACAACAAGAACAAAACAAAAAAAACACAAATTAAGAATGAGAATAGAAAGAAATTAGAAAAAGAGAATGAGAGCAATATTCTTAAATGATGGAAAGCATAGCTTGATATTGAGATTGTGTATACCAATATTTTGTTTTTGTTTAACAACAAAAAATTATGAATGAATTTTAAAATTACATGATCGTTATGAATTTCTACTACTATGTTCTGCTTTCGTTTTTGAAAAAACTGTTATCAATCACAGAATTAAATTTTAATTGATAAAATCTAGTACTTGTATTGAATTGAAAAAATGTTGTTTAATAATCAATCGAATGTTAAGAATTTTATGTTGAATTGATCTTGTGTAAATCATCCAAACAATAAAAGTAAAATGAAATGGCGCATAATTTGTTTCACACGTTTATCTCCAAAATTAAAACATTTAAGCAGAACAACATTCTGAAATTTCAAAAAAAAACAAGCCTATAAATACCAGTAAATGCGTTTATTTTAATAAAGTCTAAAAAATTTAATGAACAGTATAAAAGCTTGTACCAATGTTTATAAAAAGCTTAGTTTTCAAGTCATAAATTTTAGAACAAAACTTTGATTTTCCTTAAATTTTTGAATGCAAGTCGAAACTTTTTTTATACGCTGCTTCATTTCTCAGGCGATTTGTGAAATAAAAAGCTAAATTTTATTCGTAAATTTAAAATTACGAATAAAAATAAAAATAATTTTTTACTTTTTTTCATATTCAAATAAGCTGTGAAAAAGTTCATTTGATATAATTTTCATAGAACCTTTTACAATAAGTTTCACTTGTAAGTCAAAAAATAAATTTTTTGGTTGTTAAAATCAAAAAATCAAGTTTAAATGATTGATATAAATCTGATCATAACTTAATAAAAAAACGTACAGTTAAATAAATTACCTTGTTTTTGAGTTTAAAAAACAAAAAATTGAAAGTTTAGTTCTAGACTTTAATTCTATAATTCAGCATAATAAGGTTACAAGAAAGTGCTTTATGATGCACAATGTGCAATGCCCATTACATTTTGTTCACAGTAATAAAATAGGTGAAACGGTTGAAGGGGGGGGGGGGCGCACTTTTTAGGAACCGCTTAGGGCGACGAATACATCAGGACCGCGCCTGCATATATACATAGATATATAAAATTTAATTTTTGGTCTCTACGTACTTGTTTTTTTTTTTTGTACAAAAATTTATTCAACACGAATAGCGAAAGCACCTAATATTATTCGTTTTCTATACTAAATATTATTATACACCGTTCAAAAATGTTCAACAATCCTAATTACATGATTTCCTTTTACTCTCTGAAAACGTGGTCAAAATATTTTATTAAACTCGTGCATTATATCTATATATACATAATTATATAGTTGTATATAATATATACGAATATATAAGAGGTAAAAATTGTTCTGTATTACAGAAAATCATCTACTCATCGTATATAAAACCTCTTATACCAATTTCTCTCATCATTAGAATTATAAAAACGTAAATACCTATGTTGTGGGTATATGTATATTGTATTCTGTGTGTTTATATTATACGAGTATGTATATCTAAATCTATACGATTGGTTTATTTTATTTTAGTATACCTGTACCAAGTATAATAATTTAGATGTAAAGATTAACAATATAAAAATTATATTTAGTATACTTATATTTTTAAGTATGTATATATATACTATTTATATAGTGGTATAAAAAGAGAGGATAATATCGCAGGATAAGTTGCCTAAGTGTAACTTGAGAAATTTTTATATTTTCATTTTTAAGAAAATATTAAGAAAAATGTATGGAATTTTTTCAATTGTTTGTATAGATAAAATTTTAAGGGTTAAGTATTATTATTTAATTTTTAAGAATCTAGCTTGGTGGATTCTATTTTTTTATTATTTTTTTAATATTTAACATGGATGGAAGAATATTGCATTAATATAACAGTTATATACAAATATATTAAATTTCATATTAAATTAAAAAAAAATTTTTTTTTGAAAATAATTTCGTGATTTTCAAATTTTATGAAACCGCATTATCAATACAACGTATCTACATAATATAAGAATATATAGCTAATGTACATTTTTTTGTAATGTTGCTGTGTTAGATATTCTTATACTTATCTGCAAAAATTTTATTTATTATAGTTAAAATAAATTACAGAAGAAAATGGTGTAGTAATTTTAAGATTACCACCAACGTATAATCCTTAAAGGAATATTTTTGAAGTAGAATAAATAAATATGGAATATAATTTTTGTATATATACATTATAATAAAGTGGATATTAGAGAAAACTAAAGGTAAGTACGTATAATCATACGTATATAAGCTAATTTAATGCAATTAATTTTATATTTTCATTTGTTAAGTTGCGGTCTACACATTCTAATCTAATAAAGCAAAATTAAATTATACACCCTTTTATAGCCAACAAAATACGATTTGCTAGATTTTGTAGTAATCGGAAAATGTGTTGCTTATGGTTACTTTCCATAATCAATAGAAATCAGGGATTAATTAAGTAGTGTTAATTGTACGAGTATTAATTATCAATAAATACGACGTCGCTGTACTAGATTATAGTCCCTAAATAAATATTTTATAAGAAAACACTATTGCAATTATATTAATGATATGGATCGAAAATTTTTGATGAAGTTTATTCTCTCTAATTGAGAAAATCAATCTATGCGGTCAGTTTTCAGACCAGTCTTACTAAGCAGACTAGTTATTGGCAGTTGTTAGAAACATGACTTATATGAAGAAAAACAAAGTATGCCGATGAATCGCTGTGATATAATGTTTTCTATCCATATATTTACATAAGGCTCATATCAGCACTAAGGAGACTCTGCCATTTTATTTTGTGACATACTTATATAACTTTAGTTAATAACTGTTCACATAATTTTATTCAATTATTTACTTTCTAGAATTTTTTGAAATTTAAAATGCGTAAATATCTTAATAATATAAAGTCTTATATTATTAGGTTCTACTAAGTATTTCTAGGAGGAGTAAATAAAATTTACATTCAGAAATTTAAATTTAAATAATATTAAATATTTTCATGAGAAATTTTATATTATGTCAATTTTGAATTCAAAAATATATAGGAAAATTCAATATACGTGAGGTAAATTTTTGAAAAATAATATTTATTTATTGAATTGAAAATTAAATCATATAAGTTTATGATGTACATACAAAATACATATATGTTCTGTAATGTGACACGAACAATTGTACTTTTGAACCAAATACATGAGAATTTTCTAAAAATTTTTTTTGTAGATAATCTCATAATTCATACACCAAAATTATAATTTTCGACTCTGTAAAAATATAAAAATTTTCCAATTAACCCCTGCAACTTTCACGACTTTATGACATTTGTTTTATTTCACAGTTCTCGTCAAAGCTGTTCTTAGTTTTCAGGGTTCACTCTACAGCTTATCGCATTAATAATGTAGTCACTTTTAAAATCTTGCCTATTAATATCCATTCAGGACGGTGATTGGCTCTTATTTTATTATTACTCATACTTCTCCGTTCACTTAATTAACATATCCCATCCATCTTCTTCCATTTCTTTCCAATAGTTTTATATTTGGGCAACTCGATTTATTTTACTCTGACAGTCTTCTTACAAGTAGCTGTTTAATATTCAAGAGTTTAATTCAAGAGGAGGCTCGGGCTTGAATAATTTTGTTGGTCGTCATTATCCTTCTCAGCTTTTATCTCTTTGTTTGAACTCAAATTTACTCTTACATGTGCAGTACACACTAATATCTTTTACCTAATAAAAAGATGGACGAAAATATTGAAATTTTTTATTTTATTTAAATTATTATAAAAGAGTTGGGATATTGAATTTTTCGCGGCATAAAATGAGAACAGATAAGAGCATCAAAAATTTTCATATTCTTTGCTTAGTTAATTTTAAATTTTGAGAATAATTTTTCAGTAAACAAATTTTCTAACTGTTATTTCAAATTTCATTTTTTTGTTCCGTTTATTTTATTTTTATTTTTCTTTTTTTTTTTTAAACTGAATTCAAAATCAGTTAATTTTAACGTTCCCCTTTTAATAGAGTTAAGCATAGCTTTCGTAGATATATATATTTGGATAAATATAGGGTAAGTGAATATGCATAGTGTATTAAAATCCTTGTTTTAGTTCTCTTTTATTTGTTTTATTTGTATGCTGTGCAATTATGTACAGGTGAAAATGCGGATTAAATTTTTTTTTTGCCAAAAATAATAACAAAAAGAGCACATAAAAATATTAAAATAACGAATGAAATCAGAATATAACAAATTTTATTTATACTAATCTGCATTACGTTGACAACCTTCAATTGAAAAAGTTAAGCCAAAAAAATTGATTAAGGTATCACACCACATAGTGGAATAAGAACTTTTGTTTCAATATATTTTGCGGTGAGTATTCTAAAAACACTAATTTTAATAGTTCATTCCCGCAGAAGCAAATTTGTCAAGATGGAGTCAATGTCTAGTATGGATTCATCCACTTCTCGATTGATAAGTTACAACTTATGACAAGGCTGAAGTGGGATCTACTTCAAAACAACTTCAATTTTCTTTTCCATTTATGAAAAAGTTCTTCTGTTTCTTCATACTCTATGAGATTTCTCTGAGCAGCTCTTTATCTTCAATTTTTTTGGAATATTTTTAAAACATGCGGCCTAGCTTTGAATGGGCACCGTATTGATTAGAATAGTCTCGTAGTGTAAATTATATTTTAATGCAGTAACGTGTCTCCTATAAATTAACTTAATTGCAGGTTCCAGGTAACTATTAATGTTAATGAACTCCTAAAGCATTTTGATTTGGATGAGAAGTTCTTGATATATCTTTCAGTGCAAAATATTGGAAAATGGCATAAACCCAGAATATTTTCTCTGCAAAATGGAGGAGCAATTGAGCGAGGTGGAGATTGATCCGACGCTTTACCTACCCTCAGGTCGTTTTCTCTTGCTAATGGAAATCAGGTTTGCTAACGATCTTAATTAACTTTTGATCAATTCGCTTTTGTTCAGATAAGGAGGTGAGATTATTAGCTTCTGGAAGTACCGCAATGAATTTATTTTGATTAATTTGTTTTTCTGTCAGCTTTGGATGTTGTTTAACATAGCTTAGGTAGCGTATTGATAAGGTTGATGCTGTGAACGGCAATATTATTAAGTTGGCGGCAGCTTGAAATATGTTTTGTACGTTCTAAATAATTTCATGTTATGCTTGTTTTTTTTGTTTTGTGTATGTTTTGTGAATTTAATGGAACTTTATTTTTGTATATCTATTAATTTTTTAAAAGGATCTTTCGTTTATTTTTTTTATATTTATTCATTTACATTTTTTTTTTTGTTTTTTGGATCCATTCCAATTTCAAGAGCGGAATTCATGTTGTATAAAATGGTATCCGTATACGGAAACCGTACATTTTATACAGACTATGAATAAAAATGTAAATTTTTCTTGTTTTTGTTTGTATTTCTGTTTTTTTTTTCTTCTTTTTTTTTTGTAAATTTAATTATTACAGTTTTTTATTTTTTTAAATAAGGTCATGTACGTATGACGTATTTTTTTTTTCTGTTTCTACTAATATAATTATCAGTTATATGAGGGTAAAATAAAAATTAAAGAAAATATAATATAGAAAAATCTATAGGTACTTTTGTATTAATTAAATAATATGAAAATTTAAAATGGAAGGAAATTTAATAATTTAAAAAATAAAAAAATCAAAAATAATAATAATAAAGAGAAAAGAGTTAATTTGCAATTTTACACATCATAATCAGTAAATGAAAAAATGGGGGACTTAATTTGAAAATATTTCAATAAAAGTTTGTACACTAAAATATGCAATAGGAGCAGAAGAAGAGGGTTGTAATAATGTTAAGAATTGAATTTGGTAGTATAGATATCAATTGCGATTCATTTAGGCTGGTTTTAATAATCTGTCAGTTTTCTAAATCAATTAATGTGCTCAGCAATAAAACGAGTAGTGATCGATACGAAAATTTTCATGAATCACAAATATTTCTGAAATATTTTCGTTAAATATTATAGTTTGTCATTATTGTTAAATAAAATTCTATGATTTCAGAAATTTACTTGTATAACTTATGAATTTTTTGTTGAAGATTTATCCGCATATTCTTGTTGGAAAACGTATAATAAAATTAGCATTTTAAAATTTAAACTTGAGAATAATTTTCTACTAATCTCCATTTCAGCAATCACCAATTTTTTGACTCATACAGTGCCCACATGAATTACACCACAATTATAAAATTTTACCATCTACAAATTGCTTTGTTATTTTTGGGTTATTTAGGACATTTATGAAGTTAAATAAATTTGAAAACAAAATTTTGTAATTGAACCAAAGAAGAACTTTTTAAGTTTGACTAATATTTTTGTTAAAGGAATAATTACCATATTAATACTAAATTGTTGTATTGAATGTTTTCTGAAGTAGGAATAGAGTTCCGTATTATTATAGATGAAATTTTAAGGACAGCCTTTAAACTGTATTTTAATTCATAATTGAATGCAAAAATACTGCAATACCGAACAAAAGAGAAGTTTTTTGTTTTACGTTCCGGAATACAAATTCGATTTTTTGACATTGACATTTTTAAATTGATTTTATAAAATCACCACCATCTTAAAATTACCAGTCTACAGTTTCCGCACCGAAAATCAACGCATAAAAACTGAAAAATTGACAATATGTTAATATTTAAATATTAATTAACGAATGCTGGCAATACTTGTCATCAAAATTTTATACAAAGTGTATTCTGAATTTTTCTAATGCACGCATTTCATACAATTTAGAATGTATGCCATTGTAAATTTTTTTAAAATACAACACGGGGCGTGAGACTTATCGTTAAGTTTGTGATTCTTTTTTATAGTACGAAATACTGCCACATCTCTAAGATAATTTATTTTGTTAACAATATCTTATATATAAAAAATAATACTCGATTAAATGAATGATTTTCAAAAATTTAAGAAAAACCACTTTAAAAAAATTTCTGAATTTAATAAAGAAGTTCATAAATTTAATTTTTTCTTAATGTAAGTATAAATTTGGACATGGACAGCTAAAATAATTTTTATATAAACATATTTTTTTTCATATTTATTATCAATTTTTAAGAAAAAAAAAGACATTTGACATCTGTCAAAAAGAATCATGCACGTTCATGATTACCCCTTTTATGAACTATGAATAAAATATGATTTTAAAGGATATGATGACGATAAAATTAATAACATAATATAATACTATTGTGTATGTGTGTATATATATGGAAATATACGTATATAATAAATATGGTATAACGTTATGGTATGATTCAGTTTTACTTCTATATTATTTTTTAAACGGTATAATGCGTCATATACTTATACATATGTACATATACCAATATAAATGTCAATGAAGTAAAAATGAATAGAAAAATCATAAAGTTTAAATGAAATAGATTTATTTAAAATATATGTACATATTAGTATAAATATACATATATCATATATCAAGTTAAAGAATTATAATACGGTCTGATTGATTCAGTCATGCAAATTTATTTGGTTGAATTGTTTAATTGTTCTATAAGTTACTCAATGTTGCACATTTTTATTATATTGTCACAATTTTCCAATATCTATAAATACATTTAAGCTATATACACAAACATGTACCCATACATACAAATGTGGAGAGATATAATAGATGATTGAAATTTAAATAATGTTTATATGTATATGTACATATATATATTTGTAATAATAATGTCTACAGATGTTGAATAATAACATTAAATTTATAACAAAATAGAAGATAAGCATTAAATACCAAAACAAAAAAAAAGAATGAAGTCAAATAGCCGAGATTACCATTTTTATCCTAATGGGTTAAGGTGTATTCCAAAAAAAAAAAATTCTCTTCCTATATTGTTATTGTTATTATTATTGTTTTATCTTGTTTTAATATCTTTTTTGGTTGTTTTTTTTTTTTCGTTTTTGGTAAAAAAATTTTTTCGAACTCATTTGTTATTTTATACAATGTTAACCAATACATGTATATATGTATATGTCTAGATTATATAATTATATATTACTGCTGAAACAATTACTGATATCGAGTATTCAATGTTATTGGTTGACGTATACAAAATGCATTAAAACTAACAATTTTTGCAACATCAATTCAAAATATACAAAGTATACAATGAGAAACAATTCAAAATTGTTAAAATAAAAAATGTTATGTATGTATGTATGTCCGTATGAATGTATGTACAAGAGTGAGCCAAAACATAAAAATGTAATTTTAAATTCTGAAGAATTTGTTTTTGAAAAGACTTTATAAATGTAGTTTTACTATTTGTTATACATAGCTAAAACTAACTATAAAAAAACATCAAATTGTAATTTTAAGCAATTTTTCAAAAAAATTGCATATTTTTAGGTTACCAATGATACAATTGCAATGATAACTGCGAAAATTCTATTGTACTTCACTACCAATATGATTTTTTGGTTAAAAGCAAAATTTTATTATACTTTTTTTTAAGAGATCCATACTTTAAAGAACGGCTTTTCAATCTGTTGGCCATATTAATTACTCTACTCTTATAGGACGATTGCAAAATTTAAACCGTTTTACTTTACTTCTCAATAAGATTAAGTGTTGGGTTTTACACATCTTGAATTTTGAAATTTCTAAAATTTAACTAGCTAAAGCTAGTTTCCTAAAGTTAAAGCTCGGAAAATTTTTAAAAGCTTAGTCCTTTTTTTAAATAAAATCTTAAATTTAAACTAGATTAACTTAAAATCGCAATTTTTCAAGTTAGAAAGCGTTCCTTCAAAATAACAGAATTCAATTAGTTCCATCAGCTCTATGAGTTATGTTGCTCCGTAAAAGCACATATTAGCTCTACATACATAAGCTCTATGAATATATGAGCTATATTGTTAATTAATATCAGGTTAGTGATTTTAAAAGGAATAAATCCTGCTTAATATTAGCAATCATAGTTAAAGAAATAATATAAAATTTTTTTAAATTTTCAATATTAAAATATCCTATAATTGATTGGGATACTGATATTTTAAAGGTTAACTACAACTAAATATATTTTTTTATCATTCATTTTTAATTTTGGTAACATATGTATATATTATGATGCACACATGTATGTACAACTATGACTGATTTCTCTCTGTCAATTTTTTTTTATCATCATCATCAAACGCTATCGATACTTTTTATTTATTGTATTGAAACAATAAATTTTAATATTTTTCTTATTTTTCATTTATTTTGGCCCTAGAGTTCTATATTGTATACATATATATCCTCTGCATAAGTGTTATATAAGTATAACTATACTTTTAATGACTATAATCTTTGAAATAGTAGAAAAAAAAATGTTGAATGATTTTACTTTTTTTTTGTTTGTGTTTTTTTTTTCTTCCTTTCGAAAAATTAAGTTTGGTTGATGCCTTCAGGATGTATTTTTCATTGTTTAATGTTGGTAAATATCACGTTGACGCATCAAATAACTTTATAGTTACATATTATGATTATAAGGATCCTTACATAATATGTACGAATGTACGTATATTGGTGTATTTGTTTAAATATAGAATTCATGTGTGGCATAACTATATTTATAACTCCACAATACTTGTATGTGCATATGTGTACATTGTTATGAATATATGTATTGAAGCACGTTCACTTAATTTATATTTTGTTTAATATATCCGTTTCCTGTACATTTTTTAAATACAATGTTCAGGATTGCCAAAAGTAAAAAAAAAAATCAAAAAGATACATTTAAACAACACAACATGTACAAATATATTTCAGAGGAAAAAAAAAAGAGAGAAAAAACCAATTGAAAGAGCAGAAAAAAAAACTGAAGAATTTGGGCGAAAAACCAAAAAAAAAACAGGATAAGTATGTAGCTATTGTGTAACATTTAATTATGAAAATATTTTATCAAAAAAAAAAAAATTAATATTAAAAAAAAGTTATTTTGCATCCAAAATGGAAAAGTTTTGGAATCAAGAGATTTATTAGCTCATATGCTCAACAAATACCATCTTTACCATCGAACCATATTTTAAGAGTAGACTATCAAATTATGTCTAAAACTCAGATGACTACTGCGAAAATTTTGGATCAAATTTTAAGATTTGGTGTACTTTAATTGGAATCAAGTTGCTTTCTATAAATTATCGTTAATTTTAAGTCTCTTATTCAGGACTCTTCTAGTTCTTGCCGTATATGCTTAGTGCTTTGAAAAATAGTACTCACAACAGTACCACCATCTTTGTAATTGTGATTTACAAAATTAATTTACTATTTTATTGTATATAATAAATTATTTTTGAAATTCTCTTAATAATTTGAAATATTTTCAATAACTTTTCAATAATATTGTGAATAATTATTGTTCCAATTTGTGAATAAATTGAAATTTGTCCAAAAAATTTTTATTTTAATTTTTTTAATATTCTTACTAAATCTGCATTTATTTTTTAATAATATGGCAAGATTAACTATATATTTTGTTTATTTTTCTCTTTTAATACTCAAAATGAAAGATAACACAAGAAAGGATTCTTGAAAATTCAAAATTAAGTAAAGAAATTATTTCTATAAATATACACAAAATAATCTTGCGTATATCTTTGTATAACAGAGATTGTTAAACTTAAATAATAAAATGAAACAAATGACAAGAATTTAATTACGATATGATGCGGCTAATCATGAGAATATTAAAAATTTCAAAAAAAATTTATATGAGACTTGGGGTTTATAAATGTTATGATCAAATTAACTGGAGAGTTTTTTAAGGTTTCCAATTCTTAAACTCTAAAAACTGGGTATGCGGTCTATAATGCAAAAATGGGCCTGTAATCAAAATATTTAACAATTATTAACAAATAATTAACTATTGAATGAAACTTTATTTTGCATACAACAAGCCTTTTAGTTATCTATCTGGTTTTCTGCAAATTCTAAAAAATATTTTGAAAATTTTGTTAATTTAGCTTAATATGAGGTCTGTGATAGGTTCAGGTAGAATTAGGGTTTCAAATTCGAAATATAAAATTTTTAAGATAGTATCGGATTCTTTTGAAGTGTTAAGTTTCGTACTGATGGGTCAAAATCGATTTCCGGGTTCAATTCTGATTCAGATTTTGAACTTAATACCCGAAATATTTATAAACAATATTTGAATCCATGTACATTAAAATATTGCTGGCAAAACTGTGATACGACGTAAGTGCAAATATTTCTAAAAGTACTTTATCAATTTTCTGTTTATGAAATCTCAAACAGTGCATCTTTAAAATTTACGAAACAGTAAAAACTAATAAATAATTACGTATTTTTTAAATAATTTTCATATTTTCATAAATTTAAAAGATGGATTGTTTGACATTTCCTAAACAGAAAATTGGTAAAGTACTTTTGGAAATATTTGCACTTACGTGGTATCACAGTTTCGCCAGCGATATGATCTATACAATTTCAGGGATGTTGTCGGTTCCGGTTTGAGAAATTACTTAAGTCTCATAAAAGAACGACTGAAGAGAACACTTTGAGAATCAACTTACTAATACTTACGACAAACATAATAAAATTTATTCAATTGATTTTCTTTTTATTATTGTTTTTCTTCTATATTTTACTGTTATTGTTATTATTATTTTTACTTTTATTATTATTATTATTTTGTGCCTTTGTCCAGTTGTGGTATTTAGTGTATATTTATAGTAACAATTCAAACAACGAGTATATACCTTATTGTAGCATATTTTGCTAGTTAGTAGCAGTTGTATAATATAGTTAGTTATAGTATGAATAAAAACGGTATAAGAATACGGTATAGTATAAGAAAATATATTTTATATTTTTTAATGCAGGTCACGATATGGAACAATGTATTGATACGTGCCAATATCTAAAGAGTGACTGAAATTGAATGAATGAAAAAGAAATGAAAATCTACATATGCTCAATATGCTCATAAAGTTGATTTTATTTGAATTGTGTGTATATCCTTTATTTTTTTTTTATATGATTTTTTTCTTATACTATATTCCTTTATATTTATGTGTGTGTATTTGTAATGTTGTGTTTTTTTTAGTATTTCTCTCGTTGATCCCATATAATATAATTCGATATATATTTTATATTTATAGTTAAGAATATCTCATGCATATTATATTTTTTTTACTCTTCTTTTGTTGTTTTTTTTTCATATAAGAATATGATTTGAATCCTTTGGATTCTTATATTTTCATTACAGTCATAAAGTAGTTTTCTTTTCTCAATTTTTATGTTATGTTTTCTTTTTTTTGTGTGTTTATTGTGTTTATAGAAGTAATCTCACAGTTGTGCTCAACTGAAGTTGAAATACAAGAGTAAGAAAAGGGGAAAAGAAGGGAATGAAGAGAGAAAGAGAGTGTAAAAAAAATAAAACGTGTTGTATAAAATTGATAGAAATATGGAAAATTCATTTTCTTTTCGTTCCGGTTATTTTTTTTATTCTTTTGTTTTGTAGATTTTGTAGGTTATAATATTTAAGCTAATTTTTTCATTTTTTTATTAAAACATATTAAATTTTATTAAATAATATAAATAAATATTATAATTGTTTTTGTATGATCGTCATTATATCATCGGCTTTAATTTTCGATAAAAAATTGTCAGATTATCCAAAGAATTCAAAATAAAATGGAAGTATTCTGAATGAAACGCCAGTACTGTTCAAGTAATATTGAATTTTTCCATTGCATACATGCTTGCTTGCCACAATTATTGTATGGTGTTAATTTAATAATTTTTTTTTAATTTCTTAAAAATTTATTAATATTTCAATTATATTATATGCTTATAAGCCATTATGCATTTCGTACAATTTCGCATATCTCTCACTTCATTTGAATTTCTTATCATAAGTCGGCCAATTTACTCATGCCATATCTTGTTTATATAGAAATTTATAGATTTTTTTTCTACAGTGGAATAAGCATTATTGTTATTAATATATTAAGATCATTATGCAGTAGAAGTTTTCTAATTCGAATTTTAAAAGTAATTTACAAAAGCCAGTTTTCCTTAAATTTGAACTGGTTTTTTTGAAAGTGGTATAAGTCCATTTCTTTACATATTCAGATATATATGGGCTTGCGTTTGAATCAATTTAAATATTCTGGCCATAATAACATAATTTGTTAGTTTTATGTCTACATAGAACTCTGTTGAAATTTTGATTGTAAATAGTGGAGAGAAGTTGTTTATACTTAAAGAAAGAACCTATTGATTATACTTAAAGAAAGTTTGCTATGAATATATTAAGTTCAAGATTAGGTGGATAACAATGAAATTTTTCGTATTCGTTCATCGTTTAATATTACTCTTTTCCAAACCAATTTTCACTGATATAAATAATTTTTGTAGGGAACTAATTCTATTATTTAGAACTCTAATTTTACTAATACTAAAATATCATATTACCTATTTCTAAATTTCCCTTTTATGAGAGTGAAGGATTCTTTTGCCAAATTTAGAATTGTTTAATTTTTTGGTAACTTTAAATACAATATAACAGTTAGAAAACTAGTTGTAAAATCCAAATTTCAGTTCTAACTATACACTATTGAATGAAAACATTTTGCATGATTATTTCTGTTATACATGTTAAATAATTTATTTAGGTTTTTTCTTATTTCTTAAAATAAAATTCATTATTTTTAGAGCACTAGTTGCGTGAAACATTCAATTAACTAAGTATGTATATTATGTACTTACTGGAACTAGGTACTTAACCTATTACAAATTCATGTGCAATATGGAAATATTTATGAATGAGAAATGTAAAAACAAAAAAAAAATTAGATTTTAAAATAATTTAGAATGATTTGCAAACATGAAATTTTTATATGTTAAGTATTTTAAATTTTCCAACTAAGTCATTAAAAAAAAAAAAATTTTTTTTAAATGAATTTTTATTTTTTTTTGTAATTTCATGTGGATTAAAATTTGAAAATCACGCAAATAAATTTTCTTTATTTACAGTTTTTGTTTTTCATTTATTTCACATTTTCATGTTATTGATGGCGATAGTAGACATTGCCTGTTGCATAGATGGTTAGATAGAGTTATAAGGATGGCGCAAAAATAGTTAATGGTGTTAATACCTAATGCATTTTTGTGCATATATGTATGTATGGGTGTATATGTATGGGAAAATGTTATAAAATATGTGACTGAAATTTATTTACTTTGTTTAATGAAGTAACAGATAAGTTTTATTTTAGAAGTGTGCATGTGCTTTATGTAATATATTTATGTTATCTAGATCTAATTTAATTAATGGGATCTATTTTCAAGAATGATATTTTTTCAAATATAAAATTTTTTTTTCTGCTTTTCTTATTGCGTGTTAATTAATTACTTATAGAAATTACATGGAATTGTAAATTTTTTCGAATATATGATGAATAAATAAATTTAAAATTAGAATTGAAAGGATAATTGAAATTTTATACTAATGAAATTTATAATGTGGCAAAAGTTTAAATTACATTTTGTTATGTTTTTTTGTTACTTTATTTTGAGGCTGACTTTAGAGGTTTTAGAAAGTGGGTGTAATATTTATATAAAAAGGTTTTTAAATTAAAGTATTTTTTTCATTATTTTTTTTTGAAAAATTGAAAAACTTTTAATTTAGGTAATAACAAAAAAGTTTTAAATGAAACTGAAAATATTGCATACATTTAGGTGCAATAATCTTTAACACCTTAATAATATTATTTCTATACTAAAATGTAGGTAATCTGAAGCAGATCAATCTTCGATCTGACAAATAGCAGTTATTCCGTATAGCCCGACAACCATATCGACTCCTATTAATTGATTAAGCGGCTAGACTCCAGTTAAGAGCTAGGTCAGATTAAAAAAGATGTAACTTTTTGAAACATTTTCTCGTAGTTTTCGCCATTCATTTTGTATTTTTAAGGGAAAGTGACATAATTACGGTTCTGCACATGCACTTAATTCACTTTAAGGCTAAACTCAATATACTCTTTTTGGACTTTAAATTACACTATATTACTGAATCGCAAAGGGCATCACTGTATCTCTGTAATTTTTTAACCGTAATCGGTTAAAAGATTGTGAAACGTTATATTGGTACAGTTAGAGAAATTTTTCTTTTATGCCTTTCTAAACCCATTTCTATAATTTAGAAAATGATTAATATATAAATCAATTGGTCTCGTCGACGTAAAGCTATCGCTAATGCTCCCATCGGAACTTGTGATTGAATTTTGAGGTCAGTTTAAGGTTAAAATATATTCAGATCAATTATTTAAAATTATTTATCATATTTTAGCTTTTATTTAATAAAATGAATATGTGAAAAAATAAGTTTAAATAAGTTATTGAGGATGTAGATTGTTGATTGTATAATCGGGGTAATAATGCATTGCAATTATTGTGAATGGATCTATTTCACGAGAAATCACAAAACCATATTCGTTCTAGAACAACCTTTCAAAATCTTACGCATTTCTCGATTATTACGATTTTCTTCATGAATTCAAGCAAATTGTGATGATCGCAAACTCTGTCGTCGTAAGTGTGTAGCTTTACGATATTTCTTCCCCATACTTGAGCTCGTACTTTCTGAAAACGTGTATTGAGGTTCCACTCTCACTCTCCGAATTCGGTGAAGTAAGGTGCTACAAATGTCGGTATATGGGAACGCATCTGCACTAAAGTTGTGTGAATTAAATTTTTATGTAAATTTTTTCCAAATTTCAATTGCGTTACTATAAATTTTTAATAAATTTTCTTTTTGTTGTAATCATTATTACTATATTAAATGGAGGAAAAGAAAATTTTCACTTTAAGGAAAAAAAAACTGCATTGGATTACTTTAACCTTTTTTCAAATTAAATTTTTTTTTCTCCCTTTATAAGTCATTTTTAAGTTACACACATAGATAGCAGCTAGCACATTCGTGTTCTACGTATACATGAACACATTTGTCCATATTTAATAAAATATTTAATTCCGTTTTTATTATAGTTTCTTTTTTTTTTATAAAAATGCATAACAGCACACGTTTTTACGCTAAAAAGAACTTTGTTTTTTTTTTTTGTGATTTGAGTCCGCTTTTAATAAAAATAATTCTTGTTTTATTAAAAAACGACAAAAAAAAAGAAATAAAAAATAAATGAAAAAGGAAGAAAAGAAAGAAAATTGTGGAAAAATTCAACAAAACGGAAAATAACAAGGAAAATTTTTGTCACGTTTTTCATAATTTCATTCGTTTTCTGCTAGCATTGCCTTTATTTTTTATTATTATTATTTTTGTTTTGTTTTTTTTTTTGTTAGTTGCTGTTATTGTTTTTTTGTTGTTGTTGTAGTTATATTTTGGTTTTATTCAACATAATATTTTTTTTGCATAGTTTTTATCTAAAAATAATATTAAAAGAATCAAAAAAAAAAGAAGAAAGGGAAAAGATTTTAAAATGCGCTTAAACAGAGTGTCTAAATGTTGAAAAATAAATTAAATTAAAATTCTATCATCCATACGAAATTGAGAGTTAAGAGGGCGGAATATCAATCACGGCCAATAAGTATGACGTTCTCTGTATTATTTGTGTAGTAATGAATCAAGCCGAAAGTTTATTCCTAATTTTTCAGATTTTTATAGTTTTAGTCATAATTTCACAGCTAAGTAAGATATATTGGTCAAATTTTAATAGAATATTGAATAAGCTAAAACTAGTTTCAGTGTAGAACAAAATGAAAATTTAACAAAACTGAGTTTGGTAGGTTTCGCTTGTAATCATAGAATAAGTTTCATTGTCCGTAATATGTCTCGTACACTGTCAATATGTCAAATTTAAATGGAAATGGGATTTTCTGAAGAATTATAAAATTCAACTAAACTGGAATTTTAACATTGAAGCCTCAGTAAGCTTTTAAGAAGTGATGTATTGTTAATAAGCTACCAAAAAAATTATGTACAAAGAGTGAAGTTCAACATGAATTTTCTTAAGACTATTACACAATAATATGTTTGCCTAACACGTATGCTTTAATACAAAATGAACTGGGATACTCCGTATTGAACAGGATACCCGTATTTTTTTCAAAGATGATATAGTTTTTCATGAGAGGGAAAAAATAAATTGAATAACTTCATTATGAGTGATTAAATTCACTTAGCCAGTTTATAATACAGATTTACACATTTAGATGTTATACTGAAAGAAAGAAAATAAGTGAACATTTAAATTGCACCTGAATTGAGTTGCAAGATCAAAATTTGTGAGAACTAAATTGTTCAGATTTAGAGCGTTAAACTTGTTAATTATTTTGTTAAAAAATTTTTAATTTAGAATTTGCTTTGAATATTATTGCATTTAGTTCCCTCAGAAAATATTTTAACATATAAATTATATATCAGAAAATATAATAAATGTTAGACAAATTATTAAGGTATTTGAAAATTATCTATAAAAACTTTTGGTAAGCTGGTTATGATAACCAGTTTCTCATTTATTTAATTATACTCTTTTCAAAAATATAAAAGCAAAAAGAAAATAATAATATCTTATTATAATTTTAATACTAGATGGACTAATAAAATAATGAAACTATCTGTCTCTCTTACTCTTTTAATATTCACAATATTCAACACAATGCATTTAAGCAGCCACGGAACTTATTATTATAATACTAGAGGCCGAAAATAAAATTTAAAATAACAATAATAATACAACAACAACATTAAAGAAAAAATTATCAAAAAGTAGATTTAACAAAATAAAAAGAGAAAAACTAGTAGAGGAAAAATAGTGAGACAGAACGAGAGAGGGAACACAAAAAAAAAAATCGGAGTACTAAAAAGTGATTTTCCTTTGATGTGCTAAAATATAATGAAAAAAAAATTCCAGTCTTTTTTTTCACTTTTTCTCATCTTAATCCTTTTTTAAGAAAATTCATGGTACGTTATTCTATACACAGAAACGTATAAATATGTATATATATTTTTACTTTACATATTTCTGTATACATTTAATATTGCAGTGGATCAAAATTTCAATTGCAATTGAGTTGAAAATTTTAAAGTGTTATGCGATAATGAATTCTTAAGCTGAATGATACGAGGTAATGGAAATTTTGTATAGCTAATCCCAACTAAGCAATTACGTACAAATTTAAATATTAATTTTCTAAAATTTTATAGCTATTTTTAAAGAAACCATTTTGATAATAAAAACTATAAATATTTGAATTCGATATACTATGAATTCAAGATCTAGTTAGAAAATTTATAAATTATTAAAACAAATTGTGCGAAAATAATTATAACTAAAATGTAAATTTAATTTGAATAAAACTGAAATTATTTAAAAATGTTCGACCTTCGACTTATATTGGAGCCGAAACTAAAGTTGAAAATCTAAAATTTTAGCTTATATGACTTTAGAAATTAAATAATCTTATGAGTTTGTATAAAAGGAACTCGGCTATTAAGTGTAGATTAAATATAAATAGTGACAATTCTAAAATTATTTTCAAGAAAACCTCCTAAGCTTAAGTAAAGAATTCAAAAATTTTACTTATAAAAGCCGAATATTGCACAGAATGAAATAATGTAGGAATGTTATTAGTTAATGCTTTCAGAAATCAATTACATACTTAGTTTACTTTAGTGGCATTGTTTTGAATTTTACCATTCTGTTCATCTTGAACAGAAAAGTCACAAATAATTCAAATTATTATGCTCACTTAATGGATCCAAGTGTCGCAATGTCGCAAAAGATAATTAAATTTTATAAGACAAATTTAAGATAGTTATTCATAAATAGTTTTAGTTTCTATACTGTTAATTCATACTGACACATTTAAATGTATATGTAGATCATATTTGTGTATATTAAAGAATTTCAAAATTTTTGTTGAACAACGTTCTTATTGAACAATATAACTATGAAATTAATTTTCAAAAATTATTTCAATCTCAATAAATCAATTTAATCAAGTCCAAATCCAAAAAAAAAATTTTCAAATATATTTTTAATATCGCAATCAAGCATGTATTCGTAAAAAATTTTATATTGTTGGGTTTTCATTTTTTTTTTTGTATAGTATGTGATTGTTAAGTATATAATTTATATATGATGATATCATTTTGAATATTCGTGATGTTTATGCTAACTTTACATAAAGAAATTAAAATAAATAAAGGACGAAAAAAATGAAAATAAAAGAAGCTTAATCTGCTTGCATGTACAGTCACATACACACACACATTCAGATGAACGTGTGTAAATATGTATGTTTTAATGTATTTGTCGCTTTATAACATTAAATTTTATTTTTTTTTACTCTTGTTATATTTTACACTATTCTACATACATACATATACATAAAAAAAGTTACAAGAAAAACAAGAGAAAGAAAAGAACTTGAAATGCGGACACAAATAAAAATTTATTGCATTTTCCTGAAAAATTATTTCTATTCTATTTTACGATAGTTTTCAAAAAGAAAAAATACAAAATAAAAATAAATAAATAAAACGAGAGAAAAAAAAAGAGGCGAAAATAGGATTATGGATGGCACCATTGTGAAGAACAGGCAAAAAAAAAAAATAAATAAAATAAGGACTTTTTTTTTTTAAAGAAATACGATAAAAAGAACGTTTTTTTTTCTTTCTTACATTCTTGCTTGGTTATTTTTTCTGTAGAACTGTTGTAAAAGTTATTCAATTTAAAGAAAAAAAAAAATGAATTTTATAGTTATTCTTATACATTCGACTTTGGTCCTTGGTTGATCACAAACACACACTGAACAATATGAAATGAAGTTTTTGAACTCGTTCGATATTAAAAATTTGTATTTTCCTTATTGTTGTTGCAATTATAAATAATACCAAAAAAAAAAAAACACAAGTGCTTATATGAAAATTTTTGTAATTTTTTTTTTATATAGAAAAAAAATTTTGATGCAAAAATTTTTGTAAAACTATAAAAAGGCTTTTCTAAACAAAATAGTAAATTGCAAGAGTGTGAAAGAGCGAGAGCAAAAAAAAAAATATACAATAATTTTATTTATTAGATATTTTCATTATTACGTCACGATTTGAGTTTAATATTTCTTGCTTTTTTTTGGTTTAAAACATCATCAGCTGCATTATATATTTTTGAAAATTATTATAGAAAATTTAAAAGTTTTTTAAATCAAAAAAAAAAAAAAAACATTGAGTAGCAGGCAACACATGCAACTGTGGTCAATCTTATTAAAAATATAAATGTAAGAAAATGAGTTCTAATCAAAAAGATGAATTATAAAATAGCACATTATCATGAAAAAATAGAGCTTTTATAAAATTATTATATTATAGTTATTGCATAGTTTTAGGATGAGAGAATATCAAGATAAGCCTTAACATATGAATTGATTTGTACGAATTGGGTAGTTTCAATATATTGATTTATTTTTATTGGTACAAAAATATTCTGTTATTGATGGTATCAGAGCAATGACTATGTGCCGAAAATTGAAATTCTGCTAAATTTTAGAAGCAATAGCTCTGCAAACCATAAATTATAATTATATTGTAATAGTTCCAAAAATTTACTAATATTTCAGATTTCTGCGGGTTATTAATCTATCTAAGAGAAATCAATTTTGTTTATTTTTAGGACTTAGAGGAGTTTTAAGCTTTCAGAAGAAGGAAAATGCGTAATAATATTTTACTATAGAAAAACAAATTTGCACAGCCATATTGAAACTAATAAACACAATATTTAGTTTTTTAATTTCTAACTATTGATAAGGGAAGTTTAAAATTTAATAAATAATTTTAGGAAGTAAAAAGTGAGAAATAAAAAATGAGATTGTCATTTGTTTGGAAAAAAAATTATAATTAATGATTGGCAATTCATAATGAATATTTTTTGTGATAACAATTGAATGTTTTTGTATTGAAGAAAAGTTATAATGGGAGAACATTAAAATGATGAAAACCGTTTAAAAATATTAAAAATTTCCAAAATATTTTAGTTAGCTTTTAAAACTCATTTTATTCTACATCATACGGATATGTTTGTATAATGAGTTACGAATATTAAAAGTCGTATATATACAGTTAAAATTACGATAATGAATTTTAAATTTAATTTTCTCTCATTAAATTTATAAAATTGTCTCTTTTTATTATTTCTTAGCGCTTAATTGAAAAGCTTGCGACTTGAAATAGTTCTTATATTTGGTTAACGTGTATAACAGTTTAAACGGTAATTAAATATGCTGATAAACTCTAAATTTTATTAGCATTTATTCACATAAATATTTAATTAATATTTAACTAATTAGACCATCGAGAGGCAGTGACTAGCGAGAACATCCACCAATAGCGTAAAATCAGGACTACCAAGCACGGCCAGCTTTCGTCTCCAATAATTTATATTAGGAATTATTTACAGTATTGAAGTTATTAATCTATGCATGTTCATATGTAAAACTATTCAATTGGTAGTCATTTGGCCCTATTTTGTCACTAAGCTGTATAACGAATCCAAGTTTTTAAGCAAATTTTGAAAAATATTGAATGACCTATAAAACTTTATAAATATATTTTCCTACCAAACCGGTCTCATCGGAGAATAATAATATGTTCGATTATCATACTCTCGGGAGTTTCAAAGCCTTTAGTTATAAAATGGTTTATTTTTATTCCTCATAAGTTTATTATATTTTTTTCTCTCTTTTTCGCGTTCTGAAGCGGTAAGGTCTGAGTCTCGAAATAAAATTTGATGAGTTTGAGTTTTATACATAAAAATTTTTAAGGTGCAAGAATTTTGTTAAAGCAATGTCAATAGGAGTAATTTTGATTAGAGCCCACATTTCAGTATTAAGGCTTACTAAAAGTAAATTAAAAAGTTTTCAAATTTCATGCAGTAGATGTAGACATAGTTTTAACCACAATATTGAATCCATATTAAAGAATATTTTTACTTTTCATTTATTGTTTAAATTGTTTTAAATCTATCTTAAAGTTATCGTCTATTTTAAATTATTGATTTTAAAATTTTGCTAAAATTTACCTTATTTTTAGCTTGTCATTTCAATTGTCAATATTGTCAATATTCCTCAACATTCCATTTTATTGTAGAAAGTAGCGATAGGAATTATTTATTAATTTATTTGGTAAGGTAAGGTTGAAATGTAGTTTGTTATGTTAATATTCCACTTGATTAACTAAATTAATCTTAACAACATTTATAACCCTTATTAATGAAATTAAAATTTATTTGAATAATTGACATTATGTAATTGTTAATGATTCTTTAGTAAAGCGTGTGTTTGTTCCATAATCATAATAAGTAATGTTATAGCATTAGGTTGAAGATCAAAAGTAAATAATATGTAAAGCAGTTAATTGAAATTTTTAGTTCAGATCCGGAGCAGGGCAACTTGTGTCATGTAAGTTTATACCGCAGGGTTGATTGTTTGGGAGGAATTGATAAATTGCTAGCACAGCGTTCACATGTCGGTCTTCTGCTATTGTTTTTCTGACTTGGCTAAATACGGCGCGAATATTTTTTGGTTGACCATCGCATCCGATATTATTCGCAGATAAAGAGTACACTAAAGGAGAAAACAACAACAATGGTGACAACAGCATTTGTAGTGACTACGACTAAAACCAGTTGCAGGAATTAAACTATAATTTCGGTGATAGCTTTTACATTTACCCGGAGAAGAATAAAATATCGTCAACATACGTTTCTCGTCTCTAGTCGAAAACGAGTGTCTGCCGGACCCAGAACTGGATCGAGCAAATATTTTCGGATGATGAGTTATCATGCCCGATTTATCCATTGCATGAAGGCCATCGTTCATCATACTATTATTGATTACTACTGCTTAATTTTTATTCATGGTTCTCCTTACAATTATAAGATCTACTGAAGCTTTGAAAATAATTTTGTGCAAATTTTCAATTGCAACCCTTTGCAAGCAATTCTTAATTTAATCCTTAAATATGACTCTGTTTTACATTTACACTAAATATTAATGACCATCCCATGTGCTATATAAAATTTCATAACATAAGAGTATGTAAGTATAATTATACCTAATTATGTACTCTTTTTATAATGATTGAAAATAATGAAAACTCTTCTTGTATGTAATATAATTTTTGTATTGCACTTGTTTTGTATTGAAGTGCTTGAAGATCCTTAAAATGTTAAATCCTTAAACTATATTTTTTTTGTTTTTATTTATTTATTTATTATGAGTGCATTTATAATTTAAGTATTTCTATGTATTCACTGGAGTTTACGTCATATACATAAGTGAAATGTGGAGGAGGAGAAAAAAAACTGGAAAAATTGCAACATCAATTGTAATTTGATGTCACTACAGAATTCAAATTATTGTTGCGAAAATAATTTGATGTGTAAATTTTTAACTTTGCTCCTTATTTTTCTTTTATGTCCTTTTCTTTTTTTGCTTTTTTCCAACTATAAATATTTCTCGTTAAATTCCGTTGAATCCTCTCATCCTTAAAGGCTCTTAAAATACTTGTATGTGCACATCTATCTATACTTAAATTATATAAAAATATTCATATTTATGTTTTATTTACATTCATACATATACGAACATATTATATTTTATTTATAAAATAGTAAAATGCCTTAAAAAATGCTATATATATAATAAACTATTAAATTTAATATGTTTAAAGTTTATTTTTCCATCAGAATAAAATTTAATTCCATTTCAAATTTACCCATTTGGCTTATTTTACACTTAAAATATTTTATATTATGTGTGTTGTTTATATTGTATATATATATTCATGTTCTATGTATGAATAGTATATCAACTTAGTATGTATGTAATTTAAAAGTATGATAAATCGACATCCAAAATATCGATATTTCATGATATTAACTGAAGCAGTTATAGAATTAAAGAAAATAAAAATTTATGATCGATTTTATTGAGTAATTTAAAATCATACATGTATGAATGTATATATACTAAATGATATATAGATGAATATATATAATCAATATTATTATGTACATACTCATACAAGTATGTATATATGTGGATATTTAATTGAAATGATCCAAGTTTTATAGTTTATTTGAACAATATTTAAAAATGTAGAATTTTCCATTTAACTATAAATGAATTTCTGTTTCATACATACATACATTTTATAATTTATTATCATATTATTTTGGAAGATGTTTATTCTTCGTGTATTGAATTAATTATAATTTATAATTAGATGATTTAGTTATGAAATTTATGAAAAATTATTGTTGTTAAATTTTGTTATAAATTTTATAATGCAATAAGAATATGGTTTATTATAGAATTATTGAATTATGTTAATGTATGAGAAGATTTATGTACGATTTTATAAATGTTTGATAATGTTTAATTTATATAAATGAGTTAAATGTAGAAGATTGTTTAATATTTGTTATTGTTTAATATTTGCTTTATGTTGATGCAATTGAAGTAAACGAAGAAATGCAAAACGAGGAGATGAGACTTGAATTTCTTTTAAAAATGACAAAAATAAATAAAGGTTTTTTTAGAGAAAAATGTATGACAGCGGCTTGACTATACGTGGAGTAAAGTTATTTTATTTTTTTATTTCATTCCTTATGTATGAACTATTAAATAACAGCTTTTTAAAATAACTCATGGTTGCAAGGTTTTGTCCCGCGTATTCTTTTAAATTAATAAAGTAATTATGAGTTAACAAGTGAGGTTATTGCTTAGATCTTACATATACTTAGAAAAGTTCATTACGAAATTAATTTCGACTTGTATGACGCACTTTAATTAATAGCGCAACGTTTCTTAGTTTTCTTGTCATTCTTCTTCTTACTTCTTTCCTCTTGGGAGCTTCAATATAATATTTCTAATTCTGCTCGAAAATTGCATCATACTTTGCAAAGTTTCCGGGAAACTTGCATCGGTTTTAGGCAGAATCTTTTATTTTAATGTGCATTTAAGAATTTTATATTTTGCAGTTTTATATGCTAATCGGATATTTTAAGGCGTTCATTCGTCTCCTAACTTCAAATTTTGCAATTTTCCCTTGCCAAGGTATTTCAGGAATTCCAGAGTTTCTGCCTTTCAAATGTCAGTGCCGTGCAATTATATTTGATTTACAGTTCATGTTTCATTGCTGGAGATTACAATTGACAAAGATTCGATTATAACAGGTCTGTCAATTTTCATTTATAAAATTTTTCTGAAATTATTCTACCAAAAGAATAAATTTTTTTCTTTGCATTTATCTGGGTCAATAGTGCTTATTTATTTTCTTTCATATATTTATTTTTATTAAAGAACATTGATTGTTAACTCACTATTGAATAATGTGATTTTCTTGATCTAGAAAATCATATAAATTTAAAAATTGAATAGAAACTTTAATGAAATTATCAACTTTTTCTGAAATCATTCTAAATTCTTAAAGAGTCACCATCAAACTTTTATTGTGAAAAACTTAAATGATTTTCAAATAATAAATCCAAATGCAGTTTGTGTCTTTTGTATAGGACTCATTAGGTATAGACGTCGATTATTTTTTTTTTTTTTTTTGTTGGTTTCGTGATTGTTACCATTTTTAAAATAAAATACCTGATATACTTGTACTCGTGTATTATGTGGAGTATCCGACTGTGTATGTGTAATGTTTGTGTATATTTTTATCATTTTTTTTTTAAAGTATTAAAATAATTCCATTTTATTTAACTGTTTACCAACGAAAGAAATTTATGTAAATAAAAATAAAAGTAGAAATTTATATAATATTGTTTGTGCCAATATAAATACACATGCATAGAGAAGATTCACATAGTACAGAAATGTGGTTAATTTTTTCCATAGGAATTTATTCATGTGGAATACGTTGGAAAAATTGAAACAGAACTAAACGAACTCACTTTATTTAAAAATACATATATATTTATATGGTTGTATAAATATATATAGTTGGAAAAATCCGTCTTTTGGGTATCAACAACAGACATGAGACACGATATGAATGTGTGATTGGACAACTTAACCACATAATATTTAAAGATTTTTTTTTAAATAGTTTCTCCTATGTTTTTTTGTTTTTTATAATTTATTGTTTTTTTTTTATTCTTTTCCCACAACTAGTATTTTCCGTAAGTTCTGTATATTTAGTGTATGAATAAAAGATGTTCCATTAATTTTAAAACTAATTGAGTGACTAGTTTTACATTAAATAAAGAGGTTTGAAGTTTTATAAAGCCAAGCAATAAGCGGTTTCAGGATCAGTTAGAGCCTATTTCTATAAACCTATTTTAGAAGAAATTTGTTTTGGGTTCTGAGGTCGTTTTCTCAATATTTGATTTTAAAAATATTCTTTTGATGAAAAATTGTAAAATTCAAAGAAATTTAAATTTTACTTAGGGCATCCCCTTAATCGAACTTTATCTAATGTAATAAATTAAGTTTTAAACTCTTTATATTTTTGAAGCATTTGGCGGTAAAATCCAATTATAATACTTGTCTGTAGTAAGAATGCCTATTGTTTCTAAAAACGTATAACCAGTCTGCGATTAAAATTTCACACGTCCTTATAAGACTCCTTACGAAAATACTATTATTAATCTTAGTACGAACGACTGCCACAACCTAATTACAAACGTAAAGTTTTCATCACATATTAGTTTTAAGAAGGATTTTTATAATTTGGTTTTTCTTACAAATCAAATAGAACGCTGGAATTTACTATAAATAGTGATGTTAGAATACAAAAGTATACTACAATTATACAGTTTGCTTATAGTTTTGCTTTAACCTGTATTAAATTACCTTGTTTACGGAACATCTTATACTATAATATGTTATACATATATATTCTATAATAATATGTGCACATATTGAAAATGAATTCTACAAGGACATATATTTTAAGTGGCAATATATACAAAAAAAAAAAAAATATTTATATAAAAATATATCAACTTTGCAGGAGTGTAGAAAAGTTAAAAACTATTATACACACAGTAGTGCAACATTTTTTTTTTAAATAAAATATATATTGTGCTGCAAGGGACTTAAATTTACAGATATCAAATAACCAACAATAAAGAGAAAATTTCAAAAAACGAACCGGTTAAATGATAGGAAGAGAAGGAGTCATTTTGTTTTATCTTTAATTTTTTTTACTATTTTATTATTTTTGAGAACGCGACATGCATGCATGCATCTATAGAAATTTTTTTTTTCCTATTCTTTTGAATTTAATTTAATTCATTGATTAAGTGAGCAGCAACGAAGTTATTGCAAATAAAATTTAAAATTAAGTGCTCTAAAAGCTTCTAATTAATTTAATATTGAGTGAATAATTGTGAAGTGTCGTTCATCAGCACGTGAAAAATTTCAATCATACTAACTTTTAATATGCAAAAAAAAATTTAAAATTTAAGGAACAAATTAATAGTGTAGCCCAATTGCATATAATAATTTGGTAATGCCGAATTGGATGTTATATAAGTCAATAGAGTAGCATGATATTTAAAGAAACGTTATAACGTTTGATAGAGTACCAAAAAGTAATGCCATTTTAAGTTCGAGTATTGTCATCTTGTTATGCAAGAGCCATAAAAACCCGAAATGAATATTGAACTGCTTACGGTCGGTTCGTCACATGTGAGTTACCGTTTGTTCCTTTTAAGAGAACAGTTTTCGCTTAATTTTAATAGTTTCCTTTTATATTTTTAAAATAATTTTTAGGAATATTACATAACAAATTCTTAATTATGTACTATCCTGTTCCACAAATATTTTGTTCCTTCTTCGTTTTCAACCTAATTACTTTTAAATAAATCTAGTCATATAATGACATATGTATATAAAATGTAGCTGGATTCTTATACACAATGGTTAATTCTTATACACAAAAAAAAAACAATAAAAGAGAAAATTATATAGTGATGGTAACTGCAATAAGCAGTAGTGGGAGTAATAAACGACGAGTTATTTTTTATTTTTGTAAAAAAATCCGAAATTAACGGGGGGGGGGGGGGGATATGTAAGGATATTTTCATTCCTTTTTTTGTTTCTTTTTTTTTTTAATTTTTAATCGTTTTGATACAAAATTTTGTTGTTGTTCAAGTTTTCTCTTAACTTTTATATAAAATAAAAGTTTTATAAACAATTTTAAATTGAAAAGTCAAAGTTAATTCAGTTTATTAAAAAAAACTTAATTCAATTTTGTGGAGAAAACAGGTAGTTGACAAAATGATTGCGAGCATAAAAATAATCGCTAATTTGACAGATAATTCGATTGAATAACTTTAAGAAGTTGAAATAAAAACCAAAAAAAAAAAAACAAAGCAAAAGAATATGAAAAAACTTAATGTTTTGTTCCAATCTACTTTAGGATATATTTATGAAAAATATAAATTTAATAATATTTTAAATTTACTACACATAAAATCCATAACGCATTTAGAATTTTAGTAAATTTTTTTTATAATTATGCCTTTGCATTTAGTGTCCCTTGGAACTCAAATAATATACCGTACTTAGACCGCAACTAATTTAATTAATTAAAATCTCAATTAATTTAATTAAAACTAATTTTTTTTTTTTTTCAAAATTTCCCTTCAAAATCTCATTTTGTTATCCAGTAAGGTGCTCAAATAAATATTTAATTCAGAATTTTCTGGAATTATCTGAGTGATTTGTGGCATGACATTATTATTGCAAAGTCTTCAATTGTGAATGACATGTTTGAAATCTTCAATAAGATTAGTGCTGTTATTTTCATCTTTTTAGAGAAATATATTATGTTCAACATGTCAATAGAATCGGTTCAGTTCTCTCCGAACATGCACATACACATAATGGACTATATAAACAGGAAGAAATATGATTGCATATTACAAATCTCACTACTACTCTTCTCTATTAAGTAATAACTTGTGTTATAATGTAGGGAACAATTTTATTATACTCTCATATTTTAAGACATTTTAAGACAATACTGAAAGTTGGGGAAAAAAAAATGGAGCGGAAAAAGACAAAAGAAATCAAAAAGTAAAATGAATTTCAAATTGAATAATTTGCTTTTGAACTTAAATTAATTACAGTTGTCTTTTTAAATTCAATAAGACAGTAAAGATATTACCGTTAACATGTTGTTGATTTAAAAAAAGAAAAAAACAAAAATTAAATTAATTTTGAAAATTATTAAGAAAAAGTTGCATACTTTTAGGGGATTGATTTTATGAATTAAGGGATTATTAATTTTTTTTATGACGGTTATTACATTTTTAAGGAGGCTATTGTTATAAGTCTTGTTTTAGAAGTTTATCGTTCATGTATATTAAAAATTGAGAGGAGTGATAAATTACTTAAAAGAATTTAATTTCTAACAAATAATTTATAATTGTGATTTAAGCAATTTATTTTATCTAATTGAGAAGTCATTTATTGATTTCCAAGTAATATTCAGTAAAAATTTACGGATAAAATTAATCTTTACGAATAAAATAAAATTGCTTTGTTGTGATTTGACCAAACTCAATATTTCATTATTTCCATGAATGTTTAATTATATTCAATATTTTAAATCAAAATAATATGGCGATTTATATTTCTTTTTTCTATAGAACTAGAATATTGTATATTCAAATTTTAGGCATTAAAATTAAACCAACTGGTATTAATTAAAATCAAGTGAGAATTAACGTAATGGTGTGTGCTTCATTTCAATAACAGTTTTGTACTTGAAAATTTTTAATAATTTTTTAATTGGTATTATATCCATAATATTTCATTTTAAATCCATATTTTTAATAATAATTACTATTATTGTTATGCATATTAAATTTTTTTTTTTAAGTAATTAATTATTATTATACAGTTTAATAATTTCCGATCAATATATTTCATTAAATATACAATAACAATTATTATGTAAGTGATTTTAAATACAATTACACAAATAATTAATCTTTTTAAAATATTCCTTTTGATATTTCCGCCTTCAATTTAATATCCTTTCAAAAATTTTGATTTCAAATTGAGTCCTTTTTATAAATAAGTTATGCAAATAAATTATGTACATTATGTATGTGTATGTATATTAGTTGTTTAATGAAATATATAGGATTCACCTTTACTTTATTAAATTTTTAATATTATGATCATGGAAAAAAAAAAACGTTCAATTGACATAATACAGAGGTAAAAAGGACGAAATATACCGGAAATGTAAAAGAAGACCAAGTATAAAAAATATACCAAAAAGAGAAAAGAAAAAAAAAATTTAACTTTTTTTTTTAACATATCCTGGAAAATTATACAATTTTTTTTTTCTTAACACTCTACATATTTTTATTACGTAAAGTATGTTGTACTTGATATAAAAGAAAATGTAGAGAAAAAATAGAGGATGTTCAACGTTAATTTACTATACAATTGAGAAATATTTGATCGCATTTTACTATAATATACATTCAAGGATATGGTATAGAATATGGGTGGATTTTATAATATTCACACACTATAATATATAGAGCGAATTTATATATGTGAATTTTATAATAATATTATCTTTAAAGTATACTGTAGCTATAGTTGCAATATATATTACCTGTGTTCAAAACAAAAAAAAAAATAGCAAAATAAATAGATAGAGAAAGAAAAAGAGCAAAAAAAGGAGTAGTAGAATTATATAGGAAAATTTTTCTACTTTATATATATACGTATATATTTTTAACCCTTAAATAAATTCAATGTTTTCGACAGCTTAAAATTGAATGTCACAATCTAAAGTTAACAACTTGAATGACTTGATTTTTATATTATTTTTTTATTTTCAATATTTTTTTTGCTTATATTTACAATTGCATATAATAAGGTTAAAAGATAAATAACATTATTGCGTTACTTTCTCGAAAGTGTGTTGGGTAAGTGTTTAATCGTAGTTTGAAAATTCTTAAGTAATTTCAATAATAATGAGTTGAGAATGCAAATTAAGTTTCGTTGTAGGATAGATGTGAAAAAAAAGAGGACGGCAGTCTAATACAAAATAAAGGTGTTATGTCAATTAGGGTCAGCAACCATTATAAATACACTACACCCACCGAGAGAGGGGAAGCATTCGCCATTTCGAAAGCCATCAAAAAACTCAATATTAAATTTTTTAACTCAATCAATCTTACTCAAGAAAAAAAATTCCGTATATCGACCGCAATGATCTTATTTCTACTACAATCGGCTTGATGTTCCTCTTTAGGACTCCTCCCACCCCACCCCCTTTCCTTAGTCAATATTTTATTCAGTCAATCATGTTTATTTGAATATAAATTAAAAAAAAGTGTATATAAATCGATTTTATACTTAACATTGTTAACAGATGAGATTTGTGACTGACTTATAATCTGTACGATCTATTTTAACTAATTTTTAAATTGTTATGACAGATGTTATGACATAAATTTTCAATATCCAATATAACAGTTATCCAATATAACAGATATCCAATATTACAGGATATCTTGAAATTTAAACCTCTATAAGGTTTAAAAGGAGAGTATTGCATTTACGGCAAATATCATAATTAAAAGTTTTAAAAAATTGTGAATGAAAAATAATTATTTTTGGAATATGTGAATCGGGAATGTCACAGAATTCTGAATTTAAAAATTATCCTCCTTCTTATAAAGTATAAATAAATAAATAAATAAATAAAAAAAAAATTATAGTAAATAATAAAAGAAATCCCTACTATCCGTTATTTTTACTCTTCCACTTACGTAATGTATACGTACGTATACACACGTATCGTATAAATAATTTTGTATGAGTGTACGTATGTCTTGTATATATTTTTTTTTTTTGTAATTTAAAGAATAAAATCAACCTAAATATTCTATTGTTATGCAATATTTAGAGAATAAAATTCAATATAAGTATTTGTACATAATAAATAATGTACATTTTACCCGCATAAACGAGTCGCATGTACATGAAATGTTTGAAACACAATTATTTATGTATGTATGAATGAATACGCAACCATATACAAACATATATTACTTATATGGCGTTTAGCATTATAATGTTGGTGGTTGTGTTATATAATGTATAACACAAAAATAATAAAATAAGAAAAAAAAATAAAATAATAAATACTATACTCTTAACTTAACCTAATTCTTATGATAAGTTGCTGTTGTTATTGTGTGTGTATGTTCAAGTTAATATGAATGCAGTCAGTATTGAAAAGTTTACGTGTACCGAGGTGAAATACCTTTGAGCTAATATTATAGATTTTATTATTGTTTTTCTGTTTCTTCTTCTTATTTTTTTTTTATTATCATTATTATTATTATTTGAATTTTTATTTTATTTTTTTAAATAATGTAATATTCTATGTTATTTCTGTGTTCATGCTGTTGTTGTTCTTGTTTCTTTTTTGAGTTGGTACTGCTCATCTTATTGCTATTAGTATAATATATTATTGAAATGCTGGTGCTGCTCTTGTTATATTTTTCTTGCTATTGTATACTTTTCCAATATCCCAATCTACTTGTCTTTTCTTTCACTATATATTGGTGTTTATATTTATTTTATATATGTGTATCTGTTATTGGCGCAATTTTTATATATACATTCATATATTAAATCTTAAAAATTCTTAAAAAATAAAAACGTAAAATATAAAAAAATAATATAATAATAGAAAAATATATTTATGCGAGTGTACTGTGCGTATATAGATATATAGGACATAATATAATAAAGTAGGAAGGAAAAAAAAAAATAATAATATTCATATGTAGAAATAATAAGGAAAAGAAGATGAACAAACATAGAAAAAAAAAATTCTATCAATATTTTATTTATATTTATTTTTCTTTTCGATTTGTTATTCTTTTTTTAATTTCAAGCTGGCCCCGAAAAAATATTTTCTGGCAGTATTTCGATAGATTATTCTTAAAATTTTTCAGGCAGTTTCCAACAAAGGTTTCGGCAAAACTTCTCAATTTGAAAATTTAAAAAGTTTTTGATAATTTATCTAAGAGGCTAGACTTGC
Source organism: Condylostylus longicornis (assembly GCF_029603195.1). Lineage (NCBI taxonomy): Eukaryota > Metazoa > Arthropoda > Insecta > Diptera > Dolichopodidae > Condylostylus > Condylostylus longicornis. The sequence continues at coordinate 251,832 of NW_026577982.1, forward strand.
CGATACTCAAATTCGTGGGAACAAAGTAAGATGAGTATCTAAGTGCAAATCTAGTTTGATTTATCAAAATTGTATTGTTGCATAAGTTACTTCGACGCACAGGTAACTTTTTGGATTAAGGTATCTAGATGCCGTATTAAATAGAAATTTATAGTACTCAATCTAATCGAGTTTCAAGTCTTATCTTCATCTAATATTAACTCAGTCAGAAATATTTTTATTATATTTAAGAAATATAACAGGAGTGAAATCAAGAAATGCTGTAATAAATTATTTGCATTAAATCACAAAAATTTCTTACACAGCGAATTGAAAATGGGAACTGAAACTCAACTCAAATACAATATTAGAATTAACATTTAACAAGTTTTGTTTTAACTCAATTTCTAAAATTGTTATATTTAATTTATCAAACATGTTTGTTTAAGTATAAAGTTCGAGTTCGAGAACAATATTTATGTTCACATAAAAAAAAAAAATTTGTATAATTTTGTCAAGTTTATAGCAATAAATTTTTTCTTAAGTTCTTGATTAGATTGAGTTATTTTTTTTCTTTTTTATATAGGTACGATTATGACCTAGAAATTAAATATGTAAATTGTTAAAAATATAGTTACACTCTGTAATTGAAAATTTTATTTGAACATGTGCGATTTTATTTTATCTTTTGTTCTTCTTATATTCTTTCTAACAATGTTTTCTTTTCAATTCAATTTTCTAGTCACGTTCTACCTTTCATCACATATGGATTCCATAATATTGAAATGATAAGAACGAATAAAATAGAAAATCTATATACCGTTGTATGTTTATATACTGTTATAATATTGAAATATTTAAATATAAGCATGTTATACCAATAAGTATATCTGTATGTATACGTATAATGCACATAATATGTACATAAACGGAAGGTATTGAAATTTTGAAGGGGTGATCGACCATAAGGATTGGATTTTCGCTGATGATGTTGAATATTTTTTTTTTTTATTTGCGATATTAGAGAGAAATAACCCATATACCCAATTCTAGAAAAATAAAAATACGTTTATTTTAGTTTATTTTTATTCTATTTTTTTTTTTGTTGCTTTTATTGAAATTCCCTTGATTCACTTTATTTGATTCTTTTGTTATACTAAATATATATTTACTATGGGAAAATGGAAAATCATATTGTGCAATTATTGTATTTTGAAAGGTACATGACTGTATCTACCTAAAAAAGAAAAAAAAAAATTTTTTTTGTATTATCACTTTACTTTGATACGCTCTCGTACACCATATAGCAAATTCATATCATATGAGATGTTTTCTTAGTTTCATCATCATCAAAAATGTTATATTATTTGCCAATTCTCTAAATAGGGGAGAAAAATTTTCTTATTTTTTAGCATATAATAATATAAAAGGAACAAAAAAGGAAGAAAATAATGAAAAATTTGAAAATAGGGAAAAAAAATTGTGCAAATTGAATAGTAAGAAAAAAAAACAATGAAAGGGGAGTGGGAGTAGAGTATAGTAAGGGAGAAATCAAGAAATCATGGTGAATTATTAGTGATTCTAACAATTCTAAGATAATTCAGATTAGCAGTTTAAGTTTTAGGAACATAAATTCTGAAATTGATTATATGAAATAACAGTAATGCGAATTTTCAAAAATTTTCTAAAAATTTATCAAAAATTTTTCTGACAAACACAGTCATGAGGTTCTAAAAATTTCCCATCATAAAATTTATACATCATTATCATTTTATATAAAACTGATGCTCAAAATTAAGTGAAAAATTAGAATTTTGAACAATAATGGAAAAATTTACAAACAATTTTAAATATTGAAATTTAGAATACTTCGTTTCGCATATGCCTAAATTATGCTATTCATGAACTTAATTAGAATTCAAAAAGGTTGGGTTTTTTCATTGAATATAAATTAAAAATTTACTATTTCATTAAGTAAACGAGTAACAAATGTAGTTGTAGTCGATACTAGTGCAATGCCGTTAAATTCCATTCAGCTGACACATATTTATGTTTCTGGATTCGGCTTATACGCCCTGCCTCGTGTCAAATTATACTGCTATATAGGCGCTCATGAGTAGGCAAAACTTTTTGAATGAAGATAATGTTCACAGTTCAACAGTTTCGGTGTTATAGGGACTTAAAATCAATTTCGACTGATTTTTTTAATTTTTGAAATTTTAAGTATAATTCCGTGCCCGTAAAAGACAGGCGCATTATTAAATATGATTTGGAAATCTCAGAATGGGAGAATTATATAATCTGTTACGATATCGAAATCACATGACTTTATGGTTCGAAAAATTTAAAATTTTAACTTTTCTTTTTTAAAAAACCTTAAGTTTTCATGTGAAAATTAATCTTTTTCTATAACTTTCTAAATTAACCCTAATGTTATCTAATAACTTTTAATAATATAAAAACGTGTTTACAATGCAGGAAATATGATTAACTATAAATTTTGTATACAACATATTTGATATGCTTTTGAACAAGTTTGATATTTAATTTAAAGTAGTACCAAAATTGACACTCAGGAATTTCTACCAAAGAATTTTGATTTTAAGCACGAATGTAAGTCCAATTTTGCAAATACAACACTGACGTAAAATTAATTCATTGCCAAATTTAGTAATAAATATTGTGTATATTGAAAAGTAATCTTAAATTTTCACTAAGTAGTATTAAAAATATAGACAACATAAAATTATTTATTTAAAAGGGGCTTCTGTAGATATTCAACTAAAGCTTTTTATTTGTGAGTGGAGAGAAATGCTGAAGCGAACGTAAAAAGAAGAGAGCTAAAAGTTTAATCTGAAATCAAATTTATTGCTATGTTTTTAAAATTTGTAATTCCATTACAACATGTTCGTTGTTTGAATGAAAATGTTCCAGTCAATTTTATATAACCACTAAGACTTTTAAAAATATTACACACATACTAAACGAAATTCGTTTTCAATTGTAGGTTTTCAAAAAAAAAAATTGTTTTTTTCTGATATTCGAATGAAAAGTCATAAAGATTTAGTAGTGAAAATAAGAACAATTTAAAAAAAAAGGATTTTTTTTTTATTACACATTTTTCTCTAGTATGTGCGATGATTTGAATCAATTATATGGTATGAATATTGAGTTAAAATGTTAATAATAAAAAAGCAATATACATGTATTATATGTACATTATAATTTATGCAGTTTTATAGCACTAGAAAAAAAAATAAAACAACTTTTTTCTTTTTTGGAATATTATTGAATATTTGAATATTAATATTTTGAGACTAGATACATAGAATCGTGTAAATTGTGAATAAAAAAGTAATATTTTGTGATTTTCGAATTCTATTGCAATAGATTAAAACAATATCGAAGACTGAGTATAGATTATACTTACATATTTTTTCAATATTTTCTGATCTAAATTATGCACAAAATCTAGCTATACTTGTATATTAAACAGAGTTGTTAAAGATAATATTAAAAATGGAAAATATTTTTAATTAAAAAACTCAGAATGCAATGGAAACCATTAAGTCGGAAACCAGACTATTATTATTGGTTATTAAAATTATAACAAAAATTAAAAACAAATAAATTTTACATTTTTATTAACATTGAGATCTATAGTTGTGTGTGTTAATATTATTATTCATTACATATAATTATTATTGACAAAATTAAATATAAATGAGACTGTGACTGTAATTTCAAATTCCAAGGAGTCAAACAATTCAAAAATTTAACTTTAACAAAGCTAAATTTAAAATATTTTACACTACACAGTTCTGAATCACTACAGAGTACTATATCTATACTGAAAACCCTGGCTATTGTTTTGAATTCCTTTAAATTTTGAAGGTGAGTCATGGTTTCGCAACTTACTCAAATATGGAAATTAATATTGTGCATTAGTTTGTTTTCAATAAGTCATAACTAATTTTATTAAAAATTAGCTTAAATATTTTGGAAACTTATACTTATACTTTCATAAACCGATGCATATACGACCGGATGATGTAAAACTAATTACCATTTTTTTTTCAGAAATTGTCTTGCAACCATGACAAAAATTCAATTATATTTCAAATTTTGTATAAAATATGTGTAAGTATTTATTTTTATAATTAATATTATTATTAAATTAAACTTTATTTTGTTATCTTTAGTAATTGGAAATCGCTTCATTCTTTCCTTTTTTTATGATTCAATATTTGTAATTGAAAATGTTAACATTAAAATTATTTACTGTACGATTTCATTAATACAATCTTCTAATTAAAAATGATGTTATTTTGGCTGTTTAATTAGATGTAATTAATAAAATTACTATTAGAAAAATCAAAATCCATGCAATCAGTTAAAACTTAACAATATTAATTATAAATAATTTCAGAATGCATATAAAAGGATTTTCAATCCCTTGAGTCACAATAATTTATTATTCAATATGATAAATTGAATGTATTTTCAGAGTTGCTGGAATTCTTAAATACATCAGGAGTAATTAAGTTTACAAATGCAGTGTAATTTCATGACGAAAATATAAAATGAATAATTAATTTTCTGTATACCAAATTTAAAGTGATTGAGAAATATGTTAAATAGCTTTTAATGGGACCAATGGGAATTTTACGATATTTTTGTTTTTTATGCACATCTATTCTTTTCATACTTTTCATTAGTTTGCTAATATTTCGGCAAAATTTTTTAATCATTGTTTACTAGATTCTTTTATTGTTCTAAAAATCTAGTTCAGTACAATTTAATTTTAGTTCAAATGGGTCTAACTAATCCCATTTTGTAATTTTAAAATTTGTTCCACGGTTTCTTTTTTAAATATTTACACATTTTTTGATTATTTTTTTTTATTTTTAATTTGGTGAATTTTAGAATTTCTTTAATTAGTTTCTTTAAAAGTAGTAGTGTCAGATTGTTATTAGAAAACACTAGAAGTTCCCGTTCTTGAGCTAGTGCTAATACTCTTCCATTGTGTTGGGTCTATTATGCGTTTAGTTTGGTTAATTTCGATTTTAAATATTGTGAAGAAACGTCTTATGTAAATCAACCCTTTTTGCGTAACATCAATTTTAGCCAAGACAAGACCTATTTATTTGAGAGCTGTTAAGGAAATGCTCATATTTCATTGTACATATTTCATAGTCGTACTTAGAGCGTAAATTTTAATTAAAATCTTAAAGGTCTGTTTTACTGCTCTCAGAATGTATTTATTCATACATAAATAATTTCAAAAATCAATATCAGTCAATTAGACATACAATTATAATTTTAAATATAACATAATTAAATATTCTTTATAATACTGTTATACTAATGTATATATGTGTTATATTGTTATAAAATAACAATTTATTCATTTTATTTTATTATAATCCTTGTGTAATTTAAAAAACCACTAATAATAATCATCACACCTCTTGAAAATAAAATTAAATTTCCATAAATTCTTCTGTATACACACATACATATATTTTCCTATTATTTGCATATATTTTTTTTTTTTTCACATACATATACTTTTTTGGTTTTTTCTATAAATATTTTATAAATAATTTAAAATTAGACTGCTTTTCACATATAATTAAAATTTTATTGATAATGATTATTTGTGATAAAATTTTGTTTTAGAAAGTTGTTCTAAACAGAGGCTCACGGAAATTAAAGGGAATGAAATATGGAATAATTATTGTTTAAAAAACATAATTTATTTGGGTATTTGGAAAAATTCGGAACGGTTTATGCTGCGTTAGATATCTAAGACGGCAGCAATTTAACAAAGTTTTTAAGTGATAGTAGTAAAGAAAAAAGAGTTTAGCTGAGCAGTGTTGTGATAAGTAAGCTCCTACTTAATTACTGGCGTAACAGTATTGCTCTTCCAAACATATTTTTTTGAAAATTTGAGAAGTATAAGCTTTTTTAACAACACACGAATGTAGTCTGTAATAAGTTAGAATTGCATTATCATAAAAATACGATTTATAAGAATGTAAATTTTAAGTATGGATGTAGAAACAGAAGAATGTAGCCGATGAGAAATTCAATAAAAAATCTTGTGGTTGAGAATATAATGTAAGCGATCTTTGCTTTCAAATTGGAATTGCGACCACTTGTGAAAAGTGTAAACGGTGTTAATCAGCTAATATTGAAGATTTCAATACAAAAGTTAAATTAAACTAATTCCGAAAATAAGGAAAGAATATTTGAAATTATTATTTAATTAAAATTTATTTTATACTTTTGTTTTAGATCCTAATGAATTCGGATAATCCTAATAATGAGTTCAAACAGTGAATTCAGATTAATATAAATTCCAATAATATTTGGAAGCAAGAAAAATTTTCCAAAAATTTTTTGTCTAATTTTCATTTGAACAATTTTTCCTTTTACCCGTTTTTCTTTCAATTAAATATTGTTTTACTTAAAAATAATACCAAAAATTTTGAAGGAGAAAATTCAAGTGAAAATATGCTTTTAAAAATTTTTTCAACATACTTACTAACATATGTAAATTCATTATTTTATAAAAAAATACTTATATAAAATACATAAATATATTGACATAATATATGTAGGTATGTGTGTATTTATTTAAAAGATATTTTGTTGAAATCGAAATTCTAATGTGTTTTTGGAATACTCTAAATACCATTTAAAAAGATATTGATATCCTTTTTAAGAAATATTTTGTAAAACTTACACATTATACTGAAAATCTGAATATTTTTGAATTTCATTTTATTTTATATAACAATTATTATATAATGTGCAATACTATATGTAAAATTATGTATGTGTATATGCAAATGATATATATAAAGGATGTTGAATTTAAAACCTTAAAATTCCTGTGGTTTAATTGTTTACCAAAAATTCAAATTCGATCAAACTTTTGATTTTCAAAAATTAGATAAAATTTTTTTTTTACCAATATACATTTTATGCATGCAGATGACCTATAAAATTTAACAATTTAAAAATTAAATTTCAAAAGGTATTAAAGATGTGTTTAGTAATTTATAATCGAAGAAGAAGTTGACTATCCGTAGGTGAAAATATCGATATCATAAACATTTGGAATTAAATGGCAAGTATAGATCTAGAAAAGCAATCATAGAACGTAAAAAATTATGTATTATGAAACTACTCAAAATGGAGGTGAAAAATTTAGAGGTACTATATGCAATTCTTTAACTAAGAGTTGCCAAAAGTTGAGAGTGTGGTCCTATGTAGTCAATTGCTATTAGTACAATGGTAATCAACTTTCAATGATTGAAATTTAGTTTCTATGTTAATGTAAATAAAGGAGGATAGGAGGGAAGTGAATTATTAAGAGCTTTATAAACTTTATAGTAAAAAAATTGATGTAGTGTGGTGTTATAATAATTCTAAAATAATTTATACCTTGCAGCTACCTTGATTAACTAATAATTGCTTTATTTTCCGATATTTCAATCCCGTATTTCATTTCAGATTTTTATCCCATTTGAACTTAATAAAAATGTTTTGAAAATATCGTCAGGAAGTCAAGTAAAAACAAAAATTTTATTTTAAATTTATACAATAGGAAAAAATTATTAAAAAATTCAGAGCTGATTTTATTCCGTATATACACCTAAATTCTCTTACATGTTGTCAAAAATCAAAGTACTGTTGCGATTTTTAAAGTCATACTTATATATGTAAATCAATTCTATTCCATCCTTTTCCAGTAGTATAATAATTACTAAATTGTTCCATGAATAGTTGCGAGTAGCTTATAAATAGAATGTTGTTTTGTGTTGAAAACCTGTTCTGCTAATCAGACCTATAAATGGTAATTTATAAATTAGAATATTGAATTTGTGACCTTTATTTTCATTTTAAAACTTTAAAGCCATCTAATGGAATAAATGTGTGAAGTTACTCATCCAATTTTTTCAACCACTGTTTTATGTGGGTTTGCATAGTTGTGAGTGTTGCGTAAGTATAGGCTACTACACAAGTGATTGCAAAATATATTAGAACTAAAAAATAAAAATGGACAATAAATAAATAAAAAATGAGAAAAAAAAGAAGAATAAAAAATAAAAATAACAAGATAATTTTGAATTTTAATTAATGTTAAATTTTATCCAAAAATACGATACAGTATTAACGTAAAAGGCATAAATTATGAAATCTAATTAGTTTTCTATATTATTTTAGAGCTTTCAATATTTCAGATGAATACAACACTCTGGAATATATACGTACATACTTAATATGTATATATGCAAAAATAATTTATGTAATATTTACGACACCATATATTTAATTTGGACAAATGACGAGGAAAATTATTAAAGAAATTTAATGGAAAATTTTGATTTTAAATAATTAAATTTTAACTAAAATAAAAAAAAAAAAAAACAAAAAAATCGACAAAAAAAAAAGGATATGCTTTGAACTTTAATTGAACATGATAAAATTATAATCTAGGTCAAAATATTAAATGAAATGGGAGTTTGTTGGAAAATATTTTGTTAATTTCATATTAGTTATATTGGATTTAATTTAAGGATGAACTTTTATAATATAGGCATTCTATAGATCCTTGTAGTATGTGTAAATTTTATTTTTTTTATTATAATTCCGATAATGATTTGATTTTCAGAAAATTAATTTTATAGATCTTTTAATATTTAATAATATCAGATCAGTTTAAGTTCATCCATTATTAATATGAAAGTCAAATTAAATTTTTCATTATTTATTATAAATTCAATAGATATGTACACACAATATACATGGGTTCTTGAGGTTATTCATGTGGTGAATCGATAATTAATATTTGATTAAAGTCAGAATATTATTGGATAATGAATTTTATTAATATTTTAAAATTAAAAATAAAAATAAATAAATAAAAAATTAAAATCTCTTATGGTTTGATGTCAGTATTGTCAGTTTGATGTCAGGTTGTCAGTTAACAGTATTTCTTTTTAGTAGCATTAATAGCAATCTCAATTGGAGGTATTAATTACACTTTGATAAAATTCGATGTAATTTGCACAAAATAAATTTAGGATAATTTTTAGCAATTTTTCCTCTTTCATCAAGTTATTCTGAATCAGTTGGTTATTTCAAATATTCCAATTGAAAAAGCTAAATTGAAAATATCTAGTAGTGCTTAAGAAATCTTTTCAAAATTTTCAAACAGCCTTACAAGAAATATTTGATTTCAATTTTGATGACATAAGATTTTAGAAAATTTTTTATATTTCATTTATAAATTAAAAAAAAAATTTCTATAGTTATAAAAGCTATTTACAAATTTTAATATGTTTTTGATTGCATACTTTTAGGGAAGCTTCCCTTTTTTATCGTTTACAACTTGCATAATTAAACTGTTACATAGAGATTTATGAAAAAATGTCAGCCATTCCATATTTCCGTATTAATATGTGTAGCTCAAATTCGGGTTTCATTCTTAGATGTAATAAGAAATTTGAAGATTCATACATAGTGAAAAATTTAAGTATATCATATGAATGCTAGTCTTACTCTAGCCTATTATTGCAAAATTTTTTTACTTTATTCTTTCGTACATAATTTCCCGTATTGCAACCGTTTAGAATATGTGATTGCTTTTTGCTTTTGTAATCTAAGATTATATTTCATCTGTATAATATTATATTTAGTATTAGTTGGGCTTAAGTTGTCTAATTTGGAAATTTTTTAATTAATTCAAAACTATTATTAAAATAAAATCTTACAGTATTTATATTGCAAATTGAACATCATTCATTCAAATTCTATTTCTTATATTATTTTATACAATTCCAAATACAGCGATTAAATTTGACATCGAAAAATAAAATTTTTGTTTTTATTATTTTTCTATATTTACAACATGCCTAAGCCTTCACTTTAATTGATTTAAAGTTTTTGTATTTGATGAAATGCGATCATATTTTGGTGTTGGGTTTAAAATAGTAATAAAAAAAAAATTAAATAATAGCAATGTAAAATTAAATTTGAATTTGTTGAAAAAAGAAATATTTTTGTAGCAAATATTGAATTATTTGAAAGTGGAAAGTTTTCAAATAATAATGATGAAGTTGTTCTTACCGTGTACATAGCTATATATATTTAAAAATTCAATTTTTCTGAATTTTAAATTTCAAATATTTAAATAGCGAGAATAAAAATAAAATATTGTATACGTCAACATACAAATGTCAATACTAAATTTTTCGAATTTTGTTTGCATCCATAAGGCACTGCTTTCCTCGTTTTTTTTGTCTCGATATTTTAAATGGTAGCACATATAACATTGTTTATATACGTTAGACCATATTGACATGGTCTTTAAATGAATTTTGTGTAGGGGTGTTAGAAATTTGTTTCAATATCCTACATATATGCAATTATATTGATTTTTTTAAGAGACAAAAAAAAACACAAGTATTAAATATTCATACCGTAGCTGTATTTTATGAATATTCATGCACATATACTTACATATTTAGGATATTTATATTGCATAGATTATTTTCTATTGATTTTTTATTTTAATTTAAGATAATAATTGATTTTTTGTTTTATTTTTATTGGAGCTTGAATTCAATACAAGTAAATTATTTTTAATTCATTTTTTCTATTTGGTAAATTTTTTTTTAATGTTAATAAAAAATACGCTTGTGTTTTTGCTTGATTGGTAATTGTAATTTCGATTCTAATGAGTGAAACACAATTTCAAAATGAATTTATAAGTTCCTTGCTATCCCGTACCGTGTATGTTAATTAGAATTAAAATCATGCGTTTAAGTAGTGGAGTAGATGTATTAGATAGTAGAATTTCTATTTTATCGAACAATATAGTCGGAACTGGTAATATTTTTCAACAATTTGAGATGTTACATATTTCAATATTTTTGAGGTTATGTTGCATACTTTTAGGAGTAGAAAAAAAAAATAAAAATTATAATCGCTACTTCAATCGCTAGATACGATTTGGTAATTGTGCTTCAAAGAAATAGGTGTACTAGGAAATAGATAGAAGAAAATAAGTATATTTTAGTAATTAGTGTATTTATTTCGAATATAAGATTGAAAGTTTTTTTTTTAAATTTAAAAAATTTTTAATACTTGCAAGCATTCTTCTTACTTAGGCAATGAAGAACTATAAATTTTTAATTAGAGTTGGGCTTAATTGACTCCCCAAATCGTAATTAACTCTCCAAATTGTAATAAACTCTCCAAATCTTTGACAGTTCCTCTATGTTGGTTTAGTCAAATAAAATACATAATTAGAAATTGAGTTGTGGGGAATTATTAAAAAAATAGTAAAATATTTTTAAAAACTTATCAAAAATTTTTAAAATGGCATAAATTTCTACATGAATTTGGGCAGTTTAAAATACAAAAAATTTCTTCCCTAATATTTTTATGTTGAACTTTTTGTTTTGTCATAGAATAAAACCTTGAAATTTTGTGAGTTTAATTGCAAGTTGGTCGAAAACTAATGAAATCGAAAAAAAAAAATAATCTTTTATTTTGGCAACAATTTGTTCAGTCGGTTTTTTTTTTCTCTTTTTTGTTTTCATTTTTAATTATATTGAAAATACTTGGCTGAGACAAAGACTATAGAAATATTTTTTATTTTTGTGGTTAAATACGTTGTCTGCATGAGTATATAAAAAAAAAAAAAACTAACGTATAAATTGCATAACAATAGTTAAGTAGAAAGAAGTTAACTGGGCTCTAAGGATTCCTTTAAGCTAAACAAAGAATATTTCATTTTATAACAATTTTTTGTATTCTATATTTTATGAAAACAATATAAAAATTGAATTCAATTTGAGTAGGTATTCAAAAATTTAGTTTCGTTTCGGACATGTTGGATGAACTAAACATATAGATTTTAGATATTGTTAAAGAGGTGTTGGTAAAAAAAAAGAGATTATCGGAATTATCTCCCCCTCCCACCTCCAATTATCCCCTTTTCTGTTGACATTGGGCAATAACATATAATATGTGTAACAGTCCCGATACTGTCTCCGCAGAATTCATACGAGAAAGAATTAAAATGATGCAATATGTGCATGCTCATATATTCCTTAATTAAATAGAAGGCGACGAACATTCAGTTCTTATACGGGGATTTGATTTAAGAGAGTTTGTTTAGGAGAGATTTAATTTAAAGAGAGCATTTTTCAACACACTGCCATCTTTACATTCAATTGCAAACCTTCTTACTTAAGTCTTTTAAAGCATCCATACATTTGTGTTGCATGTTCCATTTGAATTTAGTAAGAGTCAAATTGTTAAACAAGAAAAAAATTGTTTTTTTTTGTATAACAGTATTTTTGACCTTCACAACAATCAACAAAACTTCAAATGCAGTTTAACTAACATTAAAATTAAATAAAAACAAGTAAAAACGTTTCAGTCGGTATGAACCGATTGAATTATACCCTGCACCTTTCATTGTTGTATAGCAATTACTCAAACCTGTGAAGTCATTCTATAGAAACTTCACGGATATGTCTGACCTATAATTGGACATCCGACTGAGAAGTTTCATGAATCTGACTTTAATATTTTTCCAAATATTTAAAATTAGCTTTTGGAGTTGTATGGCAGGTACCCGAACCTGCCAAGAAATTCCACTAAAACTTCGCTAATATATCTGATCTATAATTGGACACACAACTGCCAAGTTTCATGAATCTAACTTTATTACTTTTCCAAATATTTAAGATAAGCTTTTGGACTTGTATGGGAGCCACTCGAACCTGTCAAGCAATTCCACCAAAACTTCAGAAATATCTTTGACCTATAATTGGACACACAACTGCCAAGTTTCATGAATCTGTCTTTATTATTTTTCCAAATATTTAAAATTAGCTTTTGGAGTTGTATGGCAGGTACCCGAACCTGCGAAGCAATTCCACTAAAACTTCGCTAATATATCTGATCTATAATTGGACACACAACTGCCAAGTTTCATGAATCTAACTTTATTACTTTTCCAAATATTTAAAATAAGCTTTTGGACTTGTATGGGAGCCACCCGAACCTGTCAAGCAACTCCACTAAAACTTCGCAGGTATATCTGATCTATAATTGGACACACAACTGCCAAGTTTCATGAATCTAACTTTTTTATTTTTCCAAATATTTAAAATAAGCTTTTGGACTTATATGGGAGCCACTCGAACCTGTCGAGCAATTCCACCAAAACTTCAGAAATATCTTTGACCTATAATTGGACACACAACTGCTAAGTTTCATGAATCTGACTTTATTATTTTTCCAAATATTTAAAATAAGCTTTTGGACTTGTATGGGAGCCACTCGAACCTGTCAAGCAATTCCACCAAAACTTCAGAAATATCTTTGACTTATAATTGGACACACGACTGCCAAGTTTCATGAATCTGACTTTATTATTTTGACGAATATAAAAAATTTGCTTTTGGAGTTGTATGGCAGCCACCCGAACCGGTGCAGCTACCCCATTATAATTTTTATAACATATGTAGAATATAATTGGACACATGTATACAAAATTTTATATTTGTACCTTTATTAGTTTTTGAAATAATTAAAATAAACTCTTTGAGTTGTATGGCAGCTACCCGAACCCGTTGTCCGAATTGGTCCAATAACAATAGGGTTCGTCCTTGGCACAAAAGAAGCAACTTGTGAAAGTTTGATGTCGATTGCATTATTCGTTTTTGAGTTATCGTGCGATCGGACGGACGGACGGACGGACGGACGGACGGACGGACGGACGGACGGACGGACGGACGGACGGACGGACGGACATGTCTAAATCAACGCAGAATTTTACGCTGAGCAAGAATATATATATATGTCCATACCGCAGATGGCTCCTTCAAGTAGTTACAAACTCCATACCAAAGTTAATATACCCTTCACGAAGTGCAGGGTATAAAAACGAAAAGGACGCGAACAATAATTTTATAGAAAAAAGATTTCGTTAGTCATAAAAAACACAAACCTTAATACTTATTGTGTACTTTTGGTAGCCCTTTTTTGTGGTTTTTCTTCTCTTTTATTTGAAAATAGTAGAAAAAAAAAATTCCCACAATTTATATAACATTTTTTTCGTATTGTTTATCTTCCAGTTTCTCTTCAATAATATTTATTTAATAGGAGGGCTAGCGGATTAGATTTTTATATAAATAAAATAAAAGTTAAAACACAAAAATTTAAAAAAATAATCAATGATAGTTAAGAATTCGAAAGAGAAGAGTTTTATTTTCCACAATGTTTTCTAATTTTGTTATTCTTTTTTTTTTTTTTTTTTGGTTTTTAATTTTTAAAATGAAAACTTTTTGACAAACTATGTTGTTGTGGTCAGTTTGAATTAAATATTTTTTCAAGTTTTTTTTTTTATTTTATATGTAAATATTATTATATAATATTTGTTTATGTACATACCTATTCAATACATGTATGTCACTCACATAAAACTCAATGCATAGCAACGAAATGATGACTTTATATCTGATTTGGTTTTGATTTGGGGGAGATGGAACATTTGTGGAAGATGAACTACAATTTTTGTGGAATCATTAAATTTTACCCTTCTTCCTTCATTTTCATTCAGGATAAAATTTTGATTTAGTTAAAAGTTGAGGACATATTTTGTATAAACACTATCTATGTACAACTTGCTGACATTTTAAATTTAGTTTGTCATTTCTACATTGTTTAAATCTATTTTAGAATCTGATAGACGTACAAATGAAAATTTTGTATTAAATTTTTTTTTTATATAGAGCTTTTAATGTTTCCAGGAGCTTTAGAAGAAAAATATCTGATATGACAATGAAGAAATCTCTGCCAGTGAAAATATTTTTTAAATTTATGTTTCATTTTACTAAATTGATAATCTATCCAACGTTTTTACATTCTGTTCTTATATTCTTGTCTATCATTATAAAAATAAATCTATGTGTTTCTTTTATACTTTCCACAGTATTCCAAAAAATTGAATTTAGGAGCCATTTTAAGATCTGTTATATTAAAATTGAAAGCCGACAAAAGTGCTCATACAAAATCAGATCATTAGAAACCATTACAGACAACAAATCCCGAAAAAAGGGAAACATTAAAGTTATTTGTAGGTTTAAGAAGAAATTTATTAGAACGCCTTGAGCAAGATTTTGGTATAATCATATGGGATATCAATTATTTTTATTCTATATCAAAATGTCCAGACATTCACATTACATAATACTTTTTCTCTTAAAATTTATAGTCATAGGAATCGTTGACAATATTTTTATGACAGTGTTTCTATTTTTATAATAGCCGCTTAAGGATTTTTATTATAATGTTATACAAATTTGTGTTATGCAAATTTATTTTTAGTCAATAAGTTTTATAATTTTAAATTATTTTAATTTCAGTTATATTAATTTAAAAACTGTTATACAATATTAAAATATTGGAAAAATTTATTTGATTTTCATTTTCCTTGCAAAAATATTGTTTTTACTTATATTTTCGCCTTTGTATATGCAAGATAAAACAAAAAGGAAATTATAAAAATGTTTTTAAAATTTTTTTTTTTGTGTAAATTTTAAATTGCACATAACATACTTGTATAGATATAATTTGGTGTTTATTAGTAAAGTTTTTCTTTTAACGAAGAAAAAGGAAAATAGGAAAAATATTGTAAAATTAAGAAGAAATATTTTTACATTTTAAAATAATTTAGTGTGTATAGATAATGTGTGTGTTTATGTATGTGTTTAGTATAGAAAACGTTGTATAGATATAGTTGAGGGAAAAAATTTGAAAATTTTCCATGAAGAAAACACAAAATTTATTTGCCTTAGATGACTTCCTTTTAAATATTAATTTTTGGTGTTATTCTTAAAGAAAATATTTAAGTTTCTATTCTATTAGTTTATTTTATTTTTTCTCTTTTTACTATTATTTTAACTATATTAAATGATGTTTTTACATAATATATGTGTGTATGTATGTATGTGAAGATAGAGATATTGAAAGAGTATATTTTTATAATATTTATTTAAATTTTCTTGATAAAATTCTATGAACTTATTTTAATGATAAACTTATATTATTCAGAAGAAAATAAATAAAATGGAAAAGTTTTCGTTATATAAGGTTTAAAACGTTTATTTATTTTTCTTGACTTTAATGTTTTCGTTTTTTGTTTGTGTGTATTATTTAAGTTGTATTTTTGGTTAAAGAACTGGAATTAAAAGGAAAACTTTTAAATTATATAAATTGAAACAAAATGTTTATATTTTTTTATTTGTATAACTTTGTATATATGTGTATGGGTGTGTTTAAGGAAAATGCATTGGTAAATAAAGTCATATACTTTTTGATAACAAATTATATAAGAAAAACGTTCAGAAATTATATAAAATTTTTAATTATAATACCAAAGAACCTATTACAAGTATCTTGATTATGACGGATATTCGAAATAAATTGAAATTTTTGAAAATTAATGCAAAAGATTAAATTTTAATCAAAAATTTTTAATGTCATCGAAAAATTAATACAAAAGCAGTTTTAATATTTGAGAATAGTATTATAGGTTTATGGCATCGCTTGCTCTATTTGACGAAAAGTATTCCTAGTCTCTAATTTTTGGTTACGTTTATAAGCAAACAATAAGAATTTAGTAATAGAAACAATAAGAATAATTTGAATTTGCAAATTTTTAATTGTGAAGAACTTTATATAGCTACATTAAGGAACTAATTAAGAGGCGTCAGTTGGTCTTGGATGACATCTGACAAATTCAATTTTTAATAAAACTACAGTTACAATGTAGTTTTATTGAGATTACATGTAGCCCAAATAAATGTTATCCATATTCGTAAAAAAAATTCTTTGACCGTGTTGAGATTATGCGAGCGCATCATTCTCATTTTGTTATTACTATAAGTTTTATAGTACTTGAACTGCCTTTAATTAAAAATCCTCATATTTAAACAAGGTTATTACTTATTTTTAAATTAAATGCATTGTATATTTTAGAATTCCTTTCAATTTATTTTAAGGATATCGCTTTTCCAATATATGAAAATTTAATGCTAAATACCTAAATTATTGCAAATTTTGAGAAGTTTGCGTCAATATTTTTACTGGTAAGTGTTTTACTGTAAACTTGTATATGAATGACAAATTTATAAAAAATATATTTAAAAATTATTTCAATTTGTTTTTGCAATTTTCCTTTTCCCGTATATTCAATTAAATTTTAAAAATATTGCATATTTAGCGGGGTTTTTCGAAGTTACGATAAGTTACTAACTTTATTAAATTGTTATATTTAAATTAGTTACATTGTTATACTCAGTATATAATTTTATTTATTTGAAGTTATTTATACTATTAATTTTCAACAGGAAATAAGCTTAATTTTAAGTTGTAAATAAAATATATAAAATTTTACCATTATAAATTTGAGAACTTCATCATAACCAACCCATTTATTAAATTAATTAGTAACACGTAACATAAATATGTCATATTATATATCAAATATTAAAATAATAATTGAATAATAATTGTGGTAATCCTTAAAATAAGATTATTTCAAAAGATAAAATCTCTTAAATCTCTTAAGGATATTATAGTAGTGACCAATTTTGATAAAATGTTCATAATCTCAAGAATTTTTTTCTTTTATTTTTATAAAAATAAAGTTTTATTGAATTATTTCAATGTTATATATGATAATATGATAAACCAAACTAGCTAGTTGCTTCCTCAACATAAAGTTAGAAATTTTATAGGTTTTATACATAGATATAGGAAAATCAAATTGAATTCTGTTAAAATTCCTGTTAAACAATTTTATCTTATTTGGTTGCTATTCTTATAGTTTTTTTTTCTCTTTTTTTTTTGCTTTGCATGCATTGGTTTCGATTTCTTAACCCATACATTATCCTTTTGTTTTCTATATTATTATACGTTAGAAGTCTATTGAACCGTAATGTAAATGAAATCTTTTTAAAAATCATATATTCCGTCTCTTGTCTTTGTTTTTCTTATCGGATTTGAATTAAATATAAATACATATAGTATGTGTATGTATATTAGGTTACATATGAATATGTAAACAATTGTATGTATTTTATCTTCTCTAGTTTAGTAGTATATGCATGTCAGAATTTCTATACAATGTATAATAATATTAAAGGAGCATTCGGAAGAATCGGATTTCGAGATCAAAATATTTGAAAAGGATTTTATATTGAAATGTAATTTTTCTTCCTTTGTTTTTTTTTAAGGAAAAATCTAAAATAGTCTTAAAAGGATTATGGAAAAATCACTTCGTTTATAGTTAAAAATTTTTTCAAAATGAAATATATTGATATTTTGACCACAAAATTCATTCTTAAATTTTCTATATTTTTATTTTTAGTGGCGGGATAATTTTTGATTAGAAAAATTTAGCGATTGAGTGACTGAGGGAATATAATTAACAAATAAAGTTGGGTCAAACCAATGGTTTGTATTGTAGCACTTTTCCCTTAAACAAGTGAAAATACTGCTTTTAAAAACAGTCTATGTATATCCACCACACTATTAAAATTATTTTCATTTATAAACGAAACTATTTCTAGGATTGCATATATTTAGGATGAACCATTTATGCAGTCTTTGAAATAAAGCAAAATTTAATATAAACAGGGGTTAACATAATGTTCGATTTTAAGGGTTAATTGTGTGAGTTAAGAAAAATAATTATATTTTTTAATTTCATGGAATTTACTGTTAACTTTTTGCGTTTATAGAAATTTGAAAAAACTTGCGGTTTCAGAAATATAAGGTGTCAAAAATGCATATTTCACAAATTTCAAGAGGCCATAACTTGAGAGGGGGTGGAGACGGAAAAAAATTTTCTTCTAACGAAATGAACTACTTGTTAATGTCTAAAAGCTCCTAAAATTTCAAGCTTCTACAGGCTGGGGTCTAGAAGAAAAACGACATGAAAAATTTGGAAAAAAAGGACTTTAGATAACGGTAAATTTGAACGGCCATTTTGTTTTTCTAAAGTTTAACTATAGTATACCGCGGTAGGGGAAGCAAGTCACTGCCCTTCTGCGTTTGCAAAATTTCAAAAATGCTTATGGTTTCATTGCAACAAATAGTTAAAATAGGCCATTTTTAGTGCTTTGGGTGGGTATAACTTCTAGAGGGGGGGAGATAGGTAAAAATTTTGTTTTACGAAAATAAGTTTCTAGTAAAGATCTATGTACGTATTAAATTTCAGCTTTCTATCTTTAAGAATGTAGAAGTTTTGTAAACAGACACACGGACAGACGGACGGACGGACGGACGGACGGACGGACGGACGGACGGACGGACGGACAGAGTGAAACTAATAAGCACTTTTTTTCAAAAAATTTTTGGAAAAGTGCTAAAAAGTATTATCAAAGGCCATTACATAAATGACCAACTGGTGTTCAAACATTATTCATGAATGGTGGTATTAATTCGCGCCTAACAAAGTTTTTGTGAATTTCGAAATTAATGTGGCCCGATAAAGGGTTGTGGTATCTAGTATATTTATTCGTCAATGGAATGATATTAGATTTATAAAAGAGTACATGAATCAATTGGGATGATAAGAAGAATTTCAAGAAAAAATTGTAATAGCTGATTGATCCGATTATTGTTTTCGAATTTTATTATCAGTCACACTTGCATACAACCTTTTAGAAGCCTAAAATTAGCCAAATAAATAGCAAAATGGCTGTATTCACTTTAGTTGTTCAATAGTCATACCTCATATTAAAAAACACGCTAGATATTAAAAAATTTTTTGCTAACAGCTATGTATATTAATTTGTAATAAAATTGCATACCATAAGGATGACAAGATCAATGTTTGTTTTTTTTTAAAGTGTTGTAGAGTTAGCTATAGCTGTGTATTTGTCATATCTTGAATTCTTTTTAAGAAGAAAAAAAAATGCACTTTAGCAGTTTTGCACTTTACTGATTATAATATCTAGGATACTTATATGACTTACATTAAGTTGAAAACTGAAATAAACAGAAAAAAAAAATTGTAGTAAAATTGGGGCATATTTAAGCGAAAAGTACAGTAAAAGAATGTTTTGAATTTCTTTTCTATTTTTGTAGAATTTTAAGTTACAATGCAAGTTTTATCATACCATGTATGTAAAAATATGTGATGCCAAAAAATAAAAAAACAAATAAATATATATACTTATAATAATTACAAACATATATTTGTAAATAGAAGAGAAAAGGTTTTGTTATTCAATACTTTTGGGAGAAAAAGATAAAAATTTTGATTTTACCAGATTTGTTGTTGTTGATTTTTTTTCTTTTAAATTTCCAAATCTCTTTTTTTTTTTCGAATAAAAAACTTGACTTCTTGTGTTTTTATTTCAATTTCAAAAGCTAAAGTGGTTTAATATTTTGTGCTTTTGTTTTGGTTGCAAAATACAAAAAAGTTTAAGTTATGCCTTTTACGAGATGCTTTTGAAGAATAAATTATTTTTCTTTTAAATTTTAAAATTATCAAAAATTTTTTATACATTTAAAAAATAATCTCAATATTTTATCAACCAACAAAAACCGAATTAATTTTGCCTACACATTTATTTTTGTATTTGTAAAACTTTGAAAATTGTTAAAATTAAGGAGTTATT
The DNA here is from genome assembly GCF_029603195.1 of Condylostylus longicornis. NCBI lineage: Eukaryota > Metazoa > Arthropoda > Insecta > Diptera > Dolichopodidae > Condylostylus > Condylostylus longicornis. Next base: position 272,540 of record NW_026577982.1, read on the forward strand.
TTTAATTGTGCCCCTAAATATATGCAATTTTTTAATTAATTTTTATTATTTTAAATAGTTTTCTACAACGTTTCTATACATTTAGAGCCTTAGTTAATTGTTATTCAGAGTCAAGAGTTTTAAGTCAGATGCCTCTTCTACAAGTTTTATTCTATTAAAAAGCAAATTTTTTATCAAAATTTTCGTTTTTAAATTTTTATAGAACTCGTTTAACCTCTTTCAAATATACTACCTTACAATATTCGTCAACTTTTGAAGTAAAAAGAGCTAAGTCGAGCAATATCGTCATCAGTTGCTAGATATTTTATGATATTATTTTTGAATGTTCCGATTGTAAATTAAACCTAATTGTTGCATTTATTAATTGCAGAATGCCTTTAGACCCTGATCTGTGTTTTTGGTTCCTTAATACTGCATCACCTTAATACTGCTTCAATTAAAACAAGTACTAATGTACTCAAAATATATAATAAATTTTGTGCATATTAGTAAGATTTCATAATCCTTCAAATTTCTAGAACAAATTTATTTTAAATTTTTCACTTTAAATTTTAAAAAACATTTTGATATATGGCTTGTTTAACCTTTGTAATTAATTTTAAATTTTCTTGATTTAATTTTATAGAAAAACAATAATAATTATTTATTCACTAGGATGCACATAGGCGGACACATTTAATAAAAAAAAGAAAAAGAAGAAAACAAAAACAAAGAACAAAATTTCAATTGATTCACCTTTAACCTAATTCTTATAGTTTTAAAATCAAATTCATTTACCATTTTATATTATATATGTATTTTAACTAATATACTTGTGCATTGTAATTATGTATGAGTGTATTTAAGAAAATAAATTATTTTGTAAAATTTATTATATTGCAGGTGTTTATAAATTTATTTTTAAGATTGATTGATAGATTGACATTGACATTGCTTTTTTTGGTTTATATTGAAAAGATTTTGAAAAAAAAAAAACAAATTAAATTCATTTTAAAATTAAAGGATTATTTTTATATTGATTCTAAAGTATCCTAAGCTGCAAAATAATACCTAAAATCTATACCTACTTTCTGTAATAAGAAATTAATTATTAAAAGTGGATATTGAAAGTGTATAACAGTTTTGAATGTTTTCTAAAGTTGGTATTATTTTTGTTGTATCAAGAAAAAAAAAATAATTTAAATGAATTTTCAGATGAAAATTTTTTCATTACCTGAACTCAGTTGGTACTGTGCCAATTTTAAATGCAAATTTTCGAATGCAATTTTTTTTTTAATACAGATGTTAAAAATCATCGAAAGACGAAGATAGGCGGACCCAAACTGTCGTCTGAAATATCAATAGTAGGGGGGGGGGCACTTTAACCCAATGTGAGATACTAGGGAGTTTGCTTGGAACTTATTTGATATGAGTTTGCTTGGAACAACCCCATCTAGCTGCTAGCCATACGTCCATATGGGCTACATCATTTGGTTATATATCAATACCTTATTGTATGTTACCAATTCTGGAAACCAATGGTTTTTTTTTCTATATTTGTTTTCTAATTCTATTCTGTTACAATTTGAGGATTTTCATTTTTCTAAATATATCGATTTAAGTTTCCATGCTTCGAATTACAACATCCTGCAACTGTATAACAATATAATTCCCCTATTCTGCAACTGTATAACAACTTATCTCTCAGTTTTGGTGAATTTTAATGTTAATGATGACAGTTGAATGCATTTTTCGATGAAAATTTGGTTTAAAAATTTATTTCAATAATATTGTGAATATTATTAATTTCCATATATTGTTGTATATGTTCACAATTATAAATTTTTTGAAATTATGTTATTTATTTAGTACACATGTGAACATTACCTATTTCACCAGAACTTCAAAGAATCCTTAATAAAATGAGAAGAGTTTTAGGAAAAAACAAATTTTTTTTTTCATACAAAATTAAACGGAAAAGCGTGGGTTTTGAGGGTTCATAACGGAAAATATTATGTAAATAAATAATATTAAAAATAGAAAATATTTTTTTCATAGGATTTATCTAAACAAATTAGAAATAAGGGAAATCATGTTTCAAATTATAAAAATATTCTAAAGGATTTCCTTTAATAAAACAATAGTGTAATTGTAATAAACTCCTAGTAATTAATGTTAATCATTAACCGTATTAAATTAAAAAACCACCCTCAGGAATTTTTTTTTTCATAAAATTAACAATTATAACAAAAAAAAAATATCTTTTTTAATGTGAATTATTTTTTTAATTTTAATTACCCTTTTGCACAATTTTTGTAATACAATATTGCATATAAAAATAACATACCACTGCACTTATATTTCCTACAGGAAAACTTTTAAACAGATTGTTTAAATCATAATAATCTCTATTGAAAAGCTAGTACATAACTAGAATTCACATGTTAATTAAATGAAATTAAAAGTAGGGATTCATAAGCTATAGTGTTGTCTAGGAGGGATAAATGGAATTTTAATGGAAATATGAATACTTCACTGTAGGTCTTGTTAAAATCAAAGACTGAAATTTATTTCAAGAATCTTTTTCAGAAAGTTTAATGGTTTACAATTTTATTCTAAATTTTTTTTTTTTTTTTTTTTTTTGTTGTAAAATATTCATCATATTTTTTGTTGGAGCATTAATTTTGACGACATTAGAATCTAGTGATTGGAAAATTGGTTACAAATGCCCATTTTTATTGTACTCAGATCGACATTGAAAATGGGCCAGATTGAACCACTACTTCCTGTAGTCCCCTTTAGAAATATTCACCAAAGACTGTTATACTTCATATAATTAAAAAAGTATTTGAAATCTCTACAACATTTGTTCGACAACACTTTTCAGCATCGGTTCTCTAAGGTTCGTACCAGATTAGAAGGTAGCTATTAATTTTAAATTGAATTCATATAAAGTTTTTGATAAAGAATTATTATATTTAAATAATTTATCAAAATATTTATATTTTATATGGCCAATTTAAAAATTCATTTAGATACAAAAAAAAATTTCGTAATCAAGCCTGATTAGATACACAATTTGTTTTGCAACTTTAAGTATTTAGAACGATTTCAAATATGAAAAGATCAAAAATTCAGTGTGCTGAAATTTTCGACTATTTATTAAAAGGATTTAAAGGATTTACTGCTTTAAGCATGGTATATAAAATAATTTTATAGATGAAAAATATTTTTATTATTATTTTATAAAGTGAATTAAAAAAAAAAAATTTATTTATTTATATTTGATAAAAATTATTTAATATTTATATTAAAAACTTTGTATTTTTGTCTATATTTTTTATTTACATTTAATAAAATATTTATTTGTTTGACTATGCATAAGCATCAGTATAACAGTGATATAGAAATGTATTAGCAATATAAATATGCATATAAGTATGTGTGCGAACGTATTTTATAAATTTGAGACTGCGTTTGTAATACTAAGAAATTCTATACAAATTATTAATCGATTTAACAATGTCTGCCCCTGGCGGTCCTTTAACCAACTAGAGTAATAATTTCAAAAACAATTAAGCCATGCTTACAATATTTCCAAAAATAATTTTTGGTAGAAAAATATTGCAACTCAGTTTAATTAAAATTGGATAGGGACAGTGGAATATCTACGATAAAAATGTAAAATTAATTTACCCGTATCTCAAAATGTATTTAAGCTGGTACAAGAACGAAATCTTGTAAAAATAAGCTTAGTAGTATAGCATTATTTTTATAATTTTTAAATTTAATTAAAAACAAACGGTTTCTTGTGGTAGTTGGTGTAATTTAAAGAATACTTATTTCTTATAATATCAGAAATCGTTGAGCTTAACTTCCTTACATATCACTTTAGAGTTTTGTAACTTAGTCATACATTTGGTCGCAATTGAAATACAAATTTAACCTGAAATTTAAGTGTAACCTGAATTTTTATATTAAGAAAACTCATATTCCAAAAACAAAACGATGTAAAATTGTAAAACTTTGTGGTTTTTTAACATGGGTATCAAAAGATTGACACGATCAACTCATTTCTATTCTCATTTTGGTTAATATTTATTTTTAAGTATAATAAACATTTCAAAAATACCAAAAAAAAAAAAAAACATTGTGAAAAAAATACAATAATAAATTACAAGTAAATAAAATAAAGTAAATAAATATAAATATGATTTACAAATACAAATAACTAATGCCAAAGTTTATATACACACATATATACCAACACATATACATATTTTATACAATATCCTTCAATTTTAATTGAAAATTAATAATAATATACACAATATTCTTGTCTTTTTATATAACAAAATTTAGAATACATATACATAAGTATTTGAATATTCACACACATATCTATGCAATGTATAAATATATTTAATAAATAAAATACAAAATATTTACAAAGTGATGTAAATATTTAAGTTAATGTATATATGTAGATATAATATGTATATTTCTGTAGAAAATAATAATAATAATAGAAATAGATACTGTTATTCATTAAATTTGTTAGTTAAATGAATGTGTGTATGTCATATGTATAAAAAAAAAACAAAAATTAAAATAAATACTCATGAAATTAGTGTAATGAAAAACTGTTGAAACTTTTTCAATTAGGAAACTTTTCTGCACCCAAACCCTTACATACATACTGTAGTATGCCAACCAATATTGTTTATGCACACATACGAGAGTCTACATAATATCTGTATATACAATTTTATACAAAATGTATGTATGTATTAGTGTAAATAAAAAATATAGTTATTTTTGTTTTTTTGTTTTTGTAAATTCATTGAAAATATTTCACTATAAAATATTGCATAAACGCTAAACGATAATAATCAGAATAATAAAAAACAATTTTTTTGGGGTTGCCATTCTCTTAACACACGCGAGTATTTAATAATGCAGAAATAGGTATACAATCATATACAATACAGAAAGCATTAGAGATAAAATTTGTTAATGTCAATGTGCTAAAAAAAAATCTGATCGTTATCTAAATATCGTTACAATTTAGGGCAATGTATGAAGATGGATAATTTTAACAACTTCATATATTACCTTTAAATATATGAAGGTATACTAGTTTGGAATTACGAGTGTAATAGAATAATGCTTTATCTCTCCTAGTCTAGCTAGAAAACTCGTGCGAAAATTTTTTTTCGATTTTTTCAAAAATTCTTTCAAAAATTTCCAAAAATATTTGTGCGACAGTCAATTATCTTAATATTGGAGCATTCGTTGAGCTTCGGATAATCACGAAAAACGATTTTAAACGGTCTCTTTCTTCTAATTCAGCAAGAAAATTTATAAATAATTGGGTTGGTAACCTTTAAGGGCTAAATTTACAATAGAGTGTATGACTGTTATTGTTAGTTATAAGCAGGGACATAAAAAAAATTTTTTTTTCAGATTTTATAAAATTTCCGTTAAATATTTCCGAAGGAAACTTGTTTTATCTTTTATTTTAATTAATTTACAAGGATATTTGATTTTTAAATGAAATGCATTTGGATGGTTAAAAGTTCAGTGTTAAACAAATTGTCGAAATGTTCATTGAATGTGAGGAAGAATTTTAATTTTAATGCCATTTTCAAATTATATGGAGGGGGGTATGTTAAGGGTATGGTAACTATTATATGTACCTGCTCTAAATTTAGCGTCCTTGAATTGAAAAGAATCTTAAATTGGTACGGAATACAATATTTAAAAAAAAAAATTATTCAATAATAAATTTATCTTTGAAATTTTTGTCGCGTTTTGAAATCAAGGTTACGCGTTTTGCTTGTTTTCAAGTCAAATTAAGTACATTAAAGTTAGTTGTTTTAAAAAGTTCGCTTACCCCAATTTAAAATTGTCTTCTATATAGTTACAAGGTAATCAGAGAAGGTATTTACAAGATTAGTTTATCAAGTACACTTTAATTGCGTTAGAAAATTAAAATCAAATATGGCAAGAATAGATTTTTATTCAATTAAAATTAAATGATCCGTGGAATAATTAGTTTCCTGTTCAAAAAATTTGGTAATATTGTAAGATATAGTATTAAGAGATTTTAAAATACCATGAAGGTGTCATAATTAATTTCTGCCTTGATTGTATTTCAAATTGCTGCAGTGAGTTGGAATATATAGAAGATAGAATCTATTTGCAGCTTAAATATTTACAACGTACTCGAAAGTTGTGTTGGCGGAAGTAGCGCTGTGTAGTTATCTTAACCACACCGAAAAGACCAAGAGATAGTGAGATGGAGTGGGCAGAAAGCCTAAAGAATTTCAATGTGGATATAAAATATCGTCCAATCCAGTACTGTTATACAAACGGCGCCCAGAGCTGAGGAAAAGTTAGTAGTCAGGTGAATATACTGGTTGTCGTAAGGTCTCTCTTGTGCCACCGATAAATTCAAACGGCCGACAAGTTGTTGTTTTGAATATGTGTAAAACCATAAATTTATCTATTATATAATAGAGATCTATCTATCTCTCTTGTTATACAATATACTATAATATGTTTTATTTTAACATTATGTAACCAAATAATTATTACTATATTATTGCTTGTGTAGTTGGGAATGCATATAAAGATCTTTAAAATTAGGCATAGCATAAAAGTAAAACCAAAAAATGAAATGTTTTCCTTTATTTTTTTTTTCTCATCAAAAAGATTGCTTTCTTGGGAAATTCATGCTCACAACTCTATATATGTCCATATATATTATTAATATTATAACATGTTAGTATACAAATTATATGCTAACATGTATAGGTTATATAGAGCCATGGATATCTTGTGTTTCTTAAGGCAATATAAATTATAAAAGTTTTCTTTTTGAATTTGTTATTTCCTTGTTTTATTTTAGTTTTTTTTTGGTCTTGTCTTTTAACTTTTTCAGGCATATTCTTAGGATTTAATTTCTAAAAAATAAAAAAAAGTTTAAAATAATATTTATATAACGGTAAAGAAAAGAAAACTTAAAATTTATAGCATGAGTTTTTGTGTTATAAACTTATATACATTGTATAACCTTATATACATGCATAAATGTATATTATATGAAATGTCAAGGAGAATAAATGAAAGAGATAGAAAATTTTTTACTTTGCGTATATAGAATACACAATATTTACATTTTGGAATTGTAATAGAATAACTTTAATTTTGATAATTAATTATTGGAATTTTAGTTTGAAGTAATTTAATTTAAGAAAGTTTTCAATATACTTTATAAATTTCATTATGTTTATATAGAATTCTCTATGTGAGTAATATACAAAAACATATTAAGAGAAACTGGTATATAAATATTGGATTTTATATAGATTGTTTATTTGAAAGTCTTAAAAGAGCATTGAATAATGATAATGTGATGATTTTTGAATATAATTTAAAGGAAAATTTCAACTAGTCTGTCTAGTATACTGTCTAGTATATGTCAGATTTTCTTCTCCAAGACCCACATTTAATTATTGAACATTAATTTGCTTTTATTCCTCAAATCACCAGTGGTCATTCAAAATATTTTTCGTTTGTGCACTTGATAAATTTCATTTATGAGTTCTTCACTTGTAATTCACAAACACAAAAAATATTACGAAATCATTAAATTATGGAAATTTAACCACGGAGGAACAATCTGGCAGTAATAAAAGTCTGGCACAGTCATCTCTATATGGTACAAATATGATGTATATACAAATTGTTGATCTACATATAGTAAGGTTAAAGCAGTGTTGAAGTTTGAATTTCAAAATCTTATGGGTTTTACCAGGAAACAAGTCCTTGAAGAGATATTTTGAGATTTATGAATTATGGTAGATTAAGTGTTAAACTATGTGAATATAGGAAAATGTACTTAAATTTTTAAGAAATTACTGATAAACTAATTATTAGATTAAATTTTGATAGAAAATTTTATAAATTATATTTATGTGGTCTTCTTGTAAACAAGCAATGGACATACAAAATATTTTCAAAAAATTAGGCCAAATATTCTTCCAGTTTCAGTTGTTTACTAAAAAATGTATTGCAGTAAATTGAATACCAAAGGGAATTCAATGCTCCTTCTCGTTACTTTTAATTGAATTGGTTCATTCTTGTTTTCAAAACCGAAACAAAAATTTATTTCAGTACTTGAAATCAGTTCTGTTCGCTTCATTAAAATATTACTGACTCATTTATTGAAAAGGACGCTCACTACAATTTAATTCTCAACAATGTAATATTATTCAACTACCACGTTATTAAGCTGGGTATCTGGATACAATATTTTCTCATTTGACAGTCATCTAAAAAATTTAATAAATCTTAAAGCTTTTCTTTGATATTTAAAAATACAATTCTTTGAGAGGCGCTCTTCATTCTGGAACATTTTAACTTTTGAATTTTTTAATTTCAATATTGTAGTATTCTCTTAGTACGACTCTGAATTATAAGTGAAAAGTTTTTTTATAAATTTTTAAGTTTTAGTACTCTTCTCGTACTCTACTGGTGATGTTAATTCATTTATAATTTTCTTTTATCACTTTTTTTGTTTAAACCCAAAATAACATCTCTGACATTGCATTCTCTTTACTACATTCTATTATCTTTGCTCCAAAATATTTACAAAATTAAAATAATAAAATACTTCTCGAGATCTCACTTTTAATATTAAATTTGAACAGCATTCAAATCAATAATTTATAATCATTAAAAGTAATTTTTCTTTTTCTCCCCAAATATCTGTTTTTAAATATCTTTATAATCAAAACTATTATGTAAAGATTTCCTTAATTATCATTTTAATTTTCTCTAATGGAATCGTACCAAAAAAAAAAAAATAATATTACAACGAAAGAAAACCAGAAAAAAAAAATAATGAAAATTAAAACATAGTTCCAAATTAAAAGGACATCATTAGATTATATAGAGAAAATATTTTCAGATATTTAGATATCACATCCTTAAACGTGAAATCAATGACTTGAGAATTAAGGAGGGAAAAATGAGACACAAAAAAAAAATATAAAACTATTCACAATTGAAAAATAAAGACAAAAAGAGACTATCGTAAAACTATATAAAACTAAAATCTCAATATTTTAACTGAATGAATTATCCTCATTCTTTATTCTAGATTTTGTTATAATTTTATATTATTTATATATAAAAGACAAACAAACAAACAAACAAATTAATATTGTATTACGTTATACCTGTAGTGGGTATGGTTGATTAAGCATCGAAAGAGAACAATTTAGAAGAGATTTTCTACTTTTTTTCTTTTGTTTTAAATTTGTTAATTACTTCTCTCTTCTCTAAAAATAAATTCAAATTTCCTATCGTTCGAAAGTTTTTCTTCTTTAATTAGCCTTCTCTCTGAATAAATGATTATCGTCATGATTTCGGAAAGGAAAAGAGAAAATTTGAGTGTAAAAACTATTTTCTAAAAGAGGATGAAGTATGACTGCTGTGTTGATGGCAGTAAGAGTATAGGAATTAATGTGTGTGAATTGTAAATCTTGTAGAATTTGTAATTTTATGGAAAGAAAATCGTAAAATATCCCAAAAATTTATGTTGACAAAATTATTTACTGAAATTTTTAACAAGTTCTGAAAGTACCACAACAATTCAAAAAATTAAAATAAGTTCATATTCTTTAAAACAAATTTCATTTAAAGAATCTATTTTGAGCAATAATCTTCCGAGACCTTAATTAATACAAACATTGACTAGTATTACAAACAGAAAATCATCACTTTGTCTCCACAAAACTAAGGTAATTAAGGTTTCACATTTATTTTTGTATAAAAGCGGTATTAAATATATCTACCTATATAGGTACACTAGGTATAGATATAAATGTCACTATATATATATATATGTACAATATTTAGACAAAATATATACAAATTTAAATACCGTGGGAATAATTATATTACCGGTTAAACAATTTATTTTTACTTTCTCGATATTGTAGGCTAAATTTTTAACCATAGCGTAAATAAAGTATGAGGTCATAAAATTCTTCGCAATCTCAATATCTTAACAATCTTCGGCGACTTAACAAATATTCGGCGAGACAATAACTAATTACTCGGCTTTTTCACTCATGAGGCAATGCTCCGTTTAAATATAGATTATGATGCTGGTCTGATGCTGTTGAGAGTCAGTTAGGAGCTGAACATTGCATTTCTGTAAAATCCTTGCACATAATATTTTAGTTAATTAACGAGTATTCTCATTACTACAAACCTTTTTTGTGCACGGTAACTCAATATTAGGTAACTTGTGCCCTAAAGTATGAAATGCATTCGTTTCTATCTTCCTATCATCTCTTAAACTTTTAATATTATTTAAAGACTAATGTACATGAACCTTCATGTTATACTTGTCATAACACTTTCAAACTGCGGAACCCGAGAAAACTACCTTGGATTTTTAACAATCACATTTTCACCTTTATTTTTTATTTCTTTTTTTTTTATTTTGTCTATCTATATGCAGAACGACAACAAAACTATAAAGGCTACAAAAAAAATTTGTCTTTTACTTTTTATATGGTTAATTAAGTACCTACCAGAATATGCTATGGGACAAAAACTACAAATAATTAAAGGTATAAACTTACTTAAAATCTGGAAAGGTGTATTTTATATGGGATGGGAAAAATTTACTGTTTCTTCTTTTTGTTTTTATCAAATGAGTAACTCTATTGTTCCGATAGACTTTTTATTGAAATTTTTTTTGGGGAGTAAAATCTTTTTTTCTTTTTGCTACCCTTTTGTTTTTGAGGTTAATTAGAGAAAATTTCAAAAATTTTGGCATATGAAAAGGATAATCAAAAAAATATGTAAATTACTATTGAATAACCTTTACTGCTAATGATTTATTATTTTAATTCATATTTTGTCAATATTTTAATTTGGTTGGTTTTGATATTGGATTTGGTTAGTTTCCAAAGTTTTATAGTGAAATATTTAACTATATATTTTATATGTAGTAGATAATATAAATATATGTGTATGTATTGATGTTATGTTAGAAATGAAAATTTTTTGTAAATAACAATTGTAATTTTGTAATTGTACAAAATTGTAGAGGTTTTTCAAATTTATCACAAAATGCCATTGAAGTTTAACATAAAGGAAATCAGAGTGTAGGCAAATTAACTTTTGTTTGAAGAAATTTCCAATTTTTCTAAGTTGAAGCATATAAGCTTAGGCAATTATTTCAATTGTTATTCTGCCGTAATTTTAGTAAAATAATACCAGATTAAGAACCATCAGTCTTTTTCTTCTCCGTTTGCCCTTAAATATGTAATTTTAATAATTACTTCTTTTAATTTTACATGTAGAGTAAATGCTTTCAAAAGATCCCGCATTATCGCTAGGAAGTGATGTAACAAAGTGGAAAGAATGGACTTCAATATTAAGATCTTCTCATTTCTTCTTACGTTCCATATTTCGTTTAAAACTTTATTATTTTATCTTTGTTGTCCAAGTAGATATCAGTGTAATTTTAAAATAACAATATTCCCAATTACTATAAAACGCATTTATATTATTTTCATGTTAAATATTTATTCCTAAATGTAACTATGTATAACAACAACAATAATATTGTCAGTATGTGGTCATGAATTTTATTATTTTTATTTTTATTGTATTTATTGTATGTCATTAACATTTTTACTTTATATTTTTCTTTAATTATTATCCTTTTATTCCCAGAAATTCTTGTAAATTACTTGAGTTCATTATATTTAAACTTTGGTATGAGCAACAGAAGGAATGGATAAAAGTTTAAATTATTTTCCAATTTTTTGAACTTGTTAGTTCCACGTTTATATTTCTTTTTTTCCCAGAAAAAAAAAAATAAAACTATTTTTGTTACAAGACAAAAAGAAAATGTTTTTGTTGTTCTTATTGTGTAGCTTATTTACTCTTCTACCCTCTTATATTGAATATTGTTCAGTCCGAACAATGCAAAAACTTTTTTTTGTAACAAAAAATTCTGAATTATGCATTTTTTCAGTACAATTCTAAATTCCAATTAAATTTTTGAATATTTTAACAAATTTTCTTAATTTTATTTTTTGTCTAAATCGATTGGCTAAAATAGGTTGTGAGTAATTAAATAGTCGAATTTGGAAGGGTAATTAAAAATAACGCACGCTTTAATAGTTTTTTTCAACATCACTTTGTTCTATGGGGTAAAAAAAAGATCCTGCTCCGGCACCACTAAGTTTTCAAAGTGGTTTAACATTTAAATTTTTCTAAAAACTTTTAAACAAACATTTAAAAAAGGGAACAATGCCATCTATCCAAATGAAAAATTGTAAAATAAAATTCAAAACCAAACGAATTGACACCTTATTTCTAACAGTTTTATAACTTTTTATACATAGGTGATGCTTATTGAAGAATTTATCCAAATAACGCTTGGGAATGACTTAGTTTTGGCCATTCCGATATTAATTTACTAAACAAATGCAGTTGTTCAAATGGATTGTATTGGTATGGTTACAATATAGCCGATAAACGAGTCGTACAAAGAAAAAAATGTGTTAAGTAGCTAGTTATTGCAATATGAAAGATGTTAAATAATCCTTCGAATATTAATGTTGGAATCGATACATTCGCAATATTTTAAGACTTAAACTGGTAAAATTTACTATTTAAATTGAGAAATTATTGTATAATACCCATATTGTTGCTCATAAACGAAATAAATGGTCTACTTGAGATTTTTATATTCCATAATATCAGTGGCCTCAAACACAAACCGCCTAACTCGAGTTAAGACAAAAATGAGATATGTTTACCAGCGAATTCTCCGTTTTGAGTTTCATATGCTCACAAATTTTGGTGGTTCTACGACTATTGCAGCCGGAGTTATTGTCGGATTCACACATGACCTAACTCGAAATGGCAACCATATGCACTTGCACTAATCGCCTAAATCGAGTTAAGAGCAGAAAACATCTTTTTTATGTTTTGGACAAACCACTTATTTCGAGATAGGCTATTGTTGCAAATCGAAATTAGTGACATTTTTTTTTATTTGTATGAATTTTTACAACCGCTTATCTCGAGTTAGGCTTTTGTTGCAAAATTAATTTTGAGTTTTTTTAAATACTAACTCGACATAAGCGATTTGTGTAAAATAAAAATTGGTAGTTTTTTAAACTCATCTCGAGTTAGGCGATTATTGCAAATACAAATATATTCCAAAAGGCTTCTTATGTCGAGTTAGGTTTTTATAACGCGTGCAAGTAAGAACAAAACATCAAAATTAAGCGTTTAGTGTTCAAAATAATGCATAATCAGTATAGAATATTTTTTAGTTTTTTATAATAAAAAATATTTTATAACGCTTAACATATTATTTTATGTGATATATAGTGTAGGTATTTTATGTCCGTGATTTAAAACTTGTTCACTATAGTTAAAATTAAATCTTACATTCAGCGACAAGTAAGATAGTTGTATTTTTTAACCCAAAATATAAAACATCTGCACAAGTTACCTGCATTTTTAATGCTCTAATTACCCAAATATCCCATGTTTAAGATTTGAATTTTTTTATTTAACAAATAATATTGTAGGTCATTTCGTGATTTACCTGCGACAAATGTTTTTTTCAATTGACGAAGTTCCCATGTTAAAATGACACGTGGCTAGCTACCTGATGGTAGATTGTTTTGCCTTTGTGGTCTAATTGTATTACTAAAGAAAGTGTAAAGTGTTGTTTTATTACGCCCTTGTAAAACACATGTTATTAGGAAGATCAAATTTTTGTGTTTAACAAGAGTTTTTATTTTAATGATTGTATTACAAAGCAATACTTTTATTATACACTAGTAAAACACATTTTTTTAGGAAATTCAAATTATTATAATTTGCAAGGGTTTTCAATAAATAAAATTGGTACGTCTGGGAATAACAATATTTTGTTATACTTTTTATTACTCATTTCCGTAAGATTAAATTTCTTCGATTTTCAAATATTTATTATATTTTTGTTATTTCGAAGGAAGTATTTTTTACAAAGACAGTTTTTTATTATTGTTTTTAAATGTGCTGATGTTGGAAATTGTTAAATAATGCAAAAATTATCCAATATAAACTTTATTCACGCTTAATAATTGTACGTTAAAAATTTTGGAACTTGCTAGGAGAGCTGAGATGATTGTGGCGGATGTTAGAGGTATTGCAATATATTTGAAACTAACGTAACGGATTCAGTGTGTTTTAAAGCATAGAAATTAGCGAAACTGGTCCTATAGTTAATAAACAAGTATTTACACTACAGATCTTACTTTGAAAACCGAAGTTAATACAGTTTTGAAAACCGCAATTGACTTTGGTCGTGGTGACTGTATTAATGATCCTGATTTTAAAATTGACAACCTTCAAAAGCAAGTGTTTGAGTCCTATAGGGCATGTGAACATATCTGTAGAGATAAAAAAATATGAAAGGCTTTCTACTTTTATTCTTTTAAGAAAAATCCTTTTACAATTTGCCGAACGGTTAGAAAATTCGCTTAATCTTTCGCGACTGGGCTTGCTGAATGCACTCAAGTACATGAACGCTCGAAACTGACTCGTGGTTAATTTGTATGGAGTCTTAATTGAAAAGTAAATGCTGACAGCTAAAATAAAAATGTCGAGCAAACTTACAATATTCTTTGTTTATTTGATAATCAAATACTTATATACTCTATGATAGGAGAGCGAATTCCGAACCAATTTACTTTACCACAACTTTTTAAGGAGATCTATATACTTTTTACGGCAGAACTTAGAGAAAAACTGACGAGCAAACCATTTTCTATAAGTAATTAATAATACGTCTCCAAGATTTAATTTTCACAAGTATCGAATTATTATTTTCTATACGAGTTCGAGTTCACTATCAAATTTGACTTTTCATTACAGTAGTTGTAATGACTCACACTCGATTTCAGTTTGTTTTTGATTTAAAAATTTTAATTAATTCGCATTTAGTATCATTTTGGACAAGTAAGAAAGTCATATGGACTATAGTACATAAATAAAATAACAAACACCTAACTCATAAACTCATTTTAGAGATTACTTTATGTGCTCATTTTTACAATAATGTAACAACTTTGTCAGATTCGTTGCACAATGAAGCCTTTTTGTAATTGAATTGCTTTTTGAAATTCTCTTAAGTGGAAAGAGTCGCACCACAGATTTCAAAAAATTGACTTCCAAAAATATTTTACAAGAACAGTTTATACAAAGATTTTTTATATTTTAAGACGAGGTGTTAACTAGTTAGATTTCCAAGACATGCTCCAAATTGAAGAAGAAGAGAAAATTAGTCCCAAAAAAGAAAAACTTAGAGTACTTAATGCAATTTTTTTATCTGTTAGTTTACAAATTTTACAAAACGATTAAGACTGGAGATTTAGCAGATACTCATCCATATTTAGTTGGAGAATCCGAGAGAGAATAAAAGATACTGTCACCTTTCTTAAATTTAATGAAAAAATTATTTTTAAAGTTTTAGAAAAAATTTTTATTTGAAGTTTATTCATTTTTTACCTCAATTTATGTTTTTTATGACAATGATTTGGAAAAAGAGTGAAAAATCAAATAACGTAAAAATAATATATATATTTCTTCCCTTTTTAGTATAACTTAAGTCACCTAAAACCATATCTTCAGTTTTGCAACAACAGCTTAAGTCGACTTAAGTTTGACGAAAATGCAAAAGTAATTTTTCACAAATCGCCTAAGTCGAGTTATGCTTTGCAAAGTGCTTTTTATAAATTTTGTATAACCGCCTATCTCACTTTTTTCATAATTATGAGAATACTATTAGTTGTTTTACTTCAGATTAAAAGTTAATCGCTTCCTTTTTTAATTATCTTTCGATCAAAAAAAAAATTGGTTCAAAAAACTTCATAAATTTTTTCAAAATTAATTTTAAAGTTTAAAATGCATTTATCTCGAAATCACTAAAACAGACTTAAGTCGTTTGTGCTTGAAGCCACTGATATTATATACCGTATACTACATATGCTACATATTATACATTACAACTTTACTATTATACGATTTATCTTATTTTTTTTCTAAATTTTTTTTATTGTAAAATTTTGCAATATTTTCGGTTGCAATGTTTTAGAAAATTTTGTTCATTATTATTATTGCTATTGTTATTATCATTATTATTTTTGTTTTGTTATGCATCTATTATGTATGTTTTCTTCATCTTATGTATAAGTATTCTTTGAATTTATTATTATATAGTGCTAGAGTTATATAACTATTACTCTAAGTTGCAGTTAAGGTTATTGCTTTTTCTGTAATATTTTTGTAATTTTGGTTTTTTTTCTTATGTTTTGTGTCTATAATTTTGTATTTTGTTTTCGTTTTTGTTCTCATTGTACAGGATTAAGTTCAACATTTGTAAAGGATATTTTTACTATTTTGTTTTTTATAATCCTTTTTTTTTTTTTTTTGGTTCTTTTCATTATAAATTTTTATGTTGTTCTATATACTACCATAATATATTTATTTATTTATTGTTTTATATTCATAAACATTTCTTATATAATATAAAATAGGTCAATTAACACAATTATTTCTCAGTCGGAGGGAAAAATACAAGAGAGAGAGAAAAAAAAGAAATATTTTATTTCTTGTTTTTTTACATATACAGTGGATGGTACTAACAAGAGGCAAAAAATAGTAAAATATTCTTCTTGGAAGAGATATTAATATGTAGAAAGGATATAAATAATGTTTTTACATCCTTTTTCATTTTGTTTTTTATTATGTGTTGTTTTTTTTTAATGTTAAATTTATGTAATATCTGCTATGTATTATGTTCGTTGTTTACAAAAAAAAAAAAAAATTATTTTTATTTCTTGTTTTACTGTAAAACTGGCTTTAAAAGGCTATGGTTTCTAATATAAAGCGCTTGATATTTTGGTAATTCTTTTGAACTTTTAAGAAAAATGTAATGGAGAAATATTTTTAAAATTAACGATTACCGTCTCTGTTAAGCATAACTGGAGCGTTAATTATACGAAGCCTATAAATATGCAAAAAAAAAGATGTTTTGAAATTTTATAATTTTGTTGGTTTTAATTAGATTTAAAATTGATAGAATGCAGTTGCATTTAAGGAGAGTGCTTATTCATTAATGAGTACGATTTCTTCCTTACTGTTGAATTGCGTTTCATCAGTATTGAATTGATTCTGAATAATTGTTCATTGTTATTCTAGATGACTTTATTTTGGCTTTTCAGTATTTGATCTCAATCGATCGCATCAGGGTTCCAATTCCACGATCCAATTCAGCGATCCAATTCCACGCGTTTCCGATCCAATTAATAGAACGTTTGTGGCTTTGTTACTACCGTTTTAGCTCGTGAACTAGATTTTCGATTTCCTCTATTTGAAAACTTAATTTAATTTTGAGACGGTCCTTAGCTCTAAGCGGTTTTATTTCTGCTTCGGAAACACACAAAAAAAAATTTATTAATATATTATTAATTGCCGCAATTTGTGCTTCACAACTGTAGCATTTTTAAAACCCCAATTTCTGACAATTGCAAAAGTTATGTAAATCTTTTTTTGTTGTGAACTTATACATTTTGCAAATAGATAATATTTCTATTGGGTATTTAATTTCGAGACATTTTTTGTTTTTATATCTTCAGAAAAATTGAGGCAGGCGCAGCGCTTCCACGGTAATTATAATTAATTAATATTTCTCCAAAGTATTTTGTTTCGACTATGATTATTTATTTACGGCATAAGAAGCAAAAAGTTTTATGTGACTAAAATTCACAATGAAACCTCACTGAACGAAATTAAAATTCATTTCGTTTTGATGATATTTTTAAAATATTTACGGAATTTCGATTATATTTAAATAATGCAATAAATATGTTGTTAATTCCGGCCGATTACAATATTTTTGATTTAATATTAAAATTATTCATTAATATTACTCACTGCTATTCAGTTTAAATTTGTAAGAATTTGCCTTTGAAATTTCGGAATAAGCATTAAGGAAGTAGCTAGTATGTATCAGGAAATACCCTGAAAATCGTACATACGTACCGTATGGAAAATTATAAATAAAGTATGTCGCATATGATAAGAACTAATTAGTAAAAAAAAATGCCATTTCCTTTTTTCAGAGAACGCAGCAACGCACAACGGATTACCTAGTCATATATACCGTTTGATAAAATATAAATATAAATTAAAATTGAAAAGTACGTGTGTACTAGATATCCTCGTAAATTTTTCAGGCTAAATTTTTCAAATTATTTACCGCACAATAAAGTAATAATATTGCTGTATAGTAAACTCATTTGTAACGGAAACATTTATCTTAATAATTGTGAATTTTTGTTTTAAAAATTTTTGTATGTTTTTCTATCTCCTGCAGCTATGCAATTTAAAGATTAATAACATTGTTCAAACTCATTTAGAAAATGCAATTGCATTTTTAATACTTTTGTTTTTTCCAGATTTTTTACAACAGATTACCAAAGAAAATTTTTTTTTTGGTTGCTTTTGATTCATAAAATGAAAGTTATAGATAACAAGTAAGTTGGGATATTTAAAATAAAATTAAGGCTAATATTAGACTATAAAAATTTTTCAAATTACCCGCATATAGCGAAGTCAATCGCGAATTTTCATGCTGAAATCTAGTGTACTCTGGTTTACTGAATGCTGCATTATGAAGATGCCTTACGTTAAGAATATTAAATAGGCTAACTGAGAAAGAAAGTTTTGTTCAACTGTCAACTGTTTGAAAGATATGTGGACGCAAAATTCTTTCTTAGCCTTTTAAAGAACAAACACTTACGAGATTATTTGTTATATAGAAATGCGTATTGATTAATAAACACTAAATATATTAAAGCATGTATGTCCAATATGAAAAGACAGTTCAGTTCAACCACTAGGAAAGCTTCCGAGTCAAAACTCACCTACTGGAATAAACCAGATTTCTGCTCAAAAAATAGAAGCTCTCCCAGGGGTCACATGTTGGTACGTTTGATCATCTTCTCAACAACATCTGAGCACATTTAATTACCGCTTATGCATTATTGGTAACGTCTGATTAATATCACTCTGTCATTTATATTATATTAAGATTTTGCAGTTCGTTATGCTGACAGAAAATTAGGATGATACTTCAGTTTACTTCACTAAGAAGAATTTAATACAAAATTTTCTATTGTTAGGCTATACTCCGAAGCTCCCTTATTTTTACTATAATATCTTACACTATAAATGTATTATATAGACCTACAAAAGTAAACTTTATAGGAGTTTAATAACTAAAATTCTAGAGCCAAAATAAATTGAACTCAGATTTCTACACGAAAAATGTGCAATAAATTTTCTAATTGTCTGTTAATGTAAATTGGGCTCAGTGTACTTAAATATAACAAGAAAAAAAAATTGTTAACAGAGTTTAATAATTTCATATTACTAATATTAAAAAAAAACAAGCGAAAAAAATATTCATTTGATAGTAAGTATTTACTTTGTATGAGCACAACAATGGCAGTGAAATGTAAAATTTTTCAAATTAATTTTCTTGTAGAAAATAAATTGAAAATGTTTAAGTGGAGGAGAACAAGCGTAAGTAAAGTGAAATATTGAATTTTATTCTCTTTCTCTTTTTTTTTTTCATAAAATTCTTTTTTATTTTTTTTTTTTTGTTATACTTACATTCTCTCTGTATTCTATAATAAAAATATTGCAATAAAATGATGAAATCATTCAGATTTTCATCAAATAACTCTGATATTAATATAAAAAGAGAAAAAGAGAAAACAAAAATAAGAAAACTAAATAAAAATGCTCAAAAAATTTATTAGAAAAAATCTTTGTGCTCATTTTTTAATAGTAAAAATATTAAAATAATAATAATAAAAAAAAAAAGAAAAAAATTGGAATTACAAAAGAATTGTAAACAAACAAATAAGTGAAGCATTTTTTTTTTGTCAGAAACTGAGAAGCAACAATTTATGTAGCACATAACAATTTTATGTCGTTGATAAATTAATCCAATAAATTTATTTCCATGAAAATTAATTTTGATTTAATAAAATAAGTGGGCCATATTTCGAATGAATAAGGTGATATTTTAAAATTTTCAAATAAACAAGACTTCGTCATTTACCATCTGACATGCATCTAGTAGTATCCTTGTCTGAACGCTTCGAGGAACGCCTAGAAATAGAAAACTAGTTGTTTGAATTAAAACTTTTTTGAAAGTTCGAAAAATCACTTTGAACTCTGTTTTGTCACCTAACATTTTCTTCTTAATATTGTGTTTGACTCAATTATATTTGAAGTAAATTTTTTGAACTGTTCATTATTCAAGTTTTGGATAAGAAAATTTGCTTAATGGAGATTTTATGGAAAATATTTTTAAAATAAATATAAAAAGTAGCTCGACAAAAGAAGTTGAGATTATTCTAACAGGAATGAAATTCGCATTGACCTGATTTGCTCATCTTCAATTTAAAGATATATAATCGATAAAATCTTGCGAATACTGGCACTTTTAATTCCGTTAAGATTTAAGGAATGTGCAGCTTAAATAATCTTTTATATCCTTTCCAAATATTGTTTGTAATTTTTCTCGTGAGCGGCAAGCCTTGAGCTTTTAATTTATTAATAAAATGCTAATATCACCAATCCTAGAACGCTTAATTTTATCAATACCCCTAAAAGTATGCAATTTTTATATTTTCGTTTTTAAAGTTTTGGGTTTTTTCTTTATTTATTAAGTATGAATTATCTTATAGAGATGTGGTGCTTTACAAATTATTGGATTTCAACTATAATTTTAATGAGAAATTTTAATAAGTCTAATAGTTAAAAAAAATTAATAATTTAAATTGATCTCATCATCCTTTATCTTCAAATTTATCCTTTTCCGAAAAGTTTTTTTTTAAAGGAAATCAAACACTTTTAATATTTGTGTAAACAGGCAAAAAATTTTAGCAGCAAAAGAAACTGGACTAAAAAAAAATATTTGAATATTTTTATTCAAATAATACGAAAAAAAAAATCATAAAGAAAAAGAAACTTTGAAAAATTCCCTTAAAGCATTGTAAATAGTTTTAAAAATTTTTTGACACCATTTATAAAATAATAATAAAAAAAAATAAAATGAAAAAATTACAAAACTAATTCCATACCGCATAAAAAACAAAGCAATTCCACTGAATTTCATTTTCCTCTACATTAATATTCATTTTATGATGCAGTTTCCTATATGTTATAGTCAATTTGTACAAAGGTTTGTAATGGCGATTCGGGAGATTGTTTACAAAATAATTAATTGTATTGATCAATTACTGTTATTATTGTTAATATAAGTAAACTTGCTCAGTTGTGAATATTATTTAAATCAAATTAGAGGACAATTTGTTTTGGGAAAATCAAGTTAGTGATCTTACTGCATTTCAACTATTAAGATATTTTTGCCTTTTAAATAGGCTTATCTGCAGCAGCCTCATCAGTAAATAAATCAGTTGAACACTTTATTTCAATGTTCCGCCAACCCTGAGAACAGAGCATTTTAAAAAATTATGATCTATTGTTCGAAAGTTCCTGCTTTTAGTGACCTGGATTAGTTTATAAAATTTTTCAATGAATTACCAAAAAGTGAACCGTACGATTGAATGGACTAACGAAAATTTATGTTTTTTTTAAATTTTCTCTTTGATTTTCCTTAGTTTTCCCAATGTTTGATTGTTATTCCCTCAGAAACTTTTAAAAACTATTTACACACAGTTTGTTGTTTTTTTTTATCTGAAGAGAAAAATAAACTTTCAATACTATTTTAAAAAAATTTAAAAGAACAAAAAATATTAAAAAATAAAATTTTTGTAGGAATAGTTTTTATTTATAAGTATAGAAGTAGGTGTGTGTATAAGTAAAGTATGTGTATAGTTGATTATCTACATTTAAATAATGAAAATTTCATTTAATAAAATTAAATTATCAAAGAAACTAAAAAAGAAAGAAGTTAAATTAAATCTTTACCGCTCCTATGATTGCTATGATAGTTGGTTACTTTTATATTTTTGTTCATTCTAAAATATTTTTTTTTTGTATTTGTGTGTAGTCAACATTCAATATGAAATTGAAATTTTATAACTTTTACCAAACAAAAGTTTAATATTTTTTTTTTATTTGAGGTTGGATTATTTACAAAGAATTTTTAATTCTTTGAGAAAAAAAATATGAAATCAACCTCAATTTATAATTTAAATAATATTGGATGTAATCTAGATTCAATTTAATGAAAAGATTGACCAGATCTATTAAGATATGATATTTTCATCATTTTGAAATCTGAATGGCACTGCATACAAAATATGAAATCCAAATTTTTAAATTATTTCCTTTTTGAGAGCTCCAAACTGTAGCAATTTTCTCTCAATCCGATAAAATTAATAATATCGCCTTTTGTGTCCTACTTTGGAACTGAATGATGAACAGGTTTTTCGAAAAATTTTCGAAAAACGAAAAACATAAGTAAATAAAATAAAATTTTGTTTTAGGTTAGAGCTGAATTAGTTATATATAGAAGGTGTTTTCTTGAAAACTTTGGCAAAATTCATGAATATAAATTTCAATACTTCGGTTCGGATAATTTTCACAGCGATTGATGTATTCAGTTTAGCACGATGAGTTTCTGAATAATTCTGGAAATAAGCAATTCAACTGTAAGTAATAAGTTTGTGAGAACTATTAAAACAGAAATTACTTGAAGTACTTATTATTTGTAATAAAATTTTTGAGAAATTACTGTTTTTAAATAGAATACGTTAACAATGTAGGTACATCTACACATTTTCACCAATAGTTTTGTTTTTGAGTTTTGGTATCCGCCAACTGTCTTATGGTTGGAACGATTATTCTCATGCACAAGAAATACTACAATTGATCTTAAATTAATTTAAGAATTTTCTTTAGGCTGCCCTTCAAATATTATAGAAGCAATAATTATCTTCCATAGGAAAAGCAGACAATTCTATACCGCCTCTTATTATTTAAGATGCTTCTTGAAACTTGAAAGTCTTTCACATAAAAATTATTCATGTGGTTACCTTACAATTGATTAAAAATAAATTTAAATTTTTTCTTCTTTTCTCTCTTATTCACGTTTTTGTTTTATTTTTTTTATTTTTCATCATTGAAATTTAATATTTTTCCTTAAGTACTTTTCACTTTATAAACTAAGTGAAAAAAAAAAAAAACTGAAATGATGAAAAATATCCTAATTTCGTAAAAGAAAGACCACTTTACAAACTTTACTTAATTTAATTAACTTCCAAGAAAAAGAAATTAAATTCGAGATCATTAAAATATTCTTTAATTCTTCAAAGAAAATAAGAGAGTAACAAAAAGGACCTACACTTTTGCAACAAGTCTTAAGAGATGAGAAGATGAGAAAAAAAATATTATTTTTATAAAATGAGAGAAAAAAAAAAGTTTTTTTTTTTTTGAAGGACTAAAGTGCCTTTTTAATTTAATCAACAAAAATGTGAATATGAGTAATTAAGAGTTTAATTTTATTAGAACAGTAAATTTTTTCAGGTATTTTTTGTTTTTGTGAAACTTCAATGAAATTATGGTTTAGACATATATTTTGCATATATATATAGATCATTTTATTTAAAAAGTTGGGGGGATTGAGAAATGAAAAATGAACATAAAAATTTTAATATAACCGAAGCTTTTGGTCTCGTTTTCGGCTGGTGTTTGAGTAATGGAACAGAAGAAATTATTAATTTTTACTTTACATCGATTAGATGTTTGCGTATGGTTAGTGATTCTTGGTCGTTGGGACATTGAAGGAAATATGAGCCCGTTCCTATAAAAAAAAATGCTTCTGATCCAATATTAGAACAACAACATTTTTCTTAATATTCGTGGAAAATTTTCTGGTAATTCAATTTTAAATCATATTGAATATTGCCAATTAGGGCTAACGTAGGTATTTTGTTCTAATATTTTTGTCTTAACCAATTCTTTAATATTGTAAGTTTTAATTTTTAAAAATTAACTAAAATGATTCCATTGAGAGATAAGTGTGCTGAGTTGACACTGAAATAATTGTTTTAATTTTATTAATTTAGCACTTGTTCTATTTTGTAATAAATTTTAAAGAATATAAAATGCAAATTTTGTTATTTAAAATAAAAAATATTATTTTTTATAATTTCTAAATCCCTAAAAATATATTTGAAATTTACATACATTTATTATTCATTTCTTTTTGTTGATTATAACAATTTTATTTAAAATTTTAGTAAAAAAGTTATTAAAATTATTAATAATACTAATATTTGTGAAAACTTTTTTATATAATACAATGTATTGTAAGTGTATCCATTGCTCATATTGTATTATTCTGTACAATATTTATTTATACACAGAGGTGGACGATTTTAATAGCATCGAAAATCAAAAACCATTTAGAAGCTTAAAATTTTCTGCATAAGCAAACAAACAGACTAAAGTCCCTTCCAGTTACATTCGCCACGTCCGTAATCAGTAAAAAGAAAAATGACTCGAGATATCTCCGCCTGTTCCTCATAAAAGCTGAGCAAGAGCAAAGGAGATGGGTCACTGGCCTCTCCATCTCCACGTCTTAGCAACTCCTGCAGAGATGATTCGTAGGGTGGCCCACACTTCTGTCATGTTGGCCAACAAGACAATACTCCACTATAACTCCTATCACTGCTCCAATGCCTACCCGGCAGTAAGAAATTAGATCCATGGTGCAATGTAGATTACATCTTGGGCATGTAGTTTCCCTCACTCATCTACAATTAGCTTGTTCAATTATCGCGTCGCGTAGTGGCAACCTGTATCTTTGTATTCCCGAAATCCAAATCATGTCAAATGCGTTACGATGATAATGACATAAAACTGCTAAAGGAATTCGTTATGATAATATTATCTGCTTTTTTAGATTGTCATTAAAAAAACTGAAAGAAAATTTTAGTTCTAAATTATAGGCCATTTACATATGTACATGACAGACATTATATAACACATGCGCAGGTATCCGACTGTATGTGGATTAGAATGCAAAATCACAGAACAATATCATCATCTATAGTTTATAACTACAATGTTGAGAAGGTAAAATTTTAGGAACAAATTTTATTTTTCATTTTAAATAAAAAAAAAATTAAAATTCTCATTTCTAACATTCTAATACAGGAGGAAATATAAGTAAAACAACAAAAAAAAAACAAGTTTAAAAGTCAAAAACATTTTCTCTAAGGAAAAATAAATCAAGAAAAATAGTAAAAACTAAAAAGAAAGGAAAAAATAACAAAAAATTAAAATTTTTCTTTCCGAAAAAAAAAAATTCAAAAAAAAAAAAATCCCAACTGTTATTGCAGACCTTGAACATTCAAAATGTTCACATGCAATGTAGCATACGATATAGATGAACAAATGTATGTGTTTATTAATCTCTATGTATAGTAAATAAATACAAGCACATCTTCTTTATTGTCCAAAAACAAGAAACAAAAAAACTTTAAAAAAATCAAAGTTCCAATTAAAGTTTTAAAAAAAAATTTTAAAAATTTTTTTTTGTCTTACTTTGCATCACATAGAATTTTGTTTGCATGCACATTTTCAGCTAGACCTACCTACCAAACCTACCCATCTATCTATTTTCTATATAAGTTTGCACTTTCTTTTTTAAGTGTTATAAAGAAAAGAATGCTGAAAAAAAAATTTATATTGTGCATAAAATAAGAAAAACTCGTTAAGGTCATTCTTTTAAAGGTATTAAAAGTGTTGTGATATTTGCAATTTATTTTGCAACAACAACAAGAACAACAATATGCCATTCTAACATGCAAGGTAAATTTTTCGTCTCTATGGGAAATTCTAATATAAATTTTTGTCAATTTGTTGCTTATATAAGACAAATAAGAAAAACGAACAAGACGAGGAAGAAAAAGAAGGTGTTGGTTGTTATTCAAACAACGAAATGTTGTCGACGCAAAAACCATTAAAAAATGAAATTGTTAAAACTTTGAGAACAAGAAAATATGCAAATAAATTTTTAATATTATAATAAAATAAAATTATTTTTGTTAAAATGGTGGAATTTTTAATTTAATATTAAATGTGAGTGTGGTGCATTAAACAGGATTTTTGAATTTAATGGCGGAATTCTTTAACATTTTAAAAAAAATTTTATAAATATTTTAATTTTCTTTAGTTTAGGATCTCTTTGTTAGTTATTCCGTTCTGCTGTTCTGTTAAATTGCATTTAATTATTTCATATACGAAAAATTGGTGATCTTTAAATATTCATAAGTCAAGGAACACACGCGTTTATTATGAATAGATGAAATATGAAAATTCGTAATTCACAATGAAGAATTTTTAAAAGTATGTATATGAAAAATTTGCTCCAAGACTTTAAAATTAATACGAGAAAAATTGCAATGAGAACAACAAAATCCTTATGCATTTAAATTGTATAATAAAAAAAGAAAAATTAATAAGCCCTGTAAAAAAATGAAAAGAAGTATTAAAAATATATCCTTCATTGTGAAAACAAGAAAATGAACACCAAATGATTTATCCATAAATTTTAAAATTTTATAGAGGACGTCTTAAAAGGAAAGCTACAGTATTTTTGAACTGATGCATTGAATTTGTTACATACAGAATCATCAAAGATTTATTGGATCAATAACGACTTGGATCACAAAATGTACGGAATTCCTTTTATTACGAAACGGTTTCTTTAATTCTCATTTGAGGTTCAGTATTAATAATTTCAGGTTCAAACGCATAAAAATCTGGTAAGCTTCTTAAGTAATAACATCACTCATTTAGATCATTTACATATTGAGAATTTGATTAAACACCTATATAATTGCTTTCTCAAGAATAAATATATTATTCATTCTAGAAATATTGATTCCTGGATATGAACTCCCACATTGAAGTAGATTTCAATATACATACACAAATTAAGAAACAGAGCTATTAAAATATTTCTATCATAAATTTATGATTCGAATAATTTATTGTTATTGCAATTTAAAATAGTGTAGTTGTAACCATGTGACACTCAAAATGATATTGCCTGTTTCTTGTCATAGAGAATATGATTATGATTTAAAGCCTATCAAATTAAATACTTAATTCTATCATTTTTGGCAAGAACTTCTCCATTGAACATTAAATCTGAAATTGTATTGCCTACTTAATTTCTAATTCTTCCTTTTTCTTTTGTAGAAATTACAATGTATACAATATGTGTAATAAAACATTCTGTTATATGAACTATTATATACAAGTGAATATTGTTAACTACCGGGAATAATATATGTTGGTCTTTAAAAGAAATGAATATGCAGTAATGTGAAAGAATGTGTTCTATAAATCTAGAATAGATATAAAGGAAAATCTCTAACCAGGTGTATTTTATTTCCTTTTTTGTGTACTAAAACATAATAAAAATAAGAACAAAGAACAAATTTAGCAAAAAATAACTCAAATCCTGACCTTTTATCGTTTTTTAAGTAACAATTTAGCTCACTTGCTTTCTTTGTACTCATGTACATAATAAGTAATGTGTTATGTACACATAGATAAATTATATATACATAAGTATCAGGAGCTACCTTTTTTTTTTGGTAAAACAAAAAAAGAAATTCTTGGATAATTTTTTTGTATTTGTGTAATTTGTTTGAAAAGGAATTTACCTTGGGAAATGACATACAATCTTCCCATATAAGGAATACAAAGAAGTTAAGTACTTGCAGATACTAGACTTTTATAATTACTTATACATACAAGTATATATATGTGTTCATATTGTAAGTATTATATTGGTAATATTGGCCTTTTGAAATAAATTTTAAGAAAAATGTGTAAAAAGAATACGTCAAAAAAATTTTTTTTTTTTTTTGGAAATAATCAGGATAATCCGAAATCCTCGCTTTTAGGTTCATTTTTTCTAGTAAAGAAAATTACAAGGTTCTATTCTATAATTCTCTTCAAACAACACTTTAAGGCAAATAAAATAAAAATTTAAAATAAATTTTTAATAATATGAAATCACATACAGCCCATACATTTATATTCCCTCAATTTTTTCTTTGCGATAGTGAAAAGAATAATTTTCTATTGAAAAATTTTTTTTTGGAAAAATTGCATATCTTCAGGCGACAATGTATTTTTCTTACAAATTTTTTTGTTAAATCGGTATGAATTCAATTATTAGTAATATTTTTTTTGAAATTCAATTTCTTTGGTGTCAATGTTGACCTTGTAAATAAAAAAATCTAATTTACAAGTAGCTCAAATAGAAATCTCACTCGTACGCTAATAAAATTTTAAAATCAAACAGCCGAAAGTTTGTGATAAAATTTAGCATAAATGTTGTAGGAATATTTTTAATAGAAGGGGTGTTTTTCATTTTGTATCATTAAATGGAATTGTTATAAAGAATTAATAGTTCAACAACCTTAATCAGGCTATAAAAATAATGCTCTTTATATTACTCAGAAAATAACGCCATTATTTTCATTTGACTTTTGTGTATTCTTCGTCATTTAGGACGTTATGTCTATATTCGGTATGAAAAATCAGAAATATAAAAATATGAAATTAGTTATTAAAATAATATTGAATTTAAACTTTAAATAAATTCTGTGATGTTCTGTGATATTCTGTGCAAAATATAAAATATTAAATGCAACTTTAGTAAATTTATTCCAAAAAACAAATCTGGCTTCCTATTAAATATTTTGTAGAGTCATTCAAAAAAATAAACCAAAATTTTAATTATAAGGTGTTGTAACGAATGACTGACCTAGAAATCAAAAGCAACATTAATTTTTAAATTATTCTTAATGGGATGTTGAATCATTTCAGTATTTAGGTTAAAGGCTAAATATTATTATGAAGGTATATGTAAAGGTATACTGTAATGATAATATAGGAACAAAAAAAAAATGTAGAAGCAAAAAACCAGAATATACCAGGTTTCTTTTATATTTTATTATTTTCCGCTTTTATATGGTAACCAACTGAAAGCAATAGTTGTTCTATTTAATATGTGAAAGTTAATTGTAATTTACTATAATTTACGGGGACATTTTCCTCTTTTCATTTTACTCTCTTTTATATTTTGCTTCCAAAATATCATTTTCATTTTGTGACTAAAAATAATTTTAAAAGTCATTTTTTTAGAACATTTTTTTTTTCCTTTAGAAATTACAGCATTTTCCCATTTCTTTTTATTAAAAAATTATTAAATGAGAGAAAAAAATATAGAGGAAATAAGTGTAATAGCGTAGTATTATAGTGGAAAATATTAGAAGAAAAATTTTTATAGCATATCCTGGATTATTAAAAGAATTTGTATGTTGCAAAAACAGAAAATAAAAAAAATTTTGTGTTTTGTTTGTTTGGAGGTATTTAATTGCAGGATATCCAGGAAAATGAAAGAGGAATAATATTTTTTTAATACAAAAATAGAATTGGAAAGTATACTGACAGTAAGGGTTTGTTGTCTATTGGTGTCTAAAGAAATAAAATTAAAAATATTATCGAATGAAGTAGAACTATGGAAGAACAGTAACAAACAGCTAAGATTCGAGAAAAATTGTGCAAACCAGTATAATATTGATGTCACAAGTAAGGTGTGTTGAAGGTGATTATTGTTAGAAATAGTCTTTTCTTACCGAAAAAATTAAAATACACATTATATAAAAGAATTCTGGTAGTATTAAATTGGAAAAGCATAATTGAGGATTTTTTTTTTTTGCCTATTTAAAGTTGATAAATTTTGTCTTAATGCATTGCAATTCTTGTTAAAGATCAAATGTAAGAAAAATTATAAAGAGTTTTTTTTATTATGTTAATTAAGTAATCAAGTCAAGTGTAGAATAGTTTCCCATTTGGAAGCAAATATACAAGCAGTAATACAAATCAAATAAAAAGAACCTTAAAGGGTGCCATATATTTCCAAAATTTTTTAAGTGCCATTAAAATTCTTATCTAAAATTCATATTTAGGCTCGGATTAAAAAATCGACTGTAATTTCATCAATTGGAAACGATGCTATTTTCATGTTTTTTGGGCACATGACCTATTCTGAATCTATTATAAACTTCGATTCAAATTAAAATGATGGTTGTAGCTCTTCCCTAAAACCACCTTAGGCATAGTCCTAAAAATTTTTAAGAAAATTCGAAGATTATCGTGTTTTTTTTATTGCGCATTTGAGAGTTGTAGTAGCGTTAGTGTTATGCAACCTTGAAATGAATGCAGTTGTTGTCTATTATAGTACAAATGAAACTAACCTGAGAGAGGTAAAATTTTGAATTCATCTAGCATATCGTTGAGTTTTTTAATTATTACAAATGGTTGTTTTTCCCTATTACTTAAAATGAGTTTGAATTGAAATTTGATTTATCATGTTTCATATATAACTTTTGATCTGTCAAATATATAATATTTTTAGTCATAACTTAGGACACGCGTGTATATGCAACCCTTGACCCGTATTGCACAGTGTTCCAGGCCGAAATACATGCAATAGAGATCTGTCTGAGAATCAATTTGGAAAGGGGGTATAGAAACCGCACCATCTATGTGTTCTCAGACAGCAGGGCTGCACTGCTGGCGCTCCGTTCAGCTCAGGTTACATCCAAGCTGGTCTGGAGCTGCCTTGCTGCACTTGTGGAATTGGCATCGGAAAACAGAGTGATGCTCATTTGGGTGCCGGGCCATAGTGGCCATGCGGGCAACGAAGTTGCCGATGAGTTGGCGCGGAGGGGATCTGGGGCTGCCTTTCTGTGGTCTGCCTTCTTCCGCCGTGGGGGCCAGGCTTGCCTGCCTACTCGCGGCGGAATGCAGTCGTCACTGGCGGGACACGAAAGGGTGCCGTCATGCGAAGGTGTTTGTTCCGGCGTGCTCCGGCGGATTCGCTGCGGAGTTGCTGGGGATGAGCAGGAGCCGGGTTCGCACTATTGCGAATTTCTTCACGGGGCACTGCCCGGTGAAATACCACCTGCACAGGCTGGGGAAGTCGGGCTCCCCCCTGTGCAGATTTTGTGGGGGTGGCGATGAGACCGCCGTGCACATTCTCTGCGACTGTCCGGCACTGGCTGTTCGGCGCCGCAATTGTCTTGGACATGGGTCCCTAAGTGTTCGGGAACTATTGTCCAACTCCCTTAGGGATATCTCCGGCTTTGTGATTGGGACGGGGATATTATAGACGGGAGAGTGGGGTGGCTACAATAAGTCAAAAATGGCTGCGGTGGCTTGGGGGATGCTCCTGTCCCCACTCAGTTCCCTTAGAATCTACAATCTACAATCTAGTCATAACTTAAATAACATGTATTATAAAATTATTTTTGACTTAAACTACTTATTTATTTACATAAAATAGAAAATTCATACTAAAAGAGGATTTGATTATAACTATACAAAAAATATTTATTTTACTCAAATTTCTTTTAATCTTCTGACATTTTTAATACAACTGATTTTTATATACCATTGTAAAATTATTATAGTTCTTATTGAAATTCTAAATGCATACATAAATATTAAATTCCATTTTTTATTTTTGATTTGATGGTATGTACCTTTTATTCTTTTAACCTTTAACATAATAATATGTAGGTAGATCTATTTAGGTCATGCAAAATATTTATATTCTTCCTGAAACAAAATTCATATATACATAAACCTTAAGTGCCTATACGTATATCGGTAAATATGAATGTTTGTGTATGATCAGAAAATACTGTTTTTTTTTTCTTCCTGTTTTTCTGAAGACAAAAATCCTCTGTTATTTTATTTGTCATTTTCTATTTGATATTTTTGTGTATGCATTAGTCAATGATATGCTTGCTCTTTATAGTTTTTCCAAGTATCATTATTCTCTCATAATTCATTTGA
Source organism: Condylostylus longicornis (assembly GCF_029603195.1). NCBI lineage: Eukaryota > Metazoa > Arthropoda > Insecta > Diptera > Dolichopodidae > Condylostylus > Condylostylus longicornis. The sequence goes on from NW_026577982.1 coordinate 304,559, forward strand.
GAAAAATATACATTAAAATTTTCCTCATATTTCTTAAGAAACATATTGTAGATTATATATCTTGAAAAACCTCGTATCCAACTCACATATAACGTAAACATGTGCCTTTCCTGAAAATGTTTCTATTAATTATTTTTTTTCTTAAAGATTTGACCTAAGCGTTACAGTTCATAGAAATGTCGTTTTTAAGATTTTTGATTCACCTAGTATTTGGTTCAAAATGAAGTCTTTTGTTTGCCTGAGTTTTTTCCGTCATCTATAATTTTGAGACAATTCCGTCTAATTTCGGACTTGGCTCTTATTTCAAGAGTGAATTTGTTGTTAAGTTTGACCAAATTAAGCCTCAATAATTTGGGTATTGAATCCATCAATATTGGAATTCTGTTAGTTTTTGCTTTAATATATGAAACTTTAATTAGTTGGTTGCAGATATTCATAGTACGAGCTTGAATGAGAAATATAATTTAGGTATTCTGGTGCAAAAGCTGCATGCAATATTTTCACAAAAATTTAAACAAAATTGTCTCTTTGAAATCCTGATTGAAAGCAAAGTGTACGGCGAGTATACAGAACGTCGTATAAAAGTGAAAAAATGTTCTCAATTAATTATTTTCTAAGTAATTTCATAGGAGTGGGGAGAATTCTTTTTGTATATTAACATAATGCAATTCTCGAATTCAAGATTTCCTTATAACAAGAATGAAGTAATGAAAATATTAAAATAGAAATACTGAAATTTCATGTTTTCTTTTTTTGAACAAAATTGTTTGTTCTTCATACCCATACATACATACATATTTGAATATTCATATCAACATTTAAAAATAATAGAAAATTTCTTGTTTCTGTTCCGGTTGTATTTTAATATCAATCTAAAACTAAATCCAAAAAATGAAAAGTAATCAAAAAAAAAAATGTTATACTAAATCTAGACTTAAATTTAAATCTCTTTTCAAAGTAAAATACAATAATAACGTAGCATGTATATAAAAAAAAATATTAACTGAAAAAAAAGAGAGGTCTGATATGGTCAACACTTAACCGACCACATTCTATATTTAAATAAATCAAGCTTCGTCAGTTAGCGAAATTATTGCATAAGAATATGAGAATGTCATTCAATTTCTTATTCAACTTCTAATTCATAGGAAGCTGTTCCTGAAAAATTTATTAAGTTGTTGAATTAAATTTATTAAATTTCATTGAAACCGGTTTAACATTCCTTTATAATTACGAGTATATGAGCAAAACTCTAATTTCTACTCATAGTAAAAGCTTAATTTTCCTTTATTTTCCTTAAAATTAGTTCAACCAACATTGAAATATAGTCAGAAATTCAGGGAGTACATTCACAATAGGCAAACACTCATGTAGACAAACCGTCTGAGAACTGAGAAATTTTCATAAAAAGTTCATAATTTGAAATTTTATGCTATTACAATACCTACCTGTTTGTATGCAATGCCGTTGATAACAAGACTAGAATAAGAAACAAAAAAAAATATATTAGAATTTGGTTTTGCATACAGAATTTCCGTTCTTATTTTTATAAATCTACTTATCTACCTACAGTTTACTACGTGCACCTTAAACAGGGAAAATTAGAAAAAAAATTTCTATTACCTTTCTCTATTCTTCTATGTAGAAAAATAATTTCATAAAATCCGTTTGGTAGTTTGTTTGTTTGTTATCTATAATGAATCATGATGACAAAAGACCAAAAGTAAAATTTCCCATTAAAACTAATTTTGAGTACCGAATATTTCTGGAACATTAAAAAAATTTTGAAAAATTTCCCCAAATTTTTTGATAAATATATGAAAAACACTAAATACTTTACATACTACAAAATGATACCGTAAATTGCCATGACACTGACACGCATATTCCAAAATGCAACAATTATGACATTAAAATGACAGCATAAAGACAGAAAAGAGTAAAATTTTTTTAAGCTCTTCTTATTTCAACCAACTTATAATTTGCTCAATTTTATGAAGCATAGCTTATTAGTTCCCTACTTTGCAGCTTCGTTCAATTATACCTCACGTAAATGGGAATTAATTCTTTGGAATTATTATTAATTAGCTACCTCTTCATTTATAATAACATGTAGTGTATAAAAGTTAATGTTTGCTGGTTTATAATTTTAAATGTTTTTCTATAAAAAAAATTTTTCTCTCATATTATTATGTATGCATGCATATAAGTATTGTCTTCCTATGTTATACGATAAAAATAAGTTTCTTTTAAAACAAAAACAAAAAACGAACATAAAAATTCTCCATACTATACATGAAATATTTAGTTTGTTTTCTCTTATATTCTCATATGGTACGCGACAAGACTAAAGCTAGTAAGTTTTTCATTTAATATGGTATAAGGATAAGTTGATATGGTTAGAGTTGATACAAGTTGTATACTTTATTATTATATAATAAGAAAATTTAAAATTAAAACAAAAAAAAATATGAAAAACGTATTGGTTTATTTTCCTCATTGGGTTTATATCTATGCATTTATGTATATGCGTATGTGTGTATATTACATACTTAATATTTATATAATAGTATATACGGTAGAGAGAGAAAATATATTAGTGTAGTATACTTTATAATATTAATAGATATATGATAGGATAATAGCGGAAATTTTCTTGACAGAAAATTAAACGATTTCCAGTAAACTTTTAAGGACATTTTCATTTTTTTTTTGTCTTTTCATTATTATTATTATTAGTTTAGTGTATATTGTTGTTGTTTTATATTCTTTTCTAAATTTGAGCAGTACATATTTCAGAAATTTCCGTTATAAGGTGCATGTATTACTTTTAGTAACATTATGAATAAATAAACGAGGGTATATTTAACTTATATGCATAATATGTGTGTACACGTGCGACTATAAATATATGAGTATGAATAAGTAAGAAAATTATTTAGACAAAGTTTCGGATTTTTGTGCTTGAATTTTGTTATATTTTAGTTTCATTCTGATTTTTTTGTGATTTTTAGAAAAATTCATGTTATCCCATCCTTTTGACTGTAATCATATGTCATGAACAAACTAAAAACTGTAAAAAAAAAATTGAGAAGAAAAATAATAATTGAAAGAAAAAATGAAATTTTTCTAAAATAATTTTTATTTTTCACGGAAAATAATGAAATTGTGGCTAAAAAAAAAAATATTTTAAAAATTTGTGTGCTTCTTATTTTTAATTTGCTTTTAATAACAATGGAAAGAAATTTCCATTTTCTCGTTGAAATTTTTTTAGAGTGACAATATAAATTTTCAGAAGCACAGTGAAAATTGAAAATTCATTTTGCAGTTTTTAATAGAAAAAAATTAATTTGTATTATTGTCTAATACGAAGTCAACTTGTACGTAAAATCTGAAATTGAAAATAAACTAATGGGAATTAATTACTCAAATGTATTTGAATCTTTATATCAAATATACCATTTGTTGTATCGCAAGATAGGAGGCAGAATATTGTTTCTTTCTGCCCTTCATCACAGTAAATTGTCCCGAATCAAGCAATGTTCCTCTTTATCAGTCCTATAACATCACCAATTGAGTTACTGTTCCGTTGAAAAATGTAGTATACTTCTGGGAGTTTTGTTCGTCCAATCACTATTCGTTTGTTTTAACACCGAATAACATAGGAACAGCTTATGAGTTTTTAGAAACATATCGAAACCGCATTCGTTAAGACAGGATTCTGAAAATTTTTCCATTTCTTGCAATTTCGACATCTTCCGGAGTTCCTCTGTACCCTGAAATCCAAACTAAATTCATATCGACTATTCGTATTAGTAATAATTTACAGTATAGAACTACTCTGGAATTCGACGTGTACTGTAGCTACCTGATTATGACGATTTAAATTTGTACTTAAAGGCTTGGTACTTTAACTGTTTTAATAAAATGATGATGTAAACAATTTTTATTCCACATAATTATTTTAAAAATTCATTTCCGCCTTTTACTTATCTATTTGTGTTTTGAATAACATTTTATCTATTATACCGAACACATTCAATGTATTCAGTACAATAGTATGCGAACAAGGTATTAAAAATATTGGCTTTGAATAGGAACTTTACACGAATTTACAAATATTATTCGCACTTTAAAGGTGTCTATTTCAAACAATAGAATAAATTAAATGACCGCTAATCCTTTAAAAATTACCATATTAAAGCCACCTATTATAAAAATTTCGAAATCCTTTTTTCATTCTTTCGCACATAGCTAATGTGAGATGGAAAAAATTAAAATTTATTTTCGGCAGTTCTCATTTTATGTCAGAAAATCTTTTTGGATTTTCTGATGTTTTCAAAGTAAAAAAGTATAAAAAGGAAAGAAGAAAATCGCAAATGGAAGTTTTCATGTATTTGGTGAGAAAAAAAAAAAAAATCAAAAAAAAAGAAAACACGATCTAAAAATCTTGTCATGCATTGTGTTGTGTGAAACCGAATTTCTAACTTTTCACTAAACTGATGTTTAGTACTAATTTTTTTATGCTATTTTTTCTGTTTTTGTTTGTGATTTTTCTTGTTTTTATATCGTTTTCCATTTTCTCATTTAATATCACTTGTTCTCTTTATTTTAAAATTTTCGTTTTTCTACACAAATACAAATCTGTACGTAAGTGCAATATGTTTGTATGTGCAATATGTTTGCACATAACTTGGTCTAAATAAATTCACGTATACATTTATATATATATAATAAAAATTTGTGTGGCCCATATTAGAATATATTGTCGTTAAGGCATTACGTTATTATATGTGTGAAGTTAAAATTATTTTATTAGACGTCGCATAAAAAATGGAAATGATAATAAAAAAAATTACACTCGACAAAGTCTCGAGGTTTGTTAAGAAGGACATTTCATTTCGATTATATAAGTGGAAACATCTAATAAATTTAGAATTTTTAAGGACGAAATGTAAGGAAAATGAAGTTCTATTTAAAATATTTACTTATAAGCATGTTTCGTTGCATATGTTTAGGGGAATAAGGTACAAAGAAGAAATAAGTTTGAAATGTTAAGTTAACTAGCTAGATAAAGAAGATAGTTTAATTTTAAATATCAGCAGAGAGACTTGCCGTTTATGAAGAAATCACATCAAAAATTTCAATTGAAGCTTTAAGCTAACAGTTTACTTGAAACAGTTATCCAAATTCCAACACCTCCATGAACAAAAAATATAAGTAACAAACTTTTTTGCGTTTGCAATATTCAAAAATTTCTTATGGTTAAGGCACAATGAGGTACCAAAATTTGACATTCTTAAAAATTTGACCAATTTTATCTTAGCCGAAAGAGATTTTCTTTGAAAATATTTATTGAATTTTTGTAAAACAGACGCAGTCGTGAACGGCAGACGCATAAAATCTGAAAATTAGATTTTCTTGTAGAATTGTAGAAATCTTTTTCAAAAAATTTTTTTAGTAGAATATTAAGAAAAAAGAACAAGACAATTTCATACTAAAACTGGAATAAAAATAAATAAAAAGAAAATCTAAAAAAGGGAGAAAAAATAAACAAACAAAAAAAACCATTTTTTTTTTCTGTCCATATGCACCATATAAGTGAGAGTGGGTGACAAACACATTACGTCGTATCTAACGTTATGTAGTTACGAATTTATTTTTGTGTACGTCATGCCAGTCTGCGTCTGAATACCATTTTTATATTTTTTTCAATTTTCCAGCATCTTTCATTTTTATATTTTATTCTTTTATTGTTTTTATTGGTTGCTCTTTTTTCTTTTTCATATTTTTTTTTTAGTATCTTTTTGTTATCACTTTATTGCGGTAATTTGATTTAGATGCATAAATACCTACACATAAATATTTTTTGTTTTTGTACTATAGAAACCGTTATTCTCACAATGTATACAAACTGTTATACATGCGTATTTTAGTATATTATCGTCGTATACAGTGTAATAGAGAAAAAGCGTAAAAATTTTAAGTTTATTAATGAACATAATAAATTTTTTTTGTTGTTTTAATTTTTGTTCTCATTGTTGTTGTTAATCAAATCATTTGCTTTTATTAACGTAATGAATTTTTTTTTTTGGTTTTTTTATTTTTTCATTTTAGGTTATTGCATTTTTTTATTCATTTCGGTGTATGTTGAATGGGAGCAACAAAAAAATTACAATAATAATAAAAAACCCTAGTTTTAATGTTGCTGTCGGGTAACTTAAATATTGGATGGTTATAATAAAAAAAAAAACACTGAAAAAAAATATTAAATTTTCTCCAAAGTTAACTTCCATTCCAGTTTTTCTTTATGATAAACTATCAATTTTATGAAAAATATTGGCGGAATTATTTATAATTTGTGCACTGTTATACATTATTTCTGTTATACGTTTTTTTTTAATTTAATTTAAAAATAATATTTTTGTTATAAGGTTTGTAATGTAAGATAAAAAATTTTGAAATTTCGTAATTTTATTTTATTTCTATCCCGTTTCGATAGAATTGTATATCGAAAAATGGAGAGTGAAAGAAAGAGAGGAAGACAGTAGATACTTGAAAATTTTTAGGAAATTTGTCATACAAAAATATTATTTAATTTTAAAAATGTGAATTGAATTTCCTGCTATGTGGGAGAGTTGCAACACCGTTTCATTTAATTTAAAGTAAAATTCTGAAAGTATTAACTATTTATTGTTATGCTTCTTAATGCTTTCCCACAGAAATAAATATTTACTCAGTTGGCTAGTGTTGTCCTGCAATGCAAATAGAATCAATTTAATAGAATTGATTCAATTTCACGTGGGTCTGATTGCATATCTCAGCTTCTACAACTTACTTTGTTCCACTTAAAGAAATTCATTCCTAACTTCGTAGAAAAATATGCAGAAGCGGGTGTTATTCACTTGATCATATTTATTTCAAACAATTAGGGTACTCATTATATTTACTCTTTGCCATCTATTTGGGATTGGTAAAGTGGAAAGTGAATGTGAGAATGAGCTCTGTTTGGTGAGTTGCTGCTTAGTGAGTGAAAGGATGGTTCGGCTTGGACTGAAAATGGTATTGTGATATCCCAGCGAACTTCTCTCTAAAATTAAGTATAGTGCAATATTTAATTAATATTACTTGTTTGGCTCAAAGGACTTTATTGCGGTTTTATACTTAAGGTTGTATGGTCTTACGAACACCTACTTTTATACCTTATTTTCATTTTAATACCTTGTATAATATAAAATCTTTTTTTTTGTCTCGCATTTTTACAGTCGAGACAATTTTATAGGTGTAAAAAATTAAATTTTTAAAGGCTTTTCTCTCATTTTTTTGCTACATAGATATTTTCTTTACAGTTGCATAATAAAAACAAAAGGATAAAATATTTCTCGAATAAAATAAAGGCAAAAAAAAGAAAGGAAAAGAAATTAAATTTAGCAAAATGAGTTTTCTTTTTTTTTGCTTTTTGCTCTTTTCATGTTATCCTTTCTCTCACGAAATTTTAAATGTTTTTTTTTTCATAATAATTGCATTTCAGTTTTTATTTTTTCTCTCATTTTTAGTACGCTTTACAAAGTGGCACTAAGTGTGTATTACAGTGACAAAGTGTGAAGAGTTAAAATTTAATTTAAATATTTTTTTACAGGTAAATAATTTAATGTAATTGTGTGTGCTACTATACTACTTATATTGTTGGTATTTTTTGGCACTTAATTCAAAATTTATTTGACTGATTTAATTAACAAATATTCGAAATCAAATAGTGCGTATATTAATGTTGGATATGGTAAGAAATCATAGTTTTAAAATTAAATTAACAAATTTCGGGTTATAATCATTTGAATTTATGTTCATTATAAGTTGATTAAATTCTGGAGACAAAAATGTCGTCCTTGAAAATATTGTAGCTTTAGTTTTCATTTTGAATAATTTTATGGAATACAATTTCGATAAAGCAGTCAAGTGAATAGTCGAATTGAAATTTTTGAAACGAGGAGTTTTAAAAATAAAATTTGCAATGACATGTTACGTAAATGCTTTAGACATTAAATGGCGTACTTTAATTCTGTACAGTATTTTAATATCAAAATTTAATTAGAAAAATGTTTACGCTCTTTTTATAGTGAAAATAGGGGCAACTTTTCTCGGAAAAATGTGTTCAAGTAATTTAAATGCTATATACAAATATAAACTGTTATATACAAATAGAATGCTGTACTGCTTCATAACTCATGGAATCTACATTAAGTTTTGAACTTAGTTACTCAATATAGTATAGAACATAATTAAATACCCAATTTTAGAATCACCAAATTCAAACTATAATAATTGGCCTATATACAAATATTATGATCAATGATTGCTCAAATACTTCTTGATTTATGGTCTAATTATAAAAATTTATGCATCAATATAATATTTGTTAATAGCCATCTATTTTAGTGCTGTAAATTGCCATACATTTTCCTCAAACAACATAATCATTACAAATTTTATAGCATCTACTTAAAAATTTTTATATTATTATTGTACGATTGTATATAATTTGTGGTTCATCGTTAATTCGACATTTATTTAATAAAAAATTAATATAATGTATATGAATTGGTAATATTGAACCGCAAAATTCAATAAATTTAGCGTATAATAAATTTATTAAATAGCAAAATAATAATAAAAATTGAAATCATTAAAAAAAAAAACAAGTCAAAATCATTAAATAAAATTCAAATAAAAAAAAAATAACAAAGAAGTGTTAATTGTTGCATAAAAATAAAGTGTTGGTATAAAAGAAAAATGAACGTATAAAAAATTTTGTGTATGTGTGTGCTAAATGTGTATTTTGTTTGTATATATCTGAAATATATGCACTTTTATGTCATTGTAGCCATTTAATATGAATTTTCAATTCAATTTACTTTATGTACAAGAATTTTTTTTTTATTAAAGAGAATTAAAAATGGTAATTAAGATTTCATTTAATTTGAAAGTTTATGATTCCTTTGAATTTTGTTTTTGTGATATTCGAATAAATCTCATATATATATAGAATGGTGATGCCGTGATAATTTTCTGACAAAAATGTACAACTATTACGGGTATTGTGCAGAGTCACTCGAAATTTATAATTCAGTTTCGTTTGTCAATATCTTTCCAATGGATGCTCATAATGTGGTGATAATTTTTTCAACCATAACACTTGTAAAAAAGCAATTAAATGTTTTACAAAAGCAATTCATTTTATAATAATTATACTATTAAATTTATTACCAATTTTCATGTAGTCCATAAAGCAAATACTATCATGAGAACCGTGAATTTTTATATTTTTATACTTCAACTAAAATAATTCAATTTCTTACTACTAACTTGTCTGTTCAATATCACTAATTTTAAAAGAGAAAAATTCGATTGAGCTCTTCTCTTTTATACTTTTTCAATTGTTCTCAAATTGATACATATTACAGCAAGAGTGTGAATTCAATTATAGCACCTTCCATTGAATTCTATCAAAAAACCATTGAATTCTATCAAATTCACACAAGCTAAGTTAAATTTTCGACTATTCTTGTTCTGAATTTACTGTTTCATATAAGCCATGTCAATCGAATTTTTTGTGCGGTAACAAAATAAATGTAGAGTCGAATTGGGATTTTTAATAAACGAATTTATTGCGCAAAAATTTAGATTTGAAACCGTCATCAGGCTTATCATTTATACAGCCACTACCCATTAAATTTGTAAAGGAATTAATTGATATGATATCAAAATTATTGTAAGGACATGTGTTCTTTTTTCCTCATTATTTTGTATTCATTTTAGGGCCTACGAGTACAACTCACCAATCACCAACCATCTAGTTGGCTCTATACTACAAATGAAGTTTTACAAATTTCATTTTTTCTTTGATTAATGAAGAAGGCGGTTGTTACTCCGGGGCGAATTAATCATGATAATTAAATGCTACTGATATGGCGGAATAATGTGGAAGCTTCTACGCCTTTTTAGAAGTAACAAGAGAACTATAAAAGATTAATTATATTTGTTAAATTTTAAATTAAAAATTTAAAAAAATTGGGATTTTTTGTTTAATAAAGATTATTTACATAATTAACAATTTTTCATTTATCGTGAGAATTCCGCAGGAAAAATTTATTTTTGTAATTTGGTATGACTAATACTGCAATTTTCATTATTTTTTTTATTATTAGATTATTTTTAACAATTTTGTTTTCATTAAATGAATTGCCATTTTCTTTTTAATATTATTCATATGAATTTGGTACTTAATTTTCTCCTTCCTTTATTATTCGTTTTATCAAATTAATTATTGCTGCTCTATTTATTGATAAATTCATGAAAAATAATAAAATGAAAAAAAAATTAATAATTTTATTTTTCTCTTTCCTATCGTCACAAATCCTTTATTTCTTTTTCCTTCTCTTTTCTCTGTTTTTTTCTTTTATGGGAAAACGTTTAAATCAAAACGGGAAATAAATCTCTTAAAAAATGTCTTAACAAATAAACTCATTACATATTATTTCCCAACTCACAGTCGCATATACACATAATTTATATATAAATTTATTACAAATATACATTTACATATATATATATATATATATATTATAGTATGTACTGGTATGTAAATAAAGAATGAATTCCTATTCAACAAATGACTAATAATCCTGTTTGATTCCTCTTGACTTTTTTATATTCATATAATAATAAGAAGAAGAAGAAGAAGGAGAAAAATATGAAAATTTCCGAAATTTTTCTTTTTTAAATTTTCATTCTTCTGTTCTTGCAATATAGAAGATCTATTACAGATTGACTTCAGTAGCAAATGAAAAGAAAAAAAAAATAAAATAAGTACAGAAAAGCGCAAAAATTTCAACATCTTCATAATTTCCATTTAAAATCAGCAGTAGCAAACAAAGTGAACAGTATATCTGAAAAGAAGAGTCTGAAAATTCAAAAAATGAAAAAAAAAAAATTCTCTTCAATGTGGATAATCCCATGGTTATATTCAAAAATCGCTTCAATTCTTTTTCCCTAATACTTTGATTCGTTGTTTTATGCTGTTTTTGTGATTTGCTTGCTATATTTTAATTTTTCTTGTTTTGTTTTTATTATTTTTGTTTGTTTCTTTCTCTTCTCATGATATCCTTTAATATCCTCGAGAAAGAAAACCGGATTCAGTTCTTGTTTTCTCAATTTTTTTTTTTTTTTCAAAATTCTTTTTTTTTGTTCTCGTTTTTTTGCCGTCATTTTTCTCTTTATATTTCAATTTTTCGGTATTTTTTTCATGAGAAAAAAAAGGGTCTTTAAAGGAAGGAGGAATTTTTCTTTTTGTTTTGCTTTGTTTTTTTTGCCATCTATATCGTTTATCCTTTAAGAATGCTGCCTTTTTTGTCATTTGTTCGAGTATCTCCGAGCATTTTTCTTTGTTATTTTTTTTTTATATTTTTTATGGAAATTTATTTAAACGTCATGAGTTTAGTAGGTGTTATGATTTGATATGTAGGAATTTGATGAAAATATAATGATTAATAGATTTCGTTTATGTCACTTTAATTTTTATTATTAAATGGTTGTTTAATAACTTAATTTTAATTTTATTCACAGAGATATGTGCGCATAAAAATTTACATTAAAATTATTGATACTATAGACCAGTTGGAAAGACGTTCACTTAATTGATTTGATAAGTTTAATTACAAAATATTTTCAAATTTCTGTTAAAAGTTTGTACGTAAATCAAATTATTTTATGCCACTGAAACTATGTACATACTTACATGCAAGACTACAATCTTTAATGAATTAAATATTTTTAAATAACATTGAATTTGGCATCAATCAATTTTATTAAATAATTTGAAAAATTTCTGTAGGCATTTTATGGAAAATAAATATTTTTGAGGCGAAAATTAAATTTAATATTACTAAGTAAAATAACTTTGATTACCTAATGTCTTTTACAGCTAATAATTTAATAATTTACTTATTTTGAAGTGGTTTTGTATATAAGAGTTTTGGATGTATGCATATTTAAAACAAATCAATATTTCAGTTGCAAATTGCATATATTTCCAATGGAAATATTGTTGTAATTACTTTTGCATTCAAAACATGAAAACATTACAAATTTTGTGGGACAAAAATACAAAATGCGGTTTTTATACAATTATGATTCATTATTTTACGCATGCTAAATACCTTTACAGTATTAGCTAAATTCAACTTTCAAGATATTTCCACAATTTGATGGTGGTAGTTCGAGTTGTATGAATTTGGGTTCGTAGTTACTTGACATATTCTTTAAATGACAATAATTAATATTTTGTCACTGTCAAATGCTGGAAAAGTATTAAATTATAAAATATCTTGTAATTTTTTTTTGTTTTATAAGATGTAGAGGGTGATCCGAAACTGTTGTAAAAGTTGTCTGAGTGTGATTTCCTGTAGTTTTTTTTTTATAAAAAAAAAGACGTTGTTCTTATGTGTAAGATTACATTTCATCGGATAGCTTCGGGAAGGTTAAAGAAAATCAGATCGAAAAAATTCTGTCAAGATCGTAGTCACAACAAATTTTACGATATTTGAACTAGAGCAATAAATTGTTTGTAAATTTTTAATCAGTTATAATAGACTTACATTATGTAAGGTAATGTATTTGCACTTACCCTTTTTACCCAGTAATAAACATTTAAACATAAGATCTTAAGACAGAAAATTGACAATTTTTTAATTTAACGTTTATTATTTAAAAAAATTCAGATTTTCCGATACGCTACAACTCTAAAACATTGACCTAGACAATTTTTATGTAAAAAAAACTCACACCTTACGTTCGTGTAAAAAATTAGAAAGAATCATTAACGAAAACTTTTTTGAATAAAAAAAAATGCATATATCCTAAAGTTTACTGTCACAACTTCGAAATTCTATTTCATTGGTTTTCTATTTCATATTATTATTTGACAAACGCCCGCTTTCTAGCTGGTTTTTTCCTTTTTGTTGTATTTTTTTTTTTGCAAACTTTCTTTTTGACTTCTTTATTTTCTCGAATTATTATTAAAGAGAGACGAAGTTTGGAAGCATTTAACATTCTCAATTTATACATTTATTCGTACATACACAGTATGTACATATATATATATTGGATTGTAGTAGAAAAATAAGAAAATTTTTAAGAAAAATCAAGAAAAAATAAAACATTTTTTTTAACATAAAGACAACCAATTCAAAATACTAGCACGTAAACTTAAGTGGGTATTTATAGCCTTAGTAAAAAAAGAAAAACAGGGAAAAAAACACAAAATTCAAAAAATCATATTTTGAATAATTTTATGGGCCAATATATGTACCCGAACATCCTGTGTATTTGTGTATATGATATACGGACATACGAACATTATATTGATGGGTATGTATAACGTGTATAATATTAAGAATATTGTTATTGTTATATTTGAGGGTAAAGTTGTATATATGATGGTTAAAAAATATTTGGATTGCATATCATGTCCGTAGGAGATTTTTTTTTTCTATTTTTTCTATTTTATTCCTTGTTTTTTTTTTCTAAATTGATTCTTTTTTTTCTTGTTCTTCTTCTTGAGACAATATTAAATTTTGATGGCAATAATCATGAATAAAAAACCATATTAGCTTTATTATGCTACATACATATATGTGTAAAATGTGTAATTTTTTTTATATTATCTTAAATTTTAAAAGGTTTTAGAAAGAATTTTTAAATTGTTTAAAGATTAAAAATGTGTAGATAATGATTGAATTATGATTGCCTATCCCTTGAATATTAAAATTTGAATTTATTTTCAATATAAAAATGATAAAAATTATATTTTAAATAAAACCTAAATGTTGGAAATTTTAAAGTTAATAGCTAGACTAGTAAATACGGAATAAAAAATTATAGACCTATTTAAAGGAGAAAAAAATTTATTCAAAATTAAATTATGTAAAAATATTTTAAATTTTATATTGTTACGAAAATAGTTTTTATTTTAATGAAGGATGAAAAATTTAGAAAAATTTCAATCCTTTGTAATTTCAAATTGTTATTAAGAATTAAAATTTTATAATTGCAGTTCGAATACGTAATGAGATTGACTTTCCTATTATTACCCAAAATTTTTAATTTCAACAACAACTGTTTATAATTATCATAAATATTTGCATTGGAAAAGCCTGACAAAATTCGGATGAGAAACTGAGATTTTCCAAAGTTACCTCCGGTTACAATGTCGTATGACAGTTACAATATTTATTTTATATGCAATTATACTTAACGTTATATTACTGATTGTCTGGTGATAAGCAGCAGCATTCTAGACGTCACCCACTCGGTACCCAATTAACTACTAGTTGAATTCGAATTCTTTACAGAAAACAATGCCAAAGCCAAAATCAAACCAATTATATAATATATAGTTAGACATATTGTGTTTTATTGCATACAAGTAGGAGGCAGAAATTATATTTTTGCAATTTCGTGCAATATTACATTTAATAGTATTAATTAAAATTTTAAGTCTCCACAAAAAACTGATATAATTGATTTAGATTAGTCACATTCCAATGCTTCAGTTATCGTTTGTATATCTTTACTATTTTGACGATAGAGAAACCAAGTTGTGTCAGAATTTGAAAGGGGCTTTGAATTTTTGTTCGATTCATTTTAATATTAATTTTAATTTGAAGAGGTTTAGAGTAAAATTAATTAGTTTAATGTATGATTTATTCAATTTTATTTCCTAATTTTGTTTGTTAATTGAAAACGTAAAATAGGTATATGAGTTCGATAATAATTTATTTATTTCTAAATATTTATTTCATTTACTTAGATATTGCACAAATTGTATAGAAGTATTTCATTAATAAGTAAATGGAACAAGTATATAAGAACAACAAACAAAGTCCAGTTAAATAAAAATTACGTAGACAATATTTCAAATCAGTTCCACAAAACCTTCTGTACAGTAACAATATACTCTATAATGTGCTTATTTTATATTCTTAATACATGTATAACAGTTGAATAAAAATAAACACCATGTAAAGTTTGGCTTTTTAATGAAAGTTTTGTTTGCATATTATGAAAATATTTAATATTTGTGCAGGGACGGATCTGATTTATACCCTATATGGTTTTTAAAGAGTGCAGTCCTCGTCCACTTTCGAAGCAATGAACGATGTGCAATAAACATTTAAAATCTCACATCATAAGTCAGTTACTTGTAACCTTATTATTCTGAAATTCAACATTAGTCATAGAATTAAAACTTGGAGTTAAATTTTCAGCTGTTCTGTTTTTGCTATGTTTTTATATAGGTGCATGTTATCAAGTTAATTTTGCTGCAAATAGAACTAAAACAATTTTATTTTGAAACGCGTATTTATTTTTTAAGTTTTCAATGGCGCCCCTATTTTACGGCGCTTATTGCAAAAACTTACTTTGCATATACAGCAGACCCGGCTCTGTATATGTGATATTCATCCATAATCACTGAAACTTTCGTATAACATGATTAAATAATATAAATGCTAATAATGATATGTAACGTATATGGGTAAATATAATTACTCTAACGTAATAAGTAAAATCTAATACAGGAAGTGTATGTGCAAAATATTCATTGGGTAATGTATAAATGTTCATTTTTTGGGGCTATTTTTATTTGAATTAAACTTGAATTAATTGTAAAAGTTTTTAAACCATAATAATTTATACAAACTTTAAAATTTATCATTTTACATTATTTTTTACAGTATAATTTTGTGTAAATTTAAAATATTTTCAAAAGAAAATTAATTGGTATAGTTTGTATAAAGTCAATATTTTCCATGTACAGTATATTTTTGAATTTATGGGCTAAAATAAAATATTATGAATATTTTATATAATTAAATATTTATATTATATTTTAATATATGCAGAAATTGTGTTCTATAAGAAAATTAATCATATAGCTGCGCGATTTTACTATCTAAATTAACGTGGCAGAAATTGCTTGTATAAGACAAAATATTTCTTCCCATATATCTAGCCCACACTTTATTTCCCATTATAAATCAAATTATGTGCTTTTGTTCTGACGTCGTATAGTTGATGGCAAACACATTCAATTTGCTCAATAACGGGGATCTCTTCTCAATTTGCTCGGAACGGGGATCAAAAACTTTTTCTTTCAAATTTTATAAAAATGAGTTAGTACATTCTCGTTTTCCAAAGCACAAATTCATTTAATTTTTCTTTTGATTATTTTTATGATCTAATAAACTTTTTCCTTGTTTCCAACTTTCTATATAACGGTAAAATGGTTTGTATGCTGCTTAATTTTTGCTTATTTTTAGCACTTTTCCAAAAATTTTTTGAAAAAAAGTGCTTATTAGTTTCACTCTGTCCGTCCGTCCGTCCGTCCGTCCGTCCGTCCGTCCGTCCGTCCGTCCGTCTGTCCGTCCGTCCGTCCGTCCGTCCGTCTGTCCGTGTGTCTGTTTACAAAACTTCTACACCCTTGAAGATAGAAAGCTGAAATTTTATATGTACATAGACCTTTACTAGAAACTTATTCCCGGAGAACAAAATTTTTACCTATCTCCTCCCCTCTAGAAGTTATACCCCCCCAAAACCATAAAAATGGCCTTTTTTAACTATTTGTTGCAATGAAACCATAAGCATTTTTGAAATTTTGCAAACGCAGAAAAGCAGCGGCTTGCTTCCCCTAGCGCGGCATACTATATTTGAACTTTAGAAAAACAAAATGGCCGTTCAAATTTACCGTTATCTAAAGTCCTTTTTTTGCAAATTTTTGATGTCGTTTTTTTTCCAAACTACAGCCTGTAGAAGCTTGAAATTTTAGGAGCTTTTAGACATTATCAAATAGTTCATTTCGTTAGAAGAAAATTTTTTTCCATCTCCACCCCCTCTCAAGTTATCGCCTCTTGAAATTTGTAAAATTTGAATTTTTGACACCTTATATTTCCGAAACCGCAAGCTTTTTCAAATTTCTATTAACGCAAAAAGTTAACGGTAAATTCCATGAAATTAAAAAATATAATTATTTTTCTTAACTCACAAAATTAAACCTTAAAATCGAGCATTATGTTAACCCCTTTTTATATTAATTTTTGCTTTATTTCAAAGACTGCATAAATCATTCATCCTAAATATATGCAACCCTAGAAATAGTTTTGTATATGAATGAAAATAATTTTAATAGTGTGATAGGTACATAGACTACATAGACTGTATTTAAAAGCAAAATTTTCATTTGTTGAAGGGAAAAGTGCTACAATACAAACCATTGGTTTGACCCAACTTTATTATTATTTTGTTTTATAAAAAATTTTAACTATTTTGTAAATCCTTGCTCCTTTATTTGTTTTGTGTGTTTTTATAATTATATTTTATGCATATGTGAAAATATTTTAGGTACTTTAAGCGACCAGGTGTCTAATTATCATATAAATTAAATTAAAATTTAGTTTTTAAAAACTAAAAGAAACAAGTTATTTAAAAAAGAAATAAAATAACGTGCAAAACAGAAGTGAAAGGGATGAAATTCATATATACTCATATATTGTATATATAGGTAGATATACAGTAAAGGTATTGAAAAGTTCTTAAAACTCCTCTTCCCATTTAAAATGAATGAACTAGCAAATTAATCGGTATATAATATCGTGAGAATGTTTGAAGTGTCCCATTAAAAAAAATGCTTATTTCTGAATAAAAAGGGTATTGAAGGTGATAGTATAGTCAGTAAGTTTATTAAAGAGATGAAATTACAAATTGATTTGAGAAAAATTACGGCTGTTCAATACAAGAAGAGTATCAGGATTATGACGAATGAAGAACAAATTCAATCAAGTTTTGGGATCTTCATTGTCATCACGGTTTTGTAAATATGAATAGGTAAAGTTAATAGTTCGAAACAAAAAATTTATTTACAATAAATTAATAGTTAGCTTGAGCAATTCATTCGATTTTATCAAAACAAATTTTATGACCTCGTGTGACAATATTTTCACCTTTTCATCTCGTTTATAGCACAATTTTTAAAAATATATTTATTTCAATATTTTCCAAGTTCTATTTATATACAATATCATTGATTAATAATTATTTTTAATAAAAAAATTTTTCTTTTAAAAATAATAATAATACCTGAGCCCTCTTCTGTTTTATCATACGACCTTTGTAATTTTATAATCACTTAAAATTTAATTGAAATCAATTTTAGAACACAATTCCTTTTTTAAATTTGTATATTAAATCTAATGATAACCTTGAATTAATATCATCACTTAAAATTAGTAATGACTATTAAAATGGCTTCATCATCTTGCTTTACAATAGAATTAAATTTATTAAAATGAGAATATTAAAGGAAGTCTTAAAATTTTTTTTTATATTAAAAAAATTTCTTAATTAAATTTCAATGATAATGATAAGCATAATGTAAAATGAAGAAGAAGCTATAAAAATGTTAAAAAATAATTTAAAAAGGATATTCAAAGGACTAAATATAAAATGAAATATTTAAAGTTCATAGCATATTTTTTTACATAAACTTTTAGAATTTACGAGCAAATACCGTAAATAATAACAATTTTCCATGCATTTATTTTTATATTGAATTTTAAGATAAAAAAAAATATATATATATGAAAGGATATACGGCTCGCGATTTAGATGCTTTTGTATTGAAACTAAGAATATTTTATTAAGTCAATTTTATTTAATAGAAAATTTTTAGTTTGATTACATTTTAGCGATAAAATATTTTTAAATGTAATAATATTTTACCATTAAAATATTTTCACAAAGATCGCCAATAAATTCTGCAAAATAATTTACATAATTTATTTATTTAAAGGTAATGGAAAATTTTTATGTGAATAAATACAGAGAGAGAAATAAAATATATTAGTACGGACGTGCCTT
The DNA here is from genome assembly GCF_029603195.1 of Condylostylus longicornis. Lineage (NCBI taxonomy): Eukaryota > Metazoa > Arthropoda > Insecta > Diptera > Dolichopodidae > Condylostylus > Condylostylus longicornis. Next base: position 323,528 of record NW_026577982.1, read on the forward strand.
AGCTTGGGCGTTGTTATCTAGATTTTATGAATTATAGGAAAGCGTTAATGCTTCTTGAAGAAATTTTGAATCTTCATAGTAATTTAAAGTAAAAATTTTCATTGTTCCTTACCTTTAATATTCTTATGAATTCCCAACAGTGTACAGAGTTCTTTCATTAAATGATATTGTTTTAATAAATTCAAAGTTCATTTCAATATGATTTCCCTATGAGTGACTTGAAATTTAAAATTATAAAGCGTTATCACTGTTCCGAGCAACTAAAAATATTCCCAAAATAAATTATTGAAAAATTAGCACTCGTAATTCGAAGATTTAAAGATTATCGTATTAAATAATAAAAATCATTTAATCCTTTCGAATTAATTGTGACAAAAATATTAAAAATAATAAAAGCAATTCTGAACTTATCCTCCCTAAATCCTTTATTGTTGCAATTAATTTTTGAACACAATTGAATTAAAAACATTTTGCAAATAATTTTTTTAAATTCTAATTTTTCAAAATCAGTTTACTGAAATAAATTTTTCATCACTTTTTTATTCCATTTCTGGAACAATTTAATTTATTTAATTTAAATTAAAAAAAATAAAATTTTTTCTGCTCTCGTTCAACTTCTAAAATTTTTTTTTAAATATCATTTTAGAGAACTGAATTTAAGAATAATTTTTCGCGTGTAATGATTGATAAAAATATTTTAAATAAACATTTCTGAAAGTGAAAAAGAAAAAGAAAACAAAAGAAAGAGAAAGAAACATAAAAAAAAGAAAGATTAAATAAATCAGAAATGTAGGAAGGAAAAAAAAAAATTTAGAATTTTCTTATTTTTTTTTTTTATGACTTTTTTTTGTGTTTTGCCAGCAAAAAAAAAAACTTAAATATTCAGGGAAATTGCTCTAACTAATAAAAACATTAATTCAGCGGAAAAAACAAATATTGAAATGGGCAAAGAAACGTAAAAAAAAAGAAATTATAAAAAGCAATCCCTCAAAAATATTTAATGTTGAAAAATAAGTAAAAAACTTAATTAGCAACAAGGATAACAAATAAGGACAAAATTTATTTTTATTTTGAATTTTAACAGAGAATTCACAGAGAAAAATAAAAAGAATTATTTTATAAAATGAAAAGTATTCCAATTTACATGAGAAATTTAAGTATTACGGCAACAGTCTGTGCCGTATACTAACATAAGTAAAATTTTAGTTTACATTAAAAATTAATTACGGAATTCAGTTGAAACTTTCTATATTTCAGGAATTGAATTTAATTGCCGAAGAATTCGAAATTAATTCTAAAATATTCAAGTACGAATTAATGTTAATATCAGAGAACAAAATAAAGTAAGGGGAATGGGAAACACCATGAAAGCTAAATCACTGTAGTCTAAAAAAATTCACTGTAGTCCAAAATTTGAGCGTAAAATATTGATTCTGACAAAAAAATTGGCACGACCAATACAAGCCGGAATAAGTTTAATCACTAGTTCTTGCAGATGCAGATGTTGTACCGGCTCCTCACCTTAAAAATTCGTCATTTTTACAGATTAAGTATTTCAGTGTCATACTGCAATTAATTAACATATGACTTAGAGGTAGTTCCAGATAACTTCATCCTTAGGCAGTAGATCAGTAAGGCTCTGAATTAGTCAATCCATTGCCTACACTATACTAATTTCACTGTAATTTTATATATCTGTACAGACATATTTTAACATTGTGTAACTCCCTCGCAAAATAAACTTTAACAATTGCTCAAAATCATTGGAAACTTAAAAAATTCTGTCGAATTTATAAATTTTGACAAATTTTTTTTTTTCAGTATATTATGATTTTATTTTATCCTATTAATATTTTTCATTGTTTCTCTCTCTTTTTTTTTATATATATATATTTTCCTGTTATTTCCTTTTCTTATTATAATTCATAACCTTCATTTCCAGACTTGTATTACATATTATATTCAAAAGAATAACGAAAAAACATAACAATAATTTTTATATTTTACAACAATAATTTAACTTTAACAAAGTTATAAAAATATATAGACGAGTACAAACATTAATACAAAAAATATTATGTATAAATGAATAATAAAGAGGGAAAATTTTCTATATAATATTGTTGAAGGAAGGATGAAGACGAGAAAAAAATACGAAGTGGAAAATTGTAAAGTTGAAAGATGGAGAGTTTCAGAGTTAAAAGTCCGAAGAAAACAAGTGGATAAATATTGTATAGTGTTAAGATTTGGGATGCTTCAAATCATCTTGTGCGTATTATAAAAAAAAAAAAATTATAAATATAAACGGATACGAGTAACAGAAATTGTAGGGGTGGTATAAGAGAGGAGCCAAAAGGGGAGGGGGGCAAATAAAAAAACGAATTGAGAATAGAAGGAAGGAAGGATTTATCCACACCATTGAAAGGATATTTATTTTGTTTTTATGCTTGGATTATTTAACAACCAATTGTAAACGGTGTTCTTAAAAATGTAGAAAACTTGTAAAAACATTTTCGTTTTCTGAATTGAAGGTATTTTGGTTTTGTTTTGTTGTTTTTATTAAACTTATTATTTCATGATTTTATTTTATTTTATTTTTATTGTGCAATTTACAATGTTTTCCTTGATTTTATTGAATAATTTAATTCCAGATTTGAAATCATAGGTGGAATACATTGAATACGACTAAAAGTAGATTTGAGTTTTGTTTTCATTTAAAAGAAGTATAGCAATTTTTTCAAAGACTTAATCCACGTAAATATTCAAATAAGTCTATACTTCATTAACAAACTTACTTCCTCGTCAAAGATTCTGTATGGATCAAAGAAAATGTTCCGCCACTGGCCGGCACACAGCCAGATGCACACTGGGGTAGCTAGTGGCCGATTCCCCGACCAGTGACGGATGATATGCCGTGTCAGGTCGTCCTCATCTTCATCACGTAAGTAGTTTATAACACAATGTAATAAAATTCCTTGGCTAATGGCAATTGCTTTAAGGTTTTGAGACACAGTAGATTTTCTATAAGAAATTTAAAAAAAAAATAATAGGAGAAGAATTATCTGGTATATTCTAGATTGCTCGAAAATTCATTGGCATGCCTTGAATTAGTATAGTTTAATGAAAAATTGGCAATATTTCTTATAAATAAATTTTTATGTAAGTTGTTTTTGCACTTTAATACATAATATTGTACTTGAATATTTTAGAATTAATTTGAAGTTTCCAGTATACTAAATTCGGAAAAATTTATGACAAAATCCACAATACTTTGTGAGGGAAATCATATTATTCATGTTACATATTTAATTAGTTATCGCGAAATTGCTGCCTAAGTTGAGTTTTTTTTAATCCACTACTTCAATTGCTCATAAATTACCCTATCATCTTTCTAAGTTTTATTACTGTACATTGATTGTACCAAATTTATTTCTTAAATTTTAAAAGTTAGAATTTTATTTCAATTTGCAAAATTTTATCATACTTTCTCGGTTTCAGTCTTGTCATATTATCGTCATATTAATTACATGCAGTTTTAAGGGAATTTATAATTATTACATAACTGCAAGCAGCAAAAAGAGAACATAAATTTTACAAACTCAATTGGACTTAACAGTTTATTTTTTTTGCTACTACTTAAGTGCTTTCCTAATTATTATGATTTGATTACTATTATATCTTTAATTTATACCAATTCACTTTACATTCTATTTTTTCATGAAATATTATCCTACTTCCTTTTGCAATTTCATTATAATTTGACGTTAAATTGATTTAATGTTAATATGATAATTTAAAAAAAAAAAAATTAACAGCTCAATGGAGTAAGACCTATACTTTAAATTTAAATAAAGGAAATTTTTCAAAGAGAATGAATGACATAGTAAATCCACTCAATTCTCCACAATTCTTCTAAACATTCTTGTATCTTATCTGTATATTTTACAACACAAATTACCTACATAAACAATTTTATCCTTATCTTGTTTTGTTTTTTTTTTCTTTTATAATCTTCCATTATTTTCGCCCTTCGCCCTTATTTAAATATATAATGTTATACAATAACATTATATCTGTAATTATATAAAAAACATGTTGTAATTGAGGGATGTAGGTACTTACTTATAAATTCAATTTGCGAAAACGCTTTAATAAATTTTCTTCTTTAACGAGTCTAATATATTTATAGAAATATGTATGAAACCTTTGAACAAACAAATAAGAGCTGAAGTAAAAATAAAATGAAGAAATCTTCATTTTCATCTCTTTTTACACTTTTTCTCCTTTTTCCACTTTGGTTTCATTTAATATTTTCAACACAACATTTATAATATTTGTATACTTTTAGGTTCCTCTTAAAGATTCATGTCCTGTGTATTGTTATGATATTAATAATGACGATTATTATTCTTATTATTATTATATCCAGTATCATAATGTTATCAATGTTAATATTTATATTATTTTATGAAAAAAGGGGGGAAAACTGAAAGTGAAGTGATAGAACACCTCTAGGATATTTAAGGGCAAAAAAGTTAAACAAGAAATTGTAAGCATTGTAAATAGAAATTTTTATTGGAGTTGAAAAATATTAGAAATAAATAATAACGTGCAAGAGGTAGCAAGAACTATAATCAAGTCATTGAAGTGAGATGAATAATTTCTATTGAGATTATAAACAATGTTTACACGGCATAATTGATTAATTCATTTTCAAATAGTAAACGAGTATTCATGTACATAATATTATTACGGAATATGTTAGATATTTAGAAATGCAGCTTCTGTTTGAGTTAACTGAAGTAATATTTGTGATAAAAACCATTAATATTTGAAAACAGTGCATTAAACGAACGTATATCAATCTATTATACGAGGTATTCAATTAATTCGATGATATAGCCCAAGCAGATTAATAGAATTTTCGCATATGAACAAAAATTGGGTGGAACATATAGATTATTTTATTCTTTTCTCAACTTATTACTATTTGAAAAGGTAATGCTCCCAAGGTATGCCATAAGTCTGCCTGAAAACGAATCAATTTTAAAGATTATTAAAATTTCCTCCCAGCTTCTACATGTTACCTACATTAACGATTGTCTCTCATTTACGAAGTATATTTTAAAGTTAAAATTCAAAATTAAAATAACACTTTTTATAATTTTTTCTTCAACTACGTTGTATTGGGTTCAAAACTTGGATACTGTGTATATGTAAAGAATATTGTATTTAAGTGATCAACGTTGGGTTTATAAAAATTGTGGAAAAATGCATGACTACATTGCATTTTTCAATATTGATCTGTAAATTTAAATATAGTTAGTGTTTATCTGTTATTTAAATATAGTAGCGGCAAATTTAATCATTCAAGCGTTCTGTAAGATTTTGTTTACATCAACAATAGTATTTGATAATTTTCCTTTAAAATTATTCCTAATTCTTAAACCATGCATTCATACAATATTTTATTTAAGATCCTGATTAAATCAGAAACGTTTTAACAGTTCTCAAATAGAAAAGATAAAATTTTGTTATTTGCAATAACAAGCAGATTAGCGTTAATATGGTGGAATGTTAATGAATCCATGGATAGTGTACAAACAAATAATTTTCATTGTGTGTATATCGTATACGGCGTACAAGATTGATACTTAAAATGTTTTAGGCTCTGTTGTTTGTTTGTGTTTAATATTTTGTGTTTACGGTTTTCGGGTAAAAATTATTAGTATTAGAAAATTGTTTAAATAATTCGCAAGTGTGTGTACTACCTTCACGTAACTGACCACTGGTAACTGGAGGTAACTTCAGACTAAAGTAGGACAATAAAAAAAATATTTAAAAAAACTAAATGATTTACAGTATTTCAATTTCTCTGTAACTAGGAGTGTGACGACTATTGTTGCCATGTTGACAAAAAGCTTGAAAGATGGAAAATCTATTTTGGGGGAAATTCCGAAAAGGTAGAATATTACATCATTCTTAAAAATACAGTGATTTAAATTCAAAAATCATTTCTTAAACGGTTGTGACATCTGAACTTAAAGTACTTAAAAGTTTCAGCGAATGTCTAGAAGTACCGTTATGTCTCCCATAGCTAAAGTTATAGCTTATTTTTAATAAAGTGGAAAAACATTTTTTTTTCAATTAGAGTCTTTAGGTCCTAAACCGGTTCCGAGTGAGTCAACACGAGTGTACAGTATACAGTGCAGATTTAATTTTATATTTTTTGGTAGGTATTTTTTAAAACAAAAAATTATTCAATGTTGTCGTTTTTATTTGGCGAAATATGCCGAATTTATTTCTTAATTTCAGTATTTCCAAACATTTCACAAAAAATAGTTTACATAATTATTTTGTTTCCATTACAATAGAATATAAAATTATTTTGACTAAACAATCCCGGCATTAATCTTAAAAGAACCCTGATAATAATTTGTGTTAAATTATTTAAACATATTTTTATTTGTACAATTATGTAGGTGAGAATAAAAAAATGTCGTAATTTGTACACATAATTTGACACAAAAGAATTTATCTAGAACAATATTTTGTTGATTGCACTTTTCTTAAAAAATTTTCTTAAAATTAATTTTTATTTATATTATTAAGGTTCAAGAATTCCTCCTCAAAAAAAAAAAAAAATATAAAATTATTTTCTATTGTGTACTTATAGTTTGCATGTGTGATGATCATTATTATAAAAATTTTATGAATAGAACAGGAAAAGTCAAATGAAAATTTCTAAATTGTTATCATTGTTTATTTTACAGTTTGAAAAACAAAGTCAACATAATTAAATGCTTTTTTTTCTAGTTTTTTTTCATTTCTTATAAAATGTTTCAATTAGAATTCAAATTTCAAGTATGTTAAAATGGCTACATATTAAATATTTACAAAAATACATATTTTACAAGGTATCGGGCTCCAAAGTGAACTGCTCTTCTATATTAATTTCTATTTTACCTATTTTACCTACTATAGCATATACAAGAGTATAGAGTCCTGTAAATAGTTAAAATTTTGTATGAAACCATTATTAACGGCTCAATACTGTCCGATTAAAATTTATTTAGATAATTGTTATTTTGCTTCTTTCATGTGTTAGGTAAGGTTATAATTAAATATAATAGTCAGAACTGAAGGAAGGACTTTCATTCCTTCAATTTTCACAGCCTTTTTATAAATTTAAATTTGCAAAAATTTCAATGTTGAATTTTTAAAACATGATAATTTTGCATGTGATCTGAAAATCTGCCACATCTAAATAAGGTTTAGTTTGATTTTGTACCTAGGCTTTATAGGTTGTGTTGGTTATACTTGAATGATACGTCCGTTTCAATTTATAAATTTTAAATTTTATCAGTTCACTTTGAAACCGAACACCCTGTACATTTTCTTTTTAATACTAATATGTTTTTCTTGTTTTTTTTTTTATGTTAAGACCCTTGTTTTCTTTAGGTCAATAATTTTAAAATTTCTATCATTATAAACTTTTTTTTTGATTTTCAAGAATACATAAGAGTTATTATTATAATTTAACAGTAGCTTCATTTTATAAGACACACACACACACAATATAATAATGATAAAATCGGATTTAAAAATTTATTTTTCTTAAAATATAAAATTTACCAAAAAATTTAATACTAGGTCAAGGAATTTGAATTTTATTCAAATATAGCATTGCTTTCTTTCATTTTCTTATTTTTCTTTATATAAGTATATACAGTACCAAATTTTCGAAATCATTTGAATAAAATAAAAAAGAAATTTTTTTTTTTTGAAGAAAATAGAAAATCTACATAAATTTTGAAATACACTCTTACACATTACATATATAATATAATTTACAAAATATAGAGACAAAGGGTTGAATAGGATTTATAAAATTTTTGAGGTGAATTAATTTTAAATGTACTCGTATATGTACATAATAATGAATAGCAAAATATTATGTGGTACCTATATATAAAATGTTTGTATAACCATATTCAACACATTTAAATAATTCATAGTGTTGTGTTTGAAAGTCGGTATGATGTATAAAAAATTTCAAGCAATTAAATAATTTAATGTTATTTTTTTATATTTATTATACTTTTTACAAAATAAATTACAAAAATACTATTTTGGAATGAATGTATACAGATCTTGAAGTGAACACACATAATCCATACACACTGTTCTAAAATTGTATATAATACCTCCTTTATTTATATATTCCATAATATATTTATTATAAATGTATATTTTAAATGTATTAAAGCATAGAGTTACTGTTATACAAATACACCCTAAGGTGTGTACATACATACATGTACCTTTCTGTCACTTATATTTAAAGTTCGTAAATTGTCATTTCACCTATAACATTTTGGCTTTTATATTATATTTTATGAACATAATTTGAGAATTTCTTAACACATTTAAATTATTATTGTATAGAAATGTATAACAAATGTGAATATAAAACATGTATGTACATGTAGATAGATAAATAATATATATACTTTTTTAATATTTACATACATATATGTATGTTTGTGCTTGTCTATTATATTTACAGGTTTATATTCAAATTACTGTAAAAAAATAATTAAATGTATATAATATTATGTATGTATGTACAATTATTATGAAAATATTACCAAAATTTTTATGAAATCATTTTACATTTTGAATTTAAAATACGGAATGTATCCAAATACAGAATGTATAAAAATTAAAAAATATTTGAACTTGGGGACAATCTTAAAATACATTTGAGATTTTATTGAATTTTAAATATGAAATTCATTAAGTCAAATTAAATATTGGATTTAGTTACTCTACTATGATACAGTCTACTATCATAATATTTCTTTATTCATAATTTTTGCATATATTTAGGAGGGCAACATAATACGATTACAATTTTATTATTAATTAGATCGGATAAAATATCTCAATTCTATACATGTGTTCAGTGTTCCCACTCGGAAAAAACAAAATGTATCCAATTTCGAGAAAAAATGTATCCAAAATGTATCCAACCTCGTAAAATAGCATTATTATAATAAGTCGTCTTATTTTGTACAAATTAACCCATAATTAATATTAATTTGCTTTATTCCACAATAGGAGTTTTGTTATTTATACTAAATTCTTTAAGAAATCACATACAACTTCTATTATATTTTAAATGTGAAAGTTAAGGTCAGAAAAAAAATATGTATATATGCCCTCTGTAGTTGTTGAACTATGCGGTAAAGACGATTGACCATGAAAACGGACAAATTTTAAAAAATATGTACATCCAATGCATTTTCTATTACATCTAGCTAACACTAAAATATTTTTGGTACGTTCTTGTATGAATTTTCTAAATTTGAATACAGGAAGAGGCAGTTAATAAAGTATCTTTTTTACTTTCTTGTAAAAAATTCGGAAACCTGCTTAGAATAGCCAGCAAATAACATTTATTGATGGTAAAGCAACTTCGCGATTTAATATTAGCAGCATTTTAACTGTCTTGTTATATTTATTTAGTGTTTGAAAAAAAATGTATCCATATTTCAGTAAAATTTTAAAATGTAGCCAATTTCGGCATTTTAGCAGATTTGAGTATCTTTGTATCCAAGCTCAAATTTAAAGCAAAAATGTATCCAAAAGGATACAATTGTATCCAAGTGGGAACGCTGCATGTGTTTATATATTCTGGTAAGCAAACACATAAGCCATAAAAAAAATTCCTGAAATTTCGGTCTATATCCCAATTTTGTTTTGTTTAAGCTGCATTAAGTTAGAAAAAAAAAATCTGAATTTTTTCCGAATGTTACCGAATTTTAAAACTGATTTTAGTTTTGACACAATAGTACAACGAAAATTTAAATTTTCGGAATTATTAGTAGGACGAGGCGTAAAATTGCAACTTGAGATCTTAAAAATTGTAAATTTACAGGTCGCCGCAAGGGAATACACACCTACACGCAAATAGAGTGAACTATTAAAATAATTTATTTTTTTGAAAGATGTTAAAATAGCTAAATCTCAAATTACAGTAAATTCAAATGTTAGGTTAGGTTAGGTTGTCGCGGCTCCCCGAAGGGTACATATAGGCCAACTAGGCCCGTTGTGGTATCGCCAGATCTCTTCCCTCCCGCTCCTCATCTCAAATCAGCCCCAAATCCTCAGAAATCGGTTCAAATTCCAAACGCTTACATCCGCTAAGTCCGTAGCGTTCCTGAGGTAAGACCCAAAGAATTCAAATGTTACTCTGTAAGGATTTGTTACTTTGCAGTTTGATGATTTTTATTATTTTCTTTCAATACACTCTGTACATTTCAAATAATATGTTTATTTTGAAATTGGGTTTGAAAAATTTGATCCATTTTCCTCTTCCTTTTATATTAAGAGAAGAATAATTGTTAAGTAAATCAAAAGTCCTTCTTTCTTTACATTATGTTTATTTCAGAATACAAATTTGTTTTGTGTGTATGTTGACATTTCGACTTTAACAAAAAAAAAAAAAGAAGGGATTTCCGAAACATAATTCTTTGCAAACAGTTGAGGATGAATAGTAACAATATAAAAAAAATTCTTTATGCTTTTACTGAAAAAAAGAAATATGACCTTAAGAATTTTGAGTTTGAAACTTTTTTGAAGTAAAAAATTAATTTTAAAAAATTTATCCATGATTATCATACTATGTATATAAGTGTATGTGTAAAGAACATAACGTTTATTTCGAGATTCCCATTGTTTGCTGTATATTTGCCCGTCAAATAATTTTCATTTAATATATATGAATATTCTAAGCAAATTTAAGAGACGGTAAAATTGAAATTACTAGAAAGAAGAATTCCCAAAATTGAATACAAAAATTAGGCTTTGCATGAAGTTAAACTGGGTGTTAAATGTCTTCATTGACTATATAAGAAATTGAACAGTTCTACAATTTAACAGAAGTTTTATGAGAATTTTCAATTTTCTTTACGTATTTTATCCGCACCTCACTGTCTAATTTAATACTACAATATATTTTGTCCTTATTAATGTATATGTATGTATACAGTGTAATGTAACCTTCATACTTTTTTAGTTTTCTCATTATTTTCCTTAAGATTTCTTTCTAAATTAATGTGCTTTTTTTCTAGTGCAATTTGTTACAATTATTTTTTTTTAACAATAATTTTAATTTTAATAATTATGACAAAAATTTGTACTTTGTCATGAAACAATCTTAAAACAATTAATATTAATGTTTGTCCCACATATGGCAAACATTTATAATATTTTTCATAAATAATACAAACACATATATTTTTTTAAATTTTTGGATGCAGATATATGTGAGGAACAATGAAATCAAAATAGCTTAGCCTAAAAATATGCAATTTTATATAAAGTTATTAAAACTGCAAAATTTGAAAATGTTTAATTTATAGACATGTTATTAGTTGACTAAGTAACTTTAAATAAAATTTTATGAAATATTTTAGGAATTCGGGTGAAAAGTGCTCTGTTTAGTGCTTAACATTAAGGTAAGGGCAATGTTTTCAATTTTAATTTGAGTATATGAAAGTGTTTTTAATTGTCGTGCCATCATCGTTTTGTTTATCACTAGAAGATAAAAAAAAAACTTAAAAAACAGTTTCCAACTCATTAAAATTTAAATAGAAAAAATCAAGGAAAAATTATAAGGATTTAGATTTGTTTTAATTGAGAAAAGGAGAAGAACAAATATCTTGTAACACTGTAGAACATTCGTCGAATTGAATTCCATAGTCAATTCCCAATTATTACATACCATAGGTATTTTGTCGATGAGACCGACTTATATTTCGTCCAGTTGCGACAAATTGTTAAAACTTCCTTTATATTTCTATTGTGAGTTTTCATCAACAATATTATTTTAACACGTTTCTATTAATTTTAGAATTTTCTTTTTAATTTAACAATTTTCATGGCACAAAATACGCTTAGTATACCATAATTCTGTTAAGAACAAAAAATTATAATAAATTAAGGATAATTTAATTTCAGTCTAATTTTATCCTCATATACTTACGTTGCCTTACAAAATTCTATGGGAAGTGCAATTTTAACTGGAATCATAAAAATTTATAAATAAATTTCAATACATTAATTGTTACCGAAGAAGAAAATAACCCAAAACTGGATATAAGAAATTTCTTATGAATTTATTAGATTTTAGTTCTTTAAAATGTTTAAATTATATAAGCATGTATATGTAGACCCGAACATTTATATATCAAATAAAACTAATATTAATAAAACTAATGTGAAGGCAAAAATTTGCACAAGAACTGATGTTTTTTCACAAAATAGATGCATGTGTGCAATATTTACAATTTAGTATAAGGATTTAGGACGTCTTAACATTGCTTAGGTTACAAATGTAATAAATATACATGGCATTTTATTTGTATTTAAATTAAAATATATTACGGGCATGTACGACGTAAAGAAAATTAATGCCATTAATGGTCATTCAAAGAATTCAAGAAGAACCTTTAGCATTATAATAAAATAAGATTGTGAAAGATCACATTGTTAATTTATTTTAAGCCATTTTATTTGGTAAGATAAGAATTTCGTATAAATATTGTTTTTTATGCAGATGTAATTGTAAACTTTAAATAACTTGAAATTGAAATTTATTGTATATAGGAATTATATAGGAATTTATTGAGCAAGAGAAAGAGAGTGAGCATTAAGTTGAAGCAAAGAGAGAAACCCAAATTAAAATAAATGAACACTGTTAAATTACAAACTCAACACAATCTCAGATATCATAACCATAGAGTAATTAAAGATCAGTCTTCGTTTTCTTTTCGTAAATTGTAGATTAATTTATTCAATATTAGTTTATTGATTTTATTACCTGAACATTTTTCCTTAAGTTTAATTTAATTTTTAATTCTTCTTTTACAGCTTTAATAAACAATTATAAATAGCATTATCAACACTTTTAAATTAGATAATTTCCTTATCGTTTACAAAACCTATTACAAAACCACTTTTTATATCATTAACTCATACATAAATTAGAAAAAATTAATTTTCTATGTCGATTAATTTAAATTTTAATGGCTTAACTGGTGTATATATCAATTTTAATTCGAAAATATCGCTATCATCATAATTATATTCAATATTAAAATTACGAACCATACGTGCCAATAAAATCTCTAATTCCATATCAACAAGACGTTTCCCAACACACATACGATTACCAAAACCAAATGGTAAATAAACAAATGGATTCGATGGCTTAGTTGCAGTTACTGGACATCCAGATGTGCTATTATTAGATTGATCTTGATTTCTTAGCCAACGTTCAGGTATAAGTTTATTTGGTTCGGAAAAATAATTCTCGTCATTATAATAAAATGTATTGACCATTAAAACGTCTGTACCTTTAGGTATTTGATATTTTCCTAAAACAAAATTAACGTTGGTTGTCCGTGCGTGTTCATGTACAACTGGATATAGTCTTACAGATTCCTTAATAACAGCACGTAGGTATGGTAAATTTTTTAATTTCTGTTCAGTTAGTGGTGTATCGCGATCTGGTAGTACTGTACGAATTTCTTGACGTAATATTTCTTGTTTCTCAGGATTTTTTGCTAATGATAACATTAATGCAGCAAATGTTGTACTTGTTGTATCAACACCAGCGAAAAACATTTCAATTGCCATTATAACAGCAATTTTTTTATTGATTTTAATTAAACGTTCAACAATACTTTTCTCGTTTTCATTTCGTTTGTCATCTTTTTCAATTAACTTGTAACGTTCAAATGCTTTATCAATATATTTTAAAGAGATATCAGTGAGCACGTCATAAGCCTTAATAACTTTCATGTATTTCGGTGTCTTGTAATATTTCCATATTGACGGTTTAAATTCTAAATCTGCGACTATTTCAAATATTGTGCTTATTGCCTGAATCAATTTGTATGCGTCGCTATCCTTTTTCTCATTTCCAATTAATCCCAATTCACTATCTAGACCTACCAAACAAATTTGTTCTAAAGCCCATGTATTTAGTTCTATTTCAAAATTATCTGGTGTTTCCAATGTATTTGGATCACGAATTTTTTTAACTCGCTCTATAAATTTTTTTGTTGTTTTATCCATTCTTGGTACATAAGTTCTAATAGTTTTTGGTTGCATCATTATTGGATTTACTGTACTGCGTAATTTACCCCATTCCTCACCATTTGTTGTCAATAATGTTCCAGTTTCTTTAAAAATTTCTGGTCTTAATTCATGTCTATAATATGATAAAGTTTCAGGGCCTCTTCGACTTGGCCATATTCCATCATGACGATATATTCTCTCCGAGTAATCTGGATTGAATGCAAAAACAACATCTCTTTGCTTAAAAGAGCCTGGAATTTTAACAAGATCGCCATATTCTTGATTTAAAGCTCTACCAATGTAACTTCTAGATTTTTTATAAAATTTCCCACCTGGTAAAAAATAACTTAATACTTTTAGTTTACTGGGACCTGGAATTTTTTCATATGGAATTGCTGAATCCCATTCTAAATTTTCCTTAATTATATTTGTATCTTTATTGAATTCTTGAGCCACCTGCGTTGCAAATAATTTTGTAAAATTTTTGTTACAATAAACGTTAATTCCATTTCGAATAATTATAGGCGAGATTTTTTTTGTTGACATCATTTTAAATAATTTTGATATTTATTTGAATGTACACAATATGTTTTCATTCTTAGCTATCAATGAAGCTACTAAACTGTGCTTTGCTAAAATTATATTCTCTGACTTGTCGAATATAAATTATATTGTAATGTAATTAACCATGTCTATAATTATATACAGATACCTTTAAAAGTGGTAGCTTAATCAAAACCGACCGATAATTTGTTTTCGTTATTTTGCAGATAAGCAAACTTTTTAAAAACAACAAGTGTGTTGTATGTAAATACATGTACTTATATTTATATGTTTAACTTGAGAACTGCCAAAAAGATTGAGGTATGTAGTTGTATTTTAGACATAAACTTTTAGATAAAAATTTTTTAAATTCAAGTAAACTATCGAAATTCCCGGATTAAAGTGCAAATTAATAATATTGCTGAATATTTTAAAACTTTTATAAATATTGGTAAAATTGTTATTTGAATTTTACATTTTTAAATGAAAACATAGCATTGTTTGTTTACATTTATAATAAAATGAGAAAAAATTTGCTTGTTAATTTTTCATTGTGTAAATTTGTTCACCAAAATCTGCCTCACTTTTATTAAATAACATTATCCAACATTGATATTTTTTCGAATATCAAAAATTTTAGTGGGGAAATACTGTAAATTTAGAATTCATATTTACAATTCGAGAAGTGCAAGTTCTTAACCTTAGGATTAAGAAGAATTCTGACAAGTTCAAAAACGGTCTTTGTAATTAAAACTCAGATTAACTTCAAAATTTTTTAAACATTGTAAATAAATTTTATAAAAATATTCACTTCAAGTGCTAAAAAATTCAGAAATTTTTTCTTACGAGTATTTGAAGCTTTTAGCACAATTTTATTTTTAACACTTAAAGAAATAAAGTAGGTAAATATTTTTCAAGAAATTTTTAGTCTTCCACAAGAAATTGTTCTTAAAAATCACTATAAATATTTATTATTAATGACTATATTGTGTTGTCATTTTTATTATTTTCAATTTACAATATCATTTAATTTAAATTTTAAAGGCTTACTTGGTGTATAAATTAATTTAAGCTCAAACAAATCACTATCATCGTATTTATATTCAATATTAAAATTACGAACCATACGTGCCAATAAAATTTCTAATTCCATATCAACAAGACGTTTACCAACACACATACGATTACCAAAACCAAATGGTAAGTAAACAAATGGATTCGATGGCTTAGTTGCAGTTACTGGACATCCAGATGAGCTATTATTAGATTGATCTTGATTTCTTAACCAACGTTCCGGTATAAATTTATTTGGTTCAGAAAAATAATTTTCATCATTGTAAAAATGTGTACCGTACATCATAAGCTGTGTGTCCTTAGGTATTTGATATTTTCCTAAAACAAAATTAACGTTGGTTGTCCGTGCGTGTTCATGTACAACTGGATATAGTCTTACAGATTCCTTAATAACAGCACGTAGGTATGGTAAATTTTTTAATTTCTGTTCAGTTAGTGATGTATCGCGATCTGGTAGTACTGTACGAATTTCTTGACGTAATATTTCTTGTTTCTCAGGATTTTTTGCTAATGATAACATTAATGCAGCAAATGTTGTACTTGTTGTATCAACACCAGCGAAAAACATTTCAATTGCCATTATAACAGCAATTTTTTTATTGATTTTAATTAAACGTTCAACAATACTTTTCTCGTTTTCATTTCGTTTGTCATCTTTTTCAATTAACTTGTAACGTTCAAATGCTTCATCAATATATTTTAAGGAGATATCAGTGAGCACGTCATAAGCTTTAATAACTTTCATGTATTTCGGTGTCTTGTAATATTTCCATATTGACGGTTTAAATTCTAAATCTGCGACTATTTCAAATATTGTGCTTATTGCCTGAATCAATTTGTATGCGTCGCTATCCTTTTTCTCATTTCCAATTAATCCCAATTCACTATCTAGACCTACCAAACAAATTTGTTCTAAAGCCCATGTATTTAGTTCTATTTCAAAATTATCTGGTGTTTCCAATGTATTCGGATTGCGGATTTTTTTAATTCGTTCTATAAATGCTTTTGTTGTTTTATCCATTCTTGGTACATAAGTTCTAATAGTTTTTGGTTGCATCATTATTGGATTTACTGTACTGCGTAATTTACCCCATTCCTCACCATTTGTTGTCAATAATGTTCCGGTTTCTTTAAAAAGTTCTGGTCTTAATTCATGCCTGTAATATACCAAAGTTTCCAGAGCTCTTCTACTCGGCCATATCCCATCATGTCGATAAATTTTTTCGAAATAATTTGGGTTGAAAACGAATACAGCGTCTTTTTGTTTAAAAGAACCTGGTATTTTGACTATTTCACCATATTCTTCTTGTAATGCTTTGGAAATATAATGTCGGGGTTTTTTATAAAATTTTCCACCTGGCAGAAAATAATTCAAAATTTTCCATTTACTGGGACCTGGAATTTGTTCATATGGAATTGCTGAGTTCCAATCCAAATTTTCAATGTAATTCTTAGGTTCTGTTTCTGTTTTTAAATCTTCTGCTACTTGTGTTGCGATTAACCTGCCAATGTTCTTATAACCACAGCTTGTTCGTGATCGGGTAATCGGTTGTAAAAAAATTTTATTTAACATTTTAAATCGTTTTTGGCTGAATAAAAACTATTTTTTCTGTTAGACGATTAAACATCAACTGAATTGTTATTTAATAAAATGACATTCACAAACTTACTTTATAGCTTTTGCAATGCTATCTATTATAACACTATTACAATTTAAAAATGCAACTTTTATAAACGATTTATTTATTAAAATTTAGTACTGTATTGAATTGAATTCATGCTTTGTTACAAAAGTTTTCTCTCTATGAGAGAATTTTTTACGATGGACAAATCAATGAAGAATATTTAACCCTTATGGGTGGCCTCTATGTTCACATCAATATTCTTATTCAGGGAAAGAATTAGTGAAGTAAGAAAAGTAAAAATTTAATTGGGAATAAAAGTATCAAGTTGAATTAAATTTTTAAACTCACACTAATTTTCTGGAGCTTCAGAAATTTTATTGAAATTATAGTTGTAAGACCAATTTATAGTTTTCTTAATTTCAATTGAATATTGTTAATGGAAATGATTTTAAAATCAATGCAAGTTTTTATAAAAATTAAGGCATGAACGAATTTGAAAATTAAGTTTTTCCGGTTTATAAATCAACACCATTCAACACACTATCATTCGTAAATAAACACCAGTTAGAACTTTCTTCCATTTTCATAGAATTTTTATTAACAAAATATAAGTACGTAAATAAAAAACAAATATATATTTAATTAAAATTTTTTTTTGTAATTTTTTTAATTTTCAAGGTCAGTTAATTTGAATTTTAATGGTTTAGCTGGTGTATAAATTAATTTAAGGTCAAACATATCACTATCATCATAATTATATTCAATATTAAAATTACGAACCATACGAGATAATAAAATTTCTAGTTCCATATCAACGAGACGCTTACCAACACACATGCGATTACCGAAGCCAAATGGTAAATAAACAAATGGATTTGATGGTTTAGATGCTGTTACTGGACATCCAGATACGCTAATATTAGATTGATCTTGATTTCTTAACCAACGTTCAGGTATAAATTTATCTGGATCAGAAAAATGATTGCTATCATGATAATAATATGTGTTATTCATTACAATATCAATATTTTTAGGAATTTGATATTTTCCTAGAACAAAATCAGCGTTAGTTGTGCGTGATTGTTCGTGAACTACTGGATATTTTCTTATGGATTCCTTAATAACTGCTCGCAAGTATGGTAAATTTTTTAATTTCTGTTCTGTTATGGGAGTATCACGTTCTGGTAAAACTTTACTAATTTCTTGACGTAATATTTCTTGTTTTTCAGGATTTTTTGCTAGAGATAACAAGCAAGATGTAAAGGTTGTACTTGTTGTATCAACTCCAGCGAAAAACATTTCAATAGCCACAACTGCGGCTATTTTCTTGTCAATTTTAATTAAACGTTCAACGATACTTTTCTCGTTTTCTTCTCGTTTATCATCTTTTTTTGTTAATTCATACCGTTCGGTTGCCTCATCAATATATTTTAGTGAAATTTCTGTAAGCACATCATATGCTTTCATAATTTTCTTGTATTTTGGTGTTTTATAATATTTCCACAATGAGGGTCGAAATTCAAGTTCTTCTACCATTCCGAATATTATATTAACCGCATCAATTAATTTTTGTGCATCACTATCAGTTTCTTCGTTTCCAATCAATCCTATTTCGGTATCTAGACCAACTAAGCAAATTTGTTCTAAAGCCCATTTATTAATTTCTGTTTCGAAATTATTAGGCAATTCTAATGTATCGGGATCACGAATTTTTCTTATTCTTTCAATGAATTTTGTTGTTGTTGTGTCCATTCTAGGAACATAAATTCTAACAGTTTTTGGTTGCATCATAATTGGATTTACAGTACTACGTAGCTTACCCCATTGTTCCCCGTTGGTTGTAAGTAGTGTTCCAGTTTCTTTAAAAATATCTGGTCTGAGATCGTGCCTATAATGTACCAAAGTTTCCAAAGCTGTTCGGCTTGGCCATATTCCATCATATCGATAGACTTTTTCAAAATGATTAGGGTTATATGCAAAAACAAGGTCTCTTTGTTTAAAGGAGCCTTGCAATTTTACAACTTCACCATATTCATCGCGTAATGTTCTACTTATATAATGCCGAGATTTGTTATAGAATTTTCCACCTGGTAAAAAGTAACTTAAAAGTTTTAATTTACTAGGGCCTGGAATTTTCTCGTATGGAACCGCTGAATCCCATTCTATATTATTATTGGCATCCTTAGCTGTTACGTTTACCTGTTCAGAATTTAAATTTTGAGCGACTTGAGTTGCAAGTAATCGTTTAGAATTATTATATTCACACGAACTATTGAAACATATTATTCTCGATCGGTTAATTAAAGATGAACATTTTTTTGTTATCATTTTTAAAGCGATTTTCTCCCGTTTTTTTTCGTGTTTTAACTCCTTGATAATTGAACATATACTGAACTGTTTTTATTTTTGAAATTGTTGAACAAGTTTGTTTTTAATTAAATCAATTTATCAATTGCCAAAAAAAATAAAAATTTGACTGTGTATGAAAATAAACCAGACTTTACCTACATTTCAGATAAAAGCTATTTTATTAAACACAAAAGAGATTTATGTGTGAGTTTGAATAGCGATTTAATTAAAAAAGTTTTGTTTCTATCTGGTATACACATACAGAATGTGTGCAGATTTGTGAAAAAGTAGAGTAGAACAAAAGTCAGCTGAAGGTCTTTTCAATGGCCAGTTCGAAATCTAGATTGTCTTATCATTTTTTGTAGTTAAAAGAATATAAAACTAATGATTCGCATGCAAAAAATTTTGCACCAGCCAAATAAAACTTTACTGGCTAAAGTTTTTGGATAACACAACTACAGTATAACGAATAACATATTTGAAGAGTAGGTGCACATGATGCATGTATATATAATTTGTGTGAGAGAGTTAAAACATAAACAAAGATTAGTTGTACTTCAAGCAATTTTTTTATTCACATAAAAAAATAGAGTAGAAAAAAGGATAAATTCTAAACCTTTATTTTTTTTAATTTTCAAGATCAGTTAATTTGAATTTTAGTGGTTTAGTTGGGGTAAAAATTAATTTAAGGTCAAAAACATCGTTGTCATCATAATTGTATTCCATATAAAAATTACGAACCAAGTGTGTTAATAAAATTTCTAATTGCATTTCAACAAGACGTTTACCAACACACATCCGATTACCAAAACCAAATGGTAAATAAACAAATGGATTTGATGGTTTAGTTGCAGTTACTGGACATCCAGATACACTAATATTAGTTTGATCTTGATTTCTTAGCCAACGTTCAGGTATAAATTTATCTGGATCTGAAAAATGATTGCTATCATTATAATAATATGTGGTATTCAATACAATGTCAGTATTCTTTGGAATTTGATATTTTCCTAGAACAATATTAATATTAGTCGTCCGTGGTATTTCATGTATAACTGGGTGCTTTCGAATTGATTCCTTAATTGTAGCACGCAAGTATGGTAAGTTATTTAATTTCTCTTCTGTTATGGGTGTGTTCCGTTCTGGTAATGCTTTACGAATTTCTTGTCGTAATAATTCTTGTTTTTCAGGATTTTTTGCCAATGCAAGCATACATGCCGCAGTGGCTGTACATGTTGTATCAACACCAGCAAAGAACATATCAATGGAAACAACGGCGGCCATTTTTTTTTTGATTTTAATTAAACGTTCAACAATACTTTTTTCGTTTTCATTTTGTTTGTCATCTTTTTCAATTGATTTATAACGTTCTGTTGCGTCGTTAATATATTTTAAAGAAATATCTGTGAGTATATCATAAGCTTCAATAATTTTTTTATATTTGGGTGTTTCATAATATTTCCATAGCGATGGTTTAAGTTCTAGGTCCTCTACAGTTCCAAATATTGTATTTACTGCCTGAATCAATTTCTGTGCTTCATTATCAATATGTTCATTCTCAATTAATCCTAATTCGCTATCTAAACCCACTAAGCAAATTTGTTCCAAAGCCCATTTATTTAGTTCTGTTTTGAAGTTGTCAGGTAATTCTAATGTATTTGGATCACGAACTTTTCTAATCCTTTCAATGTATTTTATTGTTGTTTTATCGATTTTTGGTGCATAGGTCCGTACAGTTCTTGGTTGCATCATTATTGGATTTACTATGCTGCGTAGCTTACCCCACTTTTCGCCATTACTTGCCAGTAACGTTCCGGTCTCTTCAAAAATTTCTGGTCTCAATTTGTGTCTGTAGTAAGCTAAAGTTTCAAGAGCTGTTCGACTTGGCCATACTCCATCATGGCGATAAACTTCCTCGAAAAATTTTGGGTTATATGTAAATACAAGATCCCTTTGTTTAAAAGAACCTGGAATTTTGAAAATTTCACCATATTCATCATATAACGCTCTACTTATATAGTATCGTGATTTGTTATGAAATTTTCCACCGGGCAAAAAGTACTTTAAAACTTTTAATTTACTGGGGCCAGGTATGGTTTCATATGGAATGGTTCCAGATTTCTGCAATTCTTTATTTATGTTTGCAGCTTCTCGTTTTGTAAATAATTGTCTGTGAAACCAAATTTTCGGTTGAGCAATTAAGCTCGGAAAAGTTTTAGTTACTATCATTTTCTGAACTTTTTGTTAATTAGAACATTTAGGAAACGTTTGAATTATTCAAAGTCTTGACGGTAACTGATTATTTTCTATTTTTTGAAGAAGTTAATTAACCGGATATTTTTTTTATGTTAATTCCAAATAAAGAAAACTAGTTGGATTCTTTTTGGCATAAAAATGGAATTGATGTCATACAGTTTAAGGTAGGAATAAGACATTTCTCACGAATTTATATAGAAATGTGTCAAGAAAAACATTAAAATAAACAGTCTACAATGATTATTTATTTTTTATGTCAAGTAATCTAAAATTTTAAAGTTTGGAAACTAATTACAATAATCAATCTCAATACCGAATGAAATAATTTGCCTTAGTCCTGAGTTTAAGTTTCAAATTTTTTATTGTTTCCCTCACATGTATATATATATTTTATAACATTTCGGTTTTTAAGTGAATCTTTATTTTAATGTATAACAATATTAAAAAGCAGTCATTTTTAGTTATTGATATCTGTTAATTTAAAATTAAGTGGTTTAACTGGCATATATACCAATTTCAGTTCGAATATATCTTTGTCATCATAATTATATTCTACATGAAAATTGTTGACCAATCGTGCCAATAAAATCTCAACTTCCATGTCAACAAGACGCTTTCCAACACACATACGATTTCCAACACCGAATGGTAGGAAAACAAAAGGATTTGATGGTTTCGATGCCCCCACCGGGCATTTAGATGCTGTTATATTAAATTGTTCATTGTTTCTTAACCATCGTTCTGGTATAAATTTATCTGGTTCAGAAAAATAATTTTTGTCATGATATAAATGTGAATGATGCATTATAATATCGGTATTTTTAGGTATTTGATATCCTCCTAAAACAAAATTAACAGTTGTTGTACGTAAGTGTTCATGTACAACAGGATATTTTCTAATTGACTCTTTTATAAAAGCACGTAAATATGGTAAATTTTTCAATTTTTCTTCTGTTATTGGTGTATCTGGTGAAGGAAGTAATTTATTAACTTCTTCACGTAAAATTTCTTGTTTTTCTGGATTTTTTGACAGAGCAAGCATTAATCCTGCAAATACGGATGTTGTTGTATCAACACCAGCAAAAAACATTTCAATTGCCATAACAACAGCAACATTTTTATTTATGTTAATTAAACGTTGAACAATACTCTTTTCTTGTTCATTTCGATTATCGTGTTTTTCAATTGTTTTATAGCGTTCGATCGCCTCATCAATATATTTTAATGTTATTTCTGTAAGTGCATCATAAGCTTCAATTATTTTCTTATAATTCGGTGTTTCATAGTATTTCCATAATGAAGGTTTAAATTCTATTTCTCCAAGTAAAGAAAATATTGTACTTATTGATCGAATTAATTTCTGTCCATCGCTATTTTTATCTTCATTTCCAATTAAACCTAGTTCACTATCTAAACCTACCAAACAAATGTGCTCTAAAGCTAATGTATTTAGTTCGAATTCAAAATTGTCAGGCAACAGTAAAGTGTTTGGATTTCGAATTTTTCTTATTCTTTCAATAAATTTCGTTGTTGTTTTATCCATTCTTGAAACATAGGTTTTAATAGTTTTGGGTTGCATCATTATTGGATTTACTATACTTCGTAATTTACCCCACTGTTCACCATTATTTGTTAATAATGTTCCTGTTTCCTCAAAAATTTCTGGCCTCAAATTATGTCTGTAATAAGTAAGTGTTTGAAGTCCTATTCTACTCGGCCATACACCATCATGACGATAAGTTTTTTCAAAATAATTTGCATTAAATGTAAAAATAACATCTTTTTCTTTGAACATTCCTGGTATTTTAACAATTTCACCGTATTTGTGATGTAAAGTTTCACTTATATATACACGAGATTTATTATGAAATTTTCCGCCTGGTAAGAAACTTCTTAAAAGTGACCATTTACCTGGTCCTGGAATTGATTCATATGGTTTAGCCGACTCCCATTCATTTTTATTTAAGTTTTCTGTATTTAATTGTGTTTGATGTGCTACTTTTGTAACAAAAAATCTTGAACTACTGCGTGTCGTAATGCAATTTCTATGTTTAAATGTCGCAAATATTGTTAAGTTTTTCGACATTATTACTTTTATTGAAAATTTGAATCAATATTCGATTTAATGGTTGTTATTCTTAGACCAATAAAAACATACTAAATAAATAAAATTAAATTCCGGAATGATTTTAAGAAATACATATTATACGAGTACGTAAACGTGTTTTGTTTAATTAATTTGAGAAAAAAAAATTTTGTTATCAAACAAACATTTTTTAATGTAAAAATTAAATGTATGTTTTAAATTTTTAAATAAAATGTATTTAAATTAAAGCTTTTTGGTTCAATAGACCGTTGAATGAAAACCAGTATATAAAATGAATAAAAAACCGGTATGTATGCTGGAAATTAACCCAAATAATATAAATGAAGCTTTGATTATCTTTACATTAAAATCATGAACAATTATGTAAAAACTGAGTTAAAATTTTTTTCCGAATACGTAGGTTCACCATAAAATTAGTTGCAAGCATAAAAAAATAATTGGTTTCAATACGTTAATTCGCAATTTTATTCATAGATTTTACTGTTATATGGTGACGCTTTGCAGTAAGAGGTTAATCGATTGGTTTCTGTAATCTATTTCTCTCTCTTCTTTCAATATTTTTATAGAGTGCATGCTTTTGTAATAAAAAAAAAGCAAATAAATTCATAGGTCAATATGATAAATTTGTAGTTCTAGTGTAATGTTATATGTTCTGATAGTTTGAATATGTGAGTTATTTATATTTCAAATAAACATACACAATTACAAAATATATTACAAGTTGTGTGTTATGCAATGTTAGTGAATGTTTCTCTCATTCTATAATGATTATCTTACAATTTTGTTGAATACAAATTAGTTCTATGAAAACATCTACTTATTATTTATGGCAAAAATCAGAATGCTATCATAATATTTTTTGATATATATATTATAACTATAGATATTAAATTATATTTATACAAGTTCAAAAGCTTTTATTAATATTTTTTTAAAATTAATATTCCAAAAACAAAACTGATATTGATGGTCCATTCGGAATACCGTAATAAATTGTGATAAATTTGTTGTCGAAAATTTACTTCTCATCTTAAAGTTTTTAAAAATACGAAAATAGCACGTAATTATTTCAAATATATTTCGCTCTATTATAAACGCCTTTCCATTTAAATATCTTAATGAAATTTGAAGTCTATAAGTCAAATTTTGTACCAATCCAAAAAAATAACTTAACTGCACAGATCTTCTACGCATTATTTTGTTCGAGGTAATATAATAATTTCGGCTATTCATGAGCAGTTCGAACATGTAGATGCAACTCAACTTCAATTTAAAAGCTGAACAACTCTAGTCTACTTTGTTATCATGTTCATCATCACAATATTGTTATTGTTCATCGTGCGTGCGTAATTTACTAAGCAAAGCTTTAAATTTTTGTTTTTGTATTTAACTTATACATACAATATGTATACTTGTATAACAGTGTATATTTTACTGATAATGCTGTATAATTTTTGTCTTGATTATTTTTAAATTATACATTCGTAAAATTAAATGTTTATTTGTATGTCATCATAATATGTGTGTTGTATTAATTGTGATGATAATGTTAAAGTTACAAGCCACTTGTAGGTATTTCATTTTATTAATTGTATAAGAATATAAAAGCTTTTTAAAAGTATATTCATTTATATAAAGAATAAATTACGCAATAAATTAAATTACGTAAAAATTATATTGGGTGAATTTGAATATTATAATATTTGAGTTTACGTGTTCTCAACAAATCTCAAGTTTAAAATTATAGTCATAGCTTTTTATACCCTGCACCTTCCTGAAGGGTATATTCACTTTGATATGGAATTTGTAATCACTTAAAAGAGTTGTTTGCGATATGGACATGTATTATATTCTTGCTTAGCGTAAAATTCTGCGTTGACTTTCACAAATTGCTTCCCTTGTGCCAGCGACGGCTACTATTGTAAATAGAACCGATTCGGACAACTGGTTCGGGTAGCTGTTATACAACTCAAAGAGTACGTTCTACATAATATTCCAATTCTACAATATTCCAGTAATTCTTCTAATTACGTTCTACATATATTCTGAAAATTTTATTGAAAAGACTGTATTTCGTTTTGGTAGCTGCTATAGAGCTCCAAAAGCTAATTTAAAATATTCAAAAAAAATAATAAAATTAAATTCATAAGATTTAGCAGTCGGTTGTCCACTTATAGAATGGACATAATATAGGTGAAGTTTCTATTGAGTGTTTTGACAGGTTCGAGTAATTGTCATTTAGCAATGAAAACTAAATTCTAGATATTTCAAAAACAAATTTTTAAACTTGAACTGCCAAAGTGCAGGGTATTATTTTGTTTATACCGACTGAAAAACGTTTTTATTTGTTTTGTTTTATTTATGGTACGGAATTTTAAAATTTAAGCTAGCTTAAAATTCATATTTGAATTTGCGATTCATTATAACAGGTTTAACTGCTATAAATTTTACTTTTTGGGGCATTCTCTCGTACTTGTACAGGAATTTAAATTTGTTTGTTGTTATTTTGATCGTAGGTGTATTATTATTATTATTATTTTGAGTTTACTTAAAATACACAATTACAATATTATGTTGTCAGTTTAAAATTGGCTTAACATTGTGTATGCTTTTGTAAAAGGCATATATATATAAAAAGCTCATCATAGTTTAGTTTTCTTTGTCTTTATTATTGTTATTGAACTTGAATTCTTTACTAATGATAGTACACATGTTTTGAAAAAAATAAAAACATTTTTTTATTTATTTTTAATAATGTTTATTAGTTTTAAAATTTTTATACTAACAATGTTGTTGCTTGAAAGTAGAATGTGTGATTGTATGTAAGTAAGTATAAGTAAACAGTAATAAAGTTGGGTCAAACCAATGGTTTGTATTGTAGCACTTTTCCCTTCAACAAGTGAAAATTCTGCTTTTAAATACAGTCTACGAGTATGTATACCTATCACACTATTAAAATTTTTTTCATTCATATACAAAACTATTTCTAGGATTGCTTATATTTAGGATGAACGATTTATGCAGTCTTTGAAATAAAGCAAAAATTAATATAAGCAGGGGTTAAAATAATGCTCGATTTTAAGGATAAATTGTATGAGTTAAGAAAAATAATTATATTTTTTAATATCATGGAATTTACCGTTAACTTTTTGCGTTTATAGAAATTTGAAAAAGCTTGCGGTTTCAGAAATATAAGGTGTCGAAAATGCAAATTTTACAAATTTCAAGACGCCATAACTTGAGAGGGGGTGGAGATGGAAAAAAATTTTCTTCTAACGAAATGAACTAAATGTTAATGTCTAAAAGTCCCTAAAATTTCAAGCTTCTACAGGCTGGGGTCTAGAAGAAAAACGACATCAAAAATTTGGTAAAAAAGGACTGTAGATAACGGTAAATTTGAATGGCTATTTTGTTTTTCTAAAGTTTAACTATAGTATACCGCGATAGGGGAAGGAAGCCGCTGCCTTTATGCGTTTGCAAAAATTCAAAAATGCTTATGGTTTCATTGCAACAAATAGTTAAAAAAGGCCATTTTTAGGGTTTTGGGGGGGTATAACTTCTAGAGGGGGGGGGGGGAGATAGGTAAAAATTTAGTTCTGCGGAAATAAGTTTCTAGTAAAAATCTATGTACGTATTAAATTTCAGCTTTCTATCTTTAAAAATGTAGAAGTTTTGTAAACAGACACACGGACAGACGGACGGACGGACGGACGGACGGACGGTCGGACGGACGGACGGACGGATGGACAGAGTGAAACTAATAAGCACTTTTTTTCAAACAATTTTTGGAAAAGTGCTAAAAATCGTAATGATTAAAAATACTCAAAACTCAAAATAAAACATACCGCATATTATTATGTAGTAAAAGAGAGGTAATGCTTTCATACAAAATTTATCGCATATGGAATTTTCTGAATATAAATGCCTGAAATATTCTGATGTTGGGAAAATGCAAGATAATTCAACAACACTTTTGAACGAGATTACAGTCAATTAGATTCTGTACTACTCAGATTTCATAGTATCCCGAAAAAATTTAGCATTTCTATAAAGAAATGTTGATTTCGACATTCTTTAAATTAAATCTTGTTTTTCTATTCCTTATCAAACTTTACTATTTGTGTAAACTTAACTACTAAAAACAAAATTAAGGTTATCTTAGTCAGAAACAATAAAATCCTTTATAACTTTAAAATTTGATATAAGCATATATAGGAGGCATTTTTATGACCTTTTAGAACCTTAACAAAAAATTTAGTTGAATTTGCATATTTTATATTGGAAATACACATGACGGTCGCTCTTATTCTGTCCACATTAGATTTTAATTTTTTTAATGTAATCAATTTTAATTTCAATTAATTTTGCATTATCATTCCCTACTTGTATTCCATTTCAGCTATTTCAATTATATTAAAAAACTTGTATATTTTATATTGCACTTAGCTTTTATTTATGTTATACTTATTTTTGATAGCTTATCAGCTTTTTTGATAATTAAATAAAATAATAATTATTTTATTCTATAAATTTATTGGCTTTAATAAGAATAGTATCTCTTATTACTTGTCGAGTTCTGATTTTATATAATTAAACTTTAATTACAATAACAATACAATATGAAGTACGTATACGACGTTAATATAAATTTTAAAAGATGATTTGTAATTAATAGATTGGATTAAATTATGTTATATAGGCAGGAAACTTTCACAATGAGTGAGATTCACATTTTATTCATTAATATTATAATGTAGACCTTTATAAAATTGAAAAAATTCCCTGTTAATCAATATTCTGTATCATTTGCTCTGTAAAAAAGGCGGAAAACATGTTTCGAATTCTTTAAATCTGCATTTGGAAATCAGCTTTAAATTCAATTTCAATAATAATTTGCTTCAAAAATCTTCGTGTGTAACAATTTAATTTATTGATACTGCGACAAACTTAATGATGTTATTAAGTTTTCAAAATCCATATATGAATTATCACAAAAAATTTCTTGAATGCATTCCTTAAATGATTTACGAACTAAATAGAAAGATTTTTTTCTTTGTGTTATAAAGTGAATAAGACTTAAGATTACTTTTATCTTTTCATTTTGTGCAAAAGCTGCAATTTTACTTTTATTGTATTGCACTTCTATTTATCTCGAAGTACTGCTTTTTTTTTTACTGTAACGCGTTTCTACTCTCTATAGGAGGTCTACCCTCACTCCTGTCCTCCTTCCCACCCCTATTTTTTATGAAGAATCGATTTCTTTGTAGAATTTATAATTGAAAGGAGTTTATAGAGGCTGATAATTTCCTTTGTATTCCTTGTATATTGGATAAGATATGTACTATGTAAAAAGAAGTAGAAGAAATTGAAATTCTTTGAAATTTAAAAGAAAAAGGTAATAAAAGAAATTAAAAGAAGTAAAAAGAAAACAGAAAATGTCGTTGAACGTAAATTACAAAAATGAAATATTTTAACCACGTTCCTAGATTTCGAATTTGCTTATTTCTTATGAGGACTTTTTAAATTTTTTCCTTTTTTTGATATATACACGATGTTGTGTTTTATCGGGAAGGTTATAAAATTCTGATGAAATTTTTTTGTATTCTTACTAACATACATACATACTTAAAATAAATTTCATTGTTCTGTTACTAACTTCTAAATTACATAAGAATTTGAATATCACAAACTTTTTTTTCCTAAATAAAGATTTGTACAGGTTCCTTTGGTTTTCTCACCTTTTCTCAAAATCGTAGCCACAATTACGAAATATTTTTTACTGCCCTTTTTAACTAAGCCACTTTTATTAATTATTTCGGCAATTATGAATTTCATTTCATCAATATATAAGTTTTGTCATTCTTTAATACTCATGCAAAAATTTTGAGATATCAACTAAACTCTTCTAGTGACAAATTGTCATATTATTTTAAACAAGCTGATCAAAGTTTAGTGCACTTTTTGTGGAAAGCGTGCTGTATGTAAAAATTATTCACTTTTCTCTCAATCGGAGAATAAAAACATAAGAATGAAAATTGCACTCTTTAATTCTAAATAAAAAACAAATAAGATTTTATGGTCAATAGCTTCTTTGTGGAAGCCCAATTAATTGAATAATTAACGCTTGCAAATAGTCCATCATCGGAATTTTTGCCATTCGTAATGATAAGAATTCAATATAAGAAGTCAAATTCTCTAAAATATTTAAGAATAAAATATCTGTTGATGGTGCTGAAGAAATCATGATTCAGAAACTAATTGTCTTATATGCTTTAAATTTATTGTTAAAATTTTCGGCATTCTTGATTTGAAAATTCACTAACAGTTTTTTTGTTAGCCAGTCTTCTAAGATTTGGTCACCTTGTTTCTAAACAAACCAATTTGAAATTGTAATAAATCGCGATGTGTAAGCATGTATTAAAGAAATTAGTTTTGTTTTTATGATGAACAATTTCGATGATAGCAGTGATGACAAGCTAAAAACAATATAATCGAATAAATAATTACAATTTTTTTTTTCTAATTTTACTTTTAAATTGGTAATTTTAAATTACAAGAAAAAGTTTTAGAATTTAGATTTTTTTATCGTATTTTTTTTATATCCATTTTGTAGAACGAAAGAATTCGATTAAATTCCATTATAATAAAGAAATTAGAGAAGTTTTAAAATTTGAAGGTAATGGAATTTGAGGTTTCCCTTAATTTAACATAAACATTCAAGCAAATGTATATCAATAGATGGCAAATAATTTCAAGTTAATAAAATTGAAATATTAATTATAGAGAGTAGAATCTAATTTTTCTAATTATTCCGACTTTGCTTCTGTACTCGTATAGCATTTAATACTAAATTGATAAATATTGAACGATTAATAGTTTTTGGAGGATTGTTACGATCATTTTTCACTTTAATGAATAAGAAAATTTAAAGATAAATCATGAAATTTGGTATTAAATGTTCACAAGCTTTATTTATCTAAAGCAACATTTTTGTTCCTAATTTATACCCACAGAATTGGAGAACACTAAGGAACCTTAGATCCAAGAGATTGGGGTAAAGGATAATGGATGAATATTACTAAACAAATAATGCAATTTTGAAGCAATGTGTAGTTTTAACCGATACATGACGAAATTTTCTGAACTTATCGGAAGAATAACTTTCTACGGATAACTTTTGGTGCCGTAATTGATTCTTAGTGATGAGCAACAAAATTGTTCGATTTCCAAAAAAATTTCGAACTTTGAAATAATATGTTGCACATATACAACAATTCAAAATCTATCAAATTTAGTCTTAGATATTTTCAATAAATTTCTCCTTTATTCTTCTGACATTATTAATGGTCGCAACAAACGCATTTTCTAATAGTGTTATAAGTGTTAAATTAATCAGTTACCTTCTAATATAATCTTCTAAAATCAATCAATAACTAATATACGTAATTGAAAAAATCTGTAAATATTGCGTTAATCTTAAATTGAAAGTGAGTAAAAAAAAAAAAGCAGCAAGGGCAAAGGTTTTTTTCCAATAATAATTTCTAATACTTCCTTTGAAATTGAATGCATAACCTGCATAAATAAGTGTTTTGTATAACAGTGATGTAATAATATACATTGTGTTCTAAGTACACACTTGATTTCAATTTTTATAACTTGTTTTGTTAGTTTAGAATCCTTTTTTTTTTCACTTTTTTCAATTTGTTTGCATTTCTTATATATTTACCGACCGTATTGTGTAAACAATAGGTAGGTTATGTGATGGCAACAAATTTTGCATATCGAGTTTTCGGTGGGAACGTACTTCTCCATAGTAGGGAAGTGTAAATAAACTATTTTTAGCAACCTGTCGGTCTGTCGGTCTGTCGGTCTGTCGGTCTGTGTGTGCACGCGTGTATCTCAAGTTCGGCTGAACCGATTTTGATGAAATTTTATATGTAAGTTTGTTTCCACCATGGCACGGATCGATCAACTTTTGGTATATATCAGGCCTCGGGAACTGCACTTTTTAGCGGGCCTGTTTTACATTTTTAAACATTTTGAAGAAAATATTCAACCGATTTACTTGAAATTTTATATATAAGCTCAGCTCGACCGTCCGCAAAAATTCGTATATTTTGGAAGAAATCAGGCATCGGCAACTAGACGTTTACTACGGGCCAATTATACATTTTCGCGTATATAAAGAGAAATAATCAACCGATTGCATTGAAATTTAATATATGAATTCCCCGTATTAAAGCAATGAACATATAAATTTTTTGGAAAAATCAGGCATCGGCAACTAGACGTTTACTACGGGCCAAACATACACTTTTGTGTATATAAAGAGAAATAATCAACCGATTTCATTGAAATTTAATATATGAATTCCTCATATTAAAGCAATGAACATATAACTTTTTTGGAAAGATCAGGGCTCGAGAACTGATTTGCGGGCCGATTTTACATTTTTCACCATATCCACAGAACAAATTGATGGAATTTCTTGAAATTTGACATTTGAGTTCTGGTTGTTACCGAAACTAACTGGTGAGCATTTCAAGGAATTCGGGTAGCACAAAGCGAAACTCTACTAAGAGCCAAATTTACATTTTTCTAGGTATGTTAACTATAAGCTTACTAATGTCCTAAAAATTGGAAAGAAATATTTAACAGACATTTTTATAATATTCTGTAACACTTTCATTTAACTAGACAATACACAATGCGGTCGGTTATGTGCTGACCACATCAGATTTTTTTTTATTGTATTGTATTGAAAATTCTATTGTTGTTATTTTACACTTATTTCGACTTTTTTTTTGCACAGGCTCACATTATATTGCCATAAGCGTTTGTATGGGCAACACTATAAATAATGTAGTGCACCAATATGTAGAAATATACACACATTATGAGTCGTTGAATAGTGTTAACATATATACATATGTATATAAGGTATAATATAGAGAGGGTTTTAAAAAGTTTTCCCTCCATATAAGATTAAATTAACAATGAAAAATTTAATACCATTCATATTATTTTATTTCTACACGTTTTTCTCAGTTTGTTCTATACAGTTCTTATTTTATGAAATTGCTATACAAGAACGTTTGTTTGTATTGTATTACAAAAATATGATGTAAATTGGTAATGAGTATAAGCTTTTATATTATGCGTATGTATGTATGAATGTGCATATATCCTTATGAGAATTGAATAATACGGTATAATGAATATAGCTTCAAAATATACAGTAAAATACCAATAAAACTAACTGTTATACATTGTCACATTGGAATGGATTACCATAAATTTTGTATTTAATTTTGAATATTTGAAATATGAGAGAGTGTGTGTAAATAAAATTTTAGTGAAGATTTTTATAGGCAAATGCAGCCTTACATAGGACTGCAATGATTGCGATTTCACTTCCAGTGAATATATAGGGCTACTGCATGACCTTACAGAAATTATCGTCAATATAATTCGGATAGGAAGTAACTCATTTTCGAACCATTCTTAAGTAACAATTTTAGATGTTTCATTCATTTAATTAACATCTGTTCTTATTAAAAATGGGCAAGAGCTGTTACTGACATATTATTACTGCCAATACAGTATAAATTTTGCTAATGTTCAGAAACGCACAATAGAAATTGAAGAAATAAGAACGTCACAAATTTAACAAAATAGTGAAAGTAATTTGACAAATTATAGACTGTCAAATTGTGGATTTGCGTCCTTTTTTTTGTGTTGAATTAGTTGTCATTTCTAGTACATTTTTTATTTTAATTGACAAGTAAAATTTTTGAAATTTTTACCAATTTGTCAGACTGAAAACTCAATTCTCTTAAAAAGCCACCTTTTCAAGACGAATCGAATTATACATAATAGTGAAATAAGAATTTAGTGAGTTATTATCCATAATTTGCAGTGGGTTGTTTGTCATACCATAATAATATTATTACGAAATATTATAAAACACCAAAAATTTCAACAAAATTTCAACAAAAATTTTTATTTTTAAAAAAAATGACCTCACTGTAGAGGTTGATTATTTTGTAATGATTTCGATAGAAATGCTGTTTAAGTGATGTTGACGTTGATAGAGAAATGATTATCATGATGGAATCTACAGTGAAATGAATTCCTTAAAAATCTATTTAGTTAAATTACAGCTTTGGGAATACTTAGGCATGAAAATGAATACAATTTCTATATTGTTGTACATTTTTTATAGAATCTGACAACAATATTCTCTTCATTTTTCTTCTTTCATTTTACTTTTTCTACTTTTATAAAGGAAAAATTTTCTATTGCTCCCTTTTTTTTTTTGCGTTTTACTTTTTTCCTTGTATTGTTCGTGCCATTGAATTGTAATACCAATTTGATCTATTGTTGATTATAAGAAGTACTCTATTATTATTTTTATTTAAAAATTGAAAATAAAAAAAAAAAATTAATAAATTATTTTTTTTGTCTTATTTTGCATTTAAAAGCTAAAAAATTTCAGTGCTAGTGTTTTTTGTGTAAAAATAATATTAACTCTATAGTAGTAAACTATTGATGAATAAAAGTGTCATCTGTATTATGTGAAAATATAATATTGAAGGGCCTATTATACAGAAAAGGTAATGAATCAATTTTTCGTTTGTCCTTTTAATTTGACTTGCTTATTACTGCATGTAGTACAGAAGATAAAAGTTAATAATTTATGAAACTTCTCTTGTTAATAGCAAAATTATTTAAGATAACTGGCTAAAAATTAACCTTGCATAAGCTGTGTAGTTAACCATTTTTATATTAATTTATGAAATATGAATCAACTTCTTATTGATATTAGGTGTAGTTACTCTATAGCAGTATAGTGTATGAGATTATTAAAATTTTCTTCCTATAAGGACATAAACAACTGATTTGAACTGTGATTTAGAGAAACATGAAAGTTATAATTTGAGGCTTAGCTTTTATTCTAATTAATTTTATGAATCGATTCATCTAAGACTAGAAAAACTCGAGTTTTCGTTATTGGATTTCCTACATTTAAATGTAAAATTTGTAAAATTTTCTAAGAAACCGAATTAAGAGTGAGAACATCGGGTGAAATAGTTGTTCGTTTGCATATTACAAGATGGTAATATACTCCCATCTTATAAAAAGTCTGGATTTAAAGCAATAGCAATGTTTAACTGTAATTCTTTAATAAAATAATTTTTAAAAAAATTCTCTTCTTCAATGAAATGAAAATCAATTGAATTTTAATTCTGAATTTAAGTGAATTTCGAATCAAAAATTTTAAAATATTAAAAAGCTCAACCATAATTGCAATTAACAACTCTAGGAATTTAAAAATCTAATAACGAAATTTTCTTTTTAATTTAAGAGTTTATTAATATTTACAAATTTCACACTTCTAACATAATTTGGATTTATTATCTATATCAAGTTTGCCAAAATTTATTTAAGTCCAAATATTTTTCACATAATTATGTGCTTCTAACTTATTTCTCATTGTTTCTTTAATACATAAAATTGTAAGTTTAATATTCCAACATATTCTATAAACAGACCCAAGTATCTATATTTTCATATTTTAATTCAAATGCATATTATCAATATTTAACATACAATAAAAATTAAATACAAATTGTGTATGTACTAAACATATTTTCCAATGTACACTTGGAAAAGAAAAAAATACCTTGGTACTCATTTCATAAGGGCGCATAACA
The DNA here is from genome assembly GCF_029603195.1 of Condylostylus longicornis. NCBI lineage: Eukaryota > Metazoa > Arthropoda > Insecta > Diptera > Dolichopodidae > Condylostylus > Condylostylus longicornis. The sequence goes on from NW_026577982.1 coordinate 359,350, forward strand.
ATTGCAATATGATTCATAAAAACTTTCAATTCCTTAAGGATAAAATTCAGTAAATGTATAATGATAAATGCAAAAGAAGAAAAAAAGGAAAAGTAAATTCAAATTAGGTTAAGGCATTCCTCTTCTTTGAAAACCTTTTATTATTATTTAAATATTTCGTTTTAAATTATGATACTAAAGGGATTATATTGACTGCCTTTTGCAATATATCATTTCTTTTCCTTCTCTCTTTACCCAATTTATCGTATTTATTGCAATAAAATGAAAAAAAAAAAAAAAAAAATAAGAAAAATGAAAATTTTGCAATTTGTAAAACCAGATTTGAGAATTGGGATTTAATTTCTATTCTAAATAAAGGTTATTATTCGTTGATTGGTATTACCTTAGGTAATCACAAATCTTATACTCGTATACAAGTATATAATATAGTTAGAAATAATAAAAGGGAGAAGAAAAAAGTTGATTTATAAATTATTACTATTGTAGGTTTATTATTGTGGTTTTTACTCCTTTAATTTATGAACTTATTTTATGGTTTCATAGTTAATATCAAATTTGTTTTTTAACCAAAATGAATAGTGAAGCAGAAAATTTTAATATTAATAAAAGATGCTTTGGTTAATATTGATCTTTTCTTAATATTGTGTGCAACAATTCTTAGTATTTTTACGGTTACTCGTAATTTTTGTTCTTATTAATTGTTTTGTTCCAATCCCTAAACTTCTTATAAATCTGGTAAGTGCGGTACGGACTCACAAACTCTTCAAAATTTTATTAATTTTTTTATATTTTTAAGATCATGGAAAGCGAATGCATAGTTTAATTCCATCTCATATCGGAAGGAGTGAATGAAACAAGCTTCTTTCGGCTGGTTACGATGTCCGGAATAATCTCCTTCGTTGAGAAAACTTTTTACTATACGATATCAAAAAAAAACCCGGTTATTTGAATGATTATTTTTGAACAAGTGTAGTGAGTCAAAAATTTTTTATAATAATACTCATTTTAAGATCTCTGAGATCATTTTAAGATCACTGAAATTTTTTCATTATTTTACCTTACATGCTTATCTATAAATTCAAAACTCATACCCTCATTTGCATTTTCACAAGAATTTGTGCATGTATTTAAGCATATTTAAGGGGATATTCGTCAATTAATAGAATTAATCTTTGGTCATTAAAATTAATAAGTCGACAGGATTGTATTGCGTTTGTTTCTACAATTTTTTGATAAAATATTAAAAAAATTGAGAAAATTTCAATTCACCATTTTATTAATTATATTTTAGTTTTCAATGAAGATTTATTATTATTTAACATAATAATAATACAAACTACCTTATTATTATTACAAACTATTGATAGACATATTAATTTATATGTAGTTATATTGGAACGCTATTCACAATATTGTTATTCAATTTCAATGTAAAAAGAATTAAAACTTTAGTGTTTGCTCATTTGGACTTAATATTTTTTCTCTTTTTTTTTTTGTATTCACTACAAAATAAAAACTGAAATACGAAAAGTTTTCTAATAAAATTCGTCCATTTAACCAGTAAAGAAAAAAGAATAGAAATAAGAAAAAGAGAAGAAAAAAAAATTGTTAATGAAATATCAAAATTGTTGCGTTCACCAGAATTGCATACATTTAGGATTGTCAGTCAAATTTTTTATTTTAAAGATGGTTGATGCACGACAATTAAAGGTAAGTGTTAAGCTTTAATAATTGGACAAAATGTTCTCAAATTATTTAAGAAAATTGAAAAATAATAGAAAATTTAAAAACAAAAAAAGAATATGATTTTAATTCAAGAGAAATAGTTTCTTAATGCTATTTTGAATCACATTTCGTTGAAATTTATTAAATTTTCAGGTGTTTCATGGGAAAATAAGTACAGCCCGTTGTTACTTCAATATTCAATCCATTTAATATTAAATTATCGCGTTCATTCGATTGTCCCTCTATAACAGGTTCCTCTATTTACGATTTAGTTCCTTTATTTTAGTTAAATATTGTGAAATGAAAATTAAGAAAACAAACGCCAAACTACAGGACGGACAAAAATAATTTTTCTCAATTATTTTTTTTTATTCAAATAATTTTAAACATAAAAATTTACTGATTACAGGAGAAGAGAAAAGCGAAAGTTTTTCATTTGTATAAAGTTTGTTGTTTTTTTATTTTCTTTTTGTATTTTCTATTATTCATTATACTGCATAAATATGTAAGTATGTATGTATATGTACTTATTTAGCATATTTACAATATTACACAGAGAGAAGAAAAAGTTGAAGTTTAATCGAGTTCTAGTTTGTTTTTTTTTTCCTGTTTTATTTCCAGAAAATTGAAGTAGCAATATTATGCAATATTTAAATTAAACGTTTAGCATAATCGCTCTTGTATTATCCGCGTGGAAAGGAAACTTTTTTAATAGAATAATGACAATCAGATTTCTTCTATTATCCTTTTTTTTTCTCTCCTTCTCTTTCTCCCACTCTCTCTCTCTCTCTCTTTTGTTTACAATTTTTTATTATTTTTATTTTGTTTTGATTTTTTTATTTTCTTTCATTTTGATTGATGCCACTGGCAGCATAACATGCGGATAAAGTAAAAAAAAAAAGCATAGGAAAAATGATTAAATGAAAAATTAAGTTGATTGTGATTGAAAAACAAAAAAAAAAAGAAAAACGAAAATAGGAAAAAGTTTGTCATTTCGCCGCTACTTATTTGATTATTATTCATTTTTTTTCTACTTTCTTTTTTATTTTAAATACTTAAAAAAAAAAAATAACAAATTAAAAGAATGGGAAGAAGAAAATTGATTTTGATTATAAAAAAAAATTGAGATTTTTTAATCGACTGATTTTATGCCACAAAAGTTTGAAAATAAAAAAATTGCTGACATTATGAATTTTGTATTTCAAGAATAGCATATTGGTAGATCATAGTAGTGTTCGGGACAATAAAAGTCTTGTTATACGACGTTGACTTATAGCTATAGAGTTTTTCAGGCGGAGGTTTTTGCAACACTTAGAACAACGGAATTATCTGCAACTTGACCTGAGGAGGTAAGCTATTGCTATCTTTATGGATAGAATAGCAGTCCTTGGGGTTCTCGAATCTAATACAGTTGAGGTTCGGATTGTGGGCCAAAGTATGGAAGAGCTTGGAGTGGTTTTGATAAAGGTGATGTCGCCCTATGCTAGGTTCCTGGGCATAGAGATGAAGACGAAAATGAAAGGGCTGATAGACCAGCCCTTCTTAGATTTGATACACCTGTTGTCGTAAAAGACGAAAATAGAAGGCTAAGGAGGTTCTGTGTGCAGCTGGCTATTATGATGGCTGACAGATTTCGAGGATTCGAGCGAGGTGACCTTCAGGACAACAAGATGACGCATTCTATTTGATAACTGCAGTTGAGGAGAAGAGAATCTATTGAGTTTATAAGTAAAATACTGACAAGATATTAAAATTACTTTTGTGTTTAATTTTTTAATTTACTCAGATAGGAATTCTCCAAATGGCACTATTTTCATTTAGTAATACTAATGCTTAATTTTAGTTTACTCAAAAATGAGTGGGTCTTTTAAAACGCAATTTGCTTATTCTATTATTCTAAAATATACATTAAAAAAATGTGAATTACAAATGAAATTTAGACATTAAAAAATCTTACTTTTATTTTTATTTATTCTCTAAATTAATGCATTAACGTAATATGAAATAAAAACAAGGATATTTTACTTTACAACACCGCACATATTATTCGTGAAAATCTAATAACATCATATTGAGCTTTGCATCAAAAAAGACGTATAATGTTAAAATGTAATTAAATTTAAATTCATTTATTTTAGTAGATGTGTGATATTTTTAATAATAAATTTATCTTATTCTCTAACACAAGAAAAAAAAAATAAAATTATTTTATTCTTGTTGCTCTATACTATACGCTACTGTACATAAAAAGATCAAAAAATTTCACTAACCAAAAATATTGTATATAAAATAAAAATGTCAAATCTGATGATGACAGAAATATAATTTGCATTTTCTCTTACAATGTAACACAACGATAATAAATTATTCAAAATGCGGCAGGCGACAAACGAAAAGAAAAAAAAAACCTAGGAAAAAAAAAGAAAAGGAAAAGCACAATTTAAAAACTTCACTTTCTTTAAGGATATTTATTTTTTATTTTATTATTTCGTCCTTTGATATAAGATTTATATAATAAGCAAATAAAAAAAAAAAATGTGGCAGCTGAATATAAAAAATTTTTTTTTCCATACTTTTGAGCCCGTTTTGTTCTATATTTTTTTTTTATGATAAATTTAATTTGATCTCTAAGCATACAAAATAATATCAACAACCAAAAATCATTTATTTCTACTTTTTCTCTTTTTTTGGTTTTTTTTTTTTTGGAAAAGTAAAAATTTCTTCAATATTCTTCACACATTAATATGACGAGCAAAAAAAAAATTAACAGAAAAAATAAAAATTTCTCATAATAAAATAGAAAAAAATTGTTCCGTTTGACCTTGGGATAATAAGAGAATGGAATATTGGAGCAGAAAATATGGCAAAAATGAAAAGAGACACGCTGGTATTACCGAAAGTTGACGAAATTAGGTTCATCACTTTTAAAATTAAGTAGTAAAATTTTAAACAGTACAAATACTAGAGCACAAAGCGCGGTAATCTAGGAGTGCCGAATAGCAGAACACAAACACATTCTAAAAGGACGAAATTTTTTAAAATTTTTAATATTCTATAATTGGAGTAAAATAGACAATTAAAACTTCTTTGAGAAAATCTGTGATTACAAGCAAAATCTGCATAAATCGAGTTGTAACACTTTGTAGCATTTGCGAGTTTCCTATACAGCTTCAGTTTCCTATACAATATTTAATTAGTAAGTACCTTCTTTTCAAATTAATAATTTTTTAATAAACTATTTAAATATTTCAAATGTTTAATCGAAAATCTAAAAATTTACAAAATTTTCTTATATACAATTATATTTGCGATTATTGTTGCCAATAAGCAATGTTTCAAACGAATTACAGAATTTCTGATATATTTTTGAACTGTATTTTACTCGCTATTATATTTAAATGTATAAGAATGTTAAAAACGCACGCATAAAATGGAAGACAAAAAAAAAAAAACAAAAAATAAATAAACTGATAACTAAAATTTCATTTAATATCTTACGCATTTTTTTGCTATTTTTCTTCTTGTTTTTTGTTTTTTTTTCTCCTAATATTATCATTTTTTCAGAAAAATTCATTTTTAAACGCAAATAAAATCTTTTCACAAATAACTTATTACCCAGCATATACATACGATGCAAACCTATACTAAAAATCAAATATGAGAAGATTATTACAATGATAACAATGATATTGATGTTGATGTGATAATATTTTCATGTTGCCTGATGATGATGTTATTAAAAGCTTGACAACAGAATAAAAAGAGAAAATAGCTTTGTAAAAAATAAAATGGGAATTTTTTTTTTTTTTAGTAGAATTACACAAAATATTATCAAGTTATTATATAAAAAGGATCTGCTATATATGAAAAATAAAACAAGAAAATATTAGAACATCAAGAATAACAATAACAAAATAAAAGGAAAAAAAAAAGGATCTCTCTTCTATCACGTTTTATCATCTACTTTACACATTGTTTCTTTCTTCTTCTTTTTGTTATTATTATTGTCGTTGTTGTTGTTCTTGCTGTAGATTCTGATCAAGAAAACATACGTACTAAATATGCACTTAAAAAATATTATATGAATCGAATTTTTAATTTTATAAGGGAAATCCATATTAAAATAAAAAATTTGGTAATGGAAGAAATAATATTATAAAAGTATTTTCAAGATTAAATTTCACCCTGTACCTATATGAATTTTCCATTATTTCCAAATTAAAAAAATGGTGTCAAAATTAAAAATTAATTTTCTTATTTGGTCGTCTAAAAATTAGAAGATTTCTCTTATCTCCTAATAATAAGAATATTCACTTACTTTCATTTTGAAATGTTGCATACTTTTAGGGGAAATTTTACAATGAAAATTTAAGAGATTTTATTAAATAAAAATCATATTCATACTAATTTTTATATGTGACGAAAATTTAGCAATGTTTATAAACAAAGTGTATATGTTATCAACATTTGTTTATTAACATGAATATAACAAAGTTTTTACTGTACATCGCAATATATTGCATTTTTGGGGCCTAGAGTTATAATTTTCTAAACACGGAATTAAATTATATTATATTATTGGTTATTATTATACTTTTATAAAAATTAGACAAAACTTAATAATATCAAAGAAATAAGTTTACGATAATTTAGATATTTATAAATACTTATACATAAATACTGCTGCAACTTAAGAATTAAGAGAAATGACTCCGAAGATATAAAGGAAAATAGCCGATAAAAGTCAAAAATCAATTTTAATTCGAATTTTATTTAGTATAATATATTATAATATAATATTTTAGTGTTATATTTAAATTGTTCCTGGAAATTTAGAAATACTAGAACTAAATATTATTTGCTCAATGTTAGTTACTCTGTTTTCGATTCTCTAATGTCTTAAATATCGTAATAATTTTAAAATAAAAATCTTGTTTTTTTGAAAAGTTGAATAGAAGCAAATTGCTTAATAAATATATTGTTAAATGCTGACCACATTGTTAAATGCTGATGAGCTTGAATTGCCGTACTGCATTTTCATGGGACATAATAATTAAAAACATAATTTTCATTTAGAGAACAGAATATTGAATTGCAGATATATTGAAATATTACAAAAAATGTTGTCACTCAATTCAGTTATTATAAAGCACACATCATACTTTTAGTTACCAACAGTCCTTTTAATTAAACTATACTATCAGAAATTGCACATAATGGACAAAACTAACATATTTTTTTTCAAAAATTAACCATCTTCTTTGTAAAATTCTTCAAAATAGAACGGTAATTTTTTTTTACTGTGGCTTTTTCCCTCTATTGGACTTTAGTATATTTTTCCTCTTTTAGCTCATCATATATTTTATATTATATAATTATTACAGTATTTACAACATCATCCTTATATATTATATAATAAGTATAATGTTCTTATATTATTATTTTAATAAAATTACCGATTCATATCATAAAATATGTTTTAAGACAAGGATATTTATGTTCTTATGGCACTGAATCAACACATATGTGTATATTTTTTTTTTGGTACTTATAATGTTTATAATCCAAGACCAGACATTATCAAATATTTACACGTGAATGTGTATATTTAAGATTATTGTACATAAGAATGTTTAAATATATATATATATATATATATATATATATAAATTATTTGTAATGAAAGAATACATCTCTATATGTACGTACATTTAAGTAATTTGTCTATGTAATAATATAAAAGGATATGATAAATTAAGCCTTATACTGAGGATGTACTCAAAGTCTATATGCATATATAGGTATATATAGATGCTTATAATATTTTAAATGCACATGTAATGTGAGAATTTTTGGTATACATTTGTCCCTTTTTATTTTTTGCTTACTAAATTAATGATTGTGTTTTAGGAGAAATTCATCAAAAGACCAATAGGATATGTAAAAGAGAAAAAAGGCAATAAAGATTTTCAATCCAAAAATTTTTACACAAACTTAAATATTAAAGTGAGTAAGGCATAGTAATAAACACCAATAAAAAACTAACATAAATTTTTTTAAATTTTAAAGGGTAAATTTTTTTTTTTATTTTTATTTTACTAAAATATTATGTGGAGAAAATGGTAAGGCTTAAAATATTTTAACTATAAAATTTAGGGAAAGAATCGAATATTTTCCAAATCCGATTTTATTTTCACCCTATTTGGGGACCAGGATTTCTTCGATAGTTGTATAACTATAGGAAGTGCTGGATATATATACGAAATTTATTCAACAATAATTAGAAACTTTAAAAGACGAAATTTAAATATTTAATTTGTTTTTTTGTAAAATATTTAATTTAATACTAAAATTACTTTGATACGGATCAAATTTACAATTATTGTTTGTACAGCAGGACATTTTTCCGCCTATAAATAAATACTATTTTATGTTCGATATAATTTTAGGAGAAAACAAAAAATAAATGTTAAATGTTTAGTTATACTTTTTGACAAAATATTTACCGTTATTTCTTTGCTTTTACAAAAATTTAACAAGCTTTTATTTTAGAAGAAATCAGCTACCGGAAAATTGAGAATTTACTAAGTCAAGGGTTAATTCAATTCATGTCTCTTTACTTTTAATATTTTCATTGAAAACTGATTTATGATAGCTATGGAACTGAACGATAGCATATTGTTATATTATTGTTTATCCAGCCTACAAAAGAATTAATTGTGAACAAATAATAAAATCTGTCTATCTTACAGGATTATTGAAAATTTTAAAAGAAGACGCCCGAACAAATAAAGGAAATGATACCCATTCTTTTTTTCCAATTTCCTGTTATGCAAATAACTTCATATATGATACTTTGCTCATTACAACTAATTGCATTTGAAGACTGCAAGAAATTTTTACCTACAAGTATTGCTGTGTTTCCTTAAGAATATAAAATATTCTTTATTGTACGCTTCAAATTGCAAATTCTAAAACAAACTTAATGCATGTAACATAAACATTCTCTTATTATATTTATCTGGTTACAGGATATTGTACAGTTCAGACAACAATCCTTTTACACACACAAAAACAGAAAACATCCTTGATTATATCTGAGAAATCAAAATTTTAATTATTATAATTTATTTTTCAATATGAGTCGTTTGAATATGAGGAAAAGTTTATTTTGAAATAAAAATATAAAATATTTTAATTTCAACATTTTATTTTATGTAAATTTTGTCAAATAAATTGTAATAATCTGCAATGAAGTAAGCATTATATAAATAAAAAATAATAATTATTTTTTGATTCAATTCTGAAATAAATATGAAAATTTAGACACTATAAAGTAGAATTTATTTAGTGATATAAAAATTTACGATAATGTGTGGGGACACTATGTTTTACGAGTATGTAAGCATAATTGATTAAAAATAACAATTATTTTTAATTTTTAAAAATATTCCCAATTATTAATTTTTTTAAAGACTGACATTGTATACAATAAGAAGTGTTCTGAGACAATATTTACTTGTTATTTCATATTATCTAGATATTCACTTCCATATTCTTTCATACTTTACTTACTGAGAAAAGTTTAAGCCGAAATCAATAACAGTATACGAGACATTCGAGCTACATTAGCTTATTTCTTTGTTGAAGTAAATTTTATCATCAGACTCAATTTATGTTAGGAATATATTTGGGGAAATATAATATTGGGTCGATAATTATAATTTTGAGATAGTATATCTATACTTACTTATATATTTATATATTAATTTATATATAATAATTGTAAAACATACTGCTATATATTACGATATAATATTGATTTTTTTTTAATGAATGGTACGAGACTATTTTACATGATCATTACGCTTTCTAATTGCTGAGATTAAGAATATGAAAGCAATTTGAAATTTAACATTGTTTACTGTTTAAGAGCGTGTGTAGAATATATTTGAAAAAGCCAAAAACCTATTTTTCTTAAAACAATTTCAATTCTATAGTAAGACCTCAAAATTTTCTAAATTTCACGTATTCGAATAAAGTTCAAGTCTTGAATTCTCTATAACCATTAAATGAAATTAAACAGAAATTCACTAATAAAAGAATTTCAATAAATTACTAATTAAGTTATTGGCATTATTTTTGCGCATACTTCCAGTTTATAGTCTTTAAGAGAATTTTCAATTTAAGATTAAGAATAATTGCGATACCAATGCAAATTAATCGAATATTTTTGAAATAATACAAAAGTCGCGTGTTATATAACCAAGACGAGTGACATTTCTTAAGCTATTTGCAATTAAAAATCTCAATAATTTCTTTCACTCCTTAAAATTCTATATTTCCTTACGTATACCTAACGTATACTATTGTAAGGTTGGGCAGCTATTCACTAAGGGTTCTATCGTGATTTGTCACTGGACATTTACACTTTACCTCACATTTACAAAAAATTGGCAGATCAAGTTTGCAACGATGTAGCTTCTGTGACCGGGGCACGGAGGACTCCACTCATGTTCAATTTGAGTGTGATGGCTTGTCCCGCTGTATATATAGATTTTTCGTTGCTTTGGACTTGGATTCTCATGAATCGTTGTGCATGGTTGACCTGTTAAAATTTATCGGGAGCCTTAATCTTGAATTCTAATGATCTGGCGCGGGGATGCACAAAAGACCTGTATGATTGAAGTACTGATTAAATTTGCCACATACGTAACATAACATACTTATACCTACCATCTTAACGTTAATCGCATTGTCAGTGAAATATTAAACCCCAACTGATATTAACCCCATGTCCTTGAATTAAGTATGTTTTTCTGTAAATTTTACAAGCTTTTCTCTTATTTCTTAAAATTAATTTTATTTAATTCAAATATCGAGATCTTTTAAACCAAAAACCCTTTATTTTGATTTAAAATACCAACCAAACAGTATATGATGCATTAGAAGATTCAAATTGAAAATTACCATATTATTTCCAAAATTGAATCTACTTAAACTTTATTTTTCTTAACTCTTAAGTAAGTTTTATTTGAAATAAATCAAATTTTTTTTTGATCAAATCTCATCTGTTACAAAAAAATGAATGTATGAATAAAAAAATATTCAATAGAATTAAATAAAATGAAGAATTCTTGTAAATCTGTTTTTGAAAATTATCATAATTTTTATATCCACAATGAGAAGAAAAAAAGGATGTTAACTTATTCTTCAATATTTCCGAAAACGAAAAAGGAAAATTTATGAAAATATGCGGGAAGAAAAATTATTCAGAAATGCACATATCCTGTAAAAACATCATACTTTTAAATTGAAAATTTTTTCGAAACTTGTACTTGAATGAAATGAAACCAAAAAGAAAACATACAAAATTTTCTTTTATTGAAAAAAATCTATAAAAGTGTAAAAAAGAAATTCCAATAATGTCCATTTTATTATTGCAGAATTCCAGAAGAAAAAAAATTGTTTCTATACAAGAAAAGGATATGTGGAAAATTATTGTAATAAAAGCTGAAAAAAAAACTATGTAAAAGAAGACAATATAAATTTTCATTCCTATAATAGCAATGTTTTGTTCACAAATATTATTGCAGTCTCAAGATCAGATCTTCTTGTATGAACATAATATATATGCGAATGTTAAAGGAGCTGTTACTTCCAACGAACACAAGGAAGTTAGTTTTAATTTTTTACCTTTTTTTTTTTTTTTGTACTTGAATTTATTTCCTTTAACACCTTTTTCAATTTATTTCTTGTTCAAGACCAGATGGACAAAACAATTCAAGTTTTCCTATTCTCTTTTTCAATTTTTTGTTTTCTATCTCTAAATGCCTAATTCAGCTTGTTTTGTGAAGGCTAATATTGATTAGATGTTAAAGAACTTTAATAAATTAGAATGAGAATGCTGAATAAAATTATTTTGTTAATTTCATTAGAACTGTGCAAAATAAAAGTAATCATAAATGAATTACAGCTATTGCCTTGCTATATGACATTAAGTATCGGTTTCCGTAATTTTTAATAAGTGATTTAAAGTCTCAAATTGTAGCTATTTCGAATTATAATGAATAAGCCGGAATATTACTTAAGTTTACTTTAAATTTTAAGTATAACATGATTATTTTATAGTGAAATTTCCATAACTTACCCTTAACCTCAGAAACGGGTTTGAATAACGATCAAGTAACTATGATCTATAGTAAATAACAATATTAAGTTAATCAAAATTTTCTTTGATCTAAAGAGAATTCAAATACAACAAGGAACGTTGAAGACTCGTTAAATTTTTCGAGAAAAATATTTAAAACGAGAAAAAAAAAAGAGTCGACCTTGTCAACTCTGTGATACCCGTACGAATTTGTTATCCTATGTGCGAATAACCAATGTTCCATAACTAACTATGGGGCAGACTATGACTTAATTTATGCAAAATTTCAGTACTATGTGTTTTTCAAAATACTGGTTGTGCCAAACTACTATTGAAGTTGTACGGCAGCTACCAGAAAGAACCAAGAAATTTAAGCGAATTTTATCAAGCACATCGGCCCTACTAATATATTCGTTTGTGTGAAATTTCAATACCACCACTTTTATAGTTTCTGAGATATAGCCAAATAAATTTTGAAGTTGTATGGCAGGTACCAGAAGGAGCCAAGTAATTTCAACGACTTTTATGAGACACATTGGCCCTACTAATATATTCGTTTGTGTGAAATTTCAATACCACAACTTTTATAGTTTCTGAGATATAGCCAAATAAATTTTGAAGTTGTATGGCAGCTACCCGAACCGGTACCCCGATCACGTCCAATTTAAATAGGGTTCTGGCACTTACTACAATAAATCATTTGTGAAAATTTGGTGAATTAGCTCAATTAGTTTTACAGTTATCGTTCGGACGGACGGACGGACGGACGGACGGACGGGCAGACAAAGCTAAATCAACTCAGAATTTGACGCTGATCAAAAACATACACTTGAGTCTATATCTAACACCGTTATTTCTTAGCGTTACAAACGGTAAGGCAAATTTAGTATACCCTTCGAACATACGTTCGTACGGGTATAATGATTTACAAAATCACCTGTTCACCCTCAAATTATATTTTAAAAAATGTAAGAACCACCCCAAAGAAATTTTTAACTATTGTAAATGAAGATCAATAAAACCGCATATAATACTCTGTAATCTTCCTCATTTTTTTTTTTTTGATTCAGTTGAACTTTTTATAGAATTGAAATATTTCAATGTGCATTTTATAAACTGTTGATGGTCAACAAAATGCACATGAGCTCAAAGAAAGTTTTATAAAAATAAATTTCAACTTTATATTAATAGTCCTTCAAATGTAGTCCTTCTCAAGAAATTTATCTTGTTTTTTTTTTTATTTATTAAAAATTTTTTTTTCGGTATTCGTATATTCTGTTATTCTTGAGTCGTTTTGAATAGGTGGAAAGATCTTTCAACGGGCTTTAAAGAAATGCTATTGGCAGCATGATCATGGTATTAGAAAATAGTTTCAGATTCGATAAGTCTCGAGTTTTTGGTTTTGTTTTCTTTTTGATTTTCCATTATTTTAATGAGTGATTCAGTAGTTTTCTTACATTCTGTTATTTAATTGCAAGGCCAAATGCAAGAACCTGTAACATATTTTAGTGTTGTCGAAATACGGTGTTCGATTATTAAAATTCCAAGCTGCCTAGTATTCTGAATTTATTGTTTGTATAAAATTTGAAAAACAACAAAGTCTATTAAGAATAATTTTAAAATCCGGCAAAGATCGAATTTCAAGTTGAAAAGGAACGATTTTTTACTTGGCTAAAGCATTTAGCTACATTTTATTTAGAAGCAATTGAACCCGAAAATAATTGAATTTGCATAAAATTTTTTTTCACGCTTGGCAAAAATTTGATATACTTAGCCTATACAATTCTAACATATAAGTCAAAAATAAATTTCATGTTTACAAGGGTAGAGAGAAAAAAATATCCTTAAAGAATTGAGCGCCCACAATCCTTAAGGATATATTTAAAGGATACGAACTAGCTTGATTTTACTTTAAAAAAATTCTTTTTTTTTTTGTTACAACTTTATAGTAAGCAACCAGTTGAAAGGAAAAAGAGGAGCTATAGTACGTGGAAGACAAGCAAAAAAAAAAATCAGGTTTTTTTTTTTTGAATTGATTTTCACTCTTATGTCAGGTATTCATGTTTAAATCGTGTAGAATTGAAGGAGTTGGTACTTTAGTTTTGGTTCTTTTTTCATTTTAAAGTTATGCTATAAATTTCTGTACATTTTTGGAATGTTATTTTAAGTGTGGTGATGTTAGTAAATATTTTAAAATTTTTTTTTTCGTTTTCTTGTTTATTTTTGTTTAATGCAATTTATGGAAGTAGTTGGTTGAATAATTTTTTAAAGAATTGCTTCCGTTTTGAAGTATTTTACTCAGTTATTCAGATATTTTTTTTTGTGATTTATTAAGATTTAAAAATTTTTTTTTTTATTATTTAATAGTAAATATTTTATAAACGTGAATAAAATATTTTTTTGGCACTATGCTTTTTATATGAAGAGGACGTGATTTATTAAGGTAACGAAAGTGTTATGTTCACGCAAATTGCCCTAATGAAATTGATTGTATTCCTTAACAGTTAAATATTTTCTTGACAAATTTTTAGGGGTAAGGATGATCAATATTTTGTTATTTAATGTTACAATGCACTTAATTTAAAAATATTTAAAATTAATACTTACTTTAATAAAACATGATGATCTTATTCTCACTGTTGAAATCACTTGCAAAGTTATTAGATATGCGTTAAACTAATTAATATGTGTATATGTTGAAGTACTAAAAATACATTGTGTATTGAATTCAGAGCTGTTATTATTTTGTTAGGAACTTGTCCACAATCCTAAACAAAAAATAAAAAGCCTAAAACAATTCTTTGTCACCTTCAAATCCGTTTTAATCTATCTTATATTCAATAAGAATTGCAATTAAATAAAAAATATTTTATAAAACTTCTTCAATTCTAAGAAATTATTTTAGAAAAATTTCTGTTTTTCTTAAAAAAATTTAATTATAAAAATATAATTTTGATGTTTTTTTTTTCAGGAAAATTTTTTTCGGCATTCATTTCTAAAATTGCCTAATTTCAGCAACATAAAATTTGATAATAAATAATATTGACAAGTTCTTTAACAATAATAGATTTTAAATTTGCAAAATATTACAAACTGGTAACTTTTTTGAACATTTACACTTAAATTTGCCTTGAATATTCTATGACAATTTTACAAATGACCATGCGTTTGAGTACAGACGATAAATCCCAAATAATTTTCCCAATTTTTAGTTAAGACTCCATATAATCACCAAATTTTGCATTATACTTACTTCAAGCATTATTTTTATTTAAAAGAGCTATAATTAAGCCTGTCTAAAACAAAACAAATTTAATCGAATAAGGCAACTATACAACTACTCTCCAAAATATTTAAAAAAGTATTGGGATTCATAAATTGAACTCCTTACGTCTTATTTCTTCTGACTATGCAAGTTCTAGAATTTTTAAACAAAATTTTTGCGTCTATAGCTATGGTTGAATAGAAAATTTTACTAAATTAATTTTTTAGTCAAAAACAAAAGGTTCACAAATTTTTAGGGTATATTTGCTTCTGCTCGATGAAGGGTTAGCTTTTCATTTGGTTTTGAGTAAACAAAATTTGATTGTAAATTTCGTTAACATTTTAAAAACTGTTTTAGAATTTTAATGGCCCAGAGAATATCCTATGGCACCATCTCATTGATACAGCCCTGTAAATCAATTTTTGTAACCTGTCAAACTGTTAACATCGTCTCCATACAAAAGTTTTGTCTACTCATGGGGGCCTATACAATGGTATATAGCAGTGCATTTTGTTATGAGAAATCCCATGTATAATTAATTGAAATTATTCTAAAATTCAATTCAAAGAATCAAAGAAAATTAATATAAATATTGTAAAAATGCAAAAATTTTACTATTCTCTATCAAATCTGAAGAGCTGATTGTTTATTACTGCTGGAGCGGAATGAGTATGGCATTAAGAAATAACTGTAAAATGTAAGAGAGAAGGGGAAATTTAAAGGAATTTTGTATCTCTTTGGAAGTGCACTGTAAATGAGAATAGAGAGAATACAAGATTTTCTGTATGAGATTTTTGAATTTTGTAATTATTGAGTATGTCATTTGGGGTGTTGCCAATAGGGTGATTAAAATTTGAAATAAAACAATTAAGAATTTTTTTTTTTGTTCTTTTTTTTAATTTTAGTTTAATTTCGTAGCATTTTGTTTATTTTTTTTTGTTTTCTTTCTTAGTTTTACATTTTGTTTTGTTTTTTTTTTATATTTTTATCATATATTTAAATTTTATTAAATTTATAATTAACTTTCACAATTGCTCATTTTATTAATTTTAATATTTTTGTTTTTTTTAGGTTACAAATATTTCATAATAATTTCATTTTGCTTTCTCAATTATATTTTAATAAATTATATTTTTTTTTTTGTAATATTAATTAATTATTTTGTGTTTTTTTTTCTCTCTAAGATTTAACATTAACATATATTAATTATACGTGTATTTATACATAATCTATATAAATTTTTTTTTTAATTTTAATTTTGCTTAGTTTTTTAATGACTATTGTTTTTTTTTTAGTTTTCTTATTTTTTTCTGTAAATTTTTACACATTAATTAGCACATGTCTCATATTGTAGTTTTGTAAAATTTTATAATAATTTGTTTTTTTTTGTTTATATCGCTTAAATAATGTAAGACTTAATTGATAGAAGACCTAAATATAAGAACAGCAGTTTTTTTTTCTTTTTTTTTTACAGATAAATCAAAGAATTTAAGCTTTTGACGATAAAAAATGATGCAATTGGAATTTGATTTCTAAAAGACTAAAATTTTTAGGTGATTTGTTCAAATTTGTTTGAAATTAAAATCAAATTTTAGATTTATAAAAATCGAATACGAACCTACAGCACTCTCAATTCTGACCAATATTAAAATTTGAATATTTAATATGTTAGTAATTTTAAAACTAAAAATGTAATTTTGTATATGAGAAATATTGTATAAGATTCGTGAAGTTAAAGGAGATTTGAGGAATTTATGACTTTTTTAAAATACTTTCGGATCCTGGCACCAGCTAACTATTTTTTTTTAATGTGTTCTTATTGTACGTTAACTTTTATTTGTTAGGAAAGGAATCATAATCTTAGTACCGAATTCTACTTCTTAAAGTTTTTTGTTCAATTTCTTATTTTTCTACATAATTTGAATTAAGAATAGAAATTTGCGTTTTGTATGAAGAGTTCTTTCTTAATAAGAAACAAATTATATATAAATTCAATCTTGTTATATTTAATTTTAATCCATACTTAATTTTATAGCTCACCTTTAAAAGTACAACGTCAAATTTTTAACATATTCATTGTTTTATACACGAAAATTACAAAGTAATACAATATAAGAGAGCATAAAACAGTATCAAGGTAAAGAGAATATGAAATTGTGAGAGAAAAATATAAGAAAGTAGTTATAAAAGAAGAAATGAAAGGTATGAAATTTTACTACCAGCTCATTGATTAAAAGTTAATGATAAGTAGACCGAAATTTTTTAAGATCATATAATTGAAATTACAATGGATTAGAATACTTTTATATTTTATTGGTACTACTCTATTGAAATATGAATATTAATTGTTGAGATGGACACTTTTTTTTCCCCGATGCACTGTTAAAATTTAACACGCATTTAATAATAAAATGTTGGAGTATATTATTTTCAACTGATTTAAATGTATAGCGCTACATAATGAAGCCAAGCATTACCAAGTCACATAATTTTTTTCAAAATAAGAATTTTGCTTACTTTTCAGTTAAAAATAAAATAAAATGCATTTAAAGCTGTTGCAAAATGGTTTCTATGACAAGAAAAATGTAGCTATTGAATCCAAATGAAAAAAAAAATCATGCCCCTGAAAGTATGCAATTTTTTCACACATATTTTTTTATTTCAAGAAAAGAAACAATCTTGCCATTAAATCCAAATGAAAAAAAAATGCTCCTGAAAGTATGCAATTTTTTGATTTATCTGTAATTAATATTTTTTTTTTATTATTATTCTTACTTATTATGGCAAATATAGTTAGCAAATAGTAAATTTATTTATTAATTTTTTTTTTATTATAATTTTTATTATATTTTTCACCCTTTTTTATTTTATTCCTATATTTTAAATACAGAAATCAATATTTTTATTTAAATTTTTTTTTTGTCTTTTATTGAATTTAATTTTCGACAATATAGCTAGGCTCTATTCATTTTATGATTATGTATATAAAATGTACAAATATTTGTTTTTTTTTTAAATCTTTATTTACATTAGTAAATTTAAATAATATGCATTTTATTACATAAATGTGTATATAGCTATATATATATATATATAATAAATATTATTTAGAGTAAAAACTAAAGAGCTTTAATAAATTTGTATATTTTATTCAATTTAATTATATATTAAATTTACATATATATTATATCTAATAGTTTGTTAAATTTATTAGCAAAAAAAAAAGAAAATAAAAATAATTCTATTTAAATATTATTGTTTTTTTTTTGTTTTTGTTTTGCAAAATACAAATTATATAGAAATAAATATTATAAAATCATACTAAATGTAATATTTTTACATTTTATTAATCTGTACATAAGTATGTATAGGATAATAACATTTTAAATAACATAAAATTACAATGTAACAATATATGTACATATATATGTATATATATTTATTATTATTATTATAATAAATATTATATTAATAATTATTATTGGAAATATTTTATGAGAGGATAATAAATAATTTAAATAACATTATTATAATAAAATAATAATAATATTAAAATTTTATATTATTGATGAATAATAAAAATATTTCTGTACATATATATATATATATTTGATAAATGTCATAACAATCAGAACAAAAATAAGAAAAAAATTTGCAAAAAATATGACTAATAAAAAATAAATAAAATTTTATTTATATTTTGAATATTTTTAAGTGATAATTTGATTTTTATTAATAAAATATTGTAATTATATTCTATATATAATTTATATGTAATTATATTTAAATTATACACAAATATACTCTGATAATAATTTTGTAGAAGACAAAAAAAATCACTAGTATAGAGCAAGTAGGCTGCATATACACTCGTATTTTATTTATGTAATTGTACTTATTTAATTTATAATTAATATTTTTATCACTTTGTAATTAATTAAAATTACATATTTTCTAAATTAAATTAAATTTTTGTTAAATAAGGATTTATAAAATTTAATTCTGATTTTAATTAGAAAAAAAAAGAAACACCTTACTCTGTACAGCAAAAAAAAAATTATAATTAAATTAAAATAAATTTAAATATATTATTAATAATAGTATAGAATGTTTTTTTTTTTAATTAATTATACCACAACAATAAAGGATTAGTGGTATCTACTTATAATTAGTAATTTTTTTAATTGAATATTTTTTTTTTTGAATGAATGTGAACTATTAAAAAATAGGAAGTATTAAATATTTTAACTAATTTAAATAAAATTATTTAATTATATTCAATATAGGCTGTTTTTCTGAATATTCAATTTTAAATGAATTTTATTGGATAAGGGCGGAGAGACGATTTTCGTCTTCTATTCAATTAATTATTTAAAGAGAGCTTGTTTATCCATTAGAATTAAAAATACATCATGTGGCTTATAAATGAGGTAAGAAGAGAACTAACCAAAATTACGTTGATAGAACGGACAACTATAATGATAAGATTATAAATGATAAGATTATAAATGAAATATGAACAGAATTAATTGAGGAAGTTACCACTGGCCTTGATTTTTAGATAATATAGGAAAAAGAAATTTAAGCAGTTCTGTGAATGTTCATAAAATACATGCTATCACTTAAGGGGGCTTCCTAAGAGATTTTAAATGAATGACATTGTGATATAAATATTGATTATGGTTCTATGGGTCTTATTAGTGAAGAAACAACTTTACTTTATACCTTTGAATAATCTTTCACGATTGTCAATCAAATTGTAGGTAAACAGAAATGAGACTACAAAGCTATGGTTAGTTGCAACTCAAATGACAGTTGATTGCTCTGAAACTCTGGAACTGCATTATAAGTGGAATTGTATGAATTTTTGACCAGCTATTGCTATGGTTATATTCCACTTATTTGAAGAGAGATAAAATTAATACTTAAATCAAAGATGGAAAATTCTTATTCGACATTATAATGTGAAAATCAAAAATTTCGACATCGTTACTCTTGAAGGCAATAGAAGCATAATAGTGAATACAAGAATGTGATGAGTAGTTTTGTTAAGAAAACTCCTTTAGTTAAAATGTAATTTATAATTAGGGGATAAAAAATTTAGTCACGTATGGACTAATGATTTTAAGGCAACATATAAAAAACTTTTTGACTTATGATTTTTTATTGAAAAATATTTCCAAGCATGTATATAAAAGGTAGAACTCATTAGTATATTTTGAGGTGCTTCATGATTTTCTGAATTTGTTAAATTATCTAATAAATGACGAAATTATTTTTAAGAGACAAAATTAATTTAAGTTAGTGAGTATTTCAATTTATGACCAAATTAAACTGAAATATTTTGCTTCTTGTACTCAGTTCGGCAAGGAAAGTAAAGAATTTTAAGAAATTTCATTAAAATGCATTTGCTGTTCATTCTACTACTGGAACGTAAAATTAAATTTTATAACACAAATTTCGAAAAAGAAATCGGACAAACTCAATCTTGTACTAGCATTCAACAATAAAAAAAAATTTAATCATGATGAGGATACGGATGAGTAAATATTAATGAAATTCCATTTCATATCCACCTTTTTTGACTCATACAACTAAAAATATATGTGTCACAGGAAGTTTTACACAAAATTTCTCTTAAAATTAAAGTAAAACATTTACGAATACATCAACTTTAAGAATTTCACTTTAAATTCAAAAATTTGTGAAAATAATTTTATCGCGTATTCTTTTGTTTTTTCATAAATTTGCAAATTTACGTAAATAAATGCCCATATTTTAGCTTATAGGTGTTCGTAATTATCTAACTGTAATGTATGTAATTATTCAAGTCACGAAATAATAATTTCAAATTTATATAATGAAATATTCAACCTAAACGTATTGTAAATCTAAAGGTAATTTAGGCAATAAACAAAAAAAAGCAAAAAAATTTGTTAACTTCAAAAGAAAATTTCGAAACAATTAATTTTCGTTTTGCATAATTTTAATTTATAATAAATAATAAAATAAAATGGCTATTATTGAAATAAATTGCAAAATCTACTTGAATATTAAATTATTTCAATACACTGTAAAAAATTTTCAAGTAAAATTATTAAAATAATTAAAGAAATTTACTGGTAATTAAAGGAAAAATTGAGTAAATTTAATTGAGTAATCGAGAAGTTGCAATAAATTTTTGTTCTAAATTATTGTAGAATAGATTTTTCTACAAAGTCTATTAATCTTCACTAGTCATATAAGTAAAATTTTTATCAAAAAAATAGTAAAACTTTCTCTCCAGAGAAAATTTAATTTCCATATAAATTATTATTACTTTTTCGTGTAAAATCAATCCATTTGCCATAACAGTCGATTTTATCTTAAAAACTTTATTCGATTTTACCGTAAATTAATCCTAATATCGTAATAAACCGTGAAATTACTACCAAATTGAGTAAAATATTGAGCATTTTTTGTCGTGCACTTACTATCAATCTCAATTTTTTTTCAGTGTACAGGTTATTATTTTTTATATTTTATAATATAATAAGTAAATATTTTAAAATTATATTAAATTTTAAATATTTATATATATATATATATGAATAATAATGATTTTTAATTGATCGAAATTTTAAATTGATAAAATTAGCAATTCAATGACTTATTTGTCTTTGGGTTTTTATAGTGTTTGAAATCGTTTCATTTTTTTGTCCCCTCTGATTATCTCATTAAAATAATTAAATGAATAAATGCAAACATATTAAGGACATAATTAAATATATAAGTATACATTTATATACTAAAAAAAGTGTATATTTATGCGTTCATAATATAATAAATAATATTTGAATAAATTTGCTCTTATACAGGGTGTTTCCCATTCATATTTTTTAAAAATATTTAAAACGTTTTTCTAGCAAAACTATGAGAGATCAAAGAAAATTTTATATGGATTAACTTTTTGCTCTTATCACAGCGCATCGAAAGAAATAAGAAAAAAAGAAAAATAATAACAAAAGTTTTCGAGAAATTTCTAGTTTTTTAAAAAAAATTAAAAAAAAAAAATTCCGCCTTTGACTAGCTTTATCACGAACACTATGGCTCAGATTAAGTTGTTTGTAAGAATGGGAGCAAAGAGCAATCAATCGCTTGTAAAACAAACTCCCGATAGTTACTGTATGCCGCATGGTTCCAAAGTAATAAGCATTTATTTATATATGCAGGCAAAATTTAGTGCCTTTATTTTTAAACTGGCCGTAGCTCGAGAACAAGTATATCTACACCCCAACTCACACAATTTTATGGTATAAATTGATCAAAGAATCATTATCCCTTGAAATTATTTGCCATCTTATGCGAAACACCCTGTTTATCTACATATTTTAAAATATCTTATAAAATATAATAAATAATTGTGCATAAATATCGCATATTTTAATATTTGAATATTAAATAAATTCGGCGTGTGTGAATATTTATTTGAAATAAAAATTATAAAATTAAATTTATTTTTAATATGGTTAATTAAAAAAAAAATGGATTTAAAAATTTAAATTTCTTTGATTTGATTCTATCATAAATGTAAAAGGGGGTGTATTGCAAATTGAAATTAATATTATATTGAAAGTTTACAACATGAGAAAATTCTTTATTTAAAATTTGCTTTAAAATTTTAAATTCAATTCAAAAAATTCAAAAGCTGCAATATTTTGAAGTTCCTTATTGTTTATTTCATAAAAATCAAAAGTTTTTTTCAAATATCTCAGTGCCGGATCTACCACATATGCAAAGCAAGCATTTCCAATGGGCGCCAGAAAACAGGGGCTTTTAATACTTTAAACTTTAAAAAAATTTTCTCATAAGCATAAGATATCCTTAAAAATTTTATATTTAATGGCAACGTTTAAAAAAAATCAAGTAAAATTTGATAAATTTAATTAATTTCATAGTTTTCCCAGATATTTTATAGTCAAAGTTCTCAATATGTACTCATACTTTTTCTAGACTAACAACAAAAAATCTAATATAGAAATTTATAATTCTGTTATCTTACTTAATACATACCATCCCATAATTTTTATTAGAATTAAAAATTCTTCTCACTTTATTTATTATTATACTATTTAACTGATAATTTATTTTTATCCTTATTAAAAATTTCAATGAATTGTTTTTTAAGTTAAAAGGATAATGCAAATAAATGCAGGTTTAAATTTAAAAAAATTATATTTTTTTGTAATTACTTTTAACAATACCATCTAAAGTAGTTTAAAAATCATTGCATTTTCCAATAATAATTTTCAATTTTCAAAATAAATAAAATTGTTCTTTTATCATTGATTATTAATAGTCATGACTATTTTTTGTTGTAAAATTGCTAATCCGAATATTGTATGTGCGTTTATTATTGTTTTAATAATTTAAAAAAGGTAGAAATTTATTTTTAATAGGAGCT
Source organism: Condylostylus longicornis (assembly GCF_029603195.1). Lineage (NCBI taxonomy): Eukaryota > Metazoa > Arthropoda > Insecta > Diptera > Dolichopodidae > Condylostylus > Condylostylus longicornis. The sequence continues at coordinate 382,933 of NW_026577982.1, forward strand.
CAAAACATTTACTTCATAAGAAGTAAATGTTTTGAGCTCCTTACGTTACGAAGTGAAACTCAATTAGAGTTGGAATGTTAAAAATTTTATCAGGTTTTATCAGGTGAAGCCCAGTTTCTAACTTTGCATGTTCTTACTCTACAAACCGTATTTTCACACACTCTGTAGAGTATAAAAACCAAAATATTGTCTTACTTAGTAATTTGTTATACGCAGTCCTAACTATGATCAACTCCAATTGATCATTGAGGAAAAGATCGAGAAAAGAAGCAGGAGAGGTGTTTGGTACAAGCAGATTTCCTAGTTGCGTAATATTAGAAATTGTAGATTTGCGTAAAAATAGAAATTGTTTGTAACAATAATGTTGAAAATTTAATTCATGCGACGACAGACCGAAACATACCTTCTTCTTCGATTCTGAAACGATGAAGAAGAAGGACATAAAGGGAAAATTATACTATTTTTAATATTTTATCTTTGATTTTCATGTTCCGTTTAAAAATTTTAAATAATCTGACGCTTAAAAATTAACAACAAAAAAAATATTTTTCAAAATTCATAGATTTTTAATATTTTTAAATTAATAATCTCTGTTCAGTTTAAATCTTTATAATTTTAATTTATAACAAAAATTCCTTTGATTGTATTTGATATCTTTGTTATTTTTGCATATCAAAAATAAAATTTATTCTGTATTAATTTTAAAAATAAATCGATTAGTCTCAGATTTATAATTTTATTATTATTTAAGGCTTAGCTCAAATTTTTATTAAAATTTGGAATTTTTAAAATTTTTTCACAAGAATCGTTGTCTAAGTAGTAAACTAATACCAAGAACATGATTACCTTTTATATTCTTTTCAAGAATACCAGAGCTTGGTTAAAACATATCGAGAACTGTGAATGCGAAAATGTACTACATTTGCTGATTAACAAAAAATTCTGTTAAAATTCTTTTACGATAAAAAATTTCTGTAAAATCTAATTCTCTTCAAAATGTATAACTTAAGTCTTAAAATTAACAGGAAAATTGCTGTTAATTATCACTTAACTTAAAACAAAAAAAAATAATATTCCCATTATACAATTATAACAATTCTCTAATGATTCTATATATTTAAATTTTTCGACAGAAAATTTAATACATGCAGCAGGCTATAGGAATGCAAACAAATTCTAGTGAAAATTTTTCAATTTTATTGCATAACATTAAAATCTTTCCCATATATCACACAACAATAATATAAAAAGTGATATGATTTTTTCCTATAAATAATTGTATATATAAAAATTTTTACGTTTAACATTTTAAGGATATTAGCAAGGATATTTTATGAACACACACATTATATGAATTTATGAACATTTTACAATTAAAGCAAAATTTTATAAATAACAAAAAAAAAAAAAAATAGAAATAAATTTTTTTTTTTTTATAAAATTTTATTTTATTTCAAGGATAGTATGGAAGCATTGTCAAGAGGATGTTGTAAAATCAGATTAAAATCTATTAATATTCATAGTTGTAGCATTTCCGGAAAACATTTTTATGGGGTGTTTTTTCCTTTTAATTTTTATTTTAATATTTTTCTATAATTTTTGTTTTTTCTGTTTTTTTTTCTTTTAAATACTGTAAAAATTATTTTAAATTTTTTTTTTTTTGCTTTTCTATTAAAATGTTAAAATTCTATTGAAAATTATTTTAGAAAATTGTTATTTATTTAAAATTCAGAAAATTGTTATAAAATTTATAGAGCAAAATGAAAATTTTTTTATGTAATTACATAATTGCAAATTATGAATATTTTATTTACATAGATATATACAGAAAATGTCCCTTAGTCCTTTATTTTTTTGTTGTTGTAGTGAATTAATATTATTATTTAATTACACATAAAACTATTTTTAGTATTCATGATGGATTGAGGTGTAAAAAATCAAATTTCAGTGAAAGCAGTTAAGTATTTTTTTTTTGTTTGTTTTTCTATAAAATTGTTATACATGCATATTTTATAATAGAAGGATATGCGTGTTGTTATTGAATTTTAGATTTGAAATTGAATAATAGTTTAAAAATTTCATTAATGAAGGTCGACTGAATAATTTTTAATTTTTCTTTTTAGTTATTTTATAAAATAATTATAGCTACTATTATTGAATAATAATTTTTTATATATGTGATAATTTTATACCTAAACATACTCTAATTATACTGTTACTCGTCACTTAGCAATTCGGATTTCTATTATTAATTATTTCTCACCTTTATTTCAAAAGTTTTTCCATTTCAATCAATTCTAAAAATTCTGAATATTTGATTTAAATTATTAAACAATTTTTAAACTGTATCTTCGCCCTTACTTTACATTATAATTAAATATAAACGGATTGATTTCTAAATAAAATTGAATAAAAAATTTGATCAGGAAGTAAAAATTACTTGACCATTGAAATGAAATTTAAAAAGAAATTTTTGAATAGCAATAAAGAATTAAGAAATATATAACAGAAAAACTTGAGGTTGTATTATTACGATTCCCTCTAATTGGTTGTATGTGTAACATGTAATGCATTTAAGTATGCACAGAATTATAAGAATCCAAATATTATTTCTTTGGTAAATTTCATTGGCAAATTTATTTTGAATAGTAACACGTGTTATTCAATAAAAATTAGTATAATAGTTTACATTCAATTAATTCAATTACATAATTTACAATACAGGTTTTCCGAAAAACGCCGATACATTCCGATGCAAAGAGATGGAATGGATAAATCTAACCGACCAAAGAATAACAATTATGTTTCCTACTCGCAAAAGAACTACATTAGTGAAAAAATTTCGCTACGATTTTAAATTTAGTATAGTTACTTGGCATTATCTCTCGTATTTTACAAGATACAAAGGCCAGCCAGGAGTCTGAAAATAGGCGATTTTTCCCTTAAATGATTTTTAGACCGAATTATTTTAGAAGAAGCCAGAAAAATAAACCTTGTATGATTTTTTGTTAGATTAAACCCATTGTTTTTTTACTTTTCTTCATAAATAATATCGCGTTTCGGACACCTTGTACTTTGTAAAAATTTAAAATTTAATTTTCTTTTAAAATTTTCCTTTTTTTTTTGTATTTTATAGGCATATTAATCGATAACCTTGCTATACTATGAACTATCAAAGCAATATTATTGGAAAACTTTTTATTGAATTTTTATTACTTTGAATGTACACTTTCAATTAAAATTAATCTTTTAACCTTCTATTTTATTTTATAATCTTTGACAAATTTGATTTCTGTCGAATAAACGAAAAAAAAATTCCTATAATATATGTGCAGTACTGTACAGGTGTATGTGTAATTCTGTGTTTATATTGCATAATATTTAAATTAATTAATCATGAATTTTATTTTAGGGCAAAATCCTTGTATATTTCAAAATTCTCCCATTAAAATCCATTTATGTATTTGTGTGTGTATTTGTTTGCAAATTGCAACACTATTAAGAAAAGTTGAAAGCTTAAAATATGAAAGTTAAAATAAAAAATAAAAAAAAAAAACAAACAAACAAACAGAATAGCAAATGATTGCTTCACTCCAAAATAAATTGGGAATAATTTTTTTTTATTTTTTTTTTCATATTTTTGCATTTCAAAAATCTCTTAAAAGCTTCAACAAGCTAAAAAACAAAAAAAAGGAAAAAAATACAGATGAGAAATAAAAATTTAAAGTGTTCTTTGCATTGAAAAATTACCTTGGAAAAAATTGGAAAAAAAAAACACAAAAAATAATTTGGCGGTGAAAATATTATCCTTTTTTTTATAAGAGTTGCAGTTGAAAGTTTTTTTTTTTTTTGCCTGGTTTGAAAACTCTAAAAGTATTAATAACTAATAATAAAAAGTAAAAGAACCGCAATCTTAATTGTCTATTTGCGGAATACTTGAAACACAAAATAGGAAAAAAGGAAAAGAGAAAAATGTTAGGTTTTTGTTTTTCCTATGGAAAACTTTGAAAATTTGAATATTTTTTTATTTGTTCACCCAATTTTTTGTGTTTTTAACAAAAAATTATGAAAGTGTAGGATAAGATTGCATAAGATTAAGTAATGATTTTGGGTTTTTTTGATTAAAAGTTTTTATTTTTATTTTTGCTTTTACTGCAGTAAAGGTCTGTGATTGAACATTTTCTCTTAGTTTTAAATTAGTTGAAAAATTAATGCTATTGCAGAAGAAGTTTGAACTTACCGCACTGAATTAAAATATTTTTTGAAATCATAGAATGATGGTGAGAGGAAGTTCATTTAAAATAAAAAAAAATATATTATGTATTCAATTTCAATTATGCCAAGTTCAAATTTGTAATGTATATTCCAAGGGATACACAAGACTTAGTTTGCGTTTGAGATAACAATTTGAAATTTAGCAAATTTCCCTCTAATAATTATATTAAATACCTATAATTTCCCTATAATTTCCCTAAATTACCCTCTAATAATTATTTTAAATACGCTTTTGTGTTAAATTAAATTTACCATAATTGCATACTTTTAGGGATAAAATAAGAAAAATTGAATGTGAATGCTTCACATAATAAAGAAATCGTACCGTTTATTGGATTATTTGAAATATGTACGTAATACCCCGGTAGGAGTAATTTATACCCTTACTTCCAGCTTTTAACGCATTTAAATAAAGATTCAATAAAAGAACAGATAATATAGTGTTGGGCAGGAACCAGGTGAGAATTCTCTCCGCTTCTTTGAAGAAGCATTGCAGCCTTAAGGATCATCTTAGAATGCTAGATTCAGAAAGTGAGGACAATTACAGGTTTTGTGGGCAGGATGAGGAGACCTTAGTACACCTTCTGGAAGATTGTAGGACGCTCAACCGGAAGACAAGGGAAATACTAGGGAACTACGTATTCATTACTGCAGGGTAGGTCTCGAGTGGACGTTGTAGGGACATGTGCCACAATTAGTAAGGGGGCACAATCGATCATATATGCTAGTTGCGACGCACTGTTACCACAACAATTATATACAATATACAAGTTGGGATAGGCGGTCAAATTAAATGAATTTAGTAACCGTAGGTATATTTCCAATTTAGTTGAATATACACACATATATTTAGTTGAAAAAACATTTATGATATGATGACGTCAATAATAATACTCCAAAATTTTCAAAACTATTAATTTTGAATTAGAATGCATTGAATTGAAGAAGATTCTAACTTTAGACATGAAAATAATTATTTTTTTTTTTAATTTTCTTTAAAAAATTTCTAATAAAAAATTGTTTTTTTCAGCACAAATGCAAAGAATCCTAAAATATGGTTGCATCATCTCAATTTGTGTTAAAATTCTATAAGTAAAAATCATTTTTTTTTTTCTTTTTAATTTTCTTAAGCTCCTAACTTTTAACTAGAGAACTCCTTTTCTCTCATATATTTGGATATTTAGAAAAGGATCTCAAATAATAAGGAAAAATTTATTTTCTTTAAAAATTGAAAAATTTTTTTTTTTTTTTAAGATTTTTCTACTTTTCTTTACCTCGAACATAAATAAATGTCCTGTTTAAAAAAAAATAAAAAATATTCGGGATTTTCACCTTGATTTATTTTAGTGCGATAATTCTAGTTAAAGTATAAAGAAAGAAAAAGAAAGAAACGAAAAATAAAAAATTCACTGACCTCATTTTTATTCCATTTTTTTTTCTTTCTAAAAATATTCTGTCCACGAACTCCTTGCATTTCGTATCCCTTATTTCTGTCCTGGTTTTCTTTTTTTTTTTTTTAGTTTTCCTTTCTATATTCTGTACAAATTCCAGAAAGCAATATTTAATGTATAAATTTTTTATAAATTATTTATACATTAAAATTGCAATAACAAGCAGTTTTTTTTAAACATTGAAACAATTTTTTATTTTGAAATTAGCATTTATTTATTTTTTTTTTGTTAGAATGGAGTTATTTTCGTTTTCTAGAATTATTGTCTTATATTATTTCTGTCGTGTTGTATTTGGTTATGATTCTACAGGTGTACAATAAACGTACTGCATTTTTTTCGGCAATAGCTTCCAAATTGAAATCAGAATTGGAAAATGTAAGAAGACTATTACTGAAAGCTTATAGAAGATTAAATTACAAATTACAAATTACAGATATAGATTGCAAAATTACAAATAATTGCAAATTAACTATAAAATTTTACAATTAATAGCAAACACAATAATTTGTTATTTTAATATAAATTTTAAATAAAGTTCAATGTTAATGCATTTTAATTTTTACAGAATGGTGAAAGCTCACAAAACATATCCATGCGTCTTTAAGACTTGACTTCAAATAATTTAATAGTACAAGTACAGAATTCGACTTTTATTTGAACCTTCATTTTATACGGGAAAGAAATCATTTTGAAATGTAAATATTACAGCTACTTTAATTAGTTCAGCTTGCAAACTTAGCCTGTTAACTATAGCAACGTTTTAAAATTCTTTACCATTTTCCGATATTTATGCTATAAAATTTTAAAGTTTTCTGTCATACTTTTAAAATATGTTATACCTATATACATAGCTATAATATTAAAATAAATAAAGAATTCTTTTAAAAAGTGTCAAATTCCATAAAATTTATATTTTACTCTTAAATGAATTTCTTTGAATTTCTATAAAAATTCACTTAAAATTCTTGAAATATTAGAAGCAACACTTTTTTCATTTTTATCTTCTTTGCTCTCATAAGATGAAAAGTCGCTGCACAGAAATAATAACAATAACGAAAAATATAAAAAGAAAAATGGGAAAATTTTAGAAAAAAAAACGAAAAACAAAATTTATAGACTCTGAAAAAAGTCTGAAGATAATTTTAAAGAGAGAAAAATAAGAGAAAGAAAAAAATAAGAGAAAAACAACAAAATTTTACGCTTTTCCTTTTAATTTTACTTTAAGGTATTTTTTGTCAAATGGTGTGTTTGCAATATTTTATATTTTAATGTAAAATAGCAATTCTATAACTATACAAATAAAACCATATAATAGGTGTATTATTATATTATATACGTATTATGTATAGCATTTTTTTAGTTGTACAAAGTTGCCAGATCGAATATGTTTTGCTATTATTTCAATAATTTTGATAATTTTGTATTTTTTTACCCTTATATCCCAATTAAATAATTCTGACGTACATTTATTTCAATTGACAAAAATTATTACAAAATAATATGTAGTATTGAAAATTCATCAGAGATAAAAACTTAAGATAAATATATTATATTTTTTCACTGCGTAATTTTAATTGTGCTTAAGTACTCTTAGCATATTATTTCCCTTTTGAATCATTTCAAATTTATTTTTAAGATAAATTCGTAAGATCATTTTTGTGTTGTAATATTATAACAAATGGATATTCTATAGTATAGGAATTCTGTAGTAATATTAATTTTACAACCTGAAATTATTTTTTTTTTCCCATTTTCCCATTTTCTTGTTTACAGAAACCGCTGAGAACAAAATAATTCAAATAGTCCAGTTATTAATAATTAATCATGTACAGTAGGACCTCTATAACACGAATCACTACTTTGCAAGAAAATTTGTTCTAGTTAGAGAAATTCCGTATAATGAGGTATGCACGAAAAAGAGAAAATAAAGAAATAAGGCAAAATGCAACGAAACAATTGCTATTAAGGAGATTTTTTTCATACGAGAATTCGTATTACAGAGTATAAAAAATTTTTATGCCATACACTTATTTGGAGAAACTTCAGGGAAAAAAACCCTTTCTTAAAACATTCGTTAAGTAATTAATTAATTATGAGGGTATTACTATGTATAAAAGTGTGAAATATGCTATTCTGAAAGCAAACAAGTTTTACAAAGATATTTACGCCCTCTATTAACAATTTTAACATAGCTTATATTCCAAAAATTTCGTCTGAACATTCAACATTAATTTTTGATCTTATTTTATCTTAAATTTGAAGATTATAAATAATAAATGGCAACATTTTAATAATTTTAATATTTTTAAAGTTTTTAGGGATAACATGAAACCGAAAAATTTAAAAAATAAAGTAAAATTAAATAAATTTTTTTTTAAAATAAAATTTCATAAAAAACTTTTCAAAAAAAGCACGAAAAAACTTAAAGAAAATCAGGTGAAATTTTCTCAAAAATATGTTAAAAATATGTGACAGTAGCATTGCTGTTACGGCAGTAATAACATTATAATTTTTATACTACCGTCACATACACCGGTTATTTTGTTTCTCTTCTTTTTTTTTTCTTATTGTCTCTCTCGTAAAACTGAGATAAATGTAGTTGCTGCAGTCAGTAAAACGTGCAAATTAAATATTAAATATACATAAGTATATACATAGTTAAAATATATGTAGAATATAAAATAGGTGAATATTATTATGCAACGTAATATTTTCAGTATTCAAACAGAATGTTAAGGAATTTGCAGTTGATATATTTAATAAACACATAACAATATATTTATATGTGTATATGAAAATTATATATGTGGCAACGTCATACACCCTGACGTGAATAGTTTTATAACAATATTTTGTGGACATATTTACTTTTATATAATATTTTTGATTCGTCAAATTTTCCTTTCTTTTTTTTCTTTAAATGTTAAGAATATTGAGAATAAAAATATAAAATAAATTTCGTACATTAAAAGGTATACATAATAATTGGGTGGGAATGAAGTTGTACGTTAGTACGTGTAAAATTATAAGTTTATACATTGAATCTGTGGAGTAGACAAATAAATCTATTTAGAAATTTCAAGATTAATGTATTTAATTTGCATAAGAAAATTATTTTAATATGGTAGATTTTAATATGGAATTTTACATAGTAGAAAATAGAATTATTAAAGAAATTATTCTTTTTATATAAATATAAAATAATAAAAATAAAATCAAGTTCGATATTCTAGATTTCAGGCAGAAAGCCTGAATGTTTTTTTAATAATATCGTTGCCATATTTCAAGCGATTTGTCTAAGAAAATATAACAGAATGTGTAATTAATTTACTGGCATAATTAACTTAAAATGATTATGGCTGGCATAATTAACTTAAAATTTTTCTATAATATTGATTTGTCTTAAAATTTAATTGCAAATTGATTTGATCTTCGAATAATCAGATTAAAAATTGTGAAAATTTTGCAGATATACCATTAATTAGGCCTACTAGAGACCAATTAACAGAAATAATTGGGCGTAATGATACTAATATTTACCTAAAATCTATGATCAAAATGAAAATTACATTATTAATATTAAATAAAATGAACAATTTAAAAATTGTCCTTGTTTACAAGCCATTTATTCAATACTAACTTATTTATTATTAATTTTTTATTTTGTATACAATTTGTAAATAAAATCATTTTAAATTTTCATTTTTCTTTTCTGAATTATTTGTTTTTCAGTAACAAATTTCCATTCTACTTTTTTTTATATTCTTATTCACATTTCTCTATACACGTTGCCAGTTGTTATATATGAGAATGCAAATAAAAAAAAATGTTCAGTTTTTGTTCAAATATTTGCTTCAATTTATAAAAATTACACAATTTTCAACGAAAAAGTAAAACAAAAAAAATAACACGATGAAAATAATTCACCTAAAGAAATTCATTTAATATTTTAAAATGTATGTTTGTGCAAACTGAATGTAACATAGACCGTTTTATTTAAATGAACTGTGCGTAACAAAAATGCACAGTGACCAAAATGCTTTGCACGCGGGTTTAAGAATTCATTTTATTTGTAATTTTTGGCAAATTAATTGGAATTAAAATTATTAAGCTAAAAATTGAGCAATTATAAAAATATTTGAATTGATGAAATTTTTAAAACGCCGTATTATATGCAATTTTTTATGATATTCTTATAATAGTAAAAAATGTTTATTATAAATCCCAATATTTGATTTTATGTTTTGAATTTGATTTTAATTCACCTTTTTCATATCAATGTAAAATATAGCCTCAGATAGCTTTGTTTTCTAATATAAAACTGATTTAAACAGAACTTATTACAATCAATCTTATATGACAATAAAAATTATACCCATGTTGCTACACCAATAAAAATTATCTGATTTTAATATACGCAAAACTATTTCATCCTTTTCGAACTTTAAATCCTGCCACGTAACAGCTTTTACTGCATTCAATTAGCATTTTCCTGAATCACATACAATAAAAGCAAGCAATTAAGTATATACACATGTTAACCAACATATATGAATATGAAAGCAATAATTAAATTAATTAAATTGGATTTAATTTGAACAAATTAAACTACAAGAAGAAAAATCATAATTATGAATTAAAATAATAACAATATTTTTTATTATAACAAAAAAAAAAAACAATTTGCATTTAAAAATATGAAAAATTAAATTAAAATAATTGCATAAAAAAAAGGATGAGAATGTTTTATTTGAGTTGGTCTTTCAACTAACACCCGTATTTTATGATTTTTAGAGAAAATGAAATAAAATATGATTTTAGCTTTTGATAATTATTCAAGTTATTCAGAATGAAATTTCAAAATTTAATGCAAAATTCACCTAAAATTTAATTGTTTCTAATTTTGGATTGAATGGGAATATCATATTGTTTTCAAGCTTACTTTTGGAACACAACATACCAAGATTGGGCAGACAAATATCTAAACTACAAAAATTACCCGCATTGCGTGATGGAAATTCATGCACTGCAGCTCGAAATAAATTGGTAATAAATAGGTAATCTCAGTATTAATTGAAACGAAATGGAGAATTTAGCATACCCCTCATAAACTACAATAATATGTAAAAAATTTATTATCACTATAATTATAAAAACCATAACATCTGCTCAATATATGTAAAGGTATAATTATAATGATATTGAATTAAATATAAAATTATGTACGTAATTTTATACAAGATACTGAAAATTTCATATGAAATGCTACACTGTAAAAATTATATAATTAATTCTTTAATATAATTGAAAACAAAAAAAAAATATTTCAAATTTAAATAAAAATTTATTTTACTATAAAAATAACTTTATCACTTAAAAAAATTAGAAATGCAAATGTAAAAACTTGAACGCACAATTTTAAATTAAGAAGTTGTTTAAAAAATTTTATACAAAATTCCTTTTCCAATTCTATGGTAGCAATAAAAATTTTTTAAATTACAATATTTTTACTTCATCTATAACTAGTTCATTTGCAGGAGTTTTAGGATTTATTTTTTTATAGCAGTTTCTAATCGGCAAGGTCTTAAATTTTAAATAATTAATTTGTTGTGAATAACACTAATCTAGTACAAGCAATATTGTGTAGGGAAAGTGAGGCAAAAAATGTATTGGAACAAAAATAATTTTTGATTTGGTAAGGATTGTAGAATAAATTCAAGTTTAAATGCATTGTTCTGCTTAATTTGTTCCATTCATCTAACGTGATCATTGAAAATTAGAAATTTATCAACCTACTAACAATTAAGAAGGAAAGTAAGAAAAACAAAATCAAGTAATTTCATTTTTTCCAAAAAAAAAACTGAGGTAATCGTATTTTTAAATTTTTAATTAAATTTCCTCCAGAAAAAATATTTTTAATTTGAAGATTAACGTCACACTGAATCCACACTGAATTAGCTTTACAAATTATTATTTTTTTTTTCAAGAACACTCCTACTTTCTTATATCAAAAAATAAAAGATCATGCAATTTTGTTTTCGAATAACTAGAACTGATAAAGTGGGATTTTTATACGAAGAAATTATTTTGAATGTTCAAGCTAAGAATTAGAGCAGAAATAGATTGAGGTCTCATAAATTGAGTTCCGAAACTAATTTTGATGGGTTTTCGCTCACATTCTGAAACAATAGCCTTTATTTGTAAATTAATTTAATCAGAAAATTACTAGTTCATTATTCTGTATAAGTTATTAAGTCAATTTTTCTACTCTTTAATTTCCCATATTAAAATTTATTTTCAAAAAATATAAAATTTTAAGATTTTTATTTTTACTCTATTAATTTTCTAAACTATTTATTTGAAAAGTTTTTATTAAATTTAATTATTTACAATCATAATCATTTTATAATCAGATTAAATTCAAAATATTTTAAAAAAATTTTATAAAATTTTATCTGAAACATTTAATTTTAATTTTAATTCCAATATAAATGAAAATGAAATAATTGAAATATTTTAATATTCTATAATATTAATTAAATTCAATATAAATTGATATAGAGTAAATTAAATAAAATTCTAAGTATATTATAATAATGTAGTCTTTCGAATACTATTCATTCATGAAAACTATTCATTAATATTGTGCCCAAAATAGTGTTAATTTTATTTATTATACTGTAAAAAGTCCTAATAAATTAATACAAAACTTTCATTTCGGAAATTATATAGAATGATAAACTTGTAAAATTTAAATCATTATTTTATTATTTTAAATTTTATTTATTTATTAATTATATAATTATTATTTTTGAATAAAATGAACACGAGAATTTTTTTTTAATTTTAATAGAAATAAAGTTGGGTCAAACCAATGGTTTGTATTATAGCACTTTTCCCTTCAGCAAGTGAAAATTCTGCTTTTAAATACAGTCTATGTATACCTATCACACATTCTAAAAATTATTTTCATTCATATACAAAACTATTTCTAGGATTGCATATATTTGGGATGACGCATATATGCAGTCTTTGAAATAAAGCAAAAATTAATATAAAGAGGGGTTAACAAAATGCTCAATTTTAAGATTTAATTGTGTGAGTTAAGAAAAATAATTATATTTTTTAATGTCATGGAATTTACCGTTAGCTTTTTGTGTTTATAGAAATTTGAAAAAGCTTGCGTTTTCGGAAATATAAGGTGTCAAAAATTCGAAATTTACAAATTTCAAGAGACGATAACTTGAGAGGGGGAGGAGATGGAAAAAAATTTTCTTCTATCGAAAATAACATTTTGTTAATATCTAAAAGCTCCTAAAATTTCAAGCTTCTACAGGCTGGGGTCTAGAAGAAAAACGACATAAAAAATTTGGTAAAAAAGGACTTTAGATAACGGTAAATTTAAAAGGCCATTTCGTTTTTCTAAAGTTTAACTATAGTATACCGCGCTAGGGGAAGTAAGCCCCTGCCTTTATGCGTTTGCAAAATTTCAAAAATGCTTATGGTTTCATTGCAACAAATAGTTAAAAAAGTCCATTTTTTAGAGGGGGGGAGATAGGTAAAAATTTTGTTCTACGGAAATAAGTTTATAGTAAAGATCTATGCACGTATAAAATTTCAGCTTTCTATCTTCAAGGGTGTAGAAGTTTTGTAAACAGAAACACGGACAGACGGACGGACGGACGGACGGACGGACGGACAGAGTGAAACTAATAAGCACTTTTTTTCAAAAATTTTTTGGAAAAACAGTAAAAAATTACAAAATTGCAATTATTTGATTGCATATTGTACTGGATGAATTTAAAACAGGGTGTAAGAGTGGTAAAATCGTTTCTGAGGGAAGGAAGGGAGTAGAAGGGCTATTTACCCTAGTGATTTTTATTTTTTCCTAATTTGAAAGATTTTAAGGTGGAACTCAGTTAGTCAATCTTTTTGTAATAAATTTTATTTTTTTTTTGACTTATTACCTCAATAACTTTTTTGAATAATACCTCAAATGACAGAGTGTATTTCGTTCAAATAAAAACCTACTTTTCAGATTTCCATTGCATATTAATTTTTTTTTTTAAACGGTTAAAAATTGTGGAAACTATAGCTATTCAAATCGATAAATCTTTTTTTCGAAGCCTAAAATTTTCAACTGGGATTTTGGGATATTCAGTAGGTATTTAACCCTTAGAATCCCGAACGGTACGATTTTTTTCATAAAATTGTTTTACATCTCTGCCGCCGAGATATTGTACTACGTTACAGGTTCACCCTGTATTTATTAATTTTATTAGAAATTTAGTACTCGTATTGTAAATTTATTGAATTTGAATAGAAACAAAAAAAAAAATTAATAAAATTTTTCAAATTTAATTTAATTTTTAAATAGAATTTAAATTTTAATACAAAATTTATTAATATTAAATGGATGCTTAATAATTTGTTAAAAGGGGCTATAATACAAATCTAAATCAATTGATTCAACTATATCGAGGTTTAAAGTTGAAAACAAAAATTCATATTTTGAAATAATTTTTCGGAAAAAACCTTTAGTTTCACGTGGAGGATATCTTATAAGATCATGTAAATCGAAAATTTAATTCTATTAAAGAGAACACATATTTCATGTTTAATCTATGTAAAATGTATAATATTACACTACTTTACTTATACAATCGAATAAAGGGCAAATGAACACTTCGCCTAATATTGTGAATAGGTGTATTTTATTTTTAAGTAGGTTTATAAAGCTTGTTATTACAGCTCTTATTGATATTATTGTAACCCCATAATATAATTACTGACATTCCAGATCATTTAAATTTTTGGAAATCATTTTAATTTTATAGAGTAAATCATCTTTAATTTCTTTAGATTCGTGTAGATTAAATCAAATTTTTCTGAACCAAGTATTTAAATAATATGCTTAGTTCGTATGTATCTCTGTGATTGTAATATCTCTTGTATAATATTAAATGGGCTTGGGTGATCTTGCGCTATAAGTTTACAGAACTATAGAATAACAGAATAAAAGAACTATAGAATAACTACAGAATAACAAAAAGGTGTTATTACCTTTAGACTGCGTATTAAATTATAGAAAATATAATTCATTTTTCTAAAACAGTTTAAAAAAAAAGTCAACGAAAACCAATACATTTCAAATATCGCACATTTGTGACAACAATAACATAATGTAAATCAAAATGCAGAGTCATAAACTTCTTTTTATTACTATTACATTTCAATTATATATGTAAAGCTTTTCTGTAACAAAATAATATAGAAAACTTATTCATGTACTTGTCTCACCAACTTCTATAACAACATTCATTAGCCTTTGATAGTAATTTACATTCGGCTATATAAATATTTCAAATCCCGCAAGTCGATGTCATACTTTTGAGTTGCGTCTTTGTTCTTGCGAATAAGCGGCATATTATTTAATTTAATAAAAAGAAATATTAAAAATTTTTCAAAATTTCTGCATTTAAATTATTAATTACATGTAATCGATTTATACAAACAATGCCTCATAATCTGTTATTTTAGAACTCTAGAATCAGGATACTTTTAGAATTCATTGCATTTTTGAATAATCTGAGTCTATATAGAATATTTTATAATGCCGGTTAATTAAATTTTTAATAATAAAAAATACCCTTGTATATTATGTATTTAATTTTTCTTTTTATATAAATAAATATCCTTACCGATTACATTTTTAATAAAAGCACAACTTTAACAATATAATATTTGAGTTGAAATATTCTAAAAATAAAATTTTTTGGAAATATATAATTGAATAAAAAACTAAATTGAGAAATTCCTGCAAGGGAAGTTTTGTTCAAAAAATTTTAAGCTATACATTTTATACATAAATTATATAGAGTAATAAATATTACATATACTATGTACATTAATATATGAAGTTAAGATAAAATTAAGATAGAGTAACAAGTAACATACATGTATACATATAAAAATAAAGAAAACAATAAAAATAATAATGTTATTATCCTTTTTTTATATCCTAATTTCTGTTCCTGTTTTATTTTTGTTGTTCTTATATAGTTTTAAAACTAAAATCATACATGGAATACAAGAAGACGACAAACTTTAATCCTTAAAAATATATTTTATATATATTGTATATATATATATATATATATCTTTTATCTTTAATTTTTTACTAGGGGTATCCTTATGTTTTCTTCATCTTGTTCAACTTAATTCTAATATTTTTTTTTTGTTTTGTTTTTAAATAGCAACAAGGAATAAAAATTTCCTATTCTTTATTTTCTCTATATAGTAACTTTATATTTTTATTTTTTTTTTTATTTTTTTCTTATTTATATTATTATTTTATATATATATATATATATTTTGCTTTATGTCTATGTTTAAATCAATAGTAGTTAATAATAATAATAACAATAAAAAATAATAATAGTAATGATTGAATTGAATTTGAGTTGAAAGCAAAAGAAAATTTTTGAAACTTGGAGCTGAAAAAAAAAAAAAAACAAGAAAGAAATCATAGAAATAGAATTTAGAAAACAAAAAGAAAAATAGAAAAATAATCAAAAATAACAGTATAAATAATTTCTACTGAAAATTTTAAGGTAAAATGGGGGTTAAAAATTTTATCATTTTTGTTTGATAATCGTAAAAGAATTTACGAAAATAATCTCAATAACAAAGGCAAATTTTTTCGAGAATTGGTGATGTTTCTGAAGTTAGGTAATATGACGGTCATAGAACAACAGGAAATAATGGGGAAACATTTGCTATTTTTTGCCGTCTCTCTTCACTTATTATGTGGCTGAAAATTAATTTATTGTGTCTTTCTCTTGTGTGATTTAACCCAAAACTTGGCATATGTAATTCCAAATTTTTTTTTTTCCAAACCTTTTGAATTTCGTTATGAGACATAATGACAAAGGGTGTAAGGTAAGGGTGTAATTGAAAAATACCTTTTATTTTTTTTATTTTTTCTGGAAATTCTATAAAATCTCGAGCTCAAATTTGGTATAGCATGTTTTATATTTAAAATATTTCTCAATAAATTTTTAAATTTTAGGATAAAAGCAGTAAATATGAAGATAAAATATAATTATGTGAATATAAAAATATTATATAATTAATTACTATATACTATAATATTATAGAATGGCAGTGTAAGTTATAGCTGATTTATATACAAAACATTATAATATCTATTTATATTTTATAAAATTATTCATTTAAATATATAAATATGTGTAATTGAAATTTGCTTGTCCCATAAGCATGTCATCATAATTAAAATTAAATTGGAACAGATTTAACTATGAATTAATTAAATTGATTTTTTCAAGGCTTTGGTAAAATCTCCCCAAATTTTATTTCTCTATGTTTTTTTTGATTATTTTTTAAAAACTTAAATAAAATTAACCTGTTTATGGTGTAACAATCCCCTACTATTGATAACAAGAAAATGTTATCCTAAATGTATGCAATTGAAATTTGTTTTCTCATTTTATTTTCTAAGTTACGGTACGGTAAAGTAATAGGTTTTCTTTTTTCTCTT
This sequence comes from Condylostylus longicornis, assembly GCF_029603195.1. Taxonomy (NCBI): domain Eukaryota; kingdom Metazoa; phylum Arthropoda; class Insecta; order Diptera; family Dolichopodidae; genus Condylostylus; species Condylostylus longicornis. The sequence continues at coordinate 400,219 of NW_026577982.1, forward strand.
TAAATTCTCGTTAATTATAAGAGAGACGCTCTCTCTTTTTCTTTCTCTCTCTCTCTACAAATAATATTGTTTCTTTCAATCAAATATTAATTTTTGAAAAAATTTTAACCCCTATTTAACCTTAACTTTTTGAAATAACTAAAAAAAAATAATAAAAAAAGAGAAAAATATTTGTAAAGTTTAAATTAAAAGAAGGAAAAATAATTTTTTCTCTCTTTTTTACTTTTTGAAATGAAAAACAAAATTATTTTATTTTGTTGTTTCTTTTTTCATTTTTCAAAAATTCAAAAAAATTGACAAAAAAAAAATTAAGGAGAAAAAAAAAGGACATTGCTTAAGTTCACCTTTGTAATTCGATTTGATAAGGATATAAACATGATACCATTAAAGAAACTAAATAAATTCCTAAAGTAAAAGTCAATTTTAAATAAATTGATTTTCCGTAAGAAATATATTGATGCTGCTCATACTTCTCTCCTATATTATAAAGATGATGCTGATAATATTGATGATAATGATGATGATGATGACATTGTTGATGATATTGATGTAGATACTGTTCTGGATGCTGTTGTTGTTGTTGTTGTTGATTACATTTGTGAAAATAATGCTGCTGTAGATGATAACAATGATTGTAATATTGATGACAATAAGGACAATATGTATGATTTTGATGATATTGATTTAAATGATGATATCCTTGCAGCAAAATTTCAATTTCATAATAGCAATGATTCTTTTGTTGTTTTTCTCTTTTTAGCAGTATCACCTGATTATGGCACGGATATTGATGATAAAGAAAAATATTGTTATAATTTTTTTGTTGTTTTATCATTTTTACTCTTTCTTCTTGATTTTGTTCTCTCATTTCTTGTGCTTTATTTATTTTGATGTTATTTTGTTGTTCATATTGTTGTTGTTGCTCTTGCTGTTGTTGTTGTTGTTGCTGTTCTCTTTTCTCTTCTGGCATTAAAACAACTACAATTACTATAATTTTTCTCCAATATATTATTATTATTTTTATTGTTGTTGATTCTTTATATTTTTGCATTTTTATATTATTATTATTTTGTATTTTTCTTCTTCTTCTATTTATATTATTATTTTTATGATAATTTTCTTTTTCTTCCTCTTTGTTCTCCTTCATTTTATATTCTATACATTTTATATTTTCTAGCATATGTTTTTGACTTATTTGTTGTTGATATTTTTCCATATTATATTTAAATATTTGTTGAAATTTTAATATAATATTATTTTTTATAATATTTTCATATTGAATTTTTTGTTTATAATATTCTATTTGTTTTTCATTACTTTGTTTTTTATTATTAATATTATATTCAATATTTTGACATAATATTTCAATATATATTTTTTTTGGTTTTTTTTTAATATTTAAATAATAATAATAAAATAATATAAATTTTTGTTGTTGATATTTTGTTTGTTCTAGTACTAGTTTTTTATATTTATTATTATTTTTATTATTGTTATTGTTATTATTATAGTTGTTATTGTTGCTATTATTGTTACCATTGTTGATGATATTAATGTTCTTGTTGTTGTAGTATCGGTTATTACTGTTAATATTATTATCAATAAATAATATTGTTGATGATATTTTTTTTAAATTTTCATAAATATTTGATAATGGTAATGTCAGTAATAATATTAAATTTTTTGTTATATATTTTGTATATTTTTGTTTTTGTAATTGAATATTATATAATATTGAATTAAATTTTATTGATGATGCTGATGATTCTAAATTACCTTTAGTCACTTGCTCTTGACATCTACCAATTGCATCAATATCTAATGATATCATTGGTTTACCATTCACTTCTAATGGTGATATACAATAATTTTTTGATAAAAATTCTGTATTTTGATATGTACCATTTGCTAAAGGACTATCTAATAATGTATGTATATGACAACCGCATGGAAAATGATTTCTGTCAACTGTTAATATATCAACACCATCTAATATAATTGTATTTGGTTCAGGCATTTCCAATAGATGATTGCCTGCGAAAATATATACATAAAAAAAAAATAAACAAGTAATATTTAAAAATGAAAATGTGTATTACAAAATTTTTAATTTAATAATTTAGCAAATAAAAATTTGGAAATTCATTGAACTATTCAATATAACAGCGTTGAAACTAATTGCTAATAAACTAAAGGGCCGCATTATTTTTTTATAAATTAATCTCTGCAGTTTTAAGTATTTTAGGCAAAACTTCTCTGAAATCGAAAATCTCTCGATTTCTTCTAAGAAAAAATTTTTAAGCTCAAATTAAACCTCCTTTGCAGTTAATAAATTTTTTGCAGTTTAATTTAGTTTTGAGAATTTAATGTAATTCAATTAATGAATTTTCGGCTTCAGTTTGTAAAAACTTACTTTCAAAGTTAGTTTATGCCTTTAAACACCATGACTAATGGAAAATTTTCATCTTTATTCAGTTAACTTTCAAATTACAATATTTCCAAATACTGAATAAAATTTTATCTTTTAAAATTGTTTTCGCCTATTTACAGTACTCGTCACCGAAAATGCAATAAAATTAGAGTTTTCTATTACAGATTATGCTGCTACAATGTGGTTACTACTTTTCGTAGCTAACACTCAAGTTTCCGGAAAAAAAACCGGCTTTCCATTTCAATTTATTCAAAAAATATTCGTAATTATTAAGGAAACTCCTACTGATACTAGTAACTTCTAAGCTGTGAATGCAATATGGCTTTGCTTTGCGTATAATTTTCTAAAATCTGAGATCCCTAAATCAAACATTAAAATTTTATTCAGAAAATGATTCAGCCCTTATATTTCATTTAAAAATTAAATATTTTATTAAAAATTTTTACTTACCTTCTAATTTTAAATGTTTTATTTGTTGTGTATAAGTTATATTTAATTCTTCGATTGCATCAATTTTATTATTTAATAAATGTAATAATCCAACTTGATTTAAACCACTAAATGCATCAGCACATATAACACCTAAATCAGAATCTTGTAATGTTAAAAATTGTACACCAGTTATACCACGAAATGTATATGGTTGTAATTCTTTTAAATCCATATAACTTAATTTTAATAAACCAACATTTTCCATACCAAAAAATGCATCAGGTTCAATTTCTCTAATACCAGATGGTAATAATAAATGTCCGACATTTGTTAAACCAGAAAATGCTGATGTTTCAATACGTGTTAATGGATTATTTGTTAATAATATTAAATTAACATTTGATGTACCAGCGAATGCATTACCTTCAATTCTAACAATTTGATTATGGCTAAGAAATATTGCTGATAAATTTTGTAATCCAGCAAAGGCAAATTGTGAAACCGTTTTTAATGGATTATTTTGTATTGAAAGTTCTTGGAGTCGTGGTAGACCACGAAATGCAAATTGTTTTACTTTTGTTATATTATTTGTATCTAATGATAATTTTTTCAATGCACGTAAACCAGTAAATGAATCTGGTTTTATAATAGAAAAATTATTTTTTGTTAATGATAAATTTTCAACTGATGAAGGTAATGTCCTTAATGGTATACGATTTAAACCGCCAGTATTGCAAAGAATCTATAATTTAACGAGGTGAAAAGAAAAAGTTTAAAGTAATTAAATGAAGATTTTTGTTTTTTTATTTTTATTTTTAATTAAAAAATTAATTCTTACTTGAGTTTGTGATAAACAAATGCACTCTGGTGGACATGATACATAGGTTTCTAATGGTCGGAACATCCAAGAAAATCCAATTATCAATATTTGAAAGATAATTGTGATATTGATCATTTCACCACTTGTAATTCAAACATGGAGAATTTAATCTGAAAATATAAAACAAATAATTAAATTTAGAACTAATTTTGATTGAAATTCTCATAGAAAATATAAAGTTTAAAATTGTAATATTAATGTGGTTGCCGAGATAATTACACCAGAAAATGAAATGAGAATGTTGATTGTTCTCTACAGAAGGGGATATGGCAACTCGTTTTATTGGGCCAGAGAAATAATTTGGAATGCCAACAATAACAGTTCTATGCTAATTCGAGATTAGGACTGGCATAGATCTTGATTGATAACTTGACGCTGCAGCAATTCGCTTGCGATCGTGATACTTCAAGAAGGGCTTGTACTCGCGATGACTGTAATATTGTAATTTGTCAGGGGCTTTAGTAAAGCGCTAATATACCGTAAAGATTTTATGAGTGAATGTAAGAACCACCAAGGGACACAAGTCCGCACCTGCGGAAACGATTTGCAAATTTAATCAATGGTTATGATTCTGCATTAAATATCTTAGTTTTTTGTAGAATATCGTAAAAATTACATTAAAATTTTTAAGGTATAGATTTTTTCTAACGAAGAAAGTGTTTTCAAATTTTAATACTGCCACAATTTTCACTTATATAAGGGTTATTGAGTTTAAAAAATTAAAAATCAAAAACTTTTATTAAAATAGAATTGAGAAATTTTTAAAATAATTTTATACCAAAACTAAATAAAAATTCGATTTATATAAGGACCTTAATTTAAATTTTGAATTATAGCTAGTCCTTCATTTTTCCTTCTTTTCTTTTTCTTATTTTATTGACAAATTCATTTAAACTCTTTATTTATTCTCGACCTGATGTACTACCGCACACACACGCATCATCACAACCAGATTTTGCATTTTAAAAGAAGTTTTCTTTTAAAATGCAAAAATCATTTTTCTAAAAAATATTGGAAATAATAAAAAAATCTTTTTTAAAATTTATTCCAAAAATTTTCATTTTTGATTTTTGATTTTCAATTATTGTAGAAAAATTTCTTATGTTTCATTTATTTTCAATTTTCAATTCAATAAAATATTTTCCAAACTTTACGATAATCTTTTAATACAAAAAATAAAAATTGGAAAATGCTTATTTATTTTTTATCCTAGAGGAAAAAAAAAGAACTATTGTACATATTTTTGGACCCGGGTGTTGTCCTTCCGATTATAGAAAAAAAATATTGTACAAAAGAATAAACTTTGCTGTTAGCTATTTATTTTAATGTGAAATTCGACATTCTAAAAAAAAAAGTCAAGAATGATAAATTTTTGGAATTATATTTGTTCCAAATGATAATAAGATTCTAGAGAAAGGACAATGACTTTAAAATTGAAATTTTAAGAAATTGAATTAAAATTCTGTACAGTTATCACAAATAATAGGATAAAAGAAATATTTTGGTTAATAATAAAATTTAGGATCAAAATCATTTGTCTTGATAAAGCAGTAAATTCTGAGGTAAAAAAGTGGCAAATTGTATTGAAATTGTATTGAAATGGCAAACTGCAAAATTGTAGTTAATTTTGTGCTACTAAATACAATGTTATATAGAATGAAGTATATTTTATAACAATGATATAGCCAATAAAAAATTAAAATTACTGTCTATGAAACTGCAAATCTAATTTTTTATTTGCAGATTTTCAATTTCATTCAAGAGCCATACCATACGTTATATCCAGCTGACCATACAAAATCTTTGAAATTATACTCCTCATCCTTCAAAATTAATTCTTTAATCATTCACTTACTACTGTCACTTTGCTATCCCCCCTTGCTACTCTAGTTACCATCAGAAAAAATTATACTCTATGAAACTCCTTTACATAAAAGCTTTATAGGTTTAATAATTTTGACATTTACGAAGGATTTTTAATTTGATTAGTAACAATTAATATTTAATTAATTCATTTTAAGAATTTATAATGGAATGAAATTTTGTGACCCTTCCATTAAATACTCTAATATATGGCCGATATAAATCACGTACAGATACGATAACGGATGCTGAGTATATAATTTGCATTATTGAGTATGAAATGGGTAAAATAACTACAAATTTTTCTATATTACAATATAATCTACTAATTTACTAGTTCATAATATTAAAAACCCCCTGTATATAACGAAGCAGCCAAATATTTCAAAATTTACGATATGTGGCTTAAGCATCTAAATTTAAACTAAAATAAAATCAAAAAGTAAATAACAAAGTTCATGTGTCATTCTATTTTAACGTCACTCAATTATCTCAATTCCCCGATTTCAAATATTTGACAGGTGTTCAAATTTCAATCACATTTTCTTGTTTATTTTAAGAAAACTTTCATGAACCTTTCGTTCTGCATCACCATTATTTTAAATAAAATTTTTACTTATATATTTTTATAATATTATTTCTAAAAAGATTTTAAAGTTTTCTATATATATGCAGTCAAAACTATTTGAAACAAAATTTTTTTGATTATATTCCGACAAAAAACACACCCACACACAACAATGGACTGAACCGCTTCAATAAAAATAAAATTTTATAAAAAAAATATAAAAAATTTTTGCAATTTTTTGTAGCAAAAGGAAAAAATTTTTGTGTTGGCGATTGTTTTTATTTTTAGAATATTTTGAATTCCAAAAGTTACCAAAACAGCAAGCCGGTCTCATTCATGTGGTACGGAAAAAAATTTTTAAAAATCACAAAAAAAGTACATGTGTGCAGGAGGAAAACTATAGAAAAAAAACTTTCTCTTTTCATCTCTTATTAAAAATTTTGCATTATAAAAGATTCTCTCGCAATTCAAAGAAGTTAGAGATTGACAATAGCAAGGTTGACAAGTGGCAAGAAAGTAAATTGTGTTATGTAAAGAAGATTTGGTTTAAAAAGTGATTGTTTAGTCACGCAGTTTTCTGGATTTATTATATTGGATCACTAGATTTAAAAGAAATAATTTGGATTATCGACTCAATTTAACTAAAATTTCCAATTACTGAATTAATATTCAAATAATTGATTAATGCCACTCAAAGCTGCATATGTAAATTATAGATTCCTTTCTTCAGCCTTCCTTACGGACACAAATGAATAAAACACGATACTATTTATTCCAAGAATTTCGTATAACGAAATACCATTAATGCATGCGCATTCAAAAATTAAATAACTTGAATGGGAATTCAAATGCAATGTAATCATTAAAACCCCTACAATTTATCATTTTACGCATTGATACTGGAGTTATTCAATAATATTTCAGGGATGCTACGTAAAAGCAATAGGACAGAGATACAAAATTTCATTTAATCTCTCTTAGAGAAGTTTTATAAATTTTAAAATTTAAATTGGAATATTTTAAGGCTTCCACATTTAAAAATTTTAATATTAAGCCTAACAAATAACAATTTTATTAAATGAGATCAATTAAATACCATATAAAAAACAATTACTATTGCAATTTTCCTTAAGTTTTGCAAGTAATTGCGATTTTATGCAAATTTTAAATTATAAGATCAATGTAGAAATCTTTTTATTAATTTAAAATTCCGAAAAAATAAATACGAAATGTGAACGTAATTTAAATTTTATGTTTGAGAAAAACTTTATTGTAAATTTCCCTCTTGTGAATTTGAAAGACAAAGTTTTGCTTTTTGTATTAAAATATTTTATTGTAAAATTTTCTTTACAGATTGTATTTCTAGATTGTAAGTAATAAATTCGAATAAGAAATTGAAAGGTGGTAGTAAAAATTATGCACTCAAAATTCAATCTTGTGTGTAGCTTATAAAACTCAAACGGAAAACTAGTTTTCATGAAGCAATCATTTAGTCTTGAATACGGAATTTTGGGAATAAATGTTGTCCTTTTAAAAATTTTTATTTTCTTTACATAATTGGGTAATAATTTTAAATACAAAGTTGTGATTTACTGCGTTATTTCGAAAATTAAATTCGGCTTATTTGTATAATTAAGAATTTTTTATTCACATTGTACCATTAACCAATTATGGAAATGTAGTTTTCAAGAGATCTAGTAAAATATGAAAATAGTTGAATTTTTATTATAAAATCTCTTACTTTCTTGTTGATATTTTCGTGAATTATTTTAAAAATATTTGTAAAATAAAACCTTTTTAAGGAATACAATATTAAAACTCCTATGGAAGTAGATTCTTGCCACTATAGAAGTAGATTTAACTACGGACACAATTTTGTTAATTACTAAGTACTAAGAACAGGAACATATTTTTGTCTGAAGAATTGTGCAAGGTAACTGAAATGTTCCTTATTTAAAATTAATAAAAAACCATTGTATGAATTTTGTTCAGTCAGGCTCATATTTGGTGGCTCCTCTCATATCTGTCTGGCGGTTATTTTAACAATGACCTACATTTAGTCGATTCTTTCGAGAATAAATAATTAAATGAATGAATTGAGAATAATTAAAATTTTACGCACGCTTTATTTTCCATATCCTTTGTTTTCATACAGCAGAAGAATCACAGAGCTTTGCTTATCTGCAATGTGTAAATTATTTTATTATCTGTTTCATAATATTTTTGAAAAATTTTAAAAATTTAAATTACACTAAAAAAAAAAAAATGTGCCACACTATCTTCACTCACTTCTACGAAATAATCATTCCATATTAACTTATTTTATTGCAGTTTTACTTTCATTCTACATAAAGTTAAGATGAGATCCTTAAGTTAAAGGATATGCCATTGCTTAACCCTTTTAAAGTTAAAGTTAAAATGCAAAAAAAAAAAGAGAAAAAATGAGAAAAAAAACGACTATGTATGAAAGGAAACTGGGAAAACTTATAAATGCTTTAGAGAAATTACCAAAAAAAAAAAATGAGAAAAAAAAATATGGAAAGCGAAAAAGAAAATCAAATTAAAAAGAAAACATTGAAGAATTTGGTAACTTTTTTGTTTTCTCTTCTCTTTTTTTTTCTTTTTGCACTCTCTCCCAACTATGTTGTATTTTAAAGTATTATTCATAATAATATGATTAGTGTTGTTGCAGTATAACTATGAAAAGTAGCAGAAATAAAAATAAAAACGCAAAAAAAAAGAGAGCGGGAGAATTTTATAAGGAGAAAAAAATATTGCGATTTTTTAAATTTTTTCAGATGGTGTGGCATGGCAGTAAACATATAGCAGCATTTTGTAGTTGCTCTTTTATAGCGATCATATTTGTTAAATGATGTGGTTCCAGATGTGAAAAATTAAAAATAAAAAAAAATTAAAATAATATTAAGAAAAAAAAAAGAAGAGAGAAAAATAAAAGCTAAAAGTGGGAAAGAAATGAGGGAATTATGAGGGTAAAAATGTATGCAATGTGTGACTTTTCATATTCTCACCATATTATTTATTTATTTTTGTTTTGGTTTTGTATTTGGTATATTTTTATATAATATGCAAGTGAAATGAAAAATTACCATAAGAAGATGAATAATTTCGACAATATAACTGTTATATTCGAATATGTTATATTAATAATAGTGGTTTCCTTTTTACTCTTATTTTTTTCTGGTTTTTTTTTTTTTGTTTTCTAAATTGAATGAAAGTTCTCAATTTTATATTTTATACTTGTGTATAACAACATCGCTCCGGGAAGAATATTTTTTTCTTCTTTTTGAAATTTTTAAAATATAAATTTGAGGATTTTTGCATTTTATAAGGATAAAATGGTATATAAAGGATAAAAAGTTTATAAGAAGAGTGTTATAAATATTTTATAAGTTTTACAATTTTTTGAAAGAAAAAAAAGGAGAAAAGCATTTTAGTGAATACCATTATGACTTAATGGTTTGATAAAAACAATTTTCTACTTAATTTTTTTTAAAAAAGAAAGAAATGAGTCTCAAATGTCTTCAAGTAAATTTGTTTTTTATTTTTAAAGTTAATCATGTTTTGGTTATTTTAAATTTAGAATTCATAATATAAGTACAAATAACGCTAATGACACTAATGATTGAGGTTGGCAATTCAATTTGAAATTGAAACTCATTACAAATTATTTGTACATCTGATAAATACCAAAAATATTGCAATAAAAGTAAATTTTCTGCCCAAATCATGAATTAGTATATATAAAAAAATTTTTATGTGTTTATTATTGTAAAGCATAGTATAAAAATGAAACAAAAGGTTCTATTCCAATAGTCATATTTAACTGGTCAGAGGATTCAGAAAAATTCAGCGAAAATAAATGCAGTTAATCACGCCTCCCGTGTTTCACTTTAGACATATTAATTTTATTCGAAATTAATATATAATTAATATTTTATATGTACTCTTTACTTACACAGAATTACTTTAACCCTTTCGGAATTAATTCAGACAACATTTGTACCAGAAGAATTAAATTAAAGTTGGATGAAAACAATGGCCTGTAAAGTAAGACATTTCACTCCAACAACAGCTGTTAAAAGCATTATTAAAATTACTTTCATTAAGATACCGAAATATTTCCAAAAATTGCATACATTTAGGATAACAGACAAAAAATTAAAGAGGCACTAACATAATCGTGAATTGAGGGGTTAATTGCGTGAGTTAAGATAAATAATTATATTTTTGAATTTCAGCTTTGTATCTTAAAGGATTTGTAAACAGACACACCTACAGCTAATAGTTGCACCCCTAAAGGCAAATGTCAATCTTGAAAGAGGGTCAAATTATGCTGTTACTATTTCAGTTACCACTTATTAAGAATTATTTAAAACTCTCGACTTAACACATGGAATCCCACAAAATATAGAAATAACAGTGCTATTTTCTTTTAACATAAGCAACATAGCATGAGTACCACTACTGTCTTGTCAAATATCTTGTACCAAAATGTTGTAATACTAAAAATTCCTCAAAAAAAACAAATCAAAGTAAACAAAAAATTATTTTTTTTTTAACTACCATTAGTCACTATTATACAAAGCATTATACAAAATATGCAAATTAAATATACTCGTACTTTTGTAATTTAAAGGAGCATTAATAAACATTTTTTTTTTTGAGACTTTCACATTTCCATACAAATCCATCCATACAAATTATGATTACTTACTTTACGAATACATGTGCCTACATATGTGCTATTACTGTAGTAGTGTATGACAACATCATTTTACTTATTAAATCTACCAACAAAACAACAGCCTTATTTTAATATTCAAAATACAACAATAAAAAGTAGAGAAAAAAAAGTGATAAACAACAAAACAAAAAAACACAAAAACAAAGAAAAAGAGAAAGAGAGTAAAAATCTCAGAATAAATGTCAACACTTTAGAAACTTTTGACATTCTATGTAACCATTTATCATATCATCATCTCTATTCATTTTTTTTTTTGGATTTTTTGGGGTTTTACCCCATAGTACACAAATTGGTATGAGAAGAGAATACCGAGATTTTTTTATATAATATTCACATATGTATATGAGATCATTTGAATCCCATGTGATTATTAAGACCTTTTTTGTCTCCCCCTCTTTCTCTCTCTCTCTGTGTTTTTCTTCCTCTAATTTTTTGTGTTAAAAAAAGACAGAATATTCCTGGTAAAAAAAACAATAAACAAATAAAAAAAACTCCTTCAATCTCTCTATATGATAGTACCATGATAAAAGAAAAAAACAAAAGAAAAGAAAAAATTAAAATTAAAATTAAAAAAAATACAAGGATAACATATAATATCATTATCCTTTTCAATTAAAGAATAAAATAAAAAGTAAAAAGCAAATATAGAATGTTTATCTTTTGATAATGTTAATCAAATAAAACTCATTAAAACAAAGGTATAATGAGTAGAAAAAACAAAAACAGAAAAAAAAATTTTGTTAAAAAGTATAAAAGGTACAAATGAGCACTTACATGTCATCTATAAGTGAAAAAATAAAAAGGAAACTGATATAAAAATTTTGTGAATGAGAGTAATTATATAATTTTGTATTGTTTATACAAATTATTAATTATAGGTACAAGCTATATATTTATATGTATGTGGGTATATATGTACATAATATTCACATATTATTTACAAATTCTTATCACAAGGGAATTTTAATAATATACGTTCGTTAATAATGAGAACAAATGAAAGGGGAAACTTTTGTTTTTCAATTCAAGATCACAATAGATAAAATAAAGAGTAAAATACAAGTAAAATTAAAAGAAAAGTGAAAAATATGACCTTAAAAAAAATTATTTTAAAATTAATATTGACAAATTCAAAATAATATTTGCAGTTAACTTTATTAATATAGTCGCAGATAATTTATCAATGTTCGATTATGGGACAATATTCTATTTCTGCAGATAAGCTCTATTCAAAATTAGAAATTAATTTAAACTTCAAATTTTTTAAAATGCATGCCTCAACTATAGAATATTATGGAATTATCTAATCAATGGTGCAGTAGTTATGGCACCGGTTCTTTAACCGAAGAATCACAGCCTGACCAAGGGGTTTAAAACCTGGTCAGGCTGTTATGATTAATTATGCTCAATATTTTATAATATTTTATATTAAATTACATATTTATATTATTATAAAATAAAATGTTAATATATAAGTATAGTTGCCTATTTTTCTTTAACATTCGATACTGTATACCATAGGAACCAACAAAATTAAACAATAAATAAGCGTCAATATTATAAAGCGAAGAAAAAAAACTACGAGAAGCTGATTACCGCCTTGTTAGCTGAATGACTTGTAACACAATAATACTTGACTTTAAAAGTCAAGGAGGAAGATTCTTGTGCTCCCAAGGGTAAAAAAAAACATTATGCGATCACTTTTGTAACGCCTTTCTCCACCTTATTTGAATTCAGTCTGTTTAATATCTACCACAAAATATTCCAAGTAGTTTTTTCACATAGAAATACATTGGTTTGAGATAGAAGACACGAGTATAGCTGTAAGAATATTGGGTCTTGATATGCTGCAATCGTCATTTTAGTAAGATCGCCCTCCTGTATTTTCTGTAAAATGAACACATGTTTTGTTGGCAAGCTTGTTTTTATATTCCAATAATATGTTTTGATACCGAGCATTCGGAAAATTCAACCTGTAGAAAATTTATAGCACATTTATGAGGAGTCGAAGGAAATGAATAAATATTCAAATAAAATATCCGACGTCTATTTAGACTTTTTCTTCTTTGCAAAATGTTAATAAAACATTGAATACTATGAAACGAGCGGAGCGAGATAAATAATAAAAATTTACTTTCAAGATAAGGATTAAAAAAATCTTTAAGATAATTGAAACTATATCTCTTAGCAATTTAAACTACAGTAAACCATTAAAATTTTACAAGGAACTTATGAATATAGATTTTTGATTAGGAAAAATATTTAACAATTCTCATGGTTTTTAAAAATTTTGCAGCTGTTCGAAATTTTAATTAATTCAAGTAGCGGAAACTAATTAATATATTTTAATATAATTATAATATTAATAGGTAGTCTCCAATATAACAGGAGGTCTCCATGAATTTCCATTGAAAAAAGGAAAAAAGCGATCGTCTTTCCTAAAATACATAATAAAAAAATCCTCAAAGTATAAAATTAAAAACTGCTCTAAAAGGACTTCGAAAACGAGATAATTCAAATTAAATAAGCGTAATAAATATATAAAAAATTTTAAGATGGACAATCGAAATAAAATTGGTGTCAAATAATACCTTGAATGTTAGGGTATTCATTTCATCTAAATACCTTAACTCTATTATAACTAAACAACATTATTATAGTAATAAAAATAGATAATAAAGCTTAATGATCATAAATTTATTATAATATAGTTATTTTAAAAAGAAATTGAAACGAGATCCTTTTACAATATAAGAGGCCGTAGAAAAAAAAAATTAAGAGGTAGAATGACATTTTAACGTGTTAAATGGAGAGAATAACATGAAAGGAACATAAATTTTAACATGGGTGACATTTTTTTTTTCTTTCTCTAAAAAATAACAACAAGGGCAGTAAAAATAGGAACAGAAATGAAAAGACTAAGACATTTTTTTTGATTTCAATAAAAAATTTTCTTACTGCTCTTTTTTTTTCAGTTTTTGTGTTTTTCCTGTCGAAAATTTTCTTCTGCCCTTCTTTAAGTCTCCAATTTTCTTTCTTTCCTTTTATTTTCCAAAAAAGAAAAAAAATTTCCCACTTCAATTTTCTCAGTTTATTGTTTAACTTTTTACAGTTGTTTTCTATTTTTTTTGTTTTCTAAAGCTAATTTTTATTTTAATTTTATATTCTTTCCCTTTTTTTTTAAGGATCTGACTATTTCACTTATATTCCTTTTTGATAATCTATTCAATATACAATTTGATATTGTATATATGGCAACTCTAGTTATACTAAATGTATTGTCAATTTTATCTATTAGAAATGTTTACAATATATGTATGAAAGTGAGAGGATTTTAAAGAGAGAGAGAGAGAGAGGTGGGTGTTTTAAGGAGGAAGTAAAAAAGTCTACAAAATTTAGTTTTACATTTTTATATAAAAATCCCTTAAGGGAATTACTTTTAGATGAGATTCGATAAAGGAAATTCTCTTTTGAGAATTCTATTTTAAAGAAATAAAATGAAATTTTATGAGAAAAAATCATATATAAAAATTTTTTTAGAAAATTTAAAATGAAAATATATGAAAAAAATTGAAAGAGATTTGAAAAAGATTTGAGATATTTTTTTTGTGTTTCGGATTTTTTTTTTTTTTTTGTTATATTCCATATATCATAGAAAAAGATTGTTAAGAGCTCAATATGAATACACCTTTTGAAATATAAAAATTATATTAACAATCAATCATAGCTTTTCGCTGTTAAATAAAATAGTTCAAGCATAAAAATGATAAAGAGCAAAGAAAAATAGAGCAATAGAAGACAAAGAGCATAGAAATATAAATAAAACCTAATATAAATATATTTATACGTTGTGTGTAGCATATATTATTGTAAATGTGCGTATGTATTTAAATTTTAAATATAATATTTTACATATTAACATTAATCTATTTTTTTCTTATCGCTTATTAACAAAAAAAAAAAATCTGATGTGGTCAGTACATAACCGACCGCAGTGTGTATTGTCTAGTTAAGTGTAAGTGTTACAGAATATTATAAAAATATCTGTTAAATACTTCTTTCCAATTTTTAGGACATTAGTAAGCTTATAGTTAATATACCTAGGAAAATGTAAATTTGGCTCTTAGTAGAGTTTCGGTTTATGCTTCCCGAATTCCCTGAAATGCTCGTCAGTTAGTTTCGGTAACAAGCAGAACTCAAATATCAAATTTCAAGAAATTCCATCATTTCGTTCTGTAGATATGGTGAAAAATGTAAAATCGGCCCGCAGATCAGTTTTCGAGCCCTGATCTTTTCAAAAAATTTACATGTTCCTTGTTTTAATACGAGGAATTCACATATTAAATTTCAGTGAAATCGGTTGATTATTTCACTTTATATACACAAAAATGTATATTTGGCCCGTAGTAAACGTCTAGTTTCCGATGCCTGATTTCTTTCAAAACATAGCAACTTTCGCGGACGATCGAGCTGAGCTTATATATAAAATTTCAAGTAAATCGGTTGAATACTTTCTTCAAAATGTTCAAAAATGTAAAACAGGCCCGCTAAAAGGTGCAGTTCCCGAGGCCTGATATATACCAAAAGCTGATCAATCCGTGCCACGGTGGAAATAAACTTACATATAAAATTCAATCAAAATCGGTTCAGCCGAACTTGAAATACACGCGTGAACACACAGACCGACAGGGTGCTAAAAATAGTTTATTTACACTTCCCTACTATGGAGAAGTGCATTCCCACCGAAAACTCGATATGCAAAATTTGTTGCCATCACATAACCTACCTATTGTTTACACAATACGGCCGGTAAAAAATATTCTTTTTATGATACTTGCCTTAAATTGCCTACTTTTAGGGATTATTTTTTTTTTGTTTATCTTTAATATATAAGAGCAATCTTAAATAAGTGAGCGATTCTCTGTCTCATAACAAGCAAAGCAAATAATTTTTTTAATTCTGAAACATTTTAAGAATATTGTAATTTGGAATTGATTGTTTGTGTTGTAGGTTGTTTATAAGAAATCTCTTCTATCATTTTCTAGGCTCTTTTATTAAAAAATTGGATCTACACATTTTACTTTTTAAATAATTTCAAATTATCATCAATATTTTTATAATTTCAAAAGTAGTATGAAAAACATTTGTTTGATTAAGATTTCCCGGCGTAATTTACCACTAGTGTTTTATCATTATGGCCTATTTTGTTAATACATAACTACATTAATAAACAACGTAAGATTGTAGCATTGTTATCTACTTTTATAATCGATTGAAAATTATTCAAGAATTAATGATTTCATTATGACTGAATTTAATAACTTTTCATGGAATTATGTATATAAAAACTTTAAGGACATGCGAATTTGCAATGTTGTTGACATAGGTCTATTAATACTCAGCATCTGAACTGACCTAATACAATACAATTTAATAATTTTTTATTATAATATCTTCATTAATAGAAAATTTTTGATAAAATTCATACATTTCACATGCATATATAAATTAGCTTATATAACTCAATTTATATTTGCACCTCATTTTACAAAACTCAATTTATTTGACTCAATTTATAGTACTCAATATGACACATTTACAATAAAACTCATTTTATATGACACATTTGATAATACTCAATTTATAATAAATCAATTGTTATAACGATTGCTCAATCTAGCTCAATATATAGCTCAATCTTCTGATTCAATTTACAAAAGTAATTTTATTAGAGCCAAATGAATATTTCTCAAATTATATAACTCAACTTATATAACTTGTGACTCATTTATAATATGTCACACAGTCTTAAATCTTTAAATGCTCAATTTATAAGCACATTTTCCAGAGATAATGCCCGATATGCACTTGTATTTTAATAATACATACGAGAACGATTTACAACAATTTATAATTATCCGTCAGATCGGAATTAAATTCCTTATCCCCGCTTTTTTCCCAAATATTTAAAGTACTTTAACATTTAAATATATTTTATCTTATTCGAATTACTTAAACTATTCAATTCTCTATTGAAAATTTTAATTTATAAATTTTTACATTTTGTTTCATTGTTTCTAATACAAAATGACATTCTTAACCTTAATTTTACATCCTTTTTAATTATATTACTAATTTTAGTTAATTAATTTTTATAAAAATAATGGTAGTTTATTATGTTGTTCCTTAATGTTCCTAAAAAACAAATTGGCAACCCAAGTTATGAAAATAAGAAGAAAAAGAAAATAATGACAAAGAAAAACATTATCTTTTTGTTTTTAAAACAAGAAAAAGCAGAAAGGAAAATAAAGAAAATAACATCGCGCCCACCAGACATTTGCCAATAAATTGTCTGCAAATTACTTTAAGTCCTTTAAATTTTTGTTTTTTTTTCAGACTTTTGTTCTGTTGTCTTTCAATTCTTTTTCAAAAAATTTTTTTCCCATTGTTTCTTTTCATTACATTGCTTTTCAGTTATCCGTGCAACATCACCATTTACCATTTTTACTATCACACCATCAACATTTTAACAACATTACCAGCAGTTGTTATGGCGTGATATCATCATCATCAGCCAGCAATATGATAGTTATATTATATAGAAATACAATAGAAATTCAAACAGTTGTGAGTTTTCTGCAGTAATATGGGTTAAATTTTGCGCAATAACGTGTAATTATTTTCGTTTGCTTTCTGTTTTCTTCTCAATTTTTTTTTTGTCGTAAATATAGATATAAGTGTGGATATATATAATTAGATTTTAGAGCAATCCATAGTGAAAAAAAATGAAAATATTTTTCTTCTATAATCATTCTGCAGCAATTTCAGTACTAGTATAAAAAAACATATATGAGGACTGGAGGAAACAAGGCAAGAAGGGCAATTTGTTGATCACTGATATCAGAAGTGGATATTTTCTTTATATGACCATATTTCTCATGTTTTTGTAATGTTATACAAGAATATGCTGTGAGAGAACCATTTTTATGCTTATTTCTTTCACAGTTTTATTTTACGTTGAAGAATTAATTGAGGATGCTTTGAAGAACTGCAGGATATTGCTCCTATATTGCTCAATTCTTGCCATTATTTTTAACTTTTATTTGATGTAGTATTACTGGATTAATAAATATTCCAGTATTATCAAAAATCCAGTTGAAAAAGCATAAAATTGACTACCATTACAAAGGAAACTAATGGGAGCGTTGAACTACTAACGCTAAACATAATGATAAAATTGAATTTCACTTAAGTAATAATTTTAAACAATAATTTTCCTTAATTTTTCACAAAACTTTTGAAGAGATCACCCCGTCCTTTTTTTTAGAAAATGGTGTGTATTCAAGCGTTAAATACCCTTTTTTTCTCAATATACATTTGGTTTCGTTATCCTATTATTTTATATGTACTTAAATTCTGGTTAAGTGAAAAATGGAAAAAAAAAATAAAAAACAAAATAAACAGCGAAGAAAACATAAAACTGTTGTCTTCTTCCGTTATTTTTTCTTCTACTTCTTACCGTTATTAAACTTCCTTGTTTCCTATTGTTTTAAAAAAATAAAAAAAAATATAAGAAAAACTTTTTTTTCTCTTATTCTTCTTGTATTTTTCGCGTTATTATTTTTATTTTAATATTTTTTTTCTGTGCTTTCTATTAAATTTTCTTTAAAATATTTTCTTTCATCTCTTCATGCTGGCAAATATAGTTTGTATTGAATAATTATTTTTAGAAAATTTCATTTATAATGCTTATCTGAGCAAAGTTTGGAAATTAGTGCATTAATTGGAACCATAAAATTCGGAGATCTAGTGCGAATTTTGAAAATAACCAGTTCAGCTTTAGCTGCTTTAGAGTTTGAGACATTGAGAGTATATTTTCGGTGAAATCTAAAAATAAACAAAAAAAAAAAGCAAAATTTTCTAAATTTTTCCGGTTGTCCCACATATTTTTTGATAATTTCGTCAAGCTCAAAACGCTGTTTTTTGTTTAAACTAAATCTGAACATGAACGGAACTGTTAGGATTTGAATTCCTGATTTATAGAATATTTCACAGTTCTATGCTATTTTAATTAACCATAATATTCCGTACTGTTTCTCAAATTGCATATCGTTGTGCAGCGTGCAATACCGCATTATTCAAAATTTCGAAAGTTCTCATTGTTTTATGAAGTTAGTTATAGTATGGTAATAGTTATTGTTACTGCCTATTTGTCACCACAGTCATAGTCAAACAAATTCTATTTCAATCTTAGTCAAGTTGATTTTGAAAAATATATTGTATTGTATTTATGCTATATTAAAATAAATACGATGAGGAAATGGCAATATTTCTAGTGACGCAAGTTAGGAGCGATATAATATATTCGCTTCCATTCGCTTTGGAGTAGACCATACCACACTATTATCAAAGACATTCTTACAAAATTAACAAAAATTTCCAAAATAAGCACTTCCTTTATAAAAAAAATATATGAGTAAAAGTGTTTTAATTGGCTGGATCAACTACAAAAATTTACTACATCTGGTTTCTGGGTTTTTTTTGTTAATTTTCCCTTTATACACTTTTTGAAACGAGGTATTTTTTCTCTCTCTAGATATTTCGATTAAATTTTTTTTTTTGTTATTGCCTTTATTTCTTTTAATTCCGGTTTTTTTTTTCTCCCATTCGTTTGTTTTGCTTTTCGTTTTTACTTTCTTGATTTCTGAGTCTATATATCAGTGGCCTCAAACACAAACCGCCTAACTCGAGTTAAGACAAAAATGAGATATGTTAACCAGCGAATTCTCCGTTTTGAGTTTCATATGCTCACAAAATTTGGTGGTTCTACGACTGTTGTAGCCGGAGTTATTGTCGAATTCACACATGACCTAACTCGAAATGGCAACAATGTGCACTTGCACTAATCGCCTAAATCGAGTTAAGATCAGAAAACATCTTTTTTATGTTTTTGACAAACCACTTATTTCGAGATAGGCTGTTGTTGCAAATCAAAATTAGTGACATTTTTTTTTATTTGTATGAATTTTTACAACCGCTTATCTCGAGTTAGGCTTTTGTTGCAAAATTAATTTTGAATTTTTTTAAATACTAACTCGACATAAGCGATTTGTGTAAAATAATAATTGGTGGTTTTTTAAACTCATCTCGAGTTAAGCGATTATTGCAAATGCAATTATATTCCAAAAGGCTTCTTATGTCGAGTTAGGTTTTTATAACGCGTGCAAATAAGAACAATACATCGAAGTTAAGCGTTTAGTGTTCGAAATAATACATGATCAGTATAGAATATTTTTTAGTTTTTTATAATAAAAAATATTTTATAACGCTTAACATATTATTTTATGTGATATATAGTGTAGGTACTTTATGTCCATGGTTTAAAACTTGTTCACTATAGTTAAAATTAAATCTTACATTCAGCGACAAGTAAGATAGTTGTATTTTTTAACCCAAAATATAAAACATCTGCACAAGTTACCTGCATTATTAATGCTCTAATTACCCAAATGTCCCATGTTTAAGATTTGAATTTTTTTATTTAACAAATAATCTTGTAGGTCATTTCGTGATTTACCTGCGACAAATGTTTTTTTCAATTGACAGAGTTCCCTTGTTAAAATGACACGTGGCTAGCTACCTGATAGTAGATTGTTTTGCCTTTGTGGTCTAATTGTATTATTAAACAAAGTGTTGTTTTATTATGCCCTTGTAAAACAAATGTTATTAGGAAGAACAAATTTTTGTGTTTGACAAGAGGTTTTATTCTAATTATTGTATTACAAAGCAACACTTTTATTATACACTAGTAAAACACATTTTGTTAGGAAATTCAAATTATTATAATTTGCAAGGGTTTTTTTTCAATAAATAAAACTGGTACATCTGGGAATAACAATATTTTGTTATACTTTTTATTACTCATTTCCGTGAGTTCAAATTTCTTCGATTTTCAAATATTTATGATATTTTTGTTATTTCGAAGGAAGTATTTTTTACAAAGACAGTTATTTATTATTGTTTTTAAATGTGCTTATGTTGGAAATTGTTAAATAATATAAAAATTATCCAATATAAACTTTATCCACGCTTAATCAATGTACGTTAAAAATTTTGGAACTTGCTAGGCGAGCTGAAATGATTGTGGTGGATATTAGATGTATTGCAATATATTTGAAATTAACATAACGGATTCAAAGTGTTTTTAAGCATAGAAATTAGCGAAACTGGTTCTATAGTAAATAAACAAGTATCAACAGATCTTACTTTGAAAACCGAAGTTAATACAGTTTTGAAAACCGCAATTGACTTTGATCGTGGTGACTGTATTAATGATCCTGATTTTAAAATTGACAACATTCAAAAGCAAGTTTTCGAGTCCTATTGGGCATGTGAACATATCTGTAGAGATAAAAAAATATGAAAGGCTTTCTACTTTTATTCTTTTAAGAAAAATCCTTTTACAATTTGCCGAACGGTTAGAAAAATTCGTTTAATCTTTCGCGACCGGGCTTCCTCAATGCACTCAGGTACATGAACGCTCGAAACTGACTCGTGGTCAATTTGTATGGAGTCTTAATTGAAAAGTAAATGCTGACAGCTAAAATAAAAATGTCGTGCAAACTTACAATATTTTTTGTTTATTTGATAATCAAATACTTATATACTCTATGAAAGGAGAGCAAATTCTGAACCAATTTACTTTGCCACAACTTTTTACGGAGATCTATATACGAGTACTTTTTACGGCAGAACTTGGAGAAAAACTGACAAACAAACCATTTTCTATACGTTAATAATACGTCTCCAAGATTTAATTTTGACAAGTATCGAATTATTATTTTCTATACGAGTTCAAGTTCAGTATCAAATTTGACTTTTCATTACAGTAGTTGTAATGACTCACACTCGATTTCATTTTGTTTTTAATTTAAAAATTTTAATTAATTCGGATTTAGTATCATTATGAACAAGTAAGAAAGTCATATGGACTATAGTACATAAATAAAATAACAAACACAAAACTCATAAACTCATTTTAGAGATTACTTTATGTGCTCATTTTTACAATAATGTAACAACTTTGTCAGATCCGTTGCACAATGAAGCCTTTTTGTAATTGAATTACTTTTTGAAATTCTCTTAAGTTTAAAGAGTCGCACCACAGATTTCAAAAAATTGACTTCCAAAAATATTTTACAAGAACAGTTTATACAAAGATTTTTTATATTTTAAGACGAGGTGTTAACTAGTTAGATTTTCAAGACATGCTCCAAATTAAAGAAGAAGAGAAAATTAGTACCAAAAAAGAAAAACTTAGAGTACTTGATGCAATTTTTTAATCTGTTGGTTTACAAATTTTACAAAACGATTAAGACTGGATATTTAGCAGACACTCATCCATATTTAGTTGGAGAATCCGAGAGAGAATAAAAGATACTGCCACCTTTCTTAAATTTAATGAAAAAATTATTTTTAAACTTTTAGAAATAATTTTTACTTAAAGTTTATTCATTTTTTACCTCAATTTATGTTTTTTATGACAATGATTTGAAAAAAAAGTGATAAATCAAATATTTTAGAAATAATACACATATTTCTTCCCTTTTCAATATAACTTAAGTCACCTAAAACCATATTTTCAGTTTTGCAACAACAGCTTAAGTCGACTTAAGTTTGACGAAAATGCAAAAGTAATTTTTCACAAATCGCCTAAGTCGAGTTATGCTTTGCAAAGTACTTTTTATAAATTTTGTATAACCGCCTATCTCTCTTTTTTCATAATTAAGAGAATACTATTAGTTGTTTTACTTCAGATTATGAGTTAATCGCTTCCTTTTTTAATTATCTTTCAATCAAAAAAAAAATTGGTTCAAAAAACTTCATAACTTTTTTCAAAATTTAATTTAAAGTTTAAAATGCATTTATCTCGAAATCACTAAAACAGACTTAAGTCGTTTGTGCTTGAAGCCACTGATATATAGATGAGAATATTGTGAAAATGTTCAGGTAATATAGAGAAATATGAAAACTCAGTGGAATCCAATTAAAAAACGTGAAAATTAATTGAAGTTTACAGATTGTTAGGTTGAAAATTAACACTACGTTACACTATAGTTATATATATTATATATATATATATATATATAAACATCCGAGCAATTTTTTTAATCTGTAACTGTAGTATATATGTATAATTTGTCAATATGTGTATAGGAAATAGTTATAATGTATATGCATGTATATATGTGACTAAATACATTATTTATAGTATATACGCGGTACATATGTATACATATATACGGTATAGTATATATGGTATATATACGGTATATATATATATATATTCGATATAGTATATATAGTATATATGCGGTATATACAACATATACCTTATATATTTTATGTTGTAAAGAAAGTAAAAATTCTATTTATAGATATCGATTAAATGAAGGTCGTTAGTGAATCGGAAAAATTCTGGTTACTGTTTTAATTATATACATATACAGATGATAGATAAATATAAAACAGACAGATGGAGAAGAATAAAGGATATATAGAAAAGAAATTGAAATTAAATGGTTCGAATAACGGGAATATGTTGCAGAATAACTAAAAAAAAAATGAAAAAAAATTAAAAGAAAAATTTTGTCAAAATTTTTAGTTCCGTTCATTCAATTCTCATTTATTAACTTCACAGAATTGTATAAGGTGAGGACCAGAATTCTATTTACTTACAAAAAAAACCCTTACACACAATATTACTAGCATACATACACATATCTGTATCTACATACACTGGCACTCATGTTTAATGGAAAAATTCTATTCCAAAATCACTTTTCAATTGTGGAAAAAAATTAAAAACAAGAAGGAAAGAGAATAAAAAACATTTTAACAACAAAAAAGGAAAGGTGATTTTTTTTTCGTTTTGCTACCTGTTTTCTCCGTACCTTCTTTCTTTCTATAATTTTGTTTTTCTCCCAAATATTATTTGGGAATTTTTTAATTGTAAGTTGTTTTTAAAATTTTTTTTACATTTTCCTTTTTGTCATTTTTTAAAAATGTTTTCATGTTTATTTTAACAAAAATTAGATATTTTTTTCCCCAAAAAAAAAAAAAGGATTTTAATTAGGTGGAAAATATGTGGACATGAAAATGTAATGTTATGGTATTTAATTGAAGTAGTTTAGGTAATTATGGAAAAAAAAGTAAAAAAGTAAAAAAAAATATTTTTTTTTTTAAAGACAAAAATTTGTAATTCTCACGAGATTAGCAAATTAAAAAGAAAATAAAAGGGAAAACAAACAAAAAAATATTTTAAATGGAAAATAAGGATAATAAAAAATTATATTTGAAAATTAATTTTTTTTAAGTACAATAGTTTTAAATTAAATCAATTTTCCAAAACAAAGGGAAAGCATATTTAATTAAAAGTTAATTTTAATAATGAGCAGCACCACCACTTGGTTAAGGTACATAAGAGATGAACACAAAATTCTCTCTTATGAATATTTGAGAATTTTTCTCGATTTAATATAAGGAACTAATTTAATCTTCCCATTATCTTAGAAACTTGAGGCTTTCCATTAACAAATCTTGGAAACAATTTTATACAATAGTTATTTTATGAGAATGAGACAAAATTAATTTTATTTGCTGATTATAGCGGAATAATTATAAAAATGATTTCCAAATATATGCACAATATACAACATTAAATAAAAGATCTTAATATATTAAACATTATAAAAAAATGAGTAAAGTAGAAGTTAAACGCTACCCAGTAAAATATTCTAATTTCACTATAAGAAAGAATGAGATTTGCGAATATTCTTGATGAGTACCAATTTTGAGGTAAAAAATTTTCTTAAAATCGCACCCATAGGGAGGGCAGTATATGAAAGTATTGAATGTGAAAATAAAATTAATCGTAAAGAGAATTTATTTTACAAGCCTGAAAGGACGGAAGGTTTAAGTTCAACTAATAATCCTCACAATGAAAATTTAAAGATAAATAAATTAAGTTAACACGAAAGCAAAAATTGATATGCGACGATAAGCGGAAGAAAGGTTAAATAAGAGGTTACTGTTTTTGATAAAATTTGTTTTGTTTCTAAAAGCTCATGGCAGCTGAAAACTCTTTTACTTAATTAATAATAAAAAAATTGATATCGAGTAAAATTTTTAATTTTTTTTTCAGAAAACAACAAGATCAGCTGAAAGCCTTAAAAAACAAAAATGAATATGAAACCTTTCTGATTTTAAATTTTTGATTCTCAACACTCTACAATTTTATTAGAAATTACACCAAAAATATTCCAATTGCGAAAGCAAGCCTTTTAATACTAGACATAACGTAATTAGTACAAAGACTTTTATTAAAATTCGTTCCAAATATCGTTGCCTTAACAACTCTAAAATTTTGACAATAAAACAACGCTCAATTTTTTTTTCAATTTTATGATTACGATGAAGAGAGTTACGTCAACTTAAAATTTTAATCTTATTTTTCATAAAAGAAATAGAAGCTCATTCTATTCTAACAATTAGCCTAAAAGTATGCAAATTTTACTTAACACTATTTTGCACACAAAATGGGAATTTTTTCAAATCTAAACAGCTAGCTAGATATTTGTAAAGGAATCTTAGTATTTTCATCCTTGGCCGAATTTTTTCAAATCTTTCCTGGGAAAAAAAACAAACAAATTTTGTACTAAACTTTTTTTTTCCAAATATTTTTCATATGAACAAACTGAATTTTAAGCATCACAATAAATTTTTCCTTTCTATCGCTTTTTTTTTTTCTTTCAATCTATTGAAATCAAAAATCTCATCTCTTTAATTAAAAAAAAAAACTCTCTATACCAAAGACGTACTGATATTGAAAAATAATCAAAATAGAAACATGAAAAAAAAACAAGACATAAAATCTATTTTTCGCTTTACTTCGAAATAAAAAAAAAAACAAAAAATTTCCACAGCTGCTCTAAAAATAATTTGAAAGCTTCAAAAAAAAAAAAAACAAAATATTGACGGGGTAATGTGCATGTGTAGTCGAACAGTTTTATTCTTTTTATAGTTTAGATTTTGTAGAAGAAGAAAATTTCAATATTTTGATTTAATTTTTTTTCACTTATTGCTACTCTCGCAAATTTTAGTCAGAAGACCACTTTATAAGCAATTAATTACATAATAAAACCACTTGTAAAGAAACCACATAAGCTGCGCTTTCACCACTTTCACCACGTTCTTTTTTTTTGTTCCTCTTTTTCTTTTATAAAATTTTATCCTCTTAACTATTATGATTTTAAGGATATATAAAATAAAATTTCTTTTCATGTTTTCACTGCTTCATGATCTACGTCTTTTTGATTGTACATATTAGAGAAGCGTGTACTCCTCATGAACATATATATATTCATATATAGGTAATAGTATAGAGCATAGTAAAAGAGTCTTATTTAATTATATAATTCAAAAATTATTTCATATAATTTATTTTTCAATTGAATGCGTGATACGATGTGAAAATTTGTTTAAAAGAATGTTATATACTTTTAGCAGTTGCTATATTGAGTAAAAATACGTGAAATTTTATGAAATTGAACGTACGAAATTGATGTGTAGAATACAGTCAGGTGTAATATTTTTAATTCCAAATTTCTGATATTTTAACAGAATTTTTCGTTTTAGAAAATAAAAATATATCGTGCCTTCTTTATAAAAATATATAGAAGATATTTAGGTGATCTTAGAAACTGATGTATGTATAGCTAGTTGTATAACAGAATTTTAATTTTAAATTTGAATTGATTTACCTTTCATAATATTTTTCAACTAAATTAAATTTCGAAAATTTAATTTGGTAAATCGCTATATTTGTAACTAAATTAATAGATGTATAATCGATTGTCTTATACTTACTGGAACACTGTATTTTTGACATATCAAAAATGCTTCCATCAGACTAGCGACCCTCCCCTCGAAAAGAATATAATTCTTGGAAACTGACTTTGTTTGTCAAATACAAAAATTGCTTGAAATAGGAGCACCTCACAGACGACGCGCCGCACATTATATAATTCTAGGGTTGTAACTTCATAAGTTAAATAAATTTTTACGATAAGGTTTAAAAATTTAAATTTTTTACAAAAATGTATTGATGTTTTACATTTTGGCTCGTAATTTCAGTATTAAATAAGTTACACAATATATTAACCAAATTTTAACAGATAGTAAATTTCATAATGACTGATTTGGAAATAGAATCCAACTAAATTTGACTTAAGCTGTTTTTTTCCCTTCTAAATCTAAAAATATATAAAAAAGAAAAACAATTTCTTTTAAAAGAAAAATTATTCCTTTTTTCAAATTCAATTTCTTTGAATTATTGTGACATTAAGATTTTCTTAAAAATTTTATTGCATCAGAGCTGATAATTTCATTAGAAAATTTCTCATGTAAATTCAAAGCGTATATACAAACCTTATTAACATCACCATATTTATATTCATATACATATACATATATTAATATATTTAATTACATTATATCATATAGAATATTTAAACTAATGCAAATATACTCGTTCATACTGCAATATTTTCTTAACACTGATATTTTATTAGCACCATTTTTTTTTTATGTTTCAAGTGAATGAATCGAAAATTTGCAATATCAATATTAAATAAGTGATCTGATTTGTGTATACGAGTATATACGATAAACTATAGTATGAAAATCAAACACTCTAAAAATTAGAATTTTTTTTTAAACTAGTATTCTATTACTGTGTCCTATATCTGAAATAATCGTTAACAAATGAGAAATCAGTGACTATATTAGAATACAGGCTAGAATTCCATAAGAATAATTTCGAATTTTAATAATTTTCCAAAATAACGAAGTTTCCCTTTTAATTTTAACCTAATAAATTAAGGACTTTAGAACAATTAACAGCTTCGATTATAAAATTGAAGGTTTTTTTTTTAAAATCGAAAACTTGTTCATGAAAATGCAAGCTGAATATTTCTGTATAGTTTAGATGTTTTGGTTCCCGAATATTAAAATTCGAATGCAATATTATTTTCGTTCTTACTAACACATTCAAAATTAAATTTTCTAATTGCAATTTCAATTCTTTTCAAATTTCAACAATTAATATTGTTGAGCTTTATCATACGTTTGAGTAAAAATACACAAAATTATTGTGCGTTCTTAAAATTTCTTTCTTACTACTTCGCTCATATATCGCTCATACTATCGCTTACTTTCTTACTACTTCGCTCAAAACCAGTGTAAAATAAAAATGATTTCAATTCTTATAAACCCCATACGAGCATACATAATATTATTGGAAAATCAAATAAAATTTCACATTTAAACTCTTAACACGTCGTTGTTTGTTTCTTCGGTGGAAAATTTTTTTCTTCAAATTTACACACATTATCCCTGCCATTCTTCAATTAGAAAATCAAGTACTAATCTTACAAATGATAATAATTTATTTTACAGATTTGAAAAAAAAGAAAAAAAACGAATCGCTATTAGTCGCTTTTGTTACTCGCTTTTGAATAAATTATTTTTTTATTTAGTTTTCATTTTTCATCCTCAAAAATTTAAAATATACGATATATGTATGTATGTATTAATCGTATATATATGTATTCGATACAAATTACACGCATACCTTAATCAAAATCACTTGACATACTTGAATTTATTTTTGTTAAGTAACTAATATAATAATGTGGGTAGATATGTACACAATATTAAGAGAAAAATTCCCACATATAGTTTAACCCCCCACCTCCGCGCAAAATGTCAAAGTGATGTAACACATGAACGTAGATTTCAGTCCTCTTTCATATTTGAAAATGTCAACTAAACTAAAAATGATTTTGATTTTTTTTTTCTTTATTCCTTCATTTTCATATACATACTCGTAGCTGTTCCTTGTCACTATATAATAATATACTATTAAAAAATTCTTAACTCCTTATTCGTTATTTGTTACCTTCTCATAAATATTCCAATTTTGAATGAGTTAAATTCACTTAATGATTCTAATCCTTTGACATATTCAATGGTTATACTATGTTTTATAAATTTTTGTGTTTTCTCTCCTCTTTTTTTTGCTTATTATTTTCTATATACACTTTACCACAAAATGACATTCAAAACCCAATATAATAATATATTATATGTATGAAGTTTTGAAATCTACAAATAGAAATAGAAGAAAATACAATAAAACAAAAAACAAAAAAAAAAAGAAGAAAGAGCAAACGGCAATTACAACAACCCGTTTTTTGAAATGAATGAGAATTATATGAGTAATAACGGTTCTTTAAAAAAGGATTTAAAATGGGGTTAAAGCGATGAAGATATTCAAATTGATGATGATGATGATGATGATGATATTAATGTTGATAATCATAATATGTATAATGATGATGGCATAAGATGATGACGATATTTATGGCATTAACCCCATTTTAAATTTAAATCTTTGTATATAGAGGTGTACCCAATATTATAATAGTATTTGTAGATAGTTAGTATATGTGTGTATGTTATATTAATGCGGTAGGTAAAATGCAATTTATCTTTTTTTCTTTTTTATTTTACCTTCTCATCATAAATACTTCTATGTCAAATGAACTTAACCTATAGAAAAATAAAAGTAAAAAATAAAAGAAAAAATTAATTTTTTTTTCTATTATAATTCTATGAAACTTGGGTTGCCAGTTGATTTCAAATACATATCAAATATTTTACAGGGATTGGAGCCCTCACTTCAATAATTATCTTGTATTCTTTTACTTTTATTGTTTACTTTTCTCCATTTGGTTCTATTAATTTTAAAATATTTTAAGAAAATCCAGGATATAAGGAATACTCAAGTTAAACTCATAAGGTTTAATAACAAAATATAATCTTTACTAAAATTTCTCTCACAATTACTGCCTCTTTATATACACTCTGTACTTGTTCTTAATCAAAATACATTTCTATTACATAATATCGATTTAATTATGTCTGAGAGCATAAATTTATGAATTTGTGGTTAGTCTTGTTGAGAAATTTTATGGGAATTAAGGAGTACAAAAGAGTTCATTCCATATAGAATGAAGATCTAAAATTTTTCAGCATTTTTATTATAATATTTTTAAATTAAATTTTAAAAGGATTAAAGTATATTTTATTTTATTCGATTTTGAATTAATAAAGACAGGCTTTTAAATTAAATTTTAGAAAAATTGAAATTTCAGCAAAATATCAGTAAACAATTTGTAAACTAATATAAAATTTTTATGCCAATAAATGCACTGAGTTGGAAAGTGGACTTAATTTAATTTGTATGGGAGAAAGAAATTAGTTTGCCTGCAATAAATAATTCACTCACTTTTCCTACAATACTTAGAACTTACAATACTCTACAGAATTAGAATTCTTCACAGAATTCTTACAAAATTCACTCTTCTGCGGTAAAATTCATATAATTTTAATATTGCCATGTTCCCAGGACGAAAATTTTTTGAAAATAATTTTAATTTTATTAGGAAATTATGACAACTCTATTTTCTATTTAAATATCATTTAACGTCATATGTAACTATCTAACAAAAACAAAAGAGCAAACAAAATAAAGCAAAAAAAAAACTATGACATTTATACTAAAAATGTGAAAGCTTCTCAATTCCATAAAACAAAAGGTACATACTCGTATACTAACTGTATGATCTTTTTAAAATTGTTGTATACTACTCATATGTTTTACAAATAATTGCACTACAACACACGCATACACACTTAAATATTAACATTTTCTATATAATATGGTGAGTGAAAAAGTTAGAGGTTTCAGAAAAAAAACAGAGCATATGTCCTTGTATATAGATATCATAATTTTGAATCCTTTTTCAAAAACAAAACAGGAAAAAACAAAAAAAAAAACAAAAAATGCAGAGAAAAAGATAACAAAAGTGTTGTAAATTTTTGTCACTAAAGGATTTTTGTCTTTTTTTCCCCCTTCTTCTCCTATTTTTATTTTACAATTTATGACAACACACTATGATAATTTTTAGTCACACTATGAAACTATTAAAAAAAAAAAAAGAGAGAATGAAAATAAAAAAGCAAGATTTCATATAAGGTGGATGGTGTGACAGAAAGTGAGTAAATAATTCACAATTTTTTTTTTATTTTTGTCCATTTTTGCGGTCATAAAAAGACACGATTTTCATTATTTCGTTATAAGAGAGAGAAAGAGAGAGAAAAAACAAAAAAAGAGCGTAAATTTTTTTTTTATAAGAAGATGAAGAAGAAGGATAAAGGAGCATTTCTGAATACAAACTGAAATGAAACGCTTGAATCACTCTAAATAGATCGGTAAAGTTTTAACGGTTGACATTTTCTAAGTGGTAATAAATCAACCCCAAAAACATAACATAAGGATTTATTGTTCTACCGTTTTCTATTTTTATTTTTTCTGTCCACTTTTTTTTTTGGTTTGAATCTGATCTTAATATTTTATGCGAAAATTTAGAAATAGAATTTATAGTTTTAAGTAGCAGGAACAGAAAGAAGGTGAGCAGTTCAGAGTATAAAGTAGAGAGAATTTTGATAAGTTCACAAAGGTATGTAGATGATTTGGTAGAAGATTTAGTAGATTTTAAAATACAAAAACAAAAAATGGAGAAAAACTAACCATCTTTTTAAGTTTTAATAATTTTCCCAAGGACAATTCGTATATGTGCCAGGTAACTGAAAATTTTTTGAGATGATGATAATATGGTTATAAAGGAAATATAGAAAATCTAAAATATTTTTACGGTTGGAAGAGCTTTTTTTTTTTGTTTTTTTTTTGAAATTTTGATCCTTTTATCCCTTTTTCATTTTTTGGATTTTTTCCTTCGTTAAAATTTTTTATTTTTCTGCACATTTCTTTTTTTTTTGAATTCCATTGAGAGGTCTATGAATTTATATGTGGTGTTGTTTTTGAAAATGAAAAATTTATAAGTGTTTTTAAAAATGGTTTATTTTTTTGCATTCGAATTTCGGTTTTTAAATTTTTGTTTTTGTATTCAATTCGATTCTGAATTTATTTTGAATAGTAAAATGAATTTGTGTTCAGATTTTTGAGTTTGTACTTGAATTTGCTATGTTTTGTTTAATTGTTTTAATTAAAATTTGTTCTAACAGACTAATTTTTTATGAGCAAGTGAGATTAATAAAATTACAAAAATCCTTACCTTTTGTTTAATACAAGAATTTTTTAGAAGAATTAGAAAAGCAGAGAATTTTTTGTAAAAGTTAGTAAAAAATCGAGATATACGTTTAGGCTGTTAATGTAAATTTCATCTGATCACAGATGAAAAGTCAGTCAACAAAAATTAAACCTCGCATTAAATTTTAATTTAATGAATAACCATTTAATTTATGTGCCAATTTTACAAAATTCATAAATTTTGGTTTAAAAATTTCAGAATTTCGCGAATTCGTTATTGTAAACGGGTGTAGTTTTTATTAAAAATTATGTATTCGCATTAACAAGAAAAGTTGATTTTATAATATTAAAATTAAACAAATTTATTAATGACAATCAATTAGATTAATCTAATATTAAGTGGGTATGTAAGTTCCTCTACAACGTTGTAAAATTTCAATTGAAGGCTGGGCCTTATTCTAATGTTCGATTCAACTACAATACCTCTTTTATTATTTTAACATACCATGGAATTGGTAAAATTCAAAATTATTCAAAAAATTCAAAGATTTTATTGAAATAAATATGTACAAAAAAATTTTTGTATAATATTGAATTTAAGAAATTGAAATGCCTTCATTGTAGAAAAATTTTCCAAAATGTTGTAACATTAACAAGCACAATTTTTGTATCATTCCATTTGAATATTTCTCCAGCAATTTTAACCAAATCGATTTAAAAATATTGCCATTAAAATATTATTAACGTATTGCCTAATTCTTTGACAATCTAGAAAATGGGATCTCGTTTTAAGTTTCACATTTATTTTATTAAATTTCACATCCTGTTTGGGATTAATAATTATTGTTTAATTATTATTATGCCTATAAATATATAAGTAAACTATTATTAAACAAAATCATAATTATTTCAAGATACCAAAGAATTGTATTGTAATTAAGATAAGCTGTTATTTACTTGAGTCACTTAAGTGATTTAAAACATTATGCGACAAATCACATACTCAGAAACTATAATCTATTTAAATTTCATATTTTGGGTGATTGATTAAAAAATTCTTCATAAAATTTCATATTATATAAATTCTGATTAAATCTCATTCACAATATACATGAAGGTTTATAAGTATTACTAATGTACATTTACACTATCATGTAATGAGTTTCTCAGTTGGAATGTTCGGATTTAAAATATGAATTAGATGAAATCTTTAATAAATATTGATTTCATGAGAAGTTATTTAAAGTCTTCAGTTTCCCAAAACACAATTGCTAAACGGTGCAATTCTGTAACAAGACCTAAAATATTGCATTAAGTGACTGAAATTCTGTATTTATTCAATTATCTTGTATAGACAATCGGAGGCAAGAAGAGCATTCCAATTATTTCTCATATTCCATACACAATTGTAAATTCCAAAGACAATTTCTTATATTCCAACGACAATTTCAGAAATTCATTATTGAAAACCCGTTTTATATTCAGTCTATTCACAATATCCATAACATGCCCTCCACAATACAAACCATCATCATTATATTATAAATCTCAAAAATTCCTTCACATATTTTCAATTGTATTGCAAAATTTTCAAATTATGTCAATCAAAATTATATCTACAATATTACAAACTTTTCTATTAGATATTTAAAAATTACTATTTCTGAACAATTTAATTAGCACACAAAAAAAATTGTGTGAGCACATTTTTGCAAGCGTAATGCATGTATGTAAATGATGTTATAAATAAATATAGTCATATACAAACATAATACATTCAAATAAATTTTATGAAAAATTCTCACACTATGCACATACACCTATAGAAATAATATACAACACTATTATATTGAATTCATCTACATAATATGCGCGTGTTGGCATTATAACAGAATTAATTTTTATGATTGCATAAAATTAAATTTCCATTTGAAAAATACTTGAAAAGTGATTTGAATGTGAAAATTTTCAATATGACGCGCGTTTGTGCATTTCTGATATTTTATGTATGTTGATAATAATGCTATTTTGATGATGATGATGATGATGATGTGCCAATGTTAACAGTTATTATATTATTATATAATCAATTTGATTTTAAAAATTCCATCAATTTTAAAAGCTTTTTATTACATTCATTGTTGATATTTTTATGAAAATTTTATTATTGAAATTTTATTTTTTGAAAATATTTTCCATTTAGCATGTACGAGTATGTAAAAATTCAAAAAGGACTAAAATTTCAAACGATTTGTATAAGACAAAAAAAAATATGGGCGATAAATTGTAAAATGAGAACATTTTTATTAACAATATTGAACTATTATTAGGCTAGGTTCCTTTTTTAGCACTTTTCTAAAAAATTTTTGAAAAAAAGTGCTCATTAGTTTCACTCTGTCCGTCCGTCCTTGTACATGTTTACAAAACTTCTACACCCTTGAAGATAGAAAGCCGATATTTCCATAGAAGAAAATTTTTAGGTATCTCCTCCCCTCTAGAAGTTATACCCCCCCAAAACCCTAAAAATGCCATTTTTTAAATATTTATTGCAGTGAAACCATAAGTATTTTTCAAATTTTTCAAACGCAAAAAGACAGTGGCTTGCTTCTCCTATCGCGGCTTGCTATAGTTAAACTTTAAAAAAACAAAATGGCCGTTCAAATTTACCGTTATCTAAAATACGTTTTTCCGAATTTTTAATGTCGTTTTTCTTCTAGACCCCAAGTTGTAGGAGACTGAAATTTCAGCAGCTTTTACGCGCTAATATAGTTTATTTCGTTGAAAAAAAATTTTGTCCATCTCCACCGCTCTCAAGTTATCGCTTCTTGAAATTTATAAAATTTGAATTTATGACGCCTTATATATCCGAAACTGCAAGCTTTTTCAAATTTCTATAAACAGAAAAAGCTAACGGTAAATTCCATCACATTAAAAAATATAATTGTTTTTCTTAACTCATACAATTAACCCTTAAAATCGAGCATTAAGTTAACCCAACTTTAAATTAATTTTTGCTTGCATAAATGAAAGCAAAAAGACTTCATAAATCGTTCATCCTAAATATATGCAATCCTAGAAATAGTTTTGTATATGAATGAAAATAATTTTAATAGTGTGATAGGTTTACATAGACTATATTTAAAGCAGTATTGTTGTAGGGAAAAGTGCTACAATACAAATCATTGGTTTGATCCCACTTTATTTATTTTTTGTTCTTTACAATAATTCAAGTGTAATTAAGGTGTTTCAAATTTAAATTTAAACTTAATTTCTGAATCGTTAAAAAACAGAAATAGAAAATCAATTGAATTTTTGGGAATCATATACCAACTATAAAAATATTGTTGTGTACTTCAGCTGATTCGATATAGTATTGAAATATTAATTAAATGACTATAGGTAGCACATGTTTGTCAAGTACTTTTATTGATTTTTAGGACTTCGGATACAGTAAATTAAAAAATTCATTGGATTCAATTACAAACAGGTGACACCAGGATTACAAATTGCTATTACAACAATTTATCACTAAGGTTACAATCGTTATTTGAATAAAAATTTGATAATTAACTAAATTCAATAATTCCAGTATTATGGTAATATTATTTATAACGATAATATTCCATCCAGTAAGAATCAGGAGGTATATTACAATCAATTAATTCATCTGCATTTGGAAGCTATGCAATTAAATAGGTGTTATATGCAATAAGGAATTAATCTTCATTGGAAAAGTTTTATAATGAATTTCAAAAAAAAATCGACGAAAAGCCTCTATGAAAATTTTGTTTTACCCTACTCCTCACTAAATTAAATAACTTTAATAATTCGCGCATACACATCAGATTTGTGCTTTACTAATACTAACTGAGAACGCTATCTCGGTTTTCCTTAACTCCTCATTAATAGAGACTAAATTGGAATTAATTTTGTTGCGGGACTAGTCCGTATTTTTCCATTATTCCTAGAATTTTAGAATATTTTAAATTTCTCAATGTTTATAGCTCGTATTATAGATTGTTAAAAATTGATTTTAATGAATTCATATGCATTTCATAAATGGTTTTGATTACTGTACTATTACAGTCATATACATTACATACTGTTGATTAATATATATAACATTATAAAGAGTTCATTATTTCTCAACTAAAATTAAATTACCCTGCTCGAATTCTCTTCATATTGTCATAATAATGCCCACTATAATGGTTTTATTTGATTAGTTTTTTCCCGTATATAAGCCCTCGTTTTTTTATTCTTCTACATTCACATTTTAGATCCTATCATGTAGAAAATATACCCATATTCTTAATATACTCACTTTCTCTATTGGAATATTAAACTTACCTTTACAATTGAAAACAAAAAAAAACAAACCCAATTTCTTTTTTTTTATAAAAATAATTTCCAAAAATTTCGCATAAAAAAAAAAAAAATAAACCCTGCCGTCAACTAAAAATCCAGTTTAACATTTTAAAGTGTTACCAGTTACAACACTATCAAGATATTATGGAATAGCTACACTGATGTGTAGAACAAATTGAAAAGGTAGGTACGTAATTGATATTTTATTTAGAAGATGAAATTCAGAGGATGAGAAAGAAATTTTTTCTATTTCAAATTTTAAAAATTGTTATTTTTTTTTTTTTTCAAAGGTATATATGGGATTAAGGGAAAAAAGAAACGAGGGAAAGACTTATAAGAGGAAAAAAGCGGAATCAAAAGAGAAAAATGGTTATTCTTGATAAGGGTATGACTGCAATACATATATATATAGTTCCAAAGGATTACGGATAAAGGTTAAGAGGACTCTATATCCTTTTTTTTATTTTTATTGTTTTTTATTTTTTTTTACTTTATTTTCGGTTTTTTTTTTAATTTGAACAAATTTATTTTATATATGCTTAAAAATTGTTGGAAAAATTTGTATAATATTTTCATTTTAAATTCATGAAGATAGGTTAATAGAAATTGAAGGCCAAATATTTTTAAAATTTTGGTATGAGTACATTTTTTATGCCTCTTTGTTTTCTTGATTTCTATTTCTTTAAAATATACGTAAATTTATTATAATAACCTTTGCGAATTGATATTTCAATGTTATTGAAAATATTTTTGGCTTGTTATTCAAAATTAACAAGTGTATAGCAGTAAAAAAAAAACATAACATTTCAATTTTCAATTGATTTAATTTAGAATTTTACAAGATTGTAAAAATAAAATTTGTGGTAGTCGTCTCATTTATAGAAAATGAAAATAGTATTAAAGACAGAAAGAGTAGCGATTTGTTAAAACATAAATTTTAAAAGAAGTTTTATATTGAGTATTAAAATTTTGAATTGAAGTAGAAGATATTGAGGATATTTAAAACCGACACTTCTAATACAAATCGTAATTCCTATAGTAATTGTTATTTTATCTTAATTAAAATGGATTTTATATTTTTATGTGTTAAAAACCCCTTTTGATGTTATTGAAATATATTTCAGAAACTCTATCATTTGTAATTCCACACTCTATTTACAACAACCCCTAAAAATATGCAATTTAAATCATATATACAAATTTATTGCTTTGCTATTCGCTGTGTTTGTGATTTCAATAAAAAAAAAACCAAATTATGGTTTGTTACAAAATATTTTAGGCGGCCATAATGATGTTAAATAGCTAGCTATTTTCATTAATACACAAAAAAATTTTGTCAATATATTGCATACATTCAGGATGAGCGGAAAAAAGAATTTATATTATTCTCGAATTCGACGACACGCTGTTTTAGTTGTTACAATTTTGCTTTCAAATAAATTTTTGAATGCTTATAATTTAGTAATTTAAAGGTGAAAACCCGGTACGGGACATCCCCACAAAACAGCTATTAAAAATTTATAAACTGGTTAATTTTATTGGTCATTTTGAATCTTTATAACTATTTTGTTTTGCGACAAAGGAAGCAACTTTTCCATGTTTTAAATCTAAGATTACATTAACTGCTTAAACCTATAGTTGGAGCTAAAACTTCTATCTAAAAGCGTGTAAACAATTCGGTCAAGTATTCGGTCCAACTCATTAAAATATCCGGAAAATAAGTGTTCTTATGTTAGCAATTGCTTATAGTAAATATATTTGTAATAAACGCGGAATATTTAAAAAAGAAATATAAAAGTAACAAAATTAAAAAAAAAAAATGAAACAACGGAACGTGTTAAAGTACTGTTATACTCTCATTTTGTCAATTTTTTTTTATCTGCTTTAGCATATCGATGGTGAGAAATATTGTAAATTATTTTGTCAATTGAAATTTTATTTTAAGCAGATTTTTTTCAAAATGAAAAAAAACAAAATTTTTTTATAATTTACTTTCATTTCCGTTTGCTGTTTCTCATGTTGCAGAAACAAAAAAAAATTAAAACTAAATGAAAACAGAAAAATATACTCAAGCCTCCTTTTCTCTTAAAGTTTCCTTTTTCTTTCTTAATCCACTTTTTCTCTTTCTCTCTCTCTTTGTTTATTTATCACTGAAAAAACTCTTATGCTTTTGTGTAAAGAATTGAAAGGAAAAAATATAAGAGCGAAAAATTTTATTCCTACCTACTCGTAAATTGAAGAGTAATTAAAATTGAAAAGCTGTACTATTCTCCTGTTCATTAAAATTTGACAATTAAATTTTAATTTTTACTGCTTTTGAAAATATGAAACATTATTGAGATTTTCCTTTTTTATGAAAATTGGAGTGTATATTGTGGGATGTAGAAAATATGCACTCACAAATAATATATTACTCGTATATTAAAATGGATTTTTTTTATTAATTTTAAAATAAATATTTTTTATTAATGAGAATTTATTATTTTTTCAACATTTTAGCATATTTTTGTAATTCACTTTTCGTATATAATTTGCATTTTGTGTATGCATTCCATTGTGTACAATCTCACAAAAGACTATGAAGAGAAGTATACATACAAATGCATATATAATAAAATTTGATTAAATTTCGTATATTGAATAAATAGCAAAACTATATTGTTCTTCTTATTAAACTCAAAATAAATTAAGGATTTTAAATATTTTATTGGCAATATTTTGTCTTTTAGATTAAAAATTAAAATTTCTTTTTGAAATTTTTCCCAAAATATAAAAATAATTGTTGATTATATAATATGTAGCATTTACAATTGAAAATTCCAAAAGAATTTCCATTTTATAATTAAAAACCAATAGACACAATGTTTTGCTTGAAAATAAAAAAAAATATTTCCAATATTTTATTTAAATCTTTTGCTATGCATGAAATTTTCCATTTTGAATGCAATTTTCATAAAAGGAATTAAATAAAAATATTTTAGTATAAAAATTTTTCGGAAAATGGCTAAAAAAAACAAATACTATATTTTATTTCACTTGATTTAATATTATCCTTATTTTTTGATAAACAAACTATAATAGCATTAATCCAAACCAATGGTTTTTAATTCAGCACTTTTCCAATCAAAAGGTGATTAATATTGCTTTTAAAAACAATCTAGCTATGTACTCATTATTAAGACTTCTTTAACTCATATACCAATATAATATTTCATAGATCGCATACCTTTAGGATGAGCCATGTAATCCAACTTTCGAACAAAACAAAAAAAAATTCAAAGAGAAAGGGTTAATTGCGTGAGTTAAGAAAAATATTAGCTGCCATTTATAAAAAATTTAAAAAAGCTTTCAGTTTCGGAAATATAAAGTGCCAAATATTCGAATTTTACACATTTCGAGAAGCGATAACTTGAGACAGGGTCGAGTTAGGAAAACTGTTAAAATTTCAGAATCTACAAACTGCGGTCTGGAAGAAAAACGATATCAAAAATTTGGAAAAAAACGAATTTTAGATGACAAAAAATTTTTCCGGCCCTTTTTGTTTTTTGAAAGTTTAAATATGGTATGCGGCGCCCCAAGAAACCAGCTATTAATTTTGTGCATTTACAAAATTTGAAAAATGCTTATGGTTTCACTGCAATTTTTAAGTTTTGGGGGATTTTAGAGGGGGGAGACGGATAAAAATTTTCTTTCACAGAAATAAGTTTGCAGCAAAGATCTATGCAGATATGAAATTTAAGCTTTTATCTTTGTAGACGTTTTGTAAACATGTATGTACACATTTTCTATACACAAAAATTATATTAAATATTTGGAAAAATATTTGGAAAAAAACACCTCATTCAGACGTATTTTCTATTTGTAAGAATTTTTCATATTAATTTCGTTCCAGACACACGTATTTTCCAAATTTTTCTAGACATAGACATATTTTCCAGAGCTAATTATTTTCATATGAAATTCATCCCAGATAGACCTATTTCCCCATTGTAAAATGGTTTTTGTATAAGTTTCGTTCATGTACGCTTAAAGGTTCATCGTAGTTTGTTCACTCTTATCCTTGAAGATTTTCTAAATGTACAACTCTAAGTCTCCAAGTTTAAACAATTTTTTTTATTTAACAAAATTTCAAATACAATAGTTTATACTTAAGTAAATTAAATTCTTGTTACCTTAACAGAATTCTAAAAAAAAAAAACGCTTTAAAAGGTGAATTTCCTAAAATTCCCAAAAGTTTCCAAAAACAAATTTTTTTTTTGTTTCTTTTTTTATTTAAAAAATTTTCAATAAACAATTAGTAAAAAATTCATTTAACATTATTTATTGTTCTTTTTCTTTTTTTTTGTTCCTAATGTCCTTTATTCCTATATACCAGATTATTTTCTATTCATTGTTATTTCATTCTATTGTTTGGATTTAACTAAAAGGTCTTTGTTTAAAGTAGATATAGGTTAGTTTAACAGGATAAGATCCTTTGTAAAAAAAAAAGATATTTATGATGTCACCTTTCTTCTATTCTTAAATACCATAAAACAACTTCTATTTTACCATAATATTAGATATATCAGATTACGATTATTAAATACAAGTACAATATATATATATATATATATATATATATATAGATAAAAAATTTACATAAAGAAAGTCCTATATGTTGTATCAAATTTATTTTGTAATTCATCAATTTTAAAATTTTTCCGAAAATAGATCAAGTGGAGTAAACTTTTTTTAGTAATGGGAACTGTGGTATATGCATTACATACATTGTACATATATGAAAATATTATGCTATAATACATACCATATACAAGGTATTTACAACTATGTATTCTTGTACAAACGATGTGGTATTGTAATTTTACAGATTTTGAGTGATGATAATGATTATAATGATTATGATGATGATGATAATGACGATAATTTGTAACACTAAAAAAAAAACAATATACCTATATGACAATGTATTAACAAAACTTTCTGGTTATTGAACTTTGAAAACATAATATATATACAAACAGCAATTTTAATATTATTTATATACAAAATGGCTATTCGTTCATTATGTCAAATATTTGACGTACATATGTATATACATATATAATAAATGCTTGTGTATATGCTTTATAAATTTATAGGCATTATAAAGGATGTATGAATATTTTTGAGAAGTTTTTGTAATTTACATAAAAAAATTTTAAAATTTAATTTAATTGACAATTTGATTTAAATACAAAATAATTTTTAATTACAAAAAATTAAATTTA
Source organism: Condylostylus longicornis (assembly GCF_029603195.1). Lineage (NCBI taxonomy): Eukaryota > Metazoa > Arthropoda > Insecta > Diptera > Dolichopodidae > Condylostylus > Condylostylus longicornis. The sequence goes on from NW_026577982.1 coordinate 442,028, forward strand.
GAATTACTTTAAAAATTAAAACCTTACTGAATAAGTATTGCAATTTTAAATCAAAAAGATTTCAAGGTATAGTCAAGTAATATTCGAATTTAAAATTTTGGAAGCAAACAAAAAAAATTTAAAATTTTAACAAACAAAATAAATGTTATTAAAATTTCTTAAATAGCACAGACATAAGTTTAGATCATAAGAATTCCAATCATAATGAAAAACAAATCACTTCTAAAATTTCTACCTTTTGGCAATTTTAATGGAATTTTTTACAAAATTATTAACTAATTTTCTAATTCTAGTTTAAAATCAAATGAATTAAAATAATTAATTCATTTTGAATGAAACGAATGAACTATGGCATAAACGAATGACCTTCAAATGAACGAATTAATTAATTAATATTTTTGAATTTACAGAGCACGTCTTTGCAGGATGTCAACACATAAACTGTCTTTTAACATAAATATTAATATAATCAAAGATATTCGGAGAGAACAGTTTTTTTTAATGAATTTCAAATAATATTAAAATTCGCCAGATTTATTTGGAACACAAAGGCAATTTAATGCATATTTTAGGCCTTTTTGACATTCTTCGATCATTGTCGCTTCATAATTCTGTTTGTAAAACCTTCTACATGCAAAACTAGCCGGCATTTCATTCACCTTCCTTCCATTTAAATTCATAAAATGTCTTAAAATTCTTTTTCTTGGATTTACTGATTGTATGAGCTTTTTACTAATACATCATAGATTAATGAATGCGTAAGATAGAATAAATAAACATCCCTCTGACAAAATGCTTGTTTAAGCATAAACTCTTTTTAATATTACGTAACTAAGTTAAAAATCGGCCATGCAGCAATTCCCGTGGTTAACATAGCCTACTTCAAAATGTAGAATTCGACATATATGGAAGCGAAAAATAATTTTTTATCCACTTTATCATTGCAACAAAATCCACTTTTCCTTGATTTCTGTATAACAATATAGAAACTGGGAATTAAAATGAATATCTTATGAAACTGCTTAATAAACAAAAAATCATATACAGTTACTTTACGTTTCAATATAGAACTATATAACAATATGTGAGAAGAAGTCACAGGTCATGGCATTTTCAGACACATACTGTTATACTGGAATATTATGCCTTTCGTTTATAAAAATATCACAAAAACTAAACAATTTCAATAATATTTTACAAAATTGGATTTTGCTTATTTTAATGAACTAATAGTAAAAACAATTTTATGTTTTTTTGTTTTTTATGTGAATTTTTTTTACACATTTTTTACACGCACTTACAACTTAATTATTGCCAGATAGTTTGCATTTTGAAAATGTCATCAAAGGGCATGAATTTTAATTTTCCTCTTGTTTTTCTTTTTTATTTTTGTATATTTCTTTATTTTATAATACAATATATATATATATGTATGTATATTTGTGAATTTTATTGTTTTAGTTTTTTGTTCCGTTTTAATTGCTATTGAAATTGCTATAGAAACATTAATGTGTATAACAGATTTATGTATTCATTTACATGGATAAATGGAATTCAAATTCCTATATATAAGTAAAAAAAACTAATATTAATAAACATACATACATACAATAAATATATACAAATACGCAAAGTATTAAGAGGATATATTGCGTGCATTTATTCGATATAACAGAAAAATTTTGTAATTTATTTACATAAATCGTATATACGCATACTTACATTTGCATTTATGCAGATATTATGATTCTTATGACAAAATGAATGTTATACATAATACAAATATATAGAGAGAGAGTAATCAGTTAACCACTATGATATCATGTTAACGATGCAAATTTACTTGCAATGAATTGTAAATTGGTGTTTAATTAAAATAGAAAAAGAAAAAGAAAAATTAGAATGAAAAAAATCTAGAACCCAAAACGAAAAATGCGATTGATTTTTATAGATCAGGTATTTTGCCAGTACCTTCTTAAATACCTGTTATATAACAGTTGCATATTTAGGTGCTTTCTAAATCGATACAACATGCAGTAATCATTAAGAAAGAATTAATATAGTCGAGGTTTCAATTTATTGTTAACAGTATCAAGATTAGAATATGATAACCAAGAAAATTCTTTATTCAAAATGGAAACTTTCAAGTTGCATTTTTCTACAGCAAATATTTTTGACTATTAATTGAGTCTTTGCTGCGGCACCTAATTAAATTAAAATTTTAAAATAAATGAAATTTTCGAGTAATCGACCTGCAATTTGCAAAATTTATTGAACAATAACTGTTTTCTTCTAAAATATTTCTATAAGTTCACAATTATTCTAATCGGCATATAAATTTAGCTCTAAAGTTTAATACGAATAATTTCTAAAAAGTGTCTTTTAAAATTTTTGTCAAATTTCGTAATCCGATTAAAATTTTCAAATTTTAATGATAGTATAAAAAAATTATTTTACAAGTACTTTCATTGAAAATCTCTCATACACTCAAATCTCTCTCATAACACTCAAAATCAATTTTTTCAATTCAATTAATATCAAAAACACGCATTTTTACTTGATCATCAAGCATCAATCTGAAAATCGACATGGATTGTGAAAACACTTCCATTAATAAAAAAAAAAAAAAACTATTATTAAATAAAAGTATTTCAGTCAAGCACATTTCCTATAAAAATATTATTATTTCTTTGACATTATCGGAAATTAAAATAAATATGCTGGCATTCTTAACTAACTTCAATAATACTGCATTCACTGGATTGTCATTTTCAGAACATGTTCAGCATTTCTATAGTTGTGCGAAACATGATCAGTCTTTAATCCTCTAGCTATTTCAATTGCGGTGACGGGATTTTTTTCAAAAGTATTGAGGTTTTCAATAAACAATTTTAAATTCTGAAAATTACCAAATTTTTTCTAATTTTAATTCAAAATTTCAAATAATTCTTGCAATCAGACAGACACTTGAACATATTGAATAAAATGAAATTTTTACTGAATATACAAAATCCATGTTTAAACCATTTATTAACGATTAAATTTTTTACCATTGGTGTTTTTTTTTTTTTGTAAATCAATAAAATTTCAAAATTGAAATTAATTGTCTCTGAAAAACGCTTAAATAACTATAAAAACTGCATAAAATTCATATGGAGTAATTCGATTAGAGAAAATGAAAAATGACAGTGTCAAAAATGTTATTTTTAAAAGATTTTTGCATTTAGCGCGATTTTTCATTCATATTTCGCGATATTTTACAATACTTGCGAGTATTCTATAAATGAGAGTTCACGTTCGAATCTTTCCTTACAGTTTCTCCCTTATTCTTTTTATCCCCGTTTAAAATAATGCCACAATTTTATATTTTCTTTCTTCTTTTCTTTTATTGCATTTCTAATTTGTTACCTTTACAATGAATTTTTATACTTTACGAAAATAGAAAAACCGGTTTACTGTTGAAATGATGACGATGACTCTATAAAAAAAAAAAAAAAAACAAAAATGGTTGAAGCCATCTTGCCTCGTTGTTTCTATTCCTCTTAATACATTTAAAACGGAAACTTTATGAAATGAAAATCTCATGCAAGGATATTGAATTGAAGGACTCTTTTGAAATAAAAATTACAAAAACAAAAAAAAAAAAGAAACCGAATACGAAAAAAAATTTTCAATCTTTTTAGTGCAAGAAAAATATTTGGATTTCCTGAGTAACTTTTCAAATAAGCAACAAAAACTTCAACCAACTTAAAAATGTAAAATCGACATAAGCAAGAGAAAATGCAGTTATACTAATGGTATCGTAATATAAAACGGTAAGAGCTACATAACACTATAAACATAAAATATTTGAATAATGTAACAGGAAATAACAACAACAACAACAACAAATAAAGAGAAGAGAAAATACACAAAATAATGATAGTGGTGTGAATTTTATGTGAAACTGTTCAAAAAACCGTTATAAGGGCTATTCTTTTCTATTCTATATTGCATACATTCACTTCGTAAACACATTCGTAGTCTACAACTGATTGTAATTTGCATATTATTTATATGAATACAGGATATTCTCCGAATAAAATTCTACTCAATTCTCACAAAAAAAAAAAGATAAAGTGAAATTTTCTCAAATCAATAAAAATTTATTGATTTATAAGTTAAGTTCATTTTTAATGACTTTTATTGCTTAAAATATTTCAAAATTTGTTAAACTGGCACTGATTTATTTCAGGTTCCATTTAAATTTTTGAAAAAATTTGATTCAGCTCAGTCTCAGTGAAAGTTGGGTAGTTTTCATTTCATTTTCAAGTTATTTCGGAGCATATCGGAGAAAATTTGCCAAAAATTATTTGCGCTCCATTACTCAACATGTGCTTACCTTACCCAACATTTTTGTAGAGTTTCCAAAACTTAAATATTTGGAGATGGCAAAATCAAAAAATTTTTGTCAACCTCGGTGTTTTATGCCAAAATTTGCAATTGTTGCCTAAATTTACTTTCCTTGCAATTTAAAAAAGAAACCATTTACAACCCGAACACCCTGCATAACATTATTTGTACATGTATAATAAGAAAATTTTTTTTTCATCTTTTGAATATATCAAAAGATAGTTAACAGATGTTACTGATTTTTGTTACTCGTTTTATAGTTCAGCAATAATAATAATGCAGCATAGTTTATAACTTGATTTGCAATTGTTTTCATCTTATTCTCTTGCATTTCATTTCATTTATTTTGTTATACCAGTAAGAGTTAGTATAGAAATGATGCCTCAATAAAGTGGTAAAACAAGGGTTTTTTTTATACCGTGTATGTCAAGGGAAACTATACATAGATATTAATGTATATTTTTATACAAAAGGAAAAATTTTTCATTTTAAATCTTCTTATATACCGTTATGAATACGGATATCTAGTGAATATTATGCACATACAGTTAAATAATGCATTATCTTGTTAAAAAATACATACGACTCAGTACACATATATATATATATATATCCATATATGTATAAAAGAGGGCCTTTTTAAAGAATTTACAGTTCAATAGTTAACAGTCAGAGGGATAGAGAAAGAGAAAGAGCAATGACGGAGAATAAAAAATAACGAATTTCATTTTTATTTCTTCCCTTATCCTTTTTTGTCATGCTTTTGTTATACATAGGATCGAAACATAACCATAGTTTTCGGGCATATTCAAGATAATATTCAAATAACCTTATTACATACATAATAAATACTCTATATATAATCGCAACGATATAAGGATATTGAAGAGAAATAAAAGAAAATTTTTAACATTTGAAATGAAAATGATATTTTGATTTGAATATAAAACGAATATAGTTGAGAACAGTTTTAAAAGAAAAAATTAATGCGTATAATATGGCAAACTATACTATTTGGCAAATATACACTTATTTACTTGTTTACGGTAAGGGTAAAGTAAAAAATAAATGACAGGATTGTCGCTTTATGCGACAAAAATATTAGGTTTCATTTTCTTTTCACTTTTCTTTTTTTTTTTCTTTTTTCTAATTACCAATAAAAAGTAATTGAAAGTGCATATTTAAACTGCATTACAGCACATAATGTTAATGCGATTTAGGTATATTTTCATATTTATTACATGTTTATATGTATATATATGTAAATTTTAGGGGGAAAAAGAAAATTTACATTTATATTATGTTTTTATGTAATATAAAGTTGAAGAGAACGTTGGACAAACGACATATTATAGGTAATTGAAATAAAGAGGAAATTCATTTAAAATTTTACACAATTTTAATATTTAATTTTCGTTGTATTTTAATTAATTCTGGTAAAATTGAGCTAGACGGTCGTTATAATATACTTTTAAATTTAAAAACTAATTTAATATTGAATTGCATGTTTTTTGAATATTCAATAAGATTTTTAAATTTCATACTGCATGTAGCTAGCATTTTCAAAATCAGATTGCGTTCTTATAATCATAAAATTGCATACTTTTAGGGGTAGAATAAAATTAACCATTACATCATAAGTATTTACGTAATGATGAAATTTTATCAATTCCATTAACCTAATCTATGAGGAGTAGAACTGTTTTAAAGAAACAAACAAAAAGAAAATTTTTTATACAACTGCAAAACAGATGAATAACGTAGTAGCGAGTAACAACGGCAACAAACGGAACGATTAAAAACTCAATTAAAAATTTTTCTCCTGACACTTCAATCGAACTACCTACCAAGTTATTCGGGTGTATGTTCTACCATCTAAGCTGAAGGATATACAAAAATTATCAGCAAATTGTTCTAAAAACATTGATTTTAGTTTGAGTTTAAGTCTGTTTTCATGAAAATTTGAAGGGGCTTTGAAGTTTAATAAGTTTCCTTATAAGTAAGCTTAACGTTTCCATATGTGGGATTTAAAATACAAACATAATTATTTCCTAAATTTTATAAAGATTATTTTAAGTTTTAGAATTTTTCAAATATTTTTAATAATTCTCTTTGCTTTTATTTATACAGTTTCCATTTTCTTACATAAATAAAGCAAAAAAGTCAAAAATTAAAAAAATAAATTAAAAAAATTAAAATACTTAGCTGTAATTTAATCCTGTGAGGTTCAAAAATTTAATATTGTAATTCATGTGGTTATTTCGGATAAAAATAAATTTGAAAAGAATCAATAAGAATCCAAAAATCACTCTTGTCGTTTTTTAATTTAATAGAATTTTAAATACCTTTTATAATTGAATATTATCCTTAAATTTTATTATATATACATACAAAATATTACCAAAAAGTCATTTTTTATTAATATTATTTAAATCCTTTAATGGTTTACCAAAGAACGTTAACTACATTTATATATAATTTAAATTTCTTTTATCCAATTAGTATGATATGCATTATGTATACATAAAAATATATAAGACTATATACATAAAATATATTTATCTTTAAAAATTTTTATTGTCTTTATTTGAGTGTAATAATAACAATTATTGAATATTCTCATTAGTATGTTAAAATATAATTATATTTTATCGTATATATTATTAAAATTTATTCTAATTATAATAATATTGAATAGAAAATTTTTATCTTAACTAATATATAGATAAAGGATATATTAACCAATTCAAATTTTCCAACAAAATTCAGACCAGCTTATCAAGTTCAGTTCCATGCATATTTATATTAGTACACACACGAACATTCTATATTCTATATTATGTATAAGAAATAAAAATATTGAATGGTATATGCATGCATAGAATTTGAAATATAATTTGTATATATATAAATCAATAATATTATATTTCGGGGAAAATATTATTAAAATTCGCACACTTTCAATATACTCTCTATACATTGGTCTCTATTAAAAGAAATGATTCTCCTTAAATATATATTATAATACGTTGGCAAGATAAATTGTTTAATATATTATATTCTTAATAACATTTGATCACATAATATTATATATAAGATGACCATATTATAATAACTCTTAATAAAATAGGCACTATGAAGGTTGTAATTAAGACGTGTATTTCTTCAAATGATTTGTGGTTTTTTAAAACAAAAAAAAAATTAGTAATCAGTTGATTTTCAAGGTTTGCAAATTGTATTTTTTTAAATTAAATATTTAATAGGCATTTTTTACCTGTTATACACCATGCAAACTAATTGAACAGGATATGTTCAATTCTAAAGGCAGCACGTTCTATCTACTCACACTAAATTTAACAAATTAGGGAAAAATAAATACCAATACAGTTTTAGTTTTGTACCATAAGGCAACAGCACTTTAAATTAATATGCTTTCGAACATAAAAGCTGAACACATTTCATTTAACCGATATTATTAACTATTATCATGTTTGAGACGCAAAATTACAGATCAAATTAGAAAATATCGGAAATGGTAAATTTAAGCGTAGTATGAGAAATTGTTTTGGCTTTACGTCAGTTTTATCACAAAATTCAAGTATGCCAGCAAAATTATTTTAAAATATTTGATATAACAAACTGTGATTATGATAAATTTTCCAAAAAATTGTATAACATATGGTTACCCTACAAGTACAAACAGAAACTAAGAAAGATAATTAACCTAATAATAATAATAGAAACTCACTAATGGTATACTGTCTTTTTATATTCTCTCTCAAATCAATATTATTAAGTATCATATTTATTAAAATAAATGTTCGCACATATCACATTTATTATATATAGGCATATATTTTGCGTATATTATACAGAAATTTATAAATTTCTACTCTATATATAAGAATAAATTGAAGACGAAATTAACCATAAACTATTTATGCGTAAGGCTTTTAAAAAACAAGTCTATAAAATATACTTATATACATTTATACATACAAAACGCAAACACATTCGAAATTATTCCTTTATATATTTAATGCCCATATGTTATCTGTATCATACATGAATGCTATGTACAAATATTTGCGTCTTCTGAACTTTGTAATTTTACTCGCATATTTTTATATACGAGTATATTAAATTTGCATATTTAATAAAATAATTTCTAAAGACCTTTTTTTTTTTTAATTGTTAACCAATTCAATATGCGATTAAAATTATTAAAGATTAAATTTTATGAAATTAATTTTAAAGAGCTTATTATAATACATAGGCAATTTATAAAATTACATATGAATCTAAATAAGAGCAATAAAATAATTTTGACGCTCTCTTAAATTCCTTATAAAAATTATACATGCTACTCTCTTTAAGTGACATTGTTCTCACGAGCGTAATTAATATTGTGAATTTTTCTCTCAATTTCAGTATATTTTTACATAATTTTTATAAAAATGTCTTTAACAAGTTTATTTTTATTAGAAAATATTTGTTATTTTTTGATTTTCAAGTGATTGTTCACTTTACATAGTGTTGCATAATGAATGGAATAGGTTAATTTATCTCAAAACAAAAAAACAAACCCAGAATTAACCCACAACCGGATATAAAATTCAGAACCGCAAGCATTATATGAACTTAACGAAAATCTTTAATCCCTTATTCAAAAGTTCAACATATCCAGATTCAACTGTATTCAATATTATATAGTTACAAGGACCATATAGGTTTAAGAATAGGACCATACTCATATCATGTATTTCATTTTATATGTACCCACATTTTCTTCTAATAATTGTTTGACATACAAAATACTTATTTATAAAATTATACTCTACACAAATATATACACACACACTTCACAAATATGGTATCTATACATTCAATTGTGTTAAAACAAATTTAAGAACCTCTTCATATTTTGATATTTCAAATGATTTGCCTTTTCTTTATACCATCATCTATATTTTATATTTGTATTGTATATAGTATAAGTATAATAATATTATTACGTTAAATTAGAGTTATGAGTGTTGTGTATAGGTAAATTTATGAAAAACTTTTCAAGTACCTATAGAAGTGAGTATCTCCTTCAAAACACAAAATTGAGTGCTCCAATTTTCATTATAGTTAATTTGTAAAATACAATGTTAAATAATTGATAATGCGAGTATAAATGAAATTATGATAGGATTAAGAGAAAAATGCGGGTATTTTGCAAAAAAATGAAAAAGAATTGCAACTGTGATAAAATTAAATAATAGTACACAGGTTTAGGTACAAGTAGCAGGAATGTACGGTAAAATATTTTTTGTCATTAACTTAAAGTTTTTGTTTAATGAGCTTTGTGCTTGCGATTTTATTTTCATCTCATCATTTTTCAGTTGAATATATTGGGCTCATCACGTTCACCAATTTATCAACAATCACGTTAATCTTTATTAACATGCAAATTAACAATAAATCATGTTATAAAAATATAAAAAATAAAATTATATAAAGTAAATAATCAAATTCACGATTTAGTTTAATGCTTTTAATAATTTTTTATTATAAAAATATCACTGACGTAAACAGAAGTTTCTTACCGAATTCTGAATTATTTTTAGATAAAATAAAAATCATTAATAAAAGACAAAAAATTTTCAAATGAAAAATATTGATTTTGAGAACGAAATTAGAATCATTAACAATTTTGTAACCTAACACTGTAATGAATGAAATTTTTCAAGCTCACTAGCGTTTTGTTCTGAAGCTAATGCGTGGGATTATTGAATTTTCAATTTTATTTAAATTTGGCTGGAATTAGTGAAACACTTGGAAGGTTTCAATAATTTTTTTAAAATTCAAATATATTTTAATATACTCCAATTTTAGAACTTTCTACATGTTTTCAAAATATTATTTTTTGAAAAAATTTCATTATCCTGATACGTTTTTTAAGAAAAATTAGTAAAAACCTCTATCCCGAGTTGATTGTAAAGCAATATTATCTTGGGAATAAATTTATTATATTGCACCGAATCGAATTTCAGCAACAAATAATCCTTAATTATGATATTTTCTTAATTTCAATATTGGCACACGACGCGTAAACATGAGAAAAGACAAAGAAGTAGTCAAAAAATTCTTGTTATAAAATATTTTGTGGAAAATATTTTAATAGTCCATATTAAATTTCATTCCGTTCATACAGTTAAATATCAAGTTCAATATAGTTCTAGCTCAATACGGTTAACATCTTAAAAATTACAAAATAATGATATTACAAAGTGTGCGTAATGTGGGTAAAACACCACTATTTCATTCTATATGGGAATTCTTATAATTGCAATTATTAATTCTCATTAAAAATTAATTAATTATAATTATAGTGCTATAAATCTTTAGCATTCCAACTATAAATAAAAACTGTTTTATTACTTAAATTTGATGTGCCTGATTCTTAAAATATATCAGGTTTATTTGGTGAAGCTAAATCTTGTAAAAAAGAGCAAATAAGCTCACCAATCTTTATTCTTTTCTATCATAAATTAAAAGAAAAAATTTTATGTCTGCAATTTAATTTGAGTACATGAAATTTTATGACGTGTTATTTATTGAACTTTATATGAGATTATTCTTTTAAATTAACTAGGATTAAAATATTATTTTTTTTTATTAAATGGTTGTTGAAATTTATGCCAATTAATTAGGATACATAATACTTTAAATCTTCAACACATATTTCTTTAATTCAACATTAATTATGCTAGAGATTTTTAAAATTTACAGGGCGCCGTACCACAAAGTCAATTGTTAAATTTAGTATTTTTTAGATTTAAATCAAATGAAAATTTCTGCCGGTCGTAATCTTCAAAAATATTTAATGAAATATTTTTGATTGGTAAAGAAAACAATAATATTTCAGATTCATATTTTATGCTATGCCTTCTGTTAAAGAACTTAATTAATATTGATTTTGGGTAGAAATTTGTTCAATGGCACTATTTTTAATTTAATTTGAATAAAAAGTTCAACAACACGTATCTACTGTATGTAAATAATTTTTAAGAATTTCAACAAATCAAAAAAGAAAATTTCAGAGCCATAACAGGTGAGAAATTCTGTTATATACCAATTATAAGATCAATTTAACACAATGTAATACATTATATGAAAAATTATCACTTTGTATGAAAATTACAACAATTAAATTTTTATTAACTTTAAATTTAAAGTCTTGTGATTCCAAAATTTTAAATGATATTAACTAGTGTTGATATTCAGAAGAAGCCTTTAGTTCTGTCCTTTCAAAATCACATATACTAGCATCATATTCTATTGCCTTTATTCCTAACTATTTCTGAGTAGCATTGTTCGCTGTAGCCAACTGTTATTCCTTAAAAATATTAACGTACATAATTATTTTTAAAAAAGTCAAGTGACTGACATTATTTTCCTTAAGACAAAATTGTTTATAAATTTAAACGCACAACAAAAAAAAAAAAATTTTTTTATTTCTTTGAAATTTTTTCATTTGTTCATTTTTCTATTGTCAAAATTATGAAAATGAAAACCTGTTAAAATATTATCCTGTTTCTTTTTTAAGGAGTGTTGTTAAAATTATTATCCTGTTTTATTGTATACAAGAGTCCTTAAGTTATCTAAGATTATCCAATATTTTTGTGTTAGTCAAATTTTATTTAAAATTTTATTTTTCATTTTGTTTTGTTGAAAAATGTCAAAAACATTATTTTAAAAAGTTTAAGGAATAAAAAAAAAACAAATAATAATTTTTGCCCCCTCACAGAATTTGTTGAATTTATTTTCAGTTTTTTTTTCTTTTTTATCATCTGAGTTCTAAGGAAATTTAATTATAAATTTTGTAAAATGGTTGTAAATTTCAATTTTTGTAATAATTTTTCACTATAAATTATTTTACGATTACATTTCTACTTTTTTAACTAAAATAAAATTTTAATTGAAGTGTAAACAGATTTTTTCAAATTCGGAAAATCTTTTAAAATTTTTTACTTCGTTGACGTGCCATTCTAAATTAGGAACAGATTTGTTGTATACTACTAGGCATTTATCATTAAACGTTTATGCTTTAAATTAATTTTAAAAGGGGGGGGGGGGGGGGTGGGTTCTCTAACATAATTTATGTAACCCTGAAAAAATTTTATTAATGAAAATTTTATTGTGAATTTTTAGAATTCTAAAAAATTTGTATAAAATTTAAATACGGTCGGGTAGAAAATTATTCTAGAAATTTTTGAATGCGACATAAATGCATATTAATGCTATTTATTCGGTCCTGAGAATAGATTTTCGCTAAAAAAAATAGTATAAAACTTGATTTCCAAAAATATTCGACTCTACAATATCAGATTTGCGCTTCAAAATACAAAAAAAAATTTCTCAACTTCAATTTTCCAAACAATTTAATATTACTATGATTCTATGACTGAGAGACTTAATTGTATTCATTTTCGATCTTAATTATGTCTAAATATATTGTTAAATAGGAAACACCATTATTGTAATTGTATAACAGTTTTAATTGTAATAATACAGTTAATGTATTTGAAATTAAAAAATAATAAAGTTATTACTTTTAAAATTATAGAACAAATCCTAACATATTTTGTTTATAACAGTTAAGGGCACATATTTTTCTCAATAATCATTTAAAAAAAAACTTTAATTCATCACAAATGCAAATCAATTGAATTCACAGTAAGGCTGCTGCATAAATTATCTCGAGGCTAGCTGCTTACCAGATCCCGAATAATACAACAACTTCAATATTCAAAGGTTTTGTTCTCTGCTGTATTTAGAAGGTTTTAGAATAACAAGAAGAAAAATAACATTGGTTTTTTGTAAATCAAATGCATTCCGAATTTAAACAGTTCAGAGCAATAATTTTCTTCAAATATTTATATTACTTATATTAACATGATTTCAAAATATTGAGAAAATTTATAATTATACCTCTTCAACTGAAATTGTTTGGTCAACTGGGGATCATTAAAGTTTGGCTTAGATAAGAAATAACGATAAAGGAATTAGAATGTGAGTGAAATAACTAGTAATTAATGGAAGCATCACTGGCCGGAATTGTCTTAAAATTCTTTTCCAATCACACAATGTTAATTTTTATCCTATTGAAACTCTTGTCCTATTGAAACTATATGTCTTGTCCTATTGAAACAACAAATGAAGCAAAATATTTTTCTCTATATAATATATTCAGGTGAATTCAGGTGTTAATAAATTTCTTTTTGAAAATGCATTAATATTGTGAGTTCCTCAGTTATTACTTTAGTAACAAAGTTCTCTTACTACTTTTACTGCAGAATTGTTACAAAAACAATTACTATTTATTAATATAGTTTCCACTTTCATAATATACAATATACTTATTCCCCTTTGTATTTAAAAACCTATAAAAAAACTTAATTGAGTCTGTTCTTTACTTCACAATTATTAAGATTTACTTATTTGGTTTTCAATTCTAGGTAAACTTAACTCAATAATAACTTTCATAGTACTTTTAATGAAAAATATTTGAGGTTATTCTAACAGTGAATTTGCATGAATATAACACAGAAAATAATATTCATTCTTAATAAAGACCAATTCTATTTCAATGTATACGAAATTAATTTTCATTTTATAATTTAAAAACTTAAAATTTTAATGCAATAATTTTTCGTTTGTTTTTCCATTTCATTTTCATTTTAACTATCATTATTATATCCCAAATACACGTCTAAACATATAAACAAATAAAAACGCAATGAATATCCTTCGCTTATCCTTCGATATCTATACACATTCAACATACCTACATATATATATAAAAAGAGAATTATTTAAAATATTTTATAATCGTCGTTTCATCTTGAAAATCTTACAAAAAATAAAATTTTGTACCACAATCAGCCAGCCACACACATATGAACATAATTTTCTAATTTGTTATATAAGCATTTTAATAATACAAATTATACGTACATACATACATACGAGTACTTACTATAATAATTTTGTTTTATTTTTCTTGTTGTTTAGAAAATATAAAGGATATAAATAAAACTGAGTGTACATTGTGTAGAACTAAAGAAATATTTTTCGTCCTGTTTCTGTTTTTGGTGCTTTTCACTTTATTTTGTGTATAGAAAACTTTTTATTCCGTTGCAATAAAAGAAAATCCAAAAAAAAAACAAACTATTTTATTTTAACTCCTCTATTTTTATGTTAGTTTATGTTCCTTTAAGATTTTCCTGCATTATATACATACAACAGCTATACATAGATAGCTAGATATATGAAATTTTCAAATATAATATTCATTCGAATATTATTTTAAGCATATAGAGCAAAAAAAAAAAAACAGAAGAATAAGAAATATAGAAAGCAAAATAAAAGTCGAAAAAACCAAAAAACAAAAAAAAACAACATAAAAATTGCGACCAAATATAAATATAAAAACACAAAGTACACAATAAACACAACAGCAAACCAAAATGAAAAGAAAAAAACAAAAAAAAAATGAAGTTTTCTTATTACATATTTTATAAGGACATGGTAATAATGTTGTGGGTTTGCCATTAGTTAGAAAATCACAACAATCTAAACAAAACATTTTGGTTGTAAAAAAAAAACAAAAACAAATCAAAACAAAATTTTGAACACACACAAAATTCAAACAACAATAAATTCTTAACATTTTTTTAGTATTTATACGCCTTTCTATTCTACATATGAACACACGCATACATATATACATAGACTCAATAATACTCACTTAATACAATATTAAATACGAACGCTTTTATAAATTCACTTTTCTTATACTCGTTTTGTTGAGACCAAAATAAAAGCAAACACCAGGAATAACATAAAAAAAAAATTAAAATACAAAAATTTTATGTATATATGTATTTCATATAAGAAACAAAAAGTAATACAAGGATAACAAGAATAAGAAATTGGAAGGCTCTTAAAAAGATCTTTATTGTTGTAACAATAAGGATAATTTTCTAATGGGGTTTCTTTCTCGATTGTTTTTTTTTTTGTTTTGTTGGGCTTGCAAGGCTATGGTTATTACTTAAATAGTGTATTTTTTGTTAAAATATTTTAGAAATCTTTGATATTTTCTTTGAGATTTTCTTTTAATTTTTTTGTTGTTTTTTGTGCGAGGCCAGCAAAAATATTATAAAAGAATAAAAAGAGAAAACAAAAATATGAATTTAATTCAAAAATGTATAGAGGTCAGAGTGAATAAGAAAGTATATTGAAATTATTAGAATTAGAATTACCTTAACATATACAAGAAAAAAATAATATGGCATTCTCGTAATGATCTTATCCTGTATAAAATTTGGTTTTGGTTATAATTTATTAATATGATTTGATAGTTTATTAGTAGCACAATGTATACTCTGTCACATGAAGGAAGTTTTCAAACAAAAAGAGAAGAAGAGACATATTAAGATGTTGTTAACATAAATCATACCGTAATTACACTCCAGTCAATAAAAGTTATGAAAAGAAACTGAATATTAGCCCCGCATTTTGATGGTTTTTACTACTAAAAGCTGCAGCGAGAAGTAGAGAGTACAACACTCAGAAATACACTCATAGCATTTTTTTTACAGAATTATGCTATAGTTGAGTGGGAAGCAAACCCCTCTATCAACATACAATATTTCAGTTTTTGTCAGATCATGATCGAATGAACAAAAATATTAATTGAATATGAAAATCGCAGACTTCACCTTGCAGATTTAGTGATATCCAGAGTCATTGTTCAATGAGTTAACATATGTATTTTTGAAAAACAATGCAAACAAGCAAAGTTTGAATCAGTTAATGGTGACCTATTATCAGGAGGAATGCCATTCCGCAAACTCAGCCATTTATTAATAAAATTACAATATATACCAAGAGTAAATCTGTCGTACAACAAAATTAATTTATTTGTAAAAGTAAAAAATACAATACTAACGCATTATTGATACAATTATATATTGGTGATGCAATTGTAGTACCCATCGAACTATTAAACAATTTTAGAAATGTCACAACAACAAGTTTTGAAATAAATTTAATTGATCTTATAGGAATTCAAAATATTGCATGACAAAATAAAAATTTTGTACGTGATATTTTTTTTTTATTGAATTCATACATGTATGAATTCAATGACTTAATAATTTATTTATTAAAGAATATTTTTCATAAAATAGAATTCTTAAATTATTCGAAAAAATCCATAAGAATAATTCGTGCTCAATTATTACTATGTATAAGAACACGAAAAATAATTGTATTTTAAGGTAAAGTAATTGAAACGAGTTTTAGTAATTTGTTAGTTCATGTAAGTCTTATTGTAACAGATATTTGAGAATTCTGAAGCATTGATGAATTTTTAAAGTAAATGTAGATTGAGCAAGGGTGATGAAAGTGCTATTAATTGCATTCTGAGTCTTAACCTCTGAGCGATAGTGTAGTAATTATGATGCGGACTCTTATTTATACCGTAGGCCTGTTGTTCTAAATCCAGTTCAGGTGAATATAATATATTAAATTTTGCATAATTTAATGTTCTTTCTTGAAAAGACAAATATCAATAACTTTAATATATGAGACAACAAACACAAACATCAAAACCCACTTATAAATTATTTCAACAGATTTTTCTAATATAGCCACGGCAGACTGGTCAAAGAAGGGAGAACTCAAAAAT
Organism: Condylostylus longicornis; assembly: GCF_029603195.1. Classification (NCBI taxonomy): domain Eukaryota; kingdom Metazoa; phylum Arthropoda; class Insecta; order Diptera; family Dolichopodidae; genus Condylostylus; species Condylostylus longicornis. The sequence continues at coordinate 459,162 of NW_026577982.1, forward strand.
GATAAATTAAACTAGAGCGAAAACTTTATAAGACCATTCAATAGCTCGATGGTAGTCTGTGATGAAACAACCTCATAATAACGTTCTTTCAGTTTCAGAAATTTTTTCTTGCTTTGAAATTTATTAAAATCGATTTTATTTTGTTTATGTTCAGGTTTAACATGGTAAATTGAGGTTTTCTTTATGCAAAATCAAAAACATTCCACACTTTTTATGATCTACAATAATGTTTAGAAATCATTAGGGATGTTTTCCAGATTCATTCAACACTTTGGTTTTGATACTAATTCAGTTATTTATTTATTGAAAGTTGATTTATAATGTCAAATTTTATAACAAATCAAGAGAGTTTCATTGTTACAAATTTGAAAATTAAATTATTGACATATTCTCAAATACTCAAGCGGTCATTCCGACACTTTAATGCATTCTAATTCAAATAATTTCTGGTGTGAAATTGTCTACAAACACTGCGAGGTATTTCATTAAGGAAAATGCAAAAACTTGGAACGACAATGAGATTTCATGGATCCGTAATTAAAATAGTTAGAACTAACTAAAGACATGGAGGGTTGAACATCTTCAGTTAAGTTAAAACTTTTAATTCCTTGTTTATTTTACAGAAGGGCAAATGAGTTTATTGAATATTGAAATATAACAAGATACAAGTCTAATTGGCTATTAGTGAGCTCTCTGGGTAATTTCGATTTATACAAATAAAACTTACCTGGGTAACTTTTACATTTGTGAAGCCCAAGTGAACAAGAGTGAGAATTAATGCCATATTAATTGTAACATCCTGTTACAGTCAAGTAAATGCACTTTATGCCACTTACTGTCACTATATTATTCTGTTCACATTTTACGTTTACAGCTTAATTTTTACACTTTTGTTTTAAAAAATTTAACCTAGTTTAGTAGGGAATACCCACAGTATACATAATACATGCATAAGTTCTGTTAATGTTAAAACTATAAATACAATATTAGTTGTGTTGTAATATTTTTATTCCATTTCAAGGATAAATCTCACATATAATTCTCTTTTCTCATTCAATCTTATACAATTCGATACTTTTATAGCAACATTGAATATATTATTCAACTATATTGCCATACTTACTTATATGTGAATTTATTTTGAAGCTCAGTTAAAGTTATTTTAGGCACAAATTCACATTATGATTGTGATTATTCTTGTAATAACATATTTTTCTGTTACTGTTATACTTGTCGTATATCCTCTTTATTTTCATCATTCTTTTTGTTTTTTTTTTTTTATTTTTGGTACATCCCTTTAACTTTTATTATTACATCTTAAGGCCTATTTTATAGGACAACTCTAATAAGAGGTAGATGTACAAGTATGTAATATTATGTTGTAACAAATGTTCTCTTCTTGCTTCTTTAAATGTTTATAATATGAGATCAAGAAAAAATTTAGTGTTTATTTACGGAAAAAATTCATTTGACTTTATGCCATTTTTTGTTTGCTGTTTTTTTTTATTTATTTAAATAAACTACGCTGTATAATAAATATGAGTACATTGTATATTATAGGAATATTTAGAGTAATGAAAAAAAAAATTCACAGGATCTTTATTTCCTTTAAGATTTTGTTAAATTACAAAAAAGAAAAGGCAAAATAATAATAAACTTGTAAGAAGGACTTGTGAATTTTTTGTAGTTTTTCGTTTTGTTTTTATATTTTACTGAGAATATTAGCCAAAATGTAAAAAGATTTGTAAAACAATGAATTTACTTGTTTATTGTTTCACATATTTTTTGCGTTACGTTAATAATGAATATGAGATTCAATTCAAGAATGGTCTAAAGCATAAATTTTTGGAATATCAATTAAAATAATGAAATACAACAATAACGATTTGTACAAATTAATTGCTTTCAATTGTTTCCGTTGTCATTCATCCCCTTAGGGAATGTAAGATTTTCACATCGACTTTTCATCAGAATTAGTTTTTTAGACTTATCTTTTCAGTACTGGCCAACCAGTATTAGTCTCAACAAGAATATTACATATATTATATTAAGACATGTCAAGAGATTGACGTGCAACTGATATTATTGGGCGCCTTAGAATGTGGCCAATCCATTTCTATTTTCTTCTTCTTGTTTGAGTATCTATTGGCTCTTGTTTTGTCATCAACCACAGTTCTTCGTTCATGAATCTTCTTGGCCAGAATATTCTACATATTATTATGAGGTATTTGTTTACGAAAACCAGTAACTGAACACCAAACCTATTTCCATTCCGTAATGCAGCATTGACATAACAGACACGTTGAATATTCTTAATTTGGTTCCGGGTGCTATGTAAGTTGAATTCCAGGGTTTTGAATTAATAGTCAAAATTTATTCTTCAAATATTATTTAAAAATTTTTAATTGGCATAATTAAATTTTAAATAAAATTTTTATGTGATAAAAACACAAATATTTTAATTGAAGATATTACCGAATTCTTAAGATCCATGAACAACATTTGGTATCCAAAGGCTGGCTGCCCAATGTGAAATGTGGAAACAAGGATGATTTAAAAAAAATTAATGGTTAAATAATTTTTTTTATTTTTTAAATACTTGAAAAGTTCAATTAGTTTATGATCATCACATTATTTAAGATAATAAGCGAACCTAATTCATTCAACCAAATATATAAAATATTTCCATGCAATAGTAAATAAGGTTCATTATTAAATCTCAATGAATCATCAGATTTCTAAAACCAAATCATTCTGAAATACTCTCACCTTTTCCCTCAAAAGTATACCAATTTTGTATATAAAAAACCCTCTACAACATACAATCACACACCACAAATGCAAAAAAGAAAAAAAAAAACAATAATTACAATTCATTGTACGTATCCGACGATGAAAATAATTTTGGTTTCGTATTCCATAATCCTTCTTTTCCCTTTTTATTTTATTACCATTCTCTCTTATTTTATTAGCATTGGTTTTCTTGGTTTCTTATACTATAATAAAAAGAACAAATCTTAAACTTAATATGTGTGTTTGAGTGTTTTTTGTATAACCCATACACAATATAATTATTACGAAATTTCATTTTATTTATATAAAATTTCTTTCTTGGGAATCCTTATAAAAATTGGTATAGAAAGAAAATTGTTATTTTTATCATCTCTTTGGTTTTTGTCTGCTCTTTTAAAATTTAAGGTATTTTGGTTACTTTGCCTTCTTTTTCTCTTTATCTTAATTGATCCTTTCATTCTATAACATGAGTAAATTATTTTATAGTTTTTTATATTTATTTTGCTTATTTTGACTTTGATTATAGTTTCTTTTTTTTCATTCAGAAAAATATTATATTTCTTTTTGCTCAGTTCTACTTATTTTAAAGAAAAAATGTCATTAACACTTTTTATTCGGTTAACTTTGAGGAAAATTTTATTGTCTTAAGGAATATTTAAAATTTGATTACACTATATTAAAATCTGCCATTAAAACTTACACAGTTGTAGACTTAAATAACAATTTGTGGTTAATAATTACTGTAAATCTTTCATGTTATTCTATAAATTCCTGTAACTTCGATAAGCAAAAAGAATTCATTGCAATTCAAAGGTTCAAATATATAGTCTTTAAGGTATTTTCAAATTTCAAGTTCGGCAAATGATCCACATTTCAAATTCGGCAAACAATTGTTTTGATCCTTAAAAAACATTGAATTCGCCCTTCAAATTGAACGGTATTTTTGAAGCAAGTCAATTCTAATGTTTGAATTTAATTTTCTTGTACGCGGTAACTCAAATTGGGGTCAACATTTTATACATATCGATAAGCTTTCTTATATTAGAACAAAATTTTTCTCTATCTTCTTCACTCTTGACTTTCGATCAGAGTTTTTCAACTAAAACAATGTTTTCAGAATGAATTATTAAAGCAAGCCGTTCCTGTGAAAACCAATATATTTTTGATTACCTATTAATTTTTTCGAGTTTTCTTCGAAATTCTCTTCCGGATCTGTCTACCTCAGTTAAAACTCAGTTAAAACTTAAATATTTTCTGATATAAAATAATATGATTAATATATTGAATCATTGGAATTGATTGAAATGGAATTGATTGAAATTTGTTGCAATCGGTACCGCTCTTCTCCGGTAATGTTTTTAGACAGAGTTGTTTTTGTTTTAAGAAATTTCTATGATCATTTGCTGAATTAATGTTAAGATTTTTCTTTCAAAAACACCTAAATATTCTGAATGAAATTCGTTTTGTAGAATTTACTTTAAAATTTAAAAAAAATAAATTTTATTTTCTTAATTTTCATTCAACTCTTCCGACATTTATTCCGAATTTAATGTAATCTTATTATAACTAAGTAGATTTATTTTGTATTTTTAATTAATTTTTTTACTTTTCTCTAAATTTTATTCATTTTTAAGTATTTTAATAAAAAGCCACACTACAATTATAATTATATACGAATACTATACTTATGATTTCCTTAATAACGAGAAACAAAAAAAAATCTAAAATACTTTTATGAATTTCTTCAAAATTTTAAGTTATTAAAGATGACATATTAAGGATTCTCTACATACATATATGAATTTCTTATGAAAATAAAAATAATCGCATTGTTTTAGAAGAATATTATAATATGAGAACACAAAGATCTTGACAAGGATAATTATACGAATCATCATATCATATTTATTATTATTTTAATACCACACATAATTAAATAAGGATTTATAAGGACATGTTTCAAAATTTTTAATGTTGAAAATATTAAGAGCGAAAATTTCATGTCAAATTTATTTTTGTAAAAAAAAATTTTTTAATGTTATTTAAAATAATTTTGAAATCAAAATAATCTTCTACTTCCTTTCAAAATAATCAACCTTATTATCTAAATTTGATCCTAATTGCATTTAATAATAATAATCGGATAAATATATACGCATAGTTCTATATGTATGTATTTGTTCCCTCCTTATTTTCTATACTTAAAGTGTATCTACTGTACTCAAGCATAATATTTTTGAAATCATCTACACAATAAAATCTTATAATCAGATTATCAAATTCTATATATTTCCATTTTTATGTATGCACACGCTCTCATGCTTTTCCAAAAGGATAGTAATTTTTATGAAATCGTAAAAAGAATTGGATGATATTTTCGGCACATTACCGATCGTGTTGTGTTTTTTTTTTCAGAATACTTTAAAAATCCAATAAATTCACTCTCTTATAAAAGATTACGTAAAAGTGTTGAAGTTCCTATTCTAGAAACCGGTTTCCCTGAAGCATTTTCGAATTACTTTTGTTGGAAAACAAAATTTAAAATATTAAGTTTTCAGAAATTCTTTTAATTATTTCCATAGAAATTTTCAAAAATCTGTTCATATTAAATATTTGGTTTCCGAGCTCTTACGAAGAAATTTTATAGCTTATTCCGTTAACTGCCAGAATTGTAATACATATAAAACTTCAAAAAGTTATGACAAAAATGGAAATCTGAACCCCACTAAAAGTCCATTTGTTACCGTAAAAGTTATTTAATTCTCCTCTAAATTAAACTGAGACATTCAATTGAAATCTACTAAACTGAAACTGAAATTCAGAAATTCATTTCTGTTTCACAAACAGAGACAGATTTTAAATATATTGAAAAGCGGTATGTTCAATTTGATGTGATCACAATACCTCCCATATTATATGCAATACGTTTGATACTAATATAAATAAAATTTGAAAAATACAAAGTTTAATATCAAATTTTGCAAAAATTTCACATCGTACAAAATAGCCATTCTATATTTGGTGTAGATAATATGCATAAAAATGGTTTCTGCAATTTCTTGGGTCAACATCATACTCATACGACAACAAAAAGTTTAAGTACATAAAATTTTTATTTTAACTTTTGAGTTCTCAAATCGTTTGCAATTATTCGGTTTCCACAATCAAAATAAAAAATACCCTTTGAATAGATTTCCAGGAAATTATAAATTTTGTACAACTTGTCAAATGCAAAATTCATTCCAAAAATCCTCCATAAATAAAAAAAATAATAAAATTTCGCTAAATTTATTATAGGTTCTCACATATGTAGTTGAAGTAAATTGAATTTTTGAAAAGCACAAAATTTAGTTTGGTATATTTTTTAAACGAGCGTAAAAGTCGCTCAAGGTTTTGGTATACAAGACTTTTAAAAGTGTTAGAGTAAAACGAAATAACGAAAGATTTACACGAACTTAGTTGTTATATGAACCACAAAAATTTTATTTTTAAAAGGGTGCGTAATACGAACTTTATCATTCATTTAGCAAAATTTTAGCATTCAATTAAAAAAAAAAAATTTTGTCCTTGACATAAAAATCCATGGTAGATAATGGTAGATTCCCATTATTTTTTAGTGCATGATGGTGTTCTCAAAGAGCGCAATTCAACAATTTTAAATTTTCCATTAACTTTGATTTGTAATTTAAAAATTTTAGTATCAAAGTTCTTTTTATTAATTGTTGGTTAACATTTTTAAGAAAATTTATTTAGTTTTTTTTTTTGCTTACCTTTACGTTAAAAGTGAAAATGTGCTCGCAGCCTGTAAATAAAAACAAAATAGATTTTATATAATTAATACTTTAAATTGAATTTCAAAGGAAGTGTTAAAAATATTAGTAAGAATTGTAAGTTCAGTACCTGAGAGTAGTAAGTCAGAGAAATTAATATCGAAATTCATTAAAATATTTTTTACACCCAAGCATTACCGCGCTATAAGAACTTAATTGACTTCACATGTATTAAATTTCCCTTTAGAAGTTGTCACCTCATCATCAATTTGCTAAAATTTCAATGAATAAAAATTTTCAACATTACTCAATATCACAATTTTCTTAATAATTTTATTCATGTGAACGGCCAATTTCTCACAATATTCCTGAACTAATATTATACTTGATAAGAAATTATCATTGATTAAATTTCGGGATCTTCTTCAAAATTTGTGAAATTTAAATCCGGAAAAAAGATGTCAAATAAAAATTGTAAAGCTTATAAAAGAAAAATTCGGGCTATTTCGGCTATTTCAAACTGTTTCAGACTTTATCTGTTGATTTGGGCTAACTTTTGAGTAATAGGTTTTTTGAATTATTTTTCCTATACATAATACAATGAACTTATAAAATATATCATTGTCTCAATTCAAATCAAAAAAGTGTTATTCAACATAGCCTTAACACAAATAGCAATAATACCAATAAAACTTGTTTAAGAATTACAAAATGCGCTGTAAATAGTTTAAGTTTGTTCTTAGAGAATTTTTTACATCCCATAGTCAATTCGATAAAGCTTTGTTGCATATTCTACTACTAAAATTTCTTATTTTACATAATGAACATATTTCCCTAGATCTCCAATTTATAAGTGCTTTATGAACACTTAATAAAATTTTAAATGCTACACATTTGCTACTATCAGTAGTTAAAATATTACTATTAAAAAATACCTACATCTTATAAGACAAGAACCATACGAAAAAATTCTTTCTAGAAAATGTTTATTAACTTACAAAATTCCAATTTACAAAATTCCAATTTCCAGAATATCAAATTTTCCGTTCAACATCTTTTCTATTTTCATTTTAATACAAAAAATACCTTGTTAAATTCTTAAATTTCGTATAAAAGAGAATATATGTATGTAATTTCGATTATTATAATACAATTAGAGTTAATTTACATTCACTCTACATAATAAACGTATAAAATAGTAAATTTCATTCATCATTTTTAAAGTACGAAAAAAAAAATATCATCTACAAGTCTATATACAAGAGTGAGTGTCTGGTGGTGTACAACTGAAAATATAATTTTTTTATTTATCATACAAACAAAAATATATTCATACATATGTACAGATAATTTTACAAATTCTGCAGTACGCCATTAATATACGAAAACGCAGAAAACAGTGTGTGTGTGTGTGTGTGCACGGTCGAGGATGAGAGGAAAAACGAATATTTTTTATTTATTTTTTTTTTTTTTATGTACTCGTATCATATCCTTCAAATGCACATAGCACATTTTAACGTATGGTGTTTAACGAATTTGAAAAATTGCATTTTCCGGTTACAAAGAAACAATCAAAAGATAAAAAAAAAAGAAGAGAGAAAGGAGAGAGAAGAAAATTAACAACAAAAAAAAAATTCACCATTTCTCTAAAAATTTCTTTTTTTTTTGACTGTGCATTTTATTACCCTATTTTGGATTATATTTAAAATTGTTTTTTTTTTTATTCTCGAAATGCGAATTCAGGATAAATCCAAGCGTATGTTTGTATGTACATATATGAAATTAATGTATTTATTACGAATGTATGCATATATGTGTAGAATTTTGTTTATTTCACTCTTTATATAGTTGGATTTTATAGCATTTAATTAAATGGCATGTATACGTTATTTTTTCGCTTTAAATGTAATAATGAAAAATAATAGGACAAAATAAGTTGGAATTCAACCATAAAGTTTAATAACAAAAAAAAAAAGATCATTATTATTTTCTCTAAATATTGCAATAGTGAAGTAAAACCGGTTCGGGGAGTGAATAATTTTTATTTTAATGCCAGAAACGAACCATTTTCTTATACCCTGACATTTTATATATTTTCAATTAGGGACAGAAAATGATCAAAATTTAAATACTAGTTTATTGTATGCTAAGGGTTCTATTGTTCACCACATTTTCTTAAAAGTTTTAGAAAAATTATATTAAATGCTTAGATTTTTTTGTTAAAATTTCACGAGAGATCACAAAATTTTCATAGCTAATTAAATGAAATTACATACTTATTCTATTTCTATCTGCATTTCTATGTGTAACAATTTTGTATATACATATATACGATCACCACATTTCCAAAATAAAAAATCATCTCAATTTGTCAGTCCGTTAATGCTATTGTTTGTAAAACTTGTACATACCATTTAAAAATAAAATCTCCTATCAAGAACAGAATATAAACGATAAATAGAATATTGCTTGCTTTAATAGATTGTGAGAAATCTACTTCAACTGAAGTTATTCCTCCCCCTCTTTCTCTTCCGCCTTCCCTAATCCGCCCATTCCCCCTTCCACAATCCTCCCATCACCCCCCCCATCCCTTTCCCATTGAGTTTTAAAAGTGACGGTCCCTTTGATTGACGGTCAATTTAGAAAAAGGTGAATGCGTATTAGAAAATGTAATAATATCATTTAATGGACTTGTTAATAATAGTACAATGGCTTATTTTAATCTTTGTTTCTACCAAATAGCATACGAAAATAATTTGTTAAATATTTAAGAAAAATACTCCAATTTCCGACTCCAATTTTTCGTGTTTTACATCCCAGCTAGACACAAAATACAAAAACCAAAAAGAGCCGAATAGATGAACAGATAATAATCAAATTTTCCAGTATATTTTCCTTAATTTTATTATGAAAATAAACTTAAAAACAAAAAAAAAAGAAAGCATGAAAACAAAAAATGTGAAAGTAAATGGAAAATTCAGTTTTTCACGCGTATATCCTTCGTCCTGACTGTTCACTTCTTATTTATTCAATTTGATATTTCTTTTGCAATTTTTTTCTTTTCTATTTCTGTTTATTGTTTAACTTGAGTTTCTCTTAATTCTGTTATATTTTCATTTTCTATTACTTTACTAATGTTATACACATTGCTTATAATAATTTTCATATACTTTTTTAAATTCATTCACACACATGTACAAATGCATCTAAACGAATAAATATTTTTATTAATCCAGAAATAAAAAATAGAAAAAAATTCTGTTATAGTTTTGTATATTTTATTGGTGTTGTTTTTATCATAATATGAGATGTGATATTTGGTATATGAAATGCATTTTTTAATACACAAATGCTCATTGAATTTACGTATATCGCGTACATACGAATGTGTATAAAATAGATAGTAATCCGGTTACAATAGTACAAAAATTTATACACATAGATCAAAATCACATGCAGAAAATATAATTTTTCTTTTAACTAGACGTGACATCGCCATAATAATTTACGAGATAAGCAATTTTTATGCAGAACTAACAATGTATGTGAACTAACAATGCAGTATATATGTACATATGAAATAAAAATATGGAAAAAAAGTGACATATGTATGAATTCACACAATATATGAATACTAATACCCTACTAGTATGTACACATATATGAGTGTAGGAAAAAACAAAAATTAACTCATAGATTTTCCTTTACTTGCTTCAAAATTTGTTTTGATTTTCATACTGTGTTTTGTTATCCTTTTTAGATTATCTAGGATATCTAGTTAGGAAGTTAGGCTAGAAAAAAATAATGTATGAAAATTTGCAGTCTGAATACAAAAAAAAATTATAAAACTCATTTCCTTTAATGTTTTCTAGTTTTTCTTCTATTTTTTGCAATAATTACTTATATTTAAAGGTATAGGATAGCTATACACTGATATTTTTTAATGGACTTTATTAAATTGAGATTTTAAGTTGATAACGCCTATAGGTATGCAATATGAATTTGGTTCTGGTAATTATAAAATTTATTTTTTTTGTCTTATTTTACAATTTTTTCGTTTTTTTTTTTTTCATTTCACGGAGTATTTGATAATAATAGGGTAATAATAGATACCAGCCGAAATTAAAATAAAATAAATTTACAATTGCATATTCAGCAAATTTAAAATTTTTATTGTATTTAAAAAATATTAATTTATAATTTCCCGTAAATTTTTGTAATTAAGTGAATTTTGAAATGGGAAATCGTAAAATTTAATAATTTAACCGTAAAAAACAATCTAGATAATTTTTAGAGTAAAACTTTGTGATATTTCACTTTATATAAATTTCGATAATTTTTTTTTTTTTATTAAATAGTTGAGTATAATATAATTTCATAAAAATAAGAATATAACAGAATAATTGCACAAAAATTAATATTTAATACGCTGTTTACATAATAATCCACTAAAAATATTTTATTGCATATGTTAAGGAGGAATTTCAAAGCAATTATTTGAAAAAAATACATCGATTTCGTAACAATTAAATAACATAAAATTTTTAATTGGGAAAACAGATGATTACTCTGTTATATTCCTGTATTTATACAAGTTCGATGAAGCTGTTATAATGTCGAAAAAATTTGGTAACAAAATATTGCAAAATTCGAAAGATATTAATTAGTAACGAATAATCCGAAGAAGTTTATAATATCAAAATTGGAGCCTTCCCTTAGCTTCAGTGTAGGAGGCAAATAATTTCAAAAAATAAGGACAAACTTATTTAAGATAACTATCAAATTGAAGTCTAATAATTAAGGTTTCTCAACTTTGCATATGGTTTTTACGAAAGTGTCTGTCTCCTGTGTTTGTTGTGCTTAAAATAATTACTAATAAAAATTAGTATTTCTTAATTTTACTGTGCTATTAATTAGAAGAGAGAAAAGATAACAAAACATTGTTTTCTTGAGAAAAAACTTGTTCATATAGCGATTAACTTGCAGTATACACCTAATAAAGTAAATCGCTACAATTGCCATACACGTATAACAATATTTTTTCAGGTAGTATCCTTAAAGTAGCAGGAAAATTCTATTTGCTATAGCTTTTTTCCATTCCCTTTTATTTATTTTTATTTATGAATTTTGTCAGAAAAGGTATAACCAGCAAAAAGGAAGAGAAAAAATGAGATCAGCTCATTTTATTTAAGTTTAAAATAAATTTAAATTTATTTTGACACAAAACTTACTTGTTTTATTACCGCTATTATTATTACTTCTCTTATATTTTTTTTTTATTCTTGCTTTTTCTATTTTTTATTTTGGAATATTCTAGATGTACACACAAACACATTTTGTTTTATTTTTTACCGAAACAGTAAATGTATTCTATTTTCTCCCCTTTAAGAGCAAATTATATTCAATTAAAATTTATTATTTTATTTTTCAGAGAATTTCAGAAATTTTGACTTTTTGACATGTAAGGTTTTTAGTTTTTTTTTTTTTTTGAGAAGTAAGACTTTAGTAGGTATGTATATGTATAATGTTAATTTTGAGAATAAGTATGAACCAGAATTATGAGAATAAGTAAATAAAAACAAAAAATTTTGCCTAATATTTTTTACGGTATTCCATAAAAAACACAATGATATCGTATATGACATCAATGTCAAAAATAAATGACGTTTGATATTAAGTTGGCATTAACGTACTTAACCTTTTAATATCCAAACGTATAATTCTCTTTAGATATTTTAATGCCTTTTGATATTGCATAATGGATTATGCAGCCAATATTTTTTAAGTTTCAAAAATAATTTGGTGACACACCATTTTCAACCACAAAAGAAGACAAAAAAATTTTTTCTTTATTCAAGACTAACGCAAATTCTGAAAACAATGTTATCAATAAATTGTAATGTATAAAAACTATTGCCAATTTGCCAGATGATTACAATTTTGATTCGTACAACTTAGTTTTTAAGTTGAGCCCCAATGAGCCGATTTTGGATATAGATCAAGATGAGTTCCAAACTTAAGAAAGAATGTGGATTAAAATAACATTTGGATATCTATTAAAATAAATTACATATCGGAAATCGGATTACATATTCTAAAAAATCATGCTCGGAAATCTACTGAACTGTTCTCAAGTCAAAAAGTACAATAGTGATGTATGGATAAAAAATTGAGCTCATGCAATGAATTCAATCAGTGACAGCAAAATAATGAGAACAACATTACAGAGATTCAATAACAATGAGAAATACAAAGAGAAATTTAATTATTAGAGAAACAAAAAACAATATTAACAACAAAAATAAGTGAGTAGACGCTTTTTGAAAATTCTAGTACCTACATCAGTCGTTCACAATAAATTTATTAACAAAATTACAATTTAAATAATTAATTAATAATTAATTATATAAATAATAATAATAATATAAATAATTAATATCAAAATTATTAATAATTTTTTTTGGTTATTCTCTTATTAATTTATTTTTTATTTTTATAAAATCAATTATAATTATTTAAAATCATTTTATTTTTTTTTTTATAATCTTCCTTTTTGAAATCATTTCTTTTAAATACAAATACTATTTTTTTTTTTAGAAAAAAACTTTTTTTCAAAAACGCAACATTAATTAAATTTTTAATTAAAATACAAAAAAAAAATTAAAAGTACTACTACACAAAAACTATTTTAGTATTATAAAAACTACACTAGCTACCCAGCTAGCTGTATAAAAACAAAGTCTCTTTTTTAAAATGTCCTCAAGGTATATTTGAGAATATTTTCAATCAAATATATAAAAAAAAAACAAAAATTAAAAACAAATATGAGAAAAAAAGTCTATTGAATTTTTTTTTTCTTTTTGTTTTTATTCAATTATATTTTTCTTTTGTCAGCAAAAAGATTTGTACTTCAATTTCTCGGTTTTTAATTTTCTCTTTTTTTCTTTTTTTTTATTTTCTCCAATTTTAAATTTAAAACGAAAGGCAAAGTGAAACCCCCGATAACTACAAAATTCATTCCTACTTTAAATATTTTTCGCTTTTTTTTTTTTCTTATTTTTTTTTTATTTTTAACCATTAAGCATGAATGTAAGTGAAGATTTTTCAATTTAAAAAATAAAAAAATAAAGAGAAAAAAATGTTTTCCTCTTGAATTTCTAATTTTCTCTCTTTCTCTTTTTTTTTTTGTTTTCTTTATCAAATTTTTGTTTTTTGCTGATATTGTGTTGTTACTATCCTACTGTTATGCTATTTCTGTTGTTGGTAATTGTTGTTGTTGCTAGTATTATTGTTTTTCAATCATCTCTAAAATAAAATATTCACACTGATGAAAAAAGAAAAAAAGAGAAAAAAATTTCAATTTAATCATCATCACTATGGCAAATCAATTTATTCTTTGTTTTCAATTTTACTTTGTCATCAATTGTTATTGTTGTTTTTATTTTTATTTTATTTTTTTCTTCTGTGTAGTTATTTGTATCTTTGCTTTAATTTATAGACTTCAGGATATTTGGGATATTTCATCAGTAGTATAATCTAATGCAATTAAATCCAATTTTTGTGTTTTTCTCTTTTTTTGTTTTTCAAGGAATATTTTATTAATATTTTTGTAAAAAAGCAAAAAAACAAAAATGGAATTTATTTGCATTTACATACACACAAATATACACATATAGGTTAAGATTTTTCTCTCTGTTTGTATGTATATATATATGTAATATATCGATATTTTTATATAACTATTCACAAAATATTCAAATTAAAATTCATTTTGAATTCTGAAAATAAACTAAGACCTAAATTACAGATTTATGTATAAGGAATAGATTTTTTTGTACATATTTATTTGTTTTTATTATACATATATTTTAGTTCCATTCTTGTACTATAATGATGATAATCGAAGACTAAGAATAATAAACTCTATATAACAACAAAATAATAATAGGAAAAATAAGGAAAAAAAAATAGAAGAGAAAAAAAGGCATGTACAAAAATAAAATAAAAGAGAAATTTATGCAAAATGTAAATATTGCATAACTTAAGGCTACAAGTAGATTACATTCAATTAAAAAGACAAGAAAAAAGGCAAAGAGAAAGAAAAAGAGAGAGAGAAATAGAGAATACAAAATGTAAAGAAAAATATTTTAATATTTTTGTGTTATTATAGATCAACTGAGCTTATTTAGAGCACAATACAAATATAATATGCATATTACTTTTTTTTTTTTCTTTATTACAAATTATGTACTTAGATTTTATATTTGAATAAATGTAGATTATATGCAAATTTGTATACAATCTAAGAGCCCTTTTAAGAAAAAGAAAAATAAACAAAACCAAATAGGATTTAATAATTAAATAATATTATTGTTTTAAAGAATATTGTACTTAATACTATCGAAAAATTACTAAGTATTTCAGAATAATAAGTATTCGTATTTATTGAAGATAAAATATCGTAATTAAAATATTTTGTTATATAAAAGTACCAAAGCTTTAATTATGAATACTTTATTCAATATAATTTTAGAAATGTGCTCTTGACCACATCTTGGCTACACTATATTACATTCTGCCTGCAAAAGCAATAACGTGTAAGACTTTCACAACAACATATCGTAAAAAATTTCTCCATATTCTATCTACTTTGCTGTATTCTATCTAACTACTTCAATCCAAAGTCAGAATCTATTTAACTCTGAATTTTTTAAGAAATTAAAAAATCTTATAATTTTTAATATAATACGAAGCCTGTAATTATTTTGAAATTTAAACATTTTATTTATTAATATTTTAATGGTCCGATATTCGATTTGAAAATTAGTTTTACTATTTACTATTTAAATAAATCTGTGTTTATAAATCACAAATTACAGTTCTACAATTCTTTGAATAATCATTATTAAAAATATTTTTACTTCCGGAACGTACAATGAATTCTTCAATGCCTGAATTATCAAAGAGATATTTTTCTAAAATTTAACCCTTTCGACCCGCCTGGTACACATATCAACCAGTAAGTCCAAATATCACCAAAAGTTAAGAATGACATTGCATGTAATTTTGTGTTGGCCCATTTCATTTTTGCATGATTCAGCACACAAAATTTCAACGCGATTTTTTTCATCACAGACCATTTTTTTTTATATACGTTAAAGGTAATAGATGTCGCACGAGTTACGTACAATAATACCGCTAATGACGCAACACTTCCTGTTATTTAAAATTCTTACATAAAATTTTATTAAAAAATTCTCACAGACTTATAAAATCAATGCAAGTATCCAATTTCGAAATAATTATGAAAGTTATATTAATTTCCTGTTATCAACAAAACCGTCGCATTATAAAGGTAGACACGTTTTGTTGACACCAGCAAATTTACTTTTAATAATAATAAAACTTAGTTATAAGAAAAGCTTTGTAAATTCAGTCATAATTAATCTAAGAAATCGAACAGTTGTGTTATAAAATAAATCAGTCTAATAAAAAAGTGTTTTTTAATTATAAATTTCAAAAGTGGTTTTTTTTTAACATATATGAACTATATATATTTGAGTGGCGCAGAAACGGTAGGATTGTAAAGAAAAGAGAAAAAAATAGCAAAATTTTTTTTTACTAAATAAAAAAATACAATCCAGTGATACGAACCGAACAATTTTTTTAAAAAAAAAAAAAAAATAATAATAATAATTTTTTTAACACTAAAAAAAAAAAAATTGGAAATTAAAAGCTAAAATTTTTTTTCCATAAAATTAAAAACACTGAAAAAAAAAAATATAGTGATATAAATTAGTTGATGAAAAGGAACGCATCGTTCGATAATCACAGAAAAAAAGTAATTATGGCTCAGGAACAACAACTTGTCAAGGAAATCGAAACAAAAAATCAGCAAATTATTCAACTAACAGCAGCTGTACAACATTACCAGGAGAGAGAAGCGGCAAACATCGCAAAGGAGAAAATTATGCGAGAAGTTAGATTTATGTCCACATTTACTGGGAAAGGAGAGGTTACTATAAATTCATTTATAAGTAGTATCGAGTACTATCTGTCAAGTGTGCAAGATGCAGAACTTAAAAAATTAATGGTTAGGACAATATACTTTGAGAAAATCCAAGGGGAGGCGAAAGACGCTATCATCAGTATTCCGGAACCAGACAACTGGGAATTAATAAAATCAGCCTTGAGATTAAGATACAAACCGGACATCGAACCAGCAGAAATCTACAGAAGAATAAACAACATCAAATGTAATTCGGTAAGCGATTTAATTATTTTAGTACAACAAATAAAATACAAATCAGATGAATTAAAAATATACTATAAAAACGATAACTATATAGATTTAAGTAATGTCGATTCAATATTAGTGAATACTATTAAAGAAATGTGCCAGGGCACGTTACTTGATAAAATATATGAAGAAAGGGACTTATCTATAATTTTAAATATTATGAGTAAGCGTAGGTTCGAAGATACATGCATTAGAGCAGAGTATCGAATTAATTTTCAAAAAAATAGCAATAACAGTAATAATAACCGTGTTAATAAAAATTATAATCAAAATTACGGTACTCAAAAATGTAGATACACTAATAATAATTTTAATCCTAATAGAAGTAACAATGAAGTGTTCTATCCGAATAAAAATTTTAATAATAATGATTTCAGTTTTAAAAATAATTCAGGAAATTTTAAACGAAATTTCAATAATAACAATCATTTTAATTATAATACTAATCGCAACAATAACCAATCAGGGTTTTTCAAACAAAATAATAATCAAAGATCAGGATATTTTAGAAACAATGTAAGCCAGTATAATCAACGTAATGATCAGGTAGAACCGATGGACATAGGTAATATCGAAACAAAAAATAATGACAGACGGTATCGCGAATTAGGCCATTCTAGTAGGGATCCGGGCAAAGATAGCCATCAACAGGCCCCTAGAATAAAACCAGACAGTGACATAACCGAATGTTATTTTAAAGATCAATCGAATAACATAGATTTTTTTTTAAATTAGCCTCGGAAGAATTACCAATCATAGAAATTACAATAAATAGAAAAAAATATTTAGCATTAATTGACACAGGGTCAACATTAAGTATAATTGACGAAAAAGTTACGGATTTTAAAAAAATTAAAATTCCACCCATATATTTTTCCACCATAAGCGGGAAGGACGCTGTAACTTACGAAGTGCATACACCTGCATTCTTAGAGTTACAAGCTTATCCAAATGCGTTGATGAGATGGAAAGTAAAAGAACTACCAAATCGTATTTATCAATTTATTATAGGAGCAGACATTTTAAAAAATTTAAATGGGAAAATAAATTTAGAAGAAGGAAATATTATTTTAAACAATCAATGTATAAAACTAAAAAATAATCCTTATATGTTTAAAGAAATACACAGTTTAGAAATGGTAGAACCTGATAATTTAAATTTAAACTTAGATCACTTAAATTCTGAAGAGCGTAACGAAGTAAATAAGTTACTTAAAAAAATTTCTAACTCAAAAGACGAAGAACATTCATCTAATTTCGGATTATTTAATATAGAAAACGAAGGAGAAAGTGAAGCATTAGCTACAGTGCATTCAGCCGACGAGGAGTTATTAGAACATATTCCTATTAAGGAAGAAATCGTCAACAAATACAAAACCCAAATTATAATAACAAATAATAAAACGATAGATTTTGAAATAATATTAGGTAGGAGAGTTATATACATAGCCGAACACGATTTTTCTAGACTAGGTGAAATATTTAGAAGATATATAGATAAAGGTAAAATTGGTATATTCTCTGAATTACATGACGGTAAATATAATGTAGTACAAGAGAAATTAATAGAGCTTTATGCTAATAATAGGAAAATAAAATTTATTAAATGTTCGTTTAGAGCGCAAGAACTAAGAACGGAAGTAGAAGCCGTCAAACAAGTAGCACTTTATCATGTAAAGGAAAGTTTCCATTCCGGTATTCGGGAAACTTATCACCAAATAAAAAATAAAATATATTACCCAAAATTGATTGAAATAATACAAATAGTAATTAACCAATGTGATATATGCCAACAAGTTAAATATGATAGGAATCCCATAAAACCTAAATTTAGACTCACTGAAACACCTACTGGTATTAACAACATAATCCACATAGATACGTACGTTATGATGAAACATGTTTTCTTGACTATAATAGACAAATTTTCAAAATTCGGAACAGCATACTACTTAACAGACAGGACTCATGTTACAATAATAGAACAATTAGAAGGACATTTTAGTAGAGCAGGTAAACCCAATAAAATCATTGCAGATAATGAATTTAAAACTATTCAGTTAAGGGAGTTTTTAAATGACGAAGGTATAGACCTTCATCTTACTAAACCAAATAGTCACACTGGTAACGGCGACATTGAACGATTCCACAATTCTATCGCAGAAATATTTAGGATACTTAGGGTTCAAAACAAAGATAAATGTGTTAAAAGGTTAATACAACAAGCCATTAGAATTTACAATGAACGATATCATTCTACAATTAAGTTTACTCCAAGCGAAGTACATAATCATAAAGTAGATTTTGAAAAAGTTAAAACTAATTTAGAAACTGTAAAATTCAAAAAGATAACTAAATTAAATGAAAATAGAGAAAATTATGGAGAAACCAGGTCTACGGGTTTCATAAAAAACTATAAAGCGGTTAGGCATAAAGAACAGCCGAAATTCAAAAAAATTTAAACTTGATAATATACATAAATCCAACATTAAACGACCTCCCAAATTTTCAGGTTTGGAAAATATTGACGATGGTCATACTTCTGACAACATCTAGTTTAGCTTCACTAGAAGTTAATAGCATTACAGCTGAAACAGGCTTTGTAAACATAAACTTAGACAAATCAGATTTAGTCATAAAAAACCGACATCATTATACATATTATCAATACACAAGAAATTTATGACATTTTACACAACATCTCTACAATAATAGAAAATTTAAATTCACAGTACAGAACAATATTACAATCAGAAATAACACAACTTATTATAAAAATTAATACTATTACACCTAAAGATAAAAGAACAAAACGAGGATTAATAAATGCTGTAGGAGTTACGTCGAATTGGTTTTTGGAACAATGGACGACACAGACCGACAGAATATAGAAAAACATTTAGAATTCATAACACACAACAATAATAGGTTAATTCATAATAATGAAAAACAAGTTAAAATAAATGACCACTTTAATAGAGCATTTAGTCAGTTAAAACAAGCTATAGAAAAGGACCGTGCTTTAATATTAGAGAATCTAAATAAAATAGAAGAACCCGCAATGCAACAAAATTTTTACATAGAATTAAAATTTAAAATTCAGTTTCTAAAAGAAAAAATAAATCAAATTCAGGATAATTTAGCTTCAGCCAGACATGGCATATTTCATCCTAATATACTAACAAATGAAGAAATCCAAAATTACGATATAGATTTCTATAAATTGCAATACATTAAATTCGGAGTAACTAAATTTCAAGAAAATTCATTGTTACTTGCTTTAAAAATTCCTAATAAAATTAAAAAAGTTCAGTTAAAATTAATAATCCCTTTACCTAATAAATTTTTTAAAGAAATTGATTATGTTCAAGAAACCATTTTTGAGTATGGTAGTTTAAATTATCAATATGAGGACTCAAAAACATTAAATGAGTTAAAATTGAGCAAACACTGTACTTTAAAAAATAATTGTAAACTTATATATAATAATATTACAGAAATAATTGAGATTGATGAGGAAACTATTGTAATAAAGAATGCAAGAAATATTAAATTGAATCACACTTGTGACAATAGGAATTTGACTTTAAATAAAAATGTACTTATTCACTTTAACAATTGTTCATTAAAAATATTAGATCATTATTTTTCAAATGTAAAACCTATTTTAAAAGAAAGATTCTATTATCCAATAAATGAAAATAACGAAAACTTTAAAAACTTTAAAACTCAAATAACATTTGATGAAATTGTTGTAGAAAATTTTAAAAATGTAGAGAAAATAAAAATTTTACATTATCATAAAAATGTTTCTTATATTTTAATTATTGTAACAATTATAATACTGTCAATAATAATTTCGTTTGGAATAGTTGCATTATGCAAAAAATTTAAGAAAAAATTTAATATTAATAGAATTCAGGAGAATTCTAATCTTAACGGGGGAGAAGTTACGTACAATAATACCGCTAATGACGCAACACTTCCTGTTATTTAAAATTCTTACATAAAATTTTATTAAAAAATTCTCACAGACTTATAAAATCAATGCAAGTATCCAATTTCGAAATAATTATGAAAGTTATATTAATTTCCTGTTATCAACAAAACCGTCGCATTATAAAGGTAGACACGTTTTGTTGACACCAGCAAATTTACTTTTAATAATAATAAAACTTAGTTATAAGAAAAGCTTTGTAAATTCAGTCATAATTAATCTAAGAAATCGAACAGTTGTGTTATAAAATAAATCAGTCTAATAAAAAAGTGTTTTTTAATTATAAATTTCAAAAGTGGTTTTTTTTTAACATATATGAACTATATATATTTGAGTCACGTGAAACATGATCTAATTACACCATTCGAAAGCCGGGTCGAAAGCGTTAAGTGCTTGCTCAACGTCGTCAGTGCAATCAATTAGGTGAATTTACAACAAAATCAATTCCCAAATTAATTAAAACAACAAAATTAATTTTCTATTTTAATCCCTTGAATTAATAAACTTTTCGCTTTCATATTTTCAAAAAAAGAAACTACATTTTTTATTTTACTTCCATTTCATACGCTGTTTAATTTTAAAAAATTTTTTATAGTAAAATATTTTAATCCTTAAATACGAAAACTTGTTGTTTGATAACACAAAACAGAATAAACTATTAACTGCTTAAGTAACTACACATAATTATACCTACATATATACTACATAAAGAATAAAAATTATTCAACTTCACATGTCGAGCTGGCAAATGAGAAAAAATTTTTGAGAAAACATAATAACCTAGCTTGACGTCTTCTTCTTTTTATTATTATAACAATTCACAATTGTATTAAAATTTATCTGCATGGTATTTATAATAATGGCTATATTATTATATCCTGGATAAAAGATAAGATAATATAGAGTATTAGAAGAAGCAGAAAAATAATATTGTGAAACATTTTTTGCTTATATAATCAAAAAAAGAAAAAAAATTGTATTCAACATTCGTTATTTTGATAGCAAATACACTCTTTAGAGAATTATTATATGAGAACATGTCCTTAGGTCAAATATCTGAATACCAATTGGTTTTTTTTTTTTGTTTTTTGTCTTATTTAACATATATCCACTTACAAATAACACATTATATGGTATACTTTATGATTATACAATATATAATGTAGGGAATATAGAATTCATCCCATTCTTATATAATTTTAGATTCTATAAAATATAAACAATAAAGTTAATAATACTTATTAGAAAAAAAAACATGACTTTATTATTATTTTCTCATATTTTCAGAAAAAAAATATTGATCAAATTTAAAAGAAGTAATATAACGAAAAATATTTAAAGACAATAATTTGATTAGTTTAAAACCTGTTATTTGAGTATCGCTTTAAAAAAACTAAGATTTTAATATAACAACAATTTTACTGTAAAATCTAAAATTATATTACAAAAAAAAACGACTGTAATTAATTTTAACATCTACTTCCCTATGACTAATACTTCAACATTGATTTCCAAATAAATTTCCGATTAAGGAACTCATAAACTCGACATGCTTAGTAACAGAAATCCTGAAATCTTATTACTTTAACTTAACTATCTCACATACCTAAGAAATAAATTTGATCTCCAGTATCTCTGCTGACATACTTCAAATTTTCTAATCTATAATTTGAAATAAAACTAAAAATATCATTGAATAAACGATATTAAAAATTTTAAGGCATACCTAACATTCCCTAAGAAAGCAATATAAAAAAATTAAATAATAATATTTTAGCTTTAAACTCCTTTATTAAAGTTTTTCCGAAATCTTCTCTTTGACGTGCATAATTCCTTTATACATTATGACTGAGTGGTTAAGCGTAAAAAATTGCGAACAGTTTGAAATTTTTAGTATATTTTCTTAAATTTTCTGTATTTCGGAAACCATTGGCAAACAAAAATTTCAACTATTTTTCATTCTTTATAGAAGGTAATTTACAATATTACAGAATTATTAGGGTACCAATTCACTATGCACATAGGATATTGTTAAAATTTTTATACAGGGAAAAAATTTGTAGTTATATCTAGAGCAATAATTTCCTTATTAATGAAATTTTGTGAAAAAAAAAATAAAAAATTTTGAATATCTCAAAGCTAAATTTTCAATTAACAAAAATTCTCCAACTCAAATGAACTTACAATTTGAGATTGTTATCACAAAAAATTAACGAATTTTAAAAATCTTCCAATTTTAAAATCTTCCTAAATTTTGCTGTTTGCCGCAATGTATGCAATATTTTTTTGCTTTGCAGCTAGTGTCACTTAATTATAATTGCATTTTCCAATTCCTTTTCTTCAAGATTTTGATATCTAATTTTAAATTTTTGTAATTGTAATATTTTTAATTGTTTTACAATATTTTTGCTAAATAAACCTTAAAATACCTTTTAAAAATAGTAAAATTTCCTAATTAGCAAATCCCTTTAAAGTAAAATGTTTGATGAATTTTTCTAACAAAATGTTATAAAAATTTAACAACAAAAAATTTAACTACATCTTTAATTCTTATTTGCCTATATATTTAAACGAACAAATTTATATTTATAGTAATTTTAATAACTTTGTATAAGTTTAAGACCTCCCATTCAAAAAGAGAAGTTGTATCGCATATAAGACTATGAGGAATAAGAAACAAAACAAAAAAAAACCGAAATTTCAATTTATATTTAGATACTTTTGACCCAAGGATATTTCCAATTTACTAAGTTTATTTATTTTTATATTTTCTATTTTTATTTTAAGGAACATTCTACATCTGCTTTTAATACATAAGAAATGAAAATAACCATATAAAAAAATTAAATAGATTTTTTTCATCTTTAAATATTTTATATTTTATTTGTGGTGATCATATGAAAATTTTAGCTTTAATTTTATAGCTAAAATTTTTTTAGATTGGTTTTTTACTTATTTTTTTTTTTGTTCTAAGTATTCTGTAAATTTTTCAGAAATCATTCATAAATAAGGTATAAGGTTCATATATGAAAAACATAAGAATTATTACAAGTTATTTCCTCCATTAATATTTAAAGCTCGTTTTCTTTAGGAGAGATTGCAAGTACTCGTATATATTTAAAGTTCGTTGTTTTCTTAATTGTTGAGAAATTAAAGTTTAGTTGAAGATTATCCGATTTCGATAAAAATTAAAATTGAATTTTCCATGATTAATCCAATCTAAGTTGAGAAAATTTGGAAATTTTTTCCACTACTTTAAGGCATATCAAATTAAAAGATGTCTAAAAATTTACGGAAGGCCAAAATTTTGCGATATTTGTGCGGTAAAGTATTGTCAACCAAAAAAAAATACGGCGTCACAGCTAACAGTTCAGGGTTATCAAAAATTGACCACGTACAGCGAATAGAGTTCGTTGAATGGATTATGAAACAACAAAAAGTAGGTGTTGATTTTTCGAACAAAATCATCTTTAGCAATGAGGTTCATTTTTATCTTAATGGTTTTGTTAATTGACAAAATTTATGTTGCATTTGGGGTTCAGAAAATTCAAAAGTGATTGTTGAGAAACAAAACAATCAACAATGTTTTATATTTGATCAAGCCGAAATTTACGATCAAAAAATTTCCCTCTTAAATAAGTTCAAAGTAATTTTCATTTGGAAAATCAAGTATATTTTGAAACTAACATTAAAATGGAAATCATACTTCATCCAATCCAACATGAACTGTAACATTTTGTTTGTGACGTACATACATGGAAAATTTCTCACCATTTGAGTGAAAATTTTCTACAAATAAAGTTTTCTTAAAAAGTTATGAAATCTTTGCTAAAAAATCAAAGTGTTATTCCTACATTTGAACTCACAAAGAATGATTCTAAATTAGATTTCAACATTAAGTTAAATGGAAAGCAATATGTTCAATGTAATAGAAATTTATTCAATATTTCTATAAGAAATAATATATTTAAATTTGATAAACAAGTTTTTTGCAATTTCAATATAACAATTTCTCTACATTTTTATAGTTCCACATATTATAGCTTCACAATTATCCTGAAAATCAAAAAATCATTATAATATTTCCTAAGAAAAAGCTAAAAGAAAAAATTTTTATCACACACATATGTTTGCATACAATGTATACGAATATTTTAATTAAGTACGTTGTTTTATAACATTAATCCTGGTACTTTATAATCAACTAACAATAATTTATTAAGTTTATTAAACATGGAACTCTTTGTTTTTTTTTTTCTTTTCTTTTAAAAATATTTTTTACTAATATCGTACTAATTCCATTATTAAAAGAAACAAGAAGAAAAGAAAAAATTACAAAATTTTTAAACAATTTCTCCATTATATCTGAAATTATTTTCAAAAATCTTATATTGCATAACAGTTGTTCTTGGTTAGTAAAATACATAATACGTACAGAAATGATATTGCCATGCACTTTAATTACACTGGAAGAAATAATTTTGAAATTTATACAAAAAAGAAACAAAAAAAAATTTTTGGAATAAGAAATGAGTACAATATTGAGGAAACTGGAAAATAAGGCAAAATTAGTTATACAATAAATCCAAAAATTAATTTGTGAATGAAATTTTTTTTATGAACCGCACAAGTCATTTCCTGCATTAAAATTTTGCGATTTGATCAATTAAAAATGCTATTTCGATAATAAAATTTTTACTAAAGTAAGGTACTCAATCTTCTGATTACTCGAAATTTGAACCTTATTTCAGTAAAAGCCTGTAATACAAAATTAATAAGATAATATTTTTAAATGTTTATTTGTCAAATTACTGAGTTGAAATCAAATACGATAGACTATAAATTTTCAATGGAAATGTACTCAATTAGGTACTCTTCGAAAAATTTCAGAATTATTGTCTTCTTTATAATATGATTAAGGATTTTATAACAAAACCATTTTAGGTATTGCAATCAGTCTATTTGCAGAAATAATATTTTCTAAAGTAGTAACTAGTTTTCCTTCTCAAAGCGCCTACGTTCAAAGTTCAATAAATTATTGTTTTGGAATTGTAAAAACCTGAAGACAATATTTATATAGAAATCAATTTCAAATTTTTTACAGTGTATGACTGTATATTATTTTATATATTTCAATATAACTATAGATACTTATGTAAGTGTATATCTGTTATTTTTTTAATAATACTTTAAGAGCACCCATTTTAACATATACTATACATAATATTAAAAATTATTATCATAATTATTTCCATATAAATTAATTTACACAAACGAAATATTATTACATTATCCTTATAAATAATTTTACTTGTACACATACATACACACATACACATGTAAAAATTTAATATTATTTTTAATATATACAAGTTCTATAATAATATATAGATTTATATTTTCCCTATATTATACATATTATGTATATAAAAATGAATATTTATATTATAAATAAATTACAGAAAACATGTAGTACATACACAATTCATCTTATATATAGGCAACAGCACTTGATAAAAGTGTTATCGAACTTTTTTGTATTAAATAACAAAACAAAAAAAAAAAAAACAAAACATATAAATAACAATAACATAGTAACACAAAAAATAAAATAATGACACAACAACTATTATCATTGTTATATTCTCTTTATTAATTTGCATATTATATATATATATATGTATATACGTATATATATGTAAATATTTTTCCGTGTGAAAAACCGCAGAGCATGACAACTACTTAATTTGTGTTATAATTGGTTTGAATCTCTGTTACTCTTGTTTGTTTCAGTTTTTTCTTATAAATTATATTATTATTATTATTATTGTACTACTACTTATACAGTAGAACAGCTCTAAAAGAGTACTTTATTTTTAGTTGCACTTATGCAATAAAAGGAAATTTTTATTCATAATACAGTTTATATAATAATAATAATAATAATAATAATTTTTTTTTTTATTGTTCTATGATTCTTATTATCCTTCTTTGTTTCACTTTATATTTTCTTTATGTTTTGTTATTGTATAATAATAAAATGAAAGGAAAGAAATAAATTATTTCAATGAAGAATTAATTATAGAATAGGTGAATGTGTTACGAGCCCTTTCACTAAATGATTTTGAATTATTGCACACATAAATGCAGATAAGTATAGAAAAGAAGTGAGAATATAGAAAATTTTTAAGTAGTATTTATGGCTTTTAAAGTTTATAAGTTGTTAAGCTATATATTTTAATGATTATACCCGTACGAACGTATGTTCGAAGGGTATACTAAATTTGCCTTACCGTTTGTAACGCTAAGAAATAACGGTGTTAGATATAGACTCAAGTGTATGTTTTTGATCAGCGTCGAATTCTGAGTTGATTTAGCTTTGTCTGTCCGTCCGTCCGTCCGTCCGTCCGTCCGTCCGTCCGAACGATAACACAAAAACCCTATTTGAATTGGACATGATCGAGGCACTGGTTCGGGTAGCTGCCATACAACTTCAAAATTCATTTGGCTATATCTCAGAAACTATAAAAGTTGTGGTATTGAAATTTCACACAAACGAATATATCAGTGGCTTCAAGCACAAACGACTTAAGTCTGTTTTAGTGATTTCGAGATAAATGCATTTTAAACTTTAAATTTAATTTTGAAAAAAGTTATGAAGTTTTTTGAACCAATTTTTTTTTTAATTGAAAGATTATTAAAAAAGGAAACGATTAACTCATAATCTGAAGTAAAACAACTAATAGTATTCTCATAATTATGAAAAAAGTGAGTTAGGCGGTTATACAAAATTTATAAAAAGCACTTTGCAAAGCATAACTCGACTTAGGCGATTTGTGAAAAATTACTTTTGCATTTTCGTCAAACTTAAGTCGACTTAAGCTGTTGTTGCAAAACTGAAAATATGGTTTTAGGTGACTTAAGTTGTATTGAAAAGGGAAGAAATATATATATTATTTTTACGTTATTTGATTTTTCAGTTTTTTTTCAAATCATTGTCATAAAAAACATAAATTGAGGTAAAAAATGAATAAACTTCAAGTAAAAATTATTTCTAAAATTTTAAAAATAATTTTTCATTAAATTTAAGAAAGGTGACAGTATCTTTTATTCTCTCTCGAATTCTCCAACTAAATATGGATGAGTATCTGCTAAATCTCCAGTCTTTATCGTTTTGTAAAATTTGTAAACCAACAGATAAAAAAATTGCATTAAGTACTCTATGTTTTTCTTTTTTGGGACTAATTTTCTCTTCTTCAATTTGGAGCATGTCTTGAAAATCTAACTAATTAACACCTCGTCTTAAAATATAAAAAATCTTTGTATAAACTGTTCTTGTAAAATATTTTTGGAAGTCAATTTTTTGAAATCTGTGGTGCGACTCTTTCCACTTAAGAGAATTTCAAAAAGTAATTCAATTACAAAAAGGCTTCATTGTGCAACGGATCTGACAAAGTTGTTACATTATTGTAAAAATGAACACATAAAGTAATCTCTAAAATGAGTTTATGAGTTTTGTGTTTGTTATTTTATTTATGTACTATAGTCCATATGACTTTCTTACTTGTTCATAATGATACTAAATGCGAATTAATTAAAATTTTTAAATCAAAACAAAATGAAATTGAGTGTGAGTCATTACAACTACTGTAATGAAAAGTCAAATTCGATAGTGAACTCGAACTCGTATAGAAAATAATAATTCGATACTTGTGAAAATTAAATCTTGGAGACGTATTATTAATTACTTATAGAAAACGGTTTATTCGTCAGTTTTTCTCTAAGTTCTGCCATAAAAAGTATATAGATCTCCGTAAAAAGTTCTGGCAAAGTAAATTGGTTCGGAATTTGCTCTGCTATCATAGAGCATATAAGTATTTGATTTTCAAATAAACAAAGAATATTGTAAGTTTGCTCGACATTTTTATTTTAGCTGTCAGCATTTACTTTTCAATTAAGACTCCATACAAATTGACCACGAGTAAGTTTTGAGCGTTCATGTACTTGAGGGCATTCAGGAAGCCCGGTCGCGAAGTATTAAGCGAATTTTTCTAACCGTTTGGCAAATTGTAAAAGGATTTTTCTTAAAAGAATAAAAGTAGAAAGCCTTTCATATTTTTTTATCTCTACAGATATGTTCACATGCCCAATAGGCATCGAAAACTTGCTTTTGAATGTTGTCAATTTTAAAATCAGGATCATTAATACAGTCACCACGACCAGAGTCAATTGCGGTTTTCAAAACTGTATTAACTTCGGTTTTCAAAGTAAAATCTCTTGTGTAAATACTTGTTTATTTACTATAGGACCAGTTTCGCTAATTTCCATATTTTAAAACACTTTGAATCCGTTAAGTTAGCTTCTAATATATTGCAATACTTCTAACATTCGCCACAATCATCTCAGCTCTCCTAGCAAGTTCCAAGATTTTTAGCGCACATTTGTTAAGCGTGAATAAAGTTTATATTGGATAATTTTTGCATTATTTAACAATTTCCAACATCAGCACATTTAAAAACAATAATAAATAACTGTCTTTGTAAAAAATACTTCCTTCGAAATAACAAAAATATAATAAATATTTGAAAATCGAAGAAATTTGATCTCACGGAAATAAGTAACAAAAAGTATAACAAAATATTGTTATTCCCAGATGTACCAATTTTATTTATTGAAAACCCTTGCAAATTATATTTGAATTTTCTAACAAAATGTGTTTTACTAGTGTATAATAAAAATATTGCTTTTTAGTACAATAATTAGAATAAAAACTCTTGTTAAACACAAAAATTTGATCTTCCTAATAACATGTGTTTTACAAGGGCGTAATAAAACAACACTTTGATAATACATTTAGACCACAAAGGCAAAACAATCTACCATCAGGTAGCTAGCCACGTGTCATTTTAACATGAGAACTCCGTCAATTGAAAAAAACATTTGTCGCAGGTAAATCACGAAATAGCCTACAATATTATTTGTTAAAAAAAAAATTCAAATCTTAAACATGGGATATTTGGGTAATTAGAGCACTAATAATGCAGGTAACTTCTGCAGATGTTTTATATTTTGTGAAAAAATACAATTATTTTCTTGTCGCTGAATGTAAGATTTAATTTTAACTATAGTGAACAAGTTTTAAATCATGGACATAAAGTACCTACACTATATATCACATAAAATAATATGTTAAGCGTTATAAAATATTTTATATTATAAAAAACTAAAAAATATTCTATACTGATGATGTATTATTTCGAACACTAAACGCTTAACTTTGGTTTTTGATTCTTATTTGCACGCGTTATAAAAACCTAACTCAACATAAGAAGCCTTTTGGAATATAATTGCATTTGCAATAATCGCCTAACTCGAGATGAGTTTAAACAACCAACAATTATTATTTTACACAAATCGCTTATCTCGAGTTAATATTTAAAAACACTCAAAATTAATTTTGCAACAAAAGCTTAACTCGAGATAAGCGGTTGTAAAAATTCATACAAATAAAAAAAAATGTCACTAATTTCGATTTGCAACAATAGCCTATCTCGAGATAAGTGGTTTGTCAAAAACATAAAAAAGATGTTTTCTGCTCTTAACTCGATTTAGGCGATTAGTGCAAGTGCACATAGTTACCATTTCGAGTTAGGTCATGTGTGAATTCGACAATAACTCCGGCCACAACAGTCGTAGAACCACCAAATTTCGTGAGCATATGAAACTCAAAACGGAGAATTCGCTGGTAAACATATCTCATTTTTGTCTTAACTCGAGTTAGGCGGTTTGTGTTTGAGGCCACTGATATTAGTAGGGCCAATGTGTATCATAAAAATCGTTGAAATTACTTGACTCCTTCTGGTACCTGCCATACAACTTCAAAAGTTATTTGGCTATATTTCAGAAACTATTAAAGCTATGGTATTGAAATTTCACACAAACGAATATATTAGTAGGGCCAATGTGTCTCATAAAAGTCGTTGAAATTACTTGGCTCCTTCTGGTACCTACCATACAACTTCAAAAGTTATTTGGCTATATCTCAGAAACTATAAAAGCTGTGATATTGAGATTTCACACAAGTGAATATATTAGTAGGGCCGATGTGCTTGATAAAATTCGCTAAAATTTCTTGGCTCTTTTCGGTAGCTGTCATACAACTTCATAGTAGTTTGGCACACACAGTATTTTGAAAAACACATAGTACTGAAATTTTGCATAAATTAATATGATAATACGGCAACTTAAAGTCATAGTCTGCCCCTTAGTTAGTTATGGCACATTAGTTATTCGCACATAGGATAACAAATTCGTACGGGTATCACAGAGTTGACAAGGTCAACTCTATTTTTTTCTCGTTTTATTATAATTTCATTTTCCGATTGTATTGAGTACTATAGGATTTCACGATTAATTTTTGAGCAGATATTAATTGGTTGTGAAAAATTCTCTCGGCAATCTGTTCTATTAGCAGTACTCATTTGCAGATTTCACATCTTGACACAAAATTTTGTATTCAGAGTTATCAGAAGTATTAATAAGAAATATTTTGTACAATGACAGCAATTTGGATACGGTAATAATTTCTTTCGGGGTAAAAACGTCCTACACAAAAATATAATGCTAATTTAATTTAATCAAAATCGAAAAGGACATTTTATTGTATTTTCATTTTAATTTTGTGAAAAAAGCAAACTATTTCTAAATTGAGTTTTTTTTTAAATTATTAACATAACTAAAAATAAGAGTTTTGAAATTTCAGATTTGAAAAGTTTTCAGTTGTTCATCAGTTGGGCCGATATTTTGCTTTATTTTTGCTTCTCTTTTTTTTCAACTAAAAAATTAAGCCTCAAAAATTCCTAATATATTTTGAATCATGAACGTTTTCAGCACTCCAAAATTGTATAATGAAATGGTATTATTCATTTTGAAATTGTAATTATTGCAACATTTATTTAAGAATTATGAGTTCACTGTTAAGCACTCAAAAACTAGACAATATAGGGTTTTCATTATAGATTGAATTTTTCCTGCAAACTGCTTGAACAAATTATTAAACAAATTTATTTTAATATGTCAGCGTCACCCTTATTTTATCAATAAGCAAAATATAACAACAATTTTTATAAATTTTAACTCTGTTCGGCAGATTGACTTCTAGTGTGCAAACTCAGTTCTGAAAAAAATAATTTCTAAAACATTTTTATAAAACTTTATTACATCACGTTTTCTTGCGTAGTTAACCTTAGTATATAAAAATTTTTTGTCGCCTAAATGTATGACATTTCTTTGTTGTTCACCAAATGCAATTGTTGTTTGCCCCTAAAAATATGCAATTTTTCATATTTTTCATTCATTTCTCCATGAAAACGCTTCTCTATCTAAATGAAAAACCTTTTACTTTTTTAGAAAATGCATACATATTTTTCCATTATATCGCGACTCGTATACTAAAAATATTATATAATTAAGTATACTCAATTACTGAATATAACTAGATATGCATAAAATGAAAGCAAAAAAAAAAAAGTGAAAAAAAAAATTCATGTTTGTATAATGAAGCGCATTAACAGTATTATTCCGCATTAAAATAAAATAAAAACAAAGAGAACAGGCAAAAAAAAAAGAATATAGTAAAAGCGCGGTATTAACATTTTTTAGCCATTAAAAAATTTTCACCCTTTTATTTTTTGAGTTTTTCTGTTTTTTTTTTCACCTTAATACAAACGGAAATGATAATAGTACCGAATTGTAACATTATATACATTTTTACATCATCTATATGCCTATTTACATGCACATGTATAATGTTTGTGTATGTGTTTGTAATATAGTATTTATGCATTTCATTTAATTGTCTCATTCTGAAATTCATTCAACTATATAACACCGGGTTTTATATAATATTTGCATACATTCTATCGTATATAATTGAAATGTATAGACATAAAAATGAATTTTTATGTAATTTTGCTCATATCTTTTGCAACTATATTAAAAAATTTAAATAAAAATTTATATACATATAGTTATAAAATATATTTGTATATAATTTGCATGTAAGTAAATAATTGAATAAAATTTTTTCAAAAAGAAAACTTTTTGCATAATATTCATTTATTTTCAGATATTTATTTAAATTCTAGAAGAATAAATGCTATATGTTCATTTCTATAGAAATTTTTTGTTAATAAAAAATAAAAAACAAAGAAAAAAAAAGGACACACATAATCCTTACAAATAATCAAATATACATAAATAAAATTACACATGGAGTAATGCAAATTGCAAAAATTAAAGTTAAATATTAAATGAATAACTGTTGCGACATTTATGTAAAATGTATATGGAAAATATTGTTACAACTGTTATACAAAAAATTGCAAGAAGAACATTTTTGCAAAATGCACCAATTTTAAATTTAAAATAAAATAATAAAAAGGCAAAAGAAAAAAATGATGACCAATTAAAATGTTAAAATTATAAGGGTTAGAATATTTTACGGTTAAATGTGTTTTACCGTTTAAGATTTGCAAGAAACAACATTATTAGGAAATTTCAAGATTTGTGCATACAAACGAACATACAAATAATAATTAAAAGCTTTGTTTTAAAATTTTTTAATATACGACCGACTTACGGAGCTGATCAAAAATGAAATAATCCGAAAAAAACGACATAGTTTATAATATAGAGCCCATATCCCTTTTCTAATCAAGACCATATATTAACAAAGCCATAGATTTAAATACTGGAAGCGATCTTTTGAAATAATCCTTTTATTACAATAATAGTTTGTTGGCTGGATTTCTCATTCAGTTTATTACAATAAACTCTGATCTTTCCACAAAATTTACAGATTCATTGTTTTAACACAATTTAAATATTGGTTGATAATTTCTCTTATATAAGAAATTATCTTAATATATGCGCGTAAATGTCAAATCGATTCAGCTAAACTTGAGATATACACGTGCATACACAAGCCGACAGACCGGTATCTCTCCAAAAATAAATTATTTACGCTTCCCCACTATGGAGGAATGCGTTCTTATTGAAATTCGACATCCGAAATTTGGTATACTTTCTGTGTCCTTTCAGTCATTAAATAAATGCTAGCTAATAAAAAATTTTTCATAAATTCCCCAATAAATTGAATGCAATCAAAATTAATTAAAAAATTGTTCATAACAATTAAAAACTTTCAATTAATTCTACATAATAACAAAAGCACAGACAATAATTCCGCAAATATTTAAACTTATCAGTCTCCAAAATTCACTTTATTGATTCAATCGCGAAATTAAAATCAAAATGAATGAACAAAAAACCAAAAAATGTGAAAATTTCCTGAATAACAAAAATTTTGAATGTACAAAAATATCATCAAGTTCGTGTTTATCCACGTAACAGGGTACGTATACTAAAATAACACACACACACACATGGATAGGGAAAAATTACTGTATTTATTTATTAACAGAGGAAATTTACTATTATATGCAAAAAACACCTTTCATTAAATGGAAAACAAATTATGTTGGGAATTTTCATCTCAGTTGCCATTTTATTATTATATTATTTTTATTATATATGTACTGAAATATCGGATTGTAATGATACATTTTAAAATCTTATATAAAATACAGAACATATACATATGTATATTTTACAGCTTTCTTATTCGTATAGGTATATAAAATATTCTAATTTTTTATAATGATAGAAGCTTTTTAGTTTAATCTGCTGGGGATTTTTTTAGATTTTACCTATAATATTGTTTTTCTTTCATGTTCTTCTATACCGTATACATAAGAGAAAACTGCTTTTCCTCTATTTTCGTATGTATATATATAGATATTATATTCTTATATGTATGATATTCAAAAAGTAAAGATGTCACTAAAATAGATGCAGGATTAAGGGTTTTTTAATTGTAGAATTCTTTAAAAATCTAAAATAGTTTGAGACTAATTGTTTCTTAATTATATTTTCTAGGAATAAAATTTTTTTTGAATTATAGGAATAATGTGGTCATTATAGTTTTATTAGCTGCGATTGAGTAATTTGTTACAATTATATTACTATTATTTAAGGAAAATGTGCTAATTTGAATCCTTACTTTTACAGTATCATAAAATTTTTATTCCAAGAAATAATGACAATAGATTCACTATTGTAAATTTTTAGCTTGATAATCATTTTGACCATGATAGCTACATAAATTTTCTCTATTTTCTATAACATTGGCTACAGTTGCCCCTAAATATATGCAATTTTTTTGAAAAACAAAAATAAAATGAAGCTAAATCTTGGAATTGCAAGATTTTTCTTTCAGAAAACATAGAAGACTTTCTAAAATTCCTTAATTGATCTAGGTCGCAATTCACTATTATTCTATTAGGCTCCTGTCTATTCTAAGTTCAATAACAGCTTCAGAAGTTTTAGCCAAAAACTCATTAAAATCTTAGCTAATTTTGGAAACTGTTTTTAGGCAAGCTAATTAAATTTAATCTGGCTTCAACTTATTTAAAAAAAACCCTTTTATTCTCATTTTTTCAATATTAAAATCAATTATTTTATTAATTATTATAGAATATATAAAAAAGACAAATGTGATATAAAAAGCACACGCGTTCGTGACACGAGTTTATTTTTTTTTTTACAATGCGTCAGAAAAAATATGAAAATAAAATTATACTTTGTCACTTAATTTAGTTGTAACAAGACGACAATATGCAATGATATGCAAAAAAGAATATAAAAATGAGTCAGCTATGAACTCTAGGAT
This sequence comes from Condylostylus longicornis, assembly GCF_029603195.1. NCBI lineage: Eukaryota > Metazoa > Arthropoda > Insecta > Diptera > Dolichopodidae > Condylostylus > Condylostylus longicornis. The sequence goes on from NW_026577982.1 coordinate 494,813, forward strand.
ACCATATATTTCATCTCGAATTTCATATTTAAGTAGGAAACACTAAAATGTTCACGAAATTAATTTTTTTATTCGTGTAATTTACACAAAAATTTTACTAACAAAATTATGCTAGACAATATTTGCCCTAACAATTTTGTACTTAAGAAAAATTTCCCGGATATAAAGTAGCACCAATAAAAGAGTTGCATTAACTCAAGCGTATGCATTGCTGATTGTCAATTATGCACTATATATAACTATGAGTCTATGTCCGAGTCTCTATATATAAGGATGAGTTATATAGAACTTCTTAAAATTCGAAGGTGAACAACTCGCGATGGTAGATGGCGGTTGTTACCATATCATTTGGTCAATGAATAATTATTACAAAATATTGTTTATATTGATCCAGATAGCATTACATGTAGTTAAACGAAAAGAACCGCGATTTATTAATTTCTTGAAATAAATTTCAATAAAGGCAATGTCTATCTGTTGCGTTTCAAAATTCATGGATTATTGCTTTTAGAAGACTACGTGAACGGGCTGTAGCTAGTGAGACCAACATGTACATATTACAAATCAAAAATGAATTCAATCACACCCTACAAAAAGTAAGTTACTTTCTGAATAAAAGAGCAAAACAACATACACATATAAATTTTTTTTGTGTGTATTGTGCATGTATAGTGTTTTGCATTATAAAATGCAGCTATATTTCTTTTTTTTTTGTTTTTCAAAAATATAAATACAACATGGTACATAAATTCATATTTATATTATTATGTGTTTATTATGTTACATTAAACTGCATTTACACATTGAAACACGTATACTCATATGTTATTATACACTTATATTATGTATGTACATATACACGTAATGGTATAAAAACAAAGTTAATATTTTACAATTTTCCTGAATTTTTTATGCATGCATGCATGCAACCAAATGAAATGAAAGGAACACACATAATATTAAATAATATCACATTGTTTTAAATTTCTTATATCATTCTTAACCGTAACCATTTAAGCATATTTGCGTGGCTGTATATGGTAGAATTCTGTATGTGATATTTAGAAAAAAAAGTATGCATATTGGGGTATTATCAGGAAGATTTCCTTATGGAAATAAAATTGCAATAATTTTCTTTATATTTTATACGAATTTCTTCTTCTTTTAAGTTTAAGTTATACTCTTTTTAAATTTAAGATAATTTAAGAAGACTATCAGAAAAATTAGAATTGTTTTGTGTTAAAAGATGACAAAATAAATATTTGTACTATCTTGAGCAAATTTTAAAGTAATTCAAGTTAATTTAGCTGAAATTATTAAGAAAAAATTAAATTAAGAATATACCACTTGAAATCTATAATAGCTTGAATAAATTTAACAAAATTGCTAAAATAAAATTAATTAACTTATAAGAAGAATTTACCAGAAGTCAACTGGACTTGGTGATTGAAAGATGCTATATGGTTTGTGTGAAGACAAAGAAAATAATATTGAATAATCTGAGGGACTATTGAAAAATTATTCTCAAAATGATGGTAGATATTACGTTATTTATAATGCATCTGCCCTCTCTAAGCACTCAAATCACATTTGATTATTTTAGAGACGAGACAGTCACACCACTCTATTTGTACCTTTATATTAATGGTACCCATTTAGCATCGTTCTACTTCTTCTTTTAATTGAACCCACCTACTTCATCCCAGAAATATGCAATTTTTTTCAAATTCGCTTAATGTAGCTAGATAGCTATTTCTTAAATAATTTTACCTTAAAATCTTAAATTTTTAAATTTTATAAATATTTTAAGTAATATTTATTTAAATTTTCTTTAAAAAATACCACTATATTAAAAAAATATAAATAAATCTTTTATTTATATAAAAAATATTCTTTAAATAAATTGTTTATAACTATGGAAAATTACGCTTCCATGCTAGAGTAAACAAAAAATATATTGCAATGAATTTTGAATTTCCGTAATTAATTATTTAATATTTGAAGAATAAAAGGAAAAAAAAAATAAAAATATTCCCGCTTCTCAAATATCCTTATATTTAATGTTTACATTGATTTTCATAAGTCACCAAATTAACTGCATATAGTATAACTGCAATGATTTTATATCGTTAAAATATTTTTTTATGGAGTGTTCAGGAATTCTTAAAGTAATAGTAAAACGAAAAATATTTATTAGCAAAATGTTCTACACAAATTTTTAAACCATTTTTTCAAATATGTGTTCAAATTTTTTCGTCTCACTTCGACACTGATACACTTTTTTGTTTAGCTAAATTTGGGATGTTTATTTCAATAGTGTTCTAAATTTTATTAAATACTCGTATAGTGAACGAACCTGAATAAAGTCGTTGAAACTGACTCATACTTAACATTTCACACTGTTATTTCAATAAGAACCTCTGTCAATAATCAAGACCGCGTATTTAATAAATGATTGCCTTCAATAATCTAATTCATACAATTAGTAATAGAAATATCACTTACTTTATAAATCATTTGATTCGATTAGATTTCAATTTTTAAATTTTAAAAATTCAACCTGCAACAAAAATGTAATACGAACCCCAGAATTTGAATTTAAAGTTACAGAAAATTTCTTATAATTCTAACAAAACTATAAAAATTCTGGATAATAAATAGTTTTTTCAAAAAATTTACCATTCTAAAACTATGATAGTGGAATATAATATGAAAATATTTTCTAGTATAAGAAGCACGTACTATAAACTTCCTCCTAAACTGATTCAAAAGGATGGATGGTCTAGTTTATTCCCTTCATTTATTGAAACAAAATAACAAAAACGGAATATTAAAAATGTTGAAAACTCATGATGAATTATTAGTAAGGGTATAAAAAAATCATGGATTCAGTGAGAAAATAATATATTTTTTTAACCACATTGTTTACAATTTTCATTTCAACTGAATTCCAAAAAAAAAAAAAAAAAATTCATCATTTTTCGTATTATTGTAGAACATTTTTTTCTTACCATTGGAACGATGATTGAATCAAAAGACATAAAAGGGAAACAATATTCAAACAAATATTATTCGCGAACAATATTGTATAAAAGCATGTAATGTACATAATATGCATAGTATGCACATTTCAGAATTACATACACAAATACACATTTTATATAAGAAAAGAATAAAATTAAACGTTAAATATATTATGAGAGCGAGGGGGGCCGAGAAGAACACCGTTAATGATGAAAACATTAATAATTGTGTTAATTTTTATAAAATCATTTTCATTCAAATATCAAATAATAAACCTTTACTTACACATTTAATTTTCTGATATATGTTAATTTTCATTTCCGAATGAAAAATCGGAATAATAAAAAATAATTAACCGAAATGTAGCGAACTTAATTGAGTTTTATATACAAGGTTTTTTTACTTTAATATATACGAAAATTTTTCATTGAAACAAATTGAAAATAAACTGTCTTGGGCCCAAATTTTATCAATTTCGATATCCTCTAGTTCGATTTAAGAATTGAATGTACTCATACAGTATGGAGTTGTTAAATTAATAAACAATGTGTCTATAACACTAATAATGTTTAATTTAACTTAATGGGAATTTCTTCATACAACTGCAGAACGAATGGATGACGTAATCGAAGGAACGAGTTAAAGGCAGTGACCTACCACTTTCTAGGCGGACGCTCTACCAATTGAGCTACAGAGCCATGAAGAAATTTAAGAATGCTGTAAATAACTAAATCATAATGTGATTCATTTTGTTAATCGAAAAAGTAAACTAATTTTTGATAAAAAAGAAGACAAGAATTTGACTGAAATCAAGTGTTTAATTAAATTACAATTTACAATTTGTATATCTTGCACAAAAGCAAATATTCTTGTATACTAACTTTATTCTTTCCAAAATAGAAGTTATTCCTACATGACATAACACACTTCTTGATTTCCTCTTCACTGATGTATAAATATTCTTTTCAATGACAAGAATCCAAATTATAATTAATATTTATCAAAAATCACTATCCCTCAACTATAGAATATGGTGCGTAATATCTAACAATTGACAACCCGATCGGAATTCTTCATGTATATTAATTAATTTTATCAATAAAATATTGTTCTATTAACTGCCATTGCTTTTTGATAGTTACTGCTTCACATTGAGACAGTAGCTTCCCATTGTTCTTGTATACTTTAACTGTTTACTAGCCAATAGGATGAAATAGACACTTAGATATCTTTTGCAATATAATATTTAAATGGATTAATCAATTCTTAAGCTGTACGTACAGCCTAATCGTGTATCTCCTCTTTTCATTTCAGATATTATTCACTTTCTCATAAGATTTCATTTATTCAATTAGATTTTGGCATTTTTCTCGAATTATAGACAGAAGGCCTCAACTTTAAAAACAAAGTGAATAAATTATGTATACATTTTCGAAAAAGAACGAGATACGTGCTACGGAATCTTCTCATTCCAAAATTACATTTTACAAAAATTATGATAGTTACTCACTTACTTCTCACTCGGCAAGTAAAATAGAGGGATACACGATCCGGGTCTTATGAATTTTTTAGTCATAAGCATCGATAAGTGTATGTTAATTGCAAGACTAACTTCATTTTTCATAATCCCATGAATTAAGCTTGGAGCGACATCTTTTGCACTTTAATTGCGATTTAACTAGTTAGGCATATTACAATATTTTAATTTCTTTACAAAGATCACTCTGTTTTCGAATAATTTATTAAACTTAAATAATATTATATAAATAAAATAAATATTTTACAATTAAATATTGAGATGCATATAAAACTTTTATAAATATAAGAAAAAACAAAACAAAAAAATACAAAAAAAAAATTGAAAATAAAGCGCATATAATACAGATCCTTACACACAATTTATGTATGTATGTATGACTTCAGTTGCGTTGAATAATAAAATTAATTGTAGTGTACTCACTTTATGTATAAGTTTTTGTTTTTTTCTTTTTCATTTTGTTGTTTGCAAATTTTTTTCATGCTCTATGTAACATTTAACAAGCACATAATAACAGAAATCTTTATAAAATCAACATACATATACATATAATATTATAAAAATATATTGATATTACAGATGTATGTATACGTGTATACCTATATCTTCGCCATTACGGTATATTAACGGTTATAAATTAATAAATAAGACTAAAATACATAAATTAATTTACTAACATTCTTATTTATTCTTGTATATACCCTAAGAGTAATTATTACATTTATTATTATATAAAATACGATATTATATATATAAATATGTGTATACATAGTATATAGATAGTATAACATTATTTTATTGTACAATATAATTAGTAGCTTCATTATTATAATAAAGTAGGTAAACCATTGTTTAAAGAGGAAAAAAAAAACCGTATACGTACACAAAATAACAAAAATACACTCAATATGTATACAATGTGCATATTTTTTATTTATATACATATAAAATACTCGTATATACATATATGTACATGATGCTGTCCCGAAAATGGATACAAATAACATTGTATTGGTGAATTGTTTTTAATAAACTATAAAGATAAAATGAAAACAAAAAATAAAATTAACAATAATTACAATGTGTTAGATGAAAAGGATAACTTTTCAATTCTTTATTAATGAATTACACACAAATATATATAAATGTATTACACATATATTATTATAATCGATTACATATGACATAGATTATAGTAGAAGAGAAAAGAACATGGTAATTTTAAGTACATTGATTGCGAGACTATAAAAGGAATTAACCCTTAAATGCACAACTTAATTAATATGGTTTTTAATGAAAATTTTTCTATCGAATCTATATTTATTTGTTCTTAAAGCAAAAGTGAATTTCTTTCAAGAAATACCCCTTCGTCCATTTGTACAATCATGAACAGCACAATACCTTTGCACTCTTCAAGATGAAAAGCTGTAATATTTTATATTAAAATGTCATTCACCTCTAAAATTTTTTGACTATATTTATTCTATAGAAACCAGAAGAATATTTTGTCTTTCACATATGCTCGAAGATAGTGATATTCATTTTATATGGCTCTGAATATAATTTTTGTTCTATACGGTAAACTGTAGAAATCTGAAATTTAGCATCTTCTCAGAAGATGCTAATAATTAGTTTATTTCGTGAAAAGATATATTTTTTCCATTTCCCTCACCTCTCAAGCTATCGCAAATTTATAGTATTTGAATTTTCGACGTCTCATATTTCCGAAACTGTAAGCTTTTCCAAATTTGTATAAAAATATTAAAGCTGTTTATAATACAATTTTTTCTTTTCGAAAAATGGAAACAAAACAAAATTATAAAACTGTTACCCCTGATATTTAAAAAAAAATCAGCAAAGATTTTCACAATATAGACACAAAAACTTACAACTCTACATCAGTAACATCCTGTTCTCAACATTCCAGTTCTCAATGAAAATTTTTATTTAAAGTGCATTCGATATCATCTTTTTTTTGAAGATATGAAGGCTGTACAAACCATCATAATATTCACATACCATAAAATTCTAAACATGTTTACTGTTATTAAATTTTCTACAAACCATGAATGTTTTTCAGTATACGTTTTCCTTATTTTCTTTATTAAAAAATTTAAATAAAATAATTTTATTTTTCAACCTCCCAACTGTACTTAGTATATGATTCATACGATTGTGTTTGCGTTAATTAAATCACATAAATATTATTACCTAGTCGGTATATCCTGTAAGAATAATTCATACAAATATTAGAATAAAGGATTACCTGTTATAAAATAATAAAAAATAAATTCATTCGCATAATAAATACGTACATGCAAATATATAAGTATGCACACGCAAGTGCATAGAATTTATAATAAAAATAAAAAGAAAATTGTCAATCAAAAGTAAAGAGTAAGCAATGAACAACATACAAAATTGAAATAGCGACACGGATTTTAACACAAATACACACACTCTCAAACGGAAATAATATGAAGATAGACGTTTTTCCCTTACATTCAATTTGTAGTCAAAAAAAACATTTTCGTAAAATTAAATAAGAAATTTCTAAAATGCAGAATAATAATTTTTATTAACAATTTTTCTCTAATTAAATATGAACAAAAAAAATAAAAATTTACATGGAAACGAAGAAGAACATTTACATTTTTTTTATTAAAATTTCTACAATTTCTGAATATTGACTTGCTAGTAAAGATTTCGTTTCCAGTAGCCAACATAGTTTGAATCGCATTGAAAATCGGACAATTTGTACTCGGAACTATATAGTTAGTTTTACATATATAAAAGCGCTGCATAAGTCAACACCTTGATCATACGCGAAAGCTCCCTTAACTCTTCGATTTCGATAATCTGATTTCTGTAATCGAAATTTATATATTATTTAGTGGGGAAACTATCATTAGATTTTTCCAACAGAATTGAAAAAAAAAGTGCTCAATAGTGTCACGCTACCCGTCCGTCTAGCCGTTCATGCATCTGTTTATAAAACTTTTGCAACCTCTAAAATAAAGCGGCAAGACCTTAAGTACAATTTTACTGTCGCGAAAAAGTAAAAGCAGCCTCTACAAACATAAAACGACAACCGAAATAAAATGCTATCTCAGACATCTCTTTCTTAATCATTTTAACTATGTTAAACGTTTTTCTCTGAGATGATAATGTGTTGGACTCTAAAATTTTCTCCTAATATTCCAGACATTAATAAATAACGTATATTGTTAGAAGAAAAATTTTTTCCAGCACCATCCCCTTCCAAGTTATCACCTCTTGAAATTAATAAAAGTGTAACATTCAATGTCTTTTGTTTCTGAAACAGCAAGCTTTTGCATATTTCTAAGACAAAAAGGTATCAGCAAATATTTTATCATCAACAGATGTAGTTTTTTATCATAACTAAAGGAATTAACCGTTGATTTTGTTTGGAATTTTTTTTTATTCCCCGAAAGATATGCAATAATATTTTTCTCATAACATAATTTCGATATTGGTTTTAGTGAAATAACGTAGGTGTATGATCATCTTAAAAAAGTAGTAATATTCACTTGTTCCAGAAAGGGGGAGTGCTATACTTTAAATTAAATCTAAACTTTCAATTTATATCTATTGAAATTAAAGGAGCACGGAAAATTTCATGTTTTCAATTCTAAAAATAAGGAGTGGGTCTGTCTTTCTTTCTACCTACACTCTTATACTTTGACGTCACAACTTAAATGGCTGTGTCGCATGTAATTTTAAAAACCGCCCAACCCACTTAAGCTCTAGATTTATATGGAATAGTAAAATGAGTGAAATTTATTACTTATTATAGTAGTAACTCTTATTTCTAAATTTTAAAAATTCTAATATTCTCAGTTCTAAGTTCTAAGTTAACATTTTCATTTCTTTTGCTATTGAGAAAATATAATTAAAATTTATTAGCTAGCTTTATAATATTTTATAATAGTAATTTTTGCTTTTGTTTTCTTAACAGATTTTTACTGACTTTTATTATTTTTTATTTTGCATTTTACATAATTTTCAAAAATCCTTTTTAATTTTTTTCTTTAACTACCATTATTATAATCTTTGATCCTTTATCCCTTTGTTTTTTCAATCTTTTTTTTATTATTATTTTTTCTTTTTTGTTTTTCTTATTTTATTTGCCATTATTATTACAAAGTCTCATTTTAAATGCTCTTTATTTAAATTAATTTTTATTATTTAATTTTATTTTATTCTGTTTTTCTTGTTTTCCCTATTTGACAAGGATACGATCATAACATTATGTATGTATATATATATAGGTTTTTTTTTTAGCCCAAAGGAATTTAACTTAATAAAATTTCAATTGCTATAAAGAAATTAAATAAAACATAATCAAATAAAACCCTTGTGTTTCATCTTAAATTTGTGTTAATCCATAAAACACAAAGAGAAAGGGATAAAATGGCTAACCTATTTGTTTGTTTTCTTTTTCTATGCTTTTTATTTTTATTTAAAGTTTAGATTTTCTGTTTGCTTTTGTTATCGTCGCCCATCCTCCTCAATCTGTGGTCCCATTCTGAAGTAGTTTTAATCGTTTTGAATTGAAATAGAAGATACAATTAGGATTGAAAACATAGGAATGGTTGTATTTGTTGCGTGACTTGGACAAACCTCTCATGCTTTTTAAAGTTTATTATTTTATTTTTGAAGAGTCTAAAATTTAAGGTATAATTCGGTTTGCACTTATTTTATTTTATGTTACTTTAGGTTATTTTATGAAAAACAAAGCCTTCATGCTTAAAATAAAGCCCGACACTCTAGTTTAATTTTTTAATTTTTTTTCTTCAAACTTCTTGGAATGGAGTTTATTGTGTTTATAATTGTGTGAATAGTAACTTTACTTTTGTTTACTATAGAAGAAAACTTTAATAAACTTTAATAATCTGAAAATAGAACCAAATCCGGAGTCCTATAAACTTCCATAGCTATATGGGTTGTTGAAATTTCCTTATTTTTCCTATAGAGAATTCAAATTTAATAAGTTAACAAGAACTCATGAGTCTTCCGATCATATATGACTTATAAATAATAATTAAGTGTTTTTCGAATCAGGTGTATTCCCATTTCTGAACAATTTTTTTTCCAAAAATTTTTTGAATATTCTGCAAGTATTGGTAAAGAGCAAACAATAATAACTTGCATGAAAATGAAAGTAACTCGGAAATTTTGAAATACAATTTTGGCATACAAATATTATTAAATTAAACATGTTTGGTAACTCTTAATTTTTGTTACCAAAAATCATAACTAATTTAGCATACAAATACTTACAAATTTTTAAATTTTTGTGAACGAGAACGAAAACCATTTGAATTTTAATTTCTATTTAAATATTAAACCATATACTTCCACTATATAAATTTCCTGTTGAATAAACTATTGAATTGAATGATATTTTCAATCTTCTCTCTTCATATCTGTATGTATAGTTTTAGATGTTTCCGTTTAAACAAAAAATCTCCTTAAATTAATTTCCTCATAGAAAAACAGCGGAAATAGTTTTGTCTTTTAAAGATTTTTGAATTTATTTATTTTATTTATTTATTTATTCTACATAGAGCTAGATAATATTATTAATTTATAAAAAAAATATCCCTTTACTCTTATAGATTAAAAATCCCTTTACTCTTTACATAAATAGAATTTGTTTTTTTTTTTTGGAGAAAATATAAATTCCAATTGATGTAAATTGTTACTGTGGGAATTAAGAATTCTCTTATGTATATTTTGTGAGTATCGTCATGTATTGTAACGTTAATATTCTCAATATCTCAACGAATACGAATATAGTATAACAAAATTATTACAATCGCTCTTATAAAATGTGTGCTGTATAAAATGTTTACTTTACATTCATACAGTTTACTTGTATATTATTAATGAAATATTCTTCTCTGATGTATAAATTGGTTTTCCTTTGTTGACTTTAATTTGAGTCATGAGTAATCGCATTTGTTATATACGTATACAACGATAAAAATCAGCTAGAATTGTTAATTTTTATACCCGTACGAACGTATGTTCGAAGGGTATACTAAATTTGCCTTACCGTTTGTAACGCTAAAAAATAACGGTCTTAGATATACACTCAAGTACATGTTTTTGATCAGCGTCGAGTTCTGAGTTCTAAATCAACTCAGAACTCGACGCTGATCAAATTTTCACAAATCATTTACTGTAGTAAGTGCCAGAACCCTATTTAAATTGGACATACAACTTCAAAATTTATTTGGCTATATCTCAGAAACTATAAGAGCTGTGGTATTGAAATTTCACACAAGTAAATATATTTGTAGGGCCGAAGTGTTTGATAAAATTCTTTAAAATTTTTTCTGCCAGCTGCCATACAACTTCAATAGTAGTTAGGCACACAGTATTTTGGAAAACACAGTGCTGAAATTTTACATAAATTAATATAGTAATACGGTAACTTAAAGTCATAGTCTGTCCCATTGTCAGTTATGGCATATTTACTCGCATATTCGATAACAAATTCGTACGGGTATCACAGAATTGACAAGGTCAACTCTATTTTTTCTCGTTTTTTTTTTTTGTTTTTAAACAATAGCTATCTTTCTTAATAATACATTTCTATTATAAATATTGTGTTGCATATTTCAAGGGGAATATTGTTTATTTACACAAAATACTGAAAATCAATTTCAATAATATTTGAGAACAAAGTATGTTCACACATTATTATAATTAAATTGGCTAAAATTAAGAACTTTCATACGTGTGCAAGTTGTATGAAAATAATTTCATACGTGTGCAGGGGTATGAAAATAAATAAATTACATGATAATATAAATTTTATAATACCATGCAATTTTCGTTCGAATTCATGTTAAAAGATCAGTCCTGTAATGAGAGGGATCCTGGAAATGGCTTCGAAAAAAATTCCATTTTTTGGTTGTTTAAACTTTCGTACATTTTAGATCTTTAAAATATCACATCCTTCAGACAATAAAGGCTCATATTTCGGCAACTTTTTAATTCTATGGCCTTTAATTCAAGAGTCATTAAAACTCTCAGTCGTTAAGATTCGCAGTAGTTACTTATTTCGTTCTTATTTCAACTGAATCAAAAAAAAAATCATTAACACGTACAACTAGAATTAATAATACAATCTCTTTATATAATAATATAGCAGTTTATCTACTTAATACTTGTGTAAGTATACAACGGAATTTTACGATATCCCACTTAAACATAAATATAATTTTTGAATAATTTTTATTCAATTTAATTTCATAAAAATCTATAAAATATTTTCAATTCACTTTAAAATTAAGTTCATTTCATCTGTACACACAAAGTTTATATTGTTCAAATGTGTATTTATCGACAAAATTTATGAAAATTAAGTGAAAATAACAAAAAAAAAACACTTATACATTCATTTTATATAACTTAAATGTCAGCTATTAAACAGAATAAAATATTTTCGGTAAATATAAAAATTTTAACAAAAAAAATAAAAAAAAAAATGAAAAAGAAAAAATTGAAAATAAATTGCTGTTTTTCATTTTTATTTTTTAATTTTAAAAGTAGAAAAAAAATACACATAATATAAATTCTTTTTTTAAACTCTCTACAGACTCAATAACGACATAACAATGCCAAAAGACATTGTATGTACTATGCCTCAGCAGCTTTCCAGTCTCATTGAACATTTATATGAGAATTGAAATGAAAACAGAAAAAAAAAAACAGAAATAGAGAAAAATAAAAAAGAGGAATAAGGACAGAGAGAAATTTATTAAAACCAATGGCGAACTATAAAATAATAAGAAAAAAAAAACACAATCGAAAAAAATAATTATACGAAAACAACAACAACAACAATATTACCGAATTTCGATGAACTTTAATTGAACCTGAAATAATTTCGTGTAGCATGCAATTAAAGTGGAATTAACTTTGATTTATTATTTTGTTAAATAAATAATTCTGGTAAATAAAATTAAATTTTTTTTTTTTTTTAAAAATTAAATAAAATTTGATGAAACCAATTTGTTCGTAAAACAGCACATTTCTCTTTAATAATATGATAATTATCGCATTGTCCCAAGATCGTAGTTGGTAAAAGACTAAACGATTAAAATTTTTTTGATGGAAACAAAATTTTCATTAATTGGCAGTTTTGTTCCATTTGTTTTGTTCCATGTGTTTTTGTGTCTTTATTCCGTTAAGAAAGGCACGGAATTGCTGTCATAGCAGTTTAGGCCATTTCAAGAGGTCTCGTTCATTACAGCATTTTTATCCAAACCCTCTCCCCTATAAGTCAAGAAGCCTCGACACAAACATGCTATTATACTGTTTTACTATTATATACACACTCACATCTGACTATACTATTTTAAAGTGGGAGAACGAGTTCTTCATTTTTTACGAGTTCATTCGTGTTTTGTAATATTTCAAAAATAATTGTAGTTTCGTCACAGTAAATTGTCAAAAACTGTAATTTAAAAACTAATTTTGTTTTATGGAGGAGTTTACTTTTTAGAGCGGACCCATTTCTCATTAACATCCACATACATATAAAACTTAAATTTCATTATTTCAAAGGGCATAGAAGTTTTGTAAACAAAACCCACGGAAAGATGAACAGACAGAATTAAACTATACGGCACACACTTTTTTTTCCCTATGTGTCCGAAATATACTAAAATCAAAAAACAAAAACTAAAAAACAAATACCAAAAATTATTGCTTGTCTATATTATTTGTTTGTATTTTTATTTTATAAAAAAAAAAAAATGGAGAAATTTTAAAAATTATTAAGAGGTGGCACTTAGCCACTTTATATTTTAAATGCCCAATATTGTATACCCAAACAAATATAAAAATTTCAATAATAAATAAAACTGTCATTTCCATTTTAATTATTCAATTACTATTGGAAAGCATACAAAAATAATTTAAGAAATAAAGAATAAGAGAAAAAAAAAAAATTTTTCCGTGAAACTACGAGTATATCGAAAATCGAACATAATAGCTCTATGTACGTAAAAAAAAAATGTTCAAAATGGAAATGTCGAAAAGCAAAAGAATAATAATTGAAAATACAATTATTTGGCAGACCGTAATAAGAAAATGTTTTAAAGTTTTCTAATCAACTTCGAATTATTTAGCACAACATTTGCGATAGTTTCCTAAATGATTTCATAGAATGCCAAAAAAATGTAATTAACTTGAATTTATTTGTAAGCACGTAAAATGTTATTTAATAGCAAAAATGTAGGTCTCACCAAATATTTTTAAGCAAATATATGAAAAATTTTATTAGTGGACCAGTAAATTTCCACTTTTTGCGAAATTTAATCCAGTTCACATAAAATTGGAATATTTGCAATAAATATATGGAATAATAAGTAAAAAATACGAAGGTCTCGAAGTAGTTTGCGAATTTCGTAGCCTGATAATGGCATTATTGCAGTAATAATGTCTATTATACCTATGAACTGAAATTAATTAAAATAAAAATTTTGATTATTTGGAAATATTGTTGAATTTTGTGTATAGAAAAATATTATTCGTAACACCGTAACAATTTAAAGGACAAAATATTACAAAAATCTGTCAACAAAACCCTTTTGCTCTGAATTTTCTTAATATGGCAGTCAACAAACTGATAAATTTTGAAGAACTATTTTGGTGTTAATTTTTTTTTAAGCATTGTACTTTCTTTTTCTCATTATTTTTTAAATAAATTTCAAAATATTAATAATTGTCACGCTCCCTAATGGGTTAATCAAGTATCTATTTTTGTACAATAATTCTAAGACACGAATACAAAATACCCCATATATTTAGCGGGAGCAAATGCAATTGAATCAAAAATTGCCAGTTACTCTAATTCACTTCATTGTAATTCAAAATATTCGAAAAATGTTTTACTAAAATATTTTACATACCTACTTGATTTTACTTAAATTTCACAATATTAAAGATGATGTTTCATCCTAGATGGCAATCATTATGAAAATAGTTGATTTTTTATAAAAAAAAAATCTAATTAAACTTTTGGTCAAGGATTAAATCGTGTATTTTTCAATTGAATAGTTTCAATCCTTGAAAAAAATAAGAAACATTTTTAAGAGTGCAAGTTGCTATGATTTTATGGTTTTTTCACTATTGATATTAATTTTAGTTTTATACTTAAGATTTTGAATGTTTGTTTCAAAAAAAATATAACTGTAATGGACCGCATCGAATACAATAAGGAAGGTTATGTGATGACACCAAATTTCAAATGTCGAGTTCTCGCCATGAATGCGTTTATTTATGATCTAGAGGAAACGTAAATAAATTATTTTTAAATACATAAATGCTTGGATGTCTTTCTGCCTCTCTATCTATTATTCAGATTGCCTGTGCAGTCGTGTATCTCAATTTTAATTTCATCCGAAAATATACATTTGAGTTTATATTGGCCACTTAAGGGACTAATAATTTTTTGGATTATATCATATACCAGCAAATCGCCTACGATTTTATACAAAAACAGTTAGCAAATTTTTCTTTAAATTTTATATAAAAGTTCCCGATTTTAATACAAAGTGCGACCCAGCTATCTGAAGAAATCATGTTTCAGAAACTTTTACTATATAGGCCGAATTCATATACTATTTTGCTTATATATAGTAAAATAATCAACTTAACAAGACAAACAACCAGGAAATTGTTTCGACAATGTCAGGGCTCAGAAACTGGAATATAAAATGAACTTCTTCTAAGAGCCAAATTTACATTTTTCTAGGTGTACATTAATTACAAAATTACTGACTTCTTTAAAATGTGATAGAAGTATTTAAAGAAATAAATAGTGGATTTTTATTGGAATGAAAAAAGATTATGGTCTGATCAATATTGAGATTCAGAAAGTACAAATTCTAGCCGAATATACGCTGTTCACATCAGACTTTTTTTTTTTTTAATATTTTCAAACTATCACTTACAGAAATTGCAAAAATGAGAAACAAAAAAAAAACTTTTCATTTTAAATAATGTTTTAAAGTTGAAATCTCTGCGAATTTCATGAACGGAGCAAAAAAAACAATGTGTTTAAGGATAAAAATAATAAAAAAAAATTGAAACTTTCTCCTTTTTAAAAATGATTTTTTGTTTTTTTTTTTTTCACAATACACTTTCATATTGATACTTACGGGTACGCTAACAATAAATTAAAAAAGTTATGTTAAAAAAAAAAAAAAATTTTTTTTCCATGACTACACTATAAAAAATTATCTAAAAGTTTTGCTCCTTTCTGTTGCATATCGTTGATTTTTTTACTTTATCGCAAAATTATAAGCGCAACACAATACAAAAATAAAAAAAAATTTGAACGCTTAAATAATTGTTCAACAAAAATATTGTAATAAACGACAGCGAAAGTATAAAACAACGTAATCATAGAACAAAAGAAAATAACCGTTTCAATTTACAAGTGAGTTACAATATTAAAAACAAAAAAAAAAAAAAATCGCTTTAATTACGCATTCAACTGTCAGTAGTATCGCTTACATTTTTTTTCTACATCTTTTTAAAATGAAAAACTTTTTTAGTCATAGTTTTGTACTTCAATAAAAATTCGTAAAATTAAACCATTTAAAATTCATTCAGAATTCACACACATACAAGTACAAATAACAAATATTGCTTTAACTGTTAAATTGACACATTTATTATTGAAATGTAATTGTATAGGAGAATGAAACAAATACGGCAGGCTCTTTCATTATGGCAACTATAACTGCATGCAATTTATTCAAAAGAATGTCATAATTTGAGTGAACTATAAGCATACGGCCATTTCAATAAATTAATCAACTAATGATGCCCGAAAAGTACATTTGTTTCACTTAGATATGTAGTGTGTATCACATATTCTCTTCGTTTTCTCTTCCTCGGTCGTATAACAACAAATATTTCAATTTAATTCATACATTGTAGCTCTAATTATTATTGCATACTTTTAGGGACCGATATTCTTAATGTTCGATATTCTTTAAGTATAAATTTTAATCTTTTAATTTTTTACTCTCATTTTAGTTATTTTCTTTAAATTTAAACAATTTAAGTGATTATTAACCATTTCTTACATATCTTGATTTACATATCATAATTGTTTACATTCATAACAAGTTGTTGAATGAAAATAATGTAGAACGATCGAATAATAAAATCAAATCTTTTGAACTTAAAATTTCACCCAATTTTAATTTTTGGATGCAATTCATATTTCCAATGCATATTAATTAGGATGATAGAATATTAAAAAATCGAACAATTGTAGAAAAGTATCATAAAGATTAGGAGTAAACTTAAAATTTTCAATGTTTATAAAGGTAATTGAAATTACCCTCAGGAGTTAAACTATTTATATATATAATTTAGTTTCGTTTTAAAGAAGGAATATATTTAAAGTAAATGGAACCATTAAATTATTACTCATTTCTGAATTGGATATTATTTTCAATTTATTGTCGATTCATACTACTTTTGTCAAACAATCTAAATTTCGCCCATCCGCAACTATGAAAAATTATAATTTTTCTCATATTTTTTTTGGAATACCCTAAAATTATTTAGTTATTCTGAAAGTAGATATGCGAAAATTTCAAAAACTAATTTCAAAAATTCTCTCTTAATTACAATTTATTTATTTTTCAAAAGTTTTTTATGCAAATGCCCAATTTTCCCTCATTTTTTTTTTCAAATGTAATTTTTCAAAATTTATTTTATAAAAAAAAAAATTTTCTGTTTTAATATTCTTCAATAAACATTCCAACTTAAATATTTTTCTGAATTCAAAAGATCTCATCTTACACCATAACTATTATAATTTAAATGAAAAAGAGAAACAATTAAAATGTTAAGAGAATGGCCATAGTCATAAACTTCAAATATAGAAGCTACTACGGTTCTTAATCTTTTCATTATTTTAAACAGTTTTTGGAATGAAAAAATAAAAATAAAAAAATTCAGTTATTCTCTGACCTTTCACTATTCTATTTATTTTCTATTTGAACAATTTAAATTTTATATAACTATAATTATTATACTTATATAGAGAATAATTTACTATGAAGGATTTATTAAAGTTCTTCTTTAATTTTCTTATGTTTTTCTTTAATTATATTTAATTTCCGTTCTTCTTTTTCAATATTCCATTTCATTCTTTAACTAGAACAAGGATAAAAAGAAGTTTTCTATTATAAAAATCTTTTTTTTTTGTTTAAAAAAAATGAAAATATAAGAAGTTTTTCAAATTACTTTATATAGCTTTACGTTCCATTCCATCCAAACAGATTCCATTGATGGCTGATCGATGGTACGCTAATGAAATAATAATTCGACTTTCGTAAACTATTTCTGAATTAATCGAATCAAATCTCATAGAATTAGGAAAATACGAAGCAAAGTACAATTTACCAGAGTAAGAATCATGCCATAAAATATAATATCACACCAGGTGTCCTAATCAAAAAAATAAGAGCTTTCAAATTTATACATTCGGGTCGAAACATTAGAAATTGTCGGGATTATATTCGAATTGAGTAAAATTTAAAAAAAACTGAAATCTGGGTAGTTGTTAAGTTGAAAAATTTTGAACCTGACTTTATAGCTGTTCAGAAAACACTAATTTTAGGAACTTTAGCATAATTAAAAATTAAGTTACCGCACACGGTCTTCGTGACAGTATCACCCAAAAATAATATTGATAAGCATTAAAGCCAGTAAACTGCAGAAGACCTCTTGCAAACAAATTAGCATACAAATTTAGTTGGCAAAAGGGTGTGAGAATTTCGTAAAATAGAAATTTGCTTATAAGTACATTGAAATATACAAAAATATTAGCCGTACCGTAATTAGTTTGAAATACTAATTTATCGAACCGTAAACGGTTTACTACCAATGATTTTAAATAAAAATATTAAAATTTTATGTTTACTCAGAAATAAATGAAAAATAAAAAAAAAAAATTAATTGAGAAGGTGATGAAAATAAAATTTTTAATGAAAGTTGAAAAATGCAATTTGAAAATTTAAAATTTTCCTTCAAAATATTCATAATTTTCAAAAAAATAAAAATAAAAGAACGAAAAAATAAAATTTTCATTTATAATTTTATTCAATGAATAAAGATAAAATTGAGATTAGGAAACTAAAACCAAATAAAATCAGAGTTTCTCTATAATTTACCAAAATTCTGTGGTATTTTGATAAAAAAAATGTGATATATTTTCTTTTCGGAATGCAATTAGAAATTGTCGTTGTTTTTTTTTGTTATTGTTTTTTTTTCAATTCCTTTTCAAATTTGAAATTGGATTTTGCTTAAATTGTGAAAGAAATACTAGGAGCAGTATAAAATTTGCCACATTAACAGAATACAAAAAAATGTTGACATAATTGTGACATAATTAAGGGAAACAAGACAAAAATATTTTTTAAAGAATTTTCACATTTTTTTTATCTATTCATCCATTTTATATTTACCAAAAAAATAAGCCAAATTTTTAATAACAAATCAGAAATTTATTCGAAAATTTTCCAGCTTTAGAAAATTATTCTGCATTTGTGATTATTTCTGCATTTTCCCAAACCTTATTTTAATATTTTAGAATTTATTAGGTTTTTGGCAATTTATCATGATCGGTGAAGCGAATGACATTTTTGATACGTATTAGGATTGTCGAACTCGCCTTCGAAATTCTAAGAGAATTACGATCAAATTGGATGATGTAATTTTTAATGTTTTGAAGGATCTAACAGATGAAAACTATTCGCTTTACCAACCATAACAAAGCTTTTAAATTAACTAATTTTTAAAATTCAAAATGCATTTCGGTCACTTTTTCTAAAATCCAAAATATTTCAACTTCAAAAACCCACGTTCTTAAAATATTCAAACCTATAAATATGCAAAACTTCGTTAAATTTAATTTAACATTCGTACATAACAGGCTTGTTAATATTATAACAGATTTTAGCTCTATAACGATTATATTTTGTCTAATATATTCGCACATGAATTGTGATATATTTATCATAGTAAACGGATAGTCAAGACCTTAAAACAATGAATGCCAGTTGATTGCTACTCTAAAACATTTACGTGGTGTAGTTTCTCAAGAGAAAATTTCACACAATTGAAACATAGTGTCTATATTATTCATAATAAACAGTATGCCGATTATACAAATGTAAATCCTAAAATTTTTCTTTAAATATTTAAGTTTTAATTAAATTATTCATTTTGTTAAACTTTTTAAGAAATTCTACATAAATTAAACTAACAATTTTGGAAAATCTTCTATTCTTACACCAAACGTAACAAACTATTTGCTCTTTCATTTTCCATTTTCCTTTAAAATGCAAATTACAAAATAAATGTAAAGATTAAACAATTAAAAAATTAAGTAAAAATTTTATAAAAGAAAAAAATTTTTGCTGCTAAAATAAATTAAAAATTATTCATAATCTCATAAGATTGTGCGATTGTTAAAGAGACTGAAAAGAGCAATTAAAAATTATATAAATATTTTCTTCAATCACTGAATTTTCTAGAATGAATGTTAAAATGTTAAATGTGTCCGTACTCTTCACAATAAGTATTAGCTTTACGTCTGTAGATGTGCTTATGGCAAATAGGCAGGAATACAAACTTAAAAGCTACTATAGTTTAGTTGATCTAGAGAAGCAATCGTGTTTAATTAGAATATAACGAGAGTAAAACGAGAGTAACTAATATCTCAAATGGAATTAACTGTTTAGTGAATGTATAATTGTGAATACTTAACGCAAAAGAAGTTGATTTTCACGATCTAGAAGAAAGCAGTTGCATTGAAGTCGTCGTTTTGTATAATTTGAAAACTTCGCAAGATATTTAAGAGATTCTTGCAATAAGATTTCGGACTTCTTCCATTTTATAACAAGGATACTATTTGTTAAGGCGGAACTATTTAACCACTTTCGTACTTTAAGCTTTAGATATATGAACCTATCCAACACGCCAAATCCACATTATACCCAAGTGAAAAATTTTTCAATTAAAATTTTACACACACACACACATTTAAATTATTACGGTTTTTATAATTAAAAAATTCAATTTAAAGTTTTAGATAGATGCGTCTTTTTTTCTACCACTTTTCAAAAGTTGAAATCTATGTGATTAAAGAAACCTATAATGAACAATTGTAAATATTTTGGTAATAAACTAAAAAACTTTAAGAGAAAACAAAAGCAGAAAAAAAAAAATTAATAGAATTTTTTCTCTTCTTTGCAATTTTTAAAGCGCACCATTGCATATTGCAATTTTCCCTTTTTAAATGTTTACAAAACAAAAACACTAATAAATTTTTAAGAAAACAAAAAAAAAAATAATATGAAAACTTTAAAAAAACTTTAACAGGATCCTTATATTCCTTGTTTAACGTAACCGTATCCTTGTAAATGAAAATATAAGAAATTGTTGCTGTTGCTTCTCCTATATTTGACGTCGATATTGTGCTTTTGTTTAGAAAAGTAAAATAGAAATTTAAATAAAGAATAAAACAAGAAAATAAAATCATCCAGGAATTCTAATTTTCGCAAAACTTTCAAGAATAAAATTACATAAACAAATAAAGAAGAAGAAAATTATGCGGTGTTGAATAATACTGCTAGGGCAAAAAAAAAAATACCAAAGCAACTGTTGCAATACTACTGAAATTAAAAAATTATACAGAACGCAATTTTATTTCTTTCATTAATTTTGTTAAATTAATTTTTAATTTTGTTTAAATTTTAAATAAAATTTTTAATATGAATTTCGTATACCTTCTTTTATTTCCGAAGAAAAAAACAAAATTGTTGCTTCTCTTCTTTCATAATTGCGAATAATTATTTTATGTTCTTCTTTTTGTTTCTTGATAAAGAAATTTGCAAAAAAAATTTTTCCCACATAATAAATTCTGTGGTTCCAAGAGAAAAATTTTAAAGTTTAAATTTAATTAAAATAAAATTGTAACATTGTAACTTTGAATCTTAATTTTGGAACTATTTGAACAAATAAGGTACATCAACAAAATTCGACGCACTGAATACGGTTCAAATCCTGAAAAATTCTAATTACCAAAAAAATAAAATGGCATCAAACGTAAAATGAGTATAGTTGTTTCATCGTAACTATTTATAAATGCAATTTGTTCAATTTTAAATCTTATCATAGGTTTAAGAGCTTCTTTACAGCCTATAATAAGCTTTACTGTAAATATTGAGCTTTGAATTGTTGCAATAACTTTTTGCAACGTAAGTAAGATTTCTCGCTTTAAAATTTCTAAAAATATTTCCTCTTTGCTTTCTGAGAAAATCATTAAAAGTTTGGAACTTAATCAATAATAATTTTTCTCCGAGTCAAATTCGGCAACTTATGAAATTCTTAAATTTCGATTCCAAACTATATTGCGTTGAGGCTATTTATTTCTGATGTCATTACAGAGTATTTTATTATATAATTCCAATATTAAATCTATCGGGAATTTTATAAACTACGACAATTATAACCATAACATGTATTTTTCAAAATTTCATAATAATCATGATTTGTCGTCACTTATTAATAAGAAACTCATTTAAAATACAATTGCATAAAATAAAATGTTCCTGAAATCATAGTCGTTGATAAACAGTGTTCCACTTGATTTGCAGAAATTTGTAAAATCTTCCTATACATTTATAAATTTACAAAAGCAATTTGGGAATTGAACTTTAAATAAAATTTATTAAATATCAATTTATTAACATTTTTTTTCAAAATCTAAAGAATTTTATACTATTTTCCTATACATAGAGAAGTAGATTTTTCTATATAATTGCCTATATTTTAATTATACAACTATTTTATATACTACATTAACAATTTTCTTTTAATTCAAAAGGAAATTTTTTGTTTGAAAATAAATTGCCCGTATTTGCTTTTCGGTTTTTATTATGTGAGACTTTCTAAGAAGATCTGAGACAGTATTCCATCCTGATCAATTATTAGCATTACAAAATAATGAAAATATTTTGGAAGAAGTTATTAGAATCAATTACTTTTGAATAATTTAAGATTTTATTAAAATAAACATTTTAAAAATTTTTAAAAATACATGAACACAGTAGAGAAATTTAAATGTAAAATAATGCTAGAATTAGTGCACTTTCAAATACACTTAAATTGCAAAAATTTTTACAATGAATATTCGTAATTATTAAAAATTTTGTATTAAAATAATTTCGCCAACCCAAAACCTTAAGTTTTTCGTTCTGGAATACCTTCTTCTTCTATAAATCTTGAAACTTTCAAATAGTTCTAGTTTCTGGAACATTTTTTTTAAAAATATGGCAATATCATAATTTTTAAACATGGGTCTTGTTTTTTTGAAAATACCAATCAATAATAATCAACTCAATAGTATTCAAAATTATTAATGTAATTAATTTAATAATAAAATAATCACAATTTTTAAATAAAAATTATGGCTGTTGGTTTACAACAATGTGGTTTTATTGATTTCTATTTAAATTCGATTGGTGACCCAGTGAAATAATTTTTATCAAAAAATATTTTTCTATATGCATATAGTTGTACATTTTACAACGATATAATGCAAGCTCAATACTTATACAGTAGCGTTGCCGTATTTTCTTTTAAACTAAATAATTGCATACATTTAGGATGAGCAAAATGAAAAAAAAAATTAAAAATGAATGATTGATGGTTGAATTCGACGCAGAGTGAGTTCTAAATTTCCTATTAAGTTGTTATTTTTATAAAAATTTGAAAAAGATTGCAGTTTCAGAAATGTAGGGCGCCGATAATTCAAATTTTACGAATTTCGAGACGCGATTACTTAGAAAGTAGTGAAGATGAGCAAAAAAAAATTTTTTAGTAATATCAAAATTCTAACAATGTATACAAGTTGCTACAACTTCATAACTCTACAATTACTTAGTAGTAAAAAATTCCCGGTTTCAGATAACATTTAATGTTAATGGTTATTTTAATGTTTGGCTATGTTAATTTGTATAGCCAAACATTAAAATATAATTTGTACTGAAACTATTCTACTTGTAGATTACGATTTTAATCTTATATTTCGAGTAATAATTATTCAAGTATACAAAAATATGAAGTTAAATTTTAATATAAAATATTAAAAATTGAAATTGTACTTCAGTTTGAGCTGAGAGTTTGAGCAAACAACTGCAAATTAATTTAAGACAATCTTGTTAACTATAATTACTTTAGTTTAACAATTCAAGAGCAAATAATTAGTCAATCTCAAAATATTAATTATTAAAACTTAAAATTAAAGACGAAAAATCTATTCTTCAATAATTTGCCATTCTTAGGGACTCATCGTGTGCCAAGCTATTTTACCAAGTGAGAAGAAATTGAGTAACTATCATAAATTTGAATAACTGTATACAAAATTTATTAACTTTGTTTTTGAAAGTCAGACGTTTTGAGAATTTGAGAAAATTATTGTTGACTGCTGTTTTGAAAATATGAGTAATCTTATTGGAAAAATTAAATATCCATTAGAAAAATAAAGAACTCTGATAAAGAAAATAAAGAGTAAAAAGAAAAACCAAGATACACAAATAAATTTAAAATTAACAACCGTTAATAATTTATTTCCAGAACAAATCGATTTTTTCATTTAACTTAAAAAATCGATGACAATTCATTTAGGTTTAATTATTTAATTCATTTTGGATCTTAAAATATATAATTAAAGGAAATAAACATTATAATTTTTATGGGGACATTAGTTGCAACACGTCACAAGTTTTGTTTATTATGTAAAATGGCGTATAAAAGAGACAATATTATACACATAATATACGTATTTGATATCCGGTGTACAGTAATTAATTATGGATCTTAAAGGTCCTTTCATATTTAACCTTGTTCTTTAATGTGCTTTTTTAATGTTCTTTTACTTATTATTCACATTAAACAGTTTAAATTAAAAGAATTATTAATTTTTATGTTTAAAGCTAATTTTGCACCTCTTAAATATTATTTTAAAATAATTAAAAAAACTTTTATTTTACCTTAAATAACAAGGATAATAAAGGAAATCTGCTACATTTTTTAAATTGGAATAAAAAAAAAAAAAACAAAGCAAACATTTGGGGTAATAAAAATAAATGTTTTTTTTTAATGTTTGGGTGTGTGTTTCTTACTTTATTTATTCATACAATTATGGAATATAAATTAAATTTAATTTAAAATATAATAAAAATTATAATGAAATTTTATTACACCAACATTTTTATAATTTTATTAAAATAATCAAAAAAAATTTTGAAAAGTGGATCAATTGTTTTATTGGTGGTAAAATAAAGAATTTTTAAAACAAAGCTTTAAATTTAATTTTAAAACTCATACACTTAAATTTATTTATAACAAGAATTTATATAAAATAACGTACTTTAAGAGAAGAACGAGAATAGGGGTCAGCTCTGTGACACTTGAACGTTAAATTAGAACAATCATATTTGCAATTCATAGAGTTTTGCGTCATGATTTTCAAGTTTTATACATATAAAATTTTTGAAAATAACAACCCTATTCATTTTATCCGCTTATTGGAAATTTTAGTACAGAGTCTTACTGAAACAATAAATTACGGCCCAATTACTTTTGCAGTTGAATGTCAATATC
The DNA here is from genome assembly GCF_029603195.1 of Condylostylus longicornis. NCBI lineage: Eukaryota > Metazoa > Arthropoda > Insecta > Diptera > Dolichopodidae > Condylostylus > Condylostylus longicornis. Next base: position 520,116 of record NW_026577982.1, read on the forward strand.
ACTGACTCGACCACCCAATTAATTAAATATAGGATTCTGGTATTTAACACTATAAGCAAGTTTTCCTAAATGTAAATAAATAAGACTTTGTAATTTAATCTTTTGAGTGCACACATGTTCCACTATGAGATTAGTTTACTTTCAACTCTCAAGAGCGAATGCAAAAAATTTGAGAATATAAGAAACTGTAATTGTTTTTATTACACAGAGATATTAAAAAATAAAAAATTTAAGCTCTTTAAGGACAATATTCAAAAATGGTACATGTGTGCACTCAACGTATCTAAAAAATAAGTGTGCACTCAAATGGTTAATTATTTCAAGATATTTATTGTTGAAAATTAATTTATTATTTGGGTAACTTCAGATTAAGAACCTCATTAAATTAATAAAATATATGGGGCACAATGTTCTTGGATCATTTAACATATTAGAAAATTAATTTCAATAATAGTCTTGCTAATATCAACTAAATAAGAAGTATATAATTGGTAATATCTTGCAAAAACAATAATAATTAATTAATCAGAAAAATTTAAGAACTGAATCTAGGTACAATTTCAATTACCACTAACTATATTCCTTAAAATGTACTGAATCTAGGTACAATTTCAATTACCACTAACTATATTCCTTAAAATGTACTGAATCTAGGTACAATTTCAATTACCACTAACTATATTCCTTAAAATGTTAATTATGATTTATGACAAATATCTCTCTAATTAATGTTACAATTAAATTAGAATACAAAATTTTCAATTAATGAAAATGAAATTTATTTAAAATAAAATTTAATATTTCTTAAAACAATTATTAAATATATAAAAAATTTAAATATGATTTCAAAAATATTAAGAACTACTCACCTTAAAATATGAATTATTTTTTAATTTTATTTACAAAATATTTTAAATAAAATTTTATTTTATATATAAAATTAACCACAATTTATTTTTCGCCTTAAAATTTTTATAATGTTATTTATAATATTTTAGGAAATTTTTTCAAATGAAAAAATTATTTAAAAATTTCTATTTAATTTTCTTTTTAAAATATTATTTATTAATTATTAATTATAATATATTGATAAAATAAATTTAATATTTTACATAAAATTTGCAAATAAATTTTTATTAAAGCTAAAAATTTATAAAAATCTAACAATGTATCTACAAATATTTTAATTATAAAAATCAAAATATTCTAAAATTTAAATTATTAAAATTCTCTATTAAATAAAATTTTTTTAATATTTATATATTAAAATATTCAAATTTTTCAAAAAAATTTTTTTGTTTTATTAGTTCTAATATGAATTAAAATAATTTTTTATTTTAAATATTTATAACAATATACTTGTATAACAGTTATATTCTGTTATACTTGTATAACAGAAAAATATTAATTATTTTTTAACAAATAATTTTAATAAATTTGCAATAACAATTAATGTTAATAAAAAAAAAAAAAAAAATATAATATCAATTCGTTTCTAAAATTTTGAAATTTTTTTGTTTTTTTGAATCAAAATTGTCCTTTAAATTACAATTCATTTAATATTTTATAATAATTAATCTAGAAAATCATATATACCTATTTAATATTTATTTGATATTAAATTACAAATCACATTATTTCAGAAAAATTCTAATATTTATTACTAATTTTAATTATTACATATTTTTAATAATTATTTATTAATTTTTATTTATTATTTAATTTTATCAATATTTGTTCTTATTCTGTTTAAAATTATAAATTGTTTTTAATTTAATTGAGTTTTATTATTACTTCATTATTGCATTATTTTATATAATTATATTGTAATTATCATATTATTACTTCATAATTAATTATATTTAATAACATTTCGATTATTGGCTATTTTGTGTTTTTATTAGAAAAGCAAAATATTCTTATTTAATTTAATGAAGTTTCTTTTTCCAGTGTAAATTTCTAAATATATTTTTATATAGCATAAGTACTTTAATAAGCAAATCTCTTATAGTAATTTATATGATAATTAATAAAAAAAAAAATAAAATTAGTTTTATTAATATTTTAATTTTTTTTAATATTTTATTTTAATTATTATTTGTTATAATCATTATTATTATTGTTATGATTATTATTATAATTATTATTGTTCCTCTTTATATGAATTAAATATGCATTTTAAATTTTTTCTTACATAATTATTTAAAATATTTTATAATTATTTTTTATAATAATTGACTTTAATTTGTATAACTATTTTTTTTAATTAATTAATTTACATTTAATAAATTTTACTGTTATTATAACATTTTATTAATTTACGGTTATTTTATATACTTGTAAAAGTTTAATTTATTAAATTTCTCCATATATGCAGGATTTCTTTTATGAAAAATTTATTTTGCCTTCATTTTTTTTGAACACTATTTTATTAATTTCTAAAATTATAAATAAATTAACATTCGATTATTTTTAATATAATATATAGTTAATATATTATTAATCGGAAAACTAATAATAATAATTAATATAAAAAAAATATTTATTAATTCATAATATAATAGATTATTTAATTTTAATATTAAATTATAAAAATTTAAGCAATGAAAATATAATAAAAATATTATGAAATATTATTTTACATTAATTAAAATGAAATATAATTAAAAAAAAAATGCTAAAATAAAATTTAAAATAAATTTGACACAAGCTAATTAGTAAACAACAAAAATAACAGTTTAATCACAAAATTTATTTGACTTTTAATTAATTTTATTATTATTATTATAACTGTAAATATTTAATAACAAAATAAAATATTAATTAAAACAAATATAATAATTAAAAATAAATTTAATTTTAATTTTTAATTATGATTAATAGTTTTTTTTTTTCTTTTTTTATTAATTTTTTCATAATTATTTTTTTTCTCTTTCTTTATTTTATATTTTGTTTCGAATTTCTTTAAATTTTCTTCTATTTTCTTTTTCGTAATAATTTTTAAAATAAAAAGCCAACACTTAATTTCAATGCACTCTCAATTAAAACTAATTTTAATTATTTTTTTATTATTCTTATTTTTTTTTTTTTGCTAAAGTATAACATTTTATAAATTAATTCATATATATACACATATATATTTATATATGTATGTGTATATAATTATAATAAATTATATTTATAGTATTAATTATATTTTACTATATTTAAAAACGAAAAAAAAAAACTAAAAATTAAAAAGAATAATAAGAATAAAAAAATACAAAAAAAAAAAAAAAACAATAAAATAATAAAAAAAAAAAAGTAGTATAAAATATGAAAATTTATTATGTTCGAAATTCGCATCCGTACAGTAACACGCACGTTAAACGAATAAAATAGTACGTTAAAATACCGTTATTTATTTGTTATCCGTCATAAAGAACATAAAGAGATAAAACGAATTATGTATGCATTGTATACATGCTATACTTATATACATATATAAAATAATATCTATACACACATTTATACACTTATATATTATACACATATATATATATTTAATTTTCGTCTTCTGTTATATTCTTTTATATTTCTATTATATTTTTATTATTATTATTTTTTTTTCTTTTTATTGAATTTTCTTCATTTCTTCGTAGATTTTTTTTCATTTTTATCGTTCTTATTCGACTTTACGGTTATATTGCATGCTCTTAACCGTTATAATTTTTGTTTTTTTGTTTTTTTTGTTTCCTTTTCTTTTTAGTATTCTTTTATTTTTATATGTTTTTGTTGCTGCTGTTATATTTTATAATTTTTTATTATTTATTCTCTTTGATTGTATATGTTTCATTTATGTCGTATATATTTTAAGTCTTTATCTTATTGTTTTTGGTTTTTGTTGTTGTTCTTGTTTTCATATTGTAATTATAACGTATTTTTATTTCTTACATATTATTTTTCTTTTATTTTATGATTATTATAGGTTAGGTTTTCGTTTTTTGCTTTTGGTTTAACGGTATAATTTGATGTATTGTTGTCAAAAATTATAAATTATGTACGTATGTATAAATGTGTATATATGTGAAATGCATAATTAGATGAAAAGATTTATTATAGTATACATTTTTTTTGTTTTTTTTCTTGTTTTGCATTTTATTTTTTCTCAAATTTTTAATATTTTTTTATTTTATTATTGCAGTTACTCTTAAATATTGAATTTTATTGCATATTTGTTTTTGTTTTTGTTATTTTTTCTTTTCAAAAGTTTAAATTTAATTACATTGTTTCGAAACTAATTCAAAAAAATTAAAATAGAAAAAAAAACAGAAAATCAAAAATAATTTTTTTTCTTTTTTTTTTGGTTTTTTGTTTTTTTCGTTTTAACGATAGTTTTGAGTTGTACGTGCGTACGTAGTGTGTTGTACCGGCAAATTATAAAACTACACTAAATTTGGAAAATTGTGCATTTTATCCGTTATTTACGAATAGAAAAGAAAAAAAAAAACAAGAAAATTTTTTTCTTCTTTTTTTTCATTTTTATTTTATTATAAATTTTACAATACACAAAATTGCAAGAAAATTTTTTTATATTATATAGAATTTTTACTACAAGAGTATGTTTCATATATATATATATAATATTTGTATGTAAAATATTAAATGTATATGTATATATAGGTGTGTATGTATAATTTATTTTTCTATAATATTTTGTTGAAGAGCTTTTTTAATGTCTTTGTTTCATTTCTTTCTTGTTTTCATAGTATTTTTTAATATTTTCTCTTTTTTACTTAGATAAAAATCCGAAGATAATACGAACGACCGAAATATTTGAAAATACGAAATGATTTTTCTCTTCTCTTAAAAAATTATTTGTTGTTATTTTACAAATTTCTATAAATTACATATACATATACCTACGTATGTATATTATAATCAAAAAATTCTCGATATATGTGGTATGCTCTTAAAACATTTGAATATTTTGAAAATTAACTTAATTTGTTTCAACACATTTTTATGTAATTATTATGTAAAAAAAATTAAATAACAAGGAAAAGGAATTTTTTTCTTTGTTTAGAATAATCCTGTTTCTATATTTTTTGGGTTCCCTTTCTGTTTATATCAGTTTTTACTCCAATATGACAATTTCTTTACACGTTTTGCTTTAACATCGACTTTTGCTTAAAATAAAAAAAATGGAATTTCGTAGTACAAGTTCAAGTTGCGAGCAGAAAATATATTAAGCTTTGAATTATATATGGTACAAAAGAATTTTTAAATTGTCGGTAAAGATAAAATAACAAAAAAAAATTGCCATTTAATATGAATGACAGGATTTATCGCTGGCACCCCACACTATTAAATTTTTCTAATAACCTTCCAATTTCTCAAATTTCTAAAGAGATTTTCAATGAAATCATTTCCTCTCCTAAAAAAAATTCGAATTCTTATTTTAAATGCTAGAATAAAATAAATGATATCTTAAAAATTTGGTATTTTAGAAACCCCATCATAATTTTAATGCCTGAATTGATACAAAAAACTTCAAAGGAATAAAAGGCCTAAATTTTAAAAATTTTCCAAAAAAATTAAATTTTTTTGCTCTAGATAATTTATTAAGTACGAGTCTTACAACTCAATCTTTTGCCATTTATTCGACCCCAATTACAATATCCTATTGAAAATGCAACTATATAACTATATAAACAGTGTAATATAAGAATATTATGAAATGTGTTAAACCAGCACATAAACATTTTTCTTCACTGATCATTAATAAGCAATGACGTCAATTACATGTTATTATTTTCATCTCATTTTTACCCATATTATTTTGTTTCCCAAAACCAAGGAATTGATTCAAGGATATTCCTTGTAAACTACTTCTGCAAAATATTTTTTAAAATTTTATTATAATTATTAAAAATATAGAGAACATTTTTATTTTGTTTTCAAAAATATAAAATTTCCAAGATATTTTTTGAAAATATTGCATTTTTTATTGAAAAGGAAAAATTAAATTTCGTTTTTTTCCTCCTCTTCAACAATAACAACACGAAAACCTATATTCTCTTCCTTAAAGAAAATTTGAAAAAGAACAAAATTGAGAGAATTTTTGAATGCAATTTTGTTATTTATTTTCTCTTAATTTTTTGAAATTATAATGTTTCTCTCCCCAAAAATTCATATCATGGTACATACTATTTATTCAAAAAAAAAATAAATTTGAAAAATTTTGAATTGTGAATTCATAAAAACAACAACAATAATAATTTGTGGAATCTATTCCTTCTCTAATCTGACTCTGTGGAACTTATTGAGAGAGCGCATACTCCATATTTTCTTGTTCTCTTAAATAAATTAAAATTTTTTTTTTTCTTGTTTATTACTTTTATTTGAGAATTTAATGAATTCGGTCATAATTCGGTTAGAAAAAAATGGAAAGGAAAAAAGGACTACAAACTTCGTTTCTTATTAGCGTTTTTTTTTTTTGCAATTTTTATTTTTTAATTTCTAATTTTTTTTTTTTTTTTGTGTTTTTATTTTAATTTTATCTTTTGATGTTTAGCACAAGACTGTCAACTTCAATTTAGATTATTATCCTTTTTATTTCAGTTTTTTCAGCTTTTTTATTTTTTCTTGCTGTTTTTGTTGTATATGTGTTTGTAATTTACGTTTTTTTAGTTTGGATTATCAAAAGGATTTTGTATTCTGCAACAGCAAATGTAGTAACAATATAAGAATTGTAAAATATCGTCGTATAATGGAATAAAACACATTACAAACAAGAAAAAAAAGACAGAAAACTAATAATTTTCTAAAGGATATTTAGTCGGGTATATTAAAAAGATACACCAGTTAAGCTCAAAATAAAGGTAAAGAAACGAAACAAAAAAAAGTAAAAAGAGAAGAAATAAACCCAGGACGTTACCTTTTGTTTCTCATTTTATTGTTATTGTTTTTGTAATTTTTTAATTATGTAAAATTTTGTGCAATATCTCTAGGTAAATAGTAGCCCTTACACACATGCATACATACGTATATATCAATGGTATAATAACAAAATAAATTGTAATATAATTGAATGAATTCATGTACAATTGATAATGCATATGAGGTGTTTGTGTGTTTGTACGTGGCACATACAACATATGGTTGTTATTATTGTGCATATTTCTGTCAGCAAGTGCTGCATGAATGCGATTATAAATTGCGGAGAATATATTCGTTTTTTATCTTTTAACAAAAAAAAAAAGTGGAAAATTTCTCATTCCTAAATGAAAAAATTGCATATAAAAATATAATAGTTCTTTGAATTCTGCTCGTCACAATATGCAATACCGTGAAATAGAAATTAAAATTTAATTTTAAGAATTTTTTTGAAAAGAAATAATATATTTTCTTTTCTTTTTACTATTTTTAAACAATGATTTTTTTAAGCAAGTTTTCATAAATAGATTTATTTTCTTAATTAGAATTCATTTAATATTTTTTTACATAGAGAATGCAATCAATTGAAATACAAGCATGTCCTTGATTATTATTTCAGATGTAAAACTTCATAAACAATTTGGATTTCATAAACAATAAGATACTCGTAATTAAGTGAGATTTGTTATATTTTTCTTTGAGTTTTTGTAATATTGAATATGAATTCTAGGATTTTATTAGTCATTAATATACCAGATTGTTAAATTATCGTGAATTAAAAAATTAAAAGATTTGCTATTAGAGTTTTCAATGAAATTTTACATGATCATCAGTACACTTTTTAACGATAATGATTAATTTATAACACAATAAATAAAATTTATTTTACTTTCCAATTAAGTAGTAAACTTTTTACCTGTATTACTCCGCTGAAACGTATATTCTTCACAATATCAAGTATCAGTTTTTCTGCAACAAGAACGAAACCAATCACTGGCTTGTTTTACTTATGAATCAAAGATCTATACTGTAACTGAAGGTATCTACATAAAAATCTCCTTACATTATCCTCCACAGATTCTATAAGTGCAATCTGCCTCCAGAACCAATTTTTTCAGATGCCCTTCAAGCCGTAGACTACCCATAGGAAACCCATTAGGACTTTGACCTAAACAACAGTTGATAATTATTCACTGATTTCAAGTGAAAAATCTGTTAAAATCGCAATATATAACAAGTGAAAAGTTAAAGATATTTTTGTATTTAGCAACTATCTAGTTAAAAATTATTTTTGTACAAAAATTTTTTGAGCTTGCATGATAGACAATAAAAATACTCTTCAAAAACTATTAAATACTAAAAAAGAAATTTTCCAAATATTTTTAATCTTTAATAAACTTTCCTCAATTTTTTTGTTCCAGAACATATTCTTATAACTTTTATATATTATTTAATATTTAATTAAAATTATGACGCCATATACAAACAAAGTGCCACTTAACAGAAGTGAAGTATAGAGGAGAATTAACGCATATTATATAAATTCAAACCGTATATAGTATAAACTTTAATAATTACAATGATGACTCGGTAAAGATAGCTAATGTATAACTACCTATACGTATATTCTTCTCGTTTTAATATTAAAATATGAAATTCCAACAATAACAACATATGCATTTTATTTTATATATGAACCAAATAATATTACACACATAATACCTTCAACTTTCTAATAATAATGAACTTACGATATCACAACATATTGTTATGCACGTGATTTACTCAAAAGTAATATAAGAATATTATAGAGAACAAAAAAAAGTGGTAAATACTTAAGGTGAGAACAGAGAGAAGAGAGTAAAAAAGAAGAAAAGATTCAAGAAATTTCATTGTTTTTTTTTTTTTCTTTCTGTTTTCATTATTCCTTCTCTTTATAATTTAAATTGTTGTAAACTTAAATGAAAAATGAGTTGATTTTTCTTGGATTTTTTTCTCTGGTTTTGTTTCTCTTTTCGTTTTTTCTTTTCTTTTTCATTATTTCTCTCATGTTTTTATAGTTTTCATAAAACTTTGTATGGTTTACCGGTAAATAATACTTAAAATACTCTTTTCTATAACTTTCTTCAAACTAAAATTTTTCTCCTATTTTTGGTTTTTATTTTTTACCTTCTTTTCAATTTATTTAGAGGAAATAAAATTACCAGAATAACATAAAGTATAAATTTTTTTTTTTTTAATTTTTCACCATAATATTTTTGCTTAAGACGTGGTGAAACACAACAACAATGTTTTCTTAAGAAAAGCTTCATTTAAGAAAATTTTTATTTTATTTGTATATGATAAATTTTTTGTGTTGCATCATGGTGGTCATAAACACACAAAACAAAAAAGATAAAATTTTAAAATTTTATGATTTCAAACTTTTTAATATTATACAAGCATTATTTAATTAAAAAAAATATTACATAATATTTTTGATTGTGAAAAAATATGAAATAAACTCTAAGATTTATTGTTAGAAAAAAAAAACGCCGGAATGTATGCAATATTTTTCAATATTCCAACATCTTCTAAAACGGCACTGCTATTCAATAATGTATAGACCTCCATGAAGGGTAAAATTTTTTTATGGAAACAATGTTCATAGCTCACTTAGTTGCAAGTAACAGAGACGCAAAATCAATCTTAGCCACATTTTAAATATGACTTGTACTTGCATCTATATTAGCTATAATTTTATCGGATTTCAAAATGGCATGACTTACGGATACGCAAATTACGAAAAATTTATATTTTTAGGTTAGGTGACGAATACTGCAGCTTTCTCTAGTTCAACAAAGCTTGTTAGTTAAGCTTTGATTTGCTATAGGAATCATTTCCTACCTGTTATGGTTTTGGTATTACTGAAAAAAATAAAGAACTGCAAATGTTTTTATTCCAATTTTTTTTTTAAACGACTCAAAAAATTTACTTGAAAATTTACAATCTTTTAAAACGTTCAACTTGTAAGCCTTGTTTGTCATATTCCCCCTCATTATTTGTAAATATTGATGTCTCAAAGAATATCATAAAGCACCTCTCATTACAATGTACTTAAATATGAAATACTCTGTATAAAGACAGTTTGGTAATATACTTTTTCATAATTTAAAAATTGAAATATAAGTCATAATTGCTACTAGAAATATAAGTATGAAATTTGGGCTATTATAGGAAACACCGTTTTCGATACTGATTTTATACGATTGAATCAAATTATAAGATAACTGCTTAAAAATCTGCAGTTCTTTCCGTTTTCAAATGAGAATATTTTATTAACAGTCAAAAGTACTGAGGGAAAAACGGTCGAGCGTAGGTAATCTTGATTAGAATTCGGTTCTGACTGAAAATATTATATTCGTATAATTTTATAGAGTCATTTTATTGTTGGCAAGAAATACGTCGTAATAATAATAATGTCTAACGGTTATCCACTCCTCGCTCATTTTAGGAGTACGAGTTATAGTGTGACCTAAGTTATAGTGCGATTTAGGATGGACATGTCTAAATCAAGGCATAATTTTACGCTGAGCAAGAACACGTTCATGTCGCAGATGACTTCTTCGAAATCCGCATCAAAGTCCGTACAAAATCCATACCAAAGTTAATACAGCCTTCCCGAAGGTGCGGGGTATACAAAAAGGAAAGCTTGAGACAGCTCATGTGTATAATTTTCAATAACTCTGAGACAAAACTGTAATTAAACTTCGTATTTTACTCATAAACAATTAAAGCAACTAATTTTCCGCTTAAATAACACCAAATCACCTAATCGAATCATTCCATAATTAACAAAATTGAAAAAATATTTTTTTAATCCTTGAATAACAGCTAATAAGTAAAACTTCCAAAAAATAGAAAGTATTGAAGCATTAAAATATCAAAATTTAACAATGTCATTTTCAATTATTTAGAACATTAATAAAAAAAAAACCTCCATTACTAAACGCTTTTAAGCAAACAATATTTATTATCACTCAGCATCCGACATATTTTGACTCAAAATGGAAGTAAATTATAGATGAAGAATAAATCCTTTCAACCTTTTCTTCCTTACTCATACATTTTCGTTTCAAATTCTTTCAAAAATAACTGTTTTATTTTTAAGTCAATAAACGCCATTATTATTATTTAATAATAATCCTTTTAATATTATTTTTTCTCTTTTTCTATATATTCGCAATATTTACAGTAATTTGTCAAATCATCGCCTTTAATATTTAACCATTAAGTTAATTTATTTTTTTTTTTGCTTTTTTCAAAATTGAATATTTTTATGTCACTTTTTTGTATGTACATTCAAACATACACAGAGAAAAATAAATATAGAGCTATTTATATATACAGAGAATATTATTCATATACAAAAATATTGCGCTTACGTATTGATCTACCTATGTATATGTAAAGCCGATGAAAATAAATGTTCTACATAATATCAAAAAGCAAATAATCATTAAAAAAAAAAAATTTTTTTTAAGCAATTTGAGATTTTTTGCACAAATTTTTTACATACATATTACAAAATTGATTTAGTAATCACTGTTGATTCATATATTCTAGATCAGGGATGGGCAACCCGAGCCATTTTTCGAGATTTGAAATTTTTTGAGAGCCGCAATTAACAATGTATTCAAAATTCAGAAATATATTCATAAAATTCAATTTTTTTTCCTTTAAAGGTCAATATCAAATGCCCATTCCAATGGAAGCTTATAAATTCAAAATCGGTCTGAAGCCGATTTATTATGGATAATTACGCCACTGTATATCTGTATTCGCGCTGTTTTTAATGAGTCGTATCAACTTGGACGGGAATGAAATTTGTTATTGCGTCGCCCTTGGTCTTACATGTATAAATTTTTTTTTTTAGTAATTAAACAAATACAGAACGATAATAATATTTTTCATATTAGGGTAGATTTTTCGAGAGCCACAAAAGTTTTTCAAGAAAAGGCTTAACGGTTTTAACAGAGTGGGCGAAGTAGAAAAAATTAACTAGTGCAAAGAGTTGTCGAAAATTTCGTATGAGCCTAAAGGTGAAATTCCAGTCTCATACCAAGCGAACTATTCTAAAGTTTCGGTGGGATTCGGTGAGAATATCATCAGAATAGGCATATAAAAAAATGTCCTTGAAATTCTAGTTTATTTATCACCGTAGAAATGACTAGACCACAAGCATACCTTTCTTGTAATATCTTAAATCTCGATTAGAGTCCTTAAACCAATTTAATAAATCAACGTTCTAGTGCATTTTTTTCAAAGAATTCTCCTCAATGTTAAGCACATTTCCACATATACCGAACTTGTGTAAGTGCAATCAAATAATAATAACTTCATAATATGGCATGTATGTACGAAAATGTGTTTACCTTTTATAAAATAAATATTTGTACAATAAATTTCACAAAAGAAAAAAAATTATCCCTTTATTTATTTTAAAAATTACGTCATCATCAAAAACTCATACAAAAGTATTAAATGTGTTTTTCCTATTTTTTTCTTCTGCTTTTCTTTTTCTATATTGATGGCGTGAAAATCAATTAACTTTTTCCTTTTTGACTTTTATAATTTTATTTTTACAGTAAGATTTCCTTCATTTTTATTTTTTTTTGTTATTTTGTTATTTCTTTGTTTTCGTCTCTATTGCCACTTCTTTGGTTTCTTAATTGTTTTCACATTTAAAAACTTTCTATTATTTTCACGTTGTTCATAGGTATTTTTTTGAAAATCCTTTATTATTTCCTTATGTTCTCTTAATCCTTATAATTACATACTTATATACTTATAGTTATATACGTGAGTATTTACACATTATTATATTTTATATATATATATATATGATATATATATAAATAATTGTTACACATGTATAATAATTTACGCTATTAATCAACGTGTAAGGTATAAGGTGGTTTCTTAAAATTTATTATGATTTTAAAAAGTTCGTAATAGAACTTTTAGAAGATACTGGAGGTTATTACTTAAAAACTATATTATCCTTTGTATTTTTACTATATTATTTTAACTATATCATTCCATATTATTCGGGATTATTATGAAGAGCTTCACAGACTCTTCATCACAGTTATCACCTAAATCACCTAAATAAGCACGATTCGCATGCATAATGTTAATTTAAAAATAATGCAATGCTTAGTACCAACATTGAAATTACAGAATCTTCAACTGGCAGAATGAAAAACCCCGTAGTTTGAAAAATCTAAGCAGGCTATCACGGCAAATTTCAGCAGGCCATCACACCAGACTATCACAATCAGAACATTGTGTTATAAATTTTCTAAAATCTTAATAATTTATTTCTTTCAAAATGAACAGCACGACGTTATAATCAAGATTTAATTACTTACCAAATATTTCTTCTTAACTTACTAAATTTATTCCCGGTATTTCGGGTTTTTGTACATAATATATGGTACTTAGCAAATCGTTGACATCAAAATGGGTGATCTAAATATTTTACAAAAAAAAATTACCATTGGAAACTTAAAGTTGAAGATTCTTTAGAATTTCCGAATTGCCGAAAATTTGTCAAAAATTTGTAATATAAAATTTTGTCAATTTTCCCTCTTAAACTGCGTTAAGTCTGCATTTTCTTCTTGATTGTGTTTGTGTCCTGCTTTGCATAGTTTTTTTTTATTAAAAATCATTTTGAATAACACACCCTGTTCAAATATTTCACTCTCTCTATTTATACACTTTTAATTATATTTATTTTATTTTTATCTCTTTTTTGCTATTTTACTTTTTTTTTTCACATTTACTTTTATATGTTTAACTGATTTGTCGTTCTTAAAACGATAGAAAAACATGGCAATTATTTGTTTTGTAATTTGTCTCTTATCATCCTCTCTTAATTCTTAGAAAAATAAAGGAGGAAAAAACTCAAGGTACACATAGAAAATAAGAACAAAATCAAAATGAAAATAAAAACATAAAAATAAACGGCTTGTTTCTTTCTCCCAAAAACAAAAAAAAATAAAAATTCTACTGGACTAGCTATGTGAAAAATTCAAAAGAGATTGACGATAGGGCAGAAAATCAAAACGGTAAGAAGACAAAATAATTCTTCCAAGTTAACAAATTGATTAAAATCAGTGGATGATAGGAGTCTTTTTTTTTTTTTGATGAAGATAAAATGAGATTGATGAATGGATTTTTGGTTTTTTTTTGCTTTTGTTTTTGTGCAAAATTTGATTTTTTGTTTCATTTTTTCACGTTTCAGTTCTTTTTGGTTAAATTTTGTTATTCGAATATTAGAGGGATTAAAAATTAAAGAGAATTTGTTTTAATATAGATTGAAAAGATTTTAGAAATTTTAGAAGCGGGAAGTCACGGTTTACCTCATGAAAATATTCACTAAGATGGATGCTCTGTACTATCTCATATTCTTTAACTTCTACAGACTGTTATTTTACGTTCGTTTTCAGAATAAGATTTGTTTTTTTGTTAATTATGCCATAAAATACGTAAACATTTTAAGAAAGTTTCATGGCAGTCAGATCGACGATTTCGCATTCAACCTAACATATTAATTTTTTAAATTAAAAATTGATTAAGTCAATTAAAATAATGGCGTCAATAAACAAGTTCTTTATTCTCGAAAACTTCAACCAAAGTATTTTTATTCTTGTTCATAAAAATTTAGAATGACGAACAAGATAAAAAATAATATTGCTATTAACGGTAAATCTCACATGAGGCAAATAAGAGGCTTTAACTGGTGAACAATTCCAAAAAAGGAATCTTAAATTTTACAGCATAAGACACTAATCAGCATTGATTTGCTTCAACATGATCCTTCCTCAGAATTATTAAAGATATTCAGAATTTCTTCAATATTTTACAGTTTCTTTAGTATTTGACAGTAGTTTTCTTATTATTTGCTAGTACTGCTCAATTAAAGAATATGCCAAAATAAATTTAGGAAAAATGTTGAAACTTACAAGTTGCATAGAAAAAAAATTTAATTAAGCAATTAAAACCAAATATTTTTTTCCTTTCTCATTGCAAAAATCAAGTTTTTCTAATTGACCCGTTAACCTATCTGTCACGATTCAAAAATTTGACATTTTGAAAACTAAAAATTTCAAGAACAAATTTAAAACTTCAAAAAACAAAAAAAAATAGTTTTAAATTACTAAATTAAATTTTTCCGAATTTTTTGATTAACATTAAAAATTTGCATATTTGAAAAATATATATATGCAAAAAATCTACTTTAAATTTATAAAATAACAACAAAATATAGATGCTAATTTTTAAATCTGATTATATACTAAAAAAACTAATTTTATCTATATTAAGTATACAACAAGGATACTGCCCCAATCGCATTAAAATAAGTTTCTATACACACAAAACGATATTGTCAAATGTATTAGTGTGGATGTATATGGATATGTAGTACATATAAAAGTCCTGTTTGTATAAATATTTATAATTCTGATATTATTATTATTGTTGTTGTTTTTTGATCCTTGTTATACGAATTATTATTTATTTTTTCTCTCTCTCTTTTTGTTTTTTCAGTATTTTGTTTTGCCATTATATTAACTATAAAATTCCAATGAAATCTAAATATGAAAACTGATGTTAAGCATCACTTTTATTACTCATTAGCATTTAAATGAAAATTGTTGCTAATTTTTTTTTGCTTTTTTGTTTTACCTAAAAATAAAAATAAAAGGATATCAAGTTAAAAAAGAAAAAAATTTTTTTTTTTTTAAATAAAAATTAAATATTACCGTTTTAATTCTATCCAATTGCTAGCGGGAAAATAAGTTTTTTCCCTTTATATATGATCATTCTGCCCTCTATACCTTTATGTAACTATGTATACATATAATAAAATACAATCAAAAGTATAAGCATCCTTTTGACTTTGGGTAGTTAGTAATTCAGTTAATTCTGTTATATAACCTAAATTTTTATTTTTATTAATATAGTTCACTGTAATGTTAATTTATTGGGTTATTTTGAAATATTTTAATGTTTATAATGCAAAACTTGAATCTTGTTATATTATCGGTACAGTATTACAGTTGAAAAATAACAATACTAGCCATACATGCAAATAGCGAATAACATGAACAATATTGAACTTGAAAAAAAATGTAATTGATATAGAAGGCCCATTGAGAATAAGCAAAGTGGAGGAATATCGAAAAGAGAAATTTATTTTTTAAAATTTAATATTTTTCAAACTTTGATTCCAGTAAGCCAAACGATTTCGGTCGAAATCATCGAAAAACTCAATAAAAATCTCCACAGAATATTAACCAGAATTTAAATCTCGTATGAAGAAAAGAAAGAATCAATGAAATAATCCCAGTTGTAGCACATATCTAAAATAGGCCAAATTTGGTCCTTCATAATATACATTGAATAGTACGATTTAACTATTAAATTGCATCATATACAGCGACGATTAAGATATATCAGTCAAGTAGTACTGAACTACAGAATTTTAGTATAAAAATTGCAATTGATTTTCTTTACATAAACTGCACGAATAATTTTCAATTCCACAATTTGATAGCGTTCCTTCAACTGTGTTTCAGTCTATTCATAATAATTTCCTGTTGATAATGGCATGTTTGGAAATTAAATCTTACATAAGTTTTAATTATGTAAAATAAAAATACTTAAAATTTGTAGTATTAATTAAATTCAAAATAATTGAAAATTCTAACCAAAAATTTTAAAACTATTGCCGTCTTGCTAACGATTTTGAACTTGTATTCAAAATAAGAATTAAATCGCACTATTTCTAAATAATTTTGAATAATGGTTTATAGAACCTTATAGACTTGTTGAATTTCTTCTTACGAAGAAATTAAGAAGTACTTGTATTCGCATATTCCTCACTTTTGTTTAAATTAAAACTTTCCAGTTTTTGTATAATAAAATTCTTGTCTTTCATCTACTTTTATATATAAGCAAAATAGTATATGCCAGATGTAGCCCTCAATATTAATTTAAAAAGATCTAAATGAACATCTGGTTATAATTTATGTTAAATAAAATATGTTTTTCTAATGATTTTATTTCTCACCTTTTAATTTTTAACTTTTACTGTTATAGCCAAAATGCCAAAACCGATAAGGTTACAAGATTTTTTTTCTTTTTTTTTTTTTTTCTTTAACCAAAAGTAATACAATCCTTTTTTTTCATCTTCAACCTATATAAAAAAAACTTATGAGAATTGAAGTATAATGATAAAATTTTCATATTTAACAGAACCAGAGAGAGAGAGAGAAAAGATGGAGAGAAAGAGATAGAAAAAAAGTAAGAGTTCAAAAGGAATTAATGAACTTCTTTCATTTTAATTTTCCCTCTTCACGTCATTGACTCTTTCTTTTTAAAAAAATATTTTATTCCTTTGTACACACCTTTAAACGTTCTTACTAGGATCTTTTTTTCTTAACTCTACTTTCCCTCTATGTAAACAGCGTGCATTTGGTTAAATACGTAAAAAGGATAATAATTCAAAATACCTACTCTACTTTTTTTTTTATATAACAGAATTGAAAAGTGGGTAATTTTTTGAAAATTATTTAAAAACCAAAAAACAATAATAAAAAAAAAATTAAAAAGTTACAAAACTTCTAAAGGTGAAAATTTGATGAATAAAGTTTTTAAAATAAAAAAAAAAATAATAAAAAAATAAACAAAAATTTATAGATGGGTGTGAAGTAATTCTCATGAGAAATTATTAAAATTTGAATATTTTCATTTTATTACTGATTAATGTAGTACAGAATGTGCAAAAAATAATTATCAATCAAACACAAATAATTGTTTTATACTCATAAAACTTAATTTAAAATAAAGAGAAAATAAGAGAAAGAAAGAAAAAGTTGATATGTCACAAAATGCAACGAAACTGTCCGTGTTATGAAGAATTTGGAATGGAAGTGAAATTTTTCTGTATTACAAAATATTAAAATCCTAGTACAGGTGTTTCACATTCAGATATTGTTGTTTAAAAGGAAAGCAACCTAAGTATAATATACTGCCTCAATTATAAGTTTCTGTAGCCTCAATAATTTTGTCTATCTTATTTTTATTTATATATTTTTATCGAAATGATATTGTAAATGTATTTTGGTTTATTTTAAATTCATTTAAAATTTGTACTACTCCGCAATTAATTTATAGTATTTACTAGTCGGTGTTTTCTCAGTCACAAGAAAAGGTTTATAATATGTACAGAGGCATATAATAAACACCCTTTTCACCCTTGTGTACAACACATAATAGTTGGCTGTTAAATTCTCAGAATCCTAATCTATAGAAGACAATAAAATATGAAAAATTGCATAAATTTAGGAAAATAAAAAAATCATTTTAAATAATATACGTCCATACCATTATTTATAATGAGTATAGAATATTTTTACTATATTTTTAGTTTTTAGTGGAAAATTACGTACTCATTCCGGCGGACCTTGGAGTCTGCCGAATCTTTCAAGTTATTCAAATTCATCAGGGCGTGGATCCCGAGAGGGGGCGTTGATAGGATGTGTTCCGCACCTAGTGCTCGTTGTGGTGCCACTGTGAACTTTTTTGTACAATGTTCACTTTAGTTTGTAGTATAAAAGACTAATTTGAAGTTTGCGAATAGCATTAAAAAACAAATATCTTAAGTAGCCACAGAACTCGGTTATTTTACATTGTTAGTTTATCTTATGCCGAAATTTTTTTACTATATCGTGTTGTAACATTTTTTTTAAATTAATTTGAAAAATTGTTTGGTCAATTGAGACTTCCGTGTATATTTTTCTCTCTGTTGTATAAAAATTTAATTTAAGTCAATTAATTCGGATTCAGATTAGAAAATGAAATCTAATTTTCATAATCCCATTATCGAATTTTATTACATTCTGTGAAAATTTTACTAATTTTATTTTAACCTTAAAAAGTTTTTGAACTAAAAAATTAACTCTCACGGTTATTCTGTTTAAAAATTCTTCCTTTTATTTTTGTTCTTCTTCTCTTTTTTCTCATATAATTATTATATATTATACAATTTCTCTTTTTATTGTATAATTTTTAAATACATACATGAATTCATAATATTAGTATACGGTATATAACAAAAAAAAATTTTTAAATACATTTTGTATAACACTTTGAAAAAATACAAAAAAAAAAATTTTTTTTCTTTTAAATAAATAAAATTTTAAACTTTTGAATATTTAATTTAATTAATAAAATTTAAATTAAATTTATTTTTCTATATGCAATAAAAAAAAATTCAAATTTTTAATTATTAATATAATTGCCATTTAGGTTTCAGTAATTATAAAAATATATGAACTTAATTTAAAAAATTTTGAAAGTCTAATAATTATGGTAGTATAACAGAAATTTAATAATAATATCTTTATGCTTATTATGAAGTTTTCTAAAAAGTTAAGAATAAAACTTGTTTGAATGAAAAGAGTTTTAATATTAATCGGAATAAACGTGTTCTAACCATAGGAATGGGATTCAACTTAAAATTTAAACAAATTCAAAGAAAACTATGAAACAATACAAATATTAATAAATCTGATTCGGAGATGGTATAGAAATTTTATTCTCTTAATTCTAAGAAATATTTGGATTTTAATTTTTGCCCAAAATTTCATTCTTTACAAAAATCCTTTTTGAGTATTATTATTATTTGAAATTATTTAAAAAACTCAATAATCTGCTACTAGAATTTTCTGATATTTCCGTAGGGTTTTTCTCTTTTCGTCTTACAACATCATATTAATAAGAGAAATTTTAGATTAACCCTTTTAAAGTTTCTATATATTATAATTCTGAAAAAAAAAATTAAAAGTAAACTAACTTTCTTCTCCAAGCCATTTAAGGCTTCGTATACATCAATCTCATTCCAATTCTAAATTCTAGTCATATAGAGTAGGAGCTAATAAAAATGCTTGAGAATTAAGATATTATGTCAAACACTATGAAATATTCTAATATGAATAGTGATGTCAAATACTAAACAAGTTAGTAGAAATGGTATAGAAAAAAATTATTTGATTAACCGAACCGAGAACAATTAATTTTATTTAGAAGAGAAACTAACTCACATATGAATTTCGATTCTAGCAATTTTAATGGAAAATTAAATGCAATAATGTAAAAACTATATAAAGAACCATAAAAAGGGGGCAAAAAACTACCTGAAAACATTTTATTTTGTGTTGTTCAACACAGCTTGCAGCATTTTTGTGTTACTCCACAATCATAGGAAGGGGGCCAGCCTGGGCGGGCCTTGGCTGGTGGGCATGCCATTGTGGGATGTCCCTGCGGAAAAGTTGCTCGGATTCATCAAAAGCGTGGGTCTCGAGGAGGTGCTCTAGGCGGGACACTATGCGCTTGTGGTGGAGGTCACAATAGATCTTTTAGGTTGCGGTGCATTATGGCCCAATTTTATAATCTATAATCTGCAATCTACTTAACACAAAGGTTTTTGTTATAATCCCTAACTTCAATTGTGCAGATATATGCGATATTTTGACATTTGCCAACCCTGTATTGAATTTTTTATTTTTAAATTATATTAACGTTACTGTCACACAACTTGTAATACAATGTAAAAATTAAGCATGAGATAAATTTTTTTATATTCTGCAAATTTACTGCAATAAACATTGGACTCCCTCGATTTTCGTATGTTTATAAAAAAAATGTTTACTTAATCTAGACTTTGTAGTATAGACATTTGGTGAAAAAGAAATGATTCCCTATAATGGTATTCAATGGAGTTAATAAAAAATATTGAAAATCTGCTCTTTATAGAAATTTTCATTTCTAATCAACAGTTTAGTTCCCATTTTTAAAATTGGCATCTCTATTATAACTTGTAAGAAACAGAAAACAAATTTTTTGTACAAAAGTTTTTTGAAATTCTTAAAAAAAAAATAATTTTTTTTTGGTTCTTTCCTAAAATCAGAATTTCAAATTCACGTGATTAAAATCTTATATGATTTAGCATAATTTTTATGTTGAAATTTTTTTTGTTTTTATTAACTATATCTGAATTTCCTAAAATTCACCATATTTTTTTTCAAATTTATTAAGTTATTCTTAACAATTCTTATGTAGAAAATTACTTGAGGCAATGTTCTAGATTTGTAAGAAAAAATTAAGTTATTTGATTATTTTTAACTTTTTAGGTTTTTTCAAAAAAATAACTTTAAAATTTTGCTCAAAGGTTCTTATATTTTCTCAATAATTTTTCGAACTCATCCCATTTTTTTGCTTGAACACAAGCAGTTTAAGTTTAAAAAACCTAAATAATTATGATTTTCAAAATTTTCTAATATTTCTTAATGTTATTTAAAATGGATAATAGGTTCTACGATCACAATACCATAGAACTTTGAGAAATGTTAATTTTTCTGGGTCTGCATTTGATTTTACTATTTAACTACTCGTAAATATGTGGAAAAGTAAGCTAGAATTCTTTTAGAAATTACCCTCATTTGAAACATTAGCGATTATGTAAATGATTTGATCAAATGCAGCCAAAAAATTTTAATATTAAGCCTTTTATAATCTTCATTTTGTGATATTATCTAAGGACATTAACATTATTTACTTTTTTTATTCCCTCTTTTCACTTGATCCTGAATCTAATCCTTTATATTAACGAACTAATTTTTTTTTTGCTTATTTTTTAATTCCTCTTATACAACATCCTTTATAATATTATCCTTCTTCTTATTCTACAAAACAAAATAAATTACCATGATGACAGTAGCTCAGTGCCCAACAAAATAAATCACTTCTCTGAGTCTACATCATTTTATATTTCGCGCAAATTTTTTATGTACCATGAAAAAAAAAAAACGGAGAAGAAATTTTTTTTTTTAATATAAAAAGTGAAAATTTAACAATGAAAAGATTAATTTTTAATTTCATCCCCAACTTTTTTTTTTCAAAGTCAGAATTAAAAGATAAAACATAATTCTTATTTTAGAGGACAAAATTTAACACCATTGTAAAATTTTCATATTCAAATTTACCATCAACTTATAAGCTGGTTTTCGGATGGAAATTACGATATGTTTCAAATTTTAACAGATTTTATAGAGGGTTTATCACAAATACTATAATGAAATGCTTTTATACTTCCAACCTCTGATCCAGTTACGAGTATTGATCCTTAAAATTTGAAAAATGTCAATTTACGGCACTTTATTGCCACTAAACTATTAATAACTTATATAAAATAAATTCAAATTAAATCGAATCGACTTAGATCTTCTGCACATTGCAAATTTGAAGCAAAATTAACCATCAAGATTTCAAACCATTTAAAATGTTTATTGCTGCATTGCTGCTTTACACACACCATCGCAGTGAGATATGATTACATTTCGTTTAATATCAAATATGTAGGATTAAGGTAATTTCATTATATTAAACTAAATCAGTTGAATAATATAATTTTAATTTGAAAATATAATAATTATTAATTTTCTTTTAATGCTCCGATTTAAAATTTATTAATAATTTTAATTATATTATGATATCTGGTATACGCATTAAAATAATAGTTCCGAAAATTTTAATACAAAGTGTGCAAGTAGGAAAATATTAAAGCATTTACTAAAACTTACTAAAACGAAGGCTATCGGATTGATCGGATTGAAGACACTCGAAATGAATTCGTGTTTCCGAATTATTGAGAACGGTGATAGAAATAACATGCCGAGTCAATTCATGTATACAGCACTAAAAATCAAAAAAAAAATCCTGATTTTAAAATTCTTATTGTCTATATTCCTGAGACATCTTAAAAATAAATTAATTTTTATAGAGTCATAAACAATTAATTCATTTAAAATTTTAATATTAATTTTTTTTTTGTACTTCAATTACAATTATAACATCTGGTAGAGGCTACACGAATTACAACTATTATTTAATATGACTGAAATATCAATTAAAAATATTAATATAATTAAGATTATTTTTGGCTGTAAGCATTTAATATTTTAATAATAAATTGGTAAATGTGATATGAATGAATTCGATGACTTTTTATAATTTTTAAACAATAATAAACAATTTGTAACACCTGGATTGTATCTCATATAAGGAGGAATCAATAAACCATGAAAATTATGGAAAGCAGGATGGTTATTTTGCACTATGAGTGTAGTATGATGTAAAGACGAAATTTATGGTTCGTTTACAAACAGATCAATTTATTATTTTTATATATAAAGAAAAAAAAATTCAAAATATTAATGAGATTTTAAACGATTTCTGAACCAATTTCGTATTATTTTAAAAATTAATTGCTAACATGAATAATAAAATTTCTGTACCATTAATTTATATTCATAAGACATTGTTGGAAATTATTACTTAAAAAATGAAAAATGCAATACCAAGCAATTGTTTCCGAAAATTTCATTATAATTTTGGCTTAATTACTGATTTTATAGAGCACTACTGTGTTGAATCAAATGTTTCATATTAGCTATGAAATAAACGTTAGTTTTAGTACCATTCTTATACATTAGTAAACTGTACTTGTGATGTTTTTCGTGTTTCTTAAATAGAAATTCTATATATTGTGTTCCCCATAGTGCTGTTCTTATAAATGTAATAATGTTACCCAAAATATTATAAAACACAAATACTATAAGGAAAATATTTTACTAGAACACGTTCCTTGTATACAATTTCACTCAAGTCTGTAAAATTATGAGACTAACAACATTTTAAATTGTACTTTAAAATTTTGAAAATTTAATATTAAAGTCTACACTTACACTTTACCAGTACTCAATAAATTTTAAAAATAAAGTACTCCGTTGGTTATTCAATCATATGTGTTTGTATGTGTTTATATTAAATTTTACCAAATATTTTTAAAATTTTTTGAAGGTCACAATCAAACTAAACCCATATGAATTAATATTAAATTTTGGTCCCGATAGGTTTTGATAGAAAAAAATGAAAATCTTCTATAAATTCTTCTTCAATTTAATTTTAAAGTTGCTATTTTTGTTCTATACAAGAAATACAAAAACAAAAAAAAAATAATATATTAAATTTTCTCTTTTTTTTTTCAAATATAAAATAAATTCTAAAAATATTTTAGAAAGAAAAAATCTTTAGATCATCCCATCCATCACATCAATCGCGTCTTTTGCGTGTATGTGCTGCTCCGCATCAATTTATTATTTTCTTCTATGCTGCATTACGAATCAATTTCCAAAGATAAACGAAAAATTTTTTTTTGTTTTTCTTTTTTTTTTTCAAAAAAAAAATTATATATGTCCCGCATTCAATTTCTCATCAATTTTTTTATTTTCCAAAAATCACAAGCTCTTTAAAGGAAAAAAAAAATTATAATTCGCAATCGGTTGACAACAAATTCAAATTCAATATTAAAACATAAAATAAGGTTTCAAACATGTTTTGAAGGTATCAAACATTTTTTATGAATTTTCGTAAGTAAGAATTGAAGAGCTTTCAAACTTTTCCATTAAACAAACGTACACATCGAACTATTATAAAACTTATCAAAACCAACAAAATCCATAACAAAAATTTAGATAATGTGAGCACTATTGTTGGAAACCAGTGATACAGAATTATGTTTGATTACTCATTTGCAACCAAAGAGCCACAGCTCAAACAAACTTTTTTTTAACAAAATGATTTTTAAAATTTAATTTACTACATCTTTGTATGAACTGTAACATTAAACTTTTGCATTCAAAAAAATCTCTTTATATTTTTAGTTAAAAGACCTTGAACTTTAACTTTAAAAGGCTAGACATCTGAAGCGCCAGATGAAACTGAAATTGTTACCAACTTTTACTAACAACTGTCGGATTTTGAATTGAAGCTTTCTTCTTGCCAATGAAACCCGTCCTCTTCTCGTATACATAATTTTGCTTCTATACATGGAAATATTTCGTTTTTATAATTTAATTTTATAGAAAATCTTAATGTATGCTATAATCGAAATTTAGAAACAACTGTCAAATCACAGAGAGCAACTATGAAAGCTCATTAACAATAATGTGGCTCTCTTAAATTATATATCAAATTAAAAAGAATTTTATGGCCGAATCTCCTTGCAAACAACCATAAAATTTACAACAATTCAAATATTTTTCAATTTTGACAATTAAAAATTGTTGAGTACCGTGGCGTAAGACCACAATTAATATGGACCGACAATAATTGAAAATAAATAATAAAGAATATTTTGACAAAACATATTTTCCGCTCATTATTTTTTGCAAAAAACAAAAAACCAAAAAGAGACAAAAACGAGCAAAAACTTCAAAATCATTTCGGTAACAAATGATTTCAAAGAGAAAGAAAGAGAAAGATATATTAAATTGATTCGTTCATTCCAATTTTTCTCATTTCTTATTTTTGTCATTTCAATTTCTCTCCTATTTTTCAGTAGATTTGTTTTTTTTTTAACTTTTTTTTTACGTTCGCTCCAATTTTATTTTATTTTTTGTCCCTTTTTGTTTTCTTTTTTTTTTGGAAATGAATTCCAAAAATTTATCTATTTCAATTCAATTTGTAAACAAGAATGATTAAAATTTTGATTGGATCAACTTTGGGGTTCTCTTTTTTTTAGGATACTCTTTGAGCTCGTAAAATTTTATTATGCAACAGACTCAAATAAATTTGAACAAAAAATCAATTTCAATGCGTGTTGTAATTTAAAATTTATTTAAAATTTTGGACGACTCTACAAAAATTCGCCTATGTAACATCTATTAAATTTTCTTTATAACAAAATCAGTTTAAATGGGCTTAAAAAATTCCTAATAATAAACTTAAAAGAGATTACCGAACGAAAAAATTTCTATTTCGGATCTTCAGTTTACAGCGACCTATGAGAATCCCAATTTTCCTCCTCCTTTAAATCTAACAGACGGGTGTAATATGAAGCCACTAAATAAGGTATTATAAACGAAATATGAAAATTTAACAAAAAAAATCATATGAGTTAGATCTTCTATTTATAAGGATAAATAGAATTTTTTCCGTTCTGTTATTATTCTTTTTAGCAAAATAAAACTACCTAAATTCGTATTTTATATATACACATACAAAAATTTTCCTATTTACGCTATTTACGTTCCCATTAGGTATACACAATGACATTTTATTCCCCCTCATATATACACAATATATTCTATATATATATATATATATATATGTTTACTCACAATCTACCCTTCAACCAAATTTTTTTCTTCCGACCTTTATTCTCTTTAAATTCATCTCAGTTGTAGGTGCACAAATAAAAATTATCGTATCAAAAACACAAAAAAAAAAAAAGGAAAAACAAAAATATAAAGTAAATTTAATGTTCATTGACCACTTTTTGTTTAAGGTCCTTTTTTAGATTTTCGTAAATATCCTTTTAAATTTTCATACACATTAAAGTACAAATATTATATTTGCAATATTTATATGTATACATATACAACTACAATCATATATAGTACATGTAAATAAATGTCCTTTTATAAAGGCAAATTGTATTATAGGAAAATAAGGTTGTATTGTGTGTGTTTATATAAAGAGGAAAATTTTTCAATATATTAAAATGTTAATAAACATCGAAAGGGGTGATAATAATGGCACATTATTAGTACCAAAATAAAATGGTCCATTAAATTCTTTTTTATTTTTCTGTTTTTTTGTTTCTTTTGTTTTTCATTTCTGTTGCCCAAATATGCATAATATTAGTCCTTGTGTTTGTATCATGGGGACAAAAAATGAAAAATAAAGAAATTTATAAAAAGCAAAAAATTTAGAAAATGAAGCCTCTTTTATTATTATCTGTTATTTTGTTTCTAAATAATTTTTTGTGTTGTTTTTTTTTCATTTCACAGTTTTGGTTTTCAAAAAAACAGGATTTTTTTTTTTTAATTCCAATAGTTTTATTCTTTTATAGCCTTTTTAAATGTAGGCCATTTTTATTTAGTTAAATTGTACTTTTCATTTTCCAAAAGTGATATTTATTATTCAAGTACATTTGTACAAATGCAAATGGAAAATCTCAAATGTTTATTGCTAAAATTAAGTTTACGTTTTTTAGGCTTCTTTTAAGATTTGAATCTGATCTTTTGAAACGACTGTACTGCTCCTATAACATAATTAGTAGACATTAAGACAGAAAATCGATTTGTTTGAGGTGCCCAAAACAAAAATAATCTAATAAATAAAATAACGTAGTCTAACAAAAGATGTTACGTCAACTTTGCTAATTATGCAATGATAACTAATGGCTAGTGGCTGAATAAGTGAAACTATAGCTTTGGGTTTATATTCAGATGTTTGTCTTAAATATAATTTAAGGCGAATTTTACTTTTTTAATTTTCTCTAAAAAATTCACCCTTATCTTTTTGAATTATCTGGAAACCAAGTCCATATACCCAAAACAGAAAAAATCCCTATTTGTATCCCTGAAAGTTTTTACAGAATTTCCAGTTTAAAGTTTCAACAATTTAGCTTTAAAATTTAGGAAATCATTTGAATATAAAAAAAAATTCCCCCAAAAATATGCAATTTTTTTTATATTCAAAGATTATTTTTCAAAATATTTCAAAAGTAGTTAGTTTTTAAATTTTCTACCAAATTATAAATATAATTAAATAAATCTGATTATTAACAATAATTTTTCGATTTAAAAATAAAACTGTACAAAATTCACGAAATTCAAGATTTCATTCACAAAAATTTGAATAGTTTTTATAAAATGCCAAAATGCATGATATTGCCTCTTTAGTTTCATTTCTGACACAGGTCATTGCAAAATTCTGCTTAATTTCTTATTAAGTATATACTTTATTCAGTACGTTTATTATATACAATTAAAAGTATATCTTTTGCATTGCCACTAGTCCATAACTCAAACAACAACCAAATTTAATAATAATCTTAATTGTAATAAATGCTGTATAACATTAAATATTCAATAAATCTTAAATTTTATTGTATATTTCGAAATTATAATCTTAAACTCTAAAATTATTTTAGTGTCCAAAATTCAATAATCATTTTTAAATTTTCCAAAAAAATAATATTAAAATTTTAAATTTATCAAAATTCTTAAACAACACATACACATATATAAACGTTATATACATATTATATAAGTTTGTGTACATAAATGTTCCCCTTTTTTCCCTATATAATAAATAGCAATTGCTTCACTTATTTAAACTAAATAAAATCGATCCCATATCAATTTATTGAATATCCTTCAATAAACAAATCTTTTAAAATATAAAAAAAAAATTTTTTTTTATTGTAATTTTTATACTAGAATACTCTTAAAATGCATGAATATTATAAGAACGTGCTTATATTCAAATAAAATCACTAAATTAACGATTTAGAATAAAAAAAAGAGGAGAAAAACAATTGTGTATAGAGGAATGTGTGTGTACCATGCACATACAATTTTTATTATCGAATATTATCCTAATATTACAATCCTTTTTCTATATATTGTGATTTTGTTTCCAAAAACATATATGTACAGATATGAAACTTTTGAAACATTTACATATAACATGAATCTATGTATAAATGGTCAGTATTGTAGGTATGTGTAATAGAAATTATTTAGAATTTTGTATGATACACAGAGTTAATACAGTATTACCTACATGGCCCTAACAATTTTAGATTTAAATAATAGTTGAATAATTTTTTAAATATATTACGGCAATTTAAAATTATTTTCAATTTTATACTTCTCATACATTGCCATTAATTTCATTGGAGATTTATTTGGTCGACACTTAGTGCAGACAAGATTTGCAAATTCTAAGAAAAAGAAAGAAATACCTTAATGCACCATCTGGACCTGTGTTAAAGCTACGAAATTTCAAAAGAAGTGAGTCTCTGAATGGTTCTATCACTGCGTAAATACACTTGTACTTAATAACGGAGAGCTGCGCACTTCCAGCAGGTAAGTATTAAAGAAAATTAGTGGTAGTAAAAATAAAAAAATGTGTGGTACCTGTGTCACTACAATAACTATACTTACATAATAAGATTTACCCTGTATAACTTGCCTATTCAATTGAACAATTGTATAACGCATATACTTGTATACAAACATGAGTATATGAATAGGACGCTACTTATTTTGTGTCTATTAAAGCGAATTGTATGAGAACCGTATCATTTACTAAGAAAGAAAAAAAAAACAACAAAAAAATTATTCACATTCATTTATCGTTATTCTGCCAATTTTTACTAGATAATTTTATATCCATAAAGAGAAAAGGACAGAAAAATAAATACTAAAATAAAAAAAAAATTAAAAAATGAAAGTTTTTTCTTTTTTACTTTTTGCAGGATAATAAAACGAATAAGGAAGGATATCATATAACAGATGTGAGGATATTGAATTTGCATATATAAAAACTTCTCATTCTCTTTGAAAAAAAAAACGAATAAAATTGAAAGAGGGAAAGAGAAAAAATATATATTTGGTTTCCTTTTTTTTTCCTGTTATTTTTCTTTTTTTTTTATATATATATAAAAATGAAATAAAATTCAATGTGGTCATTTTTGATCTAGGATACTTGAATGTCCGAAAAAAATATAATTCAAAATTCGATAAGTTTTTAAAAGAGGATCGAGTGTTTATTATATGTGTGTGTGTATTTATATTTTCGTTTTGTTCTTAATTTGTTCAAGTGCAGATGATTGTACAGTAGATCACTGAAATACATTAATATCAAAAGAATTACGAACGTAAGGACCTCATATTATTAATTGCAATTCAACTGCAATTCAATATTAGAAAGTACCTTAAGTGTGTTCATTTCTCGCATAGTCAATAAAAATTATGAATCGCCTAATCTTTACGGTCTTATTCAACCCATTACTGAATTGAATTATAAAAACCAATTTTTAATATATTTGTTAATTGGTCAGTTAGTCTAGGACATAAGAAATAGCCCGAAATCGTCAGAAATAGTCAAAAATGACCCGAAAAATTTGAGATTGCCTATCCACAATTTGGCAAATTTTTTCATTTGATTGAAAACATTGGAGTATTTAATTAAGAAGTCTGTTTAGAAATATTTTATTGAACTCTTCTAGAAACAGGTCCTACAAAATCTATGTTCTCAAAAAAGATATCAAGGTTTAAAATAAATTTGATCTAACATAATCGCATAATAAAAACAGTTGAAAAGTTTTCTTCAATCCTAAATCATAAAATTAACCAAACAACGTCATACAAGCCTATAAAAGGTGCCGTTTAAATGCTTCATAACTTTCGTTCAAAGACAATCTTCAAAACGTGAATGGCAAACCCTTAGATTTTAAGATGAAATTTAAAATGATAATTTTGAAATCGACCAATATAGCGAATTGAGTTTTTGCTACCGAATAAAAAAAAAAGAATATAAAATTTCAAATTACATCAACATTTTCAATTCAATTATAAAAACTTAGACTCGACTGTAATATTCAAGAATAAGGGATACAAAAAATTAGAGTAAAGCAAATTGTGTTAATAGGTTTAAAATAAAAAATTTATTAAAGCTGCATATGGTGTATACTGTCCCGTCCCTAATTTTGAATCTCATTTTTTTTTTGTTTTTTGATTTTTACTCTGATTGTACGTTTCTCAAGTGATTTTTACTAATGGAAATTATATTATATAACAGAATTAGTTGCGAATGTGTACACATGCATATATAATTTTATTAAATAAAATTTTAGTTTATGACTTTTACGGATGGTCATTGAATTTTTATGACAAAATGTTCTTATTTTTTGTCACTCTTCCCTACTAATATATATATTTTTTTTTTTGGGATATACAATTCGAGAAGATGGTAAAAGTCATAATTTTTATAATTTTACGAGAACAAATCTTGAATTTGTTAAATAGTCTTTTGTATATATGCATAATTGGGAAGCTATTGATTTAATTTTCAATTAAGCATTTTGTTAAATTTAAATTCTGAAATGAAAAAAAAGAACACAAAATGGTTTCTGTTATAGAGATATTAATTTACAATGTACATATGTACGTGTATTTCAAAAAATTTTATCTTATACTATGTTCCACACATGAACTAAAATGCTCGTAAATAATGAAGGAAAAATTTGTACAAATATTGATTTCTCGTATAGAACAGATTTAAAATCAAGTTTAATTTTAGTATAATTATGTAAACTTTGTCGTATATCTTATTGGAATATGATATTTAATTGTTCCAGTTAATCGAATAAGAAGTTCTTGTATCTAAAAATCTAAATTTCTGCTTAAAAATACAATACGACAATTCCATATCAACGCTAACAGACATTGATTCTTAATAACATTAAATTGTTCATAATATTGATTCTTAATATCACTACAAATTTGTTATCTTTGTAATTATTTTACACTAGCTGCAAAATATTCTTAAAAATATCTCAAACTTGTCAATAGCATAACAGTAAAGTTCACACTATCAACTCAAATTTTGAGATTCTGCAGTAGTATAAAATATTGGTAAGAATCGTTCTTCATTTATGCTCAAATTATGTGAGCTTTTTAGTTTTCTTACCGTTAAACATTTAATAAAGAGCAATCGAGTCACATGTTTCCAATAAATTTTATTTTTGTTGTGAGTTTCGTTCTTTCATGCCTTTCATTTGGTTTAATTAAGTTCTAAGACTGTTAAAACAATAAAATGCTTTCAGCATATTACGAAATTCATTAAAATCTTTAATTTTACCCATCTTTTTGCTATATAACAAAGTGTCAATTAAGATTCGCTACAATAAACTTACATAAATTATAATTTTTTTTTTTTTTTTTAATTTTATTTCGATAAAATGTCATGTTTATTTCCTTATTCATAGACCATTGAAAATGAAAGTGTAAAACTGGAAAAATCCGGAAATCTTTTTCAAAATTTTTTTTTCTAATTTTTTGTTTTCTTTAAAACAAATTTATAAATACAATTTTTATGTGTAATTTTCTTAATTTAAAATTAAATTATAGGCCCGAGTTTTTTTTTTTTCTGTTCCTCCGCCATTATTCAATTTTACAAAGCAGGAATAAAATAAAAAAAAATTTTTTTTTCTTTTACATTTATTTATTCATTAACGCATTTCAATCCTGATTTTTCAAAATTCTAATGAAAATGTGACAGTAAAAAGTCGAAAAAAAAAAATTTTCACGTTGTAAAAAGAATGAACGTTGCTTTCTGCTTTTTCTTTTTCCAGATTTGAAAATTAAAAATTCAAAGGATTTTCTCATTTACTAATTCAATTATAAATGAAAATATCATGTGCTACAAGCTATGATATAAAGGAATTTTAATTTAGATGTACAATGTTTGTATAAGTGTGTATGTGTGTGTATTAACGCAAATTGAATGAAATTAAAATTCCAGCCCGTGTAATTATCACACTTTCTGTTTTTTTTTTTATTTTATATTTACATAATAAAAGAAATTTCATTTTAAAATTAATAATGTTTGTTTTCAAAAAAAAAAAAAATTCTATAATTTATGTAAGTATGTAGAGAAAATTCGAAAATTTTATTAATCAGTATAGAAAATTTAAGATTTAATTTTAGTGAACTTGGCAAGTAATTAATTTAATTTAATTATTTTAAATTATAACTCATAATTTTTTGTAGCCATGCATTCAGTTTTAAAATCATATGCAATGTATATAACAAAAAATATTTAATTTTTGTGTATTAAAATTGTAAATTAGGTGAATTAAGTCAGAACAGGGTGAAATAAGCTCGGATCTCTGATAAAAATTCTCTCTGATTTTCTTTAAATCTGAAATAGGAAAGAAATTAAATATTATTTTACATTATCAGCTTAGAATTAATGATGCATTATCTATCTGTTCTGAACTATTCTAAAAATTTCAGAGTTCGAAATATATTGATGGTGATTTGAAAAAATATGATAAGCACAAAATTTAAACTTTTACAAGGGAGTTACAAAATTTAAAATTTTACGTTTTGAAAGTTTATGAATTAGCGAAAAGAAGCTTTATTAAACAACCATAATTAAATTACTTAAATTAATTTTGGACTTCAAATAATTTTTTTAAAATAAAATTTGATTTTTTTCACAAATGGTACTTAGCATAAAACGGCTAATAATGTTAAAATTTCTATGGAATTTATAAAGTTTTGTGATGGTATAATTCTAACTGAATCGTACTACTTCGACCTATCTATTTTAACGACACCGATGTCGAAAACCAATACACATTCGGCACTGGAATTAATAACCCATAAAGAGGGACGTTCGAAATAAATATTGATGTGAAAAAAAACGCATATACAAAAATTTATTAATTTGGAAAGCAAGTTTAAATTCGATTACAAGACAACATAGCAAATATATATGTATATAAAAGTGGTCTGTTACAAATTTTATTGTAAAATTTTCACATTCTCATCATACTATATACTAACAACAATATTATTATACAAAGTTCAATCATTTGAATTACTAATACAATGTGTAGTTATTTTAATTATTGAATAATGTGCCTATTACACTAATAATATTGACTTAATGGAAGTTTTTTCATACAACTGCAGAACAGATGGATGACGTAATGAAAGTTTCGAGTTAAAGACAGAAAAATTAAAACAAAATATTCTCTTCGAAATGGACTTGAACCAGTGACCTCCCGATTTCTGGGCAGACGCTCTACCAACTGAGCTACAGAGGCATGAAGAAATTCCCGCAGAAATATTACTCACATTGTCTTATACTGCAATCTTTTCTACAGTTCCACGAAGAAATTTCCATTGAGTTAATATTCAATCATCTCTTTGACTTGATCGAAATATGGAATGACTAAACCGGTGTGCCCAAAAATAACAGAATTACAGGTTAATTTAATAAATAAATCTATGTATATATATAACAAAAACAAAAGCACCAAACCTCTCTCTTTTGATTATAAATTTTTTTTTGAAATAATTTATACTTTTATCTCTTTTTTTTTTTCTTTACAATTTGATTACATTGTTTTTCATTATTATTTTTATTTTAATTACAAAATTTTCATTTTATTTAAAGGTTTATGTACAATGTTACTAAAAATGCGTAGTTGTCAATTAAAATATATTTGCATATAGATAGGTAAATCAAATTTCTATATAATATGTAGCTATGTATGCAAGTTAAATTTTTGTTAAGAAAAATATAGTGACCAAATGCTTAAAATTAGTGTTGTGGGATTTTGTTTGAAATTTTAGAAATTAAAAATAATTATTTTATTGAGATTATATGAATGAAATTCAATGAGGGAGGGGACTAGGAACTTCGAAGCATTTGCAAATACATAAAACAAATCATCTAACAACAGAATTTAAAACAAATAATAATAAGAAACGTGAGACGAAGAAAAAATTTTCGAGATCTAGAGTACAATAATCTTACAAGAACTACTTGTTAAACGTAGACGGAAGCAATACGATAACCTGGCTACTTAAATTAATAAATTTTACAATACTATATTAATCAATAATTATTAATATCATTTAAGCTTTCATAACTCACGAATAAGAAGACAAGTTAACTGCTTTTAGAAAGGACTGTTTTCTAAACCCTTTTATTTCAAAAGAAGAAATACAACTTTAATAGTGTTATTAATGAGGGTTGGTTGAAAAGCATTCACATAAGCACCAATAAAGTTTATTTTTCGAATTGAAGGAATGGTCACTTTAATTTTCACTCAAGGCAAGGTTGAAGTAATTCCTCAACTGATACTGTACGCTTAAAATAGCTTAAAAAAAAGAAGATTTACTTTTTATGATTTTTCGTACTTTTCTTTTTTTTTTTGTAATAGAAAAAAATTTTGCAAAAATTTTCCATTTTAATATTCATAAAGGATTTAAGAAATAAAACATTTTTTTTTTTGTAATTCCAATTTCCTGCTTTCTTTCCTTTTTTTTGTACTGTTTTTATTTAATTAAGGGTATTTACTTTGATAACGATAATTGTATGACTCTCTCTATCTCTTTCTAATATAATATACAATATTGCCATACATAAAATCTAATTTTATAATATTATTTTGCTTTATCAGACACAAAAAACTTAGATAACAAACGTTCACTTATGATTCTCGTTCACTCTAAGTAGGGGCAGAAGAGAGAGACGTACAAAGATTTAATTCTCTACTCTCTTCATTTTATTTTTTTACTCAATGATTAAAAGTTTGTGGAATTTTAACAGAGACGTGCCAAACTCTATAATTTTTTTTTTTCGAAATTTAATTTAATTTTTTTTAAGAATAAAAGTTTTTATTATTGTAATTTAAATATTAAGTTTAATGTGAAATACTTACAGCAATGAGTCTAAGAAATAAGCAAAATGCGTGCAGAAGAGTAAGAAAAGCAAACAATCATCTCAAGCTATGCTTTATAGTGTTAGTTGACAAGTGAATAAAAATGTACTAAATAAAATAAGTAACTCTAAAATTCCTTTATGTGAGAGAAAAATAAGTTGAGCTCTCCTAAGTTTAAATAAAAAAAACTTTCAGCCGGCTTACACAAAATAAACTTAATTAATTGCAATTTGAAATGTCACTGATTTCTTATGATGAAATATATAAGAATGTTTAAATAAATTTGAAATATAAATAATTACAAGTTTTCATACATCAAACCTGCCCCGTTTCATTCTTAATAATACAAATTTTCATCGTATTACTGAGATATATGAGTGAGCAATGATATAGGGAGGAAGAAAATTTCGTCTTTTTGTTTACTCTTTTTGTTCTCTCTCACTGTTGTAGAATAATATTACACATAATATAAGAAAAAAAAATATAAGGAAAATATCCTTATAACATATTAATTCTTACATCCTTTTTAACACATTTTTATAATATAATTATACAACTTTGTCAAGCTAAAGAGAAACAAATTTTAAAATAATATTTTATCCTCATATAGGCTTTTCAAAAAGAAAAACACCAGAAATGTATAAAAAATTTTTATGGAAATAAGGTTTGTGGCATATTTTTTTAATCTCTTCTTAAATGTGTAATGAAATGTAAGACACATAGATTGGCTATGTGTAACTTTCGATCAACACGAATCTGATACCGAGTATGATATATATAAACATATAACTTCTTGAAACTTGACGAAATCAAATGAAAATGCTGTATAAGCAAACCACTTTTGCTCAACAATTTTCTCTGTTCTGAATATATTTGTAAAGTGAAAAACAGGAAAAAAATGGGATCCGGTACTTACGGGACGGGATTATTGAACATGAAACTACAGAAGTAAAACACAATGTTTGATCTGCTTCTGAACTTTTCTCTGATATCGGTGAAAGCAATGGTCAAAATTTACTATTTTATTTTTTTAGTTTTAAAAAAACTTTTCTATTCAAATGTCACGCAACAAGACTGAGCCCTAAAATATGAAAAAAGAAATAATTTTATGTTCAATAAATGTTCCAAGTTGATTTACGGAATACTTTAAGGTATTAGTTTTCGAATTTAAAATTAGATAGAAATTTTTCCAATTTAGATTTTATCATCTTTATTTTTTAAGTCTTTCTCACAAGATTTTCTCACAAGACTTGAGATCTGTTCAACTTCAATTTTCAGCAGCAATTTTTTTATATGCTTGTATAAAAAAACAACAACCACATTGTGTTGTCTTGTGGAGTAAGAAGCCAGAAGGCGCGTAAGAAGACATAAAAAAAATCAGTTTTAAATTTTATCCAAACTCTTACTCCACCTTTTTTCCAAAACATTCCAGTTAATAAAAACAAAAAATTTTTTTCTCTTTTTATTCTCACTGTTTGAGAACAACCCCTTTGAAATCTGTAAATTTTAATTTTCCAGGATCTTTGAA
Source organism: Condylostylus longicornis (assembly GCF_029603195.1). Lineage (NCBI taxonomy): Eukaryota > Metazoa > Arthropoda > Insecta > Diptera > Dolichopodidae > Condylostylus > Condylostylus longicornis. The sequence goes on from NW_026577982.1 coordinate 556,994, forward strand.
ATTTTTTTTCCCTCTTTTTCATATTACACGCCGTTTTTTCTGCTCCATCTTAGAAAAATATAACCATATTAAGAATAAAAAGAAATGCAAAAAAGAGAAACTGAAGAAGAGAATAACAGATAAGAAAAACAAAAAGAAAGCAGATAAAGCGTATCGACTCTAATTAGCTAAAAATTGAAATTAAAGTACCTATGCCCTTTAAGGTTTGAGATTAAAATACCAAAACAAAGAAAAAAGGGAAAATAAAAGAAAACCAAAAGACCAAGCATACCAAAACTTTTTAAGATAAGTTTATAGTTTTGTTTTTGTTCCATTTAGTATGCACCTGTTAATTATTATAAAGATATTTTAGACCTACTCTATCCTATATAAATCTACAGCTTTCACGAGTACCTAAAAAAAAAATATCAATACTATTCTGATAGAAATCGTATTCGAAAAAGTATTTTAGTAATTAACACTAGAAGCTCACTACTATATGACCATATTTCTCCAGTAAAATGTTAACATATCTTTTTTTTCAGACAAGTAATCAAACATTTATAGCTTCTTCGAATACCTTTTAAAAATTCTATTAATGAACTTATATTTGGAATCCGAAATACTCCACAGATGAAATAAAGATCTTAACATTTGTTTTTTGAATATAAAAACGGAAATGTACAGAAATGTGAATCCTTCCTATTCCCTTAACATCGAATTCCTCCAATTACCTATTGTATATAAACCGTGTGTACCTGACTTTAACATTATGTTAAAGTCTTAAATGAAATTAATATTATTCTATTCTTAAATATACATGTGTGCACACATACATACACACAATTATTATTATTATTATTATTATTATTATTATTATGATTAAGAATAAAAATTAAGAACAGAACAGAAAAATAACATCAAATCATCAGAAAAAAAGCAAAAAATTTTAAATTCAAGAACTTCGTTTATCATGAAAATTATTATTATTCCATTTTTATTTTTTTTTTTGTTATTACACTCATACATACGAGTACACACATACATTGTGTAGCGTTAATTACATAAAATTACACCTTAATTCATTTTAAATGTAGGTGCCACTTTAAAATAATAAGGGTAAAAAGTTTTTAATTCTCAAAGGTAAAACAGAGGAAACAAAAAAAAACAAAATTTTATATTTAAGAAAAAATACTCGTAAATGAGACTAAGACATACAGAGATTATGTAACGCATAATATGTTTTCCTTTTTCATATATGTATACTAGGAAAACGTCTCACTCTTTAAAAGAATAATTTGGTTGTTATATTAGATTGTGTGTGTGTTTGTCTATGTACATGAAAGTTAAGTCTCTTAATGAATTCATATATAAATTTTTAGAATACTTAAAGGAGATTACAATAGAAACGCAGATCCTTTAAAGTATATAAGCAAGGAAATATTATTTTCTTCAAATTTAACTTTAAGAAATATTTTAACAATTTAATATAAAATTTGCCTTTATAATTTATTAAAACCGGTAAACGAAAACAACCTATTTATGTTGAATTAAATAATAGTAGCTAACAACAAATTAAAATATTCAAATGAAACAAATGTAACTCTAAAATACCACATTTCTCTTATTCAAGTATGAAGGCAATCTTTACAAAAAACTATTATTTAAATCAATTTCATTAATTCAACAAAATATTTCATTAATATTGCATACTTTTAGGACGAGAACAAAATTAAAAGGAACCGTAAAATAAAATGTTTGAATTGTCGAGAAAATCATTTCATATTTTCATATAGAAACTTATAAAAGAGTGCATGAAGGCTCAAAAAACATGATTTGTAGAAAAATTGAAATTTTGTTAATGAAGAGAGGCGAACACATTTCAATAAGACATTTCCAAAATAACTGTTAATATCAGACAGCCATTTTTCGATTTTAATGCCTACGTCGTTAGAAAGTTAAAGAAACAAACCGTTATCTATTTACTTTACGGAATCGAACAATATTTCATATAATTTTAACATAATGTTTAAGAGTAGATGAAATTTGTAAAAATTTTGATTAAGAGAAATTCAATTTTAAATAAAATCCAATCGGGTGTATTATTTTAGTTGTTTAAACAAATGTACAAACTTCTTGAACAGATACAGAGGTGTTCGGAAGACTGAACATGGTAAAAGTACTAAACACATTCTTCCTTTTTAAAGTTATTGAAAATGTACAAAAAATTGATTTGAATATCATCAAATAGGTATTTCTTTAGAGCATTTAAGAAAATTTTATTCAATTAAGAAGTAGAAATAAAAGCAGAAAACTCAAATTTCAACATGATTTAATTAATTTTCATGAAAATATTCAGTTACAATATCTGCAAGTACCGTTGTTATGTAGTTTTATATTTTGTCTGAGATATAGACCTTGAAAATTTTAGGACTTGTAAATTAAGGATATGTAAAATAAGAAGCACTACATTAATGGTACTACATGAAGCTAACAACATTCAATCAATTCACATAATCCGATTTTGGCAACATTTTATGTGAATATATTTGGTAGAATTTTTTCATTTAAATACTATCTTTAATTTGCCAGCAATGTAAAATAATAAATTTATTATAGTAACTACACAAGCTTTTAAAACATTTCATAATTCAAACATTGTGAACTCTAAATGAATCAATATTGAATTTTTCTTATCTCTCTAATTTTGTTTTTTTTACAAAATTTTATAATAAAAATAAAGAATGCCACACTTTTAAACTTTCACATTTTCATTTTAATATTCGAAATCACTTAAGTTGACTTTGACGGAAGCATCTATGTATATACCTAGAACAAATCATAAATTTTTATATACTATTTTTTGTTTTTTTATTTTTTTTTTTATTTTATGTCATTCCCAAAATTTATCCCTATATACGAATATAATATGCAAGCATTTCCTTAACATCATTCTAACGTCCTTCTTAAATAATTTCATTTATTCATTTTGTTGACAATAATTTACCGTAATAACAACGTCACATCATAAAAATTGAAAATTTCTTTAAAAAGAGAAAAGAAAAATATTCACCATAGTCATTCATGGATCAACAAAAAAAAATATAAGAAAATATTAAAATTGAATAGAAATAAACAGAAGGAAAGAAAATAATAATGAAAAATGTTAACTATGAGACAATAAAAATCTAATTTAACCTTTTAAAGACCGACGTTGCTTTTAGCGATTAAAACTATTGGTTTATATAAAGAATTGCACTCATACGTGTCACTTAAAATTTTCAGCAAATCTAATGGCAATGAAAACGAAAGAAAATCAGTCCCCCTGAATTAACCCTCTAATGCCCTCAATACTTTTACTGAATATATAATAATTTAGAACTGAATTACAAGAAAAAACTATTTACAATGGTAATTGTGAATGTTACGAGTTTAAGTGGAGATAAATAGAACTAAAAATCTTAAGATTTTGGAACCTGTTGAACTTTAATTCATACGAACACCGGAACTAATAAAATTATCCTCATTTTTTGTATACATAAAAGAACTACAAGATTCATAACACACCTCTCCTCAATTCCATATATACTTTTTTTTTATCACCGACTGTACTTAAGTATAAAAAATTATGTTTTATGGTAAATCTTTTGTGACATTTTTATGGATTTTCTGCTTTGAAAATGCGTCATTCCGTTGTTTTTTTTTTTAATTTTGTTTGCTTGTTTTTTATACAGTTATTCTATTCTCATATATTTTTCACTTTATAATTTTTGTATGCGCAAACAACCATTTCCTTGCATTTCTTTTTAAATTTAATTTTTCGTTTTAGAGTAAACACACATATATACTTACATAATATGCATATTATAGGATTTGAAATATATATGTACTCGTATATGATTATGATGTCATGCACATTTAGATTTTGTACATGAGAGAAGCTTATTATAGACTTCTTCTACAAAATTTTGCAAATCCCAAAAAAAAAAATGGTCTTTTAGAAAAATTAAATTGGAGTAAGTTTTTTATAAAGTAAAAATATTTTTTTTTCATTTTAACACATTAACATTAATAATTTTTTTGTATAATTAAATTAATTTTCTAATTATGTTGTGGAAAAATCAGCTAATATTAAACATATCTACTTATATTCTTAAGTTACAAACGATTTCGCTATTTAAAATATTGATTCTCAACTTAATGCGATACCAATTCAAAACGCAACTCTGAACCCAAATATAATCATAAAGCCAACTCAATTCGGAATAATTTTTCCAGGACTCTAAAACCGACTCCCCTTAGACCGAACTCTAACTCATAACTTCATTTCCTTGACTACGCTCCGAATTCGAACTAAACTCTAACCCTTGTTTTCAATATCAATTTTAACTATGAGCTTAGTTCCAAATTCAACCACAATTTCGGCTTCTATATATTTCTAATAGAACAAAAAATAAATTTTTAAATTTACAATATCAACTACATCCGCATCAATTAAAAAATCTTAAATTTCCCGCTATGATTCCTTGGCTCTAAATTTATTTGACTACTCTTTTAGAGCCTGGTCGAATTTTCTTACAAAAAACATAAGCGTTATAATTGAATTCAATAAAAGTTCATAGTTTATTTTATGCCTTAAATTTTAAACTTTATATAAACAACTTTATTGGGAGCTCAAAATTCACAATAATATAAAAAATAATATTTGGATGTATAAGACATTTTAAAAACAAACCGCGAATAATTATTATTTTAAGTATTTTCCAATTCTGATGACTCTTATATTTTAATAACAAATGTAAAACATGAATATGACATTCAAGCATCAATATTAAAAAATTTTTACAAATTAATCTTGATATTTTCACTTCCGTTTCTTATAATTATCTTTTGATTCTTTCAATGATTTTCGTGCTCTAATTCCAATCCAGATTTTGAATTAAAACCCATAATAACAAAAAAAAGGACTCTCTATAACTCAATTATTTTTCATTCTTGATGGATTACAAAGGATCAGGAAGCAGAATGAAAAATTTTTTTCCAATTTTTCCATTTTATTGCTTTCATACACTTAAGTTTGGTTCCTTTTTTGAGTTGTGAATCATGAGTATCTCATAAAGTCCTTGTATTTATGTTTAATAGGAAAATCAATTTTTAAATTAAAATATTTGATTTTAAAGGTGATCTTTAACTAAAGTAGACCAAGATGAAATTTTAGAAAATATTCGGGTTTATTATGAATTTCCTCATTCTAATTAAATTTATAAATTTGAATTTTTTCAATACTCTTTGTGTGTGCTTCCATCTTTCGATATTGTTCTTCTTTCAATATTTCGATATTTAAATGTTTGTCCCTTCTTTTATAAATTCCCAAGATTTCTTTAAAATTTCAGCATAAATTTTTTTGTTTTTATCCCCTGCTCAGTTTCACCAAATACCCCAATTCTAATAATTTAATTGCCTTATAAATTACAATCCGTATTTTCGGTAAGTTTTATATGATCTTTTTGTTTTTACTTGGATTCACTACACATTTTAATTACCCCTATAAATTTTAACACGTTTCTTATTTAAATTGAAATTGTAGATATTTTGATTTTCTTCTCTATTTTTCTATGAAAATCTTTAGGAATTCATAAATCAAATGATGAATTTTTATAAGATTTCCAAACTACTTGTTTTTTTTTTTCGTTTTAATCTTAAATAAACATTAAGTTTGTACTGCATTTAACTTAATGGAAATTTCTTCATGCAACTGCAGAACAGATGGATGACGTAATCAAACGAACGAGTTAAAGGCAGAAAAATTCATTAAAAAATTTTGGACTCGAACCAGTGACCTACCGCTTTCTAGGCGGACGCTCTACCATAGTCATATTTTGAGCTACATTCATGCATTATGTTATACATTAATTTATTATTTCAATTAACCAAAAAGGAAATTATCAAAAAACTTTTAAATGAAAAACATTTCACTATTATAGAAGCCTTCAAATAAAGATTCGACTTTTCAAGAGGCAGTTCGATTTTACTTCAAGAGGACCTGTGGGGATTTGACTCTGACACAATTTCTGAATTTTATCAAAAAAATAGGCCTCAGACAGGTGCTGGTGAGAGCAAAACAAATTTACGTCATCTTTCGAAGATCTTATATAAAGTTCTCATATTTAATAAATATTTCAATTTATTTAATCTGCTTATCCGAAACCAAATGGTGTATTTTAATTCTAAGATTCCGTTCGATTTTTATTTGTGCGGATTTTTTCATTTAAAAAGCTATAAAGAAGTTTATTTTGATATTTAAAACGCCGTTTACAAATGCGTTTCTATAGAATAATTGACATGTTTTATTAGATCTCTCCAATGTACATACAATTATGAGATTATGAGAAAAATTCAGTTTTAATATTAAAAAATTAGGTACGTACCTTGAACATACACAAAATTACATAACAGAAAGTCCGCTTAACTGATCCCCATAATTTTCTTTTTTTCATTGTGGACAAAATTAGTTTTTCATGTTGTTTTAACAAAAATTAAAAATAAATATTTACAATTCTTACATGTTTTATAAAAAAAAAAAAACAAACATAAAGGAAAAAAAATCAATGCCCTCTATTGTTTTTAATTCAAACAAAAGACTACTTTAATTTCAGAAAGAAAAAACCGAAAAAATTTAATTTTTTTGTAAAAATATTTTTTTTTTTACTTTTAAACTTTATTCAATTTTGCTTGCTTCACTTTATTGTTAGTTAGAAACTAATTAAATTCTTATAATGTACGTAAAAAATTTAATTAAAAATTATAAACGTAACATTTTTTTAACACAATTTTAAAAATAATGCATTCAAAACAAAATAAGCCCATTAATTTTACGTATTCCTAAAAAAAAATTTTCATAATTATAAGAAAAGGATATTCTGCATTGCAAATTTGTTTTGGTCTAACGTAAAAGCAAGAATTAAAAATATAATTTATTTACGCGGAATTTAACAAAATCCTAATGGCCCTAATATAATCAAATAATTATGTATTAAATTTAATATAAGACTATGGTTCTTAAAACGTTCTAAAATAGTATTAAAGAAATTTTACATAACCCCTAAATCTCCATACAGATGTTCGACTTCATGTTTCTTAAATTTCGAAATCGTTTTTTTAATTTTCTATTTTCTAAAATATTTTTTGGATTTATTAGTTTGTCTGTTTCTCTCTCTCTCTCTCAGCCCCTCTCTCTCTCTCTCTCTCTCTCTCTCTCTTTCTCTCTCTCTCAGTTTCTCTATTTCATGTCATTTAGCTTAACTAAATCAAAGAGAAAATTTAGTAAATTGCATAAAACAAAAAATCTTTATTCGATCTTCTTAAAATAAGCTTTAACTACATTACACTGATTATTCTTTCTTAAAAGGCAACTCACAGATTTATATTTTAATATTTTTTATGTAATAATCCCGATTCAATCTATTCACGAGTTGTAATACTCCTTAAGTAAACAAAATGTAATATTTTTTGGTACTTTATTTACAAAACAAAATTGTTGCAGTAACGTGTTTCTTTATCCAAAAATGTAAACTTGTGTTTTAAATTTTCTTTACGAATTCAATATCAATATAATATTAAATTCCTAGTAGATTATTTTATTACTTTGATATTACCCCTAAATGTATGCAATTTTACATGCTAACTAGGTTTTTGTTATATTTGATGTGTTAATGGGAAATGTTCTATTTTACAAAGCACGATTTACATCTACTACAATACTATTAAGAAATTTTTAAAATTTAAAACTCATTTTATGATTTTTGCACTTTGAATTAATCTTATCTTAAAATGGCCGTTCATTATACAGCTTTGTTGTAAGATGGCAAAAAATTTTATATTAATTTTATTACAAAACTCTTAAAAGGAAGTTATTCAACTATGTAAACTTATACAAAATTATAAAATTCAATAACTCCAATTCTTTGTTGCAAATAAGTGTTGCCGTCCAGTAACATTTTTACCACAGTAAAGAAAAATTTTTCTTAATTTAATTTTAATAAATTTTAATTAAGATCTTTTAATACACTTATAATTTAATTCAATTCAAAAATAAAATTTTATTATAAGCATTGTCTATTTTTTGCAACTTAATTTACAATAGTTATATAATGTGTAAGTACTAATGTAATTATTTTCATAATTAAATTAGGAAGTTTTAATTAAAATAATTAAAATGTTCTCATGCAAAAGAGGATTTTTTCAGTTTTTTTTTTTTTCTTCTATGATACTCCAACTAACTTTCATTTTAATTCATTTTATAGTAAGTGTGTGTGTTTTAAAGTAAAACTTATATTATAAAAAAGTAAGTAAAAATATTTTTAAGCTTTGTACAAAAATATCAAAAAAGAGAAAAATGTCAACTCATACCATTTTCATCAACTACAATGATTTTAAAATAATTTTTCAACAAAATTCTTTTTCTTTTCATATAGATTTTATTTCATATATCCTGGAAAGGATATTCGTATATAATACACAAGTATATTTTATATACAATATTTTATTTTATACACTATTTCTGATCCCATTAAAGGTTCCATCACATAAGATGTCATATTTTCGTTTTTTATTTTTATTTTGCTGTTTCTGAATTGGTGGACTTAATAACATTTTAAAAATTTTGTATACATGTACATATGTACATAAATAAGACATATAAATCTACAAGGATTGGAATTGTTTAAAGAATAAAAGGATAATTTTTGATGCACTTATCATCTTTCGACTGCAAAATATTTTGATTAATTAAACCTAGTGGAACATAATCCAGACACAAAATTATTGACAATATTTTTAACAACTTCAAAATTTTGTATTAAATCTACTATAAATTCCTACAGACCCAAAATTTTCTGCTCTGAATTTCTTTTAAATTTTTAAGTTCATCTTTGCATTCCAACTATACGTTTCTCTTGCACTATGGTTCTCATAACTCTTAAATCACAAATTCAAATTAAATTTATTAGCTTTATTCTTATAATTTTGAATTTATATCGAAAATTTCAAAATCAAAATCGATTTTTTTTAACAACACAGTACCACCACTATTCAAATTTCATTTCCATTTTTCTAGCTATAAAAGCTTATATTGCAGTACATTTTAAATAAAATGCAGCGGAATTAATCTGAAATATTGAAAAAATAAAGAACTGATGAGGTACATATCATTGGTACTAAGGTCTCTCATACAACAAAATGGGGCAAAAAGTAATAAATAATAGCGATAAATTTTGATAGTATCAATCAATTTTACTCCACATAGAACCTATTCCTTTTTTTTTCTTCTACATTTAGTATTGCTTTATAAAATACTTTTTTTTTAGTCTGTTTTTAAAAGTTTCGAAAAAAAATGTGTTATCAGTCTGTCTATTCGTTTGTTCGGGCACCTGCTTACAGAACTTCTTACTCCTTTAAGATAAAAAAACTGGAAATTTATAGAACAAAAATTTCATACAAAAGAAAATTAAGTTTCTATTCACTTATCGTTCCCACACCTAAAATTTATGACCCATCAAAATGTCAGTTTTGAACAATTCACTATATTGGAATTCCAAACATTTTTTTCAATTCGCAAATAAATTATCAGAAAAACAGCATACGGAACCGTTACATATTTGTATTCTCATCCTAAATGTATGCAATAATTGCGACATATTAGAACATGATATCAAAAGTTGCATTGTTATTATACATATATTATTGTTTTGCTTGCTAACGTGCTCCTGTACAAACCATCGGTTACTTATTGACCAGCCCAATAAAATCATAAAAATGTTTCTTATGATGTATTCGGTTGTCTTTATATTTAGCTGATATTTTTATAACAAAATAAAAATAGTAATTTTCTTTAATATTGCAGAGAAAAGTAAAAACAAAAAGAAAGATAATAGCGAATAGTAGAACATGAATTCATATTTAAAAGAAAACAAAAACAAATATGACAACAAATATAGTTAGAGAATATTACAATAAAACTTACTTCATCCTGTAAGTATGCAATATCATCAATGTCATTACAATCACTATAAAATTTTGTTATATACACATTTATATTTTTATTTTTTTTATAAAATTTAACATTTTTTATATACACTATAACAAAAAGTATATAATTTTTATAAAATATTTATACAATTTTTATGTAAATTATAAAATAACTATCATAGTATGTATGTGTGATATACCTGTCAAATAGACCATATCATTGTTGAGTAATGTTTGTATAGGTCATATGAAATGTCTGCACTTCTTTTATATTTATAATACGTTTATATTATTAAAATATATTGTAGAAGTTTTATATAGAAAAATTTACAAGCAGACCAATGAAAAATAATATGAGCAATGACCTTCTTTTAATTAATATACCATATTGTTATATTATATAAAAAATGTTTGTATATCAAAAATCTTCAATACATAGATCAAAAACTTTAGGTATTTTAAGAAGTCGAGTGATTTAAATAATAGACTTTTTAAGTACCAATAAAGATTACTTCAATTTTATCTAAAAATTTGGTTCATACAAAGATTAAAGATTAAAGGTACATTCATTTTATAATCAATTACAGAAAGGAAATGATAAACATTGCAAACTACCACTAACTTAGATATAAATTTGCAATATTTTGTTAAAAGATATTCTAATAGTTTTTAAATGTAGAATTTTTACAGAAAAAATAAATAAATTAAGTAAATTTAACATAGAAAATTTAATATTAGACAATACTGTTATGTACTATAAAATCCTAAAATTTTACGTTGACACAAATGCAAATTCATTTACAGACTGGCATAAGCTGAACGAAAGTTAATTAAAAAAATTTTTAATATTATACAATTTTATCTATTTAATTACGGTTTTCTATATGATAGCTATCTACACCAATAGATAGCTATCATATAGAAAACCGATAACAAACTTTTAGTATTTAAATTTATGTACTATTTTTTATGTTTGTATAACAGTTTCTATGCAGGAAAACTTCATGTATTTTGAAACTACTCGTATGTTACTATCTCAGTTTTTATATTTAGAACACAAACAATACATTTATACAAAACTACAAACTATTTGGGAGTAGCTGGTAATATATCGAAAATGGAACGCCGTGTTTTTTTTTATAACAAAAATCTGTTATACAACAGTTAAAACTTATGTATAAATTTGAATATTAAATATTTTTCGTTTATTTTCTGAAAACATACTAGCCCATGTGCCTGAACAATTATTCGTAACTACTGCTGCTTATAAACTGATAAAATTGTAAATGTTATACGTTGGAAATATACCATAAATCCTTTCATCTACTTATTATTTTTTATCGATTATGCCTTCCCTTATTTCATCTAATCAAATAGTGTATATAAACAATTTTTGGTGAAACTTCCAGAAAATTTTAAAGTATTCCTTTAAATGTAAAAATTAAGACCAAAATATTCATATTTTACCGTTAATTTTATATACAATCATAAAATATATTTAAAATATATATAGAAAAGACACTTGATTATGAAACCTACAATCAAAGTTAAAAATAAAAACAAGAACATGAAAATGTTTCCAATCGTATCCTTTCTTCAAATATAAAAGAGGAAAGCAAAGAATTATTCAAATGAAAAACCCCGACAGGACAAAAATGATTTTCTTAGTTTTCTTTTTCTTCCTTTTTCTTTTCATTTTAATAAAATCCTTTTGAATTGCTGTAATTGGGCTGACATTTTGTTAAACTGTTCTTCTGCCTTGCAAGCGAATATATTTTTAAAGAGAAAAAGAGACAACAAAAAAAAAAACAGGTCCATTGGTATGCAAAAAATTCTTGTAAATTTTTTTTTTGTTTTTTTTTTTTATGCTTGATCACGCTATACTTATTTGCAATATGTTACGATTAAAGTCCGAAATTAAATAATTGTAGTAATTGAGAAAAAAATTCTTGTTAATTATTTTTGTCAAATTTACATCAAAAATTTGAAAATGTGCTCATTTGTTTTATCAGTTACAAAAGTTCTTAATGAAAAACTAAAGTTTCTCAATCTAATGAATTTTACTCCTTCCCCCTCTCCAATTAAAACGCCAGTTCAAACACTGAAAAATGCTAATTGTTTACACTCGATTGCGGTAAAACAATAACGTATTTTTGAATGCTATCACTGCAGCATATTCCCGGTTTCCTATCTCAAACAATAATAGGATATGCATTTTAATGTTATGCTACTAGCACCTTATTCAATTTTTCTAATATTTTTCCTAAATATGTGCAATAGAGTTTAATATTAACCAAAAACAGCTTTTGTAGGTTTTAAATTTCCGTCCCTAAAAATTAATTATAGAATTCACTTATAGAAACCTGTTGGCTGGCTGCTCTAAAACTTATAAATTTAATTTCACACTGTTTAATCTTCCAGCTAAAATTATTCGTTTATACTGCTGTCACTTGCTCTGAAATTCGAAATCACTGATTCCAAAAATCTAAACATAATATTTAAATTTCCTCTAATGCCATATTTAATGGTTAATTCTATTATTTTGAATAAAAATTCACCGAATTCTGACATTACTTCTGACTTTTATATTAATCTTACACTCAATTGAAAGCGCCTAGAAGTATAATATTTTTAGATTCCTTCTATGAGCAATGAAAAAAAGCAACTGCAAAAACTATAAAAGCAAAAATAAAAGTAAAAATGTATAAAAGAAAGAAAGACATAAAAAATAGAAGAAGATAACAATAACAGCGACAACAAAACAATAATGATATAAGCGGAAATTTATTTTCTGTTAAATTTAATAAAAATAATAACAATAATAAAAAAAAATGCCTATTTTATCATTTTGCTGTGTCCTTGAACAAAAATTGCATAAAATTAATTTGTTCTTCTTCTTATTCAAGAATAGATTTTCTTTGACGTGAATTTAAGATGATATTCCTTAAAGAAACAATTTTATATTGGAAATGAAACGAGCTACTGTAAGAATTTTTTTGATATTATGGAAAATATCCTTTGACGATAAATAATGCGGATGATTTTTTATTATTGTCATTGATTTGAAATTCTCTTCCCCATGAAAATCTAAGCAGAATATTTATAATAAGATACGATACTGTCTTAATAATTTAAAATTTGTGAAACAATTTAAGACTATGTTTGCGGTATTTACTATTTAAATTTAACAGGATTCTATTAAAATCGTCTCTGTTTAAATTATTGTATAATGAATCTTCCTATCGTTAGCTCAAACTATGTAGGAAAATATTAACCGCAAATGTAAATGGCGAAATTTAAGTACTAAAATCGTGAAATCTTAAAGCCATGGAATATCTAAGAACAACAGGAAAATAAGCGAAATGCAAACGTTTTTTGAAAATATTCAAAAAAAAAATTAACAGTGATGGTTCGAATTAACATTGTAAATCAAAATTAAAATTCATTACACTAGCGAATACTATGAGTACTAAAGGAAGACAATGAAAAGGACGAAATATTATCTTCATCCTTTTTACTATTTGCAAAATTTTATCTGTTATGAAAAAAAAAATATTTAAAATTTATATGAGAAAAAAAAAAGAAAAGTTACAAATCAATTTTAGATTAAGCAAAATGAACAAAATTAAAAAAGAAATAATAAAATTCATAAAAAAAAAATTGCAATTACATTCAGATCGCTTACTAAGTAAAAAAGGATATGTCAAAAATCCAATTAAATACTAAATAAGTTTTAATTATAATTTAATTATTTGTCCATCACAACAAGCTATTCCGAATTTTTGCACTTTTAATTTCTGAATAATTAATTATGAGTGCAAAGCATAAAATTTTAAAAGAATTCTAAAATTTTTTAAATTTTCTCTTATATTGCATATTTTTAGGCAAATATATTGAAATATATTGAAAAGGAATTTGTTTCTGATTTTAATGATAAAAAACACGCAAAATTAATTTGTGAACGGAAGATAATGCAAGTATAATGAGTCATTTTTATTATCAATACAGTAAATAGACGTTCTGATCGTAAAATTAAGCTATATGACGAACCCAATCGATTGTAGTTTATAACAAAGTTACAATTATTAATGAGCTAGAATTCTTACAATATTATTAATGAGCTAGGATTAAAGCTTTAAAATAAAAAAATTTTAAGTTTTAGGTTAGACATAAAATCATTGAAGAAAGCTAAAAAGTTCAGTGGTGATGTGTGTTTTAAAATTATATTGGAATATATTCGAATTATTAGTGGAACAATTTTATTCTTATAGATATATGAGAATATTTGAAATGAATTTTTAATTGTTTAATAAAAATACCAGTTTATAGTTACATATATATAAATTTTTTCTCATTCTATACTCTAAAATAAATCTCGTGGTGCAGAATATATATCATAATGGTAACGATGACGACAATATTATTTATGTTGCAATTACGTGATTATAATTAACAAAAGAGCTATACATGTAAACTTTATATGTAAAATTCAACTAAGTAAAAAAGTAAACCCGCTTAATTTTTTCTTTATTTTCTACTCTTTTATAATTTAATTTTATTTATATTGTATAAATTTTAAAAATAACTTTATTAAGCTTATTTCACCGTCCATATACCTTATATGAATTCGTTGAAATACCAATTATAGAAATACAATTAAAAAATTACGATACCGTTACCAATTATTCAATACTGTTAAGAAATAATTTTTGTCAACTTACCTAGATCTTTAAAGATGGATTTCTTTAACATATAATTCAATTAAAATTGTAAAATTTTTCCAATGATGTGCTAGATTAATACACAATTTTGCTGAAGTTTTTCATAATTCGCATTCCGTAAAAATAGTCATTTGTACTAAAGTTTTTTCCATTTTCAAACAAGCGTTTTAATAAAATTTGCACACACAAATAGACGACAAGTAGACGGACAACCAATTCTGTTGTAATAAGTGAACATGTCCGAAGAGCAAACTTATTCATACGTAACAGGCCGAGTTTGATCTGAAAATGGAAATTATTTAAATGGAAAAATTTTTATATTTCTTAAACTTTTGCCTGTAATACCAATATAACACTCTATTTTGCATTATATTTTATATTTTGGGCTATTATTGATCAATGCCTTAACAAATACATCGACATAAAGTAGATATAGAAAATTAATTCTCCCATTCTAATTCGTTTAATTCACTCCTATATTGTCATATTAAATTCTACCATGAAAATGTGCTTGTTTGCAATTTATAAGTTATATTCAAACTTATAGCATAATTTTCTACATAAACATATGTATGTTAACATATTTCATATATCTGCACATAAATGCATATGTATATAATATTATATGAGTAATAAATGTTCATTCATCATACTTTATTATAATATAGTCATTGTTTTTAGCATTAAAATGAAAATTTCTTGTACCAACATTCCATATACTCTTATACACATTCAAAATATATATTCAAATCTTTCTAAAGTTCTGGTCTATGTTTACATACATAATGCAGGTATCATAATAACAGTTACGAAAGTAATACAAATTGCAAATCAAAATCAAATACATGCACACATATACAACATACTCGTCTTTTAATGTATAATAGCATTTTTTATAACATATTGATAAAATGAGACAGAATATACGCAAAAAAAAAAAAAGAAAATAAACCTAAAACTTAAAGAGAAATGAAAGGAAAAAAGATTCAAATTGAAAATGTACATAGAATTTATCACACAAACATACAAAATATATATGTATACAGGAAACTGTATATACATACAATTATATAATATAATCTTATAGAGCAAAGAACGAGTAAAAAAAGGAGTAACAGACAAATATAATAATGTAGCTAAGTTTATTTGACTTAGACAAAAAAAAAATATCTGATGTGGCCAACTTATTACCTACCATACATGTGTATTTTCTGGGTAACATAAACTCCAACCTTATAACATTTTTATTAATATATGTACTCAAAAAAGGATAAATTTGTTTTTTATAGTAAAGGTACACATACGCCTTCCGAAATTGAATTTCCCTGAAAAATTTAATTTAATTTAATTTTTAGCAAGCAGAATTCATAAATTCTAATACTAATCGAAATTCGATTTAGAAGTCGTAATGTACCCGAAAAAATTGTAAAAACCCAAGATTTTGATTTTTTCATTTCATTTTCTCGAAAAGGTTGTGAACTCGCAGAATTCGTCATATAGCAGAAATTTGATGCGATCATAATACTCATACCTTTATTGAATGGAAATGCGGTTCGCAAAGAAAATTTTTTTTTTCCTATTTTTTGCATAAAAGGACATACTTATCTTTATAAAGCCTTTTTACTATTGCTACTTAAGTTTAATAGAGTACATATAGGATAAAATATAAATTAAGGATTTCTATATGTTATTTTATATACATATATGTGTAATAAAATGATGTAAGGAATTTTCTCTTTATTTTAATGCAAAATGAACAGGTTTAGATAATTTCTTTTCATTTCCAACAATATGGCATAAGTATACATCTACAATTATAGATTATATTTAGAATTTGACGGGAACCTTAAACTCATATATTTTAAAATTATAATTTAATAATTTATACAAATATAATTATGCTTAATTTAATTATTATAAAAAAATTTGCTGTAGAATTGGTAATAAAGATTTACATTTTAAAAATTTTGTTATGAGATTTAACGCAACGTGAGGCTTAGCATAATGAAGAATTCTTCTGATTTAAAAATTAATAAATAATACAAAAATAATGAATTTTCTTAAAATTCCTTTTAGAATCCTGCTATAGAATGTCCCTGAAAATAAAGAAGAAACATGTGGCTCAGAGCCCAAGAAATCCTGTTATCGCTTGAAATATATCAGGTTATAATGAATACAAAAATTGATATGATTATTAAGAACAGAATTGACCAGGAAATTATTATACAAAAATCCCTGTATAGAATTTTAATAAATATTTCATACAATAAAATGGATAGTCCATTGTATAAAAGATTATTAAAAGTATGAAATCCTATAATAACTTTTAAATTCTAACTTAATTCTAACTTAATTTCTTTTTCTAACTCATAAGTATAAATACATAAATACGTATGTACGTAGCTACGTTTGTGTATACTTCCACTTTAATATTTTAACAAAACTAAACACATTAGATAATTTTTGAAAATTCAACTGCTAGGCTATAAAACGTATAACAAATTCAAATTTACTACTTCACACAAGAACAAGAAATTTTAGAAAAAAATTATAAAAACTTATGTAAAAGTATTATACATATAACATTTACATAAAAAAAAAAATTATAAATCTCACGTACAAATACAAGAATAAAATACTGTAAACTAGACTATAGTAACCATAGCTCTATTGGCTTAAACACTATATAGACTAGGATTTTTATTTAATTTTTGTAATTTTACTTTTTTTTTGTTCCTTTACTATTGTTACATACTTTAATTTCTTATATATATATATGAAAATATTTTGTTGCACATATAGAATTGTGAATAGCATTAAAATTTGATTAAAACTAATTTCTATTTCCATTTGTAACGTTATAATGTAAAAATTCCGTAAACTTGTCATAAAAATATTGGTATAAAATTGTTTAAAAAAATCATGGAAGTTTTTTGCTTACTCTCAAAGTCAGACTATAGATTATAAAAGCCACCTAGGTATATGAAATTCCTGGAAAAATTATAATTTTTTTATAGCATTAAATATTTAACCAAAGAAATTTACGCTTACTAAAATATTACAAGTTATAGGAACTAAAACTATAACACTTTAGTGAACAATATATTGTACTGGTCCAATGGCAAATGCATTGCGGTGCCATGTTTCTTTGTATTCAAAAATATTATAAAATTTTTCAAAATTGTTAACAAAATACCAAACCTATAGTAAAAATCAAAATTCTACTAAGAATGCAAATTTTGGGCATTTTTCGACTTTTTTGCGTGCGCTGTAAAGTACTGTAACTTTTGTTCCTGAAGCTTCTTGGAAATGTTGTTCTGACAAATCCTGGTTCCTAAAAAGAGGTTCCCAGAGGTTTAAAAAAAGTACAGGATTGTGATATTTCAACTATTTGTGACTTTATGAACTTTTCTGCAAGTTATTTTGTAAATCAGCTCCGTTAATAGGCAACAGGCCCCGATTCGAAAATTTTACTGAAACTAAATTCCTGTATATTTTAATTCGGCACTAGTAATATAATTGAATTTCCTATAACAATTATTAAAATATCATAAAATATTGCAGCCTCACAAGAATTTAATCAAGATTTGACGATTTCGATTAAAAAAATTCAAAGTTTTTATGAAAGTATCCTAAAATTGAAAGTAATATTAACTGTTTACAGTAATTATTTTAAATAAATGTATATACCGGGTGTTTCTCATAAGGTG
This sequence comes from Condylostylus longicornis, assembly GCF_029603195.1. Taxonomy (NCBI): domain Eukaryota; kingdom Metazoa; phylum Arthropoda; class Insecta; order Diptera; family Dolichopodidae; genus Condylostylus; species Condylostylus longicornis. The sequence goes on from NW_026577982.1 coordinate 575,430, forward strand.
GCCAATAATTTAAGGAAAGATTCTTTCATCAATTTTCAGCAAAAAATTTTTCCCTGAAATTCGGAGTTTTCGAGCTACAGTCTGTTGGAAAAAAAAGGTACCGTACTTTTTTAGAATATAAATAAATGCATGTTACTTCGGAACCATACAACAGAGCGTTATCATTAGGAGCTTATTTTATAAGCAATTGAATGTTCTTTATTTTTGGTCCTGCAATTAATTTGATTTGAGTTATAGTTTTCGAGATACAGCTTGTCAAAGTTAGAATTTTTGTTTTTTTGAAATTTTTCTTACAGAAACCGAAATTTCTCGAAAATTTTTGTTAATATTTTTTTGTTTTTTTTTTCAGTTTTTTCGATACGCTACGATGAGATCTAAAAGTTAATCCATATAACATTTTCCTCTATCTCTCATAGTTTTGTCAGTACAACGTGTTTAATGTACTAAAAAAATTCATTTGTCATTAATTTTTTGGTGCAAATTGAATAAAGAATCATCCCTAAAATTATTTTCCACCTCAAGCAAAATACCCTGTATAATATTTGGTATAAAAAGTTTCATTGTTTTCATAATGGATAAATACAAAATGTTTTTATATAAAAGAGAATTTTTTAATTAATTATTTTGAAATTTGTATAAATTTTACTTAAAAAGGATATGCATAAATATTTGTTATTATACTTTTACATTTGCAGTTTTCTAATACAAAAATTGTATATATATATACGCATGTATGTATTTATGTAAATGTAAACATATACAATATGTAAATAAAATATAATATTATTATTGTAGAGTAGAAATTCTTTATTTTAAATAATAGGCTATAAAAGAGATTTCTATTTTTCAAATATAAGATAAGTTTTTAATAAAGTTCTTATAATTCTATACAAATAATTTGATGTTGTTGTTATTCTTTTAAGCTTCTAACAAAATTAAAATATTATGGTAAAAAATTGTTGTTATTTTTCTAAAAAAAAAAAAAATTAATGTTATGTTTCAAAATTAAATTTTTAAATGATTTTTAATTTGTAAAAAATTAAAAAATTTAAAAAATTAAGGAACTAAATCATAAATTTGGACGATTTTTTTTCTATATAAAAAGCATATTAGCTAAGAAAGCTGTTCCCATTAATACAATATGGAAGAACTTATGGGTAAAATTAGACGAAAGAGATTTAATATAAAAGTAATAGGCACATCATCAGGAAATATTATCTCAAATTATACGAATAATAACACAATATAACGCAAGAATAAGAGACTAAATTTTTTACACGTGAGTATATGTACGTTGGAAAAGTAAGGAACAATTCAAAAAACCAGATAAAATAAATAGGAATACAAATTTCATTATTTAATATATGGATTTGTTAGATATACATGCGAATAGGAAGGGGGTATTACAAGTACTTCCGAAATAAACATAGGTTAAAGATTTCATCTCGACTTTCTACTCGTCCAAATGCACACAAAAATAAATGAGATTTTATTAAAGTAATTTTTTTTTTTATATTTGTTGATATTACGAATCAAGTCCGAGAATATTTATATTCATTAATAATAAAACAAATTTTGTATAGCATATAGTACGTATATATAGTTGATTCACTTAATAGGAAAATTACTCCGAATTAATTTGATTCCAATTTCCATTTGTAAATCAAACACTGTTCTCTTTATTTTTTTAAGAAATTCTGTTATCTGTCAAACAAGGAAAATTTAAAATTTGCATAGATTGTACAGCTTGTAGCAGTACTGTTATGCCTTTAAATAATTAGTTAGAAATAGAATATATTAAATTTAGAAATTTAAATTATTTTGCCTTGTATTTGATGCATTTTCAAAAATTGAAATATCCGAGGTAATCCTAACCTTTTATATAACAAAATTAATGAAATTTCATTTTATAGAAAATTCAATTAATTTATTCATTTAATTAAATTTTCAAAAATTTTCAATAATTTAATTAATTGTCATGAAAAAATAAAATATCATAAGTCCTTCTACTTTTTCTTTTTATGTACACATTTTTAAAAGTAATAAAACCGTACAAATGTTTCAAATTAATTATTTAAAAAAAAAAATTTCCCTCCTTTTTATTTTAATTATAATTTTCAACTTTATTATTAAAATAACAACAAAAAATCATCACTAAACTTAATTTAAATAAGTAAATTTTCTTACTTTCTTTTCATATTTTCCATTTTCTTTGAATTTTTCATTTAAAACTATTTTCAATTTATGCAATTCTGTACAGCATTAAATTTAAAATTTGTATATTTATAATAAACTAATTTACAAAACAAAAAATCTCCATTTTAATTTTCTCTTTAGAACAACCACTTCATAAATTACCGTAATAAAGAAAATAAATATAAAAAAAGAGAAGAAAAAAATTTCAAGGGTACCCTAAATGTATGCAAATTTTTTGAAATTGCATTTATTCTCTGGGGAAAATAATATATGCAAATATTTTGAATAATTTTTTTTTTTTTAATTTCATAAAGTTAAAATTGAAATATTTTAAAAAATTTTTTGTGATTTTTGCGATTTATCTTGTTTATTTTTCTTCGTCTTAAGTCTGTATTATATAGGTATATCAGGTGCAATGATAGTGAATTGGGGTAAGGTAAATTATATTTAAAAAGCATTATTTATAGAAAACATTCTAAAAATAGCTAGCTGGGAAATATTTTAATTAAAACAAAATTTTAAATTATTTAATTTTATTTTTTTTTCTTTTAATTGTCATCATTAATAATTAGTATGCAAATATGTTTTAAAATTTGCTTACGTGTTGCCCCTGATTTCAATTAAACTGGACCCATACTAGAATCCTTAATATGAAAGAAAATGAAAAAGTACTAAATTTTGTATATGAGAAACTTGTATCAAATTCTTTAAATACATTTCCTAACTATAAGTTATTCAAACCTCTTAAAATAAAAGTCTCTGTCGATTTTTTCAAGTCCACATAGCTAATTTCCGGGATTCCGTTCAGGTAATATATAAGTTCAGGCTCCTTAATTTATTTCCCATTGAGATTTTCTCTGACTATAATAAATTTTACGAAAAACTATTTTTTAAGCTACGTTAAATGTAAAAAACATTCCTAAAATTTCATATCGATTGAAACAGTTTTTGTGGTACGAGACGAGTGCATACAGAATATGTTCGTTTAAATGAAATTTCAAAGAAAATGTTTTATTTTTTTTTTGTTCTAAATTGCAAATATTCTTTCGATGAATGAATAAAATAAAGAAAGATTTTAATAGATTAAAATTAAAGATTTCAAAAATTCATCAACAAAAACAATTATAATGTCTGAAATCTTAGTTTTTCTACACATAAAGATATTTAAGGTTTTAAGATTTTCATTTTCTTTTCCGTCTTAATTATTTGTACTCTTCCAAAAAATCAAAAGAAATGAAATTAATTAAAAGGGACGTTACCTTCACTTTTATTGTAAAAATAAAGAAATTAACAAGAATAAGGATTTCGCATCAGCGCATTTTTTTTTAACTTCAATTAATTTTCAATTCAAATATTGTTATAAACATGAAGCTTTTATAAAGCCGTTCTGAAATATACCAATTTTTTTCAACAAGTTTCTGTATAATGCAAAAGTAGAAATATGCCTTTAAGTCTTCTTTGAAAACTTTATTAATCTGATTCAAAAAAATGTTCATAATTTCTGCTTGATTAAGTGACAACATATGTCAATGTCATCGTGCCAAAATTTTTTTTTTGAATTGTTTTCATTTAATTTTTTTACTCTTCAAAAGTAGATATTATCAGTCAACCTAACTCTTAAGAAATGTAATGTGACTTGTTTCAATCAATTGTAGTGAGCAATAGTCAAATTTGACAGTTTACAAGCTGTCAAAAAAAAACTATTTTACATCACGATTTTGAAAAAACATGTTTTCTTATTCTAAATCTTTCTCATATGATACGTTATGAACAAAAATAAATTTTATTAAAATAATAAAGAAAAATGGTGAAACGTCCGATTAGGAAGCAATAATTGAGCGCAGCCTTCGAGTAAAAAAGTTATTTAATTTTGCTAATTTTAAATTTGTTTTGCAGTTTACGTCAAAAGGTATCGATCATACTGCATTCAAGTAATAATCTTCATGTCTACGAACAATAAAAAAATAGACAAAAATTTTACTAAGTAATTTCATATTTTTCTGCAAAAGTTAAATTTAAAAAAAAAATAATCGAGCAAAAAAAAATTAAAATTTTAATTTACATAATTTCTATACAAATCCCTTCCCAGCGTTACAATCCCCGCCTCCTCTCCCTATTCCCCCTCCATCGGTCTCACCCATCACTCTATTGTTTTTATTTTTCATTTCTTTTACTTAATGATATTTATATTTTTCCTCTTATACAAATAATAGACCATTTTATTAAAGGTCAAATATGAATTAGGGAATTTGCACAAAAATCTCATTTACGAAAGAGAAAAACTAAAACAAAAGATCCAAAGTATATAAATTGGCATCATTTATAATAACAGAATAAAGCTGTGTGATCTAAGAAAAAAGTATAACATCATTATGAATGTGTAATTCTTAAAATTTCTTCTTACTTTCTTCAACTTTAATTTTATTCTTTCTATTATTACTGTTATTATTATTATTATTACTATTAACCTGTACTTATATATAATTCTATTCAAATGTTTAGAAGAGAAAATTGAAAATACTCATGTATAATACAGCAGATTATTAGATTCATCTTTTCTCATTAAAAATTATGATTCTTTTAGTTTATATTAGTTAAAATAACGGTATTATGCACTTAGTATTAGATCTATAATAGAGATTTTCAAGATAAATTCTGAAAACAAAAAGGCATTTACTATTTCCATTGTGGAATGTAATCCAATAATTTGTTTTTTATTAGAATTTTTTCAATTCCCAGATTTTAGGTATTCTTATTGCAAATTATTATAATATTCTCTTAACATCAGTGAAGCACTAAAAAGATTAGCAAACTCATTTAATTTGATTGTCCGTCAATGGTTATCAATTAAATTCTTAGAGTAATATTACTGATTTTATACATTATAATCGGAATAATAAAGGTGATTCTCCATATTCGTTAAACCAAATCTAAAATCTAAAGAAATCTACCCTATGATTACACGAACTATAAAATATTTTCCGATTCTTTATATAATTTTTGTTTATATTTTCTCACTAATTTTTTGTTTTTTTTTTTTTCTTTAGTTAATTTCATTTTGTTGTCTGAAGGTTTCAAGATTTTAATATGGTACAGAAAACAAAAAAATACATAAAAGAGAACCAGAAAAAAAAAACTACATTCAAAACTCAATTATTTAAGGTAAAGAAAAAAATGAATTCCAAGGTAAAGCGGGAAAATCAAATTAAGTAAGTATGCACGTTTAAGAATTGAAATTACCAAAATCTGTTGTACTTAGAAATTTTGAGATAATATTTTCATGAATATAAATGATTAATTTCAGTATATATGCAATATTAAATTCATTTGGTAAAAAAAACTTTATTGGAGGTACCCAGAATTTAAAAATGAAATTTCTCATAAATTTTAAGAAAAATCAGAATTTTTATTAAATAAAAACGTTTAATAAACTAAAAATTTTGTACAAACAGCAAACTGTATATATATCAGATCTACTTGCAACCCTGCTTAGTCTTAATTAAGTGCTTTTTATACCTAGAGGTAGTTTTGAAGTGTTAACAATATTCGGATTGAAAAACTTCTACTCCACGATTATCCATTACAACTTCGAAGCTGTCGAAGCTAAAGCAAAGTTATGTATAAAATCATTTGTGCCAATTAATAAACCTACATAACAGTATGTCCATGATTCGTATCAGACTAACCGTTTTCAAGTAATAGCTGTTCAAACACAAAATTTTAAATTGAAAAATTGAAAATTTTTCAAAAAATTTTCTAAATGCATTGCATCATCCTGTACAATTTTCCTATACATAACATTCATCGCACGCGAAAGTTATGTTTAGGAAAGCCATTTAAAGGCTGAAGTAACATTCTTTTCGAATCAAATAACTTATTTATATACAGTCAGCTTTAATCGTATAATAGTGTCGCCAGTCACACTTCACCTGAATTATTGTTATTACTCTCTCCGAAATCGTTTGTTTTCAAAAACTGCTGTAAATTCGGACCATATATTATATAATAAAATTAAGAATGCAGCAATGGAAAATCGTTTAAATTTACTAGTCCGAAATTCGTCTTTGAAGTTCTAAATCCAAATAAATAAGCACTATAATTAGTAATAGTAAAATATTCAAGTGTTATATGAAAAATATGATATTCTTTAATTTATTTCAGATATTTAAAATAGCTAACTGGCTAGATCTTAATTTATTTTAATTTTATATTTAAATTAAAATACCCTATAAAATATTAATTTCTTACATAATATCAAAATTTACCTTCATCTTTAATTTATGTAACTCAATAAATTTTATAAACAAATGGTACCAAAAAAAAAATGAAATATAAGTAAAATTGGAACTTGTCATATTAATTAATTGTTATACAACGTTCTTTAATGGCATATAAAAATATTATTATGGCATTCAACTAAATTACATATTCCAAAATAAATGATATTATAAATCTAATTTTAGTTTGGTCATTGTTATTGTAATATTTATTGTAAGAGAAATGAAATTTATGTAAATTTTTTACTTCAATAAAAATTTCCCAGAAAGTATGCGACACTCTAATGATATCACTTTTCAAAAATTGTAAATTAAAAGGCACAATAATTCATTTTCCATCATACAATCGCAATATTAACGAAAAGGATCTTAAAAACTGAATAAATTATAACATCGTTGTGTATACAAATGTTATTAAATAATAGTTATTTGTTTTTGTTTTAAAATTTTGTTAGGTATCCTGTTCATTCTTATGTATATTAAATAAGATGTGAAAATCTTATAACCGACTGCGCAGTGTACATTTTCTAAATAATATAAAGAGACCCATATTAATTTTCCTTACTGAATTAATGAAAAGACTGTGAAATATTATTAAATTCCCTTTTATTTTGAATTTGAAAAAAAAAACTATAGAAACCCTCCCTTAATATATACTATACCTTATTATATAAGGATAATAGTTTTCAGTTGAGAACTCTTAAACATATTGAATTTGTTGCCATCACAATACCTCACTTATTGTATGCAATGCAACCGGTAACACAAAACAAGAAAACATTAGAGTAAAAAAAAAATAATTTTCTATCATAACAATTAAGGTAATTTAAACCAGCTGACTTAAATATCTTATAAAATTAGCACTTACACTTTGAAAATTGTCCTTTAACATGAAATTTTTTTTTCCTTTGTTCCCGTACTTTTATATAAATTTCTTTTTTTTTGCTTTTATCGTTATCACAATACCTAATGTAATTTAATTTTAAAATCACGATGTCACAATTCATTTATAAAATAAAATTATTATATTGTGTTCTCCTTTAGTACTTAGATTGCACAGAGTTGGTTTCAGTTTTAAAATGAGGCAAATAATTTTGGTATTTATATCGTGAAGTTTCTATACTATATTTTCACATATTTTTGTAAAAAAGTAGTGTTTATTTAAAAATTCAATAGAAATTTTAAAATGTTTACTAAAATGGACAAATAAACTATAATTTGATACCATAATATTTGAGCATTTTCGAGATCCTCTTGACAATTAAACATTCCTTATATATATATAACATTTAAGCAATAATATGCGGAACTATATACACAATTCAGAATGTTCAACTCTCCGTGACAGTTGAATACCACTGACATTCTAATTATAGGAATATACCATGTTATATGCATATATAAATGAGAATCTTGCTATAACAAAATTAGATTTTTAAAAAAAATTGCCGTAATTGTCAAAATTACAAAACAAACTAGAACAAATCTAATTGTTCTTAGCAATTTTAGTTTAACTAGAATGACGAAAGTCGCCATTCAAGTCATCAAATGAAATTTCAATAATTATTCAATTTAATATATTCTCATTCATTAACATATAACATCGATTTACATATAACAATTTCTAATGTATTTGATTTCGTAATTGACCCTTGTTGTTTAGATGTACTTTAGTAATAAAATATTAATTTAATGTGACAAATTTTTTTTGGTTTCATAATATGTAAATATGTTTATATTTAAAGAATATAATTATCCCATCACAACCATGTGTGTATATTCTACATCATCCCATGTATGTATGTCTACCATATCAATGTTATCGCATTATAACGAATACTATTTGATTGAAAATAAGGGTATAACGTCGTTTTAGTATACTCACTTTCTCCCCATTCGAGATGATTCATATATTGTATTCATATTTATGCTCAAATTAATATGCTCATAACTATGGTAATCAATTAATGAACTATTAATTTTATACTATAGAATATAACAATAATTTTTCAAAATATTTTGCATCTCATATGAATAGCTTTAGATATTATAGAGGAGATTATTTATAAATTCCTTGAACTATTTTTGTTGCTAAATACGAGTATGTAATTAATAACTTAAGAATGCTTCTTTTGTTATGAAAATATTGTCAATATATTTGCATTTTTAACACTAATATTTCTATATATATATATGTAATTTTTATGAATGCATTTCATTCATATTTGCTCGCATATCGTAAACAAAAAGTTTACACTCTTATTTTTCAATATCTATTTTGTCCCATATTATAAAAAAAACCAGAAAAATTGTACAAATATTTATTTAATTATTTATTATTCACTCATCACATACATTTAGGCATATATACATATGTATTGTGTATGTATATATTGAATATATTGAATTATAATTCTCTCTCTAATATTTTTTACACAATTTTCATCTCCTTTTTTTTGTTCTCTTTGTTTTTGGTTTTTTTTTATTCATAAAATTATTGTTTTTCTTTCTACTTACATAAAAACCACAAAAGTATAAATACCGCAGAAAATATTTAAATAATTAAAAGAAAAATAACAAAAAAAAAATCAGCAATTTTTTCAGTGTAACTGTAAAAATATATAAAAATTTTTTTAATATCCACAGTTATAAAAAAGAACAAAAATAATAATAATAATAAAAATCTGAAACAAGGAACACCGCACGATATTGAGCATACAAACTGATATACAAGTATGTACATACATATGTACAATGTATGCACATAACGAAGACCTAAAAAGAATAATAAAGCAAAAATAACTGAAAATAAAAATGAATCCTAGAAAAAGTAAAAAAAAAATGGCACAAATCTGGTTTAAAACGATTTTTTATCTTTTTTAACACTCTTCAGAGCCAATAAAACCTCATTTGTTTCCACATCGTTAAAAATCAACACCAACATATTCTTAACCACCATAATTTAAACTCCACATTTTGTATTTTTGTAATAAAACAAAAATGATAAAATAAGCAAATCGAATCGGCTCATATTTCATTTGTTACGTCCAAATCTATAAGAGGATAAGAAATTTTTTATTAATTTTAGCATTATTTGACAAATATTGTCAAAATAATTCTCAAAAATAAAAATTTTATACAATTTTATTATTTAATATTATTTATACTTAATAATTATCGTATCCAAAGTCAGATAAAGGTCAATTTGCAAAATAAAAATATATTTTTCAATTAAGTTCCACCTTTTACTATTTGCTGAAGCTCGTTTCCTTAGCTATTATACGAGATCCTTTCTTTAATTAAATATCAATATTTAGTTGACAAAATAACAGGGTTGCTTTCAAAAGTTTTTAAAAAGTCCCCCTTGTTTTATCTATATAACTTAAATTTGAAATATTAACAAAAATTTTAATAAAAAAAAATTTTTGTTCTGTCAAAGGTTATGTCAAAAATTATAAAAATGTTCCGGTTCTGGTGTAAACACACTCAATATGTAATTCGTGGGAGAGTTTTGTGGAAAAAATCGTATAGTTGTAGAGTGGACTCGGCCATCTAGGCGTAGTTTTGGATTGTTAAAAAAGAATCAGATTGGAAAGATTCTGTTTTGATCCATTCCAGCTTGGAATCTGTTAAAGCTACAACAATAAATTTAAATTTAAAAAAATTATAATTACAACACTTTCTTATAACATTCATAGAACTTGCTATATATAGATTTTCGGTATTATTGGTTACTAGTTCAAACAATTGGCTAACTTAATCATTCTATAATATACCTTATAAAAAATTAATCGGATGAGGAAGCTCATGTATTAACCAAATGAAAATAAAAAAATAAAATTTTTTCATCATTTTTTATTTTTCTTTTAATATATTTTTCTTTCTTCCTTCATTATTCATTCTCTTCTCTTTACTTTCTTTATACAGAACCTTAACCTTATTGAACTCTCAGAATGTTTCAGTCTGAAGTGAGTATGTATTCAAATTATTTATAAAGACAAGATATTTATATGCACAGCCTTAAGTTCCAATAATAGAAAAACATAAAACATTGTCATAAAAAATCAATTATTATTGAATTGAAAATGAAAAATAGAAAAAACGAGAAAAAATAGAGTTGACATTGTCAACTCTGTGGTACCCGTACGAATTTGTTATCCTATGTGCGAATAAATATGCCATAACTGACTATGGGACAGACTATGACTTTAAGTTGCCGTTTTACCATATTAATTTATGCAAAATTTCAGTACTGTGTTCTTCAAAATACTGTATGCCAAACTACTACTGAAGTTGTATGGTAGCTACCAGAAAGAACCAAGAAATTTTATCAAGCATTTTATAATATATTCGCTTGTGTGAAATTTCAATACCATAACTTTTATAGTTTCTGAGATATAGCCAAATAAATTTTGAAGTTGCGTGGCAGCTACCCGAACCGGTACCCCGATCATGTCCAATTTAAATAAGGTTCTGGCACTTACTACAATAAATTATTTGTGAAAATTTGGAGAGTTAGTTCAATTAGTTTTTGAGTTATCGCTGGAACGGACAGACGGACAGACAAAGCTAAATCAACTCAGAATTCGACGCTGATCAAAAACATACACTTGAGTCTATATCTAAGACCGTTATTTCTTTGCGTTACAAACGGTAAGGCAAATTTAGTATAGCCTTCTAACATACATTCGTACGGGTATAAAAATTAAAATGAACAACAGAGAAAAGTAAACAAGAGCGAATATGACGTACTGTAAACAATGTTATTTGAAGAGATGAGTGGGTGAGTAAAAATTACAATTCAATTCTTAATTACTATTTTATTATTATTATACAAATTATTAATATACTGGTAAAAGGTAAAAAATGATCATTTTAATTTCAATAGAATCACAAATTGAACATAAGAAATTATATCGAAAAGGCAAAACTCGTTTAATTTTGCTCAAGATTTTGAAATGTATAAAAACAAAATTATCAGCGATTATTCCCAATAATTTTCGCTTTGATTTCAATCAGCTTTCTAAATCCAAAATTTAAAATTTTCTTAATAAAAGAACATTTTGTTCAGAAATTATTAAATATGTAAAATCGGCCCAGAGAGAATAGAATCGCCTTTAATAATTTAAAAATTTTAATTTTGTTCAATTGCAATACTTCTTTTATTGTATATATATTGTTGATCATAATTGTTGATCAAAAATACTACAAGTGTTGAAAATTTTTAAAACTTTTCTTTCTCAAAATCGCAATTCAAAGCAAATTTCGACATTATAAAATATTCATAGCAAAAACAATAAGACTTTAATACTAACCTAATTTTTTAATATAAGTCGTGCATACACACAAACACAAATTTTCAATATACATAAATATCTGTTATTTTATACCCAAAATCATATGAATGTTAGCGAATGCATTGTCGTCCCTCATTTTTTTCAATAAAATTAAATGAAAAACCAGTGAAAAATTGGTTAAAAAAAAAACTTAATAAACGTTTAACAAACAGTAATTTAAAGTATTCAAGTAAATTAACACCTAAAGTACTAAAAAACCAAAAAAAAAAAAAAAGAAATGAAATGAACTAAATGAATAAAGAAAAGTCATCTATACAATCACGAAAATAAAAGAAGAGAACAAAACCAAAAAAGAAAGGGAGTAAAATCGAGAAAAACGTGACCTGAAACTAAAAATAAATCATTTACAATTCGATTGATATTTTCTTATTGATTTCTATCTATATATATATATATATACTATATTCCTATTGAATCATCTCATTTCTTAGATCTCAAAAAGAAAAGGTATTAAAATTAAAAGAGTTTGTCAAAGAGTAAGGTAAAAATTTAGAAAATATATGGGATCAATAGGAAAAGGAAAAAATCATATTTTAAAAACTGAAAAACTTATGCTACTTATTTTTATGAATAAAAGAAATTTTATGAATAAATCCAAAAAGATCAAATATCCCGAATATTGTGAAGCTCTTACGATTTTCTTTTTAAAATGAGGACAATAAGATTTTAGAAATTTTATGAGAATTTTTCAAAAGTTCCCAAAATGGTAATTTTACGATACAAAAATTCATTGTTATACAAAATTAATATCGATATCTTTGTGCTCTTCGACATATCTTAATATTGGCTGAACCAATTTTTCTAAAACTATATTTTTATTTAAATTCACTTTATGAATTTAATAGGTGAATTAAATCATTCTTAAATTATAATAATTACACGACCAAGAACCAATACCTAAAATAATTAATAGATTCCTTTGACACTTTTACATATCGACCCCATTTAATTTAAAGGAACTGTAATAAATTTTCCAAACGGCCCAAGAAACTTAAAATTTTTCCTAAAGGCAATGAATTGAAATTTAAAATGAATGTAAATGTGACTTGAATACCTTCTATATCGTAAAATTTTTTCGCTAAATTAATACTGGATAAGTTTATTAAACTTTATTAAAACCAATGGTTTATAAAATACCATATTTCCTTTCAATTATTTATTAACAGCTATTTAAAAACAAGCAATGCTCTACTTGCAAAAAAACAATGGTTTTACAATATCGTATGTCTTGTTGCATATTTTTAGGGGAACACGAAAAGTATAGATATGAAACCATTTACCGTTATTTCTTTTCTTTCATAAAAATTTAGTACGTCTTTTATAATCTCATTATCAAAAAATTAAGGTTTTTAGTTATTGAAATGTCATAAAAAGAAAAAGGTGAAAAGGTGAAAGCTTTTCAGGATAGAAAAGAGGATTTTTTTAACGAAAATAACTGTTCAAGTATTAGACTTCTATTTTTTTATCGTTTAAGAGAAAAATGGATTAAAAATAATGATTACTTTGAAAGATCATTTTGTAACAATAAAGTTTTTCTATACTGTACTGTATTTGAAGAAGCCAGTCATTTTTTATATTAAATAAATAAAAATAATAAATCGACAAAAAATAGTATTCTTACTATCTCTAAAATGCTATAATTTTACAAATTCTTAAATATAAAAGTTCGAACGAAAGAATGGACAGGTTAGAATTGATGAGCAAATTTTTTATACTAATAAAATAATCAAAACAAATTTAAGACTTCGAATTTTTAATCAATTTCAGACAATCAATTTTAATCAATATTGTTCCACGTTTTCTAAGAAGCTATAAATAATTATTTTTAAAAAGAGATTGAGGACTCAGTAGTCTCAGTCTTTTTCGACTTTGACTAAACTGATTTTCATAAAAATTTCTATAATAGTGAACTGACCAAATCTTAAAATTTATTGGGACTCTAAGATCATTTTTGATTTGAAATAATAATCGTTTGATTTTCTGTAAATATTAATTTTTATTTCTAAAAATTAAAGATTATCTTACTAACTTACTAAGAACCATTTCAAAAATTTTTAAGAATTAATATCTTATTGCCTAGAATGATTAAATTTTTGAAAATATTTGAATTTTGTTGTGAAATTGCACTATGCTGTTTAAGAATGTGATAATTATATCGAATTACTTTCATACATTTCCAATGTCCTACAAACTAAACATATTAAAGAATGCTGCACTATAAGACAAGAAATTATTACATATATAAATAATATCGTATGAAATTATATGTCATTGCTCTAATAGAACTATATGAATTTTCATTATAAACCTTTATATGCTCTTTATTTTATATATAACTACAAATTTATATACGAACCATTTTTTACCATATATTTGTAATATTTCAACTTTATTTAAATAACAGGAAGAACAAAAAATAATAAAAAGTTCAAAAGTGGCATGCTGATGGGAATTGTTTTTATTGTATTCTATATTATATTTATTTTTGAGGTATATATACATAGATATATATATGAAGATATGGATTGAATTTAATACATGAGAGTTAAAATGAATTTATTTTAAATTGTCGTCACTTTCATTTTTAAAAAGAATTTCAAAAGAAGATCTTTATCTTATTTTTGAATACCCTGGAGAGTAATTGATAAACATCAGTACTAAAAAAAAAAATTTAATATAATACAAACAATATATTTATGTATGCATGTATATATATGTTTACACATTTTTACCTTACGTAATACCTGCTTATTTTACAAATAAATTGCTATCAAAATACAAGGTTTACAAAAATTTACATTTTACTTTTGTATTTTTGAGACAATTGACTTTAAAATTGTGCATCTTCTTTGCTACGAATTCGTAAATAACAATTCATAACAAAACAAATAAAACTGTGCTCATATTCAAAATAAAAATGTTTCCATTTTACCAATGTAAAATGAATTTGGTTGTAGTCTAACCAGAAACGCTAAAAGTGAAAATAATTTAATAAGCACATTTTGAAATTTTCATTTATTTTTAGAGAAATTCGCAAAAAATTTAAAAATAAATAACGCATGGTAAAAGAATACGTACACGTGCCTATGAATAACAACTAAAGTTGAGTCAAACCATTTGTTTGTAAAGAAGCATTTTTCCCTTTAATCTGTTATATACATTATTTAAAGTAGTTTCTTTGGTATACGAAAACTTAACATTCGTTTGTCGATGATACAAAGAGAAAAATTTAAAGAGGCGTTCACATGATACTCGAATTCATGGGTTAATTGATTGATTTAAGAAATATAATAATATTTTTTGAAGGGCATAGCATTTAACCATTTATGTATAATAAAAATTTTAAAAGCTTCAGAAACTTACAAATTGATTACGGAGAGGTAATGGGCGGAAAAAAAAATTTTAGAAAACAATTTGTAAAAATTTCCACAGACGGACGTACAGAATGAAACTAATAAGCACTTTTTTTTAATTTTTTTTTTTTTTTTGAAAATCTACTTAAAATAAATGAAATACTAACTGTGCTGAAGAAAATTGATCTTTCAACTCAATTACAGATTGTATTTGCACTCTCAAGTTTTCATTTCATCTAAATTCAACTAAAATGTATCGACTTACATTTTATGTAAAAAACGATTAAATTTTATTAGAAGGTGGTCTTATTACTTAACTTCGTCCATGTAAAAATTTAATAAATGCATAAATTTTATAGACTCTCACATATGATTTATGTAATTTATTTTTGAAGTTGTATATGATAAGCGAAACATTTGAAAATTTTGTCAGTCTTGATTCATTTTTGGGAAGCAATGCATGTTTGAATGCGAATTAGAATTCGAAGCTAAACATGGACAGCTATACATATGGACGTGTCTTTTTTTTTAGATATATTGGTGTGTGTTACACAAATAGAACAATAAATTTTTTTACTATTACTAGTTTACTATTACTAATTATAAAATATCTAAATTTTTTTACTTATTCTACATATTTATGACATACTTTAAAGTTTTACTTTGTACTTTTAATTCAATTAACCCTAATGTGGGAACTGTGCTCTTTGACCAAAATTCTTAATTGAATCCTTTTTTTTTCCAAAAATTTAAATATTTCTAATATTATTGTTTAAGTCTTTGGACTATATATTAAATTATGCACTTAACTTTTTATTATCTATATAATACAGATCCTTTACATAATAATCCTTGTATAAATCACTTATTTTTTTCATACATATGTACATATTATGTATATATACTTTATTTATTCTATAGGTTGATGTTTAAAGTAGAAACAAAAATGAATAAAAACAATAACAATAATAATACATATATTGATGATGATATTGATGATGATGATGATGATGATGATGATGATAGCAATGATGATTTTGATAACGATAATAATGATGATGACGATAATGATGAAGTAGAAAAAATATAACTAAAAAATAAAAAAATAAAAAATAAATTTTTTTTTTTTGAAATTTTTGTCACGTCCAATAAGAACAAAGGATACCCAATGCATACTAATAGAATTCAATGTCGCTTTGTTAATTTTTTTCTTTTTTTTTTCCACTCTTTCTTATAATTTTCTGTGCCATGATATTATATTTTATCAAATTTTTTCTTTTATTTTTATAATAATATTTAAGTCGAATAAAAATACAGAAGGCACCCTCAGGGTCTAAAAGTATCAAAATAAAAAAAAAAAACAAGAACAATATAAGAAAACCAAAAAAACAAAAACAAATTTTTCGAAACACACTCTGTTGCTATTTAGTAGAATTTGTTGTTTTTGTTATCTCTTCTCTTCTCTCTCGTTTTCTTCTCTTTACATAATTTCTTATTTTTATTTTGTTAGTTTGTTTTGGTATTTTAATTCTACTCTTGTTTTAATCATTTCTTTTGTGAAGGCAGTTATAGCTTGGACGGAGCGCAATGAAACGGGGAGAACTCATTAAAACAATTGTTGGATTATCCTTTTAAAACTATAATAAACATTCTAAGAGAAAAATTATCCTTTAGGTTACTTTTGTTTATATTTTCGTTTTTCTCTATATGTATATATAAGTAATATACTGTTGTTTTCTTTTCTTTACTTTTTATGCTTCTTTTTAAAAATGTACTTGTATATCTATGTATTTATTGTACATAGTTGCTTTTTCTAATGAATTGTTCTTTACACCATACTGCAGTTTGTTCTTTCAACTCTTTTATCATTTTTAATAAAATTCATAATTTGTATTTTTTTTTTTTGTTTTGTTATTATTTTTGAAAATTAATTGTAAATTATAATGATTAAAAAATAAAAATAAAAATTTCTTGTTCATCTGTCTGTTATGTAATTTTTTGACTTTTAAGAAAATTGTTTTGATGACATGTTTAGTTGATAATATTTTTTGATTGTATTAAGTCTAAGACTAAGAATTATGACCTTTCGTGTTATCACGATAACTCATTCAATTTCTATTAATATTTAATTCACATAACTTTTCTGACTATTCACTGAAATTCAATAACATATTGCTAATTTTTCAATAATATATGTACACATGGCATCGGAGGGTATCCAAGACTGATTTTTGACAACGATACGAACAACTTGGTTATATCGAGCCATATTATAAACCTGTCATATTACCCCATTTATCAATAGAAAGGTAAAAATTCTGCAATTTTTAGAAATTCCAAATTTGACGCCCCATAACTCAAGAAGCAGGGTTCAAACGGCAGAACATCACATGGTGTCATTTTTGTTTGTCTGTATACAGTTTCTATAATAGTAAACTAAGAAAGTTAACTTATTTATTAAAATTAAAATTTTTTTGGTATTATTATACCGGTATGAAAGAATATTCGAAAGTCTTACATTTTACTAAACAATAAGCAGAAACTATTGAAAATGTTCTAATAGATATCACAAAGTTGACACGTAGTCATCACTATGTTTTCTCGTTTTAATTTTAGTTTAAAGTTAACTAAAAGTGAGTGGTCCCAGTGCGGGTGATTATAAAAAATTTTCTTTCTGGAAGATACGAGTAAGAATAAAATATAATACTTACTCACATCCAACACTGAATACATATTATCATTTTATTCAGTAGGATGAAATTTTATTAAATCTTTTGAATTTTTCAGAATTTCATAAAGGATTTTTGTTAAAAAGATTGGAATACAAATGTACAAATGAGCCAGTGCTATATTAAAAACGCCGGTAGTAAGTGACAATGTGAAAATTCTATTATAATTTTATTAATGGAAATTCAAAAAATAACTGTCCGAATTGAAAAAAAATTTGTAGACCTAACATTTATTAAGTAGGCAAAAAGTAAAAATATTTCATTAATTCAAATTTGTTTAAAAACCTTGAATCCATTAACTATTTACATCCTTGATTCATAGAGCACATAAATGAAAGATGTATTTGATCTAATTCAAAACTTTCTAACATTAGTTTCATACATTGGACCATTAGAATTATGTATTAGGGTTTACCACTTTTTATATGTGTACTATGATTTTATTTCGAGCATTAATTAAGTTGAGATTGAATATAAATTTAATTATATAATCAAGTTATTAAAATTCAATTTCTATATATACATTAACTGAGTATAAACAAAATTCAAGAGAGAAATAGAAAAATAAAATATTTCACACCCCCTTCCTCCTCCTTACCCAAACTTAATTCCAACAAAATTCTTCCATGATTAATTAACTCAACCCTATTTAAAATGATAACATAACAAGACAAAAAATATTGAATAATTAAATGGTATAAAGAGTAAAAGAGAAAAACGAAAAATATAAAAATATTACAAGAGTATAATTAAAATAAATTTATACAGTTAGTAAAAAAACAACAAAATACAAAGAAAAAAACAAAAAAAAAAAAACCAATTTTGGAACGAAATTGGAATACAAAATTATTATAAACCTAAAAGAGAGAGACAAAGAATGTAAATTGAAACACGAAATTTTAAATCGCCTTCCTCTTTCGATATTTTATTTTAGAATTTAAGAATTATTTAATTATTAGAATCCTCCAGAATTTATGAAAAATAATATTTAGCATATTACGCACTAATGAATACAAAAAAAAAAATCTGATGCGATAAGATCACCTGATGTCGTAACCGAATAATAGGCAGAAAGATTGAAAATTGGCAAAGAATTGCAGTCGATCGAAAAAATTTCTTTTGTACATCCGTTTCAAATTTCAAGATAATCAATAATCAAGTTATTCTTAGTTAACAAACTAAAATAATTAAAAAGATCTAAAATATTAAAATGAGCCCCTAATTGCTCGAGGCGCCTATTAGATATAATACGTTTCTCTCAGGAATTGATTCAGTACAACATATACGGTTAGAAATTCGAAATGCATGCTGTCTGTATGGTATGCTGCCATACAAACACTAACGCTTTTTTCAAAGCAGTATAACCGGCACCTTTTAAAAGATTAGAAATGTCTTAAGTGAAAAATTTCGAAATTTATTTCCAACTAAAATTGTACTATATAATATTATGAAAAGTGTTCTATTATATTAGTTTAGATAAGTGAACTATTATTTTAATGCAACTAACATATTTAATGGAACTATTCCATACTTAAGACCGTTAATATTCTGTTCAGGCTTCTATATAAACCTTATTGAATAAAACTGGTAGTGACAAATCGATCTAACGCATCAAGTATAATTGCCCTAATAGTCTGAAATCTGTACACTTTTCTTAAGCAATTCATTATTAGTTAATAAAATATATCTTTCACTATTAATTTACTACATACATATATAATTAAATTTCACATTTACATATAAATTTACAACATCATTATTTGTTTTATTTCCATAACTGTTATAAAAGAAAAGTTTCAAAAGTTATAGCTCTGTAGCTCCTTTTATTGTCACTATTAATTTATGTAACAAAATTTATAATAGAAATAAACAAAATCGATTACATTCTCAGTATCCTGATCCTTTATCAAAAAATTGAACTATCAATTGGGACATTTTTGCTTATTAATAATTCTTTTATAAATTTTTTTTTTGTTTTTGACTTTAGTTAACAGATTCAGTAATAAAATTTATCATTTACTTCATCATTCCCCCCCGAAAAACGAAAAAGAAAATATTGTTGATAAACTTTGAAGTTGAATTAATTTAAAAATTAATTAAGAAATTTATACGATGATCTTATTACAATATTCGGCGTTATAGAAATTATAGAGGCTAATTTTAAATTTTTAGAAAAAGTGAGATGCAAAATATATTTGCTCACCTAAGAATATTAAACTATAATATCAATATTGTTCTAATTAGTTTGGTGTATAGATCTTTTAAAAAAACTCAATAGTTGAACAGTTGTTTTAATTAAAGCGCAATAAATTTCGCCAATGAAAACATCAACCGTCCCACCAACCAAAATATAATGCAAAATTCAAAAATATTCTTAAAAAATTATCATCTTTATTTCGTCGAATTCATAAAACCTACTATTTTCGCCTACATCTTTGGTACATAGCACTTATTTATTTATCTGTGACATCGTAAGTATCTCAAAGAAAAATTATGGCCGATACAATTTTAAACGTCAAAAAGAGCTTTTATTATATTGGGTTCAAATTTTGTAAGTGCTTGGAGTGTCAACGTTCATAAAAGTTAATTTTTCGCCTTTTCTCACAAAAGTCAGTTTCATATAACAATCGAATTGATAATTCCAACATTTTTCTCTCGTATGCATCCAGTTTGAGTTTTTATAGATTTAATTTTTATTCATCTCTTTTACTTTAACAATAAAATTTGTGCCAAAAGAAGTGCCATTTTAGTACTTTGCATCAATTCCAACCTTTTCAACACTCAAAAATTAAAAATTGAATTGAAAGAATTCTGGAAAAGCAAATGACAGCTTAAATATGTCAGGAATGTGTCAAAGTCAAAACCTATTATATGAGCTTTCATTTGACATTTCTGATAATAAAACATTTTCTTCGAGACGTCTGGGTCATACTTAAAGTTTGTTGTATTGACTGACATTTTAAATAAGCATTTTCGCAATTCATATCGAATTTTTATTTATACCGAAGTGATTTTAAACAAGACCTAACTGTATTTATTTAGTTTTTCATTAAATATTGTTGTAGCAACAGTTTATTCTCAATTCAATTTCCTATTTCGCCGAAAATAATTGCCATATAATTTTTTTCCTTTTTCAATTGAAATAATAAAGGTATTTATCCAGTTTATATTAGATATTGCATATGTGTACATAAAAATGTGCATTCATACTTGCACAGAGTTTTCTTACTTGAGAAGTTGAGAAGAAAGAAAAACTGATTCAAGCGATCAAAAGTAATTTTCAATCCCCGAAATATAAAGGACTTTTTTTTGTCTTCATTTTCGACTGAATGGCCATTTAACTTAAGTTCAGTTTATAATTTTTTCATCTGTTTTAGATATTTATTTTACTTACACATTTACACAACGTTTTAATTTTCTTGATGAGAGAAGATTTTGTCTCTTACAAAATTAATTTATTTTTTATTATAAATACATATATACATACATATTATAAATATATTTATAACTTTTACACAAAATATAGGACAAATTGTTTATTATATCCTTTCAATAAAAAAATTAGTCCTTAGACACTTGTTAAAATTTATATAAAAAGTTAAAAGAGTTGACGAGACTTTTAGAATTAAAAAAAAAGAAAAATAAAGTTGGGTAAAACCAATGGTTTGTACTGTAGCACTTTTTCCCTCAACAAGTGAAAATACTGCTTCTAAGAACAATCTAGGCATACCTACTGCACTACAAAAATTACTTTTATCCATATACGAAGCTATTTGATTAAGGATTGCATATATTTAGGATGAGCAATTTATGCAATCTTTGAAATAAAGCAAAAATAAATTTAAAGAGGGGTTAACACAATGCTCGATTTTAAGGGTTAATTGCGTGAATTAAGAAAAATTATTATACTGTTTAGCGGAATGGAATTTACCGTTAGTTTTCTGCGTTTATAGAAATTTGAATATATTTTCCGGTTTCGGATATATGTGGCGCTAAAATTCAAATTTTACAAATTTCCAAAGGGAGTGGAGGTAGAAAAATATTTTTCTTCTAACGAAATGAACTATTTATTAATGTCTAAAAGCTGTTGAAATTTCAGACTTTTATAACTTATGGGGTGTAGAAGAAAAATTACATCAAATATTTGAAAAAAAACGTATTTTAGATAACGGTAAATTTTAAGGGCCATTTTGTTTTTTTAAATTTCAAGTATGGTATACCAGCCATTATTATTCTGCATTTGCAAAATTTGAAAAATGCTTATGATTTCACTACAATAAATAGTTGAAAATGGCATTTTTATGGTTTTGTGAGGGTGTATATCTTTTAGAGGGAGGAAGGGGGGAGATGGGTAATTTTGTTCTACCGAAATAAGTTTCTAGTAAAGATCTATGTACATACGGGCAGAGTAAATATAATAAGCACATTTTTTCAAAAATTTTTTAGAAAAGTGCTAAAAACAAAGGAAAAAAAATTAAATTATTTTTTTTTATTACATTTTTAGCTTTTCAATTTAATTCTTGTACAATGCGACCGACCAGCTACACAGAGTTCTAACAATTTAAGAATATGTATACAGAGTGTATAAAATAAATGAATTATTTCAAGTTATTATTTAAAACTACAATTTCAATTGTTATTTCAAAAATTTTAGAATAAACTAAAAATAATAAAATGATGGAATAAAATTATTAATAGTTTATAAATAAACTCTTAACAAAATGATCAAATTAAAACTGAAACTCTGAAAAATATTTTCACATATAACAAATGTTCATGGCTCAGAAATCAAAGTTTTCAACAACAATTTAGGCGTAAGTTGTTAAAACAAAAACAAGTTGAAAAAAAATCAACTAATTGCCTAGAACGAAAAAATTTTTCAACTTTCATGCTAATATACGATTGTAAAATATATTTCTACGGGCACTTCATCTAAAATGAAAATTAGAATAGGTATTTTTTTAATAGGTTTTTATTAAATACATATATTCATATAAAATTTCATAGAAAAAATAATACATTAAACACATTTGAACAAATTCTTGTGATTGTGTGTTTCAAATAGAAGATTGCATGTAGCATCTCAATGTAAACAGTACCTAGTAATCATATTGATTACAGCATATAGCAATGTGAAGAACAATTCGTTGGAAATTTCTTCATACTTCTGTAGCTCAGTTGGTAGAGCGTCTGCCTATAGAAAATGGTAGGTGACTGGTTCGAGTCCAGTTCGTGGAGAAAAATTTTTTTTAATTTTTCTGCAATTGTATGAAGAAATTTCCATCGAGTTAAGATTAAAATTAAAATGAAGTCAAGTTGCCGAAAATTGAAATTTTCTCAAAATTGAAAGGTAAATTATTGTATATATATTCGTTCAATAATATTCGATTGTAATAAATAATTTCTTTTTAATAAAAGAAGCCGAATATTACTTGTACACCTTGTACATAATATGCTATAGAATTAATGTTATTTTATTTCCATCTTTAAAATGACAAATTGAAAAAAATTTTTTAGTTCTAATTATTTTCTTTTAATCTTTTATCCTTGTTGACTGTTCCTCTTTTTTTTTCTTCTTTGTCATGTTTATACTCTGTTATCCTTACTGTACAATTTTTCATTTTGTTTATTTTAGTTTATAGTCATTTTTGTGGAATGTAAATGTAATTAAAGTTGAAATTATTTAATTTTCTTTCTTAATTTTTTTACTTTTTCAATAGAATTTTTCTGAAGTTAAACAAACCGAAGAATGATTTTAACCAATGATCTTGTAGTCTCTTTAGTTATAGATTGGGACTGTAATTATAAAATATTTTGATTTTATTTTATTTAATATTATTTTTTTTTACATTTATTTTACAGCAAATTGTCAAAATACCTCAAAAAATGGAATAAAATATTTTAAGAAAATTATTTTAATTTTAAATTTTTTAAAATTTAATTGAAGATTTTTATCTTGAATTTATTTTATTAATTTGATTTTGTATAGTGTTAAATCCTTATTTCATCTAAGTTATTAGTAGTGTTCTATTTAATTTTCAGACTTGCTTTTTTAAATTTCTAGAAAATTTACATTCTTTTTGAAATAAAATTTTAGAGTATTCTTATGAGCTGATAACTCTTTAAAAAAAACTAATGTGATTAAAAAAAACTAAACGCAATGTGTAAGCCCTAGTTTAATGAAAGTGTTACAGAACATTATGAAAATACGTTTTAAACAGTTCTTTACAATTTTAAGGACACTATAGTAAAGATGCCTAGAAAAATGTAAATTTAGCTCTTAGTAGAATTTCGATTTGCGCCACTCGAATCCCTGAAAAGTTCACCAGGTAATTTCGGTAAGAATCAGAACTCAAATATAAAATTTCAAGAAATTCCATTCATTCGTTGCGCAGATATGACAAAAAATGTAAAATCGGACCCCAGTTCTGTTTCCAGGCCCCAATCATTTCAAAAAAAATTTATAGATTCATTGTTTTAACACTCCGAATTTAAACATTAAATTTGGTGAAATTTAGTTGATTATTTCTCTTTATATGCGCAAATATGCAAAATCTGGCCGAAAGAAAGATCCAGTTCTCGAGGCGTAATATAAAAGTTGATCAATTCGTGACACAGTCAAAATAAATAATGCAATTTTAGTAAGTATTTTTTAAACCTATATATAAAATTGAATCAATTGATAGGAAAACTATGACGTTTTATGCAAAAAGTAGTAAGCCTTTCTTTAAAAAACTTCGTCAGTCAAAACTCCTATACAACTACATATACCATTAGAACACAAAACACATTTTTTGAAAAATGTGAAAAATAAATTTTGCATGCGATGTTCAAATATGTACACACGTTATGTGCTCCAATTTATCAAAATAGAAAAAAAAAATAAAACGGACGAGATGGGAGACGAAAAAAAGAAGCAAAATGCCACTAGAAAAAAAGATAAAAAAAAATTTTTGATTTTTTTTTATTAAAATCTTTTTTTTCGTTTTTTTTTTTTTTTGTTAATATTAAAAAAGTAAATTTACCAATTTCATATAGAAAGGCAAAAAATATTTTCAAAAAATGTCTTAAATTTTCTTATAAACAAATTTTCCGTCTTCTTCCTCATTTATTTACATTCTTTCAGAGTTAACCTTAATGAAGGTAACTAAAAAATTAGCTTTGGTGTCTGGAAACACCATGCATGTGTAGCTGACATAAAATGCTTTAAGTTAATCAAATTACAAGAAAAATAAAACAAAAAGAAATTCTGTCTTTTCTCATTCTTTAATGCGACAAAATACTTTTCTGTCATGCAATTTATTGAAAACACTTTGTTTATTTATTCATACTGTTTATTTAAATGGACTGATACAGTGAATTTGATGATATTTTTGTAATGCTTTCGAATTCGTAATATTTAATGATAAATTCAAAAACTAAATATCCAAATATCATTTCTTGCCTTTCTTTCAGATTCTTGATGGTTTTCTCCTCTTCGGATTCTGCGGCAATGTCAAACCTTTCTAGGTTACAAAACAGCTTACAAAACAGTAACCAGTTATTATCCTTTCGAGAATAAGTCCATTTTATTACAAATACCCTATAATTACTTTAAATAAATATCCACTATATTACGTTTATTTTTATGATTAGAAGTAACTTTCTTCCATAAATTCTTGTTATATACATTATTAACTCATGTCTGTATTCTATACATGTGACTTTTATAAATCATAAATTTATTGAAATCTATCACTGATCAAAGGACTTGTCATGTTTTACAACCCTTATGAGAATTTGAAATTAAAATAACATAAAAAATGAAATTAACACCGAATGGTTGTAGGAATGTAAAGCTGTGATAATGCATACATTGTTTGCCACTAAACCGTTATTTATTTGCTACTTCTCATCATAAATCAGTTCTCCATAAAAAATATTCAAGAGATGTCAAATTGCAAAACTTTGGAGCCCAATGATAAATCAAATCAAATGGTAATACCAAGTTTACCAAAACCTAAGTTTCGACTTCATTTTTGAAGAAACTGCATCCTATAATACCACAAGGAACAAAAAAAAATTGATTTACAAATTATGAAATTGAAATTGTCGAAACCATTTTTTTGAAATTTAATTCAACCTTATATTATACTAAAATTTATTGCGGTTTTAATAATTATAATGATACTGACAAAAATACATCTATGACAATAATAATGACGATAATGATGAAAACAATAATAAATAATATGACATTAAAATTATCCTATCACAAAAAGCAGCCGCACCGCAAACACGAAAATTCTAAAGATAACATGCATTATGAATGTTATTAATAAAAACAACACATAAAAAGAGAAAAATAAAAATCGAAAAATAATCAATACCTACACAACCATCGTCTTTCTACAAATTTTCTAATAGTGATTCGAAAATAACCTGTAAGAGAGTAGAGTTCGTGAAGTTCGTACATAAATTTTCCGTACCGTTTGTAATACTAAAAAATAATAGTCTGGTTTATAAACATTGTATTTATATTAAGACTCTGCATCGAATTCTGATCTCAGCCTGAATTTATTATCCCTTCATATAGACTATGATATAACAAAGTATAAATTGATGTGATTGCAATTTAATTATATACTATAACTGCATAGTTACATGGTTTTTGCTGCATTTAAAAATTAAGGTGACTGTGTTTAAGCGCTAACCTATCTAATATTAAATATTTAGCCTATATGTCTTGACCTATTTCATAAATTTAACTGAATCCAAATGTTCAAGAAAATTTATGTCGGTCTAAACTTTACGAATAAATGGTTGAATAAGTTTTGAGGCATGAGGACCTCTATAAAATAATCTTTACTAGGGACCAATTACTTGTTATCAACCTTTCTCTTAAGAAATAATCAAAAAACTTTCTCGAATCAGAAGAACAGTAGCCAAGAAACATAATATCAACTAAAAATAAAATTTACTTTCATATAGCTACATAATATTAACTGGAAATTTTTAAAATAGTTGAAGGACCCCTGGCTGGGATAATTGCCATATAACTTATAAACAAAAATTAAATGTCCAATAATAAGAATATAAATGCGGTAGAGAAATCTACCAAAGTTTCGGCAGAGACCACGGCTTTCGGGGAGTGTTTGGCTGAATGTACAAGATGTTCAGAGAAGTCGCCAGTGGAAAAAAAAAGATCACTTAACGAAATTAATTAACCCGTTTGGTTATTGAAGAAGTTAAAAGGATACAACAAAGGTAAAACATCTGAGAGTGATGTTTTACATTTGTTGTATCCTTCTAATGTATCTAAAGGCTCATTACATCAAGAAAATGGACCAATTTATACATTTATTAAAAAAATAGATTAAAAACATTTTTCCAAACGTACGCAAAGATTTTTCACTAATCTTATTAGAATAAATTTATCGGAATTTGTAAATTTTATTGAGGAATCAAACACACTAAAATGTGATCGGTTATATGTAGTGACAACGTTATTGTAACCATTCTACAGTCTACACAGTTTTCATTATATAGTTAATTCAATAACACCCTCTTTTATCTTCGAAAAATAGAAAATATATCTATCTTTTATTTTTTTTTAATTTGGAAAGCAACCCAAATTTTTTTGATGCCATCTTTTATTTCCGGAAATATTTGATGTGTCTATAAAAATAAAATTTTATTTTATATTCTTGTGATTTGTCTGACCTTAAGTTATTCAGGTGTAAAAAATAAATACATTTTACATGTTATATATTATGTGATATAGTTTAAATATTAAAATAAATTAAATAAATTTAGAAAAAAATTGTAAAATTATATTAAATCTTTGTGACAGAATGACCTATTAACTTAGTTTTCTATGAAAATTAAGTAAACAGAATATTTGATTCACGTATACATAAAAATATAGATTATTATATAAAATAAACTAAAATAAATCAATATAAATTTACTATTGCGTTAAAACCTATGGCGTTAGGGAAAAATTGGAAAAAACTGCTTAAAAGTTTTACTCTGTCCGCTTATTCGTACACCCTTTTAAAACAAAAATCTTAAGTTTTCTACACGAGTCGACCTCTACTAAAAGTTTATTTGTCTAAAAGTTATAGGCCCACAAAACCCAAAGAACATCATTCTTTGACTACTTGTATCTAAATTACGCACATAAATTCTGCGAACGGAAAAAAGTAACTACTGGATTTCTGCCGCGATATATAGGAACATATTTAAATATAATAAAAAAAATGGGCATGAATACTAACCATTATCTAAAACTCTCTTTCCTATGCCATGCCATCAAAAAATATTATTTTTATAATATTAACTCATTTATTTGATATATACGATAGCATATTTTAATTATTTTATTTTTTTCTTATGAATTCTATGCATTTATATATTTTGGTATATTAGTAAAATTAATTTAAATATTTAGTACAGATTGTTTTTTAAAAAAAGCATAAATTTACTTGTTCAAGGGAAAAGTGCTACTTTACAAACCATTAATTTAATCCGAACGCAAAAAGCTAACGGTAAATTCCATGACATTAAATATAATTATTTTTCTTAACTCAATATTAATTTTTGCTATATTTCAAAGACGCGTTTATCCTAAATATATGCAATCCTAGAAATAGTTTCGTATATGAATGAAAATAACTTTAATAGTGTGATAGGTATACATAAACTGTGTTTAAAAGCAGTATTTACACTTGTTGAAGGGAAAAATGCTACAATACAAACCATTGGTTTGACCCAACTTTATTTATTTTAAAATTCACAATAACAAAGTTTATTGTATCAGCTCGTTACTCAATTATAATAAGAAGTTTTGAAATTTTTTTTCCAAAAACTACTGAAAAAAAAAACCAAATTCAATTCACAAATTTTGCAAAACAATTGGGACACTCACTATTCAAATATTATAGTAGAGCTCTATTTGAAGCGAGAGGGAATTTATTATCAATAAAATTTATTTCGTCCATTTCCATTGTTCTTCTTCTAATACCTCGTTTTTGTTCGGAATTTGGTCGTTTGTAAAAAAGCGCTACTTATGGTTACTTGTAAGAAGTCAAAAATGATGAATTCAACATTCTTACTCAAAAAAAAAAGTTTTATAAAGTTTCAAACTAATTTCTCATTTAGTTACCATGCACAAGAACTTACCATTTTAAATGTATATAAGACCTCATAACCTCATATATACATACGAACATATTGTCTCTACATATAAACATATAATTGTGACCTAACTGTTATATAGATACTTTTTAAGTCCTTTGACGTAAGTATATAGAAAAATTTTCGGTTTACCGACCACATTGTACACAAAAAGGGAAATTATGTGATGGCACCAAATTTCGCATATGGAGTTTTCAGTGGAAACACACTTTTGTATGGTAGAAAAACGTAAATAAATTATTTTTGGAGAGATGGTCTTTTTGTCTGCCAGTCTATCAATATATGTGTACACTCATATATCTCAAATTCAGCTGAATCGATGTTCATGAAAATTTATAAATTTGACGGAATTTCTTGAAATATTGAAATGTTTGAGTTCTGTTTGATACTGAAACTAGCTAATGAACTTTACAGCAAATTTTGATGCACGAAGTGTTTCTCTACTTAGATCCAAATTTACATTTTTCTAGATATATATTGCTAGCGTTCTAAAACTTTTAAAGTAGTGTTAAAAGAAAATTTTAATTTCTATCAATTTTAAGAAACTTTTTTACAATTTCGAATATTATCAACTCGAAATAAAGTCCTGCACCATTCTTAATTTCCTTATATTTTTCTCTTCTTTTCTCTATTCTTAATTTCTCTTCTTTTCTCAAATCTTCATCTTTTATCTATTCTTAAATAAATTAAAAATATTTATAAATGTTATTAATGTGAATATTTTTCACCACTCCTTTGTATTTTATGGTAAATAAATAAATGAAAAAAAGAAATATTTTCTTTTCAACTTTTTCCTTTTCGTAAAACAAAAGAAAAGTAAAGAGAGTGTGAAAATTTTTTTTTTTTAAATTTTATTTCTCACGTTTAACATCCTTATATTAATTGGATAGTTTCGATATTATACTTAGTAATGATGATTTCGTTGATTAGCTTATAGTATTTAATAAAGCATTCAATGAAGCTTATAAGTAGTAGATTAGTAATTCGTAAATAATGATGTACTGTACATACACGTACATAAATATATACAAATATTGTATGGATATGTGAGGACTATTTTCGACTTTCTTAATTCTAATTATATTTCTATAAACGTGATTTCAGTCCATTTATCTTTCTAACCATTTCTTTTCAATTATTTTAATTAACAGAGAAATTTTTGCAATTAAATATTTTTTTTTTTGTGATAATAAGCATCTGTTACAACAGTAATAAATATATATTGTGTAAAAACATTTTTATTTAGTATAACAAAAATTAAAAAGTTTAAAATTTTAAAGACACATGTTTAATATTAATGACCATTGTAAGGTTTAATATTTTAGAATTTCTAATATTTTAGAATTATAGCATAAATTCTGGAGAAACTCTAAAAAAATCTAAAATCACAAAAAAGGAATAAATTAATAAACCTAATTTGTGGCATTTAGATTTACACTTTGCATCTCAGTTTAATTAGTTCATATGAGGAATTTAAAAATGAAAATGAGCTTATATTTTAATTAAATATTAAATTTTGGCCAAATTTCAGTCAAAAATTAAAGATTTAACAATTTTTGGATGTGTTAAGTCAAATAGAATAATGAAATAGAAAAAATATAACTTTTCAATTTGGTATTAGCAAGATAAGCTGCTCTAAAATGACTATGTATCAAAGAAAATAAAAATATGTATATACCAAAAAAATATGCTAAACGTAAAATTCCATTCTGAGTTTGAATTTTTGTGGTCATTCTCATTTCTGTGTATTTATTTGAACAAAAATTCTAAAGTTTTAAATAAAAAGTAAATAAAACTGAAGTGCAGCGTGCTTTAATTTGTTATATAAGTTAAATATAATAAAAGAAGTTATTTACAATAACAAACTACCCTTGAATTACAAAGTTTTTATAAAAATTTGGCATAAAACAAAAATGTATTTTGTATGATCTAGCATAATTAATAATTTGATCAAATTTCCCAACACTAATATAGACTCAGTTTTAGAACCTGTTATAATTGCCTAAAGAGAAGATATAAAATATTTGTATATATTATATACTTTATAGTTAAAATTAAAGATGCTAGTTGCGTATTTTTAAATCTTATTAATTATGTGTTTGAATAATAAATATGGCTATGGTTTTGATATCAAACCAATAATGATTTACATAAAAATGATAATTTTCAATATTTTTTTTTCTTTTTCGTTTATTATTAACTTTTCAAATTTATAATTTCTGTAGCTTTTTCAATAATTTTCATATCTAATTTTATATTTGTTTTAATTATTAAACCTTCTTTTAAATATGTTACATCTTTTTCGGAATATGCTGTTAATGGAAAATGTGTTACATAACCAGTATTCGTATGTAAATAAATTCTTGATGCAAAATGAGTTCTCTTAGGTTTTGGAATCAATTTTAATAGCCAATTACATTTTGAAATAAAACGATAATTTTCTTCATAGCTGTATAATTGATTTACTTTATATATTAAACTTCCAAGTTCAGCTTTAGTTCTTATTTCCTAAAAAATAAATTAAAAATTAAAATTGAATAT
This sequence comes from Condylostylus longicornis, assembly GCF_029603195.1. Lineage (NCBI taxonomy): Eukaryota > Metazoa > Arthropoda > Insecta > Diptera > Dolichopodidae > Condylostylus > Condylostylus longicornis. The sequence continues at coordinate 607,061 of NW_026577982.1, forward strand.
TGTTAATATTTAATATAAAAAATGTAATAAGAAAACGCTCATAAACTCTGTAATTTAACAATTATTTCTACTTAAAATTCGTTTTCTTTAAGTTAAAAATTCAGTTTCAAATGCATGCATATAAACGCTCAAAAATCTAATGAAATTTAATTTTTGTAATAAAATATGAAAACGTTCAATTAATAAATAATTAAATTTAATTCTTAGAGTTATGTGAAACGATCATATTTTTCTTTTATAATCTCATTTATTATATTCTATTATAATTTATTTATTTATATATTGCAATAAATTAAAAACAATATATATATATATATACTTACATGAACATCACTAACAGCTAAACCATTTAATAAATTAATAAGAACTAATGCCATAAAAAATGTAAAACAAAATATTAATAAAATTTGCCAAAATGTTATTAAATCTAAATCTTTTGCATCAAATTCACCCATTGCCATTGTTAATGTTATTACAATTGAATATAAAAAATTTGGAAATTTTTCTTTAAATATTATCATAAAACATATTGTAAATGATATTAAATAAAAACTAAATATTAATAAGATTTTTATATATGTTTTTGTTACTTGCTCTAACATAAAAATATAATCAGAACCAAATGTTGATTTTATAACAAATGTTAAATCAATAGCTGATAATAAAATACATAAAAATGCTATACCATTATTTAATATAAATACATTTATTATTGTCATTATTATAATTAATAATAATAATATTATATTTAATATATATTGTATATTATTTATAAAATTTGATTTAATACAATTATTTTTAATTATAAAATATGGTTGAATTATCATAAATATCCGTAATGATTTATGTATAATATTTAATAAACAAAATATTATAATAATTAACATTTTTAATATGTTTTCATTATTATTATTATTATTATTATTAATGTAATTTTGATTTAATAATATTAATGGATCATCTGTTTGATTTAATCTTAATGTTAATGATGAATTATTTAAATTAATATTATTATTATTATTATCATTTTCATTAATTATAATATATTCAATATAACAATAAATATTTAATAATATAAATGTAATTAATGTTAATGAAAAATTCAAAAAATTTATAAATGATAATTCATACCATTTTAAAATAATTTGTATTGATATTATTGGATGTGCTAATAATTGTTGTAAATGTTTTCTATTTGCAAATTCATATATAATATTAGAGAATTTTAATTTTTTATTATAATTATTATCAATATTATTATTTTGTAATGAAATTAATGGATCTGTTTGATTCACTGATTTATTTATTAATATTGATATTAATGAATTATTATTTATATTATTATCATTATAATTATTTTCTATTTTTTTATTTTTATCATCTAAATCTGTATTATAATCAATATTTTCAATAAAATTTCTAAAATCAAAACATATTATTGTATTTTCATTATTTTTTTTATATGTTTTTAAACATTTATCTAAATGTTTTTTTAATAAATCATTATTTATTTCAAAAAATTTTATATTATCTTTATAATAATTATCTTTTAATAATAAAGATGATTTTTTTTCTAATAAATAATTTAATGCTTCAATATTATTCCATTTAATTGTATATGTTATTAATGTTATATTATTATCATAAATTTCATTTATATATGTCCAACCATCATATTTATTTTCTTTAACTAATATATTATCTAATATATATGAAAATAAATTTAAATTTTTCCTTAATATTATTAATTTTAATAATTTAAATATAAATTTAATATCATTTTTAAATTTACGATTAAAATATTTAAAATTTTTTTTAAATTCATCATTTTCATACCATATAATATTATTTTCTAATAAAAATTTATAATATTCTATATTATTATTTAATTTATTAAAAATAGTATTTGAATTTATATCAACATTTATTGAATTTGGATATTTTTGAAAAATTATTGAATTTTTATTTATTAATATAGCAATATTTATTTTATGATTTTTTATTTCAAATATATAATTTAAAAAATAATTAATAAAATTTATAAAAATACTTTTATTATCATTATTATTATTATCATTAATACAATTATTATTAATATTAATATTATTTGTGTTTATTAAATTATCTTCAACATTATTTTCAATTTTAAATAATATATTTTCATTATAACTATTATAATTTTTATTATTTTCATAAATTATTTCGAATAATTTCTCGAAAAATTTATTTGATATTGTTTTAAAACGTGTTTCTTTTTCAGTTATAAAACTTTTATAAAATTCAATATTATTTATATTATTTTGTAATGTCATATTTTCAATATAACTTAGTTCACGACTTGAAATAACTTCATCATAATCTGACATTATTTTATCATGTAATAATATACAAATTTCTTCGGTATTATTTTCATTAAATTTTCGATTTAAAATTATACTAAAATGATACTGAAAATAATAATAATTAGAAAAAAAATATTAAATATCTTCATAAGACAAGAATTCAACTTTAACTCAATTAGCTTATTATTTTTGACAATTTGTCCAGAAGTTTTCCCCTTTTCCGTTAACCAGTCAAAGAATTCATATTCTCAATATACTTTTCAAATTGTGTTATTGTTTGGCAAATTCAAAGTATAACATATATAATGTTAAATTTAGACTTGTCAATCAATTAAATAATGATTTTTGGTGATAAAATAAAAAGCACATACACAAAAGAAATCACGTTATTTTTTAGCACATTTCCAAAACAATTTTGAAAAAAATTGCATATTAGTTTCACGCTGTCCCTTCGTTAGTCTGTCCCCCAAAATCCCAAAAATACAGTTTTTTATCAATTCCTTGATTCTCTTTTACCACGGCATACCATATTTGAACGTCATCAAAAATTCATTTTTTTCAAATTTTTTATATCGTTTTTCTTCTAGATCTCAGTTTTGGAAACTTTTTCCAATTCTTATAAATGCAGTAAAACGTATATGCCATGCCATTAAAAAATATAATTATTTTTCTTATTCATGCAATTAACCCTTAAATTCGAGCATTATATTAACGTCTCTTTCAATTTTTTTTTTCGTTTTACTTCAAAAATTGGATTTGACATTGCTAATTTTAAAGGTATGCAATCTTTTAAATACATGTATTCGTGTGTGAATGAAAGTAATTTTAATAATATAATATAAAGCTCGATTGTTTTAGTAGCAGTACTTTTCCCTTGTTAAATTGAAAAGTGCTTCATTACAAACCATTGAATTGATCCAACTTTTTTTGATCAACAAGATAACTGAGTGAAAATTAAATACGGTCTCGTGAAATGTCCTTACATGTACTTACTTCAAACTTTTTTACTTGACCCAACAATACCGAAAAGAATTCATCATATTTTTCCTTTTCCCATAATTTATTGAAAATACTTTTTTTTTTATTCAAAAATGCAACTGATTTATCAACACTTAAGGTCTCTTTAAATACATCTAAATCTTTTCTTTCATAAGCTTCTGATAGCACATATAATAGAATATTCTAAAATTATTTAAAAAACAAACAGGAATTTTGAATTTAATTTAATTATAAAAGTATTAATTTTGGATCGTTTATTTTTAAAATAATCTATTGGTGATTTTGAAATGGGAACATTCTCACTTAAATTAATTCAAAAATCTAGTATAAACATTTTAGTGTGTTGTGTATATTCTCTACAAGATCATAATTTTCCATTCGAACTATATTTATATTTTCATTGCCATGAACACAAAACAGTTTTAAGATTACAAATATAGACTTATAGATCACTTTCAAAATAAACGATTCAGTTTTATTAAAAGTATGTATATTCTAATTTAGAAAAAGTGAACCATTATCATATTATGCTTACCACTTTAATTAAAAAAATTAATATAAATAATATTTCAATGTTTAATTAAAAACCTTAAACATACCTTTTCCTTTTCTTTTCGCAATTTTTCATCACACTCCTTATTTAGTTTTTCATACTCTAATTTAATATAATTTAAAAAATAATCTCGTACTTCATTTTGTGGCAGATGTTTAATCGATCTGAACAATATATTTAACTATAAAAATTTAATTAAAAAAAAAAAATTAGAATTTAAATTACTAATTTTAGACTCTTACTGTCTACAAAATTTTTAAGACCTTGCCTTTCGAATTTTCCATATACATACCAAATTTTTTTTAAATGCATTTACCTGTTATATCATTATCTGTTACAGATAAAGATACGCTCCCTGTTTTTATTTGCTCATTAAAGTTACAATTTAGAAATTGCATATAATTTTAGAAAATCAATATAATAGCAATATATATACATAATATCCGCTTAGGGTATTTTGATTAGTGTCAAGTGATGAAACTATTTTAAACTTGCCTATACAAATATAATTTTATTCGAAACGAAATTACTTTACTCAAATGAAGATATTGTATGGGATTGTTCATATATAAAAAAAAAATTAAATTAAAATATTTTAGATATACTTATTATGAGTACCCCATTTAATATGTTTTATAAAACTATAATCGTTTTCATTCAAAAATTGCACAGAATATAAAAAAAGCGAAAGTCTGTTAACTTGAAAGCTAATGTTAATCAGTTCGAATACTTATTTTTCATATAAAATTTTTTAAGACTAAATGGTTAACAAATATATAGATAATTTAATAATAAAATAAAATGAAAATAAAGATGGTCCTATCTATTGCCGTTAAAAGGCAAGTGACGAAGTACCATATATACAAATTTTAATTTAATTGTTTAATACTTAATACATACTTGCTGTTTAAATCTTAAATCTGGCAAAATAATTTCGGCGAATAAAATAAACGATCATAATATATATAAATATGTGATAAAGTAGCCCCCTTTCTCTTTGTAAATTTATACTTTAAGATTTAAAATTTTTTATCTTAATATTTCTTGATTGCCATTATATTGTATAATGTACATACATCCCGATTTTACATATAAGCTCATATTTTCACTCATATTTTCGATCATCTGTTTTAACAATTCTCAAATTATATTATTCTCATTTTATCAATTGGATTTCAATTGAATAGAAATTTTAAAATATTGATTGAACATGTCAGTTTCAAAAGCAAAAATAATGGATTCTGAATTTTGTATATTACATTCGAGATTTGTATATTACCTACATGTATATTTAGAGTTGATATCTAAAATTTCAAATGCTAGTCAGTTTAACTAATAATAAATGCATAAAATTCTACTTTTTAAATAAAAAAACCTATACGTACACATATATTAGGTAAAATATTTCAGTACAATCATGTATACATAAATGTAAGATAATTTAAAAACAATATATTTTATACAAAAATATTTACCGGTTTTTTATCATGACTAATAAGAATTGGTAAACTTTTTAGTAGCAATCTTGTAGAATCAATGACGTCATTCTCAGTTAAATTATTCATTATTTCCAATTAATATTATATATTATATGTATATAATTACATATATGTATACACACAAAATAATTGATATTTTATGTATCAATTATTTTTTTATAAATTTTTATTAACATTTTACATAAATATATTAAATTTTGTTATTAACACTTTGAAATTAATTTTATTACTAAATAATTTTAAACTACAAAAAAAAATTACATATATAAAAACTACTTGCGTTAATTTAAAATAAGTTTAAAAAAAAAGACAGTCTAATAAAACTGTCTTGAAATACTTTGAAAAAATCACAAAAAAAAAAAACAACAAATAAATAATATTTTTATTGATTTTATTGCCATTATATTTATTTGTTTGCGTATACTCATACCATACCCCATTTTATCAATATAATTATTTCTATTAAACTCATGAGTTTAAGATAAGGAAAATTATTAATTATACCATGTGAGTAATTTTGCAGGAAAAGACATAAGTTAACTTAAGTAAAATGGGGACTCAGATTTGAAATACTTCTTTTGCAAAATTTAACATATATTCAACAAGTTTTCTAATCGTTTTTACGTTAACGCTATTCTACTCACGCTACAGAGAATTTCTTAATGTTTTAAAGAATTAAATGAATGAAATGATGTGTGCAGTCTAATTTTCACCACTGTTCAATGGGATTCAGTTTTTTGAATAAAATTTTTGAAATGTTATATTTATAGCAACCATTTCCAATTTAATTTTATCTAGTTGATATAGTTGACGCATACATATACTTATATAGACCCCTTTAACCTAAGCTGCAGATGTCAAATTTTTTTTTTCAAACAACAGAATAAACTTTTGTATTTAAAAATAGAGTAGAAATATTTTTGGTAATAGTTTTATTTTTTCTAGCGGAGACATTAAAAAAATTGATTCTTAATAATTTTATTTCTAGACTTAATGAAAAAAATTACTTTCATAATTTGAAATTCAGTAAATTCTTTTTGTTTAAACAAATAGATTATTGTTATTTATTTTTGTGAATGCGTTGATCATAGCGGTCTATTCGAAAATCTGAAATTGTATATTAAACAAATTTTCGTAACAAAGTTCAACTTGTAGAATTGGGGTTCGTTCTAAAAAGTCATCTAAGTTATATTCTAAAAAATTACAACCGTCATCACAATAAAATAATCAATCTGCATGTGTACATACGAATATGTATATAAATATATTTTCAACCTAAAAAGAATAATGAATATTTGAAATTTTATAAAAATTTCAAAATATTTAACTTTTTTTTCCTTTCAAAATTAAGAAAATATTTTGATTTTATTTCAACAATTTTTAGACATGTAAAATAAATATTACAATTTTCAACAAATTAATTAATTTTTTTCAAAATTTATAACTTAATCTTATCGTAAAATTTTAAAAGTATGTACTTATCACATAAATATCACATTTGTATATCTATAAAAATTTTCTACATACATACATTTAAGTATAAACAAGTATTACACAAAATAAAATTTTTTGCGTAGAATTTTTTGCTTTCCAACCAACAGAAATACATGCAGTAAATGTCTTTATAATGAACAATTTGTTTTTTTCTATAAAATTTTATACAAAAATGCCACTATATATTTTAACAAATTACAATTTGATGTAGAATATATTGTAAGAAATATTTTGTAATTTATACTAATATAAAATGACTTATGCATACATATGTATGTATTTATAAATTATAATTGATCATCTCTTTAAAATTAAAAAATTGTCACGCAAGAAAATTTAATTCAAATACAACCTAATTATATATAAAATTAAAATATATGTATGTCTTATTTCTCAGGTATGAAACAAATCCTGCTATTTACACAATCTAATGGAAATTACTAACAGAAAAAACAATAATTCGGCCGTTTCCTCTCATATAATTTTCAATAAAAATAATGTGTAAATATCTGCGTTTCTCGCAGCATTATATATACATATATTGAATTTTTACGTTAATCCAAAATTTAAGATTTATAGGTAGTGAAAATATATCTGAATGTTATTTAATATACGTATATATGTATGTTGTACTATAAATCTCCATAATTACAAATAAAACTTATGTAATTTTTGATGTTCATTATATGGAGATTTCACTGTACTTAAAAAACCAATTACATAGTTAGTTCTTATCATTTATTATTTTATCAAGAAAGGATATTGCGTATGTATGTCGGTTTTTATTATTTCAATTATTGTCTTTGCAATTAATCTTATTCAAGAAAACAAAAAACAAGTTAAAGTACATTTCGAAGTAAACACATAATTGTATATATATAATAATTTCTTTGTTATAAATTCTGTTACCACAAATAATATAATTATAGTAATGATCTCCAAGACAAAATTTTTATAATTTAATTCTACACTTCTTATTACTAGTCAAAAATGTTAATTAACCTTCACAATTTTTTGATTTTAATCTATAACATAAACTCAATCATTTTAAAACCGAATTAAGAAATTATTTATAAAATGTGAAATTTTTATAATTACAGTTACATACATAAATTATAAATCTGAAATTCATATTTAAACCCAATATTGTGAGAACAAAAAATTGAAACTTTTTAGTTTTTTTATTCTTAAAAAATTTTAAAAATTAATTTCATCATTTGACTTAATGCAATTTGTCAATAGACCAAAAGATTTTCTTTGGTAAAGATTAACTTTTTAAAAAATTTTAATATGCAGATAAAATCCAATAGAATTGTTAAAGTGATGGAAGATTTTTTGCTGTTTGATTCGTTCTGAAATTATAGGTATTTATTTAGATGTATGTATGTACGTATAATAGAAAATTCTGGGACTATTTTTCATAAAGAAACTGTAGCTCAAGAATGAAAATATTAAGATTCCTCCTCAACTATTGTTTAATATATTACAGAAATTGAAGAAAGATTAAAACACCCTGTTGATAGTCGTATCCAAAAGGAAAATTTAATTTAACAAAATATGTACATGAATACATATGTATGTGCAAAATTTTACTCATTAAATTTTATTACGTGTCACATTTCAGCTATAATTAAAACAACTTGTATCTTATCTACATACATATGCATAAACATATAATAAAGGTAGGTAAAGATAAAAAATCCTAATCATAAAAAAATGTTATTTAAAGGCATTACTAATAATTTTCGTTTCATTACTTATTTTTTTTTAGTCAAATAAATTGTATTGGAAAGAATATAAAACGTAAGTAATTTTATTTTACAAATAATAAATACATTATACTATAGTTGAAAATTAAAAATTATAATTCTGTGGAGATTTTTAAAACTTGAAAGGAATTGTAGCTACATTATGTACATGCACAGTTACCAAATTTTTATTTTGTGAAAATTAAGAGTCGCAAGTGTGGAAATTTTCTTTACATACTTACATACATAGGTATGTACTTATGCAAAAAATTCAATAAAAACTACTACAAATATAGAGAAAATTCCAACATTTTAAAATCGCAATGACAAAATTGCAATTTTGATTTTGACAAATTTTCACAAAATTTTAAATTGAAGGTTTTAAAAATTGACACCAAAGCTTATGATTTTATTAACATATTTTTTAATTAATTTTATTAATTTTTTTTATGTTTTCATATAAAGATGTTCGACAACATTGAAGAGTATTTGCAAACGATGACAGAACCGGAACAACATTATTTTGTTCATACAATTATTCAATATGCAAAACAAAAAGGTGTTGATTTACATAAGGCAACTGAAGAAGAAAGAATTCGTATTGTTACTGATGGTATTGAATGGTTTATGACAAAAACTGGTAAAAATGATGAAGTATTTACATTAGAAAAAGCAACCGAGATAAAAAGATGTAAAGTTGTTTGAAACACATCATTTAGAGATCAAATATTATTCAGATGCCCCGTAAGTTCGTGTGTTACAAATTAGCAAAAAAAAAAATATAATATTTTATATTTAAAAGAAAATCAAAAGAAAAGCAAAAAAAATATATGTATATTCAAATAATAATACATAATTGGAGATCCAATTTTATAATTGAATTTATGGCAAAGATAAATTTCTACAAAGTACATAATGTAATTAGAACAAACACTAGTGCATAGTTACATGTTAATTCAAAGTTCCCATTTATTAACATGAGCTACATACATGTATATACATAAACATATAATATATATACAATTATTATATAGCAATGAAAAAAATGTATAGATACATATAGATTAATAAAATTTAATATAAAAACTAGATATTTTTGTTTTATTTTATTTGTTAAATTTTTTTATTTGCGTATAACTGATTTATAAAATAAATTAAATATAAAATAACATTATGTAATGTGAATAACGTAAAAAAATAGGATATTCACATATACATGTCATGGACAGGGTTTTCTCAATACAATGTTAATTACCCAATACACCTTTGTATCCCTAAAGCAAGGTGATAGAATAAGTACAAACAAAAAAAAACATTCGAGTTCATTTGTTGTTTTTTACCTATCTTCCGTACCAGCCTTGAGAAACTAATAGATACAAAACAAATACAATAGCTCTTTCAATTTTCCAATTAAAGTTTGTTTCCCCCGAATGGTTTAATTTCCAATTTTAAAAATCATAATTAAAGCTCGTTGTATGTTGCTAATTTTTATTTTATTAATTCTTTTAATGAATAAAAAAATTCGATAAAAAAATACAAGTGAAAACGATCTTGCAGCGACTGTAAGATTTCTATGTATGAAATTTTGTAAAAAGACATTAATTAATTTTGCAAAAAACATTATAGATTTTTATAGTATACATGCAAACATTTTAATGCAATTTGGTTTTTTATAATTAAATTTATTTTAATGCAAGCATTGTTTCCAAATTAAAGGGACTGTATCGGCAATGTTTTAATCAATTTGGCAAATGCGGAATTTGCAAAAATAGGTTTGGAATATTAAGCATGTTGGTGTTCCCAAAAACTGGATGTGATACAGGATTAACAACACTTTCATTTGTTTCTACATTATTTGTTATGGAATTCAAGGCAGCACTATCTGACTGAGTTATAATAAAGCATGTTTTGTTGTCAGTAACTTTAATTGGTTTAATTCCATGTTCAACATTAATTACAATAGGTCGTTGTTGTATATGCTGCATTTCACTTTGTGACCATGTTTCATCGTCATGATCTTGTTGTATTTCCTCATCCTCTTCTTGTTCTTGTTCCTGTTCTTCTTCTTCCCTTATATTTTTTGGTTTCCTACCTTTTTTTTTTGGTTCTTTTGGTAAATCAACGTTATTCGGATCTTTTATTTTTATTTTGCCATTGGCATGACTTCTTAAATGTTTTGTTAAATTATAATTTTCAGCAAAGCCACGCCCACATAGTTGGCAAATGTAATCTTTAACACCTGTATGAACTTTTGTGTGAGCTTTCAATGTGCCTTCCCTTTGAAAAGCCATATCACATATTTTACATTTAAATGGTCTTTCATCAGAATGTGATATATAGTGCTTTGTTAATTGTTTTTTATCATAAAAACTTTTCCCGCATTGTTCGCATTTGTAATTCCGTATATTTCCATGGCGCTTTTTATGCTCATTTAGCAATGTAGTCGAGTAAAAATGAGCTCCACATAATTCGCACTGACAAGGTTTTTCTTTAGTATGAACCATTCTGATGTGTACCTTAAGCTGAGGGCCCTTCAAAAATTTCTTCTCGCAATAATTACAAGGATAACGCTTATCACCTAAGTGGCCACGAACGTGTGATGTTAATGCCCACTTTCTTGTAAAAGCTGCTTCACATAAATGACATTTAAATGGACGTTCTCCAGTATGAGTATTCATATGTTCGCGCAAATTTGACGGAGATTTGAATATTTTAGTACATATCTCACATGGATAGTTCATAACATGAGCTTGTTCATGCTTTCTTAGAGTATTTTTACGATCAAATGTTTTATCACATATACGACAGTGCCATAAGTTATCATCACCTAACTTTAAAGTAGCTGTATCTGCAACTATACTTTCTTCCAAACTTTTCCGTGCTTGTGCAATAATTTCTGCATCACATATATGCAAAAGAAATTTTTTTGAATCGTAAAATTTGCTGTTACAGCCTGAACATATTAATAAAAACTTTTGCATTCTTATAGAATAGTATATTTTTCCTTTATGATTTGACTTTTTATAATTGATTGTATTTTTAGTGAATTCATTGTCGCTACCTTCCAATGCATCATTCAAAATGCTTCCACTATTTGCTAAATTAGTTTTTTCAAAATTTTCACTGTCATTTGTACTTAGTAAAGCACTTTGAGAGTCGTCTAGTGGTTCTACTTTAATACAAGATTCCGCATCATTTTCAAGACATTTATTCTCCTTTTTAATTCCAGGCATCATTCTCCTTCCAATTGTACTTAGAAATAAAAACACATATACACATTTATTATTTAATATTTTATTTATGAGTTATGAAATTAAAACTAATTATAGTTATATGTTAATTTAGATGAATAAATTTTATTATTTTCAATAACTAATTAAATTTTCTAACAAAACCGAATCATAACATTTCCCACAATACAACAATTAATATAATATCTCAGTTTTGACATTTCATATCTACAAAAAAAAAGTTAAAAACGAAAACATGATTTCAATAATGACAACTTCAAAAATTAGATTAGTCAAACCATAATAAACGTAGCAAATATACTATGTATATAAACACAATTAGTAAGCTTATATTCTACTTGCACGTGACTTTAAGCGGATTTCGGTTTGAGATCATATAAACACTACTTGACTTGAAATTTTCAAGACAAGTCGATTCGATAAAATTATAAACTTGACTTAATAATCGACTGCATATAATATGTACACGGATTAAAAGTTTGATCATCTTCTTATCAGCTAATGTAAAATTCAAGTCAATTTTAAGTAATATTATTTTGATTTGTACAGATTGAAAACAATAATAATAATGCACTCGAAATAATACTAATAATAATATAAACATAATTTTTACGAACACTTTTCTAAAAGAATTTGAAGAAAAAAGTCATCATTTATTGTTCATGGTCTTTTCACAACACAAAAATTAAATTTCAACCTAGTCAACTTTTAATTTAATAACAAACCTGTCTCTCGAACAATATTTTTGAAAGCAAATCTAACTTCTTTAAAGTTTGTCGATTGGCTCTTTTTATTTGTATATTTTAAAGTTAGATTTTGTTTACAAAAAATTCAAACTAATAATGAAAATAAAAATACAGAAAGACATAGCTCAAAAAGAATTCGAATTCAAAAAGAAATTGGATTTGAACAACTTTTTGACTAAGTAGCAACTATTTATTCTTGAAGTTTGTTGGTATCAAAATTTAATTAAGTAATTTTCTAATTGAATTATTTTAAAATAAAATTTAAAAATACTTTAATAAATTATAAATATGTATTACCATTTACTCTATAATTAAGTACAAAAATTGGTTAAGTTACGATTTTCAAATGCTTTTTGACGCCTAACATATGTAATTGCTCAAGGTGGATTTTCATTTATTTCAGTTGAGATAAGAAAGAAATAAAAAACTTATTTCCTAAAAAAATCAACTGCTTTGAATTCATTATTGTTTCTGAACGCGTGTGAAAATCTTTAGAATTCCGGTGTATTGCCTAATTGTCGTGCTTTTGGTATTTTGCTGAATACAGACTGTCAATAAACTGTCACACTTTATTTTCTCATTTCTGAATTGGCTGCTTATCAAGTAATGTAAATAAATAATATCAATAGTACCCTACATAAGTTATAAATTGGAATTCTAATAATTCTATTTAATAAATCAAATTTGCGTTCTAACTAACATTTTAAAATGTCTATTGTGATATCTATTGTTTAGAGGAGATTTGTGTTCATTTGGTTTATTTAAAAAGTATTTTGCAATATATTTTCTTTAGCGGTTTAATTTCTTATCAATTTTTAAAAATGACCTCAAATGAGGTGTTGACCCAGTTTCAGAATTGTCGATTGATAAGAAATCATCAACTTATTATAGAGGACCTCTGGATTCGAAATGGGAAAATAATTAATCCCGAAAAAGTTTTCTTCGACGAAAAACGTGCAGCAGATATTAAGTACGATTGCAAAGGCTGTATAATAGCACCAGGTTTTATTGAATTGCAAATAAATGGTGATTTGCAAATTTATGCATACAATTTAACTTTTAAAAGTTTAAGCTTCGAATTAATTTAAGGTGGATACGGAGTTGATTTTTCTCATGATGTTGATACGGTTGAAATAGGTATTGAAACAGTTGCTAAGGGTTTGCTGTCAACTGGTGTTACCTCTTTTTGTCCCACGATTGTAACGTCACCAAAAGAGACTTATCATAGGATTTTACCTAAAATAAAAAAGAAGCAAGGCGGAAAGCATGGTGCTACTATTTTAGGAATTCACCTTGAAGGCCCGTTTATTAATCCCAACAAAAAAGGAGCACATCCTGAAAACTTCATTCTTGATTTCGACCATGTAAGTACAGGATGTATAATAAAAACATGTTGAGCATAATTTATCTTTCATCTTTATAATGATCAAGGGATTCAACGAGATTCTTGAAACTTATGGATACCTTGAAAATACAAAGATTATAACATTGGCACCAGAAAAGAAAAATTCGGAAATATTAATTAAAGCCTTAATTAAAAAGGATATCACAGTTGCGCTAGGACATTCCATGGCAAATCTCTCTGAAGGCGAAAAAGCAGTTGAAGCTGGTGCCACTTTAATAACCCATTTATTTAACGCAATGCTGCCTGTAAAGTTTTAATCATTTTAAGTTCTTTTACTTTATTTTGTATTCCAATATATTTTAGTTCCATCATAGGGATCCTGGTTTAGTTGGGCTATTGGCTTCAGATAAAATCTTAAATGAACCTCCCATATATTTTGGGATAATAGCAGATGGTGTACATACTCACCCATCTGCTGTAAGAATTGCCCATCGTACAAATCCTAACGGATTGATAGTTGTTACAGATGCTATTTCTGCTATGGGATTGGAGGAAGGTATACATCATATAGGACAACTTGACCTTGAAGTAAGGAATGGTAAAGCCTACATTGCCGGAACAAGTACATTATGTGGTAGTATTGCAACCATGGACGAGTGCGTTAGAATTTTGCAAAAATTTACTGGTAAAATAATTTTAAAAATTTATTGACATGATTGTGGTATCCCTGTACTTAATATTTATACACTGAGTTTAGTTTAACAAACATATTTTATTTTAAACTCTAATTTCAGGGTGTTCTTTAGTTTACGCCCTCGAAACTGCTTCACTTCATCCAGCTAAGTGTCTTAAAATCGATGATAAAAAAGGTACTTTAAATTACGGTTCCGACGGTGATTTTATATTTTTGAACGATAATCTCGAAATTCTATCAACTTGGATTGCAGGAGAATGTGTGTTTATTTCGAAACAAAAAGACAACATCTTGAAACAAGAATTTGAAAAAATTTCTAAGGTTAATTCATAAGAAATATTTACTATTTTTTAACATTGCATTTTTTAAATTTGTGTTCCTTGGAAAATTTTATATTTTATACATAAATGTTTATATTTTTAAGTACATATATACATTTTATACATATAAAAATTTTTTTTTGGTTATTTTATTTATTTACTTCAAGTTGCTACAAGCTATTCAAAAATTATAAAATAGCAATTACTGTAACTATAGTCCACTGAACTGAAATGCTTACACACACAAAGATGTAAGCATTTGCGCTTTACAGAAAGAAATTTCAGAGGAAAATTAAAAGAATATTTAAATGCCCCATCGCTGATAGCCAATCCCCCCAATTCTTAACAACATACGAATTATATTGAAGTTGAACCGATTTAAGCAGTTCGGAAAAATTTTTTTAATGCGGTGGCCTTATACTTACCAGGGTAGTGGTTATTCCTCAATTTATTTTCTATTGAAATTATTTTTTAGTTTGAAAAAAACTATTTTCATTTTCTTAATATTTTTTTATTTTTATTTTCGTATATTGAAAGATAAATGAACAGTTAAAACCGTTTAATTGCTTCTTTTTAGGCTCTTCTAACTAAAATCTTAAAAATAAGTTTTTTGCATAATTATAATTGATCGCTAATAATTAAAAATTTTACTTTTACAGATTTATTGGTTAAATGATATTAGTTACATGTATGTACATACAAAAATTATTACTTTAGTATGTAAATGCAACAATTATTACTTTACTTTTAACTTTAGAAATTTAGACATACTACAATTTTCGAACGTACTTCTTTTTTATCCAAACGTCTTATTTTAGTAAATTTCAAAGTTTTAATATATCGAAGATATTTGGTACATATTAGTTGTAAGGTAACACTAATTATCTTAAATATGCAATACGAGTATTTACTTGGATATAAATATGTTTTCAGTGAAGATTTATAATAACAAGCAAATACTCGTATGTTTAGAGTTTGGTGATTTTGCCCTATAAGAATTTTTCAATTTAAAATTTATCTTGAACTTTTTTTCGTAATTTAACTTAGCACCCTTTTAAATAGTGCAGAAAATTTATGTATTGATTGATTTTCTAAAAATTTTCTAAAAATATATTTTTAATAAAATTTATTTTAAATGCAAACTTCCTTCTTTTGGCACTTTGTTTTTGTAAACATCAAAATAAAACTCCTAAATTTATTTATATAAAAATATTCTTAAGTATTTTAAGATGTAAATGACTTAAAACATAAAAGGATGGTGATCATTTCTGTTTTTCATACAATGGTAAATTCTTAAACGTCAAATTTTACAAAATCTGAGATGTCTGAGTTTACGAATACTCTACTGCGTTTTTACTTTCAGTCAAAGTTTAAATTTTTAAACGTTTAAAAAAAGTCAATTAAGCGTCAAAATTGTAGATTTTTTTTTTTACATGCAGACAGTCTGACGTAGTAATTCGGTAAATAAATTTGATGTGTTGAGTGACTATCATTACGTTAAAAATAATATAAAAAATATTTTTTTTGTTAATTTTTAATATGTAAGTATAAAATTATTTTAAATCTAAAAATTTTTTTTTTGTTTTGACTTTTACGGATGATCAAAATTCAAAGTCAATTACGGGTAAAAAGTTTACTACATTTCTGTCTGTAAAAGTTTTATACGTCAGACAGTTTGCAGACTGAAAACAAAATTTTGAGGTTAAAAAATTTGCGTAACTCTATACATTTTTTTTAAAACTAAAAGGAAAATTAGAGTTCTTTTCTACACGCGGTGGCCTCACCATCGACGTTCAATAACAACAACTACAACGACTATGTTACATATTACAAAAACAAATTTTCGGTGTCGTTGAATTAAATGAAACTTTAATTTAGTTATTGTAGTTGGAAATTTGGCAGTTGTAGTTGTCGTTCTCATTGAGTGTCGACGGTTATATGTACTTACCAAGGTAGTGAATATGTAAAAGCGATCGATCGATCATAGATAATTATTTTTTTGCTTTTTTATTTATTTTTTTTTAAATACAGTTTCTTATTCAAAAATTTTGCTCTCTAATTCCTTACCCTACCCTTCCATTTGAAGGACAGAAAAGGTTGGCTACGTTAAAAATGGAATTTTTATTTCTTTAAATGCATTTTTTTAATATGCATTTATGTATGTAGTTTTTTCATAGTTTACAATACTTCAAACATTTGTTAAAAGTTAAGAAGAATTTTGTAATTTTTTCAAGAAGGTTTGTGTTACTCTTATAGCAATAACTTTCGCGTCTGGATCATTTGCAGTTAGCCCACACTTTTCCAAAAGTTCATGAATTTCATTATTCAGTTCTTCTTTTTGATTTTCGTTTAATTTCAATATTTTTTCACCTAATTCTCTGAAGTCTAAAAAGAACAGTTCTTATTAAAACAAAAAACAAAAAATAATTAAATATCTAAAAATTCATACTTTCATCCGCAATTGGTACTGGCAAATTATTTAGAGCTGAAAAATAGAGAAAACAAAGGATAGTTAAAAAAAGTGAAATCTTTAACAAAGAAAAAAAGCCACCCTACCCTGACTTCAGAATTTTATTACTTTATTAATATAAATTTCAGCAATTATAAGTTATAAGTTGAATTGAGCGCTAAACAGTATAAAAAGGTGTTAAGCATATGCTTAAGCATATTTTATATTCAGTCCTATCATGAATTTTGCTTGTAGCTCTAAAATTCGGAAAATTACGAATGGCATAATATTATCAATTACGAACTACTGAAGTTCTGTTCCGAATATTCGTAATGGAATAATTATAAATTACGTTAGTTTATAAATTACATACGTAATTATAAACTACCCTCAAAAGTTTACGAAAGAAATAATCACACGTAAGAAGTCATTTAAAGAGAAGGGCAGTATTAACTTTTAAAATTTTGAATTTTTTTGTTTGAATTTGAATTACGCTACCGTGAGGAGAAATTATCTTTCATACAAGAGAATATTTTAAAAAATATTCTTTTACGTGAATATTTAAAAAAATATCCTTTTGTATAAAAGTTGTCTACTGAAACAGCAACCAAAAAATATGAACAACCATTTGATAATAATTAAAATAAAATACTGATTTTAACATTCCGAAAAATGATACTCTCATTGATGATTCATAATCTCTGCGAAAGAAAGTTGTGATCATTAAAATGTCTACTTAATTATGTTCGTAATTCATAGGATTTTAAGAGTGGAATTCATAATAGAACTGATTATGTAATGAATAGGACTTACATCTATATATTTTGTACACACACATATGTATGTATATTTGCCGAGTGAAATTAGTACGAGTAGCGCAGTTAAACCGTATGAACTATTTTGACTAAACAGTTAAGAATAGTCAAAAATATATTGTATTATCATCGCGCTGTATTTTTTGAAGCATTGCGTTTCGCAGTTATTATTTTGCAATATTGCGTTTATGAAAATCTCATGTATGAAGCGAAGTTAAAAAACCGGAAAGTGATGATAATGCACCACTGTACCACAGAAATGGATTACAAAGGATTCTAAACAATTGTCGATTTCAATTTTTTTGTACAATAATATATTATGTATGTTCACAAGTGTACAATATTTTTTCTTCATTTAATATTCTTTATACTTATGTACATACAAATACCATACTTATGTATATATAAATAATAATAACATAAATTAAATAAAAAAAAAATCTGATGTGATCAGTACATAACCGACCGCAATGTGTATTGTCTAGTTAATTGAAAATGTTACAGAATAATATAAAAATGTCTGTTAAATACTTCTTTCGAATTTTTAGAACATTAGTAAGCTTATATTTAACATATCTAGAAAAATGTAAATTTGGCTCTTAGTAGAACTTCGTTTTGTGCTACCCGAATTCTTGAAATGCTCGCCAATTATTTTCGGTAACAACCAGAACTCAAATATCAAATCGTTCCGTAGATAGGGTGAAAAATGTAAAATCGGCCCGCAGATCAGTTTTCGAGCCCTGAACTTTTCAAAAAATTTCACGAGGAATTCAAACATTAAATTTCAATGAAATCGGTTGATTATTTCTCTTTAT
The DNA here is from genome assembly GCF_029603195.1 of Condylostylus longicornis. Classification (NCBI taxonomy): domain Eukaryota; kingdom Metazoa; phylum Arthropoda; class Insecta; order Diptera; family Dolichopodidae; genus Condylostylus; species Condylostylus longicornis. Next base: position 626,131 of record NW_026577982.1, read on the forward strand.
ATACACAAAAATGTATATTTGGCCCATAGTAAACGTCTAGTTGCTGACGCCTGATTTCTTCCAAAAGTTAGGAGGTTTTGCGACCGGTCGAGCGAACCTTATATATGAAATTTCAAGCAAATCGGTTAAATAGTTTCTTTAAAATGGTCAAAAATGTAAAACAGGCCCGCTAAAAAATACAGTTCCTGAAGCCTAATATATCCCAAAAGTTGATCAATCCGTGCCATGGTGGTAATAAACTTACATATAAAATTTTATCAAAATCGGTTCAGCCGAACTTGAGATACAAGCGTGCACACACAGACCGACAGACCGAGAAACCGACAGGTTGCTAAAAATAGTTATTTACACTTCCTTACTATGGAGAAGTGCATTCCCACCGAAAACTCGATATGCAAAATTTGTTGCCATCACATAACCTACTTATTATATACACAATACGGTCGGTAAAAATTAATATGTATGTATGTGCATATTTATTTAACAATGGGTACATACCAACTTTCCAATCTACAACTTCTGTGTCTTCAATTGCTCCAACATTTTCATTATAAGCTATTTCCTTTGGAATTGATATTGATGTTGACGGAAATTCTTCTTTCAAAGCTTTGCAAACATAGAAAAAACAATATTTTATTCTGAATAATAGAATTACTTATTAAATTAATAATATCCGGACCTGGGTATTGGAATTAAATTCTAATTAGAACTAAAATATCATAACCGAATTTTTTTTACTATATTATAAAGGACGATTAAAAATATTATAAACTCAATTTTAATATGATATTCCTTCAACTAAAAGCGTTGAAATTGAAAGAAATGGCCAGGCCCGCAAATTTTATAAACTCCCGGGGCCTTAGTATGTATTTAGATTTTTGTATAGAAATATTCAGAAAAATTGTATTGTAGCACCAATCAATTCGTACGGTACTGTCTTACCACTTTTCCAAATAGAAAGATCGTTTCACAAAAACCGAATTACATTTAAAGGCCCCTATATACAGAATTAATTTTTACCTGGCGTATTTGTTTTATATGCAATATTGTATGTTGCATTTGGATTTTTTTGTATACAACTTTGTTTCGCGAGTATTTCAAATAAAGTACGTATTTTTAATTCATTCCGTTTTTCAATATAATTTTGCCTTTCAATCATTTCTGCTTTATCCTCTTCGTATTGTTTATCCATTTGATTTCGTTTAACCTCCAATTGTTTAATTTTGTTCTCATATGATTTTTCATATATTTTGCCTCTCTCAGTTAAAATGCTTAATTCAGTTTCAAATCGTTTGGTAAGCAACTCTTGGTTTTTAAGGTTGTCTTTTTGAAGTTTTTCTTCTTGTTGTTTTAAACTTGATTTTGCTTTTTGAATTTCAGTGTCAAGTTCCAAAATATTTTCATTTAATATTTTATTTTCAATTTTGCTTCTTTCTTCAATTTCATTCTGCGTTTCCATAAGTTGTTCTTCAAGTCCTTCTTTTTTCTTTTGTAGCTTTTCAACTTCATTTTCGATACTCCTTTCCATTAGTTTTTTCTCTTCACAAAGATGCGCTTTCTCCAATTCGAATTTTCTTTTCACATGCGCATTATGTTCTGTATTATTTTGATCAAGTCTTTCGAATTCTTCCTTTATTTTTTGCCTTTGAGACTTAGATTTTTCATCCATCTCTTGTTTCCATTGATTTAATAATTCTTTTTCATTTTCATTTTGTTCTTTCAATTGCTTCTCAATTGCAGACACTTGTTCTCTTATCATATCATTTTCTCTTTTCTGTTCTTTACGTTCTTCCGTTAATATTGTTTTGAATTCTGGTTGACTTTGTTGCCCTCCCATAATGTTTTTTATTAAAATTTCAGCAAGTTGAACAACTGGAATTTTATTAGTCAATTGATCAGTAATTTGTCTCTTTCGCAACATATTTGGTGAATTACTTCTGGAATCACTCAAATTCTCTTTATTAAGTTTAATTTTATCCACTTTGGTTTTGATTTAAATTTTATTAAACTTTAAAATTTAAATTTTTTAATAAAATCATAAAATATGTATTATTGCAATTGGATGTATCCGGTAAACATTCCTATTGCGTTTTTTTTTTTGTTAATCACAAGCAGATCGCGCACACTCTGATTTTTCCTAAATTTCTATCAACTAATTTTTTACTTTATGCAATGTGTTCTAAACTTAAAACGAATTAACCTTTGACAAATACAATATAAAGTACATAAGTATGTTTGGGCATATAAAACAAGTCAGTCAATTCATAAAACTTGAAAAAACTTTAAGAGAAACAATAACGTAAGAAAAAAAAAATATATAGGTATATATATGTATGTATGTACATTTCATAAAAATAAACCAGACGGAAAAATTAAAAAACTTCTAAAAACTTTATAAATAGATGATAAACGTCAAATTTCAAAATATGTATGTACGTATATATCAAACATAAAAAAATATTTTTTGGTTATAAATATTATATGATATTGGTTAATGGTTATATATAATATCAAAAAACAGAAAATTTTTATTTTGGCTTATGAAAGAGCGAAACTTAACAAAAACCATTTGAGAATCCAGTTTCTTTATTTTATTTTTAATTAAGCAATTTTGAAAAACTGATTAAACATATTAAACAAATTAAAACTTATTCAAATACAAAATCTTCTTATATAACCAAAAAAACACACGTTTTAATAATTTATTTTAAGATTTTAAAAATTTTTAAAACAGTAAAGTTTGCTATACAAAACCTGACAGAACTTAATCATTGAGAAAATGACAACGTCATCATTTTCTCTCATTTTTATTTAAAAAGTATTAGATCAAACGTATAGCATGCAAAAATTTTATAAAGTTTTTGCAAGTTTTATAAAATTTTTAAAAACCTTCTTATACCAGACAAACCTACAATGTAATGTATGTATTAACATACATACATATATAAATCATGTTAATTATAACTAACAAAGTTTATTTTTTGCTGATATTAATTTCTAATAATAACGTAGATAAAAAAAAAAAAGGGAAAATTTGACCACATTAATATTTTCGGATGTTTCACAATATTAGAACTTCAAAAACATAATAAATAGTTAATAATTTTAACAATTCTGAAAACCTTTTCAAAATAAACCCCAAAATTAAATCATGATTTAAAAAATTTCCAAAAATTCCAAAATAATATTGCATCCGTGAGCTAAAGCACAGGCATCTTTATATACAATGTACATTATTGAAGTTTATGGCTAAACTCAAAGCTTATGTTTAAAGTTGACGTTGGATAGTTTATTATGATTGGTTAACAAAATGATATTGCTACATGTATTTAAAGCTTTCAAACAGGCTTTTATAATTTATATAAGTAAGTATTACTGTTTTTATATATATGTAAATACGTGCGTAGTAAATTTTATTTTTAATAATTATTTTTACTTTAAATTTAAATACTAACGCGTCGCTTTAAGTTCAAAACAAAACTGAGTACTAAATGGGCACATGGTATGGTATATAAAATGAAATAATATACAAAAATATTTTTTATTTTACTTCAACTAAGCATACACATGTAGCATTGATGTACATACAATTGCATATGTTTTTATTACTTATTTTATGTAAATGTATACGTATATGTTATGCATACTGACATACGTATATTAAAATATACGTACATATATATGTCTATACATTACATGTAACATATACATAAATCCAAAGTTATTGTAATGAAAACGAAAGTAAAGTCTAACTTAAAAAAATACTTTTACAGTAAGATGCACAGGCATCTTTTATAAGTATAAGGCTCCGGAATAAACACTTTACTAAGCCATACATACGATGTAGTGAAAATTGAACATCGTACTTTTTGTTAGAAATGTGTTTTATATTAGGTGTTTTCGAATAAATTAAAAATGTTCACGTTGTTTTGGGATCTTTAAAGAATTAAAAATGATTATACGAAATGTATACAGAGATTATTTTATTTCGTTTTAAGGATAACATGAAATTTCATGTTTCCACAAACTAGAACAACAAATTACAGATAACAAAACATTTTTCAGGTAAAACAAAAATAGTTAATACATAAAAAAAATAATTTTTGAAAAAAATTTTTTAAATTCATTTCTTTCAGTAACACAATTTTTATGTAAATATGTTATGTAAAAAAAATAAAATTTTCATTCCATTTTTCTTAAAACTAGTAATATTTGATGAGAAAACCTATAAATTTTATCACATAAATGTACTTACTTATCTAAGTATGTGATCTTCTATGTGTGCTTGGAAAGTGGCAGAAGTTATTATGGTGTTCAAACCCGGAAAATCCTTGAGGGAAATAAAGTCTTACAGGCCCACAATGATGGCTAAGCTTTTTGAGAAACTGCTATTAAGGAAATTGAAGCCAATAATATAAAATAAGGGCCTCATACCAAGCCATCAGTTTGGATTTAGAAGAAATCATTCTACAATAGACCAGATCCGTAGAATAACGAATATTATAGGAAAGAACTTAGAAAATACGGATATCTGCTCTTCTATATTTCTAGACGTAGCACAGGCAGTCGACAGGGTATGGCAGAAAGATCTTATATTTAAGTTAGCACAAATGATACCATCACCATTTGTAGCAATTTTGGAATTTTACTTAGCTGATAGATTATATAGAATTAACAAGACGCTGAATACTCCACGCTAATAGAAAAAAGATATGTAGGTATATTAGGCCAACGTTACACGAGTGACCTACCACAAATAGAAAATGCTACGGTTGCTGACGATACTGCAATATTGACACTAGTCATTGACAATAGGAATAATAAAAATATAGAAAATAGAAAAGGACAATAGGACAAGCAAAAATAGGAATCCATAACTCAGCAAAATACCTAGGAATGACTTTAGATGTCAAACTATGGTGGAAAGAGCATATAAAGAAACATATAGAATTAGAAAATAAATATAGATAAAATTATTGGCTCCTAAGTTGTAAGTCCAATTTGGCAACTGGTAATAAAATATTGATTTATAACCAAATTATTAAACCAATATGGCTGTATGGCATTCAACTGTGGGATTGTCATAAGAAGGCTCATATTAACAAAATTGAAACCGTCCAGAATAAAGTTCTACGGGATATGGTAAATGCGCCATGTTTGTACGTAACAATAACATCCACAGGGACTTAGGATTTCCTTTAGTTGTAGATGAAATTAGAAGTTATGCTATAAGGCATAAGGTTCTTCTAGTACAGCACAGCAGTTTTTACAAATTAAAAATACTTCGTTGGTATCCAATTCGCTTTTCCTAACACTTGTATTCATTTATCCCTGACGACCTCGTTCTTTAGAAAAATAAATGTAAGTATAGCATTTATATATACATACATACATATATTTCATTTAATATGATTACAATAAAAACTTTAAAAAATCTTTGTTTCGTAATGCTTAGGGTTTTCTTATAAATCGTTTGTTTTATTATTGAATTCGGGGAAGTCCCGTTTTTGAACACTTTGAACAGCTATCGGTATTCGGTAGGAGATAACATGAGAGAGTAAAATTGTATACACATACATATGCATAAGTATGTATATAATAAAATTATGTTGTGCCACAGCCATCTTTATTGGTTTGGTATTATTGGTATTGGATCACAGCCATCTTTATATATACATTATAGGAGGCTATGTATTGGACATATTCCTGGTACATTATAGGAGTTTATGTGCCACAGCACCAATACAGACATGTTTATTCTCTTTATAGTACATTATAGGAGTTCATGGTTGTGCTATACAATCATTAATGTTTTATACAACACAAATGACTTGTCTTACATCTGTATTATATAAAATATCAATTTTGGGTATATTGATCTTGATGTAATTGTATTACTCAAAACAAGACTAGTTCGGCTAGGTATATGAGTACATGAGAGAAAAAATACAGCAGCAGAAAAATCGTTTTACAAAATTTACTTTCCTTACGTTCTCCTAATTACATAATGTATGTACATAGAACTCAGAGAATGTTATTTTACAAAAATCAGAAAAAGAAATCGAATTCTTTTAAATTTATTAAATAATTTGTAATTAGCTGTTTGTATTAAATTTGCCTTAAACAACAAATTCTATTATAAAAATTTACATTCAAAAATATGTATGTAAATGTATCGATGAGTATTTGTAAATGTATATGTTGGTTAAAACGTGTAAGTATATACATACATTGAAAATTTTGTTAACTAATTCATTTGCACAAAAACTAAATGAAATTAAAAAATGAAAAATAATGCCAAGTGGCTATGTATGTATTCAAATTAAGTTTTTCCAGATTAGTGTCAGTTAGAAGCTCGTTGATCAAAACAGTCTACAAATTATACTTTGATATTATTTAAATTTTATTGAAAAATCAGAATTTCAAATATGTGCCCCACTTATAACGGTTATTGTCAAAATTGTTCACAAAAAATAGATAATGAACTTCAAGAAAAATATAGAGAACTTGATGAAATGTTTAAAAAAGAAGAACTTCATTTATCGCAATTAGAAAAACTTCATCAAGAAAATGATAATAGAAAAAAGAATAAAATCAGAGAAGATGAAGATATTTTGGAAAAAAATAAAGAATCAGAATACAAAAAAATTGAAGAGGAAATAGAACATTTAAACAAAAGTTTTTTTAAGAAAGAAAAAGATCTGTATTTAGAATTTGAGTTTGAAAAGCAAAATTTAATTGAAACTGAAAAATTAATAGAACGGCAAATTCAATTTGAAGAAAAAATTTTATGTGAAATGAAAACAAATATTGAAGAGCAGTGTCATGAAAAAGAAAACCAATTACAACAAGAGCGGAAGTTTATAAATCAAAGTTTAACTGAAAAACAAAATAATTTAGAAAAAAATAATGATATGGAAAAACTAAACTTAAATAAAAAGCGATATGAAATGGAAAAAGAAATTTTAAAAAAACAAGCCGAATTGAGAAATGAAACAGAAATAAACTATAGGGCTATGTTACATGAGATAAATAATAAGAGAATAGAATTAGAAATTGAAGAAAACAATTTAAATGACCAACGAAAATTGATGAAAGAGGAGCTTAAAATTAAAGAAGATTATATAAATCGAAGAACCAACGAAATTGAAAATACAGCTAAGAAACTAAATGAAATGCAAGAGCAAAATTTGATCGATAAACAAAAATATTTGGAGCGGGAAAAAAATTATAACCACTTTCCAAATAACATAATCTTCAATGTTAATTATTTCATACGGACATTAGGTAATTTATTAAAAAAGCAGGTTAAAAAACAACGCAAATTAAAGTCTATTAACTGCGTCGTAAGTCGAAGATCTAGTTCCTTCCGTCTTTCGATTACGGAGTGAATCAAGCATAACCTAAGAGACTGTAATAAAACAAGTAATTTTGTCATTTTTAAGTTTTTCTTTCGGTTTGTTTAGTTTCTTCTCAAAAGTTTTCTTCCTTGTTTCTTGCTTTCTATCAAAATTCGGTACATAATAAATTTTTTAAGGTCCTATTACACCGACCACTTTTTCCTTTTTTTTTTTATTATAATTTCTTGGGAATAATAGGGTTCGGAAATCGACCTTGGGGCCGATTCACATTTTCTGCCATATCTACGGAACTAACATAATTGATGGAATTTTTTGAAATTTAATATTTGAGTTCTGATTGTTACCGCAACTATCTAACGAAGTTTTCAGGAAACTCGCATGGTTCAAAGAGAAACTTTACTAGTAGTCGAATACGTATATATTTTTTTTTTGGGTATGTTAAGTAAAAACATACCAGCGTTATCAAAATTGGAAAGAAATAAAAATAATAAAAAGATAAAAATATGTAATAATGTCTGTACCTTATTCAAAAAGTACTATTTCAACTTACGGGTCTTTTCTTTCTTATGTTTGTCATTATATTCATATGTACTTATACCTACATGTATGTATGTACATAAAAGTGTATTTTTATGTTTAATATGTTTAATGTATTGAGTTACAAGCTTGAAAGACGAGATTGAATAAAATAATTGGTGAAATTAATAAAGTAATTGATAATAAATTAATATATTTAATTTCTCATTTTATCCAAAAATAAAAGGTAATAATGATATTCTGCCGCAACCAGGAAGTATTGAGCAAGGTGATGTTATTTTTTTTTAAATTTTTTAAAACAAAACTTTTAATTTTGCTTTGTTTTAATAGATGAAATTCATTTACGTGAAAGAATAAAGAATCTAACTAAAAATGAAATGGAAAATTTAACAAAAAAAGTGTGCAAGGCTCTTGATCGATGTGGAATTTATGACAAAGATGATCCTATTGCCAAGATGATTATAATTAAAGCTACAAAAAAATTTCTAAAAGAAGGCGTCTAATATTACGAATGAATGAAATTTTATAAAATCATAATCTTATAGAATTGCATCATATAGCATCATTTACATTTTAGTATTCCTATTTTGAGTTTTAAAAATAGATGTATGTAGGCAAGTGCCTAATTATATGTGTAACAAAGAGTAAATAACATGTATGCATAAATTAAATCCGTGTTTCATTTCTGTAATATTAAAAAAAATAACTATTGATACCGAAAAATCAAAAGTGACTTATAATTTCTAGCATTAAAAAACTGCAAATAATGCAACAAAGTCAAATTGAGAAATTGTCATTTTAATTAGTTCAAATTTGCTATTTTCGATCACACCTTGTTTAAGTTTAGTTGTCGTTGATCAATGAAAAAAAAAATAATGAGATAAAGCACTATTGACATTTATTAAAATGCAGGTCGAACGTCAACTTGGTTTACATATACATACATACATATATAAGTTACCAACAACATTAATCCAACATTAAACATTCTCATGTTGCAATTTAATATTTATAAAGTTTAAAATTCCTCTTACAAAATATTTTTAGACGTTCTCGCTTAGTAAAAATTTTTATGCAATTTTTATGCAAAAAATGCAGAATTCTTTAAATTGATAAAATTATTTCACTCTTAAAGTAGCTTTTAGTGAATACAGATGCACAGAAAATTATAATAGAAATAAAATCGAAATTTTGTTATTCAAAATAAAATCAAATCAAAGTTTAAAGGAATTTTTTTTATGAGTTTTACTAATTTAATTAAATCAAGATTTTGGACAATAAATAATATTTAATTTTTGGATAATATGGAATTTGGATTCGAATAAATGAAATATAATATTTTATATTTATACAGAAATCAAAAAATTAAAATGTACTTTTTACACTAGTGTAGATCTGTCAAAATTTAGGTCCATACATATTTTTTTTTTTCAGAGAACACGAGTTTTTATTTTACGATCAGAATCTACTCAGACTCTGCGTACTCGAAAAAAAGCACAAATTCCTGATTTAACAGAGTTAATGTGTATAATATTTAGAATGAGCTTGACAATTCAAATTTGATATATGTATTAGATATATTAAATGACAAAATCAGAATCCGATCAGCTCTGATACCTCGAAAAAAAATTGAACTTATATGCTTATATCTTTCACCTCTGAGATAACGAAAAAAAATTGCACTTATATGCATAGGGTGTTTTTGAAAATGCAGTTCTTAAGGTTAGAATTGCAAAGCTTTTAAAGCTGCATCTGCAGTTCTAACCTTAAACTGCATTTTTAAAAGCACCCGCATTATATCGCGAAATGAGATACATAATTACAAATAACTACATATGTATGTACGTACATATATACATATATATATTTATGTATGTATTAATATTTTTTTAAAATAATAATTGTTACAAGAAAACAAAACTTAAATTTTAGAATTTTTAGACCTAAAAGCAAAAATATTTTTTTAAGGAATTATGAAATTTTATCTTAATCGTTATTGACCTTGTGTTAGGAACATTGATAAAAATTGTATTTCCAAAAATAATAACTTTATCAATAGCATAATGCTATTTATTCTTATCTCATTAAAATGTGAAGTCATCGAAATTTAATAAGAAGGTAACATATTGAAAAATAAAAAACGGCTTACAAAATATTAAAACAGACTTTAATTTAAATATTAAAATATTTTTGCAGACATTCATATACACACTTGCATATGTATGTATATGTACATAACGTGTATTTTTTAAGGCCTTCAAAACTTTTTTTGGAATGTACGTTGTGATTTGAAGTCTCTAATTTTCATCGTTTCTAAACGGGTTCTTCTTCAATAATAGCTTAACGGGCATGAAAAAATCAATTTAATTCTGAGCAAAAAAATAAACCATAAATATTTTGCTTACATATATATATGCATTTACATATGTATTTATGTATACTTTATAGGGTCGCAAATAATTCCATTGTGGTGTTGCATACATTGTGACAAATTGAATTATGTATGTATGTATGTATGTATGTATGTAGATGATAATTTGGCGTCAACCATAATCTTATATTTTAATAATAATTAATAATAATATTATTAATTATGCAGGGTATTTCGTATAAGATGGCTAATAATTTTAGGGATGATTCTTTGATCAATTTCCAGCAAAAAATTCTATGAGGGGGACATACAGATATACTAGTTTTCGAGCTACAGCCTGTTGAAAAAAAAAATTCCTGACTTTTTCTGCATATAAACTTTGGAACCATACAACATAGTTTTGTCATTAGGAGCTTGTTTTACAGCTTACAGATTGATTGTTCTTTATTTTTGGTCTTACAATTAATTTGATTTGAGCCATAGATTTCGAGATACAGCTAGTCAAAATCAGAATTTTCGTTTTTTTTTCCGATTTTTTTTTACAAAACTCGAAATTACTCGAAAATTTTTGTTATTATTTTTGCGCTCACTTAACCCATATAACATTTCCCTCTATCTCTCATAATTTTTTCAGTAAAACGTGTTAAATGCGTTCACAAAACATGTGAAAAATGCATTTTTCATATAAACAACATTCACAAATATTTTTTTTAGTTTAATACGATAAATTTGGAATTTGTATGAAATGTATAGGTATATGTACATATGTACATATGTATGTATAAGAAAAATAAAACATTTTTGGCCTTGATATACTTACATATGTACGTACATATGTACATATTATTTTTCACTTTTTAAATAATATGTACATATTATTTTTCACTTTAATGTACATAAACTGTACTGTGGCTTAAACACGTTTTACAATACTGTAAAATTTTTGAAGAATTCCTGTTTTTGAAGTTTATAAAAATGCGTGTATGTATTATATATATGTACGTACATATTTTGTAAAATGAAATATATTATTTCGGGGAAATCCCGAAATATTAATATTGCGAATATGTATGTGTGAATACTTAATATACGAGTATGTAATTGTATTCGTTTAAAAACCAACATCCTAATACCTACCAGATATTGCATTTGTATTTGTAATTTTACTTCCGATTGATCTATACAAAATTATTTGTTTTATGCCATAGTTAATGATAGCTAAGCTGTACACATTCAAAATTCAAATTACATACATACATATGTATGTATTTCACATAAATTACATAATACATACATAGTAAATTTATAAAAAAATTAAGAGTTGCTCTGTTGCGTTATATTTCATAATTATAACGAAAAAAGTGCGCTGCGAGATTCATTAACTCATTTATTAGCCAATAAAAATAAAAAATTATTTTATAATATTACAAAATAAATAAAACAGAATACAGCCTACAAAACGAACTTAAACTCGAAATCCAATGGAGAGAAGAAAAGAATTTGAAAATCAAATTTTAGAACAACAAAAAGAGTTTCAAAAAAATATTGAGAACGATTTACAAAACATAATGGACGAGCAAGAAAAAATGTTTAAACAATTTAATGAATTGCGTGACAAAATTCAACTAGAATTTAAAAACCATCTAAGAGAAAGCGTAAAACAAAAACAAACTGAACAAAAAGTTGAAAATTTATTTTTAATATCAGACATTTTGGAGAAACGAGTAGAAAATTTAAAAGACAGTTTAATTGAAACGCGAAAACGGTTTGAATTGGCAAATGAATTAGCTAAAGAAAATATAAACGATCGACTGAATGAAAGCGAAAAACACTACAAATTTCTTATGGAATCTTTACTCGAAACGAAGAAGTTAAATGCAAAACAGAACACGAAAATCGATGCAACGAACATTTTGCGCGATATAAAACCAACAGGTAAGATTAGATTTTCAGATTGTTTGACATGCTTCTTATTGTTATGAGAAGCATGCAAATTTTATGAATAATTTCTTAAGCTTTAGTTAAATATTAAAAATATGTGTGTACAAGTATTGTGCACTGACACAAGGTTTTCAAGTCAGTATTTTCCTAATCTATTCTGTCACGTAGAGTTATGTTAACAACCTAAAATAGTTGTTAGTAAAGGGAGGTTTTGCAGTAGTTGAGGTAGAGATACTCTCACAGTCATTATTTCAAATAAATAATTTACTCTAACAATTTTTCTAAAGCTTCTAAATTTTTTAATCTTCGACTTCTTACTAATCAAAAATATCTGTTCTAATTGAAATATTCACTCCACGTAGTTTTATTTTTTCATACCATTTTCTCGGATAGTGTAATTTATTAAATGTACTTTCTAAATAATTTTAATTTTAGATTTAAAATTAAATAAGCTAAATAAAAGTTTAAGCATTCTTAGCGGGGAATTGGAATCTATTATGAGTACATGTCCTAAACAAACTAATAATAGATCGTTAGAATCACTTAAAAAGAGGACATCAAGTAAAACAAATATGGGTGCTTTCAAGGTAAACAGAAGAAATATGAAATGTTGGACTTTTTGCATCGTTTTTGCTGTGTTATTTTTAATTTTAGCTATTTTCATTAAACTCACACTTCCGTAGAGTATATAAAATGCCTTTATTGAAAAGAATTACAAACATTTGTGTAGTATTGAGGTAAAAGTTTTGTAAGTGTCAAAAATTATTTTATAGTAAAAAAAAAACTTCTTGACAATTGGTTATCAAATAAAAATGTTTATAACTTGTTTAGCTTTAATTTTTTTTTTATTATTTATAATTTTTAAGCATCTAACTCTTTCTGTAGACACACAATGGCGTTTCTCAATTCTCAAGTGGTATTCTCACACATTTTGTCGATTAAGTATTCTCAAGTGGTTCTTTTCCGACCACTAACGTTGGTTCGTTTTTTGATTTTGATTTGAATTTACCGTTTTACATAACCGTTTTAAATAAAAGAAAAAATTTGGATTTTTAGGTTAAATGTGAAATAAAGCTGATAATACTACTTGAAGATTTTTCTAAATAATTAACTTCGAACTCATAGAGTATAACAAAAACATAATATAGAAAAAAAAATAAAAATCTTTTAGAATCTCATGTTTAAATTTAATCTTATTTATGTATGTCATTCTAACCTATTTATAATCATTATACAATCACATTCCATTACTTTAAAATATATAATTCTAATTGAAGCAAAATATTCGGCGTCAAAGTGGTACCACACGTCGGGTTAAAAATAAGAACAACTGTTAATAAATAAGTTAGAAACAAATGAAGAAATAATGCATGCAATGTCATAACGTCAAAAATAACGTTCCGTATTGTTTTTGTTTTTTTTTGTAATATGACCCAGTAATCGTGACGTATTTACGATTATTATTTAAATTTAATAATTACATTCATTTCTAGCTTTACGGAACTAATATATTCCGAAAATTTTGTCCGTAAATCGAAATTCCGCAAATCGGATCTTTTTACTTACATTACGATACACCTACATAATTCTTTACCTAAACTTGTATAGGTACATATATTTCTTGTTAATTGTATACTTTAGAACCAACAAGAAATTTTAATTCTTGGAAAAAAAATTCATAGAATTAAGTTTTTTTTTATAAAAATTGTAATCTTTTAGACTACTGTTTTTTTTGCATTTTATAAATTCTCCGTAAATTTTCCGAATTTTTTTCCGTAAAAAGAGACTTTGCTTTAATTTTTACGAAATTCCGTATAAAGAGCTGCCGTTAAGCGTGGGATGAGTGTATTTAAATTTGAAGAATTTGTTATGCAAAAAAATATTTTTAAAATTTAAATTAGAAATTTAAGTGCACGTTTTAATTTTATGAAAGTAAAGATTTAAGTGTGATATCAATAGTTTTGCTCAATCAAATAAGAATATTAACATACATACATATGTAATTGAAAACTTACTTATTTTAATATCAATGTTTCAAAAATTTCAGAAAATATAAAGAAAGTTTCGGGAAAATTGCATCATTTAAACTCTTATTCTTTTGAAAATATATAAGCTACGTATTTTCCATTTCAAGAAAAAATAATAAAAGAAAAAATATAAAAATGTGCTTGAATATTTTTATTTTCTTTAAAATACCTAAATTAACAAGTATTATAATTTGAATTAATTTTTAGGTCTTTTATAAATTTTTTCATAATTTTAGTGGTAATTGTTAATGCAACAGAATTATCTGCGTTTGTTTCGTCTATTCCGCATTTTTCTAAAGCTTTTGTAATTTCATCTTCTAAATTTTTACGTTCACTTTCAGTAAGTTTTTCAAAATTTTCTTCTAATGAAACATCATCTTTAAAAAAGTAAATTTAATAGTTTTCTAATATTTTTTAAAATATTTAATGTATTAACTTCGCTTACCTTCAATATCGTCATTATTTATATTAGACGAATTATTAATAACTATTATACAAAAATGAATAATAAAAAATTTTTATAAGCGAAACTAATTAATGTGTTATAAAGTATACCATTTTCCTTATATTCAATTTTTTGCGAATCATCCAAACTTATTTCAGCCCTTGTAATGTTTTGTGATTTCAATTTCAATAATGAATTTTGTATTGATACTGGTATTGGAGGAATAGAAGATGTCGATCCCGATGGTAATGCTGACAATAACCTCAGACAATCTTCTGAGTCTGTAAAATATAAAATGTATATACATACATATATGTATAAGCGTTTGTATTCGAAAACTAAAATTATAGTAAATTATGTATAGTATTAGAGCTTCTACTTCATATTAAGCGAATTGTTCTTATGAAAACGTCCGGAATGTTATTCTTCTAGACGTATTGTCGAAAGAGAGATATAAAAGTTGCTAACAAAAATTAAAGAAAATAGAGAAGAGTAAGTATAATTAGATATTTTAATAGCAATATTAATTAATTTTATTAGTTATTGCTATTAAAATATCTAAGTAGTACACTTTTTACTACTCAAATCCATCAGCGAATGTAGGTATGTACATATATCTTAATTTACAATAGAAACCAAAAAATTAAATTTAATTTTATGATTCGATGAATTTCCACCCAAAGATGTTGATAATTTTTTTTATAAAAAAAAAATTAATTAACAAGAAAAAATAAAATTGCATTTTGTTTAAAATATTTAACAAATAAATGATAAATTAAAAAAAAAAAACCTAAAAGGGAATTTTTTTTTCTTTTTGAAAAAGTAGGCATTTTTAACTTGGAGTAAATTAAATACGAAAGTTTTTTAGTCAAATCATTTTAGGTTTTTCCAAATGATAAAATTTTTTAACCTTTTCCACTTATGTCACAATCGATGTTATAAGTAACACTTTCAGGCTTTCCACTATCACTTTGTATAAAAATTAATTCTGCAATATCAGTTGTAATTTTTTCCTCAATTTCATTATATCTTTCATATCTATTCAATCGTTCAAATAAACTTCGCCTTCGAATTTCTTCCTTTTTTATTAATTCCTCTTGCATTTCTTCAAGATGTTTTAAATCAATTTCAAGTCTCTTTTTTATCAATTCTTCTCTTTTTCTCAAAATTAATATATCATTTTCAAATTGCTTTGCATTTGCTTCTTTTTGAGCACATTGCTCTGTTTCAATTTTTTTTTGTTCTTCAATCAAATTTTTTGCTTCCCTATCAATTCGTTTTGCAATTCGATGTTGCTTCTCTATGAGCATTTGTCTTTTAAACTCATGTTGTCTTAAATTTTTTTCTTGCTTCGTAAGGGAGCACTTTTCTATTTCTTCAAGTTCTTCTTTTAATTTTTTCAATTCAATTTCAGCTTTTGTTTTCATTTGTTGGTATTTTTCGATAATATTTTCGTTTTCGATCTTATATTCTTCCTCAATTTGATTTATTTTTTCTAAATTTTCTTTTTTAATACGATCTTGCGCTTCCCTAAGCATTTCCGTATCATAATCGTGTTGCTTTTCATATTCCTCTTGTAATTCATTTAGTTTATTTTTTTCTATATCATTTTGATTTTTTATACGTTCCAAGGAATCCAAAATTGATTTTCTTTCATTAGAAGATAACTCTCTATTTTGTTTCACACTTTCTTTTAAATATTCGATTTCCATTCGGATTTTTTTGTCTCTTATTAAAGATAAAGTTGAAATCAATACACTCGCACCTATTGAAACAGCGGTAGTAATACCACTATTCATTCTTAATTTAAAAAAATAAAAAAACCCAAATTAATGATTTTCGCTAATAATTCTAACACAAACAGCACCACAACCGAGTATTCCCAATTTTAAAATACTACTGAAGTAAAGTTACTAATGAAATGGCATAAAAAATTTAAAGATTGTTTAAACGGTTTAAACGAGTGTTACATAAATAAAAATGATCTTATGTTCATTTACCTTTATGAAATATAGCAAACATGTATGTATATGTGAGCACCAAAGAGAGTGCACAAAAATTAATTGCTATGGGTTTGATTTGAGGGCTGTCGTTTGATTTTTTGGATGGGAAGCAGAAATATTCAAAAAAGGGAACCATTTTAAAAAAAAATGGAGCCAATTCTGATATAAACTAAAAAAAAAAAAACAATTTATTATCGTACAGATACAAAAAAAATAAAAACTTTGAACAAAAATTATAAATAAATTAATAAATAAATTCGAATTGAAAAAAATCACAACAAAAACTTAAACTTAAAATAATACGTTTATACATATTTTAAAGTTTAGACTCTAATTACGATGATCGGAAAATATCTTAAAATATTAAAAAACTCATAAAAATGTTTATGCCTTATTCATTTCCTTATACATAGATTAAAATGGTGTTGAGGAGGCGTACTTAAAAAAAAAATTGTAAGTTTAAATAAGATCACAACTTTGTTCCAAGCTTTTCACATCAATATTTTTCAAAATTTCTTTTGAATTTGAAATGTTAACATACTTACCATTTCAACATAAAAGTAGTTTCTCAATTTAATTTTAATATAATGAACAGACGAAAATACCCTTTCAGCTGCCCCAATACATTGCGCTGAAATAATGAAGCTTTTAATAAATTTTTCAAGTTTTCAACAAATTTTTCATATACTCGATAGACTTCAATTAAAATCTCAAAATTGCGATATTATCATCTATTAAAAAAATTCTATACAAACATATTTCATCTGCTGACGTTGAAAAATTTTCCTAAGTTTGGTTATTTGACACTTTAACTGACTAATTGATTAACTTGACTACAAAAAGAGATATGGCGGCTTTTAAATTAGCAGAAAAAGGTATATATACAAAATTTTTTGTATATATACATAAAAAAAATTTTTTTTTTATTCAGAAATAATATTTTTCAACTAAAAATTTTTTTTGAAAATACGGGTAAATTATCAATATTGTTGTTAGGCCTGACTGAGGAAAAAACAAAATCGAAGCCATAATGCAAAAGGAGGAGCCAGGGACACAAATTTTCAAATCGTAGTCAAATGGCTCCGATCGGAGCCAAACGACAGCCTTGCCAAATAAGTGAAGTGTACAAGAGATTTTAGAATTTCTCTGTAGTGAAAATTGGAGCTATACTACCACAATTATAATGTTTCTATTAATGTGTTGTGCTTGTGTAAATAAACTCTCATAATGTTTGTTGGTAGTATCCACTCCAAAGCCATCTTTATATAGGAGCTTATGGTTACGCCCAAAATATGCATGAGTGTGACTTTTGTATATATGGTAAATAATAAATTCTTCATAGCTCCTATAATATAATAAAGATGCATGTGAAATTCTTCCTGTATTTTTGATTTGTGTACGAGAGCAAATAATGCATTGGTATGATATAAATAAAGTATAAGCCTAAAGAAGTCTCTCTTAATGATTAATCATAATAATTTACCTAAATACATAAGTAAGGTCGATCATTTTATGCATGCGTGTATGCATATGATTTTATTTTTTATAAATTTTGGTACAATTATTTGTTTTTAGTTAGTATTATATTTTTGCTATGGCAGAGAACTATATCAATTAACAAAGTAAAAAATTTGATTGATAAAACAAGTGGTTACATACCTACATACATGCAAAAATACATCGTAATTTTTTTCTTTATCGTAAAAACAATATACTGCGAGTAGAATTCAAAACAAATTAAATATGATGATGCTTTATAATTCTTTATGGAATACGGTAGCAAATATTTGTGGAGTTCATAATTGTGAAATTTCTGTAAAGAAAGAAATAGATGAAAAAACTGAAAAACGAAAAAAAGAAAAGTGGAGTATAATTGAAGAAAGGAAGAAAGAATTTGAAGAACTAAAAGACAAAAATGAACAAGAGAACAGAGAACAACAAAAGAAATATTTTGAAAAAAAAGAACAATTTAATAGAGAAATTTTAGACAGACGTGAAAATAAAGAAAAGAAACAAAAAAATTTAGATCAGGCTTATCTTACAAAAAAAAAGGAGTTGAGGTCCGCAATCGAATCAAAAAAAAAAGAATTAACCGAAAGAAAAAAATTCAAGGAGATAGAAATTCAAAATCAACGACAAATTCTAATTGAAAGAAAAGCACAAATTGAAAATGAATCCAAAAAAGAACTAAACCAAATAAAAAAAGACTACGAGATCAAGAATAAAATTTTAACAGAAGAACAAAGCAAACAAAAAGCATTTTATAAAACAGAAAGAGAAAATCTAAACAAAAAACAAAAAGAAATGGAAAACGAGATCTTAGAAAAGGAAATAGAGATAAGGAAAAGAAACGAAATAGAACGAAATAGAATATTTAAAGAAATAAGTAATAAAAAACAGGAATTAGAAATTGAACAACAAAATTTAAATGCAGAACGAAAATTAATAGAAAGCAAATTTGAATTTGAAAAGAACGATTTAGTTAAGAAAAAGGAATTTCAAATAGCAATGGAAAGAGAACATGAGAATTTTGTTGTCAAAAAAGAAGTGTTGCAAAATAGCTCTGGTGGTGGGAATCATATGCCAAATGTCACCTATAATATAAAATATTTCTTAAATATATTAGGTAATATGTTTTTTTTAATGTTTTCTCTTAATGCTATAATCTTAATTCTAAAGTTTTGCAATAATCGAATCCTTCATACAATTGGCACAAATTAATTTTTTTTTTGTAAACAGATTCATTCGCAATTTATAACTTATAATAAGTTAATCATAATATATGTATCCTTAATTTTCATATACTATATACAAGCAGCTTGAAGTCAAGTTCAAACGGATTTTGAGCCTATATAAATGCTACTTGACTTGAAATTTTCAAGTCAATTTAATTCGATCAAATTGCTAGCTTTACTCGAGAATCGACTCCATTTATGCAAGTTGAAAGATTGAAAATGGCAAATTAATATATCTATAACGCTTGTCAGGTAATGTTAAACACAAAACGATTTCAACTACATATTGGGGCTGTCTGGGATAAACCTTGAAAAAACTTTAAACCAGCGAATTAGAATTACTTAGGGAAGGAGCCGCTTGAAAAAAGAATGAAGCAAATTTTTTCTAGTTGTCTCTTTCTTTGTTCCGAGCATTGTTAAAGTCGTTATATTATTTTATTTTGTGGCCTCTACTATAAATATGTATTCTTCCTTATTCATTAATTGTGCTTCACATACTAATTCATTCTAAAACAATTATTTTTTTAAATAATTCACGCTAATATTTTATTAACGGCAACGGAACGTCTACATAAATTTTTTTCATGAAGAAATCTTCACTCTATAAAGAGAATTATATTTCATTTCATCACTTCTAGGAAAACTGTGATTATACAAGAAAAAAGGAGGTCAGTCCTGGTAAAATTATGTCATCCGAAGTAATTTTATTTTTAAACAAAACAAAAACAAATGTTTTTGCAAAATTTGAGACTTAATAAAATTACAAATTATGACTAAATCAAATTAAATAAATATTTCTTTTAATTATTGGAATGAATAATATTCACATGTATATGGTGTAAAAAACTATTTGTTTTTACAAATGGGAATAACAATTTAAAACTATACACCTTTTTAATTTTCAACAGATTTTTTTTTCTTTTTTTAACTTGTTATATTTCTTTTATATGTTTTTATAAAATAATATTTTTTTTAACGCTTATTTTAAATATTTTATGATTTTTATTTACAAGCTGCACTAATTTTATAAATAAAATAACAAAATCTTCTTTGTTTACTTTTTATAAAACCGCGACGTACTTTTCTAACAACAGCATTTGACATTGAAAAAAACAACATTTGGCATTCAATGTTAATTTCAGTTTGACAATGCTTAGAGCAAAGAAAGAAACTTAACTAAAGTTTTTGGTTTCACTATGTTTTTTTTTCAAGATACCGATTTTTTAGGGATTGTAAGCGAGATAGAAAAAAAGATTCCTTTAGTATTTTTAATTCGTTGCTTTAAACATTGAGAAAATGAGAATGTCATAATTTTCTCTCATTTTTGTTCAAAAAGTCTTTGAAAACTTTCTTATACCAGACAGACCAATTATTATTTTAACCATTACGGTATATACGAAGATAAAAATTACAAATCAAGTACTCGATTCACCAAAATAAGGAGAAAATTGACAGCAACTCTCCCATTCCAAACCATGAGATCATATTCTGTTAATAATATGATCTCATGGTTTGGATCTATATAAAAGAAAATACAAACGGTGATCAAAAAATTTCTGAAGAAAGTAGAAAAATTGGAATAAATTGCTTAAGTTATTTTAATATTTAATATGCATACCTATAAATATGAATGACTAACCAAGTAATTTATTAAAAAAATTTATTTACATGTTTATTTTATTAAAAAGGTAATGACGTTTCCTCTCAATCAAGTGATACAGAAGGTAATTAAAGTTATTTTTCATTTAATTATAATAAAACTATAGAATATATATTTTTTTTTATATTTTAGAAGAAACTCGTTTACGGACAAAAGTATTGAATTTACCAAAAAATGAAATAGAAGAATTAACTGGTACAATATATGAGATTTTGGATATATGTGGAATAACTGACAAAGATGATCCTTTTGCAAAAACCCTTATTATAAAAATAACAAAAAAATTTTTTGAAAAATTGGAAAATATTTAAAATAAATAACAAAAGTAAGTGTAAGCATAGAAATAATTAAATAGGAGATTTTCGATAATAAATCAAATCAATAAATTTCGGCCCATAATAGAAAAATGTCGGATATTGAAGAATTGCTTTTTTTCTGAATTTTTGGAGCTTTTTTATAATTAATATGTTTAAAATAAATTACAAATCTCTAAAAGCAAAATGTTCAGTTTTTACGGTTTTGTAAGTATGTGTATAAAAACTTTAAGGTTTAATTAAGAACTTTCATGACTGAAATATCGAAAATGACTATTATGTTATATTTTTAAATTAAAATTGTTAATATTAAAACTTCTACTGTAAAAAAATTTTAACTGGCACAATTTCAATGGGATTTCATGCTTATAAACCTTCCTTGGTCGATTTCTATTTAACCGTGCTTTATTATATTTTATTATAATGTTATTATACAATACAATATCTTGTAATTTTTGAAAAATATAAAATAAAAAAAAAAACAGACTTTTTTTTTAACCTGCTATTTCATATTATCGAACATTTAAGTTTTATATAATTATTACTATTTTTACTAAAGGTAGTTAAGTATCCGTAATTTCAAAGTTGCAGGTATAAAACACAATTCACGAATTAAAATTTAAAAGCTGAACTAAGTATAATTACAACAACTGACAGAAATACAGGCTTGAACTCTTAGAGAGAGTGACAGTCGAAAGGGGACAAAGTTGCACGTATTCTTATGGACGCTATAGGAGACCTTTTTTAACATTATAAGTCTCCTCACAAGATCAACTTTTTTTAAATATTTAGTTAGAAAAAGTTAAAATTCAATCTTTTTCTATTTAAAAAAAAAACCTTCAAGAAATCCTAGATGATGGATGCCACTTATATTATACGAAAATATAGACAACAATTTTTGTAAAGTATCTAGTCGACTTTTTTGTGTTTTTTCAATTTTTGAAGTACATTTGATAGACTTGTATTTATGCAAAAAAGCTTACAAGTTTATTTATGTTAATGTTCTCAATTTTATGAATACTCGCATATACATATGTTCATATATATATGTATATGTATATGCTTTCAAGAAAAAGAAGGAACCAGTCATCCGTCTGTTCTTGATTACGTCATCCATCTGTTCTGCAGTTGCATGAAGAAATTTCCATTAAGTTAAATTATTAAGTGTAATAAGCACATTCTTATTAATTTCGCAACTATGATGTTGTATTAGTAAAATTCATAACCAGTCCTTGACTTTTTTGTTATGTCAAGTGAACATTAATGCCGCATTGTTGCAATTTTGAAGACGGAATGTACAGGGTTTCTCATATCTTAGTGCACCGATCTGCACCAATGAATAAGTAAAAGTTTTGTATAGAGAAAATGTTTACAGCATAACAGGCTTCGCTTTACAGGCGAAAATATACAATCTCAACTATTTTTTTACTTTTTAAAATTCCAAAACCATATTCCAGTTTCTAATAAGCGCTTAATTTCGTATATTAGCCATCTTCCTATTTTACAAAACAATAACGAAAGATGAGACTTATATATATTTCAATATTAAATGCAGACCAATAGCCAGCTTACTAGTATAAAAATATATTTTCTTTTATTCAAAAGTACATAAACTACATTTTATTCTTTTTTGTCGCACTTTTAACAAATGGGCTTCCCAACTGTACATTTTGCGCATACGTACTTTTTACATTTTATACAGATTTTATTCGTCTTATTATCTTTGCAATATATCTTATGTGACATGTTTTCCGTTGACGGGAACCTGTACTTGAAGTTGCGATGGGTATTGGTTGATTTTCTTTGCCTATTTCTATTTCTTTTGTAACGAATTTATAGTTTTGGCATTGAGTCTTGGAGAAAAACTAATACAAAACAATTAAAATAAAGATGTCTGTGGTATTACGGAGTCTTGAGAATAAAGATGCCTATGAAGGAAATACATATGTACATATTATATCATAGACTCCTATAAAGATATCTGTGATTATATACATATACTGCACAATAAAGTACATATGTATGTATAAATAAATAAATAAAAAAAGTACATAAATTTATGTAAATTTCAAATGTTGTTTTAAAATTTAGTATGTGACACGTTTTCAAACAGTAACGAACGGGAGTAAATGTTAAAGATAATATAAATATTATTTAGGCACTTATGTTACATACATAAGTACATACGTATCTAATTATTTTTAAATTAAGTTTTATTATTTGAAATTGAAATTTTTCAATAAAAATATATACTTATGTACAATTAAGTATAAACTTATGTAAGTTTATACCACTATATCTTTGACATAAAAGTAAGAAAAATTAATCTAAGTATGTAAGTATGCATACATAAGTACAATGTGAAAGTGTGTAATTTTTCGACTAACTTCAATATTATTTATATTTTTATTATGATTTAATAAATTTGTATGAATATGTACATATATTAATTTTGTGCATATGTATATAATGTAATATACATGTGTGCACTTAAATACATATGCATTTTATTTATTACAAATTATATATGTATGCAGGTATGTACGAATATGTTGCATTTAATGAAAATATATACATATTTATTAAGCACGTAATAAATCATTAATACCGTAGTCACCTTCAGCCCCACTTAACAAAATTGCCGTCCTGGACAATATGAGAGGATTATAATATATTGTGAAGGCCTAGTTCACAAAAGCATCTGTATAAGCAAATATAATTTTGTTAAATTTTTTATTAGAAAATTTTAAATTTATCATTTTGCAATTTTTATACCTCTTCATTTATAATAAATATGAAAAAATATTATAACATTTGTAACGATATTAAAAAAAACTAATTAATAAGTACATAAAGTCGCTATGATCATACATAAGTACGTATGTATGTATTATAAAAAAAATTTTTGCTACAAGATAAAATAAATAAATTTATATACATACATATATACACGCATACATACATAAAACATAACTACGGAGAAATGTACATATGTATGTACGTGCATATGTACATATTTTGCAAAGTGCTAAAAACTAGTGTCTAGGCCTGTACTTTTGTAATGCCGAGTATTGAAGCATAAAAAATAAAAATATTTTCAAAATTTTACAGACGATCTTAATAGCCAAAAAAGAAAAATATTGTAATTGCTGCTGCAAATCACAAACATCATCATATTGTAAGAGTGTTTGTATAGCTACATATTCGTATACATACATATATTATGTATGTATGTGTGTGCTCAAGTTTTAGATCAATAGATGAAAGTTCTCAAATAAAGTGTTAATAAAAATTGTTCTTGCTCCTATAACAATTTAATATAAGCTATGGGATCAAACATATCTTTGGCAGAGTTCGAAAAAGAAAAGAAAAATCTTGAAAAATGGCAATCAGACATTAAAAATGAATTAGAAACATTTAAAAATGAATTTCAAAATAATACACAAACAGAATTGCAAAATGTAAAAGACGATTTGATGGAAACAAAACAAATATTGACTAAACTTAAAGAAGATACAAAAAAAGTGGAAGAGCAACGTAAAATTGAACAAAATGAAATAGAAAAAAATAATAACATATTAAAAGATGAAATTAAGAATTTGAACTCAGAGGTTGATCAAATGGTTAAACTTTTTTTTCATAAACTAAAAGAAATGGAAATCAAGCAAAAAAACGAAATTGAAAAATTAATTAAGGAATCAGAAAAAATGGGCAAAAAAATACAAAATGAAGTGAAAGACCTAATTAAAAAATTAAATGAAAATAAAAAAGAAATATTATTATTAAGGGATAAAAATCAAAAATTGGAAAATTTTAATAAAAGAGAGCAAGATCAAATGAAGGAGAATTTTGAAAAACAAAATGAGTTCATGAAAAAATGTTTTAAAGATATGAGTAAAACCTTAAATGAAAACAAAGAAAATATAAAAGAGCAGATAAAAGAATTTGAAGACAATTTAAAAGAAAAACAACATTTATTTGAAGAACGAAATGAAAAAGTATATCATAATTTAAAAGAACGTCAAGAATTAATTGAAAAATACTTAAGGTCTCCTGTAGAAAAATTGGGTAATTATCCTTTCTTATAATATATTTTTGTATAATTAATCATATATATCTGTACGTAAATAATTATTGTTTCATTATTTAAAATTCTGCTTAAAAGAAGTTATATAATTTCTCAACTTTACAAAAATCAGGTATAACAGTAGATAATTTTGAACAGAATTAAGCAAGTAAATAAGAGAACGGTTAAATAAAATCATTAGAGACAATTTTCGAAATTTTTTACATAGCAGGCTGACAGAAATACTGTAATGTCAAGGTATATACATATACATAAAGATAAAAAACGAAATTCTGAACAACTAGGCCTTATCATAATGGACTAAGCAAATCGAATAAACTTTGGAAATTTAGCAACATTTCAATCAAGATCGGCGAATAATCCAAATTCCAAATCCAAAATTTTGCTACTTCATGACATTAAAAATTACATCATCATAACTTTAAAATAGTTTGTTCTTTGTTTAATTAAAATATTTTGTTTTCATTAGACAGGTATTCGCGTAAAATTCAGGCGAATTCGCTAGGAAAAAATCGTTGCTATCGAAATTTCAAGTTATTAAAGTTTGAATTTATTAAAGTAAACAAAATGATGTATAAAGAATCAATCAAATCCATTGGAATTACCAGAAAGTCCAGTGGAGACTCCAAAGCGCTTAACTCCAATAAAATTCGTCCATTTTCTTCAATATCTTTTTATTGGGTTCGAATTTAATTTCTCTATTAGTTACATACATCCGCATTGCTTTACATTAGTTCTACTTATTTCGCGAACTGCTCCCGTTTTGTTTTGTTTTTAAACTAAAAATTGATGAGTTAGCATATTATGTATATATTAACCCTACTTTTGTTTTGCCATAAGAAAATATATTTTTATTACGTGCAATAGTTACTACATAATGTAGATATTATTTATTAAAAAAAAAATTCTTTTTTTAAATTACATTTACCTTATTATAGATATTTGAAAAATAAAATTTATTTTACTACAACGTTTTACCTTTTTCACAATAACCTCCATCATAAAGTCTTAAAATTATATAAACTACCAACTGAAAATCACAAGAAAGTTTTCAAAAAAAAAAATTGTGATTTTGTGTGAAAAATTTTTATTCGCCTAGTTTTGACCTTTTTCTTGAAATTTTCTTATTCGCTTCATGAACCAGGCGAATTCGAGAACAATGGCATTCGTTTTGTGAACCATAATTCATATTCGCTTTTAATTTATTATACAAATACAATATGAAAATTCAAAATTATTTGAATTTTCAAAATTATATTTGTGAATTCAAAATTAATATTCAAAATTATTAATTTTCTATTATTCGAAGGTATAATTTTGTATTAGAAGGTAAAAGATTTTCATTTATGTCTTCCTGCTGCTCTTTTCTCTTAACTTATTCCGTTAATTTTATTTCCGAATAAATATTTTTTACTCTATAAAATAATATAATCATATCATTTTTATCTTTTTAGATGTAAATGTCGATGCATCTGAGGGTTCCGAAATATGTAGTAAGTACTTTAAACTAGGACAAGTACTTTTATTTTAACATGTATAATATATGTAAATATATAATACTCGTAAATGCATATGTATGTGTATTTCTACATTGATATCGTAAATGTCTCTAAAAAAACTTGACCCGACACAATGTCTGAAAAACTTTTAATATTCATCCCGTGTACACTAATTATATACTAAATATAAAATATTGCATTTTAAAAAAGGACGTTACGAGTTTGATATTGCCATATATGTAAATATTAACAAAAAAAGAAATTGTTATTAGAAGCTCATTATTAAGTTTAAACCGAAATGCAAAATTAAATTTAGAATGTCCAACTTTATTATTACCAAATTTCAACGCGATCGGGTGTACATGTACATATATATGAGATCAGCAGCAATGTTGACTTGCATTTACGGGTAAATATTACACAGGATAAATTAGTTTCGAACACCTTTGTAAAATATATTTCGATTTTCAGGCAAAGTTAGTATATTTTAGTTCTTTGGTACAATACTGTGTTAGCAATGATTTACGTTTGTGGTGGGTTCATTCGTTCGAAGCTTTTAAGTGGAAAACAGACTTTTACAACATCTTCAAAAATCTTCGGGTAAAACTGGTAATTTAGTTTTTCATTTTTTCAGTGCTAACCACGGTTGACAGAAATATTTTTAAGATATTTTTGTTATGTTAAAGTACTTAATCTACTGTTGTGAGTATTGAGCATATAATCACCTCCATTTACGATGTCAAGAATACATAATAAATTTTTAAATAATATGTACAAAAACGCAGCTACATACATATTTTTTTTGTTTTAGATTCTAGTAGACCTACTGCTCTTAGCCAAATTTTTTTATCTAACGTGCTCAAAAATTTGAAGGAAAAAAGTGAAAAATCAGTTCAAAAATAATTTACAAGAAAAATTACTAAAAGAATTATAAATTATGTGTAACATTTACTAATAATTAATAATGAATCTGAATTAAATCTTATTAAAGTACCTTGGTAAATCTTGTTTCATTTGACATTATAATGTTTTATACTACAAAAGCACTAATATAAGTAATTAGTGCTTTTCTGTTTTTGTTATTCTAAATTTAAAATCCTTTTTTACGAGTATACCTTGACTTCAAATGTAGAAAACTGTTTAACTTTGTTAGATTTGCAAATTTTTAAAAAAGTCATTTATGTATATAAATTGCCAACTAAGAAATGTAAAAAAAAGTTAATGCTATTTTGTGAATATCTATATGTATTTCCTTTATCTATGATTAAAGTACAAATTTGCACAAAATGTAAAGATTATTACATGTTCTTCACAAACAATTTATGAAAATATTTTTTTTTCCAACTGAAAATTATCATTATGATTCTATAATAATAGTTACGGAAATTTCAGCTTTTCTTCTTAATACAATTAAATATATTTATATAAAAATTAGATAGGGATTATTAATTATGTATACTCGTACATATGTAAAAAAAAAAAAAGGTTGTATTAAATCTTTTGATTTTTAAAATTTTGTAATTAGTTAATAATAATTTTAATATAATATAATTCTTTAATTATTTGAATCTTATATTTTTAACTAATGGCAAAAATTAAGTGCGTATTCTATTTAATTATAAATTTTGGTAAATTCTAGTTAAATATAGTAGTACAATATTAAATTATTACATAATTAATTATACATATAAAACAATCAAACAATTTTTATGAAAATGGAATATTTTTAAATACAAAATTGAAATTTATTTCTTTTAAAATTCTTTTGTGTCTTTCAAATAAATATTTAAATATAGATATAATATGCGTAATTACTTAATTGGGTGATTTATAGTTAGTAATCTTATACAATATGTATATAATAATTTTTATTTTATAGTAAATTTATTAATTCATATTATTAATGTACTTTATAGTTCTACAAAAACTGAAATATTTCGTATAAAAACTTCGTTTCAAAGAGAAAATGTAACTATACAAAATTTTAAACATTTTTAATTTACATAATTCGTTGAATATTATAATTTTATAAAATACTTTTATATATTATTTTCACATTAATTAATTAATTATAAAAACCCTTTATGTATGTGTTTTTTAAAAACCTAATTTTTATACATTGGATCAAGTTGAAATTGCACACATTAAACTTTTATACATTATTATATGTTTTTTTTTTTGTAAATTACTAAATATATGTATGTTTATCCAAATTAACGTACATAGTAAAAATTACATGGAAAGAATTAAGTTATGCAAGTTTTATAAAAGAAACTGAATGCTTAATAAAAATGAAATGATAAAGGGGCAGTTCACTTTTTACATCGCTCTATATAGATCACTATAATCTTTTTAAATGATTTTTTTTTTTATTTTGATAAATAAATATATAAAATTAAATAAATACTTGAAAACCAAAACTTGCAAATTTCAGCATATTAATATTTTTCTGGAAGCTGGAAAAATCTGAATTAAAATAGGGATAGATAATGCTCAATTATTTATTGTTAAATAAATAAATTATTTTTTCTATAACATCTCTGAACATATTACAATCATCTAAAATTGAATTTTTATTTTTCCAATACATTATGTTGCTGATATTTATAATACAAATATTTTATTTTTTTCATAGTTCAATATTATAATAATAAAATATATAAAAATTTATTCACATTTTGGTAAAACTAAAGAACATTGTATCCAGAATGAAGACTTACATAAATAATTATTTAAAAATTGAATTAAATTTGAAAAAAAAAAAAAATTTAAAATGAAGAAAACTGATTTTCTTTTCTAAAAAATTATTTTTTACACCTTGATGAAATGGGTATGTTGAGCGCGATTACATATTACCAAAAATAGTGTCTTTTTCGAATCAAAGGAAATGTTTTGAGAAATTACAGAATCATTTTGTAAAATTCTTTTTAAATATTAAAAATACTTTTTTGAAATGTAAGAAAAACATATACATTTTAATTTTAAATCATAATTTGTTTAAGAAATTTGTACAAGATTTATAGCATGTATTACAAGTGTAGTAAATGTATTCAAAACTATTAGTTTAATAATTATATTTATTTATTTATTTATAATCAATTTCTTTTTACCAATTCCTGCTTGGTATATACAATTAATGAAGTTTAATATAAAGTTTTGATTTAATGAAATGAAGACAAATATTTAAAGCAATTATTGTAATTATGTAGTTAGCAAACAATCTTATGTTTTATATTTTTTATTGATTTTTTAATAATGCCGTCTGTTGATTAGTATTTTTTTTTTTTTGCCGTACAAAAATATCATTCCGTTTGTTTAATATTAAGTTACGAATAAATTTTATATTATTTCTAATAATTACTTAAATTCAATGCTTTTTTGTTTTAAAATATTTATTCATTCTATTTTTCATAATTTTTTCGTCATTTTGCCACATCCGCTAATAATACAAGGCTGCAACAAGTAAATTAAAAAATATAATGCATGCATAAATATTTGATTGACTTAGCGTGATTCAACAAAAAAAAAAAAACAGATTTTTTTTTAATTTATATACTACATACGCTTTTTTATACTTAATATCCTTTATATCTTACTTATTATTAAATTCTTACAAAAATTATCGCCAATAAGCACTTTATAATATTAATTTACGGTTTTAATTGCTGTTAAGATTATTGACATCATTGTTTTGTACACTATCCATATTAGGAATATAATCCATCGCCATTAGACAAGCAAACACGGTCATTACCATTTTAGGTTTAACTTCAGTGATATCCTCGGGTAAAGCATAAACACGTGCACCAATTTTTCTCGCCATTGAAATAGCATATTTTGCATTAGCCAAATTGTCCTAAATTATATATTTAATAAAGAATATTTAATTGAGTATAATTGATAATTAAAAAATTTTGTTTTTTACAGAATGGTTAATTAAAAAAAAAGACATGAAGAATGAATACAATTACAATTTTTGCCACATTCCGAAACGATATTTGAAAATCATTTAGTATATAAAATAAAAATTAATACTTACTTCTTCAGTACCGCCTTGTCGAACTAATTCGTAATTAATGCTACCTTGTTTTATTGCATCGATTAAATCAATAACAACTTTAGCATCAGCAATTGCGGGATCTTGAAAACTTTTTAAACTTGTCGTTTTACCAGCTGATGCTAATTTGTTATTAACCCATTGAACAATTTCCTTTTCGATAATTGGATTTCCAGTATTGCATAATCTTGTTAAAATTGATAACGTATATGCTCTCATTAATTGCCAAATCAAAGCTAAAATATTAAAAACAAAATCAAATAACCGATTAAAGTTTTAAGAGTTTCGAATTGGAAAAGCTATTTGAAGAGAAATGCTTACCAAGTGTCAACGTGGCATTTCCTTCACTCAAATCCTGTCCGGCTATTCCAACTAATGAAAACCTCAATTGTTTACCCAATTCAACAGCATAATTACAATTTTCCAATTTCTCCATGAATTTTCTTAAAGGTGTAAATCTCTTGTGCACTCTATTCCAATTAACGATGCCAGGTTTAATTATATCGAAAAGCTGGAATATTACAAGACCATCTGCTAAATCTGAATATAACCAATTGACATGTGGTGCAACACCCATAGAGTTCATCCAATTTCGATACGCTATTAATTATACAAAACGCAATAAAATAAGTGAAACTAAATAATTTTGGATGATAAATAAATCTTATAAACTAAATAAAATACATTTTAAATTATTTTTTTTTATACTCAATAATCTAAATACTAACATAGATAAACAAAATTTAAAAAAAAATCAAAAGCAAAATTATTTGGATATAAAAACGTAGTATGCACACCCAAGAGTATTATTACATTTCTATCCTCTCTCAAAGTAAATAAAAATCACATTTACAGACATAAATTTAGAACTCACTCTTTTCTTCTCTGGTTTCTTCAATTGTTTCAAAACCATCAATTTGTTCAGGTTTATCAAGGCCTGGATGATTGTTAAATAAATTGGCAACAAAAGCTAAATTTAATTTATAAACCCCGTTTACCACATCTTGCGGTGTTAAGAAACTTCTACAATTTAATTTTGCTGCCTGTTGCAACATAATTTCCGCACGAGCTGCTAAATCTGATTCCTAAAATAAAAACTTTACATGTCTGGTGTAAAATAAAAAATTAAATAAAAAACTTACTCTCATCGCTTCCATTGTTACACCAGCTTCATTTGGAGCAATTTGTTTTAATAAATGTGAATAAATTTCCGAATCAACAATATCGTTTTGAAAGTTTGTACATCGCTTTGATATGCCAGCTCTTTCCAAATGATGGTTAACCCATCTCAACAAAATCGCTTCCGGAGATAATTTCATTAAATCTTCTAATCTTTCACCATCAAATAATAAACCAGCTAATCCTGGACAACTATCCAATGTAATATGACTAAATAAACCGATCCGAATTATTTGCCATAACAAACCCAGTACTAAATGTGGTTTCCCTTTAGCCAAATCATGGGCATCTATATTAACAATATTACAACCAATTGCTTGCGATGATACTAGAGCTAAGGTTAAATTTTCAAATTCAGTATAAACAGTTAAATTTTTCTTATTTATAGCACGTTCATCAATTGTATCCGGGCATGAATGATTGATTATTTTACATAATAATATACCATCTTTAATTTTTTGATATAAAAATTTACCCTCTGCATCAATTGGCAATAAATGTTTTAAATCAGGATCGGCACCTAAATTTGAATTAATCCAATCGGAAAATGCTAGTTGTTCTTCTAAACGTACGGAATGTGTTGTACCCTCAGATGATATACTGGACATACCACCCAATGTTTCTAAATTTTCTTTTTTCGATACGACTGTTTTAAATGTACTAGCGACATCTTTTGATTTTAAATCTAAACATAAATTTTCAAATTCCTCATATGATAATTTGCCTTGGTTTGTTGTTCGTGATTTATTTGTAAATTCTTCAATCATTTCACGTACTTGATAGCCAGGTAATTTGAAACCTACTTCATCCAAGGCTTCTTTGAGCTCTTTCAGTTCTATATATCCATCATTATTTTTATCAATCTGGAAAAATAAAAATGAAAAATAAATAAAGATTTTGATATAAATAAAGATTTTTGATATTTTCCATTGTCGAAATTTGAAAAGTTTTTTTTTATTTACAATAAAATGAAAGAAAATTTAATTTTTTTCATTAAAAAGTTTACAATAAAGAATTTTTTCTATATTTTATAAAAAATAAGTACTATAACCGAACAAATTGTTAGCTGCTAAATGTGTTATAAGGAGAGTTTGTTATGTAGAGATTTTACATGCTGAATTATATTGGTTCTAATAAATATTATGGCAAAATATACCTTTGGAAATTAACAGGGAAGTTTGCCTCTGTAATTCATTTTAAATTTGTGCTTTGTACCAATTAGTAGATGCCTGTAATTCATTTGGTACTATAAGAGCAGGTATGGTAAGAATCGATAAAAACAAGAATTTATGTTAATTTGGTTATCGTTATAATTTATAAGGATAAACAATATATCGCACATTTGCGAGAACAATGACATAACTTAAAATGCAGAGTCGCAAACTTTATTTTATTACTATTATTACAGAAAATTTGTTCATATATGCTTGTAGAATAGAATTTATAATTACCACGTAATAATTATTTTCGAAAAGGTTTTAAACTTTGAGAGTCTGTATTCGGTTTCGGTTTTTAAGATTCAATTACTTACGTTTTTTAGCTCAATTACTTACGTACTTATCAAATTTTTTTTACATAAAACATAACTATTTTAACTCTAAACTGATTTATTTATTGTTAAAAAAATACAAATTAACTATAAATACGAAAAAAAATACAAAATTATCAATAATAAAAATTTTTGATAAGCTACTTTTAATTACATGCTTACATAATTCAATTAGATAAGATAATTATAAATGTACACGTATAAATATCAAAGAGTATCTAATCACATAATATAGATTTGAATAATTACCGTCTATTTATTGAAGTATCTTATCTATTTATTTCTTATTTAAAAATAAGACGACAGTAAGTTGTAAAATTAAATATTATAGAAATTATACATTTTATATGTATAACATATAAGTACATATTATGTATTTATAATTCTTACGCTATTACTATATCACATAAATAGCCATTTAGTTTAAATTTGGTTTAAACAATTTTAAGAATATGTATCTGAAATATCTGTATGATGTGCCTAATTTTTTAATTTCTAATCTTAATAAAATCTAATTTTTACATCTCCAACATAAAATACACAATAACTTTAACATTTCAAAAAATTAGACCCAGCAATATTGACAAAATTTGAAAATTTTGAACTTTTACCTTTGTTTCTGCTTTGGTTTCGATCGGTTTTAAATAAATTTTTAGTTAAAATTATTACTTTTTAAAAAATCTACATGTTCCTTATTTCGGTCCTATTAGTAAACCTAGTCCGGTACGTAAACAAGCTATATAAATTTATGTAGAATTATTATAGACACGAATCATTTGGTTTAGGTATATAATTAAATATCCTTTATCGGTTCATGTTTATAAAAATAATTTGTTTTGATTGTTTTTGGTACATTTCGGAAAATGAGTGTCCCTAATTCGATCCGAAATTTTTTGAATTATTTTAAATAAATTAATAAAAAATAATGGCAAAAAATATATAAAATTAGTAAACAAACCTAAATCAGGGCTCTGAAACGTAAACTATGACTTAAATGCATTTATTAAGTGCAAAATAATGAAAAAAAAAAATTTTTGAAAAAATATGTGGGTAAAAACTAAAATTTAAATTAAAAACATTGAGGTTCTGGACTCGAAAATCAACTAAATTATAAAAAATATATTTTAAAATATATTTTAGTTTGATTTTAGTACATTTACTTTATAGGAAGTTATTTAAAAAAAAAACGCAATAAGATCGAATTATAGCCGTTTATCTTACCATTTTTATTTCATAGTGATATTTAGTCGTTAATATAAATAAAATAAATATTAAAAATTAAGAATAAATTATGATAAAAGTAAGCGTTCCTTAATTAATTTTTAATATAAAACCATTATTTTTTTTGCAAAATTTTATGTAAATAAAGTTTTTTTTTAATATCATAACATTTTTGTATCAATTTTATTAAATCATAAGGTACTTTGTATTAAATATTTGCAATTCAATTGGTATTTAATTACAATTCTTTTGATATATAGTTAAATAAGAGTTTTTGTCATCTAATGAATAAATCCGCTCTCAGTACATAAAATCAAATGCGTCAGCTAAAAAGAATTCGAAAACACGGTAATAAATTCCACGGAAGCGTTGTCAACTTTTTAATTTACATATAATAACTTAATACTTAACGATTGAAAAGCCAATTAAATATAAGAAACAAAAAATACAAAATAGTTCAAAAAAATATATGTAACACTTTTATATTAATAATTACAAATTGAATAAATTTTAATTTGAATTTTAGCGAAAATTATATATTGTACCAAAAATAATTATTAATTTCAGTACATACATATACAATTTTCAAAAAAAAAAATTAACACTTTAAATCAAATGACAACTGCAACAAATGTTATCACATAAGTTTACATCTCGAATTTTTCGTGACTATAATACCACAACTGTCAATTTAACATGTCTTTTCGCTGATTTCAAAATTTAAAATTCATCAATAAATTATTTTAAATTATGCATTAAACTGTTAAAATATGGCTGCATTTTTTTATTACATACATATATATATATATATTTACATACTTTTGGAATTTTTTCATGTACTAGATCTCGATACTCGTTAACCGTTTGATATCTTTCAATACCGATAATATCCATTTTTTTTTGTTTTACTAAAAAAAAGAAAATATTCACAAAATCCGTTAAAAGTAGAAAGAAGACCTTATTAACTTTATAATTAAACCGGTAGAACTAAAATTAAATGAAATAATTTTTGCAATAAAAGTATAAAAAATGATTAATTTTATATGTTTTACTTATTGAGTATTTATAGATCTTATTGATAAATCATAGATAACAAGTAATACTTATAAAAGCTAATAAGGTTAAAACAAAAAAAAAAATAT
This sequence comes from Condylostylus longicornis, assembly GCF_029603195.1. Classification (NCBI taxonomy): domain Eukaryota; kingdom Metazoa; phylum Arthropoda; class Insecta; order Diptera; family Dolichopodidae; genus Condylostylus; species Condylostylus longicornis. The sequence continues at coordinate 662,259 of NW_026577982.1, forward strand.
CTAAATTTTACATGTGAACACAAGTATACAATATTTTATACATTTATACAATCATATGACAGATGATTAATCGAATTACTAGCAATAGTACTTATAATCATATGATTAATTTTGTATAAAAAACAAATTTTTTTGGCATAAAAATCTATGTGGTTATTTCGACATCCAAAAATTTTTAAATAGTTACTTAAAAAAAAATTAAATTGAATTATACAGCAGAACATGGTTAAGTTACAAATACTTAAGTGCACAAAACCTTTCGAGTATACTTTTTTTCCGATTATTTCATGTCGGGTATTTTCAACCTTTCGAGTACTTTTTTCCAAAAAAATTTTAAGTCCAATTTGCGGAAAAAATTTCTATATCAATTTATTCGAATAAATGGATATTTTAGTTTTTATTTTGCTCATAAACGGCACTACTCAAAAACAATATTGAAATAGAAGATTAAAAAATTCATTAAGTTTAAGAAGATTTAAATCATTCATTAAGAAGATTAAAAATTCATGTATTGTCTAGTTTAGCGATAATGTTGCAAAAGTTTATGAGAATGTCTTTTAACACTTCCTTCAAATTTTATGAACTTTAGCAAGCTTTTAGTTAAAATATTAAAAAAATAAAATCAAAAAGTAGTTCAATCGAACCTGAGATGATACGCACGTGTACCATTAGATCGACATCTTGTTAAAAATAATTTATTTACACTACGGAGAAAGTATACGGATACAGACAAAATAGCACTGTCAAAACAAGTCAAATTTTTTTATAGTGAGCTTATTTGTAAATTATGGAAGTTCCAAATTGAAGAACACAAGCTCAAGAAAGATCAGTATGGAGGGAAGGTGTGACGAAGCTCTAGGCTGTAGCGCCAGATGATGATGATGAGTTTATTTGTATTCTTAAAACAAATTTAATTACCATATAATTAATCCTGAAATTATTATGATGTGTAGTTTCTATTTTTAATTTTTTAAATAAATCTTTTGAGTTCTAATTTATTTTTTCTAGATTTTATACAAAATAATTAAGTGAAATTTATTTAAGTTTTATTTGATAAAGGACTTTTGCCCGATCGATGTTCATTTCATCATGTTTTACTGTATACATTATATATAACTTTGATACACATAAATGTATACATACGTTATATATGTAAATATTATTGTCTTTAAAATTTAAATACGAAAATTTAAATTTATTATTAAAAGTTTAAACTTTTACCGACCGTATTGTGTATACAATAGGTAGGTTATGTGATGGCAACAAATTTTGCGTATCGAGTTTTCTGTGGGAATGCACTTCTCCATAGTAGGGAAGTGTAAATAAACTATTTTTAGCAACCTGTCGATTTGTCGGTCTGTGTGTCCACGCGTGAATCTCAAGTTCGGCTGAACCGATTTTGATGGCACGGATTGATCAACTTTTGGGATATATCAGGCCTCGGGAACTGCACTTTTTAGCGGGCTTGTTTTACATTTTTGAACATTTTGAAGAAAATATTCAACTGATTTACTTGAAATTTCATACATAAACTCAGCTCGACCGTCCGCGAGACCCGCTAACTTTTAGAAGAAATCAGGTGTCAGCAACTGGACGTTTACTTCGGGCCAAATATACATTTTTGCGTATATAAAGAGAAATAATGGATCGATTTTATTGAAATTTAATATTTAAATTCTTCGTATTAAAACACTGAACATATAAATTTTTTGGAAAGATCAGGGATCGAAAACTGATTTGCGGGCCGATTTTACATTTTTCAAAATTTCATTTTGAAATTTGATATTTGAGTACTGGTTGTTACCGAAACTAATTGACGAGCATTTAAGGGAATTCGGGTAGCACAAAGCGAAACTCTACTAAGAGCCAAATTTACATTTTTCTAGGTATGTTAACTATAAGCTTACTAATGCCCTAAAAATTAGAAAGAAGTATTTAACAGACATTTTTACAATATTCTGTAACACTTTCACTTAACTAGACAATACACATTGCGGTCGGTTATGTGCTGACCACATCAGATTTTTTTTCTTATGATTACTTTTAAATTTTTTTGAAATTTCCATTCTAAAAACGGTTTAAGATAGAAAGCATGTTATAGAGATAACATGCTAATGTGGAATAGATATATTTATTATATTTTTCACGGCTTTTAGCGCCTAAATATATACGTACATATATAACATACTTATTATAAACTATAAAATAAAGCACTTTATTTTTGGGTTACCTATATAAAAAGGAAAATGGCAAAGGTAGTTTCATATACTTATTGTAATCAAACGTAAAAAAAAAATAGATCAAAAAAATAATAATGAATCAGTGTTTAAACAATTACAGTCGTAAAAGTATATTTTTGATATACTTATGCATGCATGTATACGTATAAACAATTCACATCTTAAAAATAAAAAAAAAAAACTAATTAAATTGTACACAGCAGATCATGGGTCGGCAAACTATGATACAGAAATCAACGAAAAATACATTTTTGTTAATTTCAAGATTACTCATTTTATACCCGTAAATGAAGAACAATAAAAGAAAACGAAAAAAACAGACAAAGATTTTGCAAAGACAAAAAACAGATGCACAGATTCTGAAAATCTATTTCAGTTCAACTATCATGAATTCCTGGCAATACAAGCGACTCAAGAAATGAAAGAGATAGACATAAAAAATGTAAAAAAGGCAAATTGAAAAAAAAACAAAATATCGAAATAATAAGAAGAAGTTTTCATTTTTGAGCAAAAAAAAAATAATAAAAAAAAGACATTTTGACAGGAATACGAATATGTTAACTATACCGAAAGTTAATGAGATCCTTATGAATTAATCTTAAAATAATCTTGAGCATTAAATACCTAAACTTTAGTTGATTTTGATTCGCAGTACTAAAAGCTTGTCAGCTAATATTGTATATGGTATATTGAAATTACAAAGAATCGCAATCAGACCAGAAATGAATATATAAGGACTTGATCCTTTATTTCAGATGAGTTAGATAACCTAATTAAGGTACTTGACATTCTCGTTTACCAGGTATTTTAGTCCTGCTCGTTGCCAAAGCTGGACATGAATCAAAGATAGGTCATCCTTTATTCCTCTTCGCCTTATCATCAAGATCCAGCCATGGTTATAATTTTTTGACTAAAACACGTTACGAAGTCTCTCTTTGCATAGGTAGAACTTCAAGAGTATACGACATATTATCTTACGAGCACGTAGTAAACTTAGTCATAAATTTTCGTAATTTCAGTTTAAATGGAGTGCACAAAAAGATAGATAGGTCAAAGAATTAGCATCATGATAAAAATAATTTAAGGCAAGTTGGTAATACCTCATAATACCTCATTGTAGAAAACGCGTTTGCTTATGAAAAAAAAATATACTATATAGCGACAATAACATTAAATCATCAGCATACATCCGGCCGTGGACCCGTTTACAAAACTTCTACACCCTTGAAGATACAGGGTTAAAATTTCACATATACATAAATCTTTACTAGAAACTTATTTTCTTTCGTTTTTCACGTATCTCCTCCCCCTATAAAAGTTCAAGCCACATAAAAACCTTAAAATGCCATTTTTTGAATATTTATTTAGAAGAAACATTTTTCGAATTTTATTAACGCAGAAAAGTAGTGTCGGGTTTTTTCTACAGCGGCAGAGCATAATTAAATATTAAAAAACAAAATAACTTCTAAAATTAACCGATATATGTTATAAAAACCGTTATTTTCCAATTTTTTATATCTTTTTTCTTGTATACCGTAAATTGTAAGAGTCTAAAATACCAGCAGCTTTTAGATGCTAGTAAATAGTTTATTTCGTTAAAAGAAAATTTTTTCCACCTCCATCCCTTCTCATATTATCACGTCTTGAAATTTGGAAAATTTGAATGTTTGACTACTCATATTTACGAAAGTGCAAGCTTTTTCTAATTAATATAAATGCAGAAAGCTAACGGTAAGTTCCATGTCACTGAAAAATATAATTATTTTTCATAACTAACGTAATTAACCCTTAAATTCGAGTACTATGTTAATGAAGCTTTAAATTTTATTTTTACCTAATCCTAAATATATGCAATATTTGAAATATTTCAGAATATGAATGAAAACAACTGAAATAATGTAAAAGCTAGATTGTTTTTAACTGGAATGTTTAATAGCTATAGATTGTATTTTCAAGTTGTTGAAGGGAAAAGTGTTACACTACAAACCACTGGTTTGAGCCAACTTAATTGTTTACAATAAATTTAATTATGTAATCAATTTATGATATCTGTATGCCTACACTACTATTTTTACAATGCAAAAATATAAAAAAAAAAAAATATTAAAAGCGTGATGCCATGAAAAAACACAAATAATAAATAAATTAACATTCAATGAAGTGACAAACTTCGAAAATATTTTTCTATTGACTTCGTATTAAATTAAAATTTTAAACATGTTTGTAAGTGTACATATATTAAATATACAGAAGTATGTATGTGCATGGGCTTGTGTTACAATAAATATAGTAATAATAATATAAGTAGAGGAGTATAATGCATTTAATATTCAAAAACACAATGCAAATGTAAAATTTTTTTTAAAATTACATAAAAAGAAATAAAAAAATTTAATTTAATATTAAAGAGAGTCAGTCAAACACGTTTTCTAATTTATTTTTTTCTTTATTATTTATTATTGTCAACAGTATATATGTATATATATATATATATATATATATATATATATATACAGTGCTGTGAATAAATATAGACTCAAAATAATTTTTAACGTTTTTTTTTTTATATTTTTCAAATTCAAAAAATTTGTTACGGTTTCGAATAAAGGGGAGTCCCCAAAAAATTCTCATGTACAAATATTGAATTTTTCTTTCTTTAGTGATAATTTAATTGTGATTAACGTAAAGTTAATGTGATATAGATGTGAATAATTATAAACTCAACCAGTAATTAAAGACTTTTGGCAGAAAAATATTTGTGTTTTTAGGTATTAATGGAAGAAAATAGAACCAAAAAAGGAAAATAAATCAATTTTTATATATTTTTTTATGTATAGAAATTACAAGCAATTCTGAAAAGATGCCACGAGGAAAAGAGTTAAATGAGATAGAGCAACAACGTATTCTCGATTTAAGAAGCTGTGGAAAAACGCAACGGGAAATTGCAGTAATTATTAACAGGTCCCAGGGAGTAGTTAAAAACTTTTTACTGAAAGGTAAAGAAAATTATAAAGCCAACAAGCGTCCAGGGCGTCCTCAAAAATTAAGTGACACCGTTAAAAGGGCTGTTTTAAGAGAAATGTCGAAAAATGGGACTTCATCTTCCAAAGTTGTAACCAAATTTGGTCTAGATTGTGATTCTAGTTTAATTAGGAAATTGGCTGCGAAATCAGAATATCTGAAATTTCGCAAATGCATGCGAAAACCGAAGTTAAAAGAAAAGCATATTGTAGCAAGACTACAGTTCGCTGAAAAGTACATACAAAAGCATCACATGTGGAAACATGTAATATTCAGCGATGAGAAAAAGTTCAACCTAGATGGCCCTGATGGTTGCAACTTTTATTGGCACGATCTCAGAAAAGAACCAAAAGTTTTTTCAAGAAGAGGCCATGGAGGTGGATCAGTTATGGTGTGGGCGGCATTTTCTAAGCGTTTAAAGTCGGAGATTGCATTTGTTAGTAGTAAAATGAATTCTGTGCAGTATCAGGGATTATTGGAAAATTATCTTCTCCCATTCATAACCTTGACAGAGGACGAGAAAGTAATATTTCAACAGGATAACGCACCAATTCAAAGAGCTTCCACAACAATAAATTGGTTTAATGACTTTGGCATTAAATTGTTGCCATGGCCGGCTTTAAGTCCTGACCTCAACCCCATTGAGAACCTTTGGGGCATCCTAGTGAAAAAAGTTTACGACCCAGAAAAGCCTGAAATCGAAAATATTTTCGAATTAAAGCAGCGAATATCTGAAGCCTGGAGAAATATACCAAGGTTGACTTTAAAAATCCTCAATCGAAGTATGGCCAATCGCTTGATTGAGGTTATTCAAAACAAAGGCAACTACACGTCATATTGAAAAATAGTCGTTAAGAATAGTTCATTTTAGTATAAGAAAGTTCTTTGAGTTTATATTTTTTCACAGCTTTTTGTTAAGTTTTTTCAAATTATGAACATCTGTTTTTAAAATAAATGAAAAAAAAATTTAATTTCACTTTAAAAACTTTTATTTAGAACTAGAATCATGTTTCAGTTTAGTTTTGACGAATTGGTGAAAATATTTTAACTTTTTACTTAAAAATTTGTTTGAGTCTATATTTATTCACACCACTGTATATATATATATGCTTTTTGTTATATGGTTGTTATGGAGTTTTTACAATTATTTCTTTGTAAATACTTATTCAATAATTGAAAAAACGTTTTGAATGAGCACCATGAACCACAAATTCTTAAACAAAAGACGAAAAAGAGTTTTAAGTTAAGAGTTAAGTTTAATAATTTTATAAATATCTTAATTTTTCAAAATTATTTATATGAATTTGAATTTTATTCAAGAACATCTAAAACAGCGATCAAATCTAGTAAAAATTTTATATATATAACGACCCGAGACTATTAATTAACGTATTTATGAGATTTCATTTAAGCGCGTATAATACTTTACATGTATATATAACAATTTACGAGTATTAATTTCTCAAAAGAAGTATAATTCAAGAGGATATTTATGTATTTCTGGCTTCTACACAATATATTAAAACAAAAACCAGTTTTTAGGCCGTCTTTAAACAGCCTTTAAACTTCATTTTCTTTATTTAAATGTTACAGTTGAAAAAGTTTACAAAGTATTACGTTTAAATTATGGAATGAATTTTAAAATTTAAATTATCAAAATCGTATGTTTCAACCTTTGTGCACGATATTAATCTTTGATAACTTACCGTCAACCTTGTTACAGTTCATTACCGATGTGATTAGAGTTTAAGGCAGAAAATAGCATGAAAATATGTAGTTTATAGGTGAAAAATGTAAAATAAGTCAAATGCGTTACCAACTTGTAACACTGTATTCCGAACATGTATTTGTCATTATCTTCTTTTTGAGGCACTCTTTGCCTTTTCCTGTACATTCAAACAATATAGAATCGAATGCTCGTCAAAATTTGTGCATAAACTATTATTGAACTATAGATACTTCGCCTAAGTTAACGGAGTTTTTAGAATATAGAAGGAATACATAACATAATAGACTCCTAAAAAGTTTATCTCAATATTGTTTAGGTCAACTTTTAATTTGACTTTTTCTTTTCTTACTTCTTTATTTTTTAAGTGACAATTAATTCCAATTGAATAAATTTCAATTACATATTTGCAAAATTGCACTCTGAATAAAAATCGGGTCAAGTACAAAATTTAACATAATATTATTACACTTACATATACATACATATTTATTTCTTTTTCCTGGTCAAATTTTATTATTCAAAGAGGCAAATACCATACTATATAATAGTTACTGTACATGCATAAGTACTTAAATATTTTATTTGAAATATGCGAAAAAAATGTTATAAGTATTTTTTGTTAAAGTCTAATTTTAATTTACGCGTACTTATATAATAAAAACTTACTTATGTATGTAAATTTCATTTTCATTATTTCATTTTAAAAATGAAATGTTATACTATGTTGTATAACAATAAAATCAATGTAACATTTATTAAATTTCAATCGAAATTAGTGTTACACTAAATGTATCGATTCTGTCATGAATCTGCTATCGGTATTATAATAGCAGCATCCTCTTGTGTCTCACTACGTTTACTTGGTAGTTAATAGTAGTAAGAATGCAGTATTAGAATGTTTGAATTAATTGTTGTATATGAGAAATAAAAGAAAATCACAATTTTTTTTTTTAAATTCTGAATTTTTTTTTCCGCATAAAGCATATTTTTGTTATGGAGGCCATTCATTTAGTTTACATCCCTTGCATTGAAAAATTTCTTTAAATAGTTTTATTTTTACAGTTTTTTTATGCTTATTATAAACATTTTTCAGTTTAACATTTAAATGATAAGTGCACTTGCATTTTTAATTTTTGTTTTTACACATGTGCTCGTTTATTAATTTTTTTTTTTGTTTATATAGCTTTGTGATATCTTAATATTGTCTTAGAAGGAGAGAGAGGGATAGAAAGAACACGTTCCTCTATATGTATGAATGTATATGATAATATGTAAACATATGTTTACATAATAAAGATGCATTTTGAAAAACATGTCAGACCATAATAATTTTCAATGTCAAAGTGAATTTTCTATTTTCTTGGAATGTTAAACTCATCATAAAGTTGAAATTTTAACACGATCTTAAGTCAAAAGAAAATTGCAATAATTTTATTTAAGTAAATGATTTTATAAATTTTTATTTTCAATAAAAAAAGAGATGAATTTGCCATCATATCTTCCATTTCTATGTTTTAAAAATAGTGGCACCCTGACATAAAAGAAAAATTTTTTTTTTCATTGATATTCCAATAAACATTGTTTTTGTTTACTTATAATCTAAGTATTGTACGGTTAACGTCACTTTAAGGGAGATTGACACAAACGTTATTAAATCATTATTTTTTCTTTGTTTGTTGTCATAAGAAAGTCATTGAAATGTGTTATTTTTCAAAACAGTTTTTAAAACACTATAAAATTTTTGAAAGTAAGTAGTATGCATGTGATTAATTTAAGTGGTATAAAATTTTATTCACTTAATATACAATAGCTGTTATAATTTTATCTGTATTGAAATTATAATTAAATGTTTTCGTTATCTTAAACTATCTTGAGCATATAGAATTAATTTAATTACACCATAATAAAAAAAAACAGCAATCAACAAAAGACGAACAACTATAACAATTATTGAATTTAAAATTTGCAATAATCATTGCGTTTAATTATGATTCTTAAAACAGCACCATTAAATTTTAAAAGCTAATTTTAAAAGAAAGCAACTAATTTAGCTAATCATTCTATAATTTCATGAAAACGAAATGTTTTCAGTGTTAAAATTATTCCCTTATCGTATCCTTTTCTCTATATATGACTATATCAAAATGTCCTGGCATTGATTTTATAATCGAATTTGATTACGTATTTTACGGCACTAATACAACACCTTTTCCTAGAGATCATTGTTTACATATGGGATTCACGTTATGGCTCTGTGTTGGAATAATCCAAAATATTATAGTTAAAAATATAATTAAATATTTTAAATGGTCCTATTAATCGTAAAATTCCATTAAGCTGTTAGGGCTTTTTTTTAATTTTTGTTGTCATCATGATACAATAATTATAATGTATCATTCAATAAATACGACAGCAATGTTTTTTAAAACAAAATATTTTCAATTGGAAATTTCCTAATTTATATACATATATAAATTAATTCATTAGTATATTATGGCCTGAATTATTGTTGATACATAAATTGAAGATATAAATATAAAAGAAGTATAAAACTAAATTACTAATTATAATATTAAAACTATTAATTATAAAAATAGCAACCCTGACACTAAAATCATTTAAGTATGCAACATTTTTTTAGTTTAGAGAGTTTTGTGGAATTTCGTATCGAACTATACAACTATACTATACTGTATCGATTTAATTAAAATTTGACAAAATTTGTAAAAAAAAGCCCAATTTCTATAAACCAAATAACAACTGTTATCTGTATATGTTAACGTAATCTGTATATGTTAATGTTTTTTATTAAGAATAAAAATTTCAGCATATTCTTAATAAAAATGAATTTTTCGCATGTTTTTAAATACGTTTAACACATTTTACTGGCAAAAATATGAGAAATAGAGGAAAATGTTATATGGGTTAACTTTTAGATCTCATCGTAGCGCATCGAAAACAAAAAAAAAATAATAACAAAAATGTTCGAAAAATTTCGAGTTACAGACGATATTTTAGTTTTATTGTAAAAAAAAACTAAAATATCGCCTGTAAAACAAGCTCCTAATGACAAGTCTATGTTGTATGGTCCTGTAATTATAAGCATTTATTTATATGCAGAAAAAGTCCGGTATCATTTTTTTAACAGACTGTAGCTCGAAAACGAGTATATCTACACCAGGCCCCCGCCCCGCCACAATACAAATTTTTGCTGAAAATTGACCAAAGAATCATTCCTGAAATTATTTTCCTTAAAAACCTTATGCGAAACACCCTGTATATGTGTATGAAAATATTTCCTAAAGGTATTAAAGACATATACTAAACATACCTTTAAAATATAATTAATAAAATTAAAACTACTTTTGTGTAAAAAAAGAAAAAATCAAAAAAAAATTACACATTATATAATTGAATTAAATAAAAGCTATTCGTCTTTCGTATGATGTCATAGAGAAGGACATTTTTAACATTATTTCACATACATATATTTGGTAATATAAATAATAAAGTACAGAATGGTCATTTTTATAATATCCTTAAATATTTAAATACAATATTTATTCGTTGTATTATTTCATTTTCTATTATAAGGTTTCACTTCCAAAACAAAATATAAATTAATATTAAAGAGGACATAAAAAAATTTAATAATTTTGCAACATTTACAGCTAATTCTATATATTTCGTTATATTATTCTACATATTGTAATATGTAGAATAATATATTTACAGTTAATTATTTACTGTTATATTTACAGTTAATTCTGTACATTTCCTAGTTCTTCATGTGATTTCATAATAAGAAATTTTTAATATGAAGTTCACATGAAGAAATAGGAAGTTAAGCATTGAACCTTATGTAAGAAGAACATTATTAATTTTCAAATATAAATGAACTAAAATGGAATTAAAACTTGTATGCAATGAGTAAAATAAATTAATAAAATGATACCTAATCAATGGTTAAATTAAATTATTTACAGTTGCTTATTATAAAAGTAAATTATTTATAAGTATATATTATAATATATTAATACAGTAGAATCCGGTTAATATAACATTGAAAAATGCACAGAACTTTATGTCGTTAACCTAATTGTGAAAATAAACAAAATCCTTTTAATATCACATTTTGTAAAAATATACGTAGTTTTTTAAATTTCCAATAATTTGTGAAAATAAATAAAGGTAAAATAGCCTTACGATACAACGTTTACGATAAATATCACTATATCACTTTGTTATCCAATACTCGCAACATGTTTCTCTTTTCCCCTTTTTAGAAATACTCAATATATTTTTAATGAAGTTGAACATTTCTAAAAAGAAGAATGGATGGTTTTAAACGAGGTTTTAAAATTAAAAGAATTGCTGTTATCCGATTACATATTCGTGTAACACTATATTTAGAAATTTTTGTTTGATGAAGTCTTTTTAGATAAGCGAATTGTAATTCTATCCAGTGTGATTTTGTGCGGATTCCACTGTATATATTTAAATATATATATTATGTATAATATTTCAAATAAATTTATGTTTATAAAGTTACATATAAATTTGTACAGTATATAGTATACTTTAAGAATATAATGTTATATACAACGCCCCAAATTAGTTGTATTTGTAAATACATACATATGTAATATACTTTTACAAATAGTATAATTAAATTTTGTTATTAGCATATTTTTGAGGGGAGCATATCACTGATATACTTATCAGTGATATGCTCCCCTTAATTACTGATATACTTATCAGTGATATGCTCCCCTCAAAATCATTGTTACCATTGATACCAATTATAAGTAATTAAGATTACAATCGTTTTTCGAAAATTAAACAAAGAGTATCAAGTTAGAATATATTTTCTACTATAAATGTACATAATATTTATTATATTATATCCCATTTTATGAACACACGCTTTTATATTGCAATATTCCCAATGAATTCATTATAATTTAGGTTTCTTTTTTTTACCAAAAAGTTTTATCCCTACATATTTTTTACAAGCATTTTCTCTAATAAAATTTTTATCTTATCACAAATTATAATGTTATTAGAATATTATAAATTGATAACATAATTTCTCATGAATGATAATTCAATAATAATTTGAATTTAAAGTGTAATTAAGTTTCTCCTACTTTATATATTTTCTACTTAAAAATCGTTTTATTAAATTTTTTCGCTAGAAATTTGTAAGGACTTAAAATATATAATTTATTATTTAATTACATCTGATGGTCAGGTCATTTTTTTCTATAAGCTCTTTTTAAAATCTCGTTTTTAGCTTCTATAAAGCGAAGGCAAAAAAGAAGTTTTTTTTAGTATATTCTTCTGATTCTTTGTGTTGGGGTATTTAGTTAGTTAATTTTGCGTTCAAAATACTTCTGACAGCATAGATTCTTTGTTCATACCTGGGAAATTCGCAATAAAAGTCCAAAATTTATGGAAAACGTAAGTTTTTGTATATTGTATATGTAATTTTGTTATATTGACCAAAGTAAAGGCGTCCATATTGTTCAAAATTTTAGATCAGTAGAACTGTTAGGTAACATATGTCTCAACTTCACTACAAATGAAATGTTATGTGTAATCGTCTTTACAAATGAAATTGTATTCCCTTGTCTCGACTCTTCATATGAGGCGTTCAGTGCCTTTGAGGGCAATTTGACATTTTTGCAAAAATGAGTTATTATGTTCAATAGAGCTGTAAAAGTCTAAAGAATTGTTTTATATTTTCAAAATACTTAATTGCTCCTGTTTTCTCTCTATTTTGAAATAAGTTCGCTTTTGCTTTTAAAAATTTTCTTAAAAATTAAATATTTAGCATTTTAATCACAATTTACTCGAAATGTCATTTTTGCAAGTAGACCACTAATGCGCTAAACGCCTCATATATAAAATGACGATTCAAAACCAAAACTTAAAAATCTTATTTAGTCTTCTGACGCGTTCACTTTGGCGTTGAACACATTTACTTTTTTGTGTTGGTACATATTTTGAATGTATGTTGACATGTTCATTTTGATTACCGCACTTAAGTCTTTTACATTCTAAACAAGTTAATTTTTTTTTGTATTTTATAATCTAATCAATAAATTGAAATTACACAATTATACTGTGTAGTTGTTGTATTTTTCGTTTTACACAAAAATTTACACTCGCTATTAATTAAATTTTTATATGCCATAAAATCAGTGAAAGGGTATAAGCTCGGTCTCTTTAAATTAAAATTGATAATATCGTAGATAAAACGTTCTTTTTTTTGTGTCTTACTTTGTAATTTAATAGAAAGTTGTTTTTTTTTCGAATTCTATTATTAATAAAAAGTAAAATAAAAACTTAAATGCGATTTTTCACTTTATTTCTTTTATTTATAATTGAAATTTAAATAAAGAAAATAAAATTCAACTTTTTCTTAGTTACCTACTTCATTCAAGTCATAGACAAAAAAATTTTTACCTAAAATGTTTTCATTTTTCTTTTTTGATTTTGATGAACTCATCAAACCGTTTCTAAATAACACGATATCTTAATATTCTTATAAGATACAACGTATGTGTGTATTATGTATTCTTATACATGTTTTATACTCATACATGTTGTATATTCATACATGTTGTATATTCATACATGTTGTATATATGATAACTTACTTGAATGATAATAAGAAATCAAATATTATGCTATCACTTGACTTAAAAAAACAAAAAAGCAATTCATTATTACTTTATTTAACTATAGTCGCTGTTATTTTTATTATAAACTTATAATATTTGCCGGCAACATAACTTTATAATAACAAAACAACGTAGAAATGTTAATGAATTCAAATCAAATTGATGGTTTATAAAGTAGTACATTTTTTGTTTATGAACGCTATTTTCGCAGAGGTATTATAATAAGCTGAAGCGATATATTTATTAAAATTGTAGAAATATACGTTCCGTCTGTCCGTCCTTCTGTTCCGACGATAACGAAAAACTAATTGCGCTAAGCTCATCAAATATTCACGAACGATTTACATACAATATTAAATACCGTAATTCTATTTAAATTGGAAGTGATTGAGCCAGTGGGTCGGGTAGCTGCCCCACAACTTTAAAAGTTATTTGAATATAAAATCTCTGAAATTATTAAAAAAGTAATATCGCAATTTTGCACAAGGGCTGTTATGTATTTATAAAAAGAGAAATTATACTGCAATTATAGTGCTGAAATTTTGCAATCGATCAATTCTATCTATTCTCGTTTTTTTAAAATTTCATATTTCAGACCGACAAAATTTTACTTTCTACAAAATTTTTATAATGAAAGCGTTGCAAATAAATAAAATTTCGCTTTCAAACACGACGTACCTATATGACGTGTCAATGTGTGTATGTCCACTTTTCATTTGACTTGTACGTTTTTCTACCTATTCAGGCAATAAGTAAGTAATTCAGAACGGAATTCAACTCAAAGGAAATTTCAACACATTATTATTTAACTCGTATGCATGATAGCAGCTAAAGTATTCGATACGAACGATTCTACGACAATTTTTATCAAAAATTTAAAATTATCTACTTATTGATTTTTCTTATTACCTATCTGTTACATGTAGAACTATATAATATACATATACATACATATACATAAATATATGTGCGTTATAATATTTTATGTCTACAATATACTGAATGTTTTCTTTTCTCGCGAATTCAAAATTGTTTTTTTTTTATTAAATATAAGTCCATTGATTATAAAATACAAAGTAAATTATTGTCGTTCGTTATCAAGTAATTTTCAGTATTAGAAAAAATTACCACCAAGTACAAATAAAATAATGATGAATAAAGTTATTCATTATAAAAATGTAGATAGGTTCACTACTTAGGAGTACTTTGCCTAACAAATACATATATAACTGAAATATACTTATGAGTATACATAAAATATCCCCCAAATAAGGACAATAATTATAAAATATATAAACTGGTAGAAATAATAAAAACATAAGAGCGCAGATATGATGTAATATTTGTCTACTTATTCAAGTGTCATATCTCTGAGTTAGCTACCAAAAATTTCATATTGGGCGTTTCAAATAAAAAAAGAAAAAGCGATAAAAAAAAAACAGATAACATGGCGGAAAGGGTGCGACAGGGTTAAATATTATAATTAAAATGTTAAATTCTTTTCTCATGAACTTGTACGTTTGTATTTAGTTATCCATATATGTACATTAATATATATGTAAATAAATATAAACAGAATAATATTACGTATTTAAATATGTAAGTTTAGTTTAACCTGCAGACAAGAACAACCACGTGTTTGAAATCAATTATAACCACCAATATTCGTTTATTTTATGTTTATACAAATTTGTCATTTATAAATACATATATACATACCTATAATGCTAACTGTACGTTACATACTTTTTTACATATCGCAAATATGTACATACGTAGGCACATTAAAAAATTACGTAGGCAAGAAAAAAAACAATTAAATTTCCACCTAAATATATGCAATTTTTATTAATTAAATACATGTCTAAAATATTGATTATTTTCTATTTTAGGAAATTTTTATTAATAGCTAATTATTTTTGTATATTCTAATAGAATTATGAATTTTCATTTTTATTTTTTAAATTATAAATGATTATTAAATAGAATTGTTAAGATTAACAATATTTATTGGAAATAGCCTAGCTATATTCTGTTATAGCAGAATAACAGAAAATTCAGTTTTTTTTTTTTAATTTTGCATATTTTTGGGAAAATTAATTGATTTTTTAATTTAAAATAAAGCATTTCATATTAATGTACATATTATGAAGTACATATGTATATATATATACTTAAGTATGTGTTTAAATTTTTAAATTTAATAAATCTCAAAAAAGGATAAATTCAAAAGTATCTCCTTAAATCAATTTGATTTGAAAAATTTTTGAAACTAGTAAAATTGATAAGAACTCTAACGTTCAAATTTCTAACAAAATACGTTGTAGACATTGTGATCCAAAATCGTAGAATAAAAATTAATACAATGTAGGAAGATCTAAGTTGCTAAAAATATGTTAAATTTTAACTACGCAGTAAGAAAGCAAATATTGTAGTGAAAAAATTTAAACCTTAATGCAGTCGTTTTTAGTTTTTTAGATACTGTATGTTAAACTGTTGTAAAACTTTTTCCACTGCATTTTAAAGTGCAGTGAAGAAACGATTTGCTTAGTAAAATAAAATAGCTTATGATAAAAATTTGCCTATGATAAAAAAATAGCTTTGAATTTGAAAATTTTTAATTCTGAAAATTTAAAATATAAAATTACAATTCTAATTTTATTTATTGGTTTTTTTCATTTTTTTTCAATTTTAAACTCTATCTGCGTAGGTACTGTATAAATAGTGTCAGAAAGATTAAAACATTTATGTACATAGGTATTTTTATTTTTTATTTATTTCATACCTGTTTTCTTTTAACAATGAAATTCTAAGAACATAAAAGAAGTAGAGTAAAAAATTTATCGACATGAAAGGTAAATTAAGTAAAAAATAATTAATATTTTATATTTAATTTCAAATTTCTATACCATCTATCATAATCAATTGTTCATCATACATATATATGTATGTATGTATAATGAAAAATACAGAGTGTTTTACAAAAAGCTACAAAAATAATTTCATAGATGACTACTTGATAAACTTAAATAGCTAAAAAATACAAATATGGCTGGAAGTTCGCAAATATGGTCATTCCTGAACTAGAGCTTGTGCAAAAAATGGCTACTAGTTTTTCTTTTTTAGAAATAACACTAATATCTTTAAAGTAATAATGTACAGAGTAACAATCTAGAATTTGTTTTATGCAGAGAAGTTTATGCTCCTATATTTTTTTTAATCAAACAATGAGAATTTGAAAACCTATCAAAATGAGAATTTTGTTTGAGTTTTTTTTTTTAAACACGAAATATCACGAAAGTTCTCGCTATTTTTTTTTTTAGATGAGCTGCAATGAGGTATAAAAATCCCCCATATAATATTTTTCACTGCTTCTCTCTTTACTTTTCAAATTTATAGAATCATCATTGAAATTGGAAGAAAAAGCAAATATGAAACACTCCGTATATAAATATATTCACACGTACATTTATAATACTTAAATAGAGCAAATTTACTTATAGTTTTTTATTACTCTTTTTTTTCTTATGTTTTTGGTTTTAATAAAAACATGACCTAGTTATTTGAAATATATGTACAAAAGTATGTATGAATATATGTATGAAAAAGACAAAAGAACATGTAAATGCATTTATTATAAATAAATTGAAATTGAATAAAATAAAAGTGTGAAATGATTATGTTAGAATTGCAAAAATTCACTGAACTATAAAAAAAAAAACCAGAAACATTCAAACATAAGTTACAATATAATTATGAATTTCATAAAAATTTATACATTTTAATGTGGAAAGTTACAATATCACTTTTGTGATATTCATTACTATGGAGGAAATCTGAAAAATTATTTAAAAGAATATTCAGTTTTAAGTATTTGTATTTTACGTTCAATCACATTCACTAATCACTTATTACATTTGAAAATTTCCTATAAATTAAAAACTTCTTTAAAAAAAAGTGCAACAATATTTCGGTAATTTTCTATACTACTTTCTTGAATAATAAAATGTAATCGATAATGTAAAATTTCGATTTGAAACAATCGCATCTGACAATCATCTACTGACAATCAACAATTTGTGCATTGTGAAAAAAACATGTGCCTATCAACTCTCGATATAAATTGCATGCAACCGGTTGAAAATTAGAACTTGTCTTCTTAAGAATACAAGTTCTGCATAAAATAAAGAACTTATCCTCTTCGAAATGTTCCAGTTTGTGCAAAAAACAAAATCAGCAGTTGAATTTTTTTTATTGCAA
Source organism: Condylostylus longicornis (assembly GCF_029603195.1). Classification (NCBI taxonomy): domain Eukaryota; kingdom Metazoa; phylum Arthropoda; class Insecta; order Diptera; family Dolichopodidae; genus Condylostylus; species Condylostylus longicornis. The sequence goes on from NW_026577982.1 coordinate 680,198, forward strand.
AACTGCCAAAAAAGTTTTAACGATATGACCGGCAATTGAGATTATAAATTATGTGACATATATTTTTTTTTTCATTATCGGTTACACTGCAAAAGATATCAAAGCGCATTTTACATTATCGGTTTCACCTACAATCTACTTAGATTTTAGGAAATGTTCATGCTACAGTTCTCAAATTTACAGCTATTACAGTGCTCACACACAAACAGTTATAACACAGCAGACACAAGCAGTTTGTCTTGTTTTTTAATTAAAATTTTTATCAGAACTTATTTACATGTATTCAAAAATATTCGATCCTATAAAGTGATTTCCTCTTTTTTTTCCCCAATTATGTCCAAAATTAAATTGAAAAAATTTTTTTATAATACTAAAAAAGAGCGTATTTTTTCCAAATGTTTTAGCCAAATTTAAAAGGTTAATGAAATTTCAAATACTTAATGACCTGTTGTTTCCATTATCACACACACATGACATATACTTAAATTAGATACCAAAATCAATTATGTACACCTAATGTATATAAATTTATCAAGTGTACATAATTGTTACTATAGAAGTGATTGAAAAGCAATAAAAAAAAACAATACCTTTTACAATGCGTTTTTTAACAATGTTTATAAATAGTTACCGTACAGTTATTCAATAGAAAACAAAGGGGAGATATGATTGTAGTTGTTATGTTGCTATACTCGTACTAGATTAGACCCTCTATGCCGTATAATAATGTATATCTTTATATGAATCTATACTTTAGTTGATTCGTTTCAACAAGTAATTAATTAATTTTTTTTATTTTAGTTTCTTTACTTTTAACTTCTTTTATCTCTTTTATTACCATTAAAGTTAAGATAATATGATATTTACGCGTGTTCGTATTTATACAAAATTTTATGAAAAATTCCAAGTAGGTATTTGATCAAAACTTAGATTATTAGAATTTATTTTTGCAATCCTAATTTTTAACTTAAATTGAAAATGTTTTATGTAAAATGAAAAACTGTTTTAAAAGAAAACGAGAAAAAAATGTAATTGATCATTTCGACTCTATGATGTGTTACCCGTATGCCATAACTGATTATCGGCCACACTATGACTTTAATTAAGTTCAACATTTTGTTATCGGCTAAGTATATTTGACTATTTATTCGGGAAATAAGGAATTGAAAATTCACATGAATTCATAACACCATTCGAACATACGTTCGAAAAAAATCGGAAAAAATAGTTGTTTGAATTCATATATTACCATATTAATTTATGCAAAACTTTAGTACTGTAATTTTAATAGTTTCTAAGATATGATCAAATAATTGTTGAAGTTGTAGGACAGCTACCACAAGGAATCAAGAAATTTCATTGGCTTTTATCAAATATAACAGCAGCCATAACAACTGCTTGTAGGAAACGTTGATTGTGCGAACCATAACACTGCGTCCATTATTGAAATTTTTGACGGACAGACATGGTTAAATCGACTCAGAATTCGATAGTGATCATAAGCACACACTTGGCTAATAGACAAACGGGAAGGCAAATTTATATTACCCTTCGAGCTAAATGTAAATACCACAAGTTTAACGAAAATTAACTACTTAATTAAGAAATAAATAAAATTGCAAGCAACTGTAGGGTTACAAGCGCGGTTGCATCGCTTATGTTTAAAACAAATTACTTATTATAAATATTGTGAACAATTTCTCATTAAATCTAATAATACACTAAATCAATTATAAAAAAAATTTAAGGAACATGAAAAAAAAATGTAACATACAAATCCGCTGGTTAGTAGAAATGTAATTTTATTTAATGGTAAAGTTTTCACTTTCAAAAGTTATATAATTATTTCTTATTTACAATATTAATTTTAAAACTATTTTTGTATAAGTAAGCAATTTGAAAAGCAAACTTTTTTATTAAGTGAAAGTTTTCAATAAAATCCCGATAAAATGAAAATTTTAATTATAATCTTAACAATTTTAATAATCGGAAATTGGTAACAAAAAAATTTATATATGCAAATGTTTACATACACATATATTTATATATATGTACTTATGTAATGAAAATTAATTTTTATTGAAATTGTCACAATAAAATAAAGAAAGAAATATTCGATTTTGTCAAAAAGAAATCGATTTAATTGACGTACGCGTAATTTAAAAATTGTATAGAGATTTGACGTTATTATTAAAAAAAATCGAAATAAATATTATAACCATAATAAAGTGTAATTAAAAAAATAATATCGCTAAAAAAGGTAATCAAACTAGTAAAATAATATTTTTAGCACTTTTCCAAAAAAATTAAAAAAGTGCTTTTTAGTTTCACTCTGTCCGCCGCCGTCCGTCTGACCGTCCGCCCGTCTGTCCGTGTGTCTGTTTACAAAACTTCTAAACCTTGAAGATAAATGAAGATAGCTGAAATTTTGTTTGAACATAGATCTTTACTAGAAACTTATTTCCGCAGAACAAAATTTTTACCTATCTCTCCCCCCTCTAGAAGTTATACCCCCCAAAACTCTAAAAATGGCCTCTTTTAACTATTTGTTGCAATGAAACCATAAGCATTTTTGAAATTTGCAAACGCAGAAAGGCAGCAGCTTGCTCTTCCTAGCGCGGTATACTATAGTTAAACTTTAGAAACACAAAATTGCCGTTCAAATCTACCGTTATTTAAAGTCTTTTTTTTCCAAATTTTTGATTCCGTTTTTCTTCTAGACCCCAGCCTGTAGAAGCTTAAAATAGTTCATTTCGTTAGAAGAAAATTTTTTTCCATCTCCACCCCCTCTCATGTTAACGCCTCTTGAAATTTGTAGAATTTGAATTTTTGACATCTTATATTTCTGAAACCGCAAGCTTTTTCAAATTTCTATAAACACAAAAAGCTAACGATAAATTCCATGACATTAAAAAATATAATTATTTTTCTTAACTCACACAATTAACCCTTAAAATCGAGCATAATGTTAACCCAACTTTACATTAATTTTTGCTTTATTTCAAAGACTGCATAAATCGTTCATCCTAAATATATGCAATCCTAGAAATAGTTTTGTATATGAATGAAAATAATTTTAATAGCGTGATAGGTATACATAGACTGTATTTAAAAGCAGAATTTTCACTTGTTGAAGGAAAAAGTACTACAATACAAACCATTGGTTTGATCCAACTTTATTTAAACTTGACTTTATTTAAATTTTCAATTTTACTTCATTAGCCACACAATCACAAATCGAAAAAATTTTTCTATATTATATTTTAAATATTCAATTTCATTATGTAGTATTTAATAACAATTTATACATAATTAAAATCTGCCATTTATAATAGAAAAAACTTGCAAGAAATTAAAAAATTAAAATATTTTAAAATTTTTCTTTAATAACTTGTCAATTTTTCAAAATACATTCAATCTCAATATTGTAGTTCATATTTTATTATTTACACGAAGTATACTGAATAAATACAGCACTAGATAATTTTACATATCTATTATCGTTCATTCATTGCAACCCTTGAAAATATGTACCTATTTTGAACTTGGAGAATTAAAATTGGTATTGGTGGAAAAAGAAAAAAAAGTTATTCGTGCCCAAAATTTTAAATATTTTTAAATAAAAAATTAAAATCTCATTATTTTTACCGACCACATTGTATAAAATGAGGTAGGTTATGTGATGGTATCAAATTTTGGATGTCGAATATTCGACAGTCGCACTTCTTCATAGTAGGGAATAAAGAGAATAAAAGAGGTATATAAAGAGAAATAATCAACCAATTTCCGCGAAATTTAATATTTAAATTTTTAGTGTTGAAATTCGATCAAGATCAGAGAAAGATCAAGGCTTGGAAACCGAACTGGGGGCCAATTTTACATTGTTTACTACATTTACGGAACGAATCGATGGAATTTCTCGAAATTTGATATTTGAATTCTGGTTGTTACCGAAACTATCTCGTAAACTTTTTCAGGGAATTCGGATGGCGCAAAACGAAATTCTACTATAAGAACCAAATTTACACTTTTCTAGATATGTTAAATAAAAGCTTACTAGTGTCCTTAAAATTCTAAAGAAGTGTTTAAGACGCATTTTCATAATCTTCTTACACTTTCATTAAAATAGGGACTACCATTGCGGTCGGTTATGTTCTAATTTCACTTAAGTACTTATTTACTATATATTATTTAACAATATTGCGAACATTTTCATACAATAAACGACAGAAAAATTTTAATTGCCCTACATAAAAATCAATTACTTATATTACAAACGAATGCCATCAAACAAAATTTTCATATTTCGAACTAAAATCTAAAATAAAAAATTTCGTTCAAAATGATCTTAAAACTTTAAAAAAAATTTTGTCACCAGATAGTTTACCAATAACATTCCAAATATTACGTATAAGAGTTGTAATTCTTTTAAAAAATCATTCAAAAATTGGATTTATAGTCTCTAAAAAATTATAGTTTATATTTTTGCTTTCGAAATCTTGACATAATTCGTTTAAATAAAATGTGTAAACACACAGTACAATATAGGTATAGGTTCGGTACATTAAAACCAATAGAAATTTCGAATATAAAAATATAAGCGATTTAATTTTTTTTTTACTGTTTAATAAGTTCAATGATTTTATTTTGTTTACCATAAGTATACAAAATATGCACGCACATATTTTGTTATTTCTGTTTTAAGTAAAAGTGTACTTATGACCTTTTATATTTAGTTGCGTAAGAGAGTTGATTACAGCATTTTTTTTTTACTTAACACAGTTAATTAAAAAAAATTTTTTTTTGTTTGTTTTGTAAACGAGTTACTAAATTTATGCAAGATTATGGATATGTACATATGTATGTATGCTTGTATAAAAATACCTAGTTAATTATAAAGCAAAACAAATTCATATTAATACACTTTTAATTCAATGAAAAAAATAACAATCAGAAAATAATGAGTGCGATAACGAAAACATACTTTTTAAGGTGAAAATATTAACAAATTAGTAATGATTTTTCAATAAAAATTAGAATTTTTAATAGGAATTTTCACCTTTTAAATTATTTGTTTCTTATGCAGTAGCGAAAAATTTTGAACAAGATATACGAGTATGTATGCTATATTCGTGACATTCCGCATTACAGAATGAATTTCTATATTTTCAGTGTGTGCAGCGTACAATTTTCGAACCTTTGAACAAATTTCGAATTAGAATAATTATTTTAGAACAGAATTAACCAAAAACCCCTATTTGTTTACAAAATTACACTTTTTTTTTTAATTTTGTAAATGGACGAAAAGGCGCACAATGAAATTAATAAGCTTTTTATATTTATGTTTTTTTTAAAAAATTTTTAATTTAAAATTTACTATGAAAATGTATAGAAAATGATATTTTTTATTAATTCCTACCTATACAATGATTATGAAGCATTTCTTTGGAATGGAAAATTTCAAAAATTTTTTCAATTTTAGTAATTTTTAATATATATAAAATATAGCCACATAAACTACCGGTTAATAAATAAAAATATTTTAAGTGCTTACATCAAATTCAAATTAAGTGCCTGTCAAAGTGCTTTAAATTTTCTAATTACATAAGTATTATAATTTGATTAAATTTTCATTTTAATGATATTTTTTTACTCTCGTCAAATTTAAATTTAAAATTTTCTCTTTTTAAGATTATCCAAACAAGTTTTTATTTTTTAAATTATTTGATATCCAGTGTTTATATGAAGCATAAAAAATGATAAGTATATATTATACACTTAATGAAATAAACAAAAAGAAGCTGCTTAGTTGTCCGTGTCTTTTATTAAAAACAGATGTTTTACAAAAAGCACAAAAAATAGCACGTAATAAACTGCTACGAGTATTATAAAATCTTATTTTGAATGATAACATTGCTGAAACAACTGCATATGTATATATATGCAAATCAATGTTCCGCTCACAATTTAAATATTGTGAGCATATAAAAATTAGAATCAGTATTAGAACCCATGTTTTTAAACTTGTCTTTCTTTTTAATTATTAGAGCCGATTTAAGTATATCCAGACCATACTTCAAAAAGGAGAAATTTTGCTTAAATTTACCACGTCAGAGGCGATCTAATTGCAATTAAAATTTTTAACTTTTATGTCATTTTGCATGTTTGCCTTAGTGACATAGTGACATTTATACTTACTAATAAAATACCTTATATGTATACATACATATTTAAATATTCAAACGACACTTTTATATTATATTTTGAAATACATACATAATAATATTATGTATATATTATATACACATATGTAAGAATGTATGTAATGAAATTGTTTTTATGATACAAGAAAACACATTTTGTATGTGACTTATTATGTGAGTGCAAATTTATTTTAATAATTGAAAGCGCAACTGCATATTAATAACTAATTTTTGTTGTACATATAATTTATATCGACCACTAAATTAATTAACTATTCGATTTAAGTATAGTGGATATATGTACATATATGTATGTATATATAAGTATATAAATTTATTGTGTTTTAGTCAACAAAATTAAACGTGTTATTATTCAAGTTTTCTATAAAATTTTTCGATATTAGTCACTTTTTGGGATTTCCTTTTAGGGAATGTATTATAATTCACTGTTAAGTAGTTAGTGAACTGAAAATTAATAAGGATTCATTTAGTCAACCAAAATATTAAAGGCGACTGACCGACTTCACGAACCTAATATTTTGAGCAACAAAAATTGCATATAGTTCTATAAAAACAAAATTACCCACAGAAATGTTGATATATAATATGAATGAACATCCTATTCGATTAATATCTTGATAGCGTCAATTGGTATTTAGGAATTTAAGCCATAAAAATCCTATAGTTAAATCTACTAATAAAAATGCTATATAGTGTTGTATAAAATTATGGAATTTCCACTAAATATTTAGTTCGAATTCTATAGGAATTATAGTAGGCTTTAATTAATCCACATAGAAACATTTAAATTTGGTTCTTAATAGAAGTTCATTTTCTGTGATCCGATTTCTTTTCCAAGTTTTCCAGTTAACTTCGTTAAAAACCAGTAATCAAATATTAAATTTCAAGAAATTCCGTCAATTAGTTCCTGAGAATAATCGAATATGTAAAATCGATCTCTGGTGATTTTCACGAAAAACTAACTTTAAAATAAATTGGTTGATTATTTCTCTGACAAACAGACAAGCAGATCGACAGATATGACTCCCTAAATTTACTTTATGAACACTTCTCTGCCATGAAAAATCGCATTCCCATTCGACGAATGTAAAACTCAGTATCATCACATAATCTTCCATATTGTAGGCAACGAGGTCGGTAAAAAATAATATTTTAAGCAAATAAGAAATCAAAAAGTATTTATTCACTTTTTGTGTGTGTGTTCGTGTGTTATTAAAATGTACAATATATACTTGCATACAAAATATTTTTATTCATTAAAACCTTGAAATGATTTCATGAACATAATAATAAAATATGCACATCTATACATAAATATGTATATATAATATGAAGATAAGTGTGCTTTTATAAGAATGCGCACTTAAAAAAAAAAAAAATTGTATTACATTGATTACAATGCATTTCAATATTAAATGTGTATGTAAATTTATACAATGTATATGTATGTACACATGTATATGTACATATAAATCCGCACTTTTATACATAAAAAAATTGTTAAAAAATAAATTAAAATGCATTTAAATATTTATCCATACTTTATAATTTTCATAATATACATATAAATGTATGTACGTATGTATATTTACGAATAATATATTTTAAGACGATTAAATCACATAATATTTTCAGCATTTTTTTAAGCATTCCAAGGAAAGCGGCTTTGTTCTATTGTATTTTCATTATTGTTAAGCGTTGCATTAACATATGTTCATTTATATGATTATATACATATGTATATGTACATACATATTATTAATGTGTATGTGATATTTACAATATTTCTGGGTCTTTGCCTCTGTTTCAGTAATTTTCTCCCTCGCTTTGTTAACTTATTTTAGTTTGCTTGTTTTTTTATTTTTTTTTTTTATTTTGATAATATGCCCGATGTCTGTGCTGTGTTTTATTAGTCATAAATTTCATTTTTTATAACAAAAATAATGAGTCACAAATCTATAATGCACAGATAGGTGTATGTATATGTATGTAGCTACTTATTTTTTTATATTTATGGAATTAATCATGTATCACGATTTCGATTCAATATTACATTAATAGTTAAAAACTATTTTATAAAATTAAACAAAATTCTTTGTAATAGAATCACAAATTAAAATAAATAATAATTAAAATTCTATTTCAAATACCTACATACAGATAAATTCCTATAAGTATCGAATATAAAGTAATGTGTTTTCGAAAATCGAATAAAAGTTATAACAAGTGTGTGATGACTGATGAGTGTATTTGCTAGAACTCCCATACTCTGAGCTTTGAAAATTATTATTTATCATTGTATGATTACATAGGTCTACTTTACACACAAATAATATTTAAAAAATTTGAAAAAATCTCAATTTCATTATATGCTTACAAACCAATCAGTTTTGTAAAAGGGATACTGTTCCGTATATAGACTCAGGAATAACTAACTTATTTTAAGCTAACTTATTTTTTTTATAAAAAAAAAGATTAAGTAATCAGTCAAAGATACATAGATAGGGTACATATTTCTTTAGGTTTAGAAGGTCATACAGGTGGAATATTTTTACGATACCCCATAAAATTTTTTCATACTGCATGCAGCTTAAATAAAAATTGACTTCTCTGCATAATTAAATTGATTAAATTGCATCTCTTTTTTTAATTTTCTTAATTTAATTAACAACGTTTATGTTTTTCATATTCAGGTATTTAACAAAAGAAATTAATTTTTGCAATTATTAGACATCAAATAATATTGTTTACTTAACGTTAAAAGAAATACTGTTTAAATTTTAATATTATATTAATACCACGTAGAAGAGGGATTCTAAGTTGTAGACGAATCACTATATCTCGTAAATCCGGCATTTATTGTTAGATATACGTAAATATATACGCACGAACCTCACATAAAATTACTCGTACATCATGTATTCCTACTGTATGTATTGTATATACGAGTATAATATAATTTCTGCAATTATAACAACACTCATTTAAAATGAAACTAACATACTTAACTATTCATTTTAAATGAAATTATGTAAGTATGTACTGTACTTTTTTAAAAGGGAACAAAAAAAAGGAAAAAATTAAAACATATGTATGTATGTATTGTGAAAGTTTTAATTTTGCGTATATTATTCTTTTCTTTTTTTTTGCAAAAATAATAATGCTAATATCAGCAAATTTACATACAAAATGAATATTTTTAATATTTCAACAAAACTTGTAAATAATATCATATCTCCCTTATATGGATATATTTTATAGCTATATACATATAAGTATATTATACCTAGTCATTTTATACTAAGATAAAAAAATTAATAAGAAAAGATTGAAAATGTATAAATATTGGATGCGTTGGAGTTACGATTGTGGTTTTAATTAATAAACGATTTATATTGAATGATTTATCACAAAGAAATTATATATATATATATATATATATATATATATATATATGTATGAACATACAATGAAGATATTAGGGATGACACAACCTATAAAATAAATTGTATCAAAGAAAATCGATGGCAATTCTAAAATAAATTACGAAAATATACGAATAATATACGAAAATTTTAAAGAGATTTAATTGGAAATTTTAGAAAATATTAGGATTTTTATCGTAAAAATCGTTAGTGATCCATTTTCTTAATTAAACTGATTATTTTTCGTAATGTGAACATTTTTTAGTTTTTTTCATACATCTTCGAATATTTCCTCTCGAAATTAGCTATCCCGGTTCAAAATTAATACGCAAGACATCCTTCAGGGCTTGAGTTCCCCAACACTGAGAAAGCCCCGCCCAAACAATCTGCACCTCCTGATGGCCAGAACAGGACTAAATATGTATAGCCGTCTTCTCATTCTGTGTAAAATAATATGGCTATACATGTCTTCTCAGCGCCCAAGCACAATCTACACAAAAAGGAATCCGACATATATATACATATATGTATATATGATTGTATATATGATTGTAAATATAAAGTAAAAACTTTTCAATTTTTAAAATAACTTTCTAATAAATTTTCGATAATTAAAATCATTCGATAATGTCTACTTTTGTAAAAGAAAAGAACAGATATTAAAAATCTACTACACTTACTCATAATATACATATAACGTACATTCATTTAATATTTAGATAAGGTTCAATAAAATGTTAAGGTTTCGAATATATTAAATTTCTTTTCCTATACTTACCACACTGATGCAAATATGTTGTATGTACATACATACTTATGTTGTAGTTTCCTAACCATAATAATTTAATAATTTTATACAATAATTTTACTTTTTTAAGAAAGAAACCGCTATACTTAATATATACTTAATATTCTTCTTTTTTTTTTGGTTTTCATTTAATATAATATTTTAATGTAGTAAATATGTAAAAGAAGAAGAAGTTTAGAAGCATAATTATCTTTTGAAATGATTTTAGACACGACATAAGAAAAATTTAGGCCATGACATTCATTTTACGCTCTCAATTTCAACAATTTTTTTCATTTATTGTTGCTTTCTATTATTTGTACATTAAAATTTGATATTAATAACTGCTCTTTGTTTAGTATTCAAAAAAAAAATTTGGATAATTATGAGCTCCACATCAATGAGATTCATAATGGAATAAAAAATATTTTAACTATGGGTACACACATACAATTTGTGCATGAGACTATAAGTATAACATGTAGTGTGCACTAATTGAAATTTCGATATTGTTTTTTGACAAAAACAAAATAAGAATATTTTTTTTTTATATAAGTACTTCTTTGTAAAAAAAAAAATTCTCAATTCTTTTTTTAAAATTTAAATTGTATATAATTTTCAAGTTTGTGTTACTTAAATTCGTAAGTACGGCATGAATTATTTCCACTAAAATTTATACGATGAAAAGAACAATCGGAGAGGAATTAATATTGGTTGATTTGAATGCTGTCATTTAAATCATCAGTTTTTTAAGTTTTACGAGTAATTAAAGAATTTAAAAGTAATAAATATTGTTGCTCAAAAAATTCAAATTAGAATAGAAATAAATGGTTTTCTTCTTAAATAATATTTAATAAAAACATTTTATAAACAAATGCTCAAATAAATTAATTTTTCATTCTAAATGAAAATTATTTTTACTTCCTTCTTCTGTTTATATTTGATTTTAAATATTTGAATAACTACTTATTTCTTTTCTAAGATTAACAAATGAAATATTTCTTATAAAATGCAAAATTTTTCATTAACTTCATTAAAATTATGGTTTTCAACAAAATCTAAATAAAATTTACCCTGAAAAAAAATATTGCAACAAAATATTTTTTTGCGTTCAAATATAAAAATTAAGATACTTAAATTTCACTTCTATATAAAAATATAAACAAAAACAAGTAATAAAAAAAAAGAGTTCTTTTGAATAAATTTTTATCTAATCGTAACAATAATTTTATTTACATTATATTATATTACTTATTACAGTAAAACCTAAATAAATGCTTCCAGTTAAAAAAAAATATAAAGCATCTTTTTTTACGCTTGCACCCATGTACTTATATCGTCCAAATATATAAATTTCTGAACAACAAAATATATTCATATTTAAGTAAATTAATGTTATCAAATCAACCAAGTAAATTCAAATAAATGTGAAATAAAGTAATTAAATTGACATCAATTGAACAAAAAATCAAAAATATTTTATAAAATTTGAAATATCTATGCTTATTAAAAAAATTCTCATAATATTATTGACGAATAATAAAAGATTTTCATAATGCAAAACAATAGCTATGAAGCGCAATATATTTTTATATTATATGCAATATATTTTTAATTACTCTAAAAAAATTAAAGCAGTTCTATATACATATATCGCTATATTGCGAAAAATTTACCATCTTTATGAACAAATTTGGTAAGCAACATTTGTTTATGAAAATAAGTATAGCGCAGTATCGCTTTATATCGCGATTTATGAAAGGACCTATAATTATATATTTGATACAAGTTGATAGTAATGGCACGTATGTACATATATATATATATATATATATATATATATATACTATTTTATTAGCAAGGTTCATTAATAATTTCAAAAGGGGTTATTCATAAAACTTTAATTTGAATATTTTGCAATAATTAAATATGTGAAAAATTTCATTAAATTGAAGAATATTTTATGATTTTATTGGCAATTAAGTAAAAAGTAGCATTCAAATTTTCATTTTAGAGCTAATAAAATTAAACAAACATAGATAAAATATAAATAACTTATTTACATACTATGATTTTCTATATAAAAATAAACGTAAATATTGATAAGATTTGAAAAACGCAAGAAAGGTAGATACTAATTAACTATGAGCGACTAATAAAAATACTTATGCAAAAAAAAATTGACATTTTTTTACTCTAGAGGGTTTTTTTCAAATTGATTTTACTCTTTAAATTCGATATGTAACAAATTATCAGAAAAAAAAAACTATTTGTGAATCATAGCTGTTGTAAGAAATTAAAAAAGAAATAAAATGAATGAATATTAAGCAGATGAGGTCATAAGTAAATATTAAACATAAATATGCATATATATATATGCATATATATACCTAGTTACATAGAGCTAACTCGAATAATACTAAGAATATAGATGATGCATAATGCACATTTTTTCGTCCAAACTGCTTTTTAAACTCACGTTATAAGAAATTAATTATTTAAATCGAATTTTAATCATTCATAGTAAAAGGTTATGCATAAATTCATGAGGATAAATTGAATACTGGATTGGTAGTCTATATATAGTTTTTGGTATTAAGTATCATGTACTTATTTTGTTTATGATGATTGACTACAAGTTCTGGCTGAACTAAAGCATTTACATCCCAATTATGTAAAATTTGTAAACAAACAATGCCAATACAAATGTAAATAAGAAATGCATATATACATAACCATGTATTTAAAAATAAATATATATACATATATAGGTATATATGTAGGTACAGTATATAATTATAATTGTTGATTGCGCGTACTCTTGTTGAAAAAATTATTGAAAAATCAATTTCAGTTTCTTATCAGACTTCCTTTATAATTAAATTTTTATATGTCAATTAATCAATTTATAAATTTTTAGCTATTCTATTATTTTTAAACACTTAAATTGTTATTCTTATAGGTATTTATACATACATATATTATGTTCTTAGGTATTTAGATTTTATTCAAAACATAAGTCATCAAAATATATATATATATGTAACCATACATATTAAGTACATATTATGTATATAACAATATTAGTTTTCTGTTTATAAAATTCAAAGTTGAATCATCGATTTTTTTTCCTTTCTTAACAGAAATAATCGTTTATTTAAATGCTTTTCCATATTGGTAATTGACTTCTTATTTTAATAGATTTTCAATAGAAATTCAATGTATACATACTCACTTATATACTCATGTATACGCACTCACTTACTTTATGTTAATTAATTAAGAATGAGTAATTATTAAAAATATTTATGCAAAAATTTGAAAAAAATTATTAACTTTTCGGTTTTACATAAAGGAATTTAAAAATAAAATATTTAATACATAAAATAAGTTCTATCTATTCTACATTACACTACAATTTATTAAGTTATTTACCTATTTTTTATCTAAATAGGTAAAAATCCACTTTGAATTTACAGGAATAGGTTTTAATTTCCCTCATGTTTAAATTTAAAAGTGAAAAATAATAGGTAATTTATACATCACCCTCCCATACCTATCATAGTATAAAATATAGAAAATACAAGTGTATATATGTACCTATAATTTAAATTACAATAAACTGCATGAATTAAAATTGTAATGCAAAAAAAAAAATAAAATAAATTATTTTTATTTTGCTTACGTAGGTACATATAGGTAAATAAATACCTATCTGCATAATGAAGTTAATTTAAGATAACCTTGTTTATAAGAAAAGCTCAGAAATAAAGAAAAAAATTGCATATGTTTGTATAAATATGGTATATGTATGTACATATATACATTTATATATTAACTAACGCATTTAAAATAATTATATAACTATAATAGTGCTATGAATAATTTTCTTTACAATAGCTAAGATTACAATTCCTATTTAAAACTTTTTCTGATATGGGCATCTAGTATTATGTATGTATGTAAATGTCTATATATGTATGTAAGTATGTAAATGGTTATAGTAATTTAATTTATTAAATTTTAACTTTGTCTGCCTCTTGTTTTTGTAAATATAAATATTTAATTCATACAATTAAAAAATGGAAATATTATTTACGTCTAAAATATTTGCATGAATAATACCTTGCCTAGAACTTATACTTCGTAGATATACATATTTTGTTTACAAAAAATAAAATCTATGTATATATTTATGTATGTAGGTACTAAATATCATGTTGATTTCTCTTTTTTTTTTGTATTTTGTATACCTAGACCTATCCCGAACCGCATTTCCTTTCTATTATTCAACAAAAAGAAATTGGTAAGTGTAATGAACTATTGCATTCTTTACATTACAAAATATTGAGGCTTAAAAAAAAAAACAATAATTTGTTAAAAATTTTAAAATTTGCATTTGTGTGTATGAATGTGTTAAACCTTTCTGATCGGAATACATACTACAGTTCTACACACAGCATAAAGTAAAATTGAGTGTGGGCAAATCAAATAAGTAGAATCAAGTTGTAGATATTATGTACAAACATACAAACATGCCTACTGACGAATTTTATATGTAACTCCATACCTATATATGCAGGTATATATACGAACTCAAGTCAAATTGAAATTACATATAAGTATGTACATACATTTGGCAGTATACGAAAATTTATTTAATCCAAAAAATTTTAATTCCGGTTTGGAGTAGTAAAAAAGTTAAAAGACAAAATAAGAACAAGAAAAATAACGAAATCATTTTTTACATTTACGACGTGTTGTGTGGACACTTTAACATATATATGTATGTATATCCATATATAGATATGTACATATGTATATAGGACTTGTTTAAATTAAAATTTTTATTGTTTTGCTAAAAATATTGAAAAATAAATTTAAATAAAAAAAATTATAAATGTAAAATTTCACATTTTTTTTTAACATACTTCATCAAATTTTTCTCGAATTTCTGCCTTTTGTTCAGTCGACAATGTTTTCATTCTGTTTGCTGCCATTTTTTTCCAAACTTAAGAAGACTTTTTTTCTGTAGAAACCTTTTTTTAAATTTTAAACGATTTGTTTTTTATGATTGAATTTTTTTTTTATTTTTTTAAAGACTTAACGAAGCTACTTTTTTGTTTTTACACTACAAACCACTTGTCTTTTAATTTTGAGAAAATGCTTTTTTTCTTTTTGAATTTTTCTTTAATTTTAAATATACAAATAAATTTGGTTACATAGGTGGTACAACAACTATTTTCTTTTTCAATTTATATGCTATAAAAATTTGTATAAAAAATAAAATTGACAATTTTTTTAATATTTTTACGTTTTCTTCTTTTTCAATAAATTAGCAGCAAAGGGATACCGACTTTTGTATTTTGCGCGACACGTTAAACAAAAAAGAAAACAAAAAACTTTGTGTCTTGTAAATTTTTATTGTTGGCAAAGCGAAGTAGCACTTTGCTTCAAAAAAAAATTTTTTTGTTAGTACTCCTCACTCTATCAAAGTAATCACTGCACTGTTGTTTTTAATATTTTCAATCAACATTCAATTTTCAATTTTTAAAAGAGAATGGAAAATGAATTTACGCTTTCAATAATTCCGTCCCGGCATAACATAATCAAACAAACATGCGTACGTACATAAACTAAATGTAAAATGGAATGGAAATGAAACTAATAAAAAATCAACAATAAAATTCAGTATTCATTATAATAATATTGCTTTGCCTTGCTAAATAATTTTACCTAGAAAAGAAATAAATACAACGAATCAACCACCACCACTAGGCACCAAGCCCATTCAACGCATTAACACGTTTTAATTCCATTTTCCACGTTTTATTTCCAAATTGTTTCGAAAGATGTATTTTTTTTTTGCGTGAATGATGCTAAATGAAATGTCACTGGTTAATTTCATTTTTTAGCTAGTAATTGTAAGATTTTCCTTGTTCTTGCACTTATTTTATAAAAAATTCACATAATTTGTGAAATGTGTGACATTTAAGTTAAATGATCGATGTCATACAAAAAAATAAAGACGATGTGTACAGATAAAGAGAGCATTGTGAAAGGATTAGAACAGAAATGCAAAGGAAAAATATTAAGTTATACGCTAAATTTCTTCTGTTGTATAACAACCGGTTTTATTATTGATTTAAATAAAAATATTTTATATTACTGAAGTTTATAAAGTTAAATTAAGCATTAAAGAAAATTTTAAGAGTAAATACATTTGTACATACATTCATAGCTAAGATTTTCGCCTCAAAATAAACTTGTTTTTTTCTTTAAATATATGTAATGAAAAAAATTGAAATGTTCATGTTGAGTATAGCATTGTTGGCTAAGTTAGATATCTGCCAATGCCTTACTGTGCCAACCCTGAAATTATGTTTGTTTATTGTTTCATATTCAAAATGATTCACTTTTCCATTTGTATTTTTTTTCTTTACAAATTGCAATACTGAAACAAAATCAAAAATTGCTTCAACTGTTTGTTGTTTTCTTTCCTTCCTTTTCGAACTTCGTAAGCCGCCTAAGGAAAAAAAATTACCAAATTATAGTTTTCTTTTTCTATCTTATAAGAGATATAAATTTTTACCAATTACAAGAGAAACAAATGAGCAAATTGTAATTGTATGAAACAAAAATTTTTGATTAAATTGTACATGCATATATATATGTATTGAAATATACATACGTATTACATTTATTTTTCTTTTTGTTTTGGGTGGCTTTTATAACAGATTTTGTATATAAGTTTATATAGAAGGTAGAACTGGTTGTAGTTCGATAACAAAACTTAATATTTTTGTGAACTTTGTGAATTGGTTTAAGCTGTCCATTAATTAAGAAGAAACTATCGAAAATATTTTTTTTCTAAAAATACATTGTGTTTTAAAAAATCAAAAAGCAAATACATTTTTAAAATAAATTTTACAAACCATTTATAGATCACAAAAAAAAAGAAAATAGGTGACCTTCATCAATAAAATTTGAACTTAAAAACTATTGTATTTTCGAAATATATTTTTAAATTTTATTGGTATTAAATCAATTAAAATTATTTTAACAAAACTTGATATGAACGGATTTAGTACAGGTGAAGAAGATTCAAGAGATGTACAACAAATTTGTTGCTTATTGGATGGTGATATCCGATGCAGAAAAATTGGTAGGGAACTAAAAAATCTTTATTGTATCAAAAAAGTAATAATTTTATGGTTATTTTTTATTGAACAGCTGGAAACGCCTCATATAGCAAACGTGTGCAAAAAACAGTTGCACAGCGGAGATTAAAATTGATGATTGATTCAAATGTAAGATAATTTATATTTCTATCTATAATTTTACATATCCACATAAATATGTACGTAGGTATATATAATGTGTATAAAAGCATATACATATATACATATCAATGTTTATATATGCAACAAATGCAATATAAATTTTGAAGTATGGATATGTATGTGAGTACATAGATAACAAATATGATAATTTGTATAAAACAAAAGGTGTATACAAATTAAATTCCAATTCTATTTTTTTTTAATTTTTTAGGCTCATCATACTTATATATGCGATTTTCATAAATCGCGTATACAATGTGCACGTACAAAGCGCCGGCGGAAAGACTCTGAAGATGATAGTAATGAAACTGACACTGATCTTCCCGAAGTAGATTTATATTCTCTACAAGTGAATACATTACGTCGCTATAAACGCCATTATAAAGTACCCACTAGGCCAGGTTTAAATAAAGCCCAGTTAGCTGATCAAATAATGAAACATTTTAAAACTATTCCAATTAAAGAAAAAGAGATTATAACATACTTTATTTATATGGTTAGATCTAATTCGAATAAATTGGATCAGAAAAATGGTATTGGAAATGACACCACGTGAAAATTAGCATCGAATAGAAATTGTAGAAATAAATTGAATAGTAATATGGAAAGTCTCCCTCCGTCAACATCGTCTTCTTTAATAACTACAACGACGACTTTGAATTTAAAGAATTTTTAATATTTTTATTAATAAACGTTTAAAAAATTATTGTAATTTTCTGATTAAAATTATCGTGAAACTAAATCTTTATAAAGAGTCCTAAACCTGAAGTATTTTGAATGTATAATCAATATTTATAAAAAAAATAGCCATACATTGCACACGATATTTATAATAATATAAGCATTTTTAATTTTTAAGATCTATGATTTTTCAATTTGTAAAGTAAATTTTAAAATATCAAGAAGAAAAGTTGTTAAGTAAGAATATATGTATGTATAACATTATTATTGTTTAAGTAAAAAAAACTAAAGTGATATTTTGTTTTTATTTTTAAATTTCATCTATATTAATACAGATTTTATTTTAAAATCATAGTTTCATCCTCTTCGCTATTGTCGCTGCCAATTTCCTCTGAAAAGTAGTGTGAAAATTATATTTAAAAAAAACAAAAAGTTTAAATATACCTTTGATAACAGGTGTTCCTTTACTAATAGGTTTACTCATTTTAGACGCACATAATTTTTCATTCACCGCCTCTAATTGCTGTTCAAGCGGCTTTTCATCTTCATCGCTCCCGTCGCTTATCATAGCTCCTAAATCTCTTGACATATCAATGTCATCTTCATCGCTGTCTGTGTCTGGGAACCAATTAATATTTTTCTGATTCGAACTAATGTTCCCAGTACTACTATCAAGTATTTCAACTACAAAAGTATAAAAGGTAATATGTGGCTCTTCCTGTTTTTAACAATAAATTTCATACTTTTAACAGCTGTCTCTTCACCATCAACAATGTCTGTTTTATCTTCTACTTCCATTTTGACTTCTCTATTTCTACTAAAATAAGGCATACGATAATAGAAATTTCGAAGTTTAAGCGAGAGTTTTTCTTCTTCAACCGTGTTTAACTTTTTATATTTCAGGCATTCAGCAAACCCAAATGCTTCATTGTTTTTCCTGCTTTCTAAATCACAATCAATTTCATACTTTATTAATTCTACAGTGGCTTTCGCATGTTCAGCTGCTTTATTAGCACATTTAAGAAAAAGACTAGAGCTTGTAAGTGTTTTTCCAGATAAATTAAGACAACATAATTCTCTGTAAGAGTTTATTCCAAAAATCATTTCAGCATCACATATCTGTTCCTCAATTAGCGAAGGATCAACCACCGCAATTTGGCTAAAAATAAAGTGTTCATACTTAATCGCTTTTTCAAAGAAATAATCTGTAAACTCTATTTACAATAAAATGAAATATAAAACATAATAATAAAATAAATAAATATTTTAAGTTTATTACCCATCGTTAAATGTCGCATAAGATACGCAAACAGGATAGTGATGCAATACTATAGATATAAAATCTTTTTCAGCCGCTGTATGAATTTTCACTTCGTTTCCATCAACCGTAACGTCAGGTCTTTTAAAGTGTGCTAAAGCGCATAAGCAAGCTGCAGCACAACAATCTTAAATTGGCAATATTTGATTGCAGCTTTGATACAATAATTTAACTCTTACCTATTAAATTGCCGTCATGATTCAAAACATTTACATCAACTCTTAATATCCATACTCTATCTTCGGCTATCACACACAGAGACTCCAAGTCAACACATTTAGAATCTTTAAATGTTCTTTCTAATATACGATTTATGCGAACTGTAAGCTCAGAGTTTCGACCAGCTTCGAAATGAGCTGCTGCCATCGGACTAAGCTCCACATTAATATGTAAAATACCTTCATTTGGTCTAATTGTTTGGGACTGACCTAATTCGCAAGATACTTGTGCAATTACTCTAGTATTCCCTAAAGAAACATGAACACAACCCCAATCGATACCAAAACTTATTATCATAGAGCGGCTTTCGGATAATTTACGTCCATCGAGGCGCTGCAACGCTATATCTATTAAATAAGGTTGTATTTGATTACAAATTTTTTTACTTGATGCTGTTGAAGGCTCTCCAAAATAAATTTTTTTTCGCAATTAGAGATTGGTGTTTCCCTCATATTTAGTATTATTTAGTTTTTTTTACTTAAAGTGTTTTATAAAAATTCAAAACATAAGAGTGATTATTATCGCTTGAAATAAAATTGAAGTCGATAACAAAAACCAAATCAACTCAAAGTTCTTAGGTTATGTTTTTGTCAACTTTTTGTAATTACTCCAAATCTAACCACAATATTAATATATTGATATTCACTCATGTAAATTAAACATAGGGAAAGAGTGAAACAGAATACAATAATACTAAAATCATATACTGAATTTGTAGTTCTATGACGTTAGAATAATATAAACCTTGGTAGGGTTGTTACACTCATCCTTTGATATATGACATTTGATTTGTTAAAAATTAACAACGAGTCATTTTATTTTGTAGTAATCAAGGAAAATTCAGCTTCTTCACTTAACTATATATTTCCTTTAATACGTACAGACTCCTCTTTTCGAACCAGGAATACAAAAGTTGTAATTGTAAAGGTTTAAAAACGACGGCTTATAGCTCAATTGTGGCACAATAATTGTTCGTACGTTTATCAATGTTTATGCTTCGGTTTTTGATTTTTATTATTTTTATACGAACTTTGGTTTGCAAATGCAAAAAGTTTATAGTTAGGGCCTAATCGTATATCTCGCTATTTTACTCGGCAAGTGAAAAGAAAGTGATTGAGTAACTATTTGTCTGGAAAATTCTGTGAGATACCGAATGATTCTTCTCAAAGAAGAATCTTCTTTGAGAAGAATCAATCGGTATTGTTTTTCAATATTTCCATCACGAGATGGAAAAAAATTTTGTATACATTTAAGAAACGGTTTTTTCTAAAATGTATACAAAATTTATTCATTTTGTTCTTGAAAGCGAGTTATTTGAGGAAAAATTTAAAAATCCAATTGAATGCAAGAGTAATTTTATTGGAAAAATGAAATACCCGTTAGAAAAATGGAGAACTCTGGTATGAAAGGCAATAAAAAATGAGTGAAAAAACGAGATACACGATTAGGGTGATAAATTTTTCGAATTCGTTTTAAATACGGTCAAACGAAGTGAACCTATACCCAAGAATTAAGTTTTTATTTTTGAGAACTATCAAATCAAATAGACGAAACATGATCCCTTTGTATTGTTGAAAATCATTTGGGCCTCACGGTCTATTTTTTTTTTGTAACTAGCCCATTTTCTTAATCTTAAAGAAAACCTTAATTCTTCTCCTTTTCAAAAGTTTTTTATACAAAATTTGACGACAAAAATGTGACAATATCTAAAAAGTAAATTACAAAATTGTGTATAACGCTCTTATTATTGAGGATTTACTATATAGGCCATTTCATTCAAGATAATAGTTTTACTTACGAAAATATCGAAAATGTTGCAGAAGTTTTCACGTTAACAGTGTTAACATGTTAACGTGACACCACGTTAAAGTTAATTGTGTTGTAATTTCTTTTATAACTGCTATAATATGCATGTATGTTTTGCTAAAGATTTCATTTCAAATTTTATACCTATCCTGAAAATTTCCAGACTTTATACAATAGACCAACAATGTCACCTCTTTTAACTTTGAAGTAAAATAGCTGAAATTTAAATTATATTACAAATATAAGCGTTTTACTTCTAAAATTAAACGTTTTATCAATTTTGCCTCTTTTTGCTTGAATGTGGCCCATTAATTTTGTTATGAGTGATAACCCTCTTTGTCACCATCGGTTAGATTCACACGATTATATCAAAAAATGTAAATGAAATATTCTATTAATGTAAAATAAAATTGGTTTTTAAATGTATAATAAAATCATTTCCTCCTTTATTTAGATTCCATATTTTTATAATATGCAAAATAATTATGAAGAATCATTTTTTTATGAATAATTTACTAATTTATATGTAAGTGTAAAATAAAAAGGAATTATGTATTTAAAATCAAAAAAAAAAAAGCAGAATAAAATGGAAAAAAAAAAACATTTTTATTTTTTAATTTTTTTTTAATGTCAGCAGCAGTCGTTGTTTTCTTCATATATTATTGTTGTTTTTGTTTTTACCGCAGGAAGATTTTATATTTCATTTTTGTATGTTTCATTTTTTTTTAATTTTTTTTTTTAATTAAAACTCTTTTATTTTTCTTAAAATTTTTTTTTGTTTTGTTTTAAAAATATAAAAGGAAATAAAATTTTCATATATATAAAATCTATATATTAAAATAAATTATAATATATTTTTAGGAAATTGAGATTGTAAAAAGAGAGTTAGAGAGAAAAAAAAAAGACTTCAAGAATTTTATATAAATAAATCTTTTTTTTTTTTGTTTGTTTTCTTTTATATATATATATATATATTTAAATTCTTATTCTTCTTCTTCTTCCTCCTCTTCTTCTTCTTCTTCTTCCTCTTCTTCCTCTTCTTCTGCTTCTTCTTCTTCAGCTTCTTCTTCAACGACTTCTTCTACCTCATCTTCATCTTCAACAACGTCCTCATCAGCTTTAACATCTTCTTCACCTTCAGGTGTTTCTGGTTCACCGGCCTTTTTGCCTGGTCGTTCGCCGAACCATTTTGGTAATTTGGCTAAAGTAAAAATATAAAAGGAAAATTGTGTTTTAATAAAAAAAAAAGTATTTTTGTTTTTGTTTTTGTATACTTATATATAGACTTAATGCACTCATATAAATACATATATATGCATGTATATTTATACTCGTATATGTATGTTTATATAGTTATAAGTGAAATTTGAATTCAAAATAGGCATACATAAATACATAATATAAAATATTATGTATAATTTTGAAATGTTATCTGTTTGACATATATACTTAAGTCGAAATAAATACCGTTAACATAAATAAATCGCAACGAATTTAGAAATAATTCAAAATTTGATTCAAGTTTATTCGAAATTTGATGTCCAACTCGCTAGGAATAGAAAATTTTAAATTTAATATTTAAATATATTGTATAAATATACAAAAAAAAAATTCCTTTGTGAAATAATTAGATGAACTGAGTAAAAAGAGTTAAATTTGCTTTAGAATATAAAAATTGCGAATATAAAAATTTGCTTTAGAATATAAAATGAAAATAAAAACATAAATATCAAAGAATTTTGCCCAATTTTAACATATATATATATGCATATATAATATTCATTGTAATATACGTGTAATATATATTTATATATAAGTATATTTTTTTAAACACTCTTCATATTTTTACAAATATTAAATATGTGGTTTATGTTTGTACTTAATTATAACAAAAAAATATTTATATTTTGTATAAAATGCATAATTATGTTAAATGTAAAAAAAAAAAAAAATTTTTTTGTCTGGATTTATTAATATATTGTGAAATAACATTTCTCATATATATATATATATATATATAATTAGTTAATAACGAAACAATGTTATTAACAAAAAAAAAAATTTATGTAAATATAATTTTTTTTTTTAATTAGATTAATAAATATAAAAATTATTAATTAATTGCAATATGTTTGTGCATATATATATATAGGTGTAAAGTTGTGAATGTATGTGTTTATTTTTTAAATTATAGTGTATATATGACCTTACCCTTTTGACGGTTTGAGTATTGATCCTTCTTTTCTGACCAAACTTTTTCAAGGTAATCTTTGGCAATTTCATCCAATCCCTAAGTGTATTTTTTATTATATTATATATTTTGTTTGTTGTTGTTGTAGTTGTTGTAGTTGGTTTTGGTATTTTTTTTTTTTTTGCGTTTTCAAGTGACAAACAAAAGGAAGAAACAAGAAAAAAAAAATAATAATGGGGTATGAGAAAAAAAAACGTGCATGTTAGTTTTAATTACAAACAAATTTTTGTATAATAAATTATTAAACTTTTATACGAATATAGTATTACAATATAAGGCGAACTTCTAAAAATTAAAAAAAAAAAATTATTTTAATCTTTTCTTGTTTTTTTTTTCTTATTATTATTTTATAATTTTTTTCTATTATAAAGGATTAATAGAAATATATTTGAAATAAATATAAATTAATTAATGAAAATTGTATTTTAATTATGTATATATATATTAATTTTTAATGTAATAGTTTAATCGAAAATAATTTAATTTAAAAATAGAAATTTAATTTTTTATTCATTTTAAAATATGAAAGATTATCTCCTCTTCCCGCTTTATTATATAAATTATTATATTCCGCTTTAATATATACAAATTTAATATTCAATACTTACATACAAACAATAACTTATTTAATAAAACTTGAGTAACTTATTTAATAAAATTTTATTTTGTTTTGTTATTAAAATTTCAAATTTAATATAGGAAATCATTCGCAATATATAGTTGTTTAATAAAATTATACATAGCCATATAATACGAGTCTATCTACATAATATTTTGGGATTTTTTTTTTTTAAATTTAAGTAATACATATTATTTATAAATATTTAAACCATTTTGTCGCATGCAATATCGTATTAAATTTGCGCAATTACTAAAATTTCTAGTAGACATATATTGAAAAATGTTTAATTATTATTATATGTATATGTGAATTTAAATTACTTTTATTTCATTGTAATTTTATAGAGTTAGAATTAGTATTTGCAGAGTAATTTTTTTTTTATTGCAGAAATTTTGCTAGTGTTTGTAGCACATTACGCGTTTTAATCAAAAAGTTGATTTGTTTGCGATGCATGCGACGCGAAGAAATATTTTTAAATTAATTTACTTTAGAAATGAAAATTTCTCTTTCGAAATTCGAAAAATATAATTAAAAAATATTAATATTGTTTTAAATAATTTATTGTATACGAAATAATTATTAAAATATTTTTATATGGTTAATTTAAGAAACTTAATTTAAGAATTATATATATTTGATCCTATATGTAGTTTATATCACTAAAGAATTCCGAAAACAAAATTAAATGCTTTTATAAAAAATTTATTGTATAAATGTTGAAAAGTTTTTTATGTTTATATATGAAATTCATTTATAAAAATATCAATAAATAAGTATATGTATAAAAAAAGAAAATAAATATTAAACTGTTTTGGTGTGAAAATTTTTAATAAAAAAATTGTTCGAAATTTTTTTTTTTTCAATTTTTTGCGTAAGAAACGATGAAACAAAACACGTAAACATCAAACATATAAAATAATTTTTTAGATATTTAACTTTAAAATTAATACAAAAAACAAAAAAAAAAAAAAATAAAAGAAATTGGAAATAAAAATTATTTTTTTTGTTGTTTTTTTAAAAAAAAACAATAAAATTATTATTAAACAAAAAACAAAAAATTCAAGTGTGAAAACGTGTGTAAAAGTACAGAAAATTTAACAAATATTTTAAATTGTTTCTTTCTGTTATTCAAAATTAAAAAAAGAATTGACATGTTCTTTTTTTTCGGTTTCTTTATGGATGTTTTTTTTTTTTACACAAAAAGAAAAAAATCTTACATTTTGTTCGTTGCGTAAAAAGTTCGTGTTTTGCTTGCCACGCTTTTTCTCTAGCTTCAGCTAGTAAAGTATCATAGCCCTAAATCGTTCATATATAATATTTTAACGTTTATTATTATTACTATTATTTAATATTATTATAATATTTTTTTTATTAAATTTTAATAATTTTTTAAAAAAATTAATTATTTTTTTTTAAATTAAAAATTAGTATACTTAAATTTATTTTAAATTTAAAATTTTATATATTTTATGCTCTTATATATTTATGAAACTTATTATACTATTATTATTTTAATAAAATATAATAAAGTTTATAAAAATATACTTACACCTTCAAAGAGTTTTTTCTTATCGTCATATGAGCGGGTATCAACACGTCGTTCATATTTTGATGCAACTTGGATTTTAGGCTAAAATATTAATGATAAAGTATAAATAAAATATCAAATATGAATGAAAAATAATTAAAATAAATTAAATTTCATTAAAATTTAAAAAAACAAAATACTTACAGGATATTTACCGGTAAGGGCTTCTGGGTCAAGACCTTTTTTAAGGGCTTTGTGTCTGAGTTGTTGTTTTTGTCTTTCTTTCAACTCTTTTAACTGTTATATATAAAATAGAAAATATGGTATTAATACAAAATATAAATATATATTTATGTATATGAATAAATATACTAACATTAATAATAAATGGGAAATATGAAAATTAATTTATGCAAATAATTTAATTATTTAAGTAATGTATAAAAATATTAAAATAATTACATCGTAGTCTTGACGTTTTTGCCTTTCTTCCAAATCATATTTTTCAGTTTCTAATTTGACAATAAGTTCCCAGAGTTCCTTAGCTTTTTCACGGAGAGAACTTTCACCTAAGCCATCAATACTCAATGGTTTAATACGGAAAGATAATGAGATTTTCTTTTCTTCTTCAAGTTGTTCTTTGGTCTTGTTACGTTCCATGGCAGCTGATGACAAACCAAGCTATATATTTTTTTTTTTTTTTTTTGGGGAGAAAAAAAAAATAATATTTAAGGATCATATAAGTATCGCAAAAAGAATCCTACTACACCGGACTCCTTCTTGGCAATAGTGAAGTTTGGTCCCTTTTTGTCCTTTTCTTTCATTGCTTGAACCATTGCCTGGCGTTTCTTTTCAGCCTCTTCCAATCGTTGTCTCTTTTCTTCAATATCACGTTGTTTCTTTTCTTCAACTTCACGTACACGGCGTTCTTCTTCTTCTTTCTTACGTTGAGCCAATTTAGCTTCTTCTTCAGCTCTTGTTACTTTACGTTTAGCTTGTTTCTCTTTAAGCTTTTTAAGTTCATCTTCTTCCTTGGCTCTTTGTTTACGCCATTCTGCGATATATTCCTTGAGTTGTTCATCTAAATCGGAACGTTTTTGATCTTGACGTTTAATGAATTCTGGATCACCCTCTCCTCTTTAATAATTGTAATTTTTACATAAATTTTGTTTATTGTATAGATTCGTGGAGAAATGAATAAATATAAAAAAAAATAGATAAAAAAGTCAATACAAGTTTTGAAATATTTTGTTAATTTTAATGAGTAAAAATTTTATATTTTATTTTATAGTATGTACTGTATCTATATTAAATGTTTAAAATATGGTGTTATTTTGCATTTTTTCCAGGGTTAACAATATACATAAAGCTGGTTTAAATTAAAAAAAAAATTAACAGGAAATCAAGCAAATAATGAGAATAGGTAACAAGAATTTTTTTCTAAATTAAAAATTCAATTTAAATCAATTACACTTGTTGTACTTTAGTTGTAGTGCTTTTGGTAAATTTATAATCGATTGTTCATTTTTTTCGATTCTAATATTATCGAACTAAATTGTATGGGTTTATGTTCAATATTTTTATAATGTTATGAATAATTTACAGCTACGAAAAATGCGTAAATGTCAATTAATAGAAATTATTGATCTATCGATTTACCAATAAATTAATTTTAAATGATGAATTTTAATAATTTTTCAAATTATTTAAAATGAAATTGACATTACCAAAACATATACATATAAAATTAAATACTGTAGGGTAAAAATTGAAAATAAAAACGTTAAACTGTCATGCACAACTTCTTATAATATCTTATTTTCCAATTAATTGTAAAATACAATTTTTTTTTATTTGAAATGAAATATCAAAATTTTATATAAATATGAAATACTATAATTTTAAATAAAGGCAAAAAATAGAAATACTACTAAAATTAAATCAATCAAAATATTATTTATTTTATTTAATAATTTTGCGAAAATAAAATATTTTCAATAATTCATTTATTTCTTTTCGAATTAATACAATTTTCTTTTCGAATTAATACAACAGATATATTAGTATAATTTTTAAATATATAAATTTATGTTATAAATAAATTTCTTGATTTTAATCTAATTTAATATACATATATATTTCTGATATTTTAAATATTTCAAAGAACCTATTTTATTTTATACTTTTAAAATATTGCTATGTAGCTTGATGATCATTCATAATTTACATCAAATTTATATTGTTTGTAGCTTCAAAAACTCAAAAAACAAAATTGCAATTAAATGTTATATTAAAAAAAAAAATAATAATATTATTTCAATTGTTTTAGGTATTTATATATAAATTAATTACTCGTATAATAAAAAAATTAAGAAGTTAAATAATTTAAGAACAAAATTTTTTTAATTAAATTTCGAACTTCAATACCAATTTTAAGCACATGTAAATTTATTTAGTTTCTTTTATAACTTAAGCTGCATATATTTAATGTGTATTTGGTTTATTATTATTTAATTACATAGATATGTATATACACAATTTATTTGTGTAAATGATTGTTATAATATTGTTTCTACCTTCTTGTCGTTCAATTGTCATATTTATTTATTTTTTTTTGACATTTCTAATGACAAGAATAAATAAAAATTGTTTTCAATGTTCAATTAACATTTAAAAATACTGAAAAGTGAATAAGATCAGTTTGGTTGATACTGATTCCTTTTATGTATATATATGCATATATATGTAATAAATAACCAAATTATAAAGTTGAATACACATATATTATGTATAATCGGGCCATTTTTTTAAAAATTCTATTATGTTATTCATATATTTAACGTAAAATTGCAATGCTCGCTTTTATTTTAATTTTCAAAATTTTTAACTTTTATTCTGTCAAAAAGAAAAATCAAAATTCAAAGATTTCATATTAATATATAGTATAAATTTTACAAAATTAATTTTTTTTTTTTTTAAATAAAAAAAAACAAAATAATATTAATAAATATAAATCTTTTATAGCATAGAAGAAATTTTATAAGAACTTAATTTGTGATTAATTGCTGCAATTTTTTATTTAAAAAAAAAAAAACTTACTCGGCTGGGGCAGATTGTGTCTCGGTCCTGGTCGTAGTTCTATATATTTTGTTTTATATATTTCAATTCGAATGAAAATATTTTTTTTTTATATATATAAATGTCATGTGTGTCGTATAATAAAATGGCAACATTTTTTTTCGATATGATTGTATACAAAAAAATTCATCGATTGTTTTTCAAAAAAAAAAAATCAAAAATTGAAAATGGAAGAAAAGAAAAAAAAATTCAAAAATTAAATAACAAAAACAAAAATTATAATGACTTTATAATAAAATAATATTAGAATTGTCAAAAATCTCTTAATAGCTATTACTTAAAATAATTTTAAATTGTCAATATTTCTTGAAAAAAATTAAAAAGTTCAATAAATCCGAAAAATTCGAAATATTAACAATTCAAAAAATAAATTTTGTTATTTTTTACGTTTATAATTTTGTATTTATTAAACTATTTATTTTAATTTTGTAGTTAATAATTATGGTATAAAGTTCAAATACAAAATGCAATAGGTTGATTCAATTTTTAATATTTTTCTATTATGCAGTTGTAAATCTTATTTTTCGATATATGTATATGTATATATCTAAATTTATTAGAAATTTATTATTTATTAAAATTGATATTTACAAATATTACATTGAATTGTAAACTAGTGCATGAGAAATCATGCACTAGCCCTATGCTCCTTCTAGGAGTGAATAAGGAAAAAAAAAAAAAAACATTGAATTGTATATAGAAGCTATTTGCAGCTAAAAGAACTTACCTTCGATGTAAAATTCAATTACAAATATAAAAATGTAAGGATGAAATATAATATGAATTATTTATCAATTTAAAATAATTTTTTAATGATTAAAAGGGTCAACTAAATTATATTTAGGCTATAAAAAAAAAATGAACAAATTATTTACTTTATTTAACAATTTAATTTTAAATTGCCACATAAAATTATTAAAAATAGATTTATAAAAATTATGTTATATAATTGTTATATGTCCGAATTCTTTTTTTTATAAACTTTTTTTTTAATATTCAATTTGACTTATTCAGCAATATATGATTTTTATTGCCGAATGATTCAAAATAATATTAAATCTATGTATATATTATATTATACGTTAGGTATTTGCTCTTCGTCTGCAAAAAAAAAATTGAACCAGCAAATGAATTATGTATTTGACACTTAAATGAAGTTTTTTTTTATTATTTTTTTTTTGTTAAGATTATATTACAATTTAATTTATTATTTGAATAATATAAATTGAAAATCTAATATTAAAGAGTGTGAACAATTAATATTAAAATTCTGTCATAAAATCATAAATTATTTTATACCAGTATTACAATTATTTATATTGTCATTTTTAATGGCTTCAATAAATCCTATATATCTTTTTTTATATGTATAAAAAGAATAATTTATATACGTATAACTTACCTCCTGCAATAGAAAAAAGATAAAAGAAAAAATATTTTTAATTAATATCTATTTGTTGATTAACAAGAAAAATAATTTTAGAGCCATTATGATTTTTTTTTTATTCATTTGACAGCAAGACTTTATATAGCTTTTATATTGTTTTTTTTTTTTTTTGTACAAGAAGTTAATTATTTTGCTTATTATTTGAGCGTAGAGCAAAAAAATTAATTACATAAATATTTTTGTTATAAAAAATTAATAAGAATTTGTATATATATGTGTGTATGTGTACAGTCTTTATATGTGTTTCAAATTAAAAAAAAAATATATATATATTTTTAATTTCGAAGGAATTTTTACTTGTTTTTCGTAAAAAAAAAAAAAAACTTAAAGACAGCAGAACAGCATTCAGTTGTCAAAGAGTTATATGCATATAAGAGAATCTTTTTATATAAAAATATATATGACATGTTTAATATGTATGTAGTTGAAAATAGAATAAAAATATATTACAATAGGTTTTTTTTATTTATTAATATGATTTTAGCAGCCATTTTGTAATCCTTTCAAAATTAAATAGATATTATTATGAATTTTTTTTCTTTTTTTTTTTTTATTATAATACAATTTTTAATTAATATATTAAAAAATTTAATTAAAAAAAAATATGTAGTCACAAAAATATGCTCGCAATAAATTATTTTCTTTAATTATATATTATATTAGTATTTAGAAATGCAAATTATGGAAGATTTAGAATTCTTCAATTTTATTTATTCATATAAAATAAATTTCGGAAAAAAAAATTGAAATATTTGTATCATATGAGAATATTAAAATTGAATATATTATGTGTATTAATTTTAAATTCAAAAATTTAATGTGTGTACGTATAAATTAAATTTCAAATTATAGAAAATATTTCACCTAATATTTAAATTTGATATACTCAAATTAAAATTATTCTATGAAACAACAAAAACATAGAGTGTATATCAGTATAGAGAGTCTAAAATCAACTTAAAGAAGCATCAAGTAAAATTGATCTACATAAGATTTATTATGAGATTTGCTTAACAATCCTTGTCTTCAAAATCGCAGTAATACGTTATTACTATACACAATTCAGCTTAAAATAAGAACTTGCTGAATTTATATACATTTTTATACATATATATGTAAATATGTAAATTAATAATGTAAAACTTAAAATTTCTTGAATATTAATTTTTATAATCTTTTGAATATTACGATATGGGAACAAAATATAATATATTACGAGCATTTTTACATTATAAAACATTAAAAAAAAAAAATAGAAACATATAATATATATTAAAAGAGTAATTAAGAATTTCTTTTAATTTCATTAATCTTAAGTATAATATTAAAATTAAAATTTAAAAGAAAAGTTATTATTTTTTTTTTGGTTTTATTAAATTATTGTATATATATGACAATTATTTGCTAGTAAAAATCATGTATAGAAAGCAATTATTGTATATATTATGTGAATATTCTGTTATCATATTTTATTTGAATTAAATTAATAAAATTATTAATTGTTTAATTTTTTTTTTTTTTTTACAATTATTATTATATAATATATGTGTTGAATATTAATTCTAGAAAAAAAATATTAATATCATATTATATATAATACATATATATTCAACGCATATACATATATAAAATAAATGTATGTATGTGTGCATCTGAGAAAATTTACTAAATCCCGATAATCCATCATCATTTTACTAATTACCGTTTATAATAACTAATTATTGAAATAATAAAAATTGAATAAAATAGAAAACATAGAAAAAACTGAAATAGTTAATTATGGAAAATAAAAGTAATTAACTGTAAAATTTTAATTTTGTCAAAATTATTCTAAATTTTTTTCCATAAATAGTATACAAATCCTGTATATAATAATTTTTAAATTATACCGGCATACCGAAAAATTTCAATTTTTAAATTATCATCGGGTTTTGGTATATTTTCACAGGTATATATATATTATATATATATATATACCTGTGTATTATTTTAAAAATTAACACAAATATTATATAAATTACATACTTAAATTATATTTTTATATACATTTGATTTATTTTTTTTTTTTATTTTATTGTCTTTTTTTTTAAATAAATAAAAATTAAATTTTAAATTTTTGCAAGAGCTATTTAGAGAGCTTTTTTATTTCATAGCAAAATAATATAGCCATTATCTATATTATATAATAATTATATTAATTAAATAGCAATTTTTTTTTAGAAAAATAACTTACGTCTCAACGACCTCTTCGACGACCTCCTCCTCTTCAGAGCTAAATTTATATATATATATATATAAATAAAATATTAGAAAAAATTTTTACATATTTTTTGTGTTTTTTTGTTTTTTTACAAAAAATTTAATTTAATTTTAATTTAAATTATTTTCTTCAATTATATTTTATTTGTTTTTGCAATATCTTACATTTAATATATAGAAAAAATACATTCCCCAAAGAGTATATTGTTTTTCTTTTGATTTTTCTTATTTCATATTTTTTTACTAAATTTTACACAGATTTCTTATTAAGAAATTTATTTATTTTTAATTCAAAAACAAAAATATCAAGAAAATTTTTATATAAAAATAAATTGTAAAATTTATGATGATTTTCAATTAATTAAATATATTTTCCTCTAACAACATTATATAAAATAACTATTAAAAATTCCTAATTAAAATAAAAAATATTTTATTAAAATTTTTAAAATTAAATAATAAAATTAAAACATAAGGATTTAAGGAAAACAAAAAAGAAAAGAAAAAACAACAAAAATTAAGGAAAATGGGAAATAAAAATATAAAAACCAAAAACAAAATCAAAAAACGGGATAAAAAAGAATAAATACAAAATATGTATATAAATATTAAAAATGGCGTATAACATTGTTTCTTGATGTATTTCTGATATAATTATATATTAACAAAAAAGGGGAATATTTAAAATACTATGCAAAAAATGACTAAATAAAAAACTAAATATTTCTTTTTGTTCAAATTGAAATTTTATCATTAATAATTTAATATTAAAATGCACTCATTCATATTATGTTTGTATTTTAGTCTGTAATTTCAAAATTGCAATATTACGTATTACAACAAAATTTAGTACAATTATAACTCATTAGCTAAGTTAATGTAATATTACTACGATTTTAAAATCTAGATATCTCTAGAATGTACGCATTTTATTTGACAGTATATTAAGTATACTGTTAACATCAAGGGAATGAAAATATTAAGTTGACATTCAAATTAAATTTTTTTTTTCATATACGTAAAGTTTTCTAACTCAGTCAGAATAAATTCAAAAGTATTAATCGAAAAGTGTAAAATAAAAAAAATTGACTAATTAGAAAAAATTAATTCGTGTCGTAAAGAATATGATTTATAGACATTCATGAATATTTCTGACTTTTCAACACTATTACATCAAAGTTTCATTTATAAATTGTTTCATATTTTTCGCTTATTTTATATATTTCTAGATTTCATTTAAATAATTTTTTTTTAACAAACTCAAAAGTTTTTGAGTTTGTTAAAAAAAAATTTTGACAACTTTAAAAATCGATATATCGATTCAATACAAAATATTGAAAATATTTACTATCGATTTTCTATAAAATAACATTCTTAGCACTATTAAAATTATTGAAACTAATAAACTACTTTTGAGATTACTATTTAAAAGTACATTACTACTAAAATTACAGTACTAATTGAAACATCTGCTCGGAAACTACCGCATTAAAGCTATAAAACATTTTAATATAAAAATATTTTTACTTATTTAATTTAATTATACAAATAATTCAATACTGTGTATTATGAGAACAAAAAAGTGCATTTTAGAAATAAAAAATTATAAATGATTAAAAATTTTATGAAACAAAAACTTTTTAAACGGTACTTACACAATAAAAAAATCAAAAATGATATAAAAAGTAAAAAAATTTTTTTTTTCATGTATTTTATTTTATAGGGGGACATGTGGTATACTAAGGTATTAATCAAAATTCAGATCTAATGTCAATTTGACTTATTCAGCAACAACATTTTAATTGTTAAATTAAAGCGGAATTGACTTTAGATTTTCATTTTGATAGACGTCCTTATTTTAGTTTTGAAATTAAAATATTTGTATGATATAAGTTTTTATAGTTATTCATACATATATTTTTATAATATGATATTTATATGTATGTGTATATTTAAATACTTACGTGTATTCCTCATCATCGGACATGTTTGTGGTTTTGGTTAATTAAATCTAAAAAAGAAAAGAAAAAAATAAAATTATTATTAAAATTATATATATGCATATATATATAATAAATACTGTACTCTGATGTACAGAATACAATATTATTTTCTTAGTGATTTGAATTTTTTTCTGATAAATTGTATGTTTAATAAAAAAATTTAAATTATTTATAATTAATTGAGAATTATTTATAGATTTTTATATTTAAATTTTATAATTATAATAATTTTATTTTATAATATTTATTTATCTTATTTATTTTTTATAATATTATAATAAAAATTTAAAATTTCAATTATTTTGAAATCTCATTTATTCTTAATATAATCAATCAATTTTAATTAAGTTTATGCAGCGCCATGATTAAATCTGAGCCAAAAAACGAAAACGTTCAACATTAAAGCATAATTTACATTGGCTGTCAAATTGTTACAATAATTTGTTTTTACAAACGTACATAAACATATTTATATATTAAATTTTTCTAAATGATAATTGCAATTTTAACATATTTACAAGTAGTTTAAAAAAAAAAAATGTTCAATAAAATTTTAACAAAAATATTTTAATAAAAATATGCGAAGCAACTAAAAATATGCAATTTTTCATGTAATTTAGAAAATTAATGTAAATAAAATTAATATTTAAATAATAATAATTTAATGTAAATTAAATAAACTAAAAAAAAAATTCAAAATAAAATCTAAATTCTATTGTAATTATTAATAATATGTCAATTTGTGACACTAAAATGTCATTGTACATCGAAGAGAGAGAACGTAATTTGCAGCTTTTACTTTCTCAGTAAATATAAAAAATTTACATTATAAAGCAGTAATATTAATTATATGAGAATTAGAATATTTTTACTATATTATTGAATTAAATATAAAAAATTCAAAATCTTAATAGAAAAATATAAAAAAGAATTTAATTGACATTATTGAAAAACCTGTAAAAGTTTAAGGTTTAAAATAATATGCCATTATTAAATGAAATAAATGTATATATACATATGAAAATATGAATTTTAATATTGTTGGCTTTCGAAATATTTTCAACAAATTTCAATTATTTAGCCTTCACAAATGAATGCAAACATATACATACATAAATATTACATGTAAATTATTCAATTGCCAATTTTTTTGGTTTTTCTGATTAAAATTTTAAGATAAATAAATTATTACATTGCTTATGTAGCTACTTTTATTTTTAATTTCATTTTAAATTTTGTAATTTTCAAATTTTATTTTGTGAATTTGTGATAATTGCATGGCTTTAGCATGGCATGGCAAGTATTTATTCGTCTTATTTTGAATAATGTTATACATACATAAAATTTATTTTTATTAATGTACCTATATACATATAAAATTCAAAGATTTTAATATAAAGTATTTAATTTAATTTTCAAGTATCTAAGTATACTGAAAATATTTTTTAAGCCTAAAATTCTAAATTTGTACAACTTCTGAGTGTAAGAAGATTTCTCATTCACATATATTAGAACTTTTTAAGTACATGACTTGGTATATAACTCTTTCTATTCAAGTATTGTAACTTTTTAGATTAAAATTGGTGTTCTTATAGACAAGATATATATATAAAGGGTTTTGAATATATGAAATTTTTTTGTTTTTTATTTTTTTGTTAAAATTCTTTTTCGCTTCATTGAAGAAATTATGAATCAACAACAAAAAATCTAATTGAAGAAGTTTACCCTTTAATACGATTAAGACGTTTTCCTTAAATAAAACGGACTTAAAGCCGAATTTGAATATTTTTATGTGTTCACTTCGTCAATATCCAACATTTTTCTATTATGCTCTTCTTCAAATTTATATTTTTGCAAAAATTTTAAAAAGCTTAAAAACTTCTCTAGAACTTTAAGCAGAATTCTTATTTTCGATCTTATTATTTTTGAGAAATTATTTTACAGATTTTGCAATTTTAAATTGTCAAATGTATTTTATATTAAAACCTAAGTTATATTGGCAAAATTATTAAACTTTTTATTGATAGAAAATTAGATTTTGTATGCAAACCCCCTAAAAGTATGCAAATTTTTATTATACTCATAAATGTACACTTTTATCATATAATATAACATATTTAAAAGAAATTATTAAAAAAAAATGTTGTTAATGCAAAAATTAAAATTTTCATTTTAAAGAAATTTAATTTAAACTAATAAATAACAAATCAAAATCCAAGAAAAAAATAAGAAAAAGAAGAAAATAAATTAACCTATATTTTTTAATTTTTATTTATTTTTCTTTTTTTTTGTTTTCTGTTTTTTTCAAAAATTTTGTTATTGTATTAAAAAAAAATTTTTTTTACTCTTTTTTTTCTTTAAATTTTAAGTATATGAATTTCTATAACACGTAATCAATAATTTTATATATGTATATATATATATATATACCAAATATATATATAAGTAGAAATGTATGTAGGTTGGTATGTATATATAATATATTATGCATATATTTTAATTTTTTTATTTTATCTTTTTTGTTTTGTGTATTTTATATTTTAAATATTGGACGCTTGCGCCAATATAAAATAATATCCAAGTCACCAAAATGGGATATGTGCTGTATAAACATTCAGTCTCCTTCTCTTATAAATTATTGTGAATCAAAAGAAAAATAAAATTGCGAGTTTTTCTAATTTTAAAAATAGATTTTTTTTTTTCTTAGTGAAGAGATACCGGATTAAATTTCTTTGCAGTACATATTATTTTATAACATAATGTATATACATATATACTCATATGTGTATGTGAGTTAAAGTATATATTTGTGTAAACTTGATGGTGGCAACACACACCTTATTTTCTAAAAAAAAAATTTGAAATTTATTTATTTATTTGTTTAGTTTTTTTTAAGATTTTTTTTTCCACATTTTATTTTGACATTTTATTTTGCAAAATATTTTTGTAGGTGGTTAAAGTTTTAATATGTACAAATCATATAAATATGCATACAGATGTATACATATAGACATTTATAAATATATATGATATATGTATGTATGATTTGTTAATAGTATTAATAAACAAATTATATGGTATGTTGGGGGTTTGTATAATATATGTGTAAGTATATTATAATATGTATGTCACGTATATAAATATTAATATTTTATATAATATTTTAGAAAAAGAAGAAAAAAAAAATTTTGAATTTTTTCAAAAATTTTTTTAAAAATTTTTTTTTTGAAAAAATTTTGTGAGTTGAAAGAATAAAAAGAACATTAAATAATTTATTACAGATTTTTACTGAGTATAAAACTAAAATATCTGTGTATATATAAACAATTTAAATATACACAGTTATATATATGTATATATATATATATATATATATATATATATATATATATATCATATTTTAATAGAATTTTATTTGATTTGCCATGGTTTTTATCAAAAGTTTTTAATTCAAATTGTTTCAAATTTGTTTTCAATTAAAAAACTATAATTTTATTAATTTGACTTTTTGATTTTAACTTTTAATATAAAATATTATGAGTATATATATATATCTACATATACATAAAAGAGAGATTAATTTTTTATAGGACTTGTTTTATATATCGTATAAAATAAGAATTAGGTAGTGGTTTTAGATTTAGATATGAATTAGAAAGACGGAAAAAAGACGCATTCATAATATTGTTGCAATACATACATATATAACATATATATATGTATAGAATCCCATGTACACAATAAAACAAAAAAAATATTAAATTAATTTGAATATAAGTTATATTTATGCTTATATTAAAATTTTTATACTAGAATTACGAGCCAATTTAATTAATATAAAAAAAATTGGCTGATTAAACACCGTAGATACATATATATCTGTCTTAATAATAACTTAGAATTCTCAATTTAAAGTTACTCAGTATTATATTGTCAAAAATTGTATTCAAATTAAACTCTAATTGTAATCGATTGTAATCGAACAAATTTTTTGAATAAAATTTAGTCATGAATAATTAGTGTTATTCTCAAAAACCTAATTTTTCAGTACTCTGATTATATCCCACTCTTCCTATTCGAGTGCCGGAAACAATTTCCTTTTTATTATCTTTTCAATATGTCAAACTTAATTATTATCAATTCTCTATTTATTTTTTAATTTAACTATAATATTAAATAATAAATTATGATTTAAGGAAGCTCTCGTTTATAAAAAAAAGAAACTGTAAAAATACAAATTATGTAATTAATTTAGTTTAGAAATTTCTTTTATTAAATATTTTATAAATCGTAAAAGTAAGTCCAATATGTATGCATGTATAAGTATATGATAAGTTTTGTAATTATTTGTTAAATAAATTTTTATATTTATAATATCCGCCTGTTCAAATAAAATAGAACAAAACAAAAAAATAAAATTCAAAACTTTTATTTTTATAAGAAGAAATTTTAATTTTTTTTTTGCAAAACAAAATCCATATATATACATATACATATATATATATAGTTTTATGATATATGAAGAAAAAAGAAACAACATAAATATATATGAATATTTTGAATAGGTGTACAATAATATTTTCCTTTTTTCTCTCATATCTCTATTGAAATCTTTTATTTTAAGAATATTCTAAAATAAACTTGAATTCTTCGAATTCTTGTTTTCTTTTTTTCGTTTTCTCTTATTATTTTTTCTTGTTCTTATTTATTTTAAATTTTTGAATGTGTTTATATTTAAATTAGAATAAAATATCGAAAACCCTTGGAAACACGTACATATAAACTGAAATGTGTATTTTAATGGCTTAGAATAACTTCAACGAATTTATCATTTATATACGTGTATATACGAAAAAATTCCAAAAACTTTTGAAAGCAAAAACCGAATAATAAAAATTATTTTAAAAATATTATTAAAAAAATATTAATAAATATTTTAAAATCTAAAATTTCAATTTGAATTCAATTAAAATATTAAAAATTTAAAATAAAATCGACAAAACTGAACACGTACTTTTATTCGAATTAGTTTTGTTGTTGCATCATTTTAAAAATAAACAACAACGACTACACCAATACAATATTAATCGTGAAATTTTTTTACTTGCTAAAGTATGGCTTAGTATTCTGTCAATTATTCCTTTATTAAATTTATAGCAAATGAAACGTCATTTTCAAAAATAAACATTATTTCTTCTTTTTCTAATTTTAGATTTTTATTTTTCAATTAAATATATATAACAGTGTTTGTATGCTTATGCAGAACATTAAATATTTCAAAGAAAGATTTGAACATTGACAATAAAATGTACATGCATTTTTTTTTTTGGATTTTCAAAATCATTGTTATGAGTAAGAAGATCAAATGATTGCCAAAACATAAAAATATTACATATTTGGATGTTTTGTAGGTGTGAATAAAAGTCAATGAGAGTCAAGTCAAGTTAATGAATTTAATAAAGGACAAATATTTGTATAGATTGCAAAAACTATATGCTACAATATGTAAAGTTAAAAAAATCAATTGAGGTTATAAAATATTTACACCGCATATAAACAAACACCAATCGCATATTTATTGTAATGAATTTATTTTATTGTATATGTACTGTAAATGTAGATATGCATTTTTTGTACAAATTACAAAAATTTAAATAGTATAACAGGATTAAGGGGTTTATTAATATTAATAATATTATTAACATTGTCCTGTCTTTAAAATTATTAAATATATATTATTATAATATATTATTAATATACAAAATTTAGCAATTAGAACTGTTAAACTGAATTATTAAGTAATACAAAATTATTACAATTTTGTACTTTATGGAGATATTTAAATGCCTATACAATTCCAGACTATACTAATATATACTCTAACAATGTGTGTACGTGACACTTAAAGCCATTGCCGAATTACGTACTAAAACAATATTAGTTCAAGTACAATATTGGGGTATAGGAAGGTTAAAAAGATTATTTTCAATGCAAGTGATAAAAAGTGAAATTGTTTTATGTATTTAATATATTATATTATGTACATTTTAAATAAAAGAATAAAATCACATATAAAAATTTTTTGATATTATTTTGACAATTTTTTTTCTTTCATTTGATTTTTTATATCAGAATATAGGAAAATATCCTGCAAA
Organism: Condylostylus longicornis; assembly: GCF_029603195.1. NCBI lineage: Eukaryota > Metazoa > Arthropoda > Insecta > Diptera > Dolichopodidae > Condylostylus > Condylostylus longicornis. Next base: position 721,404 of record NW_026577982.1, read on the forward strand.
TAAAAAATTAAAAAAGATGCAATATTCATTGAAAAGTTTTTAACAAAATTAAAAATTGTGTTCAAAACTGTATTTTTTTTTTTAATTTTATGATTTTACTTATCTGTGTTTGTGTGTGTGTATTAAAAATGAAAATTAAGCGACCATACAAATTAAGCACATGTATATATATGGATATGTATGTATATAAATACATATATATTTACATATTTTAAATAGTTTTCAAGGTTATACATTTTTATATAATTAAAATTCGTATATAATGATCTACATAAATATATGCATTAAAATATATGTATGTATAGATGGACATATAACAATAGAGTTGTATGTATATTTCAAATTTTTATTTAATATTTATATTATTACATACAATACATGTACATATATATAAAATGTGATTTTTGTTATATATTAAGTGGGGGAAGTGTTTTAATAAGTAAAACAACAAAATATTGAAAAATAATAAAAAAATTTATAATTAACAAAATTAATAGAATTTTTTTATTTATACATATATGTATATTTTATGAACATATAGACAAATAATTTTGATATATACTCGTATATATATATAATATATACACCCGCATATACCAAAAATACTAATATTAATCATATTATTATGTGATTTTCAAATTACGCAATAATTGAGCTATTTTTAAAATTAAATATGTATATGTATATGTATATTTACTAATTTTTTTTTACAGAACATTATATTTTACATATATATATAATATATTATTCAATATTTAGGTACATATATAAGTATAATATGCAAAATTCTTCCATCCCTCCCTCATTCTTCTATACTTTATATAATTTATGTATGAGCTTCTAATCATATAATAAATGTATAATATATAATGTAATTAATAATAAAATATAATACATTATATAAATATGAATGTATGTTTGTATATGTGTGTGTTTTAAATGCAAAAGAACGGAAAAATTATTTAAAAAGAAAATTCAATATTGTTAAAGATGCGATCATTGTAAAATAAAAATTTTATTTTTATATACGTTAATGTATATTATGTATGTTTGTATGAATGCATGTGTAATATAGATGGTATATAAATAGAAAATTAAAATTAAAATTTTTTTCTTCGTTAAAAAAAAATTTTTTTTTTCTAATATTATATTTTTTTCTTATTTAGCTTGTATACATATATTATTTATATTTACTCTTCATATATGATTTTAAAATTAGATTTCTTAAAACGCCATCTAATGTTTAAATAATGAAATATAAAAATTTAAATGTCAAATTTAAAAGATTTGGATTTCTTTTAAGTCTATAATTTATTTTATTTTTTTCTTTTTTTAATTTATACGTTTTTTTCTTAATTCAAATTTAATTAATATCACTAAATTTATAATTTATATTATATATATATATATTTATATTTTAAATAATAAATTAGAACTCTTAGAAGAAACACATACATACAATTAAAATAATATGTATGATCAAATACACACACATGTTCACGTATGTTTAACATACATTTTATTATATTACCCAAGAATATACATATATATGTATATATATATATATGTATATATTCACATATATACATTGGTAATTTGAAAAAAAAAAATAATTTCAATATATTGCATTTAGAATTTGCACATATACACATATCATATAACCTACAATATTTTTATAACATACTTATAAGTTTCTGAGAATATAATATGTATATATGTATATATACGAAAAAAAAAAATTTATTTATAATATTGAGCAAAAAATTCATTACTAAAAATAGAAACATTATGTATAAAAGATTTTTTTTTTTTGTAATTTTTTTTTTTTTTGTTAATTTTATATTAGAAAGATATTTAGTAGCCCTATATTTAAATTTATTTTTTTTTTATTTTATGAAAATTTTTTAATTTAAATCAAATAATTTAGTTGTTATACTAAATTTTTTAATATAATTTAATTTAATTTTGTGTTTTGCATAAGTATTTTTTAGAAAAAAAAAATATTTTATTAATTTTCACTTTTATTTTAAATTTTCAATTTATTTTAATTTGTTTTTTTATTTTAAATAACTTCAACTTTTGTAACATAAACTTCTCTTTTTTTGTTTGTTTTTTTGCTATTCACTTCTGCTATTCAAATTCTCCTTCATTTTACAAAAGTTTTCTGATAAGTTTTTAAATTATATAAAAAAAAAAAATTTATATTTTTTTAATTATTTCACTAAAATTTTTTTTTTAGTATACATAAATTTTAAAATTTTAATTTTGCATATAAATTAAATTTTAGTTAAATTTTAATAAATATAGCAAAAAAAAAATATGTAGAAAGCAATTATGTAAAATTTATTATGTATAGAAAATTAGTAAAGCAGCCTTGCACAAAAAAAACCAAGAATAATTAATTTTATTTTTTTAATTGATGATAAAAGATAAATGAAACTCATAAAAATATTTTTTTTTTTTTTATTAAATTTTTAAATTGATTTAAACTTTTTTTTTTCTCTTATTTAATTAATTATAATTACATTCTTTTTTTTTTTGTAAATAAATAGAAATGAAATTAAAATTTTAATTATTTAATAATTTTTTTTTTTTGTTTTATTTATTTCTCGGAAATAAATTTTATTTTATTTCTTTTTAATTTCATTCAAAATTATATTTGAAAATTTTGTAATTTATAAACTCATGAGTTTCATTTTAAAAATGGAGGATAGCAACGCAATTATTAAAATGTATCGAATTAATAAAATCGATTACATAAATACCAAGTTGAAAACAAAAAAAATCAATAATTATTTAATTGAAATGTTGGTTATTATTATTTTAAATGATGACAGTTAATAAAAAAAAAAAAAATTTTTTTTTTTTAATTTTTTTTGCAATTATCTTTGCTTTTTTTTTATTTTTCCTTAAATCATATTTTTTTTTTTCGTAAATATATATACATATGTATTATTTTATGTATATATATATATATATATCCTTTTATTATATTAATTGATTGATTTACATATTGATTTTTGATGAGCGAATTTATTATCCTTTTTAGTTGCGATATCTTTTTTTTTTGCTCTTTTTTTTTTTTTTGATCTTGCCTTACTATTATTATTATTATTATTATATATATTCTATTAATTTTGTGCTTTTTAAGACTTACTCTAGGAAAACAAAAAAAAAAGAATTTATTTTCTTTATAAAGTCCGGCAGCTGACGTCGTCGGAGCGAATGCTGCGGTTCAACTAAACTGTCTGACAGCGGAATAAGAATCAATATTTGAAATGAAAATTTAAAAAGAAATTTTTGAAAAAGAAAAAAAAAAGAAATAGAATTTTTATCTTTTGACGAGGTGAAAAAAAAAAAAAGAAAAATAATCAAAGAAAAGTAAAAATGATGAAGAACAAAAAAAAAAAAGAAAGAAAGAAAATTAAAAATAAAACGTATGCGTAAGAGAAAATTTCAAAATTTTCATCTGTATTTAAAAATTTTATTTTTATTTTCTTATTTTTTTATTTTCTTGGTTTTTTTTTTTTTTTTTTGGTTTTATATTTTCATAAGAATTTTGATATTCAGGGAAAAAAAATCTTTTCAATAAAAACAATTGAGATTTTCTTTCCCTAAAGAGAAAAGTCTTTTATTTTTTGTTAATGACGCCTGATTATATGCAATTTTTGTTAATATGTCATAGTGATGTCATTATTAAATAAATGTGTGTGACGACTATTGTATATGTACATCTAAAATATATGGAAAAAATTAAAAAAAAATCTTATTAAAAAGCTTTGTATTGTTATCCTACCTATATGGATAGTTTATTTTGAAAGTGACCTAAGTGTCTATTTTAAATCAAAATATTGACATTATTTGAAACTTATATATGGATTTACAGTTACCAAGAACTTGTTTAACTGGTATATTATTTTCAAATCCAATAATATATGTAAGTTTCAAATCCAACTATATCGATATTATCAATGCTTTCGAATAGGCTAAAATAAACAATTCAAATAGAGAAAATTCGGAAACATTTTTATTATGTTTTCATTAAATCAAAATATATTATAGAATTTAAGATGATAATATCAATTATTGAATTATATCAATAGTTTATATTTTTTTTTAATAAAATTTACTTATTTATTTACTTAAATTCCATTATTTCCAATATTTCTTAATACAAAATCAAAAAGAAAAATTTCACATTGTTTAAACTAGTCTTTATGGAAAATTTTTTTATACTTCATACTATATATATATATAATCAAATTGCTATTAGCGGAATAATATCTTGAAATTTATTATAGAATTTCTTTTATTCAAAAATTGAATTTTGTTAATTATTTTAATTTTTAATTTTCAATAATGATTTTGTAATAAGATAATAAAATAGTTTCTAAAAAATTAAAATTCATAAAAATCTATGTGAAAAATTCTAAATGTAAATTAAATGATTTTAATGCGCTTTTAGAATAAGAACCATGTTATTTAACAAATATTAATATTAATTTTTCCATTATACATTCGAAACCGCTTAACAAACGTTGTTATATCTTTTATAGAAACGTGAGATTACTGGTGTCATTTTATATTCTTTGATTTGATCTTTTTATTGACTTTGATACATTGGTATACTTCATTGGTACAACTAAATTAGTTTAAGAAATATATTGGTTTTTATTAATTTTAAAAATTTTATCTTTGAAAGTTTTGCATATCACTCTTATATATTTTGGCCAAAAGTATAATAAAAGTTTCTTGTTTCATTCTAGATAGTCTATGACATCAAAAAGTATGAAATCATTATTTAGAAGCAAAAACAATAATAAACAAAAGCAATTTTATTTTTTTAATAGCACATTGACAGTATAAAAGGGGATTTATGCTGACTTGTCAGAAGGGGATAAAAATTTTTAATATATTTTTATAAGCTAATACCAAAAAGCGATGTTCATATTTACACGAATTTTTTATACAATTAATTAAAGACGATGCAATTAAATGATAATAGATATATATATATATACAATTTAATAGTGATAGATAATTGTCTCAGTTTTTCATTTCCAAGAAAAGGTGAAATGCGTGGACCAATTAACTGAGGAAAACTGTAAAATTTTCATGAGATTATAAATATAGTTTCACTAAAAATATTTGAAATAAATAATAATTGAGTACAAAATATCACTACAATTCCAATGTCCAGAGGAATTCATTATTTTTTATAGAATACACCATATAATACTTATACTTATATATACTGTTACTTATATATAACAATATTTAGAATACACATTCTGTAAAAAATTACAAAATGTTTCACAATATATGAAATGAAACTAAAAATATACAAATGTACATATGCATATACATTTAAGAGAAAAAAAAAGAAATTTAAGGAAATTTTCTTTAGAATTTTTTTTTGCATACAATTTAGATATAATAAAAAAGAAATAATATGTTGCTTAGTACATTCATACATATATATATACATACAAACAATTTATATAATATATAAAATGTATATGCACATACATTTTTATATGTTATACATTAAAATGATTTTTAAAAATTTTCGTCTTTTTTTAACATAAACTCCCAGATTTTATGAAATAATTTTTATGTTTTTAAAAATGAAAGAAAAAAAATAAGAGAAAAGAAAGAGTAAAAACGAAAATGAAAAAATTTTTTTTTTTATTTTTGTCTAGTTTTATATTTTTTTTTTTTTTTTTTTTTTATATTTTATTTTCACATTTTTTTGTTTTCTTTCTTTTTAATGAAATACTATGTAGGTGTGAGATATGATATCGGTCCTGTCCATAAGTATATATAAATAAACATTTTCGGCAATATGTACATTAACAATCGCAATGTACAATTTTACATAATATAATAATGTAAAAATATTATAAAAGCATTTATACAATATATGAAATTTAAGAAAAAAAAAAAAATTTAATATTTTTTTTCTTCTTTTGTTTCGTTTTGTTTTTCTTGTTTCGTGGCAAATAAGATCGAGAGGAAAATTTATTTTCTCTTTTCGCATCTTATATACATACTCGTACAAATATTTCTTTGTTGTATATAAGTATATATAAAATTCATAAATATATTTATTTAGATATTGATATGTATATATAAAAAAAATATAGGTTCATTCCTTATTTAACAATTTGTATATTGTTTAATGTTTATGCATATATATATATATAACAATATATATATATGTATATATAAGCTTCCGTAAATGCATAATTAAATTAATATTATAAATATGTTATTTCAATATTACATTCACAATTTTATAAATATAATATATATATATACATATATATATTATTGAGCAGATCATTTATTGCATTTAACTTAAATAATGTTATATATGTATATATATATATATTGGCAACCCTGCAGTACCTGATGGTCTAACACCAGAATAATTATTAGTAGGTATGGGTATTAATTTTATTATATACATGGATATACGTACATGGGCATATATGTATATATATGCACTCTATATTTGACTTTTATATATAAGTTTAAGAAAGCAAATCGTATATTATATACATATAAAAATTAATATTGTACATATTTAATTAAAAATACCTAATTAGAATGTGAAAAAAAATTAATTAAAAATTTATTTTCACCACAATGAAATTTTTTTTTTTTTCAAATTCTTTTTTTAAATTCATTTGATTTAATAAGTCATTTTAATATTATGACTTATTAGATTGTTTTTTATTATGTATTAAAAATATATAATACTTAATAAAAATTTTTTTTTTTGGACTTTAATTTCCGAATATAAAACATAAAATTCGCATAAAACTTAAACTTTTTTTTAATAAAAAATAAAGATTTCTGATTTAGGGATTTTTTCAATTTTTTGACATTACTCCATAATCATTATACCAATTAAATTAATTAAGTACAAGTTGAGAAAATTTAGGGGATTTGGTGGATAATTCAGACATCCGGTAAAAGTTCTAAATTAAGTTTTAAAAGTCGTTTCATATAAATACTTACAAATCTTCAGATTACTTTCACAGATTTGCAACATATACGAATATTTTTTTAATACTCGTATACGAGTACAACATTTTTCGATTATATGCTCTTCTTATAATTTATAATATTTTTGCAATATATATACATAGTTATATTGAAAAACATAGAAATTTCTTTAGAATTTTAATCACAATTATACAATTTTCGAATATACATTTTTTTGCAGATTTTGCCGGTTAGATTTATTGAACGTGTAGTTTATATTAATACCTAAGTTAGAACTGAATTATAAGAAATCCCTATATACTCGTAGTTATAATCACATTTTAATTCAGTAGATAGCTTTGAATTTTAAAAATGAAAGATAAAAATATAATAAATCTGAAATATTTGAAATAAAGGTCAAGTTTTTATTCAATTATATACAAAATACTGTAAAATATCTGAAATGGTTTAGAATTTCAAATATGCATATATATTCTTAAATATAGAACACAAAAAAAAAAACAAATAATTTAAATATTTTCTGCATAATTTTAAAATTATAAATTTGCAATTTAAACATAATTTTTTATAGGAACGGTACTATATGTACATATACAGAAATAATTATACTATAATGGTTTTAAAATCTAAAATAATAAAAATTCTGAAATATGTATATATGTACATATACATATGTACATGCATTTATAGGAATAGAAAAGCACTTTTTGTATGTGCTTGCTAAAATACAAATATTACCGAGAATATAATATATAAATATATATATATATATATATATATATATAAATATATATATATATATATATATATATGAAACAACGATAATTAACATTACATATGTACTAGGTATAAAGTAAATTTTTTCTTTTATTTAATATCAATTTTGAAATTAATTTTTTTTACGTTTTGATTATAATACGAAAATTTATGATCCTATACTTAAAAGTGAATAAATAAATTTTTGTATACATAAATTTTAATAAAGTTAAATACAATATACAAAAATATAAAAGTCTATGAATAAATTTGCAAAAATTATTAAATTAATTATACAAAAAAAATATCACACGAGTTTATGGAGAAAAAATCATTTATGTTCAGTATTAGAAAAACTTACTTTAGTAAACTTATTTTAGTGAATTATTTTGATCACATACATGAATATTAGGAATAACCTCACAAATTTCATAACGTATTCATATCTAGTAATTTCATTTTGAAAGGGTGACTTAATATCCTGGTCTATTTGTAATAAATAATAATGAACTAGTCAACCAATCTAATATTCAACAATTTATTTCTAAATAATTTCATAAGTATACTTGAAAGTGTACGAATAAGACTGTTTTTTTTTCCAAAATTAATAAAAAAAATTTTTTCTTCGTGCATATTTACATGAATATAACAAATTTATAAAGTGAATATTAATCACAGCTCAATTTCGAATTTATTATAATTATATTCATATATATATGTTACTTATTTAAAGATAAATTTAGTTAAATAATTAATATTCTTTAAATATATACATATACATATACTAACATATATACTAAATATATATACTAAATATATACAACAATACTAAGTATATACAATTTTAAGAAAAGTAATTTATACATAGTTTCCGTAATGAACAAAATATTTTATTTTAATAGATTTAGGTCCAACTATATATGTTTTTCTATATGAAATTTTCGAAAAAAAAAATATTTTATCACACATACAATCATCATGTAATCATTGTGAACCTACATAATATATTATACCTACTTATTTTTGAAACAAAAAAATAAATTTTCAACTTTAAATAAAAAAAAAATTAAGAGAAAAACCTATTTAATTTTTGTTTATGTAGTTTAAATTAAAATTTCTTTTTGTTATATATATAATTGTATAACTATATAAAAGAATTTCAGTAAATATTTAATATATTCCCTAATTTTGTATAGAAGAAAGCAAAAAATAAAATTAAAAATTTTACTTAAATTTGTTATAATAATTATGTGCATTTAGCCCCACCATTATGTTCATAAACCCAGAATAGCTCTTTAATTTATATTAATCATCTAATTCGGTCATCTTTTTGAAACTTAATTGAAAATTCATTTTGTTGTTAAACTATATATTCTAAAAATATAAATTAGATGATATATAATATAATATGTAGGCAAAATATACAAAGGAAATTATTCGAATAAATATACTTACGAACATATTAATGTACATACGAGTATACATATGTAGATTCTATGTAGACGACATACATATGTACTTATATTTATAATCACAAAAATGCATTATTTAGTTTTGTATTAATAATTTAATTTACAAATTATTTTAATTAAAATTGAATTGATGTAAAATATATAATAATATTCTATTCCATAATAAATTAAAAAAATTCATAATACAATTTAAATTTTAATTATCTATAAAATATATTTTTGTTTTATGTATACATTAATTGATGATTATTATGTAAAATAAAAAGATAAAAATTATTATATGACTTATGATTTTTATATATTTTTTTCATTCTTTTTTTATTTGAATATGAAAGATGATTAATTATAACATTTATAATTTTAAACATTTGCAAAAATCCAATAACAGGTGTTTCATTTAAAAAATGTCATTTAATTATTTTGATATGTCGGAAATGGTATAACGGATAAATATAATGTAAGTATGTATGTATGCATATATGTATACAGTATACTATAATATAAATAAAATATAATATTTAGACATAAATATATTTTTGTATGTATATAGCAAACAAAGTGTATATCAGATGGCCAATAGATGTCACCCTTTTTAAAGGTTAAGAACAAAAGATTCATTTTTATTATACTGGGGTATCTACCCAAACTTTAACAATATTATTATTTAATTTGTGATATGTAATTAACAAAAAAAAAATTTTTTAATTGAAAAATGTTTATTTTAGAGCGTATTCGTTATATTCGATTATTTACATACATATGTAAATACATTTATATGGATATAGAGAAGAAGAAATGGGACACCATGTATACTATTTCAAATTCAATCACCAAAGTTCTAATCACTAACAAAATAGTTTATGAATTTTAACTAAATAATTAAAATTTAAAATAATTTTATATTTTTACAAATTACAATAATTATACTATAATATTAAGGCTCAAATGTTTGTCATAGAATCAAATTATTAATAGATGAAATGCACTCATAGGCAATATAATAATCATTTTTTATAACTTTAACTAATTGAAAAAATACTTCTCTAAATAATGTAGTTGTGAAAGTTTATTAATCAATTGTAAATAAAAATATAGTAATTAAAGAAGAGCTAAAAGCTAAGTTGTATACATGCAGCACTCTGTCCCTGATGTAACTTACTAAGAAAGACGAATGGATAAAAATGATCATTTCAAGTTTATAAAAGCCTTAAAATGCTTTTTGGAATTCAAATATTAATATAATTTTATTTAAGTTTAGTTGCTTAATACCTATAAGCTAAAAATTGCATGTCTGCTAAAGATTTAAAGAAATCATTTTGCTTAATTTTTTTTCAGAAGTTGAAATTTTGATTTAATTTCTGTATATCTTAGAGAAGAAAATCTTTTCAAAAATCTATGTATGTACTTTTTATTTTGTTGGTCAAACTGATCTTTTTCGTAGCTTTTCTTCAATATTGTCTACATATCAGAAGAAAAATACATACATGCATACATACAGTAATTAATGAAATTTCATAAAAATCTTTATCTCAATTTTTTTGTCACTTTCAAATCAAATCATTTTCTATTAGTTAGAATTCCAACATTTTAACAAGTTTTCGGATTTTTTTTAACAAGATTACTTACTCACCTATTGAACGTAATTTTCACATCTTTATCTTCAATAATTTATAGTGTAAAATTGTAAACCATATAAATGTAAACATGTACATGTATATATATATGTATTGTGTAAGTAAAGCATTTGCATATTGCAACCTTCAAAAACTAAATTGACTGAATCAAAAAGAAGAGAGTTGAGTATTTTATGACAAAAAGAGTTACAAAATATTATTCTTACTTATAAAAATGTACCTACATAAAACTCAAAAAGAGGCCTAGTATGATTTCCCTGAAATTTCATGAAATTTTGCTTGGAAAAGCTGATTTTAGTTTCTGATCACTACTTAACATTATCAAATCAATAGTATATTCTTTTTCTTAAAATCAAATTCTGAAAATTTAAGAAAAAACAGTCAGTTCAACGCTGAAAGCTTTTCACTATACAACGGAACTTTTTACAGAATTATGAAAGAAACGATTTTTCTGAGATGTCAAATTTCACTTAGATAATGTAATCAAATAACACTTCAAGAAAAAAAAATTAATTAGAATTTTTACTTAGGTTGGCTACATTTGTTTGACAACTTTATAAGTCTTCAATGATTGTGATTTTGTGTTTATAAATGTATTGATTTGATGACCGGGGTATCTAAACAAAAATAAATAAAAATATTGAAGTTATTTAAAAATTATTTTAAGCTTTTAATTAAAATGTTAGTTAGTATTATGATAAATAGAATAAAATTGGTATTACTTTTCATTTTGGGTTTGTTTAAACGGGCTATGTGTTGCTTTTCAAGAAGAAGAAAATCATCATGTTCCGAAAATTTAGAATCTGTCAACGTAATCATACATACAAATGCAGATTATTCCCCTAGTAAACAAAATAATCAGGTGATAAAAAAATAAAAAATTATATTTCAATTTAAATTTAAAAAATGTTAATTTAAGCCTGAACGGGATTGGAATTCATGGGATGACAGTCCAAGAACAATCGAAGAACACATCGAGCAATATAGGTAAGTGAAATAAACTTTTGTGAAATTTTTCATTATTATGATTATGTATTGTTGCAGACAAAAATTAGTAAGACCAGCAACGCCAAAAGATTTAGAACCTGAACCAGATTTCTTTACTGTAAATATTGAATTTTTATTATTTTAATTTAAACTTATATATGACCAAATTAAAGGATATGGCACCAGCTATTAAACCACAGCCAGTTTATTATTTGGGTAACAGATCTGAAGAGCACAATTCCAATTTTTCAAGATTGGAGGCTAAACTTGATATTCCTGTAACCATAGCAGTAATTGCATATAGTATTTATGTAGATTTAAAAACAAAAATCACTTTTATATAAAATATTTCAGGCTGATTTAGAAGATTGGAATGAAGAGAATCCACAAGATGGGGGTTGGGAAGAACTAGACACTGAAACTACAAAAAAATTGATTCGTGAAAAACGAAAAGAAATGCGACATCAAAGACAAACTAAACAATCAAAAAATTCATTTAATCAAAATCAAATATTCGCTGAAAGGATAAAAAATAATTATTCATAGTATATTCTTTATGAAAAATACTAATAACTGCAATATTGATACTATTTTATTTTACTTTAGTAACTAAATTAAAAAGACAAAAATATAAGAAATATAAGAGTATTCTAATATTCTGTAGTTAAAAGAGAAAATAGTTTCAGCGATTTTATTTAAATAAATTAATTAAAATATTTAACATTGCTTAGCGAAATTTTTTTCTATTATTTGACGAAAAAAGTGTTATGTTGAAGAAAATTAAGTTAAAAAAAAAATTTTTGAAAAGAAAACAACTGAAACTGAAAAGATTTCTTCGATACAAAATTTGTTACAGAAAAAGAAAACTTAATCAGTTTCAGCAAATAGTTTTAATTGGCTAACCAGTTTTTTTTAACTTATATAAGTAATACATATTTGCTTTTTCCTTATATATCAATTTGTTATTTTATTATTGTGTATAATATACACTGTGCGTTGAAAAATAAAAATTGTAACAATTTGTTTTTCCTTTTTTTTTATATTTTATAAAGAAAAAAAAAATAGATTAAGCTGTAAAAGATACGCTAGAAAATAAAATAGATGTACAAAAAAAACTTTAATTTATGATACTTTATTAAATTAAAAATTACAGAACAATTTGAAAACATATGCTCATAATGATTAACATTTATACAAAGTAATATGTGAATATTCTGATTTGAACTAAAAGCATGTCACAAATATTTTTATTTAAAAAAAAGTAAGCTACTTAAAATTTTTTAATCTCGTTTAATACAATTCAAATCTGTTCAACGAATTTGTACTATATTTCTTGAAAAACTATCCTTAACAGAGTTTAATTAAAAAAATTGGATTTAACACAATTTTTTGAAATATTTAAGCAAAATATTTGAAAATAAAATAAATTATTAATTAAATTAAATTTCTAGTATGGATTCTATCATACAGTATAAAACAATATCACAAATCAAAACAGGAAATTACTTTGAAAGATGTTTCATCCTTAAACACAAAAAATAACATATATATTTTTATTTCGTGTACGAAAACCTTAGATCTAAGAAAAAAAAACTCAGATTCTGTTTTATATATGTATGAACTTAACAAGCACTTAAATAACTTTTCATTTTTAAGAGTTCATTCGTGGATGTTATCTTATATAAATATATTTAGATCAGTTTCCATATCCGAGCATTTTTCATTAAACCTGGTTTAAATATGTAGTTAACCATAGAAATGTAAAAATACTGAAACTGCTTGGCAATGGAATGGAAACAGCCTACAGGATTTTACGCTATGACAAAGTGTTATAAAAAGTATATGGACGTAAACATACATTTAAATTAATTTTAAAAAGATAACACAAAAATGAAAGCTATTTTTCTTTTAAAAATGGGTTTGGGCAGTATTGTGGTTTTAAGTGTATCATTAATTTATATCAAAATAACAAATTTCCTCTTTCTCACATTTTTTTTGACAACATTGAAAACTACAATTGAAAGTTTTAGTAAAAATTATAAGTCAATATTTTTAATTATATATAATTGTTTATGAAATCATCATAATATAAATGGTATTGAAAATAAAATAATTATTTTAAACTTGTCGTGCCATTTATGTTGAAATGGGGAACGGGTACATACATATATGACTTTTGTTAAGTGGACAATACTCTTCTGAAATCGAATTTTTCTTGAATTATGTTTTAATGTTATTATTAGCATGTAGAAAGCAAATCAAATTTTAAAATAAGTGTTCAAAACAAATTAAAGTGTTCAACCAAGTAAAGGAAATTGAAAAGCAATAATTAAAAATATAAAACTTTTTAACCTATTGATATATTTTAAAATATACTATGTAATTTTTTAAAAACAAAATTTTTTTTAAATAAAAATCAGGAATAATAAAGTGTTACAATTATTTTTTTTTTAATATTTTTTTTGTGAAAAACTGAAGCTAAAACAAATTAATTAATAAAATGCCTTTTCGCACATAATGAATTACAATTTTCTGGGACATTCTTTATTGAAATATTTTTCTTTTAATATTCATTTCAATGTTTTATACATGATATATGTATATATGCGCATATATATATATATATATTTATATATATACAAGCACGATTTATAACTTTATGAATTCTAAAATCGGGATTTTTAAAAATTATTACAGTAATTTATCTTTCCCGTTACTTATTTAGTGTATGTAACTTTTTTATGTGTTTTCGTTTTTTTTTCTATTTTTTTTTGTTTAATTTTAGTTTTTAATTCATTAAAGTCCTTATACTTAAATTTACAATACAAAAATAAAAGACACAAATTAATCAATAAACAGAGGTTATACTTAAAAAAAATTAGTTTAGTTATTTTAAACTTAAGGTAAACGAATGATTTTATCTGATAAAACTATAATCTACATTGAGTTAAAATTTAATCCTTGTAAGTTCATTGCTCCAGAATTAACATTTACTGAACCAGTGTCCGTGTACCGTTGCCTTGACATTGAATGAATTCCTGTAGTGGTTTGAAATTCAGAAATATGTCGCGTATCCAAAAAACTCATAACCCCCATATGTGTATGAGGCGTACACATTATGGGCGTTGGTGTTTCAGATGGTGGCGGTACTTGTATGTTTAAAGCTGACTGATTTAGATGTTCATAATTTTCAATACTAGTTTCTTCATTTGTTGGTGTTGATGGTGGCTGCGGTGACATATTTGGCTCTAATTTAATACGATTTTTTATACTTGGTCGACTAATTAAATAACCTCTTTTCTTATATTCTAACCATAACGTACGATTGTTAACACCATATATTCGAGCTGCTTTACAAAATCCAATACCACCGGTGCGTACTGCTTCCAAAGCTTTAATAAAATTTTCATCCGCTTGTGGATTTACTGAACGTTTTCTTTTAACAACCGAGGATGATGTACCTTGCTGCTGCTGCTGTTGCTGCTGTTGTTGCTGCTGTTGTTGCTGTGCTCCGCTTGTTCCTGATGTCCCTATTATCATCGATACATTATTACCACCTGTAGAGCTATTACCTGATGCATTACTTCCTGAAAAATTATTTGAATTTGACGAATTTTGTATTGAACTGTTTAATGAAGTATTATTAGCAGTGGGGGTGGATGCTATTGAGGCCGCAACAACAGCCACTGTTGAAGTAGCATTTCGAGTAGATGAGCTGGATTGAGAAATTTGATGGGATACTGGAGACGGTGTGGGCGTCGGCCCTTGGCTATAAACCGATTGTACCATAGTTGATTCATTTGGTGACGTTGGAGTGGATATATTCTGTTGCTGTTGTGTTTGCTGCTGCTGTTGTTGCTGATGTTGAGAATATCCACCCACTAAATTGTTAACAGAAATAATTTGAGATGAATATTGTGAATCTTGATAGGGAATTTGAATGTGGCCTTGTTGCTGCTGATTATTTGTTACAGAATTATTTGCCGTTGGCTTTTGTGGATTTGTAGAATCATTAGCATGATTTTCATTTCCATCATTGTTTGAATTATTTCCACTATCTTGATTATCATTTCCAGCTCCATTACCTGATAATGACATCCCAGATTGGCATGACGATAAGGAAAATCTAGGGTTATAGCTAGAATCAACAACTGTCCATTGCACTCCAGAATGAGCCGATTGCGGCTGAGAGCTAACCCTTGTTGTACCATAATCTGATGGTGACGTTGCACCAGAAATATCTTGCTGCATCGTTTGCTGTACTCCTATATCATTTTCTGGTTTAATATGGTGTTGGTGAGAATCAATATCTTCTAATGAAGCTTCTTG
The DNA here is from genome assembly GCF_029603195.1 of Condylostylus longicornis. Lineage (NCBI taxonomy): Eukaryota > Metazoa > Arthropoda > Insecta > Diptera > Dolichopodidae > Condylostylus > Condylostylus longicornis. Next base: position 737,596 of record NW_026577982.1, read on the forward strand.
TTGTTGATCGGATGTAGATATTTCTTTCACAATCTTTGTATGTAAAGTTTGGGTTACATTCGTATTATTACTAAACGGTATTTGATTTATCTGATTTAAATTTATATTAGTTGACTGATCGATATTACAATTTTTATTATTTATGTCGACTGTCTGCCCATTATTTGAAGTTTTCCTTGCACGTTTTTTACGGGATACTGGCGAAGATATAGAGCCTGGTGAAGGAGTTCTTCTTAATTGATGAAGACTTTGGGTTTGATTGCCTTGTTGTGGATTCCCATGCAAATGATGTTGTGACTGTTGTTGTTGCTGTTGTTGTTGCTGCTGTTGCTGCTGTTGTTGCTGCTGCTGCTGCTGTTGCTGTTGTTGAAATTGTGATTCAGCGTTACCCCATAACGAATCAGTACCTAAACCTCCACCTCCCTGCAACTGATCTGTGTGATCAACTTTATTATCGGATTTTGTTAGTGTTGCAGCATCTGCAGGCATTTCAGCTAAACCTTTTATTTTTAACATTTCTGCTGTTTTTAATATATGCGGAAGTTGTTCTTGTGAAACATTTACTTCACCATAGTACATAAAATCAACCATTGTTTTTAGATCGTTATACTGAACATCTTTTAATATTACTATTGGATGCTTACACGGATTTGTAGTGAACAATGTTTGAAAATACGAGCTGCAAGCTGAAAGAACAATTTTATGAGCTTGTAACTGCTTTCCTTCGGCAGCTAATGTAACATCTACTAATGTTCCATTATGTAGTAGAGACGAACAAACAGATATAAAATTCGGTTGGTGATTATTCCATCGCAAACAAAATTGCTGAACCGACATTTTTCTTTTAATGTGCCAAAATATAACTTTTACCCTTAAATAAGTTATTAAAGTAAACTTATAAAATACACTCCATAATTTTTAAATGATTTTTTTGCAATATATTTTCTCACTAATTTACTTTATTTGTTCTATTATGCTCGATAGAGCTTTTTTCACGTCAAAATTTTAACGTCATTTTCTTCAAGCACAAAATGGAGGCGATTATAATCTGTCACATACGGTGTTCTTCCCACTTCTTAAATAAACGAAAAATAAAGATAAAATTTTCCAAGTGATTCTGAAAGGTCTAAAATTTTAATATAGAGGTATAACCCTTTAAATATTTGTATGGAATAATAAATATTATGTATATGTATGATGTATACATATATTATCTTTCAGATCTTAATTTTATCATAACATACATCAACATATATCAAGAACAAAACTATTGCAACCCAAAGATTACGTTCCATATTGTATGCAGGAGCCCTGTAAAAAGCATTCATATATTAAAAAATACATTGGAAACATATAATTATAAAATGATCATGAACGCGCAGAAATTATGATACACGATTATATTATAATTCCCAAATTTGCAAATTACGTTTACGATAGTCGATATTTGGTATCGATTTCATTCAAAAGGAGAATATCGATTAACCAATATTACTTCCAATATTACATATTGCAAAGTATTTTAAATTTTGTAGGAAAAAATGCTTTAAAGGTATATACTTTGATATGGATGAAAGAATTAAATTTGACACCAGATTTGATCAAATAATGCTTGATGTGTAAACAGGATTTCTCATCCAATTTTATAGTTGTCAAATTTTGCTTGATATGTAAACGGGGTCTCACAACTAAAATGGCGACAATATATTTTTGTATAAGTTTGAAACAACAACCAGGTGATTTTTATTTTGGTTAAAATTTTAAAATTTGTAGCAAATCTTAATAATTTTGACGTAAAGGCTCATATAATTTCAGCCTGATATGTGAACTCATCAGATTTTATCGTAGATTTAGTTCGAGATTTTATCGTACATGTATATAAAATTTATAATTATTAACTTAAGAAATCCGACAGAATGGAGTCAAATTTTTTGTTATTTGCTGTCAGACAAAGTACACGACATTCATTATAACTCAGATCAAATCGTTGATTTTGAAGCACATGTAAACATATGTAAAATTAATATCGTAAAATCAAACTTTTTCTGTGATTGAGGAAAATCGCCAAACATGTATCGTAATAAATAGCAAATAATTTTTTTTGCTATTTATTTCATTATTCAGAATAAAACCAAAAGCAAGATTCAAGCCAAGACAAAATACATTTGTTGCACCGGTCTAAAGAGAATTTTATATTGAAGCTGTGCACGGAGTGGATTTTATTTTGAAGTGTGTAACAAGGAAATGTTATCCCATGCAATTACATGAGTTACATATATTTTGTAACAAAATCAACTTCAAGACGGTCGGAGCGCTGGAGAATTCTTCCGGGGCTGCGGCAAGCCAAGGAGCTCCTGAGAGATTATGACCAGAAGCGATTTAAGAAAATTATAGGGATGGGAAAGAATCAGGTGAGAGTCCTCACCGGCATTTTGACGAGTCACTGTAGGTTTAGGGGACACCTCAGTCGGCTGGGCCTGGAAAATGAGGATACTACTGGGGGAATGTAATGCTCTTGCTCATAGAAGGGGGGAGGTGCTGGGGGGCTTTGCTCTAACAATGGCCGAGTTACGGTCTTCTGGGCCGGCCTTACAAGTAGCTTGAGTTCATCAGGAGGGTGGGTCTCGAGCGTGTGTTGTAGATTGTAGATTGTACCGTTGTACAAATTCACAATCTACAACAACTTTGTCTCATAAATACTTAAAATTCATATTAACATACATGAATGCGAAAAGATAAATTAATTGTTTCTGCTCATTAAAATATTAGATATTTTTATACGTGGGCACTCAATAAAATTTTTGTTTTAAGTTTCGTTTGTACTTAAATCTTTTTTCTCTACAAAAATTATTCATTAAATGCTATAGAATCTTTACTGTTATCCATTAGGGTGTTATTGTGACTTGACATATCAACTTCTTCATCATCATCGTATTCTATTTCCATTTCATAAATGCGAACTTTTTTACAATTATCAGATAAGATAGATGCGACCTACAAAAAAAAACTTATGTTTCAAAAATATAATCAAAAAAAAAAAATTACCTTTCTACTCCCAGAAACGGCAATGCCGTTGCAATTACCGTCAATGGGTTTAAAGTAATTTACGTCTAAAATATCCAAAATATGAACCCGTGGTAAATCATTAAATAAATTTATTTTGCTGTCTATGTTTCGAACAACACATTTGCTTTTTATAATATCAATTGGAAATTGAATAAAATAGTGTGATATCTTATTATCTTCAGAAATATCCTTTACAAGCATTGATAAAGTGGTTTCATTATAAAACTGTAAGTCTTTTAAATTCATATCATTAAAGACATTTTTATTTCCAAATGGAACACGTGTTGTATACGAAAGAGCTATATTTATAGCTCTTAATATATTTTCTTGTGGCAGCATTTCTATAAATATCAATTCTTTTTCTTTCACTGAAATTGCTAATAAATCTGATTGATTGAACTTGTTAATAAAAAAACTTGTTTTTATTAAGTTTTCAGGAAAATTGCTAACATCAATGATATTGCAATCTATCTCAGATTTTAATTTAAATAGTTCTCCAACACTTTCATTTGGTTTTATGAATACGTTGTGAATTGATTTTTTTAAAGCATTATGTTCTTGAATCAATGATGCATCTGCATGATGCGAAAATATATATTTTGACTTTTGTAAGCATTCATTTTCGTTCAGTAACTTATTCCATTGTTGTGAGTTATCACATTTTTGAGGAAAATTAATTTTTGAATCTTCCAAATATTGCCCAACACGTTCCAAATTGAATTTCCTTCTTACTTGAGTTCCATCTTCTAACAATAAAATAGTAAAATTAAAGCTTCGCAATATAAAATACTAACAAGCATTTTAAAAATACCTTTTTCAAAAATACAATCATCAAAATTGTTTAAAAATTCAGCTAAGTAAGTAATATCTTCTTGAGTTACGGCTGCAACATCATCAGGTAAAGGCTCGTCCAATAACCTCACAATAACTACTGATAACCAACACCAAAAGATTTTATAATCTGTTACGGATTGATCAATAGTTTGTTGTAACTCAAGAATTTTTAACAAAAACGAACCAGCTGAAGAAATTGCTTTTTCAGTTGTATCAACGGTAAGAAAATCCTAAAATTGTTATATCATTGATTGATTAAAATAAAAATATCTAAACATTGGATTATTACTTTGTAAAAATATGTGTTTTCACTGAGACCTTTAATTGTATTTAAATGGAAAAATAATTTTACAGCGGCGCTATGCAAGGGTTTTACAACTAAATTTTGAATAGTTGAATAACTTAATTCAATAGAAGTTCCCAATTTTTTAAGCCCTTTTTCAGTTAAATCCCTTGTTAGAAATTTTTCTAGTTCAGGAGTTGCTACACCGAACATTAAAAGTTCCAAAAAATCAGCTGAAATTGTACCTTCTGGCTGAGAATTAGCATACTTTGTTAGTTTGTTGTCCATTTCTAATAATACTGTCTCCCAAGCTTCAACAATACATTGAATTGTTTCCTTTATATAGCTTAAAAATAGACATGTACAAAAGTTACTAATTAAACAAATCCACCAATCATTAGATATTTTTACCTCAAGGTTTCTAAAATATGCCCATGTTTTCTTGCTAAATTTAGTAATGGTTTTATGTATTTTGATAAAACATTGTTTTTAAATACAAGTATTTTTATTTGTAAACCGTCTTTAACAAAAAGAATAATTTCATCAAAAGTTGATCCCATTTGGACATCTAATATTTTATAATCGTTTGGAGTTTGTAGGTGTTTTTTAATATCAATTGTACCACATGGTAGCACACCCAAAACAGAAATACAAATTTCACCAGTAACTAAACTTATTATTAGGAAAGAGGGTGACCCCTTTGAAAAATTTATTGTGTTTCTCCTCGCTGATGAAGACAAAGAATTTAAATTTGGCAAAGGCGGTAAATAATTTTCATAATTTAACTAAAAATAAACATTTTCAATATTTTGTTAAAAAATAAAAGGATGTAAAATATTTAAGCAATTATTTCATACATCGTTTTTGGAGTCAAAACTATCTGCATAATCTGAAGTAGAAACTGGTTTTGTCCAATGTAATGTTTCAATTTCATAATTGAGATCAAAACTATATATTTCATCGTCTTTTTCTACATCAAAAAGCACAACTTTTCCATTACTATATGCTAAAAATTAAAATATCATCGTCATATTTGGAATTCATGCATAGAATTTCGCATATTCACCAACTGCGATTATTGTTTCATCTGGTTGCCACGAAATAGCTTTAACATTGACGTTCTCAATCGATGGTAAAAAAGTACAAATTTTTTGCCAATTAAGCCGTTGAATTATTACTTCAGCTTAAAATATTAGAAACACAATCATTTGGTATTCTATTGGTAATAAAATACATATGTAGATAGTAAAATGAAAAAAAAACTAAAATTTCAGTATACATAACAAGTAGTTTATGCACCATAAAAATAAATATTTAAACCTTTATCATTGCTAACTATTGCAATGAGATCCATTTTGTTACTCCATTTCATAATATTTACGCGAAAGCCCATGTTCCGCGCACTTATTTGTTTCATTGAATTTATTTGAGCCATTCTAAAAAATATTTTCCAAATTTTATTTTCTAAAATACATATAACATTTTTGCCGGTGCAATAGACCTATTACAAAAATAGACTGGCAGTACAAAAAATATTAAATATTACTTAAACTATTTGGAGTTCAAAATGAAAACATTACTTTCCCTTTAAAGAGTCTTTCTTCACTGCCAGGCTATTTAACTAAGAGGTTTATTGCCGGTGCTAATAATTAATAAACAAAAATATGACATTAAGAAAGAAAACATTGACAACTAAAAATCTTCAAAATATCGATCAATTCAAATTTAATCGTCAAATTTTATTTTATTTCTACCGCTAAATTAGACTATACTATAAAAAATTAAGAACACTCTAAGGACACTCTAATATATGAACGGAATTTTATCCAAACTTCAGCATTTTTTTGGACAGTACTAAGTTCAACTTCTTATTTTAATTTTTTCACTCCATTCTCTTTTTTTACTCAAATTAGAGAGAAATTTCGTTTACTAGTCAACTAACACAAAAACAACTTAATTATGTGAATTTAATTCAAATCAAATGTGACAGTTGTCTTTTTCAGAATAATTTGCAGACTGTTGGTTGACCATTTTTCTAAAAGGAATTTTTTTAAAATTTGCTTCAGTAATATTTTAAATATAAAATAACGTTTTGAAGAAATGGCAGAGGTTTCCGAAGAAAAATTATCTAAAAAGTAAGTATTTGCATAATTAATACAAATATTGCAATTGTAAAAATTAGTGTCGTGTCAATATTTTGAATGCATCATTGAATTGGCAAGAATGAGAGAACTGATGAAATAATCATATGTCAAACAACACGTGCATAGTGCATTTGTTAATAAATTTTTAAATAAAAAAATGATAAATATTTTGAATAAGTCGAAAATTTTCGGAAGTATTTACTTAAATTTAAAGAGTAGGGAAGTTACAAAATTTTTTAGCAATTCAAAGTTGTTATATCAACCATCTAAAAGAACAAAACTGTAATGTAAATATGAAATATAATTCGGACCGCATTAATTTATTATAAAAATCTGTTTAATTTTTACAGTGAATTAAAACGTCGTCTCAAAGCAGAACAAAAAGCTAAAGAAAAAGCAGAAAAAGTCGCTGTTCAACCAGTACCCACTGCTAATAAAGAGAAAAAAATAAATGAAGAAGAAATCTCCCCGAATGAGTTTTTCAAATTAAGATCACTTGCTGTTGCTGAATTGAAAAAAGATCCAACAACCCATCCATACCCACATAAATTTCATGTGAGCATTTCTCTAGAGCATTTTATAGATAAATATAACAATTTGAAAGATGGAGAGCAACTAGAGGAAATAGTAAGCGTTGCTGGACGAGTGCATGCTATCCGTGAATCAGGTGCAAAATTACGCTTCTTCGATTTACGTGGTGAAGGTGTGAAACTCCAAGTTATGGCGAATGCCAAATTATATGGCAAAGAAGAAAACTTTGAGCCGGATTTAGAGAAAATTCGACGTGGTGACATTATAGGTGTTTCTGGGGTTCCGGGAAAAACAAAAAAAGGAGAATTATCAGTTATCCCTAAAGAAGTACTAATGTAACTATATGAATTAAGATAATATTAAATAACATTATACTTTTACAGGTAAAATTATTATCACCTTGCCTGCACATGTTACCGCATTTGCATTTTGGTCTGAAAGACAAAGAAACTCGATTTCGTCAGAGGTATTTAGACTTAATTTTAAATAATAAAGTTCGTCAGACTTTCCAAATTCGAGCTAAGGTATATTTTTAAAGCAATCCGATAATAATGATACAGTATAAATTTTTTTAAAGATTATTTCATACATACGGCAATTTTTGGACAAAATGGGATTTTTAGAAATTGAAACACCAATGATGAACATGATTGCTGGTGGCGCTACAGCCAAACCATTTATTACTCATCATAATGAACTTAATATGGATTTGTATATGAGAATAGCACCAGAATTATACCACAAAATGTTAATTGTTGGTGGATTGGATAGGTAAATTTTATTTTAATTCTTTTGTAAATTGACTTTACTATTTTTGTTTTAATTTAGAGTGTACGAAATCGGTAGACAATTTCGAAATGAAGGCATAGATTTAACTCATAATCCTGAATTTACAACTTGTGAATTTTATATGGCTTACGCAGATTACAATGACTTGATCAAAATTACTGAATCTATGGTCTCCGGTATGGTAAAAGCTATACATGGAACTTATAAAATTCAATACCATCCCGATGGATTAGAAGGAGATCCCGTTGAGATAGACTTTACGCCACCCTTTAAGAGAGTATCAATGATCAAAACTTTAGAAGAAAAATTAAATGTGAAATTCCCGCCAAATACCGAATTAAGTAGTAAAGCTACTAATGAATTCTTATCAGAACTTTGCTCAAAATATGAAATTGAGTGCCCACATCCAAAAACTACAGCAAGATTATTAGATAAATTGGTTGGTGAATTCATTGAAGAAAACTGTATTAATCCAACATTTATTTGTGATCATCCTCAAATTATGAGTCCTTTGGCAAAATATCATCGCAGTGAGCCGGGCTTAACCGAACGTTTTGAATTATTTATTATGAAAAAAGAAGTATGTAATGCGTATACAGAATTGAATGATCCAGCTGTACAAAGAGAACGTTTTGAACAACAGGCTAATGATAAAGCCGCTGGTGATGATGAAGCCCAATTAATAGATGAAAATTTCTGTACAGCTTTGGAGTATGGTCTACCTCCAACAGGTGGTTGGGGAATGGGAATTGATCGTCTTACTATGTTTTTAACTGATGCTAATAATATTAAAGAAGTTTTATTATTCCCTGCAATGAAACCTGATGATTTAAATAAACCTCATTCAGACGAAATTGAAAATAATGTTGACGGAGTCCACAAATAATCAATTTGACTTAAAATATGTATAAAATTTAACTTATTGTACTTTTAAGTTTTTTTTTATTACAAAGTAACAGTTTCCAGCTTATGTTACATTAATTGCAAAATATAAATTATTGTATTTAAAACTAAATATTTTTGTCAGTTATTTTGAAGCTTAGCGATTGCATATTTAATGGTTTCTCATATAAATTTTATCACATTAAAATTAATAAGTTTTCGAAACTAATGAGATACATATTTTAGTTTCTAATTTGAATCAATTGTTCTCCAAAATTATTTTTCGAAATACATACGTATATAATTGTGTAAAATTTCATATAAATACCAAATTATATGCTTTAGATAAATGAAAGTGGAAAACGACAAAATGCGCAGACTTTTAATCTATTTATAGTTTCGTTTCAACAAAGGAAACTTACAACGTTTACTTGAATTATTTTATTTATTATGATGTCATAACTAATTATGGTTGTAAGTTTTTCTATTTGCAACATTTCGAAGAAGAGTTTATTGAAAGAAACTATCTATCACAAAGATACTATGTTTTTGAAGCATCAAGAAGTAAGTAACTTTTATTTTTAAAAAAAGTATCAAGTTTATTAATTAATTTAAAAAGGAAGATGAGTTTGGTTAACAATCAAAGAATACTCTATAGTGTTTGAAAAAGTATTTTTGTACTATTAAAACACATTTTATATTCATTATATAATCAATCGTTTTTTTGAGCCGCAAACTTACTAAGAAATATTAAATATGTAATTTGGAATCAAGTTCGCTATTAACACAAGTTGCTATTAAGTTAAGTACTTTATTAAAATATATTTTTAAGAAGATTTAAATTATAATATAATAATTAGAATTTCAATTATTCATCATAAATTCTCTGAAATTTTGAAAATTGCTAAAAATCTTAAGATTTTGAAGGAATTTCTGAAGTACATGATACTCTAATTTTTAAATTGCAGTAATACTAACACGGTTCAGTTGTATACGGTTATATGTATACAATTCAGATTATGAGTTGTAATAAACGCTAAATTTTGTTGTAGTGCAATAATATGACTTTTAATCCATGGTTCCTCAAATAACATAATAATTTCAATATGCGTACATATATATGTAAATATAAGAAATACAGTAGCTACGCTATAGAAATTTTGAATAGAATTGTAAATTAAATGTAAAATTATGGTCGATATAAACTTATTAATTTTAATTAAATTTATAAATTTAATTTTGATTTTCTTTATGTATATAACATCTTATAAAATTTATGCACAAAATCATGTATATTTTAAGTTCTTATGACTTTGTTTTTATGTATGTAATATGTAAATGAGTATAATTTCAATTTTAACCCATAATTTTACTTTCTTTAATTTTGTGCTTGCTTTAATTTTGCTAACTATTTATAGAATACAATAAATTTTATTTTTAAATCCTGTACAAATAAAATAAATACGATATGTAAAATCCGGTATTACTACACATCGTTATTACCGTTATCTGTCAAAACAATCTGAATGACATTTTTATTTCATAAAAGTACGATTATAATTATATCAGATTTTTTCAAGATTTCTAGATTTAAATATATAAAATGTATAAAAAATAAGTTTGATTAAACTGAAGTTAAGCAATATGTATGCATGTATGTTTTCAGAAGAGTTTAATTAAATTAAATTTTATTTTTGTCAACTTAATCTAAATCATGAAATTCCTAAACCAAAGTAAATCCTTCTTATCATATCTTATAAAATTTGTATATTAATAATTTGCAAAAAATCCTTAAAGAATTTCAACCATTTTTATGATATGATAACAGAAATTAAAGAAAATAAACAATTTGGACGAGTGCCTCTCACCTTTTTTATTAATTAATATTTTAGTCAAATTTAATATCGAAGAAGTTGTTTCGTTTCCAAAATACAAAGATTACCTAAAAAGTTTTAAACATTTTTTGAAATAATTTTTAAAAGCAACTAAATGAAATTCTGATATTAATATGTTAATTTAATGAAATTGAAATTAATTGAATTTTAAATTTTCTGCAAAAATTCTTTTGTGTACTTGTAATGTTACGTAACTTCAAAATTATTTTCCGATTTCGACATTATTTTAGGAATTACAACTAAAATGGCTCACATTTTGATTATTTTTTATATTATTTTTATGTAAAAATTTTATTTTTCCAATTAAAAAATTTCTTTCAAATTTTTATTAAAATTACAAAATTTTCACTCTAATAAACGAAATTTAATTATGAATAAGCATATACTTTTAATTTTTCAAAAAAGTAGAAATAAATTATTAAATATATGTGAGTTTATAAGTACTATTTTTCTACATTCATATGAATTATGAATTTTATATTCTTCGAGTAAGATTTTACATTAATTAAAAGAAAACTTTTAATTTTATGTAAAGGTAATTCTAAAATTTACAATAAAAACAAATGATTGAACCGGTTCATTGAACCATTAAACATTGAGTTAAACAAGTTTAATGATTGATCTTTTTCCTAACTTTTGAACCAACCTACTTGGGTTAAAATTAAATTTTGTATGACATTCTCATTTCTCATAATAATGTCTTTAATATAAGTGTAGATAAACATTATATTCGATCATTAAATATGCATAATACTACAAAGATTTTTTATGGAGAAAATGAATTAGATGTAAAGCAAAATAAGCTTTTGAGTGATGGTAAGCCTACGAGGTGAGTACTTAAATTGTTATCATATTTATTTACTCAAATTTCATTCATGATGACAAAGAACTCATTTTTGAGATAATACATATAGACAAAATTACAAAAAAATATGTTCAGTGGCGTAACTTTAATTTTTGATAATTATTTATTTAATTTTAGGTATATAAAATTAAAAGGACATTTAAGTCTTGGTAAAAAAATTTTAAATTTTCAGACCGGAAAATATTTATTCTCTTCTTTAATTAACTTTATCTTTCATATTTCTTGGTAATTTGATGCCTACTTTTTGAATTCGGCTAACAAATATCAAAAAAGTTTTTGTTGTCATGCTTTCCATTAATTTTATTTTCTTTAGGGTTCTTATTTAAACTTTCTATTTATCGTTATTTAATTTTGTAAATATGTACAGAGTATGTCAGTATTAGCAGACATATGAAATCTGAATAATACGTAAAGAGAAAAACAATTACTTTTATCAGTAAGCATTAAGTATTTGATGAATAAAAAAATATAAAATAATTCCTGTACGCAAGTAGTACATAAGTAGTAGTGTTACTATAATATAATATTGCATAACATTCATATAATATATTATTGTTTAAAAATTAAAAAAAAATAATTGAAATTAAAATACTCGACTCACAGTTGATTAAAATTCTAAAGTTTGGTTATATTTTGGCTCTTTAATATTCATGTTAATAAAAAAGAATATAAACCAATTTGATAATATTGAAACTAAGCCACATCAATTCTCTGTCAATACTGTTATCAATGGTCTTTCCTAATTCTCAATTACCAAAGATCTTAAAAAATAAAGGGGGTTAAGTATATATTTAATTTTTTTCGAGAAAGACGAATTTTAAATTTTGATTTATGTAAGCTTGATTTACATATTAAAGATTTTATTATTCCCACAAAATAAATAAGTAATGATGAGTACATATATGATAAATTTATATCACTTAACAATTTTTGAACCTGACTTGCACAAATTGTGGGTACAATTTGTTTTATACAACTTTTTCAATTTGATTTCAATTTTCATAATTATAGCATTGATACATCACTGAATAAATCTTATAATATTTGATAAAATACTCTCTTTGTCTTCTTTCTTTAAGTCTCTTGCTTAAATATTTAAAAATTATCAAACGTATCGACCACTCAATTGAAGAGGTTAAGTAAAATTTTGTTGAGTTAAGTGTGTGTATTTACGGAAAAAAATTATAAATAAATGCATATGTATTATGTACATATATATATACATGTTAATTTATTATAAATTGTTTTTGTATTTTAAAATTAATACCGTTTCATATCGTGTGTAGTATTTAAAAACTCTCAAACATTTTTCATAATTGATTAGTTCACATTGAGATTTTCGGTAGTTAAGAGTAAAAATTCTTAATTTTTCCGAATTACTTTAATAATATTTTTCATGAGGAAATTTCTTCTTTTTCTTTATAAATAGAATTTTAATTATATAGAAAAATGATTTTTAAATACAATCAAATAATTTTTGCAATTATTTCTTTAATTTTATCAAATGGATTTTGTGAAATTATTGAAAAAACATCCGAATCACCAGTACCAGTTGTAATATGGCATGGAATGGGTAAATTTAATAGATAAAAATTATATTATAAAATTGTATAATATTGCATAAAAAGTGAATTTTCCATTCAAAATTGAAATACATGCAGATAATTATTATGAGCACACTCATATTTATTTAATTTTTAATTTTGCACTTTCATAACATACATATTCACAATTAAATAACATTAAATATATTACACAAATGTTTGTCATTTAAATAAGAAAGAATTGCAAGGTTTAACAATAAATTAAATATAATTTTCACTCTTATATAGTTTGTTAATGAGAAATAATAAAATTTAAGCGCCAATTTCTTCGAATGAGATTTACGATGATGTAAATATAAATAATAAATTTATAAACAATATTTACATATGCATACAGAGTACGTTTTTGATTACTTTCAGCTATGATAACAATTTTTATCAATACGAGTACTGTATTTTTTGTAAGCATCCATAGAAAAAAGTTTCGTTTTCATTGACCAGTATATAAAGCAGCAATTAAAATTGAAAATTATATAGTAAAGTTTTTAAGAAATAATTTCCTTTAAACTTTTCAAAATTATAAAAAAAGTGAATTAATTGCATTTTTTTTGTGTGTTTTGTTTTTTAGGTGATACTTGTTGTAATCCACTTAGTATGGGTAGAATAAAGCAATTAATTGAAAACAATATTCCAGGAGTATACGTCAAATCATTAGAAATTGGTGGAAATATTGTAAATGATTTGCGAAGCGGTTTTTTTATTCATCCTGATAAACAAGTACGTATGTATAATAAAAGTTCGAAATCTAATTTTTGCTGGACATAATATACAATCAGTTCTTAAGCGAAAGTACTATATAAACTTTTATATTTTATAATATATAATTTTGTGTGTCCTTTAGTTAGCTGATGTTTGTGAACAACTGAATGCTGATGAAAATTTGCAAAATGGTTTTCATGCTATAGGATTTTCTCAAGGAGCACAATTTCTGTATGCTTATTATTTATATTTATTTTATAAATTTTGTAAAAGTTTTAAAAAATAATATTCTTATATTATAATATTGAATATAATTATAGACGAGGAATTGCACAAAAATGTATTGGCCCACAAATGAAAACATTAATATCAGTCGGAGGTCAACATCAAGGTGTCTATGGTTTACCAAATTGCCCATCTTTAAGTTCAAAAACATGTGATGTACGTTACGTTAAAATAAAAATATTCAATTTAATATATCTTATATAATTAAATCACGTCATGTAAAATTTTTCATCATTAGCAAAATTTCAAAAGTGTTTTTCTTGATTTTTTAGACTATTCGAAAATTATTGAGCAAAACGGCTTATGCAAAGTAAGAAAAATTATTATATGAATTACAAGTATAAAAGTATACAAGTATAAAGTTATAAAATTATAAACATAAAACTAAAAATTTCAATTAATTTTAATAGATGGGTACAAAAATTATTAGTTCAAGCAACATATTGGCATGATCCATTAAAAGAAGATGAATATAAAGCCGGAAGTACATTTATTGGTGAAATAAATAATGAAAATTTATTAAATTCAACGTATGCATTAAATTTACAACGATTAGAGAAGTAATTCATTAAAAATAAATTTTAAATTTAAAAAAAAAAAGAAATTAATTTTGAAATTTTAGATTTGTCTTAGTTAAATTTATGAATGATTCTATGGTTGAACCAAAAGAATCATCATGGTTTGAATTTTATACACCGGGACAATCACAACATATTCAACCACTTAAAGAAAGTCCTCTCTATAAAGAAGTAATTCTAATATTTAATTTAATATACATATATATTCTTTAGTGAAATTTTATAATATTTGTAAATAATTGGTTTTATATTTATATGTTGGTATTAATCGTATATTGTATTTTGATTTTTGCTAATTTTTTTAATATTTCAAAGGATCGATTGGGTTTGAAACGAATGGATGAAGAAGGCAAATTAGTTTTCTTGGAAGTTGAAGGTGATCATTTAAGATTCAAAGACACATGGTTTGTTGAAAATATCATCCCATATTGGAAAAAAGATTGAACAAATTTCATAAAGATTTTTAATATAGGTTATGAGAATTTGTTAACTTGATACCTAAAGAATTTTAAATAAACTTTTTTATGTATATTATGAGGTAAATGTTTTTAATTATCATTTTATATAAATTATTTTAAAATTTAAGAAAAATATGACCATTTATATTAGTTTTTATTCTTAAGTGTTTTTGATATAAAATATATATATATATATATATTGATATATATATATATATCAATATATATATATACATATATATATATATATAATATATATATATATACAATATATAACAAATAACTACAATTCTGATTTAATTTATAGTATTACATTAGTTTACAACTCTTTCTAAAATTTTATATTTGGACATTACTGCCTTTTTATTGCACGAACCAAAATACTGGCCGCAACAATTTAATAAACCTAAAAATAAATTAGAAACCTAAGCCTAAATTTATTGAAACCTAAAAATTGTTCAGTAATAATAAAGGATAATATGATTATTATTGTTCCTGAAGCGAATAAATAATCAAAGCGAATAACTTACTGGAATATTCGCGCGTAAAACCATAGAAAAATTCACCCACATTTTCCTTTAATTCATTTTTATTGACTTATTTAGTTCTACTTATTTTGCTGTTCCCGTTTCAAAAAATTTAGGAATTTGTATAATGCAGATTATACAAACGCTACTTTGGTTTTACCATAAAAAAATATATTTATTACATGCAATACATAGATATTATTTATTAAAAAAAAGTCTTTTTAACCACATTCATTTTAAAATAATATAAGCTATCAGCTCAAAACAACAAAAAAAAAAAAAGTTTTAAAAATTACTTCTGGTCTCATACGACTTCCGTTCGTCTAGTTCTGACATTTCTCTCGAAATAATTATATTCGCTAATCATAATACCATTTAGGCGAATTCGAGCCCAGAATAACATTGGCAAACCATAATAGCCCCATAAATTTGTAAGGTAAATAAAAGAGAATGTTGTAATTTTTATTTGAATTTTTAAAATATTTATTGAAATGTATAATTTTATACATATTTGTAGAATATAACACATATATTTATATATATATTTTTATATAATATATATATATGTATATATAAATTTATTACTGAGAACAAGTATACATTTTTATTAATATTTTAATGTTTTGTTTAAATTAATTTTTGAAACAGTTGTTGTTAATATAATTTTTTTTTTTGCATTTTTATTGTTTAAGGTTGGTTTATTTTTCTTTAATTATTTTTTCTTTTTTTGAAATTTTTATTTTAACTTATACACTACTTTTTTTTGTTTTTTTAGTGTTTTTTTTTTAAACATAAAGGTAAATTAATTTTTTCAAATTTTTTTTTTTGTATATTACAATTACAAATATGCACAATATTATAATACCCTTAATATATTTGAAATATAATTTTTTTTTGTTTTAAAGATTTTCTTAATATTTTTTTTTATTGTATACCATTTAAAAATATATACAATTATTAAAAATATATTTGTAACATAAAAAATGGAAAGAAAACAAAATATCTAATTTTTGATAAAAATTAATTTGTTCTTTTTGTTTTTCTTTTTTTTTATAATTAAAATATTTTATATATAAAAAAGTTTTTTTTTTTGGTTTTTTTTTGTGATTTTTAATTATTTTGCTTTTTAATATAGTCATCTACAATTATTCAATTCACAATTTTTGTTATAATTGTAATATAATCTTAATAGTAATATATAGATATTTATACTCATGTATACATGTATATATATTATTTATTTTTTTTTTATTTTTTTTTTTCAATATTTATCATGCAAAACACAGAAACCATTGTAAAAAATCGCCAAAAATTAGATTTATTTGTAATGTTCTTTTTTAATTATTTTTAATAAATATATAAATATAAATAATAATTATGTTATATATATATGTACATGTATATGTAAATGATTATATTTTTATTTATATATATGATTATTATAGATAAATATATATATATCATCGGTAATATATATATATATATATATATATATATATATATATATATATATACATATGTATACATATTTTGTTTGATATAATTTTAATAAAATAAAAAATAAATATTTCATATTATTTGTGTATGCGTATACATAAATGTGTATATAATATTAATTTATGTAATTATACGTACATTGCATATAAGTATTTTACATAATTAAATATTAATATAAACTACTATACAAAGTTCGATAAACTGAATTAATATTGTAAATTTTTTAAATAAAAATATTAATTATGCTCCTATAAAAATTAAAATTTAAAGAAAAAGTGAATTTTGTTTTTATATATACATATATATACTGATATTTTACCGATTTATATACGTATAATATATATATATATATATATATATATATTGTATATTATACAATTTAATTTGATTTTTATATAAATTTAAAATTACATATTACTACTACTTTGAAAAAAGATTGAGTTTTTATTTTTGTAATTGTGTATAGGTATATATTAAATGAGTTTAATAATTTTTCAATATATATATAAATATGTATCTACATATCCCATGTAAATAATTCATTGTTAAATATCTTTATATATTTACATATATATATATTTTTTTTGTGATTTTGTATTTTTAAAAATTTTAAATTGTTTGTTTTAAAATTTGATTTTTTTTTTTGGTTGCTTTCATTTTCGTAGTTTATATTTTAATATTAGTTAAAGCAAAAGTTTTATTTAATATTATTGAATTTATTATTTTAATTTTTTTTTCCTTTTAGTTTAGTTTTTTCATTTTTTTGTTTGGTATAATAAAGTAAATAGTTGATTTGTTTTTAAGTTTTTTTATTAGAACTTTTTTTGTATTTTTTTTTCATTTATTTAATTTTTAATATAATATTTTTTTTAATCCATAAAATACATTTATGCGTATTTTGTAATTAATACTGTTTTACGCCTTGTTATATATAATTATTTTAGAAATCTAACTTTTATATCATTTATATATATGTACATAAATATACAATAATATGTTAATTTTGTTTTTTGCCTATAATATACATATGTATGTATGTATGTATGTAGGGAATTATTATTGTAATAGTATATTTATTATATAATTGTGTTATATTTCGTTATATTAATATGTTATACATTTATATTGAATATGTGAATATACAAAAAATGTTTTACAGTTATTGCTTAAGGGTTTCCTGTGCTTGGATAGAATTTAATTATTTTTTTTTAATTCTTTGTTTTTATTTGTTTTTCTTTTTTTTTACATTAATATTAAATTATGTAAAATATTTTATACATGTGTATATAATAAATATTTATATATAATATATATAAATGGAATTTTTCTTAATATTCTATAAAAAAAAAAATAAATAAATTAAAGATATTAATTAACTTTTTTTTATTTTGAGTAAAAATAATTTTTTTTAAAGCATTAAATTTTTTGTGTTTTTTTTTGTTTTTTTTTTAATATTATTTTTTATTCATCTTGAAAAAACATTTACATTAAAAGATTAAATCTCTTAACAAAGCAAAAAGGAATAGAAAAATATCAAGTGAACATATGTAAATACGCTACTGCTCAAAAGATGGCGTATGTAACTATAAACAGACGTAAATAGAGAAAAAATATGTAACGAAAAATATTGTCATTTTAAGAAAAGGAGTTTTCTCAAAATATTTTTTTGAAAATTAAAATTTTATTGAATACTTAAAATTTGTAACTGAATTGAAATTAATTTAGAATTTGAATAAATGAACTCAATAAATTGGTTGTCGTTGTATTCTATATGTTTCTGTATTTTATATGTTTGTAGTTATTTTGTGAGGTTAAAAAATGAATATATTTTTAATCAAATAACTACTACAAGTATAGCACAAGCAAGTCATGACGTATAAAAATGAAGAGAATATGATTTAGTTTTAAAAATAAAAATAAAAATTAAAATTGAAAAAAAAAAGTCAAAAATTGAATTAACCGATAGCATGTAAATGTCATTTGAATATTGTATGTGTATGCTATTTTTTGTTTTTCAATTTATTAATTGTTCCATAATAAAATTTTTTAAAAATTTTAATTCATTAATTTTAATATAATCATATTGTATTTTTCAATTTTATTCTGGAATTGAAAATTGGAAATTTGTTTTTATAAATCAGTTTGGTTTTATATAGTTTAATTTTTTTTTCTTTTTCTTCTTCTTCTTGTTAAATTCGTTACAACATGGACTAAGACACAATAATTAAATAATATTATTATTATATATAATTATGAATGTATATATATGTAAAATGAATACACATATTTATATATATATATATATATATATATATATTTATGTATATATATATATTTATATATATGTATATACAAAACATATATATGCTTTTAAAATCAATATATATATTTTTTTTTAATTTTCTTTTTAATTTAATATAAGTATTGTATGTATAGTAAAATTGTTGAATAAATATTTTTGATATTATTGTTTTTGTATTTTAAATGTATACAATAATAGTATATATATATATATATATATATATATATATATAAATATATATATATATATATATATGTACATATTTTTTTGTTTATTTTTTTTTGTATAAATATATTTTAAAATTGTTATTTTATTAAGGAAACTATTAATATTTTGTGTATAGGTTTTCGGTATATGTATGTTTTTTTTTTCTTAAAAAGTTTTCTTTTTATTGACTCTGTTACAATATTCTACAAAACAAAATTCGAAAATTTCGTATGTAAATTATGTATTTAAACATAATTAGCGAAACTTAAATATAATTTTTAAAAGTAAACAACTCAACATAAATATCGAAGAAAATCTTGGCGTGCAAACGCAAAATATTTATAACAATATTATTTTTTATAAATTAATATTTATAAAAATATATAGAATATTGGCAAGAAGTGTTATACACGAAAACAAAAATAATGAACAATTTAATTATATTGTATAATATAAGTTATAGAAATTATTATATGTACTTAAAATATAATTATTTAAAAAAAATAATCTTTATATTTAATCATAAAGAGAATATTGTTTTTTTATTTGTATAGCTGCATTTAAATTTTCTTTAATAATTTGTTGATGTGGTTACTTTAGTTTTTTATAAATTAATTTTATTATTATTCTTGTATATAATAATATAGGAAAATGATCCTAAAAATATATTTAACACTAAATTCTAAATTTAATATAATAGAGTATTTCTATATATACATATGTATATATATCTGTACATATGTTATAATTATAGATGTTTTATAATTGGTTTTCCCTTTTTTTTTAATATATATATATATATTTTTTTTTTAAATATGATATGTCGAATCGATCTTTACAAAACACGGAATATATTATTTTTAAAATAAAATTTTCTTTTATTTTTTATTCGTTCCAATTGCATGTTTTCATTTTTTAGATTTATATATATATATATATATATATATATATATATATATTCATTATTTATATAATATAAGTTTTATTAAAGTTTAACATTTTATTTATCGTTTTCTCTTGAAATGAAAATGTTATTATATTTTTTGACTTTATTTTTTTCAATTTTCATTTTAATATTCATTGAAATTTTCATTTTAAAGATTATATATAGGAAATATCTTCATTAAGTATTATTTAATTAACAAATAATATTTATATAAAAAAATAATTATTTATCAAAATTCAATAATAAATTCCGCAAAAATAAATAATTTGAAAATAAAATATGTATAAATAATTATTTGTCTTTTTCGTTTTGTTGTTATTAAGTAATTTATATTTGTAATATTTATAAAACCTTATACATATATTTTTTCAAATTTTATATATTTTTATATTATTATGCGTTCATATTCTTTATATTGTATATATATTATTATATGTATATTATTAAATTATACTTAAGTTTGAACTAAAATAAATTACTATAAAAATAAAATAAAATAATTTAATAAACAAGTAAAGTATAATAAAATCTACAAGCATTTAAATGCACCTGAATAAATATATTATTATATTGTTGATTAAACATAATTATATTGTATTTCGATGCCGCTAGTTAAAACAATACAATTATTTAATAGGACAACAGGATTACATTAAATTTGTAATAAGAAATAAGAATGTATAAATGGACGAATATTGTTATATAATTATTATTATTATTATCTATTTATATTATATTATGATATATGTATAATATAACATAAAAATTTTTTTTTATAGATAGTTATTTATATGTATAACAATTTACTTATATATTAAAATATATTATTTTCGAAAGCATTTTGAAAATGGTATGTATATAAAAAATTTTATTTAGTATATAAAAATTTTTATATAGAATTGTTTTTTTACTTTGAATAATCTTAAATGAAATATTAAAATAAAATAAAATTTAATTGAATTTACTATTATTATACATATATTATACATAATATATGTATAAATTAAAAGTTACATTAAATAATTAAAGTTTCGAGTTTTTTTGACACAAAATTAAATGTTTGGTTAACTTGCATATATTGAAAGTTGTTGTTTGTAAAATGTATCAATTTAGATCGTATAATTTACTTATCGATTCTATATAGATTTTTTTTTTTTGAATCTTTGATATAGTGTATACATTATGTAGAAAAAAAGAATGTGTATAGTTAAAAAGTTAGGCTAATGCAATAATCTCGAATTGCTACATATATAAGTTTCGATGATTGCAATATATTTAGAAAATGACACCTAAATGAAAAATTATACATATATATATATATATATAATTTTTCTATTAATATATATATATATACAAGTATATATATATATATATATATATGTACATTATATATATGTACATATATACGTACAGGTGTTTAATATTTGTATTTAATATACTTCAAATTTGTTAGTTCTTATAATAATTTTTTGCTATACATTTATACATATAATATAATGTTGGAGTTTTCAAAGTTTTAATTATTTTTCATTAAATATGACGTATCACTTATAACATGTATGTAAAATATTTTCAAAACTTTTCTAAATTTCTTTTTTTTTATTTAATTTTTATTTTTTTTTATTTTGTTATTTTAAAACTTTCTAAAGCACATAAAATTATTAATATTTTTTTTAAATATGTTCCTTCTACTTTATATATACTCTTCTGTAAACTTTAATTTTAAAATTATGTAGCTAAAAAAAACATAAATGAAAACAAAAAGTTTATTTTGAATAAAATGGTATAAAAATTTAATTTATGTATATATATACATATATAATTTTTTATTGTTTTTTTTTTTATTTTATTAATAATATTTAATATAACAATTAGAAGAATATAAGATTTTCAAAAAGAGATACATAAGATCTGTCATCTGTGAAATTTATTTTGAAAGTAATATTATTGAATTTTACTTTTTTATTTCAAATTTTAATTACATATGCATATTATTTTTAAAATATATATACATATACACATATTTCTTTTTTCAATATGTAAAATTGAAGTCTTAGAAATTAATATCGTTTTGGCTTATAGTTTTTATTGGAAAAAAACAAAATATTCTGGTAAAGCATAACCATCCAATTTATATTACATATCTTTATATCTTCTATATATTCAGTAAATAATATTGTATTGGAAAGAATTTAATTATTCAATATGGTAGTATAATATACATACATATGTATGTATGTTATTAAAATGATATTATTGACATCAGCAATTAGCCCTACAAAGCATAAATTGCAATACAATATTACCGCAATTCAAATAACAATTTTGTGTATATTGCATATGTTTTTAATTCCTAAATTAAGTACAACTTAAACCCAACAAAAAATGTGTTCAAAATGTGCTGTTAAACTGTATAAATATATATGTTATTAATATATGTTAAAAAATTGAAATGTGTATAAACCATCATTTAAATGCAATTTTAAAGTTCAGAATATTAAAATTTACAAAAATACATACGTATATTTGTTTTTATTTTGCGTTTAAACATAGAAACATGAGTTACAATATTTGAAGCTCAATACCATATTATAAAGAAAAATCTACTACAATATAAGTATGCATGTACATAATTATATATTAGAAAATATAATATTTATTGAAAGTAAAAGAGAATATTAATCTAAACACCTAGAGTCATTTTTATCTTAACGTGAAATGTCAAAATATTGTCATATTAAATATTGTGAAAATTTGTGGGGGGTGGGGGGATGGGGGGGTTATGATTGAAACAGAAGTGAGTTATTGATATAGTCACTGTTTTAGATATTTTTAGTTGCCTTCTTTTTTATTTTAAATTTATTGTATTATTTTGTGCTTGCTATTAATATTATTTATAATTATTCTTATATTACAGATTATTTAATAACGTATATTGAGGAAACTTATGTTTATTAGTTTCCTTATGTTTGTTACTTAGAATAAAATTATATTTATTAGTTTTTTAAAAGAAAACTTTAAGCTATGTTATACTCAAACTCAAATAGCATCCATATTCATATAGTTGTCACAAAATTTATCTTGACTTAGAATAGTATTCAATTTTTCTTAAATAAAAACAACATGTTTTCGCATCATAACCATTTTTGACAGTATATAATTATAAAAATTTTTACATTACATCCCTATATTTGAATAAAAATAGTTCTTGCGTTACATTTAAAACTTGTATATACTCGCAACACTGATGCAGTTACGAGTAACTTGTAAATGAAATTTAAATATATTTAAATATTCAGAATTTGATATTTATATCTTCTAAAAAAAAAATCCATCTAACGGAATAAATATCCGTTAATAATTTACTCTTCTTGATTATTCCTTTATCGTATATTCTCTTACAATATGACAGGTAAGATATTAGTGTTACGTCATGTTAAAGTGTTATATTTATTCGAATGGAATGGGAATAATGAAAACATTATTTTAAAAATATTTATATATATATATATATAAATATTATTTTTATTATTATATTATTTTTATTATTATATTTTATATTAATAATTTATTTCTTTTTTTATATGAATTTTAATTTAATATTAAAATATATGTATAATGTATATATAATTACAATTGGAAAAATTGGCGATAAAATTTTTGAAATTTTTTTGCTATACATATTACATATTTTGAATATTATATTTTTTTTTGTCGAAATGCACAATTTTGTTTTTTAAAATATTTTAAATTTTTTTAAAATATTTTAATTTTTTTTTTTTTGTTTTGAAAATTGTCTCATTCTGTTTTTAGAAATTTCAAATATTATTTTATAGTTGTGATTTTAAAATTAAACTGAAGGTGTCGTCTTATTATAGTATAATAAATTGCAAATATTTATTTAATATAACAAAATACAAAAGCAATAAAAAAAAAAAAATGTAATTATGTAAAATTTTAAATTTTTCCTTTTTTTTGACTTTTTCTTTATTTTTAATGTTTTTTTTTTAATTTTTGTTTTTTTTTTTTTTTGATATTTTTACTTGAATTTGAACAAAATATTTAAAAATTTCTATATATAAATATAATAATTAAAAAAATGTAGGTACGTAATAATTATAATCATGTAAAATTTCACAACCATGAATTTTTAAAGAACATTTATGATTGTTAGTATGCTTTTAATAATTAATATATTTTTTTTATTTTTGTTCCAAAAAGTGCGGTTTATTTTTTTTTATTTTAATTTTATTATTATTTGTCATTAAAAAGTAACAAAAAATAAAAAGAAAATTAATATTAATAAAATAGTAATTTTTTTGGTGGCTTTTACATATCAGATTCAGTTATAGAGATTTATACTTGAAACTAAGCTTTAGGCTAAAGCATGTTGAAAAATTTATTGTGTAATTTTTAAAACAAAAGTAAACAAAAAATCTTATATAGTTATCGCCCTTCAATTACAACAAATTTAATTGATTAAATTATTATTTTGTTTTTTCATTGTGAAAAATGTAAAATCAAAAACTATTTACGCTTACATTAAACATATCATAACATATTTAAAAAATATGATGAATTATATTTTAATAAATAAACAATCGTTAATGTTAAACAGCTATATAAAAAAAAATTTGATGCATACGCCAATTATATTTTCTTATTTAAGCTTTATTTTCTCATAGAAATACAAAGCAATCAAATTCGAAAAAATGAGGAAATTCATTCATTGTATTATAGTTATTTTATTCGATATATATCAAATGTGATATTTGTTTCTGATAAATACTATATATCACATATATATATATATATATATATGATATATGATATATATTAAATATATAAAACTATATACGTAAAATATCGTTATATATCAAACAACGATATATATAACATGTATATCTCAACATGTAAATTCTAATTATCTATTTTAAAATGCATATTTAGAAGCATTATTATAAAAAATTAAGAATTAAAGAATAAAGCAAATTTACGCTCTAGCTTTCAGCAATTCTTATGATTCATAAAAGATTTTGAAATCTAGAATTGTAAATTATAAAAATTCGAAAAGCAAAAAGTGTTAATTATCTTATTATGATTATTATATATCTGATGTGTAAAAACCTAATAAAAGAATTTAAATTATCTTCAATAAATTTATTAAAAAAAATATAGTTAAAATATGGAAATCGTATGGCAATTCTATATATATATAATTCCTTGTTTTTATATTATAATTTTGACGGTTTGTCAAATGATAATCATTAAAACTAATTGTGTATAGATAAATATAAATAATAAAATATTAATTAATAAATAAAATTGAAGAAAAATATTAAACTGTTATTACATTTTATAGTTATACTTTTTTGTATTGTATGTATTTCTCGATATTAAACTAAGAAAACAAAAAAATACTAAACAATATCACAATAAATAAAGTTTTTTTTTATTTTAATTATTTATTATTTAATATTTTTTATTAGATTTTTTTTTTCCATTTTATAAGATTATTAAATTTTTTTTTTCCTTCAATAGTAAATACATATATTAAAAACTATTTTTTGTTATAATTTTGCTCACTTATTAATATTATTGTGAATTATAAATCTACATGTTATATACATAAACATATAAAATTTATATATACATAGATATATATATATATAAATTTATATATATATATATATATATAAAATATATCTATTATACATATAGAATGTAGATTTTAAAGTTATACATATAATATATATTTATATTTTTATTTTATTGCTTATAGGTTCGGTTTTTAAATTTTGGATTATATTATTAATATTATTGAGTTATATATACATTATAATAATAATGTACATACATACATATATATGTAGTATATATATTTATAATATACTAGATATAACATGAAATATGTATATATATATCAATATATATCATGTATATATCATTTTGTCAATATATCTTGTTTTTTTTTTTGTTTTGTATTACCGATTAATTATTGTTATGATTTCTCTTAAAATTTGTTATACATAGTTAATTTTTTTTACTCTTTTGATATTTGTATACATTAATAATAAATATTCTTCTTGCTAAGTATTTTTAATAATATTGTGATAGTTTTGTTACCCTTTATCATACTTTTTAAATTGGAATTTATATTTATATTTATGTTGTATGTATGTAAGTACGATAAAAAGATTATAGTTTAAGAATATATTAATAAACAACATCTTCTTATTCGTTTTTCTTTCATTTTTTTTTATTTAAATTGGATGTGTGTATTAAATACACACACAATGTATATGAATGTATATATTAATTGAACTGAATCGAATGTCAGATTTTTTGTTAATTCTAAATTTATTAATATATATATATATATATATATATATATATATATATATTATATATATATATAGTATAAAAATTATTTTATAATGAAAACGATAATGTTATAATTTAAGTTTTTGTATTATTATTTTATTATTCAATATATATATACATAGATTAAATCTGCAATAATTTTTGATTTCTATTTTGAAATTTGATTCCATTTACAAACACACTTATATATATTACATATATATGTATATATAAACATCTAATTTATATATACCCATGTTCATACATCAATTACATGTATATCTATATACATATTATATATTTATATATATTATATATTCATTCATAAACATATACATATGTATATATATATATATATATGTATATATATATATATATATATCAAAATATAGTATAATATTATATATTATATTTACTTATATTATAATATGTGTATTTTTATTATATATATATTATTTTTCAATGCATTGTTGTTTTAAAGGGGTCGACTTTTTCATGGAGGGAAGAATGGGGGGATATTTATTTTATTCTTATATTTTTTTCTGAATGTAAATATAAATGTTTTAAATAATAATCATTTTTATATATTCGTATATTGTATATGATGCGTTTATGTATATATATATATATGTACTTTTCAAGTATGAAGTCATTTTTTCTATTTTGTATTCTGTTATATTCGTTGAAAATTTATTTTATTTATTTGATTTTTTTGAATGTGTATATTTTAAATGTTAAATATAATGTAGGTAAATATTTATTCATAAATAAATTCTTGATTTTTTTTTTATTAATTTTTTTTTATATTTTTTTTTTTTTATTTTGTGTTATTTTATATATATATTTATATATATAGTATATATATAATATTAACATTTTTTTATTTGTTTTTTTTTTTTATTTATTAATTACTTCGCCGTTTGCTTAAAAATCTTTGGTTGTTTGGAATTGGAGTACGGATTTTTTAAACGTATTAAGTAAAATAAGTCAATATGATAGCTATACTACATGATATATAATAACATATATATAAATTAATACATATATATATATGTATATGTATATATGCTATATATATATATATATATATATATATATATATATATATATATATATATAAACTGTATTTGTAATCTTGTATTAATTACTAATTATTTATCAATTCAATTTTTTTTTTTTTTTTTTTTTTTTTTAAATTGAGGCTGTTTTCCTATATGTAGGTATGTAATTTTTTTTCATTAGTGCTTTTATTAAAATACCATATACATATATTATATTTTGTATATTTTCACATTAAATAATTATTTTCGCTTTTCAAGTTTTTTATATTATTTTCTTTTGTAATATTTTTTGTTCGTTTTGGCTTTCATAAACCTTAAATTTGTAAAATGTAGTTTTTCTATAAGTATATTTTTTATATATGTATATAATAATATTTTATATAATTTTGTGAAATACACATTAATTGAATACTATGCATTTATGTAGTAGTAGTAGTAATTTTTGTATGCAATTTTGTATGTTTTTTAGGAGTAAAATTGTGTTTAAAATAAAATTCTCTTTTTGATTTTTTTGTTGTTCAGTATATTTTTTTTACAATTCATACAAAAATTATTATTTATCTTCATCCGATTATTATTATTTTTTTTTGCTTGTAGGACTTTTCTAAAAATATCATATTTTCAATTTTGTTTTTGTTTTGATATTCATTTTAATTTAATTTTTTGTTTTTACTCTTTTGCCATTTATTTTTTTTGCAGTAAATAAAAAATAATATATAGAAATTATGTAAAAAAAATAAAATAAAGAAAAAACTATTATACTTAATTGATTATATAAAATTATTTGTAGGATTCCATTTTGAATGTATAATTGTATATATATATATATATATATATATATATAAGTAAATACATAAAAACTTTTGCATTAAATTATAGATTATGTATTATATATATATAAATATTGTTTTTATATTTTATATACACAAATGTGTATAGATACATATGTATTTTATTGGTGTATATAAATAACTTTATTAGCCTATATACAAGTATAATTTCTTTAATTATGCATACTAAAATCAAATTTGTAAAGTTGTTGTAATAATTACATATATATATTATATGCCATATATAAACATTCATATATGTACACATACATATATGCCTATATATATGTATATATAAATAATTTTGCTTTTATATAATTTAACTGGTGTTTTTGTTTGGTTTTTTTTAATATTATTATCTATGTGTTTTTTAATATTTATAATATATAAGGAATAGGGCAAATAACCCAAAATACACTAATAATTATTTTTAATATTATATAATTATATATATGTATGTTTTAAAATTTTATTAATATTTTCAAAAATTTTTCTTTTTTTTTACATAAAATGTTTTTTATTTCAATTTTTTTCTTTAATTATTTATTTTTTGTGTTTGATTTTGGTTTTTTTTTTTTGTTTTTTTTGACAAAATTTGTTTTTAAGGAAAATAATCCATAAAAAATAATTTTGGTCAATGGCAATTATTTTTTTATATTATTTTTCATTTTTAAATTTAATTTACATTTTATATAATTTTTATTCACTTATAATATTATTTTTTATAAACCAATATACATTTAAAATATTACGCATAAGTATGTATTGAATGGGTAGTAAATATGTTTTTAATATACATATATATACATTTATATGTGTATATATATGCATATGTATGTATATAATAAACGTACATAGAAATTTTCATATATATGTGCATTTTTACATATAAATAAATACATTTTTATTGATTATGTATTTATTTATTTTAACACTTCTTTACTGATATATATATTAAATAAATATTACATATATATATATATTAATAATATATATAAATTAATTACATATTATTTGGCTCAAAATGTCCAAAATTAACATTCAAAATATTGTTTTAATGTTTTTTTTTGGTTTTTCCTATATACTAATTTTAATATATATATATATATATATATGTATATATATAATAATTTTATTCATTGTTTGTTTTTCATTTAAAGAATTTTTAATATTTATTATATAATAATGTAAGTAGTTAATTTTTCTAAAAGAAGAATTTTAAAAGCTTTTGTTTAGAAATATCGTTTTCTTAAATTATACATTTTGATTTATATATATCTTATATATATATATATATCATTTATTCATATATATATATAGATACATTATTGTTTCTTATTCCTTCATTTTTAGTTTAAAAAATTGAACATTGCCTTTTTTTTATATATATACATATGTACATATATATATGTTTATATAAATATATATACATATATACTCACATATAATATTAGTTAGGTAATAAGTTTTTCTAAATACTTTGGTTGATATTCAATGTAATTATACATGTATATAGTGTTTGTGTGAGTTTTGATTGGAACATACAATTTTTGTAATATATATGCGGTAATTTCAATATAATTATTATTTTTTTCTTCTTTTTGATTTTTATTTTATAATTTATACATTTTATTTAAAAAGTGAAATTTTACTTTTATTAAAAATTTTAATTAAAAAAATTTTTTAGATGTATTTAAAAAAAATTTTTTTCTACATAATTTACCATTGTTTTGAATTTAATTGACTTTGAATATTTTTTTTTGCATAAGTAATTGTAATTTTAAAATACATATGTATACGTTTACTTTGAGTTATTGGAACTTACATAATACGTTTTTCTATATTTATTTATGAAAATAAATTAGTAATACAGTAATATATAAAGTAAATTATAAATAATATATAAATTTCAATAATTTGTATGGTATTTTTTTTTTGTTGTTTTTCGTGTTGGTTATTTAAATAACGGAAAAATCTTAATGCAAATGCAACGTCAATTTTACTTCCTTTTTAAGAATTAAAGAAATTACGAAATTGCAGTAATATTGTATAAAAACTAATTGTTGAATTATGTAAGTAGTGACAGAACAATTACAGCAATTCTGATTATAGATATAAGATATCTTATGTTAGTTTTTAAATTTTTTATATTATATAATATATTCATAATTTTATGAAAGTAAATAAATATTGATAATATATAAAATTATTGCAGCAAATGCTTCGCAATAATTACTTGTACATTAAACAAAAGACGGAGGGGGGCTGACAGTATTATAATAGCAACATTCAATGAAATTACAATAATATATATTATGAATGTATAGCTATATTGCATTTAAAATCATGGTAATATTTTCATGATATATTTCTCCAAGATTGTGTTATTTTTCAAATATTAAAATCCAATCAAATTTTTATCAAAATATGAATAGAATAAAAAAAAAATTATGATATGGGCCCAATTTCTTCACTAGTAATAAATTGCTTTATTTTAATTAAAGAGAAGTTTTAATTTCGAAAATATGATAAAAGCGCTCTCTTATATAATTAATTGCTGTAGTACAATTTATAGCTTGTTATCATTTTATTAATGTCAAACTTAATTATTATATATAATTATATGATTATATAAAATAATTATTGTATAAATAAAAATAATTTTTAAAGTATTTCTACAATTAAATAAAAGACTGTGGTATATTTTTATTATTATTTTCTCAATTTTAAAGTTTTTCATTTTTGATTTTTGTTTTGTTTTCCTTTAAGATATGTTTAATATATATATATATTATAAACTTTAAATTTTGATGTATATAGATAAAATTTTTAAGAGATTTGAAATATTAAATGTCACGGAATTTCGTAAAATTATCTACATATGTATGTGTGTAATTTGGTAATTTAATAAAAGTAAAATTATTCACATGTTTTTCTTTTTTTTTTTCATTTTGTATTTTTTTTCCCTCTTTAATACACTTTTATTTAGCAGTAAATTATATTTTTTGTATATAATTATATATATATTTATAAAAAGCCATAATATAAATCCGATTTTGTTTTTGTTTTTAAATAATTATCCTTTACATAGTTTTAATAATATGCGTTTAGGTTTTTTTTTTGGTTTAAAGGCTGGAAATGTACATAGATGTATATACTATATATATGTACATATATACTATATATTCATAATAATTGTTAATGTATAAGAACATATATAATATATAAATATTTTTAAAATAAATATATATAAATATATATATATATATATATATATATATATATATATATAATATAATATACCCTTTATTTTACTTTATAATAAAAATTTATATAAATCACACATCTTATACTAATTTATATTAATATGTATATACTATTTATGCCATATATTATATATATATATAATAGTATATAATATATTTATATATATATATATATATATGTATTATGTATGTATATATATATACATATATATATATATATATATATATATATATATATAATGTAATTGTATTTCAAAACACAACATTTATTTATATAATATAAATACAATGATAATATATATATATATATAAGTATATATATATATATAATTAAGAAATATGATAAGTTTAGCCCTTATATATATATATATATAGATATATGGGCTACTTTTATCATATCTCAAACTTATAAATACATATATATTTAAAAAGGGATTCGTATTGTCGCACCCAATTTTTATTGCAAAAAAAAAATATCATTATTTTGACTTTTTAAAAATATTTTAATTTTTTTTATGTTTTTTGATGTTTTATTATTCTAAAATTTTTAAAAGTTCTAATTTTAAAATGTACATTTAATATAATTATGCTTATATAAATTTAAAAAGAAAAAAAAATAACTAAAACAAATTTGTTTTGGTTTCTTAATTTTTTTTTATAGTAACTTCTACAATATGAAACAGCCATTCAAAATATGAAAAAATATATAATTTTAATTATATGTATATATACGTATATATATATATACACATAATTGAATTTATTAATACATTTAATATAATTTTTTATTATAACTATAAAACTACAGAAATATCAACGCTTTGTTTTTTTGTTTTGAATTTCGAAGAATACTTCTAATTCGAATTTTTTATTATTTTTTTTTGTTTTTTAATTTTTTAAAATTTCATCAATTACACAATATCATAGTATATATAATTATATATATAAAAAAAAAATAAGTTATTTATTTTTTTTTTTTAATTACACTTTAAGCAATAAAAAATTTGATTATCCTGTTTACATTGCCTCTTTAATTTTTATAAATACCACAAATATAAAATATTATATAATATGTAAGTTTGGGTATCATTATATATGGTATAATAATTATATACATATTATATATAATTATTTTATTTTAATCTGATTTTTTTTCCTTTTATTTTGTATAAGAATTTATAATTAGTTTCATAGATGATTTTTATATTAGTGTCTATTTATTTATTTTATATTATGGAAAATCAAAAAAATAAATTAAAAAAAATAATTGTTATAGAATCGTTAATAAGTTTGTGTATGTATGTATATAATCTGGTTCATTTTTATATACATATTTGATACATACTAACATAAATACTTCCTTTTTAATGAAATGCAACATAAGGAATGTTTTAATGAAATCCCCACATAGTATACATATTTCAAATGTTAATTGTAAATAAATTATTTTTTTGATTATTTTTTGTATAATCATTTAATACAAAAGAAATGTCTTTTGTGAGATTTATTATTAACAATTAGCAGAAAGCTTTGTTTCCTCTGGTCAATTCCAATATAATATTATTAATCCACACAAATAATTAAGTTTATTATGTATATATATATAAGTAAATATTTTAAAAATGAAGAAGCACAGTAGAAACCATAAATGTTTTTTCTTTTTGTTTTTTAGATAAGTACACAAGTTTTTTCATTAATGAATTCTGCATTAAATTTGTGGAAATAACGAAGATCATAAACAAAAATCAATCATAAATTTCACTCGTTAATGTATGTGAAATAAACGCGAAAGGAATATTTATTCTAAAATAGATGAAATGTAAAGAACCATAGCTATTGTATATAAATAAATTCCAATGCAATTTTATGCAACTTTGGAATTTTGTTGAATTTCTAAAACAGATATATTTTTAATTAAAATTATTAGTTCTTATACAAATAACTTTAATATTAACATCAATTTACATAATATTATTAGAACGGTTTTCCTCAAAATTTATTTATTCAAATATTTTCATTAAAAAAATTTCTGATATTAAAATATTATTTTAATTTTTTATTGTTCTTTTTTTTCTGCTAGAAATATACAACATTAATCAGTAAAAATTCATTTTATTATTAAAATTTTTTATTTTTTAAATTAAAAAATTAATTTGACAAATCTAATGAAATATATAAAACTTTTAAAGTTTTGAAGTTTCATAGTAAACAAACACAAAGTATAGTGTTGCCATATCTGGCAAAGAATATTCATATAGATAGACTGTTCGTTTGAAATTTATGATAGCTTAAAAATTAACTGAACCAGTTCTTTTTTTTTTTTTTAAGAATATTTAAATTATAAAAATAAATAAAGAAATATATTTAGGGATATATATATATATATACATATATATATACATGTTAATATTTAATGTAATGTAAACATTCATATCATAATTGTTGTTTTTTTCTTTATTTTTATTAATTCTTTTCTCTTAGTTGTTTTTATTAAAATTTGTTAATAAAGTTTTTTTTTTTTTTTTTAAATTCTATATTGATTTGCATATTTATATATAACGCGTTACCTATATATGTATGTTTTTTAAATTTATGTTGAAGTAATAAATATACATAAAACGTTCCTACAGAACACGATTTTTTTTGATTTTTTTTTAATTTGTTTTTTTAAATTTATAATTTTTGCCTAAACTTTGTAAAATATTGTACAATTGTACATATAATATACACATATAATATATACATATATATATGTAAATATTTGTATATTGTATATTTCGTTTTCAGATGGACATAATATAATTTCAAATCCTTTGTTATATATATATATATATATATGTATATATATATATATATATATATATATATATATATATATATATATGTATAGAGAAATAAAATCACATATTTCGTAATTTATAAATATATAAATATTTTTGTACAATAATATATAAATTAATATATATTTTTTATAAAGATATATATGAATACCAATTATCTATACGCTGATTTAATTTATATATATGTATATATATATATATATATATATATATATATATATATATATATATATATATATATATATATATATATATATATATATATATATATATGTTTATATATATATAATAAATTTTTGTGATTTTCATATAATATCTATTAATTTCCATCTTTTATCATAAATATATTTTCATATATAAATATATATGTATATATTTGAATATTTATATATGTATATATGTATATATATTATATGCATATCATATGAAATATGCGTAAATGTATAATAAATAAAAACAATTCCTTTTAAAAATAATATTTTTTTTTTTTTTTAAAAAGGGGGTTTTACTTTTTCGAATTATATATATAAAAGATTTTCATTAATTTTTCATTTTTCAAATAATTATGTATTTAATTCATTACATAATTTAATTATTTTTTTCTATATTCTTTCATTTTATAAGTTTAAGTTTAATTTGTTTTTATAGTTTTATTTTTTGTTATCATGACGTTGTTGTTGATCTTGGTTATATTTTTGATTTTTTTCGATTTTTGTTTTAATTTTGTGTTATTATATAGCGATGCAATATAATAAAGTTGCACTTTCTTAAAATAATAATGTTAAATATTAGTTTTTTTAATTTTTTTTTTTGTTATTATACATCATATAAATTCGGTATAACACTATCTGAAAAATATATTGTTATACATATATATATATATATATATATATATTATGTATATATAAAGATTTTATATAAAGAGTGTTATATACCGTATATAATACTCTATATAAGAGTATATATAGAGTATTTTTTTTTTTTTTTTTTTTCCTTCTTTACTCCTAGGAGGAGTATAGGGCTAGTGCATGATATCTATCATGCCCTAGTTTCTTATAGTCATAGAGAGTTAGCTAGGTAGGTGACTAGCCTGCCGTAGTTTTATTTATATTAATTATTTGAGGTTATTAATATTTACTGTTTATTTTTCTTAGTTTTTAGTATCGAATATTATGAATATTTGAAAATTACTTGTTTTTTAATATTTATTAGTATTGCATATTAAGTTATATAATATTGAATATAATTTTTTATAGTGACCTGACCGGGGTTTGAACCCGAGACCCTTCGGTTAAAGGGCCGGTGCCATAACCACTGCACCAATGATCAGATGATATATAGAGTATTATATAACATTAATTGATGTGTAATATGATGATTAAAAAATTTTTGATAAATTATATTATATGTTCACATAGTTTGTTTTATCATTAGAATCATAGAATTGTCATATCAATAGAATTTTGTAAATAAAATTTTTAAGAGTGTTTTCATTATAGGTATATTAAAATTTAAATTTTTATGTAGAAATTGTTTTGGTATATTATTTTTCTTCTTCTATTTGTATTTTTTTTTTTTTGTTTATTAATACATATATGAATGTATACGTTTATTTAAATACATGAATAAATACAAAAAGTCTGGTGACAATTTTATTTAGTTATTTATTTTTAAACGTATATAAATACATATTTACTTATATATGTATATATATATATGTATATACATATATATATATATATATATATATATATATATATATATATATATATCAAAATCTTTTTATGTATGTATACTTAATTATTAATTTAGTTTTTTTGGTTTTTTTATTGTTGTAGATAATAAGAAGATAATTTTGTTTGTGTGTCAAACTATATTTTTTATTAAATTTTTTATCAAAATTAAAAATTAAAATTTGTTTTTATTCAAAAGATTTATATATACAGGGGGATTCAGAAAACAAAAATTAGTACGAAACAAAAAAAAAAGTTGTTTTGAAACTAGATTTCAAATCTCAACATTTTCCGAAATACAGAGATTTTAACGAAATTCCACCGAAATTTCTACTTGCTAAATTTTTATAACTTCCTTTTTTATGAATTACCATCCAAAACAGAAAATAATTTAAAAAACTAGTGAAGGATTCGAACGCATTACTTGATTTTGAATTTTAAAAATATCAAAAATTTCACCCCCTATTATTTTTTTTAGTTTTCTATAGCACAACAATTTCATATGAAATTTTTTGAAACTTTATAATTTCTTTTTACAGAATTTTTACCACGTTTTTAAGGCTGAATGTTAAAAAAATTTTTATCATACATTAGATTTATATAAAAAAAAAACATTGTATTTCGGAAACCGCTGAGATTTACAAACGCAGTTTGAAACCAAAAATTTCACCATTTTTTTATGCTCAAAACGATAGTATGTGTTAATCAAATGTATACACGAATATATTTCTTGTAAATGATTTTATAATATTAAAATTTTTATAACTTTATTATTTTTTTTAAGTTTTTTAAATAATCAATAATAATTTATTTTGGTTACCAGAATAAAAAACAAGTCAATTACATAATTCGAAATTAACATTACGTGAGTTTATATAAATATGTGTATATGTGCACTATAAAATTTTATAATTTTATATTTAAAAAAAGGAAAGCTAAATTTTTTTATTGATAATACACAATATATGTATATGAACGTGTGTATAATATATATATGTATATATAGTATATAATTGTAATTTTTTTTTAAAATGTGCACAATATTTAATTTTTGCAAATTATCAACATTTATACAAGTTATATTGTACATACATATAATATATACGTTTATATATAATTTTTGTTTTTTGTTTATAATAAATTTTTAAATACTTAATTGTTTTTTTTTTTATTTTTTTTTGTTTATTATAATTTTATTGAAATTTGGTTTCTTTCTACGTAATATTTAATTAAATTTATTTGTTGTTTTACAAATACACCATAAGAAATAACTAGGAAGACATAAAAATGTGAGCCATTTTTAATTTTTTTTTTAATTTTTTTTTATATTTTAGAGAAACTAAACACCTATTTTTTTTGTATAATCCTTATGTACTTGTGTATGAATATGTATATACATGTATATGTGAATGTATGTATTCAATTTAAGTTTGTATATATATATATATATATATCTATATATATATTTGCATATTTATTTACATATATATATATTATTATACATAGTTTATTAAAATAAAAAATTATTTTTTTTTATTTTATTTTAATTTGTTTTTTGTTTTGCCAAGCTTTTTTGTTAATTTCAAGTTTTCCACTTAAATCCCTCAATAATTATAAACGGATTCAAAAAAATTTTTTTAACTTATATACGAGTATCTGCAATTATAATAAAAACTTTTAAAGAATATTTTAAACTATATAGGATTTTTCTACTAATTATATATTTTACAAATACATTAATAATACATATATAGAGTCGAATCCTCGTAATTGCAACTTTTGCGGTTATACGGTTTGCAAGACAATTGCAAACCGTATAACCGCAAATACCCTTCTAATTTACTATACAAAGTGTATTTTAGTACAAGATATAAGAAAAAACATAATACAATCGATTAATTGCAAAAAAAAAAAAATAATTAAAAATTGTCAATTTTTTAAAATAATTCACAATAATAAAATTCACAATTGAACAATCGAATCAACCAATTGAAATACACAAATAAATCAATGTAAAAATTAATTTGAAAGTAAAAGTTGGAATTAAAAATATGAATAAACTATTGTTTTTAAAAAAACTATTTACATATTGTATATTTTATGTGTAATCAATGAGCCATGAATATAAGATTAAAAACCGTACTTACGTTAAATGGATTTATAATGCAATTATGAGGTGACCCAGTCAATTGTAAAAATTTTGCATTTTTTTGGTATGCCCTTATTATATTGCGAAAACAGCTTAACTACAAGAATTTTGTTTTTTAGTTTTACAATTATCTGGGTCCGACTGTATGTGCACACACAAAAACACTTTGTTTAAATAGAAACATACTTGTGCATTTTAAGTATAATAAATATATTTATATATGTATATATATATGTAATATATACATATATCATATGATATATATGTATGTATATATATATATGATATATATATATATAATATATATATACATATATATATATATATCATATATATCTGTATATATATGATATATATATGTATATATATAGATTACGTATAGAAATTAACAAGAAAAAAAAAATTACAAATTTTTAAATATAATGCAATAATATTGTTTATTATCATTATAAATTTATTTTATTTTCTTAAAGCGCAATAGCACATTAAAACACAAAAAAAAATTTTTTTTTTTTGAATTTTGTTTGGTTTTTAATATAATTACAAATTAATAATTAAAATATCATTAAACAAATTTCAGTATATAATTATTTTTTATTTTATATATATATACATATATATATATATATATATATGAATGTATATATGAATGTATATATAATTATGTGTAAAGCATTTATTTATTTTATTTATTTTTATTCATGCATATATGTCTCTCATTTTCCATTTTGATATTTTTAGTCATTATACATTTTGTTCAAGTATTGTAATGTATATTTCTATTATATATCATATATATATTAAAAAAATGTTTTATTATACATAGTGTTCATATAAGTTTTTCGCATATACATGTATACAAATATGATATTATTATTAATAGATGTATGCAATTTTAAAAAATAACACAGCAATTTAATTTGTATTTATATATTTATATATAAGTAAATTATTAAAATAAATAAAATAAAATTTAATATGAAATTTTTTTTTTTTCTTTAATAACTAATTTTTATTTATTGCAATTATATAAATTTTATTGTACATCAACACTCTCTTATTTTTTTTTTTTTATTATTATAAATATAAAATTCATAAAGCGTTTATGTATATTAGTATATCATTAATATATTTATATATACATATATAAGGAATTATACATATATAAAATGTATTAATAAATTGTATAAAGGTTATAAAACTAATGAAGATAAAATAATAGAAAATAAATTAAAATTTTTTATTAAAATTTTCCTAAAAAAAAAAAAAATCTTTTTTTTTTTTCTCTCAGTTTTTTTTTTTTTATTAAAATAATGGATGGATTT
The DNA here is from genome assembly GCF_029603195.1 of Condylostylus longicornis. NCBI lineage: Eukaryota > Metazoa > Arthropoda > Insecta > Diptera > Dolichopodidae > Condylostylus > Condylostylus longicornis. The sequence continues at coordinate 777,555 of NW_026577982.1, forward strand.
TTGACAGCGTTACGTAAAATATGTGTTTTTTTCTTTATTTGATTAAAATTTTTTATCGTATATATATATATATATATCATATAAATATATATATATATATATATATATATATATATATATATATATATATATATATATGTACATACATATATATAAATATTTTCGTCATATAAATTTATTATTAAATTACATATGATTTTTAAGAAAGCAAAAACAAAATTTATAAAAGAGAAAATTTTGTAGTATATATATATATATTTAAATTATTATATGTAATAGGAATTTCTTTATATATTTATGTATAATTTTCTATAATTTCTATATAATAAGTTTTGCGTTATTTATCAATTAAAAATTATATTTTTTTTGTTTAACTAACATTTAAATAATATAAAAAATATAAAACGAATATCTAAATAATATTTAAATAAATTAAAAATATTTTAAAAAAACACCCCTTGTAAAAAGATATATACATAATTATAACCTCAATTATAATATCATAATGTCAAATTAATTATAATATGTATATAGCGTCATCTGAAAATGAAAAAAAAAAAAGTATAAAATAAAAAAATTGCTTTTTGTTTTGTTTTTTTTTTAAAGAATAAACTTTATTAAAATAATCAAAATAATAAGCAGTAATTAAATTAAATACAACGTATATATACATTTAATATATAAATAAAATAATATTTATTTTTATGTAATTTAAAAAAAAAAATTAAAATTTATAATAATGTGTGAATAAAAAAATTGCAAGCGTATACAATATTACATATAAAATTTTAATTTAATAAAATAATTTTTTTTTTATAATTAAATTTAAAATGCATTTTAAAGTTATGTATATTTTGTATACATATACTTGCACAAAATGTTGATATACAAATATAGTATAATATTAAAAGAAAAAACAAAATAGATTTTGCTTATAGGAAATTTAATTACAAAATATTTTAATATTTTGATGAAAATACAAAATAAAAATCTAATAATAATGCATCTTTTATTTTGCACATATAAATTCATTGTTTTAATTCATTTTTTTTTGTTTTTCTTTAATATTATATTCAAAAAAAAAAAAATTTATAAACGTTTTCAAATTTCTTAAATTTAAAATTAATTTTATTTAAAAAAATATTAATATTTTTTGATATTTTATTTCTTTATTCTTCTTTAAATGATATTAATTCTTATTGTTAAAATATACATATTATTATGTATATATGTTCGTGATTAATTACATAAGTACATATTTTATGTATTTTAAATTAAAACGAAAAAAAAAATAAACTTTCTGTATACCAATTTTAATTTTTACTCTTTTTTCACTTATTAGTATTACAAAACATTAATTAAAATCAACAAAGGCAAAAAAAAAAAAAAAAAACGAAATCTAGCTTGTATTATAATTATGTGTTACAATTTAGTTTATGTATGTTAAATACGTGAATATTTTCGAGTCGTCTCTTTTTTTTTAATTTCAACGTGGTTTAAAGTTCTCATTTTCAATTTAATATAAGATGGTGGTGAAAAACGAGTAAAATGTATATTACAACTGTAAAAATATCATACATACATATATGGAAATAAATTATGTCAAAAACATCCCCAACAGTTAAATTTTAGGTTAAGTCTGTGCATTCATATTTAAATGATGTGTTTTCCACATGAGTTTTGACGTTTTAACGCATAAAATCGTTTTTGTTCTGTTTTCTGTCTTTTTGCAAAATTTAATATGCATTTCAGATTTGTTCTTAAAATATGTATAATGTTGCTGATACCACAACAACAATATAAATTTTATTTCGGAAATACTTAATCGAAATTTCTATTTTCGATTTTTAATTTAACTAAATATCGATTCTATATTGTCATTTTGTATTTATTAATTTCAAAGAGTAATTTAGTTTATATTTTGTATTAATTCCTTTTAAAAATATTTTAAATAGCATTTAATTTTGCAAAATATTATTACATAGAAAATTAAATATGTATTGATATACATATTTTATAAAAATATAAAGTAATAAAAAAAATGGATTCGTCTCAAAACAAATTCAACGTATGTACATGAATGATGAATTCAAGTTGTTGCAAGTAAGAACATCCTCGCATGAATTATTTCTAATTTATAATACAAGCTAGATTATAAATTTGAAGTAAAATTTTTTTCATATTTTATTTTCAAAAATTATTTTCTATAAATATAATTATATAACTCAAGAAGAATAAATTGACTAAAGAATTAAGTTTTTTCTTTTTTTTTTTGAATCTTAAAAATTTTAATCTTACAAATCAAAAATATGTATAATTATAGTATATATGTAAAATTTATCACAGGTTTAAAGGTGAATTAAAGCAAAAAAAAAAATGATTTTTCTTTTTTTTGTTAAATTAAATAATAGCGTTAAAATTATAAAAAAAAAATTAACAAAAAAAATTTATTATATATTTCTAACTAATATTTAATTAAAAAAGACATATTATTATTTTATTATAAAAAAAAAGGTACATGATAGGTACTAAATATTATATTTTAATATATAAATATAATTAAACAGTTTAATACATTTTTATAAATTTGTAAAGTTTTTTTTTTTATGGTTTTTTAAAATTTGGAAACAAATAATTAATTTTTCAATTCCATATAACCTTATAATGCTTTTCTTTTTTTCATTGAATTTTAAATTAACTACAAAATATTTTCAAATAAAATAGGTGTAAATACTTAAATAAATAAGTTGATAATACAATATACATATATATATATAGCTTGTATTTATGAAAGCCAAATATTATCTAGGTAGGTACATTACATTTATAATTTTAATCTAGAATAATAATAAAAGTAAATATTCAATTTAAGTTATAGGACGAACAGCGAATTTAAAAAATTACACTGATAAAAAAAAGCAAACCAAAAATAATTTGTAAATTCGCTTTTATTTTGAAACTTTTGTATTTGGCACAAAAATCAAATTTTTTTTTTAATTTTTTCAGAGCTTTTTATTTTGAGAGGAAAAAATTTATATATATACATACATTTATATATATATATATATATATATATATATATATATATATATATATATATATATATATAAATTATATATATATATATATATTTACATATGCATATATATACCTAAATATATATATATATATATATATATTATATATATACATATATATATATATATATATATATATATATATATATATATACATATATATATATATATATATATATATATATATGTAAGTGCAAATATATTTGAAATTATATTTTTATATTTATATAAGAAAAATGTTCATTTTTAATAATTTACATTATTACATATTAGTATTAAATAATATTAATTAATAGTGATATAGTACTTCATGTGAAATTTGGGAAAAATGTTTATTATAATTTTAAGATATTAAAATTTCAAATTATATTTTTATGTATTTGATGTTCTGAACTGTTATAAAACTATAAGCTTCGTTATATTGAATATGGAAAAAGACAACAAAAATGTGTTAAAGTAGCGAAATACCTAAATAATAATTTTTATTATAAATGTACATAAAAATTGTTTAAAATTTTTAAAATAAATGAAAAATTTTCTTCAAATAAAAGGGATTTTCGCTCATTAATGTAGTGCAAAAAAAAACAAGGGAGAAATAAAATGACAACTAGTAAACGATCGAATGAAATTTTCGATATAAAATTCTAAAAAAATTGACAATCACATTTTTTTCATTTTGTAATTCGGAAATATTTAAGAAAATTTACATGCATATTTTTTTAAATCAAAATTTTTATTACTTTTACAAGTCTTAAATGCCACTTATTTAATTGAAAATTTACAAATATTGTAGACTAAGTTTTTATGGACAACATATTGCACTAGCTTTAACAAAGAATTTTTTTTTATATATGTATAACTAGTTGTTGTAACAGTGCTTTGCTGAATACAACGATACACGATTTTTTGCACTATTCAGTAAAAACCTTGAAAAATTTTAGGAGAAACTTCTAAAAAATCTAGACATGTTATTTTCATAATTGTATTTAAGTCCCAACCATGTTTTTTTCTTAATTAATGCAATCTATACGTGAATTAATAAAATTTATTAATAAGTATTTCATAAAGAACAAATTCAAAAAAACAAACACCTTTATATATATATATATAAATTATATATATATATATATATATATATATATATATATATATAGATGCATATATATATATATTATATATATATATATATATATATATATATATATATATATATATACATACATATATATATGTATATATTATATATATTATATACATATATTATATATATATATATATATTATATATATATGTATATATTATATATATTATATATATTATATATATATGTATATATATATATATATATATATATATATATATATATATGTGTTACATAAATTAAATAAAATGTGTTATATAATTAATTGTAAAAATCGAACGATAATAATAAAATATATTTGATATTTTGTCATTTTAATTTGATTAGTAAAAAATACTATGTCAATTATCATTTTTATAAACCAAAATCTAGTTTTGTAATTTATATATTTTTGCTTTTATAACATAAAAATAGAAATGAAAAAAACAAATTTAAAACTAATGCTTTTTATCTATACATAATTACATTTATTTTATTTCAGAATTTTGGGTAGATATATATATATATATATATATATATCTAAATATATAGATATATTGAGTTTATTAAATATAAATATATTAAATTGTATATGTATATTTTTTTTATATTATTGAGTATAGTGTACATTATTTTATAATTACATATATTAAGTATATAAGCAACCCTTTTATAATTCAATATATATAGTGTCGATGTATTTAAAATTGTTATTTGTTTAGTAAATTCTAAATTTAATTCAAAAAATTTAAATTAAATTTTTATTTATTTTTTATTATATATATACATATATATGTATATATATTGTAAATTTGTTTAATGTGGTTGGGCGTCTACAAAAATACTGATCTAATTTGATTTGAGAACTTGCAATCTTATCATGAATTCCACTCGTAGAATCTTACGAACTAGGAATTTTTTTACGATATAAACGAATTGATTACCATTTAAACGATTACACTCAGCAATGGCAGAACAATTTTTGGATTGTCAAAATCAGTATTTCATTTCAGTTGTTAGATGTTTATTTATATTTTTTTGTTGCTAATTGAAAAAAAAAAATTTTTTTTTAGCAAATAGGAATAGAAGAAGAAAACAGAAAATTTTTAATTTTATATAGAGAAAAATTTAACGACCGTTCTCTATAAATTGCTAGTTACGTTTGATTATTTCTTTCGTAAAATTTTAACATGTATTTTTACTACGAACGTAAAAATTTACGAATTATAGTATTACGAATATTTGTAGTATAATTTTAGTAAATCAGAATTTGACAATATTTCATTCGAGTCTAAGAACGGAATTTATGATACGACTGATAATTTTAATTCGCCGAATATGTCAAATTGTCATATATTAAATATTTAGTTATATAAACATATAAATTATTCAAGTATTCGCCTGCATTAACAAATTATGTAAATTTATATTTTTAAAAAACTCATTTAACAAAAAAAAAAAAAAAAGAAACCCCTTATTACGCGAGGATTACTTATATATAAAAATATACAAAAAAAAAAAAAAAAATTATACAAATATGAATTCTTATATGACTATATAATGTATATATATATATATAAATATCTTAAAGAGATATAATGATTATATACAATTTTTCAAATATATATATATATTCGAATTATATATATATAAGTTTATATTGTAAATAAATATCTAAAAACTATTGCTGTATATAATTTAAATTTAAATATTCCATAAAATTGTTTTATTTATTTTTTTTTTTTTTTGATTTTTTTTTCTGTTAATATTCCTCATAATCTAATAAACTTCACAAAAATTTTTTTTTAATAAATCTACTAATATTATTTGATTAAAGCCGAACAGGGACTAATAAATTTCATTATTGAACTTTTGTAAGTTTTCATTTTTTTTTTGTTTTGTTTAATTTTACAAACAAATACCTTTTATGATAATAATATGCGTACATACATATATATATATATAATAATGCTACTACTATATATATATGTTTATATGTATATAAATATATATATATATATATATATAATATATAAATATATATATATATATATATATATATATATATATATATATATATATATATATATATATATATATATATATATATATATATATATATATATACTTATATATACTTATATATATATATATATACTTATATATATATATATAGTTATAATATTAAAATTTAAATAAAATGCATTTTTTTTTTCAATTTATTTTCAAAAATACAATCAAAGATGAAATACAAATTTTATTCTTATACATACTTAAGTATATATATCTATATACATATATATAATAATTAAATTTATATACATATATATATAAATATATGTATATTTCTTTGTATACATAATAATAATATTTTTTTTTATATATATTTTTTTTTTCTTTAGTTTTAGGAAAAAAAACCTCACAAATATTTTATTAAAAATTTATATATTTTTATTTTTATAATTTACATTAATTATTTTATGTCTTAAATTTTGGTGTTTTATGACTTTATTTAATAAAATTTGATAAATACATTATATAATTTTTGTTTTTTGTATATATGTAATTTTTTTTTTTTTTTATTATGCATAAAATAAATAAATTATTTTTTATTTTTTTTACAAATATATTATAATATATATAAATAATATTTTTAACATATTAATTAATAAGAAGAAAAAAATATTATATGATGTGAGGCAGCCTTTAATGATTGTGTATGAAACAAAAAATTTTCAAGTTTAAAATTCGATTTTTAAAATTTTTAATATTTATTAAAAAAAAAAATAAAATAAAAAGAAATATAGTAAAATATTTAATATTAAGTGAAAATTTATATTTTATTAAATGAGAATTTTATTCGAAAAGAAATAAATTTTCACTTAACTTACGCCTTTATTTCAAAATTTTTATGCAAGAATAAAGGTATTGTTACACAATTCAGAGCTTGGATAGTTGTAAATTGCTGAATTGTAGTAGTTTGCTGAATTAATATTAAACAATAATGATCTATTTGTGATATTATTGCAAAAAATTTTATTATAATTTTTATAGATAAAAATTTTAAAATTTATTGAAATATATTTTATTACTAATTGTAAATAAAATATTTAGGAAATTTTTTTTATTTTAAAGTTTTTTTTTTGTTTTATTAGAAACATTTTAAGTATTGATGTACATTTTTAAAAATATTTTTTATGTATTATTTATTTTTTTTTTTTTTTTTTGTTTTTTTCATATTACATACTTTTTTTTTTTTTCAAAACTTCTAAGAAACACTACCAAATTTCATCATATTTTTTTTTTGTTTTTACTGCATTTAAGATATCTGTATATTTATAAATATGAATGTATATATGTATGTACATATACATATGAATCTGGTTCGCTAAAATTAATAACAAATCAAAAAAAAAAAAATTAAGTTTTTTGACAGTTATAATGTAAGATTAACAATTAATTTACAAGAGGTTTACAATTCTAATCAATAAATATAATGTAAGTATATGAGAAATTGTTGTAAATCATATACAGTATTCAGAATTAAAAATTGTTAACTGTTATATAAAAGACTTGACGACGATCATTGCTTAATTTTACAAATGATAATAATCTGTAATTAAACAATATTTCTATGATAATTGAAATTTTAAAAAATTATTCCAATAAAGCGAAAAATTTAAAATATCAAAATTAAAATCATTTCTTTGTCATTCATTTTGTCACATATAAAAATTTACTTATGCACCAATTCAAAATTAAAATAATAATCAGTTGCATTGTCAACGTATATTAAAATTCATAACGTGTACAAGTCATGTCACATTAGAATTCATATGACTAACTGTCATTTGCACTCATTTATGATATACTGGAAAAATTTTGCAATTCTGACCAGATGATGTTATGAAAAATAACAATTGAAATTGATTTTTTGTTTATTAAAATTAAAAAAAAAAAAAAATAGATTTAATTTGAAATAGTTATTATTATATAATTTAGTAATTTTAACATATACATACACATATAATAAATATTTATTTAAATAATATATATATAGAATTTGTGCACTGGTTAAAGTATAAATTTACATTTTTTTTTTCTTTTTTGCAAATATTAAATTTATAAATATCAAACACACTATATTTAATAGTATAATTATAAATATTTATATTTGTATATATTTATATGGTATATATAATATTGTAATTTATAATGCAAATTAACATTTTGGGTTTTTTGTTTTTTCAAATTAAATATTTCACATTATCGCCTCACTGTTCTTTGTTTGTTTTATTATTTTTTTTTTTAGGTTTAATATTTAAATAATTTTTAACATTTTTTTAATTGTTTTTTTTGAATTTATTTCTAAATATTTTTTTTTTTTGTTTTAAATTTAATAATTTTGTAATTTTTTTTTTAATATATATATATATATAAATATAATAATATTGCTTACAAGAACATTTATAACATTTTTGTTTCATTTTAATTTAATTAATTATGTGGATTTTTCTTCTTTTTTTTTTCTTTGTTTATTAAATTTTAGAATAATTGGTCAGATTCTTACTTAAGTAATATATTAATTATTAATTATATTAATTTAGCAATAAATGACTTTTTAAAATTTTTATTTATTTTTATTTATTTTCTTTCTTCTGTTAAATTTAGTAAAGAAATATCTTAGTTAATATACTTAAAAAATATTTATTTATTTTGTTTTTTTTTTTATATATATTAAAAATAAAGGAATTTTTATTTTAAAAAAGTGTAGAAATTAATTATTAATTATATGTTAATGAAGTTTAATGATTTTTTGTTTTTTTTTTTTAATTCTTAAATATTTTTTTTTTTTTGTTTTGACACAAAATTAAAAATCAAATGTATAGGTAAATATGTTTAGTTGTATAGTTTAATTAACATTTTTTTGTTTTTGTTTGTTTGTTTATTTGTTTCTATTCCCATTGTTTTTCTTTAAATTGTTTTTCATTAAAATTTATTTTTATATATAAATTTTATTATTTTTTTTTTTATTTTGTTAATTAGCTATATAATAGTTTTTAATTTTGTAGTTTTTATATAGTTTTTAATTCCATTTTATAGAATTAATTAATTTTAATGTTCACATTATTGGATTGGTAAAGTGTCATTTTAAAAATTATTATAATATAAACTACACTGCTTATATAACAGAATAATTAAAAAGATAAATAATTTGATATCCACAGTTTGTTTTCTATATATATATATATATATATATATATATATAATAGTTGATTATATATAATACTTATGATAATGCAAGATAGAGATTGGACTTTTTTTATGTTTTTTATGATGATTTAAATATAATATGTTAATTTTTATTATACAAACATGATTTTGTATAAATGTCTTTTTTATATAACAAAAAAAAAAGTAATGAGTATATAGACCTTGTACGAATCACATTCATATATTACATATAAATTAAATTTCATATTCAGTTTATTTTATTAATTTATTATATCAATAATTATTATTGATATATTTTGCAAAACTTTCATTTTAATTGTGAATAAGAAAAGAAAAAATAAAGTTTTTTTTTTATATTTGTTTAATTTCAATTCAATTTTATTAATTTAACTTTAATTTATCCGATATGAAATTGCAATAAAATATGCTTTATTTTTTTATGTATGTATAGAAATAATAAAAAAAAAACAAAATGTAAATATATACGAGTAATATAGTAGATTTTATATTAGAAAATAATTTATTTTTCTATAAAATTGAGTTTTTTTTATTACATATTTTTTTTTTTTTTTGGTATTTCTGTAAAAATAATTCATTATTTTTATTTGTTTAAAAGAATTGACATAATGTTTACTTTTTTTTTATTTCTTTATATATTAATTGGAATGATTTTATTTCTTGGATTTTGTTTCACATTTCTATATACACATATTTTAAATTTAAAACATATTTTATTACTTTTAGATACATAAATGTTAAATATGAAAAAAAAAAATAAATTTTTGAAGGAGTTTTTCCAAGAATTGAAATTTGACGACACCTAGTTGTTCACATATTAAGTACTAAGAATCGAAAAACAAAGGAAAATAAAAAAAAATAAATAAAATTAAGAAACGAAACAATATGCGGAAGAATTGAGAGGCTGAGAGAAAATTAAAATAATAAATTTTATAAATAAAAATATTCGTTTTTCGTACTAGGCCAAAAGAACCAAAAAGAAAATAAATTTCAAAATTATATTGTTAAATATTTAAATGATTTTTTTTTAATATTTACATCGCTGAATATATTTATTTTTTTTTTTTATAAAAATCAATATAACATAATTTTTTCAATAAAATAACAAATTGATTGTAAAATATTTTTTTTTTCGATATAATTTTATTGTTTTCAGTTTAGTATTAAAAAAATAAAATAATTTTATAATATGTATTTTTTTAATTAAAATTAAAATTTTCAAAAACTAAAAATAGTTTTTTTTATGTAATACACAATTACATGGCAATATATATTTATATAAATATATATATATATATATATATATATATATATATTGCCATGTATATATATGTATACATATATACATGTAACTGTGTATGTATATATATATACATATAACATATATATATATATTTATCTATATATATATGTATATATATAGATAAATATATATATTTCTTATTTCCGTTATTAATGTATTATTATTAGTATTTCTATGCTTTTTATTTATGATTTTAAAAATTTAAATATTTTTATTAAAATATTATAATAATCATTTAATTACATATAATATATATATATATATATATATATATATATATATATATATATATATATATATATATAAATGTATATATAGATATAATATATATATACTTGTATATATATATGTATATATATATATTTATTAAAAATTTTCTTTTTTTGTTTTTAACAACCCGAAGAGAAATTACATAATTAATTATATTATAAAATTAATTATAATAAAATTATAATTAATAATAAAATTATAATTATATTATACCTAAAAAAAAATTGCATTTTCTGTTATATATTTTGTATTTGTAATGACTTACACACGTAGACATATATATATGTTTATATATATATATATATATATATACAAAGTTAGTATATATTTTATATAAATAAGTGTAATATGGGCAAGCATTTCAAATTAATTTTATGTTTAAAAAATTTATATTTAAAATTTTTTTACTTTCTTTTATAAATTGTATACCATAATCATCTATGTTAGCTATTATATATATATATATTATTTTATAATAATTTTTGTTCATAATTTCTTACATAAATCATTAATATGAGAAAAAAAAAATTAAATAAAAAATTTATATGATTGAAATAATATTTTAAGAATTAGGAAGTGGTTTGATTTTATGTGATTTTTATATAAATAAATATTTATTACATAATTGTTATACGTATACATTTATTTATTATGTAAATATCGTCATACATTCAATACAAATTTTATTAATTTTAATTAAAAACAAAAACTTTTCTGAATATGCCTGTTTCTTTTAATTTGCTTTTATGTTTTTTTGATAATTTTAAAAATAAATTTAATTTATTAATTGAATATTAAATTGAACTAAGTTTTTTGAAATGTTTGAGCGTCTACCAAAATGCAAATCTAACGTCAACTTGATTTATTCAGCAATATAGTTTTAATTATTGAATAAGTCAATTTGATGTTAGATCTTCATTTTGGTAAATGTTCTTTGTCTCTGGTCTTGGAAATTTATTTTTAATTTTTTTTTTTTATTTTTCTTTTAACTCCTTTTATATTTATTTATGTTAATTGTATAAAAATAGCTATACATGCAAAATAAATTACATAACTCATTTCTTTTTTATTAAGGATTTTATAACTACATACTAAAAAAATGTAATATATTATTAATATATATAATTATATATATATATATTTATATTGATTTTATTTTTTTTAGAAAATTACAACCATTAGGAAAATTTTCAATAATAAAAAATATAATTTAAATATGAAATACATAATTTACACAACATAGAAATTGTATAACTTTTTAGTATTATTGTGCATTTATTGAATAAATTTTATATTAAAATTAAAATAAGAAATATAAAATTTAATTTGACAAAATTAAATATTTAAATTTTTTTTTTTTAATGTTTAATACATACATTCATATATGTATAGAAAATTTTATCGCATATATCGCATTTATAATTTTCTATTTCATGTTCATTTTAATTTTTTTTTTTTTTAATAATAAATAAAATAAAATTATGACAAAATTGCATAATGCTATTTTCTTGATTGGAATATTTTGTTTCTTGTTTTTGTTCAATTATAGTATATATGGTATATATAATTATATATTAAGCAATTTTAAATTATAGGCTGTCTCCATTTAAGCATAAATAGAATATTTCTACGATAAATATAGTTTCCCGTAACGTATTACAAAAGTATTGCAACAGTAGGTTTGGTATTCAGTAATGTTCACTTAATTTTGTAATTTTGTGTAGAATTTTAACATTTACACATTTCTGATTCAAATATGTATTATTTCTTTGGACATTGGACATCAGAATAAACAATTCTAGTTAATGACATCCGAAAAAACAATGCTGTTTATACCCGAAATAACATATTGAATCGAGACAAAATGTTAAATTTTAATGATTTTTTAACATTTTTTTTTCGGATGCTTAAAAAATGCTATAGTGAACTCAAGTTTGACATTTACACAATTTCTACAACAGTTCTAAAAAATTCAGTCAATTGTATTTCAATAATGTAAATATATTTACCCTACCGTAATTTGACAGCAGTATTTTCTACATTAATGAAGACTAGTATTGTTTCATTATTTGCTTAATTTCACAAAAGAAATAAAATTTCCTTTTTTTTGTAATTTTTGTATAACACATTTATACATACATATATACGAAAATTATAATTAAATCATAATATAATTAATTTGAATGAATCATGAATATAGAAAATATATATGTATAATAAATTATTATATAATTAATTATTTTTAAAAAAATTTCATTAAATGACAAAAAAGTATATGTTTATTATATTGTGATATTATGTATAAATTATTATACATATACATAAAATACGATTTTTTTATTTAATTTTTTTTTTTTTTTAAATAAAGCGTGGCACTATTTTTTTCAAATTTTTATTATTATATGTGTATATAATGTTATATTGTATATAAGAAATAATATACATATACTCGCACATATATAACACATTAGGACTAAATTTCAATTATTAGTTTCTAACTATTAATTACTTATATATTTTTTTTTTGTATTCAAATATTTTTTATTTAATATTGCTAATATACATTTTAAAATAGAATAAATTTTTGTTTATTAAATTTTGCATTTTTAATTTAAATATGTATAAGAGTTTATTTAAGAGCAATTTTTTTTTTCTTAATTATTTAAATATTTACATATATATATATATATTTTTCAATATTTCTTCAAATTGAATTTGAATTTAAATTACTGGAATTATTTATTTGATATATTAGAATATTGCAATTTGATATCAATAATAAAATAAAATTTATCAAACTTAAAAGTTTTAATAGAAAAATTTGTAATTCATTTATTTAATAAGCATATAACAATGCAAAGTTAAATGCATAAATGAAAAAAAAAAATTTAAAGACAAAATTTAATAAAATAAAATCGATTCTTTTTAAATATATAATTAAAATATTTGAATATTTTGCATTTTAAATAATTTGAATCAGTTTTTCTTTTATGTTAAATTTGTGGTACTTTATTAGTGTATATAAAAATTTTACAGAATTTCTATACCTTGAAATTTTTATATGCTTTACAAAATTTGATTCAATTGAATATATTTAATACCTGAAAATTTTTTATAAAATAGGTATTTTTTTTTTAATAATTAGGTTCTTGTTTTGTTATTGATATCAAGAAAAGTGAACAAAGTCATTTGGTAATCTATATTCTATCAAAACATCCAAAATATATTGGTATATATAAGAATTGGTATCGGTAAATAGATTAATTAAAATTTATTACAAAGAAATTATAAAAATTTTCAACTTCATTTTGTATAACAGTCGAATGAGTTTTGCAATTATTAAAAAAAAAAATAATTGTTTTTGAAAATGTTAGTAAAAAAGAGAATAAGACGAAAATATAAAGGTAAACCACTGAAAACTTAATTTATTATGGTTAACGTATGATTATCGATTGAAAGAAGCTCAAACTCAACACAACTTGTATGAATAAATTCACAAAACGGAGCTTGAAAAAAAAATCTTTAAATTATAAAATTCATTTTGCAATCAAAAATTAGTAAATGCCAAAATATTTTCAAATTATTTCGGCTATAAATCAATATTACATTTAATGGTTAATTTAAAAGTCCCCCTTCTTTATATATTTTGCCGCAATTTTCTTTTACAAGGTCTTTCCTTAGATTTTCAAAAAAAAATTGAAATAAACAATAAATAAAAAAAAGACAAAAAATATTTCATATTTGTTTTTTTACTATATTTAAAAAAAAAATAAAATTTTTATAAAATAATAAACAAAAAAATACAAAAAAATTAAAAAAAAAAAAACAACTGAAAATTTTTTAACTATTTATCATCCTCTCTCTCTCTCTCTCTCAAAATTAAAATTTATTTCTAATTTTTTACTTTTGTTTTTTTTCTCTTTTATATTATAAAATAAATGACTTTTTTTTTAATAAATTCAATATTTCGAACACAAAATTGTTAAATAATGTTATTTATATTTAATTATTATTTATTTATCTTTTATCATAAGATATTCTCTTGTAGTGAATGAATACATAATGATTTTTTTTATAAAATTTAAATTAAATTTAGTGTAAATCGTTTTGAAATTTTTATTGATACTTTAAAAAAATTATTTTTACAATCGGCATTGTTAAATTTTCTAATATTCGATTCTAAATGTTAATTATTTTATTGTGATGCAAATAGTTGGTGAAAACATTGTAAAAAGTCTTCAATAGGCAATAAAAAATTTTCAAAGACTTCAAGTAGTTTTAGTTAACGAAGTTTAGTTCTAGAAATATTGAATTGATAATCTGAATTATTCAATTGTTTCGATACTAATTTAAATTTGTGACATATAATTAATCACAGAAATTATATAGTAAAAGAAATCTTCTACGAGTAGCATTAAATTTAAAAATTTATAATTTTTGCTTTAAATTTTAAAATTTGCATCACAACATCAGTCAAATCAAAAAAAAGCATAAAAATGCCACCTGATTCACTACAATTTAAATACTCTGATAATTTAGTAATAATTTCATTGTATGCATAACGAATATATTAAAAATAAAAATATATATGTATATTGAATTTAAAAAAATATATTACATAACATTCTGTTTTGACAATTTTTTGTATAAATTATAAAATCAAAATTATAAACATAAATTATTAAAAAATACATATTTCAATATAATTATGTATGTAAATGATTTTTTACCAAGAAAAAAAAAATGTTGAGAGAACAATATAAGAGCACACTAGAATAATAATTGTTATAAATGTTTTTGTTACTTTTTTTTTTATAAAAATTTCTTTTTTTTTTTTTGTTTTTGTTTTCAAGGAACTTATACACCACAGGTAAAGCAACTATGTATTTAATTTAAATTGTATAAATTTAATTCGTTACAAGTACTTAAACATTGTAATTGATTAGTTTATTTTTATTACATTAAAGATTGTAAAAGTTTGTAGTTTTTCTCTCTGTTTTTTTTCTTACAAATACATATTGGGTGACTACCAAAATGCAGATCTAACGTCAATTTGACTTATTCAGCAATTGAAATTGTATTGCTAAATAAAAATCAATTTTGGCAGATGCCCATTGTGTTTACAAAATAAAATGTATTTGACAAAAGAAAATCTATACAGTTTTTTTTTTTTCTTAATTTATTTAATAATCAAAATAATCAACGAGATGTAATGTTCGTGTAGTTATTCTTGATTTCAAAATTGCAGTAATGTTATACATGTATTGCCTGACTACATAATTCAGTAATTACAAATTATAAGCTGAATTTTATTTAAATGTAATATTATTAAATATTTTGAAATCAGGGTATGTATCAATAAATACATAAAAAAATATTGTAGTAATTAAGTAATAATAAATTTATACATCATATTAAAGTTTTTAAATTCAGTAAAATTTATTTGGGTTAAAATATTTTTATTGTTAAAATAATTGTTTACATTAATTTTGGGGTTTATTTTTTGCTTTTCTTTTCAATAAATTTCAAATGCATTACAAAATAATGAAATAATATGGAAAAATTTTTTATAAAATATTATTTTAAGTATATGTATAATATTTAATTATTAGGATTTATTGCTGGATCATTGCTCAATTTTTCATTCAATATAATACACTATTATATAGTATAATTTTTAATTCTTTGTTAAAATAAAGAATAATCAAAAAATTAAAATTAGACATTAAATATATGTACACAAAATTATATATTTTGTACATTGTTAATATCTTTAAATTTAATATAGTGATAAATTTCTTTTTTTGTTTAAGTATGAATAAAAATAATTCAGTTATGGAGACATTAAGAAAAAATTTAACCGAGGATTCTTAATATTTTTTTTCAGTCAATCTAAATTAGAAATGTTTTATTTTTTTTTGTCGAAATCGTAAAAAGCAGAAGCAAAAAAAAACTGATATTAAGTTGGAAGTTGGAAAAAAAAAGAATATTTTATCTTATGCATAACAATATTTTGTCTAATACTTGAAAAATTCATTTTGTGAATTGATAAAAATAATTCAATCAATGTAATTTTATATTTAGAAAAGATTAATGAAAAGATCTTATGAATATTCAATTTATTCAAAATTGTTTGATGAAATTTTATTCTAAAATTAAACACATTTTGGCTCAAAAATTCCATTGAAAACAAAAAAAATGTATTTATGTTTGTAAAATAATTTCACTAACATACTCATTTATTTTTACAAAAAAAAAAAAAAAGAATTATTATTAAAAAATAAAAATTTTATTGTGAAAACTGATGCTTTGTTGACTGAAAAATTAAAAAAATTCAAAAATCTATGTAAATATATCTATGTATCTATGTATTTACTTAAATTTCAAAATTTAAAAAACAATAAAAGAATTTCATTATTAAAATATGTAAAAGAAAAAATATGTTTCATTTGTTTTTTTTGTACAAAAATTCATTGAAAAGAAAATTTTACAAATATTTATCATAATTATATTATGTAAAGAATAAGTATATTACATGTATATATATTTGATTATGTATATTTCAATAACAAATAATGTTTAAATAGTTTTTTACAAAAAAAAAAATATATATATGTATATTTGATTGCGAAAATACGATATATTATAATTTTAAAGTTTGTATTAATCTTATATTGAAAATGTAATATAAGTCATATCATATGTGTTTCATATTAAAATAACACAAATATCTCATAGCTTCATTAAGTATATAATACTATATTCCAATAAAAAAAAAATGAAATAACAAAAAAAAAAAAAATAAAAATAATTCAAATATTTTATAAAATAAAATTTCTCTCATTATTTTTTTTTTTTATTTATTTTCACCTAGTGAAATCAAAATAATAAGAACGTCTATCAATAACGAGAATCTTAATGTCAACTTGACTTATTCAATGATACAGTGTTTTAATTACTAATAAAGTCAATTTGATATTAGATCTACATTTTGGTAGACGCCCCCCTATTTTTCATTAATTTTTGATTTAACTGATTGTATTTGTATGCAATATTCTTTTAACATTGATTTTATATAAAATTATTAAAAAGATAAAAACTTCATGAAAAAAAAAATACATTATTGAAAATAAATCTTTTTTTAATTCTATTATAATTTGTTTTTTTTTTTTTTATATATCTTTGACATTCTTATCCTTCCTACGTATATTATGTATAGTAATATTTAACTAATTTTAATGAAAAAATTCATGTAATTTATATAACATTAAATGCAATTTTAATTTACCAAAATAAAAAAAAAATAAAAAGACAACAATATAATAAAACAAAGTATGTGTATAAAGAATATAATAATGTTTTTTTTTTGTATAATTTTCTTTTTATATAAGTATTTTTTATTCTGGAAACATGATTTTGTTTTTGTTATATTTATGCATTTTTAATAAGAGAATTGATTTTTTGTTTAATTTCTTTTTGTTTTTAATTTTTAAATAAATTGAAATATTTTAGTTCACCTCCTTTTAAAGGTTTATGAATTTTAAAATCAAATGTTTTAAAAAAAATTGCTCTTATATTAGAAAATTTTTACATAATTAAAAATTTCATTTTCATTTTTTTTTTCTAAATAATTTTCCATTATTAAAATTTAAATATAAAATTTTTGTTAATTAAATATAAAATATATAATAATTAAAAAAGAAATAAACTAGATACAATTGCAGATCACTTTGTTTATTAATTTTGTTTTTTATATTTTTTGACAAAAAAAAAAAAATAAATTATTGTAATGAAAAATACAAAAAAAATAATTTAAATTACAATTAACAATATAAGTATAGGATTTTAGTACAGTCATACTTAAAGAAATTTTTTATTTTAAAACTTGTTTATTTGTAAAATTGTAGCTTTACTGTTCTCAAATTAATAATGTTTGTTCAATTTCTATTTTTTTTTTTACTTTTTTAATTAAATTTTTAGCATTTTTATTTTCATTTTTCATCAAAAACTTTAATTTATTTTTATTTATTTTTTTTTGTTTTATAAATTTTTTGTTATATTTTTTTTTATTTTTTGGTTTTTTATATTATGTTTTGTATAAATAAAACTTTAAAAATTGGCTTTATATTTTATTTATTCAAAATAATAATGGAAACAAAATAAAAAAAATACAGATACTTTTTAATTTGTATATTCAAAAAAATATTAATTATATTTTATTATTTTTAAATTACATCACACAGCAAAAAAATTACATGAAAAAAATGATGTAAAAATAATAATGCAATTTCCAAAAAAAAAAAAATACGAATAAAAACTTAACTAAAATAATTATCTTAAAATACGTTTTATTAAAAAAAAAAAATTTAATTCAAACAAAAAAAAAAATTCATATTTTTTTTTTTTGTTTTAAAATAACAAAAGTTTTTTTTAATGGTTTTTTTTAATGTTACCAATTAAAGTGTATAAAGAAGTAACAGCGGCTACCGACTACAGTAAAGTAAATACTTATTTTTTTTTCGGGGAAAAAATATAAATAGAATTAAATCATATTACACATTCTCCTAAAATTAAAAAAAATAAAAAATTAAGGACGAAACAAATTTTTAATAAAATAATTTTACATTTAAAAACAAATTTGAATTCGAATGATATGCGATATTTATTTTATGAGTGTTGCAATTGCAGTAACAAAAAATACTTAGAAACAAAAACAAAAAGTAGAAATCTCTATTTTTCAAGAGATGGATTAATTTTTTTTTTTAATTTTTTATGTAAATTAACTTAGAAATAAATCAAATTTCTATCAAATATTTGATATATGCGTATAAAATAATTATTTTTCATAATGATGTCTACTTTATTATTTACTTTAATTGTTGTAACATTTCACAAATTTTATAAAATTAAAAAAAGAACAAATTTAGGATCTAATTGTATACGTATATAATTATAAAATTTTTTTTTTTGCCTTTTTAATATTTTTATACATTTTTTTTTTTTTAAATAGTAAACCAATTTTCTATTCAAAATTATTTCGTTTTTTAGTACATACTTTTTTTTTCATTGTTTTAAAATTAAAATTTTTATGTTTTTTTTTTTTTTTACATTTTTTTAATTTTTGAAAAGTTTAAAAACAAGAATATAAAAAAAGAAAATAAATCATATAATAATACAATTTGATATATGTATATGTGTATATGGTATTATATAAATTTGAAAGTTTTGTTTTAATTGATATTTGTAAATATTATCGGCATATTCATATATATATATTGCAATATATATTATAATTATATAATTAGTAATTAACATAATTATTGTATTTTTTTAAGGGAAAAAATTATGATTATTATAATATTATAAATGTTCTAATTAAAACTGGTTTTGTTTAACAAAACTAGAGTTAATAAAAGCGTACGGAATTTTCAATTTAATAATTATAGTTTTATTTGTATATTATATATATATTGATTATATATATAATATATATATATATATAATATATATATTTATATATAATATATTAATATATAATATAATAAATTCTTTTAAAGTTAACAAAAAAAAATATCATTTAAAATATTTCATTTAAAATAATTAGGTATGTATATCAAAAAAACTTATATATTAAGAAAAAATGACTATTTGTTTTAATTTATATTTATATAATATATGTCCAGTATGTATTTATATATATATATATATATATATATATATATATATATATATATATATATATATATATGCTTATTTCACATGTATTATTTTTAATTCGCGCAAGTGTTCGTTTTCTTTCTTATTTGATTTTTTTTTATATTATTTTTAGCAACTAAGTCGTTTTAAATTGTAATTTTTTTTTATATAATTTATTATTATAATGTTTATTACTATTTATATTGTGATAATTAAAGTTTTATTTTTAACTAATTAAAAAATTAATTATCGAACAAATTTTTGTTTCTTTGCTTTTTTCCTTTCTCTTTTTATAATTTGTTGTCTTTGATTTATGGCGTTAAAATGATATTATTTTATAAATATAAAAATCTTATAAACTAATTTTAAATAAAAAAAAATTATGAAAAAATTAATTTTTTTTTCGAGTTACAATAAAAAAAAAATAGGCAATTTTTACTACTAAAAAGAAAAAATATTATAGACAAAATAATATAAGGAATATTTTTAATTTAATTATTATTATAATTATATTAAAAACTTTTATATAAGGAAACAATTTTTATACTAACTCACTGGTAAAATAACCTTTTTTTTTTGGTTTTTTTTCTTTTTTTGTTTTTGTAAATACATTGATTATAATAGTTGAGGAATATGATTTTCCAGAAAGAAAAGAATTATGTATATAGATATATATATATTTGCATGTATCAAAGAATAAAAATGACAATACGTATATATATGTATATTGATATACGTATGTATAAATTATTTTGTATATTACTTATAGAAAGAAAATCAAAACCTTTTTTTTTGTACTTTTTTTTTTTTTACTTTTAAAATTTCCTTTTTTAATTTGTTTTACGTTTTTAATTTTTTGTGTAGTTTAAATATATAAAAAGTATATAATATTTTGATATTGAGCAACATTCATATAAAAAAATTATAAATACATTTTTTTTACATATATATTATAACGATGTTTTATTTTTCCTTTTAAATGAAAATAAATAATTTAGTAGCTTTTAAATACATTTTAAAAGAGAAAAAGTAAGGCGTATGGAAACGAAAATTTGTTCAATCATTAGGTGTACCTATACTTAAAGGTATTTATATATAACATATATATATGTACATGTATATATGTATATATCCAATTGTTGACTTATAAGATTTTTTATTAAAGGAAAAAAAATAAAATAAAAAATTCCATCAGAATTTAAAATAAAAAAAAATTGAAAAAATTTAACAAAGTATACATTTTTGATTATGAATTAATATAAAAGCATTTGTTTTATTGCATTCAATGAGTTATTTAAAAAGTGAAAACAAGACAAAAACAAAAAAAACTAACGGATATGGATATGCATTAAAAATATTTTTTTTAATAACATAAAAAAGATTTAAATTTATTATCAATAATTTTCAAAAATGCTAATTTGTAAATATTTTCTGACACACAAAATGTCAAAATAAAATTGGTAAAGTAAATATATTTCGTCGTATTATAAATAGTTAAGTATGTATATAATAATGAAAAACCTTAAAAAATTTTGAAAAGTTAAAAAATTTTAGTATCAATTTTTGGATAAATTTAAAAATTTTAATAGTACCAGAAAAATTATTTATTTACTAGTACCTGAAAAATTCACTTACATTCTGTTAGTCGCGCATCACTTGACGTGAAGGGTTGTTTTTTAAAAATTTTGTAATTTTTTTAATAAAATTATTTTAAAAATTTGAAATTCCTAAACGAAAATCAAAATATTTTTCAATCACTTCAAGGAGGCGTCTAACAGAATAAGAGTTGTGCTATTTTGTAAACATAATTTTTATTTTGTTTTGTTATCATTATATTTTTAAAAAAAAAATTTAACTGTTGAAATATTATTAACAATTGTTTACAAATAAAAAAAAATTAATGTATACTTTGCTATTTTCAATTTTGTTTCCCAAATTTTATAGTAATATATATACATATGCATATATATATACATATATTATATAAACTCCCTTATTGGATTTATACATACAAATTTATATATTTATATGTTTTAATATTTTTTCTTTGTGTTTTGTTTTTAATTAATAATACAAGGAAAAATTATATTAAATCAAGTAAAAATGTTGTACATTTACATTAAATATTATGTATTTAAAAAAAAACAGACTAAATATTAATAAAAAATAAACTTAATAAAAAAAAAACAATAAGATTAATTAAAAAAAAAATACATTTTTCTATAAATTTAATTTTTATTATTTTTTATTAAAAAAAAAAAGAAATTCTTTACTTTTTTTTTTTAATATAAACGTAAAACGTAAATAATGTCTTGGATATCCAGCCTTATTAAAACGGAAAGAGGAATATTTTTTTTGTTTTTTTTTTTTTTATATGTATATAATTTTTTTTTTTTAATTTTGTTTCTCTTAAAGGTCGTAACTATCAAAATTTATTTCATATATTTTAATAACATAAAATATATACTATATTTATGTATATATAAATTCATATATATATATATATATATATACATATATATGTATACATTAAACTTGAAAAAGAAACACATTAAAAAACACATAAAGTAAATAAAAAAAAAAGCTATAATAAATTTTAATATTAAAAAATTAATCACGAAACTCTTTTTATTATTTTTTTTTCTTTTCTTTAACGGTTTTGACTGAATTAAAATAAAATTCAGAAAATAAGGTTTGAAAAAAATTAATAATTTTAATATAATAAAAACAAAAATATTTGTATATATGTAGTTCATAAATGTAAAGCTCAAAATTATAAAAAAATGTATATATATTTTTTTTATATATATATTTTTTTATAGTTAATATTTTTGTAAAAATTCTAAATAGTAAATCTAATAATAATTATAATAAAAAGAAGTTAAGAAAAAAATTCATTTGGAAAAAAAAGAAATACAATAAAATAAGCCTCTATATATGGCCCAGAAATAATTGAATGAATTTTTTTTATATATTCCTTTCTTTTTTTTTACTATAAAATTATAAATAAGAAATTATTCCACATATTCCAAAAAAAAAAATATTCTTTTTTTCAATAACAATTCGAAAAAAAAAATTAACTGAGCATAAATTTAATCGAAAATAATCAATATTTTTATTTATTTTTCATATTTTTGAGGACGAACAAAACATTCATATATTATAACTTCATTTTTTTCGAATAACAAACAATATTAGTTTCAGTTAGAGGAGCCGAATAAATTTTTCAACATATTATTAAGTATATATAACAGGATTTCTGTTGATCTTCGGTAAGTTTGTCCTCCTGCTATTTGTTACATTTTTTATTTTTTTTTTTGTTCAAAATATGAAGGTATACATATGAATGTTTAATATATGCGTTTTCAATATGCTGTTTTCCTTTTTTTTTCTTATCATAATTATTTATTTCTTTTATATAAATTTTTAGTTTTTTTTCTTTTTGTAAAAATATTTAAATAAAAAGTTTTCTAAGAGATCAAAAAATAAAAATGTTTTTGATTTTTTTTTTTATAATTAATAATTAAATTTAATTTTTAATAATAGTTTAATTTGTAATGTAAATTTAAAAAAAAAATATATGTATATGTTTTTATATATATATGTATATATACACATATTTCATATATGATCATATATACATATATATAATATGTGTGAGGAAATGATTTTTGTTTTTTTTTTTGTTTTCTGTTATTTGAATTTTTTAGTTATTATTTTGTAACTTTTTTATCAATAAAGTTTCTCAAACTATTTTTATATATGATTTTATTATGTATTTTATAGTTTATTTGTATATAACTTGAATTTTTTTTGTATGTAAGCATAGATTCGACGAGATTTTTTTAATCACAAATAAATTAGTATTTTTTTTCATATCTATATTATGTGACTGTTTTTTTTAATATTTTTGATAATCTTTTCATACTCTTAGAAACGTGTATGATTTTTTTCTTTCTGTTTTGTTATTAAAAAATAATAATAATATTAACTTAATATATATATAAACAAAAAAAAATAATTTTTGAATTTTGTTCAATAATTTTGGTCTCAACAATACAAAATTAAAGTTTTTTTCATGAGGATTTTTTCAGTGATCAGTGAACATAAAGAGTATTGAGCACTAAGACATGATGATTATTTTTGGCTAATGTTACAACATATCCTTCTGATGTTATTTTCAAACCGCAACAACGAGAAACCTAAAAAGAAAAAGAAATATAAATTTTTGCTTTTGATATCAATTTATTTTTTATTTTAAAAAAAAGATTACACTAAATTTATTGTTAAGCAGTACCCCCACAGGTATGTAAAAGAAAATATTGCCCGTTCAAAAATTAATTACAAAAATCAAAAATCGCTTTTAGTTTGAACAATGCTCGCACTGAATCAGTTACACTGCTCTTATGAGACTTTTTTACTATATGTGCATACATAAAATCTGCACTAATAACATTAAGATACATGAGCTTTTTCCTTTTTCTAGTTTATAGTTTTCTAGTTTCTAGTTTTTTTTTTTGCGCCTTTTTGCGATATACTCAATTCTTAATCTAAGCGATAGTAGTCTGGCATAAAAAGTAGATTAATTTTGACAATCAATATAATGACAGTAGATCAATATAATGACAGAGCATTTTCATCTTTTAACCAAATACACATATGTATTTTCCTTATAGCAAATTATTTGACTTACTTTAACGTGGGGGCATTCGAACTCTGATTGCAAAATTCCATCACGGGAATAACAGGCAACGTGAAACCGATTACCATGTGAGTCGCCAATTAAAATATCACCAGCATTTGATATATCAATTCCGTTTGGAAAACAAGTGACCTTTTCATTACCAATTCGATATTGGAAAGCTCCATCATCTTTAAAAACAGCCACGCAATGTCCTTTAAAGTCGCAAACGTAGAAATCATTATCTGTAAAAATAAAATTTTGCTTTTCAAAGTTTTTCAGTGAAAATAATTTTTTTACCTCGGATTGCGATATCAGATGGTTCACGCATGTAATCACTACAATCGAACCAATGAACTAGGTCACCATCTTCCGATATTATAAAAACTGTTGGCGAAACGCTATCTACGGCAACGATTTGACCTTTTGATGTTACTGCAAGTCCAGCAACAATGTCTATATACCTAAATTATTTAAAATGTGTTCGTCTTTAAATGCTAATAAAAAAATCAAATTGGTTACCTTATAGCGATTTTCTTCATAAAATGACCATTTTTAGAAAATATTTGCATTCGTGAACGTTCGTTTCCCCTATCGCATACCACAAATTTTCCATTCGTTAACATAACAGCAACCTTCCGCGGATACCATAGTTGACCTTCTTCTTTTCCTGGCACACCAAATTGAAATTTGAATGTTCCATTCTTTTCAAAAACTTCTATGCGATGATTATTTGTATCAGCAACAATTATTTCCTCATCGACACCCAAACAAAAGCCGTGTGGTGAATTAAATTGACCTTTAGAGGTTCCTAGAGAACCAAATTTGCAACGAATTTGCATTGGTGTCGCTTTAGTTCGTCCAGGAACAATATTTTGGAAATTAGGCATCGACAGATCTTCACCTCCAACTCCAAGTGAACTTAATTGTGGCATTGGTGATGTTGAAGACCCTAACCCAAAATCATTCAACAAATCCATTCCTGGAGACGAACCACGGGCACCAGCTAACAAATTATGATGATTAGCTGTTAAATCTGCAGTAAAATCGTCAACTTTTTATTACATAACAAAAATTGAAGTAATAAAAGAGTTAAACGAAAAAATTAAATAAAAAGCAAAGAATAAAAATGTAAAATCATAAAAAAAAACATAAAAAAAACAAGTAAAAATAATATAGTACTTACCAGTGCTGTTTAGTCCTAGTTTAGCCAGAGCTTGGAAATTATTTAAAGCTCTTTGGTCACCAGCAATAATTTCAGCTAAAGTAACGTGAGGATTAGGCGGTGGAACTGCGGTATTTGCAGGACAATTTGGCACAATTGAATCTTGAAGCAAATTATCTGGAGTATTTTCGGTTAAACTAGCCAATCTTTGCAAATTATATTCCGCAATACTATTGAAACCACCCATTCCATTAATAGTTGATGTCGAAGTTGCTCCACTGTTGCCAACCATTGAAGGAACAAGAGAGTTGACGGCATTGTTCAATGATGAATTCGATCCTATTGAAGATGGGCCGCCAACCAAGCTGTTATTTCCAAGTCCACTAATCCCAGATCCTGGACCATTTGTAAGACCAGCGCCGCTTCCCAATAGTGGATGTTGATGATGATGCACATTATGATGATGATTATTATTGTTATGCTGCAAGAAAAAAGCAATCATACTTTGTTCAGATATTTTCCTTGAAAAAAATTTTAAATCTTACTTGTTGTAAATGATGCGAGTTATGTTGCGGTGGTGGTTGATTCTGCATAGATTGATGGTGGATAGGATGCTGAGGATTATGATGATGCATATGTGACTGAGGTGGCGAATCTGGTGTAGCTAAAACATTAGGCAACATGTAATTATTACCCAAGGCCGAAATATCACCATCAAAAGAAGATTGCATCGAAGTTGGCAAAGAAATAGGACTACTAGCTGTCACAGAGGAACCATTATTTAATATATTTGGAGAATTATTCGGTACCATATTTGCGGCGCCATTATTACGATGATTTATCATCATTGGAGGCATTCCAGGTAAAGTTGGCGGTGGTGTACTTTCTTTCGGGCTAGGTGGCGTAGATTCTGTTCTAAATTTACCAAATGTCTCCTGCGCCAGTTGTTCAAATTTTTCAAATTTGGAATCAAATTCCAAAGAGTAGTTAACGTCACATTTTGGTGTGTTACTGATCAAATTGATGAATTGAGAATGTATCAGTTTTTTCATGCTTAAAAATTCTGCTGCATTTGCTTGATCTAGAACACGATTTGTAAATTTGCACACGCCTTCAATTTTTTCAATTTGTTTTTCGACGATATGTAACAAGTCCATGATTTTTAATTCTCTTTCGGAATGTAGTTTTTCCAAATCTGTTAACGAATTTTCACGACATCGCTCAACAACAATTTTAAAATTCCTATAAACTTCCTCAATAAGTTCACGAGCCGTATCGTGCTGAGTTTGCAATTCGTTTAAAGCACTTGTCAACTCAGATGCTGCTGAGTCGCAATATTTAACTTTGGCCCGTGCTTCTTTAAGCAAATTTTCAACATCATTACGAACATTTTTCTCTGCGTTGGTAATAATATCATAGTGATGCTCCGAGCCCTTATGATCAGCAATCAGGCAATCATTACAAACTGGTATTTGGCAGTTGAAACAATAATATTTGAGATTCTCGCTAGTGTGAACGTTACAGAAGAGCGGTTTATGAATGGTGACTTTCTCAGCTGATTTTTGTAAATCTTCTAATATTACAACTTCATGGTTTTCAAAACAACGCATGTACTTATGAGCTTTATCACAACCAGCACATAGGAAATTAGCGCAATCATTGCAACGTGATATGGCATTTTCTTTACTTTTACATGATGTACATGCCAGCATTTTTGGCTCAATTGTTGACAAATCCAAAATGTTTGTGAATATGTAATCACATGTCAAAGACACTGCTCCCTTTTGCCCAACCTTTAGAATAAATTTTAAAAAAATGTCAACGGGTTCAATACAAGTTTACAAAAAAATAGCTCTCACCTTAGTTATTTGACCACATGTTGGACATGGGAAATTACAATCTTTTTTCAAAGAGTCGCCAGTACCATCAATTAAGAGTTTGTCGATGCACATTTCACAAAATACATGAAGACATGATAAAATCCTTGGAGAATTCAGCATCCCTCTTAAATTAGTTAGAAAAATTAGTTATACAAGTTCACTTAGTTTAGAAATTTATATTATTAGCTCTTACTTGCAAATTTTGCAATTCTTATCAGCTCTGTCTGAATATGGATTTGAATCCTCCAATGTTTCTTCCTTCATTGTCTCACCATTTTTATTCTCAAATACTTCACTAAACATACTGTCGTGAGAACTGAATGTGTTTTCAATTGCCGATAATACTTCTGATGCACGGGGATCGCTGTTTTTACGACTGTTATTAGCGCTACTGCTGCTGCTGTTGCTAGTCTTAATAATGTTGTTATCAGTATTGCCGTTGCTGTTGAAACTATCAACGCAATCAATGTTATTAATTCCTGATCGAGTAATCGATATAGTTTGTGAATTAAAGAGATCTAGATTGTCTGATATATTTTTTGTATCAGAAAGACTCAAATTATTTATATCGGTTTCAACAATTTCAATTATATTAGATGTTTCTGTGTTGATATTATTGCTATTGCTATTAGAAGTGCTATTAATATTGTTTTTATCAAAGGAATTTAAATTATTGGTGACAGCAATAGTTGAAGAAACAACAGCAGCAGTAGCAGTAGAAATGTTAATAGAATTTGCAACAGGTATAATCGAAGTAGTTGTTATAGTAGTATTATTTGTATCAGGAACAGTTAAGGAATTAATCGATGATTCTTCTTGTTGTTCTTCTTTTTTATTTGAATTAAAACTGGATTCAGCCGACAATATAGGAATACTGGTATTATTTAAGGGTGTATTATTAGTTGAAGTATTTATAGTTGTAGTAATAGCAATTGTAGGAGTAATCGTCGATGACGTGGCTATCGGCGTTATTATATTATTATCAGCAGTAATAGTAGCTTTATTATTGTCAGTTTTATTTAAATTATTCAAAGAGTTTAAATCCTCTTCAATATTAATTTGTAAATTATTCGATATTTCTTCAGTTAATGATGCCATAAGTTGAATACAACTTTTTGTTTATTTAATAATTTATTGGAATATAAAACAAAAAAAAATAAAATAAAACAAATAAACGGAAAATTCTTTGAACAAACAGGAAAAATAGCAATTTTTTATGTTTTTTATATTTTCGAAATCAAATTGTAATTAAGTTGATGCGTTTTTATTTCTTTTTCTTAGAGTTCAATAAAGCGGCGTGTTGATTATTAGATTTGATTAGCGAAGACACTTTGAATACAGATCTTTCGAAATTTGAAATTACTTTAAAAATTAAATTCACATGAAAAAAATAAAATATGAAAATTAACAATAAAATTTGCACTCAAATAAATTTTTTAATTTTTTTATATTTAAAAAAATTTATTCTTAAAACACACTCACTGTTTCTTTTATGGTATTTGCAAATTTAAAAACTTTTGGAAAATATACATAAATATATATATATATTTATTTTTTAAATATTTTTAAAAAAAATTTTTGTTTTTTTTTTTTTTTTTGTAAATATTAAATTTTTGTGTAAATTATATTTTTATTAAAAAAATATTTGATTACAAGTATTTTGTTATTTTTATAAATAATTTCTTAATAAAAATCACGATTTCCCTTAAAAAATTTTTAAAATTTAAAATTTTTTTCTTTAAATTTTTGGTTTAATTTTAATTTCTTTTATATTTCCTGAGATTTTCTTTTATAACAGTAGTGTCAACTATATATTTATATCTTATTTTTGAATTTATTTAAATTTCTTCTAGGCCCTAGTGAACAGTCTCACCCAAAGTCTGGAATTTGAAAAAAAGAATTAAAATTATTCAATATTAAATTTAAAATTGTTATTTAGAGAATTATTGTAGTCATGGTAATAATAACTATACAAACTGAGTTTTTTTCTCAAATGCAAATAACTTGAAATTATTAAAATACAATACAAAAATTTTAAATTTCAAATAGCCAACACATGCAAATGTGCTCTAAGATCGGAATTGCAACAACACCGTTTATAATCAACTTATAAATGCCTATCGTGTATCGATACGGTATTATTACTTGCGATGCCAGAGGTACATAAGCCATGAACTTTAAAAATAACTGTATAATTTGGATCACAGATACAAAATATAGTACTACATAGTGCATTTTGGATGTCAGGGAATGTTATAAATGATTTGAAATCTTAAGTAAGTAGGTATGTATATACATACAGAAAAATTAGTGTTAGAAGTTTTTGTTTAGAACAAAATTTAGTTACGTTTTAAAATTAAAATAAATTACATATGAATGTACATATTGTGTATGTGCATATATGGATAGAAAGCCAGTATTTGTTGAAGTGAGCATATCATACATAAGTATGTCGCATATGTAGCGTGTGTCGGAGATCTTACTAATAACCCATTGAACTACTCTAGTTAATAACGCGTGGATTCATCTAATGAATTCTTTTTTTTTAATTATTTTTAATGGCATTTAAAAACATCCTAAATAAAATAAGAATTCTCAAAAATTGAACAAGAATATTTCAATCGGAACATTTCCAAATACAAAACATTTTTTTGTAAACTTCGTTACTTCGAAAAATTTGGAAAAACTATTTAAGTTTGATGACTTAATAGGTATAAAATATATGGGTACTACCATGGTTAGCATAAGGCATTCGCCTACAAAATTGAGTTTCCTTTTACGATTTCTTTTTTATTTAAATCACAATTTACGAACAGTAAATGTAATTACAAAAAGATATCAAAATAATATAATAATATCAACTATATGAAGAAAATAATGGAAATTTTCAATAATTCAGTGCTAACTTAAAAACTAATATAAAACATGTTCATTAATTTTCGAAAATCGTGGCATTCTTTAAATTTTAAAAAAATTGTTAAAAAAAAATAATTATTTCAAGTTTGAAAAAAATTATAACATAGAAATAATAACTTGTTGCTATTGGTTACATTTATACCTTCAATTAACGAATATAATTCAAGCTACCTACATAACCAATAATAACAAAAAGTTGATTTTAAGACATTACAAATCTGCCAAAATTAAATTTTCAATTATTGAAGATCTATAAATACAGATCTAGGGTTAGAACTTAAAAAAAAGCAATTATGCCTTTAAATGTGCATTTCCCTAATAATATACTAAATTGAGCTGGTTTTTTCCCGTAATATATAAAAATAAGAAAAAAAAAAAAAAAACAGGAACAAAAAAGACCTGGGTAGATACTTATTGAAAAATTTTAATTTAACTAAAAAATAATTTCAATAGTCCGTAGAAAGTTATTAATGCGGTGAATTTATTCTAACCAGAGTAGTGAATCGCCATTAGATTCATGGTATAAATTCAAATAATTAGTTTCTAAATAACTATAAATTAATACTAGCATGTTGTATCTAATTTATTTAGAACACACATATTTAACATTCCAAGTTGCAATAACGTATAACAAAAGTAATCTACATCCCCTTAAATATATTTACATATATGCACATACATAATGTATCAAATGAATCAGTCAATATTTTTTAAAGCTTTTTATTTTAGATAAGAACTTCTAAACAATTTTTTCGTATTAACGAAATCTTATCTTTAATAGAATGTATTTTAACAGATAAGATTGCTAAATTTTACTCTAAAGTTTAGGCTAAACATTTATTTAACACAAAAAAAAAATACACAACTTAACTTAAAAATCTAATATTAAAAAAAAATATACACGTATTTTTTTTTATTATGAAATTCCGTAAAATATATTATTCAATTTAATTGACCATATTCCCAGATCTATTTACCTGGATAAAAAAAATACGAAGGTAAATAGACCTACCTATCTATATTATGAATTTAGCAAATTAAAATTTGTATATAAAAAATTAAATATTAAAAATTTATTTTAAAAGTATGAAAAAAGTAGAGAAAAAATATTACAATGTAAAAAACATTTTATTAAAACATCTTAAAAAAATAAATCTTTAATTGTACTTATATTATGCAGATAGAAGTTATACCTATTTAGTTATTTTATATAATGTCTCTCACTTTATAGGAATTGACAATTTAAAAAAAAACCAAAATACAAAATGTAAAAATATTAACAGTTAAAAAAACCAAGAGCATTAAAATTGCGCATATTAAAAGGATGAGCTCCTACATCATTTTGACATACTACAAATTTAGTTCGGTAGTTTTTTGTAGGTTCAATTCAATTAAGCATACATATAGGTATGTATACATATATTATTTTCGATTTACTTAAAAAAATATTAATGAAAATTTAATATTTCGCAAAGATAACATTTACATAAGTACATATATGTATATATAAAATAAAATTACAAAATACATACATAATTAGTTCATAACTTTTTGTAACAATTGGCGATTTAAATAATGTCTACCCCATTGTACTAGGTAAGTATATTATACATGGTATGCGTACATATATATTGGTTTTACATTTTAACTTAATATTTAAAATTATAAACCTTCTATGGATGTACGGACATTATTTCTAATAATTTAAAATAAAATTTATACTTTAGAATAATATTTAATATCTTGCTTATAATTCTGTGTATACCATGTGATATTATTGAAACTTCAATCTACATACATACAAATTGATTTCCCGCCTTAAAATTGACACGTTGTAACAACATACTTATATACATATTAACATTATGTGCGATATAGTCAATCAAGAAATATCAGCTAAACTATTGTTAATGTTTGTATAGTTCGATACTAATCCTATATAAAAATGTATATTATTATATATTTGTATATTATATTAAAAATATATATATATATATATATACAATGTATGGATATAAAAGAAAAATCAAAAAAAAAAGCTAAATTTTTTCACGAGATGTTTTGGTTTTTCTCCTATGCTTTTTTTATTATTTTGATATTAGTACCAACTATGTGCAGTTTTTTTTTTGTTTTTCTTTTTTCTGTTCAAAATAAAGATTTTTCTCAATAGCTGGTTCAACTATTGGAAATTTTTATTTTCGGATTTCAAGAAAATTAGATATTTGGTATGTAGTTCAATTATTTTCAAAAATTAAAGCACTTAAAATTTTTGAGAATATTTTATATAGGTACCTACCTACCCAACCTACCTACCTATAAATAAATAAAGCTAGAATATTTTCATTTTCTTCTAAACTGGATTTTTAAATAGATAGGAAGAGGTTCTGTCTAGCATGTGTTATATTTTGGATACATATATTTAAATATAAACAAAAAATTTTATATTTTTTTTAGATACAAAGGTACACATGTACCTTCATACGTACATAATTATGGAATAGAGCATTCCGATTTTTTTTAATATTTATTTTTTTTTCTTCATTTACTCCTTTAAATATATCTATTCACTTTTTATTAATTTTTTTTATTTTATTTATTGCACGTCATGGTGTCTGCCACTAAATGCGCATAAAAAAAAATAAACGCTATTTAAATTTTTGTGTAAGTGAAAAAATGTTCTACTAAATTTTCCAAATTACATAGATGAACATCAAATTTTTTTTTTATAAAAAATTTATGATGAATTAAAATAACATTTTTCAAAATAATATTAATAAAGTAAGAAAAAAAGAAATGAACGAAATTTTTTCCATTTACAATTTTTTTTTTTACACGACAAAAATGCGCAATGCAGATACCGTCTAACACAATTTATTCCTTCTTATTACACTAGTTATCTTTAATATACCCAATTTATATTTCTATATTAATATTTATAAATATGGTACCTACTTTATACATACATATTTATTCATATATAAATATAGAATGTGTAGTTATGTATTTACAAACCCACATACTATTTTAATTCTTCCCTTTGTAAATCTCGTAATAGGCTATACATATTAAAATATAGGTAGAAATATATATACATATATATATACACATTAGTTAAATACATATACTCGTGTCTGGTTCCACCTCGTGTCCTTGAAAAAAAATTTTTTAATACATATCTTCCTTTTTTTAAGCATGTAACTAAAAAAAAAAAAAACTTTGAACTTAAAATACTATTTAAATACTTAATTAAATTTCTTTATTACTGCTCGGGTATTTAAAAAAAAAAAGACGATTTTAAAAATTTTCCAATACATGAGAACTAATTAGAACCCTGCAAAATTCTACACAAAAATTTATGCGCTTCCTTGACTCTTTAGAACTTTTTTTTTTTCTTAATAGGAAAAAAAATTATTTTCATTGTAATTTAAAGTATTCTTTTGATCAACTTTAATGCACTTATACTATTGTATTATTCAATTTTTATATTTTAATGTTTTCACAAAATTTAATTTAAAATTTTATGGAAAAAATTTTAATTTTGCTCACCTTTGCCATCATAAGATACTTTTTTTTTAACAAAATATGGCGTAGACTGAAAAGTCAATCTGTGTAAATGTTTTTTTTTTCTTTCAAATTGCGTATTTTTATTTCACTCACACATTCGATTTCGATTGCTTTTGCGCCGGTAACATTAGTGTTTACATAATAACGTTCTTTTTGGAACTGTTCAGAAATTATGTATGCATTCATTATTATTTCAAACAAGAAAATAAATTATTGTCAAATTACTAAATTGTCTACATACATATATGAGAAAAACTAAGATAAAATCTATGATAAAGTATAAAAACTGAATACATTTCAAATTGAAATAATCGGATGGAATTCAGATTTTACGTCAAATTTTAACTATTTTCTATGGTAATTATAATCAAGATAAAAATCGGCCGCATATTGTTCAAAATATTTACAAAAAAACATTAATTTTATGTAAATGTTTTGAACAGTGTTCATCCTGTTTAATCTGTCAGTTACACTGCTGAAAATATATTTTAATTCATAAAAAAGAAACTATGCATATTATGTGCCATTTGACGTTTACACATTATGCACTTTTATGTGATTCTGGTTGGCCTTTAGTTGGCGTTTCATAATATTTGTTAAAGACTAGATAAATAAAGTATTATGCACGAATATACGTTATAGTACCAATTCTAGCTCCAGTGTCAGAATATAATCAATACTTCATTTTGACATTCTGCATCAAACAATAAACTGAATCTGCAAATATAAGTTCTTTTTTCCACTTTTTTTTCACTATGTTGTTAGCACTTTCATATGTATAATATTTTGAAATATTAGTGCACCACAAATATAAAAAGGAAGATTATGATGATGATATGGTGTTCACACAAAATTCTTGTTTCTTTTTAAACTTTCATTAAGAAGATTGAGTACTACATTTACGTTTTTAGTTTTTTTTCAAGAATAATATAGGCTAACTTGTAAATTTTGAGACGAAAGTTATGGTGGAACATTATTACTTGTTTCATTACTGTTGAGTTGAACTTTTGAGCAAAAATCGGGATCTCAAAATAAAGCTATTGTTTTTGCAATAGCGTTTTCTTAAGGCAAAGGAAGTTTCCAAAACGTTAGAATTAGGATTTATAGGTATTCATGTATGTCTTAATTACTATTACTGTAGCATATTTTTGTTCTATTATCTCCTCGAAGCAAAAATTAAAGAATAAGTCAATTATATTTTAATAAATGACAAACGTAGTTGGTGCTAGTTTTACTTGATTAAAAAAGTTATATTTTGACAACGTCAAAATCAATACGGCTTCTTAAAAAATTATACAATTTTCATGGGAAAAAAAAGAAAAAAAAAGTATACTGAGCTCATTTTTTGAACTATTTAGGTGTTTATATGCATTTCATACACATTGAATCTAAACACTTTAAATACTCAAATTTTATGTTATACAAAAACGCTTAATCAGACATCTTTTTCTTTAAATTAAGTGACTATCACACTTAACCGTTAAATTGAACAATATTTTGGGGTTTTGAGTTTTGGAATTTTGAAGATTTAAGTCTTTCCATGAATTCGAATTTGAATAAAATGTTTGTTGCTACACATTTCCATATTCTAATTGTATAAATACCATATCAAAGTACTGTAAGTATCAATTTTGAAGTTAAAATTTTATTTCTTTCCAAATTTTAAGAAATATCGTTTATTTATTTGAGACTATAAACCTTATCAAACTTAGGTTTATGGCCAACGAAATATTAAACTATAAATTTTAAATAACTTTTATTTCCAAATAAGCAAAAACTAGAAAAAAAATTCTTTTTTATATTTTTACTAAAAACTTATGTAAATATGTATGTATTTAGGAAAAAAAAACCAATGAAAATTTTAATTAAAACTTAAATAGTAATTATTTTATATTGCATAAATGAATACATTTACATTTTTATTATTACATTATTTTGTATGAATGTTAATAATGGTTTGAGCTCTGTGTTTTTGTAATTTTTCCCTTCATATTTCAAAAAATTTCTTTTTGAAATATTTTACATTTTATATGTAAATTTTTCATGTAGTTATTATATTTCTTACAATTTTATAATTATTCACAATATCTATTTTGAGCTCAAAAATATATTGAATTAATTTCTTTTTTTTTCAGAATATTTACCTACTTATGAGTGAATGAATTTAAGCACAAGAACTATAAAAATAATTCATGATACATAATTTTTGTTTTTTATTTTAGATTGAAAAAGAACACGGGCTTATCATCTAAGACTTACATATAATAAAATTACAATAACTAAAACAAGTAGAGAATTATCTTTTGTATTATATTCAAAAATAATATAACCTAAATAAATATAACTTTTAGTTCATAACTTATGTAATAAAAAGGAATACAAATTCGAATAGAATTATTGTAATATTAATAATTTTATGAATTTTAAAATAATGTAACAAATTAAACTTTAGGTATGTAGTTTTTGTTTTAAAATTTCGGCACACATTTTATAATTAATTATATATTTCTCATATTCTTCACGTTTTTTTTAATATTATTAACCATAAAGCTCTTTCTATTTCTTGATATAAATTAAATTATACATATCTCCTGGTACATATGCATGTGACAAATTAAATTACAAAATCTTCCCGTGTAAGTAAAAGTGTATAATATTTTTATTATACACTTTTACACATCTTAAGTAAATCATATGAATTACTTAAGATAAGTAAAAATGTATAATCTTAAGTAAATCATTTGAATTTTTTAAAAAAGTAACATAAATTTGTAAAAATATTTAAGCCTTCGAAACATGAAATTCTTTTGGTTGGCACAGAAATTATTTTGTATTTTATTTTTTATCCTATACGTACCAGAAAATATAGAGTGGTTTATGATTTCTGAATATTACTAATGATTTTCATGATTGTAATGTTGTTAAATTATTAATTTTAAACACATAATAAATTACTTATTGTAATTTTAAAAATAGTTACATGTGTAGTTAAATTGAATTTATTACAAGTGTTTCTTAGAAGAATAAAAATCCTGCTTAGGAAAATAATTTTGCGCTTAATTTTTTTAAAATTCCAAAATATTCTTTGATTAGTCTATCGTATAAGATTCTATTTTTATAAATATGATAAACAAATATCACAAAATTATGATAGAGACATCTATAAAAATGTGCAAAATTATATAAGTTGTGCATCAATAAGAAATGTGCCCTATTAGAAATGAATCTCAAATTAGTTGTCCTAGAATCTCAAATTAGTTGGACTTTTTGTGAAGATGATAAAAATTGTAATACACCAAATATATATATAAATATTTAATTTTTGATTCTGTAATAGTTAAGAGAATATAGTATCAAAAACAAACACAATTTGAAAATTAGATACTTCTTAGACTTACCTTTTAAATTAAGAAAAATTAAGAAAAAAAAATTATTTAGCCTATAATACAAGATGAAATCATTAATTTTGAAGAATATTTGGAGAAATAAATAAAGTGAAACAATATTAGAATAGATTTTAAAATTTGTATATTTGTGCGTATCTAACGATTTCCTCAAAAGTCTATCTTTATTACAACAAATAGCTATTACCGAAATTTAAGTCCTAAAAACAATTTTTAGTTTATACGTTTTTTTGTTCCTCTTTTTATTTTTATACTTTCAGAAAAGTGCGATTAAAAAAAAATGTGAATTTAATAAATTAAAATAAAATGGTAAATAAAATTAATTTAAAAGCACATGTATACAAAAGGACAAACCATGTTACAAATTCTTTTTTACATTATTTTAAAACATATGTAAAATAAATAATAATATCACAGAAAACCGAAATCTCTCACATATAGAAAGTTAGATGAAAATTGTTAAATGAAAATAATACCAATTTGAAGAGACCATAAAAAAAATTATTTTTCAATTTAAAATTTCCTAAATTGCTCATGAATCATATAAAATATTGATTTCTTTCAATTTACTTTTCTTTTCTACCATTATCTTTTATATTTTAAAAAATAATTATAAGGATTCTATCTTATATAGAAAATATTTACAAAATATTAATTTTCATTACCGAATTAAAATTTGTTAAACAAATTCTTACAGTTAAATTCATGGAGATTTTAACAACTATTTTTTTTTTTAATTTCGTATTGCCGCTCCAACAAGCTTTCTTGCTGCTAACATAGAATAATCATCTTCTGCAAAATAAGTTTACGTTGGTATATATATGTATATTTCATTTCAAAAGCTTTTGTTATTGATCTCATTATTATTAATAAATTATTCTTGTAAAAACAATAATTTGTTAATAAAAATATCAGTTCTGTAAATTACTTACCATCTTCGTCTTCTTCATTTTGTTCTTCTAAATGCATTCCGTCTGGAAAAGCTTGCTCTTTTCCTTGATCCCCAACAACTTCATTAATTAATTTATCATTCGCATTTAAAATTCCCTCATCTTTATTACCAACACCATGATCATGTTTGTTCCGACTTTGATGTAAATGACCAATTATATCACTTTCGCCATCTACCATATTGTCAATCAAATCTAAACCATCATGTTTTTTGTTTTGGTGACCAACTTTTGTATCATAAAAGTTATTTTGATTGTCATCTTCAGCGGCATTATTTACATTATCTAAAGCCTGTTGTAAATGATCCTTTCCCTCTTCACCAAAATCCGTGTCTTTCATTTCATGAGCAGCATTATCTTCTTCATCTTTTTTATTTGAGTCAGGTTCTGGTCCAACACCAGCATTTGGAAAATCGTCAACGACATTTGCGTATCGATTATTTGCCCCATTTAAATCACCAGTATCTTTCGTTTCTCCACCCGCATTATCATCTCCATTTGTTTCTTCATCACTTACTTTCTTCGTTTTATCCTTCAATGGGTCACTTTCATCTTGATTGTTCTTTAAAAGAACATCAAAATTTTCAGGAACTGGTGCTACACCTTTTGGTAATTGCTTTACTTTTATGGGATGAACGCCAGGTTCTTTAAGCCGATTACTTGCAGTTGTTGTACTACTTGAAGTACTCCCACCCAGAAGACCCTTTTGACTAGACAAACTTGCCACAGATAAAGCACGTTTTTCTAAAAAAGAAATAAAAATAGCATCTTTAGAATATTATTTACAAGATGGTCGTAATAAATTTACCATTCTTAATGCCGGATTGTGTAGACGTAGATGAAGATCCAACAGGCATATTCAGAGGTGGAGGTTGTTGAAAACCAGCGTTATTGGGACTATTTTTATTATTTTTCGCATCATTATCAGCGGAAGATTCAATTAAAGGTTTTGGTGCTATCTGAAAATTTTCAACAGAGTTAATTATAGCTGAATCCACTCCTACTTTACCTTTATATTTAAAACTATTTAAAATATAACTAATAGGACTATCAAGCGTTTTTTTATAACTGTCCTCAGCCAAATTTTCTAATTTATTAGTATTTAAGGGTGTATTTAATATAAGCGGAGCTATAGTGGTACTAGTAGTAGTGGCATAAGTTTTGTTAGTAATGATTATCGGAATTTTATAAAGATTTTCGCTCACAATCTGTTGTTCCTTAAAAGATTTTTCAACCTTATTAATTGTGTCTTTGTCAAATTTTTCATTTGATGCTATAAAATGGTTATGCTGGTGAGAAGATATCGCTGCCGGGATCGGTAAAACAGCTGGCACCGACGGCCCTAACTTTTCAATAGGCTGATAATCGCAATTAGCTTTATAATCCTTGATGATGGTTTGAAAATGTTCATTTTGTTTTTGACAACTTTCAGATGAACGCGTTGTTTTCAAAAGTATATCCAGCCGTTCTTTTTCATGTTGTAATGTTTGATATTTAAGCTGAAATCAAAAGGACATACATACATTTAATTATAATTACACTTTACGAAGAGTAATAACACACCTTCCATTCTTCAATTTCTTTTTCTTTATTAGTTTTCGTTAATTGATTTTGGTTTTGCAATGATTTTACTTTGCGCTCTAGCATATTAATTTGCTCAAGTTGATTTTTTTTAGTTTTGGCACAATCTTCAACTAAGTCATTATGCTCGCTTTGTAACAATTTATAATGTTGTTGCAATGAGTCGAACCGCGCACTCGAGTCTTGCGTCTGTTTTACGGAATTTTCTTTTGCAGCTTTAACTTTCAATTCTAAAAATTTTTTAGTTTCTAAGTGCTCTTTTCGTTCTTTTTCTAAGTTTTTTTCTAGGCTAAATTTGTGATCAATTATTGCTTGTAAACGAGCATTTAAAGCATCATGTTGCTGCTCGCACCTTAATCTTAGAATACGGCTTTCATCCAACTGTTGTTGTGAGTTATTGAAAATTACCAAGAATCCAATAGTAATTATAAAAATGCCAATCCCAATCAGAAAGCGACTTCTACCTGCTCGAGCTGTATTGAAAATTAAATATAAAGGATAAGTTAAAAGTTTTTCGCTTTAAAACATAAATGGGGATCTTATAAATGTCTTGTATATGAATATGTAATTTGTTATATATATTTTGTAGGAATTTCTTTTAGAAAGTGCAATACCCAATACGAAATATAGGGAAAAAAAACTATCCAAAATCGGCAAGATAAAAAATAGATCAACTATGTACATACGTAGGCAGCCTCTCTTACCAAACAATTCGCGTTTCATGATGTACAGCATTTAACAAAAATCAAATACTTTTGATTTGTTGCAATTTTATTTCATTTTAATTAAAAAATATAGTGTTTATATATTAAAGAATTCTCTGAATAAAAAGTGAAAATTTATTTTATATTTTTGTTAAGGAAAATGACACACTGAACGTACAGAATTACAGAAAAGTTTTGACATAAGAAAAATTGGATTTGAAACACAAGCAGTTCCCATTTACCATAGTGTCATTTCCATAGCGTTATTCTCAATTGGAGATGTGAAATTAATACTTCTGTAATCTAGCAAATTATTGACCATATAGTTGAAATACAAAATTATTTATTCCTATATTGATAAGAAAATAACTAATTGTTTTAAAATTAATTTGGTAGTGAAAAACTCTTGTGCAAACTACTGATATCGTTTAAGTGTGTTAAAATAAAAATTGGCATATGGCACTATCATGTGTCAAAACATATGACACAATGACATATGAAGAATAATAAATTTAAAGCAGCAACTACTATGACGTTTTTTTGCAAAATATTGAAGTTACATAAATAAGTTTTGAAATATACTTAAATTTTCATATTTTGGTAAAAATATACCAAAAAATTAAGACGTATATTTAACGTAAATATTTTTAAGATATAGTTTAACGGTATTATATAACGTAGTTCTTTTTCAGCATGTTGCGTTCTGCAGTTTGTCGTTTAAACAATGCCCCCAAATTATTAGCAACGAATGATATTAACTCATTGTTGAAAGGTTCAATGGGACCTGCATTAAATGTTGCTTTGGCAAAGAGAAACCAAACTATGCCGGTTGTAAATCCAGACAATCCGTTACCTAAAAAGGGGTATTCACCGTTTGGAACGCAACAAAAAAGTAGTGCAGAGTGGGCACTAGCTCGTTTAGATGATTTACTAA
Source organism: Condylostylus longicornis (assembly GCF_029603195.1). NCBI lineage: Eukaryota > Metazoa > Arthropoda > Insecta > Diptera > Dolichopodidae > Condylostylus > Condylostylus longicornis. The sequence goes on from NW_026577982.1 coordinate 820,053, forward strand.
ATTGGGGCAGAAAAGGTTCAATATGGCCATTAACATTCGGATTGGCTTGCTGTGCTGTAGAAATGATGCATATAGCTGCTCCAAGATATGATATGGATCGATATGGTGTTGTATTCAGAGCTTCCCCACGTCAAGCTGATGTTATAATTGTTGCCGGAACATTAACAAATAAAATGGCACCAGCCCTACGAAAAGTGTATGATCAAATGCCGGAACCAAGATGGGTTATCTCAATGGGAAGTTGCGCTAATGGTGGAGGTTATTATCATTATTCATATTCTGTAGTAAGAGGTTGTGATCGTATAATTCCTGTTGACATTTATGTCCCCGGTTGTCCACCAACAGCTGAAGCGTTAATGTATGGAGTATTGCAATTGCAGAAAAAAGTTAAAAGAATGAGAACCTTACAAATGTGGTATAGGAAATAAATTAGTTGAATCAAATATATAAATCGAAAATGTTGACTTTCTTTTCCCAATTATTGGGTGATACGAAAACCGAACATGTTTATTTAATCATATTAAGTTTTCTCTTATAATAAATATGTACCTTATCAAATATAATTTTTTGATTTCTATTAAATTTAGGATCCCATGTCAAAAAAATTGCTTTAATCTTTTTAATATGGGAAGAATACATATATGACTTGTATGATTGCAACCACTTCCATTTGCAAATATAAAAGATATAGGTACCAATTTTCAGTTTCTAAAATGAAATATTTTTAAAAACCAAAAGTTCCTTTGAATATTCTTACTATTTTGAATAAATAAAAATATTCTTTTCTTTAATATGGTTTCATCCATGATCTTTATTTCTTTAAAATTTAATACAATTTAAATTTGTTGGAATCAATTTAATTATAACAATATGGTTTTTAAACTTTACTAAAGTTTTTGGTTTAAACTTTCCAAATAATAAAAATTTAAACCCGAAAACCATGTTATAAATGGCAGAAGCTAGTTAACTTAGTCATCAGTTTCCAAAGCTGAAGCACCAGAAATAATTTCAATCAATTCTCTAGTAATGACAGCCTGTCTGGTGCGGTTAAAGGTGAGAGTAAGTTTATCAATCATTTCACCTGCATTTTTGGATGCATTGTCCATAGCAGTCATACGTGATGATTGTTCGGAGCAAGCGCCTTCTTTCAAAGCATAAAAAATTAACGAAGCTAATGAAAATTCTAAATAATTTTGAATCACATCAGAATCCAATGAATCGTAAACTGACAATTTCCCAGCTGATTCAACAACTTGAGTGCTGTAAAATGGCATTGATGACAAATTATATGAAACAACTGATTTAAATTTATTATAAATGATTTTCGCTTCAGTAAACTCATAGCCACTTTTTAAAATTTCGTGTGCAATTTTTGAAGCGTCCAAAAATGTGGGTGGCAGTCTACCAATTTCATTTGCCACCAATATGATATTTTTTCCATAGAGACGTTGCAAGATACCACGAGATTTATCTCCAACGCAAATAACTTTTGTATTGCCTTCGTTACCACCAGCTAAGTCATTACGAATTGTACGTGCAACACCTGTATGTACAGCACCACACAAACCTCTGTCTGATGTCATTGCGATTAACAATCTTTTTGGCTCAGCTTTTTCGTCTGGTTGAACTTCAGCTTTTTCAAAAAATTGCTGGGCTCCAACACCATATGGTCTGGCTTGTTTTAAATCACGTTCTGCTCTGGCATATTTGGCAGCTGACACCATCTTCATGGATTGCGTAATTTTTTGGATGTTTTTGACTGACTTCAAACGAATTGAAATAGCTTTTAAAGTCGCCATACCACGTTGTTGTTGCTGTTGGTTTTGGACAACATTTTGAACTATTGGCATTAAAATACCAGTAGATTTAGTGACAGCTCTTTGCATGTTTATTTCGAATGGTTTTGTTGATTCCTAAAAATTACAGCAAATTAATTGGTTATGACAAGCGAAACCGTAAAATATTATGTAATATGAAATTCGTTTAAGCAGAAAACCAATTTTTCCAGAAAGAAAAGAAAACTTATTTTTTTACTTACTTAAATTAAAAAACAAAATTACTATTCGCTTGAATTATATTTTTCTAATTTATGTATTTCAAATACATAAATTCTTTTGATTTGGATAAATCGAATCCACTCGCAGTACACCACACCAAACAGGTAACAAATGACATTCGTGGATATCATAAAAATTTGACGTTTCAAATTTGACAATATTCTAATCGTTTCAGTTTTTGTAAATTCACATGAAATAAACTTGGAATGGAATGAATTCAATTTGAAACTGTTCCATGCACTTATTTGTAATTTAAAAATTTTAAAATTTTAAAAGATTACCCACATATAATGGAGTCAATGTTAACATTTTATTGTGTACAAGAACATAGGTATGCGTTTCTTTAATGTTATTTTAAAAACAATTATGTATTTGAGTTTTATAATTCTTTTTTTTTTGGATGTCTAAATGAAGAAACAGAGAAGTTATGCAAAAAAAATTTTATAAGATTTTGGAATAAGTTTATTTTAATTTCGTGAATAATTAAAAATACTTGGTGATACGTTTATATCACATTTATTTTATAAGTGATATACACATCTTGTTGTGTCCATAATATTCGGAAAAAAATTCAGCAATTATGACACATAACCTGTATTATATATTAATACCGTTTTACAAGTCTTAAGATGCAAAGATCCAACTTTTATATTTTTATTCATCAAATTTTAATGTTTAAGAGAAACTAAGGATTTTTCTGAAAATGTAGTTGTTTAAGTTTAGTATTTAACAAAATTATTGTTTGTACAACTTAATCTTCTAACTCATTCCATGTCTGATTAGAAAATAGTCTGTCGCATGCATTAACAAACAAAGAAAAATTGTTTTTATTCAAAAATCATATGTATTTAAAATCTAATTTTTTGGGAAATAATAATTTTCATCTCCCATATTTTTCTTTTACAATTACAATATTTTGTATATAATATTATGTATATTGTGTATTATAATAGTTAATAATTTATTTTCATCTTATATCCTGAACCACATTTCAAGTAACATATACATTTACATACATAAATATAAAATAAAAAATTTTTTATTATTTTTGTTAATATTTTATAGATTTTTATTTTAACTTTTGCTTATAAGTTTAATCTATCTATTGGTTTTTATATTTAATTTCTTTTTTTTTTTTTTTTTTAAATTTTCCATACCATATTTTAATCATAATTAATTATATTTTTATCTTTGCCAATAATATTTTTTTTTGTTTTTGTGGTCTATACTTACTAGTTTCAATTCAAATTATGAAATTGTTGTTGCCTCATCTTTAACATTATTTTTCAACTTAAAAAACTTTTAGGGTCCTAATGCACCAACCACTTTTTACCATTTTTGTTTAATCAAATAATCAAAAATTTGCAAAAGTTTCTGTTGCACCTCTAAGTCAAAACGCTAATGAATTATAGCAATAAAAGTTTTTTTTTTTCATTTAAAAAATACAAAAGTGGTAACAAAAGTAAAAGTAAAAATACTTGGTGCATTAGGACCCTAATCTATAATTTTTTTTATATTGTAGATAATTAATTAAAAGTAAAAATTATTATTTTAAAGTAAGTCAACAGGCGCTTAAATTACTAAGATAAAAAATATAAGAAATATTATAATAGGGGACCATATTTTTATATTTATTTATTGTTATTTATTTAAAAAATTAAATTAATAATTTTATAATATTTGTAATTCTGTTTTGTTGTTTGATATTTTGAATTTATTTAAATGAAATTTTGCTTTTTAAAGTACTGAATCGAAATAATATTGTTTTTTTTATTGTTGCTTTTATTTTTTATACAAAAATAAAATTTAATTTTGTATTTTTAAGTGTTTTATCTAACATAGAATAGAAATAATTTTGAATTTATTAGTAATATTAATAATAAATTTTGTTCACTAAGAATAATTAGATATTAAAATGAAAATAAAAAATAAAATACATATTTAAAGTACATACATACATATGCACATACATGGAAGTTCTCATTTTATTACTTTATATAATTTCCTTTTTTTTTCATAAATTAATCCTTTATTTTACAATCTTATTTTATTTACATTATTAAAAATTTATTTTTCATATAATAGATTAAAACATTTTAATATTTTAAAATTTTCAACTGAGCATAATTAATTTTTAATTTATGTTTTTTTTTTTTCATGATCTTGCTAATAAAATAATTTAAAAACTAATTATATTTTGCAAGGCTTTAAAACATAACGATAATAGCTGAGCTGAGCATAATAATAATTTCTTTTTAATTATTAGGCAGAATTAGATTTTTTAAAAATATATTTTTTTTCCTTTATTTTTGTAATTTGAAAATCAACGAAAATTCACTAAGCGTAAGCTATAAATTTTTTTGCATATATAATTTATCGGATTATGCATAAAAAATAATAAATTTTTTAATTAAATAGTAATCATAACATTTTTCAAGATTCATTTTTAATTAAATAGTAATCATAACATTTTTCAAGATTCATTTCAGACTACTAATTCAAAAATAGAAAAAAAAAAATACTTAATTACCACGGCCGCACAAAGTAATGAAATAAAATATTTAAATTTATTATTTTTTTATAATAATGCATTTATGTCTATGACATAAATTAGCGAAAAGACACCAAATGTGTAATGAATTTATAATAAAATTTATAAATTTAACAAGTTTAAGTTTTTTGAAAGATAATCAAAATAATAGTGAATGTCAATAATCTAATTAATGAATTTATAATTGTGTTGCATTCGGCGAAACTTAATACGTTTAATATTTTTAACATTTACAATTGCAATTATTTAAATTTTCATGAAATATTTTCATTAATTTTCTATATTTTAATTATTACATACATAACCTTGCTTTATTATATTTAAATTATACTTAGTAATCTAAGGAGATTTTCAATAATTCAGATATATACTTGAAGTTCTCCCTTAGCCGAACATGCCAAATTTGAAGATCTTGCAATTTTAATTAACCGAATCGGCTTTATGCAATGATATAAATAACGACTGATTTTTTTTTTTTTTCGAAAATTCTCTATGTATTAAATTTATTAGCAAAAGTTATTTAATAAATATTTTAATATATTTTTAAATTTTGATTCTTTTTATTTTAAAGTTACTCAAATTATTAAAAGTTTTCGCGTTTTTTTTTTTTTCAATTTTGAACGACGTAAAAAAATCATTTTTGTAATTGTTTTTTTTTAATCATTTGTTTAATTTGAAAATAATATTATTTACGTAATAGAAACATAATTAAAGAGTTTTTTTTTTTTTTTTTAGAAAATTATGTTCAATAAATGTTCTTTATTATGTTGTATAGACAATTATTATTTTGTAAAGCTTTATAATTATTACAATATTCCTTTTTTATTATAAATTTTATTTATAATTAAACTATTCAAATGGTTATAATGACTACAGTTAAGATTTAAGACAAGAATTATGACAAGAATGTGTAGTGAAATCTAGGATCTACTTTTATTTATTAAAAAAAAAAATATTGAATTATAATCCCTGATATTTTTTTTTTGTATAGATTATATTAAATTTTAAATGAATTCAATAAAAAAAGTTTTAATTTGAATATATTATGTAGTAGTTAATTGAGATTGTAAAAATTTTTGTAAAACAATTCCAACTCTTATTTGTTTTAATTTTTATAATTTTTCAAAAAAGAAAAATTATAATTTTGTTAATATGTATGTAGTCACAGCGTTTTTTAAACTTTATTTAAACAAATATAATAAATAAAGTGTTATTTATATATTGTGTATTATCTAAATAAATGAGTACATTTTTCTTATTTTTATTTTGATAAAGTTAGTTAGAAAAAGCCCACACTTACAATGAACATTATGAATTTTAATTAGAGTTAATATATGCATGTAAATACCAATAACCATACAATTTTATATTTATTTTGTTTTGTTTTATATTTCCATTTGTGTTAAAACCATATATATAGAAGCTAAAATCAGTTCTGATTGGAAATATGTACATATGTTGAGTGTTACGAGGATTTTTGGAAAATTTAAGATATACATTAAAAAATCTAACTTAAATCTTAAAAATTTTTGCTTGCTAAACTAAAAATCTACAAGAACTAACTAGTTAATTTTTTCAGATTTTTAATATCTTACATGTTTCTTTCATTATTCCAAATTTAAAAGAACACACGTTATTATTTTGGAATGTGCTTCTTTTATAGTAAAGATTGTAGTTTTAATTTATTGAACATGCTTTACATTAAGATTTAAGTTAGAACTGAATTTTCGAAAATCCCCTCATGTAGGTTAATTTAAGTGTGATAATAAAAATTAATCAAAAATAGTAAATTTGAAAATATGAAATTTTTTAAAATTTAATATTACAATATTGGATCAATCAATATATTTTTTTTATAGAATCTTTATTTAGTCTTATTTATATTCTTAGTTTGAATAAGCATAGATCATATTATGTTCTGTGTTTTCTTTTTCAAAGAATTATAATAAAAATTTTATTAAGCTTTTGATTTAAGTATACAAAATATGTTCAACGAGTATATTTAAAAAAAAAAAGTTTTATATATTTATTTTAAATATTCTTGTAAAAAAGAAAGAAAAACAAGCAAAAAAAAAAAAAAGAAATATAGTGACAGTATGGTTTGTGAAGGCCAAAAGCACACTTTTTGAAACCAAATTTTTTTTTTTGTTTTTTTCTTTTTTGTTCTTCTTTAATTAATTAATTCATTTTCATTTGATTTACACAACTTTTTTCAATATTTTTTTTATACTCTTATTAATTTTATAAGCTCTTCGCGAATTTTCGATTCATTTATAGTACATCAATTAAAATCAAAACAAAAAAAGTAAAAAAAAAATAAACAAAATTTACATTGAATGTTGGTTTTTGTTTTTTATATTTTTTTTTTTCTCTGTGATTTTATGTTTTTTATATAAATAAATAAAAAAACAAAATTAGTCTTCTAATGTTGTAATTCTCTTTCTAACTTCACTATCTTCATTCGCTGCTGATGCAGAAGATGATTGTGCGGTTGATACATTTGCAGTAGTTGTTGCCGGTTTTGAACCAATTTCATCAATTTTTTCATCTTCATTTGATTTTGATGTTGGTACATCTTCATCTTCATCAGAATAATTTGTTGGTTTTTCACCTGGCCTTAATAATTTTCCAACAAATTCATATCGCTCTAAAAACAAAAAAAAAAACAAAAACAACAAATTAAAACTTTTAAAATATAAAGTAAAAAAAAAATATTTTTTTGGTAAAAGATAATTTATAATGAAAATTTCGAATAACAAATAAGTATAACAGTATAACAGTTAAATACCACTTTTAATATAATAAAATAGAATAGAATTTATGTAAAAAATTTTCAAATATAGAGGTATAAAAGACAGTCTCTCATTTAGATTTAAAAATTAGTTCTAATTTTCTAAATATAATATACAAACCTTTATTTAAAAATTGTAAGGAAGAAAAATAGAACAGATTATTATTATATATTTGTTACCTTTTAGTTGCATTTCCCATTCTTTAACACTACTCATTTCAGAAGAATTTAAATCACTTAAATCATCATATTCTTCACTGTCATTGGCAGTAACATTAAATGTCGCTAAACCTCTAGATGCATCACGTCCAGCGAATACAGCATATGGACCACCTTAAAAAATTATTTGAATTATTAAATGAAAAATTTAACAAATTAAACATAAATATAAAAATTTTTCTTTACAATATTCATTAATATTCAATTTCTAAGTTTCTAGTTAAATTTATATAAGTTTATGTTTTTAGTAAAAAAAAGGTGTCTTTTAATATTTTAAATCGAAACAATCGATTTTGACGAAGAAAGTAGCGTGGCTCATTGATAAATTTATTGTGTGATTACAAAATTTGTTCAAAATTCTATTAATATTCAAAAACTTCATATCCAATTAAAAACGAAAAAACTTTACAAATACAAACAGAAATATAGTCTTATATCATTATAAAAACTGTAAATATATTAAATACAAGTTTAGAAATACAAAATTAGAATGGAGTCATTACTTTCTCAGTAACAATACATTTTATATTTCAGTGTATTAAATATAAATCCAATAAGAGTAGAAAAGTTATTTAATAATCTACTATTAATTTAAAATGAATTCGAATGAGTAAATTACATTGATGATTTCATAAACTTACAAATTACTTAATTACATATGAAAAACAGGTTCTTTAAGTATATACATATATATATAATATATTTCTCTCAATTCTCTATAATTGAATTTAATTTCAAAATAAGTAAAAAAATGGTTGTTACAATTTCCCAATATTAATTTTAATGTTGATTTGACTAATTTAAAAAAACAAAAAACATTTCTTCTTTCTGTATACTATAACAATAAATTTATCAAGTATTTGAATTTCAAAATTAAAACATTTTACAAATTTATAAGAACTTTTAAGGTGAACAAGTATTAAAACTATTCACCTTTTCAACAATTATTTTTTAATTAAAATTGCAATTGATTTTTTTAAATATACAATGCATGTATGCTTGTGTATTTTAGTTACTATATATAGTGTAGACCATATACACCTGATTCTGGTTTTCGTTTTTACTGCAATCACATTTTTGTTTTAAAAAGTGGAATGTATGACTAGACTTAAAACAGATAACAATTTGTTTTTCCATTTCTGTCAAGAGTTAGTTTTTATATAAATATTATAGAAAACATTCAAGTTCATATTGCAAAAAAAAAAAAAAAAAAATGAATTATCAAAATGATTTATCTTATCATTAAAAGATAAAAGATAAAAATTTTGCAAGGCAATAAGTTTTCATTTCAAAAATTATTCAATAAAAATATTAATAAAAAAATTTTTAATTTTCTGAGAAAATTTATTTTATTTTATTTTTTCATTATCTAATGATTATGCGTCTATGGTCACCAAACAATTTTATCGCAATTTATAATCAAATTAAAACTATTGGTAAGCTTAACTAGTTGATCAATTTGAAAATTGAGATATTTCAAAAATAATACATAATAATTCTTAATAAAACTCTATGAAATATAAAATTTAATTTCAGAACAAAATTTTATTCAATTTAATATTAACATCAAGTTAAAAATATTATTACAAGTAGATAGAAAAAAAATAAATATTCAACCAAAATAAATTCCGGCGGAAATCCGTTTGGAATTCCAATTTAACCTTGTAAAATATTCACAAAATAAGGTTTTCAAAACAGAAGACTAGACTTATATGAGAACAATTTATGATTTTTAATTTTCTATAATAATTTAAAAATTGTGTATGGTTTTAATAGATGAAACGAATTTATTATATTACTTATGCATTCTGAAAAATCGACCATATTCCAGTTTCCATAAAAATTCCTATAAAAATTTTATTTTAAAATGAGTTTTCTAAAAATAAAAAAATTTTCTGTCTCGTGTAAATTTTCGTCTTTTGTATTTTAAATTTATTTTTTTTTTTTTTTTACTTTTTCCACCTTAATTTCAATTTTTAATTTCAGAACTGATTTTAAATCTTTATACATACTTTTTATATTCGCCGATTTGTTTAGTGCACGTGAACTTATCAATTAATATCTGAATTCAATTCAAAAAAAAAAAAAAATAAGTTTTATATTTTCTTTATTTATACAATTTAAAAATAAAAAAAATAAAAAGGAATTTTAAAAAGTAAAAAAGGTTTGATTTAATTTGTTTATTAAATTTGAATTTCGAATATTAAACAAATAAAAAAAAAACGCGAGGGCAAAATGTGTTGCCATTATGACAGATGAATTACGTTTCTTAATCATTACGCAAAACGAATAACTAATTATCCTTTAAAGGCATAATTATTAATAATGCTTAATACAATAATTAAAAATCATTTAAGTAAATTAAAAAGTACACATTTGAAACATCGATTTCGTTAATTAATGTATAGTACACGTATACGTAACGCATATACGTAGCACATATACATAACGAATAATTGAATGTTAATCAAATTTAGCATAGGCGTTAAATAGTTCGAACCATGCTATAGTTAAAAATATTATGACGTTTCTGTATCTTATTTAAATTTCAGTGTAAGTTGTCACAATTCGTAGGTAAGAACATTGAATAAAAATATATGTATTTAGTTCAAACAAAATTTAAAACTTCCATTAAACAAAATTTGAATTGTCTAATACATAAGGTTTTATAAAAATGTTGGAATTAAAACAAAAAAAAAAAAATTCAATTTGAAAATTAACTTCACTTCGTTTTGAATATTGGCGTTAGTTGCGTTGAATATTTTTTGACACCAGTGATCGCTGTATAAATAATTAAGCTAAAAAAAATTAGACTTTCAAAATTTTATTTTTGAATTTTTAATTTCTTGTTTCTTTTTTTTTGCATAATTTTCTTATAAAAAGAATAATAAATTTTTAAGATACAAATATTTGATTTTGTTTTGGCCTCATAATAAAAATCATAAAGGTAAAAGGGTAAATCTAAGGTGATTTGTTAAGTATTTTATAAAAGAAAAACACCGGAAAATTGCACATTTACATGTATACGTATGTAATTTTGATTTAAATCAATAAATTCAATTATTGATATTTAATTTAAAATTGAATTTTTAATATTTGATTTTGAAATAAAATTTTATTTAAATATTGACCATATATGCGCTTACTCTTACTCCATCTAATATGATCCATTCGAAGTGTTGAATTTCAATTTGAAGAAACAAGAGAGTACTTAGTTCCATTGTGCTTTTGTTGTTTGATAAAAATTTAACTTTAAAGACTTTACGTTACTATATGCATGTTTATGATTTTGTATAATAATTTATCTTAAAGGACAATACTGTCCGACCGAAATTAGAAAAGTTGAAGATATTCAATTTTTTTGCGGAATTAAAATCAATATCGAAATAAAAGTATTATAGTATTCGTTTTCTTGTCTCCTCCTAATTTTATTAAAAATAAAATAATAAATATAAATAATAAATATAAAAATATTAATTGATTTTTCGAACTAAAATTTAATTGGTTTTGGTATTATTATCAAATTTTAAGTAAAAAAAATTTATATTTCAATGAGTAAGGCTCATGAATTTTCAAAGTGTAAACACTGTAATTTTTTAGAAATACCTTTATATGCACATTTATATATGTATATAGCCTTTAACTAACAAGTTGAAATTTTTTAACAATCGACGGATGACAGGTAATAGTAATTTTTTTCAACTCTCCCAATTTCTCTGTAAATGTTTCACGTACGATAACAAAATTAACCCTGGGATAAGACAGCATAAAATAATATGAAAGTACAAAGAGAACATAAAAGTGTGAGAGAGCAATATATGGAAGTAATTACAAGACGAAAAGCGGAGGATTGTATAAAATTATAACCTCCTTAGTTAAGATTAACTACGAATTTTCGATGACCAAGACACCACTAAAAATATAATAAGGAAAGTTTATATCAAAATATTTTCATATTATCATGTTAATAAAACAAAATGACATGAAAATCCCACCATTATAATTAGTGTGTTTAATGTGTGTGTAATATAAAAGCACGTCCCCAGAAAAAAAAACAAATTCATGTTAATTTCTTACCTTTAAATCTAAATGAAGGTGTTCACTATTTTATTTTTTTATTAAAACTTATAAATTTTAATATATTTATAAAAAAATTATCAACTTCATTTTAAAATTTGCCATACTATTAATAAAATTAATTTTTCCACATTTATTTTTTGCTTTTAATTTTTTGAATATTAAAAGAAAAAGTTAAAAAACCAATATTATTATGAATTTGATAATGGATGATGTCATTTTGTACCCATATCGTATAAAAATATCATAAAACAATACCGTATAATTTATATATGTAGGTAGAATCGAATATGAAATCATTGAAAATTTAATTTTGTTAAAAAAAAAAAATTTTCTTTTTTTGATTAAAATTATATTGATAACAATTATTTATTTTTTATATATTTCATTTATAAATGAAGAAATAAAAAAAAAAAACAAAAACTATAGAATTCAATGAACAATTATAGAAATTTTCAAGAATATTTTTATTACACATACTTAAAGAAGAAATATAAAATTATATGCGTGTATGTATATTATAATGTTTCCTTTACTTTAAGTAAAACTAACGATGCACTTCAATAATTCAGAAAATTGGAATTCTTTTTTATAAAAATTGTGAAAAGAAACACAATAAACGAAAGCAATTCAATTGTTACACTTGAATATTATTTTGCATAATGGTCTCATAATTTCAAAAATATTTTTAAAAATTACAAAAAAATAAAAAAAAATAAATAAGCAAAGGGCATAAAAATGGATCACTGATTATTTAAAACTATTTTGACCTCACCTAATATTATTTTTTGAAACTTAATTATTTTTTTACAGTTTTTGTTCAAATCAAAGCACTTATGTTGGTGCACAAAATAATGCACAAATTATATTATAATTTAAGGTTAGGTTTTAAGTATTTAAATTTAATATTTAAAAAAAAAATATTAAATTTCAAATTGCCACCATATGTAGATAATGATTTGCTATCACGCATCTGTTGCAGTGAGACAAAGTCAAAGATCCAAAATTATTTCTAGATTTAATTAAAGCATTCTGAGAGTTTTTATGAAAATTCATGTTTTTATGAAATGTAAATTTAAATTGCAGTACAATCAAAAAATTTTCAACTTGTAAAATTCAATGCCAAATTATTTATAATTGCGAAATATTCGAAATCGCATGAAAATGTATTCCAAAATTCTAAAATCTGTAAGCTAGAGAAACTAGAAATTGAGCGGAAAATTAAAATGTTCATATTTTTGAGTGCAATTTTTTCAGAATTTACAATTTCAAATTGACTTTTGTCATTCAGAAAAAAAAAAATCACATACATATATAAATTTCAAATTTCGATTTTCTACAATTTTTTAATAATAAGATTAAACAATTTCTTAATAATTCCCAAACAACTTCACAACTTTAATTACAGAAACAGTTATTGTTACAGCGTTTTCTGACATAATAGCTGACAAAAAATCACAGCTTTCCATATAAATCGAATAAATTGGGGAATGAATGTAAAAAAAAGAAATTTTTTCAAGTTAATGCAGCAAATAAAAAAAAAAAAAAAACAATAATTATTTAATTTTTATCCATTTTAAAGGTCTTCTTAAAATATTAAAAGTTTTAATTGTGAAAAGTTGAATAAAAAGTTGTAAAAATTTTGAGTTCATTTTCGTGAAAGTTTAGTGAACCAAAAAATAAAATAGTAAAAAATAAAACTATAAGAAATATAGTTGAAAATCATGAGAAACTATGAATTTGTGTCAAAGCAGAAAAAAAAATGTTGTTAAAGAAAATTCATTTTGTTTTTGTTTTTATTAAAAATTATTTATTAAATTGTAAATTTTTTTTTTCTGCATTAAAAATTATTCAATTTTTTTGCATTTAATCTCATTTTTATATGAAAAAAACATGAATTTAAGTAAGATTTTACGTTCAATTAAATGATATCGTAAATTAATGTTGATAAAAATTAAATTTTGGTAACGAGGAATATTTGCTAATAAATTAATAATTTTATATTTGGCACTTATAACTACTTATTTTCAAAAAAAAAGTAGCAATGGTTGCATTAAATTCCATTAAATTCCCTAGAAGCTCACATTAAATTTACAAAACATGTAAATTACCCAGCATTTACACATTTGCATGCAAGTTTGTATAATATTAATTGTCAATTAGTTTTTCGAAATGTCAAATTACTTGCTATTATGACGTAGGCGTTTAGCAAGTTAATTTTTGAAAATGTCTTTGAGAAGAAAACAACTAGCAATATATAATTGTTTATAAATTTTAGAAACCATAAGTTTGCTAAGTTTAATTTTTTCAAAACAAAATTCAAAAATTTTAAATTAAAAAAAAAAAAAAATCAAAACAACAAATTTTTTTTGTGAATTTCTCAATATGTCAAATTACTTGCTCAAATTACTGGCAGCAAAATTTTCTTGCAAGTTGAACTGCAAGTAAACAAGCAAGTAGAAATATTTCAATGTGTTAGTAAAATTTTTGTATGTATTGCAACTTTCTTGCAAGTAACTTGTACGTGTAAATGCTGGGTTAACAACAACGTATTTCATAAATTATGCTAGCTTTCTTTTGTTGATAAAATTTCTCTAATTGTCAGAAAATCGTATTGTCATCAGAGTGACAATGCGATTTTCTTTTTCATATTTCTGCAAATAAAATTTTAATTTTCAAAAAATTTAAAAATAATTTGTTAATGTTCATTTTATATTCTTGTTGTTGTTGCTTTTTGCTGCCATCTAAGTTGGTTCTTCGATTCTTGTCTCAAAATAAGTCCTAACTAAATTGTTGTCTAAAATTAAAATGACAACTTTAGTTTAAAACTACTATTGTTTATTGTTATTAATCTAACAAATTTGCAATTTCGTTGTTTTTTAAGATTTTGAGAAAAGGGAAAACACGAAACTGACACGCCTACTGCTTGAGTCAGAATTTTTTGTTTTTGTTAATAATGTTATAATTAGTATGTAGAACACAGAATCCTCTAAATCTAAAAACAATTGTAGGAGCATACAAATTCAGTTTAATTTTTATAAAATTTTATTTTATTGGAAAACATAATAAAAATGAATATACTTAATATAATCATTATCTTAATCAAAACTGTGATAAATATTTGCGTAATAAATACAGAAAAAAACAACAAATTTAAACATTTATTCATGAATTTAAATACATTCATATGTACATAGATAACGTATGAAACTTACTATAAAAACTATATGACTTTTAAAAAATATCACGAAATTCGCACAGTAAAACTCAGAATATTAAAACTAAACAACTTCCCGAAATTTAGAAAAACGCAAAAATTACAATATTTTTGAAGAAAAACAAATAAGCTCCAGCTGAACAATTAACGGTTAATTTCAAAGGTCATTTTGTCAAACTAATATTAGTTGATGCCATCTTTCAGCAAAAATCAAACAAGTCGCATCTTTCTCAGGGTTTATCAAATATAAAATAAAATTTTTCTTCTAAAGAGAAACAGATGAAATTAGTATGTATACGTGATTAAAAAATTTTTGGATTATGACCAGATGAACACACACTGAAAATAATTATCAAATTGCACTTTAATAATATTATAAAAATGAAAACAACCTATAACAAAATAATGGCATGAAAAATACAAAACAAGGTCTGACCAAAAAATGGGAGCGTAAAATGAATGTCGTGTTAAGGATTTTATTTTTGATGTGTCATGATTTTAGGAAATCATGAAAAAAAAATTTTTTTGATATTCTTTTTAATGAAAATACACACACTGTCTTATTATATATGTATACGTATACAAAATATAAATATATTTTGTTTTAAAATACATACTGAGTGTTCCATTTAATTACTAAATTACATTATTTAAAGTGAAGTTAAGCAGGAATATCAGAAAAAAAAACTAAATTTATCGTGCATATTACACTTAGTAAAAAATTACTGAGTGATTTTTGTAAACTTTTTAGTTTCTTAACGATTTCAAAATTATAAAATATGGCTAACTTTTATATAAAATCTTATTTTGGGCTATCTTACAAAAATGGAATAACGTGCAACACCACAAGGAAATTGTTGTCAAAACTGGACAAAGGATCTGATATCTCTTCGATGGGGCGATATTGGTCCTGTAATAGGGGTTTCAATCGGCCATTGTCTGATTGGCAAACATAAATGGAGAATGAGCCGTCCCGCATATGATCTCTGTAGATGTTGCTGTTATGAAGAGGAGAAGGAAACAGTGATCCACCTTCTGTGCTCTTGTTCGGTGTTGACGAGCTTTAGGAGGAGATTTCTTGTGTCTCACATTTTGAGTATTTCGGACTGGTTCAGATGAGGGACGGAAAAGGATAAAATCCGACCTAACCCAACCAAAAACCTTAAAATTTTAATAATAATAGTTCAATATTAATCTTCGAAAAGTTTAAAATCTCTTATTTGTTTAACAATTTAAGAATGCACTTAAACATCTTGTACACAGAAATTATTTAACTTAAATTTTTGTCACGTTCACACATATATGCACATACATTCGCAAATATATCACACAATGATTATCATACCATTTAAACGAGATATCTTATATACTTATTATAATTATATTAACTAACATACGATAATAAAACAAAAAAAAAAAACTCCAATTATGACAATTTAACTATCATGAATAAAACGTAAAATAAATTTAAAGGTGTTTTTAAATACAAAATATTACCATGATTACTTATTTCTTAAATTGTCACTATGATTTTATATTTAGAATAAAAAAATAAATATAGAACAACAACAAAAGAAAAGAAGATAGAGTTTTATTTTCGAGCGTAGTTTCAGTTTGGATAATAACTATGATTTCGTGACGCAAATTTTGAATTTCTTCATTATTTTACTTAGTATTTACTCTTAGGTCTCTTGAATTATTTGTTTTTTTCATAAGCAATTTGCCTCTATCTAATACTTTTAATTAATTAGTAGTGTGTTGTTATTTTTTTTTTGTTCTTGTACACTCAAAAACATGTTGAATCATTTTGTATAATTGTATGCAAGTACACATATAAAAATTATAATGTTAATAATAATTATATAAGAGTGTGTTTAAAGGAATTTAATAGCAAGTTTTTGATTACGAATTTAAAAAAAGAATTTATTAAAAAAATTCATTTTCAATTAATAGAATTCAATGGAATTAATAAAATTCAATGTTTATATAAAAGCAAAAATGTTCAATGTACACTTTTAAATAATATCGAATTAATTTTTAACCCTTTGCACTCGTATTTTTGTCGGAGAAGAGTACCTACCAATTCGAAATTTTTTTTCATAATCGATTAGGATAAATCTATCTCTACTCTCAAACTCATTTTCAATATTGCCTCGTAAATATCGCTTAGGCATTGTAAACGTAAAAAATAACTTATAAAATGATAATACTATAATCTTCTGTATAATACTAACGTGGTATTCGGTGTGGTACTAAACTAAATTTTTAACGCAAAAAAGAACGACTCAAGATATTTGGAAAAATGCATACAATGTAATACAATGTACTTAATACAATATAATGTAAACACATACACATTCATTTTCTTGAATTTTTTTATTTTATATAAACCCAAGCGACGATAATATTTTGCTAATATTAACCAAAATAAAATATCCGCCTCTAATTTATCCACTTTCTGACATATTTATATCTACAAAAGATAAGATACTTGTGCCGAAGAGCAATAAAAAGGCTAGAGATACAATGTCCAATACACACGGAGACATACGAGTGCAAAGGGTTAAATTTAGTATTGCCAATAGCCTAAAAAAAAATTTAAATTAATTTTAAGTAAAACAATTTGGAATTTTTGGAACGAAAAGATTATTTCCATCTTAATATTTACATGAAGTGAATAGCTTACTTTTCTAGATTTGTAATATCTAAGATATGTTAGATTTTATTGTAAATATAAATGGCACCACCTTAAAATCACCTCTTAAAAGTCGAAATGCATTTGGAAATTGAAAAAAACAAAAAAATTAATTAAAAACGAATTTTTAGATTTTTGTTTTCAAACACCTTCAACATTCCAGCAATTCCTTAAAATATATTTGCAAGATTAAAAAACAAAACTTTAACAATACATATGTTAGAGTTACGCTTAGGCATGCTACGAGTACAACATTCGAACGTGTTGCCTTCTTTCTTTGTAGCACAGTTACATCGAACATGTTTTATGTTAAAATCTAACATACAAATGAATATTACTATAAAAATGTCCTAACTCTTATAATGTTCTAACACATAATACTGTAATTTATTTTGTGTTAACGTCATATTAAAATTTTATGTAGTTCTAATATAGTAAAAATGAATTAATTATTATGACAATGAAATAAAAAATATAAAATAATCAATTAAACAATGCTTAAGCATAACTGAAAAATATGAATTATTAAACTCTATATAAAATGAGAAAAAATAGAGTTGACCTTATCAACTCTGTGATACCCGTACGAATTTGTTATCCTATAAAAATAAATATGCCATAACTGACTATGGGACAGACTATGACTGTAAGTTGCCGTATTACCATATTAATTTATGCAAAATTTCAGTACAATGTGTTTTTCAAAATATGGCAGCCACCAGAAAGGTTCAAGAAATTTCAACGAATTTTATCAAGTACATGGGCCTTATTAATATATTCGTTTGTGTGAAATTTCAATGCCACAGCTTTTATAGTTTCTGAGATATAGCCAAAAAAATTTTGAAGTTGTGTGGCAACTACCCGAACCGGTAACCTGATCTTGTCCAATTTAAATAGGGTTCTGGCACTTACTAAAATAAATTATTTGTGAAAATTTGTTGAACTTAGCTCAATTAGAGTTATCGTTGGGACGGACAAAAAAAGCTATATCAATTCAGAATTTGACGCTGATCAAAAACATATACTTGAGTTTATATCTAAAACCGTTATTTCTTAACGTTACCTTTAAGATTTTATTATAAAATTATCATAATATACAAATACTAATTAAAACCATGTACAATATCATGTCATCAGTACTAATTCGAATGTAATTCTTATTTATAGTTTTAATAAAATAAACATAAATAAACAAAATGTGATTTCAATATGTTTGATTTAAATTGTTTGAAATGTCAAGTATTATACGGTACATAATATATACAGTACGTACCATTTAAAATTGTTCAATTACAAAATTAATAACAAATATTCAATAAGCAAAATAACCATTATGTGACACCTTAATTTTATATATTAATTGTAAAAGGAGCAAATATACACATTTATAGTATCTTTTAATTAATTTTGAAAGTGTAATTTTCATGAACTAAAACAATTAATTTAAAAATAATTTACCAAAAATGACTGTAGTAATTTAGAAAATCATGAAAAACATACTTATGCATGTATGTATTTTTATTTATTCTCAAGTTTTTTTCTGTTACCACTTCGAAATCCTCTCGGAATCTGATGTTTTTTTACATTTTTTCATATTGTTTATTTTTTTTTATTTTTTAAATAAATCTATTTTTAAATATTTTTTTTTTGAATCATTTAAATTTAAGAAAACGAAAAATATTCTCTAATTTTTTATTTTTATTTTTATTTTGGTATTTGATTAAGTTAATTATAGTCTATATTGATTTTGTCATAATATATATGTATATATAGTTACATACATATATATTTAGATTAAATAAATAAATTGAAAACATACAAACATAAATGTAATATTAAAATAGTTAATAACTATTTAATTGTATTTGTGTTGATTAAAATTCGTAACTAAAAAATAAACTTAAATATATATAATTAATAAATTTTCTGTACATACTTATATACAAATATATAAATTATTAATAATAACATTCAAGCATACAATGTGTACATACGTCACTTTATCATCATTATAATGTTACCTATACAAGAAACATTCATAAATTCTTTTTTGTAAACAAAAACACAGAAGGAGAAAAATCAAAAAATAATAATATACTTTTATGTATACATAATTATATAAAAAATATGTCAACAATTTAAACGCCGGCACAAATTTATGTATGTGTATATATATTATATATTTGTATATATAAGATGTGTAGTGAAAACTATTGTAGTAGGAGTTCATATTACCGATTTAAGTGATTACTGATTATAAATTTATTCAAATATATATATTATCGCTTCAGATCAGAATTATCTTAAGCCCACTTTAAAGTAAGATTAGTTTTTTTTTACTAGATTTTAGTATATTTGATTCTAATACAACGGAAACATATAGTTATGGCTCAAGCAGACATACAATTTTTAATTTTGCAATTACTTGTTGATTGTAAAGTCGTTGCGCGCACATCTAAACTTTGCGTCAATTTAAAATCTATAGCGTTAATTAAAAATTACAATCGGTTTGTAAAAAATTACAAACTGTTTGATTGGATATTAGCATGCGGATCATACAGTTGCCATAAATGCGCACTTGAATATAAACCTATAGAATACAAATGAACGTTAAAACAGTTGCAAAACTAAAAATTTCTTGTCTGCCTGAGTCCTCGGAGACTCTAAGCTTATTTTTTTGCTTTATAAAATTGATAAGTACAACGCGCAAATTTCAGAAATTTTTGATACAAAACATTATGATCCGCATGATAGCCGGTTTTTGGAACTCGGTCTTTAAAACGAAAATATTTGAATTTCTAAAATTAATAACATTTTACTAATTAAGTTTCATCTAATCTCAAAATTATAAGAGAAAAATTAAATTCAAAAACATTTTTAAAAGCTCTCCCGAAAAAATTTCAAATTGCGACTTAGCATAGTGCTGATCCAAAGAGACGATATTATTACTATTGTGTTGTTTTACTAATACAAATATAATAATTATTTACGTTTATTTTAACTAATTCCCAATTTATAATTAATTTGTCTTTAGGTTAAGGTATCTGAAAAGAAATTATTAATTTTTGACTATTTCTCTAAATCATAATTAATTGAAATTTTATTTAATTACCTACTCATATTAGAGTTAATGACTGCATTAAGTAAATACCCACGTATAGTTTGTTTAACTAGGTAAGTAACAAAGAAAAAAATTCAATTAACTTAAATGTTATTATGACCTTTTTATTATCATAATTATCTATCTATTATTAATATTATTAAAATTGTCTTATTTGACCTTAATTTTTTTACAATATTATTTAAATTTTTCTACTGTACTTAATATTAGTTGCCATTTTTTGCATTTACATACACAATTTACTTGCAAACATTTCAGAAAAGAGAACAATAATTATTACTTTAAACCTTGTTTTCCAACTAATTTCAGATTTTCGGCTCGAATGTTAATTCTATTTAAAATATTATTTAAAAATTGCAAAAATTATAGATTTTTATTTTTTAAATATACGAGTACATGCGCGTTAAATTTCTAATAATATTTAATGACCCATCGGATCTCGTCATAGGATATGCTTAATATAATCAAATTTTTATGATTTCTGATTCTTTTATCTAAATTCATGCATACATATATTAATAAATATACGTACATACATATTTAATTATAATTTTTGGAAAATCAACAAAAATAGCATGTTTTTGAAAGAATTTTGAAGAAATTTGAAGAAAATTAATAAAAAAAAAAAAAATATTTATTGTAGATATTTTTGTTTCTAATAATTTAAAAAATTAAGGCAATAAATAACGTGTTCTGTACATGCTGAATATTTCAATTAGCTCAATAAATAAGTATACATTAATTTAGAAATTTAGAAATTTAGTAATAAATAAGAATGTTGTTTTTTGAAAATTGGAAATTTTTTTAATTTGAATTTAATCTGAAATGCTAAATAACTTTAAACTAATGAAAAAAACCTAGTGCTTTTGTGATTTTTATTACTTTTATATTTAAATATTTTTGCAATATATTAAAATAATGTAATCGTAATATATACACACTTGTATAATTAATTTACATTTAAAATAAACAATTTTACTTTAAGTTAAAATTGTTTATTTTAATTATTAATATTAGTGAATAAAAATCTTTGTTTCACTATTTAGACAAAGGAATTTTTTGTAGTACTTAGACATTATTTTTTTTTTAAATATAAAATAGATGTATAGGGCGTTTCGAATAAGTTTCGAATATACTCGTTTCCGAGTTACAGTATGTTGAAAAAACTTAGTCCCAGATTTCATATACATAAATAAATGCAAATAATTTCGGAGTTGTGCAGCGTAAAGTAATCATTAGACACTTTTAAAGACATAATTTTGTTAGACAGTTTTAAAGATAATTTTATTCATACAATCAATTACATTTCACTTTTAGTTTTCGAGAACTCGGAAGTTTTTGTAATTAAATGCTATTGTTTTTCCGATATGCTATAATGAGATACAAAAGTCCCCCATAAAATATTGTCTTCAGTCTGTCATAGTCTTACAAGTACAATGAACTTACTCTAACCACCCTGCAAAATTGTTTAAATTAAATTTTTTAATTACTTATATTATTTAGGTGTATATAGGTGCCTAATTTTATTTGATTTTTTTTTTTAAATTATGAAAACCTAGTTAAAATCATAAAAATTAAAGTCGCCTATTTATTATATATTTAAATTGTATACACCTAGATATACTATAAACTCATTAATATTTAAAATAAATATAGAAAAAAATAAATCAAATAAGTAGTAAACATAAATAATGAAATGTTTATTTATTTTATACAAATACTTATGTATATATACATATTTGAATATATATTTATTATTTATTTAACAATCACAAGATTTGTTTCAAAGTTCAAATATTTTGTAGGTTAAAGAAAAAAATGAACTTTTCATATTAATAAGAATATTGGATAGTTGATATGTATGTATGTAGGTATGTATTTAATAAGTTAATAGAGTGATTTAATAATTTTTAGAGCACACTTTACATAAAAACATAAATCCATTTTTTATTAAGTAACTAGTTATTATTTAGTAACTAGTTAAAGTTTTTATTATAATATAAGATTGATAAATTAAAATCTAAAAACCTAAATGAAATTATTTTCAATTTTGCCTAGGCAAGATACGAATACACAAATTTTGTTTTGAAACCGGACCAAATTATATTTCTTAAAGTGTAAAAATATTAAAGATACTACAAACTACACATAAAAATATTAGAAATATTAAAATGAGTAGTCATTATATAGTAGAAATAAATACACAGTTATATACATATTTTATATGCAAGTATATAACACGAATAATGTTCTGATTATCTACTTTTTATATACATACATACATACTCATTTCCTACCAAAAGTTCAAAGTCCTTTAAAGTTACAATTCGAAATGATTTGTAATATATATACATATATGTATAATATGTAAACATTTATTCATCTAGATTCTAGATACTTATTTTTTTTTGTATAATTTTTCTGTTTTTTATATAATATATAACGTATGGAGGTAGGTAGGTTTGTATTAAGAAGGAAAATATAAATAAGGTTAAGTGATTTCATTAATTTTTGTTATAAATATCGATACTTAAGTAGAGTAGTGCAATTCAAGATAGGTAACAAAACTACAATAACACTATAAAGTAAAATTTATGTGCTTTATTTTTAATTTTATTTTGCAAGGAAAAAATTGATTATTTAGTAAAAATTTAATGAATTGTATGATTTCAATTACAAAATGAAATATTTATGAAAAATTTACGATTTCATATATTAATATCTAGCTATTTCCAGATTAAGCTTAAATATTTTTTGTCGAATACCAACCAAAAAAAGATGACGTAGTCAAAATAAAAATGTGGAAAACAGAACAGAACAGAAAACCAATGTACATCATTTTATATGCATGTATGTTATACTGTTGTTCTTATTATTATAATTTATAAAACGAAAGACATGTATGTAGGTAGGTGGGTACCTACATATCTTATTCAAGAGTATACCTCCTAGATAAATATATAGTATAAAGGAACCTAGCATAAAAATTACATTGCAATTGAATAGATGAAAGTAATACAAAAAAAAAAAACTTCTTACGTCTACATTTAATTATTGCGTAGGCATGGGTACACATATAAAAAAACTATTGAAAAAAAATTTAGATTCAATAAAATGTGCCTAAAAAAATTAGAACATATTAAACTTACAAATATTTAAGTATATAATAATTATTTATAAAACTAACCTGGTCCATAAAATCTTTTTCCAGCGGTGACATCATAAACATTACCATTAACAGCCATTAATATTCTACCATCTGGTTGTTTACCATCATATTCTTTTAGTTCTTTAACAGTGAAATCACGTTTTTTCATTTTTGGTAATTTTTCCTCTTTTGGACTCTGATTAGTATGTGGTTCATCGAATCGGCCTCTAATAATTTTATATATTAAAATTGCTATTATAACCACTAATAATAAATTCAATGGGCTATAAAAAATTTCACTTAATATACTAGCTAATAAACTCTCTGTTTGTTCATCAACAATAGGTTTTTGATCTGTTTCAGTTGTAGCTCCAGCTGTATTTATATTACCGGAACCTTCCATTTTCTTTTAAATTATTTTTCTTCAATATTTTGTCCAATAAAATTAGAATGAAAAATAAATCAATGAACAATTAATCCAAAAAAAAAAAATTTTTTTTTTTCTTTTTAGAAGTTTTTTGGTTTTTTTCTCTTATTTTCTTTTTTGATTAAAAATTTCAAATTAGAAAATTTAAAATATGAAAACAAAATTTGTGTCGTTTGAAATCTTCACGACAGTTTTTTACGACGGAATTAAATTAGAACTGGTTTTACTTCTATGCAAAAAAAAAAACACACAAAACCTTTTCAGTAAAAATTATTGAGTTCTGGCGCACTTTGTAAATAAAATACTAAATTTGCTTCTTAAAGGATTTTTTAATAGTTATGACGCGTCAATCGTGTAAATAAAAATCGTGTTTGTAAAATTATACAAACATTTAAAGCCAAAGTTGAATAAATTTTTGTTCACGAAAAATATTTAATAATTAAGCAAATTTTAAGCACAAAATTAAAAAAAAATTTAACTTATTCTTTTTAGTTTTTTTTTTTTATTAATTAAAATATTTGCTTTCGATAAACTTTTTCAAACACCAAATGAAAACAAGGAACTTACTGCACTGAAAATGACAATTTCAAAATAGAACAGCTTCAAATAGTTCTATTTCCACATATTCCGATACTGTCAAAATTGAAAATTCATTTAATATTGTCAAAATTAAATATTTTTACAACAATTATGACCTCTGGTGAATAGAATAAAAACTTTTAAGGAACTTAAAAGGAACTGTTCTTGAACGTTAATAAACAAAGCCAACTTTACGTATAAACACATTTTATTAAATTTACATACTTATTTAATAACTAAAAATTTGATTAGTTCATAATAGAAATTAGATGAAAATCTTCCTTACAGCAAAGCAAAATATCAAATGGCTTAATTTCAACTAAATCTCATATGTTTTTTAATCCAATCTCTAAGTTCGGACATGGTCTTTCAATTTTAAAATAATTCATACTATTAGTATTGTTGCAGTTGAATACTGAACTTGATAAAATTGCTGGTGTGAGCCAAATAATATTGGAAATATAAACACAGCCAGTTAATATCAGAAAATTAAAATGTCAGTGTCAAAAGTCTAGGTAAACAAACATATGCTTTTTTGCAGATTTTTCCAACATGGTTAAAATTGTATAACTAAAGGGTATTTGTAAATTGAAATAAAAGTTGGTTCTTTGTAATATTAAATAAATTCATAAAGCAATATGTTTCGATTTCTAAAAATATTGCCAAGAAATGTCAACCAATATTTAGCACCCACAAAGAATAAATTTTGCTACAGAAGTATATGCAATGTAGAAAATCAGACCAACAACAAAAGTTTAAATGCCAATTTTATTGGACTAAATAGCTTAGCTTTGAAAATTAATCAGGATTTGGTATGTCCAAAGTCAACGTATTTTAATAATCGGAATAATACCAATAGCGAAGTGGTCAATTCGGTATTATATGATCATAGTAATGTGTTCGGATATATTAAAAATTACAGGCAAGTTTATATAGAAAATCCTAATGCAACAATAGAAATGCCGCCACAAAATAAAGTAGAAGATGTAATACAAGCGGCTCGATTAATAGTTATTAGAAGAAGGAAAATGAAAAAGCATAAACTTAAAAAGTTAAGAAAAAAAATGAAATTTGAATGGGCAAAAGTTCGTCAAAGAAGAGAAATGCGCAAAGAAAAAGCATTTCAAGCGGTTCTCATTAATCAAATTAAGGAAGCTGAAAGATTTAGTGCGGAACAGTATGTAGAACAGAAGCTTAAACAAGCAAATGAAGTTCCCATCCCACGATTTTGGAAAGGCAGGCGCTTGCCAGCTTTCATTATAAAAGAAAAATTAGGGATCAAGTAATCGTTTTCAAGCTGCAATTAGAAAATTTAAAAAATTATACCGAAATAATTTTCATAATAAATTTAACAATTTATTTTCGACTCCTTTATGATTTTACTACACAAATTTTGTATTTTATTTATCCTTTTTTGAAATTTCAGCAACTTCAGTGCCTCGGAAATTAGGAAACTGTTCCCATGGTGCATTCAAATCGAACTTTCTAAATTCTTGAGCTAATTCTAAAGGTTCACATACGACTCGTTTCTTTTCGTCATCGTATCTAAGCTCAACATAGCCGGATAGTGGAAAATCACGTCTTTGTGGGTGTCCTTCAAATCCGTAATCTGTTAAAATTCTTCTTAGATCAGGATGGTTAGCAAAAAATACACCGTACATATCCCAGACTTCTCTTTCATACCAATTTGCTGCTTTATGTACGTCACAAGCCGAATCAACTGGAGTTAATTCATCAGTATATGTTTTTACACGAATTCTTGAGTTATAACGCAATGATAGAATATTATAAATGATTTCAAAACGATATTGACGACAAGGTACATCCATACCAGCAATATCAACTAAATTTGTGAACTGTGAGTTCTGGTGGTCTTTCAAAAACTGAAGAACTTGTGTAATACCTTCTGGTACTACCAATACTTCCAATTCATTGCCACTTGTTAATTGTACTCGTTGCACATATTTTGGTAAACATTCTAATACATATTTCCCGAAGCCTGTTAATTGGGAACGTACTTCTTCAACTTCTTTGGACTTTACTTCAGCTGCTGCTGTCGATGAATATGGAATGGCTGATTTGTAGCCTATTTGTAATGCTCTGCCATTTCGACACAAATTTTGAATTGCCGCACCAACTAATTTGTTCATTTTGCAATTCTTTAGAAATTTTACTTGTACGAAGAGATTTCCACTATTTTTGCATAACAATCTGGAAAGTTGACGTTTCAATTTGACAACTAAATTTGAAACATCCTCGATTTTGACACTATTTGTGAATTTTCAAAGTACTGTGTTCAGTTTGCAAAATTGCTCTGAATTTAATATTTCGATGAGCTCATAAAAATAATGACAAAAATAGACATTTTTGCTTTTTATAAATCATTTATGGGCTATTTACATTCGCGCTTGGCTTTTTTTTATGTAGAATTGAAATTTAATAATAAACTTAAGTAAATAAAGAGAAAATCTTTTAAATTTTGCTTGTCAAGTTGATTGAGCCATAATATAACTAATTTCCTGTCTATTGACTTTACTGCTTGCATTTAAATAAAAATAGCTTCCTTGAGGAAAGCTATTTTTAATATTGTTGAAAACTATTTTCAACATTAATTAAGCTGTAATCTAGAATTATGTTAATCCTAGGTTATGATTTAATTTAGCATTTTTCAATGATTTTTTTAAAAGATTATGTGTCAAATTCGAGGATATTTTGACTCTTAGTTTTTAATAACATCTTGGTAAATAAAAACCATGATCAGCTGTTAAAAGAAAAACAGTTAACAGCGAGTTGTTTTTAAAAAGCATTAAAGTGTTTTCAAAATATATTTTAAATTAGATTTGGTTAAAAAAAGCTATAATGACATCGGTAGAATTATATTTTTCCGATGAAGAAGAAGAAATTTTGGAAGTGAAAAGAATAAGGAGAAGTTTAAGGGACAGTTTTAATCCGATGGAGTTAGACAACGACGTGTAAGTGAAATAATTGGCTATTTAGTTATTATAGCATTTTTAATTCATTTTAGATTCATAAGAAACTTTCGTTTATCAAAGCCTGCATTTCTTCATGTGTATAATAGTATTGAAGATAAACTGCAATTAAACATAAGACAACAAGCTGTACCAAACATTATTAAATTAGCGGCTGCCTTAAAGTTTTTCGCATATGGTGATTACCAGACATCTTTCTTCGAAAATGATCTCGATATGGGCCTCGCACAGTCTACACTATCATATATATTTAAGGTAATAAAATAATAAAAAAGAACGTACCTACCAACTTATACTTAATGTGAATATTGAAATTTAAGTAATGAGATATCTATCTCGGTTTTTAACCAGCCTATTTTTAAGTATACTTCATCTATATTATATGTGTCAACTTTAATTACAGGAAGTATTTGATGCACTGGAAAGTAATATTTGTTCAAAGTATATAAATTTTGAATATAAACCGGATGAACTACGCAGAGTAAAAGACCATTTTTACGAAAAATATGGTATTCCAAATGTTATAGGTTGCCTCGACAATACACACCTCAAAATTATAATGCCAAAGAAAGATCTTCGACATTTGTATGCAAACCGAAAAGGCTTTTTTAGTTTAAATATTTTAGTTGTGAGTAAGAAGTATTGTTTTCAAAAATGTTATATATAATTCATCTTTCGCATAAGGTATGTGATGACTTAATGCACATACGATATATTGATGCAAGAAATCCTGGAGCAACATGCGATGCCGATGTTTGGAATAAGTCAAGTTTAAAGCGAAAACTTCATGAAGATTATTGTAATAACCGCAAAACTGGTGTGCTTTTGGGTAGTAACGCTATTTCTTAATTTTTGTTTTTTAAATATGTAACTATAAGTAATACTAAATCTACATTTTTTCAAATTTAGGAGATGATAAGTATCCCCTTACTCCATATCTTTTAATACCCTATAACAATGTAGAAAAAGGATCATTGCAAGAAAAATTTAACAATAAACATAAACTTGCACAAGAAGTTATTGAAAAAATGTTTGTAATATTGAAAAGTAGGTTCAGATGTTTACTGTCAACAAAAGAGTTGCATTATAGTCCAGAAAAGGCAACGCAAATAACTAATATATGTGCTGCACTACATAACATTTGCTTAAAATATAAAGTTGAAATGCCTGATATTCAAAAAGAAAATAATCAAAATGATGATAATTCGATCGATGCTAAATATGGAGAAGATGAAATTATCAAAACGTCATCAAATGAATTATATAATGGTGGAAAGTTAGTGAGAGATTCAATATTAGATCTTTTTAAAAAATCATAAGCCCTTGTGGCAACAGAATCTCAATATAACACACAAAACACAAAAAATTTTTTTATTTTTTTAGATTGGGTAAAGTCTATAATATTGTTAAGTTTTATTCTCTTATATTTTATAAAATGCATTTTAAACTATAAAAGTATTTTTTAAAAATTTATTTTTATGAAGGTCTATATGAGAATAAAATTTATGAAAATAATGCTATTTCAAAGTATGAAAAAAATTAATGATTTGAAGGGTCACCTGTTTGATTTTTTTCCTTTGTAAAATTGTGAAGAAACTGATAAATCTAGTCGCAAGAATGTGAATGAATTTTATTAAATTTAAGAGTTATTTTAACAAATAAAGTCACAAGTTTTCGTATATATTATAATGTATCTACATATGTATGCTTTGTTATTTTATTCAAGTAGCTACTCATGTGAATATTCAGCAAATAATTTTGAAAAAAAAAGCCGGGTTTGTTTTATATTCCTACATGTTTCTCAAATTCTATAAGAATTTAATAATTAATAATTCTACAAGAATTTCAGTAACTTGTAAAAATATAAATATATGAATAGCTGAATTCATTATATACTTATAAGATGATAAGTATACAAATGAATAAGTACGTATGTATGTATACACCACAAATAATAAGAAGCATGAATTATAAATTAAATTTATAAGCTTATATTATTGTGTTGTCTGTTAGTCTGTGCAGTCATAATTTTGTACATATAATAAATTTTATATAAAATTAAGAAATTTTGTTTTTATTTGCTATTTTTTTTTTTTCGAAAAATAATTTATAACCTCTTCATAATCAATTATTCGTCTTTTGTTAAAATTAAATAATTAAAAAATAATTAAAAAAACAGATTCAATTTTACAATAATTGGTACAAACTTATAAGTTGCATTGTATAAATAAAAATTTACGACAAATTAAAATCTAAAATAAAGCGCTTAATAAAATTACTAAAAATTCTTGATTACCTTTTTAAATATGCTTGTTAAAATTCGAATATAACTACTTAGTTATGCTAATCGTTAATCGTAAAGATAAGTATAAATAAAAAGAAAAGAAATGTATGTATGTACATATATATAAAAATAAAAACCAGAACGAAAAAAAAATAAATAAAACAAAAATAGTAAAATATAAAATAAATAAAAATATTAGCAAAATAATAAAAGTAAAAAACTTTTTAAGAGATTAGTTGTCAAACGGGCAGTCATCATTGTGGACAGATTTCGAAAAAAAAGAACACAAATTAATTTTTTTGTTTTTGTAAATTATCTTCGTGTGTGCGTTGTTCTCTTCTTTATTTTATTTCTTAGTTTTATTTTTATTTTTTTCTTTTTGTTGTTTTAATTTTAAATTAATTATGCCCATTTACAAAAGTTGAGATACAACGATGCATTATTTCGATTTTAAAATTTAAAAATCCTACTTACATACATACGTACATTGTTATTAATTACTAATCGAAACTTGTCGAATTTCGAATAAAAAAAAAAACATTTTATTGTTTTTTTTCTTCATTATGGTTGACGTAATTTCAATTTCATTATTACTTATTTTCGGTGATTATTTATGATTGTATACACATGTGTAGTATGTAAACAACATTAGTAATAAAAATAAAAATAATTATAATAAAAAATTCAAGTATAATAATAAAATTTTATATTTTAAAATTCAATATTCAATAATTTATTCGTGTGTGATTAAGAGTTACAAAACAAAAAGTAAAAAAAAAAAATGGAAATTAAATTTTGAATGTTTAAAGTTTTAATCTAAATTTTTTTTTTTTCGAAATCCTTTTTCGAATATACATATTTCGAAATTGTTTGTAATGTACTTTTATTTTGTAGACCAACTTAAATAATATTAAAATTAGAATTTTTAATATATTTTTTTTTTTCTGTTAATAATTTGGTATTTAATCAATTAAATGTAGTGTTAAATATAAAATATTAAAAATATAAAATATAATATAATATATATAAAAATTTGTTGTTTTTTGTTAAAATTTTTGTATATAATGTAAAAATGTGTAATATAAATGTATGAATGAAATATGTATGTGCATGAAAATTAAATTTTAATTTAAAATAATTAATATTACAAAGTGTATACATACATATGTACGTATATAATATAAAATTGAGTAACTGTAAATTTTTAATATTTAAAAATTAATAATAATGGCCACAAATAAGGAATTGGTTATTGATTGGAAATCACTTGGTTTACCAGATAATTGGACGACACGAGGTAATTTTATTTTTTTATAAACAATATTTTTAATTTTGAATTAAAAATGAAATGTCGCAAAAGAAATTTCGAAATATTTGGTTTTTTTTTTTAATTTTTATAGCCTGAAACTAATTTGTGCAAATATATGAATAAGAATGTTGATTTCTAAATTTTAATTTGTATTTTTATATTCGAAATTAAATTTGCAATAAAATAAAAAATTACACAAATTTTACAGAGTTCGTTTTTCATTGCATGTATGTATTTAATGTACATATGTACAGGATTATTTATTTTAAATAATAATAAAAATTAAAAAATAAATTTCAAATAATTTTGCTGCCTCATATATGTAAATTGTGAAAAAAACAATATTTTTAAGGTTTCGATTTTTTCATTGTTCCCGAAACTGATTTTTGTTGGCTTTTATATAGACCAGTCTAAAATTTTGCTATTTTTATTCTTTTTCTTTATGAAAAACTGAATAAATTTTATTTAGTAAAAATTGAATAAATTTTTTAAATTTTCAATACACATAAATAGGTATTTCTTGTAATTTTGAGCAAGTAATTGTAGATTTGCACACATAATAATGATATGATTGTGGATGAAAACTTGATTGGATTTTTAAAATTCCATTCCTGTTTTTAAATTCTTTTAGCATATTTAGAAACATTTACAAAACAATTTACTTAATTGTATTTATTATTAAAATTTATATTGTTTCAAAAAGTATATTATATAATGATATTTGTTATATAATATTTATTTAGAAAGCGAATATGAATTTGAACCAACTTAATATTTCAAAATTTAATTTTTAAATGAGTACCAATCAGTACAGTTTCCTATATAGATTAATTGCATTTGATAGGATTGCAATTAATTGCTTCTAAAGATTTTTCGCCCATTTCTTTCCCACATTACGGAATATGGTCCATTCAATCATGACACGTAACAAGTAATGTCTTATTATAGGCAGCATGTCATTTATCAGGAATGATTGGACTACTCCGCTAGTCCCTAATTTTCTGTAAGTACGTTCAATAATAATAACGTTGTTAATAATATTTTTTTCTTTCACACATTACAAATGAAATATTAATTTAATAATACTTTCTTAGTGCAAATTTAAAATTATAACACTATTTAAATTAGTCATTCTAGTCTAAAGGCTAAAAAATTAATGAATTTTTATTTGAATATTTAATGTATATTTTATTCTTTCTTCAAATTAAGTATCTTGATTTAGTTATTTAGGTTATCATTTACATACATAAATAAGATTGAAAAATCATAAGATTAAATTTAAAATAGAAACTTATTACTAATAATATGTATAACGGTATCTAATTTTTATTATATGTATATGTATATAATAGAATTAGAATTCTTATCTTTATTAATAAATTTGGTCAAAATTCACAAATTTTGCATATTGTTAATATTTTATTATTTACTTATAGCAATCGAAATATAAAAGTTAATTAAAATATATTTATACTAAGCATATAAGTACAATATAACAAATTTTTAAGAAATTTTTGGAAATTTTCTTTTTTTAAATTTATTTTATTTCCATTTAATATAATTTTTTAATAAAATCTAAAAATGAACACAATTGTGTTGTATGTTGCACAGCTAATACCTATAGCATATATAGTTAAAAACAAAAATGTTTTTTCTATAACGCCTTCTACTTACATACATATAAGTAAGTAGGTATTTATTATATACTACCTCACCTGTTTAGCATATTGTTTTAAAATTTTTATTATAAATATGTGCCTATGTATAAGAATTATAGCAATATGCCGACACAATCTGAAATGGAATTTTTAAGAATATTTTTATAATAATTTAAATAAAAATTAAGTTAATTTTAATACCAGTTTTATAAATATGGTTTTATATTTTAAAAAATTCATTAATTTTAATTAAAGGTTATAATTATTACACATGGTTTTATATTATATAACAATATAAAATTTGTTACTCTACTTAAATATGTATAAGAATTTCAAAAACAGAAGTATTTTTTATTTATTAAACTATTCGAACTTTTCTTTTACCTACAATAATATTAGGCGTGTAAGATTAAATAAACAAATCGACTAGTTATTTCGAAGGAGTTGACATATAATGGCTTGGGAACTACTACATGTTTTCACTTAAACATTAGGTGAAGTAAAAAAATGTTATGATATTGTTTTGCAGAGTTCAGGCTTGAAATTCTATATTTAATTTGATATATTGCAATACGTAATATAAGTCTACAATTAAACTTACGATCTCATTTCAATTATTTGGGATCCAATAACTTTTTACTTATTTTTAATCAATTAACCAAAAAATTTGCATTGTTTCTATTGCAAGAACAATCAAAACATATTAAGGAACTTATATCAAAAGGAAAAGTAAGGGTAGTTGGTGCTATAAACCCTGAAAATTTTATTAAAACGTGTATTATAATGAGAAACGTATAACACAAGGCAAAGAGCAGTTTAAAATTTTAAGTCAATATAACTTACGGATATATGAAAGGCAATTGAATTAAATTAAAAGTTAAATTTGAATATTATTTTTCATTATACTCGTAGTTTTATTTTGAATTCTTTTATAATTTTTCTTAAAGCCGC
The DNA here is from genome assembly GCF_029603195.1 of Condylostylus longicornis. Classification (NCBI taxonomy): domain Eukaryota; kingdom Metazoa; phylum Arthropoda; class Insecta; order Diptera; family Dolichopodidae; genus Condylostylus; species Condylostylus longicornis. The sequence continues at coordinate 854,127 of NW_026577982.1, forward strand.
ATAAATTTATTACTTGGAGTAGGTGTATGTTAATTGATTTATGTTTATAGATTATTATGATTATTAAATATTTATTTTTATATTCCTAGAATAAATGTCATAAATGGCTAACTTATAAAGTTTATATCAAAGTTGTAACTAGTTTAATATTCAATTTGTTAGTACTACTTATATATAGCTACATATTTTATATTTATAGTAAATTTAGGTCAAAAAAAAGCATCCGTTTTAAAACATTTTAAAACCGAACTACAAATTTTTACTAAAAATTCGCCTCAGTTTACTCAAATATTTAAATATATTTAATTTAAATTATGATATTTTTTTTTGCGCATGATGCACTTGAAACACACATTCTTTATAAATTGAGAAAAAATATCGCGATTGATTAAATTAATTAAATCTCATTCAATTGATTTATTCTTACAATTTATTATTGGAATTTTTTTTATAGGCAAAATAAAAAAAGAAAAGCAGAAACTTTACGAGCATTTCGTGTTTTCTAGGTTTTAATTATAGAAAATATGTATAGGTATACCCATGTGTGTACGTAAGAGATGAATTAAAATCTGAATTTTTTAGTAACTAGAACGTAATATTGAAATATATAGGGATTTGATAATGTAAGAGATTATAAGCTAATATAGATATTCAGTTATTTGACCTTATTTAATTTTTATTTGAACTGAGGTAAAGTTGTTGAACTCCTTTGTGCACAAATTTTGTATTGCAGTCATAAAATATTTTATAACGTGTATTATAAAGTGTCTTTGAAGATCAAAATACATAAGAAGTAATGTAATATTAGTGTACCTACTACTTAAAAAATTTGAAATTTGGAAGATTATGACTAATTGCTTAATTTAGGTAATTTAATTGATTGGTAGAAAATTCTCGTAAGAGATAGAAAAATAATAGAAACTTTCCTTTAACAAGATGAGCGCAAATTTTAAAATAAAAAATTGTAATATGGTATTAAATTATACTATAGTGAAACTTTTTCAGGATTAGAATGAACCAAAACGATTTTACAAATTATTAAACGCGAAATGTACAGACTATTAAATTCATAATTGCAATCATTTCATAAATCCTAAAGCATATATACAATTTACTTTGTAGCGATTAACTGACAATTTATTATCAAAATAGGCATAGGTCCTTAACTAAACCGAATCCTCAAAGGTTTTGGTTTAAGCTTTTGAGTTCAATTTTTAATATTTTAAAAAGTGGTATAGTTTTTATTGTACCACATAGTATATTAATTTTATTTATATTTAAAGCGAAAAAAAGCAATTTCCTGATTGTTTCTAAATTACAAAATCTGTTTTTTTTTTATTTACATAATGTAAATTTTCTTGTATAACAACACCTTTTGTATACTGCAGCTATTGGTTACATAATATCAAGTAGGCAACTTATGTACATGTTATACGTAATTTGTAATAATAAATTTCAAATTTATGTGCATTAATATTGTACATATATTATGTATATCTATGTATAAATATAAAAATTCTGTTTGGCTTGTAAATTTTCACTTTCTTTTATTGTAAAAGTGAGTACAACTTTTATTTACTTATACAATTTTTATACACAAATTATACAATAATTTGTACAATGTTATGTTAACAATATTTCATATTAAATTTTCAAAATTTAGTTCGTGATTATATGTAAAAAAAAAATCGTAGTACGTATCCTAAGTATGTTATGTATAAGTATGTATGTAAGTTTGTACATACTTAGATATATTAAAATTTGAAAATCTGGTTTTAAACAATTTTCTAATTGTCAACACTAATTTATGCGCATATACAGTAACATTTTCTCATATTTTCTTTAAAAAAATATTGTATAATAGTTTTTTTTTAACATTTACCGATCGTAATATACTAAGAGAGGTATTGTGATATTACCAAATTTCACTCGTTAAATTTTCAACAAAACTAAACAAAAATCTTAATAATAAAAGCGCAAGTAAACTATATTTTTGGAAAAATTTCTATGTGTCGGCTTATTACGGCCTGGAATTGTCAATTTTAGACAAATTTTAGATAAAATTTCTTGAAATCTATTATTTGAATTCTAATTGTCACCAAAACTGCAAATTTTTTAGCTTAACCCGCTGCAAGAAAATTAATTTCGACTAGAATCAAGTTCGCATTTTTCGGGAATATTAACAAAAAAGTTATTAATTTTTCCAAAATTTGCAATAAGTATTTAGAGTAAGTATTGTTAAACAAAGAAAAAGCTTTATTAGAATTTATATTACGTATATTTACAAAATAAACAATCCGGTCAATAATCTGTTGACCACATCATGTTTTTTTTTTGTATAACAATAATACAAATTACAAGTCAAAATATTGTAGTTTGTTATCCAATTCCAGACTTATTTCTTAAAACATAACAAATTTTCTTTGTTATTATTACTTTTATTTTATTTGTTTTATGATTTCGAATTGGGTTTTAATTAATTCTAAATCTGTGAAAGGTGTTTACAAATAAATAACCAATTCAGGTTGCACCATGCTGTCCAAATAAATATATTTATGCATGTGTAATTGAAAGTAAAAATTAGCAACAAAAAAAAATGTAAAGGTTTTCTTTTTTAAATTTATTTTTTGTTTTTTAATTCAATAATGCATTAATAGTAATTTTTTGTTTTGTTTATTAAATTTCTTGTTAATTTTTATGTAAAAATCAAGTGAAATTATATTTTCTTTCCTAATTTTCAAATATGGTAATATTTATGAAAAAAAATGGAAAGATTTAAGAAGAAATATGTAGATGACGAACCTGCTTGTTTGAAACAACTTAATTGAAATTATAACATTTAAATTATAACATTTTTGAGAATATACAACAATTAAATAATTAAATAAACAAAATTAGAGTTAACGAAGTTTTAATGAATGTAATCAAACAACTGTAACAGAATTTTGCTATTTATATCTGAATTTTTTAACCTCTACTGAGAAAAACCAAGATATTCCTCATTACGTCACACATATTTATTTAAAAATTCGGTTTATTTATATTTGACATTGACGCTTTTACTCTTCATATTACATTTAGGTATACGTATCAACTAAAAGACAGTAAGTACAAATTTTAATAACATGTATGTAAATAATAATTTGATAAATACTATAAATTATTTTGCATATATTTAAAATGAATATACAAAATATTTATCCAAGTACATTCATATTTAATATATAATTCATACCAATCTATAATTGGTAAATTCCTCTTTTATGTAATAATATTATTCTTAATAATATACAGTAGACCTGTTTTTATAAACTACTTGAAACCACCTACATTTATATTTAAAAATATAATTTTAAAATTAGCATTGTTAAGGTATATGTAAACTTATATAAAAATTAATTTAAAAAAAATTAAATCTCATTAATTGTAATCGAATTTTGTTATTAAAAATTATATAATAGATAAATTTGTAACGCATATAATTGAAATTTTTGCAAACACTTTACTATACATATATACTTATGTACATATTTATTTAAGTTTAAGTATATGACTAGCATATCAAGTATTTAAAAAGTCATTTTTGGTTATGATTAACCCAGTTTTATAACCTTCAAATTCATCACCATAAAAAATTTTAACTATATATATTTAAATTCAAATTTTTTTTTTTTATTTTTCGTTTTTGATAACATTACACTTAAATAAAATCGTGTGAAATTTAACGGAAATTAAATTTACACGTTTTATTAAAGAAATACATAAAATGTTTTTCAAATTATTTGTTACTCTTTATTCAATTTATTCAATGAAATAGTTGTTTCGAGTTGAATTTGTTTGAAACAGAGTTTTTGGAATTGAAAGCCAATATTATGTTATTTTAATTACTAAAAAAAAGTTACTTTTGAGTATTACGAATATCGACTAGATTAACGCTTGTCTAAATCGACTACATTAATTTGGAAAAAATTTAAAAATATAGAAGAAATTATCAATACCATACTCTACTTAATTCAGTAGCCTTTCTCAATTGGGGATTACATGTGCATAGTAAACTATTGGGCGTTAGGGTTAAATGTTTAACAGAATATTTCTTCTTAAATGCTATTGTTAAGGTAAGCCTGCAAAATTCTTTCTTTTTTAAGGATATTTCCATACGTTTGCGATTAAAGTCCTGGCTCAAGGTCTATTCCTATATTCAAGATCCTTTCTATATAGAAAATTGTGAATTATTGTATAAAATCTAAAATAACTGTATCGATAAAATTAAATATGTATGTACATAATAAAATATTCAGTGCTTTCAATCAAAACTATAGTAAAACTATTTAAAATCCAAATACATACAGTGATCTAGTGATGCAATTATATTTATGTATTTTGTTAGTACATACAATATCTATTAATTGATCGATTCAATCGATTAGATATTTAACTTGTTTGATATTCAAATAATAAAATCGCTTAAAAAAGTAAAAACTTGTTGTCATAACAAAATGACTGTCATCTTTTTGTTTTTTTTTTTTTGTAATATTTTTGTAAATTGTAATCAAATACGGCATTGTCTAATGATTTTCAATTGTAAACACACATTATATTTAATTTTATGACAGCTTTTTTTAATAAATGAATGAATAACTTAAATAGTCAAAAACAAGTCTTCCTGATGAAATCTTTATTTACTTTTTTATTAATGTCAACTTTTTGATATTTTTTTTTCGTTTTTGTTTATTTTATAAATTTTAAATCAATATAGACTGGTTCATGCGCAAATGTTTAATAATTGAATAACAAAAGGTAAAAAAAAAATATAATGGTAATATATTTTAAGTGTATTGCCATACTACGATAATTTTTAAAAATTTTACGAATCAAAAAGAAATATTAATAAATTTTTATAATAAGGCATTTTAAGTACATACATATCTAAAAAATCTTAAATTGTATTTGATGAATTTGCATGATTTTGACCTATTTTGGCTTTTATAGCTTTTATATAGCATCTATATGGTATAATTATATACATCTATATACATTAGTTTGTCGAATTTATGAAATCATTACATTAGTATTCACCCTGTACACCACTTGAAAGCTGCAATTGAGTTTGCCAAAGGACTTAGTGTTTAGCAGTGTATAGCAAGCCGTGCGACTTGCTCTCATTAAATAATCTTATATAGTTCAACAAGAAAACCTACTTACTTATTATGTGTGGTATCACAACTTTCGGCAACACCATTATTTTAATGCTTTTCAGTTTTTTCTTTTCAATTGAATTAATTTATACTTAAATTTGTTAAATATGTACTAATATCTTATATTATTTTAAGTGGAGAGTAAGTGTAAATTCAAAATTAAAAAGAAAAAATATCAAAAATATCTTAGTTCATTTTGTTAATTTACTAATAATTTCCGAATTAAAATAAACAAATGAGCGGCTTATATGGAAATAGTTTTTTTATTTAAAATGTTTGATTTCTTCTTCAGTCTGAGCGCGCGATCACAATAATAATACAGAGTTAATTTTAAGACTACTCATAGCAAAAAATTAATAATAAGAAGAAGAAAATTCATTTTAACTATTTTCAAAAATAATTTATGACTAAATCAAAAAAGCATTTAAAAAAAGCCGGTGATTAATTTTTATTCACTTCTTTTTTAAATAATTTACAAAAATTTTTACTTTAAATAAATCAAGAAAGGTGACAATGTTTAAATACCATTTACAAAAACTTTTATTTTTAATATGGTAATTTCGACTTATAAGTATACGTTTATTATATTTCACAGGAAGTAAAGAAAATTAATTTTTCTCGGTTTCTTAACATAATTAAAATACTTTTGTTAGTTTTTACTGTCAGTTTTGAAAATATTATGTAGAATTTGTACACTCAAATAAACTAAACTATGTATGAATTCATTCTTCTTAGAATAAAATACTTTGCTTTGTACACCTTCTAAGTAATTAAAGCCAATAAATCTCCATAAACTATGTAAATCACTTCTATTATATAAGGCTTAAATAAACTACAAAATATATAAAATTTTTTCAAGTTCGCTGTAATAATAAAATACTTGTATGTATGTATTTTAAATGAAAATAAGAAAAAAAAAATTATTATTTTGTTTTTAAAAAAAAAAAATAAAATTTTAGATTTTTTGTTTAAAATTAGTTAAATTTTAATATAAAGAAGTAAAGTTGTTTTAATCGTAAAATGAATTGTAAATGAAATTAAGAAGGCAATCTTTCGTCATTATATTTGAAAACATTACTTAAAAAAAGTAAGTATATAATTTCGTTAAATATACAAAATTGCATATTTTATATTTGGTTAAACATTTATAACGTGTGTAAGGCAATCTAGAAATTTTAAAGTTTGAAAATTCAATTTGATATCAAGAAAAATACTTAAATATCCACATAAAATATTTTTTTAACACCTTTATAAGTAATAAATTTTGCCAATTCTTTTCAATATTTAATTAAATAGGGAAAATCTATAATAAATTTATCGCAATTGAAATGTCTGAACTGAAGATTTTGAATTCGAAAAATCGATTTTAAATTTATTAAATGGAATTATTTTTGAATTTCAAAAACTTTACATAAATCTTTTATAATAAATCTTAAATGATTGTGTAGTTTATACTTTAATAGAGCAAAGAAATATGATGAAAATATGATGAAACTTAATAAATTAATATTTTAATAAAATAAAGAAGTTTAAGGTACAGTATATGTTTAAAAATTTTTGCAAAAAAAAAACTCTTAAATTAATAACAGAAAATTAAAAATGTATCATCCATAATCTTTATGGAAACTACAAAATCTAACATCCAAACACTTTAAATGAAATCTCGTAAACCATATGACTGTTTATATTGTGCTTGGAATTGGCTAAAATAAATGCTTTTTTTGCTAAATTGTCAACATTTTTGGTCAACTTGAATGCCTACAGCTATGTTTTTTCTAAGTCTCCCCGAGCTCTTACCAAAATAAAATATATACAGCAAAATTTCAAAAAAAGCTATGAATTTAAAAATGTTTAGAAACTGAAAAATACATAAGTAAATTTTTTTTTTTTTTCCTTATTCACTCCTAGAAGGAGCATAGGGCTAGTGCATGAGAAATCATAAGTTTCATAAGCGTCATAGAGTTTTAACTAAGTAGGTGAATAACCTGCCGTAGTTTTATTTATATTAATTACTTATTTGAGGTTATTAATATTTACTGTTTATTTTTCTTAGTTTTTTTTAATATGGAATATTACGAATATTTGAAAATTACTTGTATAATATTTATTAGTATTGTATATTAAGTTATAATAATATTGAATATAATTTTTATAGTGACCTGGCCGGGGTTTGAACCCGAGACCCTTCGGTTAAAGGACCGGTGCCATGCACCAATGGTCAGATCATAACTAAATTTGCTTGAAGATAATTCTTCTGCTAGTAGAAGTTCATTTAGAGATTGCTCATAAAAATGATTCAGAAAATAAAATAAAAAAAAAAAAAACAAAATAATTTAAAAAATATAAAAAGAATTTAGAAAATAAAAATTTAAAACTTGAATGCATTTTAATATTGTTTTTAATTTTTTTTAGCTTGTTTTTATTATAAACTGGTCATGGTCAAATGTTGTTCCTCTTTGTATCTATACGGTAATTTATTAAATAAATCTGCCAATATGATAATTTTTGGAAAACAAAATTAGATTTTTTTTTATTATTGGTTTTTTTACGTTCTTTTAATTTATTATTCGAAATTTCAAAAAAAAATATGTTCAATTTAATCTAGTAACGGTAAAGTCACGCATTCATATTTATTTCTGTTATTGTCAGAGATCAATGGCTTTGTGATAAGAAGAAAAAAAAATAAAAATATAATGCAAAAACAATGAGAGAACCTGATTTTAAAAAAATCAGAAAAAAATAATAGCAATAAAATGCAAAACATTCAAAAATTGCTATTGTTATTAATTTTTTGATGTGAAAATTAAAGATTTGAACTTTAGAATTCAATTCAAATTCAAATATCGTGCATCGTGTGAACATTTGAATAAACTAAAATTTTTTTTTAGAAATGTTGGTTTTTTTAAAAATATACTATGCACCTGTTAATTATAAGGTAATATTAATTATTTTAAACAGATTAATTTTGTATGAATTTTATGTACATTTATACTATGAAAAGTGAAATCGTAGAACTGAAGTTATTTTGAAAAGCAGATTAATTTACTATTCGGAAACTATTTTTTACACTCATAGCATCTAACATACTCAAATGTCCAAAGTATTTAATTACTACATTTTAATCAAATTTAAATAATTTTCATTGTAATAAATTTTTAACTATTTTTTAATACGTTTTTCTAAACACACTTAAAATTTATTTGAAATTTTTAAAAAATATTAAATTTTTAAAAGTTCTCTGAGATTTTTTCTTTAACCTGCATTTTTTTTTTGTATTTTAAATCTTATATAAATTATATTATTTGATATTATGAATAAATATTAAAATTTTTTATAACATTTATAAATAATACATCATATTAAAAATATTAACATTAAAATATAAATATTAAAATTTTATTGTAGAAATATTTTTCATATTACTTTTATATTGTATAACAAAAATTCAAAGTTAAAAGACCAATATTAATAATAGTACTTAAAAACTAAATTAGATTATATTATAAGAGAAAAAAAAACTTTACAAAAATCTAATGACACCTCTATATGAGTAAAAAAAAAATAAAGACTTTAATAACGATGGCAAAAATTTATTTGACCTTTGTATCGCAAAGTTTCTACATCTATATAAATTATATATGTATTAAGTAGTATTGGTAAATTTTCAATAAAATTCAAATAAAAATTTAAAATGTTATTTGAATTTTTCGATATTTTTTCATTTGCAATAGTAGGATAATTTTAAAATTATAATTATTTTAAAATATTTTAATATATTTATATAATAGCTGGATATAATTAATTTTGTTTCAATGCAATTTTTCTATATAGCTATTAGTTACAAATGAAAATACTGGTATAATTTATAGAACCAATCTGAAATTATTAAATTTATTATAGACTTGAATTTTAACAAATTATTTTTATACAATTAAACATTAATATTCAAATCAAGATGAGATTTCCATAAATTATTTTTCATAAAATAGTTTAATTATCTAACCTTATTCTTTTAACTTCATTTCTAATACTTTTTTTCTTTAACATAAATGCATAATATTTTACACTGTCTTCTAATTGCAATTGTAAAACCATGTATACGCCTTAATGTGATAAGCATATTAATATTATTAGTAAATGAGAATCTATAATTTTAGAACATAAAATTGAGATTTTGTAAAATTTGTTACAAAACGAACAGATTTTGGTATGGAAAATTTCAAATTTTAAAATGATTCGAGAAACACAACAGACAATCATTTCTGTCACTTATTTTTATCACATTTCTATAATTTTCCTTTATTAGTAATATATTTGAATATTTTAAGCATCATTATCATTAGATGATTTCAAGCCGGATATTTTACATAGTTTTTTAATTGCAATTATTGTATTAAAAATATAATATGCATATATAATTGGAATTAAACTAAATATAATTATTGTTGTCCATTTGAAAACACTGTTCAAAATAAAATGCACGCCCGCATCAAATCAAATACATGTAAAAAAACATAATTAAATGAAAAAAATGTTGGAATTTATGTTCTTTGATTCACTCTGTTTTCTTTTTTTTATTTTATTTTATTTTTGCATTAAATAATTTCACATTTTAAAAGTAATTGAATCTTATATATCATTCGCAAATTTAATCAAAAAACAATTTTTAAAGTAAAGAATAAAAATATTTTATTTTTGTTTTAAAGAGAGACAAAATCGTGCCTTAAATGTCGAAAATTCGGTAGAAATTCGAAAAGAAAATATATTTATTTTTTTTTATTGTAGGTATCATGTTAAAAAAAAAACTAAAAAATTGAAATAAAATGAAAATGAAATTGAATACTAGAAAATATAGTCAAAGTGAAATAATCAGTTATCGCATGACACAAATTTATGTCTTATAGAAATGTTTACGTTTTTGTTTCACTTTCAATTTACAAAATTAATGTAAAAAAATATTTCTACTTGCTTTTATAGTAAAATGATAACTAATTAGGATTACCAAAGCTACGAAATTTTCCACTTTCAAAAAGGCCAATTAATTATTTTTGTAATTTAACTCTAAATTAATTTGTTAAAATTTATCAACATAATTTTTAAATTAAATGAACTTTTTGCAAACAATTATTGACTGTTACTTAAAATTAAAATATAATCTTACTAATAAAATATAAATAAACATCGATAAAAATTCAGCAACACAATGTATGTTTAATTATAAGTAAACAGATTTTTCATCGTGTCTTTCAGCTTGTATTATTTGTTGCATAAGGTTAAGATTCCACTGAATTGTTCGGGTTTTTCTACTAAAAAATTTGAGTTTTCATATTTAAATACCACTTTTTCTAAATGAATTTAGTTTGCATCTTTTTATGTTGAATGACTAAAATAAAAATGGAAAATTAATAAAAATATTTTAGTAACGTTGTTGTTTAATTGAAATTAATAAAAAAAAATGGATTTGTTTCTAATATTATAGGGCTATTTATAGCATATTTATAAAAAGGAGGAAAAAATTATTGTTTTAGTATTAAATTCACAGATTTTGGCAATCTTTTTCAAATATTTATAAAGTACCACTATGTATGTAAATTACAAGCGCTAGTCCAACTGATATATATATATATATAAAAATTCAATGTCAAAGACAATGAACTATGAGAAAAGAGTCCTACATGTATTAAAAAGGAAAATGTAAATAAATAAAATTAAAAAAGAAAGTAATAAAAAGAAGTGTATGTAAACATTTTTCATCTGTAAAAAATTTTTTTAACAACACTAAACAAAAAAAAATGGCAACTAAATTTTACTATTACTACATATGTGCATAAAATTTTGGGCAATCCTTAAAATTTATTTGTTTTCAAGTTGAAATTAGTATATAAGGATTGTGAATTATAAGATTAATAAAATTGAAAATATTGAAAAATCAATTCAAATTTTCTTTGTCAATAATCTATCGCCAACAATACAAGAACATAGGGTGTTGAGTAAAATATGGCAGACTGATAATATTGTTCATTAGACTTTATTTTTAAGAAAGGAAATGAAATAAAAGATTTAAGTGAGAAACTTTTTAAGAATATTTTTCAATCAAAAAATTTCACTCAAAAAATATAATGAATTAACAAAATTTAAGATGATTATTGGAATAATATGTTTTCCGTGTTATGTAGTTTAAAATGAATATCACTAAAGATTGTAGGGGTTAAAGGGGTATAACGGGTCGTCTTCAAAGAAAATATAAAAAGGTAACTAACTTGTTTAAAAATTAATTTCATTTGAAAAATTGTTTAAGATTTTTTTAAAAATTGTAGATTTTTTAAAAAATTATTGTTAAATTTCTGAAATGTTTTACTTGCAGTTTGCTGTTTTCAAAAAATCAGCTGTAAAAAGTACTTATAATAAAAGCACTGCTTTGTAGTATAAGCAGTTCTTATTAAACATATACACTGCAATCCAGTACTAAGTTAAAAATGCGTTTTCAGAAGAACCTATAAAGTTTAAATACCAATGGTGATATATTCCAAGCACTTCAGTTGTATAACCTTTACACCGGCACCGCACAATTTTGATTTCAATCTAAATTTTAATTTCCGTTTTCCTCCACAATTGTCCACTTTTTTCACATTGTTCCATCTTTCTTATATAGATCACCCAAAATTTTCTTCTTATTTATTACCATTATGCGTTTAAACAGCGCAAATATTATCCAAAAAAAAAAAAATTCGTATGATTTTTCTTCTGATGTTTTTTTGTTCTTCTATACTTAAAAAATTCACCTTATAACATAAAAGTTAGCGTATAACACGACACAATAATTTTATTTTAGTGAATTTTCGCTGCAGTATTTTGTCTTGTTTTTTCATCTAAAAACAAATAGAAAAGAAAAAATCATTTGATTTTAATTTTGTGTTTTAAATTTTAAAACAAAATAAAATTTATAGACTGCGTGAATTCAAAGACATGCACTTTTTGTATTTAGAAAAAAAAAACATAAACTAATATCACTTGCTTATTTCTTGTAAAAAAAATGTTAAAAGATTCTATTAAATTGCTATTGCTTTTATAAATCATGTATGTGCACCCTCCTCTTGAATTGCATTACATTATGAACATATTATATTAATATGTATTAAGGTATAGTGAAATTGTTGAACATATTAAATTCGATGAAATTTTACACAAATTAAAATTTCAATAAAACAAAAAATGTATTTAATGTGCGTTTTCGTGAGCTACAGTAATTTAATATTAAATTGATTGAATTGATAATTCCATCATTATTGAATTGATAATAAAAAAAAATTTTCATTATTCAAAAACTATTCGAGTTTATCAAAATTGTATAAATTGAAAAACTCTTTATTTAATATAAAGGTTATAGAAAAATTTAACAAAGTTGAAATTTTTGGAAAAGTATATGAAAGATCATAGCTTGAATAAGCATGTATAAAATTAACACCCTTATAGATTGTAAATTGTAGAATGAGGCGATGATGCACCGCGGTATAAAGGCCCTTATAGCCGTATAGCCGACTATAAATTTCACAAAAGTACTATTACTATTAAAGGATAAAAGAATAGGGAAGCTATATTCAATAATAACAAAATGAATAAGGCGACTCTGCTTTAAGTTCCAGATATGTGTGATTTGGAAGGTATTTTAGATGTAATAATTGCTTGTACCGCAAAACAGTACACTTATTTGCTTCAAAAAAATCATGTTAAAAGTTGTTTCTCACCATTTAATACGAATTAATAAGGATTCAGCTTCTGTACCATTTAAGAACAGAATCAACTCTTATATCGTTTTTTATAGTAAAAAAAAAAAAAATTTGAAATTAAAATATCAACTTTAAATTGAGGCCCTCAGCGCCGTTCTATATATTCTTAAAAATTAAATATTTAAATATTTCAATCACAGACATTTTTGCAAGTAGGCCAGTAATGTTCTGAGCGCCTTAATTATCAATACTTTCATTATAATAATCAATACTCAATTATAATAATACTTTAATCTCAAAATTATGAAGAATTTTTGTGAAAAATTGAAGAATAATATGAAAATATTGTTTCTCAGATTTTTGTGTCTTGGCCAAAAATAGAAATTTAAAGAAATTTCAACAATTTTAATTTAATTTTAAAGGAATTTGCACAAACAGCCTATATTGTTGCAATTAAAGTAACATTCCACATAACAATGAGCTATAAAGTCGTGATAGTGTTATTGTATACTAAAATATTTAAATATCATGAAACTGCACAAATGTACGCATAATAAATTTTAATTATAATAATAAAAGTCCTACATGCAAATTAGTGATCCAATTATAATATGGTGTATATCATAATTAACCTTAACATAGAAAAAACAACAAGGGCATGTTTTTTTCTTGTAATAAGAAAAAAAAATGTTGTATTTTTATCTAAGTTAAAATATCAACATTTCAAGGAAATTCTCTTATATTTAAAACAACAAAACTGTAATACAATATAACAATTTTAATTAAACAATTATTACTATTATAATTTTTTTTTCTAATATTTTTTTTTTAAATTGATAGCATTTAATTTTCTTATCGTATAGAAAAAATCTTCATATTTTCCTTGATATTTCAATTGAAATTCTTTAAATTTATAAAATTTGATTTTCGTTTTTTTTTTTTGTATATTTTTAATTTAATTTTAAAAGTTTTGATTCTTGTATAATCAATATGATTATAATCTCATTAATTTGTTATTCAAATTTTTATAAAAATTATTTTGTTAGAAAATTTTTTATTTAAAATATACGATTTAACTTATTGGCTTTAAACAAAATCTGCATGAGATCTCGTAATTTTTAATTCTTTTTAAATTACTTTGAATTCATTATATTATTCACAATAATAAAATAATCCATCATTATATTGTTTACACATGCATGTATATGTATGTATGTTATTTAAACATTGAGATACATTCATACTTTTTAATTGAAATGAAATTTCAATATCAAAAATTTCAAGAATGTTTTGAATTTTATGCGAATTCAATTTATTATTGATTTCTTAAAAATTCTTGATATGTGTTGCACCATTGTGTTACGGTTTTCTTCTTGATACCACACATGATTATACCAAAATTTTGTTCTTGTATTTTAGATTTCCTGAGACGTTACTACCTCTCCGTAATTGTTAATGGCCTCTAGATGAATTTCTTCTTAAACTTACTAAAATCAATTAAGTATCAGTTACAAAAAATTTAAATATACTATGTTTATAGAAATATAATTACCATGTTGTTTTTCCGAATCTTTCTTTCGGGGCCTTAGGCTTCCAGTAAATTTTTAGTAAATCTTTTTACACAGTAAATTTCCAAAAATCTCCTGCCGCACAAGAGCTTAAAAGGATTCCCAAAATTAATTTTAATTGTTATAACTTCATTGCTTTAGTTTTCTCATCCTGAAAATAGGAAACAAGCAATGTAAAATTAAAATAATTAAAAATATATCTTAATCTACATAAGGGGTCTAGAAAGGGTTTAGATTAGAATAAATAAGATGTTTATTTAAATTAAATATTTTTTAGCATTAGACGAGATTGCTACGGTACTTTACTATTTCAACAATTTAGTATGCCAATCATTAAATATTGAGAGAAAAGAGAGCAGGAGGCAAAATTGTGAACCATAAATTTAATGATTTCATAAAAATAAAATCCATAAAAAAGGTGCTGTTGATGGTTTAATATTTACGAGTAAGGTGATATTCAGGTATTTTAACAATGTAATAAAACTTTTTTTTTTTTTTCAAAACGCTTAAAGGAGGCTTTCGCTTTTTATTTTTTACAAAAAAAAAAAAATTGAATAAAAGTAGATGAAATTTCTTTACCTTACCAAATTACATTTACACCACAACAGTTTTATACCGTTATTATATATACGAATAAACGTTTCTCATTTTGTGCTTGATTAAAATTAAAAAAACAAAAAACTTCATAAATAATTTTTATCTCTTTATTTTCATAATACTTTGAATCATTTATTCAACAACAAAAAATTAAAATTGAATGGCTTTGGCTATCATCATTTTGGTCACGAATTCATTTTTTTTTTTTTTTGTTAATTTCTTTTTCTTCTGTATCATCTATATCAATGAGATGAACCACAAAACGTTTTATGTAGAGCCCATTTTTTAAGATTAAAAATATTTTTATTTATTTAAATTATTTAAAAAAAAGCCCTTAAGGATGAATTCATTATTAAGTTGTGTGTTTGAATTTGAAACGGTATCGATAAATGTATCACGTTATTACATAGTTAGTTAAGTGGCTATTAAGTTGTTTTAATTTTTAAAAAAATAATTGTTATTTTATAATGTGTCTGTTCAGATAGTTTGTAAAACAATTTGCTGCATACATAGTTCTCCAATTGTGGTGATAATAAAATCCAATGTTTTGCACAGATCTGTATATGTTGAGAACTTTGGGTTATTTATTTTACAACATTACAGGTATTAACCCTTGGTTCTCAACTTTTTTAACATAATAAAAAAAACATTTATAAAAGCACACAAGTAACAGAAATCGTCTTCTTCTGAGAATGTTAACTATTAAATGAAAATCTAATTCTTTTTTGAAATTTTATTATTTTAGAATTTCTCCTAAAAGTATGCAAAATTGTATAGTAAGCTTATTGGCTTATAAGTATATTTTGGGCATAAATATTTACTTCTCATTGGGTGAATATACAATAGGAGATGCAAAAGGAAGCCTTCGTTGTTAGTTCTTTTCTATTATGATAATGTAACTAAATCTAAGAAAATCACGGACAGACCACATTTTCGTCTTAAAATACAGTTTTACCGTAAAATTCAGATTGGACAAGTACTAATTTACTTCGTATTTTACTGATTCAATGCCAACATATTGTGTAGAACAAAAAAAATTTTATTTCAAATTTCATAAATTTCAGAACATAAAAAAAATAGACGAGGGGTGGATGAAGTTTTTTTTTTTTAAATTTGATTTTACAATTGATAAATAATGTTAATTTAATGAAGTTGAATACAGAAACACAACAATTTTGATAATTTTTCTACTATTTTTTACTAGATATGTAAGTAAGTATGATTTTTATTAAATTATTAGGCCTATTTGTGTATAACAAAAAAAATAAGAGATTTGTGCAACTATTATATTTTAATTAAATAAATAAAATGTTTATTAATTTTACATGATATTGAACCGAAATTTGTCAACTGTTATACTTTTAAAGGACATGAAATCTGAGATTTTCCCAATATGCATAAGTAAGATCTACACATGAATAACACGTGTAAATGTGTTAACAAAAAAAATTTTTATACCCGCTAGCTGTTGGCAAAAAAAAGCCTACTAGCCGATATCAACAATAAGTCTAGCTAATTTTAATAATATTGTAGTCGCAATTTAATTTTCTACGAATGGTAAATAATATTTTATAAAATATTGTTATGGAATTTTATTTAAAAATTTCTATTTATTTAAAACATAACCTTGAATACTTGATACAAACTTGTATGTAATTCTAATTTATTTCCCTTACTTACCTTTTACCAATCACCATTTAGATCTCTGATCTTGTTATTATATTTTAAATATTTAAATTACGGTTATTGTAATTGCGGTAAAAAATTTTATTTAACTTTGCGTTTAATTTTTTCTCTCTCTTTTTTTTCTTTCTTCTTTCATATATATTCAAATACCTTAACAATTGAGATCACCTTGATCACTCTAGTAACAGGTTATAATATATAATTTTTATTGTTATTGTTATTATATAGTAAAAGAGAATCGATAGTAGCAGTAAAATCAAAAAAATAACAATAATAATTGCTTGGACAACAACACTTTGGTATTGATTTTTGAAAACGAAACATTTACTACCATTGCAATCGCTCCCACGCTATGACATTCCAATTTTTTTTTTTGTGTATTTAAGTTTGTGTTTGTTTTTATTTTATATTGCACGTAAAAAAAAAACAGAACACCTACATCATGTCGTCACTTTTTTTTATGTTTAATGGTTTTAAAAGAGAGAAGTGCAAAAAAAAAAACTTTACATTGTTTTTTTTTTTGTTTTATAAAAATTTCAATTTAATATACATACAATTTTAAAATATTTTTAAAATTTATATAAGTCATCACTGATAGAATAACGAACAAGGCGTAAATGCAGTTATTCATTAAAATATTATGCCCCATCATACGCTTTCTCATGTTAAATATATTTTTTGTGGTGTTAACAACCTTTAGATATCTACATTATAATGAGAGGCTTTTACTCTA
This sequence comes from Condylostylus longicornis, assembly GCF_029603195.1. Classification (NCBI taxonomy): domain Eukaryota; kingdom Metazoa; phylum Arthropoda; class Insecta; order Diptera; family Dolichopodidae; genus Condylostylus; species Condylostylus longicornis. The sequence goes on from NW_026577982.1 coordinate 871,633, forward strand.
ACAATTTTCCCTCCTCCTTAAATTATACTGAGAAAGATTTTTTATTCCTACTGCAATTCATCGGACAAAGACCAAAACTCTGTGACTAAGAAGAAGTGATAATCAAAAATACCATTTTCTTCCTAAGTACAAGTTTCGACCGATTGCAGACCTCTTCTGAAGTTTAATTGCAAAAACAGAATCAAAGCGGTGAACGGCAAAGTCCGACGATTTCCTTTGTTTTGCATATAGTACCACACACACATGGAAATAGATGATGTCAAAAAAAAAAAAAAGCTGTAAAATAGGAAGTTAGGCTATTTTACTGCCGGCGGTAATTTCGCTTGATTCTGGGCAATCCCATATTTAAATATGTGTATTCTATATGAATTTTGATAGTTCGCCACGGAAAATCGCTCTTGTCTTCAAATCTTATTAGCTGCTTGTAACTGTCTTCAAATGTTATTAACTGCATGTCAGACAACTACAGAACCACTTATCTTCTTTTCTTATTTGTAATTCGTTGTCTAAAGCTTTTCATTTTTATAACTGTAATCATTAAAATTTTAAATCAGTTTGAAATTTTATTATTTTATTTCTCATCTTTAATGGAATTTTTAATTGAAAACAATTTGCAAAATTAATATTAAATGTTTGTGCACTGAATTATTTAAATTCAATGTCATGCTTACATTAAAGCGAGAATGGATGAAACATTTGAGAAAAAGATGTGACATATGACATAAAAGAAATGACACTAGAAACTGTTGTGACGATTATTCGAGCCATTCAAATTAAAATTTGCGCTATAATAAAGTAAAATAAAAAAAAACCAATTCACGTGAGATGATCGATGGGTTTAAATATTTTTTCTGCTTCAAATGTCAATATAAATGCAAATAAAATTATTTTTTGTTTGTTATTTTATTGTTTTTGTTAAATAGATTCAATGCCGCCACAAAATAAAAATTATTAATTTAAATTTCATAAGTTTTGAGCAAGAAGAAGAAAAAAATTTTTTTGCTAATTAATTTTTTTTAAATAATGTAGCGGTCGAATGGTATGCCATTTGCCATTTGATGTCAAATAATCGATGAACTTTAATTTAATAAGTTATTATTTTTATGGAAATAAAAAAATAGTTTAATTTTTTTTAAAAAAAACTCATGCATATGTATATAAAAATATGGGTTTTTTTAGTCAATATTAGACACATTGCTTTTAAATTTGTTAAAAGGGCTCATATTTGTCAAAAATACGAACTTACTTGCAAGAAGTATAAACACAATGTCAACTAATTGAAATTAAAATTGATGCTTTTAGGATACGATAGAATATTTCGTAATTAATGAAAATATTCACAAAACTGCAATCTATACTTACAGACACAAGAGAAATGACATGGTGAAAGATGCAAAGAGAAGTAAAAAAAATTTCAGAGAAAAAGGCCTTGCAAAATCTACCCAATTTGTGCTTTTCCCATGACTTAATTTGGAAATGATCACAATCAATTGGAGTTTCGATCGCTTGCATAAATAATTGCACGTAAATTTTTATCCAATTTAAATACAATACTAATAATTTTATTGTTAATAATTTTAAATTAAGATTTGACATCTACACAACTACAGGTACGTATTAAAAATAATTGATATATTTTTTTTCTAACTTACGGCAACAATTCTGAATTTTAAATAACGTGTAACCCGTAGTTTGGTCATGTCAACATTTTAATAATTATTTTAATTTTATTTACTTTCATATATGGTTTTCCTTAAGGCATAATTTTTTTAATTTTCTACTTGATTGTTATTTTTTCTTCTTCTGAATCCAATTAGAAAACTTTCTATTTAATAATCTTTATACATATGTATATAATATAATTTAACGATTATTTAACTGATTTTTATTTAATTTTAATTACTAAAACATTTTAAATTCAGTTGTTTAGATTATAAAAATTTGATAAAATCATAATTTTGTTGAAAACGATCTTTAGTTAAACAAAAAAACAAGAAAAAACAACTTTCAATTTCTATATAACAATAAAAAAGGAAAAGTATTGTGGATGATTTTGGGCGGTTAATGACTGCAAAATAGTTTGGCTATTGCTGTTGTTAAAAGGTTCCCTTCTTTTCCCTTCTTCTTGAAATTTTTTATATAAAAGTGAGTGAAAAATTCATTATAAATTACGTATGTAAACTTTTTGGGTTTCTTTTTGTTAATTTAATAATTTGAAATTTATTCCTGATTAAAAAGATTAGAAACATTTTTGTTATCAAATCGAACTTTTGTTCATGTGTCTGGGGAGGTTTGTAAGTGCTTACACATATTTGTTTGTTTAATATGATAAAATTGTAAGAGTTTATCCAAAATGTAATTTATTTCCGTATAATTATTTAAAATTTAAAACATTAAGCAATTTATCAAATAATTATTATTTGATAAATGATGTATCTAGAAATTGTATAGATAAACACATAAATATGTACATAAAACAAACAAGATATACCATAAAGCACAAAACACGGCTCGAGTTGTTCTAATGAGAATTACATAATGCCGTATAAACAGGTCGAAAATAAAGTCGATGGAATTGCATTCTAGTAGTTGTACAAGTCATTGTTACACAAGTTATTGTTTCGACGCAAAGAAACGCTGGACCCACTACATACATATACAAAAAATTGTGACGCATTGACGGACGAATGGACAGAATGAAATTATAGCCCATATTTTTTTCTTTAAACTTGAATACGATGCACATACATTACAATTTTTTACTGCAATTTATCTAAATACTTACAAATGTCATAATTAACTTAAAGGAATATTATGATAAATGATGACATTTTATAAAATGTCAAAACTATTAAGACAAATTTACAAAAATTAAAAATTAATTTATGACACTCTCAAAATTTAATGTTTTCTTTTTTTTTCTGATTTTAAATACATTTAATGTTATGACATTTGGCAGAAGATTTTCTTCTTTTTTTTTTCAACGAAAATTTGCAACGTGATTGCAAAATTGCAAAACAAAGAAAAAAAATAACCAACTGTGTATTCCTTAAATTTGCAATAAATAAAATATGTGTTAAGTGTGAATTTCCTTAAAATATTTTCAAGTAAACGGTTTTTTACGTCACAACGCAAAATATAAAAATAAATTACAAAAAAAAAAAAATACTGCTTTTAACCTTATTTTGACCTAGTAGACTTTAAAATTATGCAAGTGTACAACTTTGAATGTTTATAAGGTCCTCAAACAATTAAATTTTTTCGATAGAAGATTACTCAATACGGATGTTGAGGAAAATTATTATTACACAATTATTTTATTTAAAATAATAACATGCACCTTGTAAAATTCAGGAACTATAAAAAAAAACAGTTTTTGTTCTTATCAGATAATTTCCTTTTTCTTTAGTGAAAAGTGTATAAGCTGTTTTAAAAATTTTAATTCCGCCTGTCCCTTAGTTGAACGTTCAGTCTGTTTTTTACCTTTTTTTTTTTTACAAAAATTTTACTTTTTTTTTTTTGTAAAATTTTATAAATTTCACTATATTTGGACGAGTGCAATTCAATTTTATTATTATGACATTGCAATTCTTAATAATTTATTTTTAATGGAAACTTTTGTTTGGTTACTTTTTTTTCAATTTGTAATCATCACTAGTGATGGCCCAATCATTGATAAAATAAACCACGTTTAACAAATTTCCTAACCTATTAAAATCGGCTTCAAATTTCTTTCGAGTTATTATAAAAAATATTCAATGTAACAATAAAAGAACAAAAAATTTAAAAATATTTACCATTCGATGTCATTAAATCTGTCAAAAATTTGAATTTACTGCGAGAAAAAGAGTCAGGTCTTCGTAAATTTGCGGTGACATCTTGCGAGAAAAAAGTTACATTAATGGGATTATTGCAAATACAGCTATTGAACTTAAAGATAAAGTTGAAGGTTATAAAAACTGAGTGAAAGAGTTCTGACTGGTCAATTATTAAAGAAAACTTTAATTATTTTAAAATTAAAAAATCCGAGTCTAATGTCATACCATAAGTAAGTCGGAGTATTTTTGAAGAAGCTGTATGACTTATGTACCAATTCACTTATACTAATCACACCACCCAAATTACCTTAATTTGTTTTGTATTCAAATAGAAAAGCTTTGAGTTACAAAACTTTTTCTCAATCGCAATAGATTTTTATTAAGATGACTAACAAAATTTGCAAAAAATGAATTTTCTGGTTGTGATTCTTTTCATTTTTATTTTTAATTTTATATTAAATGATTAACAATAATACTCGTAAGTAAACTTCACAATTTTTTATGTCATCATAACTGATGAAAATGAAAAATTTTCATATATTCATTATTACCGACCGCATTGCATACAATAATGGAGCTTATGGGATGGCAAAAAATTTTACATATCGAGTTTTCAGTGGGAACGTACTTCTTTATAGTAGGGAAGCGTAAATAAACTATTTTTAGAGAGTTGTCGATCTGTCTGTCTGTTTGCCTGTGAGTGCACGAGTGTATCTCAAGTTCGACTGAAGGGATTTTCATGAAATTTTATATGTAGATTTGTTTTCGCTATATCACGGATTGATTTACTTTTGGAATATATCAGGCCTCGAGAACTGGACTTTTTTGCGGACCAATTTTACAATTTAGCCGATATAAAGAGAAATAATCAACCAATTTCCTTGAAATTTAATATTTATAATTGGAATGTTAAAACATATAAATTTTTTAGAATGATCGGAGTTCGGAAACTAAACTGGGGGCCGATTTTACATTTTTTGCCATATCTATGGAACAAATTATTGGACTTTGTTGAAATTTGATATTTGAGCTCTGGTTGTTACCGAAACTAACTATCGAGCTTTTTAGGTAATTCGGATGCCACAAAGTGAAACTCTACTAAGATCAAAATTTACATTTTTCTAGGTATGTTAACTAAAAGCTTACTAACGACCTAAAAATTGGAAAGAAGCCTTTAAAAAGCATTTTCATAATCTTCTATAACACTTTCATTTAACGAGACAATAAACATTGCAGTTATGTGCTGACTACATCAGATTTTTTTCTCAAATAATCATAAAATTGGTCATTTATTTCTGTTTGTCATAGCTCCAATACCTTTGCTCATAACTAGAAATTACAAAATTCAACAAGTTGTTTTTAGAATTATTGTATTACGAGCAAGTATTTTATTGATTTTTATGGACAACATTTTATAATGACATCTTTCAATTATTACTTAATTTTTATATTTACAATTATTTTTACTTTATTTTGTTTTTAAATTTTAAAAAATATGATTTAAACTATTCTTTTATTCAATTTTTCTTTCCAATTTTTCTTCGATTAAATAAAATAAAATAAAGGAATTTGTGCGAGCAAATAAATAAAGAAAAGAAAAGTAAATTTGTAGTTTTAGCATGAATTTTAATTTTGTTCCAATATATTTTGTATGTATATATATTCTACATATATACATATGCATATGTAAGAAAATATTTGCAATCACATAACCAATAAATCTTGTATTATAATATTTTGTAGATATTTAATAATACTTTTATTTGCTCAACGGTAAAAATGCTGTTAGACGAACTGCTGGTCAATATAATAGTAAAATATCTACATATATAACATACTCGTATACATAGTTAATATCCCAACAATGTAAAAAAAATAATTGTTTTAACTAAGAAAGACACGTTTTACACATTATAATATTATTATTCTAACACTAGCATTGTATGTCTTATTGAAAGTTATACATTTGGCTCGAAAATTCTACTTTTCATTACTCTACCTCTGCACGATTATCGGCATGTTTTATGCCTATATTTACCCCCCTTTAACAAAATATTTGTGTATGTCCAATTATCTGGCATCTTTTGCATTGAGTAATGGACTTATTGCTTTTAAGAACTTGTTTTTTGCACCAAACCTATTCTATTGTGAGCTAATAAATTAGCAAATACTGTTTTTAGTTAACCCTATTATCACTTTCATAATTAAGTAAACAAAATTAAAAACCCTGCGTTATTATTTATAGTGTTACAAGAGAAACAAATGGGTGAAAACCCTGAATCAATAATTTTTTTTTTTTTGCATTTAATATTAAAATAAGGAAATTATGATTTTTCTTATTATCGGTTATAGAAAAACTTTAATCTCTAGCAAATGGATTCTTGTTCAAAACTGGGAAAAAATATAAAAATTTCATTTTTTAAAATTTATTATTAATATTGTAAGTATGTGGGTATATTAAATTAAAAAACATGTGAACAAACATTCGTACATCGTTTATTTGTAAACGGATTTCAATAAAAATAACGATTATGATTTATTGAGTGCAAAATTATAGATACAATGAATACGTGGTGTGCTGTCATTACACTTATGTATTTGTTAATAGGAAAAATATAAATAAATAATAATGATTTATAATTCAAAAATACATGTATGTTTAACTTAATAAATTATTAAAATTTATTAACTTTATTAAAAATATTTTAAAATTTTCTTTAATAAACGAATATTTTCAATTAATCTTTTTAAATATTTTAATGGATATTTGTTCAATATTATAATTATATAGCAGTTTATGTTTAATTATTTGAGTATTAATCTTAAAAAATCATAATCTTATATACATGTGTATATACTTATTTTAGTAAAGACACAATAATAATATTGCATGTATTCCTTTGAATACAAACTACTATAGAGAGTCACCTGTTGAAATTAGGTCCGATTGACCGATTTTTTTGGAAGTCTATATCAATTTTTTTGGATACCCTTTTGAATACCCTTCAAAAAAACACTAACACTATGTTATTGTTCGCGTCCTTTGGTAAAGTATTGGTTTTTTGTCATATGTAACAAAATTTCATTACAAATCCGCGTTTGTAAACTATTTGCACCAATTCTATTATATTATAGTCTTTCATTATATTTCGAAATCAATTAGTTTATGATTATGTCATTATGTCATATGTCATATAACGGATGTACTTGTAATTGACATTAGAAAAAAGGCTTATAATTTCGACAAAATTTCATGTAGATGCAATTGTGTGAAAATATTTGCAAATCCAATTGAGTTGGCATTAAAATTTTTTTTAAGGTTATTTGACAAATGGTGACAAAAGAAAATTAATGTTAAGTAGTTTCCTAACAAAATTTTGGATTAAATAAAACCGATATTCGTAATATCTTAAATTTTAATTAGCCCAGAATAAACGTAAAAAATAATTAGGGATACTTAGGTTCTTGTATAGTAAAAGTCAACGTAGTTTATAAATATTTTGCTCATTTCTCATAGGATGGTTAAGTAGATTGCTATACTTTTGTGTGCTTCGTTCACTTGTGACTTTCATGTGTTCAATGTTGTGTTCGGACGAAAATTGAAATTAAATTCATATTTCTACGATAAACGCTATAGACCTCTTATTCCTTCATATTTAATTTTTTTTTAATCATACATTCATCTTTGATAATACTGTAAAAATCACTTTAAAAATTTCAAGGAATTGTAAAAAAAAAAGGTGACCAAATCAATTGCATAACAAAATTTAATAAATACTAACACTAAATTTTAAAATGTCGATGACCAATAGGTGAATTATTAATTACCTTTTACCTTTTTATAGGAAAATGTAATAAATAAAAAATTTTTTGATTTCCGATTTAAAAACTTTTTGATTTTTAAATTGATTTCTTATTGTTTACCAACATTTTTTCTCCTTTCAATGTTTTTTGTCTTTCGTCTTATTGCAAAGATTTATAAGTATTGATAGGATTAATAATTTCCCATAATGAAAAATATTTAAAATATCACTTTCATAAAATCGATTTTTGTTTTTTTTTTCTATTATTTCGTTGCAGTAAATTGAAAATCGTTTATTTAAGTAATCGACAATTTTAATATTTTTTTTCGATTTGCAATTCGTCTTTCGTTGAATTTTAAATTTTTAGTTTTGTAATGCAAAAAAAAAAAGGTCATTATTTTTATGTCATGTGAAATAGAAATTTTCATTTAAAATTTTGTGTATAGAGGAAATTTTAACAGTAAAAATATTTCTTATTAATAAAAAAAAATGTTCTTAATTTGACTGTAAACACAATTTTCTAGCATTTAAAGTTGTAATTCAAAACTTACTTTTTAAAGAATTTAGTACTCCAAATATAACATTTCAGATGTATGACATTTGAAACGTATAATATTGCTTACTACAACAGACCATTCGAAAGAGTATATTTACCTTTATTTCTTCTTTTTAAGATGGCTTCACATTCTTACATGAAATATAAATGTCTTCAATTTTGCAGGTTAAAATGATTTACATATTCTAAAACCTGCGTTAATATCGTTTTTCTAATATTGTTTATGAAAAAATTTTGACATTTTTGATATTGAGGTCTGAAATTAAGAAAATGATATTTTTTAGATAATATTTAATTGTCAAAATATCAAACGAAATTTTTTAAATTAACAATTTTTTTGTCTGTTATTGTTTCATATTGTTTATATACTATTTATTATGGACTAAATTTAATCGTTCATGTAGACTTGGGTTTTTAGATGAATTTCCCGTTTATTTACACGAACTTCCCCGAATTAAAATTTCAATAATTTGACATCTCAAATTAATTTTAATATATTATGTATAGTTAAAATAAAATTTTTTCATCTCTTCACATTCGAAACGGAAACTAGGCTTTATAATAAATGGAAGGCAAAAAAAAAAAATAGAAGACATAGAACAAGAAGAAAAATATTTTCGTGCGCAGCATAAGATTTATCAAAAACATTTACATTGAAATCGAAAGTTTACTGTTTTCATTTTCGATTTAAAAAAGAAAAAAATTCAACAAGAAAAAAAAAAAGGAAATTTAATTTTTATTTTTTTTCCTATTTTTTTTTTAATCTTATTTTTATGCTTTTTTTCATATTGAATAAAAAAAACCGCTCCTAAAAATCGTTTAAATGTCATGTCATAATATTTCCTCTTCTGTTTTTTTTTATTTCAAATCAGAACAACACAATCAAAAAATAAGTTGGATAATAGATAAAAGTCTACACAATATTAGTAAAGAAAACAATAATAAAAGCACAAAAAGTAATAGCAAAAAAAAAAAAAAAGATCATAATAAATTGCATTTTGAAAGCGTAATTGAACGAGTTCGTGCATTTGTTTTACAACATTATCGCATCAAGCAAGAAACTACTAAAGAATGAGCGAGAAAAATATTTGAAATACCACATCACGTCACGTTGTGTTTATGTTGCCGTTTTTTTTCTTTTCTCTGTGTTACGATTAAAAATGTCGCACGCGCGCATTTTTAACATAATTTTCATCAAATTTTCTTTTTTTCATTTTGAATTGATTTTAATTATGTCAAATAAAAAATGGATCGATTATGGCATAATAATCGATTTATTAACTCAATTGTTTTAATTTTATTTTTGTATTTTTTTTTTTTATTTCTTTTTCATCTTCTTCAAATTAAGTCATGGGAACACAATTTCCGTCCATTTTTTCCATTTGCTTTTCTATTTTCAAGAAACTTAATTTTTTATTTCGTTTAAAGCAGAAATCGTTAGTTTATAAGAAAATGAGATTTTGAACTTATTGAAAAGGAAATGAATTGTAATAAATTAAATAATAAAAATTAATTTGTTGATATTTTGTGCATAAGTTCATAACATAAAAACAAAAAAAAAAATTAATTTTCTAAAACTAGTTTATCAATGGATTAATTGTGCGTTTCATGCAAAGTTTCCTTCCGTTGAATAGTTTTGCAGTTTTGTTTTAAATTTTGTTATAGATAAAAAACAATATTATGTAACTGATGATCAACATATGGGAATTTTTTTTTTGATTCGCAATTATTTAATAGGCACAAAATTCAGAAAATTAAATTCAAATTAAAATCAAAGTGATAGCTGTCAATTTGTTAAAGTATAATTATATTTGACCGCGTTAAGTGCAGTTACAATTAATTTACGCGTTTACACTAATTTGTTAGAACGCTCCCGTTTATTTATAATAAAACCTAATTTTTTGAAAATTAACTTAAAAAGGTATTGTCACTGACATGACAAAGTCTTCATTTACAATCTATAACAGAAAAACAAAATTGCAAATTTTTTTTTGATTAGAAGCCTTCCAGAATTAAACATTAGAAATATTTAAATTTTATGGCGAATCAGAAACAATTATTAAAACATTCTTTATTTAATTTTTATTAAAAAAAAAAATTGAAACTACATCTTGCCATTTCAATAGATACTTTTAAATTATTTCAAATTTTGAAGTTAATTTTTTTGATCATAAAATTTTATCTCGAGGTAATAAAATTAAATATTTTGTTTAAAATATTTGCAATGACTTAATGTGACCTGAAAGATGTCAAAACTGTCTAATATAATAATGTTTCTGGATCCCGATTTAAAAAAAGGAAACAAAATGTAAAAAGATATCTCACGAATTTTTCGTATACATTTTAAAGTAGTCTAGGAGAAAAAAGACCTAATAATATAAAATCAAAATTCAAAATTACCAAATATAATTTTAAAACTACAACTTTTTAAAATTGAATCTTTAAAACATGAAAAAATTGTAAAAAATATTATGTTTAAAAACAAAAGCCGGAATTTTTGGGAATAAAATATTTTTTTCAATATTGTGCTAGAATTTTCCATTTGTCAAAATTTTCACGCTGCGAAAATCATTCTAAATAAAAACTAACTTCAAAATTGCTGTAATTTAATAACCAATTCAGCTTATGGGTTGCAAATTTCAAACCAATGCAATTTCACTGTAATTTTAAAGTCAGGCATTTTGGAATAATGCAAATTGTAACTTTTCTTAATTCATTTCAAATTTCTGTTGTAATTTAAGTTGGAATCATTTTTTCTAATAAGATTGTATATATATACATTTAGTTTTTATTTTTTAAACTAATGACTTTAATACTCGTATAATATGTACATATTAAATTAACTTTGTAAATTACTAACTTTCATTTATGATTATATGGATTTAATACTTTCATAAATTATAGGGTGGGTTAATTTATATATAAAAAAAAAGAAAAATTCAGAAAAAAATTATTTTAACTAGCTATCGACTACTTAGTTACTTGTTTTAAGCGTCTAGGAAATTTATGTTACAAGTTTTTAAGATTAATTATGTATGCATACATGATTATTATACAGCTTTTTTTTTTTTACAAAATAAAGAGTATTAAATTTTTTTGGAAGAAGAAATATTAAGTGAAATTAAGTTATAATTGATTAAAATAAAATGAAATTACAATAAATATTTTAAAAGTTTAGTTAATGTCTGTTTGTAGTTTGTATTTATGGTATGGGATTTAAAAGCATTTTGTGTCATATTATTTAGAAATTAAATTATATAAGAAATGTGAATTGGCAAATTATTAAAATTTAAAAATTATTACCTTTGATTATACAGTAAGACTTCAACAAAACGAACCACCTATATAACGAACTTCTTCATGTATATAAAATATTTTGATGTCAAAAGTGTATTATTGTGATGTCAGAAATATTTATTAAATTTCTACTTAGCAACCTTTTAATATTTAGAGGAAAAAAAATTTTAATGTAATATAATTTCTATAATCCTAAAACAAAAACTCGTATAACAAGTGTAAAGATGCTTTCGTATCGTAAAGTAATAACCTAAAAGTCCATAAGTTAATTCGGAACAAACCAACATAGTATGTACTGTACCACGTTTCTAAGAAGAAATAAAACTACTTTTTGTAAAAAAATTAAATTAAGTTAGTAAAAATTTTTTTCTACTTAAAATAAAATTTTCACCAAAATATATAGTGTAATTAAATATTTATTGCATACTTTTAGGGCAATAATGTTAATTTAAACAGTCGCTAAAATAATTTTCAAATTCGACGACTAGATAAGTGTGTTAGAGATAAATAAATATTTTTTTCAATTAAAGGCTATTCCAAATTTCGAATATAAGCTAATAGATGACGAAAACTGACATTTTGTAAATTTTATGGGGGAAGAGCGGTGGAAGAAAATTTTGGATCTTTCAAAAATATTTATACATTTAGTATTTACAAAAATATCTTTTAAATAAAATATCTCTTTTAGTTTTTTACTTTTTCTTACTTATATTTGAGTGTGATCAGAATGTAACGAATATTCTTATAGATTTTCTAAAGATATGTTGGTTTTAAATTTTTTTTTTCACAATTTCAAGGAAATTCAATTTTAAACATGTCAAATTTAATTTTAAACATTCCAGATAATCAAATCATATTATCAAATTTGGCGAAAGCAGCTTTTTTAAGCGAAATTTCATTGTGCCGGTTACGCTTATCTGTCTTTTTCTTTTTAATTTCATATTCGATAGGAATTTCTACCTTATTATTTTTGACTACAAGAGTAATAAAAATATTTTTTGAAATTTTCGTCAGCCCTGCCCATATTAGATTTATTTTCCTTTTCGGCTTGTTCTCTTAATATTTTAAGTGACATCTAGAGTGAGATATTAAAATAATATATGACCATTATTCATAAGTCATAATTTTAGAAATAAATGACTATTATTATGGGGGACAGAAAAAGTTTTTAGAATTTTTAAAGATTTTTTAACAGAAATTTTCTTTAATTAACACGTTTGTAGAGAGTAAAATTACTAATTTGGAGAACTATTGCAAAATTTTTTTCTGGAATTCAAAAAGTTGATTTTCATATTTTATGTTATAATGTAGTATGACATAAAATTATATAACATTTTACAATAAAATCAAAAATATTAGAAAAAGAAATAGAAATCTAATTATTCACTCAGTTGGAATTCATTTTCTTCTTATTTCATAAAGAAATGAATTGAATTTCTTTTGAAAAACCTTGATAAAAAAAAAATCATCAAAAAAAAAAACAAAACTATCAAATCATGATGATCTAAAAATATTTATGGAAAAAAAATTAAAAATTAAAAATTTTTTACTCTCGCTTTTTATTTTTGTGCTCTTTTACTTTTAACAATGATTATCGATGATAACTAAAAAAAAAATTTATTCTAAAATTTATAAACAATTAATCATTTCACCTGTATAATTTTAGTGTACCTGCAGTTTACTGCGAAAACTTTTTAAACTGATATATTCGGCTCACAATTATTATTTTCTATTATAGCATACATTTTTCTATTATACCTGTACACCTTTAGATACGAGTATATCACAGTAAGGCATGTCACTATTCTTTCCGGCTAAAAAATTATAAAAAGTTTTAAAAAATTTGCAAATTTTTAAATTTCGTTTTCTTTATATTTATTATACGTACACTTAAATTATAAAAGAGTTTAAAACGTAAAATTATCTCATCCATTTAATATGTTAATCTTATATATATAAAAAAAAGAAAATAATAAAATGTTGACACAATACGGGCGCGCCATCTGGTTTGGTGGTTTCAAAACCAAGTTCAACAAATTTTTTCATTTTTATATTTTTATAAAAGAAAAAATTTCGGGGGACAATGGTAGATAATGAAATGTGTAAATAACCAATTATAAGATTGTATAACATCACCGACATCCAAATTGTAAGTATCTACTTCTTATATCAAAATTTTAGTTTTACTACATGTTTCCGTTCAATTAAGCAGTTCGTTGACAAGTTGAATTTGAATTCGAATGTTATGCTTGTCTTGAAAACTCATAGTAAAATATTTAACTCGTATTCCGAAGGATATTGGGTAAAATATGACGTTCTAGTTAAAATGTGTCATATTAGCATAAATGTCACGTATACAATGCAATATGACAACCATTTAAATTAAAATTTAAATAACTTACTTTTTTAATAAAATTTAAAGGTTTTTTAAAGATAGAGAGTGTCTGCTAAATTCATCTAATGTTAAATTGATTTATTAATATTAAATTTCATAAACTTTCTAGGGCGTGGAATGATATCAAAATGTCTTCGTTTATAAAATTCATCATTCGTCGACTATCACAGTCTATAAAATAATCACTACTTTATAGCCAAAAACTAATGTCGCGGAATCTTTATATCTTATACAAAAACTAATTCAGAGCGGCCACAGACTACCTTTGCTTACAAACGTTCGAAATAAACAGAACTTTTACTGACATTAGGAAAGAAATCCTGCTCAAATAATGTCTAATAGACTAAATATCAGTCAACCATTTTATATGCAATTATCGAATGGATAGAAGAGAGAAATTGCAAGCAAAGTAAATTTATATGTATAAGATTTCATTAAAAGAAAAATTATTGAAAGAAAAATTAACCACCATTAAATTGTACCTACGTACAAAATGACCAACAAAACAAAAAAAAAACACGAAAAATTTAATAGAAATTTTTTTTTTTTGAAAACTTTATACATAATTTTCCGCCCACATATTTAAAATACACAATTCATCTATGTTAGATTTTTTTTTGTGCAATTTTTCGCGCGAACTTGTCTCTTTTTTTTTTTCATTATGCTGACATTTTCTCTCCATAAGATTATGTATTTTATGTTTCTTGTATTACACGTAAGAATATACACTGGCGCTGTGATCTGTTGGCGCTTTTTTAATTTATTAGCTTATAGTCATTAATACGAGTATTAGAGGGTGCAATTTTCAAATACATTTTAATTTTGTTTTTGGTACATTTCTAATATCCAAAAAAAAATTAATATTTTAGTAGATGTACGTACCTAAATAAGTTGATTTTTTGATTCAATAATCTAAAATCACAATATTCAAAGTGAAGGTGAAAATTGATCCCACAGAGAAAAAGAAAGAGACAAAAATAAGAAAAAAAAATATAATATAATATTTATCACTTGATATAGAAACAGAAGGGAAGAAAGGAGAGATGAGATTTTTTTTAAAGACCTTCATTAGAAGAAATTGAAAGGTGAAAGTATAAGAAACAACAATAAAAGCAACTACAATAATAAAATATCAACCAGCATACAAATACAAAGAAACAAAATAAAAATGGTTTATTATTTTTCATTTAATTTATTATTATTATTTTTGTTTTCTATTAAATTTGTAGTAAAAAAAATAATCAAAAAGCTCAAATTAGCAAGGGTTCATAGGGTTAAATAGAAGTTACATGTTCCTTTTTCATTTCTATTTTATTTTTAAATTATTTTTAAAAGTTAATGAACTTATTGCGAAGAATAAACAAAATTTTGACGGACAATAAAACATAAAAAAAAGAGCGAAAAAATGTGCCTTTCAAAAACCTACACTCTATTGAGCAATTCAAAATTCCAATTAATATTTTAAACAAAATTAGATTAATAATTTATAATAGAGAATCAAAAATAAATGAAAATATAGAAAAAAATTAAATTCAATAGAGAAGTTTTAATTTCCTTATTTATACTTTTTAAATAACATCACAGAAATTGTTTACTAAATTTAGATTTGGGTATAATTAGCCCCAAGTCTTTACTTGTTTGTATTAATTGACGATGGTTGACGACAGTATGGTGTAGATGTCGCTGCCTATTATTGGAATAACAAAATTATGTTTCAAAATTTTTACTATTTTCAGTAATTTTTAGAGTAGTTTCTACCACATTATTTAATTTGGACTTGATTAAAACAGTTTAGAAGTTTATTTCCTCATATCTTAAGAATCATAAGTCTATAAGGTTCAAATTTTAAGTTTAGTAATCCGACCACCAAACTGTTAACTGTAACCTGTATGCTTAATAATATTGCATATTTTAAAAAATTTATTTTATTTAATTAACTGGTACCTTAGTACATTAACTGGTAGTCTAACATAATTTTCAATCATAATTGAAATTTGCTCTTGGACAATTGAAAATGTTCATTCCATTTAATTATAAAAACAGAGCCAACACGGTAAACAGCAACGGCAAAATTAACTGTTCTGAAGTTCAAATAATGTCACACACATATAAAAACAGATGATATCAAAAAGAAAATCACCAACGGTAAAATATGAGTTTAGGGGATTTTGCTAGTGGTTTTTTTCGCACTATTCGCTTCTATTTATCGCGTTTATTAGTTGTCGGTAGGTGAACCAGTTGAATATAAGTAAACATTCCATGCCGTTGGCATTATGGATAAGTCACGAGACTGCTTTTTGGAGAGTTTTTAGAGTTAAGAGTTTTATTTATATACAGAAAAATTCAGAATTTTCTAACGTTAGTATTTTCGAAAAAATAACGTTGTAAATTTTACACATATTTGCAAATTAACATTAGTGTGTATATTTTCAAATACGTTTTTCTCGAAATACCAAAAGAGCAGTTTCGTGACTTATCCATAATACCGACGATATGTAAACACAAACACTATTAGAATTTCAATTCTAACAATTTTAGTTAAAAAATATGGAAAGAAATTTGCAAACTTAAAGTAATACGTAATTGCCTTAAATTATGCAATATTTACTTAAATTATGAATTTTACTTTAAAATGCAAATCACAGAAAACATTGAAAAGAAATTAAAAACCAAATTGTAGTTTTATTTTTTGTCTTTCTCTTTATGAAATCTTCATTCTATTTTTTTAAATTGCGAGTAATTTATGAACAGCACTGTCAAATGATTGACATTTATAGCAATATCATGATGTCTTCATTTTTTTTGTTAATTATGTATAGAAGTGAATCAGGTAATAAGCACACTTTGCAAAAATTAACCACTTTAAAATGCGTTAATCATGTCAGCATATCCATTACGCCATCAATTATTACATAAATTTTACTGCCATACTGCCATATATACATGTTTTATTTATTTTGCAGATTACAAGAAGTGTCCTCTATTCGCAATAACATTTAGAAACAAAAAAATATCATTTTCATTCAATCACAATTCATTCAAAGATTTTTTTATTTATGCATTGTTTTAAACTATTTCGGTAATTGCATGTTTACAATAAGTGATAAATCCTTATGGTTATCCATTGATATATGACATGTGTACATTGCACTGCTAAGTATTTTGTTACACCGAATCATCTTATGCGTGACAAGTTCATATTGATTGAAGACACACACAAGCGCCTTTAGGCTATAAAATGTTATATGAAAAATTATGGTTTTCTCTTAAATTTTTATTTATTTATTTGATTTTGTTCAAAGGTTTTTATAATTTTAAAAAATGCTTTAAGGTATTTTGAAAAAGAAAAAAATCTTAATTGTTTAGTATATACGAGTAAAACCGATTCCTTATTATTATTAGTGTTGCGGTTGTTTTGTCCAACTGAAAACAACCGATTTAATCTATTGAATTAATGGAAACAGAAAAATATTGGAACCAAAGAAAAATATAAATTAGAAAAGAAATAAGATGCAGTTGTTCTAAACATTTTCTTTTAAAGAAAAGATATTGTATTTCTTGCATCCGTATTGTACTTTAGTTATTAATGAATGGGCAAATTCGCAGTCACACATGACTGAGCCTCCTTTAGTCAAACGCATTGCAGTAATCTAAATCATAGTTATCACTATAATAGCCGAATATGTCCATACAGCTTTTATTTGGGACCCCGTCTCTATGTGTACCGTCTCTAAGCTTAAAACTTTCATTGCTGTCATTACCTCCTCTCCTCTCACATAAGAGTATTATACTCCATGCAGAGGTCTAAGGCAAATTTACTTTTAGAAACATGTCCAAAAACTGATTTTCTGCCAAAAAAAAAACCAAATCTATCGCATCATATTAAATTTTCTTTTCCTAATGAAGGGAGCTATTTAAATGTTTGAGCTGCTTACTACAACTCCTGCTGACTGACCCCTCTACTATTTTTTCTGCAGTGCATTGCGATGCTATACGTTGCCACTGTTTAAGAATTAGCAATAATATTTGTGTTCATTCAGTGAACCGCTAACCAGATTAACACGAACTCTAATGTGTCTTTCTATCTCTTTATCTCTCTCCTTTTCACAAAATTATATAAGGGATTAGTTCCGTTTAATAGGAGTTGAGTTATTTAAACTTTTCAATACCAAAATATTTTCAAATTTTTACAATCCTATCACTTTTATGAAATAAACGTAAAGCAGAAAATTCAAGAAAACAAGAATTAAGAAAAAAAACACTAGAAAAAATTGAAGAAGATTTAGATCTCAAAAAAAAAAAAAAAAATGAATCCAAAAACAACACGGGATAAAAAAATATAGAAAAAGAAAAACAGGCTAAAAATTTTTTTTTATTGTGGGAAATCGATTTTGCCCAAAGGTGGAATAAAAAGAAAAACATTTTTCTCATTTTCATTTACTTTTTGGGGTGGAATTGCACGTTTTCGGGTTCGGCTCTTTTTTTAATTTGCAATTAATTGGAATTTTAATGTACATAGGAATTAGGATTTGTTGTTTTTTTTGTTTTTGGTCTTACAGATTTTTATTCTGTGATTTTTTTAAAAAAAAAATTTTGTTATAAATTTTTTTTTCTCTCTCTTTTATTTTTTACTACTTTTGTTATTGTTTTTTTTTTTTAACTTGTCGTTTTCCTTTAGAATTGAAAGTGAAAATTCGGAAAATGAAATCAAAAGTTGTTAAATTTAAAAATAAATAAAATAAAAATTGTTATTTTCATTAAATTGATTTTTATTACATACCATTTTAAAAAATAATCGATAAAATAAATCGCAAATGTAAGTTAAGCGACACCTGTTTCCAGTTTTTGTATTATTTGGTTCAAAAGGTACACGTACCATATATGGTCGTTTGAGATTATAAAATTTAGCGCGAGTGTATCTCTTCTATATGAAAAAAATATGTGAGAAAAATTTTATGAGAATGGAAAAAAATTTTATGGGAAATGACCTTCATTTTATTTTAAATTCAGTTAAGTTTTGAGTTTTTAAATTGAAGAACTTTTTTCGTGAAATTAATTGGTTGGTTGAGAAAAATAGCTCACACAGTTTTGAAAACAAATAATTCAGCAAAACAAAACTGTCAACAATCAACAAACAAAGAAGGCATTCGTCTAAACTAAACTTTTGCCAAAACTGGGCGCTCCTAACATATTCCCCAAATTAATTTGTAATTCGGACTAGTTTCAACACGTTCACCCCATCTAAAAGAAGCATTCTAACTTCATATAGAGCTATGAACATTCGCAGAAATAGTGAAATTTAAATTCTTTTATATGTATCTTCCGAAAACTGCGACATGTTGTATTGAAAACCAGTTTCAACGTAGTTATATGTTTACCCTCAAGGCATTGTCTTATCTAGACGACTATCAACTATATTTCTTCTAAATATTTCCAACATTTTTCTTATGTTCATAAAATTTTATTTTGATCTGATTATCGCCATACCCTCACGTATGTGAGTTATATTGCTATTTTGGTTTAGAATTATTCCATACACAAATTATACATTAAAATTTATAAAAAAATATGGGTTTTTACAATAAACATTTTATTACAAGCAAACAATTTATAATAAGGATTCTTTTATTAAAAAGAAGAAGAAAAAAAAAAAAACAAAATCACTTTTATTTATGAAAGCAGCTGATTATAAATTCAACAGCATACACATGCAGATTAACGTATATAGAGGTCACACTACCAAACACATGATGGAGTTGAATACTTTAAAAAAAAAGGCATATTAATTACAGTTTCAAAACAACTTACCAACACATTCTAAAAAGAAACAAATCCATTTGCAGTTCTTGAATGAAATTGCAAATCGCAATTACCTGAAAAAGATATTTTTGTACACACTTTTAAAAATATTTATTATAATATTTTTAATAGTGTGCGTATATCTGAATGAGTATAGAATTTCTTTATCATTAAAAAAAATCAATAAAAAGTTCCCGTTATTCGATATCTTCTCGGGTTAACATTGCTTTAAGAAAATTCTGGAAAAAATTTGAATATATACGCATATGTTTTAATTCCGAAACTGTGTGGCTCGAATTGTGTGTAAAACAATTACTAAAACAATTACTGTGTGTAAAACTTTAATTTTTTCAATAATGAAAAATGACATTATAGTAAATGCCATTTTACTCAAAATCAATTAAAACTTTTAACAAGAAAACAAAATTAATTTAAAACCTAGAATTTTAGTACCATAACTAATAACTGAATATGGTCACCCTAAAATATTGGGTTTTTATAAGTGCATTTTCTGATTTTTTTTCCCTACAAATACACAAAAAAAATTTTTATAAAAGTATTGTAGAATTGTAACAAAGGGTAAATTATATTCCCTTGCAATTTAAATTTATGCAAACGTGCATACATACACATAAACACTAAACAAAAAAATATTATTGAAAATTATTAAAAGCGCATGACATGCGCAAAAAATTGTTATTGTGCTAAAATGTCAATAAAATACATGCACATATACATATGCGTATATAAATTTGTGTTTATGGCCAATATAAAATACCAGTAAATACATAAAATATTACTGTTATGTTGTGAGAGAATCAGACTAGAATAAAACACTTGTATACTAAATAACTGTAAATATTGTGAATCTTTAACACAGGTTTATTATGTCATCGTCCCTTAATTTTATGTTCTAACTAAATTATTTAATTTGCGTGTACTGAAAGTTCATGTGCGAATCTATATGTAGTTGTATTCAAAGGAGTTTGTATAATTGTATGTGAATGATTTTGTATGTGGTGAATTCTTCCCTTTAAAAGCCACCCTTTTTCTGTCAAAAAAAAAAATTTTTTTTTGTTGATATTTTCTATATTCTCTCGATTTTTTTGTTTTTATTGCCAATTTAGTACATATTTGTCGGCAGCAGTTACTAGCACTACGGTACAAAGTGAGAGACAAGAAACAAAAGGAAATTATTTTAAAATTTAATTTTCTCTCAAAAGAAAATATTTTTAAATAAATTAAAAAATTTAATATTAATTTTAAGAAAAATATTAACTAAAAGAAAAAAAATAATTAAATTTTAATTAAAAATAATTTTAACATTGAAATTTTAAAATTAAAGTGGAAAATTTCGAATTTTTTTTATCACTCCCATTTGACACTGAGCATAAATTGCAATGGCGATTATGAAGGTGTGAAATTTTTTCATAAAAAATTAAGTTAAAATATTAAAAACAAGTTTTAGAAATAAATCAATTTTATTAAATCGAAATAAAATGTAAAAATCGTCAAAGTTTATTAAATAAATTGTAAATTAAATTTTAAATTCAAATTAGTGTCCATAACAATAATTAAAAAAAAATAAAATTCCTAAAAAATTTTGTGAAAAAAATCATTAAAAACCAAAGTTGTTGGTCAAAAAAAATATTAAAAAAGAAAAAATCCTTGAAGCGGTAAAAAATTCATTTACAGCTTCATTTTCCGGAAATTTCCGAAGTCATATGTTTTTTAAAGAAAATAATAAAAAAAACAAGTAGAATCAGTGCAATAAATTTTAATTTTTCTGCAAAGAAAAATTAAATATGTGTATAGGATTAACATAGGAAATTATTATTGTAGACATAGATGTGTGTAACTATCATTAGATTAACCCTACAAATACGAAATCATTATAGAAATTGTACTTAATACAATAGTGTTGATATATATTGGATTAATATGAGAGCAGTCAAAAAGAATTAAGAGACAACAACTGCAATTTAAAGATAAAATTTAGTGTAATTAAAATTTTTAATGTTGTATACATAAATTCTTAAGGTTTTAACCCTGGAGTACTAATACTTTTTTTTTATACTCGATTTCTTGATTCGATAATTAATATAATTTATACTAAATTTGTAAAAAAGGCCTAAATACATACGAAAAAAGGACATATACTTATAACTTCATAAAGTACACATACAATTATACACGTCTAGTTTAAAATTTTAGAGCAATGTAGGGCAAAACTCTGATTACTGACCGTCTGTTGCTTAACCTCTCATTTAAATTGAAGATGTTTGTTAGAGAATTGGAATTTGAAATAAATGATTTCTTTTACTGGAAAGCAAACTGGTTTTGTAAATGAATAAGATTTTGGTTTGTTCAAAAATGCTTGGGTGAACAGTTTTAATTGAAAGTTTACACAAAAATTTATTTACCTAAAATAATAAAAAATTTGTAGGAATTCAGTTCGAAGCCATGTTTGTGGAGTCCGATATTGCTATTAATTTTTGGTACTCTAGAGTTAAAATTTTTTTTAAATATTTATTTACTTTAGAAATGTAGTAAATTCAGACGCAATTTTGAAAAAATATGTATTTAAAACACATAATTATACAATCATAATATTATTGGATGTTCTACTAAACTGTTTTTAGACTATATAGTTTGCGGCACGCATTTAGGGATAGGCCTTGGAGTAACTGAATTTGTCATTTGTGATTAGATGATATTCTATATCTACCCTTTAATACATTGCTGAAGCAATCGGCTGACGATAAATTATATATGTATCGAGATGTATTATATTTTGAATGTAAATAAGAACTTGCAAAAAGTTATGACATAATTATTATTACTCAATTTATTTATTTATTTTATTATATTTTAAAAACAATTGACACAAAATTGTGTAAAACGAAATACAAAAAATCTCGAAACAAACTATGATAAAAAGATAAATATGAATACAATCTTGAGGCGCGAATTCAATTAAATAATATGTTTTTCCAGTTTTATTGTACTTATAGCATATAATATTGAAAAATATTTCTTTAAATATTATTTGTATTTAATTGTGAACAAACGCCTATAGGGTTTATTTTATTTTTATTTACATTTTAATGTATATAATATGTTATCTTTAATTCCGGTTTGACATGTTGATATTATGTCAAAAATTTTTACTCAATTTGTACGCATGTACGAAAATATGAAAAAAATGGTATGTGTTAAGTATTAAACGAAGAAAAATAAAACAAGAAACGTAATTATAAAGAGAAAAATTATTAAGTTACAAGAAATATTATTAATGACAATTAAACAGCATGTTTATGTCATAAAATATAAATATTTTAATTTAAAAGAATATTTATTGTGAAAAATTAATTGAAATAAAACTGTTCACGATTAGGTGATATAAAAATTTATCAATCTTACTTTTTGGAAAATTTTAGTTAAAAATGTTAAGTTTGCATACGGGGAATAATAGCAGTTTTTTTAAAAATCCACATTTGAGTACATACAGATTTGACACAAAAAAGTTTATAAGACACTATTTATTTTAGATTACGAGTATCTATTAATAAAAAAAAGAGCTTACCACACTCTTCTAAATCTAAATCTTGAGGTAAAATTGGTAGATTGCTACTGGTATGTGTGCGATTTAAAGTTTTGATAGTTACTTAAATATCGACAATTATATTTTTTTTATGATTTATAGCAGAAACCTACTTGTAATTATAACTTTCTCTTAAAACAAATGAGAGTAGGATCATTTTATGAGTACTGTCGATTAGATGCTGTTCAGATTACATTTTTTTTTGCATGTGAATTATTTTATGTTTTATTGCATTAAATAATGAGAAAATATGTAATAATTAATTCAAATATTAAATTCGCTTTTTATTAAATCTCTCATAATCCTCAAATAAATTTTATAGTTAAATTTAATAATTTTGTATTTAAATCCAAGTACATAAAATGCATACGAGTAAATGTCATTTTTTCGTAAATGACATTATAAATTTTGAAAGCATTAAATATAAATTTCATTTCATTTAATATGCAATTATAAAACAAAATTACGCAAATTATTTATAATATTTGTGAATTAAAAAAAAATAAAAATCATAAAAGTTTTGTAATTATTCTCAGCATATTAAAATAGAAAATCTCAGCTTAAAAACATAAATAAAAAATTGTAAAAAAAAAGATTCATTCCAAATATTATGTAATTTACATATTTGGCTGTCATTTAAATGTCATTTCTTATTTTGAGAAATTAAAAAAAAATTAAACGCCATCTAACATTATTGCGCTCACATTATACAATATGTATTTTGAAAAGTTTTAATAAATACAACAAACAGCAAATTGCTTGCACATTTATATTTATAGAATGCTCTATCACGTTCAAATATTCCACTGATGACTGACCAATATATTCACGTTATTTTATGGTATGACAGAAATCTTAACTTTAATGAATTAAAGATGTCATAATATAAGTAGATAAATTATAGTGAATGCATTTTAAAAAAAAAAAATGGTTATCTTTATATTATGTAATTTGAATATTTTAAATAATTATAGGCTAAAACGTTAAACTCTTAAGTATTTTTACAGCCACAAGAAAATTGTTTTATTTTTTTATCTCACACCTTACGTACATATACGTATATAAACAATCAAAAGTGCATAATTATTATGTGGTCTTTAAAAAATGTGCGGTTTTATTATTTCATAAATACTTTACGTATCATAATGAATTATACATGACCTATAAGTATAGTAAGCATTAAAATACTCTATGATTTTAACAACTTTTTAAAAGATTATAATTAAATAGTAATAAAAAAAAAGTATATAACTTAAAAATTATTTAGTTAGAGAGCATGTTGGCACAATGTGGAAACACGTTATGTAATTAGAAATTGCGAAAATATTTTTTTGTTTTTATGCAAGTCAAGAGAATGTAAACATTTTTTTTTATTTTATAATTTAATTGCAATAAAACTTTATTTGAGTAATAAAAAAATTTGCTAAAAATAAAAAATTTTACTTTTAAAATTTTTTCTTTTCGAATTGGTAAGTTATGAGGGTTAAAGAAGTTTAGGAACTTGATGGAATTGTTAATTTGAATGCAATCGATTCTTTTTAATACGGAAACCACAGAACCTACGGCTATAATGAATTTCCTCACAGAAAAGTAATGGTAATATGACTATTATTTCAAAATATCCAAAAAGGGCTATTTATTAAAAGATCATAAGAGTCCGAATGAATGCAATTTTATTTTTACCCTTAAGGACTTTTTGGACTACTATACCGAAATTTCGCAGAATATTAAGTATGGAAATTTAGTCACAGCGAAAAGAAACCGCTTAGTAGTGACTAAAAAGCTAGATACTGCAGAATGTGGGTTTTAATTTTTGAAAACATCGCAGTTTTTTACATTTTACCTTATATTTTTGGTATTTGTGAGATATTAACCGAATTCTTAAGGAATATATTTTAAATCAATTATAGTTCCACTCTAAATACCTTTAAATTTAATATTAAAGTTTTAAATTATTATTATATCAAATATCTTTTAAATTCATTACTTCCACAAATCAATTTAAAATTTAATAAAATCATAATGAATATTAAGTAGGCGTCATAATATGCACATATCCCATATATTCAACATACCCATGGTGGAAACTTTAAACAAATTTGCATATATTTTGCATAAATGTTAAATTAAATGCTTTAAACTTTTGAAATTTACAAATTTATTCAAATATTTTTACTGATACCCTACCCATATGTATGTGTATTAATCGTATATGCAATCTTTAAAGACATATTTTAAGTAAATGTTTACCAAGTTCAAGTGAATTTTCCTTTAACTAACAATCTCTAATTTTATATCAAAAAAAATATTTGTTGAAAGCATATTGTTGCTATCATTATCCTTGAATGAATTGGACATAGCAGCGTATATTATGTGCCTCTTATATGTGTTTTATTATAAAAAAGGCTATCAAATAAAAATAAACATTAAAAACATTTTTTAAAAACTATTTGGCCTCGCATGTACAGTACAAAAGATAATGTCAATTTTAAAATTTGTTTTCAAATATCAATATGTCAAATAGAGAAAATAAAAAAGTTACAAAAATTTTCCGCTTTATAAAGCATAAGTTTCACTTGTTTGCAAAAAAACAAAAAGAAAGAATTGAATGAAATGTGTAAGTGAAAAAATAAATTCGGATCAAATTAATGGTTTGTAAAATATCACATTTCCTTCGGAATTAAAATTAGCGAAACCGTTTTGTTTTTTACTAAAGGAACAAGTTTAGTGTAGTGTAATTGCACTTGTTTTTTTCTGTAGTGTAACTAGTATGTTTTATTTACACTCTTCTTTTAAGGTGTATAAGTACATGTAGCTCTGATTACATACTGTTAGGATGAGGACGAGAATTAAAAGATGTCAATGCATCTAGGGGTCGATTTAGACTAGTACTTGTTTTCTAGACAAGATAAACAGTAATATTGTTCAACTGAAAGGTATTTACTGTCAAATTTTCGATTTTAGAAGACAGGTTACAGTCTCGAAGTGGTAATTTCTTGAAAATTGATGGAAAAATAAACTACTTACGAGTATGTATTTATTACTCCCATATAGACATTTAGAATTTGGGATTTCTAAAAACTATCGTTGCAAAGGAAAATGCATTTTTTATGATATTTCACAACAGAAGAATTTCATCACTTTCTTTTATACCTTTCAGTTGTCATGTTGGAAAAATGGCTTTTTTACAGTTCTGAACTTGAAATTGCAGCTTTCAATCTTAAAGTATGAATAGTAACATTAAACTGGCGGATGTATTAAAACAAATAAGCGTATATTTTAAAATATTGTTAGAAACGTGCTAAACAATCAATAAAAATTTTAAGATCACTGTTACGTCGTTCACCGTTCATATCTTATGAAAATGACCCTTGGAGAGTTTACAAATTTGCCAATTTTTTTTTCATTCCATTTTTCAGTTATGTTTTTTTTTTTTAACCAAATATCTTTTATGTGCGATAACAATGCATTTTCAGTAATAATATAATACAAAAAACAAACAGAAGAGAAAAGAAACCTGTTAAATCTAAAGAAAAAAATTATGTGGTTTCAAATTTAAAAAAAAATTTCCAACAATATTCACAATTTTCACAATGTTATGAAGAATAATTTGTTTGAATGCGCCTGTGTTCTCTTTAAGCGCCGAAATTAATAGCTTGGGAATAAAAATTAATTGGATTAACAAAGAAAGAATTTTTTCTTTTTTGTTGAAATGGGGTGCTTTTTATTTTACACGTAAGTAGTAGAAGTATAGAAGTAGAGAATGTGCTAAAACAGAATTGAAAAAGAAAATTGGAAATGAGAATAATTATATAAGTTGAAAATATATAAGGCTTCAAGGCTTTTATGTAAAACTATTTTTCAATTAAAATATCATAATACGGATGTTGAGGAAGGAAAAGAGATAGAAAATATTTAAACAATACAATTTTCATTTGTAAACAAAACACATATATGTATATGAACCTATAATGCTGAAGGTGTTGTTATTCGATATCGTGCATATAATGTTCAAAATAAGAATAGCATAATAATAACAAAAATTCAACATTAAAATTTTTAATATATTAATAAGAGCTATAGGATATCACATTGAAGATGAAACCTAATTTTTAGGTACATACCATATACGTAAGTACATCCGTACAAAAGGTATTTTTATAATATTTTGATTGAAAGGTTAAAAAAATTTCATAGAATATAAAATATTATTAAACTAATTACAATTTTACTTTTATTTAAAAATTATTAATTTCGAAAATTGTATAGTTTTAGGCTGAAATCAGCCTATTGCATTAGAAATGAATTGCACTCCATTAACTCATATAGAACCAAGGTTCAAATGCCAGTATCGATAATCTGAAAGAAAATACTGCTTAGGATATTTCAATTGTTGGATTCGGAATACGGGGAATTTTTGAAAATTTAAAATAGAGTTGCAATCGAAGCCGAACTTTTTCTAATAAAAATTTACTTGCCAGCAAATAAAATTTTATTTTGCTTCAATTGGTATTATAAACTTTATTGTGAATATGATAATTTCATCTTAAAATAATTTATAATCCCGGGAATAATTGCGGTACATGTACACTACATAATATGTGAATATTTTACCGCAAGCTATCCATTGTTTGTTTATTTATCCTTAGATATTTTTTTTTTTTCAATTTTAGTGTTTTGATTCAAATGTCATATCCATTACAAGGCGATAACTATATAAACCAAAACTATAGACTTAAAAAACTCTATGGTTTTTCATATAAAACACAATTGCTGTATATTGATGCTAATGTACATACGGTTTAAAAAAAAAACCGTAGCGTTATTAGCATGCAAGTATTTATTACTATTGTAAATTTAGTAACGTTATGTTATGATTGTAAAAAAAATAATAAATGTTTTGTTTTTCGGTTTTCTCTTAAAAAAATTGTTTTTGAGCACGAACAAATAAAACTGCAAGGGTGTAGAAAATATGTTCTTTCTTTTATAACGAGTTTTAATTATTCATTGAGTGGATGTGCGGCAGTATATCTGTAAACTATATATATGTATATTTGCCTATATATGTATATTTGCATTAATTTTCTATTTTACTTATGCACACACAACGAAGAAAATCATTGTGAGTTGAGAAAAATACTCGTACACAATAAACTTTCTGATTTTAAGTTTAAGTCTGGCGAGGGGAACTGTATTAGAAATTAAGAATATTAACGAGTGTTAATATCTTAATAAAAGCATAAGATTTCAATAACCTTAATGTAGTTTTGCATAATTTATATGTCAACCTGCATACATGGGAGCCACTTTAAGCGAATAAGCAAAATAGAGGGTCAGTTAAAAAACTAACTGAGGCAGGCCAAGGAGCTTCTGGGAAATCATGACATTCTGGGCAAATCGTGATAGGTGGAGAAATTGGAGAAGGCACAATAGATCTACCTCTAGGTGTTGGTCGTCGAATAGATAACTATAACTAACCACATGATTAGCTTAGGCAACTACAAAATTTTCTCATTTTTTTACAAACCTACTAAACATAAAATACACCAAATACATACATATGTATATATTTAAAGTATTTTAATTCATTTGTATACATAATATTACAAGTATATAAAAAATATTATGTATGTACATTAGAATTGCGTTTAAAAAATCAATACACTTTATGTTACATGTAGTAGATAGAGTACAGCTGAGTGTGGGTGGTAAATTATGAGCTACAATTTACTTACTTTACTATTATTTTTTCAAAATAAATAAATTAAAAATAAAAATTTTCAAAAAGTCAAATATTTACAGTATTTTATAAGATAAGAAAAAAGAAAAGCACACACAAAAAAAATTCATTATAAAAATTTTGTTTTTGGTGAATTTTTAATCTATGAAGTCTGGTGCTCTTTAATCAAAATCAAAATTATAATTTAAAAGCCAATTAAAATAAAATAAATGAGAATTTTTTTTTTCGTTTAATATTTTCTATATATGAGCAAACTGCACTGATTTGTAATTAAACATTTATGGCAAGTGAAATGTTTCCAATATTTTTATACATTAATAGTAATTTTATAATGGAAATAGGCAGATATTTGCGCACTCTATTGAATTGCGACTGCAAAATTCTTCCAAAATTTAAGGAAAATCCGATGTATAAATATTCAATTTGAAAGGTGGATTTGCAATCTGACATTTGTTTTAATTTTTTATTTAGTAGAAGAATTAATTGCTAAGATTTCTACGTTCACGGTATTTACAAATTGCTTTTGCTTTGGACGTAATTTGATTATTAAATAAATACTCTGAATATTTTGAATAACATACTTACGACAGCATAATTATAAAACACTAGAAAGGAAATTTGACCCGTCTCTTTTTATACTATAAAATCTAAAATTATATCTACGATGATTGTTTACTTATCAGACTTAAATTATGTAACACAGCTAGAGATGTAATAGAGAAAATCAGTTGATCGCTGATCCAAGCTCCCCCAAAAAATTAGCCGCCATCAGTTAGCCTGATGAGAATAGAATAATTTCTATTATTTACCGTAGGAATAATTCTCATGTCAAATAGTGTTTACATATACAAATTTCATCTGACCCACAATAAATAATAAATTTTCTCGTATTTTTGAACACCACCTAGCATTACTTTTCTAAACTTTTGTGATTTACCATACATTTTTAGCAAAGCAAATAAACATCATTCGATATTAAAAACTCATCCACTTTCATTAGGTATTAAGACCATTCATAAACCACAACACATATTTAGTATATTAAATATGTAAATAAAAAAAAAAGTATATCAGTAGTTAGTTACTAAGTTTAGAAAAATAAAAAAAAAAATTATTTTTGACTTGCACTTTCAAATGAAAAATAAATAGAAAGAAAACCAAAGAAATAATAAACATTTCATTGCATATAAGGAGATTGTAATTGCGACCAATCGAAATATTGAAATAAAATCTATTAGCTGCATATTTGGTAAGAAGTACGTCTTAAAATATAAATTCACTATGAAGCTATGTGCATATACATATATGTTGGAAATGTGAATCTATATATTATGTAGATAGATATGTTTCTTTATTTACAAATCAACATATAAATATAAAAACATACTTATGTTGTTTACAAATTTTATCATTCACTTGTTCAATTCATTAAATTAGTTCGTTTATTCGTTCATAGAGTTCATTCGCTTCTTTTGATCCTTTTTGTTTTTCTTGTGTTTTTGTGTTTGAAGTGAAGGCGAATGTCATTTTAAAAAAGTGAATTGTGGCATGAATAAAAAAAAAAAAGTGAATTTTTATTTAGTTTTGTTTTTCATAAAAATGTCGTAATTGGATTAATTTTTTTTTTTATTTTTTGAATACTTAAAGAGAAAAAATTTTTTTTTCCTAAATTTTTAACCTGTCTAAACTATTTTGTTTTTATCTTTTATCTGTCTGTATATAGTTTTTTCTGTCTTTTCTTTATTTTGACTTGTCAATATTTTTAATAGACTAGATACACGCAAATTTCTTTAAAATCAAATAAAATTTTGATTTTAATTTCGATATTGCAGTTTAAAATTCTTGTTAAGTCTAGTAAATTTTATACATACATACAAATATGATAAAGATTATCTAAAAAGTGAAAATTTACTGTTTTTTCCTTTATAATAAGGCAAATACTTTTTGTCAAATATTTGAAAATCGTCATTTGATCGAAATGAACAAAATAATTTCTAATATTTTACCAAATTAAGTACATATACAAATATACACATATATATCAATATAGAAATAGAAATAACTGCATAAATCATAGACTTATTACAATTAATTGTAATTTGACATTAATTTAAATGTCACTGGTTTGAAAGATCATTTTCATATAAGTTGACGAATTTTAAATATACTTAATTATATTTAAATAATTATTTGGTATTTATTAAAATTATTTAAAAAAATGTTTTAGAACTCGTTTTGGGTATTTCATTTGTAACATTGAATGAATCGATTATAGAGATTTTTTTTGTATAATTAAAAATTAAATGGAAAACATGAGCAAAAATATCAATGACGTTTTAAAAAAATATGAAATAAAATTAGAAAGTGAACGATAAAATTATTGATAAATTTTTTTTAGTGTGCATTAAAGCAATATGCAGTTAGGTATGCGTTTATCTTTTATCATAAATAAATGTTCATTATGTTGATTTCAACTATAGATAATATAGTTGAAATCAACACTAAAATTTTGTGGAATTCATTTTATTAATTCATTTCGTCTGTGTTTAACAGCTCTCATAATAGTTATAGTTTCTCTCATAATATTAACATTCTCTTCAGTTATTATTTGACAAACTGCTTTAATTTATGTCAAGTTTTGCAATCATACATTCAAAATTCTTGTAATTTGAAATAGTATCGGAATTTTCGTTTGTAAATAGTTAGTAAATATGATTGGTTCTATGTAGAAAAATATCGGCTTTGATCAAACGCTTGAATTCTTTGACACTAATAAAAGATGTTCATACCAAGTGGGTACTACGAATTACACGAAATTAAACAAAAATTTATTCTAAACGTCATTTAAATGTCAGACAATTATTTTATGACTTTTATTATTTCATAATTATGATTGATATCTTTAGAATTTTTATAATACCTTTAATATTTTGAATATAAAATTTAAAAAAAAAAACAACAATTTAAATTTTCTCATATAAATAACAAATTAAAAAAAAAAACAAATAAATATTCAGAAAAAAAAATATATAAACAGAAAATAAACAAAATGAAAATTGTTTTCCTAAGCTCTTAAATTCTTTCCTATACTTTTTAAAAATCAATTTTCTTTTCTCTCTCTACATACCTACAAGATAATTTTCGTTTTTTTTTTTTTTTTTATGTGCACATCTTCGCCGAACATTATAAACATGAAATAAACTTTAAAATCGTGTAATTCACTTGAAAATAATTTCACATGTCATTCATTTCAAAATGCCAGTTACTTATCGTTTTAGTTATTTACAATAGTAATGTAACCAACCGTATGCACATTTTACGATAATACTGTGATAATATGAAAAAACATAAAAAATCACAATAGTATAAAAAAGTTTTCAAAATAAAACAAAAATTATTGCTATGTTTAAATTGTAGTTAAAATAAATTCGATTCAACATTTTAAATTTAATTTGATTTAAAGGTAGTAGAAGAGTTTTCAATTCGTTTATGAATTCAAAATAAATTTTATGTCGTTTTGGAAATTAAGTTTTGACATATAATGAAACTAGAAATCATTATCAAAATTTAGTGTTCCGAAAGCCAACTAAGCGTAGAGTTAAAATTCTTCTGTTTAAGATCTTTCTGTTAATTTGTTAAGTGGAATTCTAAGTCGAAATCTACTTCAAATCTAAGAAATTTTCATGTAAAAAAATTCAAATAATTAAATTAAACTTGAAATCTATTTCAATCATATAACGGTGCAGTAAATGTCGAAAAGTTTGACATATAAATGTCATTTTCTTATAAATGAATGAAAAATGATTATCAATCAATCAAAAAGAAAACAGTAAAATCGAATAGATTAATTATTAAAATCTAAATTATAAAAACAGGCAATCTAAAATATCAAAATATGAAAATTAAATGCTATACTAATTATACGTATAGTTCGACTCAATCTCAACTTAATTTCTATTCAAAATTCATACTTCCATAATATGACACTGTAGTAGAAACGCATTGTAGTAGGAATTTTAAATTATAGAAAACAAATTGTAAAAATAATTTCATCTCAATCAAATTCAATGTAATATTAAAGTACATTTGCATATTACACATTTATATTTTATATTACTTTATTAAATTCTATACATTTATGTATGTAAAATTCGATATATGCATGTAAATAATTTGTACGTAATTTTATTTTTACGTACATACATTTTTATTTTTATAAAAATTATTGTGTTGAAAAAAATTATTTTTCAATATAAAAAATAAAATCTTATGTCATGGTCCACAGTTCAATGTGATTATCGATTTTTAAATATTTTAGTCAACTTTAACTCCCACCAAGAATTTTCACAGTCGGTTCTTTTTATAACGAACTATATAAAATAGTGATTCATCACTCAGCTTATAAGAATATTATTTATACGCATGCATAAGTGCATTAGAGGTATTAGAATAAAGCTATGACAATTAATGAAATATTAAAATAGGTTCTATTTAAGCAAAACATATAAGTTACTGGATATTAGTAATTTAAATTGCAAATTATTGAGCATTTGTCTTATGACTAATTGTAACAAACAAGTTTTGAAAGTAAACCAACCAGTAAGTGTGACTGGTTCAAAAGTTCATTACATGTAAAATTAAAAATTAATATTAATTATCAAAATATTTTTCTTAATCTAAAAATAAAAATGGCAACCAGACGGATAAACAAGTAATAAATTGGAAATAATTTTTTAAAATTAAAAATTAATAATCGGTATTGTTATTCAAATATTAAATTGGAGGCTATGGAACTTTGGTAATATATTTTTAAATTTCCAGATTTCAAAATCAAATTTATGCAAATATTGAACCTTATAAAAATAAAAATTTAATTCAAAAGAAATCATAAAATCTAAAGAAAATATTTTAATATTGAAAATTGGCCACCTATATTATAAAGTGACTTTCACTTTCTCAGAATTAATATTAAGAAAATGTTTACTTTATAGAAAATTCTATAGTCACTATTCTCACCAGCTAATAAACGGAATGCTCGTACCACTATTATTAAAAACAGCATCTGTCTAATTAAATAGTTAATTTTTAATAATTAGTAAATATTGAATATTAATTAAGTAATTGAAAAATTAAAAATAAACAATAGACTTAACAATTCTAATATTTTAATGAGGTAATTATAACAAGAAAGAAACAAGTCTGAAAAAAAAAAATTCAGTGTTGCCAACCTATTTTTATTTCGTACATAATCATAGCTCTAAATCGCAAGAATTTGTTTCGAGCTTTGAATAAAGCATAAATTTAGATTTAGAACATTCGAATTTTAAACAAAAGAAAAACTGTCATACTCATTTAGTCAAACTTTTGCTGATATTTTGCTAGAACTTTGTTATATAGCTAATTTTTAAATTTTCCCCAAATACCCAGAGAAATTTGTCAATAGCAAATAGAGCACAAACTTCTTTAAAATCTAAGTATATTACATTGTATAAAAACATTCATTTGTACATGTACTCGTAAAAATCCCGAATTTCTAATTACATATTTAAATTTTCAAACATTTTCTTTCATACTAACAAAAGTGTTTTTCATTAAAAAAATATCTTTGATAATTTCGGTAACTAATCAATTAGATAGACATTATTATTAAAAAATAATAATTTAGTAATAAAATTATAATTCGGTTATATGTATTATACCTGCAATTTGTTCATAAATAACTTGTATTTGTATTAAAGTATATATAAAAGCTTTCTTTCTCTCTTTCTGTCTCTCTCCCTCTCTGTCACTCTATAAAAATAAATCAATTTTAGAGCTATCATAAAATTTTAGATTTTTCATAATGAACACTTTAGTGCTTTAATGAACTGTTAAATGTCAAGTTCATATTATGTCTACAATTTATGTATAAATATATACACGCCTGTTATTGGTATAATTGTGTGTATATTTTTATAGCCTACAAATCTATTTGTATTTTATAATAAAGATTGTGACATTAATGCCAAGCAATTATAATTTAAATTGTTATTATTGAATTTGTTTTTTATATACATACAGACATATAATTACATAGGTATAAATAAAATATAACAAAAATAAATTAAAAGTATTAAAAAATTTATAAAAAAATAATAAACTTTTCGATAACTATAAGTAAGTAAGACCGGGTGTTACGGTCGCTGATTTTATCGTATTATTATGATTATAAAAAATAATTATGAAAATAATTATTATTCTTTGTATTTGTTATTATCATTTTTATTTAAAATTAATAATAATAATAAAAAAAAATTACCTGTGTCATGATAGCATTTTGTGTCAAAAGTTTATTTACACATAGGCATTTTATTGTCATTAAAATAGCATGATATAGTTAAATCAAATTAAACGGTATGATAGAAGTCTTTGCAGTTTGTAAGTATATGGAAAGGAAAAACTATTAGTATGTATATACACATATACTTTTAGTTATAATTACATAAATTTTCAATTAATTATGTTTTCGCTTTATTGATACAAAATGCTAAACAAAAACACCGCCATAATATGGACGATAATGTATGCGTAGATTGTTTGTGTGCAAAAAATTGATAAGCATAACAAATAACATTATTTTATTCAGGTGTAGTGTAGGTAAACATATCGTACGAAAAATAGTCATCAAAATAACTCTTATATAAAAGTGTATGTATATATGTATTTACATGAAATACGAGTATAAGTGCGAACCTGGACCTTGATAGTTCGTTGTCTCAAGCTGAAATACATGCAATAGAGATCTGCCTGAAAGTCAATTTAAAAAGGAGATATAAAAACCGCAGCAAAACCGAACTCCAGTCGGCTCAGATTAAATTCAAGCTGAATTGGGGCAGTGTTCTCGCACTAGTAAACCTGGCATCAACAAACAAAATAACGCTCATTTGGGTGCCGAGGCAAAATTCGAATATCCGATTCGTTCGGGCCGTCCCATTTCCAACATTAAGGACAGACTTAACGTTCTGTTTGAATGGGAATCAAATCTTTGCTAGGGGTTACTTAAGGTTGATATGTCCGGGTGTTTACTTGGAACCAAAATAGAATAAGTGGGATATGGGGACACTACAATAAACCAAGGCTGGTTACGCTGGTCGTAAGAGAGGTGTTCCTTTGCCTATATCTTTCTTCAGTAATCTAAAATTTAAAATCTATTTACAATCTACAACCTATTCAGGATTATAGTTATTATTAGTAGATATTTGTTGGGAAACGTCGAAAATTTCGTTCTGTTGAAAGAGGGGTCACTTTCGAATTTATTTCACTGTCTTTAGTCGGATTAAATTTTAATCCATCGGAAACTTATTGTTTTATTGATAGATAATTGAATGCGTTTTTGATTCTATATTGCATTCAACTTGAATTTGTATGCTACGAACGCTTTGTACAACAGATGAAAAAATTATGAAATGTTAATTGAATTTCTTAACTCACAATTTTTTTTTTTGCAAAAATTATTCATTTTCTTACTTTTTTGTATTTGTAGACTTCTCATATGGCCCTGTATCGCAATTCTAATTAAAATTCCACAAAAATAAACAATTTTTTAATTTAAAACTTGAGATTTTATCTGTTTATTGTCAAACAAATTTCATATTTTCAAATATTTTATTTTGAAATTCCTAAAATTTATTCAAGTTTTTGAAATAAAGATTTTAAAATTCATATTAATTTGTTGCTTATTTACAGGGTTATTTGAAATTTAAATGATTAAAATTTACATAAGCAACATAAAAAGAAAACAAAAACATAAAGCCTTCGTATCACATCATCACTATTACAAATAAAGCTGAAAATAAATTTAGCATTTTTGATTTTCTTCCATTATCTTATGATTCAAATATTCAGAATTCCAAAAGTAAAGTTTTAAATTAAAATTCCAAATATGTTTGCAGCATTTAGAAATATTAATAAGAATACATTAGCGATGACAGTAAAGAAAAAAGGGAATTGATTAAAAAATGAAGTAGAAGGTGAGGTTATGCAAAACAACATTAAGTAAAATATTTTAAAAAAAGCATAGCATAAATAATTGAGATTGTTGACTGCGACATTGAGGTAACTAACAAAAGAAAGGATCTGTTTATTTCAGATCCATATTACGTCTAAAACTTATTCTTCTAACAAATAAGCGTATCTACCAAATGCGCTCGATTTGTCACAGCCCACGACAGTCACCTCTCAAAGGTGCTTTGTTTTTATTAGATTAGCGATTAAATTATCCGCAAACCTCTACAAATCCATAATGTAATAAAAAACTTGTATTATGGAAACATAGTGGAAGAAAACATCATAATTTAGAACTTCAGCTATATAATACCATTCTTAATATTGCAATAAATGTGATAATTTTTCATTCTTTTTTAAAGAACAAAAATATTTAGCATTCTTACATTTTTTTTAAAGTTAAAAACGGACGACACGTCATACGATTAAGAGTGTCTCACCGGATATGCCCAATACGTCTACGTGCCAAATACGTACATCGTGTAAGTATGTTGGTCAAGATCAGTATAACTAAGTCTAATTGCCACGACATACATGTATGTGTGTTCATTTAATTATAAATATGTAAATAAGTTTTACCAACACATTCTAAATGTGATATTATATTTTTAACATGATTTTTTTAACGCTTAAGAAACATAAAAAAGTCATAAATACATAAGTGAATACATGAAATTTGAGTTGGATTTAAAATAATAGATCTGCTTACCATTCAGTAAGCAGATAAAATTTGCAAAAAAAAAAAATATTTTAGTTGTAGATTTTTAGAAATCATTATGAATTTCTTGTGAATTTGAAAAATTCCAAACCAAAATAAAATTTGCAGACATTTGAATCAAGAAAATTAAAGTTGATGACCTTTAATAAAACTCAAATGTTTCTGGGATCGACGTAAAGAATTTTTTATTTTAACATTTTTTTAACGTAGGAACGCACTCTGTACGTACATGCACAGTTACTGTCACAGTATTGCAGTACACAGTAGCAATATTGCTGCATATTGTGACATCGAACCATTTAATTTTCTTACAAATACTCTGTTAGAGGTATCCAAGAATGTATGTACTTTCACACTCACATAAAAAAATTATATAGTAATAGAATATTAAAATAAATATTTAAAGGTAATCAATATTTAAAAAAAAAATCAGCTGACAACAAACAATTTTGACAACAGTTTTTCTATTTTTATTGTATAAAAACACGAACAATGTTGTCAATGTGTGCATTTGTATTGCATTCATGTTATTCACCCTTATAATTCGTATAAAGTGGTATTATATAGTCATAAAAGCATTTTACTTATTTAACAATAATGATGACACTCAAATCCAAATAAATAGAAAGGAAAGAATACAGTAAAGCAAAATAAAAATGTCTCACTTTACAGTTTTAATTATTATGCCATATGTCGCACACATATTTTTTTTCTCTTTCCTTTTTAGTTTATTTTTACATACATACGAATATAATTTGAATAACCGTATGTATTAAATTTTTCATTCGTAATGCTTAAAAATATTTTATATTAGAAATTGATATTAATGTTACTGTTTACTATGAAATTCTAAACCAAATTATTTATAAACAATGTGACTTATGGTGGGATAACTAGCACAGTCTGCATTCCCAGCTTAAAAATGTATATTTTTAAAGATGTGAGTTTTCAATTGATTGCAAAAAGAAAACTCTTTAAATATGCTTAAATACCAAACATATTCTTTAATATCCACGCTAATATTTGCTGGAGTATTCCTCACGGAACCCGACATATTTGGGTCGCAATTAATTTTTTCAAGTTTTTATTTCAATTTTGTTCCCGCCCGATCACAAAAAATTTTTGTGTCCTATTCATGTGTAAGATTATTTCAGGATTCCACACTGATTTCGGATTTTTTATTTCGGATTGGTATATACCACCACCAATTTCACCATGTTTACGTTTGAATCAAATATCAATGTCAATCTCGTCGTTTATTTGCCTCCACAGTCATTGCTCTAATTTTGATTCCATATCTGCATCGTCTTTAGTCTTATCTTTGCTACTACTTTTACTCTGCTGGTGCAGAGTAAAAGTAGTAGATAAGTTATCATTCAGTATAAAGTAAAGGGTTTTTTGAGATATCTTACACTAGAGCCAGTTGCATCGTCGAGCACATTCTTTAAATTTAATTTTTCTTCGTCTTTTATTCATTGTTATTATAATTCATATACAAAAATACATATTTGGTTTGTTGTCAGTTACTCTTCTCACATTTTTAATATATTTTAAATGTTTAATTCATGAAAAAAATTTTTTATATACACATGTACATATGTATATACATATGAAGTGATATCATAATTATACACAAATTTATAGCAAATATATAAACAAATATATACATAAATAGGTACATTTTTTCAACCCCACTAAATTTCAAGGGTCAATATAGAGCTTTAGTGTTCGAGTATTTTGTATATATGTATGTTTGTTTATTATATTTTGTATATATGCTCATCAAAACACATAAAACGAAAAAAAAAACAAATACAGTAATAAATAAATAAAAAAATGACATAAAATAAATAATGACAACAATAAAAAAAAATGATATTATCAAAAAATAATAATAGCAACAACAACGTTGCAGTTAGTTATAATGACAAATGTCACTACCATATGGAGCTGGCTACGTTACACAGTTATTTTTATCGTTTAATATGAACTTTTTTAGTTAGTTTGATCATCGTATTCTTTTCTGAATGCACACCGATACTAAAATTTCGCGTAAAATTTTCTCGCAAAAATTTAAAATTCGGTTATAGTTTTCGGTTTTTAATTTGATGGCTGTCTATTTTGATTTGTTTTTTTTTTTTAATTTTTTAATACTAACAAAAAAGCACAAACTATGCGTAATAAAAGTAAAAATTGTTAATTTTTTTTTTGCCTATTTGACTTTGTTGTTTTATTTTAACAAGTTTTTTTTTTGTGATAAAAGAAATAGATTTTTATGTGAGGAAGGAAGGAAGGAAGTATGGAAGATTTTGTTTTTTAATTAATTATTTTTGGAAATTTTGTGTAATATTTAATTTAATGTTTTGGTTATTTTTTTTTTGCTTTTGTATTGAAAAGTGAAGAAAAAATTTTATTAATTAATTAAAGGTATAGATGGTGATATAAAGACATAATGGAAGAGATTCCAAATTTAAGATTTTATTTGTGCATAAAAAAAAAAGCAAAACAAAACGTTGAATACTTTTTTCGAAAATCGTAAAACTTAATTGAGAAACTTAATTTTGAGATTAACTGCTTCCATGGCTGCAAATTGTCTTAATTTTAACGGTAAATATTTAACCTGTTAAGAGATTATGTCGTATATATGCGTCAATTTGAAAAGTTCATATAGTTAATGTAGTATATGTATGTGCGTGATGCCGAAAAAGAAAATTGCATTTGCTATGAAATTTAAAGTTAAGCAAAAAACGAAAATTTTACTGTTAATAAGATTTTGTAAATACGTGTCTTTGCTTGAAATTAATTCAGCACAGTAAATCGAGCTGTCTAAGAAAAACTAATCGCTTAACAGATTAAGAGCGTTATCCATCGATTTTGTGAGAAGCCACTCTAATATATCTCAATTTCGTTTTCAGCAAGATCGTAAAAAAAATATCATCAAATCTATGTTTAGGGCTGTATCCACTCTATGTCAAGGAAGTATTATACTTTGTGCGCCTCTTCTTACAACTCACTCAGTAATTTTAAAATAAAATTAGATCTAATTAAGAGTTCCTATTATTAACACATAACGTTATTAATTAATCTTTCAATAATATCCCGCAAAAACTATTAAAAAAATTCTTTATTTCAAGTCTTCCAACTCTTCTTAGAAGTTTTCATTGTCCAATATTATTAGCAAGTGGTGAAAGTGAATTTAAAAAAAAAAATAAAATCTTCGAAAATTAATTAGAAAATCACCTTTATGTGATTTATAAAAATTAATTCTCATATAAATGTTGAATCGCTTAACATTATTGTAGAGAGAAAAAACAAAAATGAAAATTAGGAGTCGTAAACAAAGAAAAAACCCTACAAGTAAAAGTGATGATTTTTAATCTGAAATCATAATAGTAGTTATTTAAAAATCTTTTTTTTTTTTCTTCAACAGAATTTGATCTTGATTAATTATATTAAATAAATTGTATCGAAATTTGAAATTGATTTTTGCTTTTAAAATTCGTAGGTGCTTTTCCAAATCATTTACTTTTGATTTTTTTTTCTTTTGTGTTCCATTTCTTTTCATTTAATTAATGAAATAAATATGTGATCAAAGGAAAAAGAGTAATTTACATGTTGTTAAATTGTGAAAGATGATCAGATTTATGTTTTATTATTGAGTTTTTGATTTATGAAAAAAAATGCGAGAAAAAAACGATATGAAAGTGAGATGATATTAGGTGATTGATAACGTTAAAATAACCATTAATACCGTTAGCAATAATGATATTATGTTGAATGAAATAAACATGGAGATTGTTATTTGGATGTTTTACGTATATGTATAGGTATATATGAGTGAATTTTTAATTTCAAATAAAAAATCACCAACATTTTTTGTACTTAAAGTCGTGGATTATCGAGCTGGGGAATCATTATTATATTCAAGTTCCAGTAGCAAGTACTTTTAATTAAAAGATTATCAATATTGCGTAAATCATACTAATTAGAATGCGTCACGAAATTCATTTAACATTAACGTTCTTAAGGGATAATCCAGTTTTTCTGCATGATTCCCTAGCTCGGGCGACATTTTAATCAAACAAATCGCCAATTAATTGCATTTCTGTTAGAAATCGATTGGCATGTGCTTTCCAATCCTTTGCATGTAATATACAATTCAATATAGAGTTCACATTTTATATTATATGTCTTATAAGAAAAACCTAATCTCAGAGGAAAACAAAAAACAGAGATCATCCCACGCATTGAAAGTGAAATGAAGAAAAAAAAATGCAACATCTTAAGAAAATAATTTTTTACATAATATTATATAAATAATAAATAATTTAGAGCTCATTGAACTCTGAAAATTAAAATTGTAATATCAAAAAAAAAAAAAAACAATGAAAAAAAAAATTCTTCACAATTTAAAATTGCATAATATCGCGCATTTAAAATCGCATTTTCAATTTAATTTTGTGATTTTTTTTTCTTGTCTTCACTTAAGTCGTCTAGATTACTTTCGATAAAATTGAAATTTTTTTTCCTTATCTCAAGAAAAGTTTAATATAGAAGAAAAAATTTTAATATAAAAAAAAAATTTATGGCAATTTTCAATTTTTCATTTTTATTTATTGACACTATACAAGTCTCACGTTGCTTCTGAGTCTCTATGCATTAAATAAATGTTTTCATTTTTGTATGTACTTTACATTTCAATTTACATGAAATACAAAAATATATATATATATACATATGTATATGTATTTTAATTTTACCATGAACTTTATGAAATCTTTATAAAAATTTATTCCCGATCCAAATTCAATTTTGAATGGGGACCGGTTTCATTTGAACAAAAAAAAAACATGAATCAGTCGATTGCGTTTTTCTTACAATTTCTTGCATTGTAATATTTTTAATAATGTAGAGTACAAAATACGCGATTCCAGACAAAAATAAAAAATAGAAGCAAAATTATATTTGTAGGAAATTTTCTTTTTTTCGTAATCTATATGCAAATATAATGCAACAAAACACTACAAGTAACAATGAAAGAAAATATTATAATATTAGAATAAATTGTCATAGCAAAATCATAGGGTAACACCAACTTAAAAGTAAACAAAGTAACCTCTCAAAAAAATCGTCGTAGTTTAGAAAAATATGGAAGAATGTTATGAAAATGTAATCTGAGATCATTTCTGAGCAAGAATCCTTATTTAATCTTATATTGCATATCTTTAGGCTAAATGTATGATTTTACACATAAAATTAAAGGTAACAACTTTTACCGTTACATCCAAAATTTACACGTTTATTTTTTAATAGTAACTATAAAAATTTTTTTCAATTTGTGTGTGGGAAAAAAAAGGAGTTCAATAAATTTTGTGTTTTTTTTTTTCTTGCTCCCATTTATTTTTTTTTTGCTTCGGAAAATTTACAATAAAAAGCGAAAGTGATTCTGATCTGTTTTTTAAAATTTTTCAACGAATGTACACAACATGATTTCAAAGTATTAAGAAAAACTCGATTAAAATATAGATTGAGGAAAGTTTTATTCTTTAAAAATTCGAGGGAAAATTTTAAGTTTAAGTAATTT
Organism: Condylostylus longicornis; assembly: GCF_029603195.1. NCBI lineage: Eukaryota > Metazoa > Arthropoda > Insecta > Diptera > Dolichopodidae > Condylostylus > Condylostylus longicornis. The sequence goes on from NW_026577982.1 coordinate 914,990, forward strand.
AAGTTTAATGTAAACAAACTTAAAATCTAATGTAACCTGATGATTCTCATAATTATCAAAAAATTTAACTATTTTAAGTGAAAATTACTTAAAATTTTTCCAGAATTTTGTTTATTCCTGAATTATGAAGTCTATTATGAATCATTTGTATTATGACAAAAAATCTGCCATCTGTAACATTGACTTTTTATTTTATGATTGAATGTGTTTACACTGCTTGACATAGAGTTCATTACATACACATACGCGTTTTTAATAATATTTTTTTTATTTATTCAAAATTGCGTTCGGAGTTAAATTTAATTAAATAAATTTATACAAATCTTTTTCTTGTTTAGATTTAATTACAAAAGATGGTAAATTTTAATAAAATTACATTTGAAAAATGAAAAAATTTATAAAATTAAATTCAATAGGATTGGAATATTATAAAAATAAATAAAACACTAATGGGAAAATTACTAAATAAGGTGACTAATTAAATAAAATTTACAAGTTTTAAATGAATGTTTTAAAGTTATAAAACGAAATATTATAAAAAAAAATTTTAATTAAGTATTAAAAAAAAAGAAAAAATATCAGTATTATCTTAAATAAAATATTGTTGATTGCTCCAGTTTGTGTTCTGTGAAAAATTTTGATCTTCACAAAGCCATAAAAAGTGAAAATTTCAGAAAGTCAGTAAAGTGGAATTACCACTAAATAAATATTCACTCATATTACTAGATAACTGATATATAAAGAATAAACTTTGTCTTCTGAACTAATCATGGCTGTTTATAGCAATGAAACATTTTTAACTAGTGGGCCACCCGATGAAGATGAATCCCGATATATGCTTGATGGTAAGATTTAATTTTTATATTTAATTTTCGTTTTTATTTACAAAATGTGACAAAAATTTTATTCTTATAAAATGACTTTCCAATTTCAATAGCATGTAATTTACACACATAAACATTATTTTTCTTATTAAAATACATGATTGCTTGATTGAGATGAAATAGAATTAGAGTATCCAAGAATTTCATATATATAAATTAATATTGTTTTTCCTTATAATTTAGCTTAGATATATACATTCCAGAATTGCTGAATACATATTTTAATATAGAAGTAAGAGTGTAAAGTGTCCTGTGCATTGTGAATATTATAATAAATGTTAAACTATAACTGTAATCATTAATGACAAACTATTAAGATGTTGATGTAAGTGTGACCGTGTAGTTAACAATTATTACTCAATATAATTTAAATATTGATATCATAAAATGGCGAATGTATAGAAGAGAATTATACTAAAACGCCATCTACTCTATAAACAATTGAAAGTTTATCATCGTATATTTTCGTTTACTTCAAATTATTTATTAGTAATTGTCGCAAGTCAACGTCAAATAAAAATAAATTTGCAATTTAAATTAATTGATCCTATTAATTTTAGAAAAAAATATAAATAATAAATTATAAATGAAAAATATTTAAATTTTTTTCATATACATAAAATATTTAAAATATATGAAAAATTATCTAGCATTCATTTATAATATTTCAACGTATAGATCGAATGCATTGCAAAAAAACAAGAGAAGAAAAATTAAAAAAAAAAAAACACTAACTAAATTTAGGAAAAACTCATTATCTTTACTCTAAAACTTTTATTATAAAAGCCTCAAACCATATATAAAAATATTAAAACAATTTATTTTACTTCAAATTTTATCTATATTTCATAAATGATGAAAAACTTTTATGGTATTTATGAAAAACAAAAAAAAAAAAAACAATGAACCTTCAAAAGATTTTCCTCCGATTTGGCCTCCCTTTTCAAAATATTATGCTGGAATATTGCTACCAATCTGTGTAGACTACTAAAATTTCTATAAAATTAAATACAACAAATGCACAATAGGTACGAGAGTGGCATGTAAATTTAATAAAAAAAAGTGAAAAACAAGTAAAGACAAAAAAAAAAATATTGTAAACAAATACTGTTAAACAGTGTTGATCGAATTATGTCGGTCATATGAAATCGTGACGATCTAAACGATTAACAGCAGCCTTTTCTGTTTTTGCTTATTTTTTCTTTGTCGACTTTTATATTCATTCTATATTTTATCTCAATCTTATTTAAATATGTACACATTCATTCGACAACCGGTATTAAATTGTTGTAACTCAAAAATGTAAAATTTTCAGGTTTCGCATTGAAGTAATTAGAGTCACTTCCATTAAATAGATGTAATGAAATAGCTTTAATTCTGCTAGAAGAGAGTATAATAGAGTATAATTTAATTAATATTATAAATTATATGTTCCGTTAATTTTATACATCTTATTCCGTTATACGAGAGAATAATTAAGCCTATAAATTATAATTATTAAAAATTTCAAATTTAACCCCCTAATATATGCAAGAAAAACATTAAAATTTTAAATTCGATTGAATTTTATTACTATATAATATATACTTTCAATAAATTAGATATCAATTTAACCGTGTTAGCATTATTCTATTACCAAAACTACTTATGTAATTATAATAACACGAATTTACTAATCATGGTGTAAATTACGATTAGTTAACCTAGAGACGATTTATTGCATTTTTATGTGAATATCTCGGATAAGTAAGTTAAGATAAGAAGATACATGAATTATTGAAAAATTTGAAACTAGAGCAAAAGAATACAATTTAATTTTTGAAGACACAAGAATTCTTTCTAAAATTGTGCCTAATTTATTTAGAATACGATTATATGATATTCTATTTTTTTAGTTACAACATTTTAATAAACGCCCATGTGCGACATATTTTTTTTACTCTATATGTATACTTAACTTAATCTTACATAATTTTTATAAAAATATTTTGAGTAAATAAAAATAAAAGCATAATGAAAAGATTGCATTATAAAAAAAAATGTATTTTTGTTTGCGCTATGGGAAATCTTGTAAAGCAACAGAGCCGCTCAGCAGCAGCAGCAGAAACAACATATATAGAACTACAAGATAAGTTACACGTTTAATAAATACCAGGTGGAGTTTAATTTTTATTCACACTGTTCATTTCAATTTTTTTTAACCCATTAAATTATAAGATTATTATAATTTTTTTTTTGTCTTGAATGGAATTAAAATGACATAAATACGTTTCACTTCAGATTTAAAAATCTAATTAAAAAACAGAAAAAAGCAGAAAAAAAAAATAAATCCAACTTGGAATTTAAAATATTTTAAAGTTGGTATTTTTTAACTTTTATAAATTATGACTTAAACTTAGTTTGTTTTATTTGTTTTTGTCGATTTGAAGTGCAGTTCTTATATTGAACAAAAAAATTGGGAAAGAGAAAAAATTCTTGTTTAATTTTTGTGAATATTCAGAATTCAACTCAGTAACTTCATTAATAAACCAAAGTATACAAAATTAAAATTTAAAAACAAAAAATGTGGAAAACACTTCATATGCAATGCTGTTAACAATTCTATATATTATAGCTCATAGTTCTATAGTATACTAGTATTTTTTTTGTATATACTTGGGACAATGATATTATATTTGGGAGCGTGGGGAAGCTACAAAGAGTCTGGAATGGCTGCAGTAGCTCGGGGCGTTTTCTCACCCCACTCGGTTCCCTTGAAAACTGCAATTTACAATCTATGTATTGTAGCTTATTGGGAATTGAATTTTGGATTTAGTTTTTACAATATGCGATTTTGTGGCAATAAATAATGAATTTTTACACTTGTTTTCTGCATGTACTTTTCAACTTAATTCAAATTGTAGCAAATACAGCTTAAATAGTATATAAAAACTCAACATCATCTGTTTGAGAACTATTAAAATTTGTTTTTGTTTTCTGTTTCTTCCTTGCATTATTTTCTAGACTAGACAGCATACAACTGCCATATTTTCTTTTCAATTTTCTCTATTTTGTGTCTGTCGTGAAATAGAATCAAGTATTAAGTATTTCATTAAAATCAGCCTACGAATTTCACCCTAGAAATCTTAGCGGTCGTTTTAGAATGTAGCTCCATCCATTTCCATATTGGTTATTGATTTGTTCTTAACCAGATTAATATGTTTGTATGTTAAAGTTTATCAGTTAAAAAAAAGTGGGCCGTCACAGGAAATTTAAAAGATAAAAGCTGACAATAAATAACAACAAGCTTTAGTTGACTGTCGACTTCTCGAATCAAACAAAATATTTTAACAGAAAATGTGATTTTTTGATTTCACAATTAAAAATCAAAAAATTTTTACTATTTTTGCAATCATTTAAACAACCATATAACCACAATAGGGTTAATAAATTTTCATTTACGTAAAAAAATTATGAACAATTTTTTTTTAACTCTTTTTCATAAACAATATCGACGTTGATCTTTCACAAATAATTTTTTGGTATTGTTGTATTATAATTTTTTTTTTTTTTTTATTTAACAACTTTAGACTATCGAGACATTTTAAATTTTTTATTTTTCCAAAAATGATTAAATTTGTTAAAGTTTTTTGAATGTTTTGGTTGTTTTTTTTTTGTTTTATTTTGATTTAGTAGCCATCTATTATCTATTATGTTAATTAATTAAACAAAAACAGTATTCAATGGCGGACAGAAGTTAACAATCTCTTGTTTTAATAAATTTTTGTTTTCATTGTTCAAGTTGAAAAAATTTTCATCGCCAATTTGTTTGATATTGCCATCAAACTGATTTTTATAAAAATTAGATATAAGACATTTAAGTTGAAAGGTGTTTTAATCTATTTCACCCCAAAAAATAATGATTACATTTTTTTATTCATTTATATCAAAAATAATTTTTCTTCTTTTTACGTTATATTATTTATAAAGTGTCTCGGTTATTAGTCGTCAAAGTTAGTTGATATTGCGTTTAATGAAATTTTAAATAAATTATTGACAAAATGTGTACGATTAAGCATACTGCCAGTTTGTAATTCTGAATTCTGAGGAACAGGATTGTAATAAACTAGAAATATGTTATTTTAGTAGTAATATCGATTTCAGGCTAATCGCCTACCTAGTTAAAACTCTATGACGCAATGAAACTGGGACATGAGTACCTATTATACTATGCACTAGCTCTATACTCCTCCTAGGTGTGAAGAAGGAAAAAAATAGTAATTTCCCCAATATAAGTTATTGACATTAAAAAAATTTAAGGCTCAGTTGACTTAACGTAAAACGGGAAAATATTTCAAAAAATTATATTATCACTAAAAGATGTTAGTTTTAAGAAACGACTGTTTACTAAATTCGGATGCTTTAAGTAATTCATTAAGAATCAGAATTCGTTCAATAAATTGCAGTTTAATCTAAACTTTAAACATAAATAATAATTTGACAAATTGGCTAAAAACACCCATAAACATGTCTAAGCATATTAATAACCCCATTATCATAAAATAAACTTAATCACAATATAAAAGTGTCACTAGTGTCAATATTTTTTTTTTAAACTCTAAGAAACTTTTGACAGTTATATAAGTTATGTATGACATATACATTTTATACAATCGTAATACACTACATCCAAAACGTGATACGAGTATGGCAGTCAAATTGTAATTGACTTTATTAACGACAGACCTTGTACTCAGTCGACTAAAATTAACTTCTTGGCGGACAATTGCGTTGCTTTTAATCTTTTTTATTTTATTATAGGGCAAAATATTGTTGTGGCCTTTTCTCGCATATAAAGAAATGCTCAAGAGGTTAATTTGGCAAGTAAAATGTTAGAAAGGAGATTTCAAAAAAAAAAAAAAAAACAAAAACAAAAATTATTAACTTAAATTTTACAAAAACAAGTAAAAATACTTTGAAATTAAAAGCAATTTCTCATTAAATCGATTGGTGAGCGGGAGTTGCCTTATACTTGTAATTTATATTTAGTTTTAGTAAACCTAAATAATCATCTGTTTCATATTTGGTATTGAAAATATTAATCAATATTTTTATGCAATTTTATTTTTGCTTTCATAATCAAGAAGTTTGAAAAAAATGTCTGGGTAAAGATTTTTTGTATTTTTTTTCTTCTTTTTTTTTAATTTAATCTTTGATGACTTTTAATAAATCATAAATGTTTTAAGTTATGAAATCTATTAAAAATATTTGCCAGAAAAGAAGAAATATATGATAAATATGAAAATTAGTACTTTTAGGTGTTAAAGTGTGACAGCTAAAGAATATTTTAATGCGATGAATGAATGAATGGCAAGAATGTCATCATTAAAAATTTAAATTCAATAAATTTTCATACTATTACTTATCGGTGCATATGGCTACTTTTAATTTATCAAAATTAATTGAATTTCTTGTTGACAAACACTACAAAATGGAGAGTTTATTATGTCAAACTAAATCGTTTTTAATTTTTCATTAAAATGGAGACAATTTATATTAGTACTGTATGTCAAGTATGTAGTGACGCTGTTTTACTGAAAGTTATGTGTATAAGATATTTATACGTAACATTTTTACGATTCGGCAACTCGTGTGAGTGTTACTGTTATGCGAGTGCATAATAGAAACTATGCAAAAAATATTCTCTTAATGAAATTTCTCTTTATAGGTGATACTTCTCTTTACATTCGACATTCCTACCGTTCTTGAATCTTAAATTTTATAATTTGGTTATGCCTTTTACTTTTGATAAATTTAAGCAATTTATTAAAATCTTAAATGCTTAAAACTTGTGTTTTCTATGAATTGCTTGATGTCCACTACAGCTATAAGAAATTCAATATATGAACTACAATATAAAGAAGAAATATAATATTAAAATCTTATTCAAAACACAATAATAAAAATTCATGTGGAAAATTTAAAATCTTGATAAAAACTTTTATAATATATTTGACTTCTAATTTTTCACATACTCTTTATATAATCTGTAATTTATTTTATATTTAAAAAAAAAAAAAATAGGAAACTTCCCAACAATTTTTTTTTTTAATATTTTATCATTATAATTTTCATTTTAAAGACGTAGTTTTTATGCATTTCACTTCCTTTCACATTCTTTTAACCAATTGACGGCGCCTTTATGTTTTTTTTTATTATGTTGAATTTGGAAAATTTTTATCTAGAACTTGTAATGTTAAAAGTCAGAACGTTCAAATGTTAAATAAATTACAAATTTTTAAAACATGAAATAAAAATTTTAGTGAAGTGATTATATGCGATTACTATTTATTTATACACGACGACACGAAATTTCATTATTATAAGACGAGAGAACTATAATAATTGACAGTCTAATGACAGTGGTTGATGATTAAATTTCAAATATTTTAAAATTTTCAAGTTTAAAGTTAGCCATTATCATAATTCAATAGAAGAAACACTGAAATATTCATAGTATAAAAACATTTATAACATTCATATCGATTAGATTAGTCTTATAATTATAGGTCTTCCTAATAATTATACTTGAACAACATATTTCTAGATACAAAAACTGCTATACCGCAGTTCCAGCCTATTCACAGCTGTAATTTCGAATATGATCCAAAATAAAAATTATTAACGAATTTTAAAATAATATCACATTTGCATGTCATCCCTCAATGGGTTAAAAATAAAGATGTAAACAACTGATACGTTAAACATATAAAACTTACATTTATTTCTCTCTCTCACTCAACACATTTTGTTGCAAATAAAACAACGATGAAAAACGATTTCTATACATAAAATATTACTTTTTCTTACACAAAAAGTTGAAAAGAAGATCCAATATTTCAAAGATATACAATGTAAGGTACTCATGTAATATAATACACGTGCCAATTCCCATAATATTTTACTGGACACACATACAAAATATGATGATCATAATCTATTTAAGAAAACGTACATTAAATATGGTAGATAACAAGAAAAACATACAAAAACGACTGGAATGTAATTCGATGATTTCAATTCGAAAGAAAGTAATCAAATCCTCATGTAAAAGTTTTCAAAAACATTTCTCTATACGCGCAAGGGATATTTTTGTAACAAGAATGCTTGTAATGATAGCCACAATATCATTTTGTTCACAAGCATTCACAAAACTCTTCTGATTAGGTTGACTGAATTTTAATGTGGGTATTTTTGTTTTTCTTTATTTTCAAATCTAATCAAAAAATATTAAAAGAGAAAAAAAAAAATTATTATTTTTATATGAAAATGTTGAAAATATCTACCGTAACCATAAAAGCATTGTTTTTGGTTTATTTATGAAAAACTTATTATTTTACAACACTATTGTTTTAATGGACAACTTACTGGTAACAGTCATCAAAGAAATAAAAATAACAAATGATAAAAATAGGAGAAAAAATATAAAATAATTTTTTTTGAAATTTTGTAAAATGTAAAATGAGATTTTTTTTAAAGTTTATTTTGTCACGAATGAGAAATCTTTGATGATGTCTTGAGAATTTTACACTGTTATTTAGTGCATTTTATTAACCCATATACAAGAGCTTAATTTCATCGGAATTTCAAAAATAAATGAAATATTAGTACACATACATTTGAACGCATACAATTAACAAGTAAAATGTGACCATTGTTGTCATTTATAAAAAAAAAATACTAAATTTTCCTTTTTGTTGCATTTTTTCTCACGGTGTGTGACATTATGCAGTTTCAAAATGAATTTCTATTATCTAATACATGAGCATGCATATACAAAAAAATTACCGGCTGAAAACTCATAACATGGATAACCTTGGTATATTTTAAAATTATAAATTGTATTTACGCAAATAATAAAAATATTAGTTCTTAAAAAAAAAAAAAAATTTAAAATTATAAACGCAAAATGAAATTAGAATGAAAAAGTGACATCTGTATACAGGAATGTAAATCAGGTGACATCTGTATACTGGGGAAAAAAATTAATTATTACTTGAAGAATTATAAATTCTGATTGCAGAACGAAATTTTAAAAACACCAAATCTGATCAAAGTTGCATGAATGTAGCACTGATAGGTTATCCTGTATAAACTGTAAGTTACGTACTTAAATCGACGACTTATATACAAATTAAATTTTAATAATTTTTATAGCGTTCTTCAATTGTGAATTTATTCAGAATGATTTGATTAAACTAATTTTAGTGATTATAAAACTTATTGGCTGACACTAATTGGTTAATCTATGACAATTACAAATTAGTCGAAATGTATCGTACGTAAATTTACGACTAATTTTCAAATTGAATTTTGACAATTTTGAATATGGATGTTCAATTGTAAATTTTATTTAGATTGGTTTGATTAAACTGATTGGAAATATTAGTAATTATAAAACTGACATTCATAATCGGTCCTAATAAAAACCGATTATAAAAATTAGCGAATTTTGATAGGCTGTTTGACAGCTATAGTCGTTTTGTAAGTTCGAAGTAGGAAAACAGTCTTTATTCACATTATTTAATAGCAAATGTCAAAAATTCCTAATTATTTCTGTAAATATTGAAAGCACAATTTATATATTTTATTATTTCGTAAAAATTAGAATTAATACCATTTTTCTCCCATGAAATTGCAATATTGATCCCAGCAATATTGATTTTTTAATAGACTTACGAATGATTTCATTTTAAAATAATTAAAAACATGTTGAAAAATTATTGAAATTATTTTTTAGTTCAAAAACATTTTTTGCCATTTTCATTTTCGGGTTCAAGTTCGAAAAAATTTGTAAATTTTATATTTGGGTAAAAAAAAAAACAAAATGATTTATTTATTTTTTTGTAGATATTTTTTGTTGTTGTGGTTTTTTTTTATAAATTTTGTAATCGAAATTTCATGTTAATTTTTATTTTATTTTTTTATTCATTGGTTTTTTTTTTTAGTAGAGCTATTGTTGAGTATTGTTTTTCGTTTGAAAACTACAATTAATAAATTTATTAAAAAAAATATAACAAAAAGTATATGTATATTGTAAGACGGACCTAGATTGCAAATTTTAATATGACCAAACCCAAATGCAATAATAATGAAAGATAAACAAGAAAATATAATATGTGTATGTAAGTATGAACATGTATATGTATAAATATTTTATATTGTTTTTTTTTTGTAATATTTGGGAAACAAGCCAACAAACAAAAACTGGCTTAACAAATTTCCATATTAAACTCATATAAATTTCGTTTCGTTTATTCTTTTTTGTTATTCTTGTTTTGTTTGTGATTTTTAATCTTATTTGCTTTTATTTTCATTTGTTATTTTAATATACCGTATACGACAACAATAATCTAGTAGACATCTTGGAGAATTTTGCCACCTGTTTTTCTTTTTTCTGTTAAAGTTCAAATTCGAGCATTTTGACCGTACCTATATAATATGCTTTTATTATCTATTTGCGCGACATCTAGATATTTACATGTGAAATATTTACTTTTATTATTTTTGTTATTTTATTCAAAATAAAAATAAAAAAAGAGATGGGAACCATTGATTTATGAAAAAAATGAAAACGAAAAAAATGTTCAAAACTTTGTATTGTGGGAAAAAAGTCTCTTTTTTTTTAAACTGTTTTTTTAATTTAAACAAACTGACAAATGGTTGTTAAAAGCAAACTGCGCGCTCTTAAAAAAAATTCACTCTTTTTTTTTTTTTTTGGTTTGTTTTTTAATTAATGCATAAAATTTCACTTCTGTTATACAAATTTGTTAATTTGGTAATTGTTTTTTTTTTGTAATGTTGCCCTCGTCCATCTTTAAAAATAATGCGACTAATTTATTATAAAATCGATTTTATATATTTTAGATTGTATATTTTTTGTCATTATCAATATTATAATATGGTATAAGTTAATGTTGAAATATTATGTAAAAAAAAATGTTAATCATAATATAAAATAAAATTTATAATAGTAGTAAACGGTAATCGTTATTATTATTAGTAACACAATTGATTATCATGAATGTTTGTGAATTAAAATAAAATATGGTAATCTGTCAACTGTCAAAACATTTTTTGTTGTTATTGAAATGTTGATTGTATTGTAGAGTAAATAGCTACTTATGCATTCATAAAAATTGAGAATATTACATTTCTCAATTTCATTGTTTTATAGAGTTTAGCCAGAAGAGGAGTGTAAAACTCATATTTAATCGTAATTCTTTGTATAGTACTTTTACAGCTTTGGAGTAAGTTTTCAAAAATTCTTATAAGAAACTTATATGTAAGCCATTATACAGGAAAAGAAAAATTTTAAAAAGTTTTAAAATTTCTCATTTTAGGAATATACTTAATCGTGTTTTGGTGGAGTTTTAAAGAGTTTCGTTATTATAAAACCTTCACCTTTTTTATTTTAGCTGTTCCTTGTTAGCAGTACTACAGTTGTGTTGGTAGAGCTTTGAAAAACTCGTTTATAAAGCTCTTCTCTTATCTATCGCAATTTAGTCAGAAACCTTTTTTTTCTGACCACTCATAAACCCCTGCTTATCAAATTTTTTTAAAATTTTGTTTCAATTTTTATGTCAAAACAAATACTTTATAATTAGTGTATTTTTAAAGTCTTTGGTCAAAATCATATCTTGCTTAAAACTCCTTTGCTAATATTCATGTTTCAAAATCTATAACAATAATTTTTATTGAAAATTTAATGTTATGTAACAATATTGAAATTTTAAGCTTTTCATTCATTAAATTTATCGACTCTCTAATAATATACAACCCCTTATTTAATTGGTATAATAAACTTTAAATAATAAAATTCGATTGCATTTAGAGACGAACAAACTTGCAATAATGATTGAATTTTAATTGCCATTAGAACCAACCCATAATTTATAATTTAAGTATAATTGTTACTCGTATTTTTTTTTTTCAAATTATTACATAGATTTTGAATAGGTACGAAATATAGATTAAAATCATAATTTTTTTTTTCTTTCCATTATTCTTTTTACCATTTTTAAAGAATCTCTTAAATACCCAATTAATAAGGTTATTAAATTAAAGTTTCAAGATCTTTCGTTAAAAAAAGTAGAAATAATTATTAATAAAAAATTTGAAATTTTTTTACTAAATACATTTTAAATGCCATTTTTACTCCTTTCATGAAATGATTAAAGGAGACACCTAAAATGGTTTCGCTTCAACAAAATGAAAAAAAAAAAAATTTTTTAAATGCACGCTACTTAAGAAAATTTTATTGCTGCAATTTTTAAAATGTTCACATCAATCAATTGTTTCGTTATTATTTTTCAAAATCATAATTGGGATCAAGATTACGGACAAAAAAAATACATAATTCTTTGCAGTTCTTAAATGTTTCAATTTTTTTTACACTACATGCAATTTGGGTGCAGAAAATATAACATCAAAACTGTAATTTTGTATCGTAATTTGGAATAGTCACTTTGAAATCAAATATTTGGAATATTAAAAGCAATGTTCTCTATTATACGGAAAGATTGTAAATATGGCACAGAGTTTAAGGTTTGATAGGGAATAGGAAAATACGATCGATTCCAAAATTACATTCATTGACATTTTGACAATTTTGACGTTTCTGCAAAAACAAATTATAAATAATAATAAACTAATGTCCCCATCAAGCAGCAAAGCTCAGTTTTTCAACGAATAACTTAGAATGAATTTCTTATGTTGTTCCTTCAACCATTCTAAAAGGTACACAAATACTGGGTTTAATAAATCGAATGTTGTATGAGAAATAGGAAATCCAACATAACCCCTATATCTGTTATACTGTCTTCTTTATCTTTATTAAGTGAATTCGAGCCAGGAATTTCCTTTAATTAAAAACATCTTGAAGTTCAAGTAGGATCGCTTACCTCATCGCGAAGATTGACTGACTATATAGCTTCTTTGCTGTTCAATTTTTCACTTGATAGAAGCCACCACATCAGACTGCTCTTGCATAAGTAGTGCCTGTCGAAGAGCTTGCGAGAACCATTTATTCTTCTTGAGGTTATCGTTCCTATCTAAAACACAATATATACCAATACAAATATATTATTGTTAGGGATACATTAAAATTGTTATACATTATAGTTATACAACTGCGGACAGTATGCATTCTTTAAAATTAAAAACAAAAAATAAAATCAACCATTCAATGTTTTTAACATTCTTTTTTTTTTAATTTACTGACTTTTAACTTGTATAGATTTTTTTAATCAAAGTTTTATAATCAGCATGATTTCATGCATTCTTTTATACATCCATTAACATTTTAATAGTCGAAAACATTAATAAATAATTTGAAATTTTTTGTCTCTACATAATTTTATTAAAGCTCATAATAATATTGGTATATTGGCTTGTTAAACTTTTGGTACATATCAGCCTACATAATCTATTTTTATTGTTAAATTAAAAGAAAAACAAAAATTAAATTCGGTCAAAAATGCATTAAGGTTTTAATTTCTTAAACTTATAATGTTCTTATATTTTAACTTAAATTTTCGTTCATTAGACTTAGAAGATATTATTCATTCGTATATATGAATATACAATATGTATATATAAATATAAATATAAGTATGTTATTATTATGTTGAAATTTGATCTTATTCGGGCAAAACAAAAATAACAAATAAAATAAAAACAACGCATTAATTTAATCACAATTTCAACTGATTTTAGTGTAACTTTTTTCTGAACTTTATTTACTGCCCACCTTTTTATAATATTTATAAACCAAGAAGCTTAAGATTTAAATTTTATAATATTAAAATAGCTATTCCATTTGTAACACCATGGTAAAAATTAACATATATATAAATTTAAATATTGAATATTTGACATTCAAAATCAGTACAAAAAAATACAGAGTCATTTGCGTCCCTTAAATGGAACGCTAATTAAATGAATGCGACATCTGTTTCTAAGACAGAGTACTATACGATAGACCAATGCAATATATGGTCACAGGTAAACATTTCGGCAAAAACGATTAGATTTGCAAAGGAAGTTTTCAGCGCCTGCTTGTAAATTTAGAAAATGCATCAAAATCTAACATCAGAGTAGAAAAATAACAGATGACTATTGTCGTTAACCACATAAAATTACAAGAATTAACCAGATAAAATTACGTAAATTATGGTCTCATTCTGCATGATTATGAGAGAATATTTGACCACAGACATTCTTAAGGTTATCTTCTAGTTGGCATATTCAGCTTCTCAACTACATTCATTGAATGTATAGTATAAAAACAATTTTATATTTTTTGTGCAACAACAAAATTTATGATCTGAATAGTTGAAAAAAAAAAAATAACGCTCTTTCTTTTAATTTAGATTAAAAGGTATATACATAAGCGACCCACGACAATAAACTATGAAAGATGTCGTGGGAATTAATTCTAATACTATTTCTATATGCTTAATCAAGTACCTAAGTATTCGAGTCAAAAGATGCCCAAAATGGCTTGAGGTTCCTAATTTTTGTTTTTTTATTTTCAATTTCAGTTGTTTTCCTTGATGTTTTTATGCTTTGGTTATTTTGATTGCATTTTATGACGATTTTTATTTTTCTATATTTTTTTCCCCCCTAAAAAAAAAAAAATGTATAACAAAACAATAAATTTAAATTGAGATTTGCAACAATTGTGGAAATCTTTTTCTTTTTAAAAAATTTTATCATAAAAAAATAAATTTAAAACAATTTTCTTTGCTTCAGGACAATTTAAATAAATCATCGAAAAAGAAAAAAATATTTTAGAATTTGAAATATTTTGGAATTTTGAAAAATCTCTTGCATACTAACTGTTGTAAACGTCGTATAGTAAGTTAACTGGACTGGAATAGTTATGGCAGTAGATTTTTTAAGGAAAATTTTGTTTTATTTTTATAATTTATAGTTGTTATTGCTGTTGAAAGGAAATATGTTTTAAAAATATAAATTTTAAATTAAATAAAAAAAGGGAGTTACGTAAAACAAATTATTTTCGTGTAAAGAAAAATAGTAATAAAATTTAAAGCGTGAAAAAAACACGCTGTTCAATTTTTCCTAATCATATTTTCTAATTTTGGAGAAAATGACATTATGCGTTCTACATATTTAAACATAAAAGAAGAGAATGTTAATTCTGTCATATTGGAGAAAAATCTAACTTACAATTGTAAATATAGAAAATTTTTCATTTAATATATATATCTTAACAATATAAGTTAGATTCGTATACTAGAAAAATAATCGCAATCATTTCTTAAATAGGTATAAGATTTTTTTATATTTAGAACAAATACTAGTACTCTTATTTTCTATCCCAGTGAAAATATTGAAACTTTCAACGAATTAGAAAAGTCATAATGCAATAAAGATAAACAAATACAATTTCACAAAATTTCGATGTGACTAAAATTACAAACAACAACACATTGCAATTAAACACATTGCAAAGGTATTCAAAGAACATTCAATTACTCAATTAAAATTTCTTATAATTTTCCCAGGAAATCGTTCTCTCAACGCATCTCAATAATAATAGTAAAAGTGTTCGTACGCTATAAAAATAAAAAAATAATTGAATTATAATGAAAGTGATATGAAAATTTTATTGTTACTTCCGTTCTGTGATCACACGTTAGGAGCAATTTAAACAAAATTTAATTTGTTATTTTTACGAACCTTAATTTCTGGTATTCAAAATAGACGAAGATATTGAGAAATTTTAGTACAGTGCCTGGTATAAATTATACGTTATGAGCAATAAGTGAAAAATTTATTTCTTTTTATTTAAAAATAAAAATTTATTTATTATATATAAATTTATTTATTTTAGACCTTACACTGATCATAGGTGATGTCACATATCTCAAACGGTTTTAGTACAAAAATACATTTTACCATTAGTTACTTAAACTGAAATCTGTGCCCTAATCAAAAATCTTAACTGAAATTTTTATTTTCTACAATAATTGCTGAGATTTCTCAATTTTAACAAAATGTCAACCGCCATCTGAGATTTGTGACAGCATTTTGTTTTAGGAAATTGAGTAATTCAAGAAACCACATCAATATTGCCACTGTGGTAAATTTTATTGCGTCTTGTTAATAGCAAATTTTACAATTACTTTCAACGGGATAAATTAAGCGATTAAAATTTATTTAATATTCTATTTTTTGTAAAATATCAAATATAAATTTTTTTCGGCAAAATCATAGAATGACTTGCGAAAATAATTTGTTTTCGTTTTTTTAGTTTATTAACACACAAGTAAATAATATCGACGTTTAAAAATACAAACTTTAACCATTAATTTAATCTATAAGAACAAAATATTTTACTTGTTTTTTTGGAGTTTTTTTTTAATATCATTTTAGTGTATACATAGTTGGCAATTATGATAACTATTATTTATAAACAATGACATAAAGAATAATATTATAAGAGTCAATAACTGAGTATTAAATTTTAATTTGTTTTTAACCACATTATGGCTAACTTACATTTTTTTTTCTCTTTTTTTTATTTCAGGTAAGTTAATAACATTCAATTTGGTGTTATATAAACAACCGGATATTTGGGATTATAAATTTAATACTTATTTTTTCTCAACATTACATTGTACGTAAGTATGTGCAGTTTATATATACAAAAATATATTTCTCAGACCATATCATAGATAATTGAAATCCAATATATCCAAGTTATTGAAATTCATCCAACTATTCGCGAAATATAAATGCGAATTCATTCCATCTATTTAACACAAGGAAAAAATTATTATACATTCATTTTTTCAATTAAACAAGATATAAATTAATTATACTAAACATATTGCATACATACATATAAATATGAAATAATAACAATAAATATAACAGTAAATTGTAATAATATTACTGATACGTATATTTTTTTGTATATTATGTAAATGACCACTGTGTATAATAAAAATTTTTTTAATTGAATAAATTATATGTGAAAAATAATTGTCAGTTTTCACACAATGATTATTATGTAGTTTATGTATTTATATGTATGGTGGCGTTCGTTGTATTGCCTTTTGGCAATATTTCTATAAAATTATTATCCTGTCTCAATTATTTTTCTATTTTGCATATTTTGATTTTATTTGGAATTTTTAAAATTACATACCTTTTTTTTAATATAAATTTGTATTTTTTCTTTATAACTATTAATAAATTTATGAGATCAGATTAAGAGTAATCGGAGTATAATGGAACTAAATTTATATGAAAGAAAATGACAGTGACAAATGAAATTAATTGAGTGTGTGTTAAAATTTTTAATTGTCTAGAGAATTTTTATTTTGTTTGTGTCTTGAATACTATACGCATATTGTTAAATTTTTAATTTTAAAATTGTGAGAATTTTAAAATGTCATAGAAAATTTATTTTTTTATATTACATGTATACATTATATATGTGCATGTGTACAATTTATTGAAACGAGATATTACGGTATGAAAATTTTGTAATATAATTAAAAAATTTAATTGTACAAGAATTTACTAGAATCGAATTGATTTAAAGTGCTTATTTTTATGTCAGTTTGAATAATATTAGTTTGGTGTAAACATACTTATTATGAGCAATATAAATTACTTGCTACAAAAAAAAACTATTATTTTCTAGTTTTTGACAAATTTCCAAAGAATGTTACCTATTTTTGTTCTGTCCGTTTTTCCGTATGTTTAATTCACTTTTTCTAAAATAATTTTTCTATTTCGTTAAACACAAGTTTTAGTCTGTCGAATTAACATCACAAATTGACATAGAGTTCAAACATGATTTTCTCTAATAAAGCATATTCTGAATGGTCTCAAATTTAAAAATTTTAGAGATATTTTGGCTGATTATTCCTTAAAATTTACAAAATTTCCATGTAAATTTGTGATCTGCTATCTTTTCGATATAGTAAATACTGTCGCAAATACGTAACCGATCGCAAATAAAAGCAAATTCGTAACCGATCGCTTCGACAAAAGTCTACTCTTATACCTTAATCCAAGTTTTATATTAGTGCAGGTTTTCGGAAATGATTCCTTAAGTCTACGATGTTTGTTTAAATATACATATATATATGTTAATATGAGAATTTTTGTAATAGATCATTTTGAATTTTTAGAATTTTGACCTAAAATTATACAAAAATTTGTTCTAGACTAAAAACTCTATATAAAAATAGAAATGTGTATGCCTTTTACAAATGGCATGGGATTGTTTGACTACATTTTAGTTTTTCAATATCTACAATTAGAACTCGGTTATAGCCATAACTTCAATCCACTTAGAACGAAAATTAAAAGCATTCATTCTTACATTAACAAAAGGTTTCCACCGAGATTGGTTCAGGGGTATCATAAGGTTAATTTTTTTTGAAACATGATTTAAACAACTCGATAAGTTTTTTTTATAATAGCACATATTAATGAGACAGAATTTTACACCAAAAGGTGGCGTTTTAATAAACAAATAGAATGTAAGTTTTCAATTTTTTAATACAGGAATTTTATTACAAACTGCGCTTAACTAAGAGGCGCCACTCTTTAAATATTACAAACAAAAACAGAAAAAATTAATTTTTAATTAAGTATAATCTTATTTACCAACAGCATTTCCGAAAGAAAACAACAGCAACAATTTTATTGTTTTTAAACTAAACAACATAATTTAAAAAATTTAAATCTAATTTAAAATCTTATAAAAATATTATGAAAAGGTAACAATGTTATAAAAAAAACAACAACCATTTTTTTTATTTGTAACAAGGTAAGCACCGGATATACTAAAGGAGAGAAAAAAATTCCCAGAGATCAGAGAAGACAAGGTATAAAAAATAATCTTTACACTTTTATAAAATAATACTCGTATTTTAAGTTTACTCAAACACATACAAACGTGTGTGTAGATAAGGAAAGTAAAGTTGCAGCATAGCTATGCAAGTACCTTAATATATGCAACTAAAGTATAAGCGGGAAATGCATCGTTATAAAATGATTACTTATACAATCACGGAGGAAAAAAACAGTTTCATTTTTCTTACTGTTTGCTTATTTTATAATTTTATTTTGCTTTTTTTTTTAAACTAAGGTGTGGGATTTTACCAGGTGAATTGTGTTATACTCAAATAAAACATTTTTTTTTCTTTTTATTTTTTTTTTTGATGAACTGCGCCAATATAAGTTAAGTGTTCCATAATTATGTTTAAGTCCATCATTTTTTTTTTATTATTGTTGGTATATATAAAAAATAAAATCATAATTGTGTATGAATTCTGAATGTGTATGTATGTATGTATTTAAAAAAAATATACGGTAACTTTTTTATTTTTTATTATCATCATAATTAAAAGAAATTGCATTTAAGATATAAGGTAGGTTAAGGTGTAATGTACAAAATAAAAAATGTCAAATGCTTTCCCAGTCAATAATAGGATTCAAATGACAAATGCATACACCAGACTGCAATATCGGAGTTTGACTGTATCAACAAAATTTTTCTAAGAGAATAGTTATACTTACATTCCACATTCAGAAGCAGAAGAACCATTCAGAATATAAATTTCTAAATTTACACACAATTTAATTTTTTTTTCTCATGAAATTCTCTCTCACAAAATGTTAACTCAATAAATGATTTCAAAGAGTGCGACAACTTTTAAAAAAAAGTTCGAAATAATTTCTTATTGTTTAAGTATAACAGCAATTTTAATTTTTCACATTTATTTATTGTTATTATATTATTTTATTAAAGATGTAAGAAAGTCATTTCAGAGAACGCAGCAGTGACAATAGTGTCAAATGTCACCGCACATGATATTTATTTATGTATATTGTAACAAAGTACGTATAGCGATCTCAAACACTAGAATATTCGAACTTCAAACTCGATTAGATAAATGCACAGCTTTGTTATATACATATGCGACATCTATGTTAAGATATCTCAAACTAAATGAGAAAATCATTATTAACAATGATTTCGTATTGAAATAAAGAAGGAAAAATGATTTCCTCATAAAAATATTATTCATCATCAATACAACACAATTTTAACAATTTACAGATAAATAAAAGTTAACTTGCATTTTCTAATTTAAATTCATCATTAAATCGAGACCTAAAACCTAAAATTATAAATAGAGGAAAAACAGAAGAGGATTTTTATTTCTTTTTACATTTTTCTTATTGTTTTTAATTTAATTTTTTAAATTATTTTTAAATTTGATGGATGAACAATCAAACATTTAGTTTGGTACAATAATAATTAAAGATACCCACAACATACAAGTAAAAATTTCATTTGTATCTACATATATGTACAGGTATAAAGCTATGTAAACAATATTAAAAATAATATACACAGATAGATGAAGTTTTAAAGAAAATAGAATTGTTTCACATCAATTTAATAGGTTGTTGAATTAATCATTTTTTTATAACATAAAATTTTACGGCACTTATTGTTTTTCTCATTATGCTCGAAACAAGGCATTTACTCGAATAAGATACTGCATTTTCAATACGGAATTTTTGACAAACCAATTCAACAAAATTATAATGAAAAATAATCACTCACAATGATAGGAGCACAGAAAATTAAATTTTAATTAACAAAGACTTGGATTTTTCTTGCAGGCTATTACATATATGAAAATCGATGATAGTGTTCACATAAGTTGCACTTTTTACGAAAATATATAGATATGTTTATTTAATTTTTTTAGGTCTACAATATAATAAGTACTGAATTTAATAAATACGAGTGAATTAAAGCTTGTCGTTGCTGGCATACATTGGATTTTTCTTAGAAAACAGTTAAGGTTTCTTATTAGTACAAGAAAACAGCACAGATAATAAAAGTCAGTAAATAGTCACAGATAAAGAAATTTGCTTGAAGAACTTTTTTTTTCATATATGTTCTTTTGCTTGCGTCGATTTATATGTTATTTCCGGCGTTATTTTTCGGAATTCACTCAATTTATTTGAGTTCAATTAATCAGAGTTATAAACAACATTTTTTCACTAATGAAATTTCATGTCATTCAAAATAACACTCACTCATGTTTCAAAATCAAAAATTACTGCCAAAGAAATTGTTCGTATTATCTATTAGTTTTAACAGTTCGTATTATCGCCAAGTGATAGCTTACTTTAAACACTTAGTACTGTGCCATAACACATAGTAAAGCGAAAAACCTTAAAGCAAAACGATGGCATATGAGTACAATTCTTTCGTTTGACCGTGGGGTTTACTAAGGATGATCAATTCGGTTATTCCTATGACCAGATATCCAATAGTTGTATTATTCAACTATATACTTATATGTACGTTCATAAAAATTTTCTCTTTCTTTAACATTATTCAATGCGGTATTTTTAATTTTATTTGATGGTATGGTCTAAATGTTAAGATAATAACTGCAATTCTCTTTTTCAATATTTTAATGAAAAAAATTTTGTGTAAAAAGAAGATTTTTGAAATTCCACAAATGCTTATACATACATAACTGCATAATAAAGGAAACTCTTTAAATGTTAAGCACAACACATAATATGTAAAAATAATTTTGTATAACAAGTGAAGTCAAGTGAAATAAGAGTGAAATACACTCGAATATAACACTTGAATAAATGGTGATATACAAAAGCACCATACCATATTTTTTGTTTCATTTTCTCTCTAATGATTAATACAGCTTAAAAAATGCTATTATCATTACTTTTTCTTTTTATTTAAATTAATGCTGTTTTTCTATACTATATAAGAAAAATGTTCACGTTCTTTTGTATGCAAATTTCATTGATAAAACAAAAAAGTTGATTATGATAGCCCGAACTTAATTACAAAATTTTTCCGATATTTTTTAATATACAATTACGAATTAAATTAATTGAATGCAATTTTTGTTGCAAAACTTTTATTTGATTTCTGTTTAACATTCAATTTTAATTTCATTCATTTTTGACTTGATATTCATTTATTGAAGTGACAGTATTGAGTATTCGCGATAATTAACTTTAAATGCTCCAAATGTTTAGTAAATAAATTTGCATATTATAATTTTTGTATTGTAGAAAAAAAAAATATAAATATAAAAAAACATGTTAAATTAAAATAGAAGAAATTCAAAAAGAAGATAAAAAGAAGTGGCAACACTTGTTCACCATTTAAAATTTCAACAATATTGTTATAGTGCATTCATGTTGCATTTTAATAAACGTTAGTGATAGCAGGGATTCGAATTAGAAATTTAATTGAATAAATTTTAAATGGAATACGTAATTGAACAATTAAAGATTTTTACCTGATTTGTGTATGAATTATTTGTCGCAAAAGATGTTATTAAGTAAACCCGGAAGATTTTAACTGCAAGATTAAAAAATGAGCTCAATTCAAATTCGAAAATTTGAAAATACTATTTAGGAATTCTTATTACAGTTTCTTATTACCCAGTTGTTAAGCCTAAATTAGTTGGCTTCATTAAAAAACTTTGTAGTAACTCAGAGTAAAGTAAGTTTGAAGAAACTACGAACGTCTTACAATCAAATAAAGAACTTTCTTAACAATGTTGTGTTCAAAATTCGCACGTATCTAGTGCAGTCTAGTCTTTTGATTAGTCCGATATGTATTTTGTTAATTCAGCATTATTCAAATTTTCTAAAAAAAAAATTTTGTCTAATTTAAAATTCATAATGTAATTTTTTATTTACAATTTCTTAATATTTACAATTATTCCTATTAATACCAAACTCCTGCTGATATTAAATTAACACTAAAATTTTATAGACTTTTGCAAAAAAAAAAAATAAATACCATTTATTATTCATAAAACATCGGGTGTTTATTCACCCAAGAAAATTCATAAGTATTAAACAATATCATGTGTTTATGTTCCAAGAAGGATCAAATGAAAATATTATTGATTATGATTAATAACAGGTTTAAATTATTATTTAAATAATTTAAATAAAAAAAATTTCATAATTGATTAAAAAGCAAGATATTCAAATGGAGAAAAATTTGTATAAACAAGTTAAGTATCTTACTTATATCACTTTCTTATACAAATTTGATAATAAGAATTTGATTGTATGACATGCGATAACAGCAAAAATTATTATAAAAATAATTATAAAATAAAAGGTACACTTTACATTCGATTACAAGATACTTGTTTTTTTAAGTATGCTCGATTGAACTTGAAATTTTAAAATATAAACGCAAAAAATTAAACTAATAAATTTTTTTTTTACTTACTGAAAGATAAGTCGTGCAATTGCAGCAGCATTTTAAAATAATTTATGACATACATACATAATGTATATGTACGTTTGTATGCGTTTATTCGTAAGAGATTGCTTGGAGTTCCTAATTTTGGGCCACCTTCACATATTCCTACATGTAATAATTAAGAAGAGTTAAATCACACGAAAGGAAATTGCTAAATTCATTTCAGAATTGCAAACATCAATCGATATTTACTACCCTCGTGTTGCATATAACACAATCTTCTAGAAAATACATCTTGTTCAGATTAGTGTCACCCATATTTTTAAATAGTACCAAATTAAAGCTTATTTGACAGTTGACTTTGTAAATTTTTTGTAAAACCTTTTACGTTGTAAAATAATCTATTACGGCATTCAATATTTCAATCCTATGTCAATACTTAATTACCATTTAATGTTAACAAATAATTTCAGTTTATTTATTTTTTAACATAGAACAGTAAAACATATAGAATTTAATACCCTAATGTCTGGTGATCGTTATAGCATAAATTTAAAAAATAAAATCTAATTCATACTTATATACAATAAAATATTATATTTCCTGTCTTAGTTGCAAATAAAAAATGTGTAAGATTATTCTTGTAATAATTTACAACACTATTCTTATTATCATTAAGCTTTAAATACTTTTTTGATCCAATATTCTTAATATAAGTCAAACTGTAAAGCAACATAAAAAAAATTATTCTAGACTGAAAAATTCTTGTCTGCGGTTTTTTTAATTCTAATAAAATCACACAATATACACATCGAACGAAATAAGCACGAACGTTAACAAATTCTTAGACATAAGCAAGGTATTAAAAATGCCGTTTATAAACATGTACTCGTATAGTAATATCGTGGATTTTTTGTACAATTTATTGTACATTTATTGTTGAATGTTCATTAATTAATCGATTGTATTCGAGTGGAAACTGAGTAAATTTTTTTTCATTAAAACATGGTGGCATATACAAAAAAGTTTTTCCTATCCTTATTCCAAATATTTAATTCATACTAAAAATATTTAGAAAATTCTTTTAAAATCATGGGGAAACAAAAATAAGAAAAAATAAAATGTGTGCTTGCAAACAATAATGAAGTAGGCACTTCACATTCTTGAGAGTGTGTAAAAGCTTATAGATAAAGATCAAATTTCGTTTCTTCGAGCATAGTATACAAAATACACTAGAGAACATAATTGGATTTATTATTAATACTTATGTGAATTTGGAATACAGGAAAGGAATTTATTATTTAACAAATTTTCATTATTATTTTTATTATTTTTGTACTTTTTATAATAAATAGCTATATTCAGTTTTGTTTTTCATTGTATTTTATATATAAACAACTTGTGCTTTCACGAAAAACCTGCTTTAATAAATAGTGTTAATCTATTTTACTATATTACTTAATATATATTTAAATAATACAAAAGGAAATTGAAATTGCTGATATTCGACGAATAACTTTAAAACTATTGGTATGCACATGTATTGTGTACCTATTTAAAATAAAATTGAAAATTTATTTATAAAAATAAATTATTGTTTCCATTACTTATATAATTGCAATATCTTCTATTAATTCTAGTAATTTGTGCTTATTTATCATGAATTGCTTCCTACTGTATTTAATTTTATGCGTTTTGCTTAAGAATTAACCTCATTTTTTACTTTAATTTTTAATTGTAAATAATTTTTAATCACAATTAAGTAATACAGGAGCACATACCTAAACTAGTAATTCACTATGTAGAAAATAAGAAAGCTAATGTCTAGCAAATTCGGTTGTTTTATTGTTTGCTGCTGCGGAGTGCGAAAAATATTATGAAGTGACAATTTTCGGAAAATTTCTTATTGCAAAAGTTTTACGAGTTTAAAAATTCGATGTAGCCTCACTCACGATCTATCCATGTTTTCTTCCACGCAAACAAGTCTTTAAATACATATATTGTTCTCTAGTTTTCCTCTTAAATTTTTGATTCAAATATTTAATATCAAGAAAAATTTACATTTTTATCTTTTTTATATTTAAAGTCACTACTCAATATGCATAAAAATCTTTAAATAAAAGTAAAAACTTTTTGATAAGAGAAAGTTTGACCCTCATTTATAATCACCATTATTATTATTATTATCTTTTATTATAGCAAAGTCAAAGATATAATTTTCACAGCATCTTCAACGATTCAAATAAGAAAAAAGCCGTTTCCTTCCGATATTCCACTAAAGTAAAAGCCCTATTCAAGAAAACAAACAAAATCGATATATAGATTTTCTCATCAAGATCATTAACATATTATAAAAATTGATCTTAAATCTACACGTAATTAAAATAAGAGAGACCATTCATATACGGATTCTTGTCTAAACAAGTGATAAAATTGGTGAATATGAATTAAAATTTTCAATAATTAGGTGAGTACAGCTATATTCATTATCATGAGCTAATTTATTTAAAAACTCATTAGTATCTTTAGCAAGGCTGCATATCCATCGACCAACCAGTAACGAATGTAATGGAAATAACATCTAAAATTTTAGCATATCAAATTGTTATGCAATTTAGTATAATTACATAATTTTTATACAATATAATTCACTTACAAATATATATGTTTGTGAATTTATTTATGAATCTAACTCTAATAATTATGGAATATAAAAAATATTATATACTTACATATTTTTGTGTTCCGTTTTCATATCAAATCTCGCTACTCCAAAATTTCCATTATGGTCACTTAAAATATGAATGTCTGTATAGTATAGAGTTTTATTGAAAAACGTCTTCTTGTTAAATGTTCATAAAAATGTAATTAAGCAAGTTCCTATACAAAAGGTAAAACATTATACTTTCGTTATCTTTCAACAGCTTGACAAAAAAAACGAAGGCTTCCTCTGAGGTATATCTAGATGTGGTTTTATTCCCGCTCGTATTCATTTTAAAATCTTCATTTTATGACTGCACTTTTATTATGGAAATTTAGTTTTCACATCTTAATTCCACGCACTAACTTTTAAAACAGCAAAAAAATGCCATTGGAAAATACCTACATGATGCAGGTATTTAGGTACAACTTCTCTTTACATTTTGCTTTTTTCCAATTTGTCATCTTTTTTCAAATAGTTTTCGTTAATAAATGATTTGTTTTAGCTTTTTAATTTTCATTTTACATTTGATTTTAATTCGGATTAAATTTTATGCATTTTATTGGCCTTCAGCGGAAATTGCAGCACACAATACAAGATTAAAAAAGCAAAGCAAGTCCAATTTCCCAATGAGAAATTTTATAAGAGTCAACCTCGAAAAAAGTAAAAAAAAAAAAAGTCTATTTAAACGTATTTATGCAAATTTGATGTGAAAAATAAATGATTTTCATTTTTATTACGACATTAAACAAAAAAAAATCACACAATAATGAAGCCAACTTTTCTGTTTTAATTTTTTAAAATGACATATAAATAGGCGCATAAATTTTTTTTTCTTTGAATATCAATTTGGCATATGAATTGTGATAGATCATCGGTGGGTGAATTTTGTATGGAATCTGACTGAGTTTGTTCTGCAGTCAGAATCGTGGGCCTATTAGATTAATTGACTGACGTAACAGAGTCTATCTTTCCTTTTTTCTAATTAGATTTTCTATCTATCTATTTTCCGCAAAAAACATGTTATACTTTAGGAGCTTAGATGGATTTGGAAATTCATTACGTTAGTAAAAAATATGTAGAAATCAGAACAAATTTCTTACAAGAATTTTATAAAATATAAATACAGTTTAATATACATACAGAATTAAAATGATTCTTTTTTCATGAAAATTTGGTAGGTAACTCAGCATTTACACGTACAAGTTACTTGCAAGAAAGTTGCAATACATACAAAAATTTTACTAACACATTGAAATATTTCTACTTGCTTTAATTTGAGCAAGTAATTTGACATATTCAGAAATTCACAAAAAAAAATTTGTTGTTTTGATTTTTTTTTTTTTTTTAATTTAAAATTTTTGAATTTTGTTTTGAAAAAATTAAACTTAGCAAACTTATGGTTTCTAAAATTTATAAACAATTATTATTGCTAGTTGTTTTCTTCTCAAAGACATTTTCAAAAATTAACTTGCTAAACGCCTACGTCATAATAGCAAGTAATTTGACATTTCGAAAAACTAATTGACAATTAATATTATACAAACTTGCTTGCAAGTAACTTGTATGTGTAAATGCTGGGTAAGTATTCTAAGATAATATAAAAATGGGGATTTAACTGTTTTTGTTGTTTTTGGGTAGAAAATATTTAAACATCTTCAACAAAGTAGTATTTATTTTTGTTCTGCGAATTCTTGTCAGAATTTTCAAAAAGCTGGTAGAATTGTTAAAACGTCTGTCATTTTAGTTTGGAAATGTACAATAAAAAATGGAATTGTTTTAATTAATTTTTCTTCTTTTTCCCCGATACAACTATATGTGATTAAGTCAATAGTCTTGAATATAAATGGATTTACAAAAACAGTAAACCTAGTTAAAACAGAAAACATCTAATTATATGAACCTTCTAAATTTCATTCCATATGCATTTATTATGGTATTTGAATGTACCATACATACATACATACTTACACACATAACAGGTTGCTTGCTGTTTCTAAATACAAAGAAAATCACAGCAAGTTAATTTATATTTTATTTTTTTGCGTCTACTACATTTGTTGCATGACATAAAAGATAAATTATTATTATAATATGTATAACGACTTTTTAAAAAGGAAAAATTAGGAAAATTAAAGAAAAATCGATTTTTAATCTATGATTACATTGATTTTCTTTTTATTTAACTATGAAGGGAAAATGAAAAAGCGTAAAAAAACTTAAGCTTTTCCAAGGTGGTCCATTTTTATACTTTCACTTCTTGTGCGTTTAAAATAATCTTTCAAGAAGAAGCATTTTTATATTTGAAATTATCTTGCAGGTATACCTATAAAGTTTTTAACTAGACTGTGTAATGAAAATTGGAATTATTTACTTATGAATAATATTTTCAGTTTATAAGATCGATTTTTTGAAAATTTTTATATCACATTTTCTAATATAAGTATGTATACTTATATACATATTAATGTATGTTATTACTTTAATATCTGCTCTATTTGTAAATGATATTTCTTGAGTATTAAACTGAAACTTTTTTCAATATAAATGTGGTGTACGAAACAATGACGGTTTGCAATAAAAATTGGGTTGTTGAATAAACTTAGTTGACGTTAGATTTCGCTTATTTGCGCGTTTTCGCGCCTAATGGTAACTGAGAATTGGAAAAATTTTGATGAACAATATTGTCTACTACAAATTCTAATGTACTCAAAAATTATTTGGAATTATTTGAATTTTAAACGAAAATTAAAGATAAATTAAAGATTTTGTGTGAATAATCCTATTGTGTGGTCAATTTTAATTTGAAGAAAAGAGAGTGCCAGTAAAAGTAAAAGTAAATTCGATGTGCAAAAATTTGATTATGGCATTTAAATTTAACTACCAAGTAAGTTGTAGTATTTAAGTATTTTTTTAATTACATCACTTTAATTATAATTATTTTAGTACTTAAACAAAAAACTTTTTTTTTTCTCTTTTAGTTCATTTATACTTCCATACATAATATATTAAATATTTCCCATATTTCAAGTAAAAATTTTAATAGATATGGGTCCAATTTATTAAATTTATTGTGATCATTTAAAAATATAAAAATTGCAATTTACGTGCAGTGCAGATATGTTTGAATATTCTTTTGATTAATTGAATAAATTATACACAAAATATTTTTATTACAACTGATCCACGTAATCATAATTATAGTAAATATGTAATTTAATTTAACATTTTAACATAATCATTTATACAGTAATGTAAGTACCAACCTAATTTTTACCTTTTTTTAGATATATTTGGTCTAAACTTAAGTAAATCAAAAATTATTATATAATATGTATGTATATAGCTGTATATAGGATTAACTAAATTTTGAATTCTGAAATTGAATCATTGGATAATTGATATCTTATCCAAGTCATTAAGCGTTTATTAAGTCACTCATATTAGCTTACCAGTAAAATGTTAAAAATTTCTCTTATCGGGTCTTCTTACAATTGCATGCATTGAGCGAATGCACAACACTTTCTTTTATACTTTAACACAGTTCTTCCCATACATAAATTTTATTTTCTAAGAGACCGGATAAAAAGCATAATAGAAGTACATACCACATGTAGAAAGATCCATCCTCAAATGTTATTAAATTTTTTTATATTATGAACCTAATTTTGTCAAAATCAAAAATAATGTAAAAACTTTGACGTTATTTATTATAATTTAATTGTTTATTGCCTTAATTTATGTGGTTACAGTAATGATTTTGAATCACAGACATTGAGATAACAATAATTATCTATAATCTGTATTAATGCATTGAAACATCATTATAAATTTGAGTATTTGCAGCGTTGATTAACACTTTTAAACTATTTCATTTAAATTAAAGAAAACTTTTATAAAAAAAAAAAAACTTATTTAAATTTTAAAAAGATTTCATTTATATTTAAATCCAAAGTGATAAATTTATTTATAGTAGAAAATTTTACACACCTTGTCTTATGTAATAAAAATTTTTCTTCTCACGAAGATTTTACGGAAGATTATGTTAATTTTAAGATTTTGAAATTATATAAAAAAAACTCTAATAGTACAATATTTAAACTGTAATATTGAAATAAAATCTAATTCCAAATTAAAATTTTCTACTAGTTAATTGCAATTAAGAACTATTATTGCGTTAATGAATCATATTTGAATAAAAAATTATGTTCAAACTATTTTTCTAATTAAACCATAATTTCAAAGATGATAATATCTTAAACAGTATCCAATGTTGTTCAATAAATCGTCAGCATAAAATCATTTCTAATCTAATATTAAAATGCATATATTATATACAAGCATTGAAATTTACTGTGTCATAAAATTGGTCTACTTATGTTACGAACTTTTGTTACTGAAGAATTAAGAAAAATAGAATTCTAGGTATATTACAAATTCATTATTGAATTAATTTTGTTTATTTTAAATTTAAATATCAAAGATGACTTTAAAGATAGCAATGTCACTACATTCAAGTTTGAATTGATTTTATCAATACTATCTATGAATCACTAACAAATTATATAAACGAAATATCTAAAAAATTGCATAAATATTTTAATTTAATGCTACAGTTACTAAAGAATCTTAAAATATATTTTCATTTTTGAACTTCACGTTACATCAATGTGGACCTACATTCAAAAAAGACTTTAGCTTTTGAACCTACATGGTTGTTTTTATATTTGCTATCAGTTTCAACCTGGATTGAAGCAAAACTTCATATTATGAACTACAAACAGAAGGAAAATTTTAAAATAGTCTGTTTCAAATGCTATCAATTAAGTTACTTCAAAAGTTAGAACTTCTGAATTCATACGGCTCTATGTGATATAGAATACGGAAAAGAATAAACTCTTTATGGAATGTCAGCGAAAATTCGACATTTTTAATGAAAATATTGATTTTAATAAGTGAACTTAATTCTACAAAAATTAATAGCAATTTTGGCAGAAATGTGACAGAAGTAACACACAAACTTCACGTTATAAAACTCCATATACGTATGTATGTATGCACATGTAGTAAAAAAAGTTTTCATACACTAAATGATTCTATATTTCTAGGTCTAGATCTGAAACCTTTATAATGTAATTATATAACGGTTATATAATTATTAGTTATATTTTTGTTCATATGTCTTGTGAGTTCTAAATTTTCTCAAATAAAATTTTTTTTTTTTTAACTTTTATAATAAAATAATCAATCATCAGTTAACCTTTTGATTTTAATGACATTTTTTAGTTTATATACATCTCAATTTTCTAACGATATAAGAAAATAATTTTAAAATAAAGAGATAATAATATACATACCTATGTACGTAAGTATGTAGATATGTTATGTTCATATATGAAAATAAAGCACAACAATTTATAACTTAATTCATTTTACAATTTTACATATCATTATAAATTGAACCAACATATTATTCTACATTCCAGTTAAATTAACTGTAAAACTAACTTCTATATGTATATATAAAATATTTGAAAATAGAATAAAAGGTAGGTTAAACTCGTGAAAAAAATTTATGACCTAACACGTTTAAGACATTTGCAATGCATCCACATTAATACAATGGCATTCATTCATTGCTCACCTTAAAAATTGTAAAAAATTTCGAAAATGTAAAAAAAAATATCCCACCAAAAAAGAAAAAAAAATTAAATCACATTTGTTTTTCTGATTTGTTTTTTCGATTTTAAATTTCCCGATTGGGTTACATTTAGAATTATCAGAAAATGTGTAGTCTTGTGCGGTAATTTTTTCGTATTAGATTAAGTTGAGAAATTTATAAGTTTTTAAAAATAGCTTCATTTCTTTCTTATATAATAATAGCTCAGAAGATTTTCTTCTAATAAAATAATCCCCTCTATTATGAACATCGGTATCGGCCGATATTTTATCGGCAGTTCTAATCGGTTTTAAGTTTCTTCTGTATTATGAACCGATACCGATAAAAATATTTCAACCGATTAAAAGAAGCTTTTTCATACAAATTTTTGTTTTTGTAAATTGGAGAAAAAGTTTTTTTTTTCTAATGACATTTGTTTTCTTTCAAAAGTTATTTTCAAAAAATTTTTAAAACTATTTTGAATTTGGTTTTGATGTGCTAAAAAGTTGTTGTAAGCAAATTATTTTCTGTTAAATTTGTAAAATAAAAATATACATATATCGGGAAAATGTCGCGTGCATTATATTTTGAAAGTGAAGAAACGGTAGTAAGTGAAGAAACGCAAGCTATTCAAAGACGACATATAAGAGATTCAACTAATCCATTGGATTTAGACAACAAAATGTATGTTTATGTACCTATTTTATTTTATTATTTATATAATATGTACACATTTTTTAGGTTTATCCAGAATTTCAGATTATCATTCCTTGCCAGGTTTAAGTCCTCTTCCATTTTTTCTACTAACCGCGCAATTTGTTTTTTGTTGCTTACGATTTTACTCCTAAATAAAATATATGAATAACATTTTGAAAGAAAATAATTTAGAAAAAATGCTTACATTTTAAAAAAGCAATTAATTACACCAGTTTCCTTGATAAAATGAAGATTTTACAAAAAAAAAAATCTGTCGTCTAAAAATTTGTACCCGCTTTTAAATCGGTGAAAATCCGACAATTTATCGTTTTCATAATACCAGCTAATATGTTTCCTATACAGGAAAAAAAGCTTTCCCGACTCCGATAAAATTTACCGATAAACAATGTTGGTAATACAAACACAAAATTTTGCCGATAAATTATCGTTTATCGGCCGATACCGATATACATAATAGAGGGGAATATATTTTTGCCAATATTTTTAATGTTTTCAAATTTGACATCAAGTCGAATTGTCGTGTTACAAAAACAGTTTTTCAGAAAGTGATCGAAAGCTTAATTTAAGATAGCGGTTAATTTTTAAACGACGAAAACGTCAGTTCAACAACTCAAGATTTATAAATAGTTTTCCATGATAACTCCACTAGCATTGAAGTTGATTCCGTGGAAAAATACTAATGCACTATGAGGTCACAATTGTTTCGTCCTCAATGTTATAGACGTCGTGACGTTTCAATATATCCCTGTAATTATAACTTAATGTTCCTATAATATATAAAAAATATTGCCCTTGTTAAATGATAAGCGGGAATGCAAATCTCACTTAACTTTTCATCTGAGCATTCATAGTTATTTTTAATTTCAATTATTTTAAATCATGAGAGCATAATAAATTCAAGATTTTACACCAAATTTTTGCTAAAATCGTCATCAAATTACATTTTCAGTTTAAAATTTAAGTAGGAATTGAATTTTTTAAATTTTTTAAATATTTTTTGTGTAGATTGGGTTAGTCATTTTGTTGCAAAACAATAACATAATGTTAGTTTTTGCCGTAACAGTAGCATCTTTTCTCGATTTATTTATTGCCCAAGGGTTGCATATTATAAGATACTTGAGAGAGCAAAAATTAAATATGTTGCTCTGCTTTTTTCTTTTCCCTGTTTTTTATTGTTTTGCCATTTTTGGCTTTCTTACGATATTTGAAATGTTTTTCAAATTTATTTGAAACGTCAAACGAAAAATTTTGTATACAAATAAAAAATTCCAAATGATGAATATGATGCAAATAATTTACAGTTATTTAAATGAGTTTAGGTTATAAAAATAAAAGTTAGAAAAAATATTATGTAAAATTTAATGTGGGAGGGGAAAGGTTTAATGATGAGGTAGTCAATTTTTTTTTATATTAAATTACTTGTCAAAATTTGTAATGTATTCATAGAGCATAGCTGAGCAAAATTCAGAGTAAAGGTCACACATTTAAACGATCCAATGTTTAAAATTATTGATGATTGATTAGGTGATATTAAAATATGTACAGAACAGAATAACATTCAAGAAATTACAATAATTTTGTAATTTTTTGTAATATTGTAGAAATATTTATTTTAAACTATCTATTCGAAAATACCTAAAAATTATTCAGAATCTTTTACCGTATTCAGAATGGTGTTGAAAAATGTATGTATGTAATCCAGTGTATATATAATTGTCAAAATTTTCAAAATTTGTCCAATGAATGCAGAAAAACAACGAGTTCCCTTTATTATCTTAAAAAGTGTTACGGGCCGATGTACTCCTCAAATTATTTGTTTCTTAACTTGCATTGAAAAAAAATAATTAAATTACGGAAACGTTAGTTTGATCGTCTGTATTTTTGTAAATTAATTGTCGAAATTAGTACAAGATACAATTTAATTGGAGAATTTAATTGCACTAGTTTCAAAAACGTTTGTAAGAAGTAGTTTTATATTTCAGTCAATTAAATATTGTAACTAAATTACAATAAAATTTCAAGCAGTAAAAATGATTATTACTCATTAACTATTTATTTGTTACAGTATTACAATTACAGTAACTATTTATTTGTTTTGAAAGGCTACTATAGATGTCTCTGCTTTCCATATACACATACAATGTATTATTTCCATATACAATTGCATTTTTTTTTAACAAAAATAAATAGAAAATTTAATTCTTGTTTTTTATCTTTTCAAGATGAATGCATTGCTTCTTCATTTATTTATTTATTATATTTTTCAATTCTTTTTGATTTTTTATTTATGATGCTGCTATTTTATTTGTATATCACTTGTGTTTTTGTTTCCGATCATATAAAATTTTATAAATATGTACTTATACATATTATTTTCAAAAAAATATTAATGCTTGAATTGCTCATGTTATTTTTGCACTTCAACTGCATTACGTTATTGTTATTGAACGTTTTTATTATCTTATATTTTCATTCAACTTACGTCCATATAGAAAAGTAAACAAATAAATAAATAAATAAAAAAGAAGTTTAAGAGCAATTTAATATGAACGGGAAATGTCAAAGTTAAAACTTAACTTGGAAATTTTAATTCATTCATTGATCGTATTTATTATAGGAATGCACCATACCATTTTTAAAATACTTGAAATTGAACATTGACAACACACGTCATAAAAAACAGAAATAGATTAAAATATTTTATATATATTATGTATATGTGTATGTGTATTGTAGTAATATGGAGATGATTAGTTTTATAGCAAATATGACAATCATTAAAAAAAAAATAACTTGTATTATCCGAATATATTTTCATATTATGCGTATTTATATTTTATACAAAAATTATACATACTTTATAATATAAGATAATTTCAATTTCATGACAACACATTCATACTATTAAAGGAATTTTCATCATACATGTCTGTAATGCCATCTATGTGATGAAGATGAAAAGTAAAAATAAGAAAATTACAATGCACAAATTTATAAAAAGAAGAAAAAGAAAAAAGGAAATATCAGTATTTTATTAGATTCTTGTTTTTTTTTTTTTTTTAAATAGGAAAATGCCATCATAAAATTATAGAAAAAAAATTGTTTATATAAAAAGTGATCATACCATTTTACTAAGTATGTAATCGTTCATAATCAAATTTAAGACTTGTAACATGTCTGTAAAACGTACATACATGAAATTATAAAATAATTAAAAAAAAATTGAAAGCGACTTTTTTTTCTTTTTCTTCATTATCTGCAGGGTTCAATTTTTTTTCTATATTTATTTCTA
This sequence comes from Condylostylus longicornis, assembly GCF_029603195.1. Lineage (NCBI taxonomy): Eukaryota > Metazoa > Arthropoda > Insecta > Diptera > Dolichopodidae > Condylostylus > Condylostylus longicornis. Next base: position 950,564 of record NW_026577982.1, read on the forward strand.
TAATTTAAAATAAGAAAAATAATTATATATGTAAATATATAAATTATTTATACGTGATTTAAAGAAGTTACATGATGAAAAACATGTCAAATTATTTGACAGTGACATAAATTATATTTAATTCAAATATAGAAGAGAAAAAATGAGAAAAAAAAGAAAAATGTCACTTATAATTGTACTTTTATAATTATATTGTTAACTGTTAAAACTAACGGTGAAAGTAATAATTTATAAAAATATTAACCAATCAAAAATCAATAACAGAAAAAAAAATGATAATAAATCAAAAATGATAATTGCAATAAATCAGAACATTATTAATTTTTCAGTTTTTTTTTTCTATAACTTTCATTCTTTCTTATCTTTGGCAAGACATTAATTTACTATTCAACTGTATTTACCACTATTTTAACATTTTTGAGCTAACGTTACCACACACTGTACAAATTGGTTTTTATACAAGAATAGAAACAGTCCTCATTGTTCTTAATTTTATTTTTTATGAAAATGAAATTAGAGTTTTCAAAACTCAATCACAAAAAACTATACAGGAATTTATACATTCAAATGAAAATTTTGGTGATCTAGAGCTTTATTATGTAATTCGATTTTCGTAAAACGATTTTCGTATTCCGGAAAATGATAAGGTAGTGCCAATCAATTTGTGTAGTACTACCTTTCCATTTCTGCCAATACGAAAATCGAATTACGTACATATTTTGGAATTGAATTTATTCCACTCGGAATTCATATTAATGACAAATATGCTAATGTTAATTTAAAATTAAAAACAAAGAAGCTTAATAAAATTTATGAATTTTTCAATATAAAATAGTGTAATTACAATAATTTTTTTTTATTAAATACGAAATTTCAAAATAAATCAATCATAATACTTTTATCCCATACTGTTTTCTCTATATAAACAAGAAGTGTATTGACTGTTAATTCTCTTACATTTTGGAGACTTTTCATATATTTTAACAGTTTCTTCATTCTCTTTATGAGTAAATATTTTTAAAAATTGACTCTTTTTAATTTAATTTTTAAAAAATAATTCTCCATTTTTATTATTTTTCTTATACCCACAATAACAACTCACCTGCTAATTTCTTTTACTACATTTACTTTCAATTGCCGTCGCAATTACATTGCATTTCATTTATTCACCAGCCAACTTCTTCTATGTTATATGTACATATATAGGTAAGATTGTTTCATTAAAGTTGAGAAAGAGAGCACAAGTTTACCATCCATATAATAATATGTAATACAAGAAAAAAAGTATATAAAATTAAAAAAACCGGTAATTCTCTATTTATTTTTCATCTTGTTTACACTTGTAGAGTATAGAGCGCAGCACCAGTACACAGGTGATCTAAATTTATGTATAAGTTTTATTCTTTTTCTTATTTTTAAATTATTGTTATTAATTTTAATGTAACGTGTAGAATATATAATTATATGATATACGATTACATGTTTTCTACGTAAATATGCACATATGTGTGTTTACATATGAATTACAGAAGACTGGTGTAAGAACAAGTTCTAAGTTTTCTAGATTGGAAATCATATTTTAAAAGATGTCCAGTTATGAAAATTCAATTTCAGTCAATCTTAATGGCATGTATGTTTGTATGTATGTATTTATGCACATGAAAAAAGTGTGCGTGTTTTGTTTCTGGTTTTTTTTTTTTTTTTTTTTTTTTTTATTAAATTGTTAATGGATTGGGGATGCACTCTGAATATTTTGTGTTTTTTTATTCTGATAAAAATGGATTGTATGTACGTGCATTGAATCTTAAATTTGAAGACTTGTATATCCAGTTTTTATTTTATTTATTTACTTTTTTTTATTTCTTTTTAATTTTTGCGTAATAAAACACCTGAGTTTTTTTTTCATTTTATTTCTATTTTTACTTCAGTTGGTAAATTATAGAGTAGTAAATAATTTTTGTTTTTGTTTTTTTTTTTTTTTTAGAAAGGTATCAATGTAGTTAGGCGCATAACAAAAAGTCATGGAAAATAGGCGCTTTATTAGTTCATACATATAGCACGTTTACACGTTTTGTTCAGTTTAATGAGGTAAAAATGCAAGAAAAATAATGTATAAAATTAATTTATTATTTTTTTAAATTTATGTTAATTTATAAAAAAAAAAGTATTTTTTTTTGGTTTTACAATTTATTAGATATTTATTAGCAATTTCAAAATTTACATAAATTAATTCTTGAATTAGAGTTGTCGTTTTATCATAAAATAACAATATTGCAGCTTTTCATTTTTTTTTTGTTTCCAAAAAATTTTGAAAAAAAATTATTACCTACCTATTAGTTTCATCCTGTCTCCATCTTTCAATCTGCCATATGAGCCTTTGCAAAAGAATAATCGAAGACAAAATTTGTGATATATGTGTGTATGTCAGACTGTCAAGTTTGTTTCATACTTTAATCGTTATTTTTCTTACTGATTTCTTCAAATTTGCGCTATAATTCTTCTTTCAAGCGGCAAGTTCAAACTATTTTATTTAAAATTTTAACAAATAGTAGATGTCAGCAAATACAAAGTTCAATTATTAACAAGAATTATTTTAAATGCATTTTCGATTTCGTGTTGGTACCGGTTAAATTTAGCAAAATTTCAATTTTTTTTTTTAATTTTTCTTAAAAACTTTTAACTTTATCGAAATTCCACTATACAGTGTGATTGTGGCAATAAACCTATTCTTGTCGAAAATAAACTACTCAACTAAAATTAAATTTCTCACCTCCAATCATTGGAGTACTCGTAATACAATAATTGTTATACTAGTAATTGAATATATGTAAATTACAATTTTAAAATTTCATTAAAATGCCCCCTATCGATTAATTAGAATGGATATCCTTTCCACATTTATACTTCCTTCTCCATACGTTTTCTAATGATATAGTTCTAACATTTTTCTGAAATCAAATAAGAAATAACTTACGTTATAATTTTTTGCAAAATATAAATTAATGCGAATTTCTTCGTAAATACACCAAAGTACTTTATAATTACATTTATCAAAGAATTTATCACTAAAATTTGAAAAAAAAACCTTGTAAACCTGCTTTAATAATATTTGTGACTTTTTGTTATCATTCATTCAATTAATTGAGGAAAATTCACCGTTTTTTTTTTTAATAATTGCTACTGCTACTAAATCCAGTAAAAATTATTTTTTTTTTTATTAATAATTGAAAAATAATAAAAAAATGGTACGACTAAATTTTACAATTTAGTTAAAGATAACAATCATAAAGATAAATTATGTCGTACGTAATTCACAGAAGCATATAAAAAAATTTATAGCAATTACTTATAACGAGTAATGTCTGAAGTTTTTATATTTAATAATATTGTATTCCATATAAAATTCATATAAACATTGTATTTTGTATTTATAGTTTTATTCACTCTTGACATATGAAACTAATTCAAAAGTGAGTCAAAGGAGGCATCTTTTTTGATAATTTCAACTTAATGACAGACAAAATAAATTAAATATAGAAATTATTGAATTAAGAACTAAATTTTTTTCAAATTTCAAAATATTTGTAAAATATGTGTAAATATAGAACTAGAATAGAGGCGATACAAATAATCAATCTAATATTATACAAAAGGAAAAAGATGGTTGTTGATTCCTGGGAGTTTTGCAAGAATTAAAACCACTGTAATTTTGAAGTTGTATTTGGTAATTATTTACACAGGTAATTAAGTTGAACGTTTTTCTATTTTTTTTATACTTATTCGATTTTTTAACTATTTTAGGTAAGGAATCAGTCAAAATATCTTCAGTTTTCTTAAGAGTTCCTTTTTTCAATGAGAAATGAATTCAAAGTAGGGATTTTGTGTCTATGGATCCGTTATATTTGTTGCAAATACTATTAGATTAATTTTAAGGCTGCACACATACATACATACATATGTAATTGTAATTGGGAATTCTCAAATTTAAAAGAAAATTCAATTCCGATTAATGCATGAATTATTATTTGTGCATTTCTTTTAGGGCAATTCAAAAACGTCTTCTAAAATCTAAATTCTTGAATTCAACATAGTTGTTCACAAATACATACTGTATGTACATAAATTTAAAAAAATTTAATTTTCCATAGTAAATTTGTAGAATTATTTTAAGAATTACAAATCAACAATTCAAAGAAATTTTTAATTACATCAATAAAAAAAATTCTATATACTTAGAAACTTCCATAAAATCTAAATATAAAAATTAATAAATCTTTATTCCATATTGTTTAGATTTTAAGAATAAATAAATGAAAATTAGTTTTCTACATATTTTGTTTTCTGGAAAATCTCTTAAATTGGAAAAAATAAGACAAGTTTTTTAATATCATTAATAAAAAAAAAAAAATTAAATGAACTGAGAAAAAAAAAATAGCGATAAAACTTCCGGTGTTTATTAGAAAATAAAATGTATGTATAATAACTATATTGTATGTACGTATATAAAATTGTGTATAATATAAAAAAGTATTGAATTTATATAGCAATATTGTATAACAAAAATCATAATTTAATTCTCATGTTCTAGAAAATTTTTATTACAAAGTAGCTACATAGATTTTCTTTTTATTTTTGATTATTAGATGACAAACTTTAAGAGTATAAAGTATATGTGAATAAAATAACGGAAGAAATTCATAGATTCATAGATAGATAATTTTTTTTTTATTAACTGGTATATTAATTATATTTTTTAAGACTTTTCTTAAGATGGTATTGTAAGCATAATCGATATAGGTTTTTTATAAGACTTAGTGGTATTCACGAGGCTGGTCTCAGGTAGAATGAATTCAGGCAAACAAAATTGAAATTTTCTGAAAAACGTCTAATTTAGAAAATTTGATTGAACATCGAAAAATATGGCAAATATAAGAAATTTGATAAACTCACTCTAAATTCAGGCTCCGACAATGTATGTTTAAACAGATGCTGTTTTACTTCATGAATTACATATTTCCAATTGAGTTAAAGACACCTTGTGTATTTAAGCGGATACTGGACGTCTGAGAAAAACAAATTTTATAGCGTTGGAGTTCATATTATGTATATATTTTTCTCGTTAGAGCATTAGTGACAAGTTATGTCAATGTTGTAGCAAATATACATAATATGCACTTAGTTAATATGCGAGTTTTTAAATTTTCATATTAAATATTATAAATTAAATTTTATCTAATATTTCATATGATTTTTTGGTTCTATAATTAGCAAATCATAATTATTGTAATTTAAGTTGTAATTTTAAGCATTGTCCGTCATCTAAAATACTTCGCGCATATAAAATGTGTAATATAACATTATTATCATATTACAACGCTAATAACAACAATATCTAATTTCTGACCTAATTATGCTCTATATGTGTGTAGAAAATAATTACTATACAGAAACTTCTTCTATAATCAATAAGTTAAATAAAAATATGTAATAAAATATGGTTGTGATAAACTTGAAATTTAAAAATTAATGCAATTTTATCATTAACAGTAATATTAGAATTTGCAATTATTAGAACGATTTAAGTACATATGTGTATGTATTTAAATAAATAGCGTGCAACGCGAATATATTACAGGTTTATAAAATAATTCCGGTCATATCGTAAATATCTCATTTACATAGTAATTTGATTAATTATTTTTCTATTAATATTACAATTAATTGTCTGTCTTTTAATTCTAATTCGATTGTTTTACTCATTCAATATGGGCCAAGTTTGTTACTAAGTGAACAAGTTGATCTAAGTAATTGTAGTTTGTTGGATACTGAAAAAGATACCAAATTTCAAATTTATTTATTAATTGACTAAATTAATTTTGATTTTGTTCCATAACCAATATTAATTTACTTTTGGAATTTGGGCATTCATGTCAAAAAAGTTACGATTTTGCGTGTGAATTTCAAATTTCGTTATCACCCTTGTATTTTTTTTTATCTGTATTACAAAATATCAACAATATTTAATTCATTTGATTGATAATTTTTAATGCATATTTCAGTTGCACACACATTCATACCTACATACAATATTATCTCATTTGTACATGTGCTCTATATAAACTTCCCCTATTGCATACTAATTGTAATAAAAAAATAAAAACTTTTCATACCATTTATTATTGTAATCAAGAATTTAATTATAAGAAAGTTTTTTTTTTTATTATTTATTATTCTAAAATTAAAATAATTAAATATAACCTGTGATAAGGAAAAGAAAAAAAAATATGAAGAACTTTGAACTCTCTCACATGGTATTTAAAATTAATTTTAATTTTCTTTTTTTTATTAATTCGCGTATACACGATTTTATTTTTTTTGTAATTAAATTTACGTATAGTCGCTGTGATTCATAAAATAATAAAAATGCAAAAAAAAAGCTTATCATAAGTCAAGAATAAAAATTAAACTCTCCACAAAACTCTTAAAATTTTAAAAGTAAAAAAAAAAGTCTTATTCTCCCGTTTTCAAATCATTTAAATTTTTCTCTTTTCATTTAAAATTTCTCTTAAGTATTTATAAAAAAAAAACGAAAAAGGCGCAAGATATGTAAACAAGCATTGGGAACAGAGATCGTGGTGATTAATAAAATTTGAAAATAAGATAAAAACGGAAATTTTAAAATGAAGTTGCTATAGATTAAATAGAGAATTTTCGATTGAAATTGAATAAATACAAAAGAATATTAAATTTTAAGAGACTAATTAATTTTAAATTTATGAAAATATTTTCTAAAATAACAAAATGTTTAGAGATTGTTGTATTGTATGTATAAAAATTAGTAATTTCTTTCGCGTTTTTTTATTTTCTTAATAAATTCATAATAGGCACTAATGTTAATTGCAAGCACACATATGTATGTTAAACATATGTATGTATATGAATTGAACTTACATATTTCTCTTTGCTGTATATCACGTAACACGTTTACGTTCACTTATTTTATCAAAATATCAATTTACCTTTTATTTTCATTCACCACTTTGTATCTTGTTTTATAAGTGTATGACTGTACAGTGTAAATTTAAAGCGTAGACTATACTGTACATTTAAACGAACTACATTACATTTTACAACAATATGATTTTACTCTTTGCTCTTTGATTTTTCTCTTTGTTTTTCTTTTGCTATATAAAATTAATAAATTTTATTTCTATAATCGTTTTACTGAATTATTCATTTCATACACATTTTATTTTTTTATAATATTGAGAGAATTACTGAGGTGAATTTAAATTTTCTTTGAAAAATTTTCCTCTCCCCTATTGTTTTTGCTCCCCTTAATTAGTTTTGTTTAGTGTTTTTTTTTTTTTTTTTTTTTGCAAAATTCAACTTTTTTCAAACATAAAACGTTGTTTTTTTGTTTTCTCTTTAAAACTTAAAAACTTAAGGCGATATTTTGTTTGTAGAAGAATAGAAAAACACAAAAAAAAAAAGAAAAATAATAAAAACAATAAGAAGAAAAAAATCGTAAAAGTGAACGCTTCGCTCCATTCGCTTTGACTCCACTTTATTTATTTTTTTTTTTGTTTTTTTTTGTAAAAGCATTCTAATAAGTTTAAAGGAAAAAAAACATTCAACAAAAATAATATCGAAAAAATTAAAAGAGAAAGAAAAACAAAATAACCATTCGGTTTCAGTTCGAATGTTTGAAATAATTTTTGTAACCATCATCAGTTGGTAAATTACTGTTCGCTTAGTTGCACGAAATTCGCGGTCTATACTGTAAATGAGAAACTTTTAAAAACCCGAATGGATTTTTTTTTAATTTTTTAATTTTTTTAAGTTTGCATAAATTATAAAATGTAAATAAAATAAAAAATATAAAGAAAAAGTAAAGCAAAAAACTTATTTGAAGTGTTCTGTACGTGTGTAATTTAAATAAAAAGAATAAGAAAAAAAAAGCAAAACAAAAAAACGGTTTAATTTTTAAGATCTTTTAAAAGTATTTAAAAAATTCGAGAATCGAAAATTCTTGCACCACATTTTTGTGTTTTTTTTTTTATTTAGAGTTTTCTTATTAAATTTTTTTTCTTTTCCTAAAAATTCAATAGTTACATAGTTGTATTTAAAATAGATAAATTTTTAAGTAAAAAAAAAAAATTTGATAAAACAAACAGAACTTAAAAAAAATTATGAAAAATAAAGAATAGAACGCGATACTGTTAGAGCGTTTTTTTTTATTGTTACACCATGAAATTCTCTGTTATCTAAGTGCTTATGTGTTATATATGGGCCCCATAATGGATTTTATTTTTTTTTTTGTTTATTATTGGTTTAGGTAGTGTGTTTTGTTAAGACCTTTTGATTGTTCAGAAAACTGAAATTTTCTATTTTATCCACTTGTAATTCACATGTTTTTAATAGCAGCAGTTATCTTTTGTTTCTCGTTACCTTACCTTTATAGTTTAGAACTTTGAAGGTAAAAATATAAAAGATATAAAAACAGAAATTGTACTAGAATAATTCTTCTCTCATAATATAAAAGAAATGCCTCTTTATTAACAGTTTGTAGTTAATCCGAAAAACCATATTTTAATTTTATAACATTTTTGAATTGAATTTTAGTTTTGCATATAACCTATATTTTGTTACTTTATGCTCGAATATTTGGCCGGATTTTTAATTTAAAATTGAAAAGGTAAATGGGCAAAACGGTTAACTAACATTTTTACAAAAATCGAGCTGCCCGGATAGAATATCATTAAATTTCATATATTTTTAACTGTAATTACTCTTATAGCTGGAAACATAATAGAAGAAGAGATTAACAATGCAAATATTAAGATGCAAATATAAGTTAACCCCTTTGTCCACTTACCGCTTCAATTGTTTTTCTATTGCATTGATTTTAAGCGATATTAACAGGTTAATCAACAAGTGTTAACACATTTTTTTTTTTCAATATATTAGATTTTTACAATTTGGCAAAAATTTTATTAATAGGTATAATCGGCAATTGAAAATTTTATTTTCAAGCCAATTAATTTTTTTTTAAAATCATATTAACGTAATGCATGCATTCCTTAATCAGAACTTATTCTATATTGAAAATACATTTGGAAATACTTACTTAATTCAGTATGATACACCCTATATGCACTCATATTATTTTTTCTTTAAAATATTTTCTAAATACAAAAAAATATTAGAACCATTTGAATTAACAAGAAATTGTACATATGTATGTGTACTGTTAATCCAATAATGAATGGCATGGCACTGTTAATCCAATTATAGAAAAAAAAAATTATGATAGTAAAAGTATAATGTTCTAATTAACATTAATGCAATAATAACTTATTGTCACAGTAATATGGACGTACGTTAAATGCAATTTGAATGTGTGTAAATCTTCTTAAATTATGTTGTGCTTTATAAATACTCTTGCCACATTATTGGTTAAAGGTTCTTCTTATTTAAATAAATATTAGAATACAATTTGTAGACAATTTTTCTCAATTTAAGTTTATGATGTTGAAATTTTTTTGATTTATGTGAATTTTATATGCTATTTTATATTTAAAAAATAAAATAGGAAATTTATTGATATTTTAAGAAAATTATTATGATTATTAGGATTTGTGAAATATTTACTAAAGTACAAATTAATTAATGAAATAATAATATTTATGCATAACAAACACTCTGTGACTAATTAATTCAGTTAATAGAGTTAAAAACTATATAAATAAAATATTAAAATTAATTATTTAATTAAAATTCAAAATATTTATTAATAAATTTTTGTAATAGCACCTGCAAAACAATTACCAATTGGCTTACATTTTTAACTTCAATTGAAATTCGAAAATTAAACAAAAATGAAATTTTTAACACACTTAAAAAATTTCCACTCAAAAGAGCTGTAAACTAGACTTTAAAATTAAAAACAAAAACTATAAGTAATTTTTATTTTATTTTTCTTTAAGAACAAAACAAATAAGAACTAAAAGAAAATTTTATAGAAGATTAAATTTAAAAAACAGAAAAACAAAAATTATGTAAGAAAAATAATAAGAATAATTTGTGTGTTTGTGTGTAGATGTAAGATAATACAATAATAATAAAAAAAGCAGCTATTACCATTAAAACTTAGGAAGATATTAATGGTCCAAGGTAACAAAGGTAAAAAAAAAAATAAAAACTATAATAAAATAAAAAAAATAATAATAAAAGAAACAATAATAAAGAACAATAACAGTTGAACTCACATCACAATCACAATTCCCATTAGAAAAGAACTTCTCTATCATCAGAGAAGAGTAGAGCGGAGCAGAATGAAAACACCATTATCTTTTGAGTTTGACTCAGTCAGATGATGGGATTCTTATGTTCTTGTTTTTGATTCTTATTAAAGAAAAAAAGGAGTGATGTTATTGTTGATGATGACGACGACGATGATGATGACGACGAACGTCGTAAAGACGATAACGATGACGATGAAATAAAAGTGCATTGACTTTTTAGGAGGAAAGAAACCTAATAGTTAAAGAAGTTTTTGTGTAAAGAACAAATAATAATAACATTAAAAATAATATATATAAAAAAAGACCTAAAAGGAATTGAAATAAAATTAAATTGTGCGGTTTAAAAAAATTGTTATAAATTTTTATTTATTTAATCTTTTCTATATATTATTACTGTTAATAATGATAGTAAATTATTTAATGCAACTTAAATAAATAAAGGCTAAAATAAAAAATCAAATATAATAGAAAATATTTTAATGATTTTTTTTTTTTTTTGAATTCAAGAATAAAAGTAAAATAACAATCAGAAATTTTAATTGAAAATTGAATTTAAATTGAGAATTTCCTCAAAAAACTAAAAAAATAATAAAGAAATTTAATAATAAAATTTAAATTTGAATTGAAATTATTTTAAATAATTTTAAGGATAATTTTACAAACATAAGTATAAAACATCACAATTTCTTTTTTTAATGAATTTCAAATTCGAAAAGTAAATAGTAAGAATATTATTAGAGTGATTTTGAAAAATTGTAGTGCTTAAATAATAAATTTAAATTAAAATAAAAATATAATAATAATGACAGTATATAATTTGTAGTTATTGCAATTTTAAAATATTTTAAATCGAATTTTCATTTTACTGATTTTTAGTTTAAAATTATAAGTTTTGAATGAATAATGAATTTATTATTATTTTATTAATTAATTAATTTATAGTAAAAATTAATATATACAATTGTTCCCTCGCCCAAATAGGCATTAGTAAGAACTAATAACTTTGTAAAATGAGTAAAAACTAGCACTAATTAGGGAAATAATATATGTATGTCATGAAACCATTACAATTTTCAATTCAAAAAGCAAGTTAAATGAAAAATGACGCACTAAAATTAGATACACTAATACGAGAAATTTATAGCTAAGTAACTTGGCGACAGAGATGAAAGATTTCAATTATTTTTTATAAACAATCAAACTCTGAATAGACTTCAAATCCCTCCTGTAAACTTTTCAACAGCCTTGAATCAGCATTCGAAACTCGTTGAGGTGACATATAGTATTACCAACTCTACAAATATGGATATTGTTTCTAAATCTGGTGTAAAAATGATGAGAGTAGCACTGGATAGAAAAGATATTGAAAAGACCCAACCCTGGAAGTAATTTAAATATAAAATAAAATCTGCTTATTTTTAGTTACATAAATGGAAAATTTTAAAATTAAATCTTAAATATCAAATTTAAATACATTGTAGCTTAATGTTACAGGAAATTGTAGCTTAATATTACCATTACCGAGATTGAAATCATAGAAATATGGTGTAGAAATGTGCCAACTGCCAATGCCTAGGATATTATATACGTTTCCTGTGTATAATAATTCTAATTCTGTTTGTTTTGGTGTTAGTGTTAGCAAGGGTACTCTTAGGTCTATATTTTCTAGTAATTCAAATGACGTTTAGTTAAAAAAATCGCTAAAAGTAGATTAATCCAAATAGTAAGTTCCAAGAATAGACTGGTTAAATTTCCTAATTTAATTAAAATCTGCATATCGTACGGCGTTTTCGGAAATAACGTTCATTTACATAATCAATGTCTTATTTTAACTTGTCAATTTTATTTAATGTAAAATTCAAATTTCTGATAGACGTATAAAATACTTAATTTGTGCATTAAAACTGCACTTCATTCATTATTTAATTATTCTAGACATTTCTCTTAAATAATAAAAATATGACAAAATATTTCAAAAATAATTTACAAATTACTTTTGGTTTTATACACACAAACGTGATTTTATAATTTTTAATTTAAGTGTTATTAAAAAAATAAATAAATAGGAACAATAACAATGTAACGTACTTATCTTGTATATTATGAGAAAAATTTTATATAAAATTCTTTCATTTCAAAATTTACTTAATTTGTAATTATTGTGATAAACCACAAAGATGAGTAACAAATTATAATAATAAAATTAAGATTTCTCACAAATTTTATAAAAATTTTATTGTGACTCTAACAATAATAATTAATTTGTTATTTCCGGAAGAAATTCCAATGTTTTACTATACATACTAATATTTTATATAAAAATAAACTTGTTATCAACTGCTGCTAGTATATACAGTAACAGTAATTGTAAATGATCATCATATTGTTTAAGAGAATTACAAAAGATCGTCACTGATAAAGAGTGTACACCTGTTTTTAATAAAATTTATTTTCTTAACTTTTTAAAATCATTAATCATGTATTTCTGAAATTAATTTTTATATTGGAATTACTTTCATAATTTAATAAGTAAATTAAAATTAATTAGAAAAATTCTATGAACAAAAATTTTTACTGACTTTATTGGGTATTTCAATATTATTCGTGGTTTTTCTTTAAAACTACAGAATTTGAAAAGTTTTGAAGGGCCTTAAAAAATTTATAATATTGTGAACAATATTATAAATGAAAACTGTTATGTCATTGTTATTATTTAAAAAAATTGAATTTGCTCAACAATAATCGATTTAATATGACAAATTTTAAAAATAACTAAGCACATTTATAATAAAAGTTATAAACACTGTTGTGAAAGCAATATTCTCTTAATTCTCTCATTAGTACGCCAGTGAGGATGCCGTTTCATTAATAATAAATGCCACGAAATGCAGGCTTATATTTTTGTCAGTCGAGGGGGACAAAATTAAAGAGTGAGGGTGGCACAAATACTGCAATATTTTCAAACCAAATCTGCGTCAATAATTATTAATTAAATTTATAATAATACTCGTATAAGTATGTTGAGAAAAGCAGTCATTGGGAGTGACAACTGTTGCGGATTCTTTAGAAAAAAGCTGCAATACACCTTGTTACGAGTAATCGAGCATTGAACTATTTGAGAGGGGCAAAAATTGCACCATTTTCTAAAAGATACTAAATGGTGAAACAGAGGCGTGCTTCTCGATGTAATTTTATGTAAGTTTTACGCACACTATAAAACATTTAGTAATCCAATTTTCTAGGCGGTCTAAACGGATGTAAATTTTTTAATTATGGACGTTGCAGCGTTCATCCTGTGTGAAAACTATAATTTACAATTTTTTAAATTAAATATAAAATCAATTCAAAATTTTTATCTCAAAATTTTGTCATTTAGCTCGATTAGTGTTAATGGGCATGTTTCATAAATCATCTAGCTACACATTTTAGTGCAACTGTAAAATGCAAAATAGAAACATTAACATTATTACCGTTGTAATTACTGTAATTGAACGGCTGTATTTAATTACATAACAGTTCTTTGACTTTTATTCATAATTGTTTTATCTCAATGTTAATTTGCTATGCACTCATAGAATATGTGTGTAAGTACATACTTGTAGTCTCTTATGTAATTTTCAACAAATTTTAATTAAAATCATACTAACTGACATTTTTACTTGTATTTTTGTAAAATGTCATCAAATGTAATCATCATAATCTTAAAGAGCAATAAATATATTGCAAGAATTTTTAAAATTATTTTTATCTCTTCCCATTTTTGAGCATCTGTACACACAATAGTAATGAAATGTCATAATAACAGTAATAAAACGTATAAAAAGTTCAATGAACTGTCAAAATTAAATAGGTATGTACTTATAATAGCACTTATATTTTGCTTGTTTATTAACATTATAATAACTTTATTTAATTTAATGGTTATTACAATCTTTAACTCTAGTTAATTAAATTACAAACGATTTTAAAAGTATAAAAAAAAAAATATAGAAAAAATTATTAAAATCTCTTTCGTATACGTCAAAATGTCATAGCATTAGAGAAATTTAAAGTAATAAAGAACAAAAAAAAGAATTTAGAACAAAACGTTTAAATATTACGATTAGGTACTAAAATTATTTTTATGTTAGTTTTATGCTTCTAATGATAGTTATGAACTAAATAATTTTCTTTTTCATAATTTTTTATTTCCTACCATAAAAAATAATCATTAAATTTAATTCACCGCCAGGGGGAAAACTGTAATAAATTTTAAAATTTCTTAATTATTATAAAAATTGGTTTTTTAAGAGTCAATTTCAAAATTAAAATTTTTTAATTAAAATAATAAATGCAGTAATTTAAGAAAATATTGAATTTTTAAAGAAATTAATAAATAATATTATTGATTTTATTTAATAAGTGCGAATGAGTTTTAAGAACGAATGAATTTTATGGTTAGAAATTTTTATTGTGTAAATGTCAACTGAATGACGTTTTTTCTAAATTAATATGAATCTTTTGTCAAATAAATATTGTTTTTTTTTTAATTAGTCAGTATAAATGAATGATTCAAATTTGATAAACACTGGAGGCTACATGACAATCGAATAAAATCCTAACGGCAACACTTTATATATATAATAAAATAATGAATAATTTCAATTTATTGGGCTTTAAGTTCACTATAACTTTGAAATTTAACATATTTCATGTTCGGATATTAATCTAGTTTCTTACACATACAGTTTTAAAAAAAATATTATATTAAGACTTGGGCTTAGAAAGGGCTTCGAATAGTTCAAGTAAGGGTGAGATTCAAGTAGCCGTGTCAACTAACCTTACCTATTGATTTTGTTATAATATTTGATACCGATTTGTTTGGAAATTAATTTTAATTAAATTAAATATAAAAGAGTTTAGGATTTCAGTGATGTAGAATTCAGAGGTGTTAGAATTTTAAATGGGCAGCTTCTATACTTGTCCCTAAACACTATCATTAAAATCAAGCGAGCCGAATACATTGAATCCTAAACTCATGTATGCTTAACATTTTAAATCTGTTTTAATTTTCACATTAAATTTAAAATATTTTTAAATATTAACTAAAATAACTTTTAATTTTCTATACTTATAAAAATAAATAAAAAAAAAATAAAAAAATTCTTCACACTTCTTTAGTATTTAATATTTTGTTAATAATTCATACAAATATAACAAGTGCATATAACTGGGCTTAACTACTTGCTATTAAGCGATTAATTATTCAATTAATTCAGATAATCTTATAAAAAAAAAAGTATAAAATTTTAAAACAAAAAGCATAAAAGTGTTATTAATTTCTTTATTTTTTATAAATTAAAAATAATTAAAAAAAAAACATATTTTTTTTTTCGAACAATTGAGCTAAGATCAAAAATTAGAGATTTGTCTATGTTTTCTTATAATTTTTCCTTTCAAGTGTTAAAATAAAATATTGGTGAATCTTTCCCGGCAGCTTAATAATTTTACAATTTTAATTTTTTAAATAGTTTTCCCAAAAATGTTTATTGTTCAATTAAAATTAAATTTGTGTATAACAGTTAAAAATTAGAAAAAAGATTAGTAGACTATTATTAATTATTTTATAGACAGGGGGATAGGAAATTAATTTTTATAATTATAGTGGTGAATTTCGGAAGAAAATAAATTTCAATTAAAAGTAATTGCATGACAGTAATTAAACTCTGATTATAATTAATTCCAATGTGATTATAATTATTCTTAATCAAGTAATTATAATTATACTCTACATACATATTTTTGTACGTATACCAGTTTAAGTATGTATTACTAAATTATGAGTACACATCAAATTACAAGCTGGAATATGTAACTCTTATTAGAATATTTTAATTTATAATTACAAATTTATACTTACATACCACATATTATTCTGAATTATTTTTATGGCTAGCGTTTTTTTCTATTTATAACAAATTGATAAATTCAAAATTCTGATTCATGTTCCATTCTCTTCATTAAATTCAAAATTCTGTTCCATTCTCATTTTGTTTCATTCCAATTTCCATCTCTTCAAAATTTATTTTCGGTTGATACTCAATAATATTTTCTAACACAATTACTGCGGCGATGTAAAATATATTATGTACATAAACTATTGTCGATGCATGCCGAGAAAATTATAAAAAGTTTTAAAAGATTTTTTTATCATAATTGTAAAAATTGCAATCATTAACTTTTATTATTAGCCTTTTTTTTTCTACTGTTGTTTCTTCTTGTGTCCGAAGATATCGTGTTAATAGTTAAAATTGATGTGGAATTAATTTCAAATAGAAAAAAAAAACAAGAGATAGAAAAGCAAAAAATCTTTTTTAAAAAGAAAACTTTTTTGTATGTTTTTAAATTTTCGCTCTGTTTAATTTTTTTGTTTTATACAAAATGCAACAAGAGTTTTTTTTTTAACATCTATAACACCTCAATCGCGATAACTATATGACTATGACAATAATGATTTTCATGATAGTGATTGTGATGATAGTAATGATGATTTAATGGAATTTGATGCAAATCGACATTTTAAAATTATTTAATTTTTTTTTTATTACAGTAATCAATTAAATATAAGTACATAATTATTTATTGCAAATGTGGAGAATTAGAAAATACAAAAAAACTGAAAAGAAGGGGGAAAGAATTTTTTATTTACAAAAAATACTTAAATGTATTTAAGATGATTTAAATTATTTTTTTTTCTCGGTGTATTATTATTAAAAAATTAATTGAAATAAATTAATTTTAACAGCTTTTCAAATTAAAAAATCGCTACAGGATTTCAATTAAAAAAAAAATAAGAAAATTGTGAGCAATAAACAATTTTTATACGCCAATTAAATAAAATTTTTATAAGAAGTATTATAAATTATTATAATTTTATTGAAATAAAAAAAAAACCTATAGGTGCTAACAGAATGTGAATGTAAAATTTACATTTTATATTCGATTCGACACTATTTCGTATAACATTTATAATATGATGAGCAAAAGTGTTATAACTGTATATATGCTTTCAAAATACTTTTATATTAACACTATAGGGAATTGCATAAAAATTCGTTTTTAATAACATTTTACATTATAATATGGTTTCTTTATAGCTACTTGTAATAACAACTGTTGACGCTATAAAATTTTTAATAATCTATCAGATTTCAATATGAAATTATTACCACAAACTATAAAATTATTATAAAAATTTTTATGTTTTACTAATGAGATAATCAAAATTTCACTATTATCATGTCATTTGATTGTCTTATCACAAATATGAAAAATTAATGTTACAATGAATCTAGAGAGAGTATTTTATGATCTTTTGATTTCAGTACTCTTCTGCAATGGTAAATTTTGTTTGTAACATAATCTAGGCAAATTTAGAGAATTTATTCAATGTTAGAAATAGATACTTTTTGTTTTAGATTAATAAGTTAAGCCCAAACGAATCGCAACTATATTGGCATTATCTTACAAATAAGTTTGTCTCTTTCCTTTATTTCACTTTCATTAATTTATTGACCTTAAAAATTTCACCTCTTTTTATTGACATTAAGAATTTTTATTCTCTGTTCTACCTTTTGATTTTTTTACTCTTGTAGAAATTATGTTGCATATTGAGTCAGAATGAATTGAATTTTGAGTTTCCTATAATTTGAACGACACCATTGAAAAACTGCACGAAATTCTAAATAAATTTAAGAATAGTATTAAAAATCTTTTTAATTTTTGAGGATAGTGTTCTAAATCTAAAGCATTCAAACTATTAAAACAATTGCCAAATTATTTTTGCACTCAATATTCTCTCTACACATTCTCTTAAAAATTGTTTTGTTTTGCTCTTTTTATAATCGTAACAGTAAACTTGAATAAAAAAGTAATTGAATAATTTCGATAGCACTTTATTTACTAAAACCACAAAAATCTAATTAAATAAATTAAATTTTTTTGATTTATTTTTATTAATTAATTTTTTGCTTATTAAATTTCCAGTTAATTTTGTACTATTTTAGTAATAAATGCATTTTTAAATTAATTAAATATTAAATATAAATTTTTACGGAGTGAATTTTGAAAATTAAATTAAAAAAAAAAAATTTGGAAAATGTGACTATTAAAAAAATAACAAGGTTATAATTTTTTTTTTATATTTTAAATTTTAACAATAAAATCATATATTCTATATCAATATTAAATTATTTTTTAAAAAATAATAATAAGTTATAAAAAAAAATAAATGAAAATAAAGTGAACTTGAACGTGAACTTAAAAATTAATTTGTATAACAACAATAATATTATTGTTAGAATAAACGCAAAATAGCAACAAAAAAAAAAAAATGGGTGAACGTTTTCAACATATTGAATTTATAACAAATGATGTTGATGGTGATGATGATTCAACATGTTTATGGAGTTTAACAACAAATGGTAATAGTACACCAAATCATCTTCATCATCATCATCATCATCATATAACAACAAAAACAACAAAATTACCTTTATCATTGCCATCATCTAGCCCATCAAGTGGTTCTAGTACAAATGGTAATACTAGCATGAATTTAAATAGTTTAGATTGTTGGGATTATACAATCGAATTAGAATGTTTAAATGGGCCACAAGGTATGTTTTTATTCATTTATTTATTTTTTCTTTTGTGTTTTGTTCTACTGCTATTAATAGAGATACTGATCAAAAATAATCATAGCAAATGTAATATGTCGATTAATATTTCGAATTTAAAAACTCAACTTCGATCATTTCACTTTCATAAAATTGAATGATAGATATAAAAGATTTTTATTAGTTCCTAAATGTATAGAGTTTTATATATCGTATACTTAAGTATATTTATAATATCAGTATACTTCTAATAACTACTATATTAAGTTCGAGTACTTGAATTTCAGTATAATGAGCCTTATAATAATTGTTGAAATAATGCTACAAATGTCGAAATAGAGTGACAAATATCGAAGTAGAGCTGCAAATTTCGAAGTAGAACGATTTGAATTTGATATTCTAAGTGGTGATGGCAGTAACACTTTTCGAGAAACAGCAAGGAACATGTATTTCAGTCATATAGCGCAGTGAAGCGGCGTTTGTCGAAAAATATATAGCAAGTGAAAACTGATCTAGATATAAAACAATAAATTTTGTGATGTAATACATAAATTATTACATAAAAAATTAAGTAAACGTTAAGTACATTTTCGAGTATTTGTCGCACTCGCGTCAGTCGGATCAGTCGGCAATTGGAATACTACATTCCGAACATTTCGAAATGTTCCGCGTCACATACATTCAAATTCCGAACAACGACAAATGTCAAATATGTATGTAACGCGACAATCAGAATAATTTTCATTGTTTAAAATTTATGATTGAAAATTTAAATAAATTTTTAAATAAGTATCCAAAAACAAGATGTGTGGCAAATTAAATTACAATGTTGCTCGATTAGAGTAAAGATTTATTACCAAAAATTAGCCTTAAAAAATAAATGCATAATGTGACTTTTAAAACTATTGAATTTGAAGCTTCTTATATATTTAATGTTTTAAATTTATTACGACATGTTAACTATGAAAAAACAATTTAAATTAAACAATTTTCATTTAATAGTAGTTTCAAAATATCATCAAAAAGCTCTATACGTTTCATTATTTTTTTTTTCGGAATGTACAATCGCTAAACTTATCGGCATAAAATTGTAAACGACATTAAACACTAAATTATTTTGTTTTTGATTTTTTGTTTACCTTTTTCGTAACTATTAATTAAAAATAGTTACCCATTTTAGTTTGTCATTGAACTATAAATAAAACAATACTGATAACTAGAAAAAAAACCGAGTCAATATTATAGTTTTCTTTTAATTAGAAAAATAATCATAAAATTTTTTATTTGCAAATTAAATATAGCAAAAAGTAAAAACCGATATAAAACTTTTTCTAAAATAAGTATAACAGTTTAAAAAAAAAGATTAGGTATTGTTTTGCTTGCAATTTGTGATCAAAGTGTCACAATTGCGTTATTTTCTTATGGTCCTGAAATTCTATTTGAATATATAAAATGCATAATTTAAGTGTTATACATAATTATAACAGTTTCAATTTTAGTTATTAAATTGATTTAAAAATTTTAGTTAAATTTTTATTTTAATAAATTTTATCACATTTATTGTTTTTATCGTAATTTTATTGAAAAAATTGTCGAAAATATTATTTTACATAATACTAACAATATGTTATATTGCACATTTTCCAAGAATTATTTTCGAAAACATTATTTTTTATTTCAATAATTATCGTATTAATTATTGATACTTGGGAGATCTATGTATAATATATTATCTGACCTATATATAACAGTTATCTGACCTATGTATAACATATTACTACTGATCTATGTATAACATATTATTTTTTGGTGAATGTTATCCCCGGTTGTGACATTTTGTATTTTATTTATTTCTATATTTTTGAAAAAATATTCTACAAAATTTTTGTATTACCCAATGTATTGAAAACTTTACACTTCATTTCACAACTCACATAAGCATTCATTAACACCATATGAAAAGAGTGTCAAAATAGAATGTAAAACAGGAAATTAAACCAAATAATAATTTTTGTTTTTCAAAATTTATAATTACCTTTGAATAAAAATTTTCAAATCTTAATATATTTTTCAATAACATTGTGCTTATCGCAGCATATAAGTGTTATACGAATTTACCCTGTCGTACTTAATTCCTTTTTAACATATTTTCCTTGAATTTCTTGTACTCTGCCCCATTGCACTTTAAATTTCTTAATTTGATCTTCAAAATATTAATTACATTTTAGTTCCGCATCAATTATTTCTTATTAATATCTCACATATTTCTAATTTTAATACCAGTACCAGTGATTAAAAAACCAGTACCTTTCACCTTTCTCTCATCAAAAATCTTTTGATTTTTTATAATCCAATTTGGAAAAACAAAAAATTCTTTTTGTTAATTATAAAAATCTTTTCTAAAGGAAATGATTTTTAAGAAAAATTTTTTTCCAAAAAAAAATCGAATTTCCTTTATCAAACCATATAGTCTCTAAGACACTAAAAGAATAAAACAAAAAAAAAATAGTTAAAAAACAATAAAAGTTCCTTTTACACGCTTTTTAACTGGCTATAAAAATTGAATCTATTACAAATTTTTAATGTTTTTTTTTTATTTGAGGCGTTTTGTAAATTTTAATTTCCAGTCTTCTTTATTTTTTTTTATTGAATAATTAATTAGTTCCGATATAATGAATTTGTGTGTGTGTACCTAAGAGTGGTAAATAAGTAAGAAACATAACAAAAACAAAATTCAGTTTCATTTAATCATTAACGGAAAACAGAAACATAAAAGAATCACCCATCTGAAACTGAGCCGCATTATACTTATGTACTCCCAATAACTGAATTAATAAAATTACCAACGATTATACGTTTTAATTCCAAAATGAATAACATGAGCACAGCATTGCTATATTTAAAATTTGAATTGAACGTTTAAACTATAAAATAATTATGATTTTCTTCTTATTAATTATTTTATCCATAAATTTGTTTTTAAATTATACAGATTTAAGTTTATAAAGTAAATTAAATTGGACTCGGGTACACACATAACAAATTCCTGTGATTCAAAGAAAACGAGGACTGCCTTAATCAATTTATGATATTTTTGAATTTTATTCGAAATTTAACGCTTTTTATAGTTTGACAAAAAAAAATTTAAATTACTAAAATATTTTAACTTTTTTTAAAAATTAAATTTTAACTTCAAATTTGACTTTCCGAACCTGATTTATAAATTATTTAAGAATTAGTTCAAATTTAAATCTGTCAAATTGAGTATTCTGCCAAAACTTGATCAATTAATACAAAGCCAAGACTTTGTAGATTCAACAACACTATCAAAAGGTTTCTAGATTAAAAATTGTTTAAATTTTGCTTTGTCGTCGCTTGAATGCAATTACTTTCAAAAACGTTTTGACATTTTTAAACTTAGCAAGTTTTTTTTTTAAGCCACAGAATCATTAATAATTGCTTAAAAGTTTATTTCTAAATTTAAAAGAATTTGTAAGGTTGATCAAGTATCTCAAATTAATTATTAAATTCAGAGAGAGAGTAAAGAAGAGAGAAAGAAAGAGAATTAATTTGAATTTTAATTTTTATGTTAATAAAGTTCTTTAATTGAAATTGACATAGTAATTTTCGGTTTATTCTAGAGTAAATTGAAAAGTCTCAGTTTTTATTTTTCTCTATTTATTTTAAAATTGGTGATTTGCAGTTAAATAACTATTATTTAGGGAAATTCATTTATTGAATTAATTTCTTTTGTATATTCAATTTTACAACGAACAACTCTTTTTGAGGGGCGCTAGTAACTAGCAAGTTCTTTAATTTTTGAGCGCCACTCAAAAAAAATGAGTTCTATTGTATAATTACAATAATTGTCTTCTGTATGTCACTATAAGCTATATACTGCATTATATTAAGTTATTAAAATAACCTATGTACCTCAATTTTTTCCAATAATTGAGAAATTGTGCATTTCTTTTCTTTTTTCATACTCTGATTTTAATCATAAATTTTGTATGCAATTCTTAAAAAAAAAGAAAAAAAAATTTTTCAACTAAAATCTAGGTTAATTTTTACGGTTATTTTTTGTTTTTTTTTTTTGTATTGTCATGCTTTCATTTTAACACGATGCACTTTATTTTATTCAAGCGCGAAAAACTATTCATTTAATTCTCAAATCTTGAGTAATTGCAAAAAAAAAAAAATTTTTTTTCTACTTTTAAATTTTTTACCCAAAAAAAAAAATTTTTTTATCAATTCGATCAAATTTTCACAATTTGATTTTTTCTTTTTTAATTCGAATCTAAAAATTTAATTTGCATTTTTTTAATTTAAATTAATCATTTTTGATTGTTTTTGAGCAAGAATTAATGACCTTGAACTTTTGAGAGTTTTTTTTAGTATGCCATTTTTAAATTCTCTGAAATTTTTTTTTTTAATTTTCTGTAAGTAGATTTTAATCGATTCTCTTTTATAATTGTTTCTATAAAGGGCATTCAACTATTAATTTCATATCACATACTTGTCACTGTCACTTGCTTGCATATTTGCGCGTAAAATATATATGTATGTATAACAGTTATATTATTTTTTGGTATATGTATAACAATTGTGTTACTAAAGGTTATTGTAAAATAATTTTTTTTTCACTTTCATTTAAAAAAAAGGCATAATATCCAAATTATATAATTAAATTTTTCGGACAATCGTGATCGTGAAAAGAAAGAAAGATTTAAAGAAATTTCAAATTGAAAAAAAAAAAGAAAACAATTTAAACAAGACCACCTATTGTGTGAATTACAGAACAAAAAAAAAACAAAATTTAATTTTAAATTTAAAAAAAATAAGAGAAAAACAAAAAAAAAATTTTTTTATAACACTTTTCGCCTAGATTTTCCGTTTTCATATCACTTTAAAATTTATAATTCGTAACAGATACCTAAAAAATATTGTAACATGCAACATGACTAGTGACTACTTCAAAAAAAAATTATGTTTAAAGTTAAAAAATGAATTACAAAAAAAAAACCAAAAAACATTAATTTTTTTTTTTTATCTCATTGGTAAATCACACATCACAAACCGAAATATTAAATTTTAAAAAAAAAATTATGAGGTAAAAAATTAAGTATGGTTAATTTAACTAGAGCAGGTTAGTTGTACAGAGTAGAGCACAGCACAAGTGAATGAGTGAGTAGCATAAAATAAAAAAAAATAAAAAAAAAGTAGAAGAAAATATGAAAGAAAAGGTGAACTTAGGTTAACCGGCAAGTGATCAAAAAGAGAAATAAAAAAAAAAAGCAACACCAAAAAGAAAAAACACAATTATAGAAGTATAAAAATTTTACAATTGGAATTAAAAAAATTTTTTTTTTGAATCTTATAAGTACTACATAATTTTAAAATATGAGTATGAGTTGATTATTAATAAATTATGTATTAATTTTGTAGTTAGAAAATATAGATTGTATACTTATGCGATTAGACTTGGGTTATGTAATTTATAATATTTTGAGGAAATTGAGTTCAATATGTTTAGTAGCCCTTCTAATGCTGATTACAAAATTTTAATGTTACGTCTCAACTGTAATGAATTGCAGTAATTTAAAAATTTAAAAATATATTTTTATATAAAATTAATATGAGTATTGAAAAAATTATTTCTTAATTTTTCTCTTCAAATTAATATACCTACTTTAAGTTTTTATTTATTAATTGTATTAAGAGATCAATTATTATTAACTCTCTTAATATTATGACAATCATAATATCATCATTCATCAAATGTTAATCTGATGTTGTTCTCATCGATTAATAAAAATTTGTAGACAACATTCAAATTTATTCTCTTATCATTTCTCATTAATTTCCTTTAATAGAATTCTCTTTTAAATAATTATTGAGAATATTAATTGTAAAAATGTATAAAATTTCCTGTAAAAATGTATAAAAATGTATAAAATATTAAAATAAAATTTTCTATTAATGTGAGAGTGATATTTAAATTTTAAAAAGAAAATAATTTGCAGCATGTTTGTATGTACAGGAACTGCTTTAAAATTTAAGTGAAAGTACTGTAGCCTCGCAAATGGTTTTGGAACCACTTACGGTAACACTAAACTAGTCAGTCATAAATTGCAGATAATGGCACTCGGCTTAAAGGCGTTAAAGTGTGCGGTTCGACGAATATTGTAGTTTTATAATATTAATTAATTAATTAATTTAATAATGTTATACTGGATAAATCGTCATAAAGTTAACAAACCACACTTGATTGGAGCTTATTCTTCTTTTTTAATTCAAAAATTTAAAGTTAAATAACAATTTCAATTAAGTAAATTTAAAATTATTTCTTCTCTTGTTAATTTGAAATCGCCATTCACCACTATATGGAATACAATAAAGTCGAATTTATTCAGAATATTTTCATCAGAAATTCAAATTTTTATTAAAATTCGAAGATTTTACTATAATTCAAATGTTAATCATATATAATAAAATTAAGTTTTGAATGTTATTTATTAATTCATTATCATAAGCATAAAAAGTGGTTATTCAAAAGGTGCACCTGATATTTCACCTAGTCTGCTCATTCCGTGATTTTTTTTTCTATTCATTTTAACATACCACATGTGTTTTGTAATTATATATTCAATTTTAAAATATTATAATATGAAAATTGACTACTTTTTGCATAATTTTTAAATAACTTAAAACTGACAATCAACCTAACCTTATTTTTTAAAAATTTTTTGCTTTTTTTTTAGCTTCTTTTTTCTTATTAAAAAAAAAAATAGGTAGCTTATGAATGAAATACTCTTGTATGTATGAATATATTCTGAAATTGGAAAGAAATTTATTTGCACCCTGCAGTTTTCACTATAAAAAATTTTTATTTTTTATAGGTTAAAATTTTCTTAAAATTTATTAAAGAAATTTCCCTCCATCTTTGAATAAAATATAATTAAATTAAGTCGAAAATATTATTTAATCATCATTATATTTTAAGAAATATTGAAGCAGACAAAAACATTAAAGTTGAATTTCTAATAAAATTAACCAAAATATGTCAAAATCAAAAAAAAAGAAAGTAGAATTTGTATTTGAAAAAAATATATTTCAACTAAAATTTTAATAGGATTCTGCTTAATTGGATATCAGTGTGAAAAATTATGAATATTTTTACTATATACCTGGTCATTTGAAAATTAATTGAAAATTTTTGAAATTGCATCTTATTAGGGGTACTTATAGGTACTCTTTGTTTTTTTTCATTTGAGAGCATTCGTTAATTAAATATACATAAAACAAAATTTCAACTATGTGTCAGACTTCATAATATGTATTTTAATAATATTACTAGTATCTCATGAGAACTATCCTCAATAGAGTCATATTTTTATAGTGGCTACGTTTGGTCAGCTCTTGACAATTTTCGAACATACATAGTAACATTTTTATTACAACATCTAAGAGTTTTTATTACAACAACAGAACATTCATCATCCTGTAAAAAGATACTGTAAACACATCTTAATGAAAAACACATAGTAGAAGCAACTAACTTTAAAGCTGAAGAAAGTAATTTGACAGATATTGATTTTTTTCGTCAGTAAAATTATTGAATTTTTATAACTAGCTATTGATTTCATTTGAGTGTTCCTAGTCGAATGTCAAAATGGAATATCATTGTCTTCACGCAAATAATTACAAAATATCAAAACTGACAATAAAAAATTTTAATATTAAACGGCAACTCTAATCTAAATAAAAAAGAAATAGCGGCAAAAACGGTTAATTTTTTCTGATAAGTGAAAACTTCATTTATAAAAAAAAATTCAAATTTAAACATGTTATAAATACACTAATATTTTCAACACCTTTTCACTTAAATAATTGAATCATATATAAAATAATTTAACCTTAATATAACAATAAAAAATCATAGTAACAGTGGTAAACATTAAAGTATTACTAAAATGCAGATCACGATTTAAGGAGTTTTCAAAAAAAAAATTTTTTTTTATTTTTTTTATGTTTTACTTTTATGTGTCTAAATTTCTGTGTTAACACAATTTAAGGTTCAGCCAATCCACCTTGCACTCTTTGTGTATAAGTATACCAAAACAAGTCTATATAGAAAACAAACAATAAAATATAAACGCATATAGTTAAAAAATAAGATTTATTTAATTTTGAATAAAATTGATAATAAAATTTTGATATTATTGGCTATTTATAAAATTTAAAATCTATATATTTTAATTTTTGAAAAAAATTTATGGTGGTTTTTCTTAATTTACAATGAATTTATAGAATTGCACTTATTATAGAATACTGCAAATTGCATGATTTACAATTTCAAAAAGTAAATTGTTAAATGTCACTATTAAACTTCATTGTTTTCATATGTATGTTGCTGCAATACGGGTATGTTGCAAGGTCACGTTTTTTCGTAAACAATCTAGGTTTCTGATGTAATTTATAAGTGACATTTGACATAAAAAAAAAAGTTTATTTTTTTTTGTTCTTAATAATTAATTTTATATTATTAACAATTTTTTATTGTAGTAAATTTGGAATTTCGGAGAATAAACTGTGAGAATATTCTAAATTGGACCATGGGAAATAATTTATAAGTCTTTTTCGAATTAAGAAAAAAATTAATCGGTAATAAAAATCTGATAATATAGAAAAGAAATAATTAAGAGCAAAATTCTTGGAAATATTTTGTATATAAACCATAATTGTCTTCTAATTGGACGATATAATTTGATTATCATTTAGACTTATTAAAATTCAAAATTATGACCGCAAATTATTAACATTTATTTTAAGAAAATTGTACAGTATAAGAAAACTTAAATTTTACAGAAGAGAACAAAAGTTTTCCGCCAAACATTTTCTACAGTTTATTATTAAACTCAATGAAGTTCAAAGATCAACTTATCTACTTATTTTGGACAAAAACCACTTCGGATATAAGGGTGGTTTAAATTTTTTTTGACTACATGACGTCAAAGTTTTCTGTTTAAACAACGAAATTCTTTAAATCAATAAGTTTCTTACAATAATTTCCTTCATATGACCCATTTTATTTAACCTTAAATGATTTATTTCATTATATTAGCAAACATGTGCTAATTAAAATGGTGTACTATACATAAACCAAAAGTACTAATAATGAAATTTCTTTTTAAATTTTAATTTTATTTCATAATATTTTATTATTTATTTTTATTATACAATTTCAAATTATGTAAAAATATAAAAAAAAAATTACAATTGTTTTAGCACATCGCGTGTCAAAATAATACGTAATGTTCGATATTATTACGTATATTAATTACATATTGAAAGTGACTTAAGGGTTAATTCAATTTTATGAATGCTGACGCCAAAGTAACTTTATTTAATTTTAAATTACTTTTAAAATATCGTTATTATATTGTATAGATTATTATTGTATAATAAGTATAAAAAATTACTTTTTTTTTCAGGAAAAAAAAAATGTAATAACTTTTCTGAGCTCGAGGAAAAAAATATTTTATGAAATTCTTTAAAGCACGTAATTTTTTTTCAGCTGCCTTTCTATAAATTTATAGTGTCTAGTCTATACTGTTTGTATTTGCAATATAGTTAATTATTTCCTGTATATTTTTAATTCAATGTATTTTTGGTATTATTTATTGATTATGAGTTTTAAGTACAATAATATAATCTATGTTTGGTTTGCTACATTAACATCTATATTATTGTGAAATGTTGAACAGTTCAGTAACTACAAATTGAATTCAGTAACTATATACATCTAGCACAACTTTCTACGAAAATTTCATGTTACGCATGTGAAGAACACATAGCGTTCGTTTTATTTAAACTATGATGACATTTGCAGTTTCAAATTAAAAAACTATAGTGGGACATGTTATCGAAACTGTTTTATAACATATAAGCAACATTTATGCGATATATAAAACGTTATAGTTATTGCTCTTATATACTGTTATTTTGCTGTACGGTAACACTACCATTAAATCTAATACAAAAATTTAAGCTGAATATTTTGATTTCAAACTGAATTTAGTCAAAATATAGTTACCACATTTCAAATTTAATGGTGTTCTACAGTCTAATTTAGATCTATTTTCATATTACGAAATTCTTACAAATACCACATTCTAATAATTTCATTTCATGTTTTCATTTAATCGCATTTTTGGAATGTTTACGATATTAAGAATTTCAAATCAAATAATATTTAATCACATACTTATTTTTTTATTTATCACTTGCATTGACTTTAAATATAGCAATTGAAATTCATAAAACTCAATTAATCTTAGATTTTTCTCTTTTTATTATTATTATTATTTTTTTCCTTTAATTTATTACCAGTATCCTCCTTCAAATTAATATTTACGGTATTAAAAAATTTGAAATTTTTTTATTATTGTAATTTTTACATTGCATATTTTTTTTACATACATACATATTTTACATTTTGCATTTTTTTTTTTTAATATTTTATTCCTTTACTCTGTAATTTTTTAACATTTTTTATTCAATCGAAACAACATCATGTTTATTGTCAACATGTAACAAGTTAAAAAGCAACCGACAAAATAAAAAAAATTGAAAAAGGAAAAAATTAAAGAAAATGTATTCAACCTCCGCATAAATTCTTTAATGAACCAACCTGCCTCTAATAAGATGCTTTATGTTTGTCTTGTTTTATGTTTTATTTTACTTGCACGTACATCGTACTCATTTATACACATGTACGTATACATAATATGTATGTTTGTTTGTTGAGTATCGAACATGCTTTACAGCAACAAATAAATTGTGTTACAAATACAAAAAAAAAGTTATCAAGTTAGGATTAAAATTAAGAATTTTGTAAAAAGCATATAGCTTATTTTATTTGAAAATTTAGACAAAAGTTTGAAAAAAAATTATGAATGACGTAAGTGCTGCCTCTATGAAAATTGACGGAACACACAATCAATTTTTAGAATAATCTAAGTCCGGCATAAAATATGTTTACCAATATAAATTTAGAAAACCATTAATCGAGTTAATTTAGCTATAATTTACCTATAAAGTTTACAACTTTATCGTTTCATACATGTATCATAGGTATCATCCGTTTCATACATGTGTGCGAACATTCATTTACATATATAACATATTCAAATATACTATCTTATTAAATTTATACGGTTGGAACATTTTATTTACATTAGAACAGAAAATTTTACATTTTCCAATTGAAGTATGCACATACATATATGAAACATTTTTTCGAATAAGGGAACCATAAAACTGATGCAACTGTATGATTGAACGTGAAAATAAAATTCTACCTAGCTTTTGAAATTACATAATATATCAAATTATATTTTTACTATATTTTAATGCAAACTTACATTCAATAAGTTCTAGAATATTATGTAGGTAAAATTAATTGATTCAATAATATAGTCGAAACGGAAATACTGATAATTTTATATTGACAATTTTGAAGAAAAAATTTCAATATTTTAAGAAAAATGAAATTAAAATATGTTAAGATCCAGACACAGTCATCATACCAGTTAGAATCTCGTAAAATGGACTTTGTATCAATTTATTAATTAAAAGGTAATTTTAATTTTAAATCGATACAATATTACTTCGATTTTTAAAGTAATTTAAAAAATTGTGTTAACATCGAATATAACATCGAATAAAAAGTATTGGATCCATCCCTAGTTTCATGTTATAAATATCGATATGAAAAATATCGTTCCCATCCCTACTTTACACAATCGGACAAGTTTAATCAAATAGGTTAGTCACTTAGATTATTTTTTGCTCAAGAAAAAAAGCACAAAATCATTGGAAATTTGTTATGGCATAACATTAAAGTTTCTTACACTGCACTCTACACTACCTTATAATAATAAAGAGTTCAAGAGCTTAAAAACATAAAACATAATAGAAGACAAAAAAAAAATTCAAAATGGACCAGTCCGACAAGTTTAATATAAAAATTTCTTTTGTTATTTCTTTTTTATTTATTTATTTATTTTAAAATAAGGAAAAAAAATAAATATTGAATAAAAATTAAAATAATGAACTAAAACAGAAAAAAAAAATTTTTATACCATAAACAGCTATAAATCTAGAGGCTGTTGGCTTTAAGTTATTGAATTTTTTTGCAAAATATAACTTTGCATACAGACAAACACACAATCATGTTCAATTTTATCAGTGTGCATTAGCGTATATTTACATAAGTAAATTAATTTAACTATGAATATCTACTATATACAGTTATAATAAGTGGGTGCATACCATATACTTAATAATTCCTAAAGAACTTGTTGTCAATAATTGTGCTCAGTGATCTAATCTTATAATTTAATTTATATTAAATATTTATTTAAAAATTTTTATTCACCGATTATTTTCTATGTTATTTATTTGATTTGAAAAATGAACTTAAAATAATGAAAATGCCTAACGGCAACACCTCCTAATGCATACGATAATTATTTTTAAAATAAATTTTTTTTAAATTTTTAGGAAAAACTATTAATTAATTTTAATGAGATTTGCAGTTATTATTATTATTATTGCTGTTATTATTAGTGCAAGAGTTTAATGTACTTGAGTAAAAAATTTTTAGTCTAAGCGGGAATTTAAATCAATGGCACTACATAAGTAATTATAATATTTTTCTTTTTATTAAATTCTTCTCTTAGTCAGTAGAAATTACAATTGAATTGTTTTTTTGACCCTGGACAGCGGTGTTTGGACTAGGATTGTAGACAAACTATTTTTTTTCTCTTTTTCTCTGAGATTTTTGAATGAATTGTTCTAATTTTTTGTGCTCTCATTTCGTTATTGGTCTTTTGTTCTTCAAATACAATATGTTTTCAAGTACAAATTATTTAAGTAATAGCTCAGAGTAAATTAAAACTTATTGCATTTGAAAGCTGAATATTGTGTTCGACTTTGTTACAATTTTTGTATACTCAAACTTCACTCATCGATTAACTCAATACTGTTGTTCTTCACAAGTCCTGAAAAAGAAATAAATTTTACTGTCTTTAGTCATATTAGTGTACAAATTTATATCTGAATGGCTACTTATTCTGAAAGTAACACTTTTGGTATGCTAAGTAAAATGTTAGAGAGAAAATCTGATCTATAATATCTATCTAATGAATAGGATATGGAAATTTCATTAAATTGTTAATTTATATGCTTATAAAAAGTATTACGGCTCACTTTTAAGACTTGATTACCAGCAATGTATTTCATAATCTGTTAGAAAAATCAATTGATATGTATACAAAATGTATATGCATATTTGGGTTATTCTACAAAACATATACTGCAAATTTGTGTCGTATACCCGAATAAACTGTCATACACTGGTTAATTTAGCTCAACAGATTTGAAAGAAATATTTTTTTTCTTAAATTTAAAAATTTTTTTAAGCCGAAAATACTGGTAAAATTTGACAATTTATATAGAAATACGAGGCAATATAGAGAAATACGAGAGAACGCTGGCATACAATTACACATAACGTAACAGTGATAATTTTTACAACATACATATACTTTTTTTGAAAAATTAACTTATTATCAGGCGAAAAATAGAAGTATAATATAAATAATAACGATATTAAAAATGACAGATGAAGAAAATTTCTGATGAGAGTATTTACAAATTTTTGTTGTGTAGTTTAAACCCTTTTTATTTTAATGTTTTTTCGACTTTTTAGGTTCGAGTATACAATAAATACAATTGTCACAATAAATTAGAATTGTCACACAGAATAAACCAAAAAATACTTATAAGTATAATACCTAAACGTGAGTTAATACTGCAAATTCACCTTTAAGCCGCCTATAATACAAAAAAAAATAAATAAAACAAGAAATAAATGACAGAAATTAAGAAGAAAAACCAAAAAATTAAAAATAAATTATGCGTTTAATGCACGCACATTACAATCTCTCTTATAAAGTATCGAATTTCAAATCTTCTGACCATGTGTGTAGAACAGTAAAAATTCACCATAAGCCATAACAGATTAAGAATGAAGTTTTGCTTGTGTGTACACACAACTATATTTCATTTTGGAATTATTTACCATTTTTGCTTATTTTTTTGCATTAAATTCGGTTTTTCGAAATTGGAATTTAAAATATTTCCCGTATTTTTATATATGTATAGTGTATAAATAATCCTGGGTATAAAAATTAAAACTGGTCCAAAAGAATTTATGCATTTGTAATGAGAAAAGAAAAAATTGAAAATGTGAAATTTACAAAAAATATTTTTTTTTTTATATAAAAGGAATTTTTAATAGGTTTGGAGTTGGAAAATTTGTTAACTTGTTATTTTACAACAAAATTTTTAATGATTTTTTCAATTTGTTGGCAATATTAAAATGTAGAAATGTGTTTAAATATGGTAAAATAAAATTTTCTCGAAATATTTTGAATCTAAAAAGAACTTGATTAGAAAAATTTTCTTTTTTTGATTTCTACAAATGGAAAATAAAAATTATGAAATTTCTAATTCATTCATAAAAGTTGGCAATACTTTCACAAAATAATTTATGAATTGCATTTTATTCAATTATGCCAATTATGATGATTTTTCAGTTGCTAACTAGTAAATATTTTTCCTTTTGAATTTAAATATTTAATTTGTTACAGATTATGCAGACTTATTTAGATATAGACGTTTTCTGTGCGTTGTACTTTTTTTATTCAATTGCGTATCAAGCTTATTTTGATAAGAGAACGACAGTTGATATTAATGGTATATCTATATGCATAAAAATATTTGCGGCAATTAGACTAAAATGTTTTAAGTAATTAAAATTAGTTTCGATTGAATCAAAATTTTTTAAGTACATATGTACATTCAAATTCGATGTTTGTTGAGAATTTCGTTCTGCACATTTCGGGTTTACGCATATAAGCTCGTCTCAAAACAATTCAAAGAAAATTCATAATTGATTTATGATTTTAGATAAAAATCATAAATCAATTGTGTGATATTTTTTTTTTTGCTGTCAACATTATTTGTCCAACGCTTATTTTATAATTCACAATAGATTAATCGATTTCGGTTAATGAAGAAAAAAATCACATAAAAATTTATTAGAAAATAACAAGAAAAACATTAATTTTTTATGAGTGCGGTGGAGTCATTACAAATCCCAAAAGTACTTTAATTACAGTAAACTACCTTGCAATCTTGTAATTTTCACTCAAACACTTCTTTTATTACATTTATGTTCTCATGCAAGTTTTTATATGTTATTAATATTATTAAAATATAATTATATTTAATAAACTTCCGTAATGAAAATAATGTTTAAATAATTGAATACAAATAAAATAAAAAAAAAGCAAAAAGTGCCTTTACTGCACAAAAAAAAAATTAAACCAAAAAGTTGCAAGTACAACAACTTTACAATGTAGAGGAAATTAAATGCCGCTGTTGTCAAATTACAACAATGTTTAACCATCTACCACTTATTTTGTTTATTATTTTTTAAATTATTAATAGTACATGTGTGTAAATATCATGGAAGTACCTACTCTCTTACTACATTTATAATATTTCGATTTTTTTTTTCTGTTTTGTCGGTAAAATTTACGATTATTATTTAATTTGTCGGATGGCCTTTAAAATAATTTTTGTTTTGTTCTCTTTGTTTTTAGTCGAAATATGATTTTTTATTTTCTTTGTTTTTTTTTTTTTTAAATTACTTATGGTATTATTGATTTGTACTTCTAAATTTTATGTTTAGTAATTGTGTACTGAAATTGTTTTGAATTTATACTCAGAACAAATTATTATGATATTGGCAGAGTACAGTAGAATCTCTATATATAAGAAACACTTAAGCATTACGAAAATGTTATTTTCAAGAGCAATGTGTTTGACGTCTTTTTTGTGTCATTTTTTTTTCGTTGTTGTGTTAAACAATTTCTAGATTGAAAATTCTCTCTGTCTATAACAAACAGAAGATACAGAATTTTGAGTGCTTATTACACAGAAGTTTTACGGCAAGTCTATCAAATGCTTCTAATTATATTTCTTTTTTAAAATTTAGTAAAAAGGTTTATAACAAAAAATTAATTTTCTTGGATTTTTTAGCAATTTAGTCGTTCCAGATAATTGCTTCATACTTTCTTACACCGTAACCTAATTATGATACAAGGAACTTTTGTTCTACCATTTTTGGCAAAAATATCCTTATGTCCAAAGTATAAAGCCACTATTTGGAATGTGCAGTCCCAAAATTTTTAAACCTGTAAAAGGCCTGAAATTTAAAATCAAAATTTAAAATATAAAATTTTAATACCAAGTAACGATTTCAAGTACTTAGATAACTGAAAATTTACAATGAGTACATAAAATCAAGATCGGGTAAATCTTATACATTAATCTGTAATCAAAAATAAGTTCTTAGTATTTAAAGCTAAAAAATCAAATTGCAATTCTGAAATACACCATAGTTAATTAACTTTATGTCAAAAAATTTAATTAATAACAAGTACTCATCTAAAATGTACTCACTTTTAATTATCAAAAAAAAATGTAGAGTACATTTTCAAATACACCTAAAAAAAAACTTTTATTTTTTCTCTCCATTCAATTTTTATTGTTTAACTTTTTTTTTTGTTATAAAAATAATTTCTTTGAAGAAAAAGAACACAAAAAATTTGTTTTCATGCAAAAAAAAAATTACCGACAAAATAATCACTAAAAGTCATTCGCGGGTACCTATTTTAATCAATTATAAAGTGCACACATTCCAAAACAAACCAAAAAATATTGAATGGCATCGAACATATTGTGTTTAGCAGACTTTTTGTTTTGTTTTACCTATTGAAATTACAACTATATGTTCCGATATGTGTATATGTAGGTAAATAATTATGTACATTGATCACTGCTTTTTTTTCACTACTCAAGTGTGAAAAAACATAAGTAAATTACAAAAACCGTAATGATTTATTTAAGGTTATTTTTGATATTCTTCTTTTCCTTCTATTTAAAAATACTCTTTGAGTTTTTAAGGTTTTTTTGCGCATTTTTATTTAATAAAATGCAAAAAAATAATTAAAATAATAATATTAAATAAAGTAATAATGATAATAATGATGTTAAAATTCATTATTACTGCAAGTTGACTTATAAATAATTGTGAATGAGTAAAAAATATTAAGTTTGTGCGGAATGTTTGTTCGTTGAATGGTTGGTTAGTAATCAATATGTTTTTAAAAATCGATTAAAATAGTGTCGTGACAGTAGAAAAGGAAAACAATTTTTTCTGTTTACATGTTATCAGTGCTTTTTTTTTGTCATTGAATTCATTTTGGATAAAAAAAATATGGGAGCGGAAAATTATTATGACTATTGTAAAATAAATATTATAAAAATATATGTATATTTATGTATGTGTGTATGTATGTACATAAGTAACTATAACTAATTATGGTATGTAGACACGTAATAGAATTATTGTTTCCTATGAAGGAGGAAATTTTGGGGAAATAGTTAAAAATTTTTTTTAATTTTTAGTGACTGAAAATCTTAATTATGAGTACTATAAGTATATAGAATACTATAAGTATATAATAAATAGTTTTTCATATTATGTGGGTATATTCTTTGACAAAATATTAATGAATTTTTTGAAAAAAAAATTCACACTGTAATCATTCTTTATTTGTAAATAATAAATTTAAATTAAAATTAATAATTATTTATTAAAGAAATAATTAAATTTGAATAAATTTTATTTAATTATAATTTTTTTTTTTTTATTTCAGGTAAGTTGGCAACTTTTATTATTCATTTTGGGACATTATAATAGCCTTAAATAGTTTACCCAAATTAAATTGAGAAATTTGTTTATATGTGAGTAATTTATTTTAATATTATATAAGTATATACATTACTTTTAGTACATTGCTATTCTAAATTTGTTGCTAAACTCTCCTTGCAACTTCATGTTCATTTATTTTTCAAATATAATCCGAGTTTTTCTTTAAACTCCAGTGTTACTGTATTCTTTAAAATTGAAATTTATGAGAATTTGTAATAAATTCTCTCTATATACAATTTTAACAAAGAATGGAAATGAAAAACAGAATTCTCTCTATTTTTGATTCAATTTCATAAAAAATTGTAATTAAAGTATGTTCTTATTCTTATGTTTTCTTCTATAATTGAATTCTCTTTAAAATACAAATATATTAAAAAATATACCTTTAAGAAGCAAGTATATTAACGATACAATATTGAGAGCAATTAATGTAGAGAGCGTACAATTGTTTTTAAACTCTTTAAATAATAATACAGCTAATACGAGTGTATTATCTACTACATTATTTCAATTAAGTTCATAAAATTCTTATACAACAGCAACAATAACAAAACACAAGAATTGATGCCACCTAACAGCATCATAATATAATATTTATTTCATCCACATGTACATATATGTAATTAAAATAGGATGCGTACATGTTATTATAAAACATTTAATTTATTTAGATTATTGTGTTTTAAGAACACAACATTCTTACTGGAAAACTTTTGCATAATTTATAATTAAAAAAATTTTTATATTATATAATTATTATTAAAGAAACTATATAATTTTATACTATTAAAATTATTGACTGCCATTAAAGAATGGCAGCCACTTAATGATTATTAGAAATACTGTAATTATAAAATAACATTTGTTCTTACATATACACAACATGCAAAAATTTACGTTTTGAGGTTTTCAATTTGGAAGTTTTATTGTAATATATATTTTTCTTAAACGGATGATTTAAATAAGACCGAGGAGAATATTAAGGAACAATAAAGCCCAGCAGACCTTAAATAATGCAAAGTCCAAAATGACATTTCTTATACAAAGTACGTCTATTTTTTAAATATTTTGTGTTGCGTCAGTGATTTTTAAGGATTCAAAATGTTTAAGTGGAATAAATTTTATAATAGATCTTTAATTTATAATTGATTTCAATTTTAACTAACCCCAATTGCTTAAAAAACAATAATTACCATTTTACACGAAAAATGATAAAATTGCAAAATTTGTGTGCAATTCAATATTACACATTTCTTTTGAGATATTAATGAAATTTATTAAATATATTTTTTATAGTATACATAAGTTTTAACTAAATTTTAATTACAAATTGATTTTTGCGTTAAAAATTCATGCGAATTAAATTTCGAAACTTTTTTTTTGGGAAATTCTTAAACCACAGCCAAAAAAACACAAATCTTAATAACATCATCTTAAACCACGAACGTAAGTTTTGTAACACAACGTATAACATTTATACTCATAATTCACAATTATTTTAATATTTTGAAAATCACGTAATTTTTCTTAACATTTTTTAATGTGAAAAAATAACATCAGTAACTGTGATGATTGTTTACATTAAAAAATATTTTATTCTCTTTTTTAATTTTTTGAGAACAACCTTAATATTTTTAAAAAGAAGAGACAAAATATCTAATCGACAATGTTGTTATAAAAATTCAATTGTGCAAATATTGTTATAATTATGATTAAACAACTAAAATATTTTAACATTTTTTTTTTGTATTTTTGTTGTTTTCTATCAAAAATTACTGTACTAAACGCAATGTAATAATTGCAAATTGCTTGAATGAATACTGTTATACATGCTATTCATCTATAAATTTTATATTCATTTTGAAATATTATTGTTTAAAAATTATGTATGACAGTATAGTTGTTACTGATTACTATTGTGACCAAAGATTTTCTGTTTCGATTTAAAAAGTAAGTTTTGTGTCAATTTTGAAAAAGAGATAAATAAAAATTTTCTGTTATATTGAGAGTGAATTTTATAATACATATTATACATTACATGCAGTATTACAGTAAACGGAATTAAATTAATAAAACTTATTAATAATATGTTATGTCACGAAAAATGTAAATTGCGTCAATGAAATAAAAAAATGAAAAAAATTGCAGTATATTTTACCATAGTACATTTTTTACTTATAATTGAAGCAAAAATTGTACTATGGTAATATTTACAGCAATTTGAGTAAATTTAGTACAATTTGAGCGATTCATTTACTGCAGTTTAGAAAATGGAAACGACAGTATTGTTAAGTAGGTGTAGTATTTATATATAATGTTTATTGCAAATTGTAATTTTAATATGTGAGAAAAATGGAATATATCCGTCATAAGAATACTTCACAGCAGATTTATGCCCTTGTTACTGATTCATTAAAAACAAATTTATAGTTGTTAAATTTTGTAGCTTAATTTTATAGCTAGACCATCAAAGAGCAGAATTGCCAATTTCTAAAAATTTCTGTCTGAAATTTAAATAATAATAATGTCCCAATTATGGCTTAATTTTATCATCGAGAACAATTATTATTATTATATAATTATTATTATAGGCAGTAACATTTTAATACGTATAGACTTGTGAAACACAAATTCTTAATAAATTTTAAACTGTCATATCTATTAAAATTTTTAAAAGTTTTCAAATTATTTTTTTATTTCCGAAATTAGTTTTAAAATTTAAAAACCTAAAACCACTTTTGTAACACCACAACCATCAAAAATTTTATATTTGAAATTTTATAATTAATTAAATTAAATTACAAAGAAAACAAGAAGCAAAAAAATTTGAAGAAATGATTCCAAATCACGAGAGATTTCAAATGAAACCAATCAAAATACAATATAAGAAAATAAATAAAAAAAAAAAAAACTTACGTGTTACTTAAAGTAGGTTTCTAGGTGTGTGAATTAAAATTAATTAGGTATGTACTATGTATACGTATAAGTATGTATGTACACATTGTATAATTATAATCTACAATGTATAACGTGAAATTATTTATTAAGAATTATGATGTAAAAAAGATTTTTTTCATATAAAAAATGAAGATGAGAATGAAAAAAAAAAACAAGTGCCACTTTTTACGCTTTTCCTTTCCTTTAATTTCCTTGTTAAGTGAATCTGAATAAAAGTTATGCACATAACTGCGGCTGTAAATATCTTTGTATCGAACAACTGCACGTACCATTTTATTAACAATTTATATAGTAGGTAATTAATGCTTTTATATTCTATACGTATAACAATTATTATTTTGCACACACATTTGCGACGACATTATAATGCAAACCAGTAGATGTTGCGTTAATCACAATCATGGCAATTTTTTTTATCTTATTATACCCTGCACTTCGTGAAGGGTATATTAACTTTGGTATGGAGTTTGTAACTACTTAAAGGAGTCATCTGCGGTATGGACATATATATATATTCTTGCTCAGCGTAAAATTCTGCGTCGATTTAGACATGTCCGTCCGTCCGTCCGATCGCACGATAACTCAAAAACGAATAATGCAATCGACACCAAACTTTCACAAGTTTTTTCTTTTGTGCCAAGGACGAACCCTATTGTTATTGGACTAAGTCGGACAACGGGTTCGGGTAGCTGCCATACAACTCCAAGAGTTTATTTTAAATATTTCAAAAACTAATAAAGCTATAAATATAAGATTTTGTATACATGTGTCCAATTATATTCTACACATGCTCTAAAGATTATAATGAGATAGCTGCACCGGTTCGGGTGGCTGCCATACAACTCCAACAGCAAATTTTTTATATTCGGCAAAATAATAAAGTCAGATTCATGAAACTTGGCAGTCATGTGTCCAATTATGGGTCAAATATATTTCTGAAGTTTTAGTGGAATTGCTTGACAGGTTCGAGTAGCTCCCATACAAGTCTAAAAGCTTATTCTTAATATTTGGAAAAATAATAAAGTCAGATTCATGAAACTTGGCAATTGTGTGTCCGATTATAGATGAGATATATTTGTGAAGTTTTAGTGGAATTGCTTGACAGGTTCGAGTAGCTCCCATACAAGTCTAAAAGCTTATTTTAAATATTTGGAAAAATAATAAAGTCAAATTCATGAGATTTGGCAGTCGTGTGTCCAATTATAGGTCAGACATATTTCTAAAGTTTTGGTGCGATTGCTTGACAGGTTCGAGTAGCTCCCATACAAGTCTAAAAGCTTATTCTTAATATTTGGAAAAATAATAAAGTCAGATTCATGAAAGTTGGGAGTTGTGTGTCCGATTATAGATAAGATATATTTGTGAAGTTTTAGTGGAATTGCTCAACAGGTTCGGGTACTTGCCATACAACCCCAAAAGCTTTTTTTACATATTTGGAAAAGTAATAAAGTCAGATTCATGAAACTTGGCAGTCGGATGTCCAATTATAGCCAGGATGTCCAGGTCAGACATGTCCGTGAAGTTTCTATAGAATGATTTCACAGGTTCGAGTGATTGCTACACAATAACGAAAGGTGCAGGGTATAATTCAATCGGTTTATACCGACTGAAACGTTTTTACTTGTTTTCTCTTTGAATAGTCATAAAATATTTTTATATGTGAGGAGATAATTATAGAATTCACTTTTATTTCAAGAATGGCATTTAAATAAGTAAAATGTAATTTTTATCTTGTTTTTATAATGATTATACATAAAAAATTATTGAAATAACAATTTACAATAATAATTTTATTGTAATTAGACAATCTAGTTGCACATAAGTATAAAATAAAAAAATTTAAAATATTTGAAAATTTTAAAAGCCTGAGTTTTGTTAGAATGAAAATTATTATAGAAATTTTAATTAACATTCTTCATCTTTTAAGAATATTAAATAAGATTAAGTAATTTTGTAAAAGAATATTTTAAGCTGAAAGTGAAGAAAAATTTCATTC
This sequence comes from Condylostylus longicornis, assembly GCF_029603195.1. Classification (NCBI taxonomy): domain Eukaryota; kingdom Metazoa; phylum Arthropoda; class Insecta; order Diptera; family Dolichopodidae; genus Condylostylus; species Condylostylus longicornis. The sequence goes on from NW_026577982.1 coordinate 992,396, forward strand.
AGTTTATTAGTTAATAGTATATGGACCAAGGACTTTGAGTCAATGGCATGCAATTGATATAAATGGGCGATTCAATCTGGAAAGGAGTTATTGGGGCGTAAGAAATAGCAATCATGACGGACAGTCACGCTACTATTGGATTTTTAAGCTCATACTCGATAGGCTTAATGAGTTAAGCATGCGAAACCGAGTTACATTATACTGGGTGCCATGGCACGTTGGTATAGATGGAAATGAATGACTGATGTCCTAGCGAGTACGACGGCTAATTAAAGAAAATCAGATTCAGAAGATTCTATCTGACAAATATCCATAACAGTTTTGAGAAACTTTTGAAATTAGAATTCAATTGTGAATATTTCGTGAATATTTGTAATCAGGGAAATTAATTGAAAAATTTCTGTATATTTCTATAATTTTTAGTGAATAATAATAATTAACAGATGGAGTTTCTGTGCCATATTATAACGTTAGCTTACTTATATTTTACGAGTTGAGGGCTCTATTACGATTATCGTTGATCAGTGTTTTGTGCTAAAAATGTTATTCTCTCAGAGAAATCAAATCAATCTAATAACGCATGTATCTTAATATTACTTTAAATTTTTATATTGTTCCGATTTCTTATATTATTTTCAATGGCCCCTTTAGCTTAATAACGATATTTTTACTTAGTTACAGCTTTTTTTTTTGTCTTAAAAATTTCTTAAAAACTTGATTAAATTTAAAATTTAATCTTGAATAAATTATTTAACAAAAATATAAATTTTAGAATATTTTTCTATTTATATAACAAGACAAATGCAATTAGATTGAAATTAATTTATATTTTGTTTTTACTTCTGGTTACCCTCAAAATAATCCCCTTAAGGTATCCCATTTTTGAAAGATTTTTAAAAAGCTTTACTATTTTGTACAGCTACTTAGGTATTGAAAAATTCCAAGAACTACAACTTTTAAGTATAGATCTAATGCAAAATTATTATTTAAAATTTTCAGCGTTTTCAGTCTAATGTACATATGTGCATAACATATCTGTGTGAACTTATGAAATAGACCCTTGAAGTATATATGATAATCACCTTAACCTTCATATCTCTTATATTTTTTGAATGGCATCTTTTTTTTTTATGGAGTTTTTTAAGTTTCTGTATCAATATACAAATAAAGTAAAATATATGTACATATAATAAAAATATTTATTTATAATCTGATCATATTGCCTCAAAATAAAAACTTTAAATCGCACTAAGAGAACAAAAACAAAAAGCCTTTCAACTTTAAAAACGCGAATGAAAATAAAGAGAAAAAAATTTTTTTCATAAATTTTTTACTCTTGATCTTCACGACATTTTAATATTCACACTTTATTATCAATGTTTTTGTTTATTATTTTTTTTTTAGTGTATGACCCTGTTAATGTTTTATTATGTGTTTGTATAACTTAAATTTTAAAAATGAAAATAATGCAAATTGAACGTGCCCTGAGTTTTAAACCAAAATTTTAAAATTTAATATTGTATTTTTACCTTTTTAAATCTTTATCTTAAAATTTACATATGTGTGTTTTGTGTACATGCACCTTACAAATGAATCGCCAAAAGATCAAATGCAAAATAGCAGCAACAATAATGAAAAAAAACTTGAAAATTATAAAAGAAAAAGAAATCTAGATGGCTGAAATTTTTAATTCTTAGTTTTAAATTCTTGTTAAATCTTGCATATATGGAGAAAAAAAAATGAATAAATAATTTTTTTTTTTTTTGCGGTGACCTTTTTTATTTTTCTCTCCACAAAATAAAGTAACAAAAATTTTCTTATAGCATACACAAATGACCTAAAAATTTAAGACTAACAACGTTAATTAATAAAGACAAATATGAAAACAGCTTTGAATTCCACGAAAAATTAAAACTTTTGACTTCATTAGAATTCGAGTTTCGATTTTTCGATTTTTTTTTATTATCTGACACAATATTTGTTATAATAAGAAAATATTAAATGTCATTTTTTATAATGCGTTTGCATAAACTTCTCCCAATATCGTTGTTTGAGGTAGATTAATTGAATTTTAAAATTAAACGGTTATTTTTGCTTTATTCATCAAAATTTTTGTGGTGAATTTAATAAGTTCACCACAAATATTATAACTCTAATATTATTTTCACCATATTTTGAATCAAATTATTTAAATTCAATTGAATTGGTTTGAATATTTAAAATAATATTGGATTATAACCATTAAACGATATTTAGGATTGAAAATATTTTATCAATATCTAAAAGGAACAACTCACCACACTTTTTTTTTAAAGATAACTAATCGTAATTTATTTTAATGTTCAACAAGTACAAAATTTAATTTTGGTCGTGAAATCATTAAACAATTTCAAACACTCGCTAAATGAGCTTTCTTTATTGAAATTGCTTTAGAAATCTTCTTCGAAAACTGAAATATGTTATACAAGCTATTTTTGAAAATGTTAATGAAAAAAGTGCTGTAGAGCTTCTCGAATATTTAAGAAGATTTTCGTAATAAAACGCATAATCATATTTTGTTTAATTTTTTTAAGAACATTAAGAACTAGTAATTTGCATGATAGCGAACCGATTTTGCTTATTCGCGATACCGATTTGTGTGCTCAGTAAAAAAAATCGTGTTTTTTTTTTGACATGACTGTTGTCGGAACGATTACTATGGCTAGACCGATTTAGAATTTTAAAAAATCTGTAATTTTTCTTTCTGCCCTTCTTTAAAAAACCAATTGCTTAGAAAATTAACCCTTTGCTGTTTTATTTTTCAATTAATTCTACAAAGCTTTATTTTTAAAACTTTAATTCCCGTAAGTCTATTCTATCTATAATTATTTTTGATTTTCAATTTAAAAAAATTTACCAATTTATTACCCATAGTCAAATAATCCGAATAATTCATTGGTTTGTTTGAAATTTTTAAAAATATAAGTTTTTTTTTATTTTTTGGAATCTTGAATTTAATTCTCAATTAATTTCATTGTTTTCTTCATTTTTTGATTAATTATAATTCTATCATCAGCTTCACAACCCAATTCACAACTCACCATTTACAATATTTAAAAGAGAAAAAGTATTTATTTTAATTCAATGTAAAATATTGTTTTTTTTTTAAGCTCAAGAGTGTTAATTGATTTTTCTTTTATTTAAAATAACCAATGTATAGTAGGGCTTGCATTATTTTGAATAATGTTTTCAATTCAATAGATTTCATTCAACTGTGGGTTTTATACGTTAACAATTTTTTTTTATAATCACAAAGGTCATTTTATTTTTTTTATTTCTATACTCTTATGGTTATTTGGAATAAATACTTATAAATTCTAATTTATAACATTTGTATACTTCGTATATAACAAAATAAATGAATTTGTTATATGCGAAGAAGAGAATAAATTTTTAATTCAATAGGATTTTTCTTTTCAAATATACAAAAACAAGAGGTCTTAAATAATAAATAATGACGCTTAAGCTTAACTATAAGTACATAGTTAATAAAAGGTTATAACTTATGACTTAAGTTTCTTCAATTTTAATTGAAATGTATTCAAAATTTGCAGATAATAAATAATATTCTAAAATATAAAAAGAAATTTACAGTATAAATGATGAAAACTAATATTGCTCTAACAAAAGTATCATAATTAAATCCACGTATGGTCAAAAAGATTAGGTTTTTAATTCATTTTTAGAATAATAAAGGTTAAAAATTATGATTGTCCGTGGTATTGTTAATCTGAAAATAAAGAAGCTAAAAATTATTATTATTAAAAAAGAAATAACACAAGTGTAATTCAAATTAAAAAAATTTTCCTGTAGTTTCTCTAAATTAAATTTAGAAATTCATTTGAGGCTTATTGTCCCTTTTAATTGCTACTTTCTCTCTCTTTAATACTTATAGATAGGCAACATTTTTGCAGTATATTAAAGAACAAAGTTTCTCACTTAAATTTTTCATTTAAATAAATAGGGTTCAAGGTGGCATGTTATTTATGAAGATTTTAGGTTTAACTGTAAATTTGTAATGATAATGGAATAAAAAATATTAAAGCAAAATATTTACAAATATTCCCACAAGTTAAAAGCATTTTACTTTTGAAGGAATGTGCTAGAAAATTACTTCGTCGCAAAAAGGGTTAATTAGCCTTCGAAATTTGAATTATTTAAACACAATTTATTTGAAGGTGAGGCCTACTTTAATTAAAGAGCTTCCTTATTTTTATTACTAATTATATTTCAATTAGGTTGGAGTACCGTTTACTAAGATTAGAAGGTTCTGTACCAACCTGAAGTGCAACAATGAATTTTTTTCGAAACCATAATCTGAACTCAAAATTTAAAGAAAATTTTCAAGCGGCCACCCACATTTTAAAAACAACACTGCAATATTTATTTAGGAACTCAATTGGAAACTCTATTAATTTGGTCAATCGGGTAGTATTTTTTAAAAACGATTTGAATATTGAACACATTTTCAAATTTTTTTGCATTAATTGCATTAATTTATTTGCAGAATTAAATGTCTTATGTTAGAAGCTGTTAAAATGGAAAATTTATCAGTCCAAAAAAAATATAGAAAAGCGTTCCAAATTCATTTCTTTTATCGTAAATTTGGTTTTAAATTTGAAGTGGAAAGCATTCAAAGAGATTGTAAAATGAAATTGTATAAGGCCAGTTCCCACGTCGACCAGCGGGAGTCTGTTATAACTTTCAAATTATAAAGTTTCCATATAGTTCTTATCGAATTTCTGTTTTAAATTCGTTTCTTCAATTGAAGAATTATGAACAAAATTATGTGCACATAAGCAACAAATTTACAATATTTACAATATAACAAATTTACAACATTATTTAAATTATTCTCGTAAATTTTTAACTAAAAAACAAAATGACATTCAAGTAAATTAAATATTAGCACGTGATTATGAATATTAGCACATAATTATTAATTAATAAAACAACGACACTATAACCTACAAATAGAATAAAAAATTCCCTCCATTTTATATAATTAATATGACTAGTAATTTTGACAGAAAATATCAATTTAATAAAATGTCAAACATATCGTTTACACTATACATCAATAATATTAAAATGTCAAAATTTAATTGTTAATTTATGAAAAGATGAATGAAATTTTTTAAATTTCAAAAACCATAGAAAATTAGGTCAAAATTTCACCTAAATAATTCTATTTTAAACAATTATTTGAATAGAAGTGAAAAATTACAAATTATTCCGAAATTACGATCAAAATATTATAAAAAAATTTTAAAGTCCATCAAATAATTTTTTATGACATTAAAAATGACTGCTGCTGCATCATTTACATTATAATTAATTATTTTACAACGTCTATATGACATGCATGTGTGTATGTCAATCAAAATTTACATATACGTATATAAGTGATAATTTAAATAATTATAGACATTTTTTTCTGCTGTGTGCTGTTTTTCTTTTTCTCCACACTTCAAAAACACATTTCATTTGAATTTAAATTTCAAATGATAAAATAAATGTCTAAAATAGAAATTTAAAATTTTTTAAACGATTAAAGAAATTCTTAATTTATCACCTAATCTAACATAACCTAGACGACTCCTAAATTATTATATATTTATTAAGGTATACATTAACTAGATACCAGCATTTTAAATGTCATTTAAGCATAACCTTAAACCTGTAATCAAAGAAACATTAACTTTATTTTTGTTTTCTTCTCTTTCTTCTCATAGTCTCTTTATGTAGACAAAATTAGAGAGTGACAATAATAATAAAAAGTAATAAAAATTATATAGTCATACGTTTTAGTCAATATTTTAACAAAATGCTTTGTAATCTAAATGATCCGTGTATTATTATAATTATAAATGTTATATACGTATACCTGCTAATATAACAGTGATTGAATCGGCTAAAATGACTTTTAATTTTTATTTATTTGCAAAAAAATAAACAAATTTGTTCGTCTTTATTATTCATGCACACAGTGTCCATGTGGTCTAGTAATTAAGCCCTTATTCTAATAAATTTTGTATTTTAACAGCTGGTATGCACATTATTAGAAAGTGGAATATGGAGGAGCATGGAAGCCTACAATGACAAACTAATATTCTGTCTGTATATAATCAATTTAAATATTTAAAATGAAGTTTTGAAGAATATTGCTTAAACAATAAGTTGAAAATTGCTGCGTTATAAAATCAATCTAGATTGGTTTTTAACAGACTGCAAATACAACCTTCACAATTAAAAGCATATTCCACTCAAATAATTTAAAGATTCACTTGTCATACAGAATTCTTTTTGCCTTAACAATTTTGTTGTAAACCTAACATTGTTAATGCGTTCAATCAATCACTCCAACGAATACAATAACGCCACTGTATACACCATAAAATTTACATCTCCCTAAATCTCAAAAACAAAAAAAAAAACTTTTTCTAAAAGTGTTTTAACATTTTGTATACAATTATTATAATCCAATATTAATTTTGATGAATTACAACTTCCGAAATTTTCCATATAATTTCCCCATATAAAAATCACCTTAAAAATATCACCACACTAAAACGTGAATTACATATGACGTCTTTAAAACAAGACAGACGTTGACTAGTTTTCATATTTTTTGTGAAATTTTACATTATTAACGTCGATTTATGCTTTATGTTTATTTTAAATGTTGACCAGATTAACTTCAAATTTTCTCCTAAATTTTTCCAACATGATTTTAAATTTATTACAGTTTATTTTTTTATTTCTTCAAACATGTAACCATAACCATCAATTATTAATCATGTTCCCCTATTCTATTTCAACTCTTCCGTCTTCTAATTTTGAAAGAAAACGTAAGAGAAAAGCAAAAAAAAAAATTATAATTAATTGCCTTAAGCAATAAAAACGTAGCAACATTTTTGAATGTTTATAAACAAAATAAATCATTCATCACGTAGCCAGATATTTATGGAATTTTCTTGTTAAACAAAATCAAATTTAGTTCAGTGTGCCTGTGGTATAATTTCTTGGTTTTCAATTTCTTTCAACCAAAATTATTAAGTATATATAACTGTGTACAAAATGGAAACATTACCAAAAGTAGCAATTATAAAATTTATGATCAGTCAATCCAACTAAAAGGTATTAAACTATAAGGAATATTTTGAAAATTGAATAAATTTGAACCATATTAAAAATATACGATAATTTGGCGAGTTCCTTTAAAGAAATAGATGTAATCCTCCAAGCTACTCCAGAATTTTTGGAAGTGTTTTGTGAATAGAACGTTGTTTTGTACACGAATATTGTTATATTCGTATAGAAGCAAAACTAACTTTTATATTTAAATATTCTCCATATAACAATATAAAGCCACCTACCGGAACAAATGTAAATAATTATCATCTCAATTAGTCCATTGTATTGGCTATAGTGTAGTCGAGAATATTATTACACACCCAGAGTGTATGCAGTATTCTCTCTCTCAGTAACAGTGTGAGTGTGACATATAATAAAAATATATTCGAAATTCGACGTACATTTTCGAAGAGTCTGTAAAAATTTCAAATGTCATTCGTAATGCCTTGCAAATGTATTTATTTCGCGTTCATTCATTTATTAAGGGGCATTAAAATTATTTACAAAATTTGTAAATTTAATTTTTCTTTTTTTTTTTTAGAAAACCATTCAACCATAGAAATTTCACGTGCCGCATTTTCAGAATATCTGAATAATAATTATGTTATGGTTTTAATTTTTTGATATATTATAACTTAAGCTTTACCATTATAGAAACCAAAAAAAAAAATAAGAAAAAGATCATCGTGGCTTTTTGAATTTCGAAAAATTTGGAATTCATGATGAGTAGTAAACTTGAAAAATGTTAAATATATATATGTATATTTATTTATATTGCAGCTTACATATTTATAAACACGGTAAAATGTGAATGAAAGTTTTCATCAGTTTACTCTTTTTTTGTAGTTTTTCATCAACTATTTTTGTTAGTTTTTCGAAAGTACACCTTTAAATAGCAAAGATATTTGTTACTCTATTTGAATTTCAACGATACCACTTTTACCTTTATAAGAATTGATCTTTGAATGAAATTTGTATGCAAACAACATATTTTTGTAAAATTAAATAGTGTTGCTTATAAATTGAAATAAAATGCAGTAGAATTGAGAAATAAAGCTTTATTCTTTCCTGAACATTATTAACAATAATTATTTGTTCAGAAAGAAGTAAACTTATAAATTATTTAAATTTTTGTTCCATTAAGTATTCTGAAGCACATAACATTTTTATTTAGTAGAATCGAAATGAAACAAATTCATTTACTTATTGTTTATACGATTAATTTTATATAAATCAAAGAAATTCACGACTGTTCCGATGTCAAAAATATGAAGTACCTGCCACAAATATAAAATACTTTTTTCACCCCTGTGTATAGCCAATCAAGAGAATTATCGTCAAAAGTCATACTGCGCTCACTTTTTGATCAATATATTCTGGCATATTGATATTAATACCGACTACAATGTGAGCAATACTTCAAAATTGTAGAAAATTAATTTGAATATCAGTCGTGAAACTGTTCGGTTTTTTAATAACAAATCTTTACCTTAACCGGTCTGTTTAATAAATAAAATTGCCTCAAATCGAATAAAGCAAATTTATAAGCCAGCGAAGACTACATTACATGCTGAGAAATGGATACATTTGTTTTATTAAATGCCATTTCTGGTTTCCAACATTTTTGTAGTTATTTTACTACACTTTCTTTCAATTCGGTTATTCTAACATTGTAAATGAATATTTACTTTTCGGCATAAGCATAAACAAACAAATTTTTTTTTTTGAAAATTTTATGTGAATTTTTTTTTTATTATAAAAAAAAATATTCTTCTTTTAAAAATCAATTTGTTTCCATAAAATAATAAAAAAGAAAACAAAAATCAATGAAGATGAGAACGAATTACTAAATATAGAGATGGCAAAAACCCGAAAACAAAAACAAAAAAAAACAAATTCCGTGACCGAAAGGAAATGAAAAAATTTTCACAAATCTCAATTTTTTTTTCTTTCATATTTATTTATTTTTTTACATTATTTAGTGAAAATTTTAAGTGATTTATTTAAAAACATGATTATTAAAATGAAATTCAAATTTCTAGATTTAAAGAAATTTTCTTCTTCATCTTCTCATAAAAAAAAAATGTTTAATTCACTTATCCGTAAAGAAATCATGTATTCATGGTAAAATTTTTTTCTATAAGTAAATTCGTGAAATATTGGGATTTTGTGTTAAAACTAAATGTGAATACTTAATAAAATATTTTTTTTAATCACAAATTCTTTCAATCGAATAAAACAATAAGAAATATCAAAAAAACAAAAAAAAATAATAAAATTTTCTAGTGAAGTTTGTATTGCCAACATTTTTGAAAAATCTTTATTTTTTTTTTTAAATTAATTATTAACAAATCACATTTAAAAGAGAAACAAAACATCAAAACAACTTGTCGTCATCCTAATATTATTAATTTGTTGACATTTGACTGACATACTTAGTACTCGTACATTCCGTTTAATTTGAATTCTTAGGTATTTTTTATTTTAGATTCCAATCGCGAATTTCACTTTCTCAAAATTTTAATGAACATTTGTTTTGTTATTGTTTTATTTCATCTAACTAAGTATACAAAATTAATTAATAGTATAATTGGGATAAAATTAAAAATTATTTGTTAAAAATTAATTATTTTCGAAAAACTTTTTTGAAAATTTTTTACAAAAATAATGTGCGCGAACGCACGAATTTGAGTGTTTTTTTTTTTAGAAAAATTTATTCAAAAAGAAGAAAAAAAAACTAATAAGTGGACGCGGTCCTGTGTACTTTGCGGAAGTATGCTTTCAATGATTCGGAGTTGATACCAATGCATTTGATACCAATAAACAGTTCATCTGATTACCATTAAAATTTGGAAAATTGTTTAGAACAACAGTTCCATGATACTTAAAAAAAACCAATTTGAAAATGGTGGCGGCTTGAATTTTATAGCAAATTGTTTAAGCTCTTTTATGCATATAATAATATCGATGAAGGTGTCTCGTAACAAGACCTACAACTTTTGTTCCGGCAGAATTTAAAAAATCAGTCCAGCGATATGCCACATCCCTATAAAGAAATTCAGAAATGAACAAATCTATGAAATAAAAAATTGAGGTCAGACTCTCTCTATTCGGCTAACAAAACATGCATTATCACATATATCGCCTTACATGGTGTACGTCTAACAATTAATATCATTGTTGTGATTTATTGTCACTGATAATAGCGTGTTCTATCATTGGTAAGAAAATTTACCATTCAAATTAATAATATTTCAAATATTTAAAATATTCACAGTCACTTTATTTTAAACTCAAATATTTTTTTCACACTACAATAATATACATATAAAATAAAATTAATTAATAATTACTTTACTATAATAAACTAAAAACTGAAATTGTATCACAAGTGAATAATGAATTTACATAACTGCCTGACGTTAATTAAACAAAAAAAATTATTTAATTTGTTAAACAACCGTTAATGTCATTAATTTAACTATAATTTACATAAAAAAAAATAAATGACATAAATGTCATGCCATAATAAAAAGATATTAGGTGTAATGCAGCATAATGTCACTCTTATTTTATTTTACGTATGAAAATATGTACGAATACACGTTACACAGTTACACGCATACGTACATATTTAAATTTTGTTCAACTAATTTTACTCTCCTTGTTTAATTTTTAGTCGCCATTTATGATAACCGAAACAAAATGAAATTATATAACAGTACTCGTATAACATAAATGCGCCACTATAAAACATTAATTAATACGTGTATGTGTCGCCCCGCATTTTAATTTCAGTTGATTTAATAAATAAATTTTATTAAAAATGAAACCGTTAAGCACCCAAAATTTGTTACAGTTATTAACAAAAATAAAAATGAATTGTTAATATTTGTTTGGATAAAGAGAGTTTTTTTTTTCTCTTTTTCTCTTAAAAAAATTTAAAATGTTGTTTAATAAATTTTGCACACTTATTTTTTCCCTAAAAATTTTAGTATACAAAAGTTTTGTTACAGTTAACTGTGAATAATGAATTATATATTTTATTATTAATTTTATTTTTAAATGCTTTGCAATATGTCGCATATTGTGTGTGTTTTAGTGTATTCACACTAAAAGTTTTTTTTTTTTAAAATTATTCAAAAGAAAGCGTTTATGTTCATATGTAAATACATTTATTAGACTTTTGGTAAAATTATGCAATTAACAAATTTTTTTAAATAATTTACGATAAATTTGAATAATGTTTTAAATTTAATGTTACACAGTCCACAATGGATTATGTTTGTTAGAATTGTGACATTCTCAGTCATTAACAGTAATGACATATTTTTCTGTCAATGGTATCATGGTCAATAAAATTTTAAACTATGTTTTCTTAAGATTTTATGATGATTAACTTACGATTTACTTCCAACACTTAAAACTATTCTAATTTTGTACTATTCATTATAATTCTACAACTGAATTGCTCTTATAGAAAAGTACTTGAGGTAGTATAGTGAAGCAATTTTATTTTTGAATATACCTACATAGATGCTTAATATTTTTATATAAAAATTAATGTCAAATTTTTGATTTTAATTGCTGTATAACAGTAGACCTACTATTTGTAATTTGTTTTCTATTTGTAATTTGCAAATACAGTTTTCATGTAAGTGAAAGGTAATCCATATACAGATGTGTCGTTTATATACGATAACCACAAATTATAATATCATATGAACACAGAACACTCTACAATAATATTAAATATTTTTGGAATATGGCTACCAATTCTGAAGAATTACTCGAAATCATATATACATATGTATGTATGAGTGTAAATTTAAATATTGTCTAAAATTATACAGAAAACTATTATAAACTTGAAATTTTATTAATATTGTAACTTTTAAATTCTATATATAAAATTTGTTGTATAATAAATTTATACAGAAAAACTAATGTTATGAATGTGTGGTCATCTTAAAATTGATCAGATCCACTTCAATTTTCTTTAATATCAATGTACACTTATGCTTACATCACACATCACAAATATATAAGTATATGTATGTGTGTGTGTACATATGTAAATTTTATTGTGAATTTTTTGATTGTAAATTAAACAAAATTCTTTTGTGTACACTTACCACAGTGCCCGATGTACAGTTATTGTGGTTAAACAATATAAAAACTTTCAAAAAACAAATTTATTTATAAAATTTTGTTTTTATTCATAAACTCATTTATAACTTCTATGATAGATAATTTTTTGTGCTTTTTATTTATTTAAAAAAAAAATATTTTATTTCAAAAATTTACATTTATTTTTTTTTACCCCAATAATAAAATGGCGTCGTCAATATTATCATTTTGATTTCAAATTAAATTTGAACTTGTTGGTTTGTCATATCATATATAAGTATACCCCATCGTACACATTATTTACGAATATATCCGATCGTATACGAATATAAATTTAATATTTGTAATTTTAATCTGATTATATGTAAATATCTTCAACCTGTGATAAATCCAATTAAAAAATTGTAAATCAATAAAAATAAAATATAAAAACTTTTACTTTCACTTTATTATATTAGGTACTTATAGTTGCTCTGCGCTCGCCTATATTATCATCATCATATAATCATCATTAATGGTGCCCCATATTATCTATGCATATCTTCCTATATGTACATATACATACATACATATATAATTCTTTAAATTTAAAATTGATTATAATAAAATACAATAAAATGTAACAAAAAAAAAATATACCAAACCCAGTAGCCAACAATAGTCACCCATTACAAATCCTTTGGAATTAAGTTAAGAGCATTATAAGAAAAGAAAAAGAAATTAAAAACTAAATTTTAAAAATCTTTTTTCTTTTTTTTTAAATTTTTAAATTTTACCCTAAAAAATAATAAGTTTGAACTCTTAAATTATAATTCTCTTCTCAATTCAAATCAAAAAATTTTATTTATATTTTTCTTATATAAATTCTTCCTTTGCAATAAAAAGTTTTAATTTTTTTTTTAATTTTTCAAATTTTTACAGTCAAACTTCGATAAATGGACTTTTTTTTTTGGTTTATTCATATTAAAATAATTATAATGATATTTTAATTTTAATAATATGGAAGGAAATGATCAGAAATTGAAAATGATATAGGGTAAACCTATGTTAACATCCGGGTAGCAAAAATGTAAGAAATAATTAGATAGCTGAATAGCTGGTTAGATAAGAAGCAGAATTCGACGTCAATGAAATGGATTATTTTGTTTTTCCACCACTGTCAGATTTGTTGAGGACTGTCCCTAAAAAGTACGTTAACAACATCAAGTCGAATCAATTTAAAGAAAGTATTTACGAAAAATTTTCAAAATGTTTCAATTTTTTCTAACGCTAAATGATCACGTTCTAGAGACGCTGTCTATATCTGAAAAATTAGAGATTTTAAACTTTTTGAAAGAATTAAAAAATAGAGAGTTTTTCCCTTTAATTTTCTCCATTTCTTTATATTAATTAGAAATGTCAAAATCTAAAAAAATTTTGAGAATCTTTAGTGTGTACGTATGTGGTATTATTACATTTAATTTGAGAGAAAGGGAGGAAAGTGAGTGCACCTTTATCCATATATGTACAATACCTGTCATCTGGGAACTACTTGATTGCGGTTTGATTTATAATCTATTTACTGTTTTATAATATTAATTTATATCTATTAAATTTTCAATATGATAAACTCATATACTTAATATCAAATATACAATAAAAATTATAATAATATTAATATAAATATACAATTATATTCAATTACTTGTTTATATACATACATTAATACATTAATATACACTGTAGGTACTTAACATTTATCATTTTTCTATTGAATTTAATTTTCAATTCAATTGTTGATGATATCAAATAACAAGTTAAAAAGAAAGCAAAATTAAACTATAAAATGAAAATGAAATTGAAATCGAAATGAAAATTCCATCCAGATAAGCACAGGGAGCAGCAGCTCCTTAAAATACCAAAAAAAGAAATAAAAAACTACCAAAAAAGACGCCAAAATGAAACCATACATAAATAAGAAGAAAACGGAACAAATTTTTATATCGAAAATCTACAATCGTTGAAATTTTAAAATGAGAAAAAATGGAAAAGTTAAAAAGAAAAAAAAACTAGTGATATTTGGATACTCACATACATCGTAACTTTTATTTTATAAGCTCTACATAAATTTGATAGTTTAGCATTCACAAATGTAGAAAAAGAAAGTGCAAATTTGATCATTTTTGAAGGAAAACAACTTTTCTTTCTTAAATAAATGAAAACCAAACAACTCGTTAGAAAAATACCAATTTCCAATTTTCCACAGAAAAGAAAATTATAAGGGCTACCAGTATATTTTTTGGTTTTTTTTTTTTTTTAATTCAATAATCAACCACTATTATTAACAAATGGCTCAATATAAAAATTTGTAATTTAAAATGAACACAGAAAAAAAACACCTGATTTATCAGACTATCCTTTTGTATATACGTAGTTAAGAGTTCATGTTTAAAGACCATTTAAAATATGTACGAACAAAATATGTAAAAACTGTAAAATGTTAGACACAGTGTTGCCATAATATTCAGAAAAATTCATATTTTAGACATTTATAATTAGTTTGTTATTCTTTTGAATTTTTCAAATTTTAAAAATTTAATTCAAGTAGTCTGGAATAACATTAGAACTCCATTTTGGTTTTGTACACGTTCCATACATACAGCCCCGGATTTATCATACATGCAAAGTATGCATTTGCAATGGGCGATAAAAAATAGGGGCGCCATTGAAAACTTAAAAAACCCCTAAATTAAAAAAAAAAAAATTTTCACCCAAAAAAAAGGATTCCAAGTTTTTTTTTATACATCAATTTATAGCGAAATTAACTTAATAAAATCTACCTACATGCAAACATAATATTTTGTTCCTACACATATTTTCTATTTGCACCATATAACAAAAAATGTTCATAGAATTAAAATTACTCATACATTTCTTTACTCTACACTACTCTTTCATTCTTATTTTTTATGTAGTGTATATGCCTATAAACACAGAATATTATTTCACACAGCTGTATACATTCAAACGTTCATATATATAAGTGAAATCGTCTCATATAATATACATACATATATAGAAGCAATGTACGCAACAAATAAAAATATTCAAAAATACACATGTACACATAATTTATATTGTCTAATATGAATAAGATCAACACTCATGCGTACACATATAATTATCTCATAAAGCAAAATTTTTATTTTGCTGAGATTGCTCCCTATCAACACTCGCTCGTACACATATAATTATATCACAAAGCAATGTTTTTATTATGCTTAGTGGCTACACTCGTTCGTACACATTATATTTAAATTGTTTCATACATGCAAAATTTTATTTTTGCTTAGTTGGCGCTCACTCACCAAACAAACAAACACATTATTATAATGTATTACGTTTCTGTATACTATTGCATTAGTAAACAACAATAACAAAAAAGAAAAAAAACAAAAATTAAGAATGAGAATAGAAAGAAATTAGAAAAAGAGAATGAGAGCAATATTCTTAAATGATGGAAAGCATAGCTTGATATCAGTGTTCCCACTCGTTAAAAACAAAATGTATCCAATTTCGAGAAAAAAATGTATCCAAAATGTATCCAACCTCTTAAAATAGCATTATTATAATAAGTCGTCTTATTTTGTACAAATTAACCCCTATTTAATATTAATTTTTTTTATTCCACAATATGAGTTTTGTTATTTATAGTAAATTCTTTAAGAAAGCACATACAACTTTTATTACATTTTAAATGTAAAAGTTAAGGAAAGAGAAAACATATGTTTATGTTCTGTGGTTGTTGAACTACTATGCGGTAAAGACGATTCACCATGAAAACGGACAAATTTCAAAAAATATGTACAGCCAATGCATTTTCTATAACACCTAGCTTACACTAAAATATTTCTGGTATGTTCTTGTATAAATGTTAGATTTGAATACAAGAATAGGCGGTTAATAAAATATGTTTTTTACTTTCTTCTAAAAAATTCAGAAACCTGCTTAGAAAAGCTAGCAAATAATATTTTTTGAAAATAAATCAACAATCACGATTAAGTATTAGCAGCATTTTAACTGTTTTGTAATATTTATTTAGTGTTTGTAAAGAAAATGTAGCCATATTTCAGCAAAATTTTCAAATGTAGCCAATTTCGGAATTTTAGCAGATTTGAGTATCTTTGTATCCAAGCTCAAATTTAGAGCAAAAATGTATCCAAATGGATACAATTGTATCCAAGTGGGAACGCTGCTTGATATTGAGATTGTGTATACCAATATTTTGTTTTTGTTTAACAACAAAAAATTTTTAATGAATTTTAAAATTACATGATCGTTATGAATTTCTACTACTATGTTCTGCTTTCGTTTTTGAAAAAACTGTTATCAATCACAGAATTAAATTTTAATTGATAAAATCTACTACTTATATTGAATTGAAAAAATGTTGTTTAATAATCAAGTGAATGTTAAGAATTTTTATGCTGAATTGATGTAGTGTAAGTCATCCAAAAAATAAGAGTAAAATGAAATGGCGCATAATTTGCTTCACACATTTATCTCCAAAATTAAAACAGTTAAGCAAAACGACATTCTGAAATTTCAAAACCACGAGCCTATAAATACCAGTAAATGCATTTATTTTAATAAAATCTAAAAAATATAATGAACAGTATAAAAGCTTATAGCTATGTACATGAAAAGCTTAGTTTTTAAGTCACAAATTTTAGAACGAAACTTTGATTTTCCTTAAATTTTTGAATGCAAGTCGAAACTTTTTTTATACGCTGCTTCATTTCTCAGGCGATTTGTGAAATAAAAAGCCAAATTTTACGAATAAAAATAAAAATAATTATAAAAATAAAAATAAAATTACGAATAAAAATAAAAATAATTTTTTACTTTTTTTCATATTCAAATAAGCTGTGAAAAAGTTCATTTGATATAATTTTCATAGAACCTTTTACAATAAGTTTCACTTACGTCAAAAAGTAAATTTTTTGGTTGTTAAAATCAAAAAATCAAGTTTAAGTGATTGATATAAATCTGATCATAACTTCATAAAAAAACGTACAGTTAAATAAATTACCTTGTTTTTGAATTTATAAAAGAAAAAATTGAAAGTTTAGTTCCAGACTTTAATTCTATAATTCAGCACAATAAGGTTACAAGAAACTGCTTTATGATGCACAATGTGCAATGCCTATTAAATTTTGTTCACAGTAATAAAATAGGTGAAAAGGTTGAAGGGGGGGGGGGGGGCGCACTTTTTAGGAACCGCTTAGGGCGACGAATACATCAGAACCGCGCCTGCATACATACAATCCATCGTACGTTCAAATCAAACTATGTATATGTACATCGAAACAAGGTAACAACTTTCAAATAGTGCGTTTTCTTTGAACTTGACAACATTCGGAAAAAATCAATGTTTTTTCGAACATTGTCAGAACTCATTTAAGACGATATGTTAATTAAATGAAAGAAAATACTTTGTTAATTATAATTAAGTTAGAAACGAATATTTTGTATTCTATGAAAATTTGCGCTGCATATTTGACGAGTTGAAATATTTTTTATATCGTCGAGGGGAATAATTAATCAAGTTAATAATTTGGATAATCGATATTGAATCTTGTTTTAAAGACCATGATTAACATTTATATACGAATGCTGAAAATTAAATATTGATGTGTGCAAGATTGGAAAGAAAATTCTCTCTCCAACATCCCAAAGTAGTGTTGCTAAGATACTACTATTGTCTAAATATTTCCTTTAGAACTTTAGTTCCAAATTCATTGTAATTATTAAAACATGTACGTAGTTTATTGACCAACATCGGATATACAAAATAATATAGGGAAAATTATATTTCAAGTACTCCAAAGCGTATATGTGTAGTCGAATATATCATTAGCTTAAATTTATAAAATGCAATTACTGCTTTAAAACGGTTAGGGAAAAGCGAATAAATGCTTAACTGGAGCTAGATGCGTAACAGTATCAAAATGCGGTAATTTAAAAAAAAAAATTTCTAAATATTTTTTTTTGAATATAATTTTATTTAATTTAATTCACAAAAGATTGACATAATGGATAATAACGTATTTGCATCATTTCATTATGGAATTAGCTCATAGTGGTATGAGCTTAATGTGTCTATGAACTCGTTTTTTTTTTTCACAAGTTTAACAAATCAATTTTACCACCATTAATATTATTCATTAATAATAATTTTATGAATATTAACTAATTACTTGTTACTTAATTATTACGATATACTTACGATATGATTAATATAAATAACAACGAAAGAAATTTTTATAATTTCATTTTTCTTTAGGACACAATAAAAATTTCTATGTTATACATTTGTAATTGTCATCATTATACATAAATATAATGCATATGTAATGTATGAGTGTCTATCGTATAATGCTTGTAATGAGAGTATATGTAATAATGATGTAAGATCATTGAATTTTGTTTTAAAATCGTAATTTATTCAACTATCTTTTACTTCCCAAACTCGTATAGATAGTATAGAAATTTTCATTTCAATGGGTAGGTGGCTCTATTACGATATGCTTTTTTTTTTCTTTTAGATGTAGCTTAAATAAATTATTCATGTCTTGAAAAAATATTTATGAAAAAAATTTTTTTTTTATCTTTTCAATTTTAATATTTAAAAATTGTTTCAATCACATTTTATTTTCTTTTTTCCATTTTAAGTATTGTAAAATTATGCAAAAAAAAAAAATAATTTGTTTTTCATATTGGTATATTATTGTTGAAACAATAACAAAATTCTATAAAGAAAAGTCAGTGATTTTAAAATTTTGCAGTACAGTGAAGAAATATTGCAACTAATTGCTATTCATAAAGAAAAATATTTTCATTATACAATTGCAGAACAGATTCATAACATCAACACTGAAACAAATCTCTGAGAAAGAAAAATTTAAAAAAAAATTTCTCTCCGAACTAGTTTCGAACAAATAATATGTCATTTTTTAGTACGAACGCTCTCATAACTCTAAATTTAGTGTAAATATTGAAAGATTACAAATTTTATTAGTTAACAAGAAATCAGGCTATGATGCTGAATGCAATGAGTTTTAATTCTAATAACTATTCTACTTACGCATTAAACAAAATCTAAATAAGATTTTTTGACACAAAAATATTATAACGATAATTTTTAGCATCACTGTTTAAGCTATTTTTCTTAGTATAATCACTCTACGTGGGTATGTGTATAGCTATTCATTAATATTTCTCATTTTCTGTCTCTTTTTTTTTATGTTTTTCTCAAATTTACATTGTTTTAGATCAATCTTAAAATATACAATAATATAATTGTTCTTCTGTCATATAAAAATTCACGACTTGTCAAAAGGTCATCAAGATAAAAGCGTATAATATTACCGCACAACACCACCACCGGTACACTGTCATGATAATTTCACGAATTGTTTATGTTGCTATTAAAAAATGTATTTGTTTTTTTACGAAAAAAAAAAATTTTACAAAAATCTCAATATTCTTCTTGCGTAATAACGTTATTATTTTCATTTTTTTTTCTGATTGCAATCAAAATCGCACGAAAATTGTGTACTATAACAAATAAAAATTTTCATTTTGCACATAAACTATAAAAATAAAAAAAATCGTACAAAGTATTAAAATTTATAAACAAATAAAATGAAAAGTTATGACAAAAAAAAAAAATGAGTAGAATTTCTATTATAAAAAATGTGTAACTTTTTGTATATTGTATACGAAATGTATTAAATTAAGCATATCGAGGGCTTATGGTATGAAAACAGCCTATTCCACATTTTAAAAATTTTAAGTTTTTTCTATTAATTGCTTAATATTTAAAAACTTTTATGGTAAACAAAGGGTTATTAGCTATAACCCCTTCATGTCCATCAGCATTATTAGCCCAAGCTCATTTTAGGGCTGCTGCAAACATGCAAGTTTTGCAAATACTTCCCTATTTCCCAGTCGCACATAAGAAACAAAATTATTGTCTCAATACAAATCAAGTGTGTCAACTAAAAATTACGGTAAATTTGTAAAAGACTAAAAATAACATGCATGAGAGAATTTTTAGAACATTATTCGGGCTTTTACTCGAAGTGGACTTGTATCATTATAAAAATATATCAAAATATAATTAAAGTAATTATTGTTAGTAAAGGTAAATTTAACTTGATTTTGCAATAAAAATAAATTCATTAAAATTTCAATATTATTTAATATTTTTATTTAATTGTTATTAAAAATAATTTTAGTAATAATTAATTATACGGAATACTGCTTCTTTCCTCTTAAATAATTAAACTTCAATAAAAACTCTGTAAAAAAGTAATAAAAGAACAAGATTTATTTTTATGAAGAACGATACCAAAACTTACCGTCTTCATATTTCTAAAAATATTTCAGTTATTATAAAATTTTTGAATAATTTGTATAAAAATTTTTACAAGTTATTTTGGAATTTCGCTTAATTATGGGAAACTCTTACAAATATTTTCTTTAACTTGTAAATAAATTTCTTTGAAGAAAAATTTTATATGATTTTTGTATGATGCAAAGGCAGAGTATTTTTACATCTTATTGTATTCATAGAATGTGATTGCACATTTTATAAATTTTAAAAATTAAAATTAAAAATTAAATTATAGCTCATAAAATCAAAATAAAATTATAGCTCATTACATAATGATGAATTACACATTATTATTGTCTGATTATTTAAAAAATTTTAGAATTAATTTACTTAATTAATTTCCTAGAAAAATATCTAATAAACTGCAATGGGAAAGGACAATGTTATTTTTTATACTCAATTCTATATGCAATTTTACAAAACTAAAATTAATTCAGAAAAAAATCATATTGTCGTTCTGTCAGTAATGACATTTTAATTTGTGACTTATAATTTCACTGCAAATCAATTCTTCCAATTGTCAAATTCCCCAAATTCACGTGACAGGAATTCCTGATTCGACTTTCTGATATATTTGCAATAACTAATAAAATTATGTAATTATTTTAAAAACAAGCATATTTTAAACAAATATTCACAACAACAAACACGCACAAATCACTTATATATTGTAAACAAATTTACTGCAATTAATTTTAACATATAATAGACGTTTAAAACTTAATCCTGTTCATTTACACCATTAACAATCAACTTATCACACTTCTAGCAATTAATAACAATATTATAAATTTAACTTAAATGTTACATGTACAAATTTTCTTAAATTATAAACAATAGTCGTAGATAATTATCTTAAATGGGATTAAGTATATAAAATATATTGTAAAAATCTAAAAACAATTGAGAAAATTTTTAAAACAATTAATTTTTTCACGCATATAAAATCAAAATTATTTTACACCATTTATGTCTTAATAACACTTAACCTTGAAAAGAAAAGTAAAAAATTAAAAAAACAAAGAAAAAATCAAAACTATTGTACAGGTGAAATTTTTCTCAATTCATTCATTGAATAATAAACGAAGAAAAACGAAAAAAAATCACGCTCATTCGCTCGTTAGCAATCATTTATCGCATTTTACATTGAAATTTATTTACATTTTTTGTACATTTATTGAAAAAAAAGACGCTACTTTAAATCACTACAACGGAACATTTCTTCTGCTACGAGTATTAAAACACTCTCTAAACCATTTGCATATTTTAATGTTTTCTCCACTGTTTTTGTCTCCCTCTAAAGTAATTTAGTTTTGTATATATGTTTGCAGATTAGAATAATGCAACGCAATGACAAAATAACACTTCAAAAAAAAAAATCAGGTCGATAAAGAAAATTTTCAAATTCATTGACAAAATGAAAAATTAGAAATAAATAGTACTCGTATTTGTCAAAATGAAAAAAAAACCAACATAACCTCAATTTAATTCATTTCACTTTCAAGTTCCTCCGCTTCGTCTCTCTCTCTTTTTCTTTTTCTCTACCTTTTCTTTTTACTATAATCCACTCTTTGCCTTCAAAATGCAATTCATACTAGAAAAATGTAATTTTTTTTTTTTTGCTAATTTTAAATTTCCCAATAAGCAAAACTTTTTTACATTGTTATTTTTATTAACCTTAAGGTATTCAAAATTACTTTTAATATGCATTTTCACAGATCGATATAAATTTAAATAGGAAAAATTGCGAAAAAAAATAAGTAAGAAAAAATAAAGAAAAATTTCTAATTGTAATTTTGTAGTCAACTCACTCCGTTAGGCATAAGGTATATAAAAAAAATTATTGTGCGAATACAGAAGAAAGAAATTAAATAAAACTTTTTGGAAAAGTTGTACTAGTATACTGACACCTGACAGCTGTTGTTAACATAGATTTCATTTTTTAAAATTTTTCTTAAGTTTATGAGTTCTTTTTAGATGTTATGAGTTTATGAGTAAATTGTTGTCTTAATTCTCTATAAGTTTGATGAATATATTAGAGCCAAATCAAAATTATTTATACTCTCTCTCACATATTTTAATTGAATAATCTTATATATTAAAATATATTAATTTGACACAAACCCGAAAGGATTGATTGTCAATGTATATTTCGAAAATGTCAAAAGCAGTAACCAAAAGTTATTTTAGAACTTATGGTTTTACACTTTTAAAAAAACATTTGAAAATAATCTCAGTATTCAAAATTAATAGGGGAAAAGTTGTGGTTTTCTTTTCAAACGTTAATTTGTATAAAACACAAAAATTTATCCAATTTATCTGTGTATTAGAAGGAATAAGTATAAAAAAGCCGATAAAAACCTTTAGTATGAAAACATTAAAATTACTGTGACCTTAATTTTTTCTTTTATTTATTTTGTAAATTCAATTTTATTTGATTAGAAATTTAATTTTTTTTTTTTTTTGCTAATTTTCTTTACTTTTAAATCATTGCAAAATTTTATAAAATAAAAAATTGTAAGAAAAATTTTTTTTTGTTTCAACTTACACTTTTCCTCATCTTTTTGGAATTTATTTGTAAAATGTACTTGAATTTTTCAAGGTGACAGTTTTATTATCGTCATTATTTTAAACGACACAATGAAAACGAAATTGTAAAAAATTTTGCAAAAAGAAAAAAAATGGTAGAAAATACAAAATTTTTTTTTGCGTTCTCTATTTGAATACAATTTTTATAGAAAAATAATAGCTCATATAGGCATAAACATACAATTTTTTTCAAGTTATTTGTCTTTAAAAAAAGGTCTAATGCACATTTAAATTAAAAAAAGATTTAAAACTGAAAAAAAAACAAAACTTTTTAAAAAGTAATAATCATAATTAATATTGTCACTTTCTCTCGCCTAGAGATGGCGTAAATTTTACAAGCGTCTCTAACATTTATAAGTACACGATAATAGATTGTAATCTTAAAAGGTGTCATAAAAACAAAAAATGTAATCACTTACAAAAAAAAAAGTAATCACTTAAGTACACAGGAAAATTTTCTTTTTCCTTTATTTTTTTCTTTTCCTATATTTATTTATACTCGTAGAATTGTGAAAGAGGACGATTTTGATAACATATTTTTTGTTTGTAATTTTTCACATCATTTCGAAAGTTTCTGTGAAAATTCTTAAATTATGACATTTATTATTTTGTACTTATTGTAAGTAATTGAATTCTCTGTAAAGTGTCAACTTTCATTAAATATTTTTTTTCTCTCTTAGAAAAATCGTGGTGAACATTTTATGGTTTTGTTTTGGGTTTTTGATTTGCTTATTATTCTATTTTGTTTCTTGTTGTTTTTAATGCCGAAATCTGGGAAAATTAAAAATATACTCTATGGTTTTTTTTCTTTAAATTCGAAATTTCATTTTCGTTTTAGAATGAAAGTAAAAATTTGTAGATGCATATATAAACTTTTCTGTCCTTAATTATTATGTATATATACAAAGGTCAGGTAATTATAGAGTTAAATATTACAACTTAATGACATGATAGATGAATACAAAATAAAATTAATGAAATAAATGAGATGAAATTAAAAAATTATACTGTAATTGTAATTTACCAATATATAACCATAAATTGGAATAGGTCTCAATATTTTACTCAGTTTAAACATCATTGAATGGTGACCGAAAAAATGAAAACTAGAGATAGGGATCCACAAACCAGTGACGTTTATATTGGTCGAAATCAACTTGTATTCGTATATTTTTTGTACTAACATAAGTAAGAGGTTGCTCAATGCCAGACTATACAGTAGCATTGACTTTGTTTAATTTATTTCTAGTTTATGTAACGCTTTCTATTAACTCGCCGTACAGTAGTCCTATACGTTTGGTTTTAGCTGTTTAAATTTTTAATTTACTTATTAATATTGAATTAATCCTAGTATTATTATTTTTTCCTACCCCTTTTTCTTTGCCTTCCCTTTCCATCTATAAATGATGATGGTTGCAATTATAGTCACTGATAGCCACGTTTTCTAGGTAAGTCATGTTTATTTTGCTATACTAAAATGCTTATATTAAGCAATCGTCTGATATTATTATTATTATATTTGCTTAATAATATTACTGTAAGATTATCGCGCAGCTTGGCATTTATCGTAAATTGTAAAAATTAAATCAAGTCAGAAAAATTTAGATTAGATAAAATTAAAAGTAAAAACAAAAGTAA
The DNA here is from genome assembly GCF_029603195.1 of Condylostylus longicornis. Taxonomy (NCBI): domain Eukaryota; kingdom Metazoa; phylum Arthropoda; class Insecta; order Diptera; family Dolichopodidae; genus Condylostylus; species Condylostylus longicornis. The sequence goes on from NW_026577982.1 coordinate 1,017,369, forward strand.
AAGTTAGGAATCTTCATAATTACCTTAATAACGCATAAGCTTCATGATAACCTAGAAAAAAATTAGAGTGTAAATACAAAAATTAAAAATTGTTTGGTCAAAAAGACGTCCAGGATAGGATACTGGGAAATGTTTAAAGGAAATTTGAAGAATTCAAGAACAGTTGCCTTAAACACGAAAGACTTCCAATTCTCCAATATAAATACTAAAACTTCTGCATACCAACAATTTTATGAAGGGATCCACATCAAAATGTTTCAATTTCCTATAAGTATGTACATTTATTTATCAATTTCATATTGTGTTGCAAAAGCTCAGTTTCTACAGAATTTAAGAAAAAAATAATTGTTCAATTAAATAATAATTTAAAAATTTAAGTAGCACAAATTTCTTCAAAAGCAGAACCTTTATTCATACTACTTTATAGATAACAAAATTTAAACAATTTAATCAATTATAAAAAAAATTAAGATATCAAAATCTCATTTAATATCAAATTAATTAGACTGAATTTAGTAACAAACTTTTGTCTATAAAATCAATTCTATACCTTATTAAATTTTATTTTTTTTATAATTTTCAATAATTCATTTTAAAAATTAATTGAGAAATTCTCTTTAACAATATGGAATTCAATTATACAGTTATATCTACTAAATCCACTTCAATATACGCGCGTTTACTATGATATTGATCTTAAAATTAATTGAATAGTACAATATAAAACTGGGTTATAGCCCCTGAAAAATATTTAATAAAATATCACGACTTAAAATTTATTCTTGAAATATTTATATATATATATATATATGTATATATATAAATTATAAGTTTTGAAAATTATATAAAATTCTATATCATAAGGCACTTGTATACCCTTATATTATATATTTTAAAATAACTAAACCTTTTCTACAAAAGTCCGCCAATTATCCTAAAAAAAAAGTACAATTTTTTTTTTCAATACCAAACCTACCTGAACGTTATACTTAAATTCTTTATTTTTTTTTTTTAATTTACATTTAAACAATCAAAACTTTATTTTTTTTTATATTTTTAGAAATTATAAAAAAGAGAAATTTTTTTTACAAAAAATAAAAATTTAAAAATTTCCTTTAAACAGACAGAATTTGTTTGTGTGTGTGTGTATATTTGACCAGAGAAAGAAAAATTTTTGTGTGTTACCAAACCAATCCCCCTTTTTTTCCAGTTTTTTAACCAATAATCAAAAGAATTCCAAAAAAAAAAAAGATTTCTCATTCTGATTAATAACTTACTTTCAACATAACTTAAATAACCTTAAATAATAAACCATTAAAAATTAACCTAAACCAAACTTATATCCAATAAATACTTATAAGTTAAACGTACATACATATACACATGTATACCAACCATAAAGTTAACCGATTATCCAATTTAAATTTAACTATAATAATAATAATAATAATAATAATATATAATATTAAAATCCATAACCTACTTCAACAAATATTTATAAGCAAGTCTTTCATCTCTTAATAATGATTCCATAGTATAATATGAAAACACAAATGAATAATACCATGAAACCTTAAAAAACAAAAATATAAAAATTCACCTGTTCTGTTTTTTTTCTCTTATTTTCATTTATTTTTTTTTCTCTCTGTGTATATGGAAATTACTGAATACTTACTTACCTTTCTACAATATATATACAATTACATGTATACATATATATGTATATCAAGGTATATGTTTTCTTTCAAGAATTTTACAGCACCTTCAAAAAATTATTGTAGAGAAATCCGACAGAAGAAGAAAGTCCATCAGTTCATATTAACTGCAAAAAAATACGACTATTAATCAAAAAAAAAAAAATAGCCTCAGAATCAGAAATTGAAAACATAATATTTTTTAATCTATATATATATGTAGGTACAATATATAACACGAATATACAAATTATAAAACTTTGTAACTAATGAGGAAAAATTTATATACATGTATATACGAGTGCACATAATTACAACATGTCGGTATTTTGTTTAGTATAAAATACATAGGATGTTCAAAAAATATTTTTTTTTGCGTAAATGTAATCTAAAAACGATTATATACATTTATAAAAGTGGAGAAATTTCGACTTTAAATTCAAAATTGGTTCATAATTATTAGACTTTTATAAAAATTATTATAAACTTGAGCTTTTCGGGCAGACATACTCCCATATGTCAATCAAAATAAATGTCACTTTCATTGAATTTATCCCGTCGTTAAATTGTCAAATGTCAACTTGGCAAATAAAATTTTCGAATTTTGTGAATAGTAATTTGACATTTAATGAAACAATTTTTCATTAAAGTATGCGTTATTTTGCAGCTTAAAATTTGAGCTGAAATTTAATGAGTTCATCAAAACGCCGTCTCTGCTATAGTTGGAAGAAAAAACATTGAAAATTGTGTAGTTATTTTGGAAGGCAAATCCACTAAACTTGAATCAAATTTAGTTATTTTTAAACATATTTCAGCCTTAAATATGAAGTTTGACGGTAACATTTTAGTTCCTGAAATGCTATTAGAATTCCTAATATGAAGGAACACAAAATAATGTTAGTTACTTTTGTATTCGTTACCAAATATGATTAAAATCCACCTATGTTAAAAAAAAAAAAAGTATTTTCTTCAAAACTTATCAAATATACTTTGTAACACTTATACCGTATTTAATTATAAAAAAATTTGCCTTATCTAAAACAAAAACATTCCTGAAACAAAAACATTAACTCCGAAATCTCCTCAAAATGAAAGTGTAGTTAATTTTCACCTTAAAAATCAAAAACAAAAACAAAAAATTCATCTTATTGACCAAATGAACTAAAAGCAATTTAAAACTATGAGACAATTATAAGTTTTCTTGCGGCGATATGACAAATTTAATCCCTCGATATACGGGCCACATTGTTATACCTACATATATAAAGGAATACAATCAAAAATACCTGCACAATATTTTGCATGAAAAAGCGCTTTTTAAGTTTTTCACTACAAAAAAAAAATAAAAAAGAGTCACCTTTAAAAAAAATATTTTTAACTTGTTTTTCATATCTGGGCACTAGACCCTCGATTTTAAATGGTAATTTTCTCTCACCTTTGTTATTATGCCTTTTTTTTATTTTTGTTTTTATTTTAAATGAAAGGTACTTTTCATATCTCACTATCATCGCATTATTACATAGGTGTCACTTATAAAAGGAAAAATGCGGTATTCGTTTTTCATCATCTTAAAATTTATTTATTTTTCCCTAGGATCACAAAATTATTATGAACTAAATCAAGGTAAATTTAAATTATTTGGCTACTAATTTCTGTAATAAAATAGGTAACAGAACCTTTGATAATATAGAAGTTATAATGAGTCCAGGGAATTAAAGGAGAAGACAAATTGTATTGGATTTGCAATTAATATAAGTAGACTAAAGTCGTAACAGCTTCGATAAAACATGCCTAACTTCGATTTAATATGCCGAGTTTCGATAAAATATTTGTTACATTTACATTATATATAGCAAATGTAAAGGAACATTTTTTAATTCTTTATATAAAATGCGAAAATTTTGCTTATAAAACTAAACTGAAGAACAACGGCAGCACTGTATTTCATTACATAATAATATTTTGGTCAAATTAAATGTAAGATTATTTATAAAACTTTAAGGATTGTTAACCTTTAATGTTGAAAGAAAAGTATTCCTATACATATACATATGCATGCTGGTGGACATATACACAAAGTATAAGCATGCCTTAATCATTAAGCCGCTTATTCATTTAAATTATCTTTGAATTTATCAATGAAAGGGCTTTTATTATATGGTTACTCGTAATATAAATAAAAATAAAGCGACTATACTGATCCCATATACAATTTCATTTAATTAAATGCTACATTTATAAAAAAAACAAAAGCCTATCCCACTGTAAGCCTATATAATTCAACATTAAAATATTTTCTCATATACTCGTATACATATATTTATGTGAGCATATTTTATGCACATCATGTAACAAATATAAATAATGATGAAAAAAAAGCAGATAACAGAATAATAAACTTAAATTCATTTAAATGTTAATTATGAACGGATACATAAAAGTGAATTGGCATTGTATTTCTTAAATACTTATGCAAACTCAACTCTACATACGCATCAAAAATGTTAATTATTGACTTAAACTAACATGATACCTGACTTAAACTTTTTTTCTCTTTTCCTCTAAAAATGCGAGCCGACATCACATAATAGTGTTTTCAAAACTTCTTGACAAAATAATATTGGAAAATGATTATTAATATTGTCAATTTTAAAAATTCGACATATATCTCCGAAAAAATCATAAGGCTTTTTTGTTTTTTCCTACTCCAATTTGGCGAGCATCATAGAGCTTCAATTTGAATTTTAGTTCTTTACTTCATTTTCATAATTCATTGAGTTAAGTAGTAGAATGATTCTAGCCTGCCGTATTATTTAAGTTATTGACACTTATGTCATTTATTTCTCCTTAATTAATTATATTTAATTTTTTTAATTTTTATTTTATTTATTTATTTATTGTTTAATTTCAGACAATTCATATATAACTGTGTATAATCTATTAAAAAATTAAATATTGATTATCTTCTTCTTCGTCTGCTTATCCACTACTGGATGTTTGCGATTACATTGCTAAAGCTCTCCTTGTTCTGTGCGGTGTGTACTATTTGCCCGATTGTTTGTAGGTCAGTCCATTGTCTGATATTTCGCAGCCACGACATTTGTTTTCGTCCAACACGCCTTTTGCCTTCTATTTTACCTTGTAGGATTAATTACAGAATATGATATTTTTCATTACGCATTAGATGACCTCGTAAATATGCTGTCTTTCTACGTTTAATTGTTAATAACAGCTGGCGGTCAGCATTTATATTGATTATACTGAACATAACTTTTTATAGGGACCTGACTAGAGTTTAAACCCGAAACCCTTTATTTAAGTACTACAGCAATAAGAACTGCTGCATTGGTCAGATAATGATAAATCAATTTAGGAAATGAAATACTATTCATTTTTTATCCGCTCAGTTTGTTATAAAGAAGATTTAATATTTTAATTCTAAATATGAAGAGCTCAACAGTGGTATCTAACATTTCAATTAAATTTCAAAAATTACATAATTTTTAACACGCAAGAGCATTACTAAATCTATTTATTAAGCATTGCAGTAAATTAACTATTTTGCTAAACATAAGAAAAGTATATATCAGAGAGTATATCGAAATATACAGGTCATAAGTCGAAGAGAGAATTTATTACAAATATTTCAAATAAGTATATTAATTAAAATAAGATTAAATGAAAAATATGAAAATATATTGCATAATACTCTGTGGATAAACCTTAATGGAATAAAATAAATAAAAATATTAAAAGAATTTAATTAAAAAGTTTAACTGGCAAATGATTAACTGAAATCATTTTTAAAAATTAAATTAAATTGATATTTTTTTTTTGTTGAAATTTTCCCATATACTAATTTTAAGATTAAATACGTTTTTATTTTCCTTATTTCGCGTTTTAAAAAATCCACTTTTTACTAAAAAATTTTTTGTTTTCATATTTTTATTTAATTAATAGAATCATTAATAAAAATTATTATTTAATCAACTTTTATAACTTGCTTTAAAAAAATTTCGATTTACAAATTAACCTACATATAGTATGCCTGTACAGTTTGAAAGCATACACAATCCATAATGATGATTTATAAAAATATTATGAATTCATTCACTTTTTTATTATTTAGTTGTAAAAAAATTATAAAAAAAATGAATTTCATGATTTATAAAAAGTTAATTGTCCCAATTAAAGTCTAAAAGGCATACAAGAAAAAGACAAAAACTATAAGATATTAAAAGAAAAAAACAAAAAAAAAAAGAAAAAAAATTACTTTTCCTTAAATCCCTAAAAAATTAATCTTCCTCACCAAGATTTGTTTTTTTTTCGCTTTTTTTCAGTAGCAAGAAATAAAAACAGCGGAACTCTTAAGATTGCAATATTTTTCTCAAATCACTCATTTAATTTTTTTTTTGCGCTTTAAATACGCAGCAATAAATAATAACATTTTTGTTATAAAATCGAAAGTATTCAAAAACAAAAAGCAAATTTGTATAAAATTTCAAGAATTTACTTAAAAAATTTATTGAGTATTATAGGAATTGTCAGTTCTTATGTTAAATTTATTTTTGTTTTTAAATCATCGCTCCTTAAATAGTTTGTAATTTTGTTTGTGAGAGAGAGAAAATTTCTTATGGATAATACCCGCAAACATTAATATGAAAATCGCTATACCTAATAATTTGGTGCAACAAAACTGTTAAAATAATATTTGAAAGATCCGAGCTCTTTCATAAAAATACTTGCAATTTATGTAGAGGAAAGTCCATTATACTTAACATATGTAAGTAGCCCAAACACTCATCGGTAGGTACAAACTGTTAGTCTCTTATTCATTTTCTGTAATTGAGCATTCCTAATATAGACCAAGTCAGAATAAAGTTAAATAAGTTTGAAAAAAATTATAATCATTAGTTCACTTCATACATATTTTTTTTACATTTTTTTTCTTTCTTAACCAGATACATATGCATGTTTTTTCCTCTCGCGAATCGAGTCAAATTTTGTGTGACAATAGCCTTAATTGATGTGAATTCAAATATGTATTCGTATGGTAATATTATAGGCAGTCGACTTTAACACATTTGCTTTATTGCCACAGATCGGCAACTGATTTTTTTTAATACTTCGAAGTTAACTAAAATTGAATGCAATTTCGATGACGACCAAACTGTTGTTTTGATTTTTTACAAACTCATTTTAAACTCTTTTATTTAATATACGCTTTATAAAATAAATTAATTGAGATGATAAAGATGAAGCTATGAAAAGAGATTAATTTCATTCAAGATTTTAATCTATTGGAGGAGCTTAAAAAGCGTTTAATCATTTGATTAAGTTATTTTATAAAATTTTCTTTTTTTTTCTCAAAACATTTTTTCTCTTTTCGGTACTTGTTATTGTTTATTAGCCTTTATTTTCCCTATTTTACTTTTTTTTTTTACAAATAACTATTTTATAAGAATAATATAATTATGTATAAATACAAAAAGTTAAAAAAAAAAATCGTTAATAAGCTAAAAAAAAAAAATTTCTTTAAAAAAATTCGCAAAATATTTTTATTTTTATAACAATGAACAAGAAGAAACTGAAAAAAAATTTTTTTTTTCACTTTCATCTTAAATTGAAAGTTTTATTTTTTGTTTTTCTTTTAATCCCTTTCTTTGTGCTTTTAGTTTTATTCATTTATAAGAGCTACAATGAGTTAGTTTAATAGAGTGTTTGCCGATAATCAATCCCAATTAAAATTTGAAATTGAAATTGATCTTGGTTAATTAATTTTATAGCAAATTCAATAGTTTTTCTATTAGATTTATGGTATGATTTGGAATGTGTAAAATATGGGCTAACTTAAGTTACATTTAAAAATTATATAGACAAGTAAAGGTGTCAGCGACTGAAGTTTCAATTTGAATCAAACTGGAGCGCAAGATTTTTCTAGTTGTAGTTGTATTCAAAATTTTGAAAGATTTATTTTTAATTTAAACATATGTACTCGTAAATAGGTTACGAGTACGTAGTTATAAACAAGGTGGAGTTGTAATATAAAAAATAAAAAATTCGAAATCTTGTTCAAAGTTAAAGCCGAAAATTATTGACTCTACTTCCTTTGTCTTACTTAAATTATAATATTTTTAGTTTCTACTTTTGGGCAATTTTTATACCTAAATAAATATTTTTAAAAAAAATTGGAGAATAATTTTTAACAATTTATTTGTTATACTTTGGGAATTTTTAATTTTCTTTAAAAAAGTTTTAAAAACTCTGATTCGTTTTAGATTTTTTGCAATACTATGTAAAATATGTAAAAATATTATGCGAATTATGAATAAAAATATTAATGCTATTAATTTTATCCAAGAGGAAAAAAAAAATAAAAAAAATAATTATTAATTAATTATAAAAATATTTTAAAAAATTGCATATCGTATAACAGAAAAAAAAACAAACATTTTATTGTCAAAGATTTATTTTATTATTAAATCAAGTCACAATAAAATTAATTTCACTATAAAGTGTTAACAAATATTTTGTTACCAAAACAATATGATTGATTGTGAATTAATTCTCTAAGGTATTAAATTTCAAAATGAAATTGATTTGTTTTTTTTTTTCACGCTTACATTTTGTTTGTTGATTATAATCCTGTCTATTAGATGTTATCCTATTAATAATGGTCCTATTAATATTAATAATTGTGAATGTTCGTCACATTTTATGTTAAAATTCATAATAAATTTTAAACGAAACTGAAAAAATTTTCATCTATCATTCGTAACATAACGAAAACAAGTTTTAAGTGAAAAAAAATTTCCGTAATACTTATATAGTAAGAGTACCGTATCAAGCATTTTTTTTAGCATATCGTTTTTTCATATAATATTCTCATTTTTTGTCAAAATATTGATTGAACGCCTTTAAAAACAAAGTGAATGCATAGTGGTTAGATTTTTGGGTACATTTTTTGGAAAATTTTTCTTGGCAAGTCCATAATTAGATCCGAACACGATATAATTATGGACATGCCATTTCTAATTGTAAAATTAATATTAATTTCATTTGATTGAATAAAACTACTTGCTAAATTTATAATTTCAGGGGGAAAGCAATAAATGTCAATAGATTGAATAAAATTTTCTTAATATTCTCAAATGATTTGTGCTTGGAAATATGTACTTGAAAGCAATAAGGTCCTTGTTACAAATTGGAAACCCCTGTTGTTTTATCTATATTTTTGTCAAAATTTGGCTAAAGTACATTGATTTTTCCCGAAATTATTGGCTATAATTTAAAATGTGACAATTTTTCTTTTTAACATTAAATCTAAACATTGAGCTAAAATTATTCGAAACATTGTTTTTTTTTATTAGAAGAAATGTACGTAATTTTAAAAGTAGCATAATAAAATTTTAAAATTATTTTTTAAAAATATCTTGCATAATCCTATAAAATCCATTACATTAAAATTATATAACAAAAACTTTCAGGAAAATCATTTTACTTTTTTTTTTCTTTTTAATAATTTCTCCGTTTTGAATTCAATTTTATTTCAAGCCGTCAAGCGTCTCTATTTCTCTCTCTCTTCACCGATTTCCCGATTTAATTTTTTCAGTAGCTTTTTAATAATTTTGCTTATACATACATACATACATGTTTTTGCCTTAAAAACTAATCTATTGATAACGATATTCAATAATATTTAACAAATCATCACTAATTGTTGTATAATTTACATACACACAAGTTTCATTTTTATAAATTAAATAAAAATATTTTATAGAAATTTTTTTTTAATTATTATCATTTACCTATTGAGCTTAGGTTAACGATCTTTATCACCAGGAGGGTTGTAAATTCATTAATTTCATTTATACCACCGATGATGATGATACAATGAAGAAATCTTTTATATTATAAGTATGTATGCAAAAGTATGTAATAGACAAGAGAAACAGAAAGAAAAGAGAAATAAAATATGTTCAATAGACTAAAGACAAGCAGAGGACAAGCATACATATGTTAAAGAGATGTGATGTTGTATTTATAAATTTAAGAGAATACAATAATAATTGTCTTTAAATAGCTATGATAATAAACTACTAAAAAGGAGTCAATATGTCAATTAACAAATTTATTTATGCACTTACAATAGTTGTATATGTATAGTAATGGTCATGGTGTAACTAACAATATTTAAGATAACAAATCATTTAAAAAAGTACACACGAGTGGAAATTATTAATTCATGTATCACCAAATAAATACTTCATCATCTCTTTATAATAATTAGTTGCATGTATACGTATTTAAAAATGACGAATAAAATCAAACAACAATTTATGATGTAACTAAAATATTTTACAGTATTTACAATATAGGATGCTATTTTTTTTTATATCAAAACAATTAAAATTTAATGAACCTAAAGTTCATTAAAATTTTAATGTGTAATATAAGAGAAATAAGAAAAATTTAATGTCCAATCAAGAAAATCTATTGAAATTATTTATAAAATTTCATACTTATTAGGTGCAGTTTTTTTTAATTATATACATATTAACTAATTGATTACATACATATATATATATATATATACATATATAAAACTTTCACTTTCGAATTTGTTTAATTGATTCAATTTGCTGCATTAAAATGTTGATAAAAATTTTTAAATAAAAAAAATTAAATTATTTAAGAATTTCTTTTATAAAATATTTCTATGGTTTAATCTGTTTTGACAAATTTAACAAATGTCATTCGAATTAATTTTTCTTCTTCCTAACAAATTCTTTCTCAGTTCAGTATTCTCTCTTAATCAATTTGTCGCATGACCATAAACAATTTTCAAGTACCTGCAGAACATTTAAAGTGAGTAAAGTAAAGTTGATTAGGTGAACATAGAGATCCAAAAAACACAAAAAAATACCGCCTTAAACAAATTTTATTAATCTCCCTTTTTTTTGTACAAAATTCTATATGAGATTTTTCAAAAATATTGCAAAAAAATTACAAGAAAAAACATAAATATAAAATTTAATTTTAAAATATCAAATTTTACATTACTTTATTAAAGGGAAGTTAAAAAAGTATCAAGTAGGAATATGTATGTATGTATGTATACTGAAGACTTATCAAACTAATTATAATTTACAAGGAAATAACATGATGGCGTGATTGTTGATGTCAAATTTTTGAATTAAACTAAAATTGCTTAGCATAATTTTTTATGAAAATTTTCAAAATTAAAAGTGTTATTTTTCACAGAATTAAATGGAATACAGAAATGTTAGCAATGAATATATGTTCAATAAAATTAACATTCTTAATTTCTACTTAATTTTATTTTTAAATAGAGAAAATGAGAAATGATTAGCAAATTTTTTCATTGGCATAAAGATTTTAATTATTATTCCACAATTACATTATTCTTTCCATTTTTATAGCATAATATGAAATGACCTGCTATAATAATTTCTTATACATTATTTAATTTAATTGAAAGTCTAATTTAATATTCGGAAATATTATTGTATGTTAATTTTGAGCATGCCATTTCCACTTTTCTCTATAATATAGAAATGGTTTTAAGATTTTATTGTTATGGCTTTAGAATTTATTTTAATTGAAATTTTGCTATGATATATAATTAATGAATATCAGTCAATTTAAAAGAAAACATAAAAACAAGCAACAACAAAAGACCATGTTTTACAAAATTAAAAATCTTTACAACTTAATTAAAATTTGCATGCTATTTTTAAAAATAAAAATTATTTTCACACTAAGTTTTTTTTTTTTTTTTATATTCTGGTATTTTAAAAATGATAAATTTACTGTGTAATTAAAAGAATTACTTTGAAATCATCACCATGCCATTTGTAATAAAATGGAAAAGAAATATAAAAGATTTTTATGCAAAAATTTTTTATTTTGTTGTTAAAAATGTCTGATTTTTTTTTTCTGTTTCTTAATTAAAAGAAATTTAATCGTGCATAAACAAAATGCAAAAATTTTTTATACACGAATATTTCTTTTATTTTTAAATAGCATATTTTAAAAAATATTCGCGTAATATCAAAATTTTGAGCTGTTTACAACTTTTGTCTAAAATCTTTTAATAAACTCAAAATTAAGATATTATGGCAATACCATAAAAATTTAAGAAAATAATCACAATACTTTAGTCTTGAGTTTTCTTTAAATAATACTGTTAAATTAATATGCTTTTTTAATAGAAGAAAATATCCTAGGAATAACCAAAGGTAGATTGGCAACAATTTCAAAATGTGTAAAATATGAATTTTTAAAAATGCTTTTATTCTCATCTCTCATGCATTTTGGTATTATATAAACACTGAAAACCAAACTGATACGTCAATTAGCCAGGCTTTTTTAACATTTAGTTGGTAAGATATTCTGCCATAGTTCCCTAACGCTTAGGAAACCCTGTCCAAAATAATTGCGACACCGGACAGCAACAACATAAAACAATGATCAAATTTAATTATTATTGAAGCGAATCCATAACTCAGCTTTTACAATTACTGAGCTTTACTTTTGATACGACAATATAATAATTGGATGTGGGTAATTGGGCCTCCACTTGGTCCTTATTTCTTTTCATTCTTATGTAATCAAATTTAATAAATCCGTATAATGGCTGTACACATCAATTTAAAAATCAATGACAGAACAATAAAAACATTTGACTATGCTTCCATTTTACTGAATACAATCGAAATAAATTCTATTTTAAATATTAATAATGGAGTAATTTAAATATATTGCTAATTAACACAAAAATATGAAAAATGAAGAAATAATTTTTACACACGATTCTATATTTATGCATTTATAAAGATTCATTAAGAAATTCAACAACTCTAACCGGTTGCTATATACTTAACATTTTCTTATAATTTTTTAACTTTTCATAATTTTAATAGCTTGCTTCTTCAAACTTCCATTTTATTAATTAACTCAAAATTTTGTTTACAAACAAATTCAAATTTACCTTGGACTATTTAAAAAATTTCAATATAGAAAATTTGTTTAAGTTAGTCGTTAACACTTTACAAATATCATTTCATAAGTGTACTTTAGCAAGTCCGTATTTGTTAAGGAATATTGCAAGTTTTGTAATCAGTCTGTCTACATATACATATGCATATGGTAAACGTTCTGGGCAATTAACACTCTTTAACTGTTAATTTTTTGTATGCTAATTTAATCTCAATGTTTTGTCTTTTTATCTTTTTCATTTGCAATCAAATTATTCAAATTTTTTATTTCTCTTTTCATCTTGTTGTCAGCTCTAATTAGATACATTTTAGATTGGATATTGAGAAAAACGAGATAGTAATAATGCAAAATAACAGAAATTACAATTTTTAATGTGCATTTAAGAAATTGAAGTAACAAGATCTTCAAAGTCTATTATTTTTTTAAGGAAATTTTTGACAGCTAATTTATTTATTGAAAATTCATTAACTTAAAATTTTAGATATTATAAAATTAATGCGTATTTTAAATGCAAATAATACGAGCTCTAATAATATTTGTTTGCTTTCAAAATATTGCAAAAATTATGAAGTCTATAATATAATCGCATAAATACATACCTACTTGTACTGCGTCCAAACTCATACAAGACTCTTGAATCAATGGTGTAACGCAAGACAATTTTAAGAAAATTTACTAAACATGGACAATTGTCTTATTGCAATTAAGTATTAAATTTGATATCAAGATTCAAGAGATATACATACACTATTCGAAAGAAAATAATCATTATCTGATTTTTGATTTTATTTAATTTAATTCATACCAATTTATTATATTTAAATCTAAAAGTAAATCAAACACATTTTTAAATTAGTTTCAATTATAATAGTGCCAAGAAATGATTAATTTGTTTTTGTATGATAATAAGATTCACTCGCTACCGGAATCTTTAAGATACAAATTAATTAAATTTTATTTCGAAATTGTTGGAAAATGTTAAAGTGCTTTCTATAAATCCCAAATACATTTCATTTACAAAATTTTTATTTTAATTGTTTATGCTCATAGTCTCATAATAACGCTCACTTTAATTTAATAATATACTTACGACGATGAGCAATTATTTGATCATACCGCTGCATTGTGTATGGAAATGAGAAAAAATTAAAATTAATTTTAAGGCAGCAAAAATATTAATGTAAAATTTTTATGATATCATCATGTATATTGGAAAACTGCCAAATTTTAGCAAAATTTTGAATCAGGCTCGTAAATTGTTTTTATATTTTTGCATTTATTACTAGATTTATTCAATAACGTTCAACATTTTCCATTATTTCTTCTTAAAATTACCAATAATATAAAAATTTCAAGATACTATTATTTGAAAAACAATAGGATTTAGATTATATATGTAGATAACGCGCATATGTATATACACATCAAATCTCCGGCAAAATGTTTCAATTAGTCCTAAATTAGATCCTAAATCAATCACCTTGAGCATTTTTCAATAAAAGATGTTACGAGTACAATTACTATATTATTGCATTCATATAATCTACGATAAAAAAAAATCGGGTTTAATTTAAGTAATTCTAAGCTGGTCTTCTAAATCAAAGTGAAAAAAAAACACTTCGAAACTTTAAATGCTATGAATTCCAAAAATCAGATTAGAATATTTTCTTAACCAAATAAAAGGCGAACTTTTAACTAAATAGGTAAGCTGTATAAACTGAGCTTTAATTAATTCAATTTCTCCAAAAATCTTTTTAATTGATTCGAAATTATTAATTCGAATATAGCCATTTTTTTCCTGGTTCCCACAAAAATAATTCGTTCGCCATAATACAAAAGAGAAAATTAAGTAACTCGATTTCTTCTCTTAAATAACACTGTAATAAAAATATACATACATAGTTTTTAATCTTAAATTAATCTTAAATCTCAACAATAAATTTAAACTACTTTTTTTTTTTCCTTTCCAATAAAATTTTATTCTTTTATCAGTTAGCGGACTCGTACGTAACATAATTTACATTTTTGTTTTACCTATACCTTATACAATACATATTGTACCTTATCAATGTATGTAAATAAAGAGAATATTAAAATGTTGATTAACGAAAAGAGAATTGAAGGGAGATATTATAAATATTTTATTTTGTAAATTCACAATTCACATCATTTGAATACAAATAAAATCACAATTTAAAATATTTTCAATAGTCAGACACATCGGCATTAACAATCTTTACTAAAATATACCTAAAATCTCTATATAATATATTAAACTAGACAATGATTGTTATTGCAGTAGCGTGGCAGTATAACTTATAAAAACTATAAAAATGTAAATGAATGAATTTTTTGTTTTTTTTAATCATTAAATTTATTAGGTGCGTGAGATCAATTGTTTTCATCTCAATAAAACATACACTAATGTTATATCAACATTCTATAGATACATATATACATCAATATACAACATAATATACAATAGTTAAAAGTAGAGTAGTTATACCTACAAATGTATAACAATAATACAGTATTATAAATTTTATTTTTGACTGAGTCAGATAATCTGTTAAACACTGTATTATAAAAATATTTATTATATATGCTCCTGTAATAATATTTACAAATCAGATAACATATTTACAGGTACATACATACATTTATTATGGTGTAATTTAAATGAAATAACCTGTAAATTTAGGCGTAATCTTAAATAAATTTTCATTTTTTTTTTTCTTGAGTATAATTAATGTAGTTTTGTTGCGTATTAATTGTTGTTGCTGCTGTTATTAATATTGTAGTTTAAAATATAACATGTTTGCATTTGATTTCTTTACTCTTTTATCTTTAATATTAATATTTAAAATGGATGTACGTACGGCTCTCAAAAGTTTTATTTACGTAACATTTTCAATACATGTTATATTTTAACCGTATTTTATAATATGCATGTAATATTCTTTTAGGTTATCTTAATTTATAATTAAAACATAAATAATGTAAAAAAAGAAAAGAAAAACAAAAAAAAATAAAAATAAACAAAAATAATGAAAATTTTTAAAAGAGCGTCATCGAGTTTACACAAGAAAAGCATATTTTAAATAAACTTAAGTACATATGTACGTACTTACGAACATGGTGTATAATAAAACAACACAGGTGGCTGCTGCGGTTACTCTAAGTCATAATAACTACAGTAGTTTTTGAAATATTAACGTGGATTTTATAATTTAATGCATATAGATTTTAGATACTTATAAATATTGAAGCTGCATGTCTAAAAAAATAACATTAAGAAATTCTTATAAAATCACAATAATAAAATTGTGACGACAACACTAATCAAAAAAAAATCATGTGAATATTTCTGAATTAAAATTTAAAATTTTTAATATTTTGAGAATTATTTTTGGTTTTGTTTAATTGAAAATTTGTATACCTAAATAATTTTAATCATTTTTGAATTTGAGTAAAATTATAAAATAATAAAATTGTTTTACATGTTATTAATTAATGAAACATTAATAATAATTTTAAAATTTCTCAATCAGCATCGTCAAATACAAGTAAACAATCAATTTTTTGTATAAAATGATCTGAAATAAAATAATCTCAAATAAATTACTTAGCACTAATAATCGACGCCATTTCATAAGATTCGATTGTTATACACATACTTCCTTCAAAAACAAACCATTTAATTACAGTGTGTTGCCTAAATTTTAAAATTTCTATCAAATTAATTACATATATTATTTGTTCTGAACTGTTTTTTACCTATGTATTTGCACTAATATTTTTACTAATATGGTCCTGTACGTCTTCCATCATAATTGAAATGTCTGTTTAACCCAAAAAAAAATTATTTATCATTTATATTCAATTATAATTAAAAAATTTAATTTATAATTAGTCTAAGGGATGAAATGTGATGTCCGATTAATTCATATTGAATTTTAAATAAATTAAATATGTCTAAATCCATTTATTACCATTTATCAAATCTTTAGAATATTTTAAAAATTTCCAAGAATTGAAATTACCCTTACTCTTACTACTACGCTACCTGTATATTTGTTTGCAATTTTAAAATATTATATTGCACCCGAGTCTTTGGATTTACCAGTAGATTTTCAGCTACCTGTGTTAATTTTTTTGTTTTTAAATTTTTTTAACTTATAACTTAACTTTTAAGTTGTTTTTTTTCTGAAACCAATGAGATTCAACAAGGATTATGTTTGTTGACTACAACATAAATATATGTATCTACTTATGTTGAAACGAATATGAAAATGACAAAATAATGTGATAAACAAGGAAATGTTTCAGCTTATAATAGGGTATATGAATTTCTTATAATTAATGGCATAACACATTGACACTATAAACAAAATTATGCTATTGAGGCTCAAGAAATTTTCCTATTGTTCGCACAAACATTAATCACGTTTAAAGCGATCTCTCGAAAGCTATCCTTTCGATAAATTCCCGTATCTCGGACCTTCAACCAGCCCGGAGCTCTTTAGTCACCCTATCGTAAGAAGATCATAGAATCAACAATTTTTTTGCTTTAAAAGCTACGTTAACATTCTCACTTGTTTGTTATCCATTCTTAATATTTTCTTATAACAATTTTGTTAAAAAACTAGGAACTTCTTGTTGTGCCACAACGCAAGACGGTCTTGCAATAATTTCATTAATATCTTATAATTTCAACATATTATAGCAACATTGAATATTTTAATTGAATATCTTAATTTTTACCTCCTTCACTGACAAACACCGAAAGATGGAGTTATGTAACAGATGCCTAATGTTATTTAAATTCCCATTTTCGTCAAAGTATTCACTTAACTCCTTCATTTATTAACACCTTCGACTACTACAATTTCTTTGAAACAAGATATAAATATCCAGAACTCTTTTTGCTTGTCAATTACTATTTTAAATAATGTCAAAACAGTCACTGTTATTTATATTATTCGCCAATTGTTCGTTCCAAGCGTTAACTGAATTCAATAATGTTTCTTCAATTTTAATGTTACTTATATGCTTTATAGAACCACAGGTATACAGAAATTTTGCAATTTAACCGAATTTTATTCACATTTTATAGCTTCTTAAGAAATTCTTTTTCTTTTTATAATGGGATTTTTGTTTTTAAAAACAAAACAAAAACATATTACTTTTAAAATATCATAAAAAAAAATTTTCTTTTTAATTTTCAAAAATTCTAATTAAGTTCTGAGATATTTTTAAAATTTGAATTTAGTTGAAGGCGAACAATCAATGTGATTACAGTGGATTCAAAAAATCTTTTTCATAATTTTTTTTTTTATGAATTTTGTGTGGTTCTTTAAAATTATTTAATTTAAAAATTGAAATATTTATTGCAAAAATTTTGACATAATGGTTTTAGAACTTATTGAATTAAGAAATTCAAGTGATTTTATAAATGAATTAATTTATGGTGATGTAGATGATATAGATGATTCAAATGATTCAAATATATTTGATGAAATAAGTGAGTCTTTGAAAGGATTTTAGTTCTACTTTTTTTTTTAAATTAATTTTTGAATAATCATGACTTCTTATCATACTTAATAAAATAAGAATAATTAAGAAAACAAATAAAAACAAATAATTTTTTATTAAATTACAATTAAATATAATTTATTTTTTTTTTAATATTTTTCAGATTTACAATTGGCAGCTGAACTTGGTAAAACACTTTTAGAAAGAAATAAAGAATTGGAAACAAAAGTCAGATATTTAGAGGGTGTTATTGATGATAAAGTCCAAGAAAATGAGGTAAGTGTATCATAATTGAAATTTACATAAAATTTTAATTTAATTAATGATTTTGATTAAGTGAACTTGGTCATAAAAGTGATATTCTCGAATATCTTATTATTTTTAGTTTTATATTGTCATGGTGATCCTTAAAAATCCGTTTTCACAATAGACAAGTGCTGTTATAATAATGTTAATGATAGTAATATTAAAGTTACAAAGCTGAAATATTTTAGAAATATTCCAATCATATCATTTTATTTAAAGAATTAATATTTGAAATTTAAAGTAAAAAATATTGTGGGGTAAATAATTTAAAAATTCTTAAGCTCAATGTTCAGTGGTTCAGTAGTGAAAAAAGGTGATTGCACTTTAAGTATTAACAGAAAAATTAAACAAAATTTAAAAATGCTTTTCAGTTTGATCATATTTTTTTACGATAACAAAGAATATGTGACTTATTGTAAATACTTATTGTATTCACTTATCTTCAGTGAAAGCTGACTTGAACACATTAGCGTGTAGTCGTCCCCATCACTCATTAAACTCACTCATTTTTTAAGAATAATTTGTCAAAATATTAAAATGTTTAATATCTCATCAAATATTCAAATTTATTTGTAATATACAAAACCGAATGTTGTCATATTACGTTCAAATATTCATTCAACTTTGGCTTAAATTCATTTTTATCAAATATTCTTATTCATAAATGCGATTTAATTATTTTTTGAATTTTATAATTCTAATTCAAATTATAAGAACGATTATTCCAAGTCATCTGTCAAATTTGAAAAATCATTTACTGGAATTCATAATTTCTTTAGAATATTAAAAAGCAATTTAATATTAAATTAAATATAGAAATTTAAACATTAATTATTAATTAGAAATTCAAAACTTCTAATACAATTATTTGAAAATTTTCTCTATCTTTCAATTCATTCTGCAATATCTCAAATCGTATTATAAAATACACTAAATTACTTGTTTTTTTATGATAATGAAAAATTCAAATTCATTAAAATTTTTTTTTTTTCACTAATTTGGAAAAAATTCTAGTTATTCGGGCGCTGCAAAGGTCAAGCTTAAAGAAAAACTCTGTAAAAGAATATTATGCTATTCTATGAATTTTTCCTCTGGGTTAAATTTCAAATAATTTAAAAAAACAGAATTTTTTCTTCCATTTCTTGCACTTTTACAAACACCATTTCGATTTTATTACAATTCCATTATGGTATGAAACGAACTTGATTTCTTTTAAACTTAAAAAAAATTAAAGAATTTTTTCAAAAGATCCAAGATCATTGCCTTTTCTCTTTTTTTTTTTTTGACAAATTCCGCATTTTATGCATGATGTACTTAAAATTTTTATATTATTTTTTATAAAAAATTTCTCTATAGAATATTCAAAGGGAAATATTATTATATACACACATTTATATAACTACATATAAATATATAAAAAAAATGCATATGCACAATATTTTACACAAACTGCTATGTGTTTTTTTCAATGGCAATGCACGAGAATATCATGATGTAATAAATATTATGAAGATTTGATATAACAGGAATTTTATTATAATATACAATAGATTCTGGCATGCATCTACAATCGTTCTATTCAATCAAGGAAGAAAAAATGCTGAAATAAAAAAATGCTTCGTGGTCAAAAACATAATAACAAATTATATGTGCTTATGTGTATACATGTATGTATATATACACACGTATGTGAAAAATAAAACAAAATTTACAGTATGAACATCATGTTTCTAACAATCTACAATCATACAATTTGAAGGTATTAATACTAAATCTCTGACTCATTTAATTACCTCACTACTATACACCGATATTTTACATTATTATAAATTAAATCATGTTAATCATGATAATCATGTTAATTAATATACATACTAATACAAATATTAGGAAATGTCAGATATAGTGTACACAATTTGATTTCCTTAATAGGAATTTTCTAACGCTTACAAATATTTCGATTATTTTCCAAATTTAATTTCGATTATTCGAATATTGTGTGCCTATACATTCTGAATTACGTTATAACATTGAGAATTAAGAGAATAATCTCATAATTATTTCATTTGTAAAATATTGAGTAAGAGTTTAGAAATCAAATATTTTACAGTGATCTTGGGTCACATTTAAAACCTTATTCAAATTTTAATCGAATCAAGCAAAATGTTTGAACAATGTTTGATGTGTTATTTCAAAAAACTCAATTTATATACGTCTACTCTTCCTTCACGACATTACAGACTAAATAAGAAATTAATTATTACAACTTTTGGAAACAACATTAAGCAAAATATAATTTGAAAAGAATTTAATATTCTCGTAAATAAAAAAAAGAAATTCATTCAATGTAATTTCCAATTCATTCTTAAAATACAATGCACTCAAATCAATAACGTTAATGATAATGATGATTCATTGTATTGCTTTTTTGCAAACTTAAAGAATTTTATTATTCAACGTTCTTATGGTCGACTATAATATTTCTATACAATTATGTAGTTAGTTATAAGCTAATAAAGATCTCACAATTTTATTCTTAATACAAATCTCACATTTTGAATTAGGTATAATTGTTTTTGAAAGAATTTTCAATATAACAGATTGTATGTTAATATGAATTCAATTGTATAACGGTATAACTGACATAATTTATTGTGTTATAATACATGCAAGCATATACGTATTTGGTTTGAAACTTTATTAATTTTATAATATAATGTTAATTTTTAAACATTCTTGGATACCTATTTGGCACACTATCTGGGCAATTTTAAAGGTTTGATCAGAGAGAAAATATTTGATTAATTGTAATAAATGTAATAATATATAATACGTACACAAGAAGGTTAAGTAAATATTATACAAATTACATTAATTATGAATTTGACATTTTGTAATTGGATTTCAGCTTTCAAAATTCATTAATTTTTGAATAATTTATTTAAAGTTCGAAATTACCTAGTTATTTCTTAAACTAATACCCTTAAGATGCGTTTTATTGTAGATGTATCATTTCACAGCAGTGCAGTCGAAAATGTTTCGATCAGTCGATTTTCCTCCGTTTTAAAATTTGTACTGGTCTGTTCCTCAATTCAATAAAATCGTACGTTATTACGCTTTTACTTCTTATAATTTAGAATTTTAGAATTTTTTAGTTTAAGAATTTAATTTATAAAAAATTCGCTCTGCCTCCCTAACTACTCGACCATATTTTTAATTATATACAGTTAGTATACGAAGTGTACGTTTAAGAATTTTACATTATAAAGATTTAAATAAAAAAATTTGACCTAAAAATTTTATCTAACAATTAAATTACTTAAATTTTAAGATCAAAGAGTTTTCTTTAATGAATTGAATTGCAATTCTTTTATTCGTATATTAGTGTGTATGTATACATTCTTACATATAAATACTCATACTTTTTATCACATTTTTTAAATCATCTTTAATCGCAATTATTCAAACCAATTTGATATGTCTATTCGATTACAGTCTTGTAATTTAAAATTTTTAACATTTTTTTTTATTATGCATTTAAAAATCATCAATATTATATGATTAAAAATTATCTATAAATGCACACACATATATACATATAAATATAATGTATGGGTAGGACCATTGAACATGATGAAAATATTTAAAAAATATTGAAGTTCAATGGCAGTTATAAGTTCGTTCAAAATACTTTACCATACACCAAAACGAATTGATTGATTATACTACTAAGATAGCTATCTAGCAATAATTTTGTTTTCTTCGTTCAAATTATATTGAATTTTATACAATATGTACTGAACATACATAACTATGAATTCTTATAATAATTATTAAATTTTTTTACACGTTTGTATTGTACTCATATATGAACATGTATATTATTAACCCTATATAGCTCTATACACTTATAAAACTCTAATAATGAAAATTATAAATGAAGTTTGAAAAATATTCGTTTAATATTCAAGGTGTGTTTTTATGTTAAAAGTAGTTTAATAACAGCGGTCTATATGCCAAATTTTTTCCTAATAAATTAAAAAATGTAAACGTTTACGTATACATATGTAGATGCTAGAAGTATAAGCAAGTATTATAGCATGAAGCGGCTGTATATGCTTATGTGTTTACATATAAAACGATAGTGACAGTCTGTAATTTTAATTATGATTGAGTATTTCATTTAATAATTTTTTGTTTTTCATTTACCTTTGACTAATGTTATTATAGAGCGTACACGGATAAAATTGATTGGATTGGGTTAAAAATATAATTTACAAAATCATAATTGAATTAATTTGAATACAAGTGAATGTTGAAATTTTTATTTGTTCTTTAATCTGTCATTTATAAATTTCTTCTTCTATAATCTTTTTGAACTACTGAATGGGAAAAAGACAATTTGAATTAAAATTTTTTGTTTTACTTTTTTGTTATAGTTTATTTAGAATTTGGCACATAAGTTTTTAGAATTAAAAAAAGATTTTTGCTTCGTATTCTAATAATAAAACGTAAAATAACTCCAACTGTGTTTCAACTGTTAACCCACTTAGTTATATTATGCATACATGTTTTGACGTTTAATGCATTGTACAAAAATTTTCAACTAGAAACTTGAATAAAAAGGTATTTTGTTTACGTTGTTTTTGAAAAGAGATGCAATTCGAGAGAATTAAGGGAGAAAAAATGTACATTTTCAATAATTCCTCTCATTTTCGATGAATTTCGTGATTGTCATCTTAAAAATTCAATAAATATTATGTTTCGTTGACCATTTGCAAAGAAGAGTTCAAAAATCGCATACGTATGTATGTATGTATATAAGTGACAGAAATAAACATGTTCTCACTGTTTATAAAAATAAATGTCAATAAATTTTTTTTAAAGAAAAATTTTATTTGTAGAAGTTTTCAAAAGAGAGTCACTTATTTGCATTTTTTGACAATTTTTTCACGAAAATTATTTTGTCAAAAATTTTTGTATGTAAATCTTTTGTAAATCCTATTATTCAAATTCGTATTTATTGAATTCACCACCTTTAACTTACAAAATTTTTGCAATTTATTGTTAATAAAAATCCAAATATGTACCTGTCGCACTTTTTCTTTATTTTACCCATTTTTCTCGCAAATATTCTCATTTAAACTTAAAAAAATTTACGAGGGTTTATTGGCCTTATTATTCTATTTGTTTTTCTACGTATGTATGTTTGTATGTACACTTGTATTTTTCCTCATTATTTTAAAGAGATTAAAAATGTTCGTATTTGTTTTTCACTGAAAATATTTTCACTTTATTTTTATTTGTAATTCTATTTTTTTTTGTAGGAAACGTGCTCTGAATACACTTTAAAAACAAGAAAATTAAAGAATAAAATTTTAAAGTTCTTAATAAAAATTCAAAAAAAAAAGCTGAAAAGAAAAATCAGCTTTCTTCTTCTCTTTCCTCTGTACTATTTAAACGTTAAATTGTTTTACCTAGCATAACATAATTGATTTTGTATGGTATATAGGTGAGGAGAAGTTAAAATTTAATGGGTAAAATAAAATTGATACCTACGTAAAATTATTGGATACAAAAAAAAATTTAAAAAACACACAAGACAAAAAGTTGTTTGTGGTAAAGTTTAATTTCTAAATTATAACATTAATAACATTTAGTGGGCAAACAAGATCGCACAATCATAATAAAATTCGAATAAATGTATAAATTTATAAATGTAGATGTGTGTATATTTTTAATTTTATTCCAACACAACTTATGTATAAAAACACTATGTTGCTTCTTTTTGAAAAGTTAGTTTGCAACTCACACAAAAATTATACAAACCCTATTTAGATGATCCAGATCAGCTGTCGGTAAACTTTTGTGGGCTATGGGCAAATATGTACTATGTGTGAGCATAGTACATATTTCCAGTCGATTCCATACTTCCAAGTATGGTCCAGTCGAGTTTCTTACATTACCTATACTTACAAGAAAAATGATTGATTGTTTTGTTTTGACAAATAATAAATTTGTATGGATTTTTATGTTCCTATATCTAAAATTAAATTCTCAAAATTTTTTTGAAAAATTTTAACGCAATCGAATATGTTTTTCTTTTGCAAGCAGTATGATGAGCCACATTGTGAAGTTGAATGGGCCACACTTTGCCGACGGCTGATCTAAATTATATTGTTTTGCAAACATCTTGTGGTTATAAAAAAATTGCCCTTCATTAAACGTTTCCAATGGGTCACTAAATGATTTCCCAGTTTAAAAAAAAAAGAAAATTAAGTTCTAAACAAAAAATTTTTCTAATACCGCAAAATACAATTGTTACTTTCTTTTCTTTTAAATCAACACATTTTTTAAAATAATTGAGTTAAAAAATAATTAAATTTTCAAATATAATGCTCATACTCGCAAGAATTAATGCTGATAATCGAAAATTAAGAGTCTCCAACACCACATACTAACATACATTACAATTTTACTTGGTTCTTTTTTTCTCGCCATTCAATTAACTTTTATTATTTTTTGAACTACATATATAAATGGATTGAATTTAAACAGTTTATAGACCATTACATATGATTTGGTATTTATTTTTTGTTTGTTGATAAATTCTAAAAGTACTGTGCAATTTAAACATTATTATAGCGGCACAAAAAAAAAACACTAGTGTACATGTAGAAAAAGCCACTAAATTCAACTAAAATGTAATCATTTTTATAGGTCACCATAAAAAATTAAGTTCTTTAAAATTGTAAATAGAAATTTTAACGAGACAATTGAAAATTTAAGAAAATGTAAAAGGAATTTGTATTTGAAAAATAAATGAGAAACAAAAATTGTAGACGATTATCTAAATTAAATTCTAATCATTATTAAATTAAAAATTATGAAAAAAGTGAAGTTAATTTTAATTTGGTTTCCTGCTAGATTAACCAAATAAAATAAAAAATTTCAGAGAGACTATTTAATCAATGCGAAAACCGAGGATGGGAGGTAGTTCATTCTTCATAGAATACGGTACAAGATGGAATAAAGATGGGAATGGAGAGGGTCGAGTCGGAGCACTGACAATATTTTTCGGGGCTCCGACAAACTAAATATCTTTTGGCAGATCATAATCAGACATCTTTTTAAGAAAATTATTGAAACCAAGTGAAAATACTCAGGGTTGATTTGTCAGGGGATTGAGAGAACTCCCAAGGAGCCTGCGATTGCAACCGATTGCATTTTGTAAATTTTTTTTAAAGGTACAAACACGAGTACAATTTTTCTTTGTGGGTTGCGGTGCATTTTTACAACAATACAAAACCTACAACCAGTTCAAAAAAGTAAGCGTGAATTAATTGTACCTTTTAGTGAGGCCTGTAAAACAAAAATTTAAGAATAAGAAATGAAACATTATTCTAAGTTACGGCATAATTTAAGAATGTAATTTACAAAACAAAATTATTAAAAATTACATAAGTACAAAAACATTCAATTTTCATTCAACTTTTGAATTAGAGAGGGTTTATTAACTTGTCAACAAAAAAAAAAAATTAACTAAATTACACAATACCTTAAAAACATTTTATTTCTACTTAAGAAGGTTAACTGTATTTTACAAAAACATTTTTAAAATTCATATGAAAAATTAATGAAGAAGAAAATTTATTAAAGTCACGTTCCTCTCTCTCACTTATAACAAAGGTGCAAACAAATTTATATTCATAGCCCTTTTTATTATTTAACTTGTTACTAGCAATACGACAAGTTTAAGAGCATATTTTCAGTTATACGCATAGCATATTTTCATTTTTGCATAGAAATCTTTATGTTTGTAAACAAAAATGCTAAAGCATCTCAAATGTGTGCTTATAAATGCTTTCTATATCAATATGAAGTTTAAATTCAATTTCATGTAGTACAAGTGTAACAAAGTCTTGCAGCATATTATCATTTAACTGGTTTAGTCTTTATTAACTTGATTACCGTTTCTTAAACTTGCATTGCCTATGCATGAAATTAGTTAAATCGTGTATACCTATTATTTCGACAGCCATGTCTTCTATGAAATTTTCTGTATTAAAAGTTGCTCGATATAATCTGGGTTATATTATGTAGATTGCCAGTAACATATTGATCACATATTACGCTTATATTGATTTGTTTTTCTTTTGATAATATAACGGTCTCTAATTTTGTGTTAATTAGTATTCAATGTAGCACTTCTTTTACAAAATTCAATATTTTATTAAACGAATTGTTGAACTTTAATAATAGAAGCAAAAAAAATGAATAAATTTCATGACTAATTTTTATTTTATGAATTTTTTAACTGTTAAAGTGTTTAATTAAATTTTAAATAGAGTTTATTGTAATATTTTGTTTGTTTAAGTAAAAAGTTGGTCTAGTTACACAAATTTTTCATACATACAACACAATAAATTATTATAAAAATTTAATATGTTGAATACCAGTTCTTTAAAAGTAAATCGACGTACTCGTCAAAATAATGCTCTCGAAACCTTGTTGTTTTATGGTTGAAATGAAGTTTATTTTATTTATGTATCGATATTGCTCTTTAATTTTGGCAACAATTTACGCACTATATATAAACCCATATTTTCTCTTTCTACTAATTTTGCTAATTTTTTAGCGCAAAAATTAATTTCTGAAATATTTTGAATTTTACATTTCAATAACTTTATACAATTGTATTAAAAATGAATGAGATTCTCTTAACCTAAAATCATTATACCATAACAGCCTAGTTCCAGAATAAAAATTATGATTGAATTACAATATTTTACGTATGATTGAAATTTAATGATTCATAACCTTATTTGGAATACAAACAGAGGCAATATAGATACTTAGATAAATAATCAAAATTTAAATAGAACTTTCTAATATTATTAAAGTTTTGTATTATATTATTTAAAATTGCTTCTTTTAGTCACTTTAATTTAATCATATATTAAACAATCACTTTGCATCATACATACTACAACTTAAAAGAAAATTTCTTTTTGGAATTTGCAAAAACACAAAAATTTACAAAACAATGGAGGAAATATATTTGGTTTTTTTTCTTCTAAAATCAATCAAATATAATAAGAAAGAAAGAAAAAATAAATATTTTACTAAAATAGAATTGAATCATTTATTGAACCGCGAAAATTTCCGCAATGTTACTAATTTACAATACCAAATTATTTTAACAATTTTATACACACTGAATAAAGTGAAAAAATATATGTATGAATTTACCCAAATGATAATAAATAATTTCTTTTCTTTAAATAATCTTTACAAAAATAAAATTTAGAATTTTCCAAAAAATTACTCTGGTCTTCGTTTTTTTAAAGCGTTTGTAATGCAATTTGGATTTTCTTAAGTGATTTGGTTATTTGAAATTGAAATTAATTACTACTTATGTACTATGTAAGTATATAAATTTCCTTGCCTTGAAAGAGAAATTAAGAGGTCTTGTGGTAGCCTCCTATCATGAAAAATTATAATTACGAGTACAATTTAAAATTTTGATGGCTCACTTCAATATTTTAAATAATACTTTTGACTCTTTGAAGAAACTAATTCTCTCATTTGTAGATAAAAGAGCTCAAACACTTTCTAAAAAAAATTTTGCAATTACGAAGTCTATTTCAATAATTTTTTTCTTTCTAGGGTTTCAGTTTAGGCTTCTTGAGAAACTTAGTCCTTTTTCGCAAAAATTTAAAAAAATCTTGGAAAAAAAGAGACCTACATTATTGAGGCATAATCGAATATAATTAATCTATTATTAATTTAATTATCTGTTATTTAAACTTTTGAATTTGCCCTGGTTCCTAGGATCATTATGAAATTTGCGCATAAATCTCTTCTCTATTATACTCTGTTTGACGTTTCATAATTCGCATTCCCCACATAACAATTGAAACGATCGTATACGAGCACAATTATTGTTCTATAGTTGCCAATAATAACTAGGAATTTATTTTAGCTTCTTTTGTTTTTAATTTCCAATATAATTTTTCCCTATTTCCCTATATTTATTGCATTTAATCGATAATAACTGTATTTTATAAATTTATTTTTAGAACAATTTAATTTTTTTTGTTTTCTGCAATCAGAGATATTTTTGATTAAAACAATTTGCGTGAAATTATTCACGCATAGTTTAAAGAAAATTACATAATTGTTTTTTTTTTTTTAATTTTATTTTAATATTTATTTTTGTTTTTTATTTTGCAGCATCTTCAAAAACAGAACAATGCACTTAGAGAAGTTAATGATGCCAGACTGCATTGTTATGAAACATTAGACATTTCAATACAAGACTTGGAAAGGAAAAATGAAAAATTAAATAAGGAAAATATTAAATTACAAAATAAAAATAAGGCGTAAGTATTTTTAAAAAAATCCATAATTATAAAAAATTTTTTTAAATATAATAAATTTATTAATAAATTATTTATTTATTTTAATTATAGAATCACTGAGGCTCATGAATTATTGGAAAGAGAACGTGATGAATCGCTCAAAAATATTGAAGACTTAAAAAAATCTTTACATTCAGAACGTAAACGTATTGAAAAATTATTAGAAGAAAAAAATAATAAAAGCGATGAAAATCAAGTTAATTTACGGCCAAATGTATTTACATCATCATCTGAATATAATGATGATGAAGCTGATGTAAGTCTTATTAAAAATATTATAAAATTTTATATATTAATAATTAATAATTTTTTTTTTTATTTTAGGGATTTAATCCAAATACAACACAACCAGAAAATTGTAGTTTTGCATTCCAATCACCTGGTCATCATGATAAAAATTCAACTGATATTAGTGATAGAGTTAATAATGAATTATTGGAATCTCTTAGTTTAAGTCATATTACATCTGATGAAAATGAAGAGATTATAAGAGAATTGGATTCAACTAAAAAAGCGTATCGTGCTGAACAACAAAAAGTTTTAGAATTAGAAGATCAAATATTCACTTTAAGTAAGTTGAAAATTATACACACAAATAGCGGCATTTGGAAAATTTCTATACAGTGTAATATCTCAAGAATATAATATGCACGATGTGTTCCTTAATTTCAAAATCTATGAGAAATATCTAAAAGTAATAAAAATTTTAAATTTTGAATCACTTAGATATATTATAAACATAATATGTTTATAATCATCAATCCAAATGGACTTAAAATTAAGTAATTCAACTTTTAAATCAATCAAAAGAAATTTCATGCCAAGGCAATAAAAAAACAATCTTTTGCTGTTCAAATTGTTTGTTCAAAATATGAAAAAGAAAATTATGGCTCATTGTCCAGATCAAAGAATTCAATATTCAAGATCAAAGATTTTAATATTTTGTAGCCCCAATAATTTTCGTTCTAAATATCAAAATCTATTTTTCTCTTCACTTTCATATTTAAAAGAATGAATTTCACTTTATAAAATTTGATAAATTTTCAACATTTTGTAGATTTTCAGGATGTAAATGTTAATTTAAAATACAAGAAAGAAACTTCTTTTGTAAATTTTTACAGGGAACGATTTTCCTAAACTTCAATACTATTCATATTTATACATTTTTTAATATTTATTTATTTAAAAAAAAACCTAACTGATCTCATGCATAACACATCTATTAATTTTTAAAATTTTTTTAATTAATTTTACAATTATTTTTTTTTTAAATTTTAGTTCGAGAAAATCAGTCATTACAAGGAAAACTTGCTCAAAGTAATGTTAATGAAGACTTAAAATCTTTACAATCGGTCCAAGATGAACTTTCCATTTTGGATGAAGTTCGGTAAGTTAAAATTGTTCAATTTTGTGATCATTTGCATTTTCCTAATGTTAAGTTAATATTAATTTTGAATTAAATTCTAATTTAATAAATAATTAATTGTATTAAACATTTTAAAACTACAGTCTAATTATACAAATTACAATAATCGAATAAAATTTTTGCTAATTATGTTTCTTTTTGTTTATTTTTTTTTTTTAGACAAGGTCGAATGTGTACCAGATGTTTACGTTCTGTTGATGAACGTACAAATATGGATGAAGCGTCATCAATTGCTCCAACAGAAGATGATGATGATCGAAGCCTTTTAGACTTAGAACAAGAACGTATTTATCATTCCGCTTTAACAGTGAAGGTATGGAGATTTTCTTTAGTTATCTTATTAAAAATGTTAAATAATATTTCTTGAGCAAAATTTATTTTTGCTTTTATATACTTTTAATTGTATAAGTAAAAATTTATTTTGTATAATTAAAATTTAAAACTTGAAAAATAATTACTTAATAAAAGATCATATAAAACAACCAAAAATTTTATTACATTAAAATTTCAGGATTTTTTTTCCTTAATTACAAGACATTTTACATAATTTTATAAAACTTTAAAATTTACTATACTGTAACCTGACTAGAGTTAAAAAATATATGATCTTTTATTTAGTAGTTCAATAAAATATTGTACATAAAATTTTACAAGTAAGAAATTTGTACAAAGTTCATTAAAATTTAAAATAGTTAACAGCTTATATAGCACATTATTTTTGGTAATTTCTTAGAGACATTAATATTTTTTGTATATAGAAACATAAACATATTGTAATGAATATGTAAATAGAATACTAAAATACTTAAATTACTAGAAAGTTCAATACTAAATATAATTTACTAAAACATAAAAGAATTAAAAATTTAATTAAAAACTTAATTTTAATCAAATTATTGCATGTATTTTGTGGTTTTAATTAGTAGCAAAATTAAAAATTTAGATTTTAAATATGGCATGAAAAAATTATTTTATTACTTTAAAAATAATATTTTTACTATCTATTTAAAATGTTGTTAAAAACAAAAAACACATAATTTTGTCTTAAGAATTATAATTGCAATATGAAATTTTTTTGCCACATTGTTGAGGATTATTATGAGAAAAGAATCATATAGTTTTAAAATGACGTTTATTGTCAAAAATTAGATACATACATATTTTTATTGCAAACATAAACCAAACAATTTAATTAAGCAAATTTATGTTTACAATAAATTTTTTAAAATTTTTACGATAAATATCAATAATACTTCTCCAAATTAAGCCCCATTATTATAAAAAATTATTGTTTTATATTATATTATATAGAAATTTATAATATTAAGAAAATTTAAATTAGTATTATAAATCACAACAAACTAGCACTGATATGAAGTAGATAATGGAGAGGGGTATGAACAGCTAAACTCTTCATGCAAGAGAAAGGGCTATAACATACATAAATGAAAGTTTTTTGGGAGAAATTTAAGTGTTAATTAACATAAATTTCTAATTATATAATATTAAAGCATGTTAGGGTTTATAGTTAATATATTCAAGTTTTTGAAGATATTAGCTATTAAATATGAAAGACCTCTAAGATACTGAATCATTTATTATAACTTATTTGATAACTTATTTGAGTAAATATTTAAAAATATCAAAAACCTTTTCATAAAAGTTCAAATAACAATAATTCAAATTTAATAACATAAATTATTTATAACATATTTAATACAATTATGTTATTTGATCCCCCTATTTAAACAAAATATAAAAATTTAAAAGATTTCATATATTTACAGTAATGTTCAATATAAAAATATTTATTTCATGATTTGTCATAAATTTATTATGAATCTTAACTTTAACAATTTTATTTAATTTTTACCATTTAATTACTTTTACATAACATAATTTTTTTTTAATTTCATTTTGAAGCTTTGTTTTCGTTCTTCCATGAAATTGCGATCAAAAATTAATAATTATTAATTATTTAAAATTGTACAAATACAAAATGTAGATTATTTTTGACACTATTTAAAAATTTAATATTAAATATAAAAAAGTAATAAGCTGCTAAACACTTTATTGTCTGCGTAGAATTCAATTAAATTTGAAAATTTCAAAACATACTAATTTCAAAGTACAATATTACATCATAATACAACAAAATAATTAAATAAAACTTATTAAAAATAAATAACTATTTTGTTTTTTAAATTATTAATAAAAAAAATACATTCAGAGATTTGAAATTCAAAATAACACCAAATTCATATAAAAGTTAAAATTTACCAATTGCTATTAAGGTGCTACACTGTGTAGAGTTATCCTTAATATTCATTTAGATTCTGTTCAAAGCTAAGCTCTAAGATCAATAATTTAAGATGCATACTTCGCAATCACTTTCAAAATAAAATCTTTTAAATTTATTTTCCTCCTTTTATTTAAGAATTAACATTTATCAATTTTTATATTCAACTATTTTTTAATTAAATTTATTATTAATGAGTTATTAATTAAATCTAGATTATTAATAAACTAAAATTTCACATTATTTGATTATCTTTAGTCTCTCTAGTTACGAGTATGTAGTCTTTCTTATTTTTAGTTATGTAAAAAATAATTGGAAGAGCATAAAATCATATGCACTATTATTAATTTGCAAAAAAAAATTCACTTGATTTTTATCAAAATTATTAATGTTTTTTACATTCAAACATTTCTAATTTTTGACAACAAAATTCTATTTTTTTTTTCGTAAGGTGCCGTTTACATATTCAATAAAACATAAGATTAAATCTAATGACTGTCTAACATACTCGTACATATCAATCAGACTATACGTCAAAATTATAACCAAAAAAAAAATCAGCTAATCGCTGTTCAAAACTCACATTTGAAATTGGTTGTCGCCGTTTTACTTTTAAAAAATCTTTCAATAAATTTGATAGAGTAATTTGTATTATTTGCCGCCAGACAAAGTTTGATATCAGAAAATGTTTACACATACGACTTTTATCTGACTCTGATTAAATCTTAGGTTTTGTCGTTTAAAAATATAAATTCATAAAAAATAAAATTATCTAAAATTTTTTAGTACGAAACCAAATAGGTTCTACAATTCAAATTTCTGAATATATTTTAATTTTTATTTTTTATTAAAAATTTTCATCAAATACTTCTAATACACTATACTGGCAACAATAGAAAAAGAAAAACAAAATTCAAATTAAACAAACATTCAAAAATACAAATTATTAATATTTTTTTTTTTTGAAATGAACTAATAAAGAAAAATAATAATTTTAGGAAAATTAAATTAAAATCCTAATTATTGTTTTTGAATCAAATTAAATTTTATTAATTAATAATAATATTAATAAAGAAAATTAAATTAAGATTAAAATACAAAAAAAATAAAAATTAAAAAAGAAAATATATTATTATGTAATACCTAACCTATAATATTATTATAGGCGGAATGTGTGATTTGTTCAAAAACAACAAAGTACCTGCATGAGTTGCCTATACAATTAGATCAAATAGTGATTGATTTATGGAAGAAATTCAAAAATATACCATTATTGCGATGGATCTTGAAAATCTTACAATGGCCAGCATTAGTCATTTATCGTATGATTAGTTTACCACAAGATGATTATTTTAGTTTTATGTAGAATACTTTTATTTTTTTTTTAATAATTTTTATTTGTTTTTTTTTTTTTTGTTCTCTCTCTCTCTTTCTCTTTATAGTAGAAAAATTATTATTTTAAAATTATTAAATTTTGATTTTTTTTTTTAATTGTATTATTAATTGTTATATTAATACTAAAAAATATAATATAAAAAAAAAAATATAAATTTTCTGTTTAAAAGAAAATAATTAACGAAAAAAAAGAATCACAAAATATGAAAAATGTGAAAATTTAATTAATTTAAATTTATTACAAAAAAAAAAGAAATAACAATCATAAAAATTCAATTGCCTCAAAACTTGTTAAAATTTCATTTTGTTAAATATTAAAGTTTTTTTACGCATACAATATTAAATAATTTAAATCAGCGGTTCTCTTGATTAGCAGAAAACAAAGCGAAACAAAATTAATTTTCAAAAATTTTCTATCTGATATCTATTTGAATTGCCAATATAGTCTACACTGTAAAAAAAATTTTATTAGAAACTATTATAATATAATTGAATATTATATGTGAATTACTTCTTTTACTGTAATCCCAATTTCAACCAATTTTTTTTTAATAAAATACATTTGTTATTCAATTATTTTTCTGAATTAATAAAATTAATTTTTAATTAAATGTAATTATTAATTATTATTTATTTAGTATAAATAAAAATGAAGTCTTCATTTTTTATTTTCTGTTATATTTTTTATAATAATTTTAAAATTTCCATTCAGTAATCATTGGATTACAATTAATTAAAAATTACAGTACAAAATTACAAATGAATATTTACCAAAAATACCATGTAATAAAATATGTACCATTTCTTGCTACAATATTCAAATGCATATAGTATACATACTTAATATTTAATTTGAGTTTCCTTAAGCCATTAAAAAATTAATATCATTGTTACATTACTATCAAGTAATTCAAATACATATAAAGTTTGTATTGAAAAAATATTTAGTAGCAACCCCCAAACATTTAAATTTTCAAATAACAAAATTGTATGCAATAAAAAAAAATTTAATTTACAAATTTAATTTTCATTGTTTTTTTTTTCAATTTTATTTCAAAAATTGTTAATAATATTATTTAGTCATTTAGAACATTAGGTATTTAAAAAAAAAAAACAAAAAATAAGTAGTTTTGAAAACTAATTTTATTTTTTACTTTTAATTTGAATGTTATTAAAATTATTTGATTATTTACAAAAAAATTAATTAATTTTAATTAAAATTTCAATTATTATTTAACTGTTTTTTTTGTAATATATATTTTTTTTTCTAAGTTTACAAAAAAAAAGGAATTTATTTATTTATAATTTATAAGAAAAGAAGAAAAAAAAAACAAAAATAAATGACAATAAAAAGACATTTTTTTATATTAATTTATATGAAGTTTTGTTTATTTGTTTTTTTTTTTTTTTAATTTTTCATTCATAATACACACATTTTTAATCATTTTCATTCATATATCGCAATTCTTATCCTAATGTCCGAGACACAAACGTATCTTCTTATTATTATTATACCCTTAAATCAAAAATGATTTTTGCTGGCTTATTGTGCAGTTTATGTTTTCCCTCTGTGTATATGCATATAAATATTAATTAAAAAAAACAAAAGTAAAAATTTGTTTTTTATGATAATGTTATATTTATTTTTAAATTTCATTTCTATTAACTAATTATATTTATTAAGTAATATTTGAAATTTTACTATTATTTTGTATTTTGTAAAAATTTTCATTATAAATTGCATGATATTTTTACTGTATTTAAAGTATTCTTGTACGTGAGTGGATTATTTTTTGTTTCAGTGTTTTTATTTCGTTTATAAAAATATAGTATATTGTATTGTGATATACATATAATAATTATTATGTACAATAATTATTTTAAATATATTCATAGTTTTAAGTTTGGCGAAATGGAATGGTAATGGGGAAAATTTTTATATCTATACCTTATTTTTATTTAATTAAAAATCTAAAAATCCAAGAAAATATTTATAAAAGAAAATGTACAAGTATATACAAACAGAAAAAAATATAAGAAAATATCAAAGTGTAATTTTCTTATAATTTTTAACTATTTAAAATTTTGATTACAACATGAACTGTAATAATTGACATTTTACTTTTATGTCAAAATTCATTTAGAATTCACTAAAATTTTTTCTAAAACTCTTTATTTCAGTATAAATACTGTAATCATATTCAAATCATATTACAAAAATTCGATTCCACTGTTGTTAAAATATTTGAAAAATATTAATAAATGATTTTTTGTGATTATTTCAAATTAATTTTATTTCATTTCAATGCCACTGCTTTTTTTAAACTGCACTATATTAGTCTTATAAAACAGTTTATTAAAATGAGCGTATGTAGTATAAATTTAGTGCAGTTAACTATTTTAATAATTATTTAATAACATTTATTTAACAATATTTGAAATTATAAATAAAATAGAAATTTTTCTCATTATTTTAAATAAATAAATTTATTACTTATTTATTTAAAAATAAATTGATGGTAGAAATATTTAAATGTATTTTCTATGTAAATTAAAACAGTGTTAATTTTTTTTTAAATTTATGAAGTCAGTACATAATTTGATAATTTAAAAAAAAACAACAAATAGGACATAAAATAAACTGATAATAAAACTTGATACAAAGTCGATTATAATGACAGCTTCACATATGTAGTAGAGTAAATGAATGCATTTGACAGTATTATTCAGTTAAAAGAACACATACAAAATAATTTTTTATTTGAGTAATTTTATAATACGTAAAACAATACAGCAAATGAAATCTAAACCATAATCTTTAATTATATTTATCATTCGCAACATACATTAAGTATACGCCATGTATGTCATTAAATTTATAACATTAATAAGTCACTGTTAAAATTACTTACCCCTGAATTCCCGTTCCTATGTACATGTACATACATATATACGTATGTTAGTCAATTTTATTGTAGAGTATGTATTCAAAATTTTTGTAATATACATACATACATACATATTAAATAATATTACAAAAATTAATATCACTTTCCTAAAGTGATTTTAATATTTTTATATATTTGATTTTAATTTTTTTCTTATATAGACATATATTAAATGAAATTTATTTTTCAGTTGTCTTCATCACAAAAGGGCAGCTCAATTGATTTGCATGCTGATTGCGATAGCCCAAATCCATATCGTGAACTTTTAGAAAAATATGAAGCACTTGTTGAAATTCAAAGTCGGGGAGTTTTTCGTAAAAATTTCAATAATTTAACTGAAAATGATCAACAACCATCATTATCTGATGAACTACAATCATGCGGTTTCATTTGCCCAAATATTATACCAATTGTTCCGGTTACAACATCAGCATCAGATAATGAAAACTATATTGATGAAAATCAATTACAACAAAATGCCATATTAAATGATGCTGCTAGTTGTAATGGTAGCACAACAAATGAAACATTATCACAAGGTCGTACTAGTAGCAATGGTGGTATATTAAATGAAAACTCAAAAATAGGAAAATCACGTTCTACTCCAACTGAAATTTTTTCAGAAGCAGAAACATCAAGTTCCGGTTTTTCGGATGAAACGAGCAATAAAAGTACACAAACTGATGATCGTCCTGGTTATTTCTTATGCTCAATTGGTGATGGTGAAGATTGTAAATTTAGTATTTATGATGATGTTAGTCCCGTTGATTCCCGTTTCCGTAATCGTCCTGAATATCGTGAATTATTTAAAGAAATATTTGCTGTATTACGTAAAGCAGCTAAAAATAAAGAAGAAGGTGAAAAATTACCTCTCCTTGATGACACAAACCCGTCTACAAAACAGCTAGATGTAAATGCATCTACAGAAACAGATAAAGTACCACCAGTTACTCCATCAAATGAAGAATTACCAGATTTTGGAGATGATACCCAATCAGTTGTATCATCAGTTATGTCAGAACAATCTGTTGCCATGTCTGAATGTATCACAAAAACAGAACGTAAATCTGCTAAGAAACACATAATCAATCAAGAAGTTAAATCATCATGTTCATCATACAATAAGCAACAAATAATTACAGAAAATGGACTTATTTTAACACCGTTAAAACGTGAACCATTAGAATATGTTGCTGTTGGTGTTGGTATAAAAAAGAAAAATCGTAAGAAAAATCGTAATTTTAATTCGGATCGTTCTGAATCACCGGTAGGCTTACCATCACCGCCCCGAATCTATTTTAGTGGTAAAAAACGACGTGACATGAGACCGTTAAACGTTAGTCCACTTGCAACTCATAGTGGACCAGAACGAAATAATCAAAATATGTATGCAGAATGGAATGGTACATCTATGGTAATTTATAATCGTAATCATGCACAATCTCCGACCCCACATTGTAATAAAAATAACATTATTACCAGTAATACCGATAGTAAGGAACAAAATATTATTGAAGAAGAAGTTGATCAACAACAACAACAACAAAAACAACAACAACATCATCACCATCATCATCATACCAATCAACATAAACCTTTAGATATGACTCGTGGTCAATATAGACCAAGTCAAGCATCACAAGATTTACATAAACTAAAAAAATTGGAATTATCGTACGCTGAAGTATTAAGACGAGCTGATGCATGTAAACACAATCATAATCAGCATCCAAATCCACATCATTCACCAAATTTTCATCATAACCATCATCAAAATCATCAAAATCATCATAATTATCATCACAGAAGAAAATAAATAAATAAATAATTAAAAAAAACAATTCTATAAGTAAATAATTATTATTAATTTATATAAGTATGTATGTATGTAGGGTTCTAGCTATTGTTTTTAAAATTTTCCTATTTTTTTTTTTGTTCTTCGCAAAACTCAACTTGTAAAACTAAAGCTCAAAAATTTGAAAAAATATATAAATGGAAGTTAAAGAAAATAAATATAAAAATAAAAATGATGTACTTATACAAAACATTCTATTTAATTTAAGTATTAATATTTAATAATATAATGAAAATGATATAAATTTAAAATGCATGTAATGTCATTTTATGTCATAATCAAATCGTAAAAATAATTATTAATTAAAATTATATTCAAGTGCCAAACTTCGTAAATATTTATAAATTTATATTCGAAAACTCAAATAAAAATTTTATTTAGATTATTTATTTATGATAATCGATTAATATATACAATATAGATTTAAATGATCGTAGTTAAATTCAAATTAATATTCCAAATTATTCCAACAATATATTAATTTTTGTGAAAATATAATCGTGTTTTTTAGATTAATACAAACTAAACTAAATATTAATAAATTAAAATTTTATATCATATTATAGCAAATATTAAACCTATTTGTTAAATAAACTCTAAAACTAGAAAAAAAAAATAAACAATTCCCTTGTACATTTATATAAATTCTAAAAATATTACGACAATTTGTTTATATAATACTCAATAAATTGATTTCCATTCTAACATTACCTATGTTATAAAGTATTAAATTAATTAATTAAAAAATCCAACTAACACGAAAAATTGTTTTAAATATAAGAAAATGCAACGAATTTTGATCAAACAGTATAGAATTTTTTTTTATTCAAATTTTTTAGTCCTAATTTGCTTATGGCAGTAACAATAAGGGATGTGTTCCATTTTTTTTTTGTTATTTTAATGTGTAAAAAATAATTTGAATTTTTTAAATGTATAAAAAATATAAATATAATAAAAATAAAACGTATTGGTTTTGAAAAGCACAAAAATTTCAAATTGTTTTTAAAAAATTTTCTATTTTCGTATATTGTCGATTTTAATATATTCTCGAAACACATAAAGCATAAAATTCCATTTTAAACCTTTCTTAACAATAATTTATGAATTTTTTATATACTTAACTAGTTGGATCTTTAAATTTAATGTTTATAATAAAAGTTAATTAACCCAATGATAAAAGTTTTATTAATGGTAAATAATATTATACAATGATTTTAAGAATATAATTATAATAATTATAATACCATTGAAAATTCAAAATAGTATTCGGTTTTTTAAATCAATAATAAGAACAATAACAAATTTAAGATAATTAAAAACTAAATATGTATGGCATAATATTATAAAAAGCTCAAAAATTCCAATTACAATGTTATTGTATTGACAAAAGCATGACATTCATGCATTAAATTGAACAAGAAACAAACCAATTCTTTAAATTATTAAATTTCTTCATATCAAAATAAAATAATAAATTAAAAATTTTTCATTAAAAAATCATTTGCAATAATTTATAGCCTATTTTATTTATTTTTAATTTCACTAATCCTACATACATTTAATGAATGTGTCATTTCGCTTACAAAACGTTTATTATAAAATTAAGAGAATACACCCTAATTCCATTTAAATATTTGAATAAAATATTTAATAATAATAATAATATTATAAAATTATAAAAATGAAATTCTGAAAATTCTTTAAAAGGCGGCAATAATATTATAATATAATAAAATTAAAATAATAAAAAATATGCTTACTTATTATTTAAAAAAGAAAGTGTAATTATTTAACATTAATGTGCCAAAAATATTAGGTAAGTACCTATAAAAATTTATTATTAAAAAAAATTTTTCTATCACATTTTTTACTTACTTCCAAACGAATTTTTTCTTTGACTGTTATTTAAATATTTAAACTACTATGCA
The DNA here is from genome assembly GCF_029603195.1 of Condylostylus longicornis. NCBI lineage: Eukaryota > Metazoa > Arthropoda > Insecta > Diptera > Dolichopodidae > Condylostylus > Condylostylus longicornis. The sequence goes on from NW_026577982.1 coordinate 1,058,201, forward strand.
GTTCCCAGTATAAAACTTTTTTACACATTAAGATTGTGAAAGGCGTAAGTTTTCGTTTATGTACCTGCAAAACAAAATATTAATTGATTTTACTATATGAAAGTAAGGAAATTCTTTTTTTTTTGCTTAAAATATATTCCAAATCTTAGTGGTCTTTCTCTTGAAATTGGAAACTCAACTAACAAAAATAATTTTTATCTATTGCAATTTTTAATCTCTTAATATAAAAAAGTATTTTGAAATACCTTCAACGGTATTAAGATGATTTTTAAAATATTTTGAAACTTTCATACTATGCAAATTTTTTTTAAGAAAAATGTCAACTTCAAAAGATCAAAATTTGTATCCCGGAAAAAAACTATATTAAATCCACAATAGTAGCTGGTAACTGTTTACATATCAGTCTAAAATTACCTGATAGACTTCAGATTTTACGTCAAAATTTTATCAAAAATTATAACCAAAATAAAAATCAGCTGATCGCTGTTCCAAATTTCCACAAAAAATTAATTGTCTGATCTAATAAGAACAGAGTAATTTGAATTATTTGCTATCAAACAAAATCGATGTCAAACAGTGTTCACTTCGTAGACATATCTTAGACATATAAACAGTAACAAATTTTAAAGGCGATTTCAAAATTTTGTTTTAACAACACATACTGTCTTTTGCAATTCCAAATACTTATCACATTTGAGTCAATTTCAGATCAATTTATACTGCAAATACAAATAAAAAAAACCATTTACCCCTAAATATTTTCCTTGGACAATTGCCAATTTTTGTTTGGTTATATATTTGGCAACTGTTCTAATTAAATGAAGTGATTGTAATTAAATGAAGTGATTGAATTTATGTAATAAAAGCCGCTATCATTCTTTTAAAATATGTTTACATGTAAAAACTTTATAGTTTCATAAAAACCTAAAAATAAGAAAGAAGAACACTGTGGAAACACGAAATAATTTTTGTTTATTGGGTCGCACTAATATAGTATTATGGTATGGTCCCTTTAAATATGATTTCTTCAAAATGTCAAAAGTCATATTTAGTTTTTCTTATTTTGACAACTTAAAATGATTACAAGTTATAAGAATTTTCTATAATTAAAGAAAAGTTTTTTTTTGTAAATGTATAATGGGCTGAATAGCTCATTGAAAAAAATATTAAATAATAAACTAAAAATTACCTACACTTTAAAATTATATAAAAAGCATTGGTAAAAATGGAAGGAGAAAAAATTTTGATGGCAGCTGGTGTTACTGCTGCTATGGTTAGTATAGTGCATTCATTTTTAGAGAAATCAATTGAACATAATTTACAATATTTTTTTAGGTTGTTGGTGCTTTTGTATTTTGGGGACCTTCCGGTAAGTTGATTTTTTTTAAATAATTTTCCATAATCTATATAATAGACAATGTCATGGTGCCTACCTATTAAAACGAAAAAAAACTAAATTTTTTATTATCCTTGGTCAGTAATATTGTACATATTTATTATGTATACACATTTGCACCTCAAAAAATTATGGGACTATATTTTTGTATGTAATGCTAAACTTAATGCATATTGAAAAAATTAATAACATTCCGTCCCTTATTTTATAATTATCTGTTAGCAATTAAAGTGAAATTAATTACCTAATACGAAATACAAATGTGTAGGTAACCTACCAAGTAGATTAACATACAAATTAAACATTAAATTCTTTTCTTTGTTAAATAGAAAATATACCTACATTACATATGTGCATTATACGTACAGAATTTGAGAAAAATTGCATTTGATTTTAAATTAAATTATATTAGTAATATTTTATCTTCAGGATCATCAAGATTACGTCAAAGACGTGGTCAAATAGCAGGTTTACATAATTTTGGTCGTACATGTTTTCTTAATACATTACTTCAAGCATTAGCAGCATGTCCTCAATTTATTGCATGGTTACAGTTACATAATGGTGCGTCAGACAAAAAAAGTCTGATAGCTTCTTTACTTAATACATTAGAAGTAATCAATGGTACACATCCAACTCTACGTGGTGATCCATACTCACCTGGCGCTGTAATCCGTGCTCTAAATTCATTAGGTTGGATTATACCGCCGGATGAGCATGATGCCCACGAGTTATTACATGTCATATTAACATCTTTAGAAGAGGAGGCTATTCGACCTCCTAAAACGGTTGGATGTTTATCAGATGCTTTGAATAGTCAACAACAATGTAAAGGACTAACTGAAAGACCTTCAAGTGCAATGTTATCTGATTTTATGAATGCTGAAGAATATAGTGAATCATCTAATTTAAATATAATGCGGCAAGTTCGCTCTGAAGCTCATACTCCTGATTCTCCCTCATCTGTTTGTGACGAAAATGAAGAAGTGGCTTCAATAATGGATAATTGTGATCCGACAATGTCTCCAAATTTAAGTTTGCAATCGAGAAGATCCAGAACTTTGCAAGGATATGGAAGGAATAATATAATGATGGGAAATGGGGCAACTGGAGATGTTAGAGATTTGGGGAATAACCCTTTAAGTAAAAAAAATTCGATGTCTTGTAGATCTTTGGAAAGATTGAGCAGGGGCCCAGGAAGAGTTTCGGTAGTAAATAATAGTTTCATTAAAATTATTGTTTTAAATTTTAAATTTTAGATTTGGTCAGATCGAGGCCCTACTCAAGTACCACATCCTTTTCAAGGTGCAATGGGAAGTCAATTGGTTTGCAGTGGTTGTGGTTATAAATCGCCAGTGCGTTATGACAAATTTGATAGCATTTCTCTCAATTTACCAGAAGACAAGCGAACCGGGCTGAGCTTGGCGCATTTATTAAGTGAATATATTACTCCAGAAAATATAAATGATGTTCAATGCGAATCATGTAATGAAACAACTAATCATACAAAATCTGTTACATTTGCCAAATTACCTTCATGTCTGTGCATACATATTCAAAGAACTATTTGGTCGCCCACTGGAAAGACTTGTAAAAGATTAGATTATGTTCATTTTCCGGAGAGCCTTTCAATGGCTCCATACAGTTTTGTTCAACCACATTTGAATAGTCAGGTAAATTGAAATAAAATCATCTATGATTATTGTTCTATTGATATTATTCTTTTTAGGCGAATACCCCTTTTGGATCAACGTTATCTTTATTTTCTGGAAGTCTTCCGACAAATGGAGATTTTCCATTTGGCGGAAGTTTTGGTAGTGGATTTGGTAGCGGTTTTGGCAGTGGATTCGGAAGTGCATTTGGTGGTGCAAGTGGAAATGGTGGTCCATATAGTTTTGGGCCAATGTTTCCACGCAATTTATATAGATTATTAGCAGTTGTTGTCCATTCCGGTGAGGTTAACAGCGGGCATTTTGTGACATACAGAAGAGGAGCTTTACGAAATTCCCATAGGTAAAACTGAAATTATGTTTTATTTAAATTTAATTTTTAATTGATTATAATATTAAATTTGAAGGTGGTATTATACATCAGATACAATTGTTAAAGAAGTTTCAATAGATGAAGTTTTAAGTATTCCTGCTTATATGTTATTTTATGATCGTGGACCACAAAAAATGGGAATGAAATAAGATCTCGCATTTATTTAAGCAAAATAATATTACTCAAATATTTGTACACATTAAAAACCAAAAACCAAGCTGATTTTTTTTTTTTTTTTTTTTGATTATAAGCTGTAAAATTTTTTTTGTTCTTTATCGACGTCAAATGATTTAATAATTTCAATTGATTCATTTAATTTTTTTATTTGATTTTTTTTTTTTAAGTCACATTTCATTAACAATCATTTAAAATATAAGTTAAATATTTATATGCAATAATTTTTATACTTTTATTATCTAGGCCAGTCATTTTTTATGAAATTGATTTTGAATTATTATGATTTTTAATAGATTTTATTAAAATTAAAAAGTAGTATTTATTTTCATTAATAAAAAAGGAAAAAAAAAAAAAAACAGAAAATTAATTGTTACCAATTTTCTTATGATATAATAAAATGAATGACCTTTTATTATAAAATGAGGGACTGCTTGTAAAAAGAAGTTCATTTTTGAGTTGTAAATTAATTCTTAATTAAAATTAAAAGTTGATTTTAATTGCGTCTATTTTTATGCTGAATATATATTATGTATGTACTTAAATTAACAAAAAAAAAAAACCATTCAACAAGGTTCTTTTCATTTACCGATTTTTGCATTATTTTATCATATTCAATGCTTGTAAGAGCTGGTTTTTTTTTTTGAAAGTAGTATAAGTCCACTTTTTAAAAAGGCTAAGTTATTGATGATTTTGATGAGCTATAGACACCTTATCTCCACAATTACAAGCACAATTTCAATAGAGTTCTGCTTAAACATAAAACAAACAAAATATGTTATTATGGTCAATGATACTTTTAAATTGATTCAAATGCAAAATCTTAAATATCTCAATATATAAAAAAATGAACTTGTAACACTTTAAAAAAACCAGCTCGTATAATTGAAATAAAACCATAAAAAACGTAAATTACTAAACAAATCTGACCCATATTTCATTTAGCTCCCCCCATATGGAAAATGTATTCTATGTAAAAATTTCGATTTATTCAAATTTTTATCGAGTAAAATGCTTATAAAATTTTTTTTATATAAACTAAAAAGTATACCAGTCTAACGATCTAAAATTAGGAAATTTAACTATTAAAATAAAAATTTTGCATTAATTGCACATTAAAACAAGAAACTTAAAAATTTTCATGCAAAATTTATTTCAATTTATTGGATATTTTTATGAAATTTTGATTATTTTTTGATTTTTAAACTTATTTAGTAAATCAACAATGTAATAATGTATAATATTATGTACATAATATGTTTAAAAGGAAATTTAAAGTTACATATTTCAATTTGTCTGAATTTGCAGACATGCATGAAAAATTAGAAATCAAAAATAAACAAGGAATTTGCTTAAAAAAACCTTATTAAAATCATAATTAAAAATCTTATTTAAATTGACATAAAAAAGAAAACAAAAAAAACTATTTAATCTATAAGTAAACTTAATTAACATAAATTGTATATTTTTTTTTGTCTTAAAAACGAAATACATTAGAATATAAAATTACAAAATAAAAATTTTAATTTCTTTATTGTTGTCAATTTTAATCTGAAAAAGTAAAGTTTTACATAAAACAAAAATCTCCTTTTATATAAAAATATTAATATTTATTTCTTATTATTTGTATAATTGCTGTTTTTTATTTTTTTTGTTTGATTTTATAGCCTTTTTTTTTAGTTTAAGACAAAAATACGATGGTAGACAGGACACTAAATCAAATAATTTTTCGTGTTTTTTTTTGTTTTTTTTGTAATAAATTAAAATAATATTATATAAATGGAATTTATTTCAATATACAATTAGTTTAATTTTTTAAAAGAAATATTTTTTTTTAATAAAAACTCATAATAATAATTTGCCAATTTCTATATACTATTACTAATCATTCTCTCTCGGCGGTCTCATTAATGAATTTCTTTTAATAGCATGAACTAGCCAAGTTATTCCTTCATCAACTCCTTCTCTATGGTAAAAAAAATAAATAAAAATGTATATATGGAAAATGTATGAAATTTGATGAGTTTAGTTGAAAGGTTACCCTGTTAAAGCTGATATTGGTATTGTTAAGCAATCTCTTCTTCCAATTTCAGCTCCAGAATGTTGAAAAACTGGTTTTATATCTCTTACACCCATTACATCTGGTAGATCTTGTTTATTAGCTAAAATTAATAAAGGTACTCCATCCAGAAGATGATTTTTTATCATTTTATCTACCAACAAAAAAAAAATAATAATAATAATAATCTTTTCATTAATCGTATATAATTAAATAAGTGGTAAGAGGTTTCGAAAATGCAGTTTCCGAATTAATTCGTAGATTAGAATGTTTATATATATATAATTATCCAGTTTTTCTAACACAGCACTTGTATTGGGGTATAACAAAATAATGCATATTTTTGTAATTCTAAAGAAACTGCTAAAAAATTAACATTTATCAAATATTCTACGTTGACATTTTAAGATTTTCTAGTTGTAAGCTTGAGTTTCAGAAAATTTTTTAAGAATTAAAATAGACAACATCCATAGTAATTTAAATTTACAATACACTACAACTGAATTTTCGAAAATCTACCATATTTTTTTATGTAAAAATGTTTTTAAATACAAAATCTTTTATATTACCAAATATTTGCCTCGATTCTTCCATTCTATCACGATCATTTGAATCTATGACATATATAACCGCATGTGACTCCTGATAATATTTATCCCAAAGTGATTGTAATTCCATTTGGCCACCTAAATCCCAAAAATTTAATTTAATACCTTGTACAGTTATTGTACCTATATTTAATCCAACTGTTGTAGTAATTTTTGCTGGATTCATTCCTTTATAATTTTTTGTAAATTTTGTTTTAGCTGCTTCTAAATAAGTCTTTGAATATTTTCGAAAAAACTTAAATTAGATTTAATTTTTATGGTACAAATATTAGAGTATCTTACAGTTTTTCCAGCATTATCAAGACCCAAAATAAGGACACAATATTCTTCTTTTCGAGTCAAATATTTATAAAATCCATAAAGTAAGGTATACATCACAAAATCCTGTCGTCTAAATTGAAATTTTGAATTTCGAATTAATATTATTGAATATTAAACAAAATGACGATAAAATATTTCTTGTTTTCGTTTTAAAAATGTTTTGACGTCTACAAAATCTGACATTCTGTTATTACCACATATGTAGTTCAATATTTAAAAATTTTGAAGTACATAGCTGACAAAAATATACATATGACCTACAGCAACTAACAAATGTGTTCCCACTAAGCTAATTATTATCAAAAAATTTTTTTGTAAAAATTTTTTGAATTTTGAATATGAATTCAAGTCTCTTCACTAATTTATTCTTGAATATAGTATTATGAAAAATGTTTTACTATAAGTTTTAAATAAGAAATTCTGCCAAAGTAAAGTTGGATTCATTAGTTCGTCAGTTTTACGATGAGCTGATGTATTTTGTATGGAGGTTTTTATAAACGTCAATTGAAATGATAAAAAGAAACAAACGTTCAGTGGTTTTTTTTAATTAATTTAGGACGGTAAAATAAAAAATTATATACAAAAAATGTTAAATAATGTGACACATGAAAAAAACGCTTGCTCAAATTGAAAACAAATTTCTAAAAATTTGACATTAAAAAATTAAAATTGGGAAAAGTCAATTTGCTATCCCTAAAAACAATTTTAATAAAAAATTGTTTTAAATTGGTCTGTCTAAACGTAGTAGCTACCTTTAAAAAATAACTGTTTTTTAATTGATAAGGTCCATTCACAAGAAGTAACTTTGTCTCGAGACGACTCTTAATATAAATTTGCGTCAAAGTATATGCTCAAATTAATTCGAAAAAATTAAAAAATAAAGTCAAAATATTAAATTAAGGAAATAAAATTAAAAAATTTAATAATAGAATCCCACACGAGACCGTATTTGATTTTAATTAATAATTTTTTGAGTCACTCAAAATCGACGAACTGTCAATTTTGTCGAAATTTATCGATATTTTCGTTTTATGAAACTATAAGACTAAGATAATGTGCATTTATTTCTGCATACAGTCCCAACTCTATAAAATAGGGATATCGATATTCATATGTAAATAAAATTTGCATTGTTTTCTCGATAAATATGTCTTTGAAAATAGAACCGATAACAAAAAAAAAGACTAGTATAAAAGGAAATCAAATTTTGTCGAGTAAAAAAACTGGTACTTTTGAACATGTGTACAAATTTTTACAAAAAACCGGGTTTTCCTCAAAACTTAAGAAACCTTGTTCCAAAAGGACTTGTGATACAAAAGAACTTCAATGCAGACAAATCTTGCAGGAACAACGAAATTTAATCAACCACCAATTCTGGATTGAAATGAATCCAAATGAACGTTTAAACTATATTATCAAAAATACTACACTTTTAAATCCAGACATTGAACCATACTTTTCAACAAATCTGACAATAACAGGTCAATGTTATGCTGTATGCAAAAAAATGTTTCTCTCAACTTTGTCACTTATTGAAAAAAATGTGATGCAAATATTATTTGATGATTTTCAAAAAAATGAATGCAGTAGAAAAGAAAAATCTAGTAAAACAGAAACAAACACCCCCAAAATAAAGCCTTTGAAGAAAAATGTTTCTAATACAAAAAAGAGACCACATAAATCACCAAGATCAAGTGAAGATGAAGCAAGCAATCAGTTCTTTGTACCGAAAATAGAGTACGTGGAAGTTGAAGCAGAGCTCGTTGACGAAGATATTTCAGAAATGGAGCTTGATTTTGAAGACAAAATTGAAGAGGCAAGTTTGAAAAAAACTGTGGAAAAACCAAACCGCAAAAAACGTGTGACCGCAAAAAAAGAACGAGTGAAAAACAAAAAAGAAACCCGCAAATGGAGAGTTTCAATGGACTCAGCTTCGGAAAATGAATTTTTAGAGAGTTCCGATGAGTCGTGGAAAGAGGATGTTCATAGTAATTCTCCTGTTAGTGGTTCAGATGTGGATGATTCAGAAGGAGTTGTGATTGAAGCTCCCACTATAAAAACCGAAAAGCGTTCCAAAAGAGCTTCAAAAAAAGATACATCTGCTCCAGCTTATAATAGAGATATATCCACTCCAGTATCTTTAAAAAAGCCCAAAATCGAACCACAATCTGATTTAGAAAACATTAATTCTTCTAGTGAAGACGATAATTTCAGTAATGTTGAAGATACTGATGATTCAGATAATGAAGAAATTAATAAAACACAAACGCAAATAATTCAAGATGAAGGCGATGAGTATTCTGATGGGATATCACTTCCAGAAAAAATGGGGCCACCTTGTACATCAGAATTATGTGCGAAACTTAAAAATAGAAGCTGCAAAAATATAAAAGAGTTACAACGCGAAGAACTTTTCCATGAATTTTGGAATGAGAAATCATATACTGATCGAAAATTTTACGTTAAACAAAATGTGGAAATATTAGAACAAAAAGGCCGCCCAAAGAATATTACACCGTTAATATATAATATTACAATCGATAGTAAAAAATTAGAAGTTTGTCAAAAATTGTTTCATTCAACATTTGCGTTACGCGTCTCTTGCGTTTTAAATTGGGTTCATGATCGTAACTCAAGTGATTTTTATAACGCCAATGACGTCAAAAACTTTTTAGATCCATTGGATACTCCAAAAACGTTAAAAGCCAGAAAAAGATTTGAAAATTACGCTGAAAAACTACAATTACTTGAAGATTTTTTAAATTCTTTAGAAAAAATGCCACCAAAATCTTTTCCGCAACAAAAATCTCATAAATTTTATTTAACGGAAGAAATCGAGGGTCTTCGAAATTTGCAGAGACTGTACAAAAATGTAATGATATCTGAAGGCATAAAAAATCCATTACCAGTAAAAATTTTAAAAAAAGTATTTTGTGCTAAGCATTATACTTTTTACACTGGATATAAAAAAAGAAATGCTAAATTCAAAACTATCGATGATAGTGAAATTACGCCGGAAGTTGAAGAAGCTATGAAAAGAGACCAACAGGAAAGACAAAGAGATAAAATTTTAACTAAGAGACCAGGTTCATATATAACAGGTAACAATTTCAAAATCAAACACACTATTGTATTTTGCTGCCGTTATTATATTCGAATTGTTTCAGTTTTAGATATTGATACTTGTGATGGAAAAGTTTCTCCAAATTGGAATGGTGATGGAGAAGAATCAGATACAAATTCAAGACTTTGTTGTTTTAATTTAACAATTTCAAATGTCATAACCCTTCATACTTATAATTACTGGTTTTGTGAAATAGATGCACTAGATACCACTCCGTCAAGTTTTATTACATGTTTAATGGATTATTTTACAAATTTTTGTAAAACTGCTAAGCAAATAATCATTTATTGTCGCATTGGTGATAATCGTTTCAAAAGTATTGATATGACAAATGGATTATTAGATTATGCTATTACCAACAAATTAACAATAACGCAAAAGTTCTATATACCCCGGAAACATTTATACAAAGATGAAACTGAATGTCAATCTGTTTATAGATCTCTGTATCGCAAATTGAGGAGATTCGAAATTAACCTACCTAGTGATTACGTTACAGCTACAATTGATTGTAAAAGGGAACCCATGGAAGCAAAATGGGTTCATTTCAATCAATTTCGAGATTATTCATTTAATAGTAAAAAACACCGTTACTATAATCTGACAAACGATCCTGACGAATTTAATAACATTAAGTCTATTTTATGCAAGCAAGATGGAACCGTTTCAATTAAAATGGATTTCGATGATACATGGGTTTTATTATCTGATAATTTGAAATGCAAGTCAATAACATCAAAAGCAGAATGGCCCCAATTGTATTGCGATAGAAGAAAAATATCAGCAGTAAAATACCAGCTCTTGCAGTCTTTAAAAGTTAAGTTACCAAAAGATTGTCATTTTTTTTATGATTATTTAACCATTGAAATATAAATCGCATTTATAAATACATACACACATAGCATTTATAACTATGTGTGCATATAGTTAGATACTATGTACGCAAAGTACACAATTTACTTAGTTACACATTAAATGAGTAAAATAAGTTTACACATTCAGAAAAATTATTATTAATAAAAAGTAAATTTAAACCACATCTGATTAGTTCTTCTATTTTATGACTTTTTTGTGTAAAGCACATTTATTCTACTAATTTAAAACGGTTATGTTGTGGTTCCGGGACAACATTAAAATATTTTTTATAAATAATTTGGTTTTCTCGGCCAGCATAGTTGCGTTGAACCCACGAATGATCCCAATTTAAGTCTACTTTCTCGCATGTTATGTACACTTTCCCATGTTCCATAGCGAATAAAGTACCATTACGACCAAATCCAACATTCAATCCAGGGTGAAATCTGGTAGATAATTGAGTAACTAAGAGTGTCCCCTTACTAACATAATGTCCATCGTTAACTTTCCACCCTCTATGTTTAGGTCTAGCATGACCTTTTCTATTTCGTGTGCTCCCACCAGCTTTCTTACTAGCACTTCTCGTTATATTTAATAAAGTAGATTTTAGATCTCCTAATAGAGTATTTATTCCAAGATTCATTTTATGAATTTCAAACTATCGATAAATATGTTACTATTTTTCTACACACAATATGTTACATATGTTCTTCATATATGTCATAATATCAAAACACAAGTGCAGCCCTGCACTTTTGGCCTTTTAATAAAATAAAAACAGGGCTGAGCCGGAATATTTCTTTATTGCATTTAATTCTTAAATCTACCTGCTGTGTAGTATTCTAAAAAATAATATTTTTGTAGAGCTTAAATTTTAATTTAAAAAAAAAAATTTTATTTTTATCTTCGAGTGCGCACATTCGATTATAAAGTTAGTATTTATGTAGAGTATCAGCAAAGTTACATAAAATTGATAAGTAATATTTTATACTTAAAATATTAATTTTATTATTCATTAAATAAATTTTAACTGAAAAAACATCTTTGTTTTTTCAGTTAAAATTTATTATTCGCTATCTCATTTTGACAGATTTGTATGTAGCAGTGTTTTAGCTAAAAATCAAGATTAAATTAGAGATGCAGTGTATATACACCAGTAAACAAGGCCGAAAGTAAAACTGAAATACGAAATTATATTAAACGCGTTGAAAAATACGTTGATCAACATAGTCACACACACTTTAACATTATTTCAATTTTTTTCAGACTACAGCTGATTTAGTTTCATACAACACAAGGACCTTACCATTTTGTCCAACCAAGTTTTAACTATCAAACGGTAGATCAATTACTAGTCCGCTAACCATTCAATATATGGAAATCATCTGTTTTCAATGTGTTGAGTTGAGGGTCCAAGTTGAAGTGTGGATGAGCTACATTAGAGACGGATGTAATCGGAAAGTAATCTAAAATGTGTATTAATGCATCGTTGATGCAAAAAAAGTTGCTGATGCTATATCGATGTGATGCGTTTATCTTGGTGATGCAATATCGTTTTGATATGTTTTAATATTTTGACATGTTTCTATATATTTTGAAAAGATTTGATAATTTTAAAAGTTTTAAACAACTGAAAATCTATTAAAAAAAAGTTTTTAATTTTAATTAAGCTTTGAAGACTTCAATATAATGGAACATTTAAAGATATTAATACCCCGCATAAAGAAATAATTAATTTTATTAGTTATTGAGTTAAAATAATTAATTTATTACTTCTCAGCTTCCATTTAAAAAAATTTGCATCAATACAAAATCACAAAAAAAAAATTGATGCACAGCTAATATTAAATGATGCGAATACGATGCGTATTTTTGAAATTTTTGGACACCAAAGTACTACCGTATTGATGGATTTTCGTACATGACTTTTACATAACCACTTTCCGATTATACCCGATGTGTCGGTATATATTTATTGAATAATTTAATATATCCTTGAAATTTTTATTTGAATTTATGTAGTTTTGATATTCCATCGAAGAAAATCTACTAACTTTTAATTAATTTAGAAAATTACTTTTTATAAAAATAGAAAATACTGCTAATTTTCTGACTCGTCATAAAAATGTAATATTTTTGAGTGGGGAAAATTTCTTTTGGCGATAAAATATTCTGGTAAAAAATCTAAAAATTTAAATCCAACTGCTTTACAATTTGGCTTCACACGTCTATTCTATATATCTATAAGTACCCATGCTTTTACGTTGAGATGCGAAAATTTTGCATGAACCAAATACATACATATACAGGGTGTTTGCCATAACTTGACAAATAACTTCAGGTATGATTTCAGATCCCTGAAATTATTTGCCACCTTATGCGAAACACCTTCTATATACATATACGTACCTGGATTTTATACACTATGTAAGTTTTCTTTTCCAGCTTTAATTTTTTTTCTTAGACACGTTTTTATAATAAATTTTTATAATTAACTACACAACGAACTAGAAATACTAAAGGAAGGAGAATCTTTGTTTCTAGATCGCTTACACTCCCTAAAAAATCGCATCTTGAAAAAAAAGCATATTGAAGTCGAAAACTTCAGGTAAGTCTCTTTCTTTGCTCTAAAAATTTCAAAGTGAAATTAGCATTAAATGCCAAATGTTGTTTTTTTTTTTTTCGAAGAAGCAAAGAAAAAGCAAAGAAGATTAGATTTACTTTTTAAGGAATGTAAGCCAGATAGAAATAAAGATGCTCCTTCCTTTAGTATTTCTAATTCATTGAATAAAATATATACGGTCTTTTTTACGACTTTGACAATGCTCGAAGCAAATAGACAACTAGAAAAAATTTGGTTTCTTGTTTTTTCAAGATGTTTCTTTTAGTATTTCTAATTCGTTGGAAAAATTTTACACTGGATTGGATGTCCTTTAAATATATGGCGTCTTGGTTCAAATTGATTATTATTAGAACATGCATTAAATTTCGTAGTTCTGTCATTATTCCTTATCCAACCCAGATATGTTTTATTATTTTTTTGTATTAAGTTTTTAAATTTTAAAGTTTGAAATTTTTATATAAATATGTGCATGTGTATATATGTTTTTTGAAATTATTTATTCATATAAACGAATCTAAAAATCTTAACTACAGATTTGAAATTTTATGAATTTACTTTAGTGATTCATCCTAAATTGTTGCAGATCTGTCGTCCGGAAATTTGTTTTTCATTGATTTTATATTTTCATAATTTTTATAAATTTGGTTTAGGCAGGTTTCCCAATATGATCAACACGTTTAATATTGTTAAAGGGGTTCGGATTATTTTTACTTAAATGAGCAAATGGGGCATCAACACCCGGTACATTTTCATAATGTCCACGTGTTTTACGGTGTGTTTCAAGAAGTGTTTTTTGAATAAAACGATCACCACAAATTCCACATGTATATGGTTTCTCACCGGTATGTCTGCGTATGTGAATTGTTAAATCATTCGATTGAGCGAAAGCTCGATCACAGTAAGTACATTTAAAAGGGCGCTCCCCAGTATGAGTACGCATATGTCTTCTCAATTGATATGCTCTCGAACATCCTTTACCACAAATGCCACATTTATGAGGCTTCTCTCCCGTATGAGTTCGTCTGTGTTCGTGCAAACATGAAGATCTTGGAAATGCTTTATCACATAAATCACATTTAAATGGTTTTTCTCCAGTATGACGCCTCGTATGAACAACAAGAGTAGACGAATTACGAAATTTACGACCACAAAATACGCAAAGAAAATGTTTACCTTCTTCCAAACGTTTTTCATCGTGAAGGTCCATATGTAAACGCAAACCTGTTTTTGTAGTAAATTTTTTTTTACATTTCGGACACTCAAACTTTTTTTCTCGTTGAATATTTGTCTTTAAATGTCGTTTTAATAAATCTGGCTTAGTTGATGCTGCAGTACTACTGTGATGAATTGTAATATGTTTTTCTATATTAGCTTTCCACATAAATTTCATCTGGCAAACATCACATGTATACGATTTTTCATCGTTATAACATTGGCTCTTTTTATGATATTCGAGCAAATCTTCAGAAACATATCGCATATGACATAAATCACATTCGTATTTATGTTCCTTTAATGGATGAACATACCGTTGATGTCTCAATATTTTATAACGACGATCAAATGTTTCAGAACAATTTTGGCATGTGTATAAACGAGATAAAGTTACAGTCTCGCTATTAGTTTCGTCTACATCAGTTTCTGAATCACTGATATTTAACTCATTACCTATCAAGTTTGTCCCAGAATAAAATTTATGAAAATGTCCCTTTCGCACTTCTTCACTTATAAAATTTATTATTTTTTGAATATCTTCTCTGTTATCAGGAATAAGGCTTTTCAAATGATTGCTTTTTTCTACAAAGTCGGGATCTATAGTTTCTATTTCGCCGTGGCCAATTAAATGTCGCCTTAATAAAAATATTTTGTCAAATTTTAAATCACATATTTTACATTCTAAGTATTTTGTTTCGTGAGGCATACAATTATTTTTGTCCAAATCTATACCATCAATGTCAACACCAAAAGTATTATGAGTTCTTTCGTGCAATTTCAGCTTTTTTCTAGTTTGAAACTTTTTTCCGCAATTAGAACATTTAAACTCAGAATGCGATCGGAAATGATTCTGTAAATTTCGATTACTCACAAAATATTGATCACACCACTCACAGTAAAACTTTTTTTCTGAATGAGCTCTTTTATGGCATTTCAACTGAATAAGAGTAGAGAACTTAGCAGAACAATTTATGCAACTATAATGGGTTTTATAGTTCGAATTTGGTTTTAATGGTAAAGGTTCTGCAACGGTTATGGCTTGAACAACAGTTTTCTTTTCCAAATGACTTTTTCGATGTTGTTCTAAATTTTTGGATGTTGTTCCACACTTTACTTTTTCTTCAGAATGCAATAATAAATGCCTCTGCAAATTTCGATTGTTTACAAAAAATCTATCACACGATTCGCAGTAGAAATTCTTTCCCGAATGAGCTTTCATATGAAATTTCAACTGATCGAGATTAGGAAGCTTAGCTGAACATTTTGCGCAATCATACAGAAATGGCCTAGTAATGACTTTGACATCACTTTTCCTTTTGTCTTTTTCTTGTCTTTCATGTGTCGTTTTTGGTTTTGATGGTGGGGATTCCGGAACTTCTATAACTTTAACACCACTTTTCTCTTTGCAATTTTCTTGTCTTTTAAATTCGACTTGTTGATTTAGTGGTTCGACATCTATTTTCTCTAAATTTTTATTTAAAACTTCACAATAAGACTTGGAGGACTCTTTCCCATCGGTTTCAACATGTTCATCAAGTTCTAATTTAATTGGGAGTTCCAAATTGCATTGAGTGCCGGTTAAATTTTCAGTAACTTTTTTGCTGACTAACGAAAAATTTTCATTATGTTTCTCTTTAACTTCATCTCCTCTTATAGATTCTTTTCTTTGTCCATCTTGTTCATCTAAATATATTGTTTCATTTGGCCCACAACTATTTTTGTCTAAGTTTATACCATCAATGTTCCCTTGCCTTTCAAATGTCGTTTTTGGCTTTATTGATAAAAATCCCGAATCTGCTATAACTTTGACTTCACTTTTTTTTTTGTTTTTCTGTTGTCTTTTAAATGAGTTTTTTGGTTTAAGTGTTAAGGATTCCGTAACGCCTACAGTGTCGACATCACCTTTCTTTTCCAAATGCGTTTTCGAATGTCGCTCTAAATTTTTGTTCGATACAAAACATTTATTGCAAACTTCACAATAAAGCTTGGCAGATTTCTTCTCAATCTCATGAGTTTTAATATGCTTATCAAATTCCAGTTTATTTGCAGATTCCAAATTGCATTGATTGCAAGTTAAATTTTCAGTAACTTTTTTGCTGACTAATGGAAAATTGTCATTATTTTCCTGTTCAATTTCATTTTCTCTTGTAGATTCTCCATGTTCATCTACATATATAACTTCCTGTGGTCTACAACTAATTTTGTCTATACCATCAATGTCAACAATTAAATTATTTTGGCTTTTTTCTTGCAATTTCAATTTTATTTCGGGTTTAGACAATTTTTTGCTACTAGGAGATTCGAATTCTTCTTTTCCAATAGAATGCAAATTGTAAAGATGTCTCTGTAAATTCCGATTGTTTACAAAAAATCTTTCACACAATTCGCAATAGAACCTTTTTCCTGAATGAGCTTTCATATGAAATTGCAACTGAGTGGGAGTAGAAAGCTTAGCTGAACACTTTGTGCAACCAAAAAGTCTTTCAAAAGTTGTATTTCGTTTTGATGGTAAAGATTTTGGAACTTCTATAGTTTCGACATCAATTTTCTTTTTGTCGTTCCCTTGTCCTTCAAATAATGTTTGTGGTTTTGATGGCAAAGGTTCCGGAACTGCTATAGGTTTAACATTACCTTTGTTTTCTAAATGATTTTTTAAATGTTGTTCAAAATTTTTAATTAAGGCAAAATTTTTATTGCAAACTTTACAATTAAACTTGGAAGACTTCTTTTCATGGATTTTAACATGTTCATCAAATCCTGATTTAGTTGTAAATTCTAAATTGCATTGATTGCAGATTAAACTTTCAGAAACTTTTTTGCTGACTAACAAAACATTGTCATAATTCTCCTCCACAAATTCATCTTCCCTTATAGAATCTTTTTTCTGTCCATCTTGTTCACTATTAAAATTTTTATCAACATCTGAATCTGAATCAATATTGACAGGTTCTGAGTTAAAAATTTCGTCAAAATCAGTGTTTTCATGTTGGAAATCCTTAATTTCAATTGAATTACAACCTGAATTTTCAACAGCTTCTGCAGAGTTTAATCGACGTAAATAATCAAATAGAGCTTTTTCACTTTCTTCAGTTTTAATTTTAAAATTGTAGGCTGAAATTAAAATTAAAATTATTTACTAAATTTCATGCTCAGAATTGACCAATTTAAAATTTAATATTCTAATGCAACTAATTTTAGTATTTGCCATAGTTCCTTCATAAGATAATATATATATACATACATAATTGTATTCATATTACGTGTTGCGTAAGTAACAATATAAAATTAAAAATGATTGCCATTTTTTTTTTAAATTTATTTTAGATTATTCATTGTTTTAGAACACAAAAACGATACATAATTTCCTTCCATTTCGTCTGCATTTGTGTTTTATAGAATAATGTTACCACTATAAATATGTAGACATACATTTTAATATTATGTGAAGTTACATATGTCCATATGTTTGTATATTGGTCTCATTGGTTTAAACTACATATTATGTACATATGGAAGTACAATCGTAACACATGCATATAACATAATTAAAACAAAATATGTTGTATGTTATGTTTTTATGAAATTACAAATTATTTAAATTTTTGGAAAAATTTCATATATGCTGGCATTATTATTTTTATAAATTATTTGTACTTTTACCCAGTAACACCAATCCTCGCAATTTATGGACCCTACTTTATATTTTTATATCCAACTTTTTAATTATTTATCTGGTTCTCCTAAAATTTTGTGCATTTCTTAATGTATGTTTTTCCCAACCTCTCCCAGCCTCTAGTGAAGATAATATAATTTGGGTTGTAAGTTTCTGTTGCAACATAAATGCCATAAATTAACACATAAATCAGAATTTAGTATTCCTATTAATAGTACGCCTACTATAAAATTCGACTTATTTAATTAATAAACTTAATTTAACCCAATAGTGTGAACGTAAGTTGTTTTTCACTAATTTTAATAACAAAATGTAAATGTTTTCAATTTTTTTGTTGTTCTTTAACAACAAAAAAATTGTTTTTTTGTTTGTATTTTTCAAGTGTTTTCAATCATCATTTTGGTATAAGAAATTAGTTTTTAAGAAAATCAGCTTTGATAAAGTGCGTATGTAACGCACGAAATATATTAGCAAAAAATAAAAAAAAAGTATTTCATTCCGAATAAAAGGAAGTTTTCTTTTCATACCAATAAAAAAAAAAGAATTATATTTCGGAAAAATTATCAACCATTGAAAAAAAAAATTTTTTGAAGTTTGCCATGTTCTTCTGTAAAATTTAGAAACACATTTAAGTATAAAATTTAACAATGTTACTTTAAGTAGCTGCTTTAACTTGCGCCGCAAAAAATTACGAAACAAATAAAATACGCAAAGAAAACACAAGTGTTCCAGGGACTAGTATTAATATATCCGTATTCAACGTGTACATTCAGTCAAACTCATTGTTATAAGAACTTGTTTTTTTAAGTTTTTAAAATTTAAAGTTTGATTTTTATTACAGGAGTAATTCGAAGTAAAACTTGGCAGACTCCATCTTAATCTCACGAATTTAATTTGCTCATCAGATTCTAAATTAGCCTCAAATTCTAAATTGCGTTGCGTAGTTTAAATTCTCAGTAACTTTTTTGATTACTAAAAAATTTTCATCATCTTGCAATTCAAATTCTTCTTCCCTTACAGAATTTTTGTTTTGCCCTCCTTTTTCATCATAAAAATTTTTACTAATACATAAATTTGAATCGACATTGATAGGTTCTGAGCTAAAAATATCATCAAAGTTAGTGTCTTCATGTTTTTTGTCTTTAATTTTCATTAAATTATAATCTGATTTTTCTTCTTGAAATTTTTATTTGAATTTACATATATAGTTTTGATATTCCATCGAAGAAAATCTACTAACTTTTAATTAATTTAGAAAATTACTTTTTATAAAAATAGAAAATACTGCTAATTTTCTGACTCGTCATAAAAATGTAATATTTTTGAGTGAGGAAAACTTCTTTTGGCGATAAAATATTCTGGTAAAAAATCTAAAAATTTAAATCCTAAACTTTACAATTTGGCTTCACACGTCTATTCTATATATCTATAAGTACCCATGCTTTTACGTTGAGATGCGAAAATTTTGCATGAACCAAATACATACATATACAGGGTGTTTGCCATAAGGTGACAAATAACTTCAGGTATGATTTCAGATCCCTGAAATTATTTGCCACCTTATGCGAAACACCTTCTATATACATATACGTACCTGGATTTTATACACTATGTAAGTTTTCTTTTCCAGCTTTAATTTTTTTTCTTAGACACGTTTTTATAATAAATTTTTATAATTAACTACACAACGAACTAGAAATACTAAAGGAAGGAGAATCTTTGTTTCTAGATCGCTTACACTCCCTAAAAAATCGCATCTTGAAAAAAAAGCATATTGAAGTCGAAAACTTCAGGTAAGTCTCTTTCTTTGCTCTAAAAATTTCAAAGTGAAATTAGCATTAAATGCAAAATGTTGTTTTTTTTTTTCGAAGAAGCAAAGAAAAAGCAAAGAAGATTAGATTTACTTTTTAAGGAATGTAAGCCAGATAGAAATAAAGATGCTCCTTCCTTTAGTATTTCTAATTCATTGAATAAAATATATACGGTCTTTTTTACGACTTTGACAATGCTCGAAGCAAATAGACAACTAGAAAAAATTTGGCTTCTTGTTTTTTCAAGATGTTTCTTTTAGTATTTCTAATTCGTTGGAAAAATTTTACACTGGATTGGATGTCCTTTAAATATATGGCGTCTTGGTTCAAATTGATTATTATTAGAACATGCATTAAATTTCGTAGTTCGTTGTAGAGCTGTCATTATTCCTTATCCAACCCAGATATGTTTTATTATTTTTTTGTATTAAGTTTTTAAATTTTAAAGTTTGAAATTTTTATATAAATATGTGCATGTGTATATATGTTTTTTGAAATTATTTATTCATATAAACGAATCTAAAAATCTTAACTACAGATTTGAAATTTTATGAATTTACTTTAGTGATTCATCCTAAATTGTTGCAGATCCGTCGTCCGGAAATTTGTTTTTCATTGATTTTATATTTTCATAATTTTTATAAATTTGGTTTAGGCAGGTATCCCAATATGATCAACACGATTAATATTGTTAAAGGGGTTCGGATTATTTTTACTTAAATGAGCAAATGGGGCATCAACACCCGGTACATTTTCATAATGTCCACGTGTTTTACGGTGTGTTTCAAGAAGTGTTTTTTGAATAAAACGATCACCACAAATTCCACATGCATATGGTTTCTCTCCGGTATGTCTACGAATGTGAATTTTTAAATCATTGTCTTGAGCGAAAGCTCGATCACAGTAAGTACATTTAAAAGGGCGCTCCCCAGTATGAGTACGCATATGTCTTCTCAATTTATATGCTCTCGAACATCCTTTACCACAAATGCCACATTTATGAGGCTTCTCTCCCGTATGAGTTCGTCTGTGTTCGTGCAAACATGAAGATCTTGGAAATGCTTTATCACATAAATCACATTTAAATGGTTTTTCTCCAGTATGACGCCTCGTATGAACAACAAGAGCAGACGAATTACGAAATTTACGACCACAAAATACGCAAAGAAAATGTTTACCTTCTTCCGAACGTTTTTCATCGTGAAGGTCCATATGTAAACGCAAACCTGTTTTTGTAGTAAATTTTTTTTTACATTTCGGACACTCAAACTTTTTTTCTCGTTGAATATTTGTCTTTAAATGTCGTTTTAATAAATCTGGCTTAGTTGATGCTGCAGTACTACTGTGATGAATTGCAATATGTTTTTCTATATTAGCTTTCCACATAAATTTCATCTGGCAAACATCACATGTATACGATTTTTCATCGTTATAACATTGGCTCTTTTTATGATATTCGAGCAAATCTTCAGAAACATATCGCATATGACATAAATCACATTCGTATTTATGTTCCTTTAATGGATGAACATACCGTTGATGTCTCAATATTTTATAACGACGATCAAATGTTTCAGAACAATTTTGGCATGTGTATAAACGAGATAAAGTTACAGTCTCGCTATTAGTTTCGTCTACATCAGTTTCTGAATCACTGATATTTAACTCATTACCTATCAAGTTTGTCCCAGAATAAAATTTATGAAAATGTCCGTTTCGCACTTCTTCACTTATAAAATTTATTATTTTTTGAATATCTTCTCTATTATCAGGAATAAGGCTTTTCAAATGATTGCTTTTTTCTACAAAGTCGGGATCTATAGTTTCTATTTCGCCGTGGCCAATTAAATGTCGCCTTAATAAAAATATTTTGTCAAATTTTAAATCACATATTTTACATTCTAAGTATTTTGTTTCGTGAGGCATACAATTATTTTTGTCCAAATCTATACCATCAATGTCAACACCAAAAGTATTATGAGTTCTTTCGTGCAATTTCAGCTTTTTTTTAGTTTGAAACTTTTTTTCGCAATTAGAACATTTAAACTCAGAATGCGATCGGAAATGATTCTGTAAATTTCGATTACTCACAAAATATTGATCACACCACTCACAGTAAAACTTTTTTTCTGAATGAGCTCTTTTATGGCATTTCAACTGAATAAGAGTAGAGAACTTAGCAGAACAATTTATGCAACTATAATGGGTTTTATAGTTCGAATTTGGTTTTAATGTTAAAGGTTCTGCAACGGTTATGGCTTGAACAACAGTTTTCTTTTCCAAATGACTTTTTCGATGTTGGTCTAAATTTTTGGATGTTGTTCCACACTTTACTTTTTCTTCAGAATGCAATAATAAATGCCTCTGCAAATTTCGATTGTTTACAAAAAATCTATCACACGATTCGCAGTAGAAATTCTTTCCCGAATGAGCTTTCATATGAAATTTCAACTGATCGAGATTAGGAAGCTTAGCTGAACATTTTGCGCAATCATACAGAAATGGCCTAGTAATAACTTTGACATCACTTTTCGTTTTGTCTTTTTCTTGTCTTTCATGTGTCGTTTTTGGTTTTGATGGTGGGGATTCCGGAACTTCTATAACTTTAACACCACTTTTCTCTTTGCAATTTTCTTGTCTTTTAAATTCGACTTGTTGATTTAGTGGTTCGACATCTATTTTCTCTAAATTTTTATTTAAAACTTCACAATAAGACTTGGAGGACTCTTTCCCATCGGTTTCAACATGTTCATCAAGTTCTAATTTAATTGGAAGTTCCAAATTGCATTGAGTGCCGGTTAAATTTTCAGTAACTTTTTTGCTGACTAACGAAAAATTTTCATTATGTTTCTCTTTAACTTCATCTTCTCTTATAGATTCTTTTCTTTGTCCATCTTGTTCATCTAAATATATTGTTTCATTTGGCCCACAACTATTTTTGTCTAAGTTTATACCATCAATGTTCCCTTGCCTTTCAAATGTCGTTTTTGGCTTTATTGATAAAAATCCCGAATCTGCTATAACTTTGACTTCACTTTTTTTTTTGTTTTTCTGTTGTCTTTTAAATGAGTTTTTTGGTTTAAGTGTTAAGGATTCCGTAACGCCTACAGTGTCGACATCACCTTTCTTTTCCAAATGCGTTTTCGAATGTCGCTCTAAATTTTTGTTCGATACAAAACATTTATTGCAAACTTCGCAATAAAACTTGGCAGATTTCTTCTCAATCTCATGAGTTTTAATATGCTTATCAAATTCCAGTTTATTTGCAGATTCCAAATTGCATTGATTGCAAGTTAAATTTTCAGTAACTTTTTTGCTGACTAATGGAAAATTGTCATTATTTTCCTGTTCAATTTCATTTTCTCTTGTAGATTCTCCATGTTCATCTACATATATAACTTCCTGTGGTCTACAACTAATTTTGTCTATACCATCAATGTCAACAATTAAATTATTTTGGCTTTTTTCTTGCAATTTCAATTTTATTTCGGGTTTAGACAATTTTTTGCTACTAGGAGATTCGAATTCTTCTTTTCCAATAGAATGCAAATTGTAAAGATGTCTCTGTAAATTCCGATTGTTTACAAAAAATCTTTCACACAATTCGCAATAGAACCTTTTTCCTGAATGAGCTTTCATATGAAATTGCAACTGAGTGGGAGTAGAAAGCTTAGCTGAACACTTTGTGCAACCAAAAAGTCTTTCAAAAGTTGTATTTCGTTTTGATGGTAAAGATTTTGGAACTTCTATAGTTTCGACATCAATTTTCTTTTTGTCGTTCCCTTGTCCTTCAAATAATGTTTGTGGTTTTGATGGCAAAGGTTCCGGAACTGCTATAGGTTTAACATTAAATTTGTTTTCTAAATGATTTTTTAAATGTTGTTCAAAATTTTTAATTAAGGCAAAATTTTTATTGCAAACTTTACAAATAAACTTGGAAGACTTCTTTTCATGGATTTTAACATGTTCATCAAATCCTGATTTAGTTGTAAATTCTAAATTGCATTGATTGCAGATTAAACTTTCAGAAACTTTTTTGCTGACTAACAAAACATTGTCATAATTCTCCTCCACAAATTCATCTTCCCTTATAGAATCTTTTTTCTGTCCATCTTGTTCACTATTAAAATTTTTATCAATATCTGAATCTGAATCAATATTGACAGGTTCTGAGTTAAAAATTTCGTCAAAATCAGTGTTTTCATGTTGGAAATCATTAATTTCAATTGAATTACAATCTGAATTTTCAACAGCTTCTGCAGAGTTTAATCGACGTAAATAATCAAATAGATCTTTTTCACTTTCTTCAGTTTTAATTTTAAAATTGTAGGCTGAAATTAAAATTAAAATTATTTACTAAATTTCATGCTCAGAATTGACCAATTTAAAATTTAATATTCTAATGCAACTAATTTTAGTATTTGCCATAGTTCCTTCATAAGATAATATATATATGTACATACATAATTGTATTCATATTACGTGTTGCGTAAGTAACAATATAAAATTAAAAATGATTGCCATTTTTTTTTTTAATTTATTTTAAATTATTCATTGTTTTAGAACACAAAAACGATACATAATTTCCTTCCATTTCGTCTGCATTTGTGTTTTATAGAATAATGTTACCACTATAAATATGTAGACATACATTTTAATCTTATGTGAAGTTACATATGTCCATATGTTTGTATATTGGTCTCATTGGTTTAAACTACATATTATGTACATATGGAAGTACAATCGTAACACATGCATATAACATAATTAAAACAAAATATGTTGTATGTTATGTTTTTATGAAATTACAAATTATTTAAATTTTTGGAAAAATTTCATATATGCTGGCATTATTATTTTTATAAATTATTTGTACTTTTACCCAGTAACACCAATCCTCGCAATTTATGGGCCCTACTTTATATTTTTATATCCAACTTTTTAATCATTTATCTGGTTCTCCTAAAATTTTAAAAGATAATATAATTTGGGTTGTAAGTTTCTGTTGCAACATAAATGCCATAAATTAACACATAAATCAGAATTTAGTATTCCTATTAATAGTACGCCTACTATAAAATTCGACTTATTTAATTAATAAACTTAATTTAACCCAATAGTGTGAACGTAAGTTGTTTTTCACTAATTTTAATAACAAAATGTAAATGTTTTCAATTTTTTTGTTGTTCTTTAACAACAAAAAAATTGTTTTTTTGTTTGTATTTTTCAAGTGTTTTCAATCATCATTTTGGTATAAGAAATTAGTTTTTAAGAAAATCAGCTTTGATAAAGTGCGTATGTAACGCACGAAATATATTAGCAAAAAATAAAAAAAAAGTATTTCATTCCGAATAAAAGGAAGTTTTCTTTTCATACCAATAAAAAAAAAAGAATTATATTTCGGAAAAATTATCAACCATTGAAAAAAAAAATTTTTTGAAGTTTGCCATGTTCTTCTGTAAATTTAGAAACACATTTAAGTATAAAATTTAACAATGTTACTTTAAGTAGCTGCTTTAACTTGCGCCGCAAAAAATTACGAAACAAATAAAATACGCAAAGAAAACACAAGTGTTCCAGGGACTAGTATTAATATATCCGTATTCAACGTGTACATTCAGTCAAACTCATTGTTATAAGAACTTGTTTTTTTAAGTTTTTAAAATTTAAAGTTTGATTTTTATTACAGGAGTAATTCGAAGTAAAACTTGGCAGACTCCATCTTAATCTCACGAATTTAATTTGCTCATCAGATTCTAAATTAGCCTCAAATTCTAAATTGCGTTGCGTAGTTTAAATTCTCAGTAACTTTTTTGATTACTAAAAAATTTTCATCATCTTGCAATTCAAATTCTTCTTCCTTTTTTTAAATTCTTTAATTTTTCTCTTTCTCCGATGTTCATCATAAAATTTTATATCAGAATATGAATGTGAACCTTCCATTAAGGTAAGTTCTGACTTAAAAATTTCATCAAAGTTAGCAATTTTTAATTTTTTCTTCTTTAAGTAATCTTCATTTTTTTCGTCTTTAACTTTCATTAAATTATAATTCAATATTTCAACAGCACCAGCAGAACTAAATGGCTTATTTTGACATAAATAATGAAGAAGAGTATTTTCATTTTCTTCAGATTTAATTTAAAAATTGTAGACTGCAATTGAAATTAACATTATTTACTAAATTTCATGCTCAGAGTCGTCCAATTTTAAATTTAATATTCTAATGTAAAAGTAACTTTTATAAAACTGTTTAACAGTGGTACTCAATTTATGCGGCAGTATCCATTTGATATTTCCATTTAAATCATATGTATGTACATTTAAGTATTGGTCATACGTTGATTCCTTCAATATATTCTTAATTTTAATCATATTATGAGTTGCGTGGTATGAATACCAATGTAAAATTAATAACTATTGCTTTTATTTAAGTTTTATTTTACATTATTCATTGCTTTAGAACAACAAAATAATACATGATTTTCTTATATTTTATCTAATTTTTACAATAATATATACCTACTGTAAATTTAGGGATCAATATATATTGTATAAATATCTATATTGGCTTCTAAGACCTACACAATGTACAATTTTTGCTTGTATAAAAAATTAGAACACAAAATAAGTTGTACGTTTTTTTATGAAAATTATAAATTACTTAATTTACGGAAAAATTTCATTGATATTATTTTGTTGACTCAAGTTATTTTCTAGTTAGAAATAATGGAAATTTCAGTCGAAACAAATTAAAGAACCATCCTAATAGCTTTTTAAATTAGTTTCCAGAATAATTTCTGCCAGTGTTATGATTTTTACATACATATAATTTGTACTTTATGTAATATATTTTATTCAGTTAGAATCATTGTTATAAGAACTTGTTTCAGATTCTAATATTGTGTAATTCGTCGCACATAAAGAACCTCCATTATGGGGAGTATTGCTTATAACAGAAGTACTTTGCAATAAAGGCAATGTTAACGGATTACATTGTATATAAGGATGATGCGCCTGAGCACCTGTTACAAAACTTGAGATGTCTTTATAATTGAATGAGGAATTTCCAATTCCTACATCAGAGTCAGGGTTACGATCTACAATATGTTGAGGCAGGCTATTAACTTTATTAATTGAATTCTTTACTTTTCCTAGATGTGATTCCATAGTGACATTTTCATCGTCCGGCAATTCATTTTTCATGGGTTTTGTATCTTCATTATTTTTTAACGAATTCGGTTTAGGCAGTCCAATTTGATCAACACGACCAGCATTGTTTAAAGGGTTCGGATTATTTTGACTTAAATGAGCAAATGGAACATCAACACCCGCGACATCTTCATAATGTCCACGAGTTTTACGGTGTGTTTGAAGCGCTGTCCCTTGAATGAAACGTTCGCCACAAATACCACATGTATATGGTTTCTCACCGGTATGTCGGCGTATGTGAATTGTTAAATCATTCGATTGAGTGAAAGCCCGATCACAGTAAGTACATTTATAAGGTCGATCCCCAGTATGAATACGCATATGTCTTGTCAATTTATTTGATCTTGAAAATCCTTTGCCACAAGTGTTACATAGATGAGGTTTTTCTCCTGTATGTGTACGTCGGTGTGTTCGTAAATCTGAAGATCTTGGAAATCCCTTATCACAAAAATCACATTTAAATGGCTTCTCTCCTGTATGGCGTCTTGTGTGAACAACAAGATTAGACGAATTACGAAATTTTCGACCACAAAATACGCAAAGGAAATGTTTACCTTCATCTCCTATATCTGTACGTTTTTCATCATGCACTTTCATATGACAACGTAAATTATCTTTTCTACTAAATTTTTTTTTACATTTTGGGCATTCAAACTTTTTTTCTGCTGGATTATGTGTTCGTAAATGACGTTCTAAATGCTCTGGTCTTGAAAATTTTTTGTAACATATTTCACAATCTAGCTTACACTTAGATGAATATTTTCGAATAAGCTTTTGTGGTGCTCTAGTTCTACTATGATGAATTCTAATATGTTCTTCTATATTAGCTTTCCACATAAATTTCATCTGGCAAACATCACATGTATACGATTTTTCATCGTTATAACATTGGCTCTTTTTATGATATTCGAGCAAATCTTCAGAAACATATCGCATATGACATAAATCACATTCGTATTTATGTTCCTCTAACGAATGAACATACCGTTGGTGTCTTAATATTTTATAACGACGATCAAATATCTCAAAACAATTTTCGCATGTGTATAAACGAGATAAAGTTACTGTCTCGCTATTAGTTTCGTCTACATCAGTTTCTGAATCGCTGAAATTTAACTCATTACCTATCAAATTTGTCCCAGAATAAAATTTATGAAAATGTCCGTTTCGCACTTCTTCACTTATAAAATTTATTATTCTTTGAATATCTTCTCTACTATCAGGAATAAGGCTTTTCAAATAATAACTTTTTTCTACAAAGTTGGGATCTATAGTTTCTATTTCGCTGTGGCCAATTAAATGTCGCCTTAATAAAAATATTTTGTCAAATTTTAAATCACATATTTTACATTCTAAGTATTTTGTTTCGTGAGGCATACAATTATTTTTGTCCAAATCTATACCATCAATGTCAACACCAAAAGTATTATGAGTTCTTTCGTGTAATTTCAATTTTAATTTAGTTTCAAAATTTTTTTCGCAATTTGAACATTTAAACTCTTCCTTTTCCTCAGAATGCAATTTTAAGTGCCTCTGCAAATTTCGATTGTTTACAAAAAATCTATCACACAATTCGCAGTAGAAGCTCTTCCCCGTATGAGCTTTCATGTGACATTTTAATTGTACAGGACTAGAAAACTTAGCTGAACAACTCGTACAACCATAATGTCTATCAATTGCCATTTTTAATTTTGATGGTACAAACTCCGGAACTTCTAGAACTTTGACATCACTTTTCTTTTTCAAATGCTTTTTTGAATGCCGTTCTAAATTTTTGTTCGATACAAAATTTTTATTGCAAACTTCGCAATAAAACCTGGCAGACTCCTTTTCATTCTCATGAGTTTTAATATGCTCATCAAATTCTAATTTAACAGCAAATTCTATATTACATTGGTTGCAGATTAAATTCTCAGTAACTTTTTTGATTAAA
The DNA here is from genome assembly GCF_029603195.1 of Condylostylus longicornis. NCBI lineage: Eukaryota > Metazoa > Arthropoda > Insecta > Diptera > Dolichopodidae > Condylostylus > Condylostylus longicornis. The sequence continues at coordinate 1,087,245 of NW_026577982.1, forward strand.
AAATATTCATCATTTTGCTGTTCAAATTCTTCTTCCCTTACAGAATTTTTGTTTTGCCCTCCTTTTTCATCATAAAAATTTTTACTAATACATAAATTTGAATCGACATTTATAGGTTCTGAGCTAAAAATATCATCAAAGTTAGTGTCTTCATGTTTTTCGTCTTTAATTTTCATTAAATTATAATCTGATTTTTCAATAGCATCAGCAGAGTTAAATAGTTCATTTCGACGTAAATAATCAACTAGAGCATTTTCACTTTCTTCAGTTTTAATTTTAAAATTGTAGGCTGAAATTAAAATTAAAATTATTTACTAAATTTAATGCTCAGCAGCGAGCAAATTTTAATTTAATTTTTCTAATGCAACTAAGTTGTACCACAGAAATGGTATTTAACGAAGTATAAAGTTTTTTAAAAATGGTCACTTGAGACATATTCTCATACAGCAGTGTTTTAAGATATTTTCTTGCACCGCATTTAAATCATGTATGTATATTTGTCAATTATTATTATTCAATTGGATGGATATAAATTCATATTATATGTTTGATCTAGCATTATGCTGTCATGACTAGTTATAAATGTGGAGAATTAAAAAAAAGTCAAGTACGTACCTGTAATTAGTTCTTGTTGGCAGGAGTCACAAATTTTTGTTGGTAATTCCACAGATTCGTTCCATTTAACTTGAAAAAGTTTTAACAGAATATCACCCAATGAAAGCGGTGAATGGAATGTTTCAGCAACAGAATATAAGGATGTTAAAGTATCGCACTCAGCCAAACATGATCGACATGTAATATCAATATTTAGATTTTGTATTATCTTAGGCATTTTGTACAAATTATATCTACGATATTAGTAGATCTATGTATATATATATTTATTTTATAAAGCACACATTAAACAAATATGGATGTAATAAAATTTACTACAGCTCTTACTAATTTGTTAAATTATTAACTATTAATGACGTTTAAAACCAAATTAAGGGATGAACAGAAAAGTATTAAATAGATCAGAATGTGTTCTGAAATTAAACATATTGACGTCGAAAATGCAGGGGTGATATCGCGTAACTTAATAGTAATTGTTTTACCAGTTTTGAAAATTAGCATCTTTTACTTGTTCAAACTACTCATGAACTTTATTATGCAACTTGTGAATGGAACAGCCTTGTTCTGTATATATGTAAGTAAAACATAATTTTAATTTTTTTGGCATAACCTTTTTTTTTTTTAGCTAGCTTTTTCTTTTATTATTCAAATGCCAATTACAAAGGAAAAGACGTTAAGTATTATAAACCAATATCAAAATAACTCCGAAAATACACAATCGATTTGTTTTGAGTCAAAAATGCTATATCCATCTACTAGAAACAAATAACGTAATTGAACAGATCATTTACGCGTTAGTTCGTGGTAATGTAGTTGGGGTCAATTTTTGCTAACCATGAATTGTTAGAACATATAAAATACATATATACACATATATTCTGTATGTTATATATATGTTATATACATATATTATTATTTGTTATTCATTATACATAATATTATATATTTTTCAGTGAGAATTTAAAAAATTAAAATTTTCCAGAATATAAAGATAGGTCACATCCCTTAATTATTATACCAAACTCTCTCAATTTGTTAAAGCGAATTGACAATTGACACATAAATATTTAAGTAATTTATCTTATCAAAATTTACATTAAAACTATGTCCACAGTTTTATTATCAAAGTTGACATAAACTAATACAAGTTTATTGAAAACTTTATTCTACTCTTCAACCCATTTAACCAAAGTTTAATTATTTTTAATTAAATAATATTATGTACTATAATTAACGTAGTGTGAAAACTTGTTACCGTAGTGTAATGCAAAAGGTAACGAATTCAAGTTTAGTATGTGCAAATTTTTAAAAGCTAATAGACGTTACTTACCTGGTGAGATATAAAGAATTTTATTGTAGTAAGCGAATTAATTTTATTTTTTTTTTTTACAGTAGACAATCGATTATTTTGTGACCTTGGAAATTATTTTCAATTGAGTTTTTAATTCATTTTGTTTTTATTTAAGTTTTTATTATATAGAGAAGAATGATCAAGTCAATAGGATTATCATTGGTACCTTATTCAAATATTCTAGCAAAAATTGCTGGAACTTTAACTTCACTTCAATTTTTATCTGGATTCTTTTTCTTAAATGATATTCGTAAAAAAAATTCAACAATTGGTTTTCCCGTATGGCCTTTTTTGGGTGGTATTGTTTTGTAAGTTTTACATAAATTTTAAAATTAGCTATGTATATCGAAATTTGATTTATTTTAAATAATTTTTAGGTGTGCAATTAGTTTAAAATTTGGGGTTATTATACGTGATGATGCTATGATAAAAGTTAATTTTTTGGGTTTTGCTTTAAATATTGTATTTATGATGGTTTTTTATTATTTTACTCCAAATGAAAATAAATTGAAACTTTGGGGTCAAATAGGCTTAAGTGGATTATTTACAGCTGGTTGTTTTGCTTATGCAGATTGGGAAAATCCAAATTTAGTTGAATTTCGTCTTGGAATGTTAATTACTATTGTTTTAGTATTTTTAGTAGGATCACCACTATTAAGTTTAGGTGATATAATGAAAAAAAGAAGTACAGAAGGATTACCATTTGCAATGATATTCTCCGGAACACTTGTATCAGCTTCTTGGATGTTATACGGTTTTTCCATTTTAAATGATCTTATGGTGGTATGATTTTCAATATTTTTAAACAATCAAACTTTTTCTCTTATTTACTTTTTTTTTTAGTTCCAAAATGCATTCCTCCTATTTCTCAGTGGAATACAATTATCATTATTTGCTATTTACCCGTCAAGCGCTAATAAAAATGACAATATTAGAGATAAGAAAACCAAATAACTACTAATTATTTTAACATTTCTAATCTATTAAATGGATAAGATAAAGATTGTGATGATACATTTTCCTGTGGTAAAATTTTGACAATAATAGTTTTGTAAAATACAAAAATAGGACAAATGATTGCAATACAATACCGTTTTTGTTATTTAATCACTAAAAAATTTATTTGGAAAAGTTAGTTAGGAAATAATTATTGATTGTATATACATACATACATACAAATATATTGTTAAAAATCAGAGCTATTTTTTTGAAGAATTGTTAATAAAGTTAATTGTTATAGATAGTATAAAATTATAATGATTTTTATTTTATTGATTTTAGTCAAGTAGGTAACTACATAGTTTTAAAATTTATGGGTATTCTTCTGTATTCAACACAGGTTATACACAATATAATAATTTAATCAATTTGAATTTTCTTATATGGAGAAAATGAAATTTTTAAATTAATTAAAAAACATCGATTTTAATTTGTACAGTAACTCACTCGAAGACATTGAAGACAAAAGAAGCTACAAAATAATCTAATTCAAAGCTTTAATATGGAAAGATGAAACACTTGTTATGTCCAAAAGTACTATAGTATCCATAGCATAACATATTAAAGATAAATAGAAGCAGTTATCTACCGGCGAGATACACATGATACCAGAAATGTTATAGAATAGACTGATAAATAGTTGCTCATTCCAAATTAAATCTTAACATTTTAAAAAAATAAAAATGCATAATAGTATTTTATTAAATATATTTCTTTTTTTTTTAAATATTTATATATATATATATATTTTTTTTCCATTATCATCTGATTTCTATACATATTTAATATTTCTTACCGTCTTCAATCATAATTTAATTTTATTTTGTTAAGTACACAATTTTAGTTACGTTTTTTTTTTTATGAAAAACTGAAATTAAAAACCAAAAAAAAAAAATTAGTTGTAATATATATGCATGGTTTTCTTAAAATCATTTTTTTGAAAATTTATTCCCTTATAATTATTTTAAACTTTTTTTAAGCTCAAATAAAAGTTGTCTTTGATTTTGTTTAATTTAAATTTCAATAACCTGAATGTATAAAAAGAAATTTTAAATAAACTCATCTTGTTTTTTCAAAATTAACAACATAATATATTAAATTATATAATAATATTTATATATATATATAAATATACTGCATATTTAATATAATTATTAAATAATTTATGTATGTAAAATACAAATAACTCATATTTTGTACAATACATAAATAAATAATATATGCATGCATATAATTACAATTGTTTGCTATAGTTAATATAATATATTTTGTTTTTTATTTAATTATGATATTCTTAGAATAATTTTTTAATTTTTAAAATTCACATATACATTAATTAACTGGAAAATTAAAATTATAATGAAATTATTTAACATATTAATTGGTATTATACCAATTTTTTTTTTTTAAATATTTTATGGATTATAATAAATTTTTCGATAACTTTTTAAAATTTTGATAGCCTAATTACATTAAAACAATTCAAGAGGAAAAATGAAATAAATATTAAATAGTTTCATAATTATTATTTTTTCAAATTTAATTAAAAAATTTTATTAAATTAAAATTATAAAAAAGTGAAAATATTCCTCATTTTTTGTCGAAAAATATAATTTGAATAAATTACAAATAATTCGCAATATTTTGTAGAAAAATAATTTATTTTATAAGTGGATTTAGGCTTATGTTAAGCAATAAAAATTTATCATACTAAAATCTTAATATTTCAAAATACGCTTTCCATATTTGTTCAAGTGATTCCTAAATGTGTTTTATTTTTTCTTGAAAATTCTCTAAAAATAAAATATAATAGGTAGTTGACGTAATTTAATGAGCAATACGGGACGTTAATCAATAATTAATTTTGTAGGAATAATTAATAAAAATTAATAACTCAATACCAATATCAACTGGAAACTTTTTTTTAAATGACTGAAAAATATTTATTATGCATTTATACAGCTTTTATTTTAACTTTCATCAAATTGTCAAAATACTTATTTATAATACTGTAAAAATCATGAATATATAAAATTTTGGGTATTTTTTTTTCCTAATATATACTGCATTTACAAACTTAAAAATATTTATTTAAATTATTTTGGTGTTATTATTTTTTTTTTTGAAACCGGAAATAAAGAAATTTACATAATTATGTTTATAATTATATATAAAACATTTCGGCGGGAATTTTATTTATTTGGCTTGCTTATATCAATAGTATCTGAAAGAAATTGCAAAAGAATATATTTTAATTTAAAATTGATTTAAAAAAAGTGGATTAATATAATAATAAGATTAATTTTAAAAATGCTTAAAGAAGCCACTACTCGAATACGAGTAGAACCAAATTTTATTTTAAAAATTTAGTAAATCTTTTCAAATTATAATTTCCATAGTAGAGAAAATATTTTCACAGTGATTTTAATTTTACATCAAATAATATGAAACTGAAATTACAAAATGAGTTTAACTATTTTTTTTCTATTTTGCTTTTGTTCTTAATTTTCGAATTTAATTCAATGTAATTTAGTATAACAATAAATATTACAATATCCTTAATTTCCTTTCATTTTTGTATTTTGTTATTTAATTTTTACTTTTTTTTGTAGATTTTAATTGTTATTTTTCAATATATTTTTATGAGTGGCTGCCTGTTTTAATTAAAATTTTCGATTTTTCTTAAATCTTCTTTTTTCTTATTAAATTTTTATTTGATTTTATTCTCATTTAAAAATTTTATCTATTTTTTTTTAGTGTTTAAATCAATTTTCTTTTATTAAAAATTATTTATTTTGTTTTGTTTGTTTTATTTCACATTCTAAAATATGAAATAATATTATAAATAATAAAATCATAACACATATTATAGAAGTTTTTAAATTTTTATAAATTAATTTAAAAAAAAATATTAAATGTTAAAAAGAATTAATTATTTATTTAAATTTTTTATAAAATTTTGAGGTATTGAAAAGATTCAATAAATAAAAAGCATTTTTTCATTTATAATTTTTTTTTTTTTTTGGGTAATAATGTTACTAGCTATGATTGAACATTTAGTTTTTCCCACCCTACATTAATAATAAAATTAAAATATGTAATATGATTTTATTATATAAAATTTTATTTCATATTATTTTTATATCTATAGCTAATGTTAGTTTTTTTTTTTTTTTTTTGAATCACCTTTCTGTTATTTTTCATATTGTATATTTTAAGCTATTTGATTTTAATTTTAATTAATATTCATGAATTTCATGTTAAAGTATCAGCGACGTTTTCTTTATATATAAATACATATGTATTTTGTAATAATAATAAAAAAAAAACTGAAAATTAATATATTTATCTAACAAAATACTTTTTTCTTATTTCTTGCTTGTGTTGTTTATTTTTATATTTATTTATTGTGATTCAGCTTCTTTGAAAATTTTTATATTTAAATTTAATTTAAATTTAATTAATATACTTTTTTTTTTATAACAATTTATTTTAGTATAAAAATTCTAATATTTTCTTTTTTAAATTACTTTTATTTTAATTCAAATTTTTATAATTATATTGTTTTGTCTTTATTAATTTTTTATAATATATCCAATAAAATGTTGCGAAAATTAACATTTTTATAAAAAAAAAAAAAAACTCAATGAAATAAAATTAATAATTTGACTTTATATAGTTTTAATATTGAAATATATTATAATAAATGAGAAGAATACATGTATTAAAAATATATGCATTTACATATCGTATATACATATAATATTTATAAATAATGAAAATATAAATGACAAAAAAAAAACTATATAATTATATTAATTTTAATGAACGGACAGATTTATTCGAAAGAGTTTTCAGGAAAACCACTAACTTCCGTTTGTTCGAGAATTGGTTGGCCATCAATTACATATGATATGCGTAGTCTCATTCGTAAAACAGTCTAAAAAAAAATTACAAAAAAAAATAAATAATTAATTTATAATACATAAATTGCTTGTAAGTTTAAAAAAAAATATACAAAAAGTTTTTAATTAAAATTACCTTGGACGTACTGACAATTCGCATTTCTTGTGTAATAATACCACCAGGTGTTAGTAATGAGCCTGAGGGTGATAACATTTGTAATGTAAAACTCTTAGGAACTGCAGCCTAAAACAAAAAATTAAAAAAAAATTGATATTTACATATTTGTATCAATCATTGTTTTCTAATTCTCAAAAAACCATCGTAAGAGGTTTTAAAATGTTTTATTTACTTGAAACAAAAATTGTTCTACGTTTGTTGCAGAATTATTAGTAGCTGTCATAAAAACTTGTAGACAATCGCTGCCCTTCGAGGGACATAATTGTACTAATAATCCATTTTTATCTAACGCTGTCATTTTAGGGCCTTCGGACTACAAGAAAGAAATAAATAACATTTTTAAATAAAGTAATAAATTATATTTTTATTTAACAACTTACCTGAATTTGATTTTGAATTAAATTATTTGATAACATACTAGATTCTAAAATATTCATATTATTTAAACTGGTTAATGCTGGATTAAGTGCTAAATTCGCAACTAAATCTCCATCACCATTTGTTGTTGGAATTGTGTTTATATTATTTAATATATGGTTTTCTATATTTGTTGATGTTATTTGTTGTGGCTGTTGAGAGTTTGATGTTGTTAAATCTAAACCACCTAATAAATCTAATAAATCTTGATTGTTTGTTGTTGGGGTTTGTAATTCCGATGATATTGTATTCGCGTTTTTAGAATTTTTTCTTTGTAAGGTAACGTCTGATGGACTTATATCTGTACCGCACAATAAATCTAATAATGCATTTGATTGGTCTCCTTGATTATGTTGTTCACTTTCTTCTAAACCATTTTCAATTAATTCAGATCCGTTTTCTTCATATGAATTGTTTGAATTGTTTTGTGGTGAAGAACGATTAACTTGTAACGGCGGCATTTTTTCTAATAAGGGCGGCCTTAAATGTTGATGCGAATTAAATAGTTGAGTAAATTCGACACCACGTTGCTGTAAATCTACATTCAAATGTGTACCAAATGTCTCTATTAATGCTTTAATTTCCCTAAAATTATAACAAATAAATTTTTTTCCCCTTTATTTTGTTAATTTTTTCTTACTCTTGACCACTTTGTAGCCTTGTGCTTAATTTAACTAGTGAAACGAGAGCGTATTGCTTACTTGTTGTTGATACTTGAGCAGAAGTTAAAAATTTATTGTAAAGTGCAATCAATTCAGTTTCGGGAGGTTTTTCAAATTCTGCCGAAAGAAAAATTTTTTTAACTTATTCATTAATTTCCTATATGATGTAATGAATCAAATATATTATAATAACTAATTAAATTACCTTCAGGATTTTCGCCATACATAAATAAATCACCATATTCACCTATTGCCCAAACAGCAACTTGAAGTAAAGGCTGTTTATCTTCACAATGATTATTTACTTGAATTGATTCCCATAAACGACTTGTTATATATGTTTGTTCTGGTACAGAACTTCCTGATATTAATTGAATAGTGGATGAAACAACATCATCTCGAACATAATTACCAGCCTTAAAAAAATTGAATAAAATTTTCAAAATAATAAAGTTGTTTTTAAAAGAATAAAAGTATAAAACTAACAGCTATTAAGACACTTAATAAAGTATCTAAATGCCAGCGCGGTGATGGTGCATAGCGTTCAGCGGCCAAAATCATGCCAGAACTACAATGTGCCTTAAATTCTGGATCAGCTTTCTCCAAAAATAATAATAATTCCTTGGTCATAGTACGAATATTTTGTGAATTTATTAAAGCAAATGATAATTCCATAGCACGCCTACGTATTGATACATCAGGATCCTTTAAGCATTCCAAAATAGTTGTTCTATGCCTTTGTACAGCTGATGTATCGGCATGCACGGTTCTTAATAAGGTATTTAAAGCAACATAACGTATATTTTTATCGCTATTTAATAAAAATCGGCCTAAAATATTAACAGCCAAAACACGCAAACCACCTTCCGAACTAAAAATATACAAAAAAGAAAATTAAATTAGATGTTTTTTTATTACAATATTAAATAGTAATATTAATGTTACCGTATATCCATAATTGATAAAACAGTTTCATATAATATTGTATTGCCAACGTTTTTACTAGTCTCAGTATTTGTTGCAACTTGAGCTAAAATATCATTCATTGCTTCTGATGCATCTGGATCATTATGACCCAAAATTCTTAATAGCCTTAAGATTTTTACTTGAAGGAATGGATCACTAACACCACTAACATCATGTTCTGGAGAATAACCAGCCAATATTAAATTCTTTAAAATTCTTACTAAATTTGGGACGATCTAAAATAATAACATGCAAAAAAATAACTTTAATTTCTAATCCGATTCTTCTGATAATTTCATAAAATCATACATAAAAAATATAATATAATTATATGTAATTATAACAAAAAATTTTTAACATTTACTTAATGTATAGTACATAATGTATATATGTATGTATGTTAAAATTCAACTTAAAATAAATTATTTTATAATATTTTAATTATTATACATTAAATTAAAAAAAAAAATAATTAAATAAAATTTTTCACAGCCATATTTTCATTTATAGCGTTTTGCATACCTCTCGATTTCCACTATCCTGGCATAGCAATAACATAAAAAATATGTAATATAGAAACCATTTTTTAATTCATATTAAAAATCAAAATTCAAATTTGGTGCAAATTGGTTTGTATAAATAGATCAAATCAAAAATAATATTGGTATTAAATTTTAAAATTAAAAAAAAAAAAGTGTTTCAACAAGGAAAAAAAGTGAAATGAAAATTAACAACTAAAAACTTAATTGCCGGCGCAATTAAGACAGTTTTTTCGATTTTAAATATTTTGCAAACTTCAAGGAAAATTTGTAAAATAATAAATTTGCTAAACAATATTTTAAAAAATGATTTTACGGCGTTAGTATTCAAAATGAAATTCATGATAGCTAGATGTTTTAATACATATGTAGGTTATTTAATAAATTTTAATGTTCTTTAATGAATGCTTCTATACGCATATATGATTGAAAATAGGTTTTAGAAATTAGAATATTTTTGTTTTCAATAGGACTGCCTAAAGATATATGCTTTTTTCGGCAAGTTTTAAAGTTTATTTCTTAAAAACAAAATAATGCTTTGACAAATTAAAGTGATTTATAACAGAAAGCTTTTTTTTAAAATATTTTTTAAAAAATCTAGCTACTTTCCGCTCTTACTGAATACATAATTAAATTTTAGTTGAACTAAAAGAAAAATACAAAAACTATTAATAATTTTGATCTATGGAATGCTATTTAAAAATTAGAAATATTATTATAAAATAATGTCAATAATTAATAAAAATAATAAGTAATAAGAGGAAACTATTTTTTTACGAAAATAATAAAAATAAAAATTTTTTCATTAATATTCAATTCACTACTTGTAATTATTATGAAAAACATTTTTAAAACATGTGCATTAATATTAGCCTAGGCTATTAATCTTAATACTTTGTGTTTTTGTTTATAAATTACTTTCAAAAATAAATTATTTAAATTTAATTAGATTAAATATTTAAATTCTACATAACACATCAAATTAATAAAATAATTTAGCAATGCTTTAGCTTTCTAAACTAAATTAAAAAAAAAATTAATATAAATTAATTAGTGTTCTTTTTCCCGTGTAAAACATTAAATAATTACCTTTTTAAAATGATTTAAAGTATCCACGCTATTTTCACACATTTCGGTTATTAAAGTTACTCCAGTAATTAAAATACCTAAAATATTATAAAAAAAAAATTAATTATTTTCATACATAAAAAAAATATTATTATGAATATTTACCATGATTCTTTTCACTTAAAAGAGATCTTGTTGCTGGCAAAAAAATTTCCATTAATTCCGGTACACGCCTTATAACACGAAACGCACATAATGCCGCTTTTTTACGTATATAAGTGTTTGGTGATTTCATTAATCTTTCAACTTCACTTGCTAAATCTCTTGCCATTTCTGGTGAAGCAATTGCACCTAATGTACATAGCGCCAAACCGACGACAAATTGTGTTGAACTGTTTAAATCACTACAAATTGAAATAGAAAAAAAAACATTATAGTTAAGTAAAACAAAAAATTATATAAACATTTTTTTTTTTGTATAAAATTTCAAACGAAAATAAGAACTATTTTAGAAATGTTAAAATAATTTAAAAATTTTTAATTTAAATAATTTAGATGTATTTTGAAATATGTAAAAATTATTTATCATTTTAATTTTAAGCTATATACTTCTTTAAGCAGTTTGTTATTAATAAATGAACATCTTGTCTTTCATCTAATAACAACATTGCACCTAAATAACCAATTCGTTTGTCTGTAAAACGTGGACTTGCTGTTAACTTTAAACATTCTAGTTGACCAAAATGTGCTGGATATCCTAACATATGTATGTAAAGTAATTTTGCAATATTTCTACACCTAAAATTAAAAAAAAAAAAACGAATAAATTGATTATTCCTTTTTTTTTTTCGTAAATATTTTTACCTCCAAACAGAATCTTCTTCACGAAACGTGCTACGTATATAGGCACATTCTTTATTAACTACAGCTCTTTCTTCAGCTGCTGTACGCGCTGCACGAATTTGTCTAATTAAATCTCTTAATCTTGTAGGTGTGGGCATTCTCACTACAAAAAAAAAATAATAATAATAAATTAATTAATTACATAATTACATATTTTAAATTGAGAATTATAAAAATAATCAGAAACAAGAAAAGAAACACAATGAAAACAAAAATTACTATATTATGTAGTATAGTAATAAATATACATATATATAAAATTAATTATTTACAAATAATATTTTTTAAAGACAAATGTTAAGTATATATAAAATTATTACCCCTTTCGACAGCTTCATTAAATGCTTGGCGTATTGTAGCCATATTAAATGCTGGATTAAACCTAAAAAAAATTAATAAATCGCATACAAAAGAAAATATTTTTGTTAATTACTTAATATCAGTCATGCAAAAAGAATTTTTTTTTTCTTTTAAATTAAATATTAATTTATGTAATAAAAGAAATTTATGTCAGCAAAATGTTTTTAATTTATAGAATTAAAAATACTTATATAATTGAAAAATAAAAATTTAAATCAACTTAATAAATTGCTTAACAAAATATTGTGCAGCGAAGATACAACATATTTTTTTATTATTGCATAAATTTTTTATTCTTAATTTCAAATTTCTGTAGTATTTTCTTAATACTAAATTTCAGGGAATATATTACTATTTTTTAAGTTAACTATTACTTTCCTAATTTATATTATAGTGCTTTAAAATATATGAGTATAACATCACTTTTAAATTTAAATAATAAAACTTAATTATAAATTCAATCAACTAATAATTATTATCAAGTTAATGCAGATCAAGTTTTTTATTTGATGCGAAAATGCAATTGAGTTATTAAATTAATAACAAAAATAAAATATTAAAAAAAAACCTGATTGCTAAATTCTACATAAATTAGTTTTTAAAAAAAAAACTTATTACTCATGCATGATATTTTAAGGAATCTCGGGTAAGTATAAAAAATTTGTTTTATTTGAAAATTATTGTTTTAATAAATATTTTCCCTTTTGAAAATATTTTTCCTAATAAGTATGACATTAAACATTTTGAAAATGTAAAATTTTTTTACATTTTTAGGTCAGAACTATTTTTAACATTTGATTTATTAGAAGTAAATTTAAAAAATTAAAAAAATTTTGCCAAAACAAAAATAATAAAAATTAAGATAAATTAACAAAAAATAAACCTGGTACCTATCCACCTACTTACCCATTTAATTTAGTAAATAACATTTTCAATAAAATAAAAGGATTCTTAATTAATAAATGGCAAAATCCTATTTCTTTTTTGAATTCATCAATTATATTAAATATAATTTTAAGATATATTATAAAATTATCGCATTGCTTTGAGTTACAATGAACAAATCTATAAATGTGTCCTACATGCCTACAATATGTAGATCGATGATTATGTGATGATGACTACTCAACATAATTTAAGTGGCGCAGTATGTTTTGAAAAATCTTATAAGAAATCTTATAAGAAACAAAATTGAAAAAAAAAAAATTTATTGCCCAATTACAATTACCTATATTGAGAAAGGATAACTATATTATAAATTTATCAAAATTTTATGTAAGTAAATATTTTAAATTATTACTAATATTTCAAATATTATTCTAATTGAGATATTTAATTAATGTATATAATTATGTGGTTAAATAAAATCTTGTTAACGATTTCAAATATTCTAAATTTGTCTTACAAAACCTATCAATCTCTCTTTTGATTATCAGCCCTATTATCATAATTAATAAATAAATAATTAAAGCATATTTAAATGAGCCATTACTTAGATGATTACTAGAAATATTCATCGGTAAGTAGGTAGTAAGGTATAAGTAGGTAGATAGGTAAGTACCAAATTGCCTACACAAATAAATCTTCTATCTTCAAATAAAGTTCAAGAATTGAGAGACTCAAAATTTTGTCACTCACTAATGAAACCCTAATTTTTTGAAATCAATCAAAAACATTAATGATAAATGAATTTATATAAATTGTAATATCTAAACAATAAAAAAAAAAATAAAAGAACGGATAATTATCAAATAATAATAAAAAAGAAAATAAACGAAAAAAAAAATCAATTACCCATGTTCTGAATTCATTTTGTCACAGATTTTTTATCGTCAAAATTTTTTTTCGGATTTTTTCTTTAATTTTTATTTCTTATTTTATTTTTGCCTTCCTACGAAAAAAATATTGAAGCTTTTTTGTTTTTTTATTTTTTTATAATAAATTCGATTACGTGTATTAATTACTAAGTAATTTGACTTTTATTTTATTTATTTACTTATAGGTAAATAAGTATATGTAGGTATATAAGTATAAAAAAATTTTAAATTGTTTAGGTTTTTCTTTTTTTATCTTATAGAAAAGTGGAGCTAATTTTATCCTGACATTAAAAAAAAATATATTTAATTACATTTAATTTTTTAGCGCTTTTTTTTCTATTGAAATTTTTTTTAAACATGGTCATAAATTTTAAATTATTCTCAATGAATTTGAGGAATGAATTGTTGTGGCAACTTGAATACAGGTAGATACGAGTATATCAATATATTTACATTGACATAGGTAGACAGGTGTACCCTGCCTACAATGTATCTAGATATTAATATGAATTTCATGTACAATTAAATTTTATTACTAGTATATGGCTGTATTATACTTTCGTGTAAAATTAAAAATTTAAGAATCTCTACTTGAAGGTTGGCATAGATTATAGGTTAGAGTTTAGTATGATGTTGAAGAACAGTCAAGACATTTAGTTTTATTAACTACTTTTTGAATATTCTTGTTTCTTTTATTAATAATGTATTATTATATTGTTATTTAGTATAATATTTAGATATTGAAATTGAGATAAATTAAAAGAATTAAATTAAAAAAAAAATATGGCTTTTTGTAAGAAATAAGTAGGTATACTACATAAAAATCAAACAGTGACAATATTAAATTTCAATTTTCATTCCTTTTTTTTTTAGAAAAGTCTATATCACAACAATAATATTAAAATTATATAAAAAAAAATTTTTAGTTTCTCTCTAAAATCTTGCATAATGAAAAATTTAAAATTCACATCTCTTTTTTTTCTTTGTTTTTTTTTTTTCTTAATACAAAATTTTTTATTTTAAAAAGCAGCAGGACGTGCATCTCTTTTAAATTTTCTAAAACTTAAAAAAACATACTAGGTACCTAGATTTGTAGGCTTTTTAGGTATCAAATACAATAATCGAATTTAGAAATTAAAAAAAACTATTTTTTTTTAATTCAAACATACTTCTCCTTGTTTTTTTTTTTTTTTGCTTTTGTGATAACTACAATATTTTCAACAAAAAAAAATATTGTTAAGGCAGGATGAATTCATCTACATACAATGAAACAATAAGATTCATATGCAAATAAATATTATTTTTAAGAAAAAAACAAGATCCAAATGAAAAAAAAATATTTATATACAGCAGATTACAAAAAAAAAAAATCACTCTTTCATTTCTTTTTATTAAAAAAGTTGTATGATGGTTAAAACACTTGTTTTAATGGTACAATATATTCAAATAAATATGCAATTAAAAAAAAAAAATTCACTTATTTACACGGAATGTGCACTCTTTTCTTTTTTTTTTTGTTCTATTAGAAAAAATTATATAAAATAAATAACATTTAAATTAAAATTCATACAAATAATACTATTTAAATTTAGAACAAGATAATTTACAAGAACTTTATTTTATTCTCTAGTTTTTCTTTTTTATATTTTGTATAAAATACTTTAAACACACAATTTCCTTTTTTTTTTTTTATTAAACTTATAAAACTTGGAATGTCCAACACATAGGTTAAAATGACGATGAATAATAATGACATTTAGTAATAAGAAAAACAAAGATAAATATATATTTTTTTAAAAAATATATAATTGTAATTCATTCATACTTATGCGACAAAAATTAAAATTTGACATTGATGACGTTTTAAATTTTGTAGAGATTTTGTAAACCTTTTTATTTTTACCCAGTAAACAATATGTTATTATTTTTGAATCCAGTAAACAATGAAATTGCATTATTTAATTTAATTTTGATTGGAAAAAATTTATAGCACAATAATATTATAAAAATTTATATTATAGCATCATACTAAACGTAAAAAAAAATTTAACGAAGAAGATACATACTTGGTGTAAAAAGAAAAAAATGTTAGAATATTAAAAATTATTTAAAAAAATATTAAAATCATCGAAAATAAAAGTTGAATGGTAATCTTAGAAATGCACAATATATCGTAAACGAAATAATTTTAGTTTTTTCTAACTCTATATGGTAAAATAGAGAATTTATATACTTTATTTGGCACAGAAAGTAAAGAAATCATTAAATATTAAATTTCTTTAAATTTTTCTCACAAATTTTTTGTAATAAAAATCAACTAGAAAGAAATTATTATTTTTTAAAATAAAATTAAATTGATAACAAAAAAAGACAGTGTTATCAAACTAAATAAAATTAAAAACAATTAAAATTTAATATTTTAACTACAAACCAATATGCATACATATCCACATATGTGGTTCAAATCTATAATGAATTAAAAAAAAAAAAAAAAAACAGAATTAATTTTTACGATAAATATCACGTAAGTATAAGTTAAACATATTTGAGAATGTAAACAAGTATTTATTTTAAAAATTTATTGAGTAAGTGAACTATTTAATTATCAATTTATTTCAGAATTCACATCATATCCTCACTTCAAATTCCCTCAAGTTGAATGTCATTTTGAATCTGATTTTTGATGCTATAAAGGATTTAAATCCACAAGTATTTATTGCGACTTATTTTGACTTCCGACTATCGAGTATTGATTACTGAAGATCAATTGCAGGGATTGTATTAATGTATGGTCAAACCAATTCTGACAAATGATTCGTGTCCATAATAAAATTTTTGAAACTAGTTTGAATCTGTTAGAATTTGAAATACTAATAAATTTTTAAAAATTTTGAATATTTATGGCTTTCATTTTCTTTTTTCAATAGTTTTCTTTTCAATGTTAAAAATATTGATACACTATTCAGATATTAATTTAGATCGTTTGAACATTAAACTCAGAAAAATTATTATTATTACAATTAAATTTAACATTTTCCTGTTGCATTTTAAAATATACTGTTAAGATTTGCAATTTAATATTATATTTTTGTTAAAATTACATTTTACATTTACCTGCATTTACCAATAACACGTCATTATATTTTTTGAAAACAACAAGATGCGTACGATAAAAATAGTAACTTAAGATATTAATATCTAGGTTTTTACTCATGTGAAAATTAAAAATGCTTGTTATTGTATACCCGTAGATACATAAGGTGTTATCTATTATTTATGATATTAGCGCAACAACTACATATAAAATTAAATTTATTATTGATGTATACAGAATTTGTATTATCAAAATGAGTTAAAATTTGCTTAAAGAAAATAATATTATTTTATTTTTTTAATTTTTGTAGGAATAAAGAATAGTTTTTTTCTTTTATAAATGTCTTTTAATCCTAGTATTTGTTATCAAAAATGCTTACGATCGCAGTATTAACAAATTTTTGGTTATTTTTTTGTCATTACGATAACAATTTTGAGGGGGTGTATTTCTAATATATAGGTCAAGTCAATCCTCATAAAAACTTTAATTTTCAAACAAATTTCATCATATTTTTTAGAAATTCGTAATTTAATCAAATGTACGCATTTATAATATAATTATGAATGAACCTACCTTCGATTTTGATCTGGTGGCAAAACGCTCCAATCTTGATCATAATAAGGATATGTGTTATCAACCATTTTTAAAAACTATCAATTTTTTTCTAAATTATATTAAATATTAATATTTCTTTTTATTTTATTTTTTTTTTACTTTAAATATATAATCTATATTTTAATAACAAAATTATTTTATTATAATTTTTTTAATTATATTCACTAAAATTATGACACATTATTAATGCAAAGATTAATTTTTTATATTACAGAGAACAATTAAGAATAACTAAATTGAAAAAAAAATGTTAATAAAATCACGACGTTTATACATACTTCTGATTTATATTAAAGGCACATACATCCATAATTGTCTATATTTTCGAAGTTCTTACTACACATATGTAAGTTATTCATTTTTTTTTTTGTTGTTCAGTTTAATCTTATCAGATTTTTTTCCAGAAAATTATGAACATTTAGATATGTACATATACCTATCAGTATACACTTAATAATATACATACGAATGCTCATACTGTTATCGCAAGTAAATTTTTATCAAAACGAATAAAATATTAATGATAAAAAAATTGATATTACAGAGTAGTTAAATAAGCGACTTTATTACCTTTTACTCAAAAGCGAACGAGCCAATTTAAACAAGGTACATTGCAAATTATTGATCTAAACTAGCTACTGATGAAAACTTTAGAATTTTTTTAAAAATATAAATGAAAATATTAATTATTATTTTAACTTTCGTTTTTTTTTTAAAAATGAAAATAATGAAAACCGTTTCTAAAAACTCAATTCAAATATAAAATGTTAATTAATTTTGTTAACACGCTGTTTGTACATGTGTACATACATATTTAAAAATAACATAACACCGCTTTAAATTGTTAGCAGGTGTGTGTTTGCATACTGTTTCAATACATATTATGTTATAGTTATGTTATGTAGGTACAGTCAGATAAGTACAGTCAGAAGTATTGCCATTAAATTTTTACAATTAATTATACATTGAATATTATAATATATATTATAAGTAGGAATATTGGTGGTTTTGAGTAATAGATTTTAAATTGATTTAATATTATTTTAAATTTGATTATAGTAGTGAATTTAATCAATAAGAGCTTAAAATTCAATTACTTGTAGAACGCTACAAGTATTGTTTTTGAGAGAAAGTTACCAAATTATGAACAGCATAGATTACAGTATAAACGGTAACATTGCTAAAAAAAATGGACGTGCGAACATTTGCAATATTCATATTTGCAACGATTATTTAATATTATTTAATATATTTTGCGAAAATTTCAGAAATTTTGGATAAAAACCAAACAAATTAAATTTGTGGTTTTTAAATACTTCTTTAATTTAATTTGTATTTAATTTGTATAATAAATTTTAAGCTTAATTTTTAATGTCTTTACGGTTTATCCGTATTTGATATAAGAGGCACTTAAAAAGAATAAGTGAGCCATATTAAAACTTCTCTCACAACCTAACATATTCGAATTAAAATGAAGATTTTAATAATTTTATTAAACTAATTTTATTTGTCTATATCTGTATAACTATATCTAATTTTGTTTTTTTTTTCAAAAATTCAAAATTTTACTGCATATAATGAGGTCCTGGGGTGGGTACACTTTTTAATGGAGAATCAAAATCAGTTTCTGGTGGTTCAGCTGCAGGCGTTTCTTGTGTTTGAACACCAATTCGTTCTTGTAAACTATCATATAATTTATGAACATTTTCGTGATGTTGGGCGGTTGGTTGCATCGTTTTCATTAAACTGGCTAAACGTGCTGAAGGTAGTTTTCCATGAACATACCATAATAGTTTAAGCATATGTCTTGTTACATTATCTCTTGTTAGTCCAGCAAATAAGAATTCATCGAATAAAGTTGTACAAAAATCTTCAGTACTGAATTCATCGCTCATAGGAATCAATAGGGCAATCTAAAAAAAAAATATTTTATTATTTAATGCAAATTGCTGAACAAAATATAAAATTTTAATATAATTTACCAACGAATGTAAAAAGGGATCTTCATACGCTCGATCATCTTTACATGAAGCCAATATAGCCAAAACTCTTAATATTCCCACTCTATCTTTTAATCTTGCAGTATGTAAGGTATAATACATAGCTAAAATGCTAGCAACAGCACTTTCCTGAATATAGGCTTCGACTGCATCAGGAGCAGGTCCTGAATGTTCGATTGTTGTAAGAGCACTTTCTCTTTCATCTGGAGGTAACTTGGAATGTAAGCTTCTACATTGATCATCAACCATCAATGACATTAAAGCTGGTAAAAATTTAGTAACAACTTGACTATCTAATTTAGGTTCTTTAAATTCTTGTGAATCAATCATGACCCAAGCACTCAAACCAAGTGCTAGCATACGTAGTAATAAAATTAATATTTGATTATCTCTTGGCATACCTTCGTTATTGATTAAATGGTGAAGAATTTTTATAGCTGAAGTTGCCAAAAAGTTTATGGCATATGGATCACATAATGTCATAGATAAATCTCCCAAAACCTGTTCTTGCCCCCTTTTTATATTATCTAAGAACCCTTGCAGTTCCCTTGACCTTTTTATATCCACATTTTTTTCACGGATACATGCATCCAAACACCAAGTAAATTTGTGACAGGGATCTACTGAAATAATATCTTGAACTTCTAAATCATGCAAAGCCATTAATAATTCTGCTCTAAGAGTACAATAATGAACATTTCGAGTTCTAAGAAATAGGGTACGCAAAAATTGAAGTACCATATCATATAACTTAACACTTGTACCAATCATATGAGCTAATTTTTGAACAACTTCCCCTTGACGCCTTACTTTTGGAGATGGATTAAAAAAAAGATTATTTAAGTTGGTATGATCAAAAAGAACATGCTCCTTTTCCCGAATATATTGTGATAAAAGAGGTGAAACTTCGTCTCCAAACAATGACTGATTATCTCTCCATATCTGTCGTTTTACTTCAGTATCTGTGTCAGAATATAATTCCCGATCTCTAACTAAAATTCTTAAATATTTGTCGTCAATGTGAGTTGTGTTTCTCAAAATGCACATTACAACTGGCCTTAAAGCTTTAACACGTACTACCGGAAAACTTTTTACCAATAATTCTTTTAGTTTCTTATCCCTTTCTTTTGTATCTTTCTTGCCTAATTCGTTTATGTATTCAATCAGTTTGTCACGTAATTCCTATAAAATGTAAACTATTAGCACAAATACATTATTCTTATTTTAATAATAATCACTTCTAAAACAGAGTTATGAAAATCAAGTCTTCTAACGCCATGAAGATCAAGCAGCGGCAACATTGGACGTAATGATGGCAACAATATTCCATTTTCAAGCTAAAATTTACAATATGCACATTTTAACCAGTAATACATTAATTTTAATATTTATTACATGCCTGAAAACTTTCAATTGCTTTGAGCGGATCAGTACAAGATGTAAGAGCCTCCTGTAAATATTCTTGTCCTGGTATGTTTACTTCTTCAAGTCCAGTACCAGGAAATTTTGGCGGATTAGCCATTATTTACAATTTTTATTATATTTTACTTTTAATATATCTAATTAAAAAAAATTTTCTCTTATTTACTTGTATAGTTGTTATACACAAGCGAATTAGAAAACAAGCACAACTCCAGTATGTCAAATCAAAAATATAAACATTTGTTTCTACTCTCCTTCTGTGTTGAATAAATTCTGACATTAGATCAGTAAATTTTTCCAATCTAACGCATAAAGCGAGATCTAGTGAGAGAAGTTTAAAAAAATTACGGTATTAACTTTGCAATTTTTGTTTTTGCAGGCGTAACATAAAAAACTTGCACTAGATTTAATTTTTCTATATATAATTGGAATAATTTTTAAAAATGATTATCTCAGACAAAAAACTTCTTACTGGTTGACCTTGTTCTATAATTCTTTTATGAGCAAAAGGCCAAATAGGTAAAATTCTTTTAGCAGCAAATTTAATTTTAAGATAAGAATTAAAGCAAATTTAGTAACACATATAATATTTAAAGAACCAGAGATTTATATAATCTTGTTCACAAATTTGAATATGAAAATTTTGTTCATATGGTAAAAAGTTTAGATAGAAACAAAAAAATTGAAAAAGGGTTTGTGTTTAACCCCAGCTATGAGGGGAATTAACAATTTTTTTTTTTTTAAATATTGTTTTATGGGTTGTGAATTCTTTGCATAAATTTGTTATATGGGCAAGCGGCTAATGTCAATTTTTTTTTTCACCAAACTTAATTCAAGTCCTTTTCAAAAATTTAATTTGTGGAATAAAATTCATAAAAAGTGATAATATCCAATATATGGATACTTTAAAAATTAAATATTAATTAAAAATATTTAAATTATTCGGGTTCGAAATGACCGTAAATACAGTAATTTTGTATAATCAATTCGTAATTTTGACATTCTGAATAGCCATCACATCACAATCATATAGAGCTACATCATCCTTCAAAGTTTATCAGATAATTTTCGAAAAAAAAATCAAGAAAAACAGAAGAATAATTTTCCCATTTATTCAACTGATAAAGATGTCTTCGGCTGTTGATATACAAATTGTTAGTCCCCCAAATTTAGCAAGAATTGAAAGTTATCTGAATGATTATACATACCGGGAACAAATAGAATTTAGTGCAAATTTTAATAAGAGATTAATGTATGAAAGAAAAAGTAGACAGCCATTCCTTGATACGCAGGTGATTTTAATATTTTATAAATATTTTCTCAAATGAGAATTAAAAAAAAATTTTTATAATTGTAGACGGGTGTTGCACAAAATAATACACAATTAATGAATAAAAGAAATCGAATGCCTGGTAAGTTGAATAGTACGTAAATAAAGACAGCTGTATAAAAAATGAAAATTTCAGGTTTCAAACAAGGTCAAGTATACACATATTGTTCAGCTAGATGGAGAAAAAGTCGTCGTCAATATTTGACAAAATCAATAAGGTATTTTATTTATAGTTGCCAATTTCTCGCACACATTTCTTTACTTATAGCCTTATTAAACATTTTCATATCATTCATTTTCATTTTCTTTTTAGCAATAGTTATACGCGTTATTGCTATGATAGACCATTTCAAACACAAAAAAAAGAATTAGTTCCAGTAGATGAAACAACAGTTAATTCTGATTTAAATGGAACAATATTAGATGAATCATCATCATTAGGTATTGGTGGTGATACATCAGATAGTAAAGATAGCCAAAATCAACAACAGCAATTAAAAGATGATTTACCAAAAGAATGGTTTTATGATGATATAGAATTAAATGATATTGATCCAATAGAAGAACCAAAATCACCAGCTGATGATGAATATGATTATGATCCGCGTTATGGTAATAAAAAAAGAAAAAAAAGACGTCCCGGTAAGAGAGCATCTATATTACCGCCAGAAAATAAAAAAAGTAAAAGTACGGGCGCAAGTGGTACTGGTGTTGGTCGTGGTCGTGGTCGTCGTAAACCACGCGGTGAAAATACAGGTCGAGGACATAATAAAACGGTAAGTCCAACGATTGTAGATAGTACAGTTGAACCACCATCATTTGAAATGGCAGCAGCAGCTGCTGCTGCATCAGCTACTGGGAATAAAATTTCAAGTGGTGATACTACTAATACAACAACAGATAATGACAAACCTTATCAAAAGTACCTGTAATATATTTAAAAAATAAAAGAAAGATAAAATTTTAATTTAAAAAAAAAGAAAAATTTTATATAATATTTTTATTTTCTATTTAATAATTATTTTTTTTTATTCATAAACGGTTCTTTGTTTTTCGGTTATTCGGAGGCAAAAAAAAAAATTAAATTAAATATGGGCACTAATAATTTTTTGTGAATAATTTTTTTTTTATAAATTAGAATTAGAAAATAGAGTAGCTACCTATATTTGTAAAACCGTAAAATTATCTTAAAAGCAGGGCGTTAAATTTTTCTTACTATGATTTCGTGTTTTTTTTTTTTTGAGAAAAAACAAGTTTTAAATTAATTCAAGTAATTTTAATTAATAGTTTTTATTTATTTTGAATTGTAAATAATTTAAAAAAAAAAACAAAATTTATTAATTGCTAAACATTCAATTAAAATTTTATCATTAATTTTGCTTTGAAATTTCATGTTCTTCTTTAATGAAATGAAAAATATTAAAACTTTTTATAAAAAAAATCTTTGCTTATTCAAAAGAACTTAATTGAAAAGTTGTAGGATCTCATTAATAAAATTTCTTTTAAATGGCTTGAAAAGCTGTTCAATAATAATAGCAACCTATAACACTATTCAATTTATAAAAAAAAAAAAACGAAAAATCATCAAAATAAACTAATTTTATTTTATTTTTATTTAATTTGTTTCAATTTTAAGAATAAGTTAAAACTTGTACTTTTTTATAAGAAAGTGTTGTTTTATTATTTTATAAATTTAATGTGAAAAATTAGATTTTGAATAGTGTATTTTATAGTTATTACAACAAAAATTATTTAACATTTATTTATTAAAAAATAAATATGAAAATGACACACAATTTTTTCCATGAATTCCGTAAATAAATTATTTTAATTAGAATTTTTCAATTCCATAGAATATTCTTTAAAAAAAAAATTTTTATAAATTAGATATTTGAAAATAATTAATTAATTGTTTTTATTTTGATAATAATCATCCATATTCAGTCAGATTCATTACTTAAATTGATGGGTTATTTATTAAAAGTAATGAGATTTTCAGAATAGAATTTCAAATTTTGAAATCAGATTTTATTTAGAAAATTGCATAATTTTTGAATAAATAATCTTATTACTTCAAGAGATGCGTCTGATAGAAAATATGTATGTGAATAATTAAAAAGTGATAAATAAATTAATATCTATTATAATTTTAAATATACATACCTATTTATATAATATGTATAACATATATATTTTAAAATATAAATTGTTTCTGCAGAATTTTAATTTTCATTAAAAAACAAAAAAAAAAAAACAAATATATAATTTATTTATAAAACCTTTTATCTTTAAAAACACTTATGTTAAAAATAAACTATTTAAATTCAAGAGTATTTGTTCCTCAATAGATGTGTTTAAATTCTTAAAATTATATTTAAATGAAAATAATTTATAAAAATAATAATATTATTAACAATTAAAATAGAAACAAAACAGAAAAGAAATATAAAAGGAAAATACAATACAAAATCATGCATATGAAAATGTGAAAATTCATAAATAAAAATTTTAATATAAAATTTTATGTATTATTTATTTAATTAATTGTAATTAAAAATTTAAATTCATAAATAAAGTCTACATACTTGAATATTACAAATAAAAAACTAAATAAAATAAAATAAAGTACATAAATATTAAAATTAACCCATTTCTTGCCAATATGCAATTCAAAGTGTCTGCCAATATTGGTATATGGGGACAAAAAAAGTGTTAATTTGTTTTTTAAAATACAAATTTAATGAAATAAAACATTTTCACAAGGAAAAACATTTTTTTCAATTGTGCATGAATTTTATATGTATGTAAAATTTTTTTTTTTATAAATAATAATAAACATAAAGAAATTTAATTATGTTAAAATAGAAAATTTTATTTATTAACTATGTATTTTGTTACAGAACTTAAAAAAAAAAAAGCAAATAATTACATGATAACATAAAAATTAAATATACACGTATTATTGTAATTACAAATATATTTTAAAATATTTTTTTTTTTTGCAAAATTATATATAATATTGTTCGTAAGAGGCACCCCACTTATGTATAATCTATTAAATATATATATAAGTATATATATTTTTCATTTTAAATTACAATTTTTAACTGGCTTGTAAAATTTTAATCTTTTTTTTTTTATTTTTATTTTAAATTAATTTATATTTTTTATTAAAATATAAATATATAGGAACATATGATTATTAATATATTTTTTTTTTGTGTAATTATTATTTGGAAATTCTATCATATAGATCAAGTTATAATAGTTATAAACAATTTTATTAAAAAAAAAATATTAAAAAAAAAAAAATTGAAAATAAAAAAAAAAAAAACAAATAAATAAATAAAGAAAACAGACAAATATTTTTATCATTTCGTTAAAAATTATTTAAAAACACAAATAAGAAACAAAAAAAATTCGTAAAAAAATTAAATGAAACAAAATATTTTAAAAATAAATAAATTTTAGTTTTTAAGATAATTGGAAATAATAAAAAAAAAATTGTAATATAATTCTAATATTATTATACATATATACTTATATAAAGAAGACGAGAAGAAACAAAAAGAAAAAAAAAACCAAGAAAATCAAAATTTAATTGTATTTTAATTCCTTCAACCATAAATGTATTAAATATTTCAGGACACAATAACTATTTGTAAGACTTCTTTTTAGAGATTTTAAAATTTTAGGTTATAATGCAAATTTCCAGGAAATTAAGACTTTTGAAAATCCAGTTCTAATTTAGATCTTAATATAAAGAGACTGTTCAATAAAATTTAAACTACAAAATTTTCAAAGATAGCACGTTTGATACTATTCCGAGATCGTGACATGTTTTTTCTTAAAAGCTGCAAAAATATTTCAATTTTGATAAAATGTAAGATATTAAAAATCTGAAAAAGTAAACAAGTTAGTTCTTGTGTTTTAATTACGACTTTAAGTTCATGTATGAATAATTGAAAATCCCCAATATTTCGTTAACAAAATTTTTTATCATATGAATGCCTCCAATATAAAAATGTTTTTTTTTTATAGAAAAAGTTCAAATTTTAATTTAACATTCAAACCATGTTGAAACGCTAGATTTGTGTAATGAAGAAAGAGATTTAAGAAAAATTTGTTTTTTCCTGAAATTTATTTTCAGTTTTGAAGAATTAAAAAAGATTTCCTGTAGAAAAATTTTTAAATTATTTGGAAAATTGGGTATTATTGGCCATGAAAATTATTGCAATAAAAATGTTTTTATTCAAATTATTATTGCACATTATCGCAGCCATTTAATAAAAATATTGCAAATCAAATTAATATTAAAGAATATCAATAAATTAAATTTTTACAGTTCGAATCACAACTGATCTGACAGGTTAATACATTTTTGATACATAAAACTTAAAAGTCTGCTTAGAAAAATTGGAGCCTTGAAGAATTGAGCTTAATACCAACAATATCAAGTTTTGAAAAATTATGAAAAAATTTAATTTTTTTTTTACTAAAGGTATTTATTAGCAATTTATTCATAATTGTTTTATCTAAAATTTATTGCATGATATATATATATATATACTATATAAGAATTAAATTTGTTTACAAAATAACCTTAAATTTTGAGATCTTTCAGAGGAACTGGGATGAAATTAAGTTTTTTTAATGCATTTTATAATGAAAATATTTTTATATTCTTAAACTCTTTTATATTTTTCATTAAATATTAAAGGTTTCATTTTAAAAAACATTAAAAAAATCTTATCACTGAACACATTAGACTATTAGAGTGTCTTCTATATCATTTACATTAGTCTTCTATAAACATTATATATGACCCACTATTATTTATTAGTTTTTATTGCTTATAGTTGGAAATTATGAACAAATTTCTTTCTTATGAATCACCCACAGCTATAATACGTACATATGTATATATGTATACATTGTTTAATATTATGTAGATTTCTAAAATTCCGAGATTCCCCTTTACAAAAAACAAAAAAAATACAAAAATTAAAATCTTATGAGTTTTCATCTTAAGAAAAATAGAAAAATTTTATAAAAAAAATTATCATAGCTTTTGATATCTTCTGTTTTCCTTATCTATATATTTACATATTTTATTTTATAATAATAAATAAATGAATGCGACTAGTATATACTTATTTACTCATACATACATGCTACGTGAATGCATTTACCTACTTTGTTTGTCACCTTTTTTATTCAATTTTGTGTATTTTAATTTTTTATTTATTTATTTATGAAATGAGAAAACTAATTTTCTCTCAATCCAATGGATAAGAATGAAAACTAATAATAATATGAAAACTACGGTATATGAATCATTGTATACATACATACTATGTATATCTATGTTGCATAGCATTGTTTTTTAAAACGTAGAGTAGATGATCGTAACATTTTTGAAAGAATTTTGCTACAATATTTGGTTGGAGTTGTGTTATTGTCGCCACCATTGTCATAATGTCATCGTTGTCACAAGAAATTCCAATATGTTTATTTAAGTTATTGTGTATGTAGCATATTTATATATGAAAATATAAGTGCATATCTAGAGTTACATATAGTTACATACAATATGATGAATTTTTCACATTATAAATAAATAAAACATAAAAATAATGTCAACCTAAATATGAATATAAGTTCTTGTATATAAATATATATATATATATATATATACATATATATATATACATATATATATATAAATTTTTCATGCTCAATGACGTGATTTTATCGAATGGAAAATAACGATCTTAAATAAAGTTTCCCTCAAAAGTTTGTTAGAAAGAAAGTAAGGACTTTACTTTATTACCGTAAACTTTACGTATACTATTTACTGAGGCGATTTGACCGTTATGATACTGCTGGAGTGCTGGATCTACAGATCTCACCCTTTATACAAACAAGCTTGAGGTTTTTGAGAAACCGATTTGAAGCCTTGGCGTTCAACAAAAATAGATAAGTGACTATTCCTATCACTTTGTAGTAAGTTTTGTTCTGTTTGAAATTTCTTAACAAAATTCGATTTTTTTTAGCAAAATGCCTAAAAATATGCAAATTTTATTTTTTTAAGCTTACATAATATGTATGGCCTATAAAATGGAACAGAAGAACGAAGAAAACAAAAAAGTAAATAAGAAAAATTTCAAACGATCTTTTGTATAAAAAGGTTCTTTCTACTTTTAAAATTAAATCGACTAACTACAAAATAAATAAGATGAAAACGTCAATTTCGAGTTGCGTTGCTCTCATTTACTATATTTTCTTGTTCTTCACATAGCGTTATTTTAATAGGACGTATTATATTTTACGTTCTCAATATTCTGACCATGTTCTCTAATAAATATGTAAAATGCATTGTATTATACGTAGCTCGTAAGTTTTAAAGCTTTAATCATAGACTTTATAGAGAGATTAGAAAAATTCAAAAATATTTACAAAACAAAAGTGCAAAGTAAAAATTTTATAATTTTTTTCTCCTTTTACAAATTTTTGAATTTTAGTAAATCTTATAATCTCCAGTGACAACCCATATATTATTAACTTTATATTACACACTCAGTTATCTATGTATAGTTCAATGTATACCTATATTACATATCTATATATATTACAATGTCTTATAAGATTAAAAAGCGTGAACTATGGTGATGATCACCATTAAATTGATAATACCAAAAATTATAACAAAAATCACAAAACCAAAATATTACAAAAAAACAAGAAAAAATAAAAAATCTAAATTTGTCCATCCAAATAAAGCAATGCAAAAGATAAGAGAAACATAGAAAATTCAAAATACACAAATAAAATATTAAAAAAAAAAAAAACAAAAAAGAAAAAAAAATTTAATAATATGCAATAGTTCTGCACTTTTTTTCATCTTTGTTTTTAAAGAATAGTATGATTTTCCTATAATATGAACCATGTGAATTTTGGTCCCCTCCCCATGAATTCAATAGTATGTCCTCTATATAATGTAATATGCATAATGTGGAACAAATAAAAAATTTGTATATAAAAAAAATTGTGGTTTATTTAATGATCTGATAGTACAAAACCCTTAATACACAACTCAATTTTTAAAGAAATTTTGAGGAAGTTGGGAGTCCGAAAACAACGAAGTTCTTAATAAGTTCTTCCATAATAAATGAAATTTGTAATAAAATACAATATAGTCTACAATTTAAGAAGGCAATTTTGTTTAAGGCATATGATGTCATTTTTAATGTATAATTGAATCAAAACTAAATAAGTTTTCAGTATATTCTATATTGTAGATTATTGAAGATATTCTATTGTATAATCCTGTAAGTGTACTACAAAATATATTTATTAAAATATATGTATATAACACCATATTCCTTAATTCGCATTTTTTTACAAATTCGAAGCTTACGGTTTCAAAATTCATTTTGCAATATAGGTAGGTGCACTATGTAATGAAATTTTTAGAGTAATTTCTTTAGAACTATTATATCGATCTGTTATATATGGCAACAAAACTTTTTATACTGCAAAATCTAAAGTATATATAGTATAAGCGTGCATTTTAATCAAATAACTAGAACGGCGACAGGGCATTTCTAACAGCTTTGAATTATATTGCAGCTTTTTTAAGATTAAGAACTAAATTTAAACAATTATACGTACATATAATTTTGTTGCCAAACTTTTATAAAAAAATAAATTCTAATACTCTAGGCCAGAAATTCACACTAAACTATTCTAGAAGAAATTATAACAGTTTATAATATAGAAGATATTATATAACACTTACAGTTATTATATTAACAGTTTTATTAATATAACAATATTCATTATATTAACAGTTTATAGAAGATATAAAACTTATATAACAATAATATGTAGAAAATGTAAGTAATATAAAATTTATTAAAATATTAAAATTAAAAACGAAAAATCGAATCACAATTATTCTCTCTTGAAGTCCCTAAAATCAACAATGAGCTCTTGCATTCTTATATAAAGGAATGCTTATGCATATCATATGTGTATATTGTATGTATCTGTATAAAAGCATAAAATTTTGACGGATTAAGATGAATTCTTTCCCTAATTCAATTAGGAAAGCATCATTCTAATCATATACATACACTCACACCGAATATTTACATTTTGTATTTATAAAAGTATTAAAACTTACTCAATATATTTTTATTTTGGATTGCTATTTTTAATTCTTCTATAAATCAGCGAAGAAAAAAAAAAAAATAACATTTTCTTTTTATTTTTAATTTTAAGAATTAAAAATAAATTCTTTAAAAATTATTTGTGTATATAATAATGATGAAAGGAAAAAATAAAAAAAATAGGTATAAAATAATGAAGGTACCATCGGGGGAAAAAAACAAACTGTGAAAGAGCACAAGATGGATGAAAAAGATGAAGAAGATGAAGAAGATGGAAAAACACAAGAACAAAAAGAAAATATGAGAAGATGTTGCTAATATTGTGAATTTCTACTCTATCTAGTACTCGTATTTCTTATATTTTGTTTTGATTTGTTTGTTTTTGTTATACAGGAATTCTTTAAATTCCTTGTATGCAAAATAAAATCGTACGTGTATTAAAAATAGTGTTAGTCATTCGTATATTTCGATTTTTCTTTTATGCACACACTTAAATTTATTTATGTACATATGTACATATATTATATAACACATGATTTGTAAAAAGAAAATATAATCGAAAACAAAAACTATTCATATCTAATATGTATTTGATTATAAGGAATTAGCCAGTTAATTCAGCACCAGGTGTTGGCAGCGAACGGCTCGTAAACTTTTTTCTCTATAAAACCAAAAATGTAATTGTATATTTTTGAGAATTATCAGAAATTATTAAAAAAATTATCAAATATGAAAGAAAACAGAAGGTGTCTGCTATCAACAATTTTTCAAATGTTTTGTTGACTCCCATATTAAACCTCATTTCATACTCCATTTCTTAGGCTGAAAAGGCTTACATTTCTTCATTAATTATCATCTGAAAAATTCGAACAATACCTTGAATTTTTATGTTACTTTTTATTGTGGTCCATAAAGGTTACACAAATCTGCAAAATATAGCACGGGAACTCTTGGACTTGAACATTATATTTAAGAAAATATGTGGACATGTTCTGTATGTGCATAAAATATTTAAACTTATATTTGGATACACAAATTCATGTACATACTTACATTTCTTTATTTTTACTCCTCTACCTCATTCCCAAGTCGACACCATCACATATTTTTTTTTTCTTTTTTGTTTTTAGCTTTCTTTTGATATTTTAAAGATGCGTCGCCGTCATCATCATTTTCATCGTCGCCATCAGTGTACAAATTTAAAGATATATTTTGTATATATGCACTTAAATACTTAAAAAAATTTGTTATACATACCTATATGTACAAAGAGAGAGAGAGGGAGAGAGAGAGAGAGATATTTAATGTAGTTCCTATTGGAAATAGGAATAAATAATATTATTAAGATATTCTACGTTTTATATAGAAATAATGCATGTACATTCATACATACAAATAGAAATATTTCAGAAATTGATTATTGATGATGATAATGAATCAAGTTCTGAATATTAATATAATGGATATGATCTTCATGGTTAATAAAAATTGGTATACCAACATAGTTTGAGTGTATATACATAACGTCTGTGCATGCATTTTGTAACATACATTGTTATAATTTATATAACAGTTACGTTTATATAATAATACTGCATTAAAAATTATTAAAATTTTGTAATATGAATCATTATTATTAGAATATAACAATTAATACCATCATCATTTGTAAAGAATAATCTGCTATGATATGTAGATTCCACTAGGATCATTTCGTAAAATGTTCTCTTATAAAAATTTAAATGAACTTTGATAGAAGTTCACAATGTAACTTGTAAAGTTTTCAACTCGAACACCAGTATATAAAGAGCTGTAAACATTTTTTTAAAATCTTAATATCACATACATTACAAAATATGTGAATCAATATTTTATTTTGTATATTTTTAGGGGCTATATTAATTTTCTTAAAACAAGTATAGCCGAACAATCCCTCATGGTACATATTTTTGTACATCACATGGAAAAACATCCAAAGGGTTACTGATTTTAAGAGGATTGTGAAAATATTCAATGAGTTTGGGATCTAGTTCAAAGAATTTAAAATAGTGTCCGCGATATTTTGTTTAATATACATACTTAGTTCGATACAATCGATACAATTTGCGTATGTATGTACTCTTATATATTATTAAAATTTTATATTTTCCTTCCTTACTCCTAGGAGGAGCATAAGGTTAGTGCATAATTTCATAGATGCCAAGCGTTTTAAACTACGCTTATTTTTTTTAGTTTAATATCGAATATTATGGATATATGAAAATTACTTATATAATAATTTTTTATTTTATAAATAATGTCACCAAGATGTCACCAATTATTTTGTTTAATTTATGAAATATGTATAAACATATTGTTATGAAATTGACGGATATAATAACCAGGTCCGGTTCTGACTTGCTTAGCAGTCGGTGCTGTTTCCAAAAAGTGCATACCTCTCCCTTCCCCCCGCTTTTAAAATATAATAAACAAAATAATTTTCTAAAAAATTATTAAATTATGGTACTGGCCAATTTTGCTACATGCATTACCGTTAAAATTTTTCTTATTCATTATTTCTGTTCCATTTTCTATATTAAATTCAATACCAAAAAGAAAAAAAAATTACTATGTGAAGTTCTTCTTTTTTTTTTATTAAATAATTTAAAATATTTCAAAATAATCTATTCGAATTCATTTTTATAAAATATTTTAAATGCATACAGCATAAATTGTAATACATTTTTAATGAAAAAATAAATGTGACACCCATAATGAATAAAAATTAAAAAACAAAAAAAAAAAAATTTGATATAAAAAATAAATTTTTTTGTATAAATGTAAAAATAAAATGTTCTAAATTTTTTAGCAATTTTTTTTTATTTTATTATAAATTAAGTTGATTCCAATGTGTTTATCTATAAATATTATGTACAATATAAAAAAAAATAATTAAATGCATTTGAAAAACAAAAAAATATGTCAAAAAAAAAACAAATAAATACACCATGTTCAGCTTATTATGTGTTGAAAAATTAAATGAAATATTTTGGTGAATTATGGTGCGGGTTAATAAGAGAGAGAGAAATATTAAGAACTGTCAAATAAAAATATAAATATTTTGTTTTCTCTATATATTTCAATCAAATTAATTAAATTGTTTTTTTTTTTTCTATTTTGCATTTTATTTTAAGAATTTTTAATAAAAAAAAAAACGAAATTCTTTAACATTTTACGAAAACTATTTTAATAATAATGATATTATCATTAGTATAACAGATTTGTTATTAAAAAACATATTTTTTCAATTATTACTGTCATACCTATAACACTTAGTCATACTTTCTAGCTATTTCATTAACTGTTATTTATTTTTAAATATTATGCAATACTGATACCTATAACCAGTGTTGGGGTTTTAGAATTTGTAATGTTAAATTCGGTAGATTATGTGAAGCGTATTTTTGTCATAATATTCTGTCACATATTTTTTATATAATATGTGACAGAAAAAAGTTTGACGCGTAAAATTGATAAATAAATGAAATAAATGGATAAAATTTAACAATAATTGCTAAATAATTTTCATATAAAAATTATGAATGAAAAATTGCATACTAAATTACAGGTAATTAATACTTCATATAATAATATGACCCTCTATTTAAATTTAAGTAGTAGATGCATTATTTTTTTTTTGTTCCTCTTTTAGAATTTGAATCCTTATTCATCCGAAAAATGAATTCCTTTTGAAATTTTATAAAATTCGTCAAAAATCAAGAATTCCGCCATCATTTTTTCGAATTTTTGATCTCGATAATCTAAGAATCCGCCATCTATTTTACTCAAATTAAATTCTTTAAGTTTTGTTACGAGTATTGTGAGTTTTTCTGTTAAATTTGAAATTTGAATTTTTTCTTTTTATGTAATAACGCATAATATATATATATATACATAAATATAATTATGTAGAATTTTTTTTTATGTTTTTGTTGTTTTTGATATAACAAAAATTATATTTTTATTTTTAAATGCATTTTATTTAAAAATTTATTTGGTTCTTGCCTATTTTAGTTGTTGAAAAAAATTTTAATTATTTCTGGCGTTGCAAAATGCTTTTTTATGATATTTTTGATTTTGGTCTGCTTTTTTTTTGTCTGTTTTTTTGTGTTCTTCTATTTCTACATATTTTTTTTTTTATTTTTTTTTTTTGGTTCTTTATCTTAAATATTTGCTCATTTTAAAGAATATTTTTATTTTGAGAATGTTATAAATTAAAATCATCTATTTCCCATTTGCCTTAACCTTTGTAGAATTTTAACATAAATAGAAAGAAAAATAAAATGAAAGTTAGAAAAATAAATAAATAAACGAAAAAAGAAAATTATTTTCGAAAAATAAGAAACAATAAAAACAAAAATAAAGAACAACGAATCGGAAGAAATGTAAAAGGGCGCGTAATAAAATTTTTTTTTCATTGCTTTTTTTTTTTTGCACTGGAATTTCTTTAACGTTAAGAAAAAGTTCAAATTAGTTTTTTTGGTAACAATACTTTCAATTGAAAAATTTCTAAAAATATTTAGAATTTTCAATTATTTGGAAAAGATAACTATTTCGAATTTTATTTAAATCAAATTAATTGAGAAATACCTACGGCAGGCTAGTCAACTACCTAGTTAACTCTATAACGCTATGAAACTAGAGCATGACATTATGCACTAGCCCTATGCTCCTCCTAGGAGTGAGGAAGGAAAAAAAAATGAGAAATATTAGAACACCTCGTGCTAAAATTTGAATTTTATTTTTAAAATTATGAAAATAGTGCTTCGTGTCACTATATGACGTTGTAGAAATTCATAAATTTAACAATAGTTGTATAAAAATAAAATACACTTGAAAAATTAAAAAAATGCAAATTTTTCATAACAAATAATTTTTCCTTACCTAAAATAAATAATAATAATAATAATACTAATAATAATAATAACTAATACACTTAGCCTTAGCAAATACTATCCCCCTCTTTTAATTTTTCAATTTTAATTTCAAAGCATCAACATTTAATCCCTAAAATACAACAAGTAAAATTTTTCACAGTTAAATAATACCAAATTTGTAACAAAAAAAATTTTGTTTATTCACATAAGTGACATCTCTATTTCCGAGTGAGTATCAAAGATTCCAAAAAGTTTGAATTAATACAGAAATATTATATTGTTTGATTCAACTTGACGTTAGTTTTTATATATACATATATGTATTTTTGGAATAAAATTTTAATCGTACATTTGTATGAACTGTTAATAATAAAATATCATAGCCTTTAATGTTATTTCATATTTTTTTATTTAAAATGTTAACAAGTACAAGCAACAAATTAAATTCAAAATTATTGCATTGGGTTTTATTTATTTTTTTTCTTTTCATTTTAACAGTAAAAAAAAACAAAAACACAGAAAAAATTAAAGAGTAACATTTAAAATAAAAAAAAAAAAAATAAAATATTTTCAAGTCCACTCAGTCGTCAATACTCAGCAGCTAGCTAAACAAAATCAAGTCAGCTCAATTAAAAATTACATAAACTGAATAAAGCTGAACTGTTAAATTTTATAAAACAGCCATTATGAGCCATGGCTGGTTAGAGTAGAGAAGAATTGAATTGAAAGAAAAGAAAATGTGTTTGTTTTTTTTTTTTCTTTCTCATTCAAAAAAAAAAAACTCTCTTTGACATTTTTATAAATTTTTGTTTGTGCTCAATAAAAAATATTAAAAATGTAAAAATTCAGTTCTCTCTTAAAGGCCGAATGTTAAAGACGTGTTAAAGTGAAATCGCAGCGCATTGAATTTTTTCATTTTTGCACATTTTATCCCAAACAGTTTTTTCTTTTTTTTTTTGAAATTCTTTGGGAGTAAATTTTATTAAAAATAAAAGGGTATAAATCCTTTAGTATAAATGAAAATTGAAAAAAAAAATAAAATTTAAGAAAATAATTAAATTTTTTTTTAATTAAATTAAACGTGCGGGCGTGAATTTATAATAAGTAAATTTGTGTGAAAATTAAAGAAAAAAAATATATATACAAATGTGCTTATGTATATAATTTAAAAAGTTGAGTTTTTTTTTCTGTTAACTAATAAAAAAAAAAGGTTTTGAAAAGTAAAAAAGAAAAAAAAAAAACAAAATTTTATTTAAATTAAAAAAATATTTGTTAAGAATTCTTAGTTTTGAATAATAAATAAATTTTAACATTATATTGTGCTTACATCTACATAAATGCATATATAAGTAAATGTGCATATAATATCCGGGGATTATATTATTCTTATTAACACAATATATATATATTGTATGTATATATAAAAGTATATTATAAAAAATTGCAAATCTATATAGAGTAAAATTTTGTGTAATTATATATGTATACATATAATACGTTCTTTCATATCTACAATATTAAGTTTCATATAAAATAAATATTGTGTGCATAAATATATATATACGTATATACTTATAGGCATTATGAATGTGTTGCATTATAGTGAGCTACAATTGTAAATAAATGACCTACCACTGTGGTGTAATGTTAAAATGAAATAAGAAAAATATTGTCAAACAAAAAAAGTTTTTTTTAACACTTTTCAAGCAACAAAAAAAAAATTATTATTAAAAAAAGAAACCTTGATCAAATTTATTTAAAAATAATTAAATTTATAATTTTCAAAAAAAATTTATTTCACTTCAATTTATATACCTTTAAAAGGTAAAAAATTTATTGTTAAAAAAAAAAAACGCCAGGGCCTGGTGAAACTTGCAAGAAAATTTATAATTCTCTCATTTCAACTTCAACTTGAATTTTAAAATAAATGAAATGTTTCAAAATAATAATAAAATTAATGAAATTGTCAATTATCGTGCCTTAACTTAAATATTTAAAAAAAAAAAGAGAAAAATAAAATTTTGTAATTCAATAAAAAAAATATTGAAAAAAAAAAACTATTAAGTCACTTAGCAGTAAAAACTAATAAGTAATTATTGTGAGACAAGATTTTTTTGAGAGAAGAATATCCCTATTAAGTTCATATATAACTTAGTAGGAATTAAATAAAAAAAAAAAAGGAAATTTAAATTAATTAAAAGATTGTATTAAAAATTTTTGTTATTTGTTTAATTTTGCTTTAAATTTGAATTTTGAAAATTTTTAAATTTAAAAAAAACAAAAATTCAAATATGTTGCCTGAAGGAATTATATTAAGCAGTGACGGATTACTTGATATTACTGAAGAACGTCTTAATGGATTATTGGTACAAGATGACATCAATGAAATATATGATGTTGAACAAACACCATTTGCAAGGTATGTGTAACCTCCAGTACTTCTATACTATGCAAGTTTTATTTAGTAAGAAGCAATAATATGCAATAAATAGGCATACAGCTTATTCGGAATAATTTTACAAATGTTTTATGGAATCATTTTGTAGTGTGTACTTTGTTTATCTAAAAATGGATTTGTTATTTTTGAAAATTTTCAAGTTACCTATACGAAATTACATTGATTCCATTTTTGCTTACATTTATAAATATTTGTACACATATTTGAATTTTATTGAGTAGGATATCTGAACCTTTAAAATAGGACATAAGGATATTTGAACCTTTAAAATTTTTAGTTCACTTTCTCAGTTCACTTTATTTCTAATGTGCGTATACAGTACATGTTCGTGGCCAAATAAAATTATACAAATTTTTCAAACTTTGTTTAAGTAATGAATTTAAATTTGAAAGTTATAGTTATGAGGAGACTAAATTCTTAATACTCACAACTTTTTTATAACTACTCTAGCGTACATATTTTCTTACATCCAAAAAAAATTAAAGCAAATTTTAAATTTTTTAAGTATCAGAATTTTTATTCAGTCAAAAAAAAGCAGATTTTAGTGTTGTCTAAATAGGAGTAATTTAATAAAATTTCCTTTTAAGAAGACCTTTTCATTACAAGACTAAAACTTATTTAATCAAAATAGCTTGTGTAAGTATATTTTATTGAGACTGGAATACAGGATATTCCTTTTTAACAATAACCAACTTTAATTTTTTATCATGGAATTCAAAAATTCTTGCTTGTACATTAATAATTTCATGTTAATTAAAAAAAAAGCAAGTGTGTTTATAGTTCTCTTCTAACAGTTGGGATATAAATTAGTAAAACAGTTAAAAAAGAATATTTATAAATAATTTCACTGAAAAATAATGAATTTTCATTAAATATTTGCTTGTGGTGGCCATAAAAGAAACTTTTCTCTGATTATTATTAAATTTTTTTGCATTTTGTCTTGTTTTTTCTTACTTGATTGGTACTAAAAACTGAATACATATTTGAAACTGAGTGATTGTTAATTTTTTCCCCCTCGATATTTTTATGCACAGCTACTTTTTTTATTCATCTAATTCCAGTCAAACAACTTTATTTTTTTTTCTTGCAATTAATTTTTATTGTTATTTTTACAAACACATTTATATTATATTTTGTCTCGTATAGAAAAAAAAAGTAAGCGTAAAAACCTTAAAGTCAAAATTGAAGTTGCTATAAAACCAAGAGAAA
The DNA here is from genome assembly GCF_029603195.1 of Condylostylus longicornis. Classification (NCBI taxonomy): domain Eukaryota; kingdom Metazoa; phylum Arthropoda; class Insecta; order Diptera; family Dolichopodidae; genus Condylostylus; species Condylostylus longicornis. Next base: position 1,126,243 of record NW_026577982.1, read on the forward strand.
TAAATAAATATGTATGTATATAGGTATATATATATATTTTTTGACAGCTTCACAATTTTAGCAACAAACAATACAAGACACAATCTAAATTTAATATATCAGTTAAAATAGAAATTATACATTAAATAATTTGAGTTGAATTGAAATTAAATTATCGAATGATTTCATGAAAAAGAGTATTTATTGAAAGTAAGAGAATAAAAAACATAATTTGTAAGTTGCTATAAGTGAATTTTGAGTTTTAATATCTAATACAGTTTCTGTCTGGTTGGATTGTTAATAAATTGCATTCATTTTTATATTAAAGTATGAAAATATAGCAGAAAAAAAAATTTTTTATATTTTTATTTTAAAAACAATAAATGAGAATTCAGTACATTTTATTTTGACTGTGTGTCTACAGTCTACGATACAACAACAATTTACAACCCAGAAACAATCAACATAAAAAATGCAAAGGTTTTTTTTTGGTGTAGTTATTATTTTCCTTCCCTTTCACTTATAGTAAAAAAAATGTATTAAATAAATTACCGCTCACTCACTTCACCATCACTCTCATTATCTGTCTTTATAAAAGATGGCCTCTCCCTCTCTTTCTCTATTAAGTTATCTTCTGCAGTTCTGCTTCTGCATACTTACATAAACATATCCAGATTTCAGTGTTGCAAGAATTATGCCAATAATATTTTTGATTTTCTAATTAAAACAACGAATAATATTGATTTCTACAGTTTCATAAATAATTTTCCGTGTTCATTTCAAATTAATGAAAGTTGAAATTAATCAGAAATTGTACAAATAGAACAAAACTAGGTAGTTAAAACTAATTAGTTTAATATAAATAAATGTATGTTTGAGCTCCAATCCTACCTTACATAAAAAAATGCTTACCATTGGAAACACTGTAGTAATAACAACGTCATGTTCATGTTTTATTTAATTTCACTCTCTGTCTTCGAATTCATCTCAAGCATACCACAGTTTTGTTTTTTTTTTCATATAGCTACATAAAGAAATAAATTCTGTGGAAGCTAGAGCTATTAGCTGCTTGTAAAAGTTAAAGATTCAGCCGTGATTTAACATAAATATTTTCATCGAGTTGATATTACGTTGCATGCAGTCGGCTTAACTTTATACTTGGCTTTAAAAATTTCATGTAACTTTTGAATTAATTACCTACCTAAAATTGTTTGAATTAAAAAAAAAAAAGGAACTGTTATTTTTGTGAGAAAAATTGAAGAGAGAACACAAATTCTCATAAAATGAGAATTGAGAAGTAAGATTTAAGAATTGGAAAATTTACTTTTTAAAAGAGATGATATAAAATGTAAGCTTAAATTAAAATTTTATCATGCCTAATAGCCTAATCAGCCATCATACAAAGAGACGGCTGGCTATTTGAAATGCTTAGCCATGAATTTTCATTATGATAAATTATAAATATATCTATATACATACATATGTGCATATGATAAATACCTTACCAACAATGTTAGATAATTGGAATAGTTAAACGGGTGATTGTGCAGGTCCAGAACTTATTTACTTGATAATGAGGAAGTAAACCGGGTTAAAAAAAAATAATTTAAACATTTTTGATTGTTTGTTAGAAAATATGTGACTTCTTTTCACAAAATTTGATCAATAAATCTTTAGACTTACGCCTTTGAATGAAGCGCTACACTCTTCATAAGTAAAAAACAAAAATGTTTTACTTCTTTGCACTATTACGGAGTTGAATTTAAAACATAACTAAATTACTTATTCAGAAAATAAAAAGATAATAAACACAATCATAAGTCATAACCATATGTAGACAGTTTGGCCAATATTAATTCGTTCGCATAGTTACATTTAAAAAATATTGCTGGCTTGTTTTATTTTCTCTTTAAAACAAAACCAAAAACAAAAACCAAGTCTTAACTGAATTAACTAAAAACAGTTTTATGTGTGGGTGACTAGAAATTTTTTTTTTGAAACGTTGACAAAAAAAAATTATGCATAAATTATTTATTTTTTTTTTTTAATTTTAAGAAAACCAGAATTAAAATTATAAAATATAGAACAGTAAATAAATAATAAAAAAAAATCTTAAGTAAGATTTTTGTTTTTCAAATTTGAGAATTTTTAATTTTAAAATTATCTTCTGATCTCAGATATTTCAGAATGTTTTACAAAAGAATATTTAATATTTTTTTATTTAACATTCGAAAATTGGCTTAGAAATAGTGAGTTATTGTATGACAGTATGTATTGTCATTAAAAGTATTATTATTTCTCACTATTTTTCTACTATTTATTTGTTTCACAAATCTTTTCAGCTATAAAATTAAGCAAGTCACAAAAAAACTCAGAAATTTGAAGTTGAGCTTCTTTTTCATATTTTCAATTTAAAAAATATTCCAACAATTACCGAGTTATAATACCGAATTACCGAAAAAATCTAATACAATTTTCTTAAAATGTAAAAATTGCTATGTAAAAATTGTTACTGACTCGTGTAAGTTAAAAAATTGAATGCATGTAATATTTAATTTGTGTTTATTTCAAATTATGGAAGATTTTTTTGATTGTCACGGGTATCGTTTCGTTTAATGAAAATATTTTGAATTCCCTTAATAAAATATGGAATTACTCGTATAATTAAGTATAAGCAATCTTAAGTTCAATAATTTAATGATATTATTTTAAAATTTAATTCAGCTTCGACATAAATTTCTGTATCTATTTTTTTTTAATATAGGATTTAAAAAACCGTGCTACAGAATTGTTAAATTTACAGCAATTTTATCTACATAATACTGAACACAGTTTATTTTGAAAATATAAAATTTTTTATGTTAGTACTTAAATAATTTTTCCAACTATTGATTTTAAGGGTTATTTTTTCATACAGATATGCATTTACCACTGTCAGCACTCTTTAATAACATCAATCAATTGTGAAAATTTAATATTCAATTTTGTATTTACAATATATTTATTAAAAAACACAATATACAGACACATAAGTATATTATGCAATTCATTTAATTTAATTTCACTCTCAATTAAAGAGTATTTTACGTAGTACAAAAATTACTCTGTTTACAAATTATAAGTATGAGTATCAGTGTTTAAATTTTTTTCCTTTTTTTTTCATTGTTATTGAAATTATTAGTTCGATGCAATCTTATAAGGGAATAATAAAAATTTTATCAAAAAACCCTTGAAGACAAAAAAAAATTGGTATTTAAGTAACATACTTACGGCTAAAATACCAGTTAAATTTGGTATATTTAAACATAAAATAATCTTAAATGGAGCCAAATTTTATTTACAAAATATAAAAGGTAAATATTGGTAATTTAACAGGAAAAAAAATCTTATTAACTTTTTAGAGGGTTAACGTTCGTTCCAATCATTGATTAATAAAAAAAAATGTAACTACCTTTGTGTAACATGAATGTGCTTAAATGTTCTTTATATTTTTGTTGCTTTTTTTTTAATATTTGACTTCTTTTAGCAAATAATAAGTAGTAGTACATTGTGACAACAAGCAGTTCACTTAAAAAAAAAAGACAACACAAAAAGAGTAGAGAGAGACTAAATGGGCTCATATTGACCCAATCGATTCATAATTTTCCTTTTTATTATTATTATTTTTTTTTTTACCTTTCTTTTCTCCCCTTTTGGTTGATCGAACTTTTATTTTTTTTTCTCTGCTTATTTTTTTTTTTTTTTGTACTTTTCCATTTCGATTCATCCTAAGGATATAATAAAAAAATAATAAAAATCAAAAATTATTAAAACGTTGCTGTAGGTATGATAAAATATATTGATGTATGTGTGTATGTATTCAGTAGGCTGAAATGTACTTAATTTTTTTTAGTTAGGTTAGGTTATCTTTTATCAGTTATGATGATGGGTAATGGTTCATATATAATATGTATGGATGTGTGTGTGTATTGAGGAAAAGCAATGTCACGTTCGGTCATTCATTGTCAAGAATAATCGAATGATACAATAATAGCCCTTTTATTGATATTTAATTTTATTTTTTGTATGATTTGTCTTTTATCGATTCGTTCTACCATAAGTCCTGTTGGTCGAAATTTTTGATAATAAAATTATGTGGTAGGTTGATTCTTGTACCATTACTTATTTGTAAATTGTTACATATTTATATACATGTGTGTCATAGTGTATAAAACGTTAATGCGTATTCGTTCGTTGACCATTTGAAATTTATAGCAAAAATTTCATTAACCTTTTTCATTTTTAAATAAAAAATCTTTAAATATTTTTTATGAAAAGAAAAAAAATTGAGTAACAACAGTAGTTAATTGGTATATGAAAGAGAAATTTTTCAATAGAAATTTTGCTTAAAAAGGTTTACGTTCTGAAAGTTCTTTGTTTTTTTTTTGGAAACAAAGTGAAACAATTAAAAAAGGAAATCAGAAATTTTTCGAAATTTTAATCAAATTCGCATTTGATATGAAATTGGTTACAAAACACCAAAATTGTTAAACTTTATTTTTCTTTATGTGAATTATTTTAGAATTTATGTGATTTGTAAATTTTAATTTTAAGTTGCAAATTTTGTTATACATATATTCGAATATATCGTAATCAAATTGAATAAGATTAATAAATTATCATTTATAAAAAAAATTAATTTCCTTTAAGAAAACAATAAAATTTCACTTAATTTTTTGGTCTAGTTTTCTAATATGACTATTTTTGGTAAATTAAGAATTAGGTGTTTAACATATTAACATACGTATACATATATAAATGAATAAGAAATGCATAAGTATACAAACTTATTTAATTTAAATTTTCATATATAGGCGTTCTCAAAATTATAGTTAATTTTAATTTATTAAATAAGTTGAGTGTTAAATAAGGTATGATATGTCAAATACATAAATTAATAATTAAAATATTGAAAATTATGTTTGACTAAATTAAGTAATAATTATTGGCTAAAACGATTTGGTCTCAAAATTATTTTCTAATACTCACCTAATTTATTTTTTAATAATTTGACATATTTTTTTCGCTTCGATGATGTTAATTTCTTGACATATTTAACGCACACTTACTATCTTTTACTTATTACAATTCTTGTATTTCCTGAGTCATTTAATATTGTGAATAGAGTACAATTTTTAGAAAGATCAATTCTGAGATACAGAAACTTGAGCAAGAAGCTGAAAAATGACTAGTCTAATATTTAATTCGCCTATTATTTATTTTTCAATTTTATTTGGGATCATTATGTAGTCTCAAACATACAATTCAAAGTTGTTGTATATTTTACGGGATAAAAAAGTGAAAAATCTAATTTTAAATCACTATTTAAGAATAATTATTCAAGTATTCCATGCTACCCTTTAAGTATTCCACAAAAATAATTGATTTTTTATAAAAATAATTTTAATAATATTACTTTGCCTTTAGTGTTTATTTTTGTAAGAACCGTAATCAAATCTAAAATATCAAGTGTTTGATTAAAAAAATATAATACAAGAGCACATTAAGTGTACACAATATGTACATATGTGGTGTATATACACACGCAAGCACTTACAAGGTACTATGTATCTATCATATCACATATAAATTAATCATCAAATTAGAATTTAAGTAATTTTACGGCTTTTTATATACACGCATAACAGTTTTTTTTTTGTAAGAAGTCAAAAACCCCCTTCTCATTTTCTCTCTTTATTAAATATTTACATAAACCATAATGTTCACTCAACTCAATATTCTATAAAAGAAAAAAAAATGTAACAAAATAAATTATTGTTATCATTTTCCTTTTATTCATACACAAACATTATACATATGTGTGTTTAGTTATCGAACATTATGTGGTGACTGATACGTATACTTGTATATGAATATAAGAGTAAAGATTTATAACAAAAAGTAACATTCTAGTGTTTGTATGTTAATGTAACATATCCTTATTACCTATCTTAATTTATCATCTTAATAAATTATTCATAAAATTTATTTCTATACATACACAACACTTATTATCACAATATCATTTTTAAAAAGAATTTCCAAAAAAAAAGATGAGAATTTTTTATTATAATAAAGAGAATGAAAATAGAAAGAGATTCTTTAATCTCCTCATTGGGGTACTATTATAAGTACATGTTATTTTGTATTATACAAAATATAATGTCAATTTTAATAATTATTTTCTTTTTTCCCCTTTTATATATTTTTAAAGCTTCTCGTGCCTGACATTTGGTATATTTTCTTATTACATATATATTAACTTGTAGAGTTGCCGATAATAGAAAATGAAATTAAATTTGTATTAAAAGTTTTACCTAATAAAAAAAAGTATACTAAAAAATTAAAAATGTAAAATTTTAAAATAAAAATTTAAAAAAATTGAATTTTAGAAAAGTATAATAATTTCTGCTAAAAATAGCTATTTTAATTAAAATTAAATGTGACTTAGCAAAATATAAAAAAACAAAAAAAATCTAATTTAATTTTCATTCCAATATTAAAATATTAGACTGGTAACACTCTTTACTTATTAAATAAGTACTTCCTATCCTTTATACAAATACAAAATGGGAAAGTTTATGTTATCCTACTTCAATGTTATATGAGTGATAGGAAAAAAAAGATAACATCTGCATTATTACTATGTATTCGAAGCTCGAAATATTTTATACGTATATGCATGTTATATACAAATTGTATGCCTTTGAAATTAGTATATTACATACATATATATATATATATATATATTTTAAAAATGAAATAATTCTAATGATACTGCCAGATATTTGAAATATTTGTAATATTTGAATATGTGAGGAAATTTAGTTCATTAACAAGAACTACATATACGGAATATTTCTAAGTAGTATTATTGAACTAGATTTCTAATATCTGAACTTGTAACTTACAATTATAATAATCAAGAATATAAATTTTAACAAAATGTATTTTAATTGATTTTAATTAAAATAAACTGAGATAAGATTAAATTAATAAGTTATTAAATTTTTTAAAATTATTATTTTAATTTTGGAATAATAAGCCTCTAAAAATTAAAAATTTCGATAAGCTGTCTAATACCAAATTCATTCTTACTACTTTTATGCTTGAATATTTGATAAATTTTAATGTTATTGAAAGTGCTTACATTCTCTCATTCAATTTTTGTACTTGACTTGAACCTAATTTTCATTGATATTTAAATTTTTTTTTTGTTATTCATCCTTTTACACATACATATACATAAACTCGCATCTTAGCTACCAAATTCTTTTCATTATTTTACGTTATCCCTACATCTCTTTATTTTTTAATATTAAATAGAATAGAAGAGAAAAATTTTCAATTTCCTTGGTAATTTCCACAATATTTTTGTATTTTATTTTTAGGAAATTTTTCATATACTTACGTAGTTTTTAATCTTAACCTTTTAAAATTATTTTTTTCCTCTATTTATTTAAATATTCTTCCTTTTTTACTGATTGTTATTATTGCTGCGTTATTATAATTGTTATAGGCCTAAAGGCCTAATAAATACTTTAAAAATGAATGAAAGAAATAAAATTGAAAAAATACATGAATTTATAAGTATATGGGGGCCATAGAGGGCGTATAAAGCATTGCGTTTTCTCTTTTAATACATCTTTACACTTTTTTTGTTTTTGTTGTATCAAGTTTTTATTAGAACACTTATATATTTGTAATATAAATTTAAAACATCTTAACAGTTTTTGAATTGGCATAAGTAAAGTAAATGTCTAAGTGATTAAATTTTGATTTTTCATCAACTCGAATATTGTGCTTATGAAAAATTTTCCTATAAAGATAAGAAACTGGAATAATATAAAATACTTACTTAAATTTAAATGTGTGTATATCTAAAAATAAGTATATTACATAGTTATTTATAAATGGAACTGCGTAAAGGTATCTCTATGCGTATATATGAACATTATGTATAAGAAATGGTATAAATAAACCATTTAAAATAAATGTATATAAAATTATGCTAGGTTGGAAGTATCAAAACTTTTTTAAGAATGTTTACTTTATTTTTTGTTAAATAAAAACTTGAATTTGTTTATTTTATGTATAAACATGAGAAGGGTAGAACATGAGAAATTACAGGATGAGGAAAAAGATTGGAGAGGATTTTTTTTCAATATTTTATAATGACATACAAATATATATATATATAGATATATATATATAAATTTTATTAGGGAATCTAAATTTGGTGTTAAATTTACAAGTATAAAAATAAATGTGTATAATAAGAGTGTGGCTATAAATTTTTATTGAGAGGGTATTTTTGATGTCATTTTGTACAATTTTTGATTTTACGTTCTTTTAACATATATATATATATAAATGATGTTATAAATAATAGAATTTTAAAAATACTCATAAATTTTTTGATAATTTCTAATAAAAATGAAATCCCTTATACATTCATACTTAAATTTGGATTAAATAAATTGATGTGTATGTATATTGAATGAATAATGTATTTTTTAAGAAATTGATCTTTTAAATTTTAAAAATTAAAACTGGTTTGTACTTAAAACGAATTCGTTTATATATCTCTGTGCAATATAATAAACAAATTTCGTTTTAGGTTTAATATTAGAAGCAAATTATATGTAAATATTGCCTTTAATATTTAAATAAACAAATATGTTTTCTTAAAATTTGCAATTCTATGGAACTAGTTTTATGAAATTCACTATTTATTAGGAAAAGAACGTAAAATTTTGTAATTGTTTACATTTTAGAAAGGTTGAAGTTTAAACAAATTTAAAATACATCAACAATGTCCCTATATATAAGTGTTAGTATATTTTTTTTATTTCCGGAAATTTTAATAAAATCTAGCAAACAGGAAATAAATGCTTGTTAACTAAATTTCAAATTTCAAGATATATAAATTTCTAAATAAATTCAAAATATTTAACAATTAGAAATATAATCAGAATCGCCCATATTCTTTTAGTAGCATCATTTTTGGTGATGGAATTGAAATTGTGAAATTGATTTTATTCTGAAAAACTTTAAATAACAACCCATGACGTCAAGTGATTGTGACTAACAGAGTATGAGTGATTGTGTACATACATACATAACTACTTTGAAATTTCTCATTAATCTTAAGATTTATTTACCGTTTCTTACAAACTAAAGAGCTGCATAATTACAATAACCATTTCTGTTCAAAAATATTTGCGGGTTTCGAAAATATCATTCGGGATTTTATAGTTCATTTCCAAAATATGCATTTGGAGTTCGATATTCTTTAAATTTGTAGAAATTGATTTTTCAATAAATAAAATATATTCATAGTTCTACATTATAGTTTTTTTTTTCCACCCGTCTCTTTCATGGAATATTTTACAATTAATAATGATGATGCAGCATTTTAATAAAATTTATGAATTGAAAATAAGTACACAAAAATTTTTTACCTTTTTTTGAATGCCATATTTATATTTCTTTCTCTTTCATTTTCGATGCTATGCAGTATGCTATGAAATAAAAATAGAAACTAAAGGGCAAACATAAAACCTTTAAAATAACAGTGTTAGAAAAAGAGAGAGTAAAAGAGAGCAAAAGAAGAAAAAAACAAGAGATACATTTATAAATATTTTTTTTTTGCTTTTATTAATGAATGGAATTTTAATGTTTCCGCTTTTTAAATAATAAAAAAAAAAACAAAAAAAAAAAAATTACAAAATGTTAAAATAACAAAACAAAGAAAAAAAAAAGTGTAAATATTTTATTTTTGTTAAAAAATGATAATAAGAAAAAAAAATTTTTGTTTTCAAATTATTGAAAAATAAGGGCTAAAGAGCTATAACAGAAAGAAAAATCTTAAAATATCATACCAAAAAGGAATTCTGATGACGTCGATTTTCTTCTTATTCCATTTATAAAGCATTTCCACCCATCACCCCAACTTGTGGAGTGATTGTATGTATATATACTTATGTACATACATACATGAGTACAAAGTATTAAAATAATAATTTTTGATTCATTTCATATATTTTCTCTCTTTTATCACTGTAAAATATTCCCCTATATTTTGAGGGAAACAAGAATTTATTAGAAAAATGGGGGGACTCTCATATGCGACTCATCTTTAAAAATTTAATACAATTTATAAGAATTATTATATATTATCTTAGAAATATATGTATATATACATACATATAGGTATAATAGTAATTAAAATTTAAAAAGAATTATGGCGAGTGACGTGGTAAACTTACTCCTCTTAATATTATGCGTAATTGTTGAAAGGGGTTTTAAAAATAGGGAATGGAATGTGAAAATTGATTACATTTAAGTATAAAAAAAATCAAAATTTCAAAAATAAAAGTCTATAAACTTAAATGGATAAATTTAGAAAAAAAAAAAGCAAAAAAATAAAATTATTTTAATTAAATTTTTATAAAGAATTCAAGGCCTTGTCTATAAAAAATATAATATTAAAAATACTTACAATGTAGTTCAAAAAATGATGTGGTTTGAAAGAAATTCTTTTAGTATTTCTTGCAAAGAAATTTTTAGTAAGTAAATTGTTTAAGGGTACGTGCCAGTATTAATGTTACTTAAGTAGAATTGTTAGGTATTTGAATTTGTAAATTTATAGGCGATCCGTGAAATACTTGAAACTTTTATTAAGTATTGTAAGTAAGTTTGTTTTTAAAAATTTTATGATAAATGAATGTATTCACTAGTTTTTCACATACTGATATAAGCGTATATATATATCTAATAAGGTTGCCGAGTCATTTCAACAAAATTTCTAGCTGTTACTCCGATTCCAGGTAAATTTCAAATGACGCTGTGACTTCGATTTTCATTTTAAACTATAACAAGAAACTTTTCTAATTTTCAAATATGATCTGTAGTCTTTCTCAATAACAAAATCAATAATCACAAACTTAAATTTCATACAGCTGTGGTTTGAATTATATAGTTTATAAGAACCAGATATTAGTGAGTGCTAAGCTTGCTCAGGTGAAGTGCTGAGTTTGTTTTAAGGACATTATAAGATTTTCATTTCTCGTACAAAATATTTCTGCATTTTGAATCTTTATTTTAAAATGTACTGAAACCGTAAATATAAAAAACGCATAAAATAAGTATGTGCAAAAATAAAAAAAATTCGTACATTGACCTTTATATACTTTAAAACAACAAGTTTTTACTAAATGAAACCTTTATACTTGCTCTTGCACTTAGGCAAAAAAAAAACACATTTTGATTTTATAAACACCTGTTGTACATACAATTTTGTTCAACTCATTAACATTTTAAAGGTTCCTCATAATAAATTTAAAAAAAAATGACAACAAAATTTATATAAAAATTTTTTTTTGCTAGCTTTCTTTTTGATTTATCAACAATTTTTTTGCTTTACTTTTTTGCTCTCATGACGTCACCTGAAAATCATTAAAATTATACCAGATGGTATCAATTGTATCGAATTTCACATTATATTCGATATTTTAATAATTAAAATAAATTTGATACGTTTTTTTTATCTGCCTACCACCATTTTGATAAATCTATTATTGAAATTTACTTACTTACTTTTAGTCTTTTACAATAATTTTCATTTCTTTTTAATTTTTACTTATTGTAAGTTTACACTGAACTTTCTTAAATATTATTATTATATCGGCCCCCACAATCATTATAGGTACATCATAACATAATTTATACACTCACCTACATTACATGGGTATATATTTTTGTATATATAAATATATATATACAATGGTAACCACAATTTCACTTTATATTAAAACAAAAAAAAATTTAAGAGAAAAAGTAACACGGATTTCTGATACTTTTAATTCTTAATAAAATAATAAAAAAAATAAAAATTTTGAAATGAAAATAAAATTCGCTCCTCTATTGTTTAATTTGATTGGCGATGAAATCAAATATCAAAAAGTCGTAGCAGTGAAAATTTAAACTATAAAAGAGCTTCGAAAAGTGTGTACACTTATAATATTAGTAATAGAGTAATATTAATTATTATATTAAAATATGTATGTGTAGTTATAACAGCTGCGGTTAATTTATTTTTATTAGAGAAGAGTGTAACTTGAGTGTTTTTTTAAAACTAAATTAAAAATTTTGTAACCTTAGAATTTATCCTTAATAATTTGATACAGTCGTACAGACTTATTTTGCAATAAGCATGTTTAAACCGAAACCGTTTGGAATAATGCATTTTTCGCCCACCTGAAATTTTTCTAATCATGTACTTATATCGAGAACTAACCATTTGAAGTATTGTTATATGATAAGCAAACTATAGTCTTTCCGAGAATATTCGTAATAGATCGCTGTTTCCTAATCTAATTTTATAGTTTACTTAATTAGTTTCATACTAAATGAAATGGGAATTAAAAGCTTACATTAAAATTTCTTTATTATTTTCTTAGCATTTTATTAATATTACGAACTTTAATTCAAATAACTTTTTTTTACAAAATACATTGCAATTCTGATCAAATAATGAAGTTAAAATAAGGGCCAAGTTGCATGATGATCTAAACACGCTCTATCATCTTGTAAGATTTATAAATTTACAAATAATTTACAGATTTTATATAATTAAATATAAAAATTATTTAAGTACTTATATTAAATTCAAAAAAACAAAGCGTAAAAATATTTACATTGTAAATTTTATGATAGCGTGAGCCTTTATTCCGGTTATCTAAGATATATTTGAGAAGTTTTTCATTTTATAATCTGGAGAAAATAAAAGAATTAATTTTATTAAATTAATTTTTTTGTTATTTTTTACAATTAAAATTTCTTTTATTTCTTTTTAAAGGTTTTCTTTTGATATTTTTTCTCAAAGTACAAAATGATATCTTGCTGAGTTTTCTTCCCTTAAGTTTTAAATGGAAAAATTAGGCTCATGCAGATTTCACACATACATTAATTTATACTTTGTGATTTCATATATTATGATGAAGCAAAAACAAAATCGTTTTCTAGTACATTTGGTGATTTGACCAAAAATATCAAGAATATGCTTTAAAGATAAAGTTTTATATTGTACTTATACTTGATAGAAACAGTAGTATTGTACTTATACTTGATGATGACAGTAGTCAATCAAATTTTAGAAATTTGGTGTTTTGGAATAATGCTTGTTTTTTGAGTTACTTGTCCCACTGTAGACTACATGACTTCACAAAATATGAATCAATTTCCGGAAGAGTATTTACAATATCTAGAAAACCTAAAATCCCCATAACTTAGTATTAGGTATTTTAATTTTGTAGCAATATATATTATGAGATTTTCAAATTTTTTTTAAAATTTATAAGATTAGTGGTGCATATCATGCGTTTATATTATTTTATTTTAGTAAAAATCTGTAAAAGCAATTGTACTTTAATTGTGTGGCTATCTCAAAATCAAAATAAAATATTAAGTTCTATGTTGTCAGATTTATGCATGACAGTAATTTGAGAATATGTGACAACAAACAACCATAAGTAGTTCAATAAATAATTTTAACGAAAAAAAAACTTAAAATAATATATTCATAAATTTTCAAATCTTACTAAAACTATAAAAATGTACTAAAAGTACATTTACAATTTTGTACTTTTTAAATTATAATTAATTAATCACTTGCTTTTAAATTTTTATGTTTATAAACAAAATTGTAACAATATTATTATTTTTTTTCATTCATGCCTAGTTTACATTTTGATTTTGAATTGATTAATAATTTTCGCTTAAAAAAAGAAACAATAAAAAAATAAAGAAAGTCATAAAAAAAGAGAGGAAAAAAAATGATCCAAATAAAATTCATTGTACTTTCTGTCTATGTTTATAAGTTTCTCGATCGTCTCATCTCCTCTTCTTGATTTTGAATAATGAATTAAAATAAAATATAATACCACTAATAACGCTAAGTATAGTGTAAAAAATAGAAAGCAAAGAAACAAAAAAAAAAAAAGACATTTAGCATAATAATGGTTAAAACTAGATTTTATAATTTTTCCGGTAATTGTTTTACGACTTACGATGTTTTTATTTTTATGAAATCAAAAATATGAAGAAATTTATTTCATTTTTTTTGTAACTTTTATAAAATACAAATCATAATTTATGTACATACCTACTTACAAAAGAAAGAAAAAGAGGAAAAATTTGTGGTGTTATAAAAACTTTCTAAATCAATTCTATTTTATAATTTGAATATTTAATTTCTTGTTTATCTTTAGAGATGAAATAAACATAGACGCCTGCTCCTTCCCGCCTCATTTGATTTTTCGAAAGATAACTAGTAAAAATACTGATAATAGAAGAAATTACGTTTGATGCCAACAATAAAAAGTTTTTGCTTATATCATAAGTTTGTAAGAAATTGTTGATTGATAACATGCTGCTTTGGATCAAATAATAGTTATTAATATAAATACTTAATAGCGATTCCATAATATGTATATGCGATTATTCGGGATGCAAGGCCCTTACACGGAAACTATTGTAATTATTACACAACCTGTGAATTGATCAGAGAACGAAACATATTTTCCTAGTTTTAGAAATTTTCTATAATTTCTAACCCTAAAGTATACATTTCCATTTCAATTATCGCTAGTAGATTGTAAAAAAGACGATACGTAGTTGATTAAGATTAATACTTAATTATAATTATTATTATAACACGAGTATTTACGAATATAATATTCGAAAATTTTAAATTTTCATATATTTTTTGACTATTTATAGACTTTTGTTTTTCTAAAATATTGTAGTGAATTAAGAAATCATTACTTAAAAGTTATTTTATTAAGTACATACATCATTTACTCATTGTATATACTTGAAATTTTGAATGCATTTTAAATAATAATTAAAAATATTTTTGAATAAAAATAAGTATACCAATTTTAAACTAAATTTTAGAATTTGCATATTGGTATGATTCGCAAAGTGTTCTTACATTTTATGAATTTGTGCATTTAACTAAGTGTGGCTGAAATGTTTAATGTTTAAATGGTGGCATATTGATTACAACATGTTTTAATTCGTGATTTTAAGTTTTCTTCTCGAAATGTTATGTGTTAACTGGAACTCTAAAATTAAAATATAATAAAACACATTTTAGTAATTTTCATTGCTGATTAACAATTTTGATTAAGTAGTACTGCAAAAATATTTACTTTATATAACAATTTTTTTTATTAATGAGTTCTTTTACAGTTACTTTGGAAAAAAAATATATTAATTTAATCATTGAGCATTAAATTTAAGTTGAATATTAAATTTTAAAATGTTTCATAAGATTTTCGTAACTTTGTGAATTTACTTAAAATTTATTCACTGTAAAAATTATTTATGTATGAGATTAAGGTACTTTATTTTAATAAAAAAAAAAAAAAAAAAAAACGAAAATCATATTCTGGCAACATTCAATGAAAAAAAAAAATAATATGTAAACAGGTAGTTGGTTTTTCGTATTATACTGTTTTTAATAAATTCCAAAATGTCAAAATGAAATGCCATACACATACACACACAGAAAAAAAATGCCATAGGCTACTTAATTTTTAAAAGAATTATTAATAACAGTATAATAACATTTTTACCTATCTACCTACTTATATACACATAGACGCATTCTTATAATAATTAATGTTAAATGTAATTAAGCCGTTTATTAAAATATAGAATTTTTATAAAAAAAAAAATAAATTTGGCTTAAGAGTTTTAAGGAAGAAAACCAAAAAAAAAATATTAAATATTACTTAAAATGTCTTTAATAAAATTTACCGGAAGACAAAAACAAGAAAAGAATTAAAAAATTATTAACTACCTGATGAAAATTTAAATGTGATCTGTTTTTTTTTTTGGTATGTGTGTGTTTTTTGTTTAAATTGCAAATTTGATGACCTACCTGTAATATTTTACTTGATTTTATTTTTTTCTGCGTGGTGATCTGTGATAATAAATATTATTTTTCATAAAGATTACTTAACTACTTAATTTATTAATATATTTATTTAATAAAAATAAATAATTTGAATTTATACAGTCGAATAATTTTTAAATTTTAGTTATATAAAATAATAAATTATTACTATTTAGGTAAGAAGAAAAGTAACTGTTTACTTGTTACATTTGAAGTACTTGCAATTAAAAAGAGAAAGGAATTTTTAATTTAAATTAAATTATAAAAACTTTATAATTTCAATGTGTTACAATTAATTACGATAAAACTTGAAAATAATTCAAAATCGAATATTACAAATTACGATCATAAAATGGAATAAATATTGAGCAACACACCTTTTAATGTTAATTAATTTGCAGACAATGAATTAAAATCATACAATTTAACACATTATACAATACAAAATGAAATTTAAAAAGTTTTTTGAAGCTTGACAATGTTGCTTAAAACTGCAATTGAAATTTTGTAGTGTTCCGTATAAAAATTTGAGAGAAACATTCTCTTTCTTTCTTAAATATCGAGATTTGTCAATTTTTAATTGATTTTAAATATTGTACTTATACTACTTATATTGAAAACAGTAACAACGACATACCATATACGCTTCATTAATTAAATCTTTTGTAATTTGAAAATTATTTAAAATGAAGTACAAAATTCAATTATTTTCAATTAAGCACTTAAATATTAATTTTGATTTTATATGTATAGCTGTCTCAGTAATAAAATATATCAGTAGCAATTTGCATACGTCACTTTTTGAACCAATTTTAGTTTACATCGAAATTTTAGTAAAAACTCTTAAATACTTGCTGAATCGAAACTTTTGGAGGCTAATTTAAAAAAAATTGATAGAACATATTTAAAAAATTGCTATATTTAGGTAGGCATTCAAAACTTTTTTTAGAAATTATGTCGGGTTTTAGCAAATTTCCAGGGGTATAAAATTCGACTGCGCATAAGTTCTTATGGTCCTTTTCTTTTTTAATAAAATATTGATTAAAAAATTTGAATATTTTAGATATTGAAAATATTCAAAAAAAAAATTATTTTTTATCGCAAATTCAAGGATTTTTCAAAAAATTATTAGATTTTTATGATTTTAGAATTTTGTGTAAAAAGAAAAAATATTTTTTTTTTTTATTAATCTACTTACTTTATTTTTGAAGGCGGAAATTCATTTTTAAAGTATAACATTATATTTTCATAAACTGAAATTTATTTTTTTTTTAAATTGAATAAGTTTAAAGTGGTTGGATAAGTATCAAATACTTAATTGTTAATGTACTCTTTTAAATAAGTAACAAAAATCAAATTTTGAGCCAAAGATACGTCATAATTAACCTATTAAAACAGAATTAAGGGGAGAAAAAAGTTTTAAACAATGAAGAATTAGGTAATTTATGAGAAACTGAAAAAAAAACTTAACACTTAGTATTAAGTGTTTTTGTTTTTTTCTTCTCTGTCCAATTGAAGGACATTAAATTAAGTACTTGTTGCGGTTGTATGATTTTTATATTATTACTTTTGCATATTATACTTGAAAATTACATTTAATTAAGTAGCTTTGTTAAAGATAAATTTAAAATAATTAACAAAAATTATATTTTTTGTTTAAATATTAGGAAGCTGTCAAAAGTAAAAAAATATACTTATAAATATTTAAATAAATACATATACATATATTGACTTAACTGAGTATTAAAAGTACATATACGACAAATTTGTAAGTACTTATGTATATTTAGGTATAGTTTGATTTTCTAAGGTATTTTTAAAAATAAATCATATTGCTGAACGCGAAGCATTTCACCTAATTAAATAAGCTCTTATATAATTAATAATGACAAATGTGCCAATAAACACATGGGTCTTAAAGGGTTAAATATTTCTAGTTTGAAGATTTTTCTTAAAATAATTCAAATTTAGTTTAATTTACTTAGGGATTAACAGTTAGAATTTAAAACCATTGTTTGTTGAGAATTTCAACATGGCGATCATCTCGTTCTATTTTCTCCACCAAATAAAATGTATAATCGCCTAAACTTTCAGCTTTTACGAAATTTTAATTAAATCAAACAATATTTATACACAATTTTGTTTGATGGTGTTTGATTGACTTTCTTAAAAGTTTGATTCTAGGTTTTATATGCCAATTTTCTTTTCGTTCATGTTACTTCGGAAATTCAAAGTAAATACTTTAATCATAGGGATTTCAATGTAGTGGTTTGGTCATTTTATTAACTTATCTTTATAAATTTTTAAATTAGGTAAAACAAAAGTTAAGAAAAGTTACTTACGTACTTTATGGATCCAAAACATCCTTTTTCCCAAAAAAATGTTAACATAAAGTTAAAAAAACTTTTTTTTTTTAAATGATTAAGTACAAATTTTTTTTTTTTTTGCTGATTCAAATCAGGAAGAAAATGACGGAGCCAAAAAACAAAATAACAAAATTAATACAAACAACAAAACAATAGAAGCTAGCGCCGCACATCGCTACATCAAAAAATTGTCGTGATGATGTCGACTGTCTGTCATAATAATAAAATAAAAATGCACACCATGTTTTCTCTGTTGTAAAAAAAGAAACTCAAATAATGAGGATAAAAATGAATTGTCTTGTGTTTTCTTGTAATTTTTTTACATAGTTTAATTTTTTTGATTTTTCAGTAAAATCCGGCAAGTAATCCACCGCGGTTTTATTTTATTATTAATGTATAAAGTATTTGTCATTTTATTATATGTACTTTCCTAATATTATTGTTAGTTGTAAGTTTGGAGTAGACAAGGAAGGGTTTATGTTGTCTAATTAATTTATTTAACTGTAAGTACATAGTATACATATAATGTACTTTCTTGTGACGCGACATCATGTAGTGTTCCAATATTTGTTTCTATATATACATATGTATATATTAATATATGCATTTACGTGGTTTTTGGTCCATTAAAATGTGATGAAAGCAGCAAATATGTAATTCAACGAACTAATTTTTTAACAGGTTCTAGGCCTTAATAAATAACTCATATCGTTAAGATGAATTTTTTTCTAATTTCTCCGACATCTCGAGCCAGTACCTCTTAACTAAATTCTTTAAAACTGTGAACTTAATTAAATTTCTACAGAAGCAAGTAATTAATTCAATCTAAAATACAATGTAAAATACAGTTGAATTTTTTTTTTTTTTTCAAACAAAAGTTAATTGAAGAGTTTTAAAAACTTATTTATTTGAAAATATTGTAAGAGCGTTTGAAAATTTATCCTATTCTTCTTAAAATAATGCCAAAATATATGGTACATTTGGTAAGGCCTTTATGAATTTGGTATTTACCATGTATTGTAAAAAACCTTTACAATTACAAATTGAAATTTAATACGCGTATTTTTTGCTCTTCAGCAAATTGATTAATTTTTGTTTGTTGAAAAAAAAGTGCGTGTTTGAGGAAAAAGTGAAAAAGAAACGCAACTTTTCACGACTGTTACTTTAATTACAGTTTCTGTTATCAATGTAGTTGTAGTTAAATGTTACTCTTCTTTTGTAGAAAAAATTTACTTTTTTTCCATTTTATACTGACAAAACTTTTGTATCGTGTTAAAAACAAAAAATTTTTTTTTACTTGGCGTTTTCACATTTTTCCTGTGCTTTGCATCACTTTTTACTTAATTTTTTTCTTGTTCACACACAGACATACTTACGGGTATTATTTGTTTTAAAGCGGTTGTTACATTGAAAATTAGATTGAAAATTACATTGAAAAATATTTTTTTTTTAAAGTTCATGGAGCTGGTTTTCATTAAGAGATCATTTAATCAAATCAATTAAGAAAGCGTTTATTTGATGAGCAAGCTCTAATAGAACTGAGCAATAATAAAAATATTTTAAGGTCAATTGTTCTCTTCGAGTTAAGTGAGAATTTAGTAAACAAAATAGAAGAGTGTGTATATGAATACGAATATATGATATTCGTTCATTTTCTTACAAGGTAAGTTCGAAGACAATATACGTAACTAGGTCCTTGTTTTTGTTTAGTATTGGTTGTGTTCTTTAATACATATATTATAACAGAAAACCATTTATTACTTTTTATACTTTTGTGATTTTGTGTTTCGAATAGTGTAATACAACACTATCCCCATTTCATTCCTCTACCCCAATGGCATTTTGAGAACGTGAACGGGAAATTATTTTCAGAAAGCTTCTTTGTACCAATCTAAATAGAAATGCTTCTCTTTACAACTTCTCGTTGACTCATAACTTACGACGTGTGCATCATTAAGGTTTTGACAGCTTTTATATATATTAAATTATAGTTGTAATTTGTACTCAATGTAGCATCACTCTAATTTTATTTCTGTTTATTAATATTGTTATTGTTTTTATTGTTATCTATTTTTATTTTTATCTTTAATGGTTGAGTGTTTAATATTATTCTTCTTCTTTTGACTCTCTCTCTTTCTCTCGTTCTTTCTCTTTCTCTCGCATTATTGTAAATTCATGATGGGTGCATAATATTATGTATATATGTAATTATGTAGTATGTGATTGTTGTTTTTTTATTACTATGCAGCAGACCAACTCATCTTCTTCTTCTTTATCTTTTTCCGCTGTTATTTTTTTTTGTGTTTGTGCTTATTGTTGTACTCCGTATCGTATTGTATTGCGTTGTTTTCTTGTTTTTGTTTTTTTTTTATTATTTGATATTTTGATTTTATTTTACTTTAATGTCTGTGAAGGTCGTTCGCTTTTATGGAAACGCGAGTTTTTCTTTTTTTTCCTTTTTTGTTTTTATTGTTTTATTTTGATTTTATTTTTTGTTTTTCTTTAAATTTTTTTCTTGGTATGTATTTCTTGTGTTGCTAATAATTTTTGTACCATGTTTGTTATGTTGTGATTGTTTGATGTCTGCTAAAAAAAAACAACAGTACACCACAGCATTGTCAGATTTTTTCTCTTTTCGTACCTATTTTTTTTGTTGTTGTTGCTGATATTAATGTTCTGTTTAGTTTGATGATTTTTTTTTTGTTGTTTTGATTTCATTGTTCAATTTTATTTTATGTACACACATAGATACATCCGTACTTATCAATATCCAAGCACGTTAATGTACACGTACGTATTTATTTTTACTTCCTTCTTTAATTTTTTTTCTCAATTTTGTTTTTTAATTTTTTCTTACAATTTTTATTTTTTTCTCTTACCTTCATTTGTTTCTCATCCAATTCACTTACCTTAATGGTGAGTTAATTTGTGCAATATTATACCTATTAAAGGTAGTAATAAAGTTGTACCTACATACATACTTATGTATGTATAAAATAATAATAGTAATTATAATAATAATAATAGTGGAATGAATGTTAATATGCATATGTATGTACGTACGGGATGAGTGTGAATGTAGAAGATTAATAATATAGTTATAAAAATAGTGCACACATTCTGGCATATAAAATAAATTTCAACATAGAAAAATATGTAAAATAATAGCAAAAAATTAAATTGAAAAAAGATGAGATGAGTAAACATATTAAAGTGAAATAATAGAAAAAATAAATTTAAATAAAAAAAAAAAATATTCACATGTATTCATATGAGTGTATGTATGTATGTATAAAAGTTACATATGAAATTAAAGTAAAAAGGGCTTGAAAAATAACTATTCGTAATGGAAACTGAGATTTTGATATTTACTTACATACTTACATATAACGAAAAAAATCAAAAATAAAACAAGAAAAATCTTAATAAAAAAGATTAAAAGTTTCTATTGAATACTCGTTTGAAGGTGATTTTAAATGTCTAAATACATTTGTTATACATATACATTAATAGATTAATATGTATATAAATACATATATATGTATGTACATTCTTTAGTATATAAATAAACCTTATAGTATTCGACCATCCAACTGTGCATTTAACGAGTTTATTAACTATGATCTATGAAGGTTATTGTATTGTTATATTTTTAATTAAAAAAAAAATATTTTTAGTAAATAAAATATAGAATATTAAAAAAATGTGATGTGATATCCACTTATTAACACATGAAATAAGGATGTTATAAAATTTTATCTTCCATAAAGGTTTCTTTTTACTATTTATTTTCATTTTTGAAGGATTTTTTTTAAACCAACTAGGTACTGCTTATGTAAGAATTAGAATAAATTGATTTTTTTGGTTTGAGTTTATTATTAATGTACTTACGTACGTACTTACAATATTATATTAATTTATCAATTAAATTTTAAATCCAAACAGAAATTTGAAATATTTTTATTAACATAAGTGTACTACAATTCATATAATATAATCGGGAGCAGGTTAAGGTGTAATTTGGGTGCCGAAAAATCATGTGAGAATTCTCATGGGTTTCCTGTCGGGACATTGTAGGCTTAGGAAACATCTAAGTCAACATGTTTTAAGAACTGGTGGTTCTTGAAGTAATTGTAAGGAAGATGCCAATGTACTTTTTCAGTGAGTATGGAGTGTTGATCAATAAGAGAAAGAAGCTATTCTAGGGGGACGGGGCCACAATAGGTCTTTTAAGTTGTGGTAAATCATCAGTCCACTCTGAAATCTACAATTTACAATACTGTAATTCAATGGGGCATACATATATGCATGCATACTTATAATACTATAATTTAAAATTCAATCAATAAAATTCCAGACTGAATTGTTATAATAAAATAAAATTTTCTATTCATAGTTAATATTGAAAGAAAAAATAGCAAAAAATAAAAAGTAACTGAGTTTATTTTAATAATTTCAATATCGCAAAATGTAAAACAATATTTGATATTTGAATTTTTATATTTGAAAGAGCAGATAGATACGATTTTCATTAAATAAAAATCCATTAAAAAAACACCAATCAGTTATGAAAATTTTCAAAAGATATCCACAGTAAATGAGTTTTTGTATTTTTTTGTTTGTTATTGAAAATAGTAAATGGTTATTCAAGGTTATTTAAATTTTCCATTGAATTAAAATGGAAGTTATGTATGAGCATATTTGTGTGCATAATATGACAAATAATAATGCTTTTTGAAAATATCAAAAACTAGAATATAAGAATGAACAATATGAAGAAATGAATATGAAAGTAAATAATACGAATTTCAATTCTACCCTCTTGGGTTGGTCGAAATTTTGAAATTTATGTACTTTTTTAAAGAACTATTAATTAACGGAATACGTAAGTACTCAACTCTCAATTAATAAACTATACTATGAATTACTTCTTTAAAACTACGTAACTATTATGATTTAGTTGAAACTGTTATAATCGTACCCGAATGAAACTATCAAATAAAATATATGCATATATTTTAAATATAAGCAAAAATTATCTCTAATTTTTTTTTTAATTATTGTGTAACGTGTTTTAATTATAAACTAGTACTCACTACCTTTTAATGAAAATATAGTTAAATAGGATATTTAATAAAATTTAAAAATTTCTTTATATAAGTAAACATAGTAACAAAACATTGGCAACTATTAATACAACAAAATCAAGTGACAAGTTACTGTTAACTGGCCGTTAAATATTGCATATGAGTTGGTAATTAAGTAAGTAAGTAAGCAAGTAATGTATATACATATGTACTTAAATGCAGAATACTTATACAACTTTAGGAATACATCTATTTTCGAGCATAAGCTGAAAAGCAAGTTAAATCATTTAAACAACAAAAAAAAAAAAAAAAACACGCAAGTCTGTTTTTTTCCTGCCATTTCTTATTAATTTTTTCACTAGAGCAACAACATTTTAATAAAATAAAAATAATATAAAATTAAAAACCTGATTGTTAAAAAAAAAAAAACCTAGTAACCCCTTCGCGTTCAATGTACTTAAATTTAAAAATTTCTCAACTAACTACTTACTTACTTATTTTATTATTTCTCTTATTTTTATTCTTCTGTTTTTTTCATACTTATTTTTTTAAATTTTTACTAAACGTTTTCAAGTTAACGAAGAAAAAAAAAAAACTTTTCCCGTTTACAAATTATTGAAGATCTACACTGTATTTCATATGTGGCTCATATAAATTATTAAATATTCTTTAAGTTCTTCAGTATTTTTAAAAGATATGGTGTTGAAACTCTCAATTTAAGTATAATAAGAAGGAAAGAGAATTTCAAGTACCTTTTCATCAAAAATTTTGAGTTACTCCTGAAGTGAATTGTCTTCCAAAATGATCGTCAAAGAATCCATAAAATAATTTTACTTTATTGATAATATTAACGAACAAGAAATCGTTTCTTATTTGTGCTATTAAAGTCAAATGTCAAATCATACAGAAAAATATAAATGTCAAACATTCGTTCTTGTTAAAAAATACCAAAAGTAAATGCTTGATATTTTTCTATATGCATGACCGTATGAGGTGTAAGTAGATTTTTATCTCTAGTTGAGATCGTTAAAAGTAATTTTGCCAAATTTTTCAGCTTCTTCATTTTACGTAGAATTTTATTTGAAAAGATTTTAGTAAAATAGAGGATTTTTCTTAAAATTATTTCTTATGATTTACACAATTAAGCTATTTTGCATATTTTAGGTTTATGTCTTGACTAATAACGGACATCCCAACTCATGGTTGAACAGCTTATGCCGACGGTGAAGAGTGCTAAATTCAATTTAAATTCAGTACTTCTCTCTTGTAATCATAGAAATTTTTTTTAAGTTTGGTTTCACTCTTGAGCATATAACAAAAAAAAAAATTATTTTCTTTCTCGTTTTAATGCTTTTGTGTGTTCCTTTTTGCTTGCTAGAGTTATATTGTTAAAAAAAAAAAACAATTTCTAGTGAAAAAAAATCTTTTCTTTTTTTAACTAAAAATTCCTCTATACTTAGAGTTTAGGTTAAAATTTAATGAATGTTACGCTTATTGTGCAGCACCAGTAATTCTATATTGATTGTAAGATTGCAAATATTTTTTTGTTATACTATTATTATTAAGTACAAGCTATTTGTTTATATTTGTTTGTATATGTTTGCAATATAATAAGTTATAAATATATAGTGCCGGTTCGGTCATCATCACCGTTTTTCCTTTGAGTTATGGTGTTATTTTAGCGGTTGATCATTTTATTACTTTTATTTTTTTTTGTATGTTTGTATATCTATTTATATATAAGTATAGAAAACTTGAAATATAAATAAAAAATATGAAAAATATTGTGAAAGAATTTGTGAGACGGATGAGCATTTATAAAGGATTTACTAAAGTAATGGAAGTAATTTGAGTACAAACTAAAATAAAACCAAAAAAAAAAGGTATAAAAATGAATAATTGAAGAAATACATACTTACTTACTTATATACTTACTTAAATTTAAGTATATATGTATGTACGTGTGTGAATAATTATAGTAAGATGAAACATAAAACTTGATTTTTAAAAGTTAAAAATCTCTTGAAATTCAGTCACTCCTGTTGAATGGTTAGATATTTTCTATTTTCGTTGGTTTTTGTGATTTTACAAGTTATAATAGAAAATTTCAAGTTTTTTTTTAGGATTCAAATATTAGATAAGTATAAAAATTAAAATAAATTTGCAATGAGAAATTGGAAAAGAGAGGGAGAATGAAATTTTCTTATTGCATTGCAGTTTGTATTTTTTTCTTATTATTTCTATTGTTAAGCCATTACAAGAAAATTTATATAAAACTAGTATTTTCTATTTTTAAAATTTTAATAATTTTTTATAATAAATTATATTCAGTAATAAAAATATTAAAAAAAAAAATAATTTAATATTTAAAATTCAACATTTTTTTTGTACGATTAAAGCGTTTGGTTTACTTTCAAAAAATTATAATTGAATTTATGGTACCTTATTTATAGTGAGTAGAAATAAAATAAATGAGTAATTGTGTGAATGGTTAAATGAGAGAGAGAGAGAGAAGGAGTGCTCTTTCTATTAATTAAAAAAGAAAATAATAATTTTTATAACTATTCCCATTTTTTTTATTTGATTGTTTATTGACCAGTTTTTTTTTAATTATTTAATTAAAAATTTTTTTAAAAATAAAGGAAGTGTTATTTACCTAAATGTATTTTTTTTTTAATTGTTTATAAGTTTACTAACTTTACTTAGAGTTGAGGATATTAGAGTATAAAGAGGAGTTGCCGGAGAGAGGTTTTGACTGCTATGAATAAAATTGAACTTGTTAACTTTTTAATAATTAACGGTAGTACAAAATTAACTTGGTAGTCCATCCATTGCCCATCATCGGGTGCTATCACAAAGATCACAGTTATAAATTGCGATTTCTTAATTGCAAAGAAAAACAAATTAGACTACTTCTTGTTTTCACGTACATAAAATTTAACAAAAAATTAAAAATTTAATGAAAAGCGAAAATAACCTAAATTCCGAAATGAAAAATCAATTTTACCATCCCATAAAAATCTTTTCAAAAGAAAAAGTGATTGAATGATTGTGTCGCGTCCTCACTTAATAAAATCATATTGTATATGTATAATAAAAGCCGATTCAATACAATGAAACATTTTTAATTTTCAAAATTTCTTGATCAGGTAATTGAAACCAGAATTTCTTTTCTTTCAATTGATCCTCTTTTTTCGTTGTTTTTTTTTTTTTTACTTTTGTTATTTTATTCTCTCGTCATATGACATACCGTAACCCCTTTCTTTTAAGAATTGATGTTATTATAAGGTGCGACAACAACGTCACAATAATGGACGCTGCGGATAATTTTTTTTTTCACTTTTCGTTTTTTGACCTTTTCTGTTTTCGATTATTTTGGACACTGTAAAATTATTGTTTTTCTTTTTTTTCGGATTGGGTTGGTACTTTTTTGAACTTTTAATAAACTTATTCTGGTTGTTATCAAAAAAACGGGATGGAAAAAATAATTAAATGTGTCAAGGTACAACAAAAAACAAAAAGATGGTGAAAAGCATGAAAAAGGCAAGTTAAACAAAAATGTTCCGGAACTTACTTAATATTAAGTATGCTAAAGTATTGTAAGATTCAAATAAAATTTTAATGATTTGCTTTACAAGAAGTAGAGGTAGACCCAGAATGAGATGGTTGGATTCTGTATTCGAAGATTTAAAAGCAATGAACGTGAGCACCTACATAACATTCGCAAAGAATCGAGACGTTTGGAAGGGTATAGTAAAGGAAACTTTGGTTTATATTTGATTCATGGATCAACTATCAGTTAATTTTCTTAGTTTTTTTAAAAGTTACTAAAAATTTCATTTATAAGCTACCTAATATGTATGAAGGTTGCATGATTTACCCCGTTCAAATCATTCAATCAATTTATATTCTAATTTAGTTACTTTTGAAAATTAGGAATCATATAGATAATTTTTATAAGAGCAAATTTTATTGATTTTTTGATCTTAATTCAATATTATTTTTAATTTATTTAATTACAAAATATTAACAAATTGTTTTTTTTTCCTTTCAGGTAAATTAATGGAACTAATTGATTTTAAATTTTCTAAAGGATGGTATACTTAATAAAAATTTTTGGAATTGTTTTTTTTATTACCGTTCTTTTATAGAGGAAAATAATGCAGAAATTGTCATATTTAACTATTTAAAATGGCATGTATTTGATTTGTTACAATTTTTAGTAATCAAATCATATCGAGTACATCGAATAAGTACAACAAATAATATTCAACAAAAATTCATATCAAAAACTTTGAGTATTTTTAGTAATAATAACTTAAGAAGGAATACTTGCTATAAGAACTACTTATAATATACTAAGAATAGATACTAGGCTTGCATTTCAAGAATTCTTAAACTATACTTAAAAATTGCAACATTTTAGTTTAATATTATGAAATTCATATAATATTTTTAATATTTCATCACAGCCTTTGCTTAGAGCAATAATTTTTTTTATTAAATTTTTTCTTCTCTTGTACCCAATTAGAGGTTCATTTATTATAATCATTCGAAAATAGCAATTTTTTTTTTCTTGAATAATAACTAATTACATTTAAACATGAAAACTATTTATTTTATTTCAATTGCAAAGACATAGCAAAAAAAAGGGAAATTTTATTTTGTAAATGAAAAAAAAAACACATTTTTAAACTTCAATTCTCCATCATTTCCAATTCAATCAGTCAATCTTAAAGAAGCAAAAAAAAAAATACAAAAATCCTATCGCATTACACTCCAATTTACTAAAATTAAATTAAACTTAATTTCAAAATGTTAAAGAGAGGAAGAGGAAGGCAAAATAGAGAAGAAAGAAGGATGAAAATTTAAAAAAAAAACTATTTAAATATTTTTTGCAATGCACAAATTGTAAGAAATAAAAGGCTTTTTTTTTACAATGCAATCAATCGGTTTCTTGTCTGTGCAATGGCCCCATAAAATAAAATGCATTTTTTTTTTTGTAATACAATTATATTTATTGTTTGAATTTAAATTTTGTGCTTTAAGGATATTATTAACAAAGACAGAAATCATTTATGTATATATATCTACTTATAATTTAATTTAACCACCCACCAACCCAACCAATTTGTTCATTTAACGTTTTTGAAGAAAATTAAGTGTTTTGTTTTTTTTTTTGCTTTAGTTTCAATTTGATTTTTAGTTTATACTTTTTCATTTGAGAAAATAAATTTTGCAATCTAAAAATCCTGATATGTCCAATGGACATATCACAGAAGAGAGAAAAAAAAAACTCAATTGTCTAAAATTGCGTGTCACCTTTAAGCGATATGGTTTTTTTTTTCTTCTTCTTGATTTTTGAGGGGAAATTTTTTCCAACTGTATATTTTAATTGTGTTATAAATTTGTAGTTCGATATTTAATATGTTTTAAAAGAGAATATTATAAAGTTTGACAAATAATGGAATGAAAATTGAAATTTCACTTGTTTAGAGAAATTACACAGAGGAAAATTGCCTTATTGTCAACATGTTTATAAGATTATAACAAAATTTATAATAAAATAAATTGTCGTAGATTAAATTTTGAGGTTTTTTCGAATGACAAACTAATTAAATAAAAGTGCGTAATTAAGCCACAAAGATGTAAATGTACTTTAATTGTAACAATGGTTTAAGTCTACTTGCCTACATGCTGGCAAATTAACTATGGCATATTAACATGTTGACAGTTGAGCACGAATCAAATTTTCACTGAATCACAATAACCGAATTCATAAATCTGGTAATGTTATGGCTTCCATTCAAAACAAATTCTAAGTGAGTTTCATTAAATTTTAGAATTCATGTCGAAACGTAGGTTTGATTCGATTTAATTTTGGTAATACCGTAGTAATTGCTAGTCTAACATTAGAAGAAAATCAGCTTTGATAAAGTGCGTATGTAGCGCACGAAATATATTAGCGAAAAATAAAAGTATTTTATTCCGAATAAAAGCTAGTCTAACGTTATTCATACCCGTCTTGTTTTAAATATAGCTATAGTAAGTATGAAAATCTTATTATTTTTGGGAACTAATTTTGTTTTTAGTTTTACTTTTAAAATTGAACAATTGAAAAACAATTATTTTCGTTTTTTATTTTTCAATTTCTTCTTTTACCTAATTTTTCATTTTGATTTAATTTGTGCAGATCTTTTTTCTTTTTGTTGTCATAGACATTTCGTGGTTTGTTACAATTATTGTATGTATAAAATGATCATGATAACGATTTGGTGGTCTTTTAAATAAAAATAATATAATAAATAATCAAAGTTGAGGCATCAATTTTCATGTCAATTCAATAAAATCGTAATATTTTTTCTGTACTTTTTTTACTTTCTTTCGGTTTTCTTTAAATTAAATTTGATTTAAATTTTTTATAATGGGATTTAAAAAAAAAGGGTACAAATTTTTATAAAAATTAAAATAAGTAAATTGCAAATTTATCACCTGCATTTGTCTAATTAATTTGGACGCTGGTAATAATAATTGTATTTCGATTTGATTTTTGGAATTTTATTTAATTGTATTATAGAGCTTAGTATGATTCTTAAAATTTTAATTGGAATTTTAAACAATTTGATGTAGATTTAAATCGAATTCCAAAACTTGTATTTTCAATTCATTATCAAATTTTTAATCTTAATTGGGATATTGTTCTTTTAAATGGCAAAATGACTAGTCAACGTTAAAACAATTAAGTTTTTTTAATTAAATTAAAATAATATTGAATATAGGCTCTTTTGAAAATGATATTAAACAATGAACAAATTTTTTTTTTTAAAAGCGGAATTTGTTATACTTATGATTTCAAATGTTATTAAACTTAGGAGTTTAAATTAAATTTAAACAATTTAATAAGGTTTATTAAGCAAGGTACAATATAAATTTAAAAAATTCTTGAAAATCTAAAATAAGTTTTCTAAATAATTAAAACTTTATATTTTCTTATTTTAAGAAAATTGCATTTCACAGCCCAAACCTACTTAAATTCAATTTTATTAGTATTCCGAAATATTTGAATAGAATAAGGAAAATTATTAGAGTTATAGAAGAAATAATATTAAATTAAAAGAGAAAAAAAAACGTGATTTAATTCCTTGAAAAATCATCATTCCAGTCATCATCATCAACATCATTCATTATTGGTCATTTCTATAAAGACAATGTGTAACCATAATCTTAGCTAATAATCATCACTGAACAAAGTATTCATACACGCACATATTATTAAAAAAAAAAATTGTTAAAAAAAAGAAGATAAATTTTCTCTTTTTTTATTTTATTATTGTTATTATTTTTTTTTTCTTATTGTTTTTAATTTCTGTTGCACCCATTATAGATTTTGCACTCTTTTTAACTCTTTCTTTCATTTTCTTCCATAATGCATGTTGCACTTTATTAAAAAAAATTTTGAGATACTCAATTTTTATTTGAATATAATTATGTATGCTTGTATGTATGTGTGTATGTGTGTTAAAACATCGTTTTACTTTACTTAGATTTCAGTATTTTAAAATACGTACTGCTTATGTTTCGTGTTTTTTTTGCTGATATTTTTGTTTGGACGGCTATACACCATATGTATGTCTCGCTGTAAGAAATTCTCACCCTCTCCTCAATTTATTTTTCTTAATTTTCTTTTTATATTTTTTATTTTTTTTTATTTTATAAAAATGTGAAAATGTTGATTTTCAAGAAAAAATGAATCATTTGCATTGCATGCATATACAAAAATGTTTTGTATATAAGGAAATGTTCGTGCATCTCTCTATCTTTCTCTCTTCATCTCTCACATTTCTTCACTTTTTTCACTTTTGTTTTTCTTGAAAAATGTTTGTTATCTTTTTTTTTTTTTTGTGTTGTCGAATTCATTGTGATGCGAGTGAAATGACTATCGAGTTCAAAACAGAAATTTTTTTAAGTAAAGAAAGTTTTTGTTGTACAAAATTTTTGTATTGAAGTTCTCGAATCTTGGTCTGTAAAATACAAGAAATGAATTGAAAAGAATTCCAAAAAAAAAAACAAATTATTCAATATGGAACTACAAAGTAAAAAAAAAATAAATTCGTGTGTGTGAGAGAGAGATAGACAGAAGGAATAATTGAAATAAGATGAAGTGGGAAATGAAGGTAAGAAATGGAAAGTTGATTTAATTTAGTTTGACAAGTCTGGTGTTGTTTTTTTGTTTTTTGTTTCTTTTGAATTTTGATAACATTCAAAATACAAAATAAAAACAAACAATAAAAGAAGGATAATTATAATGTGTCCATTTCAATTGTATTGGCAGATTTGAATTTTAAATTACAAAAGAAATTCAGGAAAATTATTTGGAAATTTTACTGCAATTTTTCCTTGGTTTTACTTGCAACATTTTCATATAAATGCAATAAGTTGATGGCATTTATCTGGCAAAATTTTTTTCATAAAATCAGATTGATATTTTTAATAATAACATTTTTGTTTAATTTTAATTAGATTCAAATAAAGCTATATTTTTTTTTAAATTAAAATATAAAAGCATAAAATGTTCAAAATTTTGATTTATAAAGTTGGTGCGTTAAAAAAAGATTTCCATTCATTCCAAGATAATGAAATTTCTTTCACTTTTTTTAGGACTTTTTATTAAAATTTTTCTTTTTTTATGAAAATTGTATTCCAAAAAGAATGGAAGAAAAAAAAACCTGTTCCATTACAAACCAAAAAATATTCAAATTTTTCTTACTCGACCAAGTTCGTATATATATATACATTTGCGTTACTTAAATATTATACGACTATATAGCGTAGAGTCAGTCAGTTGTCTTATCTTTTAATGTTCAATAAGAAGAAAAAAAGTAACATTGACCTAAATTTTATTTTAAAAAATGAAAAATTTTACTGTCATTTTCACTTTATAATAATAATGGTAATTTTTGTTTTTTTTTTAATAATTGTTTTAAATAATGGAGACAGTTTATAATTTTAATTAAATAAAAATAATTAATTTATGAATATTTTCTTTTAAAAATTTATTGACAATTTCTAACAAATTGATTAGATGCGTGTTGGTTATAACCAGATTGATATTTACATACTTATATATGCCCAGCTAAGTTAGAAAAAAATAAACAAAACTTGATTATAGAAAAAAATGTCAAATCTTGCCCTAATAATAAAGTAATTTAAATGTTGACGTTTTAATTTTTGTTATTTTCTTTTTTACTGTTGTTTGATTTTGTTACGCCTTTTTGTCATATTTTTAAATTGTGTACATATGGTAACTATATAAAATATGACATCTATTGCCAATGGGATATAATAAATTAATTTATGACTTTTATTAATTAAATTGTTGCAATATTAAAAGAAAAATCTTCGAATCCAATATTTTTTTTTATAATTGAGTTTGATTAAGGCAAATTTCCGAACTAATAGGACTGAGGTTTTAGTTAAAACATTATTTACTATAATGAATGTTAGATTATAAAATTATTTGTTCAAATAACCTATTATTTCAATCATATATGGCAATTCGGATTAGTTTCAAATTGGTAGCCAAAATTATTAGGTAATTATTGAGCAATCTCCTCCTTCGCCAAATATTTATTACGACAACGTACAAGCTTTTAAGAATGCAAATTTCCTAATCAACTTTTATAAAAGTGAAAATTTAACAGTAACGCACTTAAAATTCAATTCAATAATTAAGTTCTTAGTCTAATATTACACTTTGATTATATTCGAAATAAAGGTTCTTTTTCAAATATTATTTTCTTCATACTTACCATGTTCAATACATTTTCGTATAATTTGCAAAAATATCTTTTCAAATTCAATATGCACTTTTATTAGAGATACAAAGTGTCAAATTCATTAAACCAAACCACCACATATTTTTGAGTAAATGAATAAAAGTAAAACAATAATCAATAAAGTATTACTTATTTTTTTCAAATGATATTCACCATACACATGTACATATGTATATAAAATGTATAGCTAGCAGTATAATTACAAATAACCAGCCAAACAACCAAACCAATTCAACTAATCAACTATATAACCAACCCACTGGCGCTTATATTAATTTAAAAAGCAAAGCAAGTTTTCTCCATTACAAAAAAAAAAAATACTTAATAGCGCTTAAGAAATTAACCATCAGAGAGTCTAAAATTGTTTTCTTTTTGTTTTATTTGCATTTAGTATTCGACCACATGAACACATACATACACACATTTACACATACTTTTTTTTTCTTCTCAATTTAACAATATAGATGCAAGTTAATGTGTATGTGTTTGTGTATAATTGTTTTATATGTTTAAATATGCATTAAAATACAAAAAAAAAAAAAATTTGTAATAAATTCATAAAAATTGAGCGTTGAATACTTTGTTAGCTGGCAACTTTTACATGATTATAAAAGCGTTTAAATAGGTTTTTCTTTTATTTTTCCTCATATATTTTTTTTATTGAATGCGCTTCTGTTTCCGAATGTGCCGTAAACCTATATAATGTATAAAATGTTATGATAAAATAATTTTTTTTTTCTTACTGTCTTTTTGTAAATGTTTTATTCTTATTACTATTTTACTTGCATTTTATTTATTTCATATATATTAATTAATTCATAACTAGTATTTTATAAAATAGATATATAAGTAATGTTTTCTATTTATATTGAGGTTGTTGGTTGGTAATATTTTTGCCGCTCTATGTTGTGACAATCAAATAATATCCGAAAAGGATTTTATAACCATTTTAAGAAAGTTGGTAAAGTTTCTATTTTCGTTTTGTTTTATAATCATTTATTATTTTCCATTCGTTTTGCTGTATGTATTGTTTATGTATATGTATATTAATATTATTTGTATTTGATTTCTTGTATAATTGCAAAACTCAATCATTATCTACTTGCTTACTTACTTACTTACTTACTTACTTAGTTATTACATGTGTAGACTATATACATATTTAATAATAATATAAAAATATGTTATAGATGGTAATAACGCGGTAAAATGCTTTTGATCTATTTTATATTATTGAATGTATAAGAATACAGAAGAATCGCAATAAATTCTATATTTTACAATTTATGATATTTCTAAAAATTTCGTTTGAGGAATCGCAACAAAATTTTAAACTTTTCAAAATAAACGAGCTTATTTATCAATTATTAAATTTGAAATATTGATATCATTAAGTACAGCTGACCAAATCTTTAAGGGATATACAGGTACAAACACCATTAAACCTAATTTTAATGCCATTACACCGTTTTTGACACACGTACATTATATTTAATAATAAGTATAATTTAAATCGACTGAACTATAACTCATAATTTTCTATTTTCAGAACTGCCTCCTTTCAAATGTGTAATTTACTTAATTTGCAAAGCATATTTTCATTTTAGTGAACTTAATGTAGGGCCCTGTGGCATCAATCACTTGTTACTTTTTTTAATCAATTAATCAAAAATTTTGCAAAATTTCTGCTTCTGCAAGAAGCATTACTGAACTATACTTACTAATGAACTTTACTTACTAATGACTTACTAATGAACGAACAACATTAATGAACTATACTTACTAATAAAAAAAGCATTTGTTTTTAAAGTTAAAAGGTGAAAGCAAAAGTGGTTGCTGAAATAGGGCCATCTTGATTTCTAACGAAAATATTTAATAAATATTTCAAAACAAATTCGTGAAAATCATTTCGTATATCTTCGTGAGATATATATACATATATATATATTCAGAACAGAATGTGTAATTTGCAATATTTCTTTGGTTTACTGTAATATTGCGTTACTTTTTTAAAAATTTAAAACAAAACCTTAAAAATATTTTCTTTTATCTAAACAGTTTTTTCTTAAGTAAATTTTTCTATATTTTTATTTTAATTAATAACCATTTATTAATCATTATAATTATTATTTATTATTGTTATTACATTTTAGAATTAGAATATTTAATTTAAATCTACATTTATTGCTTGCTTATACTTTTACTAATTTTTTTTTATTACAGTTCAAAAAATAGTTTGTACAATAATTGTCGTTGTCGGCCTACTGAATTCATTCTTTTTCTTTCTAAAACTTGAGTTACAAAACTATTTAGTTTTATTTTTTGTCTTGTAAAACTAATGGAACTTGTTCTATGTAATTTTATTGAGTAAATTTATTATTCAGCAATTGAAAATACAACAAAAGTACAAAAAAAAGGTGTAGATTCATTTAAAATTCAATTAAGTAGATTAAATTATCTAAGTTTTATTTAAGTTTTTTCCACATATTTATTTATTATATAAATTTGTTTTTTTTTTTTGCATATTTTACATTTAATTTTAATACAAGTGAATGTAATGTGTATATATATATACAAATATGTGTAACCATATTAAAATTTATGGTTGTGCGCACATAAGCCAATTATGCATATATAATTATATTCCAGTATAATACATACGTTCATAAATGAAAAATTTGCAACTTATTGTTATTCTTAATCTTGATTAAAATTCTACAATAGTTAATATATTTTTTTTTTTTTTATTAAGTATTAAGTAACTGAGTTTATTTTGTATAATTTGAAAAATAAATACTTAAATGAATATTGTAAATTTGATTAATTTATTGAGTAAAGTTTTTATTTTAACTCAATAAATTTTATAGTGCATATTTAATAGAAAAATATAATTGTGCCTTAATTGATAAGGAGTAATTTTTAATTATAGATTATAGTTTTAAATTAATTGTTTATAATAATTTTAACACACGTATTTGTGTGTATATTAAATGTTCATTAATGTTTACAAATAGTTGCATTAATATATTAAACTAGTAAATTTTCTTTTTGTTCACTCAACCGGTAGACGGCCAATAATTATAGACTAAATTTCTCCCTTTTATTGGAGAAAGTCATTTATAACCTCTTTTATTTTCTATACACTAAAGCTAAAAACGAAACTTGAAATTTTTCCTTGTAATCGCACCATAGATTATTTGAACAGTCTGGAGGACAATACATAAATTAAATATTTTGTAATAAAATTTTAAATTTGTTAATCAATTATATGAAGGAATTAATTTGTTATTCAGGCGAGTAATATTCTATGAAAAATTTGGTATCACCATGTATAACACATTGATTTTATTAGACATACTTAATTTTCAGGTCCCTTTAACTTTAATAATGTATTAAATAAATAAAGTTTAAATAATTATTAAATAATATTCTTTAAAATTTTTTTTTATTTTACCTAATTTTAAAAATCTCAAAATATCACATTTTTTTTTAATATGAGTACAACTGATAAGTACCATAATAATTGACATACTTGTACGTATACTTAATATTTTATCAATAATTAATAAATTTTTTTTATCAATGCTAAATTAATTTCATTCTATTGCTTTATAATTATTAATTACATAATGCATTAGTCATTAAATTTATTAAGTTTTTAAAATATTTTGAAAGTACTTGAATGTAATTCATGACTAAGTATACATAGCCATTTTTTATAAATTTTTAGATTAAAAATTAATCAATAATATTTTTTTTCTACAATTAAATTCTTATATTAAATACATTATTAAAAGTTTCTGGATGAAATCGAATTAGTTCTCAACATATTTTAATATATGTTTTTTAATTTATTGCTCTATTGTGAATATTAATTTAATTACATATTCATGAAATTTAAATATAGATGAATTTGTGTGTATGTTTGTAAATAAATGTCATATTTTTTTCTTAATCAATATGAACTTGACACTTTTATACTTAAGAAACAAAACTCTTTTATTATACTTATGACAGAATATTGAAATCGCTCTGTCATAAGCCTCTAAAATAAATTTTAATGTAAGTAATAATTATAATTTTGTATTATTTTTCTTTTATATATGTTAGCTTTTTAATTAAATAAAAATTATTTACAAAAAAAATTATAATTGTCCGTGTCATCCCAACATTCTTTAAGTACTTATAGTTGTATTATTAAAATAGAATTTTATTTAATCATGAAGTTTCTGTCATCAGTATAATTATGTAATGATAATTTATCATACTCATTATTATTATTATACATATTATGATTATCGTGATTTTTTCATCATTATCATCAACTATATTAAGATATAGTTCATCATCACCATACTATTAAAATGAGATAGAATAATATTTGAAATTTAATTAGTTTTAGGGTACTCATCTGAAATTTTGACAGTATTTTTGAAATTTTTGTAAGTTAACGGTAAAAGAGCCTTAATTATTGTAAGTGTGGAATATTATAAAATTTTAACGTTAAAAAATACACAAGTGATTAATAAATTATCAACTATAATATAAACAACTATATTACCCCCTATATTACCCCATGATTGCCGATTCCAAAGCCAATATATAGGATATAATGCAAATATTTTCAGGTTCTGCATGGAATGACAATTCAACAACATCACCATAACTTGCTTATAGTAATTCTACTTTAATATATATAAACTTATAAGCTGAAACTGAAACAAAACTGATCTGATAGTTTTATAGTACAAAAAAAACTCAATTCACTGTCAAAAGAATTAATTAAATTCTCTCTTTCTAACGAACTAAAATTTTTTCAATTTACAAGAAAAAAAATTATTAATATTTGTTTACTTAGTTTGTTAATAATACGAGTAAAGTACGTACGTATAAATTTTTTTCTCTGTTCTTTCTATCATTTAGAGAAAAGAAACTTATGTTATAAATGTTAGACATTTACAAAAAGGAAAATATAAAAATCTATAAAATATTTTGTATAGGAAATGTTTTCATATTTTTGATTATGATGAATTAAAATATCATAATAGATTCAACTTGTTCTTTTAGAAAAATTAAAAAAAAATCGTCTAAAACAATAAATCCCAGCAAAACACCCTGAAAAGTTTCCTTTATTTTCACATTAAGCGAGAGCACTTACAGAGCTTACAATGCACGACCTCTATTGCAACAATATTTTGATAATCCGCACATTTTTGAATGTAAGAAAATATATGAGTATTCATTACTCACTGTTTTAACTAACTAATTAAGAAACTAAGCTTTTACCGCCTTAAAGTATTTTTATTAAAACGTCTTCTTGATATTCTAATATTTGCCAATTACATACTACTAAGCCCTTGAAAATAAATTACATAAATTGTTCTATTTGTTAAAAATTTGTTTCTTAACCTATAATAAGGCTTTTTCGGTTCAAAGAAGTTTATCCAATTATATTTTATCGATCCAATAAAAGTTAAGGAAATTTTGTCACAATTTCCAATAGTTTAGCAAACCATATAAGTAATACTAAAATTCGCCAAATTTCATCAATACATAATAAATTTAGGTAAAAAAGCAAAATATAAAAAAAAGTTAAGTAATTATTGAAAATAATTTACCAATAAAATAAAGCTGCTTAAATTTTTATCATAACTGAAATACTCTTCATCAATTTCATATGTATACATACGTTCTTTTACTAAAGTTATATGCTAAGTTTTTATACGTGTACTTAAAATGGCATAATATCATAGTAACATACTTATTTTTAGAAAAAAATTTATGAAAAATTTACTGGATACAAAACAAAATAAAAAAATCCTATTATTCTTAATAACTATTTTTATAATTTAATAAGTACTCAAATAACTAAAATTCCATATAAGAAAAATAAAAGAACTCCCAAGTCTAAGTCTTTTTCTATGTAAGCCTTAAGTTAAACATAGAAATTTTTATAAAGAATGTACGTGTGTACCTCTAATTCTTTTATAATTCTAAAGATTTTTATATTTTTGCAGACATTCTCTTTTTTTTTGTGTGTCAAAAATTTATTAAATATTAGTAAAATACTTTAAGAAATTAACAAAGATGATGAAATTTTTAAGTTGGTCAAACACATCTAAGGTACCTACTAATTACTTTCTACAAATACAAGTCTTTCATGACAACACTTTGAAATAACTTTTACCACTATTGTCATGCTTAATTCTACTGCAATGTCATTGTAGAATATGATCTGTCAAATTACTTTTCTTCTGGTATATACGAACGTGACAATTTCAGTGACATAAGTAATTACAAGAAAATTGATAAGAATATAAAAATTTGAAGTAAATTAAATAAACTATAAAAATTAGAAAATAACAAAAACATTAGAAAAGATATTTCAATCTATATAAAGAAAACAACTAGAAAAGCCGAAAAAAACGCTATCTGTCAAATCATTTATGTTATCATCTGTCAAATTAAAGAATTCACTGAACGGCTTCTTTTGTTCGCTTGCAATTAGAGTAGTCAATTAAGTATTTTATGAAAATATTCAAAGTTTGTGCGCAAGAACTTGCGATTATTCGCTTGCATCCATTTGCTGAGTACGAAAACAAATTTATAAAATATAGAATAAAACTAATTATAAAAGCCAATATAGAATAAACGATAACACTAATCGCATTTTATAATATAAATTTTACTCAATTGAATAAACTAAAATTATATTGAAGAAGGGTATTTTAAACCCATTTAGAAAACAATAATACTCATATTATTCTTTTGTCCAAAAGCACGTTTTGTCTAAAATATTACAAAAAAAAAAACTAATATCATCATGAGTTCATACATATATACTAGCACTTAACGTTAAAAAACAAGAATCTAAAATAATTTCTTAGCACTTTCTGACAACATTCCTTTTAATTATTTATACAAAAAGTTTTTATTTTTTTCGTATATAAATATAAGAAATTCTTAAATTCAATTTAATATTTAATATTCCTTTTGATATTTGCCGAGAAATATTTAGAATTTAT
Source organism: Condylostylus longicornis (assembly GCF_029603195.1). Taxonomy (NCBI): domain Eukaryota; kingdom Metazoa; phylum Arthropoda; class Insecta; order Diptera; family Dolichopodidae; genus Condylostylus; species Condylostylus longicornis. Next base: position 1,166,542 of record NW_026577982.1, read on the forward strand.
TTATTTAATTTTATTAGTTCTATACGTATGTATGTAGGTTCGTCTCTATACTTTAAACGGACCGCTGTTTCCCTTTCAAATTCTTAATACATGCATGAATGTGCATGTTGAAAGTCTAGTTTTTATATAAAAAAGTATAGTTTTGCTTTTATTTTCCTGTCTACGTCTCTTATATATTGTCTGTCTATCTTCTATTGATTTACATTTTATAATAGGCTATTTTTAATTTTTGTATTTAAAGTGTCTACACACAAACCTTATGTATATGACAATTAAATGTCAATTTAGTTTGGTTGAAAAAGAAAAAAAATTATGTTTATCATTTATCAATTATTTTGATTATAACTAGGTATTCATTTATAGCACAAGCTATTATAAGTACATAGGTCAACGCTACAACAGACAAACAATTATTTTTATAAAATCATTGAATTTTTGCTTTTATTGTTGAAAATTTTAGAATTTAATTTTTTTATTCGATATTAAATTAGTGCCTATTGGGCATATTTTAATGTCATGATTTTAAAATTTTAAAGTTTGAAATACTTAGTAATGTTTTTTTTCAAAAATTAATTAGTAATAGAACTTTTTTAATTTAAAAGTGATATGGCTATTAATAACGTTAAATGAGTGATAATGAGCGTTAATAAGTGAGGTTTTACGTTTATTAGTCTTATTAAATACCTCTTAAATTATTTAATTTTAATTTATTCTCAGGAATTCTGAGATCAGAGCATATTAGCAATGTATTACAGATATAATGCTAAATTGCAGATTATTCGAACGTAACCACATATAAAATTCTAATTTTTTTTTTATAAAGGACACTTATTAAATATACTACGTTACTTCTATAACTAAAAATGTCTGGGATATTTATTGGATCAATTCTATGTAACTCTATATAATTGCTCCACAACTTCCATTTAGTAAGCATAATTCCAGAATTTTCACAAATCTATAGAAGCGGTGCCTTATCAAACAGTCTTATATTGCTTTGCAAAAAATTTATATTGCTTACAATTTGAATTTTGGATCATAATTCTGGATAAGATTTTAAATTGGAATAATTTTGAAATAACATTACTACTCCTGCAAAACACATTGGTTGCCTTGAATAAAACTGTCAAATTCTTTGACACTGCGACAATTGAAGATAATGCAAACACAAAGAATTTAATTGGGCTATGGACAATTTTCTTGCATCTACAAAACATAAACTTCACAACTTGGAAGTGTTATGATATTACTTAACAAAAATTGCAAGTTTGATCATGTGACATTATTAGTTTTATATTTTATTTGCATAATATTTGACAAGGCTTCCCTGTCACAGCACCTTCACTGTATTTATCAAAAATTAATATTACGAAAAATATGGGAATTCTTACTTAATTAATTATGACAATTCCAGTTTTAAAAATACAAAATACAAATTTTTAATAGCATATTTTTAGGAATACCACAATTGTATACTGTCGTCTATTACCCATCCCTCATTATTGAACGTTTATTTACTACAAAAAAAATCGGTAATTAAGTTTTGCAAAAAAAAAATGACGATGATACGAAAAAATAAAAGTTTTTGTTTGAATTTCTACTATAAAAATAATGTAAAATTGTTGAGAATAACATTTTTTTATACATTTTCAATTAAGTATTTCGAATAATTTAGCGTCACCTTTCAATTTATTGAGAATCATAGGTCTGATGGCATTTAATTATATTTTTTGTTTTTCTAATTATTCTTTTTTTATTTTCTTCTTGAAATCTAATATAAATTAAATAAAAGAATTATTTAAGTAACTGGTATTTGTAGAAATCAATTAAAGAAAAAAATTAATAAAAAGAAGGAAAAAAAAAATTAAATTTATTAGATTTCCAGACTAAGTATGACAAAGTAAAAACAATTTTTATAATTACAAATATTTAAAAACAAATAAATTTTCTTCTCATTTAGAATTAGAAATCATTAAGAATTTTATTTTATTGAAATTATAATAAAGTATAAGCATTAAACGCTGGTGTGATAATTAACCCTGATATGGTTAAGCTTTTATTGTGTGTGCGGGTTCCTACACGCCACTTACACTGTCATTTTTATTATTTTGAACTACGAAATCAAATTGAGCTTTTAAGAAAATAAAAAATAGCAAAATAACGAAGATTGTGTTTATGTGACGGCTAACATTATTTACATTTTGGGAACAAATATAACACAATAAAAAAATTAATGGGGTATCAGTGGACCTCCATTTCACTTTAAGGTTAAAAAAATATACGACATACGATATGATATTCAAATTAAAAAAATTTTCTTTTCAATTTTGTTTTTAATTTTCTAATTTATAGATATAATGTACTTACTTGCATTTAAATACGGAAATAATGGAAAATTTTTTTTGTATTGTAATTTTTGTGTTTGTTGTGATTGTTTTAATATATGTATTTTATTACGTTATACAAATGGATTTTATTACTTAAAATTAAATTATGTTAAAAAAAAATTATTGAAATACTTAGTTATACTACTTACTTATAAAGTAATTAAAAAATAATATAAAAATGGTGTGTAAATAATTTTATAATGTAATCAATTTGCTAGAAACGTAATTATATTAAATTTTAATGGACACTTTAATAATTCAATTATCATAAATATTTCTTGTTAGTTTACATTAAAAATTAAAAAATATATTTTCAAATTTATTAAAAAAATTTATGTATTTTATTAATTAAACACTACAGAAAATTGAATTTTTACACAGTATTATTCAGTTAATTAACAGTTATTGAACAAGTGAAAATGATCAATGTCAATATCAGTTCGAAAATTAGAAAATTTTCTTAATAAAAATATAAAATATTTTTCTTCAAAATAATATTTAACTAAAGCTATTCATTTTATTGGTGTAACAAAAAGTAATTATTTAAATAAATGAAAAATAATAGCAAATGAGTGGCAATGAGTGGAATAATGAGTGATCACTGAGTAGTAGAATATGAGAAAATTAGTGATGAAAATTGGTTAAAATTAAACCTTGACTGGTATAAAACTGAAAACCTAGATATTATAAAATAAATAAATATAGACCCTTTTTAATTTAAATTAAATGGTAAGATTTTAAAGCACCCTGAGTCACCTAAGGGTTAATATTCCTTTATTTTAAAAATTGATTATTTCTTCTAGTCGAATTTAAATATCAAATAATTTGATAATGTGATCTATATCTGAATTTTTATTCACATGTCAAAAGTTTAAAAGCAGCAAAAAGTTAGAAAATTTCCATTGTATGATTTTTCGACCACCTTTTAATATTTGGCCATTTCTATAGAAGCTATTTTTTTATTCTATGGTAAAAGCTATTGAATCTAAAAATTTTATAGCATTGCTAATTAATTTTTTTCAATATTATTTAAAGTGATTATTTTAAAGATTCTTTTAATTTATAAAAAGCAAAACAAAGGTTTGCTAAGTACATTACAACTACGAAATACATTTAATTTTTATTTATTTAATTATTTTTATTATTTCTTAAATATTTAATTTAAAAATTCTTAAGTGTATACGATAAGATAAAAAAAAATCTTATTTTTTTCTTTGTAAGTGTTTATTTATTACTTAAAGTCGTAATTTGTTATTTCTTACTTTTAAAGATCAGCAACATTTAATTTTTTATAATTTAATCCGTTTTAGCTTTTGAATATGTACAATTGCACAATATGATTTGTGCACCCTTTCACATTTTCTTAAAAAATAATATTTACCTGCTACATAAATATATATATATACATATATTAATGTGTATTAATAATTCTTTGTGTAATTAACAATAAATTAATAAATAAAATGGAAAATAACCGTAAAAATTAAATAAAGATTTAAAATAATGAAAGTTTATAAAATTATAGTAGTATGAGTGGATGAGAGTCATATGAAATTGTTTTGATAATAAAATACCTTTGAACTATAAACATATAAATATAATTAATTACCTGAGTATGACCACATTTTTTTTTTAATTTATTTATAAATCACGTTATAAAATTACATTATGCATGATAACAAATAGTACAAGAAAAAAAAAATTGTGAGTCAATATTTTTACTATATATAACAGGAACTAAAAATTACGATAAAACGACTAAAATTAGGAGAATTTTCCAAATATTCGGTAGAGGGGGTGGGATAAAATCGTTCATATTCTAGCATATTCAAATTGTAATTATGCTTATTTGGTTTTCTTTTTTAAATGGTAATTTTATAAAAGAATCCTTTTGGTGCAAAATTTTTGTTTTCAATATTATTAGTATTTCTTATTATCTTTAAAACAAGGGTCTAATGGTTACTCTATATTGTACGACTTCGAAGTTATTAGCATTTATTAGCGAAGTTATTCGGGAATCGATTTATTTCAATAGTCTGCAGCTCGAAAACGAGTATATTCGAAATCATTTGAAATTTTATATGAAATACTCTCTATATAACGGTTCAAATCAAATTTTTCTTACCTTTTCCAAAAAAACATATTTGTGAGAGAAATTTCAAATTACAAAATCCGTTCAATTTCATTCAGCTAGAAGTGTAGACCGAAAAAAATTCAAGTGAGAATTTTCAGAAGTTCAAGTTTTATTTATATTACCTTATGGTAACAAAAACACTGAAAGAGTTAATATACCTTGAGTTAAATGGCGTTCTATTATTGCATATAAACAAAAAAAACCACTGGCTTTTGTTTTAACTTTTGATGAATTTTTTGAGTTAATGGCTGGCCAAATTTTTTGAGAAATTTAAAATTTCTCAAAAAATTTTAAATTTCCCAAAAAATACTTGATATTTTATAATATACGAGTAACAATTGTTATTATTGTGCTAAAAGTTAAAATTAACTTTTAAAGAATAAGTATATTCATATGTGTACACACATACATATATAAAAATATTAAAGAATATTATCGGGAATCGTAAATAATTGTTATTATCAAAGTAATTCAAATTTATCATTCTGCTTTCTAACATAATAGGTAACATTCTTTGTTTTCTAATTGCAAAGTTTGTGTTCATTATTTGTTGGTGGAAATTCTTTGTTAGCCAAACTCGCAGCTAATTCTAACAATTGATTTTACAATATTAATTTAATTTTTTAAGAATTTCATCGAAAATTCCACTTTTAATTCAATTACTCATATATCAACTTTTACTTAATTTTAAGTTCTATATGTGTAATAATATCATAAAATTCTGTATAAATAAAAGTAAAGAAAAATATACGTTCACATGAGTTTAACATGTGCACATTTATAATAATACAATGAATGTGTACGTGTATGTAATTAATTTTTATTAAGGATACTAAAAAAAAGAGAAAAAAATTCTGTGTCTACGGGCATATTTAACCGCATTATAAGATCTGCTTTTTTTTTGCATTACTGTTGTGTTTTCTTCTGTAAACAATAACTCAATATATTTACAACATATTTTCATAACCTGTAAAAGGAACTTTAAAAAATAACCATAATAAAAAAAAAAAGAAACACCATAAATTTTATAATGCATTCCAGTAAAAATTTTTTTCCCGAAAGATTATCAAAATAAAGATAGAGAGATTCGAAGATAACCAATAAAAAAAATGGAAAATATAAGAGAAAATTTCAAATAAGAGATCGCATGCAATATTTTTCCTTTTTCGCATGCAATGCAATTCTTTTTTTTTTCTTTGCCTTTGTTTATTTCTTTTTCCTTGATGCATAAAAGTGACAGGTGCGACATAGATTCAATTCATATTATACACATTTCCTCTCATATCTGTGTTTCTCCTCTTCTCTTCACATATTTTTTTTTTCTCATATTTAATGCAATAAAAACTGTGTTTTGTACTATTAAAAGCATTATGTATAAAAAAACACTGTTTTGTGTGACTGCGTTGTGTTTGTCGTCTATAAGTATATACCAATTGAAAATGTAAGTTTGAATTGTTATTGTCCGTATGGAGTTTTTTTTTTTATTCATTGCATTTTTTGTAAACGATAATGACACGATTCCGATTCTTTTTTTAATTTTACTGCTATGTACATTTTATGTTGCGTAGTAAATATTTTTATTGTTGATTTTTTTATTTGTTGTTGTTTTGATGTTGAATATATGTAGTTATTTCTTATTTTTATTTATTTATTTATTTATACTTTTCTTTTCTTAATGTTATTTTATCATAATTTATTTATGCATTATACAAATGAATACATAATTTTAATATACTTATGTATATAAGTACTGCATCTAAAAAATTGAGCTAAATTATGAATTCATAAATACATACGGTATATATGTATGTATGTGGAGAGGAAAATTTATTGTGTGAAAGTAAAGAGAAATATCAAGTGGCGAGTTTGTTTTTGATTTTTTTTCTTAATAATCTGATAAAATCATGAGATCCTCAATGCATTTTATTTATTTTTGTTCCTTTTATTTTCTGTTTGTTTTACATTTTATATGATCATGAGTGTTGCCATTTTGTTGAAAATTGCATCAATTTTGGAAATTTTTTTATAGATTGCTGAGCAATTTTTCAATTATAACTTTTTGAATTTATTGTTATAATTTCATTATAGTATTTTTAAAATAATGAAATTATAACAATATAGAAAATAAAGAATGAAATATGAGCTTTTAAACTGTCGATTGCCATAAAAATTTGTTCTAAATTATTTGATGCGGACTATTTGGTATTGTAATAAAACTACCGAGTTTTGTGAATTATAATGACAAATCAATTAAACAACTAAGAGATTATTTGGTTCAAAAATCAAAACTAGTGGTCAAAAATAAAAAATTACAGGAAAATTTCCAAAATCACATTTAAACTAACGTTTTCCTAATTTTCTATCTAGTTTTCTAGAAATTTTCTTTTTTAGATCCTTTTCATTCTTTAAGGGGGCTCACCTGTAAAAATATTCTAAAATGAAAATTAATATATATAAGCTCAACTTAGCTCGGTAGAAAACTATGACAAATAGTTTAGATTTTAAATACGTAAAATCCATCAGATTCTTAAAAAAATTGAATTTTGGTAATGTTGCGTACACTTTCTTCAAATCAAAATGTAATTATTCGGTTTTATTACCTACTTTGTGCAACAAGTTTTAAAAAAAAAGTGTAAAATGAAAAATTAGAAATATTTATTTAATAAAAATAGAAATGTTTATATAATTAGATTGCTTATGGTCGCCTCATTGCCGTAAATGTCCTAATATACACAATTCAACTGAGTTGTGAGAGTATGAACTGTAATTTGCTTAATTGCTTTTAGTTATGCAATTGTAATACTTGGTGATATGCATTTTGATAAATTTAAGAATTCATTTGCTTTTAATCTTAAAGCTGTGTGTAGTCATAATGTTAATTATTTTATTTAAAAGAATTGAATATAATACTGCTTTTCTCCTCATTAAGTCATCTCTTCATTTCTCTCATTCACTTAAATTTATCTCTCTCGGAATAAAATTTGCGATTTCTCATAGTTACTTACAATTTTAATTATAAGTACGTATAAGTAATTAAAATTAAATCAAAATTGTTGATTTGAAATACTATAGACTTACTTACTTATATCAGTCAAGTAACTTTAATTAAACCGCATTCAATTCAATAACAATAATTTATGTACGAGCGTATATAAGTATTGGTAAATTAAGATAATGAAAAATATTCTATTACTTTATCATAACGAACTTGAAATGTCAAAGAAAAGCATAAAATGAAAAAAAATTTTTTTTTTATGAAATAACACAAAACCAAAGGTCGTCTCCTCAAGAGTTAATCTGTAAAACAAAACATAAATTATTAAAACAGTATAACACAACAGCTATATATGTAAGTAAAATTATTAAATTAAGAAATAGTGGGGGAATATTGCTGTAGTATCAAGTTACAATTTACTTTATTTGTAATAAGTATTGCACATTGTACATACATAAACGCCATCTGTACTTAATTTTTTCTGTTTTTTTTTTTTTGTTTTTTTTTTTTTTCACTTGAAGTAGGCTTGTTGATTTTTATTTTCTTTTTAAGTTTTTCTCATATTTAAGTTAAAATATAGATATACAATATGAGTAATTGAGCCACTAATATAAATTACGATCGCGGATGTAATAAGTATATATGTAATATATGTATACAGATAAGTAATATGAAATATTTTCGCAATGTAATACTTAATTGTATTTCAATGAATTTTCGCTTGTTTATTGTATCCCGTTAAATAAAATTTACTCGTAAATTTAAAATGAGCCTAGTTTTTGGTTTTTTTGTAAGTTGTTTGGAAACTGTAGTTAAAGGAATAAGAAAATCTTCATTAAATGAAATAAGTGTACTTCACTAAGTACACGTATTTTTGTGATTCATAAAATAATTAAAAAGTGTGCTGAGAAATAAGTGCAAAACACTTTTATAGTTTGTTTTTAACTTGTGCTTAGGTACTTACTTTAATTATTTTCGGAATTATTATTAAAAAAAAATAATAATTTCTAATATTCGTTGCTACCGCAAATAATTATATCAAATTCAATTTAAGGCATAAGTCACGTTTTTGATATTTGTTTAATTTTGTGAGGTAAAATTCCCCTTCTTAAATTTTGTGCGATTAAAAAATAATTGGGTTTTATATTTATTCATATTCATAAATTGAGAATATTCTTAAGAACAATTTTCTCTCATTTTTAGTTTTTATTCTCAATTTTTTTTTACTATTATCAAAACAAAACATCATTTTGTACGCTCTCTTTTCACAAATTAAAAAGTCAATGACCCGAAATATCAAAAAAACAAAAAAAAAACAAACTGTGTTAGATTTTGAGAATTTTTTTGACAATGCAATGTCAAAAGAGAAAATAAATCACAACAAAATGCAATGATATTTTGTTTGTTTTTTTTTTCTTTTTTAAATCGAAAATGGAAAAGATATCGTAAAAGCAGTTGCCTTAGTCTGTCGTTTGATGCCGCTCTGCAATAATTTTATGTGAAATTCTGGTGTTATAAAAAATCGTTTCAATTTTAAAAAATGTACTTGTGAATTTTGCCTATGTACATATGTATATATGCCCAATTTTCAATACCAGTTTTGAAAATATATTCTTACCGTTAACTACGTCGCAAATAAGATTGACAAGATAAGAGAGTCAAACACAAAAATTGATATAATTCAATTTACTACTAGACACAATATTCTCTTAAACAGTTTTACTTTTCTCTCTGTATGAAAAATTCGAATATATGTACATATACGAGTATGTATGCGAACACACATACACTGTTTAAATGCGTAATGCCTTTTTATGCAAGTAAGTTAATGCATTTAAACAATAAAAGAAAATAAACTTCTCCCCCTATATAAGCAAAATACAAAATATTTAAAATTTTTGAATACCTACTTACAAAAAAGAAAAACAAAATCAAATAAATTAAATAAATATGTAATAATCATAATAATATACTTATATAAGTAATGTAAATAATCTGAAAATTTATTATCTACATTTTAAATAATAAATAAATAAATAATATAGTTAAGTATATGTATATAGCAATAAATACATTATTTATGTAATGAATAATATTTTACGAGAATTTTTTTTTGTGTAAATACGTATGTATACATGTAATAATATCTTAATTCTGCAGCTGAATTTTTATTCCGTATAAGAAAATTAATTCAAAAAAAACAAAAATATATTGGTGTTACCAGATTTTTGCATTAACTCATTTATACCTTATATTTGATGTACATATATACGATAATTGTGATTTCAAAAATTCGTAGAGATCTAGTAATATCTAGTTAATAAACTACTATACAAAATTTTATGAATTTATCATAACATCACGAACTATTAACAGAGAATTACGTATTTAGAAAATTAAATTTTTATGGGAAAATTAGATTTATAAATGAGAAGAGAAGTAGTGAGATAAATCGTTACATCAAGTAGAATTGTTAAAAAAATATTGTTGCACATTTTGGACTTACGAAAACGGAGACTTAAATTAATAAAGTAAATTTTTTAGTGATACTGGTAACTCTATAATAATGCAAATGCAAACAAAATGATTTTTTACTTATGCTGATAAAAATGAGAAGAAAAACAAAAACAAAACAACAAAATTAGAGTAAAAGGGAAATAAAAGAAACAATTCACATTTTCCGGTTTATTTTATTTATTTTTTCATGTTTTTTTTTTTTATTTTTCTATATAAAAATAATATTGCACGCCTTTACACTATTTTTTTTTAACGTTGAATTGAAAATAATAATATGTCACTTAATACTTACATCCATACATCGTACTTGACAAAACTTTGGCTGAATTTGCGCTCTCAAATGTCAATAAAAAGCAAATTTAATAAAAAAAAAATTTTTAGGTTTTCTTGTTTTTATTTTAAAATTTTATAATAAAAAAAATAAATAAAAAAAAATATCATTAACATTATTTTGATTGAATGACCATCAGACGATGGTAACCTTCTGAGTTTAAATTTTTTTTTCTCTGTCGCATCTCTTCCCTACATATAAATTTCCTAAACAGAAATATGTATGTCTACAGAAGAAATTTTTAAAACCGAATCATCAAAAAAAAAAAAAAAATATTGTACTTATTCATTCATTTTTACACTGCATTCAAATACAAATTAATAAAAAGAGAAAAATAAAGAAAACTAAATCCAAAATTGGGGAAATAATTATTTTTCCTGTATTGGATTAATATGCATTTAATATGAAAGTTATTGCAGTATATCATAGGATATTCTATGGGATTTTTTTTTTGAAAATTTTTCAAAACGTTTAGTCAGCAGAAAGTTTAAATGGTAATGGAAGACTGAAAATATCAATTTGGACTTAGGAATAACAGTATAAATTAGAAGGGGGGGGGGGGGGGGGGGCGGGATACCTGGCCACCTAAGTGAAACTCATGCACTACGTCAACAAGAAGGCTCTTCGGCAATTTTCGGCCTATGTTCTGCCAACTGTTTATCATCAAACAAACTGACATCTCAAGTACATTTACCGCTGCCTATAAACTAAATGTTAAAGTTCGTATTTGTTCTATAATATTTGAGTAATTGGAGTAGAAAATATTAATTTAAATGATTTTACTGAATTTACATAATGACTGCGCATCATAGTTAAACACATGTTCTGTATAAAATTCATTCTAAAATTTTCATCAATGACATTAGTGTATATTTTACTCACTATTTTTGTATTCTGTTGCTCGAAGCTTTCATCAACACATCTCTTTTCTGCTAGAGCTATTATAATTTTATAATATTGTCTTTTTAAATACATTTTTATTTTATTTTTTTATTTGACAATTAAAATGTTATTTCTAATATTTTTATTTTTATTATTGTTTTCTTTATATTAAATTTATTATACTCTACTTCACGGTATTATTAAATTTCAAAGTTGTCTACATTATGTCTGTATTGAAAATTTAAAAGTTCTTTAAAATAAATAGCACAGATTAATTTCAAAAAATCTTAAAAAAAAATGTTGTCCTTTTAATTCATTTTCACTCATATGTAAACATATAATAATATTCTTATTGTATACGTAATTTTAGTATATGTAATTAAAAGAAAATAGGGGAAGGGGGATAGCGATTAAGAATATAAGAGGAAAGAAAAACCGTATTGTATTTACATACATACTGTATGTCTATATGTAAATAAAAGATAAGCATTGTTACATACAAAATAAACACAGGTATTATACTTAAATGTGTTACCGTTAAATTTTGTAAGCCATTGCCGATTTTTGATATTTTAAAGCAAATATTTAGAAGCAACTTAAAGCTTTGCTACAAAGGCATGTGTATCCTTTTCAGGATTCTTGGTTGGAGTATTTCAGGTTATATAAAGAGTAAGGTGAATTCTCAAATTTTAAGTTTCGAGATTTTTAAATAATTTTTAACAACACCTCTTAAAATTTTAAAAGCAGTGATCTACTTTAAAATCAAAATTAAATTTACCGTATATTATCTATGGGCTAAGATCAACAGATTCAATATTGTTAAGTTGTGCTTATCTGCTCTAATATAATATAAACATATATACATCTATTAGGTAAACAATACAAAATCCAATTGCATTTTATGGAGAAACTAAATATGAATAACATTCTAACTAAATATTAAACCTACTACTCGGTTTCTAAAAATACTCTGTATTTTTCTTAAATATTTTCATTTTACATTGGCATACTCTGTATAATTTACTGTCTTATTATGTAAATAATGTAATAAAAAAAAACTACTTAATGTAATCGGTAGTATTAAAATTGCATATAAAGCATTAAAATAATGATTGCATTAAAAAAAGGAAAGAATAGAACAGAAAAAAAAAACAAAGAAATTCTATATTCACCTGGATTAAAATATAAAAATAGAAAATTACATAGTATTAAATGAACTTCCATATGCAAGTACATACAATAAATAAGAACATATACAAAGGAAGATAAAGAATTAAAGACTTGGAAGTAGAAAACAGCAAACAAATAAAAATTGAAGAAATTTAATTCACACAGTCAAAGTCAAATTGTTTTGCTTGATATTGTTGTTATTATTATTTTTTTTTTATTAAATGGTAATTGAAGTTCTTAAATTACCATTTTATACTGTTGATTTTGAAATGACTGTCAAAGAACGAGAGTGAGAAAGAGAGAGAGGTGGAGTTGCAAAACGGGGAAATTAATTCTAAGTTGTGTATTTTTCCATTTATTTCAGTCAGTTAATTTTTAAATTATGACAATGAATTGGTGTTTTGTTTTTTTAAATTTAACATTGTATCCACTTACTTACATTTTTTTCTTTAACACAAAATATAAATAATTATTTATGTATATAATTAACTTAAAATTTGTAGAAACTTGGTAAAGAGGTCAGGAATATAGAAAAATTCGCCTATATTTTCTTTAATATTTTCGTTTATATTTTAGAATAAAAAGTTATATAATTAGTATCTGATCAACTATATGTACATACAAAAGAATTATAATTTGTAATTCCTTTAGGGCTCAGGCAGACATGCAATTTTCAGTTTTGCAACTGTTGCTTATTTGTATTCCATAACCTTTTATTCAAGCACACACATATGCAAGTATTAAATTCAATTTAATAACTTCCAATACGAGTTTAGTTGCTTAAGTGTTTGAGCAATTAATTTCCAATCAAACTGTAATTGCAAAACTAAAAATTGCATGTCTACTAGAACTCTTAAAACAGTGTTTAAATATTAAAAATTGTACACTAATTTTATTCGACGATAGTTTAACAGAGTCTAATCTTTTCAATCAAACTAATTATTTACATGATCGTTGTACATAGAGCTTTTATTAAACTAATATCAAATCAAACAAATATAATGTTTGACATAATGTAAACATAACATTTGATTTTTATAAATTTAATCTAGATGTTGATTATTTCGAAAAGAATTATTTTTTATTCGCAATTATTTGACGTACATTTTTTATATTTTAAATTTTCATAAAATTTATTGCAGTGATTAAATTACTGATTTTTAAATTTTTATTTTAGAAGTAATAAAAAACAATAATTAAAAAAATTGAATAAGTGCTTATTTTTGGAAAATGCAATAAAATTTAACTTAGGATGTTTTGATGATGTCAACATTTGTACTCTTAAGAAAATTACGTTAATTTAATTAAAAATATTTTATACTGGTTTATATATAGCATATATATAACCTATTATATATAGGTTATATATTCTATAGGAGGTATACTTGTATATTCGATATGCCACAATACAGGAAATATTTGCAATACAATAAGCAATATGCTTTCACTTAGAATCGTATTCCACATCGATTAAACTATATCCGTTAGTATGTTGTTAAACAGCCCATTTGAGAAATGAAATTGATCAATAAGAAGGGCAAATGAGCAAAATTGGCAACCTAATTTGGGTACCACACACATACAAGATCCCGGAAAAAATTTCGAACAATTCTGAAAATATGATTATGTGGCATACTATTGAAAAACTCTTGAAAATTTTAAGCTCACCATATTAATAAGACGCAAATTATGAAAAAAACATTTGGGTTAATAATTTTCTAACAAAATTTAATTTTTAGATAAAAAAAAAAAGTTGACAAACTCATTAACTAAAATTTCTACCAGCATTTTTCACTAACTAATAAATTTTCTCACTAAATGAAAGTTTAATATTTAAAATCTATATAAATATTAAATAAAATTATGAGAATTATTTGAAATATATTAATCTTATACACATCTTACATAATATAACACAATAATTTTTCTTTAATGATATCATCATTAGCGGATACACAAAATATATATAACGTATGTATGTAGGTATGTGTAATCATTTAATTTTTTATATGAAATATTACAGAAGAGAAAAAACTCAATGATTTCTTCTTAACGATAATAAAGAAGAAAAAAAATTTAAATACCCTTAGAATGCGTCATTTTTAACTCACCATAATTTCATAAAAGAAATTAAAATGATATAATGAAATTAACTTGTCCGAATACAAAATTAGTAAATTAAATGAATACCAAGGTAATAAGACTGAAAGAGAGAAAAAAATTTTCAAACTTTTATCAAGAAAGATTTATTAATTATACACCTAGCTATAAAATTATTAACCTTTTTACTTTGTGCTTAATTATAAAATTAAGTTATGTAAAAATAAATAAAAAGGAAAAGAAGAGAAATCTTGACAGTAGTTGTTGTAAAAGAGTACAATGAGAAAATTTCCTAAAGAATTTTTGTTAAAAAAAGTGGTGTGCTGAAAAAAAAATTTCTTTTTCTCTCGTAATATTTATTCTAAATGAGAATTTCATGAAAATTTTTTAGAAGAAAACAGTTAGTGAAATTACCCTAGTTTTAGGTATTTAAAGAAACACGTAACCTACTTTTTCTCAGTATACATACTTAATTGGAATTTCTTGAAGGACTTTTATTCTATGCAAATAAATTTGTAAAGCTAGAATTTGTGCTACAATTGGATCGCTAGAAAAAATTGGGTTAATAAATTTTTGTATGATATTGATGATCTTAATAGCAATAGTTCTATCTTAATAGTAAGTGTATTAATTAGTATGCAGTATATAAAAAGCATGTAAACATTTCATTTTATGTTGTTTGTTGGTCTTAGATTATTGGATTCAGTTTTAATCTAATGCGAATTTCTTTATTTAAGCATTTTTGTGATCGTAATTTGTCTTATGAATAGAGGCAGAGTAAAATATTTTTATATAACTGGAAAAAAATAAATAATTTTTCATTTTTCATAAAAAAGATTTAAAAGATAGGAGGGAGTTCTTTTGTTTCATATGAAATTCTTTTTTTGTTTGTACACTAAAATTGTAAACAAAATTTTAAATTCTAGATAACCAAACAACAAACCAGCACCAAATTCTCTTGTTCTTTTCTTTTTTTTGTATTGTTTTATTTAAACTCCGTTTTGTTTTCTTATCTGTTTTATTTATTTTATTTCTCAGTGTATATTAAAAAATTTGCATAATATGACGACGGTATTTTATAGTTTAATATAATGTAGAAGAAATAGAAGGAACGCACAATTTTAACGGATATTTATTTTGTTTTCTTACTCTTTTCAATCTTCTTCAAGGTTTATTTTTTGTTGTTGTTATTTCTTATCTTCAAATTAAAACCTTACATCGTTACGCTTTTAAATAAATTAAAATACTTAGCTTTATGAATATATTTATGAATATAGCGTTATTATATAGTGTTGCTTGTGTGTGCATTGCATACATAACGTCAGCTTAGGGAAAAAATATTACCGTATACAAATAAATTATGATTTGTTTGATTGGCTAAAGTGATCGGACTGACTAACACCACAATTAACACGGCCGGAGAATTTTCGAGATTTGACCAACGACTGATATTCGACCAACGATCAATAAGCGATATTTCACCAACGGTCAATTTTCGATCAATGACCGATAATCGTCCAAGTAACAGTATTTGACCGATGTCTAATATCAAATGTATACGCTTAAAGTTACGTCGTTTTTGAGTTTTCAGTTATTATAAGTCTTCAACTTCAGCCATATTTTGTTTTGTTTTGTATGTTAATTATCAAAATTTTTGTTAAAGCAAAAATCAAACATTTGGTCGTAAGCCGTAAATTACAATTTGTTTAAAATAGAATGTGTTGTCTTATAATATTTTAAAAAAATATGTAGGTAATGTAGAATGAAGGTTGCAATTAGTTTTCCTTCAAGAATTAAGAAAAAGTGAAAACTAGAATTTCTCAAATGCTGTTTTAGGATGTTGCGCTTTTTTCTTGTATCGTAAAAAATCTGTTAAATATTTCAGTTGGAAATAGTTGCGTTCAGTTACTACACTCGGCTGCAATCGTTCGCTAATCGTATAAGTGTTATGACTAATTTTTAAGCTTTGGTTCAATAATTGATTTCTATGTAATGTTTTGGATTTATTTTGATGTTTATCTCTAATTTTTATTTATTATAAATTATTCAAAATACTAATAATATTTTTTTTTTTTTTTATTTTCAGGTGAGTTAGAAATATAAGTTAAGCTTATCGTCAAAGGAGGAATGTGAGTCGATCATTTTTCAAAATCAATTGGTTTTTTTGTTTTTTTTTTTATTAAAATATATAATTTACTTTTATTGGATTTAAAATCATTTTTTCTATAAAAATTACATCATAGGTCAATAAAGTATCTAAGAATTTATTGAACTCGTATTTAAGATTAACTAAAATTAAAAATTTTCGACACAAGAAAATTTCAATCAAATTCAAGTTAGCGCTTTTATTTATAAGATTAAAAACTTATGTATAGTCCACGTGCCTCATATATTCACATTTCGCAACTCAGTTAGATTATTGTACATTCTAAAATACAACACTTAATCTACATACACTCATACATACCCATAAAACACACTATCATTTTATTTGAATTGGTTGTTAAGGTGTGTATTCGTGTCAAGTATTTAGAAGAAAAAATTAAACAAAAAAATATCTTAAATTATGGTAAAATGAAAATAACAAAAGATAAAAACAAAAACAGAAAACAAAAAAATAAAGTAATTCTTAAGAACAAACAAGATTAAACATGCTAAAAAATTTAAAATTTAAAAATATTTCTGTTATTTTTTTTTTTTTTTGCTTACAGCAGTTTATTTTTTATTTTATGAAGAATTTTATTTTATAAAATTAACGTTGATATCTTGATTCACCACTATTCTTAAATAAAATGGGATTGTTTATTACAAAATCTTAATGAAGTTAGGAATTACAATTTTGTGTTATTTTCTCGGAGTACTCCGGCGGAAATAGAATAGGATGCTGAGTTGTCTTGGTAAAATTCAAGTTCTTATCAACAAATATTAGGAAATTATTTTGCACAATTTTTAGATTATCTGGAAGCAGGCCGAAATGATCGAACAAAGGAAATTTAAATTCCAGATTTCTTCTCAATAGAGGAGAAGTAAGAAGTTTACGTTACGGCACCTTTCATCAGAAGAAATGTAAGCAATATCTAAAAATAGGGTTCAAATTTTGTATATCGGTAAAATTTTGTATTTTAAAATACTCGTTTTACACGAGAAAGAATTATGCAAATAAATTAAAGAATTCGATCATCATTTGATCAGACGGGGTTGCCTTTAAGTACAATCTGGTTTTCTCAATTGCTTTAATTTTAAAAGTAAATAATTTAAACAATAATAAATACGAAACTATTACGGATAATTGTTACTGAAAGTTTAGAACTTGACAAAAATTGTTTAGCATCTTTGTAAAGTTTTGACATTTTCAATTTTGACAATACATATTTGTAGGAAAAATACCGCTTTTTATCGCACCATGCAAACAATCTCAATCGAAACGGGAAAGCAATCAAAAAAAAAAAACTAAAAGATATCTACACACATATGTATGTAAGTTTTTTTTTTGTTTTGTTTCCTTTTAAAAATAACTGTTATTTTATTTGAAAATAAAACAAAACCACTTTAATAAATTTTTTAAAATCTTATCAAAATAAATCAATCATTCAGAATTTTAACAAAAACAAAAGCAAGAAAAAAAAATATGTTTTTGCTTACAAAACTTCATTCATAACCAAATACAGAAATTGTAAAAATATTAGTACCAACATCAGGGGAGAAGCCGTAACAAATATTTTACTGATTATGGCAAATACTACAATACTACATACTACACAATAATAATTGTTACCATCGTTGTTGGATTAAAGAATTTGTGTACATTTTATTTATTTTTGGTTCTTTTCGAAAGTTTTTTGCCGATCTATTGATTTGTTGCGGAATTATTAAGATTATAGTAATCACTCCCTCTTTGAATATGAAGTGGAATTAAATACCTTATAATTCCCATAGTTATTTAAATATCACAGAGTACCGAAAACTTCTGAATTTATTCCGTTTGTATAATTAAAATTTTGTTATCATTTTTTTTTGTTTTTTCACTTATTCTTTCATTCATAATATTTTTCTTATAAGATTGATTAAAGGTTAAAAATCTTTAAAAATAAAAATCCCAAAATAGGAGTGTGTAAATTAAAGTAAGAATTTAAATTTTAAAATTGAGAGAGAAAGAGACAAGGAATTTTTTTTCCGATTTTTAATTAACTTTGTAAATGAAAGGAATATTATGGGTGATTGACTTTTCAAAAATATTTTGTTATCTGCAGTATTGTTTTTATTCTTTTGCGCACTAGCGCACCACAGCACCGCATATCTGAATGATTATGCTCATGAAAATTATGTACATGAGTTGTCGTTATCTTCTTCTTTAAGTGTGTGATTTACTCAATTTAATTGAATTTTCATTCTTCTTATTTTTTTTTTATAAATTTTCGATTATTATTTTTGAGTACATTTTGTATTTATACTTGTTAAATACACAATTACACACTTGTTGTATAACAGATTTAGTATTTGGCAGCACTATATAATTAATAATATATTTTTATTTTAAGAATTTCTTATTATACATACTACATATATTCGGTTCAACTTTGATTTATAAGTATAATTACGTAAATATTGGATTAATTTTTATATACTTGAACGTACTTATTTGATTTATGGCGGTGCCATAAGATCAAAATATATAATATTTAATTTTTAGTTTATTTTATTATTAAGTATTTTAGTTGTATGTAAAAGTGAAAAATGTTTTTAGAGTATATTGCATGATCCTGGATTAAATTAATTAAGTGTTAAATGATTTTCAAAAGATTTTCATTAAGTACACACGAAGCGGCAATTATTTATTTATGTTAATAACAAAGTTAATAAATTTTAATATGTTAAAAAAAAAATTATATGTACTTATATAAAAACTACATTTTGTTTGTATGTGCGTATGCTTATATATTATTTGTATGACAGTAAATTATTTACGGAACTTTTTGTGCGTGTTTTGTAATTTTGTTTTAATTTTTTATGTAGAATTTTTTGAAAAATGCTTTTACATACATGTTTTTATTAAATAAATTCATAAATAATTATTATAAGATTTGTTGTGATTATTACAATAATCTTTTAATCAAAATTTTACAAAAAAAAATTGTAAAGTTTGATTTAAGTGAATTTGGGTTTGTGGCTTAGTTAAAATTTATTATAGAACGAGAAATTTGTGTATTGTAATAATTACTTATTTGATTTCTAATTAAGAAGCAGCAGATAAAAATGAAAATTTTAATTGTTTTGTGTTGTTAATTAAAATTTTTGTTTTGTAGTCGAAATGATAAGAAAATAAATTGAAAAAGAAAGTCAATTTTAAATCTGTTGTTTTTGATCTTGTATTTCTGGGAATTACAGGAATATATAAAAAAACCAAATAATGATACTAATTAAGACATACATATCTCAGTGGCTTTCAGGGACGCAATCAGTACTATGCTAGGCAGTCAAGTCTTTATCAGAGTATTATGTTCGTAATAATTGTTATAAGAACGCTGTGGGGTAATAAAGGACTATTTAACATTTAAGAGGTTTAATAATCTTAGTTATTTACATTAGGAAGTGATTAATGTTGAACTGGATCCCAGAGAGTTTTACAAGATCTCGGGAAAGTAGTTGAAAGGCCTAAAAGTCTATAAGCCTTTCTGTGGAACTGTTATATTTAAAAACTGAATATAATAAGCAAACAAATTCTCTATAATTTCTTAATTAAAATTTTTTGTGATCCCTATTGCATACGGGACAACTGTAACACAACTGATATTTTAGGTTTGCGATTAGGTATTTAAAATTATTTGAATATTGTGCAATTTTTTTTTTGCTTTTCTTCTAGTTTTCTATTATATTTTTATTTGCATATAATAAGCAATGTATAATAAGTTTTTTCTTTATTTTTGACTTTTATAGTATCATAATCTGTCGCGACAGTCTATTACATAAAATTGAAATATTGAAGCAAGAAAAGTGCTTACCTTATTACTCTTACATTTCATTTTTGGCATTATTACACACGTTAGTATATTTTTAATATACGTACATAAAATATAAACATGTGCTTTTTCGTAAAATTTTACTTAAATGCGTTTATTTGTGTATTATGCTTAGACATATGTATACGTGTATCTACATATGAGCGTTTAATTTTATTTAATGAAAAATAAAAGAGTCAAGTTTTATTTAATGAAAATTAAATTATGTTAAAGTTCAAAGAAGAAAATAAAGAAGGGAAAATAGAGAAAGAAAAAAAAAAACAACATTTGCAATAATTTTCACTTTACAAAACAAAAAAATATCAATTACCATACCTTCGTTGAAAACCACACTTTAGATATCACTTAACAATTAACAGAGTACAAATAGTATCTAAAGCCCTATGCAAAACAGAAAAAAATTGTTTTCCTTAAGTTTATTTTCTTTCTCTCTACAATTTTCTCCTTCTATCCTTGGATTTTGTCCCTTTCTCTATCTTTTTTCGCCTTTTCTGTTTAATTTTTCAAACCATTATGGTGATCAGTGGCGTTTTCAAAAAGCATTCAGTGAATTTTAATGTTAAATTTATGTATGAATAGAAATAGAATAACTTTTAACAAAGTTAATATGAAATAAAACAATAATTTTTGTTAATTTGGACTCGCGTATTAGCCAAGTTTTTGAAATTCAGAAAATCGCCAAAATTTGGTTTAATATTTAACATAATTGGTTTGATATTTTAGCTCTTTTGCGACCAGATTGTTTTTAGAAATTAAATTTTATTTTGTTGTTATGATAACGGGGTCTTAAAAACATATTTCCAGAAATATACAGCATTTTAAGTTTTTTGCCTGAAAATATGCTTTGGCAAGGAAGAGGTTAGTTGGTCGAAATTCATGAGTACCACTTTCTGTTCTTCAAAAACCCTTAAAATTAGGAAGGGTAGAAAATTTTTTATTTATAGCTAAAAGAATAACAAATTTTTTATTTATAAGTAAAAGATAAGGTTAAAGGTTTTTTAAAAAAAAATGCATATATCTTGGCTACTTGTATATATATTTTACCCTCTCGCTTTTAGATATTTTAAATAAGTTTTGCTAATCACACTCATCTGTTTCACAAAGTTTCTTCACACACACAAAATTTTTTGTATAAAAACAAATTATTCTTCATAATTTTCCATTCCATTTAGACATCAAACACAATGCTCATATAACTTGTACGATTGAAACGACACTGAAGTCTTATAAAAAGAAAAAATGAAGAAAGAAAGGCACTCAATTTTCAGTGTTGTGCAATTTTAATGTTAACGGATATTATTACCAATTTCTAAATGATAATTAATAATTCTTCTTGTTTTCTTTCAAATTTCTTTTATTTATTTTTTTATTTTCTCATATTTTTTCCTTCTTTTTGCTTTCATACAAAAAATATTATGTCTGAATATAGTTGAAAGTGTGCGAGATGGTTGTATGAATGTTTTATATTTCTTATTATAAATATTAAGATGTGCTGTAACTATTTTTCTTTTAATCATTGTATATATTGTGCCATCACTATCACTGGATTTTTTTTTCTTTCTTTAATACGATTGTCGTGACTTCTGTATATGAAAATTAATGATTTTAATTTTTTGGTTTTTATAGAAATTAGAAAATTAATTTTCATTTAAGTAAGCACAGATAATGTATACAGATATAATATTTTATATAGATTTTAAAAAATATTTCTACTCTATTGTAAGATAAATATTTATTGAAATAAAGAGTGTCCCAAAATTTACGCAAAAAGTAATTTTGATAGAAAACATAGGTTTATAGTTAAAAATTGTAAATTTTTTATTGATTTATATAGTATACAGTACAGCGTTATGTAAGTGTATGAAATAGCATATCGGGTAAATGGCCTCCAAGACTTTTCCGACACATATACACACTCTTTTGTTGAAATATTTCATGATTGTTTTGCATAAATGTGACTGAATTTCGTTGTTACAGCGCTCAATTTCCTCCTTCAAGGCGTGGGTGGCCGTGGGCTTGTTGAAATAAACCTTAGAATTCAAAAAACCCAAACAAAAAAATTTTCTATGACGTTAAATCACATGATTTGGGCGGCCAATTATGATTATCAATACAATAAATTACACGACCAGGAAAAAACTCATTCAGTAATTGAATTTTTTGTCGGGCTGTATGGTATGTGACATCATCTTCTTGAAACCACATGCCGTCCATATCCATATCTTGCAATTTTGGCATAAAAAGCTAGATAATTATTTGGCGATATCGAGCTTCATTAATCGTTATTTTTTGACCAGCTGTACTTTTGAAGAATAATGGTCTGATGACGCCTCACATCCGCACCAAACAGTGACACGTTGTGGATGCATTTGTTTCTTGAGAAACACATTAAAGTGCTTATGATTTTTTAAATTAAATGAATTAAAAATTATTTTTGTTCATTATTTTATAAAATTATTTAATTTATGATTGAAGATAAACACATATTTTATATATATATATCTGAGTGATTAATAACTAAGTGTATTTAATTAAATCTGTCTGATTTATTTTTATATCATGCAGAAACAATAAAAATATTAGTTATTGAAATCAATTTCATAATAGCTTACACATGTTATAAATAAATGAAAATATTTAATATTTTATTTATACATTTAATTTACACACATGTAAAATTACAAACATACATAATATGCACATTAAAAATAATTACGTATAAGTGTGCATGCATGTCAAGTGTCAAATTAATTTTTTTTATTTTATTTTATTTTATTGTTGTATTGCACTTTTTTCTTTCTTTTTCTTTTTACAAATCGTTAACATTTGCTTAACTTATACTTAATAAAAAATTAAAAAACAAAAACAAAAATTAAATTATTATGTCTCGCCATTAATTTTTGCTTTTTAAATCAGTTCAGTGCTATTTTTATTTTATTTATTTTTTTTTCATATTTTTTCCTATTAACATTTATATGCTAAGTGACTATTATTTATTAAAAAAAAATATTAAAATTTCATATTACTACTCACACTGAAATTAAAACTGAAATAAATACTTACTCAGAGCAGCAGCTTTTCTACAATAATAAATATATGAACAATAAGAGGAGTTGAAAATTTTTTAAACCACGAAATCTTGTAAAGTTAGTAAACATGGAATCAATTTCATATTGTAAACAAATATGTTTGTGGTTTTTATATTAAAAAGTTAAAAAAAAAAGTGAAAAAAAAAAATAACAATCAACAAGTCCGTAATTATTAAAAGAGGAGTAAATAGTACAACAGAATTGAAATAGAAAATCACAATGTTTCTATTTGTATAACAATAAAAAAAAAATGTCATCCTTTGCCTTTTCTCTCTATTTTAACGGTTCATTTATAAATAGTACAAATCATCTTAAGAGATTTTGTCTAAGCAATGCGTATACTGAGTTTCTTTGAACTTTTACCCTGAATGATATTGTTGTAAGTGGTGGGGGATGAAAGGTTATTGAAATATATGAAAAATTTTTGAAATATTTGAAAAAAAAAAATTAAAAATTAAATTGCTTAACAGTCATATAATTTTCAATTTAATAACAAAATTTAGTGTTAAATCTGTAATTAGCAGGTTCTTAAGGGCTAAAATTATTAAAATTTTTGAAAAAATATTTCTTTATACTAAAATCACCATTGTTTTATCAAAAATCCAAAACCATTTCAACTATTTTTTAATTGAGTTTAATCAAAACTTTGAAATCAAAAATTCATCCAATGTTTCAAATTGAATTATGTTAAATCTTTAATATTTTTCCAATCTTTATTATCAGCAATTTTAAATATGTACTACAAAATTTGGAAAAAATTAATTGTAAAGCAAATGATTTGTGAATTTAGGTGAAATGATTGAATGTTAAACCAAAATTTATTCTGTAAAATCAAAAAATTTTTTTGTTAAATTAAAATTTTTTTTTGTTAAAATAAAAAAAAAATTTGTTTAATTAAAAATTACTTAATTTCAAATGTAAATTCTGTAATATTTTATCATTTAACTTTTAATTATTATTAATGTGTATAATTACTTCTTAATTATAAAATAATCTTGCACCTATTCAAATTTTTAAATATTTCCTTTTCTAATTCATCTTGTAATATGCAATTAGTTTCCTTTATTTTAAAATTTAATTACAAAATCTTGTAATTGTAATACTTATATATACGTATAATACTTATAAAAACAATAATAATTATAATTTATTATATACAATAAAAATTTTCCCATAGTACCTAATGAAATGGTATATAAAATACTTAACGAAATCAATTCAAATTATAATTTATAAAGGAAATTTCAGTTCATTTTTTATGGTAATGCGATAATTGAAATTTTTCTTAAAGAAAATACAATTTAATATTTCCTCTTTTTAATTCTCTTAAACAAAAAAAAAACAATTTCTTCTTGTAATCCGTATTGTAATAATTTTTAATTTAATAACAAGTTTTTTTTTTTATATATATAAAAGTTATAAGAAGAATTAGAAGACCAAAAGTTACTACTCTGTTTATAATAAGTTTGTTATTAAATAAGGAAAAGAGAATTAATTTTTTTATAAAAAAAATTTATAATACTCGTATTCTTTCATATATACCTTTATATTTATAATTTCTTTCAAGGTAAAAGTAATTGTAAATTAATATTTTTTTTTAATATTGAAATTATAGAATATCAACATTTTGTGAAAGGAGATTATTTTAAATAATAATTTTTTACTCTTATACAAGATTGTTAAATTATTTTTTCTCAGTGTGCCAATATTGCCTAAGATAAGTTTCCGAAAGCTTTTCAAAAAGCAGTCATTCAAATGGAATTTAAATTAATTATCAAATTAAAATTTATAACAGTTAAAAGTAAAAAATTTGAATGGCTCTTACTCTTACTGCTATATGGGTTTAACTAAGAATGTAGAGTAATTGAAAGCAGTTTTGATTTTAAGTTCAAATTTTGAACTTGGTTCTAACAATATAGAAATATAGCCCTTTAGTAATATAGCCCTTTAATAGTATTAATTTGGTAATCTAAATATAAATTCCAATATAACTGTTATAATCGTCTCTCAATCAAAATATGTAATGTAAAATATTTTTGATTTTGAAAAAATATTTTTATTTCTATTAATATAAATATTTTTGAATATTAAAATTTATTTTCAATTTATTTTGAATATGCCTTTAAAATTTACTATTTATTTACTATTTAAAAATTATTATTTGCCCTTTAGATTACTATATAAAATATGTTAATGCTCCTTTGAGTGAATATAGACAATTTAAAATATTGAATGCATTTCTTTGCATCACTTCAATATTGTCTGTCTGTTTCTTTTTTACACTTAAAATATTCGATTAAATTCCAATTTCTTTAAAAAGCAAAATTAAAAAAAAAAATTTTTATTTTAAAATATTCTCTTTTTTTTTAACTTTAATATATTATGTTTATACATAAAATATGTATAAACATAATATATATATATATATATATATATATGTGTGCATGGTTATCTGTTCATATATTATGTTTTTCCTATATATAATTTATATTACAAATATTTAATCAATTGGCGCCATAATCGCGCTAAAGCACTACCGCCCTCCACTAAAATTGCTATCATATTGTATAGTCATTTACTATTACTATAACCTCTTTCGCTATCACCTATCACATATACATATTTATTACTAGTTTAATATAATCAACACCAGCAACATCATCATCATCATCATCATCGCCGTTATTATAAATAATGCTATCATAATAGTATTTTAATTTTGATTTTGTTTTTTTGCCTTTGTTATTGTTGTATTATTATCATAAGTATCTTGAAATAATCTTCTTAGATTTTGCTTGCTTACTCGTATTTACTTGGCTTTTTTATTTAGCAAATTTTCACAAAAAGAAAATGTATCTATGAGTTTTAGTCTGTCCGTCCTTCCGTCCATATCTATAAATGTTTATATATGGAAAAAAAATATTTACCTATTTAATTTCTTCGCTTTGTTGGTTTCTCTGAATTTTTGAAAATTTATCGTAATGAAACCAATGTTGTATTTGAAATCCCGCTTATGGAAAAAAAATAACCATTTAATTATTTTACCGCGAAACAGCATAGATAAATACGATATTATAAGCACAAATTGCCATAAAATTAACTGGTACCTTAAACCTATTTTTTTTGTTTCAAAAAAGGTATTTTCTCTTAGCCGGTAAGGTGCAGAAATCTATTCAAAATTTATGTGCATTAATAAATTCGTCATTATTTATTTAATAATTTATTTTCTTCAGCAAAAAAATTTTTCTAGTCTCCTTTTGAAGATTTGGTGTATAAAATAAATTTTTATTAAAGTCAAAGTCTATTTATTAACCTTAACTTCCCTAATTAGTTGTCAAATTTTGCAATTATGCTAAAATTTCTTTTAATTTTTATTGTAATCCTAAAATTATGCAATATTTATTACATAAAACGATTTTTATGAAATTTAGGAAAAAGGTGTTTTCACTTTATTTAAAGGAAAAGTGCTGTTTTACAAACCATTCGTTTAATTCGAATTTAATTTTTATATGAAAACTTTGAAATCATAAAAATGTAAGGCTATACAAAACCAGAAATGAAAAGAAATTGAATTGAGAAGAAAAATCAAAGAGTGTTTTAAGAGTGATCAATGACATCGGATGAAATGCTTGCTTACTACATTGACTATATAATTTGCTACACACGTACACATAAATGTATGTAAATATTCTTTTGTATATAAATGCACTATGAAATGCTGGAAGATAGAGAAAGAAAGTATTGATAAGTTTATGCATTTTTCATTTTATTTTCTTTTTATTATTTCTGGTTATTGTAATATCGTAGTATAAGTGTGTGTTTAATATGACTGACTGCATTTTTTAAAATAAATATGTATGTATGTAGATGCACGTATATATTCACATACGTTATATCTATTGCATTTTGCAATAATGAATAGAAAAAATAAACAGACACATGCTTGTGCACACATGTTTGTATTTGTGAAGGAGTATAAATGAATTTCTGTACATATATACATATTTACATATTTACATACATATATTTGGAATTTTTATAACGGAACGGAATGTTTGTTTACTGCAAAATTAATGACCACCAAAGAATTTTCATTTTATTTTGTTTGTATATTTTTTTCTTCTTATTTTCATTTTTCTCTTATGTCACCATAATAATACTATGGTAATAATATTGCCACAATACTATCAAATTTCTATGTAGTTTGTGAGTTTCAAATTTTTTGGAAGAAATTTTCAAAAATGCGGTATCTCCAAAAATTGCAATTTTTAAATTTGACGAATTCAAAATTTAAAAAAAACAATTCGAATTGTATTTTCATTTTGTTTTTACAATAGGAAATTTTTGAACTAACTCAATCGTTTATGGAGTAACAGACTCAAAGTAATTATTTGGGAAATTTTTACAAAATTGTTTATTCTTTAAGGTTTGGTCAAATTTACATTTAAATAAATTTTTTTTTCTAACTTCAAATAAAAATTAATAAAAATTTTTATTTTTTCATTTCAGGTAAGCAGTACAAATTATTACTATATATATATGTATATCCAATATTTCAAGATTTGTAAGTATGTTTTGAAAAAAAAAGGTTTTTTACATAAATTTTAGAAGCATAATTTAAAGCAAAATCTCCACCTTTGAAAGAAGAGCCCAAAAAATAAAATTTTCATAGTATTTTAACAAATTTTTGCGTTAGAAGAATCGAACTAAAACTGTCAGATGATACAGATGGGGTAATAATACACCGTTACCAGCTCATAAGAGACTATTGATGTCTCCACTTGGTGTAGAACTCGCCCCTACAACTCCCCCTCGAGACATATCCCCCTGATAAATTCGAGTAATTTGAAAGACTCAGAAGAGTACACCTCCGCCAAAGTTATTTTGCAGTTTATTAGTATTTCCTTTCTTTTGCGGAGATACGGATGAGAATTCTCACCTAATTCCTACCCAACTCTATAATATTTCTAAAGCAACCCTGGTCGTAATCTCTCAGAAACTCTCTGGCCTATTGAAAGTGCAGAAAACCTCTCCGACGTACCTCTACCAATAGAACAAGGAAATATTTGAATGAAATAAAACAATGAACTTAATTCTTGTTAATGGCCTTATGCCTCATTTAGTAAAAATAATTTTTCAAGTAATATTTTGCATATTTGAAGATTATATTTTATACTCTTTAATTTTTTTAATTTTTCTGTCACTTAAAATTACCGAGGAACTCCAGAATTTCCTTCAAAATTTTAAAATTTAGTAATTATTAAATTAATATCAAATTACCATGTCTATTGTACAAGGGTTGTACGATGTAATTTTCAGTACTTACAAAAATAAATAAATGCATATTAACAAACAAATTCTATACCAATTTGGTTATTTTTCTTTTCACGAATACGAGAGTAGGTTGATTCGTAGTGTGGTAGTGGTAATTGTTGGTTGGTGGTAATTGTGGTTACTACATATTATATACACTGTAAGTTAATAAAAATAATCCAATATGATGGTAGGTAGGAGTTTTATTTTTTCCAATTTTTATTTATTAATATTAAAAAAATTTTTCTTCGATTCTTCGATTTTATAAATTTAAATTTATAAAAAAAAAAATATTTTTATGAAATTTATTAGAAGAATTTATTTAGAATTCCTTT
This sequence comes from Condylostylus longicornis, assembly GCF_029603195.1. Taxonomy (NCBI): domain Eukaryota; kingdom Metazoa; phylum Arthropoda; class Insecta; order Diptera; family Dolichopodidae; genus Condylostylus; species Condylostylus longicornis. The sequence continues at coordinate 1,195,812 of NW_026577982.1, forward strand.
AGGATATTAATACAAAAGAGTAAATATGAATTTTTTTCATTTATTAAATTTATTTTCTTTTTTTTTATTGTATTTATATAGATAATAAACAAATAAACTATAAAAATTACTATTTTATGCGTATATTCTATAAAACTTTTCTTAATTCTGAAAATTTTCATATAGAATTTCAAGAGTCTTGGCTTTTTCATTCATATTGAATATTTTGCAACAATGATGCTAAAAATATGCAATAAATTAATTTTTTTTTTTCATATTTTTCTTCTTTTTTTACTTACATTATTTATTTTATACAATGTATTAGGCAGACACTAAAGTACTACATGAGCATATGAGCATATTTTATATTTTCTATTTGAAATGCTAATATACTAATATAGTAGTGTTTATTTAAGGATATTCATTCTTTTTTTTTTTTTTTGAAAAATTAGATGTTGGTTTTTCCTTAATTTTTTTTTCTATTTCTTTTTTGAAAATGATTTAAAACAGGAAATAAATTTTGTGTATTTTTCTTCTTATTTAATTTATTAGGTTCATTTCATTCATTTTTCATAGTTTTAAAAAATATTTCACAGAGAGAGAAAAAAAAATGCCTATAAACCTTAAGAAAACTAATAATTTATATGTTTGTACGTACATATATGACAAAAATAATAGGCAAGTTAAATAATATTTATGAAATATTGGGCTTTATAAAAATTTACAGTAATAAATCTGTTATAATTTTGTTTGTGATATAGGATAACATTGGGCATTGAAAAAAAGGGTGTTCAGTATTGTGGTAAGGGATGTGGAAAATATTTGGAAGACGCGCCTTGTTAAATTTGTTTATATCTAATATTCACAAATGGGTTTTTTTAGAAGACTTATGAAAACTATTTGAGGAGGCTTATAAAAGTTTAACTAAAATTCTGGCCGCAAAGTGTTTAGTGCAAAATTGCAATATTATAGTTTGTTAATTAATTTTCAAGACATATGCTTAAATAATTTTTAAAATTTCATACCAGGTATTAAATATGCTGAAACGGTTGCTTCAACCGGTTCCAAACTAAATACGATTTTAATAATTGCTTCGAATAGTATGCGAAGACTTTGCTTAAAGTGTTCTTAAAATACATAGCATCCGTTCCGAAAACTATTGAAATTTTGCTTTGTATGTAAGGAGTACGTATAGAAAATTAACAGCTCCATTTAAAAGTGAAATTCTAGATTAATAAATTTTATATACACAGTGGCTATTATTTGCACTTTCTCTATATAAGGTTCATGTAGAATACCCCTTAAATGCTATTAATTTAAAAAAAAAACTCTCCACTATTAATTTATTCATTTAATGCACATTGATATTTTGATAAATATAAGTGAGTTTCGACCTACAGTTAACCTGATCAAACAATAAATTTTTTATTTCTCAAATATTTTATTTTGTAAAAAAAAATTTTCTACTGCATTTTTATAACAGTAAAAATATTAATAGAAATTTTTTTTATTTTTTAGTAAATAGGAAGAAATTTTTTTTAATCACGTAGATATTTTAATTCCTTTACTTATAATTTTATGTTTGCATTGGGTAATTTGTTTGGTATTCAAATAAAAATGGAATTTATGAAAATTAAAGATTTTCCTTATGATTTATACAAATTTTTAGTAATTTAAATAGACATTTGAGTAAATTGAACATGAATTATGGTTACACACAGTAGCCAGATAATTTGTTTTAAAAAATGAATATGAATTGAGTTTTTGATAAAGTGAAATTGTCACTATAATTTTATTGGTCCTATGTCCTAATTTATAAGTAAAAAATACGTAATTATTAACTTTAATAAGGTTTACAATAAAGTCTACATTAAAGTCTAATTTAAAGTCTACATTATAATCTCCAATTAGGTCTCCAATCAAGTTCACAATCGTCATCTATATTCAAATATAGTTGGTTTTCGTGTAACATTCAAATATCAAAGAAAAACCTTTATAGTTATTGTAAATAAAAAAAGTTGAAGTATATAATTTTAAAAAAAAATTTTTAATAATTATTTTGCAAGTTAAGTAAATGAATTGTTATTTTTTTCCATCTATATTTATTTCTTTGCTTCTCAATCAATTTAAAATCAATAAAAATACATATTTTATGAACCTTCAAGTAACAACGAGTTTATTACATTGGTAAGTTCATAAATTTTTTCTTTTTCTACTTCTCTATATATTTCTCGTCTTGTTTTGATCTCCATTAAGTCAAAAGTTATAACTATTTATTTACTACGATTAAGTCAATAATATTTTTGGTAGTGCCTGATACTTATTTTTTTTTTGAATTTTTTTTTTTATTTTTTAATGACATTTTTATGATCTTAACCAATATATGTATATATTGGTAATAGAATTGCATAAACATTGACGTATATACGTATATAAAAAATAACTTTGAACTCATTTTTTTTTTTAAAAATTTCAAAAAAATATTGTTAACATTTGGGCTACTTTAATTAGTGTTGCAAAATCTGTAGTAAGCGTACCCAATAAATTTTTTAAATTTTCAAGATTTTGCAAAGGACTAAAATTTAATAAAACTTAACGAAATAGAATAAACAGAATTAGATAAATTCTTTGCTAAACAGAGTAGGGTCTCGCATTTCTGTAGTTCTTGTTCTGGTTCACATGTTCTATATAGGTTTTTGTTTTTTAAATACTTGGAAAATTTGAAAAAAATTAAGTAAACATTTTGACTGCGATTTGCCGAATTAGCATATTTTCTGTAATATGTGACTTGGAACATGGCTGGTTTGTTGGTGGGCGTGACTGGTCCGTCATTTTGCTATGATTATCGGTAGTCTATCTAAGTCAACCAGCTCTTTTGAAGAATTTAATTAAATGATCGATGTCAATCTTTTATATCTCGCCCAGCCCCGTCATGTTTTCCCTGTTCCAAGTAATCAGTCCAGCCTAGAGTCGGACACTCGCAAGTCGGACAGTGAGAATGAGTCTTCTCCTTGTCCATATCCCGGTAGCTATAACACACCTTAGCTTAGCCGCATGTTCTCATAACGAAATTTGATATGTCACCAAAAATTGTTTACTACCACTGCCTTAATATAAATGTAAAGTACATACAACAAATAATGGAATGTATTGATTGAGTTTTAACATAAATATTTTGATTACTTTTGTATTTTTATTGCTGAAAGTACTTAAAATAACAACTGAAATAACTGGAATTGAAAAAACAACAAACATAATAATAATGGAGAACCAATAATAATAATTATTACTTACTTATAGTTCGCAGACATTAAGAATAATAATTTTCTTTTGCGTAAGCAAATTTTATCGGTCATCGGACCAATTGAAATTTATTTTTTCATTTTTCACTCTTGGTTTTTAGTTTACTTATATATTTAAAGCTTAAAAGTGAAATGATTATTAATGAAACTTTGTCATAAATTCTTAATATTTTTAGTTGGAATTGTTCTAAATTAATTGTTGCACAGTTCCATGTGTGCATAATTTTAATTAAAACTGTTCATTTGTAGGTTTATAAGGTTTCCATATGAGCATTGTTAAATTTCGGATTTAAAAGAGTTACAAGTGCAACAATTTGCAGTAAAATACTGGAATTTCTAATTTTGGCAAATCATATTCAAATTTGTCAATAGTCAGTTGTCGCCCCTAAATTCAAATGCGTTCATTTTTTGAATTTCAATTTTATTTTAAATTTGATTTAACTGTCTCAATCATTTAGTATTTCTGTTCTTTTCTGATATTTTCAAAAATATTCAAATTTCTTGTTTTTATTATTTTTAACATTATTCAATTTTTGATTTCTTTATCAGATATCTTTTTTCATTTTGAAATCATTATTAAAAATTTTTATGGTTTAATTGAAATAAAATGTTTATTTTGTTGAATTCCTTGAAATTATTTTTCTTTTTATTTTAAATTTTTCTTAATTTTTTATGTCTTACCATTATCCAAAGTTTCCATTAACTTTATTAATATTTTAATCTCATTTAAATATATAATATATTGGTGTACTAATGGTATAATATGGCGATATGAGAGTATATGTATCCTATTAAATTATTATACCATTCAAAAAATAATTAAAAAAGCGAGCATAGGTAATGAAATAAAATACTTAAGATATAGTGTAAATTTCAAGAAATAAGTAATTCAAATTGGTCTCTCTTCAGTATTTCAAATATATGATGTTTTTAGATTTTCAGAGGCTTAAATTCAGAGCAAATTTAAAATTTTAGATTTTTAATTTCAATTTTGAACATGATTTAATATGTACGCTCCTTTTTAAAATTAAATTAGTTGTTTTTGTAATAGATAATTAAACGAAACCTCAATTCAAAAATTGCTTTTGCAATAATTGCAGAGTATGCATAATACGGAGCCCCGTCTGTTATGAGAACAAAAAATTAATAAAATTAAAGTGGAGACAACAACCTTATTGCGAAGATTTACCGTAAAAACTTAACATATCTTGTTTTTTCAGCTATTCTCGTACTTTTAAGGTCTTTACGAGTATTTAAAATTTTATAAAATCGATTAATTTGCTTTTAATTTAAAATATTGGCATACAACTTCCAATTTTACAGAGTCTTTTTTATTTGCCGTTAATTAAAATATATCGAAATGAAAAATGCATTAAAATGTTATGGTCTTAAATTAAATGAGAAATGTAAGCAATAATCGTTAAGGTAAAAATAACAGTTTAGTAACAGAATAATCGCGAAAAAAGCAGAAAAACCAAAATAAAAATTTTCAAAAGTATAAGTATAGTTAATCTGTTAATTTAGGTAAATGATTTCTGAAGGACATTTTTATTCTGCTATTACATAAGATGTAAGCAAGGTGGGAGGAAAATATCAGAGGTTGAAAAAATTTAATTTAAACTTATGAAAAATTATCAAATTGCCTAAGAAAGGTATTGTTTTCACACCGAATTTTGCATATATCGAGTTTTTGAGTGGAATTCATTTTCCCGTGATTTTGAGATATGTTGTCTTTTAGTTACAGGATCTTTGCTGCCATCGATTTTTAATGATTTTTTGATGAAATTAGTATATTTTAACCAGTCAGTTTTTATGCAAATCAGAGGACAACAACTGGACCTTTACTAAAAACTTAACAATAGAATGTGAATTTCGAAGAAGAACCAAATTTACGTTTTTCTATGCATATTGGTAAGAATTTTGAAATTTATTTAACTGAGAAGAGAAAATCCACTGTTATCGTTTATGTGTTGACCATATCAATTCTTGTTTTTTATTGTAATTAACTTCTAAACCATTTAACTTTATGCTACCTGCATTTTTTTCTTATTTACTTCTTATCTTTGTATTTTCTTACTTAAATTTTTATAACAAAAATAAATCTAGATTAATTTTTAGTCTGGACCACCAATATAAAATAAAAAGTATGCCCCTGAATTAACGAATTCTTGCTTTTTGTTTATACTTTATGAATGTTCTCTCAAATAGAAAATAACGTGTAGTACAACATTTAAGTACTTTTAATAAAACAATACATTGTACTTACTGTCTATTTCATATTTAATAACAAATTATAATAATTTACTTAAAAAAATATAAAAGTTAAAATAAAAATTCAATAAGGACTGATTTTACTTGGCTGCCTGCCACCATTATGCTGAAAAAAAAAATTATAAAATTGTTTGCTACTGTCATAAAGGCTTATTTACTTCCTCTTGTTTAGAACATTTGAAATGGAGTAAAATAATCGCATTATTTGTGGTATGATAGTAATAGCCTTGTAATTAAGCAAAAATAAATAAATAAAGAATAAGAGAAAAAATCGGGTGAAGGAGAACATTAAGGTGAGGACAGACAATATATTAAGGGAAAATTATGAGGTAAAGTAATTATTGTGGATGTAAAAAGAGTGCGGCTTAATGCAAATGAAAAGCTGGTATACCATTTTTTTATTATATAATAAAAATAAGAAGTAATTAAGAAAAAAAAGTACAAGCAATAAATAAATACGCAAAAGTTATTTTTTTTAATACATAAAATGCCAGATGATGCCATTGAAGTCTTCCTTGAATTAAAATTTCATAACTTTATTGAGTTTTAAGTTGTTTTTAATTGCTTTTATTATCAACTTACCAATATATTGCGTGTGTGTGTATAGTTTTTTTATTTGTTATTCTTCAAATCTCCCCCTCAATATGTTTTGTTTTTCTTTTTTCGTATAATAATTTGAAGAGTGTGTCTACAATAACTTTTTTTTTTCTTTTACCTTTTAATTTTCATAATTTCTTATTACAAGTAAGTACATTTTGAGTATAGAGGAGAGCACAGATTGAAGCTAAAATATAAATTAAAAATTTTATTATAAGTACAACATACATTTATTATAACAAATAAGTTTTAGAATATTTACAATAATTTAGAATATAAATTGAAAAAATTGCCACCATTAAAATAATTTACCTTGCTAACTGACAACTTGTGTATTCAATTTGAATTCAATAATAAAGTTTACAAGATTATTTTGTATAATTACATGTGAACAGCCGTGTGTTAAGCCACTGTTTGAAGAGAAAATTTGCCAAGATGAAAATTACTGATTCCAGTGTATAATTTCAGAATTCTGGGAATAGGTTTCAGAAGAAAATATATGACATTTGCTTCCATTTATTTATACTAGGACTTTAACAAACTTCTTGAACGAATTAAGAATTTTCTCTTTATAATGCTAAAATTTTCTTTGTGTATAATATTTTCATGTCAATTAAAAAACCTTTCCTGTAATCACAATTGACCTCCTAATAAAATTCCCTTTAAATCTACTAAAATTCATTAAATATCAGTTAAATGTATAAAATCTGTGCTATGAATAAAACTATATTTAACAATCTTTCGGGGTCTCACAGAGTTGATTTCCAACAATCTTCTGGAATAAAAACTGTAGAATTCGGGGAAACCTTTCGAATAATATTTTGTAGATCAAATTTACCTATTTTTATATAATTTTAGTGCAACAGGAGGGCCTAAAACTGATTGGATGAACGATTTATTAATGAGGACTCCTCATACAAGTTTGTGATTTCAATTTTATACATATAGATTCGCGACAGTTTTTTGGTCATTGAGTTTTGTAGTAATTTCGATGGTAATTTTTTTTTAATAATTTCGAATAAAATTAAAATTTTAAGTGTGCTTACAAAGTCATATGGTCATATTTTTTATAATCTAATTTTTTTCCCTTACTTTATGTTATATTTGATTCGTAAAATTGTGTAATTGGTCAGGTAATTGTGTTATATAGACATATATACTTAATCATTATTATAATTAATTTTTTTTTCCTCCATTAATTATAAATTAAATGCTTAAGCGACAAATTTAAATAAAAAATGGTAAGAAATAAGAGAGAAGAACAAAAAAGAAACCATTTTTCACCCACTACTTTTTATTTTACTTTATTTTTTAACTAAAAGAAGTTTAATTTCATTTTATATACACAATTGGTAATCATTATTTATCTTTACAAAAAAAAAAAAATAACAATAATTAGCATTTTCAAGGATTTTCTGTCTCTTACATTATTTATTTAATTTTTTTTTTAATTCATTTCATTTTCATTTCATTGTCTAGTATACTAGAAATTATTTTAAAATTAAATTATAATTATTGTGTGTGCACAATGTGATTAGTTTGAAAATGAGTTGACAGATTGAATTCATACTCTTGTATATTTGTGCAGCACATGTCAAAATTAGACAAATGATTTTTTTTTGTCACTCAATTATTGTTTGTCAAAAACAAAAATAATGACTTGTAATTGGAGTACTTACATACTTATATAGAAAATGTCAGAAAATAATTTTGTATTGAAAATTGAAAAGAAATTTTATTTTATTATTGGATATTTAAATTATGAAATAGAATAATTAAATAAATGAAAAAAAAAATTTCGAAATTATTAAATAAAATGTTGAAAAAATTTATTTATTGTCATTTGAAATTTTAATGAAAGTAAATGAACATTTTAATCAAATAAAATTATTTCGATTTTATTTTGTTTTTATTAAAATAGGATAGAAAGTGAAATTTTATGTATTTGAAAATTCCGAAAAGAAACTTAATTAATTGCACTTTGTTTACTTTACTTTTACTTTCTTTATCAACATATGAAGGGCATAAAAATATGAAATGTTCTTTTATATTTTTAAAGATAACTCAATCAATTAGTTCGTGAAAAATGTTTTATACAAAATAATTAAAAATAATATTGACAATTTAATTTCTTCTATGGCTAATTTTTATAGGTAATTTTCAAATGGCAGAATTTTCCAAAATTTTGATATTATTTTTCATATCTTTTCTTAAATATCACATAAATGTCATAAAATAACTTTTAAATTGCCAGTCATTTTGCAAAATTCCAAGAGATTTTCAAAGCAAACACATTAACAAAAACTATACATGGAAATGTGACATATTGTCACCTGAAATAACTTCCAAAAGTTTTAAATAGCTTGGGATGTGTACATACATATTACAGGTGGTTGCACGAGAGAGAAATGTTACACATTCTCATTACTCATTTTTCTCTCGCACAACAGTAACAGCAAATATTAGATAAAATTTTTAAAATATCAAACATATTTTGTCAAATGACAATTCTAGTTATAACCTTGTAGTTAGTAAGAACTATTGAATGAAGCTAATAATTTGAATGATCAAAACAGTTTAGTATGATTAACATTGGTTCTCCGAATTAGTTATCATTCGTATTGTTTTTGACAGTAAAATTGTTTAATTTTTTTTTTTGGAAATTTAAAAATTAATTTATTTGATTCATATGAAAAATTTCAATATTCGAATTAATTTTTGTTCTTTACAATTTAAAATTTCGCTTATAGTGAAAACTCATACCATTGAAAATTCAATTTAAATGATGAAGAGAATATTTTGACAGTTTGTATTATTATATGATGGCATATAGGAGCAGCACTCTCTTGTATACTTTCAGTGTGTAAACTAAAACTTATGATTGTCAAAAGCTTTAATATTTGCTTTATCTTTTATTATCTTTTATAAAAAATTGGATTTCTTCAAAAATTTCACGAAAAATTAAAATTTTCTTCTTAATTTTATTTAAAATCCAAATAATTTTTAAATATTTACATAAACATTGTTTGTCTATTTGTAGCTTGTATACATGCTATTCAAATAACCTTGAAATATCGAAATTACTCGCATTCATTCATTAAAATTTTTTTTAATTTATTGCTTTATTGGTATAAGTATAATAAATATTTCATAAAATGTCCTTGCACATATTTTTTCTTTTCATCTTATAGACTCATAAAACAGATAATACGTAGTACTTGCTTATTCACTGTCACTTCCAACACATCTCATAAAATATGCTGAAGAAAAAAAAATCATTTAAATTTTGTAACTACTAAGAAAAAAGAAACATTTTTTTTTAGTTTACATTGACAACAGTTTAACAAAAATTGCATTTATTGCATTTCAAATAACAGTTTACAATACCATATAGTATCTTAATACAACTACAACAAACAAACATCTTACAAAATGCAAAAATACCATTTATAAGCATGAAAATAAAATATAAGATGACAGAAACAACGAAGGTTTACAATCATAAAAACACCCTCTTTTACATATACAATTTATTTATAACAGCAATATATGGGTATGTATGCATGTGTATTTGAAATGGAATTATACCGTGAAAGAACTAAGTATAACAATACCTAACCATATTATAATTAAAAAAAAAAATAGAAAATAAAATCGTGAATTTTATCGCGTTTTATTGATCATAAACGATAACATGACACTTTTACCTGTTAAATTTTATTGTTAAAAATAAATTAAAAAATTAAATTTAAAGTAAAAATCAATCAAAGCAATAAAAAGAAAAAATTTAACAATTCCAAAATGTCAATATGTATCAAAAAAAAATCAAAGAACTACCTATACATACATAAATACATACTTACCCATTGTACGTACAATGTTCAAGCAAAAATCACAAACAGTTTTAGAATAGAAAAAATATCGGAACCTCTATGGTCGCACTTTTGTTCTGCATGTTCGTTATCATTACGATACAAAACGTTTTCTGTTTTTTCGCTCATTCTTTTTAATGTTGTTGCGAAATATTTTCATATACATATATACATACATGTATGCATATAAGAAATTTATTCAAGCACGTATCTAACTAGCACAAGAATAATAAATCTAATTGTTAATTCAGAACAAATCAGTGTCTAAAAACAGCGGCAATAATAACAATAATAACAATCACAGTACCATAACACAACAATTAAAAAATTAAATAATAAATTAATACACATGTGCACCACATATATATATATATATATGCATACAGTTAAAACATTCTATTATAAAACAAAACAAAAAATTAAAAATATACAAGGTGTCTGTCTTATTTTGTGATAGGGTAAATAGTATAATTTTTAGTAAATATTTGTAATTCAGGAGTTCGTAAATTTGTGTTTAATGTACACAAAATTTTCTTATTATTAGGAATATAATAATAAAATATAACAGTAATATATATTAATAACATCATTATTATTGTATATCTTCTGTTATATTCCATGAAGATGACATAGTATTTGGGCTAAAAAAAAGTTGGCTATACCAATGAAATGACAAAAACATTGAAAATATTGGACTGATTAAATTTTAAAGAATTCTCCTTGTAAATAGTTATTCCCCGTGTAAACTATTAAACAGTGTATAACACTTTCAACCATATCATTATAAATGAGTGGTGAGAAAAATACTTATACATACATTTTTTTCTGGTAATTGAATATTTATTTTTGTACATGTAAAACTGATATACAAACATACATACCTTTATTTAATAAATTTTTACTCCCATAAATATCTGTTATATTTCTTAGAAAACAGCCTTCCACTTACTATAACTCCCAACCACTCCTTAATAGAATGAAGACATTTTAAAACGGAATTAATGAATGAGTATTCACACACACTAGAAATTGTACACTCTGTTAAAAAAAAATAAATTTAAAATTTACTTTTAAATTAAAAATCGATTATAAATCTCAATTTTTTTTTATATTTGATTTGTTAATGTGCTGTTGTTTTTATAACCTCTTTTCTCACCCTTAATTCATTTGACTGAGTTGCATTTGCATTCCTATATAGCAATAGCAAAAAAAAAAACAAACTTCTTTATTTCTTTCTTCTTTGCACATTAAAAATTGAAAATAAGAATAAGAAAGAAAAAATGAATATGGGTGCGTTTTCTCTTTTATAAATGCTTAATTTGATTCAAATATCCGCTATTTTCGAAATTTTTATTCTATTCAATTCAAGACAAGACAATTATAACGAGTGATCGCGTTATCAATTTTTTTTTCTAACATAAAACACAATAAAGAGTAAACAGAATGCAAGAAATATAGAAAGAAAGAGAATACACGGTTGTGCCGAACATAACATCAATGAATTCCTTAACTTTAGACCTAGATACACAACTGTTTAACAATTTTATTTAAAGTTTTAACATATTGAACAATATTTGGAAATCTCAATTTAACAATTAGATTCTATCTTCCTCGAAAATTTGTTTAAATGACATTTATTTATCAAACTTCGTATGGCCTTTGTAAAACTTCGTATAGACAATATTTGAACTAATGTCACAAATCATAAACTAGACAATCGGAATTGGATAAAATTTCGGTATACATATTTGATTCGGAGATGCTAAACTGTTAAAATTAAGGTAAAACTGCCATATTAGTTTTTGATAGGTGGAATTAAAACTCGCGGAAATTTTCAAAAAATATTTTTATTGAAGCAAACTTTTAATTAGTCACTTTCAGTGTTTATTCTCTAATGTTCTAATTTGATATTGTGAAAGAAATTAATTGAAACAAAATGAATATATAGGGGAAAATCTTAACACGATGCAAAATAATTTTTACTAAGAAAATGAAATTTATTTTTAATTTTTGCTTTTGTACATTAAGCAATTGATTTTTTATTTAAATATTTTTCTTTTCGTTTAGTAGGTGATTGAGTTGAGAATCAACAAATAGTAAATGAAACATAAATAAAACCGTTACGTTTCAACGAACATTTGGCGTTTTGATCGTTTTAAACGCAATTTGATTCCCGCAATTTGATTTTTCGTTAAATTCCGATTTTATTTTTGTCAAATAAAGTGATGGCTGAATTATTATTGAATTACAAATACATATGTATGTGTATTGAATTTTATACTGAATGAGCTCAATAATTTTTTGAGCATCAATTATCTTAGTTTTCAATTCTATATACTTTGAGATATTAGTAGGTATTAACAATCTTTGATATTTGTCAAAATTCTTCAATATGATCAATTAGGAACTTCTAAAATAGGGACTTCAGTTTTTAAAACTGTTTTTTTCTCATTTTGCTATTTCAATTGGGAGTTTTAAAGATAAATTCGCATGGGTTTTCGGCAATTAAATTTTAAAAATTGAAATTGATTTTCAAGAAATTTAAATTGATTTTCAGAAAATTGAAATTAAATGTTAAAGAGCCATCTATGTTGCAAAAGCTAAAATTTTTTTTATTGGCATTTCAATTTTGGGTTTAAAAATTCGAATCACAGATTGCTAAGCTTACCGTTAGTATTTGTAAATTAGAGAAATAATTGAAAAAGGAATTTAACAAATGCTCGAATTTTAACAATTATAACAGTCTAAGGTTACAAGGTTTGTCAACTTCAGGTACAACTTTATGTTACCTACGACTATCTCTTAAATAAATGAAAATCATAATTTAAACATATACAGTATACACAATACACTTAAATGCTGTTATACTTGAATTTATTTGCATATTTCTGTTGTTGATTGTTTCTTATAATTGATTATTGAAAATTAGCACAATAACTTAAATTATTATTAAGTCAACTACAATTAGATATTTATCAAATAATTAGATTAAAAAAATACAGGATTTTTTTCTTTCTCATAAGTTTGTATTAAAATTCTTTGCTTTTTTTATTAATTCTGAGAAAAGAAAAAAAAATTGTGAAAAAATATCGTATGTCAAATGCTTTCAAATAATATTCATTTCATTTACGGCTATTAACGGGTAATATGCAATTATAACAGTTCTAGCAATATGTACAATGTATTTAATCTACATGCATACATATAAACCATATAAGAATAAGAAAAAACTAAGTTAATTGTGCCAAATTACGCAAGAATTTGAAGGCAAAAACAATATTGTATATGTTAATACTTTAAAGACCACACACAGAAGGGTTATTAACACGAGTTTTGAGTTTGTTTTTTTTTTTTCTCTCTTTCTGTGTTACTTTGCTTATAACTATTCTTAAACTTATAATACCCAATAATTATGCAAAAATATAAGCAAGCATATGAATAGGTACCTAGTTTTTGCCCCTATTTTTATATATGTACATAATAGTATAAAATATATAAATTTTTAATGTACGAACAATATTCTATAAACATTAACCTAAATCTATATTTTAATTAATAATCTCTAATGTTCCACATTTTACTTACTTATACTTGCAATTTTAACTTTACTTTTTTCATTAGTTATTACGTTGTTGTCATATAATTGTACTTATTAGTATTTAACCGTGAACGTAACAACACAATATTTAAAAAAAAAAAGATTAGATTTGATAAAATCCGGTATCTGCAAAACTTCTATTTTTTCTGTACTATGGCAATTTGGAAATATTTATAAAAGTTTTGAGTACTTACTTACAAAAACAATTTTTTGTAGTAGAAAATGTTGAAGTTCCGAAAGTTTTAAGCGATTTTTAATATTTTGCAGTGTATTTCCATTACTAACCGAAATTGACCAAAAAAGGGGCTTGACCGAAATAGAGTTTTGAGAAATTTCTTAAAAAATTCTGGTTTGTTTGTATTTCAAATACTGTTTTCAATTAACTTTTAGCTCTGTAGAAATTTTCTGAACTTTATTTTCGTTTTCTAAACTACTTAAATACTGCGTGGATATAATTCAAATTTTTAACTTAAAGCCACAAAATTTTCAGTGCTATCTTTTCGAATTTTCAATATAGAAACTTTCCTCCTTTCTACATTTTTATTTATACAAAATATAATAATACACAGCATTGTTATACAACTTGAATTAATAAATAAAATGCCTAAACTGTGTGTTTAAAATAAATTGAAAAAAAAAGAGTTTATTCTAAATTTTCTCAACTTTTCTAAGTGATTATTAAAATTATAGTTAGTAATTTTAATAAATTGTAGGTTTTTTTTTTGTTTTTTCATAAAAATAATAAAAATATTAATAAAGTTGTTGTTCTTAGACTATCAATTAAAATTTAGTACGTGTATACTTTTTTTTTAAATACCAGTATAAAAGTACTATAATTAAGAATTTTCAATTAATTCTATGTAATCAAAAAAAAAAAAGGCTATTGTAACTATTTTATTATTAATTTAGAGAAAAATAATAAACTAGGTAAGAAAAATTTTTTATGGAAATTGAATAAGGAAGATTGATTGGAACAAGTTGAAGATGAACAGGAAAATTTAAAATCATTATCGAATTAGTATAATTTTATTAATTTATTGTAATTAAATAGAATATGAAACTAATTTTCATTTTCAGTTTTTAGATAAAATTTAATATAGAATTTATTTAATGCTCTAATTTTGAGTAATAATTTCAACTTTAAAAAAAAAAATAATTCAATTTGAGCCGCAAGCCATAGATTATTCAGATAATTTTTTTAAAATTTTGTAAATTAATCAGATTTAGTAGTACTTATAAATATCAATTTTTTTTACAAAAGTGATTACATATTACATTATAAGTTTTAAAGATATCAAACTTTAACTAATTTCGAAGTTTCATTGAACAAAATTTTCTACTTAATTAAATATTGATATTTTCGAATTACATAATTTATATCTCTCATAAATCTACCTGAGAAATTTGTCTATTTTAAGAAAATAAATAATTTTGTTTAACAAACCTAAAATTGCAGGAATTTCAAAGAAATAACCTTAAGAATTCAAGTAAATGACAATAATTAATTAAATTGCAACAAAGAGTAAACAATGTAATGGAATCCCTCTGGTTGCCAAGTTCAGTACTATGATACAGAGCAGAGCAGGTACAATCTACACATATAAGAAACCTCAATTATGAAAACAATGACATTTAAGTAATACATTTTGACAACATCCACTTTCATTATGAATGTTAAATGAAATTACATTGAAATTTCGTTGAGTGTATAATACATTTAAAATTTATTCCTTTAAATTATTTATTAAAAATTTTAATTATTATTAAAAAAGTTATTTTTGTAATTTTTGTAAAAACTGCATTTTCTTGTTATCCGGTTAAAAATTTTATAATAATTTTAACTTGTTTGTAAAAATACGTGATAAAATTTAACTTATTTGGCAATATTTAGCTGTTTTGTTTTTGCTTGTTCACCATTTTATTTTAACACTCTTACAATAATCATATAAATATAAAAATAGTGAAATTTTAATCCAATTTCCTAATTTATATTTGTAACTATAATCTAGTTTTAATGAAAAAAAAAAACAAATAAATTTTAATCGTTTATTACGCCAAGAAAAATGTAGAGTAAATTTATTTTTTTTTTTAAGTGTGAATTAAATTATTTTACTAGGTAGCATATAAGCTTGCAGTAGGTTTATTTTTAAAATGTTATTTAACATTTTAGTTTTAATTATTTTTAGGTTTTTTAAATGAGTTATAATAATCACATTACAAGTAACAGTAAATTTTAATTAATATTTTAGTGACATTTATTTTTATGTATAACCGTATTTACGTTATGCTAGCAAACCTAATTACCTAATATTTATTATAATATTACCGAAAAGAAGTTTAAATCACGTAGTTTAATTGTTTCTTGTTTTGTGATAAGTAGGTTACATACATGCACATCAATGGTTTTAATATAGTTCAATACAAAATGATTACTACGTTCAAGTACTACGTAATACTCGTAGTTTTATCTCAGTTCTGTGGTACATGAATTGCATTTTGAATTAAAATCAGCGTATAGAAAGCGTCAACTTCTTTAAAAACTTCAAATTTTTAAGAAATTTCATATAAATTTTTATTTTTGAATGAATTACAATTAAATTAATTATTTAATTATAAGTTAACTGATAAATTTTAATAATTTTTTAGACAAAATTTTGTATTATTCATTATTATGCCCCTAAAAGTATGTTACTCATTATTGTTGAATTATGATTGTGATATAAATGAGAAATTATAATTTTAAATTCAGTAGTAAAAGTCTACATTTTAAATTTTTATTGAACTTTTAATTGAATGAATTTAAATTGTATAATTTAAATTCATAATGTAAAGTACAATAATTAACAATTAACAATTAACAAATAAGTACACGAAAATTTTACTGATATTACAAAAATATGAAAATTATATAGTCAATTTCATGTCCTCTATTGGGTTAATATACTTAATCAAAAACTAATTAAATGATTTATTAACCCTGTTTATTTTTCGTTTTTCAATTTTTACATTTCTATCAAATTTATTGATTTCAATTTAATTCAAATCAAATTCTTAGAAGTTCCCTATAGATTAAAAGAATTAACTAGGCTACTAAAATGTATAAAATCATATACAATTTCCATATTTAATTTACACACATATGTATATGTTATGTACATTACATACCTAAATTCTATGTATTATTTATACCAAGTTATAAATATATGCCTTGCGCACATATTTACTTACAAACGTCTTAAATAATATTATTCAGAATACTTTTTCAACGCTTTTAAATATAATGTGTGTGTTATTTTGCTTCTTTTCAAATTGGTGTAAAGCTTTGAAAAAAAAAAATACGATACCTATGCATTTTAAAGCGGTGTCAAGGTAAGAATTTTTTTCCTTTTTTTGCATTTTTATTTTATTCTTCAAGCATTTATAAAAATAGTTTTTTTTTCTTAAGATTTAATAAAGAAATAAATATTCGTTATGCATTTGTAAATGCAACGAGAGAGAGAGAGAGAGATAGAGAGAGCCTGGTAAAATGCGGAGGGGTAAAAGAGTGTAAGGCATGGCTGTTGTCATACTCCCGTCGGAGTATTTGTACTCCTATTTGGTACTCCGTACTACAACCGTATTCCTTTTTCATTTGTTTGTACTAACTTTTCAAATTTCCTAATATTAAGCAATATACTTCGAAAATTTCTTTAAACTGAAAGTTTCTTTAAGTTTTTTTATGAATTTTTGTATGGTATGCAAGGATTAAATCCCGATAATTATTCAAAAAACATGTCAATGTGTCAATATTTCTTGACGAAAAGAGAGATATTGATTACGGTGACATTGAATGGAATCATATGTTGTTCAAGTTAGCCAAAAAATAATATCAGATGAGAAAAAAACTCCTTTTTGAATAAATCAAACGACAGCCTTGGTCTGATGTAATTTAAGTTTATTGGGCGCCATTAAATTAATAATAAAATAGAAGAGAACAATAACACAAAACAAATACACAAAAAAAATAAAATAAAGTAAGTATTAACCTAACTGTGAAAATTATTTAACTGATTTTTTGTTGTTGTTGTTTTGTTATAAAATATTTGAATGTCGTTTGAGATTATTTAAGTGTCACGAATATCATTTTTTTTTAATAATTTTTGTGAAAAAAAAATTCTCAATTTTTAAATTTTCTTTTATCTTTTTTTTTTTACAAATTCTTTGTGAAAAGATTTTTCACATTTTGTTGTTTATTATTTTCATTTTTTATCTCAAAATTTCAAAGAAGAATTAATAATAGACAAGCACAATAAATAAAAAACAAAAGCTTAAAAAAAATGCACGCATTCAAAACTCGAAAAATGCATTCAAAAATTTTATTAATGAATTTTAAAAATTCCAATTTGATTTTTTTTTTCTATGTAAAACAAATTTAGAAAGTGTGTGGGTTGATTTAAATTTGAAAGAAACAAAAAAAATGTTGTCGTTATTATTGTTATTATAGTAAAATCATGTCAAAGTTCTTAATATTAAAAATAATCTAGAATTGAGCTTATTGAGGATAAAAAAAAATTGTGAGTGTTAAGAGGCTGAAAAGAGGCTGAAAATAAATGATGTTCGTTTATTTGGGATTAAAAATATTTTTTTTTATCACTCAACCAAAGCAAGATTAGACTTCAAGATTTCTTTTGAAAATCAAAAAAGAAATAAGTACGTAAATATTCAATATGTCATTAAAATAGTGCTGTTACTATGCACTTATCGCACTTGTGTATAGCAATTGAAAAGAACTTATATGATTAAAATTATATTAAAACTTAAGTATTTAATTAGAAAACTTCAAGCTGCATTATACGCCTTTATAACTCTTTTAATTTTCTATATATCAAATGTCAATCGATTGACAATTTTCTAAGAATTTTAAAATTAAAATATTATAAAAGTTCATTCACTCATCCAATGGGTTGCATTTATACTTCAGTTTGATAATTTGATAAATTTAAATTTGTTTATATAATTATGTTTGAAAGTGACGTAATTATGTGAAATTGGTCAAATGTTGAAGTGAGATGTTTTACCTAAATTAATGAAATGACACTTAAGACATCAAATATTGTTTATTCAAATTTTGTTTGATGTCATACATGAGCATGCCAAATTTTTATCAAACTTTAAACAAATCAAACAAAATTAATTAACAATGTTTGATAGCGTAAATGTCATGTCTAATACGATGTTTTATTGTGCAAAAATTTTGTTTTTTTATCAATATTAACTCAATTAATAAAAAAATTTATTAAATAAATGATTTAATATAGAAATATAAATAATTTTTTTTCTCAAAACGCATAAAATACTCAAATTGTATGAACAGGAATCAAACTTCCTCTCAATATTTGAATAAAACCTATAATACAAAATATAAGCAAACTGTTATATGGAAATACCGTTAAATATAATTCAGTCACGACAAATTGGCTGCTATTGAATTATTCTTTACGTCGATGTTCCCTTTTTGATATACATACAAATACTTAATAAATTTTTTAGACATTTGTTCATTGTGTCTTAAGAATAAACAAAAAAAAAAATTTAAATTTGCGTTAACAATTTGAGAAGGCTCACATAATGTTATATTGTACTTAAATATATCTGTAAGTATATTATAATAAAAAATCAATCACTTAGATTAAATTTTGAATTTTGATTGATATTTTTATAATAAAAAAAATTAAAAAATTGCAAATAAAAATTTAAATATGGCAAAAAATTACAATGTACCTAGTATCAATAATTTTGACATGTTTTTTGTTTTTTGTTTAACCTCTTACATGTTTTATGCTGCACAGCCATTGTTATGTAAAATGTGATAGTAAAAAATAATATTCTTTGTGAATTTAGATCATTCAAAGCATGCAATTCTGTTCGTGTGTTTCTTCACATGTTTTATTTTATTTTTTTTCATAAATTTTCGCATAATTTATGAAAAAGCTTGAAATAACAGTAAAATGCTGCTTATAAATAATTTTCTGTCTGGGCTCTATGTCCACTAGTTTTTGATTATTTAATGCAATGGCAACACGTTAATTTCATATTTTGCAAAATAATGTAAAATTATTTAATTCAGTGGCGATATCGTATTTAAAGTCGTTAGTTAAAATCACAATAGCGATCTGAAATGCTAATAGTATGTAATTTAGTTCACAATAGAAAACTTCAATATTTGTATAAGCTGATCGTTGTAGTAATTATTTTTACATATTTTGAAAACTAATCATAAACGTCAATAATATTTTAATTACTTTCGAAGAAATTTCAAAGAAGTTTTTGTTTTATGGAGTTAAACAATTTTGGTGGAAGATTCTTCTTTTATACTGAATTTAATAGAGTCTAATTAATTTTTACGCAATTTACTTTTGTCGTAATTATTTCGAAATTGAACATGATTGTACTGTACAATATTTTGCACGACAAGCACATGGAAACAGATGACATAAAAAAAAATCGCCAGCTTTTAAATAGTAATTTGGCGGTAAATAGGCGGTAAAATTCGGAGCTGTAATTTCGCTTGATTCTAAGTAGTTCTATTTTAATTTGTGTACTTTATATAAAATCAAAAATTACTATGAAAAGAAAATGTGCTTATTTAATTCACCTTTTCTTTTATCGTAACTTGTTTTCTTTTTAATATTATTTTTTTTTTGTATAAGTTACAGTTCATTGTGTTTAACAATTTGGGAGGGCTATTATGTTATTATTACATAAAGTGTAGTGTCAATCTATTGTTCTATTAATGTATAAAATATAAACGAAAAAAAAAAAAACATAAAAGAGGAGAATAACCAGTCAACTGATATGTTCATAAATGATACGAGTAATAAAAATGCCATACCTACGTATAATATGCGCATTTAATACTTTTATATGTAGATGCAAATGCAAATGGCTATTCATACATATAAGTATATATATACATGCATTTAATGGGTAGGTATGCGTTTGTATAAATGTAAATTTAAACCCATTGAAAAATTAGTGCATGCAATATACGTAGAGTCCATCCATATGGGCATCAGAGAGAAAAAAAAATCTAAATTTTTTTTTTATTATAAAAAAATGAAAAATTCATTTTGAATGATTTTTAATGTCATTTTAATGTAAGATAACACGCTCAAAGTACAAGCGGTATTTTCTTTATTCTATTTAAGTATAGATTAGAATTAAATTGTATAAGACAAAAAAAAACAGAATGAGCAGTCATAATTTTTTAAATTTTGATTAAGAAAATGTTCTTTTTTGTGTTTATTAAAAAAATTCATAAATGCAAATATTTAATGCATGTCCGATCTTTATTAATACTGACACCATGCTATGAAATTAAAACAAAAAAAAAATTAGTGATAAAAAGCTATGTTGCACTATTTTAAGCAATTTATATTGATTAAGTAGAGTCAAAAGAGTTACTGACTCAAGAATTATCTATTTATTGTTTTGGTTTTTTTTTTTGTGATAGAGGCACTGTAAAGTAGGTACGTACCGGAAATCCAAACAATTTTATGTTGAATTTTATCTACTATCAACTATACATAATTTTAAGTAAAAGAGTAATTAAGAATTAATTGTTAAAATTTATTCCGATAGATGGCTTTTTATATTTTAAATCGGAAAATTTTAAATTGTCAAATTCTCGATATTTTTGTTTATATCTGAATTTTTTCTCCTATTAATAACGGAGAGCCGTTTCATTTAACGTTGCAAATGCAAATAAATTGTTATTTCCTGTTATATTCTCTCCTCTCTCGAGAATTCACCAACAAAACATTTTGGTTTTATATTATTATTTTGCTTACTTACAATACTAAGCCCATATGCAATTACTCCATACAAAATAATAAAATCACAATAGTGACCACATGCGTTTAACAAGTTGATGACCTTTTCTTAAATTTTTTAAAATTTTGATCTTTTACTAAAAATCATAGTTAATTTATAGTTCTATTTTGTAAGAAAATAAATTAAAATTTTTCTATTTATCATAAAATTTCATTTATGCAATTTAATTAAATAATAAAAAAAAAATATTAAATAATTCTTGCAATTAAAAGATTGATTAGATCACATTTTAATGACATAAGAGCAAAATCACAAATTTTATACAATTGAAAAAAATAAAAAATATTTTTAAAAATTCCCTATTATAGTAAAATTCCTTTAGCTAAAACGAAATCTTCTTCTCTCTTTCTTTCTCTTTTTTTTGTTTTGAGATTTTTGTTTTTTTTCTGTAATTAAAACGTACTGTGTTTGGTATTAACTGTTATAACAGGTTTTGCAAAATTATACACAAAAAAAAAACAAAAAAAGAATAACTAACAAATAGTTGAAAGAAAAATTCAGACTTATTGGTCACGGTAAATCAACCACCCCCACTTAATCGCGCTGTTGAAAACAAAAGTTGAAATTTTAGAAAAATATCGCAAAAATTTTGTTGTATGCAATGAACAAGAAAATAATAATTTGTGTAATGAAATTCAGTTGAGTATTTTGCCAAACAATTTAAAAAGAAATAAGAGTCTCAAATGAAACACTCCGGCTGCACTTAGTGGTTTGTGACCAGACTAATAGCTATGAATGATGAAAAGGCTATCTGTTTAAAAAAGTGGAATTATTGTCCCCAAATGGTGATCTTTCGTAACATTTTAACAAATTTTTAAATATTGATTGTAATTCTTTAATTTTACGATATTTTATTAATATTTTTTTTGAAATCTTTAATTTTAACTTTACTATTTTTATATTTCACAAATATTTCTAATAATATCTTGAATTGAAAATTAATAGCATTTAATTTTAATCAATTTTCGAAAATCATGTACAATAGTTTTTAATTGTTATATAAAAATATTGTATGTTAATCAAAAAATTATTGAAATTTTGTAGTAAATTTGTTATTTTTTCATGTTTTCTTTCATTATTATTTATAATTGTGAATTAAATTGATTAAAAATAACTAAGGTGGGACTTGTACTATTGTTAATTAAGTACATTTTTATTTTTTAAATCATTGATTGCAAAAACATTATTCATATTTTTTTTTGAAAAACTGCCAACCACGTTTATAAATCAGTTTTGAAAATTTGCCGCAATATGTGCAGAGATGGAGCTCTAAACTGGTTCAAATAGTAAAATCAGATTTTGTGGGCCTCTTTTTTTCAGTAGAATTGTTTTTAAAATGTTTCGACTTAAGTTAAAGAAAACCGAGCTCATGAACATATGTAAGCATTTTTTAATAAAAAATAAATTTTGTTCATTTCATTTACAATAGTGCTATGGTCCAAAATTTTGGCAAAAATTCGGAAATTTGATAAAAAAGGTTTAATATCGATAAAAAAGTAAAATCGAATTTTTTTTTTTGGGGTTCGAACGCTTATTTTTTTCTTTTTCTGTATGATATGTTTGACATTATCGTGTCTTCAGTAGCAGTTATATGACATATTATTTCTAACTAAATCAACAACTCTTGTTGAATAGCGAATTTTTCGTGTTCGAAAATCTATTCAAAGATTTTTTTCATAATTTATTCTCGTCAACTTGTTTTCAATTGATAGGAATTTGAACTGACTGTCATTTTTTTTTTTGTTGCAAACTTTGCATACCTACGATATAAGTATTGTATATTGTGCACAAAATACGATAAAATTAATGATCAGACGATTAAGAAATGAATTCAGGACTAATTAATAATTGAAATGACGTAAGAAAAATAAATAAATTTCTTTCGTTATAATTTCATTGTATTTAATTTGCATCCCACTTTTTCATAAATTTTATACTTGTTGTTATATTCTATATATGAAATTAACAAAACTCTGAGCTCGCTTAACTTGGTCAAATATTTCAATGAAATTTCATTGTTTTCTTTTTGTTCATTTCTGATTATTTAAATTCTCTGAGTAGTTATGGTTGTTTTCATGAATTGTAAAAAAAATTTAAAAAGAAAGAAATGAAAATTGCCTTAATGAAAAATTGAAAAAAAAAGAAGAAAAATAAGAAAAAAAAAAGTCATAAAAATCACATTGCCATTGCATTGTTAAGTTGCAATTTTTTGGTTTTCTTTGGTTTTTTTTTCTTTATTAAGTGAAATATGAGATTTTGATTAAAGTAAAAAGATTGTGTAATATTTATTTTTTTTTTATTATTTTTTATTTGTTTTTCAAATTATGTGATGGCAAAATTTATTTCATTATTAAAGTTCTCAATTATTATTTAATAGTTTTATGTCATTGCATCGTTAAAAGTCGCAATGCACAATAATTTATAAAATTGTAATCGGTTTTCTTTTTTTTTTTTATTTTGTAGTTGGACATAAAAAATCAATATTGAAAATTGAAAATTTTTATTGATAAAATTTTTTTGATTAAAAATTAGATTTAAAAGTTTAGAGAAATAGATAGATAAACATATTTGATAAGGGTCAATCACATCGTCTCTATTAAAAATTGTTTTCATAGATATTTGGTGTTCTATTCAACCAATAATATCAGTAGAGAAATCGAAAATTAAAGAAAAAAAAAATCTGATGTGAGCAGGACGTAATTGACTGCAAGTGTTGGAATAAATTAAGAAAACGGTATTTTGGCTCTTAGTGTAGGATAATTTTAAATTATTCAATTTTCCTGCAAAGTTTCAAGTAAAGTGGTTGATTATTTCTCCCTATATGCGAGTGAAAATGTAAATTTGGCACGTAGTAAAAATTCACAGAAAGTGTCAAAAATGGCATCTGTACATACAGACTGATAGACTAAAAATAGTTTATTTACGCTTCCTTTTTGTCGCGCATCTCATTTCTGTCAAAAATTGTACAGGGAAAATTTGATGGCGTCACATAACCTCCCTTATTATATGCAATGTAACAAATAGTTTGCATCGGAAAAAATTTTTACTTTTTAGTGTTGGACCATAATTTCAATTTTTTCTGAAGAAGTTATAAATATAATGTGATATAAATGATAGAAAAAATGTTTTTGCATTTTCTTGAATTGAAATCTGTTTAATGTTTTTCATATTGTGTTTTGGGAAAAAGTCAAAAATTTAAAAAATTTTCTAACATTTTATAAAATTTTTAGTGTTAAAAATTAAGATAAAAAAAAATGTGATTCATTTCCAATTCTTCTTAAAGAAAAAATGGTTTATTGGATGAAATGATCTATTCAAATGGATTTTTCGTTAATTAATTGGCAAAAAAGCTTAATAACTCTTGTATTCACAAACATTGTAATTAGTATAGCAGTGTTGGGTAGAATTAAGCAACAATACCATAAGCTTATGTATATTGAGAGTTGGCAGTAAATCCCAGTAAAGTAATTTTGATGGTTTTGTCACTGAATTCAGTCCCGTTTTTATAGTTGACTGTTTATTCTCTACTTGGAGAAATAATAAAAAATTTGAATCGCCAACTTTTTACTGACATTTTAAAACTACTTTTGTTTTGCTGTTTTTTTTGCATTTTCCATAATTGTTTTCTGGCAACACTAGAAGAGAGTTCATGCTGTTTACTAGAACTTTGTCGTTTCAATTGAAAATTGGACTTGTACCTCATTTTATTACACAAACTTTGGATTTATTCAATCTTATTCTTAAATTTTTTTGACATTGCTATATATTAAAATTTGTTATTGTTATTAATGTTGCCAAATGATTTCAAATTTTCATTATTATTTCGATATTTTTTTTCTTTTTAATTTTGTCTCATTTACAATTTTTGCACTTTTTAACCTATATCTGTCTAAATTAATAAAAATCAACCAATTTTTTCTTATTTTTGCTATTTTTTTTACATAATCATCAAAAGTAAAATATCATTTAATAAGTAAAATCTAAATATGTATATGTGAATACGTGAGTGTGTGTGTGTTCAAACAAATAAAAAATTTTATTAAAATTAAACTAAATCCCACGTTTTTTTTTTGAATTTAAATCGCTAAATCGCTTATACATGCCCACCTTTATAACTTGCATTCAAAAAAAAAAAAAAAATATTTTTTTTTCATAATAATCTTCAATTACCAACTTTTTTTTTTATTTTTGATATTTCTGTTTTTTATTTCAAATATTTGTAACATATCTAAAATTTCAATGAAAAAAAAATTTAAAAATTAGGTTAAACCAATTCGTTCATCGTTTTTTACAGCCAACCAGCCAGCCAGTCAAGCTAGCAAAAATCCTCATTCACATTTAAAAAAAAAATATCAGCAAAAAAAAAAATAAAACTTGACCTTCATTGCCCTAAATTTCTCCATGGTGTCTCTCTTTTTCTTTCCTATTTTTTTCTTTTCCAATTTTCTTTTTCTTATTTTTTTCACCTCAAGATTCAATTCACCACATATTTGTTTGTTTTTTCTTCTTTTTTTTTGCTTATACCTTAAAAAGAAAATTTTATTAAAAATATTTTTTTTCTATACAATAAAATGTCAACTTCCATTGCATTTGGTTCTGTTGCAACATTTTATCGAAAAACAAAATGAGGAGGAGGAAGAACAGAGAAGCATACATAAATTTATGTTCGATTATAAAATTCTCATTTCCAATACACTATACGCTTTAAAAACATATAAGCTAGAAAGAGTCAGAACAAATTTCAATTCTTATTATTGTTGTTTTAGTGCTACATAACAAAACTCTTTTCTTTACTCCTCTTTTTCCCTTCTCTTCGTCCTATAATTTCTCTCAGTGTAGCATACAATTTTGCCTTTATTTGTTTGGGAAGCAGTTGAGTTAGTGAATCTGTTGTTTTTGTTTATTTAACTAATATTTAGTAGCAGAATTAATGGAATGGTACCTTTCTTCCATTGAAATTTGTAATATTGAACTTTTGTAATGATATGAGATTAATATAAAAAAATATTTTCTTCCTTAGTAAAAAGATGTGAATAAATTTTTTTTTTTGTTTTTCTTCTTCTGAATTTCTTCTGTTCTTTTTCGTTTCTATTGAATCCAAAACGTTACTATTGCAGCTGTCATTGTTATTTGTGTTACAGTTTTTATATGGTCTTCAGTTGTTTTTATTCTTTTGTCTGTTGCCCTAGATTTTATAGGTCTTTTTTGTCAATTCATCGTAATACGTATATAATGTACATGTGCATGTGTTTATATCATATGATATGCATTATAAATTCATTCACCATCATTATCGCCAACATCATATTGTCATTATCATTTTGAATTCAAATATAGGTACTACACAATATTTTTATTACTCGTATAATAAAACCAAATACCATATTATTAATAATAACAATAAAGTATAAAATTAAAAATAAGCAAAAAAAAAAAAATGTAATATTACAACAATAATAAATTAAAAATTGGTATGTTGTCAAACTAGTCAACTGTTATTTTATGCAGTAAAATTTCATAAAAGCAAGAGAAGGAAAAAAAATACTCATAAAAATTCCATCGAAAAATTTTTCCTTATCTTTTTTTTTTAATTTATTCAACCTTTATGAAAACTTAATTGGTAGTCATAACTCTCTTAAACTTAAACTTCAGATAATATTATTATTGTTATTATTACAAAACTATGCACACATAAATATGTGCCCACTATTAAATAAATTATCTGGACATCATCATTATTACTGTCATTAATTTGTAATCATCATGAAAAAAATTGCAATAACGAAAAATCTCAGATTGATATCTTTAAAAAAACAAAACCAGAGAGAGAAAAAATGAGATATAAACAATTACACATTTATAAGACAATAATTTATATGATAATACAAACAACAACAACAGCATCAATTCAAAAAGTTTTGGGGGGGAGGAAAGGAAAATATGTAATAATAATGACAATTAATAGCGCCATCTTTATAACTATTAAAATTGCATTATTATAATTTCAATTATAAAGTGACCATTTAACTGAATCTCCTTTAAAAATCCCTTATGTGTACTTTTTTCTTTATGAACGAAGATTCTTCGTAAATAATCATCATGACAATGCAAGCTCTCACAAATCAGCTGAAACAATGGACTATTTGAGCACTCAAAATGTCGAATTGATGGGTCATCCGTCGTACAGTCCTGATTTAGCACCCAATCACTTCTTCTTATTCCCTCACATCAAAAAAAAAATGCGTGGACAACGATTTTCAACACCTGAAGAAGCAGTCGATGCGTTCAAAAACCATGTTTTGGAGGTGTCTCAATCGGAGTGGAAAAAGTGCTACGAAAATTGGTTTCAGCGCATGCAAAAGTGTATTGATCTTCATGGGGAATATTTTGAAAAACAATAAAACCATTTCCAATGATAAATGTTTGTTTTTTATTGCTAGACCCGAAATATAAATAGTGACCCTCGTATATACGAAGCCATGTTTAGTTTTAGTATATATGTATATTAAGATGGAAACAATTGTCTTCTTGTTATGATTAAGCGATCCACCACCACGTACGTAATCGTTTTAATTTCCAGTAAGAGACGATACGTTGATTCCATGTAGGAAAATTTAAATACTTCACAAGATTCAACTTCGACAATTAAGACTCCAGCGAGAGCAATTGGCTATCCAAGACAGTTGTACTATATACTAAACGGTTGTTGTATAATTTGATCAGTTCGAACAATCCACATTTTTACGGAAATTTTCGGGAGAATTTTTGTAATTCTTATGTTCTTTGAAACCTTTCACTTCGAATCTAATTGAATTGCATGGCAATACTTTAGTATATATAACACAATTTACATAAAAATATATTTTTAATAAAATGGTCCCTTTAATATTATTATAATAAGAAAATCAATCTGGAATCAATAAAAAAAAAAAAATAAAAAAAAAAAAATATTTCAATGATCAAAAAATTACTTAACTTCGAATCATAAGAAAACGAAAGATTGCGGGAAAAAGATATACACACTTAATAATTATTGATAAGTGAAGAGTGGAATGGAATGTCGTCAATCATGAAAATTATCTGATAAAAAAACAAAAAATCTTTAAATTTTTCTTTGTTTTATTGTTGTGCTATTTTCGAAATTGGTTCGACACTATCGCAGTTAACAAAACTTAAGTGTTTTTTTTACCTTTTTTTTTTTGTTAAAGAGTTTTTAAGATGACCTTTAAAACGCCTACAAAGTAAATATTTATATCAACACAAAAAAAAAAGTCAATAAGTTGAAGTAAACATAAATTACACACGCGTATATGTGCTTGCGCACACAATTCGATTGAGTATGCGTTCTTGCGCTCATAAAACATCTCCATATTGTTTTATTTTTTTATCTCTTTTTCCCATTCAACTTTTAACTACTTAAGTACATTTTGTGAATTGCCAAGACAGTAAGGCAGTGGAATGAATGTCAAATGGTAATATTATTGTTACGTTTTCTTTTTTAATTTTCAACGTCGTCATACTCTCACAATATGATGTTCTCTTTACTCTTTTCTATCTGATGCGTCTCTTTTATGTGATCTATGTTCTAAATTATTTGCTCTCGACAAAAATTTATATTCAATTAAATTATGTTTGATTTCATTGTACTCTGGTTTGATAATAATTTTATTTTTTCTGTTTATTATTCGGTTACGTAAGAAACTTATTGAATGAAATATTTTTTCATTGTGTTCTTTTGCAATTCATATTCATTATATATTCGCCTCGTTGTTATTTATTTAATTTATTATTATTATAATTATTATTTTTAATTCTTTATATTTTTCCTTTTGTTTTTTTTTTTATTTTTCTGAAAAATCATTAAAATTTAAAGCACATTAAAAATGACATATTGAATTTATTTTATGGTATTTTATTCACAATGATCTTTTTATTATTGTTATGCCTCTTTATATGTTGGATTGTTACTGTTACTGTTGTCTTCGTTGTCGTCGTCATCGTTGTCATCATACATTTTATGTTAAATCAAATTCGTTTTTAAACCAAAAAATATGTCATCGAACGTGTTGCATTTTCAATTTTTAATATCGGCATTTTTTGTTTTTTTATTTTATTTAAGATTTTTTCTGCCTATAGGTTGCACTTTTTTCTTCTTTTTGTGTTGGTTTCTTTTTTTTTATTATTTTAGTTATTGATTACTACGAAGAGGTGTCAAATATGTGGCATGTTTTTTTGTTTTTTTTTTTTATTTTCTTTGAGGAGTACATGCATTCTTGTATTTGTAGTATGTACGTACATATGTGCTTTTAAAGCACAAAGAAACGTACACAATTTTACGAAATTAATGCTTTATAAGATAAATATGCGTGTTAAAATTTAAATTATGATTTTTATGGTAATATAATTTAAATTAAGTAGGGGCAAAAGAAGCTGAAAAAAATATGCACAAGTAAAGAATTTTTATTTTTTGTTTCTCTTGAATATTTAATTAATATTTATTATGTGTTTTAATTTATTTATTGATTATTTTACATTTATTTTTGTTTTTTTTTTTCTATTTTCAGGTAAGCGTTTTAATTGCCTTCTTGAGAAAAAATTGCAGTAATAATTATGTGTGCGCGTTCACACATTATCATAAATGGTCGACCATGGGACGGTATAATGAAAAACTAATATTTTGATATTTAATTTTTTTTATTTTTCTTTTTTTTACTATTTTTAAGTTTTTACTAAATTAAATTAAATGTATATATATCTGTATGTGTGTGTTTATAATATAATTTTGACATATCGTAAAAATAGTTTGTTAAAAGAAGTGAAACAAAGAGCTCTTTAATATGTCAAATGTTAAAATTTGAAAAATTTTACGCCTAGTTATATAACCAAGTATATGTAAAGGTGCGAATGTAATAAAATATTTAAATGAAGGTGAAATTTTCTTATATATATTTTGTAATACTATATTTAATAGTATTACAAAATATTACTAATTGTGATACATTTTATATCATTTATGTTTGTCAATACAAATATAATTTTTATGGAACTATTAAATTTTAATATCGAATACGATTCTTGTGTTATCGTAATAATTATGAAGACGTATAATGATGTAAAGAATTCAATAAAATTAGAGTTTTTGATAGAAATTAAAAATCTAAGAAATAATTATTTTCTTACATAATTATAATTTAAATTATTCGTTTAGAAATTGCATATTTCTGGGGGAAATTTTTCAATTGCAATCAAAACAAGGTAATCAAAATCACTTTGTTTTGATTTTGTTGAGTATTGAGATAAGAATTTTAAAGTAAATTTTAGCTATTTGAGAAACAGGATTTGGAGTGGAAGAAAAATTGGTAGTCAAAGGGTTAAAAAATTTAACATAGACGTATAATTGGAAATAGGAAATTATTAATACTATATATTTATTTTCGTATTATCTTAATTACGTTCTAAAATGAAAAGATCTCATTATAGTGTATAAATAAATCGGGATTCATACATGTATATATTTCAAAAAAGTCTATTGAGATTCTTTTAAATTCATAAAAAATTCAATTAAATTTGATAGATCTTCCATTTTAAATTAAATTATTCTCATGCAAACATTTCCATACATACAATACCTACTTTAAATTATTTTTAATTTTATTTTTGCAATGTTAAAATTCTAACCTTTCCATTATTTCTATTTCTACTTAATTCAAGGATTCTACTGCTTTCTTTTTATACCACATTTTATACCATATTCTTCTTTGTTTTTTTTTTATATATTCAACAAGGACATTAAAAATAAATCTGAATATCTAACGTATTTAATAAGGAAAAAAAGTCAAAATAAAAAACAAGGCGAAAACATGGGAAAAGCTTCCCAAATTGCTTTAGGAATAATTTTTGTAATCGAAATTTTCTTTATTCGCAACATTATACGCACTTATACTCTCACGTAAATTACAGAGAATTTTAACATTTGTTTGGCATCGAAATAATTTGTAGGCGTTATTTTGTTGTATGTTTTCTCTTCTTTTTTTTTTAATTTTGTGCTCTTATTAAGTCAACAAGTTGAAAACAAATTTGCATTTGTTTTTTACACACATGTGTTTTTGTGTTAAAGAGAGAAATGAAATTGACGTGATAAGACGACGTCAAGGATTTCTATTTTATGTAGAATTTTATCAAATTCTTATAATAACCACAGTAACAATAATAATAAAAGTTTTATTAGATTGATGAGTAAAAAATTATTTCAAGGATAAAGAAAAAATTTTTATCCTTAAATTAAATTTGAAAACTTTTTTTTTGTTGGTGCATGTTATGAAATTAAGTTGATATTAGTTTTTATTTTTTGTCGCCTACATTTTTATAAAATACATTATAAAGTTGTGACGGCATTACTTTCAAAATTTTTGTAAAAGTTTTAAAGGTTCTCAGTTCAAATTTCTCTTTTTTAATAAATTTGTAAAAATGTTTGGGTTCTTTTGCTCTTAATTAAAATTTACTTTGTATGTAAGTAAAATATTGTGTGAGAAAAGTTTTAATATTGAAAAATTTTATGAAAGAAATGGAAAGTTGGTTGGTTAATTTACAGTGTTGCTCAGAGAAAGCTCAATGCTGTCATATGTCGAGTAAAAAGGGTTAACTACATATCTTATATCCAGTATCGTAACATCTAAACTCTTTAATATTGAAAATCAATTCAATCGAACTTTAATACCGGATTGCTTAGTCAGACAGACCGATAGACTGTCTACAGGCAAACACATATATTTCTGAAAATAGTTTACTTAGGCTTTCCTAGCACGGACAAGTGCAATTTGCTCAGAAACTCGATTTATAAAATTTGATGCCATAACATAATTTCCCCCTGTTGTATGCAGTGCGTTATAGGTAAAAATAGAAAACGTGTCTGAATATCTTTTTAAATCAACTAATTTGACAGAATGACACACAAATTAGCTTTTTAAAAGATTTCACGCATTTGATTAAAGATTACAAAATTCAATATTTTTGAAATTTTCGCGACTTTTTTCTTTTAAGAAAACATAAAATTTATCAAAATTTTTAATAATTTTATCGGGTTTCAATTAATTTTAATATTCAATTAACCATAATGATTAAATCATATTGCAAATTTTATAGGTAAAATGCAATAAAAATTATTTTCCAAATTATTTTCATAAAACTAAGATAGACGCAGTCCCATAATATACCCAATTTTATTAGATTGTATAACACTTAATTGGTAAAAAAATTAATTTTATTAAATTCACAGAATGACAAAAATTAATACTAATTTTAAAGTCTAGTCTTTTAGATAAATTTTATATTTTTTTTTTTGCCCCTGTTTTAATTGGAAATCTCAAATACGATATAAGTGTACAATTGAGCATATCGAATTTTCAAATAAAATGGAAAATTTTTTGCAATTAATTTTATTTAGGAAATTCCTACGCATATTGGTTAAAGAAAAAAAAAAAACAAAATATTTAAAATCATTAATTTTTCTTATCTGGAAAATTTATGTAACAAGTTTATTAAAAATTAAAATGGATGGTTTTTGTTTTTTCGGAAAATGGAAAAATATGTAAAATTTTTTTTTACGTAAGTTGAGTAATTGAAATCTCATTCTTGGGAAAAATGTCGAATATAAAAACCAATTTTTTCTTGGAATTTCGTTTTATTTTTGACCGTGGAAAATTTTTACTTTAATAATCGTTATTTATAACACGCGACACTCAATGTGTTTTGTTTCGAATAAGTATAAACAATTAGGGGAACCTTTCTATTTTATTTTTAGTTTTGTTCAGAAAATAGAAATGAGTTGTTATAAAATAAATATTTACTCTAACAAATTTATTTTTAAATAAAATTATCGGATAGAACGCTTATTCTGGAAATTACAATATTGCTTTGTCATTTGGAAAGAGTCACTTTTAAAAAATTGTTCCTTGTTGTTCTAGTATCACAATAGCATTAATGAAAAATGATATTAAATTAACCCGTATCTACTGACAGACGCACTTTCAGACGGCAAAAAATTTTTGTTCTATAATATCTTTTTTTCCACAAAGCTCCTATTCCTATTAGTTGCATAGCAGTATTAAACCTATTAAGACTTAAAGGTTGTGGTAAGTCATTTTCAAGTTATTTATGTTTGAAAATTTCGAAATGTCCCTGAGATTATTAGACCGAAACGTCAGTATTTGCGTTAGTATTTGTTTTGTATTACATACTTAATTTTTTATTACAAAATTGGATGTCAGTACTTAAGGGTTAATATTGAAAATAAGTTGTGTATTTTTAATTTTCTCATAATTTGTAATAATTTTCAAGTTTCATTAATGCCTTTATTATAATTCGACATGACATACATATAAGTTTTGGCAGTAACTATTAGTTTATTTAATATTTATTTTAAAACTTCTGTTACTCTAATTATTTTTACGATTACAGTTATTCCAATTCGAAATTGCGAACATAAATAATAATCGGAAAAAATTGAATTACAAAATCTTGTTTTCGGTTGAGAAAACCTCTTTTTTAAAATTATTAAAATTATCAAGTCTATATAATTAATAAAATTAAAAAATTTAATTTAATATTCAAGAAATTGCATACAATATACGTGTATGCTCTTTTTACCTTTTGCTGCATGCAAAATTTCATCATTCCTTTTGATTTCTTTAACACACCCATGATTATTTTTAAAATAAGGAAATGAAGTTTTAAAATTTTTTATTTTATTATAAAACAAAAATAATTAAATTTAATTAGTCAGCCAAAATCTAAAAAGAAAACAAAAAAAAAAACAAATTTTAATAATCGATGAAATACCAAAATAATCGATTAATTGCTTTTTTCAAAAATTTTATTTTGAAATACGAAAATTTGGTAACAAATATTTAAAACCGGTAAAATCAACCAAAATAGTATTATCTTGTTATTTTAAATTAAATTTTAGAAATTCAATTTTAATTTTTTATTTTATTGTTTAAATTATTGGGTAATATTATAAGTAGATCTGGCTCAAATCAAGTTTTTCTAAATTTAACCATAAAAAATTTTATAGATTAAAATCGCAATTATGGAAATGTCACTGTCAAAAATTGACGTAAATAAAATTTATTAAAATTGTAAGCAAAAAAAATGCAATGACTTATAAATTCGTTTAATAAAACAGAACATTACACCAATCCCAAAAACTATTAGCAGAAAAACCGCAACAGAACCCCAAAGCTATTAGCAGGATTTCTTGTTTTAATAGGAGAATAATTATATGTATATTAAAAACTTAAAGAAAAATTGTCTATAGATGACACATAATTTTAATACTTAGTTTGTTGAATTGTGACATTTGACTGCACTGACATTTCACAACAGAAAGAGGGATTCTTTATTTATCTGTGTTTGTGAAATTGTGAAAACTGTTTATAACTTCATGTGGGATGCTAATTATAATAATTTTTGTCATATTTTAGCATTATACGAATATTTATTTTAGAACTGCGAAAATTAATTAAAAATTTTATTTAAAAATTTCAAAAGAAACAAAAAAATTAAATATTTATTAATTTTTCTAAATTTTAATATTTTAATAATTATCGATCTAATGTTTATAATCATGATGTTATCGTATTTATATTTATCGTATTAAATTATTTTTATTTGATCACTTTTCAAGTTTCTTTTGTTTTGTAAGTTTTTGTTTTTTTTTTTTTAATTAATTCTTAATATTTTATTTGTTAGCTGTTGTCTTCTTACTTGTACATATAAATATTTGTATATATATATATAAATTTGTATTTACATATTTGTAATTAGTATGATAATCAATTAAAATTTTCTTATTTTTTTTTTTAATTAAATTAGATTACAAAATCATTAAATTTAAAGATACAATCAAATTTTTATTAATTTTATTGACAATAATTAAATTTTGTATTGAAGTTACAGTAAAACTTCCTTAAAACGAACTATCTAGATTTGAATATTTTATTCGTAATATTCGGAGAAATTTGTTAGATAAGTAAAAAATTAAGAGAAATTTTAATAAATTGTAATGCCGTAATAATTGTTTGTTAAATATAGAGAAGTAAGAGAAAATATTCGTGAAATAAGAGAAAATAAATTTATATCATAAAAATTAAAGTAAACATTAAATGTTGCAAAATTAAATTAAACAATTGTACCAAATAGAAATATGTAAAAATGTATAACAAAATGTAGGCCATGCTCAATTAATTTGTAGAAAAATAAAATTACAGGCAATTTTAAGAGTATTTTGTTAAGAATAGTGAAAAGAAATGAGAAGTTACTTTGATCTGTCAATAGTGTAGATCTTAAAAATTTAATTTAAAAAATGATTTTTTTTTTAAATTTATTAAAAATTTAATATCAAAATTCATAAAAATTGAAAACTGAGCTTAAAAATTATAATAATAAAAATTAATATTTTTTTTTTTGTTTTTTTTTTTTTTTTTTAAATTTACACATTTTTGGTTTATATTGATAAATTTAAAAGAAGCAAACAAAAAAGTGATTAATTGAATATTTGGCGCCATTACAATTTTGTCAAATCAAAAAAAAAAGACGAAATAAATATATGAAAGAGACAAAAACAAAAGCAAAAAAATATTAATGTAAAACTTATGTAAATCATATTGAAAGGAATGTCAAAAGGTAAATAAAGCAAAAAAAAAAAAAAACGAAGAAATGAAAAGAAAAAATCTTGGCTTTTTTTAGCATTCAATAAAAATTTATTAAATCAACAAATCAAGCAAAAAAAAAAAAAAAAAGAGTTGTTTTCTTTTTTTATTCGACAGGAATTTAAAATATGGAAGATTAAAGGCGAGTAAT
The DNA here is from genome assembly GCF_029603195.1 of Condylostylus longicornis. Taxonomy (NCBI): domain Eukaryota; kingdom Metazoa; phylum Arthropoda; class Insecta; order Diptera; family Dolichopodidae; genus Condylostylus; species Condylostylus longicornis. The sequence goes on from NW_026577982.1 coordinate 1,232,162, forward strand.
TGAGATTTATGAATTTCATTATTAAGTAATCAATTGATTTGATAATAATTTTTTTTTTTATTAATTATTTAATAAATTTTGTCTACATATTACGTTTGGATATCGATTACGTTTTAATATCGTAAGTAGTTTATATAGCAAAACAAAAATTGTAACATGAAAATTATAATCATATTAAATAAGATCGTGTAAAAAATCTCGAAGAGTAATTAATGTTTAATGGAGAAAAATTGGGAGTATCAGTCGATTAATAGTTTAAAAATACGATATAGCAACAGATTCAATATTAGATTCGGAATATAAAACTGTAATCCGATACAAAATCTGACGGAATAGTGTTATTTACAAAATTTGTTAAAATATTTTAACCTGTTATTTAACCTGGATTCGACTGTTAACATCGAAAATTTTAATATTTCGGAGTTTTTCTTAGAAAATGTACTACTTCTTGTGCTGTCAAATGCATTTTTCAGATATATTTTACTATTTCATCAGCATGCTAGTCCAATAAAAACTTACTGAAAAACTTACTGAATACTGAAAGTATTGCCATTTTTGAATTTTTTTTTATTATTATTCATTACTATCGCATTTCCAATTTTTTTCTGGCACTATTAATTAAATTTTTTTTTTTTTTTGCAAATGACGTTTTTGATTGACGTTACATATTTATATCGTATGTCAATTATGTCATTTTGATATTATAAATAATAACAAAGAATTACATAACACTTACTTGTATAGCAATAGGTGGTATAACAGTTACAAATTATTAAAATAACCTTGCAAAAATTTTTTTTTTTTGTAAAGTTTTAATTTTAATTCCTCGAGAGTATAAAATTTAAAAAAAAATATCGCAGTATAACTGAAATTTGTTCAATATTCGTTTACTTAGGAAAAATTCAATTATATGTAATTCAATATTTTACTACAAATATTAATCAAATTTGGAATAAAATATTTGATATGTTCTCTGATAATATTTTTATAAGCTGATTAATTATCAATTCTACAAGCACATACAAATGGAATGTTTCTACAAATTGTCAAGTGAACGTTTAAGAATTACAATAAACTAAATCAACCATAAATTTTGCTTTTTATATAGAATTTAATTCGTAATATAGAATTGCAAATCTTTGCTTAAAATCAACCTATGTTTTGAAGTAATTGAAAGGAATTTCATTTAATATGAAGAAAATATTTTGAATTTTTAATAAACGTAGATTTTAAAAATATCTTTACTATCACTTTTGCATTTATTTTTAAAAAATTATTTAAAATTTTATCATATTTTTTTTTCTGTATGCGGCAAAATAGGTTTATAAATGAATTTAATTTAATAGATTGTACTCTAATTCCTTTATACATATATAAGTATATCATTTGTAATATAAGAATAATTAAAATATATAAATGAAAAATATTATAAGATTAAAAATCATAAAATAAATTAAAAAAAAAAAGAACAATATTCTGAATTAACAATCTAGGTCGACATTAGATCACGATAAAAATCAAATTACAGCACGATTCTTTAAAACAAAAAAAAAAAAATAATTTAAACCAAAATACTTGACAACAAGAAAATTCCTCTTAAGAAAACTAAAAGAAAAAAATCCCGATATTTAAATGTTTAGAGAACGTATTTGTCTTTTGACTTATGTACATTTTTTGTTATTAAAAGGTAAATAGCAAAGTCAAACACAGAACACGGTTATTTTTAACTTATAAACGTCAAGAGTTGTTTTTTAGAATTTTCAAATGATTGAAGAAAATAAAATTGAAAAAAAAAATTGGCGAATTAACACAATTGATTTAAAATTTACGATATTAATAATGTTCAAATATGAAACATGATAATAAATCGCATTTAATTATAGGCATAGCACATTTGACAAAGCTTTTTTTAAATATACACACGTTTTCTAATAGAATTGCACGAAATTGCATGGAACCTACAAAAAATTACAAATTTGTTTTCTAATCCTAAATGTTTAATAAAACGTGGCATAAATTTTTTTAACCTGTGTTTGTGATTCTTTAAATGGCAAATTTTAAAAGATTTTACACTAGATTATAAAAATGCGCAGTATATTCGAAGATTTTCTAATTCAAATTGAAAATATTCACAAAACAAAAAAAATTTCGAAAATTTTATTATACAAACTATACAAAAGTTATACACCACTTGAAATGATCCAATTCATAGAACACATAATTTTTCATTTTAAATACAAAAAATCGTTGAGATAACAAATAAAATTTTTTAATTTATACACGTTCTTCTCAAAAATTAAAGTTAATGAACGCTCACAGAATTACAAATAAAAAGTTCAAATAAGTTCAAAACAAACAATATTATTCATTCATTAGAAAATCATACTACTTACATACATATACATATTTAAAAATAACTACGAAATAGTTGTATGTATTTACATGACATTATATGTATTTTGCAGCCAGATCGTTTCTTTTGTGACTTTCATGTCAAAAGTAACTGATATTTGAGACCTGTTATCAAAATTGCAGAAAATATCGTGCTAGAATACAATTCAGCATTTAAGTTCTAATTGTTGCATTTTTGAGTCGTACAGTTACTGCAATTCAGATGCCAAATTTATTATGCAAATACAATAGAACTACATGTGTGCATACATACTTATTTACATTTCTAAATATAGGTTATTCTAAAATTTTCGTAAACAACAGACTTTCCTTATTCTTAAACTCTATCTTATAATTCTATAAGCAATCAGAATATTTTCAAATTTTGTTTTCAATTTTGCAGAATTTCAGAAACAATAAATTTCAATCTGCAATCTGCATACTTAGGTACTTAAGTGTATTTGTGTTGAATAGTTGAAGCCATCTAGTTAACGATAGTTTAATTAACAATTTACAAGTTTACAATATCTTAAATAATAACGACAGTGCAGAACGATATTATTTCTTCTGTAAAACATAGAAAATTACTTTCCCTGCTTTCTTCATTCTTGTCTGCAAAGACGTGGTAATTAGTTTCACATTCAGTTATGTACGAACATTTTCTAATATATCTATTTGTAGAAATAGAATAACCTGTTCTTTTTTATAACTATAAGACGTTCATGAATAGATAAATTTTTAACTTGCATCTAAGATGAAAGTTCATAGAATATTTATACCACGTATCAATGCAAAACATGCATATCATACTCACATACATGTGTGCATATACACATATTATGCATGTACATATACATATGTATGTATAATGTACATATTTTGCTTGTATAACCTTCAAAACAAAATATACAGTTATATTATGTAAAACACATGTTATTAAGAATATTATTTTCAACCCACAACATAAAATTCTGCAAAAAAAAAAGACTTGAAAAATATTTTAACAATAGCAATACAAACAACAATAATAAATATAAGAGAAACATTATAGAAAACATGTAGAAAATTAGAACTGAATTATATAATGGCGGCGGCGTCATATAAGAAATATGCCGCTATTGCCGCCACTTTTAAAGTAATTATTTTAAAGGCAATAATGTAAGTTCATATGCACATATGTATGTAAGTATGTTAACAATTGTTTTTGTAATTTCTAATCTTTGTTTTTGTTTGATGGTTTATATTAAGAAAATCGTTTAATTCTGTCCCACAAGCACAATCAAGTAACACAATTGCATATTAATATTAAAATGAAGTAAGAAAAAAAGTAAGAAAACGCGCAGCTCATAACAAAAATTTGAACAAAAAGAATTAAAAAAAAAAAAATTTTTTTTTTTGCACATTAATTGAGCTTTGATTATTTGCGCGACATTTAAATATAAATATGTGTGTATGTGCATATGTACATATGTATGTAATACAAATATGTAAAATAAAAAAATTAATCATATTCATTTAAAATAGTCAATCATAGAAATATCAAAATGTATACACACATACATGGATATAAAATATGTACATTTACAGTGGAGCTTTAAGTACATTGAACGTCAAGCTGTTGAACTTCTTTCACAAGTGTATTAGAACAAACTTGCAAAAAATGCAATTAACGTGGCAGTACGCAGTGCTTAATAAAAAGATGCTTTTCAGATATGTACTACATAGCGTCAGATATAACAGGTCAAGATTCACAGTAACATGTGTACATGATCATCTCACTTTTTCAATAAAATTGATAATTTTTTTGTTGGATGTTGTAAATTTTTTCTCATAATTTTTTGTAAAGATTTTAAGGTGTCACCCAAAACAAAGTGACTGAATAATGACTAAATTTTATATATATATATATATTTTTTTTGGAAAAAGCAAGGTGCCAAATACAGAAAAACATTTTTCTCACTTGAATATTACTACAATTCACTCAAAATTGTTACCGCGTTCGTCAACTAATTTTAGCATAACTTGGGACTTCGCCCCTTAAACACCGAAATGCTTTGTTAGGTTTAATTTTAGTCTATAATAAGTGTGCAACTGGAAACGTGTCTTAGCGTTAAAACATACAACTTCCCGAATAACACAGCTGGATGATTATTCACTAATCAAAACTAGTTTGATTAAATGGAATTTCAAACAGCTTATGAGTAATATTTAACATATTATAAGCTTAATTTAAAGATTATTTCCTAAATTTAATTTTAAATTTATTAATTGGTTGTCTTGAGAAAGAAAACGTTAGAATATTACATGTTCGAGCTATTTTACTAACTGTATATTAATTATCATAATAATTAATACATACATATTTTTTAATGCTAATTATATAATTATATTATATAATTTATTATGTAATATAATTTTATATTATGTCTACATTTATTTGGTAAAATTATTATTAAAGAATTTATTATATTATAATGTTATACTTGAAATCATTATACTTATAATAATATATTAAAAATATAGGAAAAATAATTAAAAAAAAAATTATGAAAATAATGCACTTTCTATGCACACTTTTTCTTAATACTTTTAGTGATTTTATCTTGAAATTTTTTTAATTATTTATTTGCAAAATAACATACTAAATATGGGGAGCACATTAAGAAAATTACAATATTTTCTATGCTATTTTAATAAATTTTATATTCAATGTTAATTATTAATATTTAATTTCAATTAAATTAATTTATTAAAATTATGAAATAACAAAAAATGTTATTATTTTTCAATATAATTACCATGATCATATTTGTAATATATACTCGTATACAAGTAATAATTTTAATAATAAATTATTAAGATTTTCCGGTTAATATTTTTTCTGTTCCGTTTGATTATAACGACTATTGTATGTAAATATATAACATATGAATAAAAATTTATATAATATTGCTTAAAATGTCAAAAGAAAATCAGGGTTATTAATCAATGTAATTAAAAAAAAATAATTATGCAATAATTTTAATTTGTAATTCAATATTTTAATTAGGCGGCTTATTTGTATTGTATTGAATACAAATTTATGATTCATTTTACAAAATTTAAAATCAGTTTACATTTTGCCATTTTTTGTGAGCACCGTACTAAGTTGTGAAGTTTTTTTTTACAAATAAAAAATTTTTAATATTATTCCGCAAAAAATATTATGAATTTTATTTTAAAACTTAAATTTTATTGATCATCTTCAAGAAACTAAGATACAGTTGAATTTTAATAATTAAATTTACCAAATTATGACAATTGCTTAAGCAGTCAACTTTTAAATGACATTTTTTTTTATGACATTTTGAAACTTTTTTCTGTCACTACTTCGTATCATTTGTTGTAAATCAAAAATTCTACTTCCATCTACCGGAAACAAACAACGTTACTGTACAGATCAGTGTTGCCAAATCTTTCTTGCTTAATTTACCACCTTTAGTTCAAAAATTTCCATTTTTTTCCCTTTCCAAACCCTATTTTTCCTAAATAATTGCCTTTTAGGAAATGTTTTATTTCTACCCATACATCTAGCATTGTACTTAAATAAAATACGTATTTCATCATTTTTTTAATTGCATAACTTAATAATGATATCTTAAACAGGTACTTTCAAATTTTAATATAAGGAATACTAACTATATATCACTTTTAAGAGCTTCAAAATAAAAAAAAGGACTTTTTATTTTTGATCAAGTGTAAAATGCATTTGTTCAAAAATAAAACAAGATATTGAATTAAAAAAAAAATATGTTAATGAAAAGTTTTCAATGAAATTTCCCATGAGTTTTGGCCTTTTTCCTTTCAAGACTACGAAATTCCCTGAAAATGAGAAATTTCCCATGAATTATTCGAGCATTTATTCGAGGTAGTGTAGTGTAGTAAAAATTTTACTTGATTTAATAAAAAAAATTAGGTGGAAGAATGAAATGTTGAAATGAAACTGTTTTTGTCTCTTTTTTTCATCAAAAATTTTAATGTATGTAATTTTATACCCAATTATAAAATTAAAATTGCAATATTTCAAAATTCAATTAAATTTTATAAATTCATAAATTACATTAAATTTCCTTAAAAAAAATTGAAAGGAACACAAAAATCAATGCCATTTTTTTTTATACTAAACGATTACAAGAAAAAAAAAATAAATTAACAGACGTAAATTTTAATCAAATTCGCCAAAAAAAAACAAAAATTGCAAAAGTCAACAAATAAATTATTAAAAAGTTTAATTTAAACAAACATTTTTGATAACAAGTTTTTTTTTATTTATAACATTTTCAGTAATGTCCAAATATCAAAAATAAAAAATATTTTTAGTTTTTTTTTTCTCAATTCAACATTCAAATGAACATTGATATATGCTTTTTTCTTAAAATTTCAAATTAGATTTTTTTTTATATTTACAAACTTATATATTACATATTTCTTATTTTTGACAGAACGCAAATCACAACAACATAATCTTATAATACAGGATAATTAAATTAAAATTACTATAATAAATTAAATACTTTGCACTCATGTTAAAGTTTACAAGAAAAAAGCAAAAAAAAAACATGAAAATTACTTTGAAAAGTAAACCCAAGCCAAAATAATCAAAAAAAAAACAAAACAGAATTGCCGATCAGCAAAAACAAAAAACAAAAGTTACATAATCCCCCCAAAATAAACGTGAATTTTGCATACGAAACGAAAACGAGGAAAATAAATAAAAGGAAAATTGCATTTTATTACATTTTAAAAAAGTAAAACACTATCGTCAATACCACCACAACCACCTCCATTCAACAACAACATCTTTGCGCATTAAATAATTTCAATGCAATAATCAACAAAAATTTTGTTGTTGGTTTTTTAAATGCACATATATTTAAGTGTATAGTGCAAATTTTGTTTTTGTTTTGTAACTGAATCAGAGGTTTTAAAATCTTATGTCATTTGAATTCCACTTTAATATTTTACCTTAAATTCAAATTGAAATTATCTTTCATTTAAATTTAAATTGTCCGCATATAAAATTAAATTACGATATTACGAATTACCTATTAATGTGCTCTTTTAAATATTGTATAACAGTTTTAATTACGCATACAATAATTCTTATCAAGTGTATAACTGTTTTAACCTATGACAGTTGTAATCAAGCGTACTAATTTAATAATTATGCGTATAACAGTAACCACTATGCGTATAACACTTTTGTCTGCAAAATTTTTGTGACTATAAACGAGTACCTAAGGAACTAAGGGAGTTTTACTTACGAATCTAACATTTTTTACTATTCCAACTTATAAAACAAAGTATTTATTAGTATAATAGTTATACACACTTGATCTTTGATTCCGGTGTGTCTTTTCCTACTTTCATATAGTAATGTGAAAATATAAACATACATATTTTATTTTAAATAGTAGTTGCAAGTTACACTTCTGCATAATAACTGTTATATTTGTGTATAACAGAACTTTTATATATATATATGCTCCAAATATTCAAATATTCGCTAAGCAAGCTACAACGCTCATGTATTTCAAATTTCAAATAAAATTGTTCTGCTCTGATATTGCAATGTAACACTTTGGTTAGCCGAATAAAAAATATTAAAATTTTTGTTTCATATTATTTGCATTGGTGTTTCATTTATCGAATATCGTATACTTTTTAATCAATTTTATTGTTTGTTTTTCTTGATTTTTTAATTTTATAGTTCAATTTTCAAAGAATTGCAAGCTAATATTATTCACAATGTATATACATAAACTACCTATATATATAAACATATGTATAACAAAAAATTTTGATTTATTATACAACGTGGATATTATAAATGCACTTGTATTTGAATATCGTCATATATTTGTAAATTTTTTTTATATATTAATAGTTTAATAAAAAAAAATTATTTCTTTATCTAAAACGATTTGATTGCAAATTAAGTCACACAAATCTAATTTTAATATTCTAGGCATGTCAGCCACCTTAACCTGGTGTTCTGTATTTTAAGCATAACTATAGATTTTACATATGTGTGTATGTTTGCATATTTGTATAAGTATCAATAAATTTTTATAACATAATCTTGAATGTATGTACAATAAACATAACTGTGTTTATTATATTTCCCTACCTATATTTTATGACAATATGGTGATTAATGGAAAAATTTATTAACAAAATTTGTGGTTATTAGATATGATTGGAGCAGTTGTACGAAGAGAACTTTAACAATGAAATAATGAGAATTTCATGATTGTTTCAAAAAAAATTCCTTGTTGGAAATTCTTTTCCACTCGCAAATTCCGAAGAAATTACTTAACATGCGACCTGAAAGTAGCTATGTAAATAAAAATATTCTTGAATAAATGATAATCACTAAGGTAAGTGTAGCTAATACTGACAGTGGCGGTAATACTGATATATATGAGGTTTTTTATAATTATTAAGAGATTTTCTCTATACAACATATATATATATTTTTATTTCTAGATTAATTCAAATTATCGCAATACTTCCTTTTATTTAGTTTTGAAATAACTCCAAAATATTGAACATAAATCAGTTTTGTTTCCATAGACATAGCAATGGTGGGTTGAATTGGAGAATTTCTTATACTTTTTGCTTAATTTTTCCGATTTTGTTTTTATTGCTTTTTGACTTATTTGAGGGTTAAAAATATATGTATTTATATTAAATTAAATATTTTGATTATTTTTTATCTTATTTTATAAGTAATTCGGAGTAAAAACATTAAATAAATAAGAATTTTAACAAATAATTTCTGTCAGTATTAGAAACATCTAAAATTCGACCATGCTTCTATTACTGACATATGTGTCAGTAATACGTCCAAAATCCGTATTTTTATAAATTACGTCATTTTTAAAATATTTAAATTTTTATTTTCGTATTTATTTAATTAAAATCGAATTTGAATTTTCTTTCTAATGTCCGAATTCTGACACTAAGAATTTACTACAGGTTCGGAGTATTTTACCTTTAAAAACTGGTGTCAGTAATACGATCTAAAGAGGGTCAATATTATGTACAAAATTATGTCAGTATAAAGTTTTAATTTTGATATTCATTTTAATTAATTAAAATAATTTCTTTATACTTTAAAATTGTTTAAACTATTTCAGTCAAATGAAAATCGATTACATTTGTGAAAACCTATATCTGACTATGACCTTTTTACCTTTTTAATAGTGATATTCGTCTAATAAATTGTGTATCAATATTGTATTCAATACTGTCAATAAAACAGTACAATTCGGTTTCTAAAAAAATGCTTTAAAATTACTGTAAACGTTAACGTCATAACAAATATCACAACGGAAATGGTTCTCTTTAAATAAGAAAAGTAGTCCTTTTTAATAACCCAAAATGTTGTTCTCAAAATTGAGAATGGGTTGCTTTCGTTACGTACTTAATACATAAATAGTCTTTGTTAAAGCAAAAAGCAGCTTTAGAATAGGCTTATTAGCAGCTTTAGAATATATTGATCTGATTTCTTATAATTTCGTGTGATATGGTACATCATATTTTAGGTATTATTTATAAGAATACATTTGTAGCAAAACTTATAATACTTTATAAAACATTATGTAATTTCGAAATAGATTTTTATAAATATCTTTTAAAAATTTTTATTTATTCATTGTTGCATATTAAGACTACTAGCAAAAGTACATTCTACAGTAATAATAAATTCAAATCAGCTGAATTTCACATATTTTTACCTTTAATTCAATTAAAAATATGTTTTTTATTTTTGTTTGAATTATATTTTTATTCATTTTTAATTTTTTTTGAAATAAGATGAAATATCCGTAGAAATCTAAATTATTATTCCATTTTTATTTAATATTATCATTTTAACCATTTTAACCATTATTCATATATGGAATATAGATTACAGCATATGAAATTACATTGTCAGTATTAGGAACACAAACTGTCAGTAATAGACACAAACATTTGCGGTTATGTCAATATTAGGAACATTTTTGCTTTTCATTTTTAATCGAAAAATTATGAATTAAAAAATATTTTGATTAAATAATTTTATAAAAAACATTATTCTCAATTATCCAAATTATTCAAAAAATCGGAAACACGATCATTTATTGTATCCCACATATAAAATATCTCACGCCAAAGTTGAATTTGTTGCGAAGTATGTCAGTAATAGGGACACTTACCTTAAATAGTTTGGGATGGGAATCACATTCCATGTCTGAATGTACTTGAGATATACCTGTTGCATTTAGTGATTTGGAAAAATTAATTTGTGAAAATGTAAATTTGCAATTGTAATTTTGGCCTTAAAAGACAATGGTTAAAACTTGTTGTGTACAAAAGTTAGAATTCCTAAAATTGCTGCATTAATGATTCTCTTGCAATTATATTTGATGACAGGACAGTACATTGGTGTGCAAGTAATATGAAATAGTAAGCGCAATAAAAATCTTTGTTTTTGTCGTTCCTTATTCGTTTTTTCTAGTTATTATTTTTATTGTTACTCATGTTAGTGCAATAGGGTTTGTGTCCATGATAAATAGTTTTTGATTTCATAAAATTGATCAAAAAAGACATTTTATGTGTGCATTATTGGCCATGTTTAATTTTTTTATAATTTATCACACTCTGTTTTTTCTTATACAAGTATAAAAACCTGTAAGCTTTGTGATAGTCATTAATTATTGTCTATTTCAAGAAGGATTGTGGCGCATATACATTAGGATTGTGGTGACAATTTGCAAGATACAAAATTTTTTTTTCATAGTTCCGAAGAATTGTATATTTCGTATACAATTTCATGATTACTAGCAATATAAAATATGAACCAGCTGATTAGGCCTAAGATTGGGACTCTCAATCTGATTTCGAACCCACATACTTTTTTTAAATGTAAGTTTGTTTCCAGCTCTAAATCTTATTACGAATCTCAATATATTATACGTATAATTTTTTAAGAATCCAATTCCAGCAATGGAAAATTTCGATTTCGACTCTTCGATTCAAACTTCGGATTCTTTGAATCCGATTCCGATACTTTGATTTCGATTTCGCTTCGATCTAAATTTTTATGTTCGAAATACTTTTACGTAGGTATATTAGGATTAAAACTTTAGAATTTTTTAGAAGAATCAGAATTCTTTATTTTAGAATTAGAATTTTGAAGTATGTTAATGTTCTTTGTTTGATGGCTAGTCATATTCTAGTGATTTATTTATACATTATGAAATTGACACATTTTTGACAACTTCAATGGTAATTGTATATTTTTTTTTTATTTGCGAAAAATCTGAAATTTTGTCGCTTTGAATTTTTATTTCTTCTACAAAATTTTCCTGTTTTACTTGTTTTCCATTTAAGATGGATTTTTTTTCTTTTAACTCTAATAGATTTTTGAAAGCGTTGAATATTTTTTATTGCAGATAACCATTATATTTGCTATTGGCTTTTATAAAATAAATAATTTTTTTCTTTTTTTTTTCATTCTGTTTAAAATTTATTACTGTGATGAAAAATAATTTGTATAGAAATAATTTAAAAAATTAAAATAATAGCAATAATAATAAAGAAAATAAAAATTGGTAAAATGGTGGCACTTGATGACGGATTGTAATAAAGAAGAGAGAGAGAGAGAGAGAGAGAGAGAGAGAGAGAGATTAAAAATTATTTACCTATTTCAAATTGGTCGGTTATAAATTATGATTTTCAAGTTTCTAGCTGTTTAATATTATACTTACGACAAACTTTTATTTCTGTATTGCAAAATCGAATTTAAAAACCTTAAGTTAGCTGAAGGTTTGTGAGTTATTTTATATTAGATTTTTTGTTATTTTAAATTATAACTGTTTAATAATAGTTATTTTTTATTTTATATCTTATTGTTTTCTTCTTTTTAAAAGGATTGGTTATACTTGTGAAATATTTTAATGTTTTAAATTCAAGGTTTCTTTTATGACTCTTAACTTTTTTAAAATATATTTTATCCGTCCAAGATTGAAAAGGAAAATATTGATGATTTATGAATAAAGATTTATTTATTTACTTTTTGTTTTGTTTCAAATGAAGTTTGATCTAATTTAGAACTAAGATTTTTTTAGCATATTTTCAATAATAATTATTGGTCGATTCGGCTTATAGAAATATTGGAGTGAGATTTTGACAATAGATCATTTTTCTGTTTATTTTTCGAAATTTATCATAGTTCCATTATGTAAATGAGGTTATTGAGTTAATATCTTTAATTTATCATTATGATTAGTGAATTAATTCCGTTATGTAATTGAGTTAATTAATAAATTGAGTCAGAATATAAAATAAACGGATAGTGTCAAAATTCTAATTGATTTTCATATTGTTAACTTAGGAACTTTAATTTCAGTGTAACAATAATTCTAAATTTCGTCATTCCTTCTAGAAAAAAAATTACACTAAAGCGGCAACTCTTTGTATTCATTGTTATAAGTATTAATAAAATGTTTGAATATTAATTTTAATAGGAAATGTAATTTTTTAAATTCCGAACAATAGTTACTAAATTATATTTTTTCTTTTGTTTTTTTAAAAAACAATATGCTACAAAATAAATACTTGATCCAATTATTGAACTGAAGTGGAACAAAAACAAGGTATAACTATATACTGAGCTCATGATAAAAAAAAATTAACAAAAAAAGTAGCAAATTTAATTGATTATAAATTTGCAAAAAGTTCTTTGTGCAAGAAGTTCACCTTTTTGATTTTTTGTTTAATAAAAAGAACGAATAAATTACTAAAATATTAATTTTTTTGTTGTATTTTTACATAACATGTAAAAGTAATTTTCATGTTACGTTTTACGATCAATTAATCTGTTATAGAATAACATATGTAATGTTAAGAAGAAAAAAAAGACCCATGTTTTGACCCACGTGTACAATTGGCTATAATTTTTAACTAATAAAAATATTACAGATTGAAGTAAAAAAAAAATTTTTTTTTATTTTTATGACTCAAAATTTTATATCAATATGAAAATTAATATCAGAACTTGATGAATCACCGATAAAAGTTGTTGTTGCTAAAAAAATGCTTTCGAATAGAATAATTGAAACTTGTTAAATAAGTGTTAGTTTTCAAGAACTCGTAATTTAATTACATGAGGCAGTTAACTTTTTTTGCTTGGTAACATGTATCGAATAAACGATAGTGCGTATACGACGTATTAATTATAATTAGTTATAATTATAGCTGGGACCGACAGACCAACAGACATTACCAAGCTAGCTTAGAATTTAATTAGAATACTGAGTTCCTTTATAAATTAAACTGTAAATATTCTACGAGTAAGTATATAAGAGCGGCTACCAAAACTGCAAATTTTTTACACAAAATATGTAATCTACTTTATGTCAAACATTTTGGTAAACAAATATATAATGGAGACTGCCAATTCTACATTGGTCAGCTGTGTACCTTTAATTACAAAAAAAAAATTTCCACTTACATTTTTATGTTTCTCTCTGTCTTTTTGAAATTTTTGTCTGCAAAATTATGTCAATTTGTTATCAATTTCGCTTATTTTTGACATAATGGTACAAAGTGAATTTAGTACATTCTTACTTGCGTTAAAAATTCTGATTGTATCAAAATTGAGAACGTCAAATTCACAGCAGATCTTTTGCTTCGTTCGGGTATAATAATGGCTCTAATATTAACATTTGACAATTTTTTATCTATAATAACAATTTTACAACAACTTCTTAAAAATTTTGTAACACAATGTACTTACTAAAAATTACTTGTAATTCTAAAGCAAAGTATTGTTAAATTGCCTTTAATTGTTTTTATTTTTATGACACTCTTATAAAAACTGTGTAAAATAAAATTAAATTAAAATTACTTGATATTTTTATAGGCAGAAATTCATTTTTATAAAGAGACATGATTCATCTTTTTGTATATAATGTACAATTTCCCTTTCTAACAACAAAAGAACAGATTTCTAGAGCCACACAAGTAAAAAATATAAAATTTTTTTTTATTTCTTACTTATTTTAGTGTTTTTATACGATCTTTAACAACTATAAGGAAATAAGTAACTATTTTTCTTATTTCCTTTTGATTTTCTTTAAAAATGACAATTATTATTATTACTATTATTGTAGATGCGATTAATAATTTACATAAAATAAATTTAAATTACTTTGTTGACAGTAAACACTTTATATTATTTTTTTATTTGGTACGTAGTTTTTATTGTGAAAAGACCAAATGTTGCTCAAAAAATTTTATTATATTAATAAAAATAAAATTTTAGAATATATCTACGTATACCGATAAAAAATTATTTTGTACTTAAGTATTATTTTCTTAAAATTGTTTGTTATAAACACACAAACAATATTATGTACACTTATATTAAGAATACAGTCGAATATATTTAAAAAAACGATGAAATTCCTATAATTTTTTATTGGACAAGATTATGTGCACAATAGCTATTCGAATCAAAAAAATTTTATGACATTAAATTATTTACGATTACTGCCGTGAAAATTTAGTTATGCTTTACCAATAATACAGTTAACAGCTGCCGCTATGTGGATAAATTCTCAAAAAAAAATTTAAAATTCTGTTAGATTGTAATTTTGGCCGCGAACATTTTAGAGTTTAAATTTCTGTCTTTCTCTACTGTCATTGTCTACTTCTTCTGTGGTAATTAAAACTTAGAAGAGCATATTTTCTAAAATTATTAAATAGAATGTTATTTCTATTCTCAATTTTTAATAACAAATTTATTTTAAATTTATAATGAGTTATTCATATTGAACGAAATGTCAAAAATATTATTAAGTACGCTGGTATACCACTTGGTATACCACTTGCATAGTTTATATTTCTGCCTTGCGACATTTAACATCAAAAATCGTAAGTTTTGAAAAATTGAATATTTTTGTTCCTGTAGCATGCGATTACTCGTACAATTAAATAGCCAACGCAGTTTTTAATTTTCAAATAAAGATTATGGTGCAAAAAAATTGAGTAGAGTGCAAAGGCGAACATTAACAAAACTTGTAACAGTTCAGTTGGGATTCAAATTTTTGTAACAACAACATTTCTGGAACAACCTCGCATAATTCTCGTTATTCCATTCCTCGTTACGATGTGAACATTATTTGTGTTTTCTAGACTCATACTTCGAGATTCGACTATCTATATAAGTAATCGTATACCTTTGTTCATATGCAGATGAGGTTTTATTATATACCAAGTATACCTTAACTTAATAAATTTTGCTCTTATTATGTAAAAAATATTAAAAAAAATAATTTTTTCTACAATTTTTTTTTGTAACATTTTTTTTTTTTTTATTGTTCAAATATTAAAAATTGTTTTATTGTTTATTGTTGAAAATACGATTATTTTAATAACGATCGCTATATTATTTTTTGCAACGCTTTACAATTTTTTAAATATGCATTTTTGCATTAAGCAACCAAAAAAACAAAATAATAAAATTGAATAACAAACGATGATAAAAAAAAAAGTGAAACTAAAATAGAAATCACAGCCATATAAGAACAAAATATTAAAAAAAGAGAAAAGAAAAATATTGCATTAAAAGTAAATCAAACAAGAAACTCCTTCAGTTCTTAAAAATTATAAAGAGAAAGGAACAAAAGCCGCTCACTCGCTCGCTCGCTTTTAAACACGATTAATTTCATTTTCATAATAATATTTTTAAAGCTTCTCATAAATTGGGGGAGTTGTTTTGTTGAAATATTTTAATTTGGAATCGAGAATACTTAAATGCTTTCGTTTATTTGGTTTGTTAGTTGTAAAGTTGGCTAGTTTTACTTGCGGTTGACTCATTATGCCAGTCTATATATGCTTTACTTATCTCACTTGTGTATCTCTCTTGTTGAAATTGTTAGTTGTAAAATTGCATTAAAAATGAAAATTGTTTGCAAGTAATAATAAATTTTAATCGTTATTAAGATTATATAAAAGAAAATTAAACAATTATAAACTAAAAAAAAAATAGGTTAGTTTTAAATTAAATAAAAAATAACACAAAGAAAAAGAATCGTGTTAATACCAAGAAGGAGTCCCAAAGAGTTTCTAGTAACAAAAATAATTATGGAAACTAAGTAATTTCATGGCAATTATTAATTTACAAAAGTAAAATTATTTTTATTTCTGATTATTTAATTAATTACTTACTTACATTTATGTAATTGAGTTCATTCTTAATAAAGATTATAAACCTATTAATTAAAAAACTAAATAATACAAAAAAAATTATAAATTAGTTTTTGAAATTATACAAGATTAGATAGAATAATGTAGATTATTGAGAATTTTAATAAAATTTAATTTATTTAAATAGAAAAATGACTAATGTGCTACGCTATTAATTAAAATAATAATTATATTAAGCTAGTGTAATAATGTTCTAATAGATGTCAGGATCAATTTTAAAATTTGGATATTTTTACTGAAAAACAGAATACTTTTCAATAATATTCCATCATATTAAGTGAAACCGAGCAGAATATGGTTAACACTGACAGAGTACGTGTAATTATTTTCTTAGTCACGATCAAAAATTTCTAAAGGGTTGTTACTAAAGGCTCAATTTTCTTGGATATTCCATGTGCAGCCTAGCAAACGTATTGCATTCGTTTTTTAAGAAATTTAAGACAGATGAACGATATCTCATGTAAAATAGTTTATTTACGACTCCTTAAAGTCGAAAAGTTGACATTTGTTAAATGTGATGGAATCAATTATATTTCAGGTTATTGTATGCAAAACAGTTAATATTGTAAGTGTAATTAATGTGTTTAATTAAATTATTTTCGAATTTAAAATATTTCAGAAATTTTTTCAACACGTGTGCAATAAGTTCTTTCATTAGTGTATTAGATTTTTTTCTTATTTTAATTAAAAGACGGATAGTTTACATTTTACTATTTATGATTTAATTATGTACCTTAAATGTAAGGGAAAATTGTAAATTTCAATTTAATATTAATAATTTTCAATTCCTAAGTACTTAATTAAGAATATTTTAAAATAATTATTTTGAAATTAAAATTTTAATAATTAACGTGTGAGAAATTCATTGAATAATTTGCAATTTATTTAATTACAATTTATTTAATATAAAAAAGGGAAACTAAAATTATTCACAATAAATACTATTTTTAAAAAAAAAATACCTTTAACAGTTTATTAGGGAAATTTTTTACATAACAATTAACAATATTACAGATAAGGGGAAATGATCGCTTTAACATGTCAAAACATAAAAATCAAAAATTATAAAAAATGATTTTTATTTTGTTAAATTGAACAATAAAAAATTTCATAAAAAGAAAATAAAAATTTTTATGTGAACTGTGAATTTTCATGTTAACAACAGTTGGGCGGAGAATATAGATGGCCGACCTGTTGTTTTTCCATTCATAAAGTACTATATTAAAAGCCTATGTGATGATCCAATTAAGGAAAAGTACTTTTTGTTTTCTGTTATAATTTTTTTATTCTTTTTTTTTTTCTGAACTTTAAAGTCGATTAATAACATTTTTTCTAATTTAAGCGTTTTTTTTTATTTTTAAAAGAAAACATGAAGCGAATTTTTCTTACTATTGTGATTTTTTTTTTTCTTTTAGAGCCGACAACAATTAAAATAGAAAAAGTTAAAAAAAAAAAAAAAACATTTTTTTATTACAAAATTTTTTAAGTGATTTTTATAATTTTTATTTTTTAATAACAATTTTCCAAAATAGGGTAAGATTGACGGCGGCGCGGTATGTTTTTTTTTTTTGCAATAATTTTTATAAATTTGAATTGATAGTGCAGCAACACTTTCCTTAATTTAAATTAATTGCCGCCTTATGATGCATTTTTTTAGATGATAAAAATAAATAAAGAAAAATTTAAATAATTTTTTTTTTGTATTTGAATAAGTAAATAAAATATTGTTAAGTTTAATAAGTACATAAAATAAATTTGAATAAAATCTACATAATAATTAAGAAAAAAAAGGCAAATATTATAAAATTCATTCTATTACATTGCGATTGAATAATAATAATAATAATTGTGAATTGTTTATTGTGAATTCTTTAATTTGCAAATGTTATTTTTATATTGTTATTTTAATACATGGCGTTGAGAGGAATGACGTTATGTAGTTGTAATTAATAATTATTGGATTTTTTAAAGTGCATTGTGTTGTGAAAGTAATTTAAATAGTTTTTGTAGTTATTAAGCTTTATTGAGCTTTTGTGAACCAAAGTGAAATTTAAGGATCAATAACGTATTTTTTGATAAATCATTTATATTTTAAAAGACGCCAAATGGTCTATTGCTCTGCCATTGTATGTTAACCTTGAATTGACCTTGACTTATATAAATCGTTTGACATTTGAAATATTTTGAAGGTTATAAAAATTTTTACCTTTAAAATTCTCTTTTGCACTATATTAAGTCCGTAAATGAAAGAAAACCTTTTGTAAAATTTCTAAATGCAATATCATAAATTGTGAATCAAGAATTCTAAGAGAAAAGTCCTTTTTGCCATTGTATGTAAATCCAATAGTAAATAATACTAAAATTCATTTTGTTCTCTTCTTTTCGAAGTTCTCTCTTTACATAAAACTCATTTGAAATGGGGATATTTTATTTTCAGGGAGTGAAAGAAGAGAAAAATATTGTCATGATTTAAATTTCAAATTCCAGTTTCCATTAAAGTAAATACCATTTTATACAGAAATAACAAAAGCTGGGGCGGATGTATGTATCTTTTTGACAGCTGTCATAAAACTCTTCGTAAATTTTCGTAAAGACATGTACAGAGTTGATGCCTGCAAAATCAAATCACACATAAAAAAAAAAAACTCAAAATTTTTAAAATGTTGCATTTTAATGGAATAGAATTTTTTTCTCAATTTCTCAATAAAAAAAAAAACTAAACCTCAAAAAAAAAATTACTAAACAACAAACAATTTTGTTGCGCATTTTACCTATTTAAAAAAAATGTATATGTAAGTATATAAAAACACTTACTTACCATTTTTCATATTAAAAATCGCTATTAGATGGCGGTAAAACATCAATCGGTGTTAAAAAATAAAAACAATAAAACAAAAATCGATTGCAATGTAATGCAAATGATTTAGTGTTAGAAAAATTAAAAAAAAAAAAAGCAAAGATTAGTTAGAATAAAATTAGAAAAATAAAAAAATATTTTGATACAAAGAAGGCAAAGTAATGTAGAAGGTAGTAGACACGAACAACATCAAATGGCAAAAACAACAACAAAATTGCAAGTATGTTAAAAAATAAAACCACCACCCGGCGTCGATCGCTTACCATAGAAATTCGTTGCCATGCTTTTTTCTATACTCTTTGTATTTTTTTTTGCATCAATTAAAAGTTTTAATACTGTTTTTTTTTCCACTATAGATGTCGCACTATTTTTTATTTTTTTTTTTTGATTCGCTTCTTTGTTTGTTAGTTGCTACTGTTGGTTACTTTACTCTTTACTACTGTGCACCGTTTGTTGCATTTTTTTTATATTGTTAATTTTGCAAAAAAAATTAAATTGTTCCAAATACAAAGCTTAACTTTAGTTTTTTTTTATTTCGTTCTCCATTTAAGCTTAAAAATATTATTTATGTTGTATATTTACCGTTATATTTATAATTGCTTGTTATTGCCTCTTTATATACTCTTAAACTTATGCAATTCGGCTATCATCAAAGTAGAAAAAAAAAAAACAAGAAAAATAAAAAAAGATGTTTTCTTACTAATTGCGCGCGCTTTTTCTAATTTTTTTTTTTTAATTTGTGCGCGTTGTTTTTTTTGTCTGTGTTTTTATATTTTTTTAATAATTTCAATGTAAACTGACTGACTGTATTGGTTGATAGTTTTCAATGTAAAACTATGTTGCAAGCGCTAGATTTCAAAAATCATATAATCAAAAGTCTGCTGCTTGTCTTGCTTATTGTGTTGCACATATAATTTTCAATTTCTAATTAATTTTCTTTGTAAAAAAGTTGGAGTGTTATGGGTGAATCAGAGGGAGTGAGAGAAACAAAGTAAGTTGTGGATTTTAGATAATTGTTTTCATTATATTTGATTTAAAATCATAGGAAATAAAATTGCTAATGGAAATAAGAATTTTTTCATATCTAAAGACAAAAAAAAGACGGAAGAAAATACCGCGAAAAAATTTTTCACTTGGAATTTAAAACTCAATTTTGAGATATGCACTTTTGTTTTTATATTCTTATTATTGTTTTTGATATGGAATTACATACGTACATGGGAAGAAAGAGTTGCATAAACTTAAGCTTAAAAAGTGGAAGACGAGATTTTTAATTGAAGTTTATTTCAATTTAAAAAAAAAAATTCCATTTTATTTTTTATTTTTTCAAATTCAATGCCAATTGCCTACCACGCAATAAAAATATTTTTATATACAATGAAAATTATTATTAAAAGCATTATTTAATATGTAAAATACTTGAGTGAATGTTACATAAGATTAAAAATGATTTTGATTAAATTTTCATTCGAATATTTTCTTTCTGTGTAAAATTTGAATACGATTATCAATTATGACGTAGGAAAATTTTTAAAAGATGTCAATTAAAATTTTATTTTCAATTGTGAAAGTAAACGTTTTAAATAATGATAAATTAAAGTAAATTTGAGCATAATATGGATGTGAGCAATAAAAATGCTTTTCTAAAAAGTTTCTTAATCAGAATTTGATTTGATTTCAATTAAAAAATTTTGAGTTTGACAGATGTCAAAATTAATGTAATCCCGGAACAAATATGACAATTTTATTTTAGAAATATTTCAAATATTCAAACATATTTTTTTAATAAACATTAAAATTTCTGCTAAAATTAAAAAAAACATTTTGTCAATTATTGTATTTAATTGCTAAATTTTGAGTAAACGATACCCAATTAGTATATTTTTTTTTAAATTTCAATGTCATTTCAATTACCTCCATTTTGAGTAATTTTTTTTTTTTTATTTTACAATGTGACTATAATTTTTTTGTTTACTTATAATTGCATTTCATTTTTCTTTGACCATCATCATCAATATTCGAATCATATCGCATCTGACAGCATATAATAATCATAATTAATTAGTTGTCATAAAATAATTATTTTAAACAACTATTCATTTTAAATATTCAGTAAACCGAATTTGCATTCGCATTCATATTACTCATATTTCATACTTTAAAAAAAAAACGCAAAAAAATAAGAGTAAATTCGTCGGTATGCAATTAAATTGCATGTTAATCATCGATTTAATGATTGTTTTGGTAGTCGATGGTAAACAATTTATGAATTTATTGTCGTTTTGAATTATTGATGGGAAATATCGAAAACGATCACAATGTATTTGATATTCATAACTTGTTATTTTTTTTTATCTTTTGTTTTTTAAAAATCAATAAATGCCGGAAAATGAAAAAAAAAAAAATTATTTTATTTTTGCATTTTTTTCTGTGTTTGTAAAGAATCAATTGTAATAAATTTTTTGAGGTCTAACTAGGTCAACAACTTTAAACTATTTAATATACACTGTGTATGTGTATGTATTACTGTATTCCAGTAGCATTATTATATAAATTTAGTTGGTTTATTGAATGAGTCTAGAGATATTGAGCAGATTGCTATATAAAATAAAATACTTAGAGGAATCTCTTCATTTTCTTAGATTGTCAAAATTATTTGACAATCTTATTGATCTACACGCGTATACATGCGATAATACTTTAAGAATATCGAAAATATTAGAATTGACATATTAATTCTAGTTTTAATTCTTTCTATTAGAATTGACTAGTATCGGTGTTTAAGTGATTGTTTTACACGTAGTCCATTTGATGTCAGCATACATTTGCTCATACAATTGTCAAACATTCGAAAGCATTTTCTACGTTTTATTTTCTTAAATTTTTTTCTTTTTAATTTAAGTCGATATTCTTTCTCATTACACTCACTTAACTTGAATGAAATTGAAATTCCAAAAACCTTCATATCATCATTTTATTTATTTATTTTTTTTTTGTTATTTAAGGTTAAAAATTTAATTTTACTTTTAAATATTTTTTTTTATTAAAAAATGAACATTTAACATGATTTTATTTTATAATTTATTTTTTTTTTTTATATATTTTTTGCATATTCGTAATAAAAAGATTTGTAATAATAATTTTAAATTTCATTATCAAGATTCTAAAGAAAAACAACAAAAAAAAATTTGTAAAAATGTCGGTAAAATTCATACAAAATGTCAACAATTTTCAATAAAAATGACAGCAGGATGAAAAAAAAATATTCAATAAACTTTTAAAATCTTAATCCGAATATTTTCGAATAGAAAATTTAAAATAATTTCCTGATAAAAATCGACGAAAAAAAAAATAAAATTTTACCATTACCATTTTCACAGGTAGCAAAAAAATTTTACAATCTGTCATTGAAACTTCAAATATTATTTTGACATTCAAGAATTGTGATTCATTTAGGTACTATACTTAAATTTTTAATTTCATTTTATATGCACTGCAACAAAAATTCATGTAGGCAAGAAAATTTTCATCTTTCTTTCGACGATTCTTCCGATTTTATTGAAAAAGGTGTTCGATTTTTTAATTTTTTCTTTAGTGAATCATCATCACCATCACTATGATTTATCTGTCAGTTCAAGAATTTTTTTTTGTTATTTTTACATCGCACCTGTAATCACCTGCTTATAAAATTGATATAATCATTAATTTTTAATTTTAAGTTTAAAGTTAAAAAAAAAAAAAGACGCAAAAGTTAATAATTTTTTTTTGTGTTAATTTTATTGGTGTACGCAATAAATTTATAAAATTATAATGACCTTTTGATAAAAAAATAAAGAATGACCGCCGAGCCCATAAATTTCAAAGTATGTGAGTGTAAAGATAGCAATCTAAACAAGTAAATAATTTTATTTTAAAAAAAAAATATTCTTTTTGTTGTTCATTTTTTTTAAAGCCTACAATTAATTTATTTATTGTAGCATTATTGTTTTTTTTCTTACATTGCGCGATACTAAATGTGCAAGTGTATGGACTGGTTGATTTTAATCAAAAGTTTGTGTACAAAATGCAAAGTGATTTGAATTTGATAAGGTATTGAAATTCCACCGATGAGTTGTTTAATAATTAGTACAAAATTAATTCGGTTTTGAAATATTGAGCACAAAGAGTAATAGTAAGAGTTAAGGACCAAGAATATTGAGCTTAAATTAAGTTTTTGGTTATTTTCCTATTTAGAGTTATCATTCATTAAATTAGATTTGTCATTTTTGCTTGGTTTGTTATTGATTCCCGTCAAATGAAAAAAATAATATGTATCCCCGTAAATATGCAAATTTTTTTTCTTACTGTAAGTAAAATATAAAATTTTCTTTATATGAATTCGAGTGGTATGTGTTATATTTTTCAAACGATTATAACGGTAAGTAAAACATGAATGGTAATGGCGGACAATTTCTGTTATTAATCTAGAACAACAGTGGAACGGCAAAATCAATTTGCATATAAGTTTTTGGTCTATTTCACTTTCCCCTGCAAAAGTCGCGGCGATAATATTGCTTAATTCAGGGCAGTCCCATTCAAATACATGTGTGTATTCTATATGAATTCCGACATTTCAACATTGTATTATTGCAATTTTGAAGCCTAGGTTACTTAGAATTGGTTCCCAACAATTTTATCGTAAAATCACTGACTCCCTTCATATAAAGCTAAAATACTTAACGTGTAGTACATTTTTATCATATTAATTGTACGTTTTTTGCGTGCTACAAAAAGTTTTCTTAAATGTGTTGAGTGACGCATAATTTTATTTTAATTTTTATTTTTGTATTTTTGAATTTATTTTAATATGGCAGTGCGTATGAAAGAGTTAAGGTCACGTGTTTTGTTTGTTTTTTGCTCATTTTTTTTTGTTTGTGTCATTTGCTTCTTTAATTTTAATATATGCATGTATTTTGTTTGTTTTGTTTTGGTTTTAAAAACAAAAATGCTCAAAAATTGTTCAATTTCGTCATTATCATCAAAATCATTATCATTATCAGCACAATCATCATTATTATTATTATTATTATCTGTTTGTGACAATGAAGATTTCATTTGGCAAAAAAAAAAAAGTTTTTTTATTAAACTCTTAGCTATAACCAAAAAAAAACCGACAACAGCGCAAAAAAAAAGGGTCGAAGTTGTTGGAATTTGTCGGAGACTTTTTGGGGCTCTTTTTTTTATTTTCATCCATTTTTTTTTAATTAATTACACGTTTTCCTTCTTTTCTTAGTTAAATTTGAATTTGAATAACTGCAAATAAATTAATGGAATTTTTTTTTTGTTCTGTTCTATAGCGGTGAAATCCGTTTGCTAAAAGATCATTTCTAAAAGAATGACCTTGGACGTTTTTAGAATTTTTTATAACCTCTTAAGTTTTTGACACGATTAAAAAAAATACAATCAAATTTGGTCAGTAACCTTTTGTTGGAATGATTCATTATTGCCGAATGCATTAAGAATAAAGAAGAGAATTCCAATCCAATCCAAATTCTTAGTAAAAAAAAAAAAAGGTTTAATTTTTGCATGTCTCTGGTGGAAAAAAAAAAATAAAAAATTAAGAATGAAAACCAAAAATCACCAGACATTTTTTGTTTGTGAATTGATTTTTGAATGTTATTTGAGATTACTATGGGGATAAGATTAATGAATCGAAAGGTATTAAGAGGACTGTGGTGTTGGAATAAGAACATATGTACGTATGTATGTATATATACAAAAGAATAATAAAAACAGGAATTTACTTCAGAAGTTCAATGAAATTTCGAAAAACTGTAATATTTTTTTTATTAGAGTTATAAAAATGAAATGAACTCTGTATAAAAATAAAATAAATTATACTTATTCACCTTATTAGCATGCAATACAATATTTCAAAATAATGTAAAAGTTAAAATATAATTCTCCAAAATGCGGTGAAATTTTCAAATTTTTTATTTGCATCCTATAGGTATACTTAAGTATGTAAGTTGTAATTAAAATTTTTGTTGAGTATTTAAGAAAAGTTAGAATGCAACAATTTGGAAATATAGTATAAAATATGAAATGTATGAGTAGAATGTATGAACTGGTTTTTTTGAAAGTGGTATAAGTCCACTTTATAAAAAGGCTAAGTTAATGGTAATTTTAGTGAGTTATAGACAACTTCTCTCCACTATTTACAATCAAAATTTTAACAGAGTTCTATGTAGACATAAAACTAACAAATTATGTTATTATGGCCAGAATTTTTAAATTGAATCAAACGCAAGCCCATAAATATCTGAATACATAAAGAAATGGACTTATACCACTTTCAAAAAAACCAGTTCGTATGTTAGTCATATTATAAATCATAGATGTATGATTTAAAATTTCATATTGAAATGTATGACTAAGACGTATGATTTTAATTTGATACTGAAATGTATGATTATAGTGATAATATTTCAAGTAGCCTAAGGGCTCATGCAATTTTTATTTTTAATACCTAAGCATACCTAAGCAACTAAACCATCGGAACGATTCAAATCGATTGCTATAACTAAAAATTACAACCAGTTTGTAAGAATTTGCAAACTGCTTGATTGTTTTCAATCATTCTGTTGCATGTGTGTGCGCTTAAATATTAACGTATGATATACGAATAAGTAATCAAACAGTTGCAAAACTAAAAATCACATGTCTACCTTATAAGACAGATTTTTCAGTTTTAGTGTTTTTTCAATTGGCCCAATAGTGTATATACCCCTATAACCTGGAATAACTTAAAATAAACCGAAAAATTTTGTGTACCTTGATTAATTAATAAATATTTAGTTCAATTTTCCACGGTCTTCCATAAAATCTTCCACGGATTTAAATAAAGTAT
Source organism: Condylostylus longicornis (assembly GCF_029603195.1). Classification (NCBI taxonomy): domain Eukaryota; kingdom Metazoa; phylum Arthropoda; class Insecta; order Diptera; family Dolichopodidae; genus Condylostylus; species Condylostylus longicornis. The sequence goes on from NW_026577982.1 coordinate 1,258,600, forward strand.
ATTTAAGAGTTTGCAAAAATAATTTTCTAAAATGCTCGAAACTCTATATAATAATCTTAATTGACAACTTGAACTTTTTAAATTTTAAGAGCCCATAAAAAGCTTCAAGTGCATAATTACATAATAAGCATGCAATTGCAATTTATGCAATTAATTCACAATATTCGCAATTGTAGAGCTTATTTTTTCGTTTATAAATTTTTTTTTCTTTTAATTAAAAATTCAAATTGCATTAATAATGTTCCCTGAAACGTGCTCGTGCCACTATTAAATTTCCGTACATTATAGTGTCAACAAAAACACACACTCTAAATTTAGACAATAAAAAATGTGTTTAATTGTTGAGAAATTTTCTTTCTTTTTTTTTGGTTTTATTTTCAACAAAATTAGAATTGTTAGTTTTTTTGTTTTTTAGTTTTACAAAAACAAATGGCAAATTGCTCATAAGTTTTCCGTTTTTAAAACTCTTCGTTTTGTTTTAAAAAAGTCGTCTTGATGTTGGTAATGCGACAATCATGTCTATGCCTACAAACGATGTGAACAAAAGAAGGAAGATGATGCACTAATCTTGATCATTTTTATAGAAATTCGAATGACTCACAATTTTAAGTATTTGAGTTGTTTGACATTAAAAAACATTTTCATTTGACTAAGCAGTAAGCATTATAAATATGGGCTGTATTGCTAAATATACTTAAGTATAAAAAATTTATTTTTATTATGTTTTGTGGTATACTGCTTAGATTTTACATTGAGTTATATGGCATCAATCTTCGCCTGCCTAACTTGTAGCTTTACATTAATTTTTTAGTTCGTCATCGAATTTAATAAATTATTAAAGGTTGTAAATTGCAAGCTTGTGCAGTGAAAGCAGTGCAAGAATCTCGTCTCTCTCTCACCCAGGAGTTGCTGTGCATCTCTTATTAGAACACGAGATTACCAATAATATGAATTTCTATGACAATAGCAAATGCATTTTTCATAACTGCATTTAAATTTCGTTCACAATAGATTTTACATACAACTTTTAATTTGAATTTATTTTGCAAATTTTTATTTTTAATAATAAAAAAAGAAAACAAAGAAGACAATAATTAAAAATTTTTAATATTCTAAAAACGTTACGAAAACATCGGAACATTTAAGTAGAAAAAATATTTGTTTACGCGATTAAACTATTAAAAAAAAATTTATTGAATGTTGGTTGATATTGTTATCGCGTCTTTGTCAACAGAGACTATTGGAATAAGGGTGAAAATAACACAGAAAAAAAAAATTATTATTATATAATTGAAAGGGTTTTTCCACAACATTAAACTAAATAGTTTTTAAATATTTAACGATAATAGAATAATAGATACTTTTAATATTTAATTATAATTAACCCGTGCATGACCAAAGTGCTTCTTTCAAATGTAAATATGTATTTGAAATAATTAAATATTTAAAATTTTAAAATAATTATTAAATCTTATAGAAATAAACTCATACGATATTGTATTGGACGTGCATTTACAATCGAATTGGAATTAAGTACATACAAAATGGAATAAATTATTTGCTTGGGAATTAGGAGTATTAGAACACAAATTTCTTTGCTTGTCTTAATACGTATATTTCGCTTATATACTTAAATTTAATTAAAGTTTGATATTAAAATTGCATTTATTATTAAAATTCTTACAAAGAGGCTAAGTTGAACTGATTTCATACAATTAAATAATAGATTTTTCAAATAATTGTTAAAATTTCGAACTCTTACAATATTCTCGCATTGTAATTAAGTACTGGAAATACAGTATCAGTAATACAATATTTCTGTACAATTCCGATAATTATTGAAACAATTTGTTCGTATTCAAATAAATTTCATTTTGAAAGCGGAATTTTAGGGGTTAAAGACGTATAACAAAAAAATTGTCAATAATGTTCTAGTCGTGTCATATTATATTAGAAATTATTTAATTTCATATATGTAAGTATATAGTTAAATATTAATTTTTATGAATTAATGTGAATATCTATTGAATAATAGGTTATAAAATTAATTTATTATACTTAATAGGTACTGTGTAAACAAAATAATTATTTAAGCTTAAATATAAATTTTTTGATATCTTATAAAATAATTATTTTATAAAAAATTTTCATATTAAAATTAATAATATTATTTTTCTAATTAAAAATTTATTTATCAGCATGAAATTCATGTGAAGTAACTACTAGAAATTTAACTATTATATAATTAATTATACGTATAACAAACTTGTAAATGGTAATTAAGAATTTACAAGAAATTCTATATACTTATATATATTTTTTTTTTTTTTTAATTATAATTTAAAATATAAAAGCTAGTCTCCGTTTGTAATTTACAAAAATCTTATTCCAATTAATTTTTGTTTTTCGCCTTAGGTTTACAAAAAATCAATTGTATAATAATTTTCTTTAGGAATTTCTTTGTTAGTCTATTAGAAATTTTATTATTTAATTTATTATTTAATTATTAATAAATTTTAAAAATATTTTCAATTAATAAGAAAATAGAAAATTTTAAACTAAATTATTTAATAATTTACTGACTATAACAATAAAAACAATTCACAATAGTGATCTAATCTTTGTATAACTGCATTCCTTTCTCTCTAAAATCATTCTAACTTGATAGTTAATTGAGAGAATTTCTGAGAAGCTTAAAATTCTTATTACTATAAAATTGAAAATGAATTCGCAATTTTACTCATTTTGTATAAAATATATGTAATAATTCTCTTTGTACTCGTATGAGTGCGGAATAAACGCTCATAAAATTACACTCATTTCATAAATTTTTACGCTTCATTACGTGTTCCGCACATTTAATGTATAAGCAATGTATTTAATAATTTTATAATGAAAAATTATTTTTAAAAATTTAAAATGATAAAAATAATAATAAATATTAATGATAATAAAATATGAATACTTATTTGCGAATTTATTTACTTATAAAAGCCACCACATTTTCCTATTTTCAAGTCGGACAAAATAAAGAAAGAATAAACAGAAACACAAGTGAAATTTTGTTTGCTTGTATTTTTGTGCTTTTTTTTTTTTGCGTGGTTTAAACATGTTGAGAATTTTTTTTAAAAATAAATTTAATAAAAAAAAAATATTAAATTTAATGTATTTATATAATTTTAATATTATCTTAAATGTTTTTTTTGTATTTATTTTTATATTATCGTTATTATTAATTTAATTATTTATAAAATTAATTATTGAGTATACAGTGAATGACAAAAAAATAGTTAAAGTTGACAATATTATAGTCAACCTAAATCAAGTTTAGGTGCAATGAAGTTAGTTTAACTGAGGGTTTCAAAATAGGAATACACTTTGATTACATGGTTCTCTTGCGATAGTATCAAATTATGTGAACAAGCTCGAATTTTTTAAGAATCAGTCCTTAACATAAAAAAAGAGGAATGATTTCAAATGATATCTCACGAGCAAAAAACATTAATTACCTTCTTTCCTATTCGTCACGAAAGATTTTGTTAAAGTTATTACTGAGGAAGCCCATTCTCCTACCAGTTTTTTGAATTAGAATTTTAAACTCTCATCTTCGTATTGATTATTGTGTTGAATATCTCTTATATTATCTCTTATATATCTTATATATCTCCTATATTGTTTTATATTTTAATTGTCTGCAGCCTCTTATTCAAATTATTCTCTTTTACTTGCTCTCCTTAATTCAATATGATTTTTCGTCGACTATTCGGATTACTGACGTTTACAACGTGCACTGTTTTGAAATCTTTGCATCTTATATATTTCAGACGACTCTCTCTTTAGTAAATTCAAAGAATTAAAAAAAAAGAAAGATTTTATATAAAAAAAACTGATTGTGTATGTTAAAAGGAAGTGTCGAAATTTTAACATGTTGAACAATGTATTGCAACTGCAGCTGGATTTTAGTTATTTCTTGATTTCTGGTAAAGTTCGCTACGCCTGAAATAAGAAGCATATTTTTGTGACATTTACTGTATTGTCAATAACAACAATCATTCACTGAACTCTTTTTTTACTGTGTTTTCTGGAAGAAAAAAAAATTTAATAAAATCTTTTAACATCTTTAATTTTTTTTTGTTATGAATTCTTATTTATTTTATCTTAAAAGTAAAAATATATACACAATTTTTTTTTATTACTTTGTTCATATTATATTTGTTAATTAAATAAAAAACAAATTAAATATATTAAAAATTTTATAATTTATAAACCTATAATTAATAAATTTTTATTTTTTTCGTTCCAGGTACGTTTATAACAGAACTTAATCTATAATATTTAATTTTATTATACAAGTAAGTCAGCCAAATAAATATTGTAAAATCTGTTTTAAAAAATTCCAAGATTAAAATAAAATATAAGGAATTCATTAGTTCTCCTTATTGGCCAATAAAAAAATAAAATCATTAATTTTAAGAAATTATTAAAGTTTTATTATAATAATTGACCGTGGATTAGTAAAACGATAGCTTACAATATTATTATAAATTCTAGTATTTTGAATTTTAATTGAAGATGCAAATTTTGAAATTTCATTTACGCAAAAATTTTTGTGTCTTTAACTTTTAAAGCATTAGGCGGTGAATTGGGGTACTATGTCCATTAAATTGCATTTGCTTAAAAATGTAATCTTAGCCGAATTGTTTTAGTGCGAATTTTCTTATAGGGGTGCATTTGGACTCCCTAATTGTTACAAAGTCAATTACGTATGTATGTGTATTTAAAAATTAATATACGTAAATTACACAAAATCGAAGAAGTTTTAAAAAAACTAATTATTAACTAGAAACTAGAATTGTTAACTTATTGGAAAATTGAATAAGTGAAAGCAAATAAGAAGCGAATTTTTTAAAAGCAAAAATTTAAAATTAAATTTTAATTAATTAGAATAAATATTAAATTCAATAAAAACTTTATTCATTGTTAAACTCAGTTTAAAAATAAATTTAAAACATGCCATAATTAAAATCAATACCGATTAAATTTGAATTTTCCAATTATTGCTCAAAAACTCTTCTTGTCTTGCAAATCTCCAAGTTTTTCAATTGAAATAATTACGAGTATTAAAAGTTTTGTTCATGAACTTGTAAATTTAATGGTAATATTTTTTTTTTTTTTTTTAATTAAGTGCTTTGATCTCGATTTAATGTTTTGTGTAATTGTTGCGTGGTACCATTTAGAATTGTTAAACGAAATCATAAGGTTTATGAGCAAAAACAAAAACAATAAAAATAAAAAGAGTTTAAACTTAACAGCAATTTAATTTTCTTTCATTTTTTACACTCGCAAAACCATTGCTTGTACACAAACACACACACGCAGGCACACACAAATGAACATTTTAGCTAAAGAACATTTTGTTGCAACAATAACATTTTCTATATTTCAAAATATTTGAAAATTTTTTTGTTTTTGATCTAGTGAGCAAGCATGTAAACACACTAGTTTATTAAAAGACAACGAAAAAATTGATATTGACCTTGAAATTTTCCATAATAATTAAAGTATGTATGTAGAGTGGATCACACTGTGATAAATAAATTAAAAAACAAACACACACACACAAAATTGTTTTTAGTTTTCTTTATTAGCATTTAAAATTATAAAATTGTTTACACTGTGTTTAAATGTACATACATTTAAACGCATACGTGTGTGTATATTTAGACACGCAGTGCCGCACTTAAACTTGCATATATTGACAGTCAATTAATCCCATTAGTAATTTCCGTTCATATAAAAAAATTTATATGTTATTTTATATTGTTAATACTTTATTTAACCCCTATGTTATTTGCATTATATTTGAACAAAAAATTAAATTTTATTATATTATTGTAAATTTACATATATGTATATTACATATATGTATGTATATACATGTGTGTTAATTAATAGTAAAGGAAGTCATTAAAAATACGAAAATAAGAAAATAATAGCAAATGTTCCCATATGTACATAAACATGCATGATATTATAGTAAAAAGAAAAGGTACTATAAATGGAAAAAAGTACTATTGTACTGAAATGTAGTAAACGATTCACTACGTTATTAATGCAATGGTACTACATTATTGAAATAAGATTAAAAGCAATTTTAAAAGAAACTAAACCAAAATTTTCGGATCATTGAATTGTACGAATATAGAAATTTGTGAAGGAGCACATTAAATTCATCTCAATTTGTACTACATATGCAAATGCAATACATGGGGGGGGGGGGGGGGGGTCAATACAGCCCTTATGTACATTTTTGTCGATTTTGAAGAACTATTTTTAAATAACAAATAAAATTTATGCTCATATTAAAACTATTACAACAAAATTTGTGAAAATACCGACAATTGTACTAAAGAATGATTCATATTTTGTTTCGAGTATCATCCCTGCAATAAATTATTTTCTGTAAAGGTAATACATAATAATTCATTCATTTAAATTTAAAATGAATAACTGGATGAATAACTTCTTAATCTCAAATGGGGAGATAAGGAGAAACTTGAAGGTCTTTTCTTTTATTCCACATTTTTTTTTTTTCGTATTTATTAATTTTCAAGTTTATTATTTTGAAATCTTTAAGATTATCATTTTTTCATCATCGGTTACGGTTAGATGAAGGTGATGGCGGTTTCAAGTTCTCAGACTTAAGATGGATTTTTTTTTGCTGTGTGCTTGTTTTTGTTTTTTTTTGGGGTCTTGATGTGTGAGAATTTTGCCTTTTCTTTTGGTATTCTTTTGTTTTTATGCATTTAATCATAAAAATTGAAAGTGATATAAAAGTAAAAAAATGGAAAAATCCTTGTAAATGGTGTGTGTGGAATGAAATTTAGAAAAAAAAAAAAACAAAAATATTATGGTTGTGCAGAAAACAATGGGTTAAAAAAGAGAATTTCATTTTCAATTTGGTTTGATTTTTCTTACTTTTTTTGTTGTTATCCAGAAAATGGATTGCTCCTAGTCATATAGCTTTTTTTTTAATTAGCCCTGTTATTTAAGTATGCAAAAGAAGCAAGAATGTTTGAAAGACCTTGTTGGATAATTTAATTTTATCATTATTTTTTATAACTAATAAAATATTATGTGCAGAGCAATGAGAAAAATATTAAAATTAAAATTGAATTATAAATTTGTAATTTTCATAAAATTTTTCTGCTTGAAGAAGTTTTAAAAAAATTTAAGGTAAAATTTCTTCTGTTGTTATTTTTCGTTCTATTTAGTCGAGGATTTTTTATCTAAAGAATTTTTTATTCCACTTGCTCCCCCTCCACTTGCTAGGAGGGGTTCATAAATACCAAATATTATTTATATACAAAATTTTAATTATCTTGCTTGTATGGTATGATTGATGCAATTTGTAAATAATGTATGATACATTGATGACGTAAATCATCAATGTATAAAATTGAATACTAATTTACTTGCTGAAAAATATAATAACTCCCATGTCATTTAAAAGGAAAGCTATTGGCTACAACTGAAATTGTTTTTAGAGGGAGTGAAATAAGTAGTTAGTCATTATCTTTTTGCAAGGAAGAGAAATCGGGGCATTTTCTTGTTGGTGCTTGTATACTGCTATCAGAGATAATTGTTCATAAAATCTTCAACACAAATGTCGTTACCTTTTTGCTTATTGTTCTTCAATATGTAATGTAATCATGGAACGAATTAGTATGCTTTAGAGTGTACTTTTAAAAATTTCTTGTGATTATTTCGCAGATTTGTTTTCAGGCTCTATTAATTGAATGCCTGAAAGCAGATCTGTAAAGATATATTATAACCAAAGCTTACTGATCCCTAATCGATATATCTGTGTATTTTCTTGGAACTGGGGTAGTTTAAGTGGGATATTATGGGGCTCCAATAATCCATGACTGTCTGCGGTTGCTGGAGGAAAGAAATTCCTACGCCCATGTCTCTCTTCGGCAATAAAAAAAAACTTACTGATTAAGACAGGGGGGGGGGGGGGGGGGGAAATAAACCATCCTGTTTATTTAACAAAATATTGAGTCCAAAACGTTAAGTTTGGTTTACCGCTAAAAACTTAACGTTTGCTTGATTAATTCATCGTACAACATGTTTGATTAAAGTACAACATGTTTGATTTATAACATATAACCAATATAATTTTGTTATGCTTTTTCCTGTAGTTTTGAATAGTTAACCTATAATTTTTGTTTAGTTTTAAAACAAAGCCAACTTCTTATCTTTATTTTAATGAATTTAAATCAGAATTCTTTAGTTAATATTAAGAATAAAGAAATTTAACTCACAACCTTTTTTAATATTTTTTTAAGATCTCTAAAAGACTTAATTGGATGAAGAAAAATTCTATTTCCTTTAAATAAGTTGTTAAAACTTTTGTTTTTTGTTATTAAAATCTTGATTTTTATTTTTTATTAAAAATAGCCTTACCTTAAAAAAAATAAAATAATTGTAAATTTTCATTATAACCGCAAGTATTTTAAATATTTTTTTTCTCTATTTTGTTTCTTTCAATTTCACATTTAAACTATACTCAAATGGTAAAAAAAAAAAACGTAAATTTTTCTATTATTTTTCATTTTGTTGTGAATTTTAAGTATAAAAACAAAGGAAAACCAAAGTTTTCGAACAACAACAACACTCTGAATTATATAAAATGTAGAAAATTTTTTCATTAGACTTCCATCTTGATTTATTAGTTTTAGAATACTCAAGTCTTCTGTATATATATACAAAGTATATTGTGAGTAGATTTAGACCATTTGTATAAGTTGATAAATTGTATGTATACATCAACGTAGGTATATATAGCGTTAGAGTATATTGCTTTAAATGAAAGATAGATTGACCACTAAATCATTTATATAAATCTTAAAGTAACAGGGCAATGATGAAGAATAAAGGAAAAAAAAAATGAGAAAACGCAAATGAATCCTAATTCAAATCCATTTAATTTTATGGGCCTTTTAGATTTTGTTGTTGAGAATTAAAATAGACAGGTGTTTTAAGTTTGAATTTTTTTTTTCTCATTTTTTTTTTTTGTATTTTGTCTTACATATTGCGAAAAATTCTTGCAAAATCTTAAAATTGATCTGTGATATTTTGTTTTTTGCATGGTATTATGAATTTTCTATAATATTTTATAATTTTTAATAAAACAAAATTAGATTTACTAAAATGTCGAATGTTTTTTAAATTTGAAATTAGTTCTTTATATTTTTGTGAAGTTTCACGTCAAAATTGTGTATAATAAGTGTTTCATATATATGAAATTGAGTTTTTGACATTTTTGACATTAACTGTCAAAAGTTTTTTCTCTTTTTTTATTTATTTTCCATATGTTCCAGTTTTCTATATTGCATATGTTAAGTACGTTGAAATACTTTGATGCATTCTGAAAATTTTCCTCAAAGCGATCAAATTATACCTATGACCTTTACTTAACTGATAACTGACATATTGAAATATCAAAAAAAAAATCGCTCTATTACTTATTAAACATTTACTGAGTGCATTTTTCTTATATGTTAAAACTCTTAGATTTCCTCGGATGAGAAAAAGCGTGAAAGAGTTGTGGAAAAATTCTCTATACTCTCTAAATTTTATGCTTCTCTCATATACTGGATTTTCTAGAATAGCCCTAAATTTATTTGACAATTTATATTTTTATTATAGAAAAAATCAAATGATGAATACTTGCTATACGCAGGAGATATACCCACGAGTTACGATAAATCCGCCCAAGTTTTCAGTAACAACTATTCAAATTTTGTTTTGGTGTTTTAATTACAATGTCAATTATATTGCAAAATTTTTTAAATTATTATACCCTATTATAACGTTGGACAACTGTTAGAAGCAAATGTTATATTTTTATTTATTTTACCGTCTCGTTATAAATTTAAAAACCAAATGATTCTCTAATCACATTTTTAAAACAGAATGATTTTAGTTTTCTGATTGCATATATTTTTTTTAACCCTTTCCATACCATATTTCTTGTGTTCATTTATTCGAATAAATTAAATGAATAGGTACTATAGAAAGAAGAAGATAGAGAGAGATCGCTTGGAAAGAAATAGAAGCAGAAAATAAGGGAAACAAAGAAAATAAAGAATTTTAAGTTTTCCTATCCTCACAAATTATCTTATATAACAAGAAGAATAGTAACTTCCTTAAAAAAATTTTACTTTAGAAGTGAATTCAATCTCCAGTTAAAAATTAAAAGGGGACTTATATAGTTGAGTATAACACTTAAATTTATTTGTTTATTTGTGTATTTAGCAATATTATGCATGCGATGGTATATAGGTAGTATACTATGTTGTTCTATGTATTGCAGATTATAAATTAAATAAAACTAAAATTTTTTTTTTAAAAGGCTATTAACTTCATCTTCAGAGACCCCATCACTATACCTTAAATAAAATTTATAAAATGAACAAAATATGTATAACTATATATTTTCTACTGTCATTCTATGGTTACCACAGTATTAATAATTTGTGAACATGACACAAAAATGTTGCATTTGTTCAACATTTTTGCTGTTGTAGCTGACCATTTTTTTCTCCTGTTTTCTCCTGTTTTCTTGTTGTTCTGGCTGTTACCCTTCAAATGCCCGTTTAATATTGAGGTTATTTTGTTTTTGTTCTTTTTCTTTCTTTATATGTTGCTTTCATTCTCTCATGCTATTTCTATGCGCAAATTTGATTTTGTTATTAGATTCTTGGGAGATAAAACATTTGCACACAACATACAAACTATTAAATTAGTTGAAAAACAGATTGTTCTTTTTATAGTAGTATTTATAGCATAGTTATAGGTTACTGTTAAGTGTCGGGGACTGACAACAGTTGCAACTTTGTTAATTTTTTTTTTTTGCTATGATTGCCATTTTTAAAGTATTTAAGAGGTTTTATTTTCGTTTGATGGTTGTATTGTTGAGTTTTTCGGATTTCTTAAAAATATTTTCATAATTATTTCTCAAAAGAAGAATTATTATTTAGGAAAAAGGGAATTAAAATTATTTCTTTACTTTTTGTTTTTTTGGTTTAATGGTTAGAAATAAGGTAGTATATAAGATTGACTTTAAATTTCATTTACGGTTTTGCATGGAATCGTGGAAATTCTTTATTTTTTTCTATTCCATTGCGTGGTATTTTATAATTAAATTTTAGAATTAATTTAAATTGAAATTTTTTTTTGTTTCAAATTCTTACAGAATTTTGTTTTCATAGTTTTTTTTAGTAACTGCTGCATTTTAAAACTGTATAAATTAAGAAGAGGCTAGTTGATTGTTAAAAACTTTTGTTTCGTTTTAAAATTAACAATTCAATTAATATTTAATATTTGAGCTTAAATTAAATAAATTAAATAGGATAATATTGATTACTCAACATTTTAAAAGTTATAAGGTCAATATATTCCGGTTTGCGCATTACAAAAATTTTTCACATGCGTTACGAAATTTTTGATGTATTTTACTAATACAGATTACCTAGCATTCAAATACCAAAATTAAACCACCTACCCCTACGAAAAATAAAATTTTCCGAAAAATAACGAGTATTCTCAAAATTATAATTTTTGTCAAGGAACGGGTTTTCTCTGAAAATACATTTAACAAGGTAATTTTTAAAAATTTTAGCTCAGTGCCTGAATTTTTAAAGAAGACACCTATGCATCAATCACGTTTAATGGAGGCAATAAATAACGTGGAGTTGGAACCTGATATGTCATTTATGTCAAATGTTGACTGGTGAAAAACATTCTGATTTTTTGTGTTCCAAGTAAAATTCATTCAAAACCTATTCGATTTTAATATTTCCCGAATAAAAATATTTTTTTTGCAATTGTTTTAAAATTAAAATAAAATTTTTCAATATAAAAGTTTTTAACCTATTTTTTTCCAGGATCTATTTAATTATAGAGAAAGAAAAAAGAATCTATCTTATCATAGTTTTTATAATCAAGAACGTTTATCGCTCTATTTTCGCTCAATTTTTTTTTGTTCTCTTCTATTCTGAATGCATCAAAAGAAATTCTTTAAATTTTTATAAATTTTTTTTTTTAATATAACAAAGTTCCTTTAGTTTTTGCTGCTCTTTATTGAATAACTTTGCATTATTTTTTTTGCATAAGTTTTGTGAGAAAAAAAGTGAAAGAGGAATCAGGAAATTCTTTGTTCATCTCTCAACTCACGTTATCAAATAAAAACCCTTCAATATTATTTTCTCTATTTTTAGTTTTGATTTTCTCTTTTGGTTTATATTTAATTTTTTTTTTGTTTGTTTCTTTCTATTGTTTTGTGGAATGAAAATGGGAACGATACACCCTTTCACACTTGAGTGCAATTTTGAAAAGAACATTTTTTTTCCTATCTTTTATAATTAACTTTCAATGAGCATAGAATAAATTTGAGCATTAGCGTGTAAGAACTTAAGATCAAAATTCGTAGTTGCTTTAAGATTTTGCTAAGTAAAATTGTAGTATATTTAGGTTGCGTGGAGAGTTTTTAATGTTCTCGGTTTCCAAAGTTAATTTATTCAAATTTAGGATTAAAACATTAGAAATTTTCACAAATATTCTCATATTTCTACGGCTTTTTTAATAGCTTGCCATCGCACAATAATATACAAGTAAAAATTATTTGATAATTTTTTAAATAACCTACGTAACAGGAACGAACCAAGGCACAATAAATACAATTATGATTAAAAATGTTTTGCTAATGATAATGCTTTGTTGCTTTTGCGCATGCGATATTAATGATGGGCAGTTACAAGGGCAAGAAAAGGTTTCTTAAATTTAATTAAAGAAGAAAAAAAACTCTGATTTTTAAAAAACAAAATTAAAAAAAATATTCACAACGTTTAAGAGTTACTGCAGTCAAACAGTGTTAGTAAACAAGAAAAAAGAAAAACATGGAAATGAATTTTAATGATAGTAGGAAATAGACAGCAAAAAAAAAATCATTTTCAACTAGTTACAAGATTTTTCAATAGAAATCAACCAAAATAACAACAAAATTAGAAAAAGAAAAAAATTTCTTTAAAAAAAAAACTCAACATAACCTTCGATTACGACACCAAGTCACATAATAAGAACAGCAAAATAAAATTCAAAAACGCGACAATAGCAATAATAGCAACAAACAATAAAAAAAAAGAAAGCCTCAATTAATGGGATGGTCAGAAGGTTTCAGTTTCACTTGATTTTTGCTTTTTTTTTTGGTATTTTTTGTTTCTCTGTTAAAAATCTAACATTTGACAAGTTAAAAGGTAAAAAAAAAATTTAAGATAAAATGCGGGTTAAAAAAATGTTAAACGATGCACAAAAAACAAAATTATTTAAGAAAATTTTTATTCCATAATTGAAACGTAACGCACTTATATTTAAAGATAATCGTCTGTTCCACCTGAACGTTAAAAATCCCTCATACTCGTATTTGGCATTTTAAGTTAAAATTAAAAAAACAAATTTCGTTAGTCAAATTTTATGGTTTCTTTCGAGCAAAAAAAAAAAAAAAACACCAATTTAAGGATATTTTTAACAATCTTGCCGTTGAATACAACAAAAATTCCTTCAAGAAGAAGCTCAAAAATATTTGTCAATTTATGTTCCAAAATTATGGTTGTACACTCAGAGAAAGAGAATTAGAGTGAGAATCAATTTTGAAAAATTTAATTAGTATAACTCCTTCGAATACTACTGGTGGTGATGATTCAGCTTTGAACAACTATTAAAATTAAACAATTTTTTTTAAATTTACAATTTTACGGCAATTCGAATTACGTGGAAATTTTGTAATGTGTGAGCATGTTTAATTTCAATTTTGTTTTTATTTTTCTAGTTTTTAATTTTTCATTTTAAATTTTGGAAAGTGTTATTTAATTGTCTAGTTATCGAATTTATATTCCTAAAGTTTTGTTTTCCTACTTCTATATAATAGTAAACGTTTATTGTGACAATTTAAAACCAGTTTTTAATTTGAAATTTTTCCTATTTCACTCTCTTTTCCGTTTCTTTCTCAATTATTTCCACATTTTAATTGTAGAATGCTGCATTGCTACGAAACAAACAAATAAAAGTAACTCTCTTTCTTATGTTATGCTTATCATAAACACATGCAGAATGCAGATGCTATTATTGTGAACTTCCATGTTGCTCTACACTGCTATATAAAATTGTTATATACTGTAAGTATGTATAGCTTTACTCTGTGGTTTCTATTTGAACTTTTTAAAAAGATTAATTTTCACTGTTTTAAATGAGATTTTTGAAAAAGAACAAAATCTACAATTAAAAGATTTTGAACAAAAATTAAATGCGCGTATTTTAAAAAATAATATTGTATTTTAGCAGATGTTTTTAATTTTTTATTGTTGCTAATCGTAGGTACTTGATTTAAGAGTCATCTGTATTAACATTTAAGAATATGCAGTATCTAAAACTGTTATAATCAAAGCCTAATTGACGCTCAGAGTTACAAAACAATTATTTAATTTCAAATTGATTAAATTGACACTGGAATTTTGAAACATCGCGGCTATTAAATTGCCGTACAAAGTGTATAGAGCATGTACATAGGTAATTGTAACATATTGGGAGTCAGAGCTCTTGTAAGCAAATGTGACCGTATACGATAAAACATCTTATTGGGATTTGACGTACAATATTACTTCATAATATGGGACACTTTTAATTTACGCCTGCGTTTTACACGCAAAATTATTTTTCTGTTATACTCTTCTAAATGAAACAATAATCTTTTGTGGAAAGAAAGTTAATATCGTAAAATTTAGAAGAAAAAGCAAAACAAATCGAAAGTAGGAAAATGAAAAGAAGTTAAAAAAGTCAATAGCAGTCATAAAAACTCTTTGAGCAATAAAATGAATTTTTAGTTTATTTTTTTTTTTTATATTAAATTACAAACTTACAATTAATAAAATTGTTAATATGTGAAATGTGAAATTTACGAGTTTAATAATTAAAGAGAGTTTTTGTTTTGCTACTCACGAAAACAAAATAAAACAGAGAAGAAAAATTTCGATTTTTTTTTTTTTAAATGGAAACTTTTATTTTGCTTTTATTTTTGATTTCATTCAACTTAAAGACTGTTACAGATTGAGTATCAAAGCTTAAAAGAGCCAGAAATAAAATTTAAGTTTAAGTACTTAATAAAAAATTTTTGGTTTAAGTCCATTTAGGATCATGAAAACTTACGATTATATTCGAAACAAAATTTGGCCTAACACTGAAACTGAACTGACACTAAAAATTCTTGTCACACCCTTTAAGCATTATTCAAATTTTTGGAAGGTGTATACTAGCAAAACAGTTTTATACATATATGTATGAGAGCACCATTAAATTTTCGAGTTCGAACTATGTAGTTTAAGATTTCAAGTCTTTCATTTAATATCGTACTTTATTTCAAATTTATTGTTTATTTTAACTTATGTGATAATAATACAAAATATTGTCAATTTGTTCGTTACTGGTTCAAGTACTCTAGTTGCTTACGTAAATTTTTGTCATTTTGTTGTCAAAGACTTCCGAAATTTGAGAAATAATTAAATAGAACTATAAATCTTTAATTATTGAATTGTGTGGCATGGATTTCTTGTATCGTATTTTTGATAAAAATTTTTAATTTAATCATACCGGAATCAGATCCTCTTAATGTTGATTAATAAAATTTTTAATGAGTTTAATGACAATTTTTTAACGTTTTAAGCCGAATTTAAATTTTAATATTCTCATATAAAAAATCTGATAAAATTTCAATCTCAAATGATTCACGTCTTGATTACATCATTGAATACGTAATTTTGTAAAAAAGTAACTGAAATTGGAATATAAATAACTATTAGTAATTTACTATATGATTACATACCATTTAATGAACTCGAATTTTGTTTTATTAATTTGTAAAAAAAAAAGAGAAATTGATAAATTTTTTTTGACGCCATGCTCTCATTATCGAAAATATTTTTGATTAATAATTCTAATACTGGTATTACTAGTGATATTTAACAAGTATGTACTCACATTATGTATGTAATTATAATTACATGGCAACAATGTACTCGGAATAAAAAAATAAAAAAATTTTTGCTAATTTTAATAACTCGGAAATTGCTCGATTACCCGTTCGTCAATATTAGGGTAATCGAGTTTTTAATAAACACTGACAATATTATTGTTTAGATTATGAATATATTTTACGATATTGACATTCTCTCGCAATGCTCTTGACAAATGTACCGAATCATAAGTGCTCTTGATAACTGTTAACTTTATTTTTCTAATATTCTCAAATGAAATTTATATAACAAAGGAATAAATTACAAATTACAAAATTTTAGGAAATAATTAAGTCATTATTAACTCAGAAATAGTTAACGTTCTCAAAATAATTAAAACAACAAAAATTAAATTTAATACATCGAATGAGGCGGCGGAAAATATTCTACTTATTTTGTTTTTCCCCCTTAAACTTTTAATTCTCTTTTAATTATTAAGATGCAGAAGTAATCTCTCATTATTAATATTTTAAAGGTCATAATGTTTTACGGCTGATTTGTTAAAAATTACAAAAAAAAACAAAAATAATTTACTTACTTATTATAGTTGAAATTGCTTTTAAATACTATTTTTTTTTACGATATCATAGGAAATAAATTATGCAAGCTTGTAAATCAAAAATCATTAAAAATTTTGTAAATACCCTTAAAGGTTGTTATTATAAAATGAAAATATTTTTACACCTTTTATATACAAAATTCACTAATCAATTTATTTTTAACACTTTTTATTGTTAATTTGTACCTTAGACAATAATTAAGTTACGATAAAGCAATTCTATTTGAATTCACTAATATTAAAAAAAAAAATCCATCAGGTGCCCAAAGAACTTTTTAAAAACTTTTTTTTGGATAAATATTTTTTTGCTCTTTTTTGTTTTTTATTAGCCCCAAGGGGACAAAATAGGTAACAAATCAGAAACAAATTCTTTTTTTTTATTATTTAATTATAAAGAAGGAATTAAATTAAATTCCTTGAAGCCAAAATATAAATGAAACTTATAGACAAAAATTTTGCCTTTTTTTTTTGCAGAATTCTTGAAATTTATTTAAATGGTGTTCGAAAATGAGATTATTCGAAATTAATTTCCTCGTTTATAACATGAGTTTCGGGAATATTTTGTATTTTTCGAAGTTATTTATTTAATTTCTTTGGGTTCAGATAAAAATTGCTTAAATTGCAATTATAAGAATTTCGAATAAACCAAAGTTTAAAGATCTCCTTACAATTATTTCTCGAATAACGTCAAGGGTAATTTTCTCGGATAATATCAAGGTTTTTAACTGATTTAAGAAGGGTTGTACCAGATTTTATTAACAATTTTCGAAATTTAAGTAAATATTCGAAATTATAGTGTATTTTTGCAATGGAAATTTTGGTAAAACATAATTTTATCGAAATTTGGTTAGAATAATTTTCTAAATTTACTTTGATCACAGTAGAATATTTCGATGAAATAAATTTAAATATGCGAAATTCAATTATTCGAATATTTCAATATTGTGTTTATTCGACTTAGATTATTTTGCAATGTAGACAAATAAAATTCTAAGTGTGTATTGTGTATTTTCGAATCGCTGATTATTTATTTTACAATAGAATCAAATTACGTTATAATTAATTTTTTTTACGATATTTGTACAATATTTCAAATTATTACTTATATGTATGTATGTAAGTATGAACATAATTGATTATTTGAAAATCTGAATTGTTGGTGGTTCTTAAAACGTAAAATACTTAATATTGTTTTTGTTGACCTTTTGAATTATCGATCTCTTTTATCTTTTTATTTCTTTTTATCAACAAGCTCTTCAATTCAACTTATTTGAAATTAAATCTAAATTTTTGACGTATTTAGAATTTAATTTACAATAAAAATATTTACTTAATTTTAGAGATTTTTTGCTACGTAATTTTCCTTCCAAATTTAAACTTCCGAATTTCAAAGTTTTTTAAAATTATTTACAATTTTTGAATGAGCACACTACGATTTCTACTTTCTATAAAATTTTTTTACACAATTTCATTTTTACTCTGATTGTTCTACAACTCGACAGTAATAGCAACTACAATTTTTATTGTTTTCTTACTTTGTATTCAAAATATTATGAAATTTCGAAATCTATTTACTTGTTTTATTTTCAATTCGAAAAAAATTCGAATTTTAACTTCGCATCTCACAAAAATCTTTACAAATTTCCAACTATGTAAATATTTTTTGTTAAGTTTGCCTACATTTTGTTTATTTACCTTATAAATTATGTAGTGTTGTTAATGGTTGTGGTTAGCATAATTTACTACTTTTATATTATGTAGTTAGTGTGTATATGTACAATGTACATATATGAGAACCAAAACATAAGTTACCTATAAAATTCTTTTCACCCCCTTTTATGACCTTTTTTTTACGATCTTTCAATGTAAACGTAATAATGAAATTTTTTGATAAGAATTTTTATAAATTTACTAGGAAAACATTTTATAATTTTTGATCTTATCAAAAAAATTTCGTGAGTGATAAGAAAATTCGTGACATTTTTTATCAAAAATGATTTTTATTTATCTACTTTAATTTTTTGTTAAAATTGGAACAATTTTTCTATTCCCTTCCATTGTGGAATTTTAATTTATTTTTATAATAAATTTTTGCTTGTATAATATTATTGAATTAAATTTGAATATATGTATATACCAATTTATTGAATCATCATTAAAGAATATAGTAAACCACTTAGTTCAGCTAGGTTGAATAATCAATAGTAATTTGTAACGCAAACGATCTTGTCACAGAAATTCGTATTTGCGACTCAAATGATTTTTAACTACAAAATACGGTAAAACAATGAGTTGAGTTGATTTTCTTTCTATTTGCTTTGATATTTCTACAGCTAGAACTGTAAGAGTTTACAGTAATGGTAATAGTAACACTGTGTTACTAACACTTTTTTAACATTAAGTATATACAAATATTGTTTTCGTGTTCTGATCATGAATTCTAATGTGTTTACACTTTACGTATAAAACTGAATTTATTTTACTCATTTTTTCCTCTCATTCTCTCTCATATTAATTATCTAACAATCTGTCATATAAAATCTTTAAAATTACTCAATTTTTTTTATTAACAATTTATATTTCAGGGATTAAAATATATGCAACCGAAAATATTTCGTGTCAAAATTCCTTGAGTTTTTAATTTTAATTTAAATAAAAATGAGATTTAATTATTATTGTAACACATTTAGTCATACACTCATTATTAATTTTGATGGGAAAGATTACTTTTCAATGCTAAAATTACCCAAAAAATTTTAATTTATTTTTTTTTTTAAATTCATCTTCTTGCATTCTTTAATACTCAAATAATAAAAATTTCGTAAAAATAACCTTCAAGTGTAAAGAGTATTTAATTCATGTAAAGCACTCTCCATCATTCTTCACCCTACGCAATCATATAAGTAAATAATTTTTTTCTTCTTAATTCATTTTATCAATGAAATCAAAATTCATTGAATAAACAACAAAATCCATCTAGTTTTTATGATAATGCTTAAATATATCTGCTCAATATATAGAGTACAGATGGCACCATATCACACTATTCAACTTTTTTTTTCTTTAATATTTTTTTCTTATACCCATATACTTAGTGTTTCATCATATGTGCGAGTATTGAAATTAACAACTTTATTATAATTGTGAAGAGACGAAATGAAAACCCATAAGCTAAAATTAAAATCAAGGTGAATTAATAATAACAATAATGATTGGACAGTAAACATAACCATAAGTTAAACGCACACATGCACACAAGAATTGTATTGTCGATGTGATTTATTTTCACTACCGACAGACTGACTGACTTATTAGTAAGTTATTGTAATTTTTTTTTTTTATTTATTTTATTATTGTGTCATTGGTAGACATATAGAGATTGTGTAGAGAACAATGCACAATAATAATAAAAAATAGTAATAAAATCAATATTTTTTTTTCTGTGTGTATTTTATGGGATGCTCTTCGTTTTTACGTTAAAAATTTTACATTGTTATTTTAATGATTTATTTTGTTGCTCCAATAACAACGACTTTTTGGATTAAAATCGTATGCATATAGGAAAAAAAATGAGATAAAAAAAAAATTACCAAAAGTGTGCTGGAATGATTTTGAAAACAAAAATAAGGTGTTTGTATAGTGGTGTCTTTTTGTGAGCGTATCCATTTAGCGTGTTAGTCGTTAATTTACAAATTTAATTTACGTTTTTCATTTAGTTTAAATTATAGAAAATGTTGTTCATTACTTTAGATTTTATACGAACCGAATTAATTGAAACAGAATTGCGATTCAAGAACGGGATCAATTATAATTAAGTGCGAATACTCTTTTTTAAGTTATCCCACTCGGAATATATTGCACCGATTTGTTCAAGTATCTTGTATAAGAATCGACCACTTTTAGTATCTCAATAATTAAAGCGTTGCAAAATTTTTCCACACGGTATATCGATTTTTTCTTTACGTTCGCACGTACATGTAACTTAAAGATTTCACCACCTTTCAGGCTCAATTACCTCTGTTGTCTTTCCAGTAAACAATATTGTATTAAAATAATTTTTAGAACAACTATGGTTTTCTTTAATAATTAGAGCTACTGTTAAGAATTATTTTTGTTTAAATATTACGATATTCCAATATGCAAGTGATATTTCCTTAAAATATTCTCATTTCCATAAATTACAACAATTAGCGAATAATTTAATTGAATGGTCACAAGAAAAAACCTCTTAAATTGAGTTGGAATGTTTCATATTTCTCATAACATACAGAATGAAATTTTAATTTCATATTTACGATATAACAACTTGCAATAAAATAAAATTCTAAAAATAAAAATTATTTTATAATTTAAATTTTTAATAAACCAATGTAATTTTGAACGACAATTTCACGGTGAACAACACGAAAATTTAAAGCTTCAGACTGATGTAAAATTCAATAAAGAAAAAGAAAAATTAAAAACTAAAAGAAAAAATATCCTTAAAATTAAAATAAGAAAAAGAATTTTCACATCCGTTCTTTTGTTTTAAAAATACTTTTGAATTAAAATTAATGAGGTTACACAGAAAGAAAAAAATAATTTTTCTTAAAAATAGAACGAGGCCAGGAAATGTAATTAATTTTTATATTTCTGTAATTTGAAATTAAAATATTAAATTTAATGATGTTATTTAATAAAATATTGAATCATAAATATTATTTTAGTGTTAAAATCATATTAAATTCAAAATTTGAAATAATAATGGGATTTCACTAGCAAAGTATAAATTTCGGAGAGTTAAACTTTTGTCAACTTCTAAGGAAATTAAAACTAATTACGTTGAGTTCAATTAAATTCGGTTAACTGCACGAATACTTTACAAAGAACAAAATCTCTCTATCTGTGATAATTTAGAAGCAGGTTGCATTTTGAATCGTTTCTAGAAATAGATTGTGTAAAATATCACCCCAGAAATCATTCTCACATTTCAACGAATTCTATAGAATGTCAGTATTTTTATTGCTCTACACATTATTTTAGTATTTTAAAATTTCGCGATCAAATTTTAAATTATTGGAAAATTTGATCATATTACAAAATATGTTTTGGATAAAAATTCTTCATCTTTTTCCGAAGTTTTTCATTATCATTACCTTTTACCATATGAGCAAACTAAAAAAAAAAATTTTTATTTGAAATTTTATTCTGAATCGTGTGATTCCAGTAGGTCGCCTTATTTTACATTTTCTAACATTATTTAATAAATTTTTTAAAACAAGACAATTGCAAACACAAAATGTACATATTGACATTAAATTTTAATAAAATATTAAAATTAAAATTTTATTTATAATATTTTCGAATTCAACAAAAGAATACAAAAAAAAAAGGGAAAAATATATTTTTTTTTAATATTTCTTTGCAACTCACGTATAAGTTATTCGAAATGTCAACACGCTTTATATCATAATTTTATTAATACTTTATCTATTGACATAAAACAGAGTGTTTCATTAAAGTGTATTTCAATGACAGGAACATTAAATTTTGTTGAATTTTACTTTTTTATTTTTGTATAGTCAGGGAGAATGAAAGGGAGAAGTGCTCTTAATTTTGTTTTTAATTATATTTTAAACTTACATAGGAGTTTGTCGTTCGATTTGATGCCTCTCAGCTTGTCATCTGATTTAAATCATATCGCACAATTTTCAAAACGTAAAAAGGATTTAATATGTTCCATTAAAAAATTCAACTAAAAATCATATTTAATTAAACATGAAAATAAGTAAAGCAGTTACAGATTTTCTCTCTGTAAATCTGTAAATTGATATTGTTGGGTTTACCCCAATTGTTGTTACAAAATTTGTCAAATATTTTGTAAATCCAATAATCAACACTGTCAACATACAGAATGCTTATTCAGACAGAAGCTGACGTCAAATAAAGTTTAAAGGTTTCTACACGTTGACAAGTGTATTGGAATTTTAGAAAACACAGAAATTTTTCATGGGGACAAATTTAACATACTTCAAATTAGCTTAATTTTGAAGTTATGGATTTGAATTTCATAAACTCTTTAAGTATCAATTTTAGGAAAATTCCAATTTTAATGCAACAAAACGTTTTTTGAACACCCTGTCTTAATATCAACAATACACAATTTTTTTTTTACTATATGCGTTGTTTTCATTTTTGTCAAGGTAAAAAGGTGTTTTTTATTTACCTTATATTTTTTTTTAATCTCGAGTCTCAATTTTTATTAAAAAAAAACCCAAAAAAAAAAGCAGCAGAATAAGAAAAGTAACAAATAAAAAATTTTTTTTTCATCATTATTATTCCCTGTCTTCACTGCTGGTGGCTTAAAATGTGTGTAAGTATAATCTATTTTTTTTTAGGAATTACGCTTAAAGGTAAAAATTTACGCTACTACTCATGAAATTTTATGATTTTATTAAAATATAGACTTGAAAATTTTGCAAAAACAAAGAGAAAAAAAATTTTTAGATCGCAAAAAAAAAAATTTTTTTTTTTTTACCATTCCAAAGTGAATTTTTCTCTTTGTTCCCGACAGTAAAAAAAAAGTGTAACAGCAAAATGGCATAGCAATGAATAATTTTTTTGCTCTTGTTTTCTCATAGTTTTTTTTGTGTTTTTAGATTAGAAGAGAGAGGACAATGAATGGCATGTGGGGTAACAAAAATTTACCACACATCATGTGTATGATTAAGTGTATGTTCAAGTGTATATGCATTTGAAATGTAGTAAAGTGTGTAAATTTATGTATTTTTTAAATATTTGAAATATTTTTGTGCAATATCAGTAAATAAAAAAAAAAGTGAGCATTATTAATAGAATAATAATAAATAATGTTTGACTAACAAAAAAAAACAAAAAAAAAAATTGCGTTGGGCGGACATTTTTTTTTTGTTTTTTTTTATTTTTTTCATTAATTCTCCATACGAGTTTTGTTTTGAATCAAAAATATTTACATTACACTTGTGAATAATTTTTAGTTACCATAATTAAATTTTTAAGCGTATTACACATTGAATTTGAAATTAGAGAGCGGATTGGAAGAAAATTGAAATTTTAAATGAAATATTTTGATTTATGAATAACAAGTAAATAAATTTCTTATCTTTTAACAAAAAATTCTTAAAATTCTGTGGTTACAACCAATAATTATTTAATTTAAATTTGACAGTTCTTTATTTCATTACAAATTTCAATTATGTACACAGTAAAAGCCGGTATGTTACAATAATTTTGTTTTGAATTTACTTGGAATAAATGAAATGATTTAATACAAGCCTATAAATATGCAATTTTATTATATCTTAAATAAATTAAATGATTTTCATTTTAATTTCGTTGTCGTCTTTTAGAATGTGTGGTAAATACATAATTTGCTGTATAGGTTTCCAATTAGAGTTGTCAATCGTGTAAATTCACAACAATACTTCTGATTAGTGAGTTTACACACACAATCAAAGGAAGTCAGAGACTTGGATATAAAGTGACTATTGTAAATATTCCAAATAAATATTTTTTAAGATTGTTATTAAATTTAATAAAGAACAAAAATAAATAATTATTTATTTATTTTTCATATTGAAATTTAATTTTTTTTTTTGGTGCTAAATGAATATTGATTATTGATTTCGTATTCTTTTGTACAGACACGTAATATTTCTGTGTACCTATACACCTATAGACATAACTATACCTAAAATATGCACATTGTACTCATTGTAGTATATTGTGTACCCTAGGAATTTATGCAGATTTTTATCATCATTGTAAATTGTTTCTTTATTAGTTTTACGTTTTTCAAATCTTGCAATTTAATTTATTTCTATATAAATTTTTTGGTTTTGTATTTGAAGGCAATCAGAAAAATTTGATTGTATTGTGTATGAATTTATGCTACTTTTTATTATAATAATTGTTTTTTGGTTTAATTTTCTCGGCATTAAAAGTATTTATAGTTGAAAGTTATTCCATTAAAAATACGGCTCATTATACTGGCCTGAAATTGTTCTATTTGAAAATAGAACATTATTGAAATTAGGGCGTGATAAAGAGCAAAATGTTTCTTATGATTTATGAAGAATAGGAATAACAAAATTAAAATTTAAATATTTCTTAGATTACAGCGGTATGCTTTAAAAATTCATAATAATAAAAATTGTCAGTAAATATTCGTACGAAAGTAGGGTACATGGTCAATTTTGTACGTGAAGTATGTGATATGCGAAAATAATAAGAGTAGAAATGACAAGAAATTATTTGAGCGAATATGATTGTTACGAGCAATATCAAAACGGGCGTAGATTTTTTTCAACAAAATTTGACATTTCAAAATATTTGTCATTTTGCAGGAAAACAAAAAGTATATTTGCCGAACAGTTTCCCTTCCGTCATTTAATAAATTTAAACAAACAGCTACTTGCAAAAAAACTTTGAGCCGAGAAAATTACGCTGTTTTGTTAATAATTTCGTTGAAAATTTCAATTTTTTTTTTAAATTATCATACAAACATCATTCAGAAGGAGAGATCATATCAAAAATTTAAATTTATTTTAGTTACACTCAAAAAAAAAAAAAAAGTAAATCAAAAATTCATACATTGTTTAGTGTTTACACCCACCAAACCATTTATGACATTTTAATTTTTTTTTCATTTGTCGTTTTCCTTCGTTCATTTTTTGCCGAAGCACAATTTTCTTTCTGTTTTGTGGCTATGTCAATTAAAGTGCTTTTAATGAACTTCTTAATAGGTTTACATAACCTAAAAAACATAGAATACAATCAAAACATTTTATTTTATGCAAAAAAATCAAAAAATAACAACGACAATGTCCACAATTGCAAAATAACTACTTATTTATAACATTTTTCGTGTTTTTATTCAATTTGAAATTGTGTAAGTATGCAAGTAGTACACAAAAAAAAAATTCCATTTCCAAGTCAATTAAATTCCAGATACAAAATAAATAAACAGAAAAAATAGTTTATTATTATTTTTTGTAAGCTTTTCAAAATAAATTAAAGGATTAATTTAATAGAAAATAAAAGAAACAAAAAAAAATAAAAATGAAAAGAATTTTGACACAGTGTCATTTTATAGAGCAATAATTTAATTATTTAAAAAGTTAAGAGAGAAAGAGAGAGAGAGAGAGAAAAAATATTTGATTGTTTTGCATGTGATGTGGACTTGTACTTGTACACATACTATGTGGACGTGTAAATCTGTTAAGGAATTTGATTTGTTGTGGAATTGTGTAATATGAAAAAATAAATTTTGTGTTCGAATATACGAGTGTCACACATATTTTACATATTTAATTTGCTCATTTGTAACTAAATTTTTTATATTTAAACTTAAATTTTAATTATTTTTCGTTTATAAATAGAAAAGAATATACTTAATTTAAAAATTATTATATTTAGCAACATCCTGGCAGCACCGCTGTTTCAGTACTAACAGTTATGGTGTGAATTGAGATAATTATTTGAGAGTGGTGAATATAATATTATTATGCAGAAAATCAAAAATATTTCTTTGAAAAAAATGTTACAAAAAAAATTCACTTAAAACCCGTTATTTTAATCGATTTGTAATCCAATTGTCAAAAATTAATTATATTTTAAAATGTTTAGTGAAATATTTTGTTACAATGGTGAATTTAGTTATCAAGATGAATCGATGTCATCCTAATTGCAATTGATTCGATTCTTTAAGTAAACCTTTCTAATAGTAATTCTCTTCTCACATACTTGATAATAAATGGCAGCGCTCTGAGAACTGTCATAAATTTTTGATAAACAAAAGCGGGTAAATTAAGAATTAAATATTTCATTGTTGTTGCCTTTTAATAGTCAAATTTTGTACGGTATTGTTTTAAAATTCAATTATTGATAACTATTTTCTTATTTATAACCAAAACAAAAACGAAAAACAAAAATTTGATTCCATTTTTTAAAATATTTGCAAAAATTTCGGTACCAGGTCAAGGTGTGCATGGTGAATATTAAAATTTTTCTAAAAGATTTTTAATTAAATTTTATATTTGTTGTTAATTAACTGTTTTGTTAATTTTCTTTTAATTAAGTATTAAAATAATTTAATTTTTGCGTTTTGATATTTTCAAAAATCATAAAGCTTAAAGGCTAACAATATTTAAATTTATTATTTAAAAAAAAGAGATTTCTCTTTTACAGTTAATTGATTTTTTTTTGTCATAATTAGCAAACAAATATAAAATTAAAACGTTTTGTTATGACAAGGCTTTTGATTTAATTTTGGTACTATTTTATGAATTCGAAACTTGTTTTGTGGTACAACAGTAGAGAAACTATGAGCTTAAAGGTGAGGAGAGGAATTATAATCGACGAGATAATTATAATCGATTAAAAAGGATTTCGGAATGCCATATTGCTTGACAGTTTTTAGCTTGTAAGTAAATATTGAATGTTTTCTAGTGTACAAAATCTGTATAAATTTTTGATATATGTGATTGTATCTTTAAATGTTTTAGTTATGTGAATTCGAAATTTGTTATAGACAATCGAATACGCAATCGATTTTTGATGACATTGAACGTAACAAAATTGCATAAAGAAAATGAATAATTCTCACTTAAAAATCTAAAACTAACTTGAGTTTATTGTGTTTATTTTGTGTTTCTTTTCTACTTCAATGTAATGGGAACTAAATTTCAATACTGGAAACTATATGATTCTTGAATATTGAATTTAAAAATATGCAGTAGAATGAAAATGTGTATAAGTAATAAAGAAGACGGAAAAAAGACCTTTTTTTTCTTGTTCTTCTCATTTTTTGTTTATTAAAGTAAATAACCATTCTTTGTCAAATGTACTAGAAAATTTCTGCAATAATTTTTTACATAAATATTTCCAAAAACACTTAACATATCATCATTGTCAACACTTGTGTATCGTTATCAAAATTCAAAACATATACGTATTTTTATGTGTGTAGTAATAAAATAAAAGTCGCTAACGTATATTTAAGGGAAGATAGAAATATAGAATATGAAATGAATCTCGTGGTAAGGTAAGAGAGAATTTATTGAAGAGATTTTTATTGAATGAAAATTTAGATTTTTAAAGTTTAGAGAAAAATTAGCGTTAATGTTACATTTGACATTGGCGTTTATGCTGAGCAATAATGTCAAACCCAATTTTAACATTCACAGAAAAAAAAGAGTAGAACATTTAGCTAAAACAATAGTATAAATCACCTAATGAAATGCTTGATTTTCAGCCTCCTAAACTATTTAGCTACATTGCCTAATTTAAATTAGCTGAATTTACTTTTTAATAATTAGGAAAATTAACCAAATAAATTTGCTGATTTATCTACAATACTAGCTAAAATACCTAAAAATTTAGGTGGATTGCAACTAAGCAAATAGTCGGTTCACCTAATCATTTAGTTGATTTATTTTAAAACCTTTTTGAAATTTAACTAAAGAAATAGGAATTTCACCTAAATAAATAGTTAAAAAATATTCTCAACAATAGATAATATACCTAATTATTTAGTTAGAGAATAGAAAATATAACTATTTTTTAGTTAATTATAATAGGGTTTTT
The DNA here is from genome assembly GCF_029603195.1 of Condylostylus longicornis. Classification (NCBI taxonomy): domain Eukaryota; kingdom Metazoa; phylum Arthropoda; class Insecta; order Diptera; family Dolichopodidae; genus Condylostylus; species Condylostylus longicornis. Next base: position 1,286,893 of record NW_026577982.1, read on the forward strand.
ACCTATTATATTAGAAAAAGTATCTAAACAAATTAGGCTCTTCTCTAAATTTATTTAGATTTAACCCTGAAAATAAAAGAATGTTATAAATTAAAAATTAAGTTTTGCTTCATTTACGAGTAATTTTATTTTGTTGTTTATTTTTTTAGATATTTCACATTATTTTTAATGTAAAAACATGAACGTTCTTCTAAACAGCCAACAACAATGATGATAGGTTCTGTATTGTTAAATTTTTTGGCAAGTTAGTATTCCTCCTTTATATAATAAAAAATTTTCTTATCACGTTTCGTAACAAGTAATGCAAAAGATTTCTGTCCATCTACAATAAATTGAAGTTTGCCATTGCTTTTTTGTTTCGGCCACGTATGTAAAATTTTATCGTTTGTGGTTTCAAAATAGTATTATCTTCTATTTATAGTATAGTCGTAGTATAATTTTTACAATCTATAAATCAAAAATAATAATTGTTATAGAACTTTTAAAAATTAGTCAAAATTTATTTTTCAAATTACCTTTGAATATCTTGTTATAAAATTGATAAAAGCTTAATGTTTTTCTGGTTCTTCCTTTGTGAAGTGAAAATGTTTTCTCGAAGTCAAAATTCGATCTAAAATACAATTGAATATTTTTGGTTAGTTAAACAAAATAACTTGATTATATAAAAACTTACCAAAGAAGTTCCAAAATTTATTTCACAAAATCTTGAAAATGTAAACTATGCTTGTTTACTATACCAATATTCACCATATACTAGCTTCTTTTCAAATACTTTAAAAATTAGAATACAAAACAAGTAGCGGTACTTTGAATTTTTTTCTTGATAAAACAAGTGTTTTTTTCTAAATTCAGCTAATGTTTCCGATATTTCAACTAATGTTTTAGTTAATTCCTTTTTAAGTAAAATAATGTGGCCGAATTAACTGAAGTTATAGCTAAAATATCTAGAAAAGTAGTTATTGAAGAAGAAATGTAGCGGTACTTTGTTTTTTTTTTTCTAAATAAAACATTTTGATCTTTTCATAACTCAACTAATGTTTTCGGTAGTTCAGCTAATGTTTTAGTCAATCTTTTGATATAAAATGAAATAGCTGAATCAACTAAAGTTGTAGTCAAAATATTTAAAAATGTAGTCATTGATTAGGAATTTACATAAAAACTGTAAACTTATTTTTTTGTTTTCTTTTCTAAAATAACTAAATGTTTAGGTGAAATATCTAATTAAATTAGTTGAACTTTTTCAACTATTTATTTTAGATAATACATCTAAATGAGTAGACAAATCACCTAATCTTTTTAATATTGCATTCAACTAATTCCAAATAGTTGAGCCAGCTAATAGTGAATTTTAAAACAGCTAAAGAAGTTGTCAATACTTCTAATTGTTTATATGAAACACCTAATTTGAAACCAGCTAATTACGATTAGTTGAAAAATCTAATTCATTTTTTTCTGTGTTCATTCCCTAATTAATTGTCAACACAAGTTTTGAGTTTTACTAATAGTAATTGCAACTACGTATTTTACCAATAAGTGTTTAACTACAATAATTTATTGGCAATTTTGTAACTTTAATTATTTGTACATTTCTGATTTGGTCGCTCTTTATTCGATACATCGATGTATTTCGATAATTTAACGTTGTTTTTTAAGAAATTAGAATAATAAAAGTCAGAGAATTTTATTCCCCTTTCGAAACTATTGATTTAATTCAATGAAATATTAAAATGTTAAACAGTAAAGTGTCATTGGATGCAATCATGTAAAATTTTAGAAATTGGCAACTTTATTTCACCACTACTTCAAACTTCAAACAAATTCAAAATATTTTTTTAATATAATAATTCTTACCGTAAATATTTTTATGTCAAAATCTACAATAATATTTTTAAAGATAATAACAATGTTATCTTGGTTTAAAATGAAAAATGGTTCAGTTTTTGTTTTTTTTTTAAATTAATCAATAAATTATTTTTTTTTTCTGCAAAATTGATTAACTCCCCTTAATAATTCTTTTATTGTCAACGTTATTGGAAATTGCAATATACGTGAAATATTGATAACATTGCAACATTTTTACTCCGCAAGCCTAGTATATTGGAGTAACGAAATGACAGTTTAAATATTACACATACACTCGTGCATTCAATTTGAGTAATTTCTTATGTAAATTGTTAAATTCAATAATAACTTGTAAAGAGCATTGAAATTATACTAATTTTTAGTGTAACTTGTTCTCTTTTTTTTTTTCTTCACTACTTCTTTTGCAATGCAAGTATATAGTAAGTGAGTAAGTAGGAACAATGCATTATTGCAATGGTCCAACATACTTTGTATTGTATTTGATTTGTTACATTGTTGCAAAGTAGCACTACACTTTTATTTATTTATAAAACAAATATTTATTTATGATTCTAAGAAATTTTTTTCTTGATTTTTATATTATGGCGTTTATTTATTACAGTAAATTCGTGTTTTGAGTCCGAACTTTCATAAATATGGAAAAATTATATATACATACTTAAATTGTGGATTAAAATTCACTTTAGATTATTCACTTAAGGTTTTTATTTCATGTAATAAAAGTTTCTCAATTTTGATTTTCACAATTTTAGTTGAGGCGGAGAACTTTTTAAATTGTAGATCACCAAGTTCTTCTATTAAGAAATCTGCAGAAAACGAAAAATCATAGAGTTCAGAATTAAACTGATCATAGATGTAGAAAGTTTTTCTAAGCAAATGTGTCTCCTCATTGCACAGTTTTTATAGCATATGGTTTTGTAATTTGCTTTTAGTGTGAAAATGTTTGGTCACTGAACTATTCATTCGTTATTGAATGAATCTTCTTCCTATACTTACTTACATGTTAGTAATTCTGAATAAAATTAAATACTTATTTTATATCGGAAAATTCGTTGATATCTGTCTATATTAATCAGGTAGTACCGCTCAACAGTTTCAAGTTTTGTGGTTAAATTTTTCAACATATTCAGAACCCTACAAATTGAATTGACCAGAGTTGTTTATGGTAACTTTAAAACTGTAATATAGAATTATTCTTTTTTGAATAAATTTTTATTTAATTCTGCATTTACTTGATAATTGTTGCTAATTTATAATGAAAACATACTTACTAATCTATGGTTAGCTGGAATGTTTATGAAATTTTTCAATTCTCTTTCAATTTGTGTATAAATAATGAGGAATTGGTATAAAGACTATAATGAAAATGGAATTGATTTCTTATTTATTTTCATTAATTTTTTTTATGTTTTTATAATAGACCCTATTTTAAAAAGGAAATGAAATGGAAAATAATTACTTACCATTAGTTTTTTTTTTTTTAAATAAGTGCTTAAGTAAGGTACTCAATTATTTTAATGTTATGTTGGGTTGTGCTTAATTTTTTTTTTTGATTTCTTGTTCGTTCATAATAAACAATTAAAATTTTAGAAGGAATTAAGAGTTATTCTTTTCGTTTCGATTTCGATTTGAGTAAATTTCGCCAATAAATTGGAGTGCAGTAAGATTATTTTCTTCTTCACTCCTAGGAGGAGCATAGGTCTAATGCATGATATCATAGGTAACCATGCCCTAGTTTCATTGCGTCTTAGAGTTTTAACTAGGTAGGTAACTAGCCCGCCGTAGAATGCAATAAGATTGATTTACAATTATTATTAATAAGTTTTAGTTCCAGTTATCAATTTTGTTCGGAAAAAATTATCGTTTATTCAGAAATTAAATGTCAAAATTTTAGTAAATTACTTTTAATCTCTGTAATTGTGATAAAGATAAATTTTCAAACTTTCATTTAGACTCAAATATTGTACAAAATTCCATTTTTTAAGGTTCAATCCGTATTTTTAAAAGATCAAACTATAAAGTTGAAACAAAAAGGTATTGCCACATCAAAAGTCATATACTAGGCTTGGTTATAATTCCAAAAATAAATTATTTCGGACTACATTTAATTGTATTTATAACTATACTTAAATCCAAAATAACAATTGAGGACTAATCTGCACCAAAAAAAAACCTGAAAAACACAGGTTATAAAGATTTTTTATCAAGTATTTAAATTACTCCCGATTTTTTTTTCTGTTTTGCTTTATTTTCCATTCTAATTCAACTACATTAAAAATTTCCCAAAATGAATCCCATGAGAACCAACACCCAAAGTAATAACAATTAAATTATTTTCTTTGCTTATTTTTTCCAAACCATTATACCCATTGGCAGAAACAATAAAAGAGAAAAGATTCAAGAAAAAGAAAGGACATTACTTTAATTTTTATTGTCCTAAAAAACAGAAATAAAAATAACTAAATTTCTGCCTTGTTTATTAATGTCCTATTTAAATCACCCAAAAAAGGAAAACCTAAAAAAAAATGTCCTTTTGTTTTATGCTATAAGAAGTTATTTAGGACTTTTATACTTTTATATTTTTTACTACTCAACATCAAATTCCTCACACAAGAATCAAAACAAAAAGAGAGAAAAATTAACATAATAACTGTTATACCAATACCTACTGTTTAATTTATGCTCACATACTTTATTTACCTAATTCACTCTCTCGCAAACAAACATGAAAATACCACAATGAGGAAAGTACAAAATGAAGAGGGGAATTAAGGTGAATATTAAACTTTAATTTTAATTTAGAATTAAGTACTTTAATATCCTGATTAATTTAGTTCTTCTGTTTGATCGGACATTAATTTTATGGTTTTAGAATTAAGTACTTTAATATCCTGATTAATTTAGTTCTTCTGTTTGATCGGACATTAATTTTATGGTTTTTGTGGTTTTTACTTTTCTTAAAGGACCACATTTGTTTTTCGTTACATTTCATGCAGATGGCCTACTTTAATTTTGATATTTTTCAAATTTTTTTTTTTTGCAATATATGAACCTGTCAGTTTTGTTTTTACTAAATTACTTGGAAATAAATTACAAAAGAAAAAGAGAATAAACATGCAGAATTGAAAGTTTTTCGTGTTACAAAATTTTTACTGAACAAATACAAGTGCACAAGACACACAGGGCAAATGTTCTTTATTTTATTTATTTTTGAACACATCAAAATATTTTAGTAAATGACTTTTGGGAGTATGCATTTTTAGGAAAGGATATGCTCTCATTGTTGGTCAAATAACTCAAAATTTGGAAAGCCTAACGATGATTTTTTAATTTGTTTTAAATTTGCAAGTCAGAAATTTTTCTTTATGATTAAGATGAAGTGAATCTAGTAGACCTGTAAATTACCCAATTTTTATCTCGGTGTATAATAAAATTAATATTCGGTAGTAATCAGGTATTAATATTGTATAATATGTCGGTTTTATACTTGGTGATTTAGGCAGTTTTGTCTTATTGTCACAGGTCTTATTCAGAATTAATAGGTTTCTTCTGTTGTTGCTTCTTCAATTTCAATGTGTTTATTGTTAGTCGAGTACGTTGTTTCACTTCAATTCAATTTTATTTGAATTTTGTTCACATATATAGTGGACACACGTGCGAGACGGTAATTTTCGTCCATAAAATCGACGATTGAATACATAGGATGTATTCATTCAAGATTCTATTAAGACTTTTACCCCAGTAGCTTCTCATGTGGCCACATATGATTACATTTTTTAGACTTCTCTGTATATATTACGAGTCTAGAGTTTCACAGACCATTATAATGGTGTAGTACTGAATATTTGAATTTATAAATTTTTATTAATTTTGCATAATTCTAGGGGCATATTTTTTTTATCGAACATTTACACATCTTACTGTTAGTGAGGACAACTCATATTTTCATTTTTATACATAGTATTGCATTTATTTATTTATAAATTTATTGTTACTTACTATCATGAAAAAAATTCTAATTTTCAAATTTTTTTTGCCAAACCAAAATTTTTTAATATAAAAAGTTTTCTTGTTACAATAAAACCAAAAAAACACAATCAAAAAACATAGTAATAAAGAAATCATTCAAAAACAACAACAAAACAAAAATGATAAAAATTACAAAACTCTTAAAAACTCAAAATGTGACTAGACATTTTTGGGTCATTGTTCCCATTATAAAAGGCAATTCATTTTATCCTTTTTACATAGACTAGCTATACTCGTATAAGTATTTTCGACATAAAAAAAAATTTTTTTGCTAAGGATATTTTCCACATTATTACTACTGTGCATATTTATAGGTGCTATACCTAAAAGTATTAAGGTTCTGCAATGTATTTCTAATCACAAAATATAGAATAAATTAATAAGTTTAGGGATTCTTTAAAAAATTCTTGAAAAAGTAAAAAATGTAAAGAAAATTGGAAAAAGCAATCAAAAAACATGACTAAACTTACAAATCTGAATTGTTGTTTTCCCTTTTGTTAAAAATTTTTAAAAAATTTAAATTGGTTTTTTTGGATTTTTTTTTTTTTGTTAGAAAAAATCATGACACCCCCTTGATTTATGATACTTGCAAGTTTTATAAATTTTGTAACTGACATATCCAATAACTTGAAAAATTTTTTTCAAGTACGCTGCCATTTTGAACTGATTTGTTGTTTTTTTTTTTTTTTTTTTTTGAAAAATTAAAAAAAAATTTATTCTGTGCTCCCGTTAAAATTTCAATCGTGTATAACAGTACGTTTTTGGGTACAAATAAATGAGCCTATTTTACCCTATTATTGTTAAATTGCATGTGTAGGGTGAGAGCAGAATAATATTTAGGGTAACTCATAATAATTTGACACAATTCATAAGCATGAACACATATTTCAGTATGTTAGTTGAAAAATAATAATTAAGTATTCTGATCACGTACTGCAGCACTTTGTAAATATTATTGACAGGCAATAAAAGCAGGGGTTAAATTCACAAATTGACAGTATGAGAGAGATTTTTGTGGTGAAGAGAAAAAAATTCTACTTTTTATTTTCGTATATTCAAGCTAGTTGTTTTTAGATTAAAGTATAATGTAAGGAAAATGTGATTTTAATTTAAAAAAAAAGAATCAAGGGTAAAATTGGTTGCATGTGTGTATTTCTAATTTTCTTTACATAATTTTAGGCTCATCACAAAAAAGCAGTTTAACAAAAATAAAATTTTTAAATCTTTTTACTAACTATTTGATTATCTAATTTGTATAACTAATTCAAGAGTACTTAAGAGTCTTAAGAGCAATCGTTTCTTTGATCTCAATTTTTTCTCACTTACCTGATATTTTAATTCGACTTTTAATACGAATTATTTTAGGCTGTGAGAATTTTCTCTGATTTTTGCAATTATTTCATGGTTGCCGTTTGAGCTTATAACGAACTCTTCGTTTACAAATTCTAGGTATGAAAAGCTGTTCATCTTTTTTTTCCAAATGTTGTTGTATAATATTTATTTTTTTCTGATACAGCTAATTTATTTATATAAATATATTACTGGGTAGGGCTATTATTTTAAATTTTGGAAACGGCAACCTAGTTTCGCCTCCTTTTCAAATTCTATTCTCAAATATTTTTTGCTTTTAGAATCATTTACTCTTGAATGGAGAGTATTTTTGAGTACTCTCTTTTATTTCGTATGTGTTCTCTAATTGTCTGTATGTTGTCTGTAATTAATATTCAGCATACTTGATACTTGGCGTATTTACGTTATTGTTAATAAACTTTCCATCTAATTCAGCTCTTACGTTATACCGTTTAAAATTTGTGCTCGCGTTTTGTGCTCTCAACCATTTAAAAACAAATTTTGTTGAAATCTGTACCTTTCTTTTTTAACTCTAAATTTTCTTGTTAATCATACGCTTAGTAAATTATATCAGGTAGGTAATTGAGGGTTAAAAATAAAATCAAAATTTGGTTTTTTTTTTCTAAATACTTTATTGAACGTGTTTTTATTTTTTAACATTTTTCTTTTTATGTGCCATTTTCAGTTTCGGATAAAATGAAAAAAAAAATATTTTTTCGTTTCTAGAGCAATCAACATTAATGATACCAGCTTGAATATACGTGCATGTTTTGACTTAATAATAAGGATTTTCTTGTTTTTTTATAGAAAAAAAATTTTTTGATTTAGAAATTTTTTTTTTGGAAATAATTTTCAAATTGGGGTAAACTATTGATTTTTTGATTGTCTTTTTTTTTTTGATTATATTATACTTATAAATAATGCCATATCACTTGCTATATATTTGGATATATAGATGTAGTACAGTTCTATACAAGTTTATTAAAATAATAATGTTAATTAAGGACCAAAATATAATTATTTTTTCATAAATCTAAATGAGAACTATTCGAAATATCTGGCAAATATTTAAACTTTTTGGGTAGATCAAAAGCTACTAATGAAGACAAAAATACCAACAAAAAATATAAGAGTAAATGAGATCCATTACCATAAATATGAATAAAAAGGAATAATTTTTTTAGAATAAAAAAATTCAATTGGTATATGATTGGAATTATATTGCCATTCAAGATAGATCAGTTCAGTTACGTGAATAGATTAAAAAAATGGCAAAAATTACAGACAAAATACGTAAACCACATACAAAATATGTTAAATTTTTTCTGTTCTATTTAAAGTAAATCGCAAAAATTGTTCAAATAAATCTTTTGAAATAAGATTATGACCTTGCCTCTACAAGTCAAATTTTATTTTCTTCATTTCTTTTGATTATAAGGCCACAGAATATTTTATTAACATACAAAAAATAATTTACAATTCTCTGAGGACTATTTTTAGATGATGTGCAAGTATATGTGCATATGTGTGTATATTTTATATATAATTTAATTTTGAAATTGATTTTTTGGAAATTGGATAACTTTACTAATGTCTATGGGAATTATTTTTTTTAAAATATTAAGAAAAATATTGTTAAAACAAAAAATAAGATTAGAGTCATTTTTTTATTGGCGATCTTTTAAGTACACAAAATCAATTGAGTGTAATTTTGGAATAAATTATTTGTAAAAAAATTACATTCCATAAATTTGCATATAGATTGATTAGAGTTTGAACAAAGTTCGGACATTATTGAAATTAATTTTCAAGTGTTGCTAATTTACGAACTTCAACATTTGACCGATTATTTATTTATAGAGCACATTCTGATCGTAAATTAGCAATGGATGAACTTTTATGTATACAAAATACGATACATGTTTCATATTTTTATAATTACACAAAAAGATACCGGACATTACTCTAGAACTCACTCTTCTCACATATCTGTTAATACTCTTTTCTAGTGTGTTTTAGTAAATACCAACAATAAATATAAGAGTAAATGAGAACCTTTACCATAAATATGAAATGAAGTTTTAAATTTAATATTAAGCAATTCACAATTAAAACTAATTTTTAATTAAAACAATTTCATTCACAATATTTTTTAAAATTTTGAATAAAATTTTAAAAGTTTCCATTTTTACACTCATACAGCCTCATAATTGCAGTCTTTTGAATATTATATTTTGATTACTTTAATTTAAATTAAATTTATACTAATCTGTTATATTTCAATATTATAAAATTGCAACTTAATATTTTAATTTTTACTCAAGAAATTTGAATTTTATAGCAAGATTTTATCAGCTCTATAATATTTCTTATGAGAGAGAAAAAAAAACAGTAAAGTATACAATTACAATCATTGTAAATTTTTTTTACGTCTATAATTGAGTGACATTAATGTCATTAACTTTTTTTATATATGTCAACTTTGACTTATACCTTCCTATAATATCGAATCAAATCGATATCTTTATTTTTGACGTGCGTACAACAAAAGAATACCAAGAGAAAATTCAATGAAAAAAGAGAGTAGTATAACAAATATGCATTAATGTCATAATTTTCTTTGAGTACCTCCTGATATTATGTACGCCCCTCTTTTATCTATTAAACCTATTAATTTACATTACAAGTGTTGTCGTCGTTATCATTATTTAAAAAATTTTATTACTTAATATCAAAGGATCGAAATTAATTTTTTCAAAATTAAAAATATTTTATAATTAAAATATTTTTTTCTTCTCTACTTCAACTCTTCACTACAAAAATGTAGTTGCCTTCAAAAATACTGCATACTTTTATAGATCAAACTCGAAATTTGAATTTTGGTGGTTACTTTGTATATCACTTTGCACTTTTATTAAAGTTAAGAAATAATAAAACTTTTCTAAAATAAATGCCAGCTGTCAATAATTCTTTATTATTTATTTCCTCGTGTTCTTTGATTTTCATACATTGTAAGCTTGATTTTTGAAATACGCAAACATCTTGCTTGTCTGTCGTCTGTATATGATTGAACAGGAACTTTTGTACCATTTCCATTGCATAAAATTATGAAAAATTTCAATTAAAATATTCAAAATTGAAAATAAATTGAAACAATAAAAAAATTTGAGAAAAATTTGAGAAAGGAGCAAAAAAACAAAAAGAAAAGTAGAAAATGACAGAATGACAAACAAAAAATTTTCGAACGATTGACGACGACTGATGTTTCGTTCGCGTTCATTTCAATATGTCATAATATTTTTTTTATTTTTCTTTTTTTCTCTCTTTTTCCTATTAGTTTTCATAATTGTATTATTTTTGTGTAATATTGCTAATTTCTAAGTGTATGTGTGTGCATATGTATTACAAAAGTGTGAATATGAGAAAAATAGTAAAAAAAATCGAAAAAGAAAAATTAAAGTTTTCAATTACCGCGGAAAAGCATAACTTTGGAAAATCTTTTGTTTTTTATTTTTCTATGAAAAGGATTGAATTTCATACTACTTAAAATGAATGTTAGTTATGTTGAATATTTTGTACTTGTAACTTAGGCTTACATGCATACGTATGTCATATTGTGTACTTGACGATGATTTGGTGATGATATTTTTGTTTTTCTTTTATTTTTTTGCGGTCTTCTTAACTTCGCTAAATAAGTAGTGTAAGTATACATTTGCTATAACTGTGTATTTAAATATTAAGAAAGAGAGAGACAGAGAGTGAGTTGAGTTAATTTTAAACATTGTTTTATTTTTCTCTTTACTGTAGGTAATTTAATTTTTTTTTTATTTTAAATTCAAGTCTGGAGCTAAGGTGAAAACTTGAACTTTGATCTCATAATGTAGAGGCCAAACATTTATGTATGTATATTAATATACATATGTATGTATACAAGTAAGTGCAAGTATTTGCACATTATATGGAATTATAAGTGTTGGGGTATATTGAAGAAACCTAAGATGACTGTTAATAATATTTTTTATCGCACTTAAGGATTTCTTTAGTTTACTTTTTTTTTTTCGTTATTTTCACCATTAAAGAAAATTAATTATAATTTAAAGGTCTTCCATTTTTCATATTCATAATTTATTTATTGACAAAATCAATGATAGTTAAATTGTTTATTACATAATAAATTAAAAAAATTTTCTTTTCGTTAATTTTTGAAAATTAAATTTGTGCTATCAACTATAATTAAAACAAAATTGGAATTACTAGAATTTTAGAATTAAGAAGCTCAGTTAAATATTTTGAAAGACTGAGTTTTAAAATCTTGTTTGATACGAGAATGAATTAAATCCGGAGAGAAAATGCACCTTCTCACTAAGACATATTGGAATTTTACTTGTCACATTATAAATCGCCCAATAAATTTAAAGATAATAGCATATTACGTCAAAATTAAGCACCGTACTATTAAATAATAGCACCTTACATCAATTTTAGTTGATGATCGTTTCAAAATTTATTGAAATAAGAATTACTTTGCCAAATTAACACACACTAACCTAAAAAGAAAAAAAAATTTAAGTGTTTAAATGTCATGCGACTTCAAAATGTCATACGACTTTACAATATCATGCGATTTATAGAGGGTTAAAAATTTAATTTTTAAATTATCAAACAATTTCTAATTAAATACCTATACTTACATTGTATAAAGAGGACGAAAAATTTTACCAAATTAATTGTCACTATATAATTATTATTAAGAAGTTCTGTGTATTAGAATGAGTCATTTAGTTCTATATATTGTGTAAAAAATTCTATGACAATTATATTATTTGCAAAAGTATGAGAGTATAAGATTTCAAATTCTAAAAATTGGGCCATCTTTTACGAAAATTATAATTTTGAGAAGTTAAATTAATAAAGGTTCCTCAACTTAAGCATAATATTATAAAGAAAAAGAAGGTTAACAATGTTTTTTCCTTTTTTTTTTTGAATCGGTTAAATTTCACATTAGTTCCGCTTTAATGCATTAACAAGATTTTACAAATTAAATTTCTTAAGAATTTTTAGGCATTATAAGAATAAAAAGCAAACTCTTAACCTGACATCAACTACTGTTATACTTAAAAGAAATAATTAAATATTTAATTTTCTTTTATGAGCAAAAGAGAAAAAAATAATTAAAACAAAAATTAGAGCCATAAGAATGTCATTATACTCATAAGTTCATAATATACACACATTAATTCACATACATATTCACATTCATACAACATGTAGAAATTAATCATATGTCATATACTATGCATATACATATAACACATTTTCTTCAAATTATAACACAAGAATTAATATTTAAATTGTGTCATATGTGTGTGTGTGTGTGTTTGGTTTAATATATGAAAACAGTACAAAACCTTATAAAATTGCCGAACAAATTGCTAACTGGACATTTGATTTGATTTTATTTGTCTTGTTTTTGTTTTTTTTTTAATATTTTCTTACTTTCTTGGAATGTGGCGTTAAAATGTGCATTGGACATGTGACACTATTAAAATTTTTTTTTTTCTTACCTATATTTTTTATTTTCAGAAAATATAAGTAATCACAATCAGTTAGTTACCTAAGTCACTACCTATTAAATTGCATAAGAATTTCAAATATCTACACACAAACACTCCTAATATTGTAAGATTAACGTAAATCGTATACATGATAAGTTGGTGAACGCATTTTTGTTCATAATTTTTTTTTTCTTTTCTATACTTTTTCCCCACATTTCGGTTCTAATGAATGATTAGTATAAAAGTATAAAAAAATTTTACGTTATGATTATGAAGAATTTAAAGAATCTTGTCCCGTCATCAACAATTTTTTTACTTTTTGTTGTTATTATTATTGTTATTTGCATACTTGCATAATTTTATATTGAAATAATTGAAGCATATGAAATAATATTCATAATTTTATTCTACTTACATGTTTGTACGTGTATATGCATGGGTACATAACTTTGAATATGGGATTAAAAATATATAAAACAAAATTTTGAAAGAAAAAGAGAAAAATTCCAGACTATTGAGAATTGAGGTGAAATTTAAAATTAAAATATATTAAATAAACAAAACATGTTTTATCATGTCCAAATCGATTAATCTCATAATAATAATGTAAAACATAAAAACAAAAGGAACAATAATTACAAGAGAGCCAAAAGAGAATATAGGGAAAAATTATTAGCGAAGGGAATTCGTATGGATTATTTAGGGTGGTAGAATATTTGTGATAATACTAAAATTGACAAAGTCACAAAGAAGTGAATTACCTATGACAATATTACAGATAATTTCTGTGAATGCCATCTTAAATTTCTTCAATAGTTTAAATTCCCTTATACATGTATATTAACATGTAATTTTAAAATTACCCATACTTATAAGTCATTTGGGAAATTAAATCAGCTTGTTGATTAATATTCAATTGAGAAAATTATTAAATTTTTTAATGGTAATTAAGAGATTTTGTAAAATTTTTAAATATCAAATTCAAAATGAATATGTACATACATATGTATGTGTTAAATCTCATTTTCTAAAATGGTTTTATTCTGATTTTTTTAATTTTTCATTACCCTTTATGAGATCTAATAGCTTCTTATTGTGCAAATGATAATGCTACACGCTATTATTTTCGCATCATGTCGACATTTTATTGCTGCTAAACTGTGTAAAGAAGACCTCACGGATTCGGGTACAAATTTTCATTAATTTATTCTTCTTCCTCATTTTATGACTTCTTAAATCTCTTCTAGTATTCAGAACTTATATTCAAATTGAAAATTTTAAGACACAAGTATAAAAAACTTTTCAAAAATTTCAATTTCCTGCAAAAGCAGACGTACAAAAAAAGAAATTTATTATTTCACTTCTCTTTCACGCACAACGTCATTAAAATTTCTAATAAACTTGAACTTATTACTAAAGTAAACATTTTTTTTAAATTAAATTTCAAAAATTTAATAAATAAAATTTTAAACAATTTTCAATACATTTGATTTCATTTTGAAGGCTTTTCTGACATTTCTATTTTTTTGAAATAAATTTGAAACAAATTTATTTTTTGTTTGTAATTTTTCATCGATTTTCATGAAATATTCATTTTAAACTGTCAAAAAATTTTTATTCTCATAATATTTCACTCTCTCATAATATTTTTAATTTTATGTACAGATTTACATAATTTATTTATTTTTATTAATAAGAGTAAATATAAATTTAATTTTTTCTCTTGTTTCCATTTTCATTATGATTAACATGTTATGGGCACTGTTAATGAGTTGACCGATGAATTTTGTTTATTTTTTATGAGAACGCAATATGTACTTGCTAAGATCAATATGTCAATGTCAATATTTTTATTTTTACTTATTTTTTTCATATTTGTTTGGATTCAAACCATAAAAATCTAACATCTGTTACTTTAACAGTTATTTTTAATTGGATATTATTGTTTTTGTTTTGTTTTATAAATTTTATTAAACACATTGTTGACCGGGTGTTTTTTATAAGAACTAACGCGTGTGTCCGGCGATTTTTGGATTTGAAAATTCTCAACACTTTTTTCACATAATATATTTATTAGAAACTTTTTTATTGCATAATATATTTATAAGGAACTTTGCACACATTGTATTAAATTACATGTTTTAATATTTTTTAAGAGTATGATAGGCTTCGTTATCGAAAGACGTCATATGACGTTCCCGGTCAACAATGTGTTAACAAAAATGAAAAACTTAATCGGAAATCGCAATTAAAATTTTATTTTTGTGAATGAACAAAAAATAAATACAAATTTTTAAATTTTTACATAAATAAGTACGTGGATGTACCTATAAATTTCTAAAATATTTAACAAAAATTTTAAAGAGAAAGTGAATATAAAAGACTGGGAAACCGCATAGGCAAGTTATCTGTAAAAAACAAAAAAAAAATATATATTTCACGTAACTTAAGATCAGAGTTGCTAATTTGATACCAAAATTTTGTTAAACTGTATGGTTTTTATCCAAAATTTTTTAAATTATAATTTCATTTTGCACATACAGGTTAAACTGGAATTGATTTAAAATTGCATATGTTTTGGCTCCTTCATTCCATTCCTCCATTCAATATTGTGACTCCAATCACCTAAACTTCGGCCGTAATTTAAATAATCGAAGAATTTTGAACTCGGATTCCAGTCTAAAATGTTGATAAATATAGCAGTAAAAATTAATTTAGTTTGACAATAAAAATTGTATATTTACGTGCGTTTATTTTTTAAAATTATCTTGAAAAAATGGAAACACAAACGTATTTTTTAGTCACTCCTCCTAAGTGTATGCTTTATCATATAGCTTGGAAATCGTTATTGTATTGAGCCTGTTTTTTTTTTTAGTTTTGCCCATGTTTGAATTTAAGACGGATATGCTGTCCACCCTGAAAACTCTATTCTAGTAATTGTCGGCTACCAATTGTTTGATGAAAGACTGGAAGAAATCAGTTTTCATTCTGTATACTTAAATCAAACAATTCAATAAATTTAGTTAAACATTTTAATTTAATTAACAAAAATCATATATCTTATTTTTTTTTAATTTTAAACGCATTAAAAACTAAGAAAATATAAAATAGGTGTATGAGAAAATTTCAATGGCGTTAAGAAATCAATTAATTTAATTATAGAAGTGTAAGAAAGAAGAAGAAAACTATATAACAAGAAATCGGAATTGTTAATTTCATTTTGATTAAATTATTGCCATAAAAATCAGAAAAAAAAATTCCATTTCAAAGTTATACAATTTTTTTTTTTTATGTTTTAAATTGAAATTTTTTAAATTCAATAATAATTAAAAAAATAAAAAAAATTTTACAGGTAATAAATTAAATAATAATATTTTTTAAAAGCAATGTTAATTCGTGGTTTTCTATGTTTATTAATTTCAATTTTTTTTTCTCTCTCTCTCAATGAAATGCTTTTTTTTTTATTATTGAATTAATAGATAGAAATTGTGGTGGTAGTAGGTCGAGATCTTTATATAGTCATAAATATATCAATCATTTTTATGTAATAAAAATTATTTATTATTAATATTAATGAAATTATTAAAGCCAATATTATAATTATTAGCTTACATGCTAATAACCTACAATTTAAATAATAGTTAATTACCTACTTGAAGTAGCGCAAAGTGTGCAACCTATATTAAGTACAAGTTAATAATTAATTATATTTTATCCCTGAATAATTTTATTATATTTCAATATTTTATATATATATATGTAGATGTATATGAAGACGGGGATTAAAGATTAACAAAATGACATAGATTATATAAAATTGGATTAAGTGTACACTTGTAGAATTCTATAGAAATTTATCAGGTTTCTTTCTCAGGTACATCCACATATACTTATATTGAAATCAAGTTGAAAAATAAAAGATATAGGTAATAAATATTTAAAAAATGTTAAAAATTAGAGCATAATTGAAAATCATCAATGAATACATAATAAAAAAAACAGCCATAAAATAGAAAATAAAAAAAAAAATTAATTGAAAATTTTTTGTTGAAAAAATTCATTCAGTCGCAATTAATTTACGATGAGTGGGTAACACCATATAAATATGTGATGATCTCTCTTATACTCGTAATATAAAATTAATTGAGTATTTTATTAACAATAAGTATCTCAAAAATTAAAGACTCAAATAGTTAATTTCGTAATAAATATTAATTTTAATTAGATTAATAGAACTAGCTTAATTAATTATCAATGCTTAAAAAAAAAAAAGAAATTGCATATTTTTAGGCTCCAAAATTTTTATTTTTGGATCTATAATAGTTTATTTAATGTTTTGTTCAGTAAAAATGCTCCGACAATTTCAAACAAAAATTCTAATTTAAATTCTTTAACAATATTGACAGTCACAACTCCCCACTAGCTACAAAAAAATTACAAACTCTCTCAGGAATTAATTAAAAATTTTGATTATTCTCCCAAAAATTTAAGGAATGACTTAACTTGTTTTTCAATTCTCCTACATTAGATTTGTATTTGATTTTATTACTCTCCCTCTCTCTCTCTCTTTTTATATCATTATCAAAATTAAAACGTCATTTATGGCTCATTATTTCGAAATTTGACAATGCAATATTTGACCTGGAACACAAATAACTCCTTTTATTTATTGATTATTTTGACAATGTTGACAATATAAAAAATCTCAGAGAAATTAAAAATTTGCCATCTTTTTTTTCCTAACAACTTTTTTTTTTGTAATCTCTTGACATAAAGTGTACAAATGTGAAATTTGTTGAGTTTATGGTGTTTGGAGACCCAAACATAATTGTTATTAAAAACTTTGAAAATTTTTTTAGAATTTATTTTAGTTTTAATGACAAAATAAAAAAAAAAAATTTAAAATTCTTTTAAAATTTTTTTTTATGAAAATTATAATGTATGCTTACATTGTACTTGAAATGTAATACTTTTAGGTGTGGTGTTGTTTGTACTTGAGGTTTTTTTCTAATTGTTGTTTTTTGTAATTGTTTTGTACTGTAGATATTGTTGTTAAGACATATTGTTTTTGTTATGTAATATGATATTAAAGAATTGTAAATACATAAATGTATTGTACAGCTAGACAAACTAGATTAATTTAGGATAATTTTTTAGTTTTTAGTTTAGTTTAGAATATTTGAATTTTGTCACACGTACATATTTTATGTTATACAATAAAAGTTATTCTAGTATAAAACCCTATACATTAATCCTTAAAACGATAACCGAAAACAATGACATTACTAATAAAATCAATTACCATAAATCAATAATCTGGTTTATTCAAGTTGGTTTAATTTAATAAAATCAAGTTTCTAATTTTCCAACTACTTTGGTCTCGATCTTTATATTTTTTTGTATACGAATTTTTTGTATTCCCTGCATTCTATATTTATTTGAACAAATACTTAACAAGAAAACTGATAATAAATTAGAAATGAATTCAGAGATGAATAAAGAAAATTATAGTTTAAAAAAGAACTGCCAAAACTAAAAATGTCAAACAATTAAATGACTGTCAATCATATACATATTTATGTACAACATTTTCAATAAATATATACATACTTAAAAGAATTTCACGTTGATCAGTCAAAATATTCTCTAATTTATAAATAATTTTAAATATTTTTAAATACATACATAATAATTAATTATTTTATTTCTTGAGAAATTGAAAAACTAAAAAAAAGAAAAAGAATTCGCATTAAAAATGAAGATAAATGTCATCAATCTGTCGCCATCTAGTTTATTATATTTAAAATAATTTGTTATTCTCTCTTATTTTGACAATTACATTTTATTCATATAATTAAAAAAATTTTAATTAAATTTTCAATTAGTTTGTAATAAATTATTTCCGATTAAATTATGCATTTTGATTAAAAATTTAAATGGGAAAAAAAAACCAATTAAATGAAATTTGTAGATTAAATAAGGAATTTGTACTTGTCATTTTGACATTGTCTGACAGATTGAATATTTGTCATTTTGTTGAGATTTTGTAATTAGGCGCCGCGCGTCACTTTCCTAGAATGTTAAAGGTGTTATTTTTGTTTGAAGTTTGGATTTTTTTTTTTGTTGAAAAACATACATAAATATTTTATGATGATTGACAAATTTCAACAGAAAAATAATAAAAATAAATATTTTTTTTTATAGATTTGCTTTTTAGAATTCTTAAAATTATTGTGACATTTACAATGCGACAGAAATACGAGTATCAGTTCTTTTCAATTGATCATTTTAACGAATATTTAATTTATAATTAAAATTTATAATTTTTAAAGGAGGCCTGATATCTCTTCGACGGGGGCATATGGGTGCTGTGATAAGGAGTTCTGACAGACGATTGTCTGATTGGCGAACATGCAAGGAAGATGGGTTGCTCGCTAATGATCTCTGTAGAAGTCAACTTTAGGCAAAGATTTTTTGGGTCTTCTTCTTTGGTTGTTCTGCGGACTTAGCAGATATGTTAGAGTTTAGTGGACTTAGCGTAAATATTAGAGTTATTGGCCGATTTGTGAGGAATCTCGGCTGATTAGAGTTCAAACCTAGGTGTGCTATGTGTACACTTCGTGGGGCCGCGTTAACCAAACCTAACCTATAATTTGCAAAAGTGTTAATGGTGTCGGATATCTGTTTCCGTTACAATAACGTGGAGAATAAATAGTTTTATTCACTAAATATATTAAAAAGTACAATAACCGCCATAGCTATTTTGATTGCAGAAATACATTACGTTCCTCAATCCTACTTGCTTCAATGATTACTTAAATGATTACTTAATGATTACTTTAGTTTTCCACAAGAATTATGTACATAAATATTTCCAAAATCAATATTTTTCTCTGATAAAATTCCAAATTGAATTTTCATTTAATGATTTTATGCATTCTTGCAAAATTTATTTACGGACTAAAAAACTTCTTTCAACATAATGAAAAACAAATTTCAAAATCAATACAAAAACAAAAAACATTTGGTAGACTTTTCGTCTAGACTTGTATTTTGCTCCAACAATTTGCTTTCTCAACAAACAATTCTTCTTATCTTGTACAAAATTGTATTGTGTTCGCCAAGGTTGTCGTCTTCTTCTCTTATTTTCTTTTTAATTTTTCATAATAATATTTTTGATAATAAATCTTTTCAGTAAACAATTTTTTGTTCAACTCTAACTAGCATTTAAGAGTAGTTTTATTTTTTTGATTTGGCAACTATGTATACGATTTCCTTTCCTTAGTTCAAAGATTTTAAACTTTTGATAACTTTTATATTTGCTTACAATCTAAACTGATAATTTTTAATATATTTGCAAAATTTTGCTCATGTTGCTGAATTTCTTGTATAAAATTTGCAAACAATATTTATTTGAACGGCTAGTAAATTTGTTGAGCAATAAATGATGCTTATTGGAGTAAAATAAAAAAAAATTCAAAATATTTCAAACATTACTCATATTTTTTTTCTCGTGGTTTTTCTTTTTTTTTTTCATCTCATCAAGTGTTTGATATTCACGTTTTCTGTAGGTTTTAAAAAATTCTCAAAATATTTTCCTCATTTTTTTTTATAGTTTATTGCAATTTTTTGTTTTTTCTTTGAGAAATATTTCATAATACTTGTTATGTTTTTGGCATGGAAAAACATAATTTCACTAAAGAATTCATGGTATTTGCACTAACAAAAATTTTAATAATAAAAATTTTAAGACTAAAAAACCGTGTATACATGAGAAAATTTTGTAAAAAAAAAAATAAACATGAATTGAGAAAAATTTTAATTCACGAACTGATCAAAATATTTTATTCAACACGGCAGTCTAGTTTGTCGACTAACAGCTTTGTATATTAATATAGCTCTTCAAAAATTTCTAAGAATAAATGTTAATTCTATTCATTATATTGTGGGTGTTTTTGTTTTCTTGGCGCCCGAGCATGAACTCGTATTCATTATATTGTGGGTTACTGTTCGTTATAGTGTGGGTGACAAGCGTGAAGCCATATTCCCTATATTGTGAGTCTTTCTTTTCTGGCTTCGTGGCGCCCGAGCGTAAACCCAAAATTTTACTCAAAAATTGTACATTAAAAGATTTTACTAATTTTTGTAGAGTCTGTTATACTAAATGGAGCTTTAATTTTTCAAATATGTTGCCACTTTTCTATTTTACACATCAGCACCCCAAATATTTTTCAATTTACAATTTATTTTTAATTCAAATCACAATTTAATTTTCATATGCGATATGTAAACGCAGGCAATTCAGTGGACAATTGTATTACTAATAATTTTTTGCTGCTTATAATTTGACCTTCTTCAGGCGACAATTTGATGTCTATAAAATGTGAAATTTTTCAAATACTTGTATTATTTTAAATTCTTCTTATCTCTTACATCAAAATAATTAGGGGTAAATCTTTTATTTTTTCTTTTATTTAATTTTTTTTGTTTGTTGGTCAAATAATGCATAAAAAAAAAAATAAATTGGATAATTTTTTTTTTTTTTTTTTGAAGAAAATTTTTATTTTGCCAAAAAATTATTTTACTATTAAGTTAATTGTAAATTTTATGAACTTCCCGATAATAAATTTTGTGAGTGGGTAATAATAATAAGAGACACAAAAAATAGAATAAAAAATTTATTATGTGATTTAAAGCATTATTGACGTTTAAAATGAGTGTAATGCATTCTATATACAGTGAGTAATAAAACACAGAGAGAATAAGTGACAGAAATTGTAATTAAATTTTAATGATAACTGTAGAATTACGAGTATATAAAAAGTTTAAGAATTGTTTTTTCTTAGTAAAGTACATTTTATTACCTTTTCAGGCTTCCAAACTTACACTTCCTACATTCATGTTTCCTTAGATTTTTATATTTGTTTCACCATTTTATGGTTATATTGTATGTGAATGTCATATTATAACATTTGCTTGACTATAAAATGTTATAATAGTGAATGAAACTTATATGGTGTTCAAAATTAATTTTAACTGTTATTAAACCTTGCATGTTTACGTTTATCTGAAAATAAACAAATTTTCTTTCTGTTTGTTTCAAAACACCACTGCAAACTGAGATTATCAAACAGAAGATAGCAAAGTAATTTAATAGTTTCCCCCCTAAATTTGACGTAAATTTTTTGTTCTAAACACATCAAATTAAAGTTTTTAGCGGAGAATTTTAGTTTTGTGGTGAAAGTCATTTAAGTCGTTAGTCAGAATTTTTTTTACAATTTCCGAATTTTGAAATAAAATTTTGCTAAATGTAATAATATTTTAAAATTTTAAATCACCCTGTATATATTTTTGGAACATTTAATTTATAACAATTTTCTCTTTTTTTTTTGCAGGTAAGCAATATTTGTGTCTGGTCAATACTTTTATTTGGTAATGTACATTTATTTCAAATTTTTATTATTTTTATTTAAATATTTTGAAGTACGTGATGTACTCTTAAAGTGAAAAGTGACGTCATATAACACTAACCATCATTTACCAATACAAATCATTAAATACGATTGAAATCTGAAAAATTCGATTTATTTAAAAGAATAATAAATTTTGTGAGCCTACAGATATGCAATATTTTTCTATATAATAATTTCACCATACATAGCTGTTTATTTTATAAAACTACGCAAATTTCTACAAAATTCATAAAATTTTATGTAAAAGATAATTTCTTAAGTTTAATCAACCCAATATTGAAATAATGGGGAAAACAAAGCAAAACTTTGTACATAATGTTTTCCGAAATCTGGAATAAATCGCCTTCTTTCTCGTTATCTTCATATTATCATTATCTCTTTTCTACTAATACATTTCTGTATCTGGTCATAAAATCTTATATAAAGTCTATATACATACTTTTAACGTTATAAGTTCAATAACTTCTGCTTATCACTACAATAGGCCTATATTTCACTAGAAAGTTTTATCTTTACTCTCTATAGTACCGGAAGTAAAATCAACTATTTCACATACATAATTGGATTACTTACAATCTTATTTACATAGTTACTTTTAAAAAAAAATATAAAATTTAATATCCTATGCAACTTTCAACAAGAAAAAGGATCTTTTAAAATTTTTGAAAACAAAATATCAATTTTTCCCCCGTTGTATTTTTCTTTCTCTTTTATATACCACCCTCATATACACATACATACCAATGTAAATAAAGACCAAAAACTATATAAGGAGGAAATAACAATAAAAACAAAAAATGGAGCTGAACTGGGATTCTTTTGACCTAATTTTAAAATTTTCATCAGCCCAGGCATTTTTTGTTTTTATAGTTTTTCCGTTTCATATAAAAAAATTATTTTCAACACATCTAAAAATTTTAATGTTATATTTTCTCATTCTCTTTCTCTCACTCTCACTCTCTATCTCTCTCTATTTTTAAATTTTCAAGAGTCTCTGTTCTTTCTTACACTTTATTATTACAAAATCCTCTTTATTTTTGAAAACGTGGTGTTCAACGTTTTTTAAACTGATTTAGTTGTAAAATAAAAAAGAAAACAATAAAAAATTTAATTTTTATTCTTTCAATTTTTTTTTTGGGTTAGTTATTCTATCTCTTTTGCACTCATTGTATTTTTTTGCAATTTTATCCCTTAAATGAATTTTCGCCGAAAAAAAATTTTATTTTTCTTATCAATATTGCTTTTGGGTAAAATTAAGATGACGGAAAGAAAAAAACGCCATTTCCAAACTTTATTTGTTTTTGCAAAAATAAATAAAATTTTAAAAAATTTAAGAATTTAAGAAGCATTCAACTCAAGTATAGTGAGAAATACTTGAAATTTTGAAATAAACACCTTTAGATTGTGAACTCTCTTCGAAAACATCTCTTCGGCCCTGTTCTATGTGTTTTCAGCAATTTTATAAGTTGTACGGAACTTTTACTATGGTAAGCTTATGAAAATTATACGACATTTTTTTTTTTTGACTGAAGGTAACCTTTAATATATGTGACAAGAAATCGAAACAGCTTAATTTGATTGTTGTATGTCTGTCAGTCAAAGATAAATAATGAATGGCTTGTAATTCACAATTGAACCTCTGTTAATTCCGCAATTTTAAATTCATATTGTAAAGTAAGATTCAAAAATGGGGATGTAAGAATGTTTTCTTTTCCAATTAAATAATTTTTATTATTCAACGAGAATTAGAATAAGCGAGAAAAGTTTACTTCATTGACGAATATGCCCACAATTACAATTGAATTTATAGAAGATACAACTGGTATCTTCTATAATGCTAGAAATTCCAAACCAAATCCAAATTGTTAAGAAAATAGCCGAATTATTTTACTATTTTTATTGTGAATTGTAAATTTCATTAATTTTATGCAAGGCGAAAATCAAATTTCCTCAAGGAAATGTGAGATGTCAGTCATTGACTTAAAACATAATTATTATCGTAATAGAATGCTTTCAATTTTAAGTCTACAAGTGAAGTAAAAAACTCACCATACTTGTTAAACACACAAATTATTTTTTTACGATTTTGTAATGGAAAATATGAAAGAAAATTGTAAAAGTTTCACAATTTTCTATTTTATTTTTCCTTCCCAATTTTATTACTTCTTTTCTCTTTTTCATCATAATTCTTTTATAATTTTTAACATATTTCTTCTCTCTTTCCAACTTTTATTGAACATTTTTCTCAATTCACAGCTTTAAATTATAATTTTTTTTTTATATTTTCCCATTCATTTTATTTTACGATTCTTTTATATTTTTGCCATTTCCTTTTCTTCTTCTATAATCTCTATGTTCGTTTCTCAGTTCATTGCTTTGATATTTAGAAAACTTTTCGAAAAAAGGAACAAAAAAAAAGGACTCGGAAAAATCATAAGCGGATTTTTGTTTTGTTTTTTGGAATAGAAAGAAATAAAATAAAGATTTTTGTTTTTTACGCACCGTTAATACAAAGATGTTGTGCAAAATAACTAAATTTTTTAAACGGTATATGATAAAAAAAAATTGTTGGAGAAAAAATAAAAAAGGAAATGTCAGATTCAGAAAGGTTTTTGAATGTATTGGAAAGGTTTTTGATTTAACACAAAAAAAAAATTGATTTTCTTTCCTTTTCATTTGTTCTGAGAGGATTAAGACTTCATACACGAGTGAATAATACAAAAAAAAAATTAAAAAATTATTTTGAATATTAGAAAGCTTTTAGTGTTTTTGCTAGGTTCATGAAACAAATGAGAATACTCTTTGCTATTGCTTAGCATAAGAGCAAGAACTCGTTGTTCACCTATAATGTTTGTACTGGCACCTTTATACTTGTGCGAATTAGCATTTTCGGCAGGTATTTAGTGGTTCATGAAGGTTTATTTTATAAACGAACGGAAAGTTATCATAAACCTTTTGTACTGCAGTGATTTGTTCTTGAATTAACTCCTGCCCAATAGAAATATAAATTTTCCCACAACACATTTCAAATTTTATTCAATATTCTTGTAATTTGAGTCGTGCTTGATTTACAAACTAAGAAGGAATCAGTAGTCTGAAATATTCTAACTGAATATCAGTAAGGTATTAAAATTAGAATGGCCAAATGAATCTTGTATACGAAACTTTTTATACGCAAAAAAATAAAAAGATAAAAAATAAATAAATAATTTAATAAAAATATACGATAAAACCAAATGTGTATTTAATTTTATTTCCTTAAAACTTCTTTCATTTGTTCTTAATCCAACTTAAAAAGAAAATATCCTTTTATACTAATTCAGTTTTCTAATCTTGAAAAATTTTTCACATGTGCCATGTTTTTTTAAGCATTTTTCCAATATACAATACACATAAGCATATAAACATACGACTAAGTTATACAAATGTATAAATAATATTTTTGGAAAATCCTACCATATATCATGTATGTAAGTATATATGTTGATATATGTGGTTCTAAATCTATAGAATCTTATTAAAAGTTCTCAAGAATAGAATAAGTTTTTCATATATATTTCAATAATTGAATTAGTATTTGAAGATATTGATTTCTTTTTCCGGGTTACCAAATTAAATTAAAATAAATAAAAACTTTAGAAATGAATTGTGTTGTATTCAATAGTTCATCTTCTATAATTAGTTCCAAAATTCTTTTTTATAAGTAGTACCTTTAAAACTTTTCAAAATAATTTCACACATTGGTGTATGATACATAAATTATATTTAAAATTAGGGTATTTTGTTGTTTGAACTCTCTATTATACTATTCGTAACTTAATCATACAAATTGTTGTGTATAATCTTGTATGAATAATGTTTGAATTTAGATTTAAAAGCTTAGTTTTCATTGCAAATCATCATAGTCTGACATAAACATTGTGTTCAATATAGTTCCGAAGATGCATAGCTATCACGTGAATAATTTTATTCTCAGCTGTATAGCTAGTTTAATTTTATTTATTTATACATGTAAATTCAAGTTTGACCTCACAACATGTTTGAAGAGATATTTAAAAAATTTTAAAAAATTTAAGAATAATTGATCTTGGTAAAACAAGGAGCTTCTATTTAGAAATCTATGTTCATTATTTCTATCACTAATTTGGTGTATACATTAAACATCATTCATATCATCCAATTCTAATCAAACAAAATCCGAGAACAATAATTGAGTCTCTTAATCCTACCTTTTACTACTACGTAAAAGGTTCTTTTGTATAAATTAAAATTCCAATAACCAGAGGATAAAAATCTTCTCATTGTTTATCGTATTTATTTATAGAATTCAGTAAAGTTTATTATGTATTACAAATAAAATTTTCCTAAAATCAAATCAAATGTTCTATCAGGCGTATAATAAATTTCTATATTATTTCATTGTTAAATACAATTTATTCATTATTCTTATTAATCAAGTTATTTTAAGTTTACTCGTATTTCCGAAGAAATAAAATCTTAAATTTAGACTTATCCTTGTTTTCAGTACAATAAAAATAAATGATTTCAATATTTTTTTTTTATATTCTCATTTTTGCTTGAAAGAATATGTGTCGAACGCCTTCATACATGTATGACTACTCTCTCTTTCTCTCTCTCTGTACATAATATTTTTTTTTTGTTGTATATTGGAAAATTATTAATGGTGTAGTGTTAAACCATCTGGAATTTTCTTATTGAATGAAAAAGAAAAAGTTGAAATATTTATTTTTAGAAAAAAAAAGAAAAAAAAGAGGAAGTTATAAATTTCATAAATGTTATGATTTTCCTTTCTACATAATGTATGAGGTGTTGGTTGTTATCATACTACAATTTATTTTCATGTGGGTGGTTAACGACAAAAAAAAAAAAAAAACAAACGACGACACAGCAGGATAATCGAGTTAAAAAAGAAAAGCTAATTTTACTTTTTTCTTTTTTTATTCGTTCTACTTTCCTTTTTTAGAAATTTTCTTTTTTCGTTTTTCTTCTTTTCCGTTTTAGTTATGATTGTTACGTTTTCCTTATGGGAAAATTAAGATTTTCTTTTTTCTTTTCATATTTTTTTTGTTTTTCTTTTTCTTTGAAAGTTTATTCTTGATATTTACATTTGACATTTTTACTGTTATTTTTTCTCTCATTTCATATATGTGCTGCGAAAATTTAGATGGTGTATTTTTAGAATATTTTTTTTTTTCGGTTTAATGAAAAGAAAAATTAATTTCTTGTAAAACAAATAATTTGGCTCGTGTTAGAAAATTGGTAGAAAATACGGATTTGTTTCAATGGTATAAAAGAAACAAAAAATATTCGTGCTTATTACATGTATGGGTAATTTTTATGAATTGAAAAGGAAGAACCTACATACATCTATCCATTTAATAAATTCATCCGTAAGATACTCGTATTTATAAAGTTTATTCTTCATTATCACCATTTATTTATAATGGAAAATATTTTTTATAATTTCAAAATTAATTATGATTAATGAAAATTTTAATTAATTTATTACTTCATTAAATTTTGAATTATTATTAGGCTTTATATTATTAAATTTTGAGTTCACTTTTGCCATTAGAACTTTAAAAGACTTCCATATGCATTCTAAATGCAAGTCTATCGTTCGTCAACAAGTTGTTGTTGATATGATTGATATTTGTAATTGGGTTTTAATAAATTTCTTCTAAAACAGAAAGTTCTAGTATACTCTACAAATCATAATGAAAATTGAGTAAGTTTCTAACAAATCAATTAAAAATTCTATAAGCATCAAAGACTTTCAAAAATTAATTGCTTTCGAAGTCGATAGTTTAGCTAGCTGATATCAAAAATTCATTCAGAGAGATGTTAAGATTTATTGTATAGAACGGTTTATGCTGCCTACTAGATTTTTATAATTATTAGAAAAAAATTTAATTAAAACGCTAAAAATTTTGGAGAAAAAAAAAAAACAAACAATCAAAAAAATTATTTTTTCACTATACAAAAATTTTTCATTAAAAATATTTTTTTCTTTCATAAAATAAATTTTATCAAAAATTTTTCAATGTAAAAATTAAAATATGGAGTTCAATGCTCGAAAAAACTGGGGCAAAAAGGATGTTTATATTCAATCATAATTTATATATATACACATAGATGTCTCTGCATTCAATTCACCGACAGGCAAAAAAAAAAAGACATAACATTCTATATAGCAAATACAAATTTCATATTCACATATTTTTCCTTTCGCATACAATTATGAATAGACACATGTATATGAAACATTTAAAATTACCTTAGAGTTCCATATTCATAAATATACTTATATGTTCTCGTATGTTACGGTAAAAGTATTTCATATTAGAGTAAACATGAAGAAATTGTAGGCTCGTCCTTATTATTGGTTGGATTGCAATTAGAACAATGATCCGTAACCAAATCTAGATATGCATATATATGAGTATGTGCGAAAGAACTGAACGGGGTAGGAGAACCCCTGGGGGCCACCGAAGCCATACCTGACTTATTGTGCTCTTCCCACTCTCCCATCTATAATATACTTGTCCCAAGTATAGATATACCCAAAGAAAGTGGATAGCAGTTCCCGAACGCTTGGGAAGCCCTGTTCAAAATAATTGCGACACCGGACAGCCAGTACCGGGCAATTACAAACAATGGGTTGGCGGTTTCGTCACAAAATCTGTACACGAAGGAGCTCAATTTCCCCAGCCTATGCAGATGATATCTCACTAGGCAGTGCCCCGTGAAGAAATTCGCAATAGTGCGAACGTGTGTAAATATTGCTTTCAATTAACTTTTTTTTATAAGCTGATATAGTTAGAAATGTTGTTTGCCAAAACTGTAATATTTTAAGTGTTATATACAGCAATAAACGGCCTGAAGAACTTAGTGTAAGCTACTCGTAATATAAAGAAATTAAGTAAAGCATGGAATATTTCGATAGATTTGTGAATAGTTAATTCTTACGATCAACAGTAAAATCTGAACCAGTACAATTTTCGAATTGTTTACTTAAAAAATTCATTTAAATTTTTGTTGAATCTTATGCTGAAAAGTTTGTAATATTCTAATTGTGTGTACTAAAGCCGTAACGTACGATTATATATGTATATAGGACCAAAGTTTTTAAAGGATGTTAGGATCATAATATTTGACCTATATAATTTTTTATTAAAAATAAAAGAGGAAAAATTAAAAATATCATAAAATTTTGAGTAGTTCTATATAAAGAATTTTATTCTTTTGAATGTATGCATGTATGTGTACTTATAAAAATAAATTTATTTATACTCATAATATGTCATTCAATATAATGTAAATAATATGATTTCTGACGTTTCATATCATACGTAAATGTATATAATATGGAACATACATGTATGCATATACGAATGCATGTAAATACGCACGTGAACTATTTCTATATATGTATGTATTTAATATTTCATTATGTATAATCATAATTTTCGAAAACAAATAGGTTTATATTTAGGTTAGATTATTTTTGTAAGGATTTTCTTTAAAACTGGAAAAAGGATCATAAATGCTATTATACTCATTGTATGTATACAAAATTATATTTATATTAAAAGAGCTTTTTAATTATGCAAACATAATACACATCTATTTATAACAGTTCATATCATGTAAATATTATAATGTTATATAAAAGATAGAAAAGAGATTCATTTAAAGTTTCTAAAATTAAATGTACAATAAAAATTCTATGTATACTTAAAAATATAATAAAATATAAAAGTATATATTCTTTTCATAAAATAATCAACAACAACAATATTGAATTTAAGAATTTTTATGAATAATTTTTCAAAAGATTTATTTTATATATTTAGATAATTTACATAATATATGAATGTATGCATTTGTGATAGCAATTAAATATGTCAAAAGTCAATGTAGAACAATATACAAGCTTATTAAATTTTAATGAATAACACATACTGTGTATAATTTAAATGATAATTTGAGGCTTCTATATTATATAAATTTATAGTTTTTAAAAAAATGTAAAACTGAATGAATATACTTTTAAAAATTTGGAATGTTATAGAATACTACACGCGAAATAGTCTGGTATCTACACATCGTATATTTGCGAGAACAGTGAAATAAATGCAGAGTCTTAAACTTGCTTTTATTACTGTTACACTTTAGTATGTAAAACTTTTCTGTAACAAAATAAAACCAAAAATTTCTTCATAACGTATACCTGTACGTAGAATAGTTCTTTATCAACGTTTTTTAAGCCTTTTCGATAGTAATTTACACTCGGCTATAAAAACTTTAAATTCCCGGAGTCAAAGCTATATTTTTGAGTTGTGTTGTTATTCTTCCCAATGTGCGATATGGAATACATGATATGGAATATCTAATAAAAGTACAGTATAATCCAATTAATAGCAGATCGGAAAGTAAACGGATTTTATTGACATTAAACGAGTTATGAAAATTAACAAGATCCGTTTTACATCACACTTTGTGAAAATAAACGTTCTACTTTAAATGAACTTAAATATTTTTAAAAACAAGAAATTGTGAATTGCGAGTTATGAAATTGACAGTTGCCGTTATCCGATTTAAAATATATATATGTTCACACTATATAGAAATTTTTGTGTAACATAAAACGTTTATTTGAATATCATAGGGTTGTGATGCTATCCAATGTGATTTTACGCGGATTCCGCACTGCATTTGAATTTGAGAATTTAAATTTTTTTTTGAGTACAAAAATTTTAAGCAAGGTTTCAAACCATTCTTTCCTTGTTAAATATTGGTTCAAATTTTCCGTAAGTATAATAAAATAGTGCCTACGTGCATAATGTTCTGTTTACATGCGCGTTTAATTGTGTAATTCACATACACAGGCACAGTATACTGATACCTCTTCAATATACACCAAATCCCATATTAAGTTAAATCACAACACAAAAAAAAAAAATTTGTGTCTATTTTAAGAATTTTGTTGATTTTTCCATGTTTTCTTTTAATTTTTACTTATTTCTAATTTAATTAAATATTAATTACTTGTATAATTTTTTTTTTTAATTTGGTAATTTACTTACTTTACTTACCAACTTTACTTTATTACCTATTAAAGTAATTTTAAAATTTTTTTCTATTTTTATACAAACTTACAAATTTCAAATACACACATATACCAATTTTTGTAAACTTGTACATTAATTGCTCTGCGTTTAATCACCTTGTTACAGATATACTTTTAATTTTCAATGTATTTCTAATTTAATTGGAACAAATGCAAAAAAATAACTTTGTTTTAAAATTAAATTGCATGTAAACATGTACAAAAAAAAAAAAATTTAATATTATATAGGAAAAAATGTTATTGATTAACAAATTAATGTTGTTGTTAAATTAAAAACTCTTTAATAACTACTATACTCGTATAAATTTTGTAATTAATTCTTTCCGCAGTTTAATAATAATTTTTTTTAAAATTTGTTAGCATGCATATTTAAAAATTGATATTGAAACTATATCGTAAAAACTGAAGAAAAAATATTTTTTAAAAATTTTTGTTAATTGAAGCTTTAATTTTTTCTTTTATTAATTTTTTTCATGTTCAATATCATAAGCAATAAATTAAAATATTTTTTATAATTTTAAAAAATTCCTTTTTCAGTAATATTATAAGAAATGAATTAATTAATGAATAGCTATTATGTTTTAATTTATTTGGAAATAGCATGCATGTCAGGTCAATTTCCGAATTTAAAAAATATTTAATTGGTAATTTTGAACACATGTTTTACATGGACTTAAAATAATTTGAGTAAATTTTGCAAAACAATCCGGTTGATATGAACATTTGAATTTTTCTAATTCAATTTATTAATCCAGCGAAATTTAGTTTAATTGGCATTTCTACAATAATTTTGAAGATCCATTTTATTTGGAGAATTTTTTTATAACATTTGAAAATGGGCTTCCTTTGGGGAATATTTTAGTAATATCTGGAATCAGACTTTCTAAACCAAATCAGGCTAATAAATTTCTTTCAGACTTAAATGTTAAAGAAAATTATAATTTGAAATTCTATATAACTTGATTTTTGTTAGAATTCTTAAAATTTTTACTGAAATAGAATTCCATAGATTCTTAAACTGGATTTACTCGAAATTATTTATATCTGCAATACTCATAATTTGTCATATAAACCATGTGACCGGACAAACCATATGGAAGATGCCTAAAATATTTAAAATTTTTTACAAATTATTTTCTTCCATTCCATTTTCAAATTTCAATTAATGCAATCAAAATTATAATCATACGAGTACCTACCTAAAATTTAAAATCCAAATACTGAAAAACATGATAAAACGTTGCCAATTCTAAAGTTTTACATTATTTTGCTTCAGATTTTGAAGAGTTGGATGTAAAATTTATTGCTTTTAATATAAAAATTATTTTTAAAATTACCTCAAGTCTTATACTACCAAAATTTAATTTCAAGACTCCATCAGCTTTATTTCTATTCTTTCAATTTACTTGAAGTTGTTTTCATGTTCTTTTACAATAAAATTCAAGTGCAATCCTAAAATTTATTAATAAGACCTTTATTTTGTCGTAATAAGAAAAAAACATATTCAACTTATTTATTGTATTTACTTACGGCGAATAAATGAATTTGTCTACGTTTATGCATAAGTTTTCTATATACATTTTGATGACTCCTTATATTTATTACACGTTTTATTAATTATTTTCCATTTTTGTAGTATAGAATATATCTGAGCTCAAATGAACAACATGATTTTTTTTCTTTTCACATACAATTCTGTTACATTTTTCTTCTTATTATACCCTGCACTTCGTGAAGGGTATATTAACTTTGGTATGGAGTTTGTAACTACTTGAAGGAGTCATCTGCGGTATGGACATATATATATATTCTTGCTCAGCGTAAAATTCTGCGTCGATTTAGACATGTCCGTCCGTCCGTCCGTCCGTCCGTCCGTCCGTCCGTCCGATCGCACGATAACTCAAAAACGAATAATGCAATCGACACCAAACTTTCACAAGTTTTTTCTTTTGTGCCAAGGACGAACCCTATTGTTATTGGACTAAGTCGGACAACGGGTTCGGGTAGCTGCCATACAACTCCAAGAGTTTATTTTAAATATTTCAAAAACTAATAAAGCTATAAATATAAAATTTTGTATACATGTGTCCAATTATATTCTACACATGCTCTAAAAATTATAATGGGATAGCTGCACCGGTTCGTGTGGCTGCCATACAACTTCAACAGCAAATTTTTTATATTCGGCAAAATAATAAAGTCAGATTCATGGAACTTGGCAATCATGTGTCCAATTATAGGTCAAATATATTTCCGAAGTTTTGGAGGAATTGCTTGACAGGTTCGGGTACCTGCCATACAACTCCATAAGCTAATTTTAAATATTTGGAAAAATAATAAAGTCAGATTCATGAAACTTGGCAGCTGTGTGTCCGATTATAGATCAGATATATTTGTGAAGTTTTAGTGGAATTGCTTGACAGGTTCGGGTACTTGCCATACAACCCCAAAAGCTTATTTTAAATATTTGGAAAAATAATAAAGTCAAATTCATGAGACTTGGCAGTCGTATGTCCAATTATGGGTCAGATATATTTCTACAGTTTTGGTGCGATTGCTTGACAGGTTCGAGTAGCTCCCATACAAGTCTAAAAGCTTATTCTTAATATTTGGAAAAATAATAAAGTCAGATTCATGAAACTTGGCAGTCATGTGTCCAATTATGGGTCAGACATATTTCTGAAGTTGTGGTGGAATTGCTTAACAGGTTCGAGTAGATCCCATACAAGTCTAAAAGCTTATTCTTAATATTTGGAAAAATAATAAAGTCAGATTCATGAAACTTGGCAGTTGTGTGTCCGATTATAGATCAGATATATTTGTGAAGTTTTGATGGAATTGCTTGACAAGTTTAGGTACTTGCCATACAACTCCAAAAGCTAATTTTAAATATTTTGAAAAATTATAAGGTCAGATTGATGAAACTTGGCAGTCGGATGTCCAATTATAGGTCAGACATGTCCGTGAAGTTTCTATAGAATGATCTCACAGGTTCGAATAATTGCTACACAATAACGAAAGGTGCAGGGTATAATTCAATCGGTTTATACCGACTGAAACGTTTTTACTTGTTTTTATTTATTCCATTGAAAATGAAAAAGCAAAAATTCAATTACAAAAATGGTATCATAACAATAATTAGTCTCTTAATATGTCAATATCATCCCTGACATTGTGCCGCCAATAATACTCGTATGCATTGTCAATAATTATGACAACATCATAAAGTATAGATTGTCAAGACAAGGAGAGTTTATTGAAAAAGTGTAGTCGTTCAGAAAAATAAAAAAAAAAATAAATTGATTACCGATATGAAAAAATGCATTTTATTTGTTTGTATTGTTAATTTTATTATTATTTTTAATTTTTGGTTTTTTATTTTTGTTTGTGTTATTATGGGGCCATCAAAAAAGATATCACACGTTTTTACGTGTCAGGAATAGGAGAAAAGTAAGCAAAAAACAAATGAGTAAAGATAAAATGTAAAAGTTCAATTTTTTTTTTATTTTTTGTTTTTTTGCTGCTTTCATATAAATTATTGAAAAAAAAAAGATTTAATGAGGTCGTTGGGTGACAAACAATAAAAAATTTTTGTCTGTGGCTAAATTTATAACGTTTTCAAAATATAAAATGTGAGTGACGTATAACATAGACAATAATTATTGTTTTTCTCAAGAGCGTCTCAAATTTTGAATACATACATACGTATGCACGCATGTGGTGTTGTGTTTAATGTCACTGCCAGTACTGGCATTTACTGTTATTTTCTCTTACTGTCAAATTACAAAATTATGAAGGTGGATTTTAGTTTTCTCTTTCATTAATTTTATCGTAAATTTTTTAAAAATTAAAGGCTTTTAAGGTTTTTTATTTTATTATTAATTTTAGTAGCTAATCATGTACACATACTCACATATGCACATATTTCAATAATAAAACATTATGTTTTATTTGTACTGCATCACATTTATGATAGCAACGATTATTTTTCGGTCATGTCATTTTCATAGAAATTTAAATTGTGTAATAAATCAATTTCCAACTATAAAAATTATTTAACTATCTTTCTTTTTTTAATTTTACTTAATATTCACATATATGTTTATACACTCGCGTACGTACAATATGCTTAGTAAAATTTAAAAATTAAAATTTGAAAGTGATGATAAAATAGAAAAATAAAAATTAAAAAAAAAAAAAAAACATAATGCTTTTAATATCATCACGATTTGAAATCTAATTTTATTACATAAAAATAAACGCACTGCATTTACACATAAATTAAATTTCAATTAATGAGCAAGATGAGAAAAAAATTTACGTTATGATTAAAATTTTTAGTTTCTAATGTACCGACTAAAATCTGTTAAAATATTTAAGTCTTTTTTTTTGGGATCTTGTTGAAAAAAAGGAAACAGCTGAAAACAGAATCAAAGGGTCGAACGACAATGGTAGACGATTTCCGTTGTTAACCCAGAACAGCAACGAACCGGCAAAATCAACTGTTTAATATTTTGCATATAATGTCACATGTACATAGAATTCAGACTATTTTTCCGCCAGAAGTTAAATTTTCGGCGGTAGTCTAACTTGATTATGGGCGGTTTTATATGAATTTTGACATTTCAATGCGAAAAATCGCTCTAGTTTTGCTGGTTCTAGTTACAATTTTCAAAATTTTATTTTCAAATTAGTCTATTACTATTGTTTATTCTAAATTAATTCGTATTTGGATTTGATTTCAGTTTAGTAATTAAAAATCGATAAAACAATAATGCCAATTATTTAAAAATTTCTGAATAAAATGCCAAAATCGTAACAAATTTATAAAAATTATTACGAAGTTTTCCAATACGAGATTTCCATACCATCTTGTAATTTTTATCTGTCAAATACCCTATAGTCATTGTATAGGCTCTCAAAAGTACGACTGTATGCACTTTCTTTAGCTGCAGTCTAAAAATCAAAAACAAATAAAAAGAAAAGTTCCAAATTAAATTTAGATGATTAAAAACGAAATCATAAAATAAAAAAGAAAGAGTATAGAAAAAGTTTTTATTCAAAAATCACACATTTACTCTATAAATTTTACCACAATATGCTAGTGATAGATATTCTCTATAACATTTTCTTACTGGCCTGCAAACAAAAAATTATGCTTGTAAAAAATCAATACAAGCTTGTATTTAAAATCACACATATGAGTAAAAGCCTTTCTTCTTAATTAAATTTTTAATGGTTAACATTAATAAAATATGCCTTCAATCGTAACTCTTAGATAAATTTTAATTTTTCAGTTCTTCTATTTTTTTATAGGCAAAAGTATTATCAAAATCGTCATCGTCGACATCGTTGTCGTCGTTTTCGTTTTTGTCGTCGTTATTATCATAATCATATTACAATAATTGATCGTGCGGTAATCAAATTTGGAAAAAAAAAAATTGAGAAAAGTGGAAAAAAATATTCGTGATGGTTATGACCTATGTAAATTTTTTTTTGTATTTTGATTTTTTGACAATTTCTTTCAAATTAAAGGAATCATATGGATAATACTTACATTATAAACATATATTATACTGTTCATAAATATGTGAGTATATATTGTGTATTGTAAATACATATGGATTGAATTTAGTCGACCAATTTACGTATAAACAACTCATAAATGTTCATGTTAACAGTCATTCATACTGTTTTATAATGGATCCACGAACGAGTACTACGAAATCTATTAAACGCATAAATTATACGTATATGTATTAATAGAGAATAGAGGCAAATCAATGCCCGAAGAATATTCGTACCTCTAGTGTTTTCCTTTCCAAAATTTTAGTTTTTAATTTGTTTTTTACATTAAGTTAGTATTTTATCAGTATTACTCAAATTGTATAAAATTTTTATTCAAAAGCCTAAAATTAAGTTTAGGGGGTATGTTTTTTAAAAGAATACTGAATGTGTTAACAAAGACGAGATTCAAAAATTTCATAACTAGTATATACATGTTTGTATATATTTAATACACAATGTACAAAGTATTCCATACGTAAAAAGTATTCCATTATGGGAATTCAAATGTAATTTACTAAACTAAGTACAAGTTTAAAATTACGCAGTCGCTGAATCATTTTCACTCAATAGCGCTTAACTAAGTTATTTGTTTTTTATATTGACATTTGTTTATAATTTGACATTTGAAATCTATGCGAAATTAATATGTATGTATGTTAAAAATATATGCAGCAGTGTTGTCACTTAAACAAATGTTATATGTATTAATGATTCAAAAATTATAATTGATATAAAACGATTATCAATAAATATTAAGGTGACTTCTCTTGAATTTTCGAAATTCTTGGAGCGATTTCTCTTGAATTTTCAAAATTCACCTATAAGTAGAAATGTTATTTTCAAAAAACTATAAATCCTGTCACAATTATTCGAATCACATTTATAGTACAAAATTTTAAAATTTCTTTTAAATTTAATATTTTGGTTCACTGTATACGTTACAAAATCGTGACAGCAGCTTTCTGTTATACGTTATTTACGATCCTAATGAAATTCGTAACATCCTGTAAAAAATATAACCTATAAAATATAAAGTTAAATCCTCATAGGAAAAATTTTATACCATAAAGAAAATTTTTGGATTTGTAATTCAAGCAGAATAAACTGTTGAAGACACTGTCATCATACATGCTTTTTTGATTTAGAAATTATTTTTGATATTAACTACTTTTTATTATCACCATTTTTATTTCAGAGAAAAACATGTTTGTTATAGACGTTTTAAAATTGCCCACGCTTTCAATTTTGTTAAGCTACAAACATTTTTACCTTTAAATTTCAAAAACTTGTCTAAAATAAAATTGTCTAACTGCGAGAATTAACATTATTGATTGTCTTATTTTTGACTTTTTTTTTTTTATCATAGGTGCATACTAAATTTTATATTCACTTTATATCTAGTTTAGGATCTTTTATTTACCAATTTGATTACAGAATTTCCAATGTGAATAATAAGAGAAATAAAGTTTTTTTTTCGTGACATATTAAAAAGTCATTAAAAATGAAATGGGCTTTTATTGTTATACAAATCAAAAAAAAAAACTGATATTGAATAACAGAAAAACGTGTAACAGTAATAAAACTTTGATATTACATATATAACTCGGTTTGGTTTTGTGTCGGACCCTTTAATTAGTAAACCCGAATTTTGATTGAAAATACAAGGAAAACAAAAAATTAAAAAAATTGCTCTTTTTTTTTTTTGTCTTTTGAATTACAATAAGTATGAAAGGGTGAGAGAGAGAGAGAGAGAGAGAGAGAGAGAGGGCCTCTGACAAAGAATATTTAATAGGGGTAATGATTGAAATGAATTTTAAAATTTTCTTTTATATTGTTTTAAAGAAAAAAATTTTTGTTTTTTTTTTGTCCAGAAATAAAAATAAAGGTGTGGGTTTTATTGTTGACTATTTTTTTTTTGTTTTAAATTAATTTGTTATTTATGATATGTGTGTACATTATATAATGTATTGAAATGTGATTTGAATAATAATTTAAATCTTGGTTATTAAACAGTAGAATCTAGATTGATACTTAATCATGTGTTACGAATTTCTTTAGAATTATCTAACAATTTTTCAAACTATTTTCAAATCTTATCTTGAAATTTTATCTGTAAGTTATAACAATTTTTAAAAAATGTTATATAAATTAATTAATTAGAAAAAAAATCACACCAATTGAACATACTCGTAGAAAACTCGGCATTACATATATGCTTCATTACAAAGATCGTTTCTGAGGACAAAAAATTGAGAATTAACCTGAAACAGCCATTTTGTATTAAAAATTAAATCAATGTCGCCATTTCATACGAATTTCAGCTCTTCACAACTTTAGCTCGAAATTTTATTAAATCAATTTTATGTTTCAACGAGCCTCGAGAAAAGATGAATTTCAATTGAAAATAATTCTTTTTTAACAGAATTTTTACTGTATAAATTTTATAATAAGAAAAAATTTAGACTAAATTAAAATTATAATACAAAATTTCAATAAATTTAATTTAAAAATCATAGAATAAAAATATCGAAAGACTCTGTTGAATTTTAAATTTCAAAAGTTAATTAATTTAATTTTAGAATTGATTTATAAATTTTTTTTTTTTTAATAAAGATTTATGATATAAGTTACATAATATGTGTATACTATTTTTAATAAATTATTTAATAATAAATTTAATTTAAGATTTCTATAACCAATAATATTCTTATACTTATAACAAATTCTTGTCTTTGTTGTTGTTAGTGCTTAAGTAATGAAATTTCAATTGTAATATTAAAATTATTCGATTGCCAAGTTAAAATTAAAAAAAAATCGAAATGTTAAAATTAATGTTATCACAATTAATTGTGTTATGAGGAAGCAAATTTTATAATATTCTAATTACAAAAAAGGTTCGAAATTAAATATCAAACGGTTAGAATAACAAATTATTTACATGAAATGTCCTCGTATAATTTGATTTACATTGAAATTTCTCTTTAAATTATCAATTATGTTATTAACTTAACTTAACATATCTAAATCTATACAATATAATTTTTTTATAATATGTAATTTAAATTGAACGAAATTTTTACATTCTATTCTCATATAATTGAACTTGAAGGATATTATTGCAAAAAAAAAACAAAATTCTTCCTTAATAGTGTGTTAACAATAATGTTTTCCAATTAATCACCAAATTATACTTGATGTCAATGTTTTAATATCCTTACATTCTTACATGTCGTCTAAATTAATTGATCTTTTCCGTTTTTTTTTCAATCAAATCGTCAAATTAATAAAATTATCAAATAGCCTTTTTCTTCTTCCTTTACCTAAAATGAAAAAGCAAAAACAAAAAAATAAATTGGTGTTTTTACAAAAAAAAATTAATTAATTTATATATTTTTTTTTTCAAAGTGTTATTAAAACACTTGTAAAACACAAATTTTATATACTTGACGCTTTTTCAATTAAATTGTTTAAACAAATCATATTAGAAAGTTACATAAAATGAAAGTATGTGCAAGTGTATAAGAGAGGAATTCTATTTTTCATTAAAGAAAAAAAAAATCTAAAATAGGAAAATTCAAGGATTCTATTTTAAATTTATTAAAGTGGAACTACATCAATTATATTTCCATATAAAGCTTATTAATTTAATTAAATTTTAAAACGCTTGAAAACAATGAATATTATTTTTTCTACATGAATAATAATATGTGTAGAGGGAATATGAATAAGAAGTTTGTTATAATATTATTCAATTAAGCTGTAATTCGATTAATTTGGTTTCATAACAGCTCTTTGATGTTGTTTTATAATGATTTGTTAAACTCTTCGTATCGGGAATATTCTTTATAATCCTTTAATGTATGCCATGTTCTTGCAGTAAACTTGCATAGATTTTTTAAAGTTTTCCATTCTAAAAATGAAAAATATTAATATTATATTTTAAATTTTAAATCCAAATTACATAAATTTTTCAATTTTATTCTGAAAAAAATCAAATGTGTATTTACAGAAATTCAACTGACAAATTTTCTTATATGAAAACATACTCGTATTTCAAGTTCCAAACCAAATATTTTTGAAGTTTCAATTTATTTTTCAGTGTTACCATCCTGGAAAATATTGTATATAGCAAAATGAAATCATTTTACTATATTTATTTCTGTATTTTCATTTAATGACCCTATATTATCTGTAAATTAGTTTTACAATCAAAACAATTAGATTCTTAATGGATATTAAATAATTCAATTATGTACATATGTATGTTAAAACAACTTTAATTGGAATATTTTGTTTCTCCCATTTTTTAAAATGCGTTAAGTATTTTATTCACTTTTTACCAAAAAAATCATAGTAATGTTACGTAAAAGTTAATTTTGAAATAAAAATTTTTGTTAAGAGCACTTATTCAAGAAAAAAAAATTTTTTAGGTTGTCAAAATAACTTCATCATATATACTGACAATAAAAAAAAAGAGAAAGAAGAAAAAACACCAACGCCCTATTCGAAAATACAAAAAAAAAATATTTTTAAATAGTTTCAAAAAAAACTTTTAATAAAAAAAGAAAAAATTTTGCAAATAAAATTGTAAAAAAACCCAAAAACAGAAAAAAAAAACCAAAATTTCATTTCAAACAAAAATTAATTCAAGTAGCATAGCGTCTGTCTATTAAAAAAACTCAAAAAAAAAATTTAAGTGTCATATTTTTCTGGTATTTTACTGCTGCTGCTGGTTAATATTGCTGTTGCTCTTTAACTGTCAATAAAAATGTCAAATCAAATATCATAGAAATTTTAATTAATCGAATCGAATTTAAAAATGATTGCTATTGGCAATTTTCTTATTTCTTTTTGGTTTCATTATTTTTTTTTTTTGATTCCATCGTTTACTCACCACTCTCTCTCTCTCTCTCTCTCTTTATTATTATTATGACTTTTTAAATATTTTATTATTTAATTTTTGCTTAAATATCAATTTAGGACAATATACACTTGTAAAAATTTTTTTTCATCAAAAAAATTTTTTTTGTTTCCAAACATTATAATGATGTTTTAATGTCTTACCCATATTGTTTTGCGAAAAATAAAAGAAAAGAAAAAAAAAAATTCCATTTTTATTATTAATAAATTTATGATTATTGTGAATTTGGGCTATTGTGAATGTTTAAAGGAAATAAACATCATTTTTATAATTTTTTATGCATAATCGAATCGATTTTATTTTTAATATAATTTAAATGAACATATGGGGTTAATGGGGAAGTCAAATCAAATTAAAATGACTTTTTTAAGGCAAACATTTAAATTTGGAAATTTTGTCTGTTTTTGTTTTTTTTATTACCTTATTTGCAGTCTCAAAATATGATATTGTAAATCAGTTTGTTTATTTAATTTTTTTTATTGCATTTGTCGTATACACGAATGAAAGGTGTTTTTTTTCCTCGTTAAAATTGGATTGAAAAATTTTTGGCTTATTGATTTTTTTTTCTAATAATTTTTGCAATATTTTGAAAATTAAAATGTTTAAATATTGAAGTTACAAGATATTGTGTTCGTTGATCGTGCTTTTGTGAAAATTTTATAGAGTTTGTGAAATTGCTAAACAAAAATAAATCTTAGAGGAAATGTGAACGCGTTTTCTAAAATTACAATCGAATTTCATAAATTTTAATAGGTAGAAGAAAATATTAAGAAATTTTTATTTTATATTCATTACGTTGTTCTTTTAAGGAATTTAAATTAAAGAAACAATATTTTTATTTTTTTATTTCAGGTATGTTATTAAATTGGGCAAATCCTTCAAGATGATATCGTAAATGGTAATATAAAATTTTTTAATTTCATAAAATGGCTGATTAAGAACAATCCAACAAAACGAAAATTAAATTTTATAAAAGAACAATTTAAAAATTTTCTGACATATTTTGTCAATATATATATAAGTATGTATATAGTAGCTTTTTCATGGATACCAGCAAAATTTCACAGCACACTTAACTGAACTATAAAAAAAATTTGAATTTTTATACACTTTTGTGATAAATATTCATTGAAAAACGAAAATTCCATTGTGTAACTAGAAGATATACTAGAAAATTTTATATAGAAGAAGATAATATCCAATGTAGACAATGGAGACAATAAATACGTAATTGTGTTCTGTCATTTTTGGCAATATTTTTCCAAGTTCTATTCCTTCAATTGGAAAAAAATAATTATTGTCTCTAATGCTTCTTAATAACAATAACTTTTTTACATGAAAATTATTTGGAAATATTCACTGTCACATTAACGGTTGACATGTTATATTGTACACGATATTTGAATTTGAGTTCAAAAATTTGTAACGCATATACGGTAATAATTACATTGCTATTTGAATCAGTATTTGTGGTTTTTTGTCTAAAAGGGCTGGTGTTTCAGATGTGATATAAATCAAATTATGATTAAACAACAATATTTTCAACTTAATTCTTAAATTAAAATATAAAATTCATTTAAAGTTATCATATTTGAAAATTAACATGGTATATTTGTAGAATGCATAATCATTACACAATTGCGTACCCAATTACACAACTTACAATTCAATTTTTACAATTTTTTATTACAAAATTTTATTAAACTATGTTCAATCACACGTCTCACCTTTTTCTT
The DNA here is from genome assembly GCF_029603195.1 of Condylostylus longicornis. Taxonomy (NCBI): domain Eukaryota; kingdom Metazoa; phylum Arthropoda; class Insecta; order Diptera; family Dolichopodidae; genus Condylostylus; species Condylostylus longicornis. Next base: position 1,330,542 of record NW_026577982.1, read on the forward strand.
TGTGTTTTTAATTTTATTATTACATTAACAATATTTTAAAACGCAAATATCAAGTAATAAAACAAAAAGTTTAGCGGTCACAGCTGATATTTCAATTATTATCGATTGTAAATAGAGTAATAAAAAAAAATCATATTTGAGGAAAAACATTTTTAAAAAAAAAAAAAAAAACAGCAAGAAAAGACGTAATTTTAATGTCAAAACATTAAAATTATAAAGTTTATTATACTATTAAGGGACAAAATAATAATTAAAAAATAAAAAATTAATATAAAAACTATTTTCATATTTACGTATATTATGTGTATATATACATATATAAATACACACATTTCAAATTAACACAAATATATTTATTCGATTATCAACATTAATTATTTTAGAAGTTGTTAATCGAATATCAGCGCTCATAAAAATTTATAATTATATTTCATACATATGTGTGTATTGTATCTTAGTTAGTATGTTTTGATTTGATCTGTCAACTTTAAGATGAAACTAAGGAAAAAAAAAATCGGAATTTTAATTTAAATGTAGTCTAGACTTAAAAATATAAATTAATTAATATAAGCTAGGTTAGTTTAGTGAGTCTGTCATGACAGATGACAAGTATAGTTGATGTTTAAATATTTCAACATAATACAATTAAGAAAAAATTAAAAATATTATTGAAAAAAATTAAAAACTTTTATTTGAAAATTAGAATAACCCCGTTTTCATAAATTCAAAATGTGCACAATTTTCTTCTACCAATGCATTTTCAATGTACACTATCTGTAAACTAACTGTCAAATGAGACTTAGTAAGTGTAAAATACGCGTAAACTTTGTGAAAGTTATGCACAAAACATTGCTGACAAACAATATTTGACATTTAAGAATATAGATATTCAAGTGAGTGGAATGAGATATTCAAGTATTACTTGACAATTCAAGTTTACACCAGTTCCGTAAATGCATATTTTTTGCAAACTCATTGTCAAATTTTATGTACATTTTGAATTTACGAAAACAGCCAATGACATTGAAATTGTAGGCAACTTCGTCTATGTTAAAGGGGTGCACTATTTTTAATTCATCCTTGTTTTAAATATAAAGAACTAGACTCAAACTAAAAATTACTTTGATTATAAACGAAATTAATAATATTTTCTATCATATTTCCAATTATTCTAAAATTTTTTAATTTTATTTACATAAGAATACACTTAATATAGCTAATAAAAAAAAAAATCATATGATGTAAACTATAAAAATAAAAGCATAATATGAAAAAAAAATTTATATAGTAAAATTAAATGAGAGAATTAATATTCAATGTCAATGATTCATACAGCTGTTTATTTTTATTTTTTATTTAAAATCTATTATATTGAGTATATATAGGCTACGGATGAATAGTTTTTTATATAATACCTTATTGCCTATCTATCTATATATATATTTTCATTATACATAATTATATAATCTTTAAACTTTGAGTTTTATTGAACTTTGTTATTTATATACAATATACATATGAACATTATTAAAGAATATATGTGTATATGTGTGTGTATATATGTAGATATAGAAAATTTTCCAGTTGTTCTTGCTATTTATTTCAAGTATTATTTTTTATTTATTTAATATTGAATATTTATCAAAAAGAATTTTGCAAATTATATAAAAGTACAATAATTAGAAAAAAATTAAAAACTTGCTTGGGTTAGGTTTAATTATTGCTTACAGGTTGGTTTTTATAATATTGAAAATATTTTTATTTTTCTATTTCGATTTTGTATCTTTTTTCTGGGTGTGATCCATTACTATTCGTATAGCCGATAGAGTATGCGTGTGTTTACACATTATTTTAAATTTCAAATGTCAATTATTATTTTTCTTATTTGATTTTAATAAATACCTTCAAAAAAATCATTATTTGATATTTTAAATTAAAAGAATTTAAAACGCCAGTTTTACTAGTATTTTGCTTCTGTTTTTTTCAGAACATATTGAAAATTGTAGTTTTCAGAAGAAACAACACAAAAAAAAACGAAACTTTTTAATTCGAATTCTTTTCCGGTCTTTTGTATATTCTGGTACTTTTGATTAAAAAAAAAACAAAGTATTGAATTCTATTCTAAAACTAAATTAAAATAAAATTCAATGTGAATTCAAAATAATTTCTTGAAATCTAGATTCGTTTTTGTTTTTTCAATGAAAAATCTCATGAATTAAAGTGAACAAATTTTTAATGTAATTAAAAATTCTTCCGTATTAATATCGTATAATTTAAATCGTAAATTTATGCTTGATAAAATGAATATTTCTAATTAATTTTTATAATAATATTTAAAATTTTGAACTAATTCTTATTTTATTTTCAAAATATGTGTAATTATTATTTTTTATCTCATATAATTGAGAAGAAATATTTCTATATCTGATATAAATGATAGTTTCACTCAGTAATGCCATGTTGAGTGATTTTTTTCATATAGAATCAGCGTCATAATTAATCGTACGAGTGCTGAAATTACTGAATTTTGGGTTTCTACAGGGCTCACAAAAAAAATATTTTTTTCATTTGATTTAATTGATCATATAATCGCTTTCATCTATATATAATGATTAGAAATACAAATGATTCACACTTACATTGGCACTTTGTGTTTTTTTTCTCTTTATTTTCGCGACGTATTTAATCGTACGATAAATTTACCGCTATTTTTCTGATGAAATATTTAGAGTTTTTGAAAAGTATTAACTTATAATCATTCTTAAAGCAACTTTTAAATGCGATGCATTCATTTCTGTAAAAATTTTGATATTGTTTTATTAAATTTTAGTTATCAAAGCAATATGGTAAATAATAAAGAAACTAGTATCGAGTTCAGAGAACTTATTATAAAATATCATTTAGAAGGTTTTTCTTTAAACGAAATATGTAGCTAAAATTATTAAAAGAAGTAAATCCACGGTTCAATACATAGTTCAGAATTTTAAAAAAACTGGTTCAGTCAATTATAATAAAAAGTCAGGCAGGCCTAGAAAGTTAAACGAACGAGAAGAGAGACATATTTTACATGAAATTAAAAAAAATCCTAAAATGAGTGGTACCACAATAGCAAAAAGAGTTTGCCAAACCTACAAAAAAGATGTTTCAAATCGTACCATTCAAAGGTTGCTAAACAGAAATGGTTTTCATGCCTATACACCAAGAAAAAAACCTCTTATATCTGATAACAATAAGGAAAAAAGATTAGAATTTGCCAAAAGCCATAATAATTCTGACTTGGCTTATTGGAAAAGGGTGATTTTCTCTGACGAGAGTAAATTTAATATTTTTGGACATGACGGGCCATCCAAAGTTTGGAGAAAAACCGGAGAAGCTCTCAATCCAAAAAATTTAGTATCCACTGTGAAACATGGTGGTGGCAACGTCATGGTCTGGGGTTGTTTTTCTTGGCACGGGACGAGCCATCTGGAATTTATCGATTGTAAAATGGATAAATTTCACTATTTAAATATTCTCAAGGCTAATTTAAAATCATCAGCTCAAAAAATGGGGTATGAAAACGAATGGATCTTCCAACAGGATAATGATCCTAAACATACTTCTGGTATTGTTAAGGAGTGGCTCCTATATAATGTGCCAAAACAACTTCATTCGCCTCCACAATCACCGGACCTCAATCCCATAGAGCACATTTGGGCTTTTTTGGAAAGTCAACTTGGGAAACACCATATAACTTCGAAAGAAAGCCTTAAAACTGCTATCAAACAAGAATGGGAAAATATTCCGCTAAAATTCCTACAAAAATTAATTGAATCAATGCCAAATAGAATTCAGGAGGTGAACAAATTTCGGGGTGGAAATACAAAGTACTAAAAAAATGCTGTGATAGAAAATAAAGTGCTGTTAGTTATGCGTACGATTATATGTATTTCAAGAATTGAAATGAAAAATACTTACTTGTCAAACCACTAAAAAAATCAGACAATAAAATTTTATGTAATTAAAATAACACGTGATTTAATTTTGGTAAATAATTTTTGTGAAACTCTACAAAATTAAGTTTGTGAGGCTCCACAAGTTCACACGATCAATATTAATACTTTAAAATATATAAAAAATTGTTTATGTGTCTCCTTATCGTAAGTTATTATTTTGTATGGACATTATTTTTATTGTCAATTTTATACTTGATCATACCTTGTGACAATTTGTTGTAATGTCATTTGGTGCTATCGAATTTTGTTTTGTTTTATATTTGCATTACTGTTAATTCAATTATAATTTTGTAGTTTCAAGGTAGTTTAAACAATTAATAATTTGAAGTTGTCACATTCATTTATATAATTATTTAGTAAATCTTATCATTTATCGTAAAGTAAAAATAACAGAATAACAATAGATGTTCGATGTAGTCAATAGATGTAGTAGATGTAATAATGACTACTTGTTTTTCTAGTCTTTGCATACGCATACCTACATACTTTTAGAAATTTAAAGCATTAAAACCACAAAATATTATCAAATAGGTTATCAATATAATTTTTATTGCCTTTTATTTATCAAAGGATTTGTTCAATAAAATTATGAAATTTTAAATTATAACCTGAAAACTATTAATTTTTCCTATATTCATATAAAATGTTCGTGTTCCGAAAATATTACAATTAAATTTTATTCGCATTCAGTTTAATTCAAATTTTTTAATTTCCTTTGGGAGAAAATAAAAAATTGAAGAATAATTTGAAAATTTTAATTTTCCATACTTAAGAAGAAGCAAAAATATTATTTTTTCTCTATGAATTTCGAATATTCATGCCGCGTGATCACAATCAATTTAAATTGAACTTTATTTTTGAACATCCAATCTACATACATACCTTGTTACCTACTTACTCATCAATTTTAAAATTTTTAATATTCTCATTTTTATATCGTGAATTTATTATTAAAATATTCGAACGGAAAAAGGAAATAAAGAAAATTGTAAATTTTCAGTAGTTCACAATATTATGTAACAAAATTATGTAGTACAAAAAAAAAACAAAAAAATCCTCCCAATTTTTGGGTCAAATAATTTTTACATTTTTTGTAAATATTTTTAAAAAATAAAAGTAAAAATGTTAGAAAAAAAAGATAAAGAGCACAAAATACGATAAAAATATTTTACTAAAAAAGTTTTAAATACCGCTGAAATAACCTTTTTTTTTGTATGTTACCCACAACTCTTTGAATTAGTTTTAGATCAAGTTGATTGTGTATTTCCGTTTTATATTTTTTAATGTTTTTGTTTCTTTCTTTCAAATCCTTGCAATATTTGATATTTATATTTAATACCAATTTTATTCTCGTTTTAATCAACAAAATTTTCTTACAGTTTTTTGTACCGAAGAAAGAATTAAAATTAGAATCAACTGCAATCAATTGAAATTAAATGAAACTGATAAGAAAATGATTACAGTATACAAATGACGGCAATATAAGCACATTTAATTCTAAAATTGCAAATCTCAATTGTAAAAATATTTTAAAATTTAAACTTTTTAATGCAAAAAAAAAAAAAAATTCCTTAAGTAAACGTTTCGTGTCAATCGGCCATAAATTGTGTTCTTATTCTTGGTTTTTAATTTTTTCGTTCTTATTCTTAAAATATTCAATGAATTGAGTAATAAATTTAAAAAAAAAAATTATTTTTATTTTATTTATTTTTTTGCATTTTCTTAAAATTTTTGTTTATTTAACCATAATGTTACCACCGTTGTACTAAAATACATATTGTGAATGTGCATAAATTCTGTGACATTTTTTTTTTAATTTTTTTTTGTTGCTTTTATCTTTTATTTATATTGTGTATAATTTTTATTTTGTTGATTTTATTATTAATGCTTTTTAAATATTAAATTATTATTTTTTTTTATTTTATTTCTTTATTTAAAACTGTACTTATTTTGATTTTTAGAACTTTTCCAAAAATTGCATATTGCTTATAAGATTTACTCTGTCTGTTCGGCCGTATCTGCCATAATCTTTTTACAAAACTTCTACACTCTTTAAGATGAAAATTTATACAAAGATTTTAACTAGAAATTTAGTTGCGTAGAAATATATAGAGTTCAAATACCTAAAAACGTCATTTTTTGACAATATTGTGACAGCTAGTTTTGTTGCATAAGATTATATTTTTTATATTTTGCAACACAACAAAAATTTGGCTGTATGGTCAAAAGAGACAACAAATAATCAAAAGTTGTGGTTGTTCTGTTGTATTGAAGAGAAGACAAATTGTCAAAAACAATACAACAGATTATTATAGCTGTACACTTGTTTTTTTTTTATTAAAAAGAAAAGAGGTAGTAACTGCAAATAAAAGTCGTTATGCGAATTTGTAAATTTTAAATAAAAATGTCGTAATTCAAATCGTCGTACGTTAAGTTCGTCGTAAATTCAGGAGCTAGTGTAATTTAAATAATAAGTAACAGTTTGTTTTTGACAGCTGCATTTTCACTTGTTTAAGGAAAATGTGCCACTTTTCAAACCATTGGTTTGACCAACTTTACTTTTTTTAGTTTTGGTTGTTTATTTTTTTTGATTTTTGTTCATTTTTTTGTTTATTTCGGCTTCATAAGTAATAAATTCTGTTCTTAGACATAAGTATAAAATAAAAATAGTAACAAAAAGAATTGAAAGAAAAGCGTAAAATGAGAACATTTTTGTTATATGAAAAAAAAAATCAACACAAAATACCGTTATCTTGTGTTGCAAATCAATATTTTCCACTAAAAATAAAAAAATAAAAATCAAAAATGTTCAGATTTTTTTTTTTTTCAAACATTTACTAAAGAAAGAAATGCCATTTAAAATTGATTTTTTTTTTTGTTATTTATTTTATTTTTTACATTTTTTTAAATAAAAAAATTGTTCTAAAGTTTACTCGTTGCTTAATAAAATAAATATTAAGAAAAAAACAGTAAAAATAATAAAAATAACAATAAGAATAATAAAAATTAAAAATACAATTCAGGGAATTTATGACACTTTCAATAATTTTTGACATTTACTTATGATTGTAGTAAAGGACAAACATTGTTTTTATTATTGTGAATTGTTGTCTCTTTTATTTATGCTTTTTTGTCAAACCACAATTATTCTAAAAGAGAAAAAAAAAAAAATTAGAAAAAAAAAAATATTTTGAGGTCTCCAGGGTCTTCGGTTTTTATTCTTAAAACTGAAAAAAAAAAAATTTGTTTTGGATTCTTTTCCTCTTTTTTTTTTGTTGTTTTCTTACTGTTAGATTTAACAAATTGGATCCCACACCTTAAAGAAAGAAGAAGAAAAAATAGGAAAAACAAGAGAAAAAGCCGCAAGCTTCAAATATTGTTTTGCCAGTACAAGACTAGTACAGTAATTGTTTTTTTGTTGTTCTGCTGCTCTCATGTTCTTTTGATAGTGTTGAATAATTCCTTAACTTCCTTCCCTGTTTTTCGGTTGTTCTATTTTTTTTTTTTTAAATAAAAGATAAATAATTTTTGTATTTCATTTTTTTTTGTTATTGAATTTAATTTATTTAATAAATTTGGACACATAACAGAAATTTTTATTAATATTTTTTTTTTTTAAACATTAAATTTAAACAAATTGGTTCTCGTTTTAGGTGATTAATCATCATTAATAAATGGTTTTTGATTCCGTGAGGTTTTTTTTTATTTTAAAAATATATACATACATACATACTCGTTTGCTATTTAATATTTTATGAATGTAAGTACATTATGTATGTTAGGGTATGTACATAGAGTTAAGTACAAAATAAACCTTGAGTTTTCATTTCAAACCTAAATTGTATTTTGAAAATAGTTAAAATTTTTTATATTGTTATTTACTGTATTGCAACTTGTATAAGATGTGATACCTATGTCCAGATTTATCAGACAGTTTGGTTATAATTTTCATGTATGAATATACACACATAATATGTATGTGCATATATAATACAAATCTGGCAATATGGCATTTCTGTTTTTTATTATATTCAATATAGAAATGTCAAATTACAAAATTAACTATTCGGAAATGCATAGACGTATAATATACCTATAATATAAATACTATAATGCAATAATATACGGAAGTACATACATAAGAATTAGAACTGTATTTTATTGCCACTTCAATTAAAAGTTAGAATTGTATTATATGAACTTCAATTAACAAATTAGAGTTAAAGTTGGAATACCTGTCTAAAGTTTTGTTTAAAAAAAAAATGTCAGTCAAAAACTTGCTTACGTCACAATGCCTTCCTACTTAAAAATACCTACTTACACGTGACTTACGTCACAATTTCACCTACTTAAAAATAATAGAATAGGTAGTAGTAGAAATCTGTCAAAAATAATTAAAATTAGACAAAATAAGAATGTATTTATTAATTATACACATTTAAACTAAAATATTGCTTGAACACTTGCTATTACAACCCTGTAATATAGAAATGCAAAAAGTGTGTTCACCCTTTTCCATAAAATTCCACGAAACGTATTGCTAATCTACTTTAAATATCTGCTTGAACTATTGAACAGCTGATATTTAAATTAATTTTGTTCGATGCAACTATAAAATTAATTGATGCCTGTAATAGAGTACAAACTTCTATACAAAATATTGTTTTCTTATTATTCTGTCCAGTATAAATATATACGAGTATATGCAGTTAAAATACTCAACTATATAAATGTATATTACTTTATTAATTATTTAATTTGCTAGCTAGCTTTTCACTGAAATTTATTAATATTTATACAACACCTGGAATTTATTTTATCTCTTTGCTTCTCATCTTTTTATGTTGTTCAAACATGCCACAACATTTTTAATGTCATCGTTATAGTCTACATATAAAGAATTCTATAATGATGATGAATTATTTTTTATATGCAAATTATCTAACATAATTTTAATTTGAAATGAAATTTAGACTTCATAGTTGAGTCTACATAAAATTATATAACGAAAATCAATTTATACAGAAAATAACATGCTCATATATGTATGTTCACTTAGTTTCATACTTTGTTGCATAGTTTACATTTTTATAATAAACATAATTTGAGTTGAGACATTGAGATAGGCAAGTATGTACAAAAAATTATGATGAACTTGAAGACTTTATGTAATAACGTACAAGGAAAATTACAATTTTTTTTTCATTAATAATTTGTAATCATAAGAAACTGTGTTTACATATGTATGTATAGGATTCTTTGTAAAAATGCCGCAAATACATATATGTATGTATTGAAAATTTCATATCATACATATATGTGCTAAGTTGAAGCTTTGGAAAATTGTTGGAAATTGAACAAAAGTATGTATGTATGCATACCTAAAAATTGATTGCAAGCTCATTCACAAAATTCATTCTAAAACAAAATTAATTTATTGTATTTCAATTTCAGCTATATATCAATATCATACCTTTCTCAAAATTGGAAATTATTAGTCGAAGTTGTATGATTTGTTACAGTTAATTAATCGTAAGAACGTATAATCGTTAAAGAACGTATAAAAAATCTAAATTATTCCAATAACATTATTTGTTTGTTTATACTGTTTTCATATACTATTCACAATAATTATAATAATCAGCTCATTACATTCTTTTGAATAGGTTCCTCTGCTGAAAAGGATAACTTACGAGTCTTCGGTTAAAAACCTCGTAAGATTTTAAAATTTATATGTGGTTACGATAACTTGCTTTTATGCAGATTTAAAACAAAAGGAAAAAAACCTTTTTAAATTTTAATTAGTTTTTTGACTTACAAACTTTATGACATTAAACTTTGCACGATGTTATTATAAAGACGGACTACCCATAATTGAAATTTGCGGTTTTATTACGCGTTATGAATATTTTATTACACGTAAATAAATTCAATTGATTGTCGTGTAATTTTTTATACTACTTTTTCGTCCCTATATTCTTCTATCTAAAATCTATAAAATTTTTTTTTTGTGCGCTTATGCTTGTGTGTGTATTAAAATGGCCTGATCGTCACATATGCCACACAATTTTTTTTTTTTAGTGATTTTCTTTTTTGAATTTTGATTTTTTAAATTTTTTTTTAAATGATCACGTACCTCCCCATATTTATAGATGACGCTAATTCTGATGACTCGAATTTTTTCTGTTTTTTTTTTTTTTCATAATCATTTTTGTATGTTTGTGTGTGAATTTTATTACGGAAAACGTGTCATGATTAACTATATTGAATGTGTATGTATATACTTACATTTGGTTTCTCAATATAACATTACATACATATATATAACAGGTATACATATATACATAATGTGAATAGGTATATAAACATATTTGTGTACTTAAAGTGTAATTGATTTACATGCAACTCAAAAATATTGTGACGTGATTTTATATTTTTTTTTATTTTCTAATTGCATAACAGTAGTGTATAGTAATTCAAACGGTTTAATGTACAGATAATATTCCTCGTGTTCAAAAATTGTGTTTTGTGTATGAATGTATGTATGTTGTACAATGTTGTGTTACATGATTTTCTTTTTTGAATTTTCATTTTATATATGTATGTATGTTCACCCTCGACTTATTTATCTATTCCATTCCATATTTTCCTATATATAAAGATATTTTTTCTCTACCTTTTTCACTTAACCTATCGCATATATTTATGAAATTTATAAAAAAGATTTTAGAGTATCTTTCATTTCTTTTGATGATGGAATAACAAGTAACATAGTGAAGTGATGGTATATATAACAGTTTCTGATTTCGTTCATATACATACATACATATATGAATATAAAAGATTAAGGAAAAAATTCAAATTAAAATGGCTTGTATTCGTGCGTGTGCATGCTACTGTAAATTTCAAATAAATACAAAAATCGTCGTTAATATTAATGGTAGAAAAAACCAAAAAATTTTAATATAATCATGTAACGGTATTTAATATGCCTTATATGACATAACCTTACTTTTTAACTTATTATAGAATTAATCTTAGATATATGCAAAGTTTTTAAAAGTTTTTAATGTTTTCTTACTTCATTATTATGTTAGTTGAGTTTTTTCTTATTGTTTTTAACAATTTCAATCACATTTTTTTTTTGCATTATGTGAAAAAAAAAGATGTTTTTAAATTTCAATTTTTTTAAAAATATTCAAATTACACTCGCGCTCCTACTAAACACTATATGATTATGGTTTGTCAAGAGAATACGTAATTTTGTTATACATTTAGGGAAGACCATAAATAGAAATTTATTATAAATTGTAACTTGTATATAAAATAATTTAAAAAATATTTTTTAACTATTTTGGTATAGAAATTAATATTTTCGTTTTGTATATTTAGTGCATAACATTAACATCATTTAATTAAAAAAATTTTTTTTATGTAATTATGTGTGAAAAACCATAAAAATTGGGGAACTAAACTGTGAAAAAATTTTATTATTGCTGGTTGTAAAGAATTTACGCAAATGGAATATTAAGGAATCGATAATACATTTGTGGTTTGAATCTTTTTTTTATTGATCTTCTTATTTTAAAACTTTAAATTCCCATATATAAGAGTTTTAAATAAAGTCATAATGTTCTTATTTGAAAAACACCACTTAATGGGCGTACAAGCACAAATTAAAATCGATTTTTCCTGTTGAAACTTTATGGAAATTGTTCAATGTTCAATATAGTATCACGTGGCAACAATCTGAAATTAAAGGATACAATGAAAATTAATGTCTACATAATAAGAAACTGTTCCTGTAGATTGTACAGAGAGGTGATTGGGTAACAATGCATCACAACGAGCGTCTAAGGATCTATTGAACTCCCCGCATCTCTTCTAAGTACCTGACATACTATTACAACTCTACAACACGCTCTCGTGTTGAAGTCAAAGGGGGTTATTTGAAGTAACCATAGTGAGTACGTAGTTTATTAGTATTTCCTTTTTTTTTTAGATTGTCAGCTCAAAACTGTCTCCCCCCAACGTACAGAAAAATCTCGTCATCCTCCCCACAATATTTGCATTTACCATCGCTTTCTAGCTCCAGCCTCAGAATTATGGTTATTAGGTGTTATTAAGTTAGAGTATCAATTAACAAAACAAGACTGACAATCAACAAGAAGTTTAATTAACAAAATTTAAATTTTAATTGTAATGTCAGCTGTCAAAATATAAGTTGTCAAAATTGTTCATATGAGAGGGTCATTGCACAAATCAAAAATTTGATTGAAATCAAATGCAAATTCCAAATTTTTAAATCGTCCCAATTCCAATTTCGGTGAAAAATTCAATTAAACAAGATCTCACAACTAAAAAATAAAGAAAAATTCAAATTAAATTTTGAAATTTATACTTTACTTTACAATAAATGTGAAAAATTCTTTGTTATTTTAAGATGCAAACTCAAACTAAAAAAAAAAAATATGTGTAAACTTACAAAATACTTATGAGTCACGAGCTCATAACAAAAGGTATGCAATTCTTGAAAGAATAAAAAAAATTTTAATTGATTTTTATTAATCCTTGTTTATTAAATATTCAAGACCTCCAAATCATACACAATTATTATATTCCAAATATAAATTACATTAAATACTTAAATTCAAAAAGCAATGGAAATATCAAAAAATTATAACCCATTTTACAGATTAAAACAGCGCCCGTATACCACCGTTCAGAACAAAAAGAAAAATCCAAAAATTATTTATTTAAAATTCTTTAATCTCTTTCTTTATTAAAAAGATCGGCTCCCTCTAATCATACCAATTAAGAATTTCATTTTTTCTTCTTCGGTTCAGTTTCTTATATGAGTTCACAATTAACAGTAAAAGAAAATTATATAAGAAAATGCGAAAAAAAGCAGATTCAAAAAAAAAAAAATTACTTAATATTCATGAATTAAAAAAAAAGTCTAAGTTAAGTCATTTGAATCTTTATGTTTATGTTCTCAAATTATGGTTATCATCATTATTATATATAAAAAAAAAAATTATTTAAATAAAGGTAAACTCTTACGTAATTCTCCCGATCGGTTTTTGCTAGAATTCATTAAGTTTTTTTAAATTAGCAGCTTGAATTGGACTGAATTTGATAATTGACTAATTTAGCAGATTAAAGAATTCTGTCACAGTATGAAGACGTGAGTGTGTTTGCATGTTCCATACGTTTCATTCGGTATGACGAGTTTTCAAATTATTATTGTTCCATGTTTTCTATTATTAAGTACCATGTTTTTCGAAATAACTTGTAAAGTTTAACTCTTTTTTAAGGTGCACCTTTGATAATACAAAAATTTTGAGCTATGTACATATATCGAAATAATTTTTGTTTGAGAGCGGTGGCTTACACGAAATTTTTAGTTTTGCAACTGTTTGATTGCTTATTTGTATTCGACACGTTTATACTCAAAATCGAACACATGCAACTGTATGATAGTTTGCAATTAAACAATCAAACTGTTTGAATTAACGCAATCGATTTGAATTGACGCAATATTTTTTGTTAAATGTCTGCTAAATTGATGTTTGAAGCAATTTTGTTTGGTGTAATCTGGAACAATTTTGTTTGGTGTCATATCAAAACCCTTAATATTAAAAATTATATTTTTTCTGTTTAAATACCTATAGTATCAGATCGGGATTTAATAATCACTATGAAACCAACCATGAAAATTAAAACATAACAAAATTCCTAACTGTAATGTTTTGTTTATTTGCCCCAATATTTATTTTCATTGAATTCTTTTGAAATTTTTAGTTTGTCTTTCTGTGCGAAACACAAAATTTTTATGCCATTGTGAATTTCATTTCATTTTCATCATCTCCACATTATTTATTCTATAACAAATTGGCTACAAATCAAAAAATAAAAAAAAGTTAAAAAAAATTTTTTTTAAAGCATAAAAAGGTTTGAAGATTTAACAAATAACAAGAATAATAATAAAAAAAATTCAAAATAACATAAAAATAAAACAAAGGTGTTGTGTGTCTCTCCTTAAGAATTTTTTTTTTTTTTCAGAAAAATTCTCCAATTCAAGTTATCGTAAAGTACGCAAATTTAATAAAAAAAACCCAAATTAATAAATTCTAAAAGTGATTTCGAACGTAAGACCCAAAAGAAATTCTAAATTATGTTCTTTTTTCATTTGTTGGTGTATATTTGTATATTCGTGCATATATTGTGATTTAAGGTCGTAAATATTTTTAAAAACTGTAACTTGGTTAGTATGTTAAAATTATTGGAAAGCAGAAAACAAAAAATCAGAAAAATTTAAAAAGAAAGAACCACCATCGCGAATCATTCCAACTTTTTGCTTTCCTTCTTCTACTTTAAATTTCTCATTCGAAGAATAAATTTAAAGATCACGCACTTGAGAAACACAGAAAAGCATTTTTTTTTTTTTACATATTAAAATTTCGAATTTTGTTTTTTTTTGCCTTTTGTTTTCGTTTTTTTGTTTTGGTTCAGAATTAACGGATTATTTTTGACAAAATAACTGAACTTTTCAGTAAAAGATGTCAAATGTTTACGATTATGAGATATTAAATATGTATGTGTGTATGTTTATGCATGAAGGTATAAACAGTGTTAAGAACATTTAAATAAATTTTACGAATTTTAATTGCCATTTAACATAAATAAATGTTATTTTTTCGTCTGTCATGCACATTAAATGTTTTTTTCTTTCTCTTTGAATTTAATTTTTATTTTCGATATTTTGTCATTTTCATGTTGTAAGTCAAACGTGCATCAAACAAATTTTATATATGTAATTCTAACCGAAAAATTTGTTCGAATGCAACAGATTACAGAATAGAACTACATCCAGTTTATTTTTAGGAAATTTTTATATGCATTTGGAAAGTTTCCGAAATTTAAAGTTTACATTTGATTATTCCAATAATAAATGTGTTGCCTCTTATAATTTACTTCAACTTCAACATTTTTCTATAATTTTTAAGTCAAACGTAGAAACCATCATATTTTTATTAAAATCCACTCTAAAATTGGTTATTGTTGAAATTTATAAAATTAATTGGAACTTTTTTAAATCAAATCAGGGCGTATGCCAACAAAATTTCGAAATATTTATAAGATTCGAATATGAGAGACACAATTAAATGTTCGATAATATTTAATTATTAATAAAAACATGTTCGATTAAGGGAGGAATGCAAGATAAATAATTTTTGTCGATCGTAATTTTTACGATATTACAATATTGTAAATTCAATATCGTAATTCCAATGAATTTCAATTGAAATTTCTTATGCTTTACAACTAAGTCAAATTATAATAATGAAAAAAGCGCTAATTTTTACACATTGCTACGAGCCTAATATGTCTTGTATCTCCAATGCTTTTCCAGCACTAATTTCATTTTCAATGAATTTATTTATAGTTGTTACGAGTATATAGAGGATAACCCTTTAAGCCAAAACAATTTTAATATTATTCTAAAAGTATTGTAGGTACATGAGTGTGTACCGTCCAAAACTGAACATATATAAAAAAAAATTATTCCAATAAGGAAATGGGAAATGTTCTTAACCTCTTTTTTGTTTTTCTCTTTTTTCTTATTCTCTTTAAAAAATAATCAAACCATTTAACTTAAACACTATCCTCTCTAAATGATGATAAGTGGACAGGTATTATAGGGCCACAAGGCAATTTTTAAAATTAATGATAAATTTTTTTTTTTTATTATCATTATTACATTTTAAATTTTATGTGTGTATCATAATTTTGTTTTTTTTTTTTGACAAATAAATTAGCATAACGATGGCTGTGATCTTCTCGTTTCATCTTTGTTTTTTGTGCAAAAAAGGAAGTAAGAAATTAAAGAGAAATGACTTTATAAAAAGGCAAGATTTTTTTTTTTGGGATAATTAAGGTACTCGAACATGTTTTGTATAAATTATGTATATGTATGAGTATTAAATAAAGTTCTTAAGGCTAAAAATATTGTTTTTTTATTGTACAAAAATATTAAGACTGTTTTGTGAAAAAAGAGATTGGAAATCATGAAGATAAGATCAACTATAATGAAATTCGTTGTACATGGTTTTCTTGTTTATGACCCTATTCTTTCTCTTTACATTTCATTTCTTAATTTCCTTGTAATAATTAAATAAAAGGTTTTTTTTCCTCTTTTTCTTTTCTGTTTTTTTTTTTTTAATTTGGTAATATTATTGTGTATGAAAAATTCACAATTGAACACGTTACTAAAAGTCAATTTGCTATTTTCTATTTTTGATTATTTCTTCTTTTATGTTTTGTTTTTTTCTTTTATTATTTCCTAAATTATTCTCTTTTATACGCTCACGTACTTAATCTATATTACAAATCTAGTATTTCAGTTTGAATACAATTCGAAAATAGAGTACTTTTTTATAATAATTTATTTATCGAAAATATTGGGATGTGATGAGTGTGAAAGAGAGGCAATAATAATAACAATAACATATTGTTATACAGTATAGATGGCTCTGATGTATAAAAAGGTGAAATTTAACTATGTATTAAGTATGTACGAATTTTGAATTAGTTTACACATAAAAAATATTTCTAATTTCAAAATCAAGAAAGAGATTACAGTACTAACGTCTAAATGTTACACAATTTAGAGGGTCTAAATTGTCAATTTTTCTTAAAAATTCAGATTGGCGTTCAATTTGATTAATTCAGCAATGTAATAGCATTTGGTAATTGCAAAATAATTTCATGTATGTAATTTCAATTGAAAATCTTTAATTTACATATTTCGAACATTTTTACTAAATAAGTAAATTTATAAAATTCTAATTGAATCCTATAGTTGTACGAATTCACTTCGTCTATCTCATGTTTTGTTTTAATTAATTTTATTTTTCCTATTTTATATTTTTGTACTTTTTACGTTCACGTGCAAAATTATTTTGTATTTTTGCTGAATTCGATGAATTGAAAAAAATAGAAAAAAATTTTTTTTTTGTTTTTAATTTTCACGTGGTTTTTACTGTTGTTTTAAATTAATGAGTGTACGTACATGGTACTTAAATGCATAGTAGTAAAATAGGTATGTGATTTTAGAACATACTAATTTTTGTAAATTTCAAATAACTGTACTTATATTTACACACATACAACATTTTACTGTTAGTAAATTTGTACTCAATTTAGGTTGTAATGTTCGTATAGAAAATAATAGTGTTAAAGGTTTATTTTTTGTTACGATAATTTTTCAGTTTTAATTTTATCGGTATACGATAATAGTTTGGTTGTCATTTCATAAAAAGAATAACTTTTAATGTTCATGTTATTAATGTGGTTTACTTTTGTAAAATTTTTTCTATTATCTTGTTATTTTTTTTACCTAGTTTTTTTTAATTTGAGTTTCTGTAATAATTTTTTGGTTTTTTATGGTTTTATACGCGTATTGTGTGTTAAAGTTTATTGTTCTAAATATATGTAGATGCCTCTGATGTAGAATAGTGAAATTTTTATTATAGGTAAGAGTTCTAAATTAATTTGCCATAAAAAATAAAATTTTATGATCGAAATATTTTTTTTTTGTATTCAAATTTTGTTATTATTGAAAAAATATTTTACAAAATAAATTGCATTTTTTTTTAATTAAAATTATGAAAATTTTATGGTTATGTAAAAGTGTTAGGAAAATTTAATTTCTACTGGGAAATTGATTTTAAAAATTTTAATTTAAATTTAATTAAAAATTTAATTAATTTATTCTTATTAATTATATTGGGTAGTTTAAGGATATTGCATTAAGAGAGTATGTAGTTAAAATACACGTATTTCCTTCAGATTTTAGATGAAATTTTTCTAATAAGGGTAAATAAGGGTGAATAGCAACCCTTATTGTCAAATATAAAAATATCCCAAACATTTGCATCCTTGAAGCGACATACATATGTACATAAATAGTTCCATACATACATATTCAAGTTCTAATAAATTGCTTTCGAAAGACTCTGAGATTTTATAGACACAAGTTTTGAGATTTTAAATCCTATGGGTACATAAATATTGAATAACGAAATACTATAAATAAAATATTTCGTGAAATACCGTTACGAAACAAAAAACAAACAAATACTATTATAAATTCGATTCTTCGACTTTTAGTTCAACTTCGAGCCAAAGTTTGACAATCTATTTCATATAAATCACATTAAAATTAACATTGAAATTTACTTTACACAATCACAGCAATTACTTAATTCAGTTGAAGACTTTAAGTATATTAGAATATCCAACTCATATTCAGCCTCACAAACATACATAATATAATATGGTGATATATCACAAATGTATATGGTGAGAGGGAAATCATAAATTATTCTGTCAGTTGAATGAATTTTGCCTTCACTGGTGAAACAGTATGAGGATAAAGGCTTTGCATAAAAAAATAAAATTCCCAACTATCAAAATTTTATTATTTTTGAAAGACAACCTTCAGACAATATAATTTTCTTCTAGTTTACATATTATGCACAAAAAAAGAGTTAAGACAAGACTGCAACTTGATCTAAAATGAAATTTCCAATTTCATTCTTTAAGAAACTGCATATTTCTACTGCAATGTTAAAATTTCAACAAATTTTTAAGAAGGAAAAAAACAAAAGTTCTACACTATTCAAAAATTATACACAAAAAACACACATTCATTTACACAAAAACAAGAAAACAAAAATCTAATGTTGCTGTCAAAAAGAAAAACCTCAAAGAAAAGCAGACGCTGTCGAGCCGATAAAGTTCATTCACCTAGAATAATTGCGGAACATGCGAAAAAAAACATTACGTTTTTTTTTCTTTCCCCTTCTTGTTGAAAAAAAAACTTCTTTACTATTTTTCTTTGGATTTTTTTTTCTATTCTTCTTCTATGTTACTAAGAACTAACTAACTTTCTATCTTTTGCGAAATATAGTAAAAAGAGTTGAAAATACAAAAAAAAAATCAAAACTATTGAAAATAACATAGCTGACAACTTACAACCCAACGGTTTTCTTACAAAGGTAAAAAAAAAAAATACAAAAAATGTAAGGAAAAAAATCAAATCAAAAAAGAAGGTCTCAAGTGTAAGAAAAAACAACAGCAAAAAAAATGCAAATATTCATGGAAATGCAAAAGAAACAGGAAAATAAAAAGAGATAGAAATAGGAGGGAAAAAAAAATATTGTGAGAAAAAATCGCATAGTAAAATATGACATTTTTGTTTTTGCTTTTCTTGTTTCTCAATAATTTTTTATTTCTGTCTCATTTACTCTTTGTAATTTTTTGAAATTTAAAAAAAAAAAAACATTCCAGAATTACCATGTCAAATTATGTAGAGACTACTATACGCCAGGTGTAAAAAATAAAAATTATACACAGGTGATATTCAAAAAAAACCCAAGAAAAATTAAAAGAAAATTTAAAACTAAAGCGGAAAATAATAAAAATTTCTAGAACTAAAGTTACCTTTTTTATAATTAACGATCTTCCAAAGCTAAAAAATTCTAAAATATTATGAATAATAATGAAGATAGCAATTAGAGTTTCGATGACATTCGGGAAAAAATTCGGTATATGGTGGGACCTCTATAACACAAAATCCCACGGCCACGCTAAAACAATTCGAGCTATGGAGATTTCGAGTTGAAGAGAAAAAAAAAGTTATGCCAATGTTCAAGGGAACTCATATAGCTTGGAGATTTCCGAGTTGTAGAGATTCGAGTTGTTGTGGTGGCTCCACTGTATTTCAAAATTTGTTTAACAAGGTTTTGTTTTCCTTAATATTTTCGTTCCATTATTCAACCAAGTTATTTACATAATATACATATATTTTGACAAATAAGGTAAAATATTTTGAGCAAGCAATTACATTTCAGCAAAAGATATGCCTTTTTTGACATTAGGTCTCATTTCAATACACTCATCCTTTAAAAGGAAATTTTTTTAATATTAATAACACAGTTGAACTACTTATTATAGCATGGATTCGCTACCTCTTTTATTAATTTTACATTTTATATTCAAATTTTTCGAAGAGAAAATTGTTAAATTCAATTCGGTCTCTTAATAATTAACGTAAATTTATCTCATTTAAATTGAAAACTACAGCTACAACACTGTCATTTAAATCAAAACAATAAAAATGTAAAATGAGTAAATGGAAACATTTTAATTGTAATGCATTTGTATGTACTCATATTCTCTTCTTAAATAATAGAAACTTAATTTTAACGAAATGAATTAAAAGTTACCTATGGTGTTAAAGCCTCTTGAAAGTTCAGTGTTAATAAATTGTGTGTTCAATGTTGAGTGCTTTAATATATTAAATTACACGCTGCTGTTAAATCCCTATTTAAATTATTAAAAATTTTTCAATATTAAAATTCAAGAATTCTATAACATGCGCATTTTTAAATTATTAAAATCTTATTAAATAAAAATCAATATTCAATCAATTTCTCGTGTATATAAGTATAA
Source organism: Condylostylus longicornis (assembly GCF_029603195.1). Classification (NCBI taxonomy): domain Eukaryota; kingdom Metazoa; phylum Arthropoda; class Insecta; order Diptera; family Dolichopodidae; genus Condylostylus; species Condylostylus longicornis. The sequence goes on from NW_026577982.1 coordinate 1,351,058, forward strand.
TTCGTGTATGTATATATAAGTTCAATATTTGTTATATCCCATCGCTTTACATTTCATTGCATTCTGAAATTAATGTTTTCTATATCTCTTTAATAATTTCTCAATTCTCAAAAATAATAAAATTTTTGCGTTAAATTGATTATGAAGAATTGGGAGAATATTGTTTGCAGTAGTATATTTTGTGCGCCGTGGGACACACATAATGCGTTTTGAAATTGAAAATAAACGTGCTCTGATTTGAATGCAATTTTAATTTAGAAAATTGTGATTAGAAAATCATACGACCCTAACAGGTCGCTTTTCCTACATATACAGTCTTAAAATTTTACTTAGTTCATTGCAATAAAAAACAACATTTTTATAGTTTACTCTCCCTAGTCTTTTTAGGATTTTTCCAAAAAAATTTTGAAGAAAAGTTCTTATTAGTTTCACTTTGTCCGTCCGTGTACATGTTTACAAAACTTTATGCTTTATGTTAACCTCTCTTTATATTAATTTTTGCTTTATTTCAAAGACTGCACAAATCGTTCATCCTAAATATATGCAATCCTGGAAATAATTTCTTTTGTGAATGAAAATAATTTTAATAGTAGGTATACATAGAGTGGTAGGTATACATGGACGGTATTTAAGAGTATTATTTTCATTTGTTGAAGGGAAAAGTGCTACAATACAAACCATTGGTTTGACCCAACTTTATTATTTTTTCCTCCTATTATAGTAATTTAAATAAAAATATTCATCATACATATATGCCAAGTGTATTGAATAAAATATATAAACATTGTAACATATCCTCCATTATTATTTTATCCTCCATAAAAATACAATAAAAAACAATAAAAAATTACATAACATAAAACTGTAAAAATGGAAAACTATAATAAGAAAATTTTAAACAAAAGGAAGTCGTCGGAGAAAAACAATAAAAAACGAGAAGAAATACGAGAAAAAAAAAATTTCCTGAATATAAGAATGAAAAAACAAAAAAGGAAAATGTCTAATGTATTTTAAGTTCCTTAAAAGGTCCTTAAAAGGACGAAATGTTATGGTATAAAAATTCTTTTTTTTTATATTTTCTTTTCTTGTTTTTTTCTTTTTCCATTCTCTTGTCGTATTCTTAAATATTTTTGCTTTTCAATTTCACTTCCTTATATATATGTACATGATTTTTTTTTTATTTCTCTTGCATACATTTAGGCACTTATTTGTTTATTTTATTTTTTACAATGCATGCATACTGTTACGATCATTTTTCAAAACATTCACAATACATACATAATTATGTATTAAAAAGTATCATAGCAGTGGCATTTGCAATATTTTATATTTTTATTTTAACATTTTACAGTTGAGTGAGTTCATATCCTGGATTTATGTTATATTGTTCCCGAGTTTTTATTTTATATATTCAACATTTTGAATATTAAGAGCATATTTGCTTGGAGGAGGGGGGTATATATAGTATATTCAATGTAGAAAAATATTAAGGATATTAGGGATATGCTTGTTGTTGTCTCCTGTTTTTTGTATTAAATTATGAAAATGCCTAAATGTATGCAAGTAAAAAAAAATATATATAAAATACTTATATTCTTTCTTCTTCCTTTTCTTCAATTGTATATAAATTGTTTTTAATATACTTTAAGCCATTTCATATCAAATGGTGAGTGTTGTTAATTCGATGATGGTGATGTTATACATATATAGTGATAGCGGAATGGACGAAGTTGATTTAATTTATTTTGGATTATGTCTGTCTACAAATAAGGATTTTCACATTTAAAATTCAATGTAGTACGAGTACTTACTTATAATATTCTTGGAAAATTTTAATATTTATAAATAACGTATAATATAATATATGTGCAATGGTGTTTCTTTTGCATGTAATGTGAATTGTAAACTATTATAATAGAAGGGAAAAAAATCTTGGCATGAAATGTGCTTAGCATGGATAAATCTTGAAAATCAAATTAAAAATTTCCCATCTTTTTTTTATGAAAATCAGAAGGAATGCATCAAAAGCTTTGATTTCTTTGGAATTAAATTTTATTTTAATATTGGAAAATGCTGTAAATTTTAAATTGAAATTGTAGAATTTTTAATTTAAAATAATTTTGCCTGTAACATAAACAATTTTGCAATTGGGATTTGACGGCATAATATTGGAATTAGTCATTCTTTAAATTTAAAAGCAAATATTTTTGCGTTCATGAAATATTTTAAAATTTTGGTGTCGGCAAACTTTTTGATATTAGTTACCATGCAACAGCAATAGAAATTATTGCAACAGTAGCAAGTATCTAGACTCTAAGTTTTGCAACATAATTACGAATGCTGTTTCCAAACAAACTGTCTGATAATAAAATTTTTCCAAACTAATTTCATATTTAACAAATTTTAGAGTGTTTTTAAATATTTTCTCAGAGGTTTTCTTAAAAAATTTTTAAATTACACTTTAAAGTTTTAATACGATTCACCCTCCAACTCATTTATGTTGCTGAACATGCTCGGAATTCTCGGAATTGAGGAATTCTAATTTTTATGATTTTATTTTAAAAATGATATTTAAATCGTTAAAACTCTTATTCCTTTACTCAAATAATATTAAAAATTCTTTATTCTAACATATTTTTTTTTGGTTTTTAAATTTCTAAGAATTTTTCTTATCTTTATTGATTCCATAACATATGGGTAGAACTTCCTATATAGTTTTAATAGCCCTTTAACTTTTATAATCATAAAAAATTTTAAAACAAATGAAATTTTCTTATTTAAAATTTCTCACTTCCCCCATACCTTTAAGTAGTCGATAATAATCATATGTGCACTTAGAACAGTACCTTTCGTAGAAAATAAAATTTTTTTTTTCAAGAAAAGTAAAAGCGCCCATATATGTATGTTATGCATGCTATATGCTTGCCTATGAGAGTATGTTAATTTAAAAATAATTAAGAAAAAAAAAGAGAAAAATTTTATTACCACCATAATTATCGCAATAGAAAATTTATTGCATTAAAAAAAAAAAAATAAGAGAAAAAAAAATTATATGGCGCTCCATATATCAATTTTGGATATGTTCAAAAAAAAATTACCTTTAAATAAAAATATAAGCCAAGAGAGAGCAGTAAAAATCCCATCGTAATTTGAATTGCCAGCCTAAGGTTTTAGTTGTATTGAAATATTTGAATAGTTTGAGTATATTTTTTATTGCATGAGAGAAAAAAATTCTCTCTTTTTAATATTATATGCTTTTTTCCTTGGATAGCATAAGATTTCTATATTACTTCAACAGCATTGGCAGCTTGCTGTTTTGAATTAATCTCTTGTTTTATGTTAAATTTTATTCCAATGCTACTGTGAGATAGTTCTGGATTTTATTTCATTTAAATTTTCATCGTACTTTATGAGATTATTACATAGACGATCATGGATTTTTTGTGAAATTTAATGGCACATGTTGCATTTTTTCACTCAGAACAGTCACAACTTAATTGATACACTGAGTTTTTATTCAGGTTAATTAATCTTATGCTTAACATTTTTAAATTTTTCATTGAACATTTTGTTGGGGCGACTGACATAAAACATTTGAAAATATTTTAATCTCAAATACTCATTTATCGTTCTACAAAAAAAAAAAAGTTCTGAACAGATGCAGAAATAAAATTTTTTTATAATGGAATTTAAGAAAATGAGCATGTAAATAAATAACTAAAATAAGAGTGTACTCAATGAAAAACTGAAATTCAAATGGAATTTCAATTAAAAATTGTTCCATAAAACATGGTTTTTATGACAAAACACCCCAAGAAACAAAAAACTCGTGTGTTGATAAAAGAAACCATTAATTTTCTTAGGTAATTTCACGTATTGTTTTTCCTTCTTTTTTTTTTAATTTTCATTTATTTATCTTTTAATTACTTTTTAAAATGAAAATTCAATGAATTTTTATAACTAAGTATAGTAATAATTTTCTTCTTTTAATTTCTTTTTTGTTTTTCTTAAATTCAACAATATTTCATTCTTAAAAGAACGTATTGAGAGGATTTATTACCATTTTCAGATGATTTAATAGGCGCACAAAAAAAAACAGAAATAGAGAAAAATTGAGAGAAAAAAATGGCAATAATAATGGGCTCTCATTCACTTTACAAAAAAACAAAAAAAAAAAGAAAGAAAGTGAACGGCATCCCAAAGGATTTTGAACTCTATAAGAAAAGGGGGCAAATGAACTCATTAAAATAAAAGAAATAAAATTTTCAAAAAATGCATAAAATAAAAAGAATAAAACTAAATTCTAGTAAAAGAGCACGAGTTCCTTTACACATTCAATAAAATTACAAGAAATAATTTTCAAAAAAAATTAAAACTCAAAGAATTCTAAAGAATTATTGTTTTTCCCCACCTATTTGATTTTCAGAATTTTAAATTTATTGCACCATTATTAATGAATTTTTTAAAAATTTTAAAAGAAATTGCGATTTTAATCGCTCTAATTACTTAAGTGTGGTCTAAAATTAATTCAAATATTTTCGGTGTTTTAATCTAAATGAAAATATTTAATTTTAATTGTTTAAGCAATTTGAAGAAAAATTCAATTTATGTGAGTATGAGGACTGTTTTCCTTTATTCATTTGTGCTCATTCGCTCAAATAAAATATTTCCCATGTGTATACAGTTTTTATATTTCTAATAAATTATCTCTCGGACGGAGAATAAAATTTCAATGGCCTACATATGTATATACTCGTAGCTTTGTGTACCGTAATTGACTTCTACAAATTCAAAATACAGGCATAATTTCCTTATTGATGGAACTTGAAAGTTATTTTTGATTTTTAAGAGAATTATAAAATTTAAAATGCATACAAAGCGTTAAGTAAGAGATGAAAGTTTAAAATTGAGAATTGAGTAAATATTTTTTTATTTATAAAGGAGGACTTATTTCATACATATTAGGTAGTTATTGTGATAGCAATAAGAAAACGTCTTTCTATTGTGCCGTAAGAGAAGATATTATTATACAGAATAAAAGAGATAAATTTGAAATACAAATGTATATACTCATTCATTTTTCATATGACATTGGTAAATTGCTACACGCAATTAATGCGAGAGTTTTAAAGAACAATTATATTATGTATTAAGTAGCACAAATATTGAACTATTACGATAATAAAACAATTGTGTTATAACACTTTATTTTCCTTATTTAAATAAAATACATTAATTGATATTAATTTAGTTTTTGATATTTTGTTTTTTAAACATATTGTATTGTCGCGACAATTAATTTAAATCTCTCTGCTTATGTAAGATAAGAAACATTCATCTTATTGTTATTAATAAATTATGTTGGAATTTCATCTAATGCAAGTATTATAAATGTAAATTTAACTCTTTAATAGTGTAATAACTCTGTTATTGATCAGTGAGTGTTTAAAATTCAGAATTTAATTTATATGCAAGTATTTTGCACATTATTCTTTTTTTTTATCAATGCAAATTATATTTACTTTTATGTTTATGGAAAAAAATTGAATCTCTTTTTAATATTTCAATTTTATTAAGTTTTAAATTTTTAATACTTTTATACGGAAATTGAAATTGAAAATTTTAAGTAAGTAAATATTTTTGTTTTTATTCCGGATATTCACATAAAAAAAATTTTATGTGGCCTACATAATGTTAGGGAATATATCGTACGTATACATTTTGTATTCAAAGGGTCAATACCTTTATATGATTTTATTAATATTGAAAAATTTCATAAATATTCTGTAGAATTTTATTGAAAATAATTGCATTTAAAATTTTTATTTGCACGTTTTTAAAAATCTGTTTAGTCTGCGAAAGCTTCATTTATATACAACATTAAAATGAAAAATAAATTAATTAAATTTTCGTCAATCTGACAATTAATATTAAATTTAAATTTTATAAATAATTTTGAATATTGCTACATTTTTGAGAAATTTACAAGTAAAACATAGAAGAGCAACAGAACTATTCATTGCGAATATGTTTTTTCATATGTGCTTAATTGTTTGACTGGAACAACAATATTCTTTGTCTTTATTCAAACTCTCATTCACACCAACAATATTACAAATTACAATGTGCCACATTTGAGGAGAGTTTATTGAATATATAACGTAAATTTTAAATTCTTCATATTTAACGCATAACACTAGGTAAATGTTCTTTTACTCTTGATAATTTATATGCAATTTTGAGCTTATGTTTCTTATAAACAACTCTAAAGTAGAAAACTAAACTAGAATAAAAATAATTATTTTATTACAGTTGTTTTACTATTTATTATATTAATTAAATTTGCCTTAATATGCAATTTTTAGTGTAGGATTATCTTTGATTTTTAATTTTATATACTTTGTATAATTTGTTTGTTGATCATGTAAAAAATTTATTTATAATATTCTTAAAGCAAATTATTAATGTTTTCTTATATTTTATTATTATTTATTTATTTATTTTATCATAAAGTTAATTAAATATTTTCACAATGAGAAATTTTATTTCATTTTGCCGCTAAATGTACAAAATCATTTTAGAAAAATAATGAAAAATATTTTAATTAATGGCTATGAAATTGATTTCTTATGCTTATTTTGCTACTTTATGTAAACACTTGAAATGGTAATGAATATTTTGTTTTTGTATAATAGTTAATAAGGAAAAACAAAAATGGTAATAGAGGATTTGAGCTTTTCTCATGTGTGCATTTTGATATGTGTGAACAAGCTTTTTTTGTTATTCTAAGCAAACTGATATTAATTTTGAAAAAAAAAATATGAATTTTATTTATTATTCAATAATGGAAATTTACTTTATGTTTGAATATTGAGTTTACATCAAAATTGAAATTGAATTAATTTTTATAAATATTACAATAATTTCAATTTCAATAGAAGAGAGAAATTTTAAAATCAATAAATTTGACGTTTTATTATTTGACATTTTCTAAAGTGATTATTTGACAATGAATTGACATTTTGATGGAATCGATTAGCATTAGATATTCGATTAGATATTCAAAAATGTAGTGTGTATGCCATTTTGCAGTTAGACTGATTTCAGAAATATAAATTTTTCATCAGACGCTTGAAGCTTGTTTAAAATTGGAAATTGGTTCAGTAAAGACTTGGACGGTGAGAAAATCAGAAATCAAATATAATGCATGTTTTTAAGAACGATAACCAGTATATATAGGTTATTATTTGTGTTTCTTTTCTTTTAAAAAGCTGCTATAAAATATTTAGGAATATAGTTGCTGTAAATAGAAAGCTATTTTGTATTTGAAATTCTTGAAAACACTAGTAAAAATTGATGATTTAATTCAAATTTTCAATTAAATTTATTTTGACATTTCCTATGTTAAAATATTTAAAGTACATCTACAGGAATAAATGTGAGTAACTCACTCTTTAACGTGGTTTCCACTTTTTGCCGTTATTTTTTTTTTGACAGGTGAGATTATATAACTCACCCACAATTGGAATGAAAATATTAGTGTAATATTATCATAGTAGTTAGTAGTTTCGTGGTCTAGATTTTGACAATATCACAATATGATGACTCAGATTTTGACAATGTCAAACACTCATAATGATGACTCACTCAATATAAAATAGTAATACATGTACTTAATAAAAAATATTAAAAATTATAGTTTTATTTACTTATTTCTATTGTAATCTTTAATGATTCTTGGAAAACTCTGTTTTTATAATTACTTTTATATTTTTTCAAAAAAACAAAAAAAAAAAAAAAGCAAAAATGTCAAAAGGGCATCAAAGCTATAAAAATAGTACAGAGACATGAGTAGTAGGTACTTAAAAGAACAGATTTTTTGTTTTTTTTTTTTTTTATAATTTTGTCTCTTTTCTAATATGATTTGTTATTTTTATTTTATTTTTCTCAGAATTCCTCATAGTCTTTTTTATAAAAGTTAATCTACCAAAGGAAGAAACGATGATTTTTAATCACCTATTATTCTAATTTTTCTCTTGTTTTATTAATAAAAAAAAACAAAATAGTTATGACAACTTCTTTGTTTATTTACTTTTTTTATTTTTATACTTTGATTCGCTTCAAAAAAAAAAAAAACTTGATACTTCTTGTGGTTGCTGTTACCATTTTTTTATACCCTGCACTTCGTGAAGGGTATATTAACTTTGGTATGGAGTTTGTAACTACTTGAAGGAGTCATCTGCGGTATGGACATATATATATATTCTTGCTCAGCGTAAAATTCTGCGTCGATTTAGACATGTCCGTCTGTCCGTCCGTCCGTCCGTCCGTCCGTCCGTCCGATCGCACGATAACTCAAAAACGAATAATGCAATCGACACCAAACTTTCACAAGTTTTTTCTTTTGTGACAAGGACGAGCCCTATTATTATTGGACTAATTCGGACAACGGGTTCGGGTAGCTGCCATACAACTCAAAGAGTTTATTTTAAATATTTCAAAAACTAATAAAGCTATAAATATAAAATTTTGTATACATGTGTCCAATTATATTCTACACATGCTCTAGAAATTATAATGGGATAGCTGCATCGGTTCGGGTGGCTGCCATACAACTCCAACAGCAAATTTTTTATATTCGGCAAAATATTAAAGTCAGATTCATGAATCTTGGCAGTTGGATGTCCGATTATAGATCAGATATATATGTGAAGTTTTAGATGAATTGCTTGACAGGTTCGGGTACCTGCCATACAACTCCAAAAGCTAATTTTAAATATTTGGAAAAATTATAAAGTCAGATCCATGAAACTTGGTCGGATGTCCAATTATAGGTCAGACATATCCGTGAAGTTTCTATAGAATGACTTCACAGGTTCGAGCAATTGCTACACAATAACGAAAGGTGCAGGGTATAATTCAATCGGTTTATACCGACTGAAACGTTTTTACTTGTTTTATTTTTCTACAGCTTAAAAAACAAAAGTCTGAATTCGCGTTATTTTTGTACATACAAACAGCAATGTTTTCGCGATTCCCATCGCAAAAAATCTGTAATAATTTTGTTGTGATTTTTTTCACTCTTTTTTGCTTTTGAATTGTTTTTGGAGTTAAAAAACGCATTTAAAAATAACATAAAAAGAGGCAAAGAGAAAAAAAAACTATAAAATGACAATAATGACTACATTGTTGCAATCATTTTTGTATACCTAAAAGATCAACAACAGTTTCCTGACATTCGCAAATCTACATTTGGATTTGACAATGTCACGATAGCGTGGACATTTTTAGCAAAAAAGAAAAAAATAAGAAAAAGAAAACAAATAGAAATATTTTGTTTGTTCTTTGTTTTTCTTCTTTTTTTTTTTTTTGTAATTCATTTTTTAGTTGTTTGGTAGCGCTTTTTTAACGTCAATTATTACAAGTTTTATTTGCTTTTTTTTTATATGAAAGTTGAATTGCTTTAAATAATATTTGAAAATATGAAAAAGAATGATTATACGTTAGTTTGTACTAATAACAACAAGTTACAATAGTTTTTAGTTAAATATCAAAAATTATTCAACTATTCTATTGTGTTGAGGCGCATCTTCTTTTTTTTTTAATAGTTGATATTCTCTTAAGACATTTTTAGTTAGAAAATGGTTGTATAATATATTTGATAATTGATTTGTAATACAAGTAATTTTTTTACTCAAAATTTATTTTACTGAACAAATGAGTGATTTAGCACAAGTGAATGACATCAGAAGTTCAAAGTCGTGATTGTATTGCAAAATTTAATTGTTTTGACTTTTCGTTTACTCGTCCAAATTGTCAAATTTTAAAAAAAATCTCAAAATTAAAATTTGTTTTAATATTTTTAAAAGTTTTTTAAACAACACTCAAATAATATTTAAAATTTACCAAAATTTTTTTAATTACTTGGAAGGCGTTTAAACTTTCAGTGAAGTGTGAATGAATTTCTGTGTAATTCACAAAATAATTTTGCAAATTTGTGACAAAATCGAAGGTGTGAAAAAGTATGTATTTGAAAATTATAAGGTTCTTAATAAAGTCAAAGAGCGTTAGTAGAAATTTTACTTAAAATTATATCAAAGTTTCCATTACTCAATTAAAACAGAAACATTTAGGAAACTCTTTTAATTTTCCAAACATTTTTATTTATAATTTTATAATTATTTTCGCTATTTTAAAAAATTTGTGAAGGTTATTTTTTATATTTCAAGAAAAAAAAAAAAAAACAAACAAAATATTTTTAAAATTTATTTTAAATTAAATCACTTGTTTTTTTTTTCATTTTCTAAATCAACTTGAACCAGAAAACAAAATCAAAAACATCTCTATATCTCCATGAATAACAAAACAAAAAATAAAAAGCTTCTAAAAAGATCTACACTTGTTTTACTCTAAATTATGACAATTTTACCATATTTGAATGAATCCAGCAGCTTTAATGTAAAAAAAAAAAAATTCATCATTAAATTTTTCATACTCGGTGCGGTGTGCGCTCATTAAAACAAAATCACAATAAGAAAATGAAAAAAAATATGCACAACGTAAATTTTTGAAGGTGAGAGGAGGGTGTGGTATGCTTTTGAATTTAAAAAAAGAAAAAAAAAACGTTTGTTTTTAATACTGTGGCGCTTAAAATAGACATTTTTTTTATTGACTCCAAAATTTCTGCTCCCCTTTACATACCTTCTCTTAATATTTATGTTTTTATTCAGATCTCTCTTCTTATAACAATACCATATTGTCATTGTATACTTACTTGCGTATCATATATTTAGCGCAAATTAATTTTAAACTAATCAAATAAAGTTTGAATTTAAAGTAAAGTTGAAAAAAATAAAATATAAAATTATTAATAATAAACAGAAGTTGTGAACGAAAAAAAAAAGATTTTTTACAATGTTAAATAGCATAGTGGCGCCCCCAACGTAATTGTGAGAACACAAAAATGAAACAAAAACCGCAAGTGGGAAAATTTCATATAGGTACGTTTTATTTATTTTTTTTTTCTTATATCTATGATAATAGAGGGAGACACTCACTAACGTCACTGTCTGACAATATGACACCATGTCAATTTTTTAAAAAAAAAATTCAAAAAACAAAAATATAAAATTAAAACAGTAAAATAATTGACAGTTCTTTTATAAATTGTTTTTATATGAAACCGTAAACGTGACAGACAGCTTTGTTGTTATTGTATTTTTTTTTTTTGTTACAAAAATCTTCGATAAATGATAATATCAATTTTGGGAACCATTTTTTTTTTTTATTTTCTAAAAAAATTTTTTTAAAATTTATTTTTAAATATTTTACAGTAGCGCTCACATTATGTAGAACCGTAAAAGGATTCGGTTGTTCTTTAACAAATTGCAAAATACAGAAGCACCCATAGCAACTATACACTATAGTCTAAAGGTATTATTCGATATCAAAATTCCAAACGGAATATTCTTAAATCCGATCGTGTTTCATACAATTTGAATAATTTTTTATTCCGTATAACGCATTGTATCATACACGCATATTATGTATGTCGTGTGACGTGTGTCATTCATCAGTTATGAATTGCATTTAATTTAAGGTATTTTGACTTAATTATATGATTACGTTCTTATTAAAATCCGTATTTCATTTTAAATAATTTGGGATATTTTTGTTATTTAGTAATAGAAATAAAAAAACTAAATAAAGGCTCTGATAATTTGTTTGTTAATGAGAAAATTTAAACATTTTAACCCTATTGTAGCCGAACTTACATAGTGTAATTATTTTTCAATTATTTCAGATTTACTGTTTGAAACTTTAGTTTATTATTAATTACAGTGGACTAAGCATGTATACAATAAATTGTACAAGTGTTTCTGTAGTTATAAGGTTTTGCCTAAGTCGAACAAGGAAGATTTTAATTTCGTAGTTTTTCTTAAGTTTTCTTCAGTAGTTTTTCGATAAATTACGTTTGACATGACAGAACAAAATTGATTTTGTCATTCGTTTAGAATGTGAGACAAGGTGTATTTTAGGGAAAATTAGCTTTGAATCCAATTTACCTAAATAAAGAGGATAAGAAAAGCAAAATACAACCATGATGATTTTTGTTTGTCTCACTACTTTGGACAGGATATAGGAGTGCGGGACAGCTTCTACAACTTTATATACTAAATTAATAATAACAAACCTTATATTCTTTTAAAAACACTAAATATGTAATTTCAATTCATGGAATGTCTTAATATGTAAAATGTTACTTAAAATGTTGTACTTTATTAAAATGTAGTATAATATTAAATTCATACACGGCATGTCTTACAGTCATATTTTGTATTTGAAATTGAATAGAAATAGAAAAATAAAAAAAAAATATTTTATTTTGATTATTTTAAAGGTTAAAAGAAATATTAGAGTTGTTTTAAATATGCGATCAAATTAAATTTGAAAAACAAAAATCAATTGTAAATTAAAATAGAATATTAGTTAAGTTTATTACACAGCATACACACACAAAATCAAAGTCTATGAGAATACCAGAGTTGCATATACCCAAAAAATGTTGGTGCACTTGTGTCTCTTTTTGTACATTCATGCTAAATTTGTACATTCATACTAATTTTTATAATGAATCTAATATAGTAGGTAATTGTAACAACTTATTTACAAAAATATATTTCTTAAGTAAGCAGAATTAGAGGTTATCAACCGAGTTTCAAGGATAAAATTTTGAGATACAAAAAATTAGAAAGATTGTCAATTGATTCTGTTTTCAATAATTTTAATTTTATTTTCAATTAAATTTTTTGATTTAGAATATTGAACCAAAAACAGAAGGCATGTATGAATGTGTATGTTCTAAGAATATAACAAGTTTTAATCAAAATAAATTATGACATACATTATGACATAAATTATGCATAACATACAAAATGTATATGTGCAACAGCAAAACCTAATATAAATAGTGTTGTAGCAATAAAATTTATGCTTCAATTTAAATTAGCAATTTGTATTTGAAGTTGAAATTATTTTAAAATTATTCTAAAGAATTTGTTATTTTGCCTATTTAAATATCTTATAACATTATAACATTAATAATGTCTGAAAATATTTCAAATGAGTGTATAAGTAAGAATAACAGAAGCTTTATTGTGACATTAAATTCCTACTGTTTGCATAGCTACATATTTTTTACCTTAAAATGCATTCGAACATTTAAAATAGTGAAAACAAAGAGATTGAACTGAAATTGTAACAGATGAAAATTTCGTAATGTTTGTCATTGCAGTAATATATTAAAAATTGATAATAAATTATTGCTACTACATAATTTGCTTTGCAATTTGTATTAGTCTCTCAAACTATGATTGCTCTCTTTTTCTTTGCAATAGCATTAATTGTGGTTTGTGTATATAAAACCTACACGTGGCTATTGGCTAAGAGCCGTACTACATACATTATATTTATTATATTAAGTAAATGTACTTGCGTTTCTCCTGCCAAAAACGAGATCAGTCATTATTTGAAATTTAATTCAATAAGAGGTATAAGAAGACGCGCTAATGCAATTCTTTCTGAAGATTAATACACTTATTGTTTTATGTGCAATATAATATAAATTTTTTTAATTAATTAAATTTATTTAAAATTTTAAAATTATTAGAAATTATTTTTAAATAATAATTTTTTGTTTATCTTTACAGGTAAGAACCATCATCTTTATTACAAATTTTTATTAAACTGTACGACCAGTATCTTCGGGTGCTTTGTTCATTATATCAACTATATATCACAGTATTATTATAAGATTTCCAAGCAAGTATAATGTTAATTAATTAAAATTCAACTATATAATTAGTTATAATTATTCAAATTAAATTATGATAATTTTTTTTTGTTTCTAAATTATATAAAAACATGCTTACACATAAAATATTTTAAATATTAATTGTATTATTATTATTATGTAACATGTATAACAAAAGAGGTTTCATTATAACAATAATAGTACAACAGCAGCAGCAGCAGTAATGGTACGTGGTAGTAGTAGTCTAAAACAATCAAAATTAAACAAAAACATAAAATATGAGCTTAAGTGTTTCCCTTAAATTTTAATCATACCATAAATGGTAGCTTTAGAATTTTATTCAAAATAATACAGACACGAGCATAGAACAAAAAGATGAAAAGAATTTTTTTTTAAATATTCTAGAACGTAATTCGCAAATTATTTTTTTTTTAATCTACCATTATTTTAATGACATTTCAGATGACTTTTTGTTTTATTATTGAAATTTCAACCCACACTTACACTAATGTTTTGTTTTTAAAATTATGATCTCAAAATATTTTATCATTATTGTTCAAATATGATTTTATGAAAAAAATCTAATAAGAATAAAATTCTAATAAATTAGAATTTTATAAAAATGAGCTAGTAAATTAATTTTAATGATTGTTAATTAAATTAAAAATAGAAAAAGAAAGAAAGAAAAAAGTTTTATAAAATAACATAAAAATTTTAGAATTAAAAATAAAATTTTTAGTTTCTTACTCCTATACTTTAGGAACAACTTCCTTATTAAAATAATTATTTTGTAAAACGTAAAATCGAATAACGCAGTTAAATTAAGTAGTAGAAGAATATGCCATTGTTTTTTTATTTTAATTAAGAGAAAATTGTTGGAAAATCTAAATTTAACGCGAAAATTGTGTACAATATCTCGAAACAATGGAATTTTTCTATATATAGAACAACTACTATACTGTAGTTCTGGTTCTGGTGAAATCTGGACTGCAATTTGACAATAAGTTTTAGTTAAATATTAAAATAAATTTTGAATTTCTAAATGTGAGCTCAATTTGGATTTATCCGAATGCTTACCGCTTGAAATGCTTACCGAAAAATGTTTTAGAACAAAAATTGCTTGCTTCGTTTGTTGGCTATACTTCTGCAGAAAAACCTTTTTTTTTTTGACAAAAGACCCAATTTGTTCAACTAATTCTAAAGTTTAAACCATTCAAGCTGTAATTAAAGAAAGTAAGCATTAGTTTTTATATTTACAACTTTAAAACTTAATATTGATAAAATTTTTGTTTCTTGAGTAAAGGATTGTAAGTAAAGGATTGGCAATTGAAAGAGTATTTCCTATTAAATGGATCTCATTATTATTTAATATTGCTCAGAAATTATTGAGTCAGAATAAGTAATGTTTTATGTATACAAGAAAGAAAGACAGAACACATGACTTACGATATAAACTTTGTGTTCGAATGCCATTATGCTCATATACACACACATAAAGAAATTTGTAAATAAAATTAATAAAATCATATAAATTTTTAATTTAACAATTTTGACCACTCCGGTGTACTCATAATAACCTCTTACATAATAAAAAATTTATTGTTGTTGACTTGATGAGCAGAATATTTTTTAAATGTGCGTGAAAGAATTTTTAAACAATTTATTTAATTTAATTTCAATAGGGTTAAAAGTTAAAATAATTATAATTTTTAATTATGACAGAACCGAAAAAAAAAACTATTTTTAATAATTCGGTAGAACATCAAATTAATTAATTTTTCAATTTATTACAAAGGTGGTAGCTTTTTTAACATTTTTTCTTATTCTAAAATCGTTTTGATGTCTAATTTTGTATATATATAAATTATAATATATCTGTATAATTAGTGAAAAAAATAATAAATTGTAAGAAGTTTAAGAAAAAATAATTCTTCTGAAGAAGCAAAAAAAGAATGTTATAGTTGAACGAATATTTGGGGTGACCGGACATTTTATGTATATTTGACGTAAATCTCAAGTAGAGTTTCTGTCTCGAGAATTCTGTCTCGAGAAATCTCGAGAAAAAAACTGAAAAAATTGTGATTTTTTCTCGAGAACTTATTTTAAAGAATTTTCGGGAATTCTCATTTCTCGAGAATTTTTTTCGAGAATTTGTCGAGAAAATTCTCAAACAGTTTTATTACCATGTAGCTTGCAGATGAAGTTGCAGCTAAACTTTGAAAATGTTTGATTTTGCCGCTTTGTGAAGTGCTACTTGTCATTAGGTATTCATTGGTTGACTGTCAGTAGGCTGTCAGTTATAAAATTGAAAATTGAATAAAACCTTTCATTTTAAGAACTTTTCTAAATTGAATTTTTAGTTTTTTTAAAATAAATTAACATTATATGAAAAAATAACAAGAAAATGAATGAGTACGAAAACGACGATGTTTGGAAAAATTTCACCAGAAATGGGGACTTGGCAATTTGCAAGTTTTGTGCTAAAACAATTTCATGTAAATCATCATCAACAACTGGTTTACACCGACATCTCACTGGACTGCACAAAATGAAGAGAAAATTTAAAGACGACTTATCGTTAGCACCATCACCAAGTGCATCTAAAATATTTAAAACGAACGGAAAAGGTAATCTCGATTTCTCGAGAATTCTCTTGATTAATTTCTCGAGAATTCTCGAATCTCGAGAATGAAAATTTTTAGGAAATTGAGAATTCTTGAATCTCGAGAAATAAAAAACACCGAGAAATCAGAAACTCTAATCTCAAGAACTCTCATGAACTTATTGTGAATGTAAAGTTAAATATTTGAAGTTCATTAATGAATTCACATTTCTCACTTATTAAATTCATATTATAATTTTAATTTTATTAAAAATATTGAAATTCTTGTTTAAAACAATTATAAAAATATAAATTCATCATATTTCATTAATATGTCAAAATTCTATCGAGACTAAAACCTACTTGTCATTCGGAATTATTTGCTTGTCTATTGACATTCAAATGTCAAGTGTAATAAAAATTTTGAAAAATTCGAATATTAAAATTATTCAAAATTAAGATTCTTTATTATTTTTGTTTTAAAATTCTAGACAATCTTCACATTTGCAATGTAAAGAGGGTTGCACATAATTTCACCATGTTATACGTTTTTAACTTCATATGCATAGAAAAAACGAAGAAAATGACAGTTTAAGGCAACAGTAAACAGTTTTTTATGATTATCTCACCTTAGATTATGACAGTTTATGAGGTATTAACTTTGCTTAATGTAACATTTTCTGACAATTTAAGCGAAAGTAGTAAAACTTTTTGGTTTTTCAAAAACAAATTGAAAAATATAAATTTTGAAATATTTTTCGATAACACATAAAAATTGTGTTATATTTTTGAGGTTTAATGGAGACAAATTGCTTCACATTACTTATAATGAGAGTTACAATTTGTTCAAAAATAGTTTCTATAACCTCAATTATTTTGTGTCAAAAACAATAACTACCACTGAATCTTCTTACATACGAAAACTAAAAAAATATGAAAAATTCATTTAAAAAAAAATTTACCAAAATTATTTTTATTCTTATTCGATTTTAATTGTTTAACATTACAATAATATAAAATTACAAAAACAAAAAAACAAATTGGAAAAAGGCCAACAAAACATAAACAATAGATCTTTCAATAAAGTGTTGTCAGAGTATCAAATAAATTATTTATTATATTATTACATTAAATGTCAAATAAAATTAAATATTTATATGTAATTCAATTGATTTTGAATAAATTATTGAATTTTTGACACCTCATTAAAATTAAATAAATTTAAATAAAAAATAAAAAGAAAAATGACTTTAAAATAACCTCTATAACCAACAACTTCAATTAATTTTCAAATACACTTCACATATGAAAATTAAATTTACATTTATAACTCTTATTGTGGATATTAAGAAAACAAAAACCTCTTCGAATAAAATAAGAATTATCATTAGTTGATATCAGAGTCCGACGGAACTGCAGTCGTATTTAAAAGAGAACGTTTTCTTATCATTTTCTTTAATTTTTTTCAATTCGATATTTTGAATTCAAAAAAATAATTTTGTTGAACTATGTTAATAAAATCGATTTTGTAAAATTTACTTCGATTTTATTATTACATAACATCTAATGTAACAAATTAATATTTTCGTAACCTTCATTTTGCCGAATGGTATGTACATAAATTAATTTATTTTTTAAACAGTTACTAATATAAATTATTTTGGAATCATTTTTATAATGAATTAAAATTTATATATAAATGAATTAATAAATGAACATTAAATAAATGAACATTGAAGTTAGTTAAATTACAAAATTATAAATAATTTGTAAATACATATTTGAGATGACATTTCTATTGACAAGATGACAACACTCATTTATGTAAGTGGTGTTCATTGACCTTATTAAAATTGACATTTTATGCAATTTTATATTTAAAAGTTACGATTTATTTTTTTTTTACAAATTTATTCTAAAATTAATTGATTATGCTGATAATAAATTTAATTTTTTTTTTGTTAATAAATTACTACAATGCGATTGCCTTTAGCATTGATTTCGAAAAATTTTATTTTGTTTTTGTTGTGTTTACTGTCAAAATAAAAACAGATATAATTATGATTATGCTTAGTAACTGTTCAATTGTATTTGCTGCAAAGTTTTAATTAAGTAATCAAATATTTTAACAGATTATCAAATTGATTTTTCATTTAATTTATTTCAATATGTCGGCGAATTTTTGTTAATAGAAGCAAAATTAATATGGACTGTTTTGTTTTCATGCATTCCATGAAAATTCCAATGCAATGTTCCGTAAGCAGAACGTAAGAACTCAGCTATTCTTCTTAATTTTAAACGCGTCTCAATTTTAATCACTGATATGTTTATATAGGGTGTCACAAAATCACGCAAGAAGTATTTTTGATGGAAAACACTGGTTTATTAAAAAAACTGTAAATTTTTTATTTATGATTTATGTAGTACAAGTATATAGTTAATATAGGGTTATATATGAAATAGCATACTTTTTGTGTAGCGCTCTATTTTTAATAGCCCTGAACTGTCAGCTGTCAAGCTGTATTTTCTCTTTTTGGTTGGCAACACTTTACCTTACAAATGGCGCAAAATTAAAATTTTTATTTCAAATTCTTCATAGAAGAGCTGTTCATGATATCAGTGTGTTTGTATATATAAAAGAGTTGCCATTATTCCAGAACATAATATGTCTTATATAAAAACTACGAAATCTTGACGTTACCCGCCGTAATTTTAATAAGGTTTGGAATTTTGTTAAATATATTGTACATATCTAAAATCAAAATTCAATGACTCATTCAATAAAATTTCCTCGCTTAATATTTAAATTTTTAAAATGTAAATGTTTATTTGGACAGCCTGGCGATAGTATTTGACATAATTTCATGTAATGTATGTGTAAATATCAATAAAAATATTTTTTATCGAAATTTTGAGAGGGGGAATCACTGAGAAAAAAAAGAATTATTTTTCGATTAAAATTGATTTTTTTTATTGAAAATTTTTTATAAATTCTAAAATTCCAAGTATTTTTCTCAAGAATTTTTTTTTTGTCTACAATTTTTTCACCTTTTTTTTATTATTATTATTGAAGCCGAATGGAGTGGAAATTATTCTTTTATTTTATCTTTTCTGTGTTGTTTTATAAGTCCAGACCACTAAATCTTTTCAATGACTTTTCAATTTTGTGTGTTGTGTGTTCTGTTGGTTTTAGTTTAATACTTTTATTATCACCTTTTATGCTTTTGTTTTTTAAATATTGTGAATGCAGTTTTTTATTTTTTTTTTTTACCTGTACCACTAACCAACATTCTTGAAAATTTTTTCTTATTACTTATTTTTTTTCAATGTTTTTCCTTAATTTTTTTTATTCACGGTGATTTTTTTTTTAATGTAAATAGATAACGATTATAGTCCCAATGTTTATTTTGTTTTACCTATATACTTGATAAGAAAGTGATCCCATCAATTTTTGAAAAAAGTGAATAAAGAGTTTTTAACCCTTTTCCATATTAATAAATTTCTTGTAATGTCTTGGTATTTATGTATACCAAGACATTACAATATAATTATTGTATACCAGATAGTCAATATAATAAAATAAATTTTTTCTCTTTTTATTATATTAGTTTAAGGTCCGACACATTAATGTTATTTGTAGCCCCATATCATTTTATTATCATTTAATGTGCCCTAAGATTCGATCTATGTACATATAAAACATTGAAACCCACTCAAAATGTTCTTGATTGTCTTGCTCGTTATGCATCAATGTTTCCTATATTTTATGATTAAGAATATAATTTTCTTTAGTTTTATTATGTAAGTTTTAATTTTAGATAAAATTAGCGGGCGTTTTCTAAAATTCTTTTATATAAAAAATAATGTAAAGAAATTTTATAAAAATTTTATGTTTTTTCACATAATTTTTCTCTGTTTATTTTATAAATATTATTTTGTGCATTTATGTGTGCCGTTTGTGTTTATTATGAGAGAAAATTCATGAGCATGCCACATATATTCTCTGTATAGATAATCGAATATAAAATAAATGTATACTGTACTGTTGTATGCTTCATTATGATAATGAAATATTTGAGTCTAAAGGTGACAATATTTTGTTATACATTATGAGTAAGTAATGGAGAATATTATGTTTATGTTGTAAATTGTGTACATATATTATGTATGTATATAATGTGTATAATGATGACAAATATTGCAATATAAATTTTGAATTAAATACTTAATTGTATTCAGTACAAGTTGCGGTATCTTTTCTTACTCATAAAAATTTCAATTCCAACCCCTAATGTTTATAGTTTGAATAATGAGCGAAATTGTAGAGTTTTCGCAAGACCCTCTCAAAGAGCTATATTATGATGTTTAATTGTACAGGCAGAAAGGTCATTTAAAAATTTTCAAAGGATATAAGGGTTCGTTTATTGAAATTAGCAAAAAATTCATTTAGAAATCTCTTATACTTAGATTATTCAGGAAATACGTACAATCTTCAAAAATTTCACATATTGTATTTTGCAATTAAAAACCTCGACGCCAACTAATTAGTCAGAAAATTCCTTTATTAGCAAAAATTGAAATTAAATTTTAATATTTTTCAATTCTATAGCCGAACTATTCCACTCTTGAATTTAATTTTTGCAATAAATGAATTATTTGGGACAGTTGAACAATGTTATTGAAATCTGTCTAAAATATGTGCAGTTAAAAATTTCGTAAAATTCTAGTCTGAGTTTTAAGTACTCAATTAAAATTAATTGACAATTGCGGTTTTCATCATTAAAATTATTGAAACGAACCAAAATTATATTGGTGTTTTAAGTAATAAACTCATTTCAAATTCAAAATTTAAACGATGATATTTATTTAAAATATTTTCACGAATCTTTAAAATACTAAATATTTTATTAAATTATAATAATAAAATTTAAAAATAAATTAAATCTAATCTAATTACATTTTATATTTATTTTTAATTTATCCTATTCATTTACACAATTACTCGTCAGACGCCTTAAAATTATATTTTTTCTCATTATTACTTATACAATTTATTGCATAATTTTAAATACACACTTGTATACTCATACATGATTTGTGTGTTGAAGAAAAAAAGACAAAATTATTTTAGAAAAACTCGTTAGTTTTGAGATTATTTCCATTTTAATTCAATGGCTAATATTTTTATAAAAATTATTTTCAATATACACACATTTGTATTAAAAATGAATTAAATTCTAATCAAATTGGTAGGAAAAAAGTAAAATTTCCGGTTTTCTAAAAGAAAAACAAGAAATCAAATTGAGAAAAAAAAACGCATAAAAAAAAATTGTGATTCATTCATGAAGGCATTCAAAAATTTACTGTTCTTTTTCATTCAAAATTGTGTTTTTTTTTTTAATTTTTACAATATTTATTTTTTATCTAAATCAAATGGAAATTAAATGCGGGAGTCTCTACTATTTACTATTGAATCATACTATAAAAAACGTACGCCTAAGGTAGCAGAAGGTATAGATCATCATCATTGCCGTCATCATCAAATATGATCGACACGCAAGTAAATAAAAACGCAGAAAATCAAAAAAAAACATAGTGGTTGGGAATATTTACTTGCACACACGTACATGCTTAAGTATACGTTATTTCTAATAAAACTTGAACTTGCTATTTTGCTAATCTATTTTGGAATCAGAAAAATTCCTTTAAACTAGTATATAAATTTCTGTATGTATGCATGTATAATATATTCGCATTTTTATAACATTTATAATTATTATAAAGTCATTATTACTATATGAATATGAAATAAGAATATTTGTATAGAACATTTTTATTTTTATGTGAGATTTTCCAGAATCGTCTTGTCATTTTATATAAACATAGAATCTTTAAAACACGGAATTTGTAATATTTGTAAATGCGTACATACTTACTTAACTAAAGATACGGATAAATAAAATATTAATCTGTATAACAGTAATGCCTCGATAAGTTTTTATTGTTTACTATTGTCAACTATATATTCAACTTCATATTTTAAATTCCCAGATTTCACTCCATTTTCGTCTAATTGATTCATATTTTTCAGCTAAATTTATTTGATATATTTCTAAATTATACCAAACTATTATACATATTTGATTTCTGATATGAGAGTATCTTCAAGAAATGCCATTAAATTTTTAGTCGAATCTTTTAAACGGACTTTTACTGTTTTGTAAAAAAAATAATGATGACATGCACAAATCTGTATTTAATACCTACATAATACAAAATTTAATAATATTAGGCGGCATTTGAACATAATATTTGACTATATATAGCTAAGAATGTAGAATATTTTAGCTACTTATTTTGAGTGTATAAATATATTGTGTATATATAATTGAGTGATATATACAATAATATTATATAATTTAAATAATTTTACACACATACTTATAATATTCTTGATTTGGTTAAAAATATTTATGAGTACAAACATGCATACATACGTACATACAAATATTTACTTCTTTCTTCTAAACATTCCTCTTGTTTTGTTAAGCAGAAAAAAAAAATTAATTTTTTTTTCTTTTATTATTTTAAGATTAAGACAAGCCAAGCCGCAAAAGGTTGTTTGGTTTTATAACCATCATCAATTTGATGATTAATCAATGAATAATTCAATTATAAATTTATATTTTTTGTGCACATACACATATTCACAAAATATATTATTAAAATATGTATAGAAATAAATAATAAAATAAGAATTAAAATATACCGTTATGTTATGATACTGCCGCAGTGGAGAGCTTCTGCAAATTAGAGAGAAAGAAGGAGAGAGAGAGAAATGATTAATTAGAAAATGATTTTTGTAAATATTTTCGTGTTTGTTTGTTGTGTGCATATATGCGGCTTTACAAGATCAATCACAAAATTCTAACAGTAAAAATATAAAAGAATTTTTACACATATGTTCATTTTACAGGAAACTTCTTCATTTTAATAAACAAAAAATTTATTTACATTACAAAAAATTCAATTTTAAAATTTAAAAATAACAAATTATTTTTTTGTTGTGTGTGTATTTAGTAAAATCCGGTACTTTCATCAAAATCAATTTAATAAACAGTTATTTTGTAATTAAACAAAAAAAATATATAAAAATTGGCCGTATTATAAAAAAAAATTGTGATTAATTTTTTTTTTTAAAGAACTTAATTTACAATTTAATTTGTATACGAGTTTTGACGAAAATACTAGAAAAAATCTACAAAGTTGAAAATCCTAAAAACAAAGATTCGATTACAAATTTGGAAAAATTTACGCCGTAATATATGCAATATTGCTTGTTGGTACGAAAATATTGGTAAGAATGGCAGTGCAAATTAATGTGCAATTTAAATGTTGTACATAAAATTATACGTATACAATTCGAAAAGCTTCTTAAGATTTATTTACTTTTAGTCCTGACAAATAATGAATATGTGCTTTTGTGCTACTTAAACCATAAATGTAAGCATTCCCTGTTTTCGCCGGTATATTTCAAATGTGGACCACAAACCATAATGTAATTGAAAAAGGAATAAGGGAAAAAAGAGTGTCTCTAATAGAAATTGATATTGCAAAGTGCCCTGATATTTTAAGCTATAATAATTGACACTGATAAGGTGAAGAATATAGTTGTATGTATGTATATCACAACATTCTTAATTTGAATTTTTCTAATTGTACCAGAAATAAGTTCGAAATAGAAGAAGCATAACAAAATATTTGAAAAAAAATTGCATAAATAAAAAAAAAATTCGATTTAATGCGTACTAGTAAGAGATTTTCATATGAATTACTTCTAAGAGCTTCTGCAACTTATGCTTGTATAGGTTTCGCGCATATCCGAATATTCAAATTTTAATTTCCTTAAGTGACTAAACCGATTTAATATAAGTAGAACAAAATTGTTGTAAAAATATTAAATTTTATAATATCATGCAAATTTGACAAGAATAATTTAAGAATTTGGGATGTCGAATTATTTTTTAGTCTTTCAAATACTGCTGACTTAAGTAGAATGCTTGCACTTCTATCAGCTTATCATTTTTACCCTTCTTAAAAAAACAATTTCTAATTTTAAAACTGTTTACGATTTTGATCGTGTTACAAGGGGTTTATATTTTATACATCAAAATTCAAAGTTGCATTCTTCAATGGCGTTTTGTTGTTATTTTTGTTGCACTCAATTTTGGTTTCAAAAACATTCAAGCACACACACAAGCAAAACATTCTTATATTGTTCCCTAAAATTTTTTATTTAATATCTTTTCCGGCGTTTCATAAATTTCATGCCGGCACCCAAAAATTTTTCTTTTTTGTTTTCTTATTTTAATGAAGAAAAAAATTTTTTCTTATATTCTCGCACTCGTAGTCAGAGCTACAGGTGGAAATAATGAAACATGAATACCAATGAATGGATCAATTTTTTGTTTTTTTTTTTTTTGAATGAGTTCAACTACATTTTGTCGCTGTTGTAATTGTTGTTTTTATAATTTTTTTTATGTTATTTTTGTTTTCAAGTTAATTTGAAAGCATTGACTTTTGACGAAGGTACGAGTAGTAGTAAAATGTAAAATTTATGATGCCGTCTGCTATATTGAAAATATTTTATTTTATATACCTGAATTTTAAATTTTAAAAAATAAAACAAAAAAATAAAATAAAATCAAAATTAACTTCCTTCCATTTTAAGAAAATTTTAAAATAAATTCGATAAACAATGACTGATCGGAAATGTAACTGACATTGAAGTTTATTACTTGTTTCATTTGTGTATAGATCTAAATCGTATAATAAGCACCACAATACCAAAATTTTAAAAAAATTACAAGTCTAGTTATTTAATTTTAATCGAAAACAAGAAAAATTAAACGCGGTTACTTATTGAACATTTTAACCACGGAACATTTTTTTTTCTTTTGATCTACCAAATATAGAAAAATTAAATAATATTAAAAAAAAAAAAATTTATTGAATACAGGTGTAAAAAATAATCAAAAAGGCATTGATAAATTATTGGAACAAATATTGAAAACAAAAAAAATTATTATTCAGAGTGTGATTATGAAGTGCGTTTTGTAAACCGACAACAGATAGATTTTTGGTAAAAAAAAACCAAAGCCAAACAATATGTAAGTACCTATTTTCCGTAGGTAATATTAAATTGCATAAGTCGGAATAAATATTTGAAGAATTTTATAATAAATTTCAAAGGAATCTTGAAAAAAATTATGATTTTCTGAAAAACATTAAAAAGTTTTTTTGAAAATTTTTTTAGTAAATACCCAAACCATTAAATGATTGCAATAATTACTTCGGCAAAACATTCTAACTACACCTGGGTTTGATTACTTTAGTCGTCAACTAACACTGTTAAACATTTTGAAAGCTTTAACATACCATTTCACGCCAAAATAGTTATTAATTCTCCCTCCTAGTCTTAGTTTTAGAATTTTTTCTTTCTCTTTCTTCAAAGAATTGTTTTTGTCTTTTTTGAGCACTTCTATTGAAGCTCTTTAAAATGATTTTCTTATTTGCTCTTAATGGCTTGTGTCAAAATGTGGTTATCATTGTAAAGATTAACCATTGTGCTGTTGTACTTTTTAAATATTCCATTTTAATTTACGTAATTTTCAGAGTTTTTGCAAAGTTTAAGCTCTTTTTTTTATTTAAAGTTCATTATTATTGATTCCAAAAGCGAGATAGTATCATGGTAAATATCGGTTATGGTTGCAAAATAGTAAAATATATGAATTAGTAAATTGATTATTCTCAATTTTGTGTTGTGTGAATGCAACAATTATAATTTACTATCTTATTACAAAAGATTTCATTTTATTAATATTCTTATTTGACATTAGTTATAAGCAATTACTTTAGTTATTTAATAGATGAGTACTTCATAATTATTAAATTCCTATTTAAAGTATTTTTACTATTACAATTCAAATTTTTTTATCTTTAGACTGTATTTATGATTTAACTTGAAGTTGCGTAAAACTTTGTATATATACAAAATGAAGTTGCTTCCTGGAATTATATTATCAACATTTTATTTTCATACTCGTATACATGTACACATTATCATACCAATAACTACTGACATACATTAAACTTGTTTCACGAAAATTTATATTGTAAATGAACACCTTATTTTTATTTCATTTGTTACCTATTATCACCTTATTGTAAAATTTTCATCTTCCTACCACCATTATTATTATTATTATAAATGTAATTGTTATGACATAAGAGAAAATTTAACATTAAAATTAAATTGTAATAGACACTTTTTATGAATATTGTATTTGAATTGTACATGTTGTGTGTATGGTATGTGTGTATAGTGTGAAAATTTTGAAAATGAACAAAAAAAGAAAAAAAAAAGAAAAACCTAACCTATATTATTTATGGGTACTTGTAATGGCAAGTACTTATAAATTGTAAAATAAAAGTTTTACATGAATTATGCAAAATATAAAAGAGAAGACAAAGACCCCATATAAGAAAAAAAACCGAAAAACATAATTCACACCTGCCAGGTATAGGTCATTTTTATTATACATATATTATACTTAGAGGGAGAGAGGATTGATGATAATAGCTATAACCATTTATTGTCTGTTTGATGTAATAGCGGCATAACCACATTTGTATTTAGTACAGTTTATGCTCATGTCTCCATGTTGTAATAAGTTTTTTTTTTGGTTTTTTAAAATAAAAAACACAAACACAAAAATTGATGGTTACTATTTTACTGGACTTAAAGTAGAACTTTAATTCAACCTTTTGTCTTTTGGTTTTGTTCGTTCGTGTTTTTGGTTTTACTAAACATGAGTATGTATGTATATTAACTGTGAATTTAAGTAACCTGCAAAATGTTTTCTTCTCTTTGATTTTTTATAATAATAATTGATGGTAAATGTAATTGAACTGTTGAATGCTGGTGTTGTTAATGAAACGGTTTTTCAATACATACGACTTAATTCGGCAATTAATTATTGATATGGTAATACTGAAATATAAAAATTACTTGAATATAACACTATTAATAAAATGTTAAATAATCGAAAATTATTTGTAGCATGCAGTCTCAAGAAAAAATAATTGAGAGATGGGCTATTGCAAGGTCTGCAAGGTGATTTTGCAAGTTTTCTTCTTGAAATTCAAATTTTCCTTTCAATTTCTTACAAAAGTTTTCAAACAAAATATCAAAAATTATGGTTCTGTAAAATTTCCGATGACAAGAACGCGTATTTCTACCTTCGAGTCTTATCGTGTAGCAAGAACAGAACAAACTTAAGTTTTAAGATACTCAAATGAAATGAACAACTGATTTTCAAAGTAAATTTGAACTAGTTATGTAAATACTTTTCAAGTGTAAGTTGCTCATTATTATGCATTATATGTCAGATTACACTGGCCATAAATATCAAACATTTTTTTTCGGTATAACATTTCGTTTGTAAGTTCTATTTCAAATAACTAAAACATTCTCTATTTATTTTAAATTCTTAAGAAAGATAAACAAGGTTCTCAATTTGTAGAACAGTTTATTAACAAATTATGAAATTATTGGCAGCCCATTGGCTAATTTTAATAATAAAGAATAATAATAAAGAACGGTTCTGATTCTAAACTAATACAGCATATAGCCTTCAATGCCACATTTCCCATATTAAAATTTCAAATCGTTCCTTAATCAACTATTGAATAACCCTGTATAATATACGGTTTTTCAATTGAAAATTTGAAACAGAATCAACATGTTATTTTGGTTTTGTAGGTAGTGTTTTTTTTTCTTCTGATTTTCTTATTTTTTTTTTTTTTTATAAAATATGTTTAGGGAAGGGTTTATTAACGGTTATTGCATGTAATTATTATATATATATATTTTTTTTGGGTGTACATTTAATGCAATTTTTCTTTTATTTTTGAGGTTTAGCATTATTTAAGAAGACTACTATCATACATGGTGTTGCATACACAAAAACGTACAAACAAATATGAAAAATTTGTAATATATGGTGCATAAATAACCTCTTATTCTTTTATTTTTATTTTTTTTAACATTAACATGTAATTTGAGAGTCTTTAATTTACAGAACAGGATTTCGTAACTTGCATATTCTGTAAAGTACATTATTGTATAAGCGCTTATTTGTGCATAATTCTAAAATATTAAATGAAATATATAAAAATTTTTTGGTTTCTTTTAATGAACTTGTGTGACCTACATAATATTAAATGAAAAATATTTATTAACGCACTATATTATTATTTATTTTAAATGTTTTTCAATTAAATGAACAATTATTTTAATTATTGTAATAAAACAAAATTTAAAAATGCATCACTTAATTTGTAAGGTTTAAAAGATTATTGGTTATGCGGAGAAGAGGAGATAAGTGTTAATTTATAACAAGTTAAATTGCCTTAGTAGGCCATTTTTAATTTTAAAATTTAAACTTGTGGCCCGAAATGCAACTTATTTAATGTTCATTGAGCAAAAATTCTTGAACGTATTGAAATTTACATTTTATTTTTTTAATTACTTAAAATTCGAGTTAACATTATTCTCGATTAATAATTCATTCTTTTGAATACTGTTATTCTGTCTAGATTTTCGATTTAATTATATAGATCTTAAAGTACATGTTTTTCATAAAATATAAGTAAAATATTAAATATATTAATTATTATTCTCAGAATTATTTTTATTCCAAAATTTTACTTAAAATATTTTAACAGTACTCGGGTATTGCATGTACATTTTCTCTTTTATTTCTTTTTTTGAAAGTCATGAGTGTTCTTTTCTTAATTTTAAGCAAGATGACAATTAATAAATATTTATGTGTGTCAAATATTGTGCAAAAATAATAAAGTTGCTTTTTTTACAAAAGAAAATTGCATTTAGAAATCTTTTAGAATTTCTCATTCAATAATCAAATAAAAAATTAAAAATTATAATTTTTTTGCAATAAATTTTCACAAAATTAAAAGTTTCTAGATAAAACTTTAAAAACCAAATCACTATATGTTTATAAGTTCTTATTTATTACAAAAATTAATTTTTAAATTATAATATTTATGATAATTACTTGGCAATATATACGTAAGTATGTATGCTTAAGGTACGTTATGCAAGAATTACAATGAATTTTAAAATGAATTGAACACCTAAAAAAATTGAACAAAATTATATTTTATTTGGAAAAAGTTCAAAAATTCAATATTTTAGTGGCTTCTTTAGCATAATATTAGTAAGTAACTAAGCCGCATTGTTAGAGATAAACGTAATGGAAGTAGCCATTAAAATTTACTTGACATACTCTAACTAACCCCATTCTGAACATGGACTTACATTAATTTGTACATGTGCAGAGTGTCTGAGACTCAATGGGGTTCTTAAAGCAAGAATGATAAAATGACACCAGACGAACAAAAAACACCAGGTGACATTTTGGTTTTTGGACTCTCCTTCTCGAGTTATGAGGCCTCAAATTTGGATTAACTGAATAAAACCGTCTAAATTTTACATTTCTATTGATAACTCAGAAAATATATGATAGTTAAAGCAAACCTTTTGTACTCATTTTTTGTAGCTTATAGAATTCCTCTTTTAATTGTATATCAGTGGTATCGACAAATTATTTAGTTTCAGAGATAATTAAGTTGAATATCAAAATTTTAAAATTATTACTCTTCAAAAAATAATCGGTTCCTTATAGCATTTGCATTCAATTACAATTGAAAATCACTGTAAGTACAATAAACATGACACAGACAATATAAATATTTTGACCTTATTACTTAAAATTCATCATGTTATTCGTGTATTCGTATCTGCCTTTAATGTTCTTTATAATTATCATAAAAAAATTCTTTTTTGTATTTTTAAAAATTTATCTTGAATATTTGAGAAAATAAAATGAAAATAATAAATTTATTATTATTATTCTTAAAGTGAAAATTTTCTCACATAAATACGAAATAATAAAAATTTTATAATTTTTTTATTTCCCTACATATACTTACGTACATAGATATTAATAATAATAATTACAAACGTATAGGGTATAATCATTATTGTTATTAATTACAGCAAAATTTCCATGTTCTTTCACCAAAATAAAATAAGAAACAGTAAAAATACTTTTATGACACAAAACCGCTTTTTAAGAATTTATTTATAAATTTCAATTCCATTTTTGTTCATTTGTTATTGTTGTGTTGCAGAAAATATTTAATATTACATACATATGGTATGAACAAATTTACATAGACGAAATGTGATAAAATATCGTAAAATTTACTGACATTATTTTTGTAAGCTTTAATAATTTAAGCAATTAAGTACAATAGTAAAAAAAAAAAAGAAAAAGCCTAAATAATTACCATACCAATAACTTTTGTACTCAATTTTTTATACATTCATACATACAACATGTAAAATTAATTAAACATAGATGAAAAATATGAAAGTAGGTAAATTTTGTATTATTTATGCACACCCTGGTATGTACATATGTTACGTGTATGTTACTATCCTTTTAAATTTCTCTTCTATTTCGTAAAATTTTAATTTTGTTCTATTGTCGAAAAACACACTCTTTTTTTTTTTTTGATTTTTTTTTAGAACTTTTACAACAATAAAAAGCGCCTTATGTATAATTACTCCCGTGCTCGTACATTTCTAAACTAATTATTAATATCTCTTGTAATAGGAAATGTAGTACAATATGCGTTTACAGTTTTTTTTATATTTTGCTCATTTCTCACTTAGAATTCTAACAAAGAGATCATAATATTTAAAGGGTTTATTATAATAGTTGTAAAGAGAGACAAAGAAATTATGTAGTTCTTTTCTTATCTGTATACTGTTATACTGTCATAACGTAAGTCTCATAATTTTTTGTTATAATTATACTTACATTTCACGTAAAATTAAATATGAAATGTCGAAATATTTATTCTCTTTTTACAATAATTGTTGCTCTAGAATTCTAGATTCTAATTTCTAATATTCCATATATTATTTGATATTTGATAAGAGATTATGAGAGTGTAAATTAAAAAGAGTATACATATTAATTTTGGAAACTATTTTTTTTTTTGTCTTTCAATTTAGAAAGCAGGACTAAAAGAGGGAAACAATTAAATTTTTAATTATGTAAATTTTATGCTGCTTTGCTAAACAGTGAGAAAGTAAGGGGGTTATTTTTAGTACATGTCTCTTTTTTTTATTTTTTACCTAAAAGCTATGCCTAAAAATGGTAAAAATATATTGTAGCTTTGAATATTATGAATAAATATTCTTCTAGAGTGAGTGTACCTTCTTTTCTCTTTAGAAGAATCGCAATTATTGAACAGGAATAGATTTAAGAATATTTGCAGCTTGAAATTCTTTTCAGAGAGCTTTATTTTAAATTTAGTTTCTTAATATTATGCCATGCCAGTACTATTCTAATAAGTTCGTATGAATTATTTTTTCCAATTTAAGTATAAAACTTATTGAGAAATGTGCTCTTTCGATAAACTCTTTTAATATTATACAAGTGGTGTACCTATAAAAATGAAAAATTTCTCTTTCGCATAAAAGTCTTAAAATCTTTGTACCGAAGTTTTATTATTTTTAGTAATTTTTTTTTTTTTTCTTTGTGTATTTAAGACCAATTTCTTTTTTTTTTTTTAATTATTCTATTCTTGTAATGACAGTACGGTATTTAGTTTAATGGTACTTTTTAATTTTAATGAATTTTCTCTTTGTTGTTCTTTTTATATAAGATTACCTTAAAGAATAGATTTCTCTTTTGTTTATTCTACTAATTGATGATGATGATGGCGTTGCCAATATGTTGTTGTTATGTTTTTTTTTATTCTATTATTATTTTTGTGTAAAATAATGTGTGCCCATGTACAATAATAATTGTGTCTAGTCGGATATTTTAAAGTGTTCTTGAATTATAATTCTGTTGATGCTCTGATGCTGAATATTTTTTACTTTTATTTCCATAAAAACAATGAAAAAATGCGAGAAAAATAAAAGAGTTGGTTTTAAAAAAAAAAATGTGCTGGTTTCTTTTATAATTTTCAGAAAGAAAATGTAGGGAATAATTAAAACATTTAACATTAAAATACAAAACAATTTTTCTATGTTATTGTTATTTTTAAGTACGTTTTTTTATGTATTAAAATTTTCCGTAATAACATACCTTTAACTTATTATTTTTTCTCTTGCTTAAGTAGTTAAATCATACACACGTTTATGTACATATTTAGATAATATGTAAATTTGACTAAATGTTATTTCACCTTTTACAATAGAATTGTTTAAAAAAAGGAAATTTTTTCCCTATTAATTTCTTTTGTGTTAATTCTTAAAATATGTATTACATGTACATTGTATTCAAGTATATACCCAAATAATTAAATCGAGACTCGAGCGTTATTTTGCAGGTTATATTGCATACTACTTAGACATATTTTGTTAGGCAAAGCAAAAATCCCTAAATGTAAAACAGTACTTGAGCAGTTGCATTATTTATTTCCGAAATATTATTGTTGTACCAAAACAATTTTAAATCAGTCTGACAAGGAAATTATGTTAGGTATGTAGATTATTACTTAAGATAACTCTAAAAATGTAAACCTTAGTTGTGGATATGGTCAAAAATATGTCAAGCCAATCCGATAGTCAAGGTCGGGTACTGGAATTTGATATATCATTAAAATCGATTTAGTATGAAGAGTGCAAGTGGATAAATGAACATGTCGTCGGTCCCTTTGAAAGATTTATATCTGAAATTTGATATGGTCACAATACCTGCCTTGAGGTATGCAATATGGTCTGTAAACTGAATTTAGCAACATTTTTATGCTATTTGGATTTTTATTTTTTATTGTTTTCTCATTTCATTTTTTTTTTGCTGGCAAATTCATGAAATTTTTGCATGCAATTAAAATTTGCATTTGAATAGGCACCTATACATACGAATGCATGTATGTACATATTTTCAGATAAAAAAAAAAATTTTACTTTAAAAAACTTGGCAATAGAAGTGATAACAACCAAAGAGAGATAAATGAAAAAGAAATAGTAGACCGAATAATTTATAACAAAATGGCAGATTTTTTTTTCTAGAAAAATGTCTAAATTGAAATTCTTCTTATATGTTAGATTGCATTATGTTGCATGTTACATACTTAATTCACAATTCAAAATAATATTATCATTCTTATTTAAAAATTTTGTAATACAGTAAAATTAGCAAGAAAATAATATGAAAAGTAAAAAAAAAAGAAAATGTTTCATTTCTCTATTGCGTAATAAATTAAAGAGAAACTCGATTTAATTTTCCGTTTTTTTTTTTTGATTTTTTCTCTTTTTCTGTTAAATGTTGCATGTTGCATAATAGTTCTAGTTCTAAATAACTTTTTTTCCAATAAAGAATAAAGAAAATGAAAAGAAAGAATTACAAGAGAGAGAGAGAGAGAGAGAAAAAGCAAGCGAGCGAAAAACTGGTCACATTCATATAATGTCATAAAATGTAGTTTTTTTTTGCACATTTACACAATGCATGTATATAAAAACTTATTTGCATCTTTGAGTATTTTGATATTATGTACTGAGTATTTGAGTTTGAGTAATAAAATCAAAAGGCTATTGAGAAATGAGAAGTCTATGTTGCCGGTACGCCATACCGCAACAATTCCGCACCGTAGTATACATTTATTGTTATAAATACGAGTATTAAAACATTACATTATGATTGACATTTGTACATGACATCAAAAGCCATGAAAGTTTTTTAGTTTCAAGAATTCACGCTTGAAAATTCGTATCCGATACAGTGACAACATTTACAATGTGCATTTAAATACATAGTATATATTCCTTTTTTGACAATCGCATATCAAATGTTACGATCATATCGGTTTAGCACCATAACAATGATTGAGAATTATTTTTATATTATTGTCAATATTCTCTGTTCTATACAAGTTCTTTAATTTTCTCTCTTAATTTATGAGAAATAACTTGACTTCAAAATTACAACAATGCAGGAATTTTCTCAATATTCTGTCAAATATTTATTTTAATGTCAATCAAATTATGACACTTAAAATTTTAAATATGAATCTATTACATAATGTGCAAAAATTATGGACATCTCAATAAAGTAATTGCATAAACATTTCATTTAATAAAATATTAATAAATATATTAAAATTACATGCATACATACATATACATATTTTCATGTTATATAACATTCAGAAGTGGAGCACTTACAATAATTACAAAATATGTTGTTGAAACAATGATGCATATTACGTTTTTTCTTCTCTCTCTGGTTGCAATTTCATTTCAAACTTGAACTTGATAAAATATCCGTGATTACAATAATAGTTTAAAATATTTATTCTAAATACTTATACCTATTCATCTGATACACACATATACAAATATATGCGTTCATATATTTGCACGTAATCTAGAAAATGCTTTAAAATTTATACAATTTAAACGGATATTATGTGACTTTGTGACTTATTATAAGCTAAAAAACAATCATGCAATTTTATAAAAATATAAAAAAGAATGAATGACCAACTCCAATCAAGTGGACAACAGATGTGGACAAACAAGTTAATTAAAAAAAAAAAAAAAACAAAAAAAAAAATGTGGTGTGGTAAAAATTGAATTGAATTATGCATTAGAAAAAAAAAAGAGAACAAAATGGCAAATTATACAAAAACAAAAAAAAAATCTCCTATCTTTGATGAAAATAAAATGTGTACACTTTTATTCTCACTACTGTTGTTATTATTATGTGAATAGTGTGTATTTTTGTTGTTGCCAATATTATTGCATGACATTGCATTATACACCAATTCTTGCATTTTAAAGATTTCATTCTAAGGCAAGTATTATGCCAGTATATAGTAGACAATAACAAAATAATAAAAAATGTTAGCTAGAAGAATTTTAATAAAGTCTTTTTATAACAACAACAACAAAAATAAAGTAAAGAATAACAGTAAGGAAAATGAGTGGCACGACAAATAAATAAGAGAAGAAAAAATACCAATTTGATTATAATCGCCGACTAAACAAGTTCTATATAAAAAATCAAAAAAAAGAGAAAATGTACACGTAACATAAGTGGCCTAACTTAATTGCCTACTCTGCTACTATGTTTGTAATAGGGCTAAAAAAAGACAAAAGAAAAAAATAATAAGTAAA
This sequence comes from Condylostylus longicornis, assembly GCF_029603195.1. Lineage (NCBI taxonomy): Eukaryota > Metazoa > Arthropoda > Insecta > Diptera > Dolichopodidae > Condylostylus > Condylostylus longicornis. The sequence goes on from NW_026577982.1 coordinate 1,386,761, forward strand.
TTTAAATGGACAGAGCATATAATGAATCATTTTAAAAATGCATGTTTAATTATTTACATTGTTGCAAGGATGTGGGATGACGAGGGTGTCAGATTTTTATATATTATATAGATTTAGTTAAATTTTATATGACTGCATAACGAAACAATTTGTAAGTAAGGAAAAGCAAATACAGTAAACTCATGATTATATTTCACGTCAATTATATACTGTTATAAAAATTTTCGACTAAATTATATAATTGTTGAATTTTATAAAGGGTTCGATTCTGTAGATTATCATCATTCTGCTCATTGCATGAGACAAAATTGAATAAAGGGATTTAATTGTAAAATACATTTTTCAAATGAAGAAATGATTTTATCTTGCTTGTTCCAAAAGAAAATACATACATATGTATTTAAAATTCAGTCACCTTGTTTTAACGGGTGATATTTTATATCGGTATATTGGTATAATTGAGAAAATAAAGAGAAAATCTAACCGAAAATGTGAGTAATTTTACAGTATTTGCTCACTGCTGTGATATGAATAACATTATCATTTTCCAACTATATGAGTTTCATAAAAAAAACGAGAATTATTATATGAAGGTGACTAAATAAGGTGACAGAAACAGTGAGATACTACTTATACAGAAGGAGGTTTTAAAATTTTAAAATATTGTGAGAATCTTGTATTTTTTTACATACACAATTTTATATATGTATTTTTAATACCGGTTACTCAGAATAAAATTTTTTGCATTAATCTTTGAATTCAAAATTTTAAGTTTATAGAAGTTTAGTATTAGGATTGTCGTTTTTTTAAATTTTACCTTACTGTGTTATATTAAAAAACGTCATAAAATGGAATGCACATATATAAACACATTTCTTTAAATTTTAATTTACTTAACTATTTTCTGAAATTGCATTAATCTTATTTAATCTTACAGTCATTTAATTTTTACTGACTTTATTTGGTATAAAGTCAGTTTTCATATAATTTGAAAGAAATTGTGACTGATTGTAAGTTACGTTAACATTTTACGTAAATATGCATATACATACATATACATACATATGTACATACCATTATACTAACACATTATAAATTGCAATATTTTAAAATTTCTACATTTTAAAGAATTTATTAAAAGTTCAAGTTTAAGGTTATTACGTGTGAAATTTTCCATTAAGAACATATAAAAAAATATATGAATGTTTGTATAAGTATACATATATTATTTAAATTGAACTAATATTTGCTATATATATACATATAAATATATGTAACAACAAGTTCAAGATCTTAATTAATTAATATTTGTATATAAATTAAATCTAAGAAACTACTTTTCTTTAGTTAGATAGAAAATGTGGGAGATTTTTTCAATTAAAATGAAGAATTAAATTACTCGAGAGAAATTCTTTATAATTAATGAAAAGATCAATTAAGAAATTCTTTAATTTAAGAGTAAGTAAATATGAACTATATTTTACATAATCTTGTACTTGTTGCATTTTATAAATGTTGTTCTATTAATAATTATTGTATAATTAGAATATGATTAAAATTAATCCCAACACTATTTTGATTTCACATTCACATGTATGGTAGAAATTTGAACGACTATTGTATGTCAATGAGAAATTTCGAGAGAAGCTCAAAATGAGAGTAGATTTTGTATTATAAATATGTAAGATTTATAATATCTTTCTCTTTATTGTCTTAAAATATTAAGCTGAAATATTCTTAATCAAAATAATAACACACCTCTTGATTTTTGAAGCTACCACACGGCTAGTTACTTTCTTAGGGTATAATAGAATATTAGATTAATCAAAGCAACATGAACAATTAATATAACATTTATATGTCATTCTCATTAATTCGAGAATGCTATGTGTTATGTGTACGTCTTTTATGTTTCTCACTCTCAAACTCTCATGTTCAAAAAAATAATTGATGTAAGCGCACGTAAGATGTCAGTAAGACAAGTTTTAATCTCTTTAATTATATATTAAATTTAATGTTATACGTTTACAATAATCATTGATTCCTAAATTTATAAAAAAAATTTGAATAATTTTAATTTTATTCTCTATTATAATTTAATATTTTTTTTTTGCCTAAGCATCGTACGTTAAAAATACATGACGTGTTTAAATGGGAATATAAGCTTCTTTACATACACATATGTATGTATAATTTTAATAAGATAACTTTTTCCAATATAAATTTCTCTGTTTATTTTTTGGGGCCATCTATAATGAACTAAAAAAATTCAAATTAAAATCACAAATCAATAGCGAGTGCATCGAAAATAAAAGTATAAGTTAAAAACTCTCTTAAAAAATTTTTTTTTTTTTTTGTTTGTTTTGCTTCTTTCTGTTTTTTCTTTATTTTTTGAATGCATTGTCACAAATAAAATGTGGTTATTTTATATATGCAATGAAGAAAAAAGCAACAAGAGTAAGAATGAAGTATGACACTGCGCTTATTCTAAACATTCAGCCAACAAGAGTATCAGCAAAAAAAAAAAAAAAGAAAACTTAAGCAACAACCACAAAACATGTGGCAATTCGATTTCAAAAAGCCCGAAAAAAGTGTCACCGCTTTATTCAGATGCATCGTATTCAAATTCATGGAAGTTGTTTTTTTTATTCATTTTAAAATATTTATTAAAAATAGAGTGTTTCATATTTAATGGAAATCGGAAGGAACTACACTTACATATTGTATTGTATTGACAAAAATTGCATATTTTTAGGTGATTCTTAAGATTTATAGCAATATTAAGTCCATAAGATTTTTTTTGCAAATTGTTAAAATAAATAAATAGTAGTATAAAGTTATAATATATTCCACTACACATACTTTAATCCCGCGATATTGAGTATTTTAACATTATTATAGAGTAAACAATCAAATTAAGAGAGCAACGTATTTAAATGATTTGTTGCAATGCTCCACATTCTTAATATTTTTCTCTAAATTTTGGAATTTGAAAACATTTTTTTTTATTTTCTTATATTTATTACTTAAAAAAAAACTTATATTTAATGAGAGAAAATTTTTCTTTTATTAATTGTATATACATAAAGTGTGTTCTATTATATTATTATTACTCTATAATATAAAACTATTTCCAGGTACTCTTTTGCTCTCTGAACATATTCGTATATTCGAGTAAACAGAGTAAATTGAAACACCCAATAACAAATTTTACATAAAAAAATTTAAAGTTAATTTAAGACACTTTAAGAGAAGAAGTAACCAACCACAAGAAAAATCGATTGTTACCTCTATAAATGGTTAAAACACAGTTTTTAATCAACACTTGAAACACAGATATTGATGAAGTAAAGAGAGGAAATCTCAAAACAACAACAATATACCAAATTAAGTAAAAGTAGTTTATTATTATCAGTTTCAAACGCTACTCTAAAAAAAAAAAATAAAAAAAAAAATTTGTAATATCTAAAATTTTCAAATGATACTTTGTCCTCCTTTGTTGTTGTCGTCTTTGTTGTCGTCGTCGTCTTTAACCAATTCATCTTTTAATGATCCCATTTTGTGTATATGCACTTACCTTTGGAATTTTTCTTAATATATATTATTTGCCTTAAGCAATATCACATAGAATTTAAAGAGTACCAGAAGGTGAAAAAATAAAAAATTGGTAAAAAAAAAACTTTAAGGAACACAAAAGTTGAAAACAAAAAAAAAAAACTTTAATAATGTTTACTCAGCTCCATAGATTACATTAAATGCTTATATTTTTTTTTTTTTGCAATATGGCAATATGCTATTCACTTATAGGTAAAGTTATATTGTTATACTGGCAGTATGTAAGTATAGATGTGTACGTATTGAATTAACCAAATCTAAATTCGATTTTGCTCTAAATTCATTTCTTTCTTTATAGTAACATATACGAAGAGAAAGAGAGTAAGTAAAGTGAACAGTTGCATTCCATGGGAAATTTTTAAAGTTTCAAAAGTTTCATTACAAAAAAAAAAATATAAGAAGGGGAAAATCGTTATTAATGTTGCATTGAATGCTTTTTTAAGTACTTTTGATTTTTTTTCTGTGATTTTGGTTAAATACATTTTTCCCTTTCGATTAACATCAATATATATAAAATATTCTTTTGCAATTAAAAGAGTTTTTCAATAAAGAGAAATGATTTTGATTTAGAACAATGCAGAAATTAGGTGAAATGCAACAAAAGAGGAAATTTTCAATTTCACATTAAAATTGAGCTATAAAGTAATTCTTCTCTGTATGATATTAAAGGAAATTTTTGTATTTTCAAAATTTACCAAATTTCCAATAAAATACTAAATATGTAATTAATTTATTCAGTGACCGTAAAATGTTAAAAGAAAACTCCCATTCAAAATAAACATGAAAACTCATAATTTAGTGTCATTAGTCTCGTAATTTGTTTTCTCGCGTTTTACATAATATACGAAGTCTCATTTGACAGCTAGTTGACATCTAGGGTTCATTCAAGGTGATTTGTTTTGAAAATTTTAAACATTTGGAATTTACGAAAACGGTGAATGAAATTTGCAAAAATTTTTCAATTTTTAAATTTTAATCAAATTTTGACATAAGTGACATTTGCCATTTTCACAATATAATGACAATCAATAAATGTCATTTGTCATTTGATTAAAAAATAATTTTAGTATACAAATAAAAGTGAAAATATTGGAAAACTTTGTGTAACTTGCACAACTTACGCTAAAAAAAATAATAAAAATCGATTTGATGAAAAAAATGAAAAAGCATTAGAAATTTTTCCTTTATTTAAAATTTTTTTGTTTTTTTTTTTTGTGCATTTATTCATGGCAATAAATTGAATTTTTGGTTGTGATACGAAGCGATTTTTTTTCCACTGTACTTAAGGCACAAAAAAAAATTAAGAAAAATTTTGAAATTTTCCGTGTTTGGAAGAGGATTTGGAAATTCGATTTTTTTTTACTAGAAATATTTTCCCTATTTTTTTTCTTTTTGTTTTTCTTTGATTTCGATTTTATATAAAAGTTTTACTTCTTTCATCTTCAACTTTTAAAATATGCTTTCGATTTCAAATATTTTCGGGTGAAAAACACAAACAAAACAACGAAAAAAAGATTAAAAATTGGAAAATGCAATATTGAAGCAAAGAAGCAACAAAAAATGTGAACAAATAACCACTAGAGTATCGTGGCAGAAAAAAAAAAAATCGAAAATACCGACGTAGAAGTGATTTTCACTTTTTTTTTTTCTCCAATTTGATGTTTTAAAAGTTCATCGATTCACTTAAAAAGAAAACCATTTTTGAAAAAATGAGATTTTTCTTTTATTTTTTTTTTTTTTCGATTTTGGTATTTTTGTTGCGGCTGCTGCTGCTGTTGTCGTTTTTTTGCCTCTTCTACGTCGTCTTGTTTGCTTTAAAATTGAAAATTATCTTTTGAAATTGGATCGAATGTGATTTAAAAAAAAATTAGGTCAATTGAATTTTGATGCTGCATTCTTTGTATAAATTTTCTTTACCTTAATTCGGTTAAAGTTTCATCAGTAAAAGTGAAGTTTTGCATTCATTTTGTTCAATTTATTTTTTGATATTTGATAGTTTTTTAATAAAAATACTTTACGCATATAAAAGAGAAAGGATAACGAATTCGAATAAGAAGAGAAAGAAAAAAATGGATTGAAGTTTTGTTTAAATTTTCTCTGTTATTGAAGTTGTAAAGAAAAATTATTATTTATTGTAAAAATTTTAATAAATTTATAATAATGCGCCCAGTTATGTAAGAAAACAAGCCATTTTTGAAATTAAACTTTTATAATATTAAATCAGAATGTTTATAACTTAATTTTGGAGGGCTTTTTAAAAGAGAATCTTAATTTGAAAAAATTAAATTTCAGTCACTTTTATAAAAAAAAAATTTATACTAATTTTAATATTAAATTAATAATTTATTCTCATTTTTTTTTATTTCCAGGTAAGCGAGATAAATTTCATCAAGAAAAGAAAATTTAGAATATAAAATTGCAGTATAAAATAGGTAGTAATTTTTTATTTAATCGCCAATTTTTACTTTATGAGTAAAATACTAAAGGAATTGCCGCATAATGAGCTATATTGTTCAAAGAATTCGGCAAGACCCTGGCCAAATTATATAAATATATTCAATTGAAATTAACTAGAGTTTGAAGTGAGAATAACACAATTGAAATTAAAATAAGTCAATAAAATATTCTAGAATAACATACTACTGCTCTAATTAATAGCACACAAGTTCTACAGTTTCTTAACAATATTTTTGGAGAATTTCGGAGAATTTTGGAGAATTTCAATTGATTTAAAACTAATTTGAATAATAAAACTGAAAAGGTTCTAATAATAATGGAAAATTTTTTGCGATAATTCAATCTAATTAAAATCTTGTGAATTTTACGCCCACTATCAATTACAATAAATTAATATGAAAATTTTTAAACCATAAAAATTATGTAATATTGAAATTAGGGAGAAAATGGTGTTCAATTTTTTTATAAAATTCAAATTAAAAGTAATTATTTTTCAGTCAAATCCAAACCTTTTTTTTGTTCATTAAAATTATATTCATTAAAATTAAAGGGAATGTATCCAAACCTACCGAGAAAATCGTGCTTCAGAATTTTTCTTTTAAATTTTTTTTTCCTTTTGTCAATTTTTTTTTTTTTTAATAAATTTTAATTGGTTCCTAATTTGTTAAAAATTTAATTTGTTATAAGAAAAACAATCCCTAGGTTTGTATCATTAAATTTTTGGTCATTTATAGCAAGTATGTTTGTACAGATATGTCTATAAAGATATACCGAAATCTAACATTGTGTTACTACTATAATCGTGTAGTATATGAACTTGCAAGTTAACAACAATTTAATAACACTACAAACTGGGAGATGATATGGCTAGATAGTATTTATTGAAAAATAACAAGATGATTGTATTACAAGGTACATATCAGCGCCATTTATTCATTTGATTACGATTTAAAAATGTGTGAAACATAGATACTGAAGGGGTCGGGTCGACTCTAAGATACTGCAATTGTAAAAATTAAACCCAGATGTGGTTTTCCAATGGTATATGTACTTGAAATTTAAATCATTTGAGAAAAATTTTGAATAGTAGTGAAATTCACAAATATTCTTGCGAATTTTTAATAATTTTTATTACTTATATGTTGTAACATTATAAAAGAAAATCAAAAAATTGAAATTTATTAAATAAATAATAATATTTATTTTTAAAATTCGAAATATTATTAATGATTAAGTACTTTTAATTTGAAATTTTTTTGTATATTTTATCTACATACGAGTATATTCGATGTTCCCTTAAGTTCGATATTACGAGTATTTTGTATATGATCGTAACCATCAGTTTCTCATCCATACTGTTTTCCAATACATTGCCTCCTCTACGTGTCTGAACGTATGGCAAATTAAAATAAATAGCAAGACAAAAAGCTTTAAGCATTTATTATGTAATCTAGCAGACAACTATTTAAGCTGCCTATATATTTTTTTAACTTCCTTACTAACTAACTGTTTTATAAATTTTACTATAATTTTTTTTTCTTTATTTTTATTTGAAATATTTTTGCCTCAAATTAATATTTCTTGTTTTTTTGCAGTGTACATGAAAGTTTTTTTTTGTTATTGAATTTTTTTGCCACTAGAGTCGTGGAAGAATTTTGATTGGATATTAAAAGTACCTTTATACAATTTCCTTTTGTTGGTTTGTTTTTTTTTTCCAATTTTTTTACATTATTTCGTATAGTAGAGCATGCATTTATGTCAGGATTCTTATATATTAGATAGAGTAGATTCCTATAGATGTAAGAAGCAAATAAAATTATGGGTTTATATTTTTAGTTTTCTTGTTCATTTCTTCACTATAATAAACAACAAAAAAAAAACTTATCTATATGAACATTTTTTTTTTTATAAAAAGAAGAAACTGTTTTAGATTCTTCATGAAAATATGATGAACAAAAATTTGTAATTAATATAGATTGTATAAAGATGTATACAGGGTGTTTCACATAAAGTTGCAAATAAATTCGGGAGTTATTCTTTGAGTAATTTCTAGCAAAAACTCGTATGGGATTCTTGCACGAAAAAATTTCGTGTTTTTTAAAAAGAAATTAAGAAAAAAATCCAAAATTCTAATTTTTGGTAGCTTTTTCTCGAAAACTAAATGTCAGATATAATTAATTGTAAAAGGAAAAATGACAATCTGTCAATCATTTTTAAAACTCTTATGTTGCACGACTTCAAAGTTTTCATTATTTAATTACAAGATCTAAAAAAAAAAAATCTGGGGCTAATTTTTTTCAACAGACTGTAGCACGAAAACATGTACATATATTTATGTAAAACCTTCAACTCACCCATATGATTTTTGGCTGGAAATTGATTGATAAAAGAATCATTCCTGAAATTATTTGCAAAACCTTATTTGAAACACCCTGTATAGTCTAAAAAATAGAAAACGAATGAATGAATATTTTAACAAAATTTAGAATCTTTTTTCTCTATTTAATCTTATTTCCTCAGTTTTGAGTACAGTTTTTGTTTTTTTTTTTTATTGTAGGAGAAGTTTTCGAGCTTTTACTTAATATTTTAAGTTTATATTAAATATGTGTGGATGTGTCTTTAAATATATTATACAGAGTAGTAATATTAGGTTAGGTTACATTATCTACATACATGCATGCAAGTATAACAAACATGGAAGTAGATTTTTAATGTGCCAATAGCTAAATTATAATTAATGTGACATGTAAGTTTGACTTATATTATATTTAGGCAGTTATGAAACTTAGAATATGTGTGGAAATTTTAAAAAATAAAAATTTATGTAGGTTTTTTTTTTGTTTTTGTTTTCTGTTGTTTCCTTTTTAAGGAAGATAAACAATAATACCAATTAAGGTTTAAAGTAGCTGTTGTTTTTTTTTTGTTTTCTTGTTTTTTATAATTTTAAGGATTTGTTTGGTTGGGGAGTTCAATAAGGTTGAACAGGTTGAATATTTTTTTTTTTTAATTTTTTATTATAATTTTATAATTCAATCAATATGAAGATTAAATAATATTATTAAAATCAAGATAAATAAAAAAATTCATGCGATTAACAAATTTAAATTGGAAAATTTAAAATTTGACATTAAAAATATGACAGTTTTATTACATATACTTATATGTAATTAGATTCTAATTTTGTGGACCTGTCGTGACTAAAGAAAATATATAGCCACCTACTACTTGTACTACCTGTATTTATTTTATTTAAATAATATGACAATTAAATTGATTTTTTTTAAGGAAGAAATTCAAATTGACAATGAAAAAAGAAGAATATGTTGAGTGAGAAGAATGTGTATAAATTATGGAGAATTTTAATTGTATGTATGTATGTATGTATATGGTAATTTTAATTTAAAAAATATTTCTTGCAGTTTCCTTATAAATTTACTAAGCGCAGAAAAATTCGCATACTTTATTTTGTTAATTCCGTATTAAATAAATTTTCCTCCTAAAATATGGTCTTAATTAGATGCTAAGCTGCATTTGACATATAGCTCAAAATTTATCATATAATCAGAAAACTCCATTGCAAGGGAATTGCATTTTGTCAATACGTAATTCAGTTATCGCTCTACACATATACATGCATAATGGTTTGGGGACTATCACAAGATATGGTGTTGGTAAACTTGTTCTTCTTGAAGTTATAACGTAAATATTCAGGAATGTTTAAAATTTATTATAATTTCAAAATTGTTTCCAAAGAAAGTATAGTATACCAGGGTTTATAGTTTTCGACGCTGGTTGTAGTTTTGGAGTACTTTGTTAATTTAAATTCGTTTTTATACCTTAATGAAAATAAAGATTAAATTCAATTTAAAAATGTTTAAAAATGTCAATAATTCAGGAAAGCCATCAATTGGAATAAATTGTTACTATTCTTCTTAACTGTTTAAGTTAGTTGTTATACTAACAAGGCTATCTTAGTAGTTAGCAGTGTTATATGCTGACATAAATCACTATTTCTTCAGAATATTTCAATTTTGCCATTTAGAAATATTTTTTGAATTTTAATATGAAATTGTCAACTGTTTAAACTTGAGGCTTCTCAAGTCCCTTTTTTAATGTTTTGGTATTAATTTAAATGTCAAAAATATTTTTTTTAAGTGCGATAACTAAAGAACAATAAGAAAAAGCTCTTAAAATTATTCCATGCTAATTAAAACGTTAATGTAACCACAATTAATATTTTAATTTTAAAAATAAATTTAATAAAATTTTAAAACTTGTATAATAAAGTCGTAATATAAAAAAAAAAAAAATATAATTAATTTAAATTGATTTTATTTTATTCTTTTTTTTTTTGTGGCGACTACTGATTTCAGTTCAAAAACATTTCTATGCCACCCTTGTAAACCATAAATTTATAAAATCCAGTTATTCTCATCTGGAAATTTTGAAATTGCAAAAGACAAAAATAAAGAAAAAAAAAATTGGTAAATTAAAATTATAGCCAGTAAAAAATACCAAAATACTCACTTGGTCTTCATAAAAGTAGAAACAGCAGATTTAAATTACTTAATTTGGAAAACATCACGACGATTGTATACAAAAATATTTTTAATATTAAAATTTTTAAATAAAAACAAAAGAATTTCCGGTTTTTTTTTTCTATAAAAGTTAAACATATTTTTTTATTTATTTAAATATACGCAAATAAAATAAAGACAATTATTGTGGGTTCAAAATCTAAAAATAAAATTGAAAGTCAAATTTAGTCAAATCGATTTTAAAAAGATGAAGATGTGCGCACAAAATTAGTTTCGCCCAATACAAAAATGATCCAATAAAATTATATTTTTTTTGTTCTCTTTCTTTTTGTTTTTGTTCAGAAAAACAAATAATGCTGAATATAATTAAAAACCTCAATTTTTGTAATAAAGCTTGGCTTAATAAAGGCATACTTGTAAAAATGCTACTGTTATTACACCACGTGTCTTCTTATTTCATTTATGTGAGTACGAATAAAATTTTCAATATTAATTTGACTATCGAAAATTAGTATTCCCTTTTTTTAATTAAATCCGAAATTAATCAAAAAAAGACGTTGAAGCCTGGGTATTTTTGAGCTTAAATCAGTGACTTTGAATTTTTGTATGAGCGCCATCTATGTACGAGAGGAATCATAAATTTATTGCTTATTGTATAATAATTAAATTGACATCGGTCGCAACACAGAACTTTGTAGATTTATCTAAGACCCTGCTTATGTAAGTTTCAGTGATCGAAATCGATATGAGTGAGATTATACGAATAGTTTATAAATTGAAGGCTTTTGAATTAAGACAGTTAGATTCGTATATAGTTTGATCAAATAATTTCATTCCATTTAAATTACAAAAAATTTTATGTTTCACATGATAATCAACTCATTTATTAATTCATGAAATCTGTGGGTTTAAATACTATATGTATGTACATACAAAGAAGTACAAGTGTGTGTTTTTGTCTCTATGACAATAATAATAATAATATAACAATATCTTATATTTCACTGAATCATCACCATTTACGGAAATTAAACCGATGCTGGCAAATTATATTATTTTTTTTTATTTTATATATAAGTACGTTTTAAATATGGTGATGTGATTATTATGCGCAATTTTCTTATTATTCGAAAATTTCGAAAATAATTTTTGAATAAATGCAAAGTTTGTAATATTTTTATAAGCATATAATGTACACATATGCACATACATATGTGTGAATAAATGCACATGACTGCGTACAATAAACTAGTAATTTGAAAAATTAAATAGAGTAATTTTAGTAGAGGGCCTTTTAAGTTAGTGTATAGTTTCGTAAAATTTCAATAGATGTCTCCATTATATAAAAATATTTCGTAAATGCAAATAGGAGGCATATAATGAACTTTAAACTTGACACTTCGTAATTTTAATATTATAATTTTGATAAGGCCTTAAAAATTGTACATACATGTGAATTCGAGACTTATTATTTTAATTATAGAACCTACAATTGCCTATACTTTTTCCTATTAATTAACATTAAAATTCAGCCAATATTTTAAAAATGTTAATCAGAAAAAAAAACAACACTTTTAAATTACATAACACATATAACCACTAACGCATGCACATACCGTAATTCACAAAATAAATTTGTTAAAACAAAATAAATACAAAAAATAAAATAAACTGGCCAATCATTATTAAAAATAGAAGTGCCAATGACAGTATGACTATGTTTGGTATGCAGGTGACAACGATAACAATAATAATGATGATACCGAATGATGATGACGATGATGATATTGATAAAATACTGAAATAATATTATTGATAATATGGTAATGATTAAATGATCTAGTTTTTCTTCATCTTCATTTAAAATTTCTCTCTTAACAGTTTCAAATGTGAATTTATTTAATTTCAAATATTTGTCAAAATGAAATGTCTACATATGAAAAGAGAAGGTGTTGTATTAAGAATAAAATCAAAAACCACCATCACCACAAAATTGTGTTGGAATTTTAATATTATTACCATAACCATAACGAAAACTAATAGGTACAAGTATAGCAAAAAAAAACAAATAGTATTCAAATTGTAAAATACTTGCTAAATAATCATAATAATGCGTTGATAATATGATGAACACTAGAGGGCTGACACTGATTTCCTTATAACTCAAAATAATGATCCAAAAATTGTGATTAATTGATTTGTTGCGTTACTTAACAACGAAATATGAAAGAAAAAATTTATCATTTTTTACAACTCTTTGGCATCATTTTTGAATTTGGTTTTTAAGTATTCAAATTTTTATTCATCTTCTTCTTCTTAATCATTCTGTCATATTTTCATTATTGAATTGGACTGGTAAAAATTCGTAATGTTGAGTGGTTTTAAGACTTAAGAGAAATGAAAAGAAATACAATTTGTGCTGGTTTGAATTTTTGTGCTCATTTCCATTTTTGTATAAATTTCAATATACAAAAAAAAAATATTATTTGATTAATATTGCAAAATTATAATTTTATTTTTTTTATTTCTGGTCAGTCAAAAAAAAAGAAGCACAAGATTTGGTTTTTTCTTTTTCTTTCAAAATATTTTTGAATTAAATTTTCTATTTTATTATGTGTTTAATATACTTTAATATTATTAAAATGAGTTGTTTCCGAATTACTAAATTTAGAATGAATTTAAATAATAATTTATGAATGTATGAATTTATGTTAGAAATGATTACATAAGTGGGAATTTCTTGTCGTAAAATGAAAGTCAAAAAAAAAATATAAATTTTTCGTTTATAATCTTTTATTATTTGATTTTGTTCCACTGCAAATTCTATTAAAAAGTTGATATTGAAGCCAATTTATCAGTATAAAAGTTTTGACGTCAATGAAAAGATGACGTGACATAAGAATAAGTTGACATTAATTAATTTAAACAAAAATTGACATTCAATTCGCTTAAATTTTTTATATGTCAGAACATACTCGAATCGTGTTCTACTTGTCAAAAAAAAATTTTCATATTTCACAGAGCTAGCGTATTATTCTAACATTCTCAATTTTAAAAATTATATTAAAACGGAAAAAAAGCTCTATTAGCCCCTTCCTAAAGTGGGAGCTCTCAAATTACAAAATTTTTTTATCTGATTAGATAAGGCTCTAGCAACTCAGAATAGGATCAGAATCAACATCTGATCTAAGAAACGGAAATATTTTTCTTTGAAAGTGAAAATAATTTTGAGTATACTAACAAAAATTTTCCTGTCAAACACATTTTTAGTTTATTTTATCCAATACCTTACGCAAATATAGTTTGAATTGTCTTAATATCGTTTAACAGCGATCCTTGTTGTATTCTCGGGAAGCTATAGTTATATGCACTCAAATTTCAATCAAATTTAATCTATAAAAATTTTATTATTTGACTATATTTTTTATGCTTAAGGATTGATCGCATTAAATTTTAAAGGGAAAAATTATTATAGCTTCTCTCTTCTCATATAATACGTAAAGACCCTATAGTTGAAGGAAAAATTTTTTGTGTAAGATTTTGATGTAAGATTTTTTTGTGTTGTATAGTTTCGTTTCCACTTCTATTTAACAAAATTGCATTACTTATGATAATAATGTAGAATGTCAAAAAATATCTTTAAAACAAATTAAATTTAGTTCAGACCATTCAACGGAAGAACATTTTTCTTTCATTTTTCTGCTTCTTCTTCTTGTTACTTTAAGATTAAGTCAAATCATTAATCATTATTGAAAAAATCTTGTATAAATTAAGAAAAATTAATTGAAAAATTTTTCTGTAAATGGAGATTTAATTATCAGAAACGCAAAATTCAAAAACAAAAAGAAAAAAAAAATTGAGAGAAGTGAAGTCCCAATTGAAAGAAGAATTTTTGTTTCTTAAGTTAATGATCTTATTTTCTTCCCATATGTACTTATAAAGTGAAATTAAGAAATTTAAGAAATTGAAGAATTTTTTTTTTTTTGCTTTTGCTTCTGATTTTTCTACTTTCTGTTTAAAATATGCGAGTATATCGAAATGTAATTGAAGAAGATTAATTAGATTTTTTAGAATTTGATTGAAAATATCTGGAACTAACTTTAAGTGTACACACGATTTTTTTTTTTTTAAAGATGACCTGAAAAACACAAATTTTTTTTTTTTTTTTTTGAAAAATTCAATTTAAAAAAATTTTCATTTTTTTGATTCATTTTTGATTAAAATTTGAATTCGTATGTGCTACTATTGAAAATTCCATTCCTAAGTTTTGTCCTTCTTTTGGGTTAGAAAATTAGAAAAAAAAAATTCAAATTTTTGGCATTTTCTTTAAATATAGAATACTGTAATTATTACGGTAATAAGAGTGTGTGTGCGTACCAGACAAGTACTTGAAAATTCGAGAAAAAAAATTCAATTTTTTAAAGAGAAATTTTTTTTTTTTATTTTAATATTATTAAATTTAAATTTAGGTTAAACGTGCAATAATGTGATTGAATGTACATAATAACATTTTTTTTTTAAAATAGTTCTTGAATTTGGAAAGAATTTAAAAAATTTTATATACAAAAAATAATTTTATTTGGTCAGAGGAATAAATTGTGTACGAAGGAATTTTATTATGGAATTTGTTTAGGTACTAAAAAAATTTATACTGAAGACAAAAATATTAGATAGCTGGCAGCCTTAAATACAATGACAGTAATTAACAATAAAATATTACTGAGAGTAGAAATCAAATTTTGAAGTAAGCTTTTTTGTTTAAAATATCAGTTAATTGCTATTGCATCAATCTAAATTGTAAGTGCCCTTTTAAATGATTGATTAAATTAGAATATGTATAGTATTGTGAGAACCACATCTCAAAAAAACAAAATTTTAAGGACTTGAAATAGTACAAGCTTTCTAATGGAAGAATACGACCCTCTAAAAACAATTCAAAACTTGGAACTAACACATGACATGATAAAATCGTTAACACGATCGCCTTTACAAAAAAGAAATATTAAAATATAAAATATTTCAATTTATAATTATTAAACATTCCCGCTTCACTAATCAATAAATTAAAAAAAAAAAAACTAATAGTAAAATGACAAAGATCTTTAAGGAAGTGACCAATCAATAATCAATAAATCAATAAAACTAGGTCAATTCACTTTTTTGTTTTCTTATTGTTGTGTTTTCAATTTTTATTTCATTAGTTTACGTATATATTTTGTGTACAGTCCAATAGTAAATGCGTTCACATCAGACAATATCGACAATATTAAAAGGAAAATAATATTTTTATTGACTTTGGAAAATATTTTACTTTATTATTTTTATGACATTGAAAACTTATCTGTCACAGATTCAGAATGAGGACAAAAACAAATTAATTTCTTTGTCCTAATAACTTGTATTTAAAATATTTTATAGCATTGCTTTTATTATTCTTAATATACAAAGTGTACAATATTTTAAATGATATTTTAATTATTTTGCAAAAATAAGTATTTAAGGGTTCATTTAAGGCTATCAAACACGAATCTTCATTAATTCTTATATTTACTTGACATTAGTAAAATCACTAAAGTATTTTCTTTGAGTGTGTACTTAAAATTTGAATTATGAAAATTTATTAAAGTTGCACAGCATTAATAAAATTTTATTCACGAGATCTAACGCAAGTTTTTTGTATTTGCATTAATTCAAAAATATTTTCAATACAGATTTATTGCATGAAGTGTAAACACTCTGTACATTAAAATGAACAATTTCACCTTAACCTAAAAAAAAAAAAAATTTTTTTTTGTGATACAATTAACGCACATTTAATTGTTTTGTGACAGAATTTGTTGGCAATTAACACATTCATTAAAATTTATCAATTTTTTAACATTTTTGATGGTTTATATAGTTCAAAAATACTTTTATTTCCGATTTATAATATTTGTTATACATATTTATCTAAATTATATTGTATACTTATAGATTTTTAATTTAATGGAGAAATGGGGAAAGTATAAAGTACTTTTTCAATGCAATAAAGAAATTTTATTAGAATCAGTCATGAAATGTTTCGTGTTTTTTAATTTTAATTTAATATATGTATATCAGATGAGTGCTTAGTACAAGCATTTAGTATAACAAAATAAACGTCACTTAGCCAACAAACGTGGCTATCAGTTATTATTACTAAAATCTTAATCATTTATAGATGGAAAGGTAAAAGGAAAACGGGATGGAAAAATAATGTTAGTAATTAGTATTAATTTCATATAAATATGTAAAATGTTATAAAATAACCGTAGAGTCTGATCTGCAGTACCCTCTTACTTATATTTTATTCCTTCAAAAAATCGACCAATACAAGTTAATTTTTGGCAAAATACGCGTCATTGACTCATGCATCTCATAATCCGTACTATATGACGATCAATACTATATCGCATTGAAAAGCTCGACCAACTTCAAGTTACTGAAACTGTAACGACGTACAATTTCCTGGATAATTATGTTTTGTATGAAAAATGAGTACGCACGTACAAATTAAATTTTAAAGTACAGTAAAATATTAAAATTCAACAGAGCTATTGTAAATTTTGAATTATATTGTATAAATTATGACATTTGTGACATCTTCAAAATGTCAACGTTTAATATTTTTAATTGTATTTTGACATGTACTTAGTGCTGAATTTCAAACACTGTTATTAAAAAGTGTAAACTCTTAATTCTCGCAATATTATTTAAAGAGAAGAAAATATTTGAAACACTTACACATATACGTATGTAGTTAGCATATTTACTTAGTATATCCCAGTATCTTAGTATATCCCAGTAGATCATTTGTACATTTTATTTTTTATAGTTTATAAAAGTGGGTTAAAAGTAGTAAAAATAAAAAAAATTCATCCTAATTTCGCATACGCTTGTTACGAAATCTTTTGAACTTAAAATATAGGTGAGCTTTCTTCTACACTATAACAAGTCCAAAATTATTATTATGAAAACAGCCATTGGATCCAACTACATTTTCATTTTCTTATTATTATACAAAATTCATGTAATTTTTTTCCCCTATACACCATAATTTTATTCAAATATACGAGACGTATAATCGTATACAAGACCTTTTTTTCCACACAAAACTATCTATTAAGTGTAATAAACAGTAATCTTACCTATAATGTAATCCATTCAAATTGCAATATAAATTTATTAAGATTTTTTTCTTAGAGAATTAAGTACGTGAAATATTAAAGTTTGGGTCATATTTTTTCTATTCTTTGAAAAAAATACTTAAGCGTATTGTAATAAAACAAAAGGTGAGTGAGTTTCAAGTGAAAATTTTACAAAACTAAAAATAGCAATTATAGAGTTTTTTTTTTCCGTTTCTTCATAGGATATTTAATATAGATCTTTAGCTCTAGAAACACGAAAACACAATAAAAAAAATTGAATAGAATAGAATTATCCCCTAAAGTGTATGATGGAAAAACAACAACTTGATAAGAATTACCAATTATTACCAACTGGATAATTTAAGATTTAATCTTTATAATTTTTATGTGAAACTATTCATTGTGAAGGAAGAAAATCAGAAAAATTTTAGCACATTTTGTGTTAGCACAAAATTCATGAACATTTTGTACATGACTTGGTCGCAAGTCAATTTGATTATTTTGTTATTATTATTGTATTTTTAACTAAAAGAATTGAGTGTATGGGCGAAAAAAAATTTTGAAATTGTAAAATCAGAACTTTTCCGTGTAAACGTATTGGTTTTTTTTTTATTTTTTGTGTAAATTTTCATCTTAGTTAAAATTTGATAATCAATTAACATACTATTATTTTTTTTTACAGTTTAAGCAAATTTTCTCTTCTGAATCAATTTATTGATAAAAAAATTATTATTGGCAATGGTCGCCTTTTTTTTATTAGTCGAATTGTATTGCATTTTTGCAATTTCAAATTCAAAAATTTTATAAGTATTGCAAAGTCTTACTTAATTGCATAACCCTTTTTGCAACAATTGTGTCAGATTATAAAATATTCAGTTACTATATTATCGTCGCATTAAGTAGCAACATCCGTCAGTAAATGTAGTAATTAGCGACATCAATTCAAATTAATAGGAGTCGCTAATCAAAAGTAAATTTATCTAATGCTGAATAGAAATACATAAATTAAGTACTTTCGATTGTTATAAAAAAGGTGCTATGTTGTATAGTTGTCCTTTTATTGACAATCAAGAACCGTGAATCGATTTTCGAAAAAAAAAATCGATTTTCGTAAAAATTTTATAATATTTGATTGTAACTTCAAAATTACACAATACTCGTAAAATCTAACAGCTTTGCTCTCCTGGAAACTTCCCTTTTCTTTTTTTATTTTTTATTATTTTCCCTCATGATGTCTCTTTTTTTCCATTCTCATGGTGAAATTTTTATTATTTGTTTTTTTTTTGCTATCTACACAAATCTCTGCTACTATAAAACATTAAATTTTAACTAAAACAAAATTTGCATTGCATTATTGCAATAGTACTTGTCCAATATTAGCAATCGCAGCAAGAGCAAAATGAGAAAAAAAAAATAATCAGAAAACAAAAGAGAAAAAATCGAATTAAAAACAAAAGCTTGTGGCGGTCACAGTGGCAACTCATTTTCTTTATTCTCTAAAATCTAAAGTTGACTAATTTAGTAGCTTAGGCGATGACAACTTGTTTATAAGATGCTTATAATAAATTGTTGTTATGGTTTGCTATTATTTTTATATTTGCGCTTTAATTTTTTCTCAACTTTTTTTCCTAGTTTTTTTTTGCAATATTTGCTTGTACACTTATTGTTGATTTGTAATGCAATCGTATACAATATAATTGGGATTTCTAATTTCTAATTTGCATTTTTAAAGAAAATTTCCAATTTTATAGTTTTTATTTTAGTTTCTTTTTTTTTTTTTCTAATTTTTCTTAATGCAATTTTCATATAAGAAATAGTAGATGAATTGCATGGCTTTTTCTGTTGCCATTTACTTGTTAATTTTGATTTTTCTCATTTTCCACTTTGTCTTTTTTTTTCATTTTTGTGTGTTTTAAGAAAGTCAGGTCATAGGCGATCATAAATTATTACAATATAAAGTTGATCTGTAAAATAAAACAATGTGTTTGTATAGTTATGTCAAAAACAAGAAGTAACGATGCGAATGCGATCATAATAACAATAATGAGAAAGCATACAACAGAGATAAATATATATTTAATTTTTTACTTTATGTCTCAATTATGGAATTAGTTGCTTCAGGTTAACTATATGCAAAAAAAAAATAAATAAAAGAAAAAATATTTATGCAAATCTAGCTGGAGCTAGTACGTACCTATGCTATGCTAAGTTTTTCTGAAATAATAAACAAAATAAAAATAAATTTATTTGGAACATTTTTTTTCTCCCTTTTTTGTTTTTACAAAATATTAAAACGTAAAGTTTTAAATGTAAAACAGATCAAAAGGTAATGATTATGTAAATATTTTTGATATATTCACATCTACTACATACATTGTGAATATGTATACATACTTAGTCAAGTATTTGGTAAGAGGAATACAAAGTAACTTAAATTTTTGTAAATTCAAAATGATTTCATTAATGATTTAGTTATGATAAAATTAAAACTTAATTAATTGTCAAACGTTTTTGATTTTTGGTAAACACAAATTTAGTTCGAATGCACGACAACGGCGAACGACTTTCATTATTAACACAGAACCACAATTGAATGGCAAAATCAAATTGAATGGCATTGAATGGTTCAGTATTTTGCAATTAATACCATAAACACATGTCCAGTTGAAAAATAGGATTTTGGTCTGTTTTATCATCATCCGTCATTATCCCATTTTACAGTCCCATTTATGTGTACGTACGAAATCTGACATTTCGCTGCCGGAAATCGTATTTTTCTCTTTTCACCTTTATTCGGATAAGTGCATATTGCTCTGCTTTTCATACAAACATAAATAAATAGAATTATTAGTACTACACAACATATGTATGTATGTATGTAGACCATTAAAATTTAAAGTTTTAAAACTGTCAAAATTTCAGTATTTTATAGTGATATTTAGTGTTATTTGATGAATGTGAATCTATCGTATGTATGGATTATAAAAAGGAATGCAATAATAGGGTTCAAATAAAATTATTACAAGCAATTTTTTTATTATTAATTTAATTTGAAATAAAATTCTATAGTTCTAACTTATTTATTACTCGTAAATAAATTGTTATGATTTGGCCTTCTAGAAATTTCAATAAATTAAAAAAAAATATATACGTATGTACATAGAATTTTTGAATGATTAAGAAGAATAAATGATCAATGATTAGAATTAAATCAAATTAATCATAAAAACTTTCATAATTAAATACAAAAAATATTAGAAACCTACATACTTACCTAAAACAATTCCAATTTTAGTTCTATTCTTTGTCTATATAAAATTCAAAACCAATTACTCAATTTTTATTATAAAAAATAAAATTTCCATAGATAAAAAAAATTAAATATGTAATCTATTTTCTTATAACAATTAATTTCCTTTAGAAAACAAATAAACTATTTTTTTATTATATTTTATTATATTTTTTTCTGTTATACATCTCAACCTCCAATCTCTAATTTTTCAATCATCCAAGAGGCGAAAAGACAAAATATATACGAGTACTTATACAAAATTTTAAACTTGAAACGAATCAATTACATTAAAACTGGTTCATTTCCTTTTAAGATTAATTCTTAAACTCTATACTTAAGAATTAGATTCCTATTATATAAAAATCAATTATATTCTTTTTATTTTATGATTTCTTTAACTGCTATATATACGCAAATCTACAGGTAGATCAAAAAATAAATAAACGAAAATATAAAAAAAAATATTAAAATTATTAAGGCTCCCATTAAAGAATTCTAAAGTACGTTATAAGTAAGAATATGTAAATAAATCTTAAAAATCTAAATTAAATTTTATTTAAAAGACACTTTTCTGATTAATTCTTTCAATAAATTTTATTTACTTATTCATTAAATTCATGTATGTACCTATTTCAGTAAAATCACAAACCATTATAATTCATTATTTGTTTTACTTATTTTATTTGAATTTGTTATACATATTTAATTTTTTGTTTGCCTTTCTTTAGCATTGAAATCTAATTACCTTTTGTTCCAAACTTAAAATTTATAAATATATTTTTTACATTAAGCAATAATCACTTAGTTATGTAATAATTATTTTGTACAAATAAAGAACGCCATCTATATATAAAATAATAATTTATCTATAAAAATAATCGAAAACTAACAATACCAAATCTAGATTTGAAAAAAAAAAAAACAAAACTAGATGAGTTATAAACCATAAAAGAAAGAAAACAAAAGTTGTATTGAATTTTTGCAAAAAACAAAAAAAAAAATAAAACAAAAAATGACTCACAAAATCATAGTTTTGTCTGATTTTAAAACAAAATGCTGATCAGAATAGAAACAAAACAAAAAAACCTGGTTCACAACGTCTTAAATGACAAAAGTTAAAATTTTAATAACAAAAAAAAATTAAAAGAATTAAAGCAAAAAATGTAAAATATCAAACGTTATCGTAAACGTGAACAAAATGTTATCGTAATAGAAATTGTCTATTAATAGCTTCGTATTAATGCTATACTGAATCTGAAATTAGTTGTCAAATGTAACGGTACAAACAGACATACAATTTTTAGTTTTGGAATTACTGCTTAATAGTAAAATCATTGTGCGAACATTTAAGCAATCAAACGATTGCGTCAATTGAAATCGATTGCATTAACTAAAAATTGCAATCAGTTTTAAAAAAAAGTTACAATCTGTTTGATTGTTTATTTGCTTGAGATTAGACAGTTGCATGTGTTCGCGCTTGAATATGAAACTATGGAATACAAAATAATAAGCAATCAAACTGTTGAAAAATTAAAAATTGCATGTCTACTTGAGCCCTAACAGTTTAATTAATTTACAATTATTGAGCAAATTCATTTTGACAAGTCTAACCTTATTAATTATTAGAATAATTAATAATCGAATTTTAATTTGACATATTTTTAAAGTATTAAAAGTAATATTAGCGGTCAAAACCACGAAAAATTGAATAATTGGAGAAACAATTTAAAAAAAATTAAAAAAACTATATTTTTACTGCAAAATTTATGTGATTTATAATAACAAAACTAATATTTAACTGCTTTATGAAACACTTTGACATATGATGACATTTAACTGTCAATAAATAAAATTATCTGTTAGAAAATTGAAAAAAAAAAAATATTTAATTTGTGGTTGAAATTGAAATTAAAAAATTTGAATGACAATTCAGACAAAATGGTTTCTCAAAATGTTACCATTTTGATTATTTTTTTTTATTTTTTTTCTAAAGCAGACAAATTTTGTATTGAATAAAAATAAAATAAAAACTGTTATTATGGGTATGCACACACGTACACATCATCTAAAAAGAAACATACACTACATATAACACACATTAATAAATAACCATTAAAAGTTTTGAGATTATTTCAAATAATTATGCATACTACATTAAAAGTCAATAAGGTACGCAGAGTTTTAAGTATTTTTTAAGTATATTTGATTCTTTTATGATAATTTATTTTATCTAAAAGATAAGAACTTGAATTTTATTTTTTTAAATTACAAATATATAACAAATTAGTAAATTAATATAATTTTATTATAAAAGTGGTTTGACAACTATTTTTAATTAATTCGATAATAAAATGGAGACATCATTTTACATAATTTTGATAGTTTATGGTTAAATTTTTACCGGTCATTTTATAAATTCAATTAGTTAATCCTTTACCGGTTTTATTATTTCCAAATCTAATTAACTTTTATATTTTCCGTTTTGTAGATGAATTTTTTTCTTCGATATTTCATAATTTTGCAAATGACATTTAGAAAATTTTTTATTTCATCAAATAAACTTAACTATATTAAGTCGGGGCCATGTATATACATAAAATGACAAGTTTAGTGACATGGGACTAGTAGAAGTCAGTAAAATTAAGTTAGTAATTTGACATATAATTGACGTTTTCGTGCAATACTTTTGTGACTTAGATAAATAATTTAGTAATTTCGTTTATTTAAATTTTTGATTAAGTATAGTAGCAATTAATTTCTACTCTTTATACTAATCGTCATTATTTCACTAATGAAAACTTATGACATCTATATTACAAAGAAAGTAATTTGATAATGAAGCTATAAAAAAATAATATTGTTATAACGGTAGCACTTGCTTGTGTGACCGTGGTTAGAATCTACGAAAATTTAAACTGTAATATTTTTAAAATAATTGACATTTCTAAAATGAGTTTGATTAATTCTCTTAAAACAGATTATAAACTTCCTTAATTAAATGTCATTTTCTTCTAATTTTTTGAGTAGAAAGAATGAAAATCAATAAGAAAAATTAAACATTTTTTTTTTTTAATTTTTCTCTAATTTACAACTTTTAATATTAAATTAAGTCTACAGATGGCAGTATCTAGTTTCCATAGACTTGAACCTCCATTTCAGATAAATTAAATGTTTCATGATGGTTTTTGTTTGTTTTTAGCTCTACTTAGAGGAACTTTTTTTCTTTTACTTATTTAATAAATATAAAATTTAATTTAATTCTGAAATAAAATATAAATACGAAAATATAAAACAAAAAACAAATATAATAAGATAAGAAACGATGATAACAAAAACAAAAAAAAAAAAGAGAGAAACTCCTACACTTCGTAATCTCGTACTCTTACTTTAAAGAAATAATTGCGTACTAATCCAAATTTAGTTAGTAAATATACTTGATATTTTTGTATACTTACTTATAAAGCGTATGAAGTCTACCTATTTAAAGATAAATTGACAATAAACAACTTTACTTGTTTTTTTTTATTACGCTCTTTTTTGTATTTAAATTAATTAATTTTAATATTTATATATAAAAATTAAATATATAGGATTGTATATTTTTGGAAATGTAACTAAAAAATGTGAATAAGTTGAATTAAATCAATAAAATTAATGGTTATGGGTTTTTTACACCGTTTTATTTATTTTTTTTTTTGCAAGGAATATTTAAACGTATGTTCGTAAAAGACTTCCCATATTTAGTTTTGAAATTAGAACAAGGCGATTATTACGCCGTATATTACGGTACGAATTTTTGAATAAATTTTGTCTTTTTAAATAGAAATAAAGATTTTAGTGTTTCTCGTGGCGCCACTTAACTTAAAAATATAAAGAATGAGTTTTTATGTTCTATATTTTAAAAGCTTTTTTAATGGTTTTTCCAAATTATTCCAAAAAAAAAAAATAACAATGATTCTTAACTACTGACCGTATTTCATCTGAGTAAGTATTACGTATTTTACTACCGACCGTATTTATATCTGAGCTCTTATCGAGAATGAGACGGTTTTATTAATTTTACAATATATCAGGTCTTTGGAACTGAATCTTTTCTATGGACTGATTTAAGAATATAATCAGCATATTTTCCTGAAATTTTGTATATGAGCTTCGTCCGACATATAGTCTAAATTTATATTTTTACAAATACATGCATATAAAGAGAAATAATCAAGCGACTTTCTTGACATTTAATGTATGAGCTCTGACTGCTTTGAAACAATGACATTGCAAAATTTTTAGGAATATCTGACAGATTCTAAGTCACGGAATTTCTTGATAATTAATGTTTGAATTCTGTTTGCTATCGAAACTAACTGGCGATTAGACTAATTTTCAGGGAATTTGTTTGCCACAAAGCGAGACTCCACTAAGAGCCAAATTTACATTTTTCCAGTTGTGTTAACTAAAAACTTAAGAGCGCCCTTAATATTAGAAAGAAGTGTTTAAAAATCATTTTAATTAATCTCGTTAAACTAGATAGTACACATTGCGGCCAGTTATGCACTGACATTAGATTTTTTTTGTTTAGTTAATTAAGTACTAAATTAACTTATTTTCTATTGTAATTATTCAATGATTTATAATAATTTTTTACGATATTTCAATATTATTTTTCATTGTTGTAATTACAATTTTTTTTTTTGTAATTTTCAATTATAAATGCATTAATTAAAAATTAACCTTACATTGGAATTTAATTAAAATTTCATTTTTGAATTATAAAATTTTATCAATTATTTTAAATATACCCAAATGATTTAAATTAAATAAAACAAAAAAAAGTAAATATTTTCCAATCTCAAGAGTAAATTAAATGGCCATTAAAATATTTTAAAATTTAAATTACTTTTTTTGATTTTAAATATGGTTTGAACTTTGAATCAAATAACAATATAAAAATATTTAAAAAAAAAAATTAATTTATTCGTAATATTAATCCTGTTTCATTTTACGATTTTATTTTTTTAATTAGATTAAATAATAATTAAAAAACGAAAATTGAATGTCATTTGGAAAATTTTTTTTATATATAAGTATGAAAAATTCAAGGAATAAACAATTAATTCATGATTATTTTATTAATAAACAACAAAATTTAATATTGTACAATTAAAACATTTAATTTTAATATTAAATTTCAATAACAAATTAAACAATGTTGCATAAATTTTTGTGTTTATACTGCAATTAAATCCGGAATTTAATTTTAATTAATCCCAAATCGCATCACTTTTTCAAAATCTAATACAATTCCAATTTTAATAGAATTTTTTACTTTAATAATATGAAAATTAATTTCCAAATATGCCAAATATTTTTCTCCATTTTTTTAAATAAAAGTTTTAAATTTCTCATTTCCTTTATATTTTTATAAGTTTTTATATACATATAAGGTATAAAAGCACCGTGTTCTCAGATATTTGTCACTTAATTAAAAATGTCATTTAAATGACAAGTGTTTATTTATTTGTATATAAATAGTTTACGTACACGTCATTTACATTTCATACAGACAGGAGTAGTCTTTTTTTTTTTGCTTTATTGTTATTTTCAGCTTGAAAAATAAAATGATTTTTATTGAAATAAAATTTTGATGATGAACCAAAAAAAAAATAAGCTTTCAAAAAAAAATTTCCTACATATCATTAATAAAGTCAAAATTTACGAAAAAAAAAAATAAATGACAAATTTAGATTGCGAAAAATAAATTTTTCTAGTGTTAACGTTAAGGACTAAAAATAAGTTGCGCTCAAACTCATTTGGAAATTTTAAAAACAAAATTCAAATGGAGTAGGAATTCTGTTCAGAAAAAATGAGTATTTAGTTCGTTTATTAGAGTGTTCAGCTGATAGAATATAGAATTATGCTTAGAATGATTGTTCGGTACACTAAATTCTGAAATTTATATAATTCTTTAAACTGATTTGAATTTTACTACCAACGTAACGGATCGCAACGGGGCGAAAATCAAAATACAAGCTTATTTGTTGTATTCGGCTTCAATAATATGTAAGTATGATAGTATTCCGTATTGTCAAAAAATAAACTTTTATAAACCTCTTTTAATCAGTATTTGAATTCAAAATTAAATACAATGAGACTGCGCATTTTTAAATAAGATTAATTATTTTTTTTTGTTGCATTTCGGAACATAAATTATGATTTTTAGGCGTTGATATTTCTAAATAACTTTTATATAATTCTATATTGTACACCATCCTTAAAATTACCAGTCAATTGCTAATTTCTTACCCCAATATTCAACGTAATAAGTCAACAATTAGCGTTATGTCTAGTATAGTATTTACCGTTCAGAATTTGAATGAGCTTTTCAGAATTGTTTGATTGTATCCTCGAAATTCAAACTAATTCTATGCCTGTTATTGAAAGTTGTTAACGGAATATAAATAATTGAATTAAATAATTTAGAATGATTAATGGAATGAATAATAAATAATATGTTAAACTTTTTTTTTTTTGTATTTAGTTTTTTATGATTTTGAATACATTTTATTGTACAATAATTTGTTTTATTTTTATTTTTATTATTATTGGGATATTTTCATTCTTATTTTGTCATAATTGGCAAATTTACATTAAAAATTAGAATCTTCAAGCGTATGTATATATAAAATATTGCTATAATTATAGAAACCGTGGCGCGTATTCCATTTTAGAATTTTAAATATTAATTAAGAATAGATATTTGAACAAAAATAGGCATTATTCATATATACGACGCTTATATATACATATATGTATCGATATATAATTAAATATCGGGATATATACAGTATATTAGACTTTTGATATTATGTACAAAAAGGTGCAACATAAAAGGTGTTAACTTGCAATTTCCTTTTCCAAAGAAATTATTTTTAATGGCGACAAAAATGGCGACAATTTTGTTCTATCACTCTATTATTATTGTAAGTGTATTTTAAGTGTATATTTTTTAATTGAATTTTATTTAAACACATTTTCTAAAATAGTAAAAGATATTAAAGGATATTTTTTTTTATATGCGCAATTTATATTTTACTTATATTAGTTAATATTTATGGAATTTCAGGAAGTCAAATATATTTTTATACTAATAAGTAAAAAATTTCACATAAAATTTGAAATGAATGCGTAACAATATTTTATGGTAATAATGGAAAGATCTTAATACTTTACTTAAATTAATTCAAAAGACAAGGTCACATTAATTGTTGCTACATAATAATTCTGTTATATAGTTATCATATTATATAACATGAAAATTTATAAAAGTTTCATTATCTCCTTAACTTTTATGTGACCTTAAAGCCATTTTAAGCTTTAAGACCAAAAATAGACTCTGTTTATAGTGCCTGCCCATGTGTCTTCTTTTATGTTTTACATTGCTATGGCTTTTGTTTTTGGTATTATTTACACTTCTTCAAATATATTAGTCAAATTATACAACATTAATGAAGCAGATTTCAGTTTAAATTCGATTATTCAAGAATAGGAAAAAGTAAACCTTTGAACTCGGAGAGGGGAAAAAAGTCAAAACGACGTACACCCTAAATTATTATATATATGAATTATTTACAATATAAATTCGCTAATGTCATGTCACTGAATATCAGTGACGTGATACTAAAGAATGTCATGTCACTGAAAATCTTTGATTAATCTTGACAGAAATTGACGATTTATTTAATTGTAAACATTTACAGTACCAGACATTATCGTATTTATATTGTACTTAGGTTAAAAAAATCAATATTACTATTTTTTTAAATATTTCATGTAGGGGATTTATTTGATTTTCAATTCAAAAACTCTTAAAATAAAACACGACCGGTAAACTTAACAGCTTTACTAAATATAATTTATTCTTCATCATCAACATAATAATACTGTTCTCTTTTAGACATTATTATAATACAATCATATTAAATACATGAACTTAGTATTACAAATACTAATTAAAATTATGTACAGCATCATGAACACTAATCTGAATGCATTTAAAATAGCGGTGATGCTCTCTTCAGCTTCAATTACATACACATAAAAAGTATGACTTAAATCAATAAGTTTGATTTAAACTGTTTGAAAGGTGAAGCAAGTTGTACACAGTACATACAGTGAACACCATTTAAATTATGCGACTACATTCTAAACTTTATACCGTTCACTGGTAAAAGATTTAGTCATTCATTGATATAGAGCGTAAATGTGTGAAAAACTTGCATTCTTATATGTGCATACTACATATGCATGTGTATCCGTCAATTTTGCAACAAATTATTATTTAAAATTTTAATTTTATTCTTAAATTACAATAAATACTAATTTTATTTCATTTCTTACAAATTAAGCTTATAAAATTTATTAAAAAAAAAAATATTTAATTTTATAACAATAACAATGTATGTATGTGTTATTATTTTTACCGTTCCAAATATTGTTTGTACCACACAAAATTCACCATAGTTGTTCCCCAACACGCATTTAATTTTCCTCTCATTTTTTTTTTCTTTTCGATATTTTTTTTTATTAATTCTTATTTCTAAATTTTATATTTATGCTTTTTCATCTTATTACGATTCCCAGATAAGATACTCATAATATTTTATTAATAAATTTTAATTTACTTTTTTTGGATCTTTAATTTTTACATTATACACATTTATTATATTTAAATTTGAGCCACATTATGTACACATTTTACAAGTACATACACCTATAAAATATATATTTGAACCTACTACACCATATTATGATGTGATAAGTACAAAATATACCTACTTACATAGATGGTAAGTAAGTAGGTGACTCAGAACTTAAAATTTATAGGTACCTATAAGTATATTATGACATACAAGTTAAATAAAATAAGATTGGGTTTAATAATAAATGGTTTGTAAAATAGCACTTTTCCCCAAGTGAAAATATGTACTGTTTTTTAAAAATAATCTACTACTACATTATTTAAATTACCTTCATTTATATACCAAAATATTTCAAATATTTGCATACATTTAGGATGAACAGAATAATCGTATATTTTTTTGATGACATGATATTTACCGTTAGCTCTCTCATTTTATAGAAATTTAGAAAAGCTTGCAGTTTAGCAAATACATACATACCTCTAAGACGTCAAAATTTCAAATTTTATAAATTTGATGGGGCGATAACTTGAGAGGGGATAAAGGTGAATAAAACTTTTATTCTAAAGAAATTGACTATTTATTAGTATCTAAAAGCTTTTAAAATTTCAGACTTCTACATTTTCTCATCTAGAAGAAAACGATATCAAAAATTTGAAAAAAAAAATGAATTTTACACAACGGCTAATTTTAACTGCAACTTTGCTATTTCCATACTCAACATAACTTTATTGCGATACAACTACTTTTGTATGTTTGCATAATTTTGCGTTCGCAAAAAAGGTTTGTGGTTCTCACTACAATAAATAGACAAAAAAAAAATGTCATTTTTAGGATTTTCAGGGTCTATAACTACTGAAAGGGCGGGAGATAGTTAAAAATTTTCTTTTACAGAAATAAATTTCTAGCAAAGATTTATTTGTGTTTAAAATTTCAACTTTCTGTCTTAAAAAGTATAGAAGTTTTGTATAAACAGACATACGGCCAGTGAAATTAATAAACATTTTTTGTCAAAAATATTTTTGGAAAAGTGCTAAAAACAAAAAAAAAAAATAGCATAGTACAATATATAGGTGTAAAGAGACCGGCCCAAATATGTCTTTAGATTTTGATAAATTTAATATTAGTGGAATAAAAAGAAATAAAAAGAAAAAAAAAAACGCGTAACCTGATTAAGAATTAACAGACACACATACACACACTCTCAGAACACTTTATTTCAATGAATTCATGTTAACGAACGATAAAAATGGTACTTAAAGTGTGGTGGTATCTTTTTAACCATAATTTTTAAACTTGTTGAGTTGATTTTCTTTATTTTGCCTTTTCATTTACCTTCTCGCATATTTAATTAGAATGATTGCATTGTTGTTGTTTTCTTTTCTTTTTTAAGTAAAAGAACTTTAATGGACCACATAAGTGAAGTTGTTAAGTTGTTATAATTAATCTTTCAAAAGTTTTTCATTTTTTTTTTTTTTTTGTAGGCATTGCGGCAAGTTTACTTTTATAACTGTTTGTTGGTGCTGCTGCTGTTACTTAGCAAATCATATTATATTAATTTTCAAAAAAAAAAAAAACAACGAAAGAGAAAAAAACCCACAATAAAAAAATTGTTAATGATTTTTTATTATTTTCATAAAATATGAATAACCATATTTGGAAATTGGAGAAAAAAAATATTAAGTTTTCATTTTTTGCTAATCTTAATATTTATTCTATAATAATTAATTTTTTTTTATTCGAATAATAATATTTTTCAAATGAATATATTAAGATAAAAATCGATTATAAAATATACGACTTTAAAAAAAAAATTATAATTTATTAGCAGATATTTCAGTACACAATATGCCCAAAGTGTTATTCATGAAACACCAATACAAAAAAGAAAAAACAAAAGTATTGACAACTCTAAAAACAAAAAAAAAGTGCTGCCAATAGAAAATTTTTAACTAATAAATTTGATAACTCTAAGGTGCTCTGATTAAAATTTATAAGAACCTGTCAAAATCTGTCAAAATCTGACATAAATTAAATTCAACCTTATATCCACTAGGTTCTTATCATATATTGCTGGCAACGCTTAAAGAATAATTTTGTAATTTTTAAAATTGGTAGAATTTTGACCAATAATTTTGTAATGTAACGTTTCATCGTTTCGTTTTTTATTTTATGCCCCAAAATTTGTCATGCAGTACACAAATTTTCAGATCATGAAATTATATAATTATTTTCTTATAGAACTTGTGTAGCTATTAATGAATTAATAATACTGTAAAGTATTATAATTTTTTCCTTAAAAATTATTGTCTCCTGTACTCGCTGATTTTATTTTGTCACATATAATTATTACAACAAAGAACTAGGATTCCTACGTTCAATGAAATAATGACTTTCTGTCTCGAAAATAAATAGCTGGCGTGTTCTAACTCGAAATTCGTCACAAGTAATTATTATAGTATTAAACTAGGATTCCTGCGTTTAATAACAATAATAATTCTCTGTCAAAATTTAAAAGAAGTGTGTCTTCTGTATTCTAAATTTTTAACTCCCTTTATTTCCTTAAATCTATGGTTTATATACAAAAAATTTATATTACATATTTCTCCCACTCTTTTTCTTAATAGTAATTAGATACATAATTCTTACTAAATTTATTTTTATTATTTTGGAAATTTTTATAATGTGATAAATAACAAATATTAAATTGATTGTATTTTAACTTTGTATGTATATTCAAAATATTCTTTATCTTTTATGCCATTTCAAGTTTACCTACTATTTTATTATCCTTATCTTCAAAAATAAGGCCAAGCAATAAAAATAAAAAACATGTGCATCTTCAAATTATTTTTAGATTATTTTCAGATCATTTAAAAACATTTTACTACCTGCTACAACAAAAAATGTATAGTTTTAAATCACAATATATCCTTTTTACCACATTTAAAGACTTTGTATTAACAATACTAATTTTAGATTATTTTAAGAAATATTATATATTTTTTTTTTTTTTTTTTTTTTTTTTATGATAAAAAAGTACAGTTGGCTGCATTAATTAACATTCTCCCCCGCGTTGATGTCTAGTGCATCAAGATGATATTGCTGTCTTGAAGTAGCTGGAGCTATTGTGGCTTGTTGATTAATAGTTGCATTTTTGAATTTTATTAAAAATCTAATGATGAGCACAAAACTGATAATGGCGATTGTTAAACCCAAATAACTAGTTATATAGTGATGTGTATCATTACGAGAGTTATCTTCATAACTATAATCTTGTTCTTTTAATTTTTGTAATTGTTGTTTAATCTTGCCATATGCAGCTATATACGGTTCATGTTTAACATTGAACTGTTTAACATGTTCAACTTCAAAAAATGTAAAATTAAACTCTGGCAATGATTGGACGTCATCGAATGGTGTATTAACTTGATAATTTCTCCTTTTAAACGATTCAATTATAAATTCATCATCTTTGAGTATACAATCGTCATAAAATTTTAGTAACCCGGCTTCTGGTAATTTCATTGAGTATGCTTGATCATGACAAACAAGATTATCTATTTTATTTTGTTTGTGTAATGAAAACAACCATGCATTTTTCTGATATAGTGGTATCCAAGCTTTTCTAGATTTTGATATTTTAAGCGTACATTTATCTGAAATAGTTTGTTGAGTTAACAGTTGAATCTCACATTCCAGTTGAGTTGATGATTTGGTTAACAATGGATACAGTTGATTGCATAGATATCCACTTGTTTTATAAAATACGCAATCCGAAAATTCTTCTTTAGATAATGGGTAGATCGTATCCCTATGTAAATTGGCCATTATGTATTTTGTGTTTGGAATTATTTCAACTGATGAATTGTTCATTTTTACTGGGAAAGATACAATATTATAAATTTCGAATTCCATTGTTCTTAGTAAGGGAATATTTATGACAAAAATAATAGATTCTCTGGAAAATTTAGCGCTAATACTTGTCATTCCATATATTTGTATTAATGATGGAATGTTTAATTGTTCTGTTGGAATGATCTGACACAATTCCTCAAGATGTTCGGCTATTTGATTTGGTGTTAGAATAACTGTATTGAATTTTCCATGTTGTGCATCTCTCATTATGTGCAACATTGTTGTCTGTATTTCTTGAAATTCGTCAATAATTAACATTAAGTACTGCCCTACCATTAAAAAGAAATTTTGAACCTTCTCTTCTTGTTCATGCGGTAACAAGAATTTTAACGTTCTTTGAATCTCTTCAATTTCATCTTGAATTATCTTCAAATGCTGGTTTCTTTCCTCTTCATTTTTCTTCAATAAATTTGTTGTAGCTTCTATAATATATGTTTGGTTATGAATTAAGTGAAGTGCCTTCTTTTGATTAAATTCTAAGTTTTTTACAACATTTTCAATTTTTTCAGCATATTCGTCGTCCAACACTCCAAATAATTTGTTGGCTATGTTGCCTACGACGTTTATAAGTCCTCGTTTTTTGCGATCATAATGAGATATATTGTTAAATAAAAGTTGATTCCTTTCTTGAATTTTGTCTATCTTATGCTCATACTTTTCCAGTAATAATTTAACCATATCAGCATTTTTTATTTTATTAGTTATATCTTTCATTTGTGTTAAGCCTTTCATAATCATTGCTTCAGAGTACCAATAGTTGGACATATTGTGATAAACCACTAAATTCCAATGAGTGGCAATTAATTTTCCACTTCCTACTTTTTCAAAGTATGCTCCGTTCGGTTGAAGTGTTGTTACATTAAAGGGTGTCGTCGACTTTCCTAAGGCAAGTAACGGAAGAAACATTCATTCGAATAATGTTTCTTCTGCACCACTTTAATAATTAATGACAATGCATCATTCATCTCTGTTACTGTTAAACAGCCTTTCGAACTATTTTCACTTCTTTCCTTTTTCATTATTCCAATGAATCTTAACACATAGGCCATCGTTCGAAGCAAAACGTTGTATGAATTACGATGATTGATTTTATACAGTGGATGATCGTTTTCTACTTCATTGTCTTCACCCTTTGCAATTAATGACGTTTTTCTCTCTTCTTCTTCTAACCTCATAACCTCAAATTGATTTTGTGGCCATTCTTCTTCTTTCAATTGTAAAAATTGTGGTCCATAAAACCATTTTTCTAGTTCGCTGGTTTGTTTCGACCATATGCCCCTTGATAATAAATCTGCCGGATTATCTTTGGTGTTCACGTACTTCCATTGGTGAACTTTTGTTTTTTCGTGTATATAAGCAATTCTGTGAGCGACATATGTCTTGAATAACCCTGGATCTCCTTTGATCCATGACAACACTATTTGTGAATCACTCCATAAATATGTCTCATCAATGTTAATTTTAAGTACTGACTTTATTTTATTTGCAAGTTTTGTTGCGAGTCGTGCTGCACACAGCTCTAATCTTGGAAGAGTCAATAATTTCACAGGAGCAACTTTAGATTTCGAACAGAATAATTTACAATTGATAGTCCCAGATGAATCAATAAATCTCAAATAAGCTGCTGCCCCGTAAGCCTTCTCGCTAGCATCACCGAACATATGAAGCTCTGCCCTGACATGACATATGACTCCCACGTATCTTGAAATTTTGATTTTGTTGATGTCTATTAATCTTTCTCGGAAATTATTCCATTCTAGTTGTAACTCATGATTCAATTCTTCATCCCAATCTACTTTTGATTTCCATAATTTTTGTATATATATTTTTGCGATAACAATAATTGGATTGACCAAACCTAAAGGATCGAATAACCGTGCCGTTTCTGATACAACCTTTCGTTTTGTTAACTTTATTTCATTATCTACCCAAGTTGTTTTAAATGAAAATATGTCATTTTGATGTTGCCACGATAAACCGAGAGTCTTTATATATCCTTGGTCATCATTTGAAAATTCTTTCTCTTTTTCTCTGTTATCTTTTGGTATGTCCAGGAGCAATCTTTCATCATTTGAAGCCCATTTATGCAACTCTAATTGAGCTGATTTCAACAACTTTCTTAATTGATTTTTAATTTCAATAGCTTCAGTTAGAGTGCTACCACCAGTTATAATATCGTCAACGTAAAAATCTTGTATAACTTGTGCCGCCATTGGGTATTTAACTGATTCATCAGCTGCTAGTTGATTTAAACATCTCGTAGCCAGGTATGGAGCCGATCTGGTTCCATATGTTACTGTAGTCAATTGATAAAAATTTATTTCGTTCTTTGGATTTGACCGCCACATAATTAGTTGCAATTTTTGATCTTTTTTGTTGACTTGAATTTGCCTGTACATCTGTTTTATGTCTGCTGTGATAACATATTTATATGTTCGAAATCTTAAAAGAATGTTAAATAAATCGTCTTGTGTTTTTGGTCCTTTCATCATAATATCATTGAGAGAAAGTCCTGACGATGTTTTTGCTGATGCATCAAAAACCACTCTAAGTTTAGTCGTACTGCTCTCTTCTTTTATTACGCAATGATGTGGTAAAAAACAATGTTGTTTTGGAATATCAGTTTCATTAATTTTCTTCATATGCCCTAATTTATAATATTCATCCATAAATTGTGTATACTGCTTTTTCAATTCTAAATTTTTTGATAATTTATTCTCTAAATTAATAAATCTTCTTAGAGCTATATGCCTTGATTCTCCCAGTAATTCTGGAGAAACCAAAATAGGCAAATTGACTATAAATCTCCCTTGATTATTTCGTTTAGTTGTTGCTTTAAAAAATTCTTCGCATTGTTGTTCCGTTTTCGTTAAAGGTTTCACTTCTTCGATTTCTTCACACTCCCAAAATTTTATTAATTCATCCTCCAGGTCTTGGTTTGAAATACTTGTGAGAGATGCTACAGGCTCTGCTTGTCTTATTCGTCCCAGGACTATCCAACCAAATACTGTGTCCTGTAACATTGGTAAATCTTGCTGTAATCTAATCTGCCCTGATTGCATCAATTCGCCATACATTTCTGCTCCCAACAACATGTCAACTCGTTGAGGTTGGTTAAAATTGGGGTCAGCTAATTTAATGGATTTTGGTATATTCCAATCATTGATGTTGATGAATCGTTGTGGTTGATCGCTCGTTATGTTTTTAATGACTTGGGCATCAATATTAATATTGAAATTTTTAACTTTAGATTGGACATTAATATTAACCCGATCTGTTGTGGGTATAAATTGTAGATTGCCAATTCCATTTATTTCCATTTTTTGAAACTTGGTATCTAACTTCAGTTGTTTTTGTAATTTTTCGGTAATAAAGTTAACTTGTGAACCTGAATCAAGTAATACACGGCAATCACGTTGTTTATTATCTGCTCCTGTCACTGACACTAGAGCAGTTCCCAGAAACACATAGCTTTCTTTTCTACGAAATGATGATCCTACATTCGAAGTTACATTTCCTATATCTTGATTTATTTCCGTATTTATCTTTGCTGCTACTTTTGTTTTTGTTGGATGACTGCATACTGTTGAATTTGCTTGGCTGGTACTGCTTGCATCTAATTTGCTGTTTTTAAATAGACTTTGTTGATTTATAGTTCTTTCTTTGTGTAGCATAGTATTATGTTTTGCCTCACACTTCTTGCATCCTCTTGAAAAACATGTATTTCTTTGATGTCCAAATCTAAAGCAATTTAAACATAAATTCAGCTTTCTAATTTGAGCCTCTCGTTCTTGAACTGTCATTTTTGTAAACTTTTGACAACTAATTATTAAATGTCCGTTACCACAAATTGGACATTTTATTGGATTGTATGTTGTTGAAAATGATGAAGCCTTCTGACTTGATGTTGTTTTATATTTCATTGCAGAAAATTGTTTGGAACCTACAGCCTCTAATGATTGAAACTTCATCTCGATAAACTTCAAAAATTCTTGTAATGACTGTAACTCCTTAGGATTTTTCAGTGACTGTTCGTAGTATGAATGCGTATCTTTGTCGAGCTTTTTTAATAAAATTTGCAACATTATTGGATCCCAACTTCCATCAATTTCCAACCCCCAATTTTCCAATAATAAAACGCATTCTTTTGTTACATCATACATATTTTTTAATGATTTAGCTGACCCAGCAATCAAATTCGGTTGATTTAGAAATTTTTCAATTATTGTAGATACTAATAATCTCTTGTTGTTGTATCTTTCGCTCAAGATTTTCCACGCTAAAAAATAGTTATCTTCACATATTGTCAAGTGGCGAATTAGGGCTTCTGCTTCACCCTGAACGTTTGCTTTTAAATAAAACATCTTCTCTACATTCGGAAGTGTTTGTTTGTGAATCAGTTCTGTAAATATATCCCTGAACTGCATCCAATTCGAATAGGCTCCATCGAATGTCGGTATCGTAATAGCTGGTAACTTGTTTTTTATGTTAAATGATGTGTCATTATTCTTATTTTTATTTGTCGAATTCATTTTTTCTTTTAATTGTATCATAAGATCTTGCGCCCTCTTTAATACTTGATGTATTAGCTCACGATTATAGCCGTGCTTATCAGGATCATCATGTTTAGAGCATACTTCTCTATCATCTTGTTGAACGGTGCTGCACCTATTCTCAATACCTTGTATTTTTGTTTCGTAATATTCTTTGCTTTTATTGTTTAATGAGATTTCATCCATAAATCTCTGCAATAAAATCAAGCTTCTTTTACTGCTTCTGATTGCTATCCGTAATTGTTCGTTTACTGGGGAGTTGTCATCTCCTTCTGTTGTATTAGCACTATCTGATGACTGAACCCTTCCTTCATTTACATCCAATGCTTCAATCTTATTCGACGGTTCATCAATGCCTAAGCTGCCCTTAGATTTAGCTTCGGCATTCTTCATTAAATCTTCTCGAAATGTAGTATATAATGATTCGACTTGTTGATATAACTCTTCGGTAAAATAAAAGTGAGATTTTTCCGTACCATACTTCAATCGAATTGTCTCATCTTTTTCTTCAAATGATTTCCACAAGTCATCTAACTTATGGATCCTTTCATTTATCAACTTAACCGATCTTCTTTCCTCGGCTAGCTGATAATACGTTTGCTGCAACGTCTTAATTTGCTTTGATAACAACAGTTGATCTTTAGCTGCTTGTTCCATGATGAGTGTGTAATGCTTTTTCGATTGTATAACTCAGATCACGTCGGTATCACGTCGGGGTCACCAAAACATGTAAAGTATTATAATTTTTTCCTTAAAAATTATTGTCTCCTGTACTCGCTGATTTTATTTTGTCACATATAATTATTACAACAAAGAACTAGGATTCCTACGTTCAATGAAATAATGACTTTCTGTCTCGAAAATAAATAGCTGGCGTGTTCTAACTCGAAATTCGTCACAAGTAATTATTATAGTATTAAACTAGGATTCCTGCGTTTAATAACAATAATAATTCTCTGTCAAAATTTAAAAGAAGTGTGTCTTCTGTATTCTAAATTTTTAACTCCCTTTATTTCCTTAAATCTATGGTTTATATACAAAAAATTTATATTACATATTTCTCCCACTCTTTTTCTTAATAGTAATTAGATACATAATTCTTACTAAATTTATTTTTATTATTTTGGAAATTTTTATAATGTGATAAATAACAAATATTAAATTGATTGTATTTTAACTTTGTATGTATATTCAAAATATTCTTTATCTTTTATGCCATTTCAAGTTTACCTACTATTTTATTATCCTTATCTTCAAAAATAAGGCCAAGCAATAAAAATAAAAAACATGTGCATCTTCAAATTATTTTTAGATTATTTTCAGATCATTTAAAAACATTTTACTACCTGCTACAACAAAAAATGTATAGTTTTAAATCACAATATATCCTTTTTACCACATTTAAAGACTTTGTATTAACAATACTAATTTTAGATTATTTTAAGAAATATTATATTTTTTTTTTTTTTTTTTTTTTTTTTTTTTATGATAAAAAAGTACAGTTGGCTGCATTAATTAACAAATACTCTCAGCACTTTGAATTATATCTGCTTTAAATACATACATCTTAATTGTGTAAACAACTTTTGATGAAGAGAAAAAGACATTTTTCTCGCAACAGACACGCATTCTGAAGGTAGTTCAATATTTTGCACAAAATCTCA
This sequence comes from Condylostylus longicornis, assembly GCF_029603195.1. Taxonomy (NCBI): domain Eukaryota; kingdom Metazoa; phylum Arthropoda; class Insecta; order Diptera; family Dolichopodidae; genus Condylostylus; species Condylostylus longicornis. Next base: position 1,426,657 of record NW_026577982.1, read on the forward strand.
TTACCATAATTTGAGTTTTTTAGTGAAATTACATTCATCGATATTGTCGAAAAAGTGTAACCCTTTCTTAAATATTTTAAGAGAATTCGGGTAAAATTAAATTTAGTAAAAACAACCAACAATGTGACAAATTTCTGTCAAAAATTATTTTTTCTTACCCTTTCGTTATTGTTTTTAATATTTTCGGAAAAAAATTTAAAATTTTAATAATTTTGTATTATTTTCCTCTCTGAGAATTACAATAGCAATATGCTTTTAGCTCTTTGGGAATTTTAATTTGAGAATTTTTCTTAATGTAAATGTTATAAATGAAATATCAAGTTGACGATGTTACAAAAAAAAATTCAATAGAAAAATAATTTTTAATGTCAAAGAAATTTTTATATACTCATGTATACGTTAATGTTTTACGTATTTCTGAATGAAAATTTGCCAATAAATAAAAAAAAAATATTAAAAGATAAATTATCAAAATAATAAATGCCATTGATGACATATTATAAAAATATCCAGGAAATTAAATAATGAAATAAAAAACTTTTGGTATGCATCACCCAAAAAAAAAATTATCATCAACGGTTGGTTCAAAGTACCATGATTTGGTCGCGTCTTCAATTTGAAAAATAAATATAAAAAGCAAAATCGAAAAACTTGCAACCAATTTTGACTATAGAGGAAGTCTTCGCAAAAAAAAAAATTAAAATATTTCTTTTATATTATTTTTTTTTTAAATACTAAATATCTTTATAATTAGCACCATTATATCATTTTTATGATTATTGATGAATATTTATTGATAATAAAATTGTTAAAAAATATCGTAATATCGTAAACTTACTTTGTATATCAAAGGTTATAAAATTTGTATAGAAAAATGTGTTCATAAAATTAAGTCGCTTTGTTTTTATTTAGATGTTCTTTGTTAAAATATATTCACTTTTATTAAATGGTCACTAAATTAATTGTTGTAAATAATTGTGTGCAAAAGTCAGTGACTTCAAAATTGCAGCAATTTTGCATTGCCATACATTCAGCAATTGTTTATTAATACGATATTACTGCAAATTTAAGGTCAGGAACTGTATACAGTCAAACTTAGTTTACTGTCACTGCTATTTAATACTTGACTTAAATTCATTTTAGATGGATTCAGATGATTCTGATTGATCAACAGTTTTTATCCGGAAAATTGTGCATTAATAACGCGATCACTATGACAATTATTGATTCTTTTTGTTTATTGTTCTAATTTTTACGAAAATTAATAAATTTATTAATTTTTTAAACAAGATTATTTTTAAAAATTAATTTCAATTAAATTTATTTGTTCTACATATATTATTTATGCATATTTTTAGCTGTGATTAAATATTCACATATATGTATGCAAACAAATATTATTAGACAAAATGTGAATGACCCCACTTCTCTACTTTCATTAAAGACATGTCAATATTTTCAAATTTTTGTATATACAAACAAAATTAAATTCTTATTAAATAAAGTAATTTAACTTCTAAAATATTGGAATAAACCTAATAATAATAATGACAATAGAAACTCATTAGTTAAAATAACATTGAAAATAAATATTAGTAAAATATTTTAAATATTTTTCATAATGTAGGGTAAAATGACGTTAAAAAGACAGTCAAAATAAGGAAATTCACATTGTTTTTAATTGTTTTGGCAATTGTTTTTATTGGAATTTGATAAATGTGTCATAATTAATAATAAAGAATTTTTATAGAATACTTAATTAGTGTTTACTTAAAATTCAATTCTATGTCAAATTTTTATTTGTGCAAGTAATTGGAAACTTATTACTTAAATGAATTTTAATGATTTTACTTGAAATAATTTACGGGAAATGGAAAAATTAAATTTTATTTTTATAAAAATTTTGAAAAATAACCACTTAATGTATAACTTGTAACTTAAATATTGTTATAATATTGACAATTTTTTGAAGTTTAAATCAGTATTTGAATAATTTAATAAATCATGTTATTACATTTATTTTACCTGACATCAGCATTTACTGCTGTAATACTGTATGTTAGATTATAAAAGTGGCTGAATTATTTATAGAGATTTAACAGATATTGCATTAGAATTTATTGAAATTGTATTTGAAACATTTTCGACCCTGGATTCGAAATTGCAGCAAAATGAATTTCGAACAAACACGCTTGATATTACGGGTTTAAATTTGTGCATTGTAGAATAAAACGACGCTCATGCAAGTTCGAAATCAAAAATATTTGTTTTAAAATATTTTTTGTAAATACATGTACACAATTATTTACAATATTATCTGTCAATGTAATAATACTTAAAAAATACAAAAATTTTAATAGAGACTATAATAAAATAACTAATTGGCGTAACATTGTTGTGATAATCAACATAAAATATAAAACCCAAAAAAAACATGAAAAATTATTTAAATATTTTATTAAAATTTTGAATAAAATTATAACATAAAAATAACAGTTGTAAATTCTTTTCTAATCGAGTTATCGAAAATGGACAAAAACATTAACATGTTGACCTGCAATTTTATTAGAAAAAATTCGCCATTAATTGTCAACAATATACGCATACGTATATTTATGCATGATATGATAATTTAATTTAACCTTTATTTAATAAATACGGAATTCAAAAATATTTTTTGTAATATATTAATATTTAATTGGTATTTAAAATATTTAAAATTTTATTGAGAAACTATTATGTTAAATTTTATTATACAAATTATTTTGTATTTTATACAAAAATTTAATTTTTATAACGCAAAATAAAGAGTCAAACATTCAACATGAAGACTCATACATTGTATGTCAAACTTGTCATCGAAATATCAATTCTGTGTCAAATTCGTTTGATTTTAAATTATTGATTTTCTTATAATAAAATGTAGAAGAAAACTCTTTCAGACAAGTGTTCAATAAAAAAAAAATTGAAAATAATTTTTTTTTTTATATTTCCTATTTTATTTGCTGAATATTTGCATATTTGGTCGTCGTACTTCAAAATTTCATAGAATCGAATAATGCAATTTAAAACGGAAACGATATTATTCTATTCAAACCAAATATGGTATTAAAAATTAAAAGTAATATTATTTTATTCTGAAAATCTGAAATTATTTTTAAATTATTTAAAATTAAAATACTAGAAAATTAACTAATATAATTGTGCATTTAAAATTGTGACAAATGAAATTCATATTTAAATATTCTATGGCTATGATATCAATTATATACGATATAATGATATCGTAAACCACATTTTTAGCATTACTAACCACTATTAGCAAATATTTGCTATAGCAAATTTACTAGCGCTCTAGTGCCATGATTTTGACTTAAATTTTATTACCATTTTGGTTGACAAATTAATTTTGATTTTGACAATATTCGTATTGGTCTTGTTTTTTTGTGCTAGAGTAAAATAAATTGCCTCACAAGATTTAGTTTGTTGTTTTTTTTACTAACTATATAAGCATGTTACAAATTTTTTTTCTCTTCTCTGTTATAATGAATTTTGGTAAGCGGTTAAGAATGATGCCCAAATATGGCGAAAGCTTCAATTTTTGTCAAGCTGTTTAATTTTTTCCACTTATCTTTTTTTTTTTTTGGTATATTTAGGAATGAAAAATCAAATTCATTTTTTTTACTTACTATTCAATATACAATCGTTAATTTGATCATATTTTATTTTTCTTTTATTATTTTTCTCATATAATGCTTTTGAAAAATTAAAAAAAAAAAAAACAACAGATATTACAAAATGAAGGTTGATAGGTCGTTGAAACTTCAAGTGTAATAAGAAAAAAAGTAAATAATAACACATTATCATTTTGTACTAATGATAATGACTCTACTATAATAAACACAATTGAAAATAAAAGAATAAAAATATAAATTGAAATGAGACAGAAAAACTGTTATACTAAATGCAGAATGACAATTATAGGATATTATTACATAGGATATTAGATAGAATGAGAGAGAGAGAGAGAAGTAATCGAAATGGCGTTTTTTTGACAACTAAAAGCAACAAATGTTTCTATTATTTGACATATGCAAAAATGTCATCATAAAACAGAATACAAAATAGTACATTAATAAAATGCTAAATTTAAAGTTCCCAAACTAAAAATTTTAGTAAATAAAGTGAAAAAAAATACACTACAAGAAGGCAATGAAATCAAACTGAAACTGTAATTATACTCGTATTATAATAATAATTTGACAGAATACAAATCAAATGGTTGGAGAATTTGAATTTGCTAAAAAATTAAAAATTCAAATTAGGCAATTTTTTATTTAACAGAATAAATATTTTTTGTACAGTGCGTATACTTACTTACGTTCATTGCAATTCTTAATATTTTAAATTTATTAATAATTTTTATAAAAAAAAACAATATAATCAGGCTCTTTAATTAAAAAAAAAATAACAAATACATAATACCTACCATGCGTGTCATATTGATTTTATTAGGAAATGACGTTATGACAAAAAAAAAAAAAAAACAAAAAAAAAGAATGAAATGAGAAAAACAGTAAACACAATGATATTATAATCAACAGCTGCATGACAGAAGCAACGACGGTGACGACTAAGACTACGTCGTGGTACGACGACGGCAACAACAATGATTATATTTTAGGTTTCCACAAAAGGTTTTATAATGATAAACAAATTTTTATATTATTTTGTTTTTGTTTTTTCTGTGGTCAACTTCAACAAAAAATTAAAAATAAAAGTGAATTTAATTTGAAGAACAAAAAAAAAAAAAAATTTAAAAACTTTTGTTAAAAATTATTTTTAAGTTATAACTTACATGTAAGTACATACATACATACATACATGTTATATTTTCCATTCACAGTAATTATTTTTTTTTGTTTTTCTTTTGGTTCATTTAATCATCATCATTATATTGGCTATTAATTTTTGTAGGTTAAATCTCGATAGGCGACTATAGACTGATTTATAATTAAATTTTATTAAAATTTACCAGAGGCTTTAAGTTTATAATAGAAGTGAATTTTTCTTTTTTGTTGAAAATTACAAATAAAACATAAAAAAAAAACACTGTGATTTACTTTAATTACATTGTGTGTATGAATGTAGGGTATGAGTGTATGTGTGTGTGTACAACATAGATTTTGTATAGAGAAGACCTTGAATTACAATGGTAAAATTTGCGTTTCCATTTTTTTTTTGAAAATTGTATACAGATGCTTTAAGTGCGATATCAAAATTTTTATTATAATGAAAATTATTGTTATATTGTTGAATTTTTATTTTTTTGGTTTTTATATTCTTTTCTCATATATTTTTAAATAGAAAAATTACTTTTTAATTTATTAAAAAAAAATTTAAATAATAAAAAAAAATGAATACTTACCTACACTATTGTTATTAGATTAATAGATGAGAAAATTTTTGATGCGTATAATGATAAAATGAAGATGGCAGAATGTTAATTTACAAAATAAAAAAAAATTTTTATAAGGCTTTTGCAAATTTATAAAGAAATCAGGTTTTTCGCATCCTAATCTAGTTGTCCAGCAAAATTTGATCCAATTTTACTAATTCAGAAGAATAAATGAGAAAACGGCCTCGCAGAATTGTTTTTCTTTTTAATTTTTCGGTGAAAAATTTTCTATTTTAAAAAAAAATTCTACCAAAACTTTATTAGAAACTCTCTAAACCAAGTCGAATGTGAAATTGTCTATATCTATATAATAAAAGCATTAACAAATTGGTTTTCAGTTACAGAATTAATAAAATTTTTCAAAATGCTGCCTGATTTTAGCTAATTTTTGCCTGATTGTCAATGATATTGTAAGCACTTAGATAGAATACAGAATCTTAAAGGCTTCAGATTTTGAATATGAAAGAGTATTCTAGCAACCATATACATAAGTATTTAAAAAATAATCGTCCTTCATAATGATATACATATATACATACAAAGTGTAATTATATTTTCTTAAAAATCTTAAACACCACCGCATGAAACGATTATATTTCATTCGGGCTTAAGGAGCCCTGAAAATCAAATTCATGAATTCTATACTTATATAAGAAACAAGGACAATTAAAGATTTCTACCCAAATTTATATTGTTAAAGTATTCAATTGAACATGGTGGCGGCACGCTCCTGACATCTACAATCTACAATCAATTGAGTAAATCGCTTTATGAAATAAAATTTTCGCTTCAGTACACACAGTCAAGCAAGTCTAAATAAAAATACAAATGTAAAATATTTTATTGTAAATGAAATGAAAAATTATTAAATATTTAAATCTAAAACTACCTTGGATTAAACTTAACCTTTTTCTTATATATATTTCATAATATTTTAGGTTAATATTAAAAGAAAAAAGAAAAAAAAATAATCACCAACACTTTTTTTTTTGTCTTAAGTAATTTCTTTTTTAAAATAAAAAATACTCAGTACTTATTAATTCAATTTATGTACTCATTTATTTTTATCTATGTACATATTTAGAATAATTTCTTTATTTTTATAATATTTTTTATGTACGAGTATACACGCATACAGGATGCTTTAAACTTAATGGAACTCCTGAAGCAATTTGATAGAATGCCTTCAGACGAACAAGATGTACCCAACGATATTTTATAATGCGCCATTAGAAGGGGAATTTCATTACCTTCAAAATGAGTACATATTAAAGTTGGATTTACTCACCATATTTTCAGAGTTATCAAATAAAATTTAAAAATTAGACAATTTTCACAAGTACAAACTTTGAGGCATTATAAACTTAAGAAGGAAAGACCAAAAATTAAAAAATCTCTAGGTGTTTCTTGCTCGTTTGCAAATATTCAATTACTTTTATTCCGAATTTCTGTTGAGACCCGGACATCCTGTACCCATAATGCTATCTATAGGTCTGCAAATATATGTAATATGCAAAATAAAAAAGCTTGATAAAAAAAAATTAGAAAATATTCAAGATCTTCCTTTTTAATCTTCTTTTTTAAATAAATCTTAGACTTTTCGTTTTTTTATGCAAAAAGAAAAATGTAAGTAGGTCAAAAAATATTCTATATACACATACACAAATTCTTTTTGATATAAAAATTCTCCTTTTTTGAATTATACTACGCTTTTTAGTATTATTTACAAAAATTATACATACATACAAATAGATAAAAGGTTGCATAATTTTTTTTTATTTTTATAAAACAAAATCTTTAATTTTCATTCAAAAGAGCTTGACTACAGAAAATTTTTTAAAAAAAATTAAAAATATTTCTTAGTTCATCTAACTTTGGTACATACATACAAACATACATATGTACATATTTCTCTTGCCTTTCATTAACATTATCCACACATACTTACATAATTTTGTATATAAAAATATTCAACAGTGCAGACACATCTGAAACTAAATTTATTTACAAAAAAAAATTAAACAAAAAATTGTAATTTAAAAGCTTAAATATTTTCAAAAAACCAAAAAAAAAAACCCTATCTAAATCTAGACCTACGGCAATGAGAAAAGCCATGATCTGCATTCGTTTAATACCATTTTTTTTTTATTCGTTGTGTATATAGTACTTTAATTTGTATACGAACGTATAGGTGTATACGAACGTATACATAAGTGTCTACGAAAAATATTCTTTTCTTTTAAATCACCATCTAGAAAAAAAAATGTAAACAATATGCGAGACTCGAGTCAAAGCATATTTTTACCCATATACTTTTATTTAATCTCATAAGCACCTACACATTCATAAAATTTAATTCATAATCACACAAAAGTACTTGATTAAGTACTTTAAGGTAAATAATACCCATAGACGTAGTATTACAGTAAATTTACTCCATTATAACAAATTTTTCTCTTTCAACATTTTTTTCATAATTTTAGTCTTATACCTTTCTTTTTTACCTTCAACTCAATAATTTTGGTTCATTTTTATTATATTTTACATACAGATATTTTTATTTTTAAGATTCTTTTAAATTTGTTGACCTATTGTACTTGAAATATCTATTTTCTAAGTACTTACTTACACTGACAAAAAAAAACCAAAATACAAATGAAAGCCCATATTTTTTTTTTCTTTTTTTTTTTTTAGCTTTGTTATCAATGTTCACATATAATTTTTTTAAGTTTCAACAAGTAAAAAAAAAAACATAAATAAAAGAAAAGAGAACAAAAAGTGTTTTCTTGCAATGTACTTAAGTACTTTGAACCAAAAAAGAAAAATAAAAAAATTTACAAAAAAAAAAAAAACGAAACAGAACTCCTCCAACAACTGATCAAACATTTACAGATATGTTCTTTAACTATGTAAAATTATGTATGTATGTTCATATGTAGATATTTTTGTTGTCTTGTCACTATATGAGGTCGGGGTGTACTATAAGAATAATCTTTTATGTTTTTTTTTGTTTAACAGTAAAATTATTTGGTTTATCGTAAATTTATACAGATTTTTTTTTCTTTTGTTAAATACCGTAGAATCATAATTAAAAATTTAATTTAATTGCACAATAACACAATTATTGTATTGCCAGTACTTAAATAGATAATACAAATTAATAGATTTCTCATAAACTTATTTTAAATTAAGCAAATTGGAGTTTTCAATTCTAATATCGTAATTGTCAAAAAATGGGTTAAAGTTTATCAAAATCCCATTAGAAAAATTGAAACATCTGGCATGCCTGTTGTACTAATAAAAACAATTCTCGCTATTAACAGCGTTAATACTTATGACAGTATTGCCATGCAAGCATATTATGTCATATATCTACAATATTGTAACAGTTTAATTGTAACAATATTATTCTACACTATTAAAGTTCCGTTGCTCTTGATTAATAAAAAATTTGAGCTTGTTATCATAAAAATAACTCTAATATGATTTCTAAATTCATACAACATTTACAAACTATAAAAAAAAAGGAGTAAATGAGAGAAGAACTGTTAATTTTAAATGGATTCTACTGTAAAAAAAAATATGCATTAGCGAATTTATTAAATCTATTATTGTATGTAGGTAATTTTTTGATAAAAATACATAAAAAAATAAAAAAATAAAATAAGGCCACAAAAAAATATTTTTTTTTTACTTTCTGTTAATCTCCTGCTGTTAATGTCGTTCTAGGGTTAACCCAATGTTACATTTGTAAAAAAATTAAAAAAAAAAAAAACTGCTATCACAAAAATCTTAATAATTCCTTTGATTTTGATTTGTTTTTTTTCTCTAACGGAAATAATAAAATACAAAATTGAGATTTGTCTTAAATTTATAGGTCAATATATTTTCGATAATGCTAGATAGGAAATAAAATACATAGTATTATGAATATTGCGGTATTGAAGAATAAAAAATAAAACCTTTTAAAATGCATTCGTAAATATTTAATTTACAATTAGCAAGGAATGAATCCTAAATTTAAAGCAATAAGCTTGAATTGTATGGCATCATTTTAATAAAAGAACTTAAGCCGATACTCAAAATTAAATTACCTACGTTGTAGGATATAACGCTAAAGAGCTAGTTTTTTTGAAAGTGGTATAAGTCCATTTTTTCATATATTGAGATATTTATGGTTTTGCATTTGAATCAATTTAAAAATATTGACCATAATAACATATTTTGTTTGTTTTATGTTTAAGCAGAACTCTATTGAAAGTGTGATTGTAACTGTGGAGATAAGATGTCTATAGCTCATCAATATCACCATTAACTTAGTCTTTTTAAAAAGTGGACTTATACCACTTTCAACAAAACCAGCTTAAATACTTTTATAAGCTTCATAAATATTGAAAAGAAGTTATTCGAAACTCTGCTGCTATAGGTAAAAATACCCTGAATCAAGCTTAACAGGCTTAAGGTAACTTTTATAAATCAACAAAAATTTAACGTTTACTGAAATTTTGCTTTTGCAACAGATTATGAGCTTATGATTGACGTATCAAAATGATTATAAAAAGTTATTTTTAAAGAACGTCCTGGTGTTAGTTTGCTAAGCCACGTTTTTCAAAATTTATTTGAGTTATAATTCTTCAAATACGAGTAAGGTTTCATCTATGATTCTGTATGTCCTGCAAAATACTTGTTCAATTTTTATTACTTGTAGAAATTTTACCACAATTTTTTTTTTTATTATTAAAATTAAATTGTAGTTCCCGAAAAACAATTATATTATATAATAACATGTACATATATACATATTATGTATGTATTATGTATAATTTTGACAACGCATGTCCATAAACAAATGTTGCAAATCAATCAATATTTTGGCAAATATTGCTAAGCTACCAGCAATATAATGAAAATTGTTATGAGTCGAACTTATGTGGATTTTATACAATATTGTCAAAAGTACATGCGCATGCATACATTGCATATCTATTAATGTCATGCTTTTTGCATGAGAAATGTTGAAATCAGAAAAAATTTTGATATATGAAGAACAAATGTCTAATTGCTTGTTTAAGGTGTAAACTTTAATGTACCATGATTTTTCAAATGTGCTGTTCTTTTTTTTTTTTTGCTCATTTCTTAAAAAGAACAAGACACACGTTTTCTTACTTTTTAAGATTTTTAAAAAAATATTCAATTATAATTATTGTTGCATTATTATTAATTAATCATGTTATTAAGGCTATCAAAAACTCCTTCCAAATACGGATAATCTCTTTGATCTATATGAAATATTTTTTGGATTTTAAAATTGAAAAAATGAATTAATTTTCCATATTTATGATTTTTTGTAAATTGAATTCTTTTAATCGCATATTTACGATAAATTAAGTGGGTAACCTTTTTTAAGGTCACTATTTTTTTGATGTTATCGGATGTTATCGCACTTTATAGAGCCAGCATTAAAAATTCTTTTTTCGGAAATTCTATATTTTCTTTGTATTTAAGTTCAGTTTTATTTTTGTTTGTTAATTTGACAGAGGAATTAATTTTTTGCTTTTGTTTTTATTAAAATTCAAAATTTTTTCTAATTTTGTACTTGACCCCAATTTTCCATTCCTCATTCTCTCAATTACTTTTCTCCATTACAGAAAATAATGTGTTTTTCTTTTACATTGTAATAAAACTTTTAAATTTTTTTTTTGTTATTTTAGTTACTTGGTACTCATGGGTTAAATTTTTATTTACTTGCATAGTTTTTTAATTGTATGGTTGAAATAAAATGTTTTTTTTTTTTTTAACAATTTTTTGTTGTAGTATGGTTAACTACGTATCTGGGTAATCTCAACAACCAGATAAAAATAACAAAAGTAATAAACATCAATTGTTTTTTACCATTTGGTAATAATTGTGGTATAATGGGTTCAAAATGAAGAAAAAAAAATATTTCTGTTCTTGAAAAAATTTTTTTTCCAAAATCGATTAAAGAAGACAATAATATCTGAATGTGTGTGTATTAGGAAACCAATGGAAAAACTAGTAATGGTTAAAGGTATTACATTTGACCTAATTTCACTCCAACTTGATAACAATTTTATTATTATTCTTTGTATATTATTACTTGCATATATTTTGGATGGTATGAAATTATTTAAATGGTAATTAAAACAAAATAAGAATAAATTTGAAATTCAAATGCAAATGGGGGTACTCTTAGAATGTTTTGGTTAAAAATTTAAATTTTGTGAGTGTATATAGAAGCTTAGCTCTTATGCATTAATAAAATATTATGCATGATGATTTTTCAAGAGGAAATGAGCATTGAAAAGGAGAAGTCAAATGTTTTCTTTAAAAAATGAAAATATTTTCACTTGAAAACTAGTTAGAATTTTTAAAAAATAACTAAGAGTTACTTATTATATTTGGGTAATGGGGACATGAATATATGAACATATTTATTTTAACAGAGTTGGTACACAAATTTAGGCTTTAGAATCTTAAATAACATTTTTGTTTTAAAGTTGTTGAACGCCAATTAAGTCTATAACAAACAAGTAGCTTACAAAACTATAATATTTGAAAAAAAATGCGCTTGTTTTCAAATCAAATATAAAATTCAAAGTAGAAAATTTAATTTTCCGTAAGAACGAATAAGTATGTTAAAAATTAAGTTCAAACACACGGTAGATATTTGCGAGTTGATTCGCCATGAAAAACAACTAAAATGGCAACAAAGTGAATTTTAATTCTAAAAAATTAAATTTCAATTTCAAATATAAATTTAAAATTCTTACAATTTTTCAGCTATTTAAATTTGGGTAAAATTCTTTGAATTTTAGCAACAATGGTGAATGGTAAATCAAGAAATTCAAGATGATCTGATGAAATTCAATTGTATTTAACTTTGATTCGTATAACGAGTCCTCTGGCAATATTATTCCCTTTATTTATTCTTTGTAGAACTCTTCTATATCTTCTGAAGCATAAATCTTAAAACACCTTGTTCTAAAATTCAAAATATAGTCCTTTTTTTTTATACATTTTCCTCTTAATCCGAAATTCTCATTCAATTTCGGAATTCCATTATGAAGACGCGCATCACTTAATAAAGACTCTGTTTAATTTCTCATAATTTCTTTCTTTTTTTTTTCTTCTTTAATAATCATTTGACACAAATTCTTAACATTCTTAAAAGTTAAATAATTTCTTTGCCTTAAATAAAACTTCTCTAGTGGCATTATTCTTTTCAAAAAAGAAACTCTGGAACATTTTTATAAGTACAAGTACATTCACCTAGAATAAAAAAAAAGAAGATGTAATTAAGTATTTAAAAAAACAAAAAAAAAAAGTAAAAACACAAAATTTTTCATTCACAAAAATTTTTTTTTTCTTAAACAGAAAAAAAAAAAATATTTTCCAAAACATTGTAATTGATAAAATGCAGAAATCCAGAACAAAAATAAAACAAACAGTAAAAAAAAATTAAAATACTACGCTGTCGCGGATCCGCTACATTGTACCGCATTTTTATATTAAAAAAAATTTATTTCGTTATTTTCTCTTTATGGACAGGCGTTTTTATTAAAATCAAAATAAACATTAAAAAAATGGAGTTGGTCATGTCAACTCTGTGATACCTGTACGAAGTTGTAGGACATTTTGATTAAAATGCAACTTCGATCAAATCCGTATTAAACATCCGGGTCCTGGGGCCTTACCCATATAATTCGACTTTCGTTAAACGATTTTACTATACAAATTGATCTAATCTTACAGAAAATCGAATTACATAGTAGGGGCGCTGGTAGGTACTCGTAATTACTACCATAAACTCTTTGTAAACAATTGGTATAGATCCTAATTCTATAGAGTTTTAAGTCATCACAGGAACGGACCGATATTCATTGTCAATATAATGCATGTATCACACACTGTATCACAGACCGTCAGTTTAGCGTTACAAATGAGAGTGATGAATTTGTAATACCCTTCGAATGTACATTCGTACGGGTATAAAAACTTTGAGTTATTTGCAAACAAAAACACAAAAGAATAAAAAAAAACACTTCCTACAATTTCATGCAAAAATATTCAAAAAAAAAAAAAAAGGCGAATAAAAACTTAAGATATAAAATAATTTACATACATGATAATAAATTTGAAATTAATTTATAAAAAAAAAAAAACAAAAAAAAACAGAAAAAAAAATTAAATTGTATTTTTTTTTTCTTTTAATATTTTACAGAGGAAAATTTGCCGCTGTTAGACGAGCAATTCATAAAAAATCTGGTGTACATTTTGCTGCAAAATTTTTAAAGAGACGTCGTCGAGCTCAATCATCTGACAAAGAGATAAAACATGAAATTGCTGTACTTATATTATGTTCAGATTCTGAAAATATTGTACAATTAAATGCAGTACATGAATCAAGAGCAGATACAGCATTACTATTGGAATTGTAAGTAGAATTTGAATATATGTATGTACGTATCTCAATCATACACATATATATGAAAATATATATGTATATACATATATTGTATACTCTAATAATAAAATAAATTATATTAATTGAGAATATTATTGTTATTGTATATAAACAGTAGAGCATTAGTTAGAGAATACTATTGAAATTATTATAATTTAATAGGTTTAAAAAATTTAAAGTTATTAGACCTCATTCTAATTGTCGAATCATTAAGTGATGGTGACGTTTATCCGAAAAATTTCAAAAAATTTTATTAAAGCCACAAACAAAAATAGATTGGTTTGTGTTTACAATAATAATATCGAACTATTTACGATATTAATGCTATCACTTAGTGATTTGATACTCAGAATATACTCCATTGTTATATTATTACTAGAATTTTCGATAACAAACTTTTCAAAGATCAATTAGAAAGAACTCTCAGCAGTCAAAATTTTTATTTTGGTAATGACTTATTTGATACTTCCCAAAATTACAATATTTCAGTATGACGATTTGAAAATTTTTAAGAGCCTCGAGTACTTCTAACAAGAGCTTGAATCCACCCTCCCGAAATTTTAACACATAATCAAAATTTATTTCTGTCTGCGCTCACTTTGCCATTTTTAAATAAAATTCTCCAAAAATAAAATTACATAGCTGGAGATTTCGAGAATTTTCATTGATAGTTTCATTAGAGAATTCACTGTATATATTCAAATTTATGAAACTACACAATGAGAAGAATTTAATATTTTGTTTTTGTAACAATGCTATTTATTAATACGTATATATCGTATATGTTAGTACGGACATTATGCTAATGGGCTAATACTATAGCATTTATAGCCACTAACATGATTATTATCAACAATATTTTAATGAGAACAAAATTTTCTCATGCTCAAAGCGTTTTTAATTTCTTTTAAAGTTATTCTCTTTCATAGTTATTTTGACAAAAAGAAAGTAATTCTTATTTCTGAATTAAAGTACAGTTCACAGTGTGTTCTTTTAGTAGAGCACTTAGTTTTATTAATTTTCATTTAGTTTTGACAGAAAATTAATGGAGTTTATTGATAAATATAATCTATATATTTGACAAATAGAGAAATTTAAGATATTTGAGTGTCTTTGATACTCAGAGATTAGTCAACTAAATAAATGAGATTATAACTCTGAGTTAATAAGATCTATTGAGAACTGTCAACAATAATGTCAGTTTGGAAATATTTTATTAAAAACTTTTATATTTTCAATACTAATATTTGATTATTAATTTCAGAGCAACTGGTGGTGAATTACAAGCTTTACTTGATAATGAAGGATCGTTGACTGAAGCACAAGCAAGAATTTGCATGAGAGAAGTACTTAAAGCACTACAGTTCCTTCATAAAAGATCAATAGCACATTTAGATTTGAAACCACAAAATATTTTGTTAACTGGAGAAAATGTTGAAGGTAAGTTTATTCTTTTTTTGTATATTTCAAAAATTTTATATAATTATTTTTATAAATATTTTTTTTAGATGGTTTAAAATTATGTGATTTTGGTATATCACGTGTTATTGAAAATGGAAGTAAAGTACGTGAAATATTGGGTACACCTGATTATGTTGCACCAGAAGTTTTACAATATGAACCATTGTCTTTGCAAACCGATATATGGTCAGTTGGTGTATTAACTTATGTTTTATTAAGTGGTTATTCACCATTTGGCGGCGATACAAAACAAGAAACATTTTTAAATATATCACAGTGTGCATTAACTTTCCCAGATGATTTATTTAAAGGTGTATCAGATCAAGCTATCGATTTTATGAAGAGCACATTAAGAATAAAACCAAAGTAAGTAATAAATTTTATTAAACTTAAAGTATAAAGTTAATTTCGTTAGCTATTCTATTTCGAAATAAGATGACCGATAAAATAATAAAAAATTTGAAATGAATTAAAAATGTTATTAATTTTCTTTTTATAATTTTCTGTTTTAGTGATCGTTTAACTGCTGCAGAATGTCTAGAGCATTTTTGGTTAAAAGATGAATTTACCATAGACAAAAGATTTTGCAACGGATCAATGGCCAGTGATGGAATATCATCGGATCCATATGAAATAATCGATGACGAAGATGATGAAGATGAAGATAGAGGAATTGAAGAAAATGATAGTGATGATCAAATATCAAATATCATAATAAATAAAAAACAAAGCACAAATAATAAAACAAATGGTTGTTTACAAAAACCAAGTAATAGTTTTAATAATAGTATTGAATTAGCTTCACAAAATCACCACCAAAATGCTACTGCAGCTGCAAATTCAAATGGCCGTATTACTTCATCTTTAACAACAAGAAAATCTAGTAATAATATTAATAATACAACATGTAGTAATAATAGCACAATTAATATACAAAATAACCAAAAATCATCAACAGTATCAACAACAACATCAACAAATTATGATGAAAAAACAAAAATGATAGATGAAAATAACAGTGAAAATAAAGAAAATTATTTAATGAATTCATCACAATTAGTACTTCATTTAAATGGTAATAACAATAGTAAATCAACAACAATAACAGCAAATTCAGGAACATCAACAGTAACAAATAATCGCTTAAATAATAGTAATGTGTCACGTGATAACAATTGCAGTTTACAATTGAACGGTTTAAATAATTGTAATAACAGTTTTCAAACAGAAACAAATGGTTATGATCATTATCATCATAATCAACATCAGCATCATCAAATTGAAAAATTAAAATCACCCCAATTAGTTAGTTCAAGTTCAAATTCATCAATGACATTTTCACCAAATAATTCAACAACAGTTTCAACAAATACATCTACAACAAATGGCCATTTAAATCAAAATGGTACAATATTATTTCCAGATGCACCAACAACACCAAAAGTAATACGTAAAGCACCATCAGATTCACCAACAAGTGTTAAAGCATTAGTTAAAAAATTTCAATTAGAAAGTGGTGAACCATTACAAACACCAACATTATTAAAAGAAACTGTTTTAGGTACAGAATATAATGAATGTTCATTAACAAATGGAACATCATCATCATCAACAACAGCAACAACAACAACAACAACAGCAAATGATTTAAAATATTTAAATGGTTGTAATGGCAGTAATAGTTGTAATAATATTGGTAATAATTCAAATGATATTTTAAACAACGAACAACATTGTAATAGCAGCACAAAATTATTAAATGGTAGCAATACAAATAACAGTAATAGCATTAATAGTTCACCAGTTAAATCATTTAAAGCAACTGTTGCAAGTGTTGCTGCAGCAGCTAGTTGCAGTGTATTCTGTTTACATAAATGTAATGGTTGTGGTAATTCATCTGGATGCCGGCATTCTGGTAATACTACAACACAAGTTGTTAATAATTGTAGTAGCAATAATACAACAAAAACATCGAGCACTATTTGCCTAGATCACAGTATCATTTGTTAGCTAAAAAGGTTTTTTTGGAAATAATTTTATTTTATTTAAGATTTATTAATTTTATTTAAGTTTATTAATTTTTAAAAACAATTATTATTACTGTATTTTTGTATTTACTAATTAATTAAATTAAATAATTACCTTTTTTTTTTTTTCTTTCTTATTATAATATTATAATAATATATATATATAAATTTTTTTTTTATATTTTTAATATTTAATTTAACTTAAACACAAAATTCTAAAACAGAAAACCGAAGAAATACATAACATTTTATAATTATCTTAAAAAAGACAGAGAAGATGATGAAAACAAAAACATAAAGATATAATAATTTACATAAACTGTTTTTCTATTTAATTTTTTTTTTCAATATATTTTATAATACACATTATAAATTTGAACTTCTTAAAATTTTGTGTTTTATTTCATTAAAATATTTTGTTTTTTTCACACAATTTTTATTATTATTTAAGTTTTTTGCTCTTAAGCTTACAGGAATTGATTTTGATATAATGTTGATTAGCCTGAAAATATGCAAAATTATTTTGATTTAATCAAAATGTAAATTGAATTCGAGAATCGATTTTAAATCAATAAAAAATATCAAATAGTCAATGCAAAAATAAAGTAAATTTATAAAATAATTGAAGTATTCATGAAAATTTACTATTAGGGTATATAAAAAAATTAATTTTTATAGATAAACGGAAAATAAAAATAAATTAAATATAAAAAAAAGAAATAGAATTTTAAATCAGATTTGCAAAAATTAAAAATATACGAATCGTTGAAAAGTTAAAACATGACAAAATTGAGTGTTTAAATCTATTTAAATGTTACTCTGAATGTTAAAAGCAAAAAATTAATAAAAATTTAGAAATATTTACGAATTATTCAATGTTAAATGTTAAAAAAATGGAAAATTTAGTAAAAAAATCGAAATAATAAATAATTTTAAGAAATCATTAGTATATCAACGTAAAAATCGTATCAATTTATAATATTAAAATTTTTATAATAATAATTGGCTCATATCATAATAATAAAATTATATTCAAAATAAATGTGCTGTATAATTTTATAAAAAAAATAAATTAATTTATTTATTTTCATTAGAATTCAAAATTTGTATTAATCGTGTATTTATAATGTTCTCCTACTGATTTAGATATATATATATATATATTTATTTTTATAATTTACAAATTGGAAAATTTTCCATAATAATTTTCAATAAATCACTTTCAGTTTCTCTAGTATTTTTATATTATTTTTCAAATTGGTAAAATTTAAATAAAATTTCAATATTATTAAAATTAAAATACTCTTAATGTTACAATTAAATAGTATATTGTTATTAAAATTTTATAAAATTAAAATAAAAATAAATACATATTGAAAAAGAAATCGAAAATTATAAAAAAAAAAATATATTAAAAAAATAAAACAAAAATTTGCTGATGCAATTTTTGATTTTAGTATTATCATTGTTAGTAGATATATATACGTCATAATAAATTATAGAAATCGTGGCGATTTTATTGTAATAAATAAAAATTATTAGGTTCCAGGAAAAATTAAACCTAATGTCATACAAGATTTATTATAAATCTAATAATAATATTATGTAGTTCATGTAGAATTATTATTTTTTTTTTAATAATGCGAATATACGAAAAAAATAAATAGATTTTCGAAATTAGAATCAATTCAGCGAATTAGAAGCAGCCTTTTATAATGAAATTCAATTATTTACATTATTTTTTCGATAATAGACTGTTGGAAACTTTTTCTAGACTACGAACATTTTTTTTTTTTTTATCAAAATGATAATTAGAATTGAATTCGAAAATTTTGAAAAAAATATTGTTTTTTCAATAATTAATATTAAAATATAATATTAAATATGTCGCCTAAAAACAAACAAACAAATAATTTTTGAAACAATAAATTTTGAAAAAAACAATTGAACGAAAAATGCATATCAATAAATTTTTGTTATAATTATAAAATAATATTTATAAATAATATTGGAAGGATAATAAAAAAAAAACAACTGAAAATTCGTGTTCAAAAAAAAAAAAATGAATTTAGCAAGTTAATTAAATTTATCAATAATTGAGTAATTGTTGTGGTTTCATTGTTATTTTTATTAAATATAATAAAATATATTGAAAATATCATAGATACTAAAATAAAGAAACAAAAAAAAAAATAATACATAAATTCTATTAAATGTTAATGTTGAATGTAAAATTGATCAAATAATAATAAAAAAAAAAAAAAATAGAGAAAAAAACAAAGATAATGTTTTGTAGGTAATAAAAATTAAAAAATCACTAAATTTATAATGTTTGCAATTATAAAATCAATTGATGATTGAATTTAATTATGAAATAAAATAAAAGTAGTTGAGCACAAAAAAAAAAAAAAAACAATAAATAATTGAAATGTAGAAAAGAATTAAAATATTAAATTATAAAAATAAATAAAAGTTTTGGAAGCAGAACTTTAATAGATTAATTAATTTATAGTAATGGAAAATTAACAAGAATTAATAAAATTCTAAATTTATAAATTACGTGTCTAATTAAAAATATTCCATGAATTCCAAATTTCAGTAATACACAGGTTTTTAAAACAAATTCAGTAATTAATAATAAAAATTTGTTAAATAATCAATTTAACAAATTTCTGAATTAATATTAACAATCGTATCACTGCTATTATGCTATTTCAGGAATATTTATATAAAAATATTTATTAAATACAAATACAAAATTTTAAATTTTACAAAAATTGATTAATTTCAAAAAAATTTTGCATATTTTTTATTTTTTTTTTTTTTAGCTAGCCTATCATCATACTACCAATATTATTTTCCAAAAAAAAAAAAAAAAAAGAGAAAACCTAACATTTTTCATAATAATTGAAAAAAAATCAATGCTTCAATTATTGTAAATAATATAAGAAATTTATAAGCTTATTGCATTGCAGCAACAAGTACTCTGTTCATAATAATAAAATAAAATTTAAAAAAATAATGTTCAAATGTAAATATTTATATTGTATATAGAATAATGAAAACAAAAAAAAAACAAATTTAGAAGAAAAAAAAAAGCAAATATTAAATACCAATTTTAAAATAGAGAAAGAAAACCAATTAGAATTCACATAAATATGGCTATTTTAAAATTAAAAATATTAAAAATTCAAAATATTTATAAAAATGTAAAATTTTTAAAAATGAAATTTAACATTGCCAAATTATTCACTCATAATACGAGTATTGTCTAAGCCGTATCACTTGATTCTTGGTAGGAATATTTTCCAAAATTAAAATTAAAGAGATTTAATATTGAAAATCTCAATATTTTTCAATAATATTCCAATCCATTTTAATTGATATGTCCATAGATAATGAATATAGAGTGATTTCATTTATTAACAAAATTATTAAAAAAACAAAGTCTTGAGAATGAAACAAAATACAATAATTATATTAAAGTATTAAAGAAACAAAAAAAAAAAATAAAATACCGAACAAAATGCTACTGAAATCTTTTATGAATTTTTTTTTTTTTTTTTAAATGTATAAATAAATGGAAATTATATACAACAAAATGAAAAGAATGAAATTCAAGTCTAATTGTATTCAATTATTGTATTAATTATAGAAATCATAATTATATAAAAATAAAATTATATAAGAACAAAGAAATCAAATTATGCATTACAATTATAATAATTAAATAAATTCATAATTTCATTAAAATTGGAAATAATCATATAAAAAATAATCATTTTATCACACATAATTCGAAACGTTTAAAAAAAAATATTCAAAACAAAAATTTGTTTGTTTTACTTTTTATCAAATTAAATTTTTTTGTTTTTTATTAAATTCAATGAATAAATAATTTATTATAAGATTAAATAATGAAATTTTTTTTGCTTATTATATTTTATATTTTTAAAAAAATTGGCGTATCCATTTGAGAATTTTCTAAAAAAAAAAAAAAAATTAAATAAACAAATTTATTTATGAATTTTTCGATTGTTATTAATTATTGTTAATATTAAAAATGCTCATAAATTATAAATTTGTTAATTATAATTATAAAAAAATTTTGAAAAAAATTTAAGAAACAAAAAATTTAAGAAACAAAATAAAAAAAATAATACGAAATTTTTTGTAATTTTTAAAGCTAACATTAGGATTAGCGTTTGCGTTTCATATTTTATTATTGAAAATAAAATTTTTAATCAATTTTATGTTTTTCGGATTATAATATAAATTAAACTCGTTCTTATTCATTTAATAAATAAATAATATTTTTCCACTTGTTTCTTTTTTTCTTTTTCATATTTTAATGAAATTTACAAATATTTTGCTCCCATAAACTCTTTTTTAAAAATAAAAAAAAGGGAAACTACTTTTTAAATGTGAATTTATAAAAAATTATACAAATTAAATTTGAATTTTATTAATTAAATTAAATAAAAAAAAAAAATTAATGTATAAAATTGTCTGATACTATTTATATATGTATATGAAAATTAAAATATGCTTATAAATTATAAAATATAAAAAATATAATTAGGCACACATAATGTATGTGTATAAATAAATGTATTATGAAAAAATTACATATTATATAATTTAAAAAACGAATTTTCAGTGAAAATTATTTGAAATATTAGAAGCGATATATTAAAGACGAAAAATTCATTATGAAAATAACAATAATTTATTTAAATATTGCGCTAGAATTATGTTTATGTAACATTTAATTTAATATCATATTCAGCCCTATCATAAATTTCATTCGTAATTCTGAAATTCTGATATAATATTACGAATATCATATTTCAATTATGAATTATTAAAATTCTGTTCCGAATATTCGTAATTGAGTTATCATAAATTATCATACGTTCGTAATTAAAATTACCCTCAAAGAAAGAAATAATCACTAGTAACAAGCAATTTAAAAACAATAGTCTTAAAAAAAATTTTATATTTTGAATTTTCTTGTTTGAGTTTGAGCTAGTCTTACACAGCTTAACATATCATGAAAGGAAATGAATTCATATTTCAAAAAAATTTTTCCTTTTCACTTTTCAAAAAAATATTCAAAAATTTAAAAAAATGGCAAAAGACTTTTTAAAATATTCTTTAAATATGAAAGTTGTTTATACTGAAATAGCAACTAAAGAAATATAGGGGGTTTCCGTTTATGCACGCTGCGCTTCTAAAAGTTCTACATTAAAACTAAAATTTCTAAATTGCAGAGCGTTAAGCAGTATGCAAAAATTTTAGCTAATTTTTTTTTTGTTTACGCAATCTGCAAATTCTGAAATTTCTAAATAATCAATCGTTCAAAGATAAAAGAAATTATTTTGTTTATAAAATTTTATCCCAATACTTTTCGCCCCCCAATTAACTGCAAAATAAGAAAATTTTAACAAGATTTGAAAACTTAAAGAAAACTTACTTTAATAACCCATGAATATTTGAATCTGCCATTTGAAAATTAAAAATTTTTTTGTATTTTAAATTTAAAATTTTCATGAGGCAGCGGCAAAATTTATACTAGAGGTCTATGCTATATTTTTAACATTTTTTTTTTGATTGCAGATTCAATTTCCGAATGTACTAAATTGCAGCCAGTAATTTCCGAACGATCTATATTTTCTAGTGTATGTAGCGTGAATTTTCGAACGTACTAAAAGCTAGAACTATTCTAGTTGAACTGAATAAACGAAAATCTCCCATAAATAAACATTTGATAATTGAAATAAAATAATAATTTTTAAACTCTAAAAAAAAAAGAAATTTGTGATCATTCAAAAGTCTATGTCCCCTAGTTATGTTTGCAATTTGCGGAATTAAACGAGTGGAATTTATGATGGAGGTGTTAATTTATTTTCATATTTTATTATTTTTTGTTAAATACTTTTTATATTTAAATGTATTTAATAATTCAAGTTTTCGTATGACAAAATGTAAATTTAATATACTTAATATATTGTTATAAAGAATGATATGCATATTATATTTAAATATATATAATAATTAATGAAATAAAATAATAAAAAATTTAAAAATGAAATATTTATGAAATTCTTTTTTTTTTTTTAATATCTTCTTAGTATTTGAGTAAATAATCGAAAACTATTTGAAAATTATTTGGAAAATAACTTTTTGAATTTTTAAATATTTAAAAATGATTAATTAGTTTAATTAATTTTTACTTACCTTAATAAAATTTATATTAAATATTATGATTATTTCTTCTGTTTTCTGCTTTAATAAAATTATTAATTAAGTTATTTAAGTTTTTTTTTTTTAAGATAAATTTGTATAGTATATATTTCGCCTAAAAAAAAACAATAAAAAATTATACAAAAAAATATAAATAAAAAGAATTAATTAAATCCAAAAATTTTCAATTAAATATGAATTTTAAATCGAATTATTCTATTATGAAAAAAAAAAAAAATACAAAATAAAAATGAAAATAAAATTGAAATTTTAAAAACATTTTTACTTACTAATATTTAATCTGAACGTATCTGAAAGAAGAACTCCTTACATTCAGGAAACATACACAATAACCAATGATTTTATAAAGATGTGAATTCGAAACAAAAAATAAATAAATAATAATAAAATAATAATTTAATATTAGTAAATAATATGCAAAAAAAAAAAAAAATATTTTTATTTTTTAAATATTGTGTTTTTATTTTTAGATATTTATATTTTTTTTTAATTTTAGATATTTATGTTTAAATTTTAGATATCATTTATATAATAATAATAATTACTTTTAAAATTCACTTAAATTTTTTTTTTTTTTTTTTTAATTAATTATTAATTTTTATATTGTAAGTAATTGTATAAATTAAAAAAATCCAAACATTATTCATTATCATATTGTATGTAATCTTGATTTAATTTATTTATAAATAAATAAAGAAAAGTTTAAAATTATTATTTTAATAAAAAAAAAGAAAAGAAAAGAATAGAAAGAAAATAAATAATTAAATATAAATATGTAGAAGAAATTCCTGAAAAACCTGAAAAAATATTATATTAATTTTAAGAATTATTAAAATATTTAATAATAATGTTAAAAAATATTTTGTAAATTTTAATTGAGCGCATTATTATGTTTTTTTTTTTTTGTTTTTTTGTATACGTATTTATTTAAGTAAATTTAAAAAAAAAAAATTTAAATGAAAATTATAAAATTAATTTTAATTTTTTTGATATTTTAAACTAGAAAAATTTAAGAATTTCTGATCATAATCATAGTAGAGAACATTTTTTTTAGAATTATTACAACAAAATTATCAATTAAAACTTCTTTGAAATAAAAGGTTCCCTCTCATATTTTTATATTCACATATATTGAGCCTTATTCTAGTTGTCGAAGTAGAGCGACAATTGTCGTCACGACTTGAATTTGATATTCTAAATGGCGATTAAAGTGACACGTGTCGTGGAATAGCGGGAAAATGTGTTTCAGGTATATTCCATTTGTCGTTGTAGAGCGACACATGTCGTAGTGAAACGACGTTTTTTGTCGAAAAGTATTTAACAAGTGACAAGCGAGATGGATACACCAAAAATGTAAGTTTAAACAAAACAATTTAATAAAAATATAAAAAATAATAAATTTTGTAATTTAATACATAAATTAAACCATATAATATATGGTTTAAAAGTCTGTAATAGCTTATAAATCTGTGAATAAAATAAAATGTTTGTAACTAATGTATTTGAAAAAATTATTATCTTACACTACATTTGGCAAATCCAATGGATTAAAGCTGTTCCTAATCTTAAATCTTTTGATCCTTAATTGTTGCTTTTTTTCAATTTCGGAATCTGATGAACCCATAAATCATAATGCAAATGACGACATTTTTTATTTCCCTCGTATTTAAAAAAATAAATATATACACCGATTTTTTTTTTAGTTTGAACTTTCCTCGCCAAAATTTCTTTTTAAAATGTATCAATTTTATTTGAAACGTTTCATTTTCGTTCATTTCTCGCAGTCACGTCACTCGACAACTAGAATACCACATTTCAAATGATGTGACAACGACAACGACAAATGTCACGTAAGTGACGCGACAACTAGAATAAGGCTCATTATTGTGAAATATAGTCTTGTTTTTTTAAAAAAAAAAATGCAAATACATAAATTATTCATTTTAATGAGAGGTTTATTTTAAGTGTTTTTTTTTTTTAATAAAATCTTATAGACAATAAAATGGAAAGCCATTAAATGCCAAGTATTGGTATGATTTGCACAAATAGTTTGAATAAAATAATCTGACTAATCTGAGGTTTTAATTAAATTATAATTAAATAGTTAAAATTTCAAATTAAAATTTGAATAATTTTGAAAATTTAATGATATAATTCAATATTTTGTATTAAAAATTTGAAAATTTTCTGTGCAAACTTACTTTTAATAAATAATAAATAATGTATAATATTTTAATTATTATTTTTGTGTTTTTTTTTTTTCTTCCCTTAAAAATAATAATAATTATAGATTAATATTTTTTTTCAAATTTCTAATAATATTCTTAATAAATTTTAATTTTATGTATAAAATTTTTTATTTCAACACTAAAATTTACCTGAATAAATAAATAAAATAAAAAAATTGCATTCAAGTTTTTATTAAATATAAGAACAAAAATATGTAATTCAGAAATACAAAATACTATTTAATAAAATTGTAAAAAAAAAAATATATTCAAGGTATATTCGTGTCTTTGAACCATACGAGTATATGTAAAGATTAAAAGATATAAAATAATTATTAATGTAAAAATATATTAAAGAATAATTTGATTTAAAATTAAAACAAAAAAAAAACAAAAAACACACAGCTTATAATTTAAAAACATAAAACTGAAATAAATATTAAATGAAATGAAATAAAATAAAAAATTTATTAAATTTTTTCTTTAAAAATTTAAATTATAAGTAATTACGCTAAACTTATAATATAAAAATATGAAAAAAGCCAACAATTAAAAAATAAATTTAAATGAAAAATGAATAATTTTAAATAAAAATAATATTATAATTATTATGATTTTTTTTTTTTGTTTTTATTTTCTTTTAAATGATTGAATAATGAATGGAAAAATAAAAAAATGTGTAAAATTAATTAAAAAAAAAAAAAAATATTGTTTTCTTTTAAAGTATTGTCATTTCAGTCACTAATCGCAAATTCTTTAACGTCAAAATTTTATTTTTAGTCCGCAAACTGTCTGACGTGTAAAACTTTTACGGACAGAAATGTAGTAAACTTTTTACCCGTAATTGACTTTGAATTTTGATAATCCGTAAACGTCAAAATAAAAATAAAAATTATTTTTAGATTTAAAGTAATTTTATACTTAGATATTAAAAATTAACAAAAAAAATAGTTTTTATATTATTTTTAACGTAATGATAGTCACTCAATACATCAAATTTATTTACCGAATTACTACGTCAGACTGTCTGCATGTAAAAAAAAAAATCTACAATTTTGACGCTTAATTGACTTTTTTTAAACGTTTAAGAATTTAAGCTTTGACTGAAAGTAAAAACGCAGTAGAGTATTCGTAAACTCACACAACTCAGATTTTGTTAAATTTGACGTTTAAGAATTTACAATAACATTCTAAGTTTGTCAATTAAAAAGTGTGGTATTTTAATACTGATAAACTATAGAATTGAATTTCTTTGAGTACATAATAAAAAATGGGTCTAAAAGTTGTACGAGATTTCAGTTCTAATCGAATGAAAGAAAAGCAAGCGGCTGGGGGTCGGATCTCAGTTACTAATTTACAAATTAAAAATTTGTTTTTTTTTTTCGCTCCAATAATTCCAATGATTGTACGAGTACATATATACAAAATTCAATAACCTTATTTTAGCTCTATACTAAATATGAGAATTCTTCTTGGAACTACATATATAAGATATCTAATCAGAAAAATTTGAAATTAATAATTAATTGAAAAAGGGGAATTTTATTTTAAAAATTAGGTGTTTTTGAAAATTCAGTTATAAAACAAAAAATTTCTTACGCCAAATACTGAGAAAGAATCAGAAATGGCAGTATTGTTTTAAAGTCAGAACAGTTTTTAGAAAATTATATTTAAAAATATTATAGTTGGCAGTATAAAGAAATTATAGCTTCCGTTTTTTTTTTTATAAGTCTTATAATAAAGTTTCAAAAATACTTTCTTGACTAATTTCTAATTAATTCTAATTAATTGTACATGTAAGTACTCACTATTAGAAAAGTAAGAATGAAAATTTTACAAAACACTTATTTTATCCGTCTTAATTAATTTTCTTCATAATTTGCTCACCTTTTTTATTGGAAGATTATCTTTTGCAACTTCATAAGTCCTAGAGTAAAAAAAAAAAAACCATTTAGCATGCGGTCTTAGAATACTCACAGTAAGTTCTTTTTTAATGAAACAAAATAAATTAAAGATTATTTTTATTATTTTCTAAATTTATTTATTTATGAAATGGAAAATAATGCAAATAATATTTTTCTGTTTTTCTGTTTTTTTTTTTTTTTATTAGCTTTGATAAATAACTTTTAAGTTTTCTTTAAAATATATATATATATATATATATTCTGTACAATTTCAACACACTTTTGTTTTTTTTTAATAATTTTAATTTTTTTAATAATTAATAATAACTCATTGTTATTAAGGTACATATACACATATTATAATTAATTAAGTAACTTAAGTAAAGAAAAAAAGAAAAATGAAAATTTAAAAAGAAATTATAAAATTAAGAACTTCAACAATATTTTGTGTTTTTTTTTTGCTTTTCAATTTTTTTTGTATAATTTTTTTATAATTACAAATATTTAATTATTTTAATTTTCTTTTTAAACTACATTACTTATTTTATTTTGAAAACAATTTTCTTTTATTTTCTGTATGATTTCGCGGTATTTAATTGGAACGTTTTTTGTTTTTTTATTTATTTTTCGTTTTTATTGACTAATTATTTTAATCGATAAAAATTTTGATTTTTATTTATTCTCGTTTAATTTTTAATTATGTTTTTATTTTAAGTGTCGTTTTTTTTTTATAATTTTTTATTTATTTTTTTTTTTTGTTTATGTTAATAAAAACTATAATTTGAGAAGAGTTTTGGTTAAAAAAAATTTTATGTTATTAAAAATTCGATTAAAAAGAAAAATTTAAAATCGAAAATATTTAATTTTAGATTTTAATTGATTAGGATTCAAATACTACGATATTTATTAAGAATAATTTTTCGATCTGGAAAAAATATTAAAAATTTTTTTAAATTAAATTAAAGAGAAATGGTAAATTCTTAAACGTCAAATTTTACAAAATCTGAGTTGTCTGAGTTTACGAATACTCTACTGCGTTTTTACTTTCAGTCAAAGCTTAAATTCTTAAACGTTTAAAAAAAGTCAATTAAGCGTCAAAATTGTAGATTTTTTTTTTTACATGCAGACAGTCTGACGTAGTAATTCAGTAAATAAATTTGATGTGTTGAGTGACTATCATTACGTTAAAAATAATATAAAAAATATTTTTTTTGTTAATTTTTAATATCTAAGTATAAAATTACTTTAAATCTAAAAAAAAATTTTTATTTTTGTTTTGACGTTTACGGATGATCAAAATTCAAAGTCAATTACGGGTAAAAAGTTTACTACATTTCTGTCCGTAAAAGTTTTAGTTTCAGACAGTTTGCAGACTAAAATCAAAATTTTGACGTTAAAGAATTTGCGGAAATTGTTTTTTTTTTTATTTCCATTTAATGCTTTTTTTTTACTATTTTCAGTTAAAAGTTTTTTTTTATAAAAACAGAAAAAATTTATCAAAAAATTTCTTTCTATGATTTTTTTATATTTTATAAAATTGTATTTGGCGATTAAATTCGCATTATATAATATTTAAAGTAAAATATAAATAAATATTTAAATAGTGTAATAATAATATAAAATTTTAAAATTTTTAAAAATTTTAAAATAATTAGTGCATTTTAAAATAATATTATATTCCCTATATATTCAGTTGATAATAGAACATTTTATTTTAATTATTAATATAATTACCATAAAAATAAATAAACAAATATTTAATTAAATTACATTTTGTATAATTACATTTTTTGTTTTTTAAGTATATTACGTAATTTTCCTACTTTTCAAAATGACTAATTTCAAATACGTATCATAAATAACATTTATTTGCTTGATAAATTTTTGCAATAATATTTTTAGCTTTTTATTTCTTAATATATGCATTGAAATATAGTAGCAGATATTTATTTTTGTTTTTTTTTTTTAGGGCACAATAGAATGAATATTTATTATCTAAAATCACTTTATGTAAAACAAAAAAAAAATATTTTGTTATTAATTAAAATATTTAAAAATATTTTTTGTTTTTTTCGATTTAATCCTTATACCATAAACAAGGATAATTTGCAGAAAACAAAGGAAATTAGTAAGGGTTACATAATAAAATTTTTTAATTTAAACATTTAAATCGTGAGAAATAGTTTAATTGTTAATTGACTTGATATTTTAAAAAATTAATTTAAAGGAAAATTTATTTTTCATAATTATTTTTATCAGTTATTCTAAATCTGCTAATCAAATTTAAAATTCAAAATTACAAAAAGTTAATAGAACAATAATATTATTTTAAAATCATTAAATTTCATTGAAAATATTAATTATTAGAAATGCTAAAATATATTAAATGATATTACAAATACGTGCAACTTGAAATAAACAATTTTAATTATATCAATACTGACAATTTTTATCAATTATTTTATTTTCATTTCATAATAATATTGTAATTCAAATATACATATTTTCTTTTCCAGATGGTAACTTAAATATTTTTGTTAACTTTTTTAAAGACGGATAAAATTTATAGAATCAAATATTAAGTATACCATTTCACTTCTTTTTTAATATTCATACATAAATAATTTTTTGTGTCAGCATGATTTATTATTTTTTTTATTTTTTGTGTAATTCAGAAACATAATTTTGTAGATTTTAATATCATCTATTTCTGTATTAATTAATTTTTTTATTAAAATTAAATAATAATAAATGAACTTTTAATTTTTCTAGGAATACATACATTACATTTTAGATTAGCATATTAAATAAAATTATATAATATATATATATATGCTTAAAATAAATTTTAGAAACCTAGAACAATCACAATATTCTTTAATATTAATAAACATACATTTATTGCATATTATCTTATTTATTTTATTTTAATGTTTGAATTCCAAAAACGATGGAACTATAAAATATACGCCTTTTTTATACTTGAAAATAATGAATTAAAAGATGAAAGAAAAAATTTGAAGTTTGTTAAAAATGGTAATGCAACTTGTGTTTTCTTTTTACTTAATTATTTAATTAGACAAATTTATTTCATTTTTTTTTTAATTATTTAAATTAAATAGTTGAATAAATAATTGCCAATATACATTTAATATAATTAATTTTTCTATAATTATTGATTATTGATTAATAATATTATAAAAATTAATTTGTATATTAAACTTTTATAATATGTAAATAATTTTATATGCTTTTCAAAATAAGACAACTGTTTTGCAATAAAATTCAATAAGTAAATACAAATTGTGCTCTTTTAAATGATAATACACATATTATTAGTTTGCAATAAATTGTATTTTCTGTGTTTAAAATAAATAAATTTAATAATTAAATTACATAAAATTTAATTTTAATTGAAATTAATTAATCTATTCATCGATTATTAATTCTTGTCTGCATTTTATAATAATTTTTGATTCAATATATTGTTTTTTTTTTTTTTGTCCTTTATTTTAAATATTTTATAATTTTATTATATTTGTATATAGCTTTATTTTGAATTTTGATTCCTAGTTGCAATTTAATATAGTCAAGTTATTCTATTTTTATCCATGTTATTTTTATCGTAGTTGTTTAATTTTCTTTTTCATATATAAATTCAAAAAAAAAAAAATTAGCTTTCTTCTTTTTAAATAAATTTAATTATTTTTATCTAATTATATATTTATCTAATATCTTTTTTGTTTTATATTTCGATACGATTAATTCACAAGTTTTATTAAAAATTCGGATATCTAATAAGTATAAATACAATTAATGTAATATTTTATTATATATGTATATATAATATACTTGGTATATATATATATTATTTTATGTATGCGAACTTGTGTTTTTTATTTTATTGTTTTGTATGTTAATTATTAAGTTATTTCGAATGTTTGCTTGTAATACGTAATTATATTTTATTGTTTTATTTTGTTTTTTGTTTAATAAACAATAAAAAAAAAATTTTCATCAGGGCACCTTTAAATTTTAATATTTTGTATATTTAATTTTATATTGCGGAATGTAAATTAATATCAAACTGTATTAGATAATATGTATTATTGAATTCGATTATGATTTGAGTATTTTATTAAATGCTAGAGACAGTTTCTTTAATAAAACTTAATTAAATGAAATTGACTGAAATTTTATATGAAATTTTGCACCCAACACCATACTTTTCACTTTATTCTTTAAAAAATTCATATTTCTAGCAAAACAATAAATAAAATTTTATTAAGAAAAATAAAATGGTGGAAGAGATAACGAGGCCCTGTAGTGACTAGAAATCTAAATACATATGTGTACATATATTTGTGAAAAATTAAAAAAAAAAAGGCAAATGTTAAAAATAAATTGTTTTATCCTCAAATTTGTGAAAAATTTGAAAAATTTTTAATTTCTACACAATACTTTTAACATATTTTTGATTACTATTTTTTTATTAATATTATTAATTTATTTTAATTCAATAGATTAAATTATAAAGCAAAATATAATTTACTAGCTGAAATGAATAAAACATCTAATAAACGAATCCTAATAATTGTGAAAAGAAAATATGGTTTCTTTTATAAAATAAGCAATTAAAATATTTTGCAAATATAATAATAATAACAATAATATTATTAATAGCAAATCAATAACAATAGTATTTTTTTTTAATTTTTAAGTAATTTAGATAGATACTAAAAGAATGAATCATATAAACAAAAATTATTTTAAATTTCGATATTCAACAGTCTTTACTTTTTTTTTTATTTATAACCTAAAGTTGATAAAGAGAATAATTTTTCAAAATAAAAAAAAAAATAATATATGTAAGCTATTAATAATTGTACTATTCTCTACTTAAAAATTAAAAACTTTTGTTTTCTCTCTTTTTTTTTATAATAGCTAAGTAATTTATCTGAAAATGCCCATCACCTACTCATTTAAATTTAAACTTGCGTAATGAACTTTTAAGCACACTTCAATCTTATAATTTTAATTTTTTTTTTTAATTTTTGCCAAAATTTATGTCATTTTTTTTTAACGTATTTTACAAAAATAAATTTAAGGTGGGTAAAATACATGTTGGAACTCGATATTAAAAATGTTTAAACTTTCTAAAAAAATTTGTAAGTAATGCAATGTAATGTATTACCAATTTAATGTCTTTAATAATAAATATCCTTAATTTATTTAGAAAAGGACTATAATTCTTAAAGAAGCAGTTAAAAACATTACATTTTATTTATCGTCAAATTATCTTTGACTATTTGCAAAATTTCTCAACATTTCAATAATATTGAGTAATATTAGAGTATTAGTATTGGCAACTTTATTAATAAAAAATTAGAATTTTGCAATAATTACAAAATTGAAAAACTATAAATATTAAATAATTTTTGATAAATTAATAAATGTGATAAATTAATTAACCAATTATTCAAGATAAATTCAAACCCAAATTAAGAATATTTGAAAAATTTTATCACTGTTGAAATGAATCAGCGAAATGAATTCATTTTAATATTCAAACCGTAAGACTTAGCTTAAATTTTTTATTGTTATTTAGTTTAATGCAATTAAATATTTTTTTGTTAATTAATATTTCACTATTTGATTTTATTTAATAAAGTTTGTAATTAATGCCAATACCAATTTTCGGTTTTGTTTTTTAAATATTTCTCTTTTTTTGTTTTTTTATTTATCTTACATTTTTTTTTTCTAAAGAAAAAAATTTTTTACAAATAAATAAGTTTTAATTTACATATTTAAAATAAATATTTAAAAGCTAATCAAAAACACCTCACATTTATGTATAAAATAAATAAAACTTTAATCATTCCATAAAACAATAACACTCAATATACCATCATCCATACATTATTTTCTTCGGTTTTATTTTTAAGCTTTTTCTAGCTTGATTATTAAAAATAATTTACTTAAAGTTTTAAGAAACTGGCATATTTAAAAAAAAAAAATTATTTTACTTATATACTAAATTATGATCTAGTTTATTTATATAATATAATAATAATGTTTATTTCGTATTATCTATAAAAATTTAAGTAACAGATAATAAACATTGAAAAAAAAAAATTGCATTTTAAACAATAAATCTTTAACGATTTAAAACAAAAATTAAAAGAAAACGAAATTCAAAAAAAAAAATCCTTATTCTATTCCAAATGTATTAGTTTCTTCAACGGCAAGTGACAATTTTTCGTATAAAGTTTCTGGTGTTGGATATGGTGGCAAATCTAATCGATTAAAACATGTATGCGCTCTTGGCAATGCATTTGGTTTACCCCATTTTTCAATACAAAATCGTCTTGGTCCAGTTGATCCTCTTAACGCTGAAAATCCTTCATACGGTATACTTGATGTACCAGTCACAAATTGTAATAAACGTAAACGTTGTTCATTTGTAAATTTTTCAATTACTTGCCAAAACCAAATAATAACTTGATGATTATCATGATAACCACTACGATATTCTGTATTTAAACGCCAATCATTAATATCTATTTCAGCTGTTCCAGCTATCACTAATTCTAATTCACGTGCATCAAATACTGATACCAATCTTGAATCAACAACTTCATAAAAACCTCGTACTAAAGATTCTGTTTGTTCTTGTACACCACGCTCTAAACGCCATTTAATCATACGTTCTAAATATTCTTTTTTATTTTTTTCATTAACTATAATATTTTTACCACCCGGTTTTAATTCACGTTCAACAACCCGACCTAATAATTCTTCTGTAACACAAAATGTTAAACCTAAATCAGCACCAGATCCAATATCATTATCACGTATCCATTGTAATGACTGATGAAATTCATTATCAAGTGATTCTAAAAATTAATTAATTTTATTACATTTGTTTCGAAGTTATTTTATAAATTTGATATTTAAAAAAAGAAAAATAAAATTATACCTAGATCACTTAACGCAACTGGTAATCTTAATAAAGCCTTATAAAATGGTCTAGTAAAGAATGCATCTAATAAATATTGATGAACTAAAGCTAAACCTAATACACGTCCGCTAAATCGAAACCAATCGTGACAATTATCAACAATTTGTGATAATGGAGAAACTTGAACAGTATAAGTATCATTTGCTGAATATTCAAATAGACCATAATAAGGATTGAATAGCTCTCGTGATAATAAAAAGAAAAATTCCCTACAAAAGAAAACAAGAAAGAAAAGAAAAATCAATTGGTTGACCACAAGCATTATTTCTAAAAGAATATAATATAATATTCTATAAAATTATTACCTTGATGGACCACCGTAATCTAAACCTTCTTCTGTATCCCACAGAACTGCTAGACGTCCTCGTTGTAAATCTTTTTTATTGGCAGACATTATCCGACGGAATGCGTCTTCTAATAAATGAGATCTTCGAATATGAAGTCTATATATAAAAATAAATTTTTATTAATTAAATTAAAAAAAAAACTGTTTCGCATTTTGATTCCAATAAACATACTTTAATTTATGAGGTCCTTGACCATAACCTTTGGATTCTAGTTTTCGGTAAAAACCTCGTAATTTCGCTTCAAAATCACGTCTAAATGGTGGCGGTGCTCTTTGAGGTACTCTAGAATTATTTAAGGTTGGTGAACCTTGTGGACTTCTCTCTTCAATTGGAACATAGCTCATTATCTCTTGTTCAAATAAACTGAAAATAAAAAATAAAAATATGTACTTTAATGAAAGTTGTTTAAAATTTAAATTCAAAAAGTTTTTAAGTTTTAGCATAAAATTTACAATTGTATTCATTTGCCATTATCTTAGAGTTGGCACATTTTACAAATTTTTAAGTAAGTAGTGGTTTTTTATTCGATTTATATGATGTGATCGAAAATTTAAACTTACACTGCGTATATGATGTAACATGCTTTCGAGATAAATCCCATGATTCTCTTTTGAAAGCATGTATCATAGGAAAATTATACTGCTTTTCCTCCATAAATATATTATTTTTAATAATAGTTCTTATGTGTTTTTATTATTGTAATAATAATTCTTAAATCAAAAATTCTTACATTTAAACACATTTATTTTAATTAGACAAGTAAAAAAACAACAGCTCTCGAATTAAAGTCACATTTTGATTTTATCTTTTTTTTCTTCTAAATTTCAATTTACAACACTGTTAATATTTTCTTAATATTCAATACACTGAAAATTTATAAAAGGTAAAAATTGCATATTTTTAGGAGACAATATTCCAGTATTCATAATATTTTGTAAAAGCATTAAAACAATGTTGTACATTTAGTGTGTTATAATTGAAAATAATCAAATTTAATTAAAATTTTAATGAATTTATGAAATTCAAGAAGAAAAAATTAACAAAAAAATTACCTAAATAAATAATTTACAATAATTTAGTTAAAAAATTAACCAGAATAAGTTAAAATATTTAATAAAATCGGTTTTCGCAATTGATAAAATTCAATTGCATACATAATTTACTTCTTCTGATAATAATTCGGATTAATTTGTTTTAAGCTCAACTAGGCTGCAAATAAGAGTGAAATATTTTAAAAATTTTAAAATAGAGAGAATAAAAACTATAATTTAAACAGAAAATTCTAAGTATATTTTACACTATACGCGAAAGTATTTCAAACTAAAATATTATCGTAAAGTATTTCATAAAATATTATCGTAAATAATCTTTTAATAACAATTTTAATTACACACATTTACATAATTAAAAAATTTTAAATAATTCTTCATCACTATTAGAAAATATGAGATACAATCATGCCAACTAAATTGATAAATTTCTTATGACCCACTGGTACATTTATTATGAACTCATTTAAGGAAATGCACTGAATTCGATTGCTTTAATATCTATCAATTCACTATTACCAAAGACTCCAAAAAAATTCTATTTATGCAATTTATTTGAATTTATTTGAATTTTCTTTAATAATTATTATTTGTACGCACAATTTGTTTATTATTCTATGACTAAAACAAATATTCATTTAAATTTAATTTGACGATATAGCCATATTTAAAAGTTATTCTATAAATTTCTCTATATAAATATGCGCCTCTATAAATTTCTCAATATGCCTTTTACACAAAAATACATATAAAAATTAAACCGTTCTCATTCCCAATGGGTCAAGTCAAACCAATCACTCAGAACTCTTTGAAATTTACTATTTTATTTTTTCATTTCGTATTTTTATTTTTATTAATAGCTAAATAACTTCTATATTGATACATTCTTGCGGAAGTAAATTCACACAGCTGTATACAAAAACAAAAAAAAAAACAATAATAAGAAGAAAAAATAATTAAAAAAATAAGGCACTCCATTTAAATTTTAAACGATCAACTTCCAATTGGAGTCATCATTTATTTTTTTTATTTATTCATTTTGTTTTTTTTTTTCAATTAAATACAATCAGAATTTCTATTATTTTTTTTTAGAATACCATAAATATAAAATAGGCAAAAAAAGCGATCCCTTAAATTTAAAAAAGCAAAAACCGCAACGCAACTCGTAAAATAAAAAAAAAAACTTTCTTTTCAGCAGCGCAACGCGCATAAATAGAAAATTTAATTTAATCGACTGCGTCCAATTTTTTTTAATGCTTTTAATGTGGTGGAGTCTTCTATGAATTGAGTTCTATTGTATGGACAATTTTGTATACGTGTATAAAAATGTAAATGTAAAAATATTGAATGGAATTCTTTATGCGACAATTTCGAATTCATAAACTCGTTTATATTAACGTATTTCTTTTCATAGAATTATTAACTTTTATTTATTTATATTTACATTATGTAAATAAATATGTTAATATGTATGTACATTTATACATTATATTTAAACATAAAATATTGTAAATTTAAATGAAAGGGTTCGAAAATTTAAAAAAAAACGATAATTAAATAAAAAAAATATATGCTGGCTTTTTATTTTTAAGGATCGATTCGATATGAAAAAGAATTGTAAAAAAAAAAGATATATTGTTGAGTATAGGAATTTGCATAAAATATCAAAACACACATAACATTACATTAATAAATGCAAACATTCACATATTATTACTTGTTCATACACCAATGCATATTTGCAATGTGTGTATGTGAAAAATTATAACAAACTGTTGTTCTTCGATATACAACTTGTTATGCAACAAAATATTTTATCAAAATACCTAGCGAGTTATAAAAATATCGGTTGTCAGTTTTGCAGATAGGGGAAAACTATAGTAAATTACGGGAATACATATACAGATGTTTGTGTACGAATTAAGCATGAATGTATCTGCTATATATAGGAAAAAATGGTTTAATAACGTACATACATATTTAAATGTGGATTGTGATTTTGAAAATTTTAACGAAAATTTTAAAAAAACTTAGGTATTAAAAAATATTCTTGCAACGTCTTATCAGAATTATTCTATTTAACCATATGGGTAAGAACAATTTCATTTTAGTCCTCCATATATTGTTCCTATTACATAACTTTTAATAAAAAAAAAAAATTGCAATTAGTAATATTAGAAATGAAGAAAACAAGTTCTCAATTACACGAATACAAATGAACACGGAACGTAAATTCAAAGCTAACAGTACAATAACTTATAAAGTACTAGAAGACTCGAACATTCTGGTAAGGAAGAGTAAATTGTGCTGTTTGTTTATTTACTTTGTAATGAACATTGCAAAAAAAAAATTAATTTTATTACATTAAAATTGCATTAAAATAGATTAATAGTTAATATTTAATTTAAAAATTATATATGTAGTTTTTTTGGATCCCATCCGATATGATGTTATATGGAATCCTATCCGATATGATAGAATTGGATTTATTGTACAACAAAATTTTGTAATTTTCAATATACAAAAATTAAATTTGAAAATTTTTGACTTTACAATTAAAATTAAGAACTTCTAGTTCTGATATATTTCTAGTTTTTTCATGAACTTTAAATTTCTAAACATTAAAATTACAAACATATATTTAGATGTGCCTAATGTCTTTAGAAATCTAACTTGAACAGCAGAAAAAACGACTGCATATGAAAATTTTTGCAATTTTTTCATTACTATTGATATTGTCACATGCTTTTAATATACATATACCTTGCTTTTGCACAATTACTCAAATTCGCTGCAATTTAGCTATGTACTAGAATAGAAGTGATTTAGCAAAGATACCCTTAAATTGCCAAAAAAGCTGAATGCAATCACAAGCAAGCAAATACTATATTTTATAAATAAAAAAAAGAACAGATTCATAAAGAAAACACTAAAAGGGATGATTCATTATCATAGATTGAACACTAGAAATTCATCGATATACACTTTATATATATTTATATAAAAATTAACACAATACTCTTAAAAAAAAAAAATTCACAATAATGAATTTAGGTTAATGAACAATATATTTTATTTTTAATATTAAAAGAATAAAAAAAAAATTAACAAAGTTAAGGTAATTAATTAATACACTTTTAATAATTAATTCTAGAATTCTATTCGAATTTAATTATAAAATCAAGGAAATATAAAACACGTAAGTGTAGAATAATTCATTTGTGACTCTATAAAATGAATTATTTCTGAGTTAAACTAGCTAAATCCGATCATTTCTCTACTTTTATGAAAGAAGTTTCATTGTTCGAAGAGAAATAAACAAAAATTAAATAAAATTAAATTTAATTATAAATTATTAACAACATTATTTTATACACAAAATATAAATAAATTGTGAAATTCTTTATTTACATACATAAATTTGTTTTCTTTTAAAAAAAATTTGTGTAAAGATTTAAAATCGCACAATTAAAAAGAATCTTTGGCTTTGTTCTCGTACAAAATAACAAACAGGTAAAGTACATAAAACGAGTGTAAACAAATATGAACTAAAAATCTATTATATGAATTTATTGAGGAAAAAAAAATATAAACATACATCGTATACATTGGTACCTTTATACATATTGCATATAGTTACTGTTAATTACAGCCATTTATTAAATTCACAAACAAGAATAAGTGTAAATTAATGAAAAAAATTTTGTTGTTTTTGAAAATATCAATAAAATCTTAAAATTAAATTAAATTATCGGCATTTCTTAATTAAATTTCGATTAAATATCAATATTAATTTAAAAATAGTTAGAACAGATGTAATCGTACATATATGAGATTAATACAAAAGAAAATCGGTTTAATATTTTGTCATCATTTTACTTCTGGTTTCATGATTGCGTGAAAATTTAAAAAATTTGAATTAAATTCTAATAAATTTGTAAAAAAATTTGTAAGAACTAACAATTTTATTTTAAAAATTTTACAATGATTTTTAAAATTTTTAACCTATCCTTGAAATAAATTCACAATAATTATCTAAAATGACAATAATTTGAATTGAGCCAAGGACAGAATGTCAATACACATACATATACATGAATTACTTTCTAAATTTTCATAAAATTTATTAAGTTCATTCATTAGATGAGAATTAGATTTAGAAAATTAAAATCTTTTTAAAATGATATTGCTAAATTTTAATGCTACAACTGGGAGGTTATTAAAAAAATGAAGCTACTCCTTGGACACAATATTCTTATGCCTATCTGAACTCTAAATGATAATTTAAGAAAATATAAAAGAAATCGATAATTTTTTTAGTATAATAGAGTGTATACGTTTTGATAATTTCCCGAGAATTTTAGTAGCAATGTACACTAAAAAGAATATGATTGAAAATCAGAAAATTGAAAATCTACAAACAAATTGAATTCTGCTGCACTTTTTTTTTTAATTTATTCTTTTGTAATGCGAATACAAGTAAGTGATTAAACTTTAATTTTTATCATTAAAAAATTAGTTAAAGCATTGGTTGCGTTCTTATGACTTAAAAAACATTCCATTTCTTATATAATCAAAAAGATTAACAAATTAAACAAAATTTTCTTGATAATAAAAACAAAATAAAAAAAAATGTCAATAAATTCAAACACTCCAATTACAATTTCATTACTAAATCGTTATTTTGTTTTTCTTTGAATGACAAGCAAGTTTCTCAAAGTTCTAGTGCTTAAATGACCAATTTAAATTTTCATTTATTTA
The DNA here is from genome assembly GCF_029603195.1 of Condylostylus longicornis. Classification (NCBI taxonomy): domain Eukaryota; kingdom Metazoa; phylum Arthropoda; class Insecta; order Diptera; family Dolichopodidae; genus Condylostylus; species Condylostylus longicornis. The sequence continues at coordinate 1,467,665 of NW_026577982.1, forward strand.
AAATTGGTCTCTCATTATCTATATTTTCTAATATACTCGCTTTAAATTTTTCAAAATTGACACAATAGTAAAAATTTAATAAAGCTTTTGCTCTAAATTTCATGACAAGAAAATCATTTAAAAATTACTTGAGTCATGCCAATAAATATACAGAACTGATTCACTTTACAAGTTACTCTTTCATTTCATTATTAACTCTATTATAATTAATGTTAAAACTTCAATTAAACAAAAAATTGCTAATTATCAAAATTAATAATTTTATTTAATTAAAAAAAATTTTCAAAAGATTTCTAGATTTTTTAAAATTTTTGTTAATAATTAGTTAATGTTAATAAGTAAAAAAAAAAATTCAAAATCCTAAAATTGAATCGAAAATGAATTGAGAGAGCATTAGAAGACATAATTTTTCCAAAATTATTTCGGATCGCTATATCGGCAGTTGAAAACAAATAATCATTGTCAAATGAACGAATTTCAAAAACATATGGATTAGCTATTAAAACGTTAAATCTGGCACGAAAGTGCTAAGCAAATTTGTTGGCCTGGTCAAATTTTCACTATTATATGTAGCAAAAAAAAGTGGTTTCAAATTTGTCACAACGCTGTTTGCTTTCTGACTGCCTGATAATAATACAACCCATTTTTAGCTATTTGGATTTTGCTCATTGTATAATTTTTTTGCTCTATAATATGGATCACAGATAAAATGTAGAACTACATTAATACTGCATTAATACTGGTTTAAATTCGATATTCCAAAGTGATTCCCAATTCATTACCCTTGCGAACTTTAAAATTATAAAATTCTAAAATTCAAATGTATGTATGTTTGTGGCAATGTCTGGTACACAAAAGGATAATATTAATGCACTTTTTAATTAATGAAATTACTATAAAATTCCAATACCTTCTTTATTAATTAAGTATTTTAGAATAAGAAAATATTAAGATTAATCGAATATTGCAATAAATTAATTACAAAATATTAAATGAGAAGTAAAAATTAACAATTAATCAAAATAAATCACTATATTTTCCTTAAATTTGAATTGTTTAAAAAATTTATTGTATTGAAGACTTGCCTTTTCTATGTTTATATTTTTTAAAAAAATACAATTAAGTTTCCTTAACCAATTTAATTATAAGGATTGCTTTCATGTTCTGGAATTTTAAATTAAATTAAAAATTCCTAATTTATAGTAGATTATAAAAAAAAATAAAATGAATAAATAATAAAAAATTAAAAAATTTCAAGAAGAATGAAATTTTATACCTTGTATATAAATACGGGGATGCCGAAGAGGGGGCAGAATTTTAAAAATAATAATACTTATTGGACCGCAATGCGGTAAAGGTTTAAAGCTACTGAATTAAAACAAAAAAAAAAAAAATTAATTATTTAATTTCGGAAGTATTTCTTCTACGTGATAATCTACCTTGTCGGATGTTCACCCTTGTAGGATCGTATTGTCTATGGTTCTTGCAACTTGTTCCCAAATGAGATCTGAAATCAAGAGTTCACAAAAGAAAATTTGTACAGGACTCAGGCCAAATCATACGGAATATACGGAACCACCCCACCTAAGTGTCTCGTTTAATGGCTACCTCAACTTAACCTAATCTAATTTCGAAAATAAAATTTGATTTTCATTAGAAATCACAAATTCTCATAATATATATGGCATTTACTTTCCATCTGCAAATATAAAAGTATCTATTTTAAAAAAAATTTGCGTATAACTGTTCTGATATAAATTGAGAGTCTTATAATTTTAGAGTGTTAAATTGCAGATAGAATGCTAAATGAGTTTCATTCAACTATATAGTTGAAATAAATATAGACCAGAAAAAAAACGATCTATATAAAAAAAACCCCTATACTTTCTTTTTATAAATCCAATTTAATTTTTATTAAATATGTTAAAAATGCAATAAGGCTTAACATATTGTCATATACTATAATAACACTTTTACTTATTCTATCAACATAAAATATAAAATTACATATATGCAATTTTAATCACCTATTGTTATATTTAACGAATACAATAATCAAGAAAAAAAACTGAATTAAGTGATTAAAACCTTTGCATACTAATGCACTAATAATAATTATGAGTATATAATAGTACCTAACAGATAAAGAATAGTAATTAGTAATAGGAAATGATTTTAATAAGCCGATTTTCAGACTTATAATTATTGTTTTTTTAATGAATAATATATGGCATTTGTTGCATACATACATTCGCATACAATGAACATTATGCACATATTCTTGTATTCTTGCAAATCCAATATCATATTTTTTATTTATTTATGAGGTGTGTAATTTACTTTGTATATTTTTCATTATTGTTATTAAAAGTTAACATGGCCGTATGAGTAATCATATGCAAATATTAATAGAAAACCTAATGATCTAGAAAATTTACACAAATTACTTGAAATTTTTTTAGTTTTTCCAACTTCTTATGTATAAACATCACCATAATTTCAATAATTAATTAATGGTTTTTGATTATATGCATATATAATTTTGTAAAATAATCAAAATCACAATTTTAATAATTAATAAGTTATTAATTTGGTTCTTTACACTTATCGTCTATAAACTAAAAGCTTTACAAGTAGGCAGCTATATGCCTTTTTAAATTTTTTTTTACTAAAATCATTAAATTTAACCTAGAATTCTTGAAAAAAAAAAAATTAAAATCGTATAATTCTTTTATACCTTTATAATAGTTTACAAAAACAAAAAATTATTATTGCAATTTACATTTACTTATATTGTAAGTATAAGTAACGCTCATAAATTATAGTATAGAAGTAAGTGGTTAAGTGAAAAATAGTATTCAAAACAATAACAACAAAAACATACAAAAAATAATAGCAATAATTTAAAAAAAAAATACTTTTTAAGTTCATTGTCGTTAATTCTTTTGTTCCTGCTCATTAAATTTATTACTTAAATTAAAAATAACAACAACAAAAAAAAATAGACAAAATTTAACAAAATCTTAAAATTATAGTAGCCATTTTTCCGCTTTTATTTTATACTATTTAAGTAACTATTTACAAAATATTTGTTATAAATTTTTTGGACATTGAAAAAAAAAATTGTATAGAAAGATTTTTAATATTCGACAATGTGACGAGATTTTTATTTAAATTTTAATGCTCTTTAAATAATAAACACAGAAAAATGAACTTAAAAAATTTGAATCGAAAGCTATTTAGAATTAGTTTAGAATCAGCTGATCATAAATTTTTATCTGCCCCCTGTTTAAATTATAATCTAATTAAATTAATCATTTTCAGTATAAATTAGAACTCAGAGAAGTTTTCGTTAAGGTGAATTTTCCAAGGTCTTTGAAATTAAAACCATTAAGAAAAAAAAATTATCAAGTTCAAGATAGGGTAGATTGTTAAAACTCTATGGCGCAGTGAAACTGGAGCATGACTATTTATAATATCATACACTAGCCATATGCTCCTCCTATAGGAGTGAAGAAGAACAATAATATATAGGTTAATTTCATTTTTAATTTATAAAAATTATGCACCGGGACATGAAGTCCCGTATAACAAAATTAAAATATTCGTTAAATCTTTCGATTTGATTTATTCAAACTATTTGGTTAAAACAAATATAATTATTCTACAGTATATTCATTATATGTATACATAAATAATAAATGTTCTTGAATTTTAAAATTTGCAATTCTTACCATAATGAGGTTATGGCGGTAAGAATAATAATGAACAATAGACAACAAATACATTATATTATTTTTCTATTATAACTTTGATTAATTAAATTATCATCCAAATATTCATAGTAAAAATTCTTGATATCGTGTATAATTGTGCAATTTTTTTTTTAAATAATTATTTCAAGAATAGTATGTGGTAATCAATTTATCAAAAGAAATTAAAATACCGCACCAAAGAACAGAGATAAGACCAAAAAACAGAGATAAGAAAATAGAAAAAATTCTCATAAATTTTCTGAAGGCTCTTTTGACAATATTATTGTACTTACTTGTTTTAATTTCATTTCCCCAAATTAGAATATTAAATATAAAAAATTTGAATATGAGCAAACACATTAACATCAGAACACTATCTAATTTTCTAGACGAAATATACAGTGTGCAAGAATGAAATTCGACGTAATGAAAATCGGGCAAGGAAACTTTTCATTTATTTCAAACAATACGTCGCTAACTGACCACGCTTCCTCTTCCCGCCCCTCCCCTCCCTCCTTTCGTAATTAGTCCTGTAAATTCTCCTGAACTCATGAATACCCAACAAAATTTTTACAATCAAAACTATAAGCAGCAAAAAAATTAACACAAAATTTTTAATTAAAATTTTTATCGAAAAAAAAAATTAACCCTTTTTATAAAATTTTAATATTTTTTAAATCCCATTTTATTTTTTTTTATTAATTTATGCCAAATATAATTTTAGAATGTAAAAAGTTAAACTCTTCCTTTTTTATTATTATTATTAATAAATTGATTAGGTCATTAATATTAAAGCCTACATATGAACATACACAATGTACATATGTAGTCATGCGTGCTTGTTCGGAACATCTTTTTTTTTTGCTAGTTCATTTGAAAATACACACATTATGATGTTTGGGTCAAAATTTGTCCTTCATGTTAACTACATATTACTAAAATTAAATGTTTATGAAAATGTAAAAAAAAAAAAAAAACAAACCACTAACCTTAAATCGAATAATAATTTTTGATATAAAAATTATTTTGCAATTTAATTAATACAAAAAAAAACAAGATCAATTCTTCATACTCGTATAAGAAAACCAAAATTCTCAAATGAATCACTAAGGTACTAAAAGATTATTAAAAAATTGAATTTATTTTCTCTTCTTTTATGCCGATACTACCTTCAACTTTGATAGAATATTTTAACTAGCTACTAGTCTACTCTACCCAAAAACAATAAAAAAAATATTTACTCAAAAATAATTTTAAAAAGAAAAATTGCAAAAAAAAAATAAAAAAAAATTACAAATACTTAATATTTTTTTTTCGAAAAGAAAACCTCTTAGAAATTTATTACAACCTTGAACCTAAAATTATTTTTTTTTAAAACGCAAATATCTAAATAAAAATAAAAATTATTACTTAATTTTGAAGAAGGTAAAGAACTTCTATCAAGTACTGTGTATTTTACTTTATAATATACGATTTCTCTGAGAATTTTGAAACTTCTTCTTCCCACTAGAGGTCTAAAATTAAATTTCTGATACAGTTTCAAACATCATTCAAAAATGTCATAATAAGTGTTAAAATAATAAATTTTTTAATTGCAATTAAAATTTTAATTAAGTACTTAATTGATATGGCGCTATTGGCAACTAAAATGATTTATCAATAAGACATTCGATTATTTTGCTCAATGCATATATGAAATAAAAATAAATAATTAAAATTAAAATAAAATGCAATTAAAATAAATGTTTAATATTTAAAATGAAGAATCATTTAGAATATGATGCTTTCATCAATGTGATGCATTACAAATTAAAAGATTGGAAGCTGGCCAATTGAGCAACATTTAAAAAATAAAAAACATACATAATTATCATTGTACATCTGCGTTCTAGCAAATAGAATAATTAAAATTTTTTCATATTTTAGGAAGAATATGTTGAATTAGAAAAAAAAATATAAAAATAAATAAATAAAACGATTCCTTTAATTAACATATTTGGGCTTTGTCAAGTTTTAAAAATTTTTCAAAAAAAAAAAAAAAAACAAAGTAAATAAAAGGTTCTTCTAAAAATGCAATTCTAACTTTGTACCAGATTTCAATGTTTACGTTTAATGGAACTACTTAAAATTTAAATCATAGTGCTTTTGAAAATGTAGAATTTCAATTGTACTCGTAGTTTTCCAACAGTTGCAAAAAAAAACTACAACAATAAGTAAGATATTTCAAAAATTTTACGCAACATCGCATTTTTAATTGAGAATGACCATCATTTTTATGGAATTTTATAATTTTTTATCTTAACAAGAAATTTAAATTTATAATATTTAACAAATTCTTAATATAATTTTAAAGAATCCATTTTTTTTTTTAATTTTCATATATAAGACAAATAGAATAATGACAACATCAATTTAGCCTTTTCAAAGATCTGCAAAACATTTTGCTACTACAAAATGATCAGTTGTCAAAGTTATAAGGTGCGTTTTCAGAAGAATCTTAATTAATATACTTAAATATTAAAATTAAATTAAAAAATATTATTTTACTATATTTTCTTCAAAAATCTGCCTATAATTATTTTAAAATTTGATTAGCAAAAGTTGATATTTTTGTATCTAATTTAAATCAATTGTCAAAATGTTTTAATGCTTTTTACAAAATTGTTAATACCGGCTTTATTTTCGCTGGATTTTAAAGAAGAGAACAACATTATTTTATTATTTTTTTTTTAAATATTTTACAAAATAACACAATAGTAGTAATAAGTAAATGAATATACCATGAAATTTAATATTTTTTTTTTCAAATTTAATTTTACGCAATTTAGTTTTTGTTTTTTCAACTCTTTGAAAAACAATTGTTTAAACTCTTTTATACTAATTTTAACAATATAATTTCTATGTAAGTATAAATTGTTTTATAATTTCATTATAATTTTTGTCATACACATAGGAAATCATAAATTAATTATTAAATGAAAAACAAATTTGGTCACAATTTAATTTTAACACAAAAATAAATTTAAAAGCAAAAATAAGAATGTGCAAAATTTGGCAATTTCAAGTTATTTGCAAAAACAAATTATATAAAAAAATTTTTTCTTTTAATAATATTAATATTTACTTTTTGAGTAAAAATTTTTGTTCTTTAAAATCAATAATTTATTTTAATTAATCTTCTTTTTTTGTAACTGCATAATTCAAATTGTGTTATCGTTTATCACTTCCTTTCAAGGGAATATCGTAAAATAATTTTTTTTAAATGTCAACAAAAAAAATAGCAAATACTCGTATGTATATATTTTTCATATTTATTTCCTATACACACTATATAATATTCTTTTAATAATACTTCATTTATGTATAATAAACACTCTTATGGAATTTGTTAAATCAGCAATATGAGAACAAAAAAATAATAAGATTAATAAAAAACTAAAGAATGAACAAAACGATGCGAATACGATCTGTCATATAAAATTCAAAAAATTAACCGCTAATTGTAATTAATAATGACAGCCGAGGGAGGACAAGTTCTCATCGAGTTCTTAACATTAACTGATTGTTCTTAAATATGAAAATAAAAAATTTATACTTCTATTTTCGTTTTCTTTTTGTTTTTAACTATATTATATTATATATATATATGTATATATAGGTAAGTATAAATTAATTAATTTTAAATAACTATTATAATGAATTTTCTTTTTTATAATTTTATTTTTCAAAACAATATTTCAATAAAATAAGGGAAATAAAATCGTTCATAAAATTTAAAACAAAACAAAACAAAAAAAAACATTAAAAATAAACGCGTGCTCAATCATTGACAATCTAACTGTGACTGCAGAAATGTAAACAAAAGAAAAAAAAGTTTCAACATTAAACAACATAGAAAACACATGACACAAACACAACAAACCATACAGAACCAAAACAAAAATAATAAAAAATGGGAAAAGAACAAAACATAAAAATAATAAGAAAGAAAAATATTTTTATCAGTTTTAGCAAAAGAGGAAATTCAGTGTTAAAAAAAAAAGAAATATTCATGTACACAAGTATGTGTGTGTGTACACAAAAAGGAAAAACAAAAATGTAAATAAACAAACATAATAATAAATGAAAAATACAATCAACAACACTGCTTCGACTATGATACTATCGTGACTGCGGCTTTTATTGTGGGTAATAGCGGCTTCAATGATTATTTTCACGGCTCTTGTGGTATTTTCATTTCGTATTTTGATAATATGAAAAATAAAATAAGTACGCAGATAATAAAAAAAAACACAAAAATAAAAGCATAAATTTATAATTTTACTTTTGTTTTATTTGAAACGGTAGCTACTTTAGTGTTGATGAAGTAAGAAGAGTGACGAATGATCGTTATGATTGTAGCGAATATTTACTTATTCATAAATCGCAGTATATTGAATGAAAACTTTTGTTCTTAACATCCATTATTTATGCTTTTTAATTTATTCTTTTATTTTGTTTGTTCTTAAATTTTTTTTTTGAATTTTTTATTATTATTCAAATTATTACAAAAAAAAAATATTGAAATTTGATAAGGCAATCGTGGGATATTGCTAAATTAGAAAAGAAAATTATTTTGTTAATTCTAAATCTATAAATAGGTTGAATATGAATTTCGACATCAATTGAATCGTCCATACAATTGTTGTTTGTGAAGAATAAAAATTAAATTAAAAAGTCAATAAAATTATAGAAATAAATATGCATATGGTATGGACCAGACATGGCTTAGGAAAAGCTTAAGTAAAAAATGTTGTAGTTTAAAATTTTTATAGTTTCCAGAATTATATAATTAGAATTTTTCATTCTTCTCCTTCTTCCAAATTGCCTTTTTCAAAATTACCAAAATTTAAATTTTCGGAAATTTTATTCCTTCAACGTATAAACCCTATTAAGGGCCTGATCGTCTATCTCGCTATTTTACTCGGAAAGTGAGAAGAAAGTGAATAACTATCATATACTTGAATAATGTAATTTTCGATTGAGAAGAATTATGTAGTATTGCGTATTTCCTTTTTCAAAATTTATTTACTTTGTTTTTGAAAGTGAGACGTTCAGTCGATAATTTGAGAAATTCAAAAATCCAATAAAAAAAAAGAGTAATTGGAAAATAAAAGGGAATAAAAAGTAAATAAAAAAGCGAGATACACGATCAGGGTAAATTCCTATAAAAGCAAATAAGTAATTGTAATTAATTTCTTATCAGAAAATGTAATTTAAATATTTTAATAATAACCCAATTAACTCTATAACCCCATCAATTTGTTAGAACTTGCCAGAATTTTTCTTATCATCCTAAAAGTATGCAATACAAAAATGTTTTCAAAGGAAAAAATTGTTTCAATCCGAATTTAGAATGCAATATTTGTATTTTTTTTATGTTTTTATATATTTACATGTTTTTACATACATGCATATAAAATGTTAAACATGTATTATGTCTATTTACAGTCAAAATTTACTCAACTAATTAATCTCACATAAAATAGCAGATATTGAACTTGTGCTATTACAGTGTATACAAACGAAATATGAAGTATTGAAAGTCACTCAGAAATCTCAATTTCATTATAAATAAATATTAGACTTTAATGTGAATCATCATATAAATGGCAAAATGCTGACCTAAAGTTAGATTATATTTTTGTGCTTTTTATATTTTTTTTTTCAGATTTTTCAAAACGAAGACAAACTACAATTTAGTCACAAATCAACAGATTAGAATTTTTTCGAAATGATTTTTGCCTTTCGTTTTTTTTTTATTTTTGCAAAATTTTGCAGCCAAAATTTTTTAGCTTTTAATTTAAAATATAAAGTGTTGTTTTTATTTCATTTCATGCTGAGATGAATTCAATTTATAGTAATATAATCCACCAGCTACACTATGATATACATACATGTAAGTATGCATATATGGGTGGTTTATTAACAGACGACATAAGAATTTGATATTGACTCGTATAAAAATTGTAATGCAAAAAAAAACAAAAATAAAAATTTTACTTTTTTCAGTTCAAATAGTGTAATCAAAATAAATTCTCAATAAAAATATTTTTGGGATTTAAGAAATAAAAAAAATAAAGGCAAAAAATTGAATATTTTTGATATTGAAAGAATTTTGATTGAATTAAAGGATTGGAGATTTTAATTATAACATTGATTTGTTTTTGTTCTTTTTGTTTTTGTTTTTCTTTCTCTCTCTCTCTCTGTCTCGGAAAAGAAAGATAGTAATTGAAAATGATGTCATTTTATTAAATATTAATTAAGTTATAACATGTAAAATAACTCTTATATATAGAAAGCAAAAATTGAAAATATGAAAATTGAGTGTAATTAAATTAATGAATAAGAATATGACTAAAAAAATGACTCAGAAATATAGGGGTTGTCTGACAACAAATTTGACGAGTATATGAATCCATTTTATGAGTAACATTTTAATAGAAATATTTCACAATATGATTATAACTTCAATGAAATATTCACAATAGTAAAATATTGACGTAACCATGAAAATATGAGGAAATCTTTACGTATATTTTTTATAATTTATTATAAGAGATGCACTCATTATTGAATTTTGAATCGAAAACATAATATTTGTATCTAAGAATTCGAAAATTCTAATAGGAAATATGAAAAATAAAGGTAATAACCGCCAATGAATAAAAGAATGGAGCAAAAATGCGTTACCATTTTGCAAATTATTGTGCGAAATGCAAAATAATTATGATTGCAGCAAGGTTGACAAGTTATTGAAGTCATAAATAATCCAATAATTGCATTATTTCAATTTTTAATGCGTTTAGTTAATTAAATTTAACAGAATAGTGAAAATTTAAAAATTCAAAAACTTTTGTTACAGGTTCAAAAATCGAATATTAGAAGGTGATTTAATTTATAAATTTAAATTAAATTATATAATTATTCTAAAGAAATAAATATTTTTTAATAAGAATTTTACAATTTATTTTAAATTTTTAAAATTTCAGTATAATGTAGCTCAAAATTGAATTAGTACGACACACAAAATCCTGTAATTATGCAAAAAACAGAAACAGAATTCTTAAATCCCGAAAGAGAAACTTCCAAAATAAATTAAGTTTATTTATTTAAAAAACTTTATTGTTCTATCTGATTTTAAAATAATATTTATTTATTAGGTTTTACTTGATTCTTAATATAAAAGTTATATTAAACACATTTCAAGTTGATTATCTTCCCTTTACCACTCGTATTGGGTTTGCATTTCTAATTTATTTTTATATTTCATATTTTCAATAATTCAAATATAAGGTACATTGTAAAAAATCGTGTCAAAGTTAACAATTAATTAAATCATCAATCGCTTTACAAGCATACATACTAATTATAAAATTAGTATGAGATAATAATGAATAATTTCTTTATAATAATTATTGTGAGATTATTTAATAGAGTGCCATAATTATAATCTTTTGATTTTTTATTTACACATATTTTACAAATTTGCAATTAAGAAAATTGTGAATAATTGTTTCTTCTTGCAATAAATAAAAATATTTTATAATCAAAATTTACTATTCATGATATTTGTACGAAAATTAATTATTATCAGCAATTAAAGTACATAATGGGGCTTATTATAATGTAACGTACTGAAAATTAAGAAATATTGGAGACATAGCTATTCGAAATTTTTAAAAATAACTATATTGAACCTTTTTGATTTTCGAAAAAATTCTATAATATTTATTGTTTTATGACTTTATATTTTATAAAATATTAGTAATCGATTAAAAATTAAATTGTGACATTATCTAGTTTTAGTTCCTCTATACATTAAAATGAAACATTGAAATTCTAGGTATATACATATATTTTACAAAAATAAACTATGTATAACGTAACAAAAACTAAGTTACAAAACTTTAAAGATATTTAACAAAAAAAAAAAACAAATATTTCAAAGTATATTTTAGGTGAGTTCAAGCATAAAAGAAAGCTTTATAAGTCTACATATGTATTTACATGAAAAAAGAGAAACAAAAATTGAGTTCATGTTTTAAATCAAACGTTCACCCATTTTCCTTCATAAATAAAAGCAAAAGTTCTTTGATAAAGAAAAAGGCAATAAAATGGAAAAAAATAAAAAAAAAAATTAATATCCGTCACAGTTAATTATCTATACAATATTATTTTTTTGTTCTTTTGTTTAAATACTCTCTAGAATGTAGTTTAACAGTAGAGTCTACTTAAAATGATTCACAACCAGATTTGAATATTGAAGAAAAATATTTGGAAAACTTTATTATTAAAGAAGTAATCGGTTTTATTAACACGAAATATACGAATTTCATTTTTTATACGAATTTCATTTGAATAATCAATGTTAATTATGTAGGTAATTCACAATACTATAAACATTAGAATACTAAAAATATTCACAATATCAGAAATTTATAGTAAAAATTTCTCAGTCATAAGAATTCACAGTTTTCTTTGTTCATCAGTTGCATTTTTTGAATATTATGCCATAATTTAATATTATACCATATTATGTACTATCACAAAACTGGTCTTATATACATGGTATGAACTTTTGTAAGTTACTATTTTAGGTACAAAAGGCATATATAGTATATATATTTATATATATTTAATTGGAATATGAATATAATTCTACAATTTTTTAGAGAATCAATATTTGGCATTCGATGTGTGGAATACAAATTTTTTTTGGGGACAAAATTATTGTATAATTCATGATTGTCGGCCAGGCCTTCTTGTGCATGTAATTTTTTGAATTTTTATTTTATTAAAACAAAAATGTGTTATATTATGATTTATCACAATAAATCAAAATTTCCTATTTTCGCATAATAAAAACTCTACTGTAAAACTTCTTAGCTTTTCAAAAAAAAAAAGCAAAATATTAAAATAGACTTTGATATCTATATAGTTTTAGTTTTTATAGTTGTAATTTTATATATGCCTTGGATTATGTATATAATATAAAAGTTATCGTAAATAGTATAACAATTTTAACAACTTTTTTTTCAATATTTTTCTTTAATTTAAATGTTAAAGTTATTTTTAAATTACTTTTTATAATATGATAAACAATATGGAATATTGAATAAAAATTTATTTAATTTACACTTAATTATAATTGTTATACATACATAATTATGTACATACATATATGCATATATAATATTCGAAGTCCTATAATCAAAAGTATTTTTTTCCATTAATCCCTTAGAGAACATAGGGCTTCAACATCGAGTCTCCAATGATGCTTTGGAGAAAAATTTTCTGATGATTTTTAAATATTAGTAAAAAAGAAAAAAGTTTATTTTAATAATTTTCTGTAATATTTTTAAAAAACCTGAATAATTAAAAATTATTCCGCTGCTCCCAATTAAAAATATTCAAATACAACAAGAACAAGTCAGAATTTAAGCTAAAATTTTAATTATAGCAACCCTTTACTTTTACTTTTAATATGATTTTTTTTTCACATAATTTATATTATTCTTTTTTTTTTTTTATTTTTTAATAAATTTTACTTTTTGGTAAATATACCCAGGTATGGTAATTATTACATGACTTATTTAATTTTCCTATTCTTTTTGGGTTTCGCTTCGTTTACTCTGATTTATGGCTAGTAAATAGTAAGGTACCTATTCATTTTTGAGTCGTTTTTTTAATTTTTTTTTTTAATATTTACGTACATATTTTAAAATTATCCATAAAAAAACGAAAGAAAGACAAAAACAATGTCAATGCCATTAATATTCATGAATAAAATAATGTTAGACAGTTAAGTACTCGTAACAACTTACATACGTATATGTATGTACATATAAGAATGTTTATTTTGAAAATATAATTTTATATTTAAATATGTAAGTTTAGTGCTTTAGTGAATTGAATGTATTAATTCTGTACTTATGTTTCACGATACTTATTTGCAGACTTATATATGTAACTCATAGTTATCAATATCATATATTTGCAAATACTGTTATTATAGTTCAAATGAACATTTTATTATTGGCACGAATACTTGTATAACATTAAATATTTCTTTTTGCGATTTTAAAATAGATAAGGAAACAAAACGGTATTAAGAATCAAAATTGTTAATTAATATTACATAAAATATTTTTATTAATTTCTGCGATTAAAAAAAAAAAACAAAAATTTTTAATTTTAAATTGCCAAAATCAACTTATGCATATTTTTTTTTAAGTTTAAAGCATTAGCCGTTAATTATAATGACCTGAAAGAGTCAGAAATCAGTGGAAGTATCAAATCAGAATAGGCTTGAACAGTTAACTAAAATATTTTTTTTAAAATGACTTTTTCTAACGATTGATTTACCGACTGAGTTTTTTTTATAAATTTAAAACAATATTTAGATTGAACATAGCTAAAAATAATATTGAATTTCAGAGTATAAATAATTTTCAATAACTCTTCGGATTTTCATTTAAAAGTCGGAAATTATTTTTGATTTACTAGTTGAGCTTGTTTGGCCCCATTTATTCACACAATCCATTCGATACATACAATGTATTGAATGGTAAAAATGATATATGAAAAAAATCGTTTCGATCTTCAAAAGCGAATTCGGAGCCAAAATACAATTATGTTAATATTAGATATATAAAACTGTAATATGCAAATGGCTTACGTTTAATAATCACAATAATCACAAAATTACAATTTATGAAATTTTATAAAATCAAATTGGCATTGTTTAAATCGCGAAATTAAAATAAATACTGTTTTGATAATGCACACTGAAAAAAAAATCTTCAACATATCGCATACCACATTACATACCTTATTATTATTATTATTCAAATCAAAAATTAAGAAAAAATATTATTAATTTCTTAACAAGATATTTTTACTACTTTAAAGTATATTTCACACAATTAGAATTTTAGTAAATTTCAATGTAACATAACAATCATTGAAAAATCTTCTTAAAGCAACTTTGTTCAATTAAACTGCTTTACCAATAACAATTTTATACATTGTTACTATTACATTCTTTAAAACAGTAAATCTAATACCATGCTGATTGCTGACATAATTCATAAAATAAAAATAAATAAAAAATTTAAATAAAAAATTTAAACAACATTTTAAACTCATCAAACAATAACAAACAAGAAAAAGAAAATAAAATAAAAAACAAAATTAAAAATAAAAATTAACATGTCCACCTGTTATGATAATAAAATTGTCATTCACCCCCTATTATAATAATTACTTTAATTAATAATTCTATTTCAAACACAAATACAATAGCCATAGTGTAGACATTAATGTTACTATTTATTTTTCTTGTTTTTTTTTTTATTTAAACACTTTGCACTTGAAAAGGGCATAAAAAAATCAATTCATATTTTTAATAGTTTTGCCTATATTATTAAGCAATAAGACGTGTATGAAAAAAATTAACATTTATTTAGAATTGCTGTTATGGCATTAAATATTTTCATTTTTAATTTGTAAAATCAATGTGTTTAAAAGTTATTTTACAGGTGATAATAGTTAATATTTGTTTATGTTATTTTAAATTTAATAATGGAAATCATTTACTCTTTTAATTGTTTAAAATAAAATAAAAAAAATGACACGACAAAAAAAAAAAACGTTTTACACGCACATAAATGTTTTGACAATTTAATTTAAGGTTATTAAAAATATTAAAAAAAAAATACGAAGAAAATGTAATAATAAATTTATACAAATTAGCTAATTTTTTAGAAAATGTATTATAATTCAAAAATATATGTATAATAATTAATAGGTTCAGTTCCAATGAGAAGATTAATTAAATTATTAAAAAATCTGTAAAAACAAAAAATGAATTGTAAAACTGTCATGAAACTGTCATGAAAATTGAAATATTAAATCAATGTATTGTATTAACTTAAGGGGGGGCAACTGAACAATAAAATTCATAAATATGAAAAAAATATGTGAAATTCGCTCTAGTAATTTCAATTTCTCCATTAAAAATTAGTTAATTAATTAAAAATCTATAATAATTGAAAAAGAAATTATTCATCAGCAATTGCAATATTGGTCACGATATTGCGTATTGCTGACATTGCAAACTTATGAATGAATGATGCTGAAATTGACATAAGAATCGCCATGGCTTTTTTTGAATTATTGGTTTATTTTGAAAGTGAGTTAAAGCCGCCACAATTAGTACGGAAATATTCAATATTTAGAATATATTCTACAATTAGAATATTTATTTTACTATCCAACAACATAAATTTGAGTTCCAATTATTGACATTATTATTCCTTGGAAATAAGAATTTTGAAATTGCAAATGGATTTCGATCATTATCTTAGTTACTCATCTTAATCGCATTGGTTTTGGTATTTCAATGGGGTAGATGTGTGAACCTTCGATAAAACTATTTATTATACAGTTATACACCCTTTACATATTTCATAGAAATTTTGACTACAAATAAATTTTAGGTTTAAAATGTGAAATTAATTACGATCAACAGAGGTTTAACGAAAATCATATAGAGGAATGGTAAATGAAACTGCATCAATTTGATTTATAAAAGTCTAATAAATCCAATATGAAGACAAAAGGTAAAGATACGAAACACTGAATAACACAAAAATTATATTTAATATTCACATAATCAATGTCTACTTTTTAAACCTTTATTTCCTATACTATAGCATTACAACCGAATTGACACCCTACGAACATAATTCATACCGGCTTTAAATGTACAGAACACAAATACAATATCGAGAAGTTCTTAAAAAGTTACGTGAAAAATTTATGCGTACAAGGAACTAGTATATAATGTGTGTAACCTGAAGTACATACATATGTGCATGAATTAAAATTTAAAACAAACCTTTTATGAAATAATTTTCGTTATTTGTATAATATTCATTAATAATCACGATAAAAATTCTTACTACACCTAAAAGATTTTAATTCCCAGACAAAAAAACAAAAACCATTTAGGTTTGTTTAAGAGTACCATTTAAGAGCTTCTGCGGTATGACATATGAAGTTTTTTTTTTATGGTCAAAAAATATTTTTAAAATTCATTTCACAACAAAATAATTTTTAGTCTATATTTTTTTTTTTTTTGATAACCAATATTTTACCTCTCTTATACTTTTAATTTCAACTAAATATCTACCTTTTTTGATAATCACCGGACAATGAGAATATTCTTTTTAATAGGAAATTGAACTTATATAAAAGCTACAAGTAAGCTTTGGTCAGACACTAATATGCCAGTTATAAAAATGACATACACATACATAAGTATGTAGCTACATATATACACATATTAGTACCACATATTTTGGAAGGTAGGTAAATTTAATAAGAATTTCAGAAGTCAATTAGTTTTGAAGATAAACAAAAAAAAATTTTTTACTGTTTATTCTTTTTAACCAAAAATTTGACAAATTATTCATAAATTAATTGTATGATAAAAAAAAATATGTATTGCCAATTCATAAAATAAAATGATCTTATTTACTTTAAATAAATTTAATATTGCCAAAATCAAATTATTGATGTTGTGAAATTCAGCATTGTATGTACATACATACACATAAAGCTACAATATAAGATTTGGAAAATAATCTAGAATTTTGATACCTGTGTATTTTACTAATTATGTAAATAAAATTATTTTTTTCCTTTATTTTTTGAAATATTTAACAAAGGGGATAAATATAGGAGATATTTTAACCTTAATTAATTAATTAATTATAAGAGTTAGATAAATTAATTATCGCACATTTTGTTTCCGATATAAAATTTTTATATCATAAGCTTATGATGTATGATGCTACACATACAATCCATTACATAGAGTAAATTCATTTTCAATATGAAATAAAAATTGGAAAATATTTTTCAATTTTATGAATTTGGCACGTAAATTGCTTTCCGAACTCATTTTAGAATTTCATGAATTTTTCATTTAAATTTCTTAATTCTAAATATTCCCTAAGTTAAATATAGAATTAAATATAATATACAAATTCTATAGAATTTATAGAATAATTTTAGTTTTCTAGTTTAATTTTTATTTTCACGTTGAAAATTATATGAATAATTAGTGGAAAAAGAAAACAACAATTTAATAATGAATTATCTACAGATTATTAAAAATTCATTATTTTTTCAAAAAAAATTAGAATGTAATGGAAAATTACACCATAACAATCATTTAATTAAAGAATTGTTACACTTTAATTTAGAAATTTATTTAAATTATAAATTAAATTATTCAAAAAATAATTAAAAATTAGCATGGTTGATTAAAATTTTTAATATAGAAAATAAAAGGTATATTCAAATTCTAAAACGAATTATAAAATTTCTCTTATAAAATGCATAATACTCTAAAATTATTCTAAATAGTCATTTTTTGTTCTTTAAATTACCATTTAATTACTAAAAACTTTTTTGTTTCAATATTATAATAATGAAAATAAAAAGGTGATTATGGAATAATTAATTTGTGTACAGAAAAAAAAAATACAGCAAATTTACATAATTAAAAAATTTTACTTTTTAAAAGTAATTTACATTGAATTCATTGTGATTGAGAGAATCAATTACAAGACTGAAAGAATAAATAAATAAAACATAATAATTATTACTTGACATGAAGATTTTATCGTCCATTATAGAGAGCAGCATAAATCGAAAATGGTAGTTTGTACTTAGTATAAAAATGGCGACAATGATATTTTCACAATGACGCGAGCTTTTTTTTTATATTTGAGATGACAAGAAATAAATATTTTCTGTTTTTAAAAACATATGTATTAAATTTATCAAATTTATCAAATGCAATCGAAAAATTCAATTGAATTTTGTAATTTTACTTTAAATTATTAATTTTTTTTTAACAATATTGTTCAATGATATAAGCGAAAAATTAATAGATTATCTCAATTTTCCCCATTTTTAATTTTATTAACTTTTAAATTAGTAAAACCACATTTTATTACTTAGTCCACTCCTGTTAATTATACAATTTAAAAAAAATAACAATAACCATCTTCAATAAACTTTTAATATATAGCGGCAGTACAAAATTTCACGTACATTTCTGTACATTTAAAGAATAGTTATTTTATACAATAACATACACTAATTAGCAACTAGTTTGAGTAAAATTTTATTTTCAATTATAATGATATCTTATTGTTGTCAAGTAAAAATTATATAATTATTAAAATTTTTAATTATTTACATACTATGTATCAATTATACATAGCCTAACCTGTAAATTTACGATGTCATAACATAAAATTTTTATTGAAAATAAATTTATTTTAATTATTTAAAATTTCATAAAAAAATTTTTTTTTGTATTTAAATAAAAATATAATTAAGAGCCACGGTTTAGTTTAAATAATATTTAATTATGATATGCATTTAATAATAAAAATTATAATATTGTAGCGTTAAAATATAAATTTCTTTATGATTGATAATTTTCAAATGTCTTAAAAATGAATTTTTATCATGCTATAAGCCAAACATGGCCAAACTGCGGCTCTTCAACCAATTTCATGCGGCTCTCGAAGAAAAAATTAACAAATATTTTTAGTGCAGCTCAAGTCGAAAAAAAATATTCCCAAAAAAAATTTTTTTATAGAAATTTGACTGAAAGTAAAAACGCAGTAGAGTATAGCTTTTCCCACACTTTTTAATTTTGTCAATGCTTACTTAACGTATGGAAAAATAATTTGTATATATTGGTAAATTCTTAAACGTCAAATTTTACAAAATCTGAGTTGTCTGAGTTTCAAATTTCTGAAAATCTGGCTTACAATCAATTGTAAGCCAGATTTTCAGAAATTTGCAATACAAACCAAGCCACATGCATCAACCAGTAAAGTATAAAAATATCATATTTTTTTTCTTTAATTCTAACTCTTTTTTATTTGTAGGACTAAGACATTTTCAGCCAGATATTACATAATTTATAATTTATATCATTGCGGCTCGCAAAAAATTCAAGATTTTGAGTTTTGGCTCTTACCATGACCAAGTCTGGCCACCCCTGCTATAAGCTGTTTGTATTAAAAAAAACTTATGAATTCCACACGAAATTTATAAAATGTTTTTTTTTTGTTGTGATTATGTTTTAATGATATTAGTATTGGCTTTTAAATTATTATTATATTATAGTAAAGTATATTATGAAAAATGAATACATCACGTAATAAGAACCTCTATCTAAATAACAATTAATCTGGAAATAGGATTCATTTTAATAATAGAATTTGACGGCTCTCAATTATGAAATCTCTATTTTACGAACAAAACTTTCGTCCTTATATAGTGTATTACGGAATTTCATGTTTTGATCATAAAGAGATTCTACTGTATATTACAAACTGATTTGACCCTTATAAACTATTTACGTACTACATGAAATGTACACATACAGCCTATAGATATGCATATATAGGATAACGTCTGTATGTTAGAGCAAATAATAATTTTTGATAATATGTGTGTTTCAAAATAAAAGAAATTAATATATTCCAATTACGAAAAAGAAGACCAATAAATACAAAAACGCCCAATTAAAGTAGAAATGATTAATCAAAAGTTACAACAACACAAATTTGTACTCATTTAATAGAAATACTCATACATTATTGTAGTACTTATGATGTCATAATTGGCAATAAAATTATAGAAGGGTTAAAAGAAAAAAGAAATAAATAGCTGTACGTTATATACTGCACAATCTTTTGAAAAAATATTTCACAACTGCACCCACAACCAAATTAAAACACTCCAAAAAAATTTCCGCTTTTTATCACTTTATACTAGCCTATTTATGAAATTAACAATTTAATTATTTATTATTTTAAAAGAAAATTATTTTACTTGATTAGGGTGCAATAAATCGAATTTTCTTTATTCGAAATAACAAGTTATCGACAGATTAGATTTATGTAGTTCGGTAAAGGGAAGGAATATTTTTTATTAATTGCATAAAATTACACAACAACATTTTATTATTTGAATAGTTTATAATTTACGGAATACTGCAAAATGTTCACAACCTCTAAAAAAAAATCTTTAACAATCAAATAATATGTTCGTGTAAATATGTTCTGTTTACATTAATTTTTTTGATATCAAATAGAATGCGAATGTAAACACATATTTTAATAAAAATGTTAACTAAAAAATCTCGTTAACAATACTTTTTGACCATCTAAATTTCTAAAAAAAAAACACGGCAGTAAAATAAAGATAACTTGAAATACCTAGGCTATTATAAGCAAATGCATTTAGAACAAATAATTTTTATCGCGAGAATTTTTAAAACATTTTAATAGACGATAAATTCATAAATTACTTGTGGACTCAGTAGCTCTATAGTACAATACAATTTATAAAATAGCACACTCATTAAAGTAAACACATATGTAAATATGTACATGATAAATTGTGCAACAGTTCTTTATGTTATGCTTAATTATTTTGGTTCTTCTTAGTCATTAACTTTACTGTCACTTAGTTAAAAAACAAAAATAATAACAAGATATAAAAAATTTATTTACTTTTTAAAACTCGTCATAAAATTAAATATAAACACAAACATCTATTCAATATATTATTTAATAAAATTATGATTGTATTGTTCTGTCACGTTTTAATTAATTAATTTATGATCTGACTTCATCAAAATGTTATAACAGTAACTGTCGGGGATTACTAATCAGTATTTTGTAGTAATAGTTAGTTGCATGTTATAAATGTATTAGCATTAATAAAACCTATTATTAAATGTATATATTTTTTTTTACAAATTTGCAAAAATAAATCAATTTTTAATGTTTTAGCAATGTTTAAATAGAATTTTGTTAGGATTGCACAAAAAATTATGTTTTCATATTATATTTATGTGTAATTTGTTGTTTCAACTATTTAAAGTTGCAATAAAATCTTTGTGACCAATTTGATAGTTAATTACCCAAATAATGGTCAATTTACTTTAAAATTCAACTTCAAAATTTGGACGTCTTCTCATTAAATTATGAACTTCATTTTTACGTTTACAATCTGAATTTATCTACGTTCGCAAAGATGTATGACATAGAAGCACTTGTGTTTTATTCTTAATAACCATTTAAATTTATTTTTGAAATAAATTTTATATTATTTTATAATAAATGCAGAACAGAAAGATGGGACATAAATACATTAGACCAGTCATTCTCATACATAGATTGTAATTCGACATACGCAAAATGTAACTTTAATATAAACAAAATTACATATTTGGGAGACAATTTTATTATTATTTTTCTTAAGAATCAATTACAGAGTTCTTAAAATAAACATTGTATTCCTTTATAACTTCACAATATTATAGAATTCGTCCATTCAAAATTTACTAAATTCTTTTATGTACACATTTAATTAATTAAAATTTATTACACCCTTCTACATTGGCCTTAAATAATTACAAATTTTAATTAACTTATTACCAAAGATTAGGTATATTAAGTGAATTCATATGTATTAATAATTTAGCTCATATAGTTTACAATTACTTATTATATTATTTTTTGTAACTAACTAAAATTGTGTGCTCTTCAAGAACAACAACAGTTAAGAATTAATACTTTAAAAAAATAATTAAAAGTATAATGGCAAGGTTGTTCTGCTTAATTGAATCAAAAATTGAAAAAGAACTGAAATCATATGTATATCAGCCAATATTAATTCAACACGTTACTCATTATATTACTAGATTTAAAGCTATTCCAGTATGCAACCTTTACATTGTAAGCAAAAAACAAAAACGACACAACAATACAAAACACACACCTGTTTATTGATATGCAATTTTCATAATACTTTTAAGAACAATAAATTCACTATTACTGCAAAGGAAACATTGAAATTCTGGTGATGCATGTATGCCCACAAACTGTTTTGCAGAATAAAATTATATATACCTATTTTGTTTTACACATATTTACATTTTTAATCATACGTATGTACGTAAATAAGCAATATTTAAAATGTTATGCCAGTAATCGATTGAATGAAACAAAATTTAAATTATGTATAGATCTACATAAATTATGCCGAAAGTTAAATGAACTTGACAATGAAATTTCGTTATCGGTATCCAACTTAAAATTATTTCAAAAGTTTTCTATACCTCCAAAAGTTTATAAAAAACAAGAAACATATTATTACGCTATTTAAAAATAATATTAAACGGCAAAAATTTTGGATAAAGCATTTTTGCAATTTTTTTTAATGCAAAACTGAAAATTAAAGAAAAACTTAAGTACAAACGAAATTGCTTACCTTAATAGAATTGTTAGCTGCAAATCATGACCTAGTCTTTCAAGTGCGGGAATACCTTCAACTCTTAAAATATTAATTTTTTCGCGTAAGGATCTTGAGATCGTTACTTGGTTATGACGCTCTCTTAAAATTTCCAAAATATTTGGTTGACGGAGAAATGCAATTACCTTTTTTTTACAAATTTGAAAAAAAATTGATGAATTAATAAATGTATTATCAATTATTTTTGTTTTCTACTAACCTTTTCGTTATAAGCAACTGGTACTTCAGGATTATCTTGTTGCATATTACTTCTTGGTAAGGAATTTGGTGGTCGTGGTGGCGGAATTGGAGCAATTTCATTGACTTCATTAGCCGGTTGTCTATGTCTTATACGTGGACATTCGATTGGTAACCTGGGGTCCATAAATGATGTTTTTCTGTTTGCATGGTCAATAAAAAATTGTTTGCCAGAGTGATCTAATTTCGTGTCCCAGCCAGCTGGCAAATCTTTATTTATTTGTGCAAATGAATTGACTAAACCGACTAAATCTTTATTATATTGATAACGTTGAAAACTATTTGGATCGCGGCGTATTCTAATGACCATATGTTTTAGGGCAGCATTTCGATTATATATTGAAAGAGCTTCTTCATTTGTATGCAACATTGAATAAAAATCAGGTCTACATAGCATTTGAACAGCAGGATGTGTTCCATTTAACTGCATCCGTTCGGAATCAGAAACATTGAAACTACGAGTGGTATCTCCTGATGAACGATTTTCGCTAGTAATTGTGCGTCTTATTGATTGATACCGACGATCTAACTGTTGACGATGTTGATCTCTTCCTCCTGCTAAACCACTCGCTGGCCCAGTTGAACCAGGTCTTTGCCAACTGGTTGTGCGTGTTGTGTGATCGATATAGAATATTCGACCATGGGAATCCATTCTAGCTTCCCAAGCTGGTGGCAGAGGATCTTCAGTATCTGGCAGTATTCCCCGACTAATACCAGCACTTCTTTCTGGAATTGATGGCAGCCTTGCACTTGATATATGAATCACTTCTGAATCATTAACATTGTGAGAGTTCGTCATCTCTGAATGGTTGGATTGTTCAATTCCATACTCGATTGGGTTTGAAGGAATCATGGTATTAAGTATCTCATTTGAAGCAGCTCCTTCTAAAAATAAATATTATTTTAATTTGTCATATAATGGTATTAATCTTTTCATATATTTTTACCAAGCAAACTCAATTCTATTGGACTTTCATCTGATGTAGTATTTGTTTGAATAACGTCAACACTTGGGTTAAGTTTCTGTCTACGTGCATGATGCGTTGGCGTAGGTGGGCATACCAAATTTACATTCCCAGAAGCACCGTTTAATGTTCCAAAACTACTTGTCGACGCACCTGCCCCGCCAATTCGTGTAAGTAACCTTGGCTGGGGTCTCAAAATTTGTTTTGTTGGACCTAACAATTGAGATACTGGTGATGTTATACCAGGTTCAGATAAAGAAGACAATTCCAAAGGCGAAGCACTACGTGTTGAGGACCCCGATGGCGGACTTCTTTGCAAAATCCGTGACCCATAAAAATTAGTCGAATCTGATAAACTTTGTATTGAAGGCTTATATTTACTACCATTAGATAAAGTTCTAGTCAAGGGGCGGTGTTGCCGAATTGTGTCACTACCAATGGCTTCATTAGTCAATATAGGAAACTCATAACTAATTTCACTAGCTGGCACTTTACGTGTTAAAATTGTATTTATATAATTATCTGGACCGATTTTTTTCTTTAATAAGGGTTTAAATTTTACTTGTTCCGTACAGCTGTTTGGTGAATTGGAGGGATTGCCTAATGTTATGTGAGTACTGGATGCACCACAAATATCATTTGAACAATCTATCGATGAAGTTGGAGACATTTTTAATGACAATCTATTTCGACTGGTATGATCTGTTAAATCGAATTTTCCGTTTAACAAAGATCCGTTTGCATTGTTGTCTGTACTCATATTCAGTCTATATGTTGCACTATTATCTGTGCAGTCATCTTTAGTAATTGTAAAAATTTCGTCAGAATCATCCATATCAATAATATCGAATTTAAACACATCACCACCCAAAGACATTGCCCCAGGGTCGCTGAAATTTGTTTTTTTCACTATGTTCAAATTGGAATTTTTTGGAGGCCAAGAACGCTCTAATGGACGGTGCATTTTATTGGCTACAATTAATTAGTTAAAAAAAAATTCAGAAGTTTTCGATTTCAAATTGAAAATTATTTTAGCATTTTTTACCTAAAGTTGTGTTATTAGATGGTGATATTCCTACGAGCGGGCTCATTGTAACAGCAGCATCAGATAATTTTTGCGAACTTTCAAGGGAATTATTAGCTGCTTCCAAACTAACTTCTGGAGGAACATTTTCGAAATTCTCTCTTGATATCCATATATTAAAATAATCAGAGGAGTCGTCGCACCCACTGTATGATGAAGATTTTTTAGTAACTCCACTGTTACTAAGACTGTGGGGAATAATACCATAATTCGTATTTTTGACCTTTTTTTTTGTACCATTTGCCGATAAATCCCCGCTGCCAATTCCATTATTTAGCTTAGATTTTCGACGCACGCCAGAGCAATTTCCACCAGATGAGGAACATGGTGAAACATTATCGTCACCGGTACATATAGAGGAACATGGAGAAGTTTGCTGCTGCACCTGATGATCTTGTTGATTAGGCTTAATTCCTAATAAATCATTATCACCTGATGTGGCTGATATAAAGTTTTTGCTATTATTATCTAAAATCGAGTCATTCAAACTTGTTGAAATTATATCACAAATAGAATCACACTCCGTGGGTTTTGTGGCATCTACTGATGATGACTTAAGGGAGTCTTCTGTCTCATCGGCGTAAGGTATTTCTAAAGAAAATTTTATGTAAATTTTATGTACCCACCTATTCATTTTTTCAAAACAAAGAAAAACAACTTACCTAAAGATGACTGACATGTAATAAAATTATGCAAATCACCATCACCGTCATCTTCTTCATTTTGCTCATCTTCATTAGCGAAGTACTCATTTTCATTACCACTATTTTTTGGTGATATTGGTTTTTCGTTCTCTTTTAATGATGAATTTTCATTATGCTGACATTCTGTGTTAGTATTTTGTTGTTTTGGTATATTATTCGTTTCATCATGTAAGTTACACGTTTCGGGATCCAAATACAGTTCATCTTCAGTACTTTTATTTTTATCTTCATCTTCAGCATCCATATCAAAATTGGCTTTATAGATTTTCTTCAGTTTATTCAGCGATGTTCCATTTTAAAAAATGTAGATTTTTATTTTCGTATTTTTGGACGAATTTAGTTTCTATTAAAACGAAAATAGGTCATATTCAAAACAATTTGGTATTTTATTAATTTCATTAATATTGCAAATACTAAAGTTATGATTAAAATTAAATTTTCTTTTTATCTACTTTTATATTAATTAAAATTATTGAATATATTTTTAAGATTTTTTTATTTTAGACTTAAACTTAATTTTTTATCAACCCAATTTTCCAATTTTAGAAACTTAACTTGACATTTCAATTTGACAACAGACATGCCATTTTTTCTTCTTGTTTTGTTGTTTTAATATTTAGAAATAGGATTGGGCCAAAGTGACGGCTACATCTGTAATACTGTAAACCGTGGGACAAACTTATTGGTTTATTCTACCGACAAAATCCAAATAAAAAAAAAAACTGTTTCTTGATCAATAATTTTTCCATCAAATTTTCTCTCACTGTCCGGAATTCCGAAAAAAACAATTACTTCCTTTATGTGCCGGAATTGGCGGATCGAGTATTTGAATTGAAATTTCTATCTCCCTATATAACGTACTGTAAAGTTTGAAATAATATTTGAATTGAATTGAGTTTTATATTACTTAAAAAGCTAAAATTACATTGTATATTAATTTATCATTTTCAATTTTTCAATATACGGGGATTTTAAGTGCAGTAAATTTTTACACTACAATCTACTTAGAACTAATAGAATATAACATAACCTAACAAAGTATGTTCTGGCTTAAGCAAACGAGTTGTCGTGAGTTTTATTTTTAATGAACATTCGGAAAATATACTTACATAAATACATATATGTATTTTCTTTTTCCATTTATTTTTAATTTTAGTACGTATTTCTGTTACTGAAAAAATCCAAACTAATTGAGATATAATTTATAAATTTTAGTTAAAAAGTAAACAAACATACCTTTTTATTATCGATATGTACGTATGTTCATATACATACATATGTACATACTAAAATCGTTTTTTCTTTTTATTAATTAATCGCCTACTTTTCAGATTATCGGCATTTATTTTATATTCTTCTCCCTTCAAAATAATTTTAAATACATACACGCTTTTATATATGTAAGTGCATACAAAAAAGAATTTACTCTTTATTGAATAGAGCAGATTGAAAAATAAAAAGATTTAAGAAAAAAGAAGACAAATGTCAACAACAGGAAAAGAGTAAAGCATTTTTCCCATAAAAGCCTACCAAAAACTAGTACCAAAAAATTATCAATGGACTGTAGCTGCAAAAAAAAAATTTTGGTTGTTGAAGATTTACTCTGATTTAATATTTTAGTTCTCGTTCATACGTATGTATGTATACAATTAGCAAGAACGATTTGTCTAAAGCAAAAATTTTTTTACCCATGTTCACTAATATTTTCTTAATATTAAAAATTAAACAAAATTTTGTTCTCTTATTTATACCTTTTGTACCTTACGAAACAGTTACAAACTTCAATACATACATACATGAATATCAAAAAGTTTGTATATTTTGAACAGTATTGGTATAGAAACTTTGCAGTGTTTTTCCGGATAAAAAAATAAAAGCTTTTACAGAACAAAAGTACATGTGTATGTACTCAAATGGCTTTACTCAAAATATCGAAATTGCGATAAGTAGGTAGCTTTTGTAAAAATATCCCATATAAAATACATCACAGAATTTTAAAAAATTTTCGTTCTGATATTATTTCTAAATTTATTCATATATTATATCATAAATTAATTTAAGGTAATCATTAAAATATATTAAAAGTATATTTTCTTTGAATTTGAAAGATCATTTCTATTAAAATCTTCTGTTTGTCCAATTATTTCTCCCTGAACCGAAACCTCCAAACATTCTTCCACCACCGCCCATTCCCCCTCTAGAACCGCGAAAATCTCCACTACCACGACTGTACTTGCCACCACCTCTCCCAGGTCCTCCCATATTGCTTCCACTTCTTTGTTGATTAGGCATAATACCAACTTCTCTTTGTATAGTATAGTCCCCTGAATTCATTATACATAATTCTTTAATGACTTTGACTAAATTAGCGTATGGTTCCTCTAAATTCAGAATTTCTGTGGGCGATTCAGCAGCTTTTGTTACCAGATCTTCGATTGCTGGTCTAAGAGCTGCTAAATAAGCTGCTGCTTTTGGATCCATGTCAAAATTTAGCCAATTATCAAGACGAACAGTTTTATTTTCAACAAGGTCTATTTTCCTACATCCGAATAGCATTAGATGTAATGGTGCAACCATCGTCAATTGTTTGCAAGAAACTGCACGGGTACGTATTTTCTCGCCAAATATGAAAAAAGGATATGGAAAAGTAACCTGCAAATTGCTGCAATTAACTGAAGTTTTATGTATTAAAGCTGCTTTTGACTCTGTTGTAAGTACTTTACGTTTTTCTTTGTGATAACATACATTGGGGTACAGACCTAAGCATAGAAGAGCTATAGTTAAGTCTAGTTGCGGATCATCAGCGTTTGCGTCAATATGTATTTGCACTAAAGATTCCTCAGGAAATCCAGCCTGCTGAAGCAAATCTAAAAGCTGCCTTTTCGCTTCATTCATAACACGCATGGTGGGTAACTGAAGACCTTTCCATTCACAAAAACGTATTTCTTCTTCTTCGCCTTTATATTTAGCTCTTTCCCACATTTGACTGGCAATCAACATAGCTACATGATCTGAACATTTATTCCCTGCAAGATTTTTTTGATGGGGTGCCAATCTTCTCTGTCCAATATCAAGTGCAAAAACTTCCGAAAACGTGCTGGAATAAGAAGCCATTGCGGTAAGTGGGTCCGCTACAGAAAACACTGAACCTAGGATCATCATTTTTCCCAATCTTGGTTCTATTGGTAGCCGTGCTAAAATTTTTCCAAGTGGTGTTAATTCATCATTTTCATCCAAAGCTTTCATATCGCGTAAAAGTACTTCAGCTTCAATTACAGCATCTAACGGAGGAGGCTCTATAGCTTTGGACAAAAATTGATGAATAGAACCAAGTCTCAAAAGTTTTATGCTTAATGAAAGCTCATGCAAAGGAGTACGAAACATTTCTGGTGTTAATTGCTCCTCCAGCTTCTCAAACCGAGCTCTGGAACATAAAGTAAAACAGAATCCTGGTCTTACACGTCCGGCTCGACCTTTACGTTGTTCTAAATTCGTTTTACTAGCCCAAACTGTTGCGTAGCTGGTAAGATTGTTATGTGAAGTAAACATCTTCATTCTCGCTTTACAGATATCGACAACGAACACGATATCATCAATTGTAATTGAAGTTTCTGCAATATTTGTAGACAGAATAATTTTTCGAACTCCAGTTGGGACAGGTTCGAAAACCTTTCTCTGATCTTCTCTTGGAATTTGTGAATGGCACGGCAAAATTCTGTAGGTAGAACTACCGAACTCTCTGGAGTTTTGCAAAAATTTCATCATGGCAAAAATTAAATTCCAACCTGGTAAAAACACCAATATTGATCCAGGGACGTTTTGCTGTTTGATATATAAAAATATTGCTTCAATTAACTCGAAGTTACACTCTGATTCCGATATTTGGGCCATTGAATTTTTTGTTTGAATGGAATAATCAAGTCCACAAATTTTATTAAGATTTTGTTCTCCACCATCTTCGGCGTTTTCTACTGTGGAATCTTCTTCCTTTTCTTCTTCCCTTTTTCTTTTGCGACTTTCTGCTGTGGGTACAAATTTTGTCAATTCTATGCAATCTTCCAAAAAAAATTGTTGAACAGGAAATGTGCGGCCAGGTACTTCCAATACTGGGCATTTGCCAAAATATTCTGAAAAAAGCGTAGTATCTATTGTAGCTGACATTAATATCACACGTAAATCTGGATAAGTGTGCACCATATCACGCAGAACTACGAGTAAAAAGTCGCTATTTACATCACGTTCATGTATTTCATCAACAATTACATGCGAAATTCCTCGCAAACCTGCTTCAAGTTTTCTTAACAATACTCCAATAGTACAAAATAGTATAGCTCCATAGGGACGTGGAATCATTGACTCAAATCGAACGGAATAACCTACAGATTCACCAAGAGGCTCATTTTGTTCATTGGCAATACGCTCGGCAACTGAAATTGCACTTATTCGTCTCGGTTGCGTTACATATATATTACAATAAGCTCCTTGTTCTGAATTTATATAGTCCTCGAGAATATATTGAGCTATTTGAGTAGTTTTACCACATCCGGTATTACCTCGAATAAGCACTACAGGATTATCGTTGATGGCCGACATGATTTCATTCCGCATTTTTGCTATTGGTAATTTATTTCTGAATTCGACAAATTCTAGATATACAGAATCATTCATTTTTTTTTCCCTAAAAGAGGAGCTCAAATCTTGACACAACGCATCTAAAGAGGCAGTTGCCAAATAACCCTCATCAATATTGCAAGAACTCCATGCATTCCAATTTGGTAAAGGAGGGGACCATGATATAACCGAGCCTTGCTGGTTTTTATTTATATTTTTTCTTGCATTTTCGTTTTTATTAGTAACAATTAAACTGTAACTATTTGACTCTGATTGCTCATCTTTATTCGAATTTTTTGTAATCACCTCTAAGTTTAAATCTTCAACAACCTTTCTTACTTTTTCAATCAGTTCTGGCGCTATCTTTACTTCATATGATTTCAATTCTTCATCATCCTTTTTCTTTTTAAGTGTTCCTGAAAAAGCTTCTATTACACCTAAATGGTACAATTGCCTTACTAAGGATAGAGCACAAGATTTGCTTGCAGATTGTTTATTGGATCCAGATTCTCTAGCTGTAATAGTACGTTTTAACTCTCGAACAAAAATGTGCATTTCAGCCAGAAAGCTTCGGGAATGATCGGGACCCACAGGGGTATATTTATAATCTGCTTGAATTTTATTCATTTGCATGAATTGATGAAGTTTCGCTTTTGCATTTTCAATTGTCCAATTCCCGTGAATTCCAGCATTTACATCTAAGGATTCAGCCTCATCCATATTTAGTTTTTCGGCTGCACGGTCTATGAAATCGTAATGTTTATTCTCTCCACTTACTCCACGATATGCTTGACCCAGATCTTGAGGACCCATACCACTGCCGAATAAATTTGGACGAGGACTTTCTGTAAAATTGGTTGTCTCAAAAACTTTTTCCTTATCATTTGAATCATTAGAAGGCGCTGCAGCCGAATTGCTAGACTCATTAGGTATTTCACTTGATTTTAAATTTCCATTTCTAACCAAAAAATTTAAAAAATCTCGACAAGCATTCCTTTCAGCATCCTTTTTGTTAGTAGAATTTCCTACTCCAACATAAGAAAATGTATTTACCCTGACTTCACATAAAAATCTTTGACGATGTTTCGGTCCTGTAGGACGTATATTAAATTCATGTTCCACCTTCATTTTTGCGCACCATTCATGAAAAAATGATTTTATATCCATATCTAAAAAAACAAATATTACTTGCATTGATTGAAATTATGTTTGACATTAAAATTTACTGCTCAATTATTTTCACAAAATGTTTGTGAAATTAACTAAAATTGAATTTCCGTCTAAATTTTGATTGCGTTTTTTTTTAAGTAAAAATTTCAGAGAAACACTTTTAATACACCAACTTTCTGTAAGCCGATATTTTAATTAAACTTAGGTATCCATTAATTTTTAGCCTCGACGCTTTTTGACGTTGAGTACAACATAATGTCATTTAGACTGTAATGAAAATCGTAAAAATTTACAATAAACACAATCATTGTTCAAGAGCGTCAAGAATTAAAGAGCATAGCAAATAAAATACATAGATATATATGTGGGTTGACGGCTATTCGCACAAAAATCAATTCATCCTATTTGATTTTAATGAGCTGAATGGTATTTTGTTTGAAGTGACTGTCTGCCAACAATTTTTCCAGTAAAAGCGTAAATCCATACTTACGCTTTTTCAAAGGATTTTTCGAATGAAATGCAAATTGACGGTTCCTTTCCACAAAAATGTCATTCAGCCCATTAAAGTCAAGTAGAGAAAAGAGAGATGTTTTTATAGGAAGTAACCCTCAACCGTTTTCACAGGAAGTAACTGTCTACCATGTATTCCAGCTCTCTCACACAAATCAGTATTTTTGTGAGAAGTGACCGTCAACCTCCAAAAATAGATGATGTATGTAAAAACGCGTTTGTCATCAAACAACTTCAGCTAATTATATAAATCGCTTTGACTATATTGGGTTTTCGTTTGCAAAAATGAAAAATAAAAGTTTCCAGTTCTGCACGTTGGTTTGTTTTTGTTTATTATTTTAACTTAATAAATATACAAATACAATTTCTATTGATACGAAAGAAAGATTTTTTTTTTTCAAAATCATCATTAAATTTTTATTTTATATTTTAAGATATTTTAATGGAGGTTTTCGCTAAAAAACAAATCAGCTCAAATTAATAAAACAATTCCTAATGTTGAAATTTCTCAGAACAAAATTTCAATTGATTCAAGAAATCCAAACTTTTTACCCAAAACTTTATTGTAGTAAGGTTTTTGTTAAATCCTTAAAGGATAAAATGGCAAGTGTTCAACACGCACAAACACAACACGGAAATTCAAAATTTGTTGATGAAGAGAACATAACCGTTTTACGTACAACACATTCGCCTATATCAAATATAGAAGAATTAGATTTTAAAGAGGTTGAACTGCTTAACAGTGCGAAATATTTAAATGATGATTTAGTTTCTAATGAAGGAGAACCAGCGTCGGAACATATTAAAAAGGAAAATGCTGATAAAAGCAAGTGTGTATGGTTCTTTGATTCCGAATCTTATTCTTCATTATCGAAAAGTGAATCAAATGCAGACAAGCCCCTTACAAATCCAGAAAAACGAAAAACTCAAGAAAATCAGAGCAATTCAGAATTTAAAAAACCGAAGTTGGAAACAAAAGATTTAAAAGCAAAGAGACCCGGTTTTTCGGAGGATCGCTATAATGAAACATCTTATTATTTCGAAAATGGATTACGCAAAGTGTACCCTTATTATTTTACTTTTACAACATTTACAAAAGGCAGATGGGTTGGCGAAAAAATTCTTGATGTTTTTTCCCGGGAATTTCGGGCTCACCCTGCAGAAGAATATGAAAGGTCTATTAATTCGGGATCTTTAACTGTAAACTACGAGAAAGTTTCAACCAATTACATTCTCAAACATAATGATCTACTGGCTAACATAGTTCACAGACACGAAGTACCAGTTACAAATCAATTAATTGAAATTATCGAAATGGATTGTAATATGGTAGCAATTAATAAACCAGCTTCGATCCCAGTTCATCCATGTGGACGTTACCGACACAATACTGTTGTTTTCATTTTGGCAAAAGAATATAATTTAAAAAATTTAAGAACAATACATCGTTTGGATCGCTTAACGTCTGGACTGTTGTTATTTGGAAGAAACCCTAAGAAAGCAAGAGAAATGGAGGTACAAATAAGAAATCGGGAGGTTAAAAAAGAATATGTGTGTCGTGTAGAAGGAAATTTTCCAAATGGTGTAATTGAATGTAAAGAACCTATTGAAGTAGTAAGTTATAAAATTGGAGTCTGCAAAGTATCAACGAAAGGCAAAGATTGTAGCACTTCTTTCCAAAAATTGAATTATGATGGCAAAAGTAGTATTGTTTTGTGTAAGCCAAGAACTGGAAGGATGCATCAAATTCGAGTACATTTACAGTTTTTAGGGTATCCTATAATTAATGATCCATTATATAATCATGAAGTTTTTGGCCCAAAAAAGGGTAAAGGGGGTGATATTGGTGGAAAAAGTGATGAACAGCTAGTTAAAGATTTGATAGAAATTCATAACGCAGAAAATTGGTTGAGTGCTGAAAGGGATTCTAGTCCCTTCCAAGTTTCTGATGTTAATATAGAAAATATAATATCCGGAAATACAAAAAAAGGTGATAAATTTGACAATAATGATGAGCACTGTTCAAATATCTTTGAACATCAAAATAATACTGATGCAGTTACTTATAATAAAATCACTGAAATAAGAAGTGATGCTAAAGGAAACAAAACGACGATCGCTACACAAACCGGACATGACCCACCTGATTTACAATTCGACCCCAAAAAATTAACTAAGGATGAACACTGCTACGAATGTAAAATAAATTTCGCAGATCCTAAACCAAAAGATTTGATAATGTATTTACATGCTTGGAAATATGAAGGGCCTGATTGGAAATATGAAGCCAAATTGCCGGATTGGGCGAAAATTTCATAAAATGATAAAATTGGACATACCTTTACTATCTATTATGTATAAAACCAGTCTTCAATTACGATAATAAAAATTTTACTTAAAATATCTTGAAAGCCTAGATTTAAGATATCTCTACTAAGAAA
Organism: Condylostylus longicornis; assembly: GCF_029603195.1. Taxonomy (NCBI): domain Eukaryota; kingdom Metazoa; phylum Arthropoda; class Insecta; order Diptera; family Dolichopodidae; genus Condylostylus; species Condylostylus longicornis. The sequence goes on from NW_026577982.1 coordinate 1,502,606, forward strand.
AATTATATTTTATGAGAGGTGATATATTTTACAAAAAATTTATATGAAATACAATCACTTGGAAACATTTGACTAAAAAAGCTTTAAAATTATAAACTTCTTGTTATATATGTACATATTAAAAAGGATCAAGCAATTATTTTATATTTTATTGCTTGATTTTTTGAGAAAATTTACAGACTTAAAGCTGTTTTAATATTTAACTTTCTTTAAATTTAAAGAGCGTGTAAAAAGTAAATTATTATGTAACATGTAAAGTTGAAATTTTCTTTAACGAAATAAATTAGATATTTCAGCCTAAAAATTCCTGTGTCTTTTTTATGAAAGAAAGTATTGAAAAATGTGAATAACAAAAATTGGAATATTTTTATTGTACAAATTAAATTAGTTTAAATCTATTTGTTCTTTTTCTGTTCTCAAATCCTTTTCTTCCTCCTTTTCTTGTTCAGGCTCATCTAATATGTCGGTTTCAATTTTTTTCCCAAATATTTTTGATTTAATTTTACTAAAAACGGAAACTTTTCCTTCATTTTTTTCAATTACTATACGTTTTGTTGCAACGCTATGAATTGGTCCAAAAGCTAAAGCTACAACGGTGCATGCTAAACAAATAACATTATAAGGCATACTGAAATCTGGTGTTGGAAGTGATAACAAAAGTGATTCGCTATGCAGTTGCAAAAAATATTTTGATCGGCTTGCATTAAATGAATGAGCAATTAAATATCCATCAATTGGTATTCTGGTATAATTTTTTCCTATAGGTAAGTTAACGCTGACAATTGCTGAACCCAGATAATGTCCGTGATTAGCATCCGGGGGATATTCTAACCATTTCAAAAAAATATAATCAAAGTCGAAATGTACACGAACAGTTGTTTTCGGCGGAATTTCCATACCTACTTCCAAATGGTATGGCCGCTCCCTTTGTTCACCAGGTATATAATGAATGAACGCAGGTTCAATATGAAGACCATTTCTAAAATAAAAAATTGCAATGTCGTATAAAATTATATAATGAATTTTCAAATATGATTTGTTTTATATTTGAACCGAAAATTTAAATTGTTTCTTACTCCGTTATAATCTTTAGTGTGTGAATATATGATGGAACAAACCATGGAATGTTTTCCATGAGAATAATATTAAGAGGCTCCCAATGAGTATTTGTTATTTCGTTCAATATTTTTCCACGTTCTTGACCATGTCCCAATATGTACCTATGTATGTAAATGGGTGGAGGTGGAATTATTCCAATTAACTGATTTTTTTTAGTCCATGCTATATTAAACAAGGATTGTGGTGTAATTTTTTTAATATCATATTCGCCGAGAGCAGTAAGGTAACCACCGCGAAAAAAATTGATATACCTATCTGGTTGGGGTGTTATATCATACAAATCCTCTGTTACATCAACATAAATTTTACTTGTTTTTGCCAATACACAATTTCCATTCAAACCTTGACCAAACATTCGGCGCAATGAAAAATCTTTTGTACCCAATAATTTTGGGTCATAAACTAAATTTGCGAACTGCATAAACTCAATAATACAACCTTCTTTTATCTCACCATCACATATAGTTCTTATGTTTAAACCAAGAGAGTGATAATTATTATTATGAACAAAACCCGAATTAAGAAGTGAAGCAAATCCATATTTACTATTGCATGGTAAGAATTTTTTCCAAGGTGTTAAATTTTCGGTGCAGACAATTTCTCTTGGCAATGTAGCATATCTGCAAATTAAATCAAATTTCTGCAGTTAAAAAATCAGTTTCTGTAATATTTTGAAGAAAAGTGCGTACCTTATATGTTTTGGCTCTTGAGGATCGGCGATACCAAACCTAGGCCGAAATGAATACGTTGGTTTTACGGTGTTTGTTTTATCGATAAAATTTAGTGATGTACATAACATCCCTGACAATATGCTAACTAAATGCTTCCATTGATTATCTACCAATGTTTCTGTTAAGTTTTTTCCTCCAAACCATGCATATACTTCAGCACCGGGCGAAGTATCAATAATTGGATACCCAAACGATTCATACCTCCATAGACCCTGAGTTAAACTAACATGTAATTCTTTTAAATTAAAATTACTTAAAATATCCGCGACCGACAATGGCATCAAATTTGTATGATCCACTTTAATAAAAATAAGATTAATTTTGATTAAGATGATATTTCTAAAGTTACGACTTACAATTTTGGTGAAAATTTAATTTCCATCTATTTGTAAATTGAAAGTACGTATTAACATGACCACTTGGTAAAGGCCTAATATAAATTTCCTCGTGGAACTCTTCATTTTCTTGCACAGATAACCCGATTAACAAGAAGATGTAAAACAATTTTGTAATCATTATTTTTTCTTTGGTTTTTTCAATATGTTATTTTAACTTTTTTTTCTTTTATTACATCTTATTTCTGAAAACTGCCGCTTCGCTAGTGATTTGATTACTGATTACTTTGCTGTGTTATTGTTGTTTGTGTCAAAATCGATTGTTTTATACAGGGTTTGACAAAATATATATTAAACCACATTCCATATTAAAGTATTTTCGATTCGATTGTTGTTCTATAAGTGGGGGATCTAAAATGTTTCTCTTCTAGTATCTCATTTTCATATATCTTTGGAGATTCTGTTCATTATTATAAACGTTTGATATTCTTTAATGTTTTAAGTTTATAGGTTTTTTAAAATTTTAATTATTTTACCTGACTTTTACTTATGAATAAAATTTATTTAGCGATTTTGGCAGATTTATTTGAGTTTGAATCAGACCATTTCAAACTCCTAGCTTATCAATTTGAATTCGAACTAAAAACCTAACAATTTATGTATAATTTTAATTTTCTTAAACTTACTGCAATATTAAAAATAATAATTTTGGGCTTTATTCAATTTACATACATATGTAGCTTTTTCTGCCAATTTATTAAATTTGAATTTAAAGTATGTTTAGTTTTATTTTTAAAAAATCAAGAAATTTTATTTGGAGTTTAACGAGTAAAAAATGGTTACAGTTTTTTCCTCTAATTTAGCATATAATTTTCCAAAAAGAAATTAGACAATCCAACGCTAACCGGATTTTCTAGATTGCCTTTGAAGATTTTGGCAAATTTACATTTTGGCAAGTCTAACCTCACATTGATTTTTGATTGATAGAGTCAATTGCACCTTATTTAGAATATGCTTATAACGTACATACAAAGCGTTAAACGGTCAAACCCCTGTAGCTATGTTAAAATAGTGCGTAACAAAAAAAATTTCATCCACAATAAAAGTATGTTATATTTTGTTTTATTTTCAGCCGTTTACACTTACGTACATATATTTTTTTAAAAAATAGTATTTTATTCTTTAAACGTTTGTAAATATTGAATCCCATCAATATTTATTTGAAGATAAAATTAAGAACTTTATTTTATGTAATCAGCAAAATTTATGAGAATTGCGGGCTTGGCAATACTTTGATAATTAGTTTTTAATTCTCGAAATTTGAATGTCAAAATACAATATCTTGGCGGCCATATTTGACATTAAACGCGTCGGCTTTTGCACAAAAGAGAAAATGTTTTGAAAAATTATATTGAATTTTTTTAATCAAGTATAAAGTTGCAATAGTTTTTTGAAATTTTGAATCGTATAAATCTATATTTACTCGATAACTCTAACTGTACTCTTAGGTATTTATAACTAACTGCAAAAATGACACTTAAAGGTAAGATTATCAGAAAAATATATTTCCATTGTCTGGCTGCAAAATGAAAAATGTTTCCTTATAGGTAAAAAAAAGAAATCTGAAAAAGCTAACGCAAAAATGTCACCTGCTCAGCAAGCTTATCCTCAACAAGGAGCAGGTCAACCGTCTGGACCAGGACAGCAACAATCCCCGCAACAGCAACAGCAAATACCTGGGGGACCACCTCAATCACAGGTAAATTTCCCACATACATACATACATATTCCACTGAAAACTTTAACTCAAAATAAGCAAATACATTTTGATTTTTCTCGAGAAAACATTATGTAATGGAAAAATAAAACGCATTTGTCTGAAATATTTTAATTATATTTTTAGCCCATGCAGCAACCGCAAATGCCACCAGGACCAGGTGTAATGCAACCTCAACGTGGTCCTCCAGGTCATCCACCCGGCCCTGGAAGAAGTGTTCCTCCTCCCCCGAGTCCGGCTCATATTCAAAAAATATTAGATGAAAATTGTGGTCTTATTCAAACTATCCAAGATTTTCAAAATATGGGGAAAATAAATGAATGCATGTCATATCAGCAAGCGCTACATAGAAATTTAGTTTATTTGGCACAATTAGCTGATTCGACACAAAATATTTCGCAAATACTACCAGTAAGTTTTGTAATAAATTAAGGAATTTTCTTTTATATGTATTAAGAAACAAAAAGAGACAACTTTTTAACATGCAGAACATAAAGAAACTAAATAAACTAAGTAGGTTTAAAAATATTTTGAAAAGTTATAAATACAAATTTAAAATGTATTGAATTGGAAATTGTTAAATATGAATCAAGAAGTATACAGGTCATAGTAATGAAGTATATTTCATATTTTTGTTGGTAGAACAAACACGCAAAATGTACAAGAGGCAAATCGAGATGCGAAATTGCTATGGTTTTTTATAATCTTAATTTTGTTTTGCTTCATGTGTGTTTTATGCCTAAGATTATTTACATACGAATATATGTACATATATATATATATGGGTTTTATCTATTTTTGAAAATTTTTGTGTACTTTTTATATCAACCGAGAAAATCGAACTAATTTAGTTAACAATAATACTAAGAGGCCAATGTAAATTTTTTTGCAGTGGTAACACTAAAACACTTTTTTATGTAAAATATAATTTTCTTATTTAAATTAGAATTTTATTGAAAAATTAAAGAGATATCCCTTATGTTTTATATGTACATACATAAGTATTTTTTAAAAATTGAAGTTCAAGATATCTTAAAAATTTTCAGCCACCACACATACTGGCACAGCAGAGTCAACTTCCGCCTCATGCAATGATGGGAGGTCCACAACAGCCTCCTCCTCAACAACAACCTGGTGGACCAAATATTGCTCAGTCTGGTGCTCCTAATATGCCACCACCACATGGTCAACCGAGTGATTTGCAAACACAACAACAGCCTGGAGGTCCCAATATGCCCCCATATGGTCAGCAATCTATTAATCAATCTTCCCACCCAAATATGGGACCAAATGCGCCTCCACAAACCCAAAATCCGCAGCAAACAGCTCAACAACCTCCCCAACAGGCTCCTTCAAGCCAAGCGCCACAATCGCAATCAAACCAACTTCCACCTCCACAAGGAGGAGGTCAACAACAACCTGGTGGTATGAATGCTTACAGAGTTCCACCTAACACTCAACAACCGGGTATGCAACAAGCGACAGCCCAACAAGGGCCACCAACTTCTACGCCAAGTAAGCGGATCAGTAATTGAATTCCAATTGATAAATCATTAAGCAGAAGATAATATGCGTTACTAATTTAAAACTCTTATATTTTAGATCAACCGAACCAGAGACCCGGTCCACAATCAAATCAACAACCACCTCCTCAACAGCAACAACCACAACAGCAGCAGCAGCAACCGCCACAACCTTACAGAGGTGCTTATCAACAACATGGTTATCCAGGATACCCGCCTCCGCCTCAATCACAACCTTATCAACAAGGTTATCCAAACCCTTATGGACAAAGTCAAGGTTATCCTCCAAATACTCAAAGTTATCATCATGCCGGGATGCCGCCTACATCAGGGGCACCACCAGGTCCCCCAGGACACCCATATCCCCAACCACCTCCTGGGGCATATCCTCCACCGCCTAATCAACAACAGCAACAGCAATCGCAAGGGCCACCCCCACCATCTCAAATGTATGGACCAGGTGGACAAGCACCACCCCCAGGTCAATATCCTCCTCCGCCTCAGAGTGCCGGTAAAAACTATATACTTCCACAATTTGGTCTCCAGCACATTTCAAATTTTTTGTTTATTTATGATTAGGAGGTACTCCACCTTCCAATATGGGCTATGGCTATTCTCATGGTCAAACTGGACCGTATGGCCAACCAAGTCAACCATATGGACAACCAAATCAGCAACCTCCAGTTCAACCAGGAACATATCCGCCTCCACCATCACAGGGATATCAGGGGTATGGCGGTCCACCACCGCCTCAACAACAATCGCAACAACAGCAGCAGCCCATGGGTGCAGTTCCTACGGTTTCTAGTGCGCCTCCAGTTGGTACGAATACAACAACGGGTAGTAATTATAGTTCTTCTCCATCGCCGGGTCAGACACCGCCACCTAATCAACAACAAGCTCAACAGCAGCAAGGCTCTAACTCTGCTCCTAACACAACAATTTCGCAATCTCAGCAGCCACCAGTATCTCAAGCGCCTAATTCTCATCAACCCCCTCCACATTCTACAGCACAACAGCAACATCCGTCAAGCCATCAACCTCCTCCAAATCAACAACAGCAGCAGCAGCCTCCACCACCAACTTCGCAGCCTTATGGCCCTCCCCAAACGGTTCCACAAAATCAACCGCCACCAAATCAACAAGTTCCATATACATCTCCTCCAGTTTCTTCGGGCCCTACTGGACCGCCGGGTCCACCAGGACCTCCACAAGCGGGAGGTTATCAACAACCTCAAGCGCCTACAGGTCCACCAGGTTCAACTTCTAATGGTGCTCAATATCAACCTCCTCCTCCTGGAGGTTCTCAGTATGGTGCACCACCGACATCAAGTCAACCCTATGCTCCTGGTGGATATCATGGTTATCATCAACAATATCCTATGCCTCCTCAGCAAGGTCCATATCCTCCTGCTCAAAGTTACCAAGGTTACAGGCCGCCTCCTAGTGGGCCCCCCCAAGTTCCACCACCTGGTTCTTACTCGTATGGATATCAACCCCCTCAATAAAAAAAAAAAAGAACAGGCGCGTCATTTATGTATTAATAAAATTTTTTTTTATTTGTGTTATTGAGATTTCTAGCTGTGCACTATTCCGTTAAAACTTTCGGGGCTTTAGATTAGGTATTAAAGATTCACAATTCTTATATAACACATACGAGTAATATTTAAAAAAGAGAACATTAAGTTATTTTTTTTTTTTTTTTGAACAAAAAACATTCAATTTTTCATAATGAAAAAATATTTGTATTTTTTCTGAATTGCTCTTTTTTGATTACTTTTTTATTTAAAGCAGCTTTAAGAATTTTTATATGATCCAAGCTTTCGTTATAACATAAAAATTAGAGCTTGAAATTCGAAATAAGAAAAAATGTTCCTAAATTTTAAATTGGAAATATAGTTGAGAATTTGGTTAGTGAATAGATTTTGTGATGAAATGAAAATCTTATAGTTGCAAATTTTTATAAAACAAATCTTATGTTCTTGCCTCTTTAAATTTGCTAACTTTTATTTGTTTCTATGAATATTGAAAAAAATTATACATAGCCCAAATACATACATAATTTCCTAGATTAATTTTAAAAATTAATGAAAAATAACATTAAAAACAATTTATTTTTGGTATATTAGTGAAAATGTGAATCGCAGGATATTAAGTGAAGTTTCTAACGAACGAAAATCTTTAAATTGGACGAAAAGATTTTATATAACAATAATGTAACAAAATTATTATGAATTAAGAGCTTATTAATATATTCAAAATAACACGAAAAATAGTTACAATATATGTTTTGTAATTGATTAAATAAAATTAAAATAAAAAAAAAGTATTTTAAAATTTGTATAAAGTTTTCCGAAATTACTAAATTAATATTATCAACATAATTTTATTATTTTTAAGCAAAAATTTAATACATGAATACTATTATGTTCAATAATTTACTTAAAATGATTTATACTTTCTAGTATTTTTCAATGGAGTTTAAAAAAAACTAGAGCTTCAAAAAAAAAAAAAATGTACTTTAAATGTAAATTAAATTTTTCGTAATAAGGTAAAATATTAGATGCAATTTAAACGTAAATATATAAAATATATCTGAAATGTATGAATTTTTCATCATCAAAAATAATAGACTGATATTTAATTTTATTTCGTAAATCAGATATAAAAACAAATCTTTAAATTTTTATTAAGAATTTTCTTTCGATATTCATAAACTCAAATTATTATTGAAAATTTATTTTTAAGCATTTTATTTTTGTAAATTTTTTCTTATTTTACAATTTTACCATGTACGTATTATATACTGAAATTCTCAAACAAGCTAAAAAGGTTTTAATATTATTGGAATTTTGTTTAAAATTTGATTTAATTTTTTATATTTTAATTTTACAAAACATTGCGTTTTCGTGTGTAGTTTTAATGGCAGATGGTCTTCAGTTGTTATTTTGAATAAATTATATTTTCAATTGTTGCCAATAACTATATAGTATAAAAATAATACTAAATAATAATAAATAATCATAATAATATAAAAAAGAAATAAAAATTAAATAATAATTAGAAATGTAAGCACATAACAATATTCAATTTTTCATTTTATTATTATTTTTTTTTAAATTTATATAATTTTGTTATAATTAGTTTTTTTTTTTTTTTAATATTTACAAATATACACACTATATATTACTTACATAATTTTTATTAGTAATTAAGCAAAAAAAAATGAGAAAAATAAATAAAAAAAAATTTTAGTACTGAATAATCTCTAATGTCTTTAAGTTAATTATATAAACTGAAAGCATTAATAAACATAATAATAGATTTTGTAATTTATTTATGTCAGGTTTCCGACTTATATTCTGAGCAAGTATCTGTTTTAGTTTTGCGTTAATATGTAATTAATGGTATTTTAATAAAATCAAGTTAATTAAACATTTTCACAATATTATATTTTTATAATAAAAATTTTCGATTTAGCATGAAATAAAACAAAAAAATTTTGAAAATTGATATTATGTAAAAAGAAATACTGAAATTATGTATTTTAAAGCCCATATTCAGTAAGGTTATAAAAGGTCCTAAATAGCAAAATTTATAAAAAAAATATTAAAAAATTGTTTAAAAAATATATCAATGACTTCATTTGAATGGACATTGAACGGAAACGCTGCCCGCAAAATATATTGAAACCTGATGTTTTCAACAACAATATATATATGTAATTTATTTAAAAATATTTAGAACAAGAATTAAACTTTTGTATTTACTAATATAATTTTAGTTACAAATTTTGATCAAAAGCTGATGAAATGACATTAAAACCCATTTAAGATTTTTTTATGGTGGTATTTGAGAGTATTAACGATTGCAAAAACAAACTAGTAGACAACTTCTATATAACAAGTATTTTATTATAAGATTCATCTTAAACTACATCAGTGTCATTGTCCAATCTAAAAATGCAGCTTTTTATTAAAGAAAAAAAAAAGAATAAATAATATTTTTTAAAATTTCATATTATGCATATTATATATAGTATATAGAAATTTATTACATAGAATTTTCATATTCATTATCTTTAGTAAAGGAGAAAAAAAATAATCGTTATTTTTTTTTTATATATATTAAGTAAATAATTCATATAACTTAATATTGTACTGTATCTTAATTATCATATAAAAATATCTATTAAAAAATGGAAAATTATTCGCATATTTTAAAATTTTTGTAATATTTAAAAAAAAAAAATTTTGTTTTTTTTTTGTAGTAAAGTTTAATGTGGAAAAAATAAAAACAAAATTTAAATTATATAGGTATGAGAAAATTATTGATTTTATTAAATAATGATTATAAGAAAAAAACAAAATTAAAAAGTATGTTTGAAGAAAATTCTTAAATATATAAAATATAATAAAGAAAATTTTGTTTTATTTTTATAACCAATTAAATTTCAAAGGTTTTAAAAATTTTATTGGAAAATTTTTACCAATATTTTACAAGGCATGAGATACCGTGATAAAATTTTCTGAATTTCTATAGCTTAGTTTATACATTTTATATTTATTTATCTACTCTAAATTTCTGTTGAATTTATTTTTCCTCTAAAAAAATTAAATAGTTTTTAGTTTTCCGAACAGTAAAAATGTTCGTAAGAAATGAGGTCTCAGTATAAAAAAATCGTTTAAAAGCACTTATTGAATTTTGTAAAATGCATGTTCTTCAAAAAATCAACTTGAATACTGCTTCAACTTGAAGATGAATTAAACTCATCTCAGGCATTTGCATGTACGAATTGCTCCTGAACATATGCACTACTCAAAATTTACATATTTTAAATTTTGTTAAATTTCTAAAATTTTACAATCATTATACATACAATATTACGTTCTTGCAAGAGTTGGAGGACTATCACACTCTGGTTTAGTTTCGCTTTTACAACGCTGTAACTATGTAGGTTTTTTCTTGGTAAAAAAAACTTAAAAGGAAGAGAATTACATATTACACAAATAAGAGACTAGACCATTTTTAAATATTTGGAAATTAAAATTTCATCACTTCCTTTTAGTTTTTCTAAAAAAAAATATGCGAACTGTCAAAAGTACAAATTTTGCATGTCTGTTGTATAAACTCACTTTAATAATTATTGTTTACTTTTCAACCGGCTAATCAGGTGATATTGTTTTGATTTGAAATGTCAAATTTTATTCAAAATACATAATATAACAAAATTTCAAATCATACGTAGCAAAAAATTTTAAATGTCAATAATTTTAATTTAAAAAAAAAAGCTTAATTTTAAAAAAGAATTATAATTTTACATCTATTTTAAATAATCGATAAATTTTTTGAAAAATAATATAATATACTCCTATTAATAAAGGTAATTTTGTTATTTTTTTTTACAATTTGGTATAATACATAGAAATTTAATTTTGAAACTAACAAATTTAATTTTTAGATGAAAAAATTTGAAAAAATATTTGTGACGGTTGGAACTACAGAATTCAATGAACTTATATATGAAATTCAAAAACAAGAATTTGTTAAAGTTTTGCAAAAATTAGAATGTAAAAATCTAACAGTACAGTTCGGAAATGGAACTGATTTTGATTTCAAAAACTTCGAATCATCTACAATAGATGTACAAACATATAGGACGAAACCAAGTATTAGCGATGATATATGTAATGCTGATTTAGTCATTAGTCATGCTGGTGTTGGAACTTGTTTAGAAGTTTTAAATTATAATAAACCTTTAATAGCTGTGATTAATACTGAATTAATGAATAATCACCAGAATGAACTTGCCACCCAATTATTTAAGCAAAAGCATTTATTTGTTTGTGAGCCTAATGATTTACAAAAAATTATTTTAACTTCAAATTTTGATGAATTATTGCCATATAAAAAGGGTGATATGAGTATATTTATTAAAAAATTAGATGAATTAATGGGATTTACGTAATAACTGTTTGAGTAGAGATATAAACATAAGTAGTTTATTTTGACGAAAACTCTTAAATACGATTTGGACGAATGTGTTGGCAAACGGATCTATATTCGAAGGAGTTCCACGTATCAGCTCGTTAAATGAGTCATAAAATAACTATATAATATTTCATTCCGTATTTTATTAAATTTTTTGATTTTTTGAAAATTAGTTTAAAAGTTTTGGAAGTTTTTTTATAATTTCACTACGAATAAAATGTAAATTAATTTGATAATTTTGATGCTATTAAAAATAACACTCTAAACTCCACTACTTTCTTTCTTTTATCGCCTGAAAACTGTTCGTCCATTCTCAAAATTTCAATTTTTAATTGTTTACCCATTTCGATCAAATCAAATTCATTTCAATTTCCACCAGCTTCCATGATTATTGCGATTCTCAAATAAAAAGTACTTCAAGAATTGATGAACAAAAAATTTGTGGAAGAATATACATGCATACATACAAGTGTTTGTACCAGATAAAATAATTGCACTTACAAATCTATACTGCAATTTTGTATACACCCACTTTACTTGCAAATATGTACATAAATTTTCATTGTTTTCCTTTTGTTTATCTCAATTCAGATCTGTATTTAGATAGACAGAATTTTAGTAGATGCCCTATGCCTTAGATTTTTTTTTACGTAGAAAGATGAAAAACTTTTCTGTTTAAAGGCATAAACTTCAAATGAATTTTTGTATTTAAAAAAAAAAAGGGTAATTTGAGGCTTTTTAATTATTTTAATTAAATTAATTAATTTAAAGTGCGATCTTCGTTCAAGAAATATGAATTTAGAATAAGCTCAGAGAAGATAGAGCTCATAAAGAAAAAACAAAAATTCAGATAAGACGTTGTACTCATTGTGAATTCCACAGTTAAATATTGGGACCCTATTTAAGTAATTCGATTTTCGTATTCGGAAAAATTATAAAGTAGTACTAATCAAATTGTACATAGAAAGACCCCAGTTCTAACTTATTTTTAAACTTTTTAATAACTATATACTGCAAAAATATTATTAATTAGAAAGCCATAAATTTGAGCATAATTGAAAAACGTTGGTTATCACAAAATTACTCGAGTATATTACGAATCTGAAAAAGTAATTTATCCATCTTCTAAATATTTGTAAGTACATATGTACATAATGTATGAAAAGACTTTTAAGATTTAATTAGGAACTTTCAGTACATATCTGAATGATCAAAAATCCCCTTTTCCCGCAAACATTGTGTTCAACACAATACCTAATTGGCAGAGAAGGACTGACTGAGAATGTAAATATTGATGAGAATGACACCTTTTATCATTTAAATCTTTCATTCACTTTCATTTGTGGCAATAATGTCAAGGATCTTAGTATAAATATTATGAAAAAGGTAATGAATATAATTAGAAATTTAAATAAAATCTTGAAATAATAAGAGTTTATTTTTTTTGCATTCCATAAATTTTTCATATTTATTATAAATAATTTTATTTATTTTTTTTTTTTGTTTCTTTTTTTTTCAATAAATTTCTTTTTTTTTTTTGTTTTCTCTTAAAAGTTATACAATATATATGTATTTATATATTCATATATAATATACATATATTTATTATAATATATATATATATATACAAACATACGTACGTGCATGTATATATGTATGTATATATTATTTTTACGATTCTTAATTATCATAACTTTTTTTTTTTTGTTTTATTTTTAATTTTTTTTTCTGTTACCTTAAATATATAATCATAATAAGTGCAAATATGTAGGTTTTTTTTTTTAAATTTTATATTTAAATTTGTTTATTTATTGATTTCATTTTTTAATTCATTAAATTAATTAATATATAAATTAATTTTTTTTTTATTTTTTTTTATTTTAGCTTTCTTATAACGCTTCATATTTTTCATATGATTACATTTTTTTTTTGTTTTCTTTTTTTTTTAATATTCTTTTTTGTTTTTATTCAAGTCTTTGGTTTCTTATGTTAATTTTGTTGTATATAAGTTTTTCAATTTTAAATATTAACTTGTTGTTTTTATTATTATGACGAAGCTTCCCCTATCTAATACAGTTAATATAAAATGAATTTTTTATTTTTGATTAATGGAAGTGATTTTTCGATATTATGAATTAATAATAATAGTTTAAACAAAATTTCTTAATATAAATAATTTCTTTTAAATTTAATTCAAAAATTATTGTTAATTTCTTAATTGTTTTTAAAGATTTGCTTTTGGGCGAATCTCGAAATGGCATTGCATTGAGACAAATCACTTGGCTTATAAATAAGTGACATTTGATCCGCATTTTTGGTAGGAAATATATTTATTTCAGCTAGTATGTATGTATATTTCTTGCGCTACAAGATTATATGTATATTTCTTGCTCACTTTATTAAAGCAGATTTCCTTCTAAAGAATTTTTTCCGAGTGCACGAAATACGTGTAAATTAACAGAAATAAATATTCGATTCTGAATGAAAAACGTAGTTTTCTTTTAATACAATAAATTTTTTTTTTTTAAATTTCGAAAAATATAAACTTTTCCAATTCATTTTTTTTTAAATTTGTTCAAGTTAATACGGTCCTCCATGATAAATTTAAAATATTTAAAATTCCTCAATATAATATTCAATTAATTAATTTTCAGTTTAATATTTACGATAAGTTTATCTATTTTCCACGAAACAAAACGATAAGAGGAAAAAATAAGAAGGATTTCAATGACTTTATCATGTGTTCTATATTGCCATATTGTACATAATACATAGCATAGGGCTTCATTTTATATTTACTATAATAAGGTTAGCTTTTGTTTATGTTTTTTTCTTTTTTTTTTTAATTTTTAATATATAATATTATTTGTTAATATATAATTGTATATATGTAATATTAAATGGTTAGTTTTTTTTTATTTTTATTCATAATTTATTTAAATACACATATTATATATATATATGCACTTATGCACACGGTATAATACGTATTTTATAATTATATTTATGTGTGCATATAAATTACTATTTAAATGAATATTTTTTTCTCTGTTTTGAATATTATTTTTCGTTCAATTTTCAATTCTTAACTAAAATTTAATATTTGCAAAAAAAAAAAAAAAAAAAAAATTATTTAATTCACAATTCGATTTTATTTTTTTGTTCTATCGTCTATATTTATATAAAATATAGATATTTTTATTTTTGTATATAATTTTATATTTACATTTATTAAACGATTTTACATAATTTTTTTTTTTTAATTCAAAAATATTCCTAATTAATTATTATAATTGTTCTTTTATTTTATTTATATTTATAACATATTATCATTAATATAATTAGAATTTCGGATTTTTTTTTCTTTACTTTACTTTATTATATTTTATGAATATTTTCATAAATTTTTATAGAAATTTTCGAAATTTAAATTTCAATTCATCTGATATTTTCAATTTATCAAAAAATAAAAATAAATTTTAATTGAAATAAAAAATTATAAATTTTATAATTAGTAATAATAATGAATGTTATTTAATAATAATAATAGTTACATAATTAAAAAAAAAATTTATTACAAATTATATTTAATTAATTAAACCAAAACAATTATGTATTCATATAATAATAATTATTATTTTTTTAAAATAATTTCTACCTATATATTGAAATTGATGATGATTTATAATATATTATATAATTAATATTGTGTTTTTTTTTTTGTTTATTCAGTTTCAGTCAGAGTATTAGACGAATTTTGAACATATTTAATATTAATTAATTAAGAATTATTTAAATATATTTATGTATTTTATTATTTACTTTATGTAAGTAAATTCATACATTTATTTATATTTTTTAAATGCAAAATTGAATAAATTGAAAAATATATATATAAATGTGATTCAATATTTATTTTTATAGGTATAAATAATATTAATTTAATATTGAATTAAAATTTTATAAGTAAATAAATTATTTAGAAACAAAATAATTTCAAGAATTTTTTCAAAAGAAATTAAGAATTTTGGAAACCTTTATCATATTTCGTTATCATAAAATTTGTTAATTAAAAAAAAAAAAGTTTTTCGTTAAGAATTTTCAAATTCGAAATTAAATTAAAAATTGAAATATTTTTTATTAGTAAAATTTTGTATTAATAATTGAAACACATAATAATTTTCTTTATTAATTTAATTAAATTTTATAGTTTAAAATTCATAAAATACTCTGTAGGAAAATATTTTTTTTTTCTTTCGTCTTCTTTTAAATATCTTAACACTATACTATTTTTAAATTTGAATACAAAAACAAAAAAAAAATTATTTTTATGTATTTATTTAGTTTTTGCTTTTATTTTATCCATGAACTATTACACATTTTATAATTTAAATTTTTTCTATTAATTATATATTAGTTTGTATTTAAAAAAAAAAAAAATGTTAATTTTTTAAATAATTTTTATTATTTTAACATAGGTAATTTATACTTATTAAATTTTAATTTTGTTTTCATTTTTGAAATTGAGTGGGATTTTTTCTTTGAATTTTTTTTATATAATATTGGTATTCATTATTTATTTTTAAATAAAAATAAAAAAAAAGCGTTTTTTTGAAATAAATTTTTAAAAAAATAGAAAATATTATGAATGAAAATAAAAGAATAATTATATATATATATATGTATAATATTTTATTAATTCAGGTCTCAATTTGTGAAGTAGACTTAAAAAAACAAAAGTTTCAAATAATTCTTATGTATATAAATTAATTAAAACTTTAAATACATAATTTATTTAATTATTTCGAATACCTGATCGTTTTTTCAAAATAATAGTTTTCTATTTTCACCTTTTTTTTTTTTAATGTTTTAATTAATAATTTCATTTATTTTTATATTAAAGAAATATAACATTGATTATTATATTTTAAAGAACATTTTTATTACATTTTTTTGACTCTCTTCTTTCTTCATTTTTAATAATACAATGAAATATTTTGAATTTATAAATAAAAAAAAATTAATAAAATTAATTTGAAATGTTAATAATTTATATTTACTTAATTATTTATATAAAAAATTTAACTATTACAAAGAAATAAACGAAATAGCATAGAATTAAATTAATTATTTGGAAATGCTGTTTATGAAAAAAAAAATATAATTTCATATATTGCAAATATATTCGGATATAATATATATTCTATTTTTTAAATTAAACAAATTTATTTTGAGAAAAATTACTATATCATATCGTAAGGTTAATGTTCGAACAACTAGATACTATTCGAAAATTTTATATTTTTATAATGAATTTTAAATTACGAATGCTTTTTTATCTGCGACCAATATCTAAACTTACGTTTTCTTAAATATCTGAAAATGATAATGCCAAAACTAGTTATCTGCATGATAAGTTATTTGTTATTTTTAAATTTTGTATCTTTAAAAGTCTCTAAAACAATAATTGCGTGTTATCTAGTTGTAGTATTAGCCTTACGATATAAAAAAAAAATATTTCAAATACCAATAAAATTATAAATTTTTGCATTTTTATTATAAATATTATTAAATTTAATTAAATATTAAAAAAATTATTAAATTTTATTGTAAAAATTTAAAAAAAAAAAATAAAATTTCGCTATTCATTTTGTGATTCAGTTAAGAAATTAGTTGCAAATCATGTTACGAATATTTTTGTTTGTTATCAAAAATAAAACTATTTTACTATATTATTCAGTTAATATCATTATTTTATTTAATAGTAAAAATAAGATTTTAATAAATAAAATTATTGTAAATGAATATTAGTAATTAAAAAATTACGATAATATACAAACAATATTTTATTATTAATATTCATGTAAAATAATATTTTAACATTTTAACATAAATTTTTTTATAATATATTTAAATATTTTTCAATATACATATATATATATATTGCATATATAACCACAATTAAATTTTTTTTTTTGTTTAATTTTATTTTAATATTGTTTTGGTATAAGCATTTTATTAATATTCAAATATTATTATTAAAAAATACACGATAAAGAAAGAAGACTTTTATATTATAAAAAAAATTATTTATCTATATATTTTTACATAATCATATTTTAATTATTGCAATTTAATTAAAAAAAAAAAAAAAAACAATGTTATATTTCATTATTATTATAGTTACAATATAATTTTTTATAATAATTAAACAAAAATGTGATATCCTTCTTTTTTTTTTTTTTTTGATTAAGACAAAATTATTTTAAAAAGGAAAAAATTATTGTAAAAAATATACATTTTCTGTTTATAAAATATTTGTATAATATTTTTTTTCTATTTATATTAAAGGAAATTATTTATTTACTGTGTAGGATTGCTATTAAGTTGTTAACCTTAATTTTTCGTTTTTTTTTTTTTTTTTTTGTATTTTATATTTTATATTCAAAGATGATATGAACTTAAAATTAAATCAAACAGCAAAAAATAAAAATTATACTACAACTATAGAAAAAAAATGAATCTCCTATTGAGATCTAAAAAAAAAAAACAATCAAAAAGAAAAATCTAAAAATATATTTAATAAATATTTAGAAACAAGAAAAAAAGCAAAAAAGAAAGAACGAAAATATATCTTAAAATATATATTATATATATTTTATTTTTTTTTTTGTGTTATTAATATTTCCTGATTATACTTATATAATTATGCATAAATTACCATTAATTCAGAGTTAATTTTAGAAATTAAATATTCGAAAATTGACTATATTTATATTTTTTTGCATTTTATTTTTTTATTTTAATATTTTAATTCATTTGTTACTATTTTTCATTTTTTATTTTCTAATTTATAAATTTTAATTTAATTTTTATTCATAGTTACTTATGCTTTTTCTCATATAATTTCTTTTTATAAAACAATGAAAGAATACAAAAAAAAAAAAGGGATGAAAAATGAAAAGGAGTATTTTTTGTTTTAAATTAATTAATTATTGTTTCATTTCTTTTCTTTTGTTTTTGCTTCATTCAAAAAATACAATTTCTTATTTATTAATTTTTTGTATTTTGTTTATTTCAAAATTTTTAATTTTGATTTTTTATTTTTGTTATTATTAATAAAATAGTTTTTTTATAATATTAATAAATCTACACTAATTATGAATTTCTAATTTTTTTTTTATATAAATGAAGAAAGATTGCATTTTCTTTATTACTTTTTTTTATTTTAGAATATAAATAGAAAAAATAAAACAAGAATTAAAATTAATAGAATAGGATAACTTTTTTATATTTATATTATATAAACTGCAATGTTATAACGGTTTGAAATTAAAAATTCTAAATTTGATTTGATTTCTTGTATGGAAACTTGAAAATAAATAAATTTTTTTTGTTAATGATTAAATTAATAATAATTAAATTATTAATAATTATATTATTTGTTTTGAATTCTAATCGAATTCCAAAATTTTTAAAAGAATACTTTAAAAATTAAATTAATTTTTTAATAAAAATGTATAAATATGAACACCCATATTCTGTTAGTCTCTTCAGCACTTGGCGAGAGTGAAATCAATTCCAAAATTTGAAATACTTAAAATCACAATACTATTTCAATAATATTTTATTCACTCCAAGTGATATGACGAACAGATTATATGAGTGACAAAATTGAGATTAAAATACTATGATTTC
Source organism: Condylostylus longicornis (assembly GCF_029603195.1). NCBI lineage: Eukaryota > Metazoa > Arthropoda > Insecta > Diptera > Dolichopodidae > Condylostylus > Condylostylus longicornis. Next base: position 1,521,780 of record NW_026577982.1, read on the forward strand.
AACGTGGAAATTTCTAAACGTGAACATTAAAAATTTGAAAAAAATATGTTTAATATTTTAATCAAAATGAAAACTTCCTTAAATTTTAATTTAATATTTCATTTTATTAGGTTTTTTTTTTTTTTTGTAAAATATATATTTGGTACAATCCAACTTAAGCCACAAAAATTCTTACAGAATTAATTAATCATTAACAAAAAATTGAATTATTTTGTATATTGTTATTTAAAAAATCATTAATAAATAGTTTTAAATTTTTATTTTAATGTAATTTGTAATAGCAGTTTTAATTTTTTTTTTCTTTCATAATTATGGAATAAATAACATTATAAAATTTTTATTAAACATATTGTTTTAGTTGAAGATTTATTTCGAAATAAAATTTATTCAAGATGAATTATTAAGTAATTTTAAACAAAATCTGATGTGAAATTTAAAGACAAAAAGCATTAATAAATTAAAAAATAAAAAAAATTTAAACATAATTTTATATACATTTTATAGTATAGCAGCAGTCTTCTTTTCATTTTTTTTCTTTTTGTTTAATCTTACAAAACAAAAAAATACAATGACTTAACATATCCGAAATTTAATTAATTTCAATTCATTCTTAAACAAATTTAAAAAAAAAAAAATGCTTTAAATTAACAAAAAAATTATTTTTTGCAAAAGAAATTTTTAAATAATTTAAAATTAAAAATTTATTTATATTAGAAAAATTGCAATCTTTCTAAGGCATCTTCTTCAAATATATTTTATTTTATATTGTTTTTTAATATTATTTGTCAAAAAAATTATTGTTATGAAAAAATAATTCATTTTGTTTTTTTTTTTTTGTAATATTAAGTTGATTTTTTTTTTCCTTTTAATAATTATTATCAATTCTTTTATTGTTGATATTACTTAAATTACTAAGTTGCTTTTCAAATTAATGCTTATATACTTTTTAATTTTTTTTTCTTTTGTTTTATTTTACGTCTAAACTTAATTACTACAATAAAAGTTGGTTTTTTATTCAATTTGTTTAATTTATTTAATTATTATGCATTATGTATTTTATAAAAAATCAATTTAGCCACAAATATTTTGAAAACATAAAAATTTTATTTTAAAAGGGGCAGAGTGAATGATTGAATGATTCTATGATTGATTGCAAAGTGATGCTATACTGTAACAATTTTAGAATAAATTTTAATATTATAAATAAATTTAGAATTGATTATTTTTTAATATAAGTTTGTAAAATTAAACAATTTGTGATGTTATTTTCTTATGGAAAATGAATTAAGGAAAATGAGCTTGATTGTAAAGATATTTGCAATTTATTACGGGTTTGTTCGAAATCATCATATAAAAGTTGTACAATTTTGTCAAAATCGAAAAAAAAAATTAAATTTCAATTTAAATTTTAATACAATGTAGGATACACGAAATTTCTAACACGAAAAAATACGTTGCATACACAATTTGACAAATATTTCAGTGTTAATAACGTCTCAGACACAACATCAAATAAATTCTGAACATAACACATCGTCAAATTTTTTTGTTGATATTTTAGAAGATGATAATTATAATGTGTCTGATGCGTCGTAGATGCAATTCCGAAGATACACTACTTGTTTTTTTTATAATTTAATTTATTTTAATTCTTCTTTCAGTTAAAAAAATATGTAAATAATTAGCAATATAATAAAATATATTGTCTTAAATACACCACTTGAGACGATGTAATTAATTTAGAATAGTAAGGACAATTAGAATGAGATATTTAAGTATTTAATATTTTTCCAAATTTGATTTATAAAAAATTACAATTTAATAATGCATTTCAAAATCTATTTTAAATATTATCTATTGTTTTTAAATTTAATCGTTTAATGGTTTTTGATTATATTTTTAAAATATTAAAAAACTTTTAATTGTTTTGAATTAAAAATAGATTTTTTTTTTGTTTATTTGTGACTAAATTTAAGAAAAAACCAACTTATACCAGCTTTATATCTTTGTCTTGTTATTGTATTTCGGGTTCTTTTTTTTTCAAATTTTTTTGTAGCTTTTAATTTAATAAGTCTTAAAATAATAATATAAATTACATACATAAAACAAATTATGAATTTAATGAAATGATTTATATATATAAATATATATTTTTTTTTCTGTTATGATATACGGAAATATAATCTTCCACATAGATTGTTGGAAGCCATTTTATTGATATTTTTTTTTAATGTTATTTAAAAAAAAAAAATGAAATGAAAAAATAAAAATGTTGAAACAATCACCCACTTTTTTTTGTTTTTAAATTTTTTATTTTATATTTTTTTTTTATTTTATATTTTGTAAAATAAAGGTAAATAATGAACACAATATTTGTTAAATTTTGTTTCTTATTCAATTTTTTTCTTTTTTCATTTTAAATATTTATAAAATTTGTTTTTGAATTTGATTCAAAATACACATTTTATTTTCATTAATTTTTTTATGCATTTTCCTTTTTCCAAAAAAAAAAATCTTTTTATTGTAGTAACAAGTATTTTGTATTTTTGTAATTTTTGTTGTTTTTGAATTGAAAAAGATTATAATATATTTACTATTTTAAAAAATGCATTCTTTTATATATTGAAAAATATTTAACATAGTAATAATACTATATATAAAATAAAAATTTATATTAAAAATATTTTATTAAAAAATTTCTATGTATTTAAAGTATGTTTTTTTATATTTTCATATAAAACTGAGACACATGTATAATATAACATCTAAAAATTATGAAAAATTTAAGTATTTATTATTGAATTGATTTAGAAATAATAATCAACTGTGTTTTGACATAAGATATTGTACTGAAACTATTAATTTATATACTTATCGTGTTTATAAATTTATTTTAAGTTTGATCTATATAGATATAATAAGTTCCAAACATCTTTGCTCGCACATGTATCATATTCCATAAACAAATTATATGTGCTACATCTTATAAATTAAAAATTCCCAATCTTATCTTCAAAAAACAGCTTTTAAAATTTATTCTTCATTCATAGAACAGCAGTAACTAAAAGAAACTTTACAATGAAAAATTAAAAGAGAAACAAAAGTAAATGCAATAAATGATTGCAATTTTCAAGTGAATTTAAAAAAAAAAAATTATTTTTTTCTTTTGAAATATGAATATATTTTTTTTCAATTTATTGATTTAATTTGTATTTTTGTAATTATATTATAAATTTTTTTAAGATGTTTTTTTTTTTTGTTATTTAAGTTGGCTAGTATTATTATTTTTTTAATGGTTAGTAGAAATTCACCAAATTCAAGATAACAAAATATGTAAGAAATTAAAATTTACTTTAAAATTTAATAGAAATGTCAAATGATTTATGAAACCACTTATGTAATATAAAAATCTAGTTGGAAAATTTTAAATAAAACAGTATTAATATTTAAATTAAATAATTATTAATTAATAATGCTTTCAGATGAAAACAAAATAATGAAATGGTTGTTAAAACTTTCAAGGCAGTGTTCTTTTTTTTTTTTGTTATTCATAAAATTAGGATATTTTTTAATGAATAATAAAAAATAAAATCTTTTTTGTATTTTTTTAAATGTTTTTGATGTTTTTTCTTCTTTTTTTTTCTCTTGTTGTAAAAATAAGGCACATAAAATTCATATTTCAAGTCTATAATTATTTTAAATAAATGGATTGTTTTTGTTTATTCTTTATTTTATTTTCTAGCATATATAGGACTACTAGTTTTGATCAAATTTGAAAGTTGAGTTTAAAATAGTTTTCAAAATTATATTTTTATGATGTATTAAAAAAATGAAAACTTAAACAAAAAAATCAAGCTTTTTTTTTCTATTTTTAATTAAATAACCATTCAAAAATAATTTAAAAACCATTAAAAATAGCTAGTCTTACATAGCAACTCTAAATATGAATTGATATTATTCAAAAATAATTTGAAAGCTACTACATGAAATTATCTATAGCTATTTTATTAAATAGGAATCTTACGTAGTAACTCTAAATGAATCCTAATCGCAGATGGTTCATTATAAGGTCTAAATTAGTAGCTGCCTATTATTACATTTTTATTTCCTAAAAAATGTAGGAAAACCTAAATTTATAATACATAATTCAATGAAAACTTCAAATTTTTGAAACATAAAATTAAATCAGTTTTAATTAATACAATTTTGAAAGTATGTAAATTGTTATTATAAACGGAAATATTAAGAAATATGTTTAATACATTTCTAGTGCCTAACAAAAAATCGAATTTATTAAAAAAACATAAATTTTATATAAAAAAAAAATTGAAATTCTAGTTTTTACTTATAATATTAAAATTAGAATTTTTAAAAAAATTTACAAAATACTTGTTACTATAATTTTGAATTTTTTATTTTTGAATACATAAATTTTGTTTTAATAAATATAGGTTAAACAAATTATAAAATTAGTTAATTATTTAATTTCATTTTGATATCAAAATGTTAATACAAATATAGAGAAGAGAAAAACTTAACCAATTTTATTATTAAAATTTTTTGATTTCGATTTTTTTTTGTTTTTTTTTTTTATTTTTTCATTTTTCAATTAATTTGTTATATAAGAAAATTCAAATTTTAATAATAAGATTTGATTTTTTCATATTTTATTTTTTTTGTGTTTTTTTTTTTTTTGATTTTTAATTTTATGATTTACAATCTATGTAAAAGTTAACAAACTGTATACATAAATACATTTAAATTTTTTAATAATAATATTATTTAATCATAATAATAGCAATTTTAATTATAATTAATATTAAATTAATTTTATTATTTTTTTTTTAAATGATTTATGATGATATAATAACCCTTAAAAATACTTAAATTTTTTTTGTTAAAATTTTTATCAAACTCCAGCAAATTAAGAAAAAAAAAAAACTAATTAAACTAATTAATGAAACTTAATTGACTTCTGACTAAAATAGGTTTTCGATAAAAAAAATAAAATTACATTGTATTTTGTGAATTTAAAAAAATGATGGAACAAAAGATTTTTTTTTTTAAAAAAATGTTTTTCATTCAATTGATTTTTTTTCTTAAGAAATATTTATTGACATTCTAAATTCAAATTAGAATTATATTTTATTATTTTTTATTTTATTTCAAATTATAAATTTATTGAGTATTTGCCATTATTGAGATATTTAGAAATTTTTAAAATCACTTAGGCTTACGTTATATTTTTTGTTTCGGGAATTATTAAATCCGCCCTAATGAAGATTTAAATGGATTGTGAAACAAAAGGGAAAAGAAACTGTAGAAGTAGAATATGTAAAATGTATTTGAATATTTTACAAATTTAGCTAGTGATATTTTAGTTTTAATATGACATTGTTTTTTTCAAGTTAATTACAAAAACCTAGCAGTAATAAAAATATTTCCTTATTTTATATGTAACCAATATTTTTGTATTTAAATTAAAATATTCTTTTATAATAATTTTTATTAAATAACATATGTGCGAAATTGAAATAAATGGCGTGAATATAAATAGCTATAAAAACAAATTATTGGACTTTTATTTTTAAATACTTAGTTAAAATTAATAAACAACTGAATTTTATGGATAAAGGTAAAGATTTTTAATTTTTATAGCAATTTATTAAACAAAAAATTAAGCAAAGTTATTTAAATATTTATTAAGAATGTATAGCTTTCTAAATTTGCAATTGAGAACTTTTTAAAAATTTGCTTTCAAAACCAAAAATTTATTTAATTTTTGGTTTTGAATCACTTCATATATAATTTTCAATTGCATTTGTAACTCTAGTAATTTAATAAAAAATATTAAAACTAATTAAATTTAGTTTTGGATGAAACTGCGATTTCATATAAGTTTCCGAATTTAAATCATATCTAAATATATAAATTCAGGCAGAAAATGAAAATTTTTGTTTAAATAACAAAATTGAAAATTTTGAAATTAGTTATAATTACTATTTCTATTATATAAGGTTACATATTTTTTTTTCATGTGAGATAAATCCTAATTAAATGAATTTTTCTAAAATAGTTTTAGTTTATTTTATATTTTCTCAAATTTTTATTGCAAAAATTATGTGCTCATATTGTTTTAGTAGCAATTATAGTATTCATAATTTAGAGATTTATTTAAGGATCGAATTCTGGAAATGCTATACCTCTTAAACCTGCACTAGGTTTGAATTGTAGTTATATTGAGAAAATATAGATAATTTGTTTAGATGAATTCTGCAATCATCAACACATTAACTGTATAATTTTAATAAAAAAAAAATTATTTAAAATTCAGAAAAAAAAGAAAATGATTCAAGCTAACAAAATAGGAAAATCTTATAACATAGTATCATATTATTTATAAATAATATTTATATTTTGGACAAATTTATATTATATTTGGGTAATATTTATATTTTTTATTTATAAAAAAAAAAAATTATACATTATTATATTTTACAACAAAATTTTGATATTAACATTTTACAAGATTGTTAATTAGTTGAATGATATTATAAATTTTAATTTTTGATACGAGCTTTTGATTAAAAAAAATTAGTATTTACAAAATAAATTTTTTATAATTATATGGAAAATTGAAATTCTAATGTTTCTGTATAATAATAATTATTATTATTTCATTTAATAATATTTTTTTTTTAAATCTTCTTAATTTTGTGACCAACTATATTATTCATTTTATTTTAATTAACATGTATGAAATATATTTTTTAAATAATAATTATTCCCATTTCTAGATTCTAATAATTTTATTTATTTTTTTTTAGTAATTTCTAATAATTAATAGTCCTTTATTATTTTGTATTTTTAATATAAATAATTTTATATAATAAAACATTATAATTTTATTTTATGACTGTAGGGTACAGTAAAAGAAAAAAAAAGGGAAACAAGTTAATAAATTTTTAAAATTTCATGTTATAAGATTATTTTGTATTACAATCAAAACAAAAATATATTAATTCTAGAATATATTTTTTTTTTATTTATTTAATTGCATCTGACATTATTATTATTATTGCAGTTTTTAAATTAATTGGAAAACATTTAACTAGAAATTATTGAGATTTTTTAAATCATTATTTTTTTTTTGTTTTTGTTTAATTGCTATTCTTATAAAAATTAAAAAATATTAAATTTTATTTGCAAAATACAATACATGTTATTTAATAATAAATATAATAAGAAATTTAATTGAAAATTTAAAAACATAATAAAATTTAAATTAAACTTAATGTGATCAAATTTTATTATTAAAAATTATGTAAGTTTTGTGATTTTAACTGCATTTATTAAATTTTATATACGGTACGCCTATTTCCATTGACTCGTTGTTTATTATTCCTGTAAAGACGGTGGTTTAACTTTTTTTTTTTAAATTTTCATTGAAGTTCTTTCATAAAATAGGATGATGATGTTTGACAAATTTTATCTGATATTTCGAAAAAAATCAAATAAAAATCAGTTCATTCTGATGATGGTTTTGATGATAGCTACATTTTTATTGTAATTATATTTGCTATTTTCCATTATTTACATTATTAATTATATATATGTATGTTGCAAGGAAATTGAAAAGAAAAGTGTGTTTCATCTGAAATAAAAAAAAAAACAAGAAAAATAAAAAATAAAATTAGAATTTTTACAAAAATTAAAAAAAAACTATAAGTTTACTAAAATAATACATTAGTAATAGGACTAATAATACAATTATTTATAAGAACTTAGGGTATAACAAAAAAAATTAAATTTATAGTAAACCAAATTTTAAAATTCTTCAAAATTTCTATTTCAAAATTATTTTCTATCAATTTGAAATTTAAATACAGTATGTAGCACTTGATTTTCTCACTATTAATTTTTTTTAGAACTAAAATTTTTAAAAATTATTTGAAGCAATAGAAATGCATAAAAGACAAAGAGAGTTTTGCAAAGAAATTTTCAAGAGTACTTGTCTTACTAGGTTTTTTTTTTAAAAATAAAAGCTCTAGTTATATTGTGATAACAAAAACTGAAAAAAAAAAATTTCTTATAAATTTTATAACAAAAATTTCTAACAGCTTGAAAAAAATTAAGTATGTACCAAGAAATTTTTTCTAGATTTTTTTTTTCTAATCGTCCTTTTGAATTTCAAAACCGCAATTTCCTCACAACAATTATAATACTAATTTTTTTTTAATTTTATATTTTACATCAAATTTAAGATTTTGTTTTCTTTTAAATATGCGCTATTACCGGAAAACATTATACCGAAAACATGAAATTATATAAAATTTTAAGATGAAAAAATTCTAGTTTTCTAATTAGTCTTTCACAATGCATACATTGTTATTATATGTATGTAATATATATATTGCAACATAATTATAATTATATGAGAAAAATATTTAAAATTTTTAATTTAACTTAAAAATTAATAAAAATAGATGAATGAAAATTATATAATACTGGAAACTTGACAATAAAATTATAAAAATAGAAATTCAAAGTAAAAATTCTTGTTGGACAAAATTATAGCGAATGATTTTTATTTAATAAAAATTTCCAAATTAATTTGGAAAATAATTGATTTTGTAGAAAATTAAATTTATTAAGAAATTACAAAGCATTTGGATAGAATAAGAATCCTGAAGACAGAGGAATATTGATTATATAAAAATTTTGGTTAAATATGAACTAATATTTTGCAAAGTTATCTAAGGTATTAGGCACAGAGTAAATTGTTTTAAAGACTATAATAAGAAGAAAAAAAACAAAGAAGCTAGAAATTTCAATAATACTTACACTCGGGAATTTTTTTTTTTTCGTTTTCGGAATGATAGTCATCTTCACATTTCAATAACAATATTGAAAATATTTTTTATATACAAAAAAAAAAAAAAAGAAAAAAATTAACACGAACGAATAAAATAAAATCGCAGATGAAAAAATTTTTTTTGAATACAATAATTGAAGGTGGTGGGGCGGACGGGGGAGCGGCGGTGATGGTATGTAGGTGTGTTTGGTGGTAGATTTGATTTAAAAACTGAACAAATTTATAATTGAAATAACAAAATATGAAGAAAAAACAAAAATATTCTTATTTTCTTTCTTTTTTTTTTAAATTTTAATTTCTTGCATTGAATGAATTTTTTTTTTTTCAATTTTTTTAATAAATCTTTTTTTTTTTTTTGTTTTATATCAATTTTGAAAAATACGGAGTAATAATTTTGGTATAATGGTGTGTAATTAATAATTATATATAATATACATATATATAGATAAATTTATATTTATATACATACATATTTTGTGTTCTAATAATTTTTTAGTTGATAATAAATCAGGTAAATTTTTTTTGAAAGAATTTAATTTTGGTCACCTTGTCAACAAATATTTTTTTTTTTTAAATTTCTATTTTAAATTTTAATTTTTTTTTTCTTCTTTAATTTATTTTTTCAAATATTATTTTTAATTGAATTTTCGTGTACTTTTATAAACAATAAAAAAAAAATTAATTTTAATTTTCATTTAATATATTTTTGTTCTCTCTCTTATATTTTTTTTGCTATATAAATTAATTTTTTAATTTCATAAGCACATAATTTTAATATTTTAATATAAAGTATGTGTTTTTTTTTTTTTTTTGCAATTTTTAATTTTTTTCCTACTAATTTTGAGTTATTTGTTTTTACTAAATCTAATAATTTTGTTCTTCTGTTTGTTAAATTATTTTAATTTTTTAAATTTAAATTTAATTTATAAATTTTGTTTTTGCTTTGCTTTTTTTTTGCTTTTTCTTTAAATATTTTCACAGAATTTTTTTTTCGCATTAATAATATTTTTAATTTTGTATAAAATAATTTGTTTAAATTAATTTTATTTTAATAATTCGTTCTCTTAAAAACTCAGATTTTTATTTTTATTATTTCTAATAATTATAATTAATAATATATATATATATATATATAAATTATAATATTTATTAAATTTATTAATATAAATATGCATTTATACATATACATACTTTTTGAATTTATCGAAGATAAGAAATCATTTATTAACACGTTTTCTTGATTCAATTCTTCTTTTTGAATAATAGTATTTTTAATAATAATATTTTTATTTTTTTAATTTTTATTTAATATAGGATCACACACGTAATTAATTAAAAGAAAATAATAGTAATAATAAATTGTAACAAAAAATTTTTAATTAAAAAATAGTTTTTCATTTAATTTTTTTTTTAAGTTTCTTCATTTTTTTTTTTTATTAAATTTCAAACCAAACAATCCAAAAAAATAGGAACGCTTTGATTTTTTTTATTTATTTATTAATTAGATTATTCTTCAGTTTTCTTCTTTTAAATTTTGAAAAAAAAATTAATTTAAATATCATCGTCATCTTCTTCAATTATATCGTCAATATCATCAAAATCATCATGATGATGATGTTTCATTTCATAATTATCTCGTAATAATTGATGTTCATCTTCATCATCTCCACTAATAATTATACCATCACAAATATTATCTTCAACATCAGTAATACGATTACTACCCGTACCACCACCACTTTCACCAATACGTCTTCTTGTTATAATGTCGTCATCGTTATCATTTTCATTATCATTAATATCACCACCATCACCTGACATATATGCTGGAAATTTACGTTTTTTACCACGATTAATATTACCAATTCCACTACTTCCACTTTTACTACCACCAACACTATTAATACCACGATTACTGCCATGATTATTGCTACTACTGCTTGATTTTAATGTATGAGAATGTAAAAATTCATCTTCTTCATCTTCTTCAACAAATGTTGTTCCCATAGATTGTTGTTGACGTGCTAAAGCTGCTTCTTGTTTGGAACGTAATAATTCTAAATCTTGTGGAGTGCGTTTTTTACGGAATTCATATACCAATGGAAATATATGTTCAATAGCAGTTTGTACATGTGCAACACTAGCAGCTAAAAAAAATAAAATGAAAAATGTAATTTAAAATTATTTTAAGACACAGAAAAACAAATTTTTTTTTATTTCTTTCGAAATTCGGTGATTTATGTGTTACAGTTGATTTAGAATATTTAAAATTTGTCAAATATTTTATGAAATACTAAATGTTGAACTAGAGAATACATGCCGAATATATTTCTAATAATTCAACAATAAAATTACAATGTGATTTAATAACTTACCAGTAACTGTAATACTTCCAGTTGAAAATATTTTTAATGTTGCCTTTGGATACCTTAATTTATATGTAACACCGGGATGTAGTTCTGGTTCATAGCTAGCATCCTTTTTATATTTTTCAGAAAAATTAACAATTTTTATTGCCCATGGCATACTGCATGTACCCAATACATTAACAACACGAAAATTATGAAAGCGAACATTAAAACCTAATTTTTGAAGGCAACGAGCATATCGGCGCGCAGCAATTTTAGCCTGTAAATTAAGTATAAATATATTATTAAATTATTTTTCACTTGCTCATTAAATTGACTTTAATTCCTATAAATTTTAATAAAATGTAAAAAAAAATGCCATTTTAAATAAATCATAACTTCATAAAATAATTGAAAATAAAGAATAAGTATGAGAGAAATTTATGCCTTTAAGAATTTATTACCGAATGATGGTTTTTGCTTAAAAGATCACTTAAATTTATTTTTTGAAATTTCAATTATGTTTTTTTATTAAACTCAATTTTAGTTTTCATATTTTATATAAGTAAAACAGGAAAATTGCAAATTGGACTAATTCATAAGTACATACATACATATGAGACAATGAAAGAAAAATGAGAAATAATTAAAAATAAAGTTAGTTCAAACCAATGGTTTGTAAAGAAGCACTTTTCATCTGAAAAATTTTTTTTACCAAAGTATACAAACAACAACAACATGACGTTTACCGTTATAATTTCGCTTTAATAGAAAAAACAGAAATTTTATGAAAAATTTGGGAAGTTTAAGAAATTTTCTTAAAACGAAATAACAAATAATAAATTATTTGTGCCGCTTAAAATCTGCTGAAGTTTCAGACTCCTATAAGTTCCCGTCTAGAAAATGAAATCAAAAATTTGAAAAAAAAAAAAAACAGTTTTGGATAACGGTTAATTTTGACAGCCACTTTTTCTTTTAAACGCTCAATTCTGCCGTGTTCTACCGACACACTGTCTTTATCTTTCTGCGTTGCTGAATTTAAAAAATGGTTGTGGTTTCGTTATAATAAATAGTCTGTAGAAGGAATTTTTAAGACTTTTAGGGGCTATAAATTTTAGAGGGAGATAAATAAAAATGTTCACTGACAGTCGGACGAACGGACAAAGTAAAACTAATAAATGCTAAAAACATAAAATGTAAAATGAAATATTTGTACATTTTATAAAGCGAATATTTGTACATTCCTACATTCATACTCATTTTGTACAACATACATTTAACATGGAATTTAGGAGAGTATAAAGTTTTGAACTATAGTTGACCTGGTTTTTATAAAATATTAAATTATTGCAATTAAATAATTTTAATATTTTTTTGTAACTTATCACAATTTAAAATTAAATTGCTTACAATATAGTTCATAACACTTTTCACCGATCATATTTAATTTATTTTATTACAATCTGATCATGTCTTGCCTTACCTTGCTTGAAAACGTAAAAATTTTTAAAAACTTTCTTACGTATGAAATTATTAATTTAAATCAGTCAATTAAAATTATTTAATTTTATATTAACATATTTACCTGATCTTCTGATGTAGCACCAGTACAAGTTATACGCCCTGATGACCATATTGAGGCAGTTGTATATGGACGTCGTAATTTCATAGTAACCATACCATTTTCACGACGAAATTCAACATTGAAACCATTTAACGCAATATCGCGTAAATTTAAATGACATCTAACACTAAATGAACAAACTACATTATTTATAACTATATCAATTTCTGGTTCTGGCTCTTGTTCCTCTATATTTGTGGTTTCTGTTGTTGTAGAATTTATAATACCACCATCATTAGCACTATCAACATTAGCACTGTTATTTCTATTATTATCATTATCTATCATATTTTCATTAATTTGATTTAATCCTGTATTATTACTATTAACAGCACCATTTGCATTATTTTCATTTAACTTAACATTATTACCATTTACATTATTTGTTCCAATAGTAGACGATGTTGATGATAAAGATGATGTCGATGATGTACTACAATTATTTTCACCGTTTTGCTTTGGTTTATTGTTTATATCTCCAATTATATTATTATTATTAATATTATTATTATTATTATTATTATTATTATTATTATTATTATTATTATTATTATTATTATTATTATTATTATTATTATTGTTATTACTACTATTATTGTTATTATTATTAATATTGTTATTGTTATTATAGTGATTATTAATTGAATTAATTGTTTGAAGTGCTAATGAATTCGGTGGTAAATTTTGTTGATGATGTGAATGTTGTTGTTGATGTTGTTGTAATTTATATAGGGTACCAGTTGTGCCAGTTCTAATTACATTATTAGAAGGTGATGAATTAATGATTGTAGAATTATTAAGTGCTTGCTGCGGCTGTGATTGTTGTTGATGAGGGTGATGATGATGAAGTTGTTGTTGTTGTTGTTGTTGATGAGGTCGATGATTAGTTAAGGAATTATTTAAATTACTAATACCGGTTATTAAACTATGATTATTATTACTACCATTTAAATTACTATTATTGTTATTATTATTATTAGTATTATTACTAAATTGAGAAAAATATCTAGTGCTAGGATTTGTTGTTGCAGTTGTAGCTATAGTTGTAGAAGAATATTGACTATTAATTGTATTATGGCTCCTTTGATGATGATGATGTTGATTTTGTTGTTGTTGTTGATTATTGTTATTATTGCTATTATTATTATTATTATTGTTATTATTTGTATTAGTATTGGAAAAATTATTATAATTATTATCAAATTGTGCTGGCAATGATGTTGTTACTAATGTTGATATTGCTGCAGGTAATGATGATGATGATACATCATTTGTTGTCGTTGATGCTATTGATGTTGTTGACATTAAACCAGACAATTGATGATGTTGATGTGGCTGATGTAATATTAATTGATGACTATTACCACTAGTCATATTATTTGTTGTATTAATAATTGTTGTTGGTATGGATGAATTATGTACCATTTCATGTGGTAATAATAATCTATTTCCAGCTGTTGCTGCTGATGATGTTGTAATAATACCTGAATTATGATGATTAAAATGGTGTAAAGTGACTGGTGATGTAATAAGATTATGTTGTTGTTGTTGAAATTGTTGTATAATTGCACCATTACTTAATGATTGATGTAATTGTTGTGGTCCACCAGTTAATAAAAATGTATTACCAATTAATATACCTCCACTATTATTATTACCGCCATTAATATTATTTGTTGTTGTTATTAACGTAGAATTTATATTGGCACTATTTGTCCCATTAATATTATTATTATTTATATTATTATTATTATTGTTATTATTATTATTATTGTTATTATTATTATTAACTACACTAACAGCACTATTATTAACAATTAATGTTTTCATACAATTATTTTTTTGTTGTAACAAAGTAGCCATTCCAGTAATGTTACTACTATTGTTACAATATTGCATCTAAAAATAAATTTACTCCTTTTCTTTTAAATGTTCCTTTTTTTTATTTATTTATTTAAATATTTTATTTTGTGTTCTGTTTTCTATTTATTTATTTAATTTAAAAAAATTTTTTTTTGAAAACAAAATGGAAATAATTTAATGAATATTTGAAAATAAGAAAAATGAGAAAGTAAAGTTTTTTCGAAAATTTAAAATTTTCTTATTTTGGCAACACTTGTGTCGTTTTGATAATAACGAGGAAAAAGTTCAAAACAAAACAAATTTTTCTCTGAGAAAAAAAATTTCGTGGTTAAAAAAATTTTTTTTTTTTCTTTTTATGTGTGAACAATTTTTCTTTCTCTCATAATTCTCCCTTTTTGAGGTTACAAAAAATATGATACTTTTGTTTTTTTTTTCTTTTGGTTTTTGTATTTTAGTTCTCTTGTCAATTAATTTCAACAAGTTGTTTCCACACTTTTTAAATTGTATTTTTATTTTACAAAATACGATCGTTCGAATTGACGTTTAAGTAATTTTTGTTTTTTATGGTTAATTTTTGAAATTTTTGATATCTTGTTTAAATTATTTTGCCGCGTGATATGCAATCCTTTTATTTTTAATGATATCTCTTTTAAATTGAATTTATTTGAATATTTTTTTATTTTTAATGATATTGATGATATCCTTTTGTATTTCGATATTGTTTTATTGATTTATATGTATGTGTTTTTTTTATCATATGTTTAGATTTTTTTTATTTTTATTATATTATTTGTTTTATTAAATTTTTGTAAAATGATATTTATATTTAAATTAAGATGATTTGAAAGAAAAAAAATTGTTATAATTTTTATTTTAAAGTTAAAAACAAAACGGGAAAATATAAAATTTTAAGCTTGGGTTTTCCTTTTTTTTTTTTTAAAAAATGAATTCAAATTTTTTTTCTCTTTCTATATTGTTTTTCTTTTTACATTTAAGGCGGATACGCACAGTGCAATTTAATAAGTTTTTCTAAGGCTCTCAATAATTATTATGTATATATAATCTTTATTTTTATTTTTTTTTATCTCTATCCCTTATTTTCATAAAATATTGATTATATTAATAAAAAGTGTTTTTATTTTATAATGGCTTTGATTTTCTTTTTTTTGCTTTTAAAATTAATCTTTTCTTCTTCTTTGTTTTTTTTTGTTTTTTGAATATTTTTTGTATTCAAATATAGAAAAAATATCTTTATTAAATACAACTAGTTTTTTAATTTTATTTTTTTTTTCTATTATTTAAATATTTTGTATTATATAAATTTAAATTGCTATAATATATTTTTTATATATAAATAAGTCCTTTGGTTGATTCTTTAATGCATTTAAGATTTTCTTTTTAGCACATATCTGAAAATGGAAGAGAAAAATAACAAGAAATTAGAGAAATATATTTAATTATTATGAAAATATTTTATTTATATCATTTAATAATATATTTTACTTAGAATTATTTATTAGAATTAAAAACTGTATTAGCTTACACTGTCTCAATATATTATATTGTCATTACTAGTAGCATGACAGTCAAAATTATACAGATATTGGTATATTAACATATTAACTCATACATAAGAAGTTATTCCAGTAAAGAACATAATGCAGATTTGTTTGGACTGTTGGCATCACTATTATAATTCCAATATAATTAAAAATCAAGTTATTTTTTTAAAAGAAATTTATATTATCAAATTTTTAGTTCACTTTTCTCATATGCGAATTGGATATAAACAGATAAATTCGACATTAAAAACAAAATTATTAAAAAGGGAAAAAAATGTACTTACTCGCTGTTAAAATCAAAAACTCCAATACCTTACGTAGGCGCGCAGCTCATTTATATATGTAGGTCATTTGATTTAAAATGTACAGGTATGAGAAGAAGACGCCTCAAGACGAGGTATGGAAGTTTTTAATACGTGTTTAATTAATTTTTGTAAAATATTTTAATAATTTCGCATAAACAAAATGATACTGTCATAAACATTGTACTTTCTTCAAAATATTTTATTCTTTTCTTCTTCAATTTTAAAATTAAAGAACATGAAGAAAATTCATATAAATTTTGTATTTTTTCTATATTTTTTAAATTATTTTCAATTTGATAGTTAGAACATGGATCTGATATATTCGAGAAAAAACATATAATGATGTACAAAAAATTGTAATTGATTCCATAATTATTGTATATATTGATTTATTTTTCAATATTTTATTCAATATAATTGAAGAAAATCCACTCAAAAGAATTATTTTATATAAATAATTTTTAATCATTATCCATTGTTTTGTTACATCCTTTAAAAATGGTGGTTCTATGATTATATAATCGAAATTAATACTTAAAGCATTTTCAAATTCAATTTCGAACATTCTTAATGCATTTGCATTTTTATAAATTTCATAAATTATATAAACATTTGCATTATCATCAAAATCATTCTTTTCGGAATTCATATTTTATTTAAAAAAAAAATTCTATATTTGAATTTTCATTAATAACGAAAAATAATTCTTATTTAAAGAAAATATTTAAATTATCAAAACTAATTTAATTAATAAAATAATTTTGTAAATTATTGAAAATATTTTGCAATTCCTCAATAAACTTAAGAAATTACGTTTGCTTTTAATACGAAAGTTTTGAATAAACTAAATTTGAATTTTAATAATGTACGATCTAATGTTTATGTCAAAAATTCAATAAACTATTGGTGTGGTATAATTGAGTAAACAATATCAATTCTCTTCTAAAAGTTTAAGATGCAAACGAAAATGCCCATATTATACATACGTAAATATATAATGCAGAAATCATTTGGGTTAAATTCAGAGTTTAATACTAGGAAATAAATGAGAAGGGGTTTAAAAAATTGTTATATAAAATAATATCAGCAAAATATTTATTAATTCTTCAAAAAATTTTTAAATTCCTGTAAACAATAATATTGATTTTATTTATATTTTGTTTACAGATTAGAAAATTTTACGATAATTAAATCTAAGATTTTTGTTAAAAAAAAATGGTATTAAAAATTTGAGAACAAAATCAAGAACAGTTGAAGCAAATCTAATTGAACAACAACGCCATACTTCTTTTTAGTTCAATGAAAATGAGAAGCTATTGCTACATAATAACTAAAATGCAAAGATGCAAAATTGATTATTATTTTGAGCAATTTTTTTCATTTTTATTGCTATTAACTTACTTGTACAAAATATTAATTGATTACTGATATATTTACTTATACTTATACAAAATCAAATATTTTAAAATATACTTAAATAATTAATCAATAGATTTAGTGTTTTTGAAAATTTTGCGATAATTACTTACTTGAAAAACAAAGAAAAATAAATAAAATACTTAAGAGTGTTATAATACTTTTACATTTGAGTTAAATTTATATTTACTTGTAATTGTTTTGTATTACAAGAATGGTTAGCTTAGTTTTCAAACTACATAACTACAGTTTTCAAATATTCAAAGCGGCCATTTATTTTAGTTTAAAATTTACTTATATGTATTACAAAATAGGTAAAATATTTCATGAGAAAATATCGTAGCAAAAATTAGATTACATATGAAGCGCTCAGCGAATTAGTGGACTACTTGTAAAAATGACATTTCGAGTAGATCGAATTATAGATAGAAGTTTTAGGCCCTTACTACAGCTTTATTGAATATAACAACTCATTTTTGCAAAAATATTGGATAGGCCAATAATGCACTAAGGGCCTCATATAATATATAATAACATTTAAGCATAGTTCATTAAGCAACACTCCACTGTAAATATTAACACATAACGTATTTAAGTTTATATTTAAATCTTCAATTTAAGGAATATCAAGAATAAGTGTTCCAAATTTAAATGACAAATAATTTAGAATTCTAAACAAATGATTCATATTTTTAAATATTTATATAAAAATTTATAATAAAAATAAGAATAATTAGTATTTTTTTTTATTAACTCAGCGTAGAACTTAAAAATTTTAAGAATAAAATCATCAAATCAACAATTAAAAATAAACAATTTCAGCATAAAAAGTACACCAACATCATAAGTGAAAATAAACTTTATTTTAATAAATAATGAAACTTAATTTTTTATTCGAGAATCGGCCTTTAATAAAAGCAATTGGTAAAGAATCATACAATTGTGGTTAGAAATCATATATGTATGTATGTTAATTACGGTTCCGTAATAAAATCATAAACGGAATTGCTATAAATAAGAAATAATATTAGACATGTAGAAACTAAGTATAAAAGTCCATAAATAAGATAATTTTATGATGATGTTGACATGTTGACAAGCCATAACATTTAAATTATATTTTGAATTATTTTCTCTATTAATTTCACAATTAATTTTTAATTGAAAATCATGAGAGTATACAATTCTCGAAATAATAAACTTCATCTCACTTATGAAATTTTGAAAATACTTCAATTCTTTTTATGTTTTCTATGCGATGCCGCATTTTGATGTCAAACCAAAATTTTCAAGAATTAGTTCAAGAAATGGTATTGATAAGAAATAAAATGAAAATAGTATGACAATAAAGAAAATTTAACAATTTCTGGCATAAATATTTTCCTGTTAAAATTCCAAACATTTTTTTATTTATTATTTTTTTTATTTTTACAAGCAGTGCCATTTATTATCACATGCATATCAAGATGTACATAGATATGAAACATTAACCGAGTAATTAGAAAATATTTTGTTGTGTCGAAGAGGCAAAAAAAAAGGTTCGTATACAGTTTTTTAAAATTTATGACATCAGTTAAGTTTATCAGTCATTAACCCACTTGTAATTCACAAACTATGTAGAGCAATTAATTTGTCTCCAAAAAAAAACCTAAAATATCTACATACGTTCTCATAATTAAAATTAGAGTAACACAATTTCTTACGAAAGTTTTTTAAAAAAAATTTTTAATAATTTTTTTTTTTTTTTTGAATCGATAATGTACTGAACCCACCGTCGGTAAAGTGCAACCAATCATAGATATAGGAACATAAAATTCAATACAAATTTATTATTTGTCAACAACAAAACAATCAATAAAGCCTGTTGAAAATGTCATTTTTCTTGTAAGTAGGTAATGTAAGAAACTCGAGTGACCCATACTTATACTCACATAGTACATAAGTATTTGCCCATAACCGACAAAAGTTTGACGACGACTGTGCTGTAATCGATAATCGGTGTGCAACCGATTCACGATAATAATGTTTGGAAAAATTGCAACAAATCGGATTTATTAGGTGTTAATCGATAATCTCAAATGCTAGTCCACAAAAAGTGCATCTGACGATCATTAACCCGCAATTAAAAATTTTAATATAATTTTTAATTCAACAAATTGACAACTACATTAGCAATAAATTATTTTGAAAAATTTCAATTTAAAAAAACAAAATCAGCAGTATATCGTATCATGCAACACTGCAAAAATGCCAAAAAAATTTAAAACACGGCAGGCAATTGGCATTATTAATTATACGTGACATTTGTTTTTTTTGCAATATCGGTTGCACTACAAATGTAGACATCAGCTACTGACAATATTATTAACTGCAATTTCGATTAAGATGCAAAAGAATTCAATGCGCATTTTACATTTTTGATTAGACCTTATATTTAAAGGTGAATTACATATCTTTCATATTTTATTGCGTTTTAAATATTTCAATAATATGAAGGAAAATTATTTTTAAAATATGCAATTAAAATTTAAAAATATTAACAAACAGAAGAAAAAAAAAATTATTAAAAATAAAAACAACGGCATAATATTAAAAAAGCAAACAGAAATTAATCGTAGCGACTAGACAGTTTTAATAATTTTTTGGCCGTTTTAATTGAGTCATCATTAGCAGAAAAGCTTATAGATAAAAAAAAAATTTGTTTTTATATTTTGTTTGTTAACTTTGTTGTTGGTATGTGTGTTTGTTTAAAATTATAAAACGGGAAATTTTATTCTTCTTTTTTATTTTTTTTTTTTGACAAATATTTTCTCAATTGTTATGTGCTTTTTTTTAATCGCAATTTTTTTTTTTTATAACTATGATAAAATAAGAATAGCAATAAAAAATACTTAAAAAAAAAGCTTTCATCAAACTGCACGTTTCTAAATTTTATTTTTTTTTTCCAATACCTTATTATCTTTGCATAAAACAAAGAAAAAAAAACAAAAAAAATTAAACAAGAATAAAAAGTTGATCGAACTTTCCTTTTCAAACGTCATTGAGAGCAATACAAATAAGCATACAAAAGTATGTAGAAAAATTTAGATAACAATGTATGAACATACTAACATATCATACATATCATATATAGATGCAGGTATACAGTTATAAATATGTATTTAAGGCCATAAAAAGTACAAAAACATTTTCATCTTCATTATTATTTTATTTATTTTTTTTTATTATTATTGAAAAATGTGTAAAATGTTTTCAAAAAATTTTTTAATTTGCGTTTTCTTTATAACAGACAACAACGTTTTAACAGCATATCCAAAGAATTTTCTTGCAAAGCAAGTAACTTTTATTTTACGATTGACATGTACATAATATGTTCATAATATGTATAAGTAATAACAATTAGGCTACCTTCGCAATTTCATCAAAGCATAAATATACAGTAATTTTACAATATTATAGTTTTCGTTAACGTACTACAAAAGTATGGCTGCAGTAGCTTTTGTATTTAGTAACGTAAACGTAATATTGTAATGTTGTAGTTTTTGCATTCAAAAAGTTTTGTTTACATTTGCGTAGAAATTTGACGTTTGCATAAATTTCTGGCTCAAAATGATGCAAAATATGTTTGTTTTAACGTTGGTTTTAATTGTAAGGGATAAAATTAATAAAATTTGAACATACGAACAAATAATGCTGCTTATATGTTCTGCTACAACAGTTCTGCAAAATTATA
The DNA here is from genome assembly GCF_029603195.1 of Condylostylus longicornis. Taxonomy (NCBI): domain Eukaryota; kingdom Metazoa; phylum Arthropoda; class Insecta; order Diptera; family Dolichopodidae; genus Condylostylus; species Condylostylus longicornis. Next base: position 1,543,506 of record NW_026577982.1, read on the forward strand.
GTCAGCTGTTTTCAATAATGTAATTTTATTTACCCTACCTTAGTTTGCATTAGCAATTTTTTCTACATTGATAAACACTAGATTTTCTAACAATACGAGTATGAATTTTGAAATTATGTGTCAAATAAAGCCAAAAAAACTAAAATTGAGGCAATTCCTGAATTATGTATGCTGACATGTATGCACTATATTATGTACATGCTTATAAGTTGTATTATTTATTAACGAGCTTAAGTTCTTAAAAGTGAAAATTATTTATTGTTTTGCTAAAGATGAGTGCTATTCATTGTATAAGAGGATTAAAAGAATAATTACAATGAAAATTAGAATACATACATATTTTATTTTGAATGATCATTTGAAAACAAAAAAAAAAATACTGAAAAAGGCTACAATTTAATTTATTAAAAGAAAATTTAACATTAAAATATAAAAATATGTCTGAATACTTAAATTTGATGTTAAAAAAATTTAATAAAAGCTTTATACTTTGCACTGAAATTCTTGAAATAACAACAAATTCATATATAAATACGATCCACAATGAATAAAAAAAATCTGATGTGAGCAGCACATAACTGATCTCATTGTTAAGGTATTGCATAAAATTATAAAATTTTCCTAACTTTCATTTCAAATTCTGAGAGATTGAAAGGAGTTTTTAGTCAATGTTCCTAGGAAAATGTAAATATCACTCTTAGTAGTTGTTAATTTTTTGTTAATGATCTGATTTCCCGAACTTGAGATACTGATCTAACTATGGCAGACTACCATACAGACGAACAGACATAGAAACGCTTCCCTAGCAAAGACACGCCTCTTCGCCGAAAACTCCGATATGTGAACTTTAATACCATCACATCACCTCGTTTATTGTATACAATGCGGTCGGTTATAATCTACGATCGTATCATGCCATTTTACATAGTGCTAAAACATATTAATGTCTACATACACATTTTATATCTATAGATATATAGTTGCTATATAATTTAAATTGAAACATATTATAAGTTGCATATTATGTACGTTTAAGAGAAATTGTTGAGAATCAAAAATAAAAAAAAATTATTATTGACCGTACCGGAAATAGTCTAAGTTTAGCAGGAAGTTATGATGATGACGATGAATAAATAAAAAAGAAAGAACAACAAAAAAAGAAATAAATAATGAATGGAACTTCTTCTCATATCTTTTCCTCTCTATTTTAATAGAACAAATTTTACAATGATTGTGATGAAATTATTTATTGATGCAAATATGTAATATTTTCAGTTATTATTAAAAGTAAGTATATTGTGTACAATGAAATCATAATAAATATTAAAAAATAGAATTTTCAAATAAATAGAGTGTAAGAAAATGAGCACATTTTTCCAAAACAAAAAAAAAATTAACTTATTAATTGATTGATTTTAAAACTATACAACAGGACTGACATGGAGAGAGTTTTCCTAAATTAATTTAAAGTTAAGCAATGCAAATAACTTGAACTGTTGAATTTTATCATATTTAACACAACAATTTAGATTGACAAACTTGTCCAAAGCCTTACACTTTACTTATAATAGTCAACACATTTACATTTCATTTGCAACGTTACTCTCTTTGTCATAAAAACTTCTCTAAATTCATTCTCTCTTTTAACCAGTTTAAGAAAATTGTGCTTAAGTTTGATTTAAAATTCGGCTTCAATTGAATATTATCTTGCATTTTCAATTCAAGTTGAATTTTAATTTATTACGTAATGAAATGTTTTTCAAGAACATGAAAGAGCAGTGTAAAAATTTCAGAAACCATTAATTGAAACGATTCGACTAACAACATTTTTTTTTTTTCCTTATTCACTCCTAGAAGGAGCATAGGGCTAGTGCATGATTTCTCATGCACTAGTTTCATAGCGTCATAGAGTTTAACTAGGTAGGTGACTAGCCTGCCGTAGTTTTATTTATATTAATTATTTAAGGTTATTAATATTTACCGTTTATTTTTCTTAGTTTTTTAATATCGAATATTACGAATATTTGAAAATTACTTGTATTGTATTAAAAGTTATAATAATATTGAATATAATTTTTATAGTGACCTGACCGAGGTTTGAACCCGAGACCCTTCGGTTAAAGGACCGGTGCCATAACCACTGCACCAATGGTCAGATTAACATTAGTAACTAATATAGGACATGATCGTGTATTTTACTATTTTGGTCGCCGAGTGAGAAGCAGATGCATAATGTATATCATATATTTGTATATTTGTATAATGTAACTTTTAAGTATGAAGATTTTTTCCGTATTGCGTATCTTGTCTTTTTCTAAAATTTGTACAAAGTTTAGTAATATTTAATTCATTGATTTTTTTTTAAATGTGATAGATTCAGTTGATATTTTGAGAAAAAGTGCGTAATATCCATTAGAAAAAATTCTGATTTGAAAGTGAATTAAGATTAAAAAAGCAAGATATCACGATTAGCCTGACAATATATTGATAAAGTATGAGTTGAAATATAAAATTTTATTATCCTTCGACTGGAACAAATACTTTTTGTATAGGGAAAACCACTGAATGTCAATATTTATGTCTTATAGTCCTATGGAAGCTGTTATGTAATAAAATTCGAAACGTTTAAAAAAAAATGAACATCTTGAGGCCAAATTATATGATAAAAAAAAATTCGTGATCTGGATTTCAATCAAAATATGAGATTTTTATTCGGTTAGACAGCCAGACTAATTTTTGAATGAAAAAAGCATTTTTTTTTTTAAACTAAATTCTGAAACATGTTTTTTTTTTTAAATACAACATTCTTTTATAAATAAATAATGTGCAATTCTATGATGCAATTTTAAAATTAATAATTTTTTTTTTTATTTTTTGTATTTTCGTTTTTTTTTTAAATTAAAATTTTTGTATTGTATGAAAATTTTATTAGGAAATAGAACGGATGAGTAGTAGTAAGTAAGTAAGCATGTGAAAATTTTAGAATATTTTAACTAAATATTCTTGCTAAATTGTACATATGTATGACTGTATATACCGACGTATATTATGAATTCTGTACATAATTACAAAAAATATATATTTTTGTTTTGCTTAATATGTAATTTTAATATGAAATTTTTCTGTACATTTTTTTTTAAATTCTTAATTAAAATGAATATGTTTTATGGACACTCAAAAAATAATTATTAAATTCATTGTTATATGTATGTATGTACATTGAAACAGTGTTAATTAAGAAAATTCCGGATTTTAAATTGGGAATAATTTAAATGTTCGGAACAATTGTACTGTATGTATGCATTATACACAAAGATTTTACATTTGATCACGAGAAAATAAAATAATAAAATTAAATTTCAATAATAAAACGCTGTGTAAGATTAACACATATCATAATTGTGAATATATAATTAAAACCGCTGGATTTAGAAATAAATAAATTTAATTAAATTTATTTTTTAAACTTAAATTTTAAAATTTTTCGCCTGATTTTATGCAATTTTCTAAAATTTATAAGTTGTACGTAATTTCTAATTTTACATTCAATATAATTTTATAAATTAATTTAATTAGCTAACAAATAATTAAATTTACTCATAAAATTAAATGTGGTGTAAATAATTAATAACAACTTACCACTTAAAATACAAAATCGAAATTGCAATTTTAATTTTGGGCTGGTGATGTCAAGAAGCTTTGACGGAAATTATATTTTGTGAAAATTCTTTTTCAATAAAAAATTATTCTCTACTTCAATACAAGTAAATAAAAATTACAATTAAAAAATTGCGGTACTTTTTGCATTTGAATTTTTTATATACATATATAATATGTATGTAATATGTATGTATGTATGTATGTATCATAAGTATTTTGCACATAACAATTTACAATTTTTTCAAAGTTATTTCACAATATCACAAATTTTTTTTGTTAATGTTAAATTTATTATACATATGTTTTTTTTTTGTATCATTTATTTAAGAGTTATAAAATTATTCTTTTTCCCGTTAATTTTAATAATTTTTTTACAACAAATTATATTATAGATAAAAAAAACATTTAGATTAAATTTTTAAAATAATAAAAATTTAACTCGAAATTGGTCTGAAATATAATGGAGAATAGTAAAACAAAAAATAATGCGAGACCAAATAACAAATTTATTATTAGAACTTTGTTTATCACTCAATTTGTCTACAAGCTATCATAAAACAAAACTGTATACACTGGAATACGTTAACAAACTGAGAAAGTGAAAAATTTGTTGGAGACTTTAAGGGTCCACCAAATGGTTATATTTAAAAATTTAACGATAAATATGTGATAAATTAATAATAACAATAATAATAAAAAAATGAACAAATTTATTAAACACAATTGATATATATATATATATTGACAATATTTTTAAAAATACCAAAGATTGAACTCTTTTTCTCTTAAAACCACACTAGAAATCATTATAAACAAACATTAAGAAAAACGTGATGTTTCCCTTAGTAAAAAAAAAAAACCAAATTAAAAATTATAGAACAAAGAATAAAAACCAGGTAGATTTTTTCGAATGACATTTACATATATTCAATTTTAATGACATTTGTTTTGATTTTTTTTTCTAGGATAAATTGATTGTATTTCATATGAAACTTATTTTGTTTTTCTTGTTTGCCATCACTGGTTGAATTTCTTTGATTTATTAACAATTTGTGTTTTGAAAAAATTTAAATTTTTTTTTGAATAAATGCACTATAATGTTTGTTATTTTTAGGAAAAAAAATTTGAATTTTTCTAAAAAAAATAGAATTTGCATTTTTAAGTAATAAAATTAAAACAATGCGGTGTAGGTTTATTTCTTGTTTTTTTTCTATATTTCTAAAAATTAATTTTTATTACTTCTATTTTAGTGGTTTTAATTTTCATATAAAAAAAATAAAATTGATATGGTCAGCACATAACCGACCGCAATATGTATTGTTTAATTTAACGAAAATGTTGTACAAAATTATAAAAATAACCTTTTAACACTTTTTCCAAATTTTAAGCTTTTAGATGCTAATAAGCTTTTAGATAATATACCTAGAAAAACGTAAATTTGGCTGTTAGTAGAAATTCATTTTACGGCATCCGAATTTTCTGAAAAAAATTCGTCAGTTACTTTCGGTAGCAAACAGAATTTAAATATTAAATTTCAAGAAATTCCGTCAATTAATTCCATTGATATGAATAAGTATGAAAAATCAAGCCCTAAATTAGTCACCGAGCACTTATATTCCCAAAAAAAAACAAATTTATTAATTTATTGTTTTAACACTCTAAACTTAAAATATAAAATTAATTTGTTGAATGCTTTCTTAAAAATTTTCAAAAATGTAAAAGCTGCCGGTCAAAAGTTCCGGTTACTAAAATCGATTTTGTCGAAATTGAGATACACCGGCAGATAATAAACTAATTTGAGATAAGACCGGCAGACTAATAAACTAATTTTGCGGAAATTAGTTTATTTATGTCTCTCTACCGTGGAGAAGTATGTACAACATCCGAAATTTGGAGCTGTCACATAACCTCCCAAATTGTACGCAAATGCGATCAGTACTTTTTAATTATTTTACAGTTTAATATATTTTTTTTATTATTTTATTTAAAATAAGAATTTATTAAATTTTTGATATGCACATTAAAATTAAATAACAATAATAAGATCTAGGAAGAGAGCACATTGCGAAATTATGATTAATAATAATAAAAAGATTAAGAATTTGGAAAGTAAAATTTAATTGAACATTGTTAATTTTTCATGGTTGAATATAATAAAGTAAAATATTAAATAATTAAGTGTATTATAAATATAAAATACATAATTAATTTTGATTTAAAAATTTTAATAATTTTCTATACTATTTATTGTATACATACATATATGTACATACCTTTTAATTTTAATTCAAGGTTTCTAATGCTTCTCTCTAGTATACACTCTTATATATTAATATATGCGTGTGCGGATGCATTTAAAATTTCTCGAAATGGAACACAATTGTGTATTCAATTCCCGAAAAAAAAAAATAATATTTTACTTAAATTTCTTATTTAATTTTAATATTATCCAAATGAATTGTTAATAGAACCATTCAAAATAAAAATTGCAGAAAATAAAATTCAAATTTAATTCCATTTTTCAAGTACATAATAATTTTCACCATAATTTCAATATCTCCAATGAAATTGGTAAATATGTAGAATGAAAATATAAAATAATTATTAATTGTAATTTTATATTAAAAAATTTCTAGAAAATATTCATTATCACCATATTACAATATTGTGTCGCCTTAGAGATAAAAGAACTTAGTGAGAAATTAAAGGAAATATTAAGTAATTCAACAAAATTCCTTATTACATTATTACTATGCACTTCAAATTATTTATTATAATTTCTATATGCAATTTGTTTTATTAAAAATTTATAATTTCACTCATTTATCAAATAAAATTCAACAAAACAAACTTTTATATTGCTCTCTAAGATAAATTATACATACAATTAATTAATTTATTTAAAAAATATTTTTTATTTCTCGGAAATTTCTCTATATCTTATTTGCAGCATTTTGTTTGCGGTTTCCTGTTTATTTACATAATATACAAACTATGTATACAAAAATGTCCTTATCAAATAAATAATTTTTAACTTAAACAAAATTACTTATTAGTTTTCGAATTTATTATTTTGTTAAGAATGTTGCTCACTGTTTGAAATTCAAGATACAACTGTTTCTTTTAGATATAACAAGTATGTACATATTATATTTTTTATATTGTCAGGAGTTTATTTCATATTTTATCTTGTTTTTAACCTAATTTTTTTTAATGTAAATTTTTCTATAAGTATATATATGTGTATTCTTATATAATAGTTATACTAAAAATCCCTTTTTTTTTCAATATGAAAATTTTATTTATTTCATATTATATCCGGAGGATGCAGAAAATCATCTCTAAGAAAATTTTCTCTATATATATATATATATATATATAAAATCTTAAATATTTACAAAAGTTGTTAAAGATTGTCAAGGATTTTTAGAATATTGTCAAGGATATTAAGAAATATTAAGTGTTTGATTAACATAATATTAATGTTATAGAGGTATATTTTATAGATAACGTATATAATAAATTTGTAATTTATATTAATGGCCTACGTTCTGTATTTCGAACAAATTCGATATTGGAATTGAAATTCACTCGATTTGAAATTTGATGTTGAAAATTGTTTCAATTTTATAGTCGAAAACCATCATATGATTGTCATTAACAAATAAAATTAAATATCTCTGACATATAAAATCGTTTATATACTTTTCTTAAGTACGAGTTGAAAAAAGTGCTAAAATATTATGCAACTGTGGTTAATAAAAGAAAAAAATCATCAGCTAAAGTTAAACAAAAACGTGGGTACTACGAAATAATTAAATTATTTCGATTTGGTTAAAATTTGTAGTAAATCGAAATGTGGAACCCAGCGAAAGCGTTTTCGAAATTACAATTCACAATTGTTTCATTTATCAAGTACATTTGGATTACAGAATATAAAATTTTATTTTCACATTTTATCGGCTAATATTTTTTTTTTTGTTGAAAACTTTAAAAAATAGTTATAAGTCAGAATGCATATTGATCTCCTTGATATAGATTTCCTCGTAATGTTGATAAAGATCCTATTGAGATTATGTACAGGCGTTTCCTTCGTTTTGGTTTTCGTTGTATAGTTTGGTCGAATCTGTTTAGATTGCCTCTTATGAAAATAGGTTTTACCTTTTATATAGTGGTTTCTAATATAGTTTTTATTCATTAACTTGTTGTGGGTAACGTGATTTCCTTGGTTTTATTGGATCAAATTTCTTACAAGAAGAATACCAGTAACTAAAAGCAAGTCAAAATGTTCAATGTTCAAATGAACTATAGGATGATTTTTTTTAATAACATTAGTAAGAGAGTGCTAAGGCTAGACTCTACAGTAGCATTGACTTTATTTAATTACATTCTTAGTTTATGGGACGGTTTTATCATACTAAACAACCTGCAATATTAAACTAATACTACTAAAATTATTATTATTCCTTTCCCTTTTCATCCTCTCTCAATCCACCTATGACCATTTAACTTTTAATTGTCAAAATAATGACAATTTTAGTTATGTTGTACCTGATAGCGGCCGTTATATTTTGATAGCGATGATATTGACGATAATTTTGCTATGCTAAATGTTTATACTAAACAATTGTTTGATCTATTATAATCATATATGCTTTAAATACTTTGTATGTATAACTTACTTATTATACTCATACTCTGTATGAATACAAAAATATTAACAAATATTCAATATAATAATTAAAAATAACAAATTAAATGAAATAAAAGCCAAATAAATGTCAAAGATGATTATCTAAAACGATTTTCACTCTTTTTATTTTATATAAAATTTGCATACGTAATTATTTATTAGATATATATATATATATATATATATATATATATATATATACATTTTTCATTTTGTAATTTTTATATTAATTTTAACAATATTGTATAAGATTGAAACACTTACTTTTGCTATTAAACTCCCTTTCCTTCCCACACCTCTTTATTGTAATCTCAATTTCCCTTTAATCTTATTTTATGTAAAGTAATAAATATAATGGTATATTTTATATTTAAAGGTTATTATTTTAAATTTATTATTTGGATATTTTGTATATAAAATGAAATGTGAAGAAATATTCATTTAAATCGAATATAAATAAAAATCACGTACACGTAAATTTTATATAATTCACGTGTACGAACATTTTTCCAAACATTTATAAAGAAAATCCTTAAAAAAAAATTGTCATTCATTTTTATTATACTCGTACAAGTATAGGTAGTATGTAATTATAATTTGAAATCTAAATATTAATAACAATTCTTAAAATTATTTTAAATAAAATTGGAATCATAATAGAAGTTTCAACGAAAAAAAAGGTTTATTTACTCGTATTTAAAAATTTTGATTTTTTTTTCTCTATTTTACTCTTAAACTCAATTACCTACATATGTACCCCAAGTAAGTATATTATTTTAATGAAATAGAAAAAAAAATACGTAGAAAATAAATGAAAAAAAAAATACATAGAAATTTTTATAGCACACGTGCCGTTTTTATAAAATTCTCTAAAAGTGATTATGGCGTTGGTGATATAGAAAAAAAAATTTTTTTAGCATTAAATTTTTTTTTATTTTTTTTTATTGTACTACACAACTATAGAGTACAGCTACAATTGCAAAAATAAAAAGAAAAAACAAAGAAAACATAAAATAAAAATTGTTGCATGTTGTTAAGTGTATTCAACGATTTTATTCAATTAATTATGAGTTCTATATGATGCTTGTTATATTTTTTTTCCGAATAAATTAACAAAATAAAAAAAAAGGATATGAAAATAAAGATTTTTCATGTTAAACAACATTTTTCTAAACAAGTGAAATTAAAATATTCGTAAAAAACTTATTTGTTAAATTATGAATTTATTTTGAACTATAATTATTAGGTAAGATATCGGAACAGCAACAGTGGAATATTCAAATTTACCGGTTCATTCATTCGAACCGAGATTTCAATTAGAATATTGAAATTATTATATAATATAAAAATGTTCAAATTCTTTTGCCAAAATGGAAAGAGCATACAAAAAAGAATCACATATAGAATTAAAAAAAATAAATATAGAGAAAATTATTGGCTCTTAGGTTGTAAGTCTAATTTGGCAATTGATAATAAGGTATTGATTTATAACAAAATCATTAAACCAATATGGCTATATGGCATTCAACTGTGGGGTTGTGCCAAGAAGATTCACATTAAATTTCAACCTTCCAGAATAAAGTTCTACGGGGCATGGTACATACGTAATGGTGACACATCAACAGAGACTTAGAAATTCCTTTGGTTGTAGATGAAAATAGGAGTTCTGCTACAAAGCATAGAGCTTGCCTAGAACAGCATTTAAATATAGAAGCAGCTCGGCTGCTAGACAATGGTGTTATGACAGCAAGACTTAAACGAACAAAAGCTTTCGATTTAATACAAAATACCAATTTCCTTTTGGAAGTTATTTAATTTCTGTACGGAAAAACCGAGTTAGCGCAGAGGTAATAGTTGGTCTGTAGAAAATTCTTTTTCGGGATTAAATGGGAAATTTATTTAAAACAATTTTGTTAAAAAAGATATTTCTACAATTGAGCCCCCCCTCCACCCTAAAAGCTTTTCATCCTTTGAAGAATAAGTAATTAATAATTTGCTGTTGAAATTTTTTTAACACATACTTAATTTATGACTTTAATTTGAAATTAGTTATATGAATGATTGTATAAACTAGAACTCTATCAATGAAAAGATGGACGAATATCAGTAGAACTCCATTGCATATATACGTATAAACATTTATTAGGCCGTGCTAATTAAAGCAGAGAAGTGCACTCAGTAGTGAGTAAAGTAATGAATGGAAAAAACTGACAGATTTGACAGATGAAAAATATTATTTGACAAAAACGTAGCAATCCTTTAGAGCAGTGGTAACAGTTGTTTTTGTTTAGAATTTATAGATGTTATAAACAGTGTTTTTGATTATTTTAATTAGATTTTATAAGAATTTATAAAATTTTTTTTTGTGTTTTATATCGGATTCTCCGTTCCGGCATTTTTTCACAAATTAAAATAAATGCAGTAATAAATGCAGTATAAACTGTATAATGCAGTGGCGTCAAAGTAATCTCTTTCTTTCGTGTTATTAGTCTCAATAAATAATTCCATATGTAGAAATATTCCTAATGTTATTCTGTCGTATTTGATTTTTTCTTTATTTTAAAAAAATAATATTTTTAATTTTAGTTTGAAATCAAAAATAAATTGTAAAGGAGAAATACACTATGATAAACGAGAATTTATTTATTTTATAAACTACATAAGCTACTTTCGATTGACCTAAATTCTGACTCACATAAAAATTTTTTTTTTCATAAGATTTTCACAAAAAATTCCAAAAATTTCTTGTAAATTACATTTTTTACATAACACAATCCGTGAGTCATAAGCAATATGTTAATGTCATTAAAAGATGATGCCAAATTATGGAACAACCCCAACTATATTCCAAAATATTTTTTTTTTTTTACATTTCCCTATTTTGTTTTCCAAATATTCAAAATTCATACAAAAAAAAAATTAAATAAAAATTTATGAATATATTAATTACAAATATTTCCTAATTGATTTGGCAAAAATTTTATTGAAGAAAAAAAAAATGTAATAAAAAAAATTAAAAGAAAATATTTTTCATGCATCATTTGGTAACCAGGAAAACTAGAAAATATTTGAAAATATTATTTTTATTTCATTTTTTTTTCTTTTTTTGAATATAATTAATAAAATTCATTTTCTTTCATAATTCAATGTCAAAAATCATCTCAAAAATTATGTTAAAAAGCTAATTATTCATACGTCATCATTCATTTTATGCTCATTATCACGATACCGTCTGTCAATAAAATGAATCACATTTAAAGCAAAAATATATAAAAATAATTTTTTTTTTTATTTTCTCTTTTGGTTTTTGGTTTTTTTTTCTAAAATGCAAAATATACAACATAAAAAGAAAATGAAAAATATTATAGGAAGAGAACAAATGATGATGAAACCTAAATGAAAATTGTATGCAAGCAATATCACATACATAACTTGTACGTATGTATGTATGTATATAAAAAAATTTGTAATAAAAAATTAATAAAATAATAAAGTTGAGTCCATTCAATGGTCTGTAAAATAGCACTTTTCCCTTAAATAATTGAAAATACTGTTCTTAAAAAATACTCTTGAATTACCGTCATTCATATAGTAAAATATTCAAATAATTGCATACCTCAAGGGATGGGAGAAAAAAAATTGAAAGAGGTGTTGGTTATGGTCGAATTCCAGGGTTAATAGCTTGAGTTAAGATAAATAATTATATTTTTTGATGGCATAACATTTACCGTCAAGTTTCTCCATTTGTAGAAATATTTAAAAGCTTACGGTTTCGGGAATATAAGGTGCCGAAAATTCAAATTTTACGAATTTACAGCACATTATATTTCATTACAATAATAAAAAAAATTGCATTTTTAGGATTCTGAGGACCTATAACTTTTAAAAGAGAGGAAACGGGCAAAAATTTTCTTTTACGGAAATAAGTTTCTAGTAAAGATTCATTTATACATAAAATTTCAGTTTTCTTTCTTAAATGATATTGTAAACAAACAATTGGACGGACGAACAAAATTAAAAAGCACTTTTTCAAATTTTTTTTTTGTGGAAAAGTGCTAAAAAACGAATTTAAATACTGACGCCAACATAAAACTCTAAAAGAAAATGAAATTTATTTAAAAAAAAATTTATAAAGCGTCTGTATTTTAAATTTTATTGTAACACACATACATACTTACATATGTAATTGATAATAAAATAAAATTTTGCCCACTCTAATGACATTTCCAAATTTCTTTTTATTTTTTTATAACAAAAGAATAAGAATACTCCCGTAAAATTTCATTCAGAAATTTCAAAGGAAATTTGATTGTGCTTGTGACCTCTAGGGTATTTCTATTTAATGTTCATTATAGAAATCAATATTAAGCATTAAGCTTTTATCAAGATCAAAAACTTTGGTATTTTATCTGATTTAAAAATGTTTTATTGTGAATAAACAACAACTATTGATATTTTATATGGTCTTAATACAAATTGTAATAGAACAGAATTAATATTGTTTACGAAAATTTTGTATTAATGTCAAATTTTCAAGAAAAACGTTTAATGCAGATGGGACAGCTCTAGTAGATGACACATAAATTCACTAAAAAAAAAAATTTATCTGGTTTATTTCGAAAAGCGAACTGAATATTTTTGTTCTTTTTTAATTCGCAAAAAAAAAATATTTTAATAAAAACTCGAAAAATATTTTTTTTTGTAGGTATATAATTTTTCGAAAGCAATAAATTACAAATCGTTTCGAACACTTATGTTGGTGTTTAATTTCAAATTTTATTTCAATTTTTATTATACAATTTTTTTTTATAGTAAAAACAGTTCCGTTCAAATTTTGTACAATTTCTAAAAATATTTTATAAATATTTATTATTTTTCTTTTATTTTTTCATTTTGTACAAGTACATACATATATAAAATAAAAAAGCAAATAAAGTTCATTTGAAAAAAAAAAAAATAAAAATCAATAGTGCTGCCATATTTTGTAATTTTTTTTTTTTCAATATGAAAATAAAAATTAAATTAGAATGTCACATTTATAAAAAAAGGTCGTAAATCATTTTACTAATTTGGAAAATCAAAATGACAACAATATTTTAAAGCTTAAGTATATAAAAAATTTAAATATATTTAATTTTAAATTAATTTTATATTTATTTCTCTTATTATTGTTGTTATATATACAATAAATTTATGTTAAAAATTGACAATTTACGAAAATAACAGCAGCATTAGTCAAAAACGAAATATTTGAGTTAAAAAATTTGAAGTGAATAAGAGATTTTATAAATAGGTAATCAAATATTCACTCGCCAAATTTCAAACTGCATCTCTTTTCAAAAAGTAGGAGAATAAACGAGCTTGATGTTTTCCTGTAAGTTTGTAGTCACAAATTATTTGCTACAATTTGACAATTTTATTTGTTATTCTTATTTGGTATTTCGTTATTAAATTGAGTAAAACTATTTCCTACACATAACTTTTTAAAGAATTGAAAAAAAAAAATTATATTATTTCTATAAAAACGAGTTTCGAATGATGGCAGATTTATTAACTAAAATTTAAAATCATATGTTTGTAAGAAAATTGTCCAGAATCAGAATTTCCAAATTTCAGTTACACATATCCCTTAATTACTATTGTTATGTAACATTGTTCTATAAAAAAAAAAAATCGTATTGCAAGTATTGTAATTATGGCAAAAATTTAATCTAATTACTAATGTAAATTCTTACATGCCAGTTTTTTGAGTTACGCCGTTTGTCCTTCCCAATGTACAACATTGAGTACATACCAGTTACCACCTATTATTAATATTATAATATAAAATATGTACATACATAATTTCCAAATAATTAAATAAGGAATTCAATATGGTAGGATCATAAAATAAACAAATGATTTTTTTTTTAAAATAAGTAATAAAAAATTTAATTTTAACTGGTTTTAAGAAAGTAATAAAGAAATGAAGGATTACGTAAAAATCTCATTTATCATAAACATTTAAAAAACAGATTTTGCATTAATATGGGCAGCCATGATATACGTGTATACGTCATATTTGCTTAGCAGTAATAATCATGATTTTTCTACACTATTTGTGACATGGAACAGAAATAATGTTAATAATTTGCATCGCTGAATTGGTACTCGTATATGGTATTGCTAAAATTGCCTTTTTTTTTTAAATTATTTTGCTGTTCTAGATTAATTAACTTCTCTCTGGGAAATTGCATTAAAATAAAAATGCATATTATGTGTAAAAATTTTTTATATTTCCAAGAATTTTGCATGCAAAAATCTTCTAAAATACTTTTACTTTAGATTTTTATTTTCTTATTCTTTCACACATAAAATATTTTAAGTACTAATCTTTTACACTTGAAATGCAAATTATTGTATGTTTATGAGCACGAATTATGGCATCTCCTTATATTGTGTACCTTTATGATTTCAAAATTTATTACCAATAATATTTTTTAATTAAAATCGAAAATTAAATAAATACTTTTAGAATTTCATACTTTTTGGCGGAACGCAATAAAAAACAAACATGAAGGCTTACTTTAGAATAAATTTTTATTGGCTTTTAAAAATTGTGAAGTTGAAAATAATAAAAATTATTTTGGTCATGCATTTGCGCTCAAAATTCAAATTATTTACGATAATTACAATATTAAAAATATTTGTTAAATTTTATATGCTCTAGAATTTGTATTATGCAAATAGCAGATTAAAAGCCTCAAAATGCTTATACTCGTATACGCAAGCAAAATTCTAAAAATAATTTATAAATTTTAAAAATTTGAGTTCCTATTAAATAAGAATAGAATATCTTGCTAAAATGAGAAAAGAATTCCACCAATTTTTTATTGAAAATCGCTAAAAATTTCAAATTTTACATTAATTACAAAATAATATTTGTCATTATTGTTAAAATTATATAAAAATTATTTACAAAAAAAATACATTCACAATAGCTATGTATACAATTTACACATATGCCTATTAAATTTTTTATCTTAGGAGGAAATAAAAACATACTTTTTTTTACATACAAGGTGACGGAGTTCAATTTTTGTTACTATAGCTTTTGTTAGTGAATAAAAAGAAAATTTTTATTTAATTAAGGTGTGATAATTGACCTTGACTTTGTCAAGATGTTCATATTAAACATCACTAGTAAGTATACAATATACTCTAACATTTTCTATAAAATATGATTACATAGATAATAATTTAAGTAAATATTAAAAAAAATATTTTTATATTAAGTATGATAAAAAATTTGTAACACAATTTTTTTTTTATTTCTTATTTTCTTAAGCAAATCAACTATAGCTCTTGTATTAAAAATTCCAATGTTCAAATGTTAAGTGAGTAAGTATATCACGCATTTCTTTGCCCATATATGATTTATTTGTTATATTTGCTAAAAAATTTCAAGCATAATTTCGCTGGTTAGCACATATGCAGGGTGATACAGTACCAAATTACGAGCCATATACCATTGCCGCCATTTTTAAGGCCTCTATTAGACCTTACAAAACTTGTTTGTTTGAAGCTTATATCTTTCTTGCAACGGAAGTTATAAGCAAAAAAAAACTTAGGTATGTTATAATTTCGCCAAAATTTTTTAAAATCGCGGTATTTCGGAAATGGTTCCGATTTGACATCAATTTTTTTGTATTTGTCTCGTATTTGTTGCTGAACTTGTTGCTGAATTACCCTGTACATTAGAAATTTAAATATTTCATAATGAAAATGACCATAATGATTGAAACTGTGAAAAATTCACAATATATTTGATTTATTTTTTTTTGATTTTAATATTAGATCATATTTAATTTAATAATAAAATAAAAAAAAAAAGAATAAAATATTTTGCTCGTGTGGCGTTCAATTATTCAATAATAAATTATTGATCAATTTCATTCAACTGTTCAACAACTGTATTATAATATTGAATAGAAAATTAAGGAAAAAAAATAAAATCTCAGTATTTTGAAAACCTCATTTTAATTGTCTATATTGCAAGGATTATTGGTAACGCTTTGGATTTTGTGTTATTGGTTGACATTTATGAAAATTACAACTGCTATACTGTTGTCATTTCTAAGACTTTTAGGAAAAATATAAGGTGCTCTTTTTGTAATACATGCCAATTGTCATTTTTTGAGAATGGGCATGCCTTTTCTTTTTTGCTTCTTTGTGTAAGCGGTCAGTTGCGATTTCGTGATTTTGTGCTTTTATTCTTCCTGAAAATAAAATTATTATAAAGTTAAACCAACATTTTTGCCTTAAAATAAAAAGGAGGCAGTTATACTTTACCAAGATATTTTAACAAACTCCTGCAAGTCATTTAAAAATGAATTTTCTCAAAGCGAAAAGGACATATCCTTTCAAATTTCCAATTTTTTTTAACTAGTTGAAAATTTAAGATAATTGTTTTTTATGAGTTTTATTAATTTTTACATTAAAATTTAATTAATTGATAAGAAAAGATTAAAAATATTATTAAAATTCCATAGGTTCTTAAACAGTAAGCATGAGAACTTGTGATTATACAAGGGCTTATATATATACGATTTTTTATTCTAAATATATAAATAAAAATAAATAAAATAAATCTTTCGAATGGAAATTTATTTGTATAAAACTAAAAGAGATGAAATAAGTTCTAAGAACACTTTATTTCATTACATTCTTTTTTTGTGGACCTTGAAATATTTCACATTGATTAAATAATAAATTATGTATTTATTATAAAAATATCATTAGCAAATAAATCAATAATGTTGCAAAAAAAAATGTAGAACGAAAATGGTTCAAATATACACGATAAAAAATATATACATACATACTTATGAACATACTAAACACATAAAAATTTGTTATATAATGAATTTATGTACCCTAAATTATGTTGAAAAACAAGCAAATTCCAAAATATCTCTAAATTAATTTCAATGATTTATTGTAAGTACTTATATATTTTCACATCTCATTTAAACTTTTTGGGCACCAGAAAAATATAAAATAATAGTAAATTATAAAATAAAATTGGAATTGGAGTTTCGAAAAACATGAACCCTTGAAAATGAAAGATGTATTTAGATATTAAGATTTTAATTTCAAAATTAGAATAGTGAATTATTTAATAAATATTAAGGAGTGCAGATTAAATTTGATTGTTACAAAAATATGAGTTTTATCAAATAATACGGTTATCGTTTTAAAAATTGGTCGGACAAGAATACCGTAATCAATATTGAGAACAAAACTATTTTAGAAATTAAACCAGATATAAAAGAAACATATAGTTAACTGTACTTTGTTCAAAGCAGCCGAATTATAAATATGAACATAACCACCAGACTTTATTCTTATTTTTCCATAACGCAAATCTATATTTTAAATTAAATAATTTTTGTGGGAAATTTTTTGGAAAAGGTGGGCTTTTTGAAAATCGCTTAGAACGCTGAACAAATCAGAACCGGCTCTGCAAGTATCTATATCTATAAGTATCTATATATATATATATACATATATATATATATATATCATTTTCACATGGCGTCTTATAAAAATATTGCCACCTCATCAGATATTCCTTGATTTTTGTTTGGTATATAATAGTATATAGGTTCAAATTAACACTTTCTCTTTCCCCATCTTATGACAAATAATTTTTAGCTAAAACAGATGTCAATTTATCTGTTTACGAGTTTAGATTACCTTTAAATTTGATGAGTATTTTATATATGTTGCATTTTATGATATTTCTTTGCAAATTATTTTAATTATTCGAGTTTAACAAAATATTTAAAAAATTAATCGTACACAAATATTATTATTATTATTTAGTTCATAAATTCTTCTTTTCTATCCGTATTATTTCCCTATTCCATTAATTTATTCAATTATTATCAACTTTTATACAATAATTATTTCTTATTATACATAGAACAAAAAATTTTTTTATATATAAAAATAAATATGATTTACAATACAAAATATAATTTAAATTAATTTTGTGCAGTACCCTTCTTGCATATATAAACGAATTTATTAAAAATTTTATTCGAAAAGAGTTAAAGATTTCCTTTTATAAAATTAAAATTACAATTAAGTTACATAAATTAATAGCGTTATTATTAAAATCGTTTTTGGGTCTTCATTTTTCTCTTATATATGTACCTAAGTTTGTGTACGTATACATATGTGTACTTTATATGTATGTATTTGCATATGTAACATAAAATGCGTGTTCTGCATATTTTTTATATTATTATTATAAATTGTATTCAATGGGTAATCATTCTTTATTGTAATTAGTTATAAGAATTTAGTTTTTTTTTTTAAATAAGTAATCAAAATAAATTAAGAATTTAAAATAGAACTACATTTTTTAATCTTTGTCTTCCTTTTCAAAAGAAAATAAAACTTTAAATTGCTCTGGAGTATTTGAGAGGGTTCTGTTGATTGAATTCTGCAGAAATTGCATTAGGAAGGAGTAAAAACTAACCTATAAATTTAAAATTGAGGGTTTGATATTTATTTTGCATATATAAAAATGTAAAGTCACATATCGGAAATATACTCAACTACTGTTTTAAATCACGTCTTTGTGTAAATTGGTGTAATTGGAAGTATTGTACGAACGTTATACATTTAGAGTTTTGAATAACTCTTCAAATAGAATGTAAACAAATTATTATGTAAAGCCATCTATTGGAATTTTGACTAACTACCGGAAATTTGACATTCTTTTGATTTTAAACAAATAATGTAAAAAAATATTTAAGAAAAATTTATTTTTTGTTATAAAATTCTTATGTCTTTATTACAAACGCATACCTCCTCACAAACACATTTTAATATTTTGTACCTTATTTTTAGGTTTCATGAATTTATAATTGTGTCTACCGAAGCACATTGTGTTTTTGTCATTTTATTCGGAATCTTATGCAGTTCACAATAAAATATTAAAATAATTTTACGTGATAAAGTATAAGTGAAGGGATTTAAAAAGTAGAATAAATTTTTCCCATAAAATATTTTTTATATTTTATAATTGATATTTCTAGAGTGCTACCTATATGAGACAAGAGTATATATAAGAAGCGCAAGGTAAACACAAATGATGTCAAAATGTCGCATGTAAAATAAATTTTTCTTAATTATTTTCGTTTAAAATTTTTGCGTTTTTTTTTTCATTTTAATTAAAAATAAATTTGTTGCGATTATATGCGAATTATTTAAGAGTTTTTTTTTCGCAAAGAACAAAAGGACATTTATTTGCTGATTTTTATATTATTTTTTTAGTTTTAATTAACTATAAAAATTAAAAAAATTATTTACCTATTAAAATTTACAATGTCGTAAAGTATTTTATTTAAAATAACAGAAAAATTTATTAATTTAATTGTGATTTCTTTGACAAAAATAGAAAAAAATTGACCTAATTTTTTTGTTGTTACTATATGAAGACTTAATTTTAAAAATTATACTCAGTTGAATTTATACAATAAAAATTTTATTAAAATAATTTTTAATATTAATGAGTAATTTTTAAAGATATCTACAAAAATGGCCGCGTATAGGACGCATTGCGTAGGATACGTAGGTACGCATATATAAGGACAAGGTAACTGAATTGAACACACCGCGTAGTCCGACATTTATTGTCGAAAATTTGTTATATACATATGTAATTTTAGATCTCTAAATTTTAAATTCGCGTATTACATATTTGAATGAGCAATAAGCATAGCAATTTAACATTATGCAGTAAAACGCGATGTATATATTAATTATACCAATACGTTACGTTGCGTACGCGTGCATTTTATTTAGACACTTGATTTAAAATGCACGGGTATAAAAACATTTTAAAACAAGCACTACGAGATTTGTGTCCCTGTGCGTTAGATCCCTTGAGAAGTACGCAAGAGAGTGCGAATAAGCTTTGAAAACTGTGTACATAAAAATTGAGATCGCAATTTTATTTTCAAATAGTGAATTTTTTGCGACTAATTAGTTGATTTCTTAAACGTTACAGTACCCTCTTAACATTTATATTTATATAAATAGATCGTCTGTCTAAAACTTCTAGCTTTTGTTTTGAATTTCACGTATGAAATTTAAACTAAGTATAGATATACCAAGTAGACATATACAAACTAAAATCAAAGGAATTTTTGTGCTTATACTAGACATTTCAATTATTCAATAATTAAAGAATCAAAATCACTAATAAGTGAGTGTAATTGTAAATTGTTTATACTCTATTTCTAATAAAATCAAAAGTACTTGCATAATGAAAATGATTCTAATCTTTTGAACAAGAGTAAACTAAATAATTTGAAACAGCTTATAATTAGATCAAATCGTAAGTGTAGTTACTATTGAAAATAATTTTCTAAATGACAATGTTAAATTTTTATAGGTTAGAATGTCAAATTTTCTAAATAAGATTCTAATCATTTTACACTCATAATATACAAGTCAAGAGCATTTTTATGTTAACTATAATATTTTGCATCAACATGTTCAAAACGTGTTTAAATATTTTATGATGTAATCATATTATATAACACTTTTTAGCACTCTATAAGTATATGTATATTATTCTTTGTATATGCACAAATTTGGCAATGAGATTTCCAATATCAAAATGTGTAATAGATGGATAAATTATTTGTTTTTCTTTTCTTTTTATAAATCTTGCAATTTTTACCATAAATTCTAAGATTCTTATTGCATTTTATATAAATTTGACATTAAATATTACAATTTAAAATGCATACAACAAGTCTATAATAAGAAAAATTCTAGATAAAATATTCAATAACAAATATACTTGCACATAAACCATTATACAGATATTAAATTACGATGTTCTTTACTAAATAAAATTGTAATAAAATAAAAAAAAAAGTATTGATATTCAATAAAAATAACCATATGGTTTTAATTTTTATAAGCATATATATGTATATAATTATTATATGGACATATTCCAAAAATAATAAAAAATTATTATGCATAATTTTTTATTTGAATGTAAGAAGGTTATTTTTGCAGAATAATCGATCGTTAAAATAATAATTATTTTATAAAACTTATAAAAAATATATACGATATAGGTAATCAATACCAGTTTAATTTATTATGGTAAAAATTTTGTTTAAAACATCTAGTTTATAATGCTAATTAATAGCAAATTCGAAAAATTAATAAATAAAAATTCATTGTATTCTGAAATTTCTTTTCGGCCAATTCTTTGCATAAGATAATTTAGCAGCAGGTTAGGAGCCATATACCATTGGGTAGACATTCGAAAATGAGTAAAATTTTTGTTCGGAATATACTTAGTGTCGAATCGGAGCCGTTTTCGAGCTACATGAATATTAAGAGAATTTGATGAAATTTTAATATACCTAAGTTTTTTTTGTTTATAACTTCCGTTCCAAAAAAGATATAAGCTTCAAACAAACAGATTTTGAAGAGACTACTAAGAGGGCTTAAAATAAAGAGAAACGAGTTTTGTTTTGATTCTACATGCTTCTTTGGTGAACTTAATAGACTTAAATACACATTAATTATAGTCTTACATTTATCAATTAATTGAAATAATTAATTTCCATAATACAAATTACATTAATATATGAACATATTTTTAAAATAATATTGAAATTTCAAGCATTTAAGTATTTTTGTTTTTGTACAATTTCCTTAAAAAAATTTTAAAAATTATGTCAGTAAAATAAATGATGTCAGATGAACACAATATATACTTATATAAATATTTCGCACGTATTTATTTTAATAAAAATTAAATACAGAAAAAACAGCAAAAACAACAATAAAAATTTACAGTCATAACTCATAAGTTTATTATCAATATCACTAACTGACTAGCCATATCATAATCATTCATGTAAATTTCGAATAAATATTACATACCTAAGTACCTTACATAAGTATAGTAAATATATGTAGGCATGATGGCATTCAATTTACTTTTATTTTTTATTTTTTTTTTATATGTGTATAAAATCAGCCGCCTGTTGCATATATTGTAAGTACATATGTATGTAGCTACTTATAATACAGTAAAGTACTAAATTATAAAGTATGTGTATACCTACTACCCAATGTGCATATTATAAAATACTTAAAATGTAAATTTTGCAATCCAATGGTTTAAAAAAAATTAAACTCTTTAAGTATAGTTTTTTTTCGAAAATCGAGTTAAATAAACCTAAGTTAACTTTTTTTTTGTTTTGTTTATCATTTAGAACACTCATTGTTCTTCTATTGAATTCCTGAAATTTTTTACGGAGAAGTAAACATTTCTAAAATTAGAAAAAATATTATGTAATGATAATTTCTACTCATATTTGAAGGAAAAGCAGATGTCTCAAGAATGGAGCGAAGGAAAACGAAAAATTTTCAAAGAATTATTTTTGATTTGTAGGAAGTTATTTAATTATTCCCAACCATCATGGCGTTGTCCTGCTAATGAACAATTGGAAAAAAAGTACGTTATTTTGAAAAGAAAATAATTCACTTATCTAAAACTGTTATATGCAGCACTTCACAATATTTTAACAAAGTATGCTCTTAAAATTTATTAAGTTCTAATATTATATTTTAAAAGAATTTGATTCATCTTTTATAGCTAGGATATCTAGATATATTTCCCGATTTTATAAGCTTAAAAATCAGTAAATCATGACCATCGAATAATATAGTACTAATAATAATTAATAACAGAGAGAGTACACATTTATAAAAGTACATATAGAGAAGATATTGTACTAAACAGTGGTAGATAATAGTTTATAAGTACTAAAATATATTTTAGTCAACACATGATTTTTAAATTAAATACAACTATGCATAAAATTAAAAATAAGTACCTACTTAATTTTTTTTGAAAAAATTTTTAAATATTTTCAATTAAAATTATTCGCAAACAAAATAAATAATTAAATAAAAATTAAAAATAAAAAAACAAGAAAAAATATATAAAAAAAAATATTTGCAAAAAAAAATTTTCTAAATTTAGAAAATTCAAACCAAACATACTTGAATCTCACATCATTGGTCATTTTCTGTTTTTTTTTCTACAAATAAAATGACAAAAAAAAATTGTGTACAATATTTTTGCAAAATCAAAAAAGCTAACATTTTAGTTACTAAAAAAAGCAAAATACTACAAAAAAAAAATGAAAAACTTGGAAAAAAGCAGAAAAATGTTTTTTTTTTTTTTACAACTAAATGTGAACATTATGACTGAATGTCCTTGACCTCATTGCCTAGTTTTTCATCGAAAGAGAAACAACAACAATAAAAAAATTTATTTGCACTACACACAGTTTAAAAGTAGTTGGTTTTTATACACAAGTATTTCATGCATTCATTTCTATATTAATTCATTTAATTTATTATTAAAAATTACACTTATATACGTATATACAAATATATGTATATATAAATATTTACATATGTATGTATTATGTATATAAGCATTTTAGTTGTGAATATTTTTAAATTATATTATTTGAAAATAAAAGACATTATTTTTTACTTGTATAAGTATGTCATCGGAAAAATTTAACACACTCTAGGTATACATATATAAAAATTTTTATACAAGAAAATATTAAGATGCATATATGTGAATACACAAATATATGTACGTAATGTAAATATATGCTTATTTATTATTACATACTCTTGCTAGATGTATCCGTATCGTACTAGATGGACAATCCTGATCATTTAGTTTATTTTAGTTTATTTTAGTTTAATTTTTAGTTTATTTTAGTTTAATTTTTAGTTTATAATTTTCTTAAAATATTGAAGTTGGATCAAACCAAAGGTTAGTAAAGAAGCACTTTTCTCAAGGGCTTGCAAGTGAAAATACTGCTTTTAATAAATGTCTATCTCTATTCAATATTTTATTAAAATTATTTTCATTCATATACCTATCAATATTTATCAATTTATTGCATATATTTAGGATGACAAAAAGAAAAAAATTGACAGAAGCGATTATATAATGGCTGAACTGAATTATTAAGGAAGTGAGTTAAAAAATATAAATAATTACATTTTTGTTGGCATAGCACTTACCGCCACCTTTTCGTTTTTATAAAAATTACGATACCTTGGGAGGGGGTGGAGCACGAGAATTATTTTCTTCTAACGAAATAAGTTATTCATTAATATCTAAAACCTGCTAAAATTTTAGACTTCCATATGTTCCCGTCTAGAAAAAAAAACTATATCGAAAATTTATAAATAACATGTTTTAGGTAACGGTTAATTATTTTAACGGGCATTTAGTTTTTTTTGTATTCAATTGTGTTGTGCTGCAGTAGAAATAGCATGTGGACCTTTAAAAAATTTGAAAGCAGGAATTCGAAAGTAATTGTCCCCTTTATTCAATAGCATTATCTTACATGCTTTACTTAAATTTATTAGCAATTATAGCACACACTTTTTTTAAACCTTAAAATATTTCCTTAATTCAAGTAGTGAGAGCATTATTTCAGAAGAAAACTTTTATCATTTAGATTTTGGGCGGCCCCAGGACCTATGATAATCGTATAAATTTTCAAATAAAAATATTGGAATATTATGGCAGCCCACAATTTAAATATTCTAAAATGTATAAAAAATTCTAAATTTTAAAACTAAAAAATTTTAATATAATTTGGGAGCATGCATTGAATTTATTATATAGAATTTAAAATTTAAACATAAAATAAAATATAAAAAAAAAATTAATGCCTTTATTATTTTTTAACATTAAAATTTTATTTTTTTTTTATTCAACTAAACATTTAACATGTTTTACATAACAATAGCTAAATAAATATGTAAGTATATTATTAAAATTCACAATAAGTGCAAAATTAAAATTAAAGACTTTTTGTTATAAAATAATAACAATTTAATTAATTTGCAAAATAACTGCATGTTCGTGTGTACATACATGAATTGACCAGTTAAAGCTTTAGTTTTGCACGTTTTTCAACATGAACTAAATAATAATTAAAAACAACTTGTAAAACTATAATCAAAAGATGTTCATTTGAATCAAAATGTTAGTTACTAAGTAGTTATCGAAATTTTATTACAAAAATTTTTATGTAAAATCAATGATACTTTTATAACAATACGCAGGAGAATAAAATAATTTTTTGAATTATGTGGAAATTCATACCAAAACTATATAGCCGCATTTATAATATAGATGACCCTAATTTTAGTTTATTTCAGAAATTGAGAAAAAGAAAATAACAACCCTATCATCCTATAATTTTACTTATAAAATCCTATGAACTACGAATTTGGCTACGACATAAACTTTTGAATGATCACAATCTGCATTCGTAGAGATTATGAATAGGCAATGACAGCACCATTTTCCGGAGTATCAAACAATGGCAGCACCATCTTTCGGAATATCAAAATCACAATTTTATTTCAACTGTCAAATGCTTATTTCATATAAACGGTTCAAAACTTAATATAAAAATTCAAAATTTAAAAATTTAAAATTACCGTTTATCTTTAAATTGCCTGTTGTGTGTGATTATCTCTTTCGTTGGCTTTTGGCATTTAATTTTACTACGAACATAATTTATGGTTACGATATTAAAAAAAGCAGAGTAGAATTTTCAAAATTCGGAATCGGTAATACTTATATGGCATTTGTAATTTTTCGAATTACAGGGCTGCTAGTGGAATTCACAATAGGGCTGTAAATTTTTGTTGTGCTAAAATTTCGTGAGGCTGGCTTGAAATGTTCTATGAAAAAGCTGTTACATATACTCAAAACTGTATTTTCAATATTTTAAAACCGCCATACTTATTGAAAAAAATTCATTTTAAGAAAATCAGGTGCTACCAAATTTTGATAAGAAAATTGTCTCTTCACATACACATTTACGTAGATATATGCACGTATGTACATTAAAAAAATGGTACACATAATTTTTTTTGCAAAATTTAATAAATTTTTAAAATTTATTTTCTATCTATTTTTACCCCTTCCCTCCCTTCTCATCATGCAATTGCATTTCAAATACCCGTGGTGTTCTCTGATTTTCAATTTTTTTGTTTTTCACAAAAGATTTTTCGCGAAATAAGTATGTACTTGATATTTTCATTTTTTTAATTCTAATAGAATTTTATAGTGTACTTATAAACACTCATAATTTTTTGCACTTATATCTTTGGATATTTTAAGATTTTGTTATATGTACAGGTGAAAATAAGGGAAAACTTAAGTAAAATCAGAAAAATGACTTTGAATTTTTCATTTTCATGTGAAATGATATTTTTAAAATTTCAATCTTCAGCAAAGTCAAGTATCAGTAAAGTAGTAAAAATTAACTGTAACTTTGATTGCTAGTTGGTAAAGAATTCATTAATGAACTTAAAGTGGTCTCGCATTTATTTGTATATATGTATATATAAGTGCATATGAGCATTTTCCAACCCAAAAGCATGTAGTAAAGTTGTGTTGCAATTCTATCGAATTCTAAAAATGCAGATATCCCTAGTCCCTACTATAACGCGGTACTCCTTTAACTCTATTTCGCTCAACGCGCTGCGTTCATAAATTAGAAATTTATGTTTGTCTCGTAATTAGCAGCAAAGAAGTCGTGAAAATCATATAACCAAATTAACGCGGAATGGTACATGATTAGATTTTATTACAACACTCGCTCGTTTTCAAGAAATTTCACCCGTTCATTTGAAATTATTTTTTGAATAATTCATTATTCATTAAATAATTTAATATAAGTACATATTTAAGAGATAAAATTATTTTACATTAAAAATTAAAATTAACTTTTAGAAAAAATCATTTTTGAATAAATGTTTCACGATATTACAACAAAAAATCAAAAAAAAAAAAAGGGATAACAATAAAAATAAAAGGAAACTACAAAATATTCATTTAGTTTTTCCGATATTCTTTTTTTCTTTTTCTCTTATAAGTACAATTTTTTCTTTTTCCTCATTTTCCTCAACACTTCCGCTTTCATCTCTTTTTGTAAATACATTAATATGGAAAAAATACTAAAAAATTACAATCGCTAAAAAGGAAGAAATAAGGAAGGACCAAAAAAAGAATAAAAAAAAAATTTTTGAAAAAGTTTAAGTAGGTTATACATAAAAGAAAATTCAAGAGAAAAAAAAATAGAATAAAACAAATTTAATTTACAAAAAAATGGATAATTTGTTATAATTTTCTTTCTCTTTACTTGCTACTGATTTATTCATAATCCTTGGAATGTCCTTTTACAATGGACAACAAACTAGGTCAACAAAAAAAAAAAAAAAATGGTTTGGTTGTCATCGAAAAAATTTTATATTTTCTTCATATTACTTTTAATGTTCTTCAGTGGGGTGGTGGCGGGAAGACGTGAGGGAAGAAAAAACTTACATAAGGTATTTTAAAAAAATTAGGAATGAGGAAGTTATCATTGTAAAATTGTTAAAAACTTAATGCATAATGTTAAATATCAAAGTTATCAATTAAAATTATGTAAATTGTATTAGACAAAATTTTGTGTGTATGAGTGATTCGGTGAATGATTTATGCAAAAAATTTACCAACTCAAAAAAAAAAGAAATTAATTTTAGAAAAATTTTATATAATTTTTAATCACAAAATGAATGGTTTTTAGATGTAATGTATGTAATATATGTAGGTATGTAAATAAAATTCTTAGAAACCTGAGAAATATGTTTTTTTTAATTTAATACGCTTTTAATACCAACGCTGTTATCCAAAATTACTTACTAAAGAAATTCAGAGATTTAGAATTATCTTCATGGTAAATAATAAAAGTAATTGTTATAACAGTAAATTTCTTAAACTAAATTAAGATTTTAAGATTGCGATCATGAAAAAATTGGAATATGTATCCAATTTTAAATATCCAATCTATTGGAATTAATGTTGGACAACTGTAAAATTTCTTGTTAATTAACATTTTGGACAGATGTAATCCGAGATCTTAAAATTAAAATATAATTAAATCACTAATTTTATAGAGTCTCGAAATTTAACTTGAAACTTTTATGAGAAATAACTGAAACAATTCTATAATAATAAACAAGGAAGACGACAGCAAATTTTTCTATTAAAAATCTTAATAATAAAGAAGTTCTAAAATAAAATTATTACATAATTATTATCTTTTATATACGCCCTTTTTACTTTATTTCTATGTATCTTCGTTCCTATATTTTTATAAGATCAATACATTTGAATTAATAAAGTAAACAAAATACTTACAAATTTAATAATTTCCTGAAATGTTTTTTTTTTTTTTAGAAAAAGAACAATTAATAAAACTAAGCTCGAAATTTTTTACATACATATACATACATACATACATATGTATACATGTACTTATATTTATTGAAACCCTTTGTCTAAGAAAAAATAATTCTTAAAATAAAATTAAAATAAAAATTATTTTTAAATGACGCATCAAAAAAATTATTATGTAGGTATAAAAGTATGCATGTATGTATGTATTTATAAGTATAATTTATTTTTTTTCGCTACGCTTACAAAAAAACTGCGATTCTACGAAGAAAGAAAGAAATAAAGTATTGGCGCGTTCATATGTATGACAAAGAACAAAAAAAAAAGCGCGCAATCTTTAATAAAACGAATAAAATGAAAGAACAACAAGAACACTAACGAATAAAATAAATAGAGTAAATATTTTTAAGTACATAGATGTAATTATTATTATTATTTAAAATAATTGAAAATTTCAAAATTGAAGTAGGAAAATAAAAAATAAAAATGAAATTGCAATAAAACTATTTTGTTCTGAGTAACAAAAAAACATTCTTGAAAGTAGAACAGAATTTTAAAAAACATATTGAATATCACTTCTGTTTTTAAAATAAAAAAAAAAATTTTAAACAAATTAACAATTATGTCAAACTATAATTGTCTAATTTACTGCAACTAAGCATTTAAATTATTTAGAAATTTATTGTAAAATAAATTTAAATACTTAATTATGTACGCATGATTTTTTTTATTTCATGGTAATTAATTAATTTAATCGGTAAATACAAATTTCTGATTTGACATTTCGAAATGTCAAATGTTGAAATTTTGACAGGTGAAATGAGTATGTCAAATGTATCCTTATTGGATACATTATTATGCATTGTTGATATGCATTATTGGATTTGGAATTATGAACACCATTAAAATTGACACATGGCACTAAATTTATGCATGTATATTTCAGTAAAATAGGATAAACAACTACTAAAATCACAATAATTTTGGTTGTTATAAAATTCATAACGGTATATCAAGAATCTTTTTTCTATTGTTCAAATAGCAATTTAATAAAAAAAGAAATTAAAAATATTAAAATTAAATGCCAAAATAACTCTGAATACAACTAAATCCATCTGTTGCAGATTAGAAACACTATCTTCCGGGAAAAAAAAAAACGCAACTTACACAGATCATTTTCCCATTTGTTTGTGGTAGTGTTGTCGTGTTTAGATTTAGCTACTCGTGAGTAGTAAAGCACTTACATGCATACATACATACATACATAAGCATACTCATAAGATTTAAATCTTATGAAGCACATGCTTAGAAATAATCTAGAACTTTAAATTCAAATTATAGTAAGAAAATACATGATGCAATTTTTAATTAAATTTTTATAAGTGAATAAATTTTTCTTTAAAATGAAAATTTTTTACAACCAATTTAAAATATTTGAAACATTCCTAAGTACATAATATGTATGTATGTATGTATGTAGATATATTGTATGTTGTATGTATTTAAAATAAGAATTCAATTTAAAAACAAGATTTTCGCGTATGTTACCTGTCTGTTTGTTTTTTCAAAAAATTAAACCAGAGCACCGCATCGCAAACACACAAAAAAAAACAAACAACAAAAAATAATTTTTAATAAGATCGAAACAGTATAAAGGAGAGTAAAAAATTTGAAATAATCTGAAACTGTAAATAGGCCATTTTTAATACAATATGAAAAAAAGCAAAAAAAAAATAAAAAACCTAAACTTTTTCCTCTCATTGCTTTTTTTCTCAGTGTTTTTCATTAGTTGTGTTTTTTTTTCTTGGTTTTTAACTATAAATAGCGTTCAATTTTCATTTCGCTTTCGTTATTTCATTCTTTAAGCGAAATATGTACATATTTGTTTTCGATTTCTTGACTGATTAATAATAAAAGAAAATAGAAGCAACCATACTCGCGTCGTCGTAGCGACAACACAAAAATCACATTCTTCTGTCCTAAATATTTTTTGTGCTTTTTTTATTTTTGATTTTTTTTTCTTTTTGCGTTTTACTTTTTCATTTCATTTTCTTTTTTTTTTTTGTGAACTAATTTTAGGAAAATATTTTTTTTGTTCTTTTTTTTTTTTTAGCAATTATTTCGAAATTTCTTGTAAGTTTTGAATGCTAATCATTCAACCGTCAATTATTCAAGGGTCATCCAACTGTGGTTGTCGCAAGTATAACATAAACGTCATAAATATAGAAATGTAACATGAATTTATTTCCTTTGGGACTAGTTACTATATTTTGTTACAATTTTATGGCAACTCTATGATTTAATAGAAATATTAGAAATTTGACATTAATTTGGATTTTTTTTTGAATGTGTCAAAATATTTTTTCACAACTAACTCTGTTAATCAATTTATAAGAGATAGAGGTTTTATTATTTTATAAGTTGCTGAACTTGCTAAAATTTCGAAAAATTTTCAATTATTTCAGAAATATTTGATGTCATTCTTTCGTTTCCAAAAAAAATCTTTAAACATGAAATAAATTTTTCGATTTATGATGGAACAATAAGCAAAAGTGCATTAGCTTTCCTCGAAAAAAACTTTTATACATATGTATAAGTAAGTGAAATACAAAAAATTATTGTGACTTTATTACTTATGCACCCACACAATTTTTAAACATTTTTTTTACACAAACAATTACGGGCACAAACACATAAATTTGTATGTGTGTATGGAAATGTATAATATATGTAAATACGTAATAAATAAAGCTCAAACTTCTTATTCCCGTACATCCTATATAATAATTTTTTATTGAAATAAATTGAAAATGAAATAAACTTTTCCAAGCAGGTTAACAACATCACCTTTTGTTTTAATGGTTAGTATAAGTAATAAATTTCCGATCTATGTACATATGTACATACATACATTTAAATTTGCAATAGTAACAATGGGTGCTTTTTTAAGCATTTGCCTTTTGAATTCAGAAAAAAGCACCGAAAAATATTGAAATGTCCAATTTCGATTAAATTTTTCGAACATTTCATCAAAAATTTCTTTAATAACATGTTATACATACAATCGTTTTCCGAAGCTTTTAATGTACCGTTAAAGATATATTTAAAAACAAATTCGGTGACAAATCCAAAAAGTGAAATTCATTGCTCACCAAACGTTCAATAACTTACTTAATTAAATAGTTCAATAATTTGAAAGAGTTCTCTCATGTGATTCAGATTTTTAAATTATGAAACAGCACATCTATTCAGGTTCTAATTTTAGTTTATTTTACTAGCTACTAGACGTTGGCAACTGTGATGAATCACGTGTGAAGCATCAAGAACTAAAACACGAAAAATCAAATAGCGAAAGCATCACCCATTACAGTTTTCAATCAATGTAATTATTTATACTTTCATTACTACATAATTTTATTGTACATAAATGAAAATTTTTGTGCGAATAACCTTAATTTTGATTGACATAGCATGTAAATACATATCCATATACATATGTAATTAAGTTATAATTATTCGATTTACTATCCTTTGAAATTAAATAATATGATGATGGAAAATGTTTTTCAGATCATGAAATTTTCAATCTCTTTATTAATATATTGGTGAAAGTTGATGAAAATGTTAATAATATTTGTGACATGCAATATATGTACGTACAACTTACTTAATATAGCCGGAAGAATCTTTCTTATTTTACTTTTAAGATTATTAAATAATCAGCTTGAAAAATACTTATAGTTATTACTACTACACACGAAAATATGTAGCACTTAACTTATAAAAATTTTAGTAAAAGTACTTGTATTTGTGTGTGAATAAATAATATTAATTCACAATGAGTCATACATAATATGTTATTTATGGATGACATTTGCTGATTTCTTTTAGAATATTGTAGGCTTTTGAAACAATAAATTTTATTTTTAAAATTTTTAATATTATAATTAAGTTCAGAAAATTAAAAAAAAATTTAAATATACTTTTCCATAGATTTACTAAATAAAAATAATGTTTCGTAATGACAATTATATTTAATAAATTTTTTAATAAACATTGATGACTTTGACAAAAAAATAAAAACAGAAAGTTCGCCAAGTCATTGACCTCTCTTTTTTTTCATAATATGATTATAGTGTCACTTACGTATATTAAATTGTCACATTTATTACTGTAAATTATTTGGTATCGAATTCTCAGTTATCATTAATGTACATACTTGATATTTTTCAAATTCCGATGTATATACGTACATATATGTACATATTTGCAGGTGTGTTATAGATAAATAACTGTTTTGACATAATTAGTTATTTTATCTTACGGCAAATATGCATTGTAATTAGATAAAATGGTAACAAAAAATGACAATTTAATTTTGTGATTTTTTCTTTTGAAGAAAAAATTAGAAAAACATCTTCAAACTCGTTAGAATCTTTTCTTTTAGCACTTTATGCGTTATAACATTAATATTTGATGCGTTCCGTATAAAAAATATAACATTTGCACTCCTGAATGTTTCATAAATAAAACGCTGTTTTATATAGAAATCCTGTGATGTAGGAATAACAACTAAATTTTTAAACTTAAATATTTGGCATTTATTTAAATAAATTTGACATTTCTTTACAAAACGAAAATTTTAAACAATCTAACTGAATATGTGTTCATAACTATACCCTTTGTACCTTTTTTTTATACAAATGTGGTAAAATAATTGGGAGAGGTATATACGTTTAGATTATATTTATATTATTCGCCTGTTAATGCAACGCTATAATTATTGTTTGGTATCGGCAACATTATGCGAAAACCATGAGTATGACATTTAAGTAATTTGACATTAAAACATAAATTTGACAGTTAAAATAAATTTGTATTGTTTGTCACATTAAAAATGAAATAATTTTTGTAACTTATTCTTTCATTAATGTAGAAAAATTTTTTTACTGACTAATAGTAAACATCTATTGGCTGCCTGAATTGAAAACTGAATTGGAAAGTAAACGTCTGCGAGATATTTACATAACTCAATTTTCTTTGCTTTGCATTTCTTTCAAACTCTTCACAGTTGAACGCTCCTCTTGCAAAATTTTATATAATTTTTCTGTAAACAAATGGACATTTTATACAATTTTTGATAAGAGGTTTAATTTTTTTTTACTCCCAGATTTCCTATAGTTATCAGAATTTACACACTTGTGTATGTATGTTTACGCTCACCAGTTTTCAAATTAACATTGAAGAACTTCTAAAGCTTCTAAAATTTAATCAGTTTTAATGTTATTTTTTTTGCTTTGCCTTTTAATTTTGTTTATGTTATTCAAACACAACCAAAACTTAGAAAAAATTTATAATTATAATTACAAAAAAAAAGAGCAAATAATAATAAAATTCTTGACCCATTCGTTTCTATTTGGTCTTTGGGAGATGATCATTTTGGTTTATTTTTCTTTACTTTTTGTTTTCTCTGCTCTATTAAGATTAACTAAAAGTTTTAAGGGGTAAAGAGGTCAAATTTTCTTGCATACATACATACATAAGTAGTATGGTGGATTTTTAAATTTTAATATTTTATACTTTGTTGTACATAATATAAAGATTTTTAAAGTCACATCATCCAGTAATTAATGAGTGAACTACTCTAATAAAATCACAGTTTGTTAATAACATACATACATAGGTGGTGGTGATATGGTGTTACTTTTTTCTATTATTTTCTTATTTTTCTAGTTATGAAATAAATTAACGTTAAAAAAAAACTTAAAGAGTTGCAATTAAACCACATTTTAACACATACAAATTATTAACGATAAAATGTAATCATAATGATGATTATTTACTGTTAATGTCGGCAGGTTACTGTTAAATGTAGGTCATATCTTGTTAAATTAACATCAATTACTTAATACACTTATACCTTGATTTACTTTTATGTGGTCGATCCGTAAAACAAGCAACATAATTTTCGTATTGGACAAATTCTGAAATAAAATCTTACGAAATTTTCATATTCTATGGTTGTATGTATGTATAATAATAATGTGCCAGTCCGAAATTAATGCAAGTACTTTTAAGTTGGAAACTCGAAAAACAAAAGCAGATAAGTTTATATTTTAATTATAGAAATGAAAATTCTAAATTGTCCACCATATTAATATAAATTGCATTCAGTTTCATAACAATTACAGTTCATGCAAAATTCAAACTTCAATGCTCTCATCAACTCTACTTTTCATATCTACTTTTGTAAATCTACATTTATATACATATATTTTTGAGTAAAGGTGTAACACTTAGGGTTAAACAAATTAATTTTGTTTTTGATTAAATTTTTTATGACTTTTGCATCTGTTTTTAAATGAATAATTAAATTTAAAATTTATGATTAAAAAAAAAAAAATTATATTTAAATTTAAAAAAAAATTGTTTCTGGCATTTGGAACAGGTGAAGAATTCAAGAATATTTTGTTGATTTATTATTTAATTGTGTTAAAAAAAGAGAAAAAATAAAAAAAACCATTTTTCTATTTTGCATTTGTAACTACTCACCTTTTGTAATTTTGCAATTATTTAATCTGAAAATATAAAAATAAAATGCAATTAATATTTTAGTTTTTTTTTTTTAATTATTAGGTTTTATATTTTTAGGAGGTTTAAATCTGTGGAGGAGGCTTCCTTAATGTTAAAAACAGAGATTTTCCAAGAACAACACTAAATGAAATTTTCTGGCAGGAAGTAGCCACATTTGGTCGTTTAGATTTGAGATTAATTAGTTTGTGTATTCACTGAATATTGCCTGTCGTTGGTCCATCTGAAAAGAATGGGTAAGACAAAAGCAAAGTATGCTGTCTCTACCTGGAAGACGGGGAAGAAAAGAAGGTGAAGCACTTATTGTAAGAATAAAAGGACGGTAGCTCTTCTACGACTGAGAAGTTTCGGAAGGGGTTTTGTGGCCTCAATGGAAGTCCCGCGGCTTGAGGTGTGATTTCCAAATTATTTGTTCAGATTGTTCGACTTATTTTTTACAAGTTTAATAAAAATATTACAATTTATTATAGTTCTGACTAAACTATATAAAATATTTTAAATACATAAAAATATTTAATCTTTTATTCTTAATAATCAATTCGACTTTGATTAATGTTACGCGTAAACCCAAAATATTCCAAATTCATAAAATTAAAGTAAATGAAGAAACGAGAAATTAATTTGAAATAAAAAAAAAATTAGCTCAAATAATGACTTCATAATATTCCCAAAAAAAAAAAAAAATTGGGTAGCATTTTTTTCGTGTTTTGCTTTTGTATTATGACTGTTTTCGGATATATTTTAATCACCTACTACTACCACCAACTGCTATCACTCTTTTAAGTCAAGCTTTTTTTTTTGTTGTAAGCATTTTGTTATACAAATATACTTACATATGTATGTACCTATATATATTTTTTTGTTATTAACCATTATCACAATTGAATTGAATTTAACCACCCCTAAAATAATTTTTATTAATTAATTCGCAAAAGATTTCCAAATATAATATTTTTTTTTTGTTATTTTTATAGTTGTGTGGTTTATTATTTTACCAGTATTTGAAATGTATTATAAATTTGCCACTCCACTATTATGTTAATTAGATGTAAAGTCTTAATTGTAAACTAATTTAAATTCAGAATTTAAAACTAAATTAATTCAAGTCGAATTCATTGGCTCGTTCTACTACGTGCACGCACAGAAGTAATGTGCGAGCTCATTATCAAAATTTGAATTTCTCTCATTTGCTATATTTTGTGCGTAGCTGTTTATTATTTTCAGAATTAACTTCAACATCAGTACGGATGTTTTTGAAAATGTCATTTTATACA
Organism: Condylostylus longicornis; assembly: GCF_029603195.1. Lineage (NCBI taxonomy): Eukaryota > Metazoa > Arthropoda > Insecta > Diptera > Dolichopodidae > Condylostylus > Condylostylus longicornis. Next base: position 1,580,098 of record NW_026577982.1, read on the forward strand.
TCAAAAAGTTAACGTAAAAATGAAATCAATTAATATCAAAAAAGTAAGTAAGTAAAACAAGCTCAGACAAGATAATGCACCTCCATGAGAGAAATGAGAGCGTCTTTAAAACGAGATCGAGTTAATTCGACGTAACAATGAATTCACCATTAGTCAATCATTTATGATTTCAGTCTGTTCAACATGAATCAAGATTTTTTTTATTTATACCATAAATAAGAATTAGTAAAGTTACAGTTACTAATTAGTTAGTCACAAAAATATTTAGCTAGAATAACATTTAATCTTTCAATGAGTTAATTTATTACTATGAAAATCTACTGTTCATGACAATTTTACTGTTCAATCATATGCAATAACATAGGATTTATGAATCTCTAAATTACTTTTAAGGATTTAATTTATTTTAACAAAATAATTTTTATTTTAATTCAAAATAAAAATCATTGAGTCATTTATTTTCATATACCATATAAATGACATTTACTTATAAATTTAATTCTCATGGACACTTTCTTGTAATTGTATGAGTGTAGAATGAAAAACAATAATAAGAAAATATTAAATAAAATAAATAAAAAAGCAAAAATCCATAGAAATTTTTTTTAACACATAATTCGCTTAACGCCGGAAAAAAAAAACATTATTTTTTTAATCTCTGATAGCGTTTTGTTTTTAAAGTTCATATTATACACACTTACACAGTAAATATTAATAAAGTAAGTGTAAAGTTATTTACAAATAAAAGAACAATAGAAACCTCAAATATACAGGGTTTCTAATTACAATGCTTATGCTTATAATGCTTTTATGACAAAAATTATGAGCGAAAATTATAAAAATAACTTTTAAAATCCATATATGAAGAAGTTTAACAGACAACAATAAAAAAAATAAAAAAAATTATTATGGAATTTGAAAACATCAAATTTTTTATTAAGCTTAAGAAAAACACACAGTACATATCTAATATACGTATATCTAATTAATATATCCAAAATTCAGGTTCAGTAAGTTTTTTTTTCGTTTAATGAATATTCAAACTTTACCTCAACTGATTAGACGCACGAATTAACTATTATGATCCGCATATTTAAGGTTCTAAACCCTGGTTTTAAAAACATATTAGGAAAACGAAACCTGACTGACGACCACCTTATTAAAAGAATGAATATCACGTTCGTCATATCACGCCTTTAGCTTAAAGTAGGTAAATCAATTAATTTGAGCCTGTTGTTATAACGAGGAAGAAAAATAGAGTTTTCCAAAGGAAGGTTGTGACGGAAGCGCATATTTTAACTAATTGAATCCACTTAATCCTATTAATATGAATACTGTAATAATATTATCAAACCTTTGAGATATATTCTAGATGAGAACAGACCAGGAACAAATTTCAAAATGTAGGAGTTGTTAAACTCCTTAAATTAGCGTTTAAAAAATTCCGATATAGCGTGTGCCCTGCCAGTCATATACATATATGTAGTTGGAGTGATTAGTGAATGATGACTTGTTGTAAATGAAAATTTCTATGTCTTTAAGTGAATCAACTTTTCTAAGAATTTGGCTATTTATGTCATGACTTCATTTATTTGTTTATAAAAAAACAAAATTATCCCAAGTTTATAACAGCAATTAAAGGTATGTATTAGTAGGCACGAAAAATTGTTAACATACTTATGTACATGAAAATATACTGTAGTTCAATGTAAATTTTATCTTCTATGTACATTAAACATTTATTTACATGAAATAGTTATAATTTTTTTTTAAAAACGCTATTATATAATTATACTATATTAAAAATAAAATACAAAGCCCCCTTCATATAATAATTTTTATTTGTAATTATTTTTAAATAAATAAAAAAAAAATTCTGATATTTCATTTAAAGAATAGAATGAAAATATCATGACAAAAATTATCGAAAACAAATGTATGAGAAGTGTGTTACCGTTTATGTGCAAAAAATTTTTATACCCACTTTAAGATATTGACACTCTCGGTCGGTTGAAAAACCTTGAATGTAATTACAAAAAAAAAAAAAATTACACAATTTATTCTGTTTTTTTTTTGTGCTTTGCTTCTAAAATTGGCAATAATTTTTGCGATATTAATTTTTATTTGGCATAAATTGAAATAGATTTTTGTTTGTGTATTTCTTCTTACATCTGAAAAAATGTTGTAGCAGTTGACCGTATTAACATGTGTGTATGTATGTATAACAGAACAAACGCGGAAAAGAAAATAAAAAAAAAATTAAAGCTTTTTGTTTTTTATTTTATTTACATAAAGTATTTTCGCTGTTTTATTTATAATTAGTAACCTTAGAATAAAGCGAGTTTTCATATTGTGTGCTTTTGAACTAATTAAAAAAAATTATATGAGTACTTGCCGCCGAACATATGTAAATACATATACGTATATTTTTTGAATTCTTCGGATAGTAGTCTTTAAAAAAAGACGAATTAAATTTATGATTTTTTTTTTAACAAACAAAGTTGGATGAACTCTCTAGGCTACTAAAAATTGATTTAACTGATGTCATTTGAATAATTTTAAATTAAAATAATCAAGTTATATTAATTTAATTTAAATCAATAAACGATTCTCTTCGGCACATAGTATTCATACTGTCATTCTTTTAAGAATTGAAGTATAAACTGAAGTATAACAAAAAAAAATTAAAAATAAATAATAAAATAAAATTAGGTGGTAAATGACACCGAATCAAGTCAGTTTCGTTTTTAAAAAATAAAAAAAAAGTGTTCCAAAAAAAAAAACAAATTTATTATAGAAGAGAAAAAGGTATAATTAATATAAGATTGCTATAATTAATTAAGATATAAAATAATGAGGACATATTTACATACATGTATATTGGTACATATACTGGTCGAAAGAGAACTTCGGTCAATGAATTAAAAGATATAAATAATTGTTTTTTTGTTTATTCAGGAAATTATGTGACAACAATATTTTGTGTCAAAATTAAGTACAGTTTCTCCATTTTGAAATTAATGTCATGTAATATTAAGTATTAATTTGTGAATAGAACAATATATAGGAATTTAGAATTTAAAAAATTTTTACCATTTTTTAGTTGTTTTTCTGTTTTGGTAAGTTCACGAACATTTGAAATAATTTTTTAATAAATTAATTTAAAAATGAATTAAAACACGACTGACTCTAAGAATGCAAAATTTCCATTGAAAGTTATCGAATTTGAAATATAACAGGCTTTTTAACCTCAGTTATTCTCAACCCTTTTCAGATTACGATATATGAATATTAATTTTTTCCTCTATATACATAAAATTACCGAATACATACATAATTATGTATAAGTTAAGTTGTATAGTTATGTTTTTGAATTTTCAGAATTCAGAAGTTGAATTTTCGCAGTTGTCAATCGATATTTAATGTCTTGACTAACTCTCCGGTCAAATTCAAATTTTCAACTAGATTTCCCTTTTTTATTTTCTTAACTTTGTGAAATAATGGAGAAAAAAATTTGAAGAGACAACACATTTACCTGAAATCCTGAACACATATACCTGAATTAACACAGCTCAAGAAACGTGAGGGTAGATAAGTTAAAAATAATTATTAAAACAAAAATTATGTACATATGTATATGTATTTGGATTATTAATTTAAGAAAAATATTTTTTAGTTGATTTGATGCTCGCTTATTTACTCATACATATATGTATGTATGTACATCCATACTTACATATTCGCAATAGCTCACCTTTTATACTACATCAAACTTAATTCCTAAATTGGTTTTCGATGTTTGTAGAATATTAAAACTTTAACTTTTACATTTTCGCTATGAAATTAGTTTTAAAAATCAAAATATTAACAATTTAATTAATAAGTAAATCATATTCGTCGTGCATAGATGAATAATAAATTAGCACCGGTAGTTTATTTTCCGGTATTAATCAGAGTCAAATATATTCAAATTCAGATTATAAAAAAAGCTCAATAAATCATAATTAGTTTGCCATTTTTTTCACATTTCAAAGTGAATATACAAAATTAAGATATTGTTCTTAAGACAATTTATAAAATACAGCAATATACCCAATTAAAATATGTATATACACACGTATGTACATACATACTTTGACAATTTTTTCTCTTTTTGGAATTAACAACTCTATTAGGTTAAAACAATCGATTGATTAACAATTTAATGAAAATCGTATTCAAATTTTAAAAAAAAAATTTTCTAAAAATATAGAAAATGTAATAGATATTGCATGCATATACACATATGTATATACATAAATAATTATTGTAATAATTAATTTTAAATAAAAAAAAAATAAAAAAAAAAACAATCAATTCGTTTCAGTTTTGTCCATATTTTATTTCATTTGCATGAAAATTTGCAACCTCGCAACTCTAAAACAAAAAAAACAAAAATGGAATCAATTGATAAGAGGGAGAGATGAGGAGAACAAAAATAACAATTATATGTACATCTACATATGTATATATATATTTTGTTTATTTGTATACTCTTTCAATGACATTTTTTCTTTTATTATTATTTTGTTCTCCTTTTTTGTATCGAAAATAATGAATCGATTTGTCATGATCTTCAATGAGAACCATCGAACAGGACAACACTAATATAAAACATTAATATTGTTATAAATACATTAGACGGTAAAGAGAACAAGTGTTGACGTTCTGTATTAATTTCTTTTTAATCTTTTTTTTTTTGAAGAAAAAATTATTGATATGTGGAGAATAATTTCAAGGTTTTGTATGAAAAATAAAAATGTATATAGGTATACGAACTTTTTGATTCTTTATTAAAATTTAAAATTGTTATTAAAAATTAAGAAAAATGGAAAATCTAAATCTTATGTTATACATACATATACATAGTCATATACATAAATATGTATAACATTTTACTTACGACTGAAACAGATGTAATACATTATTGTCTTTTTACATGTTTAATGTTCAAATTAATTTTTTTTTTTTATTTTTAGAATTATTCTACTTGAATTTGCGATACAAAGAAGCGCTCAAATTGATTGATTGTTTAAAAACAACAAAAACAAAGCAAACTGACCTTTCCAAAATTATGTAAATTCAGATTTTGACTTTATTTTTTTAAATTGAAAATAAATAAATAAAAATAATTATTAAAATAATTACCAAATTTTGATAAATATGAAGTTGACACAAAATGTCATTGAATTATGTACATATGTATGTATAAAAACCAATCAAAATGATAAATGATTTAACAGATTAGGTATATTAATAATTTAAAAATCGTTCAAATATAAATTCATTTTTAAATAAAATAAATTAACAAATCTCTACTAGTAAACACATCAATTTGTATTAAATGTAATATTTTATACAAAATACTGACAGCTAAAAAAAAAAACAATCATTTTTTGAAGTGTCAAATTTATTCTAAAGTTAAGCATTATTTTTGTTAGCAATTTTACAATAAATTCAAATACCTATTTTATTTAATTCAAAATACAATCAAAGTAAATACACACACACACAATCATACATTTAAGTAATAAATTCATATGCAGACTGACATATGTACATACATGTATAACAATATAATTATAGATTTATACATTCATATGGTAGCATGTATAATTTTTATTGATGTCATTATAATTCAGCAAATTAAAAGTATAAAAACCCACTTAAAAATTTTATAAAAACTTTTAAATATCTCTCATTATTAGTAAATTAATTTTCATTTCTTGTCATTCAAGTATCAAAGTATTTAGCAGTTTTTTTCTTGTTCGCAATTTAGAAGAGCATGAATAATAAAAATATTATTTTTTTATAAATAGTACAAAAAAAAAATAATAATAATTCCAAAACGTCATCGTGTTATTAAGAGAGAGAAAATGACAAAAAAAAAAAAGAGCAAAACATAAAATAAAAAATTCTTATAGTATTATTTTTCTATAATTATACAAAAAAAATAAAGAAAAAACAAAAGCAAAGAATTCGATAAAAATATTTTTGATACCCTCTAATAGAATTCAAGAACTTCAAATGAGTGGAAATAAAAAAAAAAAAGAAATAAATAGAAAAAGCTCGCGGTTTTTATTGTTTTTCTTCTTAATAAAGTCGAAAAGCTTTTCTATTTGTGTTAGTAATGACGTTCAAAATAAAAAATACTAGTTTTATATTATGTTGTATAAGTGCATTATGTGAATGCAGACACAGTATGTGTGTAAATGCGATTATCTTTCTATTTGTTGAATCACTCAACTGTAACACCTTAAAAAATATTTTCTTATCTTGATTTTTTTTTTCATTTTTTGATTTTTTAATCAAACGTCACTTTTTGATATAATATGCCAATTATAATTAGCAAATTAATAAGTAAATTGCTGGTTAATGAAATAAAAATTAAAATAAGCCGGAATTAATATTTCAGAAGTGGTAATATTTTTAAAATTTATGACATACGACATATAATTTTGATGTATTTTATCATATTTGTGACGTATCTTATATTATCATGTATGTAGGTAAATAAGCATGTGTATAATATTTTATTTATTATGAATTTTTAATTAATTATTTTCTTATTGTGTTTTTACAAATTAAATTATTTACAAAAATTTTAAACTTTCATTCAATAATTTTTATTTTATAGAAAATTGTGAAAACATGGTGTAATATGTCAAATTTTTAACAATTTGATAATAAATTTGTATTTTTTTTGGTTTGTCTCTTATTTTTATCTTGTCAAAAAGTTCTTTTAGCATTCAAATTTTTGACGAATTTTAAAATTTGGTAACTTGAAAAAAAACACTATTTTTTTCGATTTACCACACTTTCCCATAGAAATTTCCCACTGAACTGCTGGACGGTTAAGACATTATTTTTTAGTAAAGAAACTAATTTATTTTAAAACATGATTTTTATAATATTGACTAAATTTTAAAATATCGAGTAAACATGATAATTTTAGTAATTATTGACATTAATGATTTAGATATATTACTAAACAGTAACACACTTGATATATTGAATGTTTTGAATAGTATTAATAATTTTAGCGAAGATGAATGTACATACATGCATACGAACATATATTGTGTATACTCACAAACACGTGTATACAAATCTTATAAGTTTGTTGACATTTAAAAGATAAGACAAATTATTCTAAATTATGCTTAATGATAAGGAAATAATTTTAAAAAATTTACGTACTTATCTTCTACTAATTTAATATTATTATGTACATACTTATATTTTGATATAAGTAGTTATATACAATAAATATTTATGCTTTTCTAGTTAATTTTATTAAAATTTATTTTTGACAATTTTAGCTTAAAATAGCTTAAATTGTATATTAAGAATTTTATTGAATAATTCAGAATTTTAAATTTTCCACATTTCCTGATACTTTCCGTGTTTCCTTTCTCTGAGTACCAACTGATTAATTTTGTATGAGGAAAAATCTACTTTATAAAATCTTAAGAAATTATTATTAAATTTGAAACAAAGTGTTACCAGGAAAGAAGTTTTTCTAAAATAATTTTACTGCATTTTTCATTAGAAATCCGATTATTATTTAAAATTTGTTTACAAGCTTAAATAAATATTCTATAATTAAATAATTATTTTAAGATTTAAGAATTAAAAATTAGTAATGTAGGGTAATTCTATTATAATCGATTATAGTCGGTAATATCGATTCTAATTTAACTAACAGCTTACTCATAACCTCATATTTTGAACTTACAACATTGTAAAGGCTATGATATTTAAATATGTACATACATTATAAATGGGTAATAAGAATATGTATTAAAAATAGAAAATAATATTTTATTGAAATAAAATATTTTTTAAGTATTCAAATAAATTATTAAAAGATAAAAAAGGGCATATTGTCTTTAAACAAGATGGTATAAGTATATTTTGGTTATTAAAAATTATATTTATATGTAAATATATTTACATTCATATTAAGTAGATAATAAAGTAAAATTTTTATGATTCTTATAAAATAATGAACTCGTAAACATAATAATATTATAAAAGTTGTTGTAAAAATTTTATTTAAAATAAATGCTTAATTTTTTCCCCAAAAAAAAAAAAATCACAAATCAATTGTTATACTCACGATATACTCATAAAAAATTATATAGACAGAAGTTCTATAAAATTTACTGAATAGCGAATTATTAAATAATATAAAAAATATATTTAATTTTTATTTTATTATAAACAATACGGATCAAAATTCTAAAAATATATTATAACAATTTAATAGCAATTCTAAGAGATTCTCTTGAAAAATTCTTAAAAATTTTGAATTTTCTTTATTTAATTTTATTAATTTATTATTTAAAATTTCATAAGTAATAACTTTTGGTCTTATTCTGATTGTCACGTCACTTATGTGACATTCACCGTTGTCACTGTCAGATTTCTTCTAAATAAATAAAAAAAAAAGACAAAAAAATAAATTCTGTTCTTTACTATTTACAATTACAACGGAATGTTCGGTTTAATCTAAGTCTGATGAAAGTCATATACGTGTTTGACATCAGACTTTGTCTAACGGCATAATATAATTTGCTCTCTTTTCCATCAGAATGGCAGATTTTTAAAAGTAAATTGGCGACAATTAATTTTTGTAGAAATTTTTAACAGCAATCAGCTGATTTTTATTTTGGTTATAATTTTCAAATTATACAAAATTCAAATTAAACAAAATTATCAAGTTTTGACGTTTTTACGTGAACACATTCAGATAATTTCAATCGAATATGTTAACAGTATGTAAACACAATAATGACAATAATAATAGCCTCCGAGTTCGCAAGCGAGAAATCATTAATTATATTTTGAGATAACATCTTGTGAAAGTAAAGCATAAAATAATTATTTTGACATTTAAAACTGATTACAATCAAATGCTAAGAAAAAAATTTCAAGCTCTGTCATATGCCAAAATAACATTAGAATGTTACAAAAAAACTGATAGTACGAAATAAAGATTTTGGTGACTTTGCAACTTTAACAAATAAGTTTCAAAAAATTATATAAATATACAAAAAATTTACGCCTACATGTATGCAATATTGTATGCATTTTATTTTCATAATTCAAGTTTTCAAATGGGGGTGCGATAACTAACTTCAATTTTATTTTTGTAAGAATTAATTTAAAATTTTGGTGAAAAAAAACAAAAACAAAAAAAAAACTAAGTTGATAATTAAACAAAAAAAAACATTTTGTAACGGTCAAATTTAATTTACTAATCAATCGTTCTAAAGATTTTTTTTTTGTTTTCTTCTATTTTCTTATGGTTAATTTATTCATTGTTTAGCATGATGTAACTTTTAGAGTAGAAAATATTCAATTAAGCATTTCCTATTGATATACACACAATATGTATATATATGCATATATACATACCTATCTTTTAATATATACATACATACGAACATACATGTTTTCGTCATAGTATGCTAATTACAAAATCTCGATTTATGTTGAAATATTTTTCTATAATATTTAAATCATAAGTATACGTAGGTATGTAAGTACAATTTAGAATTGAATATTAAGGCATGGCTAGTAAAAAATCTGTTTTACAAATAAATGTACAAATACATACACACTACATGTAGATTTACGTACAATTATATTTATGTATTTAATTTTTTTTTTTGTTTAACAAATAGACGTTAAATATACATATATGTATGAATATTATGAAACTTGAAAAAACTAGAGAATTTCAGTTTTATTATCTAATTATGATCAGAAAAAAAAAATTTAATATTAGATCGTGATTTCGGTAAAAATCTTTTGAAATATGAGAAAATCAATGAGTTTCAATAAGAATTAAAACATGATGAATAGTTTTTTTTTTTTCGAAGAATTGCAAATTAAAATGTTACTTATTATGTTAAAGACCTAAATTAGTTACGAAAAAATACAGATATACATACACATTGACAGTACAATTGTATGCGGAGAACAAAAACTTGAAGAAATAAGAAGGAAGAGATGATCCAAACAATTTCATTTATTTATAATTTTTTTGTTATAACGAAAAAAAGAGAATTTTATTTTTACACTAGTTTGTAAATTAATTGATTTCACAAGTTTATATTGACAAGTTGTTTTCTTTTATAATTTGCAAGTTTATAGACAATAAAATAGCACAATGTACTCTCTCTGATTGGTATGTGCCTTTTAAATTTATTTCAAGCAATTTATTGAGACAACGAATATAATTTAGTTTGTTTTTACGATAATTTTGCAAATATTAAAATAAATGACTAAACTTTTAAAAGAAAAATTTATTAAGAATTTAGAGAACAAATTTTCAGTAACTTTTGAGGCACTCTTAAAAATTGTGATTTTAAATAATGATTTTTTTTCTAAATGGCAAGTCCATAATACTTAAAATTTTGAAAGTTGTAAGGTACAAACGTAATAATAATTATTTTAATCACATTTTCATATTGACCGAAACTTAAATTTTGGATATGCACGTCGTTAAAAGTTTTATAAAATTAATGAAACTTTTTTGAATTTCTAATAAACAAGATTTACAAAAAACGAAATTTAACTCTCCTACCATAACTATTGCGTTCTGATAATACAGATTTTTCTAAACTTATTTCTCATCTTTTTTAACTCAAATTGTCGAAATATGAAAAATGTATGTAAAAATAATTAATTAGATTTAGTTATAGGCTTATTAGACAGGGTGATTCTGATTATACAGGGAACTATATGTGCCATTTTTAAACGGTTTCCGAGATAGACGGTGTTTATTGAATTTTCATAAAATTTCTACTCTTACTTAAAGTAATTTTTTACATATTGCATATGAAATATCTAGAATATAAGTACAATTTTTTCACTTTATTAATAGCGCGAGTGTAGTTTATGTACTTAAACGTGAATTCTTTTACTCATTACAAGTTTGCATATATATTTATGAATTTAAATACTTGAGTATTTTATAATTACGGTATTTAAATATGAAAATCAATTATTTATTTTAAAATAATTAACTCGCATTTATTAATAATTGATACACGAATCAAAACCCGCGCTACCTCTTCCCTTCCTCCTTCTTTCCCTTTCATATACTATCAATACTATTCTTTACTTATTACTTATTTAATTATTAATTACAATTTATTATTTAAAAGTACTCAAGTTTCATAAAATTGTAATTATCATTATGTTATTTAACATTTAGCGTAATTCTATCTACATATTAAATATTTTATTATAACATTACTTATTTGAATATACGCATTTTATACAAAATATTAATTTATAAATTTTTAATACATACCTATATATATATAATTTCAAATACATAAATAATGTGGTGTATAGATAGATCGTAATCTTTTACTATAATAAATTTACGCTAGACGAAACTATGGGCATTAAATAAAATTTTTATAGATCATATGTTAAGAAAAAATGCGTATAATATGTTTGTATACAGGTTGTTTCACATAGGGTTGCAAATAATTTCAGTGATGATTCTTCAATCAATTTCCAGCAAAAAATTGTATGAGTACAGGGGGAAGAGGGGAACAGACAAATTTGTTTTCGAGTTACAGTCTGTTGAAAAAAATCAGTTCCAGATTTGCAACATAGAGAAACCGATAGGCACTTGTTGCAAAAATAATTTGACTTTTAATTTTCGAGAAAAATTCGAAATACGACAAAATTGAGAATTTCCGATTTATTTTTGTTTTGGAATTTTTTTTTTTTTTAAAAACACAAAATTTCTCAGAAATTTTTTTAGTTATTTTTTTTTGTTTTAGTTTTTCGATGCGCTACAGTGAGAACAAAAGTCCTCATTACAATATTTTCTTCAGTCTCTCATAGTTTTGTCAGCAATAAGTATGTGTTTTTGTTGTTATTTGCAATGTGAAACACCCTGTATACAATATGTGTTTGTGAACAATATACATACATATATGTATATATATTTTTTATTTATACTAAGTATCTATATATAAACAAATAAGTAAAACAAAATTATGACATTTTTGTATATCAAATATTCGCACGTTTTTCTGTTTCTCTTGCTACCCCATACATTTTATTCATAAGCTGTATAACAAATTGTATACGCACATATGTTTATAAATATATGTTAGTTTGTATAAGTATTATTAATGTTATCTATTCTATAATGTGTTTAGTGTCCTTCGAAACTGTCAATTAATTGCATGATTAAATGCAATAAAATATAAAATTCAAGTTAGTAAATAATTATTTATGTAAAATGTACAAAGGTTTTCTTTACATATATGTACACATGTATGTGTGTGATATAAATTATTTTCTTTTTAGAAAACGTAATTTTTTTTCTACTGTATACTACCTACTATTTCTGATATTGACAAGAAAATAATAAAATATTCATAAAGACATTCTGTGTATAAGTGCTTGTACATATACGAGTACAACATTAAAGAAAATCAAATAAAAAATAAATGTTTTTTTTCCTAATACCCAACCTTTTTTAGGTCTTCATTTTTGTCAAATGTTTTTTTTTTTTTATAACTAACATTAGAGTTGTGAAAAATTCATTTGTGACATAATAAAATTATTTTTTTTCACATATACAAAATTTTATTAATAATTTATGTATGGTGTTGTATGTGTGTACATACACACGTGTAAGTAAGTAAATTTTGATTTTTATTAGTGCTAATTTATTTAATAATTATTTAAGTTAATTGACGTACATAGTCGCAATATAGTTAGTTGGTTTGTACCTTTTTTCACTTAAAATTTCAATTCACTGTAACCCTGTAGTATTTAAATATATTTTGTATTTGCAAATAAAATTTGCAAATAATTGAAATATTTCAGTGCCTCTTAATAATTAAAAGCTCAAAATTTAGAAACTATATGTATTACTTAGTATCTATGTAGTTACCAGAAAAATCTACTCAATTTGAGTTAAAAAATTTTTGATTTGAAAAAATTTTATTACTAGATTTCAAGCTCAATTTGCTAAAGTAAGTTTATTAGTAAAATTAATTCAAAGGTTAGTTCTTTATATTGTTACCTATAATAAGCTAAAATTTGCAATCATATGATACAGTCATTCCACAAATAAACATGACGTTTGTTTCTTTTCTTTTAATTTCAAAGCAATAAAACGAGAAATGCATTTAAACGAAACATCTTAAATGGATTTTTAAAAATTTGGTTTTCTTTTCACAACACTGAAACCGAAAGCGTATTGTACACTTAAGTATAGTGCACAGTACCAGGGCATGACTGTGTGCATACTCGTATCATAAATGTATCTGATTTAGTTGGAAAGTCACAGTTTTAAATAAAACTTTAAGCAAAATTTACTGTAACAATCTGTGTTTTCAGATTACCAAGGTTTCTACTAAAAGCCACAAATATTTACGTCATACTTTGTGTAAATTTGTTTTTTAAAGAATTTTAATTATATTAAATTTATATTATATAAAATTGTAGTTATATTTACTTCGTATATGATTATAAATATTTCGAAAAGAAAAGATATAATCGTTGTATCTTAATAAGAGCATATACTTTATACATATTAAAATTAAATGCCAATTACTCTAAAAGCGCAAGGTCCATCTGTTGTAGATTAGAAATAATATTTTAACCTAACTAGTAGTATAGCTGTGTTCCGTTTTAGCTTCTCATGGGAAATTTGAACGATCGCAAATAATGAAATTTTAATAGAATGAGTAGGTGAAAATATTTCAAAAACTCAAAAATTCAATTGAAATTAAAATGCATATATAGACGATTTCAAGAAAGCTTGAATTATTATTTGTCTTAGTAAAGATTTACAAATATTCTTAAGAAAATAAATAATAAAATGTCCATGAATAAATTTCGTTCAATATTTATGAATTCCTATTAAATGGACAATGTTTTACTATAATACTCTTAATTTAAAATTAACATAATTAACTAAATCTTTTATCCAAAAAACCAAAATACAATAATAAAATCAAAAAATTAAATTTATTTCCTTTGTTTTTTCCCCCTTTCTTTTATAATTTCCTGTAAAAAAAACTTTTTTAGTAAATTTATTGAATAAGGATTAAAAATTGCATTTACTACCGCTGCTTTGATAACTAAATTACTACTCAAATTTTTTTGAGAAAACTTTTAAGATAATCAAAAAAGCAAGCAATAAGAGAAAAAGAGAAGTAAAACAAAGTGAAATAAAATCTTTATAATCAAAGCAATTAAAAATGGAACTTAAAAGAGAAAAAGAAAAAAACTTTTATTTAACTTTAATGTCATGTTTTATTGTATTTAAAACATTTAAATGTCATTAAGGACGAAAAAAAATTATAAAAAAGAGAAAAATTAAAAATTTTTTTATTCTTTATTTTCTTTGTTTCAACAAAAAGAAAAAACACAAAATGTTGCCTTTGTCTCTTTTTAACCTTTGTCATTTAAACAACTCAAATTTATATTGAAAAATAAAAATCTCTTTTTCAAAGATAAAAAAATTTCAAATTTTTTTTTTTATTTTGAAAAATTTTATTGCATTTTTTTATTTCCTTGTGAAAATTTTCCGCATAAATTAAAAAAAGAAGAGTCCAATTGTTTTGAAATCTAAAAAATTGAATATTTTTGAGTTAATACATTTCTATTTTAGGAATCCAATATTTACTCTTAAAATTTTCAAATTTCTCAATTATCTCATTATTGATGCATCCCTTTTTTTTTGCATTCTCATATTAAAGAATCGATTTATTTGAGTAAAATACCTAATGTTCTAATTTACATTTGAATAAAAGAAAAAGAAAAAATTTCTTTTATTAAAATAAGAAGAGACGAGATGATAAGTTCAAAAATAAAATAAAAGTTCTAGTTGGATGAATTTTATAATAAAAATTGTCAATGATGATGATGGTGGTGATGATGATTCATTTTTTTTTATAATTTTATTTAAATGTACAATAAAACTTTCGCAGATCTTATACATGTATATATAGAAATATAGGTATATAATATACAAGATAAATTTATTAGATTTTAAAAAGTACCATATTTATCTGGTGTTCCTAATATCTGGTATTGATAGAAATACAAAACACAATTAAAAGAAAAGGAATTGAAAAATATATAGGTAAAAAAAAAACTGGCAATTTCTATAAATAAATTTAATTGGAAATTGCAATAAAAAACTCAATTAAAAATTGAGAATAGAGAAAAAGAAACAAAATTATATTAACAATTTTATAAATAAATAAGTAATTTTGTGTTTATATTTCTCTATAGATTTAAATGTACATACTTTATGTACGGAACATGGAGGAGCAAATAGAAGAGCTAAATAAATTTGAAATTTATATTGGAAGGAAAAATATTATTGGTAATTCCTAAAGTTGAGAAAGAAATTGATTTTATGTTGAAATTAACTGAAATTTTGCAAATGCCATTCATAAAACAAAATCAAAACATTATTATTTCTGATCTGAAAATTCAATGTCGAATAAAAATGAATCATTGCAAAATAATATTCTATAACTAAAGAAGTAAGTAAATGGGTATATTTATTATGAATTATGCCTGATGAGTAATTCGAAACTTACACAATATTGTCGTATTGTATCATCTTTTATAATGAAAATATTTTATTCAAAATTTTTTTCTCAGACACATTAAATTTTTCAACAGACTCCTGTAATTTTCAATAATACAACAGACTCACGCAAAATAAACCTTTTTATAAGCAAAAGCTAAGGCACAGATACAGAAGTTTGAAATTGTAGTAGCTTATATAAATTGGTTTTTCCATCTTCCCACCTACCGAGTATTATAATTTTTATTGCGTTAAAAGCGTATAAGAAATAATAAATGGATTCTTATTAAAAAATATAATTGCATAACTGTTTTAAATGATCCAATCAGCTGTATTTATCCATTAAGCTCTTCTAATAGCTGCTTTTAATTTTATTTTTATTCTTAAGATATGCCGTTGTTGCCATATTAAATACGATATTACAAAAAAAAATTTTAACATAGAGAAAATGTCTTTTTCTAAAATAATTTTACATTTGAAAATATGCTATTTACTTTTTACAAATTAATGGGTTAATTTGCATTAATTTATAAAGTCCATTGTATTAACTAGTAATATATGTATATCTACATATATAATAATAACTAGTAATGTCATGAAATTCATTTGACAGTTGACAAATAGATAATTATGAAATTGTTGTATTTGTTATTATTTTTTGTGAGTTACGGACCTGGCCAGTGAACTAAATCGGTTTATAAAGAACTCGGGCTGTTTCACGTGAGAGTGGGAATATGTAGAACCAGCGATATCACAACGGGCCTGCATGGTCTAAATATATCCTCGGATAGTCGTTAAGTCAACCTAAACCTAATACTACCATTTTGACTACAGTAACTTACACGTAAAAAATACTAAAAGCGACATCTATTATGAAAGATGGAATTATTTTTATATTGCTTATATTTTTGTACACAGTAATAAATTTTATAATAATTGAGTCATAAAATATAACAAAGTTTTAATATAAATTTAAAAATTGAAATAGCAAAATATTTTATAGTATAACAATATTGATTGACCAATAAATACAATAATTTACTTTTGATGGACTCGAATTCAATTGAAGATCCATTATTATAATTAAAAGAAAAAAAAAATTCATTAAAATATCATAGAAATTCTACTACACAATATCTAAGTTATTTAATTTTAATCAGCTGATAATCACATTTTATTTGTGTCGTCACGACTTTGTATACTATTTTTTTAATTTAAATATAATATTTATAGCTATATACACAAATAGATCTATATGAAACTGAATTGAATTAAAGTGTAGTGTTGTAACCCATTTTTCATCTTTATCGATTTTCACATTTATAATTTATAGCTTTCCAAACACAAAAGCAAGGAAAAATAAAAACCAAAACGATATGTTCATTAACTTTTATTTGTATGTATGTATTTTTACGATATTGTTAATGTTAACTAATATTGCACTTGCACCTTCTCTCTATATCAATGAATAATAACTTTTATGTCAATACTTAATGTTTTTTTTTTCTATATTGCTTGATATTTTAATCCTTGAAATCAATTTCAATATCAGAATAAAAAAATTACTATAGTTTGTGTTCAATCTCTTTATTGATTTTGAGTTTTTTTTTTTTTAAATGCGATGAAATAGAAAAATTGATGGAACAATATTTTTTTCTTTTATTTTTTAAACAATGTGTTTTAATTAAGTTGAACAATAAAATATTTATGATTTTTTATTTAGGATGATTGAAAATCTTAAAAACTTAATTACAAATTATATGATTAATATGAAGGAGTAAGTGTTCATTTTAAAAAATTAATAATTAAATTAATTATTAATTCTTAATAACTAAAGGTTTTTTGTACGAATAGAGAAGAGTCAAAGAATTTCCTAAGAAGAATAGGATAATTTTGGGGAAAAAACTTTAAACTTTCAATATTTTCAAAAAAAAAAAACTACACATTAGCAAGTAAAAATGTTTTTGAGTTGTCGTGCGATCGGACGAAATGGCGGACATGACTAAATCAACTCAGAATTTTACGCTGGACTAGAATATACATATACGAGTATACATGTCCATACCGGAGATGACTCCTTCAAGTGGTTACAAACTCCATACTAAAGTGAATATACGCTTCAAGAAGGTGCAAGGTATAAGAAGGTAATTATATGGTTGATAACAAAAATTTTTTAAAATAATTTGTAGAGGGGTTGGAAAGACCAAAATATGTTGCAAAATTCTTCTATCAGTTTTCTTACGATTAGTTTGAAAAGTAAGATTTTTTTTTTAATCTAAACCAAAGAATAATCTGCATTAAATATTTAATTATCGTGGTTTCAAAAATATATGTTTTTTATCAAATCGTAAGACATAGCAGGTTCACATTGCAAAAATATCACGTATAATCATTGCTGCCAAATAAACTAGCCCAAATAATTTTAATTTTTTTAAAATAAAATCTTCATTTTGAAGATTCAATAAAAAAAAAATCTTCACGAACCCTTTCCAAGATCTTCAATTGAAATTAGATTGAAAAAAGTAGGAAGCCAAAATATCACGGTTTTAATTCGAACCAAATCAGGCATAAAAAAGAAAAATTTATGACATGTAAAATGACATTAACCAACTGATATAATTTACATGCCAAAATAAAAGATGTCTATTATATTAGACCCGTTACTTTCACCATTCCAAAATTATTTTACTTAAATATTTTCTAATTAAAATAATAGCAAAAATTTCGAATAATTTTTATAAAATTTAAAATTATTAATATTAGTTGTGCACATACTTACAAACGTACAGACATTAAGGAATAATTGATTTCGGTTATTCTCTATGTATGTATGTACCTTATTAACAACTTTACATATTTAACTATAGTTACATGACATAAATACAAAATAGCAATAGGTATAATTAAAATTACAGTATTAAAAGAATTGAATTACAGAGAAATCAAAATGAAAATCACAACAAAAAAACAAAACATAAAACACGAAAAAAAAAAGAAAAGCTTACCAGCAACCCTGAAATAAAAAATTAATCTGATCGCGACCTTTAAACAAACGAAAAAATAGCAAAAACAATAAAAATGATAACAAAAAAAAAATTTATACAAGTGGTTTTGTGGGCATGTCTGCCTCTCTTTTACTTATATTTTTTTTTACTATTTTTTTGGTTGTCACATTTTATTTGTTATTATTATAGTTATACATATAATAGTTAACAGGGAAAATTCAAGAAAAAAAAGAGCTTTAAATGCGCGAAAAGTTAACTAACTATAAAAATAAAGTTCAAATTGAAAAAAATCTCATATACATACACACATACATATTATGTATGTACATGCACAAATACATACAGAAAAAAACTCATGTGTGTAATTTAATATAAGAGACAAGAGTATAATTTTAAGAATTCCTCAAAAAAACCGAAAACTGGTATTGAAAAAATAAAAAAAAAAATAACAAATATTTTTTTTTAACTAACATATGAAAATAAAACGCGTTTATTAACATCCATCGAAGTTAACCAGTCAGCCAGCCATCCAGCCAGCCATTATTTATTAATTTTTTTTTTTGTTCTTGTTATTCTTATTATTTTTTTTTTATTAATATTCATTACTGATATTTTGCTATTACTGCTGTTTCGTTGCTGTTATTTTCTGCTTATATAGTTTCTGTTACTGCTGTTTTTGTTGTTACCATTTATAAAATCTTGTTTTTTTTTTTTTTGTGGAATAAAATGAAGAACAGCTGAGTTTTATATTCATATGCATATATACATGTGTGTGTATATAAACTACTGATTTTTTCTATAGGTACAAAATTAATATGTATAAAATAAGTGTACGAACATATGAGTGCGTATGCATTTTTACATATACAAGTTGGATATTTTAATTGTGTTCAAAAAACATAAACTATGTAGATAAATATATACCTGCAAAATGTAGGTACACACATGAATATAATGTATTTTAAATAATATTGAGTATTGGATGGTGATAATGGAGATACTTACCGATGTTGTTAAATTATAAAAAATTTTTTACTATTTTTCTAATCTAAGCAAGTACCCTATACCTACTGGTGTAAACAAAAAAATTGTTATTTGATTAATTGATAATAATTAAGTATTTAAGTTCGATTTAGAGAGAATACAGTACAAAAACATGCACATGGGTATGTAAACTTAAAGTAGTACAACTTAAATTTTTATAAATTTTAAGGTTTTAAGTGAAAAATAGACTTGGTTTCAAATTAAATTTGATTTCTTAAATTTAAGAAAAAATTCAATCATAAGTCGGAATTCAATTTTTGTTTATTGTAAGAAATTACGATAGGCTCGTCTTTTAGCTAGTAAAATTCAATGAAGCAAGAAACTGCTTTATGGTTATCCGGTCTACGACATCCTCTCAGGAACGAAGTAGGATAAAAATAAATAATAACTGCAAAGAAATAATCAATTTTAAATTAAAAAATTAATTTTTAAAATCAAAATCTATATTTTTAACATATTCAACTTGGAACAGAGCAATTAAAATATCACTCGGACTATATAACTAAAATATCCAAATTTCGATTCTGTACCTCGGTTTCCCATTTGCTTTAAATTAAGAGCCAATGTACGTATGTATATTCTCGTATGTATATATATACTTATATAAAACTCTTAAAACTTGTTAATTTTTTTAAATTTTTGATAAATTCGCTTTTTTTTAATTGCGTCACTTCATATACACACGTGCGACGATAAGTGAATAGCGATGCCACAATTAATAAGAAGATTAAAAAATATTTACAAAAAAAAATTTCACATTTAGCTAGATAGTTTGAATATGTGAGCAAATAAAAAATTCATTATTCAAGCAAGTATTGTAGATAGAGTTATTGTAGGCCTATTTTTTATTTTAAGATGAAGTAAAAAAAAAAAAAAAAACTTTCAAAATAAATTTTTTTTATTTTAATTTTAAAAATGTCTCTTCTTTTTTTTCTCTTTTTTAGCATTTTTTAAAAAAAAAAATTTTGAAAAAAAAAAAAGTACTTATTAGTGTTACTCTTACCGTCCATCTGTCTCTCTGTTTGCAAAACTTATACACCCCGAAACATAGGAAGCTGAAATAGCCTTTTATTGGAAACTTATTTCCATACAGGGAAATTTTTCTCTATTTCCTTTAAACGCCATAAAAAATGAATTTTTTTTGACTGTTTATTGTAACGAAACCAAAACATTTTTTAAATTCTGCAAACCCAGAAAAGTAGTAACTTATTTTTTCATCGCGGCATAGCATAGTAGAGAATGGAAATTACTAAATGACCGTCGATATTAACCGTTATCAGATACCTGTTTTTTTTATTTTTCTTATCGTTTTTCTTCTAGACAATAAGTGGTATGAATTTGAAATTTTAGCATCTTTCAAATATTCGGAATCATCGGAAAATTTTTTTCCCGCCTCCCTATCTGTACCTTATATTTCCGAAACTGCAAACTTTTTTAAATTTCTATAAATGCAGGCAGCTTACTGTAAATTCCATATCATCGAAAAATATATTTATTTATCTTAACTAGCGCAAAATTAACTCTTGAATTCGAGCATTATGTTAATGCCTCTTTTAGATTTTCATTTGCCTCATCCTAAATGTATGCAATCTTTGAAATATTTTCGTAATTCAATGAAAGTAATTTTATTAATATATTCAACACTTGTTGAAGGGAAAAGTGCTTCTTTACAAATCGTTGTTTTGAACCAACTTTATTTTATTTTAAATTAATTGGTGTTATTTGCATAGTTTTCGTATATGTTTATAAATTTTTCTATACATACAGATAATGTATATGTCCATATACTGATAATAAATGTACTTTAGTGTGTATTTTGAAAGTTTTATTAAAAAAATTTTTCTTATTGAAAAATGTACTTAATTGTAACGAGTTTTTGGAATTAATGATAAATAAAAAGATTTAAATTAACAATAAATAAAGAAATAAGAAAATTAAATTATAATTTGACAGATGTTGGATTATCGGAACCAACCAATAAACACACAATTGAATTTGAAAACGCATACATACATTTACTAACGTGTAGGACCATAATAACTACATATGTATGTAAAACGTATATTTATAAATGTACTTTAACCGGTAATTCATATTATTTAAATTACCGTACTCTTAAAATATAAAATAATTTTAATTAACATTGAGAACTTGAATAGAAAGTAATAACTACTCTTTAATATACTTATGTACTTAGTTATTAAAAATAACTGTTATTAATATTGATAGTTTACAAACATTTGATTAATATACAAAGTATTTAATTATTTTTAATTAAAAAACATACAAAGATTTTTCTTATATATCCTTCGCACATTGAATAGGTTCATAGGAATAGGAGGTTGAATAATTTTGCATATTGTGGGTATCAAACATACAAATATATATTATGTTACTTGAGGTTTAATATGAAAATCATATTTAGTTTTAAATAATTTAGAAAAAAATAATATGCTACTTTTGAAACTGGATAAGTTTGAATATTAGAAAGAGAAAACTGAATTTATTTTTAAATCTAGTTTTTAATTGACTAGATATGTAAAGTACCTACGTAAAAATTTATTTTTAAATATGTACAACAAAATCCAGGAAGTTGGCAGTTCACATAATTAATATCATTATTACTTTATTAAATATAGTATTAAGGTATGTCAAAAGATTTGACAATCATGTTAATCATGTCTCATTCGCTTAATTTTGCAAATGACAATCGTCTGCAATTAGACAATTTTCGTAATTGAAATTTGAAAAATTAATTTAATAAAGTGGAAAATTTTAAACTATAAAATTAAAATGTTTTCTTCGTGATTCATTTTGTCACAAATTATTTAAGCTTCAACCTTTAAAGAAATGAAAAAAATTAAAACAATAATTAGTTGCGTTGGCAACGTATATTGAAATTTATGACGCGTATGGCATTTCACGTTCGAATTCATGACTAACGGCAAATGCAAGTATACCAAATACTGGGAAACGGCTTAAGTTTGCATTTTAAATCAAATAAAGTTATGATTTTATTAGTATCTTTATATTATACTGAATAGCCTCTACCTTAAGTATAGAACACATTTTTACCAGCATTGAGCAATTTATCTCTAATTTCATTCTATTAATTAATATTTAACTTATCATAGAATTGTTATGGTCATAGAAACAATAAAAATTTGTAATTTTTTTTTGTGTATAAAATGAAATTGTAGTCTTAATAGTGTCCCTTTAAAATAGATGAATAATGTGCATAATAAATTCATATTTTATAATTAAGTATTTAGGTTTTGTTTTTCCTATTTTTATTTCTCTATTGAAATTTTTATTAGGAATTGTAAATTCTACGACTGTTATAATATAATTTAACACATTAAGTATAAAATAAAGCAATTTTAATTTTATGGTGGTACTCATTCTAGTTTACATATTTATCGTATATATATAATTAAACTAAGTCTAAGAAATTTGATACTGTTGTCCGGTACCATTTCATCTAAATTTTCATATACACATATGTATAACAATATAAAATGAATAATATTTTTAAAATATAACTATATCTCTATTGCGAAAAACCTGAATTCACATTATTAATTGTTATGATTAAAAAAAAATTTTGCTTATAATGTTTATTTTGCTTATAATAAATTTACAATTTATGGCTGTTGAAATGTATGAGAAATTGTTTTTTTTTTTTTTCAAATATTCATATGTGAGTAATTTAACGCCTTTAAAAACTAAATGTAGGAAAATTGCCCTAATATGACTGAATAAAAAAATATTATATTGTAAAATTGCACGTTTTTATTACGTACGTTCAAAAATTATTCTACTTTAAAATAGTTTTAAATTAATGCAAAAGTAATTCTAAAAAAAAAAAAATTATTAAAATTTTGAAAAAAAATTTCGTTTATAGTTCAAAAATGAGAAACGTCAACAAATCTATTATAATATCAATAAAGGCACTTATATGCAGCTTGAAGCCGACTTCAGGCGGATTTCGAGCTCATATAAACGATATTTGATTTTCAAATTTTCAAATCAAGTCAATCCAATAAAATTAATAGCTTGACTTAAAAATCGACTACATACAGTATATACGCAGATATAAATTTCAAGTCAGGTACTCGATCCGTCATATAAACGATAGAGTAAATTGACATTACGTACTGAATTACCAATACAACGTGTATTTGTTTAATTAATAAGTTTAGCATCTAAACGTAAGCAATACGGAATGAAAATTTCATGACTATTTATGTAAGTAGCTATAAAATAAAAATGTTTGTAAACGAAAAACAAACATAATTAAAATGAATTTGATATTTCGATTAAAAAAAAGGAAATGACCTATTTACTTATATATATGTATGTATTTATGCATGTATGTGACCTACTTAAAATTTTATTTATATTAATAGTATATAAGCAAACCCATAAATATTTAAATAAAATTTTTGTTTGACAATAAATGAAAATCTCTACAAATAATATTATGTTACTTAATATGATTTTATTGTCAACCCTTTTGTCATTTTAAAGAAAATTTTTTTTTGTTTAATGCATATTATGTGAAATTATGCACATCAGTATAACAAATATACTATATAGTAACATATTCACTAACATTTTATACTCATTTAATTCACACATTGTATTTTGTGTTTTAAAAAAACGCACCGCATAATTATAACTTACATACATATTTAAAAATATAATTTACAATAGAACCCTGATTTTAAAATTTCAATAATTGACATTTAAATAACAATATTATAATGTACGAGTATAAGTATTATACATATGTATAATAAATACTTACTTATGTATATTAAAATTATAATAAATGATACGAATTTTATATTATACATGAATACTACATAAATGTATGCACATAATAAGTATAAATTGTATTTTTTTTTGCACCTATAACCCTAAAATACATACATATATGTACATATATGACATACATGTATAACAGAAAGCATAATAATCTAACTAAGAACAATACGCAACTTATGTAAATTTATTTTCATTTAATTTTTTTTTTTTGTATTATTATTGTAGCGGAAATGGTTAGCATTTCATATACATACATAAGTATTATTAAATGTTTTTTTTATTAGCATATTTTCTATATACATTTATGTATATGTACACACATAAATAATATTGTTATTATTAAATAGAAAGAATATTTATTTATGATTTTACCGTTTATATTATAATCATTTAATATCACTATTGTTAATTGTAATAATAATTGTCAGATCGTATATTATATATTATTTAGCATAATTTATACATACATTCATAAATATGTGAGTATTTTTTACGCGTATAATATTTTTTCAAAAAAGAGCAAAATAATCAGAAAATAGGAACGATAATAATTTACTTTAAGTAGAAAATGACACAACGAAAGCACAGAAATAAAATTAATAATAAAACACGACAGCACTGAAATAACATGACAAATGAGAGAGAGAGAGAGGAGAAAAGAAACAAAAAAAGATGAGTAAAAAATAATTTTCAATTCAATTTTTTTTTCATGATTTTTGCATTTGTCAAATATTTGAAATATTAAAATTGGCCTGGACGTTCTTTAGTTTTGAATTTAGGAAAAAAATTAAATAATTAATTAAAATATTTAATTAAAAAAAATTGTGCTTTTATTTTAAATTTTATTAATATTTGAGAAAAAAAAGAGTAAGAAACTTTTAAAAGGTGTTCTTTGTTAAATTGGAATGAAAAAGAAATCAAAATATTTTTAGTCATAATTAAGAATTTTGTTTGCATAAACAGAATTTTAAATTGAATTATGGCAGAGTTTAGTAATGCAAATAATTCCAAGCAGTATGAAACCATTTTATTTAAAAGGCATAGTTTATGAAAATTTAAAATTTTTCTAGTTAGATCGAGAAATTATAACAATAATTAAGTTTAGTACATATCATTTACAAGTATAACGCAAATTGCTGTACATAGCCAAAAAAATTTTAGTGGAAATTTTGGAAGAAGTTTCATGAAATTTGAACAATTGAACCAATGTTGAACTAATGACTGAATTAAATTTGGACAACAAAGAATGGATTTTATAAACCAGCCATATCTAAGTTCCAAAACTTGTCAACTGCTTACAATTAATTTGATTTTAGGAACAGCAAAATTAAACATTTTAGTTCACATTTAATTCAATACAATAATCAGCAACTGATCTGGCTCTAAAACAAAAGTAGGTCAAAACAATGAGAGAGCACTATGATTATTTAAAATTTTTTTTTTAAAAATCAGCTACATATTTAATTTAATTTTAATGTATATATATATATAAATTTTGTATATGTTCACATATACACATACCATATACAGCTATTAAGTATAATATCTTATCTTTTAAGAAAATTTTGCAGTCTAACCTTGATTAAAAAAAAATTTTTTTTTTTATCTTATAAGCCATTAAGTACGTCGTCTGTATACAAGTAGCTAAGTATTTGTAATTGAAACTAATCTTTAAAATGATGACTAAATGAAAATTTCATTCATAAACGTTTGCAAAAAAAATTTTCTATTTTAAATTGAATGAATTGCTCATAATGTGTTTTTTTTACTATAGATGAATCGTAAGAAATAAGATGAATTTAAATTTAAAATGCTTATGTATTTAATATTTAAAGGAAATAATAGTAACAATAAAAAGGAATTAAAATGACGACAACATTTTCATTACAATATTTTCTTTCATGGAAGTATGCGATCAGCATCCAATATAAAAATTGATTTTTGCAGAGATTATCTCGATTTTCTTATAAAGAGTAATATAGGAATTGTGGCGGAATGAGTTTCAACAGAAACTCATTCCGCCACAATTCCTATATTACTCTTTATATAATACTCTCTTCTATATGTGAAATTTGATGGGATCATAATAATTCCATTACATATTGCATAGAATGCTGTAGAAAACTGATGTTCGTTTTAATAAGTTTAAATTCATAATTGAATTTAATAAACATAATTTAAACTTATAAGATTATGTGGCAGCTACTCGAACCCATTGCCCAAATTCGACCAATTACACAATAGCAACCTTACTTGATAAGAAAAGAAACAATCTCAGAAATTTTTGTTGTCTGCCTTTTATACATTTTTTAGTTTTATATTAGGCGATTGGACGGACGAACATATCTAAATCAGCACAATATTTAAACAGCAGACAGCTCTTACAAATAGTTACCAAAGTTAAAGTGTAGGGTATAAAAAGGTGAAAAACGAAGTTATTATTTTTCACTTAGGCTCCTCTCTCTAGTTTTTTTAAAAACTATTTAAGAAAATTATAAAAAGAAAAAATAAAATAAAGCACATTTTTAAAATTTGCTGAATAAATGCCAAATTTTTTTTTCTTTTTAGAATGTAATGAAAACGTATTTATGTATATAGGTACATACAAACATATTTTATATATAGATAAATGTATAGAGAAAATTTCGTAAGGATATTTTAGAAAAAAAAAAAAACGAAATACTTTATTATTGATTTTTGGCAAGCGACTTCATTTTTAAAATGTAAAACAGCTGAT
This sequence comes from Condylostylus longicornis, assembly GCF_029603195.1. Classification (NCBI taxonomy): domain Eukaryota; kingdom Metazoa; phylum Arthropoda; class Insecta; order Diptera; family Dolichopodidae; genus Condylostylus; species Condylostylus longicornis. The sequence continues at coordinate 1,607,351 of NW_026577982.1, forward strand.
TATGACACAACGCACGTGTTTACTATTATAAAAAAATTTTTTTTTTCTTTTATAAAAATGCATGTATGTGCATAATTATTATACTATGGCTATTTTTGTATAGATTCATGTTGTATATATGTAGGTACATCAGACAATTATAAATAACGTATTTAGTTATAGCAGGCATCCATGTTTGTATGTATATATGTATATTTTATACCATACTATTATGAGATGAGAAAAAAATTATGACGTCATGAACCGAAATTTTTATTAAGTATTTCTAATGGCACTGGTTTTTGTATTTTTAGTTTTCAAATAATTTTTCAGTGAGTTTTTGTTCTATTTAATAAAATATTTATGTTAATTAAAATTTGAACTTTTTATGACATAATTAATTTTGAATTTGAATTAGTAATAAAATACAAATAAACAAAATATTTTTAATAATAGAGGAGAATAAAGTGTTGCAATTTCATTTAACATAAGCAATAAGTATTCCCCATATCGTAAAAAAAAAAACGGCAAACTTTGACGATATATCACGTTCCGTATTATAGCTTAAAAAAAATTTTATACAATGTTATATGCATTTCGAGTTGTATAAAATTGAATTTTCGAAACGCAGAGAAAAGCAAATAGTGCAATAAAAAATTTCTAAAAGCTTTTTGTAAACTTCTAACGCAAAACTTCTAAGAGTGTGTCCGAACTAATTTTTGATTTTTAGCATTGAAGTAGAAAATTAATAGTAAGGCTGCAAAATTTTAAGGAGCATGGTAATACTTATATTTATAATGTCAATTTAAAAAGAAATATCAACGTCAAAAAATCAAAATTTGTATTCCAAAATGTAAAGAAAAAACTTTGTTTTTGTTTGAAAATGCGCAGTGCCATTCTACACATTTGGTTTTGGAATTAAATACGGTTTAAAAGTCGTTTCAAAACTTTGGTTTTGACAATTCAGAATACTTTCATAATTGGAGACATTTAAAATAAATAAAAATTTTTTAAAAGTTTTTTTTGTGAGACCATAAAATATTTTTATTCAATTTTTTAAAAAAATTAATACTTGAGAATTTAAATAGAAAAAAAAAATGTTAATTTTCATAAGAGTTCTAGAAAATATATAAATTAAAATTTATTGAGTAAGTAATAAAAAATATTTTAATAGCTATAAGCACTGAATACAAATTTCAATTAATTGTTGGTGTTTGAAGAAAAATAAGGAAAAAATTTTTGAAACATTAAAATTATAGACACATTGAAATTTAACAATACCACAAATTATAAATTTAAAAATTGAGCCCATCTATAGTTTTGTCTTGGCAACTATACCTAACATTCAGTGTCATTACTTTTCCTAAAATATTAGAGAATCGTAATCTTGAACTTAGTATAATTAAGTATTACTGCATTTTGTAATAAAAATATAAGAAAATTATCTGAATCTACTCTGAATAACCAATAATTACTTACAAACATTTCCCTACTCATGTTTATAACGTCATCAAACTTGTTTCATACATGTATGTACATATGTAAGTACGTTATGAAATATTCAAATTTTTTTTTGCATAAATGATAACGTTCTAGATAATAATAGATAGATAATTCTAGATAATAACGTTCTAGATAATAGATTGTTTGGACTATGTTCCATTATATATTAAAGCAGATAAGATGACGAGTTAGAGTTGTATTGATAACAAAAATGCCACTGTTTAGTAAGAATCGGAAGAAATTCTATAAGATATTGGCAAAAAAATATTGTTTATAATAGATTAAGTTCTTCTTTATCTCAATGAACTCAAAATTGAAATGGTTTTAAAAATTTATTTCAAACTACCGTAAGTTATATACTTTACGCTATCCTTACTTTATAATTACTGTTGAAAGGGCGGAAAGTTGTTACATCTACATATGTATGTGAATAAATTGTTTAAAAATTTCAATATTTTTTTAAATAATTTAGAACAAATTTTTATTGCAGTCTAAATTCTAGTTTTTCTTTTTTTTTTCAAAAATTTTAAAATTCACAAAATGACTTTTTGTTTGACTATAGGCTCCAGTTTATTATAATCATTATCAATATCATTAATATCAAACATCAACATCCATTAATACTCATATTATCTTTGATTCTTAATTTTTCTTCTTCCTTTTTTCTTGTTTTTTGAAAGTATATCCCTTCTTGTTTTACTTAAACCTGATCATCCTGTGTGAAACTAAAGAGTAAGCAGAAATATAAGAATTAAAAGAAAAAAAAAAGTAACAGCAGTCACCTTACCATATTACCAGATTTAAAAAGAAAACAATAAAAATAAACAAAAATAAATTTTCACTAAAACCAAGATAAATAGGTAACACATGTTCAGTATGAACGTTTTGAAAATTTCAAAATCATATCGTAGTAAAATAAAAAATTATAGTAGAGTGTAAGTATATGAATTTAAATATAAATCACCTATTTATAGTAAAATATTAATATTAGAGAAAGTGTTTTCAATAGATAGGGTATTATCATTGAACTGGTTTCCGAATTTCTTTCCGAAGAAAATTATTGCACAAGGATTATTTTGCACATTTAAATATGATCAACTGTCTATTGTTTTATATGTAAAGTTGAGTAACCAAAACAAATACAAAGAGGACTTTGACGTAGGAGTACAAATTCCTCAGACTAACTTTAGAAAATTTGGGGTATCAGGGCAAATTATTGAAAAAATTGTTTTTTTTCCCCCCCCCGAATTAAAATACCATCGATCTGTTTAAATGCCTAAGTATTTGGATTTAATAAAAAATATTAGCATTAGCATGAAAATCCTTAGAAAGAGATTAAATTAGATTAAGAGAAAAATTTTAATGTAATAATTTTGTATTAAAATCGAAAGAATTGCCTATTTACATTCTAACAAAAAAAAAAAATTAAACACAACGGTAACACTAATTACAAATCTATACAAAAATGTTGGACATATGTTATGTATATTATGCCTTCCTTCCTTCTTCTTCTTCTTCTTTTCTCCTCTCTTACATTCTATCTTTTCGGTTTTGTCATTACCTTTTTTTTTCTCTTGATTTTTTTTTTATTATAGAAAAACTGCGATTCCAATATTATTATGACGATAATTTTTACGTATCAATATTTTGAGTATAATTTGTACCACACAGATATATATTGTAAATATACCTGTGTAAATTTTCATCATAATAAAATTAACATTCTTACAACACACATTTTATGGCATATGATAAAATAAAAAAAACATACATTGTACATACACACATATATGTTTAGTATATCCTTTTTTTAATGCCTAAAATGTTCATTTGTTCGATAACGATAAAATTACCGTCATGGATAACATCATGGATTTTTAAGTATAGTAGGTGAATTTTAGGTGAGATAGGTGAAAATTGAAAGTTGTTACTTACATATATAACCTACATGAAAGAGTGTAGTTCTTTTATTTGACTGTATATTTCTCTGGCATACTACTTACATAGATTACAAATTTTAAAATACAAATATTGTTTGCCTTTTACCTTTTTATTTTTCTTTAAAGTTGTAGGTTAAATGATATTTGAAATTTGATTTTTTATTTTTTTTTTTCTGTACCTACAACAACTCAAATTTAATGGTAGTTTATTTGAAAAAGAATACAGTTGTCAATTGAGCAGGTGTACTCACATATGCATGGATATATTAGTACTTTATTTTAACACAATATGTGCAAGCACATAAGTACATACATGGTATATATACATATTTGATATATTTGATTGGTACATACAGATAAAAAATTTATACGTGCATCAATTAAGGATCTTTCTTTTTTTATTACTTGTATGGATGTGTAGGTATTTTATTTAATTTTAAAATTGATCTAGCTTTTCGAATTTATACATTTCAATTTTTCAATTGAATAAAAGGAAAAATTGGATGCAATGTAAAAGAACGAAAAAAAAAAATAGGTAAATATTTTATAAAAATAAATTTAATTAAAAAATTTCATTTTATTATGCTGGTAGCATCATCAAAATGAAAATATTGTTAAGTAATGGGGAATGGAAATTGTTTAAGAACCAACTATAAAATGATTCATAAAAATGGAATTTAATTTATGCAACGGCTACGAATCTGAATTGAATTTGTATCCTAAATTTGCTCCATTTAAAGATATTCTGAATACTCCGAATTTCGCTCGAATATTCCGAATTAAATTAAGTTTTAATTCAATGATTGTTCAATTCTATTACTTATGTGTGCGGTGCTTCAAAATTCTAATTTCATTTTGTAAATTTGAATTTCATTTTGTTTCATAATTTTTATTAATAAATTTCGAATTTTTCTTGCAAATAAAATATTAAATTAAATAATCTATTTTAAACCCTAATCTATAATTAATGGAATAAAGGCTTTTGAGATAATTCTGGAATTTCTGCTAAATTAAAGATAGTCTAGCATAACTGGAACAATATAAAATAAGTTAAAAAAAAAATTTTTTTTAATATTTTATATTCTAACATAAATTGAACTTTTTTTGAGTTAAAACAATTTCCACTCGGAACACCATGTACGATTACATACGTATGTAAACAACGCATAATACAATATTTTCAATGTTGTATGAAACAAAGGAAATGGAATGCTATTGTTTCTGCTCATATGATGACGTCAAACTATGTAATAAGAATTTAAAAATTTTTATCATTTGAAATCTCGAACACTTGCATTTTCCCTTTTGAATTTTAATATTATGAAGAAATCGAAATACCGAAATAGAAATTTATTTTTTTATTATAAATTAAAAATACTAAAATCAATTAAAAATTATTTGGTATAAAATTATTTATAAAAAGAAATACACAAATTTCCTAAAATCAACTCGCAATGCTTAAATGTCATTGAAAATTTTCAATATAACTAATTGTCAAATTCAATATTTTCACTTTAAATATTTTATCCTGCTCAAAAGACTTCAATAAATTCCTTTGTTTTCAAAATACAAAAATTATTTTAAAAAAGCATTGATATTTTAAAATTTTTTTTAAATCTTAAAAGTTTAATATAAATTTATGAGTTTTTTTTTAATTCTAAAAAAGTTTTATCAGGAAGCAAAAAAATTGTTGATAGCTATTAAACATAAAAAAAAGAGAAAATTTTAAATATTTAAAAAGTTTTAATTAAATTATTTAAAAAAAAAAATTTTTATTGAAATACACAAGTTCTCAGAGTACAAGAGCAAAATAAAGTGACATTCATTTTACTTTTTAAATTTTATACCCTACACCTTTGTGAAGGATATACTTATTAACTTTGGTACGCAGTTTGTAATCACTTGAAGAAGTCGGATATGTAGTATGGAATTATGTACTTATTCTTGGTCAGTTTAAAATTTTGTGTTGATTTTTAAAAATATCCGTCCGCCTGAACGCACTATCATCCGATAACTAAAATGCGAATAAATCGAACGCAACCAAACTCTCGCATATTGTTTCTTTTTTCAGCAACAACTGTTTCGGACATACAACGAAAAGAAATAAAATTTTGAAAACGAGTGTCCAATTAAATTTTGAAAATTTCAATGGAATAGTTGCGCGAGTTTCGGTAACTGCACGAGCTCGGAAGTTTATATTAAATATTTGAATAAATGATAAAGTTAGCTGCATGAAATTTGACAGTCGTGTGTCTATTCATAACCCAAATATATTCATGAAATGTTTTTGGAATGGCTTAGCGCATTAGTGTAGTTGCCTTATAACTCCAAAAACTAATTTCAACTGTTTCGAAAAACAATAATGTTAGGTTAAGTGAAGTTTTAATGGAATATTTTTACAGTTACGAATAACTGCCATACGATCATGAAAGCTAATTCGAAATATTGATTATCAAGGTGGCAGGGTATAATTGAGTCGGTTTAAACTAGCTGAAACATTTTCACTTCGTTTATATTTCATTTTCAATATACTCCTATCTTGGCATCCTACAAAAATTAATTAAATAAAAAAAAAAATCCATTAAAAAAATTCAATATAAAAACTTTTTTTTTTTTATAATTTTTTTATTTTAACTTGTTTGTTTTATTTATGAAAAAAATAAAAATAATATAATTAGGAACAAAAATATTAATTATAAGTTTTAATAGTATAAAAATTAAAAATTAAAATGTAAAAATTCAATTTTAAACTTTTATAAAAGCAAAAATAAAAGAAAACCAAAAAACACGAATTGAATGAAAACTTCCTGTGAAACTTATAATTTTTTTAATGGTTATGTAGAAGCAAACTTAATTAACAATCAAAATTGAAAGAATTTAAATACACAAACAAATATACAAATGAATATGAGAAATTATATATATATATAATGTCATAGAAAATTATAGAATCTTTTGATAGAAATCACTTTTTTAACAATAATTTAAAGAATTTTATTAAACAAGTTAATTAATAAAAAATTTAAAATTACAAGTGTATATCGTAAGAGTCAATTGTAATTTCAAATGAAATCTGTCACATCACATATTGACAAAGTGACATATCTGAAGTTAAGAGTTGTCAAATATGAAATTTTCATATATTTTGAAGAATTTAAAGCAAAATCTTAAAATTTAAATATTTTGAAACTCAGAAAAATGTACAAACTCCAAAGAAGTAAATCTAATTGAAGCAGTCAGAAGAATTTTAATTAATAAAAGGTTATGCCTTTTAAATTTTAATATTTTTCTACTAACTGTTTACAAACACACTCATCCTATTTACTTAGACTCTATATATAAAATTATTAAAACTGAATCGATTTAAACTCTAATGAATAATCAATTTAATTTTATTAAAAAAAATATATACATACATATTTTTAATTTAATTAAATTAAGAACACTGTTGCATTCTGTGTGATCATTAAAATTTTATAGTTATTTCCTTGTTATCTTCTTGTATTTATAGACTACAAGACAAAAGGATAACTACCAGGGTATATGTTGGAGTAATCGATTCGATTATTGTACTTTTATTTTAAATAAATTATATACTTATATACATACATATATAAGTAAGAAACAAGGAAACTTTTGCAAGGATAATAAGTGTAATATTAAAATTGAAATGATTTTCTTTCTGTCCTTGTTGATGAAAAAAAAAAAATAATTTAATTCTTTGTTCTTTAATTTTTAATCTTCCTAAAATTGAGTATTTTCTCGAATTTATTTTATATTCTGGGATTTATTTGCAAGGATTTTTATTTTTAAAGAAAGAATTTTGTTCGAATGATAAATAAGTAATTTGAAATAAAGGTCAACTATTAATTTAAGCAAATAATTTACTCAACATTAAATAAATGTTTAATTTTCAAAATCAGTTTTGTTTTCAATTTGGCATTAGTTTAAATTAAAAACTAAATTTTAAGTTAATTAAAATAATTTATGAGTTTCAGATTGCAATACTTAAGAGCAATAGTTTTTATAACTGATCAGATCAGTTTATTTCCCTGAAATTTCATAAATATGAATTCATCTATTCTCACCATCAATTCTGGACCAACATACAATAATTAAATAAATAATATAAATATAAAATTTATTAAATAATAATGAAAATATTGAAAAATTTAATGAAAAAATTTCAAATAAAAATTTTATTAAGGGCTCACACAGACATTCAAATTTTAGTATTGCAAATGTTTGATTACTTATTTGTATTCCAAAGATTTATATTCAAAAGCGCACACATGCAAGTGTATGATCGTACGCAATTTAGCAATCAAACAGTTTATATTTTTTTTACAAACTGTTTGCAATTTAATAATTTCTAATAGTTAAGTTGCTTAAATGAGCACACAATAAATTTGTAAGGCAAATGTAATTGTAAAAACTAAAAATTGCATATTTTCCAGAACCCTAACGAAATTTGGGAGTAAAACTAACAATTATTATTACAAATTGGTATAGGCCATGATTATCAAACCAAATACAATAAAATACAACAATTAAAAACATTTTAAAACAAGATTTAATTAATTAGTAAATATTTTTAGAATTTTTTTTTCTATTTTCAAACTTAACTAGGTACATAAATTATTCATATCATTAAATAAATAAAATTATTTTATTAATTCATACATGCCTATACATACATACTCGTCGTACATACATAAATGTCTGTACAATTATTTAATTTGTCTGTTATACACAATTCATACATACATAAACATATGAACGCGTACAATATTTAATATGCGAATTATAAATAACTTACTAACTTATTTAAATTTTACTATAATTATAATAAATGCTTATATAAAATTTATTGTTATATAGCTATGTATATATTTATATGAAAAATCATAATACACAACAATGTTATAATAATAAATTTATTGGTAGATATGTAAGTAAATTTGTTTAGTTCAGCAAAAGCAATACACATATGGTATGAAATTGAAGAGACACTGTTTTTTTTTTATTTTTATTTTTTACACTGATGAATATGAGCGATAAAAAAAAAAGAGTGAGAAAAAGATGGAAAACGAGAGAGAGAGAAAGGGAGAACAAGAGAACAAATGAAAGAATAAAAAAAAAAATATTTTGTGTGATTGTGTGATATGAAAATGAGATTTTTAAAATTCTAACCTAAAAAAAAAATAAAATATTTTCTTAACTTTTTCAAGTATTAAACTTTTTATTGTACTTTTTTTTATTTTCATAATATTATTTTAGTTTTTAATGAAAATATAGAGGAATTTAATTATGCCTTTTAAAAAAAAAAAAATTGGTACCTACTTAAATATGAAATTATTCAATTTTTAGTATTGATATTTCAGAATGAATAATAGTATGATTGGAAAATATCAGAAAAGTAATTATAATCAATATGTACATACATACATATATATGTAGATACTAAAGTAGATATTTATTACCTACCTAATCAAAGTTCAACAATTTTTAATTTAGTGATAAAAGGAGAAAATTCGTAAAGAATTTGTAATATTTGTGAAGGAAATGAACGAGACTAGGTACATTCCTACCTAACAATTCTAAATCACATTCATATGGCTAGTTATGTTATACATATGATTACTTATACTTATATTTATTTATATTATTTAAATCATATTGTTATACTTATTCGTGTAGTATTATTAATTATATTAATATGTGAAATTTATTCACTCATTTAAATGCATATTAATATTTATATACATATTATATTATGACGATTTAAATTGAGTAAATTTGGCGACTAAAATTGATTTAAAAAGAGAAAATAGAAAAAAATCAGAAAATTTCAGCAATCGCAAGATTTTTTATTTAAAGTTTTATGAGTAGCGTTTTCTTCCATTAAATTTAGTTAGAACTAATGTCTTTATATCTAACAAGTCCCAATGCTCAGAGAGAAACTTGAAAGCACACCTTATTTTATATGGCCTTTTTTAAATCGAAGTGGCTATTTTTTGAGAAGAAATATTAAAATAAATTCACACTTATTATAAAGCAGGTAAAATTTAGAACATATATTTGAAAAATCAAAAAAATATATTAATATTTTCATTGATAATTATTTTAAAATTTAAAAAAAAAGCGGAAAAACAACAAGCACATCCTTCACCTTTAACGTTTTATATGTTACTGAAAGCATTTTATTATTTTTAAGTTAACAGCTTTTTTTTCTAATAGGGTAAGTTAACGCAAGATATGGGAAGTACCTGTGGTGTCAAGTTGAAAATATAATTAATGAAAGATAATTCTTAAATATTGATATAAATACATATGTAGTAAAGAAAAAATTTGAAGAGGGAATTACTAAATAATATCTAAAATACAATCAAATATTATTTGTTAAATACAAATTTTATATAAACTTCAAAATTTTACCTCTATTTTTATTTGAAAAAATATTAAAAACTTACTATCATTTATATCAATTACCTAAGAAAAAAAAATATTTAAAATGTTTGGAAAAAACAATCATATATTTTTATGACCGGATTTAAATATTTTTCTATTTTTGAAATAAATGGTATTTTACCAAATGACTCCAAAATTCCGACTGTAAAATAACAGGTATTTTAAAATTTTGTTCAGGTATTTTAAAATTCTTTCCGTTTAAAATTAAGATAGGTCATACATACACATGCAGGGACATTTTATAAATAGATTGCTCTTGTTTACCTGCTAATAAAATATGAAAAAAGAGCACAGCAAAATTTTTGAAGCACTCAATATAACATGTTTGAAATAGTTTTAAAATAATTATTTAAAAAAAAATTTATTGGAAGTGGTACATACATATTTATTTTTAATAATTTAAAAACTAACTGAAATTATTTGAAACAATTTTATAAGTAACGTATGAATAATCGAAATGAGATAATTCAAATTGTTGAAATGTGTCAACCTATATTACTTTTAATAACATTTTTGTTAGCCGACACTACTCAACTTACCTTATTGGGAAATACAAAATGTGCATAAAAAATCATACATCCTTCCTCATTAACATTTGAAACCATACTGAAATATGAATTTGAAATTTTTTTCATTTTTTCTTTCCTCCTACCTTTCTTTCTTTTTCGTGCAATAGAATTTAAATGGGAAGCTTTTTAAAAAATGTGTATAATATCCTGAGATTTTTTAAAATATTAATCTCTTTTTTACGTAAAAAAAAAGAAAAAAATAATAAAAAATATGACACGATCAGTGGCATTTAAAGAAAAAACCAACAACGAGGCCAAAAATTCGTAACATTTCGTAAAAAAAATTGAGTATTGGGACTTGTTAGATATAAAGACATTATTAGAACAATTAAGTATTTGAGTTTTATTTCAAAAAAAGAGAACGTTTTACATTATTCGACTTATTACTGTGTTACAAACTCCCCCTCATCGCACGTTTTTCCAAAAATCAGTTTATCTATTTATGACTTATTATTAATATTTAACATTTTTAGATATTATAACACATATTCATTTTCTATTGCTGGTTGGTACCTATACCTAACTATTATAAACTCATAAACTATTGAATAGGTATGTTTATATACTTACTTATTATGGGTTACCCATCTACCTACCTATGTATGTTAAATATAATGTAGTTGTCATTACTCAGAAAAAGAAAGATAAAATTTCTTAATTTTTTTTTTACAAAAATCATTAATATAGCAAATAAAATACAAAGAATTAAATTTTTATTTATGAAATACAAAATTATATTATATGTATAAAAAATATATGTATCTGGAATATTGATATAAGTAGTTAGATATGTAGGTATATAATGTAGACACTATAAAATACAATGTAATGTAATACAATCTGAACAATTGATTCCCTTTAAAAAAAAAAAAAAATACAAGATAAAATCAAAATTGCAAAAAGAAAAAAAAAATGGTATTTATGGGTGTATATGTACATATATCTACCTATATATATATCTATACTGATTTATTAGCTACCTACCTACATGTGGGCACGAATAGGTGTTAAAAGAAAAATTATATTTTATATTTGAGACATTTAAAAAATTATGAGACTTCTTTATTTTCAAGTAATTTCAAAATTCGAATATTGTAATATTCAACATAACCTAAATTAATAAAATAGTAGAAAATTGTGAATTTAATTCACAAAATTCACAGCACAAAATTTATGTAGTGCTAATAAATGTTATTTGAAAATATTCTAATTAATTATTAATGTGTACCTATACCAATCTACATATATGTACATATATTTTCTATCTGGGCGAAAATTAAAAAAAAAATTACATTTGATTTAAAATTGAACAATTTAATTGATATTTCATCAATTAAATTCTCGATGGTCTTATTCACAAATCAAAAAAGAAACTTCAATATTATCTACCTATTTAAAATAAAATAGATGGGAAATTATCCATTCACTGGTTAGTCTAAAATATATACATATATATATATATGTCTAACTCGGTAGGTGTCTACTTACCTAGTTTTTAAAAATTTGAAAATAAATCCCTTAAATCAATAGATAGAATAGCATGTGTAACAATTTTAATTACCTACTTTAAAATGCAATTTATTAAAACGCAAAAAATAATATATGTATGTGCATATATGACTTATACCTATAAATACATATACGGGCATACATACCTTACATTATAATTTATTATAATATAATTTTAAATTTCCAAATAAATCGTGGTAGGTATAGGTAAATCTAATCAATATTGTAAATGACAAATATTATTATTGCCAGTATATTAAATCTAGTACCTACTTAAAATACAATATAATTTTTCCAAAATTTTTTTGAGATTCTTAAACTTCAAAGCTAAATTTTTCTTTATGTCAAAAAATAAAGAATATCGTAAGTATGTATGTATGTAATTTTAATATTCTTGAATCTTGGAAAATATTATAATTATTTTTAATTGTCAAGTACATATGGAGAAATATGTTTGTGTGTGAGGCATATGACATATTATACATATACGCAATACATATGAAATTTAAATATTTTAAATAAATTTTTTTTTAATAAAAATTATAAAATTTTTTTTTTTGATTACTGTAAATTTTTCATAAGGGGTGAAATTTTTAAATTTTGCATAATTATATTTTATAGCATATTTTTTTTTCTTCTCTCTTCCTCTCTCTCTCTCTCTCTTTGTATGAATATTTAATTATATTTGTTTATTTAAAATAATATTTTGTACTTACCAAATTTTTGTTTAATCCCTAAAAATCGACACAATAAGAGATGGAAACAAAAGAAACAAAAATTTATTGAGAAAATTTAAAATGAAAAGAAAATTTTTTTTTATAATTAAATTTTTTTCAAAATTTCACTTAAGAATTTTTTTTTAATTTTTTTGGTCACTACCACTTTTTATTTTCATATATTAATTATATATATATATAGAGATATAATTTTATTTAAAATACAATTTATACTTATATGTATGTATATAATATATTAATTATATTGCATATACACATGCATACATATATATATATTAATACACATGTATATTTAAATTTTTTTTTCTTTATGATTATTTTTGTTCTAATTTTTCAAATAGAATTTTTTTTTTTTGATTTTTTTTTCTTCTTTATTATTTTATAATTCTTTTTCCTTGAAAAAAATTTTTTTTCACTCTTCTTCTTCTTGTCGAAAAAAAAAGTCACACAGAAAAAAAAAAATTTACTTTTTTTTTCTCTCTTTTTATATTTTTTTTCTTTTTTTTTTTTTTTATTAAAAATTCTCTTTCACAAGAAAAAATTTTTTTTTTATTTTAAAATTTCTAATAAAACACTTCAATATTATTTAAATTTTATATAAAATTTTGGTCCAATATTATTTTTTAAATAAATTTCATTAATTTTTTTTAATTAATATTAATGATTTTATATTAAATTTGAAATATTTTATTATTGATTGAAATTGAACATGAGCCTTACATTTCAGCCATTTTTAAAAAATGGTTGAATAGATGGTCGGGATTGATGCGAGTCGAGCCGACCCATCGTACTGAAAATATATTGCTATAAAAAATGACATTAGCTGACAAATTTATACTAGTAGCCATAATGGTAAAAATGTAGTAGTATAAATATTTTATATGATTTTATGAATGAATGTGTTAGTATTTACTATAAAATACATGAAAATTTTATATTTTTCTTATTTTTATTTTTCTAGTTATTTGACATTTTATAAATTTAATGTCATAATTGGCATTTTTTCCATATAAATTATTGATATGTAGATAAATGTGTATATTTTGTAAAAAATATTTATTGGGATTTTATAAAATAAAATTTTAAATTATTTTAAATGTTTTTTGGGATTTTATAATATTTTTTTTTGAGGAAAAATTATAACTACAGCATGTGGAACAAAAAAAAATATTTTTGTTGATCATTTGTGAGGGTGGACACACGATTAATCATTCACTGTTTTTTTTTTTTGTTATACAATTTCTTGATGAGTTTCTTTACGGTTTTAAAGACGCTTTTTTAGGGCGTTCTTATACTCAAATCTAAATGTTCAAAAAATAACTCAAACATAATTTCAATAAGATTATTAATATTCCGATTTATTCTATATATTCCTTTAACATTGCTTGTTTGGTTTAAAGTTTTGTGCTCAATTTTTATCTTTTTAAAAGGCTCTTCTTTAATCATAGAATTTTTCTAGTAAGGAGGGAATTCCGTTGTGCGATTTCTATCGGGTGGTTTTACCTAAATATTACTTTTATATTTTATAAGTTTGAATTGTCTCATCGCAATAGACATCTCATACGATTTAAGAGCTTATGCTATGTTTTGTAATATTGCTGATTCAATCGTTATATTTCAAACATCTATATATTTTATTTAAAGCGAGCTAATTATGTGACCTTTGAACAAGTGCTTAAAATTGTAAAATGAAAGTACTTTATTTTTCAAGTGAAGTTATATACAACATAACCTTAGTAAATAAATTTTACTATTCCATGAAATTTCCCTTGTTCTAAATATAATCCTTGCGTGTTTTTTAACTCAGTTTTGCGCAAATCTTAATTTGACAGTACGCCTTAAAAAATGAATTTCGTTTGTTTACGTTCTGGTATGTGACGTGTTTAGGTAATTTTTTTTTAATTTTAATTCTTCATATGTAATTTGTAATTGTAATTTTGTAATTATTTCATCTCGAAATCTTATTTAAAAAACTGAATTTTAACAACAGATTATTGCAACTCAACTTTTCAAAATAACAACAAATAAGGAAAAATGTTGGATTTAACAGATATGCAAAAAATTGGTATAGGCCTGGCAGGTTTTGGTATATCATTCCTTCTGCTTGGTGTTCTATTACTATTCGATAGAGGATTATTAGCTATAGGAAATTTATTATTTTTAAGTGGATTGGCATGTGTTATAGGATTTAAGAGAACAGCAACATTCTTCTTTCAAAGACACAAGATAAAAGCAACTATCTCATTTTTTGGCGGATGTGCCATAGTCATTTTTGGTTATCCATTAATTGGAATGCTTGTTGAGTCATATGGATTCTTTCTACTATTTAGTGGATTTTTCCCAGTAGCAATCAACTTTTTAAGGCGGCTACCAGTTATATCAACATTTTTGAATTTACCATTTATAAAGGGTTTTGTGGATAGGATAGCTGGCGATACCAATAGGACATGTGTGTAAATTTGTTTTTAATATTCCTTAATTTAAATACCTAGATATTTTTGATAATTATATTTAAAAATAATTTTTAGTTCAATAAAATTAAAGCATACTGGATTGTTTACAAGTGTATAAAAGAAAATTTTATTTTATTTTTGCGATTATTACCTGTTTGGGTGCAAATAGCTGAAATATTAAATACATATAACATATAATTATACGTCGACTTTTTTAAATAAATTGAAATTTACTTACTTTTTACAACTTTTATTTACTTACATTTTATAAACCGAATTTTACGTATACCTACATACTTGTTACATGGACGTTTTTATTACTTGTACAAAATATGAGGGTGGGCTGCTTTTTTCTTTTATATTTCGTTTATATTTGGCTTGTAGGTAAAATTTGAGTCTTTGACACTTCTATTTTCATGGACTTTAAAAAATGAGAAAAAAAACATTAATCCTTTTATTGTTTTTATTTTGAATTCAAAATATATAATTTTTAGCAAATAGGTACTTAAAATAAAACTTATTTTATTGATCGAAGAAGAAAAAATTTATTTCCATAATTTCTTTATTGACATATTCTTTTCTGAATCTTTTTGCATAACCTTAGCAACCGCCATTTCAAAATCTTCCTGTGTTACATGAACACGCCTTTCTCTTAGAGCATACATACCAGCTTCGGTACACACACCTTTAACTTCCGCTCCTGATGCGCCTGGCATTAATTCTGCAATTTTCTTTAAGTTTATACCGCGTGTTAAATTCATTTTTCTTGAATGAATTTTTAAAATATCTAAACGTGCCTCTTCATTTGGTGGTGGGAATTCAATTTTACGATCAATACGACCTGGCCTTAGTAATGCTGGATCCAAAATATCAATTCGATTTGTTGCCATAATGACTTTAATATTTTTAGTGGCTTCAAAACCATCCAATTGATTCAAAAGTTCTAACATTGTACGTTGTACTTCGGAATCACCACCGGCACCAGACTCAATACGAGAGGAACCAATGGAATCGATTTCATCCATGAAAATAATTGATGGAGCATGTTCACGAGCCATTACGAATAATTCTCTAACCATACGTGAACCTTCACCAATAAACTTCTGTACTAATTCAGAACCAGAAACGCGAATAAATGTACATTCTGTGTGATGTGCAACAGCTCTTGCCAAAAGAGTTTTACCAGTACCAGGAGGTCCATATAATAAAACTCCTTTAGGTTGAGCAATTCCAAGAGCATCAAATAATTCTGGATGTTTTACTGGTAATTCAATCACTTCTTTTATTTCTTTTATTTGTTTATCTAAACCACCGACCATTTCATATGTTGAATCCGGAACTTTTTCAACCATCATAAGTGATACCAGAGGATCAACTTTATTGGGAAGAATTTTATGTAGAGTGTAACTTTCATTGCGTAGTGCCACCCTACAATTTGGTGTCACATCGTTAATGTCAATATTCTTATCTATATCAACTACAAATTTTCCTTCTGGATGAACTTTAACAAGAACTTTCTTTTTATCCATAGGTTTAACTACTTCTCCAACATAACTTCCTTGTTCTTGAAGTAATTGAAGCTCTTCTCTCAACATTCGAACTGAAATTTCAATAAAGTAAAACGTGTTTCGTTATATTATAAAATAAATTCCTTACCTTTAGCATTCAGTTCGTTTCGCTGAGCTTGAAGACGACGTAAATTTTGACTTTTTTCAGCAACAATTAATTGTAATTCTTCGATTTTTTGAATGTAATATGAACGAAAGCCTTCACCTTTCGTGATGTCAACATCCATCTGCAATAATACAGACATATTATGCTAAATTGAATATATTGAACATATTAAAATCACTAAAATATTCTTACCTTGTTTTGAATAGTCATTTTGATTAAAATTTGACTATTAATATTCTAAGAATCGAAATATCTTTTAATTATTTTTATTCTATTTTAATTTGCAATGCAATTACTCGGCAATTTCCTTTATATGTCAAATTTTTGAAAGTATATCTGAGCAAGAGTTTCCCAAACTGTTATTATTATGGCACACAAACTTTTTATTTAAATTGGCAGCAATTGTTTTTGAGTTTATATTTTAAGTTAGAATTTAGATTGAATTAACCCCTTGTGCTAAATGTTCAATAAAATATTTTTTCTAACATTTATTTTAATTTTTAAAAAACAAACTTAAATACTTCATGTTTAGAGCGAAAAAGTCTTCGAAAATACTTAATGTTTTAAAGATTTAATTTTTTATGTAAAAACATCCCATGATTTATTTAAAGGATTCTCTTGAAATTTTTGTATTTCAGGGGCCAATTTTATATTTTCATGACAATTGGACTTCAGAAATTGAATTTTATTTAAATAAACATATTAAATTTTAAAATATTTTGCGAAAAAACACAAAATGCCGTCGATTATCAGCTTGTCAAATCAGAATTATATGTTGTAGGCATGACAATGGAGATGTTCGAATGTTTGGTTCCAATTTTGATCTTAATACATATAGATTATATATTCTTAGCACGATTTTTTTCTATATGGTGCAAAAATATTTTAACATTGAAAAAAGTTACATAAACAAATGTAGGATAATTTATAATATTAGAAAGTAAACTAGTTATTTTCTGCAGATTTATAATGATACGAAGATTTCGAAATCTATGTTTAAGCACATCTGCATCATTAAAAATCCGCAATAACAATATAAAATGCGATCACAAGCCCGATCGTAGGGGGATTTTCGATAATTTAGATATGCACTAAAAGTTCTAACTTTTCACTACTTACAAATTTCCCAAAACTTAACATTTAACCTTTGTAGATTTGTAACGTACTATTTCGTAACTATTATTGTAACGTAATTCTTTTACATTTAATATTTTTCTATAAAACTTAAAAATTTCTTTTAAAACTTTAAAATACAACTTCTATTTTCAAACATACTATTTTTGTCGAGTTTGCAATTTGGGTTTTTCGAAAATCTTCTAGCTTTTCAAGATGCTTAAAAAAAAAACAGAAAAAAAATTAGTAAAAAAAGAATCAAACTATGAGGAAAATTTTATAATTTCCTTATTTTATTTATATTTTATTTTTAGTTTTTCTTTTATAATATCCAATCAGATATTTTATAAATTTCTTTTTAAGATTTATTTAACAAAATCAAGTTTTCGTGCTTTTAAACTGCGGTATTTTTAAAATCAAAGGAAAAAAAAATCTACTAAAATATACATATCAAAATATTTATACATAATGTACTTGAAATCAAATTTTTTATTTGCAATCGAATTATTAAAGAAATTTAAATAATTTAAAATTATGACCTCTTGTTTTCTTTATTTATATATTTTCATATTGATTTTATTTCTAATAACTTAATTCTTATGTACTTTAGTTTTATACATATATAATATAGATATATATTACATTGAATAATATAATAATATATTATATTATATACATGTATGAATATAATATTTATAACTTAAAAATTTCATTATAAATCTATATAGGTATATACATAATAAATGTGTTGATTTTTTTTTTTTTTGCTGATGGCATAAATTAATTCAATAAATAAATTTTTTTGTGTATTATTTTTTTTTTTAAATAAAATGCCTCTTATATTCTGTATTATATAAGATTGAATATATAGTTTTGTATATTGTATATATATATATATCTAAGTTTAATACGTATATATTACTAAGTTTTAAGTAAAAACGTAACAATCATTACATGCACAGGTAGTTTCTTATTTTTTTTTTTGTTTTAATAACTTAAATTCTGAAAAATAATTCTATCTATTTTTAAATTCTATTTTAAAAAAATTTAATATATGGATTTTAATGCAATTGAATTCAATCTATGACATCACATTTATTTTTTTTTCATATTTATTTATCTGCTGCTTGAATATTTAAATCTTAATTAGAAAATAAAATACAAAAAAAGAAAGTGAAATAAAAAATCAATTAATAATTACATACATTATTATTTTTACTACTAATTTTAGAATCAAATTTTAAGAAATGCGAAGTGAATTAGAATTATATATGTATATTTATTAAAACAAATTCTCTAAAATTAAAATTTAAGAATAAAAAACTTACAAACACATTATTTAGTTTAAATTAAACAAAAAGAAAAATAAATTTACTATTATTTAGTTTGCCTTTTAAACTTACATTATTAAACTTATAATTTATAAGTTTAAAAAAAAAGAACAATTTTACAATATAGTACATACAAATTTATTATATATGTGTATAATATTTTAATAATACCAATCGTGTTCTTATTAAATTTTAAAAAAAAAACATATTAAAACAAAAAAAAAGTAAAATTAATTTTTCTTGTTTTTCACTAAGTAATTGAAGAAAATTTTTTGTTTTTTGTCTTTCTATCTTAAAAAATACAATTATTTATTTCTTTCCTAAATCTTGAAAGTATAACGCCATATTTATTAAAAAGGAAAATATTTTTTAATTTTTATTTTAAATATTAAGTATAAAATAAAATAAATTACTATACTCAATTTTAAACGCCTTTAATAATAGTATTTATCAATCATTACCAACAGTATTATTTTCACTTTCTTTATCATCATCTTCATTACTACTATTATCATTGTCATCGCTGCCATCATTACTATCATTATTATCATCTTTTATTATTAAATTAGTTTCGGAATCATTTTGTGAATCTTCAAGTACAGTTTCCCAATTCTTATCGGTAACACTTATATCACTACATTCATCATCATCATCGTCATCAGGCTTATTATTTATATCGTTTTTTATTGTTAGTTCATAATTTGTTTCATTGTTCATTTCATAATTTTCATCTGTTTTAATTGGATATTTTCTTGGTCTACCTCTTCTTTTTCCAATTCCACGTCCACCACGTATACCCAATGCTTTATCTCTTTTCAATTTATATCTGGATTTTACAGGTGGACGACCAAGACGTTTTTTTGTTTTACCTATTGGTGAATATCCGATTGGACGACCTCTTTTTTTTGTTGGTAATATGTCCGATGTTAAACCGTTTTCCAATTTAGCTTCAATAGTATGATTATTTTCTATTTGTGTAATAGGACTCTCATTCTCATATTTTATATATGGTCGGTCTGATGTATTAACTTTTATTAATCTTGGACGACCTCTGGGGCCTCTGGGTTTAAAAGGTTTTGGTGGTCCTGGTGGTCGACCAACTTTTCTACCAGGTACTTTTATTTTTGGGGGTCTATCTGGATATAGTTTTGGACGTCCACGTCTACCAGGAATTTTAAGACCTTTTGGTTTATGATTTTCTACATTTCTTTCAGTTTTGATTCCTGAATCTGTTTCAGTTTTCATTTCCACATTTGTTTCAGTTTTGAGTTCTACTTTTGTTTCAGTTTTGAGTTCTACTTTTGTTTCAGTTTTGAGTTCTACATTTCTTACACTTTTGATTTTTGGTGGTTTGTTAGGGTTAGGTTTACGACCTGGTTTTCCTGAAAAGTTTTCAATTATTTTCTTTTACTTATTTTTTATGTTTAAAAATTTATACCTCTAATTTTTGGTGGCTTTGGAGGACCTTTGGGGCGGCCCATTCTTCTTCTAGGTTCTAAGGTAATAGGTTTTACATTAATAATTTTTTCGCTAACTTGTGATGAATTTACAGATTCATTTTCTTTTATCTTTATTTTATCTTCATTCTTTACATCGGATTTGGTATCGTCTTTTTCAGGTGCGTGAATTTCATTAATTTTATTATCAATAGGAGAGTTTCCATTTGAACTACTTTGCACTGAAATTGATTCCATTGCTGGGTTATTACTCTGTGAATTTTCTTCATTTTCATTGTCTACATTAATAGTCATAGGTCGGCCACATTTTCTTTTTGAAGCAGGAGAACTATCTTCTGTCGAATAACCTGATGGTTTATCTCTTTTAGTTTTCGTTTTATGTTTTTGATATGGGCCAAGAAATCCTAATCTCAAACTAAAATTTTTTTTTTCTGAACCATCATCACTTTCTGTATTAGACTTAGTATTTGTTTCTGGAGGAGTTTCTTTTTTTTTCATTATGTATCCTTTGGGTCTACCACGACTTCTTTTAATTTCTGTTGTTACTACTCCAGACACTAAATTTTTGAAAATTTCAAATGCACACATTTAAAAATTTATAATAAAATTTACCTTTGTTGGCATTAGCTTTATCTACATCGTTTATATTAAATTCAACTTCTCTCAGTACAGCCAATTGAAAAGCCCCATTTGACAAATTGCCGGTCTGTGAAAAACCTGGAAATCCTAAAATGCTCAATTTTTAATATCCTATTGTTTTTGTTTTGCGCAATTTACCATTCTCCTCTACGCTATGGTTAATCATATCTGATTTTTCTTCAACTTCGTCATCGTCATCGTCTATAACAATTGGAGTATTATTATCAATTTTCCTAATTCCGGAAAAATCGTTGCTTTTCCTAGGGGATGTTACTGTAATATACCCATTTTGAATATTTCGTTTGCATATAGTTGTTTTCGGTAATGATTGTTCAAGATCACAAAATTGTTCCAAAGCGTCTTTTGCCATTGTTGTTTTATTTCATGCATATGCCACTGTTTAAAATTAAGAAAGTTTAAATTGCAAACTGATAAGCATTCTCCAAAATATTTAATTTTTATTTTATTTGTATAAAATGGCTTTTCCAAAAAAAAAATAATTAATGATGAAACTATGGCGTGCCAATTATTATTTAAACTTCAAAGCGGCAATCAAATTTTGAATGCCAATTATGACAGTAATTGACAAAGTTTATACAAACAAAATCAAAAATGTTATTCTGAATTTGTGGGAAATTTTTTGGTACTTTTTTTAGGATTACGCAGTGGCATCTATCAGATGATTTTTAAAACTAACCGTAAAAAGTAGTAACAAAATAATTTTCGAGTTACCGTTTATTAAATTTTTTTCGCTAAATATTTTTTAATTGGCAATGTGGTAATTTACTGCATTTTTAATCTGCAACACTTAAAAAATCTATGTTATATGTACACATGGTCTTTTTTAAATACAAATTGAAAATCACCCAGAAACAGCTATGCTTCCTTTGCAGAAACAAACTGGCCTAACCCTCACTCCCAATGTTTTTGTTTTTTTTTTTAAATAAACGAAAACTAAAATTCTTACTCTTTTCTTTTCAAAAAACTCATAACATGAAAGATTTTATGAATATTTTAAGCAAAACAAAATGTTAAATATATTTTATCTCGGTAAAAATTTATGTGAGTTAGGCCATTTTACTTTTGAGCTCCTCATTTCTAATTAATTGTTTTTTTTAAAACACAATAAAATACATTTATTTTCTTTTACTTATTCCAATTCTTTTCCAAAATTTCTAAAGTTAAAACTGATAGCGGAATATTTATGAAAATAAACAACAATTACAGAAATAGTGAAAATGGCGTTTTGAAAGAAATGTCTTTATGAAAATTAATGTAAAAAATAATAACAAAAATTTCCCAAAAATTTGGTCTTTTTTACAAAAATTTTGAAAAACAAAAAATCCAAAATTCTCACTTTGGGTGGTTTTTTCCCGAAAACTAAAGGTCAGACATTATTAATTGTAAGAACAATAAAGTTGGGTCAAACCAATGGTTTGTATTGTAGCACTTTTCCCTTCAGCAAGTGAAAATTCTGCTTTTAAATACAGTCTATGTATACCTATCACACATTCTAAAAATTATTTTCATTCATATACAAAACTCTTTCTAGGATTGCATATATTTAGGATGACGCAGTCTTATAAAGCAAAAATTAATAAAAAGGGGTTAACATAATGCTCGATTTTAAGGTTTAATTATGTGAGTTAAGAAAAATAATTATATTTTTTAATGTCATGGAATTTACCGTTAGCTTTTTGTGTTTATAGAAATTTGAAAAAGCTTGCGGTTTCGGAAATATAAGGTGTCAAAAATTCAAATTTTACAAATTTTAAGAGGCAATAACTCGAGAGGGGAAGGAGATGGAAAAAAATTTTTTTCCAACGAAATGAACTATTTGTTAATGTCTAAAAGCCCATAAAATTTCAAGCTTCTACAGGTTGGGGTCTAGAAAATAAACGACATCAAAAATTTGGAAAAAACGGACTTTAGATAACGGTAAATTTGAGCGGCCATTTTGTTTTCTAAAGTTAACCTTTAGTATACCCCGCTAGGGGAAGCAAGCCACTGCCTTTCTGCGCTTGCAAAATTTGAAAAATCCTTATGGTTTCATTGCACTAAATAGTTAAAGAATGGCATTTTTAGGGTTTCGGGGGGTATAACTTCTAAAGGGGGGGAGATAGGTAAAAATTTTGTTCTACAAAAATAAGTTTCTAGTAAAAATCTATGTACGTACAAAATTTCAGCTTTCTATCTTCAAGGGTGTAGAAGTTTTGTAAACAGACACACGGACGGACGGACGGACGGACGGACAGAGTGAAACTAATAAGCACTTTTTTTCAAAAATTTTTTGGAAAAGTGCTAAAAATTAACAACTATCAATTATATTTAAAACAATGGTTACACTATGTTGCACGTCTCCCAAGTTATTTGCATTTATCATATGAGGAATTAATCTGGGACCGATTTTTTGAACGGGTATATCTGTATATCACATAATGTATGAAACATATGATAATGTTTTCGGTCTAAGATCATAAAAATAGAATTAAAAATGATATATAGGAAACCTGAAAGTTTATCATTCCTTTTTTTGTTGTTCGCTTAATTCTGCAGAAAAAATATACTAAAAATATGTTCGTCCGTTCACTCACACGTACATAATAAAACCTTAATTGAAAATAGGGAAACCTATACTATTTTTGAAAGAACATAAATGCCTATAAATATATGTATGTAACAAAATATTTTGCTTACATATATTTACAAAACTGTTATATTTACATACATATTATGTATATTTTTGTAGTATTTTTGCTATATTTGAAATAAATTTAAAAATTCATAAAAAATTCGTCTTTGAAGAAGGTCAGTATAACTAAAAAACATATATATATATATATATATATATACCTTTGATATATACATATTATGTATATTCTAAATTTGCTTGTTAAAATAATATCAAAGAGGCACATAATATTACAGGTATACGTACAGGTTAATTTGAATATGTTTATATCTGTATATAGGCAGATGATGACACAAGAGGCATAATATGAAATATGACATGTTATTGTATGCATGTATTAATATTTTGTTTTGCAATATCTAATTTTACTAAGCCTAGTGACAAACGAACAACGGACGCAAGAGGGGGCATAACCGAATAATGACAATAAGATTTTTTTTTATAATGAAAGACCGATGAAAATTGAAATTGTTTGACATAGATTAGGGTTTTTTTAGCTTAAATTTTGAACAAAAGCATATTAGTAATTAAATAATTCTTAAAATATTTCGACTATTGATAATTTTATTTGACAGTTCATATTATACAGTGGCGTAAGACTATAAAGTACTCACTAATATAAAGTAAATTATAATCAAAATAAAAATCGTTCGATCGCTATTACAAATTTCCCGAAGAAACATCTTTCGCCATTTTACTTTTCGCCGTCAGACAAATAGTGATGTCAAACAGAGTTAACATATTATATGTATACGACTTTCATCAGACTCAGATTGTAGAATGATACGACAGAATCGTAATTTTTGTCGCATATGTAAATAGTAAGAGTGTATCTTAATATTGTAAAAATTATTTTTTGTTATATTATAACACATTTACATACTCGGACCTACATTATGTTATATTTTATTAAATATTTTGAATGAACATTTAATTCTATATATATAATGTAATTGTTTTAATAAGAAAACCAATTGTTTTCCAAAAAAAATAGAAAAATAAAATTTAAAAAAATAAATTGTGTATTATAAGTATAACAATAATATTATAATCTATAAGGATAAAAATAAAATATTAAATTAAAACATAAATACAACAATTTCTATATAACACGTATATATACCTTAAAAAAGTATATTATTTATTATACTATGTATTCATTTTAGGAACATCGATTCGTCATTCTTATATACTAACAATAATATAATGAAGAATATACCATACATATATATACACAACATAAAAAATAATAAATAATAAAGAGTAATAGAGTAAAAAAGAGTAGAAAAATGAAAAAAATTAAAATTACAATAACAATGTATGTAAAGAAAGAAATATTGCGTTAAATTATATTCTTTCTCCTTCTTCTAAACATACCTTATAAAATCCATATATGTATATGTACATATACAATACTATTATATTAAATGAAATAATAATTTTGAATGAATATCCTTACGGAACGGATCCTATAACTTAAAAATTTCCTATACACAAATAAACACATTTATATACGAAAAATATTTAATTTGATGAGTATATAACAATAACAAAAATATGTAATAATAAACAAGTGTTACATATATATATACACACAATCATACAATCATTTAAAATATTCTACAATCAAAACTATGTACAGTTTAATAAGGCACCTACATATATACCAATATATATGTATACAATCCATTTTGTTGTAAAATAATAAAAGGAGAATGAACCTAACAAAAAGGAACCTCTTTAAATTGAAAACAACCACAAGAAAATGAGAGAAATCAAAAAAGAATAAAGAAAAGAATAGAAGAAAAACTAAATTAAGATAAAGTTGAAATTTTATTATGAGCCACGAAAAATATAAAGAAAACAACAAAAAAAGGAAAAACAAATTACAAGGATAACAAAATAATTTTTAGCACCACCCACTAAATATTTATAAGATTTAAGGACTTTTTCTTCTATTTTTTTTTCCATGTTTTTTTTTTTCTTGTTTTCATATATTTTTCTTTCTATACTCAAGAAATATAAATATTTTCATTTTCTTTTTTTTTGTTTGTAAACTTATTCTAAAAAGATTTCGAAAAATATATGTGCATATATATTAAAGAGAATAAGAAAAATATGAAAATTGAAGACATGCGCTTGGGGAAATTTTTTCTAATAATATAATAGTATATAACAATATAACAGTATGTACATGTATAAAGAATAAAATTTATCATATATAAAAAAAATATTTCTAATTACATATATTTTTTTTTTACTATAATTTTGTGTATTGGCTATATCCTTCGAAACGTATTTTGTGGAACTGCATGTAGAATAAAAATCAAAAATTTCCCCAATAAAATTTGTGGAAATTCTATACGAAATCTGAATGTGGAAATTATAAGAAAAAATATTAAAAATATTTTATATTTAAAATTACAAAAATTAATTTGCAGATTCTGTGTGGATTCTGCAAAATTTATATTTACACATATATAAATGTAAGGATATACAATAGAGGGGTTATTGTTTTTTTAATACAAATACACGAACAATAAAAAAATCACTAGAATTTGTTCATTATTATATTTGTGATGTTAGGTTAGGTTAATAATAAAATAATACAAATTATAAAATAGCTAGTAATAAATTTAAAGAAAAAATAATAATAATTTTTTATAAAAATAAAAAAATGTGTAATTTTTTTTTGATTTTCTATTACAGTTCCTTTTGATACAAAAAATTATTCTAAAATTTTAATTAGTTTTGTTATTAGAATTGGTGAATGTTGTTTATTGGCGTATATAGGGTTAAAAATTATAATTTTTATTTAAAATATTAATAAAATATTAATTAAATATTAGTTAAATTAAAATTTTAAATTATTTATATAATGATTTTTAATTATGGTTGAAATTTAATTAAGAAAATTTTATATACGAGAGGAAAGAACTCGATGGTACCAGTTAAATGCAATAAAATGGATTTTTTTTTCAGTTAGAATGTCTAGCAAATATTCTATAGAATTAAATTTTTATTGATAAATGCAATTAGATAAAGAGTCGAGATAAATTCTGTGAATATTTTTGTCATTTAAATGACGAAAATTGAATAAATCTGAAACTTGTGCTTTTTAATGTTTGTTTATTACAATTAATTAGGTAGAATAAATTTATTTTATTCAATTATACGAAATTGATAATTAAATTATACAATATTGTATTTTATTTTAGATTTTTAAATTGTAATTAATTAAAATTTTAAATTATAATAAAAATGTTCAGATTCGTTAAATATTGTAAACAATTAAAAATCAATTTGTGATTTTTTTTAATATTTTAATTAATATTTGTGAAATTATTTAATTAATATTTAACAAAGGGACGGTATTTTGAATTTCTTACCAATTATATTATATACATAGGTTATATAGATTCATAGAATATTTAAAATTCATAGAATTCACAATAGAATTCTTAGATACTGAATTTCTGATAACAACAAAATATTTTAAAGAATATGTCAATATCGACGTCAATAATTTCGTCGTCAAAAATTTCGGCGTCATTATAATTATATGAATTGGAAATATTTTTTTTCGATTTAATCTAATAATAAAAGCAAATAAAAATTTTGCAATATTTGAACGTAAAATAAAACAATTAATTAATGGTTACTTTTGTCAATTAACTATTTTAAAATAATAGTTTTTTAATTTGCGTCATGTGTTAAAACTCTGTTTTAAATTATGGCAATTATTAAATTTTATTTTTAAGTTCATGAACTGAAATTACTTCATTTATGGTTTAATTATTGAATTATCGTTAAATTAATAATTTTTAAATTACGATTTGACATTAGTGTTCGTAACATTGCTTTGGTTTTATGATTTTTGCACTCTATGCGAGATTTTAAATACTGCGATATTTTTATAAAAGCAAAATTTTTGTACTCTATGCAAGATTTTAATAAAAATAAAATTAAATAAAACAAATAATATTTTTTTTTTTACTTTTTTTTTTAATTTTAAAAATTAATTTTGTTTCATCATTGCTAGCTAGCTAATGTGACCATTTTCAATTCATGAAAATTGAAAAAAATTAAAACCTCACAAAAAATTGCCTACTTTTAGGATGACAGAAATATTTTCATGAAATGTAATATTTGAAAGAAATTACAACATTTTATAATTAAATTTGTGAATAGATTCAAATGTTCAAATATGTTGTTCTATAAAATATAATTCTATATATATTAAATATAAAAAAAAATTAAGAAAATTAATTTTTTTAATTGAGTGTTCCATTCGCAAGAAAATGGTATAATGAGTTTGTAATCGGAAAATTTTCTATTTTCTAAATAAAAAATTTATTACAAAGGAATAGAAAAATAATTTACAAAAATTAAATATTCAGAATTTCATTATTATTTTCCATATTCATATAAATATAGCAGCTTACCCTGATAATAATACGCTCTTTAATTAGAGTGATGATGATAGTTAGAAATGAAGCCGAGCGAAAGGAGTTTTATTCTCTTAAAATCAACATAACCTTTAAATTGAGATCCTGATCGTTTATCTCGTTATTTTACTCAGCAAGTGAGAAGAAAGTGAGTAATACATAAATTATGGGACTGATCGTCTATCTCGCTATTTTACTAGGGAAGTAACTATAATAAATTTGTATAATGTATTTTTCAAGTAAGAAGAATTATTCGGTATGGCGAATAATTCCTTTTTTCTAAAATGTATACAAAAATTTATTCACTTTGTTATTGAATGTGAGACGTTCAGTTGATAATTTGAGAAAAAAATGCAAAAATCAAATTGAAAAAGTGAGTGATCTAATTGGAAAAATGAAATATCCAAAAAAGTGAGTGAAAAAGCAAGATACACGAATATGCTGTTAATCAAATAAGTGTAAATAATTCCAATGTATAAAATTCTCTTCAATTTGAAAGAAAATATAAAATGACGCCTAGCAGTATTGTTATTCGTGTACATTGTCACGTATAGTAATGAAATTCAAGAATATTTTCATAATCTATATGACCTAATTTAAATTTCCAATATGATATAATATGAAAATCGCATTTCCATTATGAATCTTCAAACTATATCAAAGAAAAGTAAAAGTAAAAGAATATAGAAAATTTAATAAATTTCAATCTCTTAATAATAAAGTGTTATTGATTTTTTTTCCCTATGATAATTTTAAATAAGACATTCTAAATTCCTAAAAGAAAATTACTATATAAAAGTAAAATTTCTCTAAATTGCAACAATTTGATTTTATATTATAGTATGAGAGTCAAAATCAATAAAAATATTGATTTTATTTTCATAAACCAGAAATAAAGAGTGGGGACATCTTGCATTTGTTTTTTTTTGATTATAGTCATAACATTTGATGAAATTTTTTTATTATTTTGCAACAATAACACAATGAAATATAGGATTTTTTTTTTATTTTTATATTAAACTCGAACATATTTTATACGGTACATAAATGTCTTCCTAGATATATTCAAAAATAGAATTCTGCTGGTTTTTAATTCTAATTCACATCAAACACCAGGAGGTAAAATTATATGTGAAGATGAAAATATTCTAATGTAAATTTTAACAAATATCGTAATTATTTGTGTTATGGAGGTTCATTTAAAGTATGAAGTAAGCTCGAATTTTGTCGATTTAACTATGACTATAACGTCAAATAGCGAACCTCTTTTACATACCTACCAATAATATATCTTATATAAGAAGTTAAAATTGCTTCTATAAGGTACGATGTCAAATAGCCTACATCATATATAGGATTTTTATTATTAATGCCGGAATAAAAGTTCGACGATGAATTAAGCTACGTCGGTTAAAAAATTAAACAATTGGACAAAAATTTGTCAAAGAGAATTTTTCATTTCATTACAAATATTTTTTCATATCAACTTTTTGTAATTTTCTTTAAGGTCGTTAAATTGAAATTTAAATGCATAATGAACGCCTTTTTTTTTTAAGAAAATTCAATGTTCTATTTATGAAATGCCCCGAAAATCACCTAAAATTGGGTTTATTCGGTTTTAATTTTGTATTAATTAGGATGTTCATGTTTCGTTTACACCATAGGATCAATGAAATCTATTATAATTTTTAATGGTGTTAATTCTGAAAACAAAAGTCTTTTTTATAGTTATTTCTTTAATGATGACTTAATCTCAGAATGAGTTTCAAATTGAGTTCATCAAGTTGGCTCATATACAATATTTATCAAGTTATAAAGAAAAATATAAAAATTATGGACGTTCTTATGATGCCCAGAAGGGCCTTATGTCATTTATTTTGAGACCTTATATCATCGAGTCTCGAACACCCTGTATACATATATAAAAATTCACTTATCTAATTCACTTATACATATTATTGGAAAACAAAATAGAAAAAAAAATAAATATCTTAGGTTTTCAATTTAAAAATTTTTCTTCTTTTTTTGCTCTTCTTATAATATTTTTTCTGTTTTTGGCATATGTTGCGGTTCTTTATCAAAATAGGAATAGAAGTTACTTTTTAAAACAATGAAAAAGAAAATATAAATGTAATAACTGTAATAATATAAGTAGAATTGATATTACATACACTCAGACTTTGATATAGAGAAAATAATAGACCAAAAAACCAGAACATTAGAATAAGAAAAAAAAATTTTTTTTTTGACATAAGAATTGAAAGTTACAAAATATCATCCACAATATTTTCACTTATCATATATACAAGGACACAAAAGGATATATATACATAAATGCATATAAAATTATTTAAGGATCAAAAGAGGGTGTAATTTGGTTTTATTGTTTTTATTTTACTTCTTGTCTTTTATCATTTATTTTAAAATATATAGGAATAAAATTTCATATATACAATCAATTATATAAAAATCACATAATATGAATATTTTTGTATGAAAATTAGGAATTGGAATGAGTTAGGCAGTGAGATGGTAAGGGGGAGGGGTTCATGGAGACTTTTATAATATAAGGGTAATTCAAATTGAAAGACTATTTAATAGAAAGGGAAACGATATAGTATATATGTAGCTTTATTATAATAAAAAATGTGAAATAAAAAATAAATTTTATAAAAAATATCGAATTTGAATTTTTTTTATTTTTCAAATGAATAAAAATGGTTTTGAGGAAGAAGTGAGGTTGTTTTGATAAATAGACTTGTCTGTCTTTACAAATCAATTGCATAAATATTTAGTTTTTTTTTTTGTACAAGTGTATACAAGAATATTTTCAATGTCATCTGTATAGTTTAAAATGAAAAATCAATTATGAAAAGATTAAATTTAATTTGTCCAAATGGTTATTGATTTTTTAAAATAATTTTTACTTTTTCCGTATACACGCTCAATATGATGGTATGTTTTATAATCTAGTGTCTTGTAACATTATTCGAATATATTTAACTGCTTTAAGATATTGTTGGTTGACATCAAAAAATATGACACATTTCCATATATTTTCATATAAAAAAATTAAATAGTTAATTAAGTAATTAAATAGGAAGAGCATCCATTCTTTAACGAAATTGGGCAGTTTTCGTTTAACATATGAAAATTTATGAGTTCGCTATTAATTCACAATTTTTACTGATTAAAGTGAATATTTTGAGTTTGGGGCTTTAGCAGAATGTCATTAATATGACGATCATGTCAATCATTTTCATTTGCAAATGACAATCTTATACATAAATAAAGTATAACACTTGTCAGTTAATGTTTAATAATTTATAAATAAAAATCTCATTTTTTCTTACCTGTTTTCCTTTTCTCAAATCAAAATGACTGATTTTTTGAAACTAACAATTAGTTTTTGTAAGTGTGCTATAACAAATACAAAAAAAAAAAAATCAAAAAATGACAATTACTTGCGTACAAAAACAAGGAATTCGTGACGCTAGAGTCAAATAATATTTGAGTTTATAACCTTTTCAAATTTTGTTCAAGTGACATTTTGAGGAAGTACCTTTCTGTTTATTTTTAATATAAGTAATGTCATAATATAATGTAAGTCATAATATATAAAATTGACATTACAACTCACTGAAATTCTATAAAAATTTCATTGAATGTTCTTTAAACAAATGAAATAATTTAAATCACATTTAGGACGTTTTAGGGCAATAAATAAATACAAAATCATTTGACGTATATAACGTAAAAGTAAAATTTATTTTGCGGAGGTAGTTCACTATGCAATTACCCTTTCACGACGGGTAATTACGCTTTTGTATTTTCGTTGACAAACATCGCATTTTTTTTTTTGCTTTTTGAGTTTCAATGAGTTTTGATACCTCTCGTACTAATATTAGTACTAAATTAATACAAGTCTAATAAATTAAACTTGTATATCGAGCTGCTTTTTATACACGCAGCATACTTTCCCAAAATGCTGTAATAAGATTGCTATAAAAGTTTCATTAAAATTTGAATTTTTTGACTTTTGATGAAGATAATATCAAAATTATTTGCCAATTTTCGATTTCTATAATTATTATATTGTAATTTCGATTTTACGTACACACAATCATTAATGCTAGATTTATTATTACATCGATTTAATTCATAAGAATATATCGATTGTCAATGCAATCGCGATCCTTAAATATCTTCAAAATGACATTTTCAATAATTGTTTCCAATTTTCATCTTAATATTATGTCAAATTTCTATTAAATATAATAAGAAAGATGAAAATTTTTAAGAATATACAAAATAACTATAGGCATTAAATAAAATACAATTCTTGAGAAAAAAACAAAACAAAACAAAATTTTACAAGGACGTTCTAAATCTAGATTCTTAATGAATCCTTACAAAAAAAAAAAACAAAAAATATGGCCTAATTTTGTAATAATTTCATTTTTTTATTCTATATATGGTACTTATATATTTTTAATGAAAAAAGAGACAATGCTCTTCCGTTTCACTGTTTTAAGAGTGGAAAAAAAAAGAAAGAAAAAACACTTTATAATAAAAGTGAAAAAAGGCGTTCATTATTCATTAATAATTCTCACATATATTAAAAAAAAGAAAGAAAAGGATTCACTTTTATATTACACTTAAGTGAGTTTTTGAGTTTATATACATATAAGAAATTTTCGGTAGAATTGCCAATTTTAAAAATTATTTCGGTACAGTTAAATTGAATGAATTCATGGACCCAGCAAAAGTAATATTATTTAAAAACGTGTTCATTTAATAATTAGAAATGAATGTGCAGTAGGATTACAAAGTATCTACTGCATGTCAATGAAAATTTCTAGTTTGTAAAAGTAGAACTGTTAAGCTGGTAAATCTTACTCGAATATAAGATATTTAATTAAAATAATGAGAATTCTGGATTGAAAATATTTAAAAAAAGTGAGATGCAAAATTAAAAATCAAGTTTTATGGTGGAAAATGGCAAATTTGCATGAACCTAAAAATAATTCGATTAAATAGAGTACTTGTGACTATGTCACTGTTTCAGTCAAATAGTAAAGACAAATCATTGTTTAATATCCATAAAATGTCTAGGTTGGGAATACCCTGGCAATTTTTGTGACATAGAGAATATATTCGATGCCTTTTCGTAGGGCTTCTTGAAAATAGAGAAAACTGAATGAATAGAGAAAAAAAAAGAATCAATTTTTTTAGTTTATTCATTTGGTCACTATATTGTTAATCACTTTTAAATCAGTTTTGTCACTTCTTTAAATAATTTTGCACTTTAATTTATACTCACTCAATTTCTCTCCACACTGTGAGGAAGAGAGGAACGAGAGGTGTATGATAAAGAATGAGAATTGAAATTTTTAATTTAATTACTCATTCTTTATTTAATTTCATTCTTTATCTAATTTCTATTTTATGTAATTTCAGTATACATATTGAACAATTAGGGCTTAAAAGTGATTTTTTTTAGTTTAAAAGAATTTCACCTAAGTTTGTATAAAAAAATTTGAAAATATTGCATTACAATTGAAATTTTCCAACTTAATTAAAAGCTTAATTTAATTTAGGTTAACACAAAGGCGATATCGTAAACAATGAAGTTTTATCGAGATGTGACCATTGCTAGTTAAAAATCAAATTAAAAGTAAATAATTTAAGGTTATGTTTTTTAATGAAAGCCTTATTAAAAGTAAGTACAACAGAGCTGGGCAAGCTGAATTACTCAATGAAAACTCAAATGCCGGCCGACTCTTTGTATTGCATTTTAGCGAATTGAGAGAACGACAACTAAATGTCAAAAATTATAAAAAATTTTGATTTTAAATTTTCAAAATTAGATCAAAATGGCAACATTTGTTTTTTTTTTTTTTTAATTTGAACTAAAAATTTCTTTATACATTTCGTTAATTTTTTTTCTTAGATTTTCTTCTCTAAATCTTTCTTTCTAAATGGAGTATGTGTGTGTACCTGTAATGTAAGAATGTATATATGTATGTAAGTATATTTGTTGTAGAAGAAGAATAGGTTCAGAACTTTGATTGTTGTTTCTAGTTGTTGTTGTTTTGTTGTTTCGCTTATTTTTTTTTTCTATTTCTTTTTGCATTATTGTTATTATTTTTTAATTTCAACACCTGGAAAAACTTTTTTTTTGTTTTCCTTGTGTTTTTTTTTCTATTTTTTTTTATTTTACTATATGATTACTGATGATATTTTGAATTTCTACTGAATGCTCTTTTGCACCTTTTGTGTAAAATGAAAAAAGAAGTAAAAAAAAAATTGTTTTTGTTTTTTTTTTTTTTTCTTCGTTTTCTTCTTTTGTTCTTTTTAATTTTCCTGTGGTGTTTCCGGTATTCTGGGTTCAGCTTCCTTTTGCTCCCATTTTTTTAACTTCATATCTTTCGTTATATTCTATTGTGAACATACTCATATACATATATATATATTTTGCATACTATGGCATTGTTATTATTGTTAGAATTCTTTTTGATTTTTAATTCTCGAGCAATATAAAAAAAAAAGAGTATGAAAAATGGTAGGTATATGAGAGTAACTAGAAAAATGTATATAAAAAACTCATCATACTTTTTCAATATAGTAAAAGATGGTAGCCATAGGTATATTTATAGGTGGATTTAAAGGTAGATGTGTAAAGAATTGGCTGCAATTCAAAAATAATTTATATTGTTGCACAAACATATATCAAAGTGTATATAGGGTTAGCAATGAAGTTTGTAAGGAAAATTTAGATGAAATCACAGTATGAGCCTAGTACCATTAAAAGTGAAAACAAGAGCGATATTCCGCTTTTTAACATCATCTGTTTCTATGAGTGTCTGAAATTATATGTAAAATACTGAATAGTTGATTCTGATGTTCCGCTTTATTCTGTGCTAACCAATAGAAATCATTGTTGTTCACCGATATATGAATTTGCAATACGATGCCGAGCGGATCTGTTGTGAGCGGCCTGGGTGTATTGAGCCACTCCCATTTTACTGAATCTTTCTCCACGGAGTTTAACCATATTGCTCCCGGGCGTCTACGATTTCTTCTGCCAATCAGATTATCTTTTAAGATCTTTTTCACGACTGCTTCAATTGATTCCTTATGACGTATCCTAGCTATCTTATTCTTTGGGCTTTGACGAATCTTTTTTTGTTACAGCCCTGGATTAGTTGATCAAATTCGTAGTTGAATCTTATGCGATATCCATCGTTTTTCTGTACCGGCCCGTATATTTTTTTTAAAATTTTTCTGTCGAAAATTGCGAATTGATTAATTTCATTCGTTTTTTAAGTCTAAATCTTGCAACCAAAACTCTGTATGGGTCTTATTAAAGTTTTGTATAATCTTAACTTCAAATTTCTCAATCAGAGTCTTTATTTGAGCAGTTTTATATTTACGTAAAAAGCTAGATTTGCTGCATCATTTAAAGAACTATTAAGATGTCGTTAAATTTTGTTATACATATCTATATTCATTTCCATGCTGCTTTATTTTCCCAGAAATTCGGAAATTCATTGAATTTCAACTAAATTTTAAGATGAAGTCTTACAATTCAATTTCAATTTGTATTCAGTCATCCCATAGTTTTAAGAAGAAAGAAATGGAGAGTTGCCTCATTGCCAAATTTTTGTTTTCCTTCTTCACCCCTAGCACGGATATACGATTGTTGCATAACATTTTAATAGAGATATACTTCTGTTAGTTAGTGAGTAAATTAGCCTGTCACCGTCTCATTTGAACATTTATCACTATTGCATTCCAATGATTTTTGAAGTGTTACCATTTCATACTTATTGAATTACTCATTGAAAATTGGCACATAACATAAAATATAAAGGAAAAATTAAAAGTATAATAGAAAAAAAAAATTAAAAGCTGTTAGTTTGCTCTGTGTTCTAGAGCCGGTGGGAACTTCAAAAAAAAGAAACAACAAAATAAAGTAAGAGGAAAAAAAGTGAATATAGGAAAATTATGAAGGAAAACAAAAAAAAAAATGAAAAAAATTATTTGTAAAGCAAAAATAGCATGATTTAAAGAAGCATTATTGTTATTTCAGAGGATTATTATCTGCGTTCTGTTTATTTGAGAAGTAATAATCGTATATATAACACATCTATACACACAGAATACATGAATGCACATGCACGTATAACTTGCCTTAAATATATACGGCTAAATGAAATTCAAAAGTGAAGGGAATTGGGGCGAAGGCGATTCTCTTTTTCTCCTTCTTTTTTTTGATTTTTTGTCTTTTATTTCTTCTTTATACCTTATAATTGTTATTTGCTGCTGCTGCTGCTAGTATTTTTTGTTGAAGCTTTTTGCTGCTACTCTGCTATTTGTTGCATTGTTTATAATGTTGTTGTTGTTGTTGTTGCTGCTGTTATTCCGTAATTTGTTTGTTGTATAAATTGAAGTTATTTGTTTTGCATTTATAATAATTTTTTTTGAATGAAAGTCGTTGAACTTGCATTGATGCAACTTTTCCTATGCTCCCATTTTTCTATTTTTATTTTTGTTTTAAAAGATTCTGTACGTTTTTATATGCATAAGAAGAAAATTTAGAATAATATGAGATTTTCTATTATTTTTGTTCTTTTCCTTAATTTTTTTTATCATTTAAAATATAAAAGATTTCAATTCCACTTTGTTTTTTTCTTAAATATTTTTTATTTTATTTAAAAAAAAATCAAAAGCGTTTTTTGTTTAATAATTATTTTTTGGAATGAATACTAGAATATTTGAAAAGCGTTTAATAATGCACAAAAAAGTAGAAAAGAATAGAAAAATATGGGTTGAAAATTTTAAGGAGAAAAAAAAGAGTCAAGTAATTGTTGATTGCAATGGTCTTTCTAAAAACAATGGTTTTGAAAAAAATTTTTTTTTGTGGTTTCTTTCTGTAATTTGTTTAGGGCTTTTGTGGTTTAACATACATAAATAAGTTTATATGCACGCAACCTGCATCTAGCATATATGAATTTTATAATTTCGTTTTATTATAAATGTATATTAAATCCTAGGTCCTTTTAAGATGACATTCATTATAACAATATTTGGCATATATGGCAAGTAATAATTTTAAATGTTCTCATACATGGTATACTTTGGTTTGTTTTGTCGTTGAATATTTTAATGTAATGGACATATTCTGGTTTCTTTAAGAAATATTTAAGAGAAAGTCATTAAATAATATAAGAATAGCTCCAATACATGTATATGTATAGAAGAAACGCAAGAATTTTTTTTGATATAAGGGATAATTTATTTCGCATTATTTTTTTTTGCATTCGATCCTCTACGATTATGGTGTGGTAAGCAGAACTGTCTTATGATAGTCGAATGGAGTAATTACATAAAATTGCTTTGCTTTTATTTTGACATTTTCTTTTTAAAAAACAAGAACACCAACAAAAAAATTTCTTTGAGTTGAACAAAAGGCCAATGTGTGACTGGGTGAACGCATATACATAATTATTTTCAGCTGTCACTTGTACTCTTACTTATTGTCACTATTTTCTACTTAAATTAAAAACTTTTATATTTTGATTATATTTTAAATTATTTAATCCAATCTAAAAATTTTAAATAATAAAATTTTATTTTTTTTTTTTAAATTGTTTAAGGTGCTTTTAATTAAAATTGCAACTAATTCATTCTTTGATTCAAAATTATTTGTGAAATTTTAGATTAAATTGGACACATTGCATTTAAATGTGATTTATGCAAATTAATCAACTTACTGGTGATAAGAGAGAAGTAACCAAATTTCTATTTGAGATGGTTAGATTCATTATATGTTGAATAAATATTCAGAGCATACAGTAGGAGGAAATTTTTAAAATAATGAGGATCTTCATGTGTTTTCTCCACGGTGTAAAATTAAACAAAAGCGAAAAATTCTCTCGTACGTGAAGTTCTTATAAGTATAGAGCAAAAAATTACTAATAAGCAAAATAGACTGATTAAAATTAATGTTTAGTGATTCCTTTCCAGAAATGTTAACTGATATTTCTTAAAAAATGTAAAAGAAAATGTCAAAATAAATAAAAGTATGTGCACGAGCAATTATTTAAAATATATGCACTAAGGGCTTAGATCAAATATATTTTTAGTCTAGGAAGAAATATTGGTACATACTTTCAATGCATGAAACCATAATAATGTTCCGATGCTAGTTTGAACTGTTCCACGAAGTGCCTAAAACTTTCGTTTCAATTTTGAATGTTTTATTCAGTAATGGAAACTGCATGTTAAGACGAGTTGAAATTAAATAACATAAAAATGGGACTGTGTATTTTAACTAAAATAAAAAAAAAAAACTTGATTATCAGCTCCCCACCAATGCTTCAACAAAAAAAAAAACAAATTTTTAGTATAAATTCTGATTAATAGATGACGTAGTATAGCGAACAGAATATAGATTCGGAAGTAAAAACGCAGAAGGAGAATTTAAAATTTCTTTAGTCATTAATTATAAAAGTCATTAATGAATTATTTCTTTAGTCATTAATAAATGTAAATTTTAAGAATAGCCAGAATGTTTTCTAAAAATTATAAAATTTCCAACTAGCAAAATTATTTTTTAAAAACAGAAAAACTAGCTCAATGGTAAAATCCAAATAATAGTAAATTTTTTAATGTTACTAGTAAAATTTACAGTTAGTTTGAATTACGAATAAAAACTACAATTTGTAAACAAAAATAATTTTTTTTAAAGCTATACAAATTAATTTAATTAAAATGTTTGGTTAAAATTCTTTGGTTTTATTATTTTTGTAGTCTCGTAAAATAATGATGAAAATTTTGAATTAAAATCTAAACAGAGAGAAAAAAAAGTTTAACAATAATATTAAGAGGTTTCGTTTAAAGTTCTAAAATTAGAATTTTTTAGTTTTACATATACACACATAAAATTATAATGTAAAAAGTAAATGATTTGGAGTTGTTCCATATTATTATGGGATCAGTTTAGGTAATGAATTTAAATAACTACAGTTGTTCAATGCAATAATATTCTGCTAGCATAAAATATTTTAAGTTAAATTGTGTTAAGTGAATATAACTGTTTAAATATAAAAAAAACAGATCTTGAACTCTAGCTCAAATTAATCTAATCAAACTCTCCTCTATTTATAGCTCGTCAAGAAATGTTCACCATTTAGAAAGAGAACCTTACCATTTAGAAGGTGAAGTTCGCCATTATTTCTCAAAATAATGATGCCAGAAATAATTAGCATAGCATAAAGAAGCATCATGAGCAATTTTTGGAATTCAATTAGCAATGACAAGAACCAATAAGAAGACATATACGACATAGTGAAATGTGGTTTTAATTATTCTTAAGCAAATGCTACTTTCTACATCATAATAATTGATGTTCATTGGAAAAGCGGTTTGCTAACCCCTACTAAAAATAATGATGCTGGAGAGTCGAAGTAAGAGTCGAATTTTAATAACTTAATTA
Organism: Condylostylus longicornis; assembly: GCF_029603195.1. NCBI lineage: Eukaryota > Metazoa > Arthropoda > Insecta > Diptera > Dolichopodidae > Condylostylus > Condylostylus longicornis. Next base: position 1,647,369 of record NW_026577982.1, read on the forward strand.
TCAGAGATTAGAACCAAAAATATAAATAGACAAAAACCATATTACGAATAGGGAACTAAATACTCGTATTTTTAATTTTAGCATATAAATTAACAAAATAGATGGCATAAAAATCGTTTTAATATTAATCCTGTATTTCCATTCTTCCTTCCCGTTAATATTCATGAAAATCATAGAAAAATAAAAAACAAAATCCCCTTAAATTAATACAAAATACTCTTTTTTTCTTGATTGTATATTGGATATTTTAACAGTTACACCAGAGTATTAATGTATAAAAAAAAACAGAACTTCAACAAATTCAGTAAATTAATACTAATGGTTTGTAATTTAAGGGAAAGAAAAAAAAAAAAAAGACATTACGATAGAACAAAACAAAAACAAAATGAAATTGAGGAGGAGAACTTGAAGTTGAACAGCAATGCAAAAACTTTTCCTATTCAAAAAGTTTTTCGTAAATCCACTTCTGGTCATATCCTCTCCAACACCTTGTTGAAAACACAAAAAAAAAATTTTATTGTTGTTGTTGTTACTTTTATGGAATACGAAATATTCAGGAAGAGGGTGCTGCATTGGAAATATTTTTTTGTTTTTTGCATTTTGGCTTATAGTAAATTTTATGATTGTGGTATATTGTTTTTGTTATTGTTATGGTTGTTTGTGTTGTGTTGCTGTTGTTGTTGCAGATAATAATAATGATATTGTATAGACATTGATTATTGTTTTGTAAGAGCAGCAATAACGGTATAATGATGATGATGATGGTGATGACGATGATGCTTAAAATTATAAATAAAATGTTTTGATCTTTTGGGGCTGATTTGAAAATTTTTTTTTTGTTTCTTTTTAATTTTTTTGTTTGTTTTTTTTGTACTTATTCAACTTTTTGGACTTATGTAATGTATGAAATACGTACTTACATATGTGGGATTAGAAAATTTTTCAGATTTTGATTTCAATGATTTATCTATGATTCAATGACTTTAAGAATAAATTATTAAAGTTTGAATAAAAATTGATTATTGTTCAATAGTAAAAATGGGGACAATAACCTTTTAAAATTTTTTTTTATGTATTGGCTAGACTTGAGAGTTCAAATTTCTACCTGAAAGTTATAGTATACTAGTGTGTAGGACAAAGTAAAATGTAGTAATTTAGTTGCAGTTTAAACTTGTTTTATAGGTTTTGTAGGTTAATATTTAGAATAATTCAAATATGTTGTTTAAAGCACTTTTGATTCTTAAGACACTCGGAAAACTCTCCGACATTTTCTTTACTTTAGGAGTAATAGTATGTATTCTCACTAACCACGTTTCGCCATGCATATTTTAACTAAAAGAAAAAATAGATGGCAGAAAATATAGTTTCTGGACCCATTCCTTTTCAGCAAAAGAGTGAACGTTGCATATCCATGGCAATCTAGTTTGAGGCTCAAAATTTTAAGAAATAGCATTAATGCTTAGAATTGGAAAATGCACGATAAATAAAACATCAGCTCTGAATATTCAAAAATTAGAGTTGTGATCATAGAAAACTTGGTGAATGATTATACAAAATTTGGAATCGCAATTAAATTTTTATAGTATACGGAAGAGATCATGGGTTGATTGTATTTCTGAGCCATTTGAATAAGAAAAGATGAGTATGACTTTATGTAAATGGAAATTTTTAGTTTATTACCTTAATAAAAGTAAAATAGGAGGTAAGCCACTTAACCATAATCTGAAAAATAAATATTGAAGTGAAGTGACATAAGTCGGATAATTGTCTGAAGTTTTATACATTTCAGAGTAGAATTAATCTTGAAATACGAGTTTTGAATGGAAAAATTTCGTAAATTTAGAAAAAAGTTTTATTGGCATGCTGAAGGCGTTTTCGGTTTTTAGAATATGGAATGGTTGGCTAATTCATTTTTCTTAAACCCATCATATTGTTTTTGGACAACAAGTAGTAGTTTTTTGAATGAATAAAATATCGTCAAGATAAATAAAATTATTCAAAATAATCTACCGTCGAGAAAGTGAAAATCTTCAAGTTTCTAACATTGGATAAAGTTTAAGTTTGAATATTTAATAATCTTTGTTTGATCAAATATTCCGTTTAATAGTTTTAAACTTTCTTTGAAAAAGCAAATGAAAATACTTGAGTGCGACTTTTAATTTTCTTTGCCTCTTAAAAAATATAAACATATTCTTTTTATAGAAATGATAATGAAGTTAATTTTAGTCCGACAAATTTTTTCTCCCTCTTCTCGTCTTTTGGTTACGCGAGAACAATTTTTCTATACATTTATTTTTTATATTTTTAATTTTTATTTTCGTCCTTTTATTATCTGATTAAAACACAAATTGTGCAGGGATAATAACAAGAATATTGAAATGAAGGTAGTGAAGTGGCTGTGGTGGCGTGGGGGAGAAAAAAGAAAATTTTAAGAAATTAGTTTGAAATAACCAGGAATATAAAATTAAAGGAATTTTATATTGAAAGCAAATGTAAGGGTATGGGTATTTCTTTTTCAAAAATTATAAGAAAGTTATTTACACAATGTTATACAACAAGGGTATAAGTATAAATGGTATAAAGGATATTAAGAAGAGAGACTACATAAAGTGGTTTGTATAACAAAACTGAATTTAAATATAATGAGAAGTTGTTTTTTAACTTATATAATTATTAGTTGCGTCTTGAGATTCTTTTCTTCTTTTGTGTATGAATAAAATAAATTTAAGTCGATTATGGTAATGAGGTAGAAAATTTTAATTGTTTTGATTATACCAAAGAAGGAGTTTACTGCTTTCTCAACTTTTTTTTTTATTTAATTTTTTATTATTGTTTTTATTTTATAGCATTGATGGTTTTGAAATACTTAATTTTACGTCCTTTTGATTTTGATAGAATTCGGACAGTACGATTATAACTTTGATCTGAAATTTAAATTGTTTTGTTAGGATTTGTTGTTTCGATATCTAAAGCAAATCGATACAAGCGACTATCGATTTTAAAATACACTTGATTCTGTTCAGTATTTTAATAAATTCTTTGAATTGTTGGCTTACTGAACCAATTATTGCAACAGTAATAAGCGGAGTGTTGCACAGCGTTTGTATGCTGTGTGATAAAAAATAAAGTTCTTTGAACAAATCTATAGTTCTCTTCTTAGAGACCCTGCAAAGCATTTGGGAATTGAGTACAAAAATTTAATTGGTCAGGTTGTGTTAGCAAATATGAGATATGAAAGTGTTTTTTAATGCTCATATAAATTTTGTAAAAAAATTCGGACTGAAATTCAATATGAATTGTAAATAATTTATATTATAGGGTAACTGTTATCATTGGCATTAATAATTGTAAACAAGATTTTTGGTAACCAGTCGGTCAAATTTAGAAATTGCTGGAAAATTTCAACCAAACTGAATATTTAAATTGAAAATTTAATATTTAACAGTTTACTTTTAAAATTTCACTTTATCAGTATATTCTGGGTACATTTGCGGGAAAAAATATTTTATATTCAAATATGAATCGTATTATTTATATTTAAAAATAATCGACGGGGCATTGTTTGTTGGGAAAGATGGCTAAGAGACTGGGTGTCTCTTGATTGGGTATTTACCGGTGGTGCCAAGATAACGTGGTGATGCAGGGTGTTCATAACGTACTATGCGAGTGCCCCGCTCTGATGCGAAGTAGCGAACGCTTTTTGGGAGGATATCGGTTCGACGGATTAGAAGAGCTCCTTGAGGCGCTTGTGGCTTGTGGTTGAATTTTTTCAAGGGCCTTCAATGAATTTAGGGGGATGGATGCCGATGGGCCTTTTGCTGACCTGTTAGGTCGCCGCCTCCACTCTAACTAGCGAAGTAACTAGAATAGTATTTAAAAAAATTTTCACTTGTAGATCTAATTCATTATATAGAGTAGATCATAGATAGGGTAAATGCAGATAGGAGATAGGAAAGTTCATAAATATAGCGGAAATTTAGTAGAAGTGAAAATAAAATTAAAATTTTGAAGTTAATTCAAGGCTAACATTATCAAATCACCTAATTTCTTGAACCACATAATTGCCTGAGATTATATCTTTTTATTCAGAAACTAGAACATGAAAACAATGCAAGTATCATTTCTATTGTGTACTTTTCTTACCCAAAACTTTTAATTGTAAGTAATCAGAAGTTGATTACAAAAATAATAACTACAACATTTTTATAGGTTTGTTGTAACGGTATTGTTTGTATAAGTACAAGAGTGTGTGCATATTCTTTTGCTTTTTTATTTCTAATAATTTTTAAATTGTGTAATCATTGAAGAAAAGGATACTTTGGTTCTGTATTTTGTAATTTAATTTTCATTTTTTTTTTTGTAAAGGATACAATTAAATAATTTGTTTGATTTCTTAAAAATAAAGAAATTGAAATTTTCCAAAATAATTTAATTATTTTGTTTGCTTTTAATTTAATTTTCAGATTTCTTTAATAAAATTAAATGAAGTTTTTTAATGAGGAACTCAATTGAGGATGATTATTGTTAATTGTTACAATAAAGTTTGTAGTCGAGACGTTCTTCATGTTTTTTTGCTTTTATTAATTTAATTTTGCTGTTGTTATCTCAAAAAATTAGAAATATGAAAATTTTATACGAATATTAGTGAAGATAGTTTGTTTTTAAACGGACAGGCTGTATAGGGTAGTTAGGTTTAAGTTACACATTACTTACAATTAAATAAAAGCTTAGTTAAAAAGCCTGCATAATTTTACATATGTGGAAATGTTAAACAATTTAAAATTTTTCTTAAGAGACAAACAATTCCTCATATGCATTTAATTTACGATTTCACATCAAAAGAGTTAAAGTTTTATTGTTAAGCTTAAGGAAACAATTTTTGATTTATTAGGGATTTTATTAGCTCGTTGTTCTTAAAAAAAGTGGAGGACCCTGCCTCAGGCACGCTACGTCAACAAGAACGAACATCGGCAACCCTTGAAATAAGATTGAACAACCCACCATGTTGGGCAAATGCCAAAAACTTTCCACCGGAATTAATCAACTTCCTTGGCGAATCTCAAGAGCTGCGTCAAAGATTCCTTCGACAGGCATCCCAAGTCATCGTACAAGAAGGCCCCAGAATTCTGTTCCTCTTCAACGTTAGAGACGGACAGGCACAAAGCATATATTTCTTCGGGGTTTTCTCCATCTCCTTATTATATTGACATCTACGACTGATATCCGCAGAAGTCCTAGCCTCTTGGTAATTTTTGCCCTATCAGTACTCCTTACTAGTATGCTGACACCAGCCTCACCATGTCTTAGTAATGCCTTCACTCACTTCTTATCCTTCCACAGCACCCCGTAAGTTCGAATCCCTATTCATAAAACTTCGCCCCTCTTTTTAGTTTCCTTATCTACGATATTAATAAATTCCTTTAATGGTAGACACATTCTTTATGTCGGCACCGCCGATAGAGATTTCATTATTTTATTATAACCTTAATTACCTATTAACGTTATAATAAAACTATTGCCTATTGTCCACAGAAATTTTTTGTTAATTTTTATGTAAAATCAAAAGTTTGGCTGCGACTTACTTTATCAATTTTTTTATAGGACGAATAAAGATTTAATATTTCTGTTTTTTCATTATTATTATTATTTATTTATTACCGGCATTATTTTTGAGTATATTTTAATTAATTTCAGCAATATTTTTTTAATCCAAATATGAAAAAAGAACAATTATGCACCCTGCAAATTTTAAATTACAATGTAAATAATATTTGTACTGTTCTCTTTTAATATGACCTTATACAAACACATATGATTTGCAATGGTGGGTTATTGTGAATTTCACTTTTCATTAGTAAGATATGTAGTACAATTTATACTGGTATGAAGAAAATGCCAATAGAAGATGTCACTGGTAACATATAAAAAGTAAAATACAAACAACGTGTTTATAATAATGCTGTGATTGATAAGAATTCGAAAAAGCCGAAAAGTGAGATTTCATGTCGATTTAGCACAAAACAATATGTTGCAATAATTAAATTCTAGACATGAACCTTGTGAAATTTAGTTCAATTCAAAATTTTCAAAAAAAAAATTAGGAAATTCGGGCTTTTTGTTGGAGCCCTTTCAACTTTTCCAAAAATTATTTTAAATTCTTTTCTCTTACAGCTCCTATAACTTACTAACAGGTTGGATTCCTGCTTGTTTTTTGCTCCACGCAGATTTCGAGAAGTGTTATCTCCAATAACGAACCGGAAATAGGTAATTTTCGCTTATACCTCTTTGTACTTTGTTATAGGCCGATTTTTTGCCGCCCATTGCAGATACACAACTTTTACATGAGTCGACTCCGGCCTTATGTACTAAAGTTACTTAATACTTTATAGCAAACTTGTTTGTCGCATTTAAAATTTGAACTGGGCAAAAACACAAGTATTTTATATATATATTCATTTTTGTTACAACGGAAGATATAAAAAAAATTTTTAGTATTTAAGTCAATAGAATTGCGGAATTGGGATGCTACCCCGCAAGTATATTATTCATATGTACTTATTATAATCAAGTAACACCAAAAAAAAAACAACGTGAAGAATAAAGATTGGGGTATTAAAATGCACACACATACATACATTCGCAGCTACACGTAAATAAAAATATAATGTAAAAGTTGTGAAAATGAAAAATGAGTTTTTCATGTGTTCATCCCCTATAGTTTTGGTAAATATGAAAAAAAAATTGGAAAAATAAGAAAAATTTTTTTTTGTTTTTAACGTTGCTGAAGGGTAAATTTAGTTCATCCGTTCAAATTTAAAGAGGGTTACCAGTCAGGAAAACTTTTCTAAATAATTTCGACGAAAAAAGTAAAGACCCAATAATCAAGGTAAATCCATTAGTGATTAGTTAGTGACGTCTAAAATATTTGGCAAGTTAAGAGCTCATAAACGGAAAAATTAATGTGGTTCATAATAGTTAAAGACTGTCTTTTGAAAATTTACAAGTTTAACCAAAACTGAAAAAGAATTTTCGAATATTCTCTAGGCAGAAAAAAAAATTCATCCCTTTTTGAATAAAATACTCCAAAACGGCAACCCTGAATGTAAACTTGTTACGTTCACATATGTATACACATAAATATATTACTATGAAACATTATGGTTAAGTTGACTGTTATTTTTGGCTTGATATTTTGACTTTGTGGCTGATTGTTCAATATTATTTTGTTGTGTTTTTTGTTTTTGTATATGTTTGGTTATAAAAACGTCATAATACTCATATTATCATCATGTAAAATTTATTTGTCTTTTTTTTTCGTGTTTTGTTTATTTTTGTTGTAGTCTTATAGGTCATCATTATCATGTTAAAATTTAATATACAGAGTGTTTCTGTTCTAACTGTGCTACTATGTACAGTTATGAAGATGTATATATGTGCAGGTAAAAATTTTCAATGAAATTAATGTTCACAGCTCAAAACGTTTTAGAAAACAAGAATTTAATTTCGGTTTTAATTGAAAAAAATTATTGTGTTCAGATCTGTAGGGAAATATATTTATATTGTCTTTTAAATATTATAGAGCGTAAAAAAAGGCATAAGAAAAGTTAAATACATACTCTTGCAATTAAACAATCCTTATTGATCTGTGAATAATAAAATACATGATGTTGAATAGCTGAGAACAAGGGTTCTTGTAAATATCATCACAAATCAATTAAACTTCGGTAATTCGATAAACAAAGCTTTAAAATAATAAAAAAAATTTAATTTTTAACTTTTCTCTTTTGAAAAACGGCCATTTCCTGAGTGAAGTAACATTGGAGATTTCTCTAATTTAAATACCTTCAGCTGGAGCGCTGTAAACTCATGTTTCATTTCGTATAACAAAAATTTTCCTAATTCACGTGGTTCGGGAATCGAGAATTAAAAAGCAGAAAATCGTATTTAAAAGGTACTCCCTGTATGGGCTTACCTTTAAAGGTACTCCCTGTATGGTACTCCCTGTGTGGCTTACAATATCGAAAACATGTGTATAACAATAAAATGTGTAATGAAAAAATTGGGGGATTTTGATGTTTTTCTCGCAGTGTTTTTTTTTTTGCTGGTAACTTTTTGACAAATTAAATGACATTTTTGATGGACTTTTTTAAAGAGTCTTTTATGTTTTCCTTTATTGTTTATTATTTTGGTTTTATTTACTTTGAAAGTTTTTGTTTTACTATTATACGTACGTCTGTACGTCTAATATACATTGTATATAAATTTCATTGATAAAGATCTCTATATAGTATAATGTCCTGATAGTACTACTCATATAATATATTTTGCTACTTTATTGTTATAATATTAATGAAGTTTTCACTCTAAAGGATAATTAATTAAGAGGGTGTGCTTAGATGTTTCTTGTTTTTTTTTATTTTATTTTTGATTTTTCATTTTGTTTTTTGAACTAATTGGAAAATAATCGTATTGGATAGACTGTGCAACTTGGTTTTATAATAAAGATAACAAAATTTTTTTTCTCATAGAGTTTTTGAAAAATAGTTGAGAATAAGAATGTGTTACAAGGATAATATGTAATATGAGTAAGGATAATAAAAGGAAATTTTAGAAGTTTATTTTTAAAAAAAAATGTAAGTTTAAGATAATTGAAATGTAATAGAAAAAAAATTGTAAAAAGATTAAATTGTTATCAAATAATTGACCTGAACTGGTAAAATAAGGTAAGGTAAGAAGGTAAAATTGAAGACATGAAATGAAAATTTCATTTATTTTTTTGTTGTGGCTTAGTTTCTTAAGATTGTACTTTAATTGATTTAGGAATTGTTTTCTAAAGAGATTATAGAAAGAGATTGTACTCATACATGCAATTTATTAAATTGTGTAATTCTACAATTGGGTTAAATTATTTCTGTGTTAATTTTTGGGTCAGAATGAGAAATTATAAATTATTTGATAAGACTTGTCGATAATTGCAAAGATTTTAAGATATTCGTACCGGTTTATAGTAAAAATAGAATTTCTGTAATATTCCCTAATTTTTTGAAAGACTTGGGAGGCAGTAAAAAATGTTTATTGAAGCAAAAATTTCAATTATATCCCCATAATCACAACAAATAATATCCAAATCAACTAACTGAATTTGCAGTACAATCTTATTTGCAGTTACATAATAAATTTTACCTTTTAATGCAGTTAACTTAAATTTCCGGCTGGCTAATTGGAAAAGCAGACAGTGTTGTAGAAAAATGGTCATTTATGTGTCGCATTTGGAAAAAGTGCAATATTCAGCTTATCACGGACTGATTTCCCTGCATTTTAAAGGCTGGATTGAATTTTTTAATTTCATCATATGGGGCCATATTTTATGTAATAGTCATTGTATAGTTGATTGAAATTAATCCTATTTGGTGCCGTTTAGGTACATGACAAAACCTAAGATTGAATCTATGACAAAGACTGTTTGCGTATCAGAATGAAATAATCTATAAAGAAGCTCAGATTTTAAGTTAAAATTGATTGATTTTGCTCCAAAAATTATAACAGTACTTTAAAGTACATTACAGTACTTTAGTATTGGTTTGCGTTATTAAGAGAACTCATGAAACTACATCCAATATTTTCAACAATAAATTAGTACTTATCTATGTGTTTGCGGATGAAGAATTTTTAATTTAAAATTCTAAATAACTGATGAAGTTGAATTGAATCCTCAACAAACACACATTCATTCATGCATTCCAATATTTTAACTCCCATTTTTTAAATTAAAACATTTTTTTTAATTGTTTTTTCTTTTTGTATTGCATTGTTATTTATGGCTCTTAATTATTTCAACTTTATTTTGATAATAGTCAGGATACGGGAATATTTTGTTGCTTTAGAAATTTTCTGATATTTTTTTAAAAATTTTTTATTCAGAAATGCATCAGTCATGTCTTGGGTCAGACAAATTAAAATTAAAAAATTTTTAATACTTCAGAAGTAGAAAAATTCTAAAAAAAATACAAGTAAAATGAAGACTTTTATATATGCGTACGGAATAAGTATGCTTTGATCCGGATTCAAAAAACAAATGTGAATTTACGGTCGGATTATCAAAAGTGATGAACAAATTGAAAGGAAATGGAAGTTGGAAGAGTAATTATTCATGATATGAACGCGTTTGTGTTTTAAGTGAAATGGCAGGGTTGTATTTAAACATTTTGGAAAATTGGCAAACACTTTTTTCACGTTATTGTGAGAAAACTTAACGAGGAATAATAGTTTCTTAAAATATATTTCATGCCATAAAATTTTCCTCTTGCTACTGAAATCAAAAATTATGAGTGGGGAATTTTTTAATTACTAGGTCCAGCCACTGCTGATATTTATACATATTTCTCTTACCAATATACACACAGATTTAATTCGAAATTTTGTTCATTTGAAATCTGTTGGTGTTCTCCTCCATCAGTTAAAATTTTCATTGAAAATAATTTTAATAAGTATAAAATGCATTTTTTAAGGCAATATTAAAATTTTTATTGCATATCTTTCATGTAAATTGTCAAAATAACATATAAGACACATTTAACCTGAAATTATGGAAAAATTAGATAGTTTCTTCATATAAAATCAGCATTATTATAGAAGATGTATACTCACAATAACATGGTTTTCCACCACAATACGATTCTTGAGGTCTGCATGGTCCGCAAGGCGTACAAGGTCCGCAAGGTCCACAAGGTCCACAAGGTCCACAAGGTCCACAAGGTCCACAAGGTCCGCATGATCCACATGGACTACAACCTAACCCACAATTAATTCCACAAGGTGAGCATGGTAAGTTTGGTGGTCCAACCGGACACATAGTACATGGAAATGCTGGATCACAAGGCATTATTGGGGATGTTGGTGATGCAATACTCCATATTTTGTAATACATTTTCCTTTTCTTGTTAAATAATTTATTATAATCTTAAATAATTTAATAATTTTTTGCCTTTATTTTTGAAAATTTTTTTAAAAAATAAACTAAAACAAAAATTTTGCTGCTTTATTTTCCAAATGTTAAATTTGTAATAAAATAAAATTTTAAAATAATTTGAAAATTTTCAATTTGTTTTTTTCAAAAGGATACTAGATAATTTATTAAATTTATAAAAATAAACGTATACCTTCATAGAAATCATGTAGCCATGAGTATTAAATATGGAAAAAGTTAGAAAATTCAGTAATTAGCGTTGTAATTTGCTAAATTTTAAGAATGAATTCAATATAGATCGTAAAAAATTACGATCTAAATATAAATAGATATAAATATAAATAGATATAAATTACATGTGGGATTTTAACAATAATGTACGGAATGTTATCGCAATGTTATTATTGTCGGAGATCTATTGTATTTGATTCGATGGAATAAAAAGCTGTAATCTATTTGCTCATTTTTGCTCATTTGCTCATTCTTACTCATTTGCTCATTTTTACTCATTTGCTCATTACAGGTCATTTGCTCACTCTTGCTCATTTGCTCATTACTGCTCATTTGTTCTTTCCTGCTCATTAATATGCACTCTAAATTTAAAAAATTGAATTGTAAATTTGAGGCCCGCAGATAGTGAGGCCCAGGGCAAATGCCTCTCTTATCCCCTCTCGTATAATAGAGCCTTCATACACATTGCTGCATACTTATGAATTTAAACGATTGTAGTTTGTTTCTGATGCTTTTTATTCAATTTTAGTTTTCCCAATAATTAAGGCTTAAATTATCTCAATTGTTATAGCGTTGCTTTAATGCTTACACCAATCACATTTTACATAATACTATACTTTTTCTCATTACAAAATCAACATTTTCCCTTAAAAATAAAAAACAAGAAAATAAAAAATAAATTTATTATCTTGCAAAAGTTAAAAATTAGACTAAATAAAAATAATTCCCAAAAAAAATAAAACAAAAAAAAAAAATCTCATAAAAATCAGTTTGAAATTTATTTATCTAATTTTTTAATGGTGCTTAACATCAAAAATTTCCATGAAATTAATTTATATATCCTTAAAATATCCTTCTTAAATTTTTTTTCAACTTTAAAATAAATTTTACTCACCTTAATGTCTCGTAAAAAATGGCATTTTAACAAATGTTTAACAATTTTTAAAAAATAAATTTTCTCCTTTATATACGGAACGTATAACTTCGGCAATATTACTGTCCTGCCATATTCCTTATCTTTATCTATACAGAATATAAGGAAATAAAATAAACAAATTATATACTTAAAAAAAATATTTCAAGAGTCTTGTTTTTTCACACTAATAGATTTAGTAGGAAACAAAATAGTAAAAAAAAAACAACAAGTAGTAAAAAGGACTTTATTTTTTAGAAAATTCGCATTTCCTTTACATTTCTAAAATCAAAAGTTATTATTCAAGAAGGAAAAATAGAAAAAAAAACTGCCTCCTTTAGGTCTAACAAGTTAACAAGCATGAAAAAAGCAACAAAAGACGATTTATAAGAAACGTAGAAAATTTAATTTTTTTTCTTGCTCTTTTTTTTTCATATTAGTCGTGAAGTCCTTAGAGAGATAACGTGAAAAAAAGAGAAAAGGAGAAGAGAAAAATAGAAAAATGTCAAGAATTGTTCCTAAAAAGGGGGTTGAGTAATAAAAATATGCCCGCGATATAAAAAATAAAAAGAAAGTGAAAGAAAAAAACAAAATTGTTAAATAAAATACCATGAAATAAAAATATTTGTTTCCATTAAAATTGTTGTTTAAAGAATAAAAAATTACCTCCGCATAACACCATAAAGTCTTGTTTCTTCTAAAACAAAAAACTGAAAACTGAGAAAATAAGAAAAGAAAGAAAAAATTTTATTTAAAGTACAAAAAAATTATTGTAAGCATTTTTGATACTCTTAAGTACTAGTACTCTACTAGATCGGTATTTAAAATTATTTTAATTCTTAAAGTTTAGATGGCAATTTACGCAACTTCCAATCTAATATTCTACAGTCATTGTACTCTCATACTGATTAAAATAACATAATAAAAATTTTTGACGATCTAAAAATTTATTTCTAGTAATTCAGAATTAATTTCAAGAATTTCAGTATTAGAAAATTTGATTATGTTTAGTTGGAATAATTCAAATCACCATAATCACCATATTATGTGGAATTTAAAACTAAGGTTTTGTTTAAAAGGGCAAACCTTTTAGAAATTAAAACCTAATTTTTATAGTTAACATAGAATACCTACAATTAATGGGCCTTCTTTACAGAGAGTAAAATTTAATGTATTAATTTACGAGATAAACGCATTAGATTTCAAATTAGATGCAAAAAATGAATATCAGAAATATATTTCCACTGAAAATTAATTGTTACGCCTGAAAGTATGCAATTTTACGATATTATGATTTAAATTAAAAACTTTTCAGCAGAAAAAACCAAAAATCACACTAATTTCAAATTAATTATTAACAGCATTAGTTGCTAATTGTTTTGTTAATTTAATCTTTTAAATCTTATTAAAATATTTTAGAAAATTAGATTTAAAAAGAAATTTGGTATTGTAAATATATTGAGAGCATAATATCATCCTTTGGGAGAACAGGATGTTTAAATGATAAAATGTAGTTAAATTCAATTTGAACAATTAATTTTAAGGTTCGTGATTGAACAGTTTTGCTTTTTACTATTCTACCATTAAAGCTATATTTACAGGCTAGGGCTGACAAATATCCCAGCTATGGTAGTACGATTTTTTATGAATAGTTGTTTTATAATAATAAAAAAAGTAATATAACAACTTGGGCACTTATTCATGCCATAGAGACGAAGTTAAATCAATAGTATCATTTCAAATCAAATCAATAGTAACATTACTAATCATCAGTATAACAGTTTAACATTGTTATTTGAAAATTATATGGTCTACATTTAAAAGTTCCAAAACTATAATTTATTTTTAAAAATTTTCAAAAGTTGACTAAAAAAAATTTAGACTCTTATGTCAAAAAAAAAATTATAATAATACTGTCAGTATTTTAATGATAAAGTCCTTTCTATAGTACTCCTATTGTACACATTATATTATATAATATTATACATTTACACTTTTGGGGATTATCATATTTCTTATTATTTAAGGTTATGTTTATTTAAATAAAGGTTACAATCAACACTATATTTATATATGTGATTATATTGTATATACAAGGTGGTTCACCCAAGATGCTTTTAGTAAAAACATCCTACGCATTGGGAGTAAGAGGGCGGAACTCGGACGTCTTATTGGATTGAAAAACTTCTGTCCAATGGATATATTCATTGCAGCTTCGAAGTTGTTGAAGCAAAAGCAAAATTGTGTTCAAAAACTTATTTGTTAATTTCTAGACTTACATAACAGCATGCCGATTATTATTGACAGACTTACCATATTCAAGTAATAGTTGCTCAAACACAAAATATTTTGAATTAAAAAACTGAACATTTTTCAAAACAACCTAATTATCTGAAAAAAATCCGCTATTTTTTTTCTTAATGCATTGCATCATCTTAAACAACATTGCCATACTTAACTTCCACGGCATAATAATTCGGAAAATCCAGTATTCGCCTCTGCCCCTCCTCTTCACTACGCATACGATTTTTTCCCTAAAAAAAATCCAGTGATTCATCGTAAAAGAGTTTTAACACTTGGACGATGACTTCACTCACTTTTAACACTCTGTATAATATACATATATAATTGCACAATGTTATGTATAAACATGCACTATACACATATTTTACCTATCTATTTAATGGTATTATCCTTCTTACACTCTAAATTTTTGGTGACTTTTAAGTGATTGTTATTGTTTTTAGTTGTTGTTATTTTCTTATTTTTTTCTATTTTCTATTTTCTTTTTCTTAACTGTTAAATTTTAAGAATATTTTAATAATATTCGATAAGAAAACGTTATGGTATAAAAGGGATGAGTTGATTTTGTTCTTTTTTTTTTTATTTTATTTATTTTTCTCTTATTTTTTTGTGTGTTGCTTTTTTATTTATATTTTGTGATTGTTATGTGTTGACAGTTGTATTTATTTTAATATAACGATAACTTCCGTTATTTTATTACATTTATGTTTTTAAATTTGTGTTTTATATCTTATGCGATATTTACTGTTAAACAAGACACACGTTTGTTTTTTATTTTGTTATTTTTGTTTTCGTTGTCTAATATTAATTTCAGAAAATGTCTTTTCATTTATTTAAAGAAAATTCAACTACCAACCAAATGAAAAATTAAAAGAGAACTGAAGAGAAGATGGAGAATAAAATATGATTATAGTAGTGAAATAGAAGAATAATAATAAAATAATTAAAACCTAATGGGGGAGAAAAAAAAAAGAAAAGTGATGACGTTGCTCTGAGATTAATGAATAGTATAGTGTTGAGTTGAGATTAAAGATAATTATAGGTTATGTTTTGTTTTACGGTATATATACAATTGGTGCGTGCGTACGTGCGTGCGTGCATACTTTGATGTGCTATCTCTTTTATACTTAAACTCTTTAATATTAAATTATTTTTGGGAGTTATGTTAATCTTTTGCTATACAAAATTAAAACAAAAATTTTATTCTTTAATTAATTTTTTTTTATTCAAAATTTTTTAATAGTTAATCGTGATTTTTTGAGAGTTTATATTTGATAAAATATTGTAATTTATTTATCTGTTAATGAGTTTTTTTTTCTACTTAAGACTTTATTATAGGAATATCAAAAATTATAGTTTTTATGGCAAGTATGAGTTCTGTTGAAAAATTAAGAGTTCATTTAACTTTATAATTAACTAAAGAAAACTTAACTATATATTTTTAAATTCAGATTAAAATTTTTAAAGTAGAATCGCTATATAAAAAAAAAATTACCCTTTCTTTTTGTAACATTTATTTCCAAGTCAATATATTTTTGATCTTAAAAATGATAAGCATCAGAAATATATTCTATAATGTTAGTCTCATTATAGAATGTGACTGTTGGGTTTGTGTTCCGTGTCTTACTGTCGAAATGTTGGATAAACGTTTGGAGGCATATTATAAAATTAAGCACGCATTTCATTTTATATATTCTGGCTTGCTCTGATCCTTATACGTTAATTAATTTTTTGGTAACTATAATAGCAGTCTGATTAACTCTAATCGATTAAGTCTGATTGATTTGGTGTTAATTTGTTTATAAACAAGGTAACCTACGATATATTACTCATTTATCAATTTTGTTTCGAATGTTATAATTACAAAACAAATTTTGCATTTTCTAAAAAAACGTAACATGTTTCCGATTGGAGAAGAGAAAATTTGGAAATGAGACACATAGGTGAGAATATTTTGTAATTCTCTTTTTCTTATAAATTGCATTTTTATCGGGAAAGTAAAGAGGCTGTTAGAGCTAGAATTGGAATAGATGAATTTTAATATGTTGTGATTAGTGTATGAAAATTTACGTTAAGAGTTATAACAAATATGTGGAAAAAATTTTAATTGCGTGTATATACTTCTTTCTTTAATAAGTGATGACGGTATTGTTTAGTAACTGATATACAACTAATACGTGATTGTTAAATGTCTGAGCCTAAGCGAATATTTTTTGATTGTTAATGAATTATGAATTTGATTAGATAATATATAAGTTCTTCTAAAACTGTGATGCAACAAATACAATAGAATATTCGAAATTATTTGACGAGTTCAAAATATTTCAATGATTTCCAATAAATTAAATTAGTTTTTATCTATAAATATTTCATTAATTCAATATTTCTATGTAATTTCGAGAAAAGGTAAATTTCACTTTGTGGCCGATTGTACTTTCAAGGCTTTATTCTCCCGCTTCTAAGAATATAAGTGTTATATTCATATAAAAAACTTATATATACCAAAATTTTGATCTTAATCTTAAACCCACTCCTCTTAAGTATGATTTTTATCTTTAATTTAAACCGAAAAAATATTCATATACAAATTTTTATCAATAATCTTAACTTAAGAGATGAAAAATAAATTCAAAAATTTCTTTTTAAATTTTTTACACCTTACAGTTTACACTAAATCGTATATTGCTCACACCTTATGCTGAAAATTAAAAAAAAAAATATATTTTTTTATTTTAATTTTTTTTTATAATTTAAAAAAAAAAAACAGAAAATAAAAGTTAAAAGTCGAATTTTTATGCTGATTTTCTTAATGATATACGTAATCATGTGCTTTTTGTTATTGCTTTTGTTATGTTGTGTTTTTGTTTTCATAGCGATTTTCCATTTCATTGTGTTTCGGAAACGTGAAAATTACTGCGGTAAAGAACAACACTAGAAATGCAAATTAATGTTTATTTATTTTTCTCTTTTTTTTTTCTCTAAATGGGGTGGAAATTACTTTTTAACTGTTATACATATGTATATGTATATATAAAGAAAATTTTGTCTTAAGATTTTAAAATACAAAATATTCTAAAATTTTTGTTATATATGTATACTGTTATACATATATGCATGAATATATTATACAAAATATGTGTATGTTAAAAAAATTAATATTAAAGATGTGGAACCTTTATTTTATATTATATAACTTTTCGGAAAATATAAAGCAGAGGGAGGATTTTATTTGAAATAAAGACAAGAAAGAAAAATAAAAGAACAAATTAAAAGGAATAATATAGAAAAAAAGTTATGTATATAAAGGTAAATATAGTAAGGTTTTGTATAACAGTATAATAATGACAACAATAAGTGTCTATAATATGTCTATATATATATATATAGATATAAGTATAAGAAGTACAAAAAAAAAAATATTAAAGAAAATAAGGTATTAAATTAAAGGTGAAATTAGAGGTTGTGATATATAAAAAATATAAAAGTTGTTATACACTTACTTATAGTATAAATTTCACCTCTTATTTTATTCCAAATTAAATGTTCAAAATCAGAATTTATTAAATAAAATAAATGCGAAAATATATTATATGTTTGTAGGTATGTAAGTGCACGTTTATATTATTGTATATACTGAGAAGAAGTTTATTAAAAACTTTGTTTATTTTAAAGTTATACGAGAATTCTTTCTTATTTCCATTTTTTTTATATTTTAATTTCTAATTTTAGATATTAAGAATTTCTCACAATTTGGCGTATACATTATGTAAAGATATTTTTTTTTGGAATTTTAAGAATGTCTGAATGATGCGATACGACAAATGATTATCATAGGAATTTTAAGTATACATACACACTTACATAAATATTTATTAAGTGTGAAAAATGTAAGAAAATTTTAATTAAAGTTTAAAATAAATTTATGTAAATTAATATAAAAATTTAATATTATATATATACGTATACATATAATAATAAAAATGAGGTGATAGGTGGTTTAGGTTTTGGTTAAAATACTTAAAGAGAGAGAGAGAGAGAGAGAGAGAGAGTGAGATTAAAGTCTTTGTAAAATTTTTGTATTTTAATGTTAAAAAGTTGGTCAAAAATGTCATGTAAATCGATAATTTCTTCTTTATTTTTAAATTTGTGTATGTTTTTACTCTTTTACTCTTTACTCTTTATTCTGTACTCTTTATGAAAAGAGTAAAGAGTAAAATGAATTAAAAATTTAAACATTTTATTTTGTGGTAAAAGCAATTGTGTCACCATAATCAATTTAAAATTAATGTGTTTGAATAATTGTGTAATTGAGGTTAATCAAAGTGTTTCAAGTGCTTTGCTTAGTTTTTTCTTTCTGATAAACTTAATTTCATTAAAGATTTATTTTAAATTTTACAAAAAGAATTTTCTTTTATTATTTTTCACATTTAATTTAATTTGGAATTGTATGAATACGTACATAAATTGAATTAGCATATTTTAATTGGTATACATATAATATGTTTATGTGGTGAGCTTTCAAAGGAGTACAAGTCCAAATACTGAAATTTTCAGGAAGAAGAAAAAATTAAATAAAATTTTATGTGTTGTGGATAATTTGACAATTTTATGCAGAAGATTAATGTTTTTAGTCATATTTTAAAGATTCATCAATTTTTTTTACTAAATATTTTTAGGAATATTAATGAAACGGAGACTCATCCTTATTTATGTATCGGGGATTGCGATTGATTCAATCGCAAACTACTATGGATTATAATCAATTTAAATTCAGTCAATTTTTAGTAAAAACGAAGAATGTATAAAATTTCAAAAAATCCGCTGAAGCCGAAATTAAGATATTAATCTGGACAAACCCTTGATGTATGCAAAAAGACCGGTTAATAAAGAAGCAAAACATAATTACTAACAATATAATGCAAAGTTTGTTTTAACATATTTTTATTGTTGTTTGATTTATGTTGCGTGTGGTTGTAACATTATTGTACTGTATAACACTTATGACTGTATAACATTTATACTGTTACAACAGTATATGTCTATAGTAAAACTGTTTTGATCGGGACACTTTTTAGGGGTTTAAGTTATACTAATTTTATCAATTAATTTCAAAAAGGATTTTGAACAGATTTAAGTGCAAATATTTTATAACACGGTGCATGGAGCACGAACAGGAGCGCGAGGATGGAGTACGAAGCACGGATTACGGAGCATGGAGAACGGAGCACACAGTACAAGTTTTGTGTACAATTTATCAAATAATATCATTTTTGAAAAAATATGCGCTTTTGCTCCTATTATAGACGCCCACCATATACGTATGTTATTCAATAACAATAAGTGTTAAAATTGATAAGAAATGGTAAGAAAATGTGACCGAGAACTGGTGTTAAAGCGTATCGGGTGGTGATTTCTTGGGGTTTTTTAAGCAAAAATATTAGCATACCTATTTTTAAAATATTGGATACTTTTTGGAAAGTTTTAATTTTTTTGTTCAAAGTTTCACATGTTTAATCAGCTATTATTTGAAAAAGATAAGTATGGAATCAACGATTTGTATTTGTTATGTAAAGGCGAACTATACACGTTGCTCTAAGTTGAACCCATTTGAGGCTGTCACGAATGGTTGTAATATAGAAAATTTACATTATTATTTTATCATTAATCCTCCAAAACTACTCTTAGATGTTTGAGTACACTCCCTTAAACGAACATTTTTTTTTTAATAACACTCTAAAGAATCACCTTCTGAGAGCATTAATACTAGTTTTGAACTACCCTGTACACTATAAATTATATCATTAGCTTATGTTAGTAACAGCATTAGTAACGATTCAAGTAATAAAGTAATAAAGTTTTTAGAGATAGAAAATTTTAGCGAAACTCAATTAAAACTTCAAAGTATAAAATCCAATTCAAATCTCGAAGTTTGGAATTTCTTCTTCAATTTTCAGTATCGGAGATGTGGCTAATATTAGAAAATGACAGCAATATAGTTTTGTACGAGTAAATACGAGTATAAAAATAAATTATTATAATTTTCATTTTATTACAATAAAAAATTTAAAATTTTTCTTAAATTCTCTAATGAAATGCTCTAGACATAATTGTATTTAATAAATTTTCCGAAAAAATTAAAGTAAATTTTCTTTAATTTCGCTTTTAAATTTAAATTTTATTCTTATTATTTAAATGAATACTAAAAAAAATTTATTTGACTCGTTTTGGTGCTTTAACGTTATTAAAATCATTCAATAAATTCCAAGTATCCATATAGACAATTTAGGATACGCTCATATGCAGTAACCATTAACCATTAAACATTTACATAACATGTATAATAACAGGATACGAGTATAAGCAAGAAAATGCTATAAAATAAAAGTACTTATACGAATTGTGAATATAATCAACTATGTATGTATGTGTACAATAAAACCTAATTATATTCACAAATTTCAGTAATTGTACTTTTATGGTTTTTTGTAATCAGTCAAAAGGACTGATGAATTTAATATTCCGTTTGTATTTTTCTGCAAATAAAAAAAGAACAAATTTATGGCTAAATGATAAAATTGACATTCAATAAATCCAAAAATTTCTGAATTAAGTTTGGGGCCAAAAGTCATGATATTTGTAACAACTTCAAATAGCCAATGCATTCTAGAAACTTCTCTTATTGTTAGCAAGCTTTTTGTTTTAAGTTTCATTTCGTTTCTACGATTTATGTTTTGATTACGTGAATGAAAATGGAGAGATTTTCTTAAGGATAGCAAAATATATTATAAACTTTATAGATTTTATTAAATTGGACTATTGTTTTACTAGATGTACTTGCATTTTAATGTTTATATCGTATAATAATCTGGAATTTGAGCGTTTCTGAAACTAGTACAATCGTTCACTTCATGAATGCAGTAAAAAGGTACTAAAATAGAATTAAGCTTATAACTAAGTTTTAATTCCGGATTTTTGTAATTCTACAGAATTACTCATGCCTTCCCTGTCTAGAAGGATGAATTTTGAAGTCAGTGCATGCATATTGACAATCTAATTGGATACTATAGTTCGGCAATTTTCATATTATTCTAATTTAACATTTTGAAGAAATAACAATTCGTCTGATTAACATCAGAATAATTACAAAATTCTTGATATAATTAAAAGTCTCTACAGTTTTGAGAAAATTTGGAAATTTTTGTATTGTTCAAAATTTTCTTACTAATTCTTTTACATTTCAATTTTCTTCCCATAAAGAAAAGACAAAAAGAGTAATCAGATTTCAATTCCTTTTTTTAAATACAATATTGATTTAGAATAGAAATGATAAAAAAAGAAAACCCTTAAACCACATTCCTTTTTTTTTTTGCTCAAAAGTCACAAAGCGAAAATCCAAAATAAAATCTGAGATTTCCGAAAAAAAAACTCTCGTTCCTTTCATCTAAGTATTTTATTGAAAAAATTTCCCTATTATAATGAATACTCTCTTTATTGCTCTACTTAGTTTGTTGCTTATTTTTTTATGTTTTTGTTGCTTATTCTTTTATGTTTTTTTTTCTGTTGTTTGTTTGTAATAAAAAATGAGAGCAAAAAATCAACACAAAATACAAGAAACCGAATAGAAAATACAAAATGCAAAGAGAAAAAAAATAGGAGAGAAAAACTCCGTTTTTTTTTTATTTCCCATCATTTGAATCCTTTGTGATTGAGAGTAATTGATTTTTTAAAATGTCTTTATTTCTTTCTTTTATTTATATCCGAATAAAAACCAAATTTACCATGAGAAATAAAATGAAAACAAGAAGAGAAAAAATTGAAAAAAAAAGAGAGTCAAACTAATCGCGAATAACTTCCGGCATTTAGTAGCGCCACCATATATATTGTTGTATATACAACGTTACACTTGTTATGTTCTTTTACCCTTTTTCCATTGCTTGTTTCCGTTTTAAAGCTATTTCCCAATTTATTATAGTTTCTAAAATACTCAATTTTCTAAGAGTGAAAACTTCGAATTTCAAAATTGTAAAATTTTTCAAAATTAGAGCAAGTTCAGGAAAGCGTTGCTACCAAAAACGATTAAATGTGAAATGAGACTTTGATGACATTTTGTAAATGGAAAAGTCGAAGCAATCATTCTTTTAATAGGAGCAAAATCGAGATGCCGCCTGGCGGGAAAAATATTCGTGATATTTTAATTATATTCTTAGAAAATTTATTAAATTTATTTTAAAAATTTTAATTATTATTTGGTAATTATAAATTATTTGATGACCGATAAAAAGCACATTAAGCAAAAATAGGGAAAATAGGCGAGAACAAAGTAGATCAATTTCTTAGTGTCGAATTCTTAAATTATTCAAAAGTGCATTTATATTTTCAAATATTTTAAAATTATTTGTGATGAAATTTGAACAGAATTTTATACTGACTAAATTTATTGAATCCTGAATCTAAAACTGGTAACCCTAGCTAGAGCGAAATTATTTCTGCTGCCATTAAAAAAAGATGAATGTCAATTCGACTGTTTTTTTTTTAATACTAGTTCTAGCTTCAACAATAATATTGCCAAAGAAATTCAGTTATAAATATTTCATGTTGAATTCTTTCGTTCATCGTGGACAACCCTAACTTAATGACAATTCGGTGTTTTAATTATCGATTTTAAAATCGACCCAAAATATATTTTTTTTTGGTATTGAAAATTATATAGTCACTTAAAATTGATTTTTATCAAATAAGATATTTGCAAATAAAAATTTCATGCTGTTTTTGGCAAACAAGGATACCCTTGATACTGAAACTTGGAAGCAAAAAAAAAAATATTCATCTTTTGTTTATGTGCCATGTGATCCTTTTTATATTACCGTTACTATGAACGAATGTGTATCCCCTTGTTTTTTGCTATTCAATAAAATATTGGCTCTTTGTTTTCTTTTTTAAAATTATTAGATTGGGTTCTACTCCAAAAAACTGTAGTAAAAAGGTGGCCGGGGAAAAGGGGAGGAGGAGTATGCGACAAAACTGCAATAAAAATTTAAATACTTTTTATTTATAAAGATTTTCCATTTATTGAATTTGAACTGTAAGCAAATTTTTAGTCTCTTTGGTATTTTGACCTTAAAAATTAATTTTAAAGTGATTTTTTATTCTGGGTGCTTTAAGAGTTTTTTCTTTTTAGAAATTTTCCAGTTTTTTATTGGCATAGCCGTTGTGATTTTAATTGTTGTGTGATTAAAGCATCTAGTAATTGTTGGTATATTGAATCTTAAGCTTTATTGTTAAGGCTGTGGCAAACAGAATAATTAAGATGTCATATCCCCTCGTTTTTTGTGATTTTTCAATAGAAAGCCTCTTGAAATATTTGCGTTTTTTCTTAAGAAATTTGACCACCCCAAGTAGGAGTATGAAATAACTATTCAATGCTTTCTATTGCAATAAGAAATTTTAATATTTTATTTATGATTGGCCGAATTCAAAATTATTGCCCATTCAAAATTCTGAGCTCCTGTAAAAATCTTCTTAACTCTTCTTTTAATACATAAATTTATTGAGAAATTTCTCAAATATTTTTGGTTCTATATGCAATCAGAAATTGCGCTCTTAAATATTAAATGACCTCTAAAATATTTTAAAACTAATAAAGAAAATGGAAGCAAGCACAACAGCTTGGAAAATAAAAAAAATGTCAAAGGAAGGAATTATCTACTTAACATTTTTGTTTTCGATTTGTTTGATCTTCTGCAATTATACTTAAAATATTATTTTTTTTTTGGATGATTTTTGTTTTCTTTACGACCAAAATCCTATCAGACTAAGAGGTATTATCCTTTAAGGATATAAAACTATTTTCATTTTTTTTTAATGCTTGCTTTCTATGTTCAGGTGGATGTGAAGTTACTCATAATATTTTCTAATTTTAATGTAAAATCTTTTGAATTATAAGGTTCTACTTGTAAGACATTAAAAGGAAAAGTTGAAAAGAATGAAGTCTTACCAATTTACAAGATATTGTTGAAAGGGAAATATTATACAGGAACAAATGAAATAAATGAACTTACGATGATCTATATTAGTTATGACAATTTGTATCGCAACTTTATGTAAAATATTTTTGAAGGTTATCATTGAGTTTCCGTGACTTTTTTTTTAATATATCACAAGAAGTGTTTGCACTCGAACAAATCCTGGATATCCAAGGTTTTTCCAAAGATAGATCATACGACATTTTTTACAGAATTTGGGGTCTGAAAAATGTTAAATTCGGAATGTTTTTAGTACTTTACTTCCATATTTCCGTATATTTTCTGTTACTTGGGCCACTGACTTGAAATATTTGAAATAAAAGCAGTATTAACCAGTTCACATTTTGATCTAGAATCCAATTTGAAAATCATTTCATTCATACGCGTGTCTGTTAGTGTTTCCGTTATCTATATTGTATTGTTAGACCTACTGATTCTGAGATCAATATAAAATTTCTCACTTCTTATAATTTCAATATCTAGACATAAATAAATTGGGGCATATGAATTTTAATGCCATGAATGTATTATGTGCTGTTATGGCGTATATTGTACGACGTAGAAAAGATTTATTTTTGAAATATTCCAAAATTTTATTAGAAATAAAAATGCAATTCTCTAAAAATGAAATTTGTTACAATTTCTATTGTATACACGCGTTCACAAACTCAACAGCGAACCTATAACATCCATACATATAACACATATTAATATATTCATATATATAAGCATATATATAAGCATATTTATAATGACTCGTGCACGTATGGGTATATTTATGTGTATTGTAATCATTTCTAAATATCCTCGCCTATATATAAACGTATTTGGCATAGATTTCTGATAATATAAAGTTAAAATACGATTTATAAAATTTATTAGCTTGTATTTTAAAAATATCTAGTCAAAATCAAGATTATAAAATGTTATAGGAGTAAGAAAAAAAAATTTTTTTCATCATAAATAAATTTTCCTCATGATTGAGATCGAAAATTTTTAATATTAAGGAAATTGAAGGAAAAATAAATCAAATTGTGATTTTGATAAATTGGAACTAAAGAATATTAGTGTAGTAAAATTAAGTTTCTGAATATTTAAAATTGGAATTTAGAATTTTTTGAAAAATATTTTAAATTTAGTGCATTCTTAAGACTCGTGTAGAGCGTTATACCATGTAACTAATATGAATTCTTTTGAAGTACTTCCAGAAGAATTCTGCCTTAGTTTAGAAAAATAATTGACAACCAAATCCAATAATTTGTTAAAATTGTGTTTTAAATTAAAAATAATGGTCACATAACTAAATTTATTTATGTTCGAAGAATATCATAAATTCGCCACTATGTTTGTAACTGTTTGTAAAGAAAAATCAAAAGTAATTAAAGCCAAAATCTGCTGCCATAGTTTGCTTCATATGGCATATTTGTTAAACCAAAGGGTAATGAGTTCGTACGGGTATTACAAAATTGATAGGTCAACTTCATTTTTGCTCGTTTTTATTTCCAGTTTTTGGACAAGAATACTATAATAAGTTCATATTCGGAAATTAACTTTAAAAATAAATCGAATTTTTTGAAAATTTAGGGAAAATTAGGGATATAATCCTTTAGGAACCTTATATTAACAATTAGATTCCTTTCGATATTTATCGCAAAATTTTTCATTGTCACGATTGATAATATGATTGAAAAAGGTTAGTTATACTTTTTAATTATAAAAATTCATAAGACCTCACATAACGATAAAATTGTTTTCAGCTTTTGTTTCTGGTGTGAAACGTTGGCGTTTGAACTTATTTGAACGAACTTATTTCCTTGAACTCTGCATGAATTTTTAAAATTAAAAATAAAATATTTTTTTGATATCTTATGAAAATTATAAATTACATGTAAGGTGAAAAGGTAAATTCTACATATATAGTATATACACTGAGAAAAATAAAATTTTTATTAGAGTTATACAATTTTATTTTTTTAATTGTATTGTAAACCTTTACATCAAATGTAGGGATCAACGAGTTTCCTTTTGCTTCTCAGTTAAGACATTCGGTTGGCCTATTAATTAAATATTATTTTTATTAAACAGAATAGAAAAATTTAAAATTTTTTTATCGAATAAATGTGAAATTTTAATTAATCGATGTTATGTAATCTTATCAATTCTGTAGCTCTTATTAATTGAAAGTTGTTTTTCAGAGCGTAATGTACCTAAGAGTTTGTAAATGAAATCGGCAATTATTTTTCAATTAATTTAATTTAAATTATTTTCAATGTAATTTTTTGCATTTCAAATTTTTGAAATTTTATGCGTGTCTTATAAGAAATTTTGCTGATTAAAATAAACCTTGATGATTGCAAGAATCACAGCAAGATTCAAAAATCTTAAGAGGTAATTCACATAAATTGAGTCTAATTGGTTAAAAATTTACAGCCCGGGCTTCGAAAATTTATAATTTTTCAAGAAAAAAAAAATTAAAAAAAAATTTTTTTTTTCAGTGTCAAAAATAATATGATAATTTAATTTCTCATGTCAATGGCATGTATTTTTACCATTTTCAGGATTTTTTAAAAAAATTATTTTCATATTTTTTTTTTTGCATTTCATTGGTGACCGTCAACGTTACCACCACCAATACCACTGAATCAAAATTTTTTTTTATTTTTTCTCTTTTCTCTTCTCGGGGAAAAAAAAAAATGGTAAAACTTTTATGCAAAATTTAACGCAATCTGCTGTCAAGATAAGAGACAATGAATATTGGACTGAATGACTCTGACATAAAAAAATAACAAAAGATAAAAAGAAAAAACAAAATATTAAAGTTGTAATCAAGTAAACAATAAAATCAACATGAACAACAACAAAAATACAATAAATACTATAATAAAAAGGATAAAAAGGATAAAGGCAAAAAAAAAAAAGAAAGAGAGACAAATTGTGGGAAAAGTTTCAGGTGAATTTCATTGATTGCGGACACATAGCGTCGTTGATGATTGGGATTTAAAATATGCCGTGAATATTTTTGTATATTATGAGAATGAGATTTTTATAATAAATGATTCCTTGCTTTAATTTTTATTTTTCTTCGTTTTTTGAATAAAAAAGGATAATTTACAATTTTTTATTATTAATTTGTTTGTTTGTTTATTTTTTTTTTGAATTGTTTAAATTTTCCAGATCAAAATTAAGAGATAAAAAATATTTCAAGTAAACATTGAATGTCATTATTCATACTGTACTGTAAATAAATGATACAAACACATATACTATGCATGTAGGGGCAAATAAAACCTTGGTGGCAAAGTAAATGTATGACTAACAAAGGATAAATAAGTAATAATAATTATGTATGTTGATGTTTTGTTCGAAATTGTAATTTTTATATGTAATTTGGTAATTTTGGTGGAAAATTTCGCAAAAAATTCAATTTAATAAGTGAGATTTGGTGAGAATTACTTTGTAAGAATTGTAAATATTATTGAAGGTTTCAATTATCAAAATTATTTTTTGATTTTGAAGAGATTTTCAAAATTTTAATATTGTTTATTGTGTTTTACATTTGCCTTTAGTAATTTTTAAGTAAAGATAATATTGGTTTTATAAAATTGATGGTAAAATTGTTGTGAACTTTTCTATGTGTTTCCTTATTTAACGTATATATAAAAATTTAAATAAATATTAGGTTGTGCGAAAAGTTGTGCATTTATGTTCAGCGATTCTGGCTTTTATGTACAAAATATTATTTTCGAAAACTGCCTTTTATTTAGGATATTTAGTTCTTATACCTGTATTTAGGATATTTAGGACTATTTAAACAAAAAAAAAAATTTCAAAACAACCATTTCAATTTTGGACTCGCATAACGTTTAATAGAAAATCGCAAAATATAATTTATATGAAAGAAAGACTTCTAATTTAATATTCGACCTGTCGTTGACATTTCAGTAACTTGAAACGATTTTAAATATTGTATGCTATTTTTTTTTTTTTTGAGAATTGTTTTTACCCTTTTTTAATAGAATTTCGGCTTAAATATTATACTATAGCTGGGATTATAAATGTATAATGGTCTTGTGCGAATAATACTTACATTTAGTTAGAAACAATGAGGAACTTGTATATTTTGTACAATAATATCCAAAAGGTTTCAAAATTTTTTTCCAATTTATCCTTAAATCGAATACAATTGTTGTACGAAATTGTGTTGTTTGTTATGTGTGTTGGCATTTTTTTACTCGGTTGTCCTTTATTATTCAATTCTTTGATTAACATAACACACATAAGTACATATAAAATATTGAAATTGAAAGGTAAGTTTCTTTTATTAATAAAATTAAAATTTTTTTTGAGAATAATAAAAACAAAATGAATCTATTTGAAAATTCTACTTTTCTTAGTTTATTTTTAAAAAATTCAGAATTAAAATTTTTCAATTATTTTATAAAATTTTCAATTTGAAATTGTTCCTTTTCTTATAAGAGACTTTTGTTTTCCTTACACTTTTACACAATATACTTAAGATTTGTTGAATTTTCTTTTATTTTCATATTAAAGGATAATTTTATATATATAAAAACCATTGAATCCTTTTACGGTGTTATGCAATATTTTCGATATTTTAGAATTTAGATGTCACTATTTGTTTGTTAACAAACAAAATATTTGGTTAACCTTTCTTTCTTAATTTTTTTTTTCAATATTTTTTTTATACAAATAATACGTTTATGGTTTTGTATATAAATGTCAGAATAATAAAGTTAATACATAAAAGTAAAAAAAAAAATAGTAAGAAGAAAATCAATGAATATTGTATAGAGAAAGTAAAATAAAGTGGAAAAAATAGAGAAAGAAAGAAACCACACGTATTTTGGCAAACAATTTGGTTTTTATAACAATTTTCGAATCAGAGACCAATCCTATATAATAATATAATCAGAATTGAATATCAACATCATTTTTATCATCATCATTTCAATGTAATCATTTCTAAAGTAATAAAATTATAAATTGTTACGGGCAACTATAAGCTCAATAAATTTAAAGTGCAACAGTTTAAAAATTGATTTTAGAGCAGTAATTTTGAGTTTTCTAAGATAATATTAAAATAATCTTGTGGCTGCCAATTTAGCAGCCACAGGATTAATAATAATAAGCAATAAGCTGCCTATGCATCGAATTAAGCGATTTTCTAATTTTATTTACTATTCAAATATTTTATAGTTTAATCTAAATTTGGTAAAAATTTGATTTTCACTTATGTACTTCAAAAGTAAAAATATACGAATTTTGGTTTAATTTAATTGAAATACGATTTTTGAATTCAATGAGTTTATTCTTAAAACCGAATGCCATTTAATATTCTTTATGAGTTCTTGGAAATTAATGGTATTCTTTATGAGTTCTTTAATTGGTAATTAGAAATTTAAATGATTAATTTAACAATTAAAGAAAAAGTGCAATAGGCTGTAAGTCGTTTTTGCTAACTAAATAAGCATCCTAAAAGTATGCAAATTCTTATTTCGATTAAAGGCTGTATTAAACTATTTATTGTGCTTCCCCGAAACAATTGGAAAAAATGTGCTTATTAGAGTTTCATTCTGTGCTCACGTCCACCTGGCTCCCCAACCGCTTCTCCATGTGTTTGTTTGCAAAAATTTTGTACTCTTTAAGAAAGAAAACACAAATTTTATATATAAGTGTATCTTTGCAAACATTACAGTCTGAAACTTCTGAAAATTACATATTGATGAAGCCAAATAGGTCAGCATTATGTGCATTATTTTAAGCCCGTTTCTTTTATAGTATTTTACCATAATACAGAACTAAACGACAAAATTCAAATGACAATTTTTTTTGTCTCAAAAAATTCTTCTTGAATTCTTCAATTCCAAATGTATAAAATACAAATTTGATTGGGGTGAGAAATTACTAGAAAATCTGAAAATCTGAACAATGGACAAAATGAGATGTAAAAAAAAAATAAAATGGAAAAACACTAGTAACCATGAAACAACTCTTGAATACGAAATGAGAATTTTTTTTTCTATTGTTATTATTTTTTTTTTTTTTACTTTATTATTTTTTTTTATTTTCTTTTTTGTTAACTTAGTTAGTTATGTGTCCTTTTTAGAGTCCTTTTCTTTGACTTTTATGTACACTTACAATATTAGGTATAGATATAAATAAATTTGATATTATAGGAAGGATATTCAATTTTTGTCGCCTTAAATGTATTTGGGATCTTAAAAAGAAATTGTATAGCTATTTTACAGGTAAATAAACATAAAATTCACAAAAAGAAATTGAGTTCTCAAAACGTTTTCATAAGGTCGATTAATATTAAGGGTGGATAGTATACAAAAAAAAAAATATCGGGAAGAAAAAAGCAAAATTTCATTTTGTATCCGAAAGAAGGAAATCAAGTGTGGTGTCGAAAATAATTTAATTTTTAAATCAAGTTGTTTAATTTTAACTTAAATTGACTTAAAGAAAAAACATAGAAAGAAAAAGAAATAGAATCGGAATCAATAATCAAATATTAAGATGAAGTTTGTGTGTTTATGTAGGTTTGTCACTGTTTATATGTAATAACAACTCCGATATTTAATATAATTTTGTTATTGTTTCCATTACACGTGAAAATAATGAAAGTAAATTTGGTATACTTGTAATTAACTTATGTACCTTATTTCATGGGAAAAAAATTTCAATGTACTCAAAATTTCTGTAAAATTTGAGTATTTCTGCTAAGGACAGATTGTTCTCATGTCTTACCAGTTATGTTGGTTCATTGGATCATAGTGTCATCTATTTACTGTCATTCATAGTGTCAGCTATTTAGGCGACACCTTCGAGGAAATCAAGACTCTAACGAAGTGTGGCAACTTGTAAGGTTCGGTGGATCGAATCTTCGCTGCAGTGAAGGTATATTTGTATTTTCTCAGAAGATGTACTGATATCTTCTCCAACTTCCGAAAAAGTTTGCATGTGTCCCCGTTTACTATGCCCGAGTTTTTGCGGTGTCTTCTCAGTCTGTGTAATGGCCTAACAACGTATTTGTGAAGGGTTTAATCGGGTCCTCCCACATTCTAATATTATGGAACAGAAGTTAAATAAATATGTATTTAAAAATATTCAAGATATTGTTTTCTTAATCGTATCGTAAATACAAAGAGAGAAATAGAGAATAAAGAGTTTTTCAAAAGTTCTATTCTCTTTATTACTTTTTAACTTTACATACGTACGAATTGACCATTTCGAAAATACTAATTATTTTTAATAAAATACTCGTAAGAGTAAAATGGCAGTGCGTGTGTTTATACACATGAAATGAAAAAAATGCAAAATAATAAAAATTTCAAATACATTTTTAGGTTATGTGGACATTTTTTGATTTCAAAAAATTACAAAACGGAAAACAAAAATTGTTTTTTTACATTTAAAATTAAAAAACTAGAGGAGGAGGAGGAAACACAAAATTTTGTGTCAAAAGGTAAAAAGTTCACGACATCATTCAAGTTGAAATATTTTTAAAAGCTCATTAAAATGTCAAGAAAATGAGAAGTTAAATTAAAAAACTCGGATCTAAAATTACTTGACATTTTGAATATTCATTTCGATCAAATTACAATTTGTTTTTGAAGGCGCATTTTAATTAAAAACAAAAGTTCTTCTTGTTTTTTTCTTTTCAAAAAATTTTTTTCGTGTTTTTATGCTGTTCGCTCGGATAACTTTTTATCGTGTACCGTCCGGTTTTTCTTCTTCTTCTCTTTCTTCTCTTAATAATCCAACTTATCATCAAATTAAAACAAAAAGTTTTTCATCCTGTGTTTTACTTTTTTTTCTCTATCTGCCATGTTTGATTTGAATCGATTTGAAAAATTAAATGGAAATTAAAAATTAAAAAAAAAAAAAGAAAAGTTACGAGATTAAAATAAGGAGCCAATCGTGATAAATGAATATTAGAGCGCATCAAAAGGTAAAAAAATGTTCGAGTTCCAATGTAAAATTAAAAAAAAAAGGAGAAAACTTATTGGAATCCTTTATATTTTTTTCTTTTAACCGACCGCATTGCATACATTAAGGGAGGTTATGTGATGGCACCGAATTTCAGGTGTCGAGTTTTCATCTACCGATTTGATATTTAATCCTTAAAATTTGATATTTGAGTTTTGGTTGGTACCACAACATAATGGCGAACTTTTCATTTAACTCGAATGGTAAGAAACGAAAGTCTACTAAGAGTCATTTGACATCTAAAATTTGACAGTTGACGTTTGATGTTTGGCAGGTGACATGTGACATTTGACAGGTTGCAGTTGATAGTTGACAGCTGACATTTGACAGCTGACAGTTTACAGTTGACAGATTAATTTTGACAGGTAATATTTCACTGTTGACAGTTGACCTTGAGAACTCGCAGGACAGTTTCTTTGAAATTTAATATATAAATTCGGGGTACAAATACGCTGAATTTATCAATTTTTTTGGAAATGTTTGGACCCGAATACCAAACAGGGGGTCGATTTTATATTTTTTACATATCTACGGAACGGATTGATGTTCTGGTTGTTACCGAAACTAATTGGCGAACTTTTCAGTTAATTCGAATAGCGCAAAACGAAATCGTGCTAAGAGACAAATTAAGGCTTTTCGAGGAATCGCTTGCTAGTGACCTTAAAATTGTAAAGAATTGCATAAAACACATTTTCATAATCATCTTCTGTAATACTTTCACTAAACTAAACAATATACATTGCTGTCGGTTATGTGCTGATCACATCACATTTTTATTATTTTAATAAAAACAATATTATTTTATTGTTATTATTTTCTTGTTTTGGCTTGATGAGACTTTAATTACATTCATCCGTCGTCATTGTCGCCGTCATCCGTGAATTCATTATGTTATACACATGTATTCGTTTTACATTTTGAAATTCCTTGTTTTTTTTTTTGTTTTTACTTTGCAAACAAAATGATGAAGGAAATTAATTTGAAAACTATTTTTTTTTGTTTTCTAAATGACATTCATCAGGATAATCAGAACGTTCGTTGATCATTATAATAATAAAAAGATAATGTAAAAATAACTAAGGTTTGTGTTGTAAGAGAAATATGGATGGTACTTTTCAAATATTTTTCGAAATTCAAATAATTATGCTAATAATTTGGGGAAAAAAATATAACGGTAAAAATTGTTTATATCAAAATATTTTCTGAAATGTGTTCGGAAAACACATTAGCTTAGAAGAGTTTTGGTTTCAACAAGTTTACCCTAAACTGTTAACAATTCAATAAGCATTGGCTGTAGACGGCTTAGAATGTATGAAGTAAAGGTAAATTTGATTAATAAAGTTGATTTCTCCGATCTCTTGTTCTGTACGTTTCTCTGCAAGTTTTTTTTTTTTAATGTTTAAAATTTATGTTTACTTTAAGCTTAATTAAAATATAATTCTGAAAATATAAGTGGAATATTTTGTGTGACACGTATAGTAGTATGATAACGCTTACAATATAAAAATATTTGATCTTTTTAAGATTAAATGAAAGATAATATAAATTTTAATAAAAAGAGTTGCTCGTATAGATTAAAATATAGAAAATTCAAATATTCAATGAGCTTAGAATGAGCAGAGAGACTTTGCTAGTTTCTATTATTTCCTTCTTATTCTTCTTTTGAATTAAATTTTCAGTTGAATTTACATAACGTAGCACTTATTAAGTTGGGACGTTTTATACTAAAACTGATAATATCACACTGCTATTAAATATATTTGAAATCGTTAAAAAATTTAATTGATTTGCTAAAAGAAAATTGAATATAAAAAATTGCATATGTTTAGGGGCGAATAATTAATTATTCAGAACAAAAATAATAAAAAACTCCTAGTTGGGTTTTATGTGAATTCTTTAATTAATTTTAAATTTGTAAAATTAAAAAGACGTTAGAGCACGACCAGTTGTGTAAAATTTAAATTGCAAAGCGAAAAAAATACAGCTGGATCTAATTTCGATTTGCTTAAATAAATGTTTCGTATGGCCTTTTTCCAGAAATATTTATTGGTATTTCTAAGGATATTTTCGTGCATTCAAGATCTGTTCAAAATATTCACAAAGACTCCGATTCTTGAATGCTAGACTAATTAACACTATTAAGTGAAGGCTCTTAATATAAACAAGAGTGAAATAAATTTTGAATTTTAAAAATTTTTTAATCATAAATTTTATTTGTAATTTGTAATAAAAACATTTTCTACCGGGCATAATTTAGTTTTGATTCAAACAAAATATTTTTACTTAGTATGGTTAAAAAAATTTTCAATAATTTAAAAATGTTCCCTCATAACTACCAAAAACTTATTAATATTGCTAAGAATGAAAATATTCTTCTCTCACCCATCAGGTGGTATAATTGAAATAAAAATTGTGAAAAAATAATCTTTAAATTTAATGCGTTGTTGTTTTTTTTCGGTACAATTGTTATGTTCATTTTTGCACATTACACATACTTAAAAATTTTACAACTTAAGCAATTTAGTAATTTATCAAGGACTTTAAAAGTATTTAATGAAAAAATAACATGTTGAGATTCGCAGTTGAACAATTGAACGCAAAAAAAAAAAAATACATCATAGTTGTAATCATTTTACAGTTTTTATAAGAATAAAATGTATGTACTAGGTATTATGTATAATTTATTTTATTATACTATGCTACAAAAGAAAAAAAATAGAAACATTTTAGGTTCTGAAATGTATACAAGAATTCATAATAGTTTTATGAGGTTTTCAAGATTTGAGGAAGTTTCTCACAACAGGACATCCACATTAAAGCAATTTTTCATTGTAGCCGTTTGAATATATAGAAGCAGAGTTGTGGGAACTAATAGCATATTTTTTGAATAATTTTTTTAAAAGAAAGTTTTTAGGCTAATCAGGCCAGATTTTAATACAATTGAGGTTTGATAGTGTGTTTTGCATTTGTTTTTTTTATTAATACAAAATTGTCAATATTGGACTTATCGGATTAGTAAGCAATTACATCCTATTCTTTTTTGTAATTCGCCTTGAATTACAGAATTCGGGTAAAATTTTGCTAAAATACCTGAAATGTTATTCAAAATTTCTTAATAATCTATGAATTTTCTCAATGGCATATCAAATCAAAAAATATTTTTCTATGATTAAGAAAATTTCAAATCTCTAAAAAATTTAAAAAAAAAAATCTAGTATCTTATAATTATTCGATTTTATAGAAAAAAATCATTTATTTCTCTAAAATTATTTTATTTCATTCTCAATGTTGAGTAACTCAAATAAATAATAAAAGAGGACGAACAAAAAAAAACTTAAAATTCAATAAAACTTTTCCCCCATTTTGTTTGTTTGTGTTATGCCAAAAGCCATTAAGAAGATTACAAAAGAAAATTTTGAAACTATTTTAAAAAATTTTCGTTTTTCTATTTTGTTTTCCTTGTTTTTCCTATACATAACGTTGCTCTCATTTAAAAAAGAAAGTTTTCATTTGTTTTTTTAAAGAAAAATATCATTTTCAGTTGTTACCATTGAATCTTGAGGAAGGCAAGCGAGTATCGAGAACAAAAAAAAAAAAATGACAATAAATTGACTCAAAAAATGTTATTATTACAGATGGATGCCTCCAAATAAAGAACAAAATCGCATTACAAACAACTAGAAATTTTTGATGATCAAATAGAAAGAAAACAAAAAAAAAACTGGAAAGGAAGCAGGACATAAATCTGTTTTTTAAGTTTTTTATATTTTTTTTTTTGTTAAATTCAAAATAAAAATAAAAGAGAAACAATTTTAATACTTAAAAAATAATTTTATTGAATTTTTTTAGTTATTTAAGAAATTACATTTTTTTTTTCTTTATTGTGTGAAAATTTTTTGAGAAAATTCTGTAAGTATGTGTGAATATTTAAAAATACTAATGTAGTTATGTATGTTCTCATGTATATTTAATCTTATTCTATTTTGTAAATGTAAATTCATACAATTATACGATAAATTTTTATAACTCACTACATAGATGGTTTGTAGGGCTACCATTACACTTAAAAGATTTTAAATTGTAGCATGAAATTGTGTTGTGCGAAATCTATTATTAAATTTTAATATTTGTAGTATTTTAAAAGTGGTTTACTTGCATATTGTGCTTCAAATAATGTATAACACAGCATGCTCTCTAACAAGTTTTATGTAGAATGTTCGATTTTATTAAAGAAGTTCTATAGTGATGGCAAAAAATTTGAGCTAGCAAAAAAATTTAATTAAAATTATATGAAAATGGCATTTTAATGAAAATTTTGATTTCAACGTACACATATAATTGGTCTTCTTCATAAAGGTAAGAAAATGAAACCAATTAGACGAAAATTTATTTATTATTTAAGCAATTTTTTAAAAACTAATTAAGATATTATTAGAAAATTACAATAGAATATTAGATGATATTCTCTAAAAAAACGTTGGGTTCCATATGATTGCAGATATGCTTAGATTTGATAAAATTTTTATATTGTGAATTTAAAAATCAATTTTCTCAAAAATTAAAAAAAAATAAATTGCATACTTTTAGGGATTTTCATTAAAATTAATTAAAAATAAAATAAATTTTATTATTAATGAAATAAATTATAATAAAAATATTTTTGCTGAATAAAACTATAAACTGAACTATGTGAATTATTCAGCATTAATGGAAGTATGTACAGGTACGCTCAAGTTATAGGGTAGCACTTTGTATAACTATATGGGTATAATTTACGAGTAATAATTAATAGACTTTTAATTTTCTAAGTGATCACCTACATAAATAATTATTATATGTGTTTATATATTAAAAATTTTAATCCTGAAAGTTCAGTTAAAGTTGCCTTAATATAGTGCCGTTTTTGATACAATTCCTCTTTCTCTTTAATAATATTAAATGCAAAAGTATTATCAAGGAATAACTGTCTTTTATAATTTAATAATATTGAATAAAATTTAATTTCAATATCCTCTTTCTCTCTGTCAGTCTCTCTCTCTTTCTCTCTCCTCTGATTCCCTCTCAATTTTTTTGAAATATAAATATTTCAATATGCTTGTTATGGCTTGTTTTCACATCATCAACTATAACCTATTCAAATTTATATTATATGTGTTTATGTTTGTAAGTCATTTTATATTTTATTCCCCCTAATATTGTAGCATATTGTATTTGTCATGTTAAATTAAATGTGTATGTCATTTAACAACATTCTTATTCTACTAATTTTTAACCAAAAATATATTGTATGTATAATGGAAATGTGTATAATGTCAGCTTATAGCGAACAAATAATAATAAAATAAACATAATCAAATAAAATTTAAAATGTTATAATGTGTGTAGATGTATAGATAAAATTCAAATTTTTGGTCAATAAAATACAATAATAAAATTTATGAACTATATACGATACATGTATGTACATACACATGTGTTTTTATAAGTTTGTTTTATAAAATTTGTGAATTTATGTAAATAAATAAAAAGTGACAATTAATGTTCTTATTGTCCGAACACGTAAGCGGTAGCCACCATATACATACATATATGTATGTATGTGTTTGTGGAGTGTGTATTTGAGTTTGTATGTTTATACATATTTTTCAATTAAATCTATTTATAATAATATATTAAATATCCTTATTTTTTGTACTTTTTTTTTTTGTTTACGTTAGCAATAGTGACAATTTTTATGTTTGTCTGGTCACAATAATGTGTATGTATGTAAGTATATAGAATTATTTTGGTTACGTTATTAGTCACTAAAATTACAATTAATATCTGATTTCGAGGTGTGTTAGCATACCATTTGTTTACTTAATATTATTATTTTTTTTTATGTAATAAAAATATTACTTTGATTTTTGACTGAAGGCAAAAGTTTGTAAAAAAAAATTTTTTTTTTATATATTTTTCTGGGTCATGATTTGTTACTCGTATTAACGTTTGTTATGCCTTTAGCTTTAATAACGCACGTTTCTGAAAAATTATTAGAGAATTTTTTTTGTTATAGGTCCACTCTAGAAACAAATTTTCGGCTATCTTACAATCACTTCGTCAACTTAATGTCCTTTAAAATCGTATTTTAAATCGACTTTTGATATTCACAATTTATTTTTGATACAAAGGTTCAAATTGTTTAAAGTTGTAGTTACTTTTAATATTCCTCCTTAATGTATGCAATAAAATTTAACTATTACAAAATAATTTTAATTTTATGAATTTTACAAAGTAGCTCCTGGTTTTTTGACTCCAATTTACCGAAGTAAAATGTTTTACTTGTATATACAGTAACGAACATATACCAGTACCCGGCTTTACTATTGTGGCCGGATGTACTATGTTTTAGTTTGAAAAGAATTCTTCTTTCATTATGATTTTTGATAAATTTACAAAATATTGGTGTTGATTAACCCAAAAAAGTATTTTACATCTATATCATGATTAATGTCAAATTAAAGATATACACACTTACTATATTTTCTATAATGTTTGATCTGACAAAATTTATGAGAAATATTAAAATATTTTTTATTGAAAATGAAACGCTTTGAATACATTTATAACTTGTTCCTATTTAACTTTTGAAGGGTGTAATTTTAAAGGTCATTTGCCATATATGTATGTATGTGTAATAAATTAGGCTTTTGGACTTTTAATTTTTAAATCTCAGCCGAAATAATAAAAATTTTCTTTGTACATATAAAGAGTGGACCGAATTATATGATCAAATATAGTCCACCCTTTAACAGATACTCATAAATTTAATATAACAAATATTTACATATTTATATATATATAAAATCTATATAAGTATTGGTCAACAATATTATAATTTTAAATGTTGTCTGATTAATATTTTTAATAATAATTATTGTTTGCGTTAACTAAAATAAAATATTTTTACTTTATTTCAATAAAAAAGGAAATTATAAAAGTGAAAAAGCATTAAGGTTATGTCAACATTTTAGTTGATAAAACAAATTATAACAGCAACATTGTATATAAATAATTTAAAAAGAAAAATTGTTAACAATTTTACAAATTACATATTTTACCAGTAATTATACATATGTACGTGTAGAAGGAGCGAATCAACAATTCAATTTATGTACAAACGTGTACATAATATGTAATAATAAATGTAAATAACATGTTAGTAACAACACTCCTTCATGGTGTTCCACAAAAGATGAAAAATAATTTCACTGAATACGATTTTTTAATAAATTTACAAAATATTAGCAAAACATACAGTATGGAGGGAAGACTGTCTGTAAAAATGACCAATTTTGAGAAAAAATTAGATATTAGACTTCTCTTGTATGAAAATAAATAGTTTTGGAGGCGTCCAATATAGATTACTTTTATAATATAGATTAGCTATTCTTTTTATTGATGATTCTTTATTTTTGTTCTTATATAATTTAAAATTGGAACTGAGCTCAGCCTTTTTTAAAAAACACGAAATTTCTTAATGTGCTACAGTCTTCACAATTCTACACAACATTTTCTCCATAATAAAATTTTTCTCAGTCACTCAAATAGTGTTTCCAGTAAAACATGTTATATTAGTTAGAAATTTGTATATCTAAACTAAGATCTAAGCTTCTCTCTCTCTAAACTGCGATCCTTTACAAGGATGTAAGCGATCACATGGGCTTTATTTATTCAGCGTTACAATTTTTTTTTTTTTATAAAATGCTTGATATTAAATTAAAAAACTGCTCCCTATTTTTTGCAAGATGGACTAGTTCTCCCGCTAATCTTACACCTGTCCAGTTACGGATGTTCCTCAACGATGACAGCTGTTTCCTGCCTACGCCCCTTCTTTTTTCGATTTTACCTTCGACTGTTAATTGAAGAAATTGGTATTTCGTTTCACGCATTAGTTCTAAGATCTTAGCTTAAATTTTAGATTAAATTAGTTCTTAGATCTAAATTTAAATCTAATTAGTTATTACCAGTATAAATAAATTGCCTGATGATTACTCAATGCTAAACGGCTTTAAATTTATTAAAATTTATTTGTATATGAAAAAAATTTGGAATAGAATTTTTTCAATAGCGATTGTAACTCGGAAGCAGGCATATTTGTTACTAACATCCATTTAATTTCTTACTCCAAATTGATTAAAGACTCATTAAAATTTTTTGGAATCATTTGCAAAACACTCAGTATACATATAAGTACATAATTACATACTGATGCAAATAAAAC
The DNA here is from genome assembly GCF_029603195.1 of Condylostylus longicornis. Taxonomy (NCBI): domain Eukaryota; kingdom Metazoa; phylum Arthropoda; class Insecta; order Diptera; family Dolichopodidae; genus Condylostylus; species Condylostylus longicornis. The sequence continues at coordinate 1,688,081 of NW_026577982.1, forward strand.
AAATAGAACATTTTGTAATAATAATAATGATAATAACAACAATAATAATAATGATAATAATGTAATAATGAATATTAACTGTATAAGTGATTTTCTACATTTAAATTGTCAACAATTATTATTATTTGTATACAATAATACAAAAGAAAAAAAATATTATATTTTTTCTATAATTATATATAATAATATTATGTATATATAAATAATTTTATTGTTATATTGTTATTTAATAATTATATAATTATTATTTTGTTTTTTCATAATAAATATATAGTGTTAAAAATTCCATTGATTACAAGCAATCATAATATAATTATCCCCTGTTTATTTTTTATTTTCTCTTTATTGTTGAAACCGTGTATAATGAATATTTTATTAAGTGTTGATAATTATTATTTCAACATTTAATATTTAAAATGGTTTGAGTCTTTACTTTTAAATTATTTCGAGTGAATTTTATTGCTATCATAATTATTTTATTATTAGTATATAAGTAATAATAATTTTCAATGTATAATATTTTTAGTGGGTTTATTAAATAATTAATTTTTTCATTATTTAAAAAAAAAAATTAAATAGTCAATGTTTTATAATTGAAGAATAAATTAAAAAACAAAAAATATAAAAATAAAATGGTGGTATTTTGCCTATAAATGCATCTAAAAATTTACATTTTTTGTTAAAAATTATTTAAATTGGATAAATTAGCAAGTGCACACATTTTATATAATGTATGTATGTATATTTTATGCGTTTTTATATTTTTATTCTTATATTTATTTTTTATTTTTTAAATTAAATTTTTTTTTTATAAATTTTTGATTATTTTATATAATCAATTTAAATTACATTGGTGATTAGCTCGAGGGTATGTATGTATATATGTATGTATATGTGTAGATATATATATTTCTGGTATTTGTATATAACATGAATATAATATCATGTGATAATAACTACAGTGGGTACAAGTAAAAGCCTCCTAAGTGGAGACTTGGTATTTCTATATGAATTCGATTATTAATTGGCTAAAATTGTTGATTTTTAAAATATGTAATTCATTAGTGACAGAATATTGCATATGTTGTTGGAAAAGAAAATTATATTTAAGTTGACATTTGACAAAATTTACCGATTCATTAAAACAGCAATAACTCTTTTCAATTTTCTATTCTTCTCTTACGTGTATACAATAAAGGTACACACTAAATTATTAAGCGAGTTATTAAAAAAAAAAAAATTGTGTTTTTTTTTTTTTTAAACTGTAATTGATGATATACCTATATGCTATTTTATGAATCATCGAACTGATTTAACTTACTTAAAAATTTAATTGACTAAATTTTTTAATTGTTCTTATACAGGGTTGTACAGGTTTTTATGCATTTATAATGTAATTAATGTTAAATTTATCGAACTTTGAAGTCATGTCATTTCGAAATCTGAACAAATTATAACTAATGTAGATATTCATGATACAATCCTTATTTTGTGGTTTTCAAATCATATTAATTAATCATATTTACGGAGTTAAACTTAAAATTTCAAAATGTAAAAAAAAAATACGTCGATTTTGACTTTAAGCCCCTGTAACTTGGATCCTATTGAGCTGAGAACATCATCTTCGTATAAAATGTTTTGTCTACTCATGAGTGTTTATACAATGGTATACAGTAGTGCACTTATATACAATACAAAATATTCTGTAGAAAGATTCATGTAGAAGAGGATGAAATTAGGAAAATTTCAATTTTCGCCAACTCAGTTGTGATTAAACTATAGGTATAATCAACTACAAGGCATAATGAAACTATAGGCATGATCAAATTTCTATATAAAAGCAAATAACCAATGTCTTTTTATTAGATAATATTTTAAGTGCTTGATTAATTAATTCACCATTAATTATGGTGTTGTTCTCATCATAAAAGTATGCAATTATCAGAATATATTTCGACCGAATAATGAGAATAATTCAAACAGAGAACCGTTCTTTTTCTATTTCTTTAAAGACATGTGGTACTTTTAGAAACTTTTAATTTTATCCGAATTTATCATGTGTATAAAAACATTTTGCTGTGTTTTTTAGGTTGCTTCTATTAAGCTCATGTGAATTTCTCGCAAGCTAAACTATAAAATTAATAATAATTTATTGAATTGTGTTGAATAATGCAAATTATATTTTTATTGTCTAACTACACCTTAGAAATGTAGAAATTAATCTTACTAAATTATTCCTTTACACCACTGAATTTGAATTATAAAAAATAAAAAATTTTTTTTAATTGCAAACGTATAAGTACACTATATAAAATATCTTGTACATTTATACACAGGTGATAAGAGCCACTACACAGTAAATCCGCACAAAAAAAAAAGAATATTGTTTAATATAATAATTGTAGGGATTATAAAGGATAATGCATTATTTATAGAAATAATTTATCAATTTAAAAATGAAAAATTATGTGGGAAAATCTAGAATTTTTTTGGTTATTTTTTATTTTATTATTTTTATTAGAATTTTTTATTATTTTGATTTTTTAATTTTTATTTATAAATTATGGTTAGTATTGTATTTTTGGTTCAATTATTAGATAATAATATTATAATTCAATTTGTGATTTTTAAAACATATTCCAGATTTATTTACATATATTAAATAACATAAAAGAAATGAAGAAGTGTTAATGTAATTCCCTATATATTTAAATTGTGTATAACATTACAATGTTATGGTCATAGCATTTTCCTGTTCTCTGTTATATTGTTTATACCCGTACGAACGTACGTTCGAATTATACTAAATTATACTAAATTTGCCTTACCGTTTGTAACGCTAAGAAATAACGGTGTTAGATATAGACTCAAGTGTATGTTTTTGATCAGCGTCAAATTCTGAGTCGATTTAGCTTTGTCTGTCCGTCCGTCCGTCCGTCCGTCCGTCCGTCCGTCCGTCCGTCCGTCCGTCCGTCCGTCCGTCCGTCCGTCCGTCCGTCCGTCCATCCGTCCGTCCGTCCGAACGATAACTCAAAAACTAATTGAGCTAAGTTCACCAAATTTTCACAAATGATTTATTGTAGTAAGTGCCAGAACCCTATTTAAATTGGACATGATCGGGGTACCGGTTCGGGTAGCTGCCATACAACTTCAAAATTTATTTGGCTATATCTCAGAAACTATAAAAGTTATGGTATTGAAATTTCACACAAACGAATATATTAGTAGGGCCAATATGCCCCATAAAAGTCGTTGAAATTACTTGGCTCCTTCTGGTACCTGCCATACAACTTCAAAAGTTATTTAACTATATCTCAGAAACTATAAAAGCTGTGATATTGAGATTTCGCACAAGTGAATATTTTAGTAGGGCCAATGTGTCTGGTAAAAGTCGTTGAAATTACTTGGCTCCTTCTGGTACCTGCCATACAACTTCAAAAGTTATTGGACTATATTTCAGAAACTATTAAAGCCATGGTATTGAAATTTCACACAAACGAATATATTAATAGGGCCAATGTGTCTCATAAAAGTCGTTGAAATTACTTGGCTCCTTCTGGTACCTGCCATACAACTTCAAAAGTTATTTGACTATATCTCAGAAACTATAAAAGCTGTGATATTGAGATTTCACACAAGTGAATATATTAGTAGGGCCGATGTGCTTGATAAAATTGGCTAAAATTTCTTGGCTCTTTCTGGTAGCTGCTATACAACATCAATAGTAGTTTGGCACAACCGGTATTTTGAATAACACATAGTACTGAAATTTTGCATAAATTAATATGGTAATACGGCAACTTAAAATCATAGTCTGCCCCATTGTTAGTTATGGCACATTAGTTATTCGCACATAGGATAACAAATTCGTACGGGTATCACAGAGTTGACAAGGTCAACTCTATTTTTTTCTCGTTTTATTTGAATATTTAAATTTTATAAAAATTTAAAATTTATTATTATATAAAAAATTCAATTATTATTTGATTGAAAAGTTATATATTATTGTGTTTACTGAAAAATATTGGTATTATTTATTATAATGCTACTGATTAGCATCTATAATTACATATGTAAGAGTTTGATAATCGAAAAGTGTAATAATTACTCTAATTAAAAAAATTATATAGCGTAGTATAGTAATTTTATAACTTTTCTTATTAAAAATATTTTTCGAATTAAATTTGTAAATGTATATAAAAATTCAGCTCATATTTAAAATAATATTTTTTGTGAAAATATCGAATACAATTTTCATGAAATAATTTATTATAATTGGGGAAAATTAAAAATTTTATTATACTTTATGACACATTCAGTATCGAACTTATGGTATATTTAAGGAGCAATGTATGCATGCCATTTATAAAAACTGATTAGAATTTAAAAGAAAATTAATGTGCTTTAAATTTGCTCATTATAATTTTAAAGAACACATAGAGCATTTGCAACGGAGCCGGCCTAGATATCAAAACATAGCATCGGGTATTTAGATAGATTCTTTAGGAGAACCGGGTTGCCTAGGTTGGCTCCGTTGTTATCGTATGCTCAATGACGGCCTGGCGATCAAGGGGTAGTGATAGCAAAACGACATATTTATAATAATTGGGATACGGTGAGTCTGCTGCAATTTGCCACGTCAACTAAACAACCAACCAAAATGCTCTACATAATGACGTGAATACACTTTGGAGTGGGGGTATGAAATTCAGAGGCGAGATGAAAAGTATAGAACTCGCATAGTTGAGATTTTATTGGCTTTTAATTACTGAAATCCGACCAATGATTGGAGTCGAAAATTAAAATAAAAATTTATTTTGAAAGGTTTTATACATATGAAAATCGAAAAATGCTTTTGAGCTGAAGTCAAATTTTAAAAATTAAAAACAATAGGTGTTTGGCTCATAGTACATTTGGTACAATTTTGAGATCAATTTCGCAGTTCTTTAAAATAACCTTTATAATTGTTCCAACTTTTATGTGATTAAATTACAAATATGTCTTTTTTTGTTGTTATATCATTAAAATTTAATATTAATGGTAAAAAGGTCGACACTTTCAACGAAAATTGAAGTTCATGTTACAAATGCAATTTTTTCATAATAGTACATGAAGCTGACTGATATTATACCCATTGTTATAATTCAATTATATAATAACTGAGGTTTCCTAGATGATGTTCAGGAGATTAAAGTGTTGATTAATTATTATTACTTTTAATTATATAAAAAGCATTAATTTTTTTTTCATTTCCAACATAATATTTTAAATTATTACATAGCCATTTTTACAAAATTTTTATTTCATTTCTGAAAATTTATACAAGGAATAATTATTATTAAAAAGAAATACAATATCCTTTATTTTGCTTTTAATAAATAACGGTATATTGTTATGAAACAAAAAGGAAAGAAAAATTACCATTTAAGTAATTGTGCCAACAAGTTCAAAAAAATTCAAAAAACTCAAATATTATGTTAAAAACACTTTTTTAAATTTTTTCATTATTTTTATAACCTTCATAAATTAAAGAACGAGAATAGATGTAATGAGAGGGCAAAGAAAAGATTGAAGAGCAGAAATAACAACGCATTCGTATAAAAAATACCGATTACATATCACACTATTAAAAAATCCTAAAAACGTCCTTATCTCATTTTGAACAACACCAAATACTTATATACAACAAAAATTACGTCAAGAAAAGCAAAAATTTCCTTTATTTCTTCGCCCCTTCAATTCCGCGCCTAAATTAACCTTATAATCTTGTAGATATGATATAAAACAACTTTATTCTAAACTATGTGTATGTTCTGAGCTACAAACGCACATATTTATACATGAAGAACATAGTATTATGCGAGTATATTTCACGTTTTTTTAAGTGGAATTTGTTACAGATGAAAAATATGTAAAGAATCATCTCTAGACCAATTTTATGAACAATCTTATATAGAGAATGTAAAGAGATCTACATTATATTTATATATTTGTGCTATATAGCATTGCCATATTATAGTTTTTTCATATGTAATAGAAAGTGAGCCGAAAATTTATGACTCACTTTTAATCATCATAAGTGATTCTATATATATATATTTTTTTTCAATTTTTTTACTGCTCCTTTTTCTTTTGTTATTTAATTCTCTTTCTTATTATTTTACATGATTTTGGTAGGAAATTAAATAGGAAGAAAATTTATGGTTTCATATTAAGAAAATGGTCTCATACACATGTACATGTATATAAGTAAGAGTCGAATTGAACGAGTCGAAGATATAAGTATAAGAGGAAAACAAAAGTGCTACTTGAAAGTAAGAAAGAGAAAAATGAATTGAAAAAAATTCGAATATTTATTTCGAATTTTTTGTTCATTTTGTTAGAAGAAAATTTTTTTCCATCTCCACCCCCTCTCAAGTTGTCGCCTCTTGAAATTTGTTTAATTTAAATATTTGACACCTTATATTTCCGAAACCGCAAGCTTTTTCAAATTTCTATAAACGCAAAAAGTTATCGGTAAATTCCATTACATTAAAAAATATAATTATTTTTCTTAACTCACATAATTAAACCTTAAAATCAAGCATTATGTTTATCCCACTTTATATTAATTTTTGCTTTACTTCAAAGACTGCATAAATCGTTCATCCTAAATATATGCAATCCTAGAAATAGTTTCGTTTATGAATGAAAATAATTTTAATAGTGTGGTGGATATACATAGACTGTTTTTAAAAGCAGTATTTTCACTTGTTGAAGGGAAAAGTGCTACAATACAAACCATTGGTTTGATCCAACTTTATTAAACTTGTTGGTGTTATTATAATGTCATTGTAAATTATATTTTTATGCATTCAACTATTCAAAAATTTTAAATTTTTTTGTAAATTTTTGATGTGTTGCAAAATCTATCATAAGCTTACCGATTTGCAAAATGAACTTAACTGAGTTTGTAATATAATTGAGACTTTAAAGGAGAATTCCTTAATATCAGTCTTTGTGCTCAACCTGTAAATAAAGCAAATCCCTGCCTTTGAACTAATTTACTTGGAAAATATACAAGGTTAAGCGTAGAAATTTCATAAGGACAATATTGGCTTCGAAATTCAAAAAAGCTTTCTTAGTATTCTAGTGCTAAAAACAAAAATTTGTACAATGTCTCGAAAAACCATTAAAAATAAACAAAAGAACAAAATAATCATAAAATTAAAATAAAATCCAGGAAAATATAAAAAAAGGACACGAAATATTTCTAATTCATAAGAAAACATAAATTTACTTACCCCTTTTGTTTTCATTTGTTATAATTTAAATGTACAATCATAAACTTAAAAAAAAAATTCTCTTCATTTTAACTTTTGCAATCCTTACTCCTATACTTCTACTTGTAATGCTCAATATCCTTGTGTGTGTATAAAATATTATTGTTGTATATTTTTATAATATTTCCTGTTTTATTCAATATTTATTTCTAAAAGGACTAAAATAGTCAAGATTTTTATTTAAGAGATTTTTTTTTGACTGTCCCCATGTGTTCATAGTTTTGTTCATTTAGCCAGAAAGGATTAATTTTCTATGGAATACAACAATCTTGTTAAAAATATAATGAATTGAGGTATTTATGTGTGGGAGTAGGGTTTTTCATATAAGAGAAGTTAAAAGATTTTACAAAAAGGACATTTCGTACATTTTTCTAAGATACCGAAAATTTTGAATTACAAGTTTGAAAAGTTGTGCTTACATTAAAATTTTAGATTATTGAAAAGATTCGGTAAGAAGATTTGGCAGCATAATTTGAAATTATAGTTTCGGGCATTTTTGGTTCTGAAAAATATTATTTCATTTTTTGGCAAGAGTAAAACCTTTGGAACGCATTTTGACTTTTTCTGTTTCCGTTCGTTGTGCTTATGGTTTGGATTTACTTAATAAGAAAATTTTTGAACAGTACAATATTATAAATAGTGAGTGCAATTTGTTTTTAATAAAAATTATAATATTTTAAGCTGTAAATGACGCCTTAAATATTAGGTAGTAGAAATTGAAAATAATCGGTATTTATTGCCTTCTTAGTTGCATAACTTTGAAAGTGTCATAGCTGTAGATTTACGTTATTCTAGCCAGCGTATATGAGACCCCGTAGATAAATAACAAACCCCGTTCTTATGAACGGCAAGCGAATTAAATGAGACAAAAAATTTCCGTATAAAGGTTAAATAAATATTATGCTTGTTTATAAATTTATTTCTATTAAATATATATATACATACATACATACAGTGAAAGGGTTAATAAAAAGGAAAAATGTAAGAAAAAATTCATATTAAAACACACTTAATGGACACCAAAATTATAGTAAATTTTTCCTTATTTTTATTTTTTTCCTACATTTTTAATATTATCCTTTAAGGAAATTTAATTTAATTTCATTTGATACTCAACTGTAACTTAAGTTTCTTATTTTGAAGGAATTATATATTATGAGGAACAACCGAACAGAAAAACAAAAAAACAAATATGAAAAGGAAAACAAAAAATCACAATTTAAGAGGAAGATATTTTTAAGCTTCAAAGGACATCTGGACTCTAAATGTCATTATAGATTTAGTTAAAACTTATATAAAAAGAAAATCTTATTTTTTCCTCTGTTTTTCTATTACAAAATATAAGAGAGAGATGAAAAGAAAATTTAAGCTACCATGTTATATGTATACAAAAAACAAAAAAAGGACATTGCTATTAAGATTTATTTATTGAAATTAATATTTATGTATATTATTGTATAGAAGGGAATTTAATATTTAAAAGTAACATATATCTTTTTCATTTAATAAGGATTTAAGAAATATTTTATATGTGTATATAATTTTCGGAATTCACATATAATATAAATTTGTAGATTGAGTATATTTATTCACTCATAATGTAAATAGCATGTACTCGTATGTTGTTACAATATTGACTTGTTAGAATAATAATGAGTAATTTTTATTTGGTAGAAAAAATATAACAGTAGAATACTTAAAATATAACGGTATAATATGAGAAAATCATAGTAAGGCTAATATGAAAAGTACCTAACAGAGAAGAGGTCTAAGAATTATATTGAAAAATATAAGGTCATTGATAATGGTTTGAGTCTGAGCTGAAATTTAATCGTTCCTTTTAGTAGCATATAAAATTCCCGATTTATTCCTGGCCTCCCGGATCGAAGTATATAGTTTTGAAACGGAATAATTTTTCTTAATGAGCATTTTGCTGCATGTAGTGGAAATTAGTCTACTAAATTGAATTTTAAATATTTGAAATGATTGTTCTGCAAAATTTGAAATTAGTGTTTGCAACAAGATTTGAGTGTTATACATTGTTATATGTACTGTGGTTACGAACTGAGCCTTTCCTATGATTACTAACTGTGTTTTAATTTATGCTTTATTTTTAATTGTATATATTACTTTTAATTGTTAACGATATTTATTATTATAGCTCTTTATTTTCTTACAATTTGAATTTGAAAGAGAGAATGTGCTATTAAAAAATTTATATGAAGATTTGACATTATAAATGGAATTTCTTATAATAGTTAACAATATTTATTATTAATTTATTATACTTCATATTATATGGTAAATTAAAATTTTTTATGGTATTAAGGGAAATATGGTTTTCTTTTTAAATAAATTTTATTTATTAAAGAGATAAAAGAGTATAGTATAAAACAATAACAATAATAATACAATTATTGAGTAGAAAAATACAAATGAGAATTGAAATTTAATTAGATATAAAAGATTTATTTATAGTCCTTTAATTTAATTTTAATTAAATTTTAAATATTGTAATTTAAATTGTTTTCTTTAGCAGATTTAAAAATGTTATTTATAATTTGTTTTTCTATTTGGGAATATTTACAAGCTATTAAATAAGCATATTTTAAAGCATATTTATAGGATTAACAAAAATGTCCAACCAAAAATTACCACCAACTTATTTGGAGAAAAAGAGGGGTTCAGTAATTTTAGTATGGCATTGATGTTGTAATAGCCGCCGCAATAATGAGTATGAAAATATATATAAATATATTCAGATATATTAAAAACAGAGCAGCAAGTTTCGTATAGTCAACCTCATTATAAAAGAAAATAGGCTCACTTAATTATAAATTTAAAAAAGTGTTAAAGTTGAATTTATTTTCTAAGCGTTTTTTGGCTAATTTGTGTGAGTGAATAATGAAGATGATTTACGCCGAATTCAGGGTACTGCCTGCAATGGTCTGGCGAAAATTTCTTATATCTTTCACCAGTTACACTAATCTGCACGTTAGCATTGCAAAACAACCTGTTTTCATTTCGATGTTTAACACTGTGAATCCTACTTGGTATCGCTATATGGCTTAGTATATATCGGACCGTATTTTTTCTTCAATTTTTCTGAGATTCCTTTTATACTGCATCTATTACAATGATCGAGCGGATATTTTAATTGTTCTTTTTACAAGTACATAACAATATCTTCAAGTGTGTTTCATTATCACACACCTTGGTTCTTAATGGTTTTGTTCCCATGATCTTCAGTGTTATAATGCCTACTACTACCTCCGAAAATATCCATTCAGATTTTCTTTAGTTGCATTCAAAGAATATGGAAAAGAGGATGGTGTTTGGTCCATGGATATACTTGTATGCTGGGCTACCCAAGCAATTATGCAATTGCTAATTAATTTCTATACTATAAGCATTTAAGAAGGCCACTTACTCCTCTATTTTATTTATTGCAATTTTTTCTTTTAATGTAAAATTTTAATAAGAAATTCAACCAAAAATATTGATATTCTTAAGTATCTCAATAAATTTTCAAGTGGAAAGAGTGGTTTTCCGTTATTTTGACTTCTTTACAAAATCAACGAACCTTGTGGCCGTTTAAATTCATATATGTATATGAGAACATATATTACTGTTTATACCATTGCCTTTATACAAGATATTTTTTTTTTTTGTAAGCTTCAGGAAAATTTCTCAATTGAATTATGAACATTGTAAATTTTCTTGATGTTGTAATAACACTGTTCAAAAAATTTTTCCGTTAAAAAATATTTTTGCTTTTTTATTGCATTTTTTTTTTATTTTTGTAAGGAGGACGTTCACTTCGCATTCACTTATTCTTCATATACTTTGAATATGATATCAAAGCCGATGTAAAAATCTACACTACATGTATTTAGTCGTAAAGTAGTCCTGAGGTATGAAAGGATCGAGAATAAGAAGAGGAGGATTTTTTCTTGAATTGCCCACTCGTTGCTTAAGGAACATTTTAAAAGAATATTTTGCACAATATTTTAAAAAATTTATTTGTCTAATATTAGATTTAGAAGAATGTTTAAAAAAAATGTTTGATTACATAGTAGGTCTGATTATATAGATGGGGGATTTAAAGAAGGTTATAATTTCTTTTTTTTCTACTGTGTTTTTTCAGCATTTCATGTATGAATTATCATAGCTATGGTATAAAGATAACAAACTTGAAGGAAAAGGAGCAGAAATGACTGAATACTGGTGGTAAATTGGTAAATTATTGCAACACATACATATACATACATGTATGTGTTTAGTGTAATGGTGATGTTTTAATGGCATAGAGAATAAGTGAATTCTTTATAGCATAAAATGAAAATTATGTTGAAGATTTATGATTAGAAAATTGTCGGTTTTTATTAACAAAATAATAAATTATATTGAAGTTGTTTCTTGTTTAAAGGCAGCAAAAAAAAAAAAAGAAGACGACTAACTGTACAATGAATACTTTGTGTATATAATTAAAGAAACTTCTTCCTGGGAAAACAGGACATTAAATAAAAATTGTAAGGAACATGTAATAATAAAAAACGTTCAAAATATAAGGGAACCGTTAAAGTTAAGTGGGTACTCTTATGAAATATTCAAACATATTTCATAAATATTTCAGAAATGAATTGAAATATTTTTTTATTTCCCGTAATAATTACCCAAATATTAACATTTTAAGCATGCGTCCATTAGGTCTACCATCAAATTTGAATTTTCAGCTATTTCTCTGATAGTATTGCGTTTCGGTTTCGGCATATGAAAGCAAAGTTCTTACAAATGTAAATCTTTTCTGTCGGAGCCAACTGAACTGAGCATTGTATTGTATATTGAATATACAATGTAAATGAGATGAGTATTGTACATTCGACCTGGAAAATTCGAATGTTTCCAATCTGATGAAGGAAAGAAATCCACTTATGTATATATACATCACAACCTGAGACTTGGTGTGTTAAATTTCATTGTCAGTATGCTTAAAATAAAATAAAACAAAATTGAAATCCTTTTAAATAAATAAGTTAAAATTTTTTTTTTTTCATATGCGGTCAAAATTAATAAAAATATTGTGGTATTTTAAATTTGATGCTTTTCAATTTTTAATCCATAAAAATTTTTCTAACCATTTAATTGAAAATTTTGGATAATTTAAACCCTCAATATTATTCATTGGTTAAAGTAATTGAATTTATTTTGAAAATATTTCTTTTTATTTTATTTTGGTTCTATTGGTTTGTAGAGTGGTTAACCCTTTTGTATGAGTTAAAAAAAAAATTTTTCTTGTCCTAAATTTTTTACCAAGTGTATGGCTTTTATTTGATATTTTTGATTCGGTAGCTATTGGAAGAATACTGTATTTATAGGGATTGGAAAGACATGATTTTCATCACATTACTTCAATGGATAAGTTAGGAAAACCAAATTAATATTTGAAGGTTTAAACAGAGGTATTTTGCGATTCAGTAAGGAGTAGTTGAAAATTGCTCACTGCCAATAAACCCTTTATGATTTAAGTGGAACACTTGCTATATTCCATGGTTATGATGCATTTTTATAAAAATTGTTGATCAAAAATAATATGTAGTTTTGGTCCTATTAATCAATTGTATTAAATTTGAAATCAATTTAAATAATTTGTGGTTATCTTTATATTTGGTTTAGATTCAGTAATGTAAAATTATTTATTGTAAAAACAAATTTTTTTTATAATTCGAAGTTTATTGAATAAAAAGAATATATTTTGATTATCAGTAGGTATAATATTTTAAAGCACGATACTTTGTGGATTTTAAATTAAATTTGCGGCGAAAGAATATTTGCCACATGCCTGTATTTTTGGCCGAATAAGTTAAAAAGGTATGTAAATTTTTATTAATACTTGAACTTAGTATTAGTAATTACAAATTGAGAGCAATTTGCACTCAATTGTTCAGAATTATAAATTAACTTATGATTGAAGCTCGAAAAAATTGTTACTTTCAACCGTCATTTTATAATAAGTGCAAAAATTTTAATAAGTTATATTAATTTGCCAAACGAACCCTTTACTGTGGATTGGATAAGTTGAATAATTTCCAATATTGGTATAACAGCCAAATACGCTCGTCACAGACTATATCGGATAGTGTACCAGCCAGCTTGCGGATAAAACTAAATTTGAAACTAAAAAATGTATTCAAACATACAATCAGATTTCGCTTATTAATAAGTTGACATTTTGATATTTCGCTTTCTTTTTGAATTTAGGAATAAAATATTTCTTTAAAGAAAAAAAGACGGTCCAAATTTTTAAGTTGATTTTGAATGATTATTCTAATTTTTTAAATTTCCTTTCTTCTAATCTTATCATTTCCACTTTGAATTGAATTTCCGTTATCATTTTCAACATGATTGTGTGATTCATATATGAATAAGAATTTAAAAATGAATATGAAGAATTTTTTTGCATGTTGACTATACGTCAACTGTAAGGTACGACATTAACTATAAAGAGATGAATTAAAAGTGTTTGCCTTTCTTTGACATAAGAGATTTTTTTACTTGTTTGTAACCTGTAAGTAATATTGCGTAGTGCAAATGTGACCTGTATGCCGATAAGAAATACTGCATAACGCGTTAAGGGTATTAACAACACAGATAAGCTTTGGATACTTTTATATTATATATTGCACGGGTGTGACAGATATGTTGGAAACATAGATCTGACAAGGAGGCAGATGGCAGATGGTACTAAATGGCTGGAAAAAAAGTGAGAAGCCGGGAACGTGTGCCTTTTTACGATATTATCTTCAATTCGTTTTTGAAATAGATAATAGATAGAAGAACAACGAATAGATTTATAGACAATATTTACAATAAAAAAGATGGGTAAGAGAACAAGGGCAAGTGAAATGTATATATATAATATGAAATAGAAATTGCAAAAAACAGTATTGTGCAGGTAGTGACAGAAACAGTATGAAAAATTCTGGGAAAATAAAAGAAGAAGGAAGCTTCACTATGAAATAGAATAGCATAGTCTATTTGAAGTATATTAACAGGGGTTCCAACTTAAGTTAGAATGGTTTATGCAACTTGAATTAGAACCACTCAATTGGTGGAAACATCAATTTCAATTGAAGTTGCATAAACCATCCTTTTCATCTTCCACTTAAAGGGACAAAAAAAAAACCGGCAGGAAAATAATCGCGTTTACGATCAAAAACCTTCAGTATTATAAATCAAAAATTAAATTCAATTGTCCTCTTGTTCTAAGAATTTCTTTTTAATATAAAAAATCAATCTTGAATAACACACAATTGCATGAATTCTTTCTTATTTAAATCAAACAAACCATAAGTTGAAAAAATTTTTGTTTTCTTGAATTTCTTTCCTTAAAAATTGTGAACATTTTTTAGTGTGTTACAATATGAAGGTAAAAACGTGCTCCGGTAATGTCAACATTAAAGTAAAATTACACTTTTGTTTAATACATAGTACATTTGCTTTAAAGTAAGAAAGTTTAAATCAAATACATACCAGTTTGTATAGGTGTACATAATATGTACATGAATGAAAAATACCTTTGGTGGAAGGGTATTATAATAACACATTTTAAAAATATAAATTTTTCGCACGTTCATTTTGGTATTTGACTGCTTTCTGTTTTTTCCTTCTCTTTACCTATTGCCTCCTTTTTTATCCCTTCTTGAAATAAAATTCGAATTAAAGTTTATAATAAAAAAATGAAAATCAGTGGTTCTAAAAAAATTATTTGTATAAGTTGTGAAAAATATTGCATCTTCGAATTGAAATTCGAAAAATTGACTGACTTCGAAACTTATAACTGATTGATACAGATTTTATGCTAAACTTTCACACCATTGTAATTTAATGGCCAAGCTTATTGAGTAAAGTTTTCTATGCATTGAAAATCTACTTAGAATTTTAAAGCAAATAGAAATTCTAAATGTTTTATTACATAGCAAAATAAAGAATTCTATAGAACGTCCGATTCAACTGGACAAATATTGCCATTCTTTTTACCAAATGCTAACCAGGAGAATGAAACATGAAAGCAGATTTAATTTTAATTTAATATTTATTAGAAATCTACCTACGAAAAAATGCTTAATTCTGTGAAAGAATACAGAGAGTTCGGTCCGAAATTCTTCAAAGTTTCTTTAGTAAGATGTTTGAGAACCATTTATATTGTGAAAAACAAACATTAATCCGTCGAATTATAAAATATAATAAAAAAAGAACAAAACAAAACAGAGAATAAGAAAAGTCAAAATGTAAAAATATTTTTACATTTTGATTCCGATTCTTTATTATCTACATATTTTATTTGTACACATATACACACATTTTGACTATTCCATTTTGTCTAAATTCAATATTAAGCGTGTACAGGTTAACCGAGGCTCAAGATCATTCCGAAAGAGGCGAATAGAAAACGACCAAACGAAGAAAAAGCTCCATGTGATATTTCTGAGGTGAATTTCAAATATAGTACACCATTTTGGCTTCGTCTGTCTTATTCCTGAGTTATTAATAAAAATGTAGTTGGTTTTCAGAAAGACAAATTTTAAGGAGGCTCATCATAACTGGAGAAGGAGAGCTCAAAAAAAAAAATGTTACTTGTTTTTTTTGTTTGTGAGGACGCAGATGTTCTATCACTTAGCTGCGGCAGTATAATCGAGTCTCGCATACCTAGTATAAAGTAAGTAACTACGTTGAAAAAAAATTTATACGGATTTTTGCAGTCCATAAATTACATTTTTCTTTGTTTTTCTTATACATATATGTATATAAAATGAAATGACAACACGTAGAATATATTTCGTATTATACATACACATACACACATTATATCTATGAACATTAAATAGAAAATAATGGTGTCATATAAAAACGTTTAAGATTACAACAAAAATACGAACGATTCATACAACAGTTGTACAATTTTTACATACATACGCACATCTTATTTAGTATAATATTGAGAAAAAATTTAAAGAAAAAGGATAAAAAAATCCTTTTTTTTTTTACATGTTTACTTAATATTTAGTTGAATGTAATGGTCGTAGATATTTTCTTCATGTTCTATTTTTATTTCTTATACATACACCTTTCATACACGTTGTATATTAAAGGTGTTAAGTATGATAGGATGTTTTACAAGAGTAAAGGGATCAAAAAACGTTTATCATGGCTTTCAGTCAGTCATCCTTAAGTTTTTGTGTTTTTGCTGTCTTTATACACTTTTTGATGAAATAAGGTGACGGCGGTTTTATATTGTGTTTGCTGTTCTTTTTTTGTTGTTATTTTTTTTTTATTTTATAAACGCGATGCTATAAATTGTATTGTAGAAGACAATTGGAATAGAATGAGTGCATAAATTTAAAATGATATTTTTTGTTTCTGTTGTAATAATGGTGATTTAATTTAGAAACTAAAAATATATTTAAATTAACATTCATACAACATAATATGCAAATTAATTTGTTTATTAAAAGAAAATAATTTCGATTTTATTTTTTTTTTTAATATCCTTTATAAATCCTTGTGAAAAACGTGTATTTGATAAAGTTATTTAAGGATTTATGAAATTTAACTAGAAGGGGATAAATTTATTTTGCATAATTTTGTATTTATAAAAAATTCTAGCTATATTGGAAAAAATATTTGCAATTTTCTAATTGGCAATAAACCAATAATTAAATTATTGGACTTGTCGTTAGATAGATCATTAGCACATCTTACTATAATCACGCCACATCCAAATGAACTTGCGTATTAAATTCGATTGTCGTTCGGTAATAATTTTAGTTAATTATAATGAAGCATATTTGGAAATTGGTAGTGCATTTTTGTGGTGTATAGGGTGCTTCGTGGATCAGATTTACTCTATTATGCGAACAATTATAGTAATTAAAAATATCCTTTTGTAAATTTATTATACATAATTATATTTGGCTCAAAGGATCATATTATTCTATATTGAGAAGCTGTGTAATCATGAATCAATTATAAATCATTTGTGAAAACCTGCAGATGTAATGAATTTTGTCTAAAAGCACTAATTAGTAAATGATTAAAGGGTAAGGGTTCCAATATTTTATATGAAATGCTGTAATATGAAAAACTAATAATTAGAAAAAATTTTCCTTATACTTTATTTATTAATGATTAATTAAGAAATTTATTCGATCATTTTATTAATGGAAACCAATCTAATAGATTGGTATCGTAGATTTCTTAATACATTCATTCCAAAAGAAAAATCTAACATTTTCTGCAATTATTCCCAATTTTCATTCTAATTGCTAAAATAAAATATTAATTTAAAAATTACGAAGCATAAATTAAGTTATACTTTCTTGTTTAATTGCCATCATATAAAAACAAAATGGGAAAAATTAAATAAATTAAACTTGCATCATCATTTGTCATTTGTCATTTTGAATCATCCCTAGTATTAAATTTTTAGATTCGAGTAGAAAACATGTAACTTAATTAAAGAATTTTGCAAAATAAAAATAAAAAAAAATATTAGGCTACAAATAAGAATTTTTTTTGTTTGTCATTTCGTCTGTTCATAATTTGTGGCAATTTATTTCTAATTGAATAGGGTTCCTTTCAAAAAATAATAGAACACAAAAATATTCAGACCCCCATATTACATAAAGCGGATTTCTAGTCGAAAAGATTAATCACAATTATTGAATTCGGTTCAATTATAAATTAAAAAAAAATGTGAAATTCAAGTATAATTGAAAATATTACTGATTGCTTCTTTAATAATGAAGGTATTTCGACTGCTCCCTGGATAATTTGTATAGGTCTAATGCTGACTTTCTAACTCAGGATAAAAATTTTTGAAATAGGTTGTTTATTACATATGAAAAACTTTTACTTCTTAATTATAAAAATATTGAAATAAATTTAATTAGCAATCGATATCAACTGAAAATGAATTTATAGGAAAATTGCTTGTTAAAAACCTTAAATTAAAATATTGTTTAAGAAAATTTATTTGTTACCAAAATGAAATGGTCTAAATAATATATATGTATATATTTTTTTTCTGGTTGGGCTAATTTATTTTAATTTTTCAACTTATTGCACATTTAAAAATCATAAATCACAATGAGGACATAATTTAAGACCCTTATTGTTTTCACTTTGAAAATTTCGGGAAAAAATGAAAGAAAAATTGAGAAAAATTAAGTGCGAAACAGAAAAAACGTAAGGATTATAAACGGTCTGTAAGATTTTTGGATATTGCAAAGAAAATTTGTAAAAAATAAAAAGTTTTGGTTTCGTGGAAAGATTGAGGCATTAATAAGATTTGTCGTCAGTTACTGCAATAAAATTTTACGAAAATATTGTAACCAGTTGTTTTTAACATTCTGTAAAATTAGCACATTTTAAAAATTCCAGCAGCTTCAGATCACATAAAGCCTCTTCTTCTCTTTGTTGATCAATTGTATAGTTCACAAGTATAGACAACTATCTATCTTGTTGTTAAGTATGTTTTACTTTTCGGTACAGTTATTATCCAGTTATATACAAATGATTCTGTGAAATACTGTATGCTCTTTCAGTTTTTTAGAGAAGGAATTCGACATAATCGCCTATTATGTCAAAAATAGCGTAAATGAATGCGAATTCGCGTTGCTTAAAAAATATTTTGAAATTTTTGTTTTGACATTTCAAAACGTGGTTAACTTATCTTTCTCTTTCTCTATCTCTCTTATTATTCCTTTGCATCTTTAAACAAAACATTTGTCTCTTTTATCTATCAAATTCATATAAAAACGCCGATGATACAGAAAAATTATATTTCATTTCTAATTTGTAATTAAAAACAAATTAGCCAATATAAGAATCATCTTTTGCTGTGAATATCAAAAGAGACAAGAAAAACGGAAAACACAAAAAAAAAATTAATTTTAACCAAAAAATATGTCAGGTAATTTTACTCTAATTTAACGGTAAAATAAGAAAAAAAAAATACAAATAAATTAAAAGTTCTGGTTGGTTCTCAGGTGCTTTTTTTTTGCATTTATGATTTAATGGCATTTTATATAACATTTTAAATAATTGAATAATTTTCCAAAAAAAATTATAATTTCTATTCTTCTCATTTATTTCTAAAATACCATGGGAAATTTTTCCTTCTCTATATACACCACCATGATCTTGCTTGTAAATGTAATTAGAATAAAATTAAAATAAAGAGAACTAAAAACAAAATGTCTCTAAAGTAAAGAAAAAGTAATTTAAAAAACTCATAAAAAAATCATTCTTGTTAAAAATCTTAAAAATATTTTTTGGTGTAATTTTAAATTTGGGGAAACGCGTGTCAAAAGTTTATAGAGAATATTAATTTGTGGTGGATATGTGTGTATCACAAGTATAGTTATCGAATTTATGCTTAATAAAATTTACTAATTACATACTTGCATAATGTCAACTTGAGAAAATACTTAATATTAGAATGACACACTTTGTGTGCTAGAGTTTCAAATATGGAGTTGGAGTCACATTTTGTCCGCCTTTAATGATGCTAATTGATGATGATAGATTGCTTAAAATTTCATTTTTTACAAGTATAATTTAATATTAAATCATTGTTTTAGCTGAAGCTGGTGAAGAATTTTAATAACTCTTATAAGCAAGTAATATTTAGGATTTAAACTATTAAGATTTTAAATTGCTTATACATTTTATTGGGTATTGGAGCAATATTGCTATTATGTATGGGATTAAGTCGACTAACAGAATAAATTGGCCAGAGGAATGATTGAAAAGTTATTATATGAAATATATAATAAATATTTTCTTTCCAATCACTCCTGCTTCTATGAATTATATGGGGAGGAACGTATTGATATCTTAAAAATCAATAAATATGGTTTGTGTCTAGAATAATTTTTAATTACAGTCAAAAATATTAAGAATTCTACATAATGTTGTAGCATTTTTGAGATTGTATCAGTTCATTTCGCATAAAAAAGGGGAAAAACTTGATATGTACGTATACAAACTCATAAATTTTTTCTGCATTATAACTGTGTTAAACAAATTTAAATTAAAAATGCCGTATAAATGTTATACTGCTATGAAAGTAGATAATATATTATTTAGTATATTATATAATCAAAGAGAATATTTCTACAATTTCAACAAAAGAAAAAAAAAATCCAAAATTTTATTCATATCCTTATAGCAAAAGATTAATATTATGTTCTTTTGACTCTTTAACATGTTAATTAAAACGAAACAAATTTTATTATTATTTTTGTTCATTGTATATGTGTATGTAAATAAACATACTGTGTATTTAGCTCATTTTTATTACTTGTATAATGAGTTCTCTTAATTGTCTGTTTAAACAATTCATATAAATATTAACGATTACTATGTAGCAAAACCATGTGAAGGACAATTTGCCTGTAATTTTTTAATACCACCATGTAGCTCAATTTTTAGAGCATCCACCTAGAATGCGACAATCTGGTTCGAGTTCAGTTTTACCTTGTCAAAAAAAATCAAAATTTTTAAAAATTTTCAAAAAATATGGTGACATGGTGGGAGAACGCGAAAATTTTTAATTTTGACAAGATAGTTATTTCGGCAAATTTCGCGTACACCGACCTTGTCAAAAAAAACCATAATTCTCATTCATATATTGACGGAATTCGGAAATTGATTTTTTGAAATATTTTTGGTTTGAGTTCAGTTCGAAAAGAAAACTTAATTATTTTGGAGTTGTTTGAAGAAATTTTTAAAATAACTTAAGGTATAATTAAAATTTGCATTTTAGTTTTCATAGTTTTACCGGAATCGAATGTTCTGCTGCAATTTTCTCAGTAATTGAATTTCGTATTTTGACCCGAATTGGAAATCATTAGTATATTTTTACGTTTTATATGGTATGTTTTCCTCACACGGAAAGGACGGGCTCTGTGTTTTAAAATTATTTCATCTTATGAATATTTTCGAAGAGTTGCTCTTGTTAACTGTAAATTCCTTTTTACAGTTCAAGGGAAAAATTTAAAAAGTAAATGTAAAATTTTTATTTAAAAATTTCTTAAAACCCTTAAGTGATGGACTATAAAAAAATAAAAAGACTATAAGCCTTCTGTTACTTTTCATATACTTATATACATGCATAATCTAATTTGATTTTACAATACACATAATAAAGTGCTTTTGTGGAAAATTAATGTGCCACAATACTCACATTTATCTGAATTCCCTTGTATTTATTATATATTCATATAAACCTTTTATATAATACATTACATAATATGCTTATGTTAATAAATCTATAAACATATGCACATTTTATATTCTTTGTGTATATTCTCAATATAAAATATACATGTACAATTTAAGTGTGTAAATTAGGCAAGAAAATGGACAGTGTTATAAAAGGATTTATTAGGTTTGTTATCAATTCTGTCTGATATTGATTTGTGGGTTAGGTTCAAATCAATTTTGTTTAGTTTTTATTTGAATTTTTAATTGTTATTTACTTTGTGAATTTTTTTTGGAATGTATTAAATTAAAATGATATTGATTGATATTGAATTTTTCTCTTTGCTATTTTTTTATTGATTATAAACGAGGTTATATGGTAAATGTGATTTGTTATACATTAAGTGTTATATTGTCGATTTAATTAATTTCGATTTTTGTTTTTTTTTTTTTAGCAAAAAATTTTGGCTAATAAAATTTCATTTGAATGATTAAAATTTGTTCTTTGTTTTCTTTTTTTTTTTCGGAATAAAATAGTTTTTATCTATTCAAAGAATTTCTAATTTTTCTATAAATGCATATACAAAGAATTAAGGTATTATATAATTTAAAAATAATTTATTTTATAGTAGAAATAGATTTATTTGAATATTGGATTATGAGATTTAAATGATGTCACAATCATATGCGCATATATATATTTATATATTTGTATATATATAAATTTAATTTATTTGTTATAATATAATTTGAACTCTGTTTAAAAAAGAAATGATGAATAAAAAAAATGTGAGGTTAACGAAATAGTAGAGAAATATTTAAAAAGTGGAAACTGGTTTTTAGCACATTTCATACTAAATTTGAAATATTAATTGGTTTTACTAATACTGTCCGGTATACGTTTGTTTTCGGAACTTTTATAAACTCTTAAAAATAGAAAATAAAAAGTTTATTAATAATATTGTTGATTTTGCTGAGAATAATTTCAAACTTTAGATGTCTGCAACTTCTTCTAGAGACTGTGAGCACCTTTTTGCTTGTATCTGTTCTTTCTCTTTACTTTGAAACTATAAACTTTATAAAATTTCCATAATAGCAAATAATTAAATTTAAATCAATAAAATGCCTTCATATTACAAAATTATAATTAAATAATTTAAATTATTATAATTAACCATGAAATTTCATTAAATGTCAACGGTCCCTTTTAGTATTATTGTTCTCATCCCCGAACTATGCAATATACTAAAAAGATTTGAATGATTATTAAAATTTTTCGACAATTGTCGAACTGATATATGAGGATCTGAGAAGCAGAGTGGCGTAAGCCACAAATAAAAAAATTTTTTTTTTTGCTGCAATCGGTTATGTACATCTTCTTAAATCAGTAATATTAGTTTCCAGTTTCGAACTAGCTTTTTTTCCATTTATTTTTTTTACAAAAGTACTTTTGCTTTTGTAAAAATTTCCTAATTTTGTAAAAATTTTCTGATTTCTTAAAAGCAAAGTGGCATAACACATATTGTGGCTTACGCCACTCTGCTTCTGAGCCCCTCATATATGGTTTGTGAAAAAAGAAAGAATTTAACTAGATTAACAAGGAAGAAGGATCAAAAATTTTTCCAGCATTATAATATATCTAGAGGGATGAACCTAAAATACTGTGAAATTTGAATTCAAGTTGAAAGAGAAAATTTTTTAATATTTCCGCCTATTTAGACCATTATGAAAGTAATCAGTGAAATTATGTACTTATGAAAATTTACACATACAATAGTATAGCATGTGTTTGATTAACTGATAATTTAGAATTTACAATTTCATTAAAAGATTTGCAATAAAAATTAATTGATTCACAAATAATTGAAATAAAAAAGGATGAGGAGGTGCAAAATTAATAAAAAAAAAAAATTTTGATTGCAAATTTAAATTTTGAATTTTTCAATAAGGTTCCGCATAAAAATAGTACTATAAACAATTACTGTTATACAAAAAGTATAACAGTTCCGCTGTTTTTGTAAATTGTGTAGTAATAATAATTATGTTCTTTCCAAAAATTTATGAGACCCATCTTATGGAATTTTAAAATTTCGGATCAAATTTAACTAGCACGTTTTCCTTAATTTAATTCAAATATTTTAAAAAGCTTAATACTCGTATTTTTTTGATGATAACAATATTTTGATGAAATTATCAGTAGCTCGTTCTTTTATTACATTTATGAATGTTTCGGTTGCATATGTTTAGGAGGAGAGTAAAAACCCAAAAATTTGAAAACTTAGTGGATATTAGTGATGAGTACTTAAATTAATTAAAATCTAGCTGTTTTAGCGTTTTATTTATAAAGTTGAAGTAGATTTTTTACTTTTGATATTAGCCTTGAACTAGTGAGTTTGAAACCCTTTATTCTTACTAGCAGAAAGAATTTTCGTTATTGATTTTACAAGAACAGGGAAGAAAATTTATAGAGGAAAGCTGTTACATTGAAATTTTTCTATGGGACTATTTTGTTAGTATAAACTAACAAAATTTCACATTTTTTAAGGATAGACGGACAAAATACAAAATCGAATACCAATTTTTTTTTTTTAAATTTTTATGAATGTTTTAAAAAATTCAAAAATATTTTTTTAGATTTATATTTTTTTTCCATATTTTTTGTATGTTTATTTTAGATTTAAGCAAGAAAAAACATTTGATGTGATCATGGAAGGCAAAGGCATATGGTCGATTACATTTCTAGATTTATTTTTTTTTCCGAAAGTTTGCAAAAAACATGGTTGATTGAAAAGAAAATTTATGTAAAACTTTAAATTAGATTTTAGCTTTTGCAACCCAATAAACTGGAATTGTAGGAATTTTGGGTAACGTTGATAATAATGATCTTTTTTTGGTTATGTATAGGAACTAAATTTAAAAGCGTTAAATTCTTATATAAGCTGAGCAATTGATGGTTCAATTTGCTTCAAAAAAGTAGGAGCATATTTAAATTTAAATCTTGAAATAATTTTAAGTAAATACTAGTTCTCATCGCAATCTTTAGTAGCAATCGGTGAGAACAAAACTGAAATATTGAATCAGATAGATTTAGAAGAAAAATTTATTAAAATCTCGATATACGACATAATTTGGCCTAATTACAATACCTCAGATATTGTATGAAATGTGATATTTAAAATTGTGCGGGTAAAAAATGGGGCAGAAGTAAAATAAGGGGAAAGAAAAAAATCACAGTTACAATTTTTTACTTGTTTTTTTTTTTTGTGTCTGTAAATTTATGACACTTTAATTGATTTACTCGGAACGTGATGGGAAATGTAAAAATTGAATTACACGTTTGCATGTTTATTTGCTTATTCTTTGTCGAAAGTGCTTGCGTATGTATTCGTATTTTTAATGTTCTTTTTCCGCGTTCTTTTGAATTTTACTTCATAAGGATTTTATTTTGTAAGCTTTAAAAATAAAAAAAAAATAGAGGATAATTTTTCCTCTCAGCACGTTACATTAACAACTGATTTAAAAATGGGAATTAATTTTAATGAATTATGATGAAAAAAATTTTCATATCATTTGTTTGTGAGTTGTAAAATTTGTAAGGGTCAAAAATATCTTTATTAATTTTGTTATTAAAATGAATACTAATTTTGGAATTGGACTAGTACAAAAACAATAAACTAATATTTAAATAGCTATGTATATTTAATAATTTGTAAGAGTTTGTTGTTCTAAATGTGAGATAATAAATTTATGAAATGTAAATTTTATTAAACAATTGGGTAAATACTGGGTTACGAGTAATATTACGAGTTTTATGCAATTTTGCATTATCCAGTATTGCTCTATAATTTAAAATATCATTATTGATTCAAGTTCAGGTTTAGAATTTTACGTTTGTAACCACCAAATTGTAGATATTAATAGAATTTTCAATTGGATATTGTGTAAAGTTTTCCATAAACCATGAAAATTTCCAACTTGTTAATTGTGGTTTTTGTTTGATAAGGAAAATTTTAAACTTTTTCAAATGGTATGATTCAAATTTATCTAAAAAAACTTTACTTTCACTTTTACTGACCACTTTTACATATAACAAGGGAGTTTATGTGACGGCAAACAATTTCGCATGTTGAAGAGTTTTCTACAAAAAAATGTATTTCTTTGTGATAAGAAAACGGACAAATTAACTACTTGGCAAGTTGTGTGAAAGAGATCTTTGTGTGTCTGTTTACCTGTTAGTTTGTATGTCATACTTTGTGAGCTCTTGTCTCTCTAGTTCATCTGAACCGATTTTCACACAAAAATTCATATATGAGTTTACTTTGGAGATGTTTTCATACTTTTCATGCTACCCCGTACTTCAAATCTTGACCGAATATGTGATTCTCATAAAAATATATGTACATATAGAAATAATCATCTGATTTTTTATTGAAATTTATTATTTCAGCTCTGTTTGAATGAGACAGTAAATCTTTGATGGGCGGTAGTAGAAGTATAAGTCAATTTTTTGCAAAAACCTGATAAGTACACCAATGTAATCTAGAGCTCAAAATACATCTTCTATCAAAAATTCATAGCGCTACGACACTTACAAACCTTTGAAACAAATGCATTTAAATATATTGTTCAAAGCAAAAGTGAACAATTTTATTAAGTTTTTTTGCTCTAGTGAAAAGTTGATATTTTTGACTTATACTCCTACTACCGCCCATCAAAGAAATTTTTCGGATACATCAGGGCTCGAAAAAAGAATAATAAATGCCATGAACTAGATGCTATTTTTATGTTTTTTTTTCATTTGTTAATGAAATAATTGATGCAATTTCTTGAAAATTTATATTTGTTTCACTCATCGCTTGTAATATATAGTTACATGTATGTAAATATTTTTTTATTAATGCAGTAGTACAGTGTTAAAATTTAATATTGGATTCAAATTGAATTTTAATTGATTTCTCAACCAGATTTCCCAACTACTCGGCATCCATATTTCGTTTTAACGATGCAATTAGTTGAATGGACCCTCCTGAAATTGTAATTATTATATAAGAAGCAATTTTATTTTTCTTAATATTATTAAGATATTTGTATACTTACTGTATATAAACAGGATTTCTGTTAAGTTCGATTTCTGTTATTTTAAAGAAAATAAAATAAAATAAACATTTAAAAAAATTCATATTATTCTAATTCATTGGGGACTCTGTTGATAAAAAATCTCGTCTCGTAGCTTTTTATATTTTAATTTTTTTTTTCCATTTAAAATAAAATGAGCTTTCATTATAAATTTTCTTAATCAATTACAAATCTATAAACTATTTGTAATATCTGGGATTTTAAAAATCAAAAGCTTTTTGAATTTATAAATAAGTATAAAATTTGAATTAAACCCCATAATTTGAATATTTCTGCCAATGGGAGTAACACAATATGTTTTAGAGTTGAACTCAATTTGAATTTTAATTTCAAATTATCAAAATTTAGAGATGTTTTCACATATTATTGATTTTTGATTTTGGACTAATTTTTTGAAGCAATCCAAGTCGTTTTACAAAATTATGGTATAAAATTAATAATTCAACAATTACATAAGTTTTTTGAATAACACAATTTTTTACTTGTTGTAATACTTTACACAAAGATTAACAACTTAATAGTTTTATCTTAAAACACTTTATTGAAGCTAACAAAATGAAAATTAATTCATTTTTTTTTGTAATAATTTTACAATTTGACATGATTGTGAACTTATTAAAAATAATACAATCATATTAAAACACTGTGGAATTCTTAAAATTGTAAATAAATTAATTTGTTAACCAGATTTCCCTACTAGTCGACATCCATATTTAGTTTTGGCGGCACAATTAGTATAATGAGCACTACTGTAATTATAGATTTTACATTAAAAATTAATTAATTTCCAATTTTATCTATACATATATGTATGTATTAAAATTTACAATTTTGTGGCTACAACACTGTGGTGTTCCAGACCGAGTTGTACTACAATGAGAAAAATAAAATAATATAAAAATTTTAAGAAATTCATATTCTTAATTCGATGAACACAGAATTTACAAAATTTATTTTCTATATTCAAATTTCGATTTCAAAATAAATTTAACTTTTTTGTTAATTAAATAAAAATTTCGATTAATACTATAAACGGATTGTGGGAATAGGTTAATTTTAAAAAATCGAAAGCTTTTATCGAATTATAAATGAGTAAAATATGAATTAAACCACACTATTTGAATATTTTTACCAATGCTAACATAATACTGAAATAGAATTACACTCAATTTGAATTTTAATATAATATATAACATTTTCAAGTAAAAAATATCCGTTGACCCTGCTAATTCTGTGTTATCCGTGCGAATGTTTTTTAAAAGCTATAGCCTTAGAGAAAATTTAATACTGATATTCTTCAGAATATTTATTGGCTTAATAGATTTAATTTATTGAAAAGTCTCATACAAAGTATCCTAGTGGAGTTCGAACAATTCTACAGCTGAAACGCTGAATTCGGAATGAGATTCCTGTCACTCGATGAGATAATTTATGAGTGAGTGCTTGAAAATTTTTAGTTTTTTATTATATATTCATACGAGTAGAACATCCAAAATAAATTCAACCATACATAATTTATTCTTGTATTTTACTAATTTTTTACATTTTATTTAAATTAATTTTATTATTTTTTACACTTTATTTAATTTTAATATTAAAACATCTTAAAATTATTATACACAGTTTTCAAAGCAAAATTTAACCCCCATATTTTTTATACATTTCTTTAGAGAAATTTTTGTATGGTATAACAGTTCTGAAATAATTAAAAAATAATTTAATAAAAATTGTAATGTAAGTATTTTTTTTTTTGTTTTCATTACGTTTTTTGAACACGGGTTACTGGAATACATGCAGTTGTAATGACAATTATAAGATAAGCTACTGCAAGAAAATAAAACATAACAATTCGATTTTTCATTACTTCTATTTTTATTTTTTTTTTCCCCAATAAATTTTATGCGATAGAAAGTTTTTTATTATTTTAATTTTAATTTTAAACTAAAATTATTTTATAACTTGAATAAACTTTAGAAGAGAAATAAATATAGAAATTATTTTTTATTTTGGATTTTCCATTGGTAAATTTATAAACTTTTTTTATTATAAAACTTAATAATATTGTTTTCATATTATACGTAAATTGTGGCATTTTTTGAATTAATAAGCATATTTTATAATTGATAAAGCTTTTTTGCTTTGAAAAGTTGAAATGAAATTTGTAGTTGAACAAATCTTGTATCACTTAAAGCTTTATCGTATATAAAATAAATAAAAATAGTAAATAAAATTATATTCAATATACGCAAATTTAGAAAGCCGACGTCATGACTATATATCGACTATGTTACATATTTACTATAGAATTCAAAAATAAAATCTTATACCTAATTTGCATAAAAAGAGTAGATGCAATTGAAAGCTCTAATTTGTAAATTGATAAATAAATTATAATGCAAATATATAATATGAGGTATATACAGTAACTATACAGAACAAGTTGTATTTTTCATACAAAAAAAAACAACATTTTTCTCTAATGAATAAAAATTAAGTGATTCTAAATAAAATCGTCACAATATTTGTTTGAATTTCAATCAATTCCGATATCGGAATTGATTAAATTAACTTAAGAGTACTTGACTTTTGATGTATTGCAGTAAAGGGTTAAATATAAAATCTACAAGAAAATATTTTTTTTTTTTTAAAATTCAAAAAACTTTTATTGTATTGTTCAACGTCATTTTATTTCTTAATAATTACTTGTTCTATAATTTCAAGCTGTTCAATTTTTAATTTTTATAATTATTTACTTATTTAGTTTGTGGTTTTCATTATTAAAATATAAACTAAAAAATTTGTTTAACAGTCATTGTTTACGTAAAGAACAGAATTTTAAATCAATTTAAACAAATCTATGATAAATGGAATTGACCCTTCTTGTAGGTTTATTAGAACCAAAATAATAAGGTTTTGACGTGCTGAATTTGATTTTCGGTGTTGTAGATAAGTGAGTAAAATGATTTAAACTGTTATGTCTCCTTGGAGGTATATAGTCGTATGTAAACTGTTGTGTTTTGCGGGATATATTAGATCTGTAATGAAAAAAATTTGAGCTGGTTGTCTTGAATCTCGTTGCGGGGGTCGTAAATATAGGATCATAATAGTTTAAATTTTTATGTCTGTTAGGTGTATAAAGTGTACTGGCTATGTTTATGGGAGGAAAAGATGTAATACTATTATAATGTGTACTGCTGTATGTCGCTGTTTGATCTGTATTGAATCGTGCCGTTTTAATTGGCATATTACGCCTATTGCCAAAAGTTGCAGGTGGATTGGACGTTTGTGTGTTGAAAGGCTTACAACCAAATTTTGTTCTTATACATAATCGTGGGTTAGAACTAATTATTAAGCTGTAAATTTAAATTAAAAGTTTATTATTTAAAAAATATTTTAGAAATATCATTTTTATTAAACTTACCAATTTATTTTAGTGATTTTGTGTTGATTTAATATAATTATAATTGTTAAAAATATTTTTATTAAAATTGTCCTTAGAGTCATTACTAATATATTTTAATTTTCAGATTTTTGTTTTATATTAAATTACAATTTTGATGATGTTAAATTGGAAAAAAACGTTCTACTAAGTAAGTATAACAATTCACGTCATCATGCTTTAGTCTTTTTATAATAATATGAAAAACCTATTAATTATTTTTCAATAAAAATAATTGTTGAGCCGCCAGTTCAAGTTTTATTGTCACTTTTGTTAATTTTCAATTGTTATATAACAGTTTCATAATTAAGTTTATTAGTTTGGAAAAATTCTAAGTTCCAACATTTTGTTTGAAAGCAATGTGCCCAAGATTTAAAAAGAATAATTGTAATAATTTTTTTTTTATTTATTACTTTTAAAAAGCTTCCAAATATTTTGATACTTTTAAAAATATTATTGAACAGGCGAGGAAAATAAACACTCTTTTTCTACGAATTCTGGTTACAATAACTAGGTACTGTTTTTTAAATTCCCTTGCGGTTTGAATAAATTTTTTTTTTTAATGAAAACGAAATAGTTACTCAACTCTAGTTTAATAATTATTATAAAATTTTGAAATTTCCAAAATTCTCAAATAAAATTTTATTTTTTTTTTTAATTTTAAAAACATTTATTTGGACGTGATATTTAAAGGCCAAAATAAAGTTAACAAATAAATTTAATCAAAAAGATTGATGCATTTTACATCCACCTGGTATTGGACAACCTTTATTTGATCCAATAGGTTTATCAATTAATTTTGAATTTACTGACATTGGAATAGTAGCTGCCAAAAGTATAAAAATTCCAGTTAATTTTTGTAAAATTTTCATTTTAATTTTTATCGAGTTGAATATCCAGTTGTTCGGTACAGGTGAAGTTCGTATGATGACTGAATTTGAAAAATAAATTCAACATTTTTATTTTAAATAATTTTTAACAACTAAATTTGCAAAACTTTCTTAAAAGCATGAATATAAAATTTAATTACCATATTGAATTTAATTTGAAATTTCCGCCTATAAATGAAAATGAATGAGTTCATAATTTTAATATACCGTGAAATGGTATTTGCAATTTCATATTTTATGGTTTTGTAGAACTCATGTGAAGATAGCGTTGCGGCTACATGTAGATTTATGTTCAACAAGAATCTTTAATTAAAAAAAGAATTAAAAAAAAAACAAGATCACTTCTCTATCGGTTTCTAATTAAATTTAATTTTATTAATATATAAATATAATTATTATATTATAAATTAATAAATATTAATATATAATATATATATAATTAAAAAATCCTTTGAAAACGCTTTTTCTTGCTAAACTAGAAGAGATAGAGCGATTCTAAGTGTTTTTTGTGATTACTGGGAACACAGATTCTGCCACTATCACTATAATAATACGCTATAGCAAGCTTACTTTCACATTTCTTCTGCTCTCCGCAAAAAATATAATTGCTGAACAAAGTAGGTGGGAAACTATTTTCATTTGTAATATTTAAGTAAGGTGTATTTGCGGTATTAATTAAAGCCATTAAGGGATATCTCCATTTCAATGTATATACAGAGAAATTAATTTCGAGAAACTTCAGTGTTATGATACGTTTTATTAGTGAGTTGGCTATGGAGTGAGCTACACGAAATTCGTTCCTCCCAAAGGCGAGATTACTTCCTTTATAGTCGAAGTTTATTGAACATTGACCTAAATATTTAATTAATATTTGAATTGTATCTGCAGTTTTCGGAAATACTTTAAAAAGAATCTATTATAAGCATTCAAGATCCATAAAAATTAATTTTCATTATAGAATAAACGAATATAGACTAAGATTTTTATATTTAAGTTTTTACAATAGTTACAAAATGCGCTAGTGTGGGAATGCTGAAGTATATTGAAATTTTTCTAATTTAAACCGCTTTACTTTAATTTACTTTGGTATTATTTAAAAAAATGGACGAAAACTTTTTTATTAAATCTTAAATGCACTTTATTATTTTTATTAATAATTTTCACCTTAATCATATTATAATCATTATAAATTTAAGATTCTGAATTAAACATTTCTTCACCAGATTCACGTTTTTGTCTTTGAAAAATTCTTTGGCGATTACGATGAGTCCAGTAATCCGAGAAATCTTCAGATGTGTTATCATCCCAATATTCTGAACTTTTTAAGTATATATATTGTGGATGTGGATGTTGTTGCTGAGCTTTTATTAAAACAAAAATGCATAAAATGAAAGCTAAAATAAAGAAATTGTGCTTAAATCCCATTTTTTTTTTGTAATTTTTAATTTTTGGCGTACTATTTCGGATAGGGACTTGGTCTTTAATAGTTGAAAATTATGACTGATATGAATATCATTTCTAGTTGATGCACAACTTTTATATAAGAAATAATTATAATTTATTTATTTATTAAAAAAAAAAAAATTTGCATTTTATAATAATTATTGAATTTCTTAGGGTTCGTATTGCATTTATACAAGTACAAATAATTAGGAATTCATAATTGAATTTTTTTTGATTTAAATTAAAATCATGATCATATAGCATGAATATTAATATATAACTCATAAAAATTTTTTAATACTGCACCAAATATGAATAAGTTGAATGACTTGTTATTAATAATGTGTGAATTAATTAGATATGCCAGTCGAATAGAATGGTTTTGCCGCCATAAATTGAGAAATTATGCATTTTGAAGATTATTTGCGATTAATTAAAATTCCATATCGATTTTTGCAATTACTTCTTTCCGCATAGTTTGAGAGTGTGATCTATAAAATTCAGCAAATCATCAGATTGTCTCAGAGTAGATCATCAATTTGTCTCACACTAAATATAATATTCTGCAAATGAATACAAAAT
This sequence comes from Condylostylus longicornis, assembly GCF_029603195.1. Taxonomy (NCBI): domain Eukaryota; kingdom Metazoa; phylum Arthropoda; class Insecta; order Diptera; family Dolichopodidae; genus Condylostylus; species Condylostylus longicornis. The sequence continues at coordinate 1,721,161 of NW_026577982.1, forward strand.
AACAAGTTATATAATGCATGAAGTGATGAAATATAATACATAACTTCAGTGTTGATGACAAAGGGCATATTATATTATCTTAGTATGAATATCTGTGAAAAATACCAAGATATAAAAAAATGTGAAAAATTTTACTCTTCTATTGTGTTTTCTAGGGTGATTCAGAAAAATTCCCCCTCCCCAAAAAAAAAACAAGTCAAAAATTAATTATTATATTATATTTCAAAATATTTTCCAAAATAAATTTCTATTTATTTTCGTTCAATATAAGTAGATGTTTTGAGAAAAATTTTTAACCTCCTCGGCAACCATATTGAGTTCCAAATCTACATTGCGCATTTCCTAAATAAGTTGCTCTAAATGCTCTAAAATTAAAGTAGAAAAATTAATAAATTAATTAAGAATTTAAAATTTTTTTGGTCTTATACCCATTGGCAGTTGTTAAAGTTAAACTAAGTAGAAAAATAAGTGTTAAAAATTTTTTTAAAATTATTTTCATTTTTTTCTTTGTTTAAATTTTATAGTCTCTACCTCTTTGAGGTCTAGTTCAAAACTGTAGTCTTGGGTTGAATTTAAATTGAAAATTTTTGTTTTGAATCATGCATAAATAAATTATTTTAAATAATTTTCATAAAATATCTTTAATATACATGGAAAACATATTGTGGTTTTTATTTTTGGATTTTTTTTTGTTCATATGAACATTTTACGAGTGTAAAACGTAGGTCATAAAATATGATGAAAATAAAAAAACTATAGTATATAAGTTTATGACAAAGAAAAATCTGAGGGTATCAAAAGATAATGGGTTGCATTTTGTATTTTTTGAGTATGCATAATATTTTAAAATTACAAGAAATCTATTCTTATCAAGTAATATAGCTACAGGATGGTAGAAAGTTATAAAACCACTTATTAAAATTTATAAAATTTTCAATTAAATCGGTCATAACATAGTCACACAGAGAATTTTCAGTAAGAACGGTGAATCAGAGGATCTGTCATATATAAAATTTAAAATGTAAAAAAATTTCTTAAAAATTATTAATTACGTAATATTTTCCTATGTATTAAGAGGTTCATAATTACCGGGATTTAGTTATTTAGCACAGAAACTAATCAATTCCTGTTTTGTAATTGTGTAATTGCATAAGTTACATTCATTTCTGCAATCAATATTTTGACAAACTTTTAGGTAACTTATTAATTAATTATAGGGTTTTATTAATCTAGTTACGTTTAAAAATTACAGAAGTTTTTCAAAATGTTCTAAATGATTTCTCTAAAAATATGAATGCGTGCTCGTTATTTTATAAAAACCAATGTATGTAAATATATTTTATATATTACTATTACATATACATACATATATGCACATAATGAATATAGTATATGTATAGTACTCGTATATTTTTAAAAAGACAGCACAATATTTTGCTGATAAATATTTTTCTAAATATGGAAATTGATGTGTTTGAATCATTGTGTTTGCAAATTTAATAAACGAATTACTTACTCAATTACATTATATACATGTATATATTATATGTATTATGTATATGTATATTATGAATATAATTAAAATTTACTTACATATCTGACTATGTTCACATGAAAATTTTATGAAATTTGAACGGGGAATTCCAGAAATTGTAAGTGTTATAAAAGGTTTAATTAAAAAATATAACTAGCGATAGTGAGGGATATGAGGAATCAATAATAAGGGAGTATTTCAAGTATTATAATTAGCAAAACTCTTCTATAATACCATAATTTAATTCTTTGCTTAGAACTTACATAATTTATATGATATACTGAATTACTAATACAACGTGTAGTTGTTTAATTCATAAGTAATGTTCCTATTACACTAATAATTTTAACTTAATGTTCTTTATAACTCTGTACCTCAGTCGGTAGAGCGATCGCCTAAAAAACGGTAGAACACTTGTTCGAATCCAGTTAGAGGAGAAAAATTTTAAAATTTTTCTGCTTTTAAGTCCCTCTTTTGATTATGTCATCCATCTGAAATTTCCATTAAGCTAATATTATATGATATACTTATATATATAGTTTTATAAGTTATACTATATACATATAACTTATCATCTTTGAAATCTAAATGGGCAGTAATAAATTTCATGTGCTAATAAATGAAAAATATGTTCAATTATTTTGCAAAATAATTTATTTTAAATAATAAAACCGAAATTGTCATTTTATTATAAAAACCGTCTTTCAGTTTATCGCCTAATTCAAGGCAATTCCATATAGTTAAGCTATATAATATATAATAAGTCGATGATATTCAATAAATTAATTTTTATAATATTATTTTACAGGTTTTACATACTTTCATTTTTACTTAAATTACTTTCATTTTTTTCAAATTATTATTGTGAATTTGCTTACGACTTACGATTTGCTTACGAATTTGTTACTTATTTTCAATATTTTACTTATTTTGACAGTATTAATTATTAATAGTTAATCGAATTTTACAAATTTAATACTTGGGTTGTTCACACGTACATTAACATTTCACTAATTAATAAACTCAAACAATTTCTAAAAACAAAACTGTATTTAAATCCTTCGAAAAAAATTTGTTCTAAGATCAAATAAATAAATTTTTTATGTTCTAATATTGTTGACCATTCCAATTATACTCATCCAAAACTATAAGAATAATTTAATAATTAATGTTGTACAAGCTGCTCCCCATATGTGTATGTATATTAATTATTACCTGCATGATTTCATAAATATTATACCAAAATGTGCAAATAATTTTAAAAAATTCCCGAAAAAATTTGAATAAAGCCATTTTTTATTATTGTTCGTAAGAAATCTTAAACCAAACTGTATTTCAGCTTATTATAATTTCGCAATACACATACGCTATATACAATATTTATGGAATTTTTAAATTAACTATTATACAATGATAAACCTCTTAATATTCAAAAGGTTCAAGGTTTTAATATGGTTTTGCTTTTACATAGAATTTCAATTTAAAATATTAAGTATACATACAGTATTATGTTATGTTTATGTTTACAGTGAGGCATAAAGAGTCTAAAAATAAATTGAACTTATGTACTTAAGTACTACGTACATTGGCCAGCATTGATCTAATTATGGATCTTATAATAGTGAGTACTTTTACACGTAAGAATTTCATATTATCCAATTTTAAGTTTCTCAAGTGAATGAAATTTTTAGATAACTAATGTAGTTAAAATGCTTAAAATTTTGTTATACATTTTACTTTATTAAATAAATTATTGTATTCTTAAAACTATGAGATAAATTGCCACAGTTCTATTAAGTTATATTTAATATTATAAGTCTTCATATATAATCTGCATTTTGTTGTTAACGACATGATTAAATTTCTTTGCTGCTTGTTTGATTGGCATCTTTGTTTAAATCCTAAAACTATTTATGAAAAATTTATTAATAAAATTTTAATTTTAAAACTATGCACAATTTTTGTGATTTAAAGAAATACTCAAAGTATACAAGAAATGGGAATAAAATTATTGCCAAATTTTTACGAGATTTCAAATTTTTTTTATTATATGAGATGAAGTAGATATTCAATTAATTAGAATATTAAATGAATTGAATGAAATTTTGAATAATGGTATTCAAAAATTCTAAAATCAGAAATTTTGCCTTCTCTGTAAATTATAGTTTGCGTCTGTAGCAAGCATTTATATTTTATTTAAAAATTTTAGTTAATAATTTTATATGAGTGAGTATAATAGCATAAATATTTTATTTAAATTAATTGAAATTCAATTTGAGTGTAACAAATTTAAAAATTTAACTAAACATGGAAATCTAAGACTTTAAGAGACAGAGCTCTTATGGATTTCAAGTTTAATTTATTCAATATTTTATTTAATATAATTCCAGACTTACCAATAAATCTCAGTAGATAAAAATTTTTTGATTGAGTACAATCTCCTTTTATACTCGTATTATTTAATTTCTTTTCTAATTAAAATTAAATTATTTTATGGTTTTATATAAATCTTAAATATAAATATAGTTTATAAATAAATTAATTTTTACACAATTAAATCACTATTTTTAAACTCGATTAAAAGTTAGTGTACAATATTACAAATAAAGTAAATAATACTGTTCCCACTATACTTATTTGATATTTTTGAACATATCAGCTCTTTCAATAATTGTACGCTTTCGACGTGCTGATCTGCAACCACTATCAATTCTAAGTACACATGGATTATACGCTATACTATAGCACATTATTCTTGAAATTAAAATTATTAAAAATATTATAGGATATAAAATTTTTGTTAAAAATTTCATTTTTGAAATTAATTGTACGAGTATTTAAAAATTAATAAATTACGAAAAAATTGTCGCTTCTTAGTATGGCTGGATTGTGACTGAATGTCTATAGCGAATTTATTAATTTTAAAATTAAATTTTTCTTCTTATATATTGATTCTTCTATGTTTTTTGTTAACATTTCTTAAAGCTACCAATATATGAGGTGAATGCATTTTTAGTACATTTCCAAAATAAAAAAAATTAACGAAATTGGAAAAAATGTGCATACTAGTTTTATTCTGTCCGTTTGAAAAACTTTGAAGCATTTCAGTCTAAATATTTACGCCGTAAATAATTAAAATTTTATAATCGATTACAAATTTAAGTGAAAAAAAAATCTGATGTTATCAGCACATAACCGACCGCAATATGTATTGTCTAGTTAAGTTAAGTGTTACAGAATATTAAAAAATGTCTGTTAAATACTTCCCTCCAATTTTTAGAACATTAGTAAGCTTATAGTTAACATACCCAGAAAAATGTAAATTTGGCTCTTAGTAGAGTTTCGCTTTGTACCAACCGAATTCTCTGAAATGCTTGTCAGTTAGTTTCGGTAACAACCAGAACCCAAATATCAAATTTCAAGAAATTCCATCAATTCGTTCCGTAGATATGGTTAAAAATGTAAAATCGGCCCGCAGATCAGTTTTCGAGCCCTGATCTTTCCAAAAAAATTATATATTCATTGTTTTAATACGAAGAATTCAAATATTAAATTTCAATGAAATCGGTTGATTATTTCTCTTTATATACGCAAAAATGCATATTTGGCCCGTAGTTAAAGTCCAGTTGCTGATGCCTGATTTCTTCCAAAAGTTAGGAATTTTCGCGGACGGTCGAGCAAAACTCATATATGAAGTTTCAAGTAAATCGGTTGAATATTTTCTTCAAAATGGTAAAAAATGTAAAATCGGCCCGCAAATCAGTTTTCGAGCCCTGATCTTTCCAAAAAATTTATATGTTCATTATTTTAATACGAGGAATTCATATATTAAATTTCAATGAAATCGGTTGATTATTTCTCTTTATATACACAAAAATGTATATTTGGCCCGTAGTAAACGTCCAGTTGCCGATGCCTGATTTCTTCCAAAACATAGGAATTTTCCCGGCCGGTCAAGCTAAGCTTACGTATGAAATTTCAAGCAAATCGGTTAAATAGTTTCTTTAAAATGGTGAAAAATGTAAAACAGGCCCGCTAAAAAGTGCAGTTCCCGAGGCCTGATATATTCCAAAAGTTGATCGATTCGTGTCATGGTCGAAATAAACTTACATATAAAATTTCATCAAAATCGGTTCAGTAGAACTTGAGATACACGCGTGCACACACAGACCGACGGACCGACAGGTTGCTAAAAATAGTTAACTTACACTTCCCTACTATGGAGAAGTACGTTCCCACCGAAAACTCGATATGCAAAATTTGTTGCCATCACACAACCTACCTATTGTTTACACAATACGGTCGGTAATTATTTCTACTTAGACCAAAATATTTCTGAGCCTCAATTTATCCGCCACCCCAAGCTATTTTCAGGTATCGCTCTTCGAAATATTAAAAAAAAACATATTGAAAAGAGTAATTGTGTATAAAAATGAAAGGCAATTTATAATTTTACGAACATCGAACAGTGACAATTTATTTCTTCGTAATCCCCTCTCACTTTCGAGTTTTTTACCCCTCAAATTTTGAACAGTGTCAATTTTTAGTCACCATACTATGTATGCCGTCGCACTTCTGCGAAAGCCAGAATATAACTGTAATATTTTTCTAACTTTTATTCTTTCCTAACTTTAGCCTTGTCTAATTTATTTTGTAATCTAAGACTTCTCCTAAACTTATGCAAAACTATATGACAATAAATGAATTTATTTTTCAAGAGAAAATTGTTTGCATTACTTAAACTTAAAACTTAAAATGTGCTGTTCTATAAAACATAGATTTTGATTACATTTTTACTACTTGGATTAAACAGTTTAATTTCTACAATATAATTTGAATACAGTAATGCCCCGTTTAATTGGCGGAATTATTTCGCTCTACAAATAAAATATAAAAATTTGGTGAATCTCTTAAAATGCTTTTTTAAATTACAAAGAATTTTCGCATTTCAGACAAGCTGCGTAGGTCAAGTATTATTTATCTTCATGCAAATTAATGCTGCACGAAAAACCAAACCAACAATTATTTAGATGCACAAAATGCGGCTGTCAGATTGACTAGCAAAATCTTCATCATTTGATAAGGAAGGAAAAGGAAATGGTGATATATTAGCAAGGGTTAAAGTTTATTTCGAAACACAAAATTTGGATTATAAGCTTTGGATGAGAAAAAATCTTCAAAGCACTCTTACCAATAACAAAATCAAAATAACTATAGAGTTAGAATTGGCATAACGCAACGTTTTACTCATGGGTTCATTCCTAGCATAATCCGTGCTATGATAACGAACATTGTGAAATGTTCTGTCGGCCTCAATTTGATAGAATTCCCTTTTAAAAACATCTGCTCCAACAGGAATAACGAGACAATGTTCCCTAAATCAAATTGATGAATTAATAAAAGCATTTGCTTTTTATTATTGTTACAAGTCTAACAATGATAGCCTATCTTCATACCGCAGCAACCTGAAACGATCGGTTCAACCTAAAGCACGCAAAGCCAAACATCAGAAAGAAAATATCCTCTCGGTTCAGAACAGATTACTTCGATTTTTGGGACTGTTGCAAAGTGTTTGTTCTAATGTGGAATTTTAGGTCTATAATTTAAAGTTATACTGTTCATTTGAAATTCAACAAAGTGATTTCATTCACTCATGAAATATTTAAACGAAAATAAATAAGACTCTTTTAAAAACAGAAGTACTATATAAATTTTCCAAAATCAATTTTTTTTTGTAACTTGGGGTTTTTCTATAATAAGTTTCATTTGATAACAGCAATTAAAAAGAGCTAGACTTATAAGAATATTATTTCGATTATTAATAATAAAGCATGCAGTTTATATTTTTTGTTTACATTTTGTTAAAATTTATATGTTAGGGAGTTTCCTACTAATTTAAATATTTTTCTATATTATTGTGGTGAAGCTTTTTATTAAGGCCGTTCAATGCGCTACACATGACATAATATATGCATTTCAGTTTATATTCTTACACTAATATAAATGATTATTACGAAATTACAAGTTTTTTGTAGAGCGATTTGGGTGGCATAAAAAATTAATCATTTCTTATCAAAAGTTTTATTGATTCTTAGAAAAACTAGAATTTTTTTTAAATACAACATGTAGATAAGGAGAAGCAAGCATTTGCAAAGCAAGTCAAACATAATGTTTGTGCAAAACAATACCATAAACGAATGTAAGAATTGTATTTATATCAAGTGTTGGTGTGAAATATAGATTAATGATGAACTTTTAAGAAATTAACCGATTTATTGTCTATTTAATAAGAAAATAACCGGTTTTTTAAGTTAAGAGTCTTACAGTCTTTAAACTGTAAGTGTGACCATATATGGTAGACTAATTCGTCATTCTTATAGTTTTTTTCAGTATAAAATTTGCGATTACATTCTAAGAAAGATAAGCACAGTATTGTCAAAATAATTAAAACAATTTTTCATCCTTATCATATGTTATGCAACTATATTCGATATATTTGGAATAGAAACTTTGAAAACCTACTTTTCTATTAAATTTCATTGAAAAAAACAAGAAAAAATTTTTATTTTTCTTTCCGAAATTCTCGTACAAATGAAAACAAAAAAAAAAATTAACATGAGTACTTAAAAATCAATTTAAGTTTTTTGGAAAAACTTAAACTAGAACATTTTTTTTTTTTTTTTTTGGAAAATTCCATTAAGATTAACTTTGATGCAAAAATTTTAAATAAATTTAGTTAGTATTAAAATCAAATGTATGTAAACAGTACAAATTATTAATGATTTCCATGTTATGTACTCATAATGAAAGGAGTACATTGGTATCTATAAATGCCATGAAAATTTCTCCGACTGAAAACTGCGGAAAATTGATGTTGATGCCAAGCTTTGATTAAAAATGTATCCAATTTTGTTGTTTTTCACTGTTAAGCATTTCGAATTTTATTTAACGTTTCCTAATCAATAAATAAAGGGTTTAAACAGGACACAATGGATGATAAAAAACCAAAGGGCATGCAATGGATCTCAACTAAGATGCCTAAAGCACTTAGAATACGCAAATGACTTCGCTCTGCTACCCCACACGCATTTAGATATGCAAACAAAACTTAATCAGCTGCATAATATAAGAACGAAAGAAATCAGTTTGAAAAGTAACATGAGAAAAGCCAAATCACTCCGAAAAAAAAACAGAAAACCCTTCCGTCTTCGTCATAAATACAAGCCCAATAATAGATATTGAACAATTAAATTATCTCGGCAGTATAATATCGATAACCGGGGGGTTAAAATAAGACATAGAAATTAGGTTATAAACTGGCCAAAGTTGCATTTGGCAAATTGTGAGCCCGCTGGAATCTTTACACTTATCCAGAAATACAAAATTAAAAATATTAAACACATGTGGAAAATCAGTCTTGTTGTATGTTTCCGAAACATGGCTAGCAATAATGAATAGACACAGACAAATTACAGAAACATTCATAAATAGAAGCCCGAGAATCATTTGTAGAGTATTCTGGTCCACACGAATAAGTAATACAAAACATCTGGGCTTTAACACACCAAGAGACTATTGCAAGATAAAAAGGAAAAAATGGGGATGGATAGGCCACACAAGGCCTTGGGTTCGGTGTCACAAGAATACAATCAAAAGCATAATAAAGAAAGAAATCGGCATGGCCAACACGATACTGAAGAAGAAAAGTGGAATTTGCGATAACAGAGTTCGTTGAAGAAGCTTTGTGGAAACCCTATGCATAATGGCAAATCACTTTCAATAATAATTTTTTCATTTTGTTTGCAGATCAGCTTATAGAATATAAAATTGAAGATTGACTTTGATTAAAGTAAGGCAATGATTAGCATAGGCTTTTTTAATAAATTATGAGTATTACTTAGAATTCTCGAAATCAATTTGAATTTTTACCGACAGACGAATAATTTTATAGAAAATAATTCGTATATCAACTATATTTTCTGATATTTTCACAAAATATACTAAAAGTATTATTTTAGTATGAAAGTATTTTTATTATGAAAAACTTTATTTTTCTTTAACAAAATATTTCATTTCATGAAAATCTTTCCTTTTATGACAAAATATTCAAAGGAGAAATTTCTCAAAATAATAAAAATAAATTCAGTTTTCAATCAAAAAAAAAAAGTACAAAATTTTATGAAGAAAAATATAAGTTTCGGAAAAATCACTTAACACTCAATAATACTTAAACGAAAAGTTCTTAACCCACTAATTTATTAATAATTTGGTAAAAAGTTTTTCCTCTTTTCTTTTTCTTTCACTTTAATCTTATATCCTTCGTGTCGTTTTGGATTCAGATGAAACTTTTTTTTTTTTTTGATATACACAAATTATATTTGATGCAAGTATTTTATAAGAATCACGTTAAAAACATTTGTGTGGCAGTCAGTTACTTCGAAATACTTAGATGTAATAGAAAAAGCTTAAGGTCGCCGGAAATTTTAAACATAACAAAATTGAACTAAGCGTGCCATTAATTTAAAGCTGTAAAACTTTGATAAAATTTTAATGTAAAAGTGAACAACTTTTGAAATTTTCATTTATTTTTCTTTTATGACACATTTGAAGTTTGAGCAGATACACTAACGAAATCTTCCCTAAACTAAATTCACAGCTTTAATAACTTGTCTTTTTATTTATGTCACCACCAGCTTTATGCCACCTTTTATTTGTCGTTAATGTTAGAATTAAACGAAAAACGAGTTTATTAAGACCTAAGTTTTCATCAAAGGCACTGAAATAAGAAATAAGATAAAAAATATCGAAAAGCCTCTTTTCAAAAATCCCCTTTTTTTTTGGTAGACAAATTTTTTTGTCCTTTTTGTTATAAAAAATTACTGGTAAAGCTTAGCTTTAAGAACTTTGAAAAAACTTTTTTTTTATTCTTATTTATGTAAGTTTAGAGCAGAAGACGGTTGACGGGGGTATGATGAGTAGAATTTGTAGAGAGTATATCACTTACAATATTACAAATTTTTTTTTTTTGTAAATGAAATTTATCAAAGGATCTGTAAGATGACAACTGAATTTCATATTAAAGTACATGCACTTACACATGTATAAATATATTTGGTGTTCGTATGTAAAGAAATATTTTATAACGGAAAACTTTTCTCATAAATAAGGAAAAATGGAATTTTTTTACGTCTGTTCTTTTTTTCTTTTGTTTCCTTTTCTTTGCCTTGAATCGGGTAGGTAGCCTTATAGAGACGAACGAAGAATGAAGAAAAATTGTTCACGTTTTTGATTATTTCTTTTCTATTTCATCGTCTTATTTAAGTTTTCAACCATTCATTACAATGTTTCATGCTTTTGTCATAACTTAAAAATATTTTGCTATGTAGTTTTAGAAAAAGTGTCTTCTTAACCAAAACAAAAAGAAAATACTGTAAAGATAAAATGCATTGAAAATTAAAGATTTATATTCGGTGTTGGTGACTACCAAGAGAACAGAAGAAATTTTGAAATTATATGCGCTATTGGTAATTTTTCAATTAGAACAGGGTGAAATCTGGATTAATCTTTTAAATGAAGCCTGGAAAGCCGATTACTTGAGTTATAGTTTAAGTCAACATTTCATGTTAAGCAATAATTGTCTTTCAATCGAATCAATTATAGGAGTTGCATATGTCTAATATTTGTTCTTAAGGGTTTCTGCTTGAATTTATTTCTAAAATGGGTTTACCTTTGCATTACGTCTCAAAAATTTGTTTGAATTATTGTTTACTCATTTTAAGGAGGAACAATAAATACAAGGCTTAAGGCAGTTTAAGGATCTATAGTTATGTTATACTGTAGGGTAATAATTTTATAATTGAGTAGAAAAAACACAGACTATAACCGTGTGTGCCAATAATTGCAAAGTTTCTTCGGAGGTTGTAAATTTTAAATTGTACATCCAATTTGGTTTGATAAACCGATCGGGAAACTTGAAGAAGATCAATAATTGTTCTCACTTTTCTTCCCCGAGTGCGAGGAGTATTTATATAATATATATCGGTAGCATAGTCTACCGAATAAATTTGAGCAACTTTCAAAAACTAATGCAAACTTTAAAAACCGAATGCAAACGATATATTCCAGAGTATTTAAAATTGTAGCACCATTATTTGAGCTAGCTACTTATTAAAGTTGCAAACATTTAACCAAAATTAATTTATATATATTAATTTTCTTTTAGGTTTTTGTACTAGAATGCCATCCTTGTTAGAGTGAAAAGGAATTAAATATTTCAGTATTATAGAAAAAATACCCGTATGTCCTAGGTCGTTAGTTTTTCTTCGTGTTATTAAAAGAAGTTCTATTTTTCAGTCGATTTGTTGTATTTTTTAAGTATAAAGTTATCAGTTTCATTGCAGGCATCACAAAGTACTTTTCAGGGATTTTTTTTTTCGGAAATCATGTAAATGGTTGGAAAAAGGGGGAAAAAATTATCTTTAATTCATTACATTGTAAGAACAAAATAAGTATATAGATTTATTTTTCTTGTAGTCATTTTGTTATAGTTGTAGGCCATTATCAGTTGTTATTATAGATAAATAGTTTTGTCCATTATTTTCCTATAGAGAACATGTTAAATTTTCTATTTGGAACATTTTAATTAAAATAAGTTCCTATACATATATTATAGTGTGTAGAAATAATATCTACTGAAGTGGCTACTATTATGAAAATTATTTTTTAATTCCAACGTAACTTTTTAAATTAAACTAAAAAAATCCATGCATTCTTTACCCCGTGTTGTCATTAATAATTGAGTACTAGGTCATTAATAATTAACTTTAAATTATTGTTTTCGGAAATTGTAAGCATAATATTAATTAATTGAATAATAATGAATTTTAAAATTTTTAAAATTATTTGATAAGGCCATATAACAAAAATTATAACTGCTATTGAAAGTATGAGTTGTCCAACTTTTATAATCGAGAACTCAATGAAGGTTAAGTTTGCCAATTACCAGAGAAGTTTTTCGTTTTTAACAAACACCCATAAATATTTACGATTCTATATAATTTTTCCCTAAATATGTCCAATTTTTAATGTTCATTTATCTATAAGTCTTCGTTATTGAAGTCGGCATTTGAAATTTACCCTAGATATTTATTTTCATTATATACGGTTACTTTTGGTATAAATGGTTATTATGGCTTCAATAAGAACAACTCCTAGATTGTAGATTGTAGATTTGTGCAACGGGGGCAACAATGCACCGCGACCACGTATAAGAATCTATTGTGCGCCCCCACCCGAGTGTGGGGCATGCCCTACATCACACGCTCGAGACCCACTCTCCTGATGATCTCAAGCAACTTGTGAGGACCAGAAGACCGTAACTCCGCCACCGTTAGAGCAAAGCTTCCCAGCACCTCCCCCCTCCCACGAGCAAGAGCATCACACTCCCGCAGGAGGTGCACTGAGGTCTCTCCATACTCCCCACAGAATCTGCAAGTATCCTCATTTTCCAGGCCCAGCCGACTGAGGTGTCCCCTAAACCTGCAGTGACCCGTCAAAATGCCGGTGAGGACTCTCACCTGGTTCTTGCCCATCCCTATAATTTTCTTAAATCGCTTCTGGTGATAATCTCCCAGGAGCTCTTTGGCTTGCCGCAGCCCCGGAAGACTTCTCCAGCGCTCCGACCACCTTCTTTCTGATTCCTTCCTTAATTCCCAACGAATCGGATGCGGTCCAATCCCGCAGAAGGGCTCCGGCCCATGAAGAGGTGTGCTTGCCCCCTTCCTCGCAAGCGCATCAGCGGCCTCATTTCCTTCCACGCCCACATGGCCCGGCACCCAACACAGTGTGACCCGGTTGCATCAGCCTAACTCATTGAGCTTCTCAAGACAGCCCCATACTGCCGCGGAGGATACTGAAAACGAGTTCAGCGCTCCGATCGCAGCCCGGCTATCCGACATAATCATTATTTCCTTTCCCCGATACCCCCTTTCTAGGCTGAACCGTACGCACATTTCAATGCCGTGCAACTCAGCCCGAAACACACTCGGAAAAGTTCCCATAGGTTCGGAGAATTTGGTCCTTGGCCCAAATACCCCTGCACCCGTCCCAGTACTGGTCTTTGACCCATCTGCGTACCATCTAATAACGTGTGTTCCACCTGGGAGGCCCGAAAAGTCACGCTCTCAGTCAGTTCTGTTACTCAGCAAGGACTCAAAATTTTTCTCGAAGCTGTATCTCCTTACCATGTCGTCTCTAGGATTAGAGACACAGATTATTCCGCCTCCATTTCTCTCCAACCTGAAAATGGGGTTGCCAACCTGAACATCTCCACAACAAGGTGCAAGGGGGTTAGTCCCAAAATCACCTCCATTGCCGCCGTTGGACAAGTTCTCATAGACCCTGTGATGCACACGCATGCGAGTCTCTGCAATCGTTCCAGGTTCCTTCTAGCCGTACCAAGAGCCACCCTTCTTGCCCATGCCACTGCTCCATAAGTTAGGAGCGGGACGACCATCATGGTGTACATCCTGCCCGAGATGGCCCTGCAGACCATAAGTGCCCGGGTTGCCCGTGTACACACAGCTTCCTCGTGACTTCGCCAAAGAAGCTTGGAATCAAACACCACTCCTAAGTATTTGACCTCCGATTTTCTCTCTACAGCCGCTCCGCACACGTATATTGTGCGCCGCTCCGCACACGTATATTGTGCGCAGATGCTCCAGCTTCCTTCTCCTAGTGAAAGGAGAAGGAAGCTGGGAGAACCAGGGTCGTCTTGTCAGGGTTAAGCCTGAGGCCCACTGTATCGTACCAGGTCCGGGCCACCCGTAATCCCCTTTAGACTATATCACAAAAAGTTCTCTCAAACTTACCTCTAGCGATGATGACTATATCATCGGCATAAGCCTGGACACCGATTCCCTGACGAAGCAGCTCATTAAGGAGTTCATCTACCACCAAACTCCACATTAGCGGGGACAGAACCCCACCCTATGGACATCCCCTGGCCACGCGCATTCTTAGGGTGCTCTGCCCCACAGCAGTCTCTGCTACCCTCGTAGCCAACATATTGGACATCCATAGAGAGGTGCCATCTTCCACGTCTCTGCGCCTCAGGGCGCCCGCATTCGCTTCATGAGAAGTGTTGTCGAAGGCCCCCTCGATGTCCAGAAACGCGCATAGCCCCACCTCTCCCTGTTCTATTGTGCTTTCTAGAGTACCTCCTCGCCAGCACCACCACCCGGACATGGTTATCAATTATTTTCTCCATCGTCTTCAATAAGAACGAAGTGAGGCTAATCGGTCTGAATGACTTTGGCACCATGTCCCTTCTTCCCACTTTGAGAATAAAGACAACCCTAGCCACCCGCCAGGACTCGGGAATGTATCCGAGAGCCAAGTTACTTCTAAATATTCTTATTAACAAAGGCATAATTGGTTCCAGCCTGCGTTGCAGAAGTGCTGGTGAAATCCCATCCACTCCCGACGCCTTGAAGGGCTGGAAAGTGCCAACAGCCCACCTTATTCTTTCCTCCGTAATTATGCGCGCAGCTCTCCGCCAATCCTCAGGACGTGGTGTTCTGCATTCCCACGCCCCGGATCCGACATAGGGAGTACTGCCAGGGAAATGCGCCTCCAGGAGGAGAAGAGCCCTTTGCTCCTCGTTCTCCGTGTAGCCGCCATCCGGCCTCCTTAAAGAAGCAGTCACTGACACGTTGTCTCTAGCCAGGGCCCTGTGCAGCCTCGCAGCCGCCGGCGTCTGCGCTATGCTCCCGCAGAATGATCTAAACCTTCTGCGCTTAGCCCTGCGGATCTCCTTGCTGTAGGCTGTCAGGTTCATCTTGTACTCTTCCCAAGTACCCTCTCGCTTAGCTTTATTGAAAAGCCTGCGAACCCCGACTCTCAGGTTTTCTAATCGCGGGGTCCACCAAGGTGCATCTGTGAAATCCCTTGGCACACTAATGGGGCAGTTCGATTCAAAAGCCTCGACCATAATTCCCCCGAGCTCCTCCACAGCCCTTTCCTACACCAGGGGATGCCTGGCCACAGTTCTAACCGAGGCGCCCGACAGTTTTGCATCCAGGTCCCTTCTGTATCCCTCCCAGTTTGTCCGCCTCGGATTTCTGAAGGAAGATTTCTCCTCCATCAACCCACCCAGACAAAACCGGATGATTCTATGATCTGACATAGAAACCTCCCCGATACCTTCCAGTCGCGTACCATAAACCCCACATTCGGACTGCCGAATGTGATATCCAGTACCTCCTCTCTAACCCTAGTCACAAAAAATGGGGCATTCCCTACATTAAATATTTCTAGGTTTTCTTTAACTAAAAATTCAAATAAGGACTCACCTCTAGTATTGTTGTCGCTGCTCCCCCATGCAACGTGATGCGCATTTGCATCACAGCCCATGATGTGTGGCCACCTTTTCCTATTGCACTGCTCCACAAGCCTCCGTACCTCCGGTGGCGAAAGGGATGCTCCATCCCCCAGAAAGTAAGCTGATGCGAGCACTATCTCCAAGTCCTTGCCCACAACATTAATGCGGGCCCTGACAGGTGTGAGGTCCCTTGTCATGTACTCTGAAAGTAAAATAAAGTTAATATTTTTTCTAATTAGAATGCAGGTCCTGGCCCGGTCCTGCCCACAATCCCATACTACCTGCGCATCCCTAATTGACAATCCTTTGATGTGCCCCCGTATACCCAGGGCTCCTGTACCATGGCTATGACCAGATGTTCCTTGGTGAACATCCTTGCCAGAACAGCCGAAGCTGCTCTGGCGTGGTGGACATTCACCTGGACGACCCTGGTGCCTTCGTCCCTCATTTGTTGAGTTGACTGTCAGGGTGATCTACCCCTGCCATCGGGACGTCATTTTCTGGGAAGGACTCCCTGAGACTTAGAAGAGTTAGCTCCAGGTCCTCCAGCATCTCCTCCGTCGTTAATGAAGGGGGACGCCCCTCATCCGGGGTTTCATATTTCTCGGAAAGACCCCCCTCGTCCGCCGATTCCTTTTTGGCATCATATGACTCCCGTGGGATGTCATCTCCCTTCCTTGCCATCAATCCTGGTCCTATCCATGTACCCAGAACTGGCGCTCGTTTGATCAGCCATTCAGCTGTCTCCTCATCTGCACAATCGACGATTCCTTCAAATTGGATAATGTTATCCCAGCCCTTTGCTACCTCGTCGATTATCGCCTCCTCCAGTTGGGTGAGCTCCTGCTGGGTCAGCATAATGGAGGGGTATTCCCTCGACAGAACTGCCACTTTCACAATTTTGGCGGCCGTGGCATAGCTAGTGCCCGGTTCCGCCTTCGAGGTGGAGGGTATCGGGTGAATTCCCATATTCCTTCTTTCAGCCGTCTTCCTTCTTTTGGCCTTCTCTTCTTGGGGTGTCAAGAACTCACGTCCACGCTTGCCCCCCCGAGCCAATGGAGGTACGTCTCCAATAGGCCTCTTCCTTTCTCCCGCCAGTTTCCTAGCCTCATCAGGTGATTTTCCCTGCTCCAGGAAGCGCAGGTACCCTCTGACACCTGCACCACTCAGTCCTTGTCTTCTCGGATCATCCAAGCCTCCAGGCTGACCCAGTGATGGCAGATAGGAGGGCTTTCTCCTTCTGCCCCCACGGTGCATCCCGGAAGGCTTGCACCCCACATCGATAGCCTGCGAGGAAGCGGAGGGCTTGTTCCGATTTGCCTCCATGGGATTCCTCCCTTTTTCGTTATTGCAAGGAGTATCACGGGGGTTAGTCTCCATTTCCCTTGCAACCCTCTCGTTTTTTGTTATGTCCGGTTGCTCCCGGACCATGACGGTGTTTTCTCGTCGTACCGATCTTTCTATTTTCTTTGTTTTATTTGTTCCATTCATGTTTTGGTCCCACGAATAGCTAGGGAAAGGGTAGCCCGCTACGCCAGAGCCCCGCATGACGTAGTAAGGTCAAAAATACTCTCTGAGGTGACCCGGTATCAGAGAGATTCCGTTCGCGGTAGCCAGTATACCCCCCGGCTACCAACTAGTCCACTAGGCACGGGTAGTGTAACACCGTTACTTCATGCCCAGGAGATTCTCTTGGTTTTCAGGTCTCACTTACGACCTTGTCGGCATGGTTGCACCTGCCAGACACCACAGAGTCGTGGTATCCGCCGACATCGCTCCTAAGATCATTGACCCTACTTCAGCCCCTTCACCACGGCAAGGTGGAATTCCATCGAAGGAGAAGAACAACTCCTAAGAAGAATCTTAAAAAAATAAAGCTAATATTGGCATGGAACATCATATTGAAACTAAAAATTGATTTTGTTCTATGCCAAAATTCAAAATTAATAGAAAAATGTAAAACAGAAAAAGTTCTTGAATTATATGGTTTGTAGATTGTAGATTCCAAGGGAACCGCGTGGGACAGGAGTAACCCCCAAGCCACCGCAGCCATTTTTGACTTATTGAATTATGTGGTTTACTTTTTAATCTTAATTTTAAGACAATTCGCAATAATCTTAAAAGTATAATAAAACTCCCAGAAGTATGCAATGTTAAAGTTAGAACACTAATAAAGAAAGGTGGCTGAAAAAATAAAAAATCATTATTTGAGTTATAATCCCCTTTTTCGCTCCTGTAATAATTATGCAATAGATGAATTAGAATGCAAAAATACTGAATAGTGATTCGAAAAATAAAATTCAGTTTTTCAGTCAAAACCTTGTTAAACTTGAAAATCTAAATTAGTTAAAGTATTAAAACAGTGACTGCATGTCATGATATTCTAATTGACATTTTAATAACAAAATTTGCTTACGTGTTATTAAAATTCATAGTAATAAAATGTGAATTTATCGCGTTAAAACATTTAAATAAACTGTAAAACTTAAATTTAGTAATAATTTAGTAATATTTAGAAAATATCCTTTTCGTCACGTAATAAATACATTCGTTTTAAGAAATTATTATACTTAAGTAAAAAATATTTTAAATTTTATTTCAAGTTTTGATTATAATTTCGTTTTATTATAAGATTAATTTTAAAAAATAAAAAAAAAAGTTATAAATAAATTTTCTAGTCTGCATCCTTACAGGAAATTACAAAACAGCTTGCTTAATGTTCTACACACACAAATGCCATCTATAGAGTAAAACTATAATACCATGTAGGTAAGTGTGTGCACCCAATAAATCATACTTTTCAAATATCAATATAAGAACTTTAAAAAATAGAATGGAATGTTTGTGCCTTAGAATGTCTCTGCCAATAGCTGCTAGTATATAATATACATATAAATGTATTTGCATTTTACATATTATAACAGGTTACATGAAGGTTGTATAATATGTTTGTGTAATCTGCATGGAAAAACTTGGGACTGAATGTTATTCAGCATTGTTTAAAACTTCAATATAGAAAATTTATTTGAGTTTCTCATAAAGAAAATCTTTGTTCTTCTCTCACTCTAATGTTCAAGACCAACAGTATTATTATTTACTGATCTCATCCAAAAAATGAAAATTCATTGTAAATTTTCATTTAAAACAATCGAAGAGTTGCAAAATAAATTTTTGTATTTTTTTTTCTACAATAAGAAAAAGACAATAAGAATTGCATTTTATTATTTTTTATGATTTTTTTATGAAGAAGTTTTTATTAAAAAAAAAACTTAAGAAATTTATTATCACTTCAAAATCTTTTGTTCAAATTAAAATGAAAATTAAAATGTGTAAAGAAAAAGTGAGTGAGAAAAATTTTGTCGCGTAAATTTTATTTTAAAATACAAAAAAGAAAAAAATTTTATGACTTTATTAAAATTTATGCATTACAAATGAATTTTAAGAAAAAAAATTTGTAAAATCTTCTTACAAGAATGGTTCATATTTTCAAGGACGAAAATAATTGGAACTTTATAAAAGTCAACAATGTCAAAGAATGTTAAATAACGCCACCTCATTCTGTTATATAAAGTTTTTTTTTTTTTTTCAAAGTGACGCCATTAAAAAAAATATTGCAGCTAGCGTAAAGAGTTGTAGTACTAGAGAGCTTTTAACTGCGCAGGGGGTTGTCATAGTTCAAAAGCCGAATTATGACCGATTAGTATTGCATTATGGTTTAGCGAACACTTTGGATATAATATTGTTTTGATAAATAAAAAAGGCACTATATAAACTGTGTCTTGGAGTTAAACTCCGTCAAACTACCTGTATGTAGGCGTTTATCCGCTGAATGACTACTCTAAAGCATTATGTTGTAATAACACACACGTTTACAGAAATTTTTTGTTCCCTTATCTTATATTATGATATTTTTGTCTGGTATTTGTGCGAATTTATTGTGCCTAATTATTTGGCTATTCAAATTTCAGTTATCCCCGTTGTCTAACATCAATTTTCTCAGGTTTTTTTGTTTGCATTTTAATTTTTCTGTTCTGTTTCTCTTGTGTTGTATTCGAAAAAAAGTGTATAATTCGGGATTTATAGTTTTAAATGATAGTAAAATAATAAATACCCCTGGCATAAATACCCCTGGCTCGATTAAGACTCCGCGATATAATAGAGCTTTCATCAAGTATCGCTCTTGCTCCATATTTGTTTTCGTAATATCATCCTATTATTAAAGTTCTTCTTATCAATTATAGTCTTCCAATATAATATCCAGCATAAATTTCTAACTTACACAAATTTCAACCTTTCAATAACAATTATAATTACCTGCCATTTTATCCAAATTTCGAATTCTTATTTGAAATATTAATTGTATAAATCTTAAAATTTTCAACATTGTAATTCGTAAAAGGAATACCTTTGGTATTTCAGCCCAAATTGTATTTTACAATTAATAATTGAACTCTTACCTTTCTTCTTAAACAATTTTATTTATTTAAAATATTTTTTTCTAACGAAAGCATTACTTTCTATCTTTTTCTATTTTTACTTAAAAATTTTATCATCTCTATACGAAATATATATTAATAATTGTACATAAATATTAAATTATTATTAAAATTCTGTTGAAAATTGAAACAATATTGTAAGAAGCTTAACTTTAATGGAAATATTTATGGTTCAATGAGAATTTATAAAAGCTATAAAAGGAGTCCTTGTTCATTTTATATTAAGTTATAAAAATTATATAGCATTAACATTATTGTAGAAATTATTTATATAATATTCTCATATATGATGCATTTTATATTAAAAAGGAGTAAAATAATAATAATACATAAGAATTATATGGAAATGTTTTGCCTGTTGTATAAAATTGAAAGGGATAAATGTAATTTTAAAATTTAATGCAAATTGAATAAATGAAATTCGAAATACCCTTAGATAATAATTTTGATTTTGTTTCTGATTTTTTTTTATCAATTTGTGGTACTCTTGGATATTTCACTTTCATTTACAATTTTGGTGTGGAAAATGTAATTATTATCCTCTCAGGCTCATTCAATATAAGAAAGTTGGGAAGTAGAAAGTTGGTACTTCTCAATCCACATTTAGCATTACACCAAAAACAGATTCGTCAGTTAGAAAACTTTCTTAAGCTACAAGAGCACTACATCGCTCACCCGCCCTCCCCCCCCCCCCCCCCCGCCCCCCCCACCATCCTCGTCCATCCTTTCTAAAATTTTTCAATTTCTTTGAACGAAATTCAATAAATATCCAAATTTGTATTTTCCTCTGCATCAGATTTGGGTATATGTAAAAAATGTGGCGTACGCCCCTTATCATTCTTATGCTCTGAGAAATTCAGCACAGAATTTGAGAGTATTTATTTGACAAGACAATATGCCAATTCTTTTTCATTTAGTATAAGCAGATTTCAATTCCCCACCTTACCAGGATTGCATTTATGGTGTCATAAGTCTACATGTCACCCCCAAGACATCCGAATTAACGACTAAATTCGAAAAATGGTAGACCTCTGCGATGTCAGCCTCCTCTCTGAGACTTGACATTTCTTTGAACCAATCCAGAACTATTAATTTTTAAAAACATTTTCAATACATATTTCGAGATGGTGTTATAATTATTTTTTAACTATGAATGATGAACCACGAGCAACATATGAAATTTTATTTGACGAGCAAATAACGATTTTCAAGAACTTTTCTATTTTACGAGTAAATTCAACAAAAAATAACAAAAACACCTGCAATTTATTGGAAAACTAAATTTTGCACTACTTTTTTCTACCATACTAATAAGGCTAATTAAGTTATTATTCATAATATTCGGAAATGTTTTGTAGGCCAATATTTATTCATCATCTTTTACTAAAATTAGCACAATATTCATTTTAATATTCGAAGGATAGAAATTACGAAAAAATTTATTGCGTTAAATATGTAAAAATATGAAAATAAGTTATTTTGAGTAATTACCTGTTTCCTTTGATTATAGGGGGGCGATATAATAATAAAAAAAATTTTTTGATGTTTTTATTATAAAATGAACAATAAACAAGTTAAAAAAATATGAATATAAACACATAATAACAAACATTAAATACGGTAACTGGCTTATATGCGTATTGTGTGTGAATAACTGAAATGTTTTTTTCCTGCGGTAAACCTATTTACAATTTTTGGCAGGAATTATTATTATTAGCGGTATTAATTCATTTTATTTTTGGGTAATTTTTGGTTGTATTGTGGAATTCATGAAATTTATGAAATGTTTTTTTTATAAAAGTAATTGGTTTAAGCGAGAAAATTAATATATTTTGGCAAAATACGCGTGCATACATTAAAATTTCATTTTGTAAAGAAATTTCATTATTTTACGACATTGTTGGTTTTACTTTCAATATTCAGTTTCGATCTACTCCCTACGTTTCCAAGTTCCCTTCTCAATTGTGACCGTTCAGTTTTTTTTGAAATTTCTTCGATTTGGAAAATAATGTATAGATTTTTTATACAGTCTGTAATGGAATGAAATGAAAAACTCGGTTTAATATGTAGTTCAAAACGAACTTCAAGTATTCTTGGTATCTTCATAAGGGCTTTAATTTAGAAAACACAAAATAACACACATTTTAATTGAAAATATTAAATTTTATCTTAAACCATAACAACACACATAAGCTTGTTTTGGCATGAAAGCTGTAAGCTCAAAACGATTCTTTAACGTTATATGAATACATTAAATCTGTGGTAGTATGGCAAAAACCACTAAGTTGATTTGGGATAATATTATAATAATTAAATTATAATATTTGAACTAATTAAATTGAATAATGCAATCTCGGAAAATTTGATCAAATTCGGCCAAACAATTAAATTACGAAAAACTCTCTTGGAAACGTCCATTTCAAAATTAAATCATAGCATGATTAGCGGTGCGTGACCGGAGAATTGTGGCCAAGGCTGGATGTACGTCGCACCAAGGATCTGGTGTCTCTCCGCCGGATATATATTTTGGCTGTGATAGGGATAACGGAGGAATATTGTCTTCTTGGGGAAGATGCCAGGAGGATGGGTAGCCGCGTCAATCTAACATGATTATAATTAGTTAGCACAAAATTATTTACTTTGGGTAGACGGACTATAAAAAATATTCTTAAATGTATTTCTAATTTTAAATTTGCTTTTTATTTCTACACTCATGACATAACAATTCAAAAAGTTCTTCGTTAAAGACTCACAAAATTATTACACAATAATAAAATGGTTTTATATTAATGGTGGTAATAATGGTAATATTGGAGTATATAGTAAAAAAAAAACATTCATCTATTTTAAATTGAATAGAAATTACGTATTGGTTGACCTTTCCATTTGATTATTTTAATTTTGATGACCATTTGGAATTTTTTTGTTGATTTTTTCTTATAAAGTTAAAATTGTTTGTGGGTGTCCGGCCAGACCGGATACTTTTAACAAGAGTTTTTGAATAAATTTTTTTTTTATTTAATTGCCATTTGGCATGGTATGTTAAATATTGAGTTCTATTCATTAAGGACTTGAAATTTTTATATTTTTTTTATGTTTTTTTTTTTTGAATTAATGATAATGTAATAAAATTGGAATAATAAAGTTGTTGAGTGGACGTTATAAAAATGAACATTTATAATGAGATTTTTTTTTGTCATTTCACTTAATTGGGAATAGCAAAAAGAGGGTGGTGTGTGTCGGGTAGAAGAAGCCTCTAATAAAATGATTTGAAAAGTGAGATATGAAGTGTTTTTTTATGATTACAAAGTTTTGTTTTATATAAAAAAAGTTTTTCAAAGAAAAGGGCGTTTATAATAGTTTAAATGGCAATATAACATTTGCGATTCTGTTTAACAAAATTTTAGCTTTTAGTAACTAGATTCAAACATTTTTCCAAATAGACTAGTTCTTGTCGGTATATGTGGAAATTACAAGTGTAAGCAAGGTTTTCATTCACAAGGTTTGAGTAAATTTACTGCGAATGTTATGGTGGCTTGCAATTATTTTCGCTATTTTTAGTGTTAGAGCTATATGTCAAATAGAACCATTAAATATGGGAAGTATAGTATAAATAGTTTCACTTCCAAATCGAGGCTGGGTCATTAATATAAGCAGGATATATAAACAGGAAATATTACGTATTCCCAAAAGACATTATATGGCGTTAAATCATATAATGTCGGCCGTCAATCAACTGCTCTATACAAATATTTGCTCATCAAATCTATTCTTAATTATTGTTGTTGTTAAATTGCTGATAAAATTCACTTATCTAGGTGAGATAATTACTACGAATGAGTAAATGGAGAGTGGCATCTTGAATAGAATTGACTTAGTATTAATAACGAATGTTCGAAAGAATACAAGCCGCATGAAAATTTACTGATTCTGGTAAGAAAAAAAGCCAATGTAAGAATATTCATAAATTAGTTTTTTAGAAAAATATTTATGGGATTAGCCGACTAAGTCAAATCTCGAATCAAATGAGAAGAAGGGAATATCTTTCAATGGTTTGCTTGTAGAATAAGTAAACTGAAAACTGCGACTACAAATCAATTATTAGAATAGATTTTATATAAGAATAATCTAAAGGACCAAATTTACTTCCAAAAATTCATTTAAAAATCCTTTAAAAATTTAAATTTTTAATAATTAAATAACAAAGATTTTATCAAAATAGTTCCCATTACTTTAATTTTGCAAGAATATTATATAATGTGCTGATGTATGTGTACCCTTTACAATAAAAAAATTCTCGTTTTTTTCTGAACAAAACTTTAATTTTTTATTTAAATTTCAACTTTAATCATCTTTTTTTTTTGTTCTCCAAATAAAATTATTTTTTATCTTTTAGAATAAATTTTTACAGCTTTAAAGATTCTAACAATATTGCATTTTTACATTCTAATTTGGATTTAAAAAAATTTTCTTATTATTTTTCTATTTTCATTTATCTTTATTTCCTTTTAACTTTTAACTTTATTAACTACTTTTGAAAACTATCATTAAATTGTAGTAAAAGTAAAATTACAGTTATAAGGAATATAAATAGATCCTTTCAGACTGTTATTAGAATTAGATCTATTTTTGTGTATATATATATATATGAATTACTTTATCCTGTTAGGAAAAATTCAGACACTAATGTGGGCCATTCAAAATGATAATTTAATTATAGTTGCTGAGTAGTCAGTGTAAAGATTTTTTCTTCATTTTTCTTCTTTCAATTCTTCTTCTTTGTTTTGTGTGTGTACAATTATGTTAAAGTAAAAAGTTTCTTCCGAAAAGTGCAAAAATTAAAAAATGAATTTCTTCAATGTCAACAATGTTTCAGGTATTGGACACTGAAATATTCTTAATTAGAATGTGACTACACTTGTGAGTTGAGAGTTTTATTTTTAGAATAAATGGAATAATTATGGTTCCATTTACTAAAATAATTAATGGAATATGTGGTTCACAAAAAAATCTGGGGTCATAGCTCTTTCACAATATTGTGTTGTGAGCTTTCAAGTCAACGAAATTCAGAAAAAAAAAACTGATGAAATTTTTTTATTTTGTTGAACCCTTTTTAATACACAAAACATTTTCAACCACCATGGGGACAAAATTTACCTCACAAGAGCCCTGCGATATCCAAATTCGGAATTTTATAAGAACACCAATTTTGACGTTTTACGTAACTGCTACAACCAACAAAGAGAAAACATCATCCTTAATTTATTTTAAATATGAATTGACCTAGAATAGCTAAGATCAAACCAACTAAAATAAAATATTTATGTCTGGATTTTCATTTAATTTGAAATTATCCTTTTCATTTTAAAGTTTTAATCTAATTTCATTATTATTTTTTCTTTCTTTCTTTTTTTTTTTAATTTTGAAATAGTTTTAAAATAAAATATTTTTTTTTAATTCCTTTCGGAAATGATATGCATGGTCATATTATTATTGGTTTGTTTTTTTTTATCCAAAGTTTAGTAAAATTATTTTCTGTTTAAGTATTAGGCAAAATCTCTTAATTTCATTTAATCTAATAGCTGGAGATTTGTTATAATATTTTTACCAAAAAATTAATATTATATGATGAATTGAAAATTTAAAATTTAATATGTTGGTCAATGAATAAAATTGAAGAACCAATAAGGGGACAAGAATGAATGTGGTAGGCAAAGCAGGATAATAAAGTTGTTTATTTAGAAATTTTTAATAAAAGTTTTAATTGTTAGAGGTTTCTGACAGTGGATGATAGTAAAATGTGAATTTTTTAATATTTATTTTTAAACTTTTTAAAATTTAATAAATTTTACTAATTGTGTTTTTAATATTTTTTCCTTTTAAAGATCTTATCAGGGCCTTGTATGGAAGATGACTGTTTTAGTGGTTCGTGTGATTTCCGGTGATATTGTTCGTTTGCAATACCGCTCCCAAATGAGTACCTTAATTCGATTTATTATAAAGTAAAGTTTTGGCAGACTTTTAGAATTAATCAGAAGAAGCGAGATAAAGTCTCCGAAAAATTTGATATAAACAGCGGGCTACGTCAGAGAGACTCTCTGTCCTGTCAACTATTTAATATTGCGCTAGAAAGAATCATAAGAAAAGCAGGAGTAGAGACTTCCGGTACTATAATTAATAAATCTGTTCAAATATTGGGATATGCGGACGATATATATATAGTTGGAAAAAAAGTAATGGCCACCAAAGAGGCATTTATAAAAATTGGAAAAGAAGCAAAGGAAATTGGACTAAGTATCAATTGGACTAAGAATCTAAGACGAAATTTCTGATATCAACACGCAGGGAAAGAAATGACCAAAATATAAGAGTAAATGATTATAATTTTGAAGTAGTTCAAGAATTTGTTTACTTAGGTTCCCTAGTTAACAATCAAAATAATGTCGCAGATGAAGTATCGAGAAGACTGATCCTGGCCAACAGATGTTATTATGGCCTATACAAGCAATTATCTTCAAGCCAATTTGATAAACAAGTAAAAATAAAATTGTATAAAACTTTGATACTTCCAGTATTATTGTATGGCTCTGAAACTTGGGTATTAACTAAAGAACAAGAAAACAATTTAAATATTTTTGAAAGAAAGATACTCCGCAAGATTTATGGAGCAAAGCAAAAGAAAATCAAGTGTGGAGAAGAAGGTACAACAATGAGTTGTACGAATTGTATAAAGAGCCGGATCTTGTGAAAAAGATTAAAATTGGACGACTGAGATGGGCATCACATATCATCCGACGTGAAGAGACCCACCCCACAAAGAAGATATTTTTACAAAGACCTGAAGGGTCCAGGCCTAAAATAAGATGGAGCGACTGCGTGGATAACGATGCCAGGCACACGAAACTGGCGAACTCTGGCGCAAGAACGAGACCGATGGAGGCAAATTTTAGAGGAGGCCAAGACCCAGTCCAGGTTGTAGAGCCATTGATGATGATGAAAAGAAGCGAATTTTTTATAAAAATTTTATAAAACTATGATGTCTCATGCCTCTCTCACACATTGTTGAAAAAAAGAAGTTTCACAATATTTTCTTATGTTTTTGAATGATTCCATTATTTTGTATTAATAATTATTACAAGTTTTTTACATTCTAGGCGTATAACAGTTTATCTGACTATGTTAAAGGGACTATGTTTGCAGAAATTTTTCATTAATGTTATAATTTAGAAAATTCTAAATATTTTATCTATTTCATTTTTATTTATTCACAATTATTATAAATGCTCTACAATCTACATTATTGAAAAATTTTAAAAATATGATCAAATTGCAGTTTAGACCTGAATGTCTGAAGAACTGTTACTTTCCTACTATGGTATGTAAATAAAATTTGAAGTAAATTTTTTAAAATTTCAATTAATTCATTTTACTGTACAAAAGTTCTGCTCTACGCACTCATTGGTTGTATTAAAATAAAATTTTGATTTTTTTTTTGTTTTTGACACCGATGTCGGGTTTTGGTGTGATTCTAGACCACAGAAAATTCATTATTAGTTTTTTTTTCTATTTATATACATTCTCAATTGTATAACATTGCACTTTTTGATTTGCTTACCTTTATATAGTATAACCACCTTGATTCTCTTTATTTTTGCAACCGAGGTAATATTGAAATCGTGTTCAGTAAATATGTATTGTGATTCCAGCATGATGTATGAATACATGATATTTGTCATTGTGCATATTATGCACCACATGCATTATAATATGTAGGTCTGCACATATAATTATAAAATTGTATGTATTGTATTGTATGTAACTGTCAAAACAAAAAACCAAAATGTTATTTTACTTTTGTATATCTCATTTTTGACCATAATTTTTTGGAATCGTATAATAATTTAACGAAACAAAATATGAGAGAAAAAATAATGGTTTAAGTCGATTTAAGCGAATTTTATATTTGAGGTGAATTTTATTTTAAAATTTTAAAAGTTTATTATTTTTTTTGTAAATTAAATGAAAAAATGTAGTAAAATTTTAATTTTTTCAACAAGGTTTATTACGTCGAGTTACTGAATTTGTTCTCTTAAGACTGTTCTTCTATTAATGTAACACAGTATACGTGCGTTGTGTTGTCCGTTTACTTTGCTGCATTACAAAGGTTTGATATAAGAAAGCTTTGCTGATAACAAAAATAATTTAAAAATTTAGGGCCCTTAGAGGTGTTCAAACAAATTTTTGTGGCTAAATTAATTTGACCAGGTTTTGACGGAAATTTCTTGAATAGATTTTCTGATATTACCCTGCTACCCTGCTATCCTGCTATCCCCTGGTGTTTCAGTCCCACGCTTCGTTTCTATTGAATTTTCAAAATGATTCAATTCCTATTGAATTTTCACATTGAATATTAAATTCAAGAATTCTTTAACACTGTGAAATCAAAGAAAAAAGGCTAAAACAAAAAAAAATTCTCTTTAAACGATTTCGATTAACTATAAAGGTGTCTTACTTCAATATTTAACATTTCGTTTTTATATATATATTGTATACATACACACATAATATACACACAGAAAATTTGCATTTCCAAAAAAGATCTTACCTCCAATATAAGAAATTTTAAGAAAATTTACTTAACAAAAAAATTTGAATTTCTTTGGATCATTGCCAAAGGTAAATGGCCTTTTAAAGAACCAGAAATTTTTTCTATGTTGTTTTTATTTTATACAAAAGAACAGAACAGAAAGGATATAATTTTATACTAAACAAATGTTAAGATCTATAATAAAAGAATGAAAGGAAGAAAGAAGGACTGAGGAAATGGTTTTTATTTTTTGAATATTTCACGAATTTTGGTTGAATTCTCTTCCTGGGCAAAATATAAAGTAATAAATTCAAATTTTGGAATTTTTTATATAGCTACATATTGGTAACCATAGTATGGTGTTGTAAAGGTGCGATTTGGTGTAAGTTTATAGTTTTAAAGGGTAAACACAACTATAAGAGTTTATTTTATTAATCTGGTATAATAAAATAGATAAGACAAAGATAAGAATGCCATTTAGTAAGTCTGGTGTATTTTACAAAGGAACAAAACAAAAAAAAAACGAAAGTATTTTTTTGTTGTTTCAATGATTATTGTGATATCATGGAATATTGCAGCTACAATGAATGCATTGATTCTCAACGGAATAATGAATTTAAGCAATGGGTTTAAATTTTATAAATTTTCCATATTGAATGAATGTAGTTTTAAAGAAGATTTTTGTAATAAATTTTTATATAGGCAAGTTTTTTTATAAATTGATTGAAAAAGAATTGACATTTTTTCGCAAGAAGGAGCTTTAATATCCTTTTGTTTAAAAAAAATTCATTTAATCTTTATATTAGTTTAGGGAAATATCATTAACATTCACAATTTGTCTACAAGAAATAATGTATTTAAGCGTAATATCACATCTATGCAGGTGTAGTCAGTCACCATTGACTGAACTGAATGAACTGACCATTGTGGTGGCTGTATAATATTTGTTGTCTAGGCGTCCAGCTGCTCAACCACATCATCTCATAGGGAATTCACCCGGGAATCGCTCTTTTCATTACTATTCATTTGAGCTAAACATTTTGTTCTGGGATTTTTGCACTTCTGAGTTACTAGAATATTTTAGTTTGCTGAATATTTAATTTCTTGTTCCTGCGTCTCACTTTCTCAATATATATTGCTATCAGATTCCAATTTATCATCGTTCTCTAGTAATATTCTTAGCAGATATTATGGTTACTACTGATGTTTTTAAATCTCTGCTGTTCTTAAAATGACAATGCATACATACACATACATTGAGGGCTTTTTACTTTTCCCATCCATGTATACGGATAATATTCATACCTTAACAACAATATTACCTGATGTAATATTTTATTCTCATTATGTTTAATGGTCGCATCATATAAAAATGAATTAAGTCATGGTCGGAATGAGTTATGACAGTGACATTGTCTATCTGCGTCTATAATCATTGTTCTGATGTTGTCGTTTATTCTCATATCTACATTATACTTGTATTTTGTATGCTCGTATCCGCATCTACTTTTTTTCTGTTAATGCTTGAATTTCTCGTCATTTATATATAGTCTCTTTCTTTCAATTGCTAATCTCGCTGTCAATTGCTAATCTCGCTGAATTTTCTTTGATATTGCTGAAATTACCGAAATCCCCGTTTGATTTAAATATCATGCAATAATTTTAAGATCATTTCTATTTGAAATCAAAGTACTGATTTTTCTGAGTTGAATTTAAATTATATAAAATTTTAAATTCATACACATTTGGGATGAACTAAGCAATAATTAAATTAATTTTTAAAGTATAAAATTCTAAAAATGTATCACATTTCCTTTTAATTTACCTTTATATTAATTTTAATGCTAACAACATCTCAATGTCAACAACTAAATAAGAAAAAAAAATCTCACCTTTATTCTTAATTCATTCACAATATTTTTCTTTATAAACCGCGTGGTTACCTATTAATAAAAATAAAATTTTCTTTACAATTAAAATAAAATAAAATTAAAAAGAAAATGTTTTTCAGGAAAATTATAATATTTTTCAACATTTCTATAAGAAAAAAAAAACATCATTTATAGTCGAACAATTTTATTAATGCGACGGATAGAAAATTTCATCTCCGCTTCGTATTTTTAATTTGTACAATGTTGAAAAAGTGAATAAAATGGTTTAAGGTTAACTTGAAAATGAGGTAAGAAAAACAATATTATAGTGCTTTTGTTATCCTCCTCTTTCTTCCTATATCATTGACACTAAAATCTTATAGTCAAATCTAAAAAGGGAAGAATCGGAAATTTACAAACCACAGTTTATCACCTCAGTTAGGTGTTTTGTATATGCGGTATATGTGTATGTGCGGTATGAATAAAATCCTTACAAAATGAAGTTTTTATTTTTACTCGTTCTTAATTCTAATCTATTCTTCATCTCTTTTACTCTAAGGAATATTTTAAAGTTATTTAAAAACTATGGAAAATTTTACATTTTAACAATTGTCTTTTGTTTTCTTTAAATCTTAACCTTCATAATTATTTTATAGTTTTTTTATTCTTATATAATGAAATTGTTGAAATGTGGCATGTTCATTTGAATTTTTGTTTCTTTTGAATTCTAAAACAAATTTTGCAGTTGAAAATTTCTTGTTTATTCATCAATTTATTTCGACGTTGTTCACATTTACAGAGCAGCTGAGTATCTTGGAAATTATTGTACAAAATAAATGAAAAAATTTGGCAACAATTGAATTGTTTAGTACTTTCACCGGGGATAAAAATTAATAATTAAAAGAGACTTATTATTATTATTAGGGAATAACCGAATTTAATATACTGAAGAAAATTTGCGGTAATTGAAGAAAATTTAAATTGAATATTCGTAGTACTCATACTCTATCGGAAAAATTATTTTAAAAATTATTTTAAAAATTTGAAGATCCGGGTACCCGAGTAGTTCCATGTCATGACTGTAAAAATGTTATAGGAGGAGTAGTTTGGAATGAAGCAAACAAAATTTATTATATTTGAATCGCCCCATATAGAAATGCGGATGAGCTACTAAACCGAAGCCAAAAAGAGGCAAGAATAGTGAGCGGTTGATTTTCTTACAAGACACTTGTAACTAGACCATCATTTTCAGAAAATGAGTGGGATTGAGAACTATTTGTATAGATCGCGTTTCAAAAGCCACGAATATTTCCTATTACTGCAATTTGTGAAGCAATGAAAATGTATACTGGTTCGCAAATTGACTAAAGTCCACGAAATGGCCGAAGTCAATTACGTCGATTACGAAGATCTAAATCTAAAGCTAAATTATTGTTTAAGTATGAGGTTCACTTATAACTCACAGCCTCATTCACTTATAACGTAAAGAATCAGTGACATCGGAATTGTTATAATACCATATCGATACACAATTGAGCAATTGGCATTTATAAGCTTAATTCTGCATTAATGCAGTATTATTACACTTCCGATCTCCGGGAGTGTTGTAATAAGGTTAGTGTAATATACGTGGCATTCAAAATATAAACACCCACAAAATTTTAAACTCATATACGTTCTTACTTAATTAAATAAAGTTAAACTTATAGCAACCACATAGATGGGCTTAAATTTCACAAAGAATAAAATAAAATCTTTGCCTATTCAAAAAACAATAAAATCCTTTGTATGCATTTTGTTTTTCTTAAAATAATAAGAAAAAAAAAATAAAGAGGAAAAATAAAATCATTTCGCTTTTTTAATGCCAAAAAATATTTTCTCAGGCTTTTACTTAGTTTGTCTTTAAATTAAACAAACTTAATTTGTACATTGCACATACTTTCGTTCACATATATTAATTTGAACTGTAATATACATATATATATGTACATACAGATGAATGTTTAACTGTATTTATAAAGTTCTTTAAAAACTTAAAACAAAGTCCTTTTGTGTCATAAAATATAATAATAATGAAAAAAAAAAAACTGATTTTTTCCTCCCTAATTTTCATTTTTCGGATTATTAATATATGTATAAGCAGATGTGTGCACTCATACTACAGATAACATATGTATGTGTATATAAAGTAAGTGTAAAAGATGTCCTTGCGTTTTTAATTTTATTTTGAATTTGTAATGAATGAATGGGAATATAGGCTTAGTCATAGAAAATTAAAATTTTTTTATGAAAATATTATAATTATTTTTAATATACAATCGTGGCAAATTAAAAAGATGTTGCTTCGCATTCCTCCAATTGAAAATTTAATCCATTAGGCTTGGGAATATTTCATTTATAAATATGGAGACAAATATTAAGATTCAAAATTTTAAATCTATATTAAACCAACGTAAAATTAAATTCTCCTATATTTTTTATCATATTAGTTGGGAAAACATTTTTCATGTTATTTACACAAGTGAGGCGCATAATCATCCAATTTCAAGCAATTATAGTGCTGTCGATAGTTGCTACAATCTATTTAGAATCGTATGAATAATGTGTATATGGAGAAATTTTTCTTTGAATTTAAATTTCAAGATATGCGTTCTAGAGCAAATTCGTTCCCAATATAGTTTTTAATCAATTTTGAGATGCTCGTCATAAGTATATCTAGGAGAATTCGATGTGACTGATCAACAAATTCCTGTATACTGAATTTCGAAGGAAAAAATTAAAAAATTTTTAGAAAAAATAATATGAGAATCGAACTCGTAAAATGCAGTTATTTCAAATCGGAATATCTGCTTATATGCTTATTTTGTCCATAGTTACACAATAAATCCAAAGTATAAATTATTTTCCTCCTGCAAATGAGATCCTATAAACTATCTAAAATTTCTATAACTTTAATCCTTTCCGCGTTTTTTGAATTCTGATTTTTGGAAATTTTTCTAAATTATAAAAATTCTATTCCTTCTATAACCACTTCCATCTAAATTGACACGTTTAGCATTCAAATTAATTGAATAGAAAATTTTTGTAAAATATGCCGTAGAAAATTTTGCTACTCAATTTTTGTTTCCCATTGGTGTATTTAGAATTATAGTTATAAACCTGTTTTTAGTATACTTAAGTTTTTGAAAGAAAATGTTTTTTTTTTGCTCTTTTTGCCGTAATTTCATTTTTACAAAGATTGTTGGTAGAAAGAAAAAAAGAACAATGTTATGTTTAACATCCCACCACGTATACCACTATAAATGAAAGAATTTCAGAAGAGCATCAAAAACATCTAAAAATTGAATATAACAAAAGCGACAAAATAACGTCAAAAAAGGAAACGAAAAAAACGAGAACAAAACAATTCTTTTAACTCGCAAAGCTCATTTCTTATGTAAATTAGTATTAAACGGAATACCTTTTATACCTTTTTATATACCTTGAAAGTTAACCTTTTGCCTATATATACCTACCTATATAACACACCATTAAAAAGAATATTTTTTTTCTTTTATACTACATGAAATAAAAATAAAAATTTTATTAAAAAAGGCTTTATATTACAGGTGAAACTTAATTAAAAATATGGTCAGTTTAGAGACATTGAGGATTTTTTAACACAAGGATAACTAAGTATGGCATATGGATTACAATACATAAATAATATTATGTAAGTAGATTTGTTATTTTTAGCATGTCCTTGTTGTATTATTTTATAAAGATGTAAAGAAAATACCAAAAATTTGCTTTATGCTTCTCTTTAATTATACAGGAACAAAAAAAACCAACTCAATAAAATGTTGAATTTATGGGAGTAAAAGGGGGAACGGAACAGAACTGTCCTTAATTCTTTTAATGCAATTTTTATATTATATACAAAATATGTATTTGGTAATGTCATTTAATTTGGTTAACTACTTAAAATTGCAAATTTCGAAATATAAACTACACAATATAATTCCAAGTCCAGAGAAATTAACAAAAATATGAATCCAATTTCCAGTACACAAACCAATTTTTAAGCGAAATTTCAAAAATTTGATCTTAAGGGATAAAACATAACTCAAAAACCTTAATTGACCAAATAGTTAGGTTTTCTAATTGTATATATTCCGTATAAAAGGTAGTGTGATACATTTATTATACTTAAAGGTAAATATACTTAAAGGTAAATGGGGTTATATATAAAAATTTTGTTCCGAAAATTCGAAATATAAATGTGAATATGTCAAATTTTAAATAAAATTTGCTCAGGATTTTTAGACAGAGTTTTGTTATTTAAGTTAATGGTTCGGAACTTCACATGCAAAATTTTCTGATAGCCCCTGAATTGGCTGGAAAAATCAAGAACCATTTTATTAGTTTTACAAGTTGAACTGCATTCTGATGCGAATTTTTCCAATATATTTATTGATTCGTCCCAATTGACTAATAAATTAAATTTTATTTACTGCTTTAGAAAAATTGTAAATGCATTTCCATCGAAATTTTATGGCAACACTAACTTACATAATTATTACCCTACTTTTTTATTAATATAAAAACCCTTCTTTCGCATTCTTCATTTACTTTTATTTCTTATGTTTTAAATTAGAAATATTGTAAATGTGAAACGTGTGCGTTTCAAAATTAAAATAATCATAAACATTATAACAACATTTAAAAACCTATAAACATAATATATGATGAAGAATATGGAATTCAGTTTGTTTTCTGGAAGGATAAAAGGGCGATGTAATAATAACAATAATAATAACAGTAATAATAATATAAAAAGGGATAACCTTAGTACAGTTTTGTTTAGAAAGAGAAAAAAATTAACAAAAAAAAACAAAAATTTGTGTCCAAATAGATGAGAAAGAGTAAAAGTTAAAAATAAAAGAGAAAATTATTTTTAAGGGGAGCCGAGATCGGGGTCGGGGTCGCAGTAAAATTTCAATGACCAGACAGCAGCCTTTTGGCAAATAAACTATGGCATATTTTTAGTCTGTGATTATTTTTTAGGCACACTTTTTTTTTTGTTTTCTTTTTAGGTCATCAGACTATTTTAAAGCTGTTGGTTGTTTGTGACTTTGGTTTTCATTTATGTATTTTAATAATTTTTGTTTAAGGTTTAGAGAGAACATAACACAAAATTTAATTTATTTTTCAAACCCAAAAGATCACCATTTTTATTTATATAAGAAAAGAAAAACAAAAATCATAAACAACAGAATTCGTTTTCTCTCACTCTAACAGCTATAATAAGTAATTATATAGTCTGGGAAAAATAAATATTAATTTAAGAACGAGAAAATGTATAAAATTATGTTAAAAATAACCGTTATTATTAAGGTAATCGAGAAGTTTATAGAGAAAAAATTTTTTTTTTAAAAGTTGTGTGTAAGTTTTATAA
This sequence comes from Condylostylus longicornis, assembly GCF_029603195.1. Classification (NCBI taxonomy): domain Eukaryota; kingdom Metazoa; phylum Arthropoda; class Insecta; order Diptera; family Dolichopodidae; genus Condylostylus; species Condylostylus longicornis. Next base: position 1,757,466 of record NW_026577982.1, read on the forward strand.
AAGTTTTTTTTTTTAGTACAATAAAAAAAATTTCATACATTCTTGTATACTTTGTGCATTTTGGGAAAATTCAATTTTAAAATTGCCCTAGCACACTAGATTATAGTAAAATGGTATTATTTTCCGCAATTTTGCAGAATGTTAACGTAAAAATTGAGAGGCCATACTTTATTTCTTGCTTTACTATTTTGAGTTACTTGAAATTTCTCCCAGCTCTAACCCATTTTCGGCCAGTGTACCATTGTGGGCAGATATTTAAAGGTTGTGTAAGATGAATTGGCTTCAAAAATATATTTTGCAATATATGCAATCGAAAAGTTTGTGCGAATATTGCTATACCAGAATAAAATAGTTTCATTAAATGAACTTCCTTATTTGCAAAATCTAAGAATTTCTGGTCAATATCTCCTTTCTGCTACAAATTAATCTTTTCATAAAAAATTCATTCTTAAATTCCTTTAAATTTCAATAATAATAAATGTACATGACAAATTACGCCAGACATCAGGTTTGAGTTTTTATCTATTTTTTGCGCAAAAATTTAAATTAAGACTCCTAGTTCTATTTAAAATACTTATTGGTATGAATAAAATACTAGAAAGAGCTTTCGAATATATCAAGCCGGTGAGTAAGAAAGGGTTAACGAAAAATATTTATACGGTATAGTGTTACGATCATAGTAAGGTGTGGATTTAAAATGCATGACACTGATCAAGTTGTCATTAATATTTATTTGAGTTAAAATAGCAAATTATTGAACACTATTCATACCGTAGGCGTCTTTTTACAACTTTCATTTAGTAAATATCAAAATAAATCTTGTTACTGTCTTGAGTGAATAGTTCGTTTTCAAATACGTGCTTTCTTAAACTCTTGTCCTTAATATAAAGTTTCTTTTTATGTATTGCTGAAAACATTTTTATTTTAAGAGCCTCTCAAAATTTTACTATTTATTATTGCATTTATGATTAACCATTAGATTGCCCATGGTATTCTAAAACTCGAGTTTTTTCCTTTAGTCTAGTTATTTTAGTCTTGTATTACAAGGGAGGAGTTTTTTATTTAAGGCGAGGGCGAAAAATTAAGTTTTATTTTAAACAAGATCATAAAAATTTTTTAATGGGAAAACTTGAACGTAAAATTTACTTATATTATGAGTAAATATTGTTTAAAAAGTTGGGCTATTTAGAAAAATTTTATTTTGGTTTCGTTTTATTTTTTGGTTTTTAACTTCTTGCTTTTGTAATTTAAATAAACTTTGACCATTTGTTATCATTATTTGTACTCTATGTGTACTTTTGTGTCTATATGAAACAATATACATACATACGTTCAATATACATATTTGTATATGAACTACTTAATAAATGATTCTAAAATGGTTTATTTGTTGCTATTGTCGGTTCGAAATTCAAGGAATTGAAAATAATTATTTGTAAATTATAAATTTTATTATTAAGAAATATTATTTTAAGTTTATTAATAACAATATTTTAATAAACTTATTTGTAGAAAATTTTTAAAACTAAATAATGATATTATGTTGCACCAATATTTTGTTATCTAATTATTATGGAAGAAGAGAAAACTGTTATGCAAATTGTGTCTAAGTATGAGTTATTAACATAAATAAAATTGGAAGTGGAAGGTTATATATTTAAAAACCAGTACATATGCGATTGCAGGCGAACACAAGTAAGAGAACGATTCGTGTCCTGAGTACTGCAGCATTCTATATCTTTGCCCTACATTTCATTTATATTTTTCAGGCATGTAACAGAAGATATCTTTTAATAAATTGTATATATCTACACGGTAATATAAAGAAGTACCGGTTATAGGTAAGGAGAATCATAAAGAATGACAGTATTGCAGACTTTGTCACGGTCTCTGGAAAGTTCGTGGTTTTATTCAAATTTATTCAGAGGATACTTCATTGCAGTTGGTTGAAACAGTAGTTGTATATTAATGTCGGTTGTTTAGTATTCAGTTGAGTATATTGAAGCACTCTTATGGCGAAATCATTCTGTAGCGTCACCGCGAAGGTTTGGTACTCAGTTTATTTTGTACTTCTTTATTTTTATGACCTGTAACACATGTTAAGCACACATAATATGTAATTTTGGTAACTATTATGTAAAACATTCTAAGTAGATTTCGAAATGGAATCAAAATATTGCAATATTCTGGTTAACCATAAGCCAACCCTTTATCGGGTAAAATTTTATCAACTTTTAAACAAGACAAACGAAACGTATATCTTGCATTATCTTCTTGTCCGAGGTCCCAGATTATACATGTTCTGTAAATAAATGAGAGATATAAGCAGTTTATAATTATTGAATCTCGCAGTAATATTTTATTAGAAAAATACTACTGAAAATATTAATTGCATACCAGTTGAGAAAAAAGAATGTTGCTCACAAGTTATTAATATTTTTTGCATAAAAAATTTTAATAATGTTTTGGTATATGGAATCATGAAGGAAATCGCTTCAGTTTTATGAAATCTCAACTTTTATTACTACTCACTATGCATTACAATATCGCCCATATATGTGCATATTTACAAGTAGGATGGGACTAACAAGATAAATTAAATTGAATAATATATACTTGATAATATGTTTAAGATCCACTTTTTATATCATCCAATAAACTTTAATATTGACCACAATAATGAAATTAAATGATTAAAAATTATATTAACAATAAAATTTTGTTATAAAATGCCCTCTTATTAAAATTTTTTTGTAATATTATAGATTAAATGGAACAATAATTTCAATCAGCTCCAAAGTTCATTTGTATAATAATGTATACGTATATGTATACATATATAAATTCGTTGCAATTTCATTATATTAAAATCATTTCATTATGAGATTATATTTGGGAGGAGGTTGATGACATTTTTTCTTCTTAATTTTATATAACCTCAACCACATTATTATTAATCTTGTTTAAGAATTTTAAATTGATCCTTAAATGAATGAAATAATAATAGAAGAAGAGATTCTTAAAAGTTATAAGGATTCCAAGAAGAAAGCTAGTTCTATCCACTCTTTTGTCATAATAAAATTTCATTTTGAAATCGTTTCGCAGGATATTCTTCGTATAATCGTAAAAATGTAATCAAATAATGATGAAAAAAATGAAAAGAAAAAAGAATCATGTTGCTTTAAAACCTCTTTCTTTCTCTCTTCTTCTTATTATTTATCTCATTTTCTGTTTTTCAAAAATGAGAAACAAAAGAAAATGCTAAACCATTATATTGAATTTTTTAATGGTGCAAATTAATTCAAGCTGGAAGCCTTAGGATTATACTTTGTTTCCTATATCATCTCCTTCTTTTATATGAAATTATTCTATTTCTTTTTTTTATTTAACTTGAAGAATTTTCTATTTTCTTTTTTATTTTGCGCTGGGTTATATAAGAGACGAACACTTATGGGGTTAGAATTTGGGGCATAATATTAAAAAAATTTCATTGATAATTTCATTGTCAAGGCTCTACAAAATCTATAAAATTGTTGAGAGAAAAAACTCACGGATTGCTCCTTAGTGTAATGGACGAATTATGCGAACGTTCAATATTTTGGATTGAATTTTAATTTTTTTTGTTCTGGAGAAAGATGATTTCAATATTACAAATTTTATTGTGGTTTAAAATCCACGCAGACTTTTCTGTTATAATTTAACCGTATCACATTTTAATACCATTAAAATTAAGATCATTGTAGCATTTATGACACTTCTTAAGTCAAAATTTTGAATTTCCGAAAAAAAAAATATTTTTCAATCTTCGCTTAGTAGGTGATTAATATTGTGAATACCTAATGGAAATTAAAAAAAATATTTGAACAAAAATTAAGGTCAAATAATTTTTAATAGAAAATTTCAACTATGCGGGAAAATTACGTAATGCGTAAATGCTAATTTTTTTTTTTAAATTTTAGGAAAAATAATGTTCATTTTACTCATTTTCAAGGATTTGATCTCAAAATTTTTAGTAGCATTTTATTTTTTTTTTATTTTTTTTCATTCCTCTTATAAGAAAGTAGGGATTTTCCACAGCTCAATTGGTGTTGAGGGGTAAAAATTATTTTAAAATTTGTCTCGCTTTTTTTTTCTTTTTAGTATATATGTGTATGTATATATATTGTTTGCTGCTATTTTGATGGTTTGCAATTGAATACTTAAGTGGTATTAACAGGATTGTAAAATAAAATAGCATTGTCTTATTTCTTTTATTTTTTTTTTTTTTGAATGTGTCGAAAGTAAATTGAATTTATTCAAAACGTCTATAATGTTAATTATTTATATTTTAAAATATTGTGCTAGATATTATATGATTTAGACTTTACTATATTATATCCAAAATGTCCAATGAGATACTAGATATCCAATTAGAATTTCAAATAGAATGACAAGTTTAATTGCTAGCTGATTAAGTTTATTAAAAATTTTATAAAAATTAGAAAATTTGTCGTGACATTTTTAAGTATAAAGTGATGGGTGAAATATGAGTAACGCAGAATAAGAACGCGGCTACGTTTTTTGTCACAAATTTTGATTTTCGCATAATATTTTTTGATTAAGATTTCAAATTCACGAGAATCATTTGAAAATCCTTTGTGATTTACAAAGATTTGGACTATTTTTAGTAACAAAAATTCGAAAGAAATTTCGAAATTCAAATATTTTGCATAATTTTTAATTATTTTTGAATCCTTGTATTTTTATTATTCATACATTCTTCAGGGAATTAAAAAAAAAGGACATAAACTTAACCATCACTTTCACACAAATGTAAACGAAAATGCAATCAAATTTATAATTTTTGAAATATCAACGATAATTCGAAAGAATTACATATCTTATAATATTCTGGACCAACTCTATATTATTATCTTTTATCTATTACAAAAAATTTTGGAATAGTGAAGAAAAATTAAATGAAAAAATGAAATAAAAACAGAAGAAAGCAAAAACTAAAATGAAATGAGATTTTATTTAATAGCCAATTTAATTTGCATATTTTTTGGCGCCATAAAAAAACATTTATATACATTCATACAAATACAAAGAAAATGCAAAACATAGAATTTAAATTAATAAAAATAAAATTTACTTAGTTTTTTTTTTTGCTTAAATTTAAAATACAAGATTAAATTTCTTTAGGTTAAGAAAATTTCTGTAGGTTAAAAAGAAAATTTTTGTTTTTATTTTGCTTTTTTTTAAAAAAAATTTTTAATTTAAATTTTAAATTGAATTAAACTGATCGTAATCAAAGAACGATTAATGGTAATTAAGTTATTAAAAAAGTATAAAATTTGCATATTTTTGATTTGAAAACATTTTTCTCAAAGTAGTACAGTTAAAAGAATCATAATTGTTAGTTGAAATAAGTGTGAGAACTAGGAACAATATAGAATTTATTAAAAAACAAAGAACAAAGGATTTACACTATTATACTAAAGAATGTTACAGTTTCCCATGCCGATTTTAATCTTTAAATAAAATTTTTTCAATATCTTGAATTTTAATGGAACGACGCACTCCTGATTTGAAAAGCAGTCCCCATATTCTAATAAATTCGCTAATACAAACTAAAATCTGAATCGTGTTTAATACACAAACTCGTGAATTTGTACTCTGCAAAATTTGATTAGCTGCAGTATCTTTTTATACACATTTATTAATTTTTATACACAGCTGCCGTTTTATACACAATTTATTAATTTAAGGAACAATTAAAATCTAAGTGATCGACAAAAGCGTAAAAAGGTACAACTTTAAAAAATGTTATACAATTTAATTTCAACTTTTAATATAAAACTTAAATTTATTGGAAGCTTGGATTTAAATAATTTTAAAATTTTGAAACACAATATTAATAAACCTATACTTAACCACAAAAATATGTTGAATATTTAAATGAACCCGTGTCTAAAATTACCATAAGCAAATTGTATAAATTTGTTTTTGTAATAAAATAATAAAAATGAGAAAGGTTTGTTTGCATATCACAAATTTTCCTAAAACTTTTCATTTTGTAATGAAAATATTAAAATTTTAGTTGGAAACTTTTAAAATGAATCACTATTTTGTGTGACTAACATTTATAATAATCATAAATCACAATAGAATTCGAAAATACTTCAAGAATTCCAAATATTTTCATTAAATTAATTTGAATGTTTCGCAATTTCGTAGTGAATTTCAAATTTAAAGTAAGTTATTTGTAATTAGATGCTCAAATTTAAGGTGTTATTAAAATCTAAGTAATAAACAAATATTTTTAAATTTATGGGAATAAAATTTGGCTATTTCAAAATTAATCTGTTTAAAATTTTACAAATTTTATAAAAATATTTAACTTTATATTTATTTTTTTCGCATACAAAATATATTTTTTAACACTTTTAATATAACACTTCGAGATCTCATATACAATTCAATTCAATAACATATAAATTTTTTTTCAGATCATTTTTTATTCCCAAAACGCCAACAGGCTCTCAATACTACCTCAATAGCTTTATGCGCACATCACAATCACTACTTTTCCTCAGTTTTTTATTGCCCTTTTATCCACAGAGCAAAAATGCATTATCTTTTAGAATAATTGAATCAAATGAATTCTAACCACTGAATACTGATGAAATTGCTTGTGAAATAGCTCCAAGAATTTGTCCAAAACTTGGTTTATATATAAAATATAGTGTAGCTAAAATAAAATTTTTTAAAATTAAATAATTCACAGCAAATACAAAAACAATTAATTATCGAACTTAATATAATAACAATTATTAAAAATATTAATAAAGTCCATTTTGATGAACAAGTACAGCACATATTCCAAAAAACAAAATTCAAATGTTAACAATATAACAGTTTTGATAAGACTGCGAATAAAAATTTTAATAAAGTGAATAAAATAAATATAGCACTTAGGAGTGTTTATTGACATTTACATTAGAGAGAGAAAGTGACATAACACATACTTTGGTTTTCTCTCAAACGTGATTGGAATTTTCAATGAAATTTAAAATTAAATTTTAATTACAGGTATGAAGAATTGAAAATATATTTTAAATGAAATTTATTAAATATTTTATAAAATATTGCTGTTGCGTTTACACTTTTAAGATTACTTTAATTTTATTATAGGTTTTTGCTGAAATTTAGTTTGCAAGTGCCCTTTTTATAATTATTTGTATATTTTCAATTACATAAATGAATTAATTGGTTATGCTCAGAATGAAAATTGGACACAAAACAGACACGCATCTGTGTATTTTAATGATTTTTCAAATAATTTGCGTTCCAGACAGACGCATTTGCGTATTTTAATGATTTTTTAAAGAAATTGCGTTCCAGATACTCGGCTACTAAAAATACATTTTCGTAATTCGACACCTTCTTAAAAAAGCCGTCTCCAAACAGATGCATCTTCGTATTTGAACGATTTTCTATGAAATAAGAATCTAGCAATAAGATATTTAGGAATAATTAGAAATGAAATCCGAATGTAAAAACGTCTGTTTATTTTCGTAATGCATTGTAACCAAAATGAAAATTTGTCAATTTGAATGAAACTTTGACATGATCAATACAGTTATTTGATTGTAGCAGATAATGTTATCGTGTTAAAAAAATGTTAGTAATGTAAGTGATATAGTAAAGAAATTTCTAGAAATATTTAAGGTTAACGAGGTTGTTTAAGACTAGTAAATTATTTTCTTAAAAAAGATCATCCTATTTTTTTAATTTAGCATTTTTTCACTTATTTCCCAATAAATTCAGTATATTCATTTAATTTATCTTATATTTAATTTAAAAAGAAGAACGTTAATTTTGTATAACAATTTTCCTCATTCCTTCATAATTTCATCAATTAAATATAACACCTCTGCCTTATAGTAATAAAGGAATTTTCCAATGCAAAATTATAGAAAAGAAAATGAAATTTTTTTTAATTCTTAATACTTAGAGATTTCCCTGAGAATTTAATTTTGTTTTGTTTATGTTTCATTAAGGACAATTGTATCCGATTAAAAGTATAGTTGAATGAAAAAAAAAGTGGATAAAAAGAAGAAGAAAAGAAGAATTATAACACGATATCCTTGAAAAAGCCAAAAAACAAGCAGAAAAAAAAACAGAAAGACAAAAAAAAGAGAAAAAAAAATTGCCTCTCTCAATCTTCTTATAAGCATGTGGCACGCTACCAGTAATATAAACTTTTGGCCTTATTCTTATTTCTTTTTTCAAATTACGACCTAAAATAAGAAAAGGAAACATAAAAATGAGGGTTGTTGGAAGAAAAGAAAGAAGAAAAAAAAAATTAAAGAATGCTTAAACTAAAATTACAACAGAAGTTAAATTACAGCAATTTCCACTAATCTTGCTTTCATTACTTTTATTCACCCAGAAAAGATTTACTAACTTCAATTAAACGAGTGAAAACGGGGGATTTACCACGAGAAGATTACTTTTAGCACATCCTTATTTCATACTTATACAAAAATACCAAGCTCATATACAAGAGAATCATTGGAACGTGTGAAAGTATTTGTGTAGAATTTTTATTTTTTGGTTTTTTTTATATTGTGTTTGAGTATGAAAACTTATAAGAAAGGATTATAATAGCTAGATACTGTGCGAATAAAAATCTGTGATAGCAAATATTATAGGATAGATGAAAAAAAGGTAAAATTGAGAAACTGGTTTGAAACACATTTTTTTTGAAATTTGAACAAAAGCAAGAAAAGGTATTACAAGAATGAAATAATAACGAAGAATAAAGTAGTGGAATGCATGTAAATTTCAATTATTTTATGAGTGCTGCAGGATATTGTATTAAATTGTATCCATTTTCAGATATTGAATGAGTAAATGTTGTGGAATCGTTTAATATGCATTTCCCTAAACCCATATTTGAGATATGCGTGGTATGAAGTAGCAACCTACTTGTGCTATTTCATACCAAGTAGATGCTCTTCTGCTAGTTCAAATTGGTCGCTTGTTAATACTATATACTCATGTATGTATACGTTCATAGTTATGAGACAAATGAAATTTTGAGAAAAATTTGGAAGACACCTGTTCAGATATAATTTTATTGTATTCAACTAAATAATTGTTAAATCTGGTCACAATATCGCCCATGCATGTATGTGCTGCGAATTCACTTACTATTGAGTCTGGAATTTAAGGAGCTTTTAGTTTATTCATGAAAAACACATTGAATATTATAAACGTAGAAAGATATTATGTAACTAAAATTTTAAGAGATAATTTTAAAAATAAAGTTGTGTAGTGCCGCAAACATCTACAAGGACGTTTTTTGAAAAATAATATGACAACATTTTTGTTTTAAAATTGAAAATTAATTGTTTCCCATAGGCAGGCAACAAAAAAAAATTGAAATTTTTTAAAATTTCAGAAGGAATTTTTTTATTTCGCCTAGTTTTATGCAAATTTTTTTTAGATTTATTTAAAAGGCAAGGTGTTTATTCTTTCAATGCCAAATCGCGTTACAAGGAAAATTAATATTAGATTACTAGATCGAATCGTTTGTATTTACAAATTTTCGATATTAAATGATGACATCTAAATGCAGTTCGATTTTACTAGCATATTGTGAAGAATTTCATTAATGATTTTAAAAAATTACAGAATTTCGAATATTTATTATATTATTCTTACATTGAGTCTTAAAATCTATTGTGCTTTATGTATTTCAGTCACGTTATATTGCAAGAACACAGACAGGTGATGCTAGGCTCGAATAGAACAAAATCACCAAAAAGGGTTCTTTTCCATCTCTTCCAGACATACTTACCGACTTGATCCATGCTTCGTCGTCTTTTCACATTGTACATTTGTAGTATATTATATCTTACCATTTTTAATATTAGATTATTAGCTTACCATTAAATGAGCTCAACTCAGTGTGGTTTTACTATAGGCCAGTTTTTTTATTTCAACTTATACATAAATTTTCTGATGTTTCACTTACCTAAAATAAAATTTACTTAATAATTAAATTAATAGAATAAATTACTTAATATCTACATTTACTTACCTACGTCATTTCACCAATCCTTATATTGACACTGATAATTTAATTCAATTAGTTAAATGTGTTTTGCAAAATTATTCTCGTTAAGCAAATTCATATTCTGTGACAGATTTACATTAATTCAATCTTAATATTATATATTACGATAAAATGTCCTCCACATTAGTTTTTATCGAATCGTAAATCTATAAAGCCATCTATAACATGAAAATATAATATAATTCAAAAAGTTTATTAATCTCTCTCATGAAAATTTCATATTCATTTCAGTAATATTCAAAACTTTCTACTATTGTAATAAATATGAAATATTCTATTTTTTTTTTTTTTGATTTGATAAAGTGGCTGCCATTGATATTTATTTACAATAATATTTATAGATTACATTCATTCGAATACATGTTTAAAATATGAGCATATTAAGCTATTAAATGCAACATTCCTTAGTTCTCTTACAAAATGCTATCCTTATAAATATTAAACTTCATTCGAAAATTAGAAAAATTTATTCTGAGAATAGATTTGGAAATCATAAATGTAAAAAGGCAAGAAAAATCAACGAATGAATGAAAAATGTCAGGGTCAGTCATATAAATTTTGTAAAATTTTACGTGACCTGAATACCAAACTTAAATTCTATGTAGATTCAAAATATTCTCGTTTATTGTAGTAAACAAAAATGAAAATAACCAAAACTATTAAAGGACACCAGACTAGTCAAGTTTTTTCCGATCCTTGTTTTTTTTTGTTTTCATTTATATAAATTTTAAATTATTTTCATTCTTTCACCGAATTTCCTTTTAATCTTTTTATAAAATAAATATTTTATATTAATGTATATGTACCCAATGGTAATTCCACCTTTCTTTTTAAAACAACTATAACTATATTGCCATCCCTGTCTTATAATAATATTATAGTTTGCTCTATGTTTACCGGTATATGTGGGGTTGACTGTTTTTGGAGTTGAGAAATGTGAATTTATTTTTAGAATATATTTTTATTGAAGTTTCTTGCTAATATAGTTTTCCTATACATTTAACACGAGTATATAAAAGTTACCGCATAAATTCCATTACATTCAATAAATTTTGATGCTGTTTGGTGAAAATGATTTTCTATTTACTTAAGGAAAAAAAAAATGGCTAAAAGAGTATATAAAAATATCGAGTGATTGTGAGACTTTTCAGAATATATTCTAGTTATGAATATACTTGTGTAACATCAAATTCAATAGTTATAAGACTATATTGTAAATTAGAATGAGTGTCGGATGCGTTCACTTCATATAAAGTATAAGAATCGAAAAAGTATACAGTCAGATGCAAACATTTTCTTTTAGTATTCTGGAGAATCACAGTAACAATATTTTATGTAGGCGAAAATCTCCAATTATATTATAGTTACGAGTAAAAGCGTCTGAGAAATATTTTTGTTTAAGCCATTTAGAAGGTCTCCAAATAGTTTACAGATCGTAAAAGTGAATGACTTTTTTAATATTTTAATTCAATTATTTTGTTTAAGAAGTAGCCTAATACTGAATTTCTTACCATTATTCTGAAAACTTCCTTAAAATAAAGAAACGATTGGTAATGAACGCCTAGTCATTTTCGGTCTTTCTGCTTTACATTTTCCATTTCTATTCTATTCTAATTTTTGATGTGCAATTGCAGTTTGCGTTATGAAAGGTTCACCTACCATTTTACTTGTAAGCTTTCACAGTTTAATGTTGGAGATGTTTCTGGTCGTAAAATAGTTTAGGTTAGCAAAATCTGCGTGTTAGACTAAAATGATGTGTGGAAATTTATTGTCACACATTTACTGTTTTGTATTTCCGCCCAAATAGAATGATTTCTTTGATAAATGCTCGTTTTCTTTCAACCCTCCATTACGCAATATTCTAGATTCACTCTTACCATGCAGTACTTTTATATCAATAGTAAACTAAATATTTTCTCTCGAAATCTTATGCTTCTCAATGCTTTTCATATGATTTCCCGTTGCATTACTTATACTTTTTGCAATAGTAAATTCAACTCAGTCGATTGCTTTACAACAATTCTTTTCAAAATATATTTGATTGATCTATGCGTTTGTGAAAGATTCGCGACATCGGTTAACATTTTATTGAATCTCTTTAAATGACATTTCGTATGTCAAATGTGATATTTGGATAATCAAACCAAATAAATTTACCTCAAACATTTCTTTGTATCATAATTTTTGTACACTCTTTAAAAATTTTTTAGTGTGTAGAAAGCTTTTGAATCTCAAATTCTTTGAATGAAAGAATGAGGGACTCAAATGCATGTGTGAATTTAACAGAAAAAATGAAGTACAAAAACGAAAAAATACCACGGTTCTGGGAATAAAAACGATATTGAAAAGTAAAACAAAACAAAAAAGAAAAATTACTCCTATTTCTTTCTTATAGTTAGGAAAATGCAAAGTGAAATATTTATGAAACCCTTTGACATTGCAGCTATAAAATATTAAAAATCTAACAAACAAAATGTACGAGAGAAAACAAGAGAAAACAGAAGAAAACGAGAAAAAAAATAGAGTTGACCATGTCAACTCTGTGATACCCGTACGAATTTGTTATCCTATGTGCGAATAACTAATGTGCCATAACTAACTATGGGGCAGACTATGACTTTAAGTTGCCGTATTAACATATTAATTTATGCAAAATTTCAGTACTATGTGTTATTCAAAATACTGGTTGTGCCAAACTACTATTGATGTTGTATGGCAGCTACCAGAAAGAGCCAAGAAATTTTAGCGAATTTTATCAAGCACATCGGCCCTACTAATATACTCACTTGTGTGAAATCTCAATATCACAGCTTTTATAGTTTCTGAGATATAGTCAAATAACTTTTGAAGTTGTATGGCAGGTACCAGAAGGAGCCAAGTAATTTCAACGACTTTTACCAGACACATCGGCCCTACTAATATATTCGTTTGTGTGAAATTTCAATACCATAGCTTTAATAGTTTCTGAAATATAGTCAAATAACTTTTGAAGTTGTATGGCAGGTACCAGAAGGAGCCAAGTAATTTAAACGACTTTTATGAGACACATTGGCCCTACTAATATATTCGTTTGTGTGAAATTTCAATACCATAGCTTTAATAGTTTCTGAAATATAGTCAAATAACTTTTGAAGTTATATGGCAGGTACCAGAAGGAGCCAAGTAATTTCAACGACTTTTATCAGACACATCGGCCCTACTTATATATTCACTTGTGTGAAATCTCAATACCATAACTTTTATAGCTTCTGAGATATAGCCAAATAAATTTTGAAGTTGTATGGCAGCTACCCGAACCGGTACCCCGATTATGTCCAATTTAAATAGGGTTCTGGCACTTACTACAATAAATCATTTGTGAAAATTTGGTGAACTTAGCTCAATTAGTTTTTGAGTTATCGTTCGGACGGACGGACGGACGGACGGACGGACGGACGGACGGACGGACGGACGGACGGACAGACAAAGCTAAATCAACTCAGAATTTGACGCTGATCAAAAACATACACTTGAGTCTATATCTAACACCGTTATTTCTTAGCGTTACAAACGGTAAGGCAAATTTAGTATACCCTTCGAACATACGTTCGTACGGGTATAAAGAGCGATGTGAGTAGCACAAATAAAGTACCGTACACGATGATCACCATGTTGGAAATTTTCAACTATAGTATTGAGTATTCTGTGTATTGCAATTGATTGTGTTATTGCGAAAAAAAAAAATATTATGAAGTTTATTGTACTTTTATATTTTTGTGAAATTTTCATTTCGACGGCAAATAAGTTAAAGGTGAAAATTTTTTTGTTTTACTTTCTTTTTATTTCTTTTTCTAGGTATGTTTCGATTACCTTTGGTTTATGACAATTCCTACGAGAATCAAAATAATTGATGATACATATATGAAAATATAAGGCTTGAGTTGTTGTTATTCTTGTTGAATTATTCGGTCCCGAAAATGTGTGTGTACATACAATATTATTTTTATAACATAAATTTCTTATGGGAATTCGATTGGAAACGCACATAATATTTATAGAGAAAAATAGAAACACTTTCAGAATCTTATGACAAAACGAGGGTGGTATAAAAACGTATTATTTGTATGCTGTTACATTACAGCATTATAATGCAAACATAAATAAACTCATTCATACATGCATGTTTTGTTTGAGTATATGGTTGAAGCACACAATTTTTTTATGTGTTGTGTGTGTACTTTGGATAAATTACATTTAAAATATTTATTCAATTTCTCATGTATTTCTAAATTGATGAATTATCGTTACAATTGTGATGATTTGGTATGATTGATTTTTTATGTTATATTCTTATATTTTTGTAATTTTATTAAATATTAATAAAATATAAAAATATGTATATGCAGGTAATGTGTTTAATATTGTTCTTTTGTAATAATTTATTTATTAAAAGAGTAGATTTTCGTAAAAGATTTTATAATAGAAGAAAAATAAATATTTTAATATTATTTCAGACTTTCACTTTAATTATGTAAATTGAATTAGTGGTCATAAATTCTCTATAGAGTTCTTATTAATATTATTTTTAACAATGATGCTTCAAAAATGTAAATAATTTAGTTGACATTAAGAGAAATAAAAGACTACTACAACTACTGCTGGATTATTTTGAGAGAATAGGAAAAAAACAATAGTCGAATGTTTACGGATGTGATGGAACTTAGAAGAAATATCGAAAATTTACATAGTCCATGTGAGAACAATAGATTTGTATTAAAATCCTTAATGCTATAACATTTTTGGTTATTTATTTGGAGAAAAATTTTAAGTGAAATCTCATGATAATACGAACAAGGTTTGTGAATTTATCACAATGTGTATATCAGTGAAATCCATTTTCTGATTAAAGAAATTTTCCTGATCGATGTTTTGGTCTTATTTTGTGTGCTATATTAAAATTAGCCTAAATTTCTCAAAAAGCAATTGAGATCCTAACGCTTATATTCGCTAACTCCATAGCCGGCTGGAAGAAGTGAAGCATAAGAAATCTCTGCCTGAAATTTGGTCATGTCCGGCGGAGATGGAGTCACTATTTCCTCCTTCACTTCCTCTTGCAACAGCCTCTACAGTTATCTTTTATGACGTAAACCATCCCGTTGGTATGTTTGCCAATCGAACAGTATCTCGTTTGAACCCCTATACAGATGCGATATCTGCCCATCAGAGAAATATCAGGTCTCCTGTATAATGCAAGTTTAACTTTGACATTTTCATTGTCAATTGATTTGTTTGTTTCGATAAATAATAAATTTGTATCGAATTTGATATACCTGTATTTTTATTATCTATGATTGAGTTCTTAAAATTTTTCTAGTTTTAATAGTCGCAATAAAATATTTTTTTTTTCTTTCAAACAGAATGAGGAGCGCTTTTACAAGTTGAACAGTCTGCATGCAGCCCATCAGTTGCATTTTGCCGACGCCTGCTTTGTACAATATTGTATTTTGTTCTGATGTTATAGTCTACGATTCTTATAATTTTTAATGAAAAATTCTTTAATTAATAATTGCACTTCCCATATTCATTTTAATATTTTATGATTTAATATACTTTAAGTATAATAATGTTAAAGAATTTTTAAAAGAAATAACAACAAAATTTAATATTATCATTATAATTTGAGTATAATTTTTTGTTTCTTTCTTTGTTTTTATTAAATTATAATCGAGTGCATTTCGATAATTCTTTTATATTACTCTTACTCATTATGTACGAGTGGAAATATTAAACTGTCATATATACAAATTAAAATATTATGTAAAATATCAGAATATTTTTTAAAGTAAAAATAAAAATTTCCGCCTCTCCATATGCAATTTAAACTTTAACATTTAATATTATAAAAAGAAAAATAATTAATTTATTTTCAATATTTCTTCAAATTGGAAATCCATGGGAAAATTTAAAGTGTTTGAAAATTAAATTTTTCGCTCATTAAAATAATGTGTTCTTTAATATTATTATTTTCTGCATATAATGAAATTCTGAATGATTTAACACAAAAAAAGACAAAAAAAAAATTAAGTGAAAATTTAAAATTTCAATTCGTATTTCAATAATATATTTGAATAGTTTAAAATAATTTAATAGGAATCAGAGAGAGAGTGGGAGAGAGAGAGAGAGATAGAGAAAGAGAACAACAAATGAAATTGAATGAAAAATTTAAATTAAAATTTTTTTTTAAATTTATGTAAAAAGTTTTCAATTTAAATTGAGTAAATAAATCTAAAATTGTATGAATAAAAACCATGAAAATAATAAGAACAGGAGCAAAAAAAAAAAGGATATGTGAACATTATTTATATGGTAATCTAAAAAAAAAAAAAAATTTAAGATATTATCCTTGAATTTTTTTCTCATTTTTTAAAATTTCATTTCATTTTCGTATTTTTCAGTGTCATATTAACATTTTTTCCCATCTCTCTCTTCCTTTCTTTTCAAAACCTTTAACAACCACTTCATTTCTCTATTTAAATACCTCTAATTCTGATCCTTTTTATTTCTGTTATTTTCGTTTTTTGTGGATATTTTCTATATATAAAGTATATTAATCTCTTTACGAATGTGGGGTAAAATATTTAAAATGCTAAATTTTATTTCATTTGATTTTTTTTTGTAAATGTGTTAGCACTCTATAAAGACTATGTCAACAGTAAAATGTCTGCAAATATAGTTTTATGTGTCCTGAATACAAATTATAGAATTAAAATAGCTACAACTAAAAATGTGAGTTAAAAAATGAAGAGTAACAAAAACTATGTATGTATGTATACGGTTCTGTCAGTGATATACCTTTCAATTATACGTGCTTAGAAATTATTTTATTCAATATTTTTTGAAGGTACACAGTTAGAGGTACGGGTATTTTGTTATTGTTGTATTTGATTATTCAGTTGTCTAAAAATAATAAAATACCCACTACATATACATTTTAACTTTAATATCTAAAAAAAGACAAACTAACAAAAAATGTGGGTGATGATAAAATAAGAGAGGAAAAATTTGAAAATTTTAAATTTAAATAAAATCTTTTCAATGTGATGCTAGATGTGATGCTTAATCATTTTAACATTTCAATTATGATTAAAAATGTAAATTATTTTGGTATTTTGATAATTTTTTGGTTTTAAATTTTAAATTTTTTTTTTAGTTGAAAATCTTATACATAAGTTCTAGGTGGAATCAAAATTGTCACAATGGAATCCATTGGTATAACGTAAAAATTAAATATATTGTTAAAAAATTAAATATTCGGATATTAAATAATATAAAATTTTAGGTTAGATAAGAGTTGAATTGTGGTGGAACTTTTGAATCCTAGCTCTCAAATTTAACGAAATCTGACGGTACTGATACTACAACATATAATTTAAGAGTGTAAGAGGCACCCTGAAGATATAATGGCTTAACTAAAAGATACTCGTGAGATATAATTGCAAAGTATTTACACAAAGCCTTGAAGATTGCTGGAAGTATATTACAATCAATGGTCGATTATCGTTTAAACTTCTGTGGTTGTAATTACAATGATTTTAATTTCGATATTTTACGATCACGAAACTTAGAATCATATCAGATAAGCTAATAGTACGTTTATTTATTAAATTGTGTCTTGGTTTCTGTTTGCTTCTTTCCTTGTTGTTGCTTAGGAATAAGACAAGAGATTTGCGATGGATTATTGAGCATGTAACAAGAAAATATTATATAATGCTAATTTTTATTCAAAAATATCACGTAAATATCATTAAAGCCATCTTTAAGCTAGATTATATTGTATATACGATTATTTTTATACTTAGAGCACGGATATTAAAGGCGGGAGCGTGGATGACTACAATAAGTCGCGATTAACCGCGTTTGTCCGAGAGATATGTCATCTGGCCTCATTTGATTCCATTACAATCTATTAATTTATTAATCAGCGGTGATTTTCAACTCTTTTTTTTCTGTTAATTAGATACTAAACTATGTGTTTTTTGCACCCATTGATTAAATATTTCTACTCGTATTTTCTCTTATCTATCCCTTCCTACCGAAAACTGTTTAGCTTTGGATTACTGCTAATTTCGGCTTAAAAATTTTTGTTTATTAGTTCCAATTTCTTGACTCCAATTTCCAATTAATTAAGAAGTTCCAATTAATTAAGACGACCTCCTCGTGTCGTCTATTTTTGCTCAAGCTTGATTTTCACAAAACTATTCAATTTTTCACAGTAATATTAGTTCTTAAAAAGAAAGGTTTTGTGAATGCTAGTTCGATTATAAAGTAGAATTTCCTAAACATCATCGATACCGCCGTCTTAAGGTAGTTATCTACTATTTGATTTCTTTTCCTTTTTTAAAGTGATCCTTGGTAATTCAAATTTTTCTAAACGATTTTTAATTTTCACACAATTATTAGGAATTCTTTTTTTATAAAATTCTATTTTCTAAATAGTTTAAAAAAAAATTAAATGAGATTTTTATATTTTTTTGTTTTTGCAAGGTTTGCAAGATAGAAACCATTTTTCTTAGAATTGGATTAACTTGCAAGGTTTGGAAAACCATTTTTCTTAGAATTTCAATTCAAATTTTTTAGAACAGATTTTTCTCATTTATTTTTTTTGTACATTTTCGCGTCCTGTTCACCAGGAAAAAAAAATATTGTTTCTTCCTGCTTTTTTTATTGTTGTAGTTGTCTTTTTTTTTTAACCTTTATTGTTTTAATCTTTTGCATAGTTAATTGGCTTAAAAACTGTTTTCCTGTTTTCAAGAGTTTATTTAAATTTTTCATTATTTTACCTTTTCTTATTATTATTTTTTTTGTTGTTTGTTTGTAATTGTCGGTTAACTTTGTTACAATCTTTAAATGCATTTGTATATATTTATAAGATTACTATGTAAGTATGTACGCAACAGTGTGTGTATGTTCTCTTTCACGGAATACAAGCATTTAATGGAGGGGAAAAAAAACTGTTATAATTAAAAAAATAAACTAGGTTTTTCTGTGGAAATAGTTTTATTCCTTTCCTGAAATTTAACGGAAGAAAGTGTGTTCCGGTTATATTGAGATATGTTTGATATTAAACTGCTGTAATTTAAAAAATATGATGTAGATGAAACTTGTACTTGCCTTCAAGTGCGTTTTTTCGAAAAATATTAGTCTACTCTCTTGTATTTTTTCTTGTTGAGAACTCGTTTTCAGGCATAAGGTCCTCAAAACGCTTCGAAAAGTGTAAGATAAAAATTTAACTGAGTACAACATTTTGTCGTCAAACATTCGTGGTTCGTGGATTTTCCATTGCAATACCTGGCGATCAGAAGGAATTACGAAAAGGGTCTGATTATCGATTACAGTTACTTAAAATGTTTTGTTGCTGGAGGCTAGACTTAAAGAAATTCTCCAAGAAAAGTGCCTTCTGATATGGAAAAATTTTATGATTTCGGCATTCGTATATACATAGGCCGAAATTAGCAATTTAGAAAAATTAATTTATTTGCATCTCCCAATCCACCTTACATGCATACATCCAAGTAATAACTAAATAAAAATTAAATTTTTTTATTGTTGTCATTTTGCTCATGTTATTTCAAGAGACTAAGTTCTCTCGAGACTAATGCGTTCATATATGACTATTTTTTGTTTGTGAATTCATAAAAATTCTTATACAAAAGCTTGAATTAAATTTTCCATTTTTCATTTCCGTTTTTTCTCGTAAGAAACTTTATTATTTTATAATTTAAAATATCATATATATTCTCTTCAATGCGCACTATTAGCCCTCTCTATTACAAAAAGAAAGTTTAAAAAACAAAAGCCCTCTATTTCAATTGTTATAAATGATAACAGTTATTTTCTACAGTTATTCCACCAATTATATAAATAACTGTATACTTATATAAATTACAAAAGTAACTAAATGATAACTTTACAAAGTCTTTTTCTATCTCTTTCTTTCCATCTTGTTTTCGTATATATTTTTTCCTTGTGTAGCAAATAATAGAAAAACAGTCGAGAACTTTATTAAATCTTAAGTATATTAAAAAAAAAATACAATTTGTTTTTTCTTCTTCTTCTTTTTTTTTTTTTAATTTTCATTACAAAATGTGAAATTAAAGTGAAGAAAATTTGGGTTCTTTTAAGTTGTAACAGAATCATACATTCAGAAACATTATTAAATTCTTAGTGAAAAAAAAAAAACAAAACTTTTAAAATCCTTTTAAATTGTAAAATATTTGGAATGAAATTTTCTGTGTAAATTTTTATAAATTTTAAAATCAAAAAGGATTTCTCATATATTAAAAATCATTTGTATTGTACTGCTGTACTATGAGTGCGCACCAGCCAAAACAAGACAAAAAAAAAATTTTGTTCTCTGTTAAATCCTACAATATAATAATGGATCACAGATGTCCTTGAGATTAAAAATAAAATGAAAATATTTTGCCTTCCAAAAAAGAAAATGAGGAAAAAAAATTTATTTTTTTTTTTTACTGGCCGTCTACTAATATAGCGAGGACAAAGTTTTTGCAAGCTAAGACAAAAATATAGAATTTTTTTTTTTTTCATAAGAATAGAAAATTAATTCTTAAATAAAAATTCACCAATAATTTTAGTTTAATGTAGCTCATAGATGCACGTTTGCACGTATTATAAATGATTTTTATATACAAAGTAAATGGGATGCACGATTAAATTTAACGAAGGACGGATGAAAGTTTCTTAGGAATTATAAAAAAAAATAATATTAGTTTTATTAATAGCGGATCATCTTGAAAAATTAACAATCGCCTTGATTTTCTCTTTAGTTGCTGAAGGCAAATTGGATGGGAAACTCAATTTTTACACAGAATTTGTTGATATCACTTCTATTGGCCATTTGAAAGAAATTCTCAATAGTTGTATCTGGAATTAAATGCGAACCTTCGGTTAAATAGAAAGCGGTGAACAGGTTTTTCAGTGCCAAAGTAACACGCATGATATTCTATTGAACACATCGTTATATTAAACGAACTTCGATCTAAAATCAAAATTTTCCCTTCTTTATATTCGTTTTATGTTCTATTTAAACAACAAATTCGCAAATATTTTTTCAAAATATTGAAAAATCTTGCTTTGATATTGAAAAAAATATCTTAAATGAAATTGAGTCAAACCGATAGTTTGTAATGTATGTGACAAATATGTATCAAAGATTGCATACTTTTAGGATGAACTGTTTTGAAAAACCTGGGAACAAAATTTAAAGAGGCGTTAACTAATACCATTCTAGAATTAAAACGTAAAAGATTTAAGAGTTGTCAGGAGCTTTAAATATTAAATTTATAGGGACAATGTCCAACTCTTCACCTCATAAAATTCTTGCTACTATTATGTGTACATAGGCTCAAGTAAGTGATTTGTGCCCCAAAATGCTGTTTCAAGGTAGCTGTCCCAGCTGAATTTACTCTGTTCTTGTTTTATTCTGTTCATATTATATGAATTACAAATTTCTCGTCAAATTTTTCGTCCACTTTATGTAATTGAAGTTAGTTTACTAGAAGAAAAGAAAAAACAAAAAATTCATTTATCATTTATAAAAATTGTATGAAATGCAAGCTTACAAATTCTTCAACATATCCTTAAATACTTATATTATATGTACTATACATACATATATTTAAATCTATATAATATGTAAAAATGTTCATTTTGAAAAAAGTTCAAGAGAACTTTTCTTAGAATTTATATGGTAAAAATTTCAGACGACAAAAATGCAAAATTTATATTTAAAGTTCAAAACTACAAAAAAAAAAATGGAAAAACTAGAAAGCGAAAAGTTTAAAAAGTTGATAAGTCTGTGTTTTTATGTAAGGATTTCAAATAAAAGATTTAATCTGTTGAAAAACGCAAATAATCCTATATAGAACAATTCGGTTCGCACTGCTTTTCTTTATTTTTCGTTTGCTCTTGTTTCACGCTTTAATTTTTTACTATTTGAAAATAAGTTGAGAGAATGAAAAGATAGATGAGGTGAAAAAAATTTTTTTTTTTTTTTTCAAGTCAAAAGTTCTTAAATATTAAAAAGAAGAAAAGATGATTGTTGTCATCATCGGAGTGAAGTTTTTATAAAATATTTTTCAGAAAATTTCATTCAACTTTTAAATTTCTTTAATAGTTTTAAATGCTTCATTTCATCTTTCATCTATATATGTTAAATGTAAGTTTGATTAAAAATAAAATAAAAGTTTTATATATAGTAAAATTATCTAATGCTAGGGGAAGTTGTTGTAGTATTTAGCTATATGGAGTAGAAGATAGCAGATGAATATTTTAAATACGAAATTTAAAATTTATTTGGCCATTTTATAAATATTTTAAATTTATGTTGTTTTAGTTGAGAATAAAATAATTGTGGGGGAATGTAGTTTTCAGTGTAGCATTTGTAATATTTATTAGATTTTAATTTTTAATTTAAAAAATTGAAAACATAAAGAGTACTTGTAATTGGATTTGCAGTTTAAGATAATGCATTCTAAAACTGGAGATGGGTACTTAAAAATTAAACAATATTAAACTGAAATTTGGAGTATAGTTCTGTAACATTGCAATTCAAAAAGATTAAGGGTATCACTTACTATCTGAACGAAATGCTCCATAGAATTATCACACATCTTGTCATGACATTTTGACGCTCAATACATTCCCACTCTATTCTCTGTCGATTCTCTGTCGGTATTGAGATCTCCTCGTTTTTTTCGGCTAAATTTTGTGATGCATAGTCAATTAATTTTATTTTGCAATTTTAAACATTTTTTGTAAATCTTACTCAGAATATTTAGTTGCTTCCAGTATATTAAAATGCTTTATTTCCTGACGAGTTATACAAATTAAAATGATGGGAACAAATCTGATAGAATTTAGTGATACTGACTACCGAATCATAATATTTTACAAAATATGTAGAATATGTTTTTTTAATATTAAACTCTTACAGTCTTGACTCGTACACTTATTAATTATTTTAAAAAACTTTTGTCTTCATTCTCCAAATAAAATTATGTTTCTGTTTGTGTGCCCATATTTACAATATTATTAATAATATTGTAAATATGGGCACACATAATTCACAATATCATTCACAATATATTATACTCGTAACAGAAATTAATTTAAGAACAATTTTATTTATTTTTTAATATAAGGGCAAAATTTTTATTAACTTCAAAATCAAAATATTCAGTTTCAGTTAAACAATATTGTATATATAAAAATACGAGTATCACAATATTAATTTAATACCGTATATCAGTATAAAAACATTGTGCTATCATTGTTATCATTGTAATCATACAGAAAAATAAAATAAAATAAAAATAATAAAATGAGAAATTTTTTTTCGGCATGCGCCGTTACTTCATTCACTTCATTCTACCACGTGTTTTTTCACATGTATTTTTTTTATTCTGTAAAAATTTCTGCATAGAAAAAATCTGTTATACACAACCTTTACGAAATGTAGAATTCAATATTGTTCCACACACGTTTTCAATAAAAATTCTACAGAAAAAATCCAAAATTCTGCAAAAATAAAACACAGAATCAAAAATTTTGTGGATTTTATGTTTTTTTGATTCCTGTTTTTTTGTTGTAGTTCTGAATTTTATGTTGAATTTCCAGTATCATAATTTTCGACAAATCCGAGCAAAGCATTTTAAATAATATAACGGATAAGTGATATGATAATAGCCTTAGCATAATGAAAAAAAAAAATTCTTTTTTTTTGTACTTTTACAGACGCATATGCAATAACAGAAAATCTGTAAAATTTTACAGTTTTTTTTGTTTTTTTTTTTTGAACTTATATTATTTTTGTTGTTTTACGTTAATAAAAATTTTGTATAATGTACATAACGTACATACTTACTTTCTCATTTATAATAATAATAAACTTTTATTTAATATGTATGAATGTCGGGTTTAATACGTGTATTTGTAATTTTAAGATGTTAAAAATGTGCCTACAAAACTATTGTGTTTATATACATACATACATTATATATAAATGTTGCATATACATTTTGTTATATTCATACATATTGTATGATTATGTTTGTTATAATATTAATGTTGCATTTCAAATGTTCTGCGATTCAATGCTGTAATAAATGCTGTGTAAGAAGAAGAAGAGAGAAGAAGTAGCAGGGAGAGAGAAAAATATTCAAAAATTTGAAAAATATTTTTGGGTGTTTTTTTTTCTGCTCTTTGTTATTATTAAAAATTTTTGTACTTTTATTGATACTATTTTATGCTAACAGAAATTTTATTATCCTTTTAGTGGTTAACGGGACTTCAATATGAAAGGATGTGTTTTTATTTTATGTTGTGAGTAATTAAAATAAATTATTGTTTTTTTCTTTTGATTTTATTTAATTTTTTGGAATAAAACAAAAAAAAAACTATTAAAGTGTTTGAAGTGAAACAATATTAAAAATATTTTTTTTTTTCATTAAAATTTAAAAAAAATAAATTTGTGCGTGTTGTAAAATGAATTTAAAATTTTATTCTTGAATTAAAAATAAAAAAAAAATAAATACAATTTTTTAAAATTTTTAAAAATTTTCTGACATCTGTCAAATTTTATTATTAAATTATTCTCTCTACTTTATAATTGGTGACAAAAGAAATTTTTTTTTCAAAATTGTTGAAAGTGATTTGAATTTCAAAAAAAAAAATGATTAATAAATCTAAATTAGAAATTTTTAATTTTAATAAATTAAATAAGATGTAAATTAAGAAAAAAATATTTGAATTAAAAATTGAAGAAAACAAACTGTAATAAAAAATACACACCCTTCTGCAATTCAATAAAATAAAAATAAAGAAAAAAAGAAATTGTGTTTTTATAATTTGAAAAAAAAATTATGGTGAATGATTTAATTATACAAAAAAATAATTTGAATTTAAATTTAGATCCAATTTATGTTGATACAAAAGTAATAAGAGCTAAAAAATCATTAAAATTAGGAAAACCATTAATAGCAACAACAACTGAAACAACAGCAACTACAAATAATTCTATATTATCATCATCACCATCATCGTCATCGTCATTACCATCGATAATAAATACAACAAGACCAATATCTAATACAATATCTAATATAACAACATTACCAATAACAGTAGTACCAGTAACGGCAACAACAACAACAATAACAACGAAAACATTAACCTCAAAATCGATTGTAGTAGCAGCAACACCACCAACAACAACAGCAGCAACCAATTCTATTAAATCAACAAATAATAAAATTTTAATAAAATCATTGAATGATGAAAAATTTTTAAATAATTTACAAAATTCATCACATTCAACTATAGGTTATCAAATAACACAAGATAATATTAATAATTTTGATAATAATTTAGAATATAATCAAGATCAATTGGATAATCAACAATCATTATTGATTTGTGATGAACAAATATCACCAATATTACCACCACCACCAATATTAAAATTATCATCAACAAAATATTTAAATAAATTATCAAAAATATCATCAACATCAATTCAATCAACAATTATATCGAATCCTAATACTATTAATAATCAAATTATAACAGAAATATCAAGTGATTTGATAACATTAAAAAATCATAAACCAACTGTGGTATCAACGGTAAGTGGTACATTATCAAATCATATAAATTCATCAATATTATTAAAAAATAAAAAAAAGAAAAATTTAATAAATAATATTGAAATAATTAATGATAATAATGATGATTATGATGATGGTAATGATAATAATGATTTAAAAATTATTGATGATGGTGAAATAATTGCAAATAATTTAAATTGGAAATTTTTTGATCGTATTTCACTTTTAGATGATGAATTACGTGATCAGGTAAATTTATATAAATTTATGTACATATATATACATACATATATAAAATAAATATTATTGAATTGACATTTTTATTATAATTTATTTATAATGTATAAGCTATTATGATTTTATTTTAAATAATTTTGATGATTAGCAATTTAGTTGATTCTAAATATAAATATTTAATTTGTGAGAGAATAACGTTTATTGAATTTTCCACAAATTTGTGGTATTTAAATGCGATTATGCAAATTTTATGCTTTCAAAAAATTAAAAAAAAAATATTTTTTTTTTTTTATGAATGAATGTTTTTGAAATCGGAAATGTTAAAAACAAGTGAGAAATTTACTATTACCATTGAAGTTTCTTCAGACACAATTTGGTGTAGGAAATATGAAATTTATCAAGTATTGACCTTTGAATAAAAATGTAAAATTAAAAGTTATGAGGAAATCGAATAAGTTTTTATAAAATATCTAAAATACGCTATGAATTCTATGGACCAAAAATAGTGAATTTGAGCCTATAGCGATTTCATTGTGTTTTTAATTTTTTTATTTTTCATATTGCTTACAGTCGCTCCGTAACAATTTGAATATTTTATAAGATCGGCATGTACTATGTTGGTCGAACGTTACTATTCCACTGCTCAAAAAGCCGTAAATAACTACAGATTACGATTTTTTTTACTTTGCACACTCTGTTTTATGAGTGTTGGATTGCCACAAAGTTTTTCTATATTTCTCTTTTGAGCAAAAATTTTTATTTGTCTTTATGTTTTTTCCGCGAGTAGATGCCTTTTTTCTTCGGTTTACCATTCTATTTACTTATAAAAGAAATTCATTCCATTGCTCAGTGAAATCACTCCATAACTCGGTGAAATCACTCCATTACTTATAATTGGTGTTTGATGCTTAGGCTTCCTTCATATGTGATCCAGACATTCATACATTTTTTTCTTGTTTGGATTAAAAACAAATGTTGGTTGCAACACAGGAGACAAAGCTCGTTATTCTGTTTTGCACGAAATATCATGCTTCGTTTTCGGAAGCAATTGTTGGTGAAGACTGAAGACCTGATATACTTCCAACAAAAAATTAAGTAAAACGCATCAAATTACCAAAATCTTTTTAATTTATGTTTATAGGAAGTTACAAAAGTTGTGTTTGTTTGGAATTGAAAAACGAGAAAAAATTTTACTTCAAATACTAAAGAAAGTTTTAAAACCACAACAATGAAAATTTCGGTTGGTTTAGTACTCGAACTTACGTTGAGTTTCAAATCAATTTCGAAAAGTGTAGTTCTCATTTTAAAAAGAATAAGCCCGATTTCAGATTTCAAATAAATTTTACTGCTTACTTTTATTAAAACTGAATCATTAAAACAGAGGTGTTAATGAGTGAAGGAACACTTTTTCCAAAATCTCATTCTTCAATATTTTTGTATATATATTTGCGAAATAAAAAGGGCCAAATGTAGAATATGTTTCACTATTTTTCTCGAAAAAATTATATTAATTTGACTTCTTTATTTATTTGTTATCATACATTAACCTTTCTGTTAGCACCTCATTTCTCGGGTGTGACATTACTATCTGTCTACAGCCACATTGTGACACAAACGATGCTGGCGAATGTTATAAAAATTTGATATAATTCTTGATTAAAAGTATATAATGGGGAGCAATGTCTTTGATTTGGACAAAATATTTTGCTAAAATTAACAAAAGAACAGCAAAACTAAGAAAACAAGTCCTTCGACTTCTGTTTTTGTAAATGTATATAAGATGTGATAGCTTTAAGTGCTTATGCAATATAATCAGAATCTTACAACACCCGAAATCATGAAATACCGACAGTAACGAAGAAGAACAGACATTATGCTCAAATGCCCAACTGTAGAATAAAATCTCAAATAGAACTACAAAATAATATAGGAAAAACGTAAAAAAAAACCACTGCACCATAGAGGAATCAAAGTGGTAGAATTCAATAAAAATGTACCTGTTATTTATAGTACAAACGTAGTCCTACTAAAAAGAGTTGTTAGTATTCAAATCAAATTGTATGTTGTCCCAGATGCTGCACAAAATATATAATTTCGTGAACTGTATTGTGAATTTGTAATCATTTTTATTTTTACGCAAAGACATCGTTTTTACTACCAAATTTAACTTAAAAAAATTTTTGTTCTCAAACACCGAATTAATCTTAAAGACTTTACATAAAAACATAAAATTTTTAAAATTTTAAAAAAATTACCAATTAAATTGTCGAATCATTAAAATTTAATTGAAATGCACTCTTCGATCTTCAATTATTTAAAAATTTAAGCGTCATTTGCGTGCGTTACAAGGGCCTCACTTTTAATATAAAAAAGTGATAAAACATAAAAAAAGAAAAATTAACATAAGGTTTAAGTATAACAGATTATAAATTTTTTAAACAACACCATTCATACATGAATGTACAACATATAAAATGTCCTTGAAAAAAGGATCATATGTTAAATGCATACAAGCATGCAAAATTATTTTCGTCATGTATTTTTTGCTTTAATATTAAAAAAAAAAATAAAATGCTCAGAAGCAATTTTCAGTTTTTAATCTTAATTACATTTAATTTATATATACCTTAACTAAAAATACTCAAATTATTAATTAAATATTTAATAAAAACAACAACAACAACAAAAGAGAAACGAAATATTTTAAAAATTACTTTTCATCCTGTATTTAAATTGGAAAAAGATTAAATCCTTTTCAAGGGAAATACCGTATATATGCATACGAAATAACTTAATATAATGTATGTTATGTATGTATGTGTGTAGGAAAAAAAATCTGAATATTGAATAGCACTTAAAATAATATTTATATTAATGTTTATTATCTGTTGGATTGTTGGAATTTAATTAATTTAAATTGTTTAATATGAACGCGTGTTCGTTGTGTTACGTATACGTTTGAATTCATCTTTTGTACGAGTATGTACATTGCAAACTGTTCGAATATAATTTTATGTTATGCGGATATTATTGTATCTGTATACAAAATATAATAATGAGTGCATTTATATGTAATTTATAAATTTATTTAATTTTTCTTTTCTATTTTAATTATTTTATGTTTTGACTGCAGGACCATTTATTTTTGGTTAAAAGTTTTTGTCTTATTTTATTGTTGTTTTTTGTTTTTTGTATATTGATTGAAAATTTCTTTTTCAATGATATTGACATAATTTTAATACAATTTGATTAAAATTCGTTATTATTAAATTGCAGTTAGGTATTGTTGGATTCTCTCCATGGGTAGTTTATTAATTCGTTTTTTTCTTAGTGACTGTTGGGTAAAAAGTATGAGGCTAAATTTGTTAATTGTGTCTATAGCGTATATATTTGTTTGAGAATTCAACTAATTTGGAAAATTAAAGTTTCATAGCTGTGTGACTAATATGAAAAGGATGACAATATTGGCAATGCATAAATTTGAGATTAACTTTGAAACTGTGATGGCATTTTAAATTTGAGTAAGATTTAAGGTGTTTTAATTTTTAATATCACAATTGTGTATAAAGTTTATAGTGCTATACAGAGATTATTTTTGTAATTTACAAACAAGCTACTTTTTTGAAGGGGGCTAGTAAGTTTTTTTAATTTTTGGTCATAAATTGCCGTTTAAAAGAAAATTTTACGTTGTTCGAAATTGTGCTATTTCCTGGAGGATGCCTATAGAGTGTCGATTGTCAATAGATTGGTAGCAATATTGATTTCATGCTATTAACGCATACCAATTCGTTACTGAGATAATCATTTTTCAGGTATAAAATTATTCGAAGTTTAGAAGGCTGTACAGCATTAGTTTAAATTATAACGTTATTAATTATAGTAAAAAATAGTTATGAACGCTAATTTTGTATTCTGCGTATTCTAAACTGTTACATTTTGGATTTGGTATTTATAAGAATAACTCTGCCTCCATGGTTTGAATTTACATATATATTTTAAGATCAGTTTCCTAGCTAAAATTAAAGTTCTCTAACTTATGATAAAAGTATGCAATAAAATTATTTGATTGCTGAGCATCTATTATGGTATTCAAATGTCTTGTTACTATTTTTAAATGTTTAGCCTATACACTCTATTCGTGGTTTACTTTTTTAACATTTTATGTGTGATTCTCTGCTGTAGTCAATGTCAAATCTATTCAGATTAGTTTACCTTTTCACCTGATATTGAAATTCGAAAAACGTTTCAAAAACAATTGTTAGTCGAAATTATGCAGTTTGACGCCTTCTTTGATTTTTTTTCTTTGGAAGCATATTAACCATCTTAGATAGCATTGACTATCGTTTTAAAAAATAATATTGAATTGATATTTCGGTTGAATTTTATTTAAAATTGATTAGCTTGAAAAGACCATTTAAAACACGTTATTCTTTCCAATATTTGCATGAAATTGGAATCACGTGATTAATGGAAATGATGAACGAATCGACACAAATAAAAGTTACCTGCAGTGATGAAAAATTATTCAGTTGTCCCGTGTTTTTCTTGAAATTTTAAAAACGAAATCATTAAAAAATCGTATAGGGGAATGCTTAAATTACTCTTTATTTAAAGTTCCAACGAAACTACACGAAAATTACTCTTAAATAAAATAAAATTTTCTCTCTTAAACATTACATTTAATACTAATTAAAAATTAAAAAATTCATATTTTCAGTTCTCAATTTTTTTTTACAGAAAATGACGAAAAGTCAATATTAAAAAATTTTTCCCTATAAATATGCAATGAAGGTTTAACGTGAATTTTTTTTTTTTTGGAAAGAATTTCAACTTTAATATGAAAAAAAAATGATTTGCACTTATTATGAATATTTGAGAATAATTAAAAAAAAATAAGTACAAAATACAGACATAAAATTAATATTACATCGGTGCATATACATACATACGTACGCGATAATATCATGTTAATATAAATGAACCACATTATCGATAATATTATGTCCTTTGTCTGAATCCGTTTGTATTTTTGTTAATATTTTTTTTTTGTATTGGAAGGAGAAAATATTACACTATATAGAATTTCCGTTTCTGTGGTCGGTACATCACGGTATAATGTCCCGTTGTCATGTCATATATATTGGTAAATATGCATATGTTTACATGCATGTGTGATGTGTGTATGTATGAGTTCGTATGTGCTAATATTTATTAATGCTTGCAAATAAAATTACATTTGTTTGCATGTATAAAGGTACACATAAAGGTTAATTAATAATGGCTTTGTAAAATTTTTGGTTGTTTTTTTTCTCCCTTTTTTCTTATTTTCGCTTATTTTAATGTGAACGTTGAATATTTATGCAAACATGTATAAAGAATATGAAAGAAATGTGTAGTATGAATAAAAAGTATATAAACATTTTTTTAAAAAATTTTTTGTTCAAATAAATTTTCAGTTAAATAACACGAAACCGAAGAAAATATTGTATGATTTAAAAAAAAAATTGTATGAAACCGAAGGTTTTTTAAGCAGCGCTTTTCCTTTGAGCAAGTGAAAACAGATTTTTTTTTTTTAAAATAATCTACTATTTTTGATGATTTTAAAATTACTTTCGTTTATATACATAAATATATTCAATTATTGCATACATTTAGGATGAGAAAAAAATTTTTAGGAAGCTTTAACACATGCGCTTTTACTATTATTTGGGAAAGCTTGTAGTTTCAGAGATATAATAGGTTTAATTTTTGAAATTTCGATGCCGAAAATTCAAATTTTTAAAATTTCGAGATGCAATAGCTTTGGGGGGAATAGAGCTGAAAAAACACTTTCTTTTAATAAAATTATATTCCATTGCCTAAAAGATGGAAAAATTTCAGACTTCTATAATTTACCGTTTAGTGGAAAAACGATGTCAATAATTTGAAAAAAAAAACTGTTTTAGATAACGGCTAATTTCAACAACTGCCAATTTTGCTATTTTAATGATTGGCTTTGCTTCTTCGCGGTAGCAGACGTCAATCAATACTTTTTTGCGTTTGCAAAATTTAAAAAATGTTGGGGGCCTCGATACCATAAGTAATCAAAAAATGACATAATTAGGACTTGCGGGACTATAACTTTTGGAGGGGGGTAAAACTAAAAACTTTCCTACTACAGAAATACGAGTACCTAGTAAATTATTATTTGTATATAGCTTTCTATTTTAAACAGGCACATGGATAACCGGACAGAGTAGAATTAATGAGCACATTTTTGCAATTTTTGTTTTGGAAAAGTACTAAAAACGGGGAAAAAAACAAGAAAAAGAAAATTAATAATGTTTAATTTGAAATGGGCATCGGTTAAATGAATAAATTTTTTTTTTTGGTTTATTAAATGAAGAATTTATTTTTTAACCAGGAATGTTTAAAATTTTCATCTTTGAGTTTATAATAAATAAAAGGAAAAATATTATTGTATATTTTAAAGTGCTGCCTTTCAAAGTGCTTTGATTTAAATTGTCAATAATTAAGTTTTATTACAAAAGAAAAAGTTAGGATATTTATGGTCAATTAAGGAAAACACCGCTGTTGCACTAGTTCCAATTTCATGAAATCAACAACATGTTTAAATATTTTATTGACTCTTAATGTCAATTTGGGTTGTCAATACAATAAAAAGCGTCTTATAAGACGCTTTTCGTAAGCATATCTACCTCATGCAATAAATTAATTCATTTATGTATATGAAAAATTGATTTACAGCGATGTTCACAAAGGAAAATTGGAATTAAAAGTGCAAGAAATGTCTAAAATTAAATTCTAATTCAATAATTTTTTGTATTGAGCCTGTTTTTCGTTAAACGTTATAAAAATATGTTTACAGAAATGGAAGGGTAGCACCATACAAATTAATTAGTGTTTCCTTACTAATTTTCTGATCTTGAAATGATTTATCGTGATCTCTACAACATTTCTATTATTTTTAAATAAATTCATTAATATTTCGTACTATTTTATTTTGTTATCGAAACAAATTGAATTAATACTGTTTTTTTTCTATATTAATATATAGAATAACATTTTCTTTAAATTATTGAATTAAAAATTGAAAAAATATTATTAAATTCGAAATTTATAACAATTAAAATTCACATTAAATAAAATTAGTTTTAAAATATTTTTAATTAAATAATTCACTGACAACAAGACTATTGAATGCCATTTTAGGAATTTTTTCAGAAATATTTATCTACATAATGTTTGTATATGTATATTCGTTATAATTTCCCTTTAATAAAAAGTTTTTCTCCTAAATGAGAATTATTATGGCTAATGAGCTTGTTTTTTATCCAAATTATTCGGAAATAATTATCAATTAACAATTTTATTAATACTATAATCCGGCAAGAAAATAATTTTTAAATTTAATCGACACATTTCCCAAGAATAAATTTAAATTAATTAAAATTTTTATTTCAAAATTGAATTATTTTTGATCTGATTTGGAAGAGTAATTTTCAAATATATTTGTAACAAAGTTGGTTCAAATCGATGGTTTGTAATGTGCCACTTTTTCCTTCAACAAGCGAAAATACTGCTTTTAAATATAATCTAGCGATATACTACATTATAACATTACTTTCATTCATATACGAATATCTATGAAAAATTGCATATATTCAGGATGAGCAACGCATTCAATCTTAGAAATAAACCAAAAAAATTGAAAGAGGCGTTAACATAATGCTCGTTAAGAAAAATAATTATATTTTTTAATGGTATAGCATTAACCGTTAGCTTTCTGTTCTGTATATAATTTCGAAAGACAATAACTTGAGAGGAGGTGGAGGTAGAAAAAAATTTTCTACTAACGAAATGAATTATTTAATTAATGCCTAAAAGCTGCTAAAATTTCAGACTCGTAAACGCTGCGGTCTGGGAAGTAAAACGATATCAAAAAATGTGGAAAAAACCGGATTTTAAATAACGGTAAATTTTAACAGACATTTTGTTTTTTTAAAGTTCAAGTATGTTATACCGCTGTAGAATAGGCCAGCCTTTATTCGTCTACTTTTGCAAAATTTGAAAAATGTTTATGGTCTCGATGCAATAAAAGGACCAAAAATGGTTTTGGGGGGCTATAACTTTTAGAGGGCGGAAAATTTTTTTTCTACTCAAATAAGTTTCTAGTAAAAATCTATGTATCTTTTGGCCCAAAGTAAAATTGAATGAGACAGTTGCCTTGAAAATTGCTGGCATATTTTATAAATGAAATTTCATTTTTTAAAAAAACCCTTTACAACACTCTTCGATTTGAATTTATTCAATTATGTTCTTTAATTCCATTTTGAAATTTTGTTAATGGTCCCATAGTTCAACACATCAATGTCAATTTGTCTGACTATATATAAAATCGGAACGATTATATGGGGTACCGGAAATATTATGCTTAAAATCTTGTATATTAAACCGTTAATCAAAAAATTAATTGGTTGTGAAAAAAATCCTTAAATTATTTTTTACTTTAAAATTTCAATTCACGTAAACTTGAGAAATGAAAATTTTCAATTCAATTTTATAAAATTCAAATAAATTTCTTGAACTCACACTTTTGTTGTTTTAGTATAGACGGGTTGGGCGAAGGGAGGCCACATGAATGCGAAATGCAATTAATTTTAGAATGATTCGTGATTTTTATACCGCATTAAAGTTACATACAATAACATTGTATAACTGCAATTTAAATATCCGGTTTTCTGTTATTTACACGTTTTACTACATTTTACACTTCAATTTTCTTTTTTTGTTGTTCTTCAGTTCTTGTTAATCCTTTATATATTCTTCATATTATAACACTTACATAATGCGTATATGTACATACAAACACCCGTATATTTTGTACTCTTTAATCCTCAAGTGTATTGTATAAATTCTGTAAATCTTACTTTTTTTTTTGTTTGTCTTTTTGTTGTTGTTGTTTTCTGTTGTTTTCAGGTTTATTGTTGTTATCTTAATTACAAATCGCGAAAGCTTAATTTATTATTTCGCCGCGCGTCTCATTTTGTTTTTGTTATTGTTATGCTTTTACAACGTGGTAATAATATGGTGGTCGTGTATAATATGGTGACTTGTGTGTATACGATTTTTCACAATTTGTGGGTTTTTGTTTTTACGCCAACTTCCATTTTAACAAATGAGATTTTATTTTAGTGCTTATAAGATGCAAACTACCAAATTAAGTTGGAATGAACGTAAATTTTTTTTAATAACTATGAAAAAAAAAGACAGAAAAAATATGTTTTTGCTTCCTGTCAAAAAAAAAAATGAAATTTTAGTAAAAATAAGTTTTGGGTTTAATGCACAAGAATTTAAAAAGTTTAAAATAAAAGAAGAAAAAAAGAGGAAACCAAATCAGATTTGTTTTTTTTTCTGACAATGAACACAAGTTAACATGGCCACGAACCTATTGATAAAGTACGTTTTTATGAACTTTTACCTTTTTCAACAAACATTGTTTTTTCTTTTTTCCTGGTCCTGTGTTTTATTAAAAAGAATAATAGAGTTGTTAAACAGAGTGAATAAAGATAAAATTGTTCAGAATTCAGAGTTTTTTTTTTTAATTCAGAAATGCTTTTTGGATTTGGATTTGTTGGCAATAATTGTGATTTAAAAAAACAGTGTTAAGTTTATATAGATGTAGGTATGTGTGCAAATTTGAAAAATTTTCAATTGTACGGAATCAAAACTCTTATAATGTGAGAAAATTTTCCGACTTGGAACACTAGAAAGGTCCTATATTTTCTCTTGTCTAATCGGAATATAATTCTGAGAGAAGAAAACTAAAGATAGTGATATGATCTATTCATTTACGTATAACACCCTGGATGTATTATATTCTCGACTGCGACAGATCTAGGAAGGGGTATTGAGCACATTTGTTTCGATAGAAAGCCTCATATTTCGGTATGGAAAGTGAACGTTAAATCTTTAGCTTTCAAATAAAATTGATTGACTAGTTTCTACCCCTATGCGTAATGAGATAATTAGTTACAGAAAACTTCGAAAAAATTGGGAAGGTCATTATACTATTAAACGGAGTGGAAGAATTTTAAATGCGGACTATAAATAAGTTGTTGTTTATAAAGTAGAGATTTAATAATTTATTAGAGCCACATGAATTCGTCTTATGGGTATAGTTATTTTTGGTAAAGCTATTGTGAAATTTATTTTCATTTTGGTACTTTACGCAATTTGACACTACTAGTTATTATTTTATATACCCATAATTCCCTGACAAATCGAATTAATATAAAAAGATCAATACACCTTGTACTTCTAAATGTTTATTACTCTTGCAATATTTAATTTCACGTTTTCATTAATCTATATAGCAAGTAATTTTAGAATCTAGTTAAAAAAAAAAAAAAATTACACTAAAAATTTATTTATTGTCATTTGGATTTTTGCAATTATAATACAAGTAAAATTTATTACTTTGAGGTTTTTCCGCGACAAAATGCTTTATATTTTAAAATGAAGTAACGTGTAGGTAAAATTATTTTTTTTTTCTGTGTTCTGTGTAAGGCTGTTCTGTGTAAGGTATAGTATAACAGTATTTCAAATTTTAGTTTTGTCGACAACATATGTGTTTCGCCAAATTACATTGTTGTTCGCAAAAGAGCAAAACTTGGTGATACCTGCTGAGGAAATGTATGGGATTGGAAATGTATGGAACAAAGAATGAAAATTCTCTGGAGTTATGTGCTTATGATGGTGACGGTACTTCACGTTCTTTCGGGCTTCACAAGTAACTTTAGTTTATTAGTCGAATTAGCTGGGAGCACATATTTTACGCAACACTTCACACTTAAGAAGAGGCAATGTATGCATAGAGCATTTTTAAAAGATTCAAGCCCGCTCTTCTTAATTGTTTACGAAACATTCAATTTCTTGCAGTAAAAAATAAGCAAGAATTTTACTCAATAATAGAATATTTAATTATTTTCGAAAATGAGAAGTTCACTGACTTATTAAGTCTATACATTATAAATTTTAAGGTCCTCCACAATGCGTGAGAATTATTTACCTTTTAAGTCAATATTCGTAAAACTTGTATACATGAAAATGCTCTTCATATTTACTTTATAAAATTACTGTAAAATTGTGTAAAAACTTTAAAAGGATTTACGGTTTTTTGTTCTATAATATTGTAAAAAAAATGGACACAAAAAATATAAAAAAAAATGAACAGGATTATTGTTAAACATTTTGCTCTTGAATATTCATGGTCGTTAATAAAATGTGACGTATTTAAATTATTGACCGGTGAAAAGATAAATTTTTATTTTTCACTTGCAAAATGAATCGATGACGAAAACAAATACGAAAGAGAAAAACTGAAAATCCTAGTAAATTTTTTTACGCTATTCAAAAAAAAAAAAACAGCGAAACAAAAATATTTTTTTTATCAGATTTTTATTTGTTTAAAGTAGGAATTTTTTTTTATTGTTTTACAGTTATTTGTCTTCCAAAATTCAACAGAAGTGTCGTGGTGTCGTAAATGAAACCAAAATAAATATTTAAAATCGTGCGGTTTACAAAAGGAGAGAAAAAACAAAAATTCCTTTTCTTTTTTTTTACAATTTTCTGGGTATTGAATTTTTTTTTTATAAAAAATTTTTAAATCCTATGTGATAAATAATCCAATATTGATGAACTTTAAAGATGTTTTATGAGATTTTTTTAAATAAAAAAATTTAAAATAAATAAAATTTCCAAATAGTTTCAAAAATATTAGATTTAAAATTGTAGTTCTATAGGGTTTGGTGACAAAAAAACAACCACAATCTCTAAGAAATTATTTGGTTAAGTTTGAGGCCGTGCTGAATAACTACTGATCAAATTTGTATATCAGAGAATATTCAAGGGTCCATCAATTACATATTATATTGTAATACTAGGGTCCAAAGTGACTTAACTGAATTCCTCAACCTGAAAATGTGATTTTAATTTTTTACGCCTACTACAGCAGCATTGTTAATTTTAGAACGTCAATACAAATTTATTGCAAATTTCATATTATTTTATTCGACTTGAAATTTCTTGAAAAGGAAGCACTTGTATGTGAGTTTAAATTTTCCTGTTTTAATTACCCTTTCATTTAGGGGATTTAAGTTCTTACAGGAAATTCCACAAACTTACAGAAAGTAGAGAGCAGATACTAGAACCGATCAGAATCCTTTTCAATATAATTTAATATTCCAAAAATCTTTACATATTTTCTGGCATTATTTTATTTTATTAAGATGCTATTAAATTCGTTAAGCTCTTTAAAAGCTTAAATTCTTAATAAAAATTCGTGCACCTGAAACAGTGTAATTTTTTGCCCTTTTGATTTCAATGTCATGTCATCGTGCCTTTCCTTTATTAAAAAAAATTTTTCCACATTGAATTATTCATGATATTATATTAAAAGGATCATTTTACAAATTATGTACAACACAAGGATCAATGTTTCTTAATATTATTTTCTTCTTTTTATTTTATTTTATTAAATATGCGTTCTACTAATTAAGTCTATTTTCGTTTCCCCTTAATAATAATGCCTCTTTAATAAAATAGAACGAAAAATAGAATGGGTTTTTTTTGTACTCTTGTTTTTTTTTTATTTATTCTTTAAAAATCCTTGTATAATCATCTCATATTACGTTACCCTTTATCATATGCTTTAGATTTGTATTGTGCATAGTATAAGTTTGTGTGTGTTTGTAACAAATTATTAAATATTAAATCCTATATATATTACTCTTATATAACCATCTTGATGACGGTAATATGATGATATCTCTCAGGTGTTTTCACTTCTTCTTCTTGTGCATAATTTTTTTTTAAATAAATAGAAAATAGAAAATAAAAAATCAACATTTTCTGGTATCGTTATGGAAGATGAAATTTTTATTTTACTGCTTTTGCTTTTTGTTATTTTTCCCAGCTTTTAGAATGCATTAGAATGACAACAACGATACACTCAATGTTCATTTTATGACATTTTAATAGGACTGAGATTGTACTCTGTGTATCCACCTTTTTGTTGTATATATTTTTGAATGCCAACCTCTAATGGGGAAGTCGAAATTAGTATTATGTATGTATGTATATATCAAGATATATTTGTATAGTACATGTGTATATTGAGCTTGAGAATAATCCTTGTTTGTATATGTACAAATTTTAGATTCTAGAAGTAGTTTTCCGGTTTTTTCTTTCATTTACTTTATTTTTTTTTTATCCTAGTGTCTGTTGTATTTTTTATTGTTGTTCTGCTTTTCTTGTTAAATAGAAATAATTTCAAGATTTGTGCTCATAGTTTTTTGATGCATTCAAAAAAAAAATTGCTTTGGGCCATATTCCATAGGAAATCATTATGAATTTTAAGCTTTATACAAATAGAATTTCTTTGGTTCGAAATGAAAAAAAAAAATTGAAATTTAAAATTGAATAACATTGAAAATGTTTTTGTTGGTTTGTCTTCAAAGAGTTGTGTTAATAACATGGCACCTGATTTTTATTAGGAGTTTTTTTCAAATATTAAAAATTAGATTTTGCATTAATATAGACAAAGTTCCGTTTCAATAGCATATACCAGAAACTGCTAATAGATTTTATAACATTTTTTCCAAAATTTTGAGAGCAAAATTCAAAATATTTTAATTTCCTTCGGGAAATTTTAATTGAATGATTATTAGACAAGATACATAGGTGTTAAAAATTGAAAATCCATTTACCAACTTAAAATGTATTAGATTAGAAATTTTAGCAAGAGGTGAGTAACTGGTAATGCGTTATAAGGCTATGGCAATGATATAAATTGTTCAATATCCTTTTGTGACTATTTACTTCATTCCAAATTAGTCATGTGAAGCTGAAGACCATAACCAGAATAAAGAGAGAGAGCGAGTCGTAAATTTAAGTATTTCTTTCACCAAAATTAAAAGCACATTCACTGACTTTTGTCCATTGTTTTCAAAAATTTCCGAACAACAAAATCAAAGTGATCATTCATTTGAATGATAGGTGTGATTCCGTTATAAGCTTTATATAACTATTCGGTAGTTTGTGGAACGAATTTATTGAAACGATTGCCCGTGAAACGTGGCTTTGCCTGTGAGATTTGCTTTATTTAATTTTCGGAAAATGCGTATGTAAAAAATTTAGTTTGACTTTATTTTTTATTACATAAATAATTTAAAAAACAAAATTATGCGAAGAGTTCATCTTTTTTGCTACTCACTAGTATCCTGTTAAAAATTAAGTAAGTTAAGTAATTTAAGAATTTATCAAGACTTTGAAACCCATAGTTACAAATTGAATAATTTATGTACCATCTTCTTATACGAGCGCATAACATATAGATTAAAAGTTGAGAAATTTAATTATCAAATTAAGAGCAACTGCAATTCCACATACATTCGAATTATTAACATTTTTAGACATTTTTTTTTTACAAAACCATCTTTTACAGATTTTTAAATAAAAATAATAGAAAAATTACTTTAATAACAACTGGGAACTTGGGACAAACTCTTTCTTTTTTTTTTTTTGCTTTTGTTCTTAGTTTTATTTTCAAGCTTTCAGTTGGGAGTTGCTTAAAGGTTTTTATGCTCTTTCATACAGTTTTATTACTTAAAGTAAAAGTTTCAAAAAAAAAGAAACAGAACACAACACAAACATTTATTCACATGCACACTTTGTTTAATAAAATGTTGAAAATTATGAAAGAAGGTCGAAGGTATTCAAGAGTAAAAAAAGACAGGATCTTTATGAAAAATTTAATTTTTAATATTTTTTTTTTCTTTTTACTTTTCTGAATTTTGAACGAAATTTAATGACACTACGAGCATTATATGTATATATATATGGGAATTATGCGTATATATGTGTCTGTATTACAAGTGTTAAGAAATTACAATGGTAAATTTTGATACTGGCTTTATAGAGAACTTCAAAAATTTTCGTCTAACAAAAAAACAATTTGAAGAAAAAGTTGGCAGTACGGCTGAATATTATAGTATAATAGAAGGGTATTAAAATATAAAACAATATGTCTGGGATTTCATATTATTATTACTCGCCTATATACATACGTATACATGTGTATGTATGTATATGACAAGAAAATATCAAGTTGAACAAATAAAGTAAAATAACTCCTTTTACTTATTATTTATTACTTGGGAATTTTTCTCATTGTTTTCGAACAAATTTTTTTTTCCCTGAAATAATTCTCTAGAAAGGGTTAAAATTTATTATTAAAATAAAGTAAAGAATTGTGTATGTAGTAATTACTTGTTTTAAAGGATTATAATAATATGTAAAGAAAAAAAAAAGGCAAAATTATTGCAAAAAAAGAAAAAAGGATGAAATTTAAATAATATGAAATTTTGGATGTATACCGAATAAATTTCACTTATGGGAGAAAATTTAACTTTCGAATTGCGATGGTGTGATGATTAAAATTTTTCCTTTCAATATTCTTGTTCAACCATAAAAACTAAAATAACGAATAGCTATTTTTCATAAATGTTTTCTTTAAGTGAAATTTTTAATATTCCGTCAGATCTACTGCTTTTACTTATAAGAGAAAATATAAAGATCTGCACTGCACTGCATAACTGCGTATTGCAGTTAGAGTTTAACAGGAGTGTTAAAACGAAATGATCATCTTTCTGGAATTACAAAACGGAAGATGAATTCAATTTAATTTTTCTTTACTGTGAACGTCCGAAAATATTTTTGATTTTTTCTTAAGTTGATATGATGACATGTCGTCGAAAAGAAAGGGGAATGGATATTAAGAAATAGAAATTATAGTTATGGTTAATGTCCGAAAATTCAGATGCATGCGAAAGTTTTAAACAATAACCTGCTAAAAATTCTGCATAACTATACCGCATCTCTTTA
Organism: Condylostylus longicornis; assembly: GCF_029603195.1. Lineage (NCBI taxonomy): Eukaryota > Metazoa > Arthropoda > Insecta > Diptera > Dolichopodidae > Condylostylus > Condylostylus longicornis. Next base: position 1,799,442 of record NW_026577982.1, read on the forward strand.
CCACACAATATCTGACAGAACATACGTTAGCCGTGATATTGGAAATATTAGTACATGGAAATTTACACTTTAGTTACCGTCAACAATAGAAAAAGCTGTAGTATATGTGGCAAAATATTTTTCAATATCCTATTTGAAATCTTTCTGACTTGCAGCATATTAAATATTAAAGAAAGTGAAATTTAAAATTTTGTCACGGCTAACGTTCGAAATTAAGATGCTTTTTGCGTTTTCATTGTTATCATATTATTATTAGATCAAAAGCTGTACATTTCGGCACTTCTAATTACTGAGAGCAATGTAGAGGGTATAAGGAATGTGAATTTAGAAAATTTTAGATAATAATTTTTTTTTGAAAATTCGGTAAGAAGTATACGATGAAATGAAATTTTGGTTATTTTTTAAAGGCTTACTTTCGAAATAGTAAAGAATTTAAAAATTTATTTTTTGAATTTTTTTGCGTAAATGTGAAAGAGAGAATTTTTCTATAGAAAAGAGCCACAAATCTTTCAAAACTTCGTGAACAAATTAAATGTAGAGCTTTGAAATCTTTACAGTTCTATTCTTAAGAATTGAATTTTTAGAAATACCCTGAATAACCTAAGTCTTTTGTAAAAGCGCAGACAACAGTGATTTTTAATCCCGTATACTGTAATAGTATAACGCTAGAATCTCCGAATATTTAGTTCATATAAATCTCGCATGAAACTCCTACTCAAAAACATGCGATATATCAACTTTTCTTAAATAAATAAATTAATAAAATGGATTAGGTATGTTCAATTCTACATTTGTTAGTGTAGGTTATCATTTATTTAATCTTATAAGAATTTTTTGTAAACTTTTTAATAAAATCTTTCGAACTATTTAACGAACTTGTACCACATACGTGCACATCTTTTTATTTTAAATTCATTTAAGAATATTAAACCTTTAATTTTTTATATATACAAACTAATCAAAGCTAATAAATTTAATATAAATTTCTTTATTATTTGAAAATAATAATTTTACTTTTTAATTCAAATAAATGAATTAAATTAAGAGAAAACTCTCTCTGAGGAAAACAATAGACTTAAAGTACACACGTATAGAAAATAAATGGGAAATATAAAAGATAGAAAATTCTTAAAATCACAACATTTTTCTATTCATTTCTATTCAAAAATTTATTCATTTGAATATTATAGGTAACATTAATAGAAAAATAAAAACAAGAATAAAAAAAAATCAAACCAAAAATAATATAATCAAATGTGTCCCTAGGCTATTTTATATCCTTTATTTTCAGGAAGCAACAAAAAAATAAAAAACCATGAAAACCAAAATAAAATTCTTTAAATGTATCCAGCAGTTTTGTTATTTTATAATCAACACTATAATCATAAACTTATTATACAGGGGGGCTTATTATTATTTTATAAATATTAATTATCATTATCATATAAAATGGTTGCCAGTTTACTGAAAAATTGATTATGGATTGAACTATGAGTAAAGATTTTTGGTTTATCAAAAGCCTTCTATGATTCATTGTGATTTCAATTGGAAAGAGCTTACAAGTGCCATACACGTAAATAGAACACATGCCTATTTATTTTTTCTCCGATTATGAAAAATCTAGAAGGAATATTCTAATTACTCAATTTGAGTTTATTGTTCGATTTTTGCCCCACACCAGAGTAATTTTGCTTTCTGAATTTTCGTTTCGGGTCGAGTATTGTATAAATTATGGCAAATTTTAATAATTTTTTTTTCGGTAACGAAAACTTGAGCCTTTTACATAATAAAAGGCTGAAATTTTATGACTGCCGATCACCTTCAGAAAGCTTTCACTATATTATTTTGAAATATTTTCATTAACGTAGCTTTGGTAACCCTGTATCAAATCAATTTAGTAGGAAATACTTTTGTTTTTAAATCCAATAATATGGTTTCAAAAAAAAAAAAAAAATAAATATTTATTTTTTTTTCTATTCATAGGAATCATGTACCCGAATAATATCATACCTTCCTACTCACACAAACCCACACATATTGTTTGTATAAATAAAATATTAAAGTAAAATAACTGTTTTTATAATAATTAGCTTTAACAATATTTAATTTTGTTAGCAAAAACAAATTACAATATGACATTACAAAAAAAAAAAACAAAAACAAAATTAAACCCTTCCATAAATAAATAATAATGTGAATGTATGTATGTATATGTATATGAGTCTGACGTACATATTATACAAATACAGTGAACATGTTTTAATGTTTTTTCAAAGTTGGGTACGTATGTTTTTGGTTATTATCATACAATTTGCAATACATTTTTTGTTAGACATTGTTATGGTTTTGCTTCTCTGTAGAAAATTTGGAAAATAATAAGAATTTTTAATTTGAGAAAGCATAGTGTGTTGTTAAAGATCTCATGCTGCTCTTGCATGCTCAAAAGAAATTATTTTATTATTATTAAGTTTTGATATTAGGTTTGTAAGGATTTTGTGTTCAGAAATACACACTCAAAAGTTAAGAGGTGGTTCGAGATAAGTATGAGCAGCCATTTTCAATTAAACCTACCATTAGGGGTGCAAAATTTTTATTTTTAGAAATTGTTGAACTTTTACAAAATTTACATTTATAATAGAATTATATTTTAATTTTTATTGCCTTTTATTCAAGTTGTAAGGTGTTCGTGTTCGATATGTTATCGTAAAAGAAAAATCAATATATATGAATATTAAAAAATCGATGTAATTAATTGTTATATCTATGTATATTGTTTAGGTAGTAAGATAGGTTCGATATAAAAGACATAGGTAAGCTCAGAGAAGCACTATTTTGATTGGAATTTTAAACAATTACAAGTTGATTTTTGAACTTTTCTTCCGACAGTTTTTAAATTCTTATTTTGTTTGAAAATAGGATTTTTGGACGTTCTTCTTCTCCGAACTATAACATCTTACAGCTAACAAAATTTCAAATCAAAGAGTAACGCTTAATCATAATAAAATACAATTGTATTAACTGACCTAATTAAGGTATAAAAATTTTATTATTATCCATGACCTCGAACCAAAATGCAGTGAAAATGTAAAATTTACAATGTGTCATATTCCAAAATGTAAATTAAAAGCTCTTAAAGTTGTACGCTATTCTAAAATGTATCGAATACGTAGTGGAAACGTAAAACAAAAGCAGTAAAACAAAGATGGTATTTAAACTGCATTAAAACTCTTTATAAATACTGCGTTTTGGAAGTCACTGTATGTTAAAGCTATTGCCCCTGAAAGTATGCAATATATGGGTATTTTACACAATATAATAATAGAAGATTGCATAAAACATAATATTTTTTACCAAATTTTTAAAAACTACTTTCAATATTTTAAAAGGCAAGATGCTTCATTACAAACAATTTATTTGACCGGAATTTATTTAAACTTAATGATAAAATGTAAGGCTTAGTTTACTTTCAGTATTAAAAAGTCAAAATATTTGACCATCTAAAACTTATTTAATATCTAGCATGCTCTTAATTTTTTTCAATTATGACTAGACTACGGTACACAAATATACTTAAAATATTGCATTGGTCACCAAAAAAACAACAACAACAACTGCAGTAAATTAATTTTGTCCGTTCAATTAATAGAAGGGAAATTACCTCGATACGGTTATATACGAAAAAGCTTTAAATAAATTTTTGAATAAAATTTTTTTTCCTCCTGGGTATTAAGGATGTCCATATAATGTAGTTTATGGTACTACATTATAGCCTTTAAAGCTAAGAACTAAAAGAATTTCAGTAACATTTTATACGACATTTATTGTTTATAGTTAATTAACAAACAAAATAAAATTTAATGCAATATACCATTATTATGAGTGTGTAAAATAAGTTTTTATTGAGCCAGCAGTGAAATCGCATAAAGCATTCAATACAACAAAATATATGATTGTATACCTTTAGGCTGAAAACTTTGGATAATATGAAATAGATCTTTGTGTATTGATAAACATCGAATTTTCAAAATAAATTTATATATGAATGTAGAATTGCCAGAGTAAAGAATATTATTTTAAATAGATTTTTCTTTCAGATGAAATTTATATCATTTGTATTGAGTTTATATATATGAATAAATATCATGTGATATACAAACACACTATAATATTCGTGTTATAATATGAACAAACGTAATAATTATTAAATTTTGTATGAGTTTCATATACAAGTCTAAAAAGTTATTTAATGTTATTACATAATAAAGTGTTGTAGGCACATACCTACATACATTATAAATAATATAATACAAATACATCCTAATATATTTGTTATATTTATTATAATATATAATATTGTAGTTTGTACCCTTTTAGCAATCGGAAATTGGAAATATTTTATTTTGGAATGTTTATGTTATTTATTGAAGAAAATATTTTATAACAATTTAATAAAGCTAATAGCATAGCATCAGGTGTTTTAATTTATTTTTAAAGTTGCTTGTATTATTTAATAAAATATTCCTTATTATTTTTTGTATCTTTGTATAAAGATGTTATGTACTTATTAGTATTATATTAGATGCTATTAATATAAGAATGGTGTATTGTATACCTATATTACTAAAATAAAAACATTAAATTTTTAAAATATCTCAAGAAATTCTTATAAAAATTACATATTTTTAAGGTGTATTAATTTTATTGTGTTTCATAGAATTGTAATTTGAATTTGTAAAAAATGTAAGAGCCTAAAGGTCGTAATTCTTTTACATTAATTTTATTTTATAATTGGAAGTAAATTATTGTTCAAAATTTATTTGAATTACTTATATACATATACATTTATGTATATATATTAATGTTCTTTTACCGCCTCATGTGATAATAAAATAATAACAAAACGAATTGCATACAATAAGGGAGATCTTGTGATCGCATCAATGGAAATGAAATGTAAATAAGCTACATATTTTCAGTTGAAAGTGGATCGGTTAGTTGATGTCCTTTTTTAAACGATTCGGACTGATCTGATGCTTGATAAAAATTTACATATGAATTTATTTTGTAAATATATGCGGTATTGGATAAATCAATTTTTGAGAAATTTCGGGCTGCAATTCAACACTACAGAATAATATTCACGATTTTTTTTTAAATTTTTCATTTGAACTGTGTTTGTTGACATAATGAACCAGAAAAATCTTAAGGAATATTAGAATTTGGAAATCGGATTTTCAATTTCAAATGGACTTTTCCAAGAAAGTCGTATTAAGGAAACAAACCTTTATATTACGAACTAAACTTAAATTTTTTGATATTACTAAAGTGCTCTTAAAATTTGAAATATTTAAATGTATAAAAAACATTTTCATAGCTTTTTGAACTTACCCTTCTTAAAACACTCATTTGAAAATCAACCATTGTGTTCTTCTCTTTCTCTCTCTCTCTCTCTTCATTTTCTTTCTTATATTTCTGCTGTTGAGTGTGAACTTGCGAATATCACATTAAAATATTTTATTTGTTTTTTTTTTTTGAATCTGCAAACAATGACTGCAGTCTGTCAATATATTAGAGAACTCTATTAATTATTCCTATCATTAACAATGGTGTTAACTTTTAAGTTTATTAGTCTTAAAATACTATAGATATTACTGACATGACATTTTAATTAAAGGGAAATATAAAAATATCAACTGCTTATCTCTGCTGGCAGAAATTATCCTTTGAGCTCTATGACTATTGGATAGTATACCAGTCTATATGTATTATATAAGTTTCATTTTCATTAAAATTAATTTATTTGTTTCTTTAGAATTAAGCATTTAAATGAATGTTAATTAGATTATTTGCTTATTTAATATAATTTCATTACTCTACGATAATTGTTATAATATGGAAATTTCAGAAATTTACTCATATAACAATTACGTCCATATTATTATAACATTATAATTACATAAAACTGTTAAACTATTTAAAAAATCTATTTTCGTTTAACTGGTCTAAATATTTTCTTTAATTTTTCACTCGTAGCATACTAATTACTATAATGCTTCCACCATACGTATTTGGTATGCTAGTAGGTTAAATAGTTTCTATTTTTAAATATTAATTTTGTTTTACGATATACATACATTTTCCTTTTATTAGTTTCTGAGTCCCAAAAATTAATTTTCAGTAAACATGTAAAAATCAAAAATTTTAAATTACCTTTCTCAACATAATATTTGAAGCCTTAAACAATTTTTATTTTTTCTATAAAAAAAAAATATCATCTATAAAATTAAGATTTCCCAGTATTTAAGGTGAAAATTTAATAAATTTTATAATATTAACAACAAAAACGCTTAAAATTTTCACGTTTTTAATATTAATTTACCGCACTTATCAGCTTTAACAATCACTAATTTACTGTATAAAAATTATTTTCCTATTAAAAACAAAAAAAAAAAAATTCATAGGTAATGTGTTTGTGTGTATTTAGAAATTTATATGTAAATTAACGGTATACGGCTTACCATTAAAATACCTACACTTTTTTATAACTGCGTTCGTATAAAATTTAATAATTTTGTTTGTTTCTATCTTTCTCTTTCTCGGTTTTTCTCTGCCTCCTTCTCTCTCTCTCTTTCTCTCTTGGAGAGTGATATGGTGGAATTATCTATTATAATAATATTATGTAATTTCCATAAATGTTTGTTTGCATGTGTATATGTATAATGAAAATTTAATTCGAAATGTAAACAAATTGTGTCCTAGAGAACCCTTTTTTTACTCTATTTCTCTTTCTCGCTCTCTCAGTTTTTTGTTAAATTTATGTTGATACTGTGACTTTTTTTTCTCTGCACATACGCTTAATTATATATAAATCATATGAAAAGTGATGATAATCAGTGAAATTACCTATAAAATTGTTATTACCACAGGAATATTTTTATATACTCCACAAATTCGTAAATTTTTTTCTTATAAATTTTTTTTTTATAAAATTTGAATAAAAAACCGTAATTGAAGTTGCCAAAGGCTTTTTCAAAATGAAGAATTATGTATAGAAATTTTGGTTTATTTTAATTTATTTTAAATAACAATTATTCTCTTGCGTTTAATAATAAGAATCGAAGCCTTTCCAAGAGCAGCTATTGCGGAGGCGCTTGTGGGATTTAAATCATTGCAAATAGTGGTAGCTGTTATCGCCATTCCAAGGCGATATGGCACTGAGGCGAGATATTATATAAGAGCCATTGCACAATATATTTCTACCTAGGAATCATACAATTAAAATTTGCGTTCGACTGACTCAACTGCTCCATTTTGAAGTATTTTGTTAATACAATTAGTTAGATACCAAGTATATAAGGTATGTGCATTGCAGATATTTTAAAAATCAAGATAGAGTTCAAATAAAGTTCCTATTGTGAATTAGCTATGGGACAAACGAAAAATTTTGAGACTTTAAATATTATTAAAAAAAAAATGGTTAAAATAATAAAACTAAAATGGACACTTTGTTTCCCAATATTTAAAAAAAATTAGAGACTTTTTTTGGTTATTTCTAAAAAAAACGAGCAATTAAAATATTGTTTTTACTGAAAATGACATGTACATATATAAAAAAAGGCAAAAATTTGGGAGGGAGGGGGCTGGTAAAAATATAATTCCGAAAAAAAAAAAAAAAATTCGAGAAATCTTTTCCATTTTAACGTGATAAAATACCATATTTGAAAATTATTATCCTTTTTGCGTGACAATCCTTAATTAAATGTGATTAACGAAGTGGCAATCTCAACACGTAAAATAAAATAAAACAAAAAAATAACTTTTTTTTCCCATAATTCTCATCTCTCACACTCACACCGTATTTAGTCAATACCATAGGGGTTAACACTACTCTGCTCTGCATATACATAATACTCATTTATTGTTATTATAGGCGCATATTATGGTTTGTTCATAGTGCACACAACACACACACACACTTAAAAATAAATTTTAAAAAATCTCAACATATGATTTTTTGCTGATAAATTGAATATTATTTTATTTTTACACCCTACCTTATTACTCGAACACTGAGAACGGTACCGCTGTGGTCGTTGTTTGGGAAATTTTTTGATTTTTCGTTTACTATTTAGGTCAAAAGAACGACGTGTTTACAGAAAAAATCAGCTTAAGAACATAAATGCAAATGATGGTCTTTTTAATTTTAACAGCTAATGCTTTTTCAACTGAAATATAAATGGTCTTGTTAGACTGGACGGTTCTGTCGCTGCCATTAAGGTTCTGTTTATAGGCAGAAAGTGACAAACACGTGTAGTATAAAACAAATTGTGCAATTTGGAAGTCGAAGTTCTCTTACATGTAAGTGAATTATGATACACATACATAAACACAGACCAACTTAATTGAATATTTCCATAAACTTGTAATCAGTGTCAAATTTTTAGTTAATCGAAGTTAACTGACATGAATAAAGATATTGATTTGATAGCCAGCTATTACATTTGATAAATCAAAAATAAGCTTAAGATATCATTTTTCCGAGATCTCGTGAAAATACGAGAAATTCATTATTATGTAGAGAATTAATTCTAACAATAGTTCACATTTCAATTACCACCTTTTTTTGCTCCATTTCTCCTTTTTGAATATAGGGTGTAAATCAATCTATTAATTTTTTGTTTCGTTAATGTTTACCTGATAATCATGTTTGTCACTCAAAGAAAAAAACTTTTATTTTTTTTAATGGTTTTCCATTTATTTTTTTTTTTTACTTGTTTGTGAACATGGGATTTTAGTTTTTTTATGTTTTTGTTATTTTTTGTGTATGTATAAAAATATGCACGTAATTATTTTGAATATAAGAGTATTAATTAACCTATGTAAAATTCCTTTTGTCATCATATAAAAGGGGTAAATATCATACAGAATAAAAACAAAAACAATAACAAAATAATCAAAACAATTTTATAACAGTAATTTAAAATAATTATATAGGTATGTGAAATGTCATTTATTTCAAAAGTGACATTTAATCAAATTTTGAAGAACAGGAAAAAGTTGTTATTTCTTTTGGGGAATTTTAATTATAATGTTTATGTGTGTTGTTGCATTGGTGTTAAAACAGTTATATTTTGTATTTAGATATAATTTTTTTTTTCATTTTGGTGTGATTTTAACAAAACATTGTTAATTTTTTAGTTTGACCACGAATTTTTTACATATAAATGAGAGAACTAATTTAGTATTTAGTTATAAAGGTAATTCAATCTTAAAAACTAATATACACGTAGTTCATAATAATTTCAATTAGTAAAGCAAAGAATCAAAATGTGTAATTAAAATTTCGTTGCTATTCGCTTTTCGTGTGCACTTGATTTTAAATAATCTGATGATACGAATCATATAGTTCGATTAAAAAGCAAATGTCAATAGGGTTGAGTTTTTCGCTTAAATCCGTCATATCATCCTTCTTCAGGAGTACAATGAAATTCCTGACACCCTAAATATGTATTGTTTAGAATGCTATAAAGTGTCAGGCATTCATGACAATTCGTGAAAATTTATTCTGCATAGAAAATTTTCTTTTTGAAAATTTTCTATTCATCGAAATATGAAATGCTCGTTATTTATGAGCATTTATAATTATTTCACACATGTAAGACGATTATTATGCGTTTTGATGATTTCCGTAATAGAAAAATTCATAAATTTCATTAAAAATAGTTCTAGTGATTTTCCATAATTCTTCATATTATATCTATTATTTATTTAAAGAGGGTGCTGAAGAGAATAAATTTATTTTTTGTAAATAAGCGTACGCTGTATAAAAAATGAGTTTTGTCTTTTGATAAGCAAAGGAATTTATATAAAAAACACAGAAAATCGTTTTGGTTGTAATACAAAAATTTCGTAAACATTTCAAATTGTTCGATTAATAGGGGCTTTTTTTATATGAAGCATTATATAGTAGGAATTCCACTTTACACTGGATTTAAAAAATGTGCACAATATTTGTTTATTTTCGGATGTTTTTTTTGCCGAAGAGATTGAGGTCTTTAATTAATATTACATATTTGCATATGTTATTTCTATTTACGCATATTTGTATGTCGATTAGCTCATTATATCAAGTTAATCCATTGATCTCTCCTTGCATCCGTAGTGAGCTTAACTACCTAGTTGTGAGAGACATTGACCCGATCAGACGATTCAATCCAGGTGAATATTCTTTCGCAAAATATATATTGAAAGATATTCAGAGTTAAAATACATTTTAAAAAATTAATACATAGATTATTAGTTCAAAAATTAATTGATTAAATTAAACTTTTTCCTACTAAATTGAAAATTTTAAAAATATTTTATGTTTTAATGTCATTGGTAATCGTAACATTTGCAAAATGTACGTGTCAAAATAATATTAAACTGTCATTTTTTCAAATAAAAACTGTAAAAATTTTTTTGCACATTTCCGAAAAAAAAAATTATTTTGGCAAGAGTTTTTGCTTTTAAATTAAAATTTGTTCACTTACCGCAAATAAAAATAAAAAAAAATTTAAATTTAAAAATCATGCAAAAAAAAAAAGAAAATCCGCTGGTTTAAAATGCTTAAAAAATTTTTGTCGCATGTCAATTTTATGACATGATAATTATGAAATTTCATTGAAATGAAGCAAAAATTAAATTTTTTTTTATTTTTAGATCAACATTTTAAGAATCAAAAATTGAGATCAGCAAGCAAAGCGGAACCAAAAAAAAAATATGGAATGTGGAAATTTTAATTTTATTTCTTTTCTTGTTCTCTTTTTTCTTTAATATTTTTTTATTAGAGACATGATGTGAGACCACATCAATTATATTGTTTGTTTATGTGGTTAAAAGTGCCGCACTACAATAAATTTAATTACCTACTCTCTTACTCCATTGAATTTATGAAAAATGATGTTGCATTTTAGATTACCAATTATGTTTATATAAAGATCATAATAAAATCATTTTTCGAAATTTTTTTTTTAGAATTCATGAAAATTATGAACTTTATTTGCCCCATTATAAAATGATTTAAACAATTTACTTTACATATGTTTTTGGTATGGAAAACATTTTGTTGCTTTTTATAATAAGCGTATATTTTAAATATATGACTAGAAACGTATTTTGTTTAGATTAGATGTGGTTTTCATTAGTTGTCAAAATTGGCTTACAAAGTAAAATATAAGACGTTTGAAATAGCTTCAACACATTCCGACCTTAAACTGAAATAGCCTGTTTAAACGCAATCATTGTGTGTTACCCAATTTTCTAAAAAAGCTGCTACACAATAGGACGAAATTTTAGATAGTTCCGTCCATGATGTTCTTAATTTCTTAAGAGTCAACGTATTTGAAGAGGTCATTTTCTATTATCCACACAATATGCATAATTATGTCTATACTTTCTTGAACATTAAATAAAAATTATTGTTTGTTTACTCATTACTAGGTCAAGACACGTCAAAATTTTTGTTAATACGAAGGATGTTAAAGTTAGTGTCAGTGCCTTAAACTTTTTACTTTGAAATATTAAAAGGATTGAATTATTTTCCCAAATATAAAGGTGTCATAGAAAATTTCCAGTAGAGACCGTGAGTAATATTTTGTTTTTTGAAAAACAAGAAAAAAATAAACAAGATTGTCTAGAAACACAAACATTTTCGAGAAAATATTTTGAAAATTTTTTTACGGGTTTTAATTGATTTTTTAATTAAAACGGAAAAAAATTGTTTATTTTGAATTGTAATCGATCTTCTTAGGTCTTCTCAGTATCCACTACATATGGGGGGATAAGAATAAATAAATAAATCATTAACAATATTATTGTAATTTTTTCTCTACAAAATTTAGTATTTTCATCGAATTTTTTACTATGAATGAGAATTTTTGTATGAATGAATCATTTTAAATTTTTCAATTTATTTAAAATGAATTCTTCTTCAATTCACTATTATAAATTCAATAAACTTAGAGGGGATTTATTCTCTTAAGTGTGTTCCCTCTTTAGCAGTAAATGCTTAATTAATAAAAGGCAATTATGTATAAGAATTGTGCACTACAGGGAATTTTTTTTCGAGCAAAATTAAATACATTGATAATATCCACTATGTAGAAATATTCTTAATATCAATCCCTGCCTTATATAAAATATATGACAAATCCAATTACCTCTATTATTGTAACTCTACGTAAATCCCTTAGATGTCGTTTTTGTTTAAAATTTATTACTAAAACATCAGTATTTTTATTTTGAACACGAATATTTTCATCTAATTATATACTCCTACAGGAGATAATAAATTTTCATAAAGATTTTTATTTTCGGAGTTTTCTAAATGAACATGCTTATTATTGCTAGTTGTATAAAATTTTGAAATTTTAAATTAATGTTTGATTCGATTGTATATTAGAAACAAACATGAGCATATTTCTACAAAAAATTTGGAAAAAGCATTTACACTTAAAAAGAAAGACACAGTAATGGGTGATTTTTTAAACTTTTGCAAATGTGCATCTAATTTTTATTTGAATTGTTTAATGAATCATTACTGTTTATACTTTTTATTTATGTTTTGGTGTCAATGACAATTTCGGTAACGTTTCAGGTGGTCATTTTTCAGAGTGTGATTATGAGCAGTTTTTCATATATTTCGGCCGAAGCATTACGAACCACAATGCCGGATATTGGTTTGAATGAAAGTTTTGGCGGTCAATTTACTGGTTCAAAACTTAAGATTTATATCCTCACTGTATGAGGAACAAAACATTATTATTACAAAAAATTACAAAAAACAGATAAGAATTTGAGATATATACGTGAGCGAAAATCGAAGAAATCATAATAAATTTATTTATCGGAAAAATTAAAAACGATCTTCCGCGAAATTCTTGAGTATTGTCCTTCTAAATCACTTAGTTCTTGAGACTATTAATGTTCATATATCAATTATAAAATATTTCCTTTCTACTAATAATTTATCATAACAATAATTTAAAAAATACTGGCGAATATTTTATTAAAAACATTATTTTAATATTTTTATTTAAAAATTTTCATTAAAAATTTTGCCAAAAGATCTTCACATGTCCAAGAATATTTCTTAATTTAAAAATTATAAAATGATTGAAAAACTGAAGACACTTATGGGAAATACAAAAAAAAATTTATTACTTATAATTACTTTAAAAATAATTATTTTTTTAATTAAGCCAAGTGTATGGCAATAATAATAATTTTCTTAAAAATCATGAAAGAAAAAAATAAAGAGAAAAATTATAATTGAATTTTACTTTTAAAATAAATCGTATTTCTTAATGATCATAAAGTCCATAATATGAAAAGTGTTTAATTTCGGGCAGATATTTGCTATATTAAATTTTTTCTAGCAGAACGCGAGATTTTAAAAAGATCGAAAAAATTTTTAATAACGGCAGTAAAAGAGCTAAAAATGGAAGTTGTTTGTCTCCCTTGATGAATTATTTTTTGATCCACCAATATAAGAGTGTATATTAATTGTTCTTGTCCTATGTATCACCTTAGATAACACACTTACGACTCCATAAAGCCTATTACATTTTGGTTTAAAATTAAATTTTAAGTTGTTGTAACAATGAAATTTAAGAGACCTGGCACGAGACCTGATACAGAAAAATTTTTACAATTCCAAATGAACAAGAAAATTTAAAAAAAATAGTCGTTCGACTTCTTGTTTAAAGGAACTCCAAAAATTCAACAAGATATCTGATCTCAAAAGTAATAAGTTGGAAAAAAAAGTTTAATAAATGAGGCAACATAGCATGTTGGCGTTACTGAACGTTTAAAAAGAGCTGATATCAGTGATTTAGAGTGACAATCTTTGAACTTAACAATTAATTATTAAAAAAATAACTTTGTTGCATTAGTCGTTTGAAAATCTAATGTTAATTGGAAATAATTTTGAGTCAACAGTTAAAGTATCTTTTTTTTTTAAATGAACTGTAGACTCTAGTCTAGTTAAGAATTTAATTTTCTGTTGCTATAAAAGAAATTGGACAAATATTAATTAAAATCCGTCAACTACTTATGTGTTACCAGAAATTCACAATTTTTATTTTATCTCAAACTACAGCCAATAGCTATGTGAGCTTATGCGTTAGTTTACCAATTCAGAAACGCATTGCTTCGCAAAATAAATTTCCATTTTTTTTGATTTCCAGCGGAATCATATATAAGTTTAAGGTGAATATTAAAAATTTAAGATAGGTCACAAATTTCATTTTTAAAAATTTGAGCAAAAACTTTTATTCCTTCATTCTGACACTAAAACAAGCTAACAGAAAAATTTTGTCATTTTTACAACTATTTTAATGATTTATGAGTTTTCTCACTCAACAGATAATAATAAAAATAAGAATGTGAAAATAAGTCCAAAAAAAAAAAATTAAGTAAAAGAAAAACGTGAAAAAATTTGGAAAAAGTAGCTTTAGTAAATTAGTCAACATTAGGTATAAGAAATTTTTTGGCTATATTTAAGTAAAAATTTAAATAGCATTTCGAAGCATGCAATATCAAATTAAATTGTTTCTGGAATCTTATAGAGCTCTTAATAAATGAGATGATCTTTTACAGAAAACTATTCGCTTTCTAAATTTTTTTGAGAGAAATGATTTTTAAATAGTTATTGATACTAGCTAACATGGTAATTGGTTTCATTCACAATAGAACCTATTTGAATTCTATTGAAATGTCAAAATGTTGTTAAAATATAAGGCTATGTTATTATGAGATTGTCATCATCTTTGAAATGTAATGACCTTAGTTTTAAATCATAAAAAAAAATCTTAATAAATTTATTATAACATAAACTTTACGCGTTTTACATTACAATTTACATAATATTGTGCTAAACATTTAAGTTGCTTAAGTAAATTTAAAATATTATTTGCTATATTAAAAATCTTAAAGATTCTCTTTGGTTGAAAATATTGTAAAAGATTAACATTTATGTTTCCTATTCACATATTATTATAGAATCACTTGTACATATTAATTTGTATATAAATTCGGATAGAGCAAAGTGATTCTAATAAAATATTATGTGGGCGTATGTTGTTGTCGCGAACTCGTTAAGTGAACTTTTCTTTCTGTTTCATTTTCTATAATTTTTTGTTTTTTTGAATTTCCATAATAACCAAAAACAAAAAAAAAATGAAAACACTGAAAAATTATCTTTGTCAGTTTGAATTGTGTCATCAAACGTGAAAAAAGTATTTTACATAAAATATTCAAAAATTCAGATAGATTGGGCATGAAAGAAATTTTAATAAACGCTATTCGCGGTGAATTTCATATTAAAGGGCGACGGTTCTGCTAATATTGAAAATTGTAAAGAAATTTTAGAGTTTTTTATCTTTTGGTTCAAATGAAATTTCAATTTATTTTCGGTAATTTTCTTTGTTTTTAATTTTACATACAATTATGTGTGTGTGTGTGTATATGAAATGTGAAGGTAAATCAATAGTCAGGGTAATCACTTTGACGTCAGTGCGTGTTACATTGTAAAAGAAAAAAATTATGACACTTTAATTTTGGAAAAACAAAAACTTGAAGTTTTAAGATGAAAAATTAAAAGTATTGATTTCAAAAAAAAAATGAAGGTTTCGGAAAATTGAAAGCAAAATTTTATTTTATTTGTTTATTGTTGTTCAAATTGTAAAGTGAAATTCAGAATTTGATAAAAAATTTTTTTACAAAAAGTGTTTTCAGTTTTGCTTATTTGGTTATTTCCTTTTTTTTTTTAGGAAAGCTGTGGTGAAAATAATTTTGATGATTGCAATGAAGCAACAAGCAGTAGTCAAGAAGTTCTATTGAGGTAAGTTTTAAATAATTTTTTCTTTTATTATTTGTTTTGGTGATAAAATCATAGTTTATATGTGTAGTTAAATTAAATTTCCTAAATTTCAAAATTTGCCCCATTTAAAATAGAAACATTAAAAACCATAGTAGAAAAATCATAAAATTTTTGTAGATTATCATAATTTTATTAGACAGTTTAAAAATTTTTCTAGAGAATTTTTCTATTAGATAATACAAAATAATGTGATTTCTGTGATATCCTGTGTTTATCAACATGGATTTCATTAGATTGTTGGGAGACTTAAAGTTCTAAACAGTTGTTTGAAGTGATTTTGTAGGTTTCTAAAGTAAATACTTACGGTCAATTATTGTTTGAAAAACTAGAGAAAATTATAATGTCGACCAAGCTTATTTTAAATAAAAAATATTAAAACATAAATATATTCATAGCCATGTATATACTATATATTTATAGCAATGTGTATTCCGGGAGTTAGTTCATCAAACAATTTTTATCTTCTATTAATCAAAGAAATTTTTCACATTAGTCTTGTAAGAGAGTTCATTATCAAGTTAATCGAAACGAAAAATTTTTCATATTCTAAATTTTAGTTCAGAGATTCCCAAAATTACGCTCGTAACTATTGATTAGAGACATTTTCTTGCACCTTAAGTCAGATTTCGTTGAAGAATTCTTCAATTTTATGATTACATGTGGTGGCTTGAGATGTGCATTCTAACTTTTTTTTAAAATTGGAAGAGTGCATACGTTTATCATTGAATCTCACTGAATCCAGGTATTAAAAATATGTGTGGTTCCGAATCTCCAAGACTCTCTAGAGAGATGTTGGTTTTTGCATGTTTAGTTGGTGATGAATTAACTAAAAAATTCAATCCCTTTTTTCATCCGAGTTGGATGAATGTTTTAACCCCAACTAATTTTAACTGGAAATTTCGCGGACATAACCATATTTGGAGGGATATTGACATAACCATATGTCTCGAGAGCTCCATAAAAAACATATAAATCGTGGTAATATTTCTGTTTTAAAAATATATTTGATAGAACTCCTATCCTATCAATCGACTAGAAAAATCTGCAAGAATTTAAAAGTTCAACACTTTCGGTACAAAGAATTAATGATAAAATTAATAACGGTATTGCTCCGTTTTTCGAAAATTGAAATATTGACTTCTCAACAAAGACCTTACCATTATTATATAAATCAATACATACATACTGTATATATAAAACATTTTTGTAAATAATTTATATTTTTTTTAATTCATTTAAAAATTGCATTTAAATCGCACTCATTTAGATTTTCCTTTTAAATTTTTTTCTTCTCTTCCTCTACTTTGTATATCCAACCTGCCATATTTAAAAAAAAATATTTTTATTTTGGTTTTCTTTGAAAATTCCATTAACATATACCATTACTAACCCGTTCATTCAATGCACTATTAATTTGCAACCTATTATCACATCCATATCCTATTGTAAACCATATTAAACCGAAAAATTACAAAAAAAAAAAAAAAAAAAACAAAACAACTTAGCAAATCCAACCAACTTCAGAAAAATTCTACAATACACCATCATCATCATAATAACAGTGAAGAGGATCATCATTACACCACCTATAATACTCAAACATTGGATTCTTATAATTCAACTATCATAACAAATCCTCATAAACAACATCAACAACAACAACAACAACATAATCGTGATCATACATCAAAATTAAAAACATCATTACCAAAAACAAGTTCAACTACAACATCAGCTACACCAACATCAATAGCATACGTTGTCAGTGATATGAACTCACCTGAATCACCATCAACATCAGCAGCTGTCGTTATCAATAATAATTATACAAATTCAAATTATCAAAATAATAATAATAATATTAGTAGTAATAATAATAATAACAGTAATCATAACCATCATTCCATAAATAAAAATCATAATAAGAAAAATAATAGTAATAATAATAATAATAACAATACAATAATATCAAATTCAATATCACCAAATTGTAGTATAAAAAATAATATTATAACACATATTAATCAAAGTGGTGGTAGCATAGGAAATTTACGGAATGATACGATGATCGGATCGAATATAACAACATCGGAAAATTCTCAAGGTATTTTGGGTCAACAACAACAACAGCAACAACAACAGAAGCAACAACAGCAATTACAAACAAATTCATCATCATTAAAAAGAAAATCTAAGAAACCAACAGGTAGTATTAGTGGTGGAATTGGTATAGGTGGAAGTAATAGTGCTGGTGGTGGTCAAGGTAGTAATAATGTTGGAGGTACAACATCAGGTATATTACATAATAATAATAAAAAAAATCATTCGGTATTCAATGGACTCCCTGATAATGGAATCGGATTTCATTTAGGTTTATATGGATGGAGGAAAAAATGCCTTTATATACTATTATTAATTTTAATGTTACTCATAATTATCAATTTAATATTAACATTGTGGATATTAAAAGTTATGGAATTTTCATCGGTAAGTACAAAATTAAATTATTTAATTTAAAATTTATTATTCTTAAGAAATTTAATTTATAATTTCGAGCATACCATAAGATCTTGATGATGGATAATGCTAATAAGGTCATTTTTAGTCATTTGATTCCATTATCGTGTAAACGAACCAAATTTCAAATTTAATTCTTTAAAGAGGTTTTAAGAAACTTAAAGAGAAAAAGCGTTCTTCCAACTGACCCGCCATTCGGTAAATAAAGTGCTGTACTCCAATTTCGATTACAATCATATGATCCTGGTCTTCCGTCTTGCATGTGTGATGTTTTCCGTTTTGGCTGTTCTATTAGTGTGACTAGATATTTTCTTATTCAAAGTTTCAACAAGTCCTTAAGAAAATAAGGGTAATACTTTTTATAATTCTATAAAACTTGAAATATAATTTTAATGCAGTTCGTGCTACAGTAATAAAAATTTTCATTGCTTTTAGTTCATTTTAAAAATTATTTTATACTACCGCTTAACAGATAAATAAGTTTGCTTCATGTTCTATAAGCACTTGTGTTCACAAGTCTTACATTGGTACGTCTACAATTAAATAATTTACATTAAAGAAATTAAAATCATTTTTATATTCTGTTATCCTTAATTACTTAAGTGAAAGCATATTATAAAATTTTTGCCATATAAACCCTTAATTTATAGTAAATTTTTTATAGCTCCTACAAATTACAAAATTTTTTATAGAAATACCCTAGAATATAAATAATTTTATTGTCAATTCCCTTAAAGAATAATGTTATATCCCGACATTATATACCTGCAACAATAAAAAAATTTAGTGTCTTTTTTCAAAATGTTTCTCATAAAAAAACTTTTTAATATCCTTTTTTTTTAGGATCCTTCTTTATATGAAAAATACAATACCATTTTACCGGTCGCCTCATAAATTTCAATATTAATTATCTATATATTAGTTATCAATTTATTAGAACTTTATTATTCAATTTATTAAATATCAATTATTGAATATCGTCCTTTAAATACCATAATGAACAAATAAAAAAATAAAAATAATAATGCTTGTAATAACATAATTAAAATCTAATTAACACTGGGAACATAAAAAGAAGAGAAACGTAACCTTATGGTAAAGTTTGAATATATTGGACCTTTATTTCGGCACTTTTCTTCTCTTCTCTTTTAATTCGTTGTTCTCGGTTTGTTTTAATAACAATTTTTTATATCCTTTAGTATTTTGTTTTCATTCAAATTTATAATATAATTTTTTTTTAATATATTTTATATAGGAAGGTATGGGCCAATTAAAAATTGTTCCTGGTGGTATCCAATTATCAGGGCAAGCATTAATTATGGATTTATTACGAGCATCCGTGATACGCTCAAAACATGGACAACCAATTACTTTAGGTGAGTTTTAAAAATTTAAAAATTTAAAATAAATTTTTTTATACGCCGTATGTACTGTGTATAACGGATACAGGTGGCTTACCGTAAAAAAAAATTGACCGTATTTGTGATTATGAACACGATATGAAATATATAATTATATATAATTATATATATAATTTATAAAACATTGGGAAGTTAAAATGTTGATTCATTTTAGAGATAACACAGGCCATTTCCGATTAATTAGGGTAAATTGCTTATAATTGAGCGAAAATAATCGAGTGTCACTGTATTATTCGCAACACGATCACGGAAGTTAAATTAATTGATTCATTTCTCGAAATCAACTATCCGTATTACTTACAGATGCTTTCTTATAGGTAGTGCTACTCTATTGATTTCTTTTAGGTCTATGTAGTCCATATATTAAAATAGAATCATAATTAAGCTGCGCTACGATATGCTATAATTTCCATTCAGTATAACGTATACCTTGTTCCTTACAAATACAGTTGAATCTCTTATGAATCAGTCTCATTTCAAATTCGACAATTTTCTTTATTAACATATCTGTTGGAGCAACAATTATCTTCATGGTTCATATAAATAAGTCTATTTACAATGATTTTCCAGAGTGTAAACAAATTATATAATCACATATTCTGGAAAGGTATCATAGTATAGAATGGTATCTAGTGCAAAATTTAACAAATTTGTAGGTTCTCTCTAAATTTTCGCATTATTGAGTTCAATATGATAAAATTGTCCGATAGTTTTAATTGCGATGTTGTTATACACTTCAAATCGTGTACACCTTGTATAAATAATTATGAATTATTTGTCTCTATGTGAGTAATTATAACGTTGAATTATAATATTAAATTTTTTATAGCATTATCCGCATTACATTCATATTATGTATTCAAAATTATTCATATGGCTACGAATACGTACAGACAAACATAGTTTGTAAACTGTTTGTGCAATAATAATGATAAAATAACCCTAAAAATTTGTTAAATTAATTTTAGGATCCTTATATATTTTAACTTATTGAACTTTTTATTTATTGTTTTTTTTTTTTTGGATAAATTTTTCACATTTTTCCCATTCTTCTTTTGATAGGATGCCTCCATTCTCCTTTTATAGTTAATTTTAATTTCGGAATGAGAATATGGAAGAAAATAGCTTTTAATGAATTTTTGTTATTATATTAAAAAAAATATTGTTTTTTATCACCTGTAATTTCATATAAAACATTTAAGTTTATGGGTAACATCCTTCCGGAATGGCACAGAATGCCTAATTTTATATTAATGTACACATTTGTTTGTGTGTGTAATAAAATATAATAAATTCATGTGTGTAATAGGATGTTAAGAATAGCAATTTGGAAGAAAACAAAAAAAAAAGGATTTCTATATATAGTAATTTGACTTCTATTTTTGTTGAAAAACAAAAACAAAGAAAAACAATGGAGAAATATTAAAAAGGACTAAAATATTTTAATTTTTGTAAGTTTCTCTTAATATACCATAAAAAGGATATCCTATATATGTTTTCTGAACTTTAATGGTATTTCCCAAAATTTTTATATAATAACAAATTTGGTTTTTTGTCAAACTTAAAATTGCCTTTCCCCCTCTCTCATTGCCTTGATTTTATTCTCACTTGTCCTTAAAAAACTATATATACTATATAGAAAATGAGTTGTCAAAATTTGAAATATCAAATTTATAGAACAGTTATTTTATTTGTATGTATATGTGTATGTGTATTACTAGTAATTTATGATGTGTACGTGTATCGTCTCTCAGACCTAAATCAATATTATATTCTATATATATAAAATCTCATTTATGATGTTTTCCTCATATTTTCCATACTTATATATAACTTTTGTATTTTCTATATTATTTTACAGAATCATCACGTAATTTTTCAATAAATACACGTGACTCAAATGGTATATTAGAAAATCATTTATTTTTGGGACACGATAAACTTGAATGTCTTGCAAATGGTTTTCGGATAAATGATACAACTGGTAAAAATTTATTTTCTGTTAATCGTAATGAAGTTGTAATTGGTGCCCATCATTTACGTATCGATGGTGAAGGTGGTGTTACATTTCGTGAATCAGTTCAAACACCACATGTACGTGCTGAACCAAGCAGAGAATTGAGGTAATTATTTATGTATATAAGTGTGTGTTTATTAAGATTTTTTTAATAATTTTTTTTATAAAGGTAAAAATTTTAATTGATAGCTTAAATCATTAGAGTTTGCATACCATTTGAGTAATTTTTGTAGAAAGTTGAAGAACAGGAAGTTGAATGTCTTATGCGAGAAATGGCAGAGGATAGTAATTAGATTAAGTTTTAGAGTTTACAATTGAATTAAATGAATATCTCAGGTTATATCGGGTACAAAACCGTATTAATTTGATAATCCAATCAGGGTGCACACGACATTCGCATAGATTATATAGAAGACAGTTTCATTCTTAGACTGTCTGTCCATTTCGCATGGCGGATTCGTTCATGTTTAAAAATAGTTTTCGTGGGCCGTACTATATGAATTTTTGCTTCTAAATTGTAAAATTGTAGGAACAGATATAAAAATAAAAAATCAATGGAAGCTACTGGTTTTAACAAATTTATGACTAAATTTTTAGTTCCTTACAACTTCCTTGATAAAATTTCTTGTAAGCAAATATTTAGTTCACCTATATCAATACGAAATTTCTTGATTATATGTAGCGAAATTTTGTAGTTATAGAAGGATTAAAATTTTAAATTCAATTTAAAATTCGATAAGCAAATTACCCAATTAATTTTATTAAAAATTTTTTTTTTATTCTACTATTTTTAGACTAGAATCACCGACACGTCAATTAGAAATGACTGCTGCCAAGGATATTAATTTACAATCACGTGCTGGAGGAATTGATATAAATGCATTAGATGATGTAAAGCTAAGTTCAATTGATGGTAGTGTAAGTCACAAAAAATATTACTTAAATGTTAAATTACTTTGACTTAAATGCTTTAACTGTACTACTCAAATTTCTCGTTCACAATTATATAATTTCTAACTAAATAAACATCCTTTTTTCTATTCTTTGATTTCGTCCTTTAAATATTTTCCCTAGCAATTTAAATCTACCTGCACTCCTTAATTGAATTTGTACTTTTTTTTTTGAATACAGATACGACTTGAATCATCGAAAATATTTTTACCAAATTTAAAACCAGTCAAATTATTAACAAGTGGTACTAGTTTTCATGAAAATTTTGATAAAGTAACACAATTATGCGCCTGTTCAAATGGTAAATTATTTTTAGCATCACCGAAAGGTCATTGTTCAGATGATGAAGGTACAATATGCAGATGATCTAAATTGCATTCACTATAATAAAAAAAAAATTATAATATTTAATTAAAATTAAAATAAAAATTATTTATTTAGAAAAATAAAATTTAGTTAAAATTATTATTAAAGAACTATAATAAATATAAAAACTATTCATTAAAAAAAAATGAGTAAACGAAACTTAGATCTTGCTTACTATGTATTCCAAAAATTCGACTAATGTTGCTAAGATTAATGAAATTTAATGTGGCGTGCTCTATATTATTGATAACGCTGTGACAGAAACAGAAGAATACAATTAATTTATAATAGTTTCCATTACAATTGAACAAAAATGGCTAAAAGAAAAAAAGTGTAGTAAAATTATTGTCAACTTTCAAGAAAATTGTATCTTTCACAACGCTACACACTACCCCGGATATCTTAATATTACAAATGGGGATTACAAAATACAAAACTAAATTAAGGTCAGCCATTCAGCAACTTTCGACTCCTGGAAATCTGAATAATTTTCGTTAGAATATAAATTAAACAATAGTGTATGAAAGTGAATTGAAATTGGGAAAATCTACAAATCTACACAATACTCGTTAAGTAATGACGTCAATATCAAAATCAAAATTTTAAGTTTGTATGCAGAAAATCATTTGCTACAATATTCAAGGTTATAATAACAACATAGATTGAGCGTGGTCTAAGAACAAAAATCCTTTAAAAATATTCTTACAAAATTAAAGAATAATTATTAAAACAAATTACAAAAAAAAATTTTTTTAATAAAAAATTTAGAAAAAAATTATAAAAAAAATTTATATAGAAAATGTATTTAGATACTAAAAATTTAGTTATGAAAATTAAAGAAATTATAATGCATAATATACAATTAAAGGATTATTAATGGTATTTAAATTTTGGATATATATATATATATATATATTAAAATTATAGTATGTATGTGTACTTAAACTATATCTGCATAATATAATAAGAATATTTTATTGCACATTGAAAAGTAAATAAGAGGAGAAGGACAAATAAGAAATGATTAAGGACATTTCTTATTAGATAAACCAAAGAAAATCACAATAGGAAATTATTAAAAAATAAAATTAATATTCATTATCCTGAACATATTTTACCCTATAAACAAAGTTATGCAAACATATTATGTCTATTATGATTTATGCGTAAATTATAATTTATATCGCACCCCTAATTGTAAAGCAATATATCACAAAAAAAAATCGAGAATTTTATTAGCCACTATATCAGTCATATTCATCATATCATATTCAATTCATATTAATCTAATCATATTTTAATCACTTCATATTATTCATAACTTAATATAATCATCCCATGTACAGATGCAGTATAAAAGTTAAAATATGGGAGATGAATGAGAACCTTCAGGCAATAATGAAGCTACAGAGTCATCTTCGATTTATGTATTTTGAATTGAGTTTTAAAATAGTTTCATATTATAGTTTTAATTGTATAACTATGTTACTTTTCTATATTCTTAGTAAAAGATGATTTGGAAGAATTTTTTTTTAATCTTTCTGAAATTTGAATGAAAATAATCATTTCTTTATACATACATATACTCCGCGTCATCAGCTTAAACTTAGAAAATTCACGTTTTATAAAAAAAAGTTTTTATTTCTCCGTTATTGTAATAGTCATAAAATTTTGGTAAATTATAAAAATAATATGACGAATATATCTGTTTGTACAGATGTCAAACAGATTTATTAAAACTTATCGAGAAGTTATTCATTTTAGTGCGTTATTTAAAACTTAGCTGATTAATTTAGTGGTTTATTTGCTATTGCAATTTGTACTCACTGAGAATTTAATTAGTGATACTAAAGTACTATACTTTTGAAAACAGTTTGAGAAAAACCGGGGGAAAAACAAGATATTGAGTGAATGTGACAGAGTAAAAATTGAAGTCTACTATGAAGAAGGACATAGCAATCGTACCGAATCGTGTAATTAAGATCAAAATAATCAATTTTTTTTTTCTAAATATTTCTTGAAAACTTTAAGACAAAAAGTTATTTGGAATGAGATTTTAAAATTAAAATATTAAGATTATTTAAATTTTATGGAGAAGGAGCATTTTTCCAATCGTGAAATTTACGAGTGTTTTGTAAATTCAAACAGTGAACTTTTCTTTTATTTTTTTCGAGTTTCCTTTTTGAATTTAATATTGAATTATATTTAGGGGTGGGAAATATTAGTATACATACATAATATTTATATCTAAAACAAAATTTAAATTAAAAAATAAATAACAATATTATAAAAAAAAAGAAAAAATAGTTGTTATCCTAGTAAATAAAGAATTTATTCATAAAATACACTTACATTATAATAGAAAAACAACAAAAAAAAAACAAACAATATCATTTATGTAATTGCATAATATTATGAAAAATAGCATAAAACATAGATAATTCATATATAAATAATTCATATTTAAAAATACATATATATATATAAATTATTACAGATATAGAACAATGTTGAGAACATTTAATTTCATGTAAATAAACATTATTATTGAAAATTAATAAACCTTATATAAATATAGAAGTACGTAAAATTATAATAAATATAATTTAAATATTATTTATACATAATTAAATATAAAATATAGTACCTATGTAAAAATAGCTAAAAGTATAATATATATAAAAATATCATATATATTTAAATATAAAATTTATTGTATAAAAAAATAATATGAAAAAAACAAAATATATGGTAGTTAATAAAATTTGTTTATTTTATACCATTGCGATTTAAATAAATAAACTTATAAAAATTATATGATATTATAAAAATAATTAAAAAAAATATTAAAAATAAAAATCTAGAATTAAAAGAACTAAAAATTGAAATATAAAAAAAAAAACAAAGTCAAAATTATATCAGAAAACAAATAAACATTACACTACGTGATTAATAAGACACACACTTATTATATTTTATGTACATGTACTCGTATATATAAAAACGCATGAAAGAAACACACTAAGTGAAATAAATCAATAAACTGTTATTATTAAATATAGTATTAAAAGTGTTTCCTAACACCCACCTCGCTTTTGTTTTTTTTTGTATTTATAATTTTAAACGAAAGTTTATAATGCCTACATAAGAAATAAGTATGACATTATTTGATATAACAGTTTGTATTCAACATAGTCCGTATATATTTTTATAAAATGGAGTTTCTCTATGGCAATATACCATTGGAATGTATGGAAATTTTAGTATCCTGACACAACAGAGAAAATCGATATAGTTTGAGCATTTTTCTAAAATGAGTTTTATTTTAACTTTGTTTTTTTAAATTCCCTTAAGTCAAAATTCGTTGGAACTACAGTATTGTAATTCCCCCACAAAATCAATGATAATATTTCTGTTGAACAATTGCTATCAAACAATAATTATTTTCGAAATAAATGAAAATTATTTTGAATAACAGTTATATAAATTTCTAATTCGAGAGAAACAGGCAGCTCTATATGATGCCTAATTCGAGGAAAATACTCGCATTATTTACTCTTTACCTTAATATCAAATTGTTGTTAGGAAACACTTAATATTATTATTCATTTGACAGTGTAAAAAAAAAAATCTATAGACATGTGGGTAAGTATATATACATACGAACATATACAATAAAATAAATATTAAATAAAATGCAATGATATTATGTAAGGATAATAACACATATAATACAAAAAAAAAAAAATAAAACAAAATTAAAAATATAACAAAAAAAAAATTAAATATTTATTCAAAAAAAAAATGAAAACTGTTATAAAAAAATAAAAAAATCCCTTATAAATAAAATAACAAATAGACAAAAAAAAATATATAAGAGAAAATAATAAAATAGAAAAATTAAAAAAATATTGGAGGCCTATATTAGAGTTATGAATAACAAACAAACACAGTAAATAAATAAATAAATAATTAATAAAAAAAAAAATAATATATAAGCATAAACATAAAATTGTACATATAATATTTACATAAATATAAATGAAAAACAGAAAAAAAAAAAACATATTACAAACGAATAGTGGTAAATAAAATAAATAAAAAATTAAAAAGTAAAAAAAAAATGAAATATAAAATAAACGTGTAAAATAATTATTAATAATTTAACACTTTATTTAATATTATTTTTGAATAAATAAACTAAGGATTATTAATAATATACAAAATATATGTATAGTATAATATAAAATCCAACACTATGTATAACATATTGTATAACATTGTATAAAAGTATTCTGATATAATTGAAAATTTTTATATATACATTTCAATAACATTAAATATTAATTATTACAGTTATTTATTGATTATTATTACTATTATACTTGTATATTGACTATTTCACCTTTGCGATTACTTTCATTTCTATTTTATTGAGTACAGTTATTAGTTATTTATATTGTATATTCTAGTTTTAACTATTATACTAGGTTTCTTTTTTTTTTAAAAATATATTGTAAATAAATTTATTATTATTTTCTTTTATTTGTTTATTAGGTGACAATTAATTTGAACTTGCTAGGAATGTATTATTAAAAAAAGTATCTAAAATACTCGTATAATGGTGTATAAATATTTAAATCTGACATATGCATTATATTATTTTTTTATTCACTATAATTAATATGATTGTACGGGGTTCTTCGAAAATAATTCAAAATTTTGTATAACAATAAGGAATTTAATAGTTTTCTGATGTTTATCCATTAAGATATTTTCTATCTGTTCATATATGATAAAAAATTTCCGGCTAAATAACTCATTTTTGTCAAAAGACACCAACTGATATGAGGTATTTGAAATGAAAATAATGTGAAATTAATAGAACACGGTAACTGAAAGGAAAATTTTTTTGGTATACGTTGGATTAATCGAAATTTTCTTATACGTCAACTAACGTTATATATTCTTAATTAACATTGCACGTCAACTTAATTACAGTGTAATCGTGTATCTCGCTTTTTTACTCACTTTTTATTCTATATTTCAAATCTGAATTCTGCATTTTTCTAATCGATATTCACTTTTCCAATAAGATTATTCATTTTTGCAATTGGATTTTTGCATATTTTTTCAATTTATCGACTTCTAATGTTTCATTTTCAAAAACAAAGTGAATAAATTTTGTATACGTTTTGGAAAAAAACGAGATTAACGCAATTACGAATAATTTTTCTCACTCAAAAATGATATACAAATACGTGATAGTTTAGTAGTTAGTCAATACCTTACTTGCCGTGTTCTTCTCACTTGATAAGTAAAATAACGAGATAGACGATCATAGCTCTTAATATAGTGTTGATATTCTTCCGTATTTTAAAAGTTTTTTCTTACTGTTATTATTAAAACAAGTGAAAATAAACATACTCTTTTTATTGATTAATGACGAATCGTTTTAGTTCAACTACAGTGATATCCATTTTTAACACTATATTCTTGAGTCACTCTGTACTATATGTTCACATGAAACAATCATTTTACAAGTTAATTACAAATTCAAATCTAATTGAAAGACTTTGATTAGAGTACGAGTATGTGACAGTAATATTATTGTGAAAGGTATTTTTTTTTTTGTTAATTCAAAAGAATAATTTATTCAAAAATTTTGAGTATATTGTCAGGTTGGTGATTTGCATATTGGTAATTAAATAGTTGTTACTCTATTACTGTAAAAAATATTCAAACTATTGATAAGAATTTAATGCAGTGATTGCAAGAATTTTAAAATCAAATATTAATAACGACTCGAAAAATATGAGATTGAAGAATATATGTATTAGGAGAGAGCAACATTTATTCATTAAAGTTTAGTTTATTGATCATGTTAACACAAAAAAATTATTCAAAATTTAAAATTTCTTAGTGATTTCATTAAAATTAAATTGTTTTTTCAAATTTTCCACAATATTTTAACAATTAAAATTTGACAAAAAAAAAATTGCCTTCCACAATTATTATAATTTTTTTTGCTGTTTATTTTGTTTTTTACTCTCAAAATAGCACCACCATAATAATATGTCACATGAGTCAAGTTCAAATGAATACCAACACGCAACATGTTTGAAATATGTCAAAAAATATTTTTAATTTTTTTGTTTTTTTTTTTTATAAAAATGTATAAGGTAACACAACTTACTATACTAAAATGTAAAATTTTATAAAATATAATTAAAAATAAAAAAAAAAATAAATATATAAATAGAATTAAAAAAAAAAATAGAGAAAATAGAGAAGGAAAATTGAAGAGAATAAAATATGAGAAAAACAAAAAATCAATCGAATTTCAGCACACAAAAAACTTTTTTTTTTCATTTCCCATCTTTGCATAGCGCCTGAAAGTATGCAGTAAAAAGAAAATTTTTGAGTGTTGTTATCCGAATGAGAAAATTAGGAATGTAAACATGACACAAGATTAAAATGATTATCTATATTAAAATTTGGATATTCGAGTCTCGAAAATTTTATATAAATTTTTTTTTATCTGAGTTTCATTTCAGTTTTGTTGTATGTGTATATAGTTAATAATTTTGAAAAATAACATTATAAGTTTCTTATAATTTTTAGAAAAAATAAAAAAAACAGAATAATATAGAGAATACAGAATCGAATAAATTAAATCTTAAAATGTTATATACAAACATGTATGTATATATTATATAAAAAATATGTAAAACAATCGCGCAGTAAGCTTTACTATGTATATATAATAATTAAAAATATAAAAAAAAATTAATAAATTTTGTTGTATGTATAAATTGAGTTTTTTTTTTGAAAAGATATTCACACATTTTAAAAATTTTGAATAATGTTTTATTTTTGAATTTGTATTTCTGCAAATTCTGCAAAAACGAACAGATTTTGATTTATTTTTTGTAAATAAATCGGAATGTTTTTGAATTGATCATTCAATTTAATCAATATTTCAAACCGGCTTTTCACTAATATTTGTTGGAAGCAATTTTTGTATTACACAGCAATTTCGAGGAGCCTTAGACTCTAATAGTATTTATAGACATTGAAAGAAAATCTGTTTCTATCCCCCCACACACCTCACCACGTCTTCTGTTAACTGTCTTCTATTAAACTTCATTGAACTTTTATAAAAATAAATATAATGGTAATCGTCTGTTTACCAAAAGGAATATGTTCCTTTATATATCTTAATTCAGTTAAATTTTGTGGTTAATTAGTATTGCGATTCGTAGATTATGTTAGTATGTCTGTATATTTTTTTCGAATATTATTTATTTAAGGCTGTATCCTAAATTTATACAAAATTACAACGAAATTTTCTAGTTTATCTTTAATACGTAAACATAATAATATTATGTACTCCAATTTCTCGAAACGATTTTTGCTCCAAATGTAAATTTACAATTAAATTACGCATTCCTATTAAAATTTTTTTGCTTCTGTCTATATTTTTTAATACAATAATTTTACCGAAACAAAAATACACTACTAACACAATAATAGTAAGCTGAGAATCCTCTGAAATATTCTATGTTATTAAAGTTTTTTCATATACAGCCATGGTATTTGTATAAAACTTTTTTGATCAAAAATTATACTAAAAAATTCTGTCTAATCCGAGGATTTCTTTATTTCGTACAAATTTTTTTTTAATGTCACATCCAAAAAGAATAAGTTTTCGGGGAGGGTATGCATTTCTCCATATCTCTCAATACATACCTCATTATTATACTTCTATAAGATGGAAGAAGTAACCTTGGACTGCATGAAACAGTCTTCAAATTCTCAAAAATTCTTTAATAGAAGTAAAACATAATTTAAACTTATTAATGTAAATAGGTTAATTAATTAAAATCCAATTCATAACTTTAAATTTTGTTAAAGTAATATTTTTGTCAAAAATTTATAGTAATTTATTTATGAAAAATTCTAATAAATATTTTGCATTTTTATTATACATATGTAATTATAGTTAATTAAAATCAAATAAAAAATAATTATATTTAATGAAAAAAATAGCACCTGTGTGTGTGAATATCCTCATATAAAAATATTATAATTTTTTAATATTTTCAATGTAATAAAATCAAAAGCTCATATTTACTTTCAAATAATATGTTAGTACTATCACTACATACATATTATTACAATATATATATATAATATAAAATACATATCAAACATCGATTATAAACTATAATATTATAAATTAAATTAAATGACTAACTTGAAAAACTTAAAATAATTTTGAAGTATTTATAATTATTATTATTATTATTATTATTATTATTATTATTATTATTATTATTATTATTGTCATTATTATTATGGCAGTCTATATGCACCTTAAATCATTTTAAATAATTACGATATTACATACTACATGTATAAATATAATAATGTTATAAATAAAATGTTTTTTATGTATGATATAATAAGCTATTTATATTTATACATATATATATATATATATATATACATATAATTATTTTTAATTAATTAACTAATTAATTAAATAATAAAATGAGAAAAAATTTTTGTGTAAAATAAACTTGGAAAAAAAAAGTACATACATGTATTTCTAGAAAATAAATATTTTGTTATAAAAACACATTAAATATTTTATAATTTAAATTCTATATACATATATGCATTGTATGATATATATGTATATACAATAATATTATAACGCCTATATATGTATACAATTTATATGTTATTGTTATATTTTGTTTTTTTTTTTTTTTTGCTATTTTTATATTTAATATTCTTTAATTACACAAAACATTAAAGATTTTTGTTTTTTTTTCAGGCCTTCCCGCCGCAAACCAAAAAATAAAATAAATGAATGAAACATAAATAAAAATTAATACTACTACTATGATATATATATATATATCATAGTTGATATATATGATATATATATTATATATATCTATAAATATAATTATATATATATATATATATTTTTTTTAATATTATTATTATAAAAAAATAAAATAAAATTATGAGAAAATGTAATTTATTTACCAACTGATTTTAGGTCAATTTATATTATTAAAAAAATTTATTATTTGCAAAGAAAATAATAAACTTTAATTTCTAGTGAAGTGGAAATAAAAAAAAAAAAAAAAAAAACTATAAGTGAAAAGTTTTTATTGAAAAATATTTTTTTATTTTATTTAATTTTTTTTTTTGTTATACTTATAATTTTAATATAATATTTTTTTTTTCGGTTTTCTAGTAAAAATTAAATTAAAGTGACTGATTAAATTTTTTTAAATGTTTAAAATGGAATTTGTGTTTATAATGATTTATTTTTCCAATAGATGGCGAAAAGAGAAAAGAGAAATATTGAGAAAAATGTGTTAGAGTATTATTAAGGGCGAGATTGATTTAAAAGAATTTCTTATTTATAGTTACACTTATATAACATTGAATAATAAAAAGTTTAAACTGTTATATAGTTAAGGAACTCTACAGCTTACACCCTTGACGTGTCTTTCACGACGTGTCTGTATCCACCATATTGAAAACATTTCTTTTACATTTTTCACATCCACTCTTCAAACTTCAAAAGTATGTTATTTATTCATATATAGCATGTAATCTCACAATTTAAAAAGTGATCTCGGTCTCAGATATTTCAATGGTCTCAAAATAAAATATCAAATATTGTGTGGAGCTTCACATTCAAAGAGATAATATAATGTAATAAAATTTTTATATGTGTAGCAGGGTCTATACAAAAGAGATTTTCACTATATATATAATATTACCTAGGAGTGGAGAGAAAAATTAATTCAACAGAAATGACGAAACTAAAAGGAAAGAATCTAGAATATGCAACGATTCATGTACGAGAAATGGAAAAGTGAAGAAAAAAAATTCACGATATATCGGCTTTTTTATTTCAAAAATTTTATGATCTCCGTATATATACAGTTTTTCTTCCCAAACGTATAAAATATATTCTTTAAAAAGTATAGCAATATATTTAATTGCATGAAAAAGACATAGATGAGTATAACAGATGAATGGTACACTCGCACATAAATACCTCCCATGAATGCTATAAATTTAACTAGCGCCATTACCGTATTGCCGATTTGGACTATTTTAAATTTGAGAAATGTTTCTCTTTTGTGTAAGAATATTAAAATACTTCAATACAAAGTGTATCGTAATTTTTTTTTCGTATCGTAAAATTTTTTTCTGATCATGGACATTTTTACAATTTTAAATTATTTTTCTCAGTTTTTAATTGTACTGTGTATTATAATTATTATCATTAGACTTTTCATGCGTCATTTTATACATCAAACATTTTTCTAAATTAACTTATAAATTCCCTATCATTTAATAAAACCTATTTTGCAAAGTAAAATTACAAAAACGACAAAAGAATTCCAAGTTTACTTGGAATTTTTCACTTAATTAACAATTTTCTAATTAAGTTTACAATAAAATTATAAGAAATTCATAGTTAAAAATTATTTATTTTTAAATAAATTGTGCAATAATTTTTAATAAAAAAATATTTTCAAACCATATAAAAAAGAAATTATGAAAAAAAAATTAAATAAAAATTTTGAACTTAATTTTTAAGTATAAATGTTTAAGTTTATAAAAAAAAAAATGAAATTTATTATGTAAGTAGATTATTTTGTACTAAAATTGTAGAAATATTGTGTAATTGCAACCAACAAAAAAAAGAAAACAAAAGGATTATATACATATACCTATATACATATACTAATATACGAGTATATATGAAAAGAAAATTATAAATAAAAAAAATTATTACAATTATATTTATTAAAATTCATTTGCAATATTAAAAGAAATAGAAAAATGTTAAAATTGTAAAGGAAAACTATAAGATATGAAATTATAAAATGTAAATGTATAAATGCATTATTATATATATTTAAGTATACATATATAAATATAATGTGAAAACTTATTTACTGCAAGATATACAATATTAAGACTATTATATAAAATAATTAAACCAAAAATAAAATTAATGTATTAAATATACATACATTATGTATGTGTACATGAACATTTACTTATATATATATATAAATAAAATAATTTCTGTAAATTATATATACATATAGAGAAAAATGCAAACCAAAAACAAAGAAAAATATACAAGCAAGGATATTAAAAGAAAAAAAAAAAAAACAAAAAAAAAAATCGTATTTACAAATACAAAATTAAAAATTATTGAGTTTTATTTTGTTGCTGAAATTGAAAAATAAAATTAAAATTTCTATAGAAAATTTTTTTTTTTACATTTTAAATTACAAATTTATTCTATGTAACTTTATTTAAATAGAGTTTAATATTAAGGATATTTTTAACACTGTTTGTAGTTATTCACGAAAATTAAATATTTATGGGTGAGTATTAAAATTTTTAAAAGTAAAAGTGCTATAATTGAGTTATGGGTGTCGGTATAGTTGACAGATAATAGAATGTCACTATAAAATTACCGATGAAAATACTAGAAAGAAATTTAAAATCTTCAGAGTGTCTCGTATTTAAGTATACTGCGTTATATAGAGATTAGATTTTCATGAGTGAGTAAAATTTTTTTGTGGAGAAAAAATGTTTACAGCTCGACAGAATGTGAGTTAGAGGGACTTAAAATCTGTTTCCATACCGTGTTTTTTTAGGCATATCTCCGCTTGCATCTCATGATTAAATATAATTTGGAAATCTAGAAATGAGAGCTTTTTCACGAAAATTATCTCATTATTCATCATTTTTTTTTTCAAATTCAGAGTCGCATGAATTTATCATTCGATAAAAATTTTATATATCAAAAATTTTAAAATTTTAATTTTTTATGTGCCATTACATTGCACTTTTTCTAATTTTAACACAACCGGCAACCCAGTCAGCTTAGCTTTAATTTGATGCAACGTTCATTTTTTTAATTGTTACAGTTTCGTTCCATAACATTTGCAAATATTGATGACCCCGAGAAAAACTGAGCCAATTCATTATTATGGTTGGTGTGGGTAAATTTGTTATGAAAAATGAAAATTAAAAATTTGGGGAATAATATAATAGAATTTTTAATAATATTATATTGCTCAATTTACATATTTTATTGAGTTGAGCTCCTAATTGAGCTTTAATTGTGTCTTTTTATTCATATTTAAGTTTCAAAAGTGAAGTATAAATTTATAGTTTTAGAATTTTAATTTTGTTAGAAGTAAAGATGTTCTATCCTTTGAAATATTTGAGTGTAAAATATTCTTTGAATGTGCATGACCATTGGAGAATACTTAGTTTAAAAGTGTATGACCAAAAATATGAGATAGTGGAAATTATTTCATTATTCAATAACAATTAAAAATAATTGTTTCCTAGTGTCTATTTGAATTCAATTTTACCAGAAAACAAGCAAGATTTTTGGTTAAATTTGAATATATGAAATTCTATCCTTACATCACTTTAGAAATTTTATATCAAACTTTTCACCAAAATTCTCATTATCTCCTAAATAACTTCTCACGTTCCTCTATATCGAAAATTACCTTTTTAATTTCATCATAAAAAAATCTCATAAACTATTCAACTCATAAAAAAATTTTTCCAAAAAAAAATCCGAAATTTTTTAAATCTTAAATTTTTACTCAATCAGATACTTCCAAACAAAAATTTTAAGATAATAAAGTGAAAATATTTTTTTAGTGAAATTTTTAAAGTGAATTAAATTTTAGTTTCTAATACTTATATACTCTAATATCTAAGTACGTTACATATAAAATATGTGTACACTTTTTTAATGTCCTTGTAATTAAAACCGCATAAACAAGAAGGGAAATTTTATGCCAAAATTATGGTAAAGTCTAATACACCGTTACTTCAATAAACAACCCCAATGACAAATTTATAATATAAAAAGAGAGAACAAAAGGAGGTAATTTTTGTATATATATATAAACTGTATTAATAAAGTTCATATAATTTTAATTATTTTTATGTAATAAATTAGTAGACGTTGTAAGGTAATTGCAGTAAAAATACTGCTTCATTGATTTTTTGGAGGTAAAAATATCCTATTTTTAACTATCAAAATTCAATGAAGAAATATAGCTGCCATGACCATTGTGGGAGAATTCATGTTAAGGCTGTTAATGTACGAATCCTGATAATAAATGTTTCGGAAACGAGAGAATATGGCAACATTATTCTTCACTACGAAATGAGATATTAAATTAAAAAATGATTGACTAAATTTCAGTTCCCTGATTTTATCTAAATAGCAATTGAATTTTTATGAAAACCCAAGTAACTGATAATCTTTATTGCAAAAACATTGAATGAACACGACATCACTTATAGTATTTTACTATATTTTCATGCATACTTTAAACAAAAACCGTTCTCACATGCATTCTTGTAATAATTTTTCACCTGAAAATTTTTAATACGCATTATAATTGGGGAAAAACTTTATTATGGCAGTCAAAAAAAAAAAAAAAATTATCTGGTATCTTTGTAATTTTTGTCTTGTTTTCGTATACCATAAAGACTGAGGAAAACCAAAGACAGAAACGAAAATCTCTGTAGAAGAACAACAAGAGCAAAATATATTTTTTAAATTTTTTTGTTTTTTATTTTATAGAGTTATTTAGGAGAAATGAAGGGTAACACATGTAAAACATAATTTTTACAGGTATGAGATAGAAATTTGTCTCTTAATGGATGGTTAGTTAACCCTTTTAAATATATTACCGTTATTAATATTAATAATAAAATATAAAATTTTATAATATAAAGGAGCATTAGAATCTCGAAAACAGAACAAACTGTATGTATGAAACGAATAATATAAGAAGCAAAAAAGAAAGAGAACGACTAAAAAATTGGGACAAAAAAGATTTTTTAATAGAAAATCATAAAATCAACAAACATAACAGTTAAAAAAAAAATTCTAAATAAATTAATGAGCGTATATATACGTAATGATACACACATGTAGACAACATCAAAAAAAATACCGGAAGGATAATTTCGGAAAATAACAAAATTCTGTCAATAGTGTAATCATATACAAGTATACATGTATGTATAAGTGTGTAACAGAAGTTTTTTATAATATTAAAATTTCATTAGTTTTTTTTTTTAAGAGAATTTATCGCCAAAACATATGCAATGAAAATTGTTACAAAAATCATATTAAAATTTAGAATTAAATGAGCCAGGGTGCATTTATTTAAATGATTTCTGATAAGCTCATTTGATTCTATTACAAAATTCAAAGATATTTATTATTACGAATTCATTTTAAATTAGTATGATATAATTGCCGTTTAAAACCAAAGAAACTTTGAAATTCAAGGACTGATTATGGACAAAACAATTTTTGATAATTTTATTAGCATAACAAGGGAATCAAACTGTCGAAAGAGGATGGAGAGTACAACTAATGTAAAAAAATTTCATAAAAATCTTCATCATATTGTAGAAAATCATGCTACACTTTTAATATTATAGCATATCGCGTTTGAAGTTTAAATTGCATGAAAATTTAATCCATACACCACAAGTTTAGATTTGTGTCAAGATGCGTCCCAAATCGATTTAAAATTGGAGCTGGAACAAAATAATATCTGAATAAGATAGAGAAAAACGGATTATATATTCTGAAAGGTCATGGGTAAAAACAGCACTCAAGGGACTGTAACTGAACCTAAAAGCGGATTTTCAAAATTTAAAAAAACGTAAATTAGGCTGTAAGATGTGAAGGGTTGGGGATATATTTGAATATCGTATGAATATCGGTAAATTCTTGAAAATACCTGATTCGTCAAATGAGATACACCAATATTTATTAAAGATTAAAATAAGATTATATTGCAAGTTTAAGAGTCTGCCACTATGCTTATATACACTAATCAATCCAATTAATTAAATTTTATCAGATATTTTTAAAAGCCACCCGAGATATCATGACGGACGAACGAATTTTATTTCATTGAAAAATTTCGATTTATCACAGATATTCTATAGATCTCTCATTCAAGTAAAATACTCAAAAAACTATCATTGAGCAACTAAGATTATTATGTCATATTACGTATGTACATATATGGATAACGCTATTCTGTAGGCATAATCTTTCTACGCACGTATATGTAATTATTCTATGTAAGCAAATCAATTTTGAAACAAAAAAAAATTTTAAAGAGAAAAAATTAATATTACAAGATTATTGCCTCATTAAAAACAGAACAACCCTAATTTAAAACTATGCTATGAATTCTATTATAAATATAAAAAAAAAAAAACAAGAAAAAAACAAAAAATTTAAAAACTAATAAACAAAAAAAAGTAAAAACACTATCATTTGAGAGTATGTCGGTGTGTTATTAAATTTTATTATAAAATATGATGTGATCCATGTTTCATTCAAATTCATAATTTAATATTAAAAAAATAAGATGTGCTTTGAATATGAGATTTCGAAAAAAATTTTTTATATTTTCATTATAAGTGTCATATGGTTTTGAAAGAAATAACGGTACAAAATACTCAATAAGGAAGTACGGTTCTGATTTTCTCATGTTTTCTTTGCTTCTTGTTTTTTTTTTTTGTTAAAGCAGCAGCTTTTTAATATTCTACTATTTTTACGCTGCATTCATTACTGATATCTATCATACTAGCATGTCGGGCATATTACATGCTTCGATATACACATGTGTGTATATATATAATTATTATTATGTGTATGTACTGTGTATCCACAGAAAATGACTAAGTTGCTTCTAAAACGGTTTATCATAATAAAATAAAAAAGGATATTTTTCATTCAATCATTCGCTCACATATTTTCACGTTTCATATGCTTGCTATTATGTTTTACATATATAAGTACAAAATCCATACATACACATGTATTTTTGTATATGTATATAAAAATTATTTTAATAGTACGATTAAAGAATCCTTTTTTTTTGTTGCATAGCTATATATGATGACAGTGTTTGAATGATATTCGCTATTATACCGGGTTAAAACATTAAAAGCACGTAGATTACAATTTGTATGTATGTACATATATACATATTTATATACATTAGTACATTTATATATGAAATGAAACATTAATTAAAGAAAACTCAATGAATTTTTAAGTTTTGTAATTAGAAATTAATTTTTAAATAGAAGGAGATTTTTGAAGAGAGAAAAAAAAACACGGTAAAAGGACGAAAAGAAAATTTAGACTAAAGGGAATACAAGGATAATAATATTGCAATACATGGTTGTATGGATGTATGTATGTATATTATAAAATGTCAGCTGTTTCATATATGCCCCTAATAAAAATTTTTTGAGAAGAAAAAAAATATTTTTAAAATATTTTTATGGCTCTTCTTAGTCGAACATTATTTTTTAACGTGTAAACAAAGTAGAGATTTTGTAAATATTTTATTTATTAAAAGAGTATGGGGGGCAGAACATTAAAATTTTCCATATAAATCAAAGAATTTAAATGTTTTTAGATAAATTTTTAAAAAAGCTTTAATCCCTAACTATTATAATGCACACGAAATTTTGTGAAGAAGACCCGTAGATATAGGTAAGAATAAATTGAAATGGAACAAAATATTTTAGAAAATTAGCCTATATAATTAAAACCCCACGGAAAATTAATATTTTTTTGTTCATTTTTTTTGATGTATATATAATTTTTTCAAATCAATTATAATAGATTCTGTGATTTGAGAGAATTATTATCCGAGTTCGAGTAAATAAAGCTCTAAGTTTAGATTTCCAAATTTCGAATTGTTTACGTTTCATTCTCGATTCCCTTATTTCGTAACTAAATGAAGACCTCTTTTAAAATCTTCAAAATAATTTATGATTTAACGTGGAAAAATGCGAATAAATTTTTAACATTATAAACTTTAAATAACTTATATAATTTATTAAATTCATCACTTGGTGGCAGGAGAACAAATTGACGTCACAAATTCTATTAATTCAAATTCAAAAACTCAAAATTTAATTTCTGAAAATCTGCTCTCAGACAACATCAACGTATGTACATACATATAACATGTATATGAAATGCATAAATCAAAATATTTTTTATCATAGTTTACACATATATTCCAATTGATATTAAATTTAAAGGACAATTTTATGATCCACAGCCTACACAAACCTAAAATCTATGCCATTTAATGTATTGTGCTGGTGTCTGTGTGGTATGTCTGTATCACAAAATAACAACTGACAGTATAAATATTGTGTGTGCAAATACTTACATTCTGACATAAACAATATTATTATATAATATGATTAAAAAACAACAATAATATTATAAAAATTATTTTGAACTGAATTCAATGATATATTTGTTATATAGCAACTGTTATATTTAAATTGAAAAATTTAATTAAACATGAAAAATTACTTTTTATGAAAATTTTTTTTTTCTGTGTTGCATTTTGCATATTTTTTTCTTTTTGTATATTTGAAGTTCATTCTTTGTTTTTATAAACTAAAAATTGTGACACATAAAAATAAAGTGGTTTTGTTGGTTAAAAAAAAAAATATTTTATGAACTCGTCGTGGGATAGATTTTGTATTGACTTTAATGGATTAAAAAATATGACAAAATGATAAGTCAATTAACGATTCTGATGCTTTTATTGAGGAAAAAAAAAAATTTTTTTTCTGGATTGAATTTGTCAAGATGTAAATATAAATTGGTGTTATTCAATATTATTTTATATATGTATGTATGGATGTATGTAAATATTATGCAACATTTGTAAATTACATTATGCAGGTATACAGATTTTTCAATCAATATTTTGAAAGTTGAAAACTTAAATGCGGTTAAGTATTGATGACAGTCCGAAATATAAAACATTAAATTTTTAAATTTATTTTTAAGTTCATTTATTCCAGTTGAAAACTCAATAAATTTTATGGAAATTCAGATTTGCAGTTTTCCGTAAGTCAGTTTTCATCACCTCATTTGGAAATTCTTAGTTTAGGTTTAAAGTTTTTATATTTTTTGGTGAGTATTTTGCAAATTTCATGGTTTCCATTTTAAATATTGCAATTG
Source organism: Condylostylus longicornis (assembly GCF_029603195.1). Taxonomy (NCBI): domain Eukaryota; kingdom Metazoa; phylum Arthropoda; class Insecta; order Diptera; family Dolichopodidae; genus Condylostylus; species Condylostylus longicornis. Next base: position 1,840,778 of record NW_026577982.1, read on the forward strand.
TTGTAAAAAATATTTTAGAATAATTTTGTTAAAAACAATGCAATTTATGAAAACAAAGAAATTTTTGCAAAAGAAAATTATTTACTATGCTTTTGCAACAAATTTATCCAATGAACCACGATTGAAAAACTTGTTTTTCTAATTATGAAAGAAAGGAAAGCACAAAATTCAAACCAAACGAGCAGTTTATAAAGAAGCACATTTCTTGCTAAATAAATTATATTTAATTTATCCTGTCGGCATTCACACGTTTATAACAACAATTAGAATATTAAAGTTATGATAGAATTAAACTAAGTTGTTACTTAATACATATATTTGAAAATTACTCAAAACAATAGCGACAATATTTTCCGAATACTTTTCATGTAGTTTGAAAATACTTGAGTAGTCCATGAAGGGCACACTGAACTTAACTAAGTATGTAAGTCAACCAAATTGTTGCAAAATGTGGTTATGAATGTTGGTGATGTATGCTGATCATGCAAGTTGATCATTCATTTTGGTAATACATGGCGCTTGTGCAAATCAGTAACGCATATTGGTCATGTAAGATGGTCATACATGTTGGTCATGCAAGTTGATTTTCGAAGTTGGTCGTGCGCACTGGTAATGCATGTAGGTCATGTTTGTCGTACATGCTGGTCATGCGAATTAGTTATAAGTTGGTCATGCATGTTGGTTAATCATGTTGGTCATGCATGTTGGTTAATAATGTTGGTCATGCCGATTGCTCATGCAATTCATGCCTGCTGCTCGCGGAATTTCTTTTCACAAAGTTTCATAGTTATCGAATTTATTGTTTAGTAAATAAAGTACACTAACTAGATATACCTAGATTCAAGTAATACTTGTAAGATTGTATTTGATTTAAAAATATAAGTACAAATATTTTGATAAACATTATAAGAAGAAGCATTCTAATAAAAAAAAATTTGTAACTTCAAATTTATAGGCACACCATCAAATAGACATCTTCGGGCATTTTAATATCCTTATTAAAATGAAAATAAACTAAAAAAAAATCTTCGACCACTATCAGTTTGAATACAGACAATTTTTCGTTACCACAATATATCATCGAAAATTTAATATTGCATTAAAAAAAAGTTAACTTAAAAAACATTGTTATCCTTATTTTGACATCCGTATACATTCACAAAATTAAAGAGAATAAAAAACAAAACATACCCGCAAAAATTGAAAGAAAAAAATAAAATTTATCCATGCAACTCTAACCACAATTTATTCGGCGAAGTGCTTTTGAGTTGTCGTACAAAGCAATATACATAAGAAATATTAAATAACTTTAATAATATGACTTCTCTTTCTTCTTATACTCGCCCTCCTTCCGTTTATGCATGCGTTTCGTTAACATAAATATTCGATATAAAAAGTTATTTTGACAAATCCAATTTATGTTTTTATGCTCCTAGAAAATTTTTACTGTAATTGTCCTCCTAAATGTATGCAATAGACTTAGGCTCTTTCGTATAAGTGAAGCATTTCCATCGAACTTGTGGTTTTGAATTTTTGTTTTTAAATTATTAAAGCTATACGTTTTTTACAGAAATTATCGAATTCGTTCTGTTACTTTAAAATAAATTTTTGTAAAACTACCGACTCGAAAGTTGTTTTTATACTTTAATACGCAATATCTAAGAATTAAAACTTTATTTCGGACATTATAAACCAAAACACGGGTGTTGAATTTCCTTTCTACTCTAATATGAAGGAAATTTGTACAAAAAATTAATTCTTTCGGAAAAAAATGAGAAAACTTTTTATTTTTACTTTATGCTTTCTAAGTAAAACTTTCTCGTATTGTCGTTTGCACATGCAGATGATAAATAAGTATGACTAAATTTAAAATGACTCTATCTGTACAAAACAACAGTAAAACATCAAAATAATAATAATGCTGTTCATATATTGTTGTGCCAAGTATCCTGATACAATTTTTTTCTTCTTTGTAACTCAAAACATCACTTTTTTTTCTTGAAAACGTAAGAAAACTATAGGAAATTTTGCAATTAAAACATTACCGAAAATTTCGCTCTTTATATTCTTATTTTTTTTATTATTATTATGATTTAAAACTAAGTTGTAAGCATATTACAATTTAGAAAAAACAAAAAATATCCTAAAAAAGTTTTTCTACAACTACCTACTCCACACTTGTTTTTTTTATAAATTCACTTGTATGAAGTGTAATGAACTTTCTCTTAAGCATTTTGTGGATCATAAATAATTCTATTAAATTGATCTTAAAATATCTAACATCCGCATTATTAATAGTATATATGTGTATGTAAAAAATGGAAAGAGAATAAAATTGGAACTCTTTATGAATAAATCAAAGCGCACATAGTTTTTTTTGGTGTATGTAGAAAATAAAATGTGCATGAATAACGGTATATTTTATATGTATATCGTATGGTGGGGTGGTAGTTTATATAGTAGTGTATATAGTAAAGTTTACGGTTATCCCACCAAACTATGAGTCAAATCTTTATTACGTACTTATCTATAATTATAATATAAAAGAACATATTACGTATGCATTCAGAATAAATCCAGCCAGTGTAATTCAAATAAAGCCACTCATAATTCAAATATTATGTGCTATTTCTAGCAGACGTTTGTAGAGTAAAATTTAAAGTATTGCTTTAATTTGTTTAAGTTAAACTCTGAAGCACACCTATGGCGGGGTGTGTGAGTCCAAGAATTGGAGCCAAAAATTTCTCAATTAAAATATGGTTTGTTCAAATCATTAAGCTCTTTCGTCCGCAGGAACCTCCAAATTTGGCACTCGAAATATTGCAAAAAATTATTTTTATTGCAAATTTGCTTTAAAATCGCTCGTATCAAAAATTAACGCCTTAAGATCCCGGTATAGGCTAGAAAAATCATACCGCCAGTGAATATTTAAATAAGTGTCGCAAAATCTTCAAAAATTTCCGGGATTTCAATATGGAGTTAAATATGAGAACCAATCTTTGTGTCTTTTGTGTCCTTTGATTTCAAAAAATTGAACAAGTGTGTTTTTCAAAAGTAATGCAGAACTTCATTACCGAAAACTGAAAAATTGTGGTATTCTAAAATTTTCATTAAGGTCATGATATTCATGTCTTATTTTCGTACTGTTAGAAAATTTATTTAACCAAAACTAAAAAGAGGAAATTGAAAAAAAAAGAGCAAAAAAAAAATGAAAAACACAATGTATTTGTAATGATAATGAAGCGTTGCAGACTCCTTTAGTTAATTTTTAAAATAAAATTTCAATTGAAAAGTTTTCAATCCTCCTTCGGTAACCCATTAAAACACCGAAAACTTTAAAAAAGTTTTCTATTTTTTTGTGTTTTTTTTTTTTGATTTTTGGAATCTCTTTTGTTTTAATTCAAATTTTCATTTATTATTTTTAACATTTTATTCTTTTATGCCTCATAAGTTTTGGCATTTTCCGGAATATTATTAACAAAAAGACGACTTTTCTATTTTAAATGTGCATACATATAAATAAACATACATATGTATATATAGAGAGAGAGAGAGAGAAAAAAAAAGAGAACAAACTTCTAAAACAGCTAACTTTGCGGTTCTTTGTTATTTTCCATTCAATGGTGAAAAATATTCCAAAATGAAAGAAAAAGAAAAACTTTTTCTTTTGTTTTCACCCTCAGCTTATGTTTTTTTTTTTCATTACCGTATTTTCCATATATGTATTTAAAATATCACTTTAATTATTATGAAATAATTATATTTTAAGAAAGAAAAAAAATTGCTTAGTTTTTTTTTTACATAGCGAGTTTACAGTTAATTTTTAATAATAAACTTTATTTTTTTCGCTTTGAAAGAGGCAGCAAAAAACAAAACAAAAAATGCAAAATTTTCAAACCTAACAAAATAAATAAGGCCCACCTCAATATGCCATTTACAGAGAAATTTACCGTTATAATATTTTACATAATTAACGGTAGTTTTTGGTTTATTCTCTATTCTATTCTGTAAGAGAAAAATTAGTAGAGGATAAAAAGAAAATAGTTTATGAAATTTTTTTTTGTTGCGGAGAGAAAGAGAGAGAGAGAGAGAAAAAAAATAAAAGTATTATAGTAGGGAACCACTTTTAATGTAAATTTCAAAATAATTGGTTGCTTTTGAACTGTCAAATTAAGTTGTTTTTTGTTCGTGTTAGTTTCGTGTAGGTGGAATCGGTCGTGTGAATTATAGAGAAGCTCTTACTTACATGTACTTATATTTATTAGTTTATGAATAATTAAATAATTATTTATTTATTTTTTTTAAATTTCGAAATTTATACATTTTCAAACTGCTTTAGTTTTGTTTCAGTTTTTAGGCGATTATGGAGTCTGTTTATCCCAAAATTGCATATCATTGTAATATAAATATTGTGAATGGTTTTTGTCGCTTCCAATAGCATTCATTTTAAAGCATCAAGAGTACATTGTTGCTAAAATTTTCTATATTTTTTTTTATCCGCCGTCACTGCCAATCAAATTAAAAAAATATTCTTTAAGTACCTTAATACATAAAATAGTTGTCTTTTCAAATTAGTTCTTTTTGTTGAATATGCACGTGTGTTAGTTTAAAATTGAATTGCTTGAGTTGATTTCATGCATACCGCCCAACAGGTCTTAAATTAGCTTTACCATTATATGTATGAATAAGTTTTCATTAGAATTTGTTGAAGACTTAATAACACACGCCATTTTATTTGCACGTTGGCCATCATCATTTTATAAAATTAACAATAAAATTTTAAACATTACGAGTAAATTTTGCTGTTAATTTTAAGATTAACGAAAATAAATTTTGAAAATAAGGGTTTGGCTATTATGCTACATAAGTAACTTTATACAGATTTCAATATTGTTATATGATTTATAATAATGGCGTCCTTATACCTACTAAAAATATTTTTCAAAATGAAATGGTACTATTAGGGTTGAATTTTATTTTATAATATTATTTTAATTTTTAAAATTATAAATTTAATATAACTATAATATACTATAAAGACACTTTATGCCTGTGCGTATAACTTTACGTATAACACTTACATGTATACGACATGCATATTGTATATCACTATAATGTAAAGTACCTTTACCGACATAAAATTATAATTCTTTAAATTTTTAATGTGTAAAACTTTAATTTAATTTTTTTTAAAGTATAACATTTATGAGCTCATAAAGAGACAAAATTTTAAGGATTTTTCATTATTTCAGCAGACAAAATTATACATATAAATAAAGTTTAATTACGTGTTTTACACATAATATGTAAATAAATTTCCATAATATTATGTATGTATACAAATCCAAATATGTATATACTGTTTAGTGTTTAAGCATTTACTCCTTGTAAGTATTCTTATTAATCATATACTTATAATGTACATATTTCATTTACGTGTTCTCTCTCACTCTCTCTATAATTACGTTGTGTTGAAAAATATAAAATATTCTCACACCCATAATAATTTGAAATGCTCAAATTTGTTTTTTACAAATTCTCCATTAAAGCCTTAATTTAAATCCTTGCAGTAGATAGAAAGCAAAGATTTATTAGCTATAATTTTTTTAAATTTTATAAAGTAAGCTAAAATAATTTAAAGTCTATTTTGAATTTTCCAAAAAATAAATAATTAATTCGTAAAATGAGCAAAATTTTACAAAATATGTTAACAAATGCAGACTGTTTGCATTGAAGCAATAAAATTACTTTCGCAGAATTCAGAGAAAATTTCGATTTTATCTGTGAAATTGATGCCTATCAGGCCATCATTCATAAAAAATACAAGTTTATATTGAAATATTTCAAATATTTTATTATATGAATATTTCAAATATTTTATTTTTTTAAATTTTAAGCTTGCCGCTCTCCATATTTTACATTATTATAAATTAAAAACTAAAAACAATTTCCTACAGTACATTGAGCTGTTAATAAAATTTTTAGACCGTAATTCAAATAACACAATATTACAAAATATAAGAGTAAGAATTATTTAAGAATGACCCAAGAGGATTTCTATAATGAAAAGTGTTATATATAGTACAAATATTTACGAGAATTTATAAATGAAATAAACCAGAAATAATTGTAAAATAAGGTCTTTGATAAAGGATTAATGAAACATATTTAGTTCATATGTGAATTATGGGTATATAACGATGAAATGACTGAATGAAAATGAAATAAATTCATTTGAAATTTAAAGACAGAGAATTCAATTTGATACCATCAAAATTGGCCATCACTCAATACGACACATAAAAGAACAAGAGTCAATCAATTTTTTTTCAACTCATTTTTTTTCGGCTAAATAAAGGTATTCATTGAAAATAAAGAAAATTTTTCTTCTTCTTTTTTTGTTTTTTTGTTTCAAAATTTATCCTTTTTATAATTCTTCTCTTCAACTTTTGGATTTACGTGTGTGTCTATGATTTTTAATCTGATATAATGTTTACCATATTGTAATCCTACTTTAATGTTGCAATTTAAATATGAAATTTTTTTTTTTGGAAACTAAGAAAATGATGAGACCAAATTACAATTGAATCAATTACCTGCGAATGGGTCATTGAAATGAACATTTTATATTTTTAAGATCGAACGACATTGATTTGCAACCAACAGTATACTTTCTTTAATAAATACTGCGAACAAATAATTGTTCGCAGGGCAAGAATTACTATTTTGTATGATTCGATTTTTGAATGTATGATACATTTTGTATGATTCGATTTATAAATGTATGTATACATTTTGTATGTATGATAAACACTTTAAGATCGTAGAACGATAAAAATAGCAAAATAAAATTTTATTAGGAAATCTCCTAAAGATATGCAGGGTATTCTAAATATCTCTTTATTTTTAACAGACTAATATTGGCAAAAGGTATGTCTTGTGCGTATACCCTGCATATTAGCTCAAACTCATACGAGAATCGAATAAAATCAATTAAAAAAATTGTTCTCAGATTTTTAAGTTCGGACGTCAAATTTAAGCTACTGCCTATAAGTAATAGGAGACTTGCCAATGCAATAGTATAAATATAAATGATTGTTTGGTTTTAAATACACTCATACGCTTAGACATTTCAAATAGACTTGTGTCTATCTAAATTTTATATATATAAAACGTAATTAATTTCTTTATTTCACTGGATGAAAATCAACCAATTTTAAAATTTCTGACTTATTCTGCAACATTTTCAATTTAGAAGTCAAAAAGTAAATATTTCGAAATTAAATTTTATTGCAATAACAACAAAGATAAAGATGAATGTTATGGTTAGATAGAGTAGAAGTTAATATGCGCTCACAAAAGTAACAATTCAATTTATTATTGTTTTTTGTTTTTCGTTCTTTTAAAATGATTTTTAATCGATTTTGATAAAAGAACTCCTTTTTATGTCTAGTATACTAAATTTTCTATATATAAAACTATAATATTTATTCTATGGATAGTTTAAAGGGTTGGATTATCATGAGAGTGCTCAAAAATAAAGTCACAAAAAAAACAGCAGGTGAATTTCGGTTCCTTTTTCATTCTAAGAGAGGTCGTTTCGTTCTTTGAACTATCAGGACTCTTCAATAGACAAAAGAATTGAACAGAGCTTGTTTAACATAACACAATTGAATTATAGAACACCATTTAAATTCTAATTCAATATTAATTCTTGATTTCAGTGCAAAGCAGTTACCAATTTTATTGATTAATGCTGCAGAGGTTGGACAATAAAGAGTGATTTAAAAATCCAACTGAATGTTATGTTATGAAAATGCTATGTTATTGACAGGTAAACAAATAATATTTTCGACATATGTACAGACATGTTTGTCCTCTTTGTAGGAATAAATTTTTGAAGTTGAAATCTGACCAAAAATAAAATGTTGACGTTATTTACGTTGGGCTATTCAAATAATTAAGTTTAAATATTCTTTTTAAAATTTACGAAAAATCAAATCAAATCGGTTTTGTATATTTGTTTTTAGGTCTAATTGTTTTATTTTCGTTTCGTAATGATTTGAGCTTTAAATTGATTGTTTTTCTCATTCCATTACAATTGTATTGATTTTAATTTAGGCATATATGTATTTTTCCTTTTGCGAGTTTAGATTCTAAATAATTGAAATACATAGGAATGGGATATTAGCCCCATTCTACCCGCTTTATAAATGGACATGTACGTATTCTATACAATGAACTGCATCGGATTGGAATGAAATGAAAGTCAGTTCTGTCTCTCGATTTCAATTTTGAGAATTCGTCCTTTTTTAAATAGAAAAAATTTGTTTTTTGATTAAATAATTGAAATATTTGTATTTTGTTATTAAAACTGTTATATTCTGAGAAAACTATTACGAATTTTTACTGTTACAAATTCTCTTCTTTTATTTTAAAGTGTTATATTGAATTTATAGAGAAACGATAGTATCTTTTTTATAAAGAACAATATAATATTTTAATTAACATGTGGGAGTGTTTTTTTTTGTAACAATTTTAAAGGTTTAATTGGCTTGCATTTTTGTTATAATATTCGATAAAAGTTTATAGAATATATTAGTTTTTTAATTAAAAATTTGAAGGAATTTGAGGAACTAGTAAGTTGAGAATTTCAAAACGATTGTTAAAAACATATCAAACATGTTTGATATCAAACATGTTTGATCAAACGTGTTTGATATTTGATGTGTGAGATATCTGGTTTTGTTAAATATCATAAACAGTCTTTTATTGGATCTGGAAAGGACGGTTCTAGTTCTTTTCAATTCATGATAGCAGCAGGACGCAGCAAGTATATCTCTCTGTTGTCAAAACTATTACAAATTAGGATTTAGACTTCTCATCCTCCATACTGTAATAGGAATAGAATAAGGAAAATTGATCTATTATTTCTCTTCTCTGACGCTCTTGTTCCATTGTATGTTGCTTTGTTGGGTTCTCAATCACATTCACGTACGCAGATATAAAGATATCTCTTCAATTTTTTTCATGTTCTTTCATAGTTGTTCGCTGATTTACCGAAGACGCATTTGATATAATGATTTAAGGAGTATGTATGATCTAATTACTAAGAACACAATACCTAAAAGTAGTGGCATTTTCAGTGGTTTCATTATTTCAAAATCTTTTACAGTTGCCTTTTTAGAGGGTCATACTAGTAAGTACCTGTTTTAAGAACCTACACCTTAGGCTCATTAGGATTTGATTTTGTAATACGCATGGTGTCAGTTCAGCTGGCTATGATCGACGGGAATGTTTTCACTTGCTTTATTCTCTTGTGTTATGTTTTTTATTATATTGCACGTTTTCCTATTAAATAATAATTTTAAATTCAATTTAATATTATAGACCAAATATTTGGGTCAAATATAAAAGTATCTAATAATATTTGGCAACTATATAATTTTATTATTCTTAATTTTTGGCAAGGGATACCTTTGTACTTAAAATGAATGATATTTTTGATTAAAACTATACCATTTTACATGACATGCTCCCCAATAATATTTAATGGCATAAGAGCCTTAACAATTTTTAAAGAAAAGCACCATAATTACAAGATGTTAAAAATATATTTTTTTTTAAATATTAATTTAAAATTTTTATTGCATGAAAAAATAGTTTATATAAGAAACAAAACATGAAGATTTTATATAAGGTAAGTAAGAAGGAACAGTTAAAAATAATGAGAAAAGTTTTTAATTTTATATAATAAGAGAGAAACTTTAAAATATAACAATAATTTTATATGTTTGACATCATCACTTAAAATTGCCATCTTTAAAAATTAAGACTAATTCTTCTTGAAATTCGTATAACAGTCATCTATTTAAGCTGAAACAAGATACTCAAGTGTTTTTAACTATTCAAAATTCTTAAAATTTTTTCATTATAAAATTTTTCTATTTACTTGTACTTATATAGGAAAATCTTTTCTATATCCTACACTTTAATTACCATTACAATGGGAACAGCGTTAAAAAACTTCTAGTTATGAGTGTCTTATATGAAAAAAAAAGTTCTCAAACTATTCAAACTACATGCTGTATAACAAAATACATAATGTATGCACTCTGGTTTTTTTGTTTTTCATAAAAGTCTAATGTCAAGGGTTTTTAAGTTATGAAAACTTTTGTTTTTTTCATAATACTTAAAACAAATATACTATCGTATAAATAAAATTAGTATATAAAAATATTACATGGGATTTACCTGTTATGTTTACACACAATTTTTAAATAAACTTTTTTAAACTAACATATTGCAATGCTAGAAAATATTCAACATATTAATGTCAACTATAGGATACTATTTTATGTAAAATTGGCAATATTAATTTAGTCTTCAAATTCGGAATTTTCAGATGGTATTCGTTTACTTTTTTATAAATTTTTATAATTGAATAAAATCTTAACTTGAAATATATTTGGTATTAGTGTAGACACTTAGTTCATTTCGAAAATAGAAATTAATACTGAGTTAAAATAGAATATAACAACAATGTACCTCACAGCTAATTAAATATAATGTAGGTTATGTTATGACCCTTAAATATCAATCAAAATATTACACTAGAATTTCAATTGTTTGAACGCTTGAAATGCTTCTGCAGTAAAATTATTACTTCCAAACTAGATCTGATAATTTCAAATGAAATTAATGCCTCAACTTGCAAATTTAAATGAATTAATTAAACAACTTGTATGTATATAAATAAAATATTTGCTGGTGTCTTCCAGTTATATAAAATTTTTCTAAAATTAATGGTCAATAAATTCGTATTATTTACTGACCGTGACTGAAATGAGACTATGACTGAGATATGCAACGCATTCACATTCTTTCGACTTCGATTCTGCCGTTAGTATTCTAGCAAGCTTTTTTTTTTGTTTTTATTCCACATTAATTTCGTCTTGCTCAGTCACTCACAAAAATATTCACATTCTTGCCTTTCTCACAAGTGATAATAATTGTGTTCCTTACTAACTGATGACGACAGTGACTACATGATGCTGATATTTTAACGCTGTTGGTGTATATTCTCAATTGCTCAACTTAAGCAACCGTCTGATATACACTATGTTAAAAACGAAGAAATGAATTCGATTATACCCATTTCACGCAATTACCAACAAGAACTTCATGGATATACGAGTCAAAATTAAAAAAAAATATTAAAAAAAAAGACGTTTCATAGAATCACATGAGTCCTGAATTTAGGAAGAATTTTGTAAAATTTTTCTCAATACATAACTATATTTGTTATACAAATTTGTTATACTAATCATAAATTTGTTTTTTTTTTAATCTTCATGTACAATGTCACTATAAAATAATAGAGTAAGAGAATATTATAGAAAAGACTAAAAATTAAAAATTAAGATAAAAGAAAAAATGAAAGTTAAATCAGAAAATTACAAGAATTTTAAAAATAAATTAATTGCATAAGTTTAGGAGCCAAAAATAAAAAAAGTACTAAAAATGAACATTAAAAATGAAAAAAAAAATTTAATCAACTTAATTTGAACATAATGAGTTTAAAGTACGTATTTATACAAAATTGCAAAACAGTTTTGTACACCATTACAAAAATTAAATTTGGGAATCTTTTATTTTGCAGCGTACGCAGAAAAAATTTTTAAAGAAAAGGGTTTAGGTTTTCTAAAAGTGTATGCTTTTTTCATACTAAATAAGATTTTTGTAAATTCAATTGGAATACAAATGTGTTTGCTTTTCTTTTACTCAAATTTTAATAAAAATTTTGAATGCTCAATATTTCAATAAATTAGTTACTGACGTGGCAGAATGAGAGTAACTTATTGTAACCCTTCAACCCAATGCCTGTCCTAATTAACTCATAATTTATTGTGGTTAAGGATTAAAATTTGGATCAAAAATATTAAATAATACGAATTAGAAGACTTGATGATGCAAAAAATGTGGCATAAGAATTGTACAATTTTGCATATGAATTCAGACACTGCGCGAATATACCGTGCGAATATTCAATTTCAGATAAAATTCACAAATTAAGGTCACTAGTTGCATTTAATATACAAACCCTACCAATTTACTAAATTTTTGTATAAAAAATATTAAATTTCATTTAGTATATAATGGGGTCCAAAAAAATATATTGGCGGAATTTCCCAACAACTGCTTTAATTTTCCAATAATTGTTTATTGTAATTGTAAAACATGAAAAAATATAAACATAAAAATTTATTTTTTTATTTATTTTCTATATTAAATTTATTTAGTTCAATGTAGAGCCAAAAATTTTTATATTTAAAAATATGAAAGCTATTTGGAATTCAATTTAAAATTTAACTAAATTTTTGTCCTGTTCAAGGATATTGCATATACAATTTTTAAATTTTTAGTTTTTTTTGTTGTTGTGTTATTGGTAATGTTTATTACACACAACTATTGTAAATGATAGTTAAATATTTTTCCTATCCGGACATGGAAAATAAAATATGGAAAATTTAATTGAAGTATAAAACATTTTTTTGTTTTTGTTTTCAAAAGTGGTTATTTTTACTCTATAGAGAATTTCAAACAAAAAATTTTTAAGTTGTTTGTATAAATGAAATTTTTAAATGTTTACCAATTGATAAATGAAAATTCAAAGAGAAAAATTTTATCGTACATAAAATTGAATTTACACAATAAAAACATGAAACAGAAAAACAAAATTTTTTTTTATTAGCTCGAAAAATTGGTAATTAAATAATTGGTTCGATTTTCATATTAAAAATTTAGAATTTGGTTTAGAAGAAAGAAAACATTGGTTACTTTTGTTTTATAAATTTATCGGAGTATTTGAAACCCTGGTGAATTTTTGGTGAATTTTCTGTTTGAGTTAATTTTGTTTTTGAAATTTGCATATTTTTAGGCGATAAAAAAATTTTATATTAATGACGCATGTAATTGGCAACATAACCATAATTTTGGTGTTTTCTTCAGTATTGAAAACAAGTTGAGGACTTTAATTATCATTTACCTGAGATATAAGGGAAAATCAAAGAAATTTCATACCCTCAATTTCAAATTAAGGAAAGAATGACTCAAGAAAATAATAAAATTTTCAGTAAATTTTTTTTATTTGAAAATTTTGTTATATAAACTTCTAATTTAATAACACTATTAAGTGCCTTTTACAAAAGGTTATAAAAATTACTGCAGAATTACATTCTTTAGCTTAACAAGGGGATATGATCGATTAAATGGTATACGCATTGACCATGGACTTCATTACGAGCCAATGTGAAAGGAAATTGAAACCCAAAATTTTATAATTCGAGCCATAATAAAAATGTCTTTCAAACGGAAGTTTATGCTATTCGTATGTACATTTGAATTTATCTTGAGAGGTGATACGGATATATGATATATAGGAATTATTTTGGACAGTTGGGATGCTATTGCAATGGATGCTATTGTAATCATCCCCAGAGTAGTCAGTCCATTATTGCAACTCATGCCCGATATCTTAAAAATTTTTTCTCAAATTTGAAACCAATATGACAAAAACACTTTCTTCTTGCTAATTATACCTAAAGCCGACTGGATCAACCTTAAAATTTACAAATTTTATATTTGAGTACATAGGACATTAATATTTTGTGGTGCAATTAAAAATATTGAAATAAAGTATTGTAAATCTTTTGTTTTTGTTTTTAAATTTTATAACAAATTAAATTTGTAAAGTCATTTGAACTATAAAGGACATTATATTGTTTTTTTCTTTATATTACATATAACAGCTTTGTAATCAAGTTTTTAGTTCAAAAAGTTAATTGAAAATTGGTGTCTTTTGTACATAATTTGGGTTGGTTATTTTGGTATTATAATGTGGAAGTACCAACAATAAATAGAATAATTATAATAATTGTAACCTCATTCTTGGTGTCTTTCAATGGGTTTTTCTATATATGAAAATATTGTAAACTGTTGTTTTTCTGGAATTGCCCTAAGATTCTTTAATCATGTTGAATTATATTACCCGTATATATTTTTCAACATTTTTAAGATAGAGAATTAAAATAAAAATTAATATGACGCTTCGAATTGAGTCAAAAATTAATTAAAACTATTTATCATTGTATAGTTAATTAGTATAAATATTTCGATATAGTATTAATCACTAGTATTTATCACTATGACCAATTAAGAATTTGTATGTGCTATTGTTAAACTGTTAGAGAGTTGTGCTATTCGAAAATTCGAAAATTTTTCAAAAGATTCTACAAATAACTGATATTATATCAGGGGCTTGTTCCAGGGCGTATTAAAAAATTTTATTTATTATGAATTGTAGTATACCTATTTAATCTTCATTATCTAGATTCAATGACGTTTTTTCTTTACTTTTTCAATTATTTTATTCTAATATTTAAATTTATCACACTTCCAAGGAAATTCCAGAATTTTCAGTTTAAAATTCAGTCTAAAATGATGAACGAATAAATTTATATACTATGAAAGATGTGAAAAACAAAATTGAGCAGATATTATCAGACTCATTCCTGAATCGCATGTATTTTTTATATTATTACCAAAATTTAAACTGTCAGGATTAATGGAGTAAAATGTTTTGCCTAATTATAATCACTTTAAGCCGGCTTACTATCTAGAAATTTTTGGAAAACTTGATTAACTGAAACGTACAGGAAGAGTGGCATTAATTGTAACTATTAATTTTGTTTAAATTTAGCCTTAATTACCTAATCCAACACGTTCGTTCACATTTTAGTTCAACTTTGAATTTTATTACGGGAAGTGTAAAAAGGTCGGTAAAAAAGACCACAAATTCTCTTCAGTTTCAGTCTATTACAAAATTTTTAAAATATTTGTTTTTTCTCTTTACGCTTATGTCACGGATAATTTAATTTAATAACATCTTATATACCATATAAAAAGGAGAGGATATTCTTCAAAATAGAAACAATGTATGTGTGTTTTTATAACTGTAAAAAATTTTAAGAGATTTGAATATTTTCCATACATATTTTTTTTTTAGTTTTATATTTAAATTTTTCTACCATTGCTTATTTTATTTATTTATAGAAGAAAGTACATTATAAAATTCTCTAGAGTATTACAAATTCTTTCATTTAAAAGATATTTTAAGGATCTTCAAATATAAATGGTTTTATGGTTTTTGTTTTCTTCTTGCAAATGTATTTGAATTAAAAAGGATTTTCAATTTTTCAATTTTGTGTGTGTAGAAAAAGACAAAATAATAATATTTAATGTTTACTTAATATGTGTGTCATCTTCATATTATAATCTATGAATTTCAAGCTGGGACACATTTTTCAAATTAAAATGTATATTTAAATTTAAATTATGATTTCAATTTTATGTCTCTGCTATATAGCACGCGTATAATAAGAATTTATGAATTGTATAATATTATTTTGGATAGGGAAGGTTTTTCTTTCGATATTATGGGAGCCACAATTATGAGCGATTTCAAAAGTAATACGTTTTCAAAAATTTTAGGAATAATTTTCAACAATTAAAGAATTTTATTTCAGCAATTAATTTTAAAGAAATTTTGATAGGCACTTTTACAAACTGTTTAAAATTCTACTTTTGTATTGAAAAAATAACTCCGAAGATTGAAACAAATGCAAATATTTGATAGAAAGAAAGTGTGATATATTAAAAATCAAGTAAGGACTAAAAGTCATATTAAAAAATATTTTCCTATGAAATAAAACAAAAACAATAAAAGTAAAATGAAAATTATTGGTTATTCACTTATCCGTCCTCCTGAAGTTCGAAAGGCTCATTAAATTTCAAGCACACTTTATCCATTTTTCAATATACCATGCATTTTTTATTCGTTTTGCATATATTAAAAAAAATTTTAGGAAAAAAATAAATTATTAACTCTTATATTTGTCTGTCAATTAGCCCATTTGTCTATCCGTTAGCCCATTTGTTCATCAGAATGCAAATGTTGCAAGTTAGCGGTCATATGTCGTTGGCAACTGCTGTTGTTTTAAGCACTTTTCCAAAAATATTTTTGAAAAAAGTGCTTATTAGTTTCACTCTGTCCGTCCGTCCGTCTGTCCGTCTGTCTGTTTACAAAACTTCTACACCCTTGAAGATAGCAAGCTGAAATTTCATACGTACATAGATCTTCACTAGAAACTTATTTTCGTAGAACAAAATTTTTACCTATCTTCCCCCCTCTAGAAGATATACCCCCCCAAAACCCTAAAAATGACATTTTTTAACTATTTAGTGCAATGAAACCATAAGCATTTTTAAAATTTTTCAAAAGCAGAAAGGCAGCGCCTTGCTTCCCCTAGCGCAGTATACTATAGTTAAACTTTAGAAAAACAAAATGGCCGTTCAAATTTACCGTTATCTAAAGTCCTTTTTTTCCAAATTTTTGATCTCGTTTTTCTTCTATACCGCATAATGTAGAACTTTGAAATTTTAGGGGCTTTTAGGCATTAATAAATAGTTCCTTTCGTCAGAAGAAAATTTTTTTCCATCTCTATCCCCTCTCAAGTTATCGCCTCTTGAAATTCGTAAAATTTGAATTTTTGACACCTCATATTTCCGAAACCGCAAGCTTTTTCAAATTTTTATAAACGCAAAAAATTAACGGTAAATTCCGTGAAATTAAAAAATATAATTATTTTTCTTAACTCACACAATTAACCCTTAAAATCGAGCATTATGTTAACCCCTTTTTATATTAATTTTCATCCTAAATATATGCAATCCTAGAAATAATTTTATATATGAATGAAAATAATTTTAATAGTGTGGTAGGTATACGTAGACGGTATTTAAAAGGAGAATTTTCACTTGTGGAAGGGAAAAGTGCTACAATACAAACCATTGGTTTGACCCAACTTTATTATATTCTTGCAACGATGTTATTTTACTCTTCACGGTTCGTCGCCTATGTTTGAAATGCCAGTCCAATTCCTGATGTTTTTCAACCAAATTTGTCTCCATATCTATAAATTATTATTTACTTCTGTCTCTATCAAGATATGGATAACTAGGGTCATGAAAATTTGAATTTTTTTGCAATTTAATATGACCAATATTCATAAATTATTTTGTAGTTTTAGAGAATTTATAAAAGTATCAGCTTATTTCTTCAATTTTCGCAAATTGTAACATTTTATGGAACCAGATAAAAATATTTAATTCTAAGAAAGAAAATTATTGTTCTCTCTCCTCTTCTTCTTTCGAGTCAATCAATCGTAAAACTTTAATAAAAATGTTAACTAACAATCATCAGTTTCTTCCAAAATGAATGAAGTTCTAACAGTAAGAAACCACGAATGTTCAAATCAACGGACCGTAATTTTCAATCATCGATCTTCAAAAGCAAAGCAAAGATGAGATGATCAATTTACACAAATCTTCATGCAGTTAAAACTTTTAAAATATGAAATACACATCTAAATATTTGATAATTCTGAAATTATTGCTTAAGGTTTCCGCCTAAATGTATGCAAAATTATGTCGTATAGAGAAATTATTATAACTTGCTGTCTTAGGTTATTAATTAGATTTATAAGTTGTCGAACTCAATTTACTTTGTTTTTTTAATAAAATGTGCTATTTGATAAATCCTTTGGTTTAGTTGACTTCGTGCTGTTTTTGTTCTTTTACATTTTAGATAAACCATAACATTTCAATCATATTATATACACCCATATATTCAATACTCTGTGTCATGATATAAGAGCGTCTATATTATGCCAATTGTCCTTAAGTAAATATTTATAAAAATAGTGGCAGGAAATTTTATTTTATCCTTTATTTTGTAAAAACAGGATATAAAATGCAATTTTTATACATACGAGTATTTTTCAATTTCTTGAGACATCCTTGATACTTTCTTGAAATTGATCATTGAGTTTATAATAAAGATTAAAAAAAACTAAAAAGCAAAAATAAAAATATTTTGTATTCCTTTTCAAAAATTTACTTAAAAAAATATTATCCTTGTTAAACGAAAGGATCTAAAATCTGAATTTTTTCTATACATGACAATACATAATGTTACACATACATACATTTTTTGTTATTTTAGTTTTATGTGCGATAAATCGTTTCATAAATATATTTATCGCCTTTAAGGATTGTATACGACTTCAGGACAAAAAGTGATAAAACTTAGACGGGAAAGTTTTTCTCTTTTTGTATTGTGTAGGTGGGTTTATAGTTGTACATTTTTCTACATTATGTTTAATATAAGAACAGTGTTATATTTTCGTATTTATGTAGTAATATTTTTTGAAAGCTATTTTATTGATAAACAAGTATTTATTATGAGAAAATAGATTATAATAGATAATATAAATTTGTTTTCGTGTTATTGTTATTCTACAAGATAATACTCTCGCTCCTTGTAGTCGAAATTGTGTTCAAATAGACAAAAAAAAAAAGAGTAAGTAAAGTATTGAATTTTTTTGTTTGCATATTTATTACTCCATTTATGGTCTATCTACTTGAAAATATTATATAAATGGATAAGTTGTTGAGGACAATAATATTCTATGTATATATACATAATAATATGTAGATAACTACATTTATAAGTAAAAATATTAAATTTAATAATAAAATGAACAATACAAATATTAAATCAAAAATATTATTATAAAATATTGCATACATTTAGGATGATATTTATGATATGCGTTTATAAGTGCACTCAAATACCATCCTGAAACAGAGAAGGGAAGAAAACATATGTATGTTGGTGAAAATTTATTAGGCAATTTCTAATGATTTTAAAATTATAAGAAATTGCCTTTTAAAGTCTTTAAAATTTACGATATTTTAAAATAGTTCCGAGACATTATTATTATACGCTTATGAAGATTACGCTTTAGATGGTATAACAGTAACTGAGTAGCAGTAGAGCCTCTAGTACTTGACAGAAATTCATATAGTAGTAATAGTATTCTTTCTTTTTAAATATGCTAATTCTGTTATACAAAAGTTTATTCTGTTATACTAAATTCTGTTCTGTTATACAAAAATTTGTTTCGTACAAAATATTCTATAAAATATTTAAAGCCATCTCGTGGAATAAATGCGTATATAAGTAATTTTGTCAATCACCCCTTGCAAATTTTTACATTGAGAACTGTTATACGTTTGAAATGTTATATTTTTTGAAATGAAAAATGAAAGCAATGTGAGTTTTATCAAAGAAACTTATTTTATAAATTTGCTTGTCTCCAAAATAAATATTTAAAATTATGGTTTTTATCAAGTTTTATTACAAAATCAGGTCACCCCCTACAGAACCCATGTATAGATACGGCTTCAAATTTTCAAATATAAGAAAAAGTTGTCATTGAATATTTCAATAGAAATAAAACTGTTTCATATTGTGTTTTAGAATAATGTTTTAGTTTTTAAGATTTCATAAATTTTTAATTTTCGATTATAAACTCAGCTAGTATTGCCAGCATGACAGATTTTTTTATTTATATTTCAAAAATTTTGAAAATGTTTATTATAAAAAAAAACTAAAAAATTTTTCTTTTATATTAAAGATCAAATAAAGCGGAACAATAATCATTTCTATTTTTTTTTGAAATTTCATAAAAAAAATATGTTCATGCTATTATAGTTGATATTTTCTTTTATAACAAAGGTCGTTAGAATAGTTGGAACAATAATTTTTATATTTTAAACGATTCACAAGAATGCACATCATGAGTTTTTTTTCCAATTTTTTGTTTTTGTAATAATATGCTTTACAATTTATTTTATTTAAAATATTAAGTATTTTAAAAAGAGATAGTGATACATGAATACTGTAAGTATCTAATGAAATTCATTATAAATGAACCTATTTTAAAAAGTCTTGCAAAATAATTTGTACCATATTCTATTACTACATACCATATTCATTATTACTATAAAATCTAGCTGGATTTGATTAGTTTATTTAGAAAATCAATGAAATGCAAAAATAATACAATAAATTTGAATATATCAGTTGACAAACCTGTTCAATACAAGGGCATTTTCTAAAATAACAATAATTAGTATGTAATGAAAACAAATTATGTAATTAGTTTTGATTGTACTCATTTCTTCAGCATTTCTAATTTATATATTGCAAATTTTCGGAAAAGCGTGTGACCATATCCGCTCAAGACAATTTCTTTTGTTATAATGACGATTATAACCATACAAATTATATATTAAAGCTTCACGCCTCTTCCAAATCTTTTAACTATTCATTAAATGATTCATTTGCAAAACTTCAACTATTCATCAATAATTTCTAATTAGAATGCAGTGTCTTTTATATAAATTTTATTAATTTAAAGGAAATCTCGTATTTCAACTAAAAAAATTTATCAGATTTTATTTCCAGTATTTGTAAGAAACTGCTAGTATATTGCAAATTCAATTAAAAATTAATACTTTGTATACCTATTCATTATTCATGAACATTACACGTTCGTAAAGTTTTTATTTTTGATTTTTATTTTTTATATAAATTGCATATAAAATTTCTTTTATTGCACGTTTTTAAAAAATATGTCTATGGTGAACAAAGCTTATTTTATTTTGAAATTACTACAGAGAAATATGAAATTGAACTGAAACCCATTGGTATAGGGACAATTTAATTTAATGGACTCTAAAGTTCTTCATAAAAAATATCAAGGGTAAAAATATTATATTTAAATTTTTTTCATATACTGTTGCATGAGAGTAAAATATAATGATTTTAAATAAAATCTGTATATTATATAAGTTTATTCATACACTGAGGAAAATATAATGTAAAATTAAGAGAAAAAAAAATTTAAAAATAACATCTTAAAAATAAATTTCTCTCAGTGTATGCGTATGTATTTAGTAGCATTACCTAAGCTGTTTCTCATGCATAATTTCCACATAAAATATTTCGTAATTTGCGATATCTCTTCTATGGTCCTCTATGGAAATTAATTTGAAAAAACAAGTAATATAACGGGCAAGTAAAATGTGCAAAAAGTAATTTTATAAATTTTATTGGTTCATATTATAATTCTAAGAGTCGAACGAAAATGAAGCGTTATTCAATTCATTTTAGAAATTTTGCATATCTCACGGGGCTTTTTTTTTTTTGCTCATCAATGACACACATATATGTATTTTATCAATTTATGGACTTGCGTGAATGATTCAATGTTGATTTCATTCAAAAATTCGGTCAACATTCTTTATTTAAACAGATAGAAATTAAAAATTTTCCTGACACCAATAAATTTTTGTATTTCTGAGCAATGTGCACAAATCTACGAGTATATAATCTGTTTCTAATTTGATTGTGTTGGCAGTATACGTTTTAAAACAGCTAACATAAAATTTGGAAATTTGCACGTTTTAGGCATATTTTCTTAATTTGTAAATTTTACTTTTGGTGTGGCCGCAAATATTTTCGCCTGTTCCGATATAATGCTAATAGGCTTCTGAAGAAGATTTACATATTAAATTTTTAAATCAATTAATAAACAAATTCAATAAAATTCAACAAAATATTTGTTGTTGAACAATTTGTTTTCTTTACTGAATGAATCTATCAAACACTTGGAAAATTACAGGAAAGAAGTTTTTTCTTTCCCTATTTCTCTGAAAGTTTAGGCGTGAACAGAAAAAAAATTTAATATGAATTACCATACCTGATTTGTGTGGGTATTAAGGAGAAAAAAAATCGCAAAACATTTTTTGTCCAATATTTTTTTTTTTGTATTCGCGAATAAACTACAACAGTAAACGTAATATCAGATTTAGATCTTCCTATATCTTTCGTATTTTGAATTTATTTTTATTATTTTTTTTTTTATCTGTTTTTGATTTTGTTAGTTAACTTTATAAACTAACTCAAGGCAATAAATCGTGAAAGCTCATTTTGCAAAGTTATTCAACTATAGCGCAATAATATAACGGTACAAAGCAAAAAAAAGAGTAGCAATAAAAAAAAAACTTATCTGTATAGTAGATAAGCAAAGTGCACAACAGCAACAATAAGCAAAAAAATATTCCCTTTTTTTTGTTTTCCAGTTTAATGTCCTGTGACTTTTAGCAATAAGTCAATCTATATTTTCCACCATACATAATTCACATACATAAACGTACACGTGAATATATGCAATTGAGAGAGTATGACTATACAGAAGTGAATCATTTATAGTGTATGTGCTGCATGCATAATATAAAATGAGCACAACATCAAAGTTGAGTTATTCATATAAAAAATTCGCAAAAGGATACGTACCTATAGGTAATGAAAACCTCTTTTTACACAAAAAATATGTGCATGTGCATATAACTAGGGGTATACACTACCATTCACCATATCGGAAATATTCTAAAATCTACATATTTATACTTATGTACTTATGTTGAATACGAAAGTATTGCACATTCATAAATACAAATAAAAAAACAAAAACATAGGAAAAAAAACAAACCAATTAGACTGGTAGCAGTCGGAAACTCATAAAATATTCCATATGTTTGTAATATTGAGTAATGCGATCATAGATATTTTGAATTTTTACTTTGTACAGGTGTGAAACTTTATAAAAATTAAAATAGATTTTAATTTTTTTTTTTTTAAAAAACTGAATATGAAAAATAAAAATGCAATATGGAAATAGATTTTAGAAAGAAAGGAAAAAGAAGGCCTAGTACTATGAAAAATTTGTTGAAAAAGGATAAAGAAAAAAATTTTTTAGAAATTTTCAACTAAAGGATATCAGTCGGCTCTCACAAAAAAAAAATACCAAACCAATTAATATGTAAAGATGAAAAGTGTACAAATTTTTCAAGTTGAGAATTAACTAACTCGTGTAATAAAATTGTAGAGATTTTGTAAAAGTAAAAGTTGGCCGCAAGTATAACAAAATAATTTATTTGCATAACTTATGGTTTAGAGGCTTGAAAATCACATTCCCAAATAAATTAATAAAGCGAAATTCTAATCAA
This sequence comes from Condylostylus longicornis, assembly GCF_029603195.1. Lineage (NCBI taxonomy): Eukaryota > Metazoa > Arthropoda > Insecta > Diptera > Dolichopodidae > Condylostylus > Condylostylus longicornis. The sequence continues at coordinate 1,863,818 of NW_026577982.1, forward strand.
AGAAATTGTAGTTATTTAAAAACATAAACTTAGCGAATACTTCATCACTTCCGAAAACAGGATTTTTGCATTATTTTCAGTTTTATAAAATGTGCCACAATGGAATACATGTTGTTAAATTGACTGAACTACTGACGTTAAATTTTGTAGAACTACTGCTAATATTTGGTCTCAGAGACAACTCTAGTATAATGCCATATTATATATGAAACGTACAAAAACATCTTACATTTCTCCTCAATATGCAACAAAAACATAGACGGTCCCAATGCTAATTCGATATTTTTAAAATTGTGTGATATCACACGCTCTTCATTAACACACACAGGTTAGGCTTCTTAATTCTATGGTATTATTTTAAAATTAGAATTTTTGACTATAAATTTACAACATCAAAGACATAAATTCGAGTTCTTACAGTTTTGAAAACAGTTCTTACAGTAATTTCAGACTCCTTGAGACTCTTGCAGTCTAATTAAAAAATCCCATAAAAAGCATATTGAGCAAGAAAAAAATTTAACTTCTTCATGAATTGGCGCTTTGGATTGATGTAAAAAAGCTATTAAACAAAAAATGAAACTAATTCGTGCTACCGCAAAGTTGGTTGCTATTTGCTCTTGAATTTTCCAAAGAACTATCGACTTAATCCAAAACAAAAGAAATTTAATAATTTTTGTATAAATATTTTATATAAAATTTCCTAAATAAGTCGGCTCGTGAGCAATGTTCCCACTCAATAAAAACAAAATGTATCCAATTTCGAGAAAAAAATGTATCCAAAATGTATCCAGCCTCCTAAAGAAGAATTATTATACTAAATCGTCTTATTTTATACCAATAAACTCATAAATAATAGTAATTTGCTTTATTCAACAATGTGAGTTTCGTTATTTATAGTAAATTCTTTTAGAAATCACACGCAATTTATATTACATTTTAAAATTTAAGGTCAGAAAATATATGTTCTGTAGCTGTTGAACTAAGCGGTAAAAACTATTCAGTACGAAAACGGGCAAATTTTATTTAGTCAGCAAATAACATTTTTTGGAAGATAATGCACATAAAAGTTACAGCACTTTAAAAGTTTTCTAACATTTATTTAGTGTTCGAGAAAGAAATGTATCCATATTTCAGCAAAATTTTAAAATGTATCCAATTTCGACATTTTAGCAGATTTGAGTATCTTTGTATCCAAGCTAAATTTTAAAGCAAAAATGTATCCAAATGGATACAATTGTATCCAAGTGGGAACGCTGCTCGTGAGACTTATAAGTTGATGTAAGAGAACGTTTACTTCTAACAAGAAACTTTCTACTCATTTTTCTCTTAATATTTCGCACATATATCTTGATAATATAACTCTACGGTATTCACTAAAAAAACCATGGTGTAACCGGAAAATTTATAATTTTTTATAAAATATTTTTCTTTCCTTTTTGATTTCAAGATAATTTATTGAATCTCATTCTAGAATAAGGAGCTCACGTATGTAAAAATTTCTTCAGATATTGTTCATTATACAAAAAGTGTAGTCCATTGGCATTAAATAACTCAATAACTCTTATATCCTTTTTTGCAACAAATGCAAAAAATTAGAAAGTTAGTGTTTTTTTTTGTTTGTTGTTCATTTTGATTTAAAGATTTTTATTTCCTTTAAATAATAGTAATATGGAGAAAAAAAAATTTTGGTGTTGTTTAGCGGAAATATGTTAACAAGGTGATTTTTATTTGTAGTCACGCAAGTATCTTGTAGAATTTTCAGAGCATATAAGGCAGTGAGGGATCGAAGGATTTTTATTTGTTGTCTCGTTTAATAGTTTTACACTGGCGTTATTGTGCCTTTAATATTTCTTGAGCCAATTTTAAATATTCAATAAATTATTCATTGTTATATTCAAGCATGCCATTTGTGACCCCAATACAACCCATTTTTTGAATACAACCCGCCGGGCTGTATGGCATGTGGCACCGATTTAAACTTATGTAATTTTGGCACAAAAACTAGATTATCATGTCGTGATAGTGAGCACCATTAACAGTTATTGTCTGACCAGCTACATTTTCGAGGAAGAATGGTCTACTGATTCGACCAACCCAAAATCCGTATTTTTGATGCATTTGTTTCTCAATAATCACTTGTAGATTTTGTGAACCCCAAATACGACAATTTTGTCGATTAACAAAGCCATCAAGATAAAAATCAGCCTCATCGCTGAAGTTGATTTGATTTGGTTCGAAAAAGTTTTTTCATTATTTACAAAATTTTGTTCAACAAGCCCTGAACTTTCAGTTATCACGCTGTATTTTCTTTTTGTTGGCAACACTTAACCGCAATCTTGAGTGAATTTTGGGACACACTTTAATAAATTAGACTGATACCGAAAACACAATTTCTAAACTTGTTAGCCTTACAACCTTCTAGGCATTTAAATAATATCCGAATATTTAAGGCTTTAATTTCAACCTGAATATTGCTCTGGTAACTGCTTTAAAACATGATTCAAGGTAATTAGTTTAGATATAAAGGAAATTCCTTATACGTATTTTATTTTTGAGTTATGCTTGAAGTACCAACAATTCCTATAATATTTGAATTTGTATAATAAAAAGTGGATATTTTAGTCTACATGTAGAGAATAAAATATCCTTAGAAAAAAAATTATATAGTACTCCATGTGTAAAATGTATTCAACCGCACTATCACCACTAAAGTAAATTACTTCCCTATTTTACAGTAATTAAATAAATTTATGAACTTTTTTAAGGAAGTCCATAGTATTTTTTATATTGCTCATTTCTTCAGTTCCAACATAAAAGTGTTAGCCATACCTAAGTGTATGTATGTATGTATGGATGATAATATTGTGTAAGAAAGTTTTCTGCATAAATACTGGCTGTTAATAAAAATTTCATGGTATTTTTGGTATTTCTTTTCAAAAATTATAAAAGAGTTGAAATGTTTTTTTTTTATTAAAATATTGGTTAAATTAAAACTTACCTATGATGGTTAAACAATCGCTTTGTGTAAAAAAGAGAAAACAACGCAATTTAAGGTTATGCTTTAGTATTCTTTTGTGGTATTTTGAATTGTTTTTGCTCGTACAATGTGAAACATAAAATTTAAGCCTAGGAGATTTGTAAATATGTTTGTAATGTTAAAAAATCGCAAGATATTGTACATAAATTGTATGCGATTACAGGCTTCTGGTTGCATGTTCCAAAATTTCTTGAATATTTGTGTTATTTTATGAATTTCGTACTAAAATCGCTCCCATTCTTGATATTCAGTTGGCACTCCCGCTAACCAATTATGTTCAGTAACAGAATATTGAATTTCTCAATAACAATTGACGTATAAATTCTTTGATATATTCCGATGCTTTTAGTAATTTCTCAAGTACTTGAGAATTTTTGTAAAACAATAACTTTTTTAAGAGTATTAAGAAATTAGAAATCTCACAGCATATAAATTTTTGATAAGCTACAGTTTTTTTCCGTGATAAGATTTCAATAATTCAGGCATTAGAGTTTCCTACAGTTGTTACCTATTTAATATTTTCCGAAAGCAAACATGTTTTCTAAGAAGTTTGTAAATATATATTTTGAAGGAAGTACGAGTATATACTAATGGTAAACATACTTATTTTAAAATTACGAAAAAAATTATTTATACACCACATTCATATTCATTTATAATTTTAGTGAATTTTATGAAAACCGGAGAATTTGAATTTCACAGTTAATAAAATTTGGCCAATTGTAAAAATGAATAAATTTTAATTGTATGTTAACAGTAGGAAATATAATAATTTTTTCAAATATGATTTATATTTTATAATTTGTATGTTATACTATAAATTTATTTGTATATGGTGTGTGTAATGGGTTACAAAATTACCTTAAGAATTGCGGCCAGTTTCTTTTATTATTTATGAAAATTATAATAAAATTTTATTGTGTAAAAACGGTTTTTATAGTAGTTTTGGTTAAATTATATAAGTTTCTAGTGAGATGTCTAGTAAACATGGCTAAGAAGAAAAATTTATTACAATAATTTTACTTGTGTCAACCCATGAAGCTTTACTGTAACTATAAATTTCGCACAAATGTCACTAGTAGTAAAATAAAAAATTTATGAATTTTTGAAAGAAGAAAATTGCTGATACCTTATATACCTATGGTAATACTTAACAAGCAAAAATTAGTATTTACTTCTCATTGGAAATTTAGTGAGAATTCAATTGTATGGTGCAAAAATCATAAGAAATTTAATTATTTTTAATGTTTCGTATATCGGTATGTGTATATTTCTCTTAGAGGAATATTCGACAATTCAAATTTTGTAAGCAAATCATAAACGCATATGGAATTTGTAATTGAATTCAATATGCACATTTTCTAAAACATTTATTGTTCCAAGTTGGGAAAATTATAACACCTATACTTAGGCTAACTATAAGCTATTTCAATAGGAAGATATATCATAAGAAAATGGAGCTATTGTATAAAAGGCTATGCAACGGTATCGTCCTTATTCCTACATAGTTCTTACCAGTTACCTACATAGGTGAATGGTTTTATATAAATTTAAGAAATTCTATTTACAAAATATACCAAATTTTTAATAAAATTCGCAATTTTATTTGAAAAAAACAAATAAACATTTTAATAAAAAAAAATTTTTTTTCGAAAATTTTAATTTTCACGACCTTAAATAACACGTTTTTGTTTTTCACATTTTATACAAAATAATTTCCGCATGAAAAAAAGAGCCAAAATAATGGCAATCGTGTATCCCTTAATTTATTTTTCCTTTTCGTTTCGCAAAAAATATTATTTTCTTTCAAGGCGATATTTGTGGTTTAGTTTTGGCAATTGCTTCATTTTAATAAAGGGACGTACCATGTTTATGGTTTATTAAATGATCAATTTATAACCACATTTATAATAATTATGGTTCTCTAATATTATAACTTTGTATAGTTTCTATATATGTAATATAATGCTATGTAATGATATGAGATATAAAGGACAAAGGATATAAGGGACAAAATATAATAATATATTGACCTATAAAAATAAAATATAATATAAACTGTTATTCTTGACTAAACATTTAATCAAAATGTGTGATACAAGAAAAGCAAAAAAAAAAAGAGAAGATATTATGGAAATTAACAAAAAAAAATTTAATCGGTCACCCCGACAATATTGTGATATTCAATTTAATTTTAAAAAATCCTCTAGAACCATTAATGTTCAATATACCACTGTAATTTAATTAATGAACTAAGAATTCCTCCCAAAATATGCTTAATAGTACTTACCTACTTACAAGGCCTTAACCACGAAGGTCCTGACTTAACAATTTCTTTCAACCGCCGCGGTCCTGGCCGACTCTCTTCACATCAAAGACACGAAATTTTTCCAAATCCCCCGAAATTTCGTTTCTCCGACGAAGATGCGGTATACCTCGATGTCTCATTCCTTCGGGTCTGGAATCGAACACTCTCCTTGCCTGGGGCGCTTTTGGACATTCGTGCAATGTGACCCAGCCAATGTATCTCCTTGATTTTGCTGACTACATCGATGTCCCGATATAGTTCGTAGATTTCGGGGTTATACCTTCCCTTTCAGACCCCTCTCTCATTCATAGGACCAAATATTTTTTTTTTGTATTTTGTATGTAATAAGTTTCTTTTTTGTAAATTAATATAAATTATGTTAGCACCTTGTTTGGTGTAAATAAATTAAAATTAAAATATGCGACAAAGAGTCTTTCTCTCAAAAACACCATGGCACTGCTAACTGGTACTGCTGCAGCTTTCCTGGACAGCAGTTCTGAACCCGGTTGTTTTCGCAAACGGAAATAGCAGCGATTTGACAGAATTTTTTGCGTCGCACCTATGCTTAAGGTAATTTAACAAATAATAGCTAGGTTACAATAGAGTACTATATGTTCGACTTAAAATCAAACTCAACACTCAACATAACTTTATGATTATTGAACAGAGCTATTTAGGATAATTTTCACACCATTCTTAAAAAGATCTTAAAAAGATTTCGAGCTAACTCAAATGTTATACTGCAGTATTTCAAGTCTTAACAGCGTAGAATTTAAAAATTCCAATATCCAAATGATGTGGCAAGTTGACTTAGACAGTTTTATCATGTTGTCACATCGCCGGTTTGATTATTTTAGAGGAAAATGCAATAAAGTATTTAACTGTGATCAAATTTACTTTATTATACTTAACATTTAATCAGGAGCAATCTTCATTATTGTGGGTCTCATAAATGTTTTAGAACATATCAGTAACGAACTGAATGAAAAAAAAACCAAGTCATATTAAAATGATTCAATATCCTTCATAGAATTTATCATTTGTATTTTTTTTTCTCCTTTATTTTTACATACTTAACATTAGAAAGGACAAATTGCAAAAAAAAAAGTAAAACTTCGTATTTCTTCATTATTTTATGCGATTACGATTTTTATTCTTTCTTATTTTCTTGTCATACTTTGTGACTTCAGTAAATTGAATTTTCGATTTAGCCTTTACATATACTAAATATATATATGTAGTATACGCATATTATATCTTCAACCATTTCTGATACTTTATTGAAATAAAGACGAAATTCTACAATAACAACAAACAAAAAAAGGACATAAAAAGGAACAAACTTTTAATCGGATATGTGAACCTTACGCTCTGATAATATTAGCAGAATATCATATGATATTTTTGGTAAATATAAAAAGAGAAAAAAAAATCCTTTATGAGCTGTAAGAAACACATGTACTACATACATATACACCTTATCTACTTATGTGATATATGATGAAGGGACAGAATGTCCAATAATATAATTGTGTATTTCAGATGTAAAAAATTCTAGAAATAAAGAAATTATGGAGGAAGAAAAAAAACAGAAAAAAAAATAACAAGAAAAAGAAATCAAACGGTAAAAATGAGCTCTTCTAATGAGCTAATAATATCCTTTTATTGAGTTTTCATTTATTTTATTTTTACATATACAAGCAACATACACGTACATGTTATATACAAAATTCTAAGTAATAAAGTAATAACTTTGGTCATAAGATGTTACCGATAATACTTAATGTTATACTGTTATACTAACATTTTACTGGGATTGGTAATATTTATCAGGATATCAATTTAATTTTTTTCATTTACTTTGGGGTATTTTTTTTTTATTTCTCTATTCACAATTATGTTTTTTTTTTTTTTTGGGGACAAAATATTCTGGTTGGTTTCATTTGTTTCTTGTTCTTTCTATGGTTTTTGGTGTATATGGGAGCGGCTTTTATCAATTTGAAATTGAATTTTAGTGATTTAAATTTCTTTGTTTTCTGTTGTTTCAAGGAAATTTTTTAAAGTAATACAAATTGACAAAAAATTTGGGAATAAACCTAAGTTAACGCAAGAGTTTCAATGAAGACCTGGTAGAAATCTGAAGTGATTGTGAATTTTTTATTAAATTTACTCAAATTTATTGTAAATATTAACAAATTTCTTTAAATTTATTGCTAGATTATCACACACGCTAAGCAGGGTTGTTCTGATGTTCACAGATGCTTTTATTCCCTTACTTATTCGAATCAGTTCGATTTTTTTAAAAACTGGTGAAGATTTTTTGATCGTTTAGATTCTCTAAGTGGGTAATCTGTGAAAAGAACTGAAAACGAAGAATTTTTGACCTGTGGTTATAAGAATATCAGAATTCAAAAATTTCAAAATTCAAGTGGTATGTACTCAAATGGTATTTAAATTCAAATGATGTAGTGTATAGCAAGACTTTTTTGAGCACTTATTTATTTACCATAAGGAGAAACGAAATGAGTCCATCAATAATTGTAATTTCATATCCAAGACAAGAACCTTTAGAATTCTCAATCAATATGGCTTGATAAATTTTTGATTTTCGATTCTAACTCTTGTTAGATTTTGGCATTCATACATAGATTAACAAATTTTAACCCTGTATAACAAACCAAATAAAAATCAACATCAAACAAACCCTAAATTTATATTGTAGCACATTTTTTATTCGTTCTTTTATTGCTATCAAAATATTTAAAGGATATTGTATATGTACATAGTTCTAAAATTCAATCAAGAATAAGAAAAGCGATAATGATTTTCATGACCAACATAAGATTGTTAATATTTTTTTTTTCTTCATCCTTTTGATATTTATGATTTTCTTAATATTGAAACTGTTTTCTGTTTTCTTTTTCTGTTATACATTTTTATATTATATTGTTATACTTGCTACGAAGATGTTTAACTTAATGTTGAGAAAGTAAAAAAAAAAATTGAATATACTAAAAACCATTGTTATTTTATACTAGCAATGTATTTGTCATATTTATTGAATATAATATGTGCGATAATGATAAGTTTTGTATACACGCAAAAGAAATTAATGTGATCCTTATCAGTTGGACAAATTGATTTTAATGACTATTAATATAAATAAGAATAAAATAAGGGTGGAAGAACAATGTATATTTACATATAGGATCATGTACAAATAAATGGTTTAGAAAAATTTATTACTTTTATACTCACACAGTTAGAGAGTAATTTTTTTTTTTTTGGGGTAATTCAAGTTATACCCACAACGCAACTTTATTTTTATTTGACTTTAATGAATTTGTTCTAAAATAGTAAATAATTGTAAGAAATAAAATATATAAGTGTATAGTAAAATTCTATGAGAAGTTTTCAAATTGCATGTATGGCCGAGTACGAGGGTATAAATGAACATAAGGTAAGCATATTAAATTGAAGACAAAATAACAAACGACTCATAGTTTTTGCCCTGTTTAATTTCCGTTTTACTAATTTATATTTCGAAATAAAAATTAATTTAGAACTTCTTTATTAACACACAATGCACAATATGATTAATTCACAATAACTCACATTATTGTGAATTAGTCATATTGTATGCCGATACAATTTCGACTGTATCAGTTCAGTATTTACAACAATTTAGAACTATCACATAACTCCTAATACTTCTTACATTGCTCGTCCAAGTACAAAAATTCACAAGATTTAGAATTTTTTGGTACTAACGCCTGTTTTGACCATTATTTAACATTTACAATTCTCGTACTTTTGAATTTTTATGTAAAAACTAAAAAAAAAAATATTCAATTTATTCAATAATTTAATTTTCCTTATTACTGTAAAATACCGCAATAATTTCACAAACTTTAAGTGCTCATGATTTGAATAAGAAGACCCATAACTTGCAAATTACTGTAATGCCATTTTGTATCAAGATTTTATGAGCCCTTAGTTGTTTTATTCTAAAATAATGAATTTTGTAACACTAGCTCTGGAAATCGCAAATTATTTTATACAAAATTGAATCTTTAAAGCGGGGAAATCCCTGCCAAATACGGAAAATTTTTTAAAGTAATTTAAATTTAAAATTATTATTTTTTTTTAACAAAGTAGCATAAAATATTAAATATAATGCGATGAAGACAATTTATTCTATACGATAATATTTTCCAAAATATTACAATACCCTAAAATACGATATAATTTTGATTTCTTATCCTCTTATTTTTACATTTAAACGATATCCTATAAGAAATATAGTAAGTAAAGAGATTTTAATTTTCTATTGCAAAATCAAATTTTATATTTAATATTAAAAAGATTTACATGAATTTATTTTTAATCCTTTTTTACCACTTATTTGAAAATTATATTTGAAATACACATAAATGCATATAGGTATTTAATTTAAATAAAAGTCTCTTATAAATATTTTATTTATACAAATTAAATATTCATATATGTACGTGCATCACGTATATAAATTTTGTATATTATCGCACGAATTATGTAAGTGTAATACGTCATAATACAAACGTAATGCTCTAGAATAATGTAGTAAAACTCATGTAAACACATTAATATTATTATTGTTATATGTACATACGATATGTGTATAGTAAGTGTATGTAAAGGTATCAAAATTGTATATATGTATGTTGATATTTAAAAACCATAATGGTATAAATGTAAGAGTATAAATGAATGTAATTCATTAAAAAATTTAATCCTTATTTTATACAACGTTTGTTCTCTTCCTTTAGAAAATAAGTCTTAATGTTTTACTTTTGTAACGTGAAAACGGGCTTAACACAAATATATAGCTAGTATACTTGTGTCTAAATTTGTGACAAGAATTCAAATTTTTGATTACATACTAATTTCTGTATTCTAAACTTCTCACCAAATAATCTACAATATAGATTTATAAATTTCTATTCAATGATGAATAATTTCTCCAAATAATTTCTAATGGTTTTTGTAAAGAAATTTTACTTAAATTATTAATTAATTATGAACTAAATTTGAAATTCGAAAAACTTCAGTATAATAAGGTTCTTCGGCAGAAAGCTTTTGTTGACCCATCCAACCATTTTTACACAATCGACAGTCACCAAATACGGCCCCAAGGGGTACCTATACAAATCTCTATACAAATTTTGCTTAGGCACAGTGGCAGTATAATTGCTAGGTCTGAAAAAATTTCCAGAATGTACTTCATTTTCAAACTGGTAAACTATTTTTAGGCGGCATTCTATTCTGTTAAATGATTATTTAATTTGCAAATTAAAAGTCGAGTTAAAAAGAGTTCATTTTATAAGATTCACCCATTTGTCTTTGATTCACCATTTTCTTTTTACAGTTTTTTTTTATTTTTTTATTCCAAAGAGGGATATGGGCAAAGGAATTTTCTTCCTTCTAACCACCGCAGCTTATTATAACCCTCTAACCACTCATAGCTTATTATAGCCTTCTAACCACTCATAGCTTATTATAGCCCTCCCATATTCCACTTAAACTACCCCGATTCCAAGTAAATACCTTGAGATATACCTAAGCTAGGCCTATGTACCTAAGAAAGCCCTACCTAAACCATCTGTACCTCCTAATAGCCAGAACAGAACAGTCACACATAATATTTATGACTGCCTCCAGCTCCAGCTCCAGAACCTACACAAAAGGAAGTATGATTTACCCAATTTGTGTCTGTTTGAAATTCTTCACCAGTGAAAAAATCAGTAATTGCACGAACTCGATTTCGGTCTAAACATCCTAAACAGCTCTTAGGACAACTTCTTTGATCAAAATGGAAGGAACAGTTTCGCATAATTATATCCCTCTGTGGCCTGCCTGCGGAGATTTGATTAACCGAGCCCTTAATTGCAGACTTTTAACAGTTATTTTATTAAAAAAATTTTAGTAATTCCAACCAAAAAATTGGATTTTGTCATTTAATGTTTGATTCAATCGCAACTGCTTTTAGTGATCCCACAAAATTTTTTGATTCATTTGATCGTTAAGTCCATTTCCACAATAACACCAATTTTTTCATTCTATTTTATATGTCATTATTCTAAAACAATAATTCTCCAAAATTAATTTTCCAAAAAAAAATTAGAGTTTCTTAATATTTTCATCAAATCTAATATGGCAAATTATTCTTAAACAAAAATTTCTCAATTATTGCTAAAATTAAAAACTTTTCTTAAAATCCTTAAATATCTTAAAATTGTGCATTTAATAAATAAAATAAAATTATATTTAATTTTTAATATACAAAAGTTAAAATTAGCTGTACTCATAAATCTTCAAATACGTATAATGAATTTGTTTGAAACTTTAAACACCTAACAAGTACTCATATATTTAAATTAAAAGTACAACACACATCCAGTCTTTTTTTACATCTTGAAATTTTATGGTGTTAAATGAAGTAAAAATAAATGTACTTAAAATATTATAAAATAATAAAATTTAAAGTGGTGGTTGTAAATAGTTTTTCTATTCCACATATACACATCCATACATACAAGTTATGAGAAAATAATGTTATTAGAATGTTGTCCTTTGCTACATACTTATATCTAGTATTTTATTCAAATATAATATAATATTAAAATTAGTACAATAAAATATATTTAATAAAATATGTGCATATATGCAAAAATTACTTACTTACATTATGTGTTAGTTTATATTAAATATGGTATTTTTATGTGTTACACGTATTATCATTGAGGAAGACACGAATACTCAAAAGGAATTAACATTGCAGTTAAAATATCTGCACGAAAACACAATAATCGCAGCTTTATACAAAACGATTTTTATTTTTTTTCTTTTCTTTTTTCAACATATTTGTATGAAATAGCGTATAAAAGATTTTATGAAAATACATGTGAATAGAATTAATATTAGATATTTTTTTTTGTAGGCAAAGAGATAGCAGTTGAAAATATTAGAAAAATTTTTAAGGGAGAGCTTGTCGTTTTTATGTCAGAAGAATTTTCTAAATAATGCGAATGGTGTAGACCAGGGCTTCTTAAACTTTTTTATATAGCGATCCCCTTCAAGCTTAGGAAATTTTAAATGACCCCCTCCTCCATATAATGAAATATATATTAACCGTAGATGTAGATGTATTATCGCACTACTTTACAATGTAAATAAAATAAGGATTAAAGAATACGTACCCATTCATTTCACATATATATAATTGGAAACGTTGATGGGATACCGGTCGTAATAAAACACAATAAATAGAATGATATAAAACTATATATATATTTATTCAATAGAAAAAATAAACTTTTGTAACAATTTTTTGACCCCTTTCAGTAGTCTCGCGACCCACAGTTTAAGAAGTCCTGGTGTAGACTATTCAAAATTTTATGAAAATTGAAAATTAAGGAGGCCTTTAATGAAATGAGAAATTGATCCTCATATTGTTATATTTCGAAATTTTGATATATGTGTATTCGTTTATTGATAACTGCAATTCAAGAATATCGAATTTAAAATTTTGGAAATTCAAAAGCACTTTGAAATTTAGTGAATATTTGAAAATGGATTATAGGAAAAAGTCTATCGCACTTACAATTAAAAACGAAAAAACTACTAATATCACATATACATAGGCTATCTAATGTGAATAGCTGCTTTATGACCTTATTTGAATATGATTTTCTTGAACATCACCCCTACCCGGTGAACTTGGTTTTGTCGTAATTTTTATACTTGGTCGTAATTTTTATCCTCAATTAAAATTATTTTTTTGAAAACAGATAGCTTCAATGTAGCTTCTTGTAATTTTACCTTATTACCAGCAAGTCTCGTTTTGTGACGGTCATCGTGACAGTCATCGTCTTCGTCATTGCCATCGTCCAAAATAGCGTCCAAGCTATTTGTCAATTATATCATATTGGGATTTTATATTTATAAAATGCCAATTTAAGTTTATTGCCAAAACTTGAATTAACCTCCATTTTTAATACTTAAATACTTAATGTTATTATTAATATTAAGTGCACAAAGTATGTACATATATATATACATATATATAAAATTCATATACTTCCTTAGCCACAGAAATTTTGGTGTAGAATAGTAAATAAACCGAAAAACTTAAATTAAAAATATTAAAATTTATTTTATTTAATTTGTACTTTTATTTTATTTTTATGACTACAAAACATGAATGCATACATGCATGATCATATTATTATTATATTATATGAACGTGTGCTCTAAATCTACATCTACATATACTTATAATATAAGTATATAAACATATAATATGAGAAATTTTCCCCCTCCATATAAATCATAAATGGCTATAAGTTTAAATTATGAAAATTTTTTGAATAAAATATTAATTTTAATAATATTTTAAAATTCGATTGAAATTTATTTTTTACACTTTATGGTAAATTAAGTAAAAAGTTTTCAGATTGGAACTATAAAGTCCAATATTTTTATTTACAAAAGAAAAATTTTAATTAAACTGAAATAAAATTAACAGGGTTTAATTAAGCTTTAATTTTATTCGAATAATTTATTTAAATATTTTTTTTATTTTACATTTTCAAAAATTTCGAGTGTTAATTAAAATTATATGATTTTATTATAAAATTAATGGTATTTGTTTATTAAATAATTAAGATGAATAAAGTTTCGTTTGAGCAGTTATTCGTAAAAATTTTGACTTATATAACAGTAGCTATAGTAGCCCTGCAATATCATTTTCAAAATTAATTCATGAACTATTTACGACACACACTCAGAGTAGTATATCGGACTTCAATGAAATAATTTTATTTGGTACTATCATTTGGAACAATTGACACGGTCAATACTATATGGTCTTCCATTTTAAAATTCTAATTTTGTCAAGTGCATTTAAGAAGTTTTTGAACACTCAAAAATTAGTAATCTGTGTAAAAATTAGTTGAATTGATCTTTTTGTTACCAATGAAATTACCAATGAAATGAAGGAGTAGCTCGCACTGATAATCTTTTATGTTTTCGAATGCTTAGCATTATGAACGCAATAATAAATTTATAATATCCTTAGAAATATACTTTGGATATATATAATGTATAAAGATATAATGTAATTATTATTTATAATGAAAATTTTAGTAAAGGTTAATTAAATATCAAATGTGTCCGAATTTTTATATTATACAAATTGAATTAAGTTATTAAAGCGTAAATTTCAATGTATACAAAAGTCCAAATTCTCAAACAACAACTGAGTATGCCTTTATTTGAAATTTATTCTTTAAAAATTGGAATTGTAAAGCTGGGAACACCTCATGTACCAATTTTAAATGTGTTATAACACTATTCTAAAACAAGTAAGAGGGAACGTACTGAAAACTCAGTAAGTTATAATTTTAGAAATAAAATTTTTTTTAAAATAGCATCGTATAATCTTAAAAACTTAGAAAAATCCAAACAAAATATTCGAAGACCTAAAAATTTTTAACGTCAAAATTGCATCTAACGTAGAAATTTTAAAACTATAAGGATAAAAGCGAATTATTTAACAAATTTATAAGTTGTGTGTATTATTTCCTTGCAAAAGCTGCGCGTTGACGAACAATAATTGCAATTAAAATAATTTCTTTTACCATTATTATTTCTCGGGTTAAAACTCAGGCTTCGCCTGAAGTTTTGTACAAATTAATTAGAGGATTTTTTCTTCCGTATTTGTACCAATATCGTATTAAATTTCCATTAGCAATAAAATAATTGCAATAATTACTGTGAGTAACTAAATTTCTTGACATTAATGGATTTTGACATTAAGTATCTAGTAAATTAAATTTAGTTTTCTACCCTCAAAGATTATTCTCGTACAATTGTATGGAACTTATAATTTTCGACCACAAAAATGATGTTGGGAAATTTTCGAATTGAAAAAAATGGTTAAAAAATCAAAACAAAGCCAATATACAAAATAAATTGGATTTGTTGTTAGTGAAATCTTTAAACCGAGTAATAAGGGATGAGACATACGCTACTTCTACTTTTCTCTTATTTTATTTTCTGTTTTTATTTTTTGGTATGTTTAAATATTTATCTTAAATCTGACACTTTATTTATATTATATTATACCAATAAAATATCCTTTTTTGATATCCTTTTAAATCCATTTGCTTATTAAAAGGTACTATCTTTAATACATATACATACGCACTAATATTTTATTATCTTAATTTTGAAAAATAGCAAAAAATACTCAAAATTTTCGCAATAGGAGAAGAAGTGATTTTTTGGGAGAAAAAAAAAATAATTCTCTTTGTTTTCCCCTCTCAAATCTCATTCTCTTTAAACTTTTGCTTAAAAGTCAGTTTTTTTTTTTGTGTGTGTTCTATGGTTTTTCATTGTTGACTTAAAATCAGGGTCAGAAAATGTTTTCCGCTTCGTTGGCCAAAGTTTATGATCTTTCAGTTTTTTTTGCTTTATTTATTTTTTGGTCAATTTAATTTTAGCACTTCAGCAGAGAGGAATTATAGTTAAAAAGTTATACCATATATTTGTATATTATATGGGAAACATGACATACCAAGGGTAAATATTTTAAGAAGGGTATGAGCTAACAATATGTTTTATGTTTCTTGTTCCTTTTTTATTTGAATAATTTCTAAATACACACATCTATATTAAAGGAAAAACTTTACTAATCTGAAATTTTCATCTAGGGCTTAATGGTATTATTTTGCAAATAGTTAATGGCATGTGTTTGTATGTATATATACATTTATATTATATAGGATTATGTGCATTTATACTAGATGCAAAATTAATACTAGAATTATTTTCTCAGTTTAAAATAAACTATTTTTGGAATTGTTAAACATAGAGAAAACTTTGAATTAAAAGTCAAAAAGTTTTAAGGTTTTTTTTTTCTGTTTTTAAAAGTTTTTTTTTTTTGTGTTGTTATTTTTTGTTCAAGGATTCTTTATTATCTGCTATTATTTTGTTAGTTTTTTTCTTCCTTCTTTTGTTAGTAAGGTATTTATTAAATAGGTAGTAGAGAACTAAACTGTTATAATATATAGAAATGGACTTTAGTATTACAATTTTAATTTAAAAGTTTAAAGTAATGTAATCAAAATTAGAAGCTTGAAACTTTTTTGTTTAAAACTATTATAATAATATAATTTTCACATATACACACATAAAAATATATCACGATATAATATTATGGAACCACAAAATATTTAGGGGTCTAATTAAATGATTAAAAGGTCATACACAATATAATGAAACTTGAACTATTTATAAAGTTTAAAATTGAATTTATTTACAATTAAAGATGAATGAAATTCAAATTAATTAAATTCGAGATAATCAAGTATTAATAAGAGAAAATTTTTAAGTATTGGTGGTATAGAAAAGATGCAATTTTATATTACTAAATTACTAATACAACGAGCAGTTGTTTATTATTTATTATTAATTCTTATAAAATGGAAATTGAATTCCTCGAACTGGAATCAGTGACCTATCTCATTTTAGGCGGACGGTCTACCAACGGAGCCACAGAAGTATGAAGAAATTGCCGGCAAATTGTTCTGCAAATTACTTTATACTGTTATTCTACATTATTACCAACTGATGTTTATATGGGATGCTTAAGGAATCTTCTATTTGAAACACACAATCACAAATAACTGTAATATACATTCGTAAATTTGTTCATAAAACCTACAAAACAGATGGATAACCGAATCAAGGTAACGAGTCAAAAACCAGTGACATACCGCTTTCGCATGCATTTTTAAGAATAAATATTTGGGCTTTTTAGCAAAACTACGCCACCCAACAATTACAAATCTATGTACAAAATAAATAAAAACTTTGTATTACCTTTTTCCTATTATCAGCACTCTCAAGAGCAAGATTTTGGCACCGTTGAATTTTGTATTAAAAGTGTTAACACAAGTCTTTGTATTAGAATTATGCGGGGTTGAATTTTTTAGTGGGCGAGTAACTGACCTATTCAATGCTATTTACATAACTCGTTTAAGTCGTTGATTTTAGTGTTTTATATATGAGGAAAAATTCAGAACATTTTACCGGAAAATATTGCTGCTAATCAGAATTATTAATTCAATAATTTTAATTTTGATGTTTTGTTGTAAAAGTTTTTATCTAACTGATTTTTAATTGATCTATTTAAATTGAATATTACAATAAACTAGTCAGTAAAATGAAATTATCTACTAATATAAATCTATCTAATATAAATCTACTAATGTAAATATAAGAAGATTCAAATTAATGTTAATTTGATGACTCTATAGTGATAAACGTTATCAATATCACATTAAACTTTCATATCCTTAGTAGAAGAACTAATCTTATATTACAATTCAAGAAAAAATGTAAACATTTCAATTTTTCAGATGAACTAATAATAAATCAATTCTCGTAAAAGGAACAAGACATTTTGATTTCTAAAATAAAAAGTAAAATCATGTTTCATCCATATTGAAAAATTTTATTCCAACTAAAATTAAACTATCAACCACGAACTATATACCATCCAAAATTGTGTACCATATTACCAGATTTTAAATTTCAAAATTTTTATATTCCTTGGCAATGAATTTGCCAAAAATTAACAAGAAAAAAAACTAAAGAGAAAATTCAGTTTCAATTTCTGTTTCTTTTGCCCACTGTCAGCACATGTTGCGGTTATTTCTTGTTACAATTGAAAAATCTTCTCGAAAGCAATTTCAAAAAAACCTAAATATTATTTTTTATCCTTATTGTCCTTTTGTTTTTCTTTTACATTATTTTATTATTTCTGTTTTTGTCTTTTTCTAATTTAGCTTATTGCAACAAAATTGTACAATTGTACTCGTATATTGTATTCTATAATATCTATAATATTTTTCCAATGTTTTTTGTATGAAAGTATGTATAGGATAGTAAGAGAAGATAGTAAGTAACACATGATATGACAAATTCAGTTTGACTATATGTAACACACCCACACATTTTAAAAGTAAATTTTGAAGAGATGAACTTAAAATATGTTATAAGAGAGTAAATGTATATGAGAGTAATTGTATTGTTTTATCTGTCAATTATAGGATATTTTTATAGCCTTCGCTATAATATGAGAAATAAATATAATTTTTTATATGCAATTGACGTGGAATCAATGTTGCATACTACAAGGAAAATTAGTTCGCAGACTTAGAATTTAATTAGATATTGGGAAATTTATCTAGTAAAAATCTTATGAAAAATTTAAGCCATTGTGAGAAACTTTGAATTTTCTCAGTTAACACATTGTTGACCGACAATTTTCTAGAAAATTTATCTCATGTCACCGTCTGTTATTTCGTAATTAATAGCCGGTGATTTTTTCGTATGATAAGCAGTATAACAATCGCCTACGTGCAATTGTGGCCAACAACTTTTACAAATATATCTAGTTTCGCTTCGCTTTTCCCTTTGAAGTGCATACTCTACACGCTCTAGTTGAATTTGCTCTTTTTGTGGTGACTATTTTTTCTAGAGCGTAGTCTCTTACAGCTTGTGAGAGAAACAGCTTGTGTTATACTGACCCGCAATTTCACTGTATGGTCGCCAACAGAGAGAACAACGGCGATGCGAAAAAAAAACGCATCAAGAGTTTACTTAACAATGGTCAACAACGTAAAATAAAAATACGAGTTAACTCGTGACCGGTCAACAATGTGTTAAATTTATTTTTTCCCAACAAATTTAAATAACCAAACAAATAGAACCATTATATTCGGTTCGTGATTAATTGAACTTTAATTGCATCTCAGTATAAAATTTTGCGGAATTCCATCCAATATTGGGAATCAATAAAGTATTAAATTTTTTTTTCTATCCCATGGAAGGAGTATTATACCGTAAATTAAGAGTATTATATCGTAAATAACCATGTTACAGTTTCTTACCTTAGTGCGTTTTTAATTTGATTGCTAACACTAAAGTGTTATAAACGAGTTGAATTAAACATTATGTTATAATTTTTTGGAAAATAAATGAAAATATTGTATAACTAGAATTATAAGGAAAAAAGTAATATTGTATTGTGAAATTTTATAGGTAGTTTTTTCCTTCTGGTAAATATTATGTCTGGCTAACACTCAACATTGTCAACGAAATAACGTAATCAAAACAAGTACAAAAAAAAACAAGAGAAAAAGAGGAGGCAATCAAAGAAAATCTTTTCATTTGTGGGGGGTAAAATTTATTCTTTTGAAAAATAGAATGAGAAAGGATCTCTAATATTATAGAAGAATAGCTATATAAATGGAAAATAAAATATTTATACAGTATAATAGTTATTTTATGTGTGTATATAAGTTGAATTTTTTTTTTTGGTATATTTGAAGAGATTTGAACATGAAATATAAAAAAAAAAAAATAAATACCATAACAAAATCATCTAACCGAGTATGAATTTCTAACAGAAATATAGAAGCAATTTAATACCAAAACATGTTGTCTCAATGGCATTTTGAATTGCAATTTTGGTTTTTTTTTTTATTTTAAGTATACAATTGAAAATGATATTAGACGTATTTAAAAAGGATAATGGATTTAAATATAATGTGTATGAATGTATATTAATAAAATAGAAATAATATAAAATATGTTATACAAATTTTTATTTTATCATCTTTATTTAGTATATTGTATTTTTTAGGGGAATTGATTTTGGCAATGAAGACAATGGTACTATAAAATGACAAAATATTATAGATAGAAATTTTATTTAGAGGTGGAACGTATTGAGAACATTTAGAAAATAATATATGAAGAATCATTTTACTAAAATTATACAATAGAAAAAAAATATTTTTGTATGTCAAGTAGTGGTAATCATTTTATATTTTTATTTTATTTTAATTGTTTGGTAAAACACACCATATTTTAAGAAAATTATTTTACAAAGAAAAAAATATTTGGAAATTAGTGTAATTGGAGGGTTGTACGCTTCTTTTAAAGAAAGAAATGCTTGAGAATGAGAAATCGCAGTGAAGAGCGCTTTTCAATTTAATTAAATAGTGGACTCCCCTCCTGTATATTAAGGTTATTAACTAAAGTATTTCCTCAGAAATCAGAATTAATCCTTTCAAAATATTGAGTAAATCGTTGAGACTGACCGGCCATATTTCATCGGCATAGAATCTTAAGCCAAAAGACTGATTTGTTCTTTGGAACAATATTCCACAGTACATTCACCTTTTGTTTTGCCTTTTCTTTAGTGTCTCCAGTAACAATACATATACCTGTATTGCTTTGTCTTTAGTGTCTTCAGTGGGACTTCTCACAAATCCAATAAAAGGTTTTAGCTCCTCAGGTCAAACTCTTGATTGACCCTTGATCCACCCTTTCCCTTGATATTGGATTTTTTTAAGTACTCTACTTTCATCTATTAGGTTTATTATTAGTAATTAAGTTTTGATATGAACTGTAAATTGTATAGGATTAAGTATGTAAACATTTTATGAGATTAAGTGATTATTACCTGCCGGAAAAAGCAAAAATATTAATATATGTTAGAGTTTGTTTGTTAAAATTAGTTTTTACATGCCATATTTAGTAGGTTTGAAAGGGTTCAAAGGATTAAGTGCATTTGAAAGGATTAAGTGTACTGAAAAGGTGTACATAAATTATTTTAAATAATAAACAATGTTGTAAGGCTTTTCGAGGGAAACATTTACATACGAATGTTACACCCCGAATGGTAAAATCTAAAAAATGATAACCTTATTATGAATTTTTGCATTGAATACGTAAGATTTATTCCATTCCATGCAGAATTTTCCTTTAAACAAAGAAAACTTTTCCATTCAAATTTCTTTTTATTCAATATTAAAATGTTATTAAATATAACTTTTAACAGTATAAAGCATAAGAAAAATGTTTAAAATATCAAACCTTTTTTTACTATTAAAACCTGAGAATATTAAAATAATTTCATTTTACATGCATTATTACAAAATTGTATAACCACATTTTATGCTATTGCTACATATTATATAATACAGGCAATATTTAACATTACGTGTATATGTGAAATGTGCATTTAAATTCACCATGTGTTCTTCTTGTATTCTGTGAACGAATAACACACATGATATATGTATGTGTATTTTAAAGAATAAACCTGTTTTTTTTCAACAAAAAGTCAACTACCTTTTAAATACCTTTAATACTCTTAAAATATTCTATGTGGATGTAGATATAGTATATAATTGAAAATCTCAAAAGTATATTTTTTGCTATTCTTCTCTTTATTGTCAAATTTAATTTTGAATGAATTGCATTGTCTTTTTTCTTGTTCTCCCCGTTTTCTCTAGCAAACAATCCTTTTACTCTAACAATGATTCAATTCCGAATATAGTTTTCATAATATTGTTTTAATTTAAACCGAAAATTATTTTTCATGTGCTCAAAGAACTTCAAAACGTGTAACAAAAAATAAATTAAACAAAGCAAGAAAATTTTATATTTTTCTTTTCTGATGTTTTCTCTTATTTTTCTAAAGTAAATTTTTTGTATATGTATAGTTTTCCAAAAATTATTGTTATCCTTTCCGTATCGTTACATTTCGTATATGCATATTAGAAAACTCAAAAAGATGACATGATTTGTTTCGCACGCGTACCATTTTAATCAGTGAAAATTTTTTAAATGAAAATGGAAAAGAACATATTTTTGGAATTCTGGAATATTTTTGTAATGTAGTCTTTTTACTATTAAATTTAAAATTTTTATTCGAATGGTATAACAAACCAGACTTTCCACTCGTAGTGAAGTTAAATTATTATTATTAGAAAAGGTTTTGCCAATGATTCAGAGAAACATAATTAATTTGGGGCTCATACCAGTGGAACATGGTTCGGTAAGGAAGCATTCATCCAAGTTGAATATTTTTTGCAATTCATTACGGAAAATTTGTGGTGCGCTACACATAAGAGGTACAGTAGGCTTTTCTATATTTTCACTTTTCTACTTCTCAGTAGATATTGTTTATATTGGAACTAGTTAACGAAGCTGAAATAGATGTACATTTACAATTAACTTTTAAAATTTAGATTCATTTTGTTTTTAGAATGCGTATTTAGATACTTGAATATGCAACAACGACCTGCTTTTTGCGGAATAGTAAGAGAGAAAAACAGTATGTATTACAGTTTAGTATAACTGCACAGTAAACTGTTCAATCTACCTGGTTGGAAACTCATAATTCAACAAACAATTCGAACTTTCACTTAAAAATATTTAAGAAATACTGTTATCCGAAAATTGGAGAGGACATTTTGAGAACTCAACAATATTAAGATGATCCTAAAACACTTGATACCATTTTCATTTTAATTTCTTTGAAATTAGTGATAAAAGTGAATGTTGGTGTAGAATGATGAAAATTTTCTTTTACGCTTTTAAAGTGAAATTGTTCTTTTCTTCTTCTCTTTAATGGGAAAATAATTTCTTGTCTTGTCAGATTTTCATTTTTTTTTTCTTTGTTATTTTTCTTCTTCTTTATTAATGTTTAAAGTGATAAAAGTCATCTTGTTACATGAAGGAATTTTTATTCTTCAGGAACGCATTCTTATTTTTCTTTATTTTCTCGTTTCATAAGTGGAATGGTTTGAAGAGGCTTGCTATTTTGAACAAGGATAAGGAGTCGTGGTAAAATCATAAAATTAACTGTAAAATAAATTTTGAAAAACATTTTAAAATTAAACTTTTTAAAATGAATTACATACATATATTTTAAAAGATACACAGTGAGATTATATACACATTTTAAGAGGATAAAATTTATAATAGATGCAAAGAAGAGTTAGAGGAAAATTTTTTCAAGTAAATTTTTATATGTGTACCATAAGATGGGTATAAAATGTAAGTGAAGAAGTGAACAAGTAATAATACGAGTTTTTCTTGTATGTTAAGATGTTTGTTTATACAAGAAGAAACTTTTATGAATTTCTTACTTTTTTGTTGCAATTTTGTGTCATAATTGTTTGTAATTAATCTTCTTAATGACATTGAGAATAAGAATTTGAAATTAGAATGTGAATGGGAAAATGAAATGCAGAATTAAATGATATTTTTGATAACTTTAAGCAGTGAGCTGAAAAACTATATTAATTAAAGTTCGGTATGATGTTGGTATTATTCGCCAATATTATAATTCAAAAAATATTCGAAAATTCGGGTATTTTGAGACTCAAAGGAAATATTTACCGGCATATTGAAGCATAACTTCCAGCGGCTTTTAAATTTTATTTTCGAATTTTTAACAAAGAGTATGTTTTAGTATATTTATGTATACATAGACAGAAAATTGTCATTAAATGTTACAGGAAAATTCAAATTAAATTTAATAATTCAAAAAAATTAAATTGAAATTAAATTTTTTTTAAATTTATTACTAAAAATTTAAAAATTTTATTAAAGTATTTAAAGAGTAACACCTTTAATCCTTATAAAGAATGTTAAAATTCCCAAGTTACCTTGGAATTTTAAAACCTTGGAATTTTAAAATTAAATTATTGAAAAAATAAAAAGTAAAAATTTATCTTTTAAATTAAATTTAAGTAGATTTTTTTATTCTAACAAAATTATATTCTCATATTGTATAATATTCATGCCCTTTAACTCAAATGTGTCATACATAAAATAACAAAATTTAAAAAGGACATTTAAAATTTTTCTTTTATACAAAATGCTATCTTGATATAAGAACTATTCAACAACAAAGTGTCTTTTCTACTATCATTTGTTTTGAAAAATTACAAAGAATGCACTTTGATCATTCTTTTATAGTTGCCATCTTATCAAAATTATACGAGTACAGACGAATGCGAAGTTAACCTGCGCGGGTATACACTAATCAACATTTGGAAAAGTTTGTACAGTTAAACCTGTCTAAGTTGATCATTAATGGTTCTAAGCAAAAATGGTTAACATAGGCAGATGTTCATTGTCATAGACAAGTTATTCGTATGTATACAAAAAATATTTTGCAATCAAATTTCAGTCAACTTAGGCGAGTTGTCTAATTAGAAGGGTAGGTCAATTTGACAAGTTTCACTGTTTTTTATTTTACAATCTCTTTCTCATAACTGTCTCTTGTCCCTGTCTCTTTTCGGCTTTGTATATGAGTTGGTGTTAATAAACATTTAGCGTTTTCAAAACGTTGAAGAATTCAAAACAACTTATTAATTTGATATTAATTATCCTGTGTCAATATTTTGTACAAACAATATCATTACAGTTCAGAGTAAATGATTAAAACCTGCGGTAATTAGCCGAAACTCGATATCAGAAAACTTGTAAATTCCGGTAAGGTAAATATCAGGTTCGGCAACTTTGTAAAACTAATTAGTTAGGATTATTTGATTATGGCCTCTTCTAATAGCAACTTTTCTTATTTTTATTTCTTAATTTGGTCATGGAGTGCAGGTACCAAAGATTGACAAGCAAAGATTGACTTTTTAGCATTTCATTTTCATTACTAACTCAAGTTGGCCAAAAAATGGCTTATCAGGTTTTAACAAATTTCCACACGATATAACATACGGTAACCCAAAAATTTTAAATCAAAAATATATTACATACTTTTATGCATAGATAAATTTTATATACTTATTTATAAAAAAAAAATTCTTATAATTTATTTTTATATTTTAGCATAAATATGAATTTATGAATAAAAAAGTGACTACTGTCACTACATTATATACGTAAAAATTAAGAGAAAATAAAAATAACAAAGTAAACTAGATACGAGTATTGTTCGCCCCTCTTTCTTCTTATATAAATTCAATAGAACTATGCATATGTTTTCATTACCAATAGGTATAAGTAAAATGAATTGTTAGTTTAGTTGATCTTCTGCGATTTTTATCTTAACATAAGTAAAAGTAAAAAGTAAAAACAAAATTTTCCTTAAAAGAGAGAAGGTGCTGCAATTTAAAGTGAGGAAAATGTAGTATAAAAATATGAAGGAAACTTAAAAGCTACGTATGTATATAAGGTAAAACAGGTGAATTTACTTGAATATTTTATATATTAAATGATTGTGTAACATTTTATATGCATGTGTGTAAGCGAATGTGTACATTAAGTATTAACGTGAATATAAGAAAAATTCCTTTAGTATAAGACAAAGTAAAAAACAATGTTAAAAATATAGATTTTGCTGATAAATCTGAATAAAAAATTTATTCAAGTGAATTCATTCCTTTTTTTCTTAAATATTATTTTATAAATAATTCTACATACATATATGAATTGAATAATATTATTAAATGTGCATTATTTCATGTTATTCATTTTTTTACTCACATATATATAATACACACATATACACATATGAATTATTTATGCAAAAAATTTGTGCATCTTAAGGCAACATACTATATGTGGGAAATCGTTATCAGTACATATGTCGTATGTGCAGTGCAATGCCGATATTTACATTCTTTGTATGTGAATAACCAAGTCGATGAAACAAAATGCAAATGTGGATTGAATATATAAAAGGATAAAATAAGAAATACAAAAAAATCAAAATGAAATTCTTATAATATAAATATTTATTTATGATAACGGTAAATTAAAATACTTTTTGGCGGGTGTATATACATATGTATGTATAGCTTTAAAAGAAAGTTGTAAAGGTAAAAAATAAAAATAATTTTATTTTAAAATAATAGAATATTTATGCGTCAAAGAAAATTATAAAAGTGGAGGCGGGGTTGGGTGGGGGCGCTAAAAATGACTTTTAAAGAAAAGAAGAAAATATAAATATGAAAAAATATTGTAATAAATTTAATATGGAATTTTAATGTGGAAACAACAGGTGTGCCTTTTTCAATTTTAAGGAAACTTTTTTTTATATTATTTACTATGGTATTTAAGATTTCTCTTTAAATGAACTACATAAAATTATTAATTATTTTTGTGACATAAAATGTAGTTTTGAAAATTGTATTAATTACAATATTAAGATTGGTTTGAAAAAGCACTGATAATAAAAAAAATATTTTCTTTCTATACTATAGTCTCATACTTTAACTGCGTTACCTCTCACAAATTATTCATGGCGGATCGGAATTGAATTATTTTCTTAAAATTTTTCATTACAAAAACCGACAATAAAAATTTAAACTTACTTCTTTTTCATTATTTGAATAAAATATTACAATTCAATTAAAAATAAGGTCATTCAAAACCTGTCCTGCAATAATATATGATTTTCGATTTAATTCGGGAAATTTTCTAAATACAATCACAGTTTATTCTGTGATCGGGAAATATTAAAAAATAATGATTTAGTATTAACATTAATGTAAAATTGTAAGATATAATCTCCCAGAAAATTAAAAAACATTAAAAATTTTAAACTTCTGTACATATTCCGCAAAAATGTTAAGGTATGTATATAGGTAATAAAAAATAAATTTTGTTCGTGCTAAATCGAAATTAAAGAATATTAATAACTTAAACTTTTATTTTATCTTACTACAGTTAAACATTATAAAATGCAAACAAAATTTAACTAACTTTCATAAAGATTTTAAATAATCTTTTTGGATAATATAAAAACATAGGTACGTATAAACATACATATGATAATATGATGTAAACATAGTTTTCATGGATAGTGTTAGTGCACTCTAATAAAAGATTTACTTATATAGATAAAACAAGAATATACGAAACGTAAAATTATTATGCTAGTTAACATTGTTAATTAAATTTAGTACATTGATAAACCAGTTAAGCCCACAGAGAATGGAATATAAAAGGGATATAAGTTTTCATCCTTTACTCCTTAGTGTAACAATACAAGGTCTTTAAAAAAATCAAGGGATCAAAATTACAAACTCATAGATTTAAAAAAATTGTGCTTTAATTTCATTTATGACAAAGAGGGCTCTGCAATTCGATTATTGTTTTATTAAATTTTGTTTGGAAGTAATGATTTTAAAGTGATCAATAGAACTTATATTGAGTATTGAATTACTAAGTGGCAGAAATAATTATCGAAAAAAGTGTGATATTATAATTATACCCGTACGAACGTATGTTCGAAGGGTATACTAAATTTGCCTTACCGTTTGTAACGCTAAGAAATAACGGTGTTAGATATAGACTCAAGTGTATGTTTTTGATCAGTGTCAAATTCTGATTTGATTTAGCTTTGTCTGTCCGTCCGTCCGTCCGTCCGTCCGAACGATAACTCAAAAACTAATTGAGCTAAGTTCACCAAATTTTCACAAATGATTTATTGTAGTAAGTGCCAGAACCCTATTTAAATTGGACGTGATCGGGGTACCGGTTCGGGTAGCTGCCATACAACTTCAAAATTTATTTGGCTATATCTCAGAAACTATAAAAGTTGTGGTATTGAAATTTCACACAAACGAATATATTAATAGGGCCAATGTGTCTCATAAAAGTCGTTGAAATTACTTGGCTCCTTCTGGTACCTGCCATACAACTTCAAAATTTATTTGGCTATATCTCAGAAACTATAAAAGTTGTGGTATTGAAATTTCACACAAACGAATATATTAGTGCCGATGTGCTTGATAAAATTCGCTAAAATTTCTTGGCTCTTTCTGGTAGCTGCCATACAACTTCAATAGTAGTTTGGCACAACCAGTATTTTGAAAAACACATAGTACTGAAATTTTGCATAAATTAATATGGTAATACGGCAACTTAAAGTCATAGTCTGCCCCATAGTTAGTTATGGCACATTAGTTATTCGCACATAGGATAACAAATTCGTACGGGTATCACAGAGTTGACAAGGTCAACTCTACTTTTTTTCTCGTTTTAAACACAAACCGATTTATAACAAGTAAAAACGTTTCAGTCGGTATGAACCGATTGAATTATACCCTGCACCTTTCATTGTTGTATAGCAATTACTCAAACCTGTGAAACAATTCTATAGAAACTTCACGGATATGTCTGATCTATAATTGGACACACAACTGCCAAGTTTCATGAATCTAACTTTATTACTTTTCCAAATATTCAAAATAAGCTTTTGGACTTCTATGGGAGCCACTCGAACCTGTCAAGCAATTCCACCAAAACTTCAGAAATATCTTTGACCTATAATTGGATACACAACTGCCAAGTTTCATGAATCTGTCTTTATTATTTTTCCAAATATTTAAAATTAGCTTTTGGAGTTGTATGGCAGGTACCCGAACCTGTCAAGCAATTCCACTAAAACTTCGCAAGTATATCTGATCTACAATTGGACACACAACTGCCAAGTTTCATGAATCTAACTTTTTTATTTTTTCAAATATTTAAAGTAAGCTTTTGGACTTGTATGGGAGCTACTCGAACCTGTCAAGCAATTCCACCAAAACTTCAGAAATATCTTTGACCTATAATTGGACACACAACTGCCAAGTTTAATGAATCTGACTTTATTATTTTTCCAAATATTTAAAATAAACTTTTGGACTTGTATGGGAGCCACTCGAACCTGTCAAGCAATTCCACCAAAACTTCAGAAATATCTTTGACCTATAATTGGACACACGACTGCCAAGTCTCATGAATCTGACTTTATTATTTTGCCGAATATAAAAAATTTGCTTTTAGAGTTGTATGGCAGCCACCCGAACCGGTACAGCTATCTCATTAAAATTTTTAGAGCATGTGTAGAATATAATTGGACACATGTATACAAAATTTTATATTTGTACTTTTATTAGTTTTTGAAATAATTAAAATAAACTCTTTGAGTTGTATGGCAGCTACCCGAACCCGTTGTCCGAAATGGTCCAATAACAATAGGGTTCGTCCTTGGCACAAAAGAAGCAACTTGTGAAAGTTTGGTGTCGATTGCATTATTCGTTTTTGAGTTATCGTGCGATCGGACGGACGGACGGACGGACGGACATGTCTAAATCAACGCAGAATTTTACGCTGAGCAAGAATATATATATATGTCCATACCGCAGATGACTCCTTCAAGTAGTTACAAACTCCATACCAAAGTTAATATACCCTTCACGAAGTGCAGGGTATAAAAAATGATTCCTAATACCTCACTTGGTCATTCGATACTCAATAAAAGCCCTAATATATGAATTAAAAAAATATTAATTCAAACGAGAATGGATTAGAGACCCAGTCAACTCTGTCATAACTGCGTACGTATAAATGAATCTTAGAGTAGTGTAATAGATTCCACAGATATTCGTATTTCGTATTATTCCAATTTTTCTCAAATATACTGAAAACAATAACAATTTAGTTGGAAATAATTATTGTACTACTGAATTTTTTAAAATTCATAAATAACAATTTTCGTAAAGAAAGCTTAATCCTTACGTCACTCTTATTCAAGCTGAAGTGACAACTCTATTCTTCCTATGAATGCCTCTAAACTAAATTATCTTAACAAACATATAACATTAAGTAATATTATCTATATAACAATAGGAGAACAAATAAACAAACAAAAACAATAATAAAAATAATTAGTAGATATGAAAATATTTTTTTTAACTGTATTTAATAACGGTAAATGCAACACAACTCTATTTTGTTAAAACTTTTTCGCTCTTCTTATTTCATTTCATTTTAATTTTAAATTATTATTCCATTGCCATTCCAATTTTCTCTGTCTCACTAACTCATTCTCCCCCATTATTATACTCTTTTTATTTCACTTACCCTCGAAAAAGACTTTGAGAACGATGCTTTCTTTTTTTATAAATCCAATTATGTGCTCCACCCCTCCAACTATAAAACCATAGGTAATTATCATATTTAAACTGATAACAAAATTTTTTTTTTTTAAATATAAACTTTTCCCATAACAACAAAATAAATTAAAGTATTCATCAGGTATGGCATAAGAAACTTCAATTTAATGAAAGTGATATAATAAAGAGGCAGAAATGAAAAACGGAATATGGAAAAGTTGAATAAAAAAAAATAAGTTTCTGTTAAACAGGTTATAAGTATGGGTAAAAAGCACACATGTACATGTATGTATAATTATGTACATAGTATATAACAGATATACCAAGTAAATATAACTTTTAACTTAATTCAAATTAAACCGTAATTTTTATGAAAAAAAAAACAGTAAATAAAAACAAAAATAATATTGTATAATAAAGAAATGATAGCATAACATCATATGGTTTCAAATATTTACATATGTGTGTTTATGTACGAACAATATGGTGTTTATATGTTTATAGTAATTATGAATATTATTATTGTCATTATTATTATAGAACTTAATAATCATATACACAAATTAACAGTCACATTAACCGTTAATTTAAATTCTGTTGGATAAGGATATGTTTACACGAAAATATTACATATACATATTTATAATTGTATAACAGTTAACATACACATAATGCCAAAATGTTAATTTATCTTATTGTTATCACTCTTATCATTAAAAGTGTTGATTTAGTTTTCACGTCGTTTGTGGAATTTCTAAACAAAAATAAATTTAATTTCTGATTTTAAATTCGGAATTTTATCGAAAAAAATACTAAACTGTTATATTTCTATTCTGTCGTATTTTTATGTTTCTGGTACTCATAAACAGTAAAATTGTTTTTGAGGACAAAATTTTTAGGGTTCAACTGCGTTATGAACAGTTGATTTTCTGAATATAACAGTAGAGCGAAATAATCAAGACAATCAAAATTTTTGAGTCGGAAGGAACTTACTAAAAATGATAACATATTATTTATTTTGTTCGTTTCCAAATTAGGACCTTTAATGGAGAAACAATTCTTGATACTAATATTTACAAGCACTTGAATGCAAAATATTTATACATAGAAACACTACGTTACACGGCGACTCCAGCTCACATTCCGATTATTTACTACAATCTCGTAGAATAGTGTAAAATTACTTCTTATTTTATACTATTTCATTCATATATTTTATTTCTCATTAATTCTACTTGCTTTACTTACTGTACTAAATAAAATTTAAGTGTCGTATAAAAATAACTGTAAAGAGACATTTCTTTATAATACAAAACTTTTGAAACGTTAACGATATACGCGTCGTCTGCACTTTAACGAACATGTTACGACGGCAAAAAAAAATCTTTTTTTTTTTTTTGTGTAAATTATTATCAGTAATTATTTAAGAATTAAAAGAGATAGAAAGAGAAAGAGAGTTGATGTAAGGGAATTTAGGATAGAATTTTAAATGAGATAAAAAAGAAAGGGTAAATTATGTATAAATGTAAATGAAATGAAGAAAAGAGAAATGATTGGAATTTAAAACGAAAATAAAATGAAATTAATGAAAAAATTGCAAGAAATCCCAAAGTGTTAAACCAAATTATTTTAAAAGAAACAAAGAGAAGGTTATAATGAGTACGAAATTAATTGAAGATAATTTGAGAATTGCCGGAAAATAATTTGTATATAAAGAACAATATTTTTTTTTATCCAATTTCGTTCCTGGGAGAAGCATAGGATTGGAGCATGATATTGTATATAACCATGAACCAATTTCTTACGTCAGTGAGTTTACTGGGCAAGTGACGAGCCTATTGTAGTTAAAGAACAATACTTAATAGTCATAAATTCTTATTTAACAAAATATTGTGAAGATTCCCGCGTTATTGTCGTATTATAATCAGAGTAGTCGCACTTATTACCTTATACTACCAAATAATTGATTTAAAGCTGTGTTAAAATCTTCTCTAAGACTGACAATGTGATTATACAATACAAATAAGCCAAATATTCTCATATAAATTACAAAATGAAGATGCACTCTACTCTATAGAACTAGAAAGAAAAATAAATTTTATATATGAAATTGGTGAATAAGAGGAGAAGAAAAATATCAAATCAGTTTTTATTTATACAGTTACTTTATACAGCTTATATCCTTTTAAAAAATTTTATAGTCCTTTTTAGTTTTTTAAAATTTTTTTTAATTTATAACATATAGGTGATGATAATGATAGCCTCCTAGTAAAGCTTTAAAGCTAACAAAAAAAAAATAGTAACACTTTTTTAGGCATAAAATGTGATGAAACTATGAGGCAAAGGATTATTTATGGTATGTGCTTTTCTTTTTTTTCTTTTTCGAATTTTTAAAGTTCAAATACACACAATTTGTGTATATGTACATAAATATTAATGTACATGTATTTTAATTTTAGATAATGAAAAATATTTTAGCCACTGAGATAACGAAAATGAAAAAAAAATTAATATAATTTTTTTTTCTCGTTTTTCTCAAGGTAAACACAATGAAAATTTTAATTCTTTCAAAAAGTTTTAAAAGATTCTGATCCTTTATTTGTTTCTATATAAAAAATTTCAATACCTATTTAAATTATACCGTTATATATATATGTGTAATAATGTTTTTAAAGATTTTATAATAACCGAATAATTTGATTATATTTCTTATTTCTAGCATTTTTAGAATTTAAAATTCTTCTCATTTCTAGCCTCAAATAAGTAAAAATTTCATTTAAATCTGAAAAAGGGGCCATGAATGTTGCTATGGGCAAACAAATCCAAATAAAATTTACAACACAAGATTTGAAAAAAAAATAGATCCAAAATTTAGCTCAAGTCATTTAATCCGATTTTTAAGCTTCAATTGACAACAATTTTAAGTAAAAATTTAGAATTTTAAATTCAATTCGAAAAATGGGCACAAAAATAACGAATCAATTGTATAAAATTAATAAAGTTTAGCCGAAAGCCGTAAGTTTATTTCGTCTCACAGGTTCCTATGTATGATAATTACTTACGAATTACGATATACAAAAAATACTTCCACTTTGTCTATTTTTAAAAATAGAAGATCTCCATTTAAATATTTTGAAAACATTTATAATTGAACTAGGTTCAATTTATCAATAATTACAGAATTATTAATTGGGAATATTTGAGGCGCTCAGCACATTACTAGTCTACTAGCAAAAATGACTTTTTGAGTAAATTGCGATTAAAATATTTAAATATTTAATTTTTAAGAAAATTTTTAAAATTCAAAAGCAAAATTAATATCAGAATAGAGTGAAAAGAAGAGTAAACTAAGTATTTTTAAAAAATAGAACAATATTCTTTAGGCCATTACAAGTCTATTGAGCATAATAACTTATTTTTGCAATAATGTTAGATAACCCACCTATCAACATATACTGAGGGTCTCATTTGGAAAAATGTGACTCCATGATTTATTATAAAACTATGATTAATTTTTAAAACTAAATTTTTTTTGGTAAATTTTTAACCCCATAGTGCACATTCAGTTTGTCTTACTTACTAAAAATCCGGCATTTTACGATCATTTCTTTTTAATTTTTTTGTCATAAATCATTTTTTGAATGTAAAAATAATTTTTTAAAAATATTTTTATGTCATATATGATTTTTGATTTTATTTTCAAATCGCAAACATTCTTTTACCGAAATAAAAACAAAAAAAATATTTTTTCTCTTTCCTATAGAATTTTATGTAAAACGAACTTCAAAAGAAATTATTTTTATATAAAAAAAAAAAAAAAACTGGAAAATTTATTAAAGACATTTTAAGAGAAAAAAAAAATAAAGTTTTCAATAAGAAGAGAACAAATGTCTTATTCTTCCGTTTGGAATTTTCATTTTCTTCTCTTCTACTTAAAAATTATAGGAGGGTATCTGAAAAAGGACGAAAAAAATTATGTGTTTGTGCGTACATTGATAAGAACGGAATGGAATTTCAATATTGAAAAAATTCATACATAAAAAGAAAAATACAAAAAATAAAAACAATCTTTGAACATTAAAACAGATTATCCTTTATCCTTCTATTTTTACTTTTATTTTTTTATAATAATAAATTATTCATTTCAAGGATATTAAATTGCATGAAGGGAATTGAATAAAAATAATTGCGGTAGTGGGAGTAAAATAAAAATTTTTTAATCGAATTATCATTCATAATATGAAAAAAAAAACCAAAAAAGAAAAGGATATTTAAGCTTCAGCTGGCATTACAGTATTTTTACTTTCCTAAATCATAATATCGTAAGAAGTACAAATAAGAAATGATAGAGAATGGGTTTTTTGATTGAAAAGTTTTTATCTAACTAATTGTAAAGTTTTTTAATAATTAAAAATTATGTAAGAAATATTACAACGATAAATTAAGTATATTAATTTCGTATCATTTAAGCACTTAAAGGAGAAATTTTAATGATATCCTTTTGAATTCTATTAAAATGAAGTTGAATAAATTTAAATTAATCGCGTGTACACAAAAAGTATTTGCTATAAAGGGTGTGCGAGTCTTGATAGTACTTTCAAAACAAGATAATTTAGTCGACTTAAATATTTTTAATAAGGGAGCTACTTTTCTGCTTTTTTGAGTTGTCTGGTCTTAATGAGAGTTTAAATATATTGTGTGGTAGATAATCCAATAGAAGTTCTTTTTTAACGGACTCATTAATGAAATCCAGAACTTATTTACTCAGCAATGTATTAAAATGCTTACGAAAGAAAAATTCAATAAGTTGATTCGTTTTGTTCTAGACTTTCATTTTTTTTAAAAAATAGCACTCAAATGACTGTACTTTTCGAAATCAGTCCATTGTGTCATTCATTTTCTGAGTTATAAGGGATAATATAAAAAACGGACATGTTTCTTTATTATTTTTCTTAATTTCGCTTCATTTATTTATACTGTTGCTTAAATACCAATGTGTCCCAGACACCTTGTATATTAATAATGTAAAATAAATATATAAAAGTTCTATAAATAAAATAAATTATTAAAATTTCAAAAAGTGGTAAGGAATTTTATTGTAATTGTTTCAAGTGTAAAGGGGTCGAATTGGTAATTTTTGGGATGCACTATTGATTGTATTTCATGATTGTATTTCATGCATCGTACCTACAGCCATTGTTTTCGATATAACATAATTCACTAAAATCCGTTCAGAACTAAATCTCAAATGTCTAATGAAAATATTCCACGATTCGTCATGCTCATCATCAATAAGATCCTAACGATAAGGACTATTCCTAACCATGTTCTTAAATTTAAGCATTTTCGAAAATTAAAAGCATCTCGTATGTTTGAACAAATCTTGATAACTTTAATCAAAATGAGAAAAAATAGACCTTGACCTTGTCAACTCTGTGATACCCGTACGAATTTGTTATCCCATGTGCGAATAAATATGCCATAACTGACTATGGGGCAGACCATGACTTTAAGTTATTATTTAAGTTGTTTATGCAAAATTTCAGTACTGTGTTCTTCAAAATACTGTGTGTGCCAAACTACTGTTAAAGTTGTATGGCAGCTACCAGAAAGAGCCAAGTAATTTCAACGACTTTTATCAGACACATTGGCCCTATTAATATATTCACTTGTGTGAAATTTCAATACCACAGCTTTTACGGTTTCTGAGAAATAGGCAAATAAATTTTGAAGTTGTATGGCAGCTACCCGAACCAGTACCCCGATCATGTCCAATTTAAATAGGGTTCTGGCACTTACTACAATAAATCATTAGTGAAAATTTAGTGAAGTTAGCTCAATTAGTTTTTGAGTTATCGCTGGGACGGACGGACGGACGGACAAAGCTAAATCAACTCAGAATTCGACGCTGATCAAAAACATACACTTGAGTCTATATCTAACACCGTTATTTCTTAGCGTTACAAACAGTAAGGCAAATTTAGTATACCCTTCGAACATACGTTCGTACGGGTATAAAAAATTGTATAACACTAAGTGGAATTAAATACGAATTTCTAATTTTTCTTATGACACATCTTTATAGATATAGACAACAATTATTACACGTTCCTATATTTATCTTTAAACTTAAGTCTCATTATGAAATAACTCATCATATTGTCAGAAATTAGTTGTAATGCCTGAATGCATCTATGTATATTATATATGTATATGTAAATCCTTAAATTATTATAATTTGTTTACTTATGTTCTTCTTCTGTTAGTATAAGGTTAAAATTATTTACTTTTTATATAAACTTTATTTTACGTACACATCAGCATTATAATTACCATTTAAAATTTTCTCAAAGAAAATACAAAAATTTTATCTTTAAATTAAACTGTGCTGCAACTCTATGTATGTGTATGTGTATTTATAAAGTAATTGTATGGTTGTGAATATTGTTGATGTTTGTTTAAAGATAAACCAAATGGAAAGAAATCTTGGTATTAAAAGTTACTCTTTAATAGAAAATCTATTGTATATATACTTAATTCTGTAATGTAATAAAGATGCACATATTGGAATCGACATTAGAGAGTGTGATAGAGAAGAATATAATGAAATCTGCTGGAGATTATGAAAGCTTGTTTTTATTAAATTCAGTCAATGTTCTTTAGTTTGTGATACGATTAATTTTTTTAGTCAGAATCAAATTCTTTTTTCCCTATATTGTAAATTTTTTACATTTTGTGCCGAATATGTGTTTTCCAAGAATTCTTTTAAACGGAAGTATACAGCATTGGAAAGATAAATTAGCCCGGCAGTATGAAACAATAAGAAAATATTGACAAGGCCATGAATTCTTGCTAATTTTATTGCAAAAGCACAGTGAATGATTCTAACAGTCTGGTAAAAAATGCGAAGAGTCTTTATACTACTTATTTTTCAAAACGTGACATTATTTTTTTTAAACGCTGAGTATTGTAAGTTACTTTTATAAAGTATGATTGATTTTCAATTACAGCTTTAATTAATAACTTATATTTATGAAGCTTTAACGCAATTTCACGGACCATAACTCAATAGCGTTTAATTATTTACTGAGACCAGTGTCATTAACTTTTTAATAATGGACGAATAAAAATAGCTTAATAAACTCAGATCTTAACGTCATGCAAGATTTTTAAAATCTGTGTTTGCCTATCTCGAGAAATTGTTTTTAAATTTAATAAACGAATCTTCCTATGAGTAGGCAATTCACATTAATCCACCGCCGTTTAATCAAGAACAGTATATTCGTGGCACCACAATATTTACCTGAACAACGTTAACAATTATATTTTTCCAAAAAAAAAAAACTAAATAGCAAAATTGCATGAAATTTTTCTGTTTACACTTAAAAAGTTACTCCTAAAATACTTGATTAAAAAGTTCAATTTCATGGAGAATTTAGGTTTTGTGAGACGAAACTTACATTTGCATATACACATACGTATTTACATAGATATTTTTAAATAATTCACAATTGCATACTTATAGGCTCATAAATCTATAAACTATAGCAAGATATAACGAGGTGCAATGTTTTATTTGCTTAATATAGGAAAATGTTTCATAATTTTGAAATTTTTAATTCAATATTTTTGCTTTTATTCTTGATTTTTTGCGTCCTCTCACTTGTTCAATTCAATAATAGACATTATTAAACTCGTACATAATAGGAAGGAACTAACAATATGTCGATTTTTATTGTTATTGTTTTTTTTTTTTACATAATTTTGTTTGTCAGTTTAAATGACTTTTATTATCAAAATATGGTAAGTAAATTTATATTTCAAAATTTACATAGACAAAATTATTGAATGTTTTCAATGTGAGGTGTGTATGTTAAGGTTTATAAAGGTATGCTATAGATACATACGAATATTATAATAGACATTTTAAAGTTTGTTACAGTTACGTGACAGAGCATGTTTTAGGTATATAATAAAAGTATATTGGTACTCTCATGTGTCGTAAATTGTTGGATTTTGTTTTCTGTTTTTAATAAAATTCTAATATTAAAGTGTTACGATGAAAAAGGAAGTGATATCAAGAATACGGATTATGTCATAGGAAAAATTTTAAATTTTATAGTATGTTCTCAATTGTTATGACGCGTACCTTACGTCAGATTTTCGGTAATATAAGATTTTTGGTTCTTAGCGCAACAGTAATAAGAGTAAATTTGGGTAAATTGTCCTAAACTCTACTCTTTCTCAGCGTGTATTGTGAGATTCATTGACACGAACTGATTCATGAAATAATTAAATTCGAGTATTAAGGTCAACTTTATATTAAAGATTATTAAAAAATTTAAAAATTAATTTAAATTTAAAATTAAAATTTTAAAGTTACTTGGTCATATTTATACGAAATAGAGAACACTGGACTTGTTCTTTCAACTAGGCCACGTTTTTTGCTTTTTTCAATTCTACTACAAAAATTACAAAAATAACAACATTTAATTTTCGTTTCTTAAAATGTCACATTTTTTTTAAATTAACTACATTAATTGAAATTATTCACAAATTCAAACTGATTAACAATGTAAAACAACTTTATTAAAGCAAAATTTTATTAAAATGTAAAATGAAATTACGAGTAGAAAAATGTTTGTAATCACAACTTTTCTATTCTTCTTTTCTGTTGCATCCCAACTGAAATTATATTAACTCTTGTTATACATAATTCTCTAGATGACATCAGTTAAAAAAGGAAATTAAAAGACTTACTTTACAACTCTAAATTCAAATTACAAAACAAGCAAAAAAATTGAAGTAAAAAAATTTTCATTTGTTTTAAACAATTACAAACTAATGAAGAGTAAAAAGTTTTTATTTTTTTTATCTTTCTTTTGGATTTTAATTGTTGTTGGCTTGGGAGCATTTGGCATAACTCCTTTCAAATGTAAAATAAATCATACACAATTTTATAAGCAAAAGGCGTTCAAAATATCCTTTGGTTTTTACACATAACAAAAACAATTGAATTTTGTAAATTTTTTTTTTCGTAAACTCTTTGTATCTTTGGCTTTAAAGCATAGTGTTTATGACAAAAAAAATTATGACAAAAAATTTAGAAAATAAGGACAAAATAAAAAATTGCCTTCAAAAACTTTCTAAACTTTGAGAATTTTTTTAAGAAATCAACAAAACAAAGCAAAATATTGAAATTCAATTTTTTCGAATTAAAAATTAAAAAATTCCAATGGAGACCATACTGGTTTAAAACATTGAGTCTTAAGCATTAGAACAAAAAAATAAAATTCTTGAGAAAGACCAAGGTTGAACAGGGCATTATAATTAAAAACATGACGTGTCGAACCCACAATGTAAAATAAAAACAATGAAGAGTAAATTCGCAAAAACAAAAAGCATTTGGTTTGTGGCTTTGTTTGAGTTTTTGCAATATTTTTGCATGTTATACAATACTTGCTGGTTATTTTCCTTTAACATGAAGCTCTGATTAATAACATTAAAGTCTGAATGTATGAAATTATTTATTAAAGAGCATATTGGAAACAAAGCTACCAAGTATAATTTTAAAAATTATTTCATGTAATACCATAACTGATGGTACTTTCCATTGAAGCATTGAAATAATTACTAGTACATTGCAACTACAAATCTTATATATTCTGAATCCTTTAAATTAAACAGAATTTCAAATAAATCTAATAATTATATAATTATTTTAAGTTCAAGTTCTGTTATTTTTCGTTTTCAATTTCGTATCAGCCTCTTGAGAAAGTACTCTTTGGAAGAAAGCACTCTTTTAGCCAAAATAAAAGTATAACCTGCATGCCAAAGAGTCGGGAGTACAATATGCAAAAGTGCAAAGTGCAAAACATAAGCCAACATAAAAAATATTTAAAATTAATTCTAAATAATCATACTTTCACTCTAACACTGAGCTTTTCTCTAAATTTTGTCATCTTTGTGGCATTACGTCAGATTCTCGTAGTGAATTTTTTCTGCTATTAACTTAAAAAGCTCGCAGAGCATATTTTATGTTTATAATTTAAAAATCTCTTACATCTTATAGGAATAAGTAAAAATAAAATATGAAATAAATTACAACTTGAAAAAATATATTGTAATTTATTAAATGAATAAAATAACACAAATCAAATATAAAATTAGAATTTGATTGAACATCTCATTAGGCAAATAAAGCATTATGAAAAAAAAAATAAATAGACATTTATTATGTAGAATATTATGTGCTAACCATAATTCATGCGAATATTTCATTTCCTTAAAAAAGAAAAACTAAAAGAATTTTTGTAATAAATTCGAATGAAAATTCGTTTTTTCTCTTTTTCTTATAAAATGAAAATAAAATATACAAAAATTACGATTATTATTGTTCATTTCTCCTTCTCTCTCTCTCTCTCTCTCTCTCTCTCTTAATATGCTCATCTATTAATAGGCCTCCTTAATATTATAACAAAAGGTGAATTTCCTTTCATAAATTATAACACACATGTTTTACGCACGTTTCACTATGCGTATATGAAATTAAAGTCAATTTTATTCTCTTCGCACATTTTAATATTGAAATTCTTATAGAGTCACTAAATCTTTTATTATTACATTATAATATATGTATATATATATATGTGTGTTTGTACCAAAATGTAATATTACTATTACATCGTCCTTTTAATATGCATATGTGCGTTTAATACTGTTTTTAATAAAAGCCTAATGAGCATACGAATTACGGAAATCTTATAATAAATAACGAAACGTAAATGAAAGGAAAAATAACAAAAAAAATAAATGAGAAAGAGAAATGAGAGCATATTTTTTTTTCTCCTTGTTATTTCCTTTTCATTTTTTTTTTGCCAATTTAAATTTCGTATACGCTTTTCATTTAAGATATGGCAAAAAAAAAATTTTATTATCTTCTTTTGTGTCCTTTGGAGAGTAAGAAAAGTAGGTGAAGATCATAATTCTTCATTTCTTATTATTTTTACCTATATGTTTTTATAATATTCTATTTGAATTTGGAATTTCGAGCTTTTTTTTATAGTTAGGTAATTTAGATTTTTACCTGGAAAGGTGTATAACATAATATAAGAATATGAAAAATTTTTCTATAATAAAAGAATGAAGAAAAAATTTATTTGAGAAAATAATGATTGTATTCGGTTTATCCGACTTCGTCTATTTTAAATGTAAAATAACAATAAAATCAATTTTGCATACTTTTAGGGATTAATTTTGAAAACATTATTGTATTAAAAATCTACATACTTGCATAGCATTTACTCTAGTAAAACAGATTAATTGTTTAATCAAAAAAATTAATTCTTTCGCTTACGCGACTGCGGATTATGAAAGGTTCACCATACCACTGAATTTAACAATTTATTATTTCGAGTTCGTTCTTTCTTAATCAAAGATTAAATAAAATTAATTATTTATAGACCGTAAATATTCTAAAACTATTAAAATTATATTATTTTATTTTACAATATTTTTTTTTACTCCAACTTCCGCACTTGAAATTTTGTCTTTGAAAATTGAGAATTTCTTTCTTTCGTCATTTTTTCGAAGGAAGATAATGTCCAATTACGAAAACAACTGTTACTCAGTTGCTCGGGTCGGGAAGTAGAGGGAAACTGCAAATATCGATGTACGTTCTGCAAGAGTATTGATAATTGAGATACAAGAGCAAAGCTCTTTAAGTGGAAAAGCTGTAGGTGCTTTGGCTCCAAAGATATTTAAATTTACCAATTGAATAGCCCACGAAAGGGTGCCTTAGCTCAAAGCAATGTCACGTATGATAAGACTCCGAAGTTACTCAATTAAATAATTAGTTCTTGTTTAATTTTG
Source organism: Condylostylus longicornis (assembly GCF_029603195.1). Taxonomy (NCBI): domain Eukaryota; kingdom Metazoa; phylum Arthropoda; class Insecta; order Diptera; family Dolichopodidae; genus Condylostylus; species Condylostylus longicornis. Next base: position 1,905,852 of record NW_026577982.1, read on the forward strand.
TATTTTTATCTTTATAAAGAATGCAATAAAGTAAAATATTGTTACGTATAAATATTGAGAGTGCAATATGGATTAAACATATTTTTTTTAAAATAAATTTGTTTTGGTTGTCTTGGAACAACGTGCTGAGTACATACTGTAAATATGTTTGTACTAAATGTGCAAATCATATTCGGAATTTACTTTCATACAATTCTTAATTAATTTGCTCGGTAGACATAATTGTAGAACAAAGCTGTAGAAAGGACTCATTAGTAGATATCAGGAATGTTTTAATCAACTATACAAAACTAGCGATCTGTTTAATGGTAAATTGAAAATAATTAAAAACCTTGAAGATGTTACAAAAATATCTGCCGAATTTCTCAATGCACCTATTATACGTTATATAATGAATATAAAAAAATTAATGACAAAAATAGAATGAATCAGATTATATGTTACCTATTAACTAACTAATATTAGTACAATAACCAACAATCATTTGAAATTTCCAAAAAAAAAAAAAATTACCAACAACAAACAAAAATAAAATTATTAAAGAAAATTCGAATTATTTCTACCTTTTAGTCACGTACCAAATTTCCGCCGTCTCTTGATATTAAAATTTTTCATTTTTCTCCTAAACCCTATACCTGCTTCTTTCTATATTCACCTGCACTTTGCTACTTCGTTTTGTTTTTTTTTGCCAAAAAATTAATTCGTGATATTCTTAGATTTTACTAAATATTTTTTTTTTTCACTTCTATATTCTTAAGAAAAAAATCACTTCAGCAAACGTAATTTCATATCCTGTGAATCCTTGACTTCTTTATATTTTACTTATATTTTCTGGATATACCTACATAATATCTGATGTTATTTTTTAGTAAGGACATAAGAAAAATACTTAAAAACAAGGTGTTCATATGGAAAATAAAATAGAAAAATTACAAAAAATAAAAATAAATCTTTGATATAAAAAAATAAAACAAATACACAGTTATTCCAAGAGGATATACGAGAATATTTGTGAGTTAAAAAAATAAGGATATCTTAAGTTAAAAAATATACGTTTTATATTCGTGTACGTAAAAGGTACGTGAAAAACAAAATTTTTTTTTTCCGACTAAAAAAATATTTTCTCTCGTTTTTTCTTTTTTTTTTTAGATTTCCGAAGATGACTATCAAATAATGAATGAATGACAACTCCTCACCCTTAATTTAAACGCAAATAAAGTATAGTCTATAGGTCGTATATCAGGATATTTATATTTAGATTCATGCGTACATATAATTTATGTGTAAAAATAAAAAAATATAAATTTATTTTCTCATACGTGAAAAATGATATAGGAAATTGGTAACTTAAGATATCTTAAGATTTAATAATAATGATTTCAAGGAATCCTTATTAAAGTTTTTTCTATATTTTTAAATTTAGAAAAATTATTATAACAATGTTCAATCAGGCGGAAATTGTAACAATTTGTAGAATATTTCGGAGCGATATTGTAAGAGTACTGACTACTTCTTTAGCCTTGATCTACTATAACTACATTAGCCAGGGACTTAGTGTCCATAGAGATATATTCTAAGGAATTCAATGAAAATTCATTTAAAGATAATGGGACCCTAAATTCAAAATTGTGTTGCATTTTATACAATTAATATTAACAGTTTTTTACTCCATTAGAATATTTTTTAAAAATTCATGTACCGTAAAAGCTGTATATTACACCGAAGGGAGGACAAAAACGGACAGGATGTATAAACATAAATCTAGTAATGGGGATCGAAATAGAAGAGAAAGAGCAATAAATAAATATATTTCTGCAAAATGCTATGTTCATTCATCGTTTGATAGAGATTATAAGCCGAGATCTTTACTTGGTACATTACTCAACAGAACATAAATTACAGAGCTTTATAAGAATATTCTTAAATGATATGTAAGAATATTCTCTCTTTGACGGTACCATAGACTTGAAAGTGCTCGGAAGAACAGCTATTTTTGAATTATTTTATTTTATTCAAAACTTTTAACTCCATTTACATTGACACTTTATCGTAAATTTATTTCAGGTTTTGATTTTTTTTTTTCAAATCTCTCCCTGGTACAGTATTTTGACCCGCCACTTGTAATTCGAATAAAAAAAGTAAAAATGCTTACAGACACTAATTTCGTTGAAATTTCGAATATTTTACTGGAAAGTTTCAATGTCTTCTATCCACCAAGGACATAAACTAATTTTCATCTAAAAATAAGAAATTCCAAAATTAAAATCTCACTTCTTCTCGAACCGAAAACTAAAACTAAAATATAAGGCCAAATTTGAGTGAACACCCAAAAATGATAAAGGTGAATAAAAAATAAGTAACAAGAGAACAAAATCAAAAAAAAAATTCTAGAATAAATATTGAAGTCAATTGGTATAGTGTCAAACATTATTATTGTCTTCCACTTCCGTTTCCATTATTTATTTTTCTTTTTTTTTTGTTCGGATTCAAAAAAAAAAAATTTTTTTACTGTTTGCATTTACGCCCTCATGCCCCCCCTCCCCCTTCCCCCTTCGATTTTATTTTTCCTTTTTAGTCTTATGGGTGAATTATTAAGGATGTCTTTCAAGTGTTAAAACGATCAAATAAACTGTCACTTTTTTTCGTTTTAGATTAGATAAATTTATTTTTTCATATTTATTTTATTCTGTTATTTAACTTTTGTTAATGTGACATGTAAAATCCTTTTAAATATTACATACAATGTATTATAAAGGATATAACATAAATACATGTAATATGAGAGAGTCAAAAAAAAAAAAAAGTGCTTAGGAAAATATTTGTTTTTAACCCGAACAAATATAAAATGAGAAATGACGAAAAAAAAATTTACTTTAGTTTGATTTGTTTGGTTCGTTTCTTTTGTCCAAATATGAATTTTTTATTTGTTTATTGGATTTTTGAAATAGGACTTTAATAATATATTTGATTTTACATAACCTTTTGATTATTTTGAACTTTCGATAAATAAAGCATGATAAAAAATAATTATTTTCTTAAAACAATTTGAATTTCAGAACAAGATTGTGTTAAAGGCCACAATTCAAAATAAGATTTACACTGTTCCATACATACGTGTTTGAAAACTCTACACTTTATATAACATTTTAGCTATAAACTAAGCTATGAGGGAAAACATTTTTTACAATATAGGAAGTTGAAATAGAGTTATGCAACTGCAACCGATTGAACAGTGTGATATGACCAAATTATGTACAATTATAGTGTTTCTATATTTTAATCAAAATTAGTCTTTGAGATAAAACCTACTCTTTGGAAACCTACTATTAGTCTTTGGAAACCTACTATAAAATATGCAATTCAATAAATAAGGAGGGATGGTTGTAAAATGTAGAGCATAAATTTACATACATGAGTCATTCCAATTAATAATGATAAATTTCTAAATCCGATTACTAATTTAATAATTCCAAAGAAAATAAGACTCATAATACAAAATGACTCAATATAGTGCAAACACTTTTAAAAATATCATTAAATCAAGTAGCTAGCTATGAGATAATTTTGAGTAGGAATAATTCAATGAATCACACGAGATCACACGAGATCACGATGTCTTAAACAATACTCCAATTTTGTAATTTCCGAAACATTTTCCGGAACACTGTTCTTCATTTAGAATTTATCTAATTTAAAATTAATAATCTTAATTTACTCCGGTCCATAAAACATTTTTACATTTAAATCCGATAAATAATTCTGCAAAAGTCGAATATGTCTGCAATAGAGCAAACCTTTTCAGAACTCAAATTTTAACCTTAAATATTTAATAAAATCTCAAGCTTAATCTGATAATTGAAAATTTAAATTTAAAATTAATCTTCAATTTAATTTGTTTTGTTCCTTTTTTTTCTCAAATCAAGGATTTGTGGCAGTCCTTTCAATGGTTCTGCAACATTGTTTTCGTAAATAGCTGCAATATTTTTCAATATTTTTTTTTTTTCCATTAAATTTTAATTGAAAGATAGTAAAAATTATAAAAAATCTTTTTCATAAAAGGAAATTTTAAATTCGCGGAAGACCTTTATATCCGGTTCCTATTTAAATAATTCTTTGAATTTTATTCTTTTCATATGACGTTTTTAAGGTTTTTATTTAAAAAAAAATATTTTTCACAACTTCCTTCGGTTTTTTTCCTTTATGAGCTCAAACGATTTTCCTTACATTTTAATTGCATTTGAATAATAATTTTGTAATTTTCTAATTGTATCCTGTTTGCAACTCATTTACTTTGCATACACAGAGAAAAAATTTTTTTGTTTTTTTTTTTTAATTTTTATTTTCTTAATTTTTACTGTTAAATTTTAATTTTCCGCATATACTGTGCTTAAAAATTACATTTGCATATTCTATTTCCTTAAAAAATCTTTTATATGCGTTTAAATTTTTGTGTATAATGCTATTCCGTAATAGTGTAATGAAATTCGTAAATTGCTTATAAGACGTATAGGGAAATGCGAATTATTTAACAGAATTTTGATAAAATTATGATTTCCTAATGATTATTAAATAAGAAATCGGTGTTTACTGATTCGCATTGATGAATAAAATCCTAATAATTCTATGAAATTTCGATTAAAAAAACATCCTAATTAATAACTTGGAAAATTACCATTTATAATTGGAAAATGTGGAAGACTGTTACTTTAATCTTGTTGTAATTTATGTATTTAATTAGATTCGTGTTCCAAACAATTATTTCATGAAATTTTAGTGAAATTGCCATGAGCGAAATTAAAGTAAGGGAAAATTTAAGTTATGGACCTCGGTATCTACTCAAGTGGCTATTACGATGTTTAAATTTTTTATAGGCTGAAGAAAAAGGATTTCTGTTAAGCGTTGATAATTCAGCTGACGGAATCATCAATAAAATTTTTATAAAAATTTTATCATTGAAGGTTCTTATTTTGTTTTAAAAGTGCTTTAAAACTCTATAAATATATGATTTTTTTTGGAATATACAAAGCAAGTATACAATTTCCGGACAAAACTTTCGTGCAACTATTTCCATAATAAGAGAACTAATTGTATTTCGTTGTTTTTTTCACTATAGCTTTTGACTATTCCAAAATTTGAGAGTAGCCGTTCACATTTTAATTGATTTTTATCGAATTTTTCTTATTTTCATAAATTTTGTACTTTAATTTTGCTAAAATATTTTTAATACAAGAAATTTGTGTAATTTTCTAATAACATTATTCAAATAAATTAAATTGAATTCTTTGCAATTATAGAATCTCTGAATAGTAAAGTAGAAAAAAATTTCTATTTTTAAATTATATTTTTATCCAAATTATTTTTACATAAAATATTTGTTAAAGTATAACTTATTACATAACAATAACCAAATAAAACAAATCCTTTGCAATATTGAATTTGAATGTTTTTTTTTTTTAAAAGAAGAATGTGATAAATTTCATTTCTCGAAACTCCTCAAAAAAAATATATTTTAAGAACTTTATTCAAAATAGATATTGTGCTCTCTATTGATCCCCTTATCATTCAGTTTAGCACGTTTATTTTTCATAAAAAAATGAAAAAAAACTGAATAAACACCGAAAAATTACACCGAAATGCAACATAAAAACATTTTGTAACAAAAAACAATTAAATCTTAAAATAAATAAAGAAATAGAAAAAAAAAATCATTTTTACTTAAAAACAAAATTGTACACATTTTTGACATTTTTCCCATACACTACAAGAAAACACCAATTGAATAAAACTAATCGAATTTAGAGGAAAATCCAAGGAAAATTTACATGTATATTCGGGAGCCTGAATTTTATAATAATGCATCTGTTTTAATATTTCAAAATAATAAACAATATTCTATGTAAAATTCAATTAAAATTATAATTCCTAAGGGCGTAAGAACCTTATACTTATAAAATTTATTTAAAACTTCATACAATATTCATAGTTAATAATATTGGTATTTATAATATTGATCGTCAAAGTCTGTGTTTAATGATAACATGTAACGTTAATAACCTTATTCCTGATTATTTCAACAAAAGCAAACTACAGTAGAAATCGATTATAGCATATCCTATAATAAAAATTAACGCTATAACTGGTATACACAAATAAAAAATATGTACTCTTCAATTCAAAGTCCAAGTGAAAATGAAATTTAAATAAAAATAACACTTAAGGCTTATCCAAAATAGAAGACTTTTTCAAGTGGAAGATTCGTTATTAACAGATAACAAAAATATAATATTAACAGAGACGTCGCTGAAGTAAAAACATTTTCAAACTAATTTTTCGTCAAAATCGAGTTAAGTCATTTTTTTTCATACATTATACAGGATGAAGCTTCCATGAAATGAAAATTCTTTAAAATCCCTGTGTCTCGGAAACCATTGGGATTTGAAACCTAGTTCTGAATAAAAGTTTTACTTATTTTTGATGCCCTAAATTATAGTATATGTTATGTCACTGATTACTAAGTCACTCTGTTTAAAAAAACCAAACTTTGTTATAGTTTTTATTCCTTAATAGCCGACACATCGTTATAAACGATTTTTACTGTATTTTTATATTATACATTAACTGTCTGCTAATTGAATTCAGTGTTTAAAATTATTAAAATTATTCGGAATGTAGTAATATAAAGACTTCAAATTGAGTTCTAAAATTCATTGGCCTAAAATCAAAGATTATTAAAATTATCACACAAAATTCAATAATTTATTTCTGATTTTCATATTCACATTAAAATATTATTTAATTATAAAATTAATTATTAAAAAAAATCCCAATGAATCTTAAAAAAAATTTATTAACCACATAATTTAATTGCATATTTTTTATAATAATCTTCCTGGTACCCTTAATTCCAATACTACTTATAACAATAGAATGAAACATTAAAAAATACCTTTAAATATGCAATTAAAAATAACATAAAGTCACCGTCTAATTAATAAATAGAGATTAAATTTTACTCCTTCTCCGGAATTATACTTGTAGTTCATATTTAATATTTATAAAGGACCTCTAGTTACGATGTAAATTTTTTGGTTACTGTACATTATGTATAGGAATAGCTAAATTTTGATTTAACTGTAATAATAATAAAACTTAATTATTTTCATTAGCAATCTTATTTTATAAATATGCGCTTCTACCTCTTCAAATTTTACACCATAATAATATTATACATCATGCTAGATCCTTTGAATATATGCAACCTTGTAAAAAAAAAAAAAACACTTCAAATTTCAACAAATTTATTTATTCGATTGTAGTGCAATGTTATACAATTATGAAATGTGTACTAACTCACTATTCTCCTGCACTATTATAAATAATTAATTAACATTAAAAATTTTATCTTCCTCCATTTTTATAATAAAGTGCAAAGAAGTTGACAGGATTTTCAAGTTAATTTCAACAACCCTTTATATACTCTATTTATATTTTCTATATTTTCTATATATTTCTATATTTCTATATACATATACAGAGACGGAAAATAAAAAATATTGTGTTCCTGTTTAAAAAAAATATGAAAATATTGTAACAAATATGAATGGAAACCAATGGAAAACATCAGGGAATTATTGCAATCATTATTATTATACCAATGCTATCGTTTAAACATTACCATCCTTATTATAATATTATTATGATTATCATTATTGCTGCTACACCATTACATAGGAATGTTACTTTTTATACACATTACATACATGCATACATACATAAAATATTAGTGGTTCAGAAGGCAATCAACATTACTATGTTAAGAGATCATAGTATATTCATATTGCTAAGCTTCCGAAATTAGAATATTTAGAATTCAAACATCAGACGCATTTAGTATTTTGTTGTCATCAATTTCACACTTAATTTTTGGTCTGTGGTTTTCTGTAATTTTTGAATAAACAAAAAAAGAAAACAAAAAATACGACAATAAAATTAAACAATTTCATATTCAGAGTAAATAGAAAAATAAATTAAAAATTATGAAAATGTTATAGTCGGTCGCATAATTCTGTATTTAAATAAAAATATTTGATTTTTTTTATATCAATGAATATTGAGTTAGAATCACTCAATTCCAGCGTCGTATTGCAACAGAAACTTTGTAAATTTTTCGATTTGTTGATTAATAAAAAGTAAAGGTTGTTGCAATACAGCCCAGATTCATTGGAAATCCAAGTTTAGCACTTCAGTTTTCAAAGATTTAGGTCTAAATAATAAAAATTTAGGCAATTCTTTATTAATAGTCTGATCGGGTATTTTACTTGCCAAGTGAGAAGAAAGCGAGTAACTATACCATATATTTGTAAAATGTAATTTTGAGAAAAGATTTTGAGAATGAGTGAGAAGAATTATTCGTATGGCGTCTTTGAAAAAATGAATAATCTTATTGGAAAATGAAATATCCATTAGAAAAATTGACAAAACAAGGTACACGATTAGGCTGTTAAACGATTTTCTTATTAAAATATCATAAAATTGCATATATTTAGGAGGAATGTTAATGAAATAATTTCCAAAGACAACAACGGAAATAATAGTTATGAATGTGTTCTTAGATAAAAAGACAATTATGCTGTTATATTTTTACATTTTGTATACACAATTTCAATAAGCTTATGTTGTCCAAGAAATCGACAAGTGAAAAATTTACATTTTACAAATTTTACGAAGTTTTGAATGGCCACATTTGTTCTAATAAAATTTTTCCTTTCAATTTATATCATAGGGGAATATGATTTTCTTTAGGGAAGAATATGATTTTAAAATTAACTAACATTTGCCTAACTTTAATATTTAATTTTCTTATACCCATAATGTATAATTAGAGATAACTATTTCTAATTTAAAGGTTTAAACTTAAAAACCATGAAGCATCCATCATATGGAAGTATGAGAACGTTATTTTATTTAGGAAAAACTTATTATTATTTATATCCTTTATATCCTTGAAAATTTTTGTACTTTCCCTTCCTCACACATTCATATACAACTATGCATTTATATAAAATGAGATTTAAATTTTAACGATGGACTAAAATAATTTTGATGACATTATACAAAAATTTTTCTATGATCAACTTGAGAATACATCAAGGAAAATTTTTGAAAAAAACAAAAACTTCAAAGCATCAAAATGAAATGTCGTCACACAATTAGTTAGAAAAAAAAACAAAGTTACTCGTCTGTTTTGTTTTAAATTTGTCATTTAAAAATAAAAAGCCAAAGTAAGATATCAAAATTTTATAATTGTCAGTAAGGTTTTTATTGCATACATACTTGAAATTCCTGTGAATAAATGTGTGTGTAAAGCCAGATAGGAAAATAATGCAACGCTTCTGTTCATTTTGATCCGTTTTACAATAATTTATTTATCAGAAAGTAAAAATTTTTGTTCATAAATTTGCAAGTAATTTTAATAAAAATTCATTGAATGTACTTCAAACTTTTGACAGATTTAATCGGGAAAATAAGCTGCACGATATTTTAGGCTTTTTATTTCTATATGACTTTTCTGACTCAATGAAATTATATGGATAGATAAATTCGATTGGTACTGGAAAGGGCTTTAGTTAAATTTCTGTGTATCTCCGAAAAACGTTAGCAATATTTGCACTGTACAGAATATTTAGTATAATAACATTACACGTGCTTATATATTTTAATAATTGTAATTATATTTAATAGCTAATGCAGCTGGTTCCGTTTAAAAGTACATTGCGAAAAGACATTTATTCCTTCTTCGAGCATTACAATAGAATCTAGAACCAAAAATTTTGGAATAATTATTTCATTGCCATATAATTATTAGAGATTCATTGTCATTCTTTGTTTATATTTCGTTAATCTTATAGTGCCGATGAAATAGATAACAGGAAATTGACATTTTGTTTTCCAATTTTATTAGAATTTACATGGAATAAGTTATAAAGGAATTTTTGTAACATCGAGTTGCCGTGGAAAATTTCTTTGAAAATAGAAGACGATTAGTTATAACAATTAATTTGAGGACTCAACTCAACAGCTCAGCTCATGCGAAATTGACAGTACGACATAAACGGGAAAGCCATTAGACAGAGTGAAAATAATAGGTGCATTTTTTAATATTTTTTTTTGAAATGTGACAAATATTACAAAAAACAATTCACTAGATTTATAATATTTACTTTATCTAAGATTATTTGTTGAGAATAAAGTTATTGTACAACAAATTTTTTTAAAAATAACAAAAACTTAAAAGATCTATTCGCAATCAAAAGAAAACATCGAATTTTGACTGACATAAAATTTAATTTCCTCATCATTTATTAGCAATCAAATGAATTTATTTTCAAAATTCATGTCATCCCAATTGTAATCGTGTCTTACTATTTATCTATTTGGATGAAATCTATTTATGTATACTAATAATTAATTTTGAGTCTTTTAATTTGTATACTTCCTACTTGTTCTTGAAAGGTATTTGTACTTTTATAGCATTTTAAAATTATTGTTAATATCTAAATTTTTTTAACAGATTATAATATAGGCAATTGTGTTTAAATATTTTAAGCTATACCGAAATTTCTCATTTTCCTTAGAAAAAGGCAAAATCCTTTTCATATGCAATCGATAATAAAAATTTTGTATGAATATTCTATACAAAATATGATCATAATGGTACCAATCGTATTTAATTACTATTACTGATTTAAATTCGGAAGTATCGGTTCGAGTAACTATGATAAAGCTCGTAAGAGAAGATTAGAGAAGAGCAAAATTTGAGAACAGAAATTTTAGTAAAATGTATAATGAATTCGAAAATTTGAAATCCTGATTTAATTGTAATAAAGTATACGGTGACAACAAATTCGACGAGTCCAGCTCTTCAATACTTAAAAGCGGTTTTAATCAGATTTTACATTCACATTGTGTGTAATAGTTTTACGCTAAAAACGTGTTATTTATTAAAACGTGTTATGTTATTAAAATGATAATAATTTGGTCTTATTTAATTACTTCTCCAAATTATAGAAATAAATTCATGATAAAATTATAGACTTAATTTAACTTAATAGAAATTTCTTCATGCAACTGCAGAACAGATGGATGACGTAATCAAAGGAACGAGTTAAAGGCAGAAAAATTAATTAAAAAATTTTTCTCCTCGAACTGGACTCGAACCAGCCTTTAACTCATTCCTTTGATTACGTCATCCATCTGTTCTGCAGTTGCATGAAGAAATTTCCATTAAGTTAAATTATTAGTGTAATATGCACATACTTATTAATTTCACAACTATGATGTTGTATTAGTAAAATTCATATTATAGACTTAGTTATTTTCTGGTTAAGAATTGCCAATAGTGTAAATATTTAAAATTTTTATTTCAATTTTGTCAATTTCCTTTAAAAAGTACAATAATTATCATCGTCCATCAGCCAAAAAAAAAATTTATTCTCTAAAATAAAGATGATTTTAAAAACATTAATTTACAATAATATTTTATAAGGGTAAGGATGAGATTCTATTTAAAAAACAAAACAATATTAATAAAGTTTTCGAAAATCAACAAAATATATAAAATAATTTCAATTATTAGCTGTCAATCGGTTCAGTTCAACCCTATAATCGGATAATTGAATGCATTGTCATTCTGGTTATCACTTTAAATTTTTATATGTACATACATTGCGCACATACACATACGTACCATCGTTATATCTATATATTGAATATGCTTGTATTACTAAGTCATAAATTCATTCATGTTAAATATGAACCCATATATATACAAAAATATACACGTATATATAGAGTATTCATTTAATATTTCAATGTTATATCCTTTAAGGATTTTTATTTTTTTTTCTGTTTTCCTTAATATTTCGACAAAATGACTATATGTATATGCAAAAATCGGATTCATTGATTGCATTTAAAATTATTAGTAAATTGAATAACAACAAAAACAATAACATACAACTAGTATTAAAATTTTAATAAAAGAGACAAGAGAGATGAGAAGGAGAATGAAAAATATAAAGTGTTTGGTGAAAGTGTTAAAGAGAAAACAAAAATAATAACAATATACCCTCTTTGTCTCTCTATATATATATATATATATTTTACTCAAATTTTATTTTTGTTTTTATTATTATAAATCTGTTATTGAACAATAAAAACAAAAACAACAATAATAATAACAGAAATGAAAAACAATTATCGTTTTATTTCACTATTAAAATTTCATGTCTATGAATATTCATGAATTTACAATAAAAAAAAAATTAAACAATAAAACAAAAGCAAAAAAAAGAAAAAAGGAAATAGGAAAACATAAAAAGGATTTGATTATTATTGTATATCTACTTCTAATAAAAATTCATGAACATTAAAAAATATTTTTGTGAACATCAATTTTGTGGCAGGACCAAAAATTCATTCTACTATTATGTACATATTATGTACAGTGTGATTCAGCAACAATTTAGGAGTCATATACCATCGGGTAGAGGGTCGAAGTTGAGTAAATTTTTTGTTCAGAACATAAGGGTAAATCGAAATCGTTTTCTAGCTTTTTAGATAAGTTTTTTTGCTTAAAAAGCTTCAAAACAAACAATTTTCAAAAGGGATATCAGAGGGCTCTAAATCAAGAATGGCGCATTATTAGGTTTTACTCGTTTTTTCGGAAATATAAGCATTCGAACTTTAGGAAAATTCCAAATTTAGGAAAATTTTTACCCATATTTTTTTTTTTTACTTTTTATCCCAAAAATTTCTTATAAATTTTTGGAAACTTTCAAAATTCTTTCTGCAGAATTTTGCCCAGCTACTTAAGCTTTAATATTAATAATTAGAAGATAAAAAAAAAATTTTTATGATACAGAAAATTTAGCAAAAAATCCATTTGTACTTCAAGATTTTAAAGGCCTTAAAAAAATAAGTACTTCTTTTGTTCCGAACAAAAATTTTACTCATTATCGGCTCTCTACCAGGTGATACATATATGGATCCCAATTCATTGCTGAATCACTTTGTTAAGAAATTTTCGAAAAAACAAATATTTATGTAAAATGTTTATATAAAAATATAAAGACAATTTATTGTACTAATAATATGAAGTTGCTACATTCATAGTAGTGTACAGAAATATACAGAATAAACTAGGATAAATTTTGTTGTATCTGGGAAAACTCTGATCCTTCTGAAGTTATAATAAAAAAAAATAATAATCTCTTTAAAATTTTGAAGTCTTGAAATTTTATTAATTAAAAACCATCATTAAGATAATAAAATCAAAAATGGTATTTTTTTTAGAATTTGGAAATTTTTTTTTGCAAAATATTGATTTTCAGATTATTTCATAAATGTGTTCGAATAAAACGTTTCTGAAAAGTAAATATCAATTAAATGTATTGTATATTATATTTAAAAAGAAACATGAAAGTTATACAGCTACTAAAACTGAAAATTTTTAAGAACTTGTGGAAAAATTAAGAAAAATGTGAAGTAATTTCTAATATTATTACCTTAATTTTACGTTCTAAGCATAAACGGTTCGGGTATATTATATAATATGCATATAATTCTTGAAATTTTAAGGAGGATGAGGATACGTAAACAAAGTAGTATAAAAGTAGGAATACCTTTCCATTAGTATAATGAACTAAAATATTTAATAATACATTAGAGTGGTAAAATACAGTGTAGCTTATATTTGGTATTAAAGTATTTTATACAAATCACTAAAGACAATATTATTTTACGATTTCAAATTCGGGAATTAGACAGTTTTTCCATGAAAACATTTATTTAATAATATTTTCCATTTGAAGTTTTTTTAGCCAATTTTTTAAAATATTATAAATTATTAAGAAATTATGGCATTCATAATAAGATTAATTATATTTTATATATCATATAAAATATAATTCTTATATTTTATATGATATATAAAATTACGATACAAAAAATATTTAAATTAATATTCATTTTGTCAGGCAGGAATGGTAACAGCTTTTCCGAAAAAATTTTTGATTATTTCTGAAAATTCTAAAATGCATTTTGCGTCTTAAATATCAGAAATAAAATATTTTTTCGTTTTCTGTAAATATGAAAGTATGTACATTATAAGTATGAGAAGTAGAGGCTTTTGAAAGGGCACTCAATAGCTTTTAAGTACTAAATATGCTTACTCTTTATGTGGAAGCGTTTCTTACCCTTTTCAAAGGACAAAACTTTCACATTATAATTAAAATATTCGCTAATATTTTGTTTTAAGCTACAAACTTTTAGAATAAAAGTACTAAAAACAAAATCAGTGAAACAAATTCTAAGAAAAACACCCAAGAAAATGAAGAATAAAAAATTCAGTGGAGAAACGAATCCTTAAAGAACAAACTTCTATTAATATTCCGATCTAAGCATATTTTTCAGCTTTGACTCTTTTATTATTTTTTTTACACTTTTACTCCAATTTCTTTTTTTTTTTTTAAGATAAATTGAATTTGAATTGAACAGAGCTAATAGATAACTGTGTAGCTCACTTAATGTACGAATGAATATGTATATACCAGTAGCTACATAAATAATATTGATGATAGAATACAAGTATAGAAAAAAAGCAATATAATCCTTACTAATGCCACAAATCGTATTTTGAATATCAATGAACTCATTCTAATAGAAAAAGATTTAGGATACTTTTATTTTTTGCTCTTTTTTTTTGCTCTCTATCTTTATCATTTGTGTAATACGATTGTATAAAAATTTTATTTGTCTATATTACTGTTACCCTATATTATTCATTTTAAATATTTAAAATTAAATATAGTGCTGCCAGAGATATTGTGACAAATGTAAATTGGTTTTACTTTTGACCATGTCATGTGGACCGTGGTGATTTCTTTATCTTGCAACGTCCAACGCTTCTTCTACAGGTTCCTATACAATACCTACCTTGCAATTGTTTCAGGTGACCATCACAAGGTGTGACCTATTAATCTTAATTTTTTGTTTCTTATTACTTTTGCGAATTTTCAAATTTTCGGAGCCATACAATAGGACTTATTTCAAACATGTGTTGAATATTCTTAACTATGTATTTTTGGATAAATGTCAAGACTTCCAGGTGGCCAACAATCTGCAAAATGCCGCCTTACCCAGATTTAACCTTTTTAAAATATAAAAATATAAAAATCGTCCATTTCTATCATTTATAAAATTCAAAAATCTTTCAAAAATCTCTTCATTTAGCAACCCAATCCCTTATATATCAGTGGCCTCAAACACAAACCGCCTAACTCGAGTTAAGACAAAAATGAGATATGTTTACCAGCGAATTCTCCGCTTTGAGTTTCATATGCTCACAAAATTTGGTGGTTCTACGACTGTTGTAGCCGGAGTTATTGTCGAATTCACACATGACCTAACTCGAAATGGTAGCTATGTGCACTTGCACTAACCGCCTATTTCGAGTTAGGAGCAGAAAACATCTTTTTTATGTTTTTGACAAACCACTTATTTCGAGATAGGCTATTGTTGCAAATCAAAATTAGTGACATTTTTTTTTATTTGTATGAATTTTTACAACCGCTTATCTCGAGTTATCGAGTAATTTTGAGTTTTTTTAAATACTAACTCGACATAAGCGATTTGTGTAAAATAATAATTGGTGGTTTTTTAAACTCATCTCGAGTTAGGCGATTATTGCAAATACAATTATATTCCAAAAGGCTTCTTATGTTGAGTTAGGTTTTTATAACGCGTGCAAATAAGAACCAAAAATCAAAGTTAAGCGTTTAGTGTTCGAAATAATACATAATTAGTATAGAATATTTTTTAGTTTTTTATAATAAAAAATATTTTATAACGCTTAACATATTATTTTATGTGATATATAGTGTAGGTACTTTATGTCCATGGTTTAAAACTTGTTCACTATAGTTAAAATTAAATCTTATATTCAGCGACAAGTAAGATAGTTGTATTTTTTAACACAAAATATAAAACATCTGCAGAAGTTACCTGCATTATTAATGCTCTAATTACCCAAATATCCCATGTTTAAGATTTGAATTTTTTTATTTAACAATAATAATCTTGTAGGTCATTTCGTGATTTACCTGCGACAAATGTTTTTTTCAATTGACGGAGTTCCCATGTTAAAATGACACGTGGCTAGCTACCTGATGGTAGATTGTTTTGCCTTTGTGGTCTAACATAATTGTATTATTAAACAAAGTGTTGTTTTATTACGCCCTTGTAAAACACATGTTATTAGGAAGATAAAATTTTTGTGTTTAACAAGAGTTTTCATTCTAATTATTGTACTACAAAGCAATATTTTTATTATAAACTAGTAAAACACATTTTGTTAGAAAATTCAAATTATTGTAATTTGCAAAGGATTTCAATAAATAAAACTGGTACATCTGGGAATAACAATATTTTGTTATACTTTTTATTACTCATTTCCGTGAGATCAAATTTCTTCAATTTTCAAATATTTATGATATTTTTGTTATTTCGAAGGAAGTATTTTTTACAAAGACAGTTATTTATTATTGTTTTTAAATGTGCTGATGTTGGAAATTGTTAAATAATGCAAAAATTATCCAATATAAACTTTATTCACGCTTAATAAATGTACGTTAAAAAATTTGGAACTTGCTAGGAGAGCTGAGATGATTGTGGCGGATGTTATAGGTATTGCAATATATTTGAAACTAACATAACGGATTCAAAGTGTTTTAAAGCATAGAAATTAGCGAAACTGGTCCTATAGTAAATAAACAAGTATTTACACAACAGATCTTACTTTGAAAACCGAAGTTAATACAGTTTTGAAAATCGCAATTGACTTTGGTCGTGGTGACTGTATTAACGATCCTGATTTTAAAATTGACAACATTCAAAAGCAAGTTTTCGGCTCCTATTGGGCATGTGAACATATTTGTAGAGATAAAAAAATATGAAAGGCTTTCTGCTTTTATTCTTTTAAGAAAAATCCTTTTACAATTTGCCGAACGGTTAGAAAAATTCGCTTCATCTTTAGCGACCGGGCTTCCTGAATGCACTCAAGTACATGAACGCTCGAAACTGACTCGTGGTCAATTTGTATGGAGTGTTAATTGAAAAGTAAATGCTGACAGCTAAAATAAAAATGTCGAGCAAACTTACAATATTCTTTGTTTATTTGATAATCAAATACTTATATACTCTATGATAGGAGAGCAAATTCCGAACCAATTTACTTTGCCACAACTTTTTACAGAGATCTATATACTTTTTACGGCAGAACTTAGAGAAAAACTGACTCACAAACCATTCTCTATATGTAATTAATAATACGTCTCCAAGATTTAATTGTCACAAGTATCGAATTATTATTTTCTATACGAGTTCAAGTTCACTATCAAATTTGACTTTTCGTTACAGGAGTTGTAATGACTCACACTCGATTTCAGTTTGCTTTCGATTTAAAAATTTTAATTAATTAGCATTTAGTATCATTATGAACAAGTAAGAAAGTCATATGGACTATAGTACATAAATAAAATAACAAACACAAAACTCATAAACTCATTTTAGAGATTACTTTATGTGCTCATTTTTACAATAATGTAACAACTTTGTCAGATCCGTTGCACAATGAACCCTTTTTGTAATTGAATTACCTTTTGAAATTCTCTTAAGTGGAAAGAGTCGCACCACAGATTTCAAAAAATTGACTTCCAAAAATATTTTACAAGAACAGTTTATACAAAGATTTTTTATATTTTAAGACGAGGTGTTAATTAGTTAGATTTTCAAGATATACTTCGAATTGAAGAAGAAGAGAAAATTAGTCCAAAAAAAGAAAAACTTAGAGTACTTGATGCAATTTATTGATCCTTTGGTTCACAAATTTTACAAAAAGATTAAGACTGGAGATTTAGCAGATACTCATCCATATTTAGTTGGAGAATCCGAGAGAGAATAAAAGATACTGTCACCTTTCTTAAGTTTAATGAAAAAATTATTTTTAAACTTTTAGAAATAATTTTTACTTGAAGTTTATTCATTTTTTACCTCAATTTATGTTTTTAATGACAATGATTTGAAAAAAGAGTGAAAAATCAAATAACGTAAAAATAATATATATATTTCTTCTCTTTTTAGTATAACTTAAGTCACCTAAAACCATATCTTCAGTTTTGCAACAACAGCTTAAGTCGACTTAAGTTTGACGAAAATACAAAAGTAATTTTTCACAAATCGCCTAAGTCGAGTTATGCTTTGCAAAGTGCTTTTTATAAATTTTGTATAACCGCCTATCTCACTTTTTTCATAATTATGAGAATACTATTAGTTGTTTTACTTCAGATTGTGAGTTAATCGCTTCCTTTTTTAATTATCTTTCGATCAAAAAAAAAATTGGTTCAAAAAACTTTATAAATTTTTTCAAAATTAATTTTAAAGTTTAAAATGCATTTATCTCGAAATCACTAAAACAGACTTAAGTCGTTTGTGCTTGAAGCCACTGATATGTGCTATAGAGACATAAAGAAGCATTATATATATATAGAGCAAAGAACGTATGAAAAAAGCCAATTGATAGTTTTCACATCCAGAAAGATGGATGTAATTGGTTCAAATTTAGTTTGGCATTTATACAAATGTCGTCCATCTGTACGTGGAATTGTATGAGAAAATTTGAATTCTTCGTGATAACTTTTTCGCTGTGCAAACATAAGTGCCAAATAATTTATACAATATGGCAACATTATTATTTTTCAAAATGTAAATGTTAAAACAGTATAAAAGGAAAAATAATATTTCCTCTATCATTCGCCTCATTAAAATTGAAAGACAAAAAAAACAAATGGAAAAAAATTGAGGAATAAATAAAGAATCGAAATCAATTAGACGAAAGGAAGTGTTATTGGATTAAATCAAAGGATCCAAAAAAAAAACAAGATTGAAAATGAAAACAAAGGGAAATACACGCAAATTTCCCTTTAAGACATAAAAGATTGGTTTTTCTTTGGAATTCTCAAATTTCCATATTCAGATGTAAATTTTAATCAAATCATACAAGAGTGAAAATTTCAAATATAATTAAGTTTAATGTTTGATTCAAAGCTGAAAATACAAATTTACATAGCATCACTTAATATTCCAATATGCAAGAGTTAATTTTAGAAATTTGCAAAAAAACTTTTTAATAATCAGGGAGCTATAATGGAAATATTAATTAACTGAAAATGAAAACTCTTTGTATCACGGAAACAACAATAATTTTTAAGGTTTAAATAAACTACTCTCTTATGTTAAATATTGGCATAGTAGCAGCTATAGATGGAAATTAAAAATTATTTTTGAAATTCCTAAAATTTTATTTGAATTTCAGTTAAAAACCACACTAGTAATATTTGACAAGCTGGGAATATTAAAAAAATACTTAATTTTCTAAACGAATTGTAAGGCTATTTTGTAAATGTAAGGCTAGCAATTAAATAAAATCTTCAAGGTTAATATTATTACATCCTTTTACAATAGGAATAAATGAAACCTATATCGTTAACATTTCGCATTTGATATCCTCCCACCAAGCCATGAGAAAGCCTCTAATCTCATATTCCGCAAAAATTAACGAATATTTTTTTCTTCTTAATAAAAACAATCGTCTACATGATTTATCTCAATGACGGCAATACAATACAATACGGCGGACCAGAAGTAACTTTTATTTCATTCAGACAAATAATATTCCACTGAAAAAGATTAATCATTGAAATTTTCCAAGATTTTTACACATAGCTTCTTCTGAAATATCAGAATATTTTTATTGTTTTCAACTTTCTTCAATAATAAAATTTATCCTTGAAAAAGGGTTTTTTGCTTTTTATAAGTTTCCTTTTATATTTATGATCGGCTGTTACAAAACAATTTTTTTTTTTACTTTTACTACATTTTCTTTCTGATTTTCTTCTTCAATGTATAGACAATTTTAGAAATACTTGTACCATAAAATTATAAGTATAGCAACAAAAAAAAGAAAATAAGGATATTTTTTATAATAATGCGAATAATTCTTGTTGATACTTTTAGTATAAACATTTGTGTAGATTGTATGTGAATGAATATTTTGGAAACAAATTGTTCATGCTTGCAAGCAGGCAAACATAGTTTTTTTTTCTATTGAATGTTTTGCTTTGTTACTGTTATTATTTTTCATAATGTTGTATTCCTGTATGTTCAGTTCCTGTGATTATTAACATTGCACAATTGCACAAGGTTCAAAAGTATTTTGTAACTAAGACAGTAATTTTATGTATATACGTAATGAATACATAAGTAGAAGTAAATAAGTATGTATACATGTGCGATGAATAAAAATTATTATGCAAAAGGAAAACGAAAAATCGAGTCAGATGGTCTAACAGGAAAAACAAAGAGGGAAATAGAAAAAGAGAAAGGAAATAATTATATATAGCAAAAATAAAATATCGGGGCTATCTTATACATTGAAAATGAAATAGAGAATAGGAAAATGGAAAATTCAAAACATTGTACAAAAAGTGATTCAAAGCGTACTTGAATTCAAAACACGGTACTGAACTAGATACTAACAAATACTGTAAGGGAACAAAATAGATAGAGAAACCTGCCATCAAGAAAGATTAATATTAAATATTTAGATCAAATTTTCCAAAAGTATTTTAAAGTAATACTGCAAATGCATTAAGTTAGACGGCAATAACATAGTGACCTTTGTCTTATTTCGAAAGCAGTTCCGCCTTTATTCATACCACACCCCATTTAATTAATTTATACGAAAAAAGAAACGAATTTACCCGATAATCTGAGAAATCAGCTTTCTTCCCGCTGTAATATTCCGATTTGCAATTTCTACAGAAATCTGTCATAACCATAAACCGCACAATTGATGATAATAGAAAGACATAGACGCTTTTTCCGATCGAAATGGCGAAGAATCTCATACTTACAAAATTTATACCAATAAACAACACTCGATTAACAAACTTTAAATTTTGACGACAAAATTTCAGTCGATAATGTTCCCTTAACTTATGCCTTTTATTTGAATCCTTCCACTTGAACTTTTCAATTTTATTAAACTCACAAAAGCCCTATCAATAGGCGAAATAGTCAAAATTTTTTGAAACTAATGCTAACCTCATGTTTTTTTAAAATATTATTGTTACTACTTTTCCATTTAGACAATTGACATCGAATCACAAACGTCAGCGTTCCACTATTAAAAATATTAAATTACCCCTGTTTTGTGCATAAAGGAAGTAGTTTTGTTAAAAATGTTGTAGTATTTTGTCTGTAGTAAACAAAAATATCATTTCAAAGATCTACAAATTATTGTACAAAAAGCAAAGTATAAATAAGGAAAAATCTTTCCTATCTCTTTTAGTTCCTTTGAAATCTTAAAAAACAAAATAGTAAATAAAGACATAGGCAGAGGTCTTTTTAGTTAAAAAGTTGCATTGAAGCAAAAAGCGTATTTTTGACTTTAGATATTATGGTAGAGATTGTTTTTGGAAGTCACTATAACATACAACACAGAATTAATGAATGATAAGAACCTTAAAAAATTCTGACATCTAAGACAATGATGTCGAACAAAAATAATATTTTAAATGTTTGCATGCACGTAGAATGCACATATATTTGTATACATTGTTATGCAATACTCGTATATCTGTAACTTTTTATAAAATTTTAATTTTAAGAATGAAATTTGTGTATGCATCGCATATACCCATATATGTATTATAGAACAATCAATGGTATTCAAGATATATGTAGTATGCAACGCGACGATATTGTTAACAGAGTGTAACATTTAAGAAGACCATATTCATGCGCAAAGAAATTACAAGTTCATTAACATACAACTCTGGGCAAATTACAGTAGTCACCGAATTTTTTGAGACAGATCACTTATACTACTATAGTGATCTATTAGGAAGGCAGAAGTATGAGCTCTATATCCAGTATTTTCTGAATTCTTCCTCTTAGAGCAACTATATCAGCTGATTGGCAATAAAACTTTAGGATTAGGATCAAATCGTTATAAACTGTCTCAGTTCACCATATAATAGAATTAAATGGTCGAAATTGTAAAAAACCAAAAATGTGCCACTCTACCTGCAAAAACAAATAAGTTAACTTCTGAGAATAACAATAATAATAATGAAAAAATAATATCGGAAAAAGAGTGCAAAAAGGACATTCTAATTTTTGTGTATATTATAAATATATACTTGGTTGAACAACAGATGGCGTTACAAAATTACAAATAATGTTGCATTAGAGTATTTTAATTCCATTTTGTTTTTGTATTCAATTTTTCTTTTTTGTTGTTGTTGTGCATAACTCTGTGTGCATTTTGTCTTTATTGTAATCATTATGTATTTTGTTTTCCTTTTGTTCTATGTTCACTCAAAATGACATTATAGGAATGTCCATGTCCTAAAATTCAAGTACATGTAAGAAATATGTGTATATATAGCTATATGAATTTTTATACAAAATGCAATATTATTTTATTTGTGGAATAGAATTTTTTATTTTCATATTTGAAATGATCATTAAATTAAGTGAAGTTGGTTTTAGTTTCAATTTAATTTTTTGGAAAGAATATTATTATTTTATATGTTTGTGTATTTATACATATAATTATATTTTCGTTTTGTGGGTTTAATAGTTTGGTTGTAAAACAACTAAGAGAGTTGAAAAAAAATTCGGACTTCATTATTATTTTTCGGTCATTTTTATTAATATAATGGTGTTTGATTTTAAAATTTTTTTGTTACATATGTTAGACACATTATATTGTAAATTCATATAGAAATAAATTAAATTTAAAACTTTTATATTATATCAAGTGTTATACATCATGAGAATGACAATAATTTTCGCATAATAGCAACAATGGCAATGAAATTATAAAATAAATTTGTTTGTTAGTACATGCATCTGTTTACAAAAGTCTTACAACTCTTAGGAGAAAAAGCTAACAGAGAAACAAATATTATTTTCAAAACAACGAAACAAATCAAATACTTTTAAAATTTTCGAAACATAATGAATTGTCGATTTGCTCATTCTACGTTTAAGATACGATAGTAATTAGGAATTTGCAATGAGCTCCGGAAATTAGAAGCGCCATTAAGAACTAAAAAATAAATTAAATTTAAAAAAAAAATTTTTTTGCAATTTTTTCTTTCTATTTACAGCTATTTAAATTTTCTTGATAATGTGTACATTACAAAACTAAAATCTGAAAGTTTAGCCTTAGCCTTTAATTATATGAGTAATCTTGAACTTAGCATGATAAATTTAACAATAAAGTGAATTATTGTAAACAATGTGAAATAATCATGGCATATGATTCATGGCTCCAAAAGTGGAGAGCGTACACATTTTTTGGAGGGCACCGAACAAGTCAGAACTGGGCCTTATTGTAAATCGTAAAGGTTTGAAATTTTAATTCTTTTTAAACATTATAATTTAATAATTCATTTCATTGAAACAAATTGAAAAAAAATGTAATGAATAAACCCAATTAGTTAGTCCTATATAGAGCCAACATTATATCAATGATTTTTCATTTATACTAAGTTCCTAAAAGTATGCATGACAAAAAGAAATTGAGAAATTATTGTTTCTTTAGAATTAAAGACTATTTTTCTGAACTAAAAATTAAGTAGACGGTCAATATTGTCCTTGAATTGAATTTTATAGTTTTTACCCAAATACATTCTCATATTAAAGTTTTGCTATATTGTTTTATATTGTATAATTTAAAATTAACTGAATTTTGAGTACATACATAAATGTAAATAATCGTACACAAATATTGGAATTCAATTATTAGAAAAAAATTTTGTAGTTAATCTTCACACATATGGTCATCTCTCATAAATATTCTTTATACACTAACAATTTTACTACATATAAATATTCAATAAATTATTCTACATTTTTAGTAAAATTTTCACCTCTATACGTTGTATAATTAAAATTCATAATGATATTATAATGGACAATATGAATTATTTATTAATATTAAATAGCTATTAACTACACAAATATTGTAACTAATTTTTTTTATAAATAGTATTAATTACAAAATATTTTAAATACTGTTTATATTATGCAAATATTTTTGGTGAACCTCTAAAAATAAATAAAACAAATTTTTTTTCTCTCTTAATTTAATTATTCTAATTTACATAATTTGAAGTTTTAAATTATAAATTTTGGAATAATAAGATCATTGAATCAATCATTGAATGACCTATTCCATTATATATTCTATGTTTATTATAATTATTTTAAAAGTAATGAATGTATATATATATATAAATTTTAAAATATTTTCAGAATTATTCTAAAATATAAGCTATTACATTCGATTTACATAATTCTAGAGCGATAACTACATCAACGCACAAGACTTCGGCCCAAGACCGAATCACCGTTAACATTCAGTGTTATCTGAATTTAAAATTAGGGGGGCAAAATAGATTTTTGTACGTGGTCACTGAATTAATGTTGATTTGTATTGTATCTATGTGAAATCTTATAAATTTTGTATGAAATGAACATTTCTTTAATAATAATTGTTTATAAAACCAACTTAAATTTTTTTTTAATGAATTGCACTTATTAAAAAGTCAATGATTATCAATTAAAATCGTTATTATAATTATTATTATAATTATTACTCCATTATAATTTATTATTTTTATTGTAGTTATACATATACACATACATGGGGTCAAAATGAAATTATAATTTAAAATCAATTAAAACACAATTTTCCAATAATATTAAAATTATTAATTTTATTTTAAATCACTAAACAGTTATAAAACGAATTTCACACGAATTGCACGCGCTCCAATACTTCAATCACGTACTTTATATAAAAAATTAAAATTATTTTTAATAATAATCAAATAATGTTTATAAATTAATTCTATATTTATATATTTATATGTAGACTTAATTCTATAACAAGCGGTGTGAATTAAACCAATTGAGTTGTACGAAACTAATTTCTATTTGAACGTATATTTTCATATGATTCGGTTCGGGCTAATTCTGCAAACAACTCTTTATTATTACCATACACAATAAAAGTTGCTAAGCAGATCTATGTTACTAAATGAATATTATACTGTTGCATATTTGTCATCTAATAATGCTCGCCCCAGGTTGTAATATTTAAAAAATTTTCAATTTAAATCTGAAAATCCATTGAGACTAAAGAGATTTTTTACACCCGTCCGAACGAATACTCGAGCAGTATTATAAAAATGCCATTCCATTTAATATGTTTCCTAAAGAAATAGATGTTTGAAATAAAGACACAAGTATATTTTATATGTTTTTTTGTCAGCGTCGAATTTTGAGTCGATGTCAGTACATCTCCGTCCGTCTCAGTGATAATTAAGTAATCTGTGTTAATAATATTTTTACCAATAAAAAGGAGTTTTTACTGCAAGAATCCTATTTAAATTGGGTTCAACCATAGTAGTGATTCGAATAGCTGCCATATATAACACTTAAAAATAAATTTTGATCATATCTCGGAAGTCAGGAACAATAATTCTAACCGTATTAAAATTTTGACTGCCACACAAATTTGGTAATAAATTTGTAATAAATAAAAAGCACTCGTAAGCGGGTATCATAGAGTTGATACTGTCAACTATCATGTTATGAATGATATTTATTGATGTTTTTTTTCTTTTAATTGTACAAAATATCTCACTCTTCCTTCAACATCATATCATATGAAATGATTTATTTTTCAAAAAAAAAACTCGGACTTTTGTTGTTTCCGCATAAATTTTTATTTTCTCCCTTTATGTAAATTTAATTTTAATTTTTTTTTATGATGTGTAACATACCGAACATAATTAATCCATAATAAAAATTTATTTATTATTCCAAATGAATAAAAGATTAATAAAAGGAGAGATCGATAAAAAAACAGTTTTAAACTTTGGCAATGTTTACGAATCATCCCTTAAAATGTCATTTAATTTGACAGTTTTTGTTTAATTTTTTATATGACTGCGGTGAATCGAGGTAAATAAATTTAAATAATGAAAGCTAATTTATAAAAAAAAAATTTTGTTTGGACTTAATACGTCACAAATAAATAAAAGCCCCATCAATATTTTTACTTTAACCAAATGACCATGGCTATTGTTTTAAATACACGCAATCATAAATAAATTTCGAACAGGTTTACTTTCATCGGTGAGCATGTGTAAATTATTTTTTATATTGTTAATTTTTAAAACATTACTATTAAAATCCCACCAATAGTAGTGATCGGAAGTGATAATAGAAATATTCGGTTTGTACATTTGATGACAGACTCGAAAGTGTAATACACATCCCGGAACAAAGAAGAATTAAGCACTTCCTCTAGATTAAAAATGATTGGTATTTTGTACTTTTCGGGGCTGCCTTCGATTTCTTATTTCACCCAATATACAAAGCGAAAGGGAAATTTTTGAACGCTATATTATTGTTCGAAATTTTTTAACGAGAGGTGAATAAATGCTTTAAACACTGGCCGATATTTTAGCTATAGTTGGAGAGGTAAATTCTTTTCCTTCTCCATGTTTATTTTAGTGAGAAGAATTTGCTCTTTCTACATAACTAAACTACTTTCAGTTCAACACTCTCAATCAAAAATCGAGAACTTCATCAATAATAATTCAATTTTAAAATAAATTATAATTGATAAATATTTAATAAAGAATATTGTTAAATAAACAAATAAATATCAAAAAGAATATTTAAATATTAAAAAATTTTATATTAAATTAAAATATTTATAAATCTTTTAAAATTTAACAAATTGTGAATAATAAAATGAAAATAATTCATTTATAATTTCATTCACAAAAAAATACCATAGTGTTAATTGAAAGGAAGAACAGGATTTTTATTATTATTCAATGAGACTCAGATAATAATTTATTATTTACTTATTGTTATTTATTATTCACCTTGAAAATTAATGTAAACATGTGAATTTTAAAAATTTCATATAACAACATACAAGATTTTAAAAAAGCGTAATCGTTTAATACATATATAAATTTTATATAGAAAATTTATGACCCACAAATTTCTATAAATCGATGTATTTCATATACAATATTTATTTGAGTGTAATATAAATAAAGATGAATTTAAAGAATCTGAAACAAGCCAATAATAATGCTCTTAAGAACATCATTTCCATGATATTGAATTTTCGAAACGAATAATACAGTCGAACCTAAACAAGAGGAATTCCATAAGATCGACGCTTGCACAATTCAGCTGCATCATCAATGCTATAATCAGCGTAAAAACATTATACTTGTTATATCAGTGGTGTTGTGCACACAAATATAAAGAAAAAGGACCCACTCATGTTGTTATTAGTAAAAAACGTTTCCTTTTATATGGGCACAAATATAAAATTAGAAAAATTCTTACAATTTATTGTAAGAAAAATTAAAAAAGGAATGCAAAACCAAAAGACCCGTTAATAATAAATTAATAAAGGAGCGCAAAACTAAAACATTTTGGAAAATTATTCTCATTACACAGGCACCGCTTTTAAAGATTTTTTTAGGGTAAATTAATTTTTTTAGGGTTTGTTGCCGTGTGGCAACAAACTTTAATTTACCCTAAAAAAATCTTTAAAAATTCAAATTAATTTTTATTAAATTCTATGAAATCAATATTTTTTATATAGTTATTCGAATTTGAGGAAATAATCAACATTTGTAATGCGATTCAAATATAAACCATAAAAAAAAATTACTTTATAACCTTCAAAACCCTTACAAACCAATAAAAATATTTCATTTTCACTTTCGATTTCATATTTTATGATATGACAAAAACCACTTTTTACAATTCATCAAAAAATCTTAAAGATAATTTATTAACATACATCATATGTGTCAACACCAAAAACGCTTAAACAAGAGGGAGAGAGAGAAAAAGAGAGAGAGGGAGCGGGATAAAACAAGATAATACAACATGTATACCATGAATGAGTTAAAGGAATAAATGTCATATAAATAGAAACGTCAATCAAAAAGCCATTTACAGAATAATACCGAATAAAACTGAAAATATTTGGAAATAAGAGTAGAGGAAAAATCACAATCAAAAGCAAAATTTTAAAAAATTTAACAAAAACGAACAAAAAAACAGAAAACAAAAAAATGATAACAACGGGGTTGATGATATGTTGAAATCCTTTTTATCCTGTCGCCTTCTATAGAATGGTATGCATTGTATAGGTGTGCTTTGTTTTTTTTTGCTTCTTCTTTTGTATTTTAGAATGTAATACATGATTTGTTTATTTAAGCAAAGTCCTTAAGGACTTCATTTGGTGTTCTTTCAATGTTATAACAATAGCGGAAAATGAGACTTTTAAATGAAAATATCTTTCATTTTAATTTAGTAAACATATAAGCATTGAATACAGTTTTGTATTGATTCAGTTGAAATAATTTTAATATTCACGGGCAATATTAGTGTAAAGTATCATAGCAAACTGCCTAGTCTTTGTTGCAAAAGAATATGGAAAAATTTTTTTGAATTTAAATAGAAAATAGGTTTTTGACATATGGGTTTAACATTTTAAGGAAAATTCCCGTTTCAATTGTAAAGTTTTTTTTTTAAGATGTCTAGCTGGTGAAATGTTAACGATTCGAGAGATCGCGAGACCATTTCAAAACAATATAATCAGAAAATATCGGAAACGTTCTATCTATAATTAAACTATATAGGACGGATTAAAGAAGCGAATTATTGAGCTACCAAATAAAATTAATTTATCGATAACAACAGGACCAGGGTATAAACTTATAGCCACCAATACCACTTCCATCACTTAAGAGATCGTGGTGAACGGACAGTCGGCTAAGCAACAATTTAAGATTTTTTCAATCGTCTCAGCGGAATGGTACAACAATGTTGCCTTACATTATACTAAAAGTCCAGATATATCGGAACAGACGGTCCGGCACATATTCTTTCAGAATTAATTTTGAAGTCCTTTTCTTGAATTCCAAGATGTTTGAACAGAAGCTTAGAGAATAGATAATATACATGTTCATTTGTAATAAAAGAGAATTCATGAGTAGTTAGTGCTTTGCAGTATATATCCAGGAAGCATTTAGCCCTTCGAGATATCGCTATAATTTTGACAATTAGTTAGAGAAAACAAATTCCTCTCTTAAGATTTCTTTCACAAGAATAGCATATGGGCACTAAATAAACGTAAGAATAAATATTTAATTAATTTAGTATAGTAGAAAATATTACGAATATCCTTTTTCAATTTTATCAACCTATATGTCCTTTTTGTAAAAGCTTTTTCCTTTTTATACAATATTCATTTATTTTAGTTTTCAAATAATTTTTTGACTGCAACTCATTGGTTTCTGTTTTGGTTAACTATTATAAATTAAGTTCTAAAATTGCAAAAAAAACTTTCATGTAGCCACTCTTTGAGTCCTTTAACTAATTTTCAAAAATAAACATTATAAGAAAACCATATTTGTATACACAAAAAAAAAAACTCACATTTATTGTAACAAAAATTAAACATAGAGGAAGCAAATTGCTGAGGATATACAAATCACATCCTTTTTCATACATTTACATCCTTTAAATGAAAGCATTTAACGTAAGACCGTTTTTCTGAAAAAGACAACCATTTATGAATGCTTTTACATGACACTGTGTTTTCCATTTTATTTTCCTTTTCTTATTTTTATTTTACTTTCATTATTTTAATTCTTTTATAATAATACAAAAACCATGCCATTGACCTTTATCCGTAAATATTTACATGTTGATATCCATTAAACCATCGATGTAGTAGCAATAATAAAACGGTTTAAAGGGATTTATTCCCCCTCCCCTCACTCCCACACTATAATACGAGATATTATATTTTTTAAATAATTTTGGCTGTAGCCCACATCACCCCACCTCACTCACTCTTTTTCACCCTGCATAATGCATAAACGTTCTTTAACTCATCTTTTGAGTATGTATAATGTTTTATATGCTTACATGTCCTTAAGGACTAAACACCTTTTTCTGTAATGTTTTTTTTCTCATAAGTTGATTCTTGTTTTTTTGGTTTTCTTATTCTCTTTAGAACTGTTAAGTGGCTTTTGTGGCGTAAGGCATTCTCTTGATTCTTTATTTAAATTCTCCCTTATATTTCTTTGTATGGAAATTTTTTTTTCTGCTTTAGTGGTAATATTTTGGTTTCAAGGGGGTTTTCATTTTCTATGTTAGAATTTGATTGAAAAAACTGGATTTTTTTTTACTGTATCATTTTTTTTTTTAAATATGTCGTAGGTCAAGAGAGTGTATTTATGGCAAGAGGGAATAAAAGTTTTGTAAATAGGTTTGCATAATTTAAAAGTTATGCAAAGCTTCTGAAAAAAAAAAAACAATGTAGTCTTGTTGTTAAATCGAGATGAAAATTATTGATCAATAAGAGTGAAAATTGTTTTTTGGTTTTTTTTTTTTTTTTGTGGTAATGAAAATTATTAAAACATGAATAAATTATTTATTGTTGAATCTATGGAAATGTAAGAGTAATTCTCGGCAAAACCCTCGGAATATAATCAAAATTTTTTATTAAACCTTAAAGAAAATGGAAATGTTTAAATTTTTGGTGCACAATTAACATTAAGGAAATAATGTTATTATGGAAAACTAGTAATTACTTACAAAAAAGGGCTAAAGCAACAATATTAAATCTCTTTAGACTCTGAATTTTCCTATTTAACAATTGCCTTTTAGAAAAAAAGCTTATAGAAGCCCAATGATATAAGTATGATCAATTGGCAGTCTCTTATGCAGGGTGATCTTTGTTCGAAAACCAGTTTCTATGGGGGCCGAATAATCCAAGAGGGCTTGACAAAATCGATGTACGTGGTCATGTGGTATATTTTATTTTGAATGCTTATATATTACTAATAAAACAAAACTTGGTTTCCCTTCTTCACACCAAAGATGCATAGCCTCTTTCCAAGAAAGTGTAATATTCCACAATCTTGTCTCCAAGATAAGAAATTATTATGGATATTAGAACAAAATATGATCATAAAATTAGAAAATCAACCAATATTCAAGGAAGCTTTTGATGAAATTGAGCAATTTTTTCTTGCTCTAAATTTCTCCCAATATTTAATTTTTAGCACTTTAAAAAAGGTTATTGGTTTCACTTTATCCGTCCGTCCGTCCGTCCGTCTGTCCCTGTAACTGTTTACAAAACTTCTACACCCGCTTGAAGATAGAAAGCTTAAATTTTATATGTGCATAAATCTTTACTAAAAGCTTATTTTCCTAAAACCTCTTTAAGTTAATTTTTGCTTTATTTCAAAGACTGCATAAATCGTTCATCCTAAATATATGCAACACTAGAAATAGTTTGTATATGTATGAAAATAATTTTAATAAAAGCATTTTCGCTTGTTGATTTTCACTTTTCGCTATTACATATGCAAATTCCAAATTTTCAAATCTGAATTTTTGAAATTCCATACACCTACTTCACATTTTTTTAAACAATAAAAAATATAATAAAATAATCTATTGAAATTGAAATAAAATAGAATTGGACTCAAGTTTAAGATGAAAACAATTAACCAAAACCTTCAATATATTATTATAATATAAATAAGAAAATATCTATTATTTTAAATGTCCTTAAAGAAAAATATCCTTGATAATATTTTAAGAAACACTTATACTTGATATTCAATATTCAATTGTAAAAATTATTTTATTGTTTTTAAATTCTTATATCTTAGAATTCTTAAGAGCCAGAAAAAGAGAACACGAGAGACAGAGAGAGAGAGAGAGAAAAATTTTTCTATTATCAATACAAATACAACAAGTTGTTGTAGAACTTTCAATACTTTTCTAATAGTACAATAGAATGGTTATATATCGAAATACTTCAGTATAACAATAATGTAGAAAAATTTATAAGTACCTTTAATAACCTTAAAAATAAAATAACTTCAAAAATAATCCTCTTATCAATGTGTTTAAGAATTCTAATTGCTATCTAAAACCACCATTCAACATGGCTTTACAACAACAATAATAAAAAACAATAATAGAAAATGAAACGATTTGTTTTTTATCAATATCATATTGTCGCCTATTATAGCTTCATCTTCAAACTGTTCAATAATTTTTTGGATTGCTATTGTACATTGGTATTGGTAATACAGGTGACATTATTATAATTCCAATGACTTCTTTACATTATGGAGAATGCAAAATTTTTATCGATTTTTTTAGAATTCAAGGGATTTTTAAAATGAAAGTTTGTTTTTCCCTAAACGTTGATGCTATAGGAATTAAAATTTCTTGTATTTTTACTTCCACACGTTCGTTACAGATGTCAATGAATGTGTATATGCAAGGGATCTAAAATTTTCATGTTGGTTTATCAATTGGTTATATCTTATATGAATTTTATACTTAACTTTTAAGTATTTCATTTGGTATATGCATTAACTTTTCTACTATTATTTAAAAATTCTAAATGAAAGCAAAAATTAGATTTTATGGAATGTCTTATCAGAATCAATGAATCTGCGGCATGTAAAATTTAATACGAAGAAAATAATAAAAATAAAATGGAATGTGGTATACGTTATAGTATTAGAGATTGTATATAAGATGAAGATGACAATTAAACTGGCAGTGAAAAAATGTCTGATTAAAATGTTGTGTTTCTTAAACCATATGATAACCGAAGTCATATATAGATATTAAAACTAGATACAAATTAAGTTGCTTAGCAAATATAAATTTAAATTTTTCTTATTTTGAAGGTTATCTGTATTAGTTGCTTTTTATTACAATGTAAAATAATGTGTAATTGTATTAAAGATTTTAGAATATTTTCATATTACAGAAAAGAAGACAGTAAATTCCTGTTTTGGCTCCATTTTTTTCACCCCTCGAGGAAGCTATAGTCAGTATTACCAAATCTTTATGGCTCTATTTATATAACCTTCAGTTCAAAAATTCCTATTTTTTCCATTTCCAAACCCTTTTTTTTCCCACATAATTTCCTTTTAAGAAATTTTTTATTTATACCCATATGTACATCTATCATTGTACTTAAATAAAATAAGTATTTCATAATTTTTTCATTTACAAAATTTCCCATGATTTTTGTCCTTTTTTTCTTCAAGGCTTCAACATTCCCTCAAAATGGGAAATTTACCCACTACTTGGCAACACTGGCTACAGTGCCGTAGCGCGGCATTGCAAAATTTACGACTATGTTTCGTGTTTCTTTGAATTTGTTCTGATGTTTTAATAATGTTGTAGCTTATTTTTTGTCTAAGATATCACTGCGGATCAGTACAGTATTGAATTCTTCTTACAGTGATATTTAACGAATTCGGCAAGATGTTA
The DNA here is from genome assembly GCF_029603195.1 of Condylostylus longicornis. Lineage (NCBI taxonomy): Eukaryota > Metazoa > Arthropoda > Insecta > Diptera > Dolichopodidae > Condylostylus > Condylostylus longicornis. The sequence continues at coordinate 1,939,416 of NW_026577982.1, forward strand.
GCTATTGAAAGTTGGTAACAGTTGTGGCAATTATTCCTATATAAGCTATCCAGAGAGCGTAGAGCAATGATGCGGTTAAGGGAATATTCATGCTATACTCGTAGCTATAAGGATATTAGGAAACAATTTATTAAAATTGTTTTGTCATAATAAATATACCTATCTTAGTATTGGTTATGAAAAGCGTGAAACAATTTACTTCTCAACAATATCTTATTCAAGAAAATGCACAATTAATGGATTTTCTTAAAAAATTTTAAAATTCGATCTTGTTTATTGATGAAAATAAGTAATAAACTTTTTCAGAACTCTGTTATCCCAAAAATTATATTTTTACAAAGATTGAATTTCGTAATTTGGAGATATAAATCGATAATGGAATGAGCTCGCTAATATTCTGAGAAAATGAATATCAAAATGTTGAATACGAAAACTTAATTCTAATGTTCCTAGAAGTTATCTTAAAATAAGCCTATATAATTTGCACACTTAACACACGTTAAAAGCAAGATGCGATCGGCCACCGTTAACTGCTCCATCAACGAATTCTTTATGACTTTAAAGTATAATCAAATATGCATAAGATAAATTTGATATTTTCCTTAAAGTCTGATCTGAATCTAAAAATTAAATAAAAACTTTTACGTAATAAATTTCAACTAAAACTAAAACTTTCTAACTTGTAAACTTATGCATTTTATTTATAAACGTGCTCTACATACATACATACACATATATGCATTGTATGTAATATTAAAATATATTAAATTATTATCATGTGCATGAGTTTGGTTTTATTTTAGTTTTTTTTTTCATTCTCCTTTTTGGAAAGAAAAGAAAAACAGGAAATTATCTCTTTACCTCAATATATAAAATACGGAAATTTTTAATAGAGTGTGACTGAAATTAGGTTAATTTGTCCTTTTTTAAACTAAATAACACACACATAATACAAAAAAAAAAATTTTATTTTAAAATTCTAAATGATATGCCAACATTTTTATGTAAGCAAGAAAAAAAAATTAAATAAAATAAAATAAATATGTTTGCGGAATCTCTAATCCGTTTGGTCTCTATATTTTTATAAATTTGTTTCTAAACCAAAGAAAACTACAAAAAAAAAATAAACAGAGCAAATAAGAACTGAATTGGAACAAAACGGAAATGAACCTTCTTAATATTTTCTATTTCAATACATACAAAGGCACACTTTTATTTATGTATTGTGTTTGCTTTGTGGGAGAAACCAGTGTAGCATTACGTTGTTTTAACGTGACACCTTAAGAGCAAAAAATATTTTATTTGTGAATAATAAATGCCTTAAACCGGCCCTCGATTGTTAAATTTTTTAAATAGAACTACGCAGTTTTCTCTACTTTTCATTCCCTAATGTACAAGCAAAAGTTGTAAAATTCATTTTTTAATATTAATGCTGTCAAAATTTTAAAAATTCTTCATTTTAAATGTGTGGAATCTTAAATTTAAGAACTGAACTTTCGAACTTATAACTTACATATGTAAGGGTAATGATGTTAGTGACACGTTTTAACACAAATAAGCTGAATAAATTTAATTATTAACTGGTTTTACACATTGATATCATGGGTATTTCAATTCCGTTTGCGAGTGGTACGTAAGGCCACTGTTCAATTGCAATAATAAAAACCAATTTTATTTCGCAACCCTGTTCAAAAACATATGATCTATAATAATTATATAATCTATTTAGGATGATCGCTTGTCTAATAAAATAACCAAATAAATTTTATGAATGTAACAAGAATAAAAAAAAAATGATAAAAAGAAAAATTTATTTTCAAATTTTCATTTCCTGTAGATAATTGAAAATTTTTTCCCTACAAAATATAAAAAAATAAGAAATTTATTTTTGTGCAAGTACTTTAAAAAAAATTATATATATATAAAAGTAAACCCATACTCTATATCTTTAAACTCACGCAAAACCCATTAATTTTCAAAATAAGAAAATAAGAAAAACGATTCAAGAACATTTTTTTTTACTAAAATTCGTACTTGTTAGAATTTTAAAAAGAGAAAGCAAAAGTTACTCGTGACGAAATCTAATTTGTGAATTGTTAATTGAAAATTAATCTCCACTTCAGTCAGATCTTCTTGTTTTTTGCAATTTATTATTTTAACCCTTTAATACTTTATATATGATATAAGATTAACTATACGTTTAAGACTATCTTAAATTTTCTTACATTACTGCAGACATTTCTAAATTTGAATTTCGTTTAACACAATGCTTTATTTTAATATCTATAATTACGACTTCCTTCGTCTAAGAAAGTGAAAACAATTTTAGTTTTTGCTAGGCATTTTAAACATCAGAAACTAAAGTCTTGCATTACAATATATAAAAATTCGGCCTACGTTAATTTAGAACAAACAATCGACGCTCGAACAAAAGTTGTCAAATTTCATTGCAAGACTCGAAAAATTCCAGCTTGTTTGTTGTTGCAACAAAACATTGCTGCATTTTCTTATATCCCATCTTGATCCGCTAAAATTTAATTAAATTCGAATTTGAGGACTTTTAATGAGTAACTTGAGGACAAATCTCAAATTTTTTTTTAAAATAAATGAGATTTATTTTTTTTTGACGAAAATCAACGAAATGACATTATAGCGCAACAATAAAAATATATAGGTGGGTAACATTATAAGCGAATTTTAAATTTTATAATAATTTTATTACAAATCCAGCAACTAGGTTTGAGAACCACTTAAATGGTTTTGTATATTTTCCGAGACTTTATAATTTAGCCGAAAACAATCGAAACTTAACATGCTTTGCTTTAAACTTTTCTTTTACCCCAAGATTACAATATATATCATTGCAATATTGACAACGGTAACACTAAACAAAATAAAAATATTCAACACATATTACAATAATTCTCTTTGTTTTTCTTTCTCTCTCAATCTCACCATACTCTCTCTTTCTGTTATTATTAATTAAGTATAAAATTTATCAACACTCATTACGTTAGTATAAAAGTATCGAAACTGACAAAATGAATAAATTAATAGGATGAAAATTCAGGTATATAGGTAAACATAAGTACATTATAACAGTTTCAATTTAAGGATAATGAACATAATATAACGGAAATAATAAATTTTATAAGCCGATTTTTTTTTTTATTTTTAAATTTTTTCTTCGTTTTCATCTTCTTTTTTGTTTTTTTTTTTTTTGTCGAGTTATCCAAATGCCAACCTTTTATAATTGAGTAGACTTTTGAATCGAAATGAATATCCTTTTTTTTTTTTGTTTTTAATTTATTTTTAATTTTTATATTCATTTTGCAATTCAATAAATTAAATCGTGCAGACATGTTCCAAATAGAGTTGAAAATATATTGGAAAAAAAAATTATATACGGGTGTATAATCAATTTTAAAAGCAATAATATCAAGTATAAAAGACAACAGAAAAAATATTTAATAAATCGATTTTACAGTTATTTTATTCACTTTTAATTATTTAATAATTAAATTAATTAATTTCAACTTAATTATTTTAATATATTATAATGTATGAATACAATATAATAATGTAAAAATTATGTTCTTAATAAATTTAATTTAATAATATAAAAATATTAAATAAATACTAGGTAGAATAAAGTTATTGATTTATAGAAGAATTATCACTGTATATAAATTATTATTATTAATAGTTCTTTTGGGGTTATCAGAGACTTAAGAGTAGGTCTTTAAAATTTATATATATAATTTTTGTGTATAGTTCATACTGTTATCTAAGAATCATTCACCTCTGAAAATATTGAACCTAGAAGATAAGTAAGTGAAATGAAATTATGAACTTTTTTTAATATAGACACAATAATGGTATAAGCTTTAGAAATAATATAATAGAGGCGATTGATTTCGCGACAATGTTAAGAAAAATCAAATGAAATCGAGGAAACATACAGATGAACAGCGATTTGTAATCAATAAGTAATGTTGATAACTTCAAGGAAGAATATTTTGAAAGTGTTCCACTTTTAAAATAGGGAAATTTTAAACATAACATAGATCCAGGAACACGCACATTCTATTCTAAATTATTATGATTTTTATAGATTGAATTTTGAAGCACTTGAAATTGAGATCGCTATTTTACTCGACAAGTAAGAAGAAAGTGAGTAACTATCATAATATACAAGTGTAATCTAATTTTCGAGTGTGAAGAATTATTCGGTATCAATTGAAAATCCAATTTGAAAAAATGAAATATTCATTAGAAAAACGAAGAATTCTTATTTGAAAGTGAATAAACTTATGAAAATCTTGTGGCTCTCTTTTATAATGTAATATTATGAAACATAGTAATACCCAAACCGACTAGGTTGATGATAGCGTTACTTTATATTATAAGTAAAATCTATTTTAAGCCTCAATGCTATAATTTGCAAATTTATTATAAAGCGTCACCCAATCATAAATTTCATTGCTTTTCGGACAACATAATGTTCAGAGAATCAACATTGATTTAAAAATCTAACTTTAAATCTGCGTTTTTACAAAACTTTTCGTATAATTAAATTTTATTCAAAGCTGAAGTAGGTGTTTTTAATTTATGAAGATTTTCTTGAACCCGTCAATATATAATTATTATTTCTATAGAACATTCATAATGACAAAATACTGGAACTTACATAATTAGATAATTTTTGGAAAAATTCTATTGTCGAATTATGTAATAAATTTTCAATAGAATATTTTATTAAATAATAAAAGGAAAATTTTGAATGTGAAAAATGGGACCTCTCGTTTATTTGAAAACGAAATTTATAGGAAAATCATAAATTTATTTTTTATTTATCCAAATAGATTCTTTCTTTTTCCTTCTTTTTCTTCCTCTTGTCTTCTTAAGAACATTTTACTTTTCTTTCTACTTATTTATACACCTAAACTAATATACGAGTATATTTTTATTTTTATATATTAATTTATTTTATTTTATTTTAAAGGACATTTTCTGTCTTCCCTCTACACAAAATATTTTTAACAAAAACAAACAAAACCAAAAATTAATGTCCCAATTGTTTATGAAATGGGAAATTTTTTTTTTTTGTAATTTTTTTTTGTCCTTTTTCTTATTTTCTTTATTATATTCCTTTTTAAATATAAAAAAATAATTTCATAAAAATTGAAATCATAAATTTTCAATGAATTTTATGTTTTCTGTTTTTCTTTTTTTTTTTTTTATGTTTTCATCCATTAAAAGCTTTCCCATTTATGTAACATTTTTAATGTGTACAAATATAAACAATGTGGGATAATATTATAAAAGTGCGCAAAACAGTAGAATACCCAGAAATAATTTTCATTTCCTTCTCATTTTTGTAAAAAAAAAAAAAAAATTTTACTCATATGGGACTATAAGAATGTCAACATTTTTATTAGAATTTTCTTACACTGTGACATTATTTTTATAAAATACAAGGTGTTACAAATAAAGCAACCATTTTATTGTTTTATTTTAAGAATATGAAGACTAGTATAAGGTAAATAATTTTTAACAGTGTAGCTAAGCAGTGTATCTATATAATTATTCCTATTAGACAAAACATCGTTGTCTCCTTATTTAGTTTTGAGATAGTTAAGGAAATTACTTACCAAAAAAACCGATATTAGTTTCCGCTTGCAAAAACAGTTTGATTTGGAACTTACATACCCATAGAAAAACTCAATATGGTGTATATATTTTCAGTTTTTGAATTAGTTGCAAAGAAGTGTTACTTGCTCTAAATGTTAATTTAAATACTGAATTAACCAGATTAAACAGATATAAGACCAAAATCTACGAACAGTATCTGGACATATGTAGATATGCACATATAGCGAAACCATGTCATGCCGTACGGATTTTTTTTTTAAACCTAAATTAAAGTAGCGTGTTGGAACAAGATCTGTGTCTTTCTATCGCACATTGTGTTCTGACACATTCTTAAAGGCTGGCCGAACTTTGAAAAACTGTGAATCTGCCTAATACCGAGGTGAAAAAGTGAATAATTTTCTGCCTAATACCGAGGTGAAAAATTTACCTAATACCGAGGTGAATAAGGGAAAACGTTGAATTCACCACAAGACTCTCATCATCTATTAATAATTATAATTTAAAACTCATCCTATAGCAGCGAGTGGAATAACTTCTAGTAGAATATGAAAAATCTCTGACTGAATCTATTTTATTGTAGGATCAAATTTACTATTCCTACATACTGCTACACCTTGTCTAAAACAAGAAAATTTAAAAAAAAAAAAGTTAAACAAACAAAAAAAAAAAAATGAATTCCTTTTTAATAAATGTTATTAGAAATCTTAAATCGAGAGAAAATTAAAAAGGACATTTTTAATTTATTTTTTTATTTAAAAGGACAAAAATTATATTCATTATAAAGCTATTTTATCGTTCTTTAGCGTATACACTTGTTTTTCAAGATGCTTTTTCTTTTGCTTATTTCTTTTTGAACAGTCCAAATTATCAAGGGCTTGGAATATACAAACAAATCGATTTTTTATATTATTTGAAAGAGAAAATCTAAGATTAAATTGTATACATTTTCTTTTTTTCGAATAATAAGAAGATTTTGATAATAAATTTCATTTTTATTATTATTATAGTATTGGTATATAAGCTGATACTTTGTTATATAATATTTATATATTATGAAGTATATAATATGTAGATATGGAAGGGATACTTGGACTAGACATTATTTATCCCCTAATTTCTTTAATGTATTTTCATTATTAAAAAAAGATTTATGAAAAATCTAATTAAATATTTATATTTATATATTTTCAAAAGGAAAAAAACTGATATAAAAGGACCTTCAACAATTGAGTTGTTCTTTAGAGGGACAATATTCTATATATATTATACATATAATATATATACTGCAATTTATTTTTCCAAAAAATATGTCGTTTTTGTCATATGAGGAAGAACACATTACGTTCCAAATGTGTTTAATGCTTTAACAAATTCATTTTAAGATCCATAGCCCTATAGTGAGCTTTGTTTGTGAAATAGCTTAAAATAAAGTTTCCAAAAACGTAATAAGAAATTTTCTATTTCGCATTTTGTAAATTATAGTATTTATTAGACAATTTCCTAACCAAAGTCGAAACACCAAATTTTATTGAAAAATTCGTAATTAAATCAATAAAATTTCATTTCCATTTACAAATAAAGGTAATCGATATCAAATAGTGAATGTACTTATGAATTGGTCTAAAATTATTGCTCCACGAAATTGCTCCACTGAATTATTCTTTACTTAATGTCTTCTTGGACGTATTACTTGCAACTATATACAGTTGTGCCAAGCAAACACACTCAAAACTTTTGAGAACAGGGTCCTTTGTTATGTAGTGGGTTCTCCCTGGTATATTCGCATTAGCAATATTCAAAGGAATCTGGGTATTACCCAATTAAATGAGGAGGTAAGGAATTATGCCATGAAACATAAGGCGTGCTTGGAACAGTATATAAATGTCGAGGCCTCCCGATTTATAGGGGAGAGGGTTTTTAACAAAAAGACCGAAGCGAACGAAATCTCTTGAATTAGTCTAAGGTGCTGTGACAGCACTTCCGTCCCGTCCTTCGCAGAATATAGACACGAAAACATGATAGAGCAAAACTAATGGCTAGTCAATTTAACTAGTTTTAGGAGTTTATGACAATCCAGGTGCGTTTTAGATTAAATTAAAGTCCCCACTATCGATAGGTCTGTTGACAGGTTGTGTCCGCCTATCTTTGCCTTTCGATGATTTTTAACAGTTTCAAAAATTATTTCACATTTGCTTAATGAATATTTAATAATGAAACCCAAAAATTAGAAAACTAATCATCCAAAAATCGAAAAAACTACAACACATTCTGCTTACAATAATACAAGTAAGAATATTATGGTGATGAAACGCACGCATGTAAGCAATTTAAGTTCTATATTTCATATTTTGAGGAACATGTGTGAGAAACCAAATGCATTTTACAAAATCAAAAATATCTCAAAAATAAAAATTTCCACCGAAATTTCACAAATTTCACCATAACCAATTTTAATATGAATTGCAAGTAATTATTTTACTCAATTAAATTTCTTTTAAGAAAATCACTAATATTATTCACAAATTTACAAATTCAAACGAACTTCATTTAATCTTTTAAACATAATTTCACCATTCAATACAAATTAAAGTTCTAATCATTTATAAAATTTTCTAAATTTCCAAGGATAATCTTTTTAAATCGAAATATATATGTATGTAAGCAAAATTCTTAATGATTTTCCAATTAAGTAATTATATTGTATAATATTTTGTTATTTGTAAATTAAAATCTAAAATATTTGAATTACTTTATAATAGCGATTTAGATACAAGAGCGTTTTAAACATTCATACTATTTTGCTACAAACTTATTTCGAAATTTTAAAATGTAACAAAATACAATATGAATTCAGAAGAATTTTCCAATTATTTTTCAATTTTAAATCTTTAAATTGAACATTATTATATACAAAAATATTTATAATAAAATAACAACGTATATAATGTACCAGTTTGCTATTAAATTAAAATTAAATTCGGAAATGAAAGTACGGGATGTTATTGTTATCTTCAATCTATCATTAGCTTCACTATTCAGATATAACAAATTATACACTTACATATACACGATTATTTGGAATGAAAATCGAAAAATCAAATATTATACTATAACCATACTACTATTACAATAGACAACAGCAAAAAAAAAATCCTTAATTTTTAAGGATAATTTTGCGCACCAAAAAAAAAGAAACAACGATTTTGTATACTAAAAGAGAAGGGAAGAAAATTTTGTTAAAAAAAGGAAAAATTAAATACAGGAAAACAATAGGAAATTTTATCAATTTTCCTGCTTTCAATGCAATTTTTCTCAACTCCATTATTATTGTCTAGAGTTTTTCTATTATTTTATATTATTTCTATATTATTTTTTGTTTTAATTTTTTTTTCATCCATAAATCTGATAATGGCTGGCTGTAAAATTTGTATTTTCTCTATATATTTATATATATAAACATCAGTCCTGTCATATTGTAAAAATGTGGTATAAATGTATATAATATAAAAGTAAACTATAGTGTTAAATTTTTTAAGAATTTTAATGGGGAGCAATCCTAGAACAATCTTGCTAAATAAAATTTAAATAGTACGTATATGAGTTTTGTGAAAGTTAACGAAAACCTGATTTCATATTGAGCGTCAATAACAGACGCATAATTAAATTACTTGTCTGGGAATTATGTGCTATTCGTTCGGCCTCTTAATTGCAAATGAATTGACCTAATTGATTGTTTGATATCACTATTAATAAATTAATTTAATTATTTAATTTAGAGCATAATATTTTATTATAATTTAGAGAGTAATTTTTAAATAGTCACAACTTTTGAGAGTTTTTCTCAACTTTTTTTCATAAAGAAGCTTCTATATAAATTTTATTTCATTATAAATTTTGTAATCATGTAAATGCAATCTTCTGTAAAAAGCTATTTAGAATGGGAAAATTTATTATTATATTAGTAGACCCAAGAAATCTGTGTTGGGCGAGCTCCAGGCTTCAGCTTCTTCGGTAGCACTGTTGTATTAGCAGATGTAAATGTTAGGGATCTCAGCCGATTTGTAAGGAGTTCCGGCTAATTTGAATGAGGAGCGGAAAAAGAGACATCCGGTGGTATCACAACAGACCTAAGTGGCATTAATCTAACCTTACCTAATTTAATGCCGGAATTGCGTATGTACCTAGCAGAACATCGTCAGAAAAATTTTTCTTAAAACTTTCCCACCAATTCCGTTTCTGTATAAAATTTAGATGAGTGTTTAGATAAATTCTATATTATATTTTACACAAAAATCCTACAGATCTTAGAACTTAATTGATTAATCAGAGTTTGCACCATATAGATCTGATTCTAATTAAGGTTTTTAAAACGAACTATTAACGTATCTGAATAAGTAACTCAAATGACAATTTCGATAAAACATGTAAAAAGTATTTTGAGCTGTTATTTACGAAAAATTGCAAATTTTTCAAAGATTTTATTTCTTTGACAACTCCCCAGTATAATGAATTAAACAAACTACCAACTAGTTTAATCAGATCAGTAATTTGCTTATTTTTCGGGTACTATCCTATAATCCAACAGTCCACTATAACTTTCGTTTTAAAAACACGGAAATTTTAATATTTTTTTTTAAATTATCCTTTTATTTTATGCTTAGGTATAGTATAGTAATAATATAGAATATGATTTTGCTGTAATTTCGGGATAAACGGGAATACATACAATTGTATATAGTAATTATATTTTTCTCTTATAAATATAGCTCTCCCTTCAATCCGCATAGAAATTTAATTATAAACTACAATATGCAGTTATACACAATACTATGGTATATGGAATTGGAAAATTTTCGGTAAAATGGCAACTTTATTTATGTAAGTATAAAGAGTTTACTTTATATATAATAATAACGATATGGCAAAATGTATACAGTAATTGTATGTATGTATATAATACTTTTGTTTTGTTTTATTTTGTTTTTTTATTAGATCGAATTTCCGTCAAAATAATTAGCAGCATAAAATGGATAGATGGATAATATAAGGTAATTTTATTATTCATTAAATGAATATATCCAAAATAACAAAAAAAATTTTAGTTTTTTGTTTCTATTTTGGTTTTTTTTGTTATTAAATAATACGCATATTATATATAGAAAATTTATTCTATTGCATACAATATTATTCGGATAGTTATGCAAAAATAGCATCGTTCATTTAGTGTTAGAGTTATAAGAATAATTTTTTACACAAAATTTATATATGTATGTATATGTAGATTGAATAAATAAATAAAATATTTTGATCCCTGATTTATTAAAAAGGATATTCTAGTATATATGCACAGGCGCGGTTCTGATGTATTCGTCGCCCTAAGCGGTTCCTAAAAAGTGCGCCCCCCCCCCCTTCAACCTTTTCACCTATTTTATTACTGTGAACAAAATTTAATAGGCATTGCACATTGTGCATCATAAAGCAGTTTCTTGTAACCTTATTGTGCTGAATTATAGAATTAAAGTCTGGAACTAAACTTTCAATTTTTTGTTTTATAAACTCAAAGACAAGGTAATTTATTTAACAGTATGTTTTTTTATGAAGTTATGATCAGATTTATATCAATCAATTAAACTTGATTTTTTGATTTTAACAACCAAAAAATTTACTTTTTGACGTAAGTGAAACTTATTGTAAAAGGTTCTATGAAAATTATATCAAATGAACTTTTTCAAAGCTTATTTGAATATGAAAAAAAGTAAAAAATTATTTTTATTTTTATTCGTAATTTTATTTTTATTTTTATTCGTAAAATTTGGCTTTTTATTTCACAAATCGCCAGAGAAATGAAGCAGCGTATAAAAAAAGTTTCGACTTGCATTCAAAAATTTAAGGAAAATCAAAGTTTCGTTCTAAAATTTGTGACTTAAAAACTAAGCTTTTCATGTACATAGCTATAAGCTTTTATACTGTTCATTATATTTTTTAGATTTTATTAAAATAAATGCATTTACTGGTATTTATAGGCTCGTGGTTTTGAAATTTCAGAATGTCGTTTTGCTTAACTGTTTTAATTTTGGAGATAAATGTGTGAAGCAAATTATGCGCCATTTCATTTTACTCTTATTTTTTGGATGACTTACACTACATCAATTCAGCATAAAAATTCTTAACATTCACTTGATTATTAAACAACATTTTTTCAATTCAATATAAGTAGTAGATTTTATCAATTAAAATTTAATTCTGTGATTGATAACAGTTTTTTCAAAAACGAAAGCAGAACATAGTAGTAGAAATTCATAACGATCATGTAATTTTAAAATTCATTCAAAATTTTTTGTTGTTAAACAAAAACAAAATATTGGTATACACAATCTCAATATCAAGCTATGCTTTCCATCATTTAGGAATATTGCTCTCATTCTCTTTTTCTAATTTCTTTCTATTCTCATTCTTAATTTGTGTTTTTTTTGTTTTGTTCTTGTTGTTTACTAATGCAATAGTATACAGAAAAGTAATACATTATAATAATGTGTTTGTTTGTTTGGTGAGTGAGCGCCAACTAAGCAAAAATAAAATTTTGCATGTATGAAACAATTTAAATATAATGTGTACGAACGAGTGTAGCCACTAAGCATAATAAAAACATTGCTTTGTGATATAATTATATGTGTACGAGCGAGTGTTGATAGGGAGCAATCTCAGCAAAATAAAAATTTTGCTTTATGAGATAATTATATGTGTACGCATGAGTGTTGATCTTATTCATATTAGACAATATAAATTATGTGTACATGTGTATTTTTGAATATTTTTATTTGTTGCGTACATTGCTTCTATATATGTATGTATATTATATGAGACGATTTCACTTATATATATGAACGTTTGAATGTGTACAGCTGTGTGAAATAATATTCTGTGTTTATAGGCATATACAGTACATAAAAAATAAGAATGAATGAGTAGTGTAGAGTAAAGAAATGTATGAGTAATTTTAATTCTATGAACATTTTTTGTTATATGGTGCAAATAGAAAATATGTGTAGGAACAAAATATTATGTTTGCATGTAGGTAGATTTTATTAAGTTAATTTCGCTATAAATTGATGTATAAAAAAAAACTTGGAATCCTTTTTTTTGGGTGAAAATTTTTTTTTTTAAATTTAGGGGTTTTTTAAGTTTTCAATGGCGCCCCTATTTTTTATCGCCCATTGCAAATGCATACTTTGCATGTATGATAAATCCGGGGCTGTATATGCATATATATATATACCATTAAATAACATAAATATGTATATAAATATTTTATTCTTATTTTATTGTTTATAAATGAGATAATTTTATTCAAAATTAGATAATGGATATTATGCCATAATATTAATTACAAAATAAGGGAATGAGTTCGTTTCTATTATATAATATGGAAAATATGCGAAAAATTTTTGATAAAAAAAAAATCATTTTGTTATCTATATATACAGCTAATAGAGGGAACCACCAATATATACATAATTTGGAGAATAAAGTTAAAATAATAAAAAAAATTACAAAATATTCGTGTATATATTTTTTAAGCAAATTACATACATATAATATGTATGTATGGATATGTTAATGTGCATGTACGTGGGTGCAATATGAACACCCGATAATTAATTAAATAGATAATTGGACAAAATGTTGAATAATGAATGAGAAATTTATTATTATTTTTCTTATTTTATTTTATTTACATACATACGTATATGTTTGAATATATTATTAAAAATTTTCAATATGTCTAGCATATTATTATGAATTTCAATTTGATGAGGTGAAATTTTTTTTAATAAAATTTTTTTTCTTGTTCTATATATAAATTACGGCCAAATTGTATAATATTTGTGTTTGTTGTTAATTAAAATATAAATTACACTCAGTATTTGCTTTATTTTAGTTGTTTTTTTTAAAAAAAATGCTTTAAATAAATCTCTGCCTTAATAAATAAACTGGCCCTAGTATTGGAAGGTATGAAGATTATTTGAATTTTCTGTGAGTGAATCTTACAAAAGCTAAAAATTTTATTTGGTTCAGGCAATTTTAATACAGTCAAAATAAAGTAAAGAAAATGCTCTTAATATACTAATCTCTTTGTTTTTTTGTGGGAAATATTATAATATGATTTCGAACACTTGGTGAAATAGGATAATACAGTAAATTGAAATTAAATGAATATGAAAATTAGTAAATAATTAATTATAAAAAGTTGACTTGATTTACTCGTAACTACTAATTTGGAAGTATATTTTCACTCAACTACTAAAGAGCTAGTTTTTCGACGTACTAAAGTACATAAATAAATATAATATAGTCGGATCAAACCAGTGGTTTGTAATATATAGCACTTTTACCTTCAATAACTCAAAATACTGTTTTTAAAAACAATCTAGCTATGTAGTATGTTATTAAAATTATTTTCATTTATATACGAATATTTTACAAAAGCTGCATACCTTTGGGATGAGTAGTATAAGTAATCTTTGAAATAATACAAAAGAAAAGTTTAGAGAGACATTAACATAAGGGTTAATTGGGTAAGTTAAGAAAAATAATTATATTTACCGACCGTATTGTGTAAACAATAGGTAGGTTATGTGATGGCAACAAATTTTGCATATCGAGTTTTCGGTGGGAATGCACTTCTCCATAGTAGGGAAGTGTAAGTAAACTATTTTTAGCAACCTGTCGGTCTGTCGGTCCGTCCGTCTGTCGGTCTATCGGTTTGTCGGTCTGTCGGTCTGTCGGTCTGTCGGTTTGTCGGTTTGTCGGTCTGTCGGTCTGTCGGTCTGTCGGTCTGTGTGTGCACGCGTGTATCTCAAGTTCGGCTGAACCGACTTTGATGAAATTTTATATTTAAGTTTATTTCCACCATGGCACGAATTGATCAACTTTTGGTATACATATATCAGGCCTCGGGAACTGCACTTTTTAGCGGGCCTGTTTTACATTTTTGAACATGTTGAAGAAAGTATTCAACCGATTTACTTGAAATTTCATATATAAGCTTTGCTCGATCGTCCGCGAAAATTCTTATGTTTTGGAAGAAATCAGGCATCGGCAACTAGGCGTTTACTACGGGCCAAATATACATTTTTGTGTTTAAAAAGAGAAATAATCAACCGATTTCATTGAAATTTAATATATGAATTCCTCGTATCAAAACAATGAACATATAAATTTTTTGGAAACATCAGGGCTCGAAAACTGATTTACTTGCCGATTTCACATTTTTCATCATTTTGAAGAAAATATTTAACCGATTTACTTGAAATTTCATATATGAGCTTTGCTCGAACGTCCGCGAAAATTCCTAACTTTTGGAAGAAATCAGGCGTCAGCAACTGGACGTTTACTATGGACCAAATATACATTTTTGTGAATATAAAGAGAAATTACCAACCGATTTCATTCAAATTTAATATATGAATCCCTCGTATTAAAACAATGAGCATATAAATTTTTTGGAAACATCAGGGCTCGAAAACTGATTTGCGGGCCGATTTTACATTTTTCACCATATCTACAGAACGAATTGATGAAATTTCATGAAATTTGATATTTGAGTTCTGGGCATTACCAAAACTAACTGGTGGGCATTTCAGGGAATTCGGATAGCACAAAACGAAACTGTACTAAGAGCCAAATTTACATTTTTCTAGGTATGTTAACTATAAGCTTACAAATGTCCTTAAAATTGGAAAGAAGTACTTAACAGACATTTTTTTAATATTCTGTAACACTTTCACTCAACTAGACAATACACAATGCGGTCGGTTATGTGCTGACCACATCAGATTTTTTTTTATTGGCATGGTATTTACCGTTAACTTTCTGCATTTATATAAATTTGGAAAAACGTATAGTTTCGTACATGGTGCCAAAAATTCAAATTTTACATGAGAGGGGGTGGAGTTGAAAAAAAAAACTTTCTTCCAACGAAATGAGTTATGTATTTATTAGTGTTTAAAAATTGCCAAAAATTCAGACTCTCACGGCCTAACGCCTAGAAGAAAAGCAATATCGTAAATTTTCCCAAATGCTACGTAATCTAAATTAAAATCATTTTATCTTGACGATTTCAATTTAAAAAAAAATACAAAACACCCCCCCACCCCTATCGTGATACAAAAATTTTTTTCCTATAAAACTCTGAGAAATCTGCCCCAGAGACCTCTAAAACCAATTCCGAACCACGATGTTTAATAATCGTTATAATAATCGCGATGTTTTACTGGTATGTTGAAATTGCTTCTGTAGGCCCGTAAAAAATTTCAGTGACGAAATAAAACACCGTAAATGCATTGTATTAGAATGGCATCCGTATATCTTGCTCAATAACTTTTTAAATATCCGTATGTACTCCCTCTACAACAATAAAAGTTTTCAAAATTAAAATTATTAAATTACTTTTTAAAAATGTCAATGTCAAAAGGTGATTTTTAACACAAAAAAAAAATTTACGTAAAATAATGCGTGACGTTTTGACTTCTACTTCGAATTTCAAAAGTAAATCTTTACTCGCTAAATTTTTGCACCTCTTCTTTCAAACTTTTTGTTTTTAATATTCAATTTTAATCTATTATGTCTACGTACATATACGAAAAAAAATAACAGGTGTGACTGAAATGGCAACGTTTAGTATATGGCAAATTTTAATCTTCTTTGGTGTGTTTTGGTTTTTCTTTTTTTTTGCAAAAAGTTTTATTCTTAATATTTTTTCTCTTTTTTTTTATTTTGCATAAAAATATTTACATCTTATATAAATTTTGTATATATTTACATTTGAAGTTTGAGTTAAGCGTCATATCGTCGTCATTCAGTTAAGCGATTTTTGATTACTTTTCCGGCCGGATATTATCATACATCCTTCGACTTGAATGACTTTTATGAACGCAAGAGATGAATTGGGAAAATTTTCTTTTCCTTTTGATTTTATTTTTGTATTTTGCTTTTCGGTTAGTTGAATTTTAAAATTACTTTTTGTTTCTTATATATTATTTATTTTATACGTTTAAAAGGATAAAAATAAATGATAACAAAAATAAAAGGAAAAAGGAAAGATTTCTTGTTATCATTCGTGTAAATTTTCATATTTTAAGAATTTTGTAAAATTTTTAATAAAAATTTAGTTATGACATAAATGGCAATAAAATGTATAAATCGATGTCAGTTATGACATAAACATGCATGTATGCATAAACAATAAAACATTAACATTTTATCAACAATTCGGTGACGTTAATAAGACAGGAAACAAAAAAAAATATTACATATTTTTTTCTTACATTACGTAAGAATGAAATTTATTGGAAAATATTGTAGAAATTTGCAAGTTTTTATTGTACGAGTAAGTATGTGAATTAAAAAGATTAAATAATGTTGTTAATTGTTGTTTAAGAATTGCCACATTAATTTTCTTGTTAGTTTTGGGTAGGTTATTTAAGGTTATTTGGAATACTGCACTCAACTCTATTTCACGCCTCTTTTTCTGTCATTTTGTAATCTCTCTGTTTAGGGTTTTTATTTCTCTGTTCAGTTATCGATAAATCTTAATTACGTATATACATTCTAGAGCCGACAAAAGTCAAAATTTTTATTACAACCCTAATATGTAGCTACTATATGGATGTGGTTCAAAATACTGAAGATAATTCAATACATTTTTTAAATTTTAATATGGACCACAAAATTTTATGCACAATATCAAAATGAAATTCGTATCAGTATATAGAGCATTAATATAGAGCACTATTTATGCTGTTCCGATCAAAATAAAATATAATCTATAAAGTGAAAAACACGTATTTGAAAAAAAATGTTGCCCATTTAATTGATTTCTCTTAAAAAGCACGAATTATTTCGAATGAGAAAGTGTCAGGCGATCTTTTTTCTTTACCAAAAATACCAGCAACATTCGATATCAACTAAGTGTAATATAAGTACATAAAATTATATACAAGCATTGTATTTAACAGGAAACATGGGGTTAGTGTCGAATATTTTATTGGATTTTTGAATTTTGTTTTAATCCTATATGCAAAGGATATTGGATATTTATTTTCTACAAGTGGACGAATATAGATTTTAGAATTTTTTATACCATTCAATTTTTTAAAGATTATATCAATTGGCATAAACCACGATATTCATTTAAAAAATTTTCTAAAAATTCTAAAATATTATTAAATCAATGTTTATCCTAGAATTTTTATACTTAAAATCTTAACTTTCTAAAAATTGGTATTCGACAATATTAAATAATCTCACGAAATTCATATGATACATTCAAATACAACTGATATCAAGGACGACAACATAACACAATGTCACATTTAACACTGCAATCAAAAACTCACATGTGTTTTTAGTTAAATTCCACCCTGAAACACTATGTCATTATTTGCATATGGTGCAGACTCTACAATATTATTAAAGAAAATCCACAATTTCCACAAATATAACAAAATAAGAACAAAAACAAATAAATATTAAAAAGCAAAAAAGCAAAAAAAAAATAACCACTACATACAAAGAAATTGTTTGAAGTTATTCTGCGCAACATTTTCAATCCAAAAATAAAAATAGGAGAAAACTGGGTGTTTCTAAAATTTTAAATGTTGCTAGCAACATTTTATGTTTTACTTTGTATAAATTGTTGTTAAATGAATTTATTGTGTGTAGCAACAAAAATGTATGACACAATAAAAAAAAATATATTTTTTTTTGTAGATTTTTTATTTTTTTAACATTCATAAGAGTTTTTCAACCCTTATCTTAATCAAAAATAAATTATACGTGTACCTTTTGTTGACAAAATACTTGTCTTATGTATTAATACTAGTTTTAGTATAAGTATGTGTATGTCAGAATGTAACTATATTTTTTTACAAATATAATTACAATTGTATGCAACTTATATAGTTGTACAGATACATAAGTCCATTGGTAGTATTTTATTAAAATGAATTGAGAATTGAGAAACTTTAACTTATGTGTATATAGTCTGTTTAAAATTATATGAATAAGTGAGAATTAAAATATTATGGTTTCTAGAAAGCAGATTTTGTATTTTTAACTTTGCTTAAGTAAATAATGTTAAAAAAACTCTGTATATTTATATTTTGTTACAATTTATTAACTTTGGACTCAGATAGATGTCTAATTTTTAGTTTTACAACTGTTGGATTGCTTATTTCTATACCATATTTTTATATACAAACGCGCACATATGCAACAGTATGATCGCATGCAATTAAACAATCAAACAATTTGTAATTTTTTTATAAATTGATTGCAATTTTTGTTTAACACATTCGATTTGAATTGACGTAGTAGCTTATTTGGTTAGATGTGCGCGCAACAATTCTATAATGAAGCAGTCATTGTAAAATTGAAAATTGCATGTGTGAGATTTTATGCGTCAAATAAAATGATGAACATTTTAAACGATTTCTTAAATGCAACTTTGAACTTTTTTAATTCAAAAAAAAACAATCAAACAGCCACAATGCAGAAAGCATTTTTAGAAATTTAAAATGTTTAAATTTCAATATTAATTTTTTTTTAACAGAGTCAATTAAAACTTCTTATACAACAATGTGTCACAATCATACAAAAAATCTAATGTTTGATTAAAGATTAAAATATGAAATTGATTGATCAAACATATTGAATGGCTGATCAAACATAAAGATTAACTATGATCAAGCGTCAACATTAACTAATCAAACACAATATTTTGTCAATCATACAGAATGATTGATTGCTTAATGAAAACTTTCATTTGCGTTAATTCTATTCGGCTACACGTTTAATATTTCAAGAGCTTTATTAAAATAGACTAAAATTTCCTAACCAAAACGCGAAACAATCAAGAAAATAGAAGATAAGCTAAAGTTTTTCACAATATTGTCCTTTTTAAAAAGAAAAACAAATGTGGTAAATAAAAATAAACAGGGATGGGTAAAGGAGAGAAACGAAAGGGTAGAAGAAAAAAATTGTTTACATTATTATGTAGAAGTCATTTGACAATAAATGTGTCTGGTTTTTTTCTTTAAAACAAGAAAAAATTAAAAACAAGAATAAAAAACTAAAAAAAGGAAATGTCTTTATTGTATTAAACTTTGATTCTATCAGAGTGTATGTGTCGATTTTCAAGGATTTTTCTCCTATTTTTTGTTTTGTTTGTTGGTTGCCTTTTTTTCCTATATTTTTCATTTAAAAATAAAAATTTTTTCAACACTTTTTTCTTCAAGTCATTTTATGAATTTTCCAATCAAAATGAATGAAATCATTTAAAGGACACTAAAAATCGTACATTTTTTATTTTTATCAATTTAAAATTGTAAATGTATAGTGTTGCATATTATGTATGTATGTAAGAATGTTTAAAATGTGTCTGGATTTTATTTTATTAGAATATAGAGGAAATTTATTTGAGAATCTTATAGTGTTTTTTATATAATAATAAAATATAGTTAATAGAATAAATTTAATAAATTTTTAGGCGATTTTTAAAAAAATTTAATAAGTAGGAAATTAAATAAAAGACAATAAACCTTAAGCTAATGTGATCCAGTCAGTGATACCCTCATAAAGAAAGTTTTCCAAAAGTTATTACTGTTATTACGAAAGCTGACAAAAGGCATATTTTTCTATAATTTAGTATAATTACAGGAATTTTGTTTATAATTCCTTCGGCCACCTCATTGTATCGTAATCTTCCTAATACGAATCGAAGAAATTAGTGAAATGTAAAGCAGTATAAGTCAACTAATTGCATCCTGATTATGAACCAAATATTTCAAATTATACTTTTTTAATAAAACATTCTTTAGCAAAATTTCTCATACTCATTTTTTTTAAAAAATATGGAAATTCTTTCAAATAAAATTTTTTAATCAACACACAAAATTCAATGTAAACTCTTCTGTTTAACTCATAATTCACAATTTAGGCCATTCACAATATTTTTTTATTATCGAATACTCGGTATTTATGTGGATTTACTACGAGTTCCGAGGAAACGAGGAAAGAAGAAAAACTTTTCTAATTTATATTACAAGCTTTTAAAAGAATTTCAATAAAATAATAATTTTTTTTTTCAAAATAAATGAGGAGCGTATCAGAAACGACAATGTAAAAGAAAATTTATTTCCCTTCCCGGAAAAAAAATTAGATATTGTTAAAAAAAAAAAAATTATTGTCAAAAAATATTAAAAAAATTCTAATTTATTACCAAAAATAATAAAAGAAAAAATTTTTGGAAGAAATTATTAAAAATTGTTACGTTTCATATAGGAAAAAAGAAAGGCTTGAATGAAGAGGGCACAAGCAACTCTATACATAAAAGTATTCTATGCATTTTATAAGAAAATTGTACATAGGGCGTTATAAAATTGATTTATTCAAATATTCAATAAAATTTAGTTTATTTGGTGTTATTTGCATTCAAGTGTTAGGGTAGCAGAATGAAAATTAATTTCATTATAAATTGAAAATTGAATTGATTCATTAATTCAGAAAATTTATTACTGAATTATTAAATTTTAAACAAATAGTGTTGACCCACTAAACCGAACATATATGTCTTCCTGATAAGATTTTGAGTTTTTAGGAGTCTCGTATTTAAGATTTTTAAAGCCGATGTTGTCAACAAAATCAGCCAAATTATTATAAGAATTAAAAATTTAAAATCTTTTTAATAATAATCAGAAATTAAATAATTTTCTTAAATTTAATATTAAACAAAAGCAAAAAAGTACTTACCAAATATATTTTTCAGTAGTTCCCAAAATTTTTAAAAATTCACCTCAGAATTTTAATTGTACACAAATGATTTACAAAATATTTCCGAATTTTAAGTCATGATTAATTTTTTGAAAATTCATAGGTTCTTTCAGCTTTTTCGAGTAATTCATAAAGTGGAATTGAATAATTTTGTTTCACATGATCACTTCCCTCTTTCTTTTGAAATAAACCACATTCTTCTAGAAATTTTGGACGCTCAATTTCCGGATTTTTTATTAAATAATTAATTAATTCTTCTGTTGATTTTAAATGTGTTATTCCATTAAATAAATAAGAATAATTTAATAATTCTTCTGGACAATAAGGTTCAATAGTTTTATCAATAAATTTTGGTACCCATACTCTATCACAATTTGGAATTGTTCTACCGAATGCATGTTTTATAACATTTTTTGATATTTTTAATTTTCTTTCCAATAATTTTTTATAAAATTGATTTTTTATTGACATCTAAAATTAGAAAAAATTAATATTACAAAAATATTTGAACAGGGGCCGAATTTGATTTTCGTGAAATTATTTTCGTATTTGTAGAAATGGAAAGGTAGTACCATAAAAAATTTTTTGATACTACTTTACCATTTTTCCGAGTACAAAAATCGTTTCATGAAAATTGAATTTTATGGCAAAGCTACAGGTCTCCCTTTTTGAATCAAACTTTTTGATTATTACAAAAAGTGGCTCCTTAGAATTGGGGTAAATACCTGAGGCATATTCCAAGTTTTTGCGACATTATGTGGAACAGTTTTAATGACTTTTGGACAAATATTTACTCCATATAAAAGTTTCTCGGTAATATTAATATTAAATAATGATTTTATATAATTTTTCGAAATATTAGTGTAAGAAGTACCATATGAATTAATCCAATTAGAAAATCTTTCAGCCACCTAAAAATAAAATATAAAAACATTCAAGAAATTTATATTTTACACATTGGGATCTCAAACAAATCAAAATTAAAACGAAATTTTAAAAAGTTACAGCTTCCATAATTTCTTCAGCTTGTTCATCTGCCGGTTTTTCATCTAAGTCTTGTTCTAATTTATATAATTTGGAATTCCATTTAATTCGTCTCATGTTCGATTTACATATGTAATCACTTAACCAATTGAAATCCTTTTTTCTTTCTTTTTTTTCTACGGTATCTTCAATTTTAAGATTTAATTGACTAAAATTTTGTTGAAGTTTTAATATAAATGAGCAGGTGCTTTCATTGAAACTTTTCTAAAATTAAAAAATTTTAAAAAATCATGTTTAGACTCGAAAAGAACTAAAATATTTTTCGAGATTTGATTAACTACACAAATCTCGAATCCCTTGTCATGTTATACAGAAAAATTTTATTTGCTGAAATTCATACTGGAAACTTTAACATTAAAATTGATTTTCACTCTGTTACCTCCGATTCGATTTCTTTTTCGCCCTCACCCCATTCCTTGTGCCCAATATATTTCTTATCTTCAATATTTAAGTTATCTGATTCAAAATAATAGCCGCTTTCTGGGGCCGGTAAATCTATAATCTTTGCAACACGCTTTTCTAAATCTTTCGGTAATGTTGACATAAAATCCCATTTCCTAACGCATTTCCTCTCTTTCTTAATTTCAATTTCATTTTTCCAAGCGTGTTTTCTTCTTTTCTTATTAATGAATATGATTTTATCACGAGGTAATGTTAAGGGTCTAACATTTTTCATATAATTCTTACAGCTCAAATGACATTTTTTAGAATTATAGTAGCCGGACATGTTTGAGCTTTTCGAAGTAAAATATTTTGAGAACCGGTTTTATTTATTAAAATGAAATTATAATTTCCAAATTTGATTATGTCTGTACTTCCCTATTTTTATATTGTAAATGAAAAAAAAATATTTTAAATAAAAAAATAAATTTAGTTTGGTCATTTTTCACAAAGCATTCTTAGATTCCCAATTTATAATTTTTTTCTAAAATTTTTATATTTTAAGACAAAATATTACCTAATTAGTTTTTTTACTTAATTGTTATAAAAAAGTTTTATTCTTCATAATAGAAACTTACAATATTAAATTTAAATTCAATTAAATTCACAAAAAATTTTTGTATACCAACCAAATGGTACGAATGTCACCTCACTTTCTTCACAAAAGCGATTTTCTGCGACGAAACGCCAAAATTTATATACATACGTAAATAATATACAACCCAATGTCAATCGATGACATGCAAAATACTGTACAGTAGATTTTCCGTTCCATTGTTGTTCGAGGTTAACAACGGAAATCGTTCGCCGTTGCCGTTTATCGCTTAAGTTATATTTTTACATGAAAGCTTCAAGCGTAATTGAAGCCTATTTGATGCCCATATAAACGTTACTTAACTTGAAGTCGGCTTCGCTCAAGTCAATGAAAAAAATTTTACTTACTCGACTTGAAATGTTTAAAATAAAGAAACGTCATTTTCGGGTTTTTAAGCTGACATAGTAAAAACACACTTCCAATTTCGAGGTATGTAATATCAAGTCAAGTACTCAAGTTACCATATAAAAGAAATAACTGATTCATAAATGTAATTCGATTATTCAGCGCGTTAGCGTAATTATACAGAAAGTTTTTATTAAATTTATTCAAGATAATTGTTCAGAACACAATAAAACAAAAGGCCAAATTCAAAATGTCGAGGATTTTTAAAAAAATATTCAAATAATAACGTAATAAATTTATCGAATTATAGTATAAACTCAACTTAGACTCAATCCATTAAAATGAAAATACCATTACAAAAATAATTTTTTCACGATATTATTAATCTTAATTAATCACCGAATACACAAACCATGTGCAAAATGTAAAATGGTTCTGTCCAAAAATAATTTAAATTACGTTGACAGCGACAATTCAAACTTCGTTAAGTTTCTTTTTGTTTTTTTTTACGAAAAAAGTTATTCAAGATTTACACCTTTTTGCGGTATTTTATTTCGAGTACAGTATTCAGAACAATATCCTTTTAGTTCAAATATTTCACATTTGTATTACCATGTTGATATTTGTTTTATTGATTTAATAAAATATAAATTTTGTAATTTTACAATTTTAAAGTGGTTTTCATAAAAACTAAATATTTTCTTTTTATTGAAAATACTATAAAATTTAATTCATATCAAAATGGATTGGCTAAATGCAATGTTAGATAATGCTCAACCTGGCAAAGAAGAAAAACCAAAATTATGGGGAAAAATTAGAGAAGCCAAACTGCCAAGTTTAACAAAAGAAGACCATTTAAAAATTACAATGGAAAAAATAAGAAAACTCAATATGTTACAAAAATTATCGAAACAGAAATCTGCACCAAAATTATGGACAAAAGTGCGTGAGAAAAAAGTACCAAGTTTAACTAAGGAACGTAAAGGTAAAGGATTTCATTGGCTCGATATGATATTAGATATGGAAAAAAATGCCATTGAAGAGGCTATGGGCAATCGCATTAAAGTTTATGATTTATCAAAAACACTACCAGAAAAATTACATAAACGTGTCGCTAGAGTAGTCCCAGTTATACCACGTGAAAAAGATCTCTTCGAAAGAGATTTAAAAGATGAAATTGTCGAAAAAGTTGAGAAACCGAAAGCTCCAAAATTTACTGACATAGTTAAAAAGAAGGTTATAATTTATATTAACAGTATATTGTAATAAGCGCAATGAAATAACTGTAATTTATTTACCTTATATTTTAGGCATTTCATGATTTACCAAAACCACCAGGTCTTGAGGACATTATAACAAAAATGCGGCTAATTCGTATTGAGCCAACTTTTGATGAAAAAAGATATGGTAGGAGAAAAATCAAAAATTGGCAAAGCGGTTATCTTGGAAAAACCCAAAGAGAAAGAGTAATTTGGAATACAAAGTTGTATGACTTGGAAACTAACATAATGGAAAAGTCCCTGTATGATCAAGCAGAGCATTTAATGGATGAAGTAATTATCATTTATATCTATTGAAAATTATATTTCTTGAAGTAACACAATAATTATTTTAAGACAGCAGAGAATTTTTGCTTATGGCTAAACACATTGGGTAGAGACCGGGAAAACGATATTACTAAGGAATATCTTAGATCTTTATTTTCAATTGAGGAGAATGAAAAACTTTTAAAATCAATTCAACAAGATCCAAAGAAACCAAAAACAATTAAAGATGCTCTTCAAGGTGCCAAATTGTTGAAAATTTCCGAAGTGAGTGAAAAAATTCGTAATTATCTAAGAAATAATTATGATAACTTGTTTTGTTTATTTTAGGTAGTTAAAATGCAAACTTCAGCAAAAGGATGGAAAAAAAAATCTGCACCACCTCAAGATATAAAAGTAGCATTTGGTAGAACATTACCAGCATATTTAAGACATTTTAAACAAGAAGATATCGAAGATTTAGTAATTGAACAAGCATTTCCATTAGAACTTCGAACAAGGCAAGTATTATTTGAAGGAATCGGGAATTTAAGATCAACTCAAGCTCTAATTAAATATTATTTAAAAAATCCTCATTTAAAACGTCCACAATATCTGGTTGATAATGGATTCTTCGAGAAAGCTGAAAAAGAAGCCTTAATTGAAGAAAAAGATATGGCACTCTATAAATTATTGGATGAAAAGAAACCAGCAATAAGAATAAGAAAATAAAATTGAACTGGTTCATGTGTAAGCCCATGTACTCAATTAAATTATGTATTCAATATCATTAAAAAAGTAATCGACAGTATGGTGTGAATTTCCAAATTAGATGCGTGTGTTGTAGACTAGGTATCCGTTTAAACAAAAAATAAAGGCAAATAAAGCGATTGGTGGTCGGGATAAATTAAGTTCATTAAATTTCTTAAAACAATTGGAAAATGCTTCATGAACTAAAATTAATTATTGAATACTTTTGTAATTTGTAAAATTGGAAAAATATCAACCAAAGTTCATTTAAATGAACTACAACTAAAATGAATAAGACTGCGTGTAATTAATAAGAATGACCCTATTTTTTTAAAATTAAATAATTGTGTGTGTATCAACTCATTATAAAACAGTAATTATACGGCTGAAACGAGTATGTAACTGCTATAGCTTTTAATTTTTTACTATTAAAATTTTATATTGTGTAAAAGCTGCCTTTGATTTATACAGTGACAACATTGCTAAACAATGCAAATATACAATATTAACAACATACGAGTACTAGATTTTATTAATCAATTCAAGAAAAAACCAGACAATTAAACTTTATTTAATTTGTTTCCATTATTATTTTATCCTTATTATAACTTCATTATGTGCGTTTATGTATCTAGATCTATATCTTTGTATAGCTCACCACTTAAAATACAATTCTCGCGACCATTTACATGATTTTGTTTAATTTTAAATTCTCATTAGAAAATAGAAAAGTTGGAAATGTCTATGCTAAATTCTTATATGTTTGTGTTTAGGTATGCAGTTGAACTGTGGCATGATGTAGTTATTGGTAATCGAAATGCAACACAAACGGTTACATAATTATATTGTTAATTAGTTTTTAACCATAGACAAAAATTATAAAGGCTTGAAGTTTCTTATTTTCAAGAACAGATTTAAATAATTATTATCAAAGGAACAATTGTTTAATTAGAAAAGATTTTTGGTGGTTTACGTAAAAAGAAAAACAATTTTATAGTTTATATAAATATGTAGATAACTACATACTTTTCCAAATGAAATAAAAAAAGTAATTGCAATTGAAGAATTAAAGGCAACATGAGAATTCTACAAAACGCGTATTACGGGGCAAAATGGCATATCAGTCAATAACGTACGCGGTAACTATAGAAAACATAGACAATTTTGCCCGAAACGTAAGAAACTCTGTATTTTTTGTATTGAACGTAAATAAGTCGTTCCATGTTTAAGGTATTCTATGTTTTTTACACAAAACGTAAATAACTCCTTATACTTTACCTCTTTTTATACAAAACGTAAATAATTCTGTATTCTTTATATTAAATGTAAACAACTCAGAATTTTTATATAAAACAAACATATTACATGTTTTTTACGCAAAATGTAAATAATTTTGTATTCTTTACATTAAATGTAAAGTAATTCGTATTTTTTATGTAAAACGCAGGTATTCAATGTTTTATACACAAAACGTAAATAAATCCTTATATTTTACTGTTTTTTACACAAAACGTAAAAAACTTTGTATTTTTTACATTAAATGTAAATAACTCAAAATTTTCATATAAAACGCAGGTATACCAGGTTTTTTTTACGTAAAACGTAAATTACTCTGTATTTTTTACATTAAACGTAAATAACTCATATTTTTTATGTTAAACTCATGTGATTCTATGTTTTTTTTTATAAAACGTAAAGTACTCTGTTTTTTTTACCTTAAACGTAAATAACTCGAAATTTTTATGTAAAATGTAGGTATTCCAGGTTTTTTACGTAAAACGTAAATTACTCTGTATTTTTTACGTTAAACGTAAATAATTTAGAATTTTCATAAAAAAAGGAGGTATTCCAGGTTTTTTACATAAAACGTAAATTACTCTGTATTTTTTACGTTAAACGTAAATTACTCTGTATTTTTTACGTTAAACATAAATAATTCAGAATTTTAATAAAAACCAGAGGTTTTTTACATAAAACGTAAATTTTTTACGTTAAACGTAAATAATTTAGAATTTTCACAAAAAATGGAGGTATTCCAGGTTTTTTACATCAAACGTAAATTACTCTGTATTTTTTACGTTAAACATAAATAACTCGAAAACTTTATGTAAAACGCAGGTATTTCATTACGTTTTGTGTTAAAAACGCAGGTAATTCCATGTTTTTTTTTACACAAAACGTAAATAAATCCTTATATTTTACATTA
This sequence comes from Condylostylus longicornis, assembly GCF_029603195.1. Taxonomy (NCBI): domain Eukaryota; kingdom Metazoa; phylum Arthropoda; class Insecta; order Diptera; family Dolichopodidae; genus Condylostylus; species Condylostylus longicornis. The sequence continues at coordinate 1,967,806 of NW_026577982.1, forward strand.
AACGTAAGTAACTCGAAATTTTTGTGTAAAAGGCAGGTGATTCTATGCTTTTTACATAAAACGTATATTACTCTACATTTTTTACATTAAACGTAAATAACTCGTATTTTTTATGTAAAACTCAGGTATTTTATACTTATATTTTACTGTTTTTTTTACAAAACTTAAAAAACTTTTTATTTTTTAACATTAAATGTAAATAGCTCAGAATTTTCAGATATTAAAAGCAGGTCTTCCATCTTTTTGACTTAAAACGTCAATAGCTCTGTATTTTTTACATTAGCTGTAAATAATTCGAAATTTTTATGTTAAACGAAGGTAATTCCATGTTTTTTGCAGCAAATCGAAAATAACTCTTTATATTTTACAACAAACGTAAACAATTCCTTATTTTTAGCAGTTTCCCAAAACCATTTAAAAAAAAAGTGCTTCACTTCGCCTTTTCTTCATGCGTGTTTTTCATTGGAATTTTGTGTTGAAAAGATTTCAAGTTCAATGAGAACAAGTTAATTTTTAAAATAAAATAAAATCAAATAAGTAGAAAACTTGAAAATTACATTTAATTTATTAAATAAATTGTAATTTATGTAGTACAAATAGAGAAAATGAATTGTTAAAACTGTCGAAATTAAACTTGATTTGCGTGTCACCATGTTCTTAATAAAATACAATCAGTGCAGCACAAAGTTTTAAATAATAAATGATTGTTATATTAAAAATTATATTATAAACGTTTCATAGAACTAGAAGAAAATAAAAGCCGAAAAATACAATCAATACTGTGTTTTTGCATAACAGAATTATAGAGAAAATTCAGTGTTGAAAATTGCAACTGATTTCTTTTAAATAACCTCCTCCTTAAGAAAGTTTTCTTCTTTATATAACCCATGCACACAATTCGATTTAAAATAGAAATTTTTGCTATCATAAATCTAAAACAAAATAAATTCGGATTGAACCAATATGGTTGTAAAATTGCACATTTCCTTAATGCAAATGCAAATATTTTTTTAATATTTTTGTTCTGACGATAATTCATTTATCAATGTTAATTACTAAGTATAAAAATTCGAGACTTTTAGTGGTTATACCGAATAGGAGAAAAATTATGTTAGCACTAAGAACGAATTTCAATACTTGCAAGTTGAATTTGAATGGTCATTTTGACATTGCGTGCATTGCTTTTAAGGAAAAAACGGTGTTGAGCGTTATTGAATGTAGTTGGTAAGTGAACCGTCAATTTTATGTTTCAGGAGTAAAAAATTAATTTATACAGTAATATGTTAATACGGGAAGCCCTCTACCGGATATTCGTATCTACACTCCGGTCATCTTCACTTTTATATACGTTATAGGCTGGTTGACTTTGGTTATACAGAAAATTATTGTAAGCAGAGGGATTTTCGAAATAACGTACATACAGATTGAATATAAAAAATAGTTTTTTCCAATTTTTATTTTATAAATGTGCTAAAAAAACCATTACAATAAAAAACACAAAATTAAAACAAAAAAAATATCTAATAACATATGCATTAAGTATTATCATCGAGACTACATAAAATTATACCTTATGTCCTTCTCTGTATATTAGATTCTTATATTATCCGAACACAAAATAACTATATCCGTATTCAATCCGTATATTATCGATACACACAATATTATATTGAATAATTTTGTTATGCACTGTTGGGCATAAAATTATTTCATGAATAATTTTATTTTGAGCCCCGACACACCATGACGTAGTCGAATAAATGTGAATGTCCTGTGTCAGTTCTAGAACAAAAAAAAAAGGATAAGAAAAATATGATTTTAACTGTAATCTCTTGTATGTATTTTATAAGAAAATGATTCTATTTTTATTCTGCTCCTTGTTTTGTAAATTCAGACATGTGGACTTTTATTTTGAAAGCATTCTAGCAATATTAGTAGATACAGATTTGTTTAAATTTTGGAGTGAGTGGAAAAGAAATTCGGAAAGTATTACAATTTTTAATTAATAAATTAATGAGAGAGTGTTAATATTAAAATTATTTTAGTAGTTCATTAATTCTGGTAGAAAAATACAAGATTTAGTTAAAATAGTTGTAATTTTGTTAAAAATTTATGACAGTGTGAAGTACAAATCTAATTTCAAATAATATTTTTTAAAAAATTACCTCAGAGTCAAAGGCGATATACATGCTTTTCTTAAAATAAAAATTCTAATATGAAAAATTGGTCAACTGTGTGATAAATTTGGTGCTAGTGGTGTCGAATATTAAATTATAATACCAATAACACCTACATAGTATAAAGTTTCCTCTAATCCTTTAAATTAGAAATATTCATAAATATGCTACACAGGTATATATGTATAAAATAACACAAACTAACATAAATATACATATATGTATAATATATATATATATACAATGTACATATATTTTTCCAATAAAATCCTTTGATCTTTTTAGGTAAATATTAATTTTGTTTTAAAAATTTTTTTAAAAATACAAAAATAACTTTTTAATATGCTTAATTACTTGTACCCATTCTAAAATATGGGCATATTACACAATCGTATGTATTTATATAAAACATATTAGTCCAATAATACCATTTTTAAAAAGTCATTTCATTTTTCTCTAAAAGTTCAAAATAATAAACGAACAAGGTGCATGGAAAATTGAAATTCGTATTTGAATATAAGAGCAATAGAATATTTAATTCAGTATTAATAAGATTTCCATGATATAGAGCACCTTGTATAACAATTTTGTTGAAACATCATATTTACGGCACCACTGGCTGTTTATTAATCAGAGTACAACCGAATACAATGTTAATTTATGGCCAAATTTTACACTATTGTACATCTTTACTATTATCAAATTTGTGTCCAATAATAACATTGTTTTCTAATTCGCGATATTATCAGTCCAAATTCGGTATATTCACAACCTAAGGTTTAAAAGGGATTGCAGTTCTATTAGAATCAGAATTCAGAAGTTTAAAACAATACCAGCAATATTACTCGCTCCCAACTCGCAATTAACACATCCTGTATTTAAAATATACACATTAATATTTACATTCTATATATTAAGTAAAAAGATCCTATTGGTGTTATGAACCCTCAAGTATTTTGGAAAAAAAAAAAAACTGGGGTACCTTTGAACGTGATAGATTTTAAAAATTTCATACATAATTAGAACAAAAGGTAAGCTCCTTTATTAATCAACAATTTTATGCTCTACAAAGCATTCACAAAATATAAAAAATTTAGGACATAAAATTAAAAAAAAAAGAAAACAACTAAACGGAACGCTTATTCAAATCCTTTGAAAGAATTTAAAGCAGAATTTTTAATTTGACAGTATTTTTTTTTTGTATACGTTTTCAAAAAGAAAACTTAAAAATAAACAAATGTTGGGATTAGTGGGGCGAGATTACTTAAATTAAAATTAAAAGTTTAATTGAATAAGATTTAAAATCGCAATTGAACAGTTCAAGAAATTGAAAAGAATTTTCGAGTATTTCGTCCTCATTAATTTGTTTAAGAACAAATTGGTGGGCATTCAAGAAAAATTAATCCAATTATATGCGAATTACAATTACCCAAATAGATTTCTATTTAAATTTCTATTGAATAGCTCATTAATAATTTCTTTTATAATTTTGAAATTTAATGCGATTTCGGTATTCATCAGAAATATGTACTTATCTATCTTCTTGCATATATTGCTGCTAATTACCTTTGAACAAAGGGTAGTTAGTGCTGGCAATCTCTTATATTTATTACCTGTATATATTTGCTACCTCTATTAAACAGTGCAAAATGCTATGAAGAGAAGATGTACGAATAGGCGAACAAACAAATTTGACCTATAATAAGAACAATTTCTTTATTGAACAGGTGTCCAATGCGGAAACAAAAGGATTTTTGTTGACTTTTTCATGTGACTGTGGCAAATTTTTATTTATTAAACTTTTTAAAATGTGACATAGTAAAACACTTAAAAACACTTTGCAACTTGGTACTTTTAACGACAGTTTAGAATATTAAAAAAACATACAATTTTCATTTTAAAAAAAATTTCCCATAAACTAGCTCCATAACAAATATAATACATCCGCTAAGAAGGCCAAGGCACAATACAATTAATGGCCCGGAAATATTAGATACTTCCAATTTGACAGGTGGATCTGGATCACGATTTCCGGTTTCCATAAGTTTTAATTTATGTTGTGTTTTCGTATCCAAATATTTATCAGCAAACTATGAAAATTTTATAATAATTTTGGCTTTATGCTAAAAATATTAAAAAAAACTATTTAAAAAATTTTAATGATTTTTGAAACCTTATTCTCCCAAAATATATATAATCCATGTTCTAGAGACCATAATATAATCATATTGAATTCATCAATAAATGGCCATCCTTTAATTGCTGCAAATCTTGTATACGTAAAGAAAACATCATCCTTCACTGGCTTTATAAAAAAAAAATTTAATATTTTTAATATCTCAGTTATATTATTTTCGAATTTATTTCTCTTACAATAAATTCATTTAAAGGACCATCTCTTATATAATCACCAAAATTGTATACATATGATTTTCCAACTGGTATTCCATATTTTCCAGTATATTCAGCCTTCATAATTTCTTTATAACTTTTTATTTCATATTTTTTTGAAATTATTTGATCCCGTTTTAAATCTGATTGCGATATCGGTTGAACCCATTTATTAACAGGACCAGTCCATTTTAAATTAGAATATTTAAATTTTTCTGTTGTATCAATTGGATCCTCATATAGTGGAACAGTTAAAAGAGATTTTAATTGACCGCTATATGAATTCTCTATGATTGTTGTTGTAATTAATAATAATGCAAAAAATAATCTAGCTGAACCATTATTGAACCTTTTAAATTAATTTGAGAAAAAAAAAAATATTTTATATATAGAAGAGCACATAATTTTCAGTACAAACCTTGAAAATTCTGCTGTTGTCTGAAGAAATATTGCAGCAACTATTAAGCAAGCTTTTTCATAACGATCTTTCAATGTTAAAAAATAATATTTTGGTTTGAAATCTTTGGTTTGCATCGTAATATAGTAATCAAATATTAGTACAAGTATTGTACATACAAAAGCAAACATTAAAACTGTAAGCCATAATTTGAATGTAAATGGTAATATAATTGTTAAATATGGTGGATAACGCCTATATTAAAATAAAAAAACAAAATAAGTAATAAGAATCTAAAAAAATAAAATTATAATTATTAATCTTATAAACATTGGCTTTGGTGTTAATAAGACAACAGCAATTTTCGAAACAGCATTAGATATTTCAAATATATCACTATATAAATCCACTAAAATTCCATGTCCAATTTCTACTTGTTGTGTAAAAAGACCACCATAAACACCATATGATGAACCATTTGGAAAAATATCACCCCAAGCTCCTTCACCATCTACATAATATATAAAACAGTGTAAAGTTTTAGTTATTTCTTTAATGGTTCGACATAAACCACTTACAATAACTCAATTTTATAGTACAATTTCTTAGTTTACAAAATTCAATAATAAGTAAAGATTCAGCTCCTTCATATAAAAATGAGTTTGCAGGCTTTTCTGGATCAATGGAATCTACATTGCCAGAGCCAGGTAACTGAAAATATAATAGAATTTATTTAATTTTCTTATTTCAACTTAAATGGAATAAAAACCGTAGAGCAAGCATATGAGAATGGTGTTAGAGTATGTACACCAACTTTAATTACTTGTCCTTCAAATTCAAAATATTTTTCGGGATATAAAATTGCATTGTAATGAAATTTTGATGTCCGTAATGAAAATTTATCCACTAATATTTGCTTTGCATCATCTAAACCAATTGATCTTTGAGCATAAAATTCTATGTCATTTGAATGTTTTTTCAAAAATAAATGCTTCGGATACACTGTAAGAAAATATTAAAATTTGTAAATTGTTACAGCGAATAGCCAGCTCAAATACAAAATCTATACTCACATTTAACAATACTTCTAACATCATAAATTTCATTATTAAAATTTTCATTAAAAACAATCAATAAAAGACGTCGATCTCTAACACGAAGTGAAGATTTTAGTGTTGCATAATATTTTGCTCTAAAAAATCTTGAAATATCCGCTATTGCTACAATATAAGCCTATCCAAAATAAATTTTATTAATGAAATACAAAAAAATTTATTTAATAATTAAAATTACATCGGTTAATCCTGCGTCGGCATTTTGAAATAATTTTTTATTAAATTGAATATCAGTCATTCCATCAATTTTTAACCATTGAATGACAAAATAGTTTTCCTTAATGGGATTTGTTGCTTCATTCCGTAATATACTCTCAATACTATCTAAGTATATTTGTTGTAATTGCTGATCTGATGTAGAATTTAATGTTTGATGAATAATTGTAATGCTAGTCAGATCCATGAAATATTTGAATACTATATAAGAAAAAGTAGTTTTTACATTTAATATGGGTTAAAAATTTATAAAAAAAAAAATTTACAAATAATTTTTATTAAATTGCCGATTGCAATGGAATCATTTAATAGAACCATTCTTGCAATACAAAAAATAATATGTGTGTGCAATTAAACATACGGCTTTTATACTATTTGGAACTCCTCTGAACTTAATTGCAATACAAATAATAAAATTTATAAAATTATTTGAATATTTAATAGCTAAATAATTTAATAAAAGTTATTTATTTTTTAAAATTTATTATTATTTAACTAAATAAATTTAAATACTTATGTATGGAGGGGTTATTGAGAAGGTCTTGGAGTTTGAATACAATTCGTAATTTAAATGATATGCAGGTATACTAATTATATAAAAATAAATAGTTTTGATCGAAGCAAAATAATTTAGAAACTAGAGCAACTGATTTACATAATTGGAATCAAAAATTAACCTTATAGGCCAAAAGCAAATATATTGTCCAACACCTACCATTTGTTATTAAAATTATAAAACATGAATTTGGAAAAAAACCATATCAAAAGCATTCCTAAAACTTGGATGATTCATTTGGAATTCTATCGTTACCTTACATTTTTGCGGAAAATGTGAAAACAGAACTGTTAAATTACAAACTTTTTGTGATTCCCAGAATTCGAAATGCTTTGTGATTATAGAACAGTAAATTTCAAAAAATTTACATTTTTAAACCTTTCACAAACTGAAAATTGAGGAGGAACGTGAATTATAATTATATTTTATATAATGTAAGTAAATTTAGGCCAGAAACTTTAGTATAGTTGACTATCAGAATGTCACCGTCTATGGCGACCGTTATCACACCATGATTACGGGTTATTTCTTACCTGAAACTAAAAACCGTGATTCCAGCGAGCTTTGGTTTCAGCAAAAATTCTTGAATGAAGATACTTGCCATACAACACGAGCAACAAAAAACTTGTTGAGAAATCATTTTGGTGAGCATTTAATTTCAAGTTTTCGACGGGTAAATTGGTCGCCTACATCATGTGACATCACACCCGTAGGTTATTATCTTTGAAGATATAATATAAATTCTCTGGTCTTCAAGGATAAGTCAGCTTCAATTGACACTTTGTAAGCCAACATTAACCGTGGATTTTGGAAAAAACCGGTAGCTATGCAAGAACGCATCTGAACCGTCAGGATGGACCATTTAAAATGTAGTCGCGGTCAACATTTGAATTAAATTATTTTTAAAAAGTAAATGCCATACGTTATTGTTTTAAGTCATTATTAAACTCATACCATGTAATTTGTTATTTTGTGTTTTATTTGAAATTTGAAAAAATCCCTCTATAGACACACATTCTAAAATGACGTGGTTTTGAATTTCTAGTGTGCGTTACTGGGGAATAATTACGTTGCGGCAAAATGATTCGTTCGTAAAAATATTCAAATAGTTTTTTAATACGCACAGGTTTAAAAAATTTTTTTAATTAATTTAAGTAGGATTTAAAGACATTAATTATTGCGATTTTATTCCGTATCAAGGAATAGAATTGCATAATATTCTTAAATTAAAAAATTAAAAATCATCATTAGACAAAATTTTTTATGAAAAATTTTCTTTTGTCATCAATGTGTAATTCATGTCCAATCAGTACTCTGAACAATATGCAAATTTAAATTATTTTCATAGATTTTATAAAAAGTATTACTAAAAAACAATTTTACAAAGGAAACTAACAAGGTAATAAAGTTTAAAGGAAAATGTTTTACTAGCTGCTTTGTCTTCATATACTTTTAATAAACAACAAGGACTTCTAATGTACATTAGGTATTTGCAAGGACAATATAGAAAATGGGTAACAAAAAAAAAATTTTTTTTTAAATGTTCACTTATTTTACATTACTTTATTTTTTTTCTTCTTCTTTTAAATTTACGCATATGATACAAAAAGGACGCTTTGTTTTTACAGTTTATTGAGTTTATGTTTTTGTTTAATATTATATTGTATATATATATATATATTTTACATGTATATATGTGTAGCACACCAAAGTTATGTAAGTTAAGTAACAGTTTCTATTTATAAAAGTAAGTAATATTACAATAACAGTAAAATGTTTGTGTTATAAATATTAAAGTGGTGAATATCAGGATGCTATAATACTTTGTATGTATAACAATAATTATATACATATATAGAGTATAATAGTATTACAAGTTTTGAACACAAACATAATTATGCTCAATATCAACTAATTATTAGGTAAAAAGGATATTATTGCTCTTCTTCCATTACAAACCTATATAGTTGTCATACAAATAAATAAAGTCAGTTAATGATATTTTAAGATTTCCACTTTGACATTATTAAAAGACTATAGTGTTGGTGAACAATGTATTCCGATGGGATAAGCAAAAAAATTAGTAGATATTTGTAGAAATTAAAATGGTTCTGCTTTAAAATCGATTAATTCAGATTTTTACGCCGCGATTCGAATTACTCACTTGAAACTCTTACTCCCAATAAATTAGATTATCATGTGGGAAATCAATATAACCTGCATCCAGTTTTCCATGACGACGAATTTATTCAGAGACTTTCTTCTCTTTTGGAAATCTCCTTATCTTCCACTCTGAATTAATGCTCCCTTCTTCCACATCCAGCTTTCTGAGATGCATCTGAATTTATTATTTCCGGTATGAGTGCTCGCTTTTTTCCCAAAGAATCATTTCATACACAAATATTTTAAAAACTAAAATTGTAACGCTTTTAATGTCATAAATTTGTTCAAATTATAGTTGAAATTCTGTTTCATTGAAAAAACAAAAACTACTTATACATAAAAATTTGTAAACGTTACCATGGATACTAGAACGGATGGAAATAACAAAACAATTATTTTAAAATATAATTTCCTGTTTTCTTTAGCTGTTTTGTGGTTTTAAATTGTGCGTATTTTACTTTACATTATTATGTATGAATCTCAATTGAAAGAGTATAGAAATTCAATTAGAGTAGAATTTTTTGATGAACTTTATGAATTATCAAATAAGATAAAAATTCGGAAAGGAATAGGAGAAAAATATTTAAGAATAGAAGGAAATCCCAGCTGCCATTTGACCAGGTATGTGCATATATATACATACATACATACATATAAATCATATTTTTCTCTTCTACATTGTTATTTAAAAAAAAGCCGCTTATTACGAATAAGAATTTAAGGTAGGGCTTAAACATGAAACATTGTCCATGAATTTCATTTAAGGAGTATTGAATGGTGACCATTTCTATTCCAAAAAAACTCTACAAAATCTATCAACAATGTATGGTAGTGCAGGCCCCTGACTATAAAAATCCATCAAAAAAAAGTGGATTTTCCTTTAAGTTTTTCTCAACCTAGTAATTACAGATTTGTTGTTAAAAGTAATCGAAAGGATCAACATATTCCATACATTTCAATTAAACTTCCTCTTATAATTTTATTCTTCTTATTTTTTCATTTTTATTATTAATTTTAGAATAAAAAAATTGAATTTTATTGTTTTAGTTAATTGAAAAAATTCCCAATAGAATGCGCTGAATTCATTTTATATTTAAATCATATTTATTACAATGAAAAAAGGACGAATTCAATTGTCGTCTAGATTAAAAATTTTTATTTTAAAAAATATTATTCCATGATTCATAAATGTAGTTATCATTGTAAAGTATTAATTGATTTTGTTATTTATTGTGAATTTTATTATTTTATAATTTTTCCATTAAAGGATAACTTTGAACCAATAGGCATTTGGTTATAAAAGTAGTCCGTTTACTCTTTAGTAAATTTTTTATTATAGAGATTAAATGAATTGTAATACTTATGTAATGTATGTGTAAGAAAATATATTCGTATAGATACATACATAAAAATTCCAGATATTATGCAATAATTTTTTTTTTACTGAAGAGAGATATGGGCAAGAGATTTTATTCCCTCCGACCACCGCAGCTAGCCATGGTTTATTGTAGCCCTCTCATATTGCGTTTACACTACTCCGGTCTCATGCTCACCCTGAGATATCCCTCAAGGAGTTGGAAGCCTCACCCAAATCATTTGCACCTCCTGGCAACTAGAGCAGGACAGTCACGCAGAATATATATGGCCGTCCCCTCATCATCCCCGCAGGAATCCAACCTAGCTTGTACTATTTCACCAGATATAATGCCCAGTGAAGAGGGCCCCGAACCATTCAAAGTAGTTCTGAGGAGAAATTCCTTGAGCAGGATGGAATAGTACTTGACAATTATTTTGAAAACAATGTTTGTTATTTGGAACAGCTCGGATTGCAGTATCAAACTGCTTCTATAAGGAAATAGCAAAATCAAAAAAACGATAAATTCGGGCGCGCTGATCGGATGCTTATTTAATGAAATATACTTAAGTTTATATATCGCAATTTTTCCCTTGGATTTTTGATCATTTTAATCTTAAAACATCAACTAAAACAATATTAAATTTTGCAACATGATTCGAACCATGTACATGACACCTTTCATTTATTACATTATAACAAGTGAGAGGTGTCTTTTCTTACAATGATAATACAAGAATATGTGTTACTCTCCAATTGCATTGTAACTCCTCTCTAACAATTACACAACACAGAGAAAATAAAGAATAATATGTATGTTATACTCATTTACTTTCTTCGCATTTGTTTGGATTAGAAAAGTCCTCGTTGCCTTAAAATTGCAATTAAACTGGAAGTATACACTTTACATAAATATCTACACAAAATAAATTAATATTTTAAAATTGTTATGTAATTAAAAACTACATAATTTTTAAATCAAATAAATATTTTTAAATTTAGCATACTTCCCGGATGCTTACATAAAATCAAAGCAATTAAGTTAGTAAAAAAAAATATTATGAATATTCGACTTATTAGAAAAATCGTTTATTCGATAGAAAATTAAAACAAAATAGAGTATTTATATTTTTTTTTCTTCTTTCAAAAAAAAATTTCCAAAGATTGCACCCAATTTTGTTAATTTTATTTTTATAAAAAAAAAAAAACTTTCAATCGATTCATTCAATCGAATAAACGACACACAAATAACAAAACAAAAAAAAAATCAAAAAGAAATTTCCTAGTTTTATTTTCACTCACTCACCTTTCTAGGTTGTTTTATATTTTAAACATATTTGTATTTGTTCGTGTATACGTGTGTGTATAAAATAATTATGTTTTTAAAATTCACAAATAATGATTTTTTTATAAAAAATTATTTTATAATCTTTAAAAGAATTTCATTTTATTACCGTATATGATTTCAGTATATATAAGCCAACCTTAATTCAACCTTACTATGAGATATTATAATTTTGTTACCTTAATAGTCATAACACTAAATTGAAATATGAAATTTCAAATTTTAGATTCAAAAGAGCTACTAACTTTTTTAAAATCCAGACCAAACCTTTACATTTCGAAATTAATCAAATATAACAGCTCACTGGCTAATATTAGTTACGTGTATGTCCGTTGGCATTTAGTGTGGCATAAATAATAACTTGAAACAACAATAAATAATTATTATTCATTCTGCAAACTGTCGTTCGAAAGCAAGATAGAAAATTATTTCTTTTACGTTTCCCATCCAAGATTTCAAACCTTTTGCATTATTGTTTTCTTTGACGACAAGGAGAGTGGTAAATATTTTATTAAATAAAAACAAAAATAGTTTTATTCCCTCCCCTCTTCCTCTTGCCCTTTCTCCTTCCTCTTCCGTGTTCACCTAAAATTTAGAAAAATTTTAATTTTCAACAGTTCATTTTTATTTTATTAAATGACCAGAACAACTTTCTCAGTGTCGCGGAGCTCGCGTCCAGCTCCCTGAGAGATATTTCCTGGTATTTGCTTAGGAACGGAGTAATTTCAGCGCATTACTAATTTTTTTTTTATCTGCCCCTAAAAGTATGCAATATTGGATAATATTATAATAATAAAAGAATAATATCGTTTCTTTAAAAACCTAATAATATCGCTGTTTTAAATGAAAATGCTATACCCTGCGTAAGCAAAAATAAGGTAAGCAACATTATTCCGTTATCAGCCAATAAATCGACTGTTTAAATGGGATGTTAAAAACCTAATGACTTAATAATAATACATACATAAAAATATCGTGTTTATTCAAACAAACACATATTTATAATAAAATGTAATTGTACTAAAAAATAAAATTTTCGAAAATATTGTATTCTGCTAATCGATATTCTATGAATCACCAATTTAAAAGAATAACCTGTATTTAATATTTCCCTATAGCAGTTTTATTTTCTTTTTTTTTCCATATACCTATCTCTTTCACTCTATATTACATTATCTGAATATGCAAACATAATGTATGTATCTTCCTCTATATTACTTAAAAAATTTTCATATATGGTATAATGTTATTATGTTATTATAGGATCGACCGCAATAGAGCATTCAACCTGAATTTATGGTTATATAAATACACATCCCACTACATTAAACTCTCTATATTATATTATATATACACATATATAACATTAAAATTAAATTTTAAATTTAAATTAAATGCATATAATATTTACATATCTAAATATATATATATATATATATAACAATACTATTTACATAATGTATATATAATCCAATACCGTTATATTTAAAATTTTAATATAACACATATTATAATATAATTTGAGTATAACAATTCTATACATTGCATTTGCATATTTATGTATGAATGTACACACATATACAAGAAAAGGGTAACATGTTAAAATTGTTATATGAAGCACAGTTCATTGAAGCAATGAAATATATCATAGCACAGGAAAATAAGAAAAAAACACAAAGAAAGACAAAATACAAAGAACGCTTCAATAACCCATTCATTCAGAACAAAAAACAATCAATCAATCAATTTATTTGATAATCATTGAGGCGATCAATTGTGTCATTTCATCGGATCTTGGAAACGATAAAACAGAACGTTTTGTTTTTTTTTTTTATTTAGGTTCATATATAAATTAATACTTAAATACCATACATACATACATATATAAAATTTTAATCGAATAAACTATCGGATGTATGAGCATTCAAAAGATTGTTTTAGTGGAAATTACCGAAAATTAGAATTGTGAACAAAAAAAAAAGAGAAATAAACAATAAAATGTAAAAACAATAAAGAAAATAATTTGGTTAAATTAACAGAAAAAAAATAATAAAAAAAAATTAAAAAAATATTTAAAGAAAATCATAATGGAAAATTTGTAAAAGTTAAAATTAAAATTTTAGGGTTCGAGGAAATAAAACATGGGGTAGACAAAGAAAAATTGGATGTGGGGTAATTATCAAGTATATAGCAGTTAGCACACAGAACATACATATAGAAAAGTGAATAAAGCGGAAATTTTAAAAGGAAATTAATTCAGGTTTTAAAATGTTAAAGTGTGTTTTGGTTTTTAAAAATACAAATATTGTACATATAACAGTAATAAGTCCCTACCTAGCTATACATACATGTATCATACAAATATGACCGTATACATACAATATAATTTTAATGTATAAGGTGTATTAATTCAAAAGGGTTTATAATATTATTAAACCCTATTAACCGTTATAATTACAAAGTCAACAAGTGTACTTTTCATCTTTAGCACTTTTCCAAAAAAAAAAATTTGAAAAAACGTGCTTATTAGTTTCACTCTGTCCGTCCGTTAATCTGTTCTTGGACATGTTTACAAAACTTCTACGCCCTTGAAGATAGAAATGTGAAATTTTATGTGTACATAGATCTTTACTAGGAACTTATTTCCGTAGAAAAAAAGTTTTTGCAATTTCGCACTCCCCCTCTCAAAGTTATACCCTCTAAAACCCTAAAAACGGCATTTTTTAGCTATTTATTGCAGTGAAACTATAAGCATATTTCAAATTTTGCAAATGCAGAACTATAGTAGCTGTTTTGTACTATCGCGGAATACTATATTCGAACTTTAAAAAAACAAAATGGCCATTAAAATTTGCTGTTATCTAAAATACGTTTTTTCTAATTTTTTGATGTCGCTTTTCTTGTAGACCTCAGATTGTGAAATTTGAACAGCTGTTAGACACCAATAAATAGTTCATTTTGTTGGAAAAAATTTTTTTTCTATTTCCACTTCCTCTCCAGTTATCGCCTTTCGAAATTTGTAAAATTTCTATTTTTGGCACCTTATATTTCTGAAACCACAGGCTTTTTCAAATTTCTAGAAACGCAGAAAGCTAACAGTAAATTCCATACCATTAAAAAATATAATTATTTTTATTAAAACACGGAGTTAACCTTTAAACTAGAGCTTTATGTTAACACCTCCTCAAGTTTATTTTTGCTTTATTTCAAAGATTGCATAAATCGTTCATCCTAAATGTATGCAATCCCTAAAATAGTTTCTTATATGAATGAAAGTAATTTTAATAGAGTATTACATAGATTGTTTCTGAAAGCAATATTTCCATTTGTTAAAGGGAAAAGTGCTACATGAAAAACCATTGGTTTGACCCAGCTTTATTTTTTGTATTACTGTGAATACTTTTTCACAATAAAAATAAATACTCAATAAAAGGTTGAAGTTTAGTAAATTTTTATAAACATATACCTATAATATGTATGTATATATACATATATATAAATATCTACTAGCAGATATTTGTGTGTAGTTTGTAGAAAAATTTAAAATTAAAGTACATTGTAAAATTAAATGGTTAAATGGATATATTAATTTTGCGTGATAAATAAGTAGACAAAGGAAGTAATTTTATTGCTATTATTAAAAAATTCAAAACCTTACAATTGTACCCATAACACGATAATGACAATAGTTAATTTTTTAATATGATTCAATGTGCAGGTCCAGTCATGATTGCTCTATTTGGTTATGCTATTAAATGTGCTTATACCAGAAAATTTCCGCCTTATATTTCAATTTACTCAATCTTGGCTTTAGTTCTTTAAAATAATGTCCAATGATTTGATTAAAACAACTATTAACCTACACCAATAAGTTTATAGAGAAAATTATTTTAGAATAGTGCCTCTATTAATAATTTCGTTTGAGAAAAATTTCAATTGTATGCAACCCGAATTATTTTCAAATGTGATGAAATTGTTTATGAATTTGCATGATAACTATCATAATATAACGCAACAGAATAGAAAATTCAGAATAAATCTATATTTAGTCCTTAAGCAATTTCAGTACCTTAATTTCAATGATATTTCTAAAATGTAGCCATATTATTTTTAAAAATTATAATACAGCTACTTAAATTAAATAGGATGCTGAAATTTGTTATCAAAAATAATTTGTGAAAATTCTGCAAATTTATCTCAATTATTTTTCAAGATATCTTTCTGGGTTGAAACGGCAGATAACTGAATTAAATCGGTCTAAAATTTTTAGCCTTACACAAGAAGTGTTAAATTCATAAATGTTCTACGAACATAACACTTTATAAAATCAAAGTAGATCCAAATTCTAAAGGTCAAAGACTTCAAGTAAATCAACATACGTAAACAAAAAATCGTATGCATAAACTGCGTTAGATCCTGAAGCCAGGCTTCACAAAATTTCTCCTGCAGTATGCCTCTTTTCTAAGAAAAATCTTCACTCAATCAGTTCGCACTTAACAGAGTATATATATATTAATTAAGGGCGCAACACTCACTGAGAAACCGATTATCAACTCGACGATTACTGATTACTTAAAAAAGAATCATAATTGTAAAGAAAGTACTAATTCCTATGACTTTATATAAAAGCTTTAGATTTACTTAAGAAAAAGAGATGAGAATATGTTCCGACAACCTTCTGAATTTTACTTCTAACCTAAAAATTTAAAATACCATGTGTAACTTTTGTATTATTTGTTATTTTAACAAATCACAAAAAAGTTCCTGTTACCTTTTATTAATTAATTTCCTTTTTCTTCGATTAATTAAAACAATTTTAATATTAATTGTTATATTTTTTTTTTATTTTTATTTATTAATTTCTTTTTTTTTAATTATTACAAAAACATAAAACTTAATTTAATTATATATCCACTTTTTCAAAAATTATTTAATATTCTTTTTTTTTCTCTCGCTTAATAAAAAACTTTTTTATTCAAACTTAATTCTTTGACAATCAATTTTCGACTCACTATTTTTAAGAAAGGAAAAATTAAACCAAGTTATAATTTTTCCTTGCTTTTACAAAAAATATTTAAAAACAAAATTTGTTTTTACTTTTTTCTTTTTTTATTTTACATTAGGAAACCAATTTGCTGAAAAGAATTATTTTTTAGATTTTTATTTTTTTAGAAATATTTTCACACGAAATTATTAGATTTTTATTTTTTTTAGAAATATTTTCACACGGAATAGTTTATTAAGCGATAATTTCAATGCATAAATTTTATACAAGAAACAAAAAAAACTATATTAAATGTTTGTAATATTAGATTCTATTTTTATTAGTTATGTAACATAACTCTTAGTACGACGGCTTAAGTCAACATGTGTGATTTAAATAATAAAAAAAAAACAAAACGAGAAAAACAAAAAGTATATTTTGAGTTATATTGAAATGCGATATATCATTAGAAAAAGCAAAATAAAGAAAATAAAAGGTATCGCTTAATTAGTATTGAAATTTTGTCTATACTGGAAGAGGATATATAACTCCCCCCTCCTTAAGCTTGATGTCCTCCTGGACATCACTTTTTCTTGATGTGGTTGGTAATTGGTTAATATTTAATCCCACAGCATTTTCTTGAACTTTTAATTTAATGCATTTTGATTTCCTTTGTTTTACAAAATATAAAATTGGTATAGTTAATGCTATAGTCAGCAAAATTACAATTAGTATATATAAAATTTTGTTATTATTTTCAAATGACATTTTTATTTCTTCAATTTTTTTTATGTTTTCAATTTGTTTTAAGTGGACATCATTTAAGTTTGCTTTTAATTCTATATGATCTATATTTAAATAGTTTGGTAACATGATATGTTCAAATATATAATTTTCTTTATTTGTAAATACAATATTATTTAATTCAATAGAACAGTTACTAAATGTAATTAGATAATTTTTGTTTAAAATATAAGTAATATTATTAACAGAGGTTTTTAATATTAGGTTTTCTGCGTTTTTTACTAATATATTGTTTGAGGATATTTCGATAATTTTTAAATTTTTTTCAATTTCTTTAGTACATTTGTTAACATTATATTTAACTAAATTTTGAATACATTTGTCAGCAATTTTTAAATTTTTTACGTACAAATTATTTTCATCGATAAAAGTTTTATTTTTGTGTGTAATGAAATTCGAATTCATTAGAGAAATTTCTTCAAATTTATCGTTATTTATTTGTAAAATTTTAATTTTTTGTGCTAATTGGTCAGATAAATTTGGGATTGAGATAACGAAAATTAGTTTCTCATCCCTTTGAAATATTGAACTTTTAATCTCTTGATATTTAAATGAGTCTATTTCATAACGTTCTATTTCATCTGATGTTAGTATCGAATTAGTCATAATTCCGTGTTTCGCGAATGCTAGGTTACCTTGTATTTTATTAATTTCTTGATTTAGAATACTAATACTATTTAAGATTTGTAAGAATCGAATTTGTTTAATATATTGGCGGTTTTTATCTGTCACAGTATAAAGAGCTTTTCAGTAAAAATTTTATCATCTGACACTTGTTTTTGAAGGGTATTCAAGTCATTTTCTAAGTCGTTGTTAATTTTGACCCGAAACGAATTTAAATTTCCTTTTAATTCTAGAAGGATGAATATTACGATTATTATTATCTATTAATTTATTGTGTTCCCGTCGGCTTTCGATCTGAATATACCTTGGGGCGGTTTTGTATCTTTCTGTTTCAGGGTTCTTAACTAAAATTTTACCAGAGTCTTCTGGCTTGAATTCACTTCTATTAATGTTCAGTCTATTTATATTAATTATTTTTTTTCTATGAATTAAATTTCTAATTTGCTCTAGGTTTGAAACTTTACCGTTTAGAATATCAAGTGGTCTAACTTCAATTGTCGAGTGGATTGAGTTATTATATTTTTCCACCGCAAGAAAAACCCTATGAATAGTATTTAGTTTGCATTTTGTTGTTTCAAATATTCTAAGATGTTCGTTAAGAGTTCCATGAACTCTCTCTATGTCAGAGTTGCCCGTGTGGGATCTAGGTGATGTGAAATGAACTTCGATATTTTCTTCCCTACAAAAATCTCTCATATTAAGGCTATTAAATTCGTTATCTAGTACAAGTTTATTGGGTTTTCCTAATATAGCAAATCTAGTTCTAAAAAGATCCATAATAGTTAAAGCATTTCTGTCAGGTAAATGTTGAACCATTAAGTGCTTCGAAAATTTGTCGAAAGTTGTCAAAAAGGTCAGTTTGTAGCAATAAAACACATCGCCGCAAACAATGTCATTAGGTTCGTCAGGAGTTTCACTTATTTGTAGTTTAGTTTTTTGTGGGTGGCGATCATATTTTGCTTTATTGCACATATTGCAATTGTTTATAAATTTATGGATTATTTCCTTAATTTTTGGGAAGAACCACCTTTTTCTAATTTGATTGAAATTTTCAATTATACCCCGGTGGTTCGAGTCGTTGTGAATTTTTTCTATTATTTCTATTGCTTTATTTTCGTTGGGAATATTTTCTGCTTGAGTTGAACATTTATAGAATTTTATATTATTATTATTTCCAAATAGCTCGATTAATTTTTGTTGTAGTATATTATATTTTTCGTCACCCAATTTTGAAAAAATACCAATTTTTCCCCTTTTTATAACACGACGTAATAGGTCGTCCAAGTAATTATTGTCGTTTAATTCATTTTCTGATATATATATTAATTTATATCTGCCATATAATCTCTCTGTTTCACGTTCCCTTTGAGGAACGATGTGAATCTGTGTAAGGTATTTATTAACTATATGGTCTACGATCGGGATGTGGTCGCGCAAATCTTCGACCCCACTATGAATTGTAGCCATGTCAGTGTCGTTTTCCATATTTACATTTTCAGATATGTCATTTAGATTTATTTCTTGTTTATTTGTATTTATTCTGCTGAGAAAATCAGCAACCCTATTCTCTTTGCCTCTTATATATTCTATGTCGAACTCATATTCATTTAACCTGATTTTCCAATGTTGTAATTTGGAATTGGGTTCCTTGAGTGAATGTAACCACGCAAGTGGTTGATGGTCCGTTCTAATAATAAATTTAGTGCCATATAAGTATGGGCGAAAGTATTTGGTTGCCCAAACGATTGCGAGAAGTTCTTTTTCTATCGCAGAATAACGAGTTTCATGCTCGTTAAGAGTTCGACTTGCAAAGCAAATTGGGTGTCCATCTCGTGACAAGACGGCACCAATTGCAAAGTTTGAAGCATCTGTTGTTAGTATAAATTGTTTTTTAAAATCTGGATACCTTAAAGTCGGATAATTCGTTATAAGTTCTTTTAATTTCTCAAAAGACAAAACGTAATTTTGGTTATGAATGTCAATTTTTTGATCTTTTTTCAAATAATTAGTCATGGGCTTAGCTACCGCAGCGTAATCTTTTATGAATTTGCGGTAGTACCCCGCAATGCCAAGGAAACTTTTTATCTGTTTTCTAGTCGTAGGTAGTTTGAGTTCTTTGATAACCCTCACCTTATTGTCATTAGGCTTTATACCATTAGGCGTGAGGGTATGACCTAAATACTCAGTATTTTTTGAAAAGAAATTGCATTTGTCAATCTGTATTTTTAAATTGTACTGTCTTAGTCGTTTAAATATAATGTTTATTGCTTCCAAATGTTCCTGTAGAGAAGTCGAAAAAATCAATATGTCATCCAGGTAAACGACGCAAATTTTATTTATTAAATCTCTTAAAACATGGTTCATGACGCGTTGGAAGGTAGCGGGGGCATTTTTCAGCCCAAAGGGCATACGAAGAAATTCGTAGTGACCCTGGGGGGTCGAAAATGCCGTTTTACACCTATCCTTTTCATCTACCAAAATTTGGTGGAACCCTTTCGCCAAGTCCAAAGTGGTAAAGTATTGAGCTCTACCCAACTTGTCAAAAAGGGAGTCCATATTCGGAATAGGAAATTTGTCGTCCATTGTAATTTCGTTCAATTTCCTATAATCGACTACGATTCTCCACTTAGGTTTACCTGAGTTATCCATTTTCTTTGGAACCACCCAGATCGGAGAGTTATATGCGGAATTACTAGGTTGGACTATACCTTGAGTGATCATTTCTTTTACTTGTCTCTCTACTTCAATTTCATGTATTTTAGGAAAACGATATGTTTTCGAATATATTGGTCGTGAATGTTTTGTTATAATTTGGTGTTTTACTTCGTTTATATGTGTAAGAGTATCTCCCTCTTTATAAAATAAATCATTGTTTTTTGATAATATCCCTTTTAAAATTTTACATTCTTCAGTGTTCATATGTTCAGTTCTTAAATTTTCAAATAAATCACAATGGTTCATATTTAAAATTTCTAATTGGAAAACTTCACTATATGGGCAAGCATATTTAAATTTGGTTTTAATACCATTAACTTCGATCGCATTTTCTAATAAATCGATCCTGGCACCAATTGGTGTAAGCACATTTTGGCCTAAAATGGCGTCGAAATTTTTATTTTTTAAATTAAAAACTTTCCAACTCATCGTTGTATTTTCGTTAAATTCGGAAGGAGTTTTCGTGATAATTTCACGCCGTATAATTCTATGTCCCATTAAGGTAGCTAAATAAATGGGCGTTTTTAATTGCGATTGCCTTTCTACTGGAAAAATATTTGGATTTATTATTGACGTAGCAGCACCAGTATCTATAAGACAATTAATTTTCATATTTTCTATGGTAAGTTCTGCTATGGGTAATTGGTGGTGAGGCGTGAAGTTCGAAAATTTTCTATGTTACGCGAGTTTTCCGTATTATTATTATGTCGGCTTGAGTTATTATTGTGGTTGGTTGCATTATAATCGACCTCCATTGGTTCATAATTTCGATTACTATTTCGCGCTCTATTATTATCAAAATTAGTATTTCTATTTGTATTTGTGTCATTTGGAAAAAAATTTTGAGAATTTCGGCTATTATTCGAAAAAAAATTTCTATTAATTTGGTTATTATTTGAAAAAAAATTTCTATTATTTTGGCTACGATTACCACGGTCGTTATTATTATTATTAGAGAATTGGCTGCGATAACCATGGCAATCATAATTGTTATATCTATCGCGGTTATTATTTTGAAAGCTGTTACTATTATTATGAAAATTATTATTATTGTTATAATTGTTACCGCGACTGTAATTACTATTTTGAAAATTGCTATTGGAACGAGTTGACCTAGCATTTACACTGGAATTATTACGACTAACCGTAATTCCGGTTTGTAATAATTCGTTATAAGCTTCTTCCAAGCTTTTAACATTTTTTGTTCTTAAATAAATAGAGTCATTCCTATTTATTTTTGAAAGGAATTTCTCCAATATACTACTTTCATTACACGTCGGTTTGTAATCAATAGGTTTTAGAGTATCTAATTGGTACTTATAATTTAGTTTGTCTAATATATTACTAAGATCGTTATAAATTTGGCTTACCGTTCGGAATTGGACTTTTTCTGCTTCTTCTTTCAATTTTAGGTATGTTTCTTGTACCCCAAATGATTTGATGAGCTGTGCTTTTATTTGTTCCCATGTTGCCTCGTTGAGTCTCCTAATGGATATCGCCGCTTGCTCTTGGATTTTTCCGAGCAATATCCTCAGTACATATTTTTTGTGTTCTGCGTCGGTTAACATCGCTGTTAAAGACTCCACTTCGTTGATGAAACTGGATACCTCGTAGTGTCCAGTACCAGTGAATTCTGGGACACTTCTGGCTTCCCTTACCACATCACTTAAGGTAAAGCCTGAGAGTACCATTTTATGATTATTATTTTGTATTTTTATATTTTGAAGTGTTAATACAATTCCGTCTAAATCAGAATCGCTCATTAAGTATAAGTAACAGGTTATTTATTTCTTTTTACCGATAAATACTTGAAAGTAACACTGTTCACTTTTTATAATAATGATAATAACTCGAATACAGTTTTTTGTAATTCACTACTTATTTATTTTATTTATTTTTTTTTCCCAAAGTTAATAAAATATTGTTTTCGCGAAGTGTTTTTTATTTTTTTATTTTTTATTTTTAACTGTATTTCGATTTGTTATTTTTGTTTTATTATATGGAGCAGTGTCGGTATCCTGCGCCACTTTTGTATTATTTGTTATTTTAACAAATCACAAAAAAGTTCCTGTTACCTTTTATTAATTAATTTCCTTTTTCTTCGATTAATTAAAACAATTTTAATATTAATTGTTATATTTTTTTTTTATTTTTATTTATTAATTTCTTTTTTTTTAATTATTACAAAAACATAAAACTTAATTTAATTATATATCCACTTTTTCAAAAATTATTTAATATTCTTTTTTTTTCTCTCGCTTAATAAAAAACTTTTTTATTCAAACTTAATTCTTTGACAATCAATTTTCGACTCACTATTTTTAAGAAAGGAAAAATTAAACCAAGTTATAATTTTTCCTTGCTTTTACAAAAAATATTTAAAAACAAAATTTGTTTTTACTTTTTTCTTTTTTTATTTTACATTAGGAAACCAATTTGCTGAAAAGAATTATTTTTTAGATTTTTATTTTTTTAGAAATATTTTCACACGAAATTATTAGATTTTTATTTTTTTTAGAAATATTTTCACACGGAATAGTTTATTAAGCGATAATTTCAATGCATAAATTTTATACAAGAAACAAAAAAAACTATATTAAATGTTTGTAATATTAGATTCTATTTTTATTAGTTATGTAACATAACTCTTAGTACGACGGCTTAAGTCAACATGTGTGATTTAAATAATAAAAAAAAAACAAAACGAGAAAAACAAAAAGTATATTTTGAGTTATATTGAAATGCGATATATCATTAGAAAAAGCAAAATAAAGAAAATAAAAGGTATCGCTTAATTAGTATTGAAATTTTGTCTATACTGGAAGAGGATATATAACTTGTACCCTAATTAAATCAATTCAAATTTTTTGTTAACTTAAAAACTAGTTTAATATTATGCAAAAATTTTATTTAATCCACCTTAAACTATAATTATTAACAGTCACCTACATAAGGTGTAAAAAAAAGGCGATAATATTAACCGAAAATTAATTTTAATCTGATCTGTTGAATTTTAATTAATTAAATATATTTAAAATTTAAGCATTTATATTAAAAATTAAAAAAAAAATTGCTTTTATTGTTTCTAAAATTAAAGAACAAAAAGTAAAAGAAAAAAAAACTTTAATTATTTATATCCTTTTATTATCCATCGATCATAATAAAAATCTGTTTAACATTTTAAACCCATACATACATACAATAAAAACACAACGAAAAAAAAAACCAAAACATTATCATTGTATCACCAACATTTCAATTTATGCAACCTTTGCGATTTGAACTGAATTCCGATTATTAAAATAAATTGCCCTGATTATTATCATTTAGTATATGCTGTACAAATAATAAAAGAATATAAATAAAAAATTCAACTGACCCAACTCATATTAGGTATGAATGAGTTAATAGTCTCATAATTCAATTATGGCATTCAAAACTTACAAAGAAATGTGGAAGCAACAAAAAAAAGTAAAATATCGAATCAAAAACATTACAGAGCAATTCTCATCCCATTCGACTTCTAATAATCCTCATTAAATAGATGTGTATGGGCATAGTTCGGATTTTTAGATTAGTACAAATGTTTAGTATACACTAATGAGTTCAAAATGGACTTAGCTTTGAGTTTATTCGTAAACGATATCTTCTAGTCTCGAAAGCTTATGCCATTTATATGCTTTTGAATATCAGAACGACAGTCCTAGTGCTCCAGTTAACTTAAGTTATATCTAAGTTAATATGAAACTGTCTTCCTATACTTGTAAATTTGACATCAACAAATAGTTGCATATACGTACTTAGCCAAAAGGCACATGTAAGTAACGAAATCGTTGATGTGGTGGAATGGAAAATACCCGAAAATATTTTTGAGTAGGCCTTCCTTTGCTATGCCTATGTCCGCCGTCATCTATGTCTGCTACTATAGACAAACAGGAAGTTGCAAACTGCAGACTACAGGGTATATATACGAACACGTTTCTTTCATCGTATTCAAGTAAATCCCTACTAAGATTTTTGGAAACTGATATGTCATATCAAATTCAATATGTACTATTTAGGCCGTATAATTTTTTCCACATTTTGCGATTGCGGTGAAAAGACCGATTCCTTCTGAAACTGAAAACATTTCAAACAAATCTCGCTGAATATTGAGGAACTTACATTCTGTGTGTTGAAAAATATATCCAAATTACTTGTACATACTCGGAACTACAATAGAATAGTTCAAGAATATGAGACAGTCATAGATGGCTGTGTTCATTTCTTGATCCTTGTACGTTTAAGATTTCCGAATCAATCAGAATTTGAGTACATATCGTAAATAAAAAATGAAATTTGTAATTCTGCTTTTGAATTTTATTCATTTCGGATTAATTATTAAAAAGAAAAAAAAATCGGAACGAAACAATAACTACCGGTTATCACAGAAAAAAATAAAGGATATTAAAAAAAAAAGGACATAATACAAATAAAACACCTGAGTTAATATTATCATTTTCAGATTCAATTAAATTTCTTTGATTCCCTCGTTTTTTTATAATTTTTTTATTGTTAATTTTTACTTAGTATTTTTAAATCAAAGATTTTTTTTCAAAATACAAAAATTTAAAATTGATAAAAAAACAAAAAAGAAAAAGAATTAAAAACAAAAAAATGAAAAACATGTCCTTTTTTTTCAACAAATCTGTTATGAAAATTCAATTAAAAATTCAATTGTTCGAATTCATTGATGGGAAGTAAAATGGTGACAATACGAAGCTTATACAATTCATTTTTTATATATGGATGTGTGCTTACATTATGTAGTTACATAAACACATACTCATATACATATGTAGATATACTCATATACATATGCAGATAATACAATATTGAAGTATCGTATGTCATATTGAATTTTATAGAAATTTATTATTATACTGTAATACGTTAATAGTATTACGTTTACATGTATAATATTACAGGATTTAGTTCACTGGCTCAGTAACAGAAATTTGTGAATTTTTTAAATGTATTATAAAAATAATATATTTTCCAATGAAACTGCTCCAAGTTATAGAATTTAAATTGAACTTTTATTTCTGGATTTGATCCTGTGTTAAGTGGAAATATTCACTCATACGTTCATTTAGATTTAGAAAACTGATTGTAAGAGTTTTTATAAAAAAAAATCGTTTAATCAGCTGTTCAACAATATTCAATCAAGTAAAAGATATTCTAAACTATTTATGTACACAACATAAACACTTTCTAAACTTTATATGTACACTAAGCAAGTAGGAAAGGGAGAAACTTTATATTAAAACCGATCTGAAGTAAAAGTGCGTAAAGGTTACATTCTTGATTGTAATGACGTATCCTTTAAAATTTCTGTCATCATATAAAATTTAACAAAACTAATGGTTAGGAGTAGTGCGAAACTAATAAAGTTTGAATTTAAAATTAATTTTCATAAAATTTTTAAAAAAAAATTTTAAATAAAATTTGAAATAATTGAATATATCAAGGCATAATTTTGATTCCACTACGTTAATATTAATGTTACATAATTAATTTTTGTAAAATACCTATTTAATGTTACTTCGAGGATACGTAGGCTCATATATCAATAAAATTGATATCTATAATGTATACATTTAGCGTGATACGCGTTATATATGCGTTGGAATAAAATTATAATATTATTAAACACATTTTGTTAGCAGTGAAATTCTCTTTATGGGAAAACTGTATATTTAATCGTATTCATTTACATAATATTTATATAAGAATACAAATATTCCTAATGTTGTAACGAATAATTTTATAAATTTATATTAAAGTTTAAAAAAAACATTTCACTGTAACCATCCGGATGTCAGATTTTTCTTGTTTCTTTAGAAAATTTATACTATCCTCAGCTTTGTTTCTAACAATATAAAACTATAACTTTATATGAGGGGCTCAGAAGCAAAGTAGCCTAATCCTCACTCTCAAAATTTTTGCTGTTTTGTTAGAAATGTACAAAAAATTAAATACTTCCTATATTCCCTTATTTTCTTGGCATAAACCCAAAATTTATTTTTTCCCAACACAAAGGTGGCCAAGCCCACAAATTGTGACAAAAATTTTGGGAGTGAGGCTTAGGCCACTTTATTTCTGAGCCCCTCATGTAAAGTTTTAGATTTATATTCTTCAAATATTGATTTCTGTAAGAGAGCTGTTTTTTTGGGAGAAAATTTTATGCTTAATGCTATTGTTCTTTAAAATTTGCTTAGTTTATTGTATAGAATTTTTTAATCGTAAAAAAGCTAACAAAACTAGCTTCCACTAGCATAGCAATTCAAATTGTACAATTTTTTCACCCTTTCTTTTTGTGTTCCTAAAAGTATGCAATATTACAAAATTAAGAGAATAATGTAAATAGAACAAAATTTAAATTATAAAAACAAAAAATCGTTTTAAATACTTGACAGGAAATGTGCTTACTTACAAACCATTAATTTCATTTGAATTTATTTGTTTTATCACATATTGTCCGATTTGTAAATTGGCATCATCCAGCTGCATATATACATCCATTCACATATATTATACTATACAAAAAAAAAATAATATTGAATATGATTTTATATTTATATTATTGTAAGAAAAATAATAAAAAAAAAAGAGGATAAAAAATTAACAGAAATTTTCAATGATTTGTGATCAACTAAATTCCCTTTTGAATATGCATCTTCTTCCTCATAAATATATTTATGTCATTCTCGCTATTTTTTTTTTTATTTTTTATCCTTTTTCAATAATATCTGTAGAGTTCCCTTTATTTCTAGCAATTATTATTATTTTTTCTTTTTTTGATTTTCGAAACAAATGCGCTAAAATACAAAATAGAGAGTAGATTGGATAATGAAAATATTCAACATTCAAAAAGGATTCATACATGTACGTGTACACCAATTCTACTAATATGTTGAACGATTTTTTTTTTTTTACCAAAACAATAATACACTATAAAAAAGAAAAGAGAACATTTTAAATATAGAACAAAACGAAAACAAAAAATGAAAATTGGAAACTGATTGACTGTATGGCACATCTATTATACGATATAATGAATTCATATCAGGAGAGAGATTTAAATGAATTTTCTTCTCTGCAGGATACTTGAATGCGTTGATGAAGTAGATTCGATTTAATTGAACAAGAATAATATTATGAGCCCATACATTGTATACAAAGGTATGTGTGCATATATGATGGTATAGAGTTCAGAATATTTAGGATTCTCATTTACTTAGAATGGTTTTTTTTATTAAATGTTATACACGTATATGATTGTATGATATTAAGTGTGTACTACTAGTATGTTCAAACTCGTTGCTATCAATATTGTCACTTGAATAACATATCTAGTTATATTAGTATTTGAGTATAACGATAATGTTATATACATTTATTTGTGTGGGAGAGAAAATTGTTATAAAATTTTAAGCAATTAGAAAGTATTTATGGAATTTTTCACAAAAAACAAAATATAAAAAAAAGACCACTTTCTATTTATGGAATTCAAATGTCAGGTTGTTATTATGTATAATAATTATACGTAGGTGTATATAAAATACAATTTTGGAAATTAGTTAGATGAGAATTTAAGATTTAAATGTGAAATGTGAAAATGCTATCAAAGAAAATTAATTATACAATATGAATGGTTAATAAATTAACCATTTATTAGTCATAATAATCAAAATAATTAAATTTTGTTAGTATAATGATTAATGGCAACCATATAATTGCGTATTTTCTGTATCTTTTGATGTAAAATTTTTGTCTTAAATATTAATTAATCAATATTGTACAAAATTCTCCATAATTCAAAATCATTTTTATTTTTCAAGTAATCTATATTATGTACTCAATTCACAAGTTATTGCAAGTATGTACGTTCTAAGCGATCCATCTATTAACAGATAATATAAAATATTTAAAATACAGTCATTCCTATATTCGAATCATGCAAAATTTCATTTTAAATGAGTTGTAGCTAATAAGGTTTATAATTAAATCCATAATGAGCATATAATTGAAAAGAAACACGTACTGTTCAAAACTTAACCAAATTATTTTTTTAGAACATGTTATAATCTTAAAGGCGTCGACGGCTGGGGTTCCTAGAAGCCGTTTAGTTGACAACCAAATTATCTCGGAAACGTGGCATCGCACAAAAAAATTATCAGGAAGTAAATTTGAAGACCAACTTAAAATCTTTCAAATTATGAAAAAAAAATTAATAGGGTAAATTTTTTACATAATAGGGTAAATTTTTTACATAATACAATTTACTAAATAAGTCTTTTTAAGTAATGCCTCAAATGACAAACTGTTTTTTTTTTAATGAAGGGTTACTTTTCAGCTTTCCATTGCATGTTAATTCGCCCGCACCTCTTTGGATTTTTTTCACCCTGTATATCATTCTCTTTTTTATTTTTATTAAAAATTATTAAAACGAAGATATCGTAAGATTTGTAAAAGCACAACGATTAAGAAGGGCAGGTCATCTAATACGTATGAATGTAAATCGAGCATAAATTAAAATATTGAACGCGAAACCATTATAATAACCGTTCTAGAAGCAGACCGAAAGTAAGTTGGAAAGACAATATTGATAATGATATCACAAAAATTGGTATACAAAACTGGCAACATTGTGCAAAGGATCAAATTGTCTGAAGAAATATTGTGAAGAAGGCTGAAGCTCACATCGAGCTGTAACGCTAAATGATGATTAAAAATTATTAATTCTAACTTGGATAATTCCTGTTCTTGCAGATTTTTCTTTAAAAAAACAAAAAGAAATTTCATTTATGTACTCGTATGTACTTAAAAATTGTTGTCAGAATAATTCAACTGTTCCGATAATTTTAAAATTGTCTCACCATTCAAATATTTTCATTAACGTACAATTTTCTTAATTCCCTTTTTATTTTACAAATTTATCCCCATTAATATTATTTATAATTTTGTGTTAACATTACATGAATATGTTTGGAATTTTATAAAAATTTCATTTTAATTTTGTATATTCGATTAACATAAATAATAACAACAGATTAACATTTATACATAGCCAAAAGCAAATTATTTAAATTCATTTGTGGAATTTTATAGTGCACTTGAAATTGTAAATTGGTTCTCAAATATAATATTTTGAATATGTGTTCAATTTAATACAATTATAATACCAATTAATTTCATTATATATAATATAATATTATGTATGTAGTTATTTTAATAATATTGCATATTGAATGTTTGCATGTAAAATTGAATTTTATAAAATTTAATAATATTATAAAATTTAATGTTAAATGGAAATTAAAATTTTAAGTTATAAATATTAAAATATTCGTATTATATGTAATTGAAATTTTGTTAAAACACATATACATTTTAATAATATCAATTATTATTAATTACAACAGTTTTCAAAATATTTTATAATTAAATATTATTATAATGTAATTGTTGTTTATTAATATTTATGATTTATTTTATTATTATATGAAAATAATTTTGATATTTTTGGTTAATAATTTAATAAAAAAAATATTTAAGAATTTTTGTATGTTATTCTTAATGCATTAAGATGGAAAATTACAAAATTTAATAAATTTGCTTATACTTCTTGGAATTAATTAGTTCTTAATATGTATCTACATAAAGGATAATCAAAATTTTTTTAAAAATTTCAGAGATAGTTTAAATAATTGCTTTGCTCAGAGGGAGTATCGTAACCAATGAGGTTTTACTTGGGTGCGATTATTGGTAGGCGCTAATTGAAAAAATACCAAAATTAGACAAAATTTTTGCACTTATGTAGCACGCATAGGGCGTTATTTATTGTACATACTAAATAAATGATAAAATGCATTAGATATTAATTGGTCTAACTATTGTAGGTTTTATTTACATAGTATTTGATAAATTAATTTAATCCTACACTCTGATTTCTTAGAATAACACTAAATAGGAACTTTGTAAAATAAATAATAGTTTAAAAATATATTATAATTATTCATACGCGGTTACATAACATAATAATAACTGAACCTTTGAATAAGGGCGAAACTTCAACATACTAAAGAAATAATATTTCCGTTCTTGATTTTTCTTACAATTTTACTGAATTTTCATTTGGAATTCCTAAAAATTAATTTTTTAAATATTTTTAAATAATTTCCGATTTACACAATATCATAAATAATAGTAGCTGTTTGTTTATATAACGCGAATTTTTAATAAAAGGAACAAAATAAAAAATATATATAACACACTCGTAATGATATTGTAAAATTATTAGTTAAATTCTTATAATAGTTTCCACGAAATATTGTAAACATTAAATGTTGTATTATTGTTATAACACCATTGTAAAATATAATAAATTTAAAATATAATAATAATAAGCATGAAAGTGTTTACATTAATCTTATATACATATACACAATGAAAATTAATGTGAGGTGTTTAAGATTTGACAGCAGCATTCTGGTGTCTTATAATTAAGTTGCCAGAAAATTTTTGTATAGTTGTGATTATTTTAACAAGTTCCGCCGTTCCGATTCTCTCATGTCCAACATGAAAAAATATGGAAAAAATCGGTGTCACATTTTCCCTACTTTGTTTAGGTATTCATAGCTCACGAAAAATGGTAAACTTATTTAGTATACCAAACTTTTCCTTTGTCATTATTACTGCAACGTTACTTCCACATTTGCAATATTTGTATTCTCGCCCCACAGCTGCTCCTTCTTTGCCAATTCCTGAGAATTATTTAAAATATTGTCGTTTTTATCTGATTCTAGGAAGTTAACTACAATCGCACTCACTCATAATCCCCCGTAAAGATGTCTTATAAGAATGACAATTAACATATTATTATTGTTATACGTTATTTATGTGTTGGTATAGAAAATTTTAATTATAATAGAATTCAACATGTTGTACATGCAAATCATAAATTCATACTTAATATTTTAAAAATCAAATGATATCTGTACTTGTACACGCATAAATAACCTTATATTGTTCATTTTTATACAGTATAACATCATAATTTGTTTTATGCATTCTTATTGCATTATTATAAAATTGATAATAATAAATAACTAAATTAATAATGTTCACTTTAGATGTTCAAATTACACGATAAATACTTGTGATAATTTTAACTATTCAATAACAATTACATACTTTTACTTTATAATAAGTTTCCTGTATAATAATACATAAAATGTCCTTCTTTCTTATCTATATGTATAACTTCTATTATTATTAAACGTTCATTGTTCTTATTATATACTAAATTAAAATGAATACAAGTAATGAATTTGTATGTGCACATATAAAGTATATATAGTAACAAATGAACAAAAAACCAAAAATCCAAAAAAAGAAAATATAAGAAGAAAAAAAACAATTACTAAAGATTCTCTAATGAAAATTTTCATACACATTATACACACATGTATACACTATGCACATTTCATTATTGTAATACCAGTATTTAAGGATAGCTCCATGTAATTTACTTTATATGTATAATAATATCAGGTTATTAAAAGAAAAGGTGTTTTATATGCCGTACTTATGATAAGCTTATTATGTAGATAAATTATAATTGAAAAGTATAGATTTTGTAACATATTTAATACGAGTATAAGGTATAATAAAAGTATAGTAGATATAAGTGAATTAGTTGTTAATTATTAACTTATAACCTAAATAATCTTTGTTTCTCAATTTTCTTAAACTTTTAATGATAAATAATAATTAAAATTTAGTAAATATACCATACATATACATATACGTTATGTATATGTATATGAGTACAATATTATGAATTTACTTGTGTGTACAGAAATTAATTTATTTGTTTTATAATGTACGAGTATTACGGAAATTGTATATATGAAAATTATAATTTTATTTTATAATGTAAGCTATATTTACACATATATGTAATTAAATGCTTCATTGATTTTTTTTTGATATTTATATGTATGTTATACAAAATTTATATAACAGAATTATCATATTGAAATTTATAACTTATTAAAATATTGAAGAGATGATGGAAAGAAACGTTAAAATATATTAAAAAAACTAATTATAGCTACAACCATAATTTCAGTATAAGACGTATAAGCTAGATTCTACAAATAATTTAAATATTGTGCGGTATCCAAGTATGGGATTTTCGAGAAAAAAATCCTTATGTGGTACAAATGAAGTCTTCCGTCAATACGTTGGATGCGCCCTTGGTATGTACATAATACTTATGTGAGTGGTATATTACATAAATAAAGTGGTCTAACCCTCACTTCACAAATATTAGTTACGATTTATGGGTATGCGATGAAATAAGAAATTGTCCTATGAATCATAGGGCGCAGCATATAAATATTGAGGTTTCTGTACTTAAAAAGAATATATAAATACAAATCCTTCATATAACTGCACAACAGTTGATGAAATAACAGTACAGATGACATAATCAAAGGAACGTTGTTTTAATCAGTGATCTACATGATTACCAAGTCTTTGTTAACATGAGATTGTTACATACAATCAACTCTTGCTTCTGTATTTCTCATAAACGATAGGATTAGGACAGAAAGACTGAAATAAATAAGGGATCTCGAATTAGCTTAAAGTATTGAGATAGCACTTTCATGACACAAAAATCATAATAGAGTAAAACTAATAAATTATCCAATATGTCTAGTTTTAAGAAATTATGACTAGGTGCGTTTCACATTTGGTTAAAATCCCGGCTATTAACAGGTCTACCGACTATCTTTGTCTTTTGTGAAAATAATTTGCCAGAGCTACTATACGAGTATATATTGTGCCATATTATTACTAGAGTCCCATTACTATTATAATTTCTAGAAAACAATGCCTTAAAACAACTCATGTGAATATTTTAGGCATGCATACATTTAAAAAGTCAAACAATTTTTCATTATTTCTTAGATAAACAGAAATAATTTTTTGAAAAATAAACAATTTAAATAATTTAAAAATATAAAAAATTTTTTTAGAACTTTAATATTTTCTCAAATTTTCATGATATTTCAAATAAATTAAAATCAAATATTTTCAATCATTTTTTCAAAATTTTTAGATTTTTACTTGACACACAAAATATAAGATAATTTAATATTGAAAAGACACAAAATCATGTTAAATTAAACATTTTGGGAGTACCTACCAATAATATTTTATTAAAATAAAATTAAAAATTTAATAGAATTTCTAAAAAAAAAATTTTCCATATATCTATACAATAATGAAATCATCATTTTATTATAAAAATGTACACTTAAAATTTCATTGAGATTTTCACATGTGACATATGCAATATAAATTGATGTTAATTTAATTATAAAATTAAATTCACTTAAGCTTCTTAAAATATCACCAATAATATGAATGAGTGTAATATAAGAATATTTCATATTGTAGATTGTAGATCAATATATGCTGTACTTATATGCATGCCTTACTTATAAATATTGTGTATAACATTTAAGAAAATTTATGGTTGACCAGATGTACTTTAGGATTCTAAAAGAGAAAAATTTAATAATTTTGTAATGTAAGAAATTGTAAAATTTCGGAGTAGGCCTAGCAGGTTTATTTCTACTATTTTATATCTATTAAGTTGGACTTGGTACTTAAAAATAAATTGTAATGTAACAATCGTAGAGCATAATAATTATATGAGCTTATTGAATTAGTGCTTACAAATTTACAATATAGCAACTTTTACTACAGCGAAATTCACAAAATTTATTCAAGTGATTCTTAATAATAAATGTAAAACCTTATTTATAATTTAAATGCAATTTAACAAATGATTTTAGAATAGCTTTCATTCAGCAATCATTGAGACTACAGCATAGGGCTATTATTTTTGTAAAATTTAATTAATGCTACATTATATAAGTCTGTATTGTAGTAGCCATTAAATAAAATTGGAATCATACACAAAGCATTTGATGTAATAAAATGTTCATTGAACATATCTGGGGTAGAACCATTATTTTCTAACCCAATTTTTAAGAACTTTTTGAATTTATTCTTTAAATACCTGTGCATATGATCCAAAAATATTCTTTTTATAACTGTACGAACGAATATTCCAAGAGTATTATAAATTTATCCGGCCGTTTGTAACGCTAAGACTTCTTAGATTTTTATTTATTATGTATATGATTTTGATTTGTGTTGAATTTTTAGTATTTTGAGTTATATCCTCCTGTCCATCCGTCTGTCCTAGCTATAACTCAAAACGAAATTGAACTCGGATAACCAAATTCAATATGGATTCAAATTTTTTGGCCATATCTTCGAAACTATATAAATACCGTAACGTCTTAATATATAGCAAAAACAAGTTTCACGACAGGGCCACTGTTTCAATTAAATTCGACTCTGATTGTAAAAGTTTCTACTTTAGGCGCCATTACCGTATTTAAACAATATATTTCCTACAGTATTGAAATTTTTCATAAACAAATTCAAGAGAAGGACCACTACTTTGAAAAAAAGTCTATTTTTAGAGATTCTATGAATTTTTTGTCAAATTTCGTAACTCTAGTTTTCATAAGGATTCCACAGAGTTGACACGATCAACTTTATTTCTGTTTTAGTTTTGTACAAAAATTTTCAATTTGGATGAATTTTCTTGTTAAAAAAGCATTTAAAATTGCCTTAAGAAAATAGAAAATTATTATTTTTTTATTATTTTTTTTATTATCACAAAAAAAATCATTCACCAAAATTCTATTTTTTAGAAAATTTTTACATGTTTAAAGATTTTAATGCAAAAACAATTTTTTTTTTTTAAATTATTTTTGATCCGATTTTTTCTTATTAAAAATCATAGACTTTGATTTACATATTATTATTTACATTATGTAAGTATGTATGTTTACATACTCATAATGTACATAATAGATTAGTATACGTATGAGTATACGGATAAATAAACGTTATATAAATATGTTAAGAAAACTTTTTAATGTTCTCACTTTAAAGTAAGGCAAGGTAATAAATTTTATTTTTTGATATTTGTGCCCTCAAGGATTATAGATTTCTATATTGTACAAAAAATACAGGTGTATCTTACCTTAACATCAAAAAAAAAAAATTTTTTTTTTTTTGACTCGTATACCTTGTTATTAAGTTTGGGTAGGTTTGATAAATTTTTGACTGCAAGCATATTATATACAGAGACTTTAAATATTACGAGTATAATGGTATGTACACATAGAATTTATGTTTTAAAATAAACATTATTATGGAATTTTCTCTATATAATTTTTTTGGATTATTTTATTTAAATATTTGTTTTAAAAAATAAATAGATTTTTTTTTGATTTTTCAAAGTTCTTAAGAAATTTTTTTGAGAAAATTGTGTTTGTATTTAAATCAAAAATTTATTATTATTGATTGTACCAAAGTCAACGTGTTAAGTTTGGAACCAAATGAATTTTGTTTCGATTGGACATATTTTTTCCGATTTCAATAAGGGGCTCCCTTATTGAAGGACGAACACGCAAATATTATAAAAAATGGTGTTTTTCTTAGAAAGTTCTATATAAGAATTTTTTTTTCGTGAAACTATATAAGTTTAGCCTACCACCCGCACCGAGAAGTTTTTTGTACCATATTTCATGCAATTTTTAGTTATACTTCTAATAAATTTTTGGATTTATGATATACAATCCAGATAATACTTTAAAAATTTTATAAACGCCCATTTTATGCATACAATTATTGTTCAATTATTCTAACTTGAATTTGGATGTGGTCTCCTGTTGAAAAAACTTAATAATTCAGTTAAATACTTAAATCACGATTTCCGTTTATATCCCTGGATATGCCATAATTTAATTAAATTTAATATAAAAATTTAAACCTTGTGTATACCAGTATAATAACAACGATTATTTATTGATAACTAAACTACTAATAATAACTATTATATACTAATATAATAAGTAATAATAACGAACTATTAAAATCAGTGGCTTCAAGCACAAACGACTTAAGTCTGTTTTAGTGATTTCGAGATAAATGCATTTTAAACTTTAAATTTAATTTTGAAAAAAGTTATGAAGTTTTTTGAGCCAATTTTTTTTTGATCGAAAGATAATTAAAAAAGGAAGCGATTAACTCATAATCTGAAGTAAAACAACTAATAGTATTCTCATAATTATGAAAAAAGTGAGATAGGCGGTTATACAAAATTTATAAAAAGCACTTTGCAAAGCATAACTCGACTTAGGCGATTTGTGAAAAATTACTTTTGCATTTTCGTCAAACTTAAGTCGACTTAAGCTGTTGTTGCAAAACTGAAAATATGGTTTTAGGTGACTTAAGTTATATTGAAAAGGGAAGAAATATATGTATTATTTTTAAGTTATTTGATTTTTCACTCTTTTTCCAAATCATTGTCATAAAAAACAAAAATTGAGGTAAAAAATGAATAAACTTCAAGTAAAAATTATTTCTAAAAGTTTAAAAATAATTTTTTCATTAAATTTAAGAAAGGTGACAGTATCTTTTATTCTCTCTCGGATTCTCCGACTAAATATGGATGGGTATCTGCTAAATCTCCAGTCTTTGTCGTTTTGTAAAATTTGTAAACCAACAGATAAAAAAATTGCATTAAGTACTCTAAGTTTTTCTTTTTTGGGATTAATTTTCTCTTCTTCTTCAATTCGGAGTATATCTTGAAAATCTAACTAGTTAACACCTCGTCTTAAAATGTAAAAAATCTTTGTATTTAAACTGTTCTTGTAAAATATTTTTGGAAGTCAGTTTTTTGAAACTGTGGTGCGACTCTTTCCACTTAAGAGAATTTCAAAAAGTAATTCAATTACAAAAAGGCTTCATTGTGCAACGGATCTGACAAAGTTGTTACATTATTGTAAAAACGAGCACATAAAGTAATCTCTAAAATGAGTTTATGAGTTTGGTGTTTGTTATTTTATTTATGTACTATATAGTCCATATGACTTTCTTACTTGTTCATAATAATACTAAATGCGAATTAATTAAAATTTTTAAATCGAAAACAAACTGAAATCGAGTGTCAGTCATTACAACTACTGTAATGAAAAGTCAAATTTGATAGTTAACTCGAACTCGTATAGAAAATAATAATTCGATACTTGTGAAAATTAAATCTTGGAGACGTATTATTAATTACATATAGAAAATGGTTTGTTCGGCAGTTTTTCTCTAAGTTCTGCCATAAAAAGTATATAGATCTCCGTAAAAAGTTGTGGCAAAGTAAATTTGTTCGGAATTTGCTCTGCTATCATAGAGTATATAAGTATTTGATTTTCAAATAATTAAAGAATATTTTAAGTTTGCACGACATTTTTACTTTAGCTGTCAGCATTTACTTTTCAATTAAGACTCCATACAAATTAACCACGAGTCAGTTTCGAGCGTTCATGTACTTGAGTGCATTCAGGAAGCCCGGTCGCGAAAGATTAAGCGAATTTTCTAACCGTTCGGCAAATTGTAAAAGGATTTTTCTTAAAAGAATAAAAGTAGAAAGCCTTTCATATTTTTTTATCTCTACAGATATGTTCACATACCCTATAGGACTCAAAAACTTGCTTTTGAAGGTTGTCAACTTTAAAATCAGGATCATTAATACAGTCACCACGACCAAAGTCAATTGCGGTTTTCAAAACTGTATTAACTTCGGTTTTCAAAGTAAGATCTGTAGTGTAAATACTTGTTTATTTACTATAGGACCAGTTTCGCTAATTTCTATGCTTTAAAACACACTGAATCCGTTATGTTAGTTTCAAATATATTGCAATACCTCTAAAATCCGCCACAATCATCTCAGCTCTCCTAGCAAGTTCCAAAATTTTTAATGTACATTTATTAAGCGTGAATAAAGTTTATATTGGATAATTTTTGCATTATTTAACAATTTCCAACATCAGCACATTTAAAACCAATAATAAATAACTGTCTTTGTAAAAAATACTTCCTTCGAAATAACAAAAATATAATAAATATTTGAAAATCGAAGAAATTTAATCTTACGGAAATGAGTAATAAAAAGTATAACAAAATATTGTTATTCCCAGACGTACGAATTTTATTTATTGAAAACCCTTGCATATTATAATAATTTGAATTTTCTAACAAAATGTGTTTTACTAGTTTATAATAAAAATATTGCTTTGTAATACAACAATTAGAATAAAAACTCTTGTTAAACACAAAAATTTGATCTTCCTAATAACATGTGTTTTACAAAGGCGTAATAAAACAACACTTTGTTTAATAATACAATTATGTTAGACCACAAAGGCAAAACAATCTACTATCAGGTAGCTAGCCACGTGTCATTTTAACATGGGAACTTCGTCAATTGAAAAAAACATTTGTCGCAGGTAAATCACGAAATGACCTACAATATTATTTGTTAAATAAAAAAATTCAAATCTTAAACATGGGATATTTGGGTAATTAGAGCATTAAAAATGCAGGTAACTTGTGCAGATGTTTTATATTTTGGGTTAAAAAATACAACTATCTTACTTGTCGCTGAATGTAAGATTTAATTTTAACTATAGTGAACAAGTTTTAAATCACGGACATAAAGTACCTACACTATATATCACATAAAATAATATGTTAAGCGTTATAAAATATTTTTTATTATAAAAAACTAAAAAATATTCTATACTAATCATGTATTATTTCGAACACTAAACGCTTAACTTTGGTTTTTGGTTCTTATTTGCACGCGTTATAAAAACCTAACTCGACATAAGAAGCCTTTTGGAATATAATTGTATTTGCAACAATCGCCTAACTCGAGATGAGTTTAAAAAACTACCAATTTTTATTTTACACAAATCGCTTATGTCGAGTTAGTATTTAAAAAAACTCAAAATTAATTTTGCAACAAAAGCCTAACTCGAGATAAGCGGTTGTAAAAATTCATACAAATAAAAAAAAATGTCACTAATTTCGATTTGCAACAATAGCCTATCTCGAAATAAGTGGTTTGTCCAAAACATAAAAAAGATGTTTTCTGCTCTTAACTCGATTTAGGCGATTAGTGCAAGTGCATATGGTTGCCATTTCGAGTTAGGTCATGTGTGAATCCGACAATAACTCCGGCTGCAATAGTCGTAGAACCACCAAAATTTGTGAGCATATGAAACTCAAAACGGAGAATTCGCTGGTAAACATATCTCATTTTTGTCTTAACTCGAGTTAGGCGGTTTGTGTTTGAGACCACTGAAATAATAAGTTTAAAAGTGTTAGAATCTTTCTCAATTTATTTGTAAACTTCACCTAAATATTTAATTTTTGTAAGAAATTCAAAACTAATTTCGCAGTCTTAAATAAATAAAAATTAAATTTCAAAACAGGGGAATATATTAAGTATAACAGTACTAAGTTAAATTTTTTTACAAATTTGGAAATAGAAGAGCAAATTTAATCCTCATGAAAGTCGAAGTTATTGTGTCTACAATTTTCTATTATAACCCTTTACAAAATTAATTAGCTTTAAACAATAAAATTTTCAAAATTCAATGGACAAATTAATATTTTTTTGAAAATAAGTTATAATACTCCCTTCAAATTTTTCATATATTTTTCATACTATAAGAAATTTGTACAATAAGGTCTAATTTCATGTAAATGCAATTTCATAACTTGAGCTTTTCGTATATCAAACCGACACGACAACCACGACAATATTTTTTTCAATAGGGGCAAAAATATAAAAACAAAATCTTTTTTTATTTTATAAAAATTCCCTATTTCTCCTATAACGATTTAGTAGGTTCCTTTTTTATATATATACTTAAAAAAAAGGACATTTTAGCTTGTTGAATATTTTTATATTATTAAATACCTTTATTATTTAATTTATTTTTTTTTTATATATATATATATATAGAATAAAAATTCCCTATTTCTCTACAATGATAACAAACTGTTGAATCATATATACTGAAAATTTAGATATAAGCATGTAAGTTTGTGTGTGTGTTATATATAAATATATATTTAATATTGTAGGGATAAATGAATAATTATAAATAATTTATATGTAAAGAAAATCTCAACAAGTGCTAAAGCAACAGGCGAAAGCAACAGGCAAAAAGCAACAGGCGAAACATTTTGTATTATTTAAGGATATATAAAAGGATATTCATTGATATATCTATATAATGTATATGATATTCACAATTTATACAAAAAAAAAAAAAATTATTTTTAACTTTTTTTTTTGTTTCATATTTTTGTTATATTGTTTCATGTGTACATAAATACATTGTATACATAGAGAGCCTAAATATACATACATAGGGATTTTCTAAAACAAACTATAAGGTATGGGAAGTTTTAGAGGAATTTTATTTCTCTTCTTACACTTTGCAATTTTTATTTTTTTGTTTGTCAAGCTTTTAGCAAATATTTTTAAATATTTTCAAATATGCAATTGTTTTATTAAAAACAAAATTTATAATTAGAACAAAAAATTAAAAATTGGAGTACCTATGTATATGCAAAGCAAAATAACCCGGTAATATGACAATCGAAGAGATTATAACTTGTATATGTAGAAAGGAATATAGTTTAAATTACATGAGCCAATTTTAATTACTTATTCAATGTATTTAATTAATGCTACAAATATTTCAAATGGACTATTGCATTTAATTTTTTTAATAATTTAAAGTAAATGTTGGCCATGATTATAAAATTTTAAGCGGCTCATTCGGAAGAGTCCAATACTTTATAACTTTTTCACAAAATTTCAGCACAAATATTACCAATTATACGATTAATACTATGTTCAAAAGCTGCGCAGTCGGAATAATTTATATGCATAGAGAAAACCCCGAAAACAAATTTATTGTAACCCCGAAAAAATAATCTATATAGTAACATCGAATTGAATTATATCTATTTCTGATTGATGAGTACAATATGTGAAAGAAACTATTTTCTTAGCCTTCATGTAGTGAAATATTAAGTCCAAACTGTATATGTATAATCGGATTTTGACGTAATTTTTCATATAGCGCGGCATACTTTAATTATTCAATTTGCATAATTTTAGGAGATTACTTTTTGTAATATCTAAAAAAATTTGACATTTTATAGAAACTATATGAAATGGTTTTTTTCGAATCGGTTCCCTTTGAAGAAGGTAAGATTTAAGTGAAAGTTAGCATTATAAGCAGATCCCAGACATAAGATTATCGCAACTCTGGCAAAAGGCAAAATTTTCATGTTCTCCATTTCATACCATTTTGTAAATTTTATAAGCTTTATAGAATTTCTATGAAAAAGGAAAAAATAGAAATTATAAATGTAATTGTGTTTTAATCGAGAAATCTGTTAAATATTTTGATAAGTGACCCAATTAAAATTCCATTAATTCAGAGCTTTCAATTTTATTATAATCCCAAATGTATGCAATAATTATACATATTGTAGCCTCATTCTAATTAAGGAAATGTAAAACGAACTTTGAAAATAAGCTAAATAAATTATATGGATTTTTCGAAAGTCAAACAGATTGCTTTTACATTGAACTTTATTACTTAAATCAAGAGAAATTTTTGAGTAAGACAAGATATTATATTTATCTTAATAAAATTCTTCCTACTATTATGTAAATAACAAACCTTAAAAGACAACTAAACGCTAACGAACTCTTATAACAAACTTCTTAAAACAAAATTCTATTTCACTATGAAATCTGTCCAATTTACATCAGAAATAATCTTCAATTTTTATTAATTTTCCGATTTTATTAAAAACTATATATAGTTGATTAATTTTGAGAAAAAATTTCTAAGTAAACAAGAACAGGTTGTATCAATTGCTATAACAAGTTGTTCCTTATCTTTTTCATCTTGCATCTTCAACCATTTTAATTTATTTCTTTTTCTCATGCTCATTACAGAATTTT
Organism: Condylostylus longicornis; assembly: GCF_029603195.1. Lineage (NCBI taxonomy): Eukaryota > Metazoa > Arthropoda > Insecta > Diptera > Dolichopodidae > Condylostylus > Condylostylus longicornis. The sequence goes on from NW_026577982.1 coordinate 2,010,686, forward strand.
ACAAAAAGAATTTTTATTTTTTTTTCTTGTTTGTAATTTTTTTCTTTCTTTAGAAGTCATAACTAACCAACATACCATATCAATACCATTCCATATCCTTAAAATAATAATTGAAACTTTGCCGTCATTTCTCACCAGGCATACATAAAAAAAAAAAAAGAAAAAATATCATGTAATTTCTTAGTCTAACATTAAATTTACTTTAAATTGCCTTAAGTATTTTCCTTTCTTTGATTTTCTCGTTTATAAATATTACATACCTACTTTTTGTCTTCAAATATATCCTTAAAGAGTCCTTAAAATGCGTTTATTTATATAAAAATAAAATGTTCTTGTAACACTTTCTTTCATATAGGTAGGTTAAAATCAAAATCAACACATTCTACAAATCAAATTCATTCACCTTAATGTATAAGTATATGTATACGTAAATATAATCGGAAAAAGAATAAACTAAGGTGAATGATTTTGATTTAAAAAATACAGGGTGTATGAGTAGTGAACGGATTAATTGCTATGAGCAATAAGCACTTTTCGATTCAAACAGCGGTTATTTCACCCTTCAAAGCGAATAGACATATTAGTGGATGAAATCGATGAATGTATTTAAACAATCTGAACAAAAGTTCCTGCCCTACTTAGCCCAGCAACTACCAAAACTATGAAAACATTTATGCCAATTTGATTTAACAAGCATATTTCTGCAATTTGCGAGGCTTAAGTATTAAATTATTACGCTAATATTATGAAAGTGTTCAGGTAAACTTACTTTCGAAAATTTTTTTAATGTAAAGTCTTAGAACACAATATGAATCAAAATCCATTGGAAGAATATGTGATTCCCAAAAATGTGAAATTTCAAAGACAAATTCTTAAAATTAAATTACAATAAAAGCACTTAAATAAAACCCAAATTAACCTTTTGAGTCGTGAGCATAGAAAAAAGCTAGACTTAAAATATATTAAAGAATTTACTTTAATAAATAAAGTCATACAGTTAACAACGCCAAACGCACATCAAGGCGTTGATGGTCCTTTTTTTTCCATTTTATTTACTTTGGGAACCCCAACACAAATATTTGATATCTTTAGCTTCTGCGTTAGGGTTAAATTTAATATTAAAGTTCTTTCTCATTTAGACACCATTACTGTCGATTTCTATTTCTTAGACACCTTATATTTTTTTACACTTAATACTATTATATACAATGTATACATGTTACAAGAGCATATAAATAGTATATTATTGAATTATTGTTGATGTTTAGCCTACTTATATATTGCCCAGATTAAAAGCAAAAAAAAAAAAAGGAATAATAAAATGAGAAAAGAAAATTTTGTGTAAATATGCATTTTAATATTAGAACTGTCAACTTGACATATAAATCAAGATTTTTCGTTTTCTTTCTATTATATATGTACATGTATATGTACATGTATGAATTGGTCAAGGACCTAGGCATAAATAAATATTATTTTTATATTTTGGGTTCAAGTTTCCAACAGAATAATATTAAAGCACTTAACAAGAACATATAATGTATTGCATATATATAGGCTAATTTTTAAGAATTTTTCAAAGATTAATTAGGAAAAATATGAAGGCAATTTCAGTTCAGTTCAGAAGTTAAGATTTTTAATTTGTTTGTAGAAAACTTCTTCTAATTTAATAAACCTTAACAAAATTTTCTTCACAGTATGATTAAAAATGTATTTGACATTTAAATTACACTTTTATTACCACTTGATATTTGAAGAAAAAAATTTTTTTTTCAAGAATACTTAATAAATATCTTGAAAGTAAAAATTAATTTATTAATAATGTAGAATTGGGAAAGAGGGAATTTCCCCAAATTAATTTTTTAATAGTTTTAAATAATATTTTGAGAATAATATTAAAAATTTTGCAGTAGTTTGTTTGCAGTTCTTTGAGAAAATTACAATAATAAGAATAAGCTTAATGCAAGTATAGTATTTCATGAAGATTATAATAAAAATTTGTGACCAAATGTATAGCCAGGACAACTTAATAATTCTTCATTAAGACCTATTTAGAAATTTACTAATATTAAAAGCGGTTAAAATTACCAGAATTTAAAAAGCAATTGAAAATACAAGGATTTAATTTTAAATGCGCATTTATTCACAAACACGTAATTCAAATTTATTCTTATATAGAAAATAATTTTCAATGGGGAAAATATCCTTTTTTTTTGGAATTTTTCCCCTTAATTTTGAAAAAAGCTCCCTCATATAATGCCCCTGAATCATAATGTAACAAATTTGTGTATATTTTCCCCGTTTCAATAAAATACTGCATGTAAAAATTATTGTGTATTTGTACCTGTTGCAACAATATATTTTTGTTTATGTATTGGTACGGCGAATAATAAAAATATTTTAAATTTTCAGTTTCTATTTTCTTCTTTTTATTTGAAAATCGACAAAATAATAAAAAACAAAAATAAAAAGAAATTTTTAAAACAGAAAATTATGGACTAAACAGGAATTTATGTAATTCAGTTTAAGCAAACATCTAAAATTATATAACTCTTATTTTAGTTGTTGTATTAAAAATGAGGTACTTGACATTAGATATTTAGTAAAAAAAATTTTTAAAATAACTTTAAAAGTAAAATATCCTTGAAACTAAACTTTTGCACATTATATAAAATATTTATTAACAGTTCAATTTCAAGGATTAATAAAATTTAATCGAAAAAAATTAATTTTAAAGTTTTTGTTAGCCCATACTTTATTTTGTACTTGAAGCAATTTTAAATTGCATACCCTTAGGCTTCACGAGTTTAATAAAATCACAGTAATAATATTTGCAAGAAAATTTTTGTAGACATATGAACGAAAATTATCAAAGATTTTTGTAAATTTTTTTTTAAAACAATTTTTGAACTGCGAGAATTCCAATCTTTAGAATTAAATTTTGGTCTTAGCAAATATTTTTATTCGATTTAAACAACAAAATGGTATACTGCTTTTAATTACTGGTACTGGTATATTAAATTTAATTAGTAAACAGATGGGTTAAGAAATTAATCAGCAGAAATAAGCTCTGTAGTATTAAAACAAATCTGTTCTAGCCGCAAAAATGATTGTGTAGAATCCAATTTGTTTAGATTTTTTTATAGCTTGGGCATATTGAACTATTATTCAATAAATATTACAAATTTTAGGTATACCTACATATATAGAATTATATATGCATGAAATTTTCATTTAATTTTAAATAATGCTCGTGTGCAAACCAAAGACCTACACTTAAAGCCACTTTTAATTTATTGTTTTAACAGATGCTCTATATAAGCAATTTAATATTTAATTAAAATTGAGAGTTGAATTGAATGAATTGGAATTTAAAAGTTTTTAAGACTCGTCTTTAAGACTCAATAATGATGATGTAATTGATTTAATTGATATTTCTAACTGTTGTAGTTGTCCCTTATAACATCAATTTTCATGGAAATGCATATACGAATTCCGGATTAATTTGGAATTACCAAATCATATGTTTTAAAATAATTGAAATCAAATTAAAGTTTATAATAAAAAAAAAAATCAATTTTCAAATTTTCTTTAATACAAATTTACTTATAAATAACTTTTATTTATCTACCTATTAGAGAAATACCACGATATACTCTAAAAGACTATATGAACAATCAACATGGCTAACACTCACAACCAACCTACAAGACCAGTATTCGTAACAAACATGCATGACAAACGTGTATGACCAACATGTATGACCAACATGTATAACCAACATACATGACCAACATGCATAACCAACATGCTTGACCAACACGCATGACCAACATGCATGACCAACATACATGATGAATATGTATTACGAACTTGTATAATCAGCATGAGTATAATCAGCAACCTCGCATGATGAACATGTACATGCAACTCGTATGATCGACATGTGCTATCAATATAATCAGCAGGTATGACCAACTTACATGATCAACTTGTGTAACTAGTTCCAACTTCATGAGGTTTTTTTAAATTAGTCCATCTGAAAAACAAACTACAGGTCAAAGAAATGACTCGTTGCTTAAATTAAAACCGCTAAAATTCGTATTCTAACTCTTCTTCTTTTATATTTATATAAAAATGTTTTTTATTAATTACCACCGTTATTAATTCGATCACCGTCAAGCTTTGAAAAGTTATTTAGAAAAATTCCGCGATAGTTTCTACAAAAAATTTTCCAAAGTTGTTATGCTAGATATTGTTGGAAAAATCTGGACGAGATTTACAGTTTTTTTTCCAGGAGATTTTTGTAAATCAGCTATGTGAGTCTCTAGGTTCCGACAAAATTTTCAAAAAAAATATGTTCTTAGGATGTGCGGAAATCTTACCTAATAGAATTTGGTGTACGGAAGAACATAAATAAAATTTTATTATAATCATGTGAAATATCAAAAAAAAAACCTTTAATATATTCGAGAGTTTGTCGAAGCACTAGAATAAATAAATTAAGGGCCACTTCTTTTCTAATGAGCACCGCACGATTTGTTTGTTTGCTAATAAATCAGTACGAGAATAATATTAATTGAATATAAAATTGCTTATTATTCGGCGTGTACCTAATAATTGATTTCAAAATAAATAACGTTTTATATTATATGTGACACAATCAGTAATCAGTTACTCTTTTAAAGACCCCTTATGATTTACCGTATAGGTATTATAGATACCGTATTCCTGAACGTATAGTTCAGGAATACTCAAATAAATATTGATGAAAAATTACGGTAATTCTTGAGATAACTGTTGTTATTGGTTCTTGCTTTTGTAATATGGTAGATATTATTATATAAAATTTTAAGTAGAGCCTGTCACTTATAACATTCTCATTACAGTTTATATTTCAAATAATATCTTTTCCAATAAATAGAATCAACTTGAAATATAACACAGTGCAATAAATTGAAAACATCTATAACTTAAGTTTAAAACAAGTTTAAAGACACACAAAACCTAATAAACTAAACTGTTCATCGATCTTCAATTTGAATATTTGAAAAAAAATTTTTTTTTAATTTGAAGATAATTTAAAACTGTTACAATACGCTAAAAAGAGAAAAATTGTTATTATTTTCCCTATACTCATACTACCCTCCATTTACATATATAAATTTCCACTTCAAACAAAATTTTCAAAAAAAAAAAAAACATAAACCCTCTTACCTATTAAGAACATATAGAAAATCTCGTACAATAAAAGCAACAGCAAAGATAAAAACAGAAAATACAAAAACCTATAAAGGACAATTTAAATAATTTCTATAGCCATCCAAGTGTAATCCTTATTTTATTTTATCTTTTTTTTTGTTGCCTCTTCCTATCTCTTTCTCTTTTTCTCTCTCATATTTTCATTACTCTAATATTTTCTTTTTTATTTTTTTTTTTTATTTTTCATTGTGCTTTTTCTCATTATTATTTTTGTTCCTTTGATTTTGTAAGCATTTAAAAAAAATAAAAAAATAAAAACAACAAAAAATTTCGAACATTCTTACAACACGAAAACGCGACAATATCCGTTTGTAAATTTTCTTTTATTTTCATTGGTTGAACTGTTTAACTAAAAATAAATTAAAAATAAAATTTTAAAAAAGAAAAACAAAAAAACAAGAAGTAAAAAAAAAAAAAGGATAATATTAGAGAAATTTTCTCCCCCATGGCGAATTCAAAAAATTTTTTGTTGAATATTAGAAAAATTTACATGATAAAATTTTATTCAAAAAAAAATTAATTTTTTCCCCCTTTTTAATACTCAATATTATAGAGAAATGAAAATATTCAATTTCTAATTTAAACAAATTCAAAAAATTTAAACACATTAAACACAAATTCAAAAAATATGTGATGTAAAAAGGAAAATTGTACACACATACAATCATATAATTATTTTAAACATAAAATTTCCCTTGTAGGGGAAATTAATAATAAACACCAATATTATCACATTTTCTATAATATATAAGAGAATAATGATAACTTTTATACGGCATTAACATTATGTGATGAACACACAGTCTGAATTGCATAAGGATAAGACAATAGTGCTTATTCGGTAAATGTCATCATACAACACTAAATATCCTGTTTTATTACATATTTTTATATTTTTTTAGTATGTGTATATATATACGTTTTGAAAAAGGAAATTTATTTATATTTGAAATCATTTTTCAACACCAAAGAATTTTCATTTGGAATTTTTCTCTTGATTTTTTTCTCTTCGTTTTCTTATTTTTCCATATTTTTGCTATCTGTTGCTCTTTCATAGTGTTGTTGGTTTTTTCACATTGTTGATGTTTTTCTTATACATAATATATTCTATAATTATATTCTATAATAACTCGCATAATATTATTGTTATACACGTATATATTATTTTTCTTTTATGATTTTTTTTTGTTCTTCTTTTTATTATTTTCCTTTATTATTATAACTGTTGCTCTCATATAATAAGTATGTATATGATGTGTGCATGTATTAATTTTATGTTTTTTGAATTTTCTTTTTGTTGTTATTTTTACTGTTTTCGCTTGTTGCTTCAAAATTTTATCTCCCTGTTGCTTTTCTATACCATCGTATATGAATAAATTTTCTTTTTTCATATACGATTTTTATTTTTGTGATTATTTTGTTGTCCTTCTATTTATTATTATTAATGTTGTTGTTGTTGAATTTTTTTTCTTATATTCTCTTCTTTTTGTTTTTCTTTTTTTACTATACTTTTGTGATCATCATCATCAAACATTATTATTAACACTGCAAATGTATATAATATAGTGTGTAGTAGCATCAAAGGCAACAACTAAATAAAATAATAATAATAATAAAAATGAAAAGGAAAAATAAATAAATAAAATCAAAACAAAACAAAATAATAATAATATGGAAAGGAAACAAGAAAAATGATAAAAATAAGAATAAAAAGGAAAAATAAGAAAAAAAAATGAAAAAAAAAAGGAAAATAACGTTATAAACGATTGGCAAAAATCTGCGAAACGGATGGACCCGATTCCCATAACAATTTAAATCTTCAGTTAGAAAGTTGACGCGTACCATAACGGTTCGTTTCAATTATTTTTATTTTGTTTTAAATTCAATCTGAAATTTTTATTATGACTTAAGTTACCTGAATTATTTTTTAATTAATTAAAAACTTGGAATTTTAAAAAAATAATTTTGAAAAGGAAAAATCGAAAAACATTGAGTGTGAATTAACATTAAAAATTTTTCATAAATTTTTCGAAATAAAAATTACAGTTAAAATTAAATTTTTTAAAAAAAAAAATATAGAACACGAAATTTATAAATTTTTTAATTTTTTTTTTTGAAAATTTTAATTTATTTTTTCAATTAATAATATTCTTTTAAGTGAATAAAATTAAAATATTTTAAAATACACAAAATTATTTTCAATTTTCGAATATTAACTTCAAAAAATTAAAAAATTAAACGACAATTCGAAAAAATCGAAAAATTAAGCAATCGTAAACGAATTTTTGTATTTCGAAAATTAAATTGTCAAAAAAATTTTATTATTCAAAATGAGTTTAAGGTGTTTTAAGTAATTTAGAATTGAGATGCAGATTATTTTATTGAAAGAACAAAATCAAAAGGTAAATAATTATAATATTAAAAATTTAATATTAATTTTTAATAGTAGTAATTAAATTTAATAGTAGTGTTTGAAAATAGTAGTTATATAGTAATTAAGTAGTCTTTTCACTCAAATATTTTTAAATAACTCATAAATATTCGAATAAGTTTATCTGAAATGATGCATGAAAATTAAGAAAATTTAATTAAAAAAAACTGAATAAATTTTTTTAAAAAAATATTAATTTCGAATTAATAATTTAATATTAGTAGAAATATTAATTAAATAATTAATAAATATTTAAAATTAATTGAAAAATTTACAATATTAATTTATAAAAGAAAAATATAGTTTTTTTTTCTAGGTTGTTAACACGAATTTCGAAAAATATAAATTTAATAACTTTAATTTTTAAAAATTTTTAAATATCATTTTTAAAAATTAAAAATTTTAAATTTGACGATGAAATTAATTATATATAGACCCATAATATGACGAAATTCTCAAGCTGGTTAATAATTTAGAAATTAAAATTAATTTAGTAAGCAAGTAAAGAATTTATAAAGTTTAATAATTTTTAATAATTAGCTCAATGAAAATATGAAGAGGCTTGGTGTAGGACAAAATTTCGAAATAAACTTGATCGAATTTCATTTATTTTAATTTTCTCATTTAAATGAAAAATATAATTTAATTTGGTTTTGTTTTTCGAATTTCTATAATTTTAGTACACTCAATTTTCACTTTACCCATTGTAGCCCTGTTTTTGATAGACTTTTTACATTACAAATGCTTATATATACTTTAATTTTAACATATTTGATACCTCACGTATAGCAAGTTGGATTATTGAGAATCATATGTTATTATTTGAAAGCTGGGTCTTAAAAATATTTAGTTAGTTCAGAAATTTTTATTTTAAGTATTATAGTTTTATTACAATCCAAAAAATTTTTTACATTTTACCACACAAAATTAGGGATAAAAGAAATTCGGAAATAAAAATCTATAATATTTAATCTTCTTGTTCTTGGTCATTAAAAAGTTTAAAATCCTATTGAAAAATACAGTATCAATTCCTGAAACGTTTTTTTTTTTTTTGTAACATTAGGCTACAATAAATAAGATCTTGTTGAATACATAAAATCATATAATTTCTAGCGATTTCTTCATCAAGTGATTGATATTCTTGGAATTTTTTGGGAATTTTTGGGGATTTTATGTAAAATTTATTGCTTTTTCAGTTGTTCCATATTTTTCCTCCAGTTTTCACGAAATACTTATATATGAGGCGCTCAGCACATTAGTGGTCTATTCAACATTTTTGCAAAAATGAATTATTATGTTCAAAACAGCTGTAATAACCTAAAAAATTGTTCTATATTTTCAAAATACATAGCTTACTCCTCTATTCACTCTATTTTGACATAAATTAGTTTTTGTCTTTTTCAAAAATTTCCTTAAAAATTAGATATTTCAATTGCAATTTACTCGAAATGTCATTTTTGGAAGTTGGCCACTAGTATGCTTAGCGCCTCATATAGAAATCACGAAATGAACAAACATCAAAGCTAAGCGATGAATTTTTGAAAATTCATCGCCTTGAAAAATTGAAACTTTTTAATAACAGTTGTTCTTCTCTACTACGCGAAACAAAATTATTTTCAATAGATTTTCAATTTACAAGCCTAATTGTGTTCATATATGAGAAAGTTACTTCAAGATGTTCGCCATTGATATACTTTTTATGCAATTAAATCAAAATGATAGACTAAAATTGCTCTTAACTCTTAAACTAAAATTTTCTCAAATTATTAAGCTCCACAATCAAAATCTCAATTTTCAAATTTTATCGTAATTCTAAATCGAAAAAATTTCCATCAAAATAGAGATAATTAACTTTTTTAATAATAAATTTAATAGCATTTTAATTTTATCAATCATAAATTTTTATATTAATTAATCATAAGATTTTATTACAATAATAATAACAGTTTTCATGATTCTATAAAATATTTTAACAACATTGCATTATTAGAGAATCACCACATACACCAACACCTATATTCTTTTATACAAAATTATTATTATTACGAGCAATTACATTTGAAAAAAAATTCAATATTAAAACTTTTTAACAAATTTTATTGTGTGGCTTAAAAAACTTATAATTACTAATAAAAAAAAATCATTTTCTTCACACCTAGCTACTATATTCGTCTTTAGATAACAGTGTAATTTATGTGATTATAAAATTAGAATATTGCATACTTCCTGGCGATAAATTTAATTAACTTAATTACCTTTTAAAATTCACTCTTCCGTTATGTTTTGTTTGTTTTTCTCTTTTCTATACAAGATTTTACCACTTTTTAATATGATTTTTTCTTCCATCTCTTCATAAAAATTCATTTTACTTGTTATTTTTACCTACTACTACTGCTTTACTACTAGTATACCACAATTTATTATTACTGTTATCATTTTACAATTTTTTTTAACTACACTATGCAGTTGTTTTTCGAACTATTAAAACCTTCAACAGAGAAACAACGAAAAGCAACAGACAACAAAAATAATAAAATGAAAGAAACAATAAGATAAGAAAAATTTTAAAGGATTATAAAAAAAAAAAAAAAAAATGGAGGACTCGGTGAAAAAAAATCCATTACTAATATAATAATACAAGAAGTTGCAAGTGCAAGAAAAAAATATATACACGAAATATAAAGGATTTATTTAAAGAAAAACTGAAAAATAAAAAAAATATATAAAAACATAAGAAAATTTATATCTTTGAGAGATAAAACTGAAAAATATAAAAGAGAAAAAAAAAATAACGGAAAACTCATCATCTGTATCCTTCTTGGTCTTTCATATACCTATTACCCCGCACAGTTTGTTCTCTAATGCACAATACAATCAATATAAAGCAATAGAAATTGTTATAGTTGTTTGGAATTGAGTGAAGCACTTGTTGTCCCACCATACATGTATACATATTGTATGTACTTTTCTGCCATCTAATTTAATATGTAAGACACGTTGTGATTAATTACATCTATACTGACTTTCTAAGCTTCTATCATCCTGTGTGTTTTGTTACAAAATACAAGGAAGAGAATCAAGAAACAAAAGAACAAAAAAAAAGTTTTTATTTATATTTTAGTGTTATAAAAATTATTTACAAGGTTTTTTTTTTATGTTCGTTTTTGTTATATTTTTGACTTTATTATAATAGAAATTATGCTTGCACTTTAAATTTTGTCGAATAATTAGTTTAAAGTTGATAGATTTTTCAAAGAATAAGAAAAATTGTCATTAACAAAAATAAGACAATTAAATTAACTAGAAGAAAATTTGAAAAAAAAAATGAAAATTTTTCATAAATTTTAAGTTGATTTTAAAGAGCAATTTTGCATTAGTCTTCACAAATTTCAGGATTAATTCAGAATAGTCCTTTTTTTATAGTATTAGAAGAATACATGATTGTTAAGAAATTTTGGGAAATTTTAGGCGAATTGTGAATTAAAAATTATCTCCAATAAGTAATCATCATTTCACAGGAATTTTAAGAGTTTTGGTTAAAGAGGAGTTTGAACATTGAAGAGGTTTAAGTTGAATATTTGCATATAGCATATGGAAGTTGCTACTTTGAATGCTTTCTTTAAATTATTAATTAATTTTTCTCAATAACTCTAGATAAAATTTTAGTTTGGAATTGAAACATAATTAATGCCATAAAGGTGTACTAAATATGGGGACATAAAGGTGTACTAAAATTAGAAAAAGTTGCAATGCATCGTTTTCTGAGACATTTACGTTTTCTTAAAAATTTTCAATTTTTAAATTTTAAAAAATTTTGTGATTCAGAAAGATGAACAAAGCTTGATTTAAGAATAAACTTAGATGTCAAGCACTCTATGCAGAATGAATCAGTAAAGAGTTTAATATTATAATATGTCATTTTTTAGGGTATCAGTAATGGTTAAAATTTTTGTTTGGAACTTTTTCTCAAATCTCAACGGTTTCCAATATACAGGGATTTTAGTAAATTTCCAAAAATAAAATTGACCAAGTATTTTAAAGTTGGAATGCTTGATTTTCAGAAAGTACATAAAATACAAAATCAAATACTATGTTGCTTTCAAGCCCGTTACCAACCCTTCTAGAAACTGTCGATTTGAACCTTCTATCTTTTTTAGTTTAGGACTAGTTGGAATTTCGTGAAAATTCGTTAAAATCCTTGTATCTCGGAAATCATTTAGATTTAACAACTATTTCCAAACAAAGGTTTTGTACATTTTTTTGATGCCCTAAAAAATTATAATATAACATCGTACTGTTTACCGAACCACCCTGTATATGAATAGTTTTCTGAGTTTAAATTTCAAAATTTTTAAAATCTTTTTAGGCCTTTAAGCGAATTTATTTAGAATTTTAATTTTATTTAATACCTACGCTGATTTTATTCTATGCTATTTTCAATGTACTTATAGTTTAAATCTAAAATTTTTAGAAAAATTATTATTAAATTTAATTAATTTTGTTATTGTATTCGATATTACTAATTTATTTATTTAATTTTCAATTTATTATTAATTTTGTAAATATTAGAACATTTTCCATTTAATATTCAAAAAAATTAGATTATTTTTAATTAATTTAAATATTAAAATCTTAAAATATTCCAATTCATTTAATAAGATTATTGCCTATTTATATACATGTATGTATATTTATAATATAACATGCCTTTTATTACTAAAAATTTTCCAAAAAAAAAAAAAAAAAAATCATATTTCTTGAAAAATTTCCAAATCTTTTCCCTAAAAAACATGTATGAAACTTATGTGTATTTAAAACCAATAACATGTAAATATTTAATTTATTTTATCTACATATATATATATATATATATATATATATATTTGGTATATAATAATATTCAATAATTTAAAACCTATTATTATTTTAATATAATTCCTTAATAATTTATTCATTATTATATTATTAAATCTAGAAAGAAAAAAATTGAACACAAAAAACAAAAATTTCTAGAATATTTCAAATATTTGAAATTATTTTCCGGTTTTAATCCATTGGGTTACCCCACATATAATACACATTTCTTTTGGTATTATTATAAAAACCTCAACATTATTATATGTATACAGTATAGCCTCCACAAATATATAAAAAATTTTCTTAGAAGAAAATCTCTTCAAAAGTCAAATTTCATTTTTCCACATTTCTTTAAGAGTTAATTTTATTATATTGCCTCTGCCGACTTATTACCTCCGCAAGCATTAGAGTTGAACACAAAATTTTTAGTTTTGTAATTGCTACTTTTTTGTTTTAATTTATTGTGTGCTCATAAATCGATTGTCTCAACTAGAATTTGCATTAAAAATTGAACACTTCAAAAAATTAAGTGTATGATTGCAGTCAATTAAGCTAATCGAACAAAAATAAGCAATCAAACAATAATATTGGAAAACTAATAAGCAATTTTTAGTTTCTGGTAAATAATATCTATACGAAAATTTCTCTAAATACGAAATTTTCCGAAAAACACGAAATTAATTTTCCTCGTACATTTTCGTAATTTTTCTCTCCTTTAATTGTAATTAATAACTAGTCTCTTATGTATACAACTCTTCTCTTCGCATTATTAAATCGTGATTTTTGTTTCTCTTCAAAATTCAATTATTAAAATTTCTCAATTAAATTGGTTTGTGTACTAAATAAGCTCAAATCTCTTTAATACCAGCAATTTCTAATTCACTTTTACTTATGGAAATTTTACTGTATACTTCTATTAAACTTTCTATTGAATGAACAATATTTAATCAATAAATAAATATGTATACCTATATACAAATACACATCTATACAAAATATTTAAATAGTTAAAAGGTTTGAGATAAAAACAGAATATTCATCAAGAATATTAATAATAATTCCAGCAAAACAAAAATGTAAAATATTTCAAAATGCAAAATATGATGATTAGGTGTCTTAAAAATAATGAATTTATTAAAATATTTAATATTTAAAAAAAAAAAAATTTTAAAAATAATTGAATATTTTCCCCCAAAATTTTCTATTTTCTAATAAGCATTCAAGGTCTTTAATATTGTAATATTTTTCTAAGAAATATTTTTTTTTGTATTTTAATAAAATTAAATCTTCTCATAAATTTGAATTCAATATGTTTTGGAAAATTTTCATTATTTTTCACCTTTTGTATATGCAAGATGTCCTTTTAATATGTAAGGGAAGAAAGGGCTCAATTTTATTAATTTTATTCATAAAAATTTTTTTCCTATTCATTGTTTTTATTTTATTCTCAATTTTTTTTTTTTAAAAAGAATTCCTACAAAATCACAGTAGGATAGTAAAATAAACAGTATGTAACCATATTATTTTTTTCAAATAATATAAAGAAGGTCAATGTAATCCTTGTTAAATAACAATATAAAATTATACAGGGAGAAAAAAGAAAAGAAAATAAAATAAAAATCAAATAAAAATGTAATTTAAAAATAAATAGGAACACGTGACAGAAATTTTGTGCTCCTATTTTTTTTTTTGTTATTTTCAATTTCCAAATTGAATTTATATACAAAATTTTGTAAATGTATTCATTTTTAAGGATAACAATATTAAATGAAATACAAAATAATGAAAAAATTTGTTATATAAATGGCATAATATCTACACATTTAAACAAACTCTTGGGGTACACAAGCATAATGGGAAAGTTAAAAATGAAAAAAAAATTTTTGAGAAATAATTGATTTAGAAAATTATTTTATAAAATGTGTAAAAGACAATAAAATCACAAAAAATAATTTCCTTAATAATTTATTCCCAAAATTCTCTAATGAAGCTCTTGAAATATGATGAAATAGAAAAATTTGCTTTCAAATTTGAATTAAGAGCAAGCTATATTCAATAATTTGTAGAATTTCAATCATATCAACATTCTGTATTATTTATCATTCAGTATTTTCGATTAGTACCTTAGAGCCTACTATCACAAAGATTTTTATCCCTTAATAGAATTTCATTCCATCGATTTCCAATCATCAAATTTACTACATTTATTTTAGTTTTAAATCGTTAATTTTTTGGAATATTTAAGTTTCAAATTCGTCAAAATTGAATCTTACATTATTCTAGATTTGTGTTGTTCCGATTGTCTCAATTTTCAATTTACATTGCAGAATTTTTTACTCATTGTATACGAAATACAATTTAATTTCAGTTACTTTAAATGCAATTTGAATAGTCACCAATTTGCTGTCCCTATTATGTAGTCTTTCAAAATTTTTCAGAAATATTCGGATTTCCAATATAATTTTTTCCATTTATAATAATTTCAATCCACAAATTTACTAAAAAATTAAATGTAAATATTTTAAATATTCTTGTATATTTTAATTCTGTAGCCATTTTAAAGTTAAAGTCTATAAACTTTAAAAATTTTATTCATTTTAGTTTTTACTCTTCTAAATTTTTATTCCAATTTTATAATATTAAAATTTAAATTTCACTTGTTTTCAAAAATTTCTAATAAAATTTCTAATAAAATATTTTTATTTAATTAATTTGTATTGCTTTTATGGTAAATAAATTTTCTAAGAATTTCATTTATTTTAATTTAATTTTATATCATTTATGTATTTTTTATTATTTTTTTCTTAAAAGTATGTAATTTTTGGAATTAAGGTGTTCAGAATAAAATTTAGTTACCCAATAACCTCACAAAGTGTGATAACTTAAAAAAATTACGAGTTATAATATGATTTAATTTGAGGAAAATTTTCTTGCTACCTATAAACTAAAGCTACATTTTTATTACTAGAACATATTCGGCGAAAAAGAGCGAAAAACTTAGCTTTTCTTAGTCATATTTTTTATTTTATTCGTTCTTTTAGGTTTTTTTTTTCGTTGAAGGAATGTTGCATAAATTTATCTAGCATAGTAAATTTTTTAGTAATATCTGGCATTATGATTGCCAATTACATTATTTTTCTAATTCAAATTATAAAAAAATTTTAAATATACTCGTAATAATAAAAGTCGCTGAATTTTGCTATTTCACAAAATGCTAAATGAAGGCAATATTTTGCACGTATTTTGAGAATTTCATCAGCCCTTTTAGTATAACTACTTTATATGTGAGGCGCCTAGTGCATTAGTGGGTTACTTGCTATACGAACTTCTAGGTTTATAAAAATTATGTTAATTTTTTAAAATATTATTGCTTTCATCAACTTAAAATTTCCTGTTAAAAATGAGCGAAACCAATTTTTGTATAAAATTCTATTAAAATTTATTTAAGAAAAATTAAATTCAAAGTTTTGAAATTATTAATGTACAATTAGTTGACTTACATGTAATGTACTAATATTTTAATATTGAGATGACGTGACTATTGATTTGACAAATTATCAATAAAATATTTTAGGCTCTTTTAATTACTATTATTATCTTGGCCATTCTAAGAGCATTTCGTCCAATAACTAATATTTATCAATATAATCTTAATACTGCAGCAATTTCTTCTCATATATAAGGGTTTCGAACGCAGCTTTGCTCTTTCCAATTTGATCAAATCCAATTTAATTCACTTGTCTACTCTTTATTACCGAAATTTGGTATATTTTGTAACATTAAAAGCAAATTTACCTTACACAATTGCGATAAAATTTTAAAGGAATTTACGTACAATGGAAAAAAAAATTCTGTTCGTTTTAAAGAAAATTTCTTGCAACTTAAGTAAAAATCCTTGTAAAATCATCCAAAAAAAGGTTAACCATGTCTCTAATGTCTAAGCCAAAAGAAAATTAATTTTCATTTTTTTTCTCTCTTTTTATGTTTATTTTTAATATCCAGAAGCAGTAGTTTTTTTTTTTATTTTAAATTTTATTTTAATAAAATAAACTTTAAAAAAAAAATTAAATTTACTATAAAATATATATAAATTTTAATTTTTATATGTATATGTATGTGTGTATATAAATGTCGAAGAGAAATTTTTATAAAAACATTTTTCTAGAGAGCATATATAAAATAATAAATTAAAAACAAAAAATCTAATTACTCTTTCTCTCATTGGAATGTCTTAAGTGTATGAAAACCTCATTGTAAATTGAATTTAAATTTTTTCGGTATATAAATCGTTTTTCTTCTTTATACACTCACTCACATAAAAAATATAGACATCACAGGATATAGGAAGAAGAAGAAGAAAAAAAAATATTAAGTTTAACCAAAAGAAAAAAAAAAAATCTATAATATAAAAATACTTATAATATGCAGGTATACACATAATATATAAAGAGGATATTCAGGATATATTCTATATATACAATATATCCTAAATGTCTCCTCTAAAAATAATAATATAGAAGGAAAAGAAAAACAAGTAATTGAATGACGAAATATAGTTGTCTGGTCGATTTGAAGCAACAAGTGCTTAATATCATCTCTAAAGTCTCTAATATTAATATGACTAACGATTTATATATATACTTACATACTCACATTGTACACACATATAACTATATATATTTAATTTTCTATAAAGCATTTATTTTTTTTTATAGTATATAAGTATTGTACACTTTGACATAATTGCAACCTAAAAGTAAGAAAAATAAATGAAAAAATATGACAAAAAAAAATTCGCTTAAGAAAGAAGGAAAAGGCGACATGGAAAACTATGCGATCATGTATAGATAAATTGCAACAAATTCATTTTTTTTTCTTCCTATTCTTTTTCGATTTTTATTGTTTCTTATACTTTTTTTTTTCTATTTTAAATCTATTCTCTTCTTTAAGAAAATTTTACAAAATCTGGTTAGAAAATATGAAATTGCAATGTTAAAATTATGATTAATTTTATAATACCTTCATCACATTTGTTTAGTAAAATTGAGAACCGGGAACTGGGATTATTATACCCGGAATCTTAACCGTGAAATTTTCTTTGTATAAAACGAAGGTATTGAGAGAATTTCCAAAAATAATCAAATAATTACTCAAATAAAGTTGATTCAACTATAAAATGTAAGAATAGCAGTGAATTAATGAATAATTAGAATTAATTTTATTCTAGAATCGTAAAGTTGTAACTTAATTTTAACAAATCAGTTTGTATTTTGTATATGACATTGCTAATTGATTCATAGCTCAAAATTAATGCCATAAAATCATGATAATGTGAATAAATTACAAAATGAAATAATTTTAAATATTCAAATTTTGTTTTCAAAACACTAAGAGCAATAATATAATCCTGTAAGTGTTCTGAAAATTATAGTAATTAATAGCAATTTGTCCTGTTTGACAAGCCACTCTTAAGGCATTTTCTTAGTGTAAACAAAAACCAGCATTTCATTTAATTTAATTTATGTATTTGATTTCCAATAACCATTTGAATTTTATTCATATGGCTCCAACATACTCGTATGTATTTCAAATTAATTTTAGTTTACATGACTAATAAACTGTTGGGATAGTATTAGGACAGGAACACAAGATATCGTCGGCTGAGAAATAAAACAGTGTATAAAAAAAGGTATAGTTTTGAGTAAATCGCGTTTGAAGTTTTTTGCAAAATGAAAATGAAGTTTCGAATCTAAAATCTTCCGATTGTCATCTTTGACTATCCTGAAAAGTTATGTTAAACATTTTTGGGGGAATAAATAGTTTATTTGCATAAATTTGATTAAATAAATTTTTGTAGACCTTAGAAAATTAGAGGTTTGAAATTTCTTGGTACTTCTTACACTATTTTATTTTTGGTAGAAATTGTATGAAGAAAGTTATACACTGTTTCATTTTAATTTTTTTGTATGGTATACACCATTTCATTTTTATTTATACGTTATTTTATTTTGTAAAAAATTAATATAATTTGAGAAACAAAATTAACATTACATACTTTAACTCAACGTATGAAAATATAAACAGGTATTTTTATCGATATTAATGTAACATGAAAAGTCGTAAACAAAAATAAGTAATATTAACATAAAAGATAATTCAAATGTACATTATTTTTTCTACTTGAAATTTTGAAACTTAGTTTTAAAAATTAATTATAGCTCTTCAACCTCGTCTTCTGAATAGCTTGGTTCCTTTAATTTAGATAAATTATTTTTAGATGAGGCTTTTTCTGCCAAGTTTTGATAAAATGCTACTGAATGTTTCTAACTAAGATTGATTGATAATGTTTTCATATTGCGCACATGAAACGAGTAATTAAATTTTGTATTAAAGATTCTTTTATAAGTATGCTAGCCAACTTTTATGTGTATTTTATAATGCTTAAGTTAAGCTTTTTTGCAAACGGTTTTACCATACAATGTATAACAAGGCGTAAAATTTTTTCGAGACATTCGCGGTCGTTTTCTTGTATGTACTTTGTGTGTGAAAGTATGTTTTAGAAATAATCTTTTCTTTCCATAATCACCCAGCTTTCAATACGAATTATTACTATTAATTCTTGCATCTTAAGGAAATTTTTCAACGCAATTATGTTGGCAGTTGCAAATTCCGTTGTAACGTTCTTTTGCTTTGAATTCTTTCTTTTTTAATATTTTTTATTGCTTTTTTACATTTTCACTTAGATTAGTACTTTATAAAATTTTTTCGAGTAGTGTTTCCGGTGATGTAGATGTAATGTTTTCATTATCAAACGTTTAGTCTATAAAACATTCTGTAAGTTTTTCTGGTTCCGCTTCACCCGTTTCAGATGCTGAACTCTTGCTAGGCTCATAATTGTCATCAGAGCCAGAAGAAAAGTCTGTAATAGAATTTTCTGGTGACTTCTCGAAAAACGTTACCACTTCTTCATCATTAAAATTTTTATTCCTTTTCTTTTTACGTGACACAACAAAATTATTTTAATTGTTGTGAGTATAAAATTTTGCCTTAAATTATTAATTATTTGCTTCACTTATTAAAAAAGTTATAACTTTAAGTTCTGTACTGATCAACAAAATCCAACAGAATACTTATTTGTTAAAAATATTTGTCTTATACATGAAGATGCATATAGAATTAAACAAAATTAAACAAGTATAATGTACATATGTACGTTTGTTTTGTACGCTGTTTTATTGCATTGTTTGCCAGGGAAGACGATTCAAAATTCAAAATTAAAGTAGTGTATAAAACAATATGAAACAGTGTATCAAATTCTTACACCGTTTTACTTTTCAGTTTATTGCAAAAATTTTTTTTATTAAAATTTAAAAAGCGTGTAAAAGTAACATACACTTTTTTATTTGGTATTGAAATTAACAACTGAATGATAAATTTTCTACTAAAATAGTGTAAGAATTCATTACGTTATTTTAAATTTTGTAAAAAGTTACGGTTTGGCAATAAAACAAAGTAAACGCATTTTACGCTATTTTGTTATTAATTAGTTTCTAAAAATGCTTTATACAATATTTTCGTTTTTATTTAAAAAGTATGTTAGAATGAAAAGCTAGAGAAATATAAAGTAACTCAACTTATAGAATCGACTATGGAGAATCCAATGGTGATAAAATCGGATAACGACGTATAAATGTTATACGCTGTTTTCTTTCTCAGCCGACGATATGGTCTTTTTTGTTTACTGAATATTTAAAATTTTATTTGTCCTCTACGCATCAGACAGTAAATGCTGTTAAAAATTTTATAAGATTTGTAAAAATGTTAGTGTATATTGAACAAGAGGGAGAGGCGGCTTCTATTTATAGAAAGTATTTTTAATAGAAAATAAAATCTAAAGTAAAAAATTTTTATAAAATTTAAAAAACGCATAACAATGAAATCAATTGCACTCCTTATAGTTACAAGGTGAAATTATTTTTAAATACAAGAGAATGTCCTTTTTCTTCTTCTTCTTTTTGTTTTTCACTACAAAAGATTTTTTATTGCATTTCATACATTTGTAGTCATCTTCTTCTATAATTTTTTTTTTTTTTTTAATTTTTCAATATTTTTTCCTGGAAAATTTATAACTTCATACTCAAAAATAAAGAAAAACGGAAACTGCAATAGTTTTACAATTTAATGCAACAAAAAAAAAAATTGCAAGAATAACAATGAAAATCAAGATAAAATACAAAAAGAAAGCAAAGTAAAAATAGAAAAAAAAAATCAGGCAAACTTTTTTTTTCCAAAGGATTAAATTATGTGAATTTCTTCAACTCTTAAGTGTATATACTAAGAGAGAATGAAATTTTTTCTCTTTTACTTATTTTTCGTTATTTTCTTTGTACACATATTATATTCAATGACATGCATAAATACAGTAGACCGTCGATTAACAAAACATTGAATGAAAAGGTGAATTACATTAGAATTTGGCATATATAAAGAGTATACATATAAGACCTGAGAAAACTTTTCTATGTCATTTAAGGACAATATTTTTACTGGTCTTAAATATAATTTTCGTGAGTATGCTAGTAGTCAAATCAAAAATTTGTAATTTACTTTCGAATTCTCTTTTAAACTGTTAAGAATTAATCAAAAATCACGAAAACTAAGGTACAAAGATCACATTACTTGCAGGAAATTTTTGAAATCCTTCCATTTTAAGGAAGGGAAATTTTTGAAATCTTACCTTTAATAGTAGCCCGCTTGTTACTGGTAGTGCACTGCGATTTTTTAAAATTAAAACTTCTTTTCGTTAAATACAAGACATTTACCGAGAATTCTCTAAAAATTTACACGTGAATAATTTAAAAAATTTCAAAAACTTAAAATTTTTTTCAAGAAATATCTTTAAATTTTTAAACTTGATGTTCACGAAAAAACAGAACCACATATGCGAAAATATTTTCATATAAATTAGAATTTACTGTGGTACATATTTTCGTATAGCATTGTAATTTCATAGATCCTTGGCTGCTATCATAAAGCTCTCATATTTGATATAATCATGATAAATTGAAAAAGAAGATGAGACTATAAAAGAAAGCAAAAAAAAACATTTAAACAAAAATATGAAAAAAAAATTTTTTTTTCTCTTTGTTTTCCTAAGGTCCAAAATACAAAGAACAAAAAAAAAACAATATTCTTATTGTAAAATGATTTAGAGGTAATGATATATACAGGGTGTTTATAACCATCAAAAATAGAATTTTTCAATAACCGTCAATATTACGGATTTAATACTGAATACTATTTGTACATTTACAAAGCGAAAACTGTTTGAACTTAGAATACAAATATTTGGGTTGACTAATACTGAGATATGAGAGAAAGATCCGGACTTTTTATTAAAAAATGCATTTAATCCGGAGTTTCAATAATATTCGGCTATATTTTTTCGGCTAAATTAGAAAAACTTTCCTTTTTAAATATTGAGAAATTTGCAAATATTTAAAATAAATTTATAGCAACTTTGCTTCAGATATGGAGCTCGAATCTGACATATCACTTTTGTTTAGCGATTTTCAGAACTTCGCAATCAAAACTATTTTCACCTATATAGAAATTTCAAAATATTTTAAAAGACACGGAAATTTTCAATTTTCTCAAATTTTCCACAAATTGATTTACGCCAAATTTCAATGGTCTTCTTAAAACAAATTGTAATAAATTGTTTCAGAATGCTTTGGATCCCAAATTTTTTAGATTTCTTATACAATACTGACTATAAATAATAATACTAAAGAAACACTCTGTATTTTATCTCATAAATTCTCACATATCTTTCTTATAAAAGAGAAAACAATAAAATAATAAAGCAAACAATATGAACCAGAAGAAAAAAACTAAAAATCTAATAGAACAAAAAGTCAATGTTATATATGGGGTTCCTGTCGGGTTTTGAAAGATTGACAAAAAACTATTGTAAACATAAACATATACACACATAATTATTATTATAAAAAAAAAAGTCAAGTTAAATTTAAAATTTTTCTTTTTTTTATAAAATTTATGGTATGTCTGACTTAAGGAAAAAAAAAAATCATTTTTCTCAGAGTTTTTCCTAAAAATTAAAAAGAAAAGAAATGAATTTTGTTTCAATTTTTAAATTCCGATTTTTTTTTTAAAAGGTTATAAGGACACTTTTAGTTACCATTACATATTACATATGTACATACATATGGACGTATAAATTATTATTTTTTTAAGAAAATTTTTTAACATTAATAATTTTTTTTTGTATGGAACTGAAATAAAAAAAAATTCTTTGCATTAAATTAGTCCGAAGCTATGCATTTATCCGATTTAAATTCAAATACATTAAATTATTATACATATTACGTAGAAGCAATATAGGTGCTACCAGTTCCATAAAATATTCAAAGAAATCATCCTTCATTTAAATTGACAAAACCTAGAATTGAAAAAGCTATTAAAATTTACCTTTATTCTTACACTTTATCTTAATAAAAAATTAAAAAAAAAAAATATTTCAGGTATCATAGTGTTATACTATGAATAATAATTTATATATATATATATATATATACATAACACAAGGAAGAGGAATAATACGACATGTTTCTTACTTAAATTTTAATTTAAGTAAGAAACATGGTTTATTTGAAAGTTTTCGATCTTACGATACGCATCTCCTATGTAATATATTATGTATATTGAGTTTTATATACGTTTAAGAATGCAATTCGAATATAAATTACTTAATATTTAAATAAATTCAAATTCAATATACACATTCATACAAAGACACCATACAGAGATGGTAATTCAAAAAATTTTATTTTTAAATCTAGAAAATAAATAAGTTATCGATATTAAAAAGATAAAAATAACAGAAAAATAAAGACAAGAGAGAAGATGATTTAAAGAAAAAGAAAAAGAAGAAGAAGAGGAAGATGAAGAAGAAAAACAATAATAAAAATGAAGACAATTGAATTTATTGCATTGTATAAGGATATTATAAATGACTCCTTATCAAATTAAGGATATAAATCTTAATGTTATTATTCTTTGAAATTTATTATAGAAAAGCAATAAATAAAAATAGTTTTTTTTTTTGTAGTTGCATCAAAGCCATATTTTTTTTTTATTCCTATTATTAATAAATAAAATTTTAAAAGTGGTTATTTATAGGAAAACAAAAAAAAAAAATCTGATGTGGTCAGCACATAACCGACCGCATTGTGTATTGTCTAGTTAAATGAAAGTGTTACAGAATATTATAAAAATGCCTGTTAATTACCTCTTTCCAATTTTTAGGGCATTAATAAGCTTATAGTTAACATACCTAGAAAAATGTAAATTTGGTTCTTAGTAGAGTTTCGCTTTATGCCACCCGAATTCCCTGAAATGCTCGTCAGTTAGTTTCGGTAACAACCAGAACTCAAATATCAAATTTCAAGAAATTCTATCAATTAGTTCCGTAGATATGGTGAAAAATGTAAAATCGGCCCGCAGATCAGTTTTCGAGCCCTGATCTTTCCAAAAAATTTATATGTTCATTGTTTTAATACGAGGAGTTCATATATTAAATTTAAATGAAATCGGTTGATTATTTCTCTTTATATACACAAAAATGTATATTTGGCCCGTAGTAAACGTCTAGTTGCCGATGCCTGATTTCTTCCAAAACATACGAATTTTTGCGGACGGTCGAGCTGAACTTATATATAAAATTTCAAGTAAATCGGTTGAATATTTTCTTCAAAATGTTCAAAAATGTGAAACAGGCCCGCTAAAAAGTGCAGTTCCCAAGGCCTGATATATACCAAAAGTTGATCGATCCGTGCCATGGTGGAAACAAACTTACATATAAAATTTCATCAAAATCGGTTCAGCCGAACTTGAGATACACGC
The DNA here is from genome assembly GCF_029603195.1 of Condylostylus longicornis. Lineage (NCBI taxonomy): Eukaryota > Metazoa > Arthropoda > Insecta > Diptera > Dolichopodidae > Condylostylus > Condylostylus longicornis. Next base: position 2,035,161 of record NW_026577982.1, read on the forward strand.
GTGCACACACAGACCGACAGACCGACAGACCGACAGACCGACAGACCGACAGGTTGCTAAAAATAGTTTATTTACACTTCCCTACTATGGAGAAGTACGTTCCCACCGAAAACTCGATATGCAAAATTTGTTGCCATCACATAACCTACCTATTGTTTACACAATACGGTCGGTAATTATAACTAATTTAGGAAAAATTGTTGTTACTCGTAAAATTTAAGAACTTTTGTTTAAAAAATATTATGCCTAATTTTGCAAATTTAATTTTCAAAATTAGATTTTAATGTCGAAGTTGATCAGAGCTAATCAAAGCTGATATGGTAAATTTTTGTTAAAAATTGGAAGTAAAACTCTTCTTCCATTCAAGAAGTATTAAAAGAATTAAAATACCAAATGGTTTCAGATTTTAATATATTGTTCTAAATTACGGTTCTCTCGACAAAAAGAATTTATTTTTAATAATTCCAGAAAAATTGCTAATTACATTTTTAGCCGAAATCAAAATACAGTACATGGATTAGTACACTTCCGTTATGTAAAGAGTGCAATACGAGTGAAAATACAGAGTCTTTCGAAGTTAAAATTCAAAATAAACTGCGACGGTTTGACATTGCAGCTGTTATCACTCATGGTGTATTGAGAAGAATAGCAAAGAGCAGAATAATAAAAGAAACATTTCTTATGATATTCATACATAAAAATTTTCATTTAAAGTGCTTTAGCCGAAATCGAAATACAGGAAGACAGACAAACTGATAAAAAAGCATACTTCCTTTAAAAACTACATATGGGATACTTTCAAATACCTTCTCTTGCGGTATATATAATACAGCCAGTTTCTTTATTAAAGCATTTCATTTCTCATTTATCATTCTTTTAAAGATGGAAATAATTTTTCCAATATTTAGAAAGTTTCAAAACTATACCAAAGTTAGCCTTCCTATTACCTAGAAGATGAAGATATTTCCTGTTTGTAAGATTACGGGCCCTCACCAGCAGGAGAAGAGAAATACTGGGAAAACGTCCTAATTATGGCAGAGCTGCGGTGTGTTGGGCCTTAAAAGTTACACGAATTCATCAGGAGAGTAGATCTCGAAGAGTTGTTATAGGGCCTTGTCGCACATCTAATTGGGTGGCAGAATAAATCTTTTTGTTACGCTGGTCGCGGTGCACTGTTTCCCCTATTTTGCAATCTACAATCTAACCTTCCTGTAATATATTTTTCTATGTAATTTTGACACAAATATTTACGGAACTAAGAGAACCTTATAATTTTTGAGCATATTAAATAGATTCCGAATTATTTTTATTTTCTCGCTTCTAGAAATTTAAATTAAATCCAATTTTTATTATTTCAATTAATAATAATTTTATATAATAAAATTAATTTCTTGTTATTTTCCAATTAAATTAATTTTGATTCCAAAAAATTTTTAACAGCAAAAAACATTTTAACAGCAATTTAAAATTTCATTTCCAATGAATGTCCTTTCCAGAAATTATGCAAAAAACAAGAACACATAAAAATTACCCAAAAACTTTAATCCAATTAAAACCCATAAAAATTTTATTTTATTTTTCATTTTAAAATGAAAATCTTAAAAACTCTCATCATCCTTACCATACTCGCACAAACCATACTTTACTTATTTACCTTTCTTTCTTGATTCTCAAAATGCAATCAAATATATAAATAAAATTAATTTGACACTTTAACAATCTGCTTGTAATTTTCGGATGCATAACAATTTTCTTATTTTTCTTTATTTTTATTTTTTTTTAAAACATTTTAACTAAAATTCCTTTTTAAATAAATATATAAAATCATGATAAAAATCTAAATTGTTTCTTAAAAAACAATTAAATTAATAATTTCTGAACACTTCCTTCTTACTTTTACGACTTATCCTTATAAATACAATAGTGTTACTTACAATTCATAATATTCTTAAATTGTTCATGATATTATTAAATGAATATAAAAAGTTTAAGAGAATCAACAAACAAGAAGGCTAAAATATAATAAGAGAAAGAGAGAATAGAAAAGTAGTTTGTATAGACAGAATTAAAGAGAAATGAGAGGAAAAGGGGAATGAATGAAATTATAAGCATAAAATACCGGAAGAGATAGGATAATAATGTTTTGATATCCATAGTTCATTCCCGTTATTAAATAAATATACCGTTATATATGTATGTATACGTATATATATATATTTACATGTAAATTCAATACATATATACATATTAGTGTAAATTTCCGGTTTTTGTTTTCACAAAGAGAGAAAGTAAAGAAGTTATTTTCACTCAAACCGCATACAAAAGTATATACTTACATATTTATATATGTATATTAACTGTTTTATGTACTTGTTATATAATATGTATGTTTGCCCTTTTGAAGTACTGAACTTCATTTCCTATTCTACATTTTTTGTATTATTCTTTTAGTAAAGTTAATATTATAGTGTTAGCGTGCAAAATGCATTCCTTTTCAAATTTTTTCTACTTTGTTTTTTCGTCATTTTGTAAAATTTTTGAGAATTTTTCTTAAATTTTTGTGATACAAAACAAAAGGACAAAGAGAAATGGAAGAAAATGAAAATGAATAATAAAGTTCGCTGAAAACAATAAGTTTTTTTTCTTGTTTGGCGTTTTTGGCCACATTTAACACTTCCAACACAGTAACCAAAGATGGTTTCACTGACAAAGAAATTAAAAAAAAAAGAAAAATTAAATTAAATATGATGAAGTGTAGATTCTTCTAAAATAACGTTTTTAAAAATACAAATATTTTATTTCAAAAAGAGAGAAAAATTATGACACATAATACAAAAAAAATAAGGGGGGTCGATCAAAGTCACAAGTTCGTAAAATAACATATTTTTTCTTTTAATATTTTAAATCTGAAATTTATATTTTTATTGGATAGCCAAGGTTAGGATGATGACCCAAACTAGACAGAATATCATAAAAGTGTGTATGACCTGAATTTGCTTATATAGAGGGAAATGTTGTCTGTTCTGATGTGGACTGCATCAGATTTATACTAATGATATTGTTATTATTCTGAACAGGCAAATTATAGGACACTTTCTGTAATATAAAGCAAAAGTGTTAGAGCTTCGATTAAATTCGGGCAAGGCGATTTGTGTCTAACATTAAATATCTCGAATTAATGAAGACGTATGCAAAGAAGAAGGGAAAGACGTCATTTCTCTGAATACAAAACCATTTTGCCAAATTAGCCCGCACAAAATTCTGTAGCAGCTCTAGAAAGAGTCTCTTCAAAGTGTAATAGTCTGTATAAACATGCTCTCAAAAATTTAAGATTTCAGTGTTGGAAGGCTGACGTCTTCCTTATAGGGGCAAGTTTTTCAACTACAATCTGAAAAATATTTTAACAGTGTAGAATTTCAAATAATATAGGATTATCTCAACTATTATTACTGTGATTATGTAACAGAAGGGTTAAATGTTGTAAAAATATCTTACACCATTAACCATAATGGTCTGAAATTCTTTCGGAACCATTTCAATACCTTTATTTTTTTTTGTAATTTTTCCTTATAAATGCATTTGTTTGCAAACTTGTTTTCTTTTTTCCAAACCTACTTTTACATTTAATTAAAAGTACAAACATATCGTGTACCCCACACAATATGTTAGTAAATGTAAGTATACGTCATTTTGCAAAAGTTCTTTTGTCTCTAAAGATTTCAAATCATTTTACTTCTTGGACTTTTAATATTTCGTGCTGAAGAATTTTAATAGCCCTTAGTATTATAAAAAAAAAGTAAAAGAATGAATTTCTAACGCCTTAAATATACTATGGTTGTGTAAATATTTAACCCATAGTATACCACCTTCACTTTTTGTTCTTGTATATTTTAAAAATTTATATTTTGTTTTATTATTTTTAATTTTCATTTATTCTGATTGCAAAAAGAAAAAAAAATACAAAAAATAAAATTGTTGTTTAAGAAAAACTATAAAGTTTACAGTGAAAGTAGAAAGGTATAAGAGACATGATGATAAGGGAAAGGAGGGGTTAATGTAGTCGAAAAAAAAAGTTTTTCCATAACGAATTGGAAAAGTTTGTTTTTCATTTCATAGTTTTTCCGCAGCTTTTCATGTTTTTCCTTTTTTTCTTATGTGTTTGTTTTAGTTGGACAACTACTTTTACAATATGAAAAGAAAAACTTATCTTAATCAGCTGATTCTAGAAAACAATTTTAAAAATAGACGATACTTTTAAATAGAAAAGATAGGAAGAAGATTTTTTTATTGGTAGTAATAATTTTGATACATGAAAAGAAGGACTCGAAAGAAATACATGAAACATAATGAGGCCAATAAAAGTTCTCCCAAAATAGTACAGATTAGAAGGCTAAAAATCAAGAAATTCGGTACGAATATAGAAACAGGTATTTGCAACTATAAAGCCTAGTTACATTACTTTGGGTCGAAAAGTATTTGTTGTACTAAAGTGTAGCAAAATTGCCGCAAACACAATTCCTGTACCAAAACTCTTCCATTCCTCCAGATTAATTACAAAACAAATTACTTTAATCACATTGTTGAACTAAGAATTTCCAATTTACTGTTAGCTGTTGTTCATTAAGCATTGATGTTCTTCAACAACCATTTGAAAATTTTGGATACAAAATTTTCAGTGGGACAGCTAATCTTTAGTTTGAGTAGAATAAACTTGGAGTGCGAATTAGTTGTCTTAGAGGAATAAAATCCGAAGAGTTTGTAAGCTCTACATAGTTTCGTTCGTTTTGTTTTTTTCTCACGTCATTCTTGAATTCACCAGGACATCTTCTTCGCGTTAAAGATTTGTACTTTTCTTTTTCATATTATATGCGTTTTAATCCTTCTTATTTTGTTTTAAAATTATCCTTAGCAATTTTTTACACTTTTTATTTTTAAAGTAAGCTAAGTAATATAGAATAACGCGGTCTTTATTTTTTTTAGGTCTGTCTGAAATTAAAAATGGAAAAAAAAATAAGAAAAATTTAAAAAATAACTTAGGGAAAATTCCATATTTTTTCCTTTTTTTTTTTCAGGGAAAATTCAAAACTTCAAATGAAGATTAATTAAGGAACATAAAGCGGTGGAGAGTGGAGCAAATAAAGAAGAGAAAAAAAAATTAATTTTTTTTTATATCTGTTGTTAGAAAAAATTAAAATTTCATTTTTTTTCATGAATAACATAAGAGAGAAAAATAGAAAAATTAATATTTTTTTACTTCTTCCCTTATAGACAGAGCAAAAAAAAAAGTGGCTGTGTTCCCAAACAACATTACAAATTGATGAAGTCGTCCTTGTATTTATGATTTTTTTTTTTTCTTTTGTTCGACACTAAATTGGTTGATTCATTGTTCTTGAAATTACTTATGAAAGTTAATAATTATTTAACTTCTACTTCATTTCTTTTTCTATAATATTTTTCATTTTTTAAATTTTTCTTTTAAGAAGTCCGGCAAATAACTTCATATTTGTGCTAAATAGTATGTATACATAACAGTGTAGTGTTGTATAGTATGAAAATTTTCATAAAGTCAATTGAAAATTTATTATTAAAAAATTTAAAAATATTAGAATAAATGTCTATAAATTCATACAGGGCCGACTTCTTTCTACAACCCCCCTATATTGTGAGCAGCGCTAAAGAATATACAGCGTGTTATTTCTGGTATATAAATTTTCTATTGCGTGTATCTATTTCAATTATATGCCCATCCAACCGATGTATACCGACAATTTCCGTAGCATAAAAAACTCTTTTAACAATTAACATTTTTCGTAAGTTCTACAAGCATTGCATCCTTAGATCCTTGAAAATTTAACAAAAATATTTAAGTATCAATATTTTCAAATTCATAATATAAAAATATTTATATTAAATATGAAAAAATACGTTTACAAAACTAATTTTTAGATTCTATACAATCAATAAGAACTATTTAATGTGTAATATAACAGTTAAATATTATTCGGACCGATTAAAATCTAAATGAATTGAAAAGTAATTTAAAACTGAGTGTAAGATATATGAATAATTTTCATTGAGCTTTAATATAATATTTCCGAACTAATTGAAAATTGGCACATAATGTATTCTATTATTGCATTAATATTATTTAAAAATTTTAAATATTCATGTAGAAGTAAGTACAGTTAAACCCAAAATTATATAACAGTAAACCACGAATTCTATAAAAAACAAAAGCTACAAATTTTTTCTACGCCATGTATGGCGAGGTCTACTCACTTTCTATTTGCCTTGCAAATTCCATTTCCACTAATGATTCGATATTGTGCTGTTAGCATTCCGTAGAGTGTGATCTAACCATCTCCACTTTCTTTCTTTTATTGTTATATATACTGTTTTCTGTTCTGTAATTGCCCAGAGTTCTTCATTTGTTATTGTCATGGGTGGGCAGAATACTTTGCATATTATCCTCAGATACCTGCATTTTGTTGATTTTAAACAGGCGTTGAATACTTTAATTTTTGTATTTCTGGCTAAGCAGGGTACCCTACAGGTATGCCACAGTATGCTGAATGTTGAGTTTACCTTACACAATTTTTGTTCAATATCTTTCTTTGTATCTCCGTCTTTTGCTAGTATACTGCCAAAGTAATTGAATTGTAGCACTTCACAGCTAGGATTAAAGCAACAATATAAAATTTTTAATTCACTCTTATAGGAACATCTACAATTTTTATCACACATGTTTCTAAGTGGATATTGCAAATTTTATTAAAGCATATCAAAAGTTCATAAAGCTATGAGTCTACAGCTTCTTTTACGAATTTCTTTCTGTTAATAGAGACAGACGTGCGATAATTCGATTTTTAGATTAAAAGTATTAAAATTCAATTCAATAACTAAATATATCAATGATATATGAAAGATACATTCAATGTATAAATATATCTGAGTTTAACTGTTTCATAATCACTTACATCCACACATACCATAAAATCGATAACATTAATTATCTTATATCGAATTATTGTAAATTTCAATTGTCAATTCACCGATTTTCTACATTATTAACCATTTATCATTAATTAATTGTTGAGGATATTTATTATATGTACTTACATTATGTTATTATACACATTTTATACGTATATACATATATAGATTTTATATTTACTTATTAATTCATTGTATATAATAATTATTATTGAAATAACAGCACGTTTCACATTATTATTATTATTATTGCGATTAACTAATTATAAATTATTATTTATTAATTTACTTGTCAACATTTTGTAATTTCCTTTTTTCATTACAAGGCTCTTCTAATTTAATTTTATACAAAATTTCATTTTAAAATAATATAATAATATTATTACTGTATAACTATACATAAACCCAAAGTATATTTCGAAATATATAATAAATAATACAACCATACACATAGTATTCTCAAATATGAACTGTACGTATACAGAATTTACAGAATATTCATTATGGTAGTCATAAAATAAAATTCTATTTGGAATTTAAATTATTTATACGACTATATAAAAATTGTGCATGAGGAATTCCTGTACATGTAACACAACGCACAACCCAATGAAGTTACTGCAAAATTTAAAAACATTTTTATTAAATTTAAATTTATTTTGATTTTCAATCATAAATGAAAAATAATAAAATTATGACAATTATATCGTTCATTTTGACAGTGTATTGTATATCGAGTAGTAGAAATTGCAATAACAGCCAGGGCTGGATTAAGACCTCAAATTATTATACTTTTTACAGAAGATTTGCAAACATTTTGTGTGCCTGTACTCGTCAGGAGTATTCCACATTTAAATTAAATTTATGCTACTTTTGGTAAATCATGCAAGACGTCTTAATTAATTTTTACTTACTTTTAAATTTAAAGTCAAATCTGAATACTTAATGTATATTTTTGAAGCCAAAGACAATAGCAAATAAATTGACGTTCTATCGCAATTTCAAACAAGCAGATTTGCCGACAACCAAAGTGGTTGAATACATTTTACCAATTCTTTCAGCTGACCGGAAAAATTAACTGGTAAATAAACTGATTTTGTGTATTCTAACAAACTAAAAAAAAGTGTAAGATTATATTGCCTTATTTTCAAATTAAAATGAAAGTTTCCATCCTGCGTGCAATACAGCCCTGTTTAAAGCACATGCAAAGTAAAGGTATGTGATATGTTTATTGCATATATTTTCAATGCCTCGTATATGTAGAAAAAATTTAATTTTTTAATGGTTTTTTGCATTTATAGTTTGTCAATCAAATTCCATTTAATTTTTTAAACACTTGTAGGTGTGAAAATTTTAAATTTCATTAAAAGCAACAAAAATGGTAGACTTTTGAAAACCATTTGCATTAAAATACGTTAAAATTTCAACATTATACTGAAGAATTTTTTAAGTTAACAAAATGTATAACAAAATTACTAATTTTCAAATTTATATCTTCAATAGGTTTGTTCCTAAACCCCACAACATTTCATGGTATATGCTGTGCATTTATTTTATCATCAGAATTTATTACAAAAAAAACTTAAAATCAATTTCAAATGAGATTTCAGCATAGCATAAATTCAAAACATTCCTATCATCATTATAACAATTAATATGTAAAAATAATTATGTGTGTATGGTTATAATGCACACATGTAAAATCTATGCACATCACTTTACTTCCAATGCATAAAAAATTCAGACATTGAAACTTATATTGAGTTTTGTAAAGATTTTTATTTATAAATTAATAAAATATTATTTGTGATTTTGCAAAATATGCACATCACATATATGTATTACAACATAAATATGACGGTGTGTGCTCATATATTAATTTAAATTTAATTTTAACACTTATTTTGAAATTCTCTCAGGTATACATGCATTTTGATCAAGTGATTTTATTATTGTAATTCACAATGCTTAATTTAAATAGCTATATTGAATAAATAGCTATATTGCTTTATTAAATAATATTTTAAAAACTTGGTGTTTAATTTTATTCTAATTTAAAAACTTTAGTTCTTCAAGGAAGATAAGAATTTACATTAACATATAGTGTATAAAATTTTACACTGTCCCTGATTACTTTTGATACATTTGCGACCACAGCTCATTGGCATGACGTACTTCTACCTGAAATAGTGATAGTTATTGTTCAAAGATCCATTAGCGCAAATCTTATCAATTGATCCTTGCACGCGTACCTTCCGAAATCATATAAATGAAAAGTACGTTATTACTATTTGAGTAATTACTTATGATATATCTTCCCGTATAATCTTGCTGAAGTCTGGCTCCCAAATTAGCTATCGATTTTTGTGAGAACAATTCTCATGGATAAGAAATTTCCTGAAATTGTGCTTCCCTTACAGACATTTCGACATACATATTGTATTCGGTATCGAAAACCAAGCACGTACCAGGAACGTGATGAGTTCACAATTCAAATCGTAAAATAGAAGCATCCTGTATTATAAATTTATTATTCAACAAAATTTACACTTCTGAAATATTTTATAATATTTATTAAATTTATTTTACATACATACAAATATAATTATGTATGTACTACCCACATATATAATGCAACAAAATTTTTCACCTGTAGAATTCAACTTTTAATTTTATTCTGCAATATTATGTATACATAGATGACATTCAAAATAAATTTATTTTATAATATTATTTGTAAATCCCCACACTACTATAGACTTCATATACTTATTTAAATATAGAATTATTACGGTATAAAATATGTAATACGAAAGATTATATCATGTGAATTAAATATTTTCATGGGAATAATTTAAATAATCTTAATAAATCATAAATAATAAATACTCGTATAAATTTTAGATATAATATGATTAGTAAGAAATTTTTTAACTAAAATTCAAGAAAATTTAAAATTTTATCGTATTTTAATTTTAATAAAATTTCAATATTTATTCCTTTAATATAAATTTCTAATCCAAATGATATCCGAAAATTTTATGTAACATATAGAGCAAAATAATTAAATTTTATCGACATGAACATGAAATTATAGTAATGCAATTTCATCGTAATTAGATTACTTACAAAATTCCATTGAAATTTTAATAATAATCATAATTGAGAAGGTTTGAGAACATTATTTATTTCAATAAATTAGTAAAATAATTCTTATTTCAATGCATTCAATGAATTTAATGATTCACGTTCGAATACTTAGCAATCTCAATTTGATTTTGTATTAAAATATTTCTGTTATGCTTAGGACAGCTAAAAATTAACAAAAATATTGACAATTCCGAATTACTGCACAATTCTAATTATTCCCTCTGCTCTGACGGATCCCTCTCTGCTACTCTTAAAGAAATGAATTATTCTCTTATTCTTAATTTGATTATTTTTATATTATACCAACAATTTCCCGAATAACTTAAAAAATAATTTAAAAATTTATAAAAAACAAATCTATAAATAATAATTTTAATTGAAAAAATATTAAATTTAAAATAAACAAAATATTTAATTTCATTCCAATGTTATTGTCGTCCCATCACTATACTTAATTTTTTTTGACAAGTAAGTACATTAAATTTGAATTTTATATATAGTAAATTTTTTGTAGTCCATCAACAAAAAATTGAATATTTAAAAAATTCATCAGTTGCATTCAAACACAATTAAGTTATTTACAAAAATAATATTAAAATAATAAAATTAAAATCATATTAAAAATTTGTTGACAAAATTAGAATCTATTAAAATGTATTTAAAATTTAATTTGACTTTTCCTTCTCTCTCTCTCTCTCTCTCTCTAGAAAATTCATTAAAAATAAATCAACCAAAAAAATTTCTGTTAAATGAGAAAAAAAAACAAAATTGACAAATAAAAAGCTCAGAGAAAAACTAAAAAATTTCATTGTCATCAAATTAAATTTTTTTTTTTTTTTGAAAATTTTTATGATATTATGATTTTGGATTTTCGATTGTAATATTTTGAGATTGTTTCTGCGGGAGAAAAGACAGAAAAGAGCATAAAATATATGTAAAGGATATAAGATATAAAGGATATAAGATCAAAATCTTGTATAAAATTTAAAACAACAAGCATTGAATGAATAATGAAATGAATTATTTGACTATCCGAGATATACGCACGGCTTTACTCTCACAGCGGCGGAGTTGTGGTCTTCTGGGCTTTACAAGTTGCTTGAGTTCATCAGGACGGTGAGTCTTGAGCCCGTGTTGTAGGGCATGTCTCGCCTTCGGTGGGAGGGCACACAATAGATTATATGTGATCGTGGTGTACTGTGGTCCCCGTTGTACAAATCTATAATCTCTACAACCCGAGATAGCTTACAAATTATCTGATCATTATAATTTAGTGTTGGAAATTCGGGTTCCCAAAATTGATTACATTGCACATTACGAATATTTTACCAAATTTCTTATTTTTTTTTCAAGTAAGTTAAAGCCCAAACATTTTACACATTATTAAAATAAATTACAAATAAAAGGTATAATTGTACTTAACTACTAGTATTTTTCATAATTCACTGTCTAAAATTTTATTACGTCAAAAAACTGGTTATTTAGAAGCGATATTTTAATTGGAATTTAAAACTCATTTGTTGAATTAACATAATTGAAATCCTATAACTTGCTCGTTGACTGCCTTTAGAATCAACTTCAGATAACTATCATAGATAATATATTTAATAATTTTTACTATTTAATCCCAAGCACCTTGTAGATGCTTTTACTATCATTTTGTTTTTTTTTTTCAAATTTCCTCTCATGATAATGTGGCTCAACTATTAAAATTGTGGTATTATACGCGATATTTAAATTTTTTGCTAACTATTAAAAATTTAATTCCTTTTATTTCCACTATTAAAAAAAAAAAACAAACCTCAAAAATTTCAAACTTATTGTATACAGCGCTATAAAATCAAAAAAGAAAAATATTTTGTTGTCAATGTGATTTTACCGCATTTTATAAACATTATGAAAATAATTAAGAAAAATGTATAGCTATAATTAATCTGAACTATTATGAGACTTTAATGAAATTTATAATTTTATAATAAAAATTTAAATTTTTTGATAGTTTTCAGTAAAATTTCAGTCGCAAATGGAATCTTATTCAAAATACAAATGAAATTTAAAATACTTACATTTTTACTTAAAATGAACTAAGAATATAATTTAATTTTTAAGAATTTCTATTATTCAAAACGAATCGAAATTTTGATGAATCTGACTTATTCTCTCATATCAAAAGGGAAACAAGTCCGAAATAGCTGGAATGGGCTTAAGTATAGACTATTAAAGCAATTTGCTTTAAAAATTTATAGCTCGCTTAAAATCGACGAAACCGGCACTGGATTAAGTTTGGTTGATCGAGTTAATGTTATTAATTTAATTATCCGCACTAGGCACTAGGCAATCGCTCTCGGTAGTCAATCTCAAAAGAATAGATAAAGCGAAGAGAAATAATTATATTTGCAGGGTTTGTTTGGAAATGGAAGATATTTCGGGAGAAATTTTTGGGATCTCACCTGTGTGGATGTAGCTGCAATACTTCAAATTGCAATTTGTAGAGGGCTATATATAGTGAAAGTTTCTTGGTGCCATACGGGGGGAAAACAAATTGGAGAAAATTTTAACGCGAAGCATACCAAAATCTATATAAGAATGTCGAAAACGATAGGTTTTAGGTGCGACATTTGAACATCGTTTCCTCGGCTAAACTTTCCATACATATTTCTAGCTAAACAACAGTTAGATGTCATGTCTAATATTTTCAAACAATATAATAAAATTTTCTCTTTAATTTAATTTTATCTCATTTTATATTTTGGTATTTTTTTGAAAAACTTCAAATGAAGTATGAAATCATAAAATTTAATAAATGAAAATACAAGCTGGTTAAAAATGCACAGTTGTAAAACAATGAACTACAAAAATTGATCTCATAAAATATATATGAGAGACTCTTTATTAAGAGTTGGAAATTTTGGAAAATAAAACAAAAATAGGAAACTGAAATGTTTGATAGGAAGAGAACCGTAAAGTAGAAGAACAGGAAATAATTTTTACAGTTAGTTATTAAATTTTCTGATTTTCATTTTAAATAAGACAACAATTTCCAATTTTTCTCTTCAGTTTTTTTTTTTTACTTTACTTTGACTTCTGAAGCACAAAAATTCACTTCATAACCGCACATCTGATGCCATCATCATTATTTTATTGCATTTTCCTATAGTAACAAAAAAATACAAGATTTTTCACTATTAAAAAAATGTTTACTTTCTTTTTAGCACTTTTCCAAAAAAATTTTGAAAAAAAGTGCTTATTAGTTTCACTCTGTCCGTAAGTCCGTCCGTCCGTCCGTCCGTCCGTCTGTCCGTGTGTCTGTTTACAAAACTTCTACACCCTTGAAGATAGAAAGCTGAAATTTTGTACGTACATAGATATTTACTAGAAACTTATTTCCGTAGAACAAAATTTTTACCTATCTCCCCCTCTCTAAAAGTTATACCCCCCCAAAACCCTAAAAATGGCCTTTTTTAATTATTTGTTGCAATGAAACCATAAGCATTTTTGAAATTTTGCAAACGCAGAAAGACAGTGGCTTGCTTCCTCTAGCACGGTATACTATAGTTAAACTTTAGAAAATCAAAATGGCCGTTCAAATTTACCGTTATCTAAAGTCCTTTTTTTACAAATTTTTGATTTCGTTTTTCTTCTAGACCCCAGCCTGTAGAAGCTTGAAATTTTAGGGCCTTTTAGACATTAACAAATAGTTTATTTTGTTAGAAGAAAATTTTTTTCCATCTCCACCCCCTCTCAAGTTATCGCCTCTTGAAATTTGTAAAATTTGAATTTTTGACACCTTATATTTCCGAAACCGCAAGCTTTTTCAAATTTCTATAAACGCAAAAAGTTAACGGCAATTTCCATTACATTAAAAAATATAATTATTTTTCTTAACTCACACAAATAACCCTTAAAATCGAGCATTATGTTAACCCCTCTTTATATTAATTTTTGCTTTATTTCAAAGACTGCATGTATGCATCATCCTAAATATATGCAATCCTAGAAATAGTTTTGTATATGAATGAAAATAATTTTAATAGTGTGATAGGTATCCATACTCGTAGACTGTATTTAAAAGCAGAATTTTCACTTGTTGAAGGGAAAAGTGCTACAATACAAACCATTGGTTTGACCCAACTTTATTTTATTTTTCTTTGAAATTTCTACCTTAGTACATCACCAATCTGGGCTTCAACCTCCTTATATGTCTCCTTTTAACCTGCAAAACATTTATTATTTTTTAAAAATAACAATAAAAATTTTTTATATTCTCGAGAGGGGGCAAGGTTATTTTTATAACAACAAAACGGTTTCAAATCCTTTTAAATAAAATAAAAGGAAACGAGGTAAAAAAAACAAGTCTCAACTCCTTCTCTAGTTACTCTTTCATTATGATTTTCTTTCATTTTATTTTGAAGTCATTTTTTTTTTTTGGGGGGCTATTGCAACATTTGCGTTTTAAAACAACAGCTATTCACAAGTCACAAACCTTCATCAGAACAATAAAAATTTATAGTATACAATAATAAAATTGAAAAAGATGCCAGTTATAACATAATATAGTTTAGTTAGAAAAAGAGAAAAAAAATAAGAAATTTTCTTGCCATGAATTTCAATTTAAGGTGAAGTTAATTGCAATTGTCGTATACCTAAAATACCCTGACCTTATATACCATTGAACCACAATAGTTGCAAAAAATAAAAAATAGAAAAGAAGAGAAGGGAAAATTGAGAAATTGTTAAAAAAGCTTTTAGCTATTATTTAAAAATTATGTTACGATTTGTTTTCGAAGTCAGTTAGTAATAAAAAATGCTTAAAACCCCCCTATTGTATAAAAAAAAGAATGAAATCGCCATTTTTTTGCCCAACAACAAACGATAATGGTTTTACTTAGATTTAACATTTTAGTAAATGCTTTACTACATGTCGTAATAAGCTGGTGTATTGCAAGGCATTTGCTTAAAATTTTTAACAATAAAGTAGTATACGACCCTCTTATAGGAAAATTACGCATTTTTAGTTTATCGTACGCTATGAATCAACAATTAAGCTCATTCATTCAATCATGTAAAGAACTTTACTTTTTATTTGTTAAGACAAAAATGTTTAATTTTCAATAAATATATCACTACTCTCATTCTTATTTTCATCTACACGAGCCGGATATTTAGTTTCCAGATAATCTGCTAAATAAAGCCGCATAATGTTGGGAAATCCCTGAAATGATACAAAATGTCTCCTCTAGAGCATATTATCTGAGTCTTAATAATACCCTTACTGATTTTTTAACCGACTCCTATTCGGACACTGTTAGTATTCTTACAAGCAAACCCGTCAAACCTCGCTTCTTGTCTGTAACTATATTTGCCAGTGAATCAACCAGATTAGCCGTTTTAGAAATCAAAATATAATTAAACTTTAATGTTATTTTCAAAAACTCACTGAAAATTTCGTACTTTGTGTGTAACATTATTGTATCGTTTCTTATATATTGAAAAATAAAATAAGACAACCGACTATTATAGATGGTGTTTTAACCATTATTCTTATTTTCACTATTTTTCTTTTAACAAAAAAAAAACAAAAAGAAAGAACACATTTTTCTATTTTCTCTCTATAATAATTTTATTTTGCGGATTGAAACACCAGATTACAACACTTTAATATTTTTATTTGGTAGTTTTGGTTGGTTCGTTAGTTGGTCGGTTGCTTTGTACAAAATAGGTGAATAGACTTATTTTTTATTCATGTAGGTGGTGATGATGGTGGCAATTCGGTGAAAGTTGGCTTTTTAAATGAAATTATAAAAAGAGAAAATAACCCCATTTTTATTTTTCATTGTTTTTCATTATTATTATTACTGTTATTACTGTTATATATAACTGTTGCATCACGGCTATTAAAATAGGAAGCATTTAAAAAATACTTTTACTAAATTAAACCGACACTTTCATTTTATGTTTTTATTATTGCTTTACTATTTTGTCTGTTACTGTTACCGGGTAATTTTTATGTTAGATGGCAACACATTAGAATGAAATTATGATCGTAATTTTTTCGGAATGGATAATTTATTTGGGTAATTAAATTTTTTTTTTTTCATTTATCTTTTGTTTCTAAAAAAACAAAAAAAGGACACGAAAAATACAAAAATAAAGAGCAGGTTAGTAAACATCAGCAATATACTCTGAAAATAAAGCAATATAAAAAATTTTTATTGTATCCCACAATAATGTTAAAAATTCCATTCAGGCCCATAGTATAATGAATTCTATTCAGGAAGATAATATTATGAATAAGAGGTTCAATCAGTGTAATAGCAAATGAAATTGAAGGTGCATCTGGAATTTACAAAAAATTAAATGTAATTTTCTTTATTCACATCACATTCTCTATTTTTTTTTTTTTTAATTTTTAATTTTATTTTCGCCATTTTTATTAATTCATATAAATAGAGAAAAGCAGGTGTAAAATGATGAAATTGTTTTTATAAAGATGCAATATAAGAAAATATAACTGTAATTATTTTTTTTTATTTTTGTTATTATTTTTCCAAGTATAAAGACAAGATAATTTTTATTTAATTGCAAAAGAAACCTGCAGAAAATTGCAAAGATAATTGAATTAATTATTTATATAAAGTGTTTATGTAATGTTTTTATTGAGTTTTTGTATTAAAAATGTCCTTTCCAATTATACATACAATTCAAAATCTGTATACTAAAAGAGGTTAAATAAAAAAAATATAAATGAATACGGAGAAAACGTGTAAGGATTATTCATTGAAAAATTTTAAAAAATTTTAGTTAAATTGTTGAAAGAATGAATTTAATTTAGAAAATCTAAAATTTTATTTTTTTTAAATTATTAATTAACAATTTTTTAACATAAATGGTTTTTGAACATTTCAGAATTCTTCAAAATCCTTAGAATTTTATGAAATCTCATTAAAAGGCTTTAAAATTCTTAACGTTTATAATAACATTATTTCCTTAAATTATTTTCAATTGTTCTTTTTAGATTTGCATTGGAGAATTTGGAACCATGTCTATGGTTCATTGCCTAAAAGCCGACTGAGGGCCGTACGGGTCTTGTTTGTAGAAGAGCCCATGTTTAATTTGATTGTTATAGCTTAAATATGTCGTAATATTTAACTAAGAATAAAAGTTAAGAATGGAAAATATACTACAATGCTCTTTTATCAAAAATTTCAGAAATGTACAGTGAAAGCCCTTAATTTCACAATTTTAACCAATTTTTTTTGGAAAACAGTACCATTATTTCTATATTGATTCGTTTGCGACAAATTGCGGGACGACACAACGAAAATAATTTCTAGGTTAGCAGCTTCATCTATTGATTTCCTGATATATAAAATACATTAATTGGATTTTATAAATTACTGTTATTAACCATTTTTAAAAATGTGTTAAACTTAACTTAATTACTAAGTTTTTGAATTACCACTGAAACAAAAGGAAGAAAGGATAAACATGTAATGAAATTGACTCTCGATTACCTTTAATTTTCACAACTATTTCTCAGTTTTAAATGGAAATATAACTGATAAGATAGTTGTTGGAAAAGTAATGAGCCCCTGAATATATGCAATTTTCAGATATTTTAAATTTAGTGTCAGTTAATTATTCAATTGGTAATTTATCCAATTAATACCAAATGTAAGGCTTATTCCCTTTAAAATTTAAAACTTTTGTTATTTTATTAATTGGATAATTTTATTATTCGACTATTAACTGCAAAAACCAAAATTATTACAATAAATTCGTGCACGTTTGATTCATATGACTGCAATGAATGAACAGCTCTCAATAGAATTATTAAATCTTTAATTTCAAACCATTTATAGAATGTGCAACCATTTAAAAATTTAAGAAAAATGTAATATTTAATAATATTTTCTAAATCTTAAAACAATGCATTAAAAATATCCCAAAAGAGCATTTTTAAATCAAAATTTCCAACATTTTAAATAACAAAAAAAGGACTAAAATTTAATTTTTACAAAAAACCAAAACAAATAATAAATGAAAATTAAAATTGTCTAATATCAGACACCATTCTTCAAAAAACTACAAAAAAAAAAGGTTAACATCATAACCATTATTTAAATTAATATTAAAGCAATGTTTTTTATTCTGCATTTTTTTTCTATTTTGACTGTAATAATTTTAATATTCTACATTATATTCACTGGAAACATGGTATCTATACCCCATACATGTTAGTACAATTATGCACTAGAATATTATATATATAGAAAAATACCCCAGTAAGTAAAGTTTACCACATTTCAGAGATTTACACCTTTTCTTTCATTTTAATCGCCATTATCCTGTCAGGTGAAATTTCATATACATATACATACATACACTTCTGCTCTTGATCCATTTTATCTTTTTGTATTCTATTTTAAACAAACAAAACAAGAAGAGAATAAAATTATGATTATATTCATTACGATTATTGTAGTTATTATAATTTCCACTGACTTTACAAAAAAAATTAAAAAAAAAAAACGGAATCTGTAAAAATAGAAGCAGAATGAAAGAAACAAACAAAAAAAAACAAATTATGTTGGAGTAGAATAAAAAAATCTCCTGCTAGCAATTTACTTTTTCCCAAAAAAGAAAATTTTATATATATACAATTACACTTTTGCCATACAATAACCTTTGTTACCATTCAGTATATTGTTCTACTCTATATAACAGTAATTATCGTTTCTATATTTAGGTGCTGCTTCTTCTTCGGCCACATCCATTTTAATATTTAAAATAATTTTTAAATAAAATGGACTACAAATTATAATTTTGTTCGTTAGAATGTTTAAATAGCTTCGATACATTTTATACCTCGCATAACAGTTTAGAATTTGACATACATTCTTCGGCTGGAGTGTGCATTTATAATAAGAATAATTAGTGACTAAACTTTTCTTGAGGATATTTTTTACAAAATCCTCGTTATTGGCTCTTAATAAATCGACCCAAATAACATGCGACTCTTAAACGGTATTTCCGTACATCATAGTACATTAATGGTACTTATATATGAAAAAAT
Source organism: Condylostylus longicornis (assembly GCF_029603195.1). Taxonomy (NCBI): domain Eukaryota; kingdom Metazoa; phylum Arthropoda; class Insecta; order Diptera; family Dolichopodidae; genus Condylostylus; species Condylostylus longicornis. The sequence goes on from NW_026577982.1 coordinate 2,054,380, forward strand.
ATTGGAATATTAAGGTTTTTTTTTTCATATGAAAGTGGTAATTTTTGAACCAAATGTAACAAGTTGTAAGCAGCTATAATTTGTGTTAATTTTTAACAATAATTAACAAGAATAATTTGAAACAGAATATTTAGAACAATTCTTAGGAAATTTACAAGGAAAATTGTATAGTACAACTTGAATTGGCATCAAAGAGTTTAACGGATTTAATTGTGGAAAAAAAACCGGGCTAGCTTCAAGGTGGTACGAGTATTAATACTTTTTTGTCAGTAGCTTTAAGTAAATAATATTCGCCAAGGCAGAAAAACCTGCGCACAATCTCTTGAAAATTCTTCAATTCATTCTCCACAAAATATTATATAATTATAATTACAGTCTTATTACATAAAATTTGCATAAAGTATTATAAAATACTTTATTAATTTTCCAAAAACTTTCAAATTCTCAAAAAATATGTAAAATATTAATAATATTGCAATCACATTATCTCTATACAAAAATTAAAAGAACAATAATTTTCTTTTAAGTACAATAACAGTAGGTGGTAGGTTTTCGCCATTTAAAATTTCTTCTTCTGTTTTATCTTATTTAGTTTACAAACGACACTTACAAAAATTACAATTCTCATCGCTCTCCTTATTTTCTTCATTATATATACATACACCTTAATAATATATTATTCTTTTAAAAATATTATATATAATATTGTAATGTAATGGACATTTCCAACTCTATGTGAGATCAAAATAAAAATCATAAGTTTTATTTTCTTTTATTTTTTTTTTTTGTCTCATTTTCTTACCCAAAATTTAAAAACATTGTTGATACTATTATGGTATAGAGCAGTAACAGTTATAGCATTAACATTATATTATTACTTCTATTATTGCTATTATTATTGTTGGTTTGGTGTTGATGAAAATCTGTTTTAAGCAGAGAATTTTTCAATGTTTATATGACACCAATGGAGTCCTGTATAATATTAAAATAAAATCAAAATAAAATATATTTATATATATACTAATAATGTAGAATATTATTAAGGATATATTGACGAGTCTAGAGAGAAAAGATAATGTGATACAAAGCAAGAAAAAAAATATTCAAAATCGCCAACAATCATACCATCAACATCATAGTATTAACAAAATTTTTGGTGTGGTATACATTGAATGTTGTTTAAAAGGAGGAAAAAGTCCACTAAAAGAGGATTACAAATAGAAAAATTCAGGTTGAAGAGTTAAAAATTACAAAAATAAAAATGAAAATTTCACACGTCGAAATTTTGCTCATATAGTAGACGTCAACACCCTTTTTTTATGAATTGAAAAGCAACACGTGACTCTTAGTTTTCTCTTCAAATAAACTGTTTAAATTTTATTTTTACCAAAGGTATTACTCATATATGAATTCTATACAATTGTAAATATAATTTTCTCTATTAATATTATCATTACTACTATTATTTTTTTTAATAAATCCTTTATATTATTTTATTTTCATTTTCTCTTTATATACTTACATACCATATGAAATGAACTCTGTTTATGATGTGAAACTTTATTTATTCATATTAAATTTCTATTCTCCCCTCTTACACTCTCTTTTCATACTTTTAATTCTTTCCCATTCAATATAATATATAATATTCTCTTCTCACCTTCTGGATTTTTTTGGTAACATTAAAATATTTAACAGAGTTGATTTCATCATTATTCTCTTTGTTCTTCAGAAATTTTTATTTTTTGCTTGTTTTCTGTTGAAAACGTTTCGGAGATTTTCTCATTTTATATTATCATTGTTATAAATGTGCATTGTTATGCATTTTACTTTTTTAATGTAACAGTAAAATATATTCCGTAACAATAATATTAAAATAATGACAATAGTAATAATAATGATTATTAATAATAAAAATAACATTTTTTTTTTTTGGCAAAGATTTAAAATGATTTTAAATATTAAATTATTTTTTATAGGTTTTTTTTTTGTTGGAAAAATTGCGTTGGAAATTTAGAAAAGGTGCAATTTTTTGATAAAATACTTATCAATGGTTTTATGTATATGTACATATTGTATATAGAAGAGGGCAAGGATTAAAATATTAATATTGTAATAGTATAGACGAACAAGTACATTGAATTATTAATAATGATTCTTTAAGGATTTTGAAATAAATAATTATGTTGCAAATTAAGTAATATTAAACAGGTTAATTGAGACTAGAATTGTAGTTCAAGAAGCATTAAACTATATTAAGTACAATTATTTAATTTAAAAAACGATCTTATTTCATTAAAATAAAAATTGTCTTTGGAGAAATCCTCGAAAAGAAATTTATTTCCACCAAAACTAAATAGAACAGTACTGCTTAATGCCTTGCATGCAGACTTACGAGCTAAAAATTTTTGATTAAAACATTCACTAAAAATTTATATTCTTTTCATAATTTTTGTCCTTCATAAATAGAAATTTAAGATTTATAGGCATTAAAAATCTTGATATTTATTTCTTAAACTTACAAAATAGGCAAACAGCGGCCATATTGCAAAATATGGAAAATTACATTTTTCAACTATAGTTGAAAAAGCCGTATTTGCAATATTCATTCATGACTAGGGCCACAAATTTAATCTTACTTTTAATTTAATATTACATTGCTCATTATTTCAACTCAAGTTCAGCTATATATGTAACCACTATAAACATTTAATTTCAAAATCATATTATATTTCAATTTAAATTTGTACCTGATTGATATTTATAAATTTAAAGTTCGCACCCACAAACCCACAACACAAAAAATTAAAAACATAAAACAGTATAGCTATAGCTATATATTATTATTATAACAGTATAGCTATACTTTTATAATAAAAATAAATCAGAAAATTATATTTATACTTTCAATTATAAGTAGTTGCAATTACAAAAATAGATTTTTAACACCTACAATAATAACTACATAAGGCATACGTATACACAATGAATTCCGAAACTAAAGATTAAATAATGTAAGAAATTTCATTAAATCAATTCAAAAGGTAAAATCACTACTAGATTACATTTTGAACTTAAAAAAATTAATTGATGAACATGTTTACTACATATATAATATACTTGTAAGGTATATTTGAAAATATCCTTTAATACAATTTTATAAATAATTAAATAAGAAAAAAGTTATTAATAAATTTCTCAGACTCTAGATTTTTACATAGCATTGATAAAATTACCATGGTTTTATTCAATTTGATATTTTTAAATTTCACGTGATTTTATTACCAGACAAAAAATTTCTACATAAATTCATTATGTACAATATATAATATAAGTACATGTACCAACATAAAAATATCAAGATTAATTTACACATTCACACACACTTCAGTTCACAGAGTTCACATTTTATGCTCTCGTTCTGTATATATAGTTCTCTGTCCATTCAATTATTGTAAAATAAATTTTTGTTATTCAAAAATCTGATCCGGAATTCCTATTCAAATCACTTATAACAAAATTTCAAATCTCTTTATCTATCTCTCTCTCTCTCTCTCTCTCTCTCCTGTTATGAATAAAAGAACATTTTATAAATAGAATTTTCACTGAATTATTTATAAATGTGTACACATAAGTCCATAAATCCTATATTCATTATAATTGTATTATATGCATATATATATATATACTGTTATTTATGTATATTGTAATTTGAAAAATATTTTATGTTCATTTACATTAAATAGGAATTTAATTTGAACCCAGGTGGAAAATTATAACGGTAATAATACAAAAATAATAAAAGGCCAATCGAGTACGAAAAAAACAACAAAAAAAATTCTCTTCTTCTTATTTTATTCTATTTTTCACTTTTCGAAATAATATTGATGATGTTGATGAGAAAAAAAACACAGAAATGATTGGGGATTGAGGCTATTAAACTGACATCTATTGTTATTATAATGATAACTGCATTGATAATTATTATTATTATTATTTATGATAATAATGATGATTTAATTGTAATATAAATGATTTATGCTAGATTTTCATAATATAGATTAAATAATTTTATAAATCGATTAAAATTTTATTTTTGTAAATTTTTTCTCTAAAAATAACTTAAGAACACTTTGCAGTAATTGTATAAAATTTATAGTAATTATTATATAACATGTATGTACACTTAACGGTAGTTATAAAGAATCTATAATTAAAATTTTATAAATGATAAGATTTTTGCCGGAAATTTATTTGAAAATTCAATAAGAGTTTGTAAATAATTTAATTTTAATTGTTTTAGAGTTAATAATTAAATTGAATTAAAAATTTTTTATGTATTGCGAAGATGGAAGAATAGAAATCAATTGCAATTATTTTAAATTTAGTTCTAAAAGAAATTAATTAAAGCGCTATAATTATACCATTAAAAATTACGGTATTAATATTTCGACAAACCAAAAAAAAAAATACGGTATAAGATTTCTTTGATTAATTATAAAAGTTAAAACTCACATTACTTTGTTACTTTGTAATTTAAAGGACATTTTAGTATATTACAATGTCCTTTGAAAAAATTGCATACTTTTAGGATCACAAAAAATCAGAAAAAAAGCATTATGATAATACTAAATTTGGCGGTTAATGTGATTTTTGGTTCCGATACAGTGCTTGCAGAAAAAAAAATTGAATTACTTTAGGTATTTTAGGGGGCCGTTACTTTCAAAAAGGATGTAGACCGATGAAAAAATTTGTTTTAAAAAAAAGAAAAATGTCCCAAAGACAAAATTAACCTATTGCATTCCAAATTTTTATTTGCATTTCAAATTTCAACTTTTTATCGTAGAGGCTAAAGGCTGAAGTTTTATAAACAGCCACAACGGGCGAATGGTCAGTGTGAAATTAATTATCGAATTCTTTTTTCAATTTTGATTCATTTTCTAATAAATTATATACTAAATTACTCATTTAAGGCGCAATCTAATTCAAATATTTGTTACATTGGTCCTGTAGTCAAAGATTTACGGAACATTGTAATGATATTTTAAATAATTGTCAAGACAAATTTTATTCTACCACAATTCCACGAACCTATTTTGCAAAATATTTTGATTTTATCTTAAATTTTCTGAAAACAAAATTCTTTTAACTCTTTACTGAATTGATTTTTTAAATTTTTCAAGTTCAAAAATTTTTCATGAAAAATTTTTTGTTCATAAATTTCGAATAAAAACAAGAAGAAAATAAAAATTCATTTCCATATTAAATTCACCATGTCATCAATATCGTCTACAAAAACTTTCTTTCATTTTCCTATATCCTTTTTTTTTTTGTTGTTGCTTTTATAGTTAGTTTATTTTCCTATTTAACTTTATATTCAAAATTCGATCAATTTGAAATCAATGACTTTTTCCTTGTGTTATTTTGGTATTAAATTCAATTTTTCAAAATTTTCTATCATCTTTTTCTTACTTTATTTTCAGTTTTTTTTATCCTTTTGTAATAATAACAAAAAAAAATGAAAAGAACTTGTTGGTACCTGAAATTTTTGAATATATTCCATTCACTGTTTACACCTTAGGGTAAAGAATTTTTTATTTCTATATCTTATCTATTTTGAGAATAAAAAATTATTTTGGGTGAAAAATATTATCATTTTACATCTCTAAGGTTTATATATGAATATTTATTGAAGAGTAGATTGCATACACTAGATTATCATACGTGTTAAGTATATGTAAAGCAGTTATATGTGAGTGTATATATGAATGTGTAAGAGGAAGTTATAGGTTTTTTTTATTTTGGAAAAAATTGTCATCTTATATTGACTTTATTTTTATTTTTGTGTTGCTTTTATGAATACTTGCTCTCAAATTGAGAAGAAAAAATTTTATTTGAATATTTTATTTTTTATATATGTGTATAACAAATTGTTGAACAATCCATTTTTTATTTAAAAAGTGTAGTTGCAGGCTTCGTCATGTGACAATGTAGTCAAGTTTTATTCCAAAAATCCAGTGTTTAACCAATTCATTAAGGAAACATTATTTTGTATTTGAATTGAAAATCACTACAAAAATGTAGATACTTATTCAGGAGAGAGTTTATTAATTTGATTTTTTTAACAATAAAAAATATAATTTTTGTATTGGCATGACAAGTCTACTGGCAATCATAGTGTAAAAACAATTTGACAATAATTTTATAGTGTTTCACATCAATTTATCTTTATTTTCACTTTTATTCCGAGTTAGGCACTCACTTTTATTGTTTATTAAATTTTTGGTCAGTGTAATTTTAATAAATTTATTTTTGCAATTTATTTAATTTTTTTTAAAATTCAAACAATTTAATTTCATTTTTGTTATTATTGTTAGTTGCGAATTTTTTCACTAATGGATAATCATGCCCCCAAGAAAGATGACGTTTCAGAAATGTGTCAAAATGTCTAGAGTTTAGACCATTTGCACTGGTACCTAGTAAGCACTGGTATAACAATAGGTTTCCCTTTCTCTTGTAATTTCTTCCTAAATCTCTCTTCTTAGGCCAGTAAATATGTGAAATATTTCATATATTCCAAAATGGAAAAATATTTTCTAAGATTAGATTTTGAAATTTAATGATTACCCGTTTTTAAAAAGGATACGACAAAATTTATTTATTTGTGAAATTTTTTGCTTCTTTTTGTTTATTAAGGCTGCTTTTTTTCCACCCCTTTTGCTGATTTTTTCACAATCAATTGTGTCAACTTTAATACTCTTTTCAGTATCACTTCTTCTTCTTTTATATTATTTCAAATTTTATTTATTATGAATGTATCTTTATTTCTCTTTTTCTATTATTTGTTATAATATTTTTTTTTACAATTTCTTTATATGAATTGGTTTATTTATTTTTTTATATTAAATGTTATTATATTGCATCTATAAGGAAAGAGAGGTATAAAAATAATTTAAGAAATAGTTATTGGTTCTATTTTATATGAGCATTTCTCCTTTACTTTACATATTATGTATATGTATAATGGAAATAAGGACCTCATCGCGAAAAATTTTATATTAATAAAGGAAATTAAAATTCAACAAATCGGAAAATTTTTCAAAATTCTGTTGATTCCTAAGATTTAAGAATATTATATTCTAAATTTAATAAAATGCTAACGCTAGATTGTTTTGAAAGAAACTGTTAAAGATTTCGTTCTCTAAATTATAGCTCACAACCTTCAAATTTGATTTAGTTATTAAAACTAAAGGTAGAAGTAAAATTAGTATTTAGGATTCTGAATAAAATTGGTACAAACTATTAAATTTGACTAACATTAAGTTTCATTTAGAATAATTTATGTTGGCAACTGTTACAATCTTCTACCTATACGAATAAAATATAAAATTTGCCCTTTCAGATAAAAATCAATTGGATTATGACCCTTGAATATCCTTCATAATTTTTTCCAATAGTTTAATAAAATGTTTGTTTTTATTCCTATTTTTCTCATTCCTTATTACCTAGGATATTTTTTTTTTTGTTTTTTCGTCAATTCCAACTGAACTTTTGTGATTGTTATTAAAATTCCATTACAAAATAAAATTTAATTTTGCAATTATAAGTAATATAAATACTATAATATGAATGCAGAACTATTCAAACTAACTACTTTAAAGGTTCCTCAAAAATTTGGAATTAATTTATAGCGATCAATTAATGATTTTAATTCCATTCACTTACATTAATTGATCTTCAATCCCATGACACTGTTAGATTTATAATCATAGAACAAAAGGACATTAGATTAAAATCGTAAAACATGTTTAACTAAGTGTATACAGTCAATTGATTCTTCATCTCATGAGCCCAGCCAGTTTAATATCTGTATTCGAGTTTAATATAAAATTATTAACAAAATTTTGTAAAAATACTAAAATTTCTGTGTTTTATAAATTTAATATTAATTATAGACACTCAATTAATAAATCTAAGAACGGAAAACCAAAAATCAATTTGTAATCTTCGAAAAATAAATCCAAATCATTTTAATCATGGAAAATTTAGTCTCATTCATCTTGTTGTTATATGCGATTTTGATATAATCAAAATAATTAAATAGAATTAAAATTTCTACAATAATTTTTAAAGAAAAACAAACAAATTTATTAGACCCCTCACCCTCTCTTGGAAATCTTATTTAACCACTTAAAAAAGGACTATATATCGCACTATTATAACATACATACTTTAATCTAAGATGAAAACTTACCAAATTTGGAACAAAAAAAAAATCATAGCTGACTTTATTATCTTATACACTTCATCAAAATTTATTTAAAATACAAAACAGAACAAATCAAAAAAAAAATATGAAACAGGAAATTTATATAAATTTAAATAAAAATCAAAATCAGAGAACAAAAAACAAGAATAACAAAGCAAAAAAAAAAATTATAATGCAAAAATATAAAGAAAAATTTGAAAAATAAAAAAAAATTTAAAGTGGAAATCAGATTTTATCTGAATTTTTTTTTTAACAATGAAAAAGAAAATTTTATTTTTACATTTTTATGAATTTGAAAGTGAATCGAATAAAGATTTCCCGAAGAATTGAACAAAAAATAAACAAAACAAACACGAAAAAATACGAAGAAATAAAAAAAAAGGCGAAAATTATTATTGACGAGGAGAAAAAGAAGTAGAAGAACTCGTTCTCGTTATGATGAGAACAAGAAATATGAGAACTTAACAGTAAAAATATATAAAAGTAATAATTCACTCTATATATATACAATTTAATGGCATTAAAGAATGAGAAATGATAGGAGTAAAATCGAAGAATATAAAAAAAAATTATTATTATTATGAGAGATGAGAATTGGAGAATTAAAGAGAAGATTTTACAAGGATATTGGGACGGATATTGTCTAGGTTTTCACATTTTCATTTTCATTTTTTTTTTTTTTTGTTATTGTACTCTTCGTTTTTCTTTTCTTTGCACTTATTATTGTTATTCTTTTGTTATTCTAAAGAATATATAGAATGAAATACGTGAAATCGGATGAGGTGAAAAATATTGAAAAGAAAAACTTTAAATTGAAAAGTTGAATCACTTCCTGTTTCAAATTTGTTTGCGATTTTTTTTTTTGCTTTTTTTTATTTTTCACTTTGTATTTTTTGTGTTTCCCATCTTTAAAAATCTTGAATTTTTTTTTTGTTTTGATTTCTTTGTTGTTTTGTTGTGTAAAACTCTTGGGAAACTTACTATTATTTATATTTTTGTATGCCTGTCTTGTCGTCTGTCATAAATTCATTTCCTTTATAGAGAGAAAAGAAATGAATTAAAAATAATAGTTTTAATTTTAATTTTGTTGTATTTTTCATTTTGTTTTTTCTTCTTATATAAAATAGAACAATTTTATAATAATATAGAAAGTCATTTAAATGAAAATGGTTTGGAAATGATTACAATTTTGGTTTGGAAAATATAATGAGAAATTTTTTGTCTTTCTCTGAGTGTATAAATTATGGCCAATATTATAAGTTAGATATAATAAAAATTATTGTATATCAAAAATTTTTGGAAACAATTTATTGGTACTGTAATTTTCGAAGGAAAACCACTTAATTTCTTTACACTATTCAACTTTTTAAAATTTATTGACTAACTTTTGTTCCTATATTTTTAGAATATTACAAAAAAAAATATTTATTCAGAGCTCACTATATTATAAAAGATATGACAAAAGTTCAATAATTCTCTTGACTTTTATGCTAAAAAAAATCTTATACTAAAAAAGTTATTTCTTTTCGGGCACCTTTCAGTTTTAGTACATATTTAGTTAAGACTATACTCTTCTATATATTGCTGCTATAAAATAATTAACAATATTATTAATATTGTTCGCCTTAAAATCTACAACTATTTTGCAGAAATTTTTCATGTCATAAGCAAACTTAAATTCGGCAATTCTGTTCTGCAGTGTTCTGTTCAATACTTGAATTAAGATATAATTATATTTGAATAATTTTTGAACTCATTAATATTTTCTTTCATATAATTTATATTGTGGCACTTTCAATACAATTCAATACAAGGCAGCTACTTAAAATAATTTCTAAATTTTATATCTATACGGTAAACATAAGAGTTTTTGATAGCAATACCCTTCTGTTCGCTTCAACACTTACAGTTTTCCAAATAATTTAATTTCATGTATAAAATTATTCAATTATACCCTGGGAATGACTGTCAATTTCTCATCAAAAACAAAGGGAAATAAAGGTTTTAAAAACTTTAAGATGAAAATTTATTCTTACAGGTAGTAAAGTGTAAATATTTTATTTTAAGTTCAGGATTGTGACGTAAAAACCCCAAAATAGTTTTAAAACAAGAGAAATTATAAGAATCTGAAGGTGTTACGGTCAAAAAAAGAAAACAAAAATCGAAGAAAAATCATAAATACCGAAAGAAAAAAAAAGGAAGAAACAGAAAATTAAAACTTTTCTTCAAATCATTTAAAGTCTACACAGAGAAAAAAATAAATAAAAAGAGAAAAAACAAAAATTCTTTGAAAGCATAAATCACAATTTTTCTTCAATTCTTCTCGACCACATCCAAAAAATTCAATATTTCTTTATACAAAATCATCAAAAAAAAAAAAATTTATCTGATAAGATTTCGTTATCCTTAATATTTTCTTCCTGAAGAGAGAAGATAATTAAGGATTTGAAACAATGTTTCGCTCTTTTTTATTCTTTTTTTGTTTAACTTGTTGTTCTTATAGGGAGAAAAATTTTGTGATGAAAAAAGCAGTTTTTTTTTTGTTTTATTTTTTCTCTCTTGTTTTCTTCTTTTTATGAAATTAATTAGTTTAATGGAGGAGAGTTTTTTTTTTCTCTTTATTTTCTTATGCTCATTATTTTTTCTTATTATTTTTTTTTTTTTTATATTTTTAATTTATAAGACAAAAAAGTTTCATTTTTAACGATAAGTGTTTCGTTTTGTCTTTTTTTTTCTCATCTTCTTCATCATCTACTCATTCACACACACACTCTGCTTTTTTGAATCTCTTTTTAGATGAATAATTAAGAATTTGTGATGAGTTTTTGAGAATCATAAAACAAAGAAAAAATTAAAAAAAAAATGCGAAAAGGATCTGACCAAAAGATATTCAATGATTATTAAAAACATTAAGTGAGAAGAAGATAGAAGATAACAAAAAATATAATGTAAAATATGCTCCAAAAATAAAACCAGGGGAATGCAAAAAATAAAAACTGTGCAATGAAACCCAGAAAGGTAAAAAAAAAAGAAATTTCGAAAAAAAAAGTGAAATAGCTTTAAAGAGCAAAAAAATATGAAGAGCATATTCTCGAAGAAAATTAAAAAATATTTTTATAACAATTAGCGCTAAGGTTCTTTTGTCTATGTTTAATTACTGTTTTAAACAACACGTTTTTTAATCTAAAAATCGCAGTTTTACATTAAAAAAAACTGTAACAGCCTGCACTGTTAGGGTAATCTCTATAGAGCTTTCAATAAATTCATAATCTGGAATTTAAGAAAGCAGATTTTTAGAGTTCGAATTTAATTTTGTTTGTTCATTAGCGCTTTAACAACATTATGTTTGTTACAATTTTTATTAAACTTATTAAAATTATAAATTTTTGTAATACAATTCATAGTTCAGTACAGCTTAAGAGTCGAAAAGGTCAATTATATTAGACCAACACCGTTGTTGTCTAAGACTTAAAATTATATAGAGCCAAATTGATTTTACATCTGTTAATATTTTATCATAACTGTATAGTAGCGAGGAGTTAGCTAATTCAAAGAATTTCATTAAATTAAACCATAAGAGGATTAAATCAAAAAAATTGTCTGTTTTTCTACAAAAATTTTGAAAGCTAACCATTTTTCTTTAACACTTGATTTGCAGCCGCATTCATTTAAACTTCTTGATTAAAAATTTTTGATTGAAATTCGACTTTTTCTCCGATATCTTGATAATTGTCTTATTTAAATTACTCAGACCCAGAATTAACTATAGTGAATTGCCCAATAGTACATTGTTCTACGCTATTAAAAACGCAATAGTACATTGATTTACCTTCTTAATTTAAGCCTGCTTCTTTGATACTGGGCATACTCGAAGCTCATAATCGATTTCTCCTATGTGGGTTTAAAGCCGTACAATGACAAATTTAATGATTATTATTTTGTGTTCATAGAATCAAAATTCACATAAGAATAAGGTTTTTCAGTCTGACCAACATAATATCATCGAATGCAACCAACATCTATTCCCCAAAACCTTAAAAATTTTTACCAACATATCACAAATGGAAATTCATTTTGTGTGGTTATTACATTTCCTCTGGCATAAGTTCATTGGGGTATCATGTTGGATATTAAAAAAAAAACAAAAATTAAAAACCTTTTTTTTTGTCTTTAGCTCTTTTTTTTTTCATTTTTTTCAAAAAAACAAATCTTTTGAAGTTAATTTTTCAGGTCATATAATAAAGGTCAAAAAGTCTAGGGTTAATTTGATTGTTTTTTCTTTTGTTTTGTTTAGAATTTTTTCCTTTTTTTTTATATTCTTAAATTAGATTTAGAATTTAAAAATTGTTGTTGTTTTTAATAAAATAACTTGATTGATTCTTCTGAAATTTTAGATTTTTTCATGTTAAACCCCGAAAAGGTGAAGATTCTTGAATGATAATATTATTTAATTAATATTGTTGAATCAAAAGAAAAAAACAACTTGACCTAAATTATAAAATATTTTTATAGGAGGTTGAATTTTAATTTTTAAAGTGAAATTAATCTTTAAGAAATCTTCAAAAATATTTAGAAAATAGTATGGAAAAAAAAAATTGAATAAAAATGTTTGAAAAATTCTACTTGAGATTTAAAATACAAATTAATCAATGATTTCAAATAAATGATTTGGGGTTTCTTAAAGAAATAAGGAATTAGGTGAATTTCTGGAAGATTTAAATTGTAATTTTTTGAAATGTAATTTGTAATTTTTGTTATTTTTTGAAAAATTTTATTTTGTTAATAATTCTAAGTGCTTAACAATTTTAATAATTTTAAAATTATGAAATTTATATCTTAAAATAAAAAGAAATTTAAGATTTTTACAACAGGAACTAGAAAAAATTTAAATTTTTTAATCCTGAAACTAAAAATATTAAGTAAACATGTAGCGGCCACAGGTGATTTTGCCCATGAGCAAATTAATCATAATATTCGGGAAAGGGCCAGAGAAAACGTCAGATACAACAACATTCTTTAATACAATAGCAGCTCTTTATATTCTACGAAAATCACTAAAAACAATTTTATTTATCATAGCATTTTCAGACCTGCTTCCAGAATTTTTTGAATGAACAATTTTGTTTTCTCTGTGTTTCGAAAATGAATTTTCGAAAAATTTATTTATCATAGCATTTTCAATCCTGCTTCCAAAATTTTTTGAATGAACAATTTTGTTTTGTCTGCGATTCGAAAATCCGTTTTAAACTCATATTTTTGTAAATTTTGTTCTTAAAATACAATACGAAACTTGAAACATCGCCTTTGCCCTTTATTTTGTTATACTCCTTCAACTCAATGAAATAAGAAATGGAGCAATGCCATTCACAAATTTATATGCAAAATTCAATTTTCCAATTCTACATTTCATCATTTTCACACATTTTTCAATTTCAAAATCTTCTTGTTATAGCCACATACTGTGGACCAAATTAAATATGCCATTTATAATTTTAATCATAATTTTTCCAAGAAAAAAAAAAAGAATCTCAATTTTACCTTGTTAACAAAATAAACCAATATTTTTAATATTTTATTTCATTATTATTAACTTAATAAAATATTTAGAAGGAAAAAAAAAACGAATCCTTTCAAGGATAACTTAGAAATTCATAATAAGGAAAAAAAAACCCAAAACTGCACAAGATTTCTTTTTTTCAATTCCAATTTTTTAACCCTTGAAAAATTTATCAAGCGTACACAATACGAAAAAAAAAAATTTTTTAATAATGATGTCCTGATTCCTGTTCATTCATCCATCGGTATCATTAGTATTTTTTTCTTCTGTAGGTTAACCAAAAAAAAAAAAACGAAATTATTAAAAAAAGAAATATGGAAGCCCCCCATTGTTAAATTAAAATTTTAGGAAAATCAGTTTTAAATCAATTGTAGCTGAAAATATTTCTGTGATATTGCAAGGAACTACTCGTAAATCTCGTCCTTTTTAGTTACAAAACGGAATGTTCGAAGAAGTACGATGCCATTCTTTATGTAACTTATAATTGTTATAAAGATTTCCAAAATTCAATTAGAATCGCCGGACTTTTCTAGTTTTATTAAAAAAAACTCCATCGAAGATTTTTAAATGAATTGAAATTTGAATTGAACGGTTTATTTGAAGCAAAATTTTTCAAATGGGGGTATTTTGCAAATTATTGATGTCTTAGATGTTAACCTAAAAATTTCATAAGTCAAAGCACTTCAACGGTCGTTTATTCTTTTAATTTATTCAAAAATTAAAATTTTAAAGTTTTGGAAAAGATTTAACAATTTGATATTATTTTTACTTGCTGATTTCAGAAGAGTTGTCTGCCCTCATGAAGGGGGGATGGCCTATAATCCAGTAAATATTGAAAAGAATATTAAAAAGAACAATTCTGGCATATAATCAAGTTTTTACTTGCATTCTTCCTCCTGTCATTTAGATAAGCGGGTATTTGCTATGACCTCCCTTTTTAAGAAACATCTTATCGTAAATTGTATAAAAAACCAAATTTAATGTTCAACTATTTTTAATATTAAAATAAATAAGTTTTACATTTTTTTTTATCTTCATTTCATTTCAGTAACAAATTTTTTTTTAATTCTTCATAAATTTCATAAAAATTTTTACAACTCAATTTATGAATTTTTCTTAATTCATCCCCTCTAAAATCATGTTCTTTTTTCCAATTTCTCATTCTTGATTCTTCTTAATATTTTTCTGGAGGCACGTTTTCAAATACCTATATAAGAATTTCTATACGACAAACACATACGAGTACTCATTTTCTATACTCTTTCTCTTACTCAAAAAACAACTTTCGCCAGTTAAATACGTAAAATAAGATTTTTCTTATACAATTTCTTTTTAAAAAATGATGAAATAAATAAAAGAAATAAATGAGAAAAAAAATAATAAGAAAAGGAAAACATAAAGGAAAGTCAAGACGACCCAATTTTACTCATATAAATTACATTAACAACACTCTTGTGTACATGAAAACACTCAAATACAAGATCATCGCATCCTTATTTTTTATCCTTTTTCAAAAATATATATTGTGTATTTACATGCATATATTACAATAATAATATTATGTTCTTATATATATGTGTATGTTTGTAGATTCAAAGTCATGTAAATAAATTATTAATGTATACACTCTTATTAATAAATTGTTTATACTCGTAAATGAGAGAACAGAGTAATTTTTTTTTGTATTTTTGAAATTTTAGAAAAAAAGAAAAATTAATTGAAAGAAAAATTTTTACATTTGGATGAGTGGATGAGTTCGATTTATTTTAAACGATTATTACTGGTAAAATTTTAAAATTAGAAAATTTTGGAGGCTCAGTACACTCTAAAAATTTCATTACTAGAATTGCCGTTACTTACTCTGTTTACCTCTACCAAAATTACTCAAAAATTGTAAATTTTGTATGGCTTGTTAAAAAAATACACTCCCATTGAACCTTAAATCAAGAACTTATATTTAAAGAACTTGTATTTATAGAACTTGTATCTTTTATAGTTTCTGTGATTTTGAAAATAAAAAAAATTTTGCCAATTGAACATTGTTCATATTGTTCCGTCGCGTCAAATTTTTCAATTTTTTTCAATTTATGATTAAAATAAAATGTGACTGTTGATTCGGAATATTGTCCACTCAGGTAGGTGTCATTTACGAAAGTTAGACTTAGACAGCACGACAGCACTTGCTGGTTCTGTGAAAAATTGACGGACACTTCGATTAATTTCGTTAAGTATGGAGCTTTAATTCACGGGGACAGGGAGCAAAAGAGCTATCTCTCTGGAATGGGCTTTAAATCAAAATAAATCAAAAACTGACTTAGTATAGAAGTCAAAACTCACACTGTATTGCTATATAAAATTACAAGAACGTAAACAGGTAACTTTGTACCATTCTTCAAAATAAAATGATGAAAATAACCAATTTGAAAGAAAAACGGAAAGAAAACATAAAATAACTGGTCGAATATTTCTTTTTTCTCTTTCAATTTTTTTTTTCTTTAACAAAACTTTTAATAACGCGTTCGCCTTCTACATTTACATCAATACACCCATAAGCAAATGTCATAATTTCGTTTTACGCTTTCCTCCTATAATTTGTTTTACTTTTCTTTAAGTATACTAATATTTTCTTCCTTGTTATTGTTAACCAATCCTCTACAATTCATTTTATTATTTCTCCCCTTTTCTCACTAGCATAACTTGTACCCTACAACATTTTTTTCTGTTCAATCAGTTGAAAATTTTTCTTTTTTTTTTGTTCCGTATGAAAAAATAAAACTCGTGCTGTTTTAAGGTAAAAAAACAAAATAAAGAATGGAAAAAAAAAATTTCCAAGAACCGAAGAAAGTCTCTTTAAAAAAAATAAAGAAGGAAAAAAAAAGGGATAACGGTAAATTATTCAATTTATATGTAATATTTTCCCCCTTTTTCTTTGTAAAATTGTAAAATAAATTTGTCAGAAAAAATATAATAAGATGAAGGTAAACCAGGAAATAATGATAATTTTTTCCAATTCTCTATATGTATTCCACTTGTTCTTACACAAGCCGTTTCCGCGTCTCCTCAATTCAGAAAACGAAAAGAGAATTTTATTATACAAAAAACTGAGGATAATTCTTCCCTAAAGACATGAAAGAAGAAAAATATTTCAGCATGTGGTTAAAATTTAACAAGAAAACTAAGGGGATAAGATAAATGACGCACCTCTTTCTATTATTTTCCGAGATATTTCACTTCGCCTTCCTTTTAAAATTTGTAAAGAAAAATTTTTTTCTTTAGAAAAATAAAAATGAGAAAGATTTTTATTTTACAGAACAAGAAAAGGAGAGATTTTTTTTTTCTTCTTCTTAAAGGTATAAAATTTATAATAAATATTATAACAGTAAATCTAAAATAAATTGGCATATACTCCTATATTTATGTTAATGACATTTACTACAAAATGTCAAAACAATTTTATATCAAAATCAAACAAAAAGAGAAAAAATAAATAATAAAATCATTGGAACACTTCAAAATTTTTTTTTTTTTTTATAAACCATTAAATTAATGTTATCGTAATAATGATAATTGTTGAAGGGTTGTTAAAATATTAAATTATACTGTAAATATTATGTATATAGAACTAATACATATATACACATGTATATACTTTATTACATAGGTAGGAGAAGAATAATATATTCTCATAAAATAATCCGAAAATACGAGGTTAGAGAAATATTTGAAGAGTAGAAAATGAGTACGCCTTAAATTCTGCAATGTAACGTGAAATTTTTATATTTTTGTGAAATTTCTAATTGATTTCAATAAAAATATCTGGTCTGTTCCGATCACTGTTGACTGGTTCGTAAAGTAAACATGTTTTGCTCTATAATTCTCAAAGCCAATTGGAATTTAATCGAGATTGTGAGGATTATAGAAAATACGTTAAAGCTGACTAAGGCAACATTTCGTAGATTATTGGCGCTCTGGAAATATTCACACTTAACCAAAAATACAATATAAATACAATAAATTAATATCAAAACACATGTGTGAAAACAACTTTGTTGTATTCCTCCGAAACATGGCCAATGAATACACAAACACATTTGCCCAGTATTCTGGCCCATATGCATCAGTAAACCAGACCTCTGAACTTTAACACACCAAGAGCCCATTTCTAGTGTATAAGAAAGAAAAACTGGGAATGGATGGGTCATACATTCTCCCGCTAAAGGAAAAACGTTAATTTTCCCGTAAACGAGAAGAAGAACAGAAGTTAAACTGGTCCCTAACAGAGTTCATTGGAGAAATTTTGTAGAAATTTTATGCTCCCACGTTGAGTATAGCAGGAACAAAAAAACAGTAACAACGTAACTTTAAGGAAAATTAAATAAAGAAAATTTTGATTTCAAAAGCAAAATTACCTACAGCGTATTTCGTTATTCAATACACAATAATTTTAACGTATCCAATTAAAAAAATATTTACTAATATAAAATAGTTTTGATAATTAAAATTAAAGAATCTTTTTCAATAATTTTCGAAAAGAATTTTCTCACATCTTCTACAAAATTTTAACGAAATTACAAAATCTCCAACATGTTTTCAAATTTGAATTGAAAATTCTTTAAAAATAGAAAAACATTAAAGGATTCCAACATTAAAAGATGTCATTTTATATTTCAAAATCAAAAATCTTTAACTTGACATTTTAGACAAGCTTTAATTATTTATAAAAAGACTTCTATCAAAATACTTTTGAAAATTCATAACACTTAATTATATATGTGTTTCCCCACAGGCGGTTGTCATTTCATTTTTAGAGTTTTACTGATTTAATTTCATATAGTTACCTAATTTAAGAAATTCTACATACTAGTTGTGTTTTCTACCTTCAATTATTGTGTCATAACTTGTGAGCTCAATGAAAAACACAAAAATAAACTTGAATTCTTATTTTGATATCATTACAATATTTTTCATTTCAACTTACCCCGAAATTCCCTCATTATTACAATCATTCTATTGAAGTAGGGTTAATTTATTAAATATTTATTGTCATTATAAAATAATAAATAATTTTAAAATTAAATTTAAATTTAAATGTAATTAAATTAAAACTATTTTTTTTTTTTCTAAATTTATAAATGATTTATAATATTTTTAAATTTCTAATTCTTTTCCCACCTCTATTTCAGATTAAATTCCGATACACCCTCAAAAACTCATCATTCAAAATAGAAATTGAAAAAAAAATTATTGCATTAATAAATTATCAGGTAAATATCAGAAAAAATTTTAATTATTATTTTGATTTTCATTTAATTTAAAATAATAAATAATTTTTAAAATGAATAAATTATTAAGTAAATTTAATCCTGAAAAATAAATTATACAATTATGGAATTTACTATAAAAAAATTAGTTCAGAAAATTTTGCCACACACACACGCACACACATTCCCATAAATTTAAAAGAGAAAGTAAGAGGGACGAAAAAGAAAAAAATAAGAAAGAGAGAAGGAATTTTTACTTCACCTTAAAACTTTAATCCCCTTTTTTTTCTAATTCTTTTTCCTCTTTTTTACCTCTAGGAATTCTCTTAATTAATTCTTTAAGACTTAAATGAACTTAATAAATAGCTTTTATTTATGTACGTCATACATGTATGTATAGTTATATGAGAGTGTATATAACATTTTTATCTTTAATTATTATACACAAGTGTTTATTTACTTATACATTCTAATATAACATAATCAACTGCTATAATATTGTTATATATACTAACTACATTACTGGTATAATACATACACACATCTCACAATAATACTCGTATACAACGAGTTGAATTTTTGAATGAATCGATAAGCACCATACATGTTTTGTGATCTTAAAAGCAATAGCTCTGAATCTCTAATTCTAATTAAGTCAATTTTAAAAGAATTTTACCAAAAGATTTTGACAATTTTTTTTTTTTAATTTTTCAAGAATTTTTGAAAAAAATTGAGAAAGTAATTATTGTTGTTTAACTCTGTAAAACTTAATAAATTTATTGAATTATTTTATTTTTTTCAACTCTTTGTTATTGTTAAAGAAATTTTATAATATTTTAATTTGTAATTCTCCAAAATCAATTGCTCAACACAGCTCAAGAGTAAAGTTATAAGTGTCAGCCAGTCTTATTTAGATATCCCGCATTAAAGGAAGCAGGAAGGTTGTAGTCTTCTTATCAAAATTTATATTATTTTGCAAGGTTTTGATTCTCTATCTATCTCTTTCTATCTTCTCCTATTTCTATCTTTCTCTGCTTCTTATATTAAAGGCTTGTAAAGCTTTTACTATCCATTTATTTTGGTTTCTGTTTCATACCAGAGGAATTAGATTTAGAACATGACAAATAAGCTTTATAGACTCTTAATGTACGATTAATTTCCTACTCTTAAAGTATTTCTTTTTTATAAAAATATTGAGAATACCATTAATTTTAATATGTTCAAATAATGAACTCAAATTATCAGTAGTAAAAAGTATATTTTAAATTTAACACAAATTTATTCATTAAAAATTACACAAAAAATAATTAAAAGTTTTTTAAAAACGAAAAACCACAAAATTTCTTTAACATTTTGTAAGTATCATAATTTTTACATAACAAACAATAATATAATATTAAGGTTAAATGAAATTATTAACCCAGAAACAATATACAAAAACAAAAATTCATCGATTTTGTATAGCACACTTTTAAATACTAAAATTTCATTGATATCGACAAAATATTTGTACTAATAAGTACTCTAGTTAAATGAGTTGATTGTACCTCCTCCTGGGTGCGTGGCGCGGCCCTAACCAATCGAGATTCACCGCCCTGATGTACTCGAGCAGTTAGTTACATGACTAATTGTGACATAAAAATTAAAAGAATTTCCAGAATAGCAATAATATTATAAAGACCAGCAATATTGTACAATCATTTGAAAAAACTCTTAAAAACTTTTAAATATTAAAGGGTTAATGAAAGAAGTGAGTTATAATAAGTGTAATTTTAAGGCCGAAAACTGAAATATTTGAAAATTTTCAATGTAAACAGTTGGAATTTTATTTAAAGCATGAAAATGTGTTTTCTTCTCGAAAAAATTAAAGTTATTATTCAGCCATCTCATTGGTTAACGCCTAAAATTGTAATAATTACATATAAAATTTTTTACATATAAAAATATTGCAAAAAAATTGCAATATTTTCTCTGAATACTCAAAGTAAATCCCTAAAAGTAGACCAATTTAAAATTTTTGCTTTAATTTTTCAGTGGCAAATTTTCATAGATCCTTGCCAATAAAAACTTTTTCAACAATACGTATAATAATAATGATAGCTTTTAATATTTCTGCTTACTATATACGTAAATACCATGGTGCTTTTCAATTACAAGTATATAGGCTCTTAAAACATGTGTACAAACTTTATTCTATTATGTTGTACAATTATATTTATATTTATAATAATCTCACCTAATATATAGATCTTATACAACTTGTGAACTTGCTCTAATTAAGTCACTTTTAAAAAGAATTTAATTTCTAAACACTTCTTGCTTGCTTGTTTTTCTTACTTTGTTTTACCACAAAAATAATTTTCTTTCATTATTAATTTGAAAATTCGTTGGTTTTCCACTAAAAATACCTTACACGTGTTAGATTCAGATTCTAAAAGAAAATCAGCTAAAAAAAAAAATATTTTCTTTAACGCAAACTTTTTGTTTTCTTTTTTTAATATTTTCGCTTACAATATAAAAATATTTTTATTTAAATTCAACAAGTTTTTCTTCGCCATATATAAAAAAAAAAAATTAAAGGTTCTAGGCAAAACAAAAAAAAAAAAAAACAAATTTCTGAAAAGTAAAACTTAAATTCGAAAGTTTTGTCTATTCATCGAAAATTTTCTTCCAAAAATATTATTCAAAAACTAACACACATTTATGCAAATATAAATATTTTTTTACCCATCGAATCTTTTAAGAGAAAAATCTTCTTACCTTCCACCAACTCCTTACCTTCCATATAATCTACTTTATTGGAGGAAAAGATTAACTTTGCTTAAAATTACAGCAATAGTAGTTGTTTTACACTTACAAAATTAATAATGTACATTCGCTTTATAGAATTTTCTAACACATGGCATTATACGTATACAAATATTGTATACCTGTCGATAATTTTATATATACATACCTGTATTTCAAATTCTAAATTAATTTCAATTCTAAAAACAGTGTTGATGGTATTATTATATATTTATCACTTCTAATAATAATTGAGATGATGATAATGTTGATGACGGCATCGATATACATAATAATATATATAATATGTATATAAGAAATCTCCTATAATATATTTACATCCACTTATTTACAAAAATTCAATTGAGGTTTGCCTCTTTACACAATAATATTGAGCAATATACTTCACAATCTTCGCCATATAAACTCAAATTATATGGTATTGTATGTATATAGAATATTTTGTATACTTATATTGACAGATGTATATCATTTTTTAGAATATAACAGAAAATAATTCAAGTACCTACAAACAACCCCTCTCTCACTCTCTGCACTTTCACTACCATTTAAATTTTGTATTTATTTTTTGATTTCTGTGGTACTGGTTAGTGTAGTCTTACTTTAGTGATTAAAGCAATTGCTTTTATATTTAGTATATATAGGCTTTTCCTGAAATTAAAAAAATTTACATAAAGAAAAAAAAAAATTGTTCTCACCGCTGTTTTAATTTTCTTTTTTCCTCTTCTCCGCTCTATCAATATCTTGCATATCTTATTCTCTCCGCCTCTCTATTTATCATTTAGTTCTCTTCATACTTCACACTGTGGTATGGTGGTTGGTAAGTTAAACGAGACAAGAAAAAATTCTTATTGTGTTGCCGAAAATAAATTAATTTTTACCGTTTTTAACTGTTAATAAGCAAAAATTATACATTACATTTTATTTTATAAAAAAAAAAAATTTTTTTGTTTATATGTGTGTATGTAGAATGCCAGTAAAAATTAGTTGTAGAAGGAGGAAAGAGCTGAAGTAAAAACAAATTGAAAAGTGAAAATTTAAACAGAAAGTAAATTGAGTGGGTGGAAAATACGGAAAAAATTTTTTTTTCAACTTTTGTGTTTTCATTTTTTCTCATTATTATTTTAGATTTTTAGAAAATCTAATTCTTATCATAATTATTTTGATTTTTATTTAATAAAGAAAATTAAAATGAAAATTCAATAATGAAATTAAATGCTTAAAGAAAATTATTTTGAGGATTAAATTTCAAGTAGAAAATATAATAATCTTAAATTTTTGGTATAGCTTAGATTTTTATAAAGAACAAATACATAGAAGAAAAGAGAAAACAAGAAAAATTATTCAAAGTTTTTTTAATCACTTACGTCATTACTTTAAACTTTTAATTGTTTTAAGAATTTATAATAATTTTCACTAATTGTTTTTTAGGTTTAGAAAGTAAAAAGCTTAGCATACTTTTAATATTAAATGATTTTTTCGATGTAATGTGGACTTAAGCTATTTGTGGAACTAGTAATACGGATGTAAAAAGGGTGTGAAAGAAAGGACGGGTTCGAATTTTTGAATATTGAAATTGACAAACGTTCTTGTAACAAATAGATTACTAAAATAATTACTTACTAGTTACTAGACTGATTTTCGTTACAAAACGTCTCACCTGGGTTTCTTGAATATTTTTCAATCTGAAAATCAGATACCATAAACATTTTGCTTCTAAAATGTATTAAAAAAATTGCTAGATGAGCATTTAAGATCTAGTGTTTAATCTTCTCCATATACTTGATATTTAAATAATTTAATAAAAGTCCATTATTAAAGATTTTAATACTTTAAAATCATTTCAAAAGTTCAAATACTATAAGTGAGGTATGACTTTATTAAATTAATACTATAATTTAATACGAGTGCTTTAGAACCATAAAAAAGTACTTGACTGTAGAAGAGAACTTTTACATATCTCCTCCTTCTCTGAAAATTATAGCTCCCCAAAGACCTAAAATTGCCATTATTTATTACTTATTTTAAAGAAACGATAAATATTTTTCAAATTGTCTTAACGCGGAAGAGTATAATGTCGGGCTTTTTCTACCGCGGCATAGCATAATTAAATATTGGAAAAGCAAAATCTTAAGCCGTTTTTTCCAATTTTTATTTTCTTCTAAACCTTATATTTTAGGAGTTGGAAATTCAAGAATAATTAAATTAAGAGTTTATTTTCTCAAATTATTGTCTCTTGAAATTTGGAAAATATGAATTTTTGGCCAAAAATGCGAGGTTTTCCAAATTTCTATAAATACAGAAAGGTAACGGTAAATTCCATACTATCAAAAAATATTATTATTTTTCTTAACTCACGCAATAAACCCTTAAATTCTAGCATTATGTTAACGCCTCTTTCAATTTTTATTTTTTTGCTCATCCTGAATATATGCAATATTTTTATAAATAGTTGGATATATCCTTGAAACTAATTATTTAAATAATGTTGTTGTCATATTTAATAATGATTACATTAACTTTTAGAAGCTTTATATTTTGCTTGTTGAAGGGAAAAGTGCTTTTCTATAAGCCATTGGTTTGACACAACTTAATTTATTTTAAAAGAAACTAGTTGACAATAGAATTGTTAGAAATTAGGAAATATATCAAAAAACTTCTATAAATTTACATTGAAAATTAATTAATATTGAATTTTCCAATTATTGGGAGAAAGAAATCAAAAATATTATTAACGAAGATTAATTTTAACAGTTAAATAATTTAATAAATTGGATTTAGTTACAGTGAAATGATTTGAAAGTAACCATAACGAAAAATTCCTAAATGACCAAAATAATTTATAATTTGACCGCCCATTTCAATTATTTTTAAATCTATTCCAATCACTTTCTCATCATTATAAATAAAACCAATATAAATTAAATACAAAATCTCATTATGACCATTTAATTCATAGAAACATGAAGAAAAAGTTTTAAATTTCATAAAATTCAGTGTCTTAAATTTCAATTTTAAATTCAAATCAAAATTTATTTGTTCTTTGTTTCCTTACAATATTAATGAAAAAAAAAAATGTATAAAAAAAAGAAAGAAATCCAATCGAATTATTTCAATTTACTTAATTTCAACGAATCCTGTATGAAAAATAACCAAAATCACTTAGAATATCGCGTAAACAAGCTCTCAAATAAAACGTAGAACAAACAAACAAAAAAAAAAAATGATGACAAAAAAAAAAATTATTGATGTTGTCCCCCTCATTTACATCACTTTTAAAATATCCTTTAAATTCCTTATTGTTTTTAAGAAATAATAAGAACATTGTCATAATTATAATGATGATGATGGTGGATGTTGTCATAATATCCATTAGCTTGTGAGAGTCCATCAAATGTTCATAAATAAAGTAAACAAGAAAATGTAAAGTAAATAAAGAAAAAAAATATCACAGTTACAAATTGTACACCATGGTTTCGATATTTTCTTTCTCATGTCAAACTTTTAGGTAGTACAGTACGGTAGAACATAATTTTTGTTTGTAATTCAATTGATAATTGATTCATTCCATGGAATATTTTTGAATTGAATGCTATGAAAAATAGAAATGAAAAATAATAATTGAAAATGAAAAATAATGAAATTACTCAGTATGGTTCATATTATTTAATCCGCGGAGTTCATTTGAAAGGTCCATTAAACTTTAATAATTTTTGATATTCTCCCAATTAGAAAATCAGCTGCACCTCAGAGAAATTTTCTACATTTTCCAATTTTCTTAATTCAATTTAGTTTAGAATACAATTTAGTTTTGAATAATTTTGTCAATAAGTTTTTGAATCAACCTGAGGGAATTGCATATGGAGCTCTAAGCCATAAATCTGCTTTTAAATTCAAAAATTTCACCCTTATTATGATAACCAATATACCAACTATATTCGAACCCAAATGAATCTGGTATACTAAAAACATTGTAAACGTTCGCTAATGTAAGTAATATTGCTTCTGTGAATAAATTGATTTGCTTTGATGAAAATATTTTAATTTTAAAATAAAATCTTTTACGTTTATATTTACCCAAAGCGTTACAAAAAAAACAAAATGGAATACTCATAATAGCGAAAAAAAAAACGAAAAAAAAATATTTTCAGAAAACTAACAGAAACAAAATTTATGAGAAAAATTTCCCTTGTGGAAAAATACGAATTTTCCATTTTCTTTAATCGTTAAATATAGAAATAAAATTAAAATGTCTGGGAAACTGTTTAAACAACTTTAAATTTTTAAATTTTTCAATTCTTAAAAATTGTAATAGATCAATAAATGGTTTGTGCCTTTGAATAGTTGAATGGAATATTCTTGAATAATAAGAAATTTTTCGTGATAGCGAATTTTAAAAACTTGCATCGATTTCAAATTTCTAAAATTAGTCCCATATGAAATAAGTCTACCCACGATAAACCATTCAAATCCGTCGCGCATTTTCTGTAGTAAATTTTCTAAAGAATTTATAAACAGTTATACTCGTAATCAACAATTTTTTTTTTTCTCCACGGGGACGAAGTCCCTTAGGCCCCCTCACAGCGACCCATAGGATCTTTTGTGATACCCTACTACATTAGCTCTCTTCCTAGGCCTTTGACAAACCGCAGTATGGCAGCCACATCAAACTGCGAGATTCTCCCCGGGTTCCCCCCCCCCCCCCTCCACCGAAGCATCTCAGTCGCAGGCGAGCAACCGCCTCGCACTGACACAGTAAGTACTCCAAGGTTTCCTCCTCCTCCAGGCATAAACGGCAGACCTCATCCGCCACCCTGCCCATCCTTTTCAGACGGACCCTCGTGAGAACCCCCACCAATGTTCTCAAATTTGGACGACTGAGCGTGGTCAGACCCTGTTCCCCCAGTCCCAGGGGACGCACAAATTTCCTATAGTGCGACATGCCCAACTATTGAAGCTAACTAAAAAATTCTGAGTTAATGAAATTACACTTTAGTTCACATTATTTAAACTGCTTCTTTTTTTTTTCTCCTTTCTTCACTCCAAAGATGAGCATAGGACTAGTGCATGGTATCATAATAACACCATCACAGTAAAAGCAGATTCATTTAACATAATATTAGAATATTAACTAGAATATTAACTAAAATTAGACATAACTAGAATAATTTAATTTGGAATTGGAAAATCTCTGGACATACTTGCCAATTAATGCTATTTACATTAACTCCTCACACATTTATATATGAAAATATACATTCACTTAAATCCACAAACACATGAGTGATAACATCTCATAATTTAATAAAATACTAAAGCATTAAATTTCTTAATCATTGTCTTAAATATTTAGAATAAACTCTTTAAATTAGAATGAAATTAAGCTCACTTTTTCCAAAGAATAAAAATAATTTATCATCATCATTATCATCTGTTATCAGTAATTAATTCCTTATGTTTTTTTTTTTTTCTCCCTCTCTTTATTATTTATTTTTTCTCCTAATATACATACATAATTTAATAATCAACACACAATCAAAACAACAACAAACAAACAAACAATTGAAAAACCCTTTCGATAATGAAATGCTCTCATAAATTTTATTTTGTTTTTTTTTTTTATGTCCTTAATATCCTTTCTATTTATATTTTTATATAATATAAATTAGGATATATTTATAATAATTTGGATGATGAGTGATTCCTTGTGTTAAACAACAAAAAAAAATTTTTTTCCTTAAATAAATTTTTCTCTTTTTCTTATTTTTATTATTATTGCCTGATTTTTAAGAAAAACAAGGAAAATACCAAAAAAAAAACGATTACTTTTTCTTGTGCCATTTTTTTTCTCCTTTTAATTTGTTGCTGGCTTTTGATTTTCTAATTTATTGTTAATTTTCTTTCAAAAAGGATAGAAAAACATACTTCATTAAAATCGCATTATACAAGAATCATTGTGTTCTATACTCTTAATTACGAATTTCAGGATATTATGTTTGAAATCAAGTGAAAGTTTTTGAAATAAAAATAAAAAACGCAAAGAAAATAAGAATTGTGAAAAAATTATCCTTTCAAAATGTTATGACTCGTAACTTCCGATCGTCCGTTCATTATACTTTAAATTTCTATATTTAGTTTACTGTGTAGAGTAGCAAATATTATGCTAAACCTGAAAATTCTTATTAAATAGATTGCTATTCAAAAATTTTATTTACAATTTGTAATTTTAATTAATTGTAGAATCACTGGCATTTCCCTAATAATAACAAAAAAGTAACAATACTTAAGACAAGAAAATTCAATGTAAGAATACTCAGGTTGTGTTTATTATTGTTCAGATCAAAATTGTGCAGCATTTATTAGAAAAGAGCTGAAGAAGATTTTAAGAAAATTAAATTTGATTTTCATATGGGATTCATAAAGTTTTTAAAATTGATTAGACTTACCCATAAATTGCTGAATTCAAATATAAATTTCTGAAATGAATTACCGTGTTCAGCATTATGGAATTCAAGGACATTTCTCATTTTCGAAAACAGCCTCTTTAGACGAAAAAGAATTTTGAACTAAATTCTTGCCATATAATATGAAAATTCAAAAATAGAAACTTTCGAATAAAGATCAAAATCTCAAAAGTTATTTAAACGCTTGAGCTTGACTCAGCCTCGCAGTTACCCTATATCAAGTTATAATTAAATAGGGTAACTTCACAATTGAAATGGTCATATATTGATAATTATAATAATATAAAAATAATTTGCAATAAAGTGTTGAACCCAATTATTAAATCTCGTATTTAATTGTGCTTATTTGCAAAATTTCTCTTACAAATTAATTCAAATAAATTCATCATAACTTACTAACTTAAACCATTGATCCTCCCAACATTATTTTAATATTATCCCGACACTAGATAACCACATTTTTTACATACAATAAAATAATTTGACCACATAATTTGGCTTTACAAAAAATATTTAATATCCCTATAAGTATGCAATTACAAAAAATTTATATTTCTTTGAAGAATTTTAAAGAATTTTAAATTAAAATGTCATCATTTTTGATTAGGCTCATCCCATAATTATTTTATTTAAAAACAAAGAGAATGGAAAACAAAAAAAAATTTTTTTTTATTTTCCTAGAAAACTTAAAGGACAATAGAGGAAACCATTAGAAATACAATAAGAAAAAAAAATTAAAATAAAATAAAAAATAACATTACGGAAAAGAAACTTAAAAAGGTATCAAAATTTTCCACTCTATCGCTTCTTTTGATAATGAGATCCTTATCATAATTTTCAAGAAGAGTAAGTATAGAGTAAGAGTGCAAAAGATCTGAGAACAGGAAAACAAAAGAAAGATTCGTCATCGTCATTCACAAATTCAGAGAATCCTTTTTTTTCTTTTTGTTTTGTTTCAATTTCTTTTTCCTGTGTTTTAATAAGAAAAATATAAGAAAAAATTCGGGGTCATGAAAAGTTTGAATATAAAGTAAAAAAAAAATTTTTTTCCTTTGCCCTTAAATAAAACTAAAAATAAAGGCAATGAAAAAAAAAGTTTTCCTTTTTTGTCCTTCTATGATGAGAAAAAAAAATTTTTTGTTGCTTTTATCAAAATATTCGAAGAATATAGAAGTGTGTATGGCATGCCATTCGATTTAAAACAAAAATGTCATTTTAGTGTTCTAACCCCTTTTCTTCGAATTAGCTGTGATAAATATTAAAATTGAAGGACCAAAAGGCCACAATATATTGCAAAACTGTGAGAACGAGAGTTGAGGTGGGAAATTATTTTTTACAAAATGCATTCGTTTAAACGTGAGCATATTATAGGAACCGTAGGAGGTGCTAGAAAAAAAAATTTCTTGTATCTTGGTATATTCAAGTTACACGTGTACAAAAAGATGTTGGAACCCAATGTTTCTTATGAAAGTGCTCAATTTTATTCAAATATACTTGCGAAGATATACTTGCTAGAGATGAAAATCACTTCGATCTTTGAAATATACTTCTTTGAGAGGTCAACCTCACATTTTCGGAGTTCCTAGAATTGACTGGATGATTGCATGCCTTGGATACAACGAATTCCAGGCTTGGTTTTTGGTATTAAGATGGTCACTATACTTTGTATAAAACGAAACTTGATATACCTTTGAAGTCTTTCTTTGATTTAAGTGATTTGAAAGAAACATAATTAATTTCCATTAAATAACTATCGGGTAAGTATGCCCACTTAATATTTTCACCAAATATTTTCTACAACATGCATATCTAAATAACCACATGCAAAAGAGAATCTACTTATTATTATATACTTCAGTCAATTAACTATGATTATATAAAATTCATATTAAAGGAAAAGAAAATTCTCAGAATATCTTAACCATGAAAATACCAGGGTGTATAAAAAACAACAAGTTCTTAAAGGTATCATTTAAGAATTCATATTGGCACTCACTTATTCTCGCCTACACAAATTCCTACATATTTAAGTCGTACATATACATACATACAATAATATAATAGTATGTGCGAAATATAATATCTTATCTGTGTATAAGAAATAAATAAACACACATTATTGTATATAATTATTAATAGTCATTATAGTTTGAGTAGAAAAAAGGACATTTTCAATTGTACATACATAAGTATACACAATTTTGTTTTATTATCCTTATTCTAATATTATTACAGAATATTTCGGCCCCTTTTACATTAACTGTATAAATATAGTGTGATCTGCTGAAAGATGATACTTTTCTTGTAATATTTTATTTGGCTTCAGTTTTTTTTAGTAAAAATGTTGTTTATGTACACATATATGATATGTGTATGTGATTAAAGAAACACAGTGTGCCCGAGTTCCTTGCAGAGGGTTTTCGTTTAGAACCTACATTTTCTCCTTGTAAATTTTCGCAGCTACGTTTTCTCCTTGTAGATAATATGTTATTCCCGAGATTTTTCTTAAAGAGATTTAGTAGAGGAGAAATTCCATGGGCTTCGTCAACACTAACCTGTTAAATCTCAAATCTAGCTCGCAAAAGAGAGCTAGACAAGGAAAATTTCTCCTACTATTTTTAATTCATTTACACTCAATTTATCAACCTGCTTTTGCAGAGTAAAGACTACTCTCGAATATCTTCTATTCAGGGCTAATCTTAACTTGTCTGCACTCGACGCGTTTTCATGAACATGCGCCCGCCCCTTCACTTTCGAAGTAATGTGCAAACAAACAATAAATATTATACATCGCGCACAGTAAATCACTTTCTTGCAACTTTATCAGGCTGAAAGCAAAGTTCAAGTCAAAGAATTTTTAATTTTTAATAACGCCTTTTTTTCCGGCACTCATTACAAATGCTTACTTTGCATATATGGCAGAACCGGCGCTGTCTGTATTGTATAAATCTCGTGCATATCTTGTGATATTTCGCGACATAATAAACTTAGAATAAGTTCAAACAAAAAAAAAATTGAATATCATACAAATTTTATGTTGCTCTACTTTGTTTTTTTTTTTGTTGGTGTAAAAATGAATATTGAGTGAATTTATATATCCTTTGCAAGGATATACAAATATTTTTATTCTTGTATACCATAAGAAAATTAAATTGACATCTAAAGGGCTGGATAAAATTGAAAATTAAAGACAACAAAAAACAAGAAAAAGAAAATTCAAAGTAACTTGAATTCTCTCAAAGGATAACTTAAGAGTTGGGTAGTTGACCTAATGTAATGCAATTAAAGTTAATGAATGGCTTTTCGTAATTAATATTCTTGATATACCCAGTGGAATTCAAATTAGCTGTACACTTTCTTAGCTACAAAATATTTTTATACATATAATTATTATTATGATATATAAGTGTGTGTATATGTGCTAAAATTATTTATTTGTATATAATGTATGTAAATATTCTTATATTGAAAAAAAAAACAAAACATAATTAAAAAATTCTAAGACATTTTAAACGTTTCTTCTTTTTATAAGAATAAAATAAAGGCAAGTATAAACAGTAAATAAGGTAGTGTTCATTAAAAAGGGAACATTATACAAGCAGTTACTCACTCACCGAAATTATTTACGCTTATTTAATATGCATACAAATTACGCACACAAACAAAATTATATAGTTTCTTAATTAACTTTACTTTATTTTAACTTCATCAGAATACAACGTTTCTTAAATCTTCGTTACTTTCTTAATGCATAGCAAAATATTTATATTGGTATTAGTAAATTGTGATGAGAAGTGACGAGAGACGAATCTCATTTCTAACGGATGGTTAAAAATTATTTTAGTAATAAAAATAAAGAGAATATTTTCACTATACATAGAGAAAATAATGAGAAGTTGGCGTGTTAAAATTTTTGTCTAGATTTTAATTATTATTCATTCTTATTGTTGTTGCTGCTTTTACTATTATTACATCATATCGCTGGCCCATATTATTCCATTATATGTACATACAAATGCACAGCATATTTCAATATATTATGTAGTATAGTTATGTACTAGACACGGCGATGTCTAGTATATTAAAAATAAAATTTTTATTTTAAAGTGATGAATTTATTTTATTGCTTACACTAGGTAGCTCGCATTTTGCATTTGATTTAAAGTTACTTGCACATACATGCATATAATATATTTTTATATAAATATAAAAGTTTACATACACTTACATAATATTACAACTTTTATGTAAATGAAGTAAACAAGTCTAAGGATTCACTTTGTACATAACGAAATAAGAAAAAAAAAATCTTCTTTTGAATAGAAAAATAAATTGGCTTTTTTCTACAATTTTTTTTTTTTTATTTTTGTAACCATCTTTAGAAGCAAATATCTTAAAAAATAAAAAAAAAAAATTATGCTATCACGAAGATAAAAATTTAATAGAAATTCATTTTAAATGAAAATAGAAAATAATAAGGATTGATCTATATGGGAATAGCAACTGAGTAACAAGAATCTTCGATTTCGCGATTCTTAGAAATTTTCTTGATATTTTAAATAAATGAAGTAATAAGAATCCAATAAAATATTTATTTTCTCATATTTTAGAAGACACTTTTATAAAAAAAAAAATTTATTTTCCATTTTAATGAATTATTTTTAAAGTGATTTTTAATAAAAATTATGACACTCTATGTCCTTTTAATTTAATGCCTTAAAATGTTTACTTTTTAATGAAAAAAAACTATAATTTTAGGGAGACGTATGCTGCTACGTGCAATTAAAAATTAATTTTAGTGATACATTCGAAAAAAATATGGAGACATGAGCTAAATTAATTAGTTGTTGATGAACTATAATAAATTAATCTCGAAATAAATTTTGATATTAATGAATTTATAAAGAGATTTTCAAGGTTTTTCTCTAGTATTTTAACATAAAATTTTCATATTATTATATCTTCTATATAATATGAATCTTAAACTGATTTGTAAACTCGCTTCTATCTCTGTATAGAAAAATATATTTCATACTTTGGGTATATTTACAATTTTCTTCTAAAATGGAAAAGTAAACAAACAATTAATGTAAACATATTAGGAAAAATTACCTTAATTTGACAGTGTCCACTAATTCCTCTACACAATGTGTGATTTTTAATTTTAACACTTTATTTTCTTCGCCATTCTTTGTTGTGATTTGTTAAAATTTAAATTATTTTGATTGAGTTTTAGATTTTCCTCTTATTTATTGCATTTATAACAACTTCTACTTGAATTAATTAGACACTTTCATTAATTTATTGTCAATTTATTATTCATAAATGTATGAGAATAGAAATATTAATATGAAAATTGCTTTTAAGCCGAACTTAGAAAAATTCGCGTATGATAAATTTTCATTATCGTGTATATTAAATCATAAGGCTCAATATTGTTTTTTATCGTTCCTACCGAGCCGTTCTTTAAATGCAAATATCATAAAAATTAACACTTTATATTCACTTATATTACACGAGTGTTAAAGAGAATTAGCATTATTAATTTGATTTGAAGCATTGTTATTTTGAAATTAATTTCAACAGCATTGGAAAACTCAGTTTAATTTCTAAACTAGTTCCTGGCAAATTTAAAAAGGAATATCATAAATGTCGCTGGTTTTTTTGTAAATTTCCCATTTTTTCAATTTAATTGTAAAACCTACATTTTTTTTAGCACCAACAAAAAAATTTTCTTTAAAACAAATTTAAATTTTCCTAAAAAATATGCTAAACTATTTATTTTTGTTTTATTCTTCTGCCAATACAAATAATAATATTATGAAAACAAAAAGAAAAAATCAAAGAATTTTTTTTTTTTTCGTTTACATAAATTTATTTTTAATTTACATAAATAAACACATGTGTGTGTCTAGAGTGTCTATATATATTTGTCGTATTTTAACTAGTGTGTTGCTTACACAAATAATCTTAAATAAAAATAATCTTTAACAAAAAAAAAAACCAAAAATTTTTCGCTTTGAAGTGCTTGCTCTCTGTATTCTGTTCTATAAAGCAAAAATATGAGAAAAAATATTTCTTTACAGCTACAATACACGCAAGGTTTAATTGAACAGGTATACAAATATTAATATACTACCTAAACCGCTGCAAATTGCCACGACGTCAGAAAAAAGAAAATGACATTTTTTTTAATTATTCTAGGGCTTCAACAAAGTTCTCGATAAAAGAATTAAGAATACTAGATCGGAAAAGATTATGGTTTTTAGTCTTTTAGAAGTGATAAATCGGAGCGAACATCAATTTCAAAACGTAGCATCTTGGAAGACAGAAGAAAGCTCAGGTTCGCAAAATTACTCAGTCTCACTACCATAGATTCAGAGACACACAATAGCGTGTTGATCTTTCTTAAAAAGTTCGGCAAATATCTACTGAAATTTGAAAATCAAAATCGATTAAAATTGGTAAGGGTTAATTGCTAGGATTCCCGCCTGATTTTCCGAAAAAAAATCTTTACCTATCTGCTACGGAGGTTTTTGAAAATGTCAAAACAAACACCTCTTTCCCAAAAAATCAACATTTAAAAATTTTTCAGATCTCTCAGCTCAGTATTCAAATCGTTCTCCGTCTACTCAGACCTTTCTTTTTAACAATAATTGTCAATACAGAGAGGCAGCGCACCATAGAGACCAATTAGAATTACAACTAGTTTGATATTTAACAACGATTATACCAAGTTTAATTACAAGAGCTTCACATATCCGAAGCTTATTCGACAAAATGTTAATTGGAAATAATAATGTTGCCATTACAGCGCTAGTGATATTTAAGCACATCACTTTCATGTAAAACACTAAAGCATATTTTATCATTAAAAGAAAAAATACATACAACGACAATCTTTGTAGCTACTCTTAAGATTTTCTTAACACATTTGATTTATTTAGCTTATAAGAAACACTCTGTTAAAAGTACAGTAATTCATTACAATGAGGTATCGCATTTAAAGATATTAAAAACAGAAATGTATAAATTCCGCCACAATAACATATTTTTTTACTTTGTTACATCAAAATAATTTTTTATGACAGAATCCGTCTTCTCCAAATCGCAACATGTGAATCAAATGACGAACAGAAATAACTCGAAACCAAATTTTTACTTTTTTATTCCGGTCCGGGTGACGATTCGCGTTTACTTCACAACACTATCATTAAAATTTTAAAGAAACTAAATGCTTATATATGCATTTATGCACATAGGCATAGAATTTTTCACTCATGTATAGGTTCATAAAACATAAAACATCATACACAATACGGTGTGCATGTGTATGTTAAACATTATATTTAAAATGTTAACACAGTAATAAAAATGTCCTTTAAATTATCTTAAATAAAGACCTTTGTATTGCAAAATAACAACAAAAAAACATTAATTTCTTTTATTTTTTTTTCTTCTCATTTTCTTGTCTTCAATTTTTTATAATATTTACGACTCATACTACCATTATGTTCTCTGCCCACTGCTCTTCTTATAATACAGTGTTGTCTTCTTTATCTTTGATATTACATAACATATATTTATCTTATTCTCCCTATCTTCACATGAGTGAAAAAGGGAAAAAATGATTACTACATTAATGATACATTTCGTTGCCGGCCGTATAATATTTTTTATAGATTTATGATGAAATGACTACATAATTTCCGTTCCATTTTTACTTACAAAAATACATGTATATTAGGAAAGTGTCCTTAAATTAAAGAATCCGAATTCTTCCTTTTGACTCTTCCTCCACCTTTTCACTAATCAAAAATATATCAAATTCGTGTTAAAGAATTAGATCTTTTAATGTACGCAATTGTAAATACTTGGTCTCCTCTTATTTACGCAATATTCTCATATTCTATATGTCTGAATTTGAAAAATAAGTTAATATTGAAATTAAAAATTTGGAAAAAGCAAATATTTTACATAAATCTCTCTGGATTGTTGTGTTTTTTTTTGTTTTCAAGTTCAATTTGGGCCACAAATTACAGACACAAACAGAGCTGCTTCACGGCTATTAACTATCGTATATAACAGGTTTAGAAAATCACGAATGTTTACAGAGAATCAAACTATCATCAGTTAAGATACAGCAATTGATTAACGAAGACCTCTGCAAAAACTTTGTTTTGACGCGATAATTCGATTCATGATAGCTAGGTAAAGCCATGGATATCAGAGAGATATGCCTTTTGATCCGACTCTAAAACAAAATACTTATTGAGGCTTATCAACAACTTAAACTTTTATATATACCACTTGGAATATCAACAAACCAAAGGTAGTGGAATTCCTATTTATATTCGCCTCGTGGAAGAACAAAAAACTTTAACATGATCTTATATAAAGCAAATTAAGTATTATCGTAAATTATTTTAAGATTGCATGAACACGCAGCCATGCGCTTAATTATATTCAATTGTATGTGCAAGATATTCAAAGTTGAATATTGATATAGCCAACAAGTTATTTACTTTTGACATTTTGGTAATTGTTATTAATCGTAGATTCACGATTTTTAAGTCTATTTGTAAAAGCCCAATTTCAGAGCAACTGGAATTGAGTATTACTTAAACAAATTGGGAAGATCACTTAAATATTACTTTGCAATCTATGAAAATGTCTAACGAACCTAACGATAAATGAAATAAGGACATAAATTTTCATATGAAAGAAATTTTTTTTTTCCAATTTTAAGTTCAAAATAATGTAGCAAGTTTGTACAGAAATAAGGACAACGCACATTAAAATAAAAAACAAAAAAAATGTATAAAGGTATAAAATGATAAAAGGAAAATTCAGTCAACCATTGCATCGAAATTTTTTAATGTCAAAATCCTTAAAGACATTTTGTTCTTTTGTTTAATGCGTGTGTGTGTGTGTGTGTATGTATTATTTAAGTTTTATTTATAGACTTCTGCCTCTTTTGTCATCATAAAAAGAAAATCCTTGTACATATTTTTCTTAACTTTTACATTATTTTTTATACGATTAAGGCTTTATTGTCGGTCATGTTCAAACCTAAACACAATAAAAAAAAAAATCCTGTTTCCTCTTGGCCTACATATTTTCCGTATTTTTTTCCATTTTGTTTTTGTTTTCATTTTTCTACTTTAGGAGTCATTTTAATAAAATGAAAATAAAATCAAAGGTATGAAAATTATTATCGACTATGAAAATTTAAAAAATATATAGAATAATAATAATAAAAAACAAAAAAAAAATTAAAATAAGAAAAATATAAGTATATTATCCTTGATCCTTATTACGATACTTGAAATTTTTATTTGAAAATATAAAGAAAATTAAAGGATAATTCTAATATTTATAAGAATTTACAGTTTATTTTGTAAGCATTTTATGAAAGCTAGCGTAAAATGAATTTTTGACGAGTATTAAAAATGATAACAGATTTAAAATTGATGTAAGATAGTTGGTTAATAAAATTTTGAGTATAACACATCCGAAGAATTTACGGTCTTGTATAAATTTATAGTTGCTACTACAGATACTTCATAGCGTATATGAGGCATTTGACACCTCAAAAAATTTAATGAAATGACATTACTGCGTTGTATCAGACTAGCATAAAAAATTAAGAATAACTGAACAATTTCCTTCAAAAACTTAAAATGTAATTTTTCTTCTCAGTTTTGTATATTAGGGAAGTAATACAGCTACATTTAGAATATAAAGGCTTTCAGCAACAAATCGAAACTTCATTGACAATATTTCGGAGAAACTCAGTTTTATTCTCGTCTTAACTTTGTAAAACACTGGAATCTCCATTGGCACCATTTAATCAATCACTTTTACTTTTTGACTTTTTATTAGCATATTGTTCATTGGTGTTTTGAATCTTAGTGCAATAGATTTGTTTTGTGACTTTTTTGTTTAATTAATTAAAAAAAAAGTACGAAGAGATTGGTGCAATACGGCTCAAATTTTTGTTATGCAAAGAGATCTGAAGGAAGAATTCTATAGTATCGGGTAATTGTATCGGGTCCCCTAAAAAGTTATCTTCTCACATAATCACTCAACTTAACTTATATTTTTGCTCGCTATGATCTTTTTACTCTCGTTCAAAGTCCAAATGAAGCTTGAAATATTTTTTTGAAAAGCTCTATATTTTTACTGAATTCTTGGAAGCTCAATAACAATACCTTAGTAATGAAAAACCTTTAATAAATTCAAAAACTTTTTAAAAGTACCAAGTAGAAAATTAAATTCTGGAATTTTTTTTTACATTTTTCTTTGTTCATCCGGTTTTTTTCTTCCAATTTTATACAATGTTTTTAATTTTTCTTATTGTCTTTCTCTTTCTTTTTTATTATGTGCTTCTTATTTGTCTTTAATGTTAAGACATTTATTTATATTTTTCATTTATATTTATTATTTTTTATATATTTTATGATTAAATAATCGATTTTCATCTTTTATTTTTATTATAGTAAAATAAATAAAAAAGGAATGTTTATAACAAAAAAAAACAAACCCCTTCTTTTAACACAGGACCATCATAAAAAAAATTTACGATATGAAAAATGCGATTACATAATTTCGTAAAACATTAATATCTTTACAATTCAATACTTTAGTATGCTCATACCATAAAAATTACTCTTAAAGCTTATGTCAACTATTAATCCAAAAAGTTTTGATGGGAAGCTTCGGCCAATTCGAAACACGAATTGGAACGCAATTTTGACTTAGAATACTCCTTGCATGAAATTGATCATACTGTTCGCTTACGGCAAAAAAAATTATATTCGGTATTAGAAAGAGCACTGTTGGAAATTGTTCGAACACATGTGAACTTGATTTTTTTAATCTTCGACAAAAAATAATTTGAATTTATGCGAAATACTCGTAAATATTTTGTGACCATAAAAAAAAAGAAATAAAAAAAAGTGTCAAAATAGGTAAATAAAAAAAATTAAGGCGAAAATTAAGGAAAGAGTTATAAAACCCAATCACTTTCAAAAACAATCTGTTTTTATATTTTATTGCCTCCTATATGTACCAACATTATTTATACTAAAAAAGTGATAAAAACCTTTTAATCTTATGAGACAATTCAGAAAACAGCAATAGAAATCGATTATATTGTTATTGTTACGTTGTTAAACTTTCTTGATTCGGTATTCAGCTAAGAAAGTATAATATTCAAACATCTAAGTCCAATAGTAAATGCCAATAATAGATGCAAATATCACGTCAAAGCGCACATACTGGTAAACGCGAGACCAAGAACTACAACGATAATAAAAAACACTTAAGTTAATATACCAATAGAATCTATCTTAAAACAAGATTTTGACCACGTCTTCAAGTGCCCATAAGCTACATAGGCAATGCAACAATAGAGCAAACCAACCGCAGATGGGCAAATGAAACAATATTTAACGCGATTAAAATATTTTAGGTAGCTACCTCGCACATAGGAGCTGAAATCTTTCCAACGGAAGGATATTGGAGTTGTAGTAAAAGTTCTAACTGGATATTGTCTGGTTAGCAACATATCATGTGGTTGGGCTGCTCCGAAAAGAATATCTGTAAAGGCTGCAGTGGACAATAACTCACCTCTTATATTTATATTCGGCGTTATTTTTTTTTCGACGGGTCTTATTTTTTCCATCAGGCTACGGTTTAAGTGAATGTAAATTTTCTCTTAAGTATTATTATTGTTAATTTGACCGAATTTAAGGCGTTTAACCGAATTTTGAGGCATTTACGCTGGTTCGGATGAGAAAAATGAAAAAACAAGATCCGGCTGTAGCACAACGAGTCAAAGTGGCATAGGTATACCCTAGGCGGGGCACAACGTTAACCTTAGTTAACCTAACGTACCAGTATAGATAAATCTAAGAGAAAGAATTTGAGAATAGTATTTTGTATTCGTATATAAAAAGATTTCTAATATTATTGTCTTAATATAAGAAAATTAGTTTTGATCAAATGTTCCTGCAGCACACGAAATATATTAAAGTATATCAGAAAGTTTCTTTTTCCAATTGAAGAAAGTTTTATTCATTTCAAAATACTTAAAAATTCAGGAATTCAGAAAAATTTTCCTAGATTTTCAATTCGAAGACTTTAGTATTGTGCAACTCTCAATTCTCTGCTAAATCGCCTAAACCACTATAAAACCATTAGGTCTATCATGATTTAAAATTATAAGCTTTAAAATTTAAACTTACCACAAAGTTACTAAAGTATCATTTTACTCTCATTCTATTGTTATTCGCTTAAAGGGAAAATTTTTATTTATTTTTCTAATTACTTTTTTAAATTTAATATCTTTATCAAATCAATTATGAAAACACTCATTAAAAATTATTATTAATTTCAAATATTTTAAAATAAAATTATCCGAAAAGTTTTTTCTTTTTATTTTTCTGTAACATTATTAAACTTTATCATTCAATTTTTTCATATTTTCTTCATATTATTAAGCCCTCTTTCAAAATTACGTTCACTTATATAAAATATCTTACGTGTGTATGTGTATAGGCTAAGAAGGTAAAGAAAATCAGGATAATTTTCTTTAATAATCTTTTAAAACAAAATTGAATACCTGACTGATGATTTTTTTTTTATTTTACCCTCTAAGTGTTTTTTTTTTTCTTCACCCAAAAATATTTAAATGTTGGCTTCTTAAAAAAAAAAATAAGCAGAAAAAAAATGAAGAATAAACAATAATAACACTAAAGAGAAAATTTACATTTTATTTAACCAAAAATTGAAATTCTATCCTTGAAGGATAATCAAAATAATAATAATAATGTACAATAATTCAATTTTATAAAAAAAAATATTCTTTTCCCCCTCTCCACCTCAAAATGTTTACA
Source organism: Condylostylus longicornis (assembly GCF_029603195.1). Taxonomy (NCBI): domain Eukaryota; kingdom Metazoa; phylum Arthropoda; class Insecta; order Diptera; family Dolichopodidae; genus Condylostylus; species Condylostylus longicornis. The sequence continues at coordinate 2,095,641 of NW_026577982.1, forward strand.
AAAAAAAATTTTTTTTTTAAATATTTTAAAAACAGTCAAGCCCAAGAATAATTTTAAATTACTATCAAAATAACTGTGGTATCTAAAGAATGGCAGTAAATCTCTAAAATTTTCAAGGTAATTTAAAATTTTGTTAGCGTAATAATAAAAGGGCTTCCATTACATACCGAATATTGAAGCTTGCAATTGTGACCGAGACTGGCCTGTACCAACGTTTGGTATATTAAAAATATAATTAGATCTAAAAAGAAATCAACTTGATCGATATTTGGAAATTTTAATGCAGTATTTTTGTTAAATTATTAAGGCAAATGATAGAGGTACAAAAAAAGATATTGAACACAGGTTGTCTAAGGCAAAATCAACATTCAACGAACTGTTGCATGTCTGGAAATCACCCTGGTCAGCCAGAAACACTAAAATCAAAGCATTCGGCGCCTGTGTCAGCTACTGAAAGCTAACAACACAATATTGAAGCAAGCTTTGGAGTAGAATCAGTAAGGCAAAAAGAAAGTGTATAGACCTTACAATACATGGCGTAGTACAACAACATTAACAGAAGTTGAATTAACCGTAAAAGCATGTGGAAGCTCACTGATTCCAAATGGAATGAAGAAAGGATAAAAAAAAATTGTTATGCTAAATTCAATTGATAAATTAAAAGTTTAATAAGAAGAACGGCAAGCCGAATCGAGAAAATCGAGAAATTCTTATTATTAAAGTGACTATAAATGTGAGATACAAAATGATTTACCCTATTCTTGTAGGTACAATTATATACTATAGGTTTAACAAAGATGTCCTCAGGACATTTAAAAAGTCCATTCTAATAAAAATAAAAAATTAAAAAAAAAATCAACTTACCTCCTCTACGCCTACTTAAATTGGTCTTATATGTGCATATGACTGTGTGTTATATATACTTAAAAGTAAATTATATTTTTATGGATTCAAATTTTTTTTATCCTTGAATAACTTTTTAAAAAAAAATTTTTTTTTTTTTTGGTAACACAATAATAATAATAACAATAAGAATAAAATAACATTGACTTTGTTTTCGCATCATCAATTCATGGTTCTTTTAGTTTCTCGTTTTTTTAATTTACTTTTTCCTCTTTAAATTGGAGGAACAATAAGAAAGATATATAAGAGAGTGTGGTCTTGTTACTAAAACGTTTAGGTTAAAAATTGATTTTGTGAAAAATTTTATTATAATTTTTTTTCTTTCTCAATTTTCCTTTTTATTATTTTCTTTCAAATACAGTAATATTAAGGATATAGTTGCTCCAATTGGAAATTAAATTTGTAAATATTACCTCCACTTTAAAATTTGTTCTTTAGTCTCAATTATAGTAAAATTCTTTAGTATGTGAAAATTTTGTCTTTAAGCCTTAAAAAAAACTTTATCACATTTAGGAAATTATCAGAAATCTATAAATGTTGTAGTTGTAATTCAGATTGCAAAACAATGGTCATGTTAAAATTTACAGCTGCACATTAGTATGCTGAGACTCTTTTAAAATTCCTACCCTCAAATTCCTAAATATCTCCTTAAACTTTGACATGAAGATTATGGAATATTTATTATAATATCTTGCATGATTCCGTTTGCACACATTGATATCCAAGACTCCACACCACAATCCGAAATCCTTAAACGGAAAATCAACAAAATGCCTTTGATAATGTTGTTTAAATTTAAATGGAATATCACAGGAAGAGTCTCAAAGATTTCTGGTATATTATCTGCAAATTCCAAATAATTGCTTTTAAATAATTTTGTGAATATAAATTTAATTTTTACATATTATTTTTGTTTTTTGTCTTTTAGGTTAACGTGCAGCAAACACTAGATTATTTTCGGTATTATACACAAATCTGCTTCTGAAAAGGTAAGTTTTTATATTATATTTAAAGAAGTTTTAATACTTTCATATTTTCAATCAAGAGACGCAAAAGACTCGATATTTAAGCAAGTACTAATATCACGCTATATATGGACTCAAAAATATATTTTAATAGTACGATGAAAATCTTAAAATCTCAATTAAAATTCAATTATTTTACAATAAAAATCAAAAACGTTAAAAGACATTAGAAAACATTTTATTTAAACTAAGCTTGAGTAACGCCAAATACATTGCAAAGCATTATAACAAATTTAAAATTGCATATTGCATAAATGAATTCCACCTACACCAAAAAAAAATTATAATTCAAATCTTAATTTATTGCTCTGTTTACCATTAACATAAACATTTTATTCATTTATCAACACTCATTCCAAAATATACGCGCCCCATAATTCGTACCCTTCTCTTATACAATCCACCCAATTGTATTTACTTCTCTTATACAAAATACTCCCACTCAATAGTGTTTACACTACCCACTACCCAGTATATTTATTAAATTTTTTTTTTATTTTTCTCTCTCTTTAATTTTCTCACTTAACACATTTAATTTCAATGACTTAATTATACAAGTCGTCCAAATTGTATAAAAAAAAAAATAATAAACAACAGAGAAATAAGAAAATCTATTTTGCCTTGTTCCTCCTTTTGTTTTAATCAATTTTAAATTTTTGTTATCTCCCGCTATGCTATCGCATGAAATAAAGAAAACAACAAATTTTTTTCAACCTCAGTAGAAAATTTATTGAATTTTCTATATTACACTGTTCTTTTTTTATTCTCTCTCTCTCTTTCTAACTTATTTGTTCGAATTTAGTAAATCTTTATTTAATTTTTCAATCTCTTTCTTGTTAATAATAATAAAATTACTCACTTTTCTTTTAATTTTTTTTTTCTCTATTAATTTCTTGTTGTTGGTTTTATTTTATTGCATATATTTAGGGGTTGCTTATTTTAATTAAACTTTTAATGTAAAATTCATTGAAAAGAAAGTTTTTAAATGGCCTGCATTTTATTTTCTAAATTCAATGATTAAAAAAACGTGAACGAATGAAATAAAATTTATATGAACAAAAAAGACAATAATTTTTATTAACAATTGATTTGGCAATTGATTTCGTTCCTTTATAAAAATTTCTCATTGTAAGAATTGAATATGAAACTTTAATATAACCACTACCTCGTTTTCGGTAGTTTACTTGAAGGGCTTTAGTTGTATTTGTATTCGTATATTGCAATTATTGTGGTTGTTGTTTTTTGGAATTAATATATTTAATTTATAAACTTATTAGAAATATTAGATTATAAGAAATTATAACAGCATTGGTAAATTAATGACCAGATGCGTAAACGAAATATCATACTTTTTGCTGAGGACGAGTGTCAAAGTTTACCAATGTTATTACTTCGTACACATAAATTTTGAAAATTAAAATCCTTATGCATTAATGATGGAGACACAATGACAAAACTCACTATCATTAATTTTCCTTTTTAAAATATAAGCAGTGCGATAAATATTTCAAATTTAAATTGGTATTCCTTCCTTGTTTAAACTTAAATTCCACTCTTAATTCACACTACCATCATTTTAACCTTCTTCTTCTCATTTAATTTATTTGATGTTAATTTTATAAGAGTTTTGATGAATTGTATTAATGAAGGTATTTATGTATATGGTAGTATTGATTTATTTTCCTTACAACTGATTTACTTTTATTAGAATTTTTTATGTTGAATTAAAATTTTTTAGAGTATTAAAAAATTTTCATATTAAACAAAATTAACTAAAAAACAATGAATAAAAACAAAACAAAAAACAAACGTAAGATATGTAAATTATATATGTAAGCATTTAAACAAAGATTGGAACATATTTCAAATGTTTGCTACATTTTACATTTTCTTATGATAAAATAGAAAACAATTTATTGAACAATTGCATGACATTCAAAATTTTTCCAAAATAATTGATAATTTATGACACGTTAATGTCATAATTTCAACACCTAAATTTCTAAAACAATTATAACATTTAACTTGCAACATACTCCTTTGAAATAAAAATTACGTAATATTTCGTCATTCTTTACGATAAATTGAAAAAGCTAACAAAATAATAAGACACTTAGTTGGTTGACGTGGTCAGACGAGCAATGTTCCCCGAGACATCGCCGAGAACCCATGCGATTTTCTAAGGTCATACTTTGGGAACAAAGTTGTGCCCAAAAGAAAATCAGAGCTTTCGACCTGCAGTCGGTACAACAGATAATGTATACATATATTCATTTTCACTGTATTGATGAGAACAAAATTCAGAAATACCCGTTCCGCCTGGAAATTTTCAATGCTGAGCCACACCAAACCAACTCATCAATTCATTTATATTCTGGTTCCTGTTATAGCCTAGCAGTTCCCCACTCAAAGAAATGTGACAGTATGTTGAGCGTACACATAAGGCCTATAAAATTTCAGATTAAGCTTGTAGTATTAAATTTATATTTATGAAATTCTGAAAAATATTTTAGAAATGAACACGACAATTAACTATCTAAACGAAAAATGTTCGCTTCCGTTACGGCTCAGATCAATTTTACCGTTTTAGCTTGTATTCAAACCATTACTGATGTAATTTTACTACAAAAATGATAACTTAATGTTGACATCCTTGCAACTGCGATGTTTAAGAAAATTTTTACTTTATTTTTTTTATTAACCGAATATTTTACGAGCGCATTTTTTAACATTTTTCCGTTTATTTTTTTTTTCTTGTTCTTTCATCTTGATTTATTTAGTAAAAATACGGTTATTTTAATGTTCCTTCATTAAAAATGGGTAAAGAAAAAAAAGAACAAAATTGAATGGCAAATCAAAATTTAATGAGTTTTCATTTGATTTTACTATACTGCCGCTGTTGTTGTTGTGGTGCTGTACCATTTTTATTTGTATTTGGTTATGTTTATCGTATTGTGACTGCGGTTTTAGTTGTTATGTACATTTTTCTACTTATAATATGCTGACTATACTTATTCCTCCCGTTATTTTTCGTTTAGGCATACAACTACATTTACAGATAAATAAAAAATTTATCGCACTTCCGTAAAACAAATTTGAATTTCAAATTATTTTTCAATTAATTAAATATTAAATTTACTTTTAACTTCTGTTTTTTTTTTTATTATTCTTTTTATAATTTCATTTTATTTTTTAGCCTCGCGAAAAAGTTTTCGTAATAAATAAAAAAAAAAAAAATAAGAGAAAAATTGAATATTACCGCACAGGTGGATAGGGTGTGAAAATTTTTTATTTCGTTAAGGAACACTAAAAAGGGTGTAGGGGGTCTTGACTGATTATATAGATGAGTTTTATAGCACAAGAACAACAAACCAAAATACAATGAAATATTCATCATTTTTTTTTTTGCTTCTTTTGAAAATTAGAAATTAAAAAGAAAAAATGAATGAAATTTATTCTAAATGTGATTTAAGAGAAAACGAAATTTATTTACAAATATATTTGCATTTACAATTTTAATGTTTGTTATATAATATAAGTAAATAAATTTGAGAGAAATAAAGAGTAGAATTTTAATGTCTTTACACGTACAGTGAAATCTTATTCTACTGCTACAGAAATTAATCAATTCTAGGGAAATTAAAACAAAATGAAAATCAAAACCTCATTAAATCTAATTTTTTTTTTATTAATTTTTATATGAAATCTTTAAGAATAAGAAGAAGCAATGAGGACATTACAAAATTTATATACAGATATATACATATAAGGGTAAATATAAAATAATATATAAAATTTAAATTAATCCACTTAATTGAATTTAATATTAAAAATTCTCTCAAATTATTTACTCATAATACTAGAGAAAGAATAATTTGAAATTACAAAAAAAAATTCCATTTTCACTATGCAATCACTTATAATATGCTTATACACAATTAAAGCATTAAAATAAAGAAAAAAATTTGATTTGGTGCCATCACATAAACTCCCTTATTGTATGCAATGTGGTGGGTAAAAATCAAGAACTTTATTGAAGAACTTTATGAAGAACTTTATTAAAGAATTTGGAGGATTTGACATTAAATGAATCTGAATATAACAATATTATAATTTATTTGTAAAGGAATGCATCCCTTAAATAAATAATAAGTTGTTATAACTTATTTTTTAAAAAATTATTATTTCCTAATTGCATACTTTTAGGGATTATAAAAATCTGAAGTAAAAAAAAGAATCCAAACAAAAATTTGAAAAAAAAGGACTCAAGTTATTGGTTAATATCAAACAACGTTTGACATACCTGGGATTTTTCCAGATAAACATTTATTTGAATATAAAAGTTTAACTTCTTTTCGTAAGATGCGTACAAAATTGGAATGAAATGCATGGACAGACGAAAAAATGGACCGATAAGCGTATTTTTTCTCAATTTCTTTTTAAAAACATTTAATTCTCATTTATCTTAAAGATGAAACCACAACAAGTATCTTAATTGCGGAAAATTTTATGAATTTCTTGCAGTATATTTTGTGTTATATTTTTATCTTGTTTTCGCTATAATCCATTTTGTATGACAATATTCAAAAGAGCTTGTTTGACTCGAGAAATATTTAAAATCAAAATTAAATTAAAACAACCCAACTTATTAGTGAATGTATTCTAAACCTTCCGTTGTATAAAGTACATTAATCATTCTCAATTATTTTATAAGACATTAAAGGGTTAAACATTAAAGGAAAACAAAATAAAAAGAATTCAAAAATATTAGAAGAGAAAAAAAATTTTATTTTGTGTTCAAAAAAAAAAAAAAATAGCAAAATAATGCAAAACTGAGAAACTTTTTAATTATTAATTCGTAATTAAAAATGGGAAAATATCAAAAAAAAAAAATAACAAAATAAACCAAAAACATAGAAATTAAGAGTAGAAGAAAAAAAAAAAGTAATTAAAATTAAATTTTGATGGAAAATAAGAAAATGAAACGAGTGATGAAAAAAAATAAAGAAACAACAATGAAAAGGCAACAAAAAAAAAGGATATGCGAGCATCTAAAAAAAAACGATTCATTTTCTTAGAAAACAAGGGGACAAATTTTGTGCCTTACCCACCGTCATTCTTATACAATTTCATTTTTTTTATATCTCGAATTTTTAATAGATAAAAAACAAAACCACAATAAAGTAATAATGAAAAAATTGGTCATTTAAAACAAAAAAAACAAAACAGAAAGAAAAAAAGAAATCCAGGTGTTCTCAAGGAGATACCAGAAACAAAAAAGAAGAAGAAACAGAAACCAATTGTTGCAAAGTTGCCTTTTTATGTGCCATAATTAATTTATGGCCTATATAAATATACTCAATACTTCCACAGGCTATACTTCTATAATGATATCGCCCCCACCTACTCTTATTTCTATCTTCATACGCCAGAGTTATGGCAAAAGTTATTTTCTTTGTTTTTTTTTTAAATCTGGGACTTTTAATTATCTTCTGTACACTTCTATTAATTATAATTCTATTATAATTTCAAAAAAATAATTTTTACGACCAAAAAAAAAATATTAATAAAATTACTTTTTTGAGTTTTTTAATTTGATTTTAATTTTTAATGTGATTTTATAATATTTTTTTTAGTTATTGAAATGTGAAATTAATATTCTTGCGTGTTTTTTTTTTTTGTTTCTGTCAGGAATCTATATTAAAATTCTTGAAATTTAATTGGTTTTTTAGAAATTCAAAAATTAATTTTATTATTTTTTTATGTTAATTTTTAATATTATAATTTCGTATTCAAATATTTACAAATTATTGCCTCTTATTAATATATATAATAGCTATAATATGCACTGTATGCTTCAAGGGTTTACAAATATAAATAATACGAGTATAGGAAATAATATCGTAATAATTTAGATTTCAACATTTATTGAATTTGAAAATCCAACCACACAGCATTGAACATTTCTGTAAATACGAAATAATCTGTAAGTTATTGTATTAGTCTATTCAACTTATAGAGTCGAATTGACGTCAAATCTGCATATTAACGCACTACCATTAATTTTTTTAATTTAAAATTTAGTTTAATCATGAAATGAATAGAAGAAATTTCTAAAGGCAAATTTCAGGAAAATCTATATAAATTATCTACACAATTCAGAAAACTGAATAAACTGATAAAGCAATTAATAGTTGAATAGGTCTCATGTAAACAAATATCATTTGGACTACAGTATAAAGCAATGTGAAGAACAATTGACAAATAATTCCTTCATACCCTGTAGCTGTCTAACAAGAACGCCAACCTAAAAAGCGGTAGGTCACTGGTTCGAGTCCAGTTCGAAAAAAAAAGGTTCAATTCATCTTCAATTCTAATTTTTCTTCATTGACTTGTTCCTTCGGTTACGTCATCCATCTTTTAATTTTCATACAGATAAAATTTCTGTGAAAAATCTCTACATTTTGGACAAGAAAAAATAGTTAAATAATTTAATTAATTTGCCATTCTTTCTATTTTTGGTTGTAATCATTCATATAAATTCAAAATACTGCAAAAGAATGTATTTGCAAACAAAATTTAAAACAAATTTTTTTAATTTCACAGTTCTTAAATTTTTTTCGTTAGTTTTTCCTCACTAATTTTGTACTTTACTTGTACGTTCTACTCTTCTATATGTTCCATGTGTTGTAATTCATTTCGTCTTCTACTTCTTACTCAACTGTCCTACAACTTTTAATTCAAAATTCAATTCAATTTTGGAACCCGCACCATAAAATTTTTTTAAATCATTAAAGTAAATAAAATTCAATGGTAAATAACAACACTACTGATGGATACTTTTTTTACAAATATGACAAGAGGATTTCATCTTTTGCTCTTCAAACACGAACAAGAAAGAAAAAATTTTTAAAAAATACACAAAACAAAAACGAATAAAATAAACTGCAATAGTTGAAAAAAAATAACGAAAACCTTTGGTGGCTTGTTTATTTTCACAATGTGATTTTTTTTTTTTCATTTATCATTTTATATGGGAAATAACAAAGTGGAAGAAAAAAAAAATATTAACGAATTACAGTTAGATTACAGTTTTAATTTTAGTAATCAAAACTGTGAAAGAGAGACGACAAATATGAGAAAGTATGAGGAGAACAGTTTATGTTCAGTTATAAATAATGTCATCTACCTGTTAAACGATAATATTTTTTTTTCTTTTTCAATTTCTATGTATCTTGTTTTTTACTCACTCTTCCGCTGTTGTCTCTCTTTTCAACTCTCTTTGAATTCATTTTTTTTGTGTATTTTTTTTGTATCTAAGAAAACTTTTAATTAGTTTTTGCTCACCTTAACTTTTTTTTAAGGTAAAAATTTCTCAGATGTAAAGTGATAAAGTGTTCAGAGATTTAAAAAAAAAAAGAAAATATAGACAAGATTGATAAAAACAACTAAGGGATGTTCAATTAAACGATGATATTATGTACCAACGGAAGTAACATTTCGATACATTTGATTAACCGGTTCTCACAGGGGATAACTCGACAACTCTGATCTCGACAGATGACCTCTGCCAAAATTGGATACCATCTCGTTCCTCGTAAATTTTTAGAAGAAGGAAATTCCCAATTTTTGATGCAAGTTTAGTGATTAATGAAATTAATTAAAATTCCATTTCAATGGTAAGTACCACAAGATGCTTTTACCAAATGATGTGACATGACGTGATGCCTCCTCACGTTACGTCATATCGCGAACAGCTGTGTCTAAATGGTAAATAAACAAATCCAAATTACATAAAAAGTAAACTTGAACACAAACATCTTTCCGAATTGGAATGAAATGGAACTACAATTTTTGAATACCTTTTTAATATATAAATTGTACTCTATCTCTTTAAGAGTGCAAGTAAATAGTAATAATTTTCTTTTTTTAATCATTCTTATATTATTATTTAATATAATGGTGTTAGTACAGTATTTGAGAATTATAAAGGTATACTAGTAACTTTAAAATTAACGAAAAAAAATATTTTCAAAATAAACAAATATTTTTTTAGAAAAAGCTGTTTAATTTTGTACATACACACAAATACTCTAAAACTCAATAACAAACAAGTAGATACACCAAAATTTCAAGCAATAAATAAGTAAAATTAGTAAATTCTTCTCAAAAATGTTGTAATTTTGTTGGTTGGTTGACGTGCAGGCGCAGCAAATCCACCGCACCCCAATTAACACAAATATACCATTTTGCTACTACTACCTCGAGATCACTAGGTCAATATTGAGTGTACGATTACAGATGACGTATCCTAGACAACTGATTCTCTTGAGGAATGTATCTAAATCCAAGATGTTAATTCTCGGGATCTCGTTCAGCAACGCCACGCGATAAATCTGGCCCCCTTCAAAAATTTTTCTAATGAAAAATGGTCCCCTTCTCTCCCCTTTCCCGGCAGCTGCGACACGGCAAAATCTCTCCAAGGCATCGCAACGAGGTCACTCGATTCCCTAAGGGCCATTATATTTTGGCCATATCTTTCTTGTGCATGTGGGCAGAATTTTCCATCTGCGCTTGACCAATGGCAAATAATGCCTATTCGTTTTCACTGGGAATAAGTACCCGTTCAGCCACAAAAATATATCCATACCTAACCAGCTCGTCCGCCGGTTAATTTTCCGTTTTATTATGGTGGATTGAGCCTTAAAGGAGTGTAACACTATTGCGAACATTATAAACTTTTTGCTTCTTCAATCTTATTGCAACTGGTCTTTTCATTTAGCGTATGTAAAAGTTTTTCAACTTTTATTACCGAACTATTAATATTATGCGGTACATTGACAATATTTTTGTAAAAATTATTCAAATAATTTTTTAAACCACCGTATCGCGGTTACGGCTTCGATTTGAAACCAAGTTGAATCTTCTTACAAATGCCAATCACTAAATTTTCATGCATTTTTCATACACAAACACATATTATTATGCAACCAAATTTTGACGATATTCCAATAATTTCTAGTTTGCAAATAGATTAAAATCCTAGGATTTGAACATAAATGTAAAATTGTTTATTAAATATTAAATAAAGTGCAAATTAAGTTCAAAAAACCATAAAATATAAAAGAAATTTACAAAAATTTTTGTCAGAAAAAAAGCAATATGCAACAAAATCTGAAACAAAAATCCAAAAAACAAAAAAAAAACAAAATTTTATTTACAACCATAGGGGGGAATCTTGTATTTATAATCGTTTGCAATAAACCCGACGGGACGATTAAAAATTAGTTTTTTTTTTTTTTTTACTCTTTGTCTTCATTTTCTTTTAACTACTATTTTTTCTATTCTTATGCTTTTACTATTTTTTATTTATTTGATATTATCAAGATTTAACTGTATTGTGTTAGTATTTAATTAAAAATATAAAAAAATAAAAATAGTAAAAACAAAAAACTAGAATATTTGTTCCCAACTACATTTAAGCATGGCTTTTTAATGGTGAACACTATGGTTATATTGGTATTTGTATACATACAAGGAATGTTATAAGCATTCTAACATTAATTATTATTATAACTCTTAAAAAATTGCTTTGCTGTTAAAGAATACAAAAAAAACACATACAAAAGAGAAAGAAGTCACTATGGTTTTAATTTAATTTTAAACTTTTTCATTTTTGATTTAATTTTAATTAAAATGTCATATTTAATTTACACGACCTCATGGTATAATGATGATAAAGATTAAAAAATAAAAATAGAACAAAAAAATATTTACTACTATTATAAATTGCAAGAAAATTAAAAAAAAAGCAAAAAGTAATTTTTCTAATATTTTTCTTTTTTTTTCAAATTTATTGCTAGCTAGTTTTGAAAAAAGAGTTTAGCTTAATATTAAAGAAAAAAATTTTAAAGTTTTCAATTCTTATCCTATAAATATGCAATGATTTTTAGTCAAAAGGTTTTAATAAATAATAAATAAATTATAGAAGCTGTAAAAAATTTACCTTGAGGCAAGGCAGATGGTGTACTTCTGATAGTTTCCTGGTCGCGCGCCACTTCATCTGGTGTGTCACATGTAAATGTTAAATGTATTTTTATGGAATGCTCTGTTACGAACAACTATTTGGATTCCTGCTCCAAAGATTTTAATTAAATTTTGATTTCGATAACGGAGAACATCGATTTTATTAAGGTCATTTGTAATTTATTTAACATAATTTAATTTAATTAATCATTTTATAAAACAGTAATTGAAATGATTTCTAAAGGTAATAAATTAAATTTTTATACCCTTAATGGCCCTGGCAACCGAAGGTATTGATAATATTATATTAATTTATTAATATTAAAAATAAATAAATAAATTAATTTTTCTTCTCTTACTCGAGCGTAAAAAATTAAAATAACTTCCCCAATTAACATAACATAATTGAAAAATGAAAAATCTCATTCGAAATAGACAAGTATAATTGGAAAAATAACACACTCATTTAAAAAATGAGTAATATTTTAGAGAAAATGAGAATTCTTATTCAAGAATAGTTTCTAAAGCAAATTGACTTAAAAAATTAGACGCAATTTGGAATCTTTAATATACAACTGTTTCAGAAATTTACCGCCTTTCAATCACATTCTAAATTCAATATGACATTAATCTCACGCCTTAAATGACCTCTGATATTTTCTATTAAAAAAATCTTTAAAAATTCTTTCATCATTTTTTATTCGTAAATAAATTCTTTTAAAAAATAAATGAAATGCAGCAATTAAGTTAAGTTTGTTTCTTACATAATATTAATTTGGGGGGAAAAAAATAAAATATACAAAAGAATAAATTTAAAAGTGCTTTCATTGTTAAAATCTTAAAGAGAACAATTTACAAACGATTAAAGACAACAAAAGTAAAGATGAAAAAAAAAACAAAAACACAAAATTATCTTAAAATTAGTTTACTGTTGTTCCCTTTATTACAAATCTTAAGTTGAATTAAGTTGGAAAAATTGAACTTAAAAATAAACAAATTTTCACATTTTCCAAGAAAACAAAAATTAATTTTTAAAATTTACTTACAAAAATTAATCGTCTGTTCAACAACACATTGAGTGCAAAGTGAAGTAGTATAGTTCTTGGTATGGTGTTTTAGGCATGCCTTAAAGTTTATTTCGGCTCATATTAAAAGCAAAAACATTTGAAATGTATCTGAAAATATTCAAGATTATTTTTGATTTGACATTGAGCAGCCTTTCTAGTAGGATCCGATTCCGAATTAAATTTTGTGCAATAAATATGCGTTTTTTGTCCAAAACAAAAGAACCACAGAAATTCTAATTAAAACTTCTAATACCGATAATTCTCTAGGATAAGTCAAATTATAAGCAATAGAGTCAGTGTTTCGGGCGGAAGATGTTTGGTTAAATGTATTACAAAACTTTTAAGACGATTTCTACAATTAAATAGAAATGTTCAATCTATTGTGTTATCTGAATCTAATTTTAAATTTGTCTTATCAGAATAAAACAGGTTTTTTTACATAATGACCCTTAATTAATTTCATTCAAAAATATTATTCAAATATTCGACAATCAAGATTACGATTATATAGAACTTATGTACAGATAAATTTTTCAATTTGTTTCTTCAAGTTAATTTTGAAAGTTTTGAATACATTTTAAGTAAATGCATATGTACTCGGTACTTGTACTTTTCACATGAAAATACTTAGAATATAATATAGAGGTAAAAGGTGAAATCACCCGAATTAGGTTAAAAATAAAACTTTTCTTGTTTAAACTTTATCTTCTTGAAAAAAACAAAAAATTTAAATTTTATATAAAAATGATAAAAAAAAAACAAAATGCAATCAAAATCAAAGAGAGACAGAAGAATATTAAAAATATAAATAAGAATAGTGACATTTATGTACATATAAATATTACATATGTATAAGTATATAGATATGTCTATAATGTTTATACAAAACAAATAAGACAAAAAGTTTGAAGTGAGTATAAATGCAAGAGAGCCATATAAGTATTATTGAAAAGACAACCCCATAAAATACGAGAAAATGACGAGAAAAAAATGAAAATATAAATTTTCATTGATGTTAACGGTATTAGTGGCAATGTATGCTACCATTTACACTTAATCAGGCACACAATAATTTTACGGGTTTTTCAAATAACGGAGCCCATTCAAAACTTTCAAAAATTTCTTTTTATCAGACCCATTTTTAGTTACTTGCAATAGTAAATGTAGTTGAAATGAACTTTTCCCTAATACATATTCAAATTTTCTTAGTTTATTTTATTTTAGTCGACTCGGAAGCGAATAAGTGCCAAATAGAAAGGATTGCAAACTGACGCAAACAAACAACAGATATGTAAACACGAAATTCGCACACATGCCTACATATTCCTTTTCGAATTCCCTTTTTACTTTAATGTAATTGTAAACCACTCTCTTACAAATAGTTTTCAAAATTTCAAAAATTTGTTATAATTCCTATTAATGGTAAATTTTTCGAAATCCTAACACCTAACTCCCAAGTACGAGTAACTTCACTTATTATCCGTTCCTGTATGCACATGATTTCACAATAAATATGAATAAAAAGCTCCAATTAAGATAAAATAAAATTCTGAAGAAGAAACAATACAAAAATTGAATTCCAATTCAATTTACAAAAAGCGAAAGAGAAATTCAAGCAGAACTTGGTCTTGAGCCCCTAACAAAAAATCAAAATGATTTTAAAAGAAATAAAAACTTATTCAAAATTAGGGACGAATATGAAAGAAAATTTTAAATTTGACTCCCTTTAAATATTATACGTGTAATTTTTATTCTTTGTTCCCAAAATGTTATACCCCTATTTAGAACTAATATTTTTCTCGAAAATCGGAAACAAGAAAGAAAGCTGTTTGTGTATGTTTTCTGTGAAGCAATCATTATTATTAACATGAGTGTTCAAAAGAAAATTTAATTTATCTTTAAGGATTTCTTTAAATTTTTCTTAATCTTTATCTATTTCATTTTGGAGATTGAATTTTTCTCCATTCTCCTTTAAACAGACTAAACTAAATAAATATTCTCGCCAGCTTCTCAATATTTCTGCAGGTGGCCCATTCTGAATCTCAGCTTCTCTGCGGGTGGCTCATTCTGATACAGGAGACGTTTTTTAGGCAGACTGGAGTAGTTCTCTGGACGTCTGTGAAGAGACTTCAATGAATTTAGCAGGGAGCGCTGTGGTGTAGAGAGATGCCGAAGGGCAAATTCTCTCTTTAACTAACTCATCAAAAATTCCCAAAAATTATTATTGAATTCTAAGGTATAAATTAAATTCTAAGGTGGATTTGTTCCAGTAAAATTTACATTAAACTTCGTCTCTTTATTCGCATTTAATAATTTTCACATTTCAAATCCAGATGTAAGCTGTATAACATCTTTTAAATTGTTCTGTATTTAAATAAATCTAGATTTCTTTTCATTACATTGTGTTTAAGAAATTAAGAATATTTAAATCAAAATATTCATTTTCATTTTTTACAATACAGAAAAAAAAACTTTAAAAAATTCCCAACATTTTAACCCCAACTCTTTTATTAACTTTTAATTTTTGATTTTAAATCCGTTTATTATTTTTATAAGAAAAATAAAAAATCAAAACACTTCTAAATTTAATACGAAAATAAGCCACCCCCAAAACATGAGAAAGCCAAAGAAAAAAAATATTAATAAAATGACAATAAAGAGTACGGAAAAAAATTTTTGGTGAAAAAAAAGGACGAAATCAGGCCAAAAAAAAAAATCTCCAAAAAGTTGTTAAAGAAAAGCAATTATCTCTTAATAAAAATGAAGAAATAAAAATCAAAAATTGATTTTCTTATAAAGGTCCTTCAGCTTCTCTTTGTGATTCAAATTTTAAATTTTCATAATTTACCTTTATTTTCATCACGTTGTCAGTTCAATCATAAACAACAATTTGCTATTCTCGGAAACGATTGTGAAGGTGGCGAAACATGGGTTTTTGAATAATGGAAATGGAAAAGAACACCAACACAAAATATATCTTATAGCACCAATCGTCATAAATGGCCACAACCAATATTAGCAAAACTTTTTGAAACCTTTCCAATGGCATAAAACGATAATTGGTCGTTTCGATTTTGGCTTAATATCAGGTTTCCGTCCATCCATTTTCATCCATGTTCCAGTCAAAATACACGTTTACGGGAAATCAAAATTAAAATAAAAATGAAATTTACATTTTCCATTATGGGCAGTCCGCAGTACGATGTTTTTCCTAACCAATTCTAATTTTTTAAAAAAAAGTATAAAAATCATTTAATTTTTTTTATTTTCTCTTTACTCCTTATCAGACTCACTTCTTATTTTACAACATTTTATTAAGCGTTTTTCAATAGCTCCAAGCAAATTTTTTGTCCCTGCTAATTCTTATTAGAAGGCCTAAAAAAAAAATAAAAAAAATTTATTCTTTTTTCCCCCATGCTCTCATCTTTCCATTACAAATTTTTTATGAGTGTGTTAAAAAAAATTTTTCTCTGTCATTTTCTTTTTCTTTTAACTACCAATCTACCTTTATTCTATTGTCTTTATTAGGTTATTTAGAAAAAAAAAAAACTGAAAAATCCTCCAAAACAGATAAGGAAGTGAAATTCTTATTACCCTACAAACTTCTAACTTTTATTAGACTCTCTCCCCACCCTCTTCCTCGCACTCTCTCTTCCTATCGTCTTCTGTCAGTCAATTTGAAATGTTTTTTTCTCTAAAAAAAACTTCTTTTTTTTATTTTAATTTTTATTTTTCTTATTGTTTTCATTTTAATCGCGAATGAGCTCTTCTGATTCATTATAGCAGGTGATTTAAAATACAAGTAAACAAGAAAAATGAAAAAAATAAATAAATAAATAAATTTGATTCTATGTTCTTCATCATCGTATCTTCTCAATGCTCAATTTATCATCTTTCGGTATATATGGGTATATGAAATGGAACACCACCTTACATCTCAATTCAACTTTATTGCCTTCAAAATCTGATTGGAAGCATTGAAAAGAAGTTAACAGGTGCCATTCTATAAAAAAAAATTAGAACAAAAAGAAGAAATAAATTAGATTTTTTTATTTGGTTTTTTTTATCTCCGTTTAGCTTTAACCATAAAGAATTACCAATATAATATGGTATTCTTTTTCTCTTATATTATAAGAATAATAAACGTTTATATTATGTACAAATATAACATTATTTTATAGCTATACTGAATGATACTAAATATGCAGTGATAACGTTATTTTGCAAGGGTTATTAAGAAGAAGTGGTACAATAACAATGAGATGTAGAGGAAAATTTCTGCAAAGAAATGCAAATTTTCTAAATTCGATCTCAAAAATTGAGTATCTTAATTTCTATTACACTCCTGTCTCTTGTCCCCTTTTAATCTTTTATCTCAAATATTGAGGATTATGCATTACTCTTCTCTTTGTTGTTAATCCTTAATATCCAAAATAAATATTGACAATATTCGATTGATCACTTTTCTTTTATTAAATTCATTATCTAGAATTTTTTAATTGTCATAGTTATGTACAACTCCAAACCCATATCCCAATCTGCTACGAAATTTTAAGTCTTGATTTATTAGAGAACGGGTTTTCTATAACTATACCAGCTGCGGGGAATCAACTCCCATAAAATATCAACTCTCATAATATCAGAAGATATTTTGTCGAAAGTCAGTGCAAGACAACATTCCTTATACTTATTTGGCGACAAAATACACCTTACATATTTTTGTTATATTGCAATGCACTGTCACTCCATTACAACAATCAAGCACACTGCAATTATCGTATTTATAATTCCATTCATTGTTCACATACGTATTAAATCCCATGGAAACTAACTTTGCTTGTCATTACTCGAAAATAATTCCCGTTTAAAAATTACACGGTAGTTCTTGTAAGAAAATTTTAAAGAAAAAAACGTCAAAAATAATATTACCGAGAACTTATTATAAGCTTACACGAGTCGTACACACTAAATATATTATAAAAGTACGTATACTTATATAAAAATTTTATTCGTTATAATTTTATGAATCCTGTGGGTGACAAAAATAGGATAAGTGATCCAAAAAAGAGTAAAATAAATAAAATAAGAAAATTTAAAAATCATAATATCATCCTTTCTTTCTTTTCAAAATCAAAATAAGATTTTATTTAGCATCGTCACCAGACGTTCCTTTTTCTTTTCTCTTTACTTCCTCCACATTAAAAGCAGTTTTTCCTCTGAAATACAGCATTTTTCTATAAAACTCTTCATTTCTCAAATATAAGAAAAAATTTCAATCTCAAATCAAAATTCTTTCTAAATTTTTTCTTTCATAATGATTTTTTTAAGCAATTTTTTAACATTTTAAATTTTTTTTTATACTTAATGCGCTCAGAGCTCTTGAAAAGCTACAACAGCACACCAAAATATTAAAAAAAATGCTCGATTGCTCCCATGTTTATGGTTTTACGTGGTTTATAGGATTTTTTTGTTTTTCTTTTCTTTTTGATTTTTCACCTTATTTTCTTTCTGTGTATCTTATATACCTGGTGTTCTATCATGAATGAAGTGATTTCTCATACATTTTCAGATAAGTGATGAAAGGTACAAAGGCAAGGCAACCGAAAAAACAATAAGCAAAAAAAACCAGACCATAAGAAAGTGTAGAACTTTAAAAAATCTTGAAATACAAGGGATTGGGGAGAGTGGGGAGGAGGTTTAGAAAATCCTTTCAACAAGATAACAAGAAGCAACAATAATAATGAAAATCATGAAAAAAAAAATATGATTTCTGTTTTCATTTATTGTAAAAAATTATAGAAGAAAAAATTTAAACAAGAAACAAAATGAAAGAGGACAAGCGAATCAAATTAAAAATGGAGAAAATTTTCATTTTAACTTTAAAAATATTTTGATTTTTTAATTTAAGTTTCTGTAGGCCAGTTTTGTTATCCTTTCAATTACAAATTTTTTACGAAATATTTACAAAATATTCACAATACACAATCACAAAAACATTTTTATTTTAATTTAAAAAAAAGTGTCCAATGGATGCTTTCATCAATTATGTTATTGACAATATTTCATTATTAAAATTGAAATTTAATCGAAATTTCTTAATGAATAATAATATAAATCTGTAAAAATTTATTTGACATACTATTCTATAACCTGAAACTAATTTATAAGTGAAACTATATGAGAAACAGGGTACAATAATGGGGACTGTATGCTGTTTTATATTTGCTTAAAATTTGAGCTCCACTAAGTAAATTCATCTAATACTTGAGTCCTAAGTTAATATTTGATTCAACTGAAAGCACTTTAAACAGCCGTAACTCTATGGATAGAGTCATTTATTTCATGACAAAGCCTTGCTTATAATCTTACCAGTGAGTTATAGAAGCAACAAGCCATTAACAAAACTGAAATTTTTTATAATTTTTTGCCACTCAAAATGCCAAAGGGTGATTCAGGCCATATAACATCCGATAAAGGACCTAAAATGAGTAAAATTCTTGTTCGAAACAGAATGTTAAATCGAAAACATTTCTGAGCTACAGGCATTTTAAGAAAATTTGGCGAAATTTTAACATATCTAAGTTTTTTTAACTTATAACTTTCGTCTAGAAACAGATAGCAACTTTAAATTAACATTTTTTGAATGAGCTATTAGAGGGCTTGAAATAAACAATAGACGGTTATTTGGTTTGAAATGCTTTTTTTCGAAATACAAACATTCGTACTTTAGAAAAATTTCAATTTTTGCTCTTCTTTTATTTTTTTCCTATTCGTTTCTCACGAAATTTTATAAAACTTCCAAAATCCATTTAACACAATGTTCCGAATAAAAACCTTATTCATTTTTGACCCTCTACCCGATGGAATATGAATATGTATGGAATATGTAATATATGTATATTATTTGTATATTTTTACTTTACGATGTATAAACCATTGAATTATTGGCACGCAATGGGGCTTGAAGTTTCTAAATTTGTCAACTTTAAATTATAATGATTAAAACTCACTTTTGATCTTTAAAACTTTAATTATAACTAACATGCACAAATCCGAATTTTTCAATTTTTGTTTGGATTGGTTTGGAATGTATTGAAATCACTCTTCTAGTATTCCTGGGGCTTCTACTTCATTAAATCAAAACCTGTTAACAAATATTCCATTTATTATTGGAGACTGACTTTTCCAGTGTGTGTCTAATTTTTCATTTTACATTTAAATGCAAACGCGCACAATATGGAACTGAACCACTGAAAAATTCTTTCTTTACCAGAATCTAAAATGAAAATTTGAAAATAAATTTACATCTTATATAAAGTATATATGGATGCATTATTGTTTGCATTAAGAAATTCCCTTTACAAATATTATTATTACATCGCAACTCATTTTAATTCAAAAAAAAAAAAAAGAAATTACAAAATCAAAACACAAAAATAGCAAACCCAATTTTATTTTCTTTCATTTTTTTTTTCTTTTTAAAGTCTAAAATATGCGATGATAATCCCATTGCGTATTCTAAAAATGTCTAAAAGACGGTTCCAATAACTAAAATAATCTTTGGTCTTTTTATGGTTAAAGGTTATAAATAAAATTACATAGAGAAAAAAAATAAACACAAAAGGGAAAAAATCCAAATGAAATTCTTTAATTTTATTTATTTTTATTATTATTATTATATTATCCTTTGACAGTATTAAATAAATGAAAAAAAAACTAAAAGGACACGCCATCATAATATTCATAAGTAAAAAATCCAAAGAGAGAAAAGAATGAAAAATCAAAAAATAAAAATATCATTTTACAGTATTCCTTCTCTTCCTCTTCCCCTCTCTCATACTCTCCACAAATAAATTCGTTTCTTTCAGTAATCTGTACTGTTCTCCTCCCTCTCTCTTCCCATCGAATTTCAATCTTATTAAAATTCGTATATATTCGCATAGAGATCATAAGATGCATCCTTAAATAGATAAATTTATTTAAACATTATCATATTGCATTCAGGTAAGTATCATAACGTTATATTATTATGTATATATAGAAGAATAAAAATAACCTTCATATAATTGTGTACTCGTGATCATTGACAATGAAAATTGACTTTGATATAAAAGAGTCAGAAAAAACAACAAACAAGGAACACAGAATTTAATAAGAAGTTGCTAAGAAAAAAAAAAAATATGAAGTCTAGATAAAAATTCTTAAGTATAAAATTGCAAATAAATAAAATATTTTATGGTCGACCACTACACGATTCCGTCTCCTCCATGATAGTTTTGTTAAAGAGAAATAAAAAATATTAAAAAAATTATAACCCTAGACTTATTGTAAACTCATAGTGATTCAAGGTATATGAAAACGAATATCGCATGTCCATGACAAAGGTTTTTTCTCCATTATTTTTACTTTTCTTAATTTTGAAATTTTTTTACTTCATATTTTTTGAAATTTTACTTACAAACACATATATGCGTATAATAGAAATGGAAAAAAAAATTCAAAGTCATATGGTTGTACAAGGATAACTCATATACAGTTGAAAATTATTGTAATATTCTTTTATGCACTATCAGAAATATTCCGACAATATGCGTTTAATAAAGGGCACTATTAGAAAATATGCTTTGAAAATGAAGATAGAAAAATTAAAAAATTATCAGCAATCATGTTAAATACAAAGCATTGTCAATTGCAAAAAAAAAAAATAATTGTTATAAAGAAAATTTTCCTAAGTATTTTCAGTTTTCTGTAAAAAAAAAGGAATTTATTGATTCGAATTTTAATGATTGTTTTGAAGTTCTTTTAAAATGAGACAGAAGAGTATGTGCATGATTTGCTTTTAAGAAAATTTTAAGACATGTTCACAAAATCATTCATGGATAATTATACATTAACAATATTAAAAATTATGTCCAAAGGAGTGCAAGTTGTTTACGATTTAGTAAACTATTATTTACGAATTACATTTTTCGTTCATTTTTCAAGAATTTCTTCAATTATTTCCCATAAATTATTGATTATAGTTGCTGTAACAGAAACTATTAAGTAAACTTAATAAATTAATCATACTGCGAAAATCCTGTGTTATAACCCAAAATATTAAAAATAATTTTTTTGGAAAATTAATTGGAAGATAATGTTTGATTTTCCAATTAATACAAAATATCAAATATGCGGTTCATGTCTTCCCATAATAGGTTCCATTTTAAAGAGGTTTAATGGCCGAGTTGATCTTCTAAAAAAAATGAATTGGTAGAGAAAAAAACAATCAGGAAATTCTAAATTTAAACACATTGTTCTCTAAAACTAAATTGCTTTCATTCTTATTTATTTCGTAAACAGTAATAGCCAAAAAAAATCTTCTACAGAAAGACAGAAATCCGGCTCTCTTACTTTTAAAAAATTTTTGGTGGTTGCCATATTAAAGTTACTGTAAAAAATATCGTTTTTTAATTCATTTTTCAGTGGTTGCGGTATCTGAATTTAATGTGTTACAAAGTTTTTTGTGTGCTTGTTAAATAGCCTCATTTTATACCCCATTTCTAACACAAATACTACTATAATAAACACAACCAAAGTTATAAATTACTTGTAATACAGTAAACATAAAAAAATTTTTTGCCTTCAACAGCTCCTGCCACCTACACCAATTTTTTAATAATAATCCTACCTCCTACACCAATTCCCTTAATAATAAAGATCTTCACGCTGGTATAGGATAATGCACCACTATGAACACCCAGCATAAATAAGGCTCATATCGAATTTGACATGAGCGTTATCGTGTACATTTATATCTCATGGCCCTATTGGGTTGCTCTGAGAAAGCCGGTATTAAAACACAATCCACAATTGTAACAACAGCTTAAATTTTTACAAATTTTATTTAAAAAAAAAAAAAAACAAAAATAAATTTAAAAAATCCTCAAATACTTTTTAAGTAAAACTGATTTCAAATAATTTTCCAACATTATGTTATGCAAACACTCTTAATCCTATACATATATGCAACAAGTTTCTGCTACAAAATCGATTCAACTTGTCACAAATTTAAAATTCAAATTTAAAAGATAAAAAACACAAAATATCTTAAAATCTTATTCCGAAATCAAATTGTGATCATTCAAAATATTTCCATTATTTTATGTGATCCTTTGAAGATTACTATACTACCACCACAACAATAATAGGCATTAGAATAACAATAATTGTACTACAAAAGTAAGTGATTTTATATTTAAGTTACAGAATAAAAATAAATCTGAGATTTTTTTTTGCTTAAACCGGAAAGAAAATCAGAATCGCAATCACATTTGGATCATCAAAATCCACATAAGTTCTTTTAGAAGAAGAAGATGAAAAAGCATATGGAGGAAATAATAATATTATTGCTATGGTATGCATATTATTATTTTTGTCGTTTACTTCTTAAATCAACATTAAGATGCTTTGAGAAAATTCACCCAATTTCCCATAACTTCCATTATTATTCACTAAATTTCATACATTCGTTTCTTCTATATTTCAATCTTTAACGATAGCTAATTCTCATCGATTGTAGAATAAGAATGTGCCCTTAAAACAAACATATTATACTTAAATTTAAATCAGCCTACTTTTACCTAATTTTCTATACTTAAAATAAAAGTTTCTTTCGTTTTTCGTTTCAGTAGTCTTATCCTTATAAAATATAAATGAAAACAATAATAATAAACAATAAAACCAAAATAAACAAATTTATGTATTTAAGATCAATCTTACGGATGAAAAACTCAACGTACAAAAAAAAAAAAAAAATAAAAATAAATCAAAAACAAAAATATTTTATATAAAATCGAACCCGAAAGATAAATTGAAATCCTTTTCCTATTACACACCAAAAATCATTTGTTTATTTAGAAAATAAATACAAGTAGAAGGATTTCTGAAGTACTGAAAAGAACGAAGAAAATCTCCGCATGTTAAAAATGAACATATATTTGAAGGATTGGAAAAAAAAGGGTAAACGCAACGACATATAAAGAATAAAATATAAAAAAAAAATATTGAGCTGGTTTATTGAGCAAAGACTATAAGATATCGGCATTTGTATGTTACGTAATTTATTAATCAATCTTGTCAAAGTTCGGCAATAACTAAATTTATACGAAATTCGTCTTAAACTTACAAAATTGTCCATAAAAATGTGATAGGTGAGAATCTTTGCTTGGGATTTAATTGCCTTTGTTTGGGACTCATTCTAACTGTTTTAAATTATTTTAATTGAAAAAAAGAAATATAAGCGAAAACGAAATTTTTAAGAATTTCAAAAATGTTACATAAGTGCAATAACACACCAAAAAATTTCGTTAAAACCAACAGAATTTTTGTGCTCAATGGCTCATAATTGATTCATAAATTCATTAAAATTAAAATGCTGAGTTGTTATACAAAAATTGTGTCTCAAAAACCAAATATTTATAAAAATTCTTCAGAAATTCGAAAATATACCAAAATTTATCAAAGTTCCAAACCATTATTCTCTAATTGTCGTAATATTTTAACAGATATCGCGCTGCAAAACCATTATATGATCATAGTATGATATTTGCTTGAATTTGATCATAAAATTACGCATAACATAGAATCTGAACGGGTCAAAATTTCAAAATATAATAGAATTGAAATATTACCGTATAATTTCTTTAAAAATTTTGGCCGTTTCACCAAAATTTCTTATAAATCTTCAATGAAATTCTGCATAATCTAAACTATCCTTTTCCTTATCACTTTTTGTATATTGAATTTCATTCTTATTTCTGAAATATTATTTACCCTTTAAGCTTTTAACTCAACTTCAACATTAAATAGGTACTTAAATGTGGGTGAAGAGCAAAAGAACAAAAAAACAGAAAAAAAAAACAGCGATTCTACATATCTAAAATTTGTATTTGTTTTCTTTTTTTTTCAGTGTATAGTTGGAAAATGAGTAAAAATATAAAAAGCCCTTAACATTTTTATGTCATTTTTGTTTAATTTTGCTGTTTTTTCTTTCCATCTTTTTATTTTTGGGCCATTGCCCTAAATATAAAATATATTTAAATAATATTGTTACAATATCCTGAATTAAATTCAAAATACCCAAATATTTCTTATGCTTATATAGAAAAATTTGCAATTTTTATATGAAAATCAACATATTTTCTAATTTAACCAAAAAGAAAATTTTTGTTTTCTCTTAGTTTTTGTTCTTGTTACTTTTATATTTTCCATTTAGTATTCTTGCATTTAAAATAAGAAAAATAATAAAAAATTGTGTACATATACAATTAAATATATGCACATACATATACATATAAAAAAAATTCACGCTCAATAAAACAACAATTTGATTTTCAACTCTTTCTCTTCCTCTCTCTTCATTTCTTTATTCTTTTGCGTATGTAGATTTGTTATGGGGATTTAAAAGAGATAATGTTGTATAAAAATATAGGAAATTCACATAGACAGAACATGAATTTTTCTAAATTGAACAAAAAAAAGGATTTATTTAGGTCCTAAATAATGTAAAAAGAAAATATAAAGATTCATCAAAAGTAAATTGTAGCAAATATATTGTTTATAATCATATAACATTTACTCTTGTTGAGTACCACAAGACTGCTTATATGGTATATCCAATAAAATATTTAATAATAGCAAACAAATAATAATAGTATATTGATTGAGATCAAACGAATAGCTAAAGATACATATGGCGTTAGTTTATATTTATCTAGGACTACATTAAGAATTTATTAAAAATTGAAAATAATTTATAAATTAAAATTTAATAGAAAATTATATAAAATGAAAAAATAAAATTAATAATCAAAAATTGTGACGGTATGGGATTCCCTTTTAAAATATTCTCAGATTTTAATATTCATCACTTATCATTTATTCTTATTTGTTGATTCTTGATGATAATTAACGATTATACCCAAATTCCAGTAATATATACACGTACAATTTATTTCTTATATAATTTTTAAGACGATTGTTAAAGGCTTCTCCACAATTATATATGGAGCTGGTATTTTCTTCCATTCTATTATAGTTATTATTAAAGCAATCTTTCATTTGGCAACTTGATCATATATTGTGCTTGTTTTTATAAACCTCTTTACACTTATTGAATTTTCACTGAAATTATGAAATAGCTACATATTTATAAATATTATTTTCCTAAACCTACAATCCATTTCTCTGCTTTCTATCAAAAATTTCTTTGATATTGATTAAAAAGTTTCCGATATCATATTTGATTATGTTAGACATATAAAATTTATTTAAATATTGATTTTATTAATCCGAAATTATTACAACAATTTTTGTTATAAAAAATATATTGAATATTTGAACTACTATTCTTTTAAAATTGCACATGTGTTGGAATAATTCTTTATAGAGTACTTATACGCGGTTTGACTTATTTTAATGCAGTGATACTCTCTGTTACCTCTTTTATATGTGTTAATAGTCCTGCCCCCTAAAATAGTCGGTACACACTGCTTATGTTTTGATTAATTCAGTATGGTCTGATACCATGATACTACACTTTATCAATTATTTCTTATTTGTTAAAAATCCATTTGCCTACTTTGGATCTTCTGTTTTTTTGCGTTTTCCCGTCCTGTATAAATAGTATCTCCATATTATATTTCTTTTTTTTTTATTTATGTTCGCTCTGCTATAGCATTATTCCTCCAGTTTTCTCTAATAATGCAATCCATTCTAGTAACTCCAAATCCGCTTTACTGTCCAAATATTGCGAATGAATGAACTCGGAATCAGCATCTTTTGCTTTGTCCATCTTTTTATTTAATTTCAAAATTATTTAGAAGTTAATTTTATATTGATTTTTAATTCAATGCTCTAAACGGGACTTAATTATAGAATAACAAGTTAAATCAACAACTTATTTATTTCAAAATTAAAACTTTTAATATAGCACTTGGTTATTATACTGTTTTTTTAAAAGGCCCCTAAAATTGTCAAAAATATTTTAAAATTTTTAATATATTTAAAAAATTTTTGAAAAAAAAAAAATCTGTTTCCATATAATTTTGTATTTATAAAAAGAAAAACCTAAATTTTGCCAAAAGCATTCCTTTAAGCGATTTTCCATCAAACAAGGAAAAAAAAAAAACAACTTTTATCGCTAATAATCATAAAATTGTTTGTGACGCTGTCTTTTTGTATATTTTATATATAAGAAAATCTCAATTTATTTTCAATGTATCTATAGATATTATTATAAATATGTATGCATAACTTTATGATTTAATTTTATTATACAAATTCATGTATATGTATATACCTATTGTATGTATACATAATGTACGTAAAAATAATGAATGATAGCATAAACTCAACTCTATATATTTCTTAATTCTGAATCCTAATTTAATTAAAAGACATAATCTTTAATAACTGTTTAATAGAGAAAAAAAAATAAAATAAAGAAGAGACAAAGCAAAAGAAAGGATAATGTTACATCATAAAAATTGTTAATTTAGTGATTAAATGTAAAGAAAATTTTTATCATTTTCTTATACACACATAATCTTACATGCAATTATATAGACCTACATATATATTCACAATATAAAATTAGAAGGGCTTCAGAACCTTGAGTTTGTGCCTATATATTCCTTAGTAAAAGATCCAAAAAGGACTTAACGTTTCCTTTTTTCTAGCTTCGAATTCGTTGTTGATTCGAATGGTATTAGAATACTAATAACAATAGGCAGTTAAAGGAAAAAAATAATGCACCTAGAAACAGGCAATTTTTTCTATATACTCAAGTATGAATCGTTTAGTTCACTTTTGATATATATACATATTTTCCGGTTGCTCTAATAATTTTTGATAAGAGTCCAAATTCTGTCATTTTTCAACTTATGAAACTCTTACATATTTTCATATAAACTAGGATATATATTTAAAGTTCCTTAATAAAATTTTAAAACTGCAGCGAAAAAGGCCGTTTTAGACTCATTAATGTACTCAAAACTTTAAACATGATTTCGAATTCTCTTTTGTTTCTCTTTCTCAGGACAAAAGTGTCAAACATTAAAAAAAATAACGGCATATTTCATATTTTTAATTTTTTCATACGGCCCGCAAAAATAACTCTAACATCACTGAATCGTAAAAAACAATTTTCAATAATATAAAAATATATAATAGTATTATAAAAATTATATGTATACATACATATACATACAATTATATGTAGTTATAAAAGAAAAAAAAATTAACAGAAGAGAATAACAGAACGGAAATCATATTATAACAAAAAAGTACTTGAAATGAAAAGAACGTGTTGTTTTAGAGCCTAATAGCATTTATACTAAAAAGTTATTAATTTTTATCGCTAGAGAAAATGTAATGAAATTGCGCTCATTCATTTCATCTCACTCACATAATATTTTCTTTTTTTTTTTTTTGCTCTTGCTTAAGTCAAAAATTAATAATATGATAGACTTAATCTTATGTCTTTATATTCTCACACTCTTCTTTTTAAATATCTGTTGATACTCAATATGAATCCCATTAGATAGATATGTAGGTACTATATGTATAACAGAATACTATATAACAGTATAATATACACTGTAAAAAAGCTCAAATTATTATTTTATGAATAGTTTAATGTTCAAGGATATCAAACGTTATTAGAAATTTCAAAAAAAAAACAAAAGAAACAAAGAGAAAACAATCTTAAATTTAATGAGATTTTCTTTAAAGTGTTTTAGATGAAAAAAGAAAGAGAAAGTAATTTTAAAAGAATGACAACACGTGATTATAACATTGTTAAAAAAAATATAATAGTTAAATTTAAAAAAATTGCAAAATAGCAAAAATTAAAAAGAGAAATCTTTGCAAAATTTTTAATGTATAGTTGAAAAGACAATCAGTTTATTAAGTTAATTAAATTAACTATATATAAAATATTAAATTTAATAGTAACATGCATTTAGTATTATGATTAACGAGAAAGAGATCTTAAAAGTGGTATTTACGGTAAATGAGAAAACACGATATTTATAATTTGAAAAATTAAATAAAATTCTTCCTATACGATAGTGCAATATTTATAGTGATTGTAATGTGCATATATTTCACATATGAATTAAATACTGTGTGATTGAGACTTAATAGCATTCTAAGTTGGGTGATAACCTCAGGTGAGCAGAAAATTGTAAGAGTGAACAAAAAATTATAAACTTTCCTTTTACATCCGTCTCAAAATTTAGTTTTGTTAAAAGTCATTTACATTTTCACCTTACAATTCGTGAAATGATGTAATGTGAAGAGCAATCATAGGAAATTCGCTTTAAAACCTCTGAAATTATGTTTTTAGCGATTAATCAGCGAAATTACGGATTTTATTAATTAATTACTTAGAATAGCACAATTTTAACAATTTATGCATCAAATTAAGAAAAATAACTGAAAGATCATTAAGAAAATAGCTGATTTAAATTACGAGTAAGAACCGAACTTTTAGAACTCGATTAAAAGAGCGAAAAAGGAGAATTTTTCGCTCATCTGGATTTATTAAAATATCACGCTGATTCTGAAATATCATAAAAAATCTGATACATTTTTAATTTCAAAATTAATTTATATTTATAATATTGTTCATGACAAACAACATACACATTACAAACATTAAAGTGCAATACTGAGGCCTACATGTAAGATAAATCCTACTAAAATTTCTTATATCATCTCACATTAAATAAAACTTTTTTATACGAGTATTCAAAATAAGATTGATTTCATTTCTAATTTTTTTCATTCCCCCATCACTAAAATCTATATTATATACATACATTATGTCCATAAAAAATCAACACACACACATTAAAAACAAAAATATCTATAGATATATTTAAATTACGAGTAAGAACCGAAAACGAAAATAAAATAAGAAAATGGTCTAAAAATATAGAATGAAAACGATGCTCAAAATATTTCAATAATTTCTACATTTCTCAATATAAACAGTCGAGGATATTTCAATCATTTGAAAAGTGATAAATAAAAAAAAAAAAACAAACAAAAATAATGATAAGTAATAAAAAAAAAAATAACAACATACAAATTTATAAAACTTCCTCAATTTTTTTATGGGTACACAATACATATGAGTCAAGAGAGAGGAATGCATTAAAAAGAGAAGGGAAGAGAAGAGAAACACATAACTTTACTTAATTTTTCTCGTTTTTCTTTTCGTTTCATTTTTATGAAACGATTTTCTAAAATAAAATCGGAAATAACTCATAAATAAATCGAAAGTGAAAGGAAATTGGAATTTAATATTTTTTTTTTATTTCTCTCTTCTTTTTTTCATAGCTTCGGCTTCAATTCAATTCAATTCATTCATTTATTCCAATGGTATTCATCAATGTTTGTGTTCTCTTTTCCACACATATGTACAATACATTTACTTTACTCCTTTTATTCATTTGTTTTTTTTTGTTTTCCTATTACTCGTAAAACTGTTAACTAACTGCGTTTTCTGAATAATTTGTTATTCAATTTTATTCTCGTAATATGAATTTTATTACATTACAAAATAACACATGGTATATACACATATGTATGTATGTATTAGTTCTCTTATATAATAAAAAAAAAAATCTGTTAAGATCTACTAGTGTGAATTAAAATAAAAGATGATTTTTAAGTTCACATTTTTACAATTTCGTCTCAACACACCCCTTATATCATATAACTGATAGACATTTACTCAATCAAAAATTTTTACTTTTACTTGTATGGACTATACTTACATATATCCATATGAACATTGTATATACAGTTTTACCGTTTCTAACAGTGATTTCCGGAAGGAATATAAGTGTAAATTTAAATTTTGTACAAGATTTATGTTAGTAGATTGTATGTATTAGCATTACCATCTATAGATTACATCAAAATTTTAGATTTGTAGACGATTATATGCTGGCATTTTTCTTTCTTCATATATATACATACATATAAATTAGTAGTTTGAGATCCCAAAATTGGATTTTTATTAGTCGGCTTATGGGTACATACATATATACACTTATATATAATTTGAAAGATGAATTAGGGTTGCAAAATTCAAACATCCTATCGTAATTTTACATGTATAGTGGTACATATATACTCGTACATTTTATAAATATGCATTGTATATGTATGTGCCTTGAATATTAGTATTTTAGATTTATTATTTTTAGAAAACATGAGGGTCCTCAATAAGACTTTAAAAGGTAACAAGATAAAAAATAAACCAAAAAACAAAATAGAGATTTTTAATTAAAATTTTGGGATTCTAACGATTTACTTGACGAAAAAAAAAAACTTAAGTGAAAATAAATTTTTTTTCTTTTTTACTTTTGAAATGACAGAGGAAGGAGGGCTTTTTGAAATTCTATAGATGGAATTATGGATTAAAAATTAACTTTAAAGATTTAATTAATTTCATGACTAAATCAAAATAGAAATGTTACTTAAAAATTTCAACTTAAAGAAGAGAAAATTAAAATGATCCTAGTACAAAAATTTAAAAAAAAAATTAATTTTAAATTTTTTAATTATTTCGACCCCGGAATAACATAAAAACATTTAATTTACATAAAAAATATAAAAGACAATGGAGTTTAACTGCCTAAAATACATAGAATGAGAAAAACGGACAAAACTAAGGTATTACGCATTTATACTGGAAGAATTTACAAACATGCCCTTCAAAATTATTCAAATTCAATTTTTAATGACATTTAATCAACTCTAAAACTTTAACAATGTACAACGAATGAAAGAGAATATATAAAAGCAGAGAGAAATTCCATAACAGATACAACTGTTATCAATATGAGATATTGGTTTAGATTCAATTGAAACTAGGCTATGAGTATCAGCACAACTTTATTAAGAAAAGACAACAAAAAAAAAATTTATCGAAAAAATTTCATCATTTTATTCAAACAGTGCCAGTTTTACTGGCACAATTTGATAAATAAACCGCTAAGAAAATTACATCTGGTGCACTTTTTATATAGGCCAAACGAAATGACCATTCAAATCAGTACGTAAGGAACACTTGAATAAAGTAAAATAGAATACTTGAAATTCACAGGACTTTTGTTTTTGTGCATGGGCCCTTTAACTCATATTTACAGAAAATTGGCAAATCAAATACGCAGCGAGGCAGATTCTGCCACGGGGGCACAAAGGACTCAACTCTTGTCCTATTTCAATGTGATGGTTTGGCCCATTTTAGATACAGATTTCTCGGGGTCTTGGACTTGGATTTTCATGAATCGTTGAGTATGATAGATCTGTTAAAATTTATCAGGAGTCTGAATCTTGAGTTCTAATGATCTGGCACAGGGATGCACAAAAGACCTATATGGTCAGGGTGTTGATTAAATTCGCCTTATACATAACATAACATAACGGGACTTTTGAAAAAAAACAGTTGCAAATCAATTGAAACTCATACAGAAGAAAATCTAATAAACGAAACAACGACTATACCAATTAAAACCGGATGAATGCGATGGACATTTCTGATTATTTTAATTAATCTAGTAATATGAATATAGATAATTTGATTCGGAAATAAATAGAATTGTTATGATTATTGTCTTAACGAAAATTAGCATTCACAAACTAAATCAATAGCGAAAGAAAAGCGTCAATCAAACGATTTTTTCCGATTTAATACTTATGGAATATTAAAATACTTATTTTACGGCAAAATACCATTATTTTCAACAAGCATTTCCGAAAATTTAGAAAACTATTTTTTTGAACCTTGTTCTCCTTCTATTAAAATGTTGAAAAAATGTTAAAAAAGAATTTTTATACTTTCCTTCAAAACATGAAGTTTTTGACTTACACTGTTATTCATTTCGGTTACATACTTCTGATACACACGCACATTTGTTTTAAAATACTGAAAAAAACAAATTTTTTTTTTCTAACAAAAGAACCATCATGAGATTTCCATTTAATTTACAGTCATATCCTTCTTTTTTTTTTCATTTCAATAATTCAAAAATCCTTAAAAATGTCGTCTACTTATTTTTTTTTATTAAATTTAACCTTTAAATTCTATTCGATTTCCTTTTTCTGTTTCTCTTTATTCTTTTTTTTTTTTTTGATAAATATAATAAAAAATTATAATTCTCTTCTTCTTTTTTTATATATTTATTTATTTATTTTATTTTCAGTTCCTCTAATTCGTATGTGTACATAAACGCAGAAAAAAAAAACAAATAAAACGTAACAAGAAAAAAAATGTGAAACAAACTGTTTATTTCAATAAATCGAGATTTTTATTAAATTATTTTTATATTTATAAATTCAATAGCAACAAGAAAAAAAAAT
The DNA here is from genome assembly GCF_029603195.1 of Condylostylus longicornis. Classification (NCBI taxonomy): domain Eukaryota; kingdom Metazoa; phylum Arthropoda; class Insecta; order Diptera; family Dolichopodidae; genus Condylostylus; species Condylostylus longicornis. The sequence goes on from NW_026577982.1 coordinate 2,129,083, forward strand.
ATTCCAATTCATAAAATTCTAAAAAATTTAATACAAAAATCAAAAAAGGATAAGAAAATTTATAAAGATATTAAAAATTGATATTATAACAGTTTAATAAAATCCTAATCGAAGTGAAAGAGAAGAGAAAAAAATAGGACAAATTCAGTAAAAAAAAAAAAGTTTTTAATAATTCTTTTTTTTATTTTATTTTTATCCTGTCAGCTAAATACCATATGCCCATATTTAATACGATAAGAATTAAGGATATCTCGGTATCGATACAAGTATATAATTTTAAACAAGTATATAATTTGTGCATGTACGTATGTGTGTATTGAAAATAATACGTTTATCCTGATTAGAAGGTAATTTCCTTTATATTTTCTAAATAAATTTTAATTTTTTTTTTTACAATTTCTCTTTATACATGAGAAATTTATAGCCTCACTTCTTTTAGCCGTTTTTTTTTTTGTATATTTCTCTAAAAAATTTCATTCTTCCATAATTCCTTTGATTCCTTTTTAGTTTTATTATAAAATGAATACATACATACACACGAAATGAAAAGAAAAGAATGATGAAGTGATGTGCTTTTAATGAATGAATGAATGAATGAAAAAAATAACATTTTATTTTATTTCCAATCCTTGAAAAACCCACCTTGCGAGTTGATTCTCTTTTTTATTTCATTTTTTTTTCTCTTTTTTTAATTTTGACTTTTCTGTTATATTATGTGTGTATACAATATTTCTGTATTTGGGAAAAAAAAACATATTGAATAGGACTAAAAATTAAATTCACTGCTTTTCTTAAAGTTTTTTTTTTATTCTTTACACTTTTCTATAATGAAAAGGAAAATTTTATATTTAACCATGTATGGAAAAGAAAAAAAAAATCGTATATTTTCTATCTCTTTTAATTTAAAAAAAAAAATGGTTCTTTTTTTTTTTTATTAAATACACATACACAATAATTTTTTCTATCTCTTTATTGAGTTGTCATTATTATCGAAGAGCTATAATATAGAGAGTGTGTGCACCCCGCAAATAAAGACAGATAATTTTTGTTCTTTTTCTTTACTAAAAATTTTTTTAAAACTTAATCCGCACAATTTTCTTTTCATACATTTGTATTATATGAATTCATTCAATTGAAATCACATAGTACACAATATTGGAAAAAAAAAAGGACATTTTATTAAAAAGAAAAAAATAAACGGGGGAGAGGGAGCTCTTTAAAAACTGATTTTAAATAAGGAGTTCGGAAGAAATAAAAAAATGAGAGAACGTCACTCAAAAGTGAAAAGAGAAACTGAGAAAAAAAAAACACAAGAGAAGGTAGAGTTCAGCAAGTATTAAAAATATGCTTATGAAAGGCTTCAGGAGTTTTATGACAATTACCAAAAGTACTGATGCAATTCTAGCCTTATAGTCTTAATAGTTTTCAAGATATACTAAATATGCTTCAAAAATGCAAAGTTGTATTACAGTTATTAAAATATCTGTTCGGAATAAATTCCACTTAAAAAAATGGCGGTTCAATCTTTGTTACTTTAGCAACCACTTATTAGCAATTATCGAATCTAACTTAATTCATTTGCAAATTAAATTGGAAAGGAAGGCGGATATGGCAGACTACTAAATCTATATACATCGCTTTCTTCTCGCGAAAATGAAAAAACTGATTTAGTTTTATTATTATACCTATTCGATTCTCACTTTCTCCCCAGTTTTTCTTTCTTTTTATCTAACATTATACTCATGTTCTTAAAGTTCAAAAAAAAAGTCTACTCACAGAAAATTACTGTACTAACAGCTATTGCGGCAGCAATTAGTTACTCACTGTATTAGTAACTTACCTAGTTTGCAATATATTTGAACGGAACAGAATGCAATATCCCCTAAAAATCAATTTTAAATCACTTAAATCTTAAATACAACTAACAATTTACTTAAAATTTCATAATTTACTAAAAATATACATACTATGAACGTTTCCTATATTATACTTACTTTTACAAAATAAAATTGACGTTAACATGGACGTAAACTGTTCCTTTATACTCGTATATCTTTATATAATTACACGATATGTTTCTCATGTTCTTATGTTGAATAAAACAGAAATTCACATGTATCATAATAATAATATCCTTAAAAATTATTACCTACATCATAATACATACATGATATATAGAATTCAGGAAAAACGTTGAAACTTTCATGTTGTATTTCTTGTAAATTGTTAGAGTAAAAATATAATCTTTAGGGTAAAGATTATATAACTTTAACTGAAAAGGATACCCACTCAAAACTTTTACTATATAACATTTTATTAAAAAGAAAGCGAAAATAAAATACGAGAAAAAAAATGAACAAATTATTATTCTTAGATTTTTGATTTTTCTTTTTTCTTCTATTCAAAATTTATCATGAAATTTGTTAAAAAATTACACTTAACAATTTGTAACGAAATATTATTTTATTAAAATATACTCGTATAAGGAAGTATATGTCAGAACTTAGAAAACTATATAAGAAACTCTTCAGAGAGAAATAACAAAAAATTGCGATGTTAGTTAAAATTTTCGTGTTTCGTGACTTGGTAAAATACAGCAAATTAAATATTTACTAATTCAATAATAAGAAGAACCCCGAGTTTTGAAGAGAAATAAGTCGACCTTAAGAAACTACTCATTTCTAAAATAATTTTTTTCATTATTCGAAAAAAGGATTCAATGTTTGGATATTTTTCTTTCAACAGTTTCATAAGTCTTGAATTCTAACAACCCTCAATTATTCAACAATTTTATGTGTAGAAACCAATCAGGAACCGAGTTAACAAAATTCCGGCCACATTTCCTGAGAGAAAAAATCAAAGGACACCCCTGAATAACACATTTATAACTTTATCTTCAAAATTGAAAAACAAAAAAAAAACTTAATTTTTCACATATGATGATGGCAATCAAGTGATTACTTCTTGAAAATAATGAAAATAGAAGAGGTTGAATAGAAAAGATCAAGAAAATCAAGCGAAAAAAAGCAATACCGAAAACTTAAATTTGATCTATTTCACTCAACAAAAATTTTCAATAGACTTGTACTCGTATAAGATTATTTTAAAAAATACCTTATTTAAAAAAAAAATACGTGAAAAAAACTTATTTTCAGAAAAAGATGTAGTGCGTTCTAATGCAGAAAATGAATTCAAGGTAATTACAAATGAGAATGGGAAAAAAAATTATTTTATAGCCTTGATTTTCAGCCATCCTTACTAACATGAGCAGCAAGAACTATACCTAGATGCCTGACGAATTTCATTATTGAATTTAACATGACATACCGCCCCATATTCACATTGTTGGTGCCCACAGCTTTACTTTTCTTCTAGACAACGCCAACAGATCTTGCTTTCAATTTTTCTCATCTTTTTCAGCTTGAGCCATCATCCGCTTTCAAAGAAATTTCAACGAGTAAATGTGTCGTTCTAGTCAGCTACAATAAAGATTTCAAGAAAGTTGGCCACAAAACGAACTATTGAAAATATGAAACATGCTTTTGTCAACCACCCAATTTTCCCCAAATATTTCTAAAATAGGAAAATTCCAAATATTTCTAAAATAGGCAAAACTCATCTTCCTGTCAAAGTGTGGCACTCGCAGAGCCTAAATAATTGTTGGGTGGCAAACAATAAAATGACTAAAAAGTTAAAAATATTACATATTATTAGGCGCAAAAAAATTGGATCAAAGTAATCTGAACAAGACGTAGAAGAAAAACAATCTTCCACACCCTAGATTTGTTTTTTATAAAAATATATTTTGTCTCCTCTTATGACTTTCCTTTTCATCCTTCTCAATTATAATGATAATAACATGTGTTCATTGCTTTTTGCATCATTATGAAATTTTCCTTCATTTTCTTTTATATTTCTTGACTTTACTTTTTACAGCATAAAGATTTAATTTGATTGTTTAAAATTATTACCGAATGAAGAAAACGAAATTCTAGACAAAAAATTACGATATGGCATAGAAAGAAAAGGTGGTGGTGTTAAGAAAATTGACAGAAAATATAGAATAAAAAAAAAAATCTTATTTGAACTTTATATGATTATTTTTATGTCTACATCTTCGCACACACATATACACACCCTTCATAGTACACACACACAAATTATTACACAAAATATACATAAGTGAACGAAGTGAAATTGTAAGGATAATAATATTTTTAAAAGTTTATTACTTAATTGGTGAAATTTTTCTTCACAATTTATATTTTTTTCATTAATTGAGAATTAAGGATTGATAAACGTTTTACTCTTCAACTAAAAAAAATTATATTTTCCTTTTTATTTTATAATTATTCTTATGAAGAAAAGAACTTAGGCATTACGATGTAGATTACAAAAAATGCAGAAAAATATTTTTTGAGAAAGGCAAGGAGATATGATAAAAATTAAAGTATGAAATGAAATTTTCATCAGAAAACGGAAAAGGATAATTAAAGTTAAACACATTTATATGTGCAGTTTATCTAAAGATAATTGAAAAATAAAAAAAAAAGAAAACTGTAATATGCTTGAAATGATTTTTATAATTTCTTCCAAGTTCATTTCTCTTGCGACTACATTTTAGAGAAAATAAAAATATTTTAGAAATAATCTTCATTTTAAAATTGTTAGCAGTTTCTCCTAAGTTATAAAATTTCTTAAAGGTAGAAAATATTCAAATTCAAAATAGTTTTCTTTTCCAATGTGAAAATGACGTTTTAAAAATTTGTACAAAAATTAGTTCCGAATGGATATGCAGTTTCCTGTGCTTCCAGTCGAATGGATCAATTAGGTCGGAATACATTGATATACTTTAGCAGCCGATATAAATACTTGCATGCTTTAATATTTTTACTTGTATCTATTGTCAGCAAACCTGCAGAGATGTTAGCTGATTTTCTTGGAATTTCATCTTTTAATATTTAAATCTTAATCTTTTTCAATTATCATAATATTTCTATAAAAATTCCGGATAATAGTTTAATAATTTCTTTGGATTTAAAACAAATGTACAAGAAGCACTGTAAACTACTTGTATAACAGTTTCAATACAATAGTAAAGTAAAATTGTACAATGAGATCTGTTATATCTAATTCACATCACAATTTTTTTTAATGATTAAGTCAATATCGAAAAATTAAAATTATAAGCATAATTGAATGAGACTACAATCGTACGATATTATATTTTTCTAATAAAACACAAGGTCAACCCACATTTTAATACAAGGTTTGAGTTTAACATCCTCATTATTTTCAAAACGAAATGTTCTTTAAGAGCCACTCTTTAAATGTTTTATACCCACATTTTCTCACAGAACACAATTTGACTTTATACTCCGGCTCTGAATTCTTGAAATACTTGAAATACTGAATTCTTGAAATTACAAAAATTTACGATTACAAAGTTAATAAACCATCTGTTTAAATGTTTACCCCCTTATTTCGTAAATTAAAAATAAATTTTTGTTAAATACTCATATTTCTTTTATTGTTTCATACAAGATTTCCCAAATTTCCAAATTGCAACAGAAGAATCATTATTTTATTTTCCAAAAACAATTTATACGGTATTTTATATTATTCAACATAAAAATTTTATTAATATAATTTGAATAATTTTTTTTTTTTAATTTTAAACGCCTCTATATTTAAAATTTTTTTTTTTATAAAAATGGCATAATAAAAATAAAGATGGTAAAATTATCAATAAAATTTAATATTTTTAATAATAAAATTGCAAGAATAAGTAAATTTTTGGAAAATAAATTTTAAATTATTTTGATAATAGTGTATAATATTGTTATAGTGCTTAAGAAATCTTGATAATAAATTAGTGTTTCCGTCGGAAATAAAATTTAAATTGCTACAATACAAAAAATTATTTCAAAATCAATACCTTTCTATTGTTGGAAGCAACAAGTAAACAAAATGAGTGTGTGAGTTTAGTACTTAAGAAAATTATTCAATAATTTCAACCAAAGATTTCCAAACTTATTTGGTAAGCATTTCGATAATGAAAGTTGCAAAGTTCTCTCAATTTTCAGCCAAATTCTTACAATTACCAGATATTTATAACAGACGCGTCACAAACTTTCTTCGCTCTATCGTTCCGTTGAATTATGCTATACAAAAATGTATTAAAGTATAAAACTGCTAATCGTATAGTAGATTGTGGAAGTACGCGAAATTGAATAAAGTAGATTATAAACAAACCATAAGAACCCGACGCTCAAAATTGTAAATATTATTTTTTACAAGCAAACTGACAGGCACAGTGTTTAATGTAAAATTTAAGTCTAATTTCAAAATTGACTTTTTTTAACAACACAATTTTATTTACTTCGACTCTGTGATCTAATTAACATTATCTTGCGCAATAAGTGTTTTCAAGTTACTTGCTCTATATATTCCAATGTTAAGAACGGAATCTGATCTTGTTTTCTCTGGAAAATTTTTAATTTTTTAAAAAACAATTAAATATTATGAATGAAATATTTTTACGCCTAATAATAAATTTTAATTCTTTATTTAAAATATTTGCCAAAATATTTTTTTATTATCCCTTCCAAATTAAGTTTACGTATTAAATTTTATTTATTTCATTTTTATCTTTTGACAATTTTTATTGTACGATATTCCCAATACTGCACAGGTTAATAAATTTTTATATTTTATGAATTGAAATAAAAAAAAATTAAATTTCAATTTTTATTTCTTCATTTCTTAAATAATAGTGGCTTGTCATAAAAATGTATGAAAAATCTTTAAATCATTTTCTCATCATTTTATTCTATAAATCACGTTCAGCCTCATGCCAATTTTCAATGAATATAAAATACATACATACATTTTTGCGAATGGATTCTATAAACCAGAAATTAAATGAGTTTTACTGTACCTTCACTGTAATTATATAGCTTCTTCACCATATTAGTTTGGTTGATCACCACAAGATCACTTAAAAGGAATAGCAAGCTTATGCTCTCAGGAACTTCAATAGAAAGTTGCAAAATAACTATTGTTATTCAACGGGAACTTTTTGCTAAGACAAATATTTCAATACAAATAAAATCACTAGTAACTCATTCACATTCAGCAAATCTATTTCAAAAGCAATACTTAATAAATTTGCACTGTTTCAGCAAAAACTTATGACTTTTTAAATAGAAGCCATATTATTCAAGATAAGCAGCATAAGTACGAAATTATATTACCTTTGCTTCGGAAACTTTAAATTTGATATATTCAACAACGTCACGACTTATCACCGTAAGATGTCATCTTAAACTGTGGACTCCGAACTCAAGCTATGTTAGCAAGAAAATTTCAATTATTTTTCCCTTTAAAAAATTTCTTAAACTCCAAAATCAAACTTAAATTATAGTTTGACTGATGAACTGCAATTTTATTTAAATTTCCTTTAAATTTCTTTTCATAACAATTTGAAATTTGCACAAAAAAGAAATTTATTTCCCAGTTTTCTTTTTTTATAAATCAAACCACCTTGAATTAAATCAACCGATATGAGAAAAAAAAAATTTTAACCCGTAAATATTTTAATTTCTTCGTTCTGTTTTCTGAACAGTTCTGAAAAAAAACTTTATTATTTACCTCCAGTAGCTTGAGATAGGAAAAAAATGTGAAGAAAATAAGATGAACGGGATGCTATAAACATTGGTAAGATTCACTTTTGTTATTTACCTGTCAATTTTCATCTTACCTACCCACATTTTTTATTTGTTTCATTTCTCGTTTTTTTTATTTTTATTTTTTTTTTTTTATAAATACCATCCTGTTGGCGTTTAACTCCATTTTTGTTACCTTTTAAACTATAAAAAATTGTATATTTTAATGCTTGACAGTTAAAAGTTCATAAAATCTTAACTTACTTTTATTTTCCATTATAGCATACTGTAAAAGGAAATTCTCTCTATATATTAAAATAACTTGGGCATCTTTATTTTTAAGAATCTGTGTGTATATTTGTTTATATTTATACACGGTGCATGTATTTCATTCAATGAATTTAAGGCAGAGGTAGGACTATTAACAATATTTTAATTTCCTATACTTCATTGCTCCAATTACTTCAATTATTGTATGCAATTTTTGAAGTGAATTCTTGGTTTAGAAAAAAATGCAAATCAGTTCTCTATAATAATTCCAATTTATAATTTTAAAATTCTTGTTCTGCTTTCCAAATTAATTATAAAATTGTGGAGAGTAATCATTAGTTGCATTTCATTTTTTTACTTAAAATTAAAATTAAGAGTAAAAATTTCTTGATTTAAAATAATTAACAACAACATTAGTCTGTGTTTTACTCATTTCAAATGTTGCTTGTAAAATTTATTTTAACATAGAAAAATACCGCCTCCCATATCGAATTACTAAAGTAGTTCCATGTTGAATGGTTTTCGTTATAGAAAAAATAATGTAAATTATCTGCTGACTACGATCAACTGACAATAAAAATCAAATAAATACTAAATTTTAAATACTTAATTCAATTTCAATTTACTACATAAAAGTATCATTATGATTTTCAAAAGAAGTCAAATCTCTATATCAACATACATCTCATTCCAAATACACACCATTAAATTCCATTTAAGGTATACGAGTATAACAATAAAAGATAGTCAGTTGCCAAAGTAAGAGTATAACAAAAATAAAATAAAATAATTTTAGAAGCATTTAAAAGCTCATTTCGTACAATTTCTTTATTGCATAACTAAAGGAGTATAAATTTTCTAAATATCGTATTATGCAATAATAAAATGTTCGGATAATACGGAAGCAAACCCTAAAAAGAAAAAATATTTTTACGAATTCCACAAAAAAAAAAGCAAAAACACAAAAAAAAAAACTAATCCTTTAAGTTAATAATAATAAAAAGACTAAAAATGAGGAAGAAGAAGAAGAGAAAGAATAATTATATTGAAAATGTGAAAAAGCAAAGAGAAATGAAGAATGAGCGTTAAAAATACTTAAAGAATTTCAAAAACGCCTCAAACGATTGGTTTATTAAACAATTCGGAACATTAAAATTTTTTAAGAAAGCAAAAGAAAAACAAAAAAAAAACGTAATATAAAAGAGCAACAAAATGAACCTTCTCTTTTACGAGCGCAATTACGTTTGCTTTTATGACATGACAAGAGTAGTAAAACTCTGCTTCCCAAAAAAATAAAACAATAATAACAAAAAATGAAAAAGAGACATTTTATATTTCTTATTTTGACATTTAAGAATTTTTAAGATGTCATTGTTGTTAAGTTGATGATGGAAAAATAAATATAAATAAAATTCTCAAGTAATTTGCCAAGTAACATAATGATTTATTTAAGCAGAAAAGGGAAAGAGAAACAATTTGGGGAGGTGAGATGGACTTTTACGGGAATCATAAAATGAGAATATCAGCTTAAAATTAAAGAGAAAGTTTATCTCAAACATATACGTAGTAAGATATAAAAAAATATTTTAATAAAACTAATTATAAATATCAAAGAGGAAGATAAAACAGTTTTAAAATTGCTTTGTTTTCCATTCAAATTTTCTGGAATGAAGCAAAACTTTAACTGATCTATGTTTAGCACAATAAACCTGAACTCTGTGAAATCATAACAAAAAATGCTTAGGAAAGAATTGTAAACTAAAACACTCTATTAAAAATTTCTTTATTCGATTGCAAAACGAATGGTACATGAGTGCAAAGAAACGGATTGAGACTAAAAAATTAAAAAATATGACTTGAACCAGTGACGCCTAGCTAAATAAGGGGATGATTTCTGGACTGAACTACAAAGAGATGAAGAAATTATTGTTGGTTCATTCTCTACGTTCTTATACATTTTTTGGTACGTTGTTGTACGTTATTGTTCGTTGATTGATAATTTTATTGATAATTACACGACTAGTATATATTGCTCATAATATTGTTTCAACAAATTCTTCAAATATATTCTTATATAACATTGCTACCTAAAATCGAATGCACTTTCTCACTCTTCATTTCCTAATTCGGATTTGTCGTTTCCTTTAAGAAAACAATTAGTTTGAATAGTTCCCAAAATAGTGAAAGAAACATACTCATAAATTAAACTGAGATTACTTATAAATTAAAAATTTAAGCTTGACTTTAATAAAACGGTCCCGTGGTACTTTTATTTCAACTTAGTACTGCAAATCTTTAACTGCTTAATAGAAAAATATTATGTTTTTGATATTAAAAAAATTTCAATTTTAAATAATTTCTTCATATCACACTGACAAATTTAAATAGCACAAGTATGAGAAAGTGCTATTGCCAAAATAAGTGTTTCAAAAAGTAAGAATACAAAAATTTTTCCTTTTAACATAAAATTAGTATATCTTATATGCAAGTGTGTATGTATAGAAAAATATAAATCTTTCTGCTCATACACATAATTTTGTAAAAACAAAAAAAATAAAGAATAAAAATTTTCCTGCGGTCGTTTTGTTATCATTATCCTCCTTATCATTATTCCTATTTCGAATTATAAAATAAAAATAAGTATGTAGTAATTTTGCATTAAAGTCGCGTTTACCATATAATAAAGCCATCAATTTTAAGAAGCATAAACGCCATTTTGTTACATAATAAACAAAAAGAAAAAAAAACGAGCAAAAAAATATCGCGACACTACCCTACTACTTCAAAAGATTTTAAAACAAAAAAAAAAATGAGACAATTTTTTTTCTACTCATTCAAAGTAAATCAAACAAACAAACAAAATTTTATAATGTAGTTCAAAAACCTCAAAGTGAATATAAACAAAAAGCCAATTTTTCCCAAAAAGAAAAAAAGTACCAAAAACAAAAAAAGCATAAAATAGAATGTCCTTCACCTTTTTTAAGGCATTTACCTCTCTTGCGCATATTAGAGAAAAATTATTTACCGAAAAAAAATTTTTTTTTTTAAAAATCACTTTATATATTTTCTTACTTACATGAGTGACTGACTGTATGACTTCCTAGGAAGCATAACTGGTTTCTGAAGCAGCTGTTCCGTCGATTGAATTATTTTAGAATTTGAGTTTGAAAATATTTTATGCTTTATTGACAACTTTGAGCTTTAATCAAATAATTTCTTAGAGAAATCAATACAGTACAATAATACCAGCCGTCCGTGGGTATTTGAAAATGTTCATATGTTCACCTCCATAGCGTCATCTCTTTTTCAATAAATTGTTGGATTAGGTATTCATTAAGTCAATGTCCAATTTACATTTCTATAGAAACTACCAAAATAGTGAAAAAATCTAAAAAATTTTACTAATATAAAAAATTATTTAACTTAATATTATAATCCTCGATTACCAGGAACTTACCAGGAAAATCGCTTATTAAAAACCCTTAACTTTCATAGCCCTTTTATTTAAAAATGAATTGCAATTTACTATTTAGCTTACACATTTTTACAATGATATTTTCAGAAAAATTTATGCAACAAAATATTATTAACAAAAAAAATAAAACAAAAAAAAAACAGAATCTATATTAAAAATTCAAAGGAAAAAAAATCTGGGCTGAGCAACGAAAATACGAAAAACAAAACAAAAAAAAAAAGTAAAATAATAAAAATAAATTTAACAGCATTTTTCACACCTAATTCACTTATATTTATGTATGTGTAAATGAAAAATAATTTTTTATCACGATTTTTATCACTTTATTATTTGGTTTTCCTCCCATTCCAGTCCCTACACATTTCCTAGCTTCACTCTTATATTTTTTAAAAATAAATTTTTACTCCATGCCTTACTCTTTTCCATACCTTCCCAATATAATTTTAGTGAATTTCATACAACGACTTTGCTAAATTTTTTTTTTACAAATAGAAGTTACTTATGAATTGTATTAAAAATACCCGGCTTCAAACGACAGTCAGATAAAAAAGAAAAACTACTTAAAAAAACAACAAAACAAATAAAAATCAAGATGAGCATATGAAAAATGCCAAAAAAAAAAACGGAGAGTGACAAAAAAATATGAAACATAAATACGAAAAAAAAGTGAGGCGTTATTCAATTCAATTTTAGGATGACAGCAATCAAACAAATTGTGTGACCTTTTCATTATTTTACAATGACACTTGATTTTAAATTTAAATAAAAAAATATTAAGGATAATGAATTCTAAATACACAGAGTAAGCTTCAAGTTCAAGTTTTTAAAGTAGTTCACACAAATTTTTAATGGAGCCTATATATAGAACCTGGTTGTCCGTCTGATTAAATTTTAAATGGCCATACATTGAACATATGTACAGAATGTAGAATATTCAAAATTAATAATTATAAAATCTGAATTAAATTAGACAAAATGAAAGAGATTAATAAATGCCGAATATTCTTGACACGGGGCAACATAAATATATGGAAAACAGACAAAGGGACGGCCACATAACGATCAAAGCGAAGGTAATAGACACTTTTTTTTCAATTTTAATGAAGCTTTACCACTTACGTCAAAAAATCTATGAAACGAATATTTTAATTTTGTAGACTCTCTTTTTGTACACCTTTATTAAAAATTCAGGTATTATAAACCCAAATTATTCTTTACATACACACAGCAATTTTCCTCATATAATTTTATTTTTCTTTTTTGTGCACCATAATTTAAAAATGTCATAATAACAGAAATAAAGACATCATAATACATTTATGATACGAAATGAACTCAAAATACTCTGCCATTTGAGCTAGTCATCGCATAATAGCAGATCATGAAATAAAATATTAAAAAGAAAAAATAAGCGACGAAAAAAACCAACACAAGAGCAAAAGAACGTTAAAAAAAATGTTCTTACTAAAAAAAAACGAAAAGGACATAAAAGGATATAAAATTCATTCATTCATTGCTAAAACAGATTTCTATTTTTTTTTTTTGCGTTTTTTACTTGTGTTACGCTCATGCACACACCATACACGAGGAATATAAAATTTTTTTCGTACTTTGTATGGAAACTTTAACCAATCCCCCAAAAACTTAATTTTTTTTACTCAGAATTACCACCACCATCTTTTCATTCACAATATTGCAATCAGAAGAATCTAATATGATGCAGTACGAGGAAAACAACATATTATTACACATAAGTACGAACAATTTCTGTAAAGATGATTTGATAAGAAAAAAATATGTTTTCTTTAATTTAAGCTTACTATAGGATCCTGATAATTTTAAATTGAATTTAAAAAAAAATATATGCGCTTTCTTTCTAATCATTTTCTCTAATTTGAAAGAATTCTGTAACTCCCTTCCAAATACAGACCTGACTTGACTAGCGGATATTTCAGTATTTTCAATATAATGATAATTTTGATGTTATTTGTTAGCAGTGTATTTAGTATGAGTCGTCTCTGGAAGAATCGAGATTTCCAAAATCTGCGATTAAAACAAGCTACATCTACGCTTGTGGAACCCTAAACAATTTGTTATCCTTTTATTATAAATCCTCATATTTTGGAAGATTTTGCAAAAAAACTACATTGAACCGCAAAAGACATTATTTCTAAGCAAATTTGGTGATGAGTTACATGCATTTTTAGGAGCATCAGTAAAAGTGAGTGAAGGTTAAAGCCGAGCTCAAAAATTTAAAAAAAGATTTGAGGTTTGAGCTGAGAAATCGTAAAAATTATCAACTAGATGTTCAAATTAGAGTATAAATCGAATTTCGATGCAAATTGAAAATCAGAACCAGAATCGAATTTGTAGTTGTAGTTAATATTGGAGGAATTATCCGGCTCAAGCTCACAAGTTCAAATAATATTTTAAATTTAGAAACTGTTATAAACAAAAATCTACGACAAAATAATCATTCTTATTGCGTTGGTTTTTCAGATCAAAACAAAAATAAAATTGTAAAAAAAAATTTAATGTGAATGGAAAGAGAATGATTTTATACATTCAAAGTGAACTAAAAAACCGAATGGCCGAAAAAATTTTTATAAATAGAAAATATGAATATGAAAATTAAAAAAAAAAAGAATATGAAGATTTTGGCATGCATGACACTTTCTAAGATTTTTTTTGTCTTTCATCCCATTCTTTTTTTTTAAATATGTCCTTAAAAAGGATAAATTTCATTTGACTAGGTTCCAAGGTTAGTTGTTTTTTTTTTAATGTCTTTTTTTTTTGGTTTTTTCTTTCATTTCTTCTGAAATTTTGCATATATGAAAGTAAAAATTAATCAAAAAGAAAAAAAAATTTTTTTTAAAAGCATTTACAAAAATCTTTTCATTTTAAAACTCGTAAAATTTTTAATTTTGTTATCAAATTTGAAGTGCTTTAGAGAATTGAGTGTTTGATTCTGAATTTCATCTATAATGAGATCATATATTTATAATATTTTGCAAAGAGTAAAGAATTACGTTCAAGTTCCTACCCAGCGTTCAAGTTCCTCTCCAGCGTTTAAGGGATTTCAAAGTTCCTTGACTGTAAATTTCAGTCTATATTCATTAAATTCCAGTTTCCTCGAGAAATTTGAAGATTTTTGCACCACAATACACCACAAATACATAAAATGTGAAACGTTGCCTTCTTCTCTGCACTGCAAAACTCATATTATATGCATGCAATTTTCTTATAACATAAAATTTTAAAAATTGATTTTATTTATTACATGCTAAATCCTCAAAATTTAATAATGCGCAATTTTAATTCATACCTTAGCGCAACATTTTCTCAAGATATTTAAAACTTAACAGCTTAAGATTTTATTACAGTTTAAAATGGGACACAATTTTGGTTAAGAATTTGGTTAATAGTTTGATAACAAGTTACCGTTCTATTAAATTAAATACCGTATATATTGCATAAAATTTATGTAAATGAACCTTTACAGTTCTTTATATTTGTTTTTTTTTTCCATTACTAAATGTAAATGCATACATACATGCATGTATATAACACACATTTTTTTTTTAATCTTTATTTTCAATTTATATTTTTTTTTTTTTTAAATTTTTGATTTTTTTTATGTTATGTTAAAAATGTAATGTACCGAACACAATCTAATATTATTATAAAAGGATAAAGTAATAATTTTCAATGGACTAATATTACAGTTACATTTATTATAAAATATATATTGTATATGTACATAAATCTATTCATATACACGTGTAATAATAATACAAAAATAACAAAAAATTCAAAAAAAAAAAACGAAGAAGAAAATTGAAAAGGACTTTTGAATATCCTGTCTTTCTTTGTTATTATTAAAAATATACAAGACTTTATTTAATGTTATATGCGAATACTTTTAAATAAAAATCTTCATATACTAAAAAAAAAATCCGTAATATGATTTGCAAAATATGAATGCAAATTATGAGCGTATAGAGAAAAAAATTTCAATATTACCGGCACAATAAAAATAAAAAATTTTACTAAAAAAAAGAAGTTTTATAAAATTTAAGAAAATTTTTTAATTTTTTTAAAATAAATTTTTTCGCATATGCAATAATAAATTTACAAATTTAATTTAAAAAATTCCCGGTATATTGAAATTTTATGATTATTAAAGTTCGCGCCTATTGATATGCAATTTTCACGTTACAATGAGTAGAGAATAATAGTAAGTACACATAGAATTTTAATAGTTATGCAGAAAGTAGAAATTAAATTATAAGCAAAATTTAAAGCTCATTTCTTGAGAAAGTAGTAAAGATGGAAACGGGGCACTAATCAAGCAGCATAATCAATCTAAATCGAAACTTAATCCTGAACTATTAAAATTGGCCTCAAATGAAATTCCAGAAATCTATTAATAAATTTAAATAATTTTCCAGAAAACATTACAAATTCAAATACGTATAATAGTTCCAAATTTATCATTTTTCATAAAATACTCAAAAAATTCAACACTAAAAATATTACCAACATTAATATTGAGACAGACAAATCAAAATAAATAGCAAATTTTGAAAGAAAATAATATCAATAATAATTGACTTTTAAATATTTGAAAATTTTCTTTTAAGTTTTATTATTATATATGTAGATGTATTCGAATTTCAAAACATAATAATATAAACGAGACAAATTCAAATTGGGGTTGTAATTATTTGATTTTGAATTGAATTACATAATATTACACTAAATATACACAAATATACCACACATAAATACCTACAGTATATGAGTATAAGACAATATATTGTACATATTGTATAAATTCAAAAATATTTTTGTAAATTGAAAAGACACATTGGATTATCCCATTCGCAGATAAAAGAAAGAGAAAATTCACAAAATTTTATTAATAAACACATACATATACATACATACATAGTATATAATAAATACATATAAATATATAAATAGAATAAAACAAATCCTCTGAAATTTAAATCGGAAATCGGAAATTTGAAATATTATTAAATTAAGGAAAACAAAATAATGAAATTAGTTTTTAATTTGTATTTATATTAAAAAAAAAAAAAGTAAAAAAAAATGAATTTTAAATGTAAGGGCATCCTTTTCATATTTAATTTTCGGTAGAGTATTGTAGTATACAACCAACCATTTAAAGTATTCAATTGACTAAAATTAAGTAAAAGTTTGAAATTCATAAGAAAAATGATATTTTAAACAAGTATGAAAAATGTACAAAATTATTTTAAATCGGATTAAGTAAGCAATTGTATATCATCATACAGGGTGATTTCGTTTTAAGGGTGTATAGCACTCAATAATAATCCTACAATATTTGGTGCATATAGTATAATTTGTAAATTGAGAACTTTAGCTGACACGCTTTAAATAGAACGCTGTAACTACTACTTTTATATTCTCCTTTATGTAGGCTCACATAGAATTCCTCGATTGATATTTCTGGTTATAATTATTTGTGATTATCTGGTTATAATTATTAGTTTACGAGCTCTTTATATCTCACAAAATATTATAATTATTAATTATTAAATTTCTACATCATGATTAAGAGACTTGTAACTATTTTGGTATGTTATTACTGCAGTTTATTTGATATTGACAACAGAATTACATAAATGGCAGTTTGCTCGAATTCATAAAATATTCTTATGTAATCGGAAAAACGTTTCAATATTAGTCTGTATTACAGCTATACATAGACAATTTTGAAATAAGTTATTAATTTAATAGAAAGATTCAAAATTATAATTAACCATCGTCTGACTTGCGAATATTTGTGACGATAATGGCCAAAAAATTTAGAAAAAATCAAACATAATATTAACCCTTACCATATTAAATCAAGAAAATCTTAACGAAATTTTGAAATTATGATTAAAGTTCCTTGATTTTGTTTAACTTTAATAAAATACTCAATACCGTAAATCTCATGCACCATTATTATGCTTATTAAATCGATTTATTCAAAAATTTTTCAATTTTTCCTTTTTAATTCCAGGTCATGTGACATGATTTTAAATCTTGAAATCAAATCAACTAAACAATCTGTAAGTTTCATTTATATACATAATTGATTATAAGAGTTACAAACATATATATTTTAACATATTTAACCATTTCAGATCTAAATACAAAAAAAAAAATAATAAATTTCGAAAAATACAAAACATTCACCTGATTATTTAAATCTTATTCAACTGAGAATGGCAGTGATACAAAAATATTGATATTTGTCTGAAAGGGTTAATATTTTTAAATATTTTTCTTTGTTTTAAATTTAATAACAATTAAAAATTACACCATAAACTTATTATATGCCAAAATTTACTATCGAAAAATGTTGCTTTTATACAATTAAAATATAACAAAATCTTTTCTTCCCTCGGCGACAATTAAGTAAAAAATTAACGAACTATATCAACACAAAAACACACATACATATTATATACTCACTTCACTAAAAGAAATTTTCATGAAACCAACTAACATTTGTTCTTAATTATATAAAAATTAAGGATGAAATTTTAATATTTCTATAGAAATAAAGCCATAAACATTCAAAAAAATTTAAGAAACAAAACGAAATATTTTAAGATCATTTCCATCATTAAGTAATATAGAAACTTTCTTGAAAAAATAAAAATTTTATCCTAAATATGTTAAAAACTTTAGAGCATGCATACATGTATGATTCGTGCATCCCACACAATATACTCATATAGAATAGCATATGTAAATGTAATAAAACATTTTGAGGGACAAAATTTTTCATTAAAATTTTAAATCAAAAGTGAAAATCCTTAAAAAACCACTCAATAAAATTATAATGGAATCCATTAGCCTTTAGGAAATTAAAATATCTTATATAATATGAAGTCGCATATATAATATCTCTATGTATTCCTGTACACATGTGGGTTTTTTTTTAAATATCCTTCCTATACACTCAAGATATTAATCGTCTTTATAATTCTTTATTTTTAATTGTTTATTCTCCATTTTTTTTTTTTGTGAAACAAAGATAATTTCAAATCGGAATTCCATTTTTACTACAAATAGTTTTTATGTTATACGTCGTATAACACAGTAGTTTTTTCCTATACAACAGTATTTCCTTACGTCCTGAATAAATTCGAAATAAAACTTTTGTTTATTTTATTATTTTCTCATTGTTTTAGCTCCTGATTTTAGTGACATGAAACATTTTTATTTTATTTTTATTAAAATATCCTTTTCAAAAAAAAAAAAACAAAAAAAAAATTCAAGGATTTCATTTTTAATAGTTTTTAGTAAAAATACACATGTATCCTTGTTCACATATCCTTTAAGGAACGTAACAGTTCGCAAATAAAAACTATTTTATTATTATTTAAAAAATAAATTGACGTGGTAAAGAACAAAACTTACAAAATCAAGATAAATAAAATATAAAAAAAAAAAATAATAATAAGAAATTCGGAATATACTTTTCAAATAAATAATTTGAATCATAACATAGCATACTTATATATAGCGTATAAAGAGTCCTTTCAAAAATTCAAGGATTTTTACATAATGGGTATCCTAATTTTTACCCATTAAACAATAATATAGTGGAATGCTATTAATACGATTAAAATAATTTTTATTTCATCTACATTTGAAATAATTCTGTTTAATTATTAATGATAGGGATTAAATGTTAGAGTTTTTCAAAGATTTAATAAAGAAAGTAATAATAATAAAAATAAGAAAACTTGAATCAATAAAGTAAATAAATAAAAACTTTACTTAAAAATATTGACTTAGTTTTTAAGTAGAAAATTTTATTAAAATATTTAATAGCAAAGAAATTTTTATAATAAAAATTATAATTTATGGTATAAGAAAAACTAGTTCAATTATTAAAAGTTTTTAAAAATTTTTACGAATATTTTTGAAACCCTATTTCTCCTTAAATCTTTTAAGTCAACTTCTTCTCGATTGTCTGGCTATCTTAGTCTTATCTTCCTTCAAGTCTCTATATGTTTTACTATATAATTCTCTTTTATTGTCTGTATTATTGGTCACCTCCGTTGATAGTTATTCTCTGCTAATGCCATGATTTCTCTTTCTACTCTCCTTTCATTTCTGAATCGTGTGGTAAGAGTCCACAACTTGCAAAGCTCAGTGGTATACCGATGTCAATAGCTTTCTTCGGAACTCTTTTCCATACAATATCCGTTCCATAAAACATTTTTGACTGGACCACGAGCAAGTAAAGGCACCCTTTAGTTTGCTAAATTGATTTGTGACTGTTGTGATCGCAGTAACATTTGCATATTGAATGTACTACCAAAAAAGTATAGGAGTACCTATAGTTTCCAAATTTATCACAAGATATTTTACCGATTCGTTTATTTAAATCCCTTCCGTGTCCTACTAAAGCTTCTCACTTTTGTTTTAGGTACTGTTAACTGCTCTAGTTTCCGCACTTAAAACGAAAAACTTTTAAATGATTCGTATATTTACTATTCACAGTACTTGATCAGCGTTCAGTCGGAAGGATTTGTAATTTCGCTTTTCCTATGCCGAATTATATGGATGCCTACCCATTTCAGTCGAAACTCCTTCATATTCTGTTGCTTTATTGTTTTTTTATGTTCTGTTCGCCGCTTTTCGTAATTCCTGTTGCGTGAATATTGAGATTTTCCCAGTTAATTAAAGTGGTATCTTCTTTCTACGCACCGTATCTGTTGAATGTTTCCCTGACATCTCGACATTTGGCTATATTTTTTCTGTTTCTTTTAAGTATTATTGTGCTTACTAACTAATATCTTTAACGTTTATCTTTATTTTAACAACCAAAATCCATTACAATAAAATAAAAATATTTTATCAATATTCAAAGTACCAATTTCGACGCCACTAACATTGAAATATTTTTGAAAATATCAAAAAAATATTGAACCAGATTGTTACCACTGACACCAACAACAATTTTGTTAGATAAATTCATTTATTTCAAAGCTCATATACACAATCACACACATGACACAGTACTTTTCTACACACATATTGGAACCAGACTTTTTCAACGTTTTAACATAAGATTTATTGATGCCAACACATGCTTCATATTTTATTGAAAAAATAGAAAGATAAAAAAATTCGACAACCAACTAAAATTACCAAGAAACAATACCAAAATCAAAATTGAAAATAAACAATCGAAACCTAAAAAAATTTTACCATTAATGCAAATATGTGCTCTACACATTTATATATACATGTATAAGTGGAATTCGAAATCAAATATACATACATAGATGTACGTAGGAGTACAGCAAACAAAATTTCACAAAAAAAAAAAAAAAATAACAAATTAAATAATCCCGATAAATCAAAAACGATTTTCCTCACTAGCACCTTTCTGTATATAAAACTCTTCTACAACTCCTCATAGAGTATTTGGAAAAAACTCTTCAATTCCACCACCACTTCTTTGTCTTATTGTTCTTTCAATTTTTTTCCAAAACTTTTTACTTTAAAAAATAAAAAGTGAACAAAGTTTTTGCATAAAAATTTTTTCATTTTTCAACAATCGTATATGAACAAACTGTTTTTTGTTTTTGCTACAAAGAATAGTTTAGTTCAATTGGAATTTGAAATCGCTATATATTTCGATATTAAGATAAAATTTTTTCAAAAAATCATTAAAGTCTGAAGAACTAAATAATAAAAATTTAATTTTAATGTCATACTCATAAGGCTATATTGAACTCATTGATCTTTGTGTTTGAAGAATGGGATCATCACTAAATTATTCATAGCCATGATTTGAAACACTTTTAATAAATCATATTCGATTGAAACCAATAATATTTGACACGTTTTAGGTAAACCATTAACATTTAAACTATAAAAATGAAATTATTTGAGATCCGATATTGGTTAATGTTTCTTTCATTTAAAAAATAAATTTTTCCAACAATAACAGTTGCAACCCGTAATATATTGCCAAATATGAACTGTAATCGTAAAAATGAAAATTTTGTTAGCTGCTGTTGAAACCTGTATTTAAGTTTTACCATTCATTCCAGTTATATCTATCTTGATCCGTAAATATTGTTCAAATCCACATTTGAGAAAAAAGAGTTATAAAAACTTTAATCTTTTCACAGGTGTCTTACTGTATCAATAGATCGCGTATTCAAATGAGTAAAATCAAGTCTCTGGAACGCATAACTAGAAGAAAATCAGAGAACTTTCACCTGTCAATATTCATATTAAATATTTTTTATATAATTCTACATTCCAACAATAATATTTACAATAATATTCAGAAATTTCAGTAGATTCTCAAACTGTGCTAACAAAATTTTGCATTTACAAAATATTCGATTTTCACACATTACATGTCCCCCGAATTCAGTTGAAATACAAAATGTTCTTATAATTAATAGTTTTTATTGTTCTTGTTTTATAATGAAAATGAAAATTATCAAAATTTTCCTAAAGAAAATCCAAACTGCATGTTGTTACTTGCCCGTATGACGCTTATAGTGTAAACTTAATTTATAACAAAAATATTTACCAGAACTGCTCCAATTGTAGAAGCTTTCATTACAATAGTAGAGAATTTAATTTTATTAAAAAATGCTTAAAAAATACAATATTATCTAAGGCAAGACCATGATTTAGGTTATTGCTCCGATTATGTCTTTAAATTTGAATCTCCGGTTCTGTATGTTTGTGTACGTACAATTCTGCATCGACATAAGGAAAATAAACGTCAGGTGTATTTTGTAAAAAAAAAAAAAACTTTACTCTTTTGCCTAAAAATAAAAAAGTTTTTTCCCATCATAGAACTACCAACTTTGGTCATAATACTCATTTGCTCTTTATTTTGTATCCTTTTTGTTTGCTTCCTTTTTTTTTTTATTCTTCTTGTTCTCAATTTTTCTTGTTTTTAGTATGAAAATTCAAAATTTTTTTTTTGATTTTATTTTCTTGTTTGTGCTTCAAAAATTCCGGTAAACCATAAGAGCCCAACACATTCATTAATAGAAAATATAGGAAAAAAACGTAAAAAGTAGAGGAAAATAACAAACAAAAAACGAAAAATTTTTAAAGCTTAATAACAGTGTGGGAAATAAAAAATCAAAGTTTTTAAGCTGTTTATGAGATTTTGGCTCAAAATATCCTTTTAATAGACTAGTTAGTTTACGATTGGTTATGGTACTTTGTTTATATTTTGTTTTTGATACCCTACGAAATCATACATACTTCTATGTGTATAATGTATCTATGTATGTGTATGAATTGGAAAATATCCTTTTTAAATATTGTTTTCAATTCCTTTCAATACCTAGGCGAGTTGTTTTGCGTGAGAATGAGTTAAAAAATGCATGAAAAAGTTTTTCCAATTTTTCGGTTTTGCTTGTTTTTTTTTTGTGTTTTGCTTTGCTTTGCAATATGAAAAATGAGTTGATGAAATTTGAAAAAAAAAAATTAAAAGTTTTTATGTCATTGCTAATAACGAGACTATAAAAGTATAACAAGGAATTATTATTGTTTTTATTGTTGTTATTTGTTATTTTACTTTGTTTTTTCTTTTTGTATGCAGTGTCGTTGTGTTTTAGAATTATTTTTAATTTTCGTTGCTGTTCAAACTTAAAAAAAAAAAGTATTAAATGCCGTGTTTTCAAATTTTCATGTTTTTTTTTTTTGTTTTGCTTGATATAAAATGAATTTTGAAATTTTATAAAATTGTAACCAATTATAGTTGAAAAAGGAAATAATGTAAAAGGATAAAATTTTTAAGGACATTGGTTATTAAATTATGAAAATTACATTATAAATAATTTGAGACAAAACAATAATTTTTGATTATAGACTTTAAGCAATAATGGAATGAAATTTGAATCTAAAAATTAAGTATAATATACGATTTGTAATACCGTAAATTTTTAATTTAATTTCGAAAAGTATAGTGTAGTAAATTAAGTCTTGTAAGTCGTTAAGCGATGAATAATTTCAGCTTAATATTTAATTGAATCTCATTGAGTCTCGCCAATCTATCTACGGTATAACAGTCAAAATACCGTTTTAAAGGTGTGTATACATAAACATGTGTATACCACGTAATACAAGAGGTATGGGACTTTAATACGATATTTAAGATTTTAATATAACGCGCTTTCACAAAAAAAATTTTGTTTGAATGAGTAAATCCAAAAGTAAATGCACTACAGATTTCAAAATTTAGATTTATTTTAAAACTTAACATTGTCTAATTTAATCGGAACTATGTAGTAAAGTCAAAAATTATATCCTTTCATTTGAACTAAACTTTCTTATAAACTATAAATAAATCCTAATTTTATGAAACATATATAAACATTTAACACGATAAATGGCTCTAATACTGTTATGAAATGGGAAATTTTTGATATTTTCAGGTTTATGTTCTCTACGCTATAAGTTCATATTGGCTTTAGTGGCTTTAGCATATTGAATTATGTACATTAGTCATATTTTATTTTCTATTGTAGATTGCAAGCTCTTATACAATAAACAACAAGTGATGATAATCAATGCACTCAAATTTTACATGCTTAATGAATTTCTTTTCGCATGAATGTGATATCGCCCCCAGGTTCAGTCATATGAAACTGAATAAATAATAATTAACTTAAAAATTTGAATTCGGAAGCAACCCGATGATATCAAAAAAATAATTACTTCAAGTACCTCAAATATTTTATGTTATTCCACCTTAATTTAGATATTTCTAAAGTTAAACAAAAGAAATATTAAAAAATAATGAAACCATCTTAAAAATGACTTTTTACTACCTCAACATACCATTAAAATAATTTTTAAAATCGATTTTCCAATTTATTACAATATCAATTGCCTTCCCCCTCAAGAAATTTTCAATATTTTCAATATCATGATAAAAGGTATACGTTTTAAACCTTTTAATTTTACTTTTTATTTTCATGTTGTTCCTATATGTGAAACTCAACTGTCCAATCGAACTCTACACAAACAAATAAATATTATACATACACGAGTACATACTTACATGTATATTGAACAAGGAGGAATAAAATAAAAAAAAAAATCGAAAATTTTTACCGCACAGTTGGAGAAGGCGATAAAAATCAAAAAAAGAAAAAATATTGTGTGTGTACGTACACATATTGCGAAAAAAAAAAAAAACAAATAAAATAATCGAATGAAATTCCCAAATCTCGTCGATTACTATGAATGTACTATAAAAAGGACCCAGAAATTTATTCAACTGTAATGAAATGAATTAAACGGTGTCATGCACTTGGGCACATTTATACAATCATACCATTTTTTTCAACTATTATTATTTTTATTATTAAGGGTAAACATGATTATTATACGCCTATACATAATATTCATATAGGCGTACTAATATGTATGTGTGTATTGGCATAACATTGAACATGTTGAAAATTAAGGTACATATATTGCTTGTGTAATTACATAACTGTTAGTGTTACTAAAATAAGCAAGCAAGAAAAAGAGTTTTTTTTTTTTTCTCTACCATATAATAATAAACATGAAAAAGGTTGCGTGCTCTCTCATTCGAAGATTGAAAACAACATCAATACAATGTGTACACAAAGATGATGGGAAATTTTTACATAACAAAACAAGGTAAACTGGACATCAAAAAGAAAAAAAAAAAAATTCTTTTTCATTTTTTATTCAACTACTATTTTATTTTTTTTATTCAACTACAATATGTGTACTAGCTTTATATTTTCTCTAGTCATTGGTCTATACAAAAGCTTTTACATTTACAAATAATATTTAAATGAAGTGGAATAGAGTTGATTCAAAAGACTATAAGATATAAGTAACGGAATTACTGTGCCTTCAATACATAGAGTAATTGTCAGTCTTTTACTTATACTGAGCATTGCAAAATTATTTTTCTTTCAAAATTTATTAGTATTGTATAAGAATTGAGTAATAGTTTGCCAGTGAAGAAGTACAACACTGCAATACCGATAACATTTAATCGAATATCGCTGTAAAATTGTTGACATTGGTAGGAACGTTTTATTTTCTTATAAATGCAAAATTCAGGTTCAAGATGTAAACCTGTTTATTGTTTCAAACTTTTACCTCAAACTTCTTAAAGATTTTCGGAAAATTTACGACTTCATACCGAATAACATTTATACTCTTATAATAACATGCTACTATGTAAGTAAGTTAATGTAAGTTATTTGGGTTTGCAACTGTACATTATTATTTTATGGTCATAAATTTACTAAACTATTAATTTCCTTCGGTTTAGTATTACTAAAGGAATTACAATTTCATCATACTACTGCACAATAATAATCCAATACTAAAATTACGTACATATGTAAATGAAAATTATACGAAAATTCTTGAATATACGACATGGTTATTATTAGCAAATGCCGGATCTTGTTATGTTATACACTATCATAAAAAAAATATATTCATAACAAAATTAAAAAATTTATGATCAAAGAATTTAGAGGATAAAAAAAAAATGTTCACATTTTTTTTTTTTCTTTTTGCATGGTGGTCTGGAAAATAAATCGCAAATCTGTAACTGAACTATTTATTAAAATAAAAAATTTCGATAAGGATGAATATGTCAATAGAGAAATAAAAACATTGAAAAGCATTCGAATCTTAGCAATGGACGATTCACACAATCATAAACGGCGACAAAATTTGAAATCGTAAAGCAGCCAATTCTGCATTTTCATCCATTGCGAATCCATTAAACTCAAATTGTGAGTAGATCGTTTGTGAGGGTAACAATGCATCGAAACGCAAAAGATTTATTGCAACTCCCTTCCAAACGCCTAATTTTACAAGAATAGCAATCCATTAATAACCTACCTTTTGAACTTAAATAAATTTTCGTTTTTCGAGGCTATAATATGAAACAATGCTCTTGAGATCGAATATACCCCCAAGCAATTCATGAGATCCTTTTTTCTTGAAACACACCAGATTATTGATTGAAATTAATAACTACGATTATCCAAATAATCGATTAGAGTATTGACTTGTTCAATAAAAGAAACCCATTCTATTCTATTAAACATTATAATATGCATTCTACTATGATATGGCTTGCACATATAACACGAATGTTTAAGAATGCGGAAAAATATTTTCAAAGTGAATCTCGCCCTTGTTTTATTTTATTTGTTATAGCATACGAACATATTATCAAAAACGAATTCATTTGTTACTTTTTTGTTGTAATGCAAGTCATGTAGGTGTGGAAAGGTTGGGCCAATATAAATTTAAGTTTTTGATTATTGAACCATTACAAATCGATTTTTTTTTATTTTTTATATTTTATTTATATTTATAGGCTCACGATTTGTTTGTTAACACAAGAATATTGTGAATGGGAATTAAACATTTTAAAAATGGAATTTAATTCAATCCTTTAAAGTTTAAAAGAACTTGTATAATTTAGTGGTTGGTGTAAGAGAAATTTTTTAAATTTCTAATGTTCTTTAGATAAAATTTTAAAGATTCGAGAAGAAAATCAATGTTGAAATTTAAAGTTTTAAAGTTGGTTATGTAAAAATGGAAGAAATTGATCTTTTGAATTTATTAAACGTATTGTGAGAGGAAAATTAAATTTTAGAATATTGTAAGAATGTTGTTGCATTGAAGATGCTTCAGTTTACAATAGTAGACCGAATATTAAATTTAATATTTCAACTATAGGAACTAACTTCCAAATACCAATTTTTATGACACTATCTACTTCAAATATAAGCGGTTAAATTTTATTAAAATGAGATTTAGAACTAAACAATTCTGGAAGTATCAACTACCTGCTCGTATAACCATACCTGTTGTAATTAAATAAGATTCTGCCAACCAAAGCTATTGCATAATTTTACAAGACAATCGCTCTTACTTAAAAACCAAACAATATTTCTAAAACAAAATTTTCAATCCTGCCCGTCAAATTATTAACAATTAAAGTTCGTAAAATACAAGCTTATAAACAGTTGATTGCGTCGAATAGTCAACGTTAAAGCTGAAATGTCTATGATTCCGGTTTTCTAATATTCCTCCTAAGTGTATGCAATATTCCACTTCACAAAACAACATTTTTTTTTACTAAACATATATTCATTGTTCTCCTCAGTTTCTTACATTCACTTGATTCAATGACTCAACCATTTCTTTAATTGATAAGTAGGTACAGTAATTTTTTTTATACATCATCATCGTAATAAATCAAATTTTCTTCCCCTATCTACGTACTAATATTGTGTTATAAACTCACATTTACCACAGCTAAGTACACTTAATATTCATATACAGGCCGAATTAAAGATTTTGCACTCTTATCCCTCTTATAAAACACACAATCATAAAAAAAAAGGTAATTTACACAAAAAGCAAAAAACTGTAGGCATATAACAATATTTAAAAAGTATATAAGAACAATTTTTATGTACTTTATTAGCATATCTGCGTATATTTACTATAAAAAGGTGTTCATTGTTTATTTTAATCAAAGTGATTGATATTCATTCGTGTAACGTTTACATAATAAATAACAGGAATACATGTACATTAACTATAAATTCATTTCGTTAATCGTTATTAAATAATAACTAAAGGACATCATACCAGAATGATAAACTTTATATATATACTCGTATAACAATCTTAATAGGTATATGACATATACTGATGAAGTGTTTTAAATTCACATTAATTAAATAAATTTACTAACATAGTAATGAAATTGCACATAAATATTACATAATATTGAAAATATGATTGGAAGAGCCCTACCTTAGATTTAAATATAACAAATTATTAAACCTTGAAAATATTATTAATTCGTATATCATTCTTTTGCAATGCAATTCAATTCGAAGCTTCGTACTAGAATAGTTCTGGATATTAAAATGATATATTGAATTTCTAATGGACAATTTATTGTTAGAAATTCTAAGTTCTGATCAATTAATTCTTATGAATAGGGAAAAATTTAAATTTGGTCCTTAATAAAACTCCTGATTCTAACCCCCACTTTCGACGAAAAACTTAATGAAAACTTATTTTATTTCAAGTGTAAATTTTTTTTTATTTAATTATTTTTTATAAAAATTACGAAAAATGCAAAATAACCCCTTTGGTTACTTGGGACCTTATTAACCCCAAATTTGATCAATTCGTTGCATATTAAAAATAAAGTTATCCCATTCCATATAAAGGGGAAATGTTTTAGCAATCGTTTCGATAAAAACAGTTGTATTACATATCTGTAACAGAGAGAATTTTACTTCCATTGAAAACTCTACAAGCGAAATATGGCTCGATAATAATAGATCAATAGATCCATATTGAGAAGTATAGTTGTAACAATGAGTACTTTTAATTTACTCCTTATTCTTTAATTAACACTCTCTTTAGATACCATACTTCACACTCCAAGGCTTTGTATATACTCATTTGTGGTCTTCTCAGTACTTACAACGGCAACTTCTTATCGATATAATTTTTTCTCGTAGAATTGGAGAAAGAATACATAATTACTAAGTATAGAATAAATTCGATTGACTAAATATAGAAATAAATAAAATTTTTTTTAATAAAAATAAAACACAAAATTTAATTTTAGAATATTGTACTCTACTAATCATATAAAACATTTAAAAATTTATTTTCGAAAATGTCATACTGGCATCTAGTTCTAATAATATTGTTCTAATAGCTATTCTAAGTATATATTTGTACTGTGTCTATTTAATTAATTCATGGATGAATTAACATTAGAGATGAACTGGAATTTTTTTTTTCTGTTCAAGCATTTTTTTATTTTCATGGATGGGTAAACTTTTAATCGAATCAAAATTTCTTTTCAAAAAAAAAAAAATTATTTTTTTTAAGTACATTATTTTATATCGAGTTAATGGGGTAGTATGGAAACATTAATGAATTATTACAATAACCATGAATATTTTCTAAATATTTCAAAAATTTAATTTGAATGCAATTATAATTTTGTGAATTAATTTTTTATTTAAGGGGAATTATAATTCGAATATTGTATGTATTGTAAATTTTGAAAAGGATAGACAGTTTTGTAAAATTGTAATCGAATAAAATTTTACAAAAATATTAAAAGTGCGTGATCTACAAGTATTACAAAATTTCAATACTGCGAGAAAAATAAATTGTAAGGAAGTAGAAATAATAAAAAATTTAAATGGTGTATGCTTTTATGTGCGAACAATATGGTTTTTAATATTTTTTTTTTTTATATTTGAAATTATTTAAACGAAAAATTAAATTAAGGAAACTCTTTGTATATTATTTTAAATTTAAATAGTGCCCTAATAAAATTATTTATAATTTTATACAATGTAAAATAATTAAGTTAAAGTTAATTATTTATTAAATTGAATAATAAAATTATTATTTGCCTACTTAATTGAAAGTATTAATTGATTTTTGACCCACATTTTAAATTAAAAAAAATTTAAACAAAAGAATTTCATAAATTTCTAGATAGTTTTTCAACATTTTGCTTTATGGAAAAAAAAAATAATTCAGTATAAAAGTTTTTGTAAAAATTTATAGTAACTAATTATGCCCTAAACACCAGCCCACCATCATCAAGAGAAATTTGTGAGGCTATAGCCCAACTGAAAAACAATAGGGCCGAAGGGGCCGATGCTATCAAGGCAGAACTGCTGAAAGCGGATCATCTACAGTGTGCTAGAACACTGCAGCCAATTATGAGTAGAATTTGGCAAACTGAAAATATATGCAAAGAATGGAAAAATGGAATTATAGTGAAGCTACTAAAAAAGGGCGATCTAAGCAACTGCAGCAACTGGAGAGGCATCACATTACTCAATGCTGTTATCAAAATAATAGCCATCATCCTGCACACAAGAATTAAAGATCACATAGAAAATCGACTGCGAAAAGAACAGGCGAGTTTTAGAGAAGAAAGAAGCTGTACAGAACACACCAACAAAATAAGAATAATTGTAGAACAGTCTAAGGAATTCAACTCGCCGCTACATCGCCTCCGTAGACTTCAAAACGGCTTTCGACGCTGTAGACAGAAATGCCATATGGAGAGTTCTACAGCTAAGGGGAATCCCTAGCAAAATAATTAGAATTATCAAGGCGATGTATGAAAATGCAGAGACTCAGATTCTTCACAAGAGAAGACTTAGTGAGCCCATAACGACATATGAAAATATGAAGCAAAAATTAGAAAAGTTAAAGAACTGCGCAGCAGAAGTTGGCCTACAAATAAACACAAGAAAAACAAAGACCATCAGAATGAATGCCACAAACAACCAAGCATTTGAGATTGATGGCGAAGCAATTGAGGATGTAACCACCGTAACATACCTGGTGAGCATTTCAAGCTCAGATGGCGGAGCAAGTGCTGATATAGAAGACAAGCTCAGAAAAGCTAGGGCGACATTCGCTAGACTATGGAAGATCTGGAAATCCACACAACTTTCAAGGAATGTCAAGCTGAGGGTCCTCGACGCCTGCGTCAAGTCAGAAATGTTGTACGACAGTGAAACCTGGCTCATGAACAAGAAAGACATTAATAAAACGCAGGTCTTCACAAACATCATATGCCGGGTATTCTGGCCCAACAGAATAAGAAACAGCGACCTATGGGACCTATGCAAACAGGACCCGATAGAAAACCAAATAAGAAATAAAAAATACAGATGGGTAGGTCACATACTTAGGAGGCCAGAACAATCCATAGCAAAGCAGGCATTGGAATGGAATCCCCAGGGTAGGAGAAACATCGGCAGGCCTAAGAATACATGGCGAAGAACAATAGAAAAAGAAATAACAACTGCAGGCAAGACTTGGGCGCAAATAATATCTATCGCCCAAAATAGAGAGAGATGGAGAGGCTTAATCGAGGCCCTATGCTCCTCAATAGGAGTTTGAAAGGAAAAAAAAAATCTTACCTGAGCATGTTAAAATCCTTGTCCCAATACAAAAATGCAAAATTGACCGACAAATCCAACAGGATTTTTTTGAATAATTTGTTTTTTTTTTTTATAGTCATCGTACCAGCACGTCCAGTGCAGAAACTGTACAGTTCCGTTACGTCCAGTCGAATAATTTGCTTTAGAAGTTTCATATACCCCCTGACAAACATATGGCTCAGGAACGTATTAGTGCTTATCAGGCGCACGTTTCCTGAACCATATATGTGGCTCAACGGACAGGGAACGTGTTAAATTATCAAACTTAAAAAAAAAATTCAAATATTCCATATGAAAGACTTATTAAATTTTAATTTTTTTACTCACCAAATCAGAGAATACCCGGAATGTGTGAGTATCGTGTAATCATTTGCAGCATAATCGTACCCTTAATTCAATATTCAAGTGAAAAAAATATTTTTCATGTGATATATTGCACTTTTTCTAAATATGTAAACGAATCTGAGCAGCAATAAGTCAGTAAAAGAAAGAAAAATCTAATTTGAAAAACGACTTAAAGTTGAAATGAAAATTAAATATGTTGTAAATACAGTATATTAGATTGAAAAGTAACATGGGAGTCCAAACGCCTGTAAGTATATCTATGGATACGAGCAGTTAATATTTTGTTAAAGATTTGTTTCTGTTTCTGCAGCGTTAAAGTTGAAAACGATACATTTACCGAGTCTTATTTATTGGAAAAACTGTAAATAATATAATTCACGTGTACAAATAGAATTGGTACAAAAATAAAGGTTTCAAAATTTCACTCTCCTCATTAGAGATTCGAGAAATCATAAATAACAATACCATACGAATAAATGGCAATTGGGTAGAATTTTTCTTTTTTTACATTTTGAAAATTCCATTTAGATCTTTTAAATTTGTAAAATAATAACAGAGAAATTCACTTACAATATCCAAAACATTATTTATTTTATACAATTAATTTTATACCCTCATTTTATGGATTTACACAATCACTATTTTATCCTGACATAACACTACCAAAACCTATTTATGAATGTAAGGAAAAAGTGATATTGTTTTTTGTTTGTTATTAAAATGATCACTTTATTGGGAAAGAAAACCTATAAATAAAATTTAATTTCAAATAAAACAAAAACACAAATAATGAATAAAACAAACAAAAAAATGAGAAAAAAAATTGTAATTTCCGGAAGCAAATCCATCGCTTCAGTAAGCTTCGATGTTAGTTTGTTATTATTTTTTTTTTATAATTTTATTTTAACTGCGTTTAACTGTTTTCTCTACTTTTTTTTTTGTTTGATATGAATTGTGACAGAAAACCTAGAATTCTAAATGTTAACATGTACATGTGAATAACATTATAACGAGATACATATATATATACATATAAGTGAGTAGATATAAAGGGTTAATCAATAAGAATTGTGTAATTGCTACAAAGGTTTAGCATCATCTTGACTTAGGCAACGCAATTTGTATTATAAGTAAATTGTAAATTTCAATTTGTAATTGAGATAATTCACACTGTTGATTACCATTTTGAGAAATATTTTGCTCAAAATATGGAATATTTTGTTGGAGATCTGCTAAAGTAACATTGGCATAGTAGTGTTTTGATTTCATTTTTCAATAGAAGATTAGAGGTTATTTGAAGAAGAACAAAAAAATCGAGATTGGTTGTAAGACATGCAGGTGTATTCCACATAGAAAATGGAAATTCCAAATCACCTTAATTTTTTTATAATTACCGTGATGCAGTATTAATATACAAAGCAGGAAATTACAGTTCACAAGCTGAATTGAATTTTTATTTTAAAGTCAAATTTGTTTTGTGAAAGCTACAACTAGCTTAATATTAATTGCTGAAAAAGTCATAAATTTGCTTTTCTTGTACAATTGTGTTTTATTCATACGAAGTTCATGTCAGAATACAAATTTAAGCCCAATTTGTGTTATTCAGCAAATTCAAATTTAATTACTGAATATGGCTGTAGTCCTGCATATTACTCTTGTTTTAATTTTAACATTATGGTGAATTTTTTTAAGTCTTGTATTCTATATTGAGTAACCCTTTATATTTTTATAAAATTATAGCAAATACTTATCAAAAAGATTCTAAAATATTAAATTAAAATTTTATGTATGGTATAAAGTGAATGAATACAATATAAAAGAAAGATATATGGTCATATGTTTGTGAAATAAATGTATAATAAAGGCACGTTTATACATATGTAAGCAATTGCAAATGTAAGCACCTATAGGTTCGCTTGATAACTACAAAACGCCAATTTTTTTTTTGTTTTTCAACATAAAAGTCAATACTCTTTTAAAGTACAAACTTTTGTTCATTACGTACACTGGCTTACACTTTTTTATTTGTGTCCATTTTTTAAATTACATAGACAGATTATGTAGGTATGTATGTATGAAGACAGTTAGGCGCATATGTTCATATACAAAAAGTAATTTATATAAAAATATTACATGTCTATATATTTTCTCTTTTATTTAAAAAAATTGAATTGGAAAATTTTAATTCTGGGAAAAAAAAAATAAAAATGAAAATTTTTTTTGTTTTTATTTCTTTTTGTTAAGAATCGCGGGTAGTTAAAAATTTTCTAAATAATTTTCATTTTAGTTTTATTCTAAACGCGATGATTTCATGATCATATCAATTAAAATATGAAAAAATTAATTGTTTTTGTCAATAAAAAACTATTGTAATTTTTAAAATTGAAACTCAGTTTGTTTTTAAAACTCATAATAGAAAAAAAATAATAGAAAATGTAAAATTTTACAGAATAATATTTAAAAACTTTTTGTAGAATTTGGAATTTGAGTTTAACACAAAATATCGTTATTCAAATTACAATAATACGTTATTCAATCACTATTCAGCTTATGAATTACAATTGCTGAATTGCATAGCAATATATTATTGTTGAAATTATAAAATAAAATTTTAAAAAATTATTCGTATAACAGACGATTTACCAAAGTTTATACTAAACTTTCTTATTCACAAAATAAATATTCTTTAGATATAAATAAAATTTTAATTGCTGATTAAGTCAAATTAACGTTAAATCTGATCTTGTTCTAAAAAAACTTTTTTTTTTCTCTTCATAAAATAGTACCAATGAATTGGCTTCAATAAAAAATATAATAGTTTTGTTGATTTACGGTAACAAATTGTTCTTAACAAAAAAAGGCTACCCTGAAATCGGAATTATAATAATTCTGTATCGATAAACAATTCAGCAATTGACATTTATAAGCTGAATTCGGCATTAATACAGTATCATTACAATTCCAATCTCAGACTTACTTAGTTTCATTATAATTTAAAAGTAAGGCACTTATAAATGAGCTCTAACATCGAATTTACAGTGATACTGCACCACCACACAATTCCTCGAATTGGTATTTATAAGCTGAATTTTATAGTAATGTGGTATTACTGCAACTTCGTTTTCATATTAGTTTTTTTAAAGAATAATTTAATGAATTGAAGGAATATATTGTTAATGATTTGATTCATATATTTTTTGTGCAATAAGTATTGTTTTTATTTCGGATATATGTACATTCGCTTGTACAGTGTCCTTAAACTTTATAATAACTTTATAATTACTGTATCTATTATTTCATAAACTCGTATTTATTTATTAAAATCATTCAATTTATTATAGATCATCTATAATTCTAACTAAACTCATATTAAATATCAAATATGTCTATAACATTTTGTATAGGCTTTATGCACATAAACAAACAATAATTATTGTTATTTAATATACTGTTAATTAAAAAATTAACCTATAATGTATAACAAATATACAAACATGAACTTTAATATATTAGTCAATTAATATTTCGATTATGATGTGCTCATTTTTTTTTTCAAATACAATTAATTAAATATCAATTTGATATAATGTGAAAAAAAAAACAATTTATTTCTATATAATATTATATGATGGACGTTTATATAAGTGTTATACATATAAATTTAAAAAATATATGAAAAAATTTAAAATAAATTAAATATGCGAATCAAGAAAACAAGAAAAACAATTTTGTGTATTCTAATAAAATAAATTTTTCCACATAAATACAAACATAATGTATTTAAATATTTAATATTTGATTGCAATAATTAATTATATTATATAAAATTAAATTACTTATACACATATAAGTACATGCATAATTGCAAATATTTCAACCGGTAATAAATTATATAATTAAAATTCAAAAAACAAAAATAAAATGCAAACATAAATGTATATAGTAATTAAAAAAAAAAGTAATATTTAATTATTATTTTTTAAAATAAATGTAATTTAATAAACTTTAAGAGTGATAATTAATTCGCCATATTGGATTTTTTTTTGTTTAATTTAGTTTTCAATGCTGCCAACTTTATAAAAAATATATTGTATAAATTTTGTTTTCTTGTTGTTTTTCTGTGTTTGTTGTACCATACAATATGCGAAAATTTAAAGGTAATTATCATTTACTATACAAATACATTTACATAAATATTATAAACATACTTATACATGAACGCTTAATACATGTATGTATATTCAAACGGTATATAATTAATTTAATAATTATCTATTACAAAAAAAATTAAGTATGTACAGTGGAATCTCCATATGACGAACTTCCATAATCCCAAGAGTTTTGTTTTATAGATTAATTTTGTTAAATATAGATTACCAATATAACGAACACAATTCGTTCGAATACATTATACCAAAGTTTTAAAATGATTCCGAAATGTTTTCGCCATTATTTTTTCAAATAAAAAAAATCTGATGTGGTCAGCACATAACCGACCGCATTGTGTATTGTCTAGTTAAGTGAAAGTGTTACAAAATATCATAAAAATGTCTGTTAAATACTTCTTTCCAATTTTTAGGACATTAGTAAGCTTATAGTTAACATACTTGGAAAAATGTAAATTTAGCTTTTAGTAAAGTTTCGCTTTGTGCTACCCGAATTCCCTGAAATGCTCGCTTTTTTAGTTTCGTTAACAACCAGAACTCAAATATCAAATTTCAAGAAATTTCATCAATTCGTTCCGTAGATATGGTGAAAAATGTAAAATCGGCCCGCAAATCAGTTTTCGAGCCCTGATCTTTCCAAAAAATTTATATGTTCATTGGTTTAATACGAGGAATTCATATATTAAATTTCAATGAAATCGGTTGGTTATTTCTCTTTATATAAACAAAAATGTATATTTGGCCGTAGTAAACGTCTAGTCGCCGATGCCTGATTTCTTCCAAAACATAGGAATTTTCGCGGACAGTCGAGCTGAGCTTATATGTAAAATTTCAAGCAAATCGGTTGAATATTTTCTTCAAAATATTCAAAAATGTAAAACAGACCCGCTAAAAAGTGCAGTTCCCGAGGCCTGATATATACCAAAAGTTGATCAATCCGTGCCATGATGGAAATAAACTTACATATAAAATTTCATCAAATTCGGTTCAGCCGAACTTGAGATACACGCGTCCACACACAGACCGACAGACCGACACACCGACAGACCGTCAGACCGACAGGTTGCTAAAAATAGCTTATTTATACTTCCCTACTATGGAGAAGTGCATTTCCACTGAAAACTCGATATGCAAAATTTGTTGCCATCACATAACCTACCTATTGTTTACACAATACGATCGGTAAAAATCTATAAATAAAATATGACTCTGTTCACATAAACCATTGTTTATAATGACGTGTCAATTGTCAACACCAACCAAATGTCAATTATAATAGAAGAGAGTATTGTCACAACATTTTTTTTAGTCGAATTGATAAACGAAATTTTTTTCTGTGAAAAGTTTTTAAAAATGTTACTGCAAAGTGCCACACAAAATTTATTGTCAATTATTGTAAATGTTATATGGTCATATGAGGATGGCGTTATATAGAGTCCCTCGCTGTACATATAAATTTTATCATTTATCGAAACCTAATATGTATGTATTTATATTTAACTAACATAATATGCATGATATAGAACTATCTATCCTATTTACCCAATAGATGGCAGAATATTATGTATTACAATATAAAATAAAATATCTTAACCACATAGGTATACGTGCATTTAAATATTAATGAAATATAATTAAATGCAAATTAATTTTTTAATTAAATTAATTAATACCATATAAAAGATTAATTTAATTAGAAAAAAATATTTACGTATAAAAATAATGTTTACTACAAAATTTTAAAGATAATTTAAAAATAAAAACTCATTTTTTCTGGAATTTTTAAAACTTTTTTTAGACAGGTGCTTTTAAAATAACAAAGTGAATTGTTAGTATTCACGTTACATAAAACATTAGCGGCAAATCATATATGCACTAACATTTTAGTCTAATTAAATCGACTTCCTTATTAAACTCTCATTTAATTTGTTAAAATTTATAAATTATATGAAATAAACCCAAAATTATCAGATGACTGCAAAAATTCCGCTAGATTATGGCGAGCAATTAATTTCTCATTCATTCTGCCAATTTTATAATTAAATAAAAATTGAACAGTAAAAGAAACCAATATAAAATCATGCTATCGAATACAACGTCACATCTTTTATTTGACAAGTTAAATTAAAAGCAAAAAAAAAAAAAATCTTGCAAAACTGTCAATATTCTGTCAGAAGGCTATCATTTTAAAAAAAAATTTTATTAATTTTTCTTATACTTTTTTTATTACATCAATAATTCTGTTGTCTTCTAAAATGTGTTTGTGTTCTCCTATTTACATAACATTAGTTCTCCTTTTCTCGCGACATATTTTATCATCCAGAATCTCGCGCCAATGGTTTATGAATAGCATATATAACAACATATAAATATATGTTGAAAATCATTAGCTTTTCGGTATCAACATCATCAAATGACATTTTAAAAAAAAAATCAGTTTCCTTCAACTTTCAAAACTTTTTTTGTAAAGGTAGTTTTTAATAATCATACGGAAAAGAATACAAAAGAAAGAAACTTTCAACTGAAAAAGGACTCATTTTAACTTTAAAATATCGTTATGTAGATAATGTTATTCTGTCAACATTCCTATTAAAAGAATATAAAACAAAAGGAATCAAAATATTATGAAATCACAAAAAAATAAATTATGAAGAAATTGAAACGAAGGCCTATTACAACGATTTTACATGAAAATGTTACATTGCCGTATCTTTACAATCAGTAAAAAAAAAATAAGAATAATAATTTAAACCAGACAAAATTCCATATGACAGAATTCCATTCCGAAGACAAAAGAATCCATATAGAATTCCGATATCATTTTTTTGCCATATACGAGAGGATACCGTCAAATTTTAGTTTTCTTTTCCTTTCATAGATCATATCCTTAATATTTTGGTACTGTATATGTAAAAATAAAAAAAAAATTAAAATACCAAGGGATTGTGAAAAAATCCCATTTTTATAAGCGAAATTCAATTTAGTACTAAAAATTGAATATTACTCATTTTTGAGGAATACTTATAAGTTTAGCTGATTTTCGTGTATGAAGCGTATAGAGCATTGTACCTCATATGTTAAAGCGTATTGGGTCCCTCTGAAATACTCAATTATCTTTTTCTGCAATCAAAATTCGTGGTTTCAAGTCAATTAAATTATTTTAAACGAAATCAGAAACGAGAATCAGAAAATACAAATCAAACATGTTGCACAACGACGAACATGTTGCAACAAATTGATTGCAGAAAATTTTACAAAACATTATAAAGCATGTGTTTCTTCTAGTTTTGATTTTATTAGAAGTCTTAATTCTATTGTTTTTCATGGTTAACCTGAATGGTATATATAAGCTGGTTAGTTTTACTTCATACAAGTGAAAATCTACACCATACAAAAAAATGTACATGCCAATTATACTAAAAGTCATACCTCCATCCTTCTAAAATTGATAAAATGTTTCGTTGATTTTTGGATCAGACTATGTGCTTGGTGCACAGTCCTTGCTGAAACCATTTCTTCCAAAAAAAACAGAGTAAGTAAAAAAAATTTTGCATGGTGGCAAAAGTTACTTCACTATAGGACAGAAAATAAAAATATATAAAAAAACATAAAAACAATACAAAAATAGTTTTATGCATAACATATGACACATGGCGGAAGTCAGATATCTTCTGCAAACTGTTTGATATTATACTGTCATACATTATATAACAATGGTATCACAGGAATTTATTGAATTTTTACCTTGAATTCGTTGACTATATTATTGTGTACTAACTTATTTAATATAGGAAACTACTTAAAATAAGACAACTTTATTTCACTGACAAAAGAAAACTGTATAAAATTTTTTATTTAATTTATTTGTTTAAAAATTGAAACTTTCTATGTTTTGTTATTATTACATAAAAAGAAAATTTGTTTGAAAATTTTACTTTATGATAGTTGCACTCTAAAAGTTAGAAAATTTCATTATAAAGCTTTTTGTTCTAACATCCTATTAATAATTTCGATATAAAAATGTGAACGATATTTTACACGGTATATGAATGTGTAAATGTATACAAACGTAGAGCTCAATTGTATATTGGTAGGTACGCAAAAAAAAAAAATTATTTAACATTAATTTTTACCGTCGGTTATTGGAACCACACAAAACAACAAATTTACAAGTAATAGCTGGCACACCATACATTTAATAGCTGTCTCTTTTTTCTCTTCTCCCCACTGCTTTAGTCTTGTATTTCAATATTCACAATTTATTATTAAATTACCTCTACGCATACTGTTTTTTTTTTAAATATTTACAACACAAAATTGAATTTTTATGCAATTTTAAATTCAATTATAATGATATTATTTGTACATATATACATGTCCGTGTATGACAGTTGTGTGCGTATAACATTAATTGTTGCACATACATAATATGTTAGAATTTTTTTTTTTACTTTGTAGAGACTATAATGAAATTAGGCATTTAAAAAAAAATAAAACGGAAAATTGTGGAACTAAATTCCATTATAATTTTTTTTTCTTTCTTTTGTTTTTGTTTTTATTAGAAAATGCTCTTAAAAGCCTTTCATTTAATAATGAAAACAACCCGAAAAAACCTTTTTATCAATATATGATATCCTTTTGTTGCAACATAACTCAATAATTTGTTATTACCGTTATTTTTCAATGGTGTTGCTAGCATTCAAATACGGTATATGATAAAATAATCTAATTATGAACATATTGTAGACCCATGTAAATTTATAAACGTTCCTCCTCAAATAATGTGTAGAACGCAAATTAAACATGGTGAACAAAAAACTTGAATTGAAAATATTTAAATAAATTCGTAAATATTTGATTCATATCAATTTTATTAATTTACTAACTTAGACTCATTGAATTTGATTATGTTATGTAATAGACAACTTGTAATTCATCAAAACATCACTGACATATTGAATTTTCGTCTGTCAATGAAAATTTACGTTCATAGTAAAACAAAAAAATTTTTTTTTTTTAAATCAGCTTGTTGTAACGATTTTCAATAATTCTGAGCCCTAAATATGTCCCAAATAAATCGCAAAAATCTGTCATTGTTAAACCACGGAAAAAAAGTTTATTCCTAAAAAAAATTGGGCAAGAAGAGTTAATGAACGTTACAGATCAGAAATAAGAGTTATTTATTTAAGTAGAACCATTTTATGTAAAACAATAATTATATTTTGCAATTAAATTCTAGAAAATCTGACTGTTGATCTATTTGAAACTTAATCTATTAAAAAAACCTATATGGCAAAATGAAATTTCTTAAAATATTAGGCATTTTCATAAACGCAATACTGCAAAACAACAGTATGATACATACGAAATAATATATTTTTGACAGTTGTATAAAAACTTTTGCTATTTTAAAATTGCAGCATTGTGTTCATGAACAAAAATTGTCGTTAACAAGAAAAAGATTACTTATTTTTGGCCAAATAGCGAAAAATTTAAAATTTTAAATTTAAAAAAATAAAAATTAAGAAAATTGAAGTTATTTTGTCTTATTTTAAATGACTTTCAATCGGATCAGACTCACACATTTTAAAAATGTAAAACCAAACTGCTAAAACTAGCAGCAAAAAACAGCTGATTTAACTGCGCTAGCCACGATAATGTAAATATCATTGTGATACTTTAGCAATGTTTATGAATAAACTAGATTAGCAACATTTGTTTATGAACATAAATATAGCGCAGTTTTCACTATATGTATATCGCAATATACTGTGTTTATGAAACGACCTATTATTTCAATTCATTTTGTCAAATGTTTGTGGTATATTATTCAAAATCATATCTTTGAATTATACATTTCGAAATTGTAATTCTGTCTGACTGAAAATCGACTGAGAAGTCGCGAAAGTTCATCCACTTTTTAAAATAATTATATAAATCGTGTTGTGTACATATATATCAGATCATAAACTAAACAGGTTGCAAAATTAGAATATAATCAGTTCAAAAATATTTGTACACTATCAAAATTTCAGCTTAAATAAAAGTGTATTCCCCAGGCGGCCACATAATATAAAAATACTGAAATTATTTTCTATATTTATTGTTTTTTTTTATAATAAAATTATATTAATTGATATACATACCTACACACACTATATTTTTAAAGTTGAAGCTTTTAACTAATTACTTATGTACACAAAAAAAAACACACACAAGTCTTTAATTCAATTTAATGGAGCCCATCCACATACACATAGCATTTTATTCTTAAATGAGGAACAACATAACTAATTAGTTTAAGTTAAAAATATTTTTAATAAAAAATAATTTCAAACGCAAAAAAGCCTCAAAAAGAAAACATTTTAATTTGATTTCGTTGTAAACCAATAGGCTTGTTTAGTAAAAAATACAGAAGAGTTTATTTTACTCGTCACTATAAAATAAATGTTTTTCATACAGCTTCTAAAAGAAAAAAAAATGCAAAATTTAATTGTCATACCACTTTTTATTTTTACGATAAAAATTTAATAAAAAAATCGGTTTAAGTTATTATTTTTGCATACATAAAGGCTCTTACTTACTTTTTTTGTCTCTTTCTATCAACAAGCAAGTAAATTAAATGATTGTCATAAACAACTTATATACGTAACATATAATGAATTGAGGTTTTTCTCATATTTTTTTTCTATTTTTCTCCTTTTTGGTTGAAATGAAAACAATGAATGAACAGGAAATTAAGGACGATAGCCGTATAATATAGTTGATGGTAAAATTTAATTTGAATTTTTTTTTTGTTCTATAAACTGAAAATTTGCGGAAAATGCACTTATTCAATTAATTAATGGAAAGAAAAATGTTAGGTGGACAAAATATCTTCACATTTTTAAAATTGCACACCATGTGTACATGGTGTAAATGGCAGAACTGTGTGGGTAAACCATAAATAAAATTCATTAATGAAAACTATAAATTTTTTAAAATTATTTGAAAATTGAATTTTTTCCTTTAAAGATTTTGTATTAGAAGAAAAAATCGAAAGGGAAAAGAGTTTGCGGACATTCAAATCGGTACACTTATTTCGTACATTGAACATACCCGTATAAGCATGAATGTTTCTTAAGAAAGTATATGGATACAAATAAATAAAATTATAAATTTTTTCATAAAGTTATTATATTCATTTATTCCGTATAGCATC
Source organism: Condylostylus longicornis (assembly GCF_029603195.1). Taxonomy (NCBI): domain Eukaryota; kingdom Metazoa; phylum Arthropoda; class Insecta; order Diptera; family Dolichopodidae; genus Condylostylus; species Condylostylus longicornis. The sequence continues at coordinate 2,172,285 of NW_026577982.1, forward strand.
TGCAATATAAATGAGTGCTGGTATTTTTCGCAACTTTTCCTTTTAAAAAGACGTTTTGAGCATAAATTGCAACCACTTTTGTGTTGAATTCTACTACATTCATCTCTATCTGGCGCAATGAGTTGACACTGGCACGGTGTCTATTTCCGATTTTAATTTGTATCTGAAATACCTCTACTCCTATAGGGTTAAAATTTTCTAATGATTTCGCTGTTGGTGCTTCACCTTTGATTATCTTAAGACTAACTGTTCAGTAAGGTCTTGAAGAAATTTACGGCAGCTGTCTGTTTTCCTTTTATTTGATTTTGAATGAATTACACAAGCAGTTAAGAGTGCTACATCTAATATATTGAAAAATAAGACCAAGAGCCATCAATTTATGTACTTTTTGCACTTGTATTCATACATCACTTTGTACAGATTATCGACACCGCTCCTTGTACGGTTGTAGTACAAAATCATTTCCGATTTTTTATGAGATTTATTTTATGAGCAGCAGAAAAATTTGTGTAATAATGAACATAGATTATAGGTTTTTAATTTCTTGTTCGAATATTCGTGAAAGTGTCAAATTGACTATTGAATATTTCTTATTGAAATGCATGAAAAGCATACTACGTTGGAGTTTTAAAATATATGGTGTACAAATCAAATTGCTTAGAACGGATGAAGCATAAGGATGAAGATAATTTTTTATCTTCATCCTTATACAATTTAACCGTTCATGGCTTGAATCAAAGAGTCTTAAAGTTAAAAATTCAGACAAAAAAAAACATTTATTTTTTTCTTTGTAATTTTTTTTTAAACATCAAAATCCAATGAATATTCAGTATTAAAAATTATAAAGGAGTAGCATAGCATATTGTGGAAAAGTAGGTAAATTTCAATATTCATAGAAATGTTTCCATCTGGACACGTGTATGTGTACAAACATATATAAAATACATAAATAAAAATTTAATAGAAAGCAAACACATAAACAATCAATTCCATTCCATTTCATAAAATTCATTATTCCATGGTCTATCAAACATTGAATTTATAAGACATATACATACATACACAAATACAAAGAAATTTATTAGGATACCTAGAGTTTACCTATGCATTTTACATTTCAATTGCAAAAAAACTATACAATTTTATATTTATGTCCTTATGATATGAGGACTTTGAAAAAAAAATTAAACATAAGAGAAAAAGCAAACGGGACAAACATCTGCCAATTGTCCAATATTTTAAAAATATATGTACAACCTTACGTACAAGTGCTCTATGTACAAAAATGCCATATGACCATATACATATGCATGTGCACAACTATACAAGTATTTGAATATAAGAAAAAAAATATTAACCAGACAACTGACTTTGATACGACCAAATGATTAAAACAAAAATCAAAATAGAGCAAAAAAAGAATACCTACTACAAATTTTAAAATCAACAATATCCTAAAATCAAATCCCTAAAAATGTTTTTAAGGATTTTTGAAAAAACAAAATCAGAAATAAAATAATAAGAAATACTAAAAATAATAGTAAAACTGTTTAAAGATATTAAATTTTGAATGCCGGACATAAACCAGTAAATATTTGTTAATATTCCGATGTTAGTCTAAATTGAAAGCGACAACAAGCAGCAGCTTTCAAAAATTTTAAGAATTTCCCAAAAACATTAATTTTTAATTTCATGCAAATATAAATATCCCGACTTTTCTTGCTTAGGATTCCAATCTTTGTAAATCAGTAGAAAATTCGTAATTCGAGTAAATCCGGTACCATTTCATTTCATATATGAGATGGCACCCGATCTGACGATTATAGCTATGCTGACTGAAATCTACTATGTAAACTTTAACTTGAGTGAAAACAAAGATTTTTCCTCTGATAATTTTGCGGAATTTACGATGTTACCATTTAATTCTAGTTGTTTTTTTTAAAAATTTAGAAACAATTCCAACTGAAGTACAGTATACAAAACACTTCAATAAAACCGACCCTATTTTTTAACGCTTCAATGAATCTGGAATATAAAATCAAGTTTTAATTTGAACATAAGGAAATATGTCTATGACTTCAGAACATATGGTCACTGAAACAATTATCATACAAACTGCAAATTGCATACAAATATTAACAAATGAAAAAATATAATATGAAAAATAAAAATATTTGTTTAATAAAAAAATAACTTTTGAATTTGAAGAGGACAAAATGAAAAAATACAACAAAAAGGAGATAACGTTCAAACTGAGAGTTCAATTCTTTTCAATCGGTTCAGTTTCAAAAATAAATACTTTGAATCAGTCAGTTAAAATTTTCTGTTATAAAAAAGTGCAAAGTCCAAATAACAAAAATTTATTCATTAATGCAGTTAAATTACTACAATTGAAATATTGTGTCATAATTAATCTGAACTAGTGACAATTATGAAACTACAGTTTTTAGTACCAGATACATACATAAAATAGAACACGTTTATTAACGTTTTAAAGTTTTTCTGTGTAGTATGTAAATTTTGTAACACCTTTTACGATCATTGCTTCAAATATCCATAACATTTCACAAATATGCCGTAAATACATGAATATATAGAATCTAATAATAGAGTTATTCACAAATGTGTATAACTTTAAATTGTTTGATATCAAAAAATAGAAAAATAAAGTACTAAATGAATAATTGTTATATTGATGATCAAGTACAGAATGTTGAAATTTATTTTCACATTAAATCAAATAATGCTTTAAAATTTATAAGACGACAACACTTATTTATACATACAACTTCTATACTATTATTTGTATGAGTGCAATAGAAATAATTCCGATACTCATATATTTTCAAAGTTTAACAAAAATAACTGTAACAATAAAATACTTGAATTGATTCAACCATATAGAAATGAATTTCTAATGTTTACTCTACCGTAAAGAACAGAGAGTTATTCTTTTGTTTTGTTGACTTTTCTGTTTGACATTGAATGTATATATGTGTGGGTATGTGTGCATATACATGTATGAATATAATTAACCATACATTATGTATTTTTGTATATGTATGTTTGTAGTTTTAACATACGTGTTCTGAAGGGAATTTATCAACTATTTTATAGATGTATACATATGTAGATGTTATGTGTGTGCATACATGTGCCGAATGCCGATACCTATATATGATACTTTGATATCACATGCAATCTTGAATACCGTTATATAGTATGTATACACAAATATACATAAAAATAAATACAAATATACAGTATGAATTTTCTTTCTTTTGTTATTTTTAGAATATTGGAGATAGAATAAAATGCCAATGGCTAAAAATGAAATTGAAGACCAAAGAAAAAAATATGTTTTTTTTTTTTGTTTTGTGTTTGCCTCTGTTTGATCAAAAGTCCACAATAATTTGAAAACAAAAGTCAAATGAATTGAAAAGTAAAAAAAATTTATGTTTGAACTCTTCTATTTTTTCAATTCATATTTTCTTTTTCTTTCTCACACCCACACAAATCACTATATCCATTCTCTTTCGGTTTTTTTTTTCCATTTTTTTTACTCGAAGATAATATGTGCAAAAATAATATGTACAGACTCGTACACAGACTTATATGAACATATGGACATTATATTCTCAATACAAACAAAATTCCTTTTATTATCTTCTTACCGTCCACTAAGAACTAAATGTCATTTTAGATTATTGATACCTATATGAATGTAAACCTTCTGACATACTCGTATAAATATCATTCAATTTTGATCTTACTTTTGATTACATTTGGAATAATAACACAGGGTGTTTTAAAATTGCATATCCAAAAAAAAAATAATCATATTAAAAATATGCTTAAGATCAGCGAAACTGTTATTGAGTCAAATGTACAGGATCTCACTAATATGGTGAAATTTTATAAATTCAAAAGTCTATTGTTTGGGCGTCAAGACCGACAAGACCGACAGAACCTAGTTCCAAAATTTCTTCACATGTGAAGTTGGAGAAAATAGGAAAAGCAGAATGATGGCATTTTGAGGCAGTTATCCAAAACCAGAAGAAAACCTGGGAACAATAGTAGTGATTAAGAATATATTAAATGTTATATTTAGAGACAGTGCTCAGTAAGAAACGGACACTAAAATGTCTTGAGGATCTAAAGGATACAGAAGCAATTGAAAGCAAGCCAGAAAGCTAAAAAAATTTTATAAAGAAATAAACGTCCAATGCGGAATAACATGGTTCAACGTGAACTAGTACGGGAGAGTAGTTTCAGGTCAGATTCGCCGGGAGATGGTGGAGAGTTTAACGGATAGGCGCCTAGACAACACAGAATTTTAGTGAATCTCGTAGTATTCAGTTAGGTGAGTGTTATATCCGCCGGTAAATACATAAGCTAATGTAATAACGTCTCTTTTGTCTTTATTTATTGACATTTTGACAGCACTTTATTCATCTTCTATAATTATGAAAACAATAAACTAGATTTACTTCTATTAGATTAAATTATAAAACACAATTTCAGTTCCATACTCGAATGTACATATTTTAGAGTTGACAATGGAACAGACTGTAACTTTATGTGTTTTAAATATTAAATTATTATTACATACTGACATTTTACATATATCGCATAAATGTTTAGGTACCTACAATTTTATATTTAAATTTCTCTATTTTTTTCATATGTTAGTATTGAAAATCGTTTTTGTATTCCGTAATATTTTTCATATTAAATTGACTGGAAAAAGAGAAATCGCCAATTCGAACAAACATTAAAAAAAAAAGAATTATTTCCGTTGAGGAGAAAAAAAGAGAGTGTTGTAAAACAAATTAAAGATAACATAATTAAAAATTTTGACAGATTAATTACAGCGACACAATTGACAGTTTAACTAATATTAGAATTTTCTTTATTTGATTATTTTAATGTCAAACCATAATCGCATTCGGCATCTAAACCAAATAATCGTACCAAAGTAGATTAATTTTAGTATAAACACACGAACTCATTTATGTTCCCAAACAATCTTATAATAATGAAATTATTCTTAGATTATTGTTTATGTTAACGGGAGCGAGCAAATGGAAAAATATAATTACTTATTATGTGCTAAAAATAAGGTACAATATTAGTTTATATAGTGCAATTTGTTATCATTTTAAAAACACATATATGCCACAATCAACAGGCCCAAGTATAATACAAACAATTAATATATTAAAGCTATTTCTCTTTCCTGTATAACATTCCCAATTACACATATATACGTACTACTTAGTCGAAGAGCTTCTTTTTCAATCATGTGTACTAGTATTCTATATTGAAATAAGCGAATTCAACTTTCTTAAATAAAGGTGAATTTACAAGGGAGCAAGTAAATTTAACAAAAAGCAGTCCATCTTAGGAATCGTACGCCCATCGTAAAGAATGAAATTCTTTAATTTTTGCTTCTTATTAAATATAAATTCTAAGAATTTTTTATATGTAAGAATGTACTTACACAAACTTTAATAAATAAAATAATAAATAATTTTTTTCATATTCCGATGATTTACATTTCGGGAAAATTCTCCTTAAATATATCCGACCATCCGATACATTTACATATTTACATATATAGAGATATATATATATATTTTTGTACTTAGAGTGTCATATAAAAAGTTTGCATTAAATTAAATATCCTTGACATGTGTGTAAATATATTCAATAAATATTTATAATATTTGTACATAAACCTATGTACAACATATTACATAGAATCAAATATGTATACATATATAAATTAATATAATAGTTACCTATACGTTTGTGAATCTTGATGATATGTCTACATATATTTATATATGTATGTTCAAGGATAATAAATAATATCATCAAGTTACACATAATTTTTTTTTTCTATTCTCCTTCTCTTTCACTCTTACTCTCGTTTACTATTCTCATAAATATTACCGTTACAAAGTAATATATCTATTTCAATGGAATAACATTCGACGGTAATTTATACTACACAATCCCGCACAATTTACAACGAATTTTCATACCAAAATTACTACATATAAATAGTCTTACATAATACATGTCAGATATCAAGGGGAGAAGCATACAATACGTATGCCTGTATAAATGAAAAGAAAAATAAAAGAAAATTATAAACTATAAATAGAAAATCCTTTTCATAGAAATGTGAAGATGGCTGGTATAGGATTGAAACGAAAAAAATATGATAATAAAAGAATAAAATAAATTCGGATCGTAAAAATAATTGGCAAAATAGCACATTTCTCTTAAATAAGTGAAAACACATTTTAAGAGAAAACCGACAATGCTAAAATACACCACAATTATTGCATACAATCAGAATGAGAACATAAACTAAAATAGTCCTGAAGATGAGGGTCGATATGACGGTCGAATTGTGTAATTTACGATAAATAAATTATCGTAAGTATAGCTTTATAATGGCCTATAACTTTCAGATCGAAAATAAAATTAGCTTTCTTTCTTAAGCAATCTAAAAGCTTTATGAACAGATACAGTTTGACGGACAGGCAAACCGAAAATTAATAATTATAAATTTTGTCTCAAATTTGTGGAAAATTTACTAAAAAACAGAGTAAAACAGAGCAGGAAAAACAACATAATAGTAAACTAAACTTTAACAGGTAACAGGATATACGTATACCCGCAGGTGAAATACAATAAGATAAAATACATGAGTAAACATATTGGTATGTGAATAAATATATATGTTTTACATTAGCAATATATACACATATATATATAAATATACACATATGTAAGGTTTTGTTTAATTTTTCATATGCGGTATAACACTTCCGCTTTCCTTTTACGAAATTTTCATTTTCACTATAACAAAAAACACAAAAAAAAAATAAATAAATTTTTCTAGATGATACGCCTTGCGCCACATCACACTCACAATAAAGACACCAACAACAACAATAAAAATGAAGTGCTAGACATTATTTAAACAAAAGCCAAAGAAAAAATAAAATAAACTAAATAGAAAAAATTAAAGAGAGTAATAATAAACATCGAAAAGGATACAAAATTCTGGAAGTGATCTAAAGAGGACAAAAACAAAATAAATATTTTTTACTATTTAAAAACAATATATTTTATAAGACCTTTTACTAATAATTACTCAAGTTCAGGTAGACTTCATTTTAATGATGAAGGAAGAGAAAAATAATAAAGGACGATATAGCATAATTACTTATAATGTTATTATAAAAGGATAGCTAATGTTATTATAAAAGGATATTAACGTATTATTCCTTTAATAGAATCAATTAATTCCTATAAAAATTTTTAATTTTTTTCAATATTAAAAACGTAATTTTATTGTTATAATAAAAATAATTTAATAACTTATATAATATTTTTAAATTATCGGACATCTTAAGCTTAGTATGGTGTTGAACGGAACGATAATGGGAAAGGAAAAGTTTGAGAAAGTTGTATGAGTTAAGCAATAGATATTGCAGATTTGCTTTGATTTTCATATTTATTTCCATTATTTATGTGTTTAAATTTTTATTTCACGTAGCCGATGATGCCAACAACACCTCTTATTCTTCTATTACAAAAAAATATTCTGCAGGAAAATAAAAACATAAATTGAAAAAGTAAATTTTATATGGATTTCCTTTAGTTTCAACGGTTGTACTTTGCATAAGCTTGAAATGCAAATTAAATATTGAATTAGTTCTGGCTATACGGTCTTACCACATGTATTCAAAATTTAATAAGTCACTTTAAATTCTAAATTATTCTAGTATTATTTCCCATAATAGTTGTAACTCCCCAACATAAATTCAGCTATGAAATTTTAGCACAGTCCCAGATTCAATTCGGAATAATTTATGAAATTCAATTCGCAATTATTTACGTGGTTGTGTAATTTATGTTCAACCAAAAACTAGTAGTATCACAATGTCGCACAATAGGGTGGCATTACGAGCACCTCTTCAATATTGATCATATGACTTAGACCGACTTAGACCTTAGATGAAAAAATTCCGTTTTATTCATTGATTGCTTACTATCTTTGTCCTCAGAACCTTTTCATCTTTTGTTTGCTTACATAAACTTTTAATAAACTTTTAATAAACTTTTTAAATGTCTATATCCCCATACTTTCTGTATAATAATTTTCTTCTCGTTTCATATTTTGTGTCTACTAAATTTCAAAAACAAATTATAAGGTTTTTAATTTTATTTTTTCAAAAACTATAAAAAGTCCTAAAGGATTTTTTAATTGACAGAAATAAAAGATAAAAATTTATTATTTTGTCCTCTCATTTTTGATCTTTTTAACTTCCTTTAAATATTTCTATGCATTAGTTTATGCTTTTCATTTGCAATTTTTCGTTTTAATTGCTTCATGTTATAAAATTTAGAAAACTTTAGAAAACTTAAGGAAGCTTATAACCATATTATATAGTAAAAACTAAAAAAAATTTTTGTAGAACAATCTTACATGAAAGACACCAATAATTGCCAGAATGTGACAATATTTACAATATTTATCTATGAGCAAAGCAATGTCTTCTATTCAGTTAATACCTGCATAGTCAAAATGCAATGACATACACCAAAAGGTATAAAATATTTCACATATCTTGAAATGTGAAATTCCAGTAAAATTTTTTGATTATTGTGCCGGTCCTTTATAAATTAATGCAATAATCAAAGAAAATTTCATTCTCCCAGTTGATGAATGCCCCCATTACGGAACTGCAAACTTATAAATCTAACTTATTAGATTGGAAAGCACTTAAATTGAGAAACAAACGAAAAAAAATGAAAATCATTTCTCATAAATAATTCTAAACGAAATTACGGTTATTCCATTAAATAAATAATTTGTTTCTGGCCAAAAATTGTAATTTCAAATGCACTTTTTTTAATGTTTTCGACTATTTTCAATTTTCATAGTTTGAATTTCAATTTTTAATCTAATAAGTCTTTTTTATGTTAACATTTATGATCTTCAACAAAATAACAACTAAATTATTGTTAACTTTTACGGTACAGAAGAAAAAAGTAAAAAAATTAAAGAAAATAATTTGGACACAAAAAAATATTATTACATTGTATTCAGTAGCGTACCTCAAATATAAGAGTTCTGAGGAAGTTAATCGAGTAGATCAAATTTTTAGTGTTGAAATCTGTTCAATTCTACACTTATTAAAAACAATAATCGTCCTAAGTTTCGAGCAATATTTTATGCCTTTACACTTTTAATCAAAAATTTAATTATCGTGAAAAAATGAATGCCTTCTCAAATTTGAAAAAAATTTTTTTTAAAATGCCTTCAATAAATTTTTAGCCAAAATATGATTCACGTTACAAGAAATCTTTTCTTTGGCACAGCACATCCAAAACTGAAATATGAATATATAGACGCATACCATATGGAAAATTGTGTATTTTTGTAAATGTAACATTTAATTCGAAAAAATGTTCAAGTTACCCTCATTTGTTCAATTCAAAATAAATTTTTCCTCATTTATGTTAAATAAAAGCTTTTACAATTCTTAATTCAAATACCCCATTTTAAAAACCCATAAAAACACTTCATGAACAAATTAAAAAAAAAAAACAACAAAAAACATAAAAACAACAATAAAACAATCGAAAAAAGGAAAAATAATTTCAATTTCATCCTTTTTTTTTTATTTGCTTTCTTTTTTTACTTGTACGTAACCACAAAAGGAGTACAACTTTGTACAGAGCTTCCTTATACAAACTTACTATTGTAAATAAAATTTTATGGTCCTTTTATAAGTTGAAAATAATTTATTTTTTTTTTTACTAGAAATATTACACTTATCAAACACAAAAAAAAAAACAAAAACAAATTAAAGTTGAAAAATAAAAATTGCTCACTTTATTTTACTTCAAATGAACTCGGGTCAAATCACTGGACTGCAAAGCAGCAAATTTTGACCAAACTATTTAAATTTGTTCGAATAAAAGGTATTTTTTTTTATAAAAGTAATCTGTTGTTGAAATTTTGTGGTTTTATTGCATACACTTAGGATGAGAATGAGAGAAGCTTTCATAAAATCATTATGTTCTAATAAAAGCTTTTAATTTTTGCAGCTTTGATCTGAAGCACTTAATTTTCGAAAAAAAACTTAACAATTGAATTAAACACTATGTGTAGTATTGGTATTGCATTGACTAGTATCAAAAGCATGGCAATCTATTTATGCGCAGTTTTACGAAGCCTCCATAACTGCTATCATTTTATTTGTATCTGAATGCTAAACTTGAATCAAGTTTAGCATTCTATTTTAAAATCTGAAAATGAGTTGTTAAGAAAGATACAAACACATGGTAAAAGGACAGACACACAAAATGAATAAGTACATTTTTTTGCTGATTTTGTTGGAGTAGTGGCAAAAATATATTTTGGGTAAAAAAAAATATCATAAGTGTTATAATACATTTATGTAAACATAAACTTTAAATCACCTATTTATTTGTAGAGTTACGAGTATGTATGTGTATATTATATTGTGCATCAATTATACTACCATATACATTATAAACATGTTAAATGTGAAGTGCAAAATCATTAACTTTTGAAATTTGATTTCTAATTTGATTTTAAATTTTGTAATAATATAATTGAAAAGAAATCGAAAGTTAATTGGAAATAGTTTGTAAAAATTTTTTTTGATAATATCAAACATACATGTAAGAGGCATGTATATAGGATAACTGTATAAAATTTTGTTACTTTTTTCAAATAATAAATAACTTGGATGTATGAAGAGTTTTCCCAATATATTATAATGAAGGATACTTTTACAATATGGGTTAATACTGCATAGGCTGGGAAAATAGGGCTCTCCCTTGTGCGGTTTTTTTAGGGACAGTGACAAAACCGCCGTGCAAATTCTTTGCGACTGCTAGATACTAGCTGTCTAGAGTCACAATTGTTTTGGACAAGATTTCCTAAGCTTTCGGAAATTGCCGTCCAACTCCCATGGTGATATCTCCATCTTTATGCTTGGAACAGGGATATTATAGGCGGGGCACTACACTAAGCCGCGGGGTGGCTTGGAGAAGATCTATATTTCAGAAGAAATTTCCTTCTAAAATTCATTCAATTCACAAATCGAATTCATAAATAATGAAATATTACATGGAATTAGTTGCAAATTTTGACGACAAACTGTGGGTTTACAAAACAAATTCTTTATAAGAATATTAACGAATAAACTTGTAAAATTCAATAAATCTTCAAATTTCTTTAAATAATCTACGTATAATGTGGTAATCGGTTTTATGCATTAATGCATAAATGCTAATATACAAAATAAAATACTGCATAACGGCGCAATTATCCTCTTAAATTTCCTTCCAGTTTATATTTTAAATAATTCACATTTATAAATTCATAAATATACACACACACACATGATTTTATATTACATATAATATTTAATGTGCAGATATTTTGATTTGGTTTTAATTATAACTTTATATGTCCTTATTATGGTAAACATTGAAACTATTTTATGGTAAAATATGCTGAAAATTTCAATAAATCTCACTTTTCTTATTTTATATTTTCACTTAATATAGTTTAACATTATATTCCACAAAATGAAAATAAACAAACACACATTACGTTGCTTATTATTAAAATTATAAATTTAAAATATGTATGTAAATGCAGAAAACAGAAAACAGATAACAAAGTGTCTCTTTATTGGTAATAGGGTCCCTTTTATTTATGAATATAATTGTCGAAAAAATGATTTAATCTTATGATAATAAAACACTTTTTTTGGATAGTTGAATCAACTTCATTATTTATATTAATTTGCAACTCGGAATTCAGCAAAATGAATTTACTACGCGAAACGCCCGCAAGACATATATAGCCTACAACAATCTTATTCTGAAGAAAAAATTGAGGCTTTAACTAAAACAAGATTTGGTTGACGTTTGTTCAAAACGAAAAGTTTTAAAACGAAACTGTGTTTACACGATTCATAAAGTTTTCTGTCAAATAAACCGAAGTCCTGGAACAATTAAAAATTTTTTTAAATATAGGTTAGGTTAGCATTTACATTCGCTAGATCCGTGGCCCGCTCAAAAAAGTGGGATCCAAGAAACCTCCGCCTGGAGTTCCACAACGCTGGACACGAGCATAGCAGGTGGGTCACCGTTTCCTCCTCCTCCTCGTCACAGCAGCTCCTACAGAGATCATTTGCGGGGCGGCCCATCCTCCTGGCATGATCGCCAATCAGACAGTGTCCAGTTAAAACCCCCATCACCGCACCAATATTTTCCCGTCGGAGAGATATTAGATCCCTCGTGCGACGCAAGCCTAGCTTTGGCCACAACTTCCTTGCCGCGTTACACGTAGTTCCATTCGCCCATCTGAGATTGGTACGTTCCACCGCCGCACTGCGTAGCAGCAGCTTGTGAGTGCTTAGAGACACGCCCAGGTTCTTCTTTTCAGGTAGAATTCCGAGGGTCGTTCCATGTCTCGCAACCTCATCCGCCTTTTTAATTATAAATTTTATCAGATTGTAACCAATTCCCCAAACCTCAACAGCGCTTTTTTGTTAGTGCTCAATTTTCATTTATATGTAGCTAGTTAGACTTAGTAATAGGGATCCTTTCCCGGTCACATAAGCGAAGCTCATGCGGTAAAAATGCGACCAACAAGAAGGTTGTAGCTGATTAAATAGCTTTTGTTACAAATGACAAGTTTAATTATTGCGCATGTAGTAGATGATTTTTGTTACCAGAATTTTTTATAATGGCTATAGAAGAAAATGGAACACAAATTTTTAAACTTGAAACCCAATCCCGGACCATCTACGAACCGGAAGAAATGTCTTGGGGTTGGCAAAAGTATCTTTCCAAATTAATTTCCAATCTTGGAAAATTTGCACCTAAATTCCATAAAAGTATCCAAAAGATTTAAAACTTTTTCATGAATACATGAAACACTTTCCACACAAAATCATTTATTTTCACATTCAACACATAGTTATGTTTTAAATATGCATAGTTTGCTTTATTGCCAAAACTTATAATGGAAAAAAAATATTACCCCCCTTACCACAATCTCAGTTTATTTTCAACAAATTTCTTCCATTTGATCCTTTTTTTTTTGCGCCATTTTTCTTTTTTTCTTCTCTTTTCTCTCTCTCTCTCTATGTGTGTTGTCACTTTTAATATTTTATTTCAAACACTAATTGTGGTAAACTGTGTTGAAGACAAATATTAACTTTTTGGTTTTAGTGGCTTTAATTGTAAATAACAACAAAAATCATAATATTATCACTTTATTGTAAAAACCGAATTTATATTGAATTATATTGCATTCGTATGTGTTTATGTATGTATAATATACATATATTAGGTTCTATATGAAACATTTTAATAATGTTAAAATCTATATTAATGGTCATCGTTATCATACATAGTCCATTTTCAAATATCATCATCATTATCATCTTATAAACTATTATCAATACCATCATGATAAAGACTGTAAGGGTAGCAAAATACATATTGTGTTCATTTTGTATTTATAATGCTAGTACCTACTATATAAATATTATACGAATGCCTTAATATTTATACAAATTTTGTTTACATTTTTCTTTATATAAATGTATACATGTAGATTATATTGCTCATAAAATTTACAGTTTGTTACAAAATTAAATTCACATAAATTGTTTAAATACTATGCAGTTTAAGTTTGGTGTATTTTAAATTGTCCCAAAATTTTTAATTTGGAATCTATTTCAACAATAAGTGTTATTATAAATTTAGTACTTTCCATTACCGTTGCATAAAGTATCAATAATCAATACTTTTGCTTTACAGTTTCGGATCGAGGAAATTAGTTTTGATGTTCAAGGTTGGGGTATATGAGTTCCAAAACATTAAAAATTGTATTTTTTAACTGTTAAAATCCAAAATCAAATTATAACTACATCTTCCAATCAGCTTTGAGAGTACAATAGTCTCACAGCCTGTGAAATATACAAAACTTGTACAGGAATTCAATGCAATATATTTAAATTTAATGCAGTATTTTTACCCGTATATTGTAAAAGAAAAAATTTTGAAGTCACGCATGTTGTTATTATTAATTCTCAATGTGAAATCTTAAATAATTTTTGTGAATATGTAATTATGTATATAATAAGTTAATAGCAATTCGCTTTCTATGTCACAACAAGTGTAAACGAAAAGGTTAATTACAAAATATGAAATTTTGTAAACATTAATTATAAAAATTCAATTGTTCACTAAACAATTGCTAAAGTTTATTTTCCCAGTATGTCGCACTTATTAATGAAATCATTCTCAATCACTTGTAATTCATTACCACGATTCAAATCGTTAATTTACGATGAATTACGAATGCCAACTTATAATTTTTACAAGTAACGAAGTTCCGAATTACAAAGCACAATTTTTCAAAAGTTTGATTGGCTCAAATTAAGATTTCATTTATACGAAATTAATTTTATATGAAAATTATTATTACATACTGTACATAATATGAATATAAATTTTATTTATATAAAGATAATTCATACGTACATGCTAATGTGTTCGTATATGCGCATAGAAAATAATAAAAAATAATATTTTGATAACATTTGACTTAATAAGTGACTTATGAATTAAATACTTGTGTTATTTTATATTAAAAGTGTGTTAAAATAAATATAATTTGTGAATACAAACTTCATATAACTATGTGTACATATATTAGGAACAATATTGTTATATAGATATGTAGCAGATTATAACACATTATTAATTTATTGCAATGACAAATTATTTGTTAAAAAGGACATAATTGTTAAATAAAATTTATATATTATAGAGTATATGAATTTTATTATAGATTTTGAGTTATAAATAGAAATTATGTGGTTATTTACAAAGTGTTATAATAAATATAATTACTACTGTTATAATATGCAACTGTTTATGCTACTAAAATTTAATTAAGCTAAGCTAATTTAAATTTCCTATTAAGCTAAGCGGTACTGCATCAAAAATTTAAATTATTTTTGTAGTTTTTAATTTTATTAAGCAAGTTCGAATTTACCATAATTTCATATATCTTTGCTGTCAAAATCTAGTAAGAGTGCCGCCAAAAATTTCAAAGTTATGCATAAAAGTATAAAAATAATTACTTCACCAATCGAAAAATTGTGAATCCACCACAAATTAACTTAAATTGAACGAACGTAGCAATCCATAACTCGGCAAAATACCTGGGAATGACTTTAGATGTCAAGCTAAGGTGGACAAAGCATATAAAGAACAAACACATAGAAAGCCAATATAGACAAAATTATTGGCTACTAGGACGTAAGTCCAATTTGACAATTCATCTATGTATATGGCATTCAACTGTGGAGTTGTGCCAAGAAGACTCACATTAACAAAATTCAAATCTTCCAGAATAAAGTTCTACGGGGCATGGTAAATGCTCCGTGAATTCCTTTGGTTGTAAATGAAATTAGGAGTTGTGCTACAAAGCATAGGGCTCATATAAATATAGAAGCAGCTCGGCTGCTAGACAATGGCGTCATGACAGAAAGACTTAAACGCGAAAGACCTTTCGATTTAACACAAAATACCAATTTCCTTATGGAAGGTATTTAATTCATGTACGGAAAAACCAAGTCAGCGCAAAAGTAATAGTTGGTCTGTAGGACCAGTTTTATCCGTTCAGAGTTTAGGTAATTTTTTAGGGTAGGAGTCACGTCCCCCACTGTCGGAAGAAAAAGGCAGGTAGCGCCGTCCTTCTTCGTTTTCCGAGATTTTTACACCTAGTAGAAAAAAAAAATGATTTTTGGAATTGCGCTTGCAAATATCAAATGCCGACAAAATGGGTAACTAGCAATAAAAAATACATCATTAATATTAAAATATCATAAAACATTAAAGAATTTTATAATTTCGATACTAAATGTTAATCGATTCTCTGAAGACTCTAACTAATTTTTTTTTATTTTAAACTACTTTCATAATTTCTTAAAAAATTTCCAATTACAATCCTATACTATCTTTGTATCTTACAGTTGCTAAGTATAAATCTAAATGTTTTCTAATAGATTTCTTTTGACTATTGTTAACCTATGTACTCATATACAAGAATATACACAAATATTCCTACTTAATTATAGTTATTTATAAAAATAAAAAAAATATATAAAATATTCGAATTTCTTACAGGTATGAATATATGTTCAAATTCTGTTTGTATATGTACTAAATGAAAATAAAATTAATTAAATGAAAATTTAGTCAATGAATTTTCTCCAAGGAGTTTATGAGTACATATAAATTATAAAATAATAAATTTTTAAATTATTTTTAAGTGAATATATTAAGTGAATAAATAATAAAATACTTAAAAAGAATAAAAAAATCTAAATTAATCCAAGAATTAAATTTCCAATTAGAAAATTATTTTAAATTTTTTTTCAATTATTTCTAATTGTAATTGAAATTTTATAAAATTTTGTTTTAAAATCATTTAAAATCATAAAAAACTATACAATTCCTCAAATCATATCATAAGTTTTTAGTTCATTTTGTAAGTAATTTTCATTTGAAGTAGTTTTGAGCAATGTGAACATAATTTCCAATTGGCAATTTGTTAAATTTTATATTATAGACTCAAATCAAAGCACAGTTAATTAATCATATAAAATATGGTGATTTTATATATCAAAAATGTAGAAAACAGAGTATTGGAACTTAATGCAACTAATTTCTCGAATTCTACTTACGATACTTAAAAACCAATAAATTGAAATAATATTCTGGGACCATCGAGAATAATTGGCTTTTAAGAATAAATCCTTGCCCACCAATTTCATTTACAATTTACATTTAAATTTCGAAAAATTATTATTCAAATTTACTTCCAAATAATTAGAATAGATGTTAGTTCGAATACAAGATGATTTACTACACAAATCTAAATATTTATCTTAACTTTTTTCAATTTTAAATGCCTTACGAAAATTTTACTTGGAAAAGAATTCATTCGAGCCTTCTTTGAAAATTTTGATTAAATGACCAAATTGTAATATGAACTTTCATATTTAAAACTTATTCTAAAATACAAGTAATATCCACATAATTTTAAATAAAAATGAAAAAATAGCAATATTTAAAGAGAAAATTATATTATATAACTAATTCAATGAACCAAAAGGACATCAATTCTCTATACTTAAATAATATAAAAGCTCTTGAAACTATAGCATTCATTCAAACAGAATTTTATATAGTATAGTCTACGCTCTTTTCACAATAAAATTACCGGAAATGTAAACATAATAAAATAAAAAGTGCAAAAAGGATATTAAAAATTGCAAAACAAAATAAAAATACATCAAAAAAAAAATTTAACAACAATAGAGCCAGCACTTCACTCAAATAAAAGCTAAAAAGAATTCCAAAATATCAGAGAACCACAAAAGAAAGGTGAAAATGTAAAAATTTACAAAACAAAAAAAAATTAAAAAGGTAAAAAGAAAAAATAAACTTAACCTCAAAATATAAAAGAAAAAACAAAAATATTTTCATAGAAAATATTCAGGCACTCTTCGAATAGTTTCATAGAATTGAAATTGGTCCTTAAAAGGAAAGTTAATAAAATTTTCTCCATACCGACAATCGTTTTTCCTCCTTATCATCTTTTTTATTTGCCTTTAATTTAATGGAAAAAAAATTGTTTTTTTTTTTTTTTTATTGATAAGAGAGAAATTGTGGGCAAAAATCTTTTTACTTTGTTGTCAGTTTGAATTCTTTTATGTTATTTCATTTTTAAAGAAAATTATAAGTGATGGATCGAAAAATGGATAATAAAGGAAAGCAAAACGAAAAGGAAAACTACACTTTACAAATTATTACGGAAGTTAAGCAATCAATTGGCTAAAACTTAAATTTGGTTTTTTTTTTCTTTATTTTTGGTGTTATTATTGTGGTGCAAAAATTGAAAATTTTACTGAATGTTAATCCGTTGCTTACTTACGTTATTAGTCTGAATGTGTTTTTTAGTGTGTTTCAAATTTAATAACAAAATTTCAAAAAAAAAAATTTTTTAAGAAAATTTTCGAGAAAATTGTATTTGTGGGTTTTTTAATAAATTTAACAGAAAATCAAACTGTTATAAGTCACTTATTAGATAACAATTATACTGTTATCCTGCTCGAGGGCATGTAAATTTACACATGTCAACAGAAATTTTCATTTCATTTCACATCATTTCTCCTATAAACTTTACAAGAAATAGAATGACTTTGGATTAAATGAAATGTAAAGTAAGTTTCACGTCAGCACGGAACAGTGTCAATCTGCTAGACTTTATTTGACGACATGGATTGTAAAAACTAACGTGTTCAACATTTTTTAACAATGTCAATAGGCTGCATGTTATGTGATGATATGGATGGTTAAAATTTAACGTTATTTAATCAAATCTAATAAGACTTGAGAAATATAAAATTAATTAGCTAACACAACAATATTCAAATTTTTATGATTATCGTAAATTGCATACTTTCAGGATAAAATGTTTTATTTTTTTTAAGGAATTTCAATAGAATTTTTTACTCAAAGCTTTTGTTTGCAGATAAAGTTATAAAATGTATATTTAAAAAATTTACTTTCTTGACATCTCATAGACATTTATATAGGAAATTTTATCGAATTATTTCACGTATTAATCTCGTTTTTTTCAAAACCAAAAAAAAATATTATTTAGCACTTTTAAAGCTAAAAGGAAATTTTTAACTAAAATATTAAATTAAATTTAAGCAAAAATTTATATTAAAAATAAACTAAAGAAAAATTTAAAACCTTTCCTTATAAAACTTAACTTAAGAATATTCTTTAGTAAAACAAACTCTTATTCTATACGGGAACATATTATATACGAAATGCCACAAAGAAAAAAATAATAATATTTATTTCATTAAGATTTATGATTCCTTATTTTTTTCCCTTATAAATTATATACATACCCACAAATTAACACATATTTACAACAAAATAAACATAAAAAAAAATTATTTAAGAAAAAAAAATATATTCCAGACACAAAGTAAAACAACCACATACTATACAGCCACCATGCGAAAATCCCAAAAAAAAAGTAAACAAAAACAAGGAACCATGAATCCTCCGCGGAAAAATTACATAAAATGGGGTGAAATTTTTTTTTCATATATTAACGGCCTGATAATGAACACTTTTTTTTTAATAAAGTGATAACATTTTATTCTTAATTTTTTATTAGGTCTATATTAACTTCTATCCTTTTCAACCTATTCTCATTTCCCTCCTTTACACAGATTATTTTAAAAACGGTATCAGTACAAACAATAAAAATGTTAACAACAATATAAAAAGAGAAAGGAAAATTTCACCAAATTTTCTTTTATTTTCCGAATTTTTTTTTTGTTGGTTTTTTTTCACTCTTACACTCAATTATAATGTAAACAAAAAAGAAACAGACACAAAATTTGAAGAGAAGAGAAAAGAAGAGAAGTTAGGGTGGGGACGGGGGTGGCGCATAGGAAAAGTGATAAATTTTTCTCCTTATATATTTTCCATATGTGAATTTCTCTTAAATACGCACCAAATATTTTTTATTCATTTATTACAATATCATACATTATCACCCTTTTTATAAATTTAAAGAAGAATTTTTCAACAAAAAAAACAATAATATTATAATAAACGGTAATATTACATTTACATATAATGCGTAATTTTCCCGGTAGAGTATTTAATATTAAACAAAAATAAAATTAGGCTCTCTTTGAAATAAATAACGTTCTGAAATTGCATTTGTTAAATATAATTTGCAAAATAAAAATTTAATAAAAATTTCGTTGCGTTCTTCTTAATAGTACATCTTTTTAATACCTTGACAATTTCGCAGTTCTTTTGCCAAAGTAAGAACCGAAAGAGAAAAATACTCAATTATGGTTTTATGAAATATTCCGAATGAATTGGGTTTTGGAACAATCCGTCTATTTGAAATGAATAAACAAAATTCTAAATTCATGTTTAATAATTAATTTCCAAATATTTGTGTTGCACAACGCGTTTATAAACCAGTGTATCCTGAGCTCATATGGATCTAAAATCGATGCCTCTCACATTTTTAATGAAAATTTGCATTTCCACAATACAGTGTTTTCAAAGACGCTTTTCATTATTAACTTGTAATTTTTTCATGTTTTTAGAACTTTAAAAACTACCGAATGTCAATATGTGAAAAAAAATCTTATACAACTTAACAATACAGGTAAATAATGTTCCTTCCGAGAGAAAATTTGTGAGACCGAAAAAAATATAATAAATTCAAATCGTTTAACATTCTTCTTGCTTTTACTTTTTCGCTTTTTCTCTCAATTCATTTACATAAAAAATTTCGGAAAGAAAAGAAAAAAAACGGAGGAAAATTTATTATAACCAGTAAAAAAAAAAAATATAATTTCATAAAATTTGTATTAACAAAAGGTAAAAGACAGGTACGATAATGATAAGCGAATTGACATTATGTAATTTCAAAAGATTTTTTTTCTCCATTATTATTCATTCATATGTGGTATGATTTAAAATGGTGTTGAATTGAATTTAAGAAAAAAAAATCTCATTTTCTGAACACATCCCTAAACCTTAGACAACAAAGCAAATTCATAAAAAGAGACTTTAATTTTATGCTTTACACACTAAAGTTATAAAAAAATCAAAAATATTTTGAAACGTAAAATAAGTCATAAAATTACACAAAAAATGTATAGAGAAGCCAGAATTCTAATGCAATACATTTTTTTTTTTCTTTTCCTTACTCCTCTTGGGAGCATAGGGCTTCCACTTGACATCTCCATCTTGTTCTATTTTGGGCTATTTGCTTGACTTGACTCCATGTTAGACCTGCGTTTTCTAGTTCCATTTCCACTTTCTTTTTCTTATTTGCCTTCTGATAGGTGCTTCGCCTGTTATTATCCAGAGGTCTTTGTTACTTATCTGTCTTGGCCAGAATATGCGGCATATTATTCTGAGGCATCTATTGATGAATACTTGCAACTTTTGACTGGTAGATTTTGATGTTAGCCAAATTTCACTGCCATATGTCAGAACCGATTTCACACAAGACCGGAATATTCTAACCTTAGTCGTTCTGGATATCTGGCTACTTTTCCATATTGGCTGCAGTCTACCGAACGCCGCTCTTGCTTTCTTCAGTCTGTTGTCTATATCTTCTTGGGCCCCGCCCTCTGGTGTTATGATACTGCCTAGGTAGCAGAAGCTGCTAACGAACTCTATTTGTTGGTTATTGAGTTCCAGACTGGCTGTGCTAGTAGAGTTTATTTTCATCGCCTTTGTTTTGTCTATGTTAATTTCTAACCCCACAAGTTTGGCAAGTTTTTCAAGGTGTTTTAATTTGCTCTGCATGTCGCTGATCTTGTGGGACAGAAAGCAGATGTCATCTGCATAATCTAGATCCTCCAGATGTTGAGTGAGACTCCAGATTATGCCCCTTCCCTGTGAGCAGACAAGTTGCAAGATGTTATCTAGCACGATTGTGAAGAGCAGTGGTGAAAGTGGGCAACCTTGTTTGAATCCTGACTGGATGGTGAAGGATTCGCTTATTTTTCCTCGGTGTAATACTGCGAGCTCGGCTTCTTCGTACAGTGCTTGGATCAGGCGGATTATTTTGTCTGGGCTTCTCCTATCTTTTAACGCTTTCCATATTGCATCGCGCTTAATTGTGTCGAAAGCCTTCTTGAAGTCTATGAAGAGCATGTATAATGGTGTTCTGTACTCTATTGATTGTTCGACTATGATTCGAAGCGTATTTGATTGATCGACACAACTCCGATGCGGGCGGAACCCAGCCTGTTCTTCAACATTGTTTCGAAGTGCTGTTTCCATATTTCTATCTAGGTTACCGCTTCGGTCTCTGACAGGGCGGGTTGTGTTTTCTTTTTGCCCGGTGAGATTATTAATTATTCGGTGCAAGCCACGCATAGTGTTTCTTCGGCAGTCTCTTGAATCTTAGTCACAATTTCTTCCTACGGGTGTTTTTGGTCAAGTGGCAGCTTTTCACGCAGTCTACTGGTATATCTACAAGCAGTTTGGGAGTTCTGGAGTTTCTGTATATTAAAGCGTTTGTTTCTGTTGTTATAGTGCCTTTTTCTTTCCATTTTCAGCCTGATATCGCCTGTCAGCAGCTCGTGATCACTATCTATGTCTGCTCCTCTTCTATTTTTCACATCTAACATGTATTTTCTCCATCTTCGGCTGATACACATGTGATCGATTTGGATTCTTGTCTTCCCGTTTGGCGAGGACCAAACGATGGTACCGCAGATGCTGAGTTCGAAGGTCTGGCAGAGTTCTATCAGTCTTTCTCCGTTGTTGTTTTTACTCCCCATACCGTGTGTTCCCATGATTTTTTGTAGACCGCTGTTATTGCTACCCACTTTCGCGTTAAGATCGCCCATCAGTATGACTGTATCGTTTTTGTGAATTCCAAGCAGAGTTGTTGTGAGGCTGTTATAGATGTCATCCTTCTTTTTGTCATCAATGCAATACATAAATATGGAATATTTAATTTGAATATTCATTCGATTTGAATTTCTTATATTGTTAAAAAGCTAATTTTAAGATTTGACACAAATTAAATATAAGAAACGGGTTCTATTAGAAGAAAAATTGGAAAAATGGATTTGTAGGCACGATTTTGAATGTTAACCTGAAATACCATATATTAAAAAAAATCTTAAGTTCTAAATTGCAGAAATTTGGCATCAACAGGTAATTCCGACTCATAATTTTAATTTCAACTAAACATACACTCTAATTTAGTCGAAAGTACTCGCAGTTGTACGTAACACTAAGATTTGCTAAGACCTCCCAATATATTTTACGTATAATTTAAGAACAAAAAACTTGTTATTTGTACGGAACCCCTAAGACCTTTTTCAGGGTTATACAAAATTTATGTGTGTATGTGATATTATGTGTGTATGCAAAATTTTGATAACCTCATATAAGAGATAATAAGCTAAATATAATTTCAAAACTCTTTGGCAAACACACAATTGTACATTAATAGTTTCATTTTAACTTGCTAAAATGAAACACTTAGCGCCCCAATTTCATTTCATTCTGTGAATATTTACGTTACTGTATGAATATGTGTGTGTAAATGCCACGTATGTAATAAAAGTTAAGTATGTAGATAGCGGAACCGTTTGTGTTGAAAAACTTATTTATAATTCTCATAATTTGTTTTTTGTCTTTTCTTTTATATTTTTTCCTTTTCTTACAATGATTATTCAAATAATTATGAATGTTATGTAATAATTATAAGAACAATAAAAAAAAATCAAAATGTTTTGAGAAAATTTTAAATTATATAAATTTTGCTTGCCGGGGACGGAGCGAATAAATAAACAAAAATCTCTTCTTCAAAGTTTTGAGTGGCAAAAAAAAAAGGAGAAATAATTTTATATGAAATGAATTTTTAATTTGCTTGTTAATTTATGCAAAGCACCATATACACAAAGTCTTTCTTTTATATAGGCAATTATATTAAAACTTAAGAATTATTTTCGGAAACGTGACGTTTAAATACGTCATCATAAACTTTAGGAAAAAAAATAACTAATTTTTAATATGATTCCAATTTAAAATTAGGTTGATTATTCGAAAATTTTTACCCACAGGTATTGATAACAAAATATAATTTTTTCCCCCTTGGGCCCGTTTAAATCATTCAAATTTTGAAAATTCAGTCATACAGTGAAATAATTATCATAATTTAATTTATAGAGAATGTTTTCAGCACTATATAGACATTTTTTTGATACTATTTTATTTTTCTGTATTTTCAGATTTCAAAGCTGTAACAAGTGAAGCAAAAGTTGGCAAATTTTTAAACTTTAAATAATTGGATCTAAAGGTGAAATTTTCATTTAATAATTTTTATTCACACTACTCTGTCATAATATACTCAACCTTGGCATCAAAATAACAGAAATGTTGCAGTAATTTACAATTCAGCTTATAAATTCTAATTGCTGAATTGTATAGAAATAAAGTATTAGTAAAATTCCGATGTCAAGATTTACTATACAATTCAGCTATAATTGCTGAATTGTATACTTACTTCAGCAATTATAGCTGAATTGTACACTTATGAGCTGCATTATGCCTATATGTATCATGAGCTGCATTATGCCTATATGTATCAGTACAGTGTTCCTAGAATCCCGAAGTCAGTTTTATTCCACTATTCTAGAAAAATTTGACATAAAAAATTCATTACATGCTCAATTGAAATTATTCGATTAAAACTGATTTTTGCTCTGTGTGACATCACACACATACTATTACAATTTCAAATCCTAAAATATTCCAACTAAATTTTCGACCCCACCATAAAAATATTGTACAATAGGTTTTTTATTTTAAATAATCACCCATTTGTGGTTTTACCCCGCAAATTACTCTCTGTTTTTACCTCAATCTTTAATTTTATATAGGAAAAATACTCATTTTTTTTTAATATAAATATTTTTAATATACTTATATAATGACTTATAACCACAATGTGCCTTCTTTCGTATTAAATTCATCCAATCAATTCTAAAAAAAAATCCAATATTAAAACTATATGAAAAAAAAGATATGTCTCAATAATTTTAAATTTAAATTGCATATATGTAGGGATAACAAAAAAAAAATGTATTTAAAATAAAAAATTGAATTCTTTCATCATTATCCTTTTCCAAGTCATATAACAAAATGTAAATTAACTTTTAATACGAAACCAAAACCAAATGAAAATATACAACAACAACAAAAAAAAAAAAATAAACGGCAAAATAACGCAACAGAATTTTATTCAAATATCCTTTAGTTCGACCGCCCACTACTCTTTAACTATAATATGAGACCATATTATTCCCTAAGAGAAAAATAAAATTTCTATCAGTATTAAAGCCTTATAAAAATGTATAATTCATTGTTGTACATTTTATATTCATGTTTATTTTTTTATTATTTTTTTTACCTTTCAATGTTTTAAGCATTTTAAAGCAATAATAACAATAACAATATTTAAATAAAAAAAAGATATCCTTAAATTTAAAAGTAACTTTGAGCTTCTTGCTGTTTTTGCATATTGTATATATTTAAAATCTATACTATAAATCGGAAAATAATGTAGCCGTTAATGTGATTGCAAAAATAAACGATTCCGTTGTTTTTCATACATAAAAAATTCTTAAGCCAATTAACTCCTAAAAATATGCAGTTTTGATTTATAATATTAATTAGCATTAGGTGTTGGGGGGAACACATTTTACTTTCGCCCAATGGTAGTATAAGGAGTAATGAGAGAACATGGAAGTTTTGAACATGATTTCAAAAAATATATTTGTTCACATGTGTTGAAACTATTTACATCTAGTGAGAATCTTATATAAAGTCATTATACTTTGAACCTTACTCAACAAGGCTCAATATAATTACAAGCCTTATTTAGCCTTATAATTATATTGAGCCTTATTGAGCATTATTGAGCCTTATAAAATATTTATTTATCTAATTTTATAATTTCATGTATTTGTTTTTCTGGATTTGTTTTGAGATATAAAAACGAAAAAGAGACGAAATCCATAAATAAGAGCATTAAAAATCATATTTTTTAACACAGAACAAACGCACAAAAAAATTTTTTATATAAATATTTTTCGATCAGAATTATAGCTATAATAAGCTAAAAAACGAGGCTCTCTAAAATACCTCTTTTCGTTTTCGAAGGGTAAAAGATCAAAAACAAAAAAAAAGAAAAATAACCTTCTACAAAAATTTACAACTTTTTAAAGTGAAAATAAAAAAATGGTACAACCGTAAATGAAAATGTAAAGTTTTTTAAAGGAACAGAAATGAAATTTCACTTTCTTTATGCTCGGACCATAACTAATATTAAATATGCTTTTTTGCTTCAAATATGATTTTAGAAAACAGTCTTGAGCAGATACAAAATTTATGTATATTATTATCGATAGAAAATTTGAAGTATAACGCAAGAACGTGATTTCAAATGTTAGAAATCAAATTCCGAAATTCGATTATTGAAATTTATTAGAATTTAAGTATTTGCATCACACCACTGTCTCGCATTCACAGAGCAAATGCTCCACTGCCTCATCCTCTTCTGCACAGAGATTGCAAGTCTCACTTTCCGCTTTGTCCATCCTTTTCAAATGAACCATGGAGAGAGGTGGTGTATAATAATTATACACCTGCAAATAATCTCAAATCTGGACGGAAAATATAGCAAGCTCCCACTCTTCCTAGATTTTGGACAAATTTTTATCTCTTACATTTTTCTTTGTTCTGTTAGAAACTTTTTGAATTAAGGAATAAACTTTTAAATTAAATAAACAATTTTTTAACAGCAAATTGTTTATGAATTAAATTCCTCTGTAATTGTTTTTAATGACCTATTTTGAATATCTTTAAAATAATAAATTACGCATTACCCGAATTCCCCGCTAATACACGCCTCTACATGCAATTTGTTTTTATTTTTTTGTTTATTATAAATTGAAGTTTAAATTTGACCTTTTTTTATCTGTTTATGATTGTGTTTCCCTTAAAATGTTAAAATGGTAAAGGAATTAAACTGAAATCGAAATAAAATTAAAATAAAATTTAAGAATTTTAACAAAAACGAAACAGAAAACCAATGTTAATAAATGCTTTGAAAGGAAGGGATTCTCTTGTTCATTAAATTTTTTAATTAATTTTTTAAATTTAAATGTAAAAAAAATAGTGAAAATATTTAATAGAAAAGCAGCTTAGCATAACTATTAATCCAATGCCGCTTACAAAAAAAAAATAACATTTTAAACTCGAAATTCAATTACCCTCGCAACTTAAAGAGAAAAAAAACTCAAACCGTCAAATAATTATTAAGATTGGGGATTTAGATCCAATAAATTTACTATTAATCACTTTGAAACACAAGCTGAAAATTGAATTTAATCGAATTTCATTAAAATATTTGAGTTTTATTTTGGTAATTTTCTACGAAATAGGGTAAGCTTCTTGAATAGGGTAATTTTAATATAAATTTTGAGATTTACATTAAGACATACAAATAATTTAACCACACTTTAAATATTTCCGAGGCATTTGAATGATTTGTTTTAATTAACCGCTGTTCCGTATTGAAATTTTATTATATGAGTGTTAAAACTAAACTACAAATTAAAATTTTCTATGTGAAAAGGTGAAACCATCTACCAGAATAAATTTACATATTCCTCTAAGCTACTGCTTCGTAGAGGCTAGTGTAATTCAGTATGTAGAGTGTTACTCTAAGAGTGTTACGCTTTCAAATGGGTCGATATTATAACCACGAATTTGCTACAAACGAGCTAAAATAGTTAATTCGAATAAAAAAATTTTTCCTTTCAATTTTAATGCTCAAACTTATTCAAGAATCACAAAAAAAACAAAAGAAAATTGAGCTCAAAATCATCAATTATCGTAAATCTCAACGCGCAATCAGTAACTATAACAATTTGCTTTTACAAAATACTTTTACATCATGTTTAACAAATTTTTAACCTAAAAAATACTCTTGAACAATTTATTCTTAAAAAACCAGATATTACAAGTTAAATACAAAATATTTAATAATATCATATACAAGCATGCATAAACAGGAATAATTTCATTCTAATCCAAAGGATACAAAACACTAACTGAAAGATTTGAAGTAAAAGATTAAAATATCCTTTAAAGTTTTCAAAAATTTTGAAACCTTGTAATTCAATTTACAAATATTCATATGTGCATGTGAATAACAGCCATTCCTGTAGAGAAAAACTAACACAATAATTCAAAACAAAAAAAAACTATTTAAAAACTTTAAAAAATTTATTTCTTCATTCCCAACTATAGCATACCAATCATGTTTAAAAATATATTTTATCCTAAAATAAAGGATAAAACCTTGTAATCCTTTACGGTTTAAAAATAAAATTCTCTTAGGAAATCATCTCCTTTATCATTTCATCACCTTTTCAATCATTTAAAATATTTAAACCCAGACTAGGTCAAAAATTTCTAATCTACTTAAATGGAAACAAAAACAAAACTTTTGTTTTTTTACCAAAAAATCCTTTCAGATAAATGGAAGGGAGCACATAAAAATTAGTTTCTTCAACAATTCTTTTCCATTCAATTTATAATGTTAAAAACCAATTGAAAGTTACATAACGCAATATTTACAAGACACCTTAATAAATTATTAAAGTAAATCTCTAAAGCATCTACTAAAAGATTTGTCCCAAGAAAACTTCTCAACCAGTTACTCGGCCAAATAAGATATGATTGAAAAACTTTTTGAAAGTCTTCAAAACTCTTATCTATAAGGACATTGCACAAAACAGCATTGGCAAGTAGAACTAGATTCAGAAACGAGCTTTCAAAAACGTGCAGATTTATATACCTCTATATAATACATATGAACTGATTTCAGGAAATCCAGCGTAAGGCTCGAAAGTAACAGAAATCCATCATAAAGCTCGAGTGTACCATGACTATTAAAAAAAACTACATAATTTTCAAAACGCAATATATAAATTTCTTACAAAAAGTATGTAAACGAATTTGGACAGTTCAGCAACCTAATACCGAAGGTATTAGAGGAAAAGTCACAATATTGTTTTCGGGCATGTGCAATGCAAAGTATAGGTTATACTGATTTAAAATGACTTACTAATTAACTTTCTTGCACAACTTTTTTTTGCAATGGTTTTATATTTTTCTTAAAATTCTGAAATTTTTGCACTTGAATAACATATTAGTTAGCCTGACCAAACTAAATACACGAATTTATTCTTCTATTTCAAATTTTATTCTAAAAACATAATTTTTTGTTTCTCTATTATTCCAACTCAACCCAACAATTTCAGATAAAACGTGGTGAATGTATACAAAATCAGATAACAAGAGAAATCTGACTTTTTTATGTGGAAAAATTTCAACAGGTGAATTTTGAGAATTTATTTCTGAATTTTCACGTACACTTTAATGGATGATGTTCGTAAAATAAATGTTTTTCTCTGATTTTTGACTTTCTTTTTTTGTGTGTTTTTTCTCCCCCTTTAGTACCTTTAAGTTAAACTTCAATAATATAAAGTTTTATAGTAAAAGTTAGTTTTTTTTACTTGGGAGACTTTAATGAATTCCAGAGAATTTCAAGTCTATTAAAAATTTATTTTTAGAAAAAGAAAGTCGGAAAAAAGTTTTAATTTTAGTTTTAATAACGGTAATAAATTTTGAACGGATGTGAAAATTCTTTAAATAGAAAATTTATTTTCGGTTCTGCTGATGCACAAAAAAAAATTTTGTAAGAAAATACTAAAAAAAAAAAAGTTTTTTAACGCAGTTGCAGTGTCATAAATTTTTTATAGTCACCTTGTCCTTAAAACCTATAATTTTTTATGACCCCATTGTTTTTAATAATATACTTTTTAGGAAGCTTAAATTTAAGAATTAATACTAATTTTTTCATTACAATTTGACAACAGCGAATTAAAATGATTTGAATGCAATTTCCTGGAGACAAATTAGATCAACTCACTCAGATTAAATTATGATACAATCAACTTTACAAACAATATTTTAAAAATACGACTAAAATACATTTAAAATGTGGCTTGAGTGTTAGTTGTGTGCAAGTTGAATTTAAAATACTGATTCCAGGAGTATCGTACACGCGATCTACTAAAGACTAGATAATTGTGCATAGTATAGTCAGTAGAATTTCACTCTTACTTTATAAATTCTACCTAAAATAGTAGGCAGATAAAATTTTTCACTAATTGTTTAGGGTTATTGCATAAACACTGTCTAATATGGATTTGATTATAATATAGGTGTTCGTAAAATGGCTACTGAAAAAATTCGAAAATAATTTGTTCTTAATCAAGGATCTGTAAAAGCTACAAAATTATAACAGCTGTTGCAATGGAATTTGGTTGTATTTGCATCAGATTTTGGACAAGCTCCAATGGAGCATTCAAAATAATTAAATGATTTGAGCTAACACATTTTTAGCTGTAACAGTGCAAGCTGGCGAAATTTTTGTAACATATTCACAAATAACATAATAATGGCATCAAAAATAATTTTGTTAAGGTGAATTTTCATAAATAAATTTTTAAATTTTTTTGTTATTTTTCTTTTCTTATAAATTTTTTATTAAATTAAATTATTAATTTTTAAGCCGTTCATATTAACCATAATTTAATTTTTCATTAACAACACAGTTATCATATTTTTGTTCATTCTTCCTCCTTTCCCTCTCTCTCTCTATCTCTATCTCACTCTCTTCGAATTAAATAAAATCAGTTATAATTATCATAATCATATCGTAGAATAATTAACATAATAATTATATTATCGTTAATCTAATAGCATTAAAATTCGTGTACTCGTACAAATAAAAATCACTACACGTACATCGGTTTTGTTTTTGTGTCTCTTTTTAATTTTCATCCATTCTATTAATTTTTTGTTACACGCCCACATATACATAATTATGTTAATTTTAGGAATCTCATTTTGAAAAAAACTCATTGAACTTATATGGGACCAGTTTTATTTTGAGCTTAATTTGGATTAGACTTTAAGCAATATTCCATATTGCTTTTTTTACCTAATTTGTTACTGAGCCAAATTATTTTAAATATTTACAATAATCAAGCAATCCATCGCTTTCTTTTAGGGCCTTAAAGAAATAAGTCAATAAGGAACAAATATAATGTAGTACAATGTCATCCCGAGTTCAAACCCATGAATGTCTCGTCATGTATTTTAATAATGGAAGGTTCAAGCTAGAAAATTTATTTATATTAGAAATTAATAACATTTTTATTACAAACCTATGTCTAAACCTTAATTAAATTCAAAAAATTTCAAATAGACAACATAAAAAATTATAACATAAAATATTTGTAAACCTTTTGAATTTCTTAAAATCTTTATAAACATGTTGTTTACATAACGCATCCATTTAAATCCAATTTGTATGGCAATATATGTGTCATTTTCAATATCTTCCTTTAAATTAAGTAAAATACTAAAGTTTTTCTCATATTTTTTGCTCTATTACAAAAATATTTTTTTTCCTCTCTTATTCCCCA
Organism: Condylostylus longicornis; assembly: GCF_029603195.1. NCBI lineage: Eukaryota > Metazoa > Arthropoda > Insecta > Diptera > Dolichopodidae > Condylostylus > Condylostylus longicornis. The sequence continues at coordinate 2,203,604 of NW_026577982.1, forward strand.
TTTATACATATATTTTCTTCTTCCAAATTTATTGACTCCTTCCTTCCATAACTTACAGAAGGGTTTCATGTATATTAAATATCATATTATTCATGTCACGTTATCATTGGAATTTCATTAATATGTGATAAATTTCATATTTGAAGCGGTTAAAAAGAGTAACAAAAAAAAAAAAGATGAGAACAAAACATTAAATATGTACTTTCAATTCACATGCACACAAACACACATACCTTATCCTAACGCACCAACACGTTTTATTCCAATTTATAATTAATTTGTATATTTTGTTGGAGAGAATCAAAGTAAAAAAAAAAAAAAAAACTTTTGTCACAAAAATTTTTTTTTTGTTATGAAATCCCAGTGGGCGATTAAGGTGTTTCATCTTATAAAAATGTTGCATTAATATTAAATGATTTTGTTTATATAAATATATACGACATGTATATACATATACATACATACTGTATATAATGTCTATTGGGTGTTTTAATTAAATATGCAAATTACTATGGTAAAATGAAAAAAAAAATTGTATATAGCAGTAGTAGGTACACATAATAAGGATAAAGTTAAATTAATTTAAATGAATGACATAATTATCCTGATTAAATACGAATTAAATTAAATAAAATATTGAAAATGATTGAACCTGATGAAATTATTATTTAATAAAAATAATAATGATGAAATGGAAGAAAATGATTCTGAATATAAATTGCAAATAATTTTTTTTATGTTCCGAAAATTGAACGAAAGTAGGTACATAGAAAATAAATTGATCTCTCACCACATTACTTCAAAATACGGCCTGATATTTCATAAACAATTATTAATTAAAACGAAGCTAATGGCTTTTTAAGAGCCTTTCTATAATTTTATAGGGTAGTGAAGTGATCGTTCAATATATAAAAATATTCGAGGATATTCTGAAAGATCAGTGTTTCAAAACTCATAAAACCTGTCATACCTTAGATTACAGCTTTCATTGCTTTCATTGTTCTGTCACTTTCTTTAAATTTTAAAATTGAATAATAGAAATTGTTAAACTATGATTTATTACTCTAATTTATAAAATTAATGACACAGAAAAATAAGGCACGACATCTTAATTAATGTCAATGAACAATTTATTGAAATGTAATGAATTTTTAAAATCTTACTAAGCATTTTCACTATATGCTCTAAATTTCTCCATTTAACGATATCAAATCATTCGTATCTTATAATATTTAATTTTACATTTTAAAGGTCTGTCTCACGCAAGATTTAAGAAAAAACTACAACTACAAATTAAGATATCTGGAAAAGAATAAGAATAATTGAATCAGAAAGATTTAGAAGAAGATTAGAATTAGAAGTACATCACGGACGTTGAGTCCCAGAATGAGTTTATGACCTTTGATCCACCTTCCATCGGGTGCGCTGAATTTTATTCGAAAGCCTAAACAATCATAATGAGAAAGATATGGTAATAAGGAACTATGGAGTTTCCATTCCTCTAGAACGATTGGAGGTCTTATTTAGGAGGTATGCTTCATAATTTATTTTAAGCCGATAAATACGGAGGCACATACATTACATAAATTAAATTAATTATGGATCAACATTTCTCAACATTTCAATTTCAATTACATAATAAATTATATTTGTATTTTAAGTTTTCAGATATCATTGACCCATTTAACTCTATATTCACTTTAAAAATTTCCATCATATGAAAAATGAAAAATCTATAAAAATATTATTTAAAGAACCACAAAAATTTAATTTTTAAAAACTCTCTTACCGACATAGTCTTATATACATACATAGACATTGTATCCCAATGTTAAACGATGAGGAAAAAAGAACCCACTGAAGAAAATATAAAGAAATAAATGTCAAGACTTTCACTATAATTTTAACATAAAAACTTTTTCACTTGTTTTGTTTTTTTCTTTCTGTCCTTCTTATTTTGCGGTTTGAGTTATTATTATTAAGATTTATAACCCGAAAAAACTTGTAAACATTAAGGTGCTAATAAAACTTACTTTATTTACACTGCAGAAAAGAAAAGGTGAAATTCATATAGAAATGAGAAGAGATTTTTTTTTTTTTTTGGAATACTATAAAGTGAACAGAGTGACGAAAAGGCACACAAATCGAAAAGAAAAAAAAATTGTTTTTTTTTTTGTTTCATGTTCAGTTTCGTTAAAGTTAAAATATTTTTTTTTTATATATAAAATATAAAAGCTACACAGCCGACATCTAAGAATAGAAATTTAATATCTAAGTATGCCGCCATCTTTAGGGTATATCCCCTAATAAGGATAGCTGAATGATAATTAAAATTTGTATTTTGTTAACAGTTAGTTGAGCCATAAATCTTCTAAGAGCTTCTTAGTACATAAAACTTATTTTTTTATTATAGATGCAGTAGTAGAGAAACGGAGCCATAGAGAATTGCAGAACGCAGAGTAGTACACAGAGTTAAAAACTATTCTACAGATTAAAATATTAAATAATTTTCATATATAGAAAAACATAAAGTCATTTATGGAAGCACGTGCGTGTCTGTGTCCCATTAAATGCTCCTTTTTTTTAGGTTTGTAAAACTAGTAGTGTTATACAGTAGAGTCGTACAGATTTTATTTGCGCTAGCAAACAACATTATAGTTGTCTTAACAGTTGTTCTACTAAAAATTTAAATCTGTTGGTCATTGAAAATTTTGAAAACACAATCATAACATGAAATTCACTTACCTTCTCAATATATTTCAGCAGTCTCATAAATTTTGGAACTCCTGTTTATAACATCAAAAATTTAAGCTTCCAAGTTAAAAATTGCGACTGATCATCATAATGAAAACTGGAAAATGTGATTTATAACACCTATAATTAATTTTATTTTATTCCAAAAAAAATTCAAGAAAAAAAAGGAATTGAACAAATAACTTTACCGTATATGTCCTTTTCGTTTCTCATTTCGCCAAAAAAAAAACAAGCCACCATTAAATACATTGGAAGAGTGTTAAATATTATTTTTGGGTTGTAAAGTGACACGAATAATAAATAGCGTAAAAAAAAACTTTTTTATTTTTCTGTTAATTCTTGCTTTTTATCCTTGTTTTTTTTGGAAATCTTAAATTTCAGCAATTTTCATCCATTAAAGAAAATAAAATGTTTTTAAATTAAAAATGATATAAAAAATATTAAGTGTGAATTTGTAACAACAAAATAAATTTAATGAAAGTGATTAATTGTCAGAAATTATGAAATTTTTTAATTAATTTAAAGTTTAATAAAAAAAAAAACATTTTACACAGGAAATTTAAGTTGTGATTTAAATAAATTGACTGAGAAAAATTTTAAATTTATATATGAATATTATTTGCACACAAGGTTATTTTACTTGAGTGATTTTGCACGAAAATTGAAATAAACTCCAGATTGTTATTTGAGGTCTGGTTCCTAAATTTCGAATACCCCATGGGGACAGTGCTTATGGAGGTGACTACAATACATAGACACAAGTTCTACTCTAATTCTGTTTCCTCAAGGAATCTAAAGATACTACTCGATGATTTGAGTACAATATTCGGAGGATTCAAATATAGAAGGTATAGAATTTCTGATGTTCCATCCTCCTTACCGCAGAATGCATACAGCTATGACACTTGCCCATAATGTGAAGAAGATGTTTGTTTCCGTCAGAAAACCTATTTTTAAGCAACAAATTGACCTGTCGTTACATATTTAACAGCAGTGTTAAATTGTGACTGTATTTTTTTTCAAATGGTGTGTTAGTTCCCTAAACTGCATTTTGATGATTACTATAAACTGACATAACGATCTAAAACATTTTTACTTTTTTTTTGTAAATTTTTTTTTGTGACCTCTTCAAAAAAGTGCTAAATATTAAACTTGAATACTACAGCATAAATATTGTCTGAAATTTAAATTAAATTATTTAAATTATTATTGACTGTCGGAAAGACTTTAAAATTCCAAAGAGGATTAAGGCGATCCCATTATTAATCTTGTTCGTGGTAAATTCTAGTGTTTTTATGTGGATTTTCTAAAATGGTGCGGTACGGTTCATATAAGATAGTTGCACAATCTAAATTAAGTTATAGAGCAATATTGATAGGATCACTACTAAACTCTTGTGAACGATGATTTCTGAGATGTTTGCAGTTGTGTAGCAGCTATACTAAAATCGATATCCTAATCGTATCGAAATAGAATAGACCATAGTTCATTTGTAATACATTCAAAATATTTGTTTAATACCTAGGTATATGTATCACTACATTTTTCAGTGAAAAATAATTTTTAATTTAATATTTATTTAAATTTAGAATAATTTTTTTTTTTTAATTTTTATTTAAATAACTTACAATTATATTTTATATCGTAAATTTACAAATCAACATTATTATTAAATCGTTTTGCATTGTAATAATATTTATTTAGTTTAATTGAACTATTTATATGAATTTAATCTCATTCTATTTATAATCTAATATTTTTAATAAAATATTTAAATTATTTAATTCCTATTTATAACTTTTCTATTTCTTTTTTTTTTCGTTCTATTAATTACAGAATACTATTTATTTTTTTGTTTTCATTTTTGATATTTTATACAAACAAACAACGTGAATAAATTGAAAAAAATATGCACGAATTAAACATTCCAATATAGATGAAAATGAAATTCCAACCATGCAAAACAAAGGACTAAAATTATATATAAGGCAAATAAAAGGTATAACAAACTCATAATATGTAGGTCTACTACAAATAAATAAATTGTAAAAGTTTTAAAAATTGATAATTGCATTTGCAGTTTTGCATGCCTTAATTTTTTGGTATAACAAGTGGAAATCAAAATTTCAAAATATCTTTCGAGTAAATAAAGTGCGCCGATTTGTTTTAAATTCTAATATCTGATCCTTATTGCTAAATTTACAAACCGACAGACTGTTTATTAAACTGACAGACTATTTATTTTCATTAAAAAATTTTTATTAATGTACTGTAAGAATGTACAATATTGAATATTAATGTACTGAATTATGAATGAATGAATATTAATGTACTGTAAGAATGTGCAAAATTTTCCTTAAAACATTCTAAAACATAATTGAATCTAACCAGGGAATCCTAAAATAATAGATTGGGAAAAATATTTTTTGTTGGTGAACCAAGTATTTCCATACGAAATTCAAATTTTGAAAACTAACATAATCCTCATCTCCATTTTAACACATTTCTGGGAATTTGTTTTCCAAAACATACTTTCGAAACTGCTCTTTAACAATGATTTTATATAACAATTATTGGTAAATATGTTGATTTTTCGATTAAAAACTCCTTTCGCCAAAGATATACGAGTAACATCCTAAAATAGATATTCACACCAGCACATCAATACTATTTTTTAATCGGAATGAGAAGACCTATAAATGTTGTAGAATGTAGTAAACAAGATAATTAGTAAGCGAAATATACAAGCCAAATTACTGATACTCTTCACCTTGTTCATTATAATATTATATTTTTGATGTAATTGTCTGATTTGAGTTTGATTGTAAAATTTATGCTTCTCACACATACGTATATTAAGGCCCTAAAGAACCATGAACAAAAAAAACTGTCATATTGTTTCGCCACCCTTTTTAACACTAACAAATTTTATAATAATTAAATTTCCCCGAATTTAAGTAACCAAAAATAAAATGACACTATTTAAGTCAAATCGAACATCGAATACATGAAATAAAAACTTAATATTTATATAACTTTAATTACTCTATTAAAATTTATTATAATAATTATTTATTTTAGTATACAATTATTACATTTATAAATATTTAGTTAAAGGCATAAATGTGTCTATATCCTATATTCAGCACATTAAATGTAAATTAAATAACAATTAGAAAATTTTCAAATAAGTTTCTATTAATTTTTAGATTTAAAATAAATTTACCATCAATTTTATTGTATGTATTACAAATTATCATCAATATCGAATTGATATACAAACATATTTATTTGTTTTTTTAACTAATATATTTCATTTAGATGAGGTTAATTAATCCAAATATTATGCTAAAACTATAAAATTTATTTTGTAATTATCTTCAATACTAAAAATTGCAACAAAAAAAAAATTATATAGAAAGGAGGACCGTATGGCGACAAGCAAAATAGTAGGGATAACAAACTATAATGAAAAAATTACAATTATTTTTCATTTACAATAACAATATGTCTATACAATTTAAATAGTAGACCCTTCCAAATGAATATACATATATGAATGTTGGTATACAAAATACGCACATATTATATAAGTGTGCAATAAAATTTTAATTTTCATACATTTATTTTTCCCAATTGCAATACAATTCCAATTTAGACAACTTAATTGGTGACAATTTTCAATAAAAACCGCAATAATATCTGTTTGTTTTGTTTTTTTTTCAACCCAACAACCCTAAAAATATCCTTCTGCAACAATATACATACAATGTAATATATATGCAAATGTAAGCAAATATAGGCATACAAATTACATTAATAAACGCAGAGAAGTCACATAATTCCATTGTTTTTCAATTCTAAATTTCAGTTACATTGCATTTACATCTACACATGAACACTTAAACTGAATGAACAGTTTAAGGTTAACATATGAATAATAGCCCCAAGGAAGAAGTAGGTTTCAGATACAATCGAAAATGAAGTGAACAAGAAAATAAGTATTTTTGGGCATACAACTCTATAAATATTTAAAGCCTCAGAATCCAATCCCTTTTTTTCAAATTTTTGCGAAATATTTTGAAACTCATAGGAAATTTTATATAGAGTAAACAGTTCGTACTAGTATGTTGAAGAAAACAAAGGAAAATAAAAAAAATACGCGTTTTTTGACGGATCACTGTAAACATTTTTTTTAATTCCTTTTGTTCGTTTTCAATTCTCTCGAAATATTTTAAGGTTCATTTCAATATTTGTAAAGGACCGTATGTTAATCAGTGATATAGTTTAAAAATTGGATGACTTTATACTCACATTACGTATTGGTATATGCTTTTAACACAGGAGTGGACGACACAGATACCATAGATTTTTAGGTAAATCCAAACATTGTCATAGCTGATATTTTATATTATTAAAATTTATTTTAAAATCAATTATTCTTCACAATTAAAATTAACAAAAAAATTTAATCGGAAACCTGAAGTCTACAAAAAGCCTGCGTCTACATAAAATTCAGAATACAGAAAAAATACAGAGAAAAATTCAAATTAAAACTTCAAATTTCCATATACTCGTAATGTACGTATTTTACTAAAATTAATATAATAAAATTTAAAATGTTGTATTCAAAACGCATAAAAAAAAATGAGGAAAAAAGGATAAAAAAATTAGTTCAATTGACCAAAAGTTATTATCCTTATAATAAAATCCGGCAATTAGCTACTATATTTTTTGTAAAAATAAATCCGCATGTATATTTTGTACACATTTATATTTCGTTATTGTCATGAATACAAACATATACCAACACAATGCTATATGTGCATAATATACCAAGTAATGCGTATTGTTATAATGTATATGAAATGACGATTTAATAAAGAATCAAGGATCAATTTTATAAATTAAAATATGCGACAATATTTTATATATAGTTAAAAATATATTTTTCAACATATGTTCGCAAAATAATGGCAATAATTAAAAATTATTTCACTCCTCTCTTAGTTGTTTTTATTATATAATTTTAGTAAATTGTCATTATTAAAGTTTATACACTGTCAAAAATTTTCTTTTCCCTTTTCTTTTTTCAATAACAAAAAAAATAATTCTTATGCCTAATTGAGCAGTGATCGCGTCGACTACCATGTCCATATTATGTGCATCGAAATAATTTTAATTAACATTAAATCTGTAACAATGAAAGTAATTAAGCCTTTATGAAATTAGTAGCCATATTCAAGTTAAAAACACTATTGAAATTTTACAATTCTAAATTGAGTAGAACAGTAGTGGAACTTCTAATTTGTTAAAATAAATTCTCAACTTGTAGCATATTCTCTACATCTCTGGCTAGCTAGTCTGTCCAGCAGTTTACTTCTATAAAATTCATGTTAAAATGCCGAAATTTTGTACGTGACTTGCTATCAATAAATATTATCTATCTCCTTTCAAGTTATATTTCGTTGAAGTCAGGAAATCCCAAGTATTTGACAAGCCCTTGTAACCAAATCCAAGACAATTTTTAAATACTGCAAACGCATTGAAAAATATGAAAATTTATTTATTTTATCATTACAAACAACAAACAAATAACCGTTTATTAAATTGACACTTCGAGAGCGCATAATCAAATTAAAAGATAATCAAACGGTAACTCAAACCCATTTCTCTTCTCTCAAAAATTTCTCTTTAATTTTTCAATCAAACCAAAATTTTGTTTCAATAAAATCAATTAAAATTTTTTTTTTTTCAATATACAGGGATTTATTTTATTTATCCCATAATTTTCTTTAAAAAGCTTTATATAATAATTTTCTTTTAGAAATTTTTTAATTTCTATAGAATATTCTTTGCTCCGTCTTCATTTTAATTTTATTTTTATAACATTGGTTTAGTTTAATTTATACACGAGCATATCAAATTTATACAGAAACATAATCCAAAAAGTCACATACTAATTTCCTTACGAAAAAATAAATTAACATTTAATCCAACTTTCCCCGATTCTTTTAAATCACAGAGTATTAAAAACCCTGTGGGTAAATAACTAAATTAAGTAAATTTCTCAAAAAAAAAAAAAATAAAAATATTCAATCCTTGCAATCTTTTAAAAATGCAGAAAAACAATAACTATATATCGTATATAAAAAATAACAAATCGAATTTTCCTCTTGAACACTTTCAACATAATCTATTACTATAGTTTTATACATATATTTAAATTCATATGAACGGCAACCCTATATATTATATAGATTTATGTGTACACAAACAACATAAAACTTGAAGTTGAAAATTTTCCTCCCAACAAGTGGTTAATTTCAAAAATTGTTGAATAGTTTCTTTTATATTTCAATATTAGCAACGGTATAACAATATAAAAATAAAAATAGAGTTGTTTTTATAATATAACAATATATATTTTAGATAGGATAATACTCTCGAACTAGGATATAATAACTTCTTGAAATCAAGAATCCTCGACATTTTATACACATGAATTTATATACAGAACTGTATATATACATAAATTTATAGCTGCACTCAAAATATACACGAATAAATTTTTGTACCAGACAACTTCAAAATCTTTTAAAGCATATAAAACAAAACTATACAAAAAATAACCAAAGAGAAAGAAAAAAAAAATTACCATTACATAAAAAAAAATAAAGAGAGAAAAAAAAATAATAAAGTATAACGGCAAAAATTTAAACGATTTTTATTTTTTCCTTCCAGATCAAATGAGGTGGAAGAAGAAAAATAGCACAAACAATAATGCGAGTGCACCTGCAATTCAAACTAAAATGAACACATTAAAAAAAAAAGCAAACAAACAACAACACCAAAAAAAAAAAAGTTAAAAGAAGAGAAAAAAAACAAGGATCTGGAAAAACGAGAAAAAAAAAAAAGTAACAGAAAAAATGGAACAAGCGGCATCATGAAATCCGAATAAAATTTACGACATTTTGTGTTTCTTTCTTTTTTTTATTTTTATTCTCCTCTCTCTGTTCTTTCTGCCTAAAAAAATACTCATTTCTTTTTTCTGTTTCCTTTGAAAAACTTCTTCCCTCTGTACAATCTTTTTTTTCGTCTTTTAATAATTCAAGAGTATAAGAGGGACTCTATTGTCTATTTACTTCATAAACGAACCGAAATGAAATATTTTTAAATAAGTCAAATCGTTTCTAGTCTAAATACAGTTTGCATCAAATTTACTATGAATTTAAATCTTTAAAGAAATGTGGGCCCATATACATATTTTTATATGTATACAATTTAATCATATAAACACACGGGTTCATATCCATGAAAAACACCAATTAAACTTTTTCAGCAATATAATTTTAATTGCTGAATAAAATAGATTTGCATTTAGCCGAATTTTTGTTTTCGTAGTAAGGCGTAGAGTTAACACTTTTAATACTTCTTCCTGGTATTCGTATTGATGATACTTCTCCTTTCCCTGATATTCGTACACTTCACTAAGGCACCTGCCCGTTTTTTACAAAAATATTAATTCATATATCCCAACTGCTTCACACAGCTTTAACACAGTGACCAACCCCGAAGGCACTAAGGTAACGCCAAATAGAGCCGACCGTTCGCAGGAATACTAAAAATGACTATTAAGGCTTTATATACGAGAAACTTAATCAACAGCTTACAAAATTTTCTGACGTTTTCTTTGCCCTTCCGTTCCGCATGTGAAAAATTCTCTTCACAAACATTTAAAAATATTATAAGACTTAATGTTAATTCTGTTATTGAACAAAAAATTTCATGGAAAAATTCGAGTTTTTTTGATCCTATGATTGAAATTCTTAAATAATTGTAAATTTATAACAAAACCCCATGATTGAGAAATGGCACAGCATTCATTATTATCATCAACAAATTGACTTGAATCGAGTTAAGAATAAAAATAATAAACAAATAAGGTAGCCGAAACAAAAACAAAACTTTTTCAAAATTAAAAGATAAAGAAAAAATTCTATCGGAAAACATGAGATGAAAACATTCAACAAAAAGGATATTTTTACAAATCAGAAATATATTGGGAGGTTTTATTTAAGAGTCTTTGTTTTTTTATCAAAATGATCTTAAATGAATCAAATTAGCTAAACCGTTATGCTATGTAACCTTCCCAATTGTCTTCTTAAATTTATTTGCGCTTTTCATTGATTTCTCTGGCAGAATACCATATTGTAAATAATTTCCAATATTAAATTTTAAAATTCAAACACTAGCTAGCGGTGCCTCATAAATGGCCGTGGTAAAAACTAAACCACAAATGAGTTTGTGAAATCGTAGCAAACAAAAAACAAAATCATCTTAGTCCCGCTACTCACACGACAAACATATTTAATCCAGAATTTGCTTGAATAGTACCAGGAGAATATTATTTACTTAGCTAGAATTAAAAGCAAATTATTTATCATTGTTTTCAAATTGTATTGTCATTGTTGAGAGTTGTTGTAGAATTTCTTTTCTTGTTCCGGGTCGTTCTATACTAATTTGAGTTTTCGAAACAAAGAACATACGAAAAAAGGGGTTTTTTTTTATTTTTACTTTTTGCATTTTCTATTTTCTTTTATAACTATTTTTTTGCAATAATTCGTGATTTTTACCATTGTTTAAAAATTCTAAGAGGAAATGTTTCTGAATTTTATTGAAAACTATTTTGCAAAAATTAACTTAATTAGATAATTTAAGAAAGATCAAATAAATAAGTTAATTTATCTAAACTTTTAAAATTCTGACGGTCGAAAGATTACGTATTAGTATTACGAAAAGATCTTTCATAACTCATGCTAGAAAGGTGAAGAAATTACCGGCAAATTGTTTAAATCTTAAATAACTATATTGAATTTTACAAAATTTGCCTAAAACTTTTTGAAAATGTTCTAAAACAAGTTTATTATTTCAAAATTCCTTAAATTATTTCATTAAAATAAAAATTTCTTTAATTAAATTGAAAAATATAAGCTCCGAATTAAATAACTTTATACAAAACTAATAACATATTTTCAACAATTACAAGAATAATCGCATTGTACCAACTTTATTTTTAATTCCCTCCATTACAACCGTCTTTATATTATATTTCTAGTACTCTATTTTGCAATATACTCCTATATATAGAGTATAAATAATGAATCTCTTATCTTTTATGAATTAAATAGAGATATGAATTAAATACTCTTTTGTAGATCCTAAACCACAATTATAGAGTAACAAGAAAACAAAAGCAAAATATTATGAAAAATTAACATCCAACACGAACACAACAACTGTGTTTTTATAAGGTCTTAATTCAACTTGTCATCGACATTCTCATATATCACGGTTATTACCATGATATACTACCGTTTTTTAAACTCTTAAAATTAACAAAATGTTTTTACAATTCATATTCAGATTTATAAAAAAAAAACATTGGTAAATTTTGAAAAAGAACAATAACAAATTGAATTTTCCATTGTTATTAATTGAGTAAAAAATAGAAAACCCAAAAGAATTTAAAAAATTTTTGAATTGTAAGTTAATTGAATCAGAAACAATTTATGTTAAAAAATTGAATTAAAAGTTAGGCGACTTTCGAAACATTACTCCTCTTACAAAAGATGTCTGGCTGAAGAAGTAACGTGAACCTCTACAATAGCATAGTAATACTGCATTAGATAATCGAAAATATTGGGTTAGGCTCAGATTCCTTATGGTTTGCATGACCTAGAACCGAATTGAAAATTGAATATTTATCGAATATTCAATTCAATCGAGTCGAATTTTAAATATAAGATCAAAACTAATCTTTAAATTCAATTGAAAATTGAAGTGTTTCCAAAAATTTGTATATAGACTCCAAGTTAACAAGGTTCAAATTCATCCTTTAAGAAAAATTAAAAGAAATGTGAAAAAACCATATTCTACCATTATCGAAATAATTCCGCTATTTTATCTTTTTGTCCGTTTGCTTTTAAGAATTATTTTGTAACCACAATAATACAAAAGAAAAACAAGCCAATACATAAAATGTCAAATGTTCTAATATACCCGATGTTTTTGATTACGATTTTACTTTAGTTACACAATCGTTAATTCTTATATTCGATACAAGTGTATACACACACACACACATGCATGAAATATATAACAGTTTCGCATATTTAATTAAATTATATTTCAGCTTAGAATACCGTTTACATAAATGGATAACTACAGTTAACCTTCCTGCTCTTTAATTCATATATTGTGATGACATTTAAGAATCGTATGTATTGGTTATTTTTACCACAAGTATAGTGTACTTTAACAGAAAATTCACTGTAACTAGACGACTATATGAGAATAAAAATAGTGGGATATTAAAATATCAAAAAAATTGGCCTTGATGTATAAAATCCTTTCATTTGGTTTTTTCGAGAAATTTTCGAATATAAAATATTATTTCGTTTATGAGATTATTTGTATAGCTTTATAATTAGAAATTACTTTGATAAACTATTTAATATTTCAAATTAAGAGCAGTTTGATGCACCAATTTCAGAATATTAATTATAATAAATAATAATTAATTACCATAAAATTTCAGCATGAGGTTAAGGTCATCGCTAAGTTGTTTTTTAAATAAAATTTCGAAAATCCCTTTAATTCGACAGTAAATCAGAAAAGCCAGTTCAAGAATTCAGAAAGATCCTGTCCGTACTAAAAATATTTTAGGTTGATACAAATTCGGGAAGTATTTTAATAGCAGCATATAATTTTTGATCGGCTAAATTCGGTTAGTTTCGGCGAAATAAATTTTCGATACTAAAAAGAATAGGAAAAGTTATATATAGGAAATTTAAAGAGCAAATTTTTATACTTATAAAATTAAAAGACCAATTAATGTTTCTGCCGGGCGTATATAACACTGTCCTACTATAATGAACAACTTCTTTCCCAAGAATAGGTAACAATTTTTTTTTTCGTTTTTAAAAGTAGATTCCCAATGTGTGCCTCTTGAATCGTTGAACTTTTAATTATTTACTTGTATTATTTTACCTTTATAGTGAGAAAACCGCTCACAATATATGATGTTCTGATTTTATTTGTGAGTAAAATCAAATTCCTTCTGATAATTTTTAACACCAACACTGAATGAACACCAACTCTTTAAATAGTTTGTTATTTTTTTTTTTGTATCATGTTTCAATTTTCAAATAAAAATAGACCAGAGCTTCTTATTGGCATTGCATATAACGCAAAATGAGTAAAGTTTCTCATAAATTATTTTAGCTTAAAAGAGAAAAATAAATATTATTTTTTTATTGCATTTCTTTTAAACAGCTTCTTTTCCTGAAAAAACCACCATTAAGAAAAATATTGTAAATCTTTTTTGTATGCAACAAAAAGTTTCTGATTATTTTAAAAAAAAACTACAATTTCTCTTTTATAAGTAAAATTTTTTTTATCATTTATCAAAAATTGTAATTTTATCTTTAATTTTTTATGACTAATATTTTTTTAGAAAAATAAGAATTCTTTCATTTATCTTTTCAATAAATGGCACTTACTCACAAAAAAAAAATTGCAATTTGGTGACTTAGAGAACAAAGTTCAAATGGTTCGCAAACTATGGAATGAAAATCTGCGACAAGAGGTAAGTGAACAAAGGGTTTAACTAACATTTTAAAGAAAATCGAGTTTTTCGGATAGAACATCATTAAATTTCATATATTTTCAACTGTGCTTACTCTTATAGCTAGAAAATTAATAGAAGACGAGATTGAAAGTGCACATAGGAGATAAGTAACAAAAAAATTAATAGTTTTACAATTTGTTAATGAAAAAATATGTCACAATGCAAATGTAAGTTAACCCCTCTGTCCTCTTACCGCTTCTTCTCTTTGGACAAAAATTCTAAGCCAAAAGATTCAGACTCTAAATTTTTAGAATAAAAAATTAAACATAAAACTACAAAATCATCATTTATTTTCGAAAATTTTTGAAATTGAAACTTGGCAGCGAACCAACATTTAAAAGCGAATCGAGAAAAAAACATTAATCAACGGCGAAATTAAACAAAACCCTTAGGAACTGTAAGTATTATTAAAAAATTTCCAATCTAAATAAAAAAATTACAATAATTAAAATTTGACAGTTTTAGAAATTACTACAGATTTTAAAAAAATTGCAAATGAAACCACATATAAATCCGGGTCTCGTAAGCAACGTAACTGTATATAATTTAAATTAGTTCGTTGTCGACGAAACCTGCATCTAGTGTGAGTAAAATTCAACAATTCATAATTTGAATAAAAAAATAAGGATAATGTAAAAAGCAACTTGATATGAAAAATTTTGAAACACAATATTACAAAATTCAAGATACAGTAAAATTTTCCTCGCTTTTCTAGAATAAATTAGATAAAACGTAAGTAGTTTACATTTGAGTAGCATTTTAATATTGTGCATTATTAATTGAAAATTAATTTATAGTAATTCTTATAATTGACTTAAGTTTAAATTTAAATAAAAGACCGGGCTAGATTTTCAAAGTCATTATATTTTTTCGAAATTATCGAAGTCAAAACTGCTACTTTCGAAATACTCAGTAACAGTGCTTTAATCAACAGTATTTTTTAATCATACCAATGTACCAGTTTTCAAAATAAAATAACAAAATAAAATTTTTTTACTCTAGGGTTTATCAACACGTATACAATGGTGGCCTAAAGGTCTAAAAGTAATTAAATCAGTATTTAAACTTCAAAACAATAAGTAATGTGAAAATCAGTTGTAAAGCAAAATCTTATATTAAACAAAATTCTAAAACATAAATTTTTCAGCTACATATGTACGAGTATTGAACAAAATTAATTGCTCTAAAATTTTAGGTATAAATTGCAACAATTCTTGGAACAAAAAGCTGTGAAATTATTAAAGTAAATATAGCACACGATATGAAAACAATTCTAAACCAATTGGAAAATTTTTTGTCATCTATTAAAAATTGTTACATTTTTAAAATTAACGGAACATACGTTACTATACATGTATAATAGTCAAATAACGACTTAAATTACAACGATTATATAAATTGATAATAGTTAGTTTTGATGATGATAATGATTATAATGGAAATAACGCGTGAATCTTTATATCCTTCAATTATTATCATTCAATGTATCTTTTTTTTTTTGTTGTTGTTGTGTTCCTGTAATTTAATCTTGTATTCAATGGCATTACGTTTTGAATGGTCACTTTGTATCAGTATAAAAGTATTAAAGTCAAATGCAATAATAATCATTTTTACATTTAAGAATGGTACGCAATTAGAATAATTTAGAGTGAAATTTTTTCTGTTGGTATTATAAAATTAACAATTGCAATTTTGAGAACGCAACGCAATTCAAATTGAAGACAACGTTTCTGATATAAGAGACGAAATTCTGTTAAGTTCATAACTTAATTATGCCCACATTTTAATCAATTAATATACTACCATCGGATTTGGAGGCATTGATTAAATTATTATGGAAAATTGTTATAAATATAAGAAAAAATCTTACATGGACGATCATTGTTGTTGATCTCATTAACCGCAACTGCATAAACTGAAATAATGAAAAATGAAAAAAATATCACAAAATATTAAAAAAATCCAGCAGAATTTCGTTCAATCCGGAAAAATTCGAAATGACCTGATCAAAATGAAAATGTGTACTAGTATTTTAGCCTAATACAGAATTTTGGGTCAATTCGAAGAAATGAAGAAATACTGTTAGAAGTCATATCTTTTCCGTTTAGTTAGTGGTTTGTAGCCTATAATGTCCTCAAAATATGCCCATGATAATTATAAATTTACCCAACTTTATGGAGCTTCTCTTGTTTTAATCCCATATAATCAACTCCTGCCCCTATAGAATAATTTATTCTGTGTTTTGTTTTCATAAATAATCAAGTATCCTCAGAGTTGACTTGATTATTTAGATTAACACAAAGGCCATATATTTTCATACATACGTGAATATAAATCTACACTTATTTTACATATACGAGTACTTACATAAAATGTTGATGTTGGTGTTGGTTTTAATTACATTTTTTATTATTATTGTTTTTTTGTTTTTGTTTTTGGGCATTGAACGGCATCAATTCACGTCTCAATTGTCTGGATATCTTTATCAAGCTATTTCATTCCCCATGAGTAGCCAATAATATCAATTTTTTATCCAAATTGTTGTCGTCCTTTCATGTTTTTTTTATTATTTTCGATTTTTTTAATTCTTTCGTTTTTTTTTTTGTAAAATACGCGCTCATTCTCGTTATAAAAACATTATCCGCACTCTGAACGAACGAACAAGCTTAAAAAAAATTTATTTATATTCTGTTGTAGTTATTTCCTTGCTTTGTAAATGATGTTCTCCATGCTATATAAATAAGGCAATTTTTCTTTTTTTTTTCTTTTTTGTTCCCCAACAATCTTTTGTTGCACTTTAATACGATATTCGACACTGATGAAATGCTGTTGACGTTAAACAAGTGATATGATATGCAACAAATATGAAGCTAAAAAGAAAAAAAATAATAGAGAAATTAAAAAAACATTGCTACCCGTGATTTTATCCTGTTTCACACATTAATATGCAGCCATCTAAATATATTATCCCTTCATACGTACATACATACATAAGTCCGTATATATATGTGAAAATTAAATTCTCAGTTGATTTTCTGATTTCATCATTCGTCTTTTATTTTAATTCTCATACACACAGAGGAAAAAATTTAGTTAAGAAACATGAAATTCAGTTTGATTTTACAACAAATTTAATCTAAAATAATTTAAAATAGAAAATGAATTTACGAAACATTAAAATATTTTTAACTCAAGGCTTACTTAAATATAAATATTTTTTTAACAAATTATAGGAAATTATAAATTTCGATTTTTATTAAATAGAAAAATTTCAGTTGACAATTAAGTACGAAGTTAAACTTGGAAGAGAAAAATATCAAAGAAAGTGGACAGTAATTTTTCATATGGAGCGCATCAAACAAAAGATTAATGAGTTTTCAAAGATACTATAAAACAAGAACAATATGAAATGCTGTGGTACAAGGCTACTGAACTGTTTTAGTTGGATTTTCAATATTTGATTAAAATCCACAACTCAACATGACGTATCAAAATTATGAAATTTTCTTGCATTTTTTTTTTTGAAGTCGCAAATCGCAATTATTATTCTTTAATCTTTTATGTGGTAAAAAATCTAATATTCACTTTAATTAACATTCAGTAACTCACTATTCTCATTTTAATTTTACTTTGTTAAACTTTTTCAAAGGTTTTTTTGCAATTTCTTTTCTTATAACAATGTAATTTACAAACTTTGAGGTTATGTCCACTTCTGACATAAAAGTGAATATAACCTTAGGATTCAAAGGAAAAACAACTTGTTGAATGAAAAAATCTGGCAAAAAATATACACAAGCAAAAGGATTCTGGAAAAGCAAACTAGAAATTAATAAGGAGAAAAAAAATTTGGAATAATGGCAAAATATTAAACCAACAAAGGTAACATTGTATCGATTACCGCTTATTTTTATTGCCCTTTGAAAAATTTATGTATATGTGTTCTTCTCTTACAGCACAATAGTTAACTTTATTTTTAAGATTTTGACGTTATAACAGGCAGAGGAAAATGAAAAAGAAAATTATCCATTTAATTAAAAATTTATCGAAATCTGAACCGCTA
Source organism: Condylostylus longicornis (assembly GCF_029603195.1). NCBI lineage: Eukaryota > Metazoa > Arthropoda > Insecta > Diptera > Dolichopodidae > Condylostylus > Condylostylus longicornis. The sequence continues at coordinate 2,222,110 of NW_026577982.1, forward strand.
TTCCACTCATTTACACATTTATTATTCTTAACTGCTAACGGACAAACATACCGGGAATGCTATGTTACTAAAATATTTCACATATACACTCAAAGAAAATATACTGTACATGTAAAATCGCAAGATTTTGACAAGCACACAATTAAAAACGTAAAATTGATTGCATACAGATGTTGTTCGGTAAAATCGCAAACAATTCACGTTGAAAAATTTGCGAGTAGAGTGTGAAAAATACAATTGGCCGAAGTAAATATATAGTAGAAAAATGGAGGTGAGATTTGAATAATTAAAATCTATTATTAAACTGTGAAGAAACAGAAAAATTTCCGTGATATGTAAATGGTTTCTTAACTATCTTATCCATTCTACTTAAAATTTTAAGAAAATATTACTAAAATTCAAATATCTGCAATTCTCAAAGTAAACTATACATATTACTTACTTAAGATGTAAATATATTTATTTTTTAGCAAAAATCTTTTATTATCATATTAAAATCCATGTAACATATGAATAAAATTCTATTTATAGAAATATATGTGTATATTACATAAAATATGTACTTTTATAATTCTAATATTTATACAAACATATATCAACTTCTTAAGTCTTATTATATCATTATATACACACAACAAATAAACATACTAGCTAAAATAATATTAAAAAAAAAATTCTTAAATCCTTTTTATACCATTGTCATATATGCTCCTAAAATATATGCAATATTTATAGAAACGAAAATTTAAAAAAAGATAACATTTACTTTCATACTAAATGTGCATACGTACATGTTGTATAGATCTACATATAGACATTCATAAATGTGTAAGAACCTCACCTGGTTCAGATCAAACGTAATACGAAAAGTAAATTTCTAAAATACAATTCAACTATAAAAAGTTTTTTTATTTGATTTTTTTATTTTCGGGACACTCGCATTATTTAAGATATTTTAATATTATTTGATTTTAAAATACACACATGTACTAACAGACATACACACATAGAGATGCATATTATGTGCATATATTATCAAAATTAAAATAAAAAAGTGCGGGAGTTATTTTCATTATTTATTAAGAAATTCTTCGTTAAATAAAAGCGAAGTTTTAAATTTAGAAAAATTATTAAATAAATAAGGATAATAAGTTCATTCGTAAGTATTGCAGTAAAATTCCTTAAAATAAGCCATGTATTCAGTGAAAAACAGCCTTTATTATAACAGTTTCGTTCTAAATAGCTTATTTTTAATGTACAGCAGTACAGTAATAAAATAACCATGCGAGTGTTTTTAAAATAACTTTCAATAACTTAGAATATTGTTAAAAATATTAAAATACGGTGACAATTTCCAAAACGGAAAAAATTTAAATTGCATATATTTCGGCGAAAATTTTTATATTTGCTATGAAATTACTTTTAATTGTTTCTTAACCTAAAACCGACAGAAAACAAATTAAAAAAAAAGTAATATTTGTTAAATTAAATGTCAGAAAGCCTGAATGCCTGAATTCAGATCTGCTAATGTAGTTGATATTACAGTAATGGCAAATAAAACGCAGCTTTCTTATTATAACTTATTTAAAATTTAAGAGTACTGCATTACTAAAATTATTAATTTTCCTTTACATATTCCTTATCGCTATAACCCTGTACACAACTATAATTTAATAAAAAATCTCTGTAAACATGTGTGTGCTCTTAATATAAATGTTAAAAAAATACATTTTACTTATGTTTATTTTCTTATTAATAATTATACCGCCATAAAATTCAACTTTATATCGTTTTAAGGAACATGCTAAAGACGATAAGGTATTCTTAAATAAATTTTATATATAATTTTACTACGAACCATATAAACATGCATTATATGATTTAAGGAGGTAAGTTAATATGATTATGAGAAAAGTTTTATTAGTTAAAATTATTTAAAAAAAAAATATCATTACAAATTTAATAAGAATATATTATATTATAGTGGGTTGGCAACTAATTAATTACAACCACAATTGCTTTTAATTATTTAATCATGATAATTGAAATTTTATTTCAATTTTTACAAAATCTCATAATAAAATTTTTAAATCTTTCGAAAGAATAACTTAAATTCTATAGAATATGAAAAATTTAAATGGAAAAAAAATTTTCGTTTTTCAAATTGCCGATAATTTAATCAAAACAACAATAGTATAAGTTGCAATACAACATGCAATATTGGAACACAATATTCAAAATTAATCTATATTGGAACACTTATTTTGATAATCTTACTAGCGCTATTACAGAAATACATAATATACACTCATCTACATATATATAGCTAATAATTGTATATACGTGTATGTTGCTTACAATTTTAATGAAAATAATTTAATTATAAAACTTAATTTTTATATGAACATGGAAAGCTTTTAATTAACTAAAAATTTTTTTATAAAATAAATTATTTCAAAAAAAATTACAGCTGAGATTTAATTAAAGATCATCTGAGCTTAATTGAATCATGTACGATTTGTTGATTTTTCCATATTTGTTTCAAAAAAACTGTTCAAAATTTTAAATGACATGTGTTAAAACGAAAGTTTTTAAATAAACTTTTACATACAAGATTTTAAATATCCAATATTTTCCTTATTCTGTAAAATTTTATTGAAGTTGTACCAAATGTTTTTATACGTAGATAAATTTAAATTGAAATATTACAAAATTCCACTTTAAATTTCTGTTTTAATCACTATAACTCACACACTATTGGATTGTTATTTGCTATACTGGCAAATATAAAATCTAATTTTCTAAAAAAAAAAAATGGTAATTTTAATCTATTCTATAATAATTCTATTTCCCTACTCGCAGCAGGAGAGACGACACCGATAGAAAGTATTGACAAACTCCAGGATATGTATGTAACAATTTTTCACACCTCCTCTAATTACAATTTTTTGTTTTACACCTATTTTTTTAGTAGCATCAGGAAAGGCGACATCTATTGTATATTCGGCATACAATCAATTTCGTATTACAACCCATTCCATAATTTTCCTAATTAACATTCATTTTTCACAATATTTTCGGCAATTTACATCCATTACATAATTCATAAATAATTTCACAATACTGAAAGGAAATTCACATTATTATTATTTTTCTATTTAAAAATTACATTAAATGTAGAAGCAATTTTATAAAAAAAAAATTATTTTTTTACATTAACTTTCTTTATAATTGTACTCGTACTTCTCTTGCATTACTCCAATATAAAATGAAATTTAATTGATTTATTGATCAATATTTACAACATTACATAAAATATTGATTTTTTTAGTACACAACCAATTCTATTCATATACAAATTTTAGTACACTTACTTCGTAATGATATTGTCACTTATGAATAATGGCACTGCAAAAAAAAAAACAAAACAAATTGAAATAAATAAGAGTATAAATGATAAACAATCAAATAAATTTTACTTTCTATACATAGTTATGCACATATACATATTATTATTATTGTACTGCTTTAATTTGTATACAAACATCAGCAAAACTACATACAATATATAGGTAAATATAATTATTGACACATGTATGTATATATAGATTTTTATGAAAATATAAAACAACAAAAATAATAAATAAAACTGGTAATATTCATTTTAGTACGCATTCAAATTTAATTACGTACATACATTCATTCAGTAATAAAAGCTTTTTCTTGCTAGTAGCTCACTCACTACTAACTAACATAAAATAATATAGATTATAATAAATTTAAAATAAATAATCGAATTCGAGTGTAAAAAAGAAAAATATTGTGTACGGATAACATTAAATTTTATTTTTATTATTATTATTTTTTCGTAGTAAAAAAAATTAAAACAAAAATCTAAAACAAAAATCTGGAAAATCACAGGTGATCACCTAAAAAAAATTTTTTTTTTTTCTGTTTTTTTTTTTTTTTATTTATCTATTCAAAATGCTCTTAAACATAAATGCATAAACACAAACATACACTGAAATATAATATTTTTTAATTTGAAAAAGAGAAAACACCGAAAGAGAATAGAAGAGAGTGAGAGAGAGAAAAATGATGCGCGCTTTATTACAAATGATTACACTTATCACAGGTGTTAATACTATAAAAAAAAAATTTGCGATTATAAAAAATAAACATTGAAAAAAAAAAAAAAACAAAAAAAATTTGAATAGAAAATAAAAAACTATTTTTTTTCTTTACCTCACATGTTAACAATAATTTTTGTATAATTTAATAAATAACGCCATCTCGCGGTACTTTTTCTACATATTGCCGCTCTTTTACTCCCTCAAAATAATAATTAATATTTTGATATTATCTCATCTTTACATACAATTTTATTCATATATAAAATATACATAGGTATGTATTGTATGTATATGTAAATTATAAATATATTTATTTATGTAATTATAATCAAATGTGAAATTTTTGAAATTTTTTTAAATAAAGTTTACAAATCTAAAGTGAAATCAAAATATATATTTTTTTTGTTAATAAATTTAATTTTCAATATTTTGTTTTTAATTGTGTGCGAAAAATAATAATGAATAAAAAATTTTAAATCTGAATGTAAAAAAATCATTACAAAAGAAAATTAAATTTAAAATAATTATTAATATTATGAATTCAATATAATAATCATTGTGAAAACCTGTTATTTTCAATTAATTAATTCACTAGTTTGACATTTTTCAAAATCACAGTTGATTTGACATTTCATTTCACAAACGCTCAGCTTTTTTAAAGATAGATAGAGAGTGAGAGAGAAAGAAAACAACCTATCGATAATGTTGAATGAAGTGCATAAGCTATATAATATGTTTTAAATGTTTAAATTTTAAAACAAATGATTTAAAATGCTGATAATTAGTTAAGTATGGTTAAAGTGTTTTAATTTACTATTTAGCACCTGAACTATCACTGACTCCGATTTCTGTCAATTTTTTTGAATCATAATTGTAATTTTGTTCAGTACGCTTGAAGTGCTGATATGATTCACTATATAGCACCTAAATTATCACTGGACCCGATTTTAACCCAATTTCTTAAATGACAATTTATAAATGTGACGGCGGCTTAAATGACAGGTTATGATATGTACAATCTTCATATTTTTTCCTTGCTATTATATACTTTAATATGCCAAGTGATAAATAAAACAATCAAAATAAAAACTGACGGCACTTGCGACACACAATTCTTAAAATGCAAATGTTAAGTAAAAAATACTTAGTGTTGGTACAACACATCAAGTGTGATCTAATCAAGTGATATTTCATTTTTTACTATACCAGCAACATATAATTGATTAGAAGTATATAATTTAGTTTTCGAATGCGAAATATTTTTACAAATCATTTTACAAATCATTGGTATTTCCTACAGCTTCAACTTTATTATTTAAAGACGAAATTGAGATTAACAGTAATCTATAAAGCGTATAAAAATATGAGAGACAAATAAATTCAGTAAAAAAATTTTTTAATTTAAAATTTCACATGGATTATTCAAAATCAGCCTAATGAGATTTGTAAATATACATATGTAGTTTACCCATAACATTCTAATATTATGTCACAACAATCACATAGTAAATAAATTATTTGAAATAGGAATTTGACTAGATATGTGCCTATTTATTTTTTATTATAAAAAAAAATTATTATAATGAAAAATAATTAAATTATTATAAAATAAATAAATAATATTTTGTAAATTAGAAATAAATTAGAAAAATAAATTATTTTGTATATATATATATATATATATATATATATATATGTTTATATAGAGAATTTTGTTTTGTTCTTTTTTTGTAATAAAGGTTGGTCTTTAATTTTTTTTGTTTAACAATGAAATCACAAAATATTTAGAAGATAATCAGAAAATTCCATTTAAGTTAATGCCGATGTCATATTATATTGTTTAATATTATGACAGTGGTAATATTGGTGATAGTATTAAAATAAATATTTTAATTTTAATTTTTTTTTTTCTGTGCACTTTATATTTTCTTTGTATCTCAATACCGCTAAAAGTTAAAAACATTCAAAAGAATAAAAATAATAGTTACAAATATTTTTGTATATACACTACACACATTTGAAATTATAACGAAAAATTTAATTAAATTTTTAACACGTTGACTACCATTTAAGAATATTTTATTTTAGAAAATATTGCAAATTTCAGGAAAATTTAGAAAATAAGTATAGTGTCAAAAATTTAGAAATATACGAGGGCAATATGCGTATTTAATTTTTATAAGCATAATTTTAATTAAAATAAATTTTATTGTTAAATTATTTTATTATTGAATTAACAAAATTGTTAAGTGCAATTTTAAATTTTTTCGAAAAAAATCGGGTTTTGTTTTCATTTATGCAATTAATTTAAATTTTCGAGTTTTTAATTTACATGCGAATTCAATAAATAAAAGGCAAATATTTCTCGGAAAATCAGAAATTTTTTGCCATTGTAACAAAGTGAACGCTGTGCTTAATGACTTTCTAACTCTCCCATATTTTAAATTTATATTTTGCTTGTTAAAATTACACAGAGAAAAAATATGTACTCGAAATCAAGTAAAAATTGATTAAATTTATAAATTTCTTTTTTTTTTGATAATTTAATTATAATAATTATAAATACACGTTCTATAATTCTGTTCTTCAACAAATTTTAATTAAAACTACAGAACTTACACGCTATACACATGGAAGTCAACGTGTTAATAATCATAAATCTAAAACAAAAACAAAATTTTCATTCTCTTCAATACTTCTTTGTTTTTTTATTATTGTTATTATTCTTTTTATATTTTTGCATAATTTCAGTTTAAGCTTTAAAAAGGATGGTTAAAAATTATGATGAAGTTAGTAATAATTCAACAATTAATAACTGTAGTAGTGATTGTAATCCAACATGTAATAATACCGCTAAAAGTTTAAAGTTCAAAGTACCTGTTGTAACATTCAGGTAAGCATTAAAAAAAAAAAAAAACTTTGTATAGAATTAATTAAGTTGAATAAGAAAAAAATAAATTAAAAATATTTAAAAAAAAAAAAATTTTTTTTGGTCACCTTCTAAATTAAATTAATAAAAATGCAAACAAACTAGAAAAAAAAAATTTGACAGAGAAATCAAAACAAGTAAATCATATGAGAATAAAAAACATAACAAGAGTGACCTAACCACCATATTATATTCACTTATATGCGATTAAAAGAGCAAGAATTCATTACTGAAACAATTTATACAGCTACATAGTAGTAAAAGTGCTTAATTTATTATTATATTATTTATGTATATGTATGTATGTATAGATATGAGTAGATAATATAATTAATCTATATACCGATAATCTACTAAATTACATTTTTCATTTTCGATTAATTTAAATCATTAATAATATAAGACATAATAAATGTGTTATACATACATAAGTGTTATTATAATACTGGAAAATATTGGCTCTCCTCGAATATTTTGATAATTTGAATGCTCTCTTGCTTTATTAATAATATTATTAACACTGATAAATTTTTAAATTTCGATCTTATTTGATGAAGTATAATAATTATTTAAAATTATCGTAACTTTTATATGACTATATTACAAATGAGTAATTGAAATTAATTGAATTTAATAATAATACAAAAATGATCAGTGTTGTGAGTAGCAAAAAATTATTGATTACTCAATTAATATTGAAAAGATGTTTATTTTAATAGCTCTTACTATAGGTTGGGGTTGAAGTGTTTTTAAAATTTTTGGTGGTTTATAATTATTATATACATACATACATGTATGCTTCTGTGATTTTATTGATAAGAGATCAATATCATTGTCTCTTACCATAGAAGAGAGATGTGGGTAAAGGAATTTCTTCCCTCCGATCACAGCAGACAGCCATAGGTTATTGTAGCCTTTCTATATCGTACTTGTACTACACCCGTCGCAAGTACATACCTGGAGATAACCCTCAGGGAGTTGGACGAGAACTCCGCAACACTGAGGAAGCCTCGCCCAAACCATCTCCTCCTCCTAGCGGCCAGAGCAAGACAGTCTAGACACTGAATAGGTATCGCTCCTTCCTAATCACGCCCGCAGAACCTACACAAAACGAGAGTCCAATTTGCCCACTTTACGCAAAGAATATTTTACCCTACAATGACCAGTAAAGAAGCCAGTAATAGCACGAATCCGGTTATTGATAACCTTTAAATTTTCTTTAGTTTTCAAATTGTTACATTAGATGAGCAACTTCAAATGGTTTGATTTAATCAGGTTAGACTGAATAAATATGGAGAAAAGCTATAAAACCTGAACATTGCAGCCATTAAGACTTATGGTTATGTCCACTAAAACCAAACAGTACATCTATACCAGACAGATTAAATGAGGATAAGAAATTTCTTTACAAGTACGTAAACTGCTCTTAATTCAACGCCTCACAGTTTAACATAATGGTTTCGTTTCGAAAATATCGTTTTTTGTTTCTAACGACGAAATTTACATAAATCCCATTTTACCGCTTTCTCCAACAGATTTTAAAAACAGTACCACCATCTTCCTAAACGAACGACCCATCAAAGAGCAATAAACATATTAAAAAAAATAAGATACAAATAGACATAACGAGAGAGACATTAAAACACAAAATATTTAAATACTGTCATAGAAAACCACAGATTGAAATGCTTGTTAAATATACAATATATTTCGTAATTTTTTACCTGCTAATTTAATTTCACATTATATTGAAATATAATTACGCTTCTCTTTTAATTTCCGTTTTGAACAATACTAAAGCTAATTTCCACCTGTTCTGATAGAATTTCAATATACAAAGTAAAATTGAAAAAAAAAAAAGTTGTGTGTAATCTGAAAGCGTTTAAAATTTTTAACTACATAAACGGATACACGTAACATATTTGTTTTGGAACGTTTAAGCTCATTCTCAGGGAAATTCTAAACAATTATCAGAGAATTTTATACAATTACATTGTTATAGAAATTTTTTTGATTTAAATGCGATCACCTCTCTCAACTTTATATGCGATATGATAAGGAGATTTTTACTCAATGAAACCTTTTGCTAAAATATTTCAATATTTATTTTGTTATTGACATTAACCATTTGAACTTGGTTTGAAATCAAGAAAACCGATTAAACTTAGGTACAATTAATAAAATAATTTCTATAATTTGTTTATATCACAACATACCGTCTCATTTGATCACATTTTTAACGTTAAAATTTCATCAGCATTTTCTAAAAAAAAAAATTTTGTTCTTAATGTCGAAACTAAATAATCGTATAACTTAATGTTTATATCTATATAAACACAAATACATAACTTGTCAACTAGTATAACACCTGCAACACTTAAACTTCAATCATACATCATTCAAAATTAATTGCATTATTCAATTTCGCACGCTTTAAATGTTAACTTTCAAATCGACATTATTTTATATGATGCACATACATTTGTAAATGTAATATATACATATATGTATATATAGAGATTTTATTAAAATATAGACTACTTACATAAATAATCAAAACGTTTAAGATTTAAACAAAAAAAAAAAAACTTAACTTTACTTCTTAACATTGAAAATGAATTACAAAATAAATAAAAAATTAATTAAACGGAATTTTAAAAATTTACAATTACACATATGTTACATGTATCAATAAAAACAACAATTCAGAAAAAGCATGCACATGTACATTAATACATAAAAATGATATCAAAAATAGAATGCACATAGTATATATAGTACTTATACATTATGTATACACTTGTTTGTGCAATATGTGTACGGAATGTACAGTGCATTGCATAATTTCACCTAAATTTCAATTAAAAACGAATGGAGATGACAATGTTAAATCTGTGGTGCCATCTTGAATATTTTCTAAAATTTGTTTTATTAAAAAAATAACTAAAACAAGAGACCAATTATTACAAATATTGAAAATAGTTTCGGAGATCTATTTTTCTAATCTGAACTATTTTTAACGAAAACAAACACCGTGGAGAAAATTTCAACCATGAAGTCTTAATGACCACGCAACTTTTGCAGCATTATAGAAATCATCAGAACAATTATCCCAATCGCAACCAAATAAAATAAGACTTTTCATTTATTGTTGTTAATAAAATTTTCCAAATTTAATTCAACTTTAGATTAACACTTATACGAATGAATTACCATTATTTTTTAATAAATATTCTTAATTGTCCAAATAATTATGAAACACACTGTAAATTTAATATTGTCAATCAATCAAGAATTATTCTGAATTAAATTTAAGTGTTTATAACACAAAACAAAAAAAAAGAGAGAATGATTAAGTGAATTGACAAAATACTTTCAATTTTTTAAAAGTGTACATAAAATTATAAAATCGAATTATTATTAAAATTTAAACAGCAAATAATAAATCAACATTATTGTGATTAAGTTATTTAATTTTTTTTTTGTAAACTCTACAATTTAGGATCACCATCACCAAATGATTAATAGCGACATGAATAACATTTGTCAAGTAAAACGTACGCGAATAACTTAGTCTGTGTACTAAAATTTTGGAATAATTGGTATATGTAATTCAAAAAAGTTAGTGTAATTTGAAGACATATTGTCTACATATCAGTGCGTCACTATATTTTAATTATAATTAATAATGGTATACAATCATTTGATTCAACTATTCCTTATAATAATTCGAAAATATCTTATACTCTCATTTATAAATTAATTAATAAAATCAATACTTTATACAGTCTTATTTATTCAACATCAACAAAATAATACAGAAAAATTCAAAAATAATTAAGCTGTTATTCATTAATTTTTGATATAATTATAATTAGAATTGTAATTTTTTAAATCCATATAACGAATTAATTTTTACCCTCCAATAATCTATAAGAATTTCTATGACATCAGTTGTAAATAATCCGCCATTTATATTTATTTATATTTTTCACAAGTTATTGTATACAATAAATTGGCAGAATAATTTCATGTATTCAAATAAAATTCTATAGAAAAGGTGTTAAGATATTCATTTATTTTCTAAGTAACAATAACATAGAAGAAGAAATTTTTAAGGTGCGTTATAATGTGACTCATTATATGTGCTCTAAATTAATAATAATTTTATTCAAAAATATTTAATTTAAAAATTAAATTATTCGCACAAATATTATGATAATTGAAAATTAAAATAATATTTTCGGAATTTGTCATAATACAGACCTATTTTTCTTAAAATTGGACATTTTTACTACTTTTGGTATGTTTAAATATGCTTTAAAGAAAATGATAGAAAAATTTGAAAAATTTCCAAAATTTAAAAAAATTGCATATAATACGGCGAGTTTTATTTTATACATATTAAAACGAAACTATCTGTCCATTGAAGACTATTCAAAATTGAAATTAAAAAAAAAAATTTAAATATTCTAGATAAATAGTAAAACAAAATTTTTATATGAAGTTGTGTGTAAAATTCCTTCCTCTGACCCTTCCCCACCGAGCTAGTTTAATTGCTCATTAAAATGCATTATACTTACTATGCTCAACGAATTTATTTCGATTCACATAATATTTCTTCTGTTTTAATCAATCTTTAAAAGTTATGACGCGTTTTCAAAATTAATATTTACTTTAAAATTCCTCCTAGAGGTATGCAACTCTATATATGAAGATTCAAATTCAGCACAACTTAATTGTTAAATGGATACATTGTGTTTTTATAAGCAATGGCTTTGATCGATTGCATTTTTCTGCTAGAAAATCTGTTTTTTTTTGTCATTATTTACTTAAAATATTCCCGCTTTGTTTATTACATATTCGATTTAAAGAACATGCTTGGCAAATATGTTAAAAGCTCTCCAAAATTTTCTTAAGTACATAATTTCTAAACTTTTGTTATATTATTTATTGAAAATAGGCCACTAATTCCCCTATATTTCCACTTCTGATTAGGTTTTGATTTTATCCTACTAAACTATAATTTTAAATATCCTATTTTTTTTCTATTACACACAAACACAATATGCCATATAGGCACATTATATAAGCAAAATAATAATAAACAATAGTATAGATAATAATAATCTTTAATAAAAAAAAAACATTCTAATAAAAATCAATTCAAAAAGAGAAAACATAGTAAGGAAAAAATGAAAATCCTTTAATTTATATCAGGATTTCAATTTCCTAAAAATAAATATGATTTACTCTTTCTTTTTCTTTTGATTTCTTAAATCATCTTAACCAAAAAAATTATAATAATAAAAAAAAAAAATCATAAAGAAATGAAAGAGTTGCAAGGGTCACCCATATTGTTTTTTTTTTTGTCGTTAGGTCATCATTGTTATCGCACTGATTAGACAGTATTCAATTTTTAAATTATTTTTTCTTTCTTCTTATTTTATTTTGTATCCTTGCCTTTACCCATTTCGTTTTTTTTTTCCTTCCGTTTTTATTCTCCCATTTCTTCTAAAAGAAAAAAAAAATAGAATTGATGAGATTTCAATTTAAAAATTAATTTTTGATTTTCAATTTATTGATTGACCGCTACTGGCAATTTACTATACTTATAGGCGCTTTTTTTTCTCATTGTTATTATTACTGAATACACAGCAATAAATTATTATAAATATCTAAAATTGTTACTGGAAGAGGTTCTGGAAAATTCTCATACTTTCAGTTAGCCAAATTATTTACAAATTTAGAAAAATTATGTTAATTAGAGCCGATTCTAAATTAATTATATAGCAGATTTAATTTTTTAGTTAATTATGTCGATTACATAGTAGTGTTAGTAAAATTCCACATTTTATTTGGTCCTTTCTGATGCAACATGAGATTTTATGAAACTTAAATTTATTACTTACATAAAACTTATATACTCATTTAAGTGATATTAATAACTGGCTTAACTACTATAGATAACTGGTATATCTATATATAGACGAAGTTCACTCTAAAATCGGTTTTTCTTCCAGATACTATATTCTGCAAACAGTAAGCCTTACATTATTTATGTTCTTCTCTATGCGTCTAAATTTTTGAGTAATTCTAAAAGTATAATTTTTTGAAATACTTTGTGTACAGTGCAAAAAAAACAATGAATTTTTCAAAAATAATTCTAAAATCCCTAAAAGTATGCAATCCGTATTGCATTCAGTTAAACCATAGATAAATTCAAAATTAATTTTTTTCTGCCATTATCTAAAACAGAAAATTCCTGTTCCAATAAAAATCTTTAAATTTAAATTCGAAATTCTGTTTTTATGCAAATAATCACATATACCTACGAATATTGAATTTTATTATCATAGAGAATTCTAATGAATTGTGCTAAATAATAGAAAACTAGAAATATACATGTGACATTTATATAAACACCATGTTGCGAAATATATATATATATATACACATATATGGTATATACTTGGACAAAGAGCGGATATTACGCATCAACTCTTTCCATTTTTATGATATTTTTTTTTTTTTGCTTTTCAAGGTTTTCCTCTTTGCCAATAGTTATTTTTACATTATTTTTTAATGAATAAAAAGAAAACTGTAACGTACACATATATGCAGTGCACACCAATGAATGACAGCTTATTAATGATATTATCAGTAAAATTCTTAACATTTTTATAAATATGAACATGCAAAAAAATTGTTTGAGTACACAATTAGAGCACAAGCGCAAACATACATATTTACGTATAAATGTCATAGTTTTACAAAATTGTGCCATTTATTAATAATTTCACCTAATTTAAAATGATATTCTTTGAACGGATGAGATGAAAAAAAAATTTTTATTATAATGTTGTCGTTGAAAATATTTAAATCATGTTTCGAAAATTTTGTAGAACATTCTAAAATTTTGTAGGACAGAACAAATCGAAAACTTTTTATAAACTGAAAATATTATTAGAACAAGTTGGAGTAGAGAAAAATTGCAAACTATATTCCAACTTTTGATTATTTTCTAAGTTATAAAAATCAATTCAAAAGCAATGGTTATTAAACTAGCATATTTCCAAGCAAAATAAATTTTTTTAATAAAATAATGACGTTGTACGGTTGTTCCCATAATGTAATATGTGATAAATATTGCATACCTTTAGAATTAGCAGAACAAAATTAAAAGAAACCATGTGAAATTTATGGTTCATTCAAAATATCTAATTAAATTTTCCGTTAAGAGGACATTTACCAGTACTTATCAGAAATTTAGTAAAACTTAGAAAGAAATGTATTTGCCAAAAATTTAAATTTTGCTAATTTTAAGAGTCGACAACTCAAATTGGAAGATACAGAGCAAAATTTTCTCCAACCAAATGAATTAAATGTTATGACGTCTTGAATATTTTTAAAATAAAATTTGAATAACAACAAATATTTTTCATTATTCATTAATAATTTATTAAAAATTTTATGGTACAAATAAGAAAATGTGCAAAAAAATTAAATTTTAGGCATTATTTATTTTAAAATTAAAAATCCTTAACCTAATTTTTTACTTTACTAAAATTTCATTCTATTTCGTCTGATTTTTAAAAAATTAAACGCATTCAAATTGACCTACCTTTGAAATTATTTAAACCAATTATAATTACAATAAGGTACTATAAAAACAAAATGTTCTCGCTAGAACTAAATTTGCAAAAATTTTCAGTACAAAATCAAAATTAAAGAAAGCAAAAATAAAACAAACCCAAAATCTAAAAAATTAATAAAATTTTTATCTTATCTTTTGCACTTAGTATTTTATTGTCATAATTTTATTATTAACGCTTTTATTATATACCATAACAAGATCTACGCTACAATTAAGACATAATCTAATAAAATATTATGTCTATGCTTATATAAATGATAAACAAAATATGACGAGAATTGACCTTGTCAACTCTGTGATACCCGTACGAATGAATGATTTTAATACGTACTCTTAATTTTTTAGTCATTTATACAAAATTGCAGCACTGCAACTTTAATAGTTTCCATAATATACGACCAAATAATTTTTTAAGTTGTATGGCAGCTACCCCAACAAGTGAAGAATAATAAAATACTTGCTTATACGAAATTCACTAAGATCTAGCCAAATAAGTTTTAAAGTTGTAGAGCAACTAACCGAACCAATGCCTCGTTCACATCCAATTTAAATAGGACTCCGGCATTTAGCATTATAAATCATTTATGAAAATTTGGAGAGCATTTTTGAGTTACCGTTGCGACAGATGGATAGATAGACAAACATTCGATTCAGACTTGAACGCTGATCCAAAACATATACTGGAGGCTATATATCAGACCATTATTTCATAGTATTACAAACGTTACGGCAAATTTATTATATACCCTTCAAGCATACATTCGTACGAAAATAAAAAATTAAATTGTTAATTAGCCATTCCATCGCATATTTAATGGTAACATGTATAGATTTCGTCTATAAATTACATTATGCTTGACATATCAGTAATTGTGTGCCGCCAATTGATAAGATTTATAAGTATATAAAGTGGAAAAAAGCTATCAAATAAAATAATTTGTGAGCATGTATAATGGGTGATTTTTTAAGGGTTCAGTTTTGAAATTTTTAGAAAGACACAGAAAAATTTAAGGGTTTGTTTTTAATTTTTATTTAAAACGAACAGTGAATGGTTATAACACTAACTTCATGCAGCAATAGTTGACCGCAATTAAATTTTTAGATGGTTCACTCGAAAGTTCCTCACTATTTTATACATTTCGGCATATAACACTAAAAAAATTAAGTAAGAATAAAATCATCCTTTTTGAATGAATATCCAAATGTAATTAGAAAATCATATAAAAAAATTTAACAGCAATACACACACAAATAAAACGAAAAAAAAAACGGAAAGTATATTAATTAAGACTATTTTTTAGTACACCAATTTAATATAAAATATAATTATGAATTTACTATTATAATTGCACCTTTAATTGAAGAAAATAAATCAAAAGAGTGTGTAAAGGATTTATTAATAAATCTAATTTCAATTCTTGTTAGTCTCTTAATTATGTTTACGTTATTCAATCTTTTAATTATGGATTAGATCATTTTTATGTATACTTAAAATTTAAATTTACAAAAAAAAATCTGATGTGGTCAGCTCATAACCGACCGCAATGTGTATTGTCTGGTTAAGTGAAAGTGTTACAGCATATTATAAAAATGTCTGTTAAATACTTCTTTCCAATTTTGAGGACATTAGTAAGCTTATAGTTAACATACTTACAAAAATGTAAATTTGGCTCTTAGTAGAGTTTTGCTTCGTGCTAAAGAATGTAAATATTAAATTTCAATGAAATCGGTTGATTATTTCTCTTTATATACGCAAAAATGTATATTTTGCCCATAGTAAACGTCCTGTTGCTGACACCTGATTTATTCCAAAAGTTAGGAGGTTTTGCGGACGGTCGAGTGAATCTTATACATATATAAAATTTCAAGTAAATCGGTTGAATATTTTCTTCAAAATGGTCAAAAATGTAAAACAGGAGCTCTAAAAAGTGCAGTTCCCGAGGCCTGATATATCCCAAAAGTTGATCAATCCGTGCCATGGTGGAAATAAACTTACATATAAAATTTTATAAAAATCGTTTCCGTGGAACTTGAGATACACGCGTGCACACACAGACCGACAGACTGACAGGTTGCTAAAAATAGTTTACTTACACTTCCCTACTATGGAAAAGTACGTTCCCACCGAAAACTCGATATGCAAAATTTGTTGCCATCACATAACCTACCTATTGTTTACACAATACGGTCGGTAAAAACAATTTTTACATTCGAAGAAAGCCTTCTCTTCCGAATAGGAAACTATAAAGGAAGCCACGATTGTATCTTTTATTAACTATCATTGACGATTTGTTGCAATACTCTGTAATTTTTGCTTGGACACATAAGGAAAAGTTAGACGTACAAAATCCTAAGTCACCGAGAACATCTTTTAAAATTGGCTACAAAAATGGACTGAAACAGAAAAAATCTAAAAAAAATTTAAAACTATATTCAGCCACATTATTAAAAATCGGGCTTAGGAGACAAAATCTACAGAAAAGAGCCCTACATGTGTTTGAAAACGTCGATAAAAATGGTAAACTTAAAAAAAAATCGTATACAACTTTCGTTCTGGGATCTTACCATTTTTGATCTGAGAGTTTAGTTCAGAGTCACGGACAAACCCAAAGGGAGTTTTAAGACGTATTTATTGCAATAACATTTATATAGATTTAGTGCCCGGCCATTTCTTAAGCCATTCATTAAATGCTTATATTTCGAAATCTTTAAAATTTTTTCCTAAAAATCGCAAAGTGAAACTTGTTTTATTTAATAATGGATATAAATTTTATGCAATTCTTATTCCCTACACTTCACTATTTACTTTTAGTGAAGTGAGAAAAATAACTACTGCAAATTTATTCAGGAACTCACATAATATTGAATTACAACTGGTAATTAGGTGCATACAATAGATTTACAAATCAACAAAAAATATTTACCACATCAATGAAAAATTTGCATACTTTTAGGAAAAGCAACAGATAAAAGGCCATAAAAATTGTTAAACTTAAATACAGATAAATATTCATTTGTTTTGATATAAAAGTCAAACATAACATTATACATATACACACTCCTCTCATATACATCACACTACACCCGGTACGTCATGATTGTAATCTTCTTTTGAGTTTTCTTAAAATTTTTTCACGTCATATTTACTCTTTTATTATTTTTATAAATATTTCATTACTGGTATATTTCAATTAATGCATGTATGATGTATATATACACATACATTCATTTTAATTTGTAATTACAATAAATTTTACTATAAACTTAAAAGAAAAAAATTAAAAAAAATAAATTCTCACCTATGTGGAAAAAAATTTTTCCTCGAAATGTTTGACCCAAACATTTAAATTGAAAAAGTCAACAAAATAAAAATCAATTAGACAAATAAGATGCGATAATATAAAGCTTATAATTAATTTTCTTCTTTGTAATTTTAGCAATCACCCACATATTTTATATTGGTGTACTATAGGATACTTTACAAACGATTAAATTTTTTATTAAATTGGAAAAATTAATTAATATAAGTTAGTGAATTATTTCGGACCGAATGTAGGAAATTTTCAATAATTTTTACAAAAAATCATTTCAAACATATCAAAATTTTGTTCAATTTGTAGAATAAATATATATTTTGTATATATATAGGAAAAATGTAGTTGGGGTATTACAATCCTGCGCAATTTCAAGTATACACAAGTATTCCATTTTATCGTAAAGTAAAAATTTTACTATTTTGAATTCAAATCAAACTAGTTTGAATCTTAATCAAACTAGTTTAAATCTTAACCGAACTGGTTTAAATTTTAATCAAACCAGTTTGAATCTCAGTCAAACTAGTTTGAATCCTAATCAAACTAGCTTTAATCTTAATGAGACTAGTTTGAATTTTAATCAAACTAGTTTGACTCTTAATCAAACATAAAAATTTTAAGTATCGTCTTCATTATTTAGATAGTATAAAAAACAAAATTAAGAAGGCTATTTCAGGCTTACAAAATCAACACAAAAAAAAACTTTATAATTATTCTTATACATTACTTAAACATGTTGTGAACGAAATTTCAATTTTCAAAATACATACATATATACATATATCACTTTCATAAATTTATCATATTTTATTCATTTGTAAAATTCTCAGTTACAGTTGAACCAACAAATACATATACGAACGAAAACAAATTTTTTTTTCATCTTTTTTTAATAAACAAAAATTATTTTAATATTTATTTGTTCTTCTATTTTTCATGTGTACACAAATCATAAAAATAAAATTTATAAATTTAAAAATCAAAGAATTAATTTAAATTTTTTTTTTGTTTAAATTCAAATTGTTTACTAATTACAAGTGTAAAAGTGATTTTAATTTATACAAACAAATTAAAAGCTTCCATAAGTATGTTTATATTAAATTATAAACACTATGCACATATATTAATAACTTCATGTACATGTTGTACACAATGTACAACATGTTTGATTCCAAATGTTTGAAACACAAAAATTAGAAATAAAAATTATTTTTAAAATACGAATTTAAGCACGATTTCTATAGTTTGACGAAAAAATTCCTTTTAGAGCGAAAATTTAACAAGTAGTTAATATCAAAATAGATATAAATTAATAAAAATTCTTACCAAATTGTTAACACGAAAGTTTTTTAATTAAGACCAAAGTAAATATGAGTCTTTGAAGGATATTATGTATTTTTTCCAAGCTTTGGACAAAAGTAGATGTTAATAACTCCAGTATATAATAATAAAGTTATTATTAGAAAAGCAATTTTTGACTAAAATTTAATTATTAACAAAATAAGTTCAGTTTTTATAGAACAATATTTATCGTATTGAATCAATAAATAAAAGCACGTTCTACATTTATAAACACAAATAAAAAAATGTTGGAAAGTATAATCATTATGTTATTATACAAAACATTTTGAATTGTCACTGTAAAATCACACACTGTCAATTGGTTTATTTCATCACTCATAGAAATTTTTATGTCTTATTTATTGACAATCATTCAATAGCTCTTCAACTATAATATTTATGTATGTGTTAAAGTGCATAATATTTTATTGATAATACAAAATTATATATTGCAAATAAATTGACGCCTTTGACCTGACAAATTCTTTTACAATTTTATTATTTTGAACACACACCCATACATTTGCAAATATTAACATTATTTCGAAAATTTATTTATAAAGTAGACTATGTTTACTATTAACTTAAAACTAATATTTATTTATTAATTATACTTTTGTTATGTTTAAAACTCATATACTATACTTTACTCTGCTATCGATGTTGAGATAGAGATGTAGTACATTACGGTATTTTTTAAAAAACTGTTTTATTTTAATTTAACTACTATTTCGTTTTCAGTATGCAAAACTTGTATTGCAGTTTAAAAAAATCTATTGCGCATAATTCTGGAATTGAATATTCCACATTTTCTAAATTACAAATTCCGTTTTTGAATATACTATTGTTCAATTCTAAATTATCGAATATGAGTATAAAGGCAGGACATTCGGAAACTACTAATCTAAGTACAACTGTTTTACTCTACGTCATTTGCATAGAATTCACAAAGGTCATGAATTCCAATACTGTTTGACGAGTCATGAATACCAGTTTTTGTTGCTAACGCAAGTGATTGTCATTTTTTAATTCTTTTGCATTTGTTCATGTATAATAGTATTTACAAAAACCGAATATTAACAATTACGGATTTTTATGTGGAGAGGTAAAACAGGGTTGCTAACAAGGGTTGCTTTTTTTTTGCATATAATTGTCATTTACAAATTAAAATGATTGACATTACAGACATTATCGTCAAATTCATAAGGAATGTAACGAATTAATACAAAAAACGTATTCTCATTTTAGACTGTTATCCCCTAATACCACAGAATTGTAAAAACAAATTAAAAAGTACAAATTCAGTTGTAAATAAAACAAAATTGCATTTTCTTTTTTTTTACATCCGCACGATTCCTCAAAAAAAAAAAGATATAACAAAACTAGCTATTATTTTTTATATAAATAATAAAATTAAAAATAAGTTGAAGTTATATTTAACAAATAAAATAAAGCTTTTTTTAAGATCATTAAATTTACAAAAAAAAAAAAATAAATAAAATTACTTTGATTTTATTTTTTATTATAAAATTATCGATTGTTGCGTACGCTACTATAAATGCGATTTTTTGCTTCTTGGTTTTTTTTTTCTGCTTTAATACAAGTTAGTGACGAATAAAATAATTGTGATGAGTCGTGACAGTGGTGGAAAATAAAAAAATTTTTTACTTAACTATCTCTTTCTTATATTGTTTATGTAAATCTCTCATATTTAATTAATTTGTTTTTTTATCTAACTCTCTTTTTAAAGTTTAACATATATGTATGTATAGAAAATGTTTATTTAAATATAAAATTATTACGGTGCAAGTATACATACTTCAATTCAAAATTGTTTAATAATATTTATATAGACATATAACGGTAAAATATATGATGAGAAAATAACTGTATACATTTACGACTATACTCTATTGAGAGTAAGATAGGTAATTAGTAAAAGTAAGAAAAAAAAAATTATTAGAAAATTATAGAACACAATGATCGGAAATCGAAGAAATATTACCGGTTCAGAGCAAATAAAAAGAATAGTTAATCATTTTGAGAGTAAAATAAACATTTTTCATAATCATAATGATAATGATGATGATGATAATGATATTAATAATGAAAATGAAAATTTTATAGTGATAAATATTAAAAATAATAATAATAATGATAGTTATAATATTAATAAAAATAATACTTATAAAAAATACAAAGACAATGATAAAATAATATCAAAAGTTGATAGAAATTTCAATTGGTAAGAAGTGATTTTTTTTTTTTTATTATTTTTAGTTCCTTTTTTGTTATTTTTATTTTCGTTTTGTTTCTGCTCTGTGTGTGTTTTTTTTTATTAATCATTTTGATTTTTTTTTTATAGTAACGCATACATTAAATATTTTTTCAAGTACCATTTTCATTATATTTTACAATATGAAATCAAATAAACGCGCGTGAAAAATTATTTTCCCGTTTAATTATTTTATATTTTAACTTGATTAAACGTAAATATCGCGGCAGCACAACCACAAATGTGCAAAAAAAAAATAAATATTAAAAAAAAAAGAAATTACGGTAATATTAAATTGTTTGCTAAAATTTGAGTATTGTGTTTTTTTTTTTGCAAATGAATTTTCTTTTATTTACTAATAAATTTCTACTAATAATAAGAAATAAATATTGAAAAGTAATTAATATAAAAATACATAAATATTATGCATGTGTGTGTATATTAAAAATAGAATTTGAAATTTTTGAAAAATAATAACAATAATAATTACGATCAATTAATAATTTTTATATATGATTGGCAAAAAAAAAAGTATGAATTTAAAATTAGTTTTATAATTAAACAAGTTCAAGTGCAATTCGAAATTCAAATAAATCTATTTTAATTGGAAAATAAAATCGTAATATCTTAATAATAATAATTAATAATAATGTAGATATATATATTCAAACATATAATGGTGTTTCTAAAACATTAAAATAATCTTTTAATAATAATTTAAAATTTTAATATTTACAATGTAAATTTGATATTTTTAAAATAATTTATTATAACAAAATTTAATTTATTTATGAGAGTGTAGTGTAAATTAAGAAAATACTAAATAATAAATATGATAGTTTAATTAAAAATTATTCATTTATTTGTTTTACAGGATATACTTATATATATGTACATACATTGTTTATTTTAAATTATATGAAGTAAGTTTTATAATAATTTTTCCTATGGTGACTATTACAAGAGTACACAAGAATATTATAAGTGTTTGAAAACGAATGTTTTCATAAACCGGAACACTAAAATTATTATACATCGAAATATAATATATCGAATATATATGTTATATATGTTATATATATGTAATTAACCTAATATTATAAAATAATATTTTTAAAAACTCTTATGTTAATTATAATTCAATTTTATTGTAAATTTTCATAAGATAATTTACCATAATATTTTTATTATTAAAATTCTCATTCATTTTATTCGCATAATATATTTATTTAAAATATAGTTTAGCCCTTTTATATTTAAAATTAATTAAGATTATATTTAAAATTAAATCGGCTTCGTCTAATTAATTATATAATTACTATATAATTCGATTCATACAAATATTTATGCTCACAAATCAAATAGGAGGAAAACAAATCCTAAAAATAACTATTTTTTTTTCAAATCTAATTGAATTTAAAACAATTTAACTCAATAAATATTTTTAAAATTAAATAAACTCAAACATAATAATATGTGTATGTGTTAATTCAATACATCTACTTAATAAATATAATATATAATAAGTACTTGTTTAAATTAGAATTTTAAATCATGATAACTTAATATAAATTGAATGAATGGAGATTAATATAATATAACAATAATAATAGTAGCATAATCAGATTGTCCCATTAATATGGGTCAATGGCAAATAATAATAAAACTATATTCAAAATAAATTTGTTCTTTTGAATGTGAATTGAGGAGAATTATATACAATTTAGTTCTTATTCTAGTATTTATAATAAATTTTTAATTCATCAATGATTTGAACAAAAAAATTAAAGAACTTTTAAATTCTAAAATTCTAAATTAATAATAAAATTAACAAGCAACTGCTTAATTTGTTATTGTACATTGCATATAGATAATTGAAAAATAAACCATGTCAATTAAGATTCGAACTTACTTAGTATTTGTTGTATTTTCATAATTAAATTATAGTTCTATAATAAATGTATTTTTCAATTAAATTATGATTTTTCAATTTGGAATAGCAAGAATGCTGTTCTAGCAAATAAATAAGTTCAAGTGTACTACATTTAAGGAATAGAAGTAAAAATTTTAATTTAATTATAAAAATTTTTAATTCAATTTTATAAATAAAATATCATTTTTAAATTTTAAATTTATTTTCTAAATTTGATTATGATTTTTGTAAAACGATCGTAATTATTAACAAAAATAACACTTGAAAATTGGAATTAAAATCATTGAATTAGTAAAAAATTAATATTTAATAAAACATTTTCAAAATTTTTCTAAAATTTTTCTAAAATAATTTACAGATTTATTACACAAAATTATTAATTTATTTAAAAACAAAAAATATAATTGAAATAAAATTTAATTTATTTAATTCTTTAAGTACTTTGTGATAAAATTTAATTAAATTTAGTGAAAAGTGATGATTTTTGGCATAACATATTTATTTTTTTATAATAGTGAATTAATTTTATAATATTCATGCTGTAATTTTTTGGAAACTAATAATAATAATATGACTGCACATGTAACATTTCAGTAAGTTTAAAATTTTCTTATAGCAAATATTAAAAAACTCTATAGGTAGTTTCGAAGCTATTAATGTATAAATCTAGCAATTCGTATGCGAGAACAGATCATATATGAATTAATACCATTATTGGTATATACACAACTTTTTGAAGTATTCGACTTATTTACAAAATAATTTCTTGGGAATTCTAACCACTTTAACTTGAATATTTTCTGAGATAATAATGAAATTATTATTAAAGTTACTATAAAAAGAAAAAATTCAAAAACAGCTATCATAAGTATTCAAACTATTTTTCAAATTATTATTATGATTAAATTTTTTGAAAACAGTTTGCGTTTAGTACTCTGCCTGTTTCAAATTAAAAGTGAAACTTGATATAGTTTATAAAACAAAATTTCTACAACTAGTTTTTTACCTACAATTTTATGCTTAATCTCTGTATTTCATCCGAATTTGCAGAAGATTTAAATTCTTTAAAAACTAAAGTTCTTAGAAAAAAAATGAAATTTTTTATGTTAGATCTCATTTTACAAGAAACTTTGCAGTTAGCTTCATTTAGTACAAGTTAAATACGTACTCATATGGTGTTTTAAAAAGAATCAATGAACATGTTTGATTTATGTATATTTTTAAAAAGCATGTTTTGCCAAAAAAAAAAAATCTAACATAAAAATCTAAAAAGTACATTTTAAAATTAATAAGCGTGAAATTGTTTCCATCCATAAACATTTGAATTAATTAATCATTTTAAAATAATCTAATAAATATCTATTATTTTAACAAAAATTACTTTGTAGTTGGCAAAAAAAAATAAGTTAAAATTTTGAACTTCAACCTTGAACTTTCCTAAACGTGCATGTTCACATTATAAAGGGATTAATATTCAATATACTTATGTAAATATAAATATAGGTATGTAGGTGTGATATTACATAATTTAAAATGATTATTTGTAGATGACATTCTTATAAATTATTTCGACTTAAATTCAAATTTATATTAAAGTAATTTATTGCGCCAATAGAAGAATTCATTATTCCAAATTTTAACTGGTTCAGTTTTGCCCTAGTATAAATTTTCGGTTGCACTCGTCTATGTCTATTTTCCATTTTAATTTTGACGAGCATTATCTTCTTTAACAAAATCGAAAATTCCAGAAAACATATTCTTTGTTTCATTTCTTCCGGATTTTTTTATATAAAATGGACAGTTCGACGTTCTAAAAATAATAAAAACAAAATTAAAATTAAAAAAAAAAAAATATTTGTATTATTGTCAGTATACAGTATGGAGTAAAAAATTTCTCTCTCACTGTATATACCAATCGACGTATTGCTCCAAGTGTTATCTAAAATAGAAAATAGTCATTAATAAAAGATGTAAATCAATTTAATAAAAAATAATTCATACAGACTTATCTGAATATTTTCCAAATTCCTTCATAAAAAATTTCCTTAATAAAAATTTATTATTATTACATTGTGATTTATTTAACATAGGCATAAAAAATGATTTCCAAATATTTGCCCTATTAAATGAAATTTAAAAAAAATAAATAAATACTTACCTTTACTTATAACACCTAAATGTGCTTGCATTTATATTTTTATACAAGCTTACAGTGTTAATGACAGAACAATAGCTTCGGAAATTTTTGAAAATTTTATTATTCATGTATAAACATGTGTATATTCTTATATTAAATCGTAATTGTTAAAATTATATTAATAAATTTGCAATTATTTAAAGTGTTTAATTTAATAAATTTTTAATTTACGATTTAACAAAAATCAAAATTAAAAAAGCAAACTTAACGGTTTCTTATTTTAAATAAAATGTCAGAAACATCACAGAAAAGTGTTAAAAATTTATGTATTGTATACGAGTACGTAAACAAAATAAATTTGAAAATTTCAGAAAAAAAAAAATTGTTTATTACTAATTGAAAATATTAAAGTTTTTAGCATACAATAATTATAAAAATAATATTAATTTTCAATTGAATTATATTCGGGGTTGTTCAGAAATAAATTAAATTTTTTTAAAAGCTTTTTTACAATTTTTCGGAATAAATTCGGAGTTTTAAAAAAAATTCGGAGTTTCGGAAAAAAATTAATCTTCAGTTATAGATGAGTAGTTACGTATTGAAATACCAAAATTTTTTACTTACAAAAGACTTAACGATTTTTTAGGAAAAAATTCAAATTCTCAAGTTACAGTATTCAAGTTACAGTTCAAATGATTTTTCTTTTTCTGCAACGGCAACATTTTCTTAAATTTTTCTTTTAGAAACAGATATTAAACAGATTTTACTATCGCATGTTATTGGTGTTAAAAATTATTTTAATATTGTTGCCTAATTAATTCCAAATCAAATACAAATCATATTTGATTACGATCTAAATTCCAATACAAAAATAAGAGCTAATAAATTTATAATTACTTAATTCATAAACAGTTTTATAGACAATTTTCTCATCAAAATTTATTTCTTATTCTTATGTTTAACAGAAGAAAATATAATAATTAGAAAATATAATGTCCGTATATAATTGATTAGCATCTTATTATTGAAAAATTATAAATTTACAAGTGATAATCAATTGTCTCACGAATTTTTCTATTTTTCTATTTTGAATTTTTCTATTGTATTACAATGTATAAGTAACACATACGCATATGTATGTATACTAACGTAAAACACGTATAGGTAAATGCAAGTATGCTTTTCAATTTCTGTGTATACAAGCTTCCTGTATCGTGTAACGCGAATTGTTACACTTCAAAATGCTTTTGAAATTTCAATAAAATAAATAAAAGCGGTTCTTTTATTTCTTTTTATTCTTTGATATTATTAATTAATTAATAAAATAAATAATTATTAATTAAATTAATTAAAAATTAAATTATAGTTATTTTTCTTTTTTAATTTTAAAAGTAATTTCATTAAAAAAAAAATAAATATTTAAAATTTTTATATGAAAGTTTCTGTTCTTGTGTCGGAAATTCATTCAGAATATGACAGTGTTGTTTTGGGGTATGTTTAATGTTTATTTAAAATAAGAATATTGATAAAAAGTAATTGAATTATTTAAGCAATAAAATGTTATAAATAACCATACATACGTGAGTGTTTAAAATTAAATTGATAAAAGCAGCTCATTTTTTAAAAGAGCAACTATAATAGAGTATAACAATGAAAATTAAAAATTATTTTACTCATAGTGAATTGAGCAAAGGAGCGAATAGTTGAAACATTTCTGAATATTTTAAATTGATATTCCGCGAATCCGGAAATTTCCAAGAAAACCATAAGTTTCGCTTTAACTCGATTCGAAGTGTAAGCCTTTAGTAAGTGTCAGTGTTTTGTTTGTCTCTAAGTAAATGTCCGTACATTAGCCCGGAAATTGAAACCTCAAATGTATGAAATTACCAATTTATCCGAGTAATAAAGTTTCCTGTCAAATAAACGAAAACTGTGGTTAGTCTGAGTCCTGGATCTTGATCTGCGAAAAAAGTTAAAATATGATGAGAAACTAAAATTTAAAACTCCAAATCTCAAATACAAAATTATAATATGCTGTACTACTAGATCTTGATAATCTTACAAATGTGCAAATCATAATGTTTGTATTTTAACAAAAAAACTTGTTATTACCAAATAATTATTACACTTGTCCCGCGTATACGTCATCTTTTGTTTCATATTTTTCTTGCTTTAAAATAAGTGAATGTTTTGTAGATGTATAGTATTAATCAAAGAATTAGATAAATGTAAAGTAGACATATAATTGAAGATAAAAATAAGTGTAAACTTTCTTACTCTACGAGAATAGGCTCTGCAAACTGAACAACAAAACTACTATGCCATTCCACCTCAGATACTATAAAGAAAATTACAATGTTTACCCAATCCAACATATTTTTATGATTCTTGAAAATTTTCGATATAAAAGTAGTAAAGATATAAAAATACATAATGTGATATTATTTTCGGCATTCAATATAATAAAGATAAAATTTAACTTTTTACAATCACAAGTGTTTTATTTTTAATTTTGAATAAAAAGTCTATTTCAAATAAAATTTCAATTAATTTCTCTCTAATTTTTGACAAAATAACATTTACACATTTTTTTTCCCCAATATTTTTACTTTTGTAGTGAGTTCAATGATAATAAAGTGCAAAATATATCACAATCACCAACTGGACAAACAAATGATTTACCAACTGGTATAATTAAATCATCATTATCAAAATCAGCATCAGCACGTCAATTAGGATCAACATCAATTAATGAATATCGTCATCATCCGCATTATAATCATCATATATGTAATAATAATTTTGTAACACAATCATCAATAACAGATGAAAATGAGATATTATGTAGCCGTTGTGATCAAACAATTGACCATATTACAATGAATCATTTATCAGTTTCACCAATTCAATCACCAAATGATAATTTTTTACCATCAACATCATCCGGTATTGGTAATACCGGTGGTGGTAGTGGTGGTGTTAACGGTGGTAGTGGATTAACAAGTAATCCAACATCTTCTGCTCTTATAAAACGAAATGAATCTTCAAATTCTGTAACATTTCCAAATGAAATGTTAATATCAAGAAGACCATCAGTATATTGGCAAGAAATAATGAGTACAAGAAGACCATCAGCAGTAATGGCGACAATTAAAGGGAAATTAAAAAATCCAAAACTAATGGGGTATATTATAACATAATGTTTAATGAATTTTTAAAATAAAATACATTGAAATATTTTAAAGATCAGTACAAGAAGATGTTAACGGAAGTGTAATGTCCTTAAATTCTATTGGAAGCAATAATATGAGTGCTAAAGAATTTCGACAAAATGGTGGATCAAAAAATGAATATTTAGCGTTATTAGCACAAAGAAAAAATAGAAAAATGGGAGAGTAAGTATTAAAACTTTTCTTAATTAATTACTAATTAAATTAATCTACAATATTATTTATAAAGCAATGAAAATTGCATTGCTGAATAAGACAAGTTATCATACTAAGCACAAATTTTTTTTTCAATATGCATAAATAATAGATTGCAATGTAAGAAATTTTTACTTATAAATTTTGAATTGAAATTTACGGTATTACTTTTATACTATACAATTCAGCAAATACAACATTTAAGCTGAATTGCGTTTTAATATCAAAAAATGACTTTTTTAATAGAACTAAATAATTTTATTTCTTATAGTGACGAATTAAGCAAATCATTATCATCACTTTATTGCAAACTTTTAGTAATATTAGGCGTTGCATTACCAGTTTCCGAAATAATTTCCGAAAAAATTCATCCACATATTTATCACGGTTTTTATGTTTATTTATATTGTGGAAGCATATTATTTGTGTGTTCTGTATACGCTGCATCAATTAAAAATCGTACTTTATTCAAGATATTAAAAAATTATCGTAAGTATAATTAAATTATTACGTGTAAATAAAATTTGACTTTTTATTACTTTTATTAAAATTAATACAAAAAAATCTAGTTGGATTTACCAATAATCATCCGGTAAATTTGACCAAAAAAAAATCGGCTGAATTCTTTAAAGAAAATTATTCACAATGCTGAATTGTTAAATTAATTAATAAGAATGTTAATAATAAAAGTAATATATATTTCTAAATAATTTTCGAATGAATTTTAATTCGAAATTCGATTTTAATTCAAATCTTCATTAATATTTTACATTTATACACAGATGAAAAAGCAAATAATATTCAAATTCGACGTAAAGTTGCACATTTTGGTAGTTTTTATTTAAGAGTTGGTGCAATAGCATTTGGTATTGGTACAATGGTATATTCTGGTTTAGAATTTGGTCAATATTTTGAGGGACATTCTGGTTGTCATGATGTATTTGTTGCATTAACACCAAGTGCTAGAATGATATTATCAATAATACAAATGCAATTTATATTTTTGAATACAACAGAACTTGATATGGATAAACATAAAGTAATTGCAAGATTTGGTTTAATGCATATGGTTGCAACAAATTTATGCGAATGGTTATACGTATTAGTTGAAGAAACGCGACATGAGATATTACATTATACACAGGAGCATGATAATCATAATCCAAATGATAATAATCATCCGAAATCTATTGATATTGAATCAAATAATATTGCAAATATTATTGATTCAAGTATAGAAAATTTAAATAATAATATTGAAAATTCTATTAGTAATATATCAAAAATATTTAATTATAATAATATAACAAATGATACAATCCCTCCATCATTATTTTTACCTGCATCATCATCATCAGTATCGGAAATTTCACAAATATCATCTCAAAATAATGCTGGAAATATATATAATGGTCCTGTAGTTAATTGTCATCGTACAAATAATATAATGGGATCATTGGTTCAAGATTCAGCACCATTTTTATTTCCATGTACTATAGAATATTCATTAATTTGTGCTGTAATATTATATGAAATGTGGAAGAAAATTAAATCAATTCCTGATATCGAAAAGACAAGACGTGATTCAATAAAAATGTCAACAGGTAAAAATCAAAGGAAAGCTAATCAATTTTCGGTTGATTGTTCAAAAGCTCACCAAGGTTTATTTTTTGGTATTCTAATAACGGTAATGACAATTATCAGTATGATAATGTATTTTGTATTACACGACAGAGTAGGCTATAAAGATTTTGCAATGTTCGAAGTAACTATTTGTGAAATGATCATTTACAGGTAATTTAATTAAAATTATGTATGACAATATAAATATAAATTTTAATATACATACATAATTACTAATTACTAATAAAATATAATTTTTTAGTGTGACAAGTGCTGCTGTTTTAACTGCAATGTATCTTATGAGAGATTTAAAATTTGTTAATAAAATTCATGATACAAATCAGATGAACTTAGATAATACGCTATTAGTTGTAGCACAAACTGGTGTATTCGTTTATGGAATGTTTAGTATAATGGGATCATATTTTTCAATATCTGATGGTATTCCATATGTTTTAGAAGGATTATGGTCCGAAATTTTAGGTTTAATACAAACAGCTTTACAAACAATATTTATATTAAATGCTTCTTGGAGACGATGTAAAGGTGCACAACAACAAAGATCTAAGCCTGGAAGACAAACAATAACATTTTTATTAATAGCAAATGTTTCAATGTGGTTTATTAATACATTAATAAAGGGTAGAGCGGCATTTCGTCAAAGTCATTTAAAATTTTTTGGAATATGGGCATGGACAATAATAACTCATGTTTCAATGCCATTAGCCATTTTTTATAGATTTCATTCAACAATATGCTTATTTGAAATATGGAAAACAGTATATAAAGCGAAATAAAAAAAAACAGACAATGTGCAAAAATTATAAACGTATAGTTTATATGTACATATGTATTTTTAAATTATATTTTGTAAATTACCTTACTTGTATTACTGCAATTCGTTTCGGCCATTCGGAAGTCAAATAATTTTGAATTTAAAAAATTGTTCCAATAACTTATTGATTTTCATATTGTACAAGCATGGGTACTTACTTTATAAAAAACAAAATCACAATTACGCATTTCAGGAAAACTATTTATTTTTTCTTGTAATTACTTCACTAATTGTAATATTAATTATTTTACAACTGAAAAAAATATTTTAACGACTTAATTTTCACAGAACTTAAAAGGCAAATTCATAAAGTAGTGTTTACACTTCACATATTTTTCGGACAAAAAATTTCAGTGTTTTTACACAGCAATTAATTCAAAAAAAGTTTAAACGAAAACGTCAAATTCATTTAGTTTGTTTTAATCTCCCCGATTAGTTTTACTGAAAAAGAAGCTTCCCAGAA
This sequence comes from Condylostylus longicornis, assembly GCF_029603195.1. NCBI lineage: Eukaryota > Metazoa > Arthropoda > Insecta > Diptera > Dolichopodidae > Condylostylus > Condylostylus longicornis. Next base: position 2,254,175 of record NW_026577982.1, read on the forward strand.
CTTGTTTCTCGCATTTTGCTTTAAAGCATTAGAAATTGATTTTCCGTGTATTCTGTATAATTTTAATTGTTTTCCCATTTTTTGTATAATTTTGTATACATTGTATAATTTTAATTGTAATCCCATTTTTTTACATATCAGTTTAAATTAAATTTCAAAAATCAGTTCAAATTTGTTTTTTCAATTAGTAGTTCTTATAACGTGAAGTTCTTCTTATAACATTTCCACACATAAATACAATTATGCTCAAGTACATATGGATGTCAAAAACGTATTGCTAAAAATTGATTGTACTCGTATAGTATTATATATTTATAAAAAATGAAAAATTTTTAATTAATAAATTAATTTATTTATATATATATAACTGTAATATATTCATAAAGTTTATATATGTATGTGTAATTCAATTGTGTACATAAATTAATTTTAAATATTTATAGAAGCATATAGCAATTATGTAAATAAAAACAAGAAATTTTAATTTGTTTTTTAAACTATTAAATTATTTCAAATATTGTTTATCAATATTAAGAAATTCGACTGTAATTGTGTTTAAATCTTAAAACGAAATAATTCGCGTTCCTTGAAAAAACGGAGACTTACTCCAATCGATAGTCGACATGACATGAATTTAATTCTACGATTGAGAATTAGTTCATGTCATTAATTTGGCGTTATTACTTAAATTATTTTATTCAATAGTTTAGAATTTATTATTGAGTAAAAAGTTCATGTACAACAACGAAACAAACGTTTTTATTCTTATAAATTAACCAACATATTTAAAAATGATTTAAAATAAAAATATTATAGTTTGTGTAAATTTTTCTGATAGCTATACTTAATGCAAAAACCTTTAATATCTCAAACACAAAAAGGAAATCAACGCATTATGCGTTGATAAAATTATCGATTTGTATTACCGAATTAAATTTATTGCCACAAAAATACGTAAAGTAGGTTCATCAAAAACAATTAAATTAATTTTTGATTTTAAAGCATCTTGCGCTATAAATTGGATATTCGAATAGAGTGCGGTTGACGCGTTGCCTAGCAATATTAAATTAGTATTAGCATTAAATAATATATGGAAAACGGTCCAAGTTTCTTTCGAAAACCGAATGTCAATTTGGGTTTAATGTCAAAATCTTACCCGAATTTCTAAATTAATATTTTATTTCTTGTTCGTATGTAATATTTAACAAATGCAATATTTAAATTAGTAAAATTTAGAAAAAAATTTTGATATTTTATATCTAGATGCAATAATAGCAAGATATACTCGAAATTATTTGTAACATTGGAGATAGATAGTAAAACGAAATTCGTAACGCTCACGTAAGCTTAAAACAGTAATTTGCTTTTACTCGGCAACACTCAATTTTTATATTAATGTCATGAAAAAGTCAAATTGACAAATTCAATTATAACCTCAATGGCGTTCAATTCAATGAAAGGAACTGAAAAATCACGGACTTTTGTTGTATTGATGAACTTGTAAAAAAGAAATTGAAGAAACAAATAAAATTAAAAATAAATTTTTTTAATTTACAACAAACATTTTGATTTCTTTTTATAAATATATTTAAGTAGCATTAAACTTAATTTCCAAGATGAGTATGGAAGTAGATGAAGAAGAATTTGAAGTTCCATCTTCTAGTAGTAAAGGTGAAAAGAAAAGATTTGAAGTAAAGAAGGTATTGTAAATAATTTCAAATTTATACTTTTTTGATTAACCAAAATATTTGTTATATTTCAGTGGAATGCCGTTGCATTATGGGCTTGGGGTAAGTAAAAGCGTAAAACGCACAAAATGATTGTTAACTGTAGGTATCAGCAAACTTATAAATATTGACTTATTTGCATATTGTACGGGACTGTAATCAATTTAACTAATAAGCAACAAATTAAAAGTCAAACGTAGTTCAAGTCTACAAGGACTTCGAAAAAATATTATGCTAAATTAGTCCATGAAATCGTATTTTCTAATTGTTAAATTATATACAATAATTGTCAATGATAAATTTTAAAATGAAAAAGTAGCAATTGTTAAATTTTCGTTTAGTAAATAATGAATCACTTTTAATTAACTTATTAATTAAATTTATAAAAATGAAAAAAAAAACAGCACTACTTAATTTTTAAATATTTTTTAGATATTGTTGTCGATAATTGTGCTATTTGTCGGAATCATATTATGGACTTATGTATTGAATGCCAAGCGAATCAAGCTTCAGCAACTAGTGAAGAATGTACAGTAGCATGGGGAGTATGCAATCATGCTTTCCATTTTCATTGTATATCACGTTGGTTAAAAACACGTCAAGTATGTCCTTTGGACAATAGAGAATGGGAATTCCAAAAATATGGTCATTAGATATTTTAATATTTTTGTGATCAAAAGAAAACAAGAAAATAAAAAAAAATACAAGTGTTAACACCCCCAAATTTCAATTATGTATTTTAAAGAAAACAGGTAAAAATAACATCCTAATTTTTATACAGACATACATATATGAATTTTCTTATATATTCCTGTATAACGTGAAAAGAATAAAAAAATTTATTTAATAAGTAAAATAAATATTTTAATTTTATTAAGTCAATAAATGGTAGGTTTATTACAATTACATACATGTAATTGATAAATAAATACTAATTTCATAAAAACTAACTTTATTTTTCAAAAACAATAAATCAATTAATTTTAAAATTTCATTAAATTCTAAGTGGTCTATTGTTTTTTTTGATACTTGGTCTTGTTTTACAAGAACATAATTTTTTGGCACATTTCTAACAATACTGTAAAAACTTATTATAACATTTTACTTATCAGTTTCTTTTTCTTTTTGGCCCATGTGCGTCTGTTTACAAAAGTTCTTTAAACCCTTTAAGATAAAAAGCTGAAATTTTATACAAAAATATATTAGGAACGTATATCTCTATTAGATATATGTTTCCTAATATATTTTTGACGAAGTAGAATCCTTTATTTACATGTCCATCCCATTGCAATCCTAAACATGTTATACATATGTACGTATTTTGAAAAATTCATTGCGTCGAACCATGAACATTGAGTTTATTGAAAAGTGGTCCTTAAACATTAATTTGCAAAGGGATCAGTTTATTAGTGCATACTTACACTTTCGCGCAATTGTGACTGAACCAGGAGACTAGAAATCAAACAGCTCAGAATCTAGGTATATATACATATTATATATATATATATAATGCTATTTTCAGAATCTAGTTATATATACATATTATATACATACATGTACGCAGTAATGATAGTTAAGAATTACAAAATTTTCACATTCACCAAACGCAATTCATATAAATTTTATTAACAAGTTAATTTTTATTTTATAATTTACATATTTATATAAAATCTAATGGTAGTTGAATACAAACATCATATTCAAATATTCTAAAAGAATTTAAGATAATATTGAATAAAGGAAAAAATTTTATAACTTTTTTAAAATTAATAAGGTATGTATGCAAACATGCTTTCATTTAAGAATTTGTTATTTTTATTGAAAATCCAAAATCCAAAAATATTAATTAGCAATTAATAATTTAATTTAATTTTCTTATAGAGGAATAAATTTGTATTTCTGATATTATAGGAAAATTAATTAAACCTTCAAAATTTTCATTATTCAATCGTAATTCTTTCCAATTTTTAAATATTTCATAATTAATAATTTTATTGTCATAGATTTGATTTAATATTTCGTTAATATTATTATCGAAAGTTTTCAAATTTTCAAAAAATAATTCAATTTCAAATAAGCATTGCAATTCAAAATTACATAAACATTTTTTCAATAAATTCTTAATTAATTTATTATGAAAAATTGTTCCATCTAAAAAGAATTTATTCTTTGGTTCATCATATTTTAATGTAAAATCACAAATTAATTTCGTTAATTTTTGGCATTCATTACTTATATTTAATATAACATTCTTTGTATTTATTGTTTTAAATTTTAAATTGCTACTTTTACTCATAATATCATTTAATTCAATTAAATATTTAAATAAAAGTTCTATATCTGATTTCACACCATTATTTTGATTATTTAACATTGCATTCGAATTAAATGTATAATGATTAAAATCATTAAGAAAATTTAAATTATATTTTTCTATAAATTCAATTAATGTTTTAGAATTTAATTTCCTTTCAATATTATTTTTATTCATATACCAATAATATTTAATAAAATTTGTACCTTTTTCATTTATGAAATATTTAATACAATTATACAATAAATTCAAATATTGATTTTTATATTCATCATACAATTCAATATCAACCATATCATATAAATTAAATATATTTTTAAATAATAAGGGTCCAATTAATTCAAAAACATATTCCCACATTTTTGGTACATCTATTAATATATCGGATGCAATATTAAATAATTCATTAAATGATTGACAAAGAATATTATAGCTTATTTTATTTCGTTTATATTGTAATGAAATAATATTTGATAATATTTCCCTATGTAATTTTGTTGTATTTGAATAATGTATAAATTCAGTAATTATATAGTTTAATATTTGTAAATGTTGACTACATGGAATACTATCCCAAATATGGCATAAATCATTTATGGAACCATCTTTAACTAAATCTATTAATTCTGAAATAAATTTAATATTTATAGTGATTTCTTTAAATTCTTTTGGAATTGATTGGTTTAGCATAACATTCTTATTGCATTCAACAGGTTGATCTTGTTTTTTAGATTTGTTGTAAAATGATGTAAATTGTGATCGGGAACCTAATGTTAAATGTTTAGAATTAAAATCAAATTTCATATTTTTTAATAAATTATTAGGGTCCAAATTATTATAATTCTTTTGATTATTACTCTTCTTTTTCTCCTTCGAATGGGTTATATTTTGTTTTTTATACTGATGTTGGCATTGAAGAGAATCAAGTTCAATTTTATCTTAAATTATACAAACAAAATTTAAAAATTAATTTATAATTAAAATGTACAATAATATTAAAATATTTATTTTTCAATTGTTATAAAAATATTTTAAGAAATTCGTATACTTACGGTCAATTTCAATGATATCATTCTTATAATTTATATTGTCTTTAAATATTAAATCGCTATTACTACCAATATCATCAATTGCATTTTTAGCTTTCCATTTCTTTTTGTGCAAATCAATGACATCTTGAAATATGAATTTAACTCGATTACTTATTTGAATATTAGATTTATTATTTTCAATGATTTGATTGATATTACTAATAATAACTTCAATTGATAAGTTTTTCTTATTATCAATTTTAATATCATTAATTCTTTGATTATATTTATGACCAATAACCAGTAGTAATTTACATAAACATTCAAATTTTATTTCGGAAAATGGTTCCATTAATTGTTGTATGTAATTTTGTATAATTTTTATATCAATTATTGATATTTTATATAATTCTCCAATAAAATTAATAATTCCACATGATTTCCGACGAATTTTCAATTCATCCTCTTCCAAATTATTCAAATTTTGCTCAATTGAATTATTTATTTTTTGTGATTGGATTGCTTTCGATGTTTGTTGAAATTCATTCTCTAACGTTAATTGAAATTCTTTATCAATTTTTTCTAATAAATATTTATGAAATACTTTCTTATTAGATTTTTTCCCTCTAACATCATAATTCTTAGAATCTATTGCTTTTAAATCATGACATAGTTTAGCATAAATACCACAAAATTTCGATTCATCAATTGCTTTATCAAATATTTGCGATAATATACATTCGATTTTGTTTGGCGTATAAATTTTTTCAAGTTTTAAAATTTGCTCAACAAGATATTCCAGATTATTTTCAGTTAATTTGTTTAATATACCACGAATTTTCTTTAAAAATAAACTATCATTCAGGTCAGAATCTATTACTTTGTCTATATTATCATGCAATTTTCCCTTATAATCTTCAGCTTCAGAAAAACGTAATGAATTGGGCTTCCAAGCGTTATGTGAACTTTGCAATTGAATATGTTCTTTCAAAGAAAGTTGAATATGTATAGCATCCACTTTTTTTAATGAACATTTGTTTTGGTTCATTTCGAATTTCTTATCATAATTTACTTTATTCTTACTTTTATCACTACTCGAAATGCCATGAATCAAAACATCGGAAAATGATTTATCTTTTACTTTTGAAAAATCCTTGCACTTTAGTAATATTACAGGACTGTTTCTTTTAAATTTCGGTCTTTGTTTTGAAGCTGGAACATATCGATAAGAGTATAGAACTTCCAAATTATAACGTTTTTTATTTTTTAATTCAATTGCTTCTTCTAAAAGGTTTTCACATTCAAGCTCTTTTGGTTTTTCAAACTCCTTAGCAATTAAACTTTCTGAATATTTTACGACATTTGAAATTGAGTCATAAGTTGGCATTAAAATAGTATTGCATGGATACACAGTATCAAATAAATACCTAAATGGTTTTCGTTTTTTCGATCTTGTAAAATCAAATTGTGGAGGCCGATCATAATATTCCTCGATTATTTGTGAACTCATTTTATGCTTGTTTTACTTTCTATTTTATTTTATAATCCAAAATTGAAAACAAAAATTTACAGCAAAACAATTGAAAGAAATTCAAAACATTCACAGGAGTATTGTTTTGTTTATAATGAAATTGTTATAAATTATGAAATTCATAAATTCTAAAAAACAAAATTCAAATAGTGACAACCAACGAACTAAAATAACATGAAAATAAGAGACCTATTAAACGTTTACGTTATTATTCTCATAAATATATATTTTTTTCGCTCTATCTTATATGTTATAAGAAATGTATAGAATAGATTGAATTGTTATTGTAGCTCCAATGAAATGTCAAAACCCAATACCCATTTTTTTGTGATTTTTTTCTAAAAAAGAATAAAGCTCGGTTTACATTTCAAATAAAGATTGACAATCATAATTGAGAATGATTGTAATTCAAGGTGACATTGCAATCAATTATTGTCAGTCTTGTCAAATGCTGATTAAAAAACAGCCACTCCATTATCAAATAACAAGTCGCAAAATAAAAACATTGAAACGATTTTTTATATTATTTCTTCCAAAAAATGATTGACAAAAGTAGAATCAATTTATACTTTTTCATCAATCAAAAGTTTTATGGTTGATTGACGAAGTTTTCATAGTCAATTTTCAGCAAATCAAATTGCAAATCATGATTGCCCATCTTTGATTGACATGCCAACGCAAACTTATTACAATTACATAATTAAATTAACAGATTGATCCTGTATCTCGCCTTTTTATTCCCTTTTAAATCAAAATTCTCAGTATTTTCTAATGGTATTTCCCATTTCCAATAATATTACTACTCATTTTTTCAATTGAATTTTTACAATTTTTCTCAAATTATCAATTGAACGCCTCACTTTCAAAAACAAAGTGAATAGATTTTGTATACATATACATATATGATATTTACTCACTTTCTTCCCATTTTCCGGGTAAAATAACGAGATAGACAATCAAGCCTTAAATATTATAAATAATTACATAGCAATAAAATCAAAGTTAACAAAGCGACGTCGATTTGAAGGAAAAATGCTCATTTCGCGACTTTAATCGCTTTGAAAGCTTTGTTAATTTCGTTTGTATTCATATCTTGTTTGTAATCCATTTCTGCTGTCAACGCTTTAAAAGAAAATGAAATAAGCAAGGTATTAATTGAGCCAAGTCCTTTAGCTATCGCTAAAAAAAATTTTTATATAAACATAAAATTAAATTTTTTGTTAAATATAGATAATGACCTAATTTATTTATTACTTTAAAAATTATAAAATAAAGGGAGTATTTCTTTTTGATCTCTTTATTTAAATATAATTCCCAAGCATTACTTAAAAGCTCGAAAACTAAACATTATTTTAATTCATATATTTATGCTTCAAGTATGCATTAAATTTTACATTTCAAATTCATTAAATTTTTATACCTAGAACTGAATTCACTTTTTTTAATTCATTCATTTAAAAGAACACCATTTTTGTTTATTGAGGCAATTAAGTAGTTGCCTTGAAAAATGATGTTTTACATATTACAAATTAAATTCGTAAACAAAAAAAAAACACTTCATAAACTGCTGTAAGTTTAATTTAAAACGGAAATTTTGTTAAAATATTAAAAATTTTATTCAGATAGAAGGTGGATTTCAAACGAGTAAAAATATCAATTTAAGTAACAAAACTAAAAATTTTTTTTTTCATATTAATTTATAGATTTAAATATATAATGTATTTATGTATGTAAATTTTTACTCTTATATTCATTTATTTTTCCTCACACCATTCATTTTCTTTACGGACCTGCTCTTCTTCAGCTGCCGTAAAATCATTTTTAATATTAAAGGTTTTTCTTATTTCCTCTGGAGTTTTACCTTTAATCATATTTGCAACTGTTTTGCATGTAACATCTAGTAAACCTTTAATGTCAAGGTAATTAGCTGCCAAAATTAATTCGAATAATGTTCCTTGATCCACTTTGAGAAAATCAGCATCCCATGATGAAATATCATCGGTACGTTTTTCTTTGTTTTCATCATCTTCAGTGGGTTGTGGATCGTCCTTATGATAATTTGCCCAATGTAATACTTTTCGTAAAATTGCGGAATTAACATTTGGTAGTGGAACTACAGCATCTTCACCTTCATCCATACCACAATCTTCAAGCATTGTTTTAATTGTACCAGAACATTTCGCTATTTGAACATCAGTATCAAAAATTTCACCATCATTTGATTGCAATTTAATATTCGGCATTTTGATTTTAGTATTTAATTTTTAAACTAAAAAAAAAAAAGTAAAAAATTTTTATAATTTTTTTAATAAAATTTTTTTTTATAAAGCTTAGCTATATTTTTTGACATTGAAACGCTTCATAAAAAAGATTCAATGCAACAATACATACTTATTGCAATGTTGCATTGAATCTTTTTTTTGAATAAAACATAAACCCCAAAGTATTAGAGTAGGATTTTGTTACGTAAATTATTTTAAACTTAGACTTAAGTGGAATTGGCTATGAGTTTTTACAACGAAAATTTATGTAGGCGGGCATAGATAGGTATACCTACTTAAATATGTATGTGCAGTGTAAATGTAACGAATTTAGAAGATACAAAACTTTTTGTAAATAATCTAAAAACAAAATTTCCATAGAACTTAATTTATAATCAATTAATAACTAGGTATGTATTAGCTTAGAAGTTTCCGATGATTATATTTATTAGGAACTTACTATTACCCATATGCATATATCTGTAGATTAGAAATGTACATACATAGGTGTCTCCGTATTTTGCTTATATTTCGTTCTGGATTTTTTCCTTAACGCGACTATCGAGAAAAAATCGACATTTTTGAAAATTTGCAATAACGTAATAAATAATTAATTTAATGTCGAATTTTATGTATGTTACACAGTTAAATAATAAACACATGCAAACTTTTTTTTTGGAAAAAATATTTCTCCAATGGCGTCCTCAAATATTACTAAATTTTTTAAATTTTTATTAATTACCTTACGAGAAGAGAATTTTATTTATATAAATTTTAAATTTTTAAAAGCCACAAATAATTTTACTTGGCGTTTTTGTTTTTTAATTTCTTTCTAGCAAAAACTTACTTTGATCCCGGATGAAAAAAAAATAATAAAACTGAAAGCAATAAGCAATTTCTTTCTCTAATTTACGGACCAGTGTTGCCAAATATTTTCAACTTAAAATGACAACATATATCATTTGTTTTGCTGTCAAAAAGAATAAAAAATGACAAGATGTAAATTAAGCGGTTTATTTGAAAAAAAAAACATGTGCTAGAGGGCACTGTGTTACTAAACTTTTTACATTTCAATATAACGTTTGTTTCCGCTTATTCATTCCAAAAAAGAAATAGATTGATAAAAAATAAAAGAATTTTACATAACAAAAAGTCATTTCTACATAGAAATGACATTTTTTATTCGTATTTAGTTCATTAATATGTACAAACTTTTCCTTGAATTTTAGGTATTGTTTATATGCACGACAAATCTAAGGTGCTGTTTACATATGCGCCATAACTTAAGATAAAATTTTCGATGACAAATTCTGACGACTGTTCATATTTGAAATTATTTTATGGGGCTCAGACTTTACAGAACCTCGCAATTTATCAATTTGCTAAAATAATTATAATAATCAAAACTCACAAAAAAATAAATTGTTGCCATTTTACTTTCGAAAATTTTATTTTATTTAAAAAAATTTTACAGTTTTAATGAGAAATGAGAATCGAGTAATTTTTTTTTGATTACCGTCAAACAAGTTTGAAATTAAACACTGTTTACATATACGGTTTTTCAGACATATCAAACTCAGATGTAATCTTAGATTTTTTCGTATATGCAAACACTACCTAGAATTTTATCTAGGTAAAAATCTGATGATTCTTTACATATCAAACTCAAATTATCTGAATAAACTTAGGCTCACAGTTAATTTTTTTTTGTGAATAATTTTCGCGGCACATTGTTAAATATTGATATAAAAACTGAACCTCTGTTCAGTTGTCTGTTTGATATGTAAAGATTCATCAAACTTTATCGTAAATTTCATTTTAATATTCAATTATAAAACAAACTAACTGAAATAATAAAGCTTTCACTCTAAACAGTTTCTTATAGTTCACAATCTTTATCCCAATGTTAAGTATATATAACTTTTGTGACGAAACGTCTAGGTTCCGAAATTGCTGAGTTAAATTAGATGGATATCACAACATAAATAAAATAAAAAAAAATTAGTTAGATTGAAGTTTAAACAAACGACGAATGTCAAAATTTATTGAAGTACAGTGATTAGAAGCTAATAATTAACATAATTATTAAAATAACACAAAAACCTATACATAACTATTCAATATTTGTTAAATTGTTAAATTACAAACTGTTAAATTTCTCACGAACAAAATAAATTGGTTTTACAACACATAAAATATGTTGTAATTACTGTTATATAAGGTATATTACGTAATCCTTATTTTATTTTTTAAACATGTTTATATGCCGTTTATATAATTTTATCTAATTTAAAACCGGTTTTATTCAAGTCAAACGAAACATTTTGCTTACTAAACTTAAAATGTTAATACTAATCTTAAAAAAAACTTGAAAGCTTACATAGTAGGAACGCAGTTTGAGTTTCAAGATTAATTTCAAGTCAAGTACTCAAGCTGCCATATAAACGAGGTATAAATGTTTTGTATGTATTTTAAATAATCAGTCTTTCTAACTCTTCTTTATTTATTACGAAGATGTAAGCTCTTAAATATAAAAATGGCAACTCCAACCCTACATATTATTGTATCAAATCAAATCATATGCGAAAATCTTTTAAACATAATATATTGGTCTTCTTTCAACTCATGTATAATACATAAAAAAAAAACTTCTTCATTGTCCGAATCGATTCCATTTCGTTGTTATATAGATTTCGTTTTTCAATCTTTTTATTATAAAATAAAAATACAATAATATTTAAATTAAAAAAAAAAATTAAATTTAAAGTATATTTTTAAAATTTACATATATTTAATTAATGTGTCGATTATAATTACAGTATAAGTCTAATATTGAAAATAACATTAAGTTTTAATTAATAATTACAATAAGGTAGAAACATATTTTTTTTTTTAAATGTCGGCGCCATGTTTATATAAAAAAAAAATGTAGCCAGCGTCGAGAAGTTCTTGATAAAATGAGATAGAATTTTTTTTTTTTTTTTTTTGTATGTGCATTGTTTGATAAAACATAAAAAGAAAAGAAAAAGTAGAATATATATGTCTCTTTCAAAATGCATTTTCTGTCAATAAAATCAGATATGTTAGAGAGAAATGGAAAATAATTAAAATTTTTTTTTTTATATTTTTGTGTAATAAATACAATGAAATGAAAAGCTAGACATAAATTCGATTTTCTTGTAGTCGCCGTAAAGACTCGGAAAATTAAGTTGTTATAAATGTAAATTGATTCGGTTTTTTTTTTTTTTTAAATTTTAAATTGAAATTATCTTGTAGAAAAATTTATAAAATTAGTTATTAATTCATGATTTTGATAAATGATAAAAATTTCAATACGTTTTATAAATATAAGAACCATTATAATTTTTTATACTTATATTCGTATATAATAATACGTACATATATACATAAATGTATGTAGATATATAAAAAATTTTTTTTTTTTTGTGTTCTGTTAATTTTTTTGTAAAACATTCTAAATGTACAAAGGATGTGCAATCGACTGTGGAAGGTTTCTTGAATTGTTTGCGACAAGTTAAAGGAAAATAAAAAACAAGTGAGTGTGAAAGAAATTCTATTTTATCTCCTCTCTGGTTTTTGCCAGCAATAATTAGCAAATGTGAGGTTAGTACTCAATATTTTAATAAAAAATTATTAAAGATTTTTAAAGAGTTGTAAAAAATTTTTTTTTTTTATAATTTTTAAACAAAATAAAATTTGGAATATTTATTGTGTGTGTGTTAAAAAGAAACGAGAAAATTAAAATTGTCTGGAAAAAATTTTGTCAGTCTAGTTTGTGGCTACTTCGTTAGTTTAGATACTTTTAAGTATGTGCTACTATAATGTTCTATTGATCATGTCATATGTGTGTACAATTTTAGTTTCCCCCAAATAAGAATTAATTTTTTTAATTATTTTACACCAACACCACAATGTGCTTATTATACCTATTCACCTAATCATAAATATAAATTATTTTAAAACAATTATCAGAAAATTTTATTTCATATTTTTTAATATTTTAACATAAAGGTACTAGAAATGTCTTTCAGTGCTATAGAAATATGTATGTACATATGTATATAATATAATGTATATATAGAATTTTAAGATTTTTGATAGTAATCAAAATTCAACTAAAATTTTTATACAAAAAATTTTGGGGCCAACTTGTATTTTTTGAGACAATTTGAAGTAAATTTATTTTTGTGGTATAAAAATTTTTAATTTTGAAGTAAACCATTGCCCATTGGAAATAATGAAACTTTTATATGGTTTCTTTTTTTTCAATTTTTTCTTCTTTTTGTACTTTAGAAAAAAAAAAATTAATACAACATATATCTGTTTCTATCTAAATTGCACTCATTTAAAGAACATATCTTCTGTCTCAATTTTTTTTTTTTTATAGGTATGCTTTTTTGTCAAACTTTATAAATTGGTTATAATTTTTATTCGAACAGCTGATTGAAAAATATACATTTGCTCATTTATATCGTGTTAGAATGTATTTTATATATATTATGAATTGGTTTTCTATAAATTTAATATGTGTATATAAAATTTTTTAATGTAATAATAAGTTTTTTTTTTTTATATTTATTTGTGTATTCATTAAAAAAATTAATTTAATAATTGCTGGAAAGAAGACATTTCTTTTATTTTTCTTTTTTTTTTTTGTGAAAACGTCAATTTACTGTCATTTGTCATTTTGTGACGTTTTAATTTCAGAAATAAATTTTGAAGTGTTGCCATTCAATTATAAACACTGATATCTACATCCAGTGATGTTCAATAGCTAAAATTAGTATCGATTTATTTTTGTTTGACACATTAGATTGTTTGATACATATTAATATGTATATATAATTTTTGTCAAAATCATATATCAATTTTAAATTTAATTTTATTATTTGTTTATTAAATTTTTGATTTTTTTTTTTGCAGATTAAAAAAAAAAATTTTCATATCAAAAACAAAAAACAAAAAAAAAGAAAAACATCAATTAGAAATTATTATTTCGTATATAATGGTTGTGGGATCACAATCAAATCATCACTCCCGCCGTGGCGAAAGCAATCATCAACAAAGAAGATCAGCTGCATCTGCTGCGATAACAGCCTTAGAGGCAACATTAAAATCAAATCCAAATCATCATCAATCACAACAAAGTAATCATTCACAAAATTTAAATTCGATGTCCTCAAGTTGTAGTATAAATGTCGGATCAACGAATAATAATTTCCAAAATGTTACATCAAGTAGCAGTAACATTAATAGAATTGTACATCAATCTACATCTGGTATGACACCAAAGGAGTTATCAGAAAATGATGACTTAGCTACTTCTTTAGTGTTAGATCCTCATCTGGGATTTCAAACTCATAAAATGAATGTAAGATACCGTCCTATAAAGGCCGATAAAACAGCATTAAAATCTATAGTTAGTGAGTTTATAAAAACCCAAGATTATGATCAAGCTGTTAAAAAAATATTCAAAGGTGAATGGATGCCAAGATCAATTAATAATAAAAATAAAATGGCTATTAAACGACTTCATGATCATGTAAGTAATTGAGTCTTCATGTGTATCAATTGCTAATTTTTATAATATGTAAAAATATTATTTTTTTGTTTTTTTTGTTTATAGATAATTCGCTATTTAAGGGTTTTCGATAAAGAATCTGGTTTTGTTATTGAGCCATGTTTTCGTTACTCTTTAGAGGGCCAAAAAGGAGCAAAAATTAGTTCCACAAAACGCTGGTATAAAAATGATAAAATAGAGTGTTTGGTTGGTTGCATAGCTGAATTAACTGAGGCTGAAGAATCATTATTATTACATCCGGGAAAAAATGATTTTTCAGTAATGTACAGTTGTCGAAAGAATTGTGCACAATTATGGCTTGGTCCCGCTGCATATATAAATCACGACTGTCGAGCAAATTGTAAATTTGTACCAACTGGCCGCGATACAGCTTGCGTCAAAGTGTTGCGTGATATTGAAATAGGTGAAGAGATAACATGTTTTTATGGTGAAGATTTTTTCGGCGATGGTAATTGCTATTGCGAGTGTGAAACATGTGAGCGACGGGGTACTGGAGCATTTATGAAAAATATAGCTGATGACGATCAAAATGTGGCCGATACGAATTCCAGGTATCATCAAAAAACTAATGAATCCGGTGGCTATAAATTGAGAGAAACTGATAATAGAATAAATCGAATAAAAAGTCGTGCGAATTCATCTTCAACGAACCCTGAAACTATTGTAGATAGCAGTAGCAATAATTTTAATACCAATACAAATAGTAATTCAAATATTAGTAGTAGTGGTTGTGGTAATAATAGGAAGATTAATGTCGACGATTCTGTCGTAAGTGATAAAACTGTAGGTAGGGCATTAACATTGAAAGAATTGCGACAGAAAGGAGTTACTAAATATGATGCTGAATTGATTATGGCCAGTAGTAATAACGTGACCAGTACAAAAATAACTAATTGTGCAAGCAGTAGAAATATGCATTTAAATGCGATACAAGGATTAACAACAAATTCACAAGGAGGGGCTACAAAAGAAATATCCTTAAGAAAATCGGCTCGAGTTAGTTCAATATGTTCCGCAAATAATTTAATATCTAATGAAAGCATCGAAAACAATTCAAATATCACAATATTAAAACGTAGTCAAACAAAAGAAGATAGTGAAATAAATATTTCTTGCGATTTTAATGTGACTACTTCAACACTAAACAAAAGAACAACAAGAAATCAAATTAAGAATAATGCTGCTGTAATTTCTTCTATTCCAACATCAAAAGAAATGCAAAATGATTCCGTTTCCACATCGACGCCGAATTTGAGTGTTGGAAAAAAGGACATTATTAAAGCTTCAACAGTTGCAAGTGTTGAAAACAAACTGGAAAACAAAATTTGTTTGAGGAGTGGTGATAGGTAATTTGCAAAATAAACCTAAGAAATAAAATATTTTCAAATATATTTCGAATATCTTTTATGTTTCTTTTTAGCAAATCAAGATCTACTAGAAATAATATACCTGGCAGAGATTCAAAAATTAGTGTGTTCAGTAATAATATAAAAAGAAAACAAAAGTTAGATAAAAATAATTTTATAAAATCTGGAATAAGTATTAGTTCTGCCATTGAAACTGATAAATCATTGATAAATATTAGAGAAGATTTAACAAAAAATTCCACATTAAAAGCAGCATCAATGCAAAATTTTCAGTCACCTCAAAAACAACTTATTTCTACAAAGCGTAGGTTGCGTCGTCGACTGAACAGTAGTTTAAACAGATCAAAACGTCGTGTTTTAAAAAACCGTCAAAATGCTCTAAAACGTTCTGTATCGGTTGTTGCTACTGAAGATGAAGATCCTGATGATGAAAAATCATTAAAAGAGATTTTTGGAGATTTTCGAAATGAAAAACAAAAGAGACTAAAAACAAATTTTTCAAATTTATCGTCAAAATTGGGACATACAATACAGCAACCTACGCAAGCTATATCGCATTTTGAAAATAAAAATATATTTGAACCTCCAAAACCAATATTTTCTACATCTCTTATATCATCGGCGGCCAAATCTTCATCCCCAGCGACAGCAACAACAATTAGCATAATTAAAAGTAATAGTACAATAAATTCATCAAAAAATCCTTTTTATTTTCAAAACACGATTCATCATCACAGTCACCACGGTCATCATGGTGCATCAGCTTTTTCAACTCATACCAACGCGCATAACATAGGTCACCATGCTCATCATGCGCATCACGGCGTCAATAATCATAATCATCACAATCATCATTCTCATCACAATGTCAATAATATAAGTAGCGGAAATTTTCACCAACTAGCCCCTCCATCATTGAAATCATCACCTCTTTCGAAAATAACAGCAATAGGCAATGTTACATTCGGAAATCCAATTCAGGTGCATGAGGCAAACGTAAATATAACAATGCCCGTAACCTCTGCACTGTCATCTGCTATAACAACCGTATGCAATAACAGCAAAGATATAAAAGAAAAAACTGTTGATGCTTTACATACATGTAATACGAATTGCACAGATGGCAATAATTGTAGTAATAATAGTAACAATTCTATAAATACATTAAACTGCAATATAAATAACACAGCTAGTAAAATATTTGTTAATAATTTTACGAATAAAATATTAAATCCAAATAATATAGAAAAATCCTGTAATATAACAAATATGTCAACAATAGCAAGCAACACATTTGGAGGAGGGGGCAATGGTTATCGTAAAAATATAATAACTTCTTTTGAAAATACACCTGTGACAAAAGATTCATCTGACACAACTGTCACAACTGCGGTCGTTACTTCCGTTTTATCTACCACAACCAATATTTCGAATTCTTTCTCAACCGCAGCATCTCATTTAAATAATAATAATCCTATTTCAAAGACTTTCCCGATTGCAACTAATAATTCTGCGATTTCATTATCACCGAAGAAAATATCAAATATGACAACGACAACAATCATTAATAACATAAGAAAAAATAATTCAATTTCTAATGACAAATATAACATTGATGATTCAAAAGTTAAAATAAATAATTGTATAATTAGTAAACAGGCAACTAAAAATCCATTAAATCTTTTCAATAATGAAAATTTCAATTTTTGTGATAAAACAAGAAATAATTTTCTTAGTAGTGATCAGCAACAACAGGCTAATAAAACACAAACAACTATATTGATAAAAAAAACAAATATTTCAGATAAGAAAACTAATTTTCCAAATGATAGCTTAAAAACAATAAATGCAACATCCATAATTACTCCAACAAAAAATACTATTTGTTTTAAGATGTCACCTTCAAATAATAGCAAAATATTGCAGCAAAATGACACAAAAAAACATTGTTTTAATAACCTAAATTATAATTCAGCAGATTCAAACGTTATAAATAATAATTTAGATTCAAGTGAGAGAAGAAATTCTAGTACGCATAATATAAAAAATGATTACACCACCAATTCTAATGTTAGCAAAATTAAATCTTGCAAGAGAAAGTTATCGAAAAGTTACAGCGAGTCAGGGAATAGTTCATCATCTTCTAGAGAAAATAAAACGCCAACAATAAACATTGAAAAAATGAGTAAACCGTCTTCTCTCGTAGTAAATTCTGTAACAAATTCATTAAATTCTAATAATAATAATAATAATTCCAATAGTGGTAGTAATAACAATAGCGCTAGTGATAAAAATAAAATTAGTTGTAATACTGAGAGCAAAAATAATATTAGCAGTTGTGATAATACAAAAAGTTCAATAGTTATTAATGGCTATCTATCACCAAGGCAAAGTAATATTTGTAATAAAACAGAAAATGAAGGATCAAAATTAGTATCTGATGTAAAATCAACTGAAGGGTCAAATCAAACAGAACAACAACCCATTTTAAAGACCCCTGAAAGAAGATTAAAATTAACTTTGCGTATGAAACGTAGTCCTAATATGAATAATAATAATATTGATTCCGGCGCAAATAATTTTAATCATGGGGAAAAGCACATAAGAAATCATCTATTTCAGGAATCTGGTATAAAATCACTTACTACGATGCATCATTCTTCAAGTTCCAAAAATCATTTTAATAACTTCTCTAATAACTATTATTATAGAAAATCATCACCAAAAATTGAATATGAAATTTTGCGCGTGGAAGGTTTATCTGAAAATGGTACCGATATAGATGGTGATTTGTCAGCAACCTCAACATCACAGCAAGATGATTACACTTGTCTAACAAAAGAAGACTCAAGAGAAACAAATCACATTCAAAAGCGTAAAAAGAGACATAAATCAAAAGATCATCGTAGGAAACGAAACAAAAAGAAATCATCATCCACATCGGCATCATCAATTTCTTCGTACTATAATAGTAATAGTAATTTAGACAGTAGCTGTCCGCCAACACCACCACCACTGCAAGCTCCGAAAAAGAATGGTGAAATACCTTCATTGCAATTAACACCACAGAAAAAGCGTTTACGATTAATTTTAGGCAATGAGACCCATACAATTGACATTCCTCCTATGCTTAACTTAAATTCTTCAATATCAACTTCATCACCATCTACAGCTATCAATTCATCTTCAATAAATTCTCCTAACATTGAACAATCCGCCTCAGATTCCGAAGGTGATAATAATAGCGTAAATAATTTTATTGTTGATTCAACAACAACTTCTTCATCAATTATTAAATCAACATCTTCACCTACATCATCTAATTCTTTGCTTAGTTCTTCTAATGTTAGTTCAACTTCTAATTATGTTGGGCTTAATAATGAATTTGAAACAATTTCGAATTATTTTAAAAATAAAAAAGGTAATAAAAATATTGATAGTATGGTAAGCGTTATTAAAAATACAAATACACATCGAAATAATTCGGTAATTCAATCACCAAATAAATTTCAACAACCTGTTACTTCTACTGTTATTACATCTGTAAATTCGAAATATATTATTTCGAATAATAATGATCAAAAGAATCCATCATCGCAAGCACTTACTAAACACGTTTTGACTATTTCTCCAAATAAAAATAGTATGTGTGCTGTTAATGGAATTTCAATAAAACGTATTAATTCCAATATTCCTTGTGGAACTAATGATTTTATTGAAAATGGTAATGATTATAGTAATAACAATAGTACTTATAAAAATGCTGGTATTAATTTAAATGTTGTCAATAGTACAGTATCATGTAATAATAAAAATAATAATAATAATAATAATAGTACTAATAATACTAATAATAATATAATTAATGGTAATTTTAATAACGACAGTAGCAATAATATAAATTCAAATTATAGAAATAGTAATAATGAAACTAATTGTTGTAGGATCATAAACGGTGACATAAATAATACCAGTAATAAAAATAATGGTGACAATTGTCATGAACGTAAGCAAGATAATTGTAATAATAGTAATAATAATAATAACAATAATAGCAATATTAAATCTAATCATTTAGTAAATGAAAATGAAAATACTTCTATAATTTCAGCAAAATCTTTGAAAACTTTTAATAATGAAAATTTATCTGATACAAATACTATTCAAGATAATAATAATCATAGATTATTTTATTCTGAAAATAATCATCATTATTCTCGTCATCGTCATAATCACCATCATAATATACAACAGCAAAATAATCAGTATTATAATGATAGCAATATTAATATAAATGTCGATAATAATATAAATAATAATCATACTAATATTATTAATAATAAAAAAATTGAAAATAATAGCATAATTAATAATAATAATAATAATAGTAATAATACCAATAAAAATAATATTAGTAATAATGATGGTGAATTTATTAACTGACATAATGCCACTGATTTCAATAAGAAAATCAGTGGAAAAGTATTTTCTGTCTATAGTGATAATAAAAATGAAAATATAAAAATATTTAAAAGTTTAACAACAATAAATAATGCTAATTGTTCTAATAGTAATTATAATAACAATATTAATAATGCTAATAATAATAGTTATAATATATGTTATCAACAAGAAATCAATAAGAAAGATGATTTAAATATAATTAATAGTTATGATAAAACCGAATTGATGCCTTCATGTAATGATAATCTATTGCTATTGGCATCAGCAGCTGCAAATGCTGCTGCTGATAATAATTACTCAAAAGAATGTTTAAAATAAAGTTATTGTATTATATTAAATAATATTGTAAAAAAAAAATATGAAATATGTAACGATATTTAATACAACACATGCAATAGGTATTGTTGATTTTTTTTTTCAATCTTTTTTTTTCAATCTTTTTTTTTCTGTTAATATGCAGGGGATTTTAAAATTATGTTTATTATTTGATGTGCAACAAGGAAATGGTTCAGGCATTTCAAGCAGATTTTTTTTATTTTTTTGCAGTTTAGTTGACAATTAAAGTGGTTTTGCAACTCTCAACAAATTTACACGTTGACAGACGTAATATTAGAACTTTGACAATATTCTCAAACACAAAATTGTATTTATTGCAAACGAAGTAGAAGTAGGAATTATTCAAGCAGAAAGACTACTACAATCTTATCTAAATATCAACATAAACTTGAATTTCAATATGTGTGACTGCAATTTTATATTTTTATTAAATTAACTAAAAGAATTGTATAACTATAAAATCCTTAATGTTTTGTCAATTTCTAATTTTCACAAGTCAAAATTTTTTATATGATTGTACATACATTAAAAGAATTTGTTGAATCTAATAATTATTATTAATTAATATTATTTTTATTATCATTATTATTATTATTAAAATTTTAAAGATTAATACAGACCATATTTTGATAATCTGCTTTCTTCTAAATCAAATCTGTTTTCTTCAAATTCTATAACCCTTAAGGGAATCTTAAAATCACATCAATTATGGTGATAAATTACGAGTACAATTGAAAAATATTGAAATTTTCAGTATAGAATTTCAAATTTCGAAACTTATTACTGTAGGTCCACTGTATTTTTGAATAATTTAATAAAAATAATGAAGAATATAGGTGAATAATATTCTGTTAGTTGAATCATTTGAAGTGATGAGAAATTATTGAAAAATATTTTTATTTTTTAGTAAAAAATTGCATTAGAATATTTTTGAATAACAACCCTGTTATGTCAAATGACACGCCTAACAAAATATGGGATGAAGTTTTCAATATAATTTAGATTACATATTTCCCTAGTTGTCGAGTTGTGTGCGCATTATTTTAATAGTTCTTGAGCAGTATGCAACATTTTGAACAAAATCTTAACTCTCATAATAAGTGTGATAAAAATGTAAATTTAAATAATTAGTATAATTTTTTTTTTATTTTAAAGTGAATCCCGTTTAAGAAAAATCAAATCTTTCTGTGTAGAACGCTTAATATACAATAATACTGAATTTTTTTTTTGTAAAATTTAAAATCACCTGTTGTTTTTTTTTCTGTTTTTATTTTTATTTTTTTTTTTTGTAATTTTGTATTCAATGTTAATCAGCAAATTTGTAAAATTTAATATAGCTCTTTTTTTTTTTCTTGTATGTGGTTAAATAATACTTGAAGATTAGTATAAGTACTAAGAAAAAAAAAACAAAATTGGGATACTAAATGAATGTTAGATTTTTAATAAATATTGTTTTTGTAAAATATTTAAAAATTATATATATATATATATATATTTGTAATATAATTTTATGTAATTTAAAATTTGCAAGCATAATTGTATTATTAAATATTGATAAATTAAAAAAAAAACAAATTTTTGATTTTTACCGAAAAAATTCAAATGAATTTTTATACAGCAAAAAAAAAAAATTAAGTGTATAATATAAGTAAATTTATGTAATATAAAAATATTTTTCAAAATAAAATTGAAAGTTATAGTATAAAATTGAAATCCTAATTAAAATATCGATATTAAAATATTGATTATGCTTAAAAACAAAAATTTGCATTATTTGAAAAGAAAAAAATGAAATTAATAAAACAAAAACCACAGCATTAAAATTATAATTGGGCATTCATAAAAATATTTTAAAATTAAATTAAACTTATGTACTTTTTTACAATTCAATTCTAATTCTTGATAATTTTATAATATATTAGAAATATTTGTAAATTATTAATTATTCAAATTTATATTTTTTCAATATTAATTTATTTAAAATTAATTAACGACAATTATAATTTATTAGATCAATATTTTTTTTATAGAAAAATCGGAACTTTTCTAAAAAATTTTTAAAAAACTCATAATACTAATTTAAAAATTAAATTTTAAATTATATGAATTTCAAGTATGTGTTAAATAATTTCTCTTATGCATGTTCGATAAATTAAAACTTTTATATAAGTTGTATGAACGATCGTGGATTTTCGATAATTTCGACAATGCACTTAAAATTCTAAATTAAATTGTAAATTAAATTGTAAAAATCTTTCGAATCAAATAAAGGAGGGGGTTTTCGTTTATGCACGCTGCGCTAAAAGTTCTTTACATTAGAACTAAAATTTCTAAGCCGCAGTCGTTAAAGAATATGCAAAAACTTCAGCTAAATTTTTTTTTTTTTTGGTTTACGCAGTCTACAAATTCTGAAACTTCTAAATAATAAGTCGTTGGAAAATAAGAAAAAATAACATTATTTATTAAATTGTATAGTTAATACTTTTCGCCTTCCAAATCACTGCAAAATAAGGAAATTTTAACAAGATATGAAGACTTAAAGGAAAACTTACTTAACCCTTTAATATCTGAATCTGCCATTTTGAAATTAAAATTTTTTTTTTTTTGAATTTTAAATTTAATAAAAAAAAAGAAGCTTAATGCGGCAGCGACAAAATTTAAATTAGAATTTTGCGCTACATTTCTAAAATTTCTTTATTACAGATTGAATTTTCGAACGCACTTTATGATTCGTAAATTACTGGCTGTAATCAGTAATTCGAATGATCAATATTTTCAGTGTACTGAATTTTCGAACGTACTACAAACTACAAATATTTTAGAACTGAATAATCGAAAATCCCCACATATTTACAAATCTGCAGAAACTTAATAATACTATGCTTTTGTAGGTCTGTTACATAATCGAGTAATTCTTCAGTATCCAATATTTTTCTAATATGCACTCCTGTTCTAATTAAAAATATTAAACTTCTAAAAACTTCAAAAATTCTTTTAGAATTTTAAGCAGGACTATCATTTTCTTTAAAGAATGCTATTTATACAGATTTTGCAGATTCTGAATTTAATAAACATATTTTTATATTTTAGAATCTAAGTTAGAACTGAATTATTGAAAAATTTTTAAATTTCATTTTCAGATTTGACACTTTTTCAAAAAAAAAAAAACAAAAAATTCAACAATTTGATTTTCTAAAATTTTATATGTTGTAAATTTAAATGTATTTTATTATTACATGATATTCAACAAAATTAAATTTAAATTTAAAAATTTCAAAAAAATTTAAAAGAAATTAAAAAAAGAAACTGATAATTTTCATGAATTAAAAAATTAAAACAAGAAAAAAAAATATGCATGTGTTCCAATTTATAAAAAAAAAAATTATGTATAAAAAAAAAAAAACAGAAAATTAAAAAAAAAAAATATATTATGTAATTCAATAAAAATTTATTAATATAAAACTAGCAAAGAAAATAAATTAAAAAAAAAAATTGAAAATAAATAAGTAATTAAAAAAAAATAATAATAAAAAAATAAAAAACAAATTTCAATTTAAATGTAATTTCATAATTTTAAGTTTATATTTAGCCCGTACATTTTAAGTATAAATAATTATTATAAATATTATATACACATATACGTTATATAATTATATAAATATCTTATATATAAATAAAAAAGAAAAGTTAATTAATTAAATAAAAGCATAAAATTTTCAATATTATTATTTTTTTTTTAATTTTGAAAAAAAAAAAAATTAATTTTTTTTTTTGCTTTCAAGGGAAATACGAAAAAAACTAAATTATTTCCATTAACTTTTAATTACCTTAGAATACAAAAACAAAAGAAAAATGATTTGGAATAAAAAAATAATCACTTACAAAAATATCAAAAAATTAAACAAAAAACAAAAATAAAAAT
This sequence comes from Condylostylus longicornis, assembly GCF_029603195.1. Classification (NCBI taxonomy): domain Eukaryota; kingdom Metazoa; phylum Arthropoda; class Insecta; order Diptera; family Dolichopodidae; genus Condylostylus; species Condylostylus longicornis. The sequence continues at coordinate 2,278,730 of NW_026577982.1, forward strand.
TAAGAGAAAAATAATTGTTTTATATAAAATGCATCTTATATTTTTCTTTTTATTTTTTTCTTTTTTGTTTAAAAAAAAATATTTTTAAATTAATAAGACTTCTTTTATATAAGGACAAAATTTACATTTAATTTTAGGCAAAGCTATAATTAAATATATAAATAATATTATACATACATATATATATATATATATCTATGTAGGAATATATAGTAAAATATGTATTATGGATAAATAAAAATTTAGAAATAAATAAAAAAAAAAAATAAATTTAAAATTTAAAAAAATTATTATAAAATATTTGAGTTTTTATTCTTTTTGTTTTTTTTTTTTTAATTATTTTTATATATTTTCATTTTAGACCTATGATGTGGATTGAAAGAATTTTGCAACAGCAACTTGGGTCGTAAAGTTTCCTAAATTTTATATTGGAATTTGGGATATGGTATTTGTACATCAACTTTGGGATTATTTTAAACAATTATTTTAAACTTCAAATAATTAAGAAATAATGCAAGTCTGACTTTTTAGCTTTGTTTTAAAACATAAGACAAAATTCGTATAGTAATACGAAATATAAAAGAAAAAAAATTTGACCCGAAAACGGTCATAAATATATTAATTTGAAAAATATAAAGAAATTTTGAGGGTTTTTATTTCATAATTCAATTCTAACTTCTATAAAGTCTCAATATAAAACACGTTCAATAAATCCAAAATGCAAAATCTGCGAAAAAAGAATGGACAATCAAAATGCAATAAAAAAAGATTTGCTACAGTTTAGCTGCAGTATTCATACTCTAGTAAAAATTTAAAAATGACTGCATTGTAATTTCGATTTTTTTGCTACATATATGTTGCAACAGATACGATACTGTCAGTTTTTTTTATTGCGTAGAAAAAACCCAGTTTGTTTGAAAATTAAAACTATATTTTGAGAGTTCATATTGAAAAATATGACATTTTTTGTTGCAATGCAATTATAAAATACAGTGATATGATTTGTTTGCACAAGAATTTGTTTGAAAAAAATCAATGAATCGATTAATAAAATTACATACTTAAGTCAACATACCAATGTATCGGTATTATGAAATTGAACTGTCTCGTTAAGTATCGATTCTATTCTGTGGTTTTTTTTATCAACATCGACAATTATTATAATATACATACATATGTATGTATGTATGTAAAAAAAATGAATTCAGTCAATACCTATATTTACACAATTACTTTTACATTAATGGTTGACATTTATTTCAACAAAGCTTGACATACATATGATTTTTGCAACCATTAATGCAAAAGTCGTTAGTAATTATTCTTCTTAATATTCTTTGTGCTGTTTGGTTTATATTTAAAGCCACCTTAAGTACTCTTTACGGTATAACGACAGAAAATGCAGTAATGTGGATATGCAAATAAATTAGTAACAGGTAATAACTATTAATTTCATTGCGACACTTTTTTTTATATTTTTCATACTTGTGTTTTATTTTAATTATATGAGATATAATTGAGGCGCTCAGCACATTAGTGGCCTATTTAACATTTTTACAAAAATAACTTATTATGTTCAATAGAGCTTGTAAAAGCCTAAAAAATTTTTCTATATTTTCAAAATACTTAGCATACTCCTCTTTTCACTCTATTTTGACATAAATTCGTTTTTGCCATTTTCAAAATTTCCTTAAAAATTAAAAATTTATTCGAAATGTCGTTTGGCCAGTAGGCCAATAATGAGCTGAGTGCTTCAATTATAGCGACCATTCGTATTATTCCAAGCAATTCTTATAGTTTTGCTTCAATTTAACCGGATTTTTATATATTTTTTTCTTTTATAAACTAAAACAACATATATGCGGGAGTAATAGTAATAACATACCCTTAATTATATGATGTTTCATACAAATTTTGTTAATAATTTTCTTCAATTCTTTTCAATTATTCAAATAATTCGAAAATACGAAAACAAAATTTATTTCGATATCAATAACAATGAATTTCCATAAACTTAGTTTTTGAATAAAAAACAAAAATCCATGTATTTTCCACCAATTTTCAGAACACTGTTGGATTTTTACATTAATGTCATTTTAATGTTTATTGGGAAAAAAAAGATGTTTTTTTTTTTTATAATAATTGGTGTGTTGAAGAGAAATATATTTCTGGTGAGAAAAATATAAAATACGAAGAGTTTCCATTGATAAATTTGTGGTTTTTTTTTTGAAGTTTAAAAACAATTATAAAATAAAAATAAATATTATTTAAAGGCTTAAAAAGAAACTTTTAACTAAAAATTAATAAAATAAAAGTGTTAAAAATTTATGAATTTAAAAAGATTTTAATTTGCCGATAGTAAAAAAAAAGAAAAAAATTTAAGAGAGAATTTAATTGAATTGAACATATGTGTGTGGTGTAGTGTGTACGCTGAGAATTTCAATGCACATATTTTTTTCTTTTGCTTTTTCCATTAAAAAACCTGTACTGTTGAATTTTTTTTTTTTTTATAATAAAATAAACAAACATAACCTCCAAAACTAGAAGAAATTATTTGTTTTTTTTATAATATTAAAATTTATTTTGTTTATGCTATTAAAGTGTATTAATGAAGAGGAAATATAAATAAATTGTAAAACTGTTCATTAATAAATTAAATTGTTAAATTTCTGTGCTCCAGAAACTGTTGAAAACATTTAAAATTAAAAACTTGAGTATTATTTGTGCGAATAAATTTAGAAAATTTAAAACTGAAATTAATTAGACATTAATTATCCTTATTTAATTTGAAACAAGAAACTATGCAATTTTTTCAAAGACCAACTATATTTTATAATAATAAGTAAGCATCCATGCTAAATTATTCAATTTTGATTTTAGAATATTGTTTATTTCAAATGAATGTTAATTGTTTTGATATTTCGATAAATATTAAATAAAATTTGACAAAATTCAGTGGAAATCAAATTAATTTTAATATATCCAGAGCTGAACACAAATTTGTGTACTTAGCTGTCTTGAAATAAAATTTTAAAATCAAAATATTTTTATTAAGGTAATAAAATTTCCGCCATATTTACATACATTTTCTTCAATATTTTCTTAAGTTTGTAAATTGCGAATGGCTATACTTATGACTTATGACTAAAGATACATTAAGTATCTACATATTATATACATATGTATGTAACTACGTTTGTATATAAATCATTTTAAAATAAATTAAAATATGTATAACATCCTAGTTGATTTTATTGAGAAATAGGGATGCGCTTAAATAAATAGGATGCAGAAGATCGAAACAATTTCAATAATAAAATTAAATATTTATATAAAAAAATAATGAATAAATTTAATATACCGGCAATTTTTAATTATTTATGTACATAATTATGTAGGTCGGATTAATAATTAAATGTGTTTAATTAAATTCCATTCATCTTATCAAATAAAATATGAGATTAGGTAATCTAAAATCTATATTTACTTACTTCCCTATCTCAATTATTGCAATGTTATGTTTAGTATAAAATTAAGTTTTTCTTGAATAAAATTTTTCTAATTTTAAATTAGTTGGACCTCATACATAAATAATTAATTTAAATAATTCTTAGTTAATTCTTAAGTTTTAAATTTCTTGAGTCTGCCACTCGGTTTAAACAATCTTTAATTTCAACCCTAGTCTTATGCTTAAATTATACCGTTTCTTAGCATTTAGTTTTAAATACAAAATATTAGCGCCTGCTTGGCGGTTTCAGCCACTTAATCGAGTAATTTTTTTAATCCACTTTGCATTTTTCAACAATGTTAGTAGAGAGTTTATATAAACGATTTGCTTTGCATATTAAGGTGTTCTGTGAGCTAGCTCTTTTTTAAAGCGGTAGTCTAAAATCACTAACGTTTCTCAAGTTATCGGCTCCCTCTATGTAGTTCAAATTTCTTTGCAAATATCCAGGAAGTATCCTCATCCAGGAAGTATTCAGATCCAGGAACTATTCAAATATCCAGAAACTTTACCATTTCAATTTTCACCCATTTCAATTTTTAAAGCATATTTGCAATGCTGGTCTTTTTGTTAGCTTTTAGAATGATACTCATTGTTCTGTTTTGAAATTTTTGAAATTTGTTATTTTTATCCTTGCTACAAATAAATTGTAAAGATGAACGATAGTCTATATGTAGAAGAATTAAACTATTATACAGCATTACAGCAGATTTTTCTGAAATAGACTGTTTAATAATAGCCAGAACCCATTTTTTTAGACATTTTTCCATGTATGCTGCTTGCATGCTCATCAAACTTTAATTTGTTATCAACAATAACTCCTAAATACTTTATACTTTGAACAGATTAAATTTTTATATTTGTAATTTCAACAGCAATGTTTCTATTTCCACCATTTACGCAAGCTATTTTTGTTTTTGAGATATTCAACATTGATTTATTCATTCCAACACAGTATGTATATTGAACGCAAAAGTGTTCAATATAATGTGAGCACCAAAGTGTAGTGGAGGTATTTCTCATAAAGTAATAGAGTGTCAAACTATTATTAGATTTTATTATTATTTGTGCCATAATCAATTCATTAAAATTTTTCACCACAATTAAATAAATTAATTTTGTATGATTTCCCGATGTATAAAGAGAAAACAAATCATCAGTTTATTTGCTTTAAATTGATTTTATTAAATTTTTAACTAAGTATATTTTTTTTAAGATTACCTATTCTTCAAAATTACTTTTAATTCTTATACTTACAAGTATTTTATAATTTAACGCATGAAATATGAAGATAAATCAAATTTTACAATATAATTATACCTGCATACAATGTCGATGGTGAAATGCAAAGACACTTATGCTAAGTAACAAATTGCTCAAAATGCTTTTGTTTTATACCAGCACTAATTTCGAATGACCTTTGTCTGGTTTAGATTTCTGTGTCGTACATAAGTTAGTTTGCAAAATTAGTGTGGTTGAAATAGTTTAGTAAAACTGAGGGCTTTGTTAGAAATGATTATGTGTGTTACACAAACTGAATTGTTACACAAACTGAGTTGTAAGTACATCAGTTAGTATTAGCAATTTTAACACTATTAATCAAGTACATGTTTTGAAAACTCAAAATTTTATTTTCTTTTCACAAATTTGTAAAGTTTCAAAACGCTCTCCTATAAAATTTTAAATTTGTCACTTAACAGGTATCTTGCGCCGCACCATCGCATGTGTTCATCGACTTACTTAATTAATCCTTAATCTTTATACTTATAGGTACTTAATTCGAATTTCTTCTTAATTGAACTTTACCTAAAATAATTAAAAATTCAAGTTTGCTTTTGTTTTGTTTCTAAAAATAAATAATACAGAAATTACTAAATAAAAAATAAAATTCTATACAATAAGTGCTTAGACTCAATTGTCAGAAAACAAAATTTTAATAAGTGAAAAAAATAATTTTTTTTTTTAGTTTAATTTAATTTTTTATTAAAAATATTTTTTATTGTAACAAATTTACATAATTAATATGTGATTTATTTAATATAAAATGTAATTGCATAAAATTAATTATTAAAAAATAAATAAGAAACAATAAGAAAATTAATAAGTAAAAAATAAACTTACTTAAACTTCTTTAACATTAAAATCTGAAAAAAGTGAAATTTTTTTAAAAAATTTGAAAAATTTCTTAATCTGGTTAAAGTTTTTAATATAAATAAGAAACCTTAAATAATTAAGAAACTTGGAACTTCTATCGAAATTTTTCAATAAATTTTTTTTTGTTTAAATTTTAAAAGAATAAAAATAGAAGAAGATTATTCAATTTTTTCAGTTAATATTAATGGAGAATGGAAAAAACTCAACAAAGTAAGTAAATAAAATTTTATTAAATAATAATTTGTAATTTATTTAAATATTTTTAAACTTTTAAGCTTCCCGTAGTTCCATAGCTCAACCTGTTACAAATAAATAATAATTTAAACCGTGGCAAGTAAAATTTCATTCAAAATTCAATTTTAATATGGTAAAATGTTTGATCTAATGTGATTTTGCTGAAATCCTCAAAAATTTAATCTAATCTAGGATGATTTGATCAATATTGGATTACTGTCTTTTTAGGCTATAGGTTGCTGCTGATTAACTTGCAATAATTTCAAGCGAATAGGGTTCTCTTCTGACATAGTGTCCTGCACCAGGTTGTATAGGGGTCATCAAATCTCCTTCGTTGTTAAAGCTTACTTTTCTTAGGAATAATATAAGAAATCTTACATCAGTTGAGTTGTTCGCTATCATGTTACTAATTATGGCAGTAACGTTCTCGTCACTAGATTTTTGCGTTGTATTAACTTTAATTGTTTGCTATTTGATTCTGATGTAAGCATGGGATTTAGAATTTTGAATAATTTTTAAAATTGTTTTAGTTTTTACTAAGTGCTTTTTTTATACCCGTACGAACGTATGTTATATTCTTACATTTTTAGTGTTTGGTGTGTTAGTAGTCTTATATCTCTTTTGTTTTAATGTGCGTTTGTCATTTTTTTTTGATTGCCATTCTTCTACTTTTCCCTCTATGTAAAATATATCATACATTAAAGTAATTTATTTATTTTTTTTTATTTATTTATTTAAACCGAGTGATTTGTGTTTAAGATGAGTTAGGTATGATAAGTTGTGTCTAAGATTAAAATTATCCAAGATTTTTCGGTTCAAGTGGAAAATTTTTAGTAATTGTATTTGTAAAACTCTCTTTATCGTTGATTTTTGCCTGCCTGTAAGGAAGGTACATACATAAAATTTAGGATATTAGTTCCTATCGAAATTAAATTTTATGTTTAGCCGTGAACACTTAAGTGTAAGATTTTTCTTAATTTATGGACAAATTATGAAATTATTTTTCACCTATTCCATTTAATTTATTTCCTAACATTTAACAGTGTAAGTAGTATTTTTTTTTCAATAACTGTAGTAGGCACTACTATTATATTAAGTACTAGTTGAAATGTGTGTGTACTTCTCTTACTTAATTATTTAAGTAAGAAAAGTAAGTAAGTAATTGAAAATTTTTGAAGTGTTCGCAGTTACAACACTGAAACGGATAATTTTTGGTTTTGTTTCGTTTTTAATAAGATTCTTATGTAATTTTCATTTTGTATGTCATACATTAAGGGTACTTATATATATATATATGCACACAATTACTTACATACATAAATTTAATTTTAAGAATTTTTGTTTTTCTTTTGTGTTTTTTCTTTTCGCTTATTTACCTTTATGTATATTGTATAATAAATATATATATGTATAAATTATATACAAGATATTTTTTTTTTTTGAAAAATGTAAGGAAGTGAAATAAATATTTAACTGTATACTTAGTTACATACCGTACCTACTTATAAATTTCTCGCCCATCCTTGCTTCAGTAGATTTTATGAAAAAAAAATGATTTTTTTTTTTATATATCTTATTTATTTTATATTTGAGTTTATAAATATGTTAACATATATATAATTATATACATGTTAGTGTATATACTAATATATACAAAGTACGGTTAATAAATTTACGAAGCACAAAGAGAAAATATTAAAGAGAAACAAATAATGCATTATTGCAAATTATTTGAAGAGAGTTGAGACTTTGATGAATATTATTTATTGACAATTGGGTGGTGTTTCTCTTCTTTTGAAATAAAATTAATTACTCATAGAAAGTTTACACATAAATTAAAGATCTGAGAATGAAAATAATATCAATGATATAATTTACGCGATTTAAAAGGTAAAATTCATGTTGTAAGAAGGGATGGGGAAATTTAATATGATTTTTTACGTTACGAATTTTAGATGGGGAAAATAGTTTCCAAAAGGAATTGTTTCCGAAATGAATTGTTCTTGAAAATGATCGTGATTCAGTAAAATCGGAAAATAATAAATTGGTTAAATTAAAAAGAATATACCTTAAAAATAATTAACCAAATTATTTTTTAGAATATCATACTTACTAACAATAAATATAGTTAACATTTACAAACTGGTTAAGCTTAAGAAATATATCTAAAAATTCTGTTTCAGATAAAGTTTTCAAATTATATCAAAAATGGTTTTAAAATCATTAAATCTGATTCACTCGAAATCATGTTACTTAACTCTGATTCAGACAATTTAGTCTAAGTGCCACTAACAATTTTTTAATTTTTGTCACAAAAGAATACATGGAATAACAACGAAAGATTTTTAATTTAAGAATTTTCTAATTTTGTCTTGAGAGTTAATGCCCACCCGCCTTAGGAGGTACGCTAAATTTAAGACCCCCTATTCCACTTTCTATAAGTAATTCATTTTTCTATTTTATTTGACTCACAGATTTTGTTCATATTAAATAATTGGTAGTGGCGGAGCTTATCATATTGTGTGGATATAGGTAGATGAAATTTACGTTTAAAGCGTAAAAATTTTAAAACTTTTCAGACTCACTTTGTACATGTTATATATATTAATGTATTGCAAGTGTATATTTGTACATAAGTTTATTTAATTTTTTTTTTTTGTTACTTCTTACACACATACCAAAAGTATATAAGTGCATATAGAAAAAAAATAATAAGGATACTTGTATTTTGTAAAAAAAAAAGAAAGAAATAAGAAAACAAAGATGAAGGTGACTTAAAAAAAAAATTGAAGTGGTGAGAAGAAATACCCGGCCAGTTAACCCACTTAATCACCCCACTGACAAAACAAAATCAACCCCAAACTTTATAGCTCAACAATCCCAATTCAACCACCCGAAAAGTAGATCACTGTAGCAAAGTAAAGAACACAAAAAAAAAAAATTATTTCAACTTTGTTTATCGATTTTCTCATCCTTTATGTTTTTTTTTTATTCTTATTTTTTTTTTTAAAAGGACGACTTTTTTTTATCATTTATATTATCTAGAATATTTTTTTTTTATTATTTTATTTTGCTTTTTTTTCCATATTATGTATAAGTATTCTCCATTTTAAGAAAAATTTATTTTTGGTTGGTAGCCATTTTGTTAATTTTACAGATCTTTTTTAAATGGATAAGCGAAAAAATGAAAAACACAAAAAAAAAAACATAGAAAACAAGAAAAAATGCAAAAGATAGCCGAATTTTGTTTTTTCTTTTTCTTTGTTCTCCGTTGATTTGTTTGTTGTTTGACAAATTATTGTGACATTTTGACAAATGGCAATTAATAAATTAAATACGCATAAAAAATTCTATTTACTATTTTAAGAAAATCTTTCATCGCGTATCTATACTTGGGTCTTAGATTAAACACTAAAGGATAAGAAAATTTGGAGAAGAACTTTTCAAAATTTGATTAAAAAAATTTTAATTCCAAAAGGTTTTCATTCATTTAATCTAATGCTAAAACTATTAATAATTTTAATATTCATTAATGTTCTCTAAAGCTCTGGAATGCTCCCTTGAAATGGCAGCTTCTTAGGTTATTCTCAATAATTAATAAAGAATGGTTTTAACTGATTTTAGAGAATTAAAAATTGCTTAAAATTATTAATGAATATTTTGTTTTCCAAGTCTGATAGAACCCCAAATTTCTTAACCAAAAAATTGAGATTTTTCAATCAAATTCATTATATTTCTTCTTTTTTGACCTCGTAAATATGTCAAAATGTTAATAACCTCGTAGTTCATTAGAAACATGTTGAGTTGAAAATCAAGTCATTAATAAACATGTTGAAAATCAAGTAACCATTTAAACATTCAGCTTTCGAATACTGTAATTAGCACATGATTCATAAGGGGGGTATATTACCTTTACATACGAGTATATAAAATAAACTGTCTGTGATGAAAATCACCTTAAAATTTAGTGCGAAATTGTACAATGGAGAACCAAATACAATGCCATTTTTAATTTTTAGGGATGTTTGGACATGTGTACCAGCTGGGTCGAAAGAGCTAAACAGCTTTTACAATAAAAAAGATGAAAGAACTATGCCTTACTTTTATGGTCGTCTGGCTTTAATTTCCGTGCAAATTAAATTCACATGTTGAGGTTTAATTTTCATATGGCCAGGTTTTCCAACAATCGTTCAACCGATGTATCGAATTGTGTGTGGAAATTTCCATTAGCAGTGGCGATACTTTCCTCAATGAGTAGTTTACATTTTTAGTGATGATTTACAAATAACTTGAATTTTTAGTATCATGCAAAAACAACACCTTTTTTAAAAGTATATAAATTCCTCATAGAAATCTATATTTTTATGTTTTTAGAAAATTTTCTATAATAGTGATAGTAGAAGCTATTTAAGTGTAAATGATGGGCTTCTAACAAAATCTGTTCAAATCTTCCATTTAATCTATAAAATTTCGGAACTAATTGACACAGAATTTTGATTACTAATTGGCAGTAAATAAAATAATACAAAATTCAAATTTATAACAACAAAAAAAAAAAAAACATCCGAGCCAACTAGTTGCTTGTATTCACAGAAACTAATGGACACGTACACTGTATTCTGATCGCTTATTTTACATTAATCTACCAAATTACTCTAAAAATCACTTAAATTCTCTTAATTTTAAGTAGAATGTTTTGTAATCAATAAAATAATTGGTCAGAATATTTTTATTGAAATTTTAGAAGAAAACGAATTCCGTAATTACCAGATTTTCTTTAATTAAAATTTCTACTTTAGATAACCTTAAATTAACATTGAAATTTAATTGATATTTTATGACAACTATTTTAATTAATCAGCATTTTTTGCTTTTTTTCCTAAATTTCTCTGTTACACACCTAAAAGTATGCAAAATTAATTTTTTACTCTTATCAAAGAATCGAGAAAATTACGTAATAACGTAAACTTTTTTTACTAACCATATTTTTCGTTTTTCTCATTTTTCACATTATCTTTGTCGAATATCCTTAGTTTTATCCTTCTGACTTATCTATTTTAGTATGTTATATATGTAGAACAGATAACTTAAGTACTGTTGAGGATACCCTTACTATAATTGCTATATCTTTTTAAATTTTTTAAATAGAAAAATTAAAATAAAAATAATGAAGAGAGAAAAACTTACAAAAAAAAAAAAAAACGAAAAAATGTAAGGATTTTCTGAGTGAAACGAAAAAAAATCCTTTTTGGAATTAAGTATTTTAAATTTATACTAATATTGTTTGTTTTTTTTTTAAGTTAGAGATAAATAATGAGTAAATAAATTAAATTGTGTTATACTTTCTCAGACTAATTAAAAATGCGTTTAAGAGTTTTACACTTACATAGGCTAGATTTGTCGAGATTAATTTGATGTTCAATTAAAGTAATTTTAAGCGGGAATAAGATTTCTATTGAAATTAATTGATAAAATCGAAAAAAATATTCGTTTGTAATGTTTTTGATTTATAAATTTATTAATTATTGTTGTTGAGACAACTATAATTTTCACCAATATTTGAAAACGTCAATGTTACTTGAAGAGGAGAACTTACGTTGTTAATAATGAAAGATAGATTTCCTTTTGGGCACTCGGTTTTTGTTATTAATTAATTAAATCGTTAAAAGTATATTTAAATTTATTTCAATTAAATTTTACAATTTAATCAGATTAGTAGTAGTTCTTACCACCTAACATTAGGGGGGGTAGATTTTCTCTTTTTCCGCATAACGAAAGCAGCTGTACAGCACCGTCTTTACTGCTTCACCTCTTTGACAATTCCGAAAAATTGTTTGACGATGAAACGTCCTAGCCTAGTTTTCCTGATCAACTGTATACATTATTCCAAAGTAACTCTCTTTTCTTTTCGCTTCCTTATTTTTGATGTCTTTAAGCTTCTCCAATGGCAAAGAATTTAATTAGAACAACAAATTCAAAAAATATTTTGAATAAACCTTTCAATTTAATCATTAACGGTAAAATAAACGCCTTTTCCTGAATTTTTCATATTGTTTCTTCTCTCTTATTCGGCTTTATAATAGGAGGAATCTCAGGTCTCAACAGTTTTTAAATAAAATTTTCTTGTATCATTTACCCCCGATCTAAGTTATTACTATTAAAATATTGTAAAAATGTTTAATTTGGATTATTTTTTATTGGATCTCATTGAGATTAACTTCATCAACATTTGATTTATAAAATGTTTAAAATAAAAATTTTGAGACCGATATTTTCATATTTTAGAAACTGTATGAATTTTAAAAAAAAAATTTAGATCTGGCTGTATTTTTGCAGATTTCAAAATTATTTTCATAAAAAATTCATTGATCTTGTTATCATTCCAATATATTTAATTTGTATTTTATTTTTTTACAGGAATTCATGGAATTAGATTGTGAAGAAAGGCATGAATGATAGTCGATACCGATATATTAGAGGTAATGTAAAAATTAAAACGAATTCTATTCTATATTCTGCACCTTTTTCATTAAATTAAAATGAAGCTCATAAATTTTCATTCAATCTCTGTGCTTCATTACTCAAAATTTGTAATATAAAATGGTGCAGAATATTCACTAAAGTAAAAATTTAATTTAAATATTATGTTATATAGGTGCTGTGGCCACAATGGAAAACTTCCAAGCCGCATTAGATCCTCGTAAACAGGAGCTTCTTGAAGCTAGATTTATTGGTGCTAGGGTAAGTTTGATTTTTTTTTCTTTATTTTAATTTTTAACAATTTTGAAAATATTAAAATATGTTATGGTTCTTCTTAATCTCCTAAATATATGCAATATCGTATAATATAGTGAAAAATTAAAAATGTGAACACAAGAATTGAAATGCTTAGCCTATAAAGTGCTAATTGAAGAGTTACTTACTTTGTATATTCGCATAGGGAACTGTTCAGAAAATCACATTTTTCTTAAGTGTGATTACCACATTTATTTAGCAATTTTAGCTTAAAACAATAGTCGCGAACATGAGGGGCATTAATAGAATTAAATATTCATTATTTATAAATGTGATGAAAAAGTGGAAAATATGCCGCCGATCAGAGCTAATAATTTTATTAAAATTTTTCGCCATCTTATCGAAATATAAATGATATGACACGTCAAACAATACAAAATATTGTACAAAAAAAAAAATAGAAGACAAGAAAAAAAAAATCGTGCTTTTCAATTTGAACGCATCCAGAAGAAGAAAAATTAAAAAAAAAAAAAAAGGGCGTTGGCTCTTTTGTAAATCTTTTTCTATTCTTTTCACTTTTCTCTACAATTTTCCTCCTATTTTAGCATAGACAGACAACATACAAGGCAAAAGGGACCCCGTGTTTTTTTTCTTCTCATTTTCATTTTTTTTTATTATTATTATTATATTACTTGTATTTTATATATACTCGTATGTATGTAAACATTGAAATATTTACATTAGAAATTTTTTTTCCTATATTCACTCATTCTATTTATATACAGTTATAGCTATTTGCCAATGAGCCATTATTTTTAATGGTTCATTATTTAGTTTAATTAGTGAAGTATTTACAATTTTGAAGAAATTTCTTATCGTATACGTTCAAAGTATCCCATGTAGGCGATTTTGAACTAGTTATTTAATTGAATTAAGTAACTAATGATTTTTATGGCATAAAACTGTTCAAATGATTATCGCACTCAAGACCCCAAACATTCCTTAAATTCCGCAAACTTAGAAAAGTAGAAGCCAGAAACACATAGCGATTTGCTTCCTCTACTCCGAGGAAATGCTCGTGTATCATGGGTCATACAAAAAAATGACCACATTGACGTTGAAATTAATCGTTTTTCAATATTATGAATATAATTATAGTCGATAAATGGTTTATTTGACTGGAACAAGTCATTTTCTCTTCTTCTTTCAAATTTTTGCTTTTTAAATTCAGAAAAATTCCAAGTTTTTGCTCCTGAAATTTTAAGTTTTTCGAATTTCTATAAAGGTAAAATACGAACGATAAATGCCTTTTCACCAAAAACAACAACTCTATTTGTTTTAACTTAACTAATCGTCCATTACATCAACATCGAGATCGCCCGCTATGTCAATAGTTCATAATTTTTTTCTTCGTCCTAAAAGTATCCAATAATTTAAATAAAACAAAATTATAATTCTTAAATTGAAAATATTTTGAAAAATTCATTTATTATTGTGAACCACTGTATATATTACATACATATGTTTGTATGTAATATCAATACATGAATACTCACATATGTGCAGCTAGGTTATGAGTTAAAATTTATTATAATATTCTTAATATTATATAACAAGCGTTGTTTGTGTTACATTATAAATAAGTCAACAATAATAGGAATGTTTTAATAAAATATACAAAAAGAAAAAACAGCAGAACAAAGAAAAAAAAAAGAAAAACGATAATTTTTTTTCTAGGTCCTTCTATATCCTTTATTTAATATTATTGTGTTTTTGTTGTTTTCGTTGGTTTTGTTAGAAAACTAATAAATATCAGGAGTCAATCAGTTAAGATATGAGCAAAAAAAAAAAATATAGATTCAAAAATTTTAGATAAATTCACGTAAAATATTAATAGTTTTATTAAAAAAAGAAAGGACGAATATTAAAATTTTCCTAAGATTTTGGTGCTTGCTGCTTTCGTAAAATTTAAAGGGAAGATGTTAAGCGTAAATTTAGTTTCTTTCAAATCGTAATTTATGCGATAATGTAAAATATTTTATTTACGTTTTGTAAATTAAAAATTCCTTCTTTTAAATTTCAAGAATTAATAAATCTGAATATTGATCTAGTTTCCAAATTTAGTTAAAATATTTTAATTTTTATATTTCAAAAGCTACATTCTTACATTCTTTTCAGCTATTTTAAAAAATTCCACAGGCAACGTGGAAATTTTCGTTTCAATTAAGTTATTTTAAAAAAAAACTCTATATAGAATCAAGATTACTGAATAATTTCTTGATATTTGTCTTAGTAAGCAATTTATGGGATTTATACATTTCCTTTCCACATAACTACCTAACTAAATGATCCGATTCCTCATAGGTATTATTGTTGTATTCATAGCCTTGATATCAAGATGGTATTCTACTCTACGATGAGGACTAAGGAGGGTATTCTACTCTATCGATGAATTTATATGTAATATTAAAATTTTGAATTATATAATTTGATTTTTTTTGCATTGGACGAGAGTTTTAAAATGAGTACACAAAATTGAATTATAAATAAAAATGTGAAAAATTGAACGGTTTTCAAAATATCAACTTTGATATCCTAAAACTCGAGAGGGAAGGCCTAATAAAGGAATATGCCACTAGGTGTTCATCTGGCCGCATTCTATCAGTCTGTTTCGTAAGTACCGTCGAGTCTCGAACACCTGGTATAAAAAATTTTAATCTTAATTTAAGTAATATTTGCTGTGTTCAGATCTAAGCTTATATTTAGGCTTACAAAGAACAAAATTATCTATTTCAAACCCTTCTATCAGGCTAACATAAATGAATTGTGAATTATGGATAGTTGACAGATTTGTTTTATTGACTATAATTTCATAGTAACACTTAAACAAATGTTAAGCTGTTAACCAACTCATACGATTATAACACGCATATTTTACGGTCATCTTCGGTAATTTTGATTTTTTCATACTTTATTATTCAATTGTTCTGTTATAATTTAACAGTTTGCGGCTCCTAATTTAATATTTTCTCTTCTTTATCTTTTGTAAAATTTTTCAGGATTATAACAGTTTTTCCTATAACAAGTTAATTAGTTTTAAATTAAGCACTATGATTATAGAATGTAGTAGGTAATGGTTATAAGAACATTTTTATAAATATGTAAAAATTATCATTTATCACACATACATATATGAAAGCATATATAACAAGCTTCTTATAAAAAAATATGGTAAATTGGAGGGGGCGACAATTTTCTTATACTTTTTTATGAAAAAAAAAAGCAATTTATTGTTATTTTTTGTGGCTTCTTCAGAGTATAAAAAAAAATTTAATATAAGGAATTTTTTTTTTTTTTTTTGTAATTTGTTGAATTGGAAAAAAAAGGTGTACACACAAAATTTTTGTTGCATTTTGTAGCGCATGTCGTTCAAATTGCATTTTTTCCTTTTCTATTTATATTTTTCTTATTTTTTCTTGTTTCTTTTCTTATGTTTGCCTAAATGCAAAAGTTTGATTAAAAATTCCTTTTTTTTTTTTTGTTATTTTTTATACTTCAACAATAACGCATTTATAAAATTCAAATTTTCGTCCATTTTAATTGCGAAATTTTTCTATATATAGAATGTTTTTGTTCATATGTGTGTTATTCACGCCACATATTGTTGAGTGCAAATTTTGTAGGTATACAATGTACTGATATTTGTAATTATAATTTATGTGTAAGATTTTTGATTGACAGTATTGGAAATGAGAGACATTTAAGATAGGTTTTTATAAATAACTTTTGTTATTCTTTGAAATTTCTTTGACATTTAATTTTTAATAATTATATTCATATTTTCAAAAGAGTGCGTTCTACATTGTGTCATTCATTAAAATTATGAAAATGACAATTAAAATAATTAAATCATTGTTAATTGTCATAAATGTCATAAATTGTTCATTAATGTCATCGTCATTGATATGTATGGTTTAAAGTCAGTTTCTTTATTTGTTTTGTAAAAATTTTAGAAAGAGACAAAAATTTAAATTCGTGAAAATAAGGAGAGAAATAATAGTAATAAGCTACTTAATTCTCTAAATTGTAAAAAAAAATAGTTGAAAATTTCTATTACTTAAATAATAACATTCGCGAAGAGTAATTTAAAAAAACGAAGCAAATGACATTCGAAAAATGAGCAAAACAATAAGAAAAAATATATGTTAATAATTACTTGTCAAAATATGAAATAGAGAGCTTCCGTACTCTCGTTTTAACTAACATTTTATTAATCTCTGTACATGAGAATTTTTTTGCTGAAATTCTCATGTAAACCTAAATAAATTTTTCGAAATTTCAAGAAAACTTTCTGTAAATACTGTTAGTTTCGATATTATGTGTATACTTGACTTTGACATTTTAAACGTCAATATGTTATTTAAATTTTAATTTCTGTAATTGAATGTTAAAGTTTTAAGTTATAAATTTTTGAACAAAGATTGTGATACGCTCTGTAACAAAATATGCCATTTTAATGTAATCTAAGTGTCATATACTCTCTAGTTTGAGAAATTTACTTTTAAGCAGAATATTTTTCTTCTTTTAAAGAGTATCATGAGCGTATAGGAAAATCTGTTATATCACATAGAATTCGAATTATTTTTCATATTATAAACTTTGCGTTCTAATATTTTTTATTTATATTATAAACTCGTATATAGTAGGAAACTATTTACAATATTTTAATTGTATTAACAAAACTGTTCGCATATAGGTGTAAGCTATGAGCTTTTTGATAATTTTTTCCTATAATTGTTTATTGGTACTATAAGTATTTACCTGACGCTTATCGATTTTATTTATTTTTTTTTTTTGTGGAGCTCATATATAGTAAAAGATTTTGTGACATTTCAAGATTTTGTATTAGTTTTGCATATTGCTTTGTCTCGAGATCTACATAATAAATGTGTATGCATGTATGTATGTAAGGATGAACTAGTATTGAGCTTATATGCATAAAATTTGCAATGTTATTGTGGCATTCAATGCGTTTTTTTTTTTTGCTTTTCTAAATGCCATTTCCGTATTTTTGGTATTTTATTTTTCTTTTTCGTTATGTTTAGAATAATTTTTTGTTGTTTTTTTTTATTTATTCGCTATTTATCATTTGTTATTTTTATTTTTTTTTTTTTTGTTATTCATACTTTTGCTCATCCTATTGGGAATCTTTATTTGTTATTATTGCCTTAGTTTAGTTGTTATATTTTTTTTTTATTTTATTTATTTCGGGGATGTTCTCTTCTTTTCGATATTTTCTATATATGTATTTTTAAAATCTCGAATAAGCTTTACACATTTAAAAACAACAACACAAAATATCCTAAACGCAAACATACATTCATATATATATATAATTTGTATGTATGTACTTCAGTATGTAAAATGAAATTTAGTTCCGATGCGTTCCTTTTTAATGCATTTACATGGGTGTGTGTGGTTATGCAGTTTTTATTATATTTTTTATATTTTCAGTTTTTAATATTTGAGAAATTTTGTTAATACAATCGTATATCGCTTTCTTTTTTTTGAGAAATTATGTATGGTCTCTTTGTAATTCTCTAATAAGTTTTTATGCATTATAACTGCATAATTTCCGTTTCTATGTAATATAGGATAACTTATCCTAAAATTTTAAATATGTAGATTCAAAATTTTGAAATTCAAATGTTAAAGAAGTTTCTTTTTTATTATTCTTTAAAATTTTGAGACGAGGTTCTTAATTAAATAGCACATTTTTTTTTGGAATGGTTTTGGTTTTAGATGCCTTTAATAATTATTTATAATTGCAAAAAAAATGACTTCAAAATTTTAATACTTTATTGAAATTTTTTATAAATTTTATTCAATTTTTTTTAACAATGCAATTTTTCACTTGCAAATGTGCAAGTAAATTCGTTTTTGTACGATCCGTCCTCGTCATTTAATGATAAATCAAATAGTGGACCTATTATTTAAGCTTTACAGGTTGAGAAGTTTCGGAAAATCCTTCCAGTTTTAAAAGATTTAAAGCATATGCGTTTGTATAACAGTTTTGTGCAAAAACAATTGCTTTATATTACCAAACTGAAACCAAAGGTTGGTATACGCTAGAAATCTTATGTATTTTAAGATTTCCTTATAAAAGTAGACTAAAAAATATTCATTTTTATAAAATAAATTCATTAAAATTAAAAGTGCAAGATAATGTTATTCTACATATACGTATATACACTGTAAAAAATTCAATGACTAAATTTCAAACTTTTGGTTTAAAATCTAGTTTTAGAACCATTTTAGTTCATGCTACTACTTTAAATTCTATAAAACTTAATATTCAAGCTTTCTACAGTTTAGAAATTATTTATTTATTAAAATTTTTTATAGTATATGTAGATCGAATATGATATGTATACATAGAAAATGAAGGCCTATTCGAAAAAAAAATTTAATCTTCTTTTTCTTTCTGTTTCGGTTCCATGGAATTTTATCGTCTATATTCTATGAATTTGTTTAAATTATTCAACGCATATGCTTATTTAAGATTCTAATAATAATTTGGTTTGCATTTATTCAATTCAAATGCAAATTCAGATATATTGTGATATTAAAAGATTTACATTAAAAAAAGCAAATTCGATCATTATAATAATTGTCATTTGTGACATCTGATCTAATTAGTGTTATAATTAATCAATAATACTATAATTTCGAGTGAGTAAAAATTAGAAATCTATACAGGCTGTGAGTAAATAGTGTGAGCGAAAATTTCACCTAATATTATAGAGTATACTCATTTAAAAACGGAATTCGAAATATGATAATAATAATTGGCAGCACTGATAATTCTTGAGAGAAGCAAATCGGAAATCGTCGTATTGTAATCTAATTTAATTTTTTTTTAATTTGCATTTTTTATGTATTGTATTGTGCTATATTGTCATGGGGTATGTATCACATACTATAAATATTTTGCATATATAACGGTTAACGGGTGTTTTTTTTTTTTTTTTGAGAAATTTTTACGGTAAATTTTAAAAATGAGTAGAAAATAAAAAGAAAACTAAGAAACAAAAGGCAACGATTTTAAATTTTTGTTTTTGGTTCTATTATGAAATACAACTGTTTATGCATGTATGTTTGTATGTATATGCTTTTTACCGTTAAAACACTTGATACCGTTAGAATTTAAGTTTGTTGCTGTTTTTCAATTTTCAATTTATATACCGTTAAAGTTGAAGCTTGCTTTTGTTGTTATTTTATGTTTTTTTTTTTGTGTTTTTTCTTCTAAAAAGAAAAACTTTTCGCTGATTTTTTTTTTGTGTATTTTAAATTTTTTTTTTTCCTAAAATTTGAGTTGCAGAAAAAAAAAAACAAAAAGGGCGAGAAAATTACAAGGAAGTTGAAAAAATAAACAAAAAATACATACTAACATTTACAAACACACCACATACAACCGTACACGGTTACCTATTTAACAGTTACATGCCATCTATATAATAATTTTTTTTTAAAATACATTATGTATACATAAAGGAGCTGTTATGTAAATATAAGACAAATAGAGGAAAAAAAAAAGATTTTTTTTCTCAGTGTGGTAATGTTGCTGATAATGCTGATAATGCTGATAATGATAATAAGAGATATTGATTATGATTGTGATGATAATGAAATTGATGACGATGATTTTTCCAATGATTAAAAAAATCGCTGAAAATTGAAAAAATTCTGAATCATAAACGATATTTGTTGTTCATTAATATATTGGTCACAATTAAGAATTACTAACATTCGTTAAGATAGGATGGTGGTTTCTGGTAGATTTTTCTACCATAAGACAGATATGCAGAACGTTTCCCTATGGTATGCGATAAAAGTATATACTAAGATATTGGGAAGTATCGTTAATAAGGCAAGAACAACTTGTTCATACAAAATAGAATGTTATAACTTATACAGGCTGTTTCTGTCGTAGATGAACTATTATATATCGTTACAAAAACTCCCATGTCTCAAGACTCGCGAGTCAATTAATATTTTGTATGAAGCTCAAAGCTTGTAGATCAAGAACGTTCAAGATACTACGGTTTAAAATCAAGTTTGTTTTTTTATACCCGTACGTATTTTCGAAGTGCAATACAAATATGTCATCCCGTTTGTAACGTTAAGAAATAATAGCCTGAAAAATAGACGCAAGTATATGTTTTTCATCGAAGTCGAATTCTGAAATGATTTAGCCGTTATTGTCCGCCAGTTGAGTTCTGTTTACCATATTTTCATAAATGATTTATTAAATAGTAAATACCAGAACTCTATTTGAATTAATACAGAACCCTGAACCTAATATAATACAGAACCCTGTAATACAACTTCGAAAACTACTTATATAGCTATATGTCAGAAATTATTGAAACAATGATGATATCGAATATTATCGTTATGTATAACCGAAGCGGCTGAACGAACCTTTAGAAGCAGTTTGGCAATTATTGTACCCTTCAAATACTTCATTTTTACGACTATAACAAAATTAACCTAATCAACTAGTCTTATTTTTATTTCTAATAATTTTGAGTATAAAATGACTTTAAGATATGTGAAATAAATTTTAAGCTTAAGATTAGATTGTCTTAAATGTTTGACCCAAATTATTTTTGTGGTTAATTTTAATTTAAATTCCATAATTTTTCCCCCATATCGAATAGTTTTTTTTTTTTTGAATTGCGTTCTCCCTAATGCAAACCCTTAAAAATTTCCCTATAAATTTTTTTTGTTTAATCAACTATGCGACAGTGTAATGTAGTGAATGATATTGATTGATGTGACAAAGGTGTTAATTATTATTGATTCTATGACTAAGAATGATTAAGAATGATTTCGATATTTGAAGTAAAATATTGATTGATGTTGAATCTATATGAATTTTTATTTCATTTCTTATATCGTGTTAACTATATGCTCCTAAATTTTATCTTCAAAATATGACAGTTTAATATTGCATTTTAGTAATGTACATAATTTAAATACATACATATATAAAAATCCATTAAACTGCACTGTATACAGTGTGATTACTTTATATACGCGAAAGTAATAGGAACAATAGGAAAAGAAAGTAAAATGCAACAACAAAACAGACGAAAAAAAAAACAAGAGAATTGATTTTTTTTTCCTATTATTGTTTTGTTATTTTATTACTATTGTTAATATATTTAAAGCCATGAGTTGAAAACTCTTGTATTAGTTAACAAATTATTTTATTTTTGTAACATAGCATCATCCACTAAAAAATGCATTTTACATAATATAAGCATCTAAAACATGGAGAGAAAAGAAAAAGGAAAAAGGAATAAAATCTTTGTCATTGTTGTCGCTATTGTCGTTGTCGTCGTCGTCATCATCGTCATCGTCGCAGTTAAAATATAATTTTTTCTTATTCTGCTTTCTTTTTTGTTTTGTTTTATCATCTTTCCGCATTTCGATTCAATACAGAATTATAAGACAACTATATATATATAATATAACAGTATATAGTAGTAATAACAACAGCATAAGTAGCATCAGCAGTAGCAACAATAGTAATAAGTATATTTAGTAATGTAATTGTAGTAAATAATATGTAGTTTATTTACTATACAAGTAAATGGAAATCTGCAAGAAAAAGTATATTATATGTATGAATGTATGTAAATACATAATTATGTAACTAAACATATAAGTATACCTAAAAAATAGTAAAAGAATTATAACAAGAATTTTCATGATGATGATGACAGTTCATTATAGTATTTACTTGTATAGTATAGTGTAGCGAATAGTGGCGAATAATGGCAAAAGGTGGGATGATAAATTTTATAATGATTATAAAAATGTGATTTACTATAAGAATTTTAATAGCAATAATGATGATAATGATGATGATGCTGATGATGATGATGATAATGGTGATGATTATTTCTAATTGTAATAATTGTTCTTCATTATTATTTTAATTTTTGTTTTTCTTCCGAATTCTTTACTTTAAATTTGTTTAACTATTGTTTTGTACATGTTTATAATATATATATGTACATTGGATAAGTGGACGTATGTATGTATAAATGTACTATACAAAATTCTATAATACATATACCAAGTATATCTAAAATCGGTATAATTTAGAAATATTTTTCTCATCTTATTTTCTCATCTATTTTTCTAAAAAGAAAAACATGAAAACTATTTTTTTCACTCATATACATTCCATACATAAAACTGTTATACATATATTTATAAATATTTAAATGTTTGTGTGTGTATGCCTGTTCATGTATTTTTGCTTACATATATAATAAAAATAACATTTATTAAAATAATTTTGAGTGGTGCTATCTGGTGAGTGGTTGTTGCAAATATACCTACATTGAGTATGTATGGATGTACCAAAAAAATATATTTTCTTAAATAATGCAAGCAAGGAATAATTCAACAACAAAAAAATATTATGTACATATATGTGTATAACAAGTATTTGTTATTTTATTATTATTGTTTTTCTTTGTTCATCTGTTTTATAAAAGTTTTTCGTTTATTATCGTTGGTTGTCAAACGTCAAAATGATAACGGTATATAATATATGGCGACGGTAATTGAAAAAAAGAAAAATAGTCGTGAATAATTTAATTTTCTTATATAATGTGTGAAATATTTTCAAAGGCAAAAAAAAAAATTATTAGCAAAAGTATAACAGTAATAAAAAAATTTTAATAATTTTTAATTTGAAACTATTGTGAAAGTACATAATCTTAAAAAAAAAAAAAGAGTAACTATTTGTATGTCAAAGATTGAATAATTGAGAAATTTAAAAATTTAAATTATAAATTTTATAAAATCGACCATCAGATGGTGTTGTATGTGGTATACGAGTGGATATTTGTTGATAGATTATGTAATAAATTATTTTAGTACTTAAAGTCACCGAATTCAATAAAGTATTACAATTATAATTTATTTATTATAAATTAAATGCAATTGAAATTAAAATAAAAATGTTACACAATTAATTTAAAATTAATACAATTACCTAAAGAATTGGAGTAAACTTTGAAATATTGAATTTTTGTAGTTATACTTGCAATTTTACTTTAAAACTTAAAAAATTTAAGAAAACCTATTCAATTAAATTAACCTATAGTTCAAATTTCAATTGTTAATGATTTTTTGAATTTAGAATTTATAATTTGAGAGCATATTTTTTTAAAAATAATAGTGTAGGTGTCAATTTTAATTTAAATATTGTATAAATAATTAAAATTTAATGTACGTTAACACCATTAACAAATTGTAAAAGAATAACTGCATTTTTTTAAAATTTTGTTTAAAATATATCTATATACATATGTTTGAGTGTATTTATTTTTAGAAAACTACTTTTTATTTCTTTAGTATTTTAGTTTATGTTATGCAATGTTTTAATTTGAAAAAAGCAATTTTTTTTAACCGGAAGGCAATCATTTCATTCACACGAAACCTGACTTTAATGGAGACCCTCAACAACTTTCTTTAAATACTAATTTTTTCTTCAATTTAAAATAATATGTGTATATCATACTTCCTTAAATTAAACAATTTTATTTACTTAAAATATTTTAATTTAAGTTTTTTGAAATGAAGTTATACATTAAAAAAAATTGCATATTTTGAGGCAAATGTCTTTCTGCATTGCAATATTCATAAATACATTTAGGATTTCTTTTTAAGAAAATATAAAAATTTCTTCACTCTCAAGAAATTTTTATATTTTGTTTGAATGACACTTAAAATTTATATATAACTATATAATGCGTAAACACAAAATATATTTTCTATTTTAATATTGTTTCCTAAATGTATGCAATCTTCATATGTAAAATGTCATTCCATAGTTTGATTGTTAAAATAAAATAAATTAGAAATTTATTTAAATTGCATGAATGCTGCATAAATCTCTTACATACTGTACATAAAGTTTAATTTCAAGACCAAAACTCAATATTCGAAATAGGTTTAAATTCGAAAATAGTTATGCAATATCACAATATTTAATTAATTAACGCTAAAATTTAATTTTTTATTAAAATCTTGTAAAATGTGTGTATTTTATAAGAAATCTTTTTAAAAATAAATTCTCATATAACTCAAAATACTTAAATATATCAACATGTTTGTCTAACTGAACTTAAATCATCTTCTATGTACTATGTAAGGTTTTCATTCTCAATATACCAATTTAATATATATTGTACCATGGACTTTGAAAGTAATTACATAATTTTCATAATTTTTCACCTATAACACTAAATATACTACATAATTCTATTCAATATATTATGTTCATTTGTATACATATATACATAACATCACACAGTTCTTACAAGTTATGTACAAAAATATTTATGATCGGATGTTAAATTGTTAAAAAAAAAATCTTTTCAAAATCTTAAAAATTTAATTAGGTAATTTATATTTGAAAGAAAAGGAAAATCAATTCAAAAAATCAAATCACATACATATATGACAAAAATGCAATTTTTCAAAAGATGCTCATTCTCTCTCTTTCTGTGTCCCTCTCTTTGTCTCTGTTTTTATTCACATGTAATTTTAAACCACACAATTTTTGGTATGTTGAACACATATGAGCAGGCAGGATAAATTGGTATCTGAATTATTTTTTTCTTATAATATTAACTGTTATACATACTAATATATATATCGTGTGTATAGCGATATATATGTAAGAATGAAAGTATATTTATTTTTTTAAAATTCCCTTTTTTTTTTTCTTGTTCTCAGATTTTTTTTTTTGTTTCTTTGCAAAAAAAGGAGCTTTTTTTTCGATTATAATTTTTTTTTTTATTTTTTTTTCTTGTTTTTCGTTACTCTTTTATTTTTTTTTTCTTTTCTTTTTGTATTGCTCTGTATTTTTTGTTTTCGTTTTTGTAAATTTTTTTTTTACCATATTTTCTTTTATATTTCTTATATTATTATTGTTATTATTATTATTACTTTTGTTTTTGTATATATTTATACATTATGTATTCTTGCATATATATATATATA
Source organism: Condylostylus longicornis (assembly GCF_029603195.1). NCBI lineage: Eukaryota > Metazoa > Arthropoda > Insecta > Diptera > Dolichopodidae > Condylostylus > Condylostylus longicornis. The sequence continues at coordinate 2,304,453 of NW_026577982.1, forward strand.
TATATATATATATATATTATGTGTGTATGTACATAAATTTATCATGTATTTTTTTTTTGTATTTAACTGTTTATAAAATATTTTTCTTTTGATATTTTCATGTACCTATATTTCATCTTAGTATTTCTTTTAATATATGTACATATATATATGGATACATAATAGATAGTATATGTATATATATACGTATTTGTACTATTTATGTACAATATTTTTGTATATTTATTTGTGTATATATATAAACAATGTTCATCATATATATTTATTTATACTTTTATAGTTTGTACTCCCTACATATAAATAATATTATTATTATTATTTTTTTGTGTTATTCCGTTGATTTGTTTGTTTGTTTGAGAAGATTTTCTAAAAAAAAAAAAAAACAAAAAGAAAAAAAGAGGAACAGCAAAGAAATAAAAAATTGTATCAAAACAGGCAAAAAAATAAAATGTACTTTTTCTTAAAAAAAAAAAAAAACTTTTTTTTTTCTTTAATTTTTTCCACATTAAATATGTGTTAGTATTTATCGGGTAACTGGTTGATTCAGATCGATGATTTGAATTTCCATACCAAAAAAAAAAAATAAAATAAAAAAGAAACCAAATGAATTGAATCAAATCAAATTATTAAAAATATAAAAAAGATAATTTCGAAAATTCGAAAATCTTTTCAAAAATCGAAAAATCTTCAAAAACATATTAAAAATTGTTTTATTTAAAATTTTTATTCAAAATTTTCTTAAAACAGTTTAATTGTTATATACACAATATACATACATATTTTATTTACTAATAATGCATACATATTTACATGTATAACACAATATTGATAATATTAATCATTATAAAATATAAAAAATTTTCATTATAATTATTTATTTTTAATTAATAACAACATTTATAATTATTTTAGAAATTTTTTCTTTAATTTATTTTAAAAAAAAAACAGAGTGTAAATATTCAATTATAACAGTAGTTATATCCGAATGTGTATAATAATATTAAAAATTATTAATTATTATAAATACATTCATATACATTTATATTGTACACATAGTATATACTCATATCAAATATCTAATAGCACACCATTCATTTACATATGTATTACGTATAACAATTAATGAGTGCCAACTGTAAAATTATTGAATTAAAAAATTAAATTTTTTAAATGCTATAAAATTAAATTATAAAACACACATATATTACAAAAAAAAAATAATATACTATTAAATTAAATAATTTTAAACATAATTTATTATTAAAAAAATTTAAATATAATTATAACATTTAAAAAAAAAAATCATATACAAAAATATTATTATAATTCAATATTTTAATTGATATACAACAATAACATTACATATAACATTACAATGTTAAAAATTTAACTTACAATAAATAATATAAAAATAAAATTGATAATATTCTATACATACATATTTGTATATGCATATGTATGTATATTTAAAAATTAGTTAATGTTGATTGATGAGTAATTTGTGTAATTTGCATAAATTTTTTACATTAAAAAAAAAAAACAAAAAACACAAAAGAAAAGAGTAAGAAAATAAAAAGAGCTTAATAAAATTGAGTAATAAAAGAAAAAATATAATAATATAGATTTTCTCTTCTGTTTCTTCTATATAATAATATAATGTTACTCTTGTCTCGTTGCTTCTCATTATATTATATACTGAGATATATTTCATATTATAAAGTGATGTTTAATGTGTTATAAATGTTATAATACTTGTATACACATTTCAGAGAATAAATTTAATATCTATATTTTATACTCTTTTAAAAATTTTACTTAAAATGTAATGAAAAATATGTAATTAATAATATACATTTATAATATAACAATATAATATTACAATACATTAATATAGATTACATTAAAAGATAATTTTATATATGTAATGTAATATTTAACATTTATGTTATTTCTAGATATAAGAAAATATTTTACAGAATGCTAACATACATATATATGTACAGATAAATTTTCTTTATTCTGCATTTATGCACATTAAATAAAATTGTTATATATTGTATAATATTATTAACAATTTAGTAAGTATGTTAGAGTATACTATAAAATTTAGATTCCATAAAATATTAGAAGTATATACGAATACAAAATACAAATACAATAAAAAATTTGATCATGGACATTTAGAGAGGAAAAAAATTTTTATTGTTGGAAAAAATTTGCGAAAGAAATATTGTAGATTTCAAGTATTTTTCTTTTTCGGTAATAAAAGACTAATTTAATTTTCTTAAATACAGTGAAAAATTTCAAAACTCTTTTGGAAATTTTTTTTAATTTTTCTAATTTTGTAATGAGAACTAGAATGGGAATTACAATATTTTCAAAATTAATTCCTTAAAAATGTTAATTTTTATTAATTTTATAAAATAAATTATAACGAGGTAAGAAAAAATATTTTATACAATTTTTTCTCAAATAACAGTAACAATAATAGTATAAACAATAACAATAATGTGAGGAAAGAAAAATAATGAGATAATATTGGCTGATTAAAGAGAATTTAAAATGAATGTCATTTATCTGACATTATGTATATGAAAAAAATTTTTTTTTTGTATTTGTATTTTTGTATTATTAAATTTCATATCAGCTGTTTTATACTATTAAAAATTGTATTAATAATATTTTCACATCTACATGTAGCTACTTATCAGATTTTATTGTAAATTTGTATAATTATTCAAATTATAATATAAACGAGTAATTAGAGTATAAATTAGTAGAGACACGAGAAGAAAAAAAAAAAACAAAATAAAAGAAAAAATTGATTTATTATTTGGATTTGAATTATTTTTCGAAATTGGCAAAAAATTAACTTGAAGGAGGGAGTTAAGATTGCAACATTTTAAGTTAAAAACAAAATAAACTGAAATGAATTGAAATGAATTGTGAATGAAGAAATTGTTAGGAACAAATTTCAAAAATTTAGGAACATATCGAATTTAATTAATTACATACAATATTTAAGAGCTCACATTTATATCTTATACATATATCTTTCATGATATTGTCAGAAACTAAAATTACAATTTATTATAAGCGCGTATAACAAAATGAAAATATAAAAATTAAGTAATACATATATATTAGTCGTGTATAATAAATAAATAATTATATGTACATATATATGTAAATTTTGCATGTAAATTGTATAAAAGTTTAACAAAATTATTATAACTTTTATAAATCTTTATATTTTAATTTTTATATACACTTATATATAACTATATATTTATAGTTATATACATAAATAATGTGATGGTGTATAAGAGATACGGATATTATATGGAATGATGAAATTAATTAAAAAAAAAAAAATTTTTTTTCTTTGTTTCCATCCATATTAGTATGGTGTATAACAATTTTATTTTATATATATATAGATATATAATACTTATATATACAAATAATGTGTAATACAGAATAATTGTATGTATACGTACATTTTTATTTCCATAATATAAAATAAATATAATAATAAAATTTTCATTTAATTTTTTTTTTCAAATATATAAGATAAATTTTGGCATTTACGGTGTATGTTTTTGCTGTTTTTTTAATATTACAGATAATTTTCAGACAATTTTTTATCCCAATTTTCAAAAAGAATTTTAATCGCGTTCAGGTTTCGATAATTATTTTAATAAATTAAATTATTAAAATATTTGTAAATTGAATTTTTTTTTTTTTAATTTCATTAAGAATTAAGAAAGACAATTACATAATTTTAAATGCGTAGTTATAAAAGACCAAAAAAATAGAAAAACAACTGTTTAAATACGGACAATGTACATATATACATACATATGTATATTTATTTAAATATTTATTTATAAATTTCACTTGTGGTATACTACTATTTCTTCTTTTAATTCTCTACTACAACATTTTATTTCAAAATTTTTATATAACATATTTACGAATAACAGTTAACAAGTACATAATTTCGAGTATTGTATAATATACTTAATATAGTAGTATTAATTCCATTTGTCATTATATAATTTTTAAAAATTTAACAAAATATATGAAGGCCTTTCACTAATTGATATACTTGTGTAAAAAAGAGCAAGAAATAAAGTAATTTTTCGCCAATTATTATAGGATCAAAGGAAACTGTTGAGGTAAAATTAGGCAATCATATTTTGTTTATTCTTGTTTCTGTAACTTTGTGCTTGATATACAAATATTATACAAACTAAATTTTTACAGTTGCAGATCACATATGAGGCGCTCAGCTCATTAGTGGCCTACTTGCAAAAATAACATTTCGAGTAAATTACGATTGAAATATTTAAATATTTAATTTTTAAGAAAATTTTTAAAAACAAAAACCAACTAATGTTAAAATATGCCAAAAAGAAAAGAGGAAAGAGGAGTATGCCAAATATTTGATAGAATATAGAACAATTCTTTAGACCTTTACAGCTGTATTGAATATAATAATTCATTTTTGGAAAAATGTTGAATAGGCTACTATTGCGCTGAGCGCTTCATATGTACTAGTGAAGAATTTTTTTTTCTACATATAAATTGTTGTTGTAGCAGCGCAAAGTTTTCCTCTAATATGTCATTATCATTGGTATACGCGGCCTTTTGCATTAATCAGTGAAGAAGTTTTAAAAATAAAAATATTAAATTTAAATTTATAATTATACACAGTAATAGAACTGTTTAAGGCGAATTCAATGTTAGAGACCGAATTCCTGTTTTGCGATTTTAACAACTTTTCGTTATATTATTTTCTCCTCATAATATTTCTAACAAATTTGGTTTGAAGAAACGCTTAAATATTTGTAAAAAAAAATGTAAATTTTTTATCATTGCCAAGAGCTTTAAATTCTCTGCCGATAATTTTTTAGATTAATAAGGTTCTAATTTTCATTATCAGATTGCGATTCATACTCATATTTAGTTTATTGCTAAAATAATTCAAATGCTGATTCTTTAATTGAATATCTGGTACTAGCAAGCTTATTCGGTTCTGTTCATTTATTTTCATATTGCAAAAATTATGTATGTAATTAGAATTTGAATAGTTTCGGTTCGTGAATGGAATGGCTTCATAAATATTTTTTTCTTTTCATTATTTTGTATAAATATTTTGTAATTTTCAAATTCATCTTTATAAAAAGAAATTTTAATCAAAAAAAATTTTTTTTTATTTGATTCTCAGATTTTGCTCTTTTTTCTTTTCACATTTTTTTTTTTTATTGTACGTGGGTTACACACTCTTATTTCTTTTCCTTTAGTGTTTTTATGTTGTTGTTCTTATGAAAAAAATAATAATAATTTTTTAATATTTTAATTTTTTTTTTTTTGATTTTGTTTTATATACGGGCATGTTTTATATATACGGCACCTCATAAATGGGTGATCTTATATTACAAAGTTTTATAATAATGTAAATATATATACGTAAGATGAATATGTACAATGTACATACATAATGTGTACATATGAAAAATATATAAAACTAATAATAAATGAAAAAAAAAAACAGAAATGTATAGGAAATTCTTTATTTATCAACCCTCCATTTTCTTATGTACTCTTTGCTGCTTGCTTTTTTTTTTTTGGAATTCATTTCAAAAGTTTTCATGTTATTCTATTTTTTTTTTTATTAAATTTAGTGTGAGATACATAAGGGAAATGATGCATACACAATCTCTTTTTTTCATAAACACAAAAATAATATTTATAATAATATTTTAAAATTAATTTATAACAAAACTAAATAAGTTAGCAAAAAATATATAGAAAAATAATGGTATATAAAGAGTAACTACATACATATATATATAGAAAAGTAAATTAATAACAAAAAAAAATTAATTAAAATAATTTACAAAAATTCTATTAAATTTAATATTAAAATTAAATTTATGATTAAATTTTAAATCTTTAAATTAATAATAATGATAACATAAAATTAGTATAACAATAAAATATAATTAAAATATTTAAAAATAATTAATAAAAGTGATTTAAAATTTTAATTCAAAATAATTTAAATATTGTGTCTATTATACATGTATAACAGTTGTAATAAATGTAAAACTCATATATAAAAATAAAATTAATCTTATTAAAATAATAATTTTTAATATTAGTAAATATCAAATTTATTTATTGTGAATTATTCTTAATTATAAAAAAAAAAAATATTGTGAATAGTGTTGACGTCGGTGAATTGGTTTATTTTTTCAATAATTTAGTACAACATAAAAAAAAATTTCTCTGTTATATATTTTTTTTAATATTCATTTAATGTGAAAAAAAAATTAAAATTTTAACAATAATTTTTGTTTAAAAAAAAATAAGAGGAAATAAAAATTAAAAATTGAATAAAAGCAACAACAAAAAAAATAATAATAAAATAAACAACAAGTAGAAATATTTATATATATACATATATATATATATATATATATACATATATTTCTTCGAAAATAAATATTTTATTTTGGTAATGTGCAGTGAACTACAAAACAATAGCTGGGGGAATAATGGATCTGATGAACATTTTTATTATTATTATTACGTGAGTTTCATTTTTATAAATTAAATTTATTTTTAAGTATATAGCCACTATATGTATATACATACATAAATGAATATGCTCTTTATATATTAAAAAGTTCTAAATTTAGCACAATTGCAAGAATTTTTTATATACATACATAAATTAAATTGTTCGTAATAGAATTTTTTTTTTTTAATTTTTAAGTGAAATTTAAAAATTCAGAAATTTTTTTTTCAATATTATTTATTTATTTAAATTATATTTAAATTATCGATAGGGCAGCCTCCTGTTATAGAAAGAAATATACTGTTAGTACAAGAATTCTTTACAAGAATTTTCCACCTTGTATAATCTCCAATTTTATGAAGCTTATACAAAAGTTAATGTAATTGTTTTATAGCAAGTGTTATTATTTTATGTAAGATTTTCATTGTTAATTCAGATTTATTGACAGAGTACTTAAAGCAAGCATTTATTGTGCTGCTATAAATAATAAAACGTCTGTTAAGTAAAATCATTTAGTCACAACAAGTAAGAGAAATTATTAATAAAAACATACGTAAAAAGACAAGTTTAAATAGTATGTTAAATGGGGCAATACACAATCTCTAACAGAACACAAGTCATACATAATCTAGTCTGATATGAATAGTTCAATTAAATACATAATCTAGTCTCATGAACAGTTCTACTAACTACAGTTTTAAAACTACAATAACATTTCATTTGTGTCGCGTGATAATATATTTTAAATACTCTATTCCAAAGAACGCAATTACATAACATATTCTTGGCAGTCTATTGTTTAACTACAGCAATGTATAAAGGTCCGAAAAATCCAAATCTTCTATATACCAAATGTAAATATTTTTTTCATCAACAATAACAATATCGGCAAGAAAAGCTATTCAAACTTGATAAGTGTATTCTAGAATGATACGAACATGTGTTATACATTCATTGATGACTAAAAGATGAACACGGACCATATCTGTCTGAAAGAATTTTTTTTTTGTAGGTTTTCAACATTATTCGTGTTTTTTTTTTCTATCGACATATTGCTTTTTATGAAAAAATACGCATACAGCCCAAAAGTTTAAATTTAAAATTAAATTTTCGTTGAAAATAATTTATGAAAATAATTTATGCAATTAGTACGTACAATTTAAAAAATAATTAGCATTATTAATAAAGTTTTAGTGGATAATATTGCCATATGGACACAATGTCAAAATATTATAGTAGCTAAGTATGTATTTACTGATTTCTAAAAATACTGGTATAACAATTTCTATTTACTGGTATAACAATTAGGTAAGGCCTAATACTCTCTGCCGTCATCGATTTTATGTAATACTACTTTCTAATTATTATTTTATTATGGCAAAATATTTCATAAATCAATTGATTTCAAATTTGATTTTTTAAATCTCACCGCTATTTCGCCGATATAGTTTTTATAGCATACTTTATTGTTGTACCAATGGTATCTACTTAATTATTTGCTTTTCTTATTCTATTTAATTTTGTATACATATTTTATTAAATCCAATATTTTTGCATTTTATTTAAGCTATTTGTTTCGGCAGGTCTTATTATGTGTATTTACAATAATTTTTTGTACTTGCCTTCCAAATTATTGATGTTTGTCACAATTCAATATTCTACGACAATATACATACATATTTGTGTAGGAAATCTTCATACATAAGAATATATAAGTAATTTTTATATTGCACAAATTCCTTTTTCTTTAAATATTTTTTCTGTATAAGTATACATAATTTTTTTTTGCTTAAAAACGTACATATATGCATAATTAACTACATAAACTTCTCAACTTGTCAAACAAAATATAAAATACATAACCTTACAATTTGCTTTACTGCATACAGTATTAAAACTCTTTTCCACAGAATTTTTCAAAGAAAAAAAAGCTCTTTTTGTACAAAATCTCATTTTATCTCATTTTATTTTTTTTTTTTGTTTCTAAAAAGACTTATTCCAAAAATCCCAAAGTACATACTCAAATTCAGAACAAAAATTAATTACATAGCCTCCTAGTGTATAAGAAAATATTTTAAAAAGTCACCTAAATATTATATTTTTATTTTCGTAAATATATGTGTATGTATGTGTGCACACAATTTTCTTATTTTCAATTTTTTCGCTTAAAAAATATAACACAAACCAAACGAACAAAAAACTGGTGTGTATAACTGGTTTTAAAAATGAATATGATGCGGTAGAATGAATAGCTGTTTTTCTTTTACTTTGGTTTTTTCATTTTTAAAATAATTATTGTGAGAAAGAAATAAAAACACAAATTCCCAGACCAAAACAAAAATAAAAAACAAAAAAAAAAACACAAAACGTGAAGAGAAAACCCCCTTGATTACAAAATTATCACTCATATTTTTATTTTCTTCTTATTTTGCTCTTTGTGTTTTTTTTTTTGCTTTCGTTCAAAATCAGCTGATTCAGAGTTTCATATAATAAAATTTAAACATGGTACTTAAGTACGTATACACACGTAACATATTATTATTATAGGTATTTAATACAAGCGCCAACAAGCACTCTCATATACAGTATATCATTTTTATTATTATAATATGAGTATGTGGGTATGTATAGTTCATATAAAATTATACTCTTTAAAAAATTATCTTGATTTTTTTTTTCTATTGTACTTTTTTTTTTTTGTTATGTTAAATGTTATGTTATATGTCTATTCAATAAAAAATCTAAAAATAAAAATTGAACGTGTGTATTTTTTGTATTAAAATAGCAAAGACAACGACAAGTCGACGAATTATCAGTGAGCCGTATCCGTATCAGTTAACTAACAAAAACAAAAACAAATAAAAAAAAGAAAATTTTTTTTTTTGTACTACAAACTTATAAATAACTTTTTCTGCCAGCCATTATTACAAAATATAATATTATTGGAGAAGCCACATGCTGATGAATCGGCTAGTATGCCGCCGGTTCAACGAAATTCAGGCAATATGCCAGCTGTTATAAAATTTTTTTTTCGTTTATTTTTTTCTTTTCTTCGGTGTTTTTGTTTTGCTCCCCTGTTTTATGAAATTTTGTTTTCATTTTTTATTTTCTCTTCTCTTCTATATTTCGTTTCGTTTCATTTCTGTTTTTGTTTTGATTATGTTTTTTTTTTGTGTGTTTTGTTTTTGTATTGTAAATATAATACTTACACGTTTTGTTTCAAAAATTCTTCTTTTATAAGGTGTTCCCGTTTCCCATTAATTTTTTTTTGTTTTTTGGTGAGTGATGAAACGAGTTGATAAATATTTTATAATAATATAATATTATAGTTGTAGAACGGTTATAGATTTTGACAGAGAAAAAGTAAGAGAGAGAAAGAGACAGAGAGTTGCCATATGGCTTATTTTGTATTTAATACAGTATGTCTATATAATATATTTTAATGTCCATAAAATAGTATTTTCGAGAAATTAATATTACTATGTTCAAAATAACATTGTATATTTAATAAAAATTGGAAAAAGAAAGTTAAGGTTCCAAATTTATGACGATTACCTTAATAGGTTTTTGGTAAATTATCATAAATACAAATTTATTATTCAATTTATTACGATGCCATTGATTAACTTTCGATTCATTCGTTTTCACAAAATTAAAAATTTGAAATATGTATTGTATGTATTTATATTTTGGGAAAAAACTATTTAAGCTTTCAATATTTTAGATTTATATTTTCTTGATTTGGCAATAGAAGCAATATGCGTTCGTATATACATGCATAACGTTCGAACACATATAAATAACATAATCGATTGTTGTGTGGTTATGTAAATTTTATGAACTTTTGTGACATGCTTACAATTTGTATATTTGTATAATAAAAAAAATTAATATTTGCAATGTCATTATGGAACTGTATTTGTACTTTGTTTGCAAATTCGTATTATAAAAATTTTCACATAAACACATAATACTATAATATGGGCAATGACATTCATTTACCCAATTTCTTTATTCAGCCCATTTTAAAATATTAAGTATGCACTAATAAAAAATATGAAAGACCTTTTTAAAATTTATTTTTCTATTGTATTTTCAAATGTAATTTTTTTCCAAGTATATATTACCATATGACCTTATACATACATATGTAAATATGAGTTTTTCCTTTGTAACACTTTCTTAAACATTTTAATTAAAATATTTTATGAGTTATTTAAATTTAGGTATATTTCTCTTTAAATGTCATGGACTTGCAATATGGTGTTTTGTTTTTTTTTTTTGAAAATTTTATTCTTTTCAATTAAAAGCTTTCTTGAAAAGAAATATAATACATGTTCCGATGCATGCCATGATATTTTTCATATCGTTTCGGTAGTAGCACTGTATATATCATTTAAACTGGTATTATGTAGGTGCAGAAGACAATTTTTATAATTACACAGACGAACTAATTTTCTTGAGATGCACTATTTTACATTGAAAAACTTATTACTTACTAGATCATCTCAAAAAAATTAGTTCGTTGTACAATTATAAAAATTGTCTCTACTGTATGTCATTACTATACACAGTAGAAGTATTGTATAATGATATGTAAAATGATCACCATATTAAGAACACATAGGTGATAATATTATAAGATAATTTTACAGTACCCTGGTTGTATATTGCTCCAAGTTAAGCCATTTTTAGTAGTTCTGTACACACATTTATTCCGGTAAATAGCTTCATGTTTTTATTCATATATGTATATGTAGAGAACAAATGTCAAATTTTCAATATTGAATTTTCTAGAAAATTATTCCAAACTTTTAAAAATTGGTGTGTAAATTTAAAAAAATTGCAAAATCTAGACTAAAAACAATATTTTAAAATTAGAAAAATAAAATCGAATTTTAAAACTGACAATTGACAGTCATCATGTCAAACGTTCATAATTTTGTATACCAATATTATGTACATACATGCATATATACACATTAACATATTGTTTAGAAAATTTTTTGCAAAATAACTAAATTTAGCAAAAACTTTAAGAAAAAAATTATTTTTATAATTATTACAAGTGTGTGCGTGTACTATTTTTGTTATATATTGAATATACAGGTGTATATACAAATATGGAATAATTAAAATAAATAAAACGTGTATAAATATTTTTATGTTATTAAAATAAAAACTAAATACTTTTTTTTTTTTTAATAAAAATGCCAATCTAAATAAAAAAAAAATTCCAAACAAAAAAAAAAAAACATTTTTTTTTTATTTCAACTGTCTATGAATGTATACATATATGTATAATTATATACATACAAACATAAAATTCACATTAAATACTCATAATAATTAACCTTGAACTTAAAATTTAATACCCTTATAAAAATTTTATTACATAAAAAAAATATACAAAAAAAAAATAAAAAAGTTTTACTTTTAATATAATTACATATGCAAGTACAGATTCATATACATACATATGTGAAACTAGAATGTAAATATACTTATCTACACCGAGAAAAAAATATACACATACATATATTTTTAATACTATCGCAAAGATTCCATATTTAGTTCATAAAATTTCGATAGACTCGTATGTACCGACGTATTAAAAATATATAAAATGTCGTACACATACCTAAATACATACATATAATACATACATATTATAATGAATACATACATATTATACAGTTATTATTGAATATGTGTCTGTTATAAATATAAATATACAGTACAGTATATACAACGAGTTTATTCGGCCAATGCACTCGAGAAAGAATTTATTCATTTTTTTTTTTATGAATGTAAAAGTTTTTTTTATTTTTTCTATGTTCGGTTTTGTTTTCTAAAGTTTCGTAATACATCATTTTTTTTATATTACCGAACAGAGAGAGGGTATATACCCAAATGCATGGGATGTATGAATAAAGAGTAAAATTGTATGTATAAAAAAGAAACATGTAAAATTAGAACAATACCAAACACATTTACAATATGTTTCAATTTCAATTGTTTTTTTTTTGTTTTGCTTGAGTAATTGAGCGAGGAAAAACGAGTTTTTTTTTCTAATACTAACAATTTAGTTTTTTATTTTTGGAAAATAAAGTTTCTTATACCATTTTACATAAATGAAAAATTCTGCAAAATACATGAAAGAGAACAAGAGAATTTCCATGTTGTTTTGATTGTAGTAGTGTGCTGTATGGAGTAGTTAAAAGAGGGGATAAAAGCGGATGGTTTTAGTCTTAGAAAATTCTATAATTTTGTCAAATAAAATCTTTTCGGATCAAATAAAATCTTTGAAATTATCTGACAATAATAATTACATGATCGTATTCTTGATTTAATCTTAAGCCTTGTTTAATAAATATATGAACAATAACATATTATAGAGAGGAAAAGGAGTAAAAGAATCAAGTACTCAATTATTACTATTTAATTCTTGTTTTTTTAAAGATTTTAACACATTTATACCGATTTAACGAAGCAAAATTTAGTAAGAGCTGTATTTTAATATATACTACATTGATATGAGCTGTTTGTATGTATAAAGTCTCTTATACGAGAGTTCATATACATTTTATAAATACATATATTATCATTGTAGTGGTGTAGAATGCATAATTTTCGTAATCATAGCTATGTATTAAAAAAAGTAATACCAAAAATAAAGTGCATTCCATTTCCTTATTTACTCATATTTATAGTATATGATAATATGAGTGTATGCGTTGAATGTTAAATGAATATATATTGACGTTTCACTAATTCTCTGTTGCACATTTGGCACAAATTCCAAAATGTCAAATTTCTATGTGTATATGTGTGAATGTGCTAAATTTTTTATTGGATTATTTTTTCATAGCTACTCGTATGTGTTTATAATATCAATATTGAATAAGTATTAAATATTTAAATATTATGACATTTACTATAATATTTTATTAAAAAAAAAATTTTTAATGGTATTTGTCTTTAATGTGTTCTCTATATAATGATTTTTTGAAAAGAAAAATTGCAAGAAATTTATTTATATGTGAATTTATGTATGCATTATTAAGAAAATGAAAAAAAAATTTAAACTTTGATTAATCGTACATTTTGACATTGTAAATTTAATTCAAATGAGAGAAAAGTAAAATTATTTACACTCAAAATCGATATAAATGAAAATATCGATTTAAGAATTGAGAAGATTTGAGAAGTGTCAGGGTAATAAAATCGATTTGAATTTAATGGGTTAAATTTTTTATATAAAAATAAATTCTTTTCATTTTTTTATTCAATTTTATTTTCAAACATTGATTTTTACCCCCAAAAGCAAAATAATTTCAATTTATATTAAATAATTTCTCTTTTATATTCTTATTAAATTAGTTTATTATAAAGGTCGATGTCTGAATTTAAATGATTTTCATAAAGATAAATTTTAAAATATGGCAACAATGTAATCTTAAAAATTTTAAGAATATCATAAATATTTTATTAGAAATTTTAAGTTGATAACCAGAAAAGTCTATTTTTCCACTTGTTTTTCTTTCTCTCTCTTTTTATTACAAATACTATAAAAATATTATAAAATATTTGTTTGCATATGTATGCATTATACTACATAATAATATGATATTGCGAGAAAAAAGTGCCGACCATAGGCAATATTTTTTAAGATTAAAAAAGCTTTAAAAATTTATTGATTTTTAAATGATTTTGAAATTAATTGAAAACTAATTAATAGAAGAAAAGTGGGATGAAAATCAAAAAAAAAAAAAAAAAAGTACGGAAATGATGAAGTTCATTATTTGGGATGACATGAAAATTATCAAAATTTGACATTAGGCAAGGTTACAAAGAAAATTGTTTTTTTTAAATTTTTAATTTAAATTAAAAATTTGTAAAAATTAATTTTTACTTTTTAAAATTCAATTAAATTAAAGACAAAATTTAATTTTTACGAAAAATATTCTCTTTAAAAAAAAATATTTTACAGTTTTTTAATTTAAACGAAAAGAGAGCAATTGTAAAAGCTTCACATTTCAACGAACAAAATTAATAGGCCGAATATAAAAATAAACATCATGGTATGGTGAATTTGTAGTGACGTATACATGAAACTAAACTGACAATTGTATATAAAAACACCCATGCATATTATATACAAAATCAAGTTTTTCTTTCTTATACATCCACATACATATATATTATACATCTATGTAAATAATATTAAAATTAGGGTGTGTATACACTCTACTTATACAATTATAATGTTAAAATTTTTCAAAAAATGAAATTTTTGTGTGCCAGACGTCTGGGTTTTACAGCATATTATGTAGAGTACTAAACAAGAAAAAAACAAAAAACAAAAAATATAAAACACTCTTGTGTATTATACATATTGTTATACACATTTATTATACATATTATATTTATAGTAATGTGTATATTTTATAAATGAATATAGTATAATATTCACAAATGTAAAGAAGGTGAAAAAAGAGAAGAAAAGGAAAAGCTAAAATAAAATAAACCGAATGATTTGTAGCAAAAATATCGTATATTCGTATTCGTATCGTATCTTAATCGTATATACCGTGGTGTATTGTGTTGTGAACGACGACAACAACTACGACGACGACGACGACGACGACGATGATGAAATAATTATTATTGTATATCAAAAAAACAACAAAACGACGATGATACTCTTGACAGTGGACTATACGATAATTGAGTCAATTATTTAATCTTTTACGGTTTTTTGTTTCATTTCACAATATAAGATTACTGTTTGGTTTTCTGTTATTAGTTGCTGTCATTTTTTTTTTTATTTTTTTATTTCCCCATTTTCTATTTTTATTTCAATATTTTATGTTTTTTGATTTTACTTTTATTTTTGTTAATGTCATTTCTTTTGTTGTTGTTGTTTCCTTCTTCTTGTTTATTATGATATTTTATTATGATTGTATTAGTTGACTTTTTATTTATTTTTAAAAGTGTTGTGCTGTTATTTTCGATTATATTAATTATATGTTTTTATTGGTATTTACATATGTATTTTGATTTAGTTAATTTAAATTGTTGAAAATATTATTAATATTTTATACAATTTTGTTCAAATTCTTGTTTAGCAAGTTATGTATACATGTACATATGTATATCGTATAGATATGTAGACATACGATATGTAGATATCGTATTGTATAGTCATAGAAATGTTTAAATTAATCGTAAAATTAAAGAAGGAAAAAGTTATAGAAAACAAGAAATGAAGAAAGCGTGAGAGAGAGAGAGGGAGAGAAATTAAGAAATAGAAGGCAAAGAAAGGGTAGAAAGAGAAGGTGAGAGAAAAAAAAAATGAAATGACGCGAGGATAAGAATCAAACAGAAGAAACAATAAAACAAAAAAATTTTTTTTTCTTGGCATGAAATGGAAATTTGTAATACTTAAACATATTTTGACATTTTAATGCTGTTAAGTTGTGATTTTCGATTTAATACAATTAAAAACGATGATGATAATTAAAAAAGTGTATAACAGTTCGGCATCGGTTTATTTTTTTTTTTTAGTTTTGAATTTTTTCTTTAATATGGAATAAAATATTTGAATTGTGTTTTAGGATTGTAGGGTATTGTTTATTTTAATTATTTTTTTAAATTACAAAGAAATTGACATTTTGTGTTTTATAAAATTAATTTAAAATATTTTTTATTGTTTTAGAATTTTTTTTTTGTTATACCGAATACAAATTCAAATTATATGCATGTGCATATTATAAAAATTTATCTGCAATTGTTTTTGATAATTTTAAGATCATTGATTAATAAAGTTATGAAAAATTGCATATTTTGAGGCGTAAATGCTACATGGGTGCAATTTTTGAATTAATTTTAAATAAACTCATCCATTTTTCGTATTATTAGGGATTATACTCTATTTTTTAGAGAAATAATATACCATAAAATGTACCGGAAGCGGTTGACTTTTTTGAATTTGAAAAATTCCAGATATACTCGTAGTATATAGTGAATGTTAGAGGAATATACCCAGGTTGTTTGAATAATTCAAACTCTAAAAAAAATTTATTTTGCAATTTGGATTGACCTGTAATTATATACTTATTACGTTTGTTTCTGAAAGCATTTAAAATTAATTATATCACACAGAAATAAAATGTAAATGACGAGAAAAGTGTGGGAGCTTGCTTTCTTTGATCTCGAATTTTCAGTATTGGGAACAATATTTTCGCAAATTGTTCACACGATTCAAATGTATTAGGTATATATGGTTTTTTTATTATATTAGTTTATACTACATAGGTAATATTTATAATAATAGGTTTATTTCAGATTTTACATGATATAGAATTGAAAAACATTATATTTTATGAAACAGGCTTCTGAAAAAAGCCTGTAATGGCGTATTTCATTCAGAAAAATCTCATTTTGAATGAAATACGTCATTAATTCGGCCCTGTATTTCAATTGCAGGCTTGTTTACATGGTATAGATGTCCGTAAGCAATTCATTCCTTACCAATTAATTAACTTTTATAATAACAATATTTAAATTTTGAAAACTATTATACACTTTTGGAAATAGAATAACTATATTATTTTATTACCTTTGGGGTGGGACTGCATACTTTAAAAAAATTTTCAAAGAATTATTTTTTTTTGTTGTTTTTTTTTTTTTTTAAATTATTCAGAGAAAAGAAAATAAAATAAAATTTTTTATTATATTTTTTTATTTAAAGCAAATAAAATGAGCTTTTGTTTTCTTTGGAGAGTTTTAATAGTGGGAGCAATAAAAAATTACATAAAGTAAAATAAAAAAAAATAAAAATAAAAAAAGAAAAACTTGTTGTAAAAGAGAAAAATATTTTTGCTATTTTTTTTTTCAATATTTTTAAAATGGGATCGCTAAGTTCGTTGACTCCGGTTTCAATTTGTATATTTTATTTATTTTTTATTCGTTTTTAATAAAAATGTAAAACAATTATATTTTATTTCTATTGTTAGTCGAGAAGACATGACATTTGATAATTTGACATATTAAAAACGAGTAATTAAGGCTTTAGTTATTGTTTATTTTATTTGTTTTAGTACAAAATTGATCAAGGTAAAGAATAACAATTAAAATTAATACACTCTTGTTCATATCCATATTTTTTCGGCACACGTACGAAATATCGTTACACAACATTTTTTTGCATCATTAAAAAACAAATAAAAGAAATTTTTTTTTTAAAAAAGAACCCTTTTACAGGCCCATAGTCGGTTGCTTTTGTTAAACGATTAATAATGGTAGGAAAAATTGCATACTTTTTGGAGTAACCGAATTTGGTAAACATTTTTATTTCCAAAAATTTTTTGATGGTATTCCAAAATGTGAAATTTTCTATATTTTTTATATTCTGCACTTACTATGGGATGGGATAGTAGATGTTATGCTTAAATTTTACAAATTTTAATTTGCATTAAGTAATTTTATTAATATTCTAATTTCAAAAAATTTTAACCAAATTAAAAAACAAAATGGAAAGTTATTTATTCCCACGGGAAACATTTCATCGTTATATGAATGAAAAATTTCCATTTTGTTAATTCTTTTTCAATTGTAATTTGAATTTATTCAATTTGAAACACTTGTACATATTAAAAATTATTTTCAATATTTTATGTACTCATGTATAATTTTGCCCATATGCCGTATATTAATTTCGTCATCTTGTTTCGTAAAATTGCGAAAAAAAAGTAACAACAATAATTGAACATGAAAAAAAAAAACTTTTACTTGAAATTTTTTGTTATTTCCTATACGTGTTTTAAAGAAAGGATATTTTAGGAAGTAAATATATGATATATACAAAAAAAGGATATATTAACAAAAAAAAAAAAAAATAGGAAATAATTTGAATTTTCTCTAGTTTTCTCTTATAATAGATTTCATGAAATATTTTGTTGTTTTAGTGTGATGAGACGACGCGCAATAATATCGAAAATTTTCAAAATTTTGGTGTTTTTGTTTTTGTCTTCATTTTACAATGTTCTTTGACATTATATTGGTAGTTATGGTGTTTATATGTGTCTATGTATGTGTACAAAACTCATCCCAACATTATATTTTTTTTTTCCATCATGTCGGTGAACATGAATTTTTTTAAACTTTCATTGGGACAATGATTTTTAAAATTTCTAAAATATTAGGGATAAATTTTGATAATTATGTACTTTTAAATCCTTGCATAGGTTGTTAATGACTCTTCTTTTTTAAAAATATGTAAGACTATAGAATGCATCAATATTTTTTGGTGTGAGAATTTTCCAAGTCTTTCTTATAATTGTCATTCATTGAAATAAAAAAAAAAAATCTTATTTAATGAAAAGGATAACCATAAGAACTGATTATGTTTTTTTTCTAAAATTTTGTCCTATTTATGTTAAATTACCTACATTCTGCTGCAACAATGCTAAAACTCAAAATATTAAGTTCTTAAATTTTTAGTTGTAAAATTTTTTTCCCCTCAATTTCAAGATTTTTTTATTTACAAGGTTAAAATTTTCAATTACAAGGTTAAAATTTTCAAAATTATAAATTTTAATTAAATATTTGTAAATGAAAGGTCAATTTTACATAAACAATTCTATTCTCATACAATACAAAAATTTGCATATTTTATGGGGCAAAAAAAAAAAATTTTTTTTTTAAAATTCTTATTTTCATGTTTAACATAATTCCTAACTAAAATCTCATGAAATAATTTATTGAAATTTTTAACGCGAAGTTCGATTTCACGTTTTAACTCCAAAAACTGCTCTGCAAATTGAAAACGAAACTTAAATTCAAAATAATTTTAAGGCATTTAATATATAAAACTTATTCATATAATTTAACCCATGGGAAAAATGACAAGTTATTTTTTAATAAATAAATAAATTAAAACATAAAAGGTTAACAATTATTTTAAAGCGCATTTCCATACAAAATTATTCAAAAATTTTCCATAAATGTACATGGTATATACACTTATATAATAGAATTGAGACAGAATTTATATAAGAGTATTTAAAATAAAAGATAGAAAGAAATAAAAATTAGTTCTTGTATATACCTAATAGTAGTATACCTTTTATTCAGAGAATAAAAAAGATGAAAAACCATAAAAATAACTTGCATATATTACAAAAAAAAAAAAAAAACATAAAATCAAATAAACAGAGGACCAAACCAAAAAAAAAAAAAACACAAAAACATACGAAAATAATCATAAAATTAGGAATATGCGCGTCTTTTTAAAATAAATATCGTTCATTTTTATATATTATAACTGTAAATTCACGTACAATACACACCCACAATAAACAAAAAAATAAAAAAAATTTTCTTTTGATATTTTCTTGTTTTTTTTTCTATTTAAACATAACAATAAAATTTCACCAGCAACAAATCCTTTTTTTTTTCTTTCTTCTCATATTCAAAGTCCTCAGCTGGCTTTTCCTTAAACAACAAAATCCAAACTAACAACAAACTATATGAAATGTATATGAAAATTAACATAGTGCGTTATGTACACAAACATACAAATATGTTCGTATATATTATAATACATACATACATTTGCAATAAAATAAATTTTCAGTTTTTCCATTCTGTTTTTTTCTTTTATCTTAATATCTATATACGTATAAAACGACAAAATAATTTACATAAAAAAAAAAAAAAAATTCAATATTTTATAACACCACAATCAAGAAAAATTTCAATTTTCTGAGAAAATCGCAAATATAACCGAATAGTAAGCAACACTACAAAAATTCAAAAGAAACAAGAAAATTTAAACAGACACCACAATTTACCATTTTACAATATAATAAGAAAACCCCGAAAAACAAGAAAGGAAAAAAAAAAGCAAAAAAAAATGTATAGGAAACACAAAACACGAGACCGAGACCACAAGAAATTTTTATTCTATTTGTCTTTTTTATTTTTATATTTTTTATATAATATACAAATACTTGTATAAAATATAAAAATATCTATACTCATATATATAATATAATATTTAAGTATGTATGTATAAGTGATACCCAGACCTATCCAACAAAATTCTATTAAAGTAATATAACTACAAAATATTATATTTTAACATTATCAAAATCATCAATATCAATATCATTATCATCATCATCATCATTATCATAATCATCCTTAATATCATTATCATTATCATGAAATATAATAAGGAATAAAATTTTATGATTAAAAATAAAGAATATTTTTTTTTTCTACATTATAAAAATTGCATATAGATGCGACGGCGCGGCAACGTCGCAGCGGTATAACAATTATAACTAAATATATATATTTATATGGGTATATAAATACATATTACATTATTTATATGTATGTACGATAATAAAATAATGTTACGGCAAAATGATTTTCTCTGTATAATTCGTATTACACGATATACCTTCATATATGTGTTATACGTACAAAAGTATTCTCGTATTCCATGTTCACATCAAATATACAAGTAGAATATTAAATAAATTGCATATTTTATGTATCTAATTTACTCTACATGATATAATATTAAAATATTTCATACACATACATATATATATATAAATATTGAATAAATTTGTATATATAAGTTTAGGATATAATCATAAAAAAAAATTTTTAATTTTAAATATTTAATGTGTATAAGAAAATCTTCTTATATATAATATTGTCTTATATACACAAGCATATATATATATATACATTTATATATTTATGAATTATGTCAACATTATTTTATTTTATATAAGAGATAACATTTCTAATATTTAAAATTTTAGCATGTATATTAAAGGATATACGAAAGAAAAATCGATAAATTTTTTAATGTATATATTGTAGCTATCTATGTATTACATATTATTTATACAATATTAAGTACAAAATGTAAACAAATAAAAATTTCTTAATTTAAAGGAAAAAAAAATTTAAAATTCTTTACAAGAAAACAAACATTTTTTTTTGCTTTCCTGTTCTCTTTTTTAACGGAATAAAGAAATTAAATTAAAGAGAATTTTTTTTCTAAAAAGATTTACACAAAAGAAAAAAAACAAATCTTCATTAAAATTTAACAGAATTTTCTTATCACATATTCTAGTATATAACAGGCACTTTTCTCACTTAAAATTACAACAAGTCACCACTGTAATTATTTAATATGAGAGAGTAAATATCAACAGTATATATTGATGTACTTAAGCAGTTTTATTTTTTGGTATATAAAATGAAAAATACACACTCTCTCTCTTTTCTTATATCAAAATGTAAAAATTTAATACAATATTTTTTCTCTCATTTAGAATTCTTGTGTTTCTCTCATTATGTATTGCAAATATTTTTATTATATTTAATACTATTAAACATTTATTTCTGTTATTTTCTTTAAAATTTCTGTTAAATAATTTTATTAGTGTTCGTATTTGCAATTATTTATTTAATTTTATAAGTAACCGAATATAATAAGAGATAATAAGAGAGAAAGAGTGTTTTTTTTTGTTTTGGTTTGTGTTGAGATTTAAGAATATTTTGTTAATAATAATAGGGAAAAAAAAGTATAGTAGAATGTAGAAAACAAATAAATGAGAAAGGACGACAACAAAAGGATAAAATTGAAAAATATAAAATTATCCTTTTTTTTTTCTTCTTTTAAATTTTTTCCTTCGATATTAGAGGATTTTTGTAAGTTAGAAAAAAAAACAAAACAAAAAATAAATGTTTTTTTCGGTTTTCATTTTTTACTTTTTAAAGGACGGAAGAAATCCTTGAAAAAGCTTCCTGAGGTGAAAAACTTTGTACGATTTTTTTTTTAATTTCTTCTGAGTTGCTTTTTTATGTTTTTATATTAAAATTCTCTAATAAATTTTTTTTCGTTTTATTATTGTAGTAAGAATTCTCTTAAGGTAAAAAGAGAAAGAATTTATAAATGAAAAAAGAAAAGGAATAAGAAATAGAAAATTTTATTATTTATAATATTCTTTATTAGTAAGGTAGTTTTCTTTATTATTTCTATACACATATTCATATCTACTCACACACACACACTCAAATTTAATATTGTATATATTATACAATAATTTGTAATTTAAGTATACAGAGTTGAATTTATATACATACAATTAAATATTATATTTAAAATGTATAGAGAAGAAATAGAAGTGAGTATATAATATGAAATGATAAGGGAATAAAAAAAAATGAATAATGCTCACATGTTTATTCTGTAAAAGGAAATGAGCACAATAAACAAGAAGAAGTAGAAGAAGAAGAAGAAGAAGTAAAAATAGAAAAAAAATATAGGAAAAAAAAAGGATAATAATTGATTTAATAAAAATTGATGATGATGATGAAAAAATTTAGGTTAAGTGTATTCCAAAGTTAAATATTGTATAATAAGAGCATTATACACATAAACATATTTACTAGTATATATAGTTTTATTATTTAAAATTATAAATTGTATATATACATAAATACAAAATATTTTATGTATAACAACATTTTTTTCATAATTAAATGTATTAGTGTTGAATTTAAATGGATAACATTTTTAATATTAAAGGAAATAAAGGAAGAAGAAGGAAAAAAAAAATACGAAGCTTTAAGAAAATTAAAATTTTCACACACACACATTATATACTTATATACATACATACATATTATATACATATTATGTTAGACAAAACTCTTTGCATAAAAAAATGTTGTGTTTAAATAAAAAATATATATATATATATATAATTTTATAAATTGTAATAAAAATTAATAATTAAATTAACAGGCTTTAAGGGAGTTATTAAAAATATATGTGTATATAGAGAGTAAATATTTTCATTTATTTTTCTCTTAAATTATTTAATTATTTTTTTATTTTTTTTTTTTTTTTCAAAAAGAAATATGAAAATTAAGAAATTTTTTTTTGTGAGATCAAATCAAAAAGTTATCAATTAATCAATATTTATTTTTATTTTAAGAGATTAATTTAAAATGATAAAGAGAGAATGTTACGTAATAATAGTAATAATTTTTATGTAACAAAGAGCAATTGAAAATTGAATTTTTATTAAATAAAGAACAATATGCAATTATCCTTGACCTTATTATAATATTAATAAATTATTTTATTTAATCAATGCGGTCTGACATTCAAATTGAAAATAATTCATAATAAATTAATCATTAAATGTGTAGAAGTTTTGAATCTTGTAAAATTTAAGTGAAAACTCTTTAATCTTTATTTACATTTTTTTAATTAATTAAGATTCGGTATTGAATATTTACTGAAGACGCGGTTGTGATCAAATTGTTTAAAGCTTAAATTTTACAAAATTTCGAAATATTTATTTACTATTTTTTCATTATAACTTACTACTCGATTATCATGGTTTCCATTTATGAATTGAGTATTTCTTTAAACACTCACTTTCCTGTTCTCCTCATGAGTTCTAGTATTTAATATAGATCTTCAAAGATATTAAAATTTCGATGAATATTATTTGTGAACTTTTGTTTCACAAATTAATTATAATTTCAATTTTACATTTTTTATTATAAAAATTTTCTAAATTTTTGTAATTTGAAAATCCATGGTTGCCAAATTTCTATTTTTCTTCTATTATCTTCAATGTTGTCGCATTGAAAATCGTTTTTTTTTATTTTCCATTTTGAACACAAAGAAGAATAAAAAATTTAATTTTTTTTTTCTGTTTCTTCTTTGTTTTTTTATTATTGCCTTTCTCATTATGTTTTCTATATTATTGCTTCTTTATATTGTTATACACATATTACTTCTCTTCATCATTACTGTTTTTTTTTTTTTTGGTATGAAATTTTTCTGAAAATTTAAGGTTTTTTTTAATAACGGTATGTGCCTAAAATATTAGAAGTTTTAGCTTTTATTTTGTTGTTTAAACTTAAATAAAGCTTTTTCTATAGTATTTTTTTTTTTTGAATCTGTATATGACACAAATTTGGACATAATTATGTTGTGTTTGGTAGAATACATGATCTTATACAATTTATTTTTTCTAGTGGAAATTATTGTAAATTAAATGATAATTTGGAAATATTTTCATAATTCGATTTTAATTAAATTTAGCTCCCAAAATTTACCCGAAATATTTTCTCTAATTTTGCTTTGTAGAATCCTCTAAAATTTAAATTGATTTAATTAGAACTTAAATATTGCATACACACAGATTTTCATATGTAGAAATTGCATTTAAGAAATTGTCTTTCCTTCGACTTAATGAATGTCTGCCGTTTATACTGATTGTTCATACCTACATATTTCCAATAATCATACTAGAACTTCACTTCAATCGCAGAGACGCCAAGAATACTAATACGAACTAAGTCATGCCTTTTACTTATCTCGCTGCCTTTTATCAAGTACTCATGACATTTCTGGTCGTCAGATGCACATACTGTTTGAGACTAAAACCAATTTTTGGTTATTAGTTCATTGTATTTTTCAAATATTGCTGAGGTAAAGAGAGGATCCTTATATCAATTTCTCAGGAAAATTACATATGCCACCTGGTCAGTAATGTTTACCGACATCAAGATCTTAAAGGTTGTTTAACAGAAAATTATTTCTTGATGGTCAGTTCTGTATTCTTTTTATAAGTATACAGCCGAATGGAACAAAAATATGATTAACTCCATTGTTTATAACTCATAATTCTAGAAAAATCAATAATATTTTCATAAAAATCAAAGAATCGATCATAATTAAGCTTTAATAATTTTTATGAAATTCTCATTTCTTAAAAATTTTTTTTTTTAATTTTTTAAAGTTCATATATATATGTGGAATGATTACAGGATTTTCAACTTTATTTCAGACAGATTATGTTTTTTTTTGTCTGGCCGAAAAAGGATTTCAAATTTTAATAGTTTGTTGTTTTATATAGAAAAGTTTCACAAAGAAAAATAGAAAATTTTTGTCTAGCCTCATATTAAAAATGATAAAAAGTTTTTATTTTTTTCTTCTTATTTTGAACTTTTCTTATAATATAGGTGTTTAAAAATTTTTGAAATGCAAATTTAAGTTAGAAAAGAATTGGTTATTCATTAAGTTACTTAATGTTACAAGTATGTGACTTGTATTTACTTTAAGTCACGTTGCTCATTTTTAAATTAACAAAACTTTAATTTTAGGCTTTTAGAATGTTCAAATCTCAATTTTATGTAAAATTTGTGAATTTTCAAGGACAAACTTTTTAGATGAACTCATAATATTTGATCAATTTATTAAATAATCGATTTTAATTTAAAGGAAATTGTTGAATATGTATTAAAATACATGCTTGAGCAGGCGGTACTTATGAGATTTTATTTTTAATACATTGATGTCGCAACATTACCTGTCATTGATATAAACCAAAATGTCATCGAAGATGTTAAAGATCATACAAGGAATAAGAATCGAAGCGTTAAAAAATTGACGACAAAGTTTTTAATTAGAATTTTTTAGCTTTTAAATTACGATTAACATTAACGTCAGACTTAAAGATTCTTATGGCGAATTCGCCAAGAAACTGGCGAATTTGACAGTTTGGGTATTATGTATGGCGAATTCAGGATTTTTCTTGTCGTATTCTCAACAAAAATGTAGCAAACGGAAATATAATGTGACAAACATGAGAATTTTTTAATTATTTATTTTAAAATACTGTCAATAATGCGTATAATGCAGCCAATACGTAAACAATTTGGTTAGTAAAATTATTTCCCATGCATAACAAGTCTATACTGAACTTGAGTTTGTCGACACTTCTATATATAATGTATATATGTTTTACATTAATCATATGGAATGAGTGTGTCGTATTATGCCATATTTGAAAAACACAACATTTCGGCATTCTTATTCTAAATTTCACTCAATTTAAATTACAAACTTATAATATGTATATATACTCACACATTAATATTAAAAGAATATTATTAACAAAATATATTTTATATTAAAATATTTTTTTTTGTCAGAGATCCCGATTATGCGCGAAAATGATATCATTTGAAATATTAAAATCTAATGTATATATATACAAAATATATTGTATTATAAAATGACATTAAATCTGAAATAAAATTTATGTATATACATACTTAAATATTCATAATAGTTTCTATATTTAACTTGTACATATGTTCATACATAATATGCACTCATTTGTGCAAGAAATAAATCATTTTTCAAAATTGAATTTTATTTTAAGCATAATGATTTCTTTTATACATTATGTTGTTTGTTAATTGTTTTTTTTTCCCAGTGTAAAGAATAAAATACTGAACTAAACTGGGATATTTTAAAATGTTGAATTATTAATAGTTGTTTTTTTTGTATTTGTAGCTTTAGGCATAATGATAAAAATATGTTATTTAAATAAATTAATTTGATTGTATACAAAAAAAAAACAATATCAAAATAGCCCAACTATATAGATTTATGCAAAATAGTGTCATTTTGACGTACGCGTTCAAACAAAATGAAATATTGAAAGGGAAATAATTTGAGTGTAAATTTAAAATATTAAAAAAATTTTATAATTTGTAAATAACTAGTAAATATTTTAAGTTTAAATTTATAAAAAATATTAAAGGAATTTTATTCATTCTAAGCGATTAAAATTGGATTTTTATATTGATTTCTGTAATTAATCGTTCGAATCAGTCTAATTGCCATAAATAAGTGCAATAGAGAGAGAGAGAGAGTTCAAGAGAGTTCTTATATAGGAAATACAAATAAATATTTGAAAACGTAATCTAGTTACTAAAATTGAGTACGATTTAAAGAGAAAATAATTTTAAATATTTGAAAACGTAATCTAGTTATTAAAATTGAGTACGATTTAAAGAGAATTTCAAGCTTAAATATAGGAACTTAAGATATAGGCTAAGAGATGTTTAAAAATAAAAGATCATTTAAAGAGTGTTTAAGAGTTTGATTATACAATTAAGCATCGCCTCAATTAGTATAAGGTGAACGCAATAATATTTTTTTACGAACTTCAATTTGGTCAACTTCGATAATATTCGCATGTTTTTTTCTCAGTAACTTTTATTTTTTAAAAAGCAATGAGAGTTGCTCCCAATACCCAGAGACCTTATACTTATCGGAAGTGGTACCAGTATAAAATATAAATTTATGTATATCATTTAACATAAAAACTATAAATTTTATATTTTTTTTTTCAATTTTTTAACTGTAATTATGAAGTTTATTGAATATTTTGTATGGAATGGCAACACTGTCATTATGGATGTAGAAACCCGAAATTCATTGAGAAAATGTTTTTTATAAATTTTTTTTATTATTTAATTTTCTAATTATTATTATTAGTAAATCTACACTTACTGTGTACAGAATAAATTAGAAAATTTTAAAAATTGCATTTAGAACAGTTTTGAATATACATACTTATTATATATTATAAAAACTGTCCAATATAAAAGAAACCGACTGTGTAATTTTTACGTTTATTAACAAGTATTAATTTTAATAACAAGTTACTATTATTACAAAATGTGATACGACAGGCTAGTCACCTACCTAGTTGAAAACTCTATGACGCAATGAAACTGCGGTATGACTACTATCTTTGATATCATGCGCTAGCCCTATGCTCCTCCTAGGAGTGAAGAAGGAAAAAAGAAAGAAAAAAATTAAAAAATGCGAGAACTCAACAATTTTTCGATAGTCGAGGAGGATATTAATCTAACTTTATCTTAATTTCAAATTAAGAATTTTTAGCAATAAAAATTTTTTGTTTTTATTTAAATTTGGAAGAAAAAATTTATAACTGTATACAGTCCTGAATGCTTATTTAACGAAAATTTTGTAGAAATTTTTATAAACTAAATCGTTTATTTATGGAGTTTAACATTTTCGATTTCTAAATTTGTGTATTACTAAACCATGTAATTTGATTTTCGTTAAACGACTTTGGTATTTGCAGAAATGGAAAGATAGTACCATAAAGGTTTTATAGGAGCGAAATTCGAATTACATAGGAAGGCCGCTTACTTTGTCACTTTCTTTTATTATCACTTTCTTGTTTATTACTCGTATACCTTTCCTCGAATTATAACAAATTTAATTAATTTTAATTAAATGGGCCCCGTATATATATATTTATTCAATAAAGTGTTATACTATATAACAATAATTTCCAAATAATATTTTTTTTAGATAATTAGAAATTAATAACTTTTGAAATAGTTTTCTATATTATTAGTTGAGTATAAAACTGTTATATTGCCAAGGTAACGTGCACAATATTAAAATAACCATTATTTTATTCACGCATACATAAACTTCAATACTGTATATATATATATTATATTATGTTTATGTATAAAAGTATTTAAAAATATTAAATAATAAATATAAAATTATGAATATAAAGATAAATCTATTTTATCTCTAGAGTCTAAAATACTTATAATAAAAAAATAATATAGACAAATATTATACGCCTTTAATATACTTGTATTAAAATATTTTGAGAGAAAATTTGAATAGAAAAAGGATTTACCAGCAGGTAATTCATTTATTTTCATCGAATATTAAACGAAAATAAGATATTTTCTCTATTATATATAAACAAAATAGTTGTACATGTGTATATGGTAATCAAACAGTTAAAATTAGAACAAGAATTTTCTATATATAAACTAAAAATACGTTTTATAAATAAATATATACAAAGTAAGCATATACCTACAAACTATTTTGAATAGCCTAGCTGTTTTCAATTAAAATTTATTAAAAGGAAGAGTAAAAGAGATAAAAATAGTTTTATTTATTTTAAGTTAGGCCTTAAATTTTTTTTATTCATTTTTTTTGTTTTTTATTATTATCCTAGGCAGGTCTAAAATTTTATAAATTATGCATATCTTCTATATACAAGTATAACAAGAATTTAAAATTTTGTTTCTTGTTTTTCTCGATTGATTATTTTATCTTTGGAGAAAAATCGTACATATAGGTTTATGTAAGTATGTGGATTGTGCAGGATTCCAAAGGAAAATATTGAATGTAGCAGCTTAGTTTTATTTTAATGTTTTGTGTTTTTATTATTTGTTTTTAAATATTGTGAACATCAATAAATTTTTCGAAATTATAATCAATGTATAGAATTCAGGGTAGTTTTTATTTGATAGCGCCTAATTATATGCAATAATATCTTAACTTTGTAATTTTAATTATGAATAAATTCTTAATAGAAAATTGCTTCACATTTAAATGCATTTAAAGATTTGTTAGTTTGTTCTAAACAGTTGCTACTTTTAATGTAAAATGAGTTCCCTATCTATTTTGATTTCAAAAATTCATCCCTGCTTCTCTCTTAATTTTCATGCTCTAAAAATAAAATTCAATATTTTTTAACTTTTTTCTCTAATATTTTTATTAGTTTCTCTTTATAATCTACTTGAAATCAATATTTTAGCGAATATTTGAATTTAAATGAAATCAAGGTGAGTAATTTATTTTCACAAGTAAGAGTTCTTAAGTAAGAGTTTTGAACTCTAGAAAATTTTTATTAATATTAATAAAGCTGAAACATAGAAGTTATTAAATAATTGATGAAACCTAGAAATTTTTAATTGAATGGTGGAGCAGTCATTTTATTGGGTAATTATTTAACAACGGCGGATAAAAAAGGTAGAAGCCGGCAAAATTTATTACTTTCAAAACTTTGCCCACCGAATTTGCTTTGCTCATTAGCGAATTAATTAATGTTATTTTAACTTATTTATGGTGTCTAGTGCTCGTCATCTAAATTTTATTTTTTTTTAAACAAAGAGATCACAATTTTATATAATACTTGCCTCACCCCACCATTTCAACTTTTTCTCATTAAAAACATTGGATAGAGAGATTTGAAGAGAGAGCAATATTATAAGAGAGAGATGTATGTAATTTTTTAATGAGTTTTTTGTAGGGTTTATTCATTTTCTTTTCAATTTTTCAAGGATAATTATACTAAGAAATACATAAGTAAATTTTAATTAAATAATACTATAATGTTTTGTATTGATATGCCCCTACTTATTGGACAAAACCATTTGAAAATAAAAGAAATTTAACTGTAATATTAATTGTAATATTTAGAGAGGATTAAGATTTTTGCCCATTAACGTTGTTAGTGACCGCGCCAATTCTCTTCAACCCAACACCCTTTAAGTTGCTGCATTAGTGTTTTTGATGTTTTCATCTATTTCCCGCCACGGGGTTGAAAAACGTAGAAATGTGGTAGAAAATAGGAGCGTATGAATAAAATACAAAAAAAAAAAATTACCTAAAGTTTTTTCTCTGTTTTTTTTTTCCTCTGTGTTTTCATTTTTATTTGTTTTTATTATTTTGCAGTCCTTTTTTTTCTCTGTATGATTATTATTCTCCTATAGTGGGATAAGGACTAAATTTTTATTTTTCTCTTTGATAATTTTTTTGTTTTTTCGTTTGTTCCAATTATTATATTATATACCAATATATAAAAATATATGTATATATATATATATATGTAAATTTGTTGTGTGAAATATTATCGTGGGAGTGTTATATACTTACTATCGCATAAAATAAAATGAAAAGAAGAATAAGAAAAAATAAAGTATGTATATGAATGTATATATACATATAATATATTTAAGTAATATGAATAATTTGTATGTATGTACATTGTACACACAGATATGTATAATTTTAAAGATTGATATAAAATTATATTGACAAGTGAATATGTTAGACATTGAATTTGTTTTTTTTCTTTTGTTTCATTTTCCTTACATACTTTCGAATTTGAAAAATATCAATAAATGGAATGGAATCGAATATTAAGAAAATTATGGTAGCTAGTTATTTTATTATAGAAATCAATAGGAAATTATTATAGTTAAAAAATTGACAAGAAACATATAAGAAAACAATGAGAGTTCAATGAGAAAATAGTGAAAATTTTTAAAAATCGAAAAATTTATTGGAAAATTTTTAAAAGGATCTTTCAAAAATTTTCATAGCATATTAAAAGTATGGGTTTAATTCGATTAATTATGTAAGATTAGGGTGATTGAGGATGTAAAATAACATTTTAAATTATTGAATTTTGTTTTTTGAATAAAACTTGAGTCAAACTTTGAATATTTAAGCAAAATATTGTACGATTATAGAGTGTTAGGAAAGTTATGCGTGAATCACTTAATCTGGGACACAAAATATATTTATTGTCTATTTATATAATTAAAGGTTTCGTGACCTTTTGAAAAATTGTTCGTTTTCAATAAATTTGTAATTAAACAAAATAAAATTTTTTAGGAATTTATTTTATGAATTAGTTGACTAAAATGACTAGCAGCTTATACTGTTTTCAACAATTTCCAAAAAAAAAAATGGCTTCCAAAAAAAGAGCTACCATTCTCTGACAAAACTCAGAAGTCGGAAAATGACCGGATTGTCGATATTTTCTCAAAAAATCTACATATGTAAATTCTTTATATATGAATTTTCCTCATATTTTTTCGTCTTCCCATTCCAGACTAGAAAAACAAATATTTTACAAATAAATATGGTAATTACTAGCATTTCTTTTACTAGTATTTCTATAATACTTTAGAAATATTTGCTTACTTTTGAAATGTTTATGATTATCATAGGAATTATAGGTCTAGTTTTATAATAGTTTCAAATTTTTACAACATACTGTGGTATTTTGTTTTTTTTTTTTTTTTTTTGTTTCTGGTGTGTTGTACATAAAAGCACCTATTTTTCTTGTTTTCCTGTTCTTGTTTTCTTATTTTTTTGTTATCGTTATTGTTGCGTTTCTTTTTATTTATTTATTTATTTATATTATATATAAATATACATAATATATACCTTAATGTGTAGTGCACATATATATATGTTTGTGTACGTGTGTTTTTTAGTAAATTGTATTGAAAATATGTTTCAGTTTTCTGGCGATATTTTACAAAAAAAAAAAAGAAAATAAGAATAAAATAAAATTATTTTTTTTTATTTCCTCTTATACTATGTTATTATGCTTTTGTGTGTTGCTTTTGTGTGTTGCTGTTGTTGCCTATACATTTTTATTATGCTTTTTGGTTTTCTCTAGTTAAGGTATAGTTAGTTGTCTTTCCATTTTTTTTTTCCATTTATTTATTCATTTTTTTTTTTGTGCAGCAATATCCTTTTTATGTAAATATATTTTTGCTATATATCACATTCGTATATTATTGTTATATATATATATATATATATATATATATTTGTACCTTACATACACACTAGTTATATACATATATATATATATATGTGCGGGAATCAGAACCAAATTGTATTTATAAAATTTTGTTTTTCCATTTTTTTTTTTTTTTTGTATAGATAGAAAATTTCTTGATGATGATGTGCACTTGCGCCCACAAGAGGTCCTGTTTAAAAAAAAAATTTATATATATAAATAAAAAAAAACATACAAATAGAAAAAAAAAACTTGAATTTAAAAAAATAAAATTTTTTTTTTTCCTCAGCTGAAAGTTCCTTTTCTTGTTTTTTTTTTCTCGTTTTCTTTAATTTTCTTTTTTTTTATTTTTCTTATATCGCAGCTTCAAAAAATTAAATTAAAATACCCGGGAGCTTTAAAAAAATTCCAAAATAAAAAAAAAGGAGAGGAAAAAAATGAAAACTACAAAAAAAAAAAGAGAAAAACACAACGACACGCAAAATTTAAAGAGAAAGTAAAAAAAAAAAAAAAAAACAAGAAACAAAATGAAAAATTCAAAGAAATGATGAACAACCCTAAATAATTGAAAAAGCTCCTTCAAAGGATTAAAAAAAAAAAAAATTTTTTTTTTTTTTAGAAAAAATTACGGTTCTTTTTTTTTTCGTTTAGGATTTTTTGTGTGTTGTTAATTTTTCCTTTATTTTTTTTTTTGTTCCGTTGTTTTACTCACTTTGTCTTGTTATAGTTGTAAGCTTGTTATGTATAGAAACATTTTGTATATAGGGACATATTAGCCAATATTCATTGTAATCTATAAATAAAAATTTCAAAACCAGAAAATGAGTGAACATAAATGTGATGGATGTTTTCGTCGCATACAGACAACAAAAACGAGGCTGGTATACGGAATAAAATCTTCTTCGTGTATATGTAGTAAATGTGTTTCATATAGATTTAGTTTGGTCAAATTCATTTTACTTAATAGCTCCTAATTACATTTTATTTGATTATTCTACTTGGATCCACACATAAGAATTTTTGACATACGCTAGAAATATTTTCGTATTTAAGAAGGAATTTCTATCATCTTATGCTGATCTGAATAAAAAACTTCCCTGTATTATATATATGTCTCCATAATACTTTACGCTATATTTTAAAAAATTTAAAACTTCTCCATTGAATATTTTATGAATTTTAAAAAGTTGTAGTAAAAAATTATGAAGTTATAGGAAAAAATCGATTCGCATTCAAAAAGATTCTATAATTCTATAAAGCTATAGAATCCTTTAACATCTTTTGATTTTTGTTAATGATTATTCAATTAGATAGAATACGATTTACGCTAAATGAATTTTTTATTAAATATTTGCGATAAATATTTTACATACATAATTATTGATACTCTGAAAATATGGTACAATTAATTGACAAGTCATTTTCTTTACATACTTTTTGAATATTTTTAATTATAGGAAAAGTTTTATGAAAAATTTCCTTTAAGAGTATTGATGAGCTGTAACCAATACGCTCATACTTAATATGAAATAAAATAAATCTAACCTAATCCATTGGGAACTATATATTGAATTCAAACAAAATGATTTGTAAATTAAAAATTTTTCCATAAACAAGTAAGAATGTTGTTTTCTTTTGATATTTTGTAATTTTATTGCATACTTTTAGGGGAAGAAAAATATTCAAAAAGTATAGTAAGAAATCTATTTTTCGTGATAATGATAAAGTTATGACATTAGTCATTTATATTATGTGGAGATTTATATATATAAAATATATATTTATATTTTCTGGCATTTACCGTTATTTCTCACCATGGCAGATAACGGAGTAGATAAGATAGAATAAATTATTTTAGCTTGATCTCTAAAAAACTGCAGAAATTTTTGTAAAAAGACGCAC
Source organism: Condylostylus longicornis (assembly GCF_029603195.1). Lineage (NCBI taxonomy): Eukaryota > Metazoa > Arthropoda > Insecta > Diptera > Dolichopodidae > Condylostylus > Condylostylus longicornis. The sequence goes on from NW_026577982.1 coordinate 2,339,256, forward strand.
GAACAAACAGGCAAAATATTTTTTACAAACTTATTTTCGAGAATTTTGTCAAAAAATTGCTAAAAAAGAAAGAGTTCTCCTTTTTAAAAATATAAAAAGGTTATACCAAATGAATTGTTGCTTTAGGGACTATAATTGAGAATAATAATGATTGTTAATAAGATCCAACATTATTGTGTGTTTGATATTGTGTACTAGTACTGTGTTTAGTAGAAAAATATTCTTCAGTTCATGTTTCATTTATTATTGTTTTATATTTCGAAAATATTATTATATAATATTTTATACTAAATTAAGTGTTATGCACTTAAATATCGAAATCAAGAATACTAGGTTGATTTAACAATTTTTTGTTTCTTATCTCCAATCTTGACGCCAATTATTTTTTCTTGTTTTAAATTCTACCGCTGTCTGAAACCGCTAAAATTTTCAACTCTCATATTAGCGATCTAGAATTTAAATATTCCAATTTGTAGCCCCTGATAGAAACTATATTAGTTTTAATTGTAATGTTATAATTTCATGCAATTAAATTATAATATTCATAGTATAGGTTTTACAATCTAGTTTATAGAAACTTTTCATAAATATTTTTCAAATTTCTTAAATTATTTTACTTCCATGTTAAAAATATATCTCATAATACTACTGAATAACGATTCATACATAATTATATTATTATACAAGTATTTTGTTTGCATTTTCTACTCTTGTTTTTTATAGTTTTGCCACATCATTGATATCGAAGATTTTTCAGTTTTTCTTTTTTTTTATTTCATTTTCTATGCACATGACAAGTAAATCTCATAAAATTTGCATTTTCATATATAAATATGAGTAAAAATAAAATAAAATAGAATAAAAAGCATAAAGAAGAAGAAGAACAAAAAAAAAAGGAGGCCTACGCAATAATAATGAAAATAACAAGAATAACAACAACAGATGTGAAAAGAATCCTTTCATTTTGCACACATAAAATAACAAAAAACAAAAAATACAAGAAAAAATTTAATGAAAAGAAAAATATAAAAACTTTTTTGTTAGGGTGTGGACTTTTACGAAGTGCTCGTAATTGAAACAAGATGAAAAAAAAAAAAATCATAATAATAAAAAGTGAAAAATAAAATCAAATATGGCAGATATATTAGGATGCCCCCTATATAGGCACAATTCAACCAACATTAGATGCGTGAAAATATTTTCGCAAAAAAAAAAAACAGAGAAAAAAAAACAAACAGAATAAAATATTTTTCCATTTTCTAAGATAAATTTTATATTTCCGCATATACATATACATGATTGCGTATGAGTATATGTATGTACACATATTAAATATACATACGTACATACATTTGTATAATTTTCATAAACTATATATAGAGAAATAAAATGAGGTCAAAAATATTCGATTTTTTCTTATTTTTCAAATAAATATTTTGAATTTACAATTCCGATAAACTTAGAATTTCTAAAAGTTTCTATATCCAAAAATTAATTTATTCAAATGTTTCGTGTGTACACACACTTACTTATATGAGTGAATGTAGTATTATAAATACATTATTATATTTCTGATATTATATAACAATATCAGATATTATAGAGTGAAAATGAAGTTCATTAAATATACAATGGCAACATTGTGTGTGCGACTATACAACAATATCTATATTTTATATACAATTCAAATTGCGTACACTAAAGCAATTTAGATTATGTTGGGATAAAATTTCATTGTAAAGATTGAAAATATTAAATTTAGAAAATTTAAGAGAGTGCGAAACGTAAAATTATTTTTAATAGTCTTTTAGTAAAATTTTACAGATTTTACCTGCAATTTATAAATTGTAAATTATTTTGGTTGTTTCTGTACGTTTTCATATAGTCGGTATTATGGAAGAGTCACGAAACTGGTTTTTTGGGAATAGAAAAATTCAGAATTTTCAAAACTATCTTTATAAAAAATTCATGTAATTCTAACGTTAGTATTTTCGGGAAAATAACGTTTTAAATTTTACACGCAACTGCAAATTGATATTATTGTGTATATTTTCAAATGCATTTTTTCTCGAAACACAAAAAAGCAGTTTCCTGATTCTTTCATAATACCAACAATATGTGAACAGGAAAATTTAATAAATTAAATACACTGAGTGTAACATTTCAAAATCTCCTCTTTAAAATCAATAATTCAGTTCGAATGAGAATCTATATGGTTAAATTAATTCCAATCGGAATTCCACACTAATTTCCGATAATTATTTAATTTTATCCTTGTTTTCAATAATTTTAAAACTGTTTATTATATGATGGCTATGTCCGTTCGTTTCTTCAGGGCTTTGTTAACGAAATTTCAAGATTTTTTAAACTATAATGTTATAGAAACACCCTATGTAGCAAACTTATTTCTTTTGCTAAAATTTTTTACAATTCTAGATTAAAGATGGTTTTTGATAACTCATTTTTTCAAAGTCAGTAATCCAATAATTTTTTGTTTTGTAACGGTAAAACCTTTCCTACAAGAAAATACGACTACTTATAATTTGGCAGGACTAATTTTCGCATGTGATTTCACTATTTTGTTAAAACTTATCCCCCAGAAGTATGCAATAATAAGATAGTTCGATATTAAGAGAAGATAAATTTGAACGATCAAGATTTTATTTGAATTTAATTAGAAATTTTAAAAATTTCAAAATATTAAAATTAAAAATAAATTTTCTAAATAATTTTTATAAATAATTTTTTTCTTATTTCTTTTTACTTTCAGGTGAGTCAACTGTCAAACAATATTTTATTATAACAAATGTAAATATCATAAATTTTTTGTGTAAGTACCATTTTTCGAATTAATTTTTACGATTATTATCAGTTCGAATCTGTGAATTGCCACTTTCTGGTCGGAAGCTCTATAACCTATACCTAGAAAAATGGAAAAGCTACCATTCTCTACGTTGCTCAAGGAAAAGATTATTTAGTACAAAAAAAAAACTTACTGAGCACCGTTTCTTTCTCATTTCCTCTTTGTTCCTAAAGAGTTATGAATATCATAACTGTATTTTACGTTTAGAATTATTTTGTATATTTTGTAAGCGGCTTTATTAATAACCCGTTTGTATTAAAGAACTCATCACTTTCATGTTACATTGAGGGTTAAAATTATTTTTTATTGTTTTTAAAGTACATTTTGCAGGTAACAATAATTTGTATACATGTACATTCGCCTACATATACATAATAGTCTATATTACCAATTATAATTCAATACCATCGATAATATTTTATTTCTCATACAAACATTTTATAAAAAAATATAAAAAACACTCCGACGAACATTAAAATTGTATAAAATAATGGAGTGTATGTATGAGTGTTCAAAAAAAAAAAAAAAAATTCCATCAGATTATTGTGTCGTTGGTTGTTTGGCGGTGGCAACATATCGATAAAATTTTTATGATCATTAAAAAAATTTTTTATATTAATTTATTTTTTTTTTTTTTTTTTCGTTTTTTATAAATTTTTGATTCGCAAAATTCGTAAATTCGCGAAAAAATATTATGAAATTGAACTGAGAGACACAGAGACAAAAACAGAATGAAAATAAGTGAAAAAATTAAAATAAAAAAAAAAAACAAGAAATCAAAAATTTATTGAGCGAATTATTTGACAATGACAGAAACCAAAAAAACAGTACCATGTTACTTCAGGTTTACTGTCATAAATTTTAATTGTTATTTGATATTAAATCAAAGATGATGTAACGCCATGAATTTTATATCGAATTTTTTCTTTTATATGCAATAAAATTTTGAAATTTAACATAAAAGAAATTGTTTTATTAACAATAATTTGATTTATTACTGTGGTGGCGCTTTTATTTAAGTACTATGGGTCGGCAAGACGATCATTCTGATTCGTAAGTTTAGAGATTGATTGTTTTCGTTTGATCCAAAACTTTAATTTAGCATGAAAATTTTAAAGGGAAAATAAAATGAAAATTATTGTGAGGCGGTTTATCGAAATCATTTAAGATTTGCCAAAATTTAATAACAGAATTATAAAATTATATTAATGTTAATTTCAACATATGTTTTCGGTGTCCGACGTCACAATTGCTTCGAGCAGGTTTTCATGAGCGTTCAGGAATCGCCATCAAATTCTCTTAGAGATATCATCAGGTTTACACTAGGAACAGGAATATTATAGGTGTGGGTAGGTTACAGTAAGTCGCGAATACCTGGGGTGCCCCTAGGAAAAAATTTTCATCGTTTCAGCTTATAGTTAAAAATTCAGGTTTAAATTTAATTTGGATTCCCTTTTTAAATTTTTTAAATTTTTTGCATAAATTTTTAACTAGGCTCGCATTATTTATCATAGAGACTACTAACACTTATACGGTTAGCGGCATTTCCTATTAAGGTACTTTCCAAGACTTAGTTTTGCAACTTAGTTTTACAATGATTTCCAAATACGGTTGTTTCTTTTAATTTCATTTTAGAAATTAATTTTTTTTTGTTACAATATCATTTGGAATTTATTCGGTCACTCATTTTTCTTTTTTGTCCTTTTTTTTATAAAATATTGTAAGCACAATATGCTTTTGTAATTGTATATAATATAAATTCAATAATATTGTGGTGAGTTAAATGTAAATCTCATAAAAAGCTGCAATTATATTTTTTTGTCATTTTTTCTTCATTTTTTTTTTAAATGCTTGTTTTTTTCTCTCTTTGTTAATGGTTCTGTTTTTATGTTATTTTTAATTATTTTATATTGTTGATTGGTGAATTATTATTTTATATAATGTGCGTTGTAATAAAAATCTTGTATAATAAATTGTTGAAAATAAATATATGGATAGTAATAATTGTAGTGTTTAAAATGAACTGATCAGGGAGAAATAATTAAATTCAATAAAGGATAAAAGTATTTTGAAAAATATTTTGTGAAAAATAATTTCATTTTAAAATCAAGTGAGAAAAAAAAACATTAATATAAATCTGTTAATATAATATGCTAGATTTTCATGTTAAATATTATTATTATTGTTATTATTACTATTTTTTGTTTCTTTTTTGGTTAAATAATTTCTCGATTAGTAATATTGTGTGTTATTATATAAATTTTAATGTTATGTTAATAAAAGTTAATCATTTTAAGACCACAACAAATTTAATTATTTATTTTATTGGTATATTATGCATTTAAAAGGTAATTAATTAAATGAATACGATATAGGGAATAAATACGATAATAGGGAACTGCTAGAATATTATATACATTTAAACAAAACAGCATTTTTAATTTATTTAGTACATTATTTGATTGGAATTTTAATATTATTCATAAATTTTCCCGTGAAAAGTCCCGCAGTGCGCTTTGATTTAACCAGGCCTGGCAAAAATAATTTCAATTTTTGATTACGTGTATCAAATTAGGTTAGATAACAGTAGAAGCATGTTACAAACATCTGAAAAAATTTAAATCTGAAAAAAAAAAAGTATTTTTGTTTTAGTAAATTTTAATTCATAAATTTAAAAATTCTAAATTCTGTTAAATTGATTTTAATCACTATTTTTTTAAAAAATATTTCATAAGAAAGCAAATGGAAATAATTTGTAGTTCTGTAATAAATTCATAAATAAAATTATTTTATTTTACTACTCACTAATGATATATCTAATTATACGATTTTGAATAAAAATGACTTGATTAAGAATAAAAAATATTCTTTCACTAATTTTTACACTTATTTTTCCTTATTATGCTGTTTATTACATAAGGAAATTTGAAATATCCCTAAATTTTTACATTGCCGATTTTTTACCCCCAATTCTTTGTTTTACTTTTCTGTTATTTCTTACAACAAATTATGTTAATGTTAGCTAAATCATTTAAATTTGTTATAGTAATTTCCGATCTAAATTAACTATAATATACTGTAACGTAGACAATGTAATATTTCACGTAAAAAACGTAAATAATTATTTATTTTACGTAAAAAATTGTAAACAACCCTTTATATGTAAATACGTAAATAATTCTTTATTTTACATAAAAAACTAATTTATAATTCTTTTATTCTTATATTACTAATTTATAATTCTTTTTTTTTATGAAAAAACGTAAACAATTTTTCATTTTACGTAAATAATGTAAATAATTACTTATTTTACAACAAAAACTTAATTAATTCTTTGTCTCACATAACAAATGTAAACAATTCTTTATTTTACTTAAACATTTTTTTATTTTGCGTAGAAAACGTAAACAATCCTTTATTTTACATAAGAACGTGAACACTTCCTCAATTTACCAAACATCGTAAATAATCATTTATTTTGTTTAAAAAACATCAGCAATCCTTTATTTTACGGAAAAAGGTAAACAATCCTTTATTTAACGTAAAAAACGTAAATAATTCATCCATTTTACGTAAAAAACGTAAATAATTATTTATTACAAGTAACAAATGTAAATAATTCTTTATTTTACGTAAAAAAGTTAAATAATTCATTGTTCAACGCAAAAAAACGTAAATAATCCTTTAATTTACACAAAAATCGCAAAAAAAAACGTAAACAATTCTTTATCTAATGCAAAAACGTTAAAAAATTTTTATTTTACGTTAAAGACGTGAACATTTTTACTCCGCTCGGCTGTAAAATCTACTAATATTTTAGAGAAATTTTAATATTGTGGCATATTTCTTAAAAGGAGTGCGATGTAAATAAAAGTGTTCACTTATTTTCCTCCCCATTGTACCAATAGTGGCGTGGACTTTAAAATCATAGTCTGGAATGATTCATAATAGTAATTTGTCATGGAATAATACCAAACAAAATTTCTTCCAAAAATAATTCGAAAACCAATTGCTCGATTAAAATTAAAATTTTTTTCTAATATTGTGTATACCGGTTACATTACGTATACTGGTAAGAAATGGGTTAATTAAAAAGAATTTTATATGCTTTTTTTAAAGTTTTAAATTGAAATTTTTTTCTGACCGAAGTCAGACTTTCTCATCTATTAATTATGGTTTCTATATAGAAAGGGAACATATCTAAAATTAATTTGAATTTGAATTTTTGCACAAAAAAAAAAAAAATAAAATAAAAATATGATTTTAATTTGAAAATGATTAAGTGGTAACAAAAAAAAAAAAATATCCTTTTTCAATTTTGTTTCTTTTTTGTTTTTCTCATTTTGTTATTTTCAATTTTCTTTCTCATTGTTTTAAAATTAAAATTGAAAATAAGAGAAAAAGAAACTAAAGTAATTATTGATTTTTATTTGTTATTTGTGTTTTTCTATGTTTTTTTTTTGTTTGTATTTTGTGAATATCCTTGAAATAACACAAGCATCATAACTTTGAATTTTTTTTTACATCTTTTTTTGTACTTATGTTTTAAAAAAAAAAATATGTATTTATATTATAACATTTTACATATAATATGTCCGTGTATTTGTATATGCCACACGGAATTTATACGTACATGTCCTTAAAGCTAAAAAAAAAAAAAAAAGTATTGTAAAGCATTAAACTGCATGTATAGTTTAATTTTTTTTCTGTTTTTTCTCCTTTTTCTTGTTCTTGTGATTGTTGTTTTGAATTATTTTCATTTTAACTTTTACTTTTTTTTTTCTTCTTATTTTTTTTTTTGATTATTAACAGAAAATCGTCCTTACTTTGTCGTTTTCTTAATAATAACAATAATATGATTTCTATCTCGCTCTTCTCTATATAATATTATATGTTGAGTATATATGTATGTATGTATGTGTATTAAGTAAAATATTTTTTATTTATTTATAAAATATATGTAAGAGAAACGATGATAGTTACGTAATTCTGGAATAAAAAAAAAAACCGAAAAAAAAATAAAAGAAATTGAAAAAAATTTTTTTTTTTTTATTTTATTTAATTTTTTTTTTATTTTATATTTTCTTAACTTTAAGTGTAAGTATATAATATTTTGTATTAATAAATAAATAAATAAATAAGAAAACAAGTATAAAACAGAACAATAAAGAAATGAGAAGAAATCGCGGAAATTGCGCTTTATAAAATATTCAAATGAGCAACATTATTTTATATATACATATATACATACAAACAAACTTGGGTATATACTAATGGTTATATAAATATGAAAGTATACAATATACATACTTGTATATGAATAAATTGGGCGCATACAAGGAATAAGAGGTAGCTAAAAATAAATTATAAAATAAAAAACAAAAAAAAAAAGAATCAAAATTATAAAGGTGGGCAGTGAACACCATTTTCATAATTTCTTTCTCCTCTTATTTTTTTATAAGATTTTTGTTTTTTATTTTTAATTCTCTTTCTTTTATTTTCTTAATTTTTTTTATCTTATTTATATTTTAGTATAGAGAAAAGTTGAAATTTTATTGATTTTAATATAAAAGCCAAGAACAGTTTTCTTATATTTTTCTAATTCTAATTTATCAAATTTTTTTATAATTCATTTTCCATTAAAAATAAAAAATTTTTATTCTTATAATTTTCTCTGTCTGTTACTATTAAAGTTCGAATTGCCTTTATTACTCACTACATTCCATGATACTCCCTTTCAAAGGGATTCTGAACTAAAACGAAGTAAAAGGTGTGAGAGGGTTGTCACTCGTTAAAAAAATTAATGGGTTAAATATTTAAAAGAAAAAAAGAGTATTTGATAAATATACAAGGGAAAAGTGCCAATATTGCCAATATGTTGAAGAAGTGACACACTCATTAATCTAGTTTCATTTTCAATTTTATTCCAAATTTTAAATTTTTTATTTCAAATTTCATATTAGATTGTGTTGTTTGTTGTTAGATTCTGAAATTTCTTCTTAATCCTTTATTTCTCTCACAAAACAAATTTCACTGAAAATAACCAAAAAGTTCTTGAAAATGCAACTAACTTAATGTTCATAAAATTTATGAATTCTGAAAAATTTTCAAGGTATTAACAAAATTTGACATGAATTATTTACTAAAATATACATATATACAAATCAGAACAAGGATATGAGCATAATGTGGATGTTTGCAACTACTTTTTCGATAAACAATCTAATATAAAAAATACTCAACCACACATCTACATTATATCAGCCATAATATACTACTTTTATGTAAATATATTAATTTCGAAAAAGAGTTTCGGACAACATAATGCCAGGAACAACATAAACTAAATTCATAACATTCAAAACCTATTTTTAATCGGTTTTTAACGCTAAGGAATGAGCTTCCGAAAGCTTTAACATCAATTCCGAGCCATCATGTATTTTAAAGTTGAGTCATTCATTTCATTTTGCGATAAATTTAACTATATATTTTAAAATTAATGCAGTAGAATCAATTAGTAAAATTATCAGAGAAAATTCTACAAAAAAAAAATGTTTACTCCCAAAAATATGCAATTTTTAGTTAGTTGGCAAAATTTCAAATTTTTTAAATTTTTTTAAAAAAATAAAATAAATTTAAAATTTCTTCTAAAAATTTTTATTTCTCAATTGATTCCTTTAATTTTACTACTCTTGGCAAGTAACTTTGTTTTATAACAATCTAGCAATTTCAGCAATAAATTATTGATATTTTATGAAAATTTTTTTTTCTAAATCCTAAAACCATGTATTTGTTAGCAAAAAGTCAACAATTAACAACAAGTTTTAGAATAAAAAAAATGAATTCCACTAAAATCTATTATCCTTTATAAATTTTCATTTTCATCTTTTAAATTCCCATAATAATTTTCGGGTATGCATCATATAAATTTTATATTAAGTTATAAAAATTTATTAAATTGTCTTCATTTACAGTTCAGAATTTAATCACCGTAATAACATTTAATACCATTTTATAAATATTTCATAAACTTTTATTTAAGCAAAAAAAAAAAGGGAATTTTTTTTTTGCAAAAAAATTAAAAATGTCCTTAAATGAGAAGAAAAACCAAAGGAGGAAAAAACAATAATAATTATTGTTTATATAACTATCAAACCATAAAATTTTTTACACTTTCAAATAGTGAAGAAAATTACCATAAAATTTTCCTAATTTCTTTAAAAAAAAAAAAAAAAACCATAGTAATTTTTTTTTCTTCTTCCTTCCATATTCAAATCCCTTCTCATATCCTTTAGAGGTTTGGTTTTCTTTTCTTTTCTCTTAGTTAGGTACATAACACAAATGATATACATAATTCTTTTGTATGAATATTTTTAAAAATGAAAAAAAAAATCTTGTGTATATTGGAATGTGTGTATGTGTGTATGTTTTAAGGACCTTGTATACATTTTCTGCTTTTTTTTTGTTTATAAAATTTTTCTTCCGTTTGTACGTTGTAAAATTTAATGGAACATTTTCATTGTTTTTATATAGTAACTTATAACTAAATTTTTGGTTCATCAAAATATTATGTTAGAGTTGCCACAGGGGTAAGAGAAATTTTAAAGAAAAATGAAAATAAAATTTTTAAGAATGAGTTTTTTTTTTTATAAAATTTTATTTTGAATCATTTGGCGGCCACTAAAAATAAAAATTTAACTAAAGAAATTCGAACAAATTTAAAAAAATAATGAAATTCTTAAAAATTTTATAATCGAAATTTTGATTTAATTGAGAATTAGGGGATTATGTTGTTTCACATAAAATTTTAGTAAATATTGCGTTCTTAATAATTTCAATAATACAATTATATTTAAAATTTACTACAATGACCAATATTTTTAATATATTAACTAGGTAATAATTATAAAAATACTGGTCACAGGGGTACTTAATAAAAGACTAGGTAATAACACTATTCATTATCATAATCATTGCTCTTTTTAGAATGAATGATTATTTTTGGTTCCAGAAGTCATTTTCAACATACAGTCATTCCGCTTTTACAACTTCATAATTCTGATTGAATATTTACCCATATTAAATGCAACATTCACTGTACTAACTAAATACTTGATATCTACTTGACTGATAATAAAAATTGTCATGTCTCTACAGAAGAGGTTCCATCTTCTTTAATTTCATCATTTACTCTTTCTTTTTTTTTTCTGTAAATTTTGAGCCTGAACTTAATTTATAAAATCATTTAATCATAATTTATAAAATTTTAATTTATGCAATTCTTTTAAAATAAAATATAGAAAATTTTTCAATCAAACATATTACAACATGTTTGATTCCGTTTTTTTTGTTTTTTTTTCATTAAAAATTAATCTAATACAAGTTCGAATGAAAAAAAAAAGAAATTTTACCCTCTTACCTTCGTGAAGGGTATATTAAATTTGGTAGAGTGTTTGTAACCAGTTGAAGGAGTTATCTGCGTTATGGGTATGTATATTATATTCTTGCTCAGTGTAAAATTCGGCATTAATTTAGACATGTCCGTCCGTCTGATAACTTTAAAACGAATAAGGCAAATGTCACCAAACTTTTACAAATTGTTTCTTCTATACAAAGGGCGGACCCAGTTCTAATTGAAACAATTCAGACAACGGATTCGAGTAGCTACCATACAACTCAAAAAATTTGTTTTAAATATTTTAAAAAATAATAAAGGCATAAATATGAAATTTTGTATAAGGGATGGTTGCATCGATTGTATAGCCACCGCTATAGATTTTGTGTACAACTCCAAAAGCTATTTTTAAATATTTGGAAAAATATAAAAGTAAAATTTACGGCAGTCAGACATATCCAATCAGACGTATCCCTGTAGCTTCTATAGAATGATTTCACTGGTTTGAGTACACAGGTTGTACCAACTGAAACGTCATTATTTGCTTGTTCTTTAATTTGACACCGAAAAATTTCAAGAAAAAAAATATACGTAACAAAAAAAAAAAATAAATATCTTTAATAATGATTAATTGATTGATTGATTAGAAAATTATTATTGTGCATTTTTATATTATAAGTTAAAAAGGATAATTACTGGATTGAGTTTTAATTTTTATATTATCCTTAATTAAGGATATACGGTTACTTTTCATATATATATATATATATACATGTGCATATACATAATATTAATTTTAGTGGTATTTTGTTTTTATGTTTTATAACCAGCATTATAACTATTTTTTCATTTTATTTTTCTTCTCTGTAATAATATATTGATAGTTTCGAGGACGAATATTTTAAGGATAAATAATAAAAAAAAATATATATATATATACAAAAAAATTTTAATATACATGCATAATATATAGTTAAGTTTAAATATACAACAAGGAAATGAGAAACTCCTCATATAAGAAAAAAAAAAAAGGACGAAAAAAAAAAGAAATATGAAAATAAAGTGAAACTAAACGAACAACACACAAACACCAAGGAAAAAAATAATAATAAAATTTGTAGAATTGTGTTTTTGTTTTTACATTTTTTTTTTTTTTTGCAACATGGGTACATACACAACATTAATTTTTATTTTAAAGCGTTGAGTCGTCCTGGTTTGTTTTTTTTGTTTTCTTTTCGTTTACGTTTTCATTTTCTTATTCATTTCCTTTTATGTTTTTATTAATGTTTTATGTTTTTTGTTTTCTTTTTTTTTCTGTTCTTGTTTTTTTGTGTTTTACTACTTTTCTTTAAAGAGAAGAGATTCTTATATTCAGGACATTTTTCATACCAATTTTTTTTTATTATTATTATTTTTTTAAGTAAAAATCTTTTCTGGTTTATTTAATGTAAGTCTTTAATAATAATAAAAATAATGAAAACAATAATAATAAAAAAGAGAAGAGAAAAAATAAATAAATAAATAAATTGTAAAACAAAAGGCATAAGGAAACATGCGCATTACTTAAAATATTTACGGTTTTTTTTTTGTTCTCTCTGTGTTTATGTAAAAAGCAAAAAAAAAAAAATTGTAATATATATTTAAAAGGATTCTTTAAAGGATATAAGTTTTTAAATGGAAAATAATAAAAAAAAAAATAACAGTATAAGAAGAAGTAGAGGCAACAAAAAAAAAACTTTTTTCTCATATTTTTTTTTTCTATATTTTTTTTTATTTTAACTGAACTTTAAGGTTTGCATATTGTTTTTGTTTTTGAATGACATTTAATAATAATAAAAATAATAAGAGAACAAAAAAATAAAAAAAAAACAAAGAAGAAAAAAAAATTGAATATTTTTAACTGAGGTGAGTCAAAAGATGGTAAAAATATTTTTGTGTGAGGACGAATGGGTGAAGGGGGAATGGGGTATGGGATAAAATAACGAGTATAGTAAATCGAAAAAAAAGGGGTGCTATATATGGTGGGAAATCGTATATAATATTATAAGAAGGTGAGTGAGAGGACACTGGTACATACACTGATTGGGGCTAGATGATGAGTATGGGTATGTGAAATTAAAAAAATAAAAAAAAAAGATGGGTTGATAGGTTATATAAAATGATGAGAACAACAAAAATGAAAAATAAGGAAAAAAAATTGAAAAAAAAAAAAAATTTTTTTTTTCTTGGTAAAATTTAAACAAAAGAAAAATTTTTTATTTTTTTGCTGTAATTTTTTTCTGATGCAAGAGTTTTTGCCTCTATGCATATATATATATATAACATATATATATATATATAACATATATATATATATATATATATATATATATATATATAAATTCTGTGACTTGTTCTTATCCTTTTACACTTGTATCTCATTTTTTTTTTCAGTCTTCTTCTCTTCCTTATCTCATTTTTTGTTTAAAAAAAAAATTCTTTCAGAATATTTTTTTTTGTTTTTTTTTTCGGTGTGTCTCTTATATTTTTTGTTTTCTCTACTTTAAGATTTTGTTTTAAAACTCTTTTGTATATACGAACATATTAAATATTAAGAATGCTTGTTTTATAATAATAGTGTTGCCATTTATTTAAGAATTTGATTTTGATAAAAAAGAAAATATTTTTTAAATTATTGCTAATATAAGACAATGAAAAAGAAAAGTTTTGATTCTTAAATGTCCCAATCAATTTAAATTCTATAACCAATTTACATATATACTAAAAATCTTGTTACAAAAATTCATAAGTTTTTTTTTTCACATACATGATTAATTCCTTAAAACTAAATAGATACATAGTTAATCTGTTATTTCTAATTTTTGTATTATTATTATTAAAATTGTAAAGTGTGCTAATCTATGTACTTATACGTTAATTCTCAACAATGTTAAATATTGAGTTTTAATGAAACATAACGTTAGTTAAATAACTAGCAAAGAGAATAATTCTACGTTTAAATTTGAACCGTGGCTGTATAACATTTTTAATTAAAAATACAGAAAATTGAACTGCAACAACATTTTTTGTCCGCATGAGAAATGGAATCTTAATATTAAAATCATAAGAATGTACTGATTTTAATATCTTTATAATCATAGAAACTCATAGAACTATGTGTTTTTTTTTTCCATTTTATGATGAAAATATTCAGTTTTAGGTTATGGAATTGCTTTAATTATATGCTGAATTGAATGTCGTATTGAATTAATTAAACGAACATTGAAATAATTTCTCAATTTTTGAATTTATTAAAAAATTAAATATCAAATTCTTGATAGAATTTTCGTACAGTGTTCAATTCACAAGGTAATCTCAATATTACTCTGCCTCTTTAGACTAGTTACGTGTACTTTTAAAAGGAACAAAAATAGACAAGCACCCAATGTAAATTATTTCGGGGAAAAAAAAAATCAATAATGATAGTGGTCCACCTCCGTCACTATTCTTTGACTTAATATTCAAATTAAATCTACAATCATAAAAATACAGCAAAAAAAAATAACATTTATTCGCGTTAGAAATAAAAAAAAAGGAGAAAAAACTCAAAAAAATATTATCAAATTTTTTTTTTTTTAGTCGTGTTTATTCGATTCAGTTTTTTTTTTTGTTTGTTCGTTGTTCTTGTTTTCATTTTGACCATTGTTAATAAAAGCAATTTTCGCAAAAGTTATCAAATTAGAATCTCGTTTTTGTTTTAATTGTGTTTTTCTTGCTTTTTGTTTTTGTTTTCTATTCCATTGAACATAAAAATATAGAGGCAATTTTTTCTTCTTTTTTTTTCTGGTATAATGTAACGGTATTTTTTGCAATTGCATATATTTGTAAATATGTATATAATCTAGTATTCATTGGCATATTTATCTGAATACATACATGTATATATATACATATATATATTGCGTTTTGTATTGATTGAGTGCATCGTAAATTGCATTGCTTGGTTATTGCGTCGGTTTTGCTAAAATTTTATTTATTTTTTCACATTTTTCGTATTTTTTTTTTGTATTTTCTTGTTACCATGAGGTCTGTGTCGCCATCTTTTATGGTTCTATGAATATTATGGTTACATACATATATTATATAAGTACATATATAATTATGTATGTATATAGAAAATTTTTCCCGTAATTTTCCGAAAAAGGATGTGTAATATCCTTTATATTTATTTAGTTTTTTTTTTTTCCAATTTATTTTTTTACTTATTCACTTTTCTTTTTTAATAGAAAATTTTAAAGAATAAAAAACATAGGAAAATATAGAAAATTTTCTATTAAAATTGTGTGTGTATCAGAGGACGACTTTGAATATATTTCTCTATATTATGCACGTATATAGAAATGTGTATATTTTTTGATATGCAAGAGTACGTGTATTCAATTTTTATTAGAAAACCAAATGTGAGAAGAAGAAAAACGCGTTTTATATTTTTTTTTTATTATTTTTCTTTTTTTATATTTCATTTTTTCTCTTTTTATAATATATTAGCGATAGCGACTCTGATTCGTAGTTATTCGGCCGTAAAATGCAACAAAAAATTCAAAAATAAAAAAAACTGAAAAGAAGAACTTTTTTATACCATTTGAATTGCACAAAACTTACAAGTAGTTTTAGGACTTTAATATTAATTGTAGTAAATTTACTATAATTCTAAGGTATTTTGTTTTGATACGTTTTGTTATCAATCATCAATTTTAACCTTGATCTCCAAAATCCAGCAGTGCAGGTATTAATACCTAATTCAACAATTCATTCTTATAAGCTGAATGATTTATGAATACCGTATTGCAACATTTTGGAAGTCAAAGGATTTTATATGAAAGTATTATAGTCACATCGGCCTTAATGTGTAAAGCTTCTTATTTCCTTAAAATTTTTTATAATCTATTGTGTTTATTCACTAGAATTTAGCGCATTACAAACAATATTATTTAATTTACAATATTTTTTTAATAAGAAAGCGGTATTTCTAATTCATTTCTATTGTTTCACGTAAAATAAGAAATATCCGACCGGTTATCGTAGAAAAATAATTGAGAAGAGCAGAGAAGAAGAAGCGAAAGTATGTTAAAAAAAAGGTATTGTATAATAAACGCAAATATGGGACTCAAAAATAAGATGAGAAATATTAAAAATTGAAGCAAATCGAGGACTCTATACCCAAAAATTTATATTATAAGACTAAAAACGCAAATTTAAATAATACAGAAATTGTGCTGCAAATATTAAAAAAGACAAAAATTTGGTAGAAACCAGCAGTATATAAGACAAAACAAAGATTTCTACGGGCACGCAAGAGATTATTTGTTTAAGCGTTTACAAAATATTTCTACTAATTCAATAGACACTTTTTACTTGTTTACCATCCCTGTTTAAAATTTTTTTTTGTCTTTTATGTTTGAATTCTGAAAAACTCTGTGATGGATTTTTTTGTTTTATTTTATTTTTTTTTTTTTTTTTTTTTTATTTATTTGTTAATTTTTATTTTCTATACATACAACATAAGGTTTTTTTTTTTATTTTGTGCAAGGATACACAACAAAAGCGTAAAATGTTTTTATTGCATTTCTTATTACCAACATCATGTATCCTTCGATTGGTTTAGAGATGCAGAAATGCACAAGTGTATCATATATGAATATTTTCGGTAATGTTTTTATTTTTCTTTTTATTATTGTAAGAGGAGCTTATGCCGCATGGGGAGTTAAAATGTTATTAAGTTAAAAAAAAAAGAAGAAAAAATGGAAAAATAAGTGAGAACCATTCAATCAGATCTTTATTTTTAATACAAACAAGACTGTGCTGCGAAATAACGAAAATATAAATGGAATTTTCTTTTACTTTTGATTTTTTTTTCTTTTCTTTTCATTTTTCTATATCTGTGTATCTTTTATTTTATTCCTTCCCTACATATGTTACATATTATGCTCTTTATATATAAAATATTTGTATGCAATATTTGTTATATAATGCTCCTTTCAAATCTGTTTATAGTTGTCTTAAATTTACAGGTATTTTGTAGATGCTTTAGAATTTTATTTGACAGTAAAAAAAATATTTGATTTTTAGTGGGTATATTTGATACTAGTCCCTAAAAGTATGCAATATAAATGTGTGAATTTTTTTTTTAAGTCCCTAAAAATATGCAATTTAATAAAATTTAAATTCATTTCTGATTTATTCAATTTTAATTTATTTTAATCCAATTTGTAATTCAGTATTTGGTTACCAAATAAATATAAATTTAAACCTATTTAATCTTAAAAAATACAAAACCTTCAAAACAAAATCAAAATATATTTTGCTTCCATAAATAAATTTAATAATGTAAATTCCAATTTTAAAAGTACAAAGTAAAAAACAAAATTAACAAAAGATTGCAAACATTAAATTGATTTTTAATAAAAAAAAATACGAAATACTTTATGCGATAACATTTTCTTTCTCATTATTGAGATATAAATTACTCTTTTTCTAGTTTTCCATGCATTGCCTTATTAAATTGTTCTCTACATATACGATGATAGAAAACAGAAATAATTCACTGCAAATTATAATAAGTATATTTGAATTTAATCAGCAACCAATCTCTTTCTACAACATCCTCTCTTCTCCTCAATATACTCAAATAGAAAGTTAATGAATTTTTATGTATTGTGTATGGAAGAGAGCATAATGAGGTGAAGAGAATAACTAATTACAGAATTTCTTATGCAATTTTATTATTTTGTTACAATTAATTGGTAGAGAATAAAAAATAATGAAATTCATGCATATTTTTTAATTAGATCTTCAAGAATTTCAAATTTGAATGTATTTGTGTGCTAAAAATCCTAGTAATGCAGTAAAATTTTAGTTATTAAATTTGATATGAGTTAACAAAGAGAGTAACTCTATGATATTTAAGATAATATAACAGTTTTTTTTTTTTCTTTTAGAATACACATGTTATTTAATTGCATTAAAATAATTTCTGTTACTGGTTAACTGGCAAAAATAAAAAAATGAAAAAAAAATCCAAGGACATTTTATTTTTTTTTTTTAGAAATTATTGAAATATATTAAAAAAGGATAACTGATTACATCATAATTTTTTTTGTATTATTAAATAAAGGATTTTCATGAAATGAAATAAAAAATACACAGAAAAAAAAGATAAGAAGAAAAATCTTAGAGTAAAAAGGAAAACAGAAAAATTCACCACACCCAAAAATAAAAAATTGTCTTTTTTTCTTCCTTGAAAAGCAAAAAAAAAAAAAAATTATCTTATGAATATTTTTTTTTTTTTGTTAGTGTTGATGGTTTGCTGTTCTTTTTTTTTTTCATTTTTTTTTTTTACAACTGGGAACGTGAAGATTTCACAGTCTTATTGTTTTTATTGTAATTTTTCATTTTCATCATTTCTTTTTGTTGTTGTTTTTATTATTTGCTACTTGTTTTTCGCCTGGTTAAAATAAAAAGTCGTAAATTTATTCCTTTTCCTTGTTTTAGTTTATTTATTATTATTATTACATTTTTTGTTTTTGTTTTATTAATAAAAAAAACAAAAATATCCTTTATATATTTTTTCTATTTTTTTTTTTTTTTATTTATTTGAAAAGCCGCCATCATGATTTTCTGGGCTGTTACGTGTTATTTGAAGAAAAAAAAAATAATACACAAAATTCAAAAAAAAAAAGGAGGATAAAAAAAGAAAATAAGGAAAAACGACAAGTGAATGGGAGAAAGAAAAACTGCGTTTTAAAGAAATGCAGAATCCTGTCGCTGGTTTTATTACTAAATTTTTTTGTTTTTATTCTCGGTACTTATAAATTTTTTTTTTCTTCTTGAAATCCTTTAACATTATACACACACTATAATATGTGTATGGGAAGAAAAATAAAATGAAATAAAGAATTAAAGAATTCGAATATGATGGAAAGGACATTGTCAACATTATACGAAAATTTTTTTTTTCAAAAGAAAATTATGCATAAGATCTCTGATTTGGGAATGGTTGTATAGTTGTAATGGAGGTCGTTTCGAATATAAGATGAATCCGCAAATATAAAAACTAAAGGAAAGATGAATTTTCTTTTTTATTACTTTTTTACTTTTATATTTTTTATATACACCATATATAAATGCAAATTTATTCAACATAAAATATGCACGCGTACGCAATATTTATTATAATTTTGAGCTTTATTAACACTTTCTATTTTCTTATTATAGTTATAGTATGAGTAGTCAGGGTTTTTTTTCGTTTTTTGAGGCCTATACAACTTACATAATATTATTTGTTGTTTATCTAATATTAACAATATCAGTAATTTTAATTTGAAAATTATCATATTTGTTATACATGCATGAATACATTAAATTAACAAAATAAAAGTTTATAAATCAAAGTGGAGCCAAAAGACAAGATTTAATATTGTAGTTTTAAGTGGAAAATTTGGTCCTATACGCAACATTTTAATTCCAAAATCTAAGGAAGTCTAACCTTCCATTATTCAGAATGGTTAACAAATTTTTCTTAAATTTTCTTAATAACACTTAATTCCAGAACCAAGATTTTCGATTGGTTTATACAAATTAAATTATAAAAAATTCCTGTATGTAGTTATCTGGTTTTCAAAGAATTTTTTTAATCTGGAAAACTTTTTCAATATTACAATTGAATAATTGTAAAAATGTTATAAATGATAATATAATTAAACTATATATAATATAGATAATATAATTAAATGATAATATAATTAAACTGATAATCATTAAAATATGTATAATAAGTTAAAAAGGGTCTTTAGAAATTGCCTTACGAAGATTAACCTTTTTCAATACACGAATTTGCATGCATGTTTTGGGTCCTATTACACGAATTTTACTTATATAGTTTAATATTTTGGTTAAAAGGATTCTGTACTATATGTATGCATATTTTTCATTATAAAAATTAAAATGTAAATTTTTTGAAAAAAATTATATTTCTGGTAAATTATATCTGAATTTAATAATTGAATGAAGGATATGAATTAAATTTTCACAAACTAAAAATCAAATTATAAAAAATTAGGATTTGGCTAATGAAATATTTACAATTCAATCCGATAATTACTGCATAACCCAAGAATTTTTAATATTAGAAAATCAGAAAATACTAATATTAATAAAAACTTAAAATCTAAATTTTACATAATCGTAACTAAATCTAAATTTTACATAATTCAAACCATTCAGTGCCATAATAGATTGAGGATTGCCATTGAATTTGCCAATACATTAGTTATGCCAATCAATAAATATTAAATTTTATAATATTTGATGATTCCGTTTATTCTTCAAAATTGTTAATTTGATTTCTTCAAATTCAAATTTAAATATAGCATTTAATTTTGAAATTATTGAAAATTTTTCTGTATCTCATAATTATTCTGTAACTGAGAATCAGAGTTAATCACTTGAAATAACCAAGTCTTAAGTATATATTCTAATTTTCATTAAGTATCGGCATCTCTATAAGGTACAACAAGCATTTAGAAAAATAAAATATTAGCAGCTTTATTCAGAATTGAAGTAGAATTATATTCATTGTATATATATATATATCTATATTCAGTTTGTATACACTATTAGTTACATCATTTATATGTATATGAATACGTATGCGTATATGAAATTTATATGTCTACGTGTGTGCGTAACGTATATTCCTGAATTTAATTTTTAATGTTTTCTTCTTTCTATTTTTATTGTTTGTCCATAAACAAAACTACTCCCATATAAATATTTTGCTTAATAAATCATATTACATATATATATAAAATGTACTCGTATACTTTGTGTATATATCTCCATACATATGTACATACATATATTATATTAATATATATGCTTCTGTATGTAAGCATGTGGAAAAAAAATTTTGTATTTTCCTATTTTCAGTGAAAAGTCTGAGAAAAAGAATTTTTTAAGTTTTTATTTTTTTTTTCTAATATTATTTGGTTTTAATATTAAAAAGCTCCCAAAAACTAATATTATGAAAATTATTATGAAAATTATATTTATACAAAATATACTATCTACATTATATTATACAGTACATATTCGCTAAATACACATAAATACATTATTATAACAGTTATGTGTATAGTTGCGTGTAGAAATGCTTTTTGTCCCAGGAAATACACACATTATATATAACATGAACTTTAATTTAGCATTTACAATATATAAAATGTAAATATTTTTTTTTTTATAATTTTCCTGTCTTTTTAACTGATTTTATATTGAAATACCCATTGGATTGTAGTCTTAGGCAGAAATTTTGAAAATATTTGTGGATTCAACATGAATCAGCTATATTAAATTAGAGTATGTAATTGAATTTAAAATAAATTCTAGAAAAAAATTATTCAGTTCCGCTGTTTAAAAATTTTTCCGCTGCGAGATTTCAATTTACTATAAAATTTTTCTGAGTGTAAAAAAAATTTCGATATAAATTAGAAAATTTTTAATATTTTGTTGAAATATTTGTTCTTCAACAAAATTTTATCAAAATCAGCAAATAATGTACTTAATGTAATACTTAAATCTTAAAATTTTGTTATTGTTAACATTTACTATTTTAAAGAATCTTATGAATTACCAATAAATAATATGCTTTAAGGTCTTTTAAATTATTTCTTTTATTCTACACTCTTAAAAATTGTAATAAGTTAGAAAAATTAAATGTATTGAAACTTAAAAATAAAAAATGTCCAAACTTGATTTTTCTTTTAATTGAAAATTTTCATAATTTTCATCAATTCTCTGTTACATACCTAAGCCTTATAATTTGCAACGGATCCGAGACTCAATAGAATTCTCGAATAACCGCGACAGAATGAATCTCTCAAAAAAGAATCAAAATATAAAAATAATACTGTCATAAATTTTGAAACATAAAAATTGTATATACCTAAACAGATTCGATTTATATTGATCTACTGCACTTGAAGTTAAAATTTCGGCAATAAATATGCTAGGATCTCTTATATTTCCGAACCGAAACTATGACCCTTCATTACTCGAGATTTTATATAATGTTCTCCAATAATCTGAAAAGACACTCATCAGGGTTGTCACTCAATTATGATCTATTCTTATAAATCTGATAATTACCCAAAAGACACTTGATTTATTACATTTCTTATAAAGATTTCTCAAATATTTCGAATGGTCGATGGGATAAAGGTCGGTTATACAGACTATAATTTTTATTAATCGTATATTTTGAATGTTTTGTTTTTTTTTTTTTTTTTATTTTTGTTTTAATTTTTCATTTTGTTTCATGTATGGGAAAAATAAGTAACAATATTCTTCTAACCATCATAACCCATTACAAATCTGTACACACACATATGGGTACCCATAATATGTATATGGAAAAAAAAAATTGTTGAAAACGTTTTATTTTTGTATCGCTTTATATACCTTTATTTTTCTAATATAATATACACATTTAAACAAATTAATATGCACAATCAAATAAATATATATATATTCAAAAATTATACATATACTTACATATATTTTGTATATTGAATGTTGAAAAATTGCCTATATTTTATTCCTATGCTTATTCAGTTTTTTTTTTTTTGTTGTTTCTTTTTTTATTCTATTCATTTACTTATCCACTGATTTTTGTTTTGTTATAAGTCCAAACAAATCAGTTCTCATTCCAATTTTATATGTCACGTTTACGTATATATACAAGTGTATGGGTTTGTGAATGTGGGCATTTTATATTGTATATTTGTATGTACGATATAAAATGCCCCCTCCCCCCTCCCCGCGTTCTTCTTTTCTTATATTATGTTCACCTTTTCTTTGTTGATTTTTTATTTTGTATTTTCACATTTATATTCTTCTTCATCATTCCATCACATCACAATTTTTCATCTCTCTTCATTTAATACTCTACCTAACTACATTAGTATATAATATGGTCTCCAATCCAACATTTCATCATTCACTTTTCTCTCCACACATTATTGTGTATAATTTTCCAAAAAAAAAAGATATATATATATATGCACTTAAAATATTTTTGGACACACATCCTTACAAGCATACAAATAAACGTATATATTAGATTTTGCTAGTATATATGTGAATAACGGTATATGCATATATTTAATATATATATGTAGGACGTGTGTGTGTATGTATGTTATTTCTTAAAATATTTTGTTTTTATTTTAATTTTGATTTTTTATATATTATTTTCGCTTCTTCTTTTTCTTCTTATATTTTATTTTTTTAAGGGTATATGTATATATATATATATATATATATATATATATACAATTTTATATAACGGTATATATATATATATACCGTTATATAAAATTGATAGATCCTTTTCAGCCTTTTCTATTGTCCCATTATTTCACCGCATAAATTCACTTTAACACATACATATAAACATACAATAATAGTTATATATCATATTAAAATGTATGTATGTATGTATATATAATGTGTACGTATATAATATACTCATTTTGAGTGTAAATTCTATACTACACTTTAATTTTAACATATTAAAAACTCTAGAAAAAGTTTTGTCCTCCCCAACTTTTATTTGTGTATATTAAAGTGGGAATACAAATAGCAACAAAAAAAAAAGACAAAAAAAAATTATTTGAAAGAATTTTTTTCTTACATTTTATTTTTGGTTTTCTTTTTTTTTCTTTTTTATTATTCTGTAATTTAAAAAGTTCATGTACACCATATTGAAATGGAGAAAATTTACCATATTTGTTACTTTAACTACATATTTTATGAATTTATTTTTATAATTTAAAGGTATTATTTGTGAGAGTATCATTTTTAGTCCAATATTATAAAGGTATAAAGCTCAATAACCTTGTTCACAGCATTAATCAACACTTGAATTCCCCTTATTGCAAAGTAAAATCCACTGAATAATATTAGTGATAGTCGGAAAGCTAAATGATATGCTGAAAGTATCTTAATTTTTTTTCCAAGATTAAAAATCCCTTTTTTTGCTTACTGGGTAAGAAAAATGCAAATGAGTATTTGCATTTTTCATGTAAATTTTAAGTGAGAAGAGAAGTTTGCATATTGTGAAGTGAGACGAGACGTTTGATTGTTTCAAAATTTTTATTCTGTAATTAATACTTCTAATAATTTGGCTAACTGGAAATAAGTGATAAAATGTCGATGAATGAAACCGTGAATTGCTGGTCGTTATACTAAATCGAATAGCAAATTATCACAATTTAATAATCGAAGTGGTGACTTGTTTAATTCCTAATTGTACATTTAATTGTACAATTGTACGAAATATTGTAATGAGTGATTTCCAAATAAAAATTCAAAATCTAGTAGGAAATTCGTTATCCGCTCTTTAATAGGTGGCTGAGAGAAATTATAAATTCTTCAATTCAATTCAATATAAACGATATTTATTCGACTGAAAACTTTAGAACTAATTACAATGATTTTGCTAGTATAATACAAAATTTACAAGAAGTACCATATTAAAATTAAAATATAAATCCTCGAAACTTCTTCTTCCATATCCTAAACAACTTCTTTTTCCATAATAAAATTAAATTTTATTCTAGATTACTTATTAAATTGTAAAATTTTTCTTAATACCTTGGTACCTATGGAATTTTGTCATTTACAATAAATTCTAGAATAATTTTTATCTTAATTCTTAAAATAACTAAAAAAAAAAAGAATTTTATATTTTAATAATTCATGAATTTTTAAATTTTATTTTATGCATTCATACACTCAAGAATCACTTCATAAAAACTAAAACACCCCAAGGTGAACAATTTAAACGTGATGACTTTCATAAATATCCTTTGTTTCATAGTTTACCATCTAAATATGGTCATTTTCAGCATTCTTATGGTAGTTTCCTAAACATACATTTATTTAAAAGAATTTTTTTTTTTGCTTCTTAAGCACATTTCCAAAACGAAATTAAGAAAAATATATGCTTATTAGTTTTACACTCTTCACCCGTCCATGTGTTTTCTATGTAGCAAAAAAATTTTTTTCTGTCGTCTAAAAGTTATTACTCGTCAATGTCCGAAAAATACCCCTGGCAAATTATTGTATTGAAATCACAAACAGAAACTCTTATCTCAAAATTAGCAGAAACTCGAATTTCAGCTCCAATTTGATTTTTCCGATATTGTATGCTTGTCAGTGTCTTGCCATCACAAAATATAATTATTTATTCCAATTCCATTTAATCAGCTATTGAACTCGACCATTATGATAATATTAACACTTTTAATTTTTGTTCCCATCCTAAAAATATGCAACAATTGTATATTTCATAATATATAAGAATAATGAGAACAATTTATTAAGAAGAAAGAGAATTATTTATGGTTTATGAGAATAATTTTTTGTCGAATGCTTTTTCCAAAAAACAAAAAAAATTCTCACTTTCAAGAGAAATGTGCTACTTTATAAACCAAATTTGTTTGATCCTCATTTATTTTTTTCCCTCTTTATTATGTAAGAAGAACACAAGAAAAAAAAACAAAAAAAAATCCATCATCACGATCGTTTTCATCTCTTCCTTTAATCAATGATCTCATATGTTTCGATTCCAATCTGAAAAAAGAGGTGAAGTTCAATGTAGAATTTTGATTTTTCATTTTTTTCTTTGTTTGCTCGTTGGTTGCATTTTTGTTTTTTTTACCTTTTAAGGTCTCCAAGGAAATTTGTAAATTTTTAAATGCCTGCAGCAGGATTATTAACTAAAAGCATCACATAATTATAGGCATTAAATCAAATAAAAATTAAAACTGGAAAATCTGTAAGGGATTTATGTCAAAAGACTATAGGGTAAAAATAAATATTAAGAATATATTTCACAAATTTTATCAGATTAACACGAACAAATGAAATTATTTGATAATAGGTGTCGCCTATTTGGTATTCGGATTCTTTTAAGTTGATCAATTTCGACTAAGAGATTAATAGTGAATGAACTTAAATTTTAAGGCTTATAAAATTCTCTTTTTAACCACATACATAAATGTAGTATGAGTACCTTTTCATAACTTAAGCATATGATTGGCGTGTGGTATATTTTTTCTATTCGAAGTCCAATGAAAAGAAGAAGGAAATGTTCTCTTTTTTTGTTCACGTAAATAAATTTTATAATCCTGCTTCGGAAATGCTATCTGCGAGTTAAACACTCCTGGCATAAAAGTACTTACAAATCATCAAATCTTACATCAAACAATCACATGTTTTTATTTTATCATCCGTGGCGAATAAACTGTTTCGATTAAATCAAATTTTTATTATTTTTATTAAAAGAGTGAGTGAGAACATTATAATTTTTCAACACATAATCATCTCCGTTTAACAAATTACCTTCAATTTAACGAACCGCTCATAATTTTAACGAAATAAAGTTCTCGATCCTCATAATTTTAACGAAATAAAGTTCTCGATCCGAATTGGATACTAAAAATTACTCCTTGAAAGTTTATTAAAAACGAAAAAGCAATTTTAGTAGCATTCTTAATTCTTACTTTCATTTTTAAAACCAGTTTTTCTACAACAAAAAGAAAAAAAAAAAACAAAAAAATTGAATAATAAAATTAAATCCTTTCCTAAATCTGAGCACATGCAGAAGTTTATAAATTCCGATTGTTTCATATATATAAAACGATTGGAATGGAATTTTAAATGTGCAACAAATGATATCGAACAAAATAAAAAAATGGATGCGCATCAAAATAACAGTTGAATTTATTTTCATTTTTTTATATGTACATACTTATACATAATACATACATACATGCACACGTTCACTTGTCTTTTGTTGTATAGTGGTATAATGGATGAGATTATAAGAAAAATTGCATTATTTTAGACTCTTGGCTTTTAAAAGAATCTATGTAAGTAAAAAAATAAAAAATGATTTGATTTTCTTGAACTTTATTATTTGCGCTTTTATTATCTTCACTTTTGAGACCCATGCAAGTATGTATAAGTATACCAATTTCTGGTTTTTCTTACTTTTGTTGTGATATAAACTCGGAATGGAAGTTACTAACTACTTAATACGTAAATGCTTGCAAACAAAAAGAAAACTTGTGTGATGTTAGCACGTTTTCGAAGTAAATCTTAAATTCATTTAACGATTTGTGAATTTTTTAAATTTTTTATTTGTTTTTTTTTTAATTTTTTTTTCTATTTTATTATCTAGAAAAGGTTTTACGTGAAATAATTGCAAGTGTAGATTATGATTTTTTCCTTTTTGTATTTTTTTTTTCATAGTATATAAAAATATTTTTTCAATTCCTAAATCGGCACGGTGTGTATATTAAATACTTTATGCAGAATAGTAAAAAAATGATTTGTAATAGATAGAGTAAGAGTGAGTGGCATGAAGTGTGGCGGACAGAGATTAAGAGGGAGAAGATATAAATAATATAAAATGAATATAATATTAAACTAAAACTAAACTAGTTGTTAATAGAAACAAAAGAAAATGAATTGAAAAAATGTTGAGGGGTGGGGGAGAGAGAAGAGAGAGAGAATTACGCGAGCGCAACAGTGACTATAAATGAAAAATAAAAATAAATACAAAATATAAAACCAGTTTATTTATTTATTTTAAGTTTTATTACAATATGGTCAACGACTTTTTTCTGTAGATGTGTTTTTGTTGTTGTTGTTGTCATTAATACAAAGAGTATTATTATTATCTATATTGAAAAATGAGTTTTTAATGCAAAAATTCAAACAAACATAGTACAGGTAACACAAAAAGGTATTTAATCTGCAATAAATTGGTTTGTGACCTGGGTTCATAATTAACAATTTTTTTTTTGTTTTTTGTTAAACTATTTTTGTTTTTATTTTTTTTTATTTTACTTTGTGCTAAAATAAATCAAATTTCTGAAATTAATATTCGAATAATTCGTTTATAATATAGTGGAAAACATAGATGTTGAAAAATTGCCATTCGTCGAACTGAGTCAATTAACCCATATCATTCGAGTAAAGGCCCAAAGAAATTCTGTTTATATGTTTAAATTTTAAATTATTATGGGCAGTATATTTGGGCAGAGACTAATTTTGAAGAAATAGTGTCTTTCCCAGAACTTTTCTATTGGGATTCGCTTTAAGACAACCGTCGGCAAACTTTTGTGGGTTATGAGCAAATATGTAATATGTAAATATGAGTATGAGCCACTCAAGTTTTCTACATTACCTACTTTTAAGAAGAAATGACATTTTCAATCGACTTAATTGATTGTTTTGTTTTCACAAATAATAAATTTGTTTGGAATTTTATGTACCTACATATATTTGTCATCTATGACTGAGTTCTTAAATTTTTTTTTGAAAAATATTCGCAATCGAATATACATATATTTTTTTCTTGCAAGCAGAATTATGGGCCACATTTTGAAATTGAATTGGTCTCCCACGGATCGCACTTTGCCGACTGCTACTTTAAGATAAAGATTATTCAAAAGTGAATCATACTTATAAGAAGTTTAATATTTTGAAAATTTCACACGTAATTGTAAATTTCAGTCGTAGATTCAAAATGGATCTTAACTTCTTTAAGAATTGCTTTTCATATAGATAATCTGAAATTTGATCTTTAATTTGTAAAGGGGGGCGATTAATAAATTAGTGCGCAGTATTTAATATTGTGATAGGTAATATTATTACTTTACTATTTATTTTTTTTAATTTTATTATCGCTTTTTCAAATATTTTAATATTTTCAATCGAATTTTTTTTCAATGAATTTTTTTCAATAAGATATTTTATAATTTTATTAATTGACATATATATATATGTACTTAAAATACGTGCTATTTACACGCATATATTTAAGTGTAATATTTATTGAAAATAAAAATAACAATATATATAAAAAACCAAGGGAAAAAATTCGTATTCTTGGCAAGTCATCAACAATTTAAAGCGATAAATTATTACAATTCTTCTTTTACATATATGAGTAATTGTGAGTATAGGGTGATTCTGTAAAAATAGTACAGCATTATCGTTTGGTTTAAAACTTTGAAATAATCAAAAATGAGTACAAATTTTGTTTTGATTTCTCTGGAAACGTGTCCGAAAGGCATAATTTTCAAATTGACTTTCGTTTTGTTGCACCAAAAATGATTTTAATTCAAAGTATAGGGCTTAAGCTAGTTTTAAATTAATACGACAATCACTTATCCATAAGCATATTTTCAAAACAAAAAAAAAAAAAAAGTACATTTTGAAAACAAATTCGCTTATTAGTTTTGTTCGGCTTGTCTTTATCAAAAAAAAACAAATTTTGTGAGCAGAGCATACCAATCCTTAGTTTGAAACCATATTTGTCTATAATTTACTTCTCGAAGAAATCAATAAATATTTGATATAAATCAAACAAAATTTTAATAATTTAAAGTTAAAATTCGAAGCTATAGCCAAACTTAAGTTGCTAACTGACTTGAAATTTTTAAGGGAAATGTGCTATTTTACAAACTAAAGGTTTGACCCCACTTCATTTTTTTTGTAGACAAATTTTTTAATTTTTTTTTTTTTTATATTTTTGTTATTTTTTCTACAGAAAGAAACACAATTTTAAAACAAATAAAAAAAAGTTTTTTTATATATAATATTTTTTGTTATTTTTTTTTTGTTTTTTCATTTATTTTTTGCTTATTATTTTGCATCAAAACCAATAAATGCGAAAAGGTCAATGAACGACTTTTTGTTTCACGTTTTCAAGTACGTTTTGTGTTTGTTGCAAAAATTAGTAAAAAAAAAAAATTAATTATATAACATACACACACAAAGCCATATATACATATATACATATGTGAGAGCGATGTACATATGTATATACATACCCATGTATGTTCATGCAAATACAATTGAACTTAAAATTAAAATATTTTTATTTCTAGTTTTTTTTTTTACTTTTCTTATCCGCCATTGTCATATTTACTATTTTTTTAGTTTTGTAATATTAGGTACCCTATGATAATGTAAAAAATCAAAAACTTTTAAATTTCACAATTATTTGATTACATACTTGGAATTTTTTCTACATAGATTAGGTTTACTGACGCGATATATCAAAAGTGTTGCTTCAAATTGAAAATGATTAAATTTTAAATCGGTGTTGAATCTTCTCATACCCAGAGAATTCTGAAAATAAATTTTAAATTGTACTTTTGTTATTTTGAGGATGCAATCATATTAAGTCGCAGTCATCACATCATTTCGAATAGAAAAAATAATAGCGAAAGCGATTTTCCTATTCTTGATTTCGTTTCTGTAATTTTGTGTGACTCTTTTGGTAGTAAGGAGGTACAGGTGATTTGAATTGGGCTTCTTCAATATATTAAGGAACTCATATTCAATTTTTTGAGGGATATCTTTGCGTGTATACTTTAGTACAAAATAATATAAGTGAGGATATGACACGGCTACAATAAATTATTGCTAATTAAATTTCAGAAGAAGAGATGTTCCTTTGCCAATATTTCTCTTTTTAAATATACACTCTCCAATTTGCTACATACTAGAATTTAATTTATATTCATATCATCCAAATCCACCTTTTTATACCCGTACGAACGTATGTTCGAAGGGTATACTAAATTTGCCTTACCGTTTGTAACGCTAAGAAATAACGGTCTTAGATATAGACTCAAGTGTATGTTTTTGATCAGCGTCAAATTCTGAGTTGATTTAGCTTTGTCTGTCCGTCCGTTCGTCCGTCCGTCCGTCCCAACGATAACTCAAAAATTAATTGAGCTAAGTTCACCAAATTTTCACATATGATTTATTGTAGTAAGTGCCAGAACCCTATTTAAATTGGACATGATCGGAGCACCGGTTCGGGTACCTGCCATACAACTTCAAAATTTATTTGGCTATATCTCAGAAACTATAAAAGTTGTGGTATTGAAATTTCACACAAACAAATATATTAGTAGGGCCAATGTGTATGATAAGAATCGTTGAAATTACTTGGCTCCTTCTGGTACCTGCCATACAACTTAAATAGTAGTTTGGCACACACAGTATTTTGAAAAACACATAGTACTGAAATTTTGCATACAT
Source organism: Condylostylus longicornis (assembly GCF_029603195.1). Lineage (NCBI taxonomy): Eukaryota > Metazoa > Arthropoda > Insecta > Diptera > Dolichopodidae > Condylostylus > Condylostylus longicornis. The sequence continues at coordinate 2,370,683 of NW_026577982.1, forward strand.
TAATATGGTAATACGGCAACTTAAAGTCATCGTCTGTCGCATAGTCAGTTATGGCATCTTTATTTGCACATAGGATAACAAATTCGTACGGGTATCACAGAGTTGACAAGGTCAACTCTATTTTTTTTCTCGTTGCTGTTATAATTAGGTGATAAAGAAGTTAAATTAAATTTTAAATGGACAAATTTTTCATCGTCATTAATTTCATAACAATGCATTTCACAAGATAAATTTTAATTGTGGGTAAAATGTGTTTCAAGCAAAAAATCTTTTTGTTATTTTTGCTTTTCCTTTGTAATTAATTAAATTTAATAGTGCTAACACTATTGACATAATGTAATTTTAAACTGTGCTATTTTGTTTTTTTTTTTTGCCATTATTTTTTTCATAAATTACGAAAAATATCGTGATCGTTGTAATAAGTTAAGTTTATTAACCTTTTTATTGTTAAGTAATGTACTCGTAATTGAGAAAAAACACTATGGTATTCAATATAGAATGACTCGTTTTAGAGTAATATTAAGTTTATGTACAAATGTATATGTAGGTATTTTAAGTTTAGTAGGGACAAATTAGTTACAAGAGTTGTGATTATCATTATTACCAATATTGAGAAATCATTATTATTTTTGATTATTTGATTTGTTAGTGAATTTTATATTAGTAATGTGATTATCATTTCTGTTATACTTACTCAATTTTATCTGTTATTAAAATTTCGTGTAAACCTTTGAAATATTCAAATTTTTATGGCAGCAACTGTAAATTTCATAAACGGTAATACGTAGTAATGCAAAAATAGTAACCTTGTGTATTAGCAAGATAAAATTGGTGCTATTCCTCTATTCATTCTTTCATATTTTTTAATTTGGTCGACCATTCACAATATGGGTGCACAATTGTTATAACAAATTAGTTTGAGTAACTGGAACGGACAAATAGTACGACAAATGAACATTATCAAATTGTGGAGAAATGAACATTATCAATTATTAGTAACAGACACGAGCAATTCGCATATAAGTAATAATTTAGTGCATGTGATTGGCAAATTAGTTAATAAATTCATTGATAAAATGAACCATGGTGTTCGATACACACCATGTACAAAATCTGCTACAACAAATTTAAGTTTTAAACAACTTAATGTTTTTATACAATTAGTTTCATGAATATTTTAATCACATCGTATATATGTTTCGTACTTATATTTGCCTTGTAATTAAAGAATTTTTTTTTGAAAAACAATTTTTTTGAGAATCAATTTTCTTTGAAAAATGTTTAAATTTACAATTTTATGAATTATGCCTTCATTTACTATAAATGCGGAGAAAAAATGCTGTATGTATGTATAAAAATATATTTAATAAGGAAAAAAATTTATGAAAAGAAAGCTGTCTTTAAAAATCTCAAAAGGATATTTGAGACAAAATGTCCGTTTTATAAAATGAAAGTAATTGAAAATCTTATTTGTTGTATAAAAAGTAGTCAAACTCTTTTACATTATAATTATTGATATTTATTTATTTATTCATATTAAAAACAATAAAAAAAATTAAAATTAATAAACACAAATTTGAAAAATTATCTTTGTTACTGAAAAAGTCCGAAATACTAACAAATTAAATTTTATTGAAATTTGAAATAAAATTTTTAATGCTTTAATTGTGGTCTTTTTCATGAAGTGCTACCTAAGATAACTAAAATATTTTGGCGATCTAGATATTATTAGATAGTACTAGATCCATGAAAACTACCCCAAACCTTGTTAAAATTCATATAATATTTTCGTATAAAATTTTTTTAATTTTTGAATAGACTGAAAAATTTCAGTTTTAGGACATCTTAGAAGACAATAACAAATTCATACAAAAAAAATATATCTAAAAGTGTGTAGGTAAATTGTCTTTGAATTTAATTCGGTATAAAATGTTCTTGAATTTTCTTAAGGACAAATAATATTTGGTATAATTGATATACTACAAATAAAATGTCCTACATTTTAAAAATTTTTACTTGAAAGAAATACGAGTACAAACAAATAAAATAACTACTTAAATTTGTATACTAGTGTTTTATAGACTATCTTTCGAGAATATTCTAGGAAAAGGAAATTTAATCTCAAAGGAATTATATAATATTAATTTTGATAAAAATTTTGTATTTTTTGTATAAGGCAGGCATCTATTAATTTCAATTAGAAGATAATATTGATATTGCATAAAATGTATTTATACTAGTACGTATACATATATATTATAAATTTTAATTGAATTATTAGATTTACAATACAGGGTGGTCTTATATTGATATATGTATGTATGTAGGACTTGGTTAATTTTTCTTAATTGTAAAGTTAAGGCAATTCAAATCAAATTTGTAATATTTTTTTAAATGTAAAAGTATATGTTTTTGACCAGCATAGAATTCTGAGTTGATTTTGAAAATTCTCTCTGTCCGTCCTAGCGTTAACTCAAGAACACGTTGAGATAAGCAAACCAAATCTTTGTTATGGTACGAACCCTATTGAGTTCAAGTAGCTGTCATTATACAACTTCAACAATGATTTAGTCATATCGTAGAAATCGTAAAACATACAGAGTGTACTAAATTTTGCGTAAACGATTGTGGTAGTGAAGCCTATAAATTTGGATTGTAATTATAAAGGTTCTAACTATAGATGCTATACAATTTTTATAATATTATAAATATATATCGGAAACTTTATAAACCCTACAATATATAAATTTAACATAAAGAATTGAAGTAATATAGGTACTACTCTCATAAAATTGTTATCAGAATAGTGCCATTCATATTTCTAATTTTATTTTTTTTTTTGTCGTAATGTAAACAACTTGTTATTGTAGAAAAATTCAAATATTCTACAACCCTTGTAATAATTAATTCTAAATGAATAATAAACATTTAATAATAATGACAATTATTATAGAAAACTATATGCAAAACTAAATATAAGAAATTAAATGAAGGCCCTCTAAAAAATGCCTAGAAATCTTATCCTTATTTCTTTCAAAGATAATTCATATATAAATGTTTATCTTACATACATAAATATATATACAATTTATAATCAATTTATGAGTGAGTGCTCTATGATGTACAAAACAAAAAAATTTTATAATTTTAGTACTTAAATTAATTCATACATGTGCATTGTAATTGTAACTTATACGACCGAGTAAATTTTCATTAAAAATTGAATTTATTTATTATAAAGGTACATACATATGTATATGTATATGAAATGCGTCCACATAATATTATTCATAAATAATAACATAGAGAATATCTTAAGATTTTCAATTAAAAGAAATAAGAAAACATTAAAGGAACACAAAACAAAAAAAAAAACAGTAAGTTACATTATAAATTATTCATTGGAATTCAATTAAATTAAAAACAAACTGAATTAATTACGTACGTTACGTATCTATATTACTTGTATTTATTGCTGATAATATTATGATAGCATAATATAATCATGTATTCATTCAATTACACTATTATGTACATATTTTGATTATAAAAGTGTATGTACTACAAGATGTTCCGTATAACAGTAGAAAATGTCAGAATTTCGGATGATATAATTTTTTGCTAAGATTTTTGCCACGTACTTAATTGCTACGTTATTAATAAGAAAGTCAAAACAGCAAGCTTTATGGAAAAAAAACTAGTTATGTTATACAATTGTGTGCATACGATAGTTTATAGCGCTATACAGAAGACAAATTTTGTAATTACACAAAAAGCTACTTCTTTGAGAGGCACTAATGAGTATTAAGTTTTTCAATTAAAAACAGCGCCACTGAAAAAAAAAGTAGTTTTATTGTGTAATGTAACAAAAATTGTCTTCCGTATACCATTATAAACTGGTTATACGAATAGTAATGTGCAATTATGAATAAATGAAAATTAAAAGTAAAAAGTTCTTGAAAAAATATTTTAAATATTTTGACTTTGCACTTGACTTTTGCATTTCATGAAATCAAATATGTTCGAAATTTGGCTGACGCATTGCTGTATCATGCAAATTTACTTGGTACAATTAAATTTTATAAAATGAAATGAGCATTTGAAAGTCGTCAGAATGTACTAATAATTTAAAAAGGGGGTTGGGATTATTTCTATTATTCTACTTCAAAATTATAACATTGAATTGGGAACACTCTGTATATTTCTAAAAATAAAAATTAACTGTCATGCATTTATAATTCTCTATACATATATATATATTCACAAACACAAACATGACGTGTACATTTATCTATATGCATATGTACGTACGTAAGGTGTACGTATACATAACTATATAGCTTAATATGTTACTTTATATATTAAATTAAACTTGTTTATCTTATTTTTCTTGTTTCTTGCGTAATTTTTAACACAATAAAAATATTTGAGTTCTATACAATCATGTCTACTAAATATTGTTAATTATTATCTTATACGTATACATTTATTTTAAATTTTATAATTAATATTTGAATAGTTCTGTTAAAGCTCGTTCATTTATATAATAAAATTGATAATGTTATTAAGATCCCCAACTATCTGATTAGCATTTTCTTTCATAAATATGTGAAACTGTTAACAAGTGCCATCACTATGTAGTTTTAATATAAAATATTTCTTGAAAAAAACCACAATATCTATAATAATACAAAGTGTATGCCTACGGCATACGGTATTATAACCATACGGCTTACGTTGCATTGAACCTTATGATAACCTTGAAAGTTTAAATGATTTCAAATACATTAAGGTTTTCAAATTACTAAAAAACTTTTAGAATATTTATGCAAAAAACCTTATAAAAAAAAAAAATTCTAATCCATATCCTATTGGCTAGGCTGCGACTTTACATTGATTTCTTTAATTTATTCAATCTTTTTTTCTACTTGGATCTAAATTGTTTTACATAACTCGAACTCAATTCAAGAAGATTAAAGAGTAGAATGCGGTTTACAAAAATGTTAGCACGAACCTTAAGTTTGAATTGAACAAAATTTTCTTCGAAATGACAATTCGCAACGAAATAGTTCGATACAATTTATACAATAGGAATATTTGTATACACTCCGAAAAAAAATTATTATGTATACACAATTAACAAAATTTCATTGACTAACTTTGTTTAATCTTAAATTATTTAATAATTTTTCAATAGTGCAATTCTTCAATTTCTATAATTAATAAAACGTGTTTGCCTATTGAAATAACGCGATTAAATTTTAATTTTATATTATAAGCTTTATAATTATCTTATATTTTTTTTTGTTATTTCTTTATTTACTTCATAGTTTCTTCAATATTATTCACTATTTTTTTCATAAATTTTTTCACTATCTATTATTTACTTTTGCAAGTTGACTTTGGCTTATATTCTCATTACAGGTCATTCAACTTCAACATCAACGTTTGGTTTGCCGATATAAAAATTTTTTTTTTTATGATTTAGTTCATTTGTTACTTATGTACAATATACATACATATATCTAAATTAAGAGGTATATATGTATTTATGTTTGAAATAAATTAAAAAAAAAAAAACGAAAAAGAAACCTCGTACTTCAATTTTTTATGTGTGCTTGTGCATTTTATGTTTTATGTTACTTTCAAAACTCATAAACAGCCATAATATTTGGCTGGACGTTATTCATCGCTAAAATAAAAATAAAATAAAATCTGTTATTGCAAACAACTTAAAATTTTAAACATTTTTCAATGCAATATGGTGGATATTAGATTTGAAGTGAAAGAAGAAAAAAAATACTGAAATTTTTTGTAAATTTACTGATTTGACGTATCACCTTTAGATATCAATATCAGCTTTTAAACTGCTGCTGCAACTTGAAAAAATTACTTTTGGAATCAATAGGGGAAATAATTTGAACTATCCAATTTTATTGCAAAATCTCCAAATTTGCAGCATCAATCTCTGTCTATAGCTTAATATTAATTGTAACATGCCGACCTAAGAACTGTTAAAGAAATATAGTAGTTATGAAACGATTCATTTGCATATTTAAAGTGAATTGAAACGGCAAACAGAACTAAAAACACGTTCCTAAGTATTAAAATTCCAAACTGTAAGAAAATCTACCAACTTTTATAATTATAACTTGACGACAGACAAACGTCGTCAAACTCTGCATAATCCCCCATAAAAATGAAAAGTTGTACATTTATCTGATACAGATTTTTCATCTACTGCACTATTTTCGGTTTTCTTGCAAAATTTTGCAAACTTCAACTTTCTCCTCTTCTTATTATTTGTGCTGACGAATTATCGAAATTATAGAAGGATTTAAACGACACCTATCTTAAAAATAATAAAGTTTAAATAAAGAATAAAATATTTAACACCTTCGTATCCAAAAATAAAAACTTCCAATTCCTTTAGTTCAATTTATTCAATAATTTCGAACTTAAATAATGATCGAATATTAACGAGAGATTTTTGTTAATTCGTCAATTTTTATTCAATTATAATTTATAATTTTTCCTAAATATTTTACCTATGTTTAATAAGCAATAAACCATCCACAATAATAATTTCACCCCACATTTAATTTCTTATAAGCACAACCAAATTTCTACACCAAATTATACGCAACATTTTATTATTCAAATAATAATACTCAAAAAATAACAATAACAATTGTCGTTAAGTAGAGTTGATTATTAGCTGCAAATAAAATACTATACTACTTAATAAAATCAACACCACAAAATAATAATAAATATAAGGTTGTCAACTGCATTCAAATATATACAAAACAATTCGTTTAAGTAAAGCAAAATGTACTGTTTTATAATATCGTAAATAAACGAGTTTATGGGATAGTATTTAGCTCTATATATAAGTATGTTTACACATATTTCGTGTACAAATTTAAAATAAAAAAAATTTAAACTAAAAAAATTTTTTATTACAATTTTATTAACTTTTAAATTTTATACGGGACATTAAAAGAAAATTTTTATGGCGATTTTATTACAATCCTATTAAATATTTTATGTGCAAAATTTATACACGTACATATTTCAGAGTAATTGAGCTGTTATTATTATTATATGTATATATATTTTAGATTTTGTTTAAAATAAGCTATAGAATTTTAAAAATAAATTAAAGTATACGAGCATTTATAATTTACACAATATTTATTTGCAATATTGTAATTTAATTATTTATATTTGATAATTATGAAAAATACTGGCAAAATCTAAATTAAAAATAAAGAACAATCAATCGTCTAGGAAAAGACCGGTACTTTTTTTTTATCAGGCTGTAGCTTGAAAAGAAGTATACCTGCACCCCTTCCACCCATATAATTTTTTGCTGGAAATTGATCAAGGAATCATCCCTGAAATTATTTGCCACCGTATGCGAAACACACTGTATACATACATGTAATCTACATATACATATTATAGTATTATTCATAAAAATTCAAAGAGAATAAGAAACTATATACTTAGGATTTTTTCATAATTTATGACATTCAATTCACAGTGTTGCTTTATTCGCCCTTTTCTATGTTAAAATTATTAATATTCTATGCATCTGGGTTAGTAATTAACAAAATTAAAATTTATTTAACGTATCCATGTACTTTAAACTATACTATAAGTGTGTGGGCCTATTAGTAGAATTTTTATATGTAAGTATGTATATCCCAAGGTAAAAAAAAATGTAATATAAAGAATAAAATTAATGTATATTCATGAAATAAAAAAAAAAGATTCAAATATCCCGAAAACCCAATGAATATTATAAAAAATAATTTATAATAATTTTAAATAATTCCTCATACTACATAATTTTTTATATGGGGCAATCTTGGTACAGATATTCGATGATTACAATTTTACAGTAAAACTAACTATGAATAAGATGATTTAAAACTGATCTACACTAATAGTATACGAAAACTGGTATAAAAAAAAAATAAACTTTGTGTTTATTATTTCAGAAAAATTTGAATATTAAATGTTGAGGTAACCTTATAGAGAGAGAGAAAGAACAGGGAAAACATATAGGAAATCCTACTCAAAGTTTTAAAATTTGGAACATGTTTAAAATTAATGGAATTTTTCAATTGTTGCAGAATATGAGTGTTCTTCCAGAAGACCATCAATTGTAAATGTTCACATGTTAATAGAAGTATGAATTTTATTTTTCTATTTGAATTTTTTTTTATTGAAACCGTTGTCTGCCGGCAAAAGTATGGAACACGTTTCGCTGCAAACATAGATAACAAATTTCAGTAGTTGGGAAGATTTTAAATTTCCGATTTGAAAAGAGAGTTAATGTTAGTTTTGTTATCGGAAGTAAAGACTAATTATTTCAAATTACAAAATTGTGTTAAAGTCATTAGAGCCCTCTTTTGGGATAAATTTTCAACTAATTTAATATTACCTCTTGCAAGTTTGAAAATATAGAAAAAGTATAGTGTTTTACAAACTTGTAATATAATGACGAACAGTATTTGGCAATAAAAAATTTTGTACCCAATGATTTACCAAAAAAAACAGATTTAAATGTGAAAAAAAAAATAACACATTTACAATAGTTAACAGTTAATAAGAAAAAAAAAATTTTTTTTTTCCTATAATTTCGCGCAATGAAAAATTTGAAGTTGAGTGACCTGGAAAATTTATAATACAAAAAAAAATTAGTCATAACTTAAAAACGATAAAAAACTGCAACCATTTTCTTTTTCTTCACAGCAAAATTTTTGATATTACGAAATTTTTTTTTGTGTTTAAGAGAATCATAAATTAATAGTTTTAATATAATAGAGAGGAGAGAAAGAAGTGCAGTTCATTTACCATATTTGTAGGTACTCAAACAATTTGTGGCTTTGTCGTTTAACACTCACTCTCTTTTTAAAGGAAATTGATTATAGTAAATAAAATTTTGAATTACTACCAATGAGTTGAAAAATAATTTTTTGTTAATTAACAAATTATTTATTAATTTAAAAAAAATTTTATTAAAAATATTTAATTTAAAAAATTTTTTTTTTATTTCTATTTTCAGGTGAGTAAAAAATTCATTTTTACATGCTTTAAATTTTGTAATTCAAAAGAAATATGAAAAGGTAATTTTAAGAATTTATTAAATTAAAAATTATTTATTACACAAACTGAATCAAGCTAAAATTTGGGATTTAAATAATTAAAGAAAGTTAATTTTTGGAAAGCTTTTTAATAAAGTTGTCGCAGTACGTTCCTTAAATTACCCATTTTTAATATTAGTATTTTAAGAGAAAATTTTTATAATTTTCAAATTTGATAAAGTAGAAGAATATAGGCCTGGCACAGTGGGCCTGGTTTTTCATTAACTATAACAAGATAACATTAAAGGAATTCTCATTATTTTCATCTCCGGATTTTTATTTATGTCTAGTAATTTGCTTTCTTGTGAATTTTTGGATTATATTCTTGATATTCAAACCCTTCGCATGCACTCCTATTCTAAGGATATTTTCATAGAATAAGATCGAGTATGTAAAATGTACATATCACACAATTCTTTTCTCAATTAAATTTATATTATGTACTCATTTAACTGGAAAACGTGTGAGAATTGTAATTGGTTTATTTAATATGATTACATTTTAATTTCACTGACGGATTTCAATAATTTTCGTAATAAAATTTTAAATAATTTTTAAATTTCTGTTTGGGAATCTATAAAAGAAGAATTTTGCTATTAAAATTTTTTAATTCAAAATTATCGCCAAAATAATTCTATAATTAACACATTTTATTTTTTCTTATTTCTTTTAAGTTTAAGTAAACATTTGTTTTATGTTGAGTAAATAATTTTAAAATAAATTTAAATTATTTCCAATTAACTTTAATATTTTTTCTGTTTTTTTTTTTCATATTTTTGAAAAGTAAATAATATTTTTATATATATTTTTTTTTTGGTTTTAATTTCACTTGAAAAACAAGAAGAAGACGATGGTTTACAACGATAATTTTTTTTATTTACTTATAATTTTTTTTGTTGATTTTTGTTAATTTATTCAGATGTTTTCGAAAAGATTATTTTAACTTTCGCTAACATAATTTTTTTTTTGTTGTTTTTTTCACTTTAACTTTATGAAAATTTCGAAAAACTAAACAGCAAACGTAACATTTATTTTTGTAGTTATGTTTTCAGTGTAATACAAATATTTTTTGTATTATCAAATTTCAAGAATCTATAATTATCGCTCCGTTATTTCTATATACATTCATATTTAAATTATTGAGGAATTAAAACTTTATTTTAATAGTAAAATTATCAATGTATAGGAGAAGGGGGATCGAATTTAAATGTGAGAAAAAAAAATGCTAAATAATAGGTCAGGAAGAGAAAACATAAGAAGGAAGGGAGAGAAAATTTATATTTCAATAATATTTCAATAAAATGTTTCAATACAAATTCAAATGTTGCATTACACAGATTGTACATGACTCAACAGTATTCCCGCTATAGGATGATAGAATACCTCCAAATGAACAAAAAACACATAGTGACATTTTTAATTTTCAGTCTTTTTTCCAAAGTTATAAGGCCTTATAAGTTGAAATTTCTGAAAACCAGCTTAATTTTTAAATTTTTGTTGATAACTCGGGAATTATGAGAGCTAAAGATATAATACTCTCTTTTTGATACTCACAAATTTCCCTTTCTGACAATGCATCAGTGGTGTCGAAGACTTTTTCTCATTTTAAGTGATATTTGATACAAAAGTTATATACAGTGAGTTGAAATCAGTACTCATTTTACGATATCCACTTAGATTTTTTAAAATACAATATTATTTTTATATATTTGAAAAGCTTAAAAGATTTAAATTACTAAGAGCCACAAATGTATACATATAGCCTTTAAATATAACGCATGTACATATGTGTATAGATTGTCATATTATATTTTATATTTGACATTATAAATTCACCTTAACTTATAAATTAATTTTTTTTAATGATTTGAGTACATGAATTTTCAATTAGCACAATCAATTTTTTTTTATTTTAATTAATGTTAAATATTTTTATTATTAAAGTGAAAATTTATTAAAAAAAATCATAATGCAATATTGAAGTTTTGTTTATTGAATTTCGAAAATTTCATATAGGAAATAAAATTTTGTAAGAACTAACAAAAATTAGTGTATACCTATAATTAGTGTATTATCATGTATAATGCATGATCATTAACTGAGCATATTTTCTCAGTAAAATTATTGTTCGTACAAATGCAATCAACACAAAGGGAAATTTCATATTAATTTAATCCTGGCTTTTGAAAATTAAGCAAATGAGAACTGAATATGTATTGACTGCTATATCAATGCATTTTTTACTTGCATAATACTAGTATAATAACAGATGTCAGTAATTTGTACATTTTACATTCATATATGAAAAATTCGATTTTTTCTTTAATTTTAGCATTATGATTGTTGTATAAGGCATGACAAGCTAATATTGTTATACTATATACTTGTTATATACGAAAAATGTTAAATAAAATCTCCTTGAATTCATGTAAATATTATATAATAACTACTTATATACATAATGAACATATAAAATATATTTATATAACTAATTTGTTATACATTATATTATATGTAAATATATAAATGTAGATTGTACACATAAATATTATTTAAATATTGCATAGAAACACATGTACGTATGTATGTACTTGTATATATACATATATTTTTATGCAAATTTTTTCATAAATTGTATATATTTAATATTATGCTTACACTATGTACATATGTATATACGATGCTTATGTAAGTAGGTAAACAATATAACTAAAACAGTAAAAAACAGAAAGAAAACTAAAAAAAAAAAATACAAAAACAAACTTTTCAATTTAGGGAAAAAAAAAATTTTTTTTCAAAGGTTTAATAATTTTTTTCTTTTTCTTATTTTATGTTTTTGTTTTTCTTTTTGGGATTTTTGTTTTGTTTCCACCATTAGCGTAAAATAAATTGCAAAGTTAAAAAAAAATAATAATAATAATAAAAAGACAAGAGAAATATAATAAAAAACAATAAAAAATTTTCCAAGATGGCCGACCTTTTATTTAATTTTTTGCTTTTTTTTGTGTTTCTGTTATTATTAAGTAGCTGAAATCATACGTACATATCTTAAACTCAAAGTGTATATATATATATTTCATATACTTATTTATGCATATACATATTTACATACAAACACGTATGTAAGTATGTATATAGAAAATTTCGTATATCTTCTATTCCTCATCTCCCAAAAAAAAAACAATTTTTTTTATTATAATTTTAATTTTTTCTTTTTCTTTTTTCTATCAATAATATTGTATTAAAGTAAAACAGAAATTTTTTTTTCTTATAGGTGATTATAAAATTGAATTTTCTATTATAATAACAATTGAGAATATTTTTCTTATACGTCTTGTACCTCCGCTAAAAATTTCATATGTCGCTCATTTGCTGCTACAGTAGCTTAACTCAAAAAATATGATTTCAGAGTTATTTGAACAGAAATTAACACTTAAAATATTTCTTGAAAATTGTCGCTTTTAATAAATTATAAAATAGTGCCAGAAGCAGAATAACGAAAAAACTTTCTCAAATGTCTAAATTTTGAGTTATATCAGTGTTATATAGCAAACGAGCGATGTCATTCCCTTCGTATTGCAATCATATTCCATCATATGTCAACAATTGTATTGTTTTACGAAACGAAATAAAAAAATTACATTGGAGAACAAATAGGAAATTGATAAGTGTTTATTTATAAAGAACCTCCGAAATACCGATTACATACGAAGAACTACTTACATAACTACGTCATTTTACTGGCATTTGGTTTGTATTTCTGCATAGATTTACATAGGAATTAATCTAGAGTCAACAATTCGAACAATAAAATTCCGACAATTAAAAAAAAAATTAGTGAAATTCTGAAATGAAAATATTTGTGAATTTCTTTTTGTTTTTCAAACAGTTTTTAATGTACGACTTGTCTCTTAAATTGAAATCTCATATACAAATGTACGATATATCAAAATTTCTCACCAATCATAAGATAGGTTTCATGTCTTTTTTATTACGTGATTATTGAAACTGGTTCATGATTATCTAGAATATCATGCAACATCTCTGTGCTCTACCCAAGAGCGAAATAGGATTAAAAAAAAAAAAAGCCCCTTAATATATGCAATTTTTGTTTAATTAAAAAAAAAATAGTTTCGCGTATAAATTCTCATTTTTAATTTTAGTGTATCTTATAGAGAGAATATTAATAAATATTTGGACAATATTAATCTTATAATGAGCAGGTCATCAATTCATTATTCCTTTACAATTTTTTTTTCTAATTTTTAATAAGATGGAATTAATAAAAATTTAAATTTGTCAGTACGATAATTGAAATTATTAATTCATCTTGTTATACAAACGGATTAAGTAAAGTGATATTATCGTTTACATCTACCACTTATAATCCTAGTGTGTACTAGACTAACTAAAAGTTATTTGTACATGTTTAAAATTTTATTATTATTTTCTTGGTTTCTTCTATAATTTTTCTGTTCTTGTTTTTTGATTTGGTTTGGTTTTTTTTTTTTTTGCAAATATAGGAAAACGAAAAAATGAATAAATTGCAATTTTAAATTCATGATGAAAAATATAATGGCATCGTAAAAATCAAAAATAACACAAACGAAAAAAATATTGAGCAAAAACAAAAATTCAAAAATGAAATACGGTACACTGAAATCTTACTTTTCGCGGTTGGTTAACCATCATCCATCGCACCTCTACTCGATAATAACGCTCTTAATATACAGCAAAAAAAAAACAAAATACGTTTTTTTTTTTAGGTTTTCGTTGTTTTGCAAACAAATTTTTTTTCCCCAGATTTTTGCCACGTTTAATGGCATTTTAAAGAACGCGAATTTGTAAATGGTGGTCGCTGTATTAATTTTTTTTTATGTTTGCTTATTTTTTTTGTTCTTCTCTTTTAATTTATGATGATGCATTCACTCTTCTTTTTTAATCAACAATTATAATTATTATCAGGTGTATCAAATGTACATATAAATAGCAACTCTATATATACATATCTATATATATGTAAATAATATACTTGTATGTGTACTTATGAATGTATTTAATATTTTTTATTTGTTAATATATTATGCATATATATATATATATACATATGTACATAAATATAGAAAATTTTCAAATAAATTACAAAATTTATAAAAGAAAATTGAGGTCACGGTATTATTCAATTTTATAAAAGATTGAATATTAAAAAGTCAATAAAAAACTATCGCTTCAATGAATTGTTCATCATACTAAGTTCTATTATATAGATATGTTCATATAAATAAGTACAAATGTATATATCTACATTTATGTACATAAATGTAGATAAGCTTATAAAATTACTCAAATGTTCATCTTCATTTTATCTAAGGATTTTATTTCGCTCTTAAATTCAAATTACAATTTATGTATATTTTATGGTTATAATAAATAATCCGATTTATGAAAATTTATTCGAAAAATAATAACATATTACTATATTAATAAAAATTCCGAAGTTTTCTTAAAATATTATGACGAAAATAAAAAATAAAATTTAAATTCTCGTAAAGGAATTGTCAAAAATTTTTTTAATAAAACCTATATAATCGAATTTGACGTCATTATAATGTACCGTAAATAATTTTAGGAAAAATCTATGTTTATTGAAATTTCATTAAAATTATTGTAAATCAAAATTTTGGATCATTTAATCAGAATTATAGTAAAAATAATTTACGATATTCTGAGAAAGTTCATATTGTTTTTACAATTTTTCAAAATTTAGTTCTCAATAATTTTATAAAAAAAATTTTAATAAATTTTCAGAGTAAAGGTTCGTTTTGAGACCGTGTGTGTAAGTTTCAATAAAAGAAATAAATTTTCTTATTCTCATAAAATTTTCTGTTGTTGGTGGATAATTACGTTATTTGATGTAAAATGAATTCGTAAATCATAATTAAAATTTTAGTATTCTTATACTCTCTTCTCTTATATAATTTGATTAAAGATAGAAAGAGAAAATGGAAATTTTTATTAGAATATGTTCAAGTTATAAAATTTAATTAAAACAAATTATTTTTTATAAAAAATTGAGAGAATTCCGGTAAATTTTGTTTACTTTTCGATTTTGCGGAATTAATATCATTATTCAGTCCAACACATTAATAATGCACTTAAATTTCAGAAAATACTTAAATAAATCAAAATTCTTAATAAGAATATTATATGACAAACATGCTTATCATGTGACTTAAGAAAATTTCGAACATATTCGTAATATTCTTAAAAAATCTCGAAAAATGTTTGAAATAGAAATCGCCATTATCAAATAATTTTACATACCGAGCAATTTAACAGCTCAAGCAACATTTCATTTCTGGTTATTTGTAAAAAAAAACTCGATAATTTTTTAAGTTCGTAATTTATTACGGTAAACTTAATAAAGAAAAACCCCAAAAACAATTTATAAATAAACGATAATTGTAACAATATTGCAGTCGACCATTAATTCTTTTAAAAAGCAATGGTGTATGCCTTTGTATTTTTTGCTTACGTATTAAATTTTTGATTTACTACACAAAGAAATTTTTTTCATCAATTATGAATTTTAAATAATTTTTTTTCTTGCTTTATTCAAACAGAAAAAAAAAATACAAAAAAAAAAATTATGGACGCCACCACTATCGCGGCAGCATCAAATTTAACAGTAATTATTATAACAGCACAATCACTGATTTAAAATAACAAAAATAATACAAGAAACACAAAAAAAAACATTAGAAGAGTAAAAACAAAAAAAAATTGATTTTTACTTTTGTTTTTGCTTTTTTTTTTTTGAAAAGAAAAATTTTCTGGTTTCTTTTTTTTTCGCAAAGTAAATGTGACAACAACTGTCTCAAATGTATGAACATATAGATATTTTGTTCTCCAACATATCCACAGTGGTAATATATACATACATACATATATCATTACATATAGGCTATGGACCTACATGTATGAGCATAAAAATGTAGAAGTTGATAAAAGAAAATTTTTTTTTCTCTTTTTTTTTTATAAAATAAAAAACTGTACTCCGTCATCACCATATAAAAATATTTGCAATTTTTGCGCAATCAAATAATAAAAAAAAAACACAAGAAGAATACAAAAAAAAAAATGTTTTTTAAAATTTAAAAAAAAAATAAATATTAGGAACAAAAATTCCCTATATTATACCCACAATTTTTTTTTTCTTACTCTTACTAAAGTAAATACAGTAGAATCTTAAATTTGACTGTCTTTTAAAAAAATCTTTAAAATATTAAAAAAATTGCTACAACTGTAATTCAACAGCAACAGTAAAATAGGGTAATAATTAAATTTCGGCAACAATTAGCAAGCCGAAATTTAATTTTTACCCTATATATTATATTGGGTATTGTCCAGTAGATGCCCTCATGAATATTCGGGTTTTGCTTGAAATTTATCAAATTAATAAATATCAATTACATTGAAATAGTAATTGAAATCACTAACAGACACATAGATTCAAAATGATATTCAACTGTCCGGGTTTATCGAATATAATAGTTTTATATTATACAGCAGCTCCTTTTATAGCCTACATTCATGAAAATAAAACGTACAAGTTCAAGACACGGGCACTAATTTGATACAGCAGCATCAAATATTTTAAATAAATTACGACCGTACTGTACAGAAAATATATTTGCAAAAAAAAAAAAGAATGAAAAGAATAAGGAAAAAAAAATGAAATTTGCTCGCCAAATGGAAACCTTTCAGATAAAAATAATAAAAAAGAATAAAAAACAAAAAGAAAAAAAAAATATTTTCTTTACTCTAGAAATCTAAACTGAAGATTTATTTATTAAAATTAATTGCCCGCTAATTAAAAGATATTATAAATGAATTAGATAAATGAGTTAAATTTTGAGTAAATTCTATTTGTTATTGATTGGCAGAAAATGAGAATATTTCCTTTTTTTTCTACAAAATTACGCTTTTAGTGACTTACAGAAGTCTTTTATTATTGCATACTTTTAGGGGTAGCGTGAATAATTTTCTAAAAAATTATTACACTTACAATAGAATTAGACGGCTAATTACGTAATTATTACTAACAAATTTTATAGAAATTTGACAAGACTTGTGTTTTCCGCAAGTAATAACTAATCGAAAAGTCGATTTTTGCTAGTTTTAGGGGAAACTTGGAAGAAAAAATTATTAAAAGCAGATTTTATATAAAGTTTTTTTTTCAGAAAGATCGACCTCGTAAATTTTGACCGCTACCGTTGACCAACGTTTTTAGTCGCAGAAGAAACCTCCATTTTTTATGTTTGTGCGGGATATGAAAAGATTTTAAAAAATTTGATAAGTCTCCAATTTGAAACTCAGTTTTTGTAATTGTTCTCTTCTTTTCTTTCTTCTTTCCTCTTTCACTTTCAAATAAAGTATAGGGCTGTTGCATGATGTCATAATAGAGTTATACTTAAGTTTCTTTATTCATAAGATTAACTAGACGGGTGACTAGTCTGTCATCTTCACTTATAACACATCTTTTTTTTTTCTTGACCTAAAAAAACATCATTATAAAGCCTCGTGCTTGAAAACTTGAATAATGAAAAGTAATCATAAACGTTGCCGCAATTTTAGAATACGATTTTAATTTGAATAAGAAAAAAGTTTTTTTATTTTTTTTGGTTTGAAAATTAAAAGATACACAAAAGGTAAAAAAAAAAATTATTCTGTTTTTTTTTCTTTCATTTTCTTATTTTTGTTTTTTTTTTTATTTTTTTTTTTTTTTGTATGGGTAGAGAGAGAATCTTTCCTATAACAAACTTTGAATGTCCCAAGTTTTATATTTATATTGTAATATACATATTTGTATATCACTTTATTAAAGTACCGAAGCTGAGTTTAATACAAGTATTTATATATGTAGATACCTACATTTATATAAATATAAATATTATCTAATGTATTCAAATATGTGAGTATGTAAGTATGTAGTATTGTGCACATACAACTATGTGTATCACAAAATGATAAAATAATTCATAGCTATACATACTTATATACATATATGTAAGTAAAGTGTGTGTACATACTTATTTCATCGTGTATAGTATTATACATACAATATAACATAAATAAATTTTCTCTAAATCACGGTGAAATTAAATTCATTTTGACCAAGGCAAAAGGCAGCCATATTCTTTTTTTTTTTTATTCACTTTCTTCTGTTTCTTTTTGTAACATGGTGTTTTTGTTTTTCTTTTATTATTATTGATGTACTTTTTTTTTCTTTTGATATATTGTACTTACATACTTACATATTATATATTTATAAAATATTATGTACATATATATAAATTTTTACATACTCTTTACATCAATATTAAAATTCTCATTTGTTTCTGTTTTTGTGTGCCATCATATTGTTTTTTTTTTCTCCTTGATTTTTTTTTTTTTGTTTTTGTTCACATGTAATCATAAAAGACTCTCATCATCCCAATACATTTCTATATTTAATATTAATTCTTTATTATAAAAAAGAAAGGAAAAATATATTTAAATTTTATTTTATTTTTGTACATACTTACATATTATGTCGTACATACATATATATATGTATGCAAATGTTCACATACAATACTGATGTACATAAATTTATAATTTTTTTTTCCAAAAAGAGATTCAGTTAAAGAAAGTATTGAAAATTTAGTAAAATGATAAACAAAGAACATGATTGTCATATTGCTGTTGTAATTTTATTTTAAATATATATATGTACATACAAATGTGTATTATGCCCATTTTGTTACATACAATATAACACCAATAATAAATATTGTATATGCAACGATTCGATAAATTAAATTTTAGCAAATCAAAGTTGGATTTGTCATATTTAGTCGAATCCATATTCTGATTATAATTGCGCCAAAATTACATAATGTATTAAAAAATTGCCTACTTTTAGGATGATATCATGCATTCATCATTAACATAGTGAATATTTGATAATAACGGTTCTCAGTTAGTCTCGCGGGCGTAAAGATGGACAAAATGAAACCAATAAATTGATTTGACCCGATTTTTTTCGTAGATGTATTAATAGCCTACATAAAAAACAATATACAATATAGAAAATAATTTTTATTAATGTAGGTATGCAATAATTTTTCAAAATTAAATTGTTTTTTTTTGCAATTATTTTCTAATTCAATGATTAGTGAATATGTTCACGTCAAATTAACAAATTTAAACTAACCCCCCTAAACCTACATACAGAAACACATTTTTATTTCTTTAATATATTATTTAGTTATACAATTGGATTATAATTGTTTTAATTTAGTTTCATTATTTTTCATGCAATTTGAATAAATTTTATTTACTAAATACTAAATTACTAAATACTCGTATTATACGAGTATATACATAATTACATTATTATTATTAGAATTTTGTTATTTCATCAAATACACCACATATTTCCTAATACACAAACCTTAATTACAAATATTGTCACTTTAGAACAGAAGTCTCCCAAGTTCACTTTTGATTAAAGCTAGTTTTTTTCACTTATAAAATTATAGTATTAAGTTTAATGTTATAACACACAATCTGTCAGGGTTTTTTAATTTTTTTTTTTTTACTTTTTAAAATTAATGAATAAAAATTTCTAAAATTTCCAATCCAAAACGGATTCGATTTCTGAATGTAAATAATTGAATTTCAAAATTAATTCACTTTTATTTTAATAAATTATCTGACCATTGGTGCAGTGGTTATGGTACCGGCCCGTTAACCGAAGGGTCTCGGATTCAAACCCCGGTCAGGTCACTATAAAAATTATATTCAATATTATATAACTTAATATGCAATACTAATAAATATTATACAAGTAATTTTCAAATATTCATAATATTCGATACTAAAGACTAAGAAAAATAAACAGTAAATATTAATAAAGTGAAATATTTAATATAAATAAAAACTACGGTAGGCTAGTCACCTACCTAGCTAACTCTCTATGACTATAGAAACAAGGGCATGATAGATATCATGTACTAGCCCTATACTCCTCCTAGGAGTGAAGAAGGAAAAAAAAAAAAAAGAAATTTTAATAAATTAAATTTTCCCTGCAATCTGAAAATTGTATGAGAGAAATATTAAAAAAAAAAAATTTATTTTTCACTCTCCTAAAAAAAATTTAAATTTTGAGTTGATATGATTCTGATTTACAATGGCAATAATGTATTTTATGTTTATTTGACAGATGAATAGAAAAAAATATCTGCTTTTGAGTACCAAAAAGTATTTATAGCCGAAAAAAAAAAATTTATTCAATTAGAAATTTTTTTTTTTAAATTTTATTTAAATTTCAAAAAATAAATGTTGCAATATTCTTTTGTGTACAAAATTCGGCGTGTTTATTAAGTAAAACGTTAAAAAAAAAAATTAAAATTTAATGAAAATTTAATCGAATTTTCATAGTGAATTCATTGTGAAAAAAAAAAAAATTGTGTTAAATCGAAATTTGAAAATATTAGAATAAAAATAAGATAACAATCAATTTTAAAAATTTCCAGGAGAGCAAAAAAAATTATTTTAAAAATCTAGTTTTGATAATTGGTAATAAAAATATGGAGCAGATAATAAGTACAAACTCTCTAGGCAAAGTGTAATAATAAACATGGGTTCCGCTATTTTAATTTTTAAAAAATGTGGAGTTATCTGGTTTTTGTCATGACGTCTCTTAATGGAATGAATTTTTTTTTTTTTGCACACATATTAGAAATTTTAAAAACGCAAAAAAAATTTTTTTTTTGTTAATTTCAATAGAGGTTGAATAAAAATTGTTGTCAACCTCATAAAATATGTTTTTTTTTTTTGTTGTTTCTCTCATTTTTTTTTTGCGGTTTAATATAAGTAAATCCCTCTCTAATCAGTATTAACTACTATGAGGTTAAATTTTAAATAAATCTACCAAATATGGTAAATTATTATTTATATAGGAAAAAAATAAATAATAAAATTAAAAAAATATTTTGTTAATTTAAATGCAAGATTTTGTTATTTTACTTAAATTATATTTTATTTTTACTATTCTAATTATATTTATTCATATATTAAATATGGTTATTTCAAAATATAATTACACCAATGTTGAATTGGTGTACCGTAATTTCATAAATTTATTTATAAAATGTGAAAAAAAAATTTTTTTGTTGAAAATTCGGGATAATTTTTAATGACAATTTTTTTTTAATATGACAATTTGTAATTTAGTTATACGAGTATTTAATTATTTTATGTAAATATTAAATATGTAGAATCTTAGTATTAGATTCAATTATAATAGGTTCAATCAGAATAACTTTCGGAGTTTTGGACGTCAACAATAAAAACAATATTAAGTCAAATATTAAAAAGTATTACACTGTATTAGAGACCTGACTATGATCCTATATGTTTAAAATTATTTATTACGATGCATTTTCCATCCAAATTCATACTATAAGACATTGATCCTGATAATCTTACTAGAAATTCCTAAAAGTCCAGGATTTCAGTGGAAATTCATTGATGAAATGAGTTCAATTATCAATAATATTTTTTAATTACATAAATTCCGAAGAAAATTATTTATTATATAAATACTTTTGTTATTGTTTCCAAAAATCACAACAATTTTAAAATTACTCAAAATTTCTGTAAAATATTTAAGATTTTCTCATAAAATATTAATTCAACTCAAAATTAGAATAATTCTCTTCTCACTTTAATTCCCTATAAACATTTACAGCCAATCCAACATCAATTAAATTAATATTAAAATTTATTTATTCTCAATTATTAATCGACTCGCAAGAGAGTGAAAGAGAGTGAGAATTTAATTTTAAAAAATTACTTTAAAAAATTATATTAAAGAAATTATTTAATTTAAATTAAGAACCATAAACCTTATATATGAAAAATTAATTAAAAAAAAAAAAGTGTGAAAAAATGAAAAAGGGGAAAAATATTTTACGTGTACATTAAAAAAACCAATTTATTTTAAAAATTACTTAACACGATTTATAAATTTTTCTTTTTTGCAAAAAATGATGGTCATACAAACTCATAATTATTATGTGTCACAAATTGTATACATATACAAACGTACTCATTTAAATAACAAGAGCTGAGAGAAAAAAATTATAAAAAGTACCATGAATTTATCCTGAAGATTGGGTTGTTCATTATTTTTAATTACAATATATATATATATATTTTTTTTCTAATATATTTTATGCAACTTTTATTTGAAAAAAAAAAAGAGTAAAAAAGAAAGTGATATGTTCTAATCCACCATAACCTCAATTTATTCTGATAACACACAGACACACACGCAAGTCAACTTCAATAGCGTTTTCTTTTTTTTTTTTTCATCTTCATCCTTTATTATTAAGTACATAACATTTATGTGTTGTATAGTTATGGAGTATAGTTGATACCTCTACACATTTCACGGTAAAAATACGGAGTTCTTACAATATACGTAAGTATTTAGAATAATTTTATTGATGCTAGAACTACCACAATTGCCAAACGAAAAGAGTTACAAATAACCGTAAGAAGACCTCCTCGTCGTTGTTTTATAGTTGTGCAATCCAACTTGAACAAATTATAAAATAGAATTTCGCTTATACAAACAGGCTTACAATTCTCACACTACTCATTCAGTTTTGGGATTGACAACGGGTTGACACGATTCCTTTTTATCATATTATAAATCCATTACATATTTAAATTTCAAATTATTTAGTATTTTGTCAACTTAATTTATTAAACCAATAATTTTGGAATGAGCCATAGGTATACTTCTATTGCTGAAACATAAAATAATATGAGAAATCAGTTAAAGTAAGATCCGCATTCTTCTCAATTCCAAAAAAAAAAAAAACTTTGTATACAGTTTAAATTTTGAAATTCAAAGTAAATTTGAAATAAATTTGAGAAAGATGAAAAAAATGTCAAAAAATTAAGAAGGTGAACCTTTACTACAATTTGAACTCTTACCGTAACATTTTTATGTTTATGCACATAAGTATACATTTCAATACTTTAAATATATTAAATTTTTAATGTACTTATATAGACAAACTTACATAATTGTATACAAAGGATATTCAAACAATTATATACTATAACAGTATTTATATATTTATACATACATATATATATGTGTGCTTAAATGTAAAGTAAATATTTATTTAAACATGCATTTCGTTATATATATATTTGTATACATAGTTATATAATACGTGTATTATATTATAGTTTGTATATAGGAATTCAAGAAAAATTTATGTATATAAAATGTATATTTACATACGTATTGCGAGCAGAGTGCTCCGGAACTAGAACTAAAGCTCGCGGCAGATAATTCCTTTGAGTTTTCTTAAAAAAAAAGGTATGAAAATTTTTTGTGTGGTGACAGTGGGATTCGGACGTCTGTGGTTAGTTTCAATTATTATCATTTCGGCTGACAGATTATCATTTTACTTGTCAAGTGTTATATGTGACATGAAGATTATGTACGACCAAGTTGTACAATATTATGTAGCGTACCGAAAAAAAAGACAAAATCTTACAATTTTTCTGAATTTATTTTCTTTAACCCTTCAAAACTATCTCTACACTTCCTAATCCCTCTTTGTTCCTTAAAAACTGCAATACTCGAGAGTTTACTCGGGGACACTCTGTGTATAGGAAAGTTTGCCTATACTCGGATGAGATGTTTTTCAGTTTTTTTAATTTCATTTTATTTTTTTTTTGTTTTTGATATACAAAGCAAATAACTTTTTTTTTCTCTCTTGCTTATTTTACGAATTTTTTTACTTTTGCTAAATTTTTCTGCTTGTGTTTTTTTTTCTTTTTTTTTTTTAGTTTTTGATTTAGTAAAAGTAAAATAAAGTGAAGATTTGAGGTAAAAAAAAAGCTTAAATAAATAAAAAAATGGTAGCTACAGAGTACAAGGTGATTTTATAAGTTTATTCTTACATTGCAACTGACATCTATTGGTCACTATTAAAATTAACGAAAAGAGAACATGAAATAGATAATGGAAAATTTCCCACTTGTTTTTACTCACCGTACGAGCCCACAATGAAAACTATTGAAACTACCGTACTGAAATTTGACACAAATTTGACCATTTTAATATGGCCATTATTTTCGGTAAAACTCTTTGAGATTGCATGAATTTATATGGTAAGTGTTATATATGTATAAAATAGCACAATCCTTTTACGTTTAAAAAATAGGAGGTCGTATGAAATGGTATGTCAAAAACTGTTATACAACTCTTAAAAACATTCATTCATACCGGAGTATCACAGAGTTGACAAGATCAACTTTACCTATTCTTATTTTTTATTAAAATTTTATTTTATTTTATGCAAATATATTTTACAAAAAATTAATTAATACAAAATACAATTAATTGATATACAAAATAATTAATTGATTTGAATGAAAATAAATAATCCGAGTACGTACACTTATACATAATTATGGTTCTACATGAATATGCAAATTTTAATAATAAAATTAATTTTGATCTTAAAATATTTTATCAGTATACGAGTATATTTATAATCACGACATTAAATGTCCCGGATATAAGTGAATATTTTAGTATCCATTCTGAGAATTCTTAAAAGTATTCTTAAAAGTTCATAACACAATATACATTTACATTGACAATATCTGTTAATATTTTTATTATTAAAATTTTAATTAAAATGCAATTAAAAATAATAAGCGCTCGTGCTCATATAAGCCTTATGACATTTTATTTTGCTATATATGTATATATAGATGTATAGATAAATTGAAATAACAATCAAATCAATTATAAATAAATTACTGATAAATTTTCATTACGACTTGATGCTAATTAAAATAAATTTATATATTTGTGAACACAATTGTACATACATACACATATACTTACAGATTATTAAGATAATAAATGAGAATATAAAATTTTATAACAGAAAATTGAATATTGACAATTTATTTTATAAATTATAATAATAATAAAATTAATATTTTTACTTTGTCTTTACTAATATAAAATTATTAAATACAATTTGCTTGTAAATTAATTCTATTCTTTATTTTTATTAGTTGTAGTGGTTGAACTGAAAAAATCTTAAATCTTATGAACTTATGAATAAATTTCTCTAAGATTTTCAGCAAAATGCTTCTATTTTATTAAATTTTTTATTACTTACTTTATTACTTACTATACAATGTGATTAATAATATAGAAATTTTTAATATTATTTTGTATTTCTTTGAATTACTAACATATAGCCATATTTTATTGTTATTAATGTTGAAATTTTATAATAAAAATAAAATTATTTTTATATTTCAATTTATTTAATAAATATATGGTTGTGATTAATGTCAGATCACAATTTATAAACTTAAAAATCTTTATATAAATTATCTATGTTAATTATAGTAATTAAGAAGTTAATTACTGAAATTCTATGATTTCATTCAATTTCATTCAAAACAATAAATGAAAGTGTTGAAATTTATTAATTTTTAAAAATTTTTCAATTATAAATTTTAAATATTTACTCATAATATAACACAAAATATTTTCCGCATTATTAATAACAAATATATAAAATTATTAAAATTACTCATATTGAATGCATAATTAAATAGAAATTGAATATAAATTCGCTGACAATGTAATATTACTGTATTCATGCAACATTTATTATGAAATTTGGCCCCGAGTTAAATCGTCTTTGCCATATGGCTAAAAATCTGTCTCAAAAAAAAATTTACATTTTGTTAGGAATGAGAGCTAAAGAACAAATTCCTTCCAGTGCATAAACCACTTTCGATTCAATGTATCACAAAAGCGAAAAATATCTAACTGAAGTTTTTTCTTCCTTACTCATAAAATCTACAGAATTCATACAGAATAATTCGTAACTGGTTATAGTTTGTGCAATATGATTATTAACCGTATAATTATTCGTTAAAATATCTATTATGAAGCTAATCTCCCTGTTGATGGATTGAAATAGTTTGTTTCTTCCGAAGCAGATCGGAAATGAAGATTTTTGTGTTTCTTTTATTTTATTTTATATCCCATCAATCCTACAATCATTTGCAATTAGAAAATATTTAAATATTGTTATTTGCGAACATATCATTTGCTATTTTGAATAGTTTTCTAGGAAAAATAGTTAATTAGGAAATATTAAAGTAATAAGCATTAATTTTATTAAAGAAATTTTTCAATTATTATTCAAAATTATTCCCAAATTCGAAAACTGTTGATAGTTCACAAAAAGATTTTATGATACAAATATTTAGAAATATTCTTGGCAATTTTTACAATAATCACAAATTATGAATGACCATTATGAATACTTTAATATTAATTTTAAACAAACTAAACGTCAACTGAGCCTGTACTTAAAAACATTTAGATTTTTTCTTTTTTTGTTATTCTAACTCTAAATATGCAGGTATACAAACACACAATTTCTGCTTATTAGTAAAAATTCTATCTCTATGTTACCTTTTTTTTTTCTCCTCTGTTTTTCCTGTACATGCACACATATACTTACATACATATAATATTTTGTACACATTTTGATAATAAATGATTATATGATAAAAATTATTGCAATAACGATATATATATATATTTTGATAATGATATTGATATTGATAGCAAATGATGAAAATTGTAAATCCTGCGTTTGATCAAACAAAAAAAAAATATAACAAATATTTTTTGTATATGTATATACATTACAGAATGTGACGACTGAGGACGACTGACGATATATTTTGATGATAATCATAATGATAATGATAATGATATTGATATAATGATGAAAATGATTAAAATAATAATAATAATATATACCTACAATATGTATTTTACTCCTGTTTAGGTACTTACATATAGGTACTTATGTTTGTAGGGATCAACTATACAATATTATTCTAGGTACTTCTACTTTCATATAAAAAAATATAGTATAATGATATCAGTACTAGTAGCGCCTCCGGAAGTGAATGGTGAAATTTTGTGCAAAAAAAAAATAGAGAGAAAATAATAAATAAATAAATATATAAAAAAAAAATCATAAGTAGAAAAAAACTCATTTTATTTTTCCTCTCTGTTTTGACTTCTCACAGAATAATTTTCTTTTTTTCTCATAGTATTGTTAATTTTTTTCTATTTTTTTTATGCTGTGTTATATAAATAATATATGTATAATTGTACATATATATTTATATAATTACATACATACAATATTGAGTATATATTTTTTTTCTCATACTGCATCATTATACAGTTGTAGAAAGAAACTTATTTTCATACAAATGGAGTGCTTACAAAAGAACTTATGACAGAATTCTCTCAGAAATTTGTGTGTGTGTATACATACATTTTGTTATTTGTGTTTTATATATGAAAATTATAAGTGTAAATTTTAATTATATACTGAAATAAAAATTTTTTTTTTCTAAAAAAATCTTTAATTGGTCTAGTACTCACTAATAATATAAAAGAAAAAATTTACATTTCTATTTTGCTGTAGAAGAAAAAAAGGATCTATTCAATATGAGAAATTTAAGGATTTAAAAGTATACTTGAAAAAAGTTAAAATATTTTATATTGGAAGAAAGTCTAGAAGAAACTATTTAGAAAAATTCCAGAATTAGATTAATTTTAATTCAATAAAACTTTTTAATATTAAAATTTTTCATAAAAAAATATTTCCGTGCATACACATAAGACGTAGGTGAAGTTACACACACTTATATAACAAAGAATACCTTATAATTTTATTTGAAAACGAAACCAAGAAACAAATTGTGAACAAAGAAAAATTTAATAATGAAAAATAAAAAAAGAACAGAAAATAATAAGGAAACTTAATTGAGTAAAATTTTGTAATTTTTCCTCATTTCGTGAAAATTTTTTTTCATGTTTTCTCTTTTCTTTTTTTGCTTTTTTATTTAATTGTTGTTTTTATAAAACAGTGTTGCCACCAAATAAAACCGTCTTGTTTTATTTGTGTTAATAAATCGGAACATATTTTGACAATATTGTTTTCTCCTAGTGCACATAATCCTATTTACAAGTGTGTCCATAAGTATGCAATATTTCATAATTTCCATAAAACTTAAATGTATCCGAAATTTATAATTTTATTTTTATTAATTAATATGAAAGCATTGTTTCTATGCGGCAGTAGTGTATTATAGTGATTTTCTAGTACAGTGAAAAAAAAGTGATGTTCCAATTTTCAAGAGACATTAAAATATTTAGCTTAACTATTGGCTGTAACCATGTTAAAATAAATTTCAAATTCACTCTAACAAATTTCTTAATAATTTTGTTAGAAAAAGTTTTACGCGAATTTTTCAAAATTCATAGTTTTGATTCAAAACTGTAATTTTTTTTGTTTCACGCCATATAAAGTTCCACTTAAAATAAATTACATATTTTCGAATTTTAAATAAATAATAGAAGTACTAACGGTAACTGTAAAACTCTCATTTAAAAAACCGTTTTTCAACTCATCAAACGTGAAATTAATCAAATTCTTTATGTTTGACTTACAAAATTTTGATTGAAGAGCTTTTTTTTTTGTGTAAAACAACGCTCTTCGACAAAAATGCTTTATATAGGCTTAAACATATCGAGTAGATGTGTAACTAACCTTTATTTAGTCAAACTCACTATGCGAAAAATATATTAATTGTAGTAGTAGTAATAGTAGTAAGAGAAGAGGGCCACACCCGAACGTCCGTGTGAAGTCCATGCATTAGGCCAAAAAACCGCCCCCTCCCCTATGCAATCCCATCTCAAGAACCATCAATCCGAGCCAACCAACCTCCCAGACGAATCTCAAAAGCCGCGCGAGAGACCCCCGAACAGGTATCCCAGGCCATCATAAAAGAAAGCCCCCAAGACACACTTTTGAAAAATATGTCTATTAGTTTTAATATGAGCATATCCTCAAACACAAATTCCTAATAGCAGTTTTTAAAAAATTCATCCAATTAAATCCCGGATTTATTATTTCTATTAATCAACTATCAATTACAATTTGACTTTTTATTATTAAATTATTATTCCCATTAAAAATTCGCGACACAATATTACTAGTCAACATTATTACAACAAAAAAAAAAATTTCGAAAATGCTTAACGAATGCACTTCGTATAATCTACAAGTAGCTACTTTTCGTTTTTACTCTCAATATAACGTTTACTATGATACCGATCTATGTATACTTTAAAAAAAAATCTAATTTTTTTTAACATTTTTAGATAAGTGCGTTTCACTTTGGAAAAAAAAAAAAAAAATTAAAAATCTCATTTTATTTTAAGTACCCCCCCCCTCCCCATACACACTATCGCATAATTTAATTTCAATTGAAAATCTCAAATATTTATATTTGAAAAATATACGTATACTCATAAAATTATTACTCTTCTAAAAAAAAAAATGAGGATTATTTACTTAAGTGAGTATTAAAGTGTAAGTGAGTATATTTAAAGTGGAGCTCATATTTAAATAATGGCAATTAAGTGAATGAGGAAAAAAAATTTATTGTTTGTTTTTTTTTTATTTTTGTTTTTTTTCTTGTTTCTGGTGGGTGTTTTGGTATCACTTGTACAGTTTCATTTTTGGAATAATTTTTATTTTCACATTATTTTTTTTTTGTCAATTCATTGAATTTTGTACTCATGGTTGTAATTTTTTTCTTCTTTAACATTTTGTTTTTTACGCAATAGAGATTTTGGCCATTTTGTTTTACTGATTGTAAAATAATTTGCTTAATAAAATTATAGAATAAAGTTTAGGAATTTTGTTAACAATGATCTCATACCGTTAGTGTGCCAATATTTACAGAAACAGCAATGTATATTGTTGGAAAATTATAAAAATTAAAATTTTTTGATTTAATAATTTTCATACAAAGTAATTTCTCCATTAAACTTATATAATTTAAAGATTTATATCGAAGAAACAACTTCATAACCTCCGAATTGATCTATTGAATATATTGCATACTTTTAGGAGTGTTTTTTTTTAATACTCTTATATTTAGGCGGAAAAATGTTTAATGAGAACTGTATAGAATGACCGGCCGCGTCGTAGATTTTCTTAGTACTATTTAGAATCATTAATATACTGGCACTTTGATTAAGCAAAAATATTACATAATAGACGTAGAATGGCGCATATATTTTATAAATTTCTTTAAAATTTCAACAAAATTTAAAAATTTAAAAATTGTTCACAGAAAAGGTTCAATTTCTGGAATTCAATATTATACTTAAAAATTAATCAGAATTTCACGATTGATTCGAATTTTGATCCGCATGAAAATTGTGTCATTTAAGAATAAGATTCGAGATTATATAGACCCGCCGGTGAAAGAGAAACATTTTCCGCTTAAATTTAATTGCAATTTTATTGCTATATTGCTCCCAAATTTATGCAATGTGATGGATTTTTTGAGAAAAAAAAATTTCCATCATTCAATTTCAATCTACATTTTAATAAAGAATTCTTAAGAGATAAATTTTCAATTTCTAAAAGTTTTCTTGAATAACACCTACATAACATTTAAATAACAAAAAAAACCTTGTAAATTTTTTAACCAATGCTCAATTCCAATATCACGTTATTTTTTTCCAATTTTGTATTTATTTTTTTCTTATTTTTTATATTTTTTTTTTCCACTTGACTTATGTTACACTCCAAATCTTATAAACTTCTTACTAGTCTTAAGATGTTGAAATCTATCTCTCCCTATCTTTACTTACTATTAAAATTTTTATAGTACTCTTCATAAATACACAAGAAAATATACAACGTCCACATTTTTCTAAATAAATACATTTTATTCATAGCTATATATATGAATACATACAACAAAACATAATAAAAATAATATTATTTTGTAAAGTCATGATAAAATACACAGTAGCATTAAAGAGAGCGCAAGCGATATACTTACTTATATGTATATTCAATATGTATTTAAGTAGGTATAGTTTAATATAAAAATATCAATAAATGGGCATAAACTAGAAAAATACAATAATATACAAAATAAACAATAAACACAAACTCTCAAAAGAATAAAATATTTGAAATACTAAAAACTTGTATGATAAAATGAGAAAATAAATACGAAAACTTAACGAAAATTCCAACGAAAAATAAATACAAAAAAAAAACTTATACTAAAAACATGGAAATCCAGAGATCCCAATATCCAACTAAAAAAAAAAAAAGACTTTGAATACATTTTACATTCATACTATTTAGCATACATGTTCATAGCATGTCCATATACACATATACTCACAAGTAAATAAAATATCGTAAAGGAAATTTTAATTTCCTTCTTTCTTTATTTCTCTAATTTTATTTATAATATTTAACGCCATACTGCGCTTAACAAACACAACAATGATAAAGTAAAATCATAAAAACAAAAATAGAAAAAAAAAAATTTAACCTCAAAAAGTTTATCCTAAAAAAAATTTCTCAATTTTTCCACTAGTCAACGAGTATTTTACAATATTGACAATATCCTTACCTCTTTACTTCACCACGTTCCGTTGCCACTTTAATTTCAAAGAGAATGAAAAAAAGAGCGTTCATTTGTAGTAGGAGGGTTTGAACTTTTGAAGTATATTTGACAAATGTCACTAAACTAAACTAGTGATTTTGAATTTTTAATTTTTTCTGTCACCAATTATTACAAAAAAAAAACTTCGCAAAATTCATTTCAATTAATTTTTTCTCTCTCTCTCACTCACCCTCATTTGCTCCCTTTATTTCTTCTTGCTGTGACTCCTAAGTAAAATCTAATGAACTGTAAAGTTGTTATGATTGAATTAAATACTTGTTTTTTTTAGACGATATATAAAATACTTTTTTTTCATTTTTATTTCAACTATATAAAAAAAAAAACCAAACCACTCTGTTCGTGAAGCATAAACACTTAAAAAATAATAAAGAGCAAAAGGCGACAATTAAAGAGCACAACAACAGTAACAACGATAAACAACGACACCTATGTATATATGTATGAATATAAAAATAAAACAAAAAATACAAATAATAAAATAAAATAAAATTTAATAATTTTATTAATTCTCAAAAAACTGAAAATTAATTAATAAAAGTGAGTTGCTTGCTGCCTTTAATTATAATCGTGCGTTAAAGTATTTTACGCCATATTAACCTAATAACGGTAGTAAAAAAATAAAAAACAAAATGAGAAAATAGAACAAAATCAAAACGGAGAAAGAAAAAATTTTTTTTTTGTTTTTCTTTTGGCATTCAAAGAAATAAAGAAATAAAAACAATCAAACGGTTTTATACCTTCCAATAGTGTTATACGTAGTATTTATATAGAAAATAATTCAGCTACAGGCTACAATACTACAACGTAGTATAAACTTTAATATTCTTATTAAAAAATAAAATATTACGCTTCTGAACTTTAATGTAGAAACAATTGTTGTATTTGTAGTGCTGCCAACAATTTTATATTATTATAGTATACCTAATTACAAAATGTTTAGCGGAACAAATTAGAAGTTAGACGAAAATAAGAACGAAAAAAAAACAAAAAGAAAAAAAAATAAATTAATATAATAATAAAATAAAAATGGCGTATACATGATTTGAATTTAAAACTTGAAAAAATTTTTTGAACAGTGTGTTTGTAGGTGGTGGCAGGGGGTGGGGGGTTACTGGGTAGGAAAAGCAGAATATTATAATAACAATATTGTTTGCTTAAGCACAAAGAAGTCATGAAAAGTTTTTTTTTTAAAGTTTTGTATATTTCTTAAGGGAATTAAGTAATTTTTATTTAATTTTATGAAAATTTTAAGGGAGAATTGTACGTTATCGTTATTTTCCTAAATTTTTTGAGAAAAAAAAAACTTTCTATTTTTATTGTAATAAAGAAAATGTGACAACGATTTGATTATTTACAAAGTTCTTTCTATACATATGTATAACATATATATATGGGTTTATATATGTACATAAATATATATGCATGTATTTGTTGTTATTAGCAATAATATTTGATTATACGATATACGATATTGCTATACAATATTACAACCAAGCCTACTTAATTATTAACTTTTTTTTTTTGGAAAAGTTTTAAGTGTCTGTTAACAAACTAATTGTAAAATTTCATTAAGCATATATTTAAAAAATATCGTCAAATTTCAATTTGCTGTATATGTTTACACATATACAAATGTACATACATAGATAACTAAAATTAAATTGATTTAATTTTAAAATTCACTTTTAATTGAATTCAATGAGCTCATAATAAAACATTGATTATTAAATTTAAAATTAGAATAGGTATGGAGTTGATCGTGTCAACTTTGTGTTACTAGCATAAAATTTTTGATTTTACGATATTGATTTTGTTTTTTTTATATGATTAACTAAATATTATTGTAAATGATAATCTTGTTTGTTTTTATGTAATTCATCTTAAATTTGACTTACAAAATTTGAACATTAATTAAGATTGAATTAAATTATGGCATTGGAGACTTATGGCAGTTAGCGTAATAATGACCATGTTTTTAAAATGATTTGTACAAGATTTTAGTTTTATAATTTCTAATACTCTAGTGTTATAACAGCGACTTTAAGGAGTAACATAGTCCCATCCTTTTGTTAACTCATTTTTATGAAAATATGGGCCCTTTTAATATAGTTAAGAAATTATAGTTTCCGGAACGTAGTCAATAATATACTGTAGAAGTCTTATGACAGTTACTCAACATACTATCGCGATTGCTATCAAGTTAGCCAAAATGCTTACATTTACTAATATACACTTGTTATTCTTTGATTTGTTATACATACATTTATGATAACAAATTCGGACAAACAAACGTAACCGAATCAACGAAGAATTCGACGACGAACAAGAGTACTTATATAATTAATATGTATGAATTTTTATTTATATCACTATATTTCTGGGCATTGCAAAAAAAATTATAAATGTATAATACAATTATGAGCTTTATTCACATACAATAATAAAATTGTTATAAAATTTTATAAATGAATGTCCTCCATTTTTTCTTTTAATCTGTTTTCCATATTTAGTAATTTTATTTTATAAAAATTATTTTTCATATAAATGGTATATGATACGTGTGTATGTGTTTTTAAATTAAATATTTATGACCTACTTACATACATAATTTGAATTTGTATACGTATAACAGTATAATAATCATTTATGATATGATATATATAATATAATAACGATTTTACTAGAAATTATACAAGTTGTGTATAAATTGATTTTTATGTAAATATAAATTTTATATTTACATAATTATCTTAAGATATAATTACAAATATTTATTTTTAAATATAATTGTAATTTTGTTACTAAAATCTCATAATATTATAATATTATTTATTGTATCTACAACATTTACATTTAATAATAAATATTGTTATACAATATTTACTCATACAATATGTACATATATATTTATCTACATGTTATACAAGGTATAAACCATTCTTACTTCCAGTTATTTTATATCTTTATACATAATTATATTTAATTAATAACTTTATACAAATTTACATTAATAAAATGTTTTTATTATAAGAAAAATCTCAAATTTTCATTTATTTTACTTTTTATATTTTATTATTTATCATAATCATCTTATTTATATAATTTTATTTAATATTAAGTAATAACAATAATCATTATTATAATAACGAAATTAATTTCACTTATAAATTTTGTTATACACACGTATAACGTATATCATACTATAATCATTTATTATTCATACTCTTAGTGAAATGTGTATACACAGTGATGGAACATTTTTGCTGAATCTCCACTTATTAAAGGAAATTTTTAATGGAAATTTTTTAAAGGAAAAATTTTTAGTGCTACAAAATTTCCTTTTTTTTTTTTGCTAAATTCAATCAAATATTTCTTTATATATAGAATAAAATTTTTGGATGCCATAGGGATTCAGCATAAATTCATGTGTAGTCGATAATCACTATTTCCAAATAATTGCAATATTGAGTAAAATTATATTTTATTGAGTGATTAAAGCTTACAAGTTGTCAGAATTATTATGTCCAACATTATTATTTTTTTTATTTTATCAGCACATCTTGAATGTTATAAGAAAAATTAAATCTTATTGTAAAATGAAAAAATATTCCACAGTTGTACTCATCGAATTTAGATTGTTTCATTTCCATTAATAATGAGTCGGGGGCATTTAAATCTTTCTCTAAGCAATTCAAAATATTTATTATTTTATTTCTTTTTTTGGTTTATTCCTTGTTTTATTTTTTTATTCAACTTAATTATTGTAATCTGTTAACTTATTACAAGAGTTCTCTAATTGCACTACATTAAATTTAAAATGAAAGAACACAAAAATTAAACATCAATAATTGTTAACGTCTGTACAAAAGATAACAAAATCGATATGTGATGTTGCCATATATTTAGTAATTTCATTAGAATTTTTATCAAGTTATCATAGATATTAAGGGATAAATATCGCGACAACGCCTCGCTCGAATAAAAACAAATGTCTGCAATTCTTTGATTTGTTACAAGTCATTCTAAAAAAAATCACAAAAAATTTTTAAGTAAATTAAGCTAGAATTTCATTAACATTTGGCAATAATTACATATCATATTATAGTAAATATGTAAATCTATTAGGGTGTTATTAACACATAAATACAAAAACAAACATTTATAATCAATTCCCCGAGAGAGAAACAATTGTAAATTACAGAGAATTTAAGAAACAAATAAGACATTCAAGTTTTAAAATATAAAGTGAAGGGATTGAGGTTAGATTTTATTAAGCGGTAAACAGGGAAAAGCAAAAATATACAGGCAAAGCAAAAAATATCAAAATGTGAACAGCACCCATACATACATGTATTTCCATTCTCCCATATTTTTATATAGTTATAAAATGTTTTATTTATAAATTTTTTTGACACTGTTATTTTATTACCAATGAATTAAAATTCTTGCAATAAAATTTTTATGATTGTATCAAGAATACCGGTTACTCCACTCAATTGATTTTTGTTGCTAAAATTTGTCAATGTAACATAAGAGTACATGCGACCCACTGCTAAGAAATGAAATCAACACTGTTAAAAGCTATACAGTATTTTTTCTGTTATAATATACTTGATAATGTACTTGCTTAAATTATTATACATACATACATACAAATACAAAATAATGTAGAATTGTGCTTTCATACGTACATACCAATAAAATGACAAACATCATACAAAAATATTTACAAGTCGGAATACAACATATTTTTCCAAAATTCTTACCAAAAAGCTTTCAAAACAAAAATCCACTCAATAAAAACAAAAAAATAAATCATTTATCTACTCATTCCTCATTTCCTCCTCTCTTTATTACATCGTACTTTAAATACTCTCTTAATAATACGAACATTATTATGAATGCCATAGTATATAAAATAATATACACAAAAGTGCGAATAGTTGATGGTTGTTGCATGATGCTTATTTGCCAACAATTCGTCCATCGTTTCCAAATTTCCAAAAAAATTTTTTTTTGTAATACCGATTTAATGCCGATCATTTTTGCCGCATGCTGTTTAACCGTGTTAAACACAAAATGAGAAATTTTTTTTTTGTCTTTTTTTTTCTTTATTCAATTCAAAGTAAAGGACTTGTTCACAACAAAAACAAAAAAAAGAACATAAAAATAAGAAAAAAATTCAATTCCACTGGGTATATAAATTTCAATTCACATCATCCGAAAAGAATTCTGCTTTATACTCATGCAGCCTCACATACATACATACATGCAAGCATATTGTATAAATTTCATGATGAAATCTTTTCATCATTATTATTACACTTTCCGTACCTTCATTAGGTATAGGTACGTATTATACAGTATTTTATTTCAAAGATAATTTGTAGCAATTTTGATACGTGCATAATGTTAAAAAGTTAATTTGTAATACAAATATCTTTAAATTGTATTACATCTTACATACATACTTAAAAGTAGGAATATACTAGATTTCGGTATTATAAAGAAAATGTTAATTTAATAATTCCGAACGGAATGCTAGGCAATTCTGAACGGAATGCTAGCGAATTCTGAACGGAATGCTATAGCGAATTCCGAACGGAAAAAAAAATATCCCGATACAATGAGTTGTTTTAAATATGCTGTGTTATAATCATATTTTTCGTTAAACATCCATAATAGGTTTTTCCTTAAAGG
Source organism: Condylostylus longicornis (assembly GCF_029603195.1). Taxonomy (NCBI): domain Eukaryota; kingdom Metazoa; phylum Arthropoda; class Insecta; order Diptera; family Dolichopodidae; genus Condylostylus; species Condylostylus longicornis. The sequence goes on from NW_026577982.1 coordinate 2,408,257, forward strand.
TCAACACTTCAATATTAGAAAAGCCTAATCTTCAATGCTTTTAAAAAAGTTTGACTTGTGTAAGCGTTATTCATATTAGAGGCCAACTCAGTTTACTCGATAAAATTTTATACATATGTATACGAAAACGCAATTCTTCAATCAAAACTATAAAAAATTTTAAAAAATTTTAAATAAGAACCAAATCCAAAATTTTAAGAATATTGCGATTCTAAAACTTTTGGCGTTTTATAATATTTAAATTCATGCCCTCCATAGCATTTAGAATATACGTACATATGTATATCAGAATTGTGATCTCACATTAATCGAAGAATCGGCTTTGAAAAATTCCCAGAAAACTGAAAATTTTATGTGTTTACCTCTCCTATGTACGTAACTTAGTAGTATGTATATATTTACAAGCAGATTGTTTCCGATTTTTTAATTCACCCCTGTTCAAATTTGATACTCATTTTCATTTGACATTGTTTAATTCAGAGTACACAAATAAACTCAACATAATCTTGAGAAATTATGCTGTTCCAAAATTTATTAAATTTTTTTTTTTTGCCATAACTTCAGACTCTTGTTAGACATATTAAAAGTAAAAATACCGAAACGAAACCCCCAAACCAAAAACACAAAAAAAACAACAAAAATCAGCATTATCGTTCGCCTTTTATTTTAATAAATAGAAGAAGCAAAAAAAAATTATTGTGTTTTACTCCCCTACATTTTCGTTATCGTTTTCGTTGTTGTTTTTTTTTTTTATTATACTGTTTTCCTTCCTTTAACACCGCGGTTTGTAATATTATACATCTGAATTTTTATTTTATCTGCTCTTGATTTTTTTCCTACTGCTGTTTTTCCTTTTTTTTATTCATGGCGCTGCTTTTCTTCTGCCAGCTATTGCGCTCTTTTAACATTTTTCTTTTTTTTTTTTTGCCTTTGCCTTCTTGTATGCATATGAAGAAATAAAAAAGAAAAACAGGTTTTTTTCTCATGAAATTCCCCAAAGAGATGTATAAAGAGTGAAGAGATGAACAATTATATTTTGTTGATGGTTGGTAAGATTTGTAATGTTAAACCATTCGTTTAATTTTCTTACATATTTTTCCTTTCAAAGAAACTCGCTCACTTGTTTCTTATTTTATTTCTTTCTCATTCAACCGTACGCAAAAACTGTTGAAAAAAAATCATTAGAAAAAGAATGAAAATAAAATAACAACAGAGATTTTTTTTTGTTGTAACACAACTGGAAAATCGCATATAATTGAACCTGAAGGGGAAATAATCAAGCCAAAAAAAGCAGTCAAATAATAATCATAAACGACATAATAAGTGCGCGCTCGTGGTTAAACCTGAGAAAAATCTTTTTTTAAATAGACGAAAGCAAAGAAAAAAATTTTTTTAATATAAGGCAAATAAAAAATTAAATACCGTATACGTACATACAATAATGACAACGAAAAAAAAAATGTATGAAGAGACTGGCAAGAACTCAAATTGAAAGCAAAAAATTTAAAGTATGTTCGTACTTGAAATATGTTTAGTATGTGCACTGTATATTTCATGTTATTTATGTATGAGTTATTGGAAAGGGCAATGAATATTTTGTAAAAATTTCAATTGTCAATTATGTATAAATATCAACTAAGTCGAAACTGCTAGTTCTTTATTTTATTACAAAATTCGTGTTTCCCCATAACTTAAGATCAATAGACTCGTAAATTTGATATTGGTGCAACATCACGGCTCAATAACAAGGCCTTTACTATTTTACAATAGAACCTTCGATTTTTCTTTTAAATAATTTGATATCTTTAATAAATTTTTACAAAAATAAAAAAAAAAATTTCGGGAAATTCTAGAAATAGACTAGCAATACATAGCGAATCGAAAAAAATTCCATGAAATTCAAAAGTTGTACAAGAATCTAGGCAAAGGTGAATCACACATTCTGAACTATATTAAAATTTCAAGTTTTTACGAAAATATCGAAAACTCGACTCTAGAAAGTAAAAATTCTATTAAGAACCATATTTGGAGTTTTCGAAGTAAGTTCTATTTAGAAACGCAATTGGAGATATTTAATTTTCTAAAAATTGAACATAAGTGTGCAAAAAATATTTTACATTTTTAAATGTTCCTAATATGAAAAAGGGGCCAAAATTAATAAGGGAACACAAATTTCCCTATACGTATTTTAAACTGGAAATAGAAAGAAAACGAAATCGAATGTCCCACAATTGAACACACAACAATGTGACGTTTATTAATCTAGAAGATTAAGTGTGTTTACCATTTTTTTAACATGTTGAATTTCTTATCCTTTTTTATAAATTAACATAAGTACATATACATACATGTATCTATATGTATATATAACGAACAGACAAAACGTTATTTTTAAATTTACTTAAAATAATTTTTCCCGAATTTCTTACAGAAAATTTATTCACTTCGTTAACTAATCTTGAATATTTTATTACAAGATTTAAGAAAAAACGTACACACAAACATACTTAAATTGTATAAAATTCTTCCCAAAATAATGTATATTCATGATTATACATATACATTCACATAAACAAACATGACAGTTTCATTTTTTTCTTCTCTACCTTCAACAAAAATAATATTATACGTATAAGAGCTTTTGTAGATGCTTTTTTAGAGCTAAATATTTCTATAATTCTACATGCTGCTATAATACTTAGCACTACAAGTAAAACCCAAAACAAACAAAAAAAAAAAGGAATGAATATAGAATTCCACAGAGTCGTTGAGTCGATGAGTTGAAATTTTACAACATAATATAACAAAAACAATAACGAAAATATTTTTTTTTAAAGAAGGAGCAAAACGCGCAACACAGTATCTGCATGTAAAATAAAAATTAAACGATAAAAGTAAAACAAAAACAAGAAGAGATTCAGAAGAGATCAGAGATTGTTAAATGAGTGTAAATCGATTTGTCGGAATTTTTTTATATGGAAAAAACATAATATAAATAAATATGTGGCATCCCTATCCATACGACACGACATTTTAACATTTAAACAACCATATAGATTTCTGACACTGTTTGCTACTTTTGCTGCTGTTATGCTAGTGACCTGGCTGTGTATTTTTCTTTTTTTGCTTGCTTCTTTTTTTATTTTTTCTCATATTTTCCTTTTTCGCTTTAATTTTATTAAAGTACAATAAAGAAAGGAGGAATTAAAAAAAAGAAAACGAAAAATAAAGAAGATAAATTATTTTTTTTTTTGGTTTTGCTTTTTTTTCTCCTGGTCTTAATTTTTAGTTTGTGTTGTGAGTTTTGTTGGAATTTAATAGGTAAATTTGATACAACATAAAATTTTCATGCTTATGAATACTTTCATACTTGTTTGTAATATCTATTCATTTAAATTGTATGTACATTTTAATTAAAAAAAAAAGTATTTTATTAAAAAATAGGAAATTGATGGAGTTACCACCATGTCACATATTTTTTTTTTTTTATAAATTAGATAATAATTGTGAATTAAGCGAAATATATTGTGAGTTAATTGTGAGCGAATTGTGAATTAATGAAATAAGTTTTGATATTTATGCAAAATAATTATTGTGAAGACTACGATATTAATGATACAATTAGACAAAGCATTGTGCGATCTTAAGTAAACATGAGAATGGTTACCAGAAAACGGTGGCGATTTATAGAGAGGGCATGAGTCACGTTTACTTTAGAATGTTTGTTCTTAGAATGACACGAAGCATAAAAAACTAGTTGCAACATTGACGAGTTCTTCTTTATAATGTTTTAAAGGAACTTTCTTGCCTTTCATATACTTGGCTTCATAACTTTCATATTCATATTCGGAAACCAATTTTAAAAATCGTGGGGCTTACCTTTTTTTTTTAATGACGAAAGATATCCAATATTTTTCTGGTTGGCATTTTGTTCGGAGGCCACACACAAACACGAACTCTTTGATAAATCCTAACTGCATAAAATGTGAATATATATGTGAATATATATCAAAAGATTTTCATTAATATAATAATATATAACATTTATGTGTATGCGACATATTGAAAAAACATTATCAAAGTTAATGTATGAAATAACGTTCGTCTTATATATTAATAATATACTCAATATTATTTTCAAAAACGAATGTTAAAATATATAACTTCATAGTTTAAAACAAATTACATTTTTGAATATTCTTCAAAAAAAAATTAATTTTATATTTCTTTATTGTTATAAAATTATAAAAATGTTATATAAATTATAAAATAATAATTTTTATTTTTTATAACATTTTAATCTATCAACTAAAAACTTTTTTTTTTATTTGCAACCTACATATTTTATTAAAAAGGAAAACATCTAATCGAAAGTCATTAAACTTTTCAATATCATCAAGTCAACGTACGAACAAATCTATATAGCATAAATAAAATGCAATATAAAAATAAAAAAAAAATTCATACATACATACAAGAATGAAAATATAAAAGTTATAAAAAATTAATAATACCTACCAACCGGTAACATTAATAGAGAAACAGCAAATAAAAATAAAAAAAAAAGTAAACATTAAAATTAAGGAAGGAAAATTACTGACCTGGTAACACTTTTTCTCATGCGACCTTTAAAGAGAGAGAAAAAAACAAAAGTTAAAAAAGCAAAAAGCAAAAAAAGAGTGAAATCACAATAATCATGATTATTATTTTTTAATGAAATGCTTAAATGCGATATTGATACATGAGATAAAAGAAAAACTTAAAGTGAAAGAGAAAATTCAATGTATACATAAAATTTTTAAAATATTCTTACATAAACTTTAATACCACATGTTATGAAAAAACAAAAACTGAGTTGAGTGATATTGGCCACTGAGAGTAAAAAAAAAGAGAGTAATATAATGATTTCGAAATCGATAAAATATATAAGTAAAACATGAATGAGTGCATTCTTTAAGAGACACCGGTTATACAAAACTTGAAATAACTAGAAGAATTTTTTTCTTTGTTAACTTCTCATATAATACTCAAAATTCAACAGTTATGTTATGCTCACTATTATGTTAACATTTTTTATAAATACATATATTTTATTCATATACACTCAAACAATTTTAACAAACAGCTTCTCATTTTTCAACAAATTCTTATTTTATTGTTACTGTTTATACTGTGATCTGTTATTATATCTGTTATGTTAACAAAAAAAAAATGTAATATATAACGTACGTACTTCTCTTTCAGAATTTTTGTATGAAATTGTAAAAATAACTCAACAAATTTTTGTAAAGCCGATCAAAATATTTTTGTTATTTCTCTACATTTGTCAAACTTATTTAGAAGTCTCAACTTAAAATAAAATTTTGATGGTATATGTGTATTTACATGATAGCATACGTGATATGTACACATGGTATTATCATATTCATATCCTGTAAATGGTTGTGTAACTGTAATGTTAATAAACAAAATGTTTTCAAACGTTCAACTTATTGTTGACATACTATAAAAATATTACTCTCAATTTAGTTATGTCACAACACAAACGTATGATAATTAACATACCAGAAGAGTTGCACGTAATACAAATACATAATATAATTTATATTTCTATGGAATATCGCCAACCACAAAATTTCGATATATTATGTAGATATAACATTACAGAATGATATGTAGACTGAAGAGAGACTATTAGAAGGCATTCAGACGGAAACCCCCAAAGAGAAAATTGTTTATTTTGATATTTTTTTGTAGCACGTATATTTATAGAAGAATATTTAATAAATTTTTTTTTGGTATATTTTTAGAGAAATCAGCTGAGCGCATGTCATCCCTCTTTTCTTCTCTATGGTTTTTATATTATTCCAAATTCCTCTTTTTGTATTTTCGTTTCGTCGGTTTTGTTATTATTACTATTCGTTTTTGGTTTTTGTTTTGTTTTCTTAAATTTTTGCACAATTAAATGATGACGATGACGACGGCATACTGTGTATACACGTTTATAATATAAAAATGTATAGTAGAATAATTTTGGTATCGATACAGACGACATAATAAAAATGTATATACAAAATACATATGTAAAAGTTAGATAAGATTATAAAAAAATAAAATGATAAAAAACGAGGAGCACGAACACGAATATTTTTACAGTTTATGTTGAGTGCAATTTCGGTATAACTGGTTTTCCTAATTTTATTGTCTGTTTGAATTTTATTGTTATGATTTTTTTTTTAATTCTCTCTATATCAGGTTTCGTGTTGATTTTTACTTTTTTTTTGTATTATGTTGACTATTGGACTTGACAGATAGTAGCATTTTGGTGAATATACATTATTATTAAGTATGTATACGTAGTAAAAAAAATACTTAATAATAAAATGAAAATAAATGAACGAACGGAACAACATAATAATATTTTGATATGGGTATTTTCTCGCATTTTCTCATCTATATATCAGATGTTTGTAATTTGTTGTTGTAAATAATATGAGTTGGCGAATAATGTCTATTATTTAAAGTGAGTGACTGTATGAACGGGTTGTTTTTTGTTAATTTTTATGATTTTTTTTTATACATTTTCTTATGTAATGTAGTTAGTATAAGAGATTTTTTTGATTTTTCTTAAATTTTCATATTAAATTTTTTTTGTAATTGCCATGAAAGTAATTTTACTAGCATGAAGGTTCCTTTTGTATTAATTTCTTTTTTTTTTTTAATTTATTGTATTTTTGGGGAGGAGGACATTCAATTTATATTTTAAATCGTATGAAACTTAATGCGTGTGTACGGTAATATAATAAAAATTATGGATATTGTATAAATGTAAATAAAAATAATATTGTTATAATTTTAAGACAATAAAAACAAATTTGTTATAATTATTTAACAAAATTATTATGTGTTCTACTCCTCATACTTATGCAGATATTTTTGCTTGATAAGTGAAAAATATATGTACATAAATACATGTCTAAAAATTTAGATAAATTTGTGTATAATATAAGAGTAATTAAGATTATGTAAATATGAATAATAAATTATATTACACTAATAAAAAAAAATGAAATGAAATCTTTAAGAAAAAATTTAAAAATGGTGAATAAAGACACTGAAAAGCTACTTGTTCATTCAGAAATTTGTAGTTGGCAACATAAATAACAAAAGAAAATTGTTCATATCATTCTACCTTCATCACACTGTTATATAAAGATTTTACAGAGAGAAACTCAAGAGAAGAATAGAAATTTTTATTTTTCATATTACATTGCACATACATTTCATGCTATGTACATACATATGCAATGTATGTACATTGAGTACATACATTGCATATGTATGTACTCAATTTTTTTTTTTATTTTGTTTTCTCAGATGTAAAACATATGGTTGCTTATTTGTGCTTGATTATTGTGTTATATATGAACTAGTAGAAATAGGGTGGCAAAGAATAATAATAATAATATTTTGATATTATTGTTATTGTTTTAACTTTATGTATGAACGTTTTTGTTACACATTCATACCGTAAATAGTATACACATAATAATTATAATTATTATTATACATGATAATATTATGTATTTAATATCATTATGTATGTCGAACTTGTATGATATTGTTGATTTTGCAAAAAAAAAAAGAAAAAAAATCTAGAATGATTTTTTACGAAGTCATTGTTATTTTCTTGCAACATGTGTTTTAGTGGAAAAAAAAATAATTTTTTTTTTTATATATAGGGGAGATTCCTTGGATAAAGTTTGATGAGATGTGAACATTTTAATAAAATCTATATATATATGTATTTTGTGAAGATGTATAAGTGTGTTTGTCGGAACAAAATGTATGTATATTTTATACAGCAATATTGTAAGACGCAAACGTGTTTTATATGAATAAATTGATATACATACATAAATATTAATATTATGTACTTAAATATTTTGTACTCTGCATGAACTTATTATAATATACATACATTATAATTGTGATATACATATGTGTATGTAGATATATGCAATTAATTTTCATAGCCTTATTTGAGAAAAATAAGAAATAAGAATAAATAGAGTGGGAAAAATTGATTTTTCTTTTTTGAGATAAAAGAGAAAAAAACATTCTGTATTAAATACAATTATTATAATTTTTATACTACTAATAATACATACACACATACTTATATACATATATGCATAATATGAGCAAATTATCATAATTAATTTGTATTATACCGTTATTTAAATAAATATACTTTTATTATTTTATTACTCGTATATATGTATATATGATTGAAAAGCAATTCAAAATTTATGCATGCAAGTTATTACGAATGTATGTATGTACATGTGTGCAGTAGATAATAATTCAATTGTAGTAGATTATTTTGACATTTAAATATTACAATAAATTTTAAATTTGACATTTAAGTAATGAAATATTTCTTTTTTTTTTTTGTAATGAAATGAGGTTGAAGTCTTGCCATGATTTTTAATCTCACATTTATTTAGTTTTTCACATTGTGGTCCGAGTAAAGTCGAAAATGTTGCATTATATACATATCAAATGAGATTATGACATGGCCAACAAAATAATTAGTATTAAAAATTTTATTTTATTAATAAAAAATTTTTTATTGTTACTAGTACTGGCACAGCGCCATTGTTAAAAAAAGAAAAGAAGAAATAAACACAAATTGTTTTGTATAAGATGAGGTCAAACCACTAAAAGATGTATGAATTGAATTTTTTTTTTGTTGTTTGTTGGTAATACATTATTATTTTTGTTATGTAAATTCTGACGACATGTTAAGCCGTTTAACAGTCCGCTTCTTATTATAATAATACTCTTGTAATATGCATAACAAAAAAAATAAGATTATAAATCCGAAAATTAGATTCCGATTAAAGTGTAATGTAAAACGGTATGACGATGAAAATTTTCGTTTTATCTCGTTTGTGTCTCTCAATTTTTATGTTTTTTTTTTTCTTTATTTTTATTCTTCTCTTTATGTTTGATTAAATTTTTGTTTTTTGGTCTTTTTTTTTTCAAGTTCTTCTGTTGTTTGTGATTTTTTTTTATGTTGGCGCTTTTCATTTTGGGCTTATACACAAAAAAAAATTTCAATTTTTTCTTGTTATACATTTTTTATGGTTATTATTGAAAATGGAATAAGAAAAACAAGAATCGAAAAGAAAAAATGTAAAGTTTCTGTAAAAATTGAATTTTTTTTTTCTTGTACACCTTTTTCTCACTGTTATTATTTTTAAGATATTGATGGAGTTTTTTTTTTCTGTTTGTTTTCTTATGGTATTTTTTTATTATTATGGTATGTAATTGAAAGAGATGGAGTTATTTATATTTGTATGAGAGCAATTTTATGTATTATAAATTGTTGGCTGGTAGGTAGACAAGCAAACAAACGAAACGTTTTGAGAATTATTTTTTATTTTTGTTTGTTTTTGTTTTATTTTTGTTGCGTTTTTCATATTATGTACTCTTTCTTGTTGTTGTTGTTCTTGTTGTTGTTTTTTTGTGTAAGTTTTTGTTTTTTGTTTTAGATACAACGCGATCTTTGGCATGTCAAGTTGTTATTTTTAAAATAATAAATAAATAAATAAATAAATAAATAAATAAAAATAGTGAAGAAAAAAAATTATAATAATATTGTGTGTAAAATAAGTACTAAAATAAAATTGAAAGAAAGAGAGAGAATAGAAACAGACAGAAAAAAAAAATATAAAATCAATTTGTGTAATGGATTTTCACAATTCACACAGAAAAATGGAAAAATTTCATAAATAAAAAAAAAGCAAGGTGTTAAAATTTAATTTATAAATATTTGAGATTAAAAAAATTAAAAGAAAACCAATTAAAATTCAATAATTTCAATTGATTCAGAAAATAAAAATAATTTTGCAATTAGAAATACAAAAAAAAAAATGGTGAAATATATTTTCATGTTCTTAACAAATAAAATAAAATTTTAAAATTAAATTATTTGTTATACTTATTTAAATTTAATTAAAAGAGGGTATACTTTACAATTTGCATACATACGTATATACAAATATGTAAATTATTAATTTATAAGGAAATTGAAACTAAATTGTTAAGGATTTGCATTTGTACATACATATATGTAGTATGTATTTATGTGGACTCCTATTATGTAGAACAATGAATTTTTATGTATAAAATGCAGAGTTACAATATATTTTATTAAAAAATTTTTGTTATTAAAAATTCTATTAATATAGTTTTGTTCTTTATTTCAAGAGATATAGGAAAACACTTTCAATTTCTTTTTAACATACATACCTACTTAATATTTTATTTATACATAAATTTAATATTTTCTTATAAAATCAAAAAAATATATTTATAACATAGCCTCAAATATACAAAATATTCACTTATATAAAGACTTGTTAAAGAAATATGTATATTTAAATTGTATGATGTACTTGCCTTTCCAAGTATATAATTTCTATGTACATACATACGGTATATGTATATATAATTGAATTTGTAAATTTATTAAGAAAAAATTTAAAATTATTATTCAATTTCTTTAATTAAAAAATTAATTTTTTTTCTTCAAGTAATTGGTAACACTTAAATATATAACCGATTATATAGTATAACAAAACATAAAAATATAGCTGTTAATTTCAGACAGTATATGTATGAATGCATTGATAGAAAAACTATGAAAATAAAATTTTATACTAGTTTATATATAAATAATATAAAGTGTATGTGCATATATATAATTTTTAAATTTTGGTTATGTACTAAAATAAGATGAAATCATGATAACTATTATACATATGTATAATAGTTCAGTTCAGAAATATGTACTTTCAAAAAATAAGTATTAAATTTGCAATAAGTATTTCTTATTGTATTCACATACATACATACATATTTGTTATACATATTTATTAGTTATATCTATTATATTATATATTTGCATATTTGTTATATACTTATAAAATATTAAGAAAAATACATTCATACATATTATGTACGAATACAATATGTGTATAACACCATTCATATTTAATTTGTTTTAGAGAAAAATTAAAATTTCTTAATTTAATTTCGAATTTATTTTATGAGATTTTTCTCTTATTAATTTAATTTTTTTTCATTTACTCATTATTTCGAACACAAAAATTGTATCGAATGTCAAAATAAATATAATAATATTTTAATTAAATTTTAGTTATTTAATTATAACAGAATGGAATTTGTGGAGGGGGAATTGAAAAAAGTTATTTTATTAAATAATTTATATTTAAAATTATTATTTTTTAGAATTATATTTTTAAAAATTTAAATTGAATAAGTATGTGATGATTATATTTTGCATTTAATTGAATTTTTTGTGCAGACAAATTGGTTTCTTTATTAATTCTAATTAAAATTGTAGAATAGTTTTGGAAGAATTTATAAAATTTATTTACTTATACTTATGCTGAACAATAAACAAATTTGAAAAAATTATAAAAAAACTCAAAAATTAAATCAGCTGTTTTACAAATAAAAAAAAATTGTATACCATACTTATGTAAATAATTTGAAAGAGTATGTGTGTTCAAATTTCAATTCAAATTAAGTTTGAAAATTTAGGCTTCCTTTACAAGGCTTAAATTTGATTGCAATCTGTTATATAAAATATAAATAATATGTAATAATAACTAAGTATCTACACAGAGAAAAAAATGTGTGGACATATAAGCATTTAATTAAATTTTTTAAAATTTTACTTTGTTCTTAATATTCTTTATTAATTCGTGTATTTTGCGTATATACATTAATGTTTACCTAAATGCATTCATTAAAGTATGTGTGTATATGCACATTCTTATACCTAACTCTCGTAATAATTATCTTTTAAAAAAATTTAATACTATTTTATTATTTAGTAATAATCTTTAAAAGCAATATAATAGGACAGAAACGAAAAAAATCGAATTTTCACGACTTTTCAAATATTTTTTTATTAGATTTTTATTTTTTTTTTGTGTCTTGAATATTATTGTTTTTACATAGGCATAAAATGCATTTGTATATCAGCAGTATAAAAGAATGTATTGGTGAATTTGAAAATAAGCTAAAAATAATGTATGAAAATTTTGTTTTTTTCAAATGTATAAAAAAATTTTTTTGATATTTGAAAAAAACAAAAAAGAACAAGATAAAATATGAAAAATTTGCAGCTGTTATAATTTTTTTTTCATGTTTTCTTATTAGACATTTTATAATTTTGGTGTCTTTATTTTTAAATTTTTTTCAATAATTTCAAAAATTCAAATTGGAATTTTCAACAATACAAAAAAATTTATTTAATAAGCTCTTTATCTAAAAATCTTATATTTATTTATTTGCAATTAATTATGTATGAGTGTATGTATGTATTGAAAGTGAATTATTTTAAATTGTACTTTACAAATTGTTATACAAGTTGTTATACAACTACTACAAAAAGTTGTAAACATTCCAATTTTATTAAAATAATATGTGATCGTAGTAAAAGTAATCGTAGTAAGAATTGAAACTGTCTAAATGAATAATTTTTAATTGATAAGTGCAAAAGTACTTAAATTGTATTTTAAAGTAATTCTGTTTTTCTTAACGTTTAGAGTTTTGCTCCCTTAAATTCTCGTCACAATAACATTTTGTGTACTGTGTAGTATGTAGATTGTGTATATACATACATATATACCACCATAATATATATACATATATACATTCATAGTAGTGCCTACTACTTTGCATGAAAAATATTATGATTCGCTTAGTTTTAATTATACAATTTAGAAAATGAATAATAAATTAATATTTGAAGCAACAAAAAAAAATTTTGAATTAAAAAAATATTGTTCTCAATATAAAATACACATGCATACATTCATACATAATGAAATATTTAAGAAATCATAATTTTTATCAAGGTTATAATAATGTTTTTCTTTCTAATTTTGTATGAACATTCTCGAATTATATTTTTTCCCTTTACACATAAAATACATAATTTTTTCTCCCTCTGATAATAATTAATTTATATTTTTTTTACTCTTCCTTATTCCGTTCTGATGATTACATTCATCACAGTACAAAGAGTACATATACGTATATTGTGTATCAATAATACTACTATCACTTTAGTTTATTCTCTTCTCGTTTATTTTTAACTTTTTTATTATTACTTAACTTATTATTATTATGAGTGGATTACAACAGTAAATATTTTTAACTCAGATCTCTTTCAATTTGATTATAGTCTCTGCAAGAAAATATTTATATACATATGTACATACATTTAACTTATATATTATATCTGTTCATATACGTGTATGTATTTTAAATGAACATTAAAAATTTTTATAAACATTTAAATAAAAAATAAATGTAAAATAATTCCAATTATACCTACTAATAAACATAAATAAAAAAAAAATTTTAACAGGAGTTTTTATTATTAAATTATACAATATTTACTGCCATGGTGAATTATTTTGTGTGAGAAACAAAAATTATATTGAGTGAATATTAAATAAATAAATAAAAAAAAAAAAGAGTGTGTTGAGTGTTATAAATAAATATAAAATAATTGTTATCAAATTTAATAATAATAAATAATTTAGTGAATATAAGTAAATTAAATGAAAATTAAATATTCTTACAATTAAATATTAAATTAAATGGAAAAAAAATATTATTTAACATTTAAGGAGAGTAAATTTCAAAGAATTTATAATTTAAATAATAAAGTGATTAATATTCAAAGAATAAAAATAACAAAACAAATAAATAAAGTGTTAATTTAAATTTAAAAAAATAATTTATAAAATTCATGTTTTTGAAATTTTTAAATTATTTTAAAAAATATAAGTAAAGAATGGTAAATGATAATTATGAGAAAATATTCTAATAATTTAATAATTGTATAATAGAATAAATAAGAAAAGAATTTTATTATATTATTTACTAAAATGTAAAAATTAAGAAGAATTTTGAGTGAATAAACAATAATATTATTGTTGTAATGTTCTCAAATTTTAGAAAATTGAAAAATTATACATTGAGTATGGACAATATAAATGTGTATAATATACTAGATATATAGAAGAGAAATGATATATATTTACATATTTAAGCAGATGCATTATTCCCCTCTATTATGAACATCGGTATCGGCCGATATATTATCGGCAGTTCTAATCGGTTTTAAGTTTCTTCTGTATTATGAACCGATACCGATAAAAATATTTCAACCGATTAAAAGAAGCTTTTTCATACAAATTTTTGTTTTTGTAAATTGGAGAAAAAGTTTTTTTTCTAATGACATTTGTTTTCTTTCAAAAGTTATTTTCAAAAAATTTTTAAAACTATTTTGAATTTGGCTTTGATGTGCTAAAAAGTTGTTGTAAGCAAATTATTTTCTGTTAAATTTGTAAAATAAAAATATACATATATCGGGAAAATGTCGCGTGCATTATATTTTGAAAGTGAAGAAACGCAAGCTATTCAAAGACGACATATAAGAGATTCAACTAATCCATTGGATTTAGACAACAAAATGTATGTTTAGGTACCTATTTTATTTTATTATTTATATAATATGTACACATTTTTTAGGTTTATCCAGAATTTCAGATTATCATTCCTTGCCAGGTTTAAGTCCTCTTCCATTTTTTCTACTAACCGCGCAATTTGTTTTTTGTTGCTTACGATTTTACTCCTAAATAAAATATATGAATAACATTTTGAAAGAAAATAATTTAGAAAAAATGCTTACATTTTAAAAAAGCAATTAATTACACCAGTTTCCTTGATAAAATGAAGATTTTACAAAAAAAAAAATCTGTCGTCTAAAAATTTGTACCCGCTTTTAAATCGGTGAAAATCCGACAATTTATCGTTTTCATAATACCAGCTAATACGTTTCCTATACAGGAAAAAAAGCTTTCCCGACTCCGATAAAATTTACCGATAAACAATGTTGGTAATACAAACACAAAATTTTGCCGATAAATTATCGTTTATCGGCCGATACCGATATACATAATAGAGGGGATTATGTATAACAATTCTGAACAATAACAATATAACAATTTTAATGTTTCGAAAAAAATTAATCATAATAATTTTTTTTTAAAATTAGAAGAATAAGAAAGAAGAAGAATAAAGAAAAAACCTTGAAAATTATAAAAGTTCTCTGTACTTTTGTTATACAAAATTAATTTATAAAAATAGATGCTACACTGTCATTTAATATGTACGATTTTGTGTTTATACATATATGGTACTTACATATATATTTAAAATCTTTAATTATTGTGTTATTATAAATGAAGGTGAATTTAAATATGAATTAAAATTAATAAAATATTTTTAAAATTTTTATTTTATATAGTTTAATTATAGTTATATTGTGTATATGCAATTATTTTACTTGTTTCGATCTTATATTTTAATTTTGTTATTTAGTATTAATTAATACTCTTATATGTATGTACAATATGAAATAAATTACAGTTAAATAGGGATTATCTTTTAAATATGAAAAATAAGTTAAAAAACAACTTCTCTTATTATACGATTTGTTTTTTTTTTTAATCCGCCATATAAATGTAAAGTAGAATTTATGTATGAATGTATGTACATAATTGTTTATATCAATGGTGAAGTGCAAAGATATACCAAGTAACAAATTTAAAATTTTACAGGGGGGCACTTTTAAAAGTTTGTAATTTTGCTGAAGAAAAATAAAATTTGAGTTTTTAAACAAAATGTTCGTGTGCTTAGCATAAAATGGTTAATACTCTTAATATTGCTGATGTATACTTACAATAATTGTTTCATCTCGAAGTATATCAATTTTTATAATACATATAAATATTTCTAAGAAAATACTTAGCCTTATTTTCTATTTTGATCATGCATTTAATCTGTTTAAACTGCACCCCGAACCCTATGTATGAGTAATACATGACTGACACTGAAATTTATATTAATCAAAAACAGGACCGCTCAAAATTATAATTGGTGTTATAAAACGCATTTTGAAAATTTTATTAAGTACTTAATTTTTAGATCTTTGGAATTTTACCATCGATATTATGTAACTAGTTTCAGTATAAATCTATAAGAATTTACGTGCTGTGTATAATATTGTGACATTAAACATGAAGTACAAATGTTTATAAGGTAATCTTCGGTTATATTTTGTACACATTGTGTATACCTACATACATACTTATATAACCTAAATTATAAATAAATAATATGTTATAAATATTTTCATTTATTTTGTATATGTATATTATATTTTTTAATTTAAAATATGTAGAAGTAGAAGAATACAAAAAAAAATTATTTTTTTCTTTGAAAAGTAAAAAAAAAAATAAAACAAAACAAAACCAGAAAATAAAGGATTTGAAAAGAATAAAGAATCCATTACCATTAAAAACTATTAAACTATATAAGAAATAACATAATTTGAGTATACATAAAGTATATATATATATATATATATATATATATATATTCACAAAAATACAATAATAATAAAAAGAAAAATTAAAATAAAAAATACGAGGAAAAAAAAACAGGATAATAAAGAACAAGGCAAAGGCAAGCAGTAAGAATGAAACAAAAAAAAAAAAAAAGTCGAGCAAAAAAAAATAAAAATGAGAAAAAAAAATTATTTTTATTTTGCCATCTTTTTATTTTATTTTTTTTTTGTTTACATTAGGCAGCAAAAAAATGTAAAAAAAAAAATAACATGATTTTTATATTTTTGTGTACATAACATATAATTAGTTTATATGTATGTATATATGTATGTATAATATGTGTATTATTGTTATATATATCGGATACAATAAAACTTTTTTATAATGAACAAATATCCAATATGATTCTAGGAAAGGAAAGCTAACGTTATAGATTTTTAAATTCAAAAGGACGTCGTATTTCGAATACTTCAAAAGCAATTATAACAATTGGGTTTTGGGGGGAGTGGGTCTCGGAGTACTTTCGAGATATCTGTAATCGAATAGGACTTATGCTTTTATTTTCTTTACTGTATGGTAATCATGCAAACTCAGCGACATTTAATGGACATCGCTAGTTTTGAGAAGATTTCAATAACGTTTAAAAACTGTAAATTTTCTGAATGATATTTGTACCTTAAGCTTTTGCTTAAAAAATCTCTTAATGGTCGACAAATCTCTTAAAATCGACAAAAAATTTTAATTAATAAATTCTAAAACTTCAACAAAATTTATGATGACGACTTAAACTTAAAAATCTTAACTTTCAAAATGGAAGTTAAAAATTTTTTCGAAAATTTTAGCTGTAATAATGTACATACATATATATATAAGCTTGTTAAATTGTTTATAAGTATATATATTGCTGGAAGAATTAAAAAAATTTTCTTGGGCCTCCTACCCTGATATTATACATACTCTAATAGTCATATAACAGTTTCAGAAAAATTTTGTTCTTGAACATTTAAGTTAAATTAAAATATTAAATTTATTAATTTATCGACTATATTAGACTTACAAAATAATAATTTACCGAGTATAAAGTCTAAAGTGGAAAATAAAGATCATAATTTTAGCAAAGCAATTTTTTAAAATTACTTTTAACAATTTTAATTTAAAAATTATTTTCACTGTTAATATAATATTTAAATATTTAATATACATATGTATTATACAAGAATATAGGCACCTATAATGTACATATACCCATACATAAATATAAACATACATACATATATGTACATGCATAAGCATTTATATTAATTTTTTTCTTTTAACTAGATATTATATACAAGTATTTATATACTTACCATCCCTATCATTGTAAAGAAAAAAAGAAAAACCAAAAGGGAACAAAAAAAAAAATTAAAAAGGATTCGTGTTATTTTTTTTTCATTTATTTTTTTTTTTTTTTATTTTGTTATAAGAAAAAAAACTTTTCCTGCGCATTATGAATTTTCATTAAACTACTTAATGTAGAAAAGGCAAAAAAAAAAATTATATACTTATATAAAATATTACTTATACCATATTATATTGTATGTATATATGTTATACACAAGTAGATATAAATATACTGATATACAAACACTTTGTCTTTTTTTTTTAGGAAAATTGTATCTATTTCAAAAAAAATTTTATATAACAAAATATTAAATGCTTATATTTACATACACATATTAATCATACGTATATACATATATATATATATAAATATATACGTGCCTGTATAACATTCATATTAATTTTTTCTACCAACCTATAAATGATATTGTGAATTATTAAAATTCTTAGTAATTTAATAATGTAACCAAAATCTATTTTAAATATGTGAAATATAAAATAACCGTAAACAGTAAAATTTTTGCAATATACACATACATACATTTTTGTATTTTAAATATACATATATGTATATATATATTTGATAGACTCCAGTACATTTATAATATTATTTAAATAAGTAAATTAAAATAAAAATAAATTTTATTTCAGAATAATTAAAGAAATTAACCCCTTCATTCTTCAATAACAAAAAAAAAAATTAAGAATTACTTAAATTAATAAAAAAAAATTTTAAACTATAAGGCCATATAAAATTTTCAAGAAAATTACAATAAAAAAAAAAATTTCAGTATTGCCAAACACTTTATTATTGTAAAATAAAGTTTTTGAAAAAAAAAAAAAAATTTACTTAAGTATAAGAATTTTCATATTTTGTCTCTTGAATGGAAATAATGTAGCAGTTGGATAATAATGAGCGCATGTTATTTATATGTAAGTTTTTACAAAATTTTTTTTAAAAAAATTATTAAAAATATTTTTAAATTCAAGAAGATTAAATAAATAACAACAAAATATTTTAATTACCTAATTTCCCCAAAATTTTAATTTAAGAACCATAAACGTAGCAAAAAATATTTGAAAAAAAAAATATCCTGATTACACTTGGATTCCACATTTAACTCTGACAGTAAATGTAACTGACAACTGTTAGCCATGAATTCACAATTTCAAGCCAATTTATTTTATTATGTAAAAATATTTTACTTGCTTTTAATTTTGATACGTCTGTCTTAAAATACCAACATGAAAATAGCAAGAGGGAAAGAGAACAACAAAAAATTTAAACCAACTTTAACTTGTAACTCCAATAAAACAAAAAGATTAATCTTTAACAACTCTTTTTTTATTATTTTTCTGTTTGTCTAACATTATTGCATTAGATACTCTTCTGGCAATATCACCAACTTGGATATGTCTTACATGTATAACAGTTTATTTTGTAATATTAATGAAATAAGTATAAAAATAATGAATAAGATTTTGTCCGAAATACCATTAATACGGTTTTTGTACCTAAATCTTTTTTCTTCTTCGTATTGAAGATTTTATTTATTGAAATTTTGACTTACCTGTATACTTCAATCGTCATTAGATCGTCATTGAATAGGTATATTTATAAAAGTTCGATATGACAAATATGCACCTGAATTTTTGTGTGGATTCAAAATATACATGTGCATCTATACATGCATGAAGACACGAAATGAAGTTGTTTGTACATACATACGTGCTACCTATACACTAATTTCTAGTTTTATGTATATACATATGTATGTAATTACATAAAACTTTTGTTTTGCGTACCACTCCATATTTGGCTTATATTAACCTTTTTTCAAAAATAATTTGAATATGATGAGATTACAATAGCCAAATTTATCTGATGAAAAACAACCAAAATGAATTGTTTTACATCATTTGAATGAATGTATAACAATTAATAAAGAATTAAGAAATATCAACTCTGACGCCATTTTTTTTTTTGAGAAATTAGATGATAAAACAAAAAATATTTTAAATATCTTGGTTTGAATCAGTTCCAAAATATTAATTTCTCTCTTGTTTCAAATTTGTAATTATATACCATTCAGAACTCACAATTCAGAATTTATTAATTGTTATATTGCTCGAATTTTCTGGTTATTTTTACCCTGTTGATAAAAAAAATTTTATTGCTTAAATCACCCTCAAATAAATACGTATTTTTGTTTTTTTTGAATTTATGAACGTGACTAAGTGCGGTAGAAACACTACACAATTCAAAAAAGAAAAACAGCAATAATAAAATAACAGACTGTAATGTAAATATTTAACCCGGGAATACGTAAATTATTACGGATCAGATATACTGCTTCCTTTTTGTACCGTATTATTAAAGAAATAGCATTCTTTCAAAAATTTCTCTCATATCATTTTTCTACTTCATTCATCCTAACCTCCCAAGAATACTTCTCAATTTCTTTCTCTTATCACTCTCTCAATTTTCTTTTTCTTGCAAAAAATTGACTGATTTAAAATTTCAGAATTAAATTGTAGTTTTGTAGTTTTATAAAGAAGCAGCAATAGCATATGACTTCAACTCCACCATACTATGCAAGTCAGCTGGTGCTTTAATTCCCTTATAATTATAAATATTTTTTTTTTTGTTTTTTTCATAAATAATTATGTATTTTATTTTTTGAGATTTTAAATTTTAGATAATAAATTTGCAAAAAAAAGGGGTTCAAGACCTAAGAGGTGTAATAGCGTAGTAATAGCGTTGGTTTAATTTTATGGCATTTTATCCATGTATTTATGAAAAAATACTTGAGATGCCTTTCAAGATGGTTTTAATACAGTAGTATGCACAATATTACACGTATATACATATACAAATACAAATGTACATGTAACACGGTTACCAAAAATTTTAATTTACTTATTTGGACATTTATTAAGGGTTTACAAAATGAAAATTTTAATTCTCGAAAGGAATGAAAACAATTTTAATTTTAAAATAAAAGAACCAAAAAATTTGTTAACGCTTTTAGGTAGTAAATTTTTAATATGATGAATGGAGATGAAGTAATGGGAACAGTTTCCATCAACAAATGAAAATTTCTTATTGAAATTGTAGATGAAGAGAATTTTAATAATTACAAATTTAAACCCTCTTATTCTCTTATTTTAAATATTTTAAGACGAAAAATTTTGAATTACCGTATGGAGTCAAATAACTTATTTAATAATGACGTAACATTTTTTCAACTGTTTCAACGATCCTTTTCAATTACATATATGTAAATAGTTATTAAACTAAATATTAATATAATATAAAGTGTTCATTTTTTATAAATGTAGGGACTATAAAGGAATATTTCAAATAAATTTAAGAACTCCCACCGAAACAATTATTCGAAGAAATTCGGAACAACTCGGGTTAATAATTTATTTTCATTTAAAAATAAAATTACCTACCCACAATGACTTAATTACTTACAGTAACATATATAAATATCCAATCTGATTTGGAAATTAAAATATTTCAAAAAATATTTGCTAAAGCAGAACAGATTTTCAAATTTTTTAATGCAACTTAAATTGTCATAAGAAATCTGATTTTAAATTCAAATATTTTTGAATTTCTTTTTGAGAATGTCAAATGACATGACAATTTTGTTATGTCATTTAAATCGTATCACAATTTGTTACATTCATTTGATTTTTATAAGGAGACAAGATGTTACCGAATTACAGATTTTCGTCAAATGATCGCTATTTGACATTTTCAAAAAGCGTCATAAATATTTATTTATAATAATTAATATTCATAAGTATAAATTGTTTTGTCATGACACAGTTTTTAATCAAAAATATTAATCACTTCCTAAAAAATTTGTTATAATTTTTTCAGCTATTATAAATAAATGCAGTCCGTTGACTGTCATTTCAACTACTTAAGCGTTTTTGACAACTGAATTACAAAAGACGTTTCCGATTACAGGCTTAAAAATTATTTTAGTTTTACTTAAATTATTTCTTTGCAGTAAAACATTTCGTGTTAACCTAAAATTTCTGACTAATTAATTAATAATTTAAGAAATTAAAAAAAAAAAACACAAAATAAATTTCATTTTATCGAAAGTCGTCTCAATTATTCTATTCCATTTAATTACCTCATTATTTAATAAAAAAAAATTTTATTACTTGTCAACATTTTAGTTTTTTTTTTTTGTATATAAACACACTTAAAGCTTTTTGACAATTATTTAATCATTAAATTAACTTGAAATGGCAACTCATTTAAACATTAACAAATTAATACTTTTTAAATCTTGTACCTAAGTACGTATGAGTATGTATGTACATTTTTATTTTTTTGACACAATCGATGGCATCCAAGCTACAAAAAAAAAAATACAGAGAAAAAGGTTAAACAATAATCGACAAGCAAAATACAAACATGGAATTGTAATGATAAAGTTTAAGTGTACCCATTTAATCATAATATTGGGTAGAAAATATTTATGTACCACATAATATGATGTTATAGAAATAATGGCTACATATGTACATATGTTGATTTTTTATAATGCTCTCTGCTCTTTTTTTTTTTCTACTCCGATTGACTTCACATTATTATTATTGCTATTTGCTGTTGCTGTTGTTTTATTCGTTTCGAACATTGATAGCTAGTACAATACTTGCTTTTTTTTCAATATTGTTTTCGATATACATACATGCATACATAGTGTATTCATTTATTTATGTGCATATGTATGTAACTCATTTACTAATGTATAAGATGAACATTTTTTTCCGGTTCATGTGAGAAAAATAAAAAAAAAATAGTAAAAATTTTTTTTATATTTGATTGTTTTTCGTTTTAAGTTTATTATTTAAAATGTAAAGAATTTTATTGTAATTTTCAAAATGTAGTAATTTTACTCCGAATATATAATATTACTTTTATCAATAAATTGGTTTACATACAAATTACTTAACATTATAGCTACAAATTTACTGCATATAATAATCTTGGTGAAAATTTTTGCAACAGCAATCTCAATTCTGTCGAGCACATACTTATTACTAATTGTATATTAAGAAATTTCGATATAGTAGAAACATTCTTAGAAAAGCAATAGTCACGAATAGGAAAACCATGTACTTCACATTTCAGTTGTTTTGAGATGCATATTATGTCAAATGTTATGCCGAAAAGGTTGTAGTAGAATTTAAAGCGGCATAAATTTACGTACTAGAATTTTACATAAGCGGCTACTCTAATTGCTACAGAACTGATAAAACTAATCTATTAATATTTCGTATCTTTATAGTTGAGTATCAATGTGTATGTACATATGTATGTATAGTATATATTGGTTGGTATGTATGTACATTTTAAAACAAAATTTCTAGTTGTTTTTTCTTTTTTTTTTTTTTCATTTATTTTCGAATTAAATTTATATTTTTTATCCATATAAGTACATAAATATATTATTATTCTTTTATAAGCATGTGTAATGAATAAATACTTATAGGTTTATATAAATAAACTATAATATATTAAAGTTAAGTGGGAAGGAAGTATTGGATATTCAGATGTCAATGTACATACATACAAACACACAAAACAAATGCTTACTTTTTGCTTTTTATAATAAAAAAAAAAAACTTTATTTTGGGAAGAAAAGTGAAGTGAGGAACGTACATTTGAAAGTACGGTAAGGAAAGTGAAGAGGTACATAGAACGCAATAAAATAATTCGGAAGAAAATAAAGTAAAAAAATTAAAAGACGCCATTTTCATTCGTATGTACATACATATATACTTACATTTTTAAAATATACATACTTAAGACAATATCAGTAACAAAGCGTGAATTCCTAAGTTTTTTCAAACAATTGATAGTTTCAGATTACCGCAGGTTTATATTCCCGAACATAATAGGGAATAGGGAAAGTAGTACCGTTTCTGCCTTTCATGCATTCAAAATTGTAAATATTTTTTTTGATAATTTTAGTTTACTAAGAAGAGTAAACATTTTATTATTTAAATTTTTTTTGATTAAATATTTTGAATTTACAGGGACATTGAAAATTCTCGAAGTCAAAAACTAATTATATGTGGGTAAAAACTGATATACGTGGGTAAAAACGTGGGTAAAATTATATGTCCTGCAAAATTATATGTCCTGAATTTGTGTGCGATAACTTGGGCTATACCTATAATATATATATTTTTGATATGCTCAATCCGCTCATCTGAATGAACAAATCTCAAAACATGTGAGTTATACAGAACACTAACCAAAATACTCTTGATTATTTGCTCTTGGTTTTTTGTTCATTTCTCATCGATTTATAATTTTTTATACATAGTTTTTATTTCAAATAGCAAAAAAGGATACAGAATTAATTTTTCATCTTTGTATGCCTTTGGTTTTTTTTATTTTTGTTATTTTATTTTATACTAAAATTTTCTAGAAATTTCCTCATTTTGACAGTAATGTGATGACTATTTCTGTTGCATTTTCGTCAGAAACATACACCTGTATACATTTACACATTTGTACATACATACATACATACATTAATGTTTTATTCAGGTCATGTATACATCTTTACCTATATATGTATGTACGTCGGGTAAATTTAAAAATTTTTCTCAATACAAAGGCGTGCTGAATAAGATATCTCTCTCTGTTCTCTGTACTTAATTCTCTAATTTGATTTTAACACTTGAAATTGCGATGAAAATTTTTAAAATATACACTTAATTCAAATATGAAATTATAGAAATGTTGATATAAAATTGTTAAATTAATTAAGTATGTAATTTACTCCATTAAAGAAAGATTTACCGTTATTAATTACGTATGTTTATATGAGTGCGTTTGATACGTGCATTATTAAGCAAAATAATTATGTAGAGATTTTTGTTTTGGAAAAATGTTTTCTTAAGAAATTTCAACTTCGAAATTGGAATAGAGTCCTTTTTAATATAAATAGAAAGTCATTAAGAGTAAATATTAATAAAGTAATATTGGCGGGAATCTTGAAAGAATATTTCAAATTTTCTAATTGAAATTTTGTTTTAGACTTTTTTTTAATGTCGAAAAATTACTAGAAAAAAGTCTCCAAAATATTATATCATTTCATTGACTCGCTTTCAAATTTTCGTATATTTAAGATGATTTAACTATTACAATAAGGTTAACCTCAATTAGTTTGTAATGTCATTCGGACGTTTTCAATTTGGCGTTCAGTTCAATTTCGAATTTTCAGGCATTACAACATACAAAATCTGACTATAAAAGTTATATTACCCTATTACAATTTTTACAACTTCCATACATACTTACGTACAACAACTAATTTTTAAAATTTTTTTAAGGAAATGTGCTGTTTAACTAGAATTCTTTTTATTTTTAATTGAAATCTATTTTTTTATAATAATTGAAAACCGAAGCGAATGCAGTCATAATAATTTTAAAGAATTAAATAGGATTAAAAGTTTTACATTACGTATTTTATAAGATTAGACAAATGTATGTACTTATGTTGTATGTACGAATGTAATTGAATGTTATAAATTCGGTGTGTGTTCGTACGTATGTATGTGTTTATGTATATTGCGGTTTTTATTTCTTCATTTTTTTTTCTCTGAAATCTATTCAATAGCTTTTAAACGATTAAAAATTAAAGGAATTATAAATATGCATAGAGTGGCGACAAATTGAATTAATTGGATAAACTGAGCAAAAAACAAAAAATTTAATTTATAAATTTTGTAAAATTTATAAAAGAACTAAAACGATTTGTGAAGCGAAAATAAATAGGGTGGCGTGGCACAAAATTTGTGCAGTCATTAGAATTTATATACAAGAACATTTCACACATTCTTTTTATAAAATTATCAGTATTTGGACTTATGCCTTATGCTTTGTTGAAATTTTGTGGATTTTCAGAATTCTCTAGAATACTCGTATATGATCAAATTTATAATTTTTGACTTCAAAATGTATTTGAATAGAAATGAATAGCAAGGATAATGAATTTGTCATTAATTGGCTTTTATTTTTAACAAACCTGGTTTGCGTCCATTCTTTGTGTTACAGTTGCCAATGTCACTTTTGTTTGCCATTTTATTATGAAAATACTGATGCTCTTTGGTCGAGTCGTTTCAGCCTTGAGGTTCATAGAGACGTGTGCATTCTATTTGGTATTCAATTCATCACAAATTTAGAATAAATGACAACTAACAGTGAATTTGGAAAATATATGCAATGAGGTTGTGTTCGAAACTCTTTCTCTAACATTTTTTTTTCTATTTTACTTTATAATTGTGTTTATTTTCAAATTGAAATTTTATTGACCCTATAAGGCATGCGCCTAATTAAGGGTTAATAAAAATATTTTTTACTTTTAATTTCACATTATTAAATTAAAAAAAAAAAACTAAAAGTTTCAATAAAGTAAAAGAGTAAAAGAAAAAACAAAAAATTAAACAATCTCAATAAAAAAATATTAAAAATCAATCATTACTATCAAATATATCAATCATAATCAATAATCATTCTCATAATTTTTTGAATTTTGAATTTAAAAGCAAAATGAAAAAAAATGGAAGATGAATCTGAGTCTACATACGGTATCTATGGGTATTAATGTAGCAATGTAGATTGTATGTAAGTATGTAAGGAACATTTATACATTTCGATTTCAAATAAACATTCATGTCAACATACGCTTTATAGACACGCGTATATAGGTTTGTACACGTAATAATATATGCAGATATGAACGTGTTTTTAATCACAAGTGTATAAGCGTGTGTATCTGAATATTGGAACATGTAACTTATTATGGGAGAAAAAGACAAAAACAGAAGATGAAAAGTAGTTGAAGAAGATGAGATATGTATGTATGTAGAGAAAAGGAAGGAGGAAGAGGAAAAAGAGGAAAAAAATATACACACAATTTTATTTAAATACCTTCAGGGAGTGAAGAAGAAGAAAAAGAAGATGAAGACGCAATTCGAGGGTTTGTTTTTCTGTTTATGTTTTTTGTTATTGTTTTTTATTTTCAACAACCCAGAATATGAAAAAAAAAATTAATTTTTTTTTTTTTTGAAACCAGAATGATCTCATGGACACCATAGAAAATTGTGTGTGCTTCTTTTGTTTTGTTTTTACTGCTATTTTTTTTTTTTAATTTTATTCTTATTTTTTTGTTATTAAACCTATCTTTAAAATATGTACATATGTATGAGGTGTGTGTGTGTATACTTTTTTGTATATACTTATATGTGATGTATTGTAGATATGAACGTGTAGATTTCTGTAGATTTATAAAATCTATAAAATATTTCTATACTTTCATGTACATTGTTACATATCGACATAATTATATACATATGTATATAAATATACATACAATGTATATACTTACATATGTATATAAATATTAAATACGTACATTATGTATATAGAAGTTAGTATATAAAGAGGCCGTTTTATTATATGGTTCTGTTTTAGTTGTTTTTTTGCGTTTATTTTTTTTTTGAGTATATTACATACAAACGTACATATATATAGGTGTATGTTCTTATATAATTTACATTATATATCCATGTATATATGTACATATGTACATATGAATGTTTTGTACATAAATTTATATTAAGTAAAATTTTTATATTCCTTTAGCTATTGCTATTTTTATGCCCCTATTTGAAACATTACTAATAATTCATAGTGTCGTAGGCATCTTAAAATTTCAATTCCATTTATAATATTATTTAATATTATTTATTTCATTTCATTATTAATATTATTTTGATGAGCAAGCAAAGAATATAGGCAAATCTAATCGAAAATAAAAGAAATTGTTAAAAGCTTGTTGAACTTACTTTTTAATTTTAAATTAATAGGCTATAATTAAATCATAGGTTCATTACGATAAAACGGAAATGTGCTGTATAACGTTATAGGAGAAATATGCAGTTAAGTGAAATGAAATTCAATAACATATTTCTTATAATTATTCGAATTGTTGTTGTAGCGGATGGGGATCTCCAAGTAAAGATTACTTTACTTGCATACCGGTATTCGGGTTGACGATCCTTGGCCCGGGACCCATTTGTAGCTGCGAGTCGGAGCCTCTCCGGTACGTAGAACCGATCGCGGTGGGAGAGTATTCGAATTGTCGTATACATCCATTTGAATGTATTTACTAAGTATGAGAAATTTTATATTATTATTTTTAAGAGAAATTTCTTTTAATTCATTGTATTTGAATACCATACTTGCAGTGAATTCTTATAACTCGAACGAAACATTTTTGCTTTTGAGTGAGAAACTCAACACGGAGAAAATATTTTTGAGAGAAAATTAGTACTTAAGTAAAAACAAGTTTATATACTTATGATTTTTATTCAAATTAATTTAAATGTATGTATGTTCATATATAGCGAATAGTTCACGCAATATTCTTATATTTTTAATAATTTGTATGTGTATGCACATATAAAAATATAGGTATGTAAGCATGTACAAATACAAATTCCAGGCTCATAATGTACAAAGACAAATATTTGTAACCACATATCCTATAGTTGACCGTGTAAATGAAAAAAAAAAATTTTTTCTCGTTTTATGCACATACATACATACATACATATATATGTACATGTGAATTCAATTATGATGATTGCGGGAACGGACGGATTTGGATACGTTAAAAACAAAAAAAAAAAATAATAATGAAAATCTAAAAAAAAAAAATAATTTTTTTTTTCAAACCAAAAATAATAAAAACAAAAGTGAAATAAAAAGAAATATTTTTTTTTTGAGGTACAAAATAATGAATCTTTTATGTGAATATTTAAACCTACATACATACTTACGTATATGTACATTATTATTGAAGTATAAATTTATACACACATACCTTATGTATGTGCTTAAGTATATCAACGTTCATTGTACAAACCTACATTGTTATGTACATAAGTAAAATATTATATTCATGGGTAGATTTAGAAAGAATACTGAAAAAAAAATTGTGTGCAAAAGTGGCATAAATTTTATTTACATATACATATATGTATGCATGAGTATGTAGGTATGTACATATAATTTTGATTATTTACATACATATAGAAGGTATATAATTTCATTGTACAAATATGTAAGTTAGTATATTTGTACATAAAAGTGTTAAATACATATGTACGTATGTATGTAGTATGGCTAAGTATTATGTTACGTTCTATATTTGTTATGTACATAATACGTAAATTCTATTTATAACTGTGCCCATTCATATACTTATTTACATAATATGTATATATTTTTGCATAAATATACATTTACTTACAAACATGTTATGTGCTTATATAATTTTTTCTCTATTTTATCTACATACTCACATATGTACATATGTATGAACATATGTATGTGTAAACTGAAAAAAATTTTTCATTTTTTATTTTTATTATACCTACTATTTTCATTAAAATCTAATAAAGAATTTTTCTAGTAAAATTATTTTCATCTAAAAATACCTACCTAAAATTCGGTTTCTTTTTCCCCCTTTTGCAATTTAAAATTTATAATGAAAAAAGTTTCCCTCTCATCAATAAACACAATCGTATTCAAATTTAGTGTACTTATGTACATACATCTTAAAACTATTTCGTCAATTTTCTACTAAATACTATACGCACATTTATATTATGCAGGTTGTGCTATAAAAATTGAAATACTTATCAGGGTAATTTCGATTGCTGAATAATAAGATTTACTTTGGGTTTTATTAATGAGCTCCTTAATAATTAAGTATCCTATGGTAATATTTTAATTATATTTCAATATGTTATTTCTTATGGTTAATTTTCATAAAACCGATTATCAAATATTTATAGTCGGTTTTATAGAATATGCTATGTTCTTATATAAATTTTTAGGTGTACATTCATACGTACACAATATATTTTTCTTCGAAAAAAAAAATAAATAATAAAACGTAGTTTTATTTTTATTTAATTCCATTTTTTTTAGTTAAATAAATTATTCTTTGCAAAAAAAAAAAAAAGTACATATAATAAGTATGTATATAAAATGAGGACATAAACAGCAAAAGAGGTGCAACTATGTATATACTCATAGTACATACATATTAGAAGGTGTAAAATCGTAAAATCAAACTATTCAAATTTTGAGAAATTTGCGTGTATGAAAAAAACAATTTTTGTTTGGTTTTGGTCAAAACATTTAAAATTTTTTGACCAAAACCAATTTAAAATTTAAGCTTCTTGCGAACTAAAATATGTAGAAGAAAAATTTTAGGCTTCACTAGTATAGAATCCATTTTTTGCTTTAACGTTTAAAACACGTTGTTTTACAAAATTAATTGGATGAAATTTTTCTATTCTCGTAGATAATTATACAATTTTGAAATGGTTTCGGAAAAAGAACTAAAATTTTAAGTCTTAAGATTGTCATGGAACTTATGCGGTAGATATCTAATGGAACATTATTAAATGTGTATGTGCGTACCTACCTCATTTTTTTTATAAAAAGTGAAATAATATGTTTTTGATTTTTAATTACACACATACTGTAAAAATCCCCTCATAGACGATAATATTATATACTATACATATGTGTATATATGTATATATACATTATATAAATATTATTGTCATACATATGCGTGCATAATTCAAAAGTATGTACCACTAAGTACAGTGTCATAATATTAGATAATTATACGTGCAACTTTCGAAATATATAATTGAAATAAATATCGTAATGTTTTTGACGTTTTAATAAAATATAAAAATCAGTACGTACATACGTACATACATACGTACATAAAAAAAAATATTTTTTTCTGTGACTTTTATTAAACCATTCTTTTATTTATCTATTTATTTTTTTTTTTGTTTACGATTTAGTCGCCATATTAAGGTTTTTCATTAAGTAACCAGTTAAGTATGTACAATGTGTGTTTTTATACTTCACTGCGAAAATAATCTTGTAAAAATTAAATTAAAAGTAATAAGATATTGAATTACATTTTAGTATTTACTAACCGAGTTCGATTCGAATTTGTTTTATTATAAATATGTAAAATGTATGTATGTTTGTACATGTAAATGAATGTGCGTTTGTATACTAGTTCATGCAGTTTATGTTACATGACTATGTATGTATATATTTGTCAAAGTAAAATTATATTAAAAAATGTAAGGAAAATGGTGTATGTGGAATATGTACATTGAATTACAATGAAGTTACTGAAAACAAGTAAGTGTAATGTAAGTAGCTCAAATATGCCTAAATATTTCAGTAAGCATGAAAATATTTTGAAAATAAATTGAAAGGGATTAATGACAAGAGTACAAACTTTTGAAAAATTTTTCATTTAAATTTTAAAATTTAATAAATTACTACCTTAATTTCTCTTAAAATTACTTAACACAAAATTTTTTAATACATGTGCAAATATACATACTTATGCATATGACATATAATACATGTGTACATATATACATATGTCATAATTCTATTTGGTTAATATTGTCGTAATTATTTAATTTTCATATTCAAGTTTTTGAGAAAGAAAATCAAATAAATTCAAGTAAATATTATTTAATCCAATTAAACTTATTTACGTTAGGGTAACCATATTTACCATAATATAGAAAAGAGGGCAAAAAAGATAGTTCAACCCATTAACAAGTTAGGGAATTTATTCAAAATAACTAAACATTGAACGGATATTTGGGCACGAAAAACAGAACATACGTTTCTAGTAGAAATAGAGCGCATGTTCACCCTAATTTATACACATTTATACACAAGTATACTTACGTATGTACTCATACGTACATAAATTTATAAATTACATTCATGCTAAAATTAAGTTTTTTTTTTTATTAATAAAGTACTACAGGAATGGGCAAAATGTCTCCATCAATCCCAATTAATAAAAATAAATACTTAAATGAGAAAAAAAAAAATTTAAGTACTTTTTATGCATAACACAAGCAAAAACTTTTTAATATGT
This sequence comes from Condylostylus longicornis, assembly GCF_029603195.1. Taxonomy (NCBI): domain Eukaryota; kingdom Metazoa; phylum Arthropoda; class Insecta; order Diptera; family Dolichopodidae; genus Condylostylus; species Condylostylus longicornis. Next base: position 2,440,232 of record NW_026577982.1, read on the forward strand.
TTGTAAATTGGTTGATATAAAAGAAATTTTCAGCAAAAATTATTCATAAAAGCATAAAATGTCAAAAATAAAAACTGCCGTCGTTGTCGCCATATTTGGTTTGATTGATAGAGAAAAGAATTTTTTTTTTTGTTCTCGTTTAATTTTATTTAATAAATAAAGGAATAAACAAAAAAAAAAGAGAAACAACAACAAAGTTAATTCTCATCCATTACATATAATTTTTTTTTTATTATAATAATAAATAAATAAATAAATAATAATAATAAAAATAAGTAAATAACCAAAAAAGGAATGAACAAAAACAGTATGTCAATAAAACTATAAAAATAAACTTATTATTTACAAGTATTCGTACATTTGCCTATACATACATGCATACCTATATATACTTTTATGTGCTGATATTTGTACATTTTTAAAAATTTGCTCATAGTACATTATACATACTTACATAAGTATGCGTAAAGTCATATTTATTCTTTTCAACATATTCACATTTTGAATAAAATATTCGAAATGGGCTGAAAAGTGTTCGTCCGTGATCTAATTAGTCGTTCAAATTGGCCTTTTAATTTAAAATTAAGGTAAATTGCTGTTGTTTGTCCTCCTTTTTTTTTAAAGTGCCTTTATGAGATTCCCAATTCCTTCTAGGTCAATTGAAATTTTCTAGTGATTTTTAGGGATGTTAAAGATTTGTGATGCACTTCTATATTGGTTGGACTTTTTCCAAAGCCCTTAACTTCGGCTCAGAGCAAGAATATGCTTTATGTGGTTTACAAATGCCTTCTTGATACATCATATAAATTTGACTATTTGTAATTTTTTGTCAAACTCAATTTAGTTATTATGTGTAAAATCAATAATATTATTGACAAGAACTTAATGTGTAAGTGTCATTGGAAATCAACGAATATCATGGCTGATATTCTTCTGTAAACGAATAGTTTCTATGAATATAATGTTTATATGTACATACATCTATATAGTGATACTGTAATATAAATTTGTATATTTTCAATTTGCCATTTTTTTTTTTTTAATTTTCATATAGAAAGGTTACGTTTACGTTTTAAATATACTTTTAAATAGAAATATAAACAGAGCTGTAATGTCATTACTTTAAATAAACAATAATACAAAAGGAAAAAAACTGTTTTGCTTGAACATTCTAGGATGCTTACATTCCCTATTTTTGTGAATGTGCACGTAAATATATATTCTACATCATAGGGTTCAAGACAAGTTGGTTTAAATGAGATTTAGTTATTATTTTGTATTTTAAACATGCTTCAATATAATCAAAATGACTGCAAGACTTCAGCTCAGAAAGTACAAAAAGCAATAATTGATTCTGACTTGAAATTTGCCTTTTAAAATTCTTTTACGTTCTCAAGCTTTTAAAACTGGAAGATCTAAGGCCAAATTTTAAATGATTTTGCTATTAATCTAAAATAGTATTTTGAATAGGATTCTTAAGAGAAAAAGAATTTAAATATTACAAATATTTAATAACATAATTGTATTTTTAGTTGAAACAGATTTGTTCGAACATGTTTGATTCAAAAACTATTTCCATTTAGTCAATTTTCATTAAAGTTTAAACACGAAACATTGGTTTTATTCGACAAACCTGTTGGTTTTACTCGAAGAAATAGCATTTTATTTTATGCTACTAAACAAATGAACAATTAATGTTCGATTAATGTTTGATAGACATTATCAATTTTTGATGGCTAACACTAATTTAAAATCAGAAGAAAATTTTAATGGTGAATTTTTATTGTATTTACATAAGCTTTCAGATATTATGTATTTTGAGTGATTACTGTTATAAACATAAAAATAATTTAATAATGTTTATTTTTTTCTTAAAATAAAAAATATTTTAAAATCAAATTAAATATTCAAATGTTATTCATCAAATTCATAAATTCTCTTTTTAAATTGAAATAAATGTAATAATTACTAAATAAATTTGTGTGTAAATATGTGCATATTATATAACAATCCATCAGATTTTTGCTTTAAACAAATTTTATTTGAATAAGTGTGCAAAAAAAAAAAAAAAGTGTACGATCATGTATGACCGCTCATAGATACTCGTTATTTGTATGTAGTACAAAAATCTTGTTTTGTTTAACGCCATTTGTATAAAAATTTTATTGTTAATTTTATTTAAATTTTTATAATTCTACAATAGAAATACATACAATTTGTTTTTTTTTTTTTTTGAAAAAATGGCCTTGAAACTTTTTCATATTTTTCGACATTAAGAATTTTTTTTTTCCTCTCATTTAAATAGATACAAGGAAAAAGTTTTAATTACCTATTCACCCATTTCAAAAAAAAAAAAATTTATATTCAAAAATAAGAAAAAAAAAAATGAAATCTGAAAATAATTAATTAGTTTATTTGAAAATCATTTTTAAATTTAATTTTCATATTTTGAAAATTTTTAAAATTTTTTTAATAAAGTTTAATATTTCGCGTTATTTTGACATTTTATGAGCGTCTATCAGCATGAACGTATAAGACTTGAACGTTTAATGAACAGGCCGTGATTACCAAAATGACATTTAAAAACCAGCATTTTACGAGTATCTACTGTCACAATAAGTAGTGTCATAATTTCACTCTAGTAATACGCCCAAAGATTTTGAATGAAAGTTGATGATTTCTCTTCTGTTTTCTTTATATTGTAAAAAGTTATAGTTTTGTGACGCAAAATGGCTCACACTTAAATAAAAATTAAAATTTTAATGGAATCCTTCAAAGAAAAATGCTGCTAGAAGCAAATGTTAGGTTTTTCCTTAAGTTTTTTTTTTTTTTAATTTGATAAATCTTTTAAATTTTCAGGTTTTAAAATCATATAAATTAGATTTTTTGCGAATGTATACTTTGACAAGTATTTCTATATATTTCTGGAAATGAGAGGTTATAAAATTATGGAGTATGTATGTATTTATATAGCGTATTTCACATATCTAAATTCTATATTCCATACTTATACAGTCGTGTCCATATATAAGCAACTTGCATATATTTTTTGACTGTTTTTGTATGTAATTTATTCGTTTTTAAAGACATTGATTATAAGCAAAAACCTGTTATAATTGTTTTATTTTAATTTAAATTGCTGACATCACAGCTGCTCATTTAGATACATATGGATATGCGCCGATAAGCTTAAATAAAAAATTTACAACAAAATGTTTCAAAAATTTTAAAATTTGTTTAGAAGGAAAATTTATGCTTATAAACTAAATATTTACATATGTATGTATGTATATATAAATATATATGTATATACATAAGTATGTATTCCATGTAAAAAAATCGTGTAATTTTGCAATGCGATTACATATAGGGGTGTCGAACTGTAGGATAGCATACATACATATGTAAGTACATACTTATATCATATACGTAATAATATCTTGTTAAATATAAGAAAAAAATCCTCTCTTATTCGTTTATATTCTAATGACAAAATATCTCATAAACGAAATTGATTTAATTATTAGATATATTCAAATATAAGAGCTATAAAAAAAAATAAATAAAAAAAATTTGCCAATATGTAAATATATAAATATATTATGTACCATAGAAATACTTACATAAGTATTTAAAGTAGCGTTATATGACAAGAGAGAAATTGTACACATGTTCATGCATACATGCATAATAAAAATGAAGACGACAAGACAACCGCTAAAGTAGAGTAAGCGACGACTATGTACGTACATATATACATATGTACGTACATATATATTTTCTTTTTTATTTCTTAAAGACGCTATTAATAAAACGAGAAAAAAAAAATAAAATTTATTGTTGCCAAATTTCATATATCAATTTATTTTGGCAACACACATAAGAATTGTCAAGAATGACAACAACAAAAGTATTATTATTATATGGTGTATAATCTTTCATAATATTTCAAGAAGGTTAAAGCAAAATTTTATATTGTAAGTTTAACAACAATAACAACCCATAATGAATTTAAATAATATTATTCCGAAGGACTTTATGGTATATAAAACATTGTAGTATATGTATATAAAAGGACAAAAATAAAGTAAAAAAAAAATTTTTTTTCTATTTAAACAGAAATGAAATCATATTAAATATAATTTCGTATTTTATATTGTTTTCAAGTGACCATACCTTTTAAATTTACTCTTAATAGTAAAGAGCCTTAAGGCCATTCTCAAAGCTAACGTAATAATCATAAAAATTGATAAGAATACCTTCAAAGTGCAAGTTATATTACGATTAGAAAATGTTAAAAACTGAAAATTGTTATAAAAATTTAATGATCTAAATTTTGACATTAGGCTAACAACTAACCTGATTTGAATTAATAGAATACAACAAACTAATGCACATAGATTCAGGTCTCCTACATACATACATAAGTATATTTTTCCATTTTTCGAGCAGTTATAGTAATTTATTATAGTTGTCGATTGAACTGCACTTAAATTGTAGTAAGGCCACACATAATCCTCTCCGTCACGCTACAAATATTTGAAAATATTCCTTTCGTATCTCTATATAAGCAATTTTTTTCATAATGAACTAAAAAATGAAAACCTCTCACGAATTAGTAGATTTTGGGCTAGGAAACTATTCTAATAAGGCTAGGTCGACTGCACTGTGTAGCCTAAGAATCAAAAATCAACAATGGGATTAAATTAATATATTTATGTTTAAGCTTATTATATTTTAATTTATTGTGTAAATTAACCTTTTGCTAACTATATACCTTCTGCGGCCCACCATTCAAATATTATTTACTCATTGTTTTGTTACATCATGTCTGGTTACTCCAAATTTCAATGCATAAAAAATAATATGTACATATTTTTATTTAGAAAACGAGGTAAAATCAATTGATTTTTTTAGATCGTATTTCGTTATTTTTTTTTTTCATATTATTTATTTATTTATTGTTTGCTGCTCCGATTAGTTCTAAAGTATTAAAAAGGGGTTGTTGAAAATTTACACGACTGTTTTTATAATCGTACATACTTATGTATATATTTTAAATAGATGACAGAAGAACCCCTAGTTTATATTTATTACAAAATAAAAACAATTTTTATTGTATGTACATATAAGTATGTGTGTATGTGTGCATAGAGGAAGAATAATTACTTTTAACCATAGTGTTCTACATAATATTAAATTTTGTGTTTTAAATTGTTTTCCTTTAGTTTATTAGGGTTTAGCCTTCACCTTATTGTACTTACTTATACTTATACAAGTATATTATATTGTGTGCATAAGGTAAAAGTGAGAAAGGTAAATTAAATTTACATTAAAAGAAATTAAGAAATAAAACGTAATATAATATTTGAAAAGAAAAGAAAAATATAAAAAATAGAAAAATAAAAATATTTTGTAACAATAAGAAGTTAAAAAAATAATTGCTATTATTATTTAATAAAATTTTCATAATATTATATTCGAGGGTTATTTTTTCACGCAATTGCTATAATCAATTATTTTAAAGAGTACATTTGTATATTTGTTATATTAGTAAATATCAAATTTGTTTTTAAATAAATAAAAGGAAATTTATCAATTTAAGATTTTAAGTAATACTGAAAGGAAATTTCTTTAATTTCTGAATTAAAATGAATATGTCAACATTATAATATTTTCCTTGATGATTTTATAAACTATAATGTAGCAGAATGAATTTTAAAATATTGACGTAAAATATAAAAATGTCAAGTATAACTTCATAAAATTTTGTCTCAAATTTGTCATTAATACTACATTACAGCTACAGGTTTATTGGTTTGTAACTTTGATATTCACAAATTTAAAATTATACTGCAAAATTTTAAATAAACTACCTCAGTAGTTTTATCAACTAGGTACCAATCCCTATGTGCTATATAAACTTTATTAAAATTTCTAACACTTAAAATTTATATAATTTTTCTAAAAATGTTAATTACATTACTAAAAGTCTTTAATTATTATCATTAAAAATAAAGTGAATATATTTGGGGTATGAAGTGGCAATTGTGTTTTAATGTTATATTATGTCAGCTGTCAAAAGTTATGATAATTATATGACATTTTAACGTAAACAAGAATTTATTCTAGAATTCCAAAAAATTTTAAAATTGTACTAGGCTATTTTTTTTAAATCGTTTTAAATTTTGTTAAAACGATTTAATTATAAATTTGTCGCCCACTTTGTATTTATCGGAATTCAGTTGATAGAGCTTATCATGGAACTTTATTAAACAAAATAAAATAATTGAATTTAAAATGAACGTCTTAATATACTACAACTAAATTCTTTTATTTATTTTTTAAACGAAAAAAAAATAACGATTGTAGTAAATTTTCGCTTATCGCCCTAATAGTGTTTCAGTCTATATAATTGTCACAAAGTATTGACAATTTATTATACACACACAAACATCAAATGTAATCTATACAATAATTATTGTTTTCTCATGTTTATTTCTCTTGTTATGTGTGTTACCATTTTCCTAAATTATATCCTTTATAAATTTTCAAAAAGGATATTTATTTCACTTTTCTTTTGTACATACATGTATGTATATTTAGAAATATACGCTTGCATAAGTATACATATTGTGGGTATATTACGTGTTTTAATATTTTCTTTATGTCAAAAATATCACTCTGTTTTACATTATTTTCTATAAATTGATAATTTAATTTTATTTTCAAATACAAATGTAAATATTTTATATACAGAAATACATAGCCATGTAAGCATATATGTATATAAAAAACATATGTTTGAATGTTTATTCGGGAACTGAAGGTTGCCAAGTTTGAAAATTTTAATTATGACATACCTATGGCAGAAGTTTTAATACATGGGCCAGAGAAATTTATTTTTAATGGGTGTTATTCTAAATTCTGTACGTTTAAGACTATTTTTTTTATACGTGTAGCACACAAATATATTCGAGATTTTTGGTTTACATAAGGTTATACAAGAAAATCGTGAATTCAAGCTGAATTGTTAATAATTCTAAAGTTTAAACTGTGAATTGAATCTAAAATTTAAAAATATTAGGTAATTAAAAATTAAAATAAATTGGCAACTCTTGTTTTCTTAATATAATGTCATGCAATTCAACTATACACTGAAATTAATCGGGTATGATTTAAAAGCAAATTTGTTTTTAAAAATTTATGAGTCTTATTGCATATGAAAAACGTGAGGCGATGGCAACAAATATATTTACATTGTCGGTAAACTTAGGTAGTTTCATTGACAATCAGTGACCACAAATATTTTTTTTTATTATCAATATTAATTTTTTAATACCCTATAATTTTTTTTTAAATACAAATTGGCGTGTCTTGACAAATTGACTATTAGTTTTCCATAACAGTTACCAATAGAAAACAAAGTTATTTACAATTCAATTTTAAGGAAAATTTTAAATTTTCATATTTTCTTTAAAATATTTCTGTGACTGTAGCAGAATATGGCGGCGGAATATATTTAAAAATAAAAAAAAAGAAAATTCACAAGTTTAATTTTCATCAGGGTTTTTTTTTGTTCTCTTTATTGTACATTGCGGCCATTTTTCACTCACACAAACATTTTTAAATATATTAATTAAAAAAGTAATTTATTCCTTTTTAATCCTTTCTCTTTAAATTTTTTTTTTATACAAGTTATAATTTTTATATATATAGAAAGGTAATGGAATGGGAAAGATGAAGTTGTCTGATTGTTTTTTTTTCCAATTTTCTATGGTTAAATAAAATTAGACTGCAATTTTTTTTTTTATAATTTCTTCTTATTGTTTTTTCGTTTAAATTTTTGAAAACATTTGTCGGCAATTCAAATTGTATAAAGAAATCATAGATTCCTATAATGTAATATACTTAAAGATGTCTGTGAAAGAAACGCTGTAGGTATGCCCATTTAATTTTGATAAAATTTGCAAGATTTTGAAACCTTTGAAAACCGAAAATTATTTTATGTCTTTTAAGGGTTGAACTTGTTCAACCAACAGGATAAGATTTTATTTTAACATAACTCATAGTTAGATAAATGCAACTCAGTTATGTTTAGAAGAAGGTGAAATTGTCCATCTACATATACCCAATATCTATCAATAATACTTCCTGTTGAAATTGAACAGTTAATGTTGAAATTGATAAATTAATAAACAAAAGCTAAAAATCTGGAGATTCAATAAGATATTATTTTTAGGTAAATCGGAAACGTTATTTGTCAATTTGGTTGTAAAATCAATTCTGACATTCGGTGGTTTTCGGATATTTTCGGATTCAGATTCGGCTATAATTCAATTACTACAAAGGATTATGAGATATTTTATTCTTGTCTGTGGTATATTTTCGGAAAGTATCGAATCGAAAATATTTCGATTTCCCGTACCTTTATAAAATTTCGCTCTATGTGTTACAACAACACTGCGTACCTACATATGTATGTATATAAGTAAAATATGTAAAATATACGAATGTAATACGATTTGTTCAAGGATATAATTTTAATCTGATGTCTTAGACTACTTAACAACAGTTCGTCGTACATGTGAAACTAAAAAAAAAAAATGTCATTGGGAAAAAATCGATTTTTGTTTTCCATATTTTTCTTATAATTTTCATTTTACTCGTACATTTCTTGCTTTTTGTTAGAATTCCAATTTTTTTCTGTTTTTTTTTTAATTAATTATTGTTGTACCACTACATTAAGTGCATATGTACATTTCTATGTACATATTATGTATGTATGTATTTGTTATTATAATTTGTATATAAAGTCTTTGTTTTTATTATTTTTTAATTTCGTTTTTATACTTTAATAATATTTTAAAAACAAAGAAAATTCTGTGTTTTTTTTTTTTTTGTTGCCTTCATAATTTTAATATTTTGTGTTAATAAAAAAAAAAAAAAAACAAGGAATAAAAGTGAAAAATTGCTAGTGCGCAATGAAGTTCTTTAATGATTTACGAAACTGGAAAAGTATATGGAAAATTAAAAAGAGAAAAAAAAAAAACAATAAAAAAATAATTGAAAAAAATAAAAACGCATCAAATAAATTTTGAATTTTAATTATGTGTGTATGTAGTTAATATGGTTTTCATATATTATGCGAGCGAATATAACAAAGGCTCAAGTGTGTATGTTAAAACTTTTCCTTTTAAGAATGAAAGTGAAAAATATTGCATTAAAATTTTCATATTCAGAAGGTTTTTCTTTTGTAATAGAAAAATAATCGAAATAATAGAATTTTTGTAATATCTGATTTTAAAATTATTTTTATTAGCCGTTCAACTGCGTCGAATTGTTCTTGTTGCTTTGTTTTCGAAAAAATCTTTAAAAAAATAAGAAAGAACTAGCATAATTTCCTGATTTATTCAGTATAAATTCTGAAACTGATTACAGAATTATTTTTTGTTGAACAGACAATTTGTCTGGAAACCCTAAATTTCTATGATTCACTCGAGCAACACTATAATTCTCGAACGACAACATATGTATGAGGTATGATTTGAAAAATTTTTATCCTTAATTTTAGGATTTCTTTTCTTCAGTGTATGTCAATTTTGCTTTTTGATTTCTATCGTAAAATTCTCGAGTAATTGTCAAAAACAATTTAAACTGCAATGAATTTTTAATGCGGTTAAACTATCTTGTACGCATACCCAAAATTTACTGTTATTTAAAAAAAATTTACACTGAGAAAAATGTTTTGATGTGAATTTAAGGCCAATGTTTGTGGAGAGAAATTTTATTTAAAAATGCAATTTCTTAATATTGTTGATTACATATACGAGTATATAAGTAACTACATAAAAACTATTTCATAAATTTTACACGTACTGCTTAATATGTATATACTAACTAATTCATTATTTTCTTTTATATTTTCAGGTAAGTGTTTCCAACCTATATTTGTTTTAATAATTGTAATAATCTTCCACATAACAATTAACAAACTATTAAGGTAAATTGTAAAATATAAAAATATGATCGAAATTTTAAATAAAGAGAAAATCCTCTCTGTATTTGTTTGAGATACAAATTTCTTAGTAAGTGAGAGAAAAATTTGGCAAAAACTGCAATAAGCAAATTATGGATACAGAGAAAATATAAGTATGTTAAGAGTTAAGAACAGCAAAATCAAGCAATTACAAAACTGTTATACAAGATCAGAATTAAAACTATTAAAACACGTTTATTTAATAAATCGAAATGCATTTACTATAATAACGTACCGTCGGTTTGCGCTAAAATTTGGTCTTTAAAATATTTTATATTGTTATAACGTCCATTTCTAGATTTTTGTGGCTTACATTTACTAAATATTGTTTTATACAAAATGTTTTGATTTTTTTTTTAGTTAACACTCTAAACAGATTCCGAGAGCTTATTCCTGCTCAACTCCAAATCTATTGAACTCTTGTGCAAATTAATTAGATTTTTTTTCAATATTCTTCCCAAAAAATTGTGATCTAATAATTTTTAAAATTTTATTTTAAAAAACGCTCTGCATTTTATTGTTCATTTAATTTTTTTTGAATAAGTATCTAAAATTTAAGCAATCTTTTAACACCTGCCATCGCCATAACTATTTGTTGATAACATTAATGTGTGTTTACATACATATGCGTGTACATAATTTTTTTTTTTTTGGTTTTGTTCCCTTATTTTTTTTTCAAAAAATCATTTTCTGCTTTATTTATTTTCTAAGTGTGTTAATGCTTAATTTACAACGCTATATTATAAGGATAGGAGCAAAAACGATTACAGACGTGAAACGACAATAAAAAATAAACAGGAACAACAAAAATGCTATTACATACGTATAAGAAACGGTAACGCTGAACGAAATAAAAAAAAAAGATTTTTTTTTTGTTCCTTCTTCAACGGTAGAACGTGATCTGTTGTTTTTCTTAACGATAATCGTTTATTTGACCTGACATCGCCTTCTTAAATGGTTGTAAATATGTGTATGTTTGCACACTACTAATCTTTTGTTATTTTTCGTTGAAATTTCGCTTTACTGCTTGTCCTTGATAAATTTTTTTTTTGTTTTTTGCTCGTTTCTTGACTTGATCATTTTTTTAGTTTACTTCTTTATTGTTATAAAAATTAAAATGTTAAAATTTGTTAAGTTTAGATTTTAAAATTTGAGGTTATGCGTTCAAAATCGAATTGAATTTCATTAAAACAAATTAAATGTAAGAAAATTTTTCTTTTAGATTTTATGATCCAGGAATGGTACATATTTTTATTCTGTAAATCAAAGTTCAGGTTATCAAACAATATTCATGAATGTGATTTGTTGTGGGGTTAGACAACGTTCGTTGGATTTTTTCTTTGGTGTTCGATAAGATGAAAAGTTGAAAATCATTACCATTCACAACAAACAAAAACTGTGAATATCTTTTGATCTTTAAACTCTGCTTTGCATATACCATTAACTTTTAATTTAACAGATGGCGCAGTTTAGTTTAGAAGATTTTTGCACTAAACAATGATGTTAATTTTATAACCAAATTTTTCGAATATATTTAATAAAAATTCTTATGTCTGTACACATTTGCTACATTCATACTGGATTTGGTATCTTTTTGTAATGAGGTTAATTGCGTGAATTATGTTGCCTGAATCAAATCGCTTCAAAAAACGTTCGAACGTTCATCATAAGTCGTTTAGCATTTACTATAAAGTATTCTTACTCACAGCTCGCATCATTTCAAATTTCGGAGAAAATTTGAGTGGACACGTTATGTTTCACGAGTTGATTTTGTGTCCATTTTCTTTCCTTCATTTCAATTGAAATCATCTAAATTTTAAATTTTTACACTAATTTTTTCGTAATAATTTGGATTGACACACGAAAAATTGTGGTGAAACCAAATTTCATTTTTAAATATTAAATGCCTATTTAGGTTATGTTTTATGAAATTTGATTTTTTCTGTTTCTTTATTTGAAATTTCTAAATTCAAATTATGAGATTATTTTTTTTTTTATTTTTATAATTTTTTTTGTTCATCTTAACAATAAGAAACCTACATTTTTTTAATGGGTTCACAATACCTGGCGGATATTTAAATTATATATAAATGTATGTATATAATTCTGATACATACATATACAAGCATTTATTTGAGTTTGCATGTATATAGCCTTCTTTGTGTTGTATGAGAAATTTACCTGTGCAGCAGCAATACTATGAGTAATAAATTTTAATTCTCGTTTTTTTTTGTTTTATTTTGTTTTTTTTTTTAATTTTTTTTTTCTTCATAAACATTACCATAAATTATTTCTCTTCTTCAATTTTATTCGATTGTTTTAATATAAAATGTAATAATGAAATGATGTTGAAAGTACGAGATAGCAAGAGATTTTGTCAAAAACCAACAAAAAATATAAAGAGAAGAAAAAAAAATTACCAGAAATATTGGCAACGTTGGAAAAATTAGAGTATTTTATTAATACTCGTATTAAAGTAAAAATGACCAATTATGTTATAATGTAAATAAGAAAGTTGAGTTGCGGAGAATCATGTTTGATTGTGTGACTGGAAAAATAGATTTATGATCTATACGAGTATATTTTATGGTCAAAAGTAAAAAATCCAATTATAGTCTTAGCTTTCCGAAAAGTATAATTGGGGAACAAAAGTCGATTGAAAGCACCGTATACTCACATTCCCCTTCTAATTCGAAACAGCCCGACTTCATCAAAATTTGACTAAGACTCTCAGGATGTATATAAATTTCTTATACTTTTGAAAACTGTGATCGCAATAGTTGGATATATGCAAAGAGGGATGAGTAACTGTTTAATTCTAATATTTATTACAGTAGCAATTACATGTTATAGTTTATAGGGCTTCACTTTTACTGGCATATTTATGATGTCTGTCGAAACATCAAAAATTTTTCCGGCAAAATAATTTCAAATTCTATATAAGTAATTCTATATAATTATAGTCAACATTTTTCTCGCCTCATTTAACTTTTTTGTTTAAGTTTGATCTATTCTTTTACAACATTGCAACACTATCATGAATACTATCAGATTCCAGATGGGTCGAGAACATTATCACTTTTATATACATACAATAGCCCCATTTTGAAGTTTGCTTCTCAATTTAAGATTTAAAAATTTTGTACCACGTGTCGTCTGTCATGTCAAAGATCGCTAAATCGTACATTAAAACTAAAATATAGAAAACAACATTTTTCTTCAAATTAAATTTTAATTTCAAATTTCATTTAATCGAAATGTGATTTTTCGTTATAGCGCTAGGTTTTTCTTTTAAAATCATAAATTTATATAAGATTTCCTAGGAATTTGAAGTACATAGCTTGTTTGTGCAGGAAAAGAAGCTTATTTTCAACAAATTTTAATTAGATTTGCTTATATTATAATATAAATACTATACATATATGTATATTATGTATATGTGCATATGTATATCAATATGCCAACATAAAATTAATAATATAATATTAGTCGAAATTTTGTACTGTTTGTTCATAACATGAAAATTTAATTTCCTTATAATTATAATTATGAATACATACGTAACATATACATATGTATGTTTATTGTTATATGCAAATGTATTGGTAAATATTATATTTCTGGCTTAATATTTAACTGATATATTGTGTAAATACTAAAATATCTATATATATATACCTACAATTTATATATGTAGGTAACTATATAAATTTTTAGGATATTTCATATATTAATAGCACCTGGTGTATGCAATTTAAAATCCTTATGTTATTATAATATTTGAATATTTCTTTATTTGTTTTTCCTTTTTTTTCGTGTTGTCTTCGGTTTTCTCTCTCTTTCTCTCTCGAATTTTTTTTTTTGTATATTCTAATAATTTCACCTTTTACCAAATGCAATTATATTTATATATCTTTCATTATATATATATATATATATATATATATATATATATATATATATGTGTTATTTAATTATGTATATATATGAAAAGTATATAGTTATATATATGTACATACATATATGAATGTAATTCTGTGCTAAATTATAAAGATATATAATATGTAATTGCAACAAAAGATATAGCAATAAAATAATAGCAAAATCAACTAAAATGAAAGATAAAAAAAATTTTATTTAAGTATCATTCAAAATTAATTGTAAAATATACGAGATGTTGTGTACCTTAAAATTTAATCAAATATTCATACATATATGTATGCCCATACACATATCATATAAATAAACATGTATATGAACCTACGAGTTCTTGGCATGTTATATGTAATGTTTTCCATATACTATATGTGAATGTGCATAAAAAGTTAATTTTAGATATTTTCTATTAAAAGTCTATATTTTGTAAGACATGGCAAAAATAATTATGCACATATGCATTCATATATACTATATATATGCATGTATATACAAAAATAATTAAATCTGTGGCAATAAGGCAAAACAGCCTAATCCAGAATGCCATTTAAAGTAATTTTTTGACAAAATTTATAAGATTTCATTAAATTTTTTTTTAAATAAAAATTTATTAAACTCTTGATCATTGAGAGTGAATATTTGGTAATCTAATTTTTATTAACCCTAAAGTGTGACACAATTATTCTAGACGTATTTCAATGTTATTTAATGTTATTTTATGTTATTTAAAATCATAGATTTAAAATGCAAGTATAACCGGTTTTCAATTGTAAATAATATGTGTTTATGTTGTTATCAATTGAAATGGTAAGAAAATGGTGGAATTATAAGCAGTATTGATTAAATTCAATTAAAAGTGAATTTTTTTTTATTGTTTTCAGCAAAAATTTGTAAAATAGAAGGTTAAATTTTACATTTTTTCTTTGGACAAACAAATTTTACTTCGAAATTTCTACAGATTGTGGTACATATTTGCAAATTATACTAGATGAGATTTCTTCAAATCTTAAAATCTTCTTCACATAAATTTCAATAATTATTTAAAATATATATTAGTAATAACAATATTTAATAATAAAAAATTCATGAAACCTAAATTGTATGTTATTTAATTAAAAATAACTATGTATGTACATAATTCTAACATTTTATTCTTCAACATTTTAATCTTCAACTTGGTATGTTGTTAAAATAATATTAAAATTTTTATTAAAAAAAAAAAAAAAATGGCCATATTATAAAGTAGAGGCTGAATTCTCTCAAATATTAAATTGAATTTTAAAATTTTATTATTGTTATTCTTGCTGTTATAAGTATTATTTCTGTTATATATATATATGTATGAATGTATATGCATATTATTATATATATTTTTTTTTTATTGGAAAAATAAAAAAAGAAATAATAATAATAAAGATTGTGTTTTTTACGACTCCACCCTCTCTATGTATAGTTATTTCGTATATTTGAATAAGTATGTACATAAAGATTATATATAAGTACAATGCACATACATATGTGTGTAGGTAATAAGTATGTATATTAATATGTACATACGGGCATATACTAGATATACATAATATAATCGATCGAATATTAACTTTTTTTAGAAAATTTCCTCAACAGCATAACATAAAATACAACTAGGAAGAAACCTTAGTTTCTTTCTTTTTTTTATGCTATTTCTGTTCTTATTATTATTATTGTTGCTTTTTTAATAAAATACACATATTGCAGTTGCAAGTTTTATACACATTTCAAAATCGAATAAATAAGTAAATAAAATAAAAATAAAACAACCAAAATTTACGCCATCTCTTGTCAGATAAAATAATTTTCTATACATACATTTTAGAGTTTAATGTTTTGCAAGAAAAAAATAAAAAAAAATGCAAGAAAAAAGAAAAAAAAATTTTTTGTAAAAGAAAATTTTTTTCTCTATTTTTTTTTTTTTTGTTAATTTTTATGTGACAAAATTAAAAAAAAGACCAAAACTCTCTTGTCTATTCAATTCTTTTGATTCGAATATGCAATTTTAAAGCATCGTTATTTTCTCCTCCTCACCTATAGCTTATACTTTTCTATCTATACCACAAATGTCCAAATATCGAGTCGAGAGAGACAGAGAAAACAGAAGAAAAGAAGAGAACAGAGGCATTCTACATACTTGTGTATATATACATATGTATATGTACATATGTATGTATATAAATATCTTGTTATATGATAAGAGTATAAAATACACAATTTAAATCTGCATTAATTTTTGCAAGTGCATGGTAATAAAAAATAAAAATAATAATATAAAAATCAAATAATAAACAAACTTATATTCACAAACATTTCGTTTCATATACATACAATACAATAATATTCTGCATGCTGCCATACATTCAATCGTACAAACATAAATAGCGCTGTTAGGTTGCATTCAACAAAAAAAAAAAATTTAACATCATACAGTACAATACAGATCACAAGAGCAGCATAAAAGTATAGCCAGCCGCATTGAAATAAACCAAGAGTAATAAAAAAAAAAAAGAGAAGAAAATAAAGGAAAAGTTTAGGAATAGCAAAACAACAACAACAGCAACAAAAAACTCTGTCTTCTCCCTCTATTTTCTACATACATACATTTTCTAAAATATCTTATGCGCGAAAATTTTCCAATAAAATTCACAAAAAAAAAAAAAAACAAAAAAGAAATTTTAAGTATAACAGAAAAAAAATTAATAACAACAACAATAATGGTATAAAAGATGAAAAGAATGTTAGTTTAAGCCACGAAAATAACAACAACAAAGGCAATAATAATAACAATATTAAAAATAGAAAGCAAGCATACAATAAAATAACAACAAAAATTTTAAATAAAGAGAAAAAAAAGATAGAAAAATAGTAGATATTTTAGGAAAAGTAACTAAAATATATAGGAAAAAATTGCATTACAACAAGAAAAACAGTAAAAGAAAAATGGAATTTTAAAGCTTGTATACATGTATGTATATATATGTATAACACTTTTATACATTATAATTCATGTGAATATAATTTTAATATTAGGAAAAATGCATTGATACTGCTACTACTAATATGTTATGTGTTGTTCATTTTACTCTTATTTCAATCCCATCGTAATGCATACAAAATGAAAAAAAAAAAACAAAAAAAAATATCACCGCGCACGACTTTTTCAAGCAGAAATTTTTTTCTTATCGTTACCGTATTTTGTTTAACACAATTATTCTGCTAACTAAATATTTCGTTAAAATTCACCTAACTTGAAAAAAAATTGTAATAAGAAAAAGAATCATCAGTAAGTGTTATACAAGAGAATAATTTTTATATTAAAAAAATTCTTTAATTCACCGGTCTCGTCTTGGCAGCCCTTTTTAAAAGACGAACAATTTAAGATTTAAATTTAATTTTAATTCATTTTTTCTTCAACTTAGATCAATAGCCCGAGCTTTGTTTTTTTTAGAAACGGGCCTAACTATATAACCTATGTTTTCCATTCGGTAGCTGTGTCAACCTAATCTAACTAATTCTATACCAATATCACTAAAAAACTACAACATACTTCATAGCATTATTTCAAAACTGTATTGCTATATGTTAAACACGGTTAGGCGTCAATTCCCTCTCCATTTAAATTGAATGGAGATTCAATTAAGTTTTTATAGTAGAAACTTTTTCATTTAATTGTTTTGATTAGCCGCAATTTTTCACGATAAGGGATAACAATATTAGATATAGTATATAACAGTAAAATAGTCAAGAATTCTAAACTGTCTCATATTTTAATCACCTACATGACTTAAACTTCTCTTTAAATGAAATTTGTTAATATTGACTGATAGTAACAAAGTGATAGCAATTTTAATTATTAAAATTTTTAAAATAATTTAGGAACATTAACAAAAAAAAAATCTTCAGCTTATTACTAAATTTAATTTGTGATGGACAATGGCATGTTCACCCCATTGCTCATACATTTACACATATACGTGTATACATATATTCAAAAATTGTGATAATATTTACAAATCACAATACGAGTATAAACCATTAAAAAATTCACAATTGCCCAGATTAACACCAGAGCGTTTCTCTCTCCCTTTTGTCAGCTGCATACAGAAATTGCAATACAATTTCTTTGTTCCAGATTAGTTGAAAATTAACTAATTCCTACAATCAATGATGGCATTTTTCTTTGAGAAATAAATAAATAAGTGTTTAATATTTATTCCTTAAAATAGTAAATTTACTGCAATATTAAGGAACTGTTCAAAATTTCAATTATTTTGTTTTTATTTTTATATTTTGTTTTTGTTAATGCCAGCGTTATCGTTGTTAATATTTTTTTATGTACCTACAATAATTTTTATACTTATTCAATTTTTTTTTTTTTTTGCCTTAACTTTGTGAAAGAAAAAGGCCGCGCTTCTGTTGATGGATGCCTCTAAACTTTTTTGAATTACACTTCTTTCCTTTCGTTTTATTATATTTTGGTTGTTTGCATTGCACTCCATTTTGTTATGTTCATTAAGCTTATAATACTTATTGCTGTTATACGAATTCTATATGCACACTTGTACGTATAAGGTACATACAAAAGAAGTCTGTATATCTGAATTTAAAACCTAAACTTTTTATTTTTATTATTTTTTTTATTAATGGTTTATTTCTAAAAACTTTAATACAATGTACTTTCAGTATGGTACAGATGCAATTGCATATGTTTGTAAATTTTTTTTTATAAGCTATTGTAAGAGTAAAATCAGACGAAGTAAAAACTTTTTTTTTGTATTTTATTTCAATGTAATGCAAAACAATACCGAAAAGAAAAGAATAAAAGCAACAAAAAAAAAATAAGGAAAACGCTTTCTATGCTTTCAAGCTCTTCAATTATTATTTACTTCTTTACAAACATATTCACATAACCGAACATTTACATACCCTATGTTACGCGCAAATATTGTATGTACATAAGTATATACGTATATAAATATATTAGTATTTTTGATTGGATAGAGAAAGAGTTGTGAGATGCATTTCAAAAATTTTAACGAGTATGCAAAGTTTTGTATGAGAGTATGTGCACTTTCGCATATAAGTGGAGGAAGAAATAATGTTATCAGACGCAGAAGAAAACAAAAAAAAATTTTAAAATTAAAATAGAATGTTATATCTAGCAAAAGAAGAAGAAAAAAAAAAAGAAAAACTTCAAAAAAAAAAAATGGCCTCCACCTATACAAAAATTAGTTTTATTTTATTTATTTCTCTTTCAATATTTTTATTAAAAATTTTTATTTAGTTCTGTTGCGTATGGCGTTTTTGTATAGCCTTACTTCACATCAGAGCTGCTGCATATAAATTAAATTTCATAAAATGATAAAGAAAACCTAAAATCACGGTATAATTGAGACAAAAGGACGGTTTAATAAAAAATTATTAAAAACCTTACACAATAAGCGTTCCCATGCGAAATCAAAAATTTTCTGAAATCTGAAATATTTTTTCAAATTCTATGAAAATGGTAGTTCTGGCAGCGCCTTGTTAATTCTAAAAATTTTGTTTCCAAATTGTGAAAAAGTTTTTTTTACATAATGCCTACAGTACCAGTAAAAAGTATTGCATTATTTTATTACTTTAAACCAAAAACTCCACTTAAAGAAATCCCAAAATTCCAGAAAATAAACGAAGATCCCGAAATCTAAAAATATATCAAAATGAGTAAAAATAACTTTACTAATAAAATAATTATTGTGTTGTGATCAGGGTTGCCATACTCAGAAAAACACTTTTAATACAGTTTTATGGACAAAATAATCTAAACCGGAAAAAAATAATCCACTTAACAACAAGTTAAAAGTCTTAACATTACAATATTTTTCTAAATTAAAATTTTATTTTCCAAACATGCTGCGCCTGTACTTATAAAGTATTAATTTGTAATTACAGGATAAAAAGAGTTAAAAGAAATTAGCTTAGTGATCATTGAGTGACTTATTTAAAATATTTGACAATAAGTGTCGAAAAACCGAATAAGGAAGTACTTTCTCAATATTTTTTTTTCAAATTTCTGTGTATGTAACTGGTATCCGGAAAAAAAAATCTATGTCTTACAAAAATTATCTAATTTTTGGAAAAAATATTCCAAAATGGCAATACAATCAGTGTTCCCACTCAATAAAAACAAAATGTATCCAATTTCGAGAAAAAAATGTATCCAAAATGTATCCAGCCTCCTAAAGTAGAATTATTATACTAAATCGTCTTATTTTATACCAATAAACTTATAAATAATATTAATTTGCTTTATTCAACAATGTGAGTTTCGTTATTTATAGTAAATTCTTTTAGAAATCACAGGCACTTTCTATTACATTTTAAAATTTAAGGTCAGAAAATATATGTTCTGTAGCTGTTGAACTATGCGGTAAAAACGATTCAGCACGAAAACGGGCAAATTTTATTTAGTCAGCAAATAACATTTTTTGGAAGATAATGCACTTAAAAGTTACAGCACTTTTAAAGTTTTCTAATATTTATTTAGTATTTGAGAAAGAAATGTATCCATATTTCAGCAAAATTTTAAAATGTAGCCAATTTCGGCATTTTAGCAGATTTGAGTATCTTTGTATCCAAGCTAAATTTTAAAGCAAAAATGTATCCAAATGGATACAATTGTATCCAAGTGGGAACGCTGAATACAATCACCAAATAATAATTATAATATTGTGTGCTGTGGTATAGCACATTCTTTTTAGTACTTAAAAGAAATCTCTGGTTTTTGTGTTTAATAAACATGATAAGTATATTAAAGAGAATATTTTGTTATACCACAATTTCCATGTAAGAGCAATTGTTACTTATAATAATAAATTATTAGTGATAGTTGATTTCAGAGAGAGAGAGAGAGAGAGAGAGTTTAATAAAGTGTGTTTAAAATGTAAGGAACTTAATAAATATTGTGCTAAGTTTCCATAGTGTATTTTTTTTTTTGCTATTTATTATTGTATTTTTTTGAATACAATGCTGCTATCTCTTTTTTTTTTTACTATAGTTGATTTTAGATAAGTGAAAAGTGCATTACATATTATTACACTTTATGTATGTTCGATTTCACATTGATTTCAATTCTCTAATTTAAGATCTATTCATGCATAAAAATTTACATGCTCACATATATTATACACAAACAATAATTTATATTATAAACGAATATACATAATGTATAAATAACTAAATGCATTTAAAATTTCTAAATATTAAAAATTTAAATAGAAATCTCATATGCATTCATGCATTTTATAAAAGAGATTTCAAGTGTAAACTGGTCTGTAATCTAAAACACCTTGTATATAATATATATATATATATATATATATATATATATATATATATATATATATATTTATTATGTACATAAATATTTATAGCATAATGTCCACTCTTCTGCACATATATGTATGTGTGCATAACTTATTTACAATCCTTATTTTATTATTTATATACACATATACTCATAGATATAATTATTAGATTGGCAAAATATTTTTGCTACTTCTAGCATTTTATAGTGTTTTTTACCACTTTTATTATTATTATTGTTTATTTTCGATATAAGTACGATCTGGAGGCTCATAGGCAAAAATTCTTCCAATTACACTACAAAATTTACTTATACATAAAATTTAAATTTATTTTAAATTTTCTATTTCAAATTCTTATTTTTTTTTTCTTTTTAATTTTATTATTATTATGATTATTATCATATCTGTATATACTCGTATTTTTGAACCGACCGACAATTGCGATTCGTTTTATTTTCGGTAAATATTATAATAGTGCTTTATTTTGAGCTGTGTACATTGAGGTTTTCACATTTGCATCTATATATTTATTTAGATAATATGATGTAGCTCATGTACAATATATGTAGGTATAAGTATTAAGTAATATGAATGTGTGAAATAGTGCGTTTGCTCCATTCCTTAAATTTTTGAGAAAATATAAAATTTTATTTTAATATTTTTTCTATTTCATTTATTTTGTTGCAATTTGTTCAAAATAATAATAAGAACAGCAATAATAACTATGTATAACAGTAATGATAACATTATAACTAAAAATGATAACGCAATAACAAAAATAAATGACAGGAGAGAAACGACGACAATATTAAAATAACAAAATTTTCGTCTCTCTCCGAATGCAAACTCAAATACTTTATGTTACATTTTACTCTATTGTTCCCTCTTTGTTCCAGTGGTATTTTATTAGCAAAATTGTTTAACTTATATAAAAAGGATTAATTTTTAATGGCAATTGTGATAAAAGTTAATTTTTCTAATACTTATTTAATGTTCAGATTTTTGAAATAATAACCTGTATATACTATTATGAGCCACTCCTGATTTAAACATTGCAGAAATATTGTACTAATAAGACACATTTTAGCTGATGCGATGGCTTCCTTATTTCTCGTTTAAAAGCGATTCAACGCGATTTAAAAAAATATTTTAATTTTCATCGGTAAGAATCGTACAAATGACAAGAGCTCCCATTGCTACTGTAAAGGTGTTAGAATCGGAATTTTGTTCTATTGTGGCTTTAGATTAGTGGTCCATTTTCTGTTCTTCATCATCTTCAAAATACGCTTTATCATCTTCCGATTTTAATTTCATGTTTTGATATTTTATTAATTATTTTAAGGTTATTCATATAATGGCAATTTAAATTTCAAGTGTCATTAAAGAACGTTCATTCCGGCTGTCACTTGAATTTATCATATTTCTGTTGTTTGTATACAAAATTAACCCGATAATATTTATTCTTTTCACTACTTTTGAATCTTGATGATGCATTTATTCAATCAAAAGCAAAAAAAAATTAATTCCTATATGAATGATCGCATGTACATATGTATGTTGCATGTGTTTGCATATATCATTACAAACATTCAAACATTTCTGTTAATATTTGATATAGCTATAGCTTTATGTATACAAAATTTAAAAAAAGAACATTTCCACCGCCGCCATTATTAAAAAAAAAATGTTCTTTTTAATTTCGTCTTTACGTTTTTTTTTAAATATAAAAAAAACATGAACAGATCGACAATTTTGTAAAATTAAAAAAATAAAACAGGCAGGAGAACATAAAATAAAATTAAAACAGAACAGAAAAACAACAACAACGATGATAATTTTCAATGTCGCCTCAATCATCTCTCATCCTACAAAATGCGATTAAGATGATACAAAAAAAATCTTAATATGTTTAAAAATAAAACAAAAATAAAATTAACCGTATATCTTCAGTACAAGTTGGATGAAGCTTACCTTGAAAAATCGCAGTCTAGAACGCAGCTGTATTAAAAATGCAAGAGCAAGAAAGCAAGTTTTCGAGAGTGATTTTTTTTTTTATATTTTAGTCGTTGATTTTGTTTTTATTTTTTTTTTTGTTTTAGCTTTGTCAACCCAATATTTTTTATTATTTTTGTTGTTTTTTTTGAAGTCCAGAAAATTCCAGATGAAATTTTTTTAAACACTGCGTTTTGATTTTGAATTTGTTGCATTTTTTTTCGTAGTTTTTTAATGATTTTCTTCACAGAGTCATCGGTGACTGCAAGTTGTTTTTATAAATGAAATAATATTTTTTTTTTTTGTATTTTAATTTTGAAAAATTTTTTGGGGTACAGTAAATCCAAGCTTGTCAAATTTTTGTATAAAAAGTTTTTCTTCAAATTCAAATTTCTTTTGTTGTTTTTTTGGTTATCAAGTAAATTTTTGAATGAAAATTGGATTTATGTAAAATAAAACAAGAGAAAACCTAAAATTCAAATTTACGAGTAGTTGCCATTTGCTGTATAGAATTGTTATTATTGAAATAACATGACAGCGTTATATTGTCAGAAGAGAACATTAAAAGAAGACAACACTGCTCTTTTACTCTCATATTCCTAAAGGGATTGAGAAAACTTCAATTTTCTCTTCACGCTCTAATGAAATTTGGAAAATAATGTTTTTTTTTTAACATTTTTCTTTCAAAATTATTAATATTTAATTTTACAATTTATTTTTAAATTTTAAAGAATTCAACTAAAGTTTATATTTTTCGAGATTCATACTGTTTATAGCAGGGTCTTCAATGTTTCCCAAAAAATTTTTTAATTTTGTATGGTTTCTTTTTAAAGTTTTAATTTTTAAATTATCATTTTGTGTTGGGTCGAGATTTTTTTCAAAATTAATTGTATAGAATTTGGTTTTTGTTATTCACAGTATGTTTTATGTAGAATAGAATAAAAATTGTGAATTACGATTACTAAATTTAAAGTTTTTAATTTGAAAGTTATTAATCGCCAACCTACTATCGTTCTCTAGACAAATATTTTCTCAAACTATGTACTTATATATAGCTGCTTAAATATAACCATTTAGTATAAATTATGCACCGAGTTTAATTATTGATTTGCTTTACACTTTAATTAACTTACCTTATTTTAATTATGAATTTTTTGAATATTCTTCCTTTAATATATCCGCTGTAAAATAATTTGTTTATTAGATCTTAGCTTAAATTAAATATTGAGAAAATATGACATTTTCACAAATAACAATTTTTCATTTACAATTACCAAATTTATTCCCATTGCATACTACCCCACAAAATTACTAAATATTCCCATTTAAATATGCAAGTGTCTTTAAATAACTCTTATATAACACAATGTTAATTATTTTTTTAAGTAAATAGTTGTTGGTAAATAATTGTTAGGACGGATCGATTTATGCAAGTACGTCATATATAACAAATTATAGAAAGCATTTTGATTTTTTCTTACAAATTTAATCATAGGAAAACGATCATATATTCGAATTTGTAAATATTGATTTTTTCCAATTTTTTAATTCTCTATTGAATTTTCTCTATGAATCTAAGGAAAAATAAAAGTTTAGTAATGGCATCATCATTATTTTAATTTTTAATGTACCTATTTAAACTAAGTATAGCATATGAATGTCATAATATGAACTCTCCATACATTCATATATAATAATACTAAATATGTATACTTAAAGTATGACTGAATACAAATAGATATTTTATATTGCACCATTTGAAAATCTGGATCTATTTTTTTTTTTTTTGTTAGTGTCGTTATCGATTTAACGTAAAATATACCTATAAATATATTTGTCAAATGTATATTTGAAAAGTACGAGCTCTACATTAAAAAATATTGTAAATTTTTTTGCTTATTATTAAGGTTACTATGTTATCAGTCAACTATTCAGTTATCAAGATCTATCCGGAACTAATATTGATTTAATATTTGAATATGTACTAGCATGCTTTCTTACTGAATTTTTCAAATCGTTTATTATGTAAGCAATTTTCTTCAAAACGTAGGAGCTCAATTTTATTTCAAATCCAACGTAATCGTATTATTGTAATTGGGGTCTAAAGAGTATTTTAATTTGCGCGTATTTTTTTTAAATTACACACAGATCGTGTAATCAAACAAACTTTAAGTCCTATGTCTTATTCATAGTGGTGTGCCTACTGTAATGTCTTAAATTAAATGAGCTGTCAAACTTTATGATTTATTCAATAACAATTTTAATAATTTAATACGTATTGTTCCAATTAATTTCCCAATTTCCAGATAATTCTTTTGAATTTTTCGCAACTTGAGTTAAGAAATCAACTGTAATTCCAATATACCACGACATTTCCTTGAGTAGGGCTCGTCTTTGTTAGACAATAAGAGTTAACAAAAAAAAAAAATTTATTACTGTGAATCGACATTATAAATTTTATTTTTTTTTTTTTTATATTGTTGATGGTTATTTTAACTATACTCTTACATTATTTTTTATTTCCAATTTTAATAAGAGTAGTATAGCGATTCAAAAAATAAAAAAAAAATGTTTAACAGTAACAACAAACAATAAAAACATAAAAAAATAAATGAAAAAAAAAATAAAATAAATAACAATAATAACAAAAGAAAAAACCAAAGATGTTAAGGAAAAAAAAAAGGAATAACAAAAACAAAAAACCCGAACAAGTCAAGTCCATTAAGGGCTTTGACCTTTTCTTTATAAATTTTAACTCTGTTTTTTTTTCCCTTGTTTGTGTGTTTAAAGTTATACTGGAGATGCTGCAGTGATTATTTCTTATTGTATTTAAACCATTAAAATACATACATACATACATATACGTACATACGATTGTGCTTAGCACAGATGTATGTACATACATATATCTAGATAGACCGCTACATAATAAGCACTTAAAATATAAAATTAAAATATAAATATGGCGGAGTTAAGAAACAAAAAAAAAACTGAAATGAAAAAACACAACTGATGATTGCTTTAATCTTTGATTTTCAAAAATAATTTTTAAAATTTTTTAAAATAATTTAATTGATGATCTGATTTAGATCCAAAGCATCTAATTATTTCGATTTATTTTAAAATAATCAAAATCTAAGGTTAACACATTATTGAATTTGAATTTTTATAATGTTAAAATCGTTTGGCAACATTTTTAAATTTACACTTAAAATTTTAAGATTATAATGTTATTTATTGGAAAATCGAAATCCTCTTTCTCTTGTAGAATTTGTAAACTGTAGAATTAATATTAAAATTATTTACAAAATACACACAATACTGAAGTATGAATTAAACTATGCGTAAAAATTCAAATTAAATTTAAACATGTTGCAAAGATATCATTTTTTCGAGAATAGAATCCAAATATATTAGATTGTAGATTTCTAAGGAAACCGAGTGGGGCACGAATATCGTCCGGGCAACCGCAACCATTCGCGACTTGTTGAAGTCTCTCCATGCCCCCACCTACAATATCTCCGTTCCAAGTATGAAAGTGGAGAGATCCCCAAGGGATTTGAACAGTAGTTCTCGAACGTTTAGGATATCGATTTCTCCAGCCTATGCAGGTGATACCTTACTTCCAAATCCATACATAATGTGTATTCACTGTAGTCAAGTGTTATACACGTAATGTGTAACACTTCACAGGTAGCGTTGGCAAATCCACTACAAACGTAGAAAATAAGTTGAAATTTCTCAACTGATTTACTATTCCGTTTGCAGCTATAATAAATTTCTTACATGAGGGTGTTATTTTGATTCCCACAAAATTATGTTTACAGAAATTTTTCTTACTTTTTAGCCAATTTACACGCTAATACTTACATATATCAAGTTAGATTTTTCTTTAAAACTGTTATAAAGCACTGTCCCATATTACGGGTTACTTACTTAGATTTTTAGTATTATTTTATTACTGTATTCAACACCAATATCATTTCATACATACATATGTACATATGTATAGTAGATTTCCTTGCATTTAGCAATTCAACTGCAACAAACTTTAAGGATTGGCTTATATATAGAATTTTTCGGAATTGGTTTATATTTCAATAATTTAGAAAACCATTGAAAAGCATAGAAATAGGAATTTCTTTTTTAATTCAAATCAGTTACTAAAATTACTAATTTTATTCTAACAAACAGAAATGTACGAGTATGCATATTTATACGTAAGTAAGCCTTTATACGAGTATAAACCTAAGCGTGTGAATATATTATGTATGAAATTATGGAGAAGTCGACTTATGTTCTTACATGTAGATAATTTCGTTATATGCTTATATGAATGCTTATGCCTTGAATTTTATTACCATACATATTATACATATGTATGTATGTATGTATATGTTATTATTATTTTTTTCTCTCTGAAAAATAAAGCAAAAAAAAAAATCAATTCTTCTTTCTTAAAATCGATTTTTTTTATTTTCTGATTTTTTTTTTTGTAGTATCGCGTCTGTCCAAAAAAAATGTCGTTTTGGTTTAATTTTTCTTTTTTTTTTTTTGGTTGTATTCTTATTTTTTATGTCTACAAAAATTTTATTTTTGATTGCATTCTGAAAGTTTTGTATTAAAAAAAAAATAATATAAAAAATTGTGAAATAGTATAAAAAATGGTTATTATATTCTTACATACATTTATACATACAAAAATAGCTCCAGTCATATTGATACACTAAAAACAAGTATGCACATAAACATTTACACTTAATTTACATACATGTGTATGTATAAAGCCACATTAAATTATTAATTTATTATTATTATTTTAAAACATATTGCATAATATTACATAAGGATATATGTATGTATATACTAGCATACATACATACATACATATGCAATTTCAGTCACCAATCTATTTCAATTCGCCTGAAACTATTTTAATAACAATATTGAAAAGATGTACATATGTGTACGTAACTACATCTAATAATAATAAATTAAATGCTCAAAAAAAATGTAAAAGTTATTATTATACTCCTTCGAGACACTCGTTTTATTAAATCTCTCTTATATATTTATATCTAAAATTCTACATATTACGTAATGTACGCTTGCTATTACACTTATTTTAAATTGAATGAATATAAGAGCGATTTAAGTATTATAATTGCATGCATATTTTATTGTTTGCGCTACATCACATTTAAGAAAATATGTATATATGTATGTACATTATTTCGTTAAATATAATACATAATAGGGGTATAACACTTTCAAATGTTCACAAACTTTTATAAATTAAGTAAAGGAATAAATGAAGGGCAATAAAGCGCTCTAAACATGTATAATACTTGAAGTGTATAACACTTAAAATTTTATCACCTTACTTAAAACAGTAGTTGTATTGAATTAGCAAGATTATTTATTTCTATAGTTATTTGTGTTCCATTCAAGGGCATTAACATGATAAAAACCTGCGTAATACATCAAGTGTATAACAGTTTAAACTTTATCAGTCTATAAGTATAGTTGAATTGAAAGAATGATTTGAAAAGGTGGCTTATTCCGATAGATGACCTTATGTTGCTTTCTTTATATTAAGGGAATATATAATATTTTAAGCGTATAACACTTTTACAAAAACGAATATAAAGAAGAAGTTATTCATGTATTTATTCTATAAGAATAGCTTTATAATTTTAATAATGAAAAATAATTGTCAAAATGTTATTATTTAAAAATTTATAGGTTAAGTTCTTTAATTAATATTTATATATAACAGAATTTTTAAACAGAATAGCGTTTCATTTACTGAAACATATTTCGGATCATTTTAAATATTTTGATATCAATAAATAGTATACAAAACGCACTTCGCTATATAATATTACTGTGTTTAAACAAAGAAATTTAAATTTTTATATTGATTGAATGTATAACAATATGTTAATATATCAATTTATATATGTATATTATAAACCGATTTCTATAATTGGACTTTAATTTCTAATGGTATCGCATTCTACAGTATTATGTTATCTATACATATGTATTATACTCCTATATACTTATCACAAACTGTATGCACTTTATTGTATAACAATAAAACTAAAAATATCCAACTATATTGCGTGCATTTATGTATTATGCTTTAAAAAGATTTAATAACATTGTTATATAAACGTTTTATTAAACTTTTTATAAATTCATATGTATATATATACAAAATATTATATTTGTTATAAAATATTATAATATTTTATAATTATTAATATTATTTAATACAGTTTAGTTTATAAATTTTTTAATATCCTGCGCTCTATATTATTATATTTATATAATATATTTAAATACGACGTAAACCTACCTATATACAGTAACGTACGCCTACATGTATGCTAATTTCTAATTTATATATTTTATTTTTTTTTATAAATCATATACATGTGTGCCATCATTTTAATATTTGTGCGTATATTATTGTTATATTGTTTATTATTAATATTCATTTGAATTTAATTTTTGCGTACAACATGTGTGTGCAAATATACCTTAAATATATAAAACGTATATTATGTGCATTTTATTTGTATAAATATTTTAAAAGCAGGTACCATCTACCAGCATTTTTGGAATTCTTTTTATACTTACCTACATACATGTATATATGTATACATATATATATTTAAAATGAGAAAATTTTCCAGATCAACCTGGGAATTTTCTAATATTTGTTTCTCTTTTCTCTTATTTTTTTTTTTATTTCTTATATATAAAATTTTAATTTTTGATATTCCTATAAAATTAAAAAAAAAAAAAACAAACAAAATCCTTCTATTTTTTTTTGCTTGTACTTTTATTTAATATTTCTAGTTAAAATTCTTCTCATAGATATGTACACGTTTATGCGTACATTATAATTATTATTATGTTTGTATATATGTTGCATAAATTTAAAAATGTACATACATTCTATTGTAATCATTTCTATGACCATATTTCCTTTTAATATTTAACTGTTCTTCTCTATATCGCAATCACATATTATACGTACGTATATGTGCTTGTATGTATGTATAAAGGATTATATTTAAAACGAAATTTTCTCTAACTGACCTCCATTGAAAAATTTTATTAAAATGTCCAGGTTAAAATTATTTTCTCCAATTATAATGTACACGTATGCACTCGCAGGCATTTCATATACAATTACTTATAGTTTGTTGTTATACATATTATATAGAATTATTTATGGAAACATATACTACACATGAAATATTAATATACCTAAATAAATATCTATATTTACCTACAAGTACCTACAATATAAAATATTATATAAAACTTTGTACTATTAACTAAAATTTTATTAGAATTCTTTTTATTTGTTTTTTTTTTTTTTTTTTTTTTGGGAAAAAAAACTTCAATCAGGATAAGGATCGAGAATTTGAGTTGGAAAAATAATAATAAAAAAAAAAATAAAAAGAACCTGATAATGTTAACAGAATAGGACAAAGAGAAAGAAAAATGAGAAAAATAAGAAAAAAAAATTCATAACATCCAGCAGTATAAAAGGAAATTTTGTGCGTATTTAAAAATTAAAATAAATAAAACTGGAATATACAGTTATAATAAACTGTTATACAATATAGCTTGCAAATATTCCTATATATATATACATATATTATTATGTTATGTAAATTACTAATATTCAAGATATAAAATTTGTATGTATATAGTAAAAATTTAGATAGGATTTTGTTATTTATATAGATAAAGGAATATTGTAATAATTTATTTATAACTAAAAGAAAATAATATACACGGTTAAATAAACATATAATATTCTGCTTATACATACAAAATACATATTATACAAAATGTTACAATTAAAATTCGAAATAATATTCTAATAGAAGGTCAGTTTTTTAAATTTAAAATTCATTTAGTAATTTCTGTGCTTTGCTCCTAGGATAACACAGAAATATGTTTAGCAAAGTCCACCAAATTTTAGAAAATTTGCTTAAAGTAACAATTATATAAGAACCCTACTTAAATTGAGCGTAATCAAACTACGAAATTTTCCCAAATTTTACATTTATTAACGTTTAACAACCATCTACTGCAAGAAGAATTACATGCTTAACCTCTTTCTGTAATTACCGAACAATTTTACTATAATTTAAACGTTATTGAATTTAGAAGCGCAAAAGAGTTAAGTAACATGGTAATCATTCTAAAATAAATTAATCAAGTAAATAAATAATTTCCAAACGTATTTGTACGGGTTCCACAGGATTGACACAGTAATCTCGATTTTTTCTTCTTTTTATTTTAAAATTTTTAAAATTTTATTTGTATTTCTTCTACACGCAGTTAAATACTTACTTTTAAACAGAATAGCGTTTCATATTAAAATTCAACTGATTTTTATTACATGTACAATTGATTATTGCATATGC
This sequence comes from Condylostylus longicornis, assembly GCF_029603195.1. Lineage (NCBI taxonomy): Eukaryota > Metazoa > Arthropoda > Insecta > Diptera > Dolichopodidae > Condylostylus > Condylostylus longicornis. The sequence goes on from NW_026577982.1 coordinate 2,472,037, forward strand.
ATATAAAAAAATTTAATTCGTTCCAAAGAGAAGTGACGCCGCAATACACAATGAGTTCACATTAGTTTCGAACTGCGGCATACACAATATATTACGTCTAAGAAATTATTATTCAATTATAATAGTATAATTGGCGCTATCATGAATTTGACTCGTAAAATATTCGGAGCAGATTTTTAGTAATTTGTAATTTTCGAATTTATAATAGGGCTGATATTGTAATAAATAATCAACGATCTCACTTCCCGAACATGATTTAAATGTAAATTGTGATATTATATTCACAAGCATTTTCAGTAATTTCGGATATTCAACGTAATTAAAAATTTCTCAAAATATACTAGAGATATTTTAATATTTTATCATTAAAATGTTGTCGTTTATTGGTACAAAGTACCCTAAGGATAATTATAAAAATTGGTATAACATTCTAAAAATATCCTAGAAGAACAAAAACAAATAAAAATAGAAAAAAAAAAGTTGATTAGATATTAACAATTTTGTAGAAAATTTAAAATATATTTTGCATTTAAAAAAAAATTTATGTGTACATAAGAATATTTTTTTAAACGATTTTAAAATTGAGAGAGAGTTCCGAAATTTCTCATAGTACTACTGTCTATATGCATGTAGTTTGTTATAGTAGAAATAATAAAATATATTATATCGTGAGTTCCGTTTATTCAGCCTTTTAAACTGATAAATTCTAAGAAATTTTAATGAAAAATTAAAGTTATTTAAACAAAATATTTTTTAATTAAGTATAAGATTAATTAATTTAGTGTACAAGATTTGACTAAAGTATTGTGAATAATTAAATTCTTAATGATTTTCTTCAAAAATGCAGGATGTGGGTGTCAAAAAATTCTCAACTATAACCTAATCTCTAACAATAAGAAATCATTCATACTCGTATTCCGAGTTTTTGACTCCAACTCAGACTGAAATCAGTTTTCTTACATACTTTAAACGGAAAATTCAATTTATTTATTGTTTTTAAAATTTTTAAAATTTGATTATATTTAAAAAATTCCAATAATTTTTTTTTTCTTTATTTTCTAGGTAAGTTACAATATTATTTGTAAAATGCTCACAAAATAGTAAGTAGATCTAGTTTGATTACGTGTATTGATTTTAATTTTAATTCAAAATTACAAAAGATTGTTTTATAATGAATAAAACTCACGAAGCTCATAAGATCATAAAGGACAGACAGAATTGCACGTTTTAATAAAGCACTGCCTAAAAATATGTAAATCTAATGCATTGATTTTATTAACATTAGTTTCTAGTATATTAGGAATTTTTTATTTAAAATCATTCAATTTAAAATTTTAATTTCATTTTCTATATGAAATCAAAATACAAAAGATGCTCTCATAATTTAAAATATTCCAAAAAAATATTTTGATTGAATAACAAATTTGAAACAAATTTTATTTCAAATTAATTAATATAATATTAAATGAAAATAATAATTAACCCTTTCAGAGCTCGTCTCAACTTGTGTATGCTTACCATTATTTTCCAAATTACTCTCAATTAAAGTGATAATTAATTAAGTGAAATTATGTCCTCATTAAAAGCATTACGTCCTCCAAAATCTAAAATATTTTGTTTTTATTTACAAAGGTCTGAAAGGGTTAAATCTTCATATCTAATATATGTATATTATTATATAGTCTAAGTTTTATTTAAATTTTTTCAAATTTATTTCTTGAATGTTTAGAAAATTCAACGTTTTCCATATGTTGTTCAAAATTTCTCTCATTATCTAGTCCTTTGAACACAAAATTTTCTTTTTCAAATCCTTTTTTTACATTTTCTTTTTATTTTAACGTTGCCACTTTTAAAATGTCATTAAAATGGCATTTAAACATTTTAAAAATAAATGCAGACAAAATATTTTTTTTTCTATTTTTCATGTATATAGAAGCAATAAACAAAAACAGAAAAAAAAAAATGAAAAGAAAACAAAAGCAGGGCATGTCCTAATTTCTCTAAAGGCGTTTTTATAATATTTTCATAAAAAACCAACAACAACAACTGAATTCTAAATTCATTTCCGTTTTTTTTTCATTATTTTAATTATAAACCGCGAGCATTTTAAATATTTAATAACGAGACACACAGAAAAAAAAATGGAGTGATATTTAAATAAATTAAAATTATTTTTTTCTGCTTTTGCAAATTAAGTTTCGGCTTCTTTTGTTGTTAACTATATGCACGAATAAAAATATAAATATTTTAATATCTACATACATACATACACACACAATAAATTCTCATAATAAATTAATATTTATTCATAGATATTTTTAAATAATAAAGAAGGACTCATAATAAAATGAAAGCAAACAAATGAATTCTAGGATAAATTTTTATCAAAAAAAAAAAAAAAAAAAGACAGAAAAAAAAATTCTGTCTCGTTCGTTTCTACTAAATTTTTCGGCTTCAGTTTTTGTTCTTACACCTCGTTTGTTTTTTTTTTGTGTTGCTTTTTGTTTTATACCAAATATTTGGAAAGCTTACTCTTATATGGGCTATAAATGTATTCTTTTTTTTTTTTCTTTTTTTCCAGTATAATTTAATATAAACACACATACATTAAAACATTTATAAAGATTGATACTTAAAATAAATTATATTTAATCTTTTTTGTTTTTCTGCTTATTTTTATTTTGTTCAGAAATATTTTATTCATGTATGTTAGTGTGTATGTATGTATATATATATATATAGTTTGTGTTTATATAGAGATATTTATATATAAATATGATCCTTTAAAATTTTAAATGGTGAATATTTTCTTTATTATAATTTTATTTATATTGCATACTTACAGGATGTTTGAAAAATTTTTTAGGGATTTTTTTTTTGTATTCTTTGTTTTTATTAAAAAAAATTTTTAGATCGGGAGTCGATAATGTTTTTTTGAAATTGTAACATCAGTTTGTATATATGTAACTGAATAAATGAGCAACTGAGTGATAAAATTGAGTCTCACAATTATGTTGAGGGAGAACTGTCATTTTTATAACATATTGCCCGACTAAATAATTGAAAAGAAATTGTGCTTTCAGAAATCAGAAATTAATTTTAACCCTTTGGAGACTTTCCAACTTTTATTTGGTTGAAATTTTTTGGGCGTAGCTTTTTTTGATTTATGGTAAAATTTATTGATTAAAAATATTATAGGTGTGTTTTAATTCCCCAAATATGAATCGTGACCCAAAATTAATTAATTTTTCTTGTTGCTTTTAAATCCCAAATTTATTTACAACATTACAGTTATCATTAAATTAAGGCTAAGAATTTCTACATAATTTTCATATTATCAAAATCTTAGCAATAAAATTTTTGATATTTGAAAAATTTTTCAAGTCTACCACCCTGTATAAATAAATATTATTTAGAATTTCGGAATATTTTATATACTTATATAAAATATTCATATATACTGGTATATATATATATTACATTTATATATATACTGGTATAATACACGTAAATTATATTAAAGTACTTTTCTCAAAAAAACAAAAAAAAAAAAAACATAATAAAAACTTTTAGGCTTTACGTTGCAAATTGCAATTATAAATACATACATACATATTATAAGTGCATATATACATATATTATTTATTTGTACATTATAAATATACATATATATATACATACACATGTATATTATATAATATTATGCTATTATTGTTATTATTTTCTTTATTCTCTCTCTGTTTTTTTTAATTTGTCTATATTTTGTATAGCTTTTTACTATTTTAAAATTTTTAGTCCTTAAAATTCTATTTAAAGGTATTATTAGTCTGAGGTTTAGTTTTGTTTTATTGTTGTTTCTTTATTATGTTATTATTATAATTTTATATTATATTATGTTTTTTTTTCTTTTCGAAATTCATACCGTTCTCTTTTTATAGTCAAAGTCGAATATTAAAAGGGAAAAAAACATCGAAAATATATATTCATATCACTATAATAGTGATGATATTGATAATAGTGATGATATTGATAATATAGAGATGATGTTATTGATGGTGATGATAATAATGATTTCGATGTTTGCTATTTTATTATTATACAACTTGCACTGCATATGATAATAGTAGTGATAAGAATGAAAATCATTGTTGATAAGAATGATAATCACTGTTCTAATGATTATAATTTAGTTGTGATGATAATGGCGAATGTATGTATGTATGTACATATACATATATAATGGTGTTTAGTAAAATAATGCAGATTGTTAAGCTAACCTTATATAGGATAATAAGTAATTATAATTATAATAATAACGTTAATGATAAAACTGATATTGATGTTATTGAAAATGATAACATCAGCTCTAATGATTATTGATAATTCATGATGATTTGATAATGATGTTAGTGATGTTATTTTAATATTGATAGTTGATTTTGATTGGGTGGTTACAAATTGTTATTGTTAAATGAATAGAACGAAAACAAAAAAAAAAAAAATCACAACTTAATAAAAACGCATAAGAATTTCTTTCATTTGATGTGTATAATGTACATACATACATACATGTATACACCATATTTATAACTACACATACAAACTACATACATACTTATATATAAAGGTAAAATAAAATTCTCTGTAAGTACGTATGTACATACACAAAAGGTGAATATATAGGACGGATTATTTTGAAAAAAATATATAGACTTTTGAAAAATTGCGATATTTGCGACAGCTAAAGCTGAAATGTGTGTATAAGTACAAAAAAAGCAGAAAGAAAAAAAAATAATAATAGTGCGTTTGAATTAAATTTCCTTTTCTATTTATATGCCTATACAAACATGCATACGTTATATATATAAATATACATCCAATTTATAATTAAAATTGATCAGAAAATGAAAAAAACAAAACAGAAAAGAAAAAATTCATTTGTTATCCTACAAAAATTTTTTTTCAATGCTTTTATTTTATGTAAGTTAAAGGATTCTGTTTTCGCTTGGGTATTTATTTTATTTTGAATAGATGAGGATATTGGTGAAAAGCTTACATTTTTATACAATATACTTGGTACATATATATACAATTACATATATTTTAATGTTATATACAATTTTTATATTATGTATTTTTGTAATATGTATATATACATACAAATGATTATATATTAAGATTGCGTAGAGAATTTTAATAATTTTTTAAGGATATATGCATATATTTCATATATGTATGTATATTGTACATATATGTGTTAATATGAAAACACAAGACGTATGTCAGAGTATATTTGGTCGAAAGTATAATGAAGAAATTCAAAAATGAAAAATTTTTGTATTTAAAAAATTGTGTATACCAATTTGATTTTGAATATATTTTGAATTTTTCTATATAAAACGAAAATTCTTTATTTCAAATTGCAAAAATTTGAGATGCTTAAAAACTGGTTGGATTGAGAATATATGTATATACATACTGATATTATTAAAACTCAAATTTTATTCCAAACATAGAAGTTGTAATGGGTTTATTACCAAAGAGTTTGAAGTCATACCAGAAAGTTTAAAATGACGGAAAATGAGATCACAAACTAGTATTAACTAACATCATAATTATTACAAAATAAATTCTAGAAGAGAATACGATTCTAATAAATTTTACTAGAAAAATACTACATTCTAGTTAATTAACATGTTAAAATAATGAATAGCATATTTAAAATATTAAAAGAAATATTTTGTAAAGAAACGTGTATGTAGGAGAGTTTTTAACTTCTAACGCAGAAGCATAATTAAGGGAATGAAAAAAGTAATTGAGAAATTTGAGATCAGAAGAATTAGATTAAATTTAATCAATTGAGTAAATAATATTAGTCTTTTTATTATAAGCAGCATTAAATGTTTAGAATTTTTTCAAATTTTATTGATAAAGTTTTAATGAATTCAAAGTTAATTTACTAGAATTTATTATTTTTTCAAGAAGTTCCCAGAAAAATAATGATTTTGCCATTATAATATTTTGATTTTACAATAATCAATTCTATAGTCTATTTACGTATGATGATTCATAAATGATTAAGTGATTAAATCAATTCAATCTTTATTTAATAATTGATTCATTATGAAAGAATGACAAAAAAAAAATTCATTTTGAGATTTTTCTAGTAAAAAATTTCATATCTCACATTGGGAAGAATAACGACACAACTTAGAAATATAATATCGGCTTCCGGAATTTCAAGTATTTATAGCCGAGTGTAAATTACTATCGAAGGGTATAAAAGGGTTGGTATACAGCTATTCTACAAGTACTCGTATATATGAACAAATTTTGTGTATTCTTTGGCTACAGGAAAGCTTTATTTATTAAAGTATATAATACGCGTAGTAATAAAAACAAGTTTGCGACTCTGCATTTTGACATAATGTTATTGTTCTCGCAAATGTACTACATATAATGTATTTACGGTTTCATCAAATATCATGGAATGCAATTAAGATTTTATACAAAATATTTACATATGCACATAAATGAGAACTGTTCCTTTTATTTCCTGGTTTGGTGACTAAAATCAAAAGAATAAGTGAATTCATAAAATATTCAGATAAATAATTAGAATTATTACTCGTATACAAGTTATACATATTTAGATATTTAGTGATGATCTCAGGATGAATTTAATTTTGAAAAAATTTTAATATTTCTACATATTATGGATCCAAAAATTTATATATATTACATATATACCGCAACTGTAAAAAAAATTGAGAACCACTGCACTACAACTAAAACCTATAGTATATGTATTGGAGGAAATTTTTGAAAAAAATAAAAATAAAAGAAACAAGAACAATAATAATATTTTATGTAATACCGAAAAAAAAAAAATACAATTTCGAATCTTTCATTTCGGATTCTTTCAAAAATTTATAGCAAAAAGTGCTTCCTATTTGAAATCGGTTCCAAGTATATAAGTATATTGCATATTTATAATGTGTGTGCATTGTGAAAATATTGTAAAATAATCTAATATACTCGTAACTCTTCAAATATATTATCGAAATTTGTTGTTAGCATTAAAGAGAACACGTATTCGAAAACAAAAAAAAAAATTAAAATAAAATATTTTTCAAAATCCGAAAATGTTAGAGACAAAATAGAAAAAAAAAATTTTTTTTTACCAAAATTTAAGAAAATTGTATACAATTTTTTTTTTTTAATGCCATATACGTACGTAAGAATATGGTACTTATGTACGTACGTACATACGTACGAACAAACGCAAAATAATATACATATGTAGATATTTCATGAGACAGGTACATAAATTTCGTATAATATATATATTTAATATATTATGTATGTACGTACATGCATATTATGTTGTTAGTACATAATGAGAATTTATATATACATATATATGTATATACGTGTACATATTATGTATATATATAATGTAATGCATCAAAATTTTCGTTATATACTTTAACTTATTTTTTGATCTCATTTCCCTGTTTGTATCTACATATGTATATATATATATATACTTACGTACAAATAAAATGATGAAAATTTTTATTCAAAAAAAAAATTTCTTTACTTAGAGTTTTTTTTATATATTCTCAATTATTGTGTGTATGTATGTAAATTTATATATGTATGTATATTATATGTTGGTTTATATGCGTATATACGATTATGTATATTTGTTTATGCATATATTTTATATGTATATAAGTATGTATGATGTTTATTTATATAGTAAAATATACAAGTTTTGAAGTTTTTTTTTTTTTTGGACTGTTGTTGAAAAAAAAAAATTTTCAAATTTTCTTTTTTGTTCTTATTTTTATTTCCTTTTGTTTTATATACATTTTTCTTTTGTTGATTGCTGGTACTGCTCCGGGATGTTCATAAATATACACATAAGGTAAAAAATAAAAAATATTAAAAAACAAGAAATTGAGCAAAACAGCAACAACAATAATAAGAACACGAACAAGAAGAACAACAAACAAGAAAATTTTTTTTTTTTATATAACATGAAAATAAAATAAAAAGGGCGTTGGTTCATTTATTTTTAATTTTAGAATTTATCAGGTCACTATATATTCATATTTAATATTTACATACATACATACTCGCATACAAATTATTTATTCAAAATATAATTTAATTTTTTTCTTTTGTTTTTGTTGTTTTCTAAAAAAAAAAAAAAAACATAAACACTAATAATAATTTAGTATTTTAGATTATTGATTTTGTAATTTTATCCGGGGCCATATATTCAAATATTCCACATAATAAATGCATTGTATGTACATAAATGTTAACATATATTAAATAAATTCAAATATTCATATATACAAGTACATGTTTGTATATATATATATGTCTTTAATATATGAATGCTGTCGAATTTAAATATTATATTTTATTTACGATAATATAATATGGTAAACGGAATTAAATACGTTTAAAATACCTTCGCTATATACGAATATCTAAATATGAATATATATATATGTATATACATACATTAATTAAAGAATTTTCATACAATTCACCTTATAGACTATTTATTAAATATTTTTATTTTATTGTTGTTATTATTATTGTAGAAACAACAAAAATTAATTTTTGTTTTGAAAAATATTTTTTGGAAAATTTTCTAATTAATATGGTGGTTTTTACTTCGTGTATGTTTGTATGCATGTGTACATATATATATGTGTATGAATATACAAGTATTATATACTTATAGAATATTATATTATATTTTGTGGATAAATTTTGTATTTATTATTGTTGTTTTTTTTCTTTTTAATATTATATTTATAAAATTAGAATTAGAATATTTGCAAATAGAAAAATTTTTATAATTATTTATTCATACATATTAAATGTATATAACATAATGTGTATAGACGGGGGTATATATAGGTACAAATGAGTGTGTCAAATTATTAAAATTTAATTTGTTTTGTTTTTTTTTTTTGTTTTTATTAGTTTTAGAAAAATTCCTAAATTTTTATTAGTGAAACCAAAAAAATTTTTGTATTTATAAAATTTCCTAATAATTACAAATCATTTGATATTAATCAGGCATATATATATATATATATATATATATATTATAAAAAGTTATTAAGAGCAATTCAGATTAAAAAAAAAATTATTGATTTAATTTACAAAAATTATATTTAATATAATTGAAAAAATATTAATGACAAAAAAATCACAATTAAATTGAGTAATTCAATCTTATTGATTAATTGAAGTTTGTTAATTCACTCAGAATTTAATTTTTGGAATTCTACTTCACTAGATTTTGAATTAAATTAAATTATTTCTTAGAATTGGAAACGGGTTCTCTTTTCCCAAATTTTAAGTAGGAAAAAATTTCAATAGTTCTTCGAATTTGATTTTGAAACAATCTTAAACTTTGAAAAATAATTTTAGTATCTAATAAATTTTTTAATCTTTTCTTTTGAAAGTGAATTTCCAATATTCTTTAATAATTTTTTAATATATGTAAGTATTCAGAATAAAATAAATTTGAATATTAAAATTTTAATATTGCTTGTTCTTATAGTCTATCAAAATTAATTTCAGCAAATTCCGCAAAATGCGCAAAAATAAGATCGCAATAGCTATATAAAAAGTTAAAAGTTCTAAAAATATCTGTGAAAAGCTGTAAAATTTATTTAAAATGATTATTTTTTAATTTAAAATAATAAACAATAAATTTTAATTTTTCGCCGTGAAATATGCAATTTTTTATTATATTTCGTATCTTTCAATATTTTTCATTTTTACGGTATACAATTTAATAACAAAATGTAAGGCATTGCTTAAAAATATATTTAGAATAATTCTTGCATTTTTTTTTATTTGAAACTTTCTTATACCTATAAAATAAAATTCAAATTGCAAATGGTTTATATGCAAATCGTTTAAGTAAAATGTTCTGTTAAATGTGCATAAAACCATTTAAAATTATAAAATAATTGCAATATTGCTTTATGATAAATACCTTATTTGCGCGAAAATCAATTAATTAAGTTTAAGCACTTAATCTACATCATATTGTAATAAGTAAGCATGTATGTTAATCGGCAATATTTATTAGGTATCTAGACATGCATATAAAATTCTATTCAACTCTTATTTTTTCAAGAAAATTTAAATATTTCTAAAAAACAAACCTTCTATGGTAACATTTTCAAAATTCTAAAAACTTGATAAACCATAAAACCTTTAAATTGACGGGTTACTAAACTAAGACCCCACAATTACATATTCAAAAATAGACCATCATTTCTATTTGTTTTTTTTTTTTTTTGTAATAAAGAAAAAGCCAAATACTTATACCCAAGATTTAAAAATTTAAATCGTAATGAAATTAAGGACATTATTCTCCAAATTCAAATCTTAAATTAAATTTCTGAAAGTATTAAATTGTTAATACGCACATAATGTACATACAAGGGTTTATATAAAAAACAGCCATTTCCAAGGGTGCCTTTACCCAAAAAAATACTTATTTAATCTTTCAGCAATTTTATCTACTTAATATCGTATCTATACTAACTAAAACCATGAGGAAAAGCAAAACAAAAACAAAATATTCATTTCAGCAACAGTCAAAATTTTTTTAAATATGCAATAAAAGCCCTCTGAATTCAATTGAATAACTTGTACTTGTTAAACTAGCTGAGGGTGGTAAATATAGTTTGAAGACGTCAAAATATTCTATATTTTTTTTTTATATTATTTTCTATTCAAATATGAATAGAAGAAAAGAAAATAACCAAAATAATTTTACCTATATATTTACGTAAGCATTATAAGTGTAAGTATTTCCAAAAAAAAAAAAAAATTAAAGGAGAAAAAAAAAGAAAAATCCAACAAGTTTTACCCTTCTTTATAAATAAGAAATTTACATGAATTTTCACATTCCACTAGCACACACACACACATAGAGAGAGAGAAAATTATTTTCTATTTATAAGTTAATGGAGAAAGAGTAGCTTTATACTCATACTATTTGCCCCTTTTTTTTTTTTCTTAAAGTAATAAAAATTTTGGTTTTTTGGGGGTGGGATTAAACTTTCAAAAAAAAAATAATTTTCTTCTTCGTTACTGAGAATAAAAAAATTCAAAAATTCAAGGAAATTTTATTTAGACTACGCAAAGAGATGACTTTTTTGTGTTTAAATTTTAAATATACAAAATTTTCTGTTAAACAGGGTGGTTCAAAAGTGTTGTTTTAAGAAGACTAAAATACCCAAAAACCCAGAACTACCCCAGAAATTTTTTGTTTAATAAAAAAAATTTTATTAGTTTACGTGTAAAGAAAATGAAAAAAAAAATTGTAAAATTTTTCAGGATTTTTAAATTATCTTTTGACATTTATGACAGAACTATTTAAAATGACAGTTAATGTCAAGGTTGTTTCAAGGTGATGTTTCTCTTCAAATAACCCCGATTTTTCTTAAAATCCAATTGAAAATTCGTAAATTAACAAAATTTTCTTATAAGTTTTCGAATTTTCTCTGGTTTATAAAATTTTCCACTGTTTCAGATATTTTTCGAGTAACCCTTGTATTTATTACAAAAAAAAAATTTTAAGAATATGAAATTTTTACTTTAGAAAAGCAAGAATGAAAAAAACACACAAATTATTTTTATTTAAATGAAAATAGTTTTCTTTTTTTTGTTTTTCTCTATATAGAAAACGAAGAGAAGATAAAGAAAATGTAAAATGAAAGTTAAAAAATTGTTTTTTTTTTGAAAAATAAGGAAAAAACAAAAAAAAAATAATGTAAGAGAAAATTTCAATATTTATTTTTACGGTTAAAGAAACTTGTTATAAAAGGAATACTCTAGAATATTATGTAGAAGCTCGGAATTTAAGTCGATCTAATTAAGATTCTATTACAATTTATGAATCATCATACATAGTGGAAAAATATGGTTTGTATACAATTTGGATATGAGCATATTGAGGTTTTATGAGAAAACGCTCTTTTTTTCAGCATTTCCAAAATTTTTGAAGTAAATTGAAAAAAATTGCATAATTATAGGGTTACTTCACCAATTAGAGAATAACCAAAAAAAGACGAATTTGGTTATGCTTTTTTAGTTAAATGAAAAATATTTCCCATAGATTTTATATTTGATTAGAGAATTTTTTGACACTAGATCTTAGATATTCAATAATATTATGCCTTCACATCACAAATTCAAAATTTATTATTTATTTAATATTTAGAATATTTCCGGCACAACAACGAATATATGCGAAGAATTATGTTACAAAGAATGGCCCTTTGTTTTTTATCAACATTTGAGCAATTGAGCAAACGAAGATAAGAACAACGTTTTCTTCATCAATGTTAATTAATAAATTCAATTGTGCTGTTTTAATTGTATTAGAAGAGATTATGAAATTTTCGAATTGAAAATTCCGAATAGGATCTTAAATTCTTTATTTAAAATCCGGTTTTTTTTTAAATTATATACAATTTTGTACTTACACATATACATACATACATATACAAATATTTACATAAGTATTTTTTACTTTATCTATTCAAAAAAAAAAAAAAAAAAACAAAAAAGTTTTAAATATATCAGAAAATTTTTATTGCAAGACCTCAAGAATGACAGAAGAACAAAATCTAAACTCTACTGCACAACACAGTATGTATGTGTGTATGTATGTACAGTTTGCAACTTTTTCTCAAGGACTTTAAAATCTTATAGTTTTCATTTTATTTTTTTTTTTGTTTGCACTTAAGGGTAAAAAAAAAAATAAGAAAAATAAAACTTGAATTAGTTTTTTTTTTTCTCTGTCTCATTCTATCTTATAATATTTCCGTATAAGTGAAAATTAACTACTTCCGTGATTAAATTTTTGTTACTTGTTGTTGTTGTAATCCTTGTTGCTGTTAGGAACATCCTTTTTTTTTTTGTTTTTCTCTTTATATATTTTTAATAATTTACGCGATTATGTACATACTTACATAATGGAATTTTCTTGAATATATTTTTAATATTATTTGAAGAGAAAGGAATAAGTGGTTATGGTTTTTCTCTTAATTTTTTTTAAAAATGTAAAGAGATGGTAGAATTCGTTTAGAATGTGTTCTGATAATAAGACATTCGAATTATTAATTAAGATTTTTATTCTAGAACTAAAAGCATATTTTTAAATTTAGATCTGAATGGTGATCTTAAATAAAAATTTATTTTTAAAAATAAAGTTTAATACCTTAGCCTTCATTTTATTCAAAACGCCAAGGAAATGGGTAATCTACGAGTTTAACGAAATTTTTTGTGAAATAAAGTGAAACAGATTTGAGGCTGAGTAAAATTGAACCTTGTAATTGTCAGTAATAACTTTGCTTAACCATATAATATTTAAGATATTCCAGTTAAATTAAATTTTTTAATATTTTGTTTTTCATTTCTTACACCTCTTTTTCAACAAATAAACAACATTACACAAGTATAATAATATAAAAAAGAATATTTCATGCTTACACAAACATACACGCGTATATTTACAAAAAATTCGAGAATATAAATTTAATATAAATAAAATTTATAGGTAAACTAAAAAGGTAAAAGTATTTAAAGGAAAAGAGCAATAACAAAAAAATGAGAATGTACCAAAAAAAATCCTTCTACTTTTGAATTCTTGTAAAAATTAAATTAGAGTTGCCCAATTAAAAACTCAAATAATTTTTAATTAAAATTAAATATTTTTAAAATTCTAGATTCCTCTTTTAGAATAAATATTTCCATCTTATCATATACTGTACATCGGGCGCCAGCAAAATATTACTATTAAATAAAATGAATATGTGATCAAATTTAATTAAAATCGACTTGTAATTTTTGGTACAGTTACCCTATTTAATATTTTAAGGGCATCTGTTAGTATAAGGCAATAACCAATTCAAAATTTAAGCTTAATGCATTTCATTTAAAGACGTACGTGTACATGAGTATTGCAATATAAAAATATTTCTTTAATCCATATTCATTTTAACATTATATACTGTAAGTCTTAATTTCGTCGTCGAAAAGAAACAGTCATCAGAAAGGACTTGACAACTACAAGCGAGAACGCTTTAAAGCAATCATATGAATGCCGAAGAATTATGTGTGAGAAATTCTCACGGGTTTCCGAACAGGGCATTTCACACTGAGGGGTCTTGAAGCTACTACGGGGAAAGGGAGGAGTTTCCGAAGCAGCTTCTCAATGAGTGTGTAACATTGGTCCATTAAGATAAAGGATTTTATGAAATTATTTCCAATATGTCCAACTTCGTGAACTCTTAATCCCAAAGAAAAGATCTGGCCTACGACTTACCTTAAAAACTATTTTCGCCATTTATTTAAACCAGGTCAATGACACCCAACTGCCAACGTCATAGAACTCTCATTCGAACTCGAATCTCACCAACCTTAACTGCTCATCTAACTATACTAAGTTGTATGAACCAGTTATATAGGTCATGACATATTTAAACAGATCGTCTACCTAAACTAGGTCGCACAATATGAAGTGTGTGTGGAGTAAGTCGTGCAATATAGACTGATTTTTTCCCAGCACCAACCGACCCCATGCCGTTGTGAGATATTGTCTCTCCGAAGTTGTTAGCACTCATCAAAAATTTGGATTTCGCAGGGATGCTCGTGATGATAGGAGCACAATAGATTTTTTTAGGTTTCGGTGCAGTAATTTTTAAAATTTTTTTAAGATTTGGTAATCCTAATTCACAAAAGGTAAATTGTTTATGATATCATAAATTCTGTACACGTACTTTACATACACACAAATGTTACAATATTTTATTTAAAGATAATTTTTATTGTAGTTGTATAAACAGATTTTGATGCAATTTTCCGAAAAAAAAAAAAATAAACAAGAAGAAAAAACAAAAAAAAAAAAACACAAAAAAACTTTTATAAGAAAATTTTCTAATTTTTTTTTCTTCTTTTTCTTTCTCTCCTTAATGCTCGTGTTCTTTGTTTTCCTTATGTAATTTTATTCCCTTTTTTTCTCAAAAGATTGATTTTCTCTAAGAAAACTTTTCATACTTTTCTCAGTGTATAATGCACATTTGTTCACTTGTATGTAAATCTAAAATATATTTACCTTTTTCTACGTGTGTACTGTTATTTTGTGTTGTGCATTTTTTCTAAAAAAAAATTTTTTTTCTTTTATTGTTATTCTTGTTTTATTCTTACTCTTATTTTTATTATTATTATTTTAACTTCGTATAAAAACTTTTTTTTGATAAGTAGAGTAGTGTATACTTGTTTTTTTTTATTTTTTTTTTGAAAAATATGTACAAAAAATAATAAGAAGAAATAAGGCAAATAACACGCCCAGAAAACGGATGATTTTATCCTGCAAAGACTTTTTTTTTTTAATTTTTCTTTTTGTTTTTTTATATGTACAGAGTGTTGCAGAGCATTACCGGATTCGAATCGAATGAAAATTGTAATTAATCGCAATCTGCTGTAGGTAGAAAAAAATGTTCAAAAATAAAGAATTTATTTATTAATTTTTCTCTGTTTTAACAATTTTTCTGTTAATAGTAAACACTATTTTCTTTGTTAAATATAGTGCTTGTAAAGGTAATTCTTAAAAAGTTGACAACAGTTTTATACTCTCATTTTTGTGTATTTAATTAGAGAGAAAATATCAATATTATTCTAATCAAAAATGGAGAGAATTTTGATTTTTCCCTTTTCTATATTTCGAATTTAATTTCTCAAATTTTTTAATTTAATCTCTCATTTTTTTGAATTTAATCTCTCAATAGACTTACTAGACTTGAAGAGTGAAGTGATTTAGATCAGTACATGATTACTCAAATTTCTGGGGAAAGCAACATAAATAATTTGGCAAATATTTTTCACAATTAAGTATTATAATTTCTTGTCACCTGAAGAGTAAAATTATATTGGATAGTGAGCAAGGCAGTTAATTTCATTTACTATTCACCTACTTTCATTGATGATTTGTGAATACATTACAATAGATTACAAATTTTCAATCACAAGCAATTACACATAATAAAAAAAATACTTGAAATTTATTAGAATTTCCCTATATTGAACACAATATACTCTAAAATCTCTATACATACTGCATCTCACATAGATAAATTAAACATTTTCATAATTCTCGAGGGATTTGGAAATATATATTTTTTTTTTGATTTCTTAAATATAATAGACCATAATCGGTTTGGTATACTCTGCACACAACATAATATTTCTTATATGCATATTGACGCATATTATTATACATGATTATGTAATAAATATATTTGTATGTATATATATATAAATATAATGTAAAGAAATGATAATTTAAAAGTGTCAGAATAAATATTGTATATGATTTTTATTTTTTTAATTTTTGTATTATATTTGAATTTTTTATTTAAATTTTTTATATTTACTCTTGTATACTCTTTCTTATATACACATGTATATATTATAGATGTATATGATTTTATAAAAATATAATTGTATGAGGGTGGATATAAAAAAAAAATTATGTATTTTTTTTTTTTATTAGTTTTCCCCCTCCTTTTATTTATTTTTATTTTTATATTTATGTTAATATTAATGTAATAATAAAAAAAAAATTATTATTTCAATATTTATATTCAAAATATAAAAATATTTAAAATAAAAGTGGATAATAGAAAAGTATAGACGTCATAACTATTATGATAATTTTTTAATAATAAGGATAATTTTGTTTGATGTTAGGATTTTTTGGTTCTTTTATATTGCAATTCGTAATATTTTACTAACTTAAATTAATTTAGATACGTTACAATTGGAGATTTCCAAAAAAAATTGAATTTTATTTAATATTTTCTGTATTTCATCCCGAATTTATGATTTAAACGCAGTAAAATTGCTTAAAGGAAAAGACATAACACGGCTGTTTAGTAATTTCAAAATTCTATTTAAATATTCAATCACATTAAATTTATAAAAATCTTGTTATTATTAAGTTAAGATTAAAATAATTAAAATATAATTACTTATAGCACAAATTTTTCAAGTATATTTACTCACCCCTCTATACTATGTTTAGATTCGCAAATTTTGTAATTTTGAAATTCCCATTAAATTTATGCCATAATTTTATTTGAATTTTTCTATATTTTATTTATAATCTGTTGTTTATCTCTTTAAAACAGAGAAACCCCCCAAATATTGGAAATTTATAAAGACATATAGAGAGAATTGTCTGACATACACCACAAATACTAGTTATGCTAGATAAAATTCATTTAAATCAAAATTTCTCCCACAAATCTAGATAATTTGGATATTTTTACGTCAAATAAATTTAAAAAAATTTCTCTTTTCTCAATACAAAATTGAATTTAAAATTGAAAGCATTAAGTATAGTGTGTTTTTATTTTCTAAATTAATATTAATTCTAATATAACACAAGTATACGAACAATAAAATAATGAGAATATTTTTAAGTAGGTTTAAAAAATTAACGCTTCACTTACATATACTCACAATATCATTTTCTCCCCAAATATTAATACATTATAATCCTGTATATAAAGAGAGTGAGTTCGTTATAAATTTAATGTAAATAGTAAATATTATGAAAGAGGAAGAGAGCAGTAAGGGGGGCAGTAAGAGCAATGAAGACAATTATATGTTAAGTTAAGAAATTTAAAGTGAAATTTTAAGAATAGAAAGAAATGAAAATGAATTTTTTTTTGTACCTGCATTCCTTAAGTTTTCTCAAGTACCGTTATTTCTGTCAAAGAAAAATAATAATGTGCATATACATACATAAATATATTTTTTGTTTTCATATTTCGTAAACTTTTTAATAAAAAAAAAAATTGTTTTTTTTTTTTTGAATAAATTTAGAAAATTTTTTAAATTACTTTTTTTTCTTCTTTCACTTTGTTTGTTTATTTCAGGAATTTTAATTTTAATATTTAAGTGAAATCCGGAAAATATGTATAGAGTTGAATAAATAAAAAAAATAAGCAACAAAGAGAAAAAAATGGAAAAGATATTAGAGAGAAAGGAAGAGAGGGAGAGGGCGAGAAAAAGTAAAATAAATAAAGAGAAAAAAAAAATCGATAAATATGTTAACAAAGTGCAAAAATGGCAGCACTTTTATTTTATTTTTCTTTTCGTTTTTTTATTCCATTTAGTCTCCCATCTCCTCCACCGTTATTGGTCTCACCCTTTTACATAACTATATAGTAAAATAAAGGAGAAAAAAATTAAAAAAGAATAAAAAATTCATAAAATAAAACTGGAAAAAAAAAATGAGAACACGAAACACACACACACACACAAAAACACAAATTTTCTTTTAACTCACCCTTTTTTTAAATGTAGTCGCCATTCAACCACCAAAACCATCAATATCAATAACATCAACATCATCAATATCATTATTATTACAATTCTCATCAAAATCCTCATCATTATAACTCAACCCAATAAAAAAAAAAAAAAAAATTTTTTTTGACTCTGAATCATCAGTTTCACCCTGAAGTAAACCACCGCATCAATGTTATCCATTTCTTTTTTATATTTTTGTTATTGTTTTTTTTTTTTTTTTTATAATATGCCCACAAAACTTAAGATTTTCAACGAAAATATGTATGCATGTATGTATGTATTTAATAGCAACGTACATGTGTGAATGTGTTGCTTGAATTTATTTTTTATATGTATACAATTTTATTGTATTATTGAAATAAATATTTACAGTGCCGGTTAATAATATTGATGCACTTGATGTATGAAAGATTTTTCATAAAAAAATTTGCATTTGCTCAATTCCTGAGCGTACTGTTTTTTTGGGATTTCAATTGAAAAAAAAAATTAAATAAAAATAAAATCTTTCAAACATTATTGTTAAAAATTTAAATATTTTGTGCTTGAATTGGGTACTACAGTCTTAGGTAATCGATTTTACATCATTTTGCAATTCTTTTTTTGTCGCACTATCGAGCTGTAATTGAAACTGAACCAAACTGTGGAATAATTAAATTGAAAACTGTTAACGATGCTGGAACAGTTCTGTAGCAAAATTTTAAATACACTTTTTGAAAATGGCCTATCACTTGCCCTTTCTTCAGTACTATTTATCTCTCTTAATATCCTCCGATTACAGCTCAAAGAAAAAACTGAAAGAGTCTATTTACCTTTTTAAATATAAAAAATTAATGTTACTTATTTAAAATGCTTTTAATACTTAGTATAATTTAAAGAAAATCGCAGTGTTGTGTCCGCCAAGACGTACCAAACGAAAGCGAAATACAAAAGCACTACAACCTAAGTTTTCTCGAATCGCTTCGCTGTTTTTCTCTTCTGAACTCTTATAACTTAGATGCGAACACGCAAACAAAATTGTCAGGGTATGATACAATCATTAAATGTGTAAAGTTTTCACTGCATAGCTGCTATAATTTATATTTTATTTAAAATTTCCCTTATTTTTAAATCTTTATTAAATTAGCCTTACAATTAGAGCGCATAGGGTTAAAAGCTTGGCTCTACATTAATCTAACAAGTATTTGGCAGTTTCAAAGCTTACGATCACTTCTGAGCAATATTTTACCTGAAACTAATTTTAGTGTGATTTTTAAGTCTCAGACTGTTATGAGGGAAAGATAAAAAGAAAAAAAAAATTGAGAAAAAAAGAGCAAAAAATCAAATAAAGAGAACACAAAAAAAATTAAAACAAAAACACAAAACAAAATAATAATTCGTTTTTATTCGGATCTTGAATAACAGCATCTTCGTTGTCATCTTTTTTTTTTCTTCTCATCGTCGCTTATCGTTGTCGTGAATTTTCTTTTTATTTTCCACTTTTTTTTTTGCTTTTCATTTTATACTTATATGATTTTATTTTTATGCAGAGTCCTTTGGGAGTTTTGTGTGGATTTTTAATTTTTTTTTTGTTTTTTTTTTCAGAAATTTCTCATATTTTCTTTTTTTGTTATTGTTTTTGTTATTAAATTTTTGTTTGTTTGTTTGTTATTGTTGTTGTTGGTTCTTATAAATTGTGCCTGTGCAAATTTAAATGTTTTTTTTTTGTTGATATAAAAATAAAAAGACATTAACGTCAACATAGAAAAATATGTAATTTATAAATACCTGTGTATATGTATGTATGTATATTTTTGCATATGAATGAATAAATATTAGTGCATCAAAGTATATGCTATATATTCTGGTATAGTGTGTGTATGTACTGTTAAAAATGAAAATATGTAACAGAAAAGTTATAAAAACAATAATAATAATCATATTCAACAAAAAAAGAAGCAGAAAACAGAAAAATAAAAATAATATAATAATTACTCCCAGGATCAAAATCATTACAGATTCGTATCTTTTTCCACATGATTATATAATAATGAAATATTTATATACCAATGTATGTATGTATGTATATCGTATGAATATATTGATAGCGATAATAAAAGTATATTTTGTACTTTATACTACACATATACATATGTATATGTGTTCAGTATTTATGAAGTTAAATTAATATAAAATAAACTGTTATATAAAAAAAGGAAGAGCTTTTTAAACATTATAGAATTAATATAATATGTGACATACATGCATATAATAGAAATATATATGTCATTTATATAAATTTCCCATCACAGGAACAGAAAACGTCTTAATTCCAAAAAAAGTTAATTTTGGAAAAAACCGGGACAAAAATTTGCTTGTAATTTTTTCTTATGGATTTCGAAAAGTTTGTTTGCACGAAAAACAAAACGAAATTTAATCAGGTTTTCGAATTACAGTTGAATCTATTTATAACGAACACGTAAACTGTACAATAAAAATTTCATGTAACCAACACTAATTTAGAAGGAAGTTCTTTTATAAATTTCATTTTTCTTATTTGTTACATAGAAAATTTATAAGGTTTTAGTTGTTGGTCTTAAAGCGACTGTATTCAGGTCTATTTCTGACTTGTTCGGCGCCCTATGTAGTTTTCAAAAGGCCCCCCCCCCCCTCATTTATTTATTTTGTGAAATTCAGTTTTTTTTTTTCAAATTTTCGATGGTGTCCTTGTTTTCCGGCGTCTATTGCAAGTCCTTACTTCGCATATGTGGTAGAACCGGCGCTGACTCTATTTTCATCTAATTTTCGTAACTATTGTAAATTTTATATAAATTTCCGTAATATTTACGTCAATTTTCATAAGCAGTAAAGTTTATCGCATTCCCTTTAAAAATTTTATTAATTTCAATACAAGCATATAGAGAAACAAACTTGGCGTAACATCGATGAGAGCTTTTACGTTATGAATGGTAAAATTCATTAATTTCGAGTTACAACATTTTAATTGGGATAATACAATTTCTATGTATATTTGTATGATAAGTACATTCATACATATTTGGTATGTGTGTTAATGTACTCCGAAATAAGGATACATCAAAATTTAATGATGAATTTTGTTTTCGTAATTTTCATCCTTATATCGTACGTACTTATATAAGAGAACATACATATATGTGAGTAATAATAATAATAATAACTGTCTCATGAAATTGAGCACACAAAAAATATTTTTCATATTAAAAATACAAACAGTATACTACCGTTAATTTTTATAAGGATTATTATAAATATTTAACGGTAAAAAAATAACGGTGGTATTTTCCTCTTACTTTATTTCTTTCTCTTTTATTTTTCATTTTCTTTTTTTTCATATATGATGAAATATATGGAAATTTTTTATACATACACACATAATTTATTTATTTAAATGTGTTTTTATGTGTAAAGAATTTATAATTTAAATTTACATAATTAATAAATGTATGTTTGCATGTGGATGTGAACGTTTGCAAAGTAGATAAAAGGTAGCCAATATATTTTTGTTTCTTTGTTTTTCTATTTTTTTGTTTTTTAAAGTCAAACAATAAAATTGACCATAGAAAAGAAGAAACACCGAAAAATTGTAAATAAAAAAAAATTAAAGAATTAAATTATTGTGCAATGAAATGATGAAAAGAAAAATGGCCGCATTTTAAAAAAAAAAAATGTCTTCTAAAATAATTTATTTTCGTGGTAAATAAACGCTTATAATTTATGTAAATATTGTAAGTATAAAAGTGTGGAAAAGTTAAACCGAAAGTAAAACGAGAAAAATATGGGTGTGGAACGAAATTGGGGGCTATTTTAAATAAGGACCTTTAAAGAAGGTGATAAGAGATTAACATTAAAATTTTCTGGTTAAAAAATTTTTTTTTTGTGTATTCGAAGGCCTTAATTAGAGATATTTTACTCGTAATTGCCTTTGTTTCAAAAATGTATTCGAAAATGTAAAATATTTTCATTAGCAACCTAAACAATTTCGATATTTATTATTAAAGTGTAAAATTTTGGAGTCTAATTGGATGGTTTCAATGTCAGTTTTATTGAATTTCTATAAGACATACTCGTATTAAATTTTTAAAATATTGAATCAAAATATAGACTAAATTTTATAAATCCTTAATAATCCTTATACAGTTTAGGGTGTGAGGTGCAACGGAATACTGCTAAATCTGTTCTATTTTAAAAACTTTTCTTTAAATTATGCGAGCTAGGACTCAAACCAAATAAAGTCGATTTAATCAAAATTAGTTGTCTTTAGTTTAATATTTTATTTCAATTATTATTATTAGGTATAGATTTTCTTAAATTCCCTTAAATTTCCCATAACAGACTAACAAATTTAAAATCAAACTAATTTCAAATTTTAATAATTGAATCGAATACAAAGGGCAATTAAAATATTAATTTTTTAAATCAGTAGCTCCAATTCTGATCTACAATTTTCTACCTTTACAATAAATTTCAGATGAAACACAAAAATTTTTTAACAGCGAAATTTCCCATAGTATAGGGGGGGGGGCGGGGATATTATTCCTCACATGTAAGCGAAATTAATCTAATAATTTTTTTCTAATATTTCATCATTGACCGTTCTTTATATTTTATTTATGTATTTTATTTGCTTTAAAATTTTCCCAATTAAATTTTCCTCAATAATGCTTAAGAATTTATTGAGGTTATATTTTTAATTAAATCAATTAAATTGAATGTTTTCTATTTTTGATTTTCCTTTCAAATCTAATATAAAAGATTTGCGCCCCCCCCCCCCCCCCAATGGTGTTAATTTTTTTTGAAATTTTTAATAGAAATTATGAATACCTGCAGATAGAGTCATTAAAAATTTAAAAAAAAATTTCTCAAACTGTATAAAGGCTTGATTTTAAATTTAAAAAAAAAATGATGTCCTTCGATTTTTCCGGATATTTTTTCATTTTATTTTGTGATTTGAGTGGAAAATTTTAAAAGTTAAATGTTAATATGGATGGCGACCATCGGGGAGGCCTAACAAAATTTTCTAAATTCATAAACTCATCGCTTGTATATTAAAAATTTTGGACAATTTTAAAAGTTTTTGTATTTTTAATTTTATTTCATTTTTACCGACCGTATTGTGTATACAATAGGTAGGTTATGTGATGGCAACAAATTTTGCATATCGAGTTTTCGGTGGGAATGCACTTCTCCATAGTAGGAAAGTGTAAATAAACTATTTTTAGCAACCTGTCGGTCCGTCGGTCTGTCGGTCTGTCGGTCTGTCGGTCTGTCGGCCTGTCGGTCTGTGTGTGCACGCGTGTATCTCAAGTTCTGCTGAACCGAATTTGATGAAATTTTATATGTAAGTTTATTTCGACCATGGCACGGATCGATCAACTTTTGGGATAAAGCAGGTCTTGGGAACTGCACTTTTTAGCGGGCCTGTTTTACATTTTTGACAATTTCAAAGAAAATATTCAACTGATTTACTTGAAATTTCATATATGAGCTTTGCTCGACCGTACGCAAAAATTCCTAACTTTTGGAAGAAATCAGACATCAGCAACTGGATGTTTACTAGGGCCAAATATACATTTTTGTGTATATAAAGAGAAATAATCAACCGATTTCATTGAAATTTAATATTTGAATTTGTCGTACTAAAACAATGAACATATAAATTTTTTGGAAAGATCAGGGCTTGAAAACTGATTTGCGGGCCGATTTTACATTTTCCGCAATATCTACGGAACGAATTGATGGAATTTCTTGAAATTTGATATTTGAGTTCTGGTTGTTACCGAAACTAACTGGCGAGCATTTCAGGGAATTCGGGTAGCACAAAGCGAAATTCTACTAAGAGGCAAATTTACATTTTTGTAGGTATGTTAACTATAAGCTTACTAATGTCCTAAAAATTGGAAAGAAGTATTTAACAAACATTTTTATAATATTCCGTAGTACTTCCACTTAACAAGACAATATACAATGCGGTCGGTTATGTGCTGACCACATCAGATTTTTTTTTTTTGATATTCCTTTTATGTCCTTTATCTGTTATGGTTAGGTATATTTTGTTTTTTTTTTTGTTTCCCGGTTTATATTACCTTCGTATAACATTTTAGCTTTATTAAAGCTTTAAAGGAATAACATGAAACAAAAAAATAATATAAAATTAAAATCCTTGGGGAATTTATTTTTGTGTGTGAATAACAACAAACAAAATTAGAGAAAAATGAGGGAAGAGAAAAACAAAAATTGTAAAAGTCCTTTGGGGATTGTAATTTTTTTTTCTCTGCTTTGGTTATTTTACTATGCTTTTCATATATGGTTTGTTTTTGAAAATTTTTATTATATACAGGGTGATTCAATAATGATTGCAATATAATGTACCATTCGAGCAGAGGGGGTCAACATTGGGTAAAAGTTTTTGTTCAGAAGTGAGTGTTAAAATTGGACGATTTTTAAAAATTAAGCTCACCTGTCTTGTAACCTCCGTTGTATAGCTGATTTTGCTGTTTCAAGCAAAATGGTTTTTGAAAGGACTCGTAACAGACTTAATGTTATTTTGGCCGTATCAAATGTTAAGATCTTGTTGACCAAAGAGACTATTTCCCTGAAAGGGTAAGCAAGATAAAAAGCGGTTTTTGCTTCTGAGTCGTATTATGATAGCCGGTGGGCTTATTTTTCTCGTAATACGCCTGAACAACTTTATTTGTTTAAGTTTG
Organism: Condylostylus longicornis; assembly: GCF_029603195.1. NCBI lineage: Eukaryota > Metazoa > Arthropoda > Insecta > Diptera > Dolichopodidae > Condylostylus > Condylostylus longicornis. The sequence continues at coordinate 2,497,200 of NW_026577982.1, forward strand.
TAAAAAAAAACTATAGTTTTTGGACAAAATAATTGGAATTTTTTCCTTTTTCGCTCTTTATGTTTTTTAATATTCCCATTTTGTTTACTCACTCACTCAAATTATATTTCCCTTTTTCGAGAGGTTCGTTATTTCATTATTAAAGCGGAAAAAAAAATGATTGTTGAAATGCATACCTATGCGTTACTATACAAAATATGAGTGAATGTGTGTATATACACACGTTTGTATTACGGTGGATCATGATAATATCAATGACAAAATAGTATATGTGTATAAAATGATTAAATGATGTTAATAATAATGATGATGGATGATGATTTTTTGAAATAGATTTTCCTTGTTTTTTCCTGCGTTTTTTTTTTCTCTACAATTATTTTTATTATTCGGAAAAATATATGAACATCATTTTCATTTGGTTTAAATTCTCTCGTTCTTCTTCATCTTCTTCTCTTTTGTTATTCTTGTTATTTTTCAAACCGTACATGTTCTATATTCGTTTATATATATATATATATAATTTTTATATACCCAACCTATTACATAATATTTATAGTGTATGCAATTTAAAATTGTGTGATGATATGTCGGCTGACTGCGGTATGGCAGTGAGTGGGTGAATATTAAAATGAAAACTAAAAACAAAAAAAAAAAAAGAGAGAGAAAACTTGATAATAAAATAAGAAAAAAATGAGTAGAAAAACCAAAAAAATGGAAAAAAATTGTAAAAAAAAGAAAATAAATTGGAACGAAAGGATGTGCTGATGAGTTTCGCTACTTCTGTTTGAAAAAAAATTTTCTAAAAAAAAAAAAAACTAAAAGTTTTTAAAATAATATTTTCATTTTTTCTTTCGTTATTTTTATTTTTCTTTTTTTAGATTTTTTTTTTTGTACAGAAGGCAATCTCCTTCGGAAAAATTTTTTCATATGTCCTTTTTTTGCAAAAATTTGATTTACTAAATTTAATATTGGAAAAATGATTGACACACTAAATCGAAGTTCAATATTACAAGGGCTAAAATTGAACTAAGAGAAAACTGGTATGTTACGGACGCCACTTAATCAAAAATACTAAATTAAAATTAACTAGAAAGGATTTGGAATATCTTTAAGCATTTTATACTGTGAATATTGGCTCTATACTAAAATTTTGTCTATGGCTCTTAAAGGAATGTAGCCATAGATTAAAAAGCGAATATATTATACAACATTTTTCTTTAGGTGTAATTTCTTAGTAAATTAATGTTTAACAAATAACTGCAATTTGTCCCAGCAATTTCTCAAAGTCGAATTAGCTGAAGCTCTCAGAATTTCCAGAAATTAATAAATTTAGTATAAGCCATTAGTATTATAGTAAAATATGATAAATTTACTGGCAACTTTCTTGTCTCGAAATTAAATAATTCACACGCTTGGAATATGTTCAATTAAGGTGTTGCTAAATTCCTTAAAATATACGAAATAACAGATCTAATAATCGTAATAAAACTGTAATGATTTTTGGCAAGAAATAATAATTGTTTTATATAGACTCTTTAGAATATGTGCACTCTTAAAATAAATGACTACTAGCCGTATATAATACATTCTAGTTGCTACCAATTATTTGGTATTGATCCCAATTTTGAATCAAAGTAATAAAAATACAGTAGAGATCTTATATCTAATATTCTGAATAATTGATTAATTCTTCGGCCATTAAACATGTTCAAAATATAAATCGAAAAAAAAATTGCATATACTCAGGCGTTCATAAAATCGGAAATCCTTATTTTTCACAATTTTCGATCAGTTTTCAATGAAAAAAAAAATGATTACCCTTTTTAAATTTGTTTTAATATTTTCTGTGTTTTTTTCTTATTTGGTTTTTTTTTGGTTAAGGATTTCAGTCCGATATTCTATTTTTTAATATTTTTCATTTTCCTTTTTGTTGTTGTTTGTTTTTGTTATTCGCTACTTCAATTTTTGTTTGATGGGAGTGCGCTTTTTATGGGAATAAAAAAAAAATTGTTTTTTTTTTTTTCTGTGTATTTTTTTTTAAATATTTCCAGTTATATTTCTTGTTAGGTCTTTCCTTTTTTTTATGGTTTTGTTCATTTCAAAGGAGCTTTTTTTTTTTTTGGTTTGTTTTTTCCATGTTTTATGTCACTATGTAAAAAAAAAGTAGAGAGAAAAGTAAAAATTAAATATTCATTCACTTTTGTATGTTTGTTTGTAAATGTGATTTTGCGTGTGCGTTTCAGTTTGTATATTTATGTGTGAGGATACGTATATGTGTGTATATATTCCTCTTTAGGATCCTTTTTTTTTAGTATGATTTTTACGTATGCCCATATCTTTTTTTAACCATATTTTTCACTGTTATTTTTATATTTTGTACTTTTTCTTTTCTCTTTTGCGTACGATTTTTTTTGCTTCATTCCTTCCTGCAATCTCCCTATTTGAATGGGTACATTGAGAGTTCATTTGTATATTTTATATATTATTACACATCTATATATACACATATAAAATTACATAAATATTATAACAGAAAAATCCAATGTTATGAATAAATTTATGAACATTTTCATGCACAAAAGTATAAAATTTCTCTGGTAAAATTTTTATACATGCAAACTGTTTGTATGTAATTTTAATATGCACAAAATATATGTAAAAAATATATACTTACATATATAAATAATGTATGTTATTTTTTTATTAATTTTCTAAGTTTCCTAGTTTTCTATTTTACTCGTGTATTAAAGAAAAAAAATAATTTTTAAAAGTAAAGCTTTACAGTTTTTTTTTGTTTCTCTTATTTTTCTCATTTCCATTTATCTTATATAAAAGAGATGTTTATCATTATCATTATTATCATCGTCATCAGTATCATCATCAGCATCATCAATATCAATATCACAACCTCAATTACTCCATTTATATATACATATATATATATATATATATATATATATATATACATATATTTATTAAGGATATTTGTGTTGAGAAAGGCGGAGGTCTCTACTCTCTACATTACAGTCCGCTTTAAACAAAAAGAAAAAATAAAAACAATAAAAAAATAAAAAGCAAAATGATATGAAAAATAAGAAATTTCAAAATGAAAAAAAAAAAAAGAGCGAGAGAAACGGAATATAGAAGAAATATTAAGAGAGATGAAAGAAGGGAGTAAGAGAGTTTGTTTTTGTTTAAGGGTGGAGAGAAGAGGAAATGATGAAATGAATGCAAAATGTAGAAAATGAGATTTAGAAAAGTTTGGCTTTTTTTTTCATCTTTTATTCTCTTGTTGTTTGTGTTTCTTTTTTTTACTTTTTATTGAATGTAACAAGGTTTTATTTATATTGGTGTAATGTTGGGCTTCTTTTGTTATCAAATTTTTTTTCTTATATTCGAACTTTAATACTCTCTTTATATTATTTTTACTTTAATATTATTATTATTTTTCTTGAATTGTTTTTTTTTTGTTATTATTTTATTGCTGACATTTTTCATTATTTTATTCTCTATTAACTTAAGAGAAGAAAAGAGAAAAAAATTGTATTTTTCTTAAAGGGTTTTTATTGAGAAAAGAAAAAAAAAAAATTTCTTAACAGAGTCGTTGGAAATTTTTATTGTTTTGTTGTTTTCTCTTTGTGTTAAAAAAAAATTTTATTAAGCTTATTCTGGCAACTCTCTTGCATAATTTATTGATATACAATTAAGTGCGTGATTATTAAATTAAGTAGATTTCGTTTGAAAAAAAAATTTATTAATGTTATAATTTTTTGGGTTTATAGAGTTTATCATGAACATAGATAAATACGCCTGAAATTATGCAATTTTTTATTTTTGAATTTTGAATTTTGTAGTAAATTATGGTAATAAACATTTAAAATGATTTATTTGAAAGGCGATTAGAATTGCCGCAAAAGTTGAAATAATGATATCATAATGATTGTAAAGCTAAAATAAATTCTTACTATAATTTCAATAAATATTCTCAAATATAAAGATTACTGATTACAAATTTACACAATTTTGAAGGAGTAAGCTGTTTTACATATTTAAGTGCCTTAATAACAAAAACGTCGTGCATTGTACAATAAGTGATCGTTTACAAGAAGTCCGCAAATGTTTATATGCTCACAAAAATCTATTTAACTCTAGGCTACTAAATAGGACAATTAAACTGATAATATATAAAATTATTATTCAAACTGTGCTTACGTATAGCTGTGAATCCTGGAGAATGACTAAAAACGGCGAGAAAATAGTTTTGAAATATTCGAATGAAATATATTAAGAAAGATATTCGGTCCGAAAATAGACGAAAATCATGAACACAGACAGAAGAAGAACTAACGAAAAGTTGAAAGAATTAATAAACGGACAAAATATAATAAAATTTATAAAATCACAAATATTAAGATGAGCGTGACATGTCGTGAAAATGACAGATGATAGAATGCCAAAAAGAATATAAGGTGAGACGTCGTACAATACGAGAGTAAGAGGCAAACAAAGATCTAGATGGCTGGATGAAATGGAAGAAGATTTTAGAAAAATTGGAAGGTTATCGCTCAAGATAGATCGGAATGGAGGAAGATTGTAAACAAGGCTAAGGTTCACCACGAGCTGTAAAACCAACAGATGATGATGATAAAGCTTACCGATTATCTTATTACTATTTACGTAAAGAAATTAAAAAGTAAAACCCAAAATTTTATGAAATACTTTAAAACTAGATTAGTAATTAATGTAATATTGTTTTGATGGATTTGCAATCAGTAATGCTAAGACTTATTATACAGCATACTTTAGTTTTGACAAATTCCATTTAATTTGATATTGATGCAACAGAATTCTCAATAAAATTATTGTAAATGTAATTCGGGCTTCGGATACTCTCATTCATTTGCTACCTCATTCAAATGCTCTCATTCCTTTAAATAAATTAAAAAAAATTTTTTTTTGATAATTTGGGAATTTCAGGAATAATTTTCTCTGATTTACTGGATATTCTCATCAATTTTTGTTATTCTTAAAGCATAATTTTATTGTTATACGTACAATTATATTAAAATAGCTTAATCATTGAGAGTTTGAGATTAAAGGTTAAAAACAATTTTGTTTTGTGTTCATTTTTTTGAAGTTTCTCCTTTTTTATTTGTTTGTTTCTGTTGCACCTTGTGTTCTACAAAGACATTATTACAAGACTACCTTATTTTTTTTTTCTATTTTATTTTTATTTTTTTGCGTTTTTTGTTTATTTTCTTTCATTTTTTTTTTTCTGTTTTTATTTTGCTGCTTTTCCAACCCATAAATATGTAGGTGAAGGGTCATTAGAAAACCTGAAAGCATATAAAGAGAGAAAAAAAAAGAAAAAGCTTAAAATGTTGATTTGTTGTTATACTATATTATGTTGGGTGTTAAAAAGAAAATTATAAAAAAAAAAGAAAAAAAAAAAGAAAAAAAATAAAAATAAATAATTTTTTTTTTCTGTTTTCTTTTTTCATATCCTTTTTTTTTTCTCTAAAAATTTGTTTTTTTTTTTTTTTATTATTTTTGTTTTTATAAGAATAGTGAAGAAATTGAGAAATTCTAAATAATGTAAAAATTTCAAAATGGCTGCCAATTTTTTTCTTTTACTTTCATTATTTTAATTTCTATTTTTTGTAATTTTTTTATCTTAAAGGCTTACTACTTAAAACTCAGACAAATTATTTTATAATTTATCCTTTTTAATGTCCTTTTTTGTTCTGAAATTATATAATTGTTTTAGAAATATAATTTCCAAGTTTCTTTATAATTGATTTCAAGAAAATTGCATAATTTAAAAATAAAGAAATGATTTTGAAGAGTTGAAAGAAAATTTCAGGAAAATTGATAAAGAAACCTGAAACTTAATTTTAAATTGAATTTCTGATGAATTTTTTGAAATAAAGACTGTTATACATGCTCTATATTACACTTGTTTGCTTGCATCAGTTTCAAACACAAAATATGAATTGTAATTTTTATTTCACCAATCTTTACGAATTTAAATTTCATGAAATATTTGCCATTTTCTTTTGTTAGTCTTTATATATGAATTATTAGTTTTAAATATGAAAAATATTATTCAGGTTCTATGATATTGCCTCTCTGTCATAAATTATGTAATGTCGATTTTTGTGTATTTAAAATCCTAAAAATTAAAATACCTAGATAATTTGATCTACTAAATATTAAAATAATTGCCGATTCAAATTTTTTTTGAAAAACATTTGAAGTTTCTACGAATATTATGAACTAGGCGGACATGCAATTATTAGTTTTACATTTACTGCTTTTGATTGTAAAATCGTTGCGCGCACAACTAAATAACTAAACTATTGTGTCAATTTGAATCGATTGTATTAACTAAAATTTTGTAAAAAATTACAAATTGTTTGATTACTTAATTGTATGCAATCATACAATATTAGCATGTGTGCGCGTTTGATTATAAACCTATGGACCCAAATAAGTAATCAAACATTGCATGTCTGCCTGAGCCCTTATACACATGCATACAAATTTTAGGTTTGAAAAAAAATCACAAAAAGTAAATAATATAAAAATCAAAATTAAAGAAACATTTTTAGAAACATAAAATATAAAATATTGGTAATGAAGATTAAATGGAAATAATAATCATAACAATTTTATAAGAATCGCAACACTAAACAAAATCATAACAATACCAATAATAATAAAATATGACAATAAAAATAAAAAAAATATATCATAAGAAATCAACAGCAATAAATTATTACACTAAAATCAGCAAAATTTGACGACACACGAATCTGAAAAAGAAAAGCCCAACAAAACTCCAAAAAAAAAAAATTATACAAAAGAAAAAGACAAGCATTTATTATAGAAACACAAAAGATAAGCTATATGAAATCCAGTAAATAAAAAATATTTTCGTATATCGTACAGCGTATGAGAAAAAAAAGCTTATAGAAGATTGGTATAGTACATGAGAGAGAGAGAGAGAGGGTGTAAGTAAGATAATATTAATAGTATAGTAGGATAGTGGAATGAGAATTTTATATTTAATACTATACTTACTGGCGCAACTGTGAAAAACAAAAAATTCAATATGAAAAATTAAAAGGAAGAAAGATGAAGAATTAAAAAAGTTGAATAAGAACAGAACAAAGAGATGTGAAAAGTGGTAATGGCGGTAAGGTGGATGAATTTGTATATATATATATATTATATGTATATTAAGTAAGTCATGGTATGACATTAAAATAGGAATTGTATTTTCTTTTCCAATATAACAATATATTTTTTTAACGAGTGAAGTAGAGGAGAGGCAGTATAGAAAACAACAAGGTTTTGTTGAGGAGGAAGAGAAAGAAAAAATAAAAAGGAACAAAAAAAAAAAAAATAAATGCAAAATCAAACAAACAAAGAAATAAAAAAAACAAAAAAAAAAAGGTCTAAGCATTTTGATTATGGGGTTACAGATTGGGTTATGCTGTACTTATTTATTGTTCTTGTGTCACATATATATATATATATACAAATGTATATATATATACAAAATATATTATTAAACATAATGGTATAGGAAAGGTAAGGTAATAAGGAAGGAAAAATTTATATATGTATAACAGTTTGTGTTATCGTTGCTGTTTTATTTTTTTGTTTTGTTTTTTCTCTGTTTTGGTTTTTGTTTTTATTGTTGCTGCTCTTGTTCTTGTTGTTACTGTTGTTGTTGTTATTATTTGTGTTGTTTTGCTGTTTTGTTTTTCTCTTTATATAATATTTAATGTTAAACACGCGCTATCAGTTTTCGAATTTTTTTTTCCCATTTTTTGTATTTTTTTTTTTTTTTTTTTTTTTGCTCTTTACTAATATATAATACGTGTTTATTTACAACAATGCTTATATATTATTATAAATATTTATTTACATTAATATGTACATACGTATGTTATATGTACATATATATAAAGAGTATGAGAAATCATTAATTCTATATTATATACGAAAGTAGAATGCGACGTATCAAGTATATAACAAAAAAAAAAATGGTCGTCAAAAAAAATTTATTTATATATACATTTTTTTTTTTGTTCATCAAACATTTTTGTTGCCTTATACTATTTTTTATTTATGATATTTTTTCTTCATTTTCCATTCTCTTATTTATATTTTATATTTAATATTTTAAGAGCAAATGTTTGTATATCATATTATATGCATTGAATTGTTATTATAGCAATTTATTAAAAAAATAACATAGTTTTCGTTTTTAACACAATGTATACGTACTTACATAACTTTTGTTAATAACAGACAAAAATAAAATAGGTATAACATTTAATTTTAAAAGCAACACAAAATTAAAAATGAAAATTTTTTAATATTAAGAAAATAAAAAAAAGCAAAATAATTTCAACAAAATTATGAATTTTATGCATATATGTATGTGGGAAATGATTTTAACCCTGGAAAATATACTTAAGAATAAAGAGTTCACATTTGCACGAATAATCATACGAATTTCTATGAGAGCTCAGAAATATTTTAATAATTAATATTTTTAAACTGTAATGCAATTTAAAATATATTTATATTCAAATTTTTAAACCATATTGTTGAATATCAAAATTACTTTGTTTACAGTACAGTAGCCAGACAGTATAGACAGACTCACAATAATAAAATCATACAATATATGAAGGTATAACTATTAAAGAGAATGTACTTATGCAGTAACTCTTTTAAAATATTACAATTTACTCTTTTAATTATTATTATTTCTGTTAATGACGTGTTTGCTCTCTATATGTAAGCAACGTATTACAAATTATAATTATGATTAAAATTTGTACCAAAAAATTAAGAAAAAACGCTAAAACAAATTTAAGATAGATAGTAAAATACATTAAGCAAGAAAATTTTAAATAATGTTAAACTAATTCTCAAATGATGTAGGTTTATGAATTAATTACATTATATAATGTAATTTGTAATAATTTTTAAATTTCAATAACATTTTCTTTCTATTGCATTCTTAATTTTCTCAATTCTCTTCGTTCTGATTCATTTCATTTCTCTTTGAAATTTTTTAAATAAGAATCTCAATTTCTTTATATCAATATTAATAGAACACAGAGACTATTGAAAATTGAGTAATTAATTTAAAAAACAAAATCGATTAACAGTAAGTGTTATGAGTGTACCGAATTTTTGCTATTTCATTATTAAATTCCAGAGATAGTTTTAACAATTCACAATTTCACAAAATTTTCATGATATTTTCAATTTACAATATTAAACTCATAATTTCTCTTCTATAACGAAAACTTGTCATAATATTAAATGTTATATGGAGAGTAGAGATATGTATATAAAAATTTTTTACTGTGAATTTTATTATACATTTCGTGTTTTATTTAAGTATTTATTAAATCATCCTGTTCTGTTTTTAATCTAAAAAGATAAATGAAAAAAATAACAGAAAAAAATAAAAGTTTTCATATAAAAAACATTTTTGTGCGTCTTGCTTAATATTGTTGACAACATCTGTAAATCTACCTACATACCTTACTTCTGGTGCCCATACATCCATACGTACAATATAATATGTGAATATAGAAGTATTTTTTATTCATATGTTTGTTTGTTTGTTGCGTTTTATACAAATATATTGGAAAATGAAGGAAAAAAAAAACTTCAGCAGTTTTGTTTTTTTTTTTTTGTTCAACTTATTTTTATTACACACTGTTTGTTGTTGTTTTTGTTATTTATTTTTTTGTTATACATACTTACATACTTGACTATAGTCACCTCAGTACATACATATTTACTTGTATATAAATTAATTTTTTTCAGTTTTTTTTTTTTTTTTTGTAAATCGTCACCATTTTTGTCTTTAGTCGTTGTTTGTCCCCATCATTTCAGATATCGATCTAAATAATTTTGCTCTTTTGTCATGTTTTGCTTTACAATTTCAATTTTGTTTATAATTTTTTTCCATTTTGTTGTTTTTTCGTTTTTTGTATCCCATAAGTACAGCGAACATTTATTAAAGAGGAAAGGAACATTATTAAATTTAGTTTCCGTTTGTGATTTTAATTTTATAATCGTGTGGAATATAGAAATTGCAGTGAACTGCGTTAATTAAGTAAAAATTTTGTCTGCAGTTATTATATAGAGTATGGCTGTATACACTAACAATCAAACAGAATTTTTATATAAGTTTCTGCCATTTTCGTAATAAGAAAGAAATTTTGAGTAAACACTTGGAAAAATTAATGAATTTCATACTATTTCGATTAAGTTGGGTTTGATAGTGCTTTTGAGATACTACTCGGTATTTCATAGTCGCATAAACTGGTAAATAAGAAATAAATTACATTTTAGACTCAGTTTTTAATATTAGACATTAAAATTGCAATTCTTTTACCAAAAACATTAAATCTTAAATTATTTACAAGATTTAAGATTTAACTTGTAAAATCTCCCATCAGGATTGTGAATTTTAATGAATCAAATGTAGTAAATTAATTTTCAGGCATCCGATGTGCCACAAAGCTAATTGGTTCGCAAAGTAAATTGAAATAGATAATACAACCAAAATCGTCTTAGCAGAAATTAAATATATAACTGGACAGGAAGGTATTTGAATGACATATACGCAACTTTTATGATATTAACATACAATAATTTTTCTGAGTGTATACAATAGGTATAACTCAAATAAATATTTCTTAATATTTTGTTCTAAATTAAACATATTAGACTTAAACCAAGCTGATATTTGAGAAAAATTTCCCGTATTCGCATATGAAAGTACATACACTGAGAAAAATTTAAAAAAAATATTTTATTCGTTATAGTTAAAAGAGCATACCTTAAGGGTTACCAGACCAATTACATATTTTTGTTTTATTTTGTTTAATACAAATTTTTGTATTTTTCAAACATACGAGAATAATAATATGTGATTTTAAAATGAAATTGAAAATTATGAACTAGAAGAACCAAAATAAAAAAATAACAAAATAAATATTAGAAACTTAAAAGTATTTGTTTTAAATGTGTGAATAAGAAGAGAAAATAATATGAAATTCATTTTAGATACAGAAAAATCCAAATATACATATGTATATATAATATACAAAATTTATACTATTGGTGATTTTTACCTTTTTCTCTCATTATTACTGTTATTAGAATAATACTGTAAAATACTCATGACTGCTGTTAATATTGCGTCTGAATAGTATTTAATGTGCAATTACGTAGCCTAACTATAGGCTCTTTCCTCTCCCCTCTTCCCTGTTTCTTTTTAATTTTTGCAATTGTTATATTGTTATACAAAACATGTAAGTACTCATTATTATTTTGTTAATTGATTCTATTGCATATTTACATATTATTTTTAAATATAATACATAAGTCTATATGTACATATGCGTATACATATTTATATATTTTGTATATTTCCATGCGAATAAATTTGTATGTTTGTCAAACGCACATTCACATGAACTTATATATTTTTTTAATATAACACCCAAATATAATTTTTATTGTGTAAGGACGTTCGTTATATGACTACATAACATAGAAATACAAAATACCTTGGAAAAATTAAAATATAGAAGAGAAAATGAATTGTATAAAAAAAAATTAAATAAGAAAATTTTACCTTTGTTTTGTTTTTTAATTTACATTTTAAAATTGAATTGACCATGAAGCATCCGGTACTCAATATACTCACCATATAGACTTACCACACACATCGCTGTCTATAATTAAAATAAAAAATATTTTAAAAATAAAATGAATTTTTCTCTTTTTTTAAAAAAAAATGTTCTTGTACTCATTGGTTTTATTAAATTTCAATTGTAATTTTCGGATTATAAATATTGCACTTAGTGTTGTAATTTAAATTAATTTTATAAAAAATTTAAAATAAATTTGTAATTTAAATTAAATCAGAATTATGAAATTTTTTGAGAAAGAGAAGAAGATATTGAGAAAAATGTTTGGAAAATATAAAAATGACATAGAGACAAAAAGAAAGAGAAATGAAAGTTCGAATGTCAAAAATTTAAAGTGCTCTCATAATAAAAACAACATGTAAATTATACTGAGCGAAAATTACATTGTTGAGAAAGAGAATTTATTAACTTTTATTTTAAGTTTTAAAATAATTACTACTTATTTGCAAAATTGCTGTAATTTGTTTCTTCTTCTTTGGTTCTACAGTTCCTAGTAAGTTTTGTTCTTATTTACTATTTGCCTCCATATTGCTCGATCTTTAGCCTCTGTTTTCCAGTTTCCGACTTAAAGTTTAATGGGGTAATTTTTGACGTTGTCTTCCTTGCTGTAATTTATGACAATTTTTTTAACAAATATGTACTTCTAATATTTGTAAAAGAGAATAAGTACTAAAAATTTTTTAAAATATCAAATTTTATTATGGTTTCGGTTGGGGGAAAATGCTTACATTAATATCTCTGCAATAGCATAATTCTGTCAGAACGAAAAATATGGCGAAAATGAGATACTGAAAAGTTGAAGTGCCCGTCTCTTCTCAATTTTATGTTAGATTGAGTAATTTTACGATAATACTTGTATATTTGTTAAAATATCAAATTTACCGGAAGATCTTGATATGTTTTCGGTCTTCGTGTATGTTTAACTTAAGGTTCTAAAAATGTGTATAATTTATAACAATAAACAAATCTCATCTCAAAATATTTGTATAACAGTTTCGTTTATTACAATTTTGATTTCATAATTTACATTAATTTAATTAACCTTTACAGAATTTCAAAGTTAAAATTAAAACGTAATAATATAAATTTTTAATACAATTTATTGTAGATTTTAAAAAATTAATAAATTATATTTGAATAAGGTTATTGTCCATTATCTTTTTAACCTAATTAATTTTATCATAATAAATATTATTACTGATACTATCGCGTATATTGTACATATATTATTTGTTTTGTTTACATTTAAAAAGTAAAAAATGTTGTGAAATAATTTTTTTACTTTTCTGTTTGTAACACGAAGTAAAAGTGTGACAACAGATAAAACTAAAAAAAACAAAAAATTATTTACCTAGTAAATTTCCTCAGAAATTTAGTTATGAAATTTCCAAGTAAAACAATATTGTCATAAATTAATTTTTATAATTAATAATAAATTCACCCTTTATATATCATATCAAAATTGCAATATCGTATAATTCATATCGTGCATACAATTCAAAAGTAATCAATAAAGGGGAGAGCGGGTATAATAAAAATTTTCACTTTTCTTAATTACAAAAATTCTACTGAAATACCCCTTATATGTAGAATTTCATTAATTTCTAATTAATTTGTAACATTTGTAATATCTTCATTATTATATAGAATTCACGATAAGTGTATTACAAATAATAATGACTGTCAATATTTTATATCCAAATTCCTAAAAAATTTGTAATCGTTATGGTGTCTATGTTAATTTGCAAGTGTAAATTTTTTTGATAAAATCATAATTTCTGGGCTTATTGTGTATGACGAATTCCTTAAGAAATCAGACGAATTTACCAAAAAAATTTACCAAATCTGTTTGCCATAAATACAAGCGATTTCCATGGCACAAGGAATTCGAATCTAGTCACTTATTTAAAAAAAAAAAAAATTTCATATTTCATATAAGTTTTATTTTTCGATAATTGAAAGTAAAAATTGTAAAGAATCTAGGAAGCTTTCCAAAATCCGATAACCTTTATTTTTACCCAATTTTAGTTAATAACAAAAATTGACTGCCCATATCAAATTTTATTATGCAAAGCTTTGTAAGGTTAATGTTAAAACTTCTTGTTTAAAAGGCGAAATGAAAAAAAAACTGTTCCACAAATATTAAAGACTCAATTTTTGAATCGTAGCACTGGAAAGTTGAAATCCCATAATTTTTTATAATAATTCCAAAATATTATTCAAAATTTTCAATACAAACACATATTCGCATACAAATACCCTATTCTCTTCTCTCGCTTACTAATCACTCACTATACATTCTCTTGTTAGCAATATGCATTTACATTTACTTACATCATTCACCTAATATTTTTATCTTGCATACATACAATTATTAATTGTATATATTTGTATAACAGATTTGAATAAAATTTTATTATTATTATTTAATTGCTTTTAATTTAATGCAATTATTATTTTTTTATTTTTGTTATACTTATAAATTTAATATAAAATTTATAAGTCGCCACTGAATATTTTATTATTTTTTATAAAAATGGAAATAAAAAAAGAGATTTTTTTTTTTGAATTTCGCGACTATATATGCGATGATTATCAAAGCACGCAAGTCGTATATATAAGTATAAGTATGTAGATGTGTGTATGAAGTAAATATGGAAATAATAAAATGTATTTAATGTCCATGCATATATAATGTACATACATAACATATATTATTATATATTTAAAAAAAAAATCACCTAACAATTTATTCCTACATACATTTGTACATGAATATAATTACTTTGTATATTATAAATTATATGTTAAAAAAAATATAACAATAAAAATTATAAGCCATTTGAGCCTGTTATGACTCTTAACAAAACATTTACAGAAAACAAAAATGCAAAAAAAAAAAAATTAATTTTTTCAGTTCTATTTTATTATGAATTCATACAAATATGTGTAACCATACACACATGCATATATATACTGCATACGTACATATCAAAATATATGAATTTTTTTTATAAAAGTTCGCGTATATCGTATGTACCCCAATAGAGATAAAGAGTTTGACTTAAAAAGTTGCATGGGTTATTTTAATTTTTTTTTTTTGTATTTTTTTTTTTATATATATAGAGAAAAAAAATAAAAACTAAAGTATTACAGTTCAATAGCACTTTATAATCAAGTATGAAATCATATACACATTACACACTAGTATTCACACATTCATTTTATATACATATGTATGTACTTATTTTGTGATTTTTAATATTTTATTTATTTAATGTTAAAGTGAATGTTCGAAATTAGCAAAAAAAAATTTTTTTTGTATTACAGTTTCAGAATTTTAGTTATAATAAATGCATATAGACAGTTTATATAATTTCATCTAATTAAGAATTATTGATATAGTAGGAAATTTTAGATTATAATTACTTAGACACTTGTTATACGTAGGCATGAAGATAGGAAAATTTAGCTATTATAGGAAAATTTAGTAATATCAACACGTATATGATTTATTTCTTTAAAAATTTTCTTTTATAACAGTAAACAAAAAAACCGAATAACAGACCGAATTTGCACATATGACAGCCATTTTATTTTACTGTTGTATTCAGAAATTTGTCTCCGCTCAACAATGATATTGACATTCACTCTTAACAAATATATCGAAGGATTGTGCAATTAAACATATTCCTTTTTCGCATTTCTTAACGCCACAAGTAGGGCAATGCAAGACATTAACATTACTACTTTATTGGTATTTTTATAGTACGGTAAATTCATAACAACATTCGATTTTCATTGTCATTCTCATTTATTTTGTAAAAAGAGAACCAGAATTAAATATTAATTGAAAAGAAAGAGAAAAATAATTTATGAAAAATATATCTTGTATCATGTTTTATCAGAGATTAAAATAATTTTCTATATTTCGAACATTCACAATAGTTCAAGTGTTCCTTCCCTCCATATACATACATTCAAGCAAGTATATAATATATAAGTAGATATTAGTTATTCTAATTATTTCAATTTTTCATTTTTAATTTAAAACTTTTTTTTTAAATTGTTGTTTGTTGCTGTTGCGTTATTGTTATATTGTTGTATGTGCGCTTACGTTTAAATGTTTATAGAAATATAAGTAAGTATTTTGTTTACCTACTTAAGTTTATTAATTATTACGGTATAAGGTGAATTTATAAGATGCCATTTTGTTAAATTTTATTACGTCCAATTTTTTGTTTTTGTATTTTTTATAACCAATTCGCTTAGGTGCTCGATAATTAGAAACGAATTATCTTTTATTGAAAAAATATTAATTATAGGAATAAAAAAAAAAATATTAAATAAAATTTTTGCAAATCACAAAATTTTACAAAAATATAAAATTATTTTTTTATTTTCAATTAATTAATTTATTACAATTTGAATGTATTTCTGTTATACAAATATTAATAGAAAATTTACAAAGCAAAATATACTTATGAGCACTATGAAAATAATGAATTTCATGCTCTCAAAATATTTAAATAAATTACAAGAAAATTTAAGTGGCAATTTTAATATTTTAGATAATTTTAACTGCTCTTTACAAAACACACTCTTTAGATTCTTTTAATTAACTGTTATAACAAAATGTCTTCAATTTCCCAAAAATTTTTTCCTGTATTTATACAAACTTTTCTTTATTTTTAAATTGAAATGTAAAATTATTTTATTGTTTAATTTGGTGTCTTAATTAAAATATTAAAATAAATTTAAATATTCAAGAAAACTATATACAGGGTGATTCAGAAAGGTATACAGCAATATATACCATTTATTATGAAACATATTATACAAATAACTAAAAAAAAATACAAAACGGAAAAAATGAATTTTTCTAAAATTCGAATGCTTATGTCTCCGAAATTACAAGGAGGCGTAATGTGGAAGTTCTTTATTTGCCTCTTTTAAGAAACTGGTTGTTTGAAGCCCCCTATCTTTTTCGGAACGGAAGTTATAAATTTAAAAAACTTGAACAAGTATAGAAGTTTCGTGAAAATTCGTTAGAATTCCAGTATCTCGTATTCCCTTGAGATTTATCACCCACTCCGGAATAAAAGTTTTACCCATTTTCGATCTCATACTAATCAATGGTATATGTTGCTGTATACCTTTCTGAATTACTCAGTATGAAATTGGTTTCGTAATTATTTTTACATTTTTGCAAGTGCAATGTATAAGTTTTAAAGTCTAAAAGTCGTGTGAATTTTATTTTTTACTTTTACATAGAAAATGTTTCAAAGTTCAAATTATTATAGTTTTTAAATCAATGATTAAGTTGAATAAATTTTTCAGTAGAAAATTTCTTATAGTAATTTTGATAGACCTTTGAATTTAGACTTTAAAATTTAAATCATTAATTAAAATACCAAACAAATTTTCAAATAAAATTTATTGAATATCTCAAACATTTGCAATAGTTTTTTAAATTGAAATTTATTCTGAAAATTTAAAATCTAATATTAATCTAGAAATAAATTTTAATTTTAAATCAAGAGAAAGAATTTAAAATATTAAATGAGCATTAAAATACGAGTACAAACTTGAGAGAAAATGTAAATTTTCTCAAAAAAAAATTTCCATATAATTTGCATTTCATTAAATTTTTTTAAAAAAAAAAAAAATTTACGATAAAACACGACAACAAGAAAAAAAACATTTCAATTTTATTAATTAAAATGTTTTTGCTTTTAATAGGAAAAAAAAAATTTTTTTTTTTTTTAATTGAAAATTAGTTTTGTACTCGTTTTAAATAAATGAAAACAAGTCCACTGCGCATTTATATTTAATTTAAATTAAGAGAATAAATCAACGTCATAATATTATCTGCATAAATATACATACATAAATATAATGGTATGTAGTTGTATTTAAATACATATGTATATATAAATTCATACTATAGAATATATGTATGTATATATAATTAATACAGATAAAACTCGGCCATTTAATTTTTAATATGTATGTACACTGCACCAGATTATTACTTGTTACGAGTATATATACTTATACGCTGTCTGATATATGATCGCTCTATTATTTTATTGTACAATATTAAGTTGTATATTACATTCCCATATATATCATCTAGTATATAACATTTGTGTATCTATCATATAATTTGAATTTATATACATACATGTATATAAAATCTAACAAAAATTACAAAAAAAAAAAATTTATTTTCATTTCTATATTAATTTCAATTGTTTTATGTCTTATTTTTCTTTTTAAGGTATCCAAAATTCATTAAATTAGCGGAACTAATTCAAAAAATTTAATGTATATATTTACCAAATTCTGTTCTCTGTACTGGTCTTAAAATGGCGTTTTAATTTAAACCAAATTAATTTTAAATATAAATTATTTTAAGAAAATTCCCTAAATTATAAGTTAATTTCATTATTTTAATCTATTAAAATGTTTATAACGAGCATATTATAAAATGTTATGACACTTTAAAAATTGGCTTTGAGAAAAAAAATTAGAAATATAAAATATTCATTATTATTAGACCTTTCTAGTTTTATAACAGTTAATTTGATATATGCGTAATGTTAATCAAATATTAATCTTGTTATTAATCCCGGAAATTTATTAAATTTGGAGAGTTTATCAATAACTCAAACTGTCATTACTTTGTTGGAAAAAGCGTGAATAGAAGTGAGTAGTGAGTATAGAAAATGTATGCATATGCAAAATAAAAAGCAGTAAAATAGTCAGTACTTGCATAAGACATACGTCATTCGTTCATGCCAGTGTAATAATATTAAAATGTCGAATTGTGTAATATTTCCTTATTAAGTTCTTCTATTATTTAAGTTTAACTTATATATTGTATATGCATATGTAATTTATATCGTAAAATTCTCATTATATAGAAAAATGAAGAAAAAAAATTTCTTTTATAAAGAATGGGGTTTTGTTTTTTGAGTACGTTTTAGATTGCAGTAAAAACACAAAAAAAAATAAAAATTTTCTTTTCAAAAATAAAATAAAATCTAAAAATAATTTTCTCATTTTTGACATTTTAGGTTAAGACCTTGGAAATTTAAATATGTATATACATATTTTGTATATGTATGTAAATTATTGTAATAATATTGCAGAATTGAAAAATAAAAGAACAGAAAAAGAGGGCAAATTTTAATAATGTGTTTGTATTAATACCATACGTGCATAAATGTTTGAGTTGAAAGTATAATGTGTGTTTAATGAGAAAATGAGAAGAAATTAATTTTATATTAATGTTCTGACACTAAACATCGTATACATATACTACGTAGCACCAGTTAACATAGCAAGTTAATTGCAAAAATAAAAAATTTTGAAATTGTCATTTTTTTAAAATCATTCACAATGATAATAATTCGCATTTGAAACAATCGCGACATCTATATTTTTTTGTCTTGCGTAAACGTAATCTTGTACATACTCGCATGTATATTGCAATTATTAGATGACCGGCACTTACATAATTGCAAAAAATTTATATTTATCCGGTGATCTTGTTATTAAAAAAAAACCGCTTAACTGTAACAATGTTTTTACCGACCGTATTGTGTAAACAATAGGTAGGTTATGTGATGGCAACAAATTTTGCATATCGAGTTTTCGGTGGGAATGCACTTCTCCATAGTAGGGAAGTGTAAGTAGACTATTTTTAGTAACCTGTCGGTCTGTCGGTCTGTGTGTGCACGCGTGTATCTCAAGTTCTACTGAACCGATTTTGATGAAATTTTATATGTAAGTTTATTTCGACCATGGCACGGATCGATCAACTTTTGATATATATCAGGCCTCGGGAACTGCACTTTTTAGCGGGCCTGTTTTAAATTGAAATTTTAAAATTTTTCAACTAATAAAAATTTTATCATTATATTTTTTATTAATTAAAATTCAATTTTCTCTTCACACTGTAGCTTTTTTCATAAATTTTGTTACAGAATTGTTATACCAATTTATCATACAAATTGTTGCAACATCATTGTCAATCAAACAATTGTTGTATTATCAAATAAATTCGAATTAAAGAAGAATAATTATTAAGAACCGTAGCAGTAATTATTATTTAAGTTGAAATGGTCACTTAATTAATTTTTTATTATAGATACGTTTTCGTCTTCTTTAATTTTATAAAAATTTCATTTTGAATTTATGTATGTATGTAGATACATAGTTTGATTTATTTATGTTCATTGCTCATTTATGAATTTAAAATAAAGTATACATATATAAGTATGTACGGTTGTATGTGCTGTTTTGTATATTATCAATTAAGTTATACATATACAAACATACTTACAAACAATTTTTACTTTAAAAAGATCAAACAAAAACAAAAATCATTGCAATAAATAAATTGGTATATAAGTGAAAAACTAAATATAATAAGAACAACAACAAAAACTAGTAAAAAAATAAGCAAAAAAAAAAAAAAAATAAAAAAATAAATGAATTTTACTTTAATATCGTGATCAAATTTTAACGGTATTTTTTGTTTTTACTTATGTATATACATATATGTATGTACACACAATATTAAATTAGTTACCATGAAAGTTTTTTTTTCTATTATTACAGACTTAGATATGATAATGTGTATATATAACAGTTTATGGCTATGTTTACAATCATGTATAAATAATCGAGGGTATATATACATATATAAGACACCACCGACTCAAATATATAATATATACATGATTGTAAGTATGTATGTACAAGTGTAGGAAAATTTTTATAGAAATCTACGGCATGCATACACCGTACATACATACATAAACACGAAAAATAGTTTTTTCTTCCAATTGATTTGTAATTCTATTTAATTTTATTATACAAGTAGGTACATACCTAGTGTATATAAGTTTGTAAATAAGGCATAAAGTAAATTGGTAACAAAATTAAAAATTAAAAAAAAAAAAAATGAATTTTATTTTGATTGCATATTAAAACAAAACCGTAAACAAGAGTAACTAACCTTTTTTTTTAATTTTTTTTTCTCATTTCAGGTGAGTCAATTACCACACAATCTTTTTCTAATATTGAAGCTGTACTGAACCTATTAGATAGACGATATTTAAGATTAACGAAGAAAAAAAAATTTTTATTATTTTTAAATTGTGGAAAAAAAAATTTTTTTTTTTTTGAAAGTTTCTTTTTTCTTCTCACATTTAAATCTTATAGAGTTTTAAGATTGAAACGATAATTGCAAGGTAATTTTGTATGTATGTATTAAATGGGTATATATAGTTAATATAGTATAAAATATTTATATGTATACGAAAAATAGTAGTTTACACAAATAAATATCTAAAATTAATTTAAATTTTCAAACTCAAAAAACTTTTGGTTTACATTTTTAGTTTTCAATTTTCAAGAAAAACAAACAAATTCGAATAAATTTTTAACACACTAGCTCTTAATGTTACCACAGCATTAAATATTTGTATTATATTAAAAAAATTAACTTAAAAATAATTGTAAAAAATTACAAACATTGAAATTTTGAAATACAATAATTTACAAATTATTTTCCTTTAAAATGAGAAATTAAATCGAACAAGGGGTACAAATAAACCAAATATGGCTGAGTTGAGCAGAGCAGTGAGCGCAAAGAAAACTTACTGATATACCAACAAAGAAGTTGCATATTTGTATACATAATTTTATAATTGTACACAATTTCATTCGCGGTTCCATATGAATTCCAGCAGTATAAAGATATCAAAATGTAGGCTCAAATGAAATGAAATTGAGTAAATTTAAAAAAATTAATATATTAGAGAAAAAAATCATTTTTTAAATCGCCTTCAAATAGCCTCATTATAATTTGGAAAAAAATTCATAATTTAAATTCTTAATATCGTATATGTTTTGACATTCGCATATGATATTAGAATGTTTAACAAGTGTGTCTTTTAAATTTTACCAATTTTATTAAGATTTAAGTAGGAAAATGATAGAAAAAAGTCGAAAATTATTACTGAAGTTTATGACTGAAAAATATAAAATTATTTACATTCACTCACTTGCCAACTTGAAACACTGCAATTCTTAAAGAGTTAGAAAAAAGCATTAAGATATTTTTTTTGAGGCACTCTCTGCTTTTTCTTTAACGCATTGAAAATCGTTTTTCAACAACATAGAATTGAATGTTCCGTTAAAAATAAACCACATGCAAGGCGTTTTTTTTTTTTGGGCCGAATAAGTTTATGCAGTTTTTGCAATGAAAGTTCATCTATATATTTGACAATACAAAAATATTAAGTTTTTTTTTTGAAAATTTTAAAAAAGCATTGTCAGTTTTTTAATAATTTAAGACGGGCAAAAATATAAAATTTTGACAGAGCTTCTATGAACGCTGTTTTTTTGTAGTTTTATAAATCTGTTACGACTCTATAAAGCCACAAATCGATAATACTCTGTTTTAAGCCTATATTGATTTAAAGTACTGTTATTATTTCTCTTGATATTTCAAAATATTGGAAGATGAGATTAAAAAATTCATAATTTTTTATCTAAAAACTCAGCAAATTTACTAATTTTTTAAACGTGTTAAAAAAATAATCAATTTCTGATCCTTAAATATCCTTTACAGTCAATTAATAATGAAAATTCAAATTCCCCACTCCCCCCCCCCCCCTATTATTACGACTTTCTATAATTTTCTTTGAAAAATCTCTATATACCTTTTCTTTCTCTAATATATAAATTAATTTTGTAATTATTATAATAAAAGAATAAATAATTGAAATTAATACCAAAAAGGTTTCAAAAATAAATTTTCCAAAAAAAAAAAACAAAATCCCTTAAATTTTAAGTTTTTAAGGAATACACAGAAAAAAAACAACAATCTCTTTAATTCATTTTTATTAAATAACATTTAATAAAAATAATCAAAAGAAAAAAAATTAAAATAATAAAAATGAGAAAAATTGTTTAAAAAGTTTCTTTTATACCCTTAACTTATGTACCCCAGAACTCATATACACTTACATATACATATAATTTAATTCTTAACATTCATTATAATTTTAAAT
This sequence comes from Condylostylus longicornis, assembly GCF_029603195.1. Lineage (NCBI taxonomy): Eukaryota > Metazoa > Arthropoda > Insecta > Diptera > Dolichopodidae > Condylostylus > Condylostylus longicornis. Next base: position 2,520,055 of record NW_026577982.1, read on the forward strand.
ACCTGTTAACCAAGAAAAACAAGTAAAATAAATTATAACCCGTAATTAACCCTTCTAATTATAAATAATACACACATATGTATACACATATTAACATTATGTATATATATTAAAATGTACAATATAACAATTTATATATGACATAATTATAAATATAAGTGGATGTGTGTGTATATTAAATGTATGCTATTAAAAAACGCACACATACTTAAAATTTCTTCACATTTTCTTACTTATTTTACATATCATTTTTCTTTTGGATGTTGTTCATATGAAAAAAGAAAAAAGGGAGAAAAAATTGGTTTTTTCTTCTAATAAAGGATCAAAAACTGTTGTGAAAAGTTAACGCGTCATAAGAATAATGGTGTTTACATTTTACATAAAATTTTTTTCATATACATATATACAAATGAGAGAAAAAAAAACGGAATTAAATGAAAGTATGAGAATACCTTGAAATAAAATGAGGTCAAACATAGTTTTGGTTTGTTGGTTTTTTTTTTTTTTTGTTAATTAAAAGAGTTGATCAAAAATTAATTATTTTAAATGTTACACCAAAAAAAAACAAAAACAAATTCTAGTTTCTTAATTTTAAATTTTATATAACAGAATGTCATGGAGGAAGACAAGAAACCTAGATAACATGCTATTCTGCATTCTCATTAAAATTTCCATTTTTAAAATTGTGATTCTAAAATAGAATAAAATTTAGTAGATTTTAACTACATATTATCCTTTGTTGGTTCGAATCAGAAGCGAAACTTCGGGTTCCGACGGTACCAGAACGGGCCAATTGACCTATGTGTATCCCACGAAGGGGCGCGACAACCTAACCTAACCTAATCTAAATACTCTTTAACTCTTGAATTGATAATATTTAAATATCACTTTATATAATTTGAATAATATTTAAGAATTGATCGAAATCTAGGCTGAAAATAAATTTAAATAGACTCTCAGAGTAATGATTTTTGATTAATATTACTCGTAATTGCAAAATATATAATTTCAATTTTTTAATTTTTGCAATAACGTAGTTAAGAGATATTAAAGTCAATATACGATCATCTCTCAATAATCACGTTAGCAATAACATTATCTATTTTCAAGTTTTTAATTTAATTTCTCCAATTTTTAATTATTTAATTTCTTTTATTCTCTCATATATAATTTTCTCTGTTATATATTTGAATAAATTCTCTTCATTAATTTCATATAAATTATTATTTATCGTAATAATAATTACTAATTATAATTTTTTCGTAATAATTCGTAATTTTGGAATCGAATCGTAATAATAATTATAAATTATAACATTTTCAATAGCAATATTCTGTAATCTTAAAAAAAATCATTATAGTTCTAACAATTTTGTATATTGTACATAATTTAAATTCTCTTGAATACTAATAGCGTTATAATATGAGAATATCATCAAATTCTTTAAAGAGAGTCGCAATATTATGACAAATGCTCAATAACTCTCAAAATTTCTTAATACAACAGTAGAGTAATACTGTTTACACATTAACAGTTTAATACAAGAGTAAGTTGTGTTAATAATAATAATTACTTACTGTAATTTCTTAATTCGGAACAGTATATACGGTAATATTGTTATAACAGTAAATTTAGTATAAAAGAATAAATTGTTAATAATAGTATTTTGTGGAGAACATTTTCATGTCATTTAAATATCTCTCACATATTATTATATTACATTTATATATTATTATAAATATTAAATTTTAATCCTTTATACTACCACACATTTGTGTGATTACATATGTTCCTCTATACATCCATAGATATTGTATTCTGTTATACATATGTATATATAATAATTTTTTCGGTAAATTTAATTTAACTTATACATAACAGTATATACCATATGTATATATATATATTTTTAATAAAATTTCTCATCTTTTTTTTGCTGCTCTCTTTTTTTTTGTTATTTTATTAAATTTTAATTCACTTTACCCACATTTTTAAATCTCTTAACGAGAAAATTTTCTTATCTCTATAAAAGTTATCTTACTTTATACTTTTGTATAATAATATTAAAAAGAGGTAAGTATGTACATATGTAAGTAGAGCTAGTAAGAGATGTAGTCTATTTTATTTCCTTCCGTCTGCCCTCATAATCTTAAAAAATGGGTCCTTTTCAAAAAAAGAAACTGACACAGAAAAAAAAATCAACCAGAAAGTAGAGAATATTTTTGGGCTGGAAAATTTTTTTTTTTTTTGAAAATGAAGAAAATATTTTATTTTTGGTTGTGTGTGTTTTTGTTTTTCTAACAATAAACAAAGTATAGAGAAGATCCTTTCCAAAAGGGATCAATTTTTATTTTTATTTTGGGTTTAAAAAAAACTTCTATTAAAAGTTTTTCTTGTTTTTCTTACATTTTCTTATATTTTTTCCTGTTTTATTTTCCTTTTCTTTGCTATTTGTATAAAAGGGTATCATGATGGTTATCAAAATTTATTTAAAGTAAAAAATGACGAAGAAAACAAACAAAAAATCATAAAAACAAAGTAAAAAACAAATTTATAGGTTTTCATTTTTTTTTTATACGCTGTTCCAACATTGTAAGATTTGATGGTAACCCTCTTGATAAAAATTTCTATGTATATATACAAACCTTACATACTGTTATATTTTATATACTATTATAAATAAACTAAAACATAAGTGTAATTTCTATGTACCAGGAAATGTGTGCGGTTGTGTGTCCATATAATTTGATAGAATTTTCATTCATTATTAACCATTGACGTTTTTCTCTTAAAATTATTCCATGGTATACTCTGTTGCTCATTTTTTATATATTATTGAAAATTTACAATATCATTTTGTTAATTTAAAGGAATTTTCACTTAAAAATAATTGTATTTACTTATATATAATTCAATTATTTTAGTATATATCCGTACATACTTGTGTATATCGTTTAAATTGAGTATTTTTATATAATAGTTATAATAAAATGAAAATAGTTTATTTTAGAAATTTATATTTAACACTTAAGTTTAAAAATTGTTGAATAATTATTTGATATACACAAAATTATATACATACATACATACTTTTTTTTTAAATAAGAACTTCATTTGAATTTGTTTGTATATTTTGGAATATAAATGTAGTGAATTTTATATATTTTAAGGGAGATTTCTATTAAAGTTTAATTAAATTAAATTAAGATTATAGAGTTGGGCAAGAATTAGGTGAGAATCATCACAGAGTTCTTATCACGGCACTACAGACTTAAGGCGGCAGTTCAGTACACATTTTCAAATTCTATGAGTAAAAAGAGAAAACCTCAGTACATTTTCAGAGGTGGTCCAGTTCATCAGGTAGTTTGGATTTCGAGCAGATTTTATGAAATCATATTTTGCAATCACAGAAAGAGCACAATAGATCCCTATATGCGGTTGCGGTGAATTGGTACCCTGGTCGCACAAATCTACATACAATCTATAAATCTTTTGAAAAAAAAAATATTTTATATAAATATTTATTAATAGTATTTAAAATAATTTTAATTAGTTTCAAAAATTTGTATGATTTTATTGTAAGTTTAATTCAAGTGCTCATTTTACGCTCATCATTATCATAGAGCAAGGCATAGACTAATCGTAATATTATAACAGAATATGTGTCATATATAAAATATATGGAACAATTCCCTCTCTCAAAATAATGAGCTCTCTCATCCAAAGTAATTGTTTCTTTTTTTCAATTTGATAAATTTTGTGTAATTTGAGGAAAATAAATAATGGGCTTATATTTTATGACATATTTTCTCCTACATAAGAACAGTATAATTTACTCTATGGTAATAAATTACCCAAGTAAAGAGAATAATTTATAATAATGGGAAGAGAATAATTTTAATAAGAGTACTGAATCGAGAATTTTGGTAATGATTTCAAAAATTTTAATAAAATATTGAAAGTTCGGCAACTTTACTATTGAAAAAAAAAATGCTTAACGGTTAAACGGAGTGATTTTGAATGCAATATGTTTGAAGGAATGAATAAATTATGTTACATTACTATTTACAAAGTCTTATTAAAATGTTATACATAGTTGATTTACAGAAGTTCTAAGTACATTTATACACGTATTGTAATCGCGTAAATATACTCACTTTTTTATCTATTTAACGTAAAATTTTCTATTCCATAAATTCACGAAATTTTTATAAAATTGAACTGCCATCATATAGATTGTCGTGTCAGTGCTCACATTCATTATATTGTAGATATCTTTTTTTCTTAAATTATTGAACTATGTATGGTATGTATGTATGTATATGTGTGGGATATTACGTTTATATATTCATTTTTTTTGTTAGAAATGAGCACGACAAAGCTGAATAGAAAATATTTACTTTTAAGAAAAATCAAAAAAAAACATGTATGAAGAAAAATTTGTTTTTTCCAATACATAATGCATATATACATATAAGGTTAGCTTTTTCCTAAAAAATAATATTTATTTTTTATATGTATTATATGTAGATAAAATCATAAAAATTGAACTGTTCAGCATTATAAAAGTGCAAAATTTTATGTATACATGTGTAAATATTTGTCATGGAAACTCATTTACGTATAATTTACAGTTAAACTCTCCTTATTCAAACCAAGAATATTCTTTCTATTCTATCATCTTGAAAACTTAGACTTCCCTCCTCGCTCTCTCTTTCTCCCTTTCAATAGAACAGGTGTACAAGTACAATTCATTTGAATTGCTTTTGCTTATTTAAAACACTCAAATATTTGGTTATTTTACTGAAATTCGAATGTTTCCCAAAATTAAACTCATTTAAAATATTTTAAATTCAAATTATATAATTTCACTGTATTTCAAGGTATACATGTGTATATGTATACGTATGCATATAACGTTATATAACGTATATATATCATATCGAATTCTCTTACATTCATATCGAAAATTTCACAGGATTTTGCCGTTTATTTCTGGTTTTCTTGTAAACATTTTCAATTATAAGCACAAATTTTTGTAATTAAGCAAGTTTTCTGTTCACGTACGAATAGGTAGCATTAGAATAATTTGAGGTATAGTTGATTTCAACTGTAATGTTCTTAAAAATCAGAAATAAATAGATCTCTATAAAAAGAAGATATAGGGAGATACGCTCGATTGTAACCGTTGTTCTTATTAACGTGTAAATTACGAACAAAAAAGTAGGAAATATATGAAACCAATTTCGTTTGGCTTGCTTTATATCCGAGTTCCTTATATACGGGTCTGACTGTGTACATATTCATACATACATAATTATGTAAATATTTTGCTATTTTCTGTTGTCAAATTATGTGAATAACTTGTATAACTCGTATATAATATAATTATACATATATACAGAGATATATGTATATATGTATGTAGTATAGGTAAAACCTTAACCATACTTCACTTACTACTCACTGTACCCAAAAAAAAAAAAAAAAATTTTTAATAGAAAACATAGAAAAAAAATTTTCGTTCTGGTTTTTATTTTTATTTTTTTTTTGTATACCTATTCCTTATGGATGTTTATTTGGATTAACTAAAAAGTTTTCTATTGTTACAATTTTTTCTTTTGTTTTTGTTATTTTTTTTTTATTATTATTCTACTTTTGAATGTTACTGGCTTTTATTATTACAATATATAGATAGATACGTGAATAAGTATAAAATAATAACACTAACTCAACAGCAACAACAACAAAATTACAATGCTACAAAAGTAAAAACGAAAAATTTTGAAGGGAAAACAAAGAAAAAAAAAATCTGTGTCGTCTATTATTTTGTCCAGCTTTACTTTACTTTTTCTTTTTGTGTTCTTGTATTTTTTGGATTTTTTTTTTATTTTTTATATTAAATGTACAATTTTTCTTTTATTTTTTGTTTTTTTTCGAATATTTTCTCTTCTATCTATAACGAAAATCATGTTATTCATCTTCTCTCCCCTGTTAACCTTTTATTATACCTGTGCTTACATTGTAAGTTATGTACATTGAGCATATTATACTGTTGTTTCTTTTTAGTACATAAATGTAGGTACATATTATATGTATATACATGTATATGTATATTTAAATCGTAATATTCATTCAGATATATAGATGTGTATATAGACATGTATATGTATGTATTTAAAAATCTTTTAAATAAATAAGTAAATCGTTATCAATTTTAATTATAGGATCTTTCATTATCTAGAAAATTTTATTTATACATACATACATAAATATGTGACATATATGTGATTTAAAAAATATTTTATATTTTATTCTATTGCACATACATAAAGATAGCATTTTTTCTCTTAGATCATCATCATAAGTTCAAAAGAGAATAAGTATACCTATTAATGACAACAAAATTAAAAATCCATTTATTTGTTAAAGGATACGTTTAACATAGCTGGCAACTATCTACGATTAAATTTATAAACTCCGAGAAATTAAAATGAGGTGTTAAGGTTTCTCTTGTAATTACAAGAGTAATATAACATTAGCGAATAATATTAAAAAAATAATTAGTAAAAAAGAAATTACAAGAGAACCAATAACAATTTTTTAGTTTTTTTTTTCTCTTTAAAATTCTTTTTACACTCAAAGTTCCAAAATAATGCATTAATATAACAATTTCCTAATACGGTTAAATATTTAACTTTTATACGCAAATTTTTGATAAGAGATGAGATGAGAAAATTGCTCTTTCAATTAGTTCAGCATAATTACTATTACCAAATAAGTAAAATAGGTTGAAAAATTTAAAAGTTTATCGTAAAAAAAAAAATAAGAATTAATCATTCTGTGTGACATAACAATTGAAGAGAACTGGGGAGAAGAAACTCTCATAAAATACTCAAAATTACTTACTAACATTTATGTCTCAAATCTCAATGTTAACTGAAAATTTTAAAGAATTCAATCTTTACAAATTTTAGAATTAAAATTTAGAATTTTGGATTATGTACTAAAAATACAATTATTATATACTTATATTTAGTTTATATTTACTTATATAAGAAGTAAATAGAATATTTTATAAACATATGTATACATATTATTTATTTTTATTTGTTCTTGTTGTATGTATATTATATAATGTGTACATAATGTACACATTAACTTTGCCACATTTCAACAATGTTAAAATGTGAAAAAAAACAAAGAAAATAATAAGAAAAACAAAATTTCTCCTTTGCTCTAAAAAAAGTATTTATTTTTTTTCTTCATCTTCTTCTAGGTATGTACATTTTTTTTTGCACTTCTATGCTACTGCTTCGGTTGCCTCTCCATCAACACTATTCAATAAATTCTACTTGCAACAAAAATAAAAACAACCGCATATTTTGAAAGTTATCAAAATGAGCTAAAAGAAAAAAAAAAGAGGGAAGAAAATTTTAACATTAAAACTTACCTTCATGAGAAATTTTTCTCCTTTTCTTCTTATTTTTTTAGCACTTTTCCAAAAAATTTTGAAAAAAAGTGCTAATTAGTTTCACTTTGTCCGTTTGTCCGTCTACCCGTGTGTTTGTCCGTCTGCCCGTGTGTCTGTTTACAAAACTTCTACCTCCTAGAAGATAGAATGCTGAAATTTTATATGTGCATAGATCTTTACTAAAAACTTATTTCCGTAGAACGAAATTTTTTCACCTATCTCCCGTTCTCTAAAAGTTATACCACCCGAAAATCCCAAAAACGGCAGTTTTTAACTATTTATTGCAGTGAAACAATAAGCATTTTTCAAATTTTGCAAAAGTGGAAAAATAGTGGTTGGCTAGATAGTGGCTGGCAATCCTAGAAATAGTTGCGTATATGAATGAAAATAATTCTAGTAGTGTGGTAGGTATACATAGATTGTATTTAAAAGCAGTATTTTCATTTGTTTAAGGGAAAATTGCTACAATACAAACCATTGGTTTGACCCAACTTTATTTATGCTTCTATTTTATGTATGCACTTTTCTATGTTGAATATTCTAACAAAAATTTCTACTACTTTAACATAAAGTAAATTTAAAGAAAAAAAGAAGAAAAATAAAAAAAAAACAAAAAGTAAATTGTTGAAAAAAAAAGGTACAACATCTGCTTCTCTCTTCTTAAACTTTCCTAACTTTGAATTTATGCGATTTTAATTAAAAATGAGGGGAAAAAAGCGTGAAAGAAACGAAAAGAAAAAAAAAATTTAAAATTCTAACATGAAGCTGGTTTGCTCCAACGAATACTCAACAACAAAATTTTTTTTAAAATAATTTTTTTTTATAAACATAAGACCTTAAAATTTGAATGTTCAAAAATCTCATAAGAGAGTAATAATCAAAACTTTCATGAATTACAATTATTTTTAAAAATTTTTAAAATAAACTACTAAAAATCCTAATTTTCAAGCATCTTAATTATTTTGTAACTTTTTGATTCCTTAATTAATCCAAATTATTAATTCTAGCTGGCGGGAGAACATAGTGCAAGCAATATGCACCCAAATCTTGTTTAATATTCTGCTAATATTTTAAAATTAAATCTAAATTTTATAATTTGTAATGTAAAAAATAATTTAAATAGGTTCTTAAAAAGTCAGAATTTTAATTTTAAAATTTAATTGTACTGTACATATTTAACTAAAGAGAGAAATTATTTAAATACTTAAATTATCAACTGTTAAAAATGTATTCTTTATGATATGTACAAAAAATCTCTCTTCTTAATCTATAACAGTAAACAGACATTCTTTTATTCTCAGTTTCATTTAAAATTCATTTCATTTCTTAATTCCTACTCAGCTAAATCCTAAATATTCAAAATTTATATTTCAAACTAGAGAACTCAAACAGTGGAGAAATTTTATTGTATATTCCGATTTTGATATCGAATAATAAATTAAGAATTCATTTACGATAACAGTTAGAGGAATGATTAAGCATTTGATGAAACAACATAATGGACTGGTGAGATATTCGGAAAATATGTCTTTTTTTTTTTATTAATCATACTCTTAAATCATTCTGAGTAAATTTTCTGTTTCATCATATAGATCTTGACATGGGATTATCTCAGATGGATATAGATCTTACACATGGGATCTCAGACACATCTCAGATTGCAAAAATTTTAAAATTATAATTAATGAATTAGAATACGTTTTGTATAGTCATTATAACTTTACAGTTAATATTTCAATATCTTATACAAGCTGACAATCATACATATCAAAATATTATAACCCTTTAAGACCTAATTTTTTTTTAAATTACATGTACAGTAATCGGTAAAACATGCACACAATAAAGAATTTAATAATTTTTATTAAAATACTCTTCTGAAGAAAAAAAATTGAGAAGATTTTATTTTTGTTTTTTAGTATGCGCTATGAAGTTTCTTCCTGCATAATATTAAAAAAAAAAAAAAACAAATTTATAATTTAAATACAATACAATTTTATACATGTACTTATTATGTACACAATCATCATATTTAGTGTTTGTATATAAACATGTTCATACAACAATATTTATTTGTTAAAAAAAAAAGTATATATGTGCATATATACTAAGTATATTAACTCCTTCTTAAAAGTTTCTTTTTTATGGATATGCCACATGAATAAATAAATAGATTCTATATATGTATGTATGAATCACACACGTACAGAAATATAGAGTGTATCGGATCAAATTATGCACATAAGTTTGTCATAAATAAAACCGTATTGGATTTGAGCGTAAATAAACAACAACAGGATTCTTAATAAACAACAACAGGAGTTTAATTAAACGACAAGAGAAACGTTCGTTTAACTTAAATAATTAAGTAGGTCTTTCTCTGGAAACTCAAGAAGAGGGAAATGACTTACTTTAAATGAAGTTTTCTTTAAGAACACAAACATTTCTTTGTCGCCCCGTCGAGGATCTCGTAGCTTGATTTGGCTGCTATACTGCGATTGTTATACAGGGGATGGGAATCAAAAAATTATCCAATGGGTCGACGTGAAAAGGTTTTTACGGATTTGTTCGAAATTATTGTATTGATTTTTCGTCAATCATTTTTCGACTTTTTTTTGAAAATAAAATCTTATAAGCTCTCTTAAATGAGTTTTATTTAACATATCAGAAAATTACGATCATCGTTTCGTTTTTCATCATTTTTTATTTATACCTTATTTGATGACATTAGATTTGTTGAATATTTTAACGAGACACTGTGTATAAACGTGTATATATATGTATTTAAAAATGTGCACAAGGTGAATTTTTTTTCTATTTTTTTTTTTTTTTAAGAAAAAAAAATAAAGGAAAAATCCAAACAAATATCGCGTTTTTGTTTTGTTGTTTTATTTTGTATATTTTTTTTTTATATAGAACTTTATAGAAAAATCCTGATAATTTATAATATTTACACATACGTATGTATGTATGTATAGATATGGATATTCATTTCAATATAAATATTATTCTCATCTTGTTAATATATTTGTACTTATGTTATACATACAATATATACATATATAATATAACATTTATTTATTTTCTATGTCAACATTGGCCGAATAAACGTTATACATTTTAGTTGTTATTTTTTTTTTATTATTATCTACATACATATGTTTGTAGGTATATGTAAGTGAAGGTACATACAATATATTTTTAATCTATTGTGTAAACGTACATATATATATATATATCGTGTATATCTTTTTATTTTTATATATAAAATAATCTACCATAATTTTCTGATATGGTTTAATATTCTGATTTCCTGGATTCTAGAAAATGTCATTTTTTAACCACCATTTACTTAAATATATTATTTTATATCTTGTATATATATATATTCTTACATAATATTCACATACTTACAACTACATATTTGCATATGACACTTGTATATTTAAAATATTCTTTTAAGAAATAATAAAATATATTATTGTATATACATATATGTACGTTATATATAAATTTGTATGATTATATAAGAAGGTAGGTAAGTATATTTTAAGTAGTTATTTACATACATACATACATATGTTCATGTACATAATTTTGTATAATGTAATCTATAAAGCGCTATATAACCTTTGGCGTAATCCTTACATTTTGCCTTTTTTATACCCATAATAATATGAAAGAAAAAAAAAACAGAAAAAAAAAGAAATGTAAAATATCGAAACAAATGGCAAACAGAACAACAACAAAAATAATAAAAAAGAAATTTTTTTTTTTTTTTAATTTTCATTTTGTTTATTTTTTTTTGCTTTTGTTTCCTTATGGAAAAGGAAATAGCAAAAAAAAAAGAAGAACAACGTTTTTTTTTTATATGAATACTTTTGCACGATTTTTGACGCCATCTTGAAAAATTTTCTGAAAAAAAATAAGAACAAAAAGAAAATTATTAAGAAAACAACGAACGAAAAATAATAATTTTTGTATAACTGGAACATTTTTCGAAATTTCATCTCTTAAAAAGATATAAAAAGAGAAAAGAAAATAAAAAATAAAAAATTTCTTTTTTTGTTTTTGATGTTTTTTTTTTGTAGGTTACGAGAAAAATTAATTTAATAAAAAAAAAACAAAAAAAAAAATAATAAACTCTCTTGGGTGACCATTTTATCTATTACAAAAATTCTTCAATATTTGAATCTCTCTCCCTTCAAACATTTGAATTCTTTTCCTCCCGTACTCAATGACATACGACACAAACACAATTCAATATTGTTCGTGAGTGATTGGGTGTATTTATATATTTAGTCGTCAGTCATTATTAAAATGTAATTTTGATTAATTGACACTACAAAATTAATTATAATACGTACATATTTATGTATATATGTATGTATATATTTAATAATGAAAAATATTGTCTTTAAAATTAATTTTTCCTTACAAATAGCTCTTACGGTCTTACATAAATTAATTTTGCATTAGTTTATACTTACATAATATATATATATATATATACATTTACATTAAGCAGGAAATAAATTAATAAATAATTTCCCTAAATTAATTTCTTATAACATTCATAATAAAAGTGAGAGAAAATTTTATTTTGTATACTGTTCTATTTTCTTAAAATTTCATTTTCTCTTATAATAACATAATTTATTCTCTAATTTATTCTTATATTTTGCATAGCAATATTGTTTTGTTTTAATTTTAATGTGATAACAGTTTTTACTATTATGACAATCAATGAATATTACGAGTAGTCCAAAAAAAAAACAAATTTCAAACAATTTTTTTAATGTTAAAATTCTCTTCTTTATAACGTAATTTTAATTGTCTCTTATACACTTTTAAAATTTATATTTTTAAACAGAAGAATCAATATTTTTAGAGAAGTACATACCTTGATTCACATAAATATTTTAGAGAGAGATAACAGAATGATTTTTGAATTATTTATTTACAAAAATTAATTAAACAAAATCCAATTGTTATACATGAGAAACAAATTTAATTCCCGGTATTTTCTATGACATATTACAAGATGTACTTTACGGTATTATTTAAATAGATTGCAGTTTTGAGAATAAAATCAATGTAAAAATTTGAGACTATAAATATTGAAATCACAATATAATAAATAAAAATTTCGTCACACATATAGGGCCGTAAACACTTTTTTCTCACTTTCCGAGTATACAGAAAGTGAGAAAAAAAGTGAGTAACTATATATCATATACTTCTATGTATAATGAAATTTTCGAGTTAGAAAATATATATATAAAATTTATTCAGTTTGTTTTTGAAAGTGAGACGTTCAGTCGATAATATGAGAAAAAATTCAATTAAAGAAATGTGTAATCTTATTGGAGAAGTGAAATATCCATTAAAAAATACTAAGAATTCTGATTTGAAAGTGAATAAAAAGTGAGTAAAAAAAATTCAAAATTTAATACCCAAAATTCGAATTTTTTAAACTCATTGTTGCTATATAAATTAAACTTAACAAATATAAAAAAAAAATACTAAATATATATATATATATATACATATAGATTTTCTATGAACTAAAAAATTTTAAAAATATTTAAATTTTAATTAATTAATCTCTTTAATTAAAATAACTTTGTTACATTATACTTATAGTTATTATATTTTTGAGCAGATTATCGTAATTTAAAAATTTAAATTTAATTATAATATACATATATATACATATCAAATATGTCTGCATATTTATCGTAAAATCGAATATTTAAAAAAAATTTTTTGTAATAATAATGCTGACAAACAAGTAATTTTAACTCATAAAATATAGATATTTAACAAATCACAGTAAATTAAACAATATTGTTAATATATTGTGTATGTGTGTATGGATTTGTCAATATTTTTTTATTCTGTTGTTGTTACATAATTAAATGAAGTAATTATTATTATAAAAGTTATTTTTTTTTTTTGTATATTAAATTTAAATATTGCAATTTCATCATTATTAATTTAAATATTTTTGAAATTTTTGCCAAAAAGAAAAAAAAATTTTAATTGGCGACAATATTTTAATAAAAAAAATAATTTACAATTGAATTAGCATTAAAGCAAAAATGTGTTTAATAACCTGACGTACATGAGTAATATTATAATAATTTTACTTCATTTAAAATGTTATTTTAATGTTATTTAATATTGTTTGCAAGAAAATTTTTGGAAACACAATTTTGAATATTCGTTTATGTAATTAAAACACGTGTATTTGAAAGAATTTATTAAGAATTTACGAATCGATCAAATTGTTATTCTTCTTCAAATTTGTTTAAAATTTTGATTCAAATCTGTTACTATTGCAATCTTAATTGAATACAACAGCAAATATATTACGGCAAAAATATCATACTCATATACGGCAAATTTTCGCCATATTTAAGATTAAGATTATTTCCTTCATCCGCTAATAAAATTGGAAACAAATTGTTATTATTCTTCTATATATTTATCTATTCACAACGCAATTTGTAATTGCCTCAGATTTTAATTCAATTGTATCTTAATTTTATTTAATTACTCAATTATTATCACGGTCAACCAGTATTGCTATACTGAAGGATTTTTTCCATATATTATGGGAATTTTAACGAAAAAAAGGATTTTAACAAAAATATATGAAAATTTTTATAAATCACAAAAATTTTATCGTTCACACTACGAACTAACTAAATATTAAATTTTTAGAATCAAACCAATTACAAAGTAAAATTTGTCAGAAGCCACCACACGTTATATTTTATTTGTAACAGTTTTTGAAATTTTTCTACTGTAAAATAACATTTTGTATGGAAATAATTTTCATTGTCAATTTTATTACGTCAAATCATTTTTATGTTAGCTTTATAATTTGTCAAATGCCACTTCATTCTCACTGTCGAATTTTGATAGTTGTTCTTGAAATTTCGTGAATATTTGTAGGAATTTTTAAATTTTTTTGTAGTAAAATCTAGATTAAACATTGCATTTTGTAAAAAAATTCAAAGTTCTTAATGTCGCAACACTGTTCTCAAGTCAATTTCGACTCAAATTTTAACATCTTTTATTCATTTGTAAAATTTTTACTATTATCGTAATTTATATTTTTGCCAAATATTTACTACTTTATTTCAAATTTACTCAAATATCTCATTTAAATAATACAAAAATAATGTTACAGCAGTATAACATTATAATAGAAAACTAATAATTAAAAAGTAAATTATTTTTAATTACATTTGATACCAAAATAGAATAGTAAATCATTATAATCTAACACAAATTGTATAATTAAATGAAATAATAAATTAAATATAAATTAAAAATTAAAAATCATATGACAGGAATGTTAAAGTTAAATTATTAGCTATATAAGTTTGTGCTTCCAAATGTGCAACTATTATTCTTGATTTATTTTTTTAACAAAATAACAATCAATAATTAATTAGCATATACTCGTAAATAAAATTAAAAAATTTGATGTTCAAATCAAAATTTTTGTAATTAAATTCAAATTTTTATAATTTTCTTTTTTTTTTTTGATTTTTAGAAAAAAAATATTTAAATATCTTTTCAATTGTATTCATATAGAGTGAGAGAAATAAATAGTTAATAAAAATAATATAAAAAACAAAACATTACAGTTAATCACGATTTATTTGCAACAATAACAATAATAAGTAAAAAATAAAATTAGATTTTGGTAAATTTTATTAACTTTAGGGTATCTGTCGAAAAACAACGAAAAAAAAAACGAAATTGCATCATCTATAAAATTTTATGGTGATTTTGTAATTGCGATCATAAAATGCTGATTTAATTCAATAGTACACATTTTATCGTATTATTATAAATTGAGCAAAACATGTAAAACCGATTTAAAATTCAAAACAAGTAAAACCGGGGTTTATAACTGTTCTTTATATTTAGGATCGGAAAATTTTAATAATAAATAATTAAACAATTTTGTAACTAGTTTAGACAATTTTATTTCTTGTGCTCATCAATATTCTCTCATGAACGCAGTCGAGGAAATACTAAATCCTCTATTTCATTCCACAGGAATAAGACTTTCGAACTGAAGTGTAACACTGTCGCTAACACAATCGAAATCTTTAACAACGTAAATTAAAATTGAAAAAAAACCTCTTTTGCATAATTAACATTTTAAATTTTTTTTTTGATAAATTTTTTGATAAATCTAACATTAAAGTTAAGAATAAACTGCCTAACCACGACACTAATTCTACTAACAGTAACTTTATTAATAATAATAGAAATAGACTTGACAGTAGAAAAAAGAAAAACAATAGAGACACAAATTTTATCAATAACAATACTAACAAAATTAATACAAAACATAGTACTACTAATTTAAAAAACAACAATAACAGAAATAAAAATAGGAAAAACAATGACAAGATTAATAAAAATAAAGGCAGCAATAAAAGGAATAATAATAATAATAATAATAATAATAATAATAATAATAATAATAATAATAATAATAATAATAATAATAATAATAATAATAATAATAATAATAATAATAATATTAATAATAATAATAATAAAAATAATAACAATAATAATAATAATAATAATAACAATAATAATAATAATAACAATAATAATAATAATAATAATAATAATAATAATAATAATAATAATAATAATAATATTAATAATAATATTAACAATAATAATAATAATAATGATAATAATAATAATAATAATAATAATAATAATAATAATAATAATAATAATAATAATAATAATATTGATAATAATAACAATACCAGCAATAAGAACAATATTAATAACAATTATAGTATTAATATTAATGACAATAATAATAATAACAGCAATAATAATACTAATAGTAATGACAGTAATAATAATGACGGCAACAATAATACTGACAATCTTATGAATAATGGTGCCAATAACAATAATATTGGCAAGTATTCAAATTTCATCCAGGGCGAAACATTCAACGGGACCGTAAAAGCTCAAACTTGTAAGAGTGGCGAAACCAATGCGGCGACTATTCAGACTACTCTAATTCCCATCTTGCCTTCACAATCTTTTATAGATCCACTTGTTCCACCAGTTGTTCGTATGACAAAAAAGGCAGTTGAGGCTGGTGACAGTACGTACATTTTGTCTCGCTTTAGAGACAGGGTTGTCTATGAAAACGTTAAGCTTTATCTGGCTTACTTACATGACGCGGCGGACACAGTGCATCATGAAGGCAAGACTCAGTTCAGCATAAAAGTTTTCATAGAAAGTGAGGGTCTCCCCTCTGATTACACTCTCCTCCTGAGACTGTACAAAAGATTTCATGAAACTTTAAATATGCAACCTGAAAGTGTCGAGAAGGACCTTCAGACTTATCGGAAACACATGAAGAGTAAATGGGTTGATTACTTACAAAGAATGAGGGAATCAAACGATAGGTTTTTTCTTCCGTCGGGATCCTCTAAATCACCATCAAAATGGTTTAAATAGTGACGGACCCACCCTCAAAGCCTCCCATAGTAGTCTTGTGACTATTCGTCCCATCAAATCATCTGTTTTCCCTAACATATTTTACCATAATTGCAGCGGTTTGAGAGGAAAGCTTAAAAATCTCTTTATTGACGCTAAATCTTGCAATTTCAATATTTTAACTCTTACGGAAACGTGGTTGAACGATTCTTTCAAAAATGAGGAAATACTTGACAGTAATTGGTCTGTATACAGAAAAGATCGTGATTATACAGCTACTGGTCAATCCAGGGGTGGGGGCGTTTTGATTGCCGTCAATAATCGGTTACCAAACCAATTGGTATCCACTTCAGTTTTTTCCACATTCGACCATCAATTTATCAAAATATACTCAGGTAGAATCTATACCTATGTGGGAGTGGTTTACTTCCCCCCTAATTCTGACGAATCCTCTTATAACGATTTCTTTACCATATGTAACGAAATATTTTCACAAATGCATGAGGATGATGAGATAGTTGTTCTAGGTGATTTTAATCGGTCGGCTTTATCGTTTATCAACGATGAATGTGATAACCATCTTCTTCCAGTCAACTTCATGGAAGACATCGATTTTAATCTCGTTAGTACGTTCTATGGGAACGACTTGCAGCAGGTGGTACGTTACCCAAATGAAAGAGGTAATTGGTTGGACTTAGCTTTCTCAAATGCCTATGACAGCACACGGGTTCGACTTGCTACAGACGAAGAGAACCTTTTCGAAAATTCTATTCATCATAATGCAATTGTTCTCGAATTTCCTAATAACAAACTTAAGTTCTCTAAATCTTACAATAAAGAGATTGTATATGATTTTCTTAACGCCGACTACAACAGCATCAATTATGCTCTTAGCTTAATTAATTGGAACGATATGTTCCATCAGGACAATTTAGACAATATTATCTCCGATTTTTACTCTATTTTGTTCAGATTAATTGACGCCCATGTTCCAAGAATCCTTAAAAAGGATAGACTGGCGGAACCATGGTTAGACCGTAATTTAAGACAATTACGTAATCGGAGAAATAAATTATACAATAAAATTAAGCATTCTAGGGACAATAACTCACTTATTAATGAATATAATGAGTTGGCGAATGAATTCAAAAATAAATCCAATGAGGCATATGATATTTATATCCAAAATATAGGCAGCTCGATTTTGGGGAACCCGAAAAGATTTTTTGACTTTGTTAACTCCAAACGTAAATCGTCGGGATATCCGAGCTCCATGAGCAAGAACGGGTTAATATCATCTTCTAACTCTGAGATTTGCAATTTTTTTGCCGATAGTTTTCAACAAACTTATAGATTAGATTCTCTTTCTAATTATGTCTTTACCCCCACTAGTATAGATAACGGTCATCCCCTTTTTAAAGATGTTCATCTTTCAGTAGACAACGTACTTCAGGGTATTTGTGACTTAGAAACCAATAAAGGACCTGGACCGGACCTTATACCACCTATACTTCTTCATAACTGTAGACACAATTTATCATATCCGCTTACTTTGATTTTTAACAAATCATTATCCTCTGGTTTTTTCCCGTCAATATGGAAAACTTCATACCTCATACCTATTCATAAAAAGGGGGATAAGACTGCGGTTGAAAACTATAGGGGAATTGCCATTCAATCTGTCATTCCTAAATTACTTGAAAAATTGGTCACGGGTATAATTGCACCCATTGTTAACCCATTACTAAATAATGAGCAACACGGCTTTAGGACTGGTCGCTCTGCGACCACCAATCTTTCAATTTTTACATCCGATATTCTTTCGTTTATGGAAAGGGGGTTTCAAGTGGATGCGATATATACAGACTTCAGCAAAGCTTTTGATCGCATTGATCACGTTGTCTTAGAGCATAAGCTAAGACAATTTGGTTTTAGGAACCCACTATTGGGATGGTTAAAATCTTACTTCACTGAAAGGACCCAATTTGTCAGGTTCCAGGGTGTTAAGTCGAAACCTATCCATGTCTACTCTGGAGTTCCCCAAGGAAGTCATTTAGGCCCTATTCTTTTCAATATCTTCATTTCTGACCTCTCTCAGTGTTTGGCGGGTGTTCCGCATCTGATTTATGCTGATGATCTGAAAATGTATCATATTGTAAGGGATATTTCTGACACTAATTATCTCCAATTAAAGTTAGAACATCTAAATTCTTGGTGCGAGACTAATAAATTAGAACTTAACGTTAAAAAATGTTATGTTATTAGTTTTTCACGTAAGCGTTCAAACCTCTTTCAAGAATATTCACTTCAAAACTCCATTCTAGAACGCGTTGACCATATTACTGATCTAGGTATTATTATGGACAGTAAACTCAATTTCAATTTTCATTATGATTCCATTGTTTCTAAAGCAAGCAAAATGCTAGGTTTCATTAAGAGGAGAGCCAGAGAATTCAACAATACTGAAGTAACCAAATCCCTCTATTGCTCCCTTGTTCGTTCTGTTCTTGAATATGGCAGTATTATTTGGGATCCGGCATTTTCTGTACACAGAAATAAAATTGAGTCGGTTCAAAAACAATTTTTGTTATTTGCTTTGAGAGGCCAATATAACCCCAATGACTTCCAAAATATTCCTTCATATAAAATTAGACTTCAATCCCTGAATATGTTAAGTCTGGAGTCACGCCGGTCTTTGTTGTCTTCTTGTTTTACCTATGATGTCCTAACAGGAAAAATAGACGTTGACTTCATTAGAGACAAAATTATTATCAACAACGACGTCAGACCTACCAGACATACTAAATTCTTAAAAGAATATACGCATAGGACTGAATATGCTAAAAATGAACCAATAAATAGATGTTGTACTGTATTCAATCGTTTTAGTCATTTTTTTTCACCAGTAGTTACAAAATACACCTTCAAAAAAAAAATTCATAATTCACTACTGACCTAGTACAATATCATATGATAATTATACGTATGACCTAATTGTACAATTATTAAATCATATTAATATTAAATACCTACTCAGCATAAATGATAACATAATAAAATTCTTTCTTTTTATTTATTATTTTTTTTTTAAATGTATCATATTACATTTGTGTCATAAATTCATTTAATGTTTTGTTAGTGTAATTCAACTTAGTCTATAAGTATGTATAATGTATATTTTTGTCAATTATTGTAAACTATGTAAATTTTTGTAATTATGTAGCATCTTGCTTGGTGCAAATTAAATAAAATAAAATAAAAATAAAAAAATAAAAAATTTGTTTGCATTTATTAGGAACAAGTTTAAGTTTAAAGAATTAGTTTCACAAGTACGGAACCAAGTATGAGGTACATTTATCAAATTTTATTGGAGTATAAATAAAGCTATTATTACCGCCCCTATGAATTTATACAGTAAAAATTTAAATTCAAATGACCATAGAATTTCAACTAACTTAGACAGATTTTCCTTATAACCACAGATTCATTATCAAAAAATTCTCCAAACAAATACATATTTATTTTATTTATAATACAATCAAATAATTCATAATTTTGTCAAGTTCTAATCGTATTTTGCAATTTTGAATTACATATATAAAAATTGAAACAGTTATAATATTAATTTTTAAGTTGAATGTAACTGTTAAATCGGATTGTTTGTCTCGATATTATTGTTATTATTGAGATTATTGTTGTTATCATCGTATTTTAATTTTTATAAAATTTTTTGCAAATTCATCTACAAATCAAATTGCAAATCATCAAAATAATATTTAAAATAAAAAAAAAGCAAAAATAAAAATTATTTCTTAACAACTAAACAATAATTTTAAAAGGTGTAATTTTCATTCTGCCTCTCCCCAACAATTACTTTTCAGCTAACAGTAGGAGATAATAATAATAATAACAACAAATTTTCAGCTACATACATATATTGCAAATATAGTAGTGTTGTGTTGTGATAGCAAGAAACGAAAAATAATAAAAATTATTATTACAAAATATTAATTTTTTAAGAGATAAAATGCAATTTATTAAAAGAAAAAAGAGAATAGAAATAGTTTCGAAGAGAGGTCATTCGACTATTTTTCTTGTGCAACTTTTAAAATTGATAAAAATTTTTGTTTAAATTTTGACAAGAAGGTAATAACAATCTAACTTCTATTAATGTATGAGTAACTGTTGTAGTCAAAGTAATGAAATGGAAGTGTTAAAAAATTAATGGATTTTTTTCACAAAAGCGACAATAAAACAAAGGTTGTACTCAAGGCAAAATTTTTTTAGGCAAAATTTAGTTTTAATTTTGATTTTCTTTTAAACTTTTTTAATAAAAAGTGTTTAAAATGTGACGCATTAATTATTTTTAGAACTTTTCCAAAAAATATTAGTTTCTCATTAGTTTCTTATTAATTTCGCTTTGTCCGTCGGTTCGCCCGTCAGTTCGCCCGTCAATCTGTGTGTCTGTTTACAATTTTTGTCCATCCTCTCTAAAATTATCGCCATTTGGAATTTGTAAAATTTGAATTTACGGCACCTTATATTTCCGAAACTGGAAAGTTGACCAAATTTTTGTTAACCCTTGAAATCGGCCATTATATTAACGCCTCTACTTCAGTTTTTTTCTTATCTCATCCTAAAAGTAGGCAATCATTTAAAATAATTTGACTTAATAATATAATAGATTTTTTTTACCAGAAGTATTTTCATTTGTTTAATAGAAAAGTGCTACCTTGCAAACTATTGGTTCGACCCAAATTTATTTATATTAATTGCCTTAAAGTGAATTATAATAATGAATTCTATTTTCTTAAAATTTGTACACATTACAAAGTCAAATAGAATATATGGAAACTTTTGTATTTCAGTTATAACTTTATGAAAACATTATCGAAATATTATTGAAATTTAAACCGAGATGATTCGTTATTCGATTTTTGAACTATTTGAAGAGTAGACAAGAATGTTTACAGTTACTATTGTAATAATAATTATTAGTTATCACCATTTATAACAGTTGAAACTAAAAACTGTACATTCTAATAAAGTGTGCCTCATATTTTTAAAAACAAAAGAATATAATCTAGTAGTATAAGTACATACACTTATTGTGCAGACAAGTTTAGAGAACCCTATCACCGGCATGCAATTTTCAATGCACCTTTAAGCAACAAATGCAAATCATTTGTAATGAATTTTTGCTTTTCAGTTTTTCTTTTCAAAAAATATAAATTTATTGGTCATTATTGTATTTATACAATACTGAATAAAGAACCCATTCTTTTTGATATTTAAATTCATATAATTTTTTTGACAATAGTGCCAATATTTTGCCACATTATTTAAGCACATTTTCCTTTTTCTTATGCATACTTTGTTTTATTATGTTTTGCTTATTGTTTCATATTCCTGCACTGTCAACTAAAATACAAGTATAACACATTGATAATTTGTTTTTGCAAACGTTCACAATGGCAATGTAATAACTTTTTAATATTTATTCAGGGACGTTACTTTCGTATAAAATTACTGTATTTTTTGATTGTAAGCTTATATAATCGGAATCAATGTGATTTACAACAATAATAATTTCTATTTCGCGAAAAAGATGCTAAAATTCATTTAATTAGCAAATATATTTTGTTTATAATATTTTTGATTACAAATTTCGATTGCCTTCCAAATTAAAATTTTACATAGAATAAAAAAAACTTTGGTAATAATTTCACATCTAAGTTACTAGAGATCTAGACTCTTCCTTTTTTTCAGAATTTTTTAACAAACCCTCATTATTACTCCTTGTTATTTAAATATTCTAATTTAATTGCAAACAACCCTGAGATTTCGTTCACACATTCTAATCATAAAATTATTTTTCATTCTTCTCATATTTCATGAAAATTATAAGTATAAGGTCATTGCAGTTTATTTTACTCTCCTTCATATTATACCGTCGATTATTTGTAGCAAGAAATAAGTGTTTACTATCTCCCCCTAAATCATTTTATCACCTTATTGCTCGTTACAATAAAACATTTTTTTTTGTGTTTGTGGTACAGAGAATTTTACTTGTGTATTTAATATAGATTGCATGGCATGATAGTAAAAAAGAAGGCAGTAAAATAAAATAAAAATTAAAAAAAAAAAATTATTATCAAGTAGCTTAGCTAACTAAATTTTTTTTTTTGTAAATATGTACATAAGTATGTAAGCATAAAAAAAAATTAAAAAAAAATCGAGCAAAAATAAAAGCAAGAAAAAATCATCCATTTTATCAATGCGTACATTTTCGTTCGAGACTCGAATAATAAATATGTAGTTGAATTAAGATAAAAAAAAAAATGAGAAAAAAAAAATTATGTAAAAACAATACTACCCAAAATGGTCAATTTCTTGAATCTCAGATGAATAATACGAAAACGTACATATGTACGTACTTACATACATATTTACATATGTAGGCACAATCAAACATACACACGATTACAAGCAATTGTAACATTAATAAAGCAAAAAAAAAATATAAAACTTTTGTATCTAAGGTGACTTTAAGAATAAAATATAAGAAAAATAAAAAATAAAAATATAAAAAACAAAGCATAGCAGAGAAAAAATTGAAATGTAAATGAAACGGTTGACGCGCATATACCGCATTTTCTTAATATGCTCTTCCATCACCCTCTCCTTTAATGCCTTCGTTCGATTGTGAAACGAAATGAAAATTGAGAAAACAAAAAATATTAAAAAAAGAGAAAAAAAATTGATATTTCTTGTTTTTTTTTCTCATTTTTTTTTTTTAATTTCTTACATTTTATCTCTTTATTATTATTTTTTTTATTTTTCCTTTTATATTTTATACAATATACGCCAATATTTATATATTATCATAAATTGTACATGAATGTATACACTTGTATAACAATATTTTATTTTCAATAGGTTACAACCCTTCAATCATGAGATTCATTTAATCCATTTTTTCACAGTATACCAAAATTTATATTTGAACAGATTTTGAACTGTTATATCGGAAAATAGCTTTCTTATGTTTTTTAATGCCACATTTCTTAACTATTACTTTGACAGAATGCCCTATATTTTGAGTGTTGTCGCAATTCTGTATCTAATTCTGTTTTAATTATAAGATTTTGCTTACAATGGTAAATAAACTCTCAGCTCAATTTAAGCAATTCAAAATTAATTTCCGATCCCAAAATCGATTGTCTTAATTTTCAATTTTAAGTCAAATAAATATTCACATACATAATATGTATATTACATATTCGTTCGTCCATTAAACGTGAAGAATTTCAAACGGCAACACTTTCACTTTAAAAGATATATATACATTAATGTTTCATAAAATTTACACCTGTATTACATTCAAATACATTTGAAAACAACACAATTTTTAGTTAATTAATGGAGGAACTAACTAAATCAACAATAATTTGAATCTAGCTGCCGAATGAAAAAAAATTCAAAGTGATATCAAATTCGTAATAACAATTATTAAATATATGAAAGAGAAAATATGAGATTTTATTTCACCTTACTTCCAATTCTATCATTTTTTTCTGTTTGATTTGATACTGTTATACTATACATATGCGAGCATTGATATACACACATATACATTTTGCATTTCATTAAACATTAAACATTATACTATATTCGTACGTACTAGCATATTCATTGTATGAAAACATTTTATAATAGTTTCTCTATATTTATATTAATATCTCACTATTATACTTAGGTACATATGTATGAGAGTATGTTTTGTGTAACATATTTTTATATTTTAGATTTATTATGTAGTTACATACTTATATTATATCCATACATACATACATATTGTATTACATATGTGCCCAGAAACTGTCATATGTATATAACAATAAAAAATTTTTCTATAAATTGAATTTTATATTTGTATTGTTAGGTAGATAAGTAAATAAATATTTTTTTGCACACAATATATATTTCATATCTAAAGTTCTTCAATTTAAACAAGACATTATAGAAGATTGGCATTTATGTATGTAGATATGTGCTCCATATTAAAAAAATTCATATATTTCAAATTGGAAAAAATATTAGTTCATTTCTTTCCTATATATTAACACTGAAATTAATGGCATAATTAGTTAAAAGAATTTATACTAATGTCACTCAATAATCGGAAAAAATTATTTAATTCTCTTTAAACTTCCAAATCTGAGAATTTGTTTTAAAATAAAAATTTATTATTTTTATTCAAACAATTCATTAAATACTAATATGTATATCAAATGATATTTCGTAACCGAATACAAATACTATGCAGTCGGACCCCAGTAACATGACTCGCCTTAACGAATATTAAAAATAATAAACGATTAATTTTTCAATCAATTCAATTGTACGCATAATAGGACCTTCTCCCAAATTTAGTATTTATTTAAGATTTTATGAGAACAAAAATGCACTCGTTGAATTTTAATACGCAAATCTAAAACGTCATGTTTTCGAGAGGTTGTTTATATTCGCAATCAAATTATTTGATGTTGAGACAATTTTCTTTAAAAGAGAATTTTTTCCTGTTACCAAAACCGTTATAAGAAATTTCGTATTATCAGAACAATTTCAATTTAAGCTGAGATTTTTCATGTTAAGGAGTAAAAAGTATGAGAGAATTGAATCTATTTATGATACAAAATGCAATAAAATAATTCGTGTCTCGGAAGAATTTTGTCTTGTGTTCGTGTACTTATGCATACTTAATTTTTAATTATGATTTTATCAGGTTCATTATTATTTCCTAAATCTGATAATTAAGATTTTGATGGTTATTTATCCATCCATATGGATGGATGGTCCATATTGTATAGTGATGATGGTCCATATTGTATAGTGATTTCTGATTTGAATATTGATTTCGTGAGAGATTTCGTGTTGCAATTATTTCTATCATGGAATTATATGTACTATGTGTATATAATTGGAATAAACAATTCGAATTAGGATTAAACTATGGAGAATTCAATTTATTTTGGTAACATTCTTAGTTTTTAGAAATATTAAAGAACATTTAATGAATTTCTCTTAATAACCACTGGATACAGAAATTTAGAAACTGGAATTACTGATTCTAACCTATTTACAATAATATGAGCTTTGTTATTTTCATGTTACCTTCTTTTTATTCTATTGTAGTAAATAGTTATGTGCTAATTTTCAAATAAAAAAAAATTTAATAACATTATTATCTATCTCTTTCTCATACTATACAACATGTATACACATATTGTGTACAAACCTAAAATAAATATGTATAACAAGAGTATTATTGTACGTACAAGCTATGTAGAACTTATAGAAGCACTTGCGCCCGTATATATGTTTGTATGTTCATATATGTACGTCTGTTTGTATGTATGTTAATTATAAAAAAAAAAAATTTTTTCTTGTTTTTATTCCTTTTTTGTTTCATTTGTTTTCTCTGTTCGTTCAACAAAAAAAAAACCATTTTCATTTCTTATTTTTCGTGTTTTTGTTTTTTTTTGAAGGTAAAATGGTGTTGCCAAGGGAAGACCAACAAATTATATGTAAATAATATAAAATAAAATAACTTTTTTTTTTTGCAATTTCTCGAACAGACCAAAAAATAAAAACAAAAGTGAAATAAAAAAAAAAATAAAATGTTTTTTTTTAATGGAAAAATTTTAATTTTCATAAAAAAGAAGAAAAAATGCGAAAGAAAACAAAAAATAGAAAAGAAAATTTTTAAAATCTAATTTTTTTTTTCAGTTTTTCTTTATTTTTTCTTTCTTACTTCGTTCTTTTAGTTTTCTTCTTTTTTTTTTTTGGGAAAGTTTTTGTTACTCTTATGTACCTTTAATATATAAATTTAAGACTTTTTTCATAA
The DNA here is from genome assembly GCF_029603195.1 of Condylostylus longicornis. Lineage (NCBI taxonomy): Eukaryota > Metazoa > Arthropoda > Insecta > Diptera > Dolichopodidae > Condylostylus > Condylostylus longicornis. The sequence continues at coordinate 2,546,949 of NW_026577982.1, forward strand.
ATGAGCGTACATATACATATACATATAAATTCCTACAATAATAATTGTAGGTAAGTTTAAACATACGTAAGGTAACAGTAAAAACTCTTCTTATATTATGCATACTTACATATATACAGTATCGTCGCGATAATTCGAACAATTAGATACCCAAATCTTTCAGAATAATCGATTTGTTCGAATTGCAAAAACTAGCTACATACACAAAATTAGTGAATGAAAACTTGTTAATTCTTAGTATTGCTTACAAAATAAGTTTTTAAATTTAGAAATGAAAATTACGATTTTCATACTGATATTGTCAATTTTAAAGAATTGCCTCAATTTTAGAAGAACATTTTCGTGTGAATAATGATATAAAAGTTCAAGTCTTGTCATCAAATTTAGGTCTGTGGGTTTTTTCATGCCTCTGTTTTCTTTGCTATCAGCACATTGTTAACGTATATATTTAAGATATTAGTTCATAAGCATTGAATAAGTCTGTAGTTGTAAAAAGTAAAATGATTTTTACTTATGCTCAAATGTATGTAGAAATACGAGTATGTAAAAGATGCCCACAAAACCAAATAAAAGGTGACAAAATCAATAACAACAGAACTGAAATTTGTTCTTTAAATTCTTAATATTCTTTTAAATGTTACTATACCTTATCTGTTTTTAAGTTACACACTTCCTTTTTTTTATACGCTTACTCGTAATTAGCAAAGGAGGCACTGATTACATCAGAATGACTATTTGTATTACCGCCGTGTCCGAACAATCAAGTATCCAAATTATCGTGACGGTACTGTAAAAACATGTAGTCGATTAGTTTTTTTCTTTTTCCCAAATAATCTAATGAAAATTTGTTTGTCGGTTTTTCTTTTTATTTTTCTTCTTTTTCTACAACTTACTTATATTATTTTTTTTTTTCTCTCTCTCTCTCTTTCTCTTTCTGTTTTGTGTTCTTAAAGTTTAATTGGTGATAACAAGCATTTTATTTTCTTGCAATAATAATAATTTTTTTTTTGTTTCTTAAAAATTTTCTAAAATTTACTTTTTTTTCTTAATAAAAATTTTTTTTTTTATCTTAAGAAAATAATGCATAAATTTATCTAATAATAAAAAGTTTTTTTTTTTATTTTTTTAATGAAAAAGTTTTATAATAATGAAATTTTACTAAAATTATGTCAAAACAGAAAAAAATAACAAAAAAATAAACATACTGAAATTAAAATAAGGAAGATTACATTAAATTTCATTAATTTAAATCAAGTTTTAAAAAACTAAATTCAATATATACACACACACATACGCATTAATGTATGAATACTGGAATAAACAATTAAAAATTTAATATTTAAGAAAAAGATTTCTGTTTTATAAATTTTAAATTCTAAATATCACAGAATTCCTTAATATTTTTTCACAATATTTTCTAAATTCTAAATTTTTGTGAATTAATTTTTGTGAGAAATGTAGGAAACACATACATACATACATTATAAAGAATGTAAATACATTTAATAATACCCTCTAGTATCTAAAGTCTAGACATATGAAAAAAAAAATTAATCTTTCATTGTTGCCTAACTAAATACTGCCTAAAATCATGCTTAAAATAATTTATGCATACTCGTATTAAGTGCAAAAAAATAAATTTAAGGATATGAAAATTTAAGGACATATTATATAGTATTTATGATTTGAAAACTTAAATTCGAGCTCTGGAGGCAGAAACATATGCAGAATTTTTGATCAAATCCATTGCACGTAAATTATTAATTGAATCCAAAATATGCATGTACTCAATTGACATCAAAATTGCTAATGATTAAAATATCATAATATGTAAACGTCATTTGCAAATGCAGTCAATTTCATTTTTAAATATAGAATATTTTTTTTATAATTTTTGATTGCACTTAATCACCCAATGAATTCAACTGTTTTAATTGGAAATTTATCCTTTGTTTTGTGTCATTTTCGTCCATACGTCAATTATTTCTCAAAATTTTTGAATAACATGAAATAATTATTTGAACCTAAACATTAAATTATTAAATATTAAAAGATCATTAAATATTCTAGTAAAAAATTATAAAATTATTTAAAATATTTTCGATAAAATTTTTTTCTCTTAAATAGAATAAAGCAATTAAAAACTCATTTTGTATAATAAATATACGGAAGAGAATTTTTTATTAAAACATTTTTTTTCTAATTAATATTTTTTAATTTTTATAAAATTATTTTCTTAAAAATTAAAGATCCTTGAATTTTTTTATTCATATTTCTATTTATTTTTTTCTATGTTTCTTTTAAATTTGCCTTGCTTGCAATTATAATCAATAGAAAAATTTCTAAAATCTAAAAATAGAATTTCATATAAACAGACAAAATTTTCTTTAAGAAAATTTTTGCATAAGTACCTTAAAAAAGAATAATTTACACGTCATAATTATAATATTTGTTTGTACCTATTCATATTATTATAATCAAGGACACAAACCTTTTATTATTAGAATAAGGGGAGAAGAGATAAAAGCCAGCAATTACCTTTTGGCAATTTTTATAAAAAAATTATTATAAGATTTTCTTATTTGCATTTTCTTTCAAAAAATTTCTTTTCATTACCTAAAGCGTTTTTGTTTTTTATCACAAAAAAAAAAATATAAATTTTATTAAAGACATAAACCCAAATTATTATTCTCACAATATATTGTATGTATAATTTCTTTCTCTTCTTCTTCTTCTTTACATCACAAACATTCAAATCCCTTTTTTGAATTAATTTTTTTTTTTGTAAAAATTTGTCAGATTTTAAAAATAAAATTGAAATAGAAAAAAAAAATGAAATTAAAATTTATAACCCCATTTATGTAAATATGTATACAATTATGTTATATTTATCTATCTATATATATTTAATTATTTGTATGTAAAAGATTTTATTATATACTTAAACAAATTTTATTTATATGGCGGAACGGTAGGCGTTAATAACCATAATAATAATTTATTATATTAGAAATAACAAATAATTTGGACTAATGAATATGATTTGTCTGTCAAGCAAACCCTAATTATTACACAATTAAATTTTGCTACCAATGTGAAAATAATGAAATTTAGTACAATTACACCTACATATTCTAGAACAGAATCCAATTTAAAACGAGGCCAATATGTTAAATATTATAAATCTAAATCATTACACGCTGTCTGGTGTCGTATTATGACAGATGTCAAACTAATGTTAAAACTATGTTGGAATTTATGAGAATCCTTGTAAGTTAAAATGTTTTGGAGTAAGACTTTATAAGTTTCGTTTTATGAGTAAACTATTAACGTTTTTGAGACACTCGAACATATACGCAAGTGAAAAACTTATAATCTGAGATCGGATTACTAAAATCTTTGAGATTTTAATCAATGCTCGTAGCATGCAAATTAAAATGAATATACTATGTTTCTGATATTATCACAAAATTTAATTGAATTCCTGAAAATTGCATATATGTAGGCGCAACAAAATTTTAAAAATGTATGTATATTGGTTTTCTGTCAAACGAGCAAAATAAAATTTTATAAAATTTTACAAAATAATTTTGTGTTTAAGCACAGAATAATTTATTTTTTTTTTTAAATCAAAATAAATTCTAAAGAAAATAAAAACAAAAAAAGTGCTTTTGAAGAGTTCTTCAGTGAAATTCAATTGACAATGTAATCCAGTTATAATTATTTTAAATACATACATACATATATACAAAAATCTAAACATAAATAATTGTATGGAACGCGCGTAATTGTGTTTGTATTTAATAATTTAAGTAGGTGATAATAAACAAATAATAAAAAATAAAAACAGCAAAATACGTAAGCACCGCAGGTAGGATGTTCATAATAATGACGATGATGATGTCATTTCTGCTGGCAGAAAAAAACAATTTTTTTTGTTTGAATATTTCAATAACATGGAAGCCAATTACCGTTTGTAAATGGATACACTTACATTTGACATTTTTAGTAATAGATGTCGCTTAGATAAATTTACGAATTACAAAATATAATATTTTAATAATTTTTTTCAATAATTTAACGGTATTATGAATATTGAAATAAAATTTAAATTATGTAAATTATAAAATTTTCTAGGTAAACTATTAAATCATTAACCCACTTATTCCAATAATGCCATGAAATTGTAAGTTGTGTCGGACAAAATTTTTCCAAAATCCAATTTCGAAGCAATTTCGAAATGTGCGTTCCAAATCAAAAAAAAAAACACTTGAAGCAGTATATATGTATATATATTCGAAACGTTTTAGAAGTCAATGACAATATTGATGACCTTGAAAAAACTAGGTGACTTAAATAAGTTTTAATTGTTCTTTTAACTTAAAATTATACTAATGTGTTGCATTCCTTAATTGAAATTTCATATGTAAGTTCTATGTATAGATTGTAGATTTGCAGATTTTTCAAGGGAACCGAATGGGGCAGAAGTATCCTCCGGGCCACCACAGCCATTTACGACTTATTGTAGCCCCCTATGCCCCTGCTATAATATCCCCGTTCCAAGTATGAAACAGGAGATATCCATAAGGGAGTTAGACAGCAGTTCCCGAACACTTAAGAAACCCTGTGCATCACTGCCCCCGCAAAATTTGTACTGGGCAATAACGTGAACCCGGCTCCTAAGCCTTGATCCAATGTTATGTAACAAATTTGAAGTGAAATTTAAAATCTTTGAGTCACTTATGTGTTACTTTTTAAATGAAATCAATCAATAAAAAAAAACATTAAAAGTCAAAACAAAAAAAAAATTTTTTTTTGTGAGGCAATTTACACTTATGATTAGCACTCTGCGTAGACGACAAAAAAAATTTTTTCCAGTATTGTTGAATACACACTAATAAAATAAATATTATAAATAAGGCGTTAACAAAAAAATTAATTTTTTTATTTTCAAAAGCTATAATCGATTCGGTAAATAAAATATTATAATCGAATTTATACTTTTGACATTTAAAAAATAAAAATTATAATAATATAGAATAAATAATGGAAAGTGAAATATAAGCACATTCTAAAAACACAATATATGGGAAATTATAATTGATTTCCCATTCTGTAAACAACAAATAATGTAGTGATAAGTGATAACTCCCGCCTACAAGATTCCTGTTTACTTAACCTAGAAAATTTTCGTTTCCTTAAATTACGTTAAAAATTACGTAAAGTTCTACCTACCTAGAAAGCTGTTTGTTATTAATTGGAGATTATTTTAAGAAAAATTCTTGACCAGTGTTGCCACATCTTGGGGAATTTCCTATTTTGAGCGAATATTCAAATCTTGAAGGGAAAAAAGTGAAAAATGCCAAAAATCGTAGGAATTTTCCTTGAAAACTTTTCATTAAAATTTATTTTTTTTTTATTTTATTTTCCTTTTTTTATTTTTGACAATATATTTCAAATATCGATTTTGGTTGGAAAACGTCATAATCTATTGGTATTTAATATTATTTTTTCTGTATAATTTTTTAGTTTTATTTTAATTGAGTTCTGACTGAATCCAAGCTAAGCCGTATGTAGATTAAAAATCTTATTAAATCTTATAATAAGCAAATTATCAATTTCTTAACCTTATAACTTTTAAAATTCCCTATTACCCTATGCTTATTTCATGTAATAAACCTGTTGCATGTGTTTACACTATTAGTGAATTATTGGTGGATTATTAGTGATGATTGGTGAAGTTTTAATTCAAAATTTTAATTCAGCTTTTCGAATAATATTTCATAACTTTTTATTCTATGATTTTTTATATTTGAAAATTTATTATTCTAAAATTATTGACCCCCATACCGTTTGATAACGTAAATACTTTTTAAATCATTAATTATTTGGAAACTAAATTTGCATTAAAAATTTTAATTGTTTACTCTAAAATAAATTTTCAAATAAATATCTCAAAAATATTAAGAAAATTTATTAAAAAATAAAATACATCGTAAAAATTTTGAATCGAAAAAATAAGATTTTCAATCAAAATAAATTAATTTAAATAATAAGATAAAATTTTAAATTTATTTTCGAATAAAATTCAAAACAATATATGTATTTGATTTATTCTATATTAAAATATTTTAAATAATCTAAACTTAAATAATTTTCTAAACCTAAAAATCTGCATTATAGAAATCAACAATTTAGTATTATTGTTTATTTCAGCACCATATTTAATATTTTATTTATTGACAGATTTAATATTTAAATTTTATATTTTAAATTACAATATTGTTATAATTCTATTCTTATTATTATTATTTTTGTATTTAATTTAACAAAATTATTATCTTAAATCAAAAATATTTAAATAAAACTCTAATGTTAAAATGTTTACATATATTTAGATACAGGGTGGTAAAGTCCAATTGTTAAAGCTGTCAGGAGTTTTTTAGGAAAAAAATTATTTGCATAAAAAATAAAGTTATGAATACCAAAGTTGTGAAGGATGGAAAAAAATATCGGACATTTTTGGAATAAATAGCATTCTTTTTTTAAATTTTCAGTTTTTCAATCAAAAATTTTGGGTTTGAGCAGCTATTACTTAAAAACAGTAAGTGGGATACCAATCATCGATGTACTAATATGTAGGTCTATCAATTAACAAAAAAGTTTCCGAACATAACTTTACCGTAATTACACGGCTTTGAAGCTATATTTGTCGGAAAAGATATTTGTCGGACAGTATATCACTTCTTTTCTTAAAAAATTCCAACGAATCACCACCCGAGAACTTAAACACTTGGACCAAACCACCCTGTATATGTTCTCGTAACATATATACGTATACATAAACTATAATATACTGTATATATATGTATATGTGTTTTATAAACAATTACCATATTGAATAAATTAACAAATTGGATTTTGATTTTCTAAATTAATAATTTTTATTTACATACATACATACATACATATAAAAAATTGTTACGATTTTTTTTTCAAATTTCAAAGATAAAATTTCTTAAGTCAAAAAAATATTCACAATTTTTTTGATTTGTTTTTTGTTTTATTTGATTTTTATCGTGTTATAATAAAAAATTTTTTTTTGTGTTTCTTAGTAACCATATGTGATTTTAATCAATTATCATACAATTAAACAATTTTTGCAGGGGCAATCTTCTTAATTTTATAAATTGTTTTTAAAAATTTTAGATTATTTGTGAATAATTAAAATTAGTTTTAGAATAATTTGAATAAAATTCATTAAAATTTGAAATATTTGTAGCGTAAAATATTTGTAAAATATTACTTGAAGATTTGGTTACCTTAAAAGTATGCAGCTTTAGAGCATCTAACTTGCTAATTTATCCTTAAATTTGAAATGAAATCACGACCATAAACCTGCTTATACAGTTTTCCATAATTTCGAAATTTTGCAATATGGAGTTGAAAGATTTACACAAACAAGAAAGCAACAACAATATGCAAGTAAAAAATTTGAAATTAAAAAATAATAAACTGACATATTTCAAAATTTTTGTCACAACCAATATTTTTTTGGAAATTTCTTTTATATTATGTGGGTCGAGCTGGTTAATCCTAACGTGTCTCTTATAAACAAATTATAATAACCAGCCAGAGTCCTTAATAAACAAATAGCTGTGTTAATAAGCATTATTGTGATCAATGCAAATTTAAATTAAGAATAAAATGAAATCAAAGGCAATCCAACTTGACTTAGTCGAGTTATTAAGAAATCTGATCCTCCTATTTTCACAATTGTAGATATATATATACTGTATATAAACATGTGACAAGAATACTTAGTATATAGCCAAAATAATTATTATTTCATATTTCAATTTGATTTAACAAAAAAAAATTTTTCAACTATATGAACAAGTCACGAATTTTTGTGACTATTGTAATTCAAAAAAAAACTAGTTATTAAAGTTTATATATACACGTGTAATTTAGAATAATGAAAACATTTATAAATTTAAAATCTTGTTAATCACAAAATTATTTTGTAATTTTAGTTGAAACAAAACTAAAATTAAATTGCTCGAATTTTAAAGTGTTAAAGTCTTCTTTTATCGCTCAATTGGTTTTTTTTTGTTTTTACATTTTTTGTGTGAGTAAAAATTAAAAAAAAAGACGTGAAATTTTGAACTTTATGATGATGATGATGACATAATATACCGTTCATATCTTTTAATTAACATATATATACAAATATATTTATATGTACATATACAAACATATATGCATTAAATGTAAATTATATATATACGTATGTTAAATTGTTTTGGCACGTGTAACCAATAAAAATTCAATGATTTGATTATAGACTAATACATGCTAACTAACGAAAAAAAAATACATAAATGAATTAATTATGAACAACAAGAAATTTATATTTGTATTATTAATTTAATGTATACCTATGTATTTATGTATGCATGTCCGATTTTCACAGGTATGTATAAAAAATAAAGTTGGTTCGGACGAATGATTTGTAAATAAGCACTTTTCCGCTTGAACAAATGGAAACACTCCTTTTGAAAAGAATCTGCTACATTATTTAAATTGCATATTTTCATTCATTCATATATAAAAAAAATTTAGAAGATTGCATATATTTAGAACGAGGCAAATTGAAGGAGGCTTTAACATAATAGTCGAATTCAAGAGTTAATTAAGAAAAATAACGTCAGTTAAGCAAAATAATTATATTTTTGGCATTTACCGTTAGCTCTCTGTATTTATAAAAATTTAGAAAAGCTGAAAATTCGAATTTTAAGGTAATTCGTAAGGCTATAAATTAAGAAGGGGTGCAGGTAAAAAAAAATTTTCTTTTTAGGTCTTTGCCTATAAAATTTCAGCTTTCTATTTAAAAGGAAAGACAGACAGACGTACAGGCAGAGTGAAACTAATAAGCACATTTTTTTCAAATTTTTTTTTTTTTAGAAAACTGCTAAAAACCACTAATAATAAATTAAATGAAAGCTTTTACTATTATAGTTTCGTTGTTTGTTTTTTTTTATTTTTTTTTTTTTTAATTTATTAAACTACCGCAACTTATGAGGTGGTAGATTAGATTGGTTTTTTTTTATACTATACGAAATTATATTATTGATGATTTACTAAATGCTAATTAGTTATGCTGACTTTTTGACAAAAAAAAAAATGTAAGAAAATCCTAAAATTTAAAAATATAATAAAATTTTTTTTGTCTGTTGTGATTTATTTTAATTCTTTTTTAATTTCGCAACAAATTTATTTAGACCTTTAATTTGGATTTTGTATTAAAAATTAAATAAATTATTTATTAAGAAGGGGTGTTCGAAGTTTCGAACTTTTGCAAATTGCAGAGTAATTAATTATTTTCTTATCAAATCAGAGAATTAAAATGATTTCTTATGAAAAATAATTTAATTCCTCTTTTACGTTCTAATATTTCTTTGAATTTTCAACTGAAACTCTTCAAATATCTATTTTTTTGAAAAGGTAAAGAAAAGAGAGGAACAATTTAATAATGCTAATTGGTAAGTAGGTATGCAACGTAGACAGAACAATATTTAAATACCTACAAAATTAATATCTTGTATAAATGTTTTAACTATCGTCTTTATCGTATAATAATTAATTTAATAAGTAAAATGATTCTTAAGTACTAAAAATCTTACAGTATAAGATGATTTAAAATGCGACTCATCATTGTATTGCCTTAATTTAAATCCACGAAATAATAAATGAACAGAATTACGGTGTGACAATACTACAGCTACAATATCCTTTTATATTTATGATTTAATTATCAGGTCCAAAATATTATTGTTATATACATTTTCCCCCAATATACTTAAAACAATTTAGTATTTAATACCTAATAGAAACATTTTGAAAATTAAAAAAAGAACTTTAATAATTAAATAATAAAATTAAAAAATAATTACGAAAAAGAAAATATTACAATAATAACAATAATTAAATTAAAAAAAAGAGCAGAAAAAAAAATAAAAAACTCTCTCTTAACATTATTTTTTTTTTTCTAATTTTATCTTTTAAAACAAATTTGAATGTCCTTTTTACACTCATTTTCGTCTTCAAAAAATACAATGAAAATTACAATATAAAAATATATTGAAAAAGGAAATTAAAACATTATTGTAAGAAAAAAAAAATCCAAAAAAAAAATTAATGAGAAAGAAAAAAACTAAACTCTCAATCCCCCTGCCGTCACAGAAAAAAAAAACCCAAAAATGATAATGAAAGAGAATTGTGGTAGTCAAACAAGCTTAAAACTGTTGAAACTTAAAATTAAACCAAAAAAAGAGATGAGAACTGCTTGCCATTTTTGTTTTTTTTTTCGCATTTTGTTTTTTCTCCTTTGAGAGAATGTTTTTTTTTCAACTTTAAATTACCCAGGATTACAATCTCTAATAAAAAAAAAAGACAAGAAACAAAATGAGATTTGAATAAAATTCTTTTCTGTTATACATACGTATTCCCTAATTTATATAACTTTTATACAAAATTTTTGTATACTTGAAAAAAATTTTCTATATAGAATTAAAAAAAAAATTAACTGCATATGCTCTCTATATACTCTTTGTAACTCTTATAACGCTTAGAAATATACATATATAATTTCATTTAAGAAGTATATAAACAAAAAGTTCCACATTCTCATTACCCATCTACTACCCATTTTACTTACCACCATTTCCATAAAAAAAAATTAATTAAAAAAAAAAATCAAAATAAAATAAATGGACAGTTTTTTAAATGAAAAACGAAAAAAACACAAATTTTATAAAGAGCAAGGAGAGAAGAGAGAGGGTGGAATTGAAATGGAGAATTTAATGTTTTTGGGGTAGTCGTGTGTAGCGTGTGATAAAATACTAAAAGACAAGCAATTGAATTGAGAAGGAGATGGAAGACATGATGATTTTTTTTTTGCTTTCGTTTTCTCCATCTTCTTTCGTCGTCATACAACATAAAATAAAGGATTCAACAGAAAAAGAAAAAAAAAATTGTATACTTATAATTTTTTTTTTTATTTTTATTTCATTTGACAAAGGATACCTTAAGCAAAAAAAAAATGAGAAAAAAAAACTGACATTGCAGATATTTTTTTCTCTATATATTAATAAATATAAAAAGAAAGGAAAAACAACAAATGATCAGAGAAATTAAAAAATAAGAAAAAAATAAATATATAAATAAAAATAGTTATAGCTGCCTTTTATAAGATAGTTTTAATGAGTAAATGTGATAACGAAGATTGAATCATTAATTCCGACGTGTATAATAATTGCATCCTAAATAAAATTTCTAAAACATCTAGGTTATATCGTAATTTTCTAGAATGAAATACGAGGATATATCGTAATTTTCTAGGATGAATGATATTATTTGTGCAGAGTTTGTGGAGGGGTACTGACGAGAAATTTCGTCCGACACACAAAGTGATATTATTGAATATCCAATAAGAAAACAATAGAATAAGAAAACAACGAATACCCAAAGTGAACTGAGTTCTCTTAACCCCTTCCTTACAAAATCTAAAAATGCATTGTTAATTCATTGTTTGTAGGAATTTGTTTCCTAAGTCTACTGTACTCCGACACGATTCCTTTGAAAATTCTTACCTAATTCTTAACCATCCCTATACGATTTTAGTTTAAAGTGCTTAATATTATATAATATATTCCTATATTAAAATTGATTAGGTACTCAATTACCTCGGAAAATTTTTGAATCTTATCAAAAGAAATTTTTAAATTATATTAAATATATAATAGCTTGTTATAAATTAAAGATTTTGAGTAAAATTTCAAAAAAAAATATTGCATATATTAAGGCGTACAATTACATTCCTTTATATGTAAAAAGAAACAAATATCTACTGATGCAAAATAATTACCTCTCAACATAAATCGGTTTTTCATGGTACAAAATACTCAAGAATCTCATAAATTAATCCATAATTATCCTTACAACTATAAGATATAATAATTCATTATGGTGGTTATGCAATGAATAATTTTTATCAACAAAATTCTAAATGTTATAACAATAATATTATATTTAAGAAAAAAAAAATTATATTCATATATCTCGCATAGGCGATAGAGAAAGAGAAAAAATTAAAGTTTTTGTATAGAGAAAAAATGTTTTTTTTTTTTTTTTTTTTGTTTTTTTCTTATTTTATAATGGTTTCTGGTATTCACCACAAATTATAAATAGGTACATATTCGGGAAATATCATATATGATTAAATTCATCTTCCATTGCCATGTTATACAATATATTTATGCATATGTATGTATGTATTTATGAATTACCAATGTATTGGTGAGCCTACGCCCTTCAGTTCATTTAACTATTTCGTGAGTTTTCCCAGTTTTTATTTTCTCTTATTTCTTTCCTTTTTTTTTTGTTTTCTTTTACAATTTTCCTATACTTTTTATATATATTTTATTTTTTCCCTTATTTTTCCTCAAAAGATTTTTATTATTACCAAGCCTTTAAAAAAAAAAACGATAATAAAAAAAAAAATTATTTTTGTCCCGGTTAACAAAAAAAAACAAAACCAAGGCAAAAAGATTTTTCTTTTTCTAGAAAAAAAAAAATAAAAGTTACGATTATTTCACTTATTTTCTTTTTCTGTTTTTCTACTCTACTTTTTCTCGATTTTTCCCCGAAAAAGCAAAACATAATAAAAACAAAGTAAAACTCAATTTTCCATTTCGACATATCCTCCCTCCAGACTTTCGATCTTTTCTCGTCTCTTCTCTCTTTCATATTGGATGATAAATTTGTTCTTCCTTTCTTTGTTTGTTTGTCTTTCTTTTTTTTACTTTCATCGTTTATCCCGAGCTCATTCATTTATTTTGGGGGATAATATTAAAAGGGAAAGATCTATTACTAAAATTAATTACTAAACTAAATGTGATTAGAATTACAGTTTGAAATTTCATTTTTTTTGTAGAAGTTTTTCTCATTTAAACTAAAATTCAAACTAAAAGTCATTGATTCTTTTTGGTTCTTTACATTTAATTATTTTGTTCATTCGTTGATTTTTAGTGTTTTTTTTTTCTTTTTGCCTTTTAATTCTCTATTCTCCACTATAAAAATAATAATATGCTCTGCCTGCCACATAAATGTTTATTTTATATTAACATGATTGCGATGCGAATACGAGCTTCAATAATTCTATATTCCTCTTCTTTTGATAAATCAAGTTTATATACATATATATTAGATGTAATATGTATATGTATGTGTATATACGTACTTTTATATAGTTATGTAAGTGTTGGGACTTAGTTTTTAATACAATAAGGGAATATTGTCGTATCCAGAGTACCGAATTATTATTTAAAGAAGAAGACCTCGAAATATAATGGTGTTTCTTAAAACACAGCTTTTAAGGTTAAAATTGCCAATTTTTAAAGTCTCTACATTTAATTTGTATATAAAGCTTTGAATGTTTTATAGTTCTAATCTTAAAAACTGCATTATCAGAAATACCCTTGATTCTCATATACCTACATTGCATTGTGCATTGTGATTGTCCCTGATTACAAAATTGCAGTAAATACGATACTCAATTTAGCACATGAATTTTATAATTGCTGAATTATGCATCCATAATGCAATATTATTTAAATTTCGAATTCTTGACAAATTTATGAATTTTAGACTAAAAATCAAATATAAGATCAAAATTATTATTTGTTCTGACCCCTGAGATTAGTAATAGGATCGTATTTTGATTTTGTTCATTATTTTTAATTTTTATAACCTCTAAAATCATAACATTTTAATTGAATATAATAAACATTTTAACAATTTTGTAACGCAGCTGATTTATAAGGAATCTTAACACAGTTTGAAATTTATTCAATGACGAACTTTTTTGTTTAAAAATTATAATTATGTACGGTTACAATTCCAAATTTGGCAACTATGTCTCACCAATTGCAAAATGATATTTCAATAATATTGCTGACATATTCGAAATTTGGCTTACTTTGCTATCTATTTGGGACAATAGAGAAAATTGATACAATTAGAAAAATCACCAAGAGAATTTTTCTTTGGGTAAGAAGTTTTTTATTCGGAATTTGAATATTTTAAAACAAATTTTATCTTCAAAGACAATGAAGGAGCAAATCAAATATTCCTACTTAATGGTTGTATTTGTCGTTCTATAGAGAGCAAAAGTCCCAACACTAGCGTTTATTTTTTTTTACTTTTTTTTCATTTTTCTTGTATCAATTTTTTTTTCATCTCTTCTCTTCGCCTTTTTTGTTTTTTTTTTTTTTGTTGTGTTTTAGTTTATGATGATTAAAATCTCAGTAATGAATGATACTCTTTGTATATAATACGAGTATAATAGTTAGATATACAGGGAAAATATATGTATAGTGGTATATTGTGGTGTATTTGTAATTTTGTTTCAAAATAGATGTTATGATGACCCAAAAAATTATTTGACTAGAACAAATTATACACAGTTTTGGATAAAAATGAAAAAAAAGAAAAAACAAAAAAAATAACAGATTTTTTTTTAATAACTTTTATACAAACACAACCAAGTTTTTTTTTTATTACACTAGAATGTTGTTGCTTAATTTCAAATTATTGAAGTTTTCTAATAGTATAATAGAATTTTTGGGTGATTACTCGCTAATTTGGGTTTTATTTCAAATTGTAAGAATATCAAATTACAACTTAAAGTTTATATTTTCCGTTATAGATGTTATAAGGCATTTTAGAACTCAGTATAACAGTTTATTCTGAGAAAGTTTACAGCATCATTTATTAGACAATTATGTACTTATGATATGCATTGTAGAATTGCAGCAGTTCTTCTTTTTTATTGTATCCACCAATGAGCTACAAATAATTGCAAGCATTTTGGTCAACTGTTAGAAAATTTAAATAATATTTACACAAAATTGTCAAATTCTCAAAATTACTTTATATAAATTTTATTTAACGTAATAATTTACAAACAAATCTCATTTGAATTTAAAATCCAATATTATGTACATATATAAAACTCTTAAAAGCCCTTGATGCTATTCTCTCTCACATACTTGCATACAAACGTATATGACACGACTATACTTATATATTAAGGCTTATTAAGCCAATAAAGAAGGCAATCCTTTTTATTTTTATGAATTTATTACATGAAAATGTCACGTACATATTTTACATTGTAAAGTAATACAAGTATCTCTAATATACAAGAATCTCTGGAATAAGATTACCTAATAAAAAAGGTTATATGATTCTATCAATAAATTGAATGAAATTTACATACAGTATGAATAAAAGATTATAAATTTCAAGAAATAATACGATTTTTTGTTTAAAATTAAATATAATAATTATTGCTGGGTCGAAAAGGAATTTTTAAAATGCATTTATACATTTTAAATATTAAAAGTTAATTTTGAAACCTGTGTTCTCTAATATTTTAAGGCCATATTCTTTAATATTAAAAAGTATTATTCAATTCAACGCGTAAAACTTTTATTCAACACAGAAAATCTAATTAAACTTCTTGATAGATAAGTAAGTATGTATATGAAAAATTTTTAATGTTCAACTAATAATTTCTCTCTGTGTAAAAGTTATTGTTACAAATTGGGAATCACAAGCAATTCAAAATAGTTTTTTTTTTGTTTGTTAATTCAGAAGAGAGTAACTTTCACCATGTTTTTGAGAATTTTTTTTGGAAAAAGAAGCATAAAACGGGCGTATGTGCTAAAATATTGAATTTGTTTCATTTATACATTGACTACACGTATACATATCTTTCATATTTGTATTTATGGTTGTAATAATTCCGATTGGAACAAAAGAATTCCTAAATTAAAATTGAGTTATTAATTTTGTTTGATTGAATGTCTAAAAAAATACCAAATTTATTTCTGTAAAAAATTCCAAAAATTTTGATTTTCAATTTCAATATTTACAGAATTTTTGAAAAATTTCATGAATTTTCAATCTTAACAATGATAGTTTTCAAAAATATTAAAAATTTATTTTAGAAATTTTTCTATATTAACTTTCAAATGACTTCATAAATGCAAATGCATAATGTATTGCAATGCAACTAATTTCAAATTATACCAATAATAAATTGTAACCTTGTACATCAATTATTTAAATTATATTAATTGGTGGATTTTATATTATATAACACTTTTGAATAATAATTATTCAAAAATATCTTGAATTATAATTAATTATACAACATGTTTTTTTATATTATTGCGAATACATGGGTACTTTATAATACTAAGAGTACTATATAAGTACTATTAACATTTAACAAGTATATATATTGCTGTACTAGAATTTTGATTTTCCGAAAATATAATTAATACAAAATAAGTTTCTAGCGCATTAGTAATTAGTAATTGTTATAAAATTGCTATAAAATTAATTGATTTTTCCTTGTTTTTTTAATTATTACAAAATTACGAATATTTATATTAATTTTTTAACTTGCTACGATTAAAATTCGTTATACATAATTATGAACTATATATACATACATACTAAGTTTAAATTACCTTGTATATACTTAATTTAAAATCGACTTAGGTTGGGTTAGATAAGTATGATGCTGCTATCAAATGATTCAGTTAGGTCAGATAGGCCCATTCCAATACCGCTGAATCTCCATATTCCCATCCTCACTTGAAATTACCTGAGTCCTTAAAAAACCAGTTTAGATTTAATGGCAATCTGGCATTTACTTTCGCCAGATCCGTACCTTGATAAAAAAAATTGCGCGGCCAGGTACCTCCGCCACAACAGATGAGCCCCGATTTAATTAGTAAAAGTTTTGGGTTATTTCTAATAATTTTCTTAGATTTCACTTGAGTTTATGTTAATTACTCGAACACTATTTTGTATTTAGCAAACTACAATATTAATTTTAATAAAATAAATAATAATATAAATTAAATATTAATTTTATAATTTTTCTTTTTTATATTTCTAGGTAAGTAACTTGAAAAATTCACATATCATAGGCAATTATAATTATACTTATAAATCATAAAGATTCCAATAAAAAAAAATTATAATTATGGTATTTATTGGAATTTGTTAAAAATCAAAGTGAGTAAATCTAACTAATTCTATTTTCTTTAAAATATATGTATATATATATATAAATATTATAAAATTTTAATTACACGCCATATAATTATTTTCAATAATAAAAATTAGAAAGTCCATACAGCTACTTTGTATTAATTACTCAAAAGAAAAAGAGTTCCTTAACAATCACATTGAAATCATTTTTGAGTTAAATGAGAACTGGTACGTCACATCACACACAACACACTACAATGATTGCTGCAAAAATTTTTTACGATTTTGCTACACATTTCCATCGTCACATCCGATATTCATAATAATAAATTGAAAATAGACTCCTGGCGGCCTAAATATAAGTATTTTGAAAACAAACCGTTCCGTCACCTCTCCATATTATAATGAATACGTAATAAATTTAACAATAATAATTGAGTAAAAATTTGTGCTCAATATTTGTTGTTCCTTCCTTAAACACATAATTATTAGATACTGTTAAAACGAGTAATTTGTTAGTATTGAGTAAGATTATTAAGTAGTGAATTATCTCAAAGAAAATTTAAGTAATATAAAAACTAATATTATGTTAACTTGACTGCCAAAAGTATAACTTATACAAAGTCATATAATATATTTCTTCCTAACGTCAATTCAGAATGAACAAAATTTTGAAGGTATACTCACAATATACGTGTTTACACTGGTATGCATATTACATGTTTACACTTGTATAACAAATAATTTTCTCTCCTCAGAGTTTTTCACTTCAAATTAAATACATTATGAAGGTACTTCAGTTTTCACCAATATTCTACAAATATTTTGCAAAATTTTCAATTTGAAAAAAAAAATTAAAATTAATATTTATGCTATTTACTATTATTTATAACTGTAAAAACTGTTTTGTTTCTATTATAAAAACTATGCAGAAGCAAAGAAAAAAACTTGTTACCACCATACGTCAAAAATTTATGAACCATTCAAATTATGAATATTAATAAAAAAAAAACATAGGAGAATAGAAAAATGAAAAACTTTTGTAATATATTTTTTTTCAATTTTCTCGTTGTTATACAAAATATAACGTTTTACATGTTTATTGGATTTTTATGGAAATTTTTATTATACAAATAGAAGAAGAAAAAAAAAGAAATTTATTCTTTGGCTTTTTTTTGTTATATCCGCCATTTTTTTTTCTTCTGTCTTTCTGTATATTATTTTACTTTTTTCGATATGAATTGCGCTACTAGTTCAGTTTGTTGTAATTATTAAAATTCATAATCAAATCGAAAAATATTAATTATATTTTGCACTCTCCCTACTTAGTCTTCAAATGATTTACAAGCTATCATAAAATTATAATAATACAGTAAAATATAATCTGTCAATAAAGCAAATGTATTTGAACTTTTATATTAAAATTGTTATACAAAAAATACTCCTTTTTTTTAAGGTCAAAGTTCTCATTTTCAATTTCTGATTTATTTTAGAAAATTTTATATTTTATCCTTGTCCGTATTAGTAAAACAGCAAATTAGCAAACTATATATAGATGTGCATATGGAAAAAAATGTAATATGAAATTCCAATGGCAGGCAAAATAGTAACAGGCAAAAAAAATTTTATGTGTAATTTTAAATTTATAAGAAATGATAAGAATATTTTCTTATAGGTGAACTTTGCACAACTGGTAGTAGGGTCTACACTTCTATATTAAAATTTAAATTGTAAAAAACAATGGATTATGGCGGAAACTTACAACAAATATGTATGTTTTGTTCGCAATATTACTGTAAATCCGGGGTATATATTATAAATTAAATAATGCCTTTTAATAAGTTTTGGAATTATTTGTTTGTCAAAGTGTTTTTTTAATGATTTTATATTCGTTTTTATTCTGAAATATTTTTCGTTACAATAAACATCGCACTCAAATTTTCCTTGTAGCACCTGTGACAACAAAAGCAAAAAAATCTTTTTATATGTATCTAATTTATATTATGTTGAAGGCATATTTTTCATGATTAAATTGAACGGGACATTTTATTTATTTGTGGAATTATGTAGAATTTTCCAGAAATTAAAAGAAAAAAAATTTCAAATTTCGAAAATACAAAATAATAAGGCTTCTTATTTTTACGATGTATATAATAATTCACTATTAAATATTCTCAGACAGGCAAACTCAAAGTGTGTCAAAGACAGCGGTGATCCATTGTCAAAGATAGGCGAACTCAAAACCTCGTCAAACCTATCAACAGTAGGGGACTTTAACGCATCTGAATGGTTAAAATTTCCTAAAACTCGTCAAACTCTATTGTTTTTACTCTATTGTGTTGTTGTATCTATATTCCGTGTAGGAAATCATGGAAGTGCTACCTCAGCACATGCTGATTCCTCAATTTTTACTTGCTGCTCCAGATACACAACATATTTCATAGCGCGATTCCTTATTTCATCACCTAATCCGGGTACACCCAATCTGAAAAATTTATTTGAATGGTATACTCGTATAGAATGTCAATTTATATTTTTCAATGACATATTATTATTTTCCCGTGTTACCGTTTAACTTAAATAAAGCTTGATTATTAGACGGGAATTCATAATATTTTTCTTTTTTGATAATATTAATTATTGCTATGTAGTCATATGGATTTGATCTCAAAAAAAATTTTTTTTTTAAATTCTTTAAAGTTCAGTTTATTTTTTTTACCAAAGAATGCATACGTACCTTCCCACCTTCTTTAATTTTCGTTTTACATTCTACATTAAATTATAAAAATAATTTTCGTCTATAAATGAAATGAAATTATAAAAAGAATTTCTGTACTTTTACTTTGTTTTTTCTTAAATTTTCTTAAAATTGATATCTAAAAATAAATTTTTTTTATATTCAAGCAACATACAAGCGTACATTAACAATAAAATTTTTGTGTTTTTTTTTTTTTAATATAAAAAAAAGGAAAAAAATTAATCACGTTTCTGGTATATGCATAGTTCATGAAGTCTTCAGAATTTTTTTTAAAACCAATAAACAAGATTTTTTTTAGTTTTTTTTTTGTGTTTTACAAATTAAATGTTTCAATATTATTTTATTTTCTTTGTTTCATTTCCTCCATTAACTTATTATATGATTAAAGATCAAGAAAACATGGATGGTTTCTTTTTTTTCTATATATAAAAAATGAAATTAAATTAACAATGACTGTGTTAATTATTAAAGTAACACGTGACATTTATAAATTTCTATATACCCTGGTGGGAAACTTGGATAAACGAACATAGACATAAGAAAATGTTGGAATATACTTTACTTTTTTACATTGTTCGGATAAAAATTTAATAATTAGCTTAAAAATATAAAATTAGTAAATTTAAAAGTCATTAGTTCTGACATACGTAATTGATTATGTTAATCAGTCATTCATAGCGTTATTCAATCACTAATCACTTTAATTTTATTATTTAAAATGAATTTTTGTCACTGGGCATTTCAAACATCAAAGAGAAAGTCTAAAATCAAAGAGAAGAATAAAAATTACATTGTGTTAGCTAATATTTTGCGTGTACAAATGAAACATAAAAAGTTCTCAGATCAAAATATCAAAATGTCATGAGAAAAATAAAAAATTTTGTTAATTTAACAGTAGTATAAAAAACAGTTTTGACAACTAGTGGTGTACAAATTCGAAAATCCATACTGTGACATTTCAACGAAATTTAAATAAAATTTGATCAAAATTTATTGAATAACCAATAAATATGCAATTTATTTGAAAATTTAATTTGACAATTTAAATTTTGTATTACGCAGATAACGCACGAACATCAAATTGAGGACGTCAAATCTCAGTCCGTAAATAAAGTCCGTAAATGTACTCAATTCAAATAATTTTACAATTGATTTTATATAATGTCAAATATACTTACAATTAACAGAATGCTCCAAAATGCTCTAAAATAAAGTTATTTATGAAAACATGTTGTAAAGGTTTACGTCAAATCATATGATTTTGTTTTTTTTTTTTTTTTTGTTGTCAATCAATTTACAGCATTTTTTTTTGAATTATGTTACACTAAATGTGTCGGCGGAAATTTTAAATAAACTCTAAAAAGAAATTAATTATACATTATGTACATATGTATGTGCATATTTATACAATAAATAGCAATTATTTTAATAGTAAATCAAATTGAAAGAATAAAATTTGGTAAAAAAGTAGAACAGAAAAGAAAAGGAAAGAAAATATGCAGAAATAATTTTTGTTCTAATTCTGCACTCTATACAGTTTTCTTTCCTTTTTTTCTATTTATTACTAGACTAACTTATTACTTACTCCATTTTCTAATATTTTCTCTCTAAAGTTTCTAGTCTCTTTGATTAATTTTTTAAATGGCTGTAAAATCGAATCAAAAAATTATTATAATTTATATTGAAGAATTTACAAAAAAAAAAAATGTGAAATTAACGATTGATGAATTTTCGTTTCTGATTCTCATTAGCCGCTCTCTCTCTAATTTTCGATTTCGATTATTTTTCGTTATTTATAAATCGAAGGCTACAAACAAGAACAAAAACAATCAAACAAACAAAATTGAACTGAATTTTTTTTTGTGTATTGTCGAGATGTTCACGATTGTAGTTGATTTTTTTTTTTTTGTTACATTGAAAAATTATTGATTAATTTTATTGATTTTTAAGTAGAAAGAAAAAAATTTTTTCTGTTTTTTTTTTTTTTTATTTTGTTTTTGTATTTTTTTCTTTTCACATTCTTGTTATAGATATTGTATAAATTAAGTTAATTTTAGAATATTTAGTTATTTGATAGGGTGGTTAGTAAATTTACTACTTGATAAGAAAATGAATTTGAATTTACGAATTAGTTAAAAGTGAGGCTAAATGATCTATAGATGAATTTTTGATTGCTTATGATTTCGGAGTCACTATTATTTTTCGTTTTAGAAGTACCAACATAATTATAAAAACAGAACCGAACCGTAATTTTAATTAAAACCGTAAAAATAGAAATTATATGTTTTGAAGAGCGGAACCGATTCGGAAAAGGAACAGATGAAATTTGAATTTTGAAAACACAGAATTTCTGTATTTTGAAAATACAGAAATTAAATTAATTAATATTGATTAATTGTCTTCCGAATTTTTTTCTAGACATGCCGTGTCTAATTTTCAATCATTCTGTTTTCTCACCCTATATTATTTTCCATAAAATAAAGTCAAGCCTAATCGCTTTTTTTACAGACGTCTTCTTTTGAATATAATAATAATTATTATTACATTGTGTGATATTATTTTAAAGAGTGATTTCGTGACAGTAGTGAACATTTGACAATTATAAAAATATTATATTGTTGAATAAATGTGACAGCAGCAAGACTAGTGTAAAAACTATCTTTGGGTCAATAAAATCAACCTGTAATTTCTTTATCGATGTTTTTTATCTTTTTTTTTTATATTCGCTGAAATTATTATATTTTTATAATTGGGAAGTATTTAAACATTAAAAATGTGTATGTATATATATATATAAAAATTTCTATATATATATTATAAAAATTCTATATAAATATTATGTATATTCTCTATGAGTTCAAATAAAATGTAAAGAAATACAAAAAAAAAAAATTGAAAAATGAAATAGAAAATGAAATATTTTTAGGTGTTTTGTTTCTCAAAATAGATTTTTTGTTTTATATTATTAAAATATAAAAAAAAAATTGTTTGTATTTTTACTTATAGGTTTTTATTTTCTTCTTGACATATTAACAAAAAATATTTTGTAGATTTTTGACATAAAATCATGATGATATCACCTAATAATCTTCATTATGCGATTGAAATAAATTTACTTTTATACATGTATAAAAATTAATACAGAAAAACAATCATAAATATTCATTAAGTTTTATGTGTTATACACGTATAAAACATTTCATTTATTTATATATACATACGTATTTATGTACAAGACAATGTAGAAGGAGAGAAAATAAAAGCAATTTATTTATTTTTTGTACAATTAAAGCAGTCATTTTTTTAAATTAACCAGAAATTAGCGAATTTTTTTTTTAATTTTAAAAACCGATTTAGTTTTGCTATTTAATTTCAAACAAAATCAAAGAATATAAAAGTTAGTTGGTATTTTATAAAGAAAATAAATATTTCAGTTTTGGGTCAGTTTAACGTTTCAGGGGTACTTATAATTTGATAAGGTTAGGTGAACAATAATTATGTACTTTTGAATTCATAAACTCCTATATAATTGAAAATTAAAATTTTCTCTCTAAAGAAATTTGATACCAAAGATTGAACTAATTAAAGAATTATTCTTAAGATCACCAATACTTAAGTCTTATTCATATTTTTTTAGAAAATCAACACTTAAGTTAAAAAAAAAACGTGTAAACTTCACGTACTTGAAATTTTAAATTTTTAATGAATTTCTTCAATTACAATATGTACATACATACATATGTATGCGTATGTGTATATTCATGACAATTTTCTCATTTAAAATATTATTGTATATTTGTTATATTTTTAGAAATATGTGTTTGTATTTAAAAATTCTAAAAATAATATTATTATAATCCCTTTATGATAATGATGATTTTGTCATATGAATTTTTCACGTGAAATCTACATGATATTATAGATTGGTGCATGCAATCAAAATGAAAATTTATTACATTCTATATAATGTTTATTGAAATGTTATACTAAATATTGTATTGTATCAGATATATGTATGTATGTGTATAATCACACTTATATAATTTTTACATTTTATAAACATGCACAAATTTTTTAATATACAAAGTTAGTATAATATTGTTGTAATTTTTACTGTAATTTTATACTTTTATTAAACTGTTATACGTTCATATTTAAATTCATAATTAGAGAAATTTCTTTAACATATTATTATTAGATATTTTATGTAAGAATTTATTGTTGTCAAGCACTTGCATATATAAAACGTATAACAATATAATTTTATTCTGAAATTTTAAATTAATTTTACCAATTTTCTAACACTTCACGGACACATTTAATTAAAGCTTTTAGATTCTTAAATTTATAGTAATATAGAACTAAAATTTTCGTAAGAACAAAAGAACGATCTTATCCGATTACGAAATGATTTACTTGACGCACCAAAACTATTTCCAGTCATTTTTGGCTTACACTTGCGTGAATTACATTGCATCGAGAAGTAATAGTATTAAAGGCACTGAGTTCAGCTAAAAGATCATTTGACACTGAATAAATAATTCATAAGGCAAAAACTTCTATCCCGTATCATACTGTAACGAAATGAAACTAAGATCCCAGTGTCGTGGAACTCGTATTATCCATTATATCGGCAACGAAATTATTATTAAATTATTAAAATAAACTACTTAATTTTTGGTGATGTTATATGATTATTTTAAAGTTTTTTTTTTACATTTTTCTCAAATTAATCACAACAATGCAAATACACACATACATAATTGCCTTATTGCTAAAATATTTATATTCTAAAAATTAGTCACAATTTTGCTATTTTTTAAATTTAATTATAATTTAAATTTATTCTATTAATTTCAATTTTACAAAAATCATTTTGTGTATATTGTCATAACTATTATAGAATAGTTATGTTCATTAAATTAATTATTATTAAGTGAGTCCAAAATTAGACAATCTTACATCATTCAATTACAAATTTGATTTGATTTTCTTATTTTTTTTTTTTACTTAATAATTTTTTTTTTCTAGTAATTTCTTTAATTTTCAATAATTTTGTTATGTAAAAAATTAAAGCTAAATAATAATTTTACAATTTTATAAAAAAATGTATTTAATTTTTTTTTTATTAAAAAAACAAAAAAACAAAAACAAATTATTTCTATTCTATTTTTAGATTGAAAAATTCAAAAAAAAATTACTTGTATTTTTCCCATTCTTTTATATTTATTACATGTGTGTTTGTATATACTATGTGTGTTTATTAAAGAATTATTAAATTATTTATTTAATATTTAAAGATAAATGGAATTTATCTTTTATGAGTGTTTAATTTCGTTTTACCTAAAATATTTGATATAATTTTAATCTGTTGCTAAGTTGTAAAATTTCTAATTGATTTCCACTCAATAAATTATACATTTTAATTAATACATTTTGGGCATATTTACTGTTGTAATAATTGCTGTCATAAATGTAATGTGTACGTCACGTGATAATTTGTTTCTCTTTAAAACTACTCAAATTAGAATTTATAATCTCATTAATTGTCATTTAAAGAATATTTCGTCATCGTAGATCGAAACTGTCTCAAGTTCACTTTTGAGCAAAATTGTTTTCTTTAATCATTCGATTTGAATATTATTTTTATTGTTGATTTAAAAATATGGGGTCGATTAAAATTTTACAATCTATTGTAAAACTTTCTCAAATTTCATATTTTTTTTTTATTAAAAATTGGTTTTAAAATATTAAAAAAATTTTAATAATTAAATTATTCTTATAATTTTTTAA
The DNA here is from genome assembly GCF_029603195.1 of Condylostylus longicornis. Lineage (NCBI taxonomy): Eukaryota > Metazoa > Arthropoda > Insecta > Diptera > Dolichopodidae > Condylostylus > Condylostylus longicornis. The sequence goes on from NW_026577982.1 coordinate 2,572,633, forward strand.
AGCCGTTAAAGAGAGAATTTTCACTAGTATATATTGTTGTCCTGAACAATTTTTAAATTGTAACTAAGGATAGTTCTGATTTAAAATGAGTGACTTTAGATTTCTATTGGAATTTGTAATAAGAATAAATATAAAAAAATTCTGAATGTTTATCAACTCTTAAAAATATGTGTACTTATATCGTTGACAATAAAATATTAAGGTATTGAAACTTACAAAATAGAATTTCATTGATCCGGTGTTTACACCAGAATTGATTTAAATAATTTAGACAGAAAGCTTGTTAAAACAACTTTTCCAACCAAAATACACAATTATTAGCCGACACTAATCCTAATCCTAAGAATTCCAAATTTATAGCAATTTTATATCTCTTTAGAACTTTTAAAATATTTCCGAAATTAATCTTATTACTTATTTTATTGAATATATTTATTAATGTAGTTATGTAGTGACGAGATCTTATTCTTATCAGTTCAGTATGTAAATATTTTATACCTACATACATAGTATACATTCATATATTACAAAATTGTTACTCATCAAAATTTTCCGAAATCTAATCTAATAATACAAACAATTAAAAGTGTTCAATAAAAATTAAAAATCTATACAATATTATTACATGAAGAAAAAATATTAAATTTTTTTAAATTACATAAACTTTCCTGTAATTATGTACTTATGCAGTCATAATATTGGAGGCCATCTTACGAAATTAGTAAAATAATTAAAATTATACATTTCAAATTCAAGTCTCAATACAAAAAATGAAATGAGTGAAAAACTCGAATATGTATTTATTTTTGAGGATATTTGATAAGACAATCTGTATAGACGTATAGGGGAACGATGATGAATATCACCAGCAACAAAATTTCTTAACTCTATCTAAAGATTATAACGTTTTTTGTTTTTCGATTAAAAATATTGAGAAAGTTCTTAATTCGAATAGAAAACAGGGGTACTTAACTTAACCACACGATTCTTATCCTCTTTTGACTTAGCCAAGACGAATGAAAATTTCGAAGATATACCTACTCTTTAATATGAATATATGAGTAAGTTTGTATGTAAAAATGTAGGTACACATGTACTTACATATATATATATACAAAAGAAGGAAAGAAGAACAAAAAAAAAATAGCCAACACTTCATATTTTGCTCGTATTTTATTATTATTTATTTATTTAATTTATATATTTATCTGATATATTCTTTAAATATAATTTTATATCCAGTTATATGCATTGATACCTTATGTAAATAATATACTTATGTACATATGTACATATTAAAATATAAAATAATTTTTTTTAACAGATTCTGTCACTTTATATACCACAGTTTTTTTTTTTTCATTTCTTTTATTTGATATTTTGTGTCGGTATTTAATCATGTATAATATTATTATGTACTTTATATAAGTATATATATATAAATATATAATAATTATATAATATTATATATATAAGTAAAAACATATGTATAAGTATATAAAAGCGTCAATAAAAAAAAATTCTTATTTTTATACTTCATATACAAATGTATGTTTGTATGTATGAACATAAAAATACTTAAAATAAAAATTTTCAAATGTGTATTATTAAATTGTATTTCCGTGTATCATAATTTTACATTTAAGTTTTAAAAATTGAGAAATCATATAAACATAAAATATACTGTTATAGTGAATGATTGAATGTAAGCCCGTAAAAATTGATTAATATGTTATTTGATATACAGTAAACCACAAATTATTGCCTCAATCTAAAATGCAAAGTATTACATGAAATCAAATATCCATTAAATAATCAACTGAATTGATCAACTAAATTAAAAATTAACGTGATTACTAATTTATTAATGGAAGGCTATTCAATTCTTAATATATACAATGAAATTTTTTAATTCGAACCATACTAATTTCGAAAACTAAATTTGAAATACAAAAGATATAAGAAAAATTTAGTGCAATGTCTTGTATCAATGTAAGAAGTCCAATTAAATATGTATGTACATATTTTTAAGAAATTTTAGTGAGAAAATTAAGTTTTGTTTTAAAAGAACTCAAAAATATTAAGAGTTCGCGTAAGAGAAATTCGATTGTAAAATTAGAAATTGACCGTACACTACATATAGAGTAGTAAAATACATCATTAATAAGTAAAATTTAAGAAATACACAAATTTTAATTATAATTGACCTAAAAGATAACGGTGGACGATTTCCATTGTTAATCCAGAACGACAGCGGAACGGAAAAAATCAACTGTACAAACACACATTGAAACGGATGATATTAAAAAAGCCGCCAGCGATAAAATAGGAATTAAGATTTTTTTTACCGTCGGCAGTTAAATTCGCCGCGGCAATTTCGTTTGATTCTGAATATTATGTGTTTTCTATATGAATTCTGACATTTCACCATGGAAAATCGCTCTCGTTCTGTTTTCAACTTAAAAATGATAATTAATTGTATTGAGATAATATGAAAACAGGTGTTCTCGGAAAATATCTTATAATTTTGCCGAATTAAGTTTTTATTACATTTTTTTTTTATTTTGTTAAAAGTGAATTTTTTTTCTTATTATTTTATTTTTTTTTTTATTTAATTTTTTTCATTTTGTGTTTTAATTTTTGTTTTTGTTTTACATATTAAGCCATACATAATCTTCCAAACATACAAACTAGAATATACAGTATATTTACAGATTGAGTATATGATACTATGTTCTTTAGTTATAACTTATAAGTATGTACAAAGAATAAACATCTATTTAAAATTATATTTTAACTTTGTACATAATAATACACAAAAGGTATATAAATATACATACATACATATATAGATATATAATATTATAGATTTAACTCCTCTGCCTCTTTTAAAGTATGTATATCTTTCGAAGTCGAACAAACAGAAAGAAAAAAAAATACAGAAAAAAAAGGTTTTTTTTTTTCATTATTTTCTTCTCCTTTAATACACAAATGTATATATATATATATATATATATATATATATATATATATATATATATATATATTAACGATTCTGTACTAATAGGTATGTATAGCTGTGTGTATGCCTATTATGTATGAATATTTCATATCAGTTGGTCGATTTGTATGTACATACAATTGTGTATTTTATTTTTTTTTATTTTCTTTTCTTTTTGTTCTGGTTGAAATTTTTCCTTTTTGTTTTTCTTTTATTTTTCTGTTTTGCTGCTGCTGGTTGCTTTTTATTCATTTTTGTTTTTTTTTGTTTTTTTTTTTCTGAAAAGTTTCTCACAATATTTGGCTTTTGAATGTGTCAGTTATGAATCGGAAGTCGCGTGTGCAACTTTTCCTTAAAATATTTTAATATGGTAGTATTATAAAAAATTAAGTATATAAAAATAAAAAAAGGGAGAAAAAAAATATATAGATTATATACAAAAATATACATACACATATAATATAATAGATTATATGTTATATATACATATTAATATAAATGTAGTTAAAGTTAAATATATAGTGTCGATATTTTGTAAGTTTTGTTGCTACATATTTTTTTACAACACAAAAGTGGCAGTAGCAATAATAGTCTGTATTTATGAAAAATAACGTAAAACAAAAAATGATAGCAACAGAAACGACACAACAACAATAATAACAACTACAAGAATAATAATATTGGTAATAATAAAAAAAAAAAGCTGTGAAGAAAAATGTAAATTAAAAACAAAACAAGAAAGAAAAAAAGAGTAAAATACAAAAATAATAAAATCTCAAAAGTTGTAGAAACATAAAAAAAAATAATGAAGAGAAAAAATGTTTATACACATTTATAATAATTTTTTATTGTTGTGAATAGTAGTGATATGGATATTTATGGTAGGTAACACTGGAATAGCAATAAAAGGCAAAAATTTTTAAATATGTTTGTATGTATGTATGAACATATTGTGCATGACTTTTGAATTTTCTTCGGGCGTGTTATTTTTTATACAAGGAACATTTTATTTCTTTTTTTGTTAGGTGCCCATAAATTATGATATTAAATTTTAAATCTTTAAAATCAAAATATTTTAATTTGAATAATTTGTAATTGATTTGAATTTTTAATAGGTATAATTTGAGAGTTTTTCATTGTTTTTTTGTTCAATTTTAGATTTTATAAATAGAAATCGAACAAAATAATATTGTTAAGGCATAGACAGAAAAAAAATTTTTAAATGGAAATTTCAATTGTTTCAAGGTTTTATGATTATAAAAGTTTTGGAAAATTTAATTTATTAAAATGCATGTGTGTATGTATATATGTAAGCATTTTAACTTATATAGTGTACAAACATACATATGTATGCATATAGGATACTTTTTTACGAAAATCAAGAGAAAATTCAAAAATTATAAGTCTTATATTTTGTTACAATAAAATTATTATTGTATGTATACTCCTATTTTAATAAGGACACGAAATTCAACACAGATTATGTATACATACAATGCGAATATACATACTGACATACATATTATTATATGAGTACATATTAATAATAAAGTTTTCATCGAAAATAAAGAAAAAAAAAAGAGCTTTTTTTCTTTTAAATTCTATAGAGATTTTCTTTTTCACTTTTTTTTTGCAATTTCATGAAAAATTTTTCCTTCCATCACCTTCTTACCTCCCATAATATTTAGCATTATTAAAATAATTGTATTGGTGTCTCTATACATAATATGTATGTACATATTATATGAATGAACAAAATTTAATATAAGTAAATTCCGTCAAAAGTGTTTACATACTACACATTTTATAATAAATGTTTATAAACATGTTCGAATAAATAATTTTATCATGATAAAAAAAATTTTATTGAGAATTCCATTCAGTGAACGAATTATTTTATTACGTGAATGAACTAAAAGTTATTCGTGTTTAAAAAAGAAAAATCGAAAAGAAAAACTAAAAAAGAAAAAAAATACAAGAACAACAATAAGTAAAATAATAACAGAAAAACAAAATAAAATTTTCTGCACTTTGGTGTCTTTTTTTTTTTTTTTAAATTTTATTTTGTGTTTCTCGTTCGACTTTCGGTATTATTTTTTTCTCGTTTGATTTTTTCTCATTTTAATGGTTTGTAGTTTAGTGTAGTACTAGCTGAAATATATTTATGTACATGCATATATGTATGTATATATTCTTAAATATACTTGGATGCGTTAATATGTACATATGTGTGTAGGATTTTCTGTGTAAATTATTTCGGGTGAACAAAAAATTAAAATTATTAATTTTTTGTTTTTTTTTTTAATGAATACATTAAAATTGAATTTTCCTTTCAAATAAACCAAAAAAGAAAAATTAAAAAGTTTTAAATTTTAAAAATATAATAAGTAGACATTAAACTACAATTGATAATTTGAGAAATGTAGTTAGATAATTGAGGATTGAACAGAGTGAGCGAGAGAGAGAGAGAGAGAGAGAGAAGTAAAGAGAGATATTTTATTTAGTTATTTTGTTATACTAAAAGAATATTTTCTGATTTCTACTTATAAAATATTTGTTGTATTTATAAGTTAATTAGCAACAAAAATAATAACAGACAAACAATAACAGAAAATAATAATAACAAAAACAAAAAAAAAAAATAAACAAATAAATGGTGGAAAAAAAAAAACGATTTTTTTTTTATTTTTCGTCCAAAAGCAAAAATGTATTGATGTATGTACGTTTACATATATCGATATGGTGTTTATATATATAATTTATAATTTTATGGGTGGTATATGTACATATGTATGTATGTATGGTTATATTTATATATTTATTTAAAACAGATTGAATTAAAGAAAAAGTGTAAAATTAATGTTTAAAATATAAAAAAAATATATAGTACAGTAGAACTTGGGTATAGCAAACAATTTTATTTTTTTTTTTTTAATTTTTGTAGGGTATTTATTATAGCTGTTAAAATTACGCTTGTCACCTTTTAAATTAGATTGTTTAGGGCTTCGTATGTTGATTTTTTTTTTCAATTATTCTGTTGATATCTAGTAATAGAAAATAACAGTTAATTATTTTCGCGTTATTGGAATTGATTTCAATTAAAAATATTGGAATCAATTTCAATAACGTAAAATTCCAATAATTATTTAAAATCTGATTAAAATTATTAAAATTTTAATATTTGGTTATAGAACATTTTAATGGGACTCTACTGTAATAAGTTAGTCTATTCAATTTCTAAATTATTTTTTATTAAGTTGGTCAATCGTATTATATATTTAATATTTACTTATTATATTTTGTATATTATATGCTGTTGTACTGTTATATTAAGTGGAGATATTCATGTAGCTCACTATTATATACAGATAATTACAAACATTATATGCATACATATGCACATACATACTTATATTTAGTTATATACTTACATATTTGTTTGTAACATGGAATAGTAAAAAATCTTGCTAATAAAATAGGTATTTGTTTTTCGTAATTGAAAATGGGTATCTTTATATTATTATTATTACGCTTACTTATATAAAGTAAAAATATTAATAATAAATATATGTATAAAAAAAATTAAACTAAATTTAGTGTTTATATGTATGTGCTGTTTGTACAATTTAATTATATTAAGTACCCTTTGGATATATATACATTTATTTGTAGTCTAATAAAATACAGTAAAATTTTAGTAATATAATAACGTGTATACAAATTTTTATACAAAACTTCATCCTATTTATTGAATAATTTTAATAATTTAAATAGATTTTTAGGATATAAACCAATAATAAAAGGCAAGTTTACTTTTGAAATTTCATTTTTTATTGGCATTATAGAATTGAATAAAAAATTTTTCAAAAATTTATAAGTAAGAACAATATTTAAACAAAAATTATTTTTTATTTTGCCATAAGTATGAAAAATGAATGATAGAAAACAATTATATCTTTATAAATAGAAATTAGTCATTCTTACATATGTATATAATATGTAAATTTCATAATTTCGAATTAGAATTTTGTGCGAAAGCAATAATTAAAATAAAATCATTAAAAGCAACAATTTGTTAGTCAAACAAAAAGTTCAAGTAAATACAATTAATTTACGAAAACAAAACGTGTGCGTATATCCGCGTTAGACTGTATTCAAGTTCGTACGTACATATGTACGTATAAATAATTTAATATTACATATCAATACCTTGCGTTGCGTATAAATAAATATAAGTAAAAAAATATATTCATCTTAAAATATTTCAGCTACATAATGCATGTACTTTAAATTAATTTCAAATTATAAACTTGCGGAATTTTTGCAATAATACTCGCCATTATGTACATATGAATTTTTATAAATACCCTTTAAATGAAAAAACAATATGTATACCTACACATGCATATACTTACTACTTACATTGTGTATATCAATAAGCACAAAGGCATAAAAATTATTAAGATGTTCAAAAAAAATAAAAAAAAATTAAAAGATAAATTGAAAACTAAATTTTTTATAAATACATGTATATATATATATATACATGTATTTATGTATACTATAATATGTAATTATTGTATACTCAATTATACTCTATAAAAGTATATTTCTTCCTATGCATACATATGTATATATACATATGCATACATATGTATATATACATATGTATGTATGTTAAATATATAAAATTCACAAATTTACTAAATGATAATCGATACTCATGAACTATCAATAATTAAAAATCGATTTTATATCTACTTATACTCGAAAGTATAAAATTAGTTAGTTGACATTTTAACGTGATAGTGTTTATTTGTATATCAGTCGCTTTTTAACGTCATTTTTTTTTATTTATTTTCTTTTTTTTTTCTTGTTTTCAATAAAAATTATTAAAAATTAAAATATAAATAAAAAAAGAAACCGCGCACCAAATCAACAAAAAAAAAATTAAATAAAACAAGCGACAACACTAATTGAGCATTAAAACACAAGAATGACTTAAAAAATCACTCAACAACGGAACGAAAAAAGGTATACGGTATAAACACTTATACGTTTGTATGTAAATTATTAAGATACAAAATAAAAAAAAGAAGAAGAAAAACAAAACAAAAAGAAAACAACAGCAAAAGCTGTTATGTGATGTGTATAACAAGAAAAAAATATTTTATATACCAGGTTGTACATAAAATGCTTTTTATGTTTGTAGAACTGTATATACCCACAATGTGTGCGTACATAATTTATTATAATAATAAGATTTGGTTATTAAGAGAGAAAATCGGCACAAATTTGAAATATTTTGAAAAATTTCTGAAAAATACACATAGTACATAAATACATTTTTTTTTTTAGAAATAAAAAATTTCAAGTCTAATTCATAAAATTGAAAAGTGTCACAAAAATACTTATTAATGATGGTGATAACTTATCAAATCTTCAAATTTAGATTATTCTATTTTAAAAAGTTTACAATATGCAATCAAATTTAGAGATACATACTTAAATAATGTACAGTCGAAGACATTTATATGCACACCATTTTGGGTACAATTTGATTTGAAAAATTAATTAAAGAGAAAATTGATATAATTTACTTATATTTACGTTATATATACATACATACATACATGTACTATATGCGTGTTGCAAATGAATGAGTTTGACAGTACATACACATACATATATGTACGTACATATGTATAATTAAAATAGTTCAAATGCAATAAAATTTAAAATTGCAAAGTAAAATAATGATAAAATTTTCATAAGTATTTATATGAGCCAGGAGCCAAAAAATAAGAATAAAATATCCATAATGTGAAAATTACCAAATTTTTATAATTTTGTATATATACACACAATATGTATATAAATAGGTATGTACCTAATAATATACAATGTTTATTGCATATTTTTATTAATGAACTTGCATTTCGAATTTTTTATGTTAAATTTGATTCATATTGCTATCATGTTACAAAAAAAAAATAAAGAAAACCTTCAAGGGTTAAAAGCTTTCAATTTAAATACTTTTTTTCGGTATCTACATAAATGTATATGTACGTACTTATAAAAATATTTATTATACGGTTATTATTTATAGAACAAAATATCGATTTCTTTTTACTTGTTTTATAATGTTATAATATTTTTCGTATAATAAATAATTTATATAAATTATTTAAAAATAATATTAGATTATTACAGATTACGGCGTACATAAATTTAGGCACATACATGTGTATAATAATATTTTGTAAATTTAGGAAATAATTTAGGAATAATGTTAAATGAATATTGTGAAATTGAGATAAAATTAATTTTATTTATAAGTATGTACGTACAAATTTAAGAAATTTTCTAAATAAAAAATAGAAAAAATTTAAATATATTTTGTAGGAAGGCAATCTGTTAATTTCAAATTGAAAACTTATTTCTGATAGTTAAACTAATGGAAAATATTATTCTTTAGAATTCTATGCATTTCAAAAATAAATCTTTTAAAAAACGCTCAATATTAAATATATATGTATGTGTAAGTACCCTTAAAACATATGATAATGAAACGTGCTAAAATAATAACAATAATTGCTTATAAAACAAAATTAAATAAATCGATTATAATGTTCATTTACTTATAAAATTTAAACCATGTAATACTCTATATGTATACATACATACATACATATTTACATATAAGTAGCATATGCAGTCATATGTATATTCTTGCATACGCAGTAAATATACATATTGTATCACATTCTTACATACAAAATATACTAATTTTAGTGAAAATTTCAAGTGCATCAGGCAGGGATTTATAATTTATGAAGAAAATAATTTAAAACAATAAAATAAATTAAAAATATAAAAAATTTTAAATGAAAAATTAAGTAAAATTAACCGTATAACAATGAAGGAAAATTTTCATATTTATAAATATCTAAAATAAATTTATTAAATTTTTATAAAAATTGAATTATTGTACACATTCATACTTACATTTAGTGTATTATTTATTGTGTATAAATACGTTACTACACACACATACGCATAGAAAAATATTAATTTTATATTATTTTTCATTATTAGTGTTCTCGTATAATTTCATTTTTATAAATAAAAAAATGCTTACTAAAAAAAAATTTGTGAAAATAAAAATGGTGAAAAAGTGAAAAATTAAAAAAAAAAAAATATATTGAAAAATAATTTTGTATTTTACTTACATAAAGTATATTATAAAACAAAGGAAATTGTACAATATTTAAGTATAACAGAAAAAAAAATATAATAATAATAAAAATTATAATCAAATAAAACAACAATAAATATTAAAATAAACCGAAAATTTATTTTAAGAAATACTCGTTAATTCTCGCCAACAATAGCAACACAAAAAGAATAATAAACAAAAAAAAATAGAAGGGGGTGCAAAAGGGGATACCCTTAATATAATTTCACATTTTTCAAATATTCATTTTTTTTTTTAATACGAGAAAAATTTTAATATACTTATAAAGTAAATATTTTTATGAATAAATATTATGAATTATGGGTACTCAGTATTTAATTTATATATAATAAGTACATAATATACTTATAATATGTATATATATACGTGTGTATACATAAATTCAAAAATTGTATGTTAAACAAAATGTAATATTTATTTTTCTTTTATTAATTTAATAATCAGAGCTTTTAAAACAAAAAGAAAAAATAGAAAAATAAAGAAAAAGAACAAGAAAAAATTAATTAGTGAGCGATTATATCAGTGTTTTAATAATAGTGTGTTTTTGAGAACACAATTTAAATTATTTTTTTAAAATTGATTTTATCATACAATTCAACTATTTAATTATTTTGTATTCTATATTAAAAATTAATAAATAATAATAAACAATTTGGATGTATACATGTTTTTATCAAAGTGGTGCTATCTATAGCCAACAAATAAAGGTAAGAAAAATATAATTTCAATATTTTTCAAATGTTTAAGTTTCTCTTAAAAATAAGAGTAGGGACTTACTATGAAAATTACTATATAAAATACTGATTGTAGTATATGGTATAAACTAATGAGATTTAGTACATTTTTTTACAATATACCCACACAATTTATGTATAACAGTTACAGTCTTTATGTTAATAGGTATTTATGTATAAATAATTAAATATTGTTATTTTAAGTGAATGGTATTAGGGTATTTTTAGTGATAGTGTTAGTGCATTTTTAGCATCACCGAACTAAAACAGCAATTTTTAATATTCCAAATTTCTATTTAAGTGCTATGTTTATATAAAAATATAGAGTCAAAATTTCAAATCATCTGCTCTTGAATTGTTGAGTTGCTCTCAAAGATGAATTTTTGTTACTTAGACGTGTACTATACTATAGTGTCGACTTACATGTAGTAAAAAAAAAGTAATTATGATTATACATATACATATTTCTTTTATTTTTAATTTCTATATTTATTTTTATTATTTATTATTATTAATTTTATTTTTTTTGTTAAAATACAAAGCATAAAAAATTATTATTCAACAAAAAAATTAAATATTGTATTTATTATATTGAATTTAAATATACATATATACATATGTCTTTATATATATATACTAACAGATATACATACATACATACTCGTATACTTAAAAACTTATATAAAGCAAGTTTTCTCCTAAATTTATAATAATAATAATAATAATAACAATAAAAAGAATAATAATAATAAAAAAAAAAATAAATTATTAATAACAATAATGGAAGGTCAAATAAGGTTATATGAAAAAAAAAATATAATAATAATAATAACATAAAAATTATCTACATACATTATGTATGTACATTATTGTATATACTATATTCATATACTTACGTATATAAGAAAAATGAATAAATATAAATATTAAGTAGAATATTTTATTTTATTTGTTTCTTATATACTTACTTAAGTAATATTTCTATATGTATGTATGTATGTAAATGTGGGAAATATATACAAAAATATAGTATATAATTACCCATATATATGTATGTATTTATACGTATTATATATTTATTTAGCAATTTTAGTACTTAATCCAATGACTAAATAATTAAATTAAATTAAATTTGTAAAGAATATTAATAAGTAATACTTACAAATCAATTAAATAAGAAATATGTAAGTACTTAATTATGTCTACTTGTCAACACGTGTATTACTATACTACCTATATAAATAGGTACTATGACAAAACCCGATAATCTACTTTTTTGGTCAATTTTAATTAATAATGAAGATAGAATAAATATTAACAACTCTTTATTGTGCCAAAAATTTAGTTAAGTAGTTAAAGATTTTATAATAATTTTGAAGCCGTTAATATTCCCGTTTAAGTATAATGATATTTTTATAAACTTTATTATTATGATTCACTATGATTTTTTAAGTGCACGTGTACTTATTAAGACGGAATTGAATTTCAATCTTTAAGAATAAATTTGTAATACTACCAAATCGACTTCCTATTAGGGTAATTACTATTAATAGAATGTTAATATTAATAGGGTTAATATTAATTACAAATTTGTAATTGGAAAGTATTTTTGAACGAACTTTCAATTATCAAAGAAATTATAAACTTATGCTTGCTTTTATTCCTTTGCACATCCTTTGCGACTACCCGATACTGGCTATCCGTTCTCGCATATGTTTTGATCCGGATTTCCTCACCATTTGGCAGTTTCTGGCCAATTTGTAGCTTTATACTTGAAATAGCCAATCTACAATCTATACTTTATTTTTACTTAGTTTACTTATTTTATTCAAAGGAGTGGGAGACCAGCTATACTTTCTTTAAGTATATATTCATTTGTTTGCATCGTTATTATTAAATATGCCTATAAATTTCTAATCTAAATGCTTCATACAAGTCTCGTATATACAAAAATATCACTAGAGACATTCAGGTATAGTCGAACGAACGTAGCGCCATACCATACTGTTCGTTCGATAAAGCCATATAATTTTAAAAAAAAAAATTCTATCAATGTAGAATATAATTTTAATAATTTTTTTTCTAATTGCTTCTAATAATTTCCACTTAAGTAATTAATTCTAATTTAAATATGAAAAAAAGCTTTATTTTAAATTAATTTAAATTTTACATTGTTCTCATATTACAAAAGTTTACAGAGCAAAAAAAAAAACTTTTAAAACGTGTTAAAAATTAACAAATATCTAGTTTAATTTATGAAAGCGTTGTATGTAAAACAAATATTGTAACATATGAAAATATTTTAAATATTTTTACATACTTAAATCGAAAATTTCAATTTAAATAATCTAATTTACAAGCGTATATAGTCGATCTTTGTTAAAATTTATACTTGCATATACATATACACACATATAACAAATACACTTGTTTGCTGCAACTTTGACATAATTCAAAATTTACACATTTAAGAAAAGCAAATTTTAAATTTTGTAGCCAAAAAGTTTTGTATGGTTTTAGCATTATTTTAAAATTTATTGTAACCGGCAATTTTCAAGCTAGAGAGTTGGCTTTTTTTCACAATAAAGAAATGTTTTAAGTGCATATTTCTGTATAAATAACTCAGAAATCGGATTTTTTGAGTTATGTCACTTTTGCAGCAAATGAATTTCTCATATGAATGCCTCATGCAATGCCTATGCATTTTATTCCATAAACAATATTGTTAGTTTTTTCTTTGTTTTTTTTTTTTTTACTTTTTGTTATTCTGTTGCACTTCAACTTATTAAGTATGTGTATTACAAATGCAATCAATACATTTTAGACATGAGAGACAAAACATGCAATTTCACTATTAATCTCAAATAAATCAATAAAATTTGATATAAAGTAAAATAAGACGAAAATTTCGGAAATTCGAAAAATAATGAAATATTTAGTGACCTCGAAAATTTCCTTAAAAAAGTTAAAAGTGGAAAGTAATAAAAGAAAAACAAAAAAAAAAACGATTTTAATCGAGTCTCGTATATTAGTCAATATTAAAAATTGTACACGATGTTGCGATTTTGAAGAATTTTTGTCATTTTATGGGAATTTGAGAGAAGAAAAAGTTAAAAGGGACAAAAATAGAAATTTATCGATTGATTGTAAATCACAAAATTTCAAAAAAAAATCAATGAATGTTAACAAAACTGATCAGGCGTTAAAACTTTTTCCTAGAACTAAAGGAGCGCATGATGTGAAGTCACATTTCTTCTACCGTATTGTATCCTTATCTACCGTAATTTTATTGTTACTTTAGAATTTTACTGTTTATTTATATTTGTGTTTGTAGATTGTGGGCCATTTGCGGGAATTTTGAAATTTTTGAGGGAAATTCTAGATTAAATGGTTTATTTCGTGGGAATTTCAAGAATCTTATATTAAGCGACGCTAAATTTCTACACGTAATTTATTTACAGAGTAACACTTATACAAACATATGCACATACAAGTGTACTGTGTACATCTTATAAATTATTTACTTTAAAATTAAATTAAAAGCAATTTCAAAAAAAAATAGGTTATACGTAAAAAAAAATAATAATTTTTTTTTAATTTCACTCATCGCTTTTGATTGAAATTAAACAAATAGCTATTTTTTTTTTGTGGAAAAAAAATGAAAGAAAAAAAAACATACACAAACACTCAAACAACTTGTTTATTTTTCTCTTGTTGTTCTTATTGTTGTTGCTAAGAGTATATTTTTTTTTGTATATTTTTACTGTTATTTATTTCATTATCAGTTTTTGAAGGTCATAATTGACTAAAAAAAAAACAAAAAAAAAAGCCATTTTGTTTTATTTTTATTCAATAAATACGTTATATAAGTGAGTATTCTTATAAATTTTCAATTAAAAAAAATTTTAAATATTAAAATTAAAAGAAAATTATACTTATGAAGAACAAATAATTTTTATTTTCTGTTTCATCATTATTAATTTCCTCAACAACATTTAATTATGAATTTCTTTTGAAATCAACCTTTTATGAAAATTGTATGATCGAACAAAATATAAAAGCGAATATACGGACAAATACGAAGCGAATATACGACAAAAAAATCTGTAATACGAAGTCCCAATATGACAAAATTTTTCTGTAATATGAATTTTGTGGCATTTTATTATCATACAGTAAAACTTTCATATAACGAGCAATTCATAAAACGAATTACTCTATTTAATGAGTCACAATAATAATTGTGACGTCAACAAAATTTACGATTTAATATAATTTTCTATTTAGTGTATATAGTTTTCTATATTATGAACAAAATATTTAGATTTAACTGATTTGTTGTTTGTTATACAGAAAATAAGGTGATACCTTCAATTGCAGTATTTATACTCCTTCAATTATAATTCAATTGATAACGTATTTAATTGTCCCTTACATAATGTACGCATAAAATATTTGTAAGACATAATAATGTAAAATATCTATTACTTAACTATAAATTTTATATCAACTGAATTTAAATTTACTGGAAATTTTAATTTATTTATTGTACCTAGATCTGTAATTTTTGGAGAGGTCTATTGAAAAAATTCTAAATATTCTTTTCAAAGCACCCAATTACCACTCCCTGATCTTTTTTCTCCCTAAGATTCTTAGTTTGTTAGTTGTACTTTCATTATATTGCAGATTTACTGTTGCATTTGCAAAAAAAAAACAGTTTAGTCACAGTGTAAATTTTTCATTATTAAAAATTTTATTGAATCAGCTGAAAAATTAACAAAATTGGCCAGATTTACGATATAAAAATTATAATTAAATTCATTATGAAAATTTTACAAATCATTTTTGGTCACACAATATATACCTACATAACTATACATATATTTGGATATGTGTATGTTTTTTGATATTTTTACCTGCCTACTTACCGTTTGATCTACCTGCCCAACTAATTATCTCGCCAACGAATTTCATTTTTGTATACATTTGATTAGATTAAAAAATAAATTATTTTTCTTTTGTTTTATTTCAATTTTTAGAAATTAAAATTCCACTTCTGTTTTCCAAACAAAAAAAAAACAAGAGAGAATCTTTTGTACTTTATTTTTTTTTTATTTATTTATTTATAATTTTTTTTTGTGTTTTTTTTTTTGTTAAATAAAGTATTCAAGGTTATCTTTAATAGAAACAAAAACAAAAAGTGGAATATTTGCTAAAATTTTTTTTTTTCACCTATAATTTTTTAATATTAAAATGATCTAAGATTTTTAGTTTGGATAATGAGGGAGGGCATCGGATCGCATCGATGGTATTTACGAATACATTTTCTAATATAGAGTATCAAATACTTGTGTAAATAAATGGAAAAAAAATATTAAATTTAATTATGAGAATTTTTAGATTTTTCTTTTAATTTTTTTTTTCGAACGTATTCAAGTCAGATTGTTATAATAATTAATTTTGTAATTAAGTAGATAAGTAAGCGAGTATTTTTGGGATCTTAGAATAATTTAGATTTTCGCTAACTTACTTATAATTTCGGTCATTTTGCAGTTGCCTAAATCTTTCCGTGTTCTTTTAAATATCATTTGTATTTAAATCCAAAAAAGAGCGGTCAATTTAGCAAAAATGAGAGAAAAAAGAAATGTGTTATAAAATCTATACATTCGTTGAGCAGTCTAACAGCTTAATAATTACAATTTATTAATGCGGTGAACAGTCTAACAGTTTGATAATTACAATAGTTATTAAGTATTTGGCACAATAAATCTATTAATAATCATGATGAATAATAGAAATTGTACAGTACTTTAATAAAAACTTAAACAAAAATCATATTCCAACACTTAGTGTATCTTTTACAAAATTCAAAATAGATTTTTAAATAAACGATTAAAAAAATTTCAATATTTTTTTAATTTTTTATGTAAATTTTTTTATCATGCCTAATTATATTCAACAATTTGTTTTCAAAATTGTGTTCTTACTCAAAATTTATGTAAAATATTTTTATTTATATTTTATTAGCTTCTATCCTAATATGTTCTAAGGCATTTTATGTATGTACATATATACATTTATTCAAATGATAATATGATGGAGCTTTTTATGTATTTAATAAAATATTCCATATAAAGCACATAAGTAGTGTAATTTTGAATATTTCTTTAAGATAATTTTAATTAAAACACAAATTACTCGTTAGTTCTCGTTTCATATTCGTGTTCTGAAAACACTTTTAAATTACAAAATTTTAAAATGATTTTTGGTGTTGAAATTAAATTTGTATTAGCTGTATTATAAATTTAATTTCTTTTGAGCTTTTTCAATTTTTCAGTTCCGTTTGGAAATAATTATTGCCACCCCCCCTATAAGAGAACAAAAATAGAATAGTGAATGGCTGGTTGAAATAAGGGGAAAAAATGTACATTCTATTTCTTCGTATTTTATTTGCATATAAAATATTTTACTGCAGGTAAAAACTTCGTATTTCTACCTGGAGACCTATTGCTATTATACTTAACTCATTGACATGGCAAACTGCATTTTTGCTATGCCAGCTTGAACAATTTATGTATACTAATAAATATAAAAATAACAAATTTATTTGTGACAATTAATTTAAATCTAATTTATGACAAAACATTATGTTATGTCATTTGTATCATGTAGCTGTCCAGCTTTCAATCAGTGTTTTTAAGTTCAATAAGTATTTCAAGTCAAGTATAAGCAAAATTTTTTGATTGACTTGAGTTTAGCCGGTCGAATCAATCACGGCATATAATATACTTAATTATGAAAGTTGTATATTAATTAAGAATAGAAGACAAAATTTAAGAAATTGAATTATTCACGTAGAATTGAATTTAAAATTGAAATATCATGAGATTTGAATAGATAAAATAGAACAAATTATTTTAATAAATACGTATAACAACTAATATTTTACATATGTATGTATATACATACCTCCAATATAACAAATTAAGTATAACAATGAAAATTATTATTCTTTTACATAAATCAATTTTCGATTTGAAATTGTAATATTTTAATAAAAATTAAGTATTAAACAACAAAGAAAAATGATTTCATTTAAAAAATTCTTACATGTTTTAGTCTATATATTCATAAATATCATAATATGTAAGTATGTAAAAATATACGTGTATTGTTTATTTAATATTCTAGAATTCTAGATTTATTTCGAATACATTTAAACAATAATTTTCATGTTTTTTTTTATTGATTTTTACTTTTTCTTTCATTTTTTTTTTTGTGCAAAAAAAAAATTGAATAGAAAAATTATCAAATCATGTGATAAAAAAACTTTTATATATGTACATACTTTTATATTTAATAAGAATGTATAATAATAACAATAACATAAAAATATAATTTCTCTATTTATAGTTAAATGAGTATCAAAAATATAAAATAGTCATAAACTCATAAACTGTAAAATAAAAAAATACGACAAATGAAATAAAAAATTATTGAGAAGAGTGAGTGAGTAGTATAGTGACTGAGTACTGACTAAGGGTAAGTTAGAGAGAGGGTATGGGGTTACAGATAGGGAAAGGAATTGTTCTGTTATGATATTTCTGCTTTATTAGTTTGAAATTTCAATTTAAATATTATTATACATATAATATACAAAAATAATAATAATAATGTTTAGTAACAATAATGCTTATTCTTATACATGCATACATGTATGTATACATTTTAATTTATTTGAAGTGTATAAGAGTACATACATACAATGTTATATCTATAATTATAATATGCCATACTATTTCTATTCATATTTATATACTTATATTAGAATAATTTATATTTTCTTGTTATAAATTTATATAATAATAAATATATGTATTTAAGTATATACATATTTATTTATGTATTTCGATACGTATAACAATTTATACAAACTGATATAATGTAGTAGATATAATAATATTATTATACTTGGGGTACCTACGTAAAATGTTTTACTTATAAGTATGGTAAATATGTTATACATATACGTATACATATTACTTATATCAATTTGATGTTATGTGAGT
Source organism: Condylostylus longicornis (assembly GCF_029603195.1). Lineage (NCBI taxonomy): Eukaryota > Metazoa > Arthropoda > Insecta > Diptera > Dolichopodidae > Condylostylus > Condylostylus longicornis. The sequence continues at coordinate 2,591,695 of NW_026577982.1, forward strand.
ATGCATTTAAAAAACTATTTAAACTAATTATAAAATGACAAAAATTACGTAACATTTGAGAAGAAAAACTAAAAAAAAAAAATAAAACTTTTTTTTTCTTTTCTTATTTTTTTATTTTAGAAATTTAATTGAATGCACGAACCTAAAATTACACAAAAACGATATTATTATTATTATTTTTTTTTAACCCAAATACTAATGTAAATTGAAATTATAAACATTTTTATATAAGTACATACATACAAACATAATATTCGTATAGATATACTTATATAAAATTATGTTTATATAATTTGTATAGTATATCAATAATTTGTATGTCATAAAATGTATCTTATGTATATTTTATATTTAATATATAAGTAGGAAAAGAAACTAACAAAATTATTTATTGCGTTGTTATAAGGAGTGGAATTTAATAATCAAATCAAAAAAAAAAAAAAAAAGAGAGCAAAAAATAATTAAATATATTACACTGGCCATTTTTATTTCAAAACACAAAAATTTTTACATTAATTTTTTTTTGGGATAGATGAATGATGTCATTAAAAAGAATTTTTTTTTTTAATTATTTTAATTTTTCATATACCAAAAATTATTATTTGTCTTTTTAAAATAAAATTTCCATAATTAGCCATATAAAATTCTTATACAAATTAAAATGACATAAAACTAAGTATATAACAATATTTACTTCCTTAATATTATGTAGTTTCTTAACTACAATATTTATTTAATTATCACACTTATTCACTCATGAACACATTTCATACAAACAGTAATTATTGTACATTTTAAATATTAAGATTCGATAACTACACATTTTTTGAATTGTGACACAAATTACTATAACTTAACACAATTTTGTGAATAATTCAATTGTTTGTTACTACCGTTTGGGGCTTCCTACGCCCATTTTAAATATCTACATACGTTCTTGTTTTAAATATAGAAAGTGATAAGAAATGTCAGAAAAATTGTGTAAATGATCATTTTTGTTAAATTTTGCGTTATTATTAAATTTGTTGTACCTACTCATACATCATACATTTTATTTAACTGTTATACATTTAATTTGAATATCATTGCTTAATTTTTTTTAGAAAATTTGTAAAAATCACCTATTCAATTATTTTAAATTTTAATTTTAAAAGATAAAATAGAAGAACAATACAGATTACAGAGTGCGTGAAATTTTACGAAATCCGGATTGCAAAGAACACAATAATGTGAAGATTTTATTGTCTGTAATAGCTTCAAATGCGAATTAGTTAATTCCAGATTAAAGAGGGTATACTTATTTATATACACTGCTATTTTTGTTGATTTAAAAATAGATTTTTATAGATTACTGAGGAAATTTCTAAATATAAATACACATATATGTATAAATATATATACATATATATACTTGTATACGATAATGTATATATACGATTGTGTGCATTTGTATAAAAGTAAATTTATATAAAATTCTAAAATAAATATTAATGTTTTATTCATACATCATTTATTAAAAAATTTTTTTTTTTCATTTTGAACTTGAATTAAATTTAATTTTATCAAAATAAATAAAAGTGTTATTGAAAAAAATTTTACTTACTTATATATTTTAGGTTTACTTAACATATATATTTAGGTTTACTTATCTATAAGTACATATTATGTATATATATGTATTATAGTTTCCATTAGAAAGTATGAGTACTATTAAATAATTGTTTAAAATTCAATTGTTGATTATAAAGAAAAAAAGATATAAAATTTGCAAATAGCATACATACATACATATATGTTATATATAATGACATGGAGTATGTACATGTATATGTAAGTACTTATTATAATTTACATGAATATTAACACTTATTAAATTTGAAATTTAAATTGTTAATAATTTTTCTTATCACTTGAGAAAAACATAGATTATAAGAAAATTTTAATTGCACTCAAAACTTAGAAGAGGCTCTCTTAAAGAGATGAAAAAACTTATGAGTAAGAAAGAGAACCTTAAAAAATGAAAGATATTTCATGTATAAAAATTTTCATTCACATTTATTTTTTACTCTCAAATTTAATTATATTACCGTAAAAAATTCAATATATGTATGTATGTATATACTTACATGTATATATTTTTAAATGCATTATTTTTACAATTTATATAAGAATTTAATCACATTAAATTTTTATTTAAGTAAAATAGCATTACAAATAAATTATAAATTAATTACTAAAATACTAACAGTCATATACTATAGGTATACATAGTCACATACTGAACACAATGTACATATATCAGTTTCCATAATTTGTTTAACAATTTTACACGTAAGTAATAATTTTCATGTAGAACAAAATTGTAATGTCATTACTCATAATATGCTAAAATTAAATTCAAAGTTTCTGAATTTATTTTAATTTTGAAGAGAAAAATAAATAAAAAATATTATTACATCTAATATTTATATAATTATAATTATAAATTTGATTTCATTACAAAAATATTTTCAAAAAAAAAAAAAAACAAATAAAAATCAATTTTATTTAATAAAATATAAAAAAAAAATTCGAAAATAAATTCTTACACGCATATCAATAGAAAAATATTCTACAATAATATATTTTCGATATAAGTATATATATATGTATATATATATATAAATATATATGTATATTTAAATATATAAGAAAACCTTCAGAAATTTGTTAATCTAAAAATAGAATAATTATATATTTTTTGTTTTATTATTTTATTTAATTTTTTTTTCTATTGTCGTGTATATACTTATAATATATACTTATTGTATATAAGTACATAAAATATACTTATAAATTTTTATACCTACTAACATACTAAGATTCATTTATTCACTTACTTGTATACAAAATAAACTTTGAACTTTGTTTTTTTTACATTTTTTTATTTTCATTCTAAAATAATCGGTGCTTTAGTAATTATAACTATTATACATACATACATAATATACTTACTAAATCTATTATTAAAAAATTTATTATTATTGAAAATTGATTATCTCAAAAAATTCTCTAATTTATTTTATTACAAATTTTTAATAGTTAATTTATTAAATATGTTTAAATATGATATGTAAGACCATATGTAAGTATGTATGGATCCACATTGAATAAATTGTATAATAAAAAATTAATATTTATAGATATAATTGATTTATGTATATGGGTCAAAATTTAAAAGTTTGCACAAATGAATTTTTTTTTTTCCAAATTATTTTTTTAGAATTTTTTATTAAAATAATTTTTTTATAGTTGCCTAATATATAATGTACAATCTCCTCAAGTGGTCCGGAGGTTTTGTAAATATTTTAGAAATTATAACCAAAAAAGTAAGCTCAGGTTTGAATTTAGTTCAACTACGTTACCGATAAAAATATCTTAAATTTTTCGATCTCTTCAATGGAAATTATTATTTTCATATTTTACTCTCATTTGTAATTAAAGTTATAAATAAATTTATTCTGTAATATTGAAAAATCATTTTTATAAAAAAATAAATTATAAGTTATTTCAACTGTGTTACTAATTTTAAATTTAAAGTTTTTATTTTTAAAATAAAACTATTTAATAGTTTTTTTCTTGCAGGAATTTTTACATAACTGCTTTAGAAATTAATTTTTTATTCTAAAAATGTCCATAACAAAAAAATTAAGAGCTTAAATTTGAAGAAAAAAGTTTAAAACAATATTTTTTTTTTATTTTTTTTGTGACAAAACAGTAACGCAGTGGAAAATATAGTAACACTGTTGAAAAATTTGATTCAGTCTTCAGTATATTAACAAAAAAAATTAAAACAAAAACAGTAAATTTCATGCTGTTGTTTAATATGCTAAGATATTAACTTTTTTCCTCTCGATGAAGTTGTATATATTCGGTTAAGTTTTTCATTTGCATTTTTAACAATATACATATTTAAAATATAAATAGATAGTGGCATTTTGTATAATAATCAATAAAATATGTTATCGCCTATTTGTATGTAAAATTATTAAGAATTTATTCACCAACTTAGAGTAAACTGCCTTAAAAATCAACTTTCTTACCATGTCTTCAGTAGTGTTACTTAAATTTAGTAACACAGTTGAACAGTAACGCAGTAGAATATTTTAAAATAAAAAGTATATTAACATAAAACTACAACATATTTTTGCATTTTAAAGTATACAGTTGGTTAGTTTACTTGGTTTGCTTAATAATATGCCACTTTTTTGAATTTTTAAAAAAAATATTTAAACAAAAACCACGTAACACAGTTGAAAAAAGCGTTTTACATTCACGGCAAAAAAAATTCAAACTATCTCCAGCGATGTGTTTGGAACAACATTCACCACTAGCCCGAACAGACTTATTGCGTATTCTTTAAAACAAATAATGATGCCAAAATATTTAAAAAAATGATTAATTTTAAAAAATTTTATGATGTAACATAGTTGAAGTAACGCAGTTGAACAATTCTTGTAACACACTTTTTTTCTGTTAAAATTACATTAAAATAAATTAAAACTTAAAAACTAATTTTTGATTTTTATTTAAAAATAATGAAATAATTTTGCAATGTAATTTAAAATATATCCTTCTGTGGGGGAAGTTCATGAAAATTTAAATTGAAAATTAAAAATGTGGTCTGTGACAAGTTTCATTTATATGAAAACAGAAAACGCGCTCCGACAATTTTCCAAAATTTTCCAAAAATACTTACTTTTGCAATCTAAAAATTTTTTTTATTTAAAATTAAAGATTTTATAATTTTTATTTTATTAATTAAAATTTGATTTATTTTCTAAAAAAGTATTTATTTAAGCTTACTTTTTTGTGACGCAAATGTGCTAACTTTTAAATTTTCACCCATATATACTTGTATCTATACAGTAAAGAACTCATAAAATTTCAAAATAAAAGATGGAAATTTGTCCAAATGGTAACGTATGAAAGTTCAATAACTCAATTTTAGTTTCTTATAATGTGTCAAACTGTAAATTGTCAATAATTGTCCAGCCTTGATTGTCCCAAATCTCGGTTAAACTGAAATTTTCAATTCGTAACAAAGGAAACGAACTTTAGTATCGATATAAGTACTGAAAAATTGCGATTTCTTGAGCATACCCGATTTTGTGCAAATTTTCACAATTTGTTTTCAATATAAAAGTTACTCTTTTAAACGCAATTAAACTTAAAACTTTAATAATAATTAATTAATTATTATTGAAGTTTTGTGTATCAACCTAGTTAACACCACCCCTGCTATGGTATAAAATCGATTGAGTACGTCAATAATATAATATAAAAAATTTAAATTATTTGTTATACGTATAACGTTAATAATTTAATTATAATTTGAGCTTGATTTATTTTTTTTTTCTTTTTTTTTGACCAGTTCATTGATTTATTGTTCAATTATTTTAACATTAGGGGTTTTTAATAATAATTATAATATTATAAAATTATACTGTTATATTTTTATGGGGTAATTTAAGTGCAGATTATTAATTTAATTTTGTTATATGTAAAAAAATTTATTTTTTGGGGTAAATTCGGGGTTATTTGATGGGTAGGCTAATTTCGGGGTTATTTCGGATTTTTGATTACATTCGTTCAAACCTCTATAATTATTTCCGTATTTTGTTATTTTTTGTCGTTCTAATTGAACTGAAGAATATGAAATTTTTTACATATAAACCTATAATATTTTATAAACAAAAAAAAAAGAATCTATTACATATTGAGAAAAAATATAAAACAAAAAAAAATCAATAACCTTAAAAAAATTTTTTTCACAAAAATAGAAAATAGAAAAAAAAAAACTAGTAAAATCGATTATAATTTTCTATTGCACCTCCCCCTCTCTAAAACAGTTTGATAGAGAGAGAAAAAAACTAACCTCGAAAATTATTTCGCTTTTCTTATACTTAGTATTTTTTTTTTTTTCTATTTTTTTCAAATATATTTACCTTAAATTTAACAAAATCAAATAATTTTTTTGTTTAATTTTTTACAATAGTATTATTTATTTTTATACAATGTTGTTCTGCTAGTGTAATAGTCAAAAAAAGTTTGATTGCAGAAATCCCTCGTACATAAAATAAATTTGTCCAAAAATCAAAATGGCTAAGCTCACAGTCAACAAAAGTTGAAATTTTAATTTGGATTCAAAGAATTTATAGAAGAGAGAATTTTGAAGAGAAGTGATTTATTTGTATTAATCATTCAGTCTGCAATCGTGCTCAATTTGTAATAGAAAATATTGCCTTTTTTATTGCACAAAATTTTTATCCTCGGGAATCAAAATTTACTTTGAGCAGAAACTACTATACTTTTAGTTAATTTTTTCTGATGAGAATCATTTTATGACTACTTAATGAGTAAGGAAGGTTATATACTTAATATTGTCAAATCAAATGTCAAATCAAGCAACATTTTTTTCCCTTTTTACAGACAAATATTAATTTCCGTACTTACTTAGCTTTTTAACTTACGTATACGAATTTAAATCTTAAAATTGCGTATTTTAATTGTTTTTCTAAAAGTAAAATTACAAAAAAATGGACGACAAAATAAAAGCTCTTCTACATTTTCAATTATTTAAATTTGTAATTATTTTGTCTTATATATGTTCATTTTATACATATTATTATTGTTTATCTAAATATATATATAATAGATCTAGCACAAATTTAATTTTAAATTAAAGAAAAAAGTAGGTTTAAATTAATAATTTTCTCAATTACAAGACAACCAGACATGATTATTCAATTTAAAAAGTTAATAATATACTCGACAACACTATAATAATAACATGTCAAAAATATGTACAAACAAAATATTGAAATGTGAGTGATGAGAAGTGTGGTGTATTATGGAATGGTGGGTATATTATAAATTATCAACCTATATTATTATTTTGTACTCTTAAATTATTTTATTTATTTATTAAATATTGCAACAAAAACAAAAATAAAAATCGTTTTCAATATAATTTTTTATACCCAATTGCTTAATGGATAATTAAATATATAATATTAAATATATTGCAATAATTTACATACAGTGGTGAGTAAATTGTTTAAAAACATTTTTAAAATTTTATTAATAAAATTTCTTTTGAATCCTCCTTAAATGTAAACCGCAAACGCATGAATAAACGTTTCGCTCTTAATGAGTTAAAATATTAGGAACACATAAAGATATTAAAACACATCAAGTAAATATAGATATTAAGAACTCATATTTTTCGTAATTTTACTTTTAGGCCCATTTTCTTCTAAGTACACATAGTAAATGAGAACATGTCTTGAGTGAGTTAGTTTAATACTTATAAACCAATTACAACTGTATATCCACTTCATATTAACGAAAGGCAATTAAGAGACGATAACAATAACTATCGAAATATCTACATAATTTTAATATTCCATTAAAAACTAACTGTTATACATATATCTACATGGTTATATGTGTATGTATACAATAATAGAGTTAAATGAAAAAAATTAAATAAAACTATAAAAATATGTATAACATTATTATGTAGCCATCGCTGTATATTAATTATCTAAGTATATGTGTATGTGTATGTGCGAATATCTAAAAGTAAATACAACGTTTATGTACAGATTTTTATATACCGTACTTATGTACACATAAGTACGTATAAAAAATGTTACAAATAATGGAAAAAATAACTGAACAAAAAAAAAAAATAAACAAAAACAGGTCACATCAATTGATTGTTTTTCCATTATTTTATTTGTCATTTATTTTCTATTTTTATTTTATAATTTTACTTTGAAATTTCAATGAACTAAAATGTCATGATTTTTTACACAAAAACTTTGGAAAAGAAAACAATAATTATTGTAAAATCAAATACTTACTTAATTTCTCATTTTCTTTTCTTTCAAATCCCGTCCCAACAAAATTAATACAATTAAAACATAAATTAAAAGAGATACGATTGTAAAAAATTAAATCAGACTTATTGAATTTTAAACCTTAATCTTAAATCTATTGAAAATATTATTGAAAATTTGGCAAATGAAAAGAAAAAATTACGAGAATTTTTCACCCACAACCTTCCTGCTGTCTAGGGTTTCTGGACTGTTTTTAACAGTAACAGTAAAACCGCTGTTTTTTTTGGAAAAAATCAAAAACAGCAAAAAAACAGAAACAGCTGTTTTTGAAATGCTGTTTTTAATGTTTTTCATTTTTAAATTTTAATTCAAATTTGAAAAATCCTAGCAAGCATGTATTCTTCAGTAAATCTTTATTATCATAATTCACAAACTATTTACAACAATTTGTATAAATATCAAGTCATCTTAGAAAATTTGAATTTTTACTGGAAAAAATTTTCCTAAGAAATTGAAAAAAAATGTTCGTCTTCATAGTGGTCACTGGTTTTATTTAAAATTAGTGTTTCAGTTCAACGTCAACCACCACATAATTTATAAATAAATATTTCAACTTAATTGTTTGTAAATAAAATTTTGCACGAAAAGTATGTATATGAAAAATTATTTGATTATAAAAAATTCCCATTTTTAAACCTCTCTATTATATTAGTAATGTCAGTCTGGGATCATGCAACAAAAAGAAAAAATTCAATGACCAAAGAATTAGAAGGGCAATGTGAATATTGCAACAAAATTATCAAGTGTGCCGGAAACTCTACGACTACCTTGAAAAGTCATTTGAAATCCCACGGTGTTTATTAAATGGTTAAAATCTGAATTTACTCTTTTCAGAAATACAGGCCAACGTACAGAAAATCTTCAAAAGCTTTATGATGCATTATTAACAATTAAGCCAACATCTACAGACGTGGAAAGAGTTTTTTCGGTTTGTGCTAACTTCTGCACAAAAATAAGATCACGTCTATCAGACAAATCATTATTGGCATTGATATTTTTAAAATATTATTATAAAAAGTAAATTTTAAAGAGTTTTTGTATTATAAATGTAAAAAAAAGTATGAATTAAAATAATAAATTGAAGTAGCAATTATTAAAATTTATGTTTTTATTAAAATTGTTATCTCTTTTCAGCTTTTCACTCTCATATATTGGAAAATTTATATGAAATTTCACAATATATGAAAAATCAGTAAAACAGCTGTTAATAGCTGTTTTTTCAAAATTATAAAACAGCAACAGCTGTTTTTTCAAAACCACTGTTTTTCAGAAACCCTACTGCTGTCCCTACGTTACGGGAAATTAAAATATTTTTCCCAAATTTTAGGATCTTAGTATACATTCATTGAAAATGTCGACTTCTAATCGGATAATTAACTTTGTATTCTACTGTTGAACAATTACATCGAAACGGAAATACTTTTTTGTGTTTGCAAATTGGTTTCAGAAGAACTTTGAAGGAAGGTAACCATATATCGTAAATTTTTTTATAACTTTTTGTGTTTTGGCTTCAATTGTAATAATTTTTACAAAATTTTAGCACGAATAAAATAAGTTGTTAACAACAATCCAACTGGTAACTCCAATTTTTTCTTATTAATATGGATTCACTATTCATTGTGGAAAAAATTTTTATACAAAAAAAATTCCAAAACCAAAATAATTACGTAATCATTTAAATTTAGATTTTGTTTATTTTTAGATATTACGGTATAATACAATTTAACTGCTAATATATATAAGCCTGTCTAGCAAGTATTTAAAATATTTTTTTTTAATTGCTTTCATACAGATATACTTAATAATTATTCAAAATAGCTACATACTTAATATTTTTCTACAAATTTTTAATAAATATTATTTAATATCGAAAAATTTCTAGAATCTTTACAAAATTTTGACTGATTAATTTTGTTAGAGTAGAAAAAAATCTGGGTTTTTTTTTTGTTCATAAAAAAACTCTGGCAATATGCAAAAAAGAAAATCATAAAAAATGGCTAACAAATTCAAAGTCTTCCTTATGACACACAATTTTAATTAATTTTTATGAATATCTAATTCAATAAAAGAAATTCCAATCAAGAACTTGTTCTCATTTAGTATTTTATTGACATACATATATATGTACATAGTACGTATGTATAAATAATTTCTAAAAATGTTTATGACTTATAAATCCCAAAATTAATACATTCCATTTCTGAATAAAACGAATTATGAAATGAACTACTAAAACTTCTTAGTTATATAAACTTTGGCTATATTACAATTTCAAGTTTGAATTAAGTAAAAAAAGCGTTCTTTCAAAAATTTAGTTTGAAAAGTTCTTAAAAACCAGGAAAACTTGCTGACAAAAACGATTGCGAAGTTTTGAGTGCCCACAATTTGCTGGGCACTGGTTATGTCTAGCCTTATATTCTATAGTTTCTCAAATGTGATATTTTGATATTTAATTTGTTCACCAATTTTCAACGCATTTAGTTAGACTCTGGAATTCTTTGCCGACTCCAATTCGGGCTGACTGGATCTCATCTCTGTTATTTCTTTGTTTTTTTTTATTACTTTCTTTTTTTCTTAAATTGTACCTTTAATTAATAAATAATTTAATTTAAATTTTTGTTTTTTAAAAAACTGCAAAACTTTAAAAGCTTCCTGCTCAAATTAAATGTTGAGACTTTAAAATTTTACTACACTAACTAACATTAAGAACTGAATTTGTGAAAATCTCTTAATAATTTTTTAATTAACACATTTGTATTCAAAAAAAATTTTTAATTTCTAAAAATAAATTGAACTTAGAATACTTGAATTATAATTTTTATATCAAAAAAGAAATTATAATTTAATAATATTTTTCAAATTATGTGACACACACACATATTTATTAATAATAAAACTATTTATTTAAGAACAAAAACACACTAATACACATTTAAATCTTGTTATTTAAATAAAAGCTATTATTTTGTCAAAATGTATTGTGACTTTATTTAAGTATGATTTATTGCCTGTATGATGGCTAAATATTACCAGCATTGTGTTCAATTAAAGCAATTTTTAAGTATAACATTCCGGAAAAAAAAGCCAAACACAAATCATTTACGAGTATAAATATAAATATAATAAAGTATTGATGTTCATAAATGTACTTACAAATAATTTTACAAAGTAAACAAACAATTTGATTTATTTAAATTAATTAAAATAAAATTACTTATTACTTTTTGAAATTCATAATCAAAACAATTTAAAATAAACATTTTAAATAATAAACAATGTAATTTAACCAAGGGGCAAAAGTGTTGCCTACCTCAAGTACTTTGAGAGAGATTGTTTAATAACAAAACAACACTATACTGTAATACGAAAAATGTCAAATCAATTATCTCTTTTGATTAGTATACTTGTCAAATACTATAATGTCAAATTAGTGTTGTCATTTATATTGCGTTTTACTATTAGTTGAAAATGAGTGTTCTCTCATTTCATTAGTTAGCTGTTTAGATAGAAATTATGTGAAAAAAATAATAGAGAAATGGAGAATTAAAGAAATAAGAATGAGGAGGACATCAAAAATGAAGTTGCCATTGTTAATAAACAAGCTTAAGAATAATTTAATTAGGAGTACTAATGATTTAAATGCAAAATTAGATTCAGCTTTATTAATAATAGATTATTAATTTTATTGTATGAATAATACAAAATAATTTATTTATTAATACTCATACATCTTTAATATTTTAATATGGCTCTTTAGTATATGAGTTGTGTACAAAGTAATATTGATTGTCAGTAATTTGTAAACAATTCATTTTCGTTACCCTTTCTTTGAAAAGTAAAATTTCGAAATTTATGTTTGAGATTGGAACTCATAAATCTAAAAATAGATTGGTTTTTTTTTTTTTTGTATAAATTAAATTTTAATGGAAATTACTTCATTTTTATTATTTGAATATAAAAATGATTTTGTTGCCAATTTTTTTTTTCTGATCAGATTTGAAAAAGAATGTTTTTTTTTTCTGTTGTGATTTTAGTTGTTGATTTTTCATATTATATATGTATGTAAATACGTATGTATGTTTAGTAAATATTGCGTACATAATATATAAAAATACATTATTTCCGACATTTTATTATTTTTATCTCATCTGGTTTTATTTGTATTTCATTTTCAATTGAAAATGAAATTAAAAAAAAAAAAATATTAAAAATTCTTTAAATTTTTTTTTTTTTAATTTTTGATAAGAAGTTTTGTAATATGGTTCTGGTTTTTTTTTTCTTTCCAACAAGAATTTTCTTTGTGTAAAACTATGTATGTACACATAGTATTTTCAACAGAAATTCAAAGAAAACTGTTTGGTATGGGGTTCTGCTACCGACCAAAATGTAAGTACATAAAAAGTAAATACCCTCATCGTCTGAAGAATTAACGAAAAAATAAGCAATTCCCTTATGTTTTAAGACAAGAAATTCAGTTTTAAAATATTTTACGTAAGTATAAAAAATGCCAAAATGTAGAAAATAAATGTCAAAAATAATGTCAATTAAATATAATGAAAATGTTATATTTTAAAGAGATTGTCGTATTTTTGAAATGACGTGTATATATAGGCAAATTTGATCGGTATCAAATAGTTAGTAAACCATTACGTCATAATTAAAACGTCATTGGCAAATTATTTGAAAAGCGTGCGTATCAACGATTTACATACATATGTATGTATACAAGTAGGTCGAAACAAATTTAGAAAATTTTAAATTTTCATTACTACGTTCTCGATAACGGGCTTTCGTTCTGCTTTCTAGAATATAATAATATTATTTATTATATGTACATATAAGTATAACAAAAATTAGTAACTTATGAATCCTTATTAAAAATTATTTCAACAAGTTTCGAAGTTTTTTTAATAATCAATATTTAAAATCAGTGATAATTACTTTATTACTTTTTTTTTGACATGATAATAAATTTATTATTAATATTGATAATAATGGTTATCATTTTCCATAATTAGTTTCACACTTCTATTGCAATATATAAATATATATATATATATATATATATATATATATATTTATACAAATTTTTCAATTTAAAAAAGTTTACAATTAAAAATATTTTTATTTCATATTTTATTTAAGAATTTCATTAAATTGGTATGGTAGTGTTTCTTATCACATCAATTATTATAATAATTACAATTACTAAAAATAATCAACTTCATAATATAAATTAGATATGACATATAATTAATATGTTTGTTCGTATGAAATTAGAGTTATTAATTATTTAAGCACTACGTCATGTGAATTCGACACCACTTGAAAATTTAATTTCATTTTTTATACTTAGTATAAGTATATGAAAATTCGCTATCAAACTTTTTATAATAATGTCAATATCAACTGATATTTCAAATATTTTGACTCATTGTGTTAATTAAAGTTTGAATTGTGAAGAACGAAGTTGAACTTCAAGACTGAGATTATTCAGTGATTTGTCCGTAAAGCATTTGGAAATAGAGTCATTCACAATAGAAAATTGTCTAAAGTTAAAATTTTGTACTAATATGTGAATAAAATTTGATTCTTGAATTGCAAATAAATTTGATGTACTAATATAAACTTTTGTATTGCGAGTCTTGAATTAAAGACGGATTAAAGAAGCATTAACAATTTAATCTATTGAATAATAATTTTTTTGCGACTGAAATTTAATTTTTAGTCCCATAAGACAAAATTAAATAAAGAAGATAAAAATTTCTAATACAAAGAAATTTCTTTTTAGCCTTCATTATTCCTAAAAAGATCGGATCATTAATTTTTTTTTATGAATTTTCTTTTAAAATCTTCTATTATTCAGGCATTTTTAAATTTGTACTCTACAAACATACATTCGTACATTTAAAAGTACACGAATATAAAATATGCATTATGTGCTATATAATACATTTTTTTTTTAATAGACCTATGTATGTATACCTGCTTACTTATAAAATGTACGTATGTTCAAAGTATCATAGATTAAACAGATTGTTATATATACACTTGTACTTTATATATATTTTGTTTTTTTTTTTCATATTGTAAATTGAGAAGGTACCAGAGTAATAAAAGATTGGCAACATGGCAAAAAAGAAAAAAAAAATAAAATAAAATTTATTAAACAAAAATAAGAAAAATAGGAACAATAAAATATTGAAAATAATGAAACTAGGGGGCACTCATACAATTAAAGCAATGTTCACAGTTTTACAGTAAAATTCATTAATAATGAACTGAAATCATTTCTCTAATATTTTACTAAAATAAAACATGTATTGAATTTATTTCAAAGGTTTTATTAAATAAATAGATACATAGATTTCTGATGATAGATCACACATTGAAAATTTTTGTAAATTTTTTCGATGTTGGATTTTGAAGCCTATTTGGACATCAAAAGTCGAAAGTTTTTTAATGCTTTATTGAAAAATCGATATTATTTTCTAATCAATAATCGATTTTATTAATGAATTATTATCGATTTTTTAATTTCATTTTTTAAATATATTCTCTCTTGTTGTCTGTTTATTTACAGTATAATATGATTTTCTATCTGACCTTTAATTTACACGGGCTGGAATTTACAGCGTAACTCTAACAAATATAAATTTGACTATTGCATTAATTTTTAAATTAATACTCATACACCTAATGAGTACGTACTTATCGTTTTACGAGATCATTTTTTTAAGAGGTAACTTTACTGTGTATTTGAAAAAAAATTGTACAGTTATACATACATAAACATACATACATATATATGTAACAATCAACTTTTATCTAACATGTAGATAAATATGTACTTAAATATGTATGTATGTATGTAACATTCGTATGCACATATTTAGCGAATAAACGAAATAATTTTTTTTTTGTTAAATAGCTTTCACAATTGCACGAATTTGTTTTGCCTTTTTGTTCTCTTTTTTGTTCCATAATATTATATTAAAATTGTATCTTTAATTATAATTATATGAAAATATGTACATATGTACGTACATACATCCAGGCATACTCATGTATTTCCAAACTTTTTAAGTATATTTTGCTACGAATATAATATTACAAACTATGTACATATAAATCTACATGCATATGGATGTATGTATATACAAACATACGTACGAATGTAGATATATACACAATAATATATCACGTTTTTATTAATATAGTAACTAACTAACAACTAATGTATACATGCTTAAATATTTATCTGGACTTACCTCAAATATTTTAGTTAAAATTATACCACCTTTTCTACAAATATTTTTTTTTTTGTCTTTTTGTTTTTTGTTTTAGTTTTTATCTGCAAACCTAATTTTAAAATGGTATTATAAAATTTAATATAAGTTTAAGATTGTAGACAAATTGAAATTTGATCTAAATTATGAAATTTATTTATTATGAGCCGTGTATGTATGTGCTTGTTTTACTACAAAACTGAAAAAAATATATTAAAAAAATGTAAAATTGCTCCATTTTGTGTAAAATTAACAATTATAACTATATAAAAATCATTTAATAAATCATTATTTACTCTATATTAAAATTTTAGAATGGTAATAAATTTTTGCAATAAAAAAAAGATCAAAACTTAAATTTAAAATCAGAGTTTCTATTAAAGAAATTTTGTATTTGTATGAATGATTTGGTTCCGTTTCATGTTTATTACAACGGCATCATCTCGTGACAATGAAGGCATTTTATCTCGTCAATTTAATTCATGTACAACAGTATTGTTTTGTTAATATACAGGCGTAATTTCGAACTATAGCTGAAATATTGTTTAAATCGTTGAATTTAATATTGCTACAATATCAAATTTTATATTAATTAACGTAAGTTAACAAATAATTCATGAGTTTTATATTGCAACAATATTTAGTTAGTATTTAAATTCTATTACAAAATTTGTTCAGTATATTTCTAGGCTGAATCAGATATAAAAACTATGTATACGACAACTAACTTCAATATGGAATTCATGGAACCCTATAAATTTACATATGTACATACATACAATTTATAAGTTTATTATAGCCAACGTTAAAGCATTTTATTTTTTCTTATTAGGAAAACATTAAATTTTTTGTATCTACATCATACATACATACAAATACGTACATATGTATATAATTTTATAATCAAAAATCACACAAAAAAAATTTTCGATGATATTAAGCAATTTTTCTTCTACATAATTATTTATTTTTGTGTAGCCATTTTGTTTTCCGGCTTTTATTTTTTCGTCAGTTTATTAGTTTTTCTATTCTGTTTTTGTTTTTTTACTTTTCTATTATAATTTATAAAAGTATTTCTTGTTTTTTTTTCTCTTTTTTTTTTTTTGTAGTTTTTGATCACTAAAAACAAAAATTTAAATTCATAAATAGAAAAAAAAATTCAATATGGTACCTGCTTCAATAAAATCAAACAAAAAAAAAATCAGATGTGATCAGCACATTATCGACTGTAAGGTGTATTGTCTAGTTTAGCAAAAATGTCGCACAAGAACGGTAGTAAGCTTTTTGTAAAAGTACATAGAACAACGTTATTTTGGCTGTTAGTAGAGGTAAACTTTATGCCACCTGAATTCCCTGGAAAGCTCGCCAGTCACTTTCGGTACCAAACAAAATTCAAAAATCCAATTTCAAGAAATTCCGTCAATTAGTTCCTAAAATGTCGTAGAAAATGTAAAATCGGCTTCCGATGAAAGTTTATAAGTTCATTGTTCTAACATCATGAATTCAAAAATGCACAAAATGTAAATTAGGTCCTTGGTAAAAGTGCAGTTGCTGACAGATATTTCTCTAAAAACAGCTTATTTACGTTTCCCTAGCACGAAGAAACGCATTCCCAACGAAAACGCGACATGTGAAAATTAGTGCCATCACTTGACCTCTCTTATTGTATGCAATGCGGTCGGTAATAAAAGAAAATTTAAAATTTAAAAAATATTTACGAAAAATAATGATAGTTGATTGATAAACTGTAACTAGTATAAATTTATATTTTTCTACATATGTATGTATGCATGTATATTATGTCGTATATACATTCATGCAAACATATGTTATGTTTAAATTATAAATTTAGGTAAAATGTGAAATGAATGCTATTTTAAATTTTTTTCTTTATTAAATCACGAATGATCAAAGATCAAAATGTATTCTTTGCAATACATATAGAAATAGAAACATACGTACATATGTCGGTATGTATGTACTATTTATGTAAGCATGCATATGCAATATATTTGTAAATGCATATTTTAAGGATAGGTGATATTACACAAGATTTAAGTTTAGTTAAAATCTTATTTAAATTAAAAAACATGTTATTGAGTTGGGAGAGTTAATAAAATAATATCAGGAATGGTAGATTGTCAGCTACATATCGTTATGTATGTTCTCATTATTATTGATCAAAAGTTTATATTAAATATAAGTAAGGCTAAAAATTTATTCTTAAATATGTATTTATTATTAATAAATTGACCTCCTTTTCATATAATTAATATATAAATTAATCAAAGTTTAAATAACAATTTTTGAGCCAAATCCTTAATTTAAAACGATTTATGCTAATAAGCAAGAAACTTTTATCTTGATTTTACTGTATACACTCACATCCCCCGACTGTTATTTGGCAATTCACTGTGCATATAATATTTAAAAAGATTGATTTAACTTGAACATGACTCCGAACAAAAACTCAAAAACAAAGTCAGAATCAAATTATTATTGGTTCATTTGATTTATGAATTTTGTTGCTCTGAGAGCTTCCTGTGTAGTAAAAGAGTACAAAGTTGACATGGATAGACACAATGGACAGACACAATTAATAAAAAAAAATTAGTCAAGTCTTGTTATAGTTGAAAAAAATCAAATTTTATCCGAAAAATAAAATTTTCATTAGATTTTTAACACAATTAAAATTACATAATTTTAATTGTGTTATTAGATTATAAGATACAGCATTTAATTTTGACTAATAATTTACAATATTAGAGCAGATTAAATATTTACAAGATAAAAATTTCAAAACTCACTAAGTATGAATTGTGGCCATACGCAATAATTAATATTACTTAGGTATATGAGAAAATTTCGCACTGATTTACTGAAAAAATTAATTGACATGTTTTCTATACATACCGTAATACATATATATATATATATACATATATATATATATATATATATATATATTATGTGTAAATATGCACGTATTGCGTAAATATATGGATGTGTAAAAAGATAAAAAAAAGAAGTGCAATAGTGAGTGCGATGGTGTAAAAGCAGAAAATAAAAAAATAGTGAAGCCAATAACCTTTGAAATCTTCTAACATGGCTTTCAATTTGTTTATTTAATTCATATACAAAATACGTACATATAGACAAACATATATGCATATAAATATTTCAACTTTACAATAAGAAATAAAAGAAAACAAAAACAGAAAAAAACAAATTAAAAAAAAAGTTGTCTGTCCTCCTCGTCATTTAATAAAAATATGGCGATTATTTTATTTTTATTATACCCGTACGAACGTATGTTCGAAGGGTATACTAAATTTGCCTTACCGTTTGTAACGCTAAGAAATAACGGTGTTAGATATAGACTCAAGTGTATGTTTTTGATCAGCGTCAAATTCTGAGTTGATTTAGCTTTGTCTGTCCGTCCGTCCGTCCGTCCGTCCGTCCGTCCGTCCGTCCGTCCGTCCGTCCGAACGATAACTCAAAAACTAATTTAGCTAAGTTCACCAAATTTTCACAAATGATTGATTGTAGTAAGTGCCAGAACCCTATTTAAATTGGACATGATCGGAGTACCGGTTCGGGTAGCTGCCATACAACTTCAAAGTTTATTTGGCTATATCTCAGAAACTATAAAAGTTATGGTATTGAAATTTCACACAAACGAATATATTAGTAGGGCCAATGTGTCACATAAAAGTCGTTGAAATTACTTGGCTCCTTCTGGTACCTGCCATACAACTTCAAAAGTTATTTGGCTATATCTCAGAAACTATAAAAGCTGTGATATTGAAATGTCACACAAACAAATATATTAGTAGGGCCAATGTGTCACATAAAAGTCGTTGAAATTACTTGGCTCCTTCTGGTACCTGCCATACAACTTCAAAAGTTATTTGGCTATATCTCAGAAACTATAAAAGCTGTGATATTGAGATTTCACACAAGTGAATATATTAGTAGGGCCGATGTGTCTCGTAAAAGTCGTTGAAATTACTTGGCTCCTTCTGGTACCTGCCATACAACTTCAAAAGTTATTTGACTATATTTCAGAAACTATTAAAGCTATGGTATTGAAATTTCACACAAACGAATATATTAGTAGGGCCAATGTGTCTCATAAAAGTCGTTGAAATTACTTGGCTCCTTCTTGTACCTGCCATACAACTTCAAAAGTTATTTGACTATATCTCAGAAACTATAAAAGCTGTGATATTGAGATTTCACACAAGTGAATATATTAGTAAGGCCGATGTGCTTGATAAAATTCGCTAAAATTTCTCGGCTCTTTCTGGTAGGTGCCATACAACATCAATAGTAGTTTGGCACAACCAGTATTTTGAATAACACATAGTACTGAAATTTTGCATAAATTAATATGGTAATACGGCAACTTAAAGTCATAGTCTGCCCCATAGTTAGTTATGGCACATTAGTTATTCGCGCATAGGATAACAAATTCGTACGGGTATCACAGAGTTGACAAGGTCAACTCTATTTTTTTTCTCGTTTTAAATTAAAAATATAATTTTTTTTTTCTTTTATAAAATTCTTTGTGGTTTACGTTTATATTTTCTGTTATATGTATGTATATGGTGTGACCCGTGACTATAATTTCTTCGGGACGAACTCATTACATACATATATATATGTTGTGTCATAACATAAAATTACCTATATGCATGTCAAAATATACAGAATAATGGGTGTTTTTTTTTCAAGAAAACAAAGAAAAATTGTAAAATTTTAATTTAATAATTTTCATTTGAATCAATAAATTAAAGCTTAATTGTCGTTTACGTTTTACATATTGTATATGTATGTAAGTGACTTATTCGAAGCATTCATTTTTTCTTTCAATTCATTTTTTCAAGCGCATTTTCCAAACATTTTGGTTGAAATATTATCCAATTCTCATTTAATATTGTTTTACAAGTAGGATATTTTACCTCTCAAAAAATTAAGCTGCCATATTGCATGTTTACGACGACAAATTATGATTGTCCCAAAAATTGGAAAATAATTACTTAAGGTGCTTAACACAACACAAATAATTTATAATTGAAAAATTTGGAGGCTTCATTCCGGTATAAATCTTTTCATTATCTTAAATGATATCTAATCGTATTTGAATTGTATTGACATTGACAACTGCAACGGATTACGCTTAAAGTGTCATAAATAAAAACAGAGAAAGTAAAATAGTAAGAAATAAATCATATGTTATGCTAATTTATGGTACTTATATAAGTGTTAATTATGGTGCTTATATAACAAATAGTAAATGTAATGAATATGCGTTGCGTACTTATTGTACATATTCCTTTATTATTTTTGTATGTTTGTTGCAGTTAAGATCGTTGTACCACGTCAGTTAAAGCGTTGTATATGATTTCAATAAAAAATACTTTTATCGTCCCATTAACACCGCATCATATGATCACTTTAATTAATGGGTGTTATATATTTATGGCAAGATAATAGGTATAACTTCAAAGTACAGACTAAAGAAGGTACATATGTACGTACATATTTGTATAATATTATATGAATATGTTATATATAATATTTACATACGTATTTATACATACATATAAGTAAAATTAAGATCATAAGCGTATAAAAATGATGATATGAAAAATATTTTTTGCGTTCAAAATGTACACGCATGCATATTTTCTGTTTTATAAAATAAAAAATTATAATTTTTTTTTTAAATTAAAAGCAATATTGAATAAATAAAAGAAAAAAAACAGAAAATAATTATTATTAATAACAATAGCCTAGGCTACAAATTTTTAAGAAATTTTTATAATAAATTTTTTTCAATTCTCTATAAACACAAGTATATAGCATATTCTTATAATTTCTACTCTATATTGTGACTATTGGGATAAATAGCTAGTATACAACTTGAAGATTATATATACGTACGTACATACATACAGATAAGATATACATATGCATATGAATGTAGGTATGTATATATTAAAAAGAATTTAATTCATAGTAGTATTTGTAGTATGTACATACATATATACAAGTAAAATATTAAGTGTAAAATGTAGAAAATGTGAATTTGAAAATAAAAGTTGTGAAGAAAAAAAAATTTTTTTTTGCTCTTCGTTTTTCTTTTATTTTCTCTTTTTTTTTTTATTATTTATTTATATATCTATTTATAAAAGAATTAAGTAAAATTAAAATTATAAATAGATGCAATAAAATTAAGGCTGCCAAATTGTATAATTTAATAGAGAGAACATAAAAAATTAGAAGATATCAAATATGTAATTGCCTATTGCAAGGCAGAGAATTGACTTTTGACGAAATGGATTTGAAAGATAACAAAACGCTGTTATATTGTTATTTTATTTTATTCTTGAAAAAGATTTTGAAAAAGGTGGGCTGTGGGACGGTTAGGGGTGGTTATATTTCATTTAGTTTTTTTTCCTTTTTCTGAGCTGCCCTTTCTAAAATAATTCATCTGGTAAACTCAATTAACATACATTACATACATACATATGTAATATGAATGGAAATGTGTGCATATTTTTTATGTTTATCATAAAATATATGCATATATACATACATTATAGTACGTGCAAGCATATACCTATATACATACTTATATACATGCTTAAATATAAACTGTACAGAAAATAATGTTATATTTTATTTATAACTAAATTTTTAATCATTTCAATGAAGCGAGGTATAAATTAAATGCGTTCAATGCTATTCTGCATACTTACATATAATCATATTTTATATGTATGTATGTATGTAAATTTGTAGGTAGACAATCGAATAAGTAAGTTTGTATACATATATGTATTCATGTATGATCGAAAATTTATAATTTTTAACAAATATACAGTGAAAGTCATTTCATTTTTTCAAAATTATTATTTTAAATACCTCAAATTAGAATAATATTACTTGAATACCACAACAATAATTAAATATGTCATAAATATGTCAAAAATATGTCATAAAATACCAAGTAAAAGATTTTTTAAAGTTTCTGTAGGTATTAACATTTATTTTAGCTGTCTCTGTTTCGAATATTTTTGAATCTTTTTCGAATATTATAAAAATATTTAATAACGTCACATTAACCTGTCATTTGACATCACCCACAAGCAAATTGAAGCGTTTGTAAGACAGACAATTCAAAATTCTGTAAAAAGTATTTTCGAATAAACTATTCGGAATGGAAAATCAAATCTATAACAAAAAATTATTGTATTATAAGCTTTACTACTTTGATGTCCCAAACAAAAACCGGTTTTTAAAAATTTTAAAAAACTAATTTAATCAACTCAAATTAATAAATTAGTTTCAATTATCAATATTTTACTGTTTATTTAAATTAATTCAGTCACAATCACAAAATAATAATGACAAATAAAAAAAAAAAAAAAATATTGTAAAGAAATTTTTATTAAAAGCCAGAATTCTTTTAAAACTTTTATTTTGCCATTTTTTTTTCTTGTTTTTCGTATTATTGTTTGTGTTGTTATTTTTAAGTTGATAATATTTTTTTTATATCGCTATGCCAATAATAATTCAGTTTTTTCGTGTGATTTGTTTAAATAAAAACACAAAAAAAAAAAAGTAAGACAAAAAGCAAAAAAAAAAAAAATTCAATTTTTGTATTCAAAATGGCGGATAATTACGTTAAAAAAATATGAATAATACTAAAATATTTAAATAGTAGGGTGATTTTAATTTTCCTTTTAAAATAAGAAAAATTACATGAAATTCTCATTATTATTTCAAAAACAAAATTTTAATATTAAGAAATAATTTTAATATTAAGATGAAAATCAGAATAATACTAAATTTAAAATTGAACTTATTGATAATTTTATTGATTTAATAATAAAATGAGAATTTATTTTGAAGAAACCATTTCATTCTTTTGTTTTTCATAAGAAAAACGAACAAATTGTTTCATTTACATACATATGCGCTCTTACAATTCATTGAATTCATATAGTGTCTATTAATAGCAAAATATTGAATTTAAATTATTTTTAATACTTAGCAGAAATTTAAAAATCTTGTCATGTGTACTTTTAATTATTTAAAATATCCAAGTGTTCCAAATTGCAGTAAATATTTTGATGTTATATACATAATTACAATCATGAGCTAGAGTATTAATATCGTACTCGAGTATTAATATCGAGTATTCAAGAATTCCAAATTACAGTAAAAATTTTATACATACTTATGTATGTACATAATTACAGCATTCTTGAGCTGAAATATACATATGTATGTATATGTACGTATTAATTATATTAATTATATTAATTTACTGTACTAATTATTGCCTCTTATTCAAATTTACTTAATATCAAAATTACCGTTTATTGTCATGTATGTACATTAATATTGAAAAACTGTATTACCTACATATGTACATACATATATGTCCATATTTATGAAAATAACATGTGCTGCATATGAGAGTAAGTGCTAATTTCTAAATTGTGTAGTACACACTTATTTTTATAATATAGTAATGGATGTCAAGGTTACTTAAAAATTTTGATAAGAAAGGCTTAAGTTTGATATTATGTACATATGTATGTAGGTACTTACATATATAAATTTCAATAATTTTGATTAATTTTAATTCTATAGGTCATTAATTTTTCAATTATTTTTTAAAATTGTTTAAAAATTTAATTAAAAATTTGCTTTCAGATGTTTGTCTAGTCGATTATAATAAAATAATGACAGATTTGACTTGTCAGCTATATTTAAATTTAACAGAATTAAATGATATTACAAATGTACCTGCATATGTATATATACATATGTATAATATGTATAATGAAACATCAATAAATATAAAATAATTTTGTATATAAATTAATAAGAAAATCACAATATGTTTAATTTTTCGTATATTTTTATGTGATGTACCTAAATATACCTATCTAAAGTAAAATTTAAATATTTCAAGGTGATTCAATGACAAACAAATATATTATACATATACGTAAATACATCCATATATACTTTCATATAAACTTATATATATATGTATACGAGTATATATGAATTCATATATCATGTGTTATATTATTATATACAAATATTTTATAATTATTTATTTTAAATAATTATTTTCATTCATTGGTATATAATGGTATATAATGTGTGTAAAATCAAAAAAAAATATGAATAATAAATTGAAATATTGATCATTCTATTCAAAAAATAAGAATTTCTTTCTTTTGAAATTTAAAAATTTAATTTACATAATTATTTTTTTGTGTAACAACACTGTAACCCCACGCATGTATGCAATGTATATACGTAAAGTTTATATTAGTTGAAAAAGTTTTTGTTTGAATTTAATTACAATGTTTCAAATGCCAATATTTGAAAAAAAAATTTCAAAATGCAAAAATGCTCAAATGAATGTTTATAATAATTTGCATATATACATACATATATATGTACAAATACAATATTTGCGGCATTATTCGTCATATCTTGTGTCAATTTATATAAATGTATGTGTACAAACATTCTTGTGACTACGTGCGTACGTTCACAATGGCTAATAAATTAAATTTATAATGCGTATTTAATTTAATTTAGTTTCTTGCTATTTTTAATAAATTACGATTATTGTAAATTTTACTGTTATTCGACTGGGCACAAATCCATGCTTAACACTTTGAAGAAATACGATTTCATAAACAGCTGTTTATATGTACATATTTATATGTATGTATGTACATATATATAAAAAAATATTTCGCATTCCGCAGCTCCCTTCTAAATAAAATTTCTAATATTTTTATATGACGTTCCGTAATTTTCAAATTTTCTCAAATTATTAGACAATTTTAAATTATCAGAAAACACTATGAAAATGAAATTAAAAAACAAATAAAAACGTACAAAGCTCAATAGTAAAAACATTTTTTTTTTCTTGTTATTCAAAAATACATTTAAATGTTATTTGAACACAAACTACTCCCAAACTCAAATATTAAATAAAAAAAATGTTTTAAATCAATATTTGTGTGTGTTGTGTGCCGTCGAACATGCAAATAAAATCAGCTGTTTCATTCTATTTTAAAATTTACATTTACATGTTATATTAATTATACATGTGAGTATGTATTAGAAAAAATGAAAGAAATCAAAAATAGAAAAAAGAATTTTTGTTTTCTTTTTCGTCATTCTCCTAAACTCATTCAAACATTCTGTTGGTATTCAAATGAACATGGTATTAAAAGAAATGTTATTCGTAATACAACACAACACAAAAATTATAGAGCAAACTATATATAATTTTTTGCTCTCTTTTTTTGCTCTTTTACTGTTGTTACTATTTTTCATTGCATATCTGTAATAATAACAGTTCTCTGTTAAGTTTATTGTATATAAGTATGAAAGCATGTATAATATCAGCGACCAATGTGTGAGTTTATAATGTTCCATACATTTTCATTCCACTCGTTCTTAATTATTATTTTTATGTTATTTTAAATTCTTAAGTACTTTATTTACAAAACACTCAATATCACAAAACGAACAAAAAAAAAGAAATATTCCCTGGACACAGTTTTCTTCCCTCCAATTCTTCTCGTTTTTTTCCCTCATATATCATTAAATGTGATTTTCATACTTTTTAAAAATAGCTTTTGGATTAGCGACTTTTATTTTTTCAATGCAGCAACCAAAATAAATAATCGATAATCGGGTTCTTATGCTCTTTTTTTTTTACTTTTTCTTCCTTGTTTAATTCTTTCTCTTCCATACCAATTCCAATTATGTATAAATGTCCCATTTAAAAATAAAAGAAAAAAAGCTTTTTTTTTTCTCCACTAATCTCATCTCAGTACAACGTATTTCTCGTTCACGTGTTTCTGAAAAAAAACTAAGAGAAATAGGATATATATGAGAGACAAAAATTCTCTTTTTGTAATTTTTAAGAAAATGTGAAATTTTATAAAAGAAATATACATGTGACATGTTTAACATGTATGTAGCTTATCAGCCACATCTTATTTGTTTGACTCTCACATTTTATAATGAATATTATTTTCACTTGTTCTCTTTACTTCTTTCATATTATATTATTTTATAAGGTCAATTAAAATTGAGTCAATTTAGGAAATAGTTGAAATTACAGTTCAAAATCAAAAAATCTGTAACTATCGTTCGTAATATTTTTCAATATTTTTCTAATTTGGTATAAATTTCAATTATTCTCCAGCTGTTTACCATCTATGTATGTATTTATTATGTTTAATCTCTTATGACTTTAAAGTTTAGTCGGCTCGTCACATCTGTAACGGTATACTAATTATACATTGCTTTATTTTTTTTTTTCTGTTGCTTTCTGTTATATTAATTTCGTACTATAATTCTGGTGAATTTTTTATTTATCATACTTTTTGTTTTGATTCTTAAATTCCGTGTTCTCTTATATACATACTATCATACCATGGCATGGCTGTGTTGTATACATATTTTGTTTAATAGTGGTATAACATTGAGTATGTTCTTTTCTTACCATATTATAATGAAATAGAAACCGGTAAAAAATAAGAGAAAATTCGAGGTCGAAAATTTATAAAAATGTAATAAAGTTCGTTTATGAAGAAGGAAAAAAAAATAAATTGGGGACCGGTTATAAAACTTGAAATACATAGTTCAGAAAATAAATGATTTTTAAAAACTTTGGTCTTTCCATTATCAAGATATAATCTTATGTATGAATGTATGTAGGTATTTTTCTTAGTATGCTTGAACTTATAATAAAAATATATGACAATGCAGTGCAAAATTAACAGGTGATAATGTTAAAAGATTTAGTAAAAATTACGAAAGTAAATGTCATGCTAATGGCTTTTGTTATAAAATTGTGGTTATGACGCTATATAAATTAGCTACCACGCAGCATGAACATAAAAGTGAATGCCGCCGTGTATAAATTAAAAATCATGGCCGACAATTTTATTAAAATAATATTTATATATTATTAAATGAAAAATTTTTGTATATTCAACATAAACATTCTGTATATTGAAAGAGAAATTTTTAAAGAAATTTTTAAGTAGCTGCTTGCACACGCAGTTCATCAATTCATCAACTTACCATACTTTTTTCTTTTTGCGAATTACTTGAGGGGTGTACATACATATGTATGAATACTTTTATTAACTAGTTTTGCTAGTAGTACACATTACGTACATATGTATTTATGCATACTATTAACTATTTTTTTTCTCATTTTCCTTTTTCAAATTTACTTATTTACAGCGAGAAGTTCCAGACGCAAAACAAAAACGACAAAGCAACATAATTAAAATAATGTCTAATAAAATGTTGAGGAATACTTTTTTTACTGTATTTTTTACAATAGCATACGTTAGTGTTGTTGATGTAGATTGTAGATTATTCATGGCGTTTACAATAATCGCATCGTTTAATCCACGTGCTGTGAAATTTGATGTGAGGTCATTCAATTTTCGATATTTTTGCTGAAGTAGCCAAAAAATACGAGAACGCAAGCGAATAAGCTTTTTAAAGTTGTTTACGTTATTCGCTTTATTTTGTATTTTGGAGTAATTTTTTTTTTGAGTATTTTGTTGTAGAAAAAAGTTTGCATTTCTGCATGTAAGGTTATTATGTATAAGGAAAATTTTTGGAAGAGCAATTTTTTTTACGTGTGACCGTGTATAAAATAATTTTATGCTATTGAATCACGTAATAAAATATCATAATGATTAGTAAATCATGAAACAAAGTTAGGTGCATATCCTGGATCTTTCAATATAATTAAATTTCTTATAGTGTAACGCTATAATTTTTTCTCGCAAAAGAGAAATAACTATAGCGTTAAAGTTTCGAAATTCGAATATATTTTGAATTTCATAATTAGTCAGCTATATTTTTGTTATTTAGTAACTTTTGATCATATTTTGTAATTCAAATCATGCTAAATAAACTTGTTAATAAAATTCACAAAAAATAATTTAAACACTGTTACAAAAAAAAAATTTAAACACTAAAGAAAAAAATAACTAAAAACATATGTATTATATAAAATTTTATATACTTAAATTTTTGAAAAACGCAATAATTTTCTCGACCTTGATGGTACTTCATATAGGAATATAAATTCTCATCAGCCGTCGTCACTACTAATTACTATCGCCATCAATATTTTCATCGTTTTCCTGTGTATATGTTTCACTCATTAAATGCACGGAATGAAACAAAACATTTTTAACGTAAAAGAAAAACAAAAAGTATGCGCAAACATTATAAAAGAAGAAAGAAAATTGAAGACGATTTCGAATCACCCATGGGCTGGAAAAAATTAATCAATTACACACTATCAACACGAAATAAACACTTTTTTTTTGTATGCCAAACAACAGACATGTTGACAAGAGGTTCGATTCGGAGAAGAAACTACAAAAGATAAATCGAAAATTTTTTTTTTTATATTAAAAGGTTAATAATCAAACATGACGGTGGGAACGACGACGTTACAACAATACTTTAAACAATAAATTTTTTTTCTCAATTTGCAAAAAAACTCGCTTATTTTTCTCTATATATGTATTTATTAACATAACATAAATGTTAAGCGAAAATATGTAAAATTGTATGTGTGTGTTTATACAGCTAATAAATTATACCACACAATAAATTACAATCAAGATTCCATAACCGTAAAATTGTACTCATTTTTTAAATGAACACAATAATTGACGGCGCAATACTCAAATATGTTCATGCTACAAAAATATAAGCCATGACATTAAGAGAGCAACGAAACAAAAAAAAAATGAATTAAATGAGTAATGTTTTACGTATAACATTTTTGAGATTTAAATTCTTTTAAAAAAAAAAAATCTTAAATTATAGAGCGGAATGAAATTCATTTCCTACTTCAAAAGAATACAGAAATTTTTTACTTTCTGCTCTTTAAATTTACACAAATATAAATTATAACACAATGTATGTACATATGTATGTATTTATACCCCCTTGCCATTTATAAAATTTTAAAAACATGTCCAAAGTTAACATATAAAATTGTAATATTTTTATCATTAATTTTGTAGTTCTAAAATAATTATTGTTAAGCAAGAAGCACTTATTTAATAAAGCAAACTTCAACACACATGTATGATTGAAAATTCTTATATGATTGTATCCATCCATCTGCATACTTAATTTATTCATAACAAATATTTGCAATAATGTAATAGTAATAAAAAGTCTGCTATTTAATAAAAATATCTACAATCATACATGACATGCTACTGCCACCTACTGAATTTTTTTTATAATCAATAATTTTTATATCGTTCCGCTTTTTTTTCTTCTTTTTCTCCCAATTCTCTTTTTATTTTCAGATCGAAAATTCTAAAAATATCTTTCCCACAATAAAAAAAAAAAAAAACAAAACAGAAAAAAAAGTTGGCAACACAACAATTTAAATAGCAAAAATAATTTTATAAAAAAATTTTTGTGTGTATATAATAAAAACGACTGTGTGAATCACTATAAAAAAATTACAATTAGAGAATAACTGCAGGCGACAGGCAGGCAACAAAAATATTTTGAATATGCTGTTTTCGAGTGTATAGTATTGTACATAATTTGTTTTCTCTTAAAGAGTAAAACGATTATCTATTTTTATATACTTGCATAATATAATAAATATACAATATAATATTATGTTATGTACACATACCAATCATACATAAAAATATTTTGTTTACATTTTTCTGTTTGGCAATGAGACGACCGACAATGTCTTCTTGTGTCTCTTATTTTAATTTATAAAATAACATGTTCATACATATATTGTAATTTTGTTTTTATATATACTTTTTCAAACTTTTTGTATTAACGTATACATAAAAATAATATTTATATTATGACAATAAGGCCATACTCTTCTCATCGTTTGTCGTCACATATACTTGTACAATTATGAATAAAAAAAAATTAACAAGAAAATTAAAGAGCTTTCGAGCTTTGACCGCTTCTTGTTTAAAAAGTATATTATAATTCTTATGATGATTACTACTAAAAGTTCACCACACTGCACTATACACGTTGTTGCTACAAATACTATCACAATAGTTATATCAACCATATAACATTAACTTATCTAGTATAAGAAAATAAAAACTCATTTGTATAATTCTTATGTACGATAACGTCGTTTTTCTCACAATACAAACACTACTACCGATAGTGTGTTTACGAGTTCTCTGAGTGGAAGAGTGTATGTTTTGTGTAACAAAATAGAAATGTTTAATAAAATATGTGTTTGTGTTTGTAAGATAAAATGAAGTGCAACATTAAGCGAACTTGATGAAAATGCAATTTTCATTCAAGAAAAAAATTTTTTTAATTTTCTGTTTTTATTTTGCTTTTGTTTTTCTATATAGTACTAATAATATTTTTTGCGTATGTATATGTAGGTTAACGAAATTTAAATGATGGGTGGGTTGAATTGTTGTGTGCTTCGTTTGTTTCTTTGGTTGTGTATAGAGAGATAAATGTACGTATATTTTGTATTTACTACAGAATTTTTTTTTTTGATTTTATTGAGGAAAATTTTATAGATGAGTAAGGTAAAAATTGTTTAAATAAAATGAAGAAAAAATCCACAACACAACAACATTGTCGATGATGTAGACGACATTCGTACTACTACTCCACTAGTCTGTTAAATTTGGTTCAGTTTCAATTTTTTTTTTGTTTTTGGAATTTTTTTTTTATGTTTTCGTATGATTTCAAGGCAACTCAAGAGAATTTTTTTGTGATGATTGAGTGGTTTTTAATCTCCTCAAACTTGAGGTAGGACTAAATTATATGTTTTATTTTTATCTTATTTTTTTATACTTTTGGGTAATTGGGAAGTTTTGAAAATTAACTCTGTTGTTTGAATACACTTCGTATGTATATATTTTTTGGATGTGTATGTATGGGATATTGTTAAGTTACTTGCTGTATTGTTGCTGTTTGTATTGCTATTCAGATCTATAGTAAAATTTCTATTTTTATTTTTTTATGGTTAAGCGCTAACCAAAAGGGAATTAGTGAAATATTTTTTGTTTGATTACATTAGCAACATTTGAACTTCTAAATATTTAATTTCTGTTTTTTTTTTTTTTTGGCAAAAAAATTTTAATACGATTTCAAACCACTTGAAATCAAACATGTTTGATGTATCATATATTGAAGAATATATTGTATTTTTTTTGGTTTGATTGGAGTTAAATATCGCTATAATTGTAACAGGGAGTAGTAAGATAATGGTTGAACATTGAGTATTGAATTTGTGGGCACGTATTTAAAATATACGCATATACCTAAATATATAATGTATATATTATATGCAAGAGTGTGTTATAAAAGTATGGTAGTAAAAAATTAAGAATGATTTAAGTATTTTTTAATAAAAAAGATGTGAATTTTAATTAGGAAAAAATAAATGAAAATGTTTTAAAATTTAGAAACGAGTTTGTTTTTTTTAGTAATTATGCATAAGTACAATATTATGGATGCTTAAATAATTTCGATATCATATTTTAAAATCGTAAGAAAGGAATGAATGGCAAATTATTTTTAGGTGTCTTGTTTTTCATAAATAAAACGTATAAAAATAAGATATATATATATATATATTATGTAGGTACATAGTCATTTTTATAAATTATATGACGGCTGATTGATATACATTTAGGACTCCCATAAACCGAATCGTCATTTTCCTACGAGATTAGTTTCTTTTATAGAGAGAAAGAGAGTTCGCGTTAAAGGGCACTAAAATAAAAATAAATATAATGAAAAATGCAAAAAACAGTTCCAATTGTAAATGCTCTATGTTTCTTGTGTTATAAAAATTCTAATATATAATTACGGAATTTGATATAAATCTTTGATATAAATTCAAATGAATAAAAAAATAAATTAGTGACGGACAAAAACTGTATACATACATCAAAAAGACTCTTCAATTTTTATTGCACCAAAGAAAAAATTAGTGAACAATAAACAGCTGTGTCATTTATTTATTATATTTATATATTTATGTTTATTGTAATTTATAGATTACAATAAACGATGGCAACTATTTCTGATGTTTGCCAACTATTCTTATAATTACACAACAAACCATTTTTTTGAGGGCAGCTAGTAAATACAAAGTTGTTCAATTCAAAACAGCGCCACTCAAGAAAAGTTAATTTTTTTTATGTAATTATAAAAATTTTTCTTCTGTATATCATAGTAATAAACTATTATATATGTAAGCAATGATATTTTAAATGATGACAAAAATCTTGACATTTATATACACACCAACTGGTCACATTAAAATATTAATCTACATAATATTTTGTCCATTCACAATATAAAATTATTAAGGAGTCGTATGGTCACTTTTTGTAATAAATTTTTTTCTATAAAAATTCGTCGTTGTCAGATTAAAAAAAAAACAAAAATAATCGAAATATAAAAATATAATGAAGGCATGTATGAAAACATAACACAGCATCAAGTACAAGTTTATGTTTATTATTTTATTTCTCTTTTTTTTTTTAAATAAAAATGTATGCTTCTTCTCTTTCTTGAACAACACAACACAACTAATATAGAAGAAGTAGTAAAGTACATAATAGTCTGGTTAGACTGTAATAAGCAGCAAGCTAATTTTATAAATTTCTATACAGATGTGCACATACAAAAATTTTATTTCAATTTTTTTATTCCAAAAAAAAAAAAAACAAACACACAAAATAAATGTGTATATTAGAGAAATATCCTAAAAAAAAAACAAAAAAAAAAAGTGAAACAGATGAAAAAGAAGGAAAACATAACTATCTCAAATCAACAAAACTGAGCCACCTATATGTCTTATCTTTTCTTTCCTTTTCTATATATTAACTAACCTCTCATCTTTTTCTATTAATTTTTTTTTTTTTACCATATTTTATTTACATATATTTATGCATATTATATTGCATATGTATGAATGTGTGTACATTAAAAAACGAAGAATTCAGAAAATTTTTTTTTCAGCTTTAAAACTCAGCGGTTGAACTCGAAAAAACAAAAAGCAAAAAACCGAAAAAAAAACGCAATAAAATACTCGTCGTACCGTACTTATCTTTATAAAAGTACTTCCGATTTTTTTTTTTTGTTATCATTTTATCTTTGTCTAACAAGAGAAAAACTTCCTATTAAAAATTTCATTCATTTGTATAAGGTTTATAAAAAGCACGGTGTACATATGTATGTATGCATGTTTGTATAAAGAATTGAGAGAATTGGGTATATCAGTTTTTTTTTTTTGTACAACTTTTATATGCCGTTTTTGTTATACATTCTATTTTGTTGTTGTTGTTCGTGGTTATATTGTTATATATATAATAATAATAATATTTAAGGAAAAAGGTAGAGAAAGAGTAAAAACAAATCTAATAAATATTTTTTGCACA
Organism: Condylostylus longicornis; assembly: GCF_029603195.1. Lineage (NCBI taxonomy): Eukaryota > Metazoa > Arthropoda > Insecta > Diptera > Dolichopodidae > Condylostylus > Condylostylus longicornis. The sequence goes on from NW_026577982.1 coordinate 2,625,463, forward strand.
TTATTTATTTTTTTTTTTGTTTTTGTTGTTTTTTATTTTACATCTATTGTTATTTCGTTTTATACTTTCGTGTTTGAGTAGTTGCCAGTTGAATTTTTTGAAGTTAAATTGATTTAAATACATATATGTATGTATGTATGTATATATGCATGGAGATATATGAAAAAAAAATATTATGGAAAAAAGATTACCGTATTTGTTTCATAAATTGAATATTTTAATAGGTTGAAATTTTGTAAAGTACTGTAATATAGTTGAAGATCGAAGTTTCAAACCAATGAGAATCTAATGAAAGTCGTGTGTAAACCTAAACGGAAAATAATCGAAATTACTTTATTCTCGTTAGATTTTCTAAAAGTAAAATTTTGTGGCAGTTTGGAACATAGATCAGCCAGTTTGTCATAATTTTCACAGCAAAATTACATATTAAATTTTGAAGTAAAGTTTGAGCGTCATCAGATAATTTTAGTGTACTATTTCAGACCAACACCATCACAATTCACGATTTAATCTTAAATTTTGTCGTATACATATTTAAATATTGCCTCATAGTATTCTAATACGAATAACTAATTTCAAGCAGGTATTTTGGTATTAAATTTTCTGATTTACCGATTTTCTTACATTACTCGTATAATGATTAATTTGTTTTTGTTCAAAAATGTGTAAATGATGGCAACCTCAAAATTATATTTTTATTATTTGAATTGATGCCGAAAATACAATTTAAATTAAAAAAGAAAATAGGAATAAAGCAAAATATAAAATAAATAAAAAAAAAAAAAACAGAAATTTTTTTTTTATTTTTAATAAACGTAAGCGTACAAAAGTAAAAGGAAGACGACAAACGAACCCAATATTAACGAGTAAAGAAACAAAACAAATATATATTTTTGTTTTTTTTTTTTTTTGTTATTTTCTTTTTCTGATTTTCGGCTTTTCTCTCATCGTCATCATCATCATGCATCAACCATAATATGAAAATATCATTGTTGATTACTGATTGTGTATTTGATTTTGTTTTTTTATATAATACTTTTTTTCTGTATATTTTTCGTATAACATAATTATATGCATTTACACATATGCATATATATATATATTTCTGTTTGACTTTTTCTATCTACTACACTTTACTTATTATCGTCGTCTCGTATATTCACTCAAATTTTGTATAGAAAATAAAAAACAAAAAAAAAAAAAGAAAATATTGTGTATATAATCCACTATACTCGCTCATTCGTATATTCCAATTCCACGTTTTTTTTTTTATGTGAGACTGCGAAAACGACGTCTTTCTCACTCTAACAATTCTTGTTTGTAGTTAAGTAATCGCTCAGTTTCTCTCTGTGCTTCTAACTGTTCGGCTACGGTTAGGTGAATGTGCGATAGATAGAAGTAGACTTTTAAAAATAAAATACAATATATAAAAAAAAAAAGTAGTAGTGTAAATACATATTAATACAACACACAAAAAAAAAACCAAGTAAAAAAAAAAAAAGACATAAGAACAATATAATAAGAAAGAAAGAAAAAGCAGACATTTTTTTGTTCTTTTTCTTTTTCCTTATGTGTTTTTCATTTCATTTTTGTTTTTTGCTACATTTATAATACAAAATTTGTTATATTTATTTTTTTGATTGTTTTTGTATTTTTCAAATCTTAAAATTCATAAATTAAAGTGATATACAAGAATATACATATATGTATGTTTGTATGTATATTTTATAATGAAAGAAAAAATTTCTGCACAATATTTTTCGATATGGTGCAAAAAAAAAAAACACAAATTATACTCAAATATAACACATAGCCATATTTAATACATACTTACATATGTGTGTAGATGTATTATAATAATGTGTCAAAAAATAATAAAAATTTTTTTATTTGAATAAAAAAAAAAAGAAAATTTGAAGAAATAAAAAAGAGAAAAATAATTTTTTTTCTAATTAAGAATAATAATTTTTTTTTTGAGAATAAATAAAATGTGGTTTCTGAAATTCAATAATTAAAGTGAAAAATTTTTAATTAAAGGAAAGGAAAAAAAAATTAATAAAATTGTGTTGGGTACATTCATATGTACATACATACATACCTAATAAATAATGGTGGATAAAATTTTAAAACAGCAAATAAAATATTCGAGAAAAGAAAATCTTTGAGAAAATTTTCTCAAAAGAAAAAAAAATTATATAGAAATAGGAAATTTTCTTTTTATGGAAAATTTTCTTGTCGGAGGAAATAAAGTATGTGGAGATTTTTTTTTTTTTTTTGTTTTGTTTTTAATATTTTTTCTAGTTATAATTTTAAAAAAAAATGTACATACTACTTACATATTTAAAAAATATTACATACAATTTATAATTGTTATACTTAACGTTCCATATTAATAAAAACTAATAGTTAAAAAAATTTTATTTTTTTTTTCATACATTTTGTATTTTTTCTTCTTTTTTTTTTCTTTTCTTTTCATTTTTTTTGTATAATAATAAGATGGTGTATGTGTTGTGTATAGATTTTTGTTATTATAGAGAGAGAGAAAAAGAAAGAAAGAGAGAAGAGTAGAATAGAGTAAAGTATTGCCGTTGTCGTAATCGTAAATGTTAAAATTGAAAATGGTTTTCGTTGCGCCGTTGCCGCTACCGTCGCCGACGTCGTTGAAGTCGTAAAAAATTTTATATATATATATATATATATAAATATATATACATACATATGGATTTATGTCATATACATTGTATATTATTTTATATTAATATGCAGATATTTTATATTACACAAACAAAAAATATAAGAATAAAAAACGAAATGAAAAAAAAAAAAAAAAAATAAATAAATGTACTTTTTGAGTGTGTGTGTGTGTGTGTGCATGTAATAATATATTGTACGTCGTTTTCGTTTATTATATTTTTGTGTCGTGTGTACGTACATCCATCCATACATACATATAGCAAGAAGTAGAGAAAAGTTTTGTTTTTTTTTTCTTGTTATTTTTTTTTTTTTTGTGTAGGGGACTTTGTTTTTAAAATATAATCGCGACCATCTAAAAAACACAAAAACGAAAAAAGAAAAGAGAGAAAGAAAATGAAAAAAAAAATAAAATATTAAATAGTGAGAAAAGGCAAGGAAGACATCTTTTTTTTTTTCTGATTTTTCGGTATTAAAAAAAAAAATAATAATTTTCTTAATCTTTTTGACTTTTTCATATAAAAAAAAATTCTTTTTCGATTTTTTGTTTCTTTTTATTAAAGTTTTAATTAAGTTTTGTCATTTTAAATCTCTTGAAATCTTGAAAAAAAAACAAAATAAATAAATTAATTGAGAAAATTTTAAAATATTTTAATTTTTTATTTTTTTTTTTCCATTTTAAAATTATTGCTATTAAGTTTTATTATTTATTTCTTAATATTTTATTAGGGTAAAAATAATAGCAGCGAATATTTTGTAAAATCGAGAAAAATAATTAAAAAATTTATAAAAAAAATGAAAAACCTAAGAAATAAAAAAATTTCAAAGACTGATGATTTTCAATCTTTATTTATAAAAATTTTTAATAATTATTTTACTTTCATAAAAAATTAAGCAATTAAAACGTTGAAGTAGAAAAAAAAACAACAAAAAAAATTAAATAAAATGAAGTAATTTTTCTTCATAGTTTTTTTTTTTTTAAAAAAATCACAAAAAGTACAATGAAAAATTTCTACTAAATACATTTTAATAATAAAAAAAGAAAAAAAAAAATAAAATAATAAGAAAAAATTAAAACCACGCACTTTGGATTTAATAATAAAAATTTTTTTTTATTAAATATGGGAGCTAATGATAAATTGTGAGTCCATAAAAAGGATATATAAGGTTGTTTTTTTAAAATACTTATTTTTTTTTACAATATATTGAAATTTTACTACGTTTACATGCAAAAATAAAAAGAGAAAGACAAGAGAAAAATTTTGTGTTTTTTGTTTTTTTTTTTGGTTTTTTTTTTTTTAATTGAATATGAAGTGAAAATTTTATACTGTTAATATTTCATTGAATATAGAATATACTTATTACATATTGTATATATGATTCCATATATGTACATATATATACATCGTACATTATTATATATATTATGTGTTTATTATAACAAATTTCAATACAGTGATGTTCCAATAAATTGAACGATAAAATGTTAAAGTTGTTCGTAATATCAAAACTGTTTTTTACATCAAATACATACATCTAAAATAAGAACATTAATGAATTAAGAAATCAAGTAAAAATTGTGTTTTTTTTTTTCAATTGAAATATGTACATATGTAATTCTTATTCATTTGTTGAAAATAAATTGGTAATTTTTGTTTTGTATTATCAGACGCTTTATATGTGCCATCAAAAATATGTTTTAAAAATTGCAAAAATTCGTACGCAAACAAACAACGAACAAAATCAAAAAAATTTCTAAATATGAATAGAATGTAAATATAAATTCAATATTTATTATATAAACCTACTTAATTCAAAAAAAATTTAGCTATTTGTTGTTATATTGGAACTTTCATTAAATTGAGTATTCGTTATATTGAAACATTACTGTATTCGAAAAGAAGTGTATTAAATAAACAAATTCAATAATATATAATATTAATAGTTATACTTAAATGTCTAATATATTTTTACTAATGTTGAAATTTACGGTCTCAATAGCATAAATTCAATTTTGAGAATAAATAATTTTTTGTGAACAAAAATTAATTTTATTTTTAATATAAAATTATTTGATTACATTACATTACTTAAATCTAATCAGAATTAAAGTTTTCTGATTAGAATGAGTATTGTTATGATTACATAGGTTTTGTTTTTAATAAAAATATGTGCGGTACACTTATTATTAATTAATTTTAATTCAATTTATTCAATATTCATTTCAAACGTTTTCTGAGTTAAATGAGTACTAATAAGTACCTACCTACTTTTTATAAGTACATTTAATAGATAGTCATTGAAAAAATGAGACATAATTAAAATTTACAATAAAAATTCCTTATAGTTGTTTACTCCTTTTTCAATTTGAATTCGTAAAATAGAAAAGTATAACTACCTCTTTGTCTATTATATTATGTTATATCCTTGCATTAAAATTGAGTACATACACAATAATTGTATGTAGTTCATACATATGAGTAGACATATTTCGATTGTGTTCTTTATAATTTTGACATCATATAAATATGCCAAAATGTACTTACATTAGATAGTAGATACATCTATTTCGTATATGTACTCATATTCAGTTTTTCAAGTAAACTTATTCCCAGTAGAGAAAAAAAAATTAAAAAATCAACTATTTTGTATAAATTTTCAGTATCGAAATGTTACTTTCTTTATTATTTTTTGTAATTAAATGGTCATTTTTAAAAAAATGTATATTGCCAAATATTGGTTTCATATAAAAACTTATAAAAATACAAATTGGGATTTTTTAATATACCTATGTATAGATAAATGTACATATTTATGTACGTAGGTCTTTTCTTTTTATAATTTATAATAAATCTTAAAATTTGCATGTAAACATAGCTAAAACATTCAATAATAAAATATGAACCCGAGTGTGTGTGTATGTGCTTGTATATATACTTTGTACTCGTATACACACATTTATATAATTAATTTTTTTGCACACCTTATATATTTCTTTTCTTAAATATTACTTTAAAAATTAAAAAAAAAAAAAAACAAATAGGTAATATGAAATATTCTGTTAAATAAATAATTTTTCAGTTTTTTATTATCCAAAAATGAAAATATCAAAAAATAAAATTAAGTTTTTTATAATTTAATTTTCTGGTGGTCGGAATTGAAAAAGAAAAAAAATTTTAAAATATTCGCACACAAAAAAAATATTTTTTTTTGTTTTTTGCTCTGGTTAAATAATTTTTACTTTTTTTTTGCGTATTTTTGCTTCAGTTTCTTAAATTCATCATTATCAATATCATTAAAATATATCAACCATCTATCTATTCCGAAAAGACTTCCATTTTTTATTTTCTTAACATGCGGATTACTATACAATTACATTTTTTTTTATTTTAATTTTTTTTTTGTGTTGTTGCTTTTTTTCGTAATATACAAAAAAAAAATTATTTTAGAGAAATTTTTAGATAAAACGTCATATTAAGTATATATCAGAGGAAATAAATAGGGTGACCATAATTACTACATATTTTAAGAAATTTATATTCGATTAAAGCGATTGAAAATGAAGTTTTACACTAAAATCTAAAAATGTCTGCCCGATTACTACAATAATGATTTTGTCTTATTTAAAAATTAAATTTATTATGTAGATTTGCTATCAATGAAATATTTACACATGTATATATTGTTTTAGGTTTATTTTTTTAAATAAGTAGAAGAAATTTATCTTTGAAATCAATTAAAAGATTTTATACCTATATACTTAATTTCATTTGTTATTCTTTTTCGAAAATATTTATCAAAAATATTTATGTTTACTCTTGAATACATTCATAATTTTATTATCTACAATAAAATAGTTTCTTATACCTTATAATTTTCAATAAAGCTTACCTTTACATATAATTCATAGAGCATGAATAAATATTAAATTATCAGAAAAATTATATAAAAAATATAAGAAGTATGTACATAAATTATGTATATTATATACTTTTTTATATATAGGTACTCATTCTTTACTAAGAGCAAAAGTACCTCCTTACATAATTGAAAATGTAACGAAAATGAAATTAAATGGAATTGTCAAAATGAAAAACAATATTGAAATTTTTTAGTTGTCAAAACACTCATTAAATTTTTGTAAAAATTATTGTATTTTTTTTATATTGTATAATATAAATGTATGCATTGTACTCTAATCAATGTACAAAAATATCTTAAAATATGAATTTTCAATTATTATATTAATTTCTTGAAATTTTATGTGATGTTAAAAAAGGGGAAACAAAATAGAAAACAATAAGAGTTTTTAAAAATTATTTTAAACTCAATTTATAATAAATTTTTCTCATAAATTTATTTTATATTAAGCTAATATTTAAGAAAATATTTACATAATTTTTTTTATTAATACCTTTATTTTATTTTTGTTTTAGATGTCTGCCGGCGCCCAATTGCAGATGGCACCCCAAACGACGACGGCCATAGTCCATCATCAACATCACCAACACCATTATTCTCAGCAGCAGCAGCCACAACCGCAGCAGCCACAGCAATTGCAACCAAACGTACAGCCACAGCAAAATTCTATTCATTTACAGCATCAGCATCAGCAAGTTACAAACGTAGCACAACAACAAACATTAATCCATCAACATCATCAACAGCAAACTTCTCAACCTTTATCACAATCATCTCAAACAGCAAATCAACATTTTCAAAATTTTAATCCTGCAGTAGTTAATCAGCAGCAACAGCAGTCTGTGGTTGGAGCCTTGCACCAAGTTGTACAAGCTCCACCACAACAGCCTCAACCACCTCAACAGCAGCCGCAACAACAACCGCCACAACCACCACAACAGCAGCAACCTCCAACAGTTCCCGGTGCGCACCCAGGTGTTGCCCATCATATTTTATCCAATCACGATTCAAATATGAGTACTGGTTCAACTCATAGTGAAAAGGATAATCAAGAACTAGTACATTCAACATTAGGACATAATTTGATTGGTAATAATTCGGTAAATAATAATAATAACGGAAGTGTTGCTGGTCATATGACTGCTGGCGATATGGTTATAGTCGGAACGACTGGTTCAACTGGAACTGGCGGAGGCGGGGCAGGATCTGGTAATAATAGTGGAGGTAGTGGGCGAAGTAGTCATTCACATCATCATGAAAAACTGCCGCGAACACCGTCTGATTCAAGGAAACGAAAAAGAAAAGCTCCACCACCATCAGCAGATGATAGTGGAGGTGGTGGTGTAGCTGGAAATATTTTAGGGAGTGGTAATTTAGGTACAACAAATTTAAATTTAGGTCAAGATCGAATTAGTATGCCAACAATGGGTGGTAGTAAAAATGCACGTCTACCATTACAACTTAGCGATAGCAAAAAAATTAATGATTACTTTAATAAACATCCTGGTAATAGTCCCATGCGACAACATTCCACTGGAAATGGTGGTAATGTTGCTGGTGGTGGAGGAGGCGGTGGTGGAGGTCCTGGTGCAACAACACCAGGTGGTGCTAAATCACCGTCACAACAACATAGTAGTTATCAACTATTTCCGCCTAGTCCACAACAACCATCATTAAGTAGTTTAGTTGGTACACCGCCAATAAGCACGGCGACTTCTGTTGGTGAATTTCATTATAATCAAAAAAATCGCCAAACTTCCAATATGGTTCCTCCACAATCGCCAATAGGTGTTTTACCACCATCTTGTGGTTCAGTGATAGGTAAGGAAATTAAAAAAAAAAATAAAAACTCTTTTATGATTGCATTTAATTTTAATTAAAATTTTTTTTAGGGGGCACTCAAGTGCTGAATGCAGCAGTTGCACCACAATTAGTTGTAGCTAATTGTGGTCCACCACCACCTCCACCCCCACAATTGGTGACATCACAAGCATCTCAAGCGCAGCAGCCCCAACAACCACAACAGCAAGTTGTTCAAACGTCTCAACCACAATCATCATTAGCATCACAGCAAACAACTCAAACGTTAACAACATCCAGTCAACAACCAACGCAAAATTCACTACAAAATCAATCACAAACGAATTTAGTTGTACATCATAGTTTATCAATTCAACAACAGCAACAACAATCTTTACAGCATCTTCAGCAACAAATATCAATGCAAACTAAATCAACTCAAACAGATTTTTCTCTATTAGACATGCAGGAACGAGACACCGATTTAGAAACTTATAAAACTAAAATTGAGGATCTGACTCGATTAAATGATGAACAGAAAATGCAAATATCATCACAATCAAAAACAATTGATCAGCACAAAAGTCATATTAACAAATGTATTGATGTTGTAAAAAAATTGCTCAAGGAGAAATCAAATATTGAGAAAAAAGAAGCTAGACAAAAATGTATGCAAAATCGTTTAAGGTTAGGACAGTTTGTTACACAAAGGGTGGGTGCAACATTCCAAGAAAATTGGACTGATGGATACGCATTTCAAGAACTAGCAAGAAGGCAAGAAGAAATTTCAGCTGAACGTGAAGAAATTGATCGTCAAAAGAAATTATTGACTAAGAAACGACCTGTAACGGAGACTGGACGTGGCAAACGTAATAATAGCAATTCAAATTCAGGTGGGAACACAATAACTGCTGGAAATAATGCAGACAGAACCGGTTCGAGTAATCCAGATAGAGTAGGACGTGGAGCTGAACGTGGAAATAATTCAAGTGGTATAGGTTCGACTGTGGGTGATAACAGTAATTCGGCAGTTAATCAGTCAAGTAATTTGCATAATGGTGGCTCGGATACAACGTTCCTAAAACCAGATCCAGTTTCAACATCCTCATCGTCATCGGGCGGTTATACTGCTCAGGAATATTATGAATGTGATGAAATATTAAAATTAAGGCAAAATGCACTGAAAAAAGAAGATGCAGATTTGCAATTAGAAATGGAAAAATTAGAACGTGAAAGAAATTTACATATTAGGGAGTTAAAAAGGATATTAAATGAAGATCAGGTAACAAAACAGACCAAGCATATTTTCTGTTGTACTAAAATTCAGACGAAACTTAAAATCATGTGTTTTTCTTATTACAGTCAAGGTTTAATAACCACCCAGTGTTAAATGATAGGTATTTATTACTGATGCTACTTGGTAAAGGTGGATTCTCAGAAGTGCACAAAGCTTTTGATTTGAAAGAGCAAAGATATGTCGCATGTAAGGTACATCAGTTAAATAAAGACTGGAAAGAGGACAAGAAGGCTAATTATATAAAGTGAGTTGAAATTAGTATAATAATTCTAAAAGGGTTTTATGTATTTTTTAATATCACTACAACTTGTTTTTACTAACTCCCATAGACATGCTTTAAGAGAATACAATATTCATAAGGCTTTAGATCACCCAAGAGTTGTTAAGTTATATGACGTGTTTGAAATTGATGCAAATTCATTCTGTACTGTGTTAGAGTATTGTGATGGTCACGACTTAGATTTTTATTTAAAACAACATAAGACAATACCGGAACGTGAAGCTAGATCTATAATCATGCAGGTAACTAACTATAAACTGCATTCAAAAATTTCTTTAAAAACACTTCGTCATTCTGATGAGATTTAAATTTTAAATTTTATTTTTATTCCAGGTTGTGTCAGCATTAAAGTATTTAAATGAAATTAAACCTCCAGTTATACATTATGATTTGAAACCCGGTAACATTTTACTGACAGAAGGAAATGTATGTGGTGAAATTAAAATTACAGATTTCGGCCTATCGAAAGTGATGGATGAAGAAAATTATAATCCAGATCATGGTATGGATCTAACGTCCCAAGGTGCTGGAACGTATTGGTGAGTGATACGGACACAAAAACACTAATTATTTTATAGTTTGATAAAAAAAAGTTTTAGTTCTTATTTCGTGATTTAATGTCACAAAACACGTTTACACTAAGATATTTAGCATATTTTTATTTGTCATAAGTCATTTTGTTTTATTTTTTAAAGTTATCACTATAGTTGTAGTATTTGTATAACATTAAATAAAAGGAACTTGTTATACTATTTCCTTTGTAATTTTTTAGGTATTTACCTCCAGAATGCTTTGTTGTTGGCAAAAATCCACCAAAAATTTCATCAAAAGTTGATGTTTGGAGTGTTGGTGTAATTTTTTATCAATGTTTGTATGGAAAGAAACCATTTGGCCATAATCAATCACAGGCAACAATATTAGAAGAAAATACAATACTAAAAGCAACTGAGGTTCAGTTTTCAAATAAACCAGCAGTTTCAAGTGAAGCAAAGGCAAGATATATATTTTAATTCCGTATTTCATAAGAAATATATTTCCAACTTAAATATATTTATATACTTTTATTCGATTGTACACGCTCAAAATCATTGCATTATTTTATTTATTATTTTTTTTTTATTTTAGAGTTTTATTCGAGGCTGCTTAGCATATAGAAAAGAAGATCGTATGGATGTGTTTTCACTTGCAAGATCCGAATATTTACAACCACCTCAGCCAAAGCATAATAGACAGTCTTTAAATCAACAACAACAACAGCAACAACAACAACAATCTTCATCTCAGCAACAATCGCAAGGTAATGTTGGTCAAACATCATTTTCAACGGGAATGTTTGGTAATTTAAATCAATCAAGTTCATCCTAGCTATCTAGACGTAATTCTAATTCGTAATTGGCATCAAAATTGAATTGTTATACATATAATATTAATAATAATAATAATAATAATAATAATAATAATATTAACAATAATAGTAATAATTACAATAACAATAATGATTATAGCAACAATTTTAATAATAATATCAATAACTATAATAATAATAATAATAATAATAATAATAATAATAATAATAATAATAATAATAATAATAATTCTAAAAGAAGCAACATAAACGACAAAAATATAAAAATTAATAATTTAATAATGGCTACAACTGCAACATTATCAGCGGCAACTGGAACAACAATGATTAAATTAACACCAACAATTAATCAATATAATTTTCAAACTGGTGAATACAATATTGAAAATGATAATGCAAATAATAATAATAATTGTCATATAAATGATAGTGAAAAAATTGAAACGCAATTAGCAATAATGAATACTACAATAGCTAAAAGAACTAGAAATGGAATTAAAAATTTTTTAAATTATATGAAAACCTCCAACAAATCAAATCAAATTAGATATATAAATAATAATAACGATAATAATATTAATAAATATGGTAATAATATAAACTTTTATAACAATAATAGCAATAATAATAATTATAATATCAATAATATTTATGATAATAATAATAATAATAATAACAATGATGTTAATATTAATTACAAAGGTAATAAGAATAAAAGAATCAAAACTAATGCAACTATAGGATTATTAAATACAATACAATTAAAGAAAACAGGAATCTCAACACAACAAAAATCAACAATTGAAACAACAACAGTATCAGTAAGTAACAAAAGTACAACAAATTTATCAATATTTAATTCACCAATAGAAAATATTTTAACTGCAACAACAAATAATATACAAGCAACCACAACAGGAACCCCACAGAACAATATTATATTACATCAATTTCAATTGGAAAAAAGACAAGAATTACATCAACAGAAACATAATCAAAATTTTTCTAAAAATTTTAATAAAAATAATATTAATAACAATAATAAAAGAAGTAATAGAAAAAAATAAATGAAAAGAAAAATTAGTACATAATTAAAATTTATATATTTGTGTATATAATATTATTCTATAAGTATGTTGATATACATACATGCATATAAATGTATATATGCATATCCATATGCATATACAAATTTAGATTAAAATAAAACAAACAAAAAAAAAGTAAAATAAAATAAAATCGAAAAAAAATAAACAAGTTTTATAATTTCATTTATTTTTTTCTTGTTTTTCAAAATTAATTAATTACACTATTTTAAGTTTAAGGAATGAAATTTATTAATAAATATATATATGCATATATAAATATGTATATATATTTATAAAATAAATTTTAAAGAAATAAATTTAAATAAGGCCAATAACGGAAAGCAGTTAACAGTTTCCAAGCGCAAAATATTAATGAACTGTTGTTTTTAAATTTTCAAAAAAAAAAATTTATTTAATATAAAATAAACAATTTAAAAACTGAAATATGGAACCAAATAGCCCTAGACAAAACAAAACAAAAACTTAGAAAAAATTATTATATTAAAAGATAAAAAAAATATTCTCCAACTCTTGAGCTAACGAAAACAAAAAAAATAAGAGAAAAAAGGAACCTATAAGAAAAATTAATGAAATAATTTTGATTGAAATTAATGAAGAAAAAAACAAAATTAATAGAAAATAGAAGAAGAACATCTTTATATGCATACGTATTTGATAACATATTGATAATTATATGTTCTCTATATAAATATATATATATAATATATATATATATATATATATATATATATAGAAATTAAAATATAAGAGAAAATTTAAAAATTTTGTAGTTATGAAAAAATATTAAAAATAATTAATATTAATTTAAATTAAACATAAAATAATTTTTAATTCTTGTGATAATAAAAAAAATTACAATTACAATAATAAAATAATTAATATACATAATATTATTTAAAAGCATAAATTTATATATATATCTAGGTATATATGTATTTACATGTATATTAATAAATTGCATGAATGCGTTTTTTAAAATCAAATATTTTACCCATTGAAATTAATTTTAAATAAAAATTTAATTGAAAAATTAAAAAAATAAAAGGATTTTTGAATTTCAAAATTTAGTTGGAAATCTTAATTTTTTTTTTTTTTTAATTTTCAGTTCCATTGAATTTCAACAAAAATTTCAAAAATTGTAATGAAGAAGAAAATAGATGATATTGAAAAAAATTAAATTCAGAAAAAAGAACAAATTTTTTCGAAAACTTCATGGCAATAAATCATTAAATATAGATTTTGTTAAAGGTTTCTTTAAATACCATCAATTTTTGGGTATTTAAATTTAGTAATTTTCAGATTTCAGAAAATCAATTTTGGAATTTGACATTCTAAACTGTGAAAATCCGAATTCTTGAAAATCCGATCGTTTTAAACTATACTCATAAACAAAAAAAAATAAGTTTTTGAGGCACGTTCTTAGGGAATTTTGTTAAAAACCAAAAAAATGTTACGCTCCTTTTGTTCTTTTCCAAAAATTAAAAATTGTACGAAAAATTTATTTAATATTAAAATTATATTCATAGAAGTAATTTTATGATTTAAAATCTATAAAATTTGTATTTGAATTTTATATAGTCAAGAAGCTAAATATACATGTAAATCATATATATATATATACATGTTATAATATTCAATTATGCATTAATAATAAATGTAAAATATATAACATATATTATATAATTACATTATGTAAAATATATAAAACTATGTACATTTTATAAAATATTATAAAAAATAAATTCAAAATAAGAAACAAACAATTTTCATTTTTAATAAATTTCAAATTGTTTTATTGTTTTTAATTTTTTATTTAAAGAAATTGAAAAATGGAAAATTAATTAAAAAAATATAAAAATTAAATTTAAAATTTATTGAAAAAGTAAAAAAAAAAAAAAAATAAATTTGAAATACAATAAAAGTTGCGTGTGTATAGTATGTTAAAAAAAAAATGAAAACAAAATGAAAAAAGAAAACTAAAAAGAGAACTTTCCCGTGGAATGAGATTTTATTTAAGATTATGTAATAAAATTATTATAAAAATATATTATTGCAAAAAACAAAAAATAAATAAAAATTTAAAAGTATGTAAAAAATAATAATAAAGAAAAAACAATATGGTTAAAAAATGTAAAATTAGCAATTAAAAAATTATATTAATAGTAATTAGAAATTTTAAAATTTTAGAAATACCAAAACACTGTGAATTTATCTTATCAAAAAAAGAAAAATGAAAAAACAAAAAAAAAAAAAGAAAATAATAATTGCATATAAAACAATGAAAATTATTTTAATTTACTATGTTCATATTGATATTAAAAAAAAATACAAATGTGTTTATTTCAAATTACTTTTTATTTTGTAATTATAAAAGAAATTCTAAATAAAATGTTAAATTTTTTATTTAAATATTTATGAAATGGTAATTATATTTTTATATAATTGCATTTGACTTCAAAATTGCAGTGATTTACAATAAATTAATATACAATTTAGCTATTTTGAACTTATAAGCGGGAACGCGTATTAATACTGGCATTATATTGCTACATTTCGATAGAAAAGGAATCACTTTTAAGAGCTAAATTGAATTTTTACTCAAAATGTAATAAATTTTTATAATAGTTTTTCTTCTTGTTAATTTATATTTAATATAAATTCTTGCAAATAACTAAATTTCAACTGAATATTTCTATTATTTCTAATTATTCTTATAAGTATGAACATGGTATTTTTAAAATGCTTTTTCTCATTTTTTTTTTTTTTTTTTTTTTTGTAAAGAAACATAAAATAGAATTTTAAATTAAATATAAAAATTCAAAATTCAGAATTGCTGTGCAAAAATTTTTTTGAAGAAAGCTTAAATAAAAAGTATAATATTAAAATGAAATTATCAAAAATATTATATATAAATGTAATAAATTATTAAAATTTCATTATATTTGAAAATTTTCAATAAAAAAAAAAAAACTAAATAAAAAATATTTTATATGTGAGAATTGCAAAAAAAAAAAAAAAAGAAAGAAAGAAAATAAAGAGCATAAAAAGAAAAATATTAAAAAATTAAACAACACCGAATTATAAAAATAAAATAAATCAAAATTTAAAATATAAGAACCTAGGAATGAATTTAATCAAGAAGAAAATAAGTAATAATTACAATTAAAGAAATAAAAATATGAAAAAGAGTAAATAATATTAATTTCAAATTTCATACATCGAACATAAAAACATTTTTCTATTTATTTAATTTATAAAAGGCAAGTAAATCAATACAAAAAAAAAAAAGAAGAAAAACCAAAAAAACTGAACCAATTTCAAAAATTTTTCAATTTAATTTTACAAATTTTTAAAATTTTAAAATTAAAAAACAAAATATTCAATGTTTTCTTTTCATAATTAATTATTTTTTTTTTTTCAATTAAAATTTTTATTAAATCTTTTAAAAATTTAATTTATAAATATTTGAATATCATTTTTCATAAATGCGTAAATACTTTTATTTTTAATAATGGAATTCTTTGCGAAAATTATTGCAAAAATTTTTCAGGTTTATTTTATTTAAAAAAAAAAAATCCTTGACTGAGGGTTTTCGGTAATTCAGTTGTTAGAATAGCCGCAAATTCTTTAACGTCAAATTTTTGTTTTCAGTCTGTAAACTGTCTGACGTATAAAACTTTTACGGACAGAAATGTAGTAAACTTTTTTGATCATCCGTAAACGTCAAATCAGAAAAGGAATATTTTTTTAGATTTAAAATAATTTTATACTTACATATTAAAAATTAACAAAAAAAATATTTTTTATATTATTTTTAACGTAATGATAGTCACTCCATACATCAAATTTATTTACTGAATTACTACGTCCGACTGTCTGCATGTAAAAAAAAAAAAATCTACAATTTTGACGCTTAATTGACTTTTTTTAAACGTTTAAGAATTTAAACTTTGACTGAAAGTAAAAACGCAGTAGAGTATTCGTAAACTCAGACAATTCAGATTTTGTAAAATTTGAAGTTTAAGAATTTAACATAGTTCTAACTCATGTAGAACGTTCGAAATTAGCTCGTTGCAAATAAAGTGCGCTCGGAAATTCGTTATATGTAATTTGTAATAATGAATTTTTAGAAATGTAGCGCAGTTATTCTAGTTTAAAATTTTAAAATTTCAATATTGTAATTGATTATTTAGTAGTTTCAGAATTTGCAGACTGCATAAATATAAAAGCTTAGGTAAAGTTTTTGCATACTGTTTAAAGCATTGTCTTAGAAATTTGAATTCTAATAATGAAATATTATTTTAATTAAAATTAATTTTATTATAATTACTAAAATTTTATTTACTAAGATTTTATTTCACGATATAATTTTATTGTTTGAAATTTTTGCGGATTATAACAATTTTTTTTTTTACAATAACAACAATATTTTTTTTTTACTATTTTTCTTAAATTTAAAAAATGAATTTATAAAAAATTAGAGTTGTTCATTCAATGTATAAGTATTTTAATATATCCTAAATAAATAAAAGAAAACAAAAAACAAACTTTATCTTGGAATTAAAAAAAAAATATTTAAAAATATTTGCAAACTAATAGAAAAAAAAAAATATGTAAAAAAAATAATTTCAAAATTATTTGTATTTATAAATAGATTTTCATAAAAAAGAAAACAAACTGAAGAAAATTTAAAATAAAAACCAAAAAAAAAAAATGAAAAAAAAAATATCTTGAATTATAGACAGAAGTTTTTCAGAAATAATAAATAAGATTAAATTAAAATGAAGAAAAAAAAAAACTCAAAATGACGTTCAATAAACTGAAAAACATGTTTTACATTATATTTGTAATAAAAATAAAAATTTTTTTTTTTTACATACATTTCCAAAATAGTGTCCAAATTTAAAAAATTATAATAAACTAATTATTTATTTACACATTTTGTATTTGTATAAAATATTTAATATTTTTCTTTTTATTTTGTTCTTTTTTTTTCTCTTTTTTTACTCTTTTGTATATTGGAGTTGTATTGTTAAATTATTATACAATATATAATATTTTAAATATTTCGATATTAAAATTAATTAGTACGGAAATTAAATCCAAATTCAGTTTAGGTTTAGAATAAAATAAGATCCTTATTTTTAAAATTACATTCAACAAAATAGTATTAATATACAATTTTGTAATTAGAACTCATTAGTTGAATTGTGTATTAATACAATGTTACTGTTATTTTGGAGTCAAGGGCTATGTATACAAAAAAAAAAAAAAAACTATTGAAATAATTACTTAAATAATTATATTACAAGATTCCGATATTTTAGTCTTATATTAAAATTATTTTCATAATTATAACAGTATGTTTTACCCTTATATTACGTTGGGCTACAAAACTAATTATTGTTACTAATTGAAACTTTTAGTAGTTAATTAATAACAATATTGATAATGTTATTAATTATAATATAATAATAAACACAGGACGAATAATTGAATTATAATAATTAAATGTGTTCAATTTCATTCTGCTCTTAATTAATTTCCAAATTTAATATATTCACATAATTCGAATTTTCATAGATGTTTGATTTTTCGTTAAATTGAAATATCTTCCAATTAGCAATTTGATTTAATAATTACTTTCTTTTTTTTTACGGTAGGCTCGTCACCTACTTGGTAAACTGAATGACGTAAAGAGCTGATTCATGGTTAACTACAATATCATACACCAGTCTTATGCTCCTCCTAGGAGTAAAGTAGGATAAAAACAAAAACCCGGTTCTTTTATTCTTGTTCCTATCGTAACTGGTATGAAAATAAATATTCATTCAATTCTAAACATTAGGATTTTTCATACGCTTTATATTTGTTGATCAAAAAATAAAACAATAAATTTTTAAATTGGATTTAATTACCGTATTACTATTATATTATAGACTTCAATAACTTGTCAAAAAAAAAAAAAAATTTCCAAGTCTCTGCAAAATTTTAAAAAGTTCAAACATATTACACACACTTTACAGTATGTAGTGTAAATTTCGGAACTATGTTAGAAGAAGAAAATCAAGATTTTTTTTTGTTTTTTGTTCAGTGTGTTCTTTAGCACTGAACTCTAGAATTTCATTTGAATATTTTAAAAATTTTTTATATGTTTATTTTATTATTGTATTGTAATAAATTTTTTTTTAATATTCACAATTTCAAAAATTGACATAATATTTTAAATTACGAGTATATGTTAAAAATTAATTTTTATATTTTAAATAAACCTTAATTATTTTATCCAATTATTTCCGGGTTAATTAAATATTATTTAAAAAAAAAAAAAAATAAATAATGTACGATTTTAAAATTTCTTTTTATAATTATTTCCAATTTTTCAAAGTTCTTTGAAAAAACAAATTGGAAAAAAATATTTTTTTAATAAAAATTTAAAAGCAAATTTCACTGCATAAATTTTTTTTTTGTATTGTAAACCTTAAATGCATGTTCGTTTTTTTTTTTTTTTTTAATATAAATTATTACAAATGTCAAATTTTATTAATATACAATTTTATATGTTATACACAAATATTAATTTGTTTTTTTTTTTTTATAAATTATTAATTTTTAATAATATAAATGAATATTTTAATAAAAATTAAATATTATATTTAATATAATTTATTAACATATAAAAGCAGTCAAATATCATTAATAAATTCAAAAATTTATTAATTTATATTAATAAAAATATTATTAATTCCAGTTGCCGTAGAGAAAAATGAATTTATTTCCAGTTCATAATAAAAATAAATACTATAAATAATTTATTGGAATTTATAGAAAAATTTAATATAAATAAAACCCCCATATTTTAACATAATATTGCATTTTTTTCCACCAAAATATCTTAAAATATTAAAAAAAACTGAAAAACAAAAAAAAAAAAATAAACAAAAAATCAATATCAACTCCATTATAAATAAAAAAATAATAATTTTAAATTAATTATAAAATTTTTCATTTCATAAGATTTTAGAAAACAAAATATTGTAAAAAAAAAAAATTAATTTTTTAATTTTAAAAATTAAAAAATTAAAATAATGCAAAAACACAGCATAAAAACGTAGCATAAAATAATATAAAAAAAACAAAAACAAAACATATAAATAAATAAATAAATAAAAAAAAAGAATCAGCAATAATTTTTGACTAAAACAAAATGAAAAATGAAAAATTAAAAAAAAAAAAACAAATAAAAATTATATTAAAAAAAAATATTAAAATTAATTATTAATGAGAGAAGAAACAAAAAAAACCATAAAAAAAAAATACAAAAAATAAACCCAATGTAAATGTAAATAAAATTATTAAACAAATAAATAAATAAATGAAAAAAAAAGAAAAAGAAAACACAACCTATTATATAAAATTACCATAAAAACAAGTTAAAAAAAAAATTAATTTAAAATAATTGCTAGTAATTAAGACTCCTTTATTATTTGATCAATTTTTTTTTTTTTTTATTTTATTATTATTTAATTATTAAAATATTACTATTATTATTATTATTATTATTATAATTATTAAATAGTTATAAAAAATATATTTAAAAAATATATATATAAATATAAATTTTTATTTTTTAGGATAAGATTAAAAGAAACTAAAATTATTATAAATATATATATATTATAATATAAGTATAAGAATATATAAATATATATTAAAGAAAGAAAGAAGAAGAAAAAAAAAACAACATAATACTTTAATTATTATTAATTGAAAAAAAAAAACCAGAAAAAAATTAACAAAAAAATAAAGAAAAAAGTTATTGAAAAAAACTTGTAATGTAAACTATATAAATATAAAATAAAAAAATAAAAAAAAATAATAAATTATATTTAAACCAAGAAGAAGAAGAAAAAGTAAAATAAAGTAAAAAATTTAAAATTTAAAATAAATAGAATTATGAAAAAAAAATATAAAATTAAAGAAAATAATAATAAATAAATAATTTTAAATTTAAAACACTGAATATATTTAATGTTAAGTATATAGTTTCCCTGTTTTTTTTTTTTTTTTTGAAAAATAAATAAAATTAAAAAAAGTAAATTAAATAAAAGAAAAACAAAAATTTAAAAAAAAAAATTAAGCCCTCTTTTTTTTTAATTTTAAAAACAAAAAATATATATATATATTTATATATATATATATATTTAAAAATATAAGCAAAAAATAATTATGATTTTTCAATTTATTGTAGAAATTTTTTTTTTAGTTCTGTTATTTTTGCAAAATTTTAAATATTGTAATTTTGAATCAAAGCGGGAAAAAAATTTATGAATTTAAACAAATTATTTAAATAAAAAATTGTGTGTTTAAGAATAATAAATTTTATAAAATTTAATTTTTGTTTTTATCACTTCTTTTGTTTGTATAAAATTTTTTTGTTTTTCATTTAATTTTTAATGTAAATTTCAAGATGTTGTTCTACAGATCGTGCTCTTTTAAAAATTTTTTACTATTTCTAAATTATAGTCCTAAAATACTAGTATTTTTACTAGTCCTATAAATTTTATTTTAAATTTTTTTAATAATTAAGAAGTAAATTTAATTCTTCTTGTTTTCCAAAATAGACAGTAATACGGTATTAATGTCTATTATTATGAAAAGAAAATATATCGTACGATACACGATATTTCTGATAGCAATACTACCTTCTCATAGCAATACTATCAGAAATATCGTGTAACGTACGATATAATATTTTCATATAAAAGGACCAATATTCAATTTATAAACTGAATTGTGTATTTTAATATCGTATTTACAGCATTTTGTCAAAATCATTTATGAACTCTTTATTTTTTATTCGTTTTTTTTGTTTTTCTTTAAGAAAATACAATGATGATAAAATCAAAAAAGTTCACCTTTTCAAAAAACAAAAAAAAAAAATACTTCAACTTTTTTAAAAAAGTTTAAATTATAATTAATTTAAAAAAAAAAAATTAGGTCTTGCATCTTAGACCAAAATTTAAAAATTCTTATGTTTCTATTTAATGTTTAAATAGAATTAGTCTATTTAATGTTTTAAGAATATCTTAAAACATCAAATAGACTTAATTCAGTTATTTAAAACTGTGCTTACTGAATAAGACAAGTTCATAGTTAGAATTTAGATTTTAGTATATGGCCATTGCTTTTTTTCATGAAAATATTAAATATAAAAAGCGTTTAAAAAAAATTTATATTTTAATAATTTTTGAAATTACTATTATTAGTGTAGAGAGGAGGGGGGGTGGGGAGGGGGCTGGCTGGGGTTTGTACATAATTAAAATTTCTGATTCATATATGCTATACAATTGTATAGATTCTATTACAATAGGGGCCGTCGTTTAACAAATTTACAAATTCTAATGTCAATATAATTTATTCATTAATTTTAAATTGTTATTGCTGAATAAATTAGATTGATGGTAGGTCTGCATTTTTGAGAAATGTTCATAGTTACAAAAATATTAATATGATATTTTGAAATCTAAATTAATTTCGTTTATATCGTAAATTTTTTTTCTAAATTTGATTAATATGAACAATATTTATAATAGTTCCGAGCAAAAAAAAAAAAAAAAACAAGGAAAATAATAAAAAAATTTTTTTATTATTTGAAAATAATATTTTTTTTTTTTATTTTTTATTTTTTAAATTAGTTATTTAATAAATTTTTATTTTTTTATTAAAAATTTGATGAAGATTTTTTTTTTTTTTTACAATTTAACTGTAATTATATATATATATTTTTTATTTTTTTTTTTATTAATTATTAAATTTTGGATATAATATTTAAAATAATTAGTAATTATTATAAATTGAAACAAAAGAAAAATTCTCAACACGTTAATTAAAAAAAAAAACCCACAATCCTATTAAATAATTTTTTTTTTATTATTTTTAGTTTTTCTATTAAAATAAAATAAGTGAAAGGACACGTTTAGAGAATCATTTTTATTAAAAACAAAAAAAAAACAAAAAAAAAAAAAATTAAAATTTCTTTTTTAATAATTTTTTTTTTTTGTGAATAAAATATTTAAAAAAAAATTTGTTGAGTATTTTACTATACACATATACATATATATATTTATATATATATATATGCATATAATTAAGTATAGATATATATATATATATATATATATATATAAATAATATTAAAATAATTATTATGCTATTATTAATTACAGAAAAACAAAATAAAAAAAAAATATAAAAAATTAATTAAAAAAAAAAATGCAAAATTATTGAAAAATTCAAAAAAAAAAAAAAAACTAAATAAATAAATAAATGAATAGAAATTATTTAAATTTTGAATATGTGACTAAAAAAAGAAATAAATAAATAAAAAGAAATAAAACCACATATTTTAGAATTAATGGATAAAAAAAATAAAAGAAAAATTATTAAAAAAATTATTGTATTATTATTAAATGAAAAAGAAAAAAAAGAAAAACCAGAAAAAAAAAAGAAAATAAAAAATAAACGTAAATATTAAAAAAAAGAAAAAATTAAAAAAAAAAAAAAAGAAATAATATGCATAATATTACAAAAAAATATTTATAAAATAAAAATTTTCAAATTATTAAAACAAAAAAAAAAAAAAATTTATTTCTGTGTTTTAATTCCAAAAAAAAAAAATATTCCATCCATCATTGACAAGCGATTTTTATATTTAATTTAAGAAGTTCTTCTCTCCCATCCCTCCCCATGGTAATTGGTAAAAGTACAAAGGGCTGTTTTAATCACCTTTTTAAAACTATTACTTTTACTTAAATACGTAGAAGGTTTTGTGTTTATCTCATGTAACAGCAGCTTGTAAGACCTTTAAAATAAACGCAGTATATCGGCAATAAATGCTAGTATAAATGCCTACTATATATGGATATTTTTAATAATTCAGTTTACGTTTGCATTTCTAATTTAGAACTTAATTAAATTTAGCAGCAAATATTGTTACTTGTAGTTAAGAGAAGTTTTTTTCAGTTATTGTGATATATTGTCATTGTCATATGTTCTTATTCGATTAAAAATAACTAATACGGGTAGGGGGGAGGGGGGGGGGGGGGTTTAAACGCATTAATTTAATAAAAAAAAATAAGATAATAATTTGCGAAATCAGTAGGGTAGTTTTATTTTTATGACCAATAAAATATTAAAATTATATAGTAGGAGAGTAAATTATAGTATATTTTGTATTTATTTAAAGAAACTTAGACTACCAAATGCAGTAATACGGTATTAATAAAGAATTCAGCTTATAAGTATGAATTTGCTAATTTTAAAGCCTTGTTATTGCGTTTTAGAAGTCAAGGAAATTTTGTAATTATGAATATTTTATAGGCAAAGTAGATATTGCATACTTAATAATCTATAAATTTAATAGGTTGATTTAATAAATGGGCCGAATTCGGGAATTTGGCTAATTCTCTTGTATAGCATTAATTTTTTGTTATGTACATATGCTGAATGGAGTTACTGATCAATTTTTTTTTATGCAATAGCAGTAGTTTCTCTTTTATAATAACACATCAATTTTTTAAGAATACCATCATAATGAATGTAAATATCGCATACTTGTCACAGAATTTTTCATTTTTATTCACCAGAATATCATTTATCTTATTCGCATAGAAATCTAATGAATTCCCAATACGTAATACTAAAAACTGTAATATTTATTAGATTTTTGGTCGAATTCGCATTAGAAAAGCTTATATAAAAAATCTAATAAATTGGAAAATTAATCATAAATTTTTTTTTCTATTTTAGAATATTCGTTTTAATAAGTACACAGGAATTTTTCGAAGAATTTTTAAAATAAAAACAAGGAAATGGCGTTACTATTTTGGGGATTGAAATGAAAAACACTGCACGACGGGGAATTTGAAAATATTTGGAGTTTAAACTGTTTTGTAAACATTAGTGGCTAAAATAATATGTAATGGAGAAGCTAAAATAAGGACCTTAATATGTAATCTAACAATATGTAATGTTGAAAATGTAATGTAGAATCATATTTTTGTTATAGGCTCTTATTATGATCGGCGAAGCAAATGAAATTTTTGGCTAATATAATAAGGGTAATAATGTATAGAAGTTAAGTCTAGTAGCTTTAGAAATTGTTATAATTTTGTTAAAATTCTTCTCTATTTATTGTATTTTCTGAATGAGCAATTCTCGCTCGTATTACTAAGCTTGACTACTTACAATTGAAAATTAAATAAAACAATATTAGAATAATTTTATTTATAAATAATTTTATTTTTCTCATATATTTTTTTAAAATTTTCTTATTTCTTTTTTTTTTTCTCTAAATTGCCATTTTTCAAATCCATTTCGTTATATTAATTATACTAGATATATTTTTTGAGTTACAATAATAATTGTTGTTGTTGTAAAGAAAAATATCCAAATTTTTTCCTTCTTAATCTTATAAAAACCAAAAAAAAAAAATATTGTAAAAGAAAATTATAAAAATGAGTAGAAAACCTAATTATGGCTCTTAATTTTTAATTAATTCAATTTTTTTTTTTTTAATTATTTTCAAATTTAATTTTATATTGTATAATTAAATACGATAACATTTTGGTTAAGGTTTATAAAATAATAAAAAATAATAATTTGTTGATTTTTTAAAACTTAAGTTTAATTTTTATATTAAATTTATTAAGTATTTTAGTTTTTTTTTTTATTTATTTTTGAAATATTAATTATAGCAGTTATACATTTATACATTTGTATACTTAATTTTTTTTTATAGTTTTATTTAATTCTTAATATTAATCACAATAATCAAAGGATTTAAAATATAAAATTTTATTTTTTCACTTTTTTTAATAAATATGTTTCTATTTACAATACAATTAAATAATTCTAAATTATTTATAATAATAATAATGTTATTTTAAATAATACTGAAAAAATATTCGTAAAAATAAGAAAAATAATTATACATTAAGAAAAGAAAGAGGGCGCATATTAAAAGTATTTTAATTTAGTGTATAAGAAAAAAATATAGAAAATACGAGACTATAAAATAAAGAATGTTAGCAAATAAGAATTCATGAATTTATTCAAAATATTTAAACCAGATCAATGTAAATTATAAGTAATTCAATTTTTGTAAAAAAAAAAAATCTTAAAAATTTTATTCTAATTACTTTTTTATATATTTATTTTGAATTTATGAATAATTTAAAAAGACAACAGTTTCCCAGTATGTCAAAGAATAATTCTGTAGAAATTAGCTAAAATCCGATATCAGAAAATTTGTAAATCCCAATAAGGTAAATATCGCACTCTGCTAATTCGTAAAATTTGTTAGGATATTCTGGTTATGGGTTTAACAACTTTTAATATTTTTATTTTTTAATTTGCTCATAGAGTGCTGGTTAGGCAAAAATTGACTCTTTAGCAATTCCATTTTTATTACTAACTCAAATGTTGGCCAAAAAATAGCTTATCGGGTTTTTGGAAAATTTCTACAGAATGTTAATCACGCCATTTGTTCACGTAATTTGTTCACGCCATTTTTGCAATTGACATTTTTAAAATGGAAAATTATAAATTTTTAAATTAAAGTGGTTTCATCGTCATTGATTAATCATCAAAATCACTTAATCATCAATCATGTAAAAAAAAATGCATGTAAAAAAAAATGCAGAAAAAAAAAAACTAAATAATTTTTTCATAATCAGTTGCTTTAGCGAAGCATATTGGAATTTATACTGCATGCTTACGTCATGTCGTGTTAGAATTTATGACTAATGTTAGTTCCACGCAATTTAATATACTGAGAAACTATCAAACTCTTATATAAATTAATATCTCATAAATTTATGATTGCATAAATAAATAAGGCACTTCTATTTTCACATCACCTTAAATTGAGCTTAAATAATTAAGAATTTAAATGAGAAAGGGAGTTTATCGCATCGTTTATGCACTCGCTGCGCTGAAAGTTCTACATTAGAACTAAAATTTCTAAGCCGCAGCGTTAAACAGTATGCAAAAACTTCAGCTAAGTTTTTTTTTAGTTTACGCAATCTACAAATTCTGAAACTTCTAAATAATCAGTCCGTTCGACAAAACAACAGAAATCACATTATTTATAAAATATTACCGCAATACTTTTCGCCCTCTAATTCACTGCAACATATGGAAATTTTAACAAGATTTGAAGACTTAAAGAAAACTTAATTTAATAATCGTTCAATATTTGAATCTGCCATTTTGAAATTTAAAATTTTTTTGAATTTTAAATTTAAAAAAAAAAATTTTCAGAAGGCAACGACAAAATTTAAACTAGAAGTCTCCGCAAATTCTTTAACGTCAAAATTTTGTTTTCAGTCTGCAAACTGTCTGACGTATAAAACTTTTACGGACAGAAATATAGTAAACTTTTTACCCGTAATTGACTTTGAATTTTGATCATCCGTAAACGTCAAAACAAAAAAAAAATTTTTTTAGATTTAAAATAATTTTATACTTACATATTAAAAATTAATCAAGAAAAATTTTTTTTATATTATTTTTAACGTAATGATAGTTACTCAATACATCAAATTTATTTACTGAATTACTACGTCAGACTGTCTGCATGTAAAAAAAAAATCTACAATTTTGACGCTTAATTGACTTTTTTTAAACGTTTAAGAATTTAAACTTTGACTCAAAGTAAAAACGCAGTAGAGTATTCGTAAACTCAGACAACTCAGATTTTGTAAAATTTGACGTTTAAGAATTTACCATCTGTGCTACATTTCTTTATTAAAGATTGAATTTTCGAACGCACTTTATTGCAGCCAGTAATTTCCGAACGATCTATATTTTTAATGTATGTAGCCTGAAGTTTCGAACGTGCTATAAACTAGAACTATTCTAGAACTGAATAAACGAAAACCCCCAAAAATTAATTTAATATTTAGATTTTTTATAATGGTAAATTTAATATTTCAAAAATAAGTTTTTTTTTTTTAAATTTTAATATTAATTTTGAAAGGGTTTTGAATATAAATCCTTTCTAATAAAAACTTAATATCTTCGCATTTTTCAATGGGGTCAAATTCACCCTGTTTTCATGATATTGAACAAATATTGAATTAATTTTATTCTTATATTTTTAAGGATTTTTTTTTTTTACAATTTGAATTAAATTAAAATATAAAGTTTCTAAATAATATTTTTTCAGTATTACCTATTTCTACATATTTTAGGTTCCTTAATAATTAATTTAATTAATATTGTTATTACATAATATGTGTGTGTGTATGTAAATATGCATTCATATTATATAATAAAACGATATTTTAAAAATAGAATTGGCTAGAATATCAATTTTTCTTAATTCTAATTTAAAAAGTATTACTTAAATTTATGATAATTGTAAAAAAATATTTAATTTTTAATTTCTTCATCATACAAATAGTTAAAAAAAAAATTTTTTTTTTAGTGTTTTTTTCTTTTTTTTTTTTTACTAAATCACAATTTGACGATTTAAAAAAAAATATACGAGCATGTATTTTTTTTAATTACAAAATCAAAAATAATTAAAAAAGGATTAAAGAGTATTAGCATTATAGATTAAATATAAGTTTAGGGAGTATTTGCTGCATAGGGTTAAAATAAAATCGTGATTAGATACTCCCCTATTATGTATATCGGTATCGGCCGATAAACGGTAATTTTTCGGCAAAATTTTGTGTTTGTATTGTTTATCGGTAAATTTTATCGGAGTCGGGAAAGCTTTTTTTCCCTGTATAGGAAACGTATTAGCTGGTATTATGAAAACAATAAATTGTCGGATTTTCCCCGATTTAAAAGCGGGTACAAATTTTTAGACGACAGATTTTGTTTTTGTAAAATCTTCATTTTATCAAGGCAACTGGTGTAATTAATTGCTTTTTTAAAATGTAATCATTTTTT
This sequence comes from Condylostylus longicornis, assembly GCF_029603195.1. Lineage (NCBI taxonomy): Eukaryota > Metazoa > Arthropoda > Insecta > Diptera > Dolichopodidae > Condylostylus > Condylostylus longicornis. The sequence goes on from NW_026577982.1 coordinate 2,653,893, forward strand.
CTAAATTATTTTCTTTCAAAATGTTATTCATATATTTTATTTAGGAGCAAAATCGTAAGCAACAAAAAACAAATTGCGCGGTTAGTAGAAAAAATGGAAGAGGACTTAAATCTGGCAAGGAATGATAATCTGAAATTCTGGATAAACCTAAAAAATGTGTACATATTATATAAATAATAATATAAAATAGGTACATAAACATACATTTTGTTGTCTAAATCCAATAGATTAGTTGAATCTCTTATATGTCGTCTTTGAATAGCTTGCGTTTCTTCACTTACTACCGTTTCTTCACTTTCAAAATATAATGCACGCGACATTTTCCCGATATATGTATATTTTTATTTTACAAATTTAACAGAAAATAATTTGCTTACAACAACTTTTTAGCACATCAAAACCAAATTCAAAATAATTTTTAAAATTTTTTGAAAATAACTTTTGAAAGAAAACAAATGTCATTAGAAAAAAAAACTTTTTCTCCAATTTACAAAAACAAAAATTTATATGAAAAAGCTTCTTTTAATCGGTTGAAATACTTTTATAGGTATCGGTTCATAATACAGAAGAAACCTAAAACCGATTAGAACTGCCGATAATATATCGGCCGATACCGATGTTCATAATAGAGGGGATAGTTAATACGTTTAGGTGTATGAAAGTTCTATGTGATATTGTAAAATTTAAAGATTAAATTAAATAAATTTGTTTATAACATAATTAATTGTTAATTTAGAATATTTTGTAATAAAATTACAGCGTTTTCTTATTATTGAGTTTTTAAATTCTTTATGATTCAATTTTGTATTAAATAAAATCTTGTATTGTACAAATTAAATTATAGAGGACAGAAATCTTAACTTGTTGAATTTCTTATCAGATTTAAATGAAATTTTGTTACTATATAGGTAATATCAAGGACAATAGATATTCTATAGAGATATCAAATAATCTTCGTATTTAAATAATAAAAAATCTCAAGGAATCTTTAAAAAAAAAGGACCATCAATATCTTATTGATAATTGCGAAAGTCTCTGTTGTACAAGAATATCAGCTATGAAATTCAAGAATGTGAGCTATAGATCAAATGATTAAAAGTAAAAGTAGGATTGCAATATCAGGTAGTATTGTATGACATTTATTTTTTGGTAGAATTTGCTAGAAAAATTAAAAATAGAAATGCAATCAAGAAATAAATTTCATGTAAACAAACAAGGTTTGTTTTTGATAGAACCATGAATTGAAATACTTGCAATACTAAATTTATAATTATGATGTTTTCTTAACTGGCTCTATTAAATATTATAATATTTAATTTAATAATAAATTAAAATTCATTTTGTACAATACAAAATTAGAAATTGATATTGAACGATTTCGTAAAAGGTATAACTAGAAAATATTGAAATTTTTTATATTCGAATCATTTGGTTCTATTCAATTAAAATTAATTAAAAATTATATATATATATATGTATACTAGAATTTAATTAATAAATTTTTAAAATATAATTTAACTTGGATTCCTATTTGGGTGGTCTTTGCGGTCTTTGATTATTGATATTTTGATAAGGACTCTGTTGATAATAATTACTATCTAATAATGATTGAGGACGATTATAAATAGGTTTAAGTTCTAATTGTTGCTGTTGTTGTTGATTTTGTTGTTGTTCTTGTTGATGTTGCAAAAATGGTTGATAAGGATTAATAAATTCGCTGTTAGGATTCAATGGTGGCAATTTTTGACCATAATTTATATTTAAATCACTATGCAATGAATGTCCGGGTGAAACTATTCCATGCTGTGGCTGTTGTTGTTGAGAACTTGAATATGTATTACAGTTATGTGGCCATTTACATGATTGTTGTTGCTGTTGCTGATGAAATTGTTGCTGTTGTGATTGTTGAAATTTAAAAGGTGGTATAAGATCACGTATATTTTCTCGATATATAGGTCTTTTTTGAGATGGATGTGGTGGTAGCGGTGGGGGTGCTATAAATTCTGAATTTGGATTTACAGGAGGACGACCATATGGTATTCTATTAACGTTTGTGTCATTATCTAATCTCCATACTTGAGGAGGATTCGAGGGATTATAGTTTTTATTTGGTGCTACTTTTCGTAGATATTGTTTAAAAGATTCAGCACCATTAATTATTTGCAGTTGTTGTGAATGCTGCAGCTGTTGTTGCTGTCTGTAATGATGACTAGGGCGGCTCGATTGCTCCATTACTTCGGAATGTTGATTAATAGTAGGCCTAGGATAAGATTCACTCACATGACTTTCCAAACCCCATAGTTTTTGCGATTGGGATGCCTGATTTTCTGTAGGTGTGACTTCACGTAGATATTGCTTGAAAGGTTCAGAATTTGGTTTAATTGATTTAGATGAATCGCGGTATTTTTCACGGTGCGGTTTATGATGTGATGGCTGTCTATATTGTTCAATAAATTCAGCATCTGGATTAATTGGAGGTCGACCGTACGCAATATTATTTACATTAATATCGCTTTCGAGATTCCATACTTGAGCAGGTTGTTGCAATTGTTGTTGTTGTTTAATTGGTTGTGGATTCACCCATTCTGATTGCAGTTGTAAATTTTCTGCCACACCTTTTTTATATTGTTGAGTTATAGGAATGGTGTCGTTAGCCGAATTCCATGAAGATGATCTTACTAAAGATGGATCTTCAAATGTTCTTTCTCTTAAATATTGCTCAAATTGTTCAGAATTTGAATTTGTTAGTGGACGTGGCGAAACATAATTGGAATTCGTTGTATTCTCGAAAATCATCCAGTGGGTTTGATGTTCAGGTTGTGTTGCACTTAGCTTTTTCCTAATTTCACTCAAATGCTTTGTAAAAGGTTCTTCGTAGTAACGATTATTCGTTCTCTGAATTTGACTAGCAGATGCTTGAGGAGGACCGTAAAAATAGCCCTCGAATTTATTATTTTTAGGAACTTGTTCAATTTTGCGAGAGTTTGGACGTCTCTTGGGTGGACGTCGACTTGTGATTGGCAACCCATTATTACCAATTTCTTGAACAACCTGTTTTTCAATCGAAATCCATGGATTTTGTGGTTGTCCTAGAGTGCTATGTGTAGCTTGAAGAGGACTATTTGAATAAAATCCATTCTCTGGACGTGGGGTGGAATCATAAATTACTTGAACGTGTATGTCATTATTCTGGCTAACATCAGATTCTGGTGGAGCATTGGTAACAACATTATAATAGCTCGGATCATTTATTTCAGGATAAGTTATAGCACGAAAACCGTTGACCTCGTCAACAGGAGGGCTGTATTTTACCATGGGTTGGAATGGTTCAGAGTCAAATTGGGGTTTTGAAGTGGTGGGATTAGGTCTTCTTGCGTCGAACGAATATTCATAAATTGGTCTGGGCTTATGCGTACTCTGATTATAATCGTACACTTGTTGTTGTTGTTGCGATTGTGGATTTCCATTAAAAAGTTGCAACGTTTGACGTATCGCATTTATTTCCCGATCGAAATCAGGAACTGCAGGCTTAGGTTCCCTATTGTAGAATGGCTTTATAGGTTCGGCAGAATTCTCATAATAAGCAATACCATTTGGTCGAATCTCGGGATGAGGTTTAATATTAGCGAATTCGTCGAAGTTGTAAGGTCTTGGAGTAAGATATGTTTTACCTTGTGATGAATAATGTTTATGTGGTTTACGTAATACAGGTTTAATAGTAGTAATTTTGGAAACTTTATGTTTTTTTGTTGGTTGTTTAGGTTCCGGACTTACTGAAGTTATTGGAACAGGTGTTGGCGTTTGAGAAATTGCTTGAGGCATTGGAGAAGTTGTATGTCTAAGAGGAATTGTTGGATTGGGAGGAAGTGTTGGTGGTAAAATTTCTTTATAATATACTTCTGGTGTTGGAAGAGGTGTTGGTTTAAGATCATAATATTCGTAATATATTGGATTTTTAAGCGATAGGCCATCGTTCTTGGGAGCCTTACTTTTTGCCTTTGGTACAAAAGAAATGACTTCTTCGACGGGAGCTGGTTCTGTCGATGGTTTTTGTGTTGTTGAAGTTGAATAAATATTACTAGAAGGTGTGTAATATCGAACTTTACCATATGGTGGTGGTACTTCCGTGATAGCATATACCACCTGCTTATTCATATCAAATTCAACAGGAGGTTGACTTGTAGTCGTACTTGATGATGTGGTTGTGCGGGTTGGGGAAGAATATTTTGCAGTTGGAGTTGTGCTTGTTATAGGATCTGGTGTAACTACGATTGTTTTTGGTTTATACTGTTGCAACCTTGTAAGTTTTTGTCTAAATGATGGTTGATTAGGCCTTGGTTTTCTTGTACGCTTCTCAGCATTTAATCTACTAAAAGCATTTGGTGGCGGTGGCAATACGATTCCAGGTACCAAGGGACCGGCTGGTACTGGATTAGTGTAGTTACTTTTATATACAAAGCTGTAAGGAGGCGGATAATATAGTGATGGATCATCTTCATCGAATTGATCTAATATATCATCAACGGAACCATTGGGTGGAACAGCTGGAAAATCAAATGGTTTGAAATTTAAAAAAGGATTGTAGATGGTTCCGTTTTTAATGTTCCATGCGGGATTTCCTGATGGGTAAAAATATCCTTCTTTAACATTTTTGGCATCAGTGATGCTTGCCAATTTCGTAGTGCCTTGATACGAGCCTTTCCTGGAAGGTAAATCTTTCTTGTCGTTACTTTCATTTTCGATTTGGTTTTTATCTTCAATTCCGGCGGGATAAACTGGTACCGTTTCTGCGGTTGATTCATTGAAGAATGGCGTATTTCCGAACGTGATTTGATTATCGCCGACAAATTGAATCGGTTCATTTTCCCCAAGTTGGATAGGAAATGGTGGGGGTATTTTAGGGTTTTCTGGAATTTTTATCGGACGATCTGGTTCAATATAATCATCAATTGGAGCCCAAGGTTCATTTTTGTCTTTGTCATTAAGTCCTCCACCTTTAATTACTAAAAGATGATCTTCAGCTAACCAAATATCTTCTTCATTAAGACCACCCAAAGTTTTTTCGTTATCATGGGGAAATTCTTTATTTTGTAAATAACTTAAAATTCCAGGACGTTTTGGATGCTTTTTGAAAATTTCTTCTTCAATTAAACCGTATTTTCCATCTTTAACTTGTTCAGATAAAGTTTTATTTGGATCAAGTTTCTTCTTTGGTTTAGTTTGTTCTTCTTTACCATCACCAGCTCCAAGTCGTAAAATTCCATTATCCCAATTATCTAATTCTTTTGTATCTTCAAGAAAAGCTTCATCATCATCTTTCTTATTAGTATCATAATCTTCACCTTTAATTGAAGATTTAGATGTTACAGCTGAAAGAATATTCGGTGATTTTTCACGTAATATGCTGCCATAAGTTCTACTGCGATATGGTTTCCTAATCGATAGTGTAGTAGAATTAATTGAAGCTGGTGTTGTCGTATGCGAATGCAATTCTGTCGATACTTCAATTTTAGGTGTTGTTGAATAGGTCTTAATTCTTGTGACTGTAGTTTCTGATTCTAATTTCTTTGTAGAATAAGCTGGATCATTTGATAATGTTAAATGACCTGCTATTAATCTTTGAATAGTTCTTGGTCTACAATAATTTAAGAATAAAAAAGAGAAAAATAAATATTAAAAATAATTTCATAGAAGAAGATTAAATTATTTTTGATCCAAAAAAAAAACAATTCTATTAAATCATTGAGTTAATGCAACTACACTATAAAATAAAATTTTTGAAAAAATCATAAAAATTACAAACTCACGTTTTACTAGTTCGTCGCACTCTATTGCTTTGCTGTGTTTCATGCCACAAAGATTGTGAAGCTTGGTTTAGTGATTTAATTTGTTCTTCTTCTTTTGATAAATGTTGTTGTTGGTGCTGTTGTTTTTGTTTTTGTATATGCCTTCGTTGTTGCTGTTGTTGTTGCTGTTGTTGCTTTTGTTCACGACAATCTTTTTTTATATTTTCGTCTTTAAGGAGTGTGATGCATGATACTTCACTATTACCATTATTACCATTAAAATTATTACTATCTTTACTTTGTGATAAGTCTATATTTTTTATTTGTAAGTCGCGTGCCGTACGTGATTTTTTTATTTTGAAATTATTTTCGTCTTCTTTTTGTAATTGCTTAGAAGCTACCGCTGATTCTGTTGTCGATGTAACTGTTTTTGATGGTCTTTTTAATTTTTCTAATTGAAATTTTCCTTTTTCCTTTTCTAATACATTTTTTTGAGCTAATAATGATGATGAAGTATGAAATGTAGTTGTTGTTGTTTTATTAAAATAAGAAGAAGTTGGTGATAAAATTGAATTAATCGTTGATGATGTTGTAGCTAATGAAGATGAATAAACATTTTGTTGGATTTGAATTAAAAATAGCACAAACAAGTGCAAAATGAACGACTTCATCTGTAAAGAAATGGAAACAGAAAAAATGATTTATTATAGTAATTTACTGTTTAACGTAAAATTTTTTGCAGGTTCTTTTAAATTATTTTAATTAGTGTTAGAATAAATTTTAAGTAGTAGTAATTTAGTTGGTTCTGAAATGAGAATTTCGATTAATGAAAGATTCAATATTATCGAAACTCGTTTGGCAAGTTGTTTTATTTATTTTGAGCTTAAGAACAGTGAAAATATTATGAATTTAAAAATATTTATAATAGATTTGCCACCCTTTAAATATTTTCTTAAAATTTTGTTAAAAATTTAAGAATTTTTTAATTTTAAAATTATTGGGTATTTTATTTTATAAAATTGCGATAACCATATACGAATGATTGTCAGTTGTCACTAAGTTTAATAATAAAACGGAAATTATTTCAATAAATGACCAAAAAGGCATAATAATCAAAAAAATGGTTTTAAATTTAAATAATAAAATTGAACAAAAATATGTAAAGGACATTGAAATTTAACATGAAATTTTAAATACGTAAGCAATCCAAAATTAATGAAGTTTTCGTTGTTAAAAAATGATTTTATGATTTTTAAATCCTTGGGTCACATAATACACCCACCCATCTTTATGATTATGCTTTTTTTTTTTTTTTGATATTGTAAAAATTAAAGATTTTATTTAACTGCAAATATTTTTCCAATGTTAATCAGATTTTGATTAAAAATTTTCAATGATATTTGAAATTACTTACATTTTATATTTAATTTATGTTTTTTGCAAAAATAAGCAATAAAATTTTAATCAAAATTGCTTTTTAGTGATGTGATCATAATAAAATGAAAGAAATATTTTGATTACAGCTCGATTATGGATTGCATTATGGAATGGAGGATTCGTGATTTACACCATTTTAATAAAAGTATGGAGACTGTGTTAAAATAATTTTTAATTTAAAAACAGAACCAATAACTTTTTTGGGAACTACGTGGTATTATCTTGGATTTTTTCTTATTTGAGAAAGAATTATCGATAGAATATTGCTTTAGTAATAAAAAATTTAAAGCATTTTGTACAAAAATTTTAAATAAATCTTCTTCTGGTAGAAAATTTCATGCATTGTACTAAGAAGAAATATGATTATTCTTTTTCATTGAACTTATTCGCAGTCGTCTTATCTCTTTCATATAATCCCGCAATGTAATTTATAATTTGTATTCTACATGTTACTATACAAGATTCCACGGACAATAATGTCTATATTTGCTGCAAAAGCGAGCCATAACGCAAAAAATAATATTTCTAATTTATTGACATAGGGATAAGCACCTAAAACGTTTCTTTTTTGCGCAAAATTCCATTTCTTCAGCTTGAAAATTATCACTTACAATAAATTATAAAGAAAAGCTCTCTTTCAAAATCGATTATTTAAATTTTCACTTTAAAAATCGATTTTCTAAAATGTCCAAATCAACAAACAATCGATTATCTATGTATGAATTTCATTATATTCGCTATTAAATCGCACCTTATATTTTTATAACAATAATGAATAGCCATTAACACATCCATGAAAAATTCAAATATTTAAAATAATTAATTATAATTCAAAAAATAATATCAAATTAAAAATTACATTTGTCATTGCCATATAATATCATTATTATCATTTAATATATTATTTTCGATTTTATATGAATAAACTTAAGTATTCGATTAAAATGATTTAAAAATTAATATTATGAATGAATTTATAAGTAAAAGAGAATATAAAAGAAAAAATATAAAAAAAACAATTCATTCTCTTTAATTTATTTAATTTTAAATGACAGATTTGATTTTTGATATCATTATATGAAGTAGTTGAGATTTAATGTGGAGAAGATGATGTTGAAGTTTGATATGATGATGTACTTGTACAGTAGAAATAACAGAAGCATCATCATCATTAGATAGAGGCTTATATTCACATTATAAATCTAGAAATAATAGTAGCAATCATATAACAAAATTATATAAAATCTCTCACGTTTACACGTTATATACAAACATAAACGGATTATATAATATTATTGTACAACAACATCAATCAAAATAGTCTCATACAATTTGTAGTAGTCAGACAAGTATGAAGAGGTATATGACATTTTTTCGAATATATAAATTATGTTTGTAAAATATATTGTTAGTGTAGTTTTGCGTGTAATCATGTTATTTGTTTTGTTTTATACAAAAATTTTCGAATTGAAATGATTTATAGTGAGGAATAAACGCTTAATTTGAACTTTAGCACAAAATACTTGTATGACAAAAGCATTTTTAACCGGATTTTAAAGTTTTTGACTGTTTTGTTGATTGGAAGTCTTTTGTCTTTTCATAATTTTTATTGCATTTTTGTATTCATTATAAGTAAGGGCTCCGTATGTTGTATTACTATAAAATAATATTCAGTAAATAGCTCAGCTTTTAGGCAAGTATAATGTAAAAATTTTAAAGCATATGTAATTAAAACTTACATATATTTATTTAAAACGAACCCAAGAAATTGTTGCCTATATGTACGTATATAATTTCGATGAATTGCTTTTTCGATTATTTAAAATTTCTATATTTTCAATTTTGATATTTTTAATATGGTTATTATTTTATAACGAGTAAATTCCATAAATACTTCAAATTCAAGAAGAACCAAAAAAAAAACACAAATAAAGTGATCAACGACTCAAGCATATCTTGATTATTCGTTTGAATTTGAGCATCAACCAGTGAAGATGAATGCTAAATAAAATATTAACATATCTGTTAAGCAGAGTATTATTGAATTATAAAATTTATATTGAAAAATTTATAATAGAGATGACTCTGTGGAATTATTGTTGTGTCTATTTGTTATACTCGTATATGCGGTATGCATTCATTATTGTTATACCTGTCAGTATAATAAACATTTTATTGACATTTTATTTGTTATTATGTTGATTAGTAATTAATCATAAATATTGATTTTTTTTTTGCTTTTATTTGAAATGTGATGTTCATTTGTAAATTTGTAAATAAGCTGATAAAATTGTTTATAAATTAAGTGGAAAATTAACATGATGTTAAAATGAATTGGGGAAAAAAAATTTTACAAAATATTTTTAGTGTTATAAAATTTTTGAAATATTTGACAATATTGGCAATTATGAATGAAATTAGAAATATATGTATATGCAGTATATGAGTGTGAATTCAAATATTTCTTTAAAAAATTTTATTATTTATTTTTTTTAATTTTTAAATTCTATTTAAATTTGAAATATTTCAATACGATTGTAGAATATTTCTTAAATTTTTGATTATAAAATTTTGATTGCATTTGACATTCGGTTTAATTCAATAATATTCGCAAGTGCTCCTCAGTTAAATTAATTGTTCCGATTATTTTTGTTAATAAAATCGATTTAATGTTTTTCTTGATATTTCGATTTAATTTTAACTAGCCAATTATTAATTAATTTTTTTAATGATATTATACAATAATGTATGTAGCTTGATAATTGAAAATTTTTCCTGTCAAAACATTATACTTATAGGCATGTAACTAAAATATAACACTTTCAATTATTCTTGTTTGTTCAGAAAGTTGAAAATTTGAAAGGAAAACTTAAGTTCATTATAGAAAAACTAATAAAAATTTTAGTTTTTTATTGTACGGATCATTTATTATGGCATTAACTTTTTTTTTGTGTGTGTGTCAATGCAGATTCTAATCGTGACTATTGAGAAAACTTTTTTTTAATTATGTTGACATTTTTTTGTACATGCAATACTGGAATTAAATGAATTTAGTTTGGGATAAGATAAAGTAAAAAAAACTTTCTAATTATAATTATCGCATAACATATAACAATTGTATAACAGTTATTGTTAAAAATTAAAAGAATTTTAACTATACATATAATTTAAGGGCATAAGCATAAAATATTATAAGTGAATGAAAATAGGTGAATATGGACTCGATATTTTTTCATTATATTTGTAGTATATAAGAAATATCAAGGTCAAAAAATTGACGAAAATTGACAACTTCAAAAAATTTCTATATTATTAATTATATTCTTAATATTACTAATAAGAATTATGATATACAATTATTACGTACTGTTATACACATAACTGTTATATGTATATATATTTAATTATTATTATACAATGCTCAGAAACTTTATTTATTTTGCCTAAATTCAACATAGTATGATGAACACCTTATAATTAAATTGATATGCTACTGGAAAAAGTATAATAAATGTCATTTAGAATGTTCAACTTTTTATTAACAATAATAATAGTACTCGTAAGTACAATAATTGTCTATTAATATCAAAATTGAACAATAAAATGGTTGTTAAATGGTAAGAATTTAAAAAACAAAAATAAAAACTCTTTAGTGTCAATTCTTAAGGCATAGCAGCAAATTGTGTTTTAACAATGTAATAACAATTTTATTCAACACACCAACCAATTTGTTTCACACTGTTTATGTATTCGTACTTGATTTAACCAGCAAAATAAAAAAAAAAATTACGATGAATCGTGCATAAAATTTTTGTTATTGTTCAATTATTCTGCAATCATGAATTGAACACGCATAAGTATTTGTTGTATACTCTTACTTATTTCGTTCTCCTATATATAAGAAAAATTCTTTTTGTATTACAGATGACAAAAAATATTGTAATTTTGTAAATAAAAAAAATTCAAATTATTTTCTAAAAAATTATAACAATTTTATCAACACTTTTGTAATACCGAAATTTATATGTATTGTAACAATATTTGATTGTTGTTATCGTATTTTCCGAAATGAAGCAGGCATATGCATTTAATTATGGCACATTCTGTTCTCCATATAGTTTGACATATTACATGGAGGGTAGTATGCGCAGCATATTAAAAAAAACCGATTCTTTGTTATAATTCTGTAAATGTATGTTTTATAATCTGAATGTATTTGCTGCATACGGAGCAATTTGAACCACATATTTTAATTTGTAGCTCCCGACAATATGGAACGTATACATACAAGTTAATATATATTATGTGATTATCCTAAAGTTGTCAAAATTAATTTTTTATTAAAAATTTAATGTGTTTTTCTAAATATGGACATTAAAATGATTTTATAATTATAAGTCAGTTCAATTTTTGACTCCAATTCAATAAATGCAGTTAAAAACTAAAAATGGTTATGTATGCATATAAAATGTAACAAATTGGAACGTGCGCATTCTATAAAATTAAAATCGGAAGATTTTAGTATGCAATTGATTTTAATAAAATTTTATTGCTTAAAAATTTCTGTATAAGACGGGCAATTATTTAAAATAGTAGTGTATAAACTCAAGGGAATTATAAATATTTTTACATTTTTATGACATTTTTAAGAGAAAATATAAAAAAAATATTGTGATAGTCACTAAAATACCCCTAAAATTTATTTGATTGCAATAAAATTACTTGAATTTGCTTGCATTTAATTATGTATTAATTGATGTAAATATTTGTGCTTAAATTTAGTGTCCCGAGAGAATTTTATTTGATTACTAAAATTAAAATGGTGTTGAGAATGATTTTTTCATTCATAAATTTTAATTTTTCGATAAAAATCTAAGCGGTTGTTATTTTGTTAACATTTTTTTACGATTTTAAATTATGGTTTGCCTTATATTTACGATCACAGGTAGTGTGAAATCTAGAGAATTGGTAATAATTTGAGAATCGATATCATTAATGTTATTAATTATTATGATACAAATTATTTTATAGTGCTAATTCATTATCGCGGCGGTTTCAGAAATGGAGCAAAACGTCCATTTCAAATATGTCGCAAAATCTTGTTACACAGTATCTTCCTGAGATTATTCATTAAATTACGGTCTACAATTGTACAATACAGCCAACTGCCATGCTACCTAGTTAAACCTACTCCAATTATAGTCACCCGTCAAATATTTTAATTAATCAATGTGATTCTTTTAAAAACTCTCCATTTCTGTTGTAATCAAAATTGAAATTTTAAAGTGTAATGGAAAGTGTAACAATTTTATTGCAAAACACTTTTGTAACATATAAAACCACTCTTTTTAATTCTTCTTACTTAAAGTGGGTAATTAATTTTTTCAAATTAGAGAAAGAAAAATATTAAATTATAGGAAAAATAAATGTGACGAAATTTTCATTTTTTCTTTAACTTTTTTTTTTTTGAATTTAGATCACTTTCATTTAGATTGAGATCATTGAGATTTGTGATTAGAAAAGCTCAGTTGGTTACTGTACGTGGATTTTTTTCTTTCGTTTTTGAGGTTTATGGGTTTGGAAGAGCTGAATGTGGTTGTAAGATATTGATACCTTTCTAATGTTAATTTAGAAATAGTTTATATTGATGTATACATTCATAAGTATATATAAGTGTTGTATCTCTGCATGCTGCTTTTCATTGTTTTAATCTAATTACTAATATCATTGGCTAAATATCTTTTCTTTATACAGTGGTTCGGAGCTGGTATTGGAAATCTCGAGAGATGATTTCTTGGAGTTTTTTAAAAAAAAAAAATGCTCGTGAGGCCGAGGTTCCTCTTGAACCTTTGAAGAGTTAAAGAAAATCCGACTGGAAAAATCCGAATCTTTGACAAATGGTACATGTGACATTAAAAAACGCTAAAAATTTTTTAAGATAATCAACGTTTCGTTATCATTTGAAAATCGTCAAATAGTCTTTTACCCTTTTCGTTGGCCTATTCACTCTCTTTTGAATATTTGTTAGAAAGAATCTCATTTTCTTTCACTCTCCCAGAATTACACCTAGGCGTTCAAGCCATGGCTCCCCTCATACACAATCGATTTTTTTCTTAATTAACTTCAAAGAATCATCTTCAAAACTTTAACAACAGCTTCGGACCACCCTGTATTTAATATACAATTATATATTAATACTTTAGATATCATGTATAATTATTTTAAGCTTGGTTTATTTAGAAATTGAATATTAAGGAAAACAAATAAAAAATAAAAGTTAATTTTTTTTTTTTGTAATTAATTCTTGTGTAATAAAACATCAATTATTGGTTTATAACTTGAGATTTTATATTTTAAATTCACCATACCCAACTGAGTAATTCTAGTAATTAAGTACCTTTACACTGAAATTTCCATAAATTTTTAAAAAATTTAATATGAAAATTGTTTTTCCTTTTGTAATACTTGAATTTTGTGGTTTTTATAAATTTTGTGTTTATTTTAAGAGAAAATAAAATTATTAGAGTATTGTAAATTGATATTTAATTAATAATGCATTAAAATTTAAAAATTAATTAAAATAATACTGGAAATAGAGAAAAATTCATTCATAATTTTTCTTATAAATTTTATAATTCGAATTTATTCACATAAAATGTCAAAAATGTGACGTGATATTTGGTTAAAATTATTTATTTTAACAAATTATTTATTAAAGAACCATTAAATATAATAAATTAAATTATGAAATAATTAAAATTTTTAAAATATGATTGATTCTCTTATTTCCTTATTCAAATATATTGAGCCTTATTCTAGTTGTCGAAGTAGAGCGACAATTGTCGTCACGACTTGAATTTGATATTCTAAATGGCGATTACAGTGACACGTGTCGTGGAATAGCGGGAAAATGTGTTTCAGGTATATTCCAGTTGTCGTTGTAGAGCGACACATGTCGTAGTGAAACGACGTTTTTTGTCGAAATGTATTTAACAAGTGACAAGCGAGATGGATATACCAAAAATGTGAGTTTAAACAAAACAATTTAATAAAAATATAAAATTTATTTATAAATAAAAATATAAAAATATACAATTTATAAAAAATAATAAATTTTGTAATTTAATACATAAATTAAACCATATAATATATAATTTAATTTTTATTTTTAGCTTAAAAGTAACAACAAGGAATCAATTTGAAGAATTGGGAAATTTTATGACGGAGAACGCCTTTATTGCGAAAGGCCTTAAATTTGCTGAGAATAGCTGCATAAGCAAATGCGAGTTTGATGCAAAATGGAACCAGCTAACAGAAAAGCTTAATAGCTTGGGTCCGCCCATTAGAAGTACTGCAGGATGGCAGAAGGTAATTTTAACATAAGTTTAATTTAAAATTTAATTAATTTATGTAAATTTTAGGTAATTTTCAATAAAGGAATCATGAGATGATCCCGGATTATTAGCATCCACATACCTGATGCGCATTTTATGATCGCAAACCTTTAAGTCACATTATATTAAAATATTTACAAATATTTAACAAGCAATGTTATACATACCAACATAACCTTTAAGCTATGATAACCCATCCGGTTATAATGTAAATAACACTCCATTTGGCAAATCCAATAGAGCTGTCCCTAATCTTAAATCTTTTGATCCTTAATTGTTGTTTTTTTCAATTTCATTACTCTCGGAGTCTGATGAATTCATAAACCATAATGCAAATGACGACATTTTTTATTTCCCTCGGATTAAAAATATAAATATATACACCGAATTTTTTTTTTAGTTTGAACTTTACTCGCCAAAATTTCTTTTTAAAATGTATCAATTTCACTTAAAACGTTTCATTTTCGTTTATTTCTCGCAGTCACGTCATTCGACAACTAGAATACCACATTTCAAGTGATGTGACAGCGACAACGACAAATGTCACGTAAGTGACGCGACAACTAGAATAAGGCTCATTAATTAAATTATTCACTACAGCAATCTAGGCGAAAAGATCACTGTGAGCTCAAATTTTACTACTCAATTTTCGAATTTATTCTGAAAGCGAGTGAGTAATTTAATTGAAACATATATAGGTTCTTTTTTTTTTTTTAAATTTTGGGTTCATTCGGGAAGAGTTTGGATGAATTTTGTTTCCCCAATTTCGAAATTTTTAATTAGAATCACACATTCAACTCTTTAATCATACTTGATTTAGAAAAAGTCGTATATAATTTGTTTATATATATAAATTAAGAATTTTTTAGAATAAATCATTTTCGAAATGGAATACGTTGTAGTACATCTAATTAGAAATTTCATATATAAGCTTATCAAACATAAAATTAATTTTGAATTCTTTCTTTCGAATTGTAAATAAAATATTTTAAAATATTTCAAGTGGAAAATTATTATTGAAGTTTTTCTCCTTTTTCCACAAATTTTTTTTCACATCAACATATAAGATTAAAATAATTAGAGTAACTTTCCTTCGAAGTAATTATCATTTAAATTTAAAAGTGTTATACCAATTTGTATAACTTTTGTGTTTCATTTCTCCACCTAGCTACGAGTATATACTATAACTAAAGTGTAACAAATACTAAAGTAAGTAGTGTTGTGATTGCTGTGTAACAAACGATTCATGTGTGTATGTAAATTTTAGTAAGTAAATTATGCCAATTTATTTATGAATTATATTATTTTCTTTCTGTACATAACTGTAATACTGCGCGTCAATTATTAAATCTCATTATTAAACAAAATTATTTTTTTGACTACAATTATTATTCAAAATAATTTTTTCTTTTAACATTTTTAATATCATTACTAATATTACTCTACTACGTATATATTCGGGTTTATGTAATAGAATAACAAAAATATTTACACCTGTCCAATATTACAATCACATACCTATCATATTATTTACATATGTACATATATTATGCAGATATTAAGTAAACAGGTGAAAAGATTACAAAATAATTTCACCAAAAATATAAGAGAGATAAGAAGAGAAAAGAAGAGAAAAAAAAAAATTTTTTTTAAACCAAGATGAAAAATGAAAACTCATTCATCATCCTATTGTCTGTCTATTCAAGTAGCCTGCCTAACAAAATTTGTACTTTCCAATTAAAAAAATTTTTTTTTTTACTTTACTTATAAGATTTGCTATGACTGATAGACGAAACGTTCATTTTCGCTTTAATTATTTTATTTCAACTGTGATTTTTTTCTTTTACTTCAAAAAACTATAACATTTCCTTTTTAAAATTTTACATACTAGCTAGTATAAGCAAGTATAACATGTATAGAATTAAATGTGAGTTATTTTTTTTTTTTTTTTTTTTGCAATTTTCATTCGGAACCGAAAAAAATCCAATTAAAATTTTTTTAATAGTATGTATAGTACGGTTAGTTAATCATCATTATATCAATGAGTAGTTGATGTGTATATAAGAATTATAATCGGTATTAATGACCATTAAGAAGAAGGAGTTGTAACGAATGGAAATTAGGAAAGATTGTAAATTATTATAAGTTATTAACAAAATTAATTCGAATATAAGCTATGCCCGATAATTAATATTGAAATGTATTACCAAACAACTGAAATTAGGTGTGACAAAATTCGGATTTTTACTATAAGTACAAAACTATAGTAGTTACAAAACTATATAGAAGTTATAAGTACTAACTTATAACTCCTGCTCATACATAAAAACATTTTCTTAAATTTAGAAATTTTAGGGTATATCACATGAATTTTTGATCATATCTAAGCAAAAAATCAAACAGAAATCATTGAAATTTAATATTACGAGTTCTGCCTTAAGAAACATTTTAGGTAAATCAAATTCCAGAAAGTGGATTTGCATTTTTGAAGGTATATTATTTATATAAGTTTAATAAATTTCTTAAACTTTTGAAATAATTTCCAGAACAAAGGATTTTTTTCAAAATATTTGTATAAGACTTTTATTTTCACTGAGAATACATTTGGCGTAATTTGTAAATGTTGTTCAGGAAAGCAAAATGCAATTAATGGGAATTCGTAAATTTTGAGTAATTAGCTGTAATTTCTGAGAGAGATTATCATAAGTAAATTGTGCTATTGTATTTTATTTTATGTAGTTTTTGAAAAAGTGAAAAATATGAGATAAATCCATTTGTGAATTCATTTTCCATAACTTTAATAAAAGATGCATATTTTAACATCTTTAACATTTTCCGAAATCGAAGTTTAAGAAATATTAAGCACAAGACACAAATAATCTTGTGACACAAGAAATAGACATAGGTAAGCTTGAGTGAATTAATTGCCGAATTGTGTAGTAACTGCGAACTACTGCCATGCCACTGTCATTATGATATTATTGATTTTGTGCGTTCTGTCACTGTGTGTCATTACAGTACTCACAGATGTAAAAGATAAAAAGTGTTTTTTTCATACAAATAACTGCCCAAAATTAATAGCACAATTTTATATTTTAAATTGCTTTACATTTTTGTGCAAAATATTATTATTTGTTTAGTCTACATACTTTTTACATAATATAGTATACGCAGTTTTCTCACATAATTTTAATAAGTGAGAACATACAAACATACACATTATTGGTATAAAATTAAGTTACTTGAAGTCAATACACCAATTTATTTAAGTGTATACGGCGGAAGAAAACTTCCGGTTAATATCATTATAAAATTATAACGTTGTAAAAACGTTCAACAGTGAAATGATATAGAAAATTTAAACGGTTTTCATTATACGAATAGAAATTTGCATATCCAAATATAATTCTGTTCATATTGATTTACTTTACTTTTTCATATTGTGGTGAATGAATAACACTATAGAGTTTATAAGGTTGAATTAAAAGAAATTGGAAAAATTACTTATTATTTAAAGTATGTAGATTATCCGTTTTATCTTTATTTATTGAAAGTTTTTTATATAATAATTTAAAGGTGAAGAAAACATAATGAACTCGTGAAAAGGTGGTGAAAACTATATGTAAGTGCATACAACGTAGTTGATTTAAAAATGGGTTGAAAGAAGTTTATTGAATTAAGTACAGAATTGAAAGGGAGCTTCAATTCAGGTGCACTGAAGAATTAAAGAAGAGCAATATTTGTCCTAGATTTTTCTGGGTGAAGTTACAAGAGTAACCGTGCTTCTGTGTCATCCTATAATATATAAAGTTAAGGTAATATTATGTAGAGATTTTTCATAATTTAATTTCAAAAGAATAGCCTTTTCATTATTACTCATACGAATTATGTTCTTGTCTGTAATTCTGATGGAAATTTCGGCTAATCTTTTCTTAAAAAGTCCAGTGATAACTACAAAAATAATTGAGTTAAATTAACACCAGTTTAAATTAATAATATTTTTTTTTGTCATAATGATAATAATTACCAGATCATTATTTAATTTTGTGAAATTGAGAGAGTGGTATACAAAATCAAAAGAGAGAATTAAAGCTACAATATTAAAGGCCTTCATTCTCAGAGAATTCGGTTAAAATTGCCTGAGTGTTTTCGATAGCTGTTATGTCACTTCAATACTAGCTATTTGAAATTTATTTCAGTAATTCTTACAGTAATTAAGCTTAGCCCGAAATATTTTATAAAGAAAACTTCTCATATAATGATTAAAAATGTTAATTAGTGCGTACATAGAAATGAAAGTGACAAGTTCATTAATTCATTAAAATGTCATATGTTTTTTGCATAAATAATTTACCTAAATTATGTTGATTTGAATGCATCTGTTAATTTTAATGTATTGTTGGTTGCAAGTAGCTGTTCATGTATTTTATTTGTGCGTCGTACTTTTTTGAATACAAATATGAATTTTAAAAATGAAACAAATAAAAGTCATGTTTTTACATGACTTACTGACATTACATTCTGTGATGTATGTATGTAACAATCATCAAGAATTTCTAAATTAAGAATTCATAATAAATATTCAATTAAAATATTTTAATAATACAATAAAATTAAATAAAATGTGTATTTTAACCATTTATGGTGCTGCATAAAATAATTATTCATTCTTTTAGAAAAAGCCTTCTGTCATTATGACAGAGATTTTATGACATTTGTAATAAATACGACGAATGAATAATTATTATTAATTGTCATCGATATGAAATGTTTTGGAATGTTACATAGCTACTTTGATGCAACTTTAAACACAAAAATGATAAATGTGAAAAAGAGAAAAATTACTATGAGATTATCTCAGAAATTTAGGGAGAGGTTTAGTCATATTATGCATAATCAATATTCAATATACATAATGTAGATCGTGGACTGGATAATTACATACAGTAGTAAGAAATTTTTTTACACTTTAAAAATTTCTTCATGAGGAAGAAATTTTTTAAGTGTAATTAAATTTATAGCATTGCATATTTTATTTGGATATTATTTTTGAATTCAAAATGTTAAAATTTTTTGAAATGGTATTAACGAGGGGCTATATTTAATCTCTCATAGTACAATTCTATGCGATTCGATATTTAGAATAAGGCTCAAAATACAAAAATCAATTTTGACATAATATGTTGTCATGTCGTTGTCAAATAAATTATATGAGAAAGTTGAATAATTAACTAACTGTTCTTATGTAACAATAACAATATTAAGAATAGTTTGAGGTGGCAATCAATTTTATAAGAAAACTATTATACAATGTATGCACATACTGTTACATTTACATATACAAATATCTTCGTATAACAATAATAATTGTCAATTATCTAATTGAGAATCCATTAAAATAATTGCATCAAAAATAATTAAAAAGTTAATTGAAATCATAAAAAAAAATTAATGTTATACATTTAAAAACTGTTATAATTATGTATAACAGTTTTTTTTTTTCAAAAATTTTTTAATAAAATTTAAGGAATTTTTTCGTATTAAAAAAAAAATTAAAAATTTTTTCATTATTATTTATGGTAAACGTCGATATGCTCAAGGAAGCAAAAATTATTTTTGTAAAAAAAAAAATTATGATGAAAGATTAGAATTTAAACTTTTATATTGTAATTTTATATTAATTTTAATTATACATATATACACATATAACTAGTGGAGATTATACATAATTGGTATACATAGATTATTACATTAAAATCAGTCAACCTGCACTATGAAATTTTTGAATGCACTTCCATGATTTGCATTTCTGTTTTTGCTTGTGTTGTTAAAAATCGGTTAATAAAAAATGTGCAATTACTGTTAAAATTTTTTTAAACTGTGGTATGGAGGGAATTTTTCATATTAACAGAATTAAGCGGGTGCAGCATTTTTTTTTCTCAATTTATAATCATAATTATTGTTTTAAATTGATTTGTGTAAATTATGGTATGTAGAGTAGCTGATTGGGATTGTAATAATTTTATAGAAATATAAAATATAAGATTAAAATAAGTTATTTACGTAATAATTTTATTAGGTATGTGTGAATAAAACTTATTTAAATTTAATCAATATTAAATTTTAAAGTATTTATATGTATACGAACTGAGTATAGGTTACAACTAAAATTTTAAGAGAAATATTTAATTTTTTTTTTCATAAAAAAAATTAAAATCATGGAGATTTTTCGTTAGAATTAAATAATTAATTTTAAATAAAAACTCTTCCCTATGTGTATTAATGAGTATCGTTATTTAATTTAATGGAAGATTTTGTAATTAAATTATAATTTTTACAAGTTTATTTTAAAATTTAATCATTGAATGCATTCTAATGTTAATAGCAATTTTGTCACTTCACCTGGCACGATTTTTAACAATTATTTTACGATATTAATTAAATAATATTAAATTTAATATAGTCTGGCTGGCAATAGTAAATGTGTAAACATTCAATGCACTTTCTATAACTTTGAAGATAAGAATCAAAAATTTTGCTCTTGTCATAATATTGACAATCAAAATCGATATGGCAAAAATTTCAAATTTCTATTTAATTAATTATGAAGAGATTCGTTTCTTAATAATGCATCTTATTGTGGTAAAGTTGGTGTTAAATATTAATAAACATTTGCTAAAACCTAACTCATGCTAATACATATATCTAATTAATTTAAATAAAGATTATAATACAAAACCCAGGGAAAGAGTAAATAAAGTTAATTTCCTTAAAATTTTTTTAAAATCCAAAACATCTTTGAAATTTAAAGCATATTTAAAATAAAATCCAATATTTAAAATATTTAATGAAATTCGCATTAAATTTGCAAAGCTTTTAAGAAATTAATGCTTTACGCGTCAGCTACAATAAACCCAATTCGGAAAGAGATACATATGTCATTGTGAGCTCAATATACTTTTGCATTAAATTCAGTTTTTCATTTGGTTCCTAAATGAGAATGAAATATTCCAAATTTGAAAAATAAACTAAAATAATATTTATTTTTTATTTAAAATGTCACCAATAATGCGTTTAGTAGCTTAACTAAAAAAACCCAAAAAGTTTAAAAATAAATTTAAGTCTATGGTAATTTAATCCGCTCTTATAAATTATGTAAACACATGTATGTATGTATGTTGTCAGTAAATTCATAATCCTTTTCCCAACTGCTCATAAAAAAAAACTTATCAAATTTATTGTTATTAAGAAGTAATAAATGTCAATTTCATAAATTTTAAAATAAAATTTTCATAAATAAAAGTTTTGACAATTAAAATAACCTAAAAATTCTTAATTTTTTTGTCTTGTTTTTTATACCATTGACTTTAATTGAAATCAAGGATTTTGTGAAGTTATAAAAGAAATTCGTAAAAATTTAATAAAAATATTTTGTTTAACAACGAATGTACCAAAAAACCGCATTTAATTTTTAAAATTTTTGAAAATCACAATACTGTCATAATTTTTGGCCTCATATTGTAGTTATTGACAAGTTCAAGTTCAATATAACGTTACGTATATGTAAAATTATACAATAAGAGGTAAGGTGGATTATGTTTTACTTGCATTTAATATTTCCGGTTTTTTTATGCATTAAATACAAAAAAAAAATATTTACTGGACCTCACCTTCTTTTTTATTATGAAAAAAAAAAGTAAAAATTCGAAAATTTTACTGCATACTCGCCCTGTAAGGAAGAATTAACGTAATCGAATGAAAGAGACAAACGTACTTATAAAATGCAGAGAAAGAAACAGGAAAAAGTTTATTTGGTTGTTTATCTTATCAGTTATGTTAATGTTATATAAATTTAAAATATGTATGTTAACAGTAATGCTTATTTAATGTTATAATAATAACAGTAATATTATGGTTAAATATTTAATAAGATTAAATGAGTTTTGTTAGTTATGACATTTATATAACAGCTTCATAACACTAAATTATGAGTTATAAATAAAACAAATAATAATCTCTTGTTTTAAATTTACGATATTAACTGTGTTTCTCTCGAATTCGTATTGTATTTTAGAGCGGTTGACGACATGCCAATACTAAATTATATTTCAAGTAGTAATATTTGTTTAATTAAATAAGGATTATTTAAGATTATTGTATTTTATTGTAAAAATTTAATATTTATGGTAAAAAAAAATTTCCACTGCTATTTAATTTTTAGTTTAAGAAGGAAGAAATGGATAATAAATGGTGTTTAGTTTCAAAAACATGTTTGTTTTACTACTAAATATTTTGGTATGTCAAATGACAAAATGTTAATAAAATTACAGTGTAATGGAATTCTTTACAGCAACAAATTGTAATTTGTACGCAGGTAAACTCAAAATCTATTGTTCGCCTCAGTGGTTCACCACAGAATTTCAATGCAAGTTAACATTTTTGTATGCAATGTTTTAAATCATTGCGTACAAAAAACAGTCAATTAGCATGTTCAATTACTCATGAGTAACCAAAACTGGGCATAACCACATTGCCTCGAACAAATGCGTAGATGATCTGTGCAGTTATGTTTTTTATATTTTTTTCCGATAGATGGAAATAGTATTTTTGATTTACAACAGATTGATTGCGTGTTTTCGGAGTTAGTTAGGAACTTAATTATAATATTTGAAATTGATTTTTTTATTAAAATGGCATTTGAACAAACAGGTTTATGAGAACTTTGGACACCTTTACAACGCCAAAATTATTTTCGAATTCAGTAGCTTTTGTTAGTTGGCATGAATTGAGCGAAATCAGATGTTATAATGGAATTAGTTTACTTCTGTTATTGTGTTATACTTTAAGAGCGCTATATATACCACCAGATGGGATGCAATAATTTTGAAGAAAATTAAATTTGGATTTATCAGGCGAACCTTTGTTTGGCAGGTTTTTAAATCAAAAAATTTGAAAATATTCTTGAATCTTCCAATTTATGCAAAAACTTTAGTAATTAGCAGCAATTAAACCACATATTTCTTCTATTTTAGTAAAAAAATAAATAAAATTACTAGTCTAGATTTTATTTTTTAAAAACTAAATACATACATATAAAATTTAAATATTAAATTTCAAATCGATTTAAAAATTTTTATTGTTTATAATATTCAAAAGTAGCTTACTGATTTCGTGTGTCATAAGGCATTGATACAATTTTAAAATGATTAATGGGTAGGTTGCGTGCATTACTAATAATCTCCTCTCTGTGATCATTTAAATCTTTTTTTTTTTATTTTTGATTTATATTTAAAATGATTTGGAAAACTTATAATTAAAATATAATTATATCAAATACAATCTTTGAAAATTTTTTATATAACAATTAGAATTTTGTTATAAACTTGTGGATGACTTAAGTCTTTATATATACAATCGAGCACACTTCTTCAATGAAATTTATTATTAATGCTCTTGTATAATACATTTTGTTTTTATTACAAATTCTGAGAGCATTACAATAACGACCTTTTAACTTTTGACTTGCATTATAAATTTCGTTCTGCAAATTTTTTTTTCTATATTTTCTAAAATTGTGTTATACATTTTTTAATTAATGCATTATAAATATATGTTGATGAAAAATCAAGATAGAGGGTGCAGCCACATTGCATAATTTTTTTTGTTTTTTTAATAAATTACAAATAATTTATATACTCATTCGCAATAGATTGAAGGATGAACATGAATATAGACAATTTAAAAAACATTGGATCCTGCCATTGAATAATAATTATAATGTTGCCATTAAAATCTTAATGAAGAACTTTCTATAATGAAAATTGAAATCAAGAATTTTTAAAAGATTATGTAATTAAAATTTTTAATCTGATTTGAATGATTGAAAAGAATTCAATTTTTTCTAATGAGATATTTGTCATGGATGATGAATATTAATTGATTTTTTAATTAAAAATTTGAGATATTTTTAAATAAGCAGGCCATATAAATACATAAAAGGTCTATTTGTTTAAAGATTTAAAATTACAGTAAAAGCACACCGAACAATCAAAATGATAGCAACTACAATCGAAAACAAGCGTCAATAAGTTTTTGTTAATACTGAAAGAAAAAAACTATTTAATTTGCAATAATTTGAGAAAATCTCCTTCAGTTTCCTTGCAAGAGCCCTTTTTTTAATAATTTACATAAATTTCCGAAATTTTTGCTGAAAATTTGAATTTTTGAGTTGCATATTATACAATAAGTATATGAGCAAGTTTTTGATTCTGATGATTGTGACATTTAATTACTGTTTTCCTAGGCTCATACCCGGCACTTGCGGGAACTAAATAAATATTCCGACTGTTCCTCTTTTTATGGGTTTCAGAATGTAAGTGTTAAAAATCTAAACTGGTTCTTGAAGAATTTGTGCTGGTTTGAAAGTCAGAGAGTAAGACATCTGACTGACACTAGTTAACGGCATTGTTCTGATCTAACTGGATCGTCCAGGAAGTCGCATAGTATTTTTTTTATTTTATAACAAAAATTGATTTAATAATCAAATTCATATAAATTTTATAGCATTTTAATAATGTCAAAAATCAGAAATCGCAGTTCAAACAATTATCAATATATACAATTGAATTTTTATTACAAAAAAGTTCATATACCTTTAAATAAGTTTGAACTACAATTGAATTAAATATGAAATATATTTAAACAAATTACAATAATTTTATTTATAACCTTTGACAACTTTTTAAGTAAATTTAAATAAATTTCAAAAAAAATTTTTCTAAATCAACCTTTTGCAAAATTCAAAAATGTTTATTGAATTTTCTTAAACAAAAGAATCTATTTTCTATTTTTATAAAATTTCATACAAAACTAAAATCGTACAATTTTGTTATATTGGTTAAATTTAATAAAAAAGCAAAAAAAAATTCTTGATACAATCCAAACCTCTTTTAGGAAAATTATTTTTTTTTTCATTTCATTTATTTGTTTTTCGAGGGTGCACATAGTTCTCACATAAATTGTATGGTCAGATAAAGGTGAACTAAATTAAAATATGAATAAAATAAGTTAGTAATAAATTATTAGTTTTTCAAAAAAGTACATTTTTAGCGAATATGAGTTTTAAGTATTATTACCGGAAAATTCCCAAAAATTTTAGAGAATGCAAATTTTCGAGTCTCGAATTAAAAAATTCTATGTTTGACAAATGAAGTTAAAAATCGAATTGATAACATTTTTTTTGTATTAACTATTTTTATAAGAGATAAGGGTAAGATGTTATTTAATGCCATGAGTTTTAGTGAATATTTTAGCGAACTTAGCGAATATCATTCGATTCACCTAATTCATTCGATTCGCCAAGCCATTCGCTTCGCCGATTATAATAAGAGTTATAATATTCCTGAATTTTAGGCGTTTAAATTTTATTTTCTCATCTACTAAATTAAAGACCAATAAAGGCAACTATCACTGAAATATTAAAATTTTCATGTCATTTCAATTAATGGATTTGGTATTATAAGTTACATATTTGTTTAATTTATTTGGAAATTCAGAATTGTCAAAATTAATTCAATTGAATTTCGGGAAGGAAGTTACTAAGCAAAGGGTAGAAGATTGATATTTTTATAATTTCAAGAAAAAATTGGCTGAAATTAACAATTTTGAGATTTTAACAATAATTTTAAAATTTTGATATTTTGACAAAATTTTTGGGTGACATTTAAAAGAAAAATATAAGTCAGGTGGCGGAAAAATGAAACTTAAAAAAAATTTTTATTTCCATTATTTTACTTTTTAGTGTACCTAAACTGTTCCCTCAATTTTTATTAGAAGAAGAAGAAGCAGAAAAGGAAAAGATCAAAAACAAAAAAAACAATTTAAATATTTTTTCTCCATTTTTCATTTTTTGGAACCTGCTGTTTTATTGTTTACTTTTTCTATCAATAGATGACTCACTTAGTTATAGAATTAATTTTATTCACTTTTTCTTATTTCTGTTGCATATTGTTATACCTTAAATATTATATAACTTCTAATTTTTGTTAAAATTTTTCTTGCGATATAAATTCATTTTTTATTATTCAATAATTTACCTACATGCATTAAAAAATAATAATAATATAAAATAAAAAAAATATTTAATAAAAAAATTGAAGTCGCGTAATAAAGTCAGTCTGCGCCAAGTATTAAATTGTGTTATATTATCTTCCCCGATTGAGGCTGAATGAAAAATTAAAAAAAAAAAGAAAAAATAACAAGAATGTAGTAAAATGACGATTTTAAAGAGTTTATAAATAAGATCATAGAAGTCCATTAGGATTTTTAAGGTAGGGCTATAGATTTCATAATATTATAAAAGTGAGCGTTTTACTTACAAACAATAATTTTTTTTCGCTAAAGTTTTTCGCAAAACACAAAAAGATAAAAAAAATAAAAGGCTTTTTCTTTGTCCTCCTGAATTTTTTTAATGTTTAATCGCCTTTACGTTTTTTTTTTTTGTTTTTTTTTTTTATTTTTATGGGATTGCCAACTTCAATTGTAAATCGATTTAATGTAGATCGGTGCACTACTGCAGGCTATAATGTCACATAGAATTTGTTTTTTTTTTCTTTTTGTTTTTCATTCATATGTGAATTGAGATGTGAACAACAAGGCTACTCCTAAAAGTTTTGATATTAAAATGAGTACAAAATCATGTTTTTCTTTTTCTATTTTATTTTATTATCAATTAAACAATTTAAATTAGAGTTGTTAGAGGTGGTAAAAATTGTGTTAGTTTCAGAAATAAACATGTTTTTTTCTGTTTTAATAAAATTGTGACATTCAAAAGGGTTTTTCTAAATGTAAATTTGATTTCATACATAGGTGTAAACTAGAAATGAATTGCAAACATTATTCTTAAATTTAACTCAATAACACAATTTAGAAAGCAATTAAAATAAAGGGAGCGTAAAAGTTGTATATTACACGTTTCAATATTTGTTTAATAACTAGCATATTCGACATAAATACATGCTTAATTTATTATTGATTGTGTGTGTCGACTACAATACCCACATTTCAAATATATTTTTGTTAAACGGCAGCTTCACGTAAATACCAATTTTAATTCGAAGAAATTTCAAGATTTCAGAGATTTTTGAAGAGTTAAAAAGAGGAACAGAAGGCTAATTAAAATAAAATTCGGATTAAACCAAACAAGTTTGTAAAGCTATACGTTTCTCGTAAACAAGTTAAAATACTTCTTAGTGAATAACACAACAAATTAAAAATGTGTTATACATTAAACAAACATTGCATATTTTTAGGATGACGTGAAATACATAGTCGAGTTCAACGGGTAATTAGATAAATTAAGATAAACAATTAAGATTTTTTGATGGTAATATACATTTACTGTTAGTAAAGCTAGCTTTTTGCTTTTATAGAAATTTCGAAAATTAGATATGGGCGGGCGGACAGAGGAAAATGAATAATTTGTTAGAAATGTGATAAAAACAGACTTGTGTGCAAAAAGAGAAAATATTTATAGGCTACATTCCAAAGTGTACAATATTATGACATTTTTCCTAGTAAGTAGTAAATTGATTTAAAAAATTCTTAGTCATCTATGCTGATTTTTCAACTACTTTCCGGTAACGTTCTGAAATTCCGAAATCGATCAATATATATACACATTTATTTGGAATTATATATGGAAATTAAACCTAAAGCTAATGTTTCTCAACAAACGTGGCTCAGTGTGATTTTTTTTTATTATTTTCCTTTTACATACATATTTCCATAGTGTAAGCATTAAAATTAATATAGTTCCCAAGCTATATATATGTGGGAAGTATAATTACTTTTGATTTTATTATGTTATCAATTACAATAAAATTAACTATGTAAAACAAATAAGCATTATTATTTTGTTAAGAATTGGGTTGGGAAGTGTTGCCACTTAATTTATTCACCTTTTAATGTTTTAATCGCGTATATAATTTATTCAACCCTGACGAAATTCTAAACTCATAAAAATTACAAATGTGTTATACGACAATATTTTTAAAATTAAAATCAATTTTAATAAAATCATTTTAAATCGAAATAAAAACCATACTTTTTAATTGCAAACTCAATTTTTTTTTTTATTTTTTTTTTTAAATACTTGAAAGTCACGTTTATATAGAAATTTAAAATTGTAAGATTAAAAACGTGTTAAAAGCGTTTATAATTTTACTACCTTGTTTTTCCTTTAAATAATAAAATTTAAAATAAATCAAAATTGAAATAATTTTAAAGTTAAGGTGCTTTCAATATAAATGACCTGAAATACAAGTAAGTATATTACAAGTAAACCAGTTGGGTATCTGCGCGCACATATTCAGGGAGCACCAATAATTTAAGCTACTAAATTTTCTTAATAGTGCTTAGTTATAAGGAAAATTTTTTCAATAAAATCAAAAAAAAAGGAACATTTTAAAATAATCTGATGTAATTATAATTTTTAAAATATAAAAATTTTATGCAGGATAATTGTAGTACCTAACGACTACCGCAAATAATTTTGTGAGTTTTAATTATATACCATAAATTACGAGTATCCCGGTCTTCAATTATTGTACATCTATCGCAATACTAACGTATACAAAGTCTTAACGTTTAGAGCTTAACATTTTATATGCAAATCTGCAAAGTCTAAAGTTTAATATAACATTAAAAGGCGTAGGAAATGGAGAGCTCCTTATTGAGTATTTCAAGTATAGAAAAATTTATGCACGTCAATTTTGTCACACCTGTTGTTAACGTACATGTTCATTAGTAAATGTCGAAAATGTCATTTTGTTATTGTGTTCGCTTTTCTCGAATTCAATATACAGTATCAATGCAGTTTACTTCTACAGTTCAACCGCATATCTCCAAAATTGAAATCAGGCGGTAAATTGCTAAATACAAATACATTGTGATGTCATCCTTTTGACAGCGTATATTACGTGTTTGACAGTATTATGTCGTATTTGTGATAAATGATAAGGGTATATCATGCTTACTGAAATTCAGTTTCATTTGAGTTGGTGATTAAACATCAAGAATTAAATAATAATAAACAATTTTATTGTATCTAATGCCTGCCAAACCACAATCAGTTACCCTATACACTAATAAACAAAATATTAACTATATTATAAAAAGCACTTAAGGTTATAATCTTTTTATAAAAATCTCTCTGAATACTTAATGAATTTGAACTTTTTTGCCTTTAGGTGTTCAATTTGAAACATATTTAAATATATTGAATGAATTTTATTTAGAATTAAAAATAATCGAGAGTGAATATGACAGTTCATCTTTATGAGTTTTGTATATATATAAAAATGGTGTATAGGTGTATATGGAAGCAAAAATTTCGCAATATTAAATTTTTCTAATGACTTTATAGTTAGTTATAAGTTAGAAATTTTATTTTAGCAAGTATAACTAAGAAATTTTTCAAGAAAATTGATGTAAAATTTGATAAATTTTTTTAAATTTGATTTGTTTGTATATTTGTAATATTTAAAATATGTACCTTAGATTTTAATAGATTTTAAATAAATATGTATATGCATATGTGTATGTATATTCAATACTATGTACATATTATTTCAATTCGCGTAACTGCGGAAACCAAGCAATTCAATTGATAAGAGAAATGAATTCAAAGAAAATATATTAATAAAAAAGGGGTATGTGCAAAAAGAGAAAAAACAAGGTCATGTAAAGGTCATGAATTACAATAATACTCTTTAGTCTTTGTATGTACATAAGTGCATTCGTATATAAAATCTAACAATATTTTGTATTTTGTGATAGTAAATGAACAGTTCAATTGTTAAACAGGCAAATATAAAACATACAACTTTGATTAAATTGTGCATATCAAGGCTGGCAAATCAACTACTTCAGAAGTAGATGCGAGGAAACCAATTCCCATTTATTTTTCGATTGTTCGTTGGAATATAGTTGAAAAATTCCGAGTAATTCCATAATTATTCAGTTTAGATTAGAAAAACTATTGTCATATTTATTGGTAAAATTTTGTACTGTACATGGAAAGGTATAATTCTTATACAACATAATAATTGGTTCTGGGTCAAAAAGATTTTGTAAAACAGTATCTTAAAGTTAAACATGTAAACATTTTTTGTTACAAATATTTAAAATAATATTATAGAGAATATATTAAAAAATTATCTGATACACGATTTAAGTTTTTGGTTACCCCCAAATAGTTCAAAGATTTTATATGCACCCAATTTATATTATACGAGTACATACATAGTATTATGTATATTATATATTATGTTAGTAATTCTTAGTATGAATGGCTGGTAGTATATACGTACATTTTTTTCATTGAACATACAATGTTATACAGTTGAAAATAATATGATTTTCAAATTAAAAATCTTAACAGTTAAATTGAATAAAACGCTACCGTTATAATATAAAAATGACTCTTGGTCATTTAAAATATTTTTTTCGTTAAAAATATTAATCGAAAAAATTATTTTTTTTTCTCCTCTTTTTCTTAAACTTACATAGAGTAACGAATAATTTTTGGTAGTAAGTTCACCCTATTTTTTAAATTAAGGAGGTGGTTATATAAATTGGAAAAATCAGAGATGATATTAAATTGTACTGATATAATGCATAAGCATTTTTCACAAATTATTAATTTTTCTTGATTTTTGTGTACACTACATAGTTATAAATACAGGAATATGATGCAATATAATGTCAAATGGGGAGTTTTAAATGAAAACCATAACTAACCTGTGCCTTAATTAAAATTAATCGAATTAAAAGCCTCAATATACAAAATTAAAGTTTAGAAATTGTAAAATTTATTTGTGAAAATTAAATTTCCTCTATAAACTGAAATAATATTATGCTGTACTAAAAATAAAATAAATTAAATTAATTTTATAGATTTTGTCTTTTTAAAAATGGGATTAGATTTGTTATTTGTTTTTTTTTAAGATAACAAGATCATTCCAGTACAATTTATTTAGAGTATTTTGAAAAATTAAGTAAAGCATTTGAAAATTTCTAGTTTGGCAGATGACATTTGGTCGATATTTAAATTGCCAAATATATTTTTAGATTTTCACAATTTTTTTTAAAGAAATTGCGTTCCAAACAGGTTCATTATCAAGAATGTTCAATTTCTGAAATGGCAATCTTCGGGACGTATAGAAAAACTTAAAAAAAATTATAAAAATGTACAAAATCAAGTGAAAATTCTCAACTAAATGGAACGAAATTTAAAACATCTCGGAAGGAGATTGTATATTCTTATTTGCTGGGCAAAGAAAATACTGAGAAATTGCATACTACTGCCGGTCGAAATTCAGTATTTTGGGCTTATAAATTGCTAATTAAGACTGTGGTTTGAAAGCATGCTTCACACTTATAGGGAGAAAAGGGAAGTGGTGCGGCATAATTGATGTATATATGCTTATCCCAGCATTAGCACATGCATCATACTATTCCCAAAATAATTTGGTTGCTATTAAAATTTCACATTTAACACACCGTACGAAATTCATTGCAAAGCCTATTAAATTCTTATATACATAAATTTTTTCATAAAAATTTTGATCGAAATCGTTTAATTCAATGATCTTTGATCTTAACCAATAAATACAAAAGAAAATCTTCGAATATTTTACCCTTTGAATAGGGGTCAAATATTCGAAGATTTTTTATCTAGCTAGATCTAGAATTGATTTATTATCTAGCTAGATCTAGAAAGTCTTTAGTGGATTTACAACTAAGAATACGAAATTTTAAATATTTACAAGACTATAATTAAAATTAACAAAACAGGAACTTTTAATAGAATCTCATTACAGCCAGAGAACGTCATTAAAATTTCGCACAAACACAAATAATGTGTTTTATTCAATAAAAAAAGGAAATTAAAAAAAAAGTTTTATTAGTCTTGTTTTTTTCATTTATTCTGTTATTTTTTTTTTTTTTTTGGGTCAGGTTAGACCAGATCAACTTGGTATAAGAATTAAATAATATTTTGATAACGTTTTTAAAACTTTAAATTAAAAAATATAATTAAGTTACGTAACAATTTTTTTTTCATAAAAGCGTGTTACCAACAATACAAGAAGAGGGTTTTTATCACTATTAAAATCATATATAGTATTTTTATTTAAATTCTTAGGTGACGAACAAACAAAATTTTTTTAATATACGTCAAATTGTTCAATTTGATTCCAAGAATTTTTTGTAGAAAATCAGAGTATCGGAGTTTTGAATTTGGATCGACTTAAAGCTAGCTACAGTATTAATCGTAGCAAGCAATTTTTGTTTTAAACAATAAACTGTATGAGTCTTTGGACTCAGGAAGACATGCAATTTTTAGCTTTGCAATTACTCTTTAAAATTAAAATTGCAAATTGTTTGAAATTTTCGCTTGTTGCCCTTTACTGCGCCCTTAAGGAGTTCTAAAAGTTTATATAGATAAAAACATATTTCTTTGTATACCTCTTTTACCCTCCAGATTATTACCCGTTCGAATTTTATAAAATGACAATTTTCAGTCTCAAGTAATGGCAATTTTCAGTATCAAATAGTAAATTGTCTTCTTAACTAAAAATTTTATATCGACACACTTAGTTTTATGTATTAACTATAAAATAATTAGAAAAATAATTAAATTTAAGTAATTGCTTCTTCTAAAACTTCTCTGACACTTTTAAAAAATTTGATGTTAAAAGAAGAACTATGTGTATTTATGTATTTCTGCAGATTACTCACGTTATTAAGAGCCAAAACTATGAAACGTCATTCACCATCTAGTAGCACATTAAAGTTTAATTTTAAAGACAGAATTTGTTATTTATTCGCGGTCATTTCTGATTAGGATTTTTTGATCTGATCATGATATTTCCGGCTATCATGATTTTATGTAATTGCAAGTTTTAGGAATTTTTAAAGCTTAATTAGAGAGACTCATTAAATTTTTTTTCATTACCTTTCTAATAGTACTCGTATATCCTTTGTCAAATGTACTATCGCACTCTAGCAAATGTTATCCAATTATCGTAAAATAAATTTTATGTAATATTTTTAAAATTTATTAAATTTAATGACATATAAAAAATCTGATAAATTTTTTTCACAATTTATGTCACTTTATCTGATTTTAATTAAAGAAATAAAAAAATATAATTGCATATAATGATTTTCTTATATAAATTAATTAAAGATAATCGAATAAAATCCATTTTTATTTTTTTAAACTTTCAACTCTAAATTATTCTTATTTCAAAACCTTACACTGTATTAATTATCACAAATGCACAAAATTCAAGTGAACATAACGAGTATAGCGTGTGTTATACTTATAGATGTATGAGAAAATTGTGATTGATTAATTTTATAATTAAATTTTTAAAACAAAGCATTTTATTTATTATTATTATTATAGTAAAATGAATTTCACATTAATTTTCAAATAAACTTTTTATATTTTATAGTAATTACGATTAGATTTTTCCTTACAGCAATAGAAATTTAAATTTTTTTTTTTTCAAAATCACGAATAATTTTTATTTTTCTTAGAAAATATCCGTGAAATATTCAAATATTTTCTTAATTATTTAAGATATTTTCTAATTATTTAAATCGAAAAAAGCAAAAAAAAAAATATTCTTTTTTGATTTATAATAAATTTAAGCGAGTGATTTAATTATGTCTTGATATAATATCGGCACGACACGGACTTGCTATAGTAATTTTATGAAAACAAAACCAATTCTTAAAACAAAAAAAAAAAATAGAGAGAGAAAAACAGAAATTTTGACTTAGTCGAATGTTTACATTTCTGGATTTATTATACATATTTTTATATATGTATGTATATAAACTTAAAATATACACAAAATATACGAATAGTAAAGTACTATGGTGGTAAATTGTATGTTAAAATTATTTCGAATCAAAGCAAAGGTTTGTGAAATAGCAAATTTTCCTTAAACAAACGAAAATTACTTTTTAAAAAATGATCTTCTACATTTAACTGATTTTCATTAACATACTTTGGTATAGTTATAATCATGATGATAATGTAGCACGACTTCAAGGTTAATGCCCCAGCAAAATTTTTTCTAATGAAAATTGCATACTTTTAGGATGACAACTAAAATTCAATGAAATATTAAGATAATGATTAAATTTAACAGCTTATTTTAGATGAATAAAGATAAATAATTGCAATTTTTGGATGATGACATTAATTACTATAGTTTTTTATTCTTATAGAAATTTGAAAAAGGCGAAATTTAAAATTTTTTTAAGGCTCTCGCACAATAAACTGTTTAAATTTGTGTTTTTACACAACTAGGGGCGTTAACTTTTAGAAGAGGAAGGACGAGGCAACACAAAATTTTCAATTTTTCTTAAAGAATGTAGAACTTTAATTCATTCACTTAGCTTTTAACCTATGAGGTGGTAGTAAATTTTACACATTCTGCTTTGTAATTACTCTATTACATTGCTCTTCCCGTCTTTTGTTATTACTCCCTTATATTGTCTCTCATACTTTTATATTCTCTGTACTATCATAAAGTTTTATACTATCTTACTCAGTGAGATTGAGCCTTCCTTAGTAGACACATAGACGGACAGATAGACGAACGGACACAGTAAAACTGAAAATCATATTTTTTTAAATTTTGTTAGAAAACTTTCATATGTACACGAAATTCCTTCAATTTTAAAAAAAGCTCATCAATCAGGTTAGAACTTAAAATTGAAAGTTATATTGTAGGCATACATTATAACTGCTCTATTATAATAAATACATTGTATATATATACATACAATATAAAGCAACTATTGTAGTATAACATTAACTTTTATTTTCTTATTATATTTTTATCATTTCAGTGTGAAAAAACAATAAGAATTTTTAAAAAGAAACGTAAACCGGATAACAAAATTCAAATAAATAAATAAAAAAAATTAAAAAACACTTGACAGGTTTATTTGTACTGTGAATCACATTAAAAAATTTTATATTTTATTAAGAAAAATTTAAATTCTTTTAATTTCTTAAATTTACAGGAATACCTTGATTAGCGTTAAAGATTTGCTTTTGAATGTTTGCTTTTTGCTACTGTACTGCTGCATAGGAGTAATTCTAATTCTTCTATGTCAATTTTGAATTCATTTTTAAGATAACAGAGACGGGTTAGTGTAGTAGAAGTTTAATTGAATTTAGTTGACCGAAATGAGTTCTTGACGCCGAAAAATTGAAATATAGGTTATATTTATCATGACATGCAAAAACTATTTATGAGCAAGCAACATATGTAAGGGCGGTGTGTAATTTGGTAAAATTTATTCTGGATTTTAAGCGAAAGGAAAGGGCCATAAACTCCAATATCAAGGTAATATCTTTTAAATTATTCAGGTCAAATGATAGGGTTCATGTTCTTGTCTCTATTCAACAGGTTCTCTCATAATGTCCCAAGGTCAATGAATCGATTTGCGTTGTTAAGACTTTCTGAACAAGCCGTTTAGTTTTCATCCTTTTAATCTTAATTTACAGAGACACGCAAGAGTAAAATGAAATGTGCCTGTACTTATTTATTCAATTTTTTTTTTTTGAAAATTATGATACACATTTTATAATTTTTAATGGCGTTGAAGTATAATTAAAATCTTTTGTTGTTTTGAAAATTAATGGTTATTCATGGTGTTCTTAACTTTTATTATCTCGTTTATTTAAATTATTTGCTTTATTAAGTTGATGAAGGACCACCATATACGTATACCTACGATGTGAATATTATTCTAAAAATAATATTTTTAACTAACTTATTCTAAAATTAACATTTATTAAAATTAATTTAAAAATTTTTTTTTTTTTTTTATAATTTGATGTTAATTTTGACACTAAATGTTAAAATATGAAAAATGCGATGTCATTTTTTTAGTATTAATGTTTGTGTTTTGGGGAAATTTGATTTGTTTAGCATTATGATTAATGCCCCAGAAGATCTTTGAACTGTGTTATTAATTTCAATGTTATAGATAGATAATTAATTTAGCTATTTTTATTTTGAATTTTTGATACTGTATGGCACTTTCTGTAATTTTTCATACTATTTTCAATTTTTGTTAATATTTTAATAGGAGAGTCGAAGGGTGCCAGCACCTACTGGGACTCCTTTTTTCGTACTCTTTCGTAAATAAAATTAGAATTAAGGGATTATAAGTTCACCTTATAGGTATACACTTGCACTATAAAAATGGCGCACGTAAATAAGTTAATGCACAAAGAAATTACTAAAACGCGTTGACATTGTCTTCTCTTCATTTATTCGGGTACATGAAAAATTTAAGAAACAATAACAATTATAAATGAATATACTATTATATAAAATTTCACATCATAGAATCACAATATGAGAGTACACTATATTGACATGACAGTAAATATTATTTATAGGGCTAATATAATAATAACGTACGTTGTCGTAAACATGCATGTTTTTAGTTTAAATACAATACTATATGGTTGATAGTGCACTAACTTATTAATAGTGAGAATATTATAGTGAGAGTATATATACAATAAATATGTAAAAGAATAGATACCGAATAACTATAACAGAAATTTTAATCACATTTCACCACAGTATACAAGAATAAATAAATTTCTCTTTTAATTTTTAATATTGTTACACTACATTACAATATATGCTACCATACTCGTATTGTACTCTCTCTCTCATGTGAATTTTTTTTGGATCAAATCGATTCACATACGTTATACTGTTACCATAATGACATCACTCATTATTATTATCATTTACTACAATAACAATGATGTTAGTACTACAATATCAATGAGTAGTGTCGTTATTGTTTAATTATAAAATGTGTTTTTCTCAGTGTCAAAACACTTTATTGATGTGTAATTGCATATAATACAATAATTTGGTAAAAAAAAAATTAATCATTGAACTTAAATTAATAGAAGTATAGAAATTGCTTTAACAGTTTTTAAAGTGAAATAATCAAAATAATGTAAATTTGTTAAAATAAATAAAAACGAGTAAAAGGTAGAGTTGATTGTGTCAACTCTGGGGTATGCTATAGCTGATTATAGGACAAACTATGACTTTAATTATGATGGTTTTGTTTTACACACGGTTACAAATTAATTGGCGAATTTATAATACCCTTCGAACCTATGTTCGCATAGAAATAATAATTGTCATATTAGTCTATGCAAAAATTTAGTGCTGTAATTCCAATAGTTTCTAAGATATTACCAAACATCTTTTAAAGTTGCATGAAAACTAAAATACATGCTTATGAAATTTCAACAATTTTTACTAAAAATAGTGGTGAGACGGGGTCCAAAAATTTCAACAAATTTCATCATACATAACAGTTCCCATAATATGCTTGTTTGTGGAAAAAGCAAATAACTTTTGAAGTTACCGCAACCACTGCCTCGATCATATTTAATTTAAATAATGTTTTGGTACTTACTATTAAAAATCTTTCGTGAAAATTTGATAAGCTTAGCTCAATTAGTTTTTGAGTTATCGTTGGGATGGATGGACGAACAAACGGACAGACATGATCAAGTCGACTTAGAATTCACCACTGATCAGAAATGCACACTTATGTCTACATCTCAGATCATCATTTGTTAGCGTTGCTAACGGTAAGACAAATTTATAATGCCCTTCGAACATATTTTTTTATGGATATAAAAATAATAATAGTAATAACAATAAAAGGTGTCAACTTACCTTTATCTCATTGGATTTTCTTCTAATTGTTGTTACTCCTCCGATATCACAGTCCAATAATATATAAAAAAAATTTTACTTTTCAACTGTTAATTGAAGGTTAAAAGGTTTTTCTTTTCTTGTGTTGTAGACGGCAAAAAAAAATTCACAATTGGCTGAGGTTTTATTAACCTCTAATTGTGTATAAGGTGAGTAAATAAAAAAAAAAGATGAAAATTATGTGAAAAAATTACAAAAAAAAAAATTGTGAGATTTTTTAAGGTACTTGTAAAATAATTTTATTTTAAATTATAATTTTGTATATTTTGCAGTAGCAAACAGTTCATTAATATTTTAAGTACACTTTGAGAAAGAGAAGAGAAAAGGAAAGAAAAGAGGTGATTTTGATCTTAATAAAAGCATTCAAGTGGAATAAATTTGTAGGTGAATTTTATGTTTCTTGTCTTCTCTTAATCACTTCAATTCGTTTTTACATTTAAATTTTAGATTCCGATCTAATTTTTTTTAGATTTTCAAGATTTTCTTAATAATCTTATAAGAGATATGATAAATGACTTGCAATTATTATAATGTATGTATATATAGTTGAGTTGAAAATGTTGAATCAATTTAAGTCAATGGATTCATAATATTGGTAGCTTTTTTCTTCTTTTTTTTTCTTAATTTATTTATACAGTCGTTCACATTCCATTTATTAATTCATATGTATGTATGTATAAGTAGTTGCGATAATAATCTGAAAGTAAAAAAAAATAAAATGGTAAAATTAGAATTTGAGAAATATTTAATAAGATTTTTGTTTTGGTTTTAAGCTTTTTTTTTTATAAATTATATGGTGTCATTATACACGAATCAAAGATTTAATAAGTTTAAATGATTGAAGATAACAGACAGATTGATAGCCTTCTAATGTATATTGTCAATTAATCTATATATTTTATATTGTACGAGTGTTATTTAGATATAGTTATACATATGGATACGGGTCATACAGAATGGATAGAATTCAAATATGTAGCTATAGAAATTGTTAAAAGTAAAAGTGAAAATTTCTGTAATTAAGTTTAAGTAGAAGAAACATACGGGGTTGATTAATAGTAAAATTTGTTCTTTGAAAGTGAATTTTTGTCTGTTAGCCGTGCTGCCAAATAGATTAGCCCAAATATCTTAATTTTGAAGATTTGATAAAAAAAAAATCTTCCCAAACCCTTCAAGATCTTCAATTAAAATCAGATATCAAAAACAAAAATTTATGACATGCACCATGATATATAATTTTATAAGCCGTATGCGCATTTGGTTATTGCGTCTAGTCGATGAAAGACTTCTGTATAGCTCTAAAAAATATTTTTGTATGTAAAATTAAAAATTTTAAAAATCTTATTCAAAATTATTAAAGAAGATTTTTAAAATTTAATCTTCATTTTGAAGATTAATTTTCACTTTTGGCAGCGATGTCTGTTAGTAAAGTTAGAGTTTATTTTGAGTCATTTTCATCTACTCTTTGTTCATTGAAATCGAATGTACTTGTATAAACAAAAAAATTTATATTGAAATTTGTATATTGAAGTTCTTTTTTTGATTGCAGCCACTATTAATTATATAATTTTCTTTACGAGGCTAATAACTTTTAAGAATATATGAATAATTTTCGCTATATAAATATATAAATAGTGACTGCAAATATTAGACAGTAATTGCAATTATATACCGGTTGTCCCGAACTAGATAATATTCCCGAAGCAGGGTGATAGAATACATCTAAACGAACAAAAAACCGCTAGTGTCATATGCTTTTAAATTCCTCTTTTTCGAATTATGAGGCCACAAAGTTTGGTATTTTTCAAAACTGTCGAATTTTTACATTTTCATTGATAGCACGGAAAACATGAGAGGCAAAGATAACTAAATCTCACTAAATTTCCGATTGAAATTCACTAAATTAAGTCCAGTATTAAAAAAGACGTTCTCCCCTTAAAATGACATAAATTCACAATAATTATGAATGTGTTCAAAATAATCTCAATAATTCAACAATAAACAATAAGGTGAATAAACTCCTTATTTTAATAAAATGTTATTCTTCATAACATTTTAATGTTACGAGTATGTTAAATGTTAAATCTTACCAATATTCTAAAAAAAAAGAAAGTGAATTCCTATTTGTCTTATGCCGTTTCTTTAAACTCGACTATCTACCATCCAAAGCACGTTCTGTTTAATGGTCATACAAAAAATATTAATTATAAGAATTAAATCTATACAAAAGGATTTAGAAATGAATATAGGCAAAATTTTTTTTTGTTTACAGGTTTTGCATTTTAAATTATACTCGTATTTCTGATAAACCGGACTTTAAAATTTAAATTCTTAAGGAATAATACGGGAATAAGTATACTATAAGAATGGAGTTATGAGGTTATAAAAGAAATTTATGAGGTACTTAAATGAATTAAGAATTAAAGAGAATTTTTTTCCCCTCTATACTTTGATTATAATATCCTGCTTTTGATTAATGAACTTCATATTATAAATAATATCATTATTTTAATTTCAACTTAAAAAAAAAAATATTTATTTTAATACAAAATGACAATATTTACAAGAAATAAAAAAAGGTGAATTTTCATCATGGCAATTGGCAATAATTTTTTGTTGAATTAAATACTATTGAAATGCATCATTACATAAAAATTTTTAAACACACACAATTTTTATTGTTATATCGACAATTATAATTATTATTGTTACTTTATTTCACTTGCATGTAATAAAATATCGAGATGATGGTAAAAAGAGAGTGAAAAGAAATTATGTAAAATTAAATTTTGAAATTTTACTTTTTGCATTACAATTACATTTGAATACTTTGGAACATAATAGTCGAGTTGGGACGTATACATACTGTATTTGTACATATTATAATAAAAAGTAGTGTAGTAAGCAAATATGTTTAATACTGTTATTATCTTGTAAGTAGTTATTTCTGTTATTGCTATTTTTTTATTCTCTTTGAAAATTTCACGATTTATGCATATCAATGAGCCGTAACAACATGATTTTAACACATGAAATTGGAGTAATTGATGAAGAATAAATGTATGTATTTATTTTTGTTAAAATATACAAAAATTATAGGTATAGGTACTCGCATAACATATTTCATTTTCTATATTGAATAGAAAATATTATTACGAGCTAATGAGCTATTAAATATAACTATATTGTTATACATAGTATATTGCAAATGAAATGTAGTACTCTTTATAAATTTCAAGATAAATTTCAATGTGTATGGGTATATGTAGATTTCTAATAATGCAAATTTATTGTTTTAACAGTATTTTACTGTTATTATTCATTTTTTAAGTAGCGTATTAAATATTTCGTAGGCGTACATATATAAGCACAATTAAAATTAACGCAAATCGTTTGTAAAATTTTTGGTAAAATATTTTAAGAATTGTTAAATATAAGCAATAAAATTCATTTAGAAACTAAAATTTTTATTTGAATAATTGTATAACACTTGTAAAAAATTTTTATTTCAAATCGTTAAACTGTTAATTTGTTGTCATTTGCGGCATATTTGTAGCACATCTCGAAGGTAAGAGGTGGAAAAATTTTTTAACACAATTTTTCTATTACATTTTCATTTTTAACAGTTTGAAATCTGAACAGCCTGTAGACCACACTATAATAAATAATTCGAGTCATCGCTTTAAACTAAAGTCTAATCAAATTTCTTGAAAAGCAGATAAATAACGGTCAATCCTACACTATCTTCCTGTTAGAAAATATAATGAAATTTTTTTG
Organism: Condylostylus longicornis; assembly: GCF_029603195.1. NCBI lineage: Eukaryota > Metazoa > Arthropoda > Insecta > Diptera > Dolichopodidae > Condylostylus > Condylostylus longicornis. The sequence goes on from NW_026577982.1 coordinate 2,696,145, forward strand.
AATGCAAAATATAATTTTTAAAATATAAATGACTCAATCAACAATAGCATCCCATTGAATTGTGTAGCTCTTTTTAGTTCTCATCCTACATGTATGCAATAATTATGGTTTATTAATAAAATATTAAGAGAAAACGGTAATAGAGAGCATCGTGTTTTATAAAACAAAATGAAAATGTGCTATATTTGAGAAAACGTTGGTTTGATCCGAAGTCAATACTAATAACCGTCAGTATTAGTAACGAAGTTACAATCATCGTACGCTGCACCGTCATATGATATTTCATTGTTTCATTTTTAAGAACAAACAAATTCTTCATCAACTATATTTTAAATGATGAGCTCATTATAATTATATAAAACAAATTTTTAAATAATAAAATTTTCTTTGCACGTATCCTTAATTGCACATCAAATATGCGTATACAACATTTATTCAAAAATTTCGTGTATTACACAGTGTTTAATGGAATGTGCTAACAAACAATATGACTTATAATATTTTTCCATGTAAATAAATTATAATAAATTACAATTTTACATAAAATGCAAATATTCATTTTATATATAAAAAAATAATATATGTAAGTTATTATAATTAACCACATATAATGAAATTATAAATCGTGTTCTATTCATTCAGTAGTCATCATCATTACTCCTTCATTTTACTCATATACATATACATTTTTTGCCAAATAAATCAATGATTCTTTAAAATAGCACATTTCCTTTAAGTGAAGTCTTTTGTTTTTTAATATGATAACAGAAACATGGTTTGCTAACATAATTCTCTCAGAATTTAAAAATTTTAGATTCTTATAATTTACTGTGTAGGAGGTGATAACAAGCGGTGGAAAAAAACCTAGAGATTGTTAGGACGCGTCTGAGGTTCCGGTGAGTAAAAAAAAATTTTTGGGCGTTGTTACAATCGCGAGTGTTTTGAAGTGATCTGTAGGATACCGACAGACCATGTGAGAATTCTCACGGGTTTCCTAACGAGACAGTGCAGATGTAAGAAGCACCTAAGGAAACTGGGCTTGGAGACCACTAGTCTTGTGTTTGGGAAAGGCGAGAAGGCCCTCTCATTAGGTATGAAGCATTGATCCATTAGAAAAGGTTGGGGTATACATTAATAAATGTTTTAGGACGCGAAGCATTACTGTTCTAATTTACAATTTGCAAAAGGAAAACCATTTAAAGCAAAAATATAACAGTTAAGAAAGAAGTAGGTCGAGGATTACATAAAATTATTAGCGATTTTGGTTTGAATTATGGAAGGCAATAACTTTTAGAGTTTAGGGAATAATAAGTAAATACTTTTCCAGAGAAATAAATAGGTGTTTCACATTTGCAGCCTTACATTTATATAAAATGACAGCTTTCGTAACAGACAGTGTGAAAACTAATGAGTAAATTTTTATTGTTTCTAATTTTGTTAAAAATATGCTATAAAATTTCAACTGTGGGATTTTTTTTCTAGCTTTATTTTTAAGATAAAGTGAAATATAAAAGTATCTAAAACAAAAGTAATATAAAATATTTTTGTGTATATGATCTGAATGTGTAAGCTGCCATCTGTAGGTAAGTATATGTATGTATACAATGTATTTTATAATGTGCTACCTACTTAAATATATGAGAAGAAAACTTTGAGGTGAGACGTTTGAATGTAATTTAAGTCATACTATAATTTCTCATTTTGATATAACATTCTTTGTATGTAAATACACAAACACAAACACAAATATAATTATATACAATTTAAAGAAAATGGTTTTTTCTTTCCCAAAATGTTTTCTTTAACAGATCTTCATTATATATATCTAAGATTTACTGATATGCTGATTAGTTTACCAATTACTGATGCTTTCATATTATTTGAATTAGGTTAGAGGTGATTATTATGATAAATGAACTACTGTTGTTCGCATATACAGACATGTGTAATATATTGTGATATTTTGTTCACTTGATGTATAACTTGTACACATACGTTGGTATATTTGTGAATTTTAAGTTCATTGGAACATATGGGCCATTTCACTTTTACCTTTTGTGTTTTTTTTTCAACTATATACCTTTTTTATGTACAAGTATAAGTAGATTTTCAGTTCAGTTGTAAGAAAATGTTATAACTGTGTTCCATCACTGATAAAAGTTGTGATTGGGAATTTTTTCCTATTCCTATTTTGTTTTATTTTCTTAATTGTATTTAATTGCCATAAAATACTTTCATTTTTTTTAAATTTGATTATAATAGTTAGAGAAATAAATATAAATTTTAATTATTTCTATGTACACATATGATTTTAAAGTTAAAAATGTAATTTAGGTGACTGTTTGCGTGAAATTGTTAAGATTTTTTTTTGAGATCAGAGTTAATTATTTAAAAGTTTTTCTTTTAAGAAGAACAGGTATTTTTCCTTAATAATCAGTGATAGAGGAATTTTTAATTAGAATTCTCTTTGAAGCTGTATTTAACTTTGAAACTTTGTAAGGTAACTTTGAAACAGGGTTCACACATCAAACATATTTCATGTATTTTGTTTGATTTATTTAAAATTTGATGAAAGTTTGATGTTTAAATGTTCGTGTATTTTGTTTGATGGGTGTGAATGCCATCCAATTCTCATCAAATAAAATCTATGAACAAATTTTTGATGTTGCTAAATGCTGCTAAAAAGGTATTGTATTTCGTACTGACTGAAATATTTTATGTTTTATTTTCTTCTTAGAATCTTCATTCAGTGAAGTCTGGAAAGAAGGATGAGTGAAGTCTACAATTCCAATAGAGATTCCAATAATTTTAATTGAAATTTCGAAAAAATTTTTTTGTAAAAGCGTTTAGAGTTCTTATATATAATTGAAGCTCACATTTTTATTTAGGACTAAAGTCTGCATGAATTACCATCTACCTTTTTAATGAATTTGATGTAATTATTGAAATTATGGTATGATTTGAAGAATCCTTCGTTTTCTAAACGGTTTGAATTTTCAATCCATTAAAATTTAGTTCAATTCCGAAACTTTGACTTTTAGAAATCATTAAACTTTTAATTCTTATTTAATTACTAGCTTCGTCTGATTGTCAGAGAAATGAAATTTTCTGAAATTATCTCGCCTCTTGTGGCACAAATGAAACGTTTCTTGTTTTTGTTGTAGAATGCAAGTTTGATTAAAATTTTCCGGTTCAATTATAAATTACAATAAAACTTGAATATTCAATATTTTAAACCACTGTATTTGAACTACAATTATTTGCACCCATTTTCACTTTATTATTATTTTTTACTTTTTAAATTTTTTACCATAATTTTCCAAAAACCATTAGTATTGTTTTCTTTTCTAAAGTACTTTAATAACCATTGTTTTATTTTATTAATGTACTATAATTTTTTTTACTAAGTATACATATTTCTTGTATAACAGTAAATAAAGGTTAAATATAATTTTTTTTTTAATTTTAATGAAAACAAAATGGAGAAAAATCTTTATTGTCCTAATTGTGTTCAGTTGGAGAATTCAACCTTGAACTTATTGAACAATTAAAATTCATTTAAGGTTCAAATTTAAATTTAAAGGTTAACAAAAAAAAATAACTGTTATAAATTTGTTATGGCCACTGTCATTTTTCATATAATTTAAAAAAAAAAGAATTATTTATTTTTTGATAATTTTGAGTAATAATTTCAAGTGTTAATGAATTTGAAATGAGAAAATAAATGAGATTTCTATGAATTTTTATAATGTTATTTAAGAGCAATCGTTTTACATTGTTGATAGCCAATGAGAGAGAGAGATAAATGAAGAGAGAAAATTGTATTTAAATACTATAATTAGTAGAATAGTATGTATTACAATTTTGAAGTTAATTATAAAGAAGTAAAATTCAAAGAGAATTTCATTTGTTTTTGGTTAAAATTAGATAAAAATGCAATAAGGTCAAGTTCAGTATATATTTTTCAAAATTTTAGAATTTCATATTAAAATCAATTATACATAATTTTATTTACAATAAGAATATAAAAGTATTGGGTATTTTTGAAAATTCAGAACATGGGTAAATGGGTTGTTTGTTACTTGATGGGTTAAAATATCTAAGAAGACAAATAATTCAAAAATATCTGGAATTTGTTAGCATTTTTTTTGTCTGTCAACCAGCAGTAAACAGAACAAAAGTTCAAAATATATTTATATATAATTTAATTTTGCACGAAAGTTAATGCTTAGCTCGCAAGAGAAATGCTTTTTTAAGGATATTCTTTTAATAGCTTGAAAACAACTTGCTCCTCTTACAAATCACCAAACTATGGCATAATAAATAGCTTGCTACTACATTTTCAAAAATATATGGATGTTCATTTTATTTAATTTATTTATTGTCATGATCGTTATAATTGTAAAAAATTTATACATCTTCTGTATCAGTTTTGATGATGCATGAGAAGTTTGTTCATTTGCAGAATATCCAGGAATTTTTCGCCTATAATTATACAATTTTATTCATTTTCTCAACAAATGTTTACCCCGCCGTTTATCATTATTGAAATAACTTAAAATTTGCACATTAAATTAAGTTTTGGATCTAATACGTTCTTCCGGGTTTAGAGCATTATTTTATAATCATATATAAGCGATAAATTTCAGGTAAAAGAGTTGGCGTTTGTGCACAAAAAAGAAATGTGTTAAGCGGTTATTGCATAAACAACTCAGAAAACGTATTTTTCGAGTTATGCCACTGTTGCAGCAAATGAGTGATTCGTATTAGAAATGAGTGGTGTTATTAATATTAGATTAATGGGATATCCATTACTTCTCTTAGAATCCTTGTCATATACACATAAAATTTTGTTTTTGTAATAATAAAATAAAATTTCAAATTGGTCTATTCCACAGTAATATATGCAGGTATGTTAATTACTCTTTTATAATTTCTTAATAAAAACATAACTATTTCCAAGGCTATTTAAAATTTAGACTATTAAACTACAATTTGCAAATTATAAGAATTATTCGGAAAAAAAATTATTGTGAAAATTAAATTTTTTTTAATTTTTTTTTAAACTTATAATTACATTTTGAATTATTGAGGTTAGGTTCAACTGAAATTATATGCTAAAAGTTCAATTATAAATGAATTTTTAAAGACTTTGTTTTTATGTGCACCTATAAATAAATTTTGTGGTGTTTTTGATACATTTTTAATTTATTAATAAAATGGTAAAGGGTAAAGATATGGTGGAGATTATAATTGAATGTTTTGTGAACGACAGAATTATAACATATAGTTATAGCAACTTTGTAATTTTTCAGAAAGGTTTTATAACTTAAGTGTAAGAAATTTTCAGATTTTTAACATGTAAAAAAAAATTGGGGTTGGAATAAAATATTGCTTGCTATTCGAGTATTTATATTTTTGGAATTTTTTTTTGGATGCAAAATTATAACTACATAAAATTAATGGTTTTGATAAAAAAGACTAATTGTTGTCGCTAAAGTAGTAAAATTCTTGTAGATTGTTTTAAAATTTGAGAATAACATATGTACAAATTTGTCTAGAAACTAGAATTCACCTATACAATTGAATATTTTTTAAAAATATACAGAGTGATTTAGCAAGGATTACAATATTATATCTCATTGTTTAGAGGTTTCAAACTGCGTAAAATTTTTGTTTAATTTTTATTTCAACACTTAAAATCAATAAAAATCAAAAATTATTACAATTTTTTGAGTTTCAATATTTTTCTAGAGCCCTTAAAATCTTGACATATAAATGGTTTTTGTACAATATTTCCAGTACCACAAAAGATTTTTTAAAAACTTTAGTGACTTCAATTAAAGATTAAGTAAGTCATCAAATACCTGTAAAAAAATTTCTTAAAGTTTCTAAAAGTTTCACAAGAAATTGTGGGGTTAGAGAAAACTAAAAACATAAAAAAGGGAAAAAAATTTGATTTATTCTAAAATTCAAGTGCTTGGTATTCCGAAAATACATAGACTATGCAATCGAGTAATATCTTGCTTTCAAGCCCTTTACTAGTCCTTTCAAGAACTTTTTGTGCGAATTACCTTCTTTTTCGGAAGTAATAAGTAAGAAAGCCTGGGCAAGTAGAATTTCGTAAAAACTAGTTAAAATCCCTGTATACCACAAACCGTTAAGATTTGACAATTGGTGCCAAATAAAAATTTTACCCATTTTCGATGCTCTGAACAATGATATATAATATTGTACTTTTTACTAAATCACCCCGTATATATAAAAGTTCAATAATAATGTGTGCAACTCAAAACTGATTTTAGATATCAATTTTTCATTTAATTGCACTATTTTTTATGTTTATGTAGTATAAGTACTCGTAATTGTTTTTCTAAATACTTAATTATAAAACTGTATTTTACCAAAATAAAAATAAATATGTAGATTATAGAAAGTTTGTATGATAATTAAGAAATTATTTATACATACATATAACAGATATAAGAATGTAACAATTTCAAGACCTATAAATTATACTAATCTATTACTGTGATAGCTCAGGCTCAGATAGCGTCGGATTTAAACATTTGTTTTACTAACAAATGACTAAAATAGCAAATTCCAAAATTACTTGGACAAAGCTATATTAATTTATGAAAGGTATGAGCTCTTAGTTACTCACTTTATTATTTCTATGAATAAGTTTCGACTTTAACTAATTTTTTTAACTCGTTAATATTATTCTGCCAATGAATTTGCATATTTTTGGCCTATAAATACGAATTTAGTATTTCAATATTTTCGGTATTTTCCATTGATGACGAATTTCAAATAGTTGTTAATTTCAGAATTCGGTTTATTCAAAGAAATTACTACTTTTATTTTTAAAATCTAAAAATTTTTGTGGTATTTATGACGTAATAAATTTGACGTAAACGGTAACAATTTCAATTCGTTTATAACAATTATTCAGAGAAAAACAACAAGTATGTACCTAATTATCAAATGATCATCACAAAATAACTATTCTACTGATAATACCCGCTCTTAGATGAATAATTTTCAATACTCAAAGTATAGAGCATATTATAGAATTCTTGCTTGTTTTTATTATTCTCAGTACATAACATGCTCTCTTTGTCTTTATCTATGCATTATTCAATAGCTATCAATTTGCTTTACTCATTTCTTTGATATGAAATCATTTCATATGCAAATCAGTTTCTAATGAAGTAATCGGTTTTAAATGATCACCGTAATTAGTCATAGAGCATATGTACATGATAATATGCTAGATTATTAAAAATGCTAAATAAGAAAAAAAAACAAGTTAGAAATTTAATTAAGTACTAGTGTTATGTGAAAAAATTATTTTATGTTCAATTTATGCGTTATAATGTTCCTGGTACCATAAATTGTTTTGATTAATAAAGAGATATTGAGCAATTAAAATGAAATTTATTTGATAATTTTTGTAAAAGTGGGGGCAATATGTGCAAGTCTTGAAATAAGTTAAAATATATGTACAATTAGTTGTCAACTATCTATTCCAAATTTATTAGATTAGATTTTGATCGCAATTTTTAACATTTATTACTTTGCAATATAGTTTAAAATTTTAGATTAAAACTCAGTAACAAAACTTATTAAAAACTATATAATTTCACTGTTAGCAAGAACAATTTGCAATTCGAATTTCCAAATTTCATTATCGTCAAAAAATTCTATTAAAATTTTATTCCTAATTAGTAAATGTTAACTGTTATACTATACTATTTCTTGACTAACTTCCCATTTTCCCATATGGCAAAACAGAAGAATTTCGCCAATAGAGCAAAAAAAAAAGAAATTACTGAATTTGAATGACATTGTTTTCAAAAAAAAGAGTAAATTCACCGAAACTTATTTTGGAATTATTCCGAATTTTAGAGAGATTCGTTCAATTCTTATTTCAGTCATTTCCATAAATGCGACAAAATATCGAATTTTCTGCAATTTTAACGCGACGGAGAGAAGATAAAACACAAAAATTTCATTTTTAATATGCTCTGACTATTCAAACTTGTAAAAAAAATTGCACTTACCGGATAAAAATAAAATATTCTGACAAGAGAAAATCTGCTTATAAAAATATGAAAATGAAAAAAAAAATTATTTATTTATTTTTTATTAATTGTGAAAATTATATAAAAAAGTTTGAGATCTTTATATATAAAAGAAAAATTAATTTTTTCCGCGTGGGAATTGAAAAATATTATGCACAAATCGTCGCAAAACATATGCAATGTGCACACTGCACTACAAACACATATGCAATTATAGGTAATTGATTCAAATTCGTATTCGTGTCTACTCTTAAAGTTATTCTAATGTTTATAGTAAGTTAACACAAAAAGTGAGATATTTGGATTGTATAGATTACGAGTACATTGTATAAGAAGCCCGCAAAACTTATAACAAATATTTATTTTACATTTTACGGTATATGATGTTAGTTATTGTAGGTTGTTTTATAAAATGTATTGGGTATTTAAATGTCGTACATACGAATAGTATAAAGATCACTGTCAAATAAAAAATAGGTGCTTAAATGTGGCGGTGTTTTACTATGATGACATATTGCATAATCTTCTATAGTATGTAAAGGTTTCTGTTTATTATATTTTTTGCTGTAAATGGTTATTTTTCATTTATGGTGATTTAAACAAATTATTGCGATCTTGTTAAGATGTGGTTTCTGCATTCACATTTAAATGAATTTAGTGTTTAGAATATTGGAGAAAATTATTTCTTTATTTATAATAAAATAAGTTATGAGTTCATGCATTATTGATTGTGATCACATAGGATGTTTGACCTATCCATTTGACTATATTATTAGGAATCCTGAAGGGGAAAAGGCAACCAATTTAAAAAATCGTTAAAGACATTCATTTCTGGTAGTGCAATGCAGAATTCAATATAAATTTTTGAAGGTAATTTGAATTTTTTTTTGAAAATTTGGGAGGCGCATAAAAGACGATGTGTAGCCGTTAACGAAAACGTTTTTGCAAAGGGCTCCTTTTTGGAGTTATAATCTTTACCAGAGTTGTTTTGGAATGATACCAAAATTAATTCGAATTATGTCATAGTCGGTTTCTTGATTTGGATTCTGACCCTAGGATCAGAAATTTAAGTATAGTTGAACGTTGAACTGTTGTATAACCAATTTGATACCACGAGGCTCGATCTTGAATAAGAACATTAAACTATTGATTTTTTTCTTATTTAAAACACTGTTTGTTGTGAATATAAAAATTTGGTCTCAGAAATATCTCAAATCCTGGAGTGAATGTGGCAAATATCTTTGTTGATTAAAGTTATTTTAACCACATATCCTAAAGTTAAAATCTCAATTATTTATTTTTTAAATTTAATTTGTTTATATTATTTTCAGTTTCGGTTTCAAACAGCTGCAATCGCCTTTGTTGTATATCACATAAAATAACATACTCAATTTTATATTCTTATGTGCGGATAAGGGAATTTAATTCCTATATATAAAATTCAAAAGGATTGTGGGTTGATAGCATTATTATAGATCACAGTTTTAATTTTTTTTTTCTTTGTAAATTTCTCACCTACCTTTAGAGAGAAAGAAAGAATCTTAAAATATTAATTTTTTTTTATTTTCTTTTAAATGTCTGCATAGATTCATTATCATATTACTTATAATGTATTTTTAAAGGATGTAACAAATTTAATCTGGATGTTTAATGTAATTAACATTAAAATTCAAGAATTTCGTAATAATTGAAAAAAAAATATATAGGTGTTACATTATACATACGTATTTAATTACATTTAAGTGTAATATTTGGTTAAAATTTACGATTTTTTAATACCATATGTGTAGGTTTAAGTTTAGGTAAATGAAATTTTAATTTGAAAATTAGAAATATCCTAAAGTATACACGATTTCAATATTAGTCTCAATTTGTACGAAGCAGTAGACTCATAAAAAAATTTAGCTTAACAATGCGTCCTCCGAAATGGTTCTAATGGAAAGTAAAGTGGAAATTAATGATACAATTCGTCAAAGTTCATATTTCCGAAAATTGCTAATTGTTATTGTATAACAATCCGAAAATTTTGAAAAGCTATCTTAAGTTAACAAGTTGCAGTGAAATTCTATTAAATTTGCCGAAAATGATGTTACTTCGCGGTTCGAAAAATTTTGAAGTATAAAATAGCATATCTTAAGGCGCAAACATTAATATTGTCCTTTAAACGGCATTCATTGTCAATATCGCCTATCGTAAATCTGGGAAGGCACGAGCCCGTAACTGCAGGTAGCTGCTAAAATAAATTTATATTTTGAGCAGACTCGTGTCATTCTTCAAAAACAAGTGCTCACTCAGGCGAGAGTGTACTACGATTTTTCAAATTGCTTATAATTGGTGAATACTACTGAAAAATAATGTTTGTACATTTTAAATAAAATTAATCGGCCTCTCCCATCCCATCCCACTTTCTGCTTGAGATCTTTACCGCGTTTCATATCTTACTTCAATATTTTAATATAAAATTTGATTTTGCTATAAAACCAAAAATTTTAACTTCGAATTAAAATTAATTGTTAATTTTCTGATTATTTTTTAACTTAAGCCAAAAATACTTTTAAATCGCGATTAGAAATAGAAAAATACGTTCGACTCTATATCAGATATCAGCGTTTTAATAAAAATTTTATACACATATAGTATATAGTAACATTAAAAAAAAAAACTTGATTAATTACAATCCTTTATACTACAAAAAATAAAAAACCAAACTAAAATTGTTTTACTTACAAATATTTTTTTTTTCTGACTTAAATTAAATGTCATAATATTGAGATTGCAAAAATATCAATTTAGGAATTTTATCTTATATAAAAAATCTTACATTATTGAGGTCATTTGTAATTTATTAGATTTGTTAAAATGCGTGTGGGTTACGGTGATCAACAAATATTAATAAAACACTATTATACGAGCATTTAATTTATTTATCAAGATCAAATTTATGTACATATGTGACAAGTAGGTATGCAGGAAAACATAAAGACCATTGAGAATTTCTAGTAGAAAATAGAATAAAAAAAAATTAAATAAGAATTTAAATAAAAACAAATAAAAAGCTTTACAATACACCACGCCACGGAACGCAACGCCATGTTAATGATAATGTTGCCGCTATATAATAATTAACATAAATTATGGTATGTTAATGATTTTCTTGTTTTTTATTTTTATTTTTAATTACCGTTATTTATTTCTTTCATAATAATATCTTCCTGTCTATGTAATAATGTTTAGTAATTTTTTCATAATTAATACAATTAAGTACTTTGTCACTCTTGTTTTTTGTCAGTTTTATTACAAGCAACACATAATCGATTATTTACATTGATTACTCGTATTTTTAATATTGTGAGTTTCTTAGTGTAAAATAAATTAAAAATTACCGACCAGTTGATCTTAACCGTTCTTATTGGACAGACAAGCAGATGCGCACGTCTCGGAGAAATTTCAAATTTGTGCTGATCAAAAGTAGATATACAATAGATATACAGAGCTAATATAAGCCTTCACTCAAATGTAGGGCATAAAATCGATTTATGGGAGAGTTCAAATTATTGCAACTTGAAGAATATCTAGTAGTAGATTAATAACCTACCTATGTAATATCAAAAATCATCTATCAGAAAAAGTTAATCTTCTTGGGGAAACTCAAATATATGTAGATAAACATAAAGAGCATGTTTCACATCGTCCACTTTCGCAATATCCCGACATTCTCGACAGTCATTCGTCGTATTGACTGCAAACCTCTTGACCATTTTGCCGAAGAGGCGATGCCCCGTCAGCACTCGCACTAGTATTCTGAGATCAGTTTTACTGTATCCCAGCAACGCCTTCGTCCTCTTCTTATCCCTACTAGGCCACATTGCTCTGGACACCCTGGAGAATATGTAAGTTTCATATTTGTCGTATTTTATCTGATATTCTGATACGACGATATAATGAATTTTAGTATTTAGGCTTCAAAATAAATTTTTTTAATACACAGAGAATTTGAAGCGATCAATTCAATTATGCTTCAAAGCTGGTTTTTCTAAAAATCTCCATTATATGATATTTAATATACTCCAAAAAACACTTTCCAAATTTGAAATGAAACTCTTGGAATTGACAGATAATTTTTAAGAAAAATATTGTTTTAAACAAGACATACACGAATGTATGTATATATGTATTCACCTACTAAACTACAAATATTTATATTCGGTAACACTTATAAAGTAAAAATTTTATGTGAATACTCAATATGGCGCTGTATAAACTATTTATGTATAAACAAATTATTATGACATATTACAATTGAGATTATTGTATTAGGGTTTATGTACAGAGAGGAAATGATTTCTTTATTCTTTATTGAGTCAAATATGTGAATAAAAACTAATATCAGGAAAATAACAACTGAGTGAAATATAAAAAAAAATGTGTTTAATAATACAAAAAAAAGAACTATGTTGAATAAGTAATTGGATATGTAATAGCAATGTTCTAGACTTGTCGTTTGTATGAATTAACTTTCAATCCGAAATTAAAAGAGGCCGGACTCGAATTCAACTATTTTGATTGTTTTTTAGGTGATTATTAAGAGCTTTTCATTCTACACTCTGTTATCACATTACATTTGCGATATTGGCAAAGATTCTGAATTTTAAAGGTAATTCCGTGCCAAAATTTAATTTTCCAAACATTCATACTTTGGTATCATAATACGAACATAACGATTGACTCACAAATATTTATTTTAAAAAAATGTTCTAATCTTATGATTCGCGAATATTTAAATTTAATTATACAAAATGAAAATAGAAAAAAAAAACCCAACCTTAAATTTTCATTGAATAACCAAAATGATCATTTTAGTTAAATTCAAATTTAACTAAAAAAATATTATCATCTGACTCAATCAGAAATTCAAGTTTTTAATACTCAAAAATCATTTATTTTTAAAAATTCTAATAAATTTTTTTAAACATTTTTAAATAATTTAAATTTTTTTCGCAATATTCCGAAATATTCATCCGTCTTGTGAACAATATGACTACGATACAAGATTGTTATTAAAGCTTATTTCCATTATTATTACAAATAATCAAAATACCATGGAAGTGTACGGTTATTAAAATTAATTAGGAAGAATGCTACCCAATTCTATTTATATTATTCCGTTTATCTTGAACTTAAACTTGTCATCACTGTCATCTTCATCATTAACAAAAAAAAAATCATTAATAATCTTTGTTATTATTATTTGTAATTATTGATATTTTCATTGATAATCAATATGTAAATTAATTTAATATAAATGTTATGTATACAAACATACGTACATATACATATATAAAAAATAACATCACGGTTGTTGAAAATGGGTAAACACACCAATAAATTATTCATTCATAAATATTGAGAAAAAAATAACATATTTTTCTATTCTAAATTCGGATAGTAATTGGCAAATTTTTTAATGATATTTTACTGCAATTCCTATATTGTATTTGGTATGAAAACGGTAAGACTGAGGTTAAGTAGATTTTTGTAAATATGCGCAAATTATTTTTATGTTTCAAGTTTTAATGTCGTACAAACGCGGCAATAAAGAAATGTACATGGATGGTAACAGCATTGTCACCTGTTCAGACAAGTACAAGAGATATTTTTTACTTATTTGGAAATAGCAATTAATTTTTAAATATGGTTAATGAATTTTATTGAGAATTTATTTAAATTATAAAAGAATTTTATATTTTTATATTCATTTTGTGATTTTTTTTGTCTATCTTTATAATAAGGCGGTAAAATATAGACTCGTACATTATACGCAATATTTTTACTATTAGAAAGTATAGACAGTGTTATTTTGTGGCACTAGTATAAATAATAAATATAGCAAATATACATGCATTGGCACAATCAATTATGTATGACTGTATGTAAGTGGAAGAAAATTGTAATAATAATAGTTCTTATGAGAATATTAGGAAAATTGAAAATAAAGTCTTCTTGTTCTGAACTTGGGGCCTGATCAATATTATACAAACAAATTTGAAAATGTAATTAGCTTTTTATATACACAAAATTTTATATACACAAAATTAGAATTTTTATATACACAAAGGAACACTTAGGTCTGTTGAGATTCCGATGGATCTGAGCTTCTTCTTCGTCCTCCCCTTAAAAGCAGTCGGACCAACATAAATTTCTCAAAAACTGACGAATCCTGACTGATGAATCCTGGCCTTGTTCTCTTGGTATTATAAATTTTGTCCAGAATAATTTAATTTTAAGCCGGAATTCGGAGATATTCCTAAGAAATTGAATATTAGTCGTATACTAACGAAATCTTTTCCAAAATAATTGCACCGCGGGATAGTGACAAAAAATGTTCATGTCATATCAGCTTTTCCATATAATTTGAACATAAAGCAATTAAATTCAGTCAACTTTTTCACATAAAATTTTATGGAGCAGAATGCAATAAACAGAAATCATTGTGTAATATCACCCTCCTATAGCAAAATCAGAGTTATCTGCAAGGAAGTAGCTGAATTTACGTTATAACCTTTACAGCAACTAACATGTTGATATCTTTACATTTTATTTCACATTCTTATAAACTCAAAGAGTTAGAAGGTATGATATTAAAATTAGTAGAGAAAAAAAGTTGATTACTGTAAGACTCCTGCGTCATCAATAAAAACTCGTCATTATGAATATTTTTCTTTAATTTCTTATTTATCACGAAATTTTCACTTCCTTGTTTTATTGTAAATTATTAAAATTATACATATTAAACGATGACTAAGTGTAAAAATTTTGTTTTTTCTCATGATAACTTCAATTACCTACGCAAAAGAAACTCAATTAATTATTTTCGATGAAACAATTTGAAATTGTCCTTTTCCCTTCCTCATTGTAAAAATTGATCTATGAAAAACTTAATTATTTAAATAAAAATTATGCAAAATCATTTTCATTAAAAAGAAATTCATTACATTTGTGTTAAATAGATGTCATTTGGAGTTTTTACATAACATTTAAAAATTGCAGTTATAATTTGTACCATGAGTCTCAGTGGCAATGGATTAAGTAATTATGTTGTTCCCTTCGTATGTTAAACGACTAAAATAATGTCATTGAACTGAATAGAGTAAAAATTGAGTTCGTTTTATTATTTTCCAAATTTTAATTAGAAAATTTTAAAATTTGACCTTTCCTTATACTTCAAATTTTTTATATTTCAAATTCAAAAATTAAAATTTTTTATAATTTTGCAGGAACTTCAAGATATTTTAGATATATTAACATAACCACATAAAATAAATGAAATAATTCTTTGTGTTTTTAATGGAAATATTTTGGAGAAATATAAAATGCCGATTTTATTAAAGAACTAGTGGAACGATTAATATTCCAAAATTTTGACAAATATATCAATTTATTGGCCTAATGCGAATGGAGTTGCAACTATGTATTTTTAAAAACTATCGAATCTAGTTCGATACTATCGAATGTAATTAGTGTACAATTTGGGTTTTTTGTTAAGGAAAGTGAAAACTCTTCCATAATTTGTGACGAAATATCACGTAAAGAAACAAATTTTTTCAACATTTTTGGCGAAAAACAGTTTAGAATTGCTAAAACAACTTTAAGAAACAAAATTCAAAAAAGGGAGCACACTATCAATTAAGGGTCTACTGGATTAATTAAGAGTCTTTCATGTAAATCATTTAAAAATAAACTTTTGCTTATTTCATTGCATTTGCAGCATCATAAAGCATGAAATGATTTGTATATCACACAGAAAGATTTTCATGTGATACAAATTGATTTTAAGTTCATTAACATACAACAGATTTTATATGAGATTTTTAACCCCATAATTAATTACATACTACCATTGAATAACGGGAAAGTAAAATATCACACCAACCACTTTTTTTTTAATTTTATTTGCATGCTTTAATAATTTTTAATAATTAATTTTTTTTTTCAGTGGGGTGGATTTGTGCATATGTCATTGTTATCGGATTAAGATGAAAGCGAATGGTGTGAAAATTAAAATAAATTGATTACTTGAAATCTTAATATTTTTTTTTTTTTAGAAATTAGAGATTAATAAAAATTAATTTGAAAATGTAAAAGCACTTAATAAAGACAAGTCGAGCAGCATATTTCCATTGCTTAGATGCAAATAAAATATTTATAAGAAAACAGAATTCATTTGTAAAATTTTTTTCATAAAAATTGCAGACATTTTCAAAAAAAAAAAATTTAAAATGCTTCTTGAACTTTTTTGTTTTTTCTTTGGATACAATTGTATATAAAGAATTTTTTTTTCACAGGCAAACCACAAAATTTCCCAGAACCTTGAATCCAAAAGAGTATGTACACGAACAACACATGAGATTTTTTTTTACTTCAATTATACACTGAATTTTTCTCATTCAAAAAGGAAAACAATGGTCATGCACATATGATCGCAGAAAATGTAATAGATTTTAAATATTCAAATATGGGTTAATATTAGCCCTACTTTTTTTTTCAGTGTTTTTCTAATATACATAGACAAGAGCATTGTATTAACAAGAGCAGTTCAATTGTATCAGTGTAATTTATTTTTAAGATTTATAATTTAGAATAAAAATGTGTATTGTTTTGAGATTCATGAAAATGGCAGGGGTTTACTTCAAAATAATTGTCTTAATTCATAATATTATGAATATACAACAAATAATTGTTGGCATAATGAGAAAATATAATAAACAACGACCGTACTTTTTAATAATAAATTTTTTTTGTTTTAAATCCCATTTTTTTATGCTTTAAGTCATTGTATAAGGTGTTTTGATATGCTAAGTCTAAAGATTTAAAAACTATTATAAATAAATAAAATTAAAAATGGCATGTTTTATAAAGTGTTATACATTTAGATTACGCTTAAAAGTGTTATAAAATTTTCTAAATTTATGAAATTTGGTCAATATTTATATGAAATCATATTCATAGCAGGATAACAGCCCAAATTCTGTATTTTGAACAAACTTAAATCGATATTAGAGCTGAAATTTACTCAATTTAAAATTTGATATTCCAAAATCCGATCGCTCTTGCAAATATCCGAAATTTTTTTTAATTTTATATTAGAAAATCACCATCATTATAGTAATAGAGAAGAACATAAAAAAGATGAAAGTGAAAAAAAGAATCTTACATGATGAACCCGATTTCTTTTAAATTCAGAATTGTGAAAAACAACACACAAATATTTCATTTATCAAATATATTCGGAATGCAGTACATCAAAATTTATTTTCAGACTTCAAATCGACTGAAATCGGAATACAGAATATGGGCTAATGTTCAGGAATATACGGATTTTGATGACGACTTCAGATGGCGTATTATTCTTTTATTATCGAAATTTTTCAGGGTTGCGCAGATCCATGTTAAGAAATCGTCAAATTCAAAGACATCTTATAAAAAAAATTGTGTTTTCAGTTTTATATAGATAGAGCTGCGGTGGTCTTGCAAACCTCTTTCGAAAAATTCATTTACAATGCAAACTAAAATAAAAAATCTATAATCAAGGCAAGTTCATTAGAAAAAAGAAGTAAAATATTTTAGAATTCATCAGAAAATTTAAGAAGCATTAAGCAATTTTCTTAATTTCGGCTCTAAAAATTTCAATTGAACAGCAATTTTTTTATCACTCATTTTCCTGGTTTTTTTAACTCAAGTAGTAAATTTTACCCTTAACTCTTTTTAAAAGATTTTCCTAATTTATTCTGATCTCTGGCTTTAAATTAGTTTAAACTTGATATTATAATTATTCATTTTGTGGCACATTACATTATAAACGCATATTTTAAATATGCTATTAAAATTTTAATTTAAAATTTATTTTCATTGTTAGAGAAAAAAAATCTTTAAAATGACTAACTTTCAAAATGCATTTTCATAAAACACAATAGGAAAATTCGTGGAAATTAATTTTTTTCCCTCTTTTATTTTAATAATTTTCAAAAGAAAATTTTTTTTTAAATATAAAATTAGAAAAGTAGTTTCAGGGGAAAAAAGAAACTAATGTAAAACAATAATTGTAAAATTCATCATAAGAAAAAAAGGTTATTGTAAAAAAAAGGAAATACAGAAGTTGCATGTCATCACACTGTATGTATACGACAGTGTACATGTACTGTGAACGTGTACTTAAATGAGTGCATAATTAAAAGAAATAAAGTAAATTATAAAGCGCAATACAACAATACTCTTTTCAACCCAGTGCTTCATTTTATTGGTATTTTTTCTCTCAAAAGAGGGCTGTAGCAGGACAAATAAAAATGTAAAGTGAACTATTTAACTCTATAAATAGGTTCTGGAAGATGGAAGTAATTGTATAGCAAAAACCTCATTTATAAATGGCATTTAACAGCAAATTGGTTTGATTCAAATTGGATTCCAATTATTCTATAATATCTAAATTACTCTACACTGGAATACTTATTCTTAATCTGTAAGTAAGATATGGCGGTTTCAAGTTGTTCAAGCATTCAAAACTTTTAAAATAATTTAAATATTAGCCTAACGCTATCAAACATGTTGTTGATTGTTTGATTTTAAAACTATCAAACATATTGTATAATTCAAATTTGAATGAAATTTTGACATGTAAACATTCGGCGATTTTGTTACATGGATAAAATGGGACGTAAAATTCATAAATAATGTTTGATTCATAAGCTCTTTCTATTTCAACTCTAACGATTTCTAACCTAGTATGTGTTGCAACATGTGCGGCTGTAAAGCTTTTTAATGACGTTTTAGGGAATGTTGTGCTTGTAAATTGTCTTTTATTTATTTTCAATTTTTCTTTTTTAAATATTCAATTGAATAGTTTCTCTCTCACATTCTAACACGATATAAAATATTTGAAAATAAAGTTTTTCTTTAATTGAAATTTCGTTCTAATTTCCACTGAATTGAAAAAAACTTACTTATGAAAATAATTAAAATTTTTTTATTTTATGTGTGAAAAATTGCATTTCTTTTTTAAAAATTTTCTTTTTCTTTGTAAAGAAATGCAAAATTTTTTTCATAATTTGCCCTTTATTTTGTCAAAGGTATTTTCTTTACTTTTTAAAATAGAGAAAATGAGCTTACAAAAACTGTGAAATTGAATATATTAATAGAAATAAGGTGTGCTTAAATAAAAATAAGTCGAAATTTTTGGGAATTTAAGTAATGATTTTGAAAATTCAAGTGAATATACTCGCAATATACCTAAGTTTATTATTGTGAATAATAAATTTATGAATTCCTATAGCATGAACTAGAATATATCTATGTAGATGCGTGTATGATTAAAATTTCATACTACGAATTTGATGTATTTCATATCTGAGTGATTTTAAGGTTAAAATGAATGAAAAAATGTCAATTTTATGCTGGGTTACTAGATAACAATCCAGTAGGGTTTCGGGGAACTGTAAGTCAGACGAGCTTGCGAGACATTAAATAACCCTCGAAATTCTACATGGAAAGGAGAATCTGGACGTGCCTCTAAGCACTCACAGGCTGCTGCTACGTAGTGGGATGTATCAACCTCAGGTGGTCGAATGAAACAACACATGACACGACAAGGAAGTTGTAGCCAAAGTTAAACTTACGTCACACAAGGGATTTGATATCTCTCCGGCGAGAGGGCATTGGCGCGGTAATAACAGTTTTAACTAGACACTGTCTGATTGGCGAGTGGCGACCATGCCAAAAGAATAGCATGAGAGGAGGATGAGCAGACGGTGACCCATCTGCTATGCTTCTGTCCGGCATCTCTATTTTGTTCAATCTCTAAAAGAATACATTAATTTCAAAATTTAAATTTGAATTTTTATTTAAAACTTTATGTCATGTTAGACTTTATATTATTAGATAAAACGTTTAAATACCTAATTTTATTTGCCGATAAAGGAAATCAAAATATTTTTTTTACAACTGTCCCTATATAATTAAAATGTGATTGATTTATGAGCACGATCTGGAAAAGTTGTGTAATTTAATATTTTATTTTATGACTTCATTTAATCATTATAACCAATTGCCTTTGTATACACTAGAGACATTTGAGATTGATATAATTTTATATAACTTTCACAGATATTAATAATAAAATTTTATTACAGGTGAAATTCTAGTAGGTGGTTTAATTGAACACGAAAATTCTCGAAAAATTATTTGCATATTGTGTCTAATTTGCATAATATATGAATTTAAAGTGTAAAATATCTTATACAATCTTTTTTTTTATTTATTTAAAAAATGTTAGAAATCGTGTAAAATAATGTCAGATTGCAATTTAAATATTTTTTATACATTGTACAATGAAGTGATTATAAAATTTAATAAGAATTTAAGAAACAGGTGTTAGATATAAATACAATTATAAGATTATAGTTACAAATATTTCAACAATTAAAAATTAAGAAAAATATTGGGCAAATTATAAGATTTGTAGTTGAAAAAAGCAAACAAAAAAATTTAGCCGCAATAAACCCCTATTGCTAGTCACTAAATCAGTCACTGAAATCAGTTTACGTCATATTATTTTTAAAAATCTGATAATAAATCTGATGATAATCGGATTTCCTTCTTTCTATTAGATTTAATCTGATATTAGATTTTGACCACAAATCAGGCATTCATCATATTAAAGAGTTTTACAGTTAAAATTAGCATTACTCAGCTTTCTTGCTACAAGTTCGTTGCATTCCGAATTTTTTGAGAAAAGCAAGAATTCATTGGAAAACTCTAAGAAACCTGTTAATAAATTATTTCTGAAATTGAGAGAAATAACTGGATTAGTTATAAAAATTCTGAAAAATAAAAAGACTCTCTAGAACAGGGTGACAATTTGACAAGCTAATCTTCTCCTCTTACATAGTCTTCTTCTTTTCATATTTTTCTACAGTTTGTTCTTTAATAAGGTACTGGTTTGCATGTATTTTATATAATTTCATCATTTATAACTTTAACAACGCACAAAAATTAACAATGTCTTATTTGTATTTTATTTTATGATTTTATTTTAATTGGACATAAATAAAACCCACATCAGATTAGGCTGATTTTTCTCTATACACGCATTTAATATAATTATATTTCTTATTTACTAATTAGGAAACTAATTTATCATTCGCTTGATAAATGGTTTTTGAGAAAAAGAACCCGTGTCAATCATCATTTAGAATTTTTTAATTACATAATTCGCGTATAAGTTAGTTAATCATAAGGCATCATTTAAAATTTCTTAAAATAATTTTAAATACAAAATTAATTTAATATTTTCTTAAATAATAAATTCTTAATATTAAATTTTATTTTTTAATCTTTTAGTTTTTCACGTATAATTAGATCCGGTTTGATGAAAAATTACGTCTTAAAATAAAATTGCATCTACAATAATTTTTTTTTCTTAATATGAATTTTATATTTTCGGCAAATTTTTCAACACTAAAGCAAGAAATGAAAAAAAAATTGAGTTGATCACGTCAACGCTGTGATACTCGTACGAAATTGGTATCCTAAGAGGGAACAAATATGCCATAGATTGGACTATTGGATGGCTTTAATTGCGTAGCTTTTATTTTACAAGAAAGGAAATAAATTATCTACGTATAATCTTGAAGCTTAGTGTCTGGCTGTATTCGATCATTTATTCGGAATATAAGGAAGAGAAATCAGGGAGCGGTAAATTTGTAATAATTTCTTTTGAATATACATTCGTACGGAAATAATAGTTGCCATATTATCATATTAATTTATGCAAAATTTCAGTACTGTAATTTCAATAATTTCTAAGATATGACTAAAAAACTATTGAAGCTGAATGGCAGCTACCATAAGGAGTCAAGAAATTTCAACGATTTTCAATCACACATAAGATACTTGCTTATGCAATTTTTTTACATTATAGCTACAATAGATTCCGGCATTTACTATTTCAAATAGTTTGTGAAAATTTGGTGAGCTAAGCTCAATTAGTTTTTGAGTTATCATTGAAACGAATGGACGGACACACTAACAGACATGACAAAGTCGACTCAGAATTCGAAGCTGATCAAGAACATACATTTATGTCTTTATGGTCATTATTATGTCTTATGTCTTAGATCATTTTTAAGCGTAACAAACGGTAAGGCAAATTTATAAAATCTTTCAAACACACTTTTTTACGGGTATAACAAGCAGAGAGCAAAAGAGAGAAAAGTTGCTTACAAATGTGTATGTGTGTTTCGTGAATGTTATTAAAAATCCCAAACAAAACAAAGTTTAAATATGTATTGACATATCAAGATTACGTCAAAATTAAAGTTTTATTGGAGCAAAAAATAATATAAAAATAATTCGCAAAAAGTCGCAAAAAATACAAAGATGTCAAAAAAACAATATAAAATTTAATTTTCGATGCAAGTCACGTTGTATAAACTGTACATATATGCAACGGGATTCGAAAATTAAGTCATTCTTATATACATAAATACATATGTTTTTAAAATCATAATAAAATATCTCACTCACTATAATTCGTAGTACATGTCAAATTAATTGAGAGATGACATTAAAAAATTTTGTTGCATGGAGAGATGATTGAGTGTTGTCAAACTGTTAAGCGTGCGAATTAAAATTCTTAAATTAAAATAAAATTAATTTGTTATTGAAGATCACTAGAATAAAAAAAAAATATATAAAAAATAATTGATATTCAACTTAACAAACGATCTTATATAATTTGTCATTCATGAAATATTTAAAACAAAAAAGGTAATAAATTTTTTTCATTCTGTAAACTTTTAATTTTAATAATTAAAAATAGTATTCTACGCGAGTACATTCTTTAACTATTTTTAATTTTTTTTTTTTGGTATTTTCAGAATTGTATCACATAAAGATCAAGTTCAAAACACACACAAAAAATTCTCAGTTATTCATTGAAGAAATTTATGATAGATCAAAATGATTCATATATGGTATTTCTGAAATGTCAACAATTGAAATAGCAGGTAAAACAACAGTAAAAAACTGGAAACTTCTTATTAAGTCAAATGACCAAAAATAAACAAAAATCATCAACTTGTTATACAAAATACTTTTGATTTTAATATTGTTTTTGTTTTTTTTGTTTTTCGTTTTCGAATAGTAAAAATGATAAAAAAAATTTTTTTTTTTAGCTTTGGTCACTTTTATTTTACTATAAAAATTATAGTAAATTTCTTAAAGGCTATTATGAATTTTATTGCCGAAATTTGGTATTTACGTGGAATATGTAGATTTAATGTAGGACGTAAAGTGGCAGTGAACATGTGCTACGATCAAAGAAACTAAATAAATGCTATAAATGAAAAATTTTTTAAATGTGTTATAATTTAAGAATCTGTGTAAGCATAGTGTAAATAACATAAGGGTCCACATTTTATATAAATTCGAATATAACCAATAGTTGATAAAGTGGTAAATTTATTATCAGACAAATTACTTAGACCAAAAGTCAACTATTATGCAAGCAAACATTGCACGAGAGAATAATATTTGCCTTGAATAAGTGAGAAGACATTCTTCTCTCTCACTAAATTCCAATATAATTATGTTATAAATTTGCATACTTTTAGGTGAAGAACAAAATATGAAAAGAAGCCTTAACAGCGAATTAGTAAAATTATTTTTCATTGTGTGGAACACTTAAAATAGCTATTGTTCTGACAAGAAACCATTTACTGATACCATATTTTTTTATAAAAATTTCATTAAGCTTCTATATAGTTTCAAAGAAATGAGAGTTGCCGGCAAATAAAATATTGTTAATTTTGAGTAATGATAACTTCGGAACCGGGAATACTTTTTGGTAACTTTTACCGGGAATGTAATTAAAATTATAGTAACCACAAATTTGATTGGACAAATAGAAGTTTTTAATTATAAAGGATTTTTAAAATTAGTTCGAACCTAAAATTTTACCTATTGTTAATTCTTCATTACAATTCCTAAGTAGGTTTTAAATTTCGAATCCGATATCAAGATTATGTATAAAATATTTTTTCATGATTACACAATGAGGGTTTTACATATGAAACTAAGAGTAATATTCTAAATTTATACATTAATAAATTTCAATAAAAACAAACTCGCCATGAATTCGATTTTGTACTACAATCACTAGGTCCTTAGTACAGAAACATTTTCCAACATAAAATTTAATGTGAGTATATTATTTTGGTACTTGTATTATGTGCGTTGTTAATGTGTTTTGAAACATAAATAAACACTTAATGCTATTACTTATCACATTATATTTTATCATTTGCATTAACACTAAAAAGAAAATGACGTTCTGACCTTGAAACCTTTTTAATTTTTTCTTACTCTCGCATTAAATTCTTTGTGTTTAAGAAATAAATACGACGACGTCTCTTTAGGTCAATATTTTATTAGTGTTATCGATTGATGCGAACGTCTGGCAATTCACGATTTTATTTGTTTTTTTGAAATTCTTTTGAATTTAAATTAAAAAAAAATATTTGAAATCGATTTAAATTGTAACAATAAAAATCGATTTAAAATTCTATTTTCGTTTTAATATCGCGCAAATTTTTGGACATGAATTATTCATTTTAAATGTAAATTTAAAATATATTTAATTTTATATTTATTTTGCTGTAAAAATAAAGAATTTAATAAAGAAGAAGAAATAATTCAATTATTCAACAGGATAAAAAACGTACGTATACGGTAAGAGCTGAAAGAGAAACTCCGAAAATATAATTAGACAAAATTACTGTAATTTAATAATTTGTTCATTCAATTTGTAAAAGAATTAGTGCTTCCGTGTTTAAATTATTTTTAAATTGTCATCACTTAAAGAAATAGCTTAAGTTAAAGATAGGAATCAATAATGTATAATTCATATTCATCTTTTAATAAAAGTTACAAATCTCTTTAAGTAGTTTGTATATACCAGTTTTAATGGGGATTTTCAATATAAATAGCGTGTATAACATTTTTTTATTATCCCGGAAAATTTTTTTTTCAACTTCTGTTTCGGTCTTTAAAGTATGCATAATCCGAAATGGGAAAAATCGGATTGCCTTTAGGATTCTAGTGATTTTTAAAAATAGAAATATAAAAATTTAATTATCTACTATTTTCTGGTATTTAAAGTATTTGTCATTCGATATTTTGCAATTATATTTATAAAACATTGCGTATTACAATTCTTTTTTACAAATTATAAAGAAATAAAGTAATAATCACACTGCAATAATATTTTTTTAATCAATAATTGTAATTATTAATTTATATTTTATTGTAAATTATTGTAATAAATTGGAAAATAATACTTTGTAATTTAATATTTAAAGTAAGTGTATAGTTGCAACCATATATGAATTTCATATTGCAAATATTTTCGTATAACATTATAAAAGATTTTATCATAAATATTTTTTTTATATTCATAATTTCAATATGAGTGTACCAAAATGTCCTTGAAATTGTTGATTGACTCATCCAAAAAAAAAAACCGAATCATTAGTGTTATACACGTATAATAAAAAATATAAATTTATTTTTCCTGGAAATTAAATCAAAGTATTGAAGCAAAAAAAAAACAACAAAAATAAAGGAAAAATTTTTAAATCAAATTGATTTCATTAATTAGTTCAATTTTTATACCTTATTTGCACCGTCTCGGATCATATCTTATTAAAATTATTGTGCTTTTTTTTAATCCTAATGAAGAAATAATATGAGATAATTAAATGTGGTTGAAAGAAATGAAAGCTAATGTTAAAGAAGATGAAAGTTAAATGAAAATGAGTTCTAGTCCTTTTCTTTAAATCAGAGGAATTTCATAAGTGTGAGGATTTTAGGCTGCATAAAATTAACTTCGTTTCATAATTGATTGGAATAGTTTTACTAACGTATAACAGTTTTTAAATTGAATTATTTTTGAGGGAATAAAGAAATTAGCTTTTCAATGAAAAGGGAACTCCAGTAAGGAAATTGTTTAACCGGTACTCATAATCAACGATAATTAAACCGATACTAATAATCAGTATCTTGTGAACAATAACAGGGTCATAGGAGTCCAAATCTCACCTCGAGTCTATTTCTAGATTTTTTTTTTTATATGTGACTAAAATATACGTATGTACGTAAAAAATATTGTCAGTATTGATATTGAAATCTTATTAACTGTTATATCGGGAATTTTATCTAGTATAATCGAATTTTTCGATTAATAATTCGTTTATTGTTCGATATTTTGACAAAATGATTTCATTTCCATGGATCTTGTTTCAAGATCTCATTTAAATCTAATAATAAAATTTCATTAATGCAAAAAAGAATAAAATAAAAAAAAAAAAGGATTTCGAAAATAAATATTTTTTTTCTTTTGTTTTGTGTCGTTTTTTTTTTGTAAATATACAAAAAAAAAAATATATTTTTATTAATTATTATTCATTATAAATAAAAACAAACAGAAATACTGAACGAAACCGGCATTTTTAAACGGTTGAAAGCTTTTTCGTAAATACACACACCTTTTATATAAGAAAATCAATAATTGTAAAGAAAAAACAGCAAAATTAAAATCTTATAAAATTGAAGTAGGTACCTGAGATTTTTAGAATTATAACCTGTCTACAGTAATTATAATTTTTATTTTAAATTATTTTCAACACGCATTAAAGCATGACATTTGTTTTATTTGTAAAATGTTCTTAAGAGTATTATGGAATTCTTATATGCATTCTTAATTGGAAAAATATTAATTTCGTTTATGATTGTAAAAGTGCAACTTATGAGGTACAGTCCAGATGAAAAGTATTTTATTGAATTTGATAATTTATACAAATGAAGCAGAGAATTTTAGTTATTTATATGATCCCATGGTTTCTAATAAAAATTTTTGTTCTTCCATGGTTCAAGTTGCTAAAATTTTGCAAAAATATTTATTTAACATTTAGAAATAAATTTATTATGAATTAAATGTTAAAATTTTTTCAAGATGTTTCCACTTTTTTGGTTAATTAATTGCTTTTCAATAAAATCTTTTAATATAATTAACACTTCTACTGTTAAATTTTATTGTATGCATTCTGATCATAAAGCATTTACTTCTTTAGTGTTAATGAATTTTTGGGATTAATATTTTGGCGTTTAATTGATGTTCATAGAGAAATAAAAAATAAAAAAAAACACTCTCATTTAAAAATAATATAAAATTCTGCCAATTTTTATGATTATTGTTCGAAAAATGGAAGTTCCCATAAATATAATCGTGACTATTAGAGACGGAATGGAATAATTGTAGTTTATTATGAATACTGTGATTGTGAATTAAAAATGTGAACAATGATCATAAATCATAGCGAAATTATCAAATCACAACTGGTAATTTGTGAAGAGGAGTTGAGCGAAAACTTATTTTCTCTCTTTTTTTGTAGATGTATTTTTAAAAAAAATTCTCTTTTCTTCGGAATAAAATTCTTTTCTCTCCTATTTCAAGAGAAAAAGTGATATAGTCTCCAGCTACAATAACGAAGAAATAAATAATTAACATAAAAACATAATAAATTTCAAATTATATTTAACAGAATTATGAAAAATAAAAAATGTCACGAGAACTTATTATGAGAACTTGCGTACCTATATACGTAATTTGTAAGATAATGTAATTTGTAAAGTATACCCAAGAAAGCCGACTCTTAACTCTTAAATGCTAACGTTTTACAAACTACTTCACTATAATCGATAATGGTATATGCTATAATTATTTATTTTATCACATGCTGTACTTTGTCACTATCGTAAGTAGCCTTCAAGTTATTTGTCATTACCGAAATTGGCCTGTTAGTTATCAATATTGTCTAAAACAATGTTCTTTTATAAAATAAATTTCTTTCTTGAGCTTAACAAATAAAATTGGTTTTCTATCTTATAGTTGTCAAGAAACAATTTCGATTTTTTTCAATTTTAACCATTTATTTTGATTTTTGATTATTTTTGTTATTTTGTTTTTAACATTTAGCATTTTTATTGATTATGCTAATTTGGATGCTATGATAATATGTTGACATTAATTTGGTTACTTTAAGCTGAGGTATGCGCTTCTTTCTCTCTCTCATTCCAGTGCTGTATGTATGTATATACATAATATGATTATTTTAGCTTTAGCTTGAAACTAGTTTGATTTTAAAGATATTTAAGTGATTTTTTTTTTATTCAATTTTATGCTTTTTGTGTTTTTTTTTATTTGGAATCATAATAATAATTTTGCACAGGAAATTTTTTTTTTCTTATACTTTTGTATTTTGGTCATCATTTTATATAGTGGTTGTTGTCGTATACAATTGTACTGTTGTTGTCGTCATCATCATCATCATCTTTAAGTATATTTTATATCATTATTATTGTTGTTTTTGTATTTAATATTTTGTTGAGAATTCAGTAGAAAATTTATTGGGATTCGGTTATTTACCAAAATAGTTTTTTTTTTTTGTTATTATGTGTGGATATTTTTATTTTTTGTTTTAATAGCGGTTTTTTAAAAAATTTTTTAATTTAAAAATTTTTTGTATCTTGATGAGAATCTTCAGTCAGTGTTTAGATCTCGTATGAAAATGAAGTCAATAATGAAAATATCTAGTCTAATCGGTATTAGTATCAATTTATTGATATTAATAAATAATGTTAAAACATATTCGTTAATTAAGGATTTACGTTTAAATGATTCAGGACAATGTGAATTAAATGGTTTAATATTAGAACCGGGTGAACGTCAAAATCATCCAGATGAATGTTTACAAATTGTATGTTTTAGAGATGGTAGTGGACGTGCTAAAGTTAATTAGTAAGTGAATTATTTATAATATTAATTATAAATTAAATGGAAATTATAGTGGATACAATTAATTATGAAAGAAAATGAAATTTAATGAAAGTGCTTTTAATGGAATGCCAAAATAATTGTATGAGTGTAATATTTACATGCATTACATCTGTGTGTATTGTGGAATGTAAAATTTAAAGCAATATAAAAAGAAGAAGATTTAATAGTGTTGCTTATATCGTGTTGAATTTTTTTCTTTATATATGAATCATTAATATTAAAAAATAAATATTTTTTTTTATGGACAATTTATCCGTATATGACAGTGGCAACAATATAATAGCAAAAGAAAAAAAGTGGAAAATAAATTAAATAACTGTTTAATTTGAGTTTTGAAATAAATTTTTTATACACAAAATTAAATAGTATGTCTGTATGTACATTGGCTATGATGTAATATTAAAATCGAGGTCATGCTAAGGTGGTGGTTTTAAATTTTGGTTGTTGAAGAAAAAAAAAAAACAATTTTTGAATTTGATTAATTTTTTTTTGTTTTAATTTCAAAAATGATGTGATAAATTGATTATTTAATTAAAAATAACAACAAAAAAAAAAAAAAACAGAGAATAATTTATATTTTATTATTTATTAATTAATTTGTATTTATGTATTTTTATTTTAAAATAGCTGCCCATGGGATCCAGATGCAGAATATTTAGATACAACACTTCCTTATCCAAAATGTTGTAAAGTTAAGGATTCTAAACCAGCACAACGTTTTCATAGTTATAGAGAACCAGGTGGTGGTTATAGATCTAGTAAAAGAGTTTTAATACAAAATAATCAATCAAATCAACAATCTGATTCATCTGATAATGATATTAGTGAAGACAAACCCTACAGAAAATCTTCAAATAATCGACATGATAATGTTAGAAATAATGATGATGATGATGATATTGATAATGATAACGAAAATGATAGAGCATCAATTCAAAAACCCGTCAAACCAATAAATAAAATTCAAACTCGTAAACCATTTTTCAAAAAACCTGCAATAACAACAACAACAGCTGCATCAATTGATAATTCAGATGAAATTTTAGAATTAGAATCAGAAGTAGATTCGAATAAAGATAATTCTGAAATTAAAATAGAATCAACAACAAAAAGTTTTTTTCGTAGACCATCAAGACCTTCATCAATAAGAGTTACAAAATCTCAGTTATCACAATCGTTAAATGAAAATTCAATTGATGAACATGAAACTTCAAAAAAACCAATTGATCGAATAAAATCAACTGAAGCTACTTCCTCTACCACTACAACAACAACAGAAGCAACTACTACAACAACAACAACAAAGGCAGCAACCACCACAACAACAGAAGCAAGTACAACGGAAAAAATTTTAGAAACTACTGTTGAATCAGATATCGAATCTGATAAGAAATCAGATATAGAATTAGAATCAAAGGATACAAGATCAAATGACAAAGATTCTAATGAAAATGAAAAAAAAGATTCGGATGAGTCATCAAAATCGCTACCAAATGAAAATGAATCAGAATCAAATTTAGAAAAGTCAACTGAAGTTGCGCTTGAAAAAGATTCAGCGAAAGAAGTGGAGACAACCACAATAAAATTACAAGTATCGACAAGCGGTGAATCATCATCAACAACAGAATCTACAACATCAACAGAAGCAACGACAGAAAGTAAAAATGATTCAAATGAAAAAGATAAAAAGGATGAAGATTCACAAGAATCAGTTAAACCAACTTCACGACCTATAAATTCTAGAAGACCTAGACCTATTGGTCGAACTAGAGGCACAACAGCTTCTACTGAAGAAATAACGACAATTTCAACTCCAATTGAAGAAGAAACTAGTACTAGGAGTAGAACAAGATTAAGACCATCTAGAGCTCAAAATATAAAAACATTTAAAAATGAGATCCCTTTAGATTTAAGTAAAATCAATGATGACATAGATGAAAATGAAAATTATCCAAAATGGTATATAAATAAAGAATCTACCCCGCCGGTTTTGACAACAACACCTGTTATTTCTTCAATTGAATCAATTGAACCAATACCTGTAACAACTGAATTTATTCCTGAAACAACTGAAACTTCAGATGACCAGATAATTGGTGGCATTACTGATCGAAAAATTCCATCGCGATTTACATTTAAAAATTTTTATGAAGATGAAGAATCTATTACTGAATCTACTGTAGATGAGAAAATTGATGAAGATATTGATATAACGATTAACAGCACTACAACAATTCCAATTGATTTGGATGAAGACAAAGTAGTTACTTCAAGATCGATATCACCTGAAGCAAGTGAATTGGTTACAAATTCAGAATCTCAAATTAGGGAAACAGAAATAAACCGAGAAGCAAAATCAGTAACCGATGATTCAAAACAAAAAATTGATGATCAAGACCAAAAAGTTATTGAAAATTCCAAAGAGTTAGCGATTGAATCAGACAATTTGAAAAATTTAAATAAAAACTTGAACAATGACGATTTTGAAAAGCAGACTGTATTAAGTCAAATTGATGTGACAACTGAAAAAGAACAAGAGATTACAGACAAACTTCAGTCTAATTCTAATGATATGATAGGTCAAATTGATTCAGAAGAAAAGAAGTCCAACGATTCATCGGAAAGCGAAATAAAAGAGAATATTAAACAAGATTCCACTGAATCATCAAAAGATATAGCAGAAAATAAAGAAATTGAAAGTGTTTCAACAACTGAAAATAATTCTGAATCCAAAAATACAATTAACGAATCTAATAAAGATTCTCATGTTCCTACACAGTCCAGTGACTCACAAAGTGAGCAATCAGACATAGCAGAGCTGGAAAAGATCGCTGACAAAAATGATCAGGATAATGAAAGTGATTTGGTAAATAACACAAGTGAGACGGAAAGTTCTGAAGTTGGAAATATTTCAATAGACGATTCTATTAAAGAACAAGTAGCAAATTTAGAAAGTTCTCAAGAATTAAATGAAATCGTCAAAAATGATTCGAATGATTTAGTTGGGGAAACGAATTCTATACCTGAAAACAAAAATGACTTTTCTTTTAATTTAAATTCTGGTACTAAAACGGATTCTGTAACAAATTCTGACACTCGGGAATCAAAAGAATTATCAATCAACAAAGATTTATTAGGTAGCTCAATTGAAGAAGCTCAATCTAGTTTAGATAAACAATCAAAACTTGATATTAAACAAATGGAATTGAATGAAAATTCAAAATTATCTCAACAAAAAGAATCATCATTTGACAAGATCAATTCAAATCAACAATTGCAAGAAATATTAATTCCTGTTCAAATAATAAATGTACCTGATGAGGAAATCAACGCAATACCATTAGATTCAGAATTAAACAGTAATATAAAAGAAGATAAAAATGAAAAAATTAAATTAGGACAAGAAATTCAAAAAATTAATAAAGAAAATGAGTCAGTGTTAAATTTGGAAAAAAATATGGATGAACAAGTTTCTAAAACAAATGATTTGAATAAATTTGAGCAAATTGCAGTACCGGATATAAATATTTCAAGTGGATTAACAAAAGAAAATGAAAATGTTGATCAAACTAAGTTTGTAGAAAGCTCAGTTGGAGATAAAAATTTAGACGTTTCAGTTAATAAGGAGGCCTCAAAAACTGAATCTAGCACAAATGGGTTGGATATAACGACTGATAAACAAGACGTGAGGCTAGATAATTCGGAACAAAAGCAAATAATAGAAAATTTGGAAACCCTGGACAACTCAACTGTAGATGATGATAATGTGAAACCAAATGAACAAATTACTGGAAATAAACGAGAAATAAATGAAAATAGTCAAAATTTTTCTGATAGTTTTCAAGGATCTATTGATGGACAACAAAAACTTTTAGATAGCAACGAAGAATTAAGAGCATTATTACAAGAGTTTGATGAAACTCGACAAAAAATTTTGGACACTAACGAAAAATTAGGCCAATTATTACAATCAAATTTAAATTCTGGACAAGAAAAAATTGAAAAGGACAATTCTGTACAACAAACGATAATTGAAAATGCTTCAACACAATCAAGTAATAACCAAAAATCTACTGATACGCAACTTTTAGATAAAGAGAAAAAAGAAATCGAGAATGGTTCAATAGAGTACAGTAGCAGCAGTCAGGATTCTTTTAACATTGAACAAAAAGTTTCAGATAGCAATGCAGAGTTAAAACAAATCTTAGAAGAGAATGCAAAATCAAAAGATTCTGTGCAAGAAAAAGTAGTCGAAAGTGATTCGATACTGTCAAATATCAATCGAGAAACCATTCATACCGAACAAAAGCTATTGAATAACGACGCCGAATTAAGATCCGTTTTAGAAGAAAATGCAAAATTGAAGGACTCATCACAAGAGAAAACAGTTGAAAGTGGTTCAATTCAATCAAATAGTAATCAAGAAATTATTCACACCGAACAAAAACTGTTGAATAACGACGCGGAATTGAGATCAGTTTTAGAAGAAAATACAAAATTAAAGGACTCCTCCAAGGAGAAGGTAGTTGAAAGTGGTCCAATTCATCCAAATGGTAATCAGGAAAATATTCACACCGAACAAAAACTGTTGAATAACGATGCGGAATTGAGATCAGTTTTAGAAGAAAATACAAAATTAAAGGACTCCTCAAAGGAGAAAGTAGTTGAAAGTGGTTCAATTCAATCAAATAGTAATCAGGAAAATATTCACAACGAACAAAAACTGTTGAATAACGCGGAATTGAGATCAGTTTTGGAAGAAAATTCAAAATTAAAGGACTCCTCAAAGAAGAAGGTAGTTGAAAGTGGTTCAATTCAATCAAATAGTAATCAGGAAAATATTCACACCGAACAAAAACTGTTGAATAACGATGCGGAATTGAGATCAGTTTTGGAAGAAAATTCAAAATTAAAGGACTCCTCACAAGAGAAGGTAGTTGAAAGTGGTTCAATTCAATCCAGTAGTAATCAGGAAACTATTCACACCGAACAAAAACAGTTGAATAACGAGGCAGAATTGAGATCAGTTTTAGAAGAAAATGCAAAATTAAAGGACTTCTCACAAGAGAAGGTAGTTGAAAGTGGTTCAATTCAATCAAATAGTAATCAGGAAACTATTCACACCGGCCAAAAACTGTTGAACAACGATGCAGAATTGAGATCAGTTTTAGAAGAGAATGCGAAATTAAAAGACTCGTCGCAAAAGACAGTACTTGAAAGTGCTTCAATACAATTGAGTAGTGATCAGGGCACTATTCACACTGAACAAAAACTTTTAAACAGCGACACAGAATTTAGGCGTGTTGTAGAAGAAAATGCACAGTTAAAAGATTCTACAGAAGAAAAGGTAGCCAACAGTGGTTCAATGCAATCCAATAGTAATCAGGAAACTATTCACACCGAACAAAAACTTTTAAATAACGATGCAGAATTGAGATCAGTTTTAGAAGAAAATACAAAGTCAAAGGACTCTTCGCAAGAGAAAGTAGTTGAAAGTGGTTTAATACAGTCAATTAACAATCAGGAAACTATTCAAAATGAACAAAAACTTTTAGATAGCAATGCAGAATTGAAACAAATTTCAGAAGAGAATAACAAATTGCTGAATTCTGCAAAGATAGTCGAAAACAGTTCAATACAAACAACTGATAAACAGGAATCTGTTCAAAGTGAACAAAAGCTTTTAGACAATAGTGCTGAGTTGAGAAAAATCTTAGATGAAAGCACAAAATCGAAAGAATCTATAGGAACACAAACAGCTGCAATCGATTCAATACAATTGAATAGTGATTTACATAAAGATCAAAAACATTTTAAAGAAATTTATGGTTCTATACAAGAATCTTTAAATAAAGATCAAATATCTGATCAATTAAAATTTAATCAAGACTCTATTGATACCCAGCAACAAAAAACTTTTAATGAAGATATTGAACTTAAACAATTATTAAAAGAATTAGAAACAAAAGGTCAAGAATTCGATACACAACAAAGAACATTATCAGATGATCATTTTAAAGATTTAATACATTCTGAATTTTCAAATGATTATCAACAGAGAACATTACGGGATGATAGTATTGAACCAATATATTTTCGTGAAAAAGGACGTTATAGAATTGTACCTGGAGGGATAGATTTTGAACATTTACACGTGGAATAAAACACAAAAAAAAAACAATACAGGTAAAATGTTTAATTGATTTTTTACGTGAATAAGTTTTGATAGTAGCAAATATTTTAAAATAATTGAAAAAATTCCTATACAATCCAAGCGAACAACAATTTTCCAATTGTACGTAATCGTGATCGTAAAATAACATGAATAATTTCATTTTAATGGCACGTGACACTTTAATTGAAAATATCATACAGACTTTCAGGATGTACCAAGTATTATTCATTACAATTTCCAAATAATCGAAAAATTTTCTTATTTCATTTCGAAATTTCATCACTAAGTAATAATACCATATACGCAGAGAATCGAAATTTTATATTCGAATTGCAATAAAAATTCATCTGTCAAATGTCATTTCATTTTTGTATATAGTTTTGGAAGTGCAAAATGCATATTACATGATGAATTTAAATTTTATAATTTAAAAAAAAATTAAGACTTTCATAACTTTTATAACTTTATAAATTTTATATCAAAGAAAAACTGTATCCTAAATTTAATTCGATAAACATGCATATCGTATTATGTCAGTTGATTTGTTTTCGTTATTATTTTTTTCGCATTGTTGACTTTCGATTATCGATTCAAAAACAAAAAAAAATCAAAAATCCCACTACGATTTTCGATTCGCTTTTAAATTTATTAATATTGTGTTTGTGACTGTGTTCGTAAACAATAAACGAAAAGCATATGTAAGATTTTACTTTCGAAAAAAAAAGAGAAAAAATTTATTAAAATTTTTTTATATGGTCTTATAAAAATTATAATAAATTAAAAATATTTAGAATTTTTTTTGAAAAGAATAAAAGAATAATAATGCGCGAAAGTGAGAGAATTTTTAAAGCATATGACGTTCTAATTTTAGACATTCACTTTGTCTTTATAATGCCAAAAATTATTGTTCAAAATGGATTCTGCCAGAATTTATTGTTAAAAATTAACATAAAAATTTTTTATTTTTTTTTTCGAAATAAAATTTATAATTGATTAAATTTATTCATATTTCTTTTATATAATAAATCTGCTTGGGTATATTTATTCTTTTGTCTTTTTCTTTAACACAGAGAGATCACCAGTATTTCGAAAAGAAATACCAAAATGACTAAATCACATTTTACTAAAAGAATAAATAAAAAGTCAAAATAAACAAGGAATCAACAATTCCATACCGTTTACCGACGACTATAAATTAACAAAACAAAAAAAAAACCAAAAAAAAAAAAAAACACAAAAAAAAAATATGAAAAGGAAACAAAGAATTAATTTGTATAATTTCATAAATTTATCACCAGATGACATCACACTAGTTTTATTTTTAAAAATTTTTTATTTTTTATTTTTGAATTTCATCATTTCATTTATCATTATTTTTATTATCCAAAATTGATTTAAACCATTTTTTCTTTTTCAACACAACACATATGCATTTCGAAAGGAGTAAATGACATGAAATAAGTTTATACATATTTTGACTTAATAGTTATATAGCTTCATAAATAAAATTGAGAGGAAGAATCAATGTTACCAATTCAATTAAATATGACATATGAAATAACGTAATAGTAAATAATTTGACATATAAAATAATAAGGAATATAATGTTTCGTAATACGGGTGAATAAACTGTATGAGAGAAAATTTTAACTATTATACATCAATTAATATTGGATTACTTATAGTCACTATATTTACATAATTTAATATTATTAATAACTAGTCAATATAAAAAAAAATTGTTCTTTAAAATATTAACAAAAATATTTTTGTACAGAATTTTATGTGCTTATGTCAATTTCTTGTCATTTACAACTTATTACTACTAAAATGTAAAAAATAAACGAAAATAAAATTTAGAAAAAAAAAAATAAATTTAAAAATAAATATTTAGGATTATTTTTAATTTTAAGAAATGAGATCAATATTTTATATTACGTTTCTATAATCTCATAATAATTATATTATGAATATATTTTTTTTAAATTAAAATTTAATATAGGAATTTTTTGTAAATTGTCAACATTTAATTTGCTTATATATGTATAAAAATGCTGCCAGTAAGAAAGAAAAATTTAAAGGACCACAGAAAAATGAGATCACAAAAAAATTTAAAAACAAGAGAAATAAAAAAAAAATAACTTTTTGAATCATTTTAAGAGAAAATTTCCTTTTATAATTAATAAAATTAAAGTGATTTGAAAAGATATTTTATATTTTGTTAAAGTGAAATTTTTAAAATTAAAATTTATATATGTATATGTATATATGATTAATATATAATATAAATGTTGTAATATTACCCAGATATAGTTTGTAAAATTAATATAAAATAAATTATTTAAAAGTTTTTTTGAGTTTTTTTGTGTAAAAACCGTACGACGGGAAATAAAAATAAAAGAAAATATAGAGTATAAAAAAAGTACTGTTAAAGAGAGAGAGAGAATCGGTACTTTTCACAATTGTCACCGATTTGACGATCACGTGTTGATGATTTTTGTCACTGATGTCAGAATCGTCGATTGTTGCATTTATTTGCATATGTTATTGATCGTTATGGAAATTAAAGTGACGCTGTTTGACATAAATATCATAAAACATTAAAAAACAACATATTTTTATTAAAAACTTTAATTAATTAAATACCTTGATTCCGTTTCAGCCATCTGGTAAAAAGAAAATTTTTTAGCAATATAAAATATTTTGACAACTTGCAGTAACAATAAAAAAATTGCGGCGTTGCATTTTGATTTTTGCAAATTTTTGCATTAGCAAGAAATTATGAAATTCTGAGTGACGCCTCAAAATGATTATGAAAAGTAATTTTTGACATTTTGATTATAAAATTTACCAAACTCAACAGAAGAGAATGAAGTTAATTAGGTTGAATTTATCACATTTCTAGTTCTTCTATTAATAAATAGGCTGATTATATTTTCATAACATGTATGATTAAAGCTTTTTAAAGCAAAATTCTGAATTAGAATAAAAAATATGAATTCAGTGAAAACTAATGAAAGTTAGAAAGTACTTGTAAACGTGTCTTTAATTTTTCAAAACTTAAAATTTTGTTTCTTTGGAAATCGCTTATGATTCGGTATAGACCGTATGGGAAACTTTTAAAATTTTATCGATTTTCCTTAGATTACAATAATTTGCTTTCCTGAATTTTATATGATGTTCTAATATTTTGGATTGTAAAATTATGCTTAGAGTTAATCGTTTAGGATAATAGCCATTTAATATCAATTTATTTAATTTTAAAATTCCTTTAATAAGAAAAACTTATCTTACTTTCAAACCAATAAATGATTATAGTTTCAAATGAATAAATTATTATGTAGCCTGCTTAGTTACCACAGTCCTTTATCGATAAACGATTAAAAAACCATCGTTTTTCATCCTTTTCCTACTTCTCTTTCAATTTTAAAAAGGTTTCAT
Organism: Condylostylus longicornis; assembly: GCF_029603195.1. Taxonomy (NCBI): domain Eukaryota; kingdom Metazoa; phylum Arthropoda; class Insecta; order Diptera; family Dolichopodidae; genus Condylostylus; species Condylostylus longicornis. The sequence continues at coordinate 2,734,792 of NW_026577982.1, forward strand.
GTTTGTATGTTTAATACATAAATCATGTAAAGTAAAACAAAAAGAGGAAATCTTGTAATTTAATTTTGCGAAAAAATTTCGTGACATACTCGTAACATAAAAATGCAATATCTCATCCTCCCCGTGGATTTCCCAAAACAAAGAGAAAGAGAATTCTTTGCAATAAATCTCTCCCAATACATTGATTTTGGAAATAGTGTGATGTCAATAAATTCCTTACATTACAAATAAAATAAAACCACTCACATTATAATTAAAAAATCGAAACTTGATTGAAAAAAAAAACAATAAAACAAAAGAAAAAAAAATTGCTATCAATGACCTTTAACTAAAAAAAAATTATGTCGTGATTCTTTTGAACTGCTGTTATGCTTGTATCTTTAATGAAAACATTTTCATACACAGAATTAATTTAAAATCGTGATGCATTTTGTAATTCATTACGTCTGTTTGTTAAAATTTTTGTTTAACAAAATGACGAGCTTAAGAAAAATAACCTTGACCTTTTGTTGCCAAAAACTTGTTATAAATGAATGCATCTTCTCTAGCAAGAAAAAAAAAGAAAAAAAAAGATTAAAGAAAAATTCAACTTTCAATTTGGAATTTTGCAAATTGCCGTATAATTATGCGTTTATTTTGGAAATTTATTTGGGATTGCATTGGAAAGGAACAGGGAAATTGCATAACTTATCTGAGTAATAATTAAAAAAACAATTTATTTACTTGAATCACATTGCATCTTTATGATTCATGATAATTTTTTAAAGGTACTGTTTACATATAAAACGGATTGTCATTCCGAGTATGACCGAATGAAATAATGAGGAAATGTTGAATTAAGTTGTAACGCAAATCAGTTGGGAATCAATTTACATAATTATTGGTAAATGGTTTATTAATTTTTGTTTCCTCTTCTTTCTCATTATATCTATAATTATTAAGTATCAATTTATTTATTAAGAAAAATTTTTTTTGAGCAATAAAGTATAGTTGATTGAATTTTTGAATTTCGTTTTGAATGCCGAATATTAAGATTTTTACTCACTCGTTTCCGGGAGTCGTTTGCGGGGTACTGTTATCAAGATCTCGGCGAGATCTTAAAGCTTTCAAGAAGTTTATTAAAATACTACAGTAAGTAAATAAAAAAAGGTGCCTCTTTCTTTTTTCTGAGGTCACAGCAACGAGCGGGTTGATTATTTATAAAAAACCTTGAATCTAGTTGTAAATCCGTGCACAAAATTGACTGAAATTTCGAAATATTTTTTTCGTGAGTCGTGGGTTTATCACCCAAACATTCTCTCTCTTAAATCAGAGAAACTTGTGCCATATATAATTTCTTACTTGATCTATCAATTATGCAAATTTCATAAAATAAATATTGTACAATCATTCAACAAGAAACAACTACTTTAATTCAAATGATTTACCAAAAAAAACATTTCTAACACAAGTGAAAATAGTTTTTTGCAATGCAAATTTATTGATGTTAGTTCAACATTGTTTAACAACAATGTTACTAACTAAATTGTTAAAATCAAAAGCATTATCAACAGTTTAAATTCAATGTAATAAGAATAAATTTTTGCAGTATTAGATAATAGTGAACCACGATTATATACAACTGGTTAAAATGACTAAAATTTTTTTAAATAATTTAGAAATTTTAATGAACTTACGAAAAATTTAATTTGAAAAGTGAAGAAATTTTAAATAATGGGTGTGATGTAGTTGACATTTTTGTAATATAATATAAATTCAAAAATTTTCAATTCAATTTAAAGAAGTTCTACTGTTCAAGATTTTAATGTTCAACAATATTGTAATCGGTTTTTATTGTTATCAAAATTTAAAGATCAGTTCGAAATTGTAAGAGAAACCATTTTTTATTGTTTTTATTAAAAATAACAATGCAACATCATTCAAAACATATTCTACAAATTTTGACAGAACAAAAACTAATTTAATATTTTATTTTATTATTTTGCTATTTTGGAATTTTGTAGCAATTTTCGAGCATACAAATTGGAAAAACAACTAATGAAACAATGATTACAAACCACTGTCTTCTACTAGTACTAGTATTTGCATGTTATACAATAATAAATTTCAAAATTTTCGGAAAATTTTATTTCGTATCAGAACATTTATGTGTAAGAACAGAAGAATAAGCAAATTAAGAGTTGAAGGAACCATTTATTGCGAATTAGAATAAATAATAATTGTTTTAATTACAATTGCTGCTCAAACAGTATAATATTTTGCAAAAGCAGTTGATTTTTCTACCAAATTTCTAAAAAGAAATTCAAAAGATTACAAGAGAAACTAATTTTCATTCAACATTTCGACAATATTCCAAAAGAATCCTTGTATCTTAAGTGAACTAAAAGTGCCTGGAAATTGTCTAATTCCGTGCAGAAATGAATTCTCCAATGAGCTTTAAAAATTATAAATTTTTCAAAGTTAGAGGACCTTCTCCAATATATTAAAAGTCGACATACAAATTTACAATACAATTTTAACTAATGTTTACACAACAATTGTTGTAAATACAAGAAAAAAAATAGAAAATTAACAGAATAATTGCAATTTACAGGTTTACCTTAATACGAGTATGCCACTCTATATATATATTTTCGGAAAACAAAAAACATAAAATCAAAAGTGTAACAATTTTAGAGCATAAATTGCATATTATAAAATCCGCCCTTGCAATAAATCATCTAGATTGAAGTAAGCAATACAATAATAAAAAAAACAACAATGGTTAAGTTAGAAACAAATAAATAAATAGTAACAAAAAAAAAATAAAACAAAATTTCCGTGACTTGAGGTAATTTTTTTTTTGAGTTTGTTGTTTTTTTTTTATGCTACGCTACAAATGTGCTATTCTCCATTAAAACCATTGAAGTGTCTTTTTGTTTTCATATTAAATTTTATTACTTTTTCTTATTTTTCATTCTTTTTCTTGATACCATAAACTAATAAGTCACGATCTAAATAAATTCCAGAGCGTTTTTATATATGAGCATATCTAATGACATAGATGACCAAATTAAAAGTTTAGAGCTAAAGACAAAAAAAAAAATTCTAAGTTAAATGTAATTGTGTGGCGTAGACAGAAATTTTTGTACAGCTGCAGTATTCTTGAGTCTAATTCGTAATACATTAGAAATTTTCGGAACACATTTGAAATTTGAAGTTTTTGATTAATTGTAAGATTAGGTATTTACGAATTAAACTTTAAAAGAATTTGAGAGAATTTAAGAGCATTTGAGAAAAAATCCCGAAATTTCAAACAAACTTATTGATGAGAAAATAATTTTAATTCAATTATAATTCTAAGTTCTCTCAAATATTTTTTCCTCTCTATTCTGAATTCCTTGTTACTTTCTATTTCATTACGGTCTTTTCGTAAATGCAACATTAATTTTATGCACTCTCTGTAATTCAAATTTCAAATTATAATTTTGTCTCTAGTCTTGTGCACAAACACTTGCCTAAAAATTCAAAAGCAAATACTAAATTTAATATTTATTTTCGCTAGAACTATAAGAAATAAAACAAAAGTTTTTAATCACATGCCTCAACTCTATATATACGTATGATAAAATTTGACTTAAATTAAAGTTAATTTTAAATTTAAAAGTGTTCAAAATAAGTTTTGGACTTTAGGCGTATTTCTTAGGTTTGAAATAAGAATGATTTGATAATTTTACACAAAACAATATACAAACAAATTTTTTTTGCATTAAATGAAAAAAATTTTGTTTTAAGCACCATTCATTTTAAAAATTGGTAATGGTATTGGAATGTTAAATGGCAGTTATTGCAATTAATTGTTTTATGGTAAAATACAAGAATAACACGAATTAAAAAATTCCATTAAACATCGAAGGGTTTTAATTGATTTGTGAGAAGGAATTTGATTTAAAATGGTTGGTGCCTCATGTTATTGTTGTACAGCCAAAGAACGTTATTTTGTGATATCAGAATTTTTTTTTTCTGTTTCAAATTCACTTTAATATTGAAAATAACATATTTTGATTAAAATCTGACAAGATTAAAAAAAACTTTGATATTTTTTTGATTGATACCTGTAAAAATTTAGAGCACACCTGAATCAAATAACAATTGAAAGGATTTTGTGTTTTGATTGAATGCAACTTATGATTAACGAAAGATTTAAGAGAGAAACTTTGCATTTTCAACAAAAAAAAAATTAATGAAAATAAATTGAAATTTTTTGACCCTATAGCGAAATAAAATTTTTTATTGTTTTTGTTTTTTTTCAGTGTTAATTAAATTTTGACATTTTATTTTTTTGATAATTGTGGAATTTACACTTAATTTGCGTACATAGTTATTAGAGACAGCAAGAATTGACTTTCATATTAGTTCTTATTGTGTCTGTAGATTTCAGAAATTGAAAATAGAATTTTTTTCTTTTAATATTTTAAAGATAATTATTTATTTTGAATGACAGTAAATGACAGTATGCAAAATTTTATTTAATTAAAATTTTTGTATAACAAGGAATTTTTGACATATTAAAATTTATTGTAGTAATTTTGGACAGTATATATTGTGTTTCATATTTGCGACCTAAACAATCACAATATTTATGATTTTTAAGCTTTAAAATAAATGTAAATTTTGAATTTTTTAATCCAATTTTGTATTTTAAGGAATAAAGAAAAGAACGAAAATGGAAGAATAATTAGTACAGGCCTATAATATTTCAAAATATCCAATATCTTGACAAAGAGGTGGCTTTGAGATAAAGTTTAAGGTGTTAGTATGAAAATTTTAAATACCTTATCAGAAATGAGTAATTTTTTAGGCCATTGATGACAATATGAGCATGATAAATGCAAATGAAGCGATTTTAAAATACTATATTAATAATATCAATGCCAGGTCTACTGTTAAATTGGGAGCTATTAATATTATATACGATTGTGTCGAAATTTTGGATTATCTCCCAATCACACTCACAAATACAATAATTGCAGAACAAAAAATCGGCACTTCGAAAAACATTCAATAATTAATTTCTCATTCTGACTGTTTCCATTTACGGTCTTTATTTTCGATTAGTTCTTGTTCTTACTATTATTAACAATTAAATTTTGATATTAAATACGCAATAGAAAAATTTCAAAAAACTACAAGAAAATGTGATAAAACAAATAAAACGTAATATTATTATTTGTAAATAAAATGAAACTGTTATATTGAATTACCAAATTTGCACTATACCAAATATAATTTTATATAAATTCGAAAACAAGTTAATACAAATTTGTTCTAAATTTTTAAAACAAGTTTTCATTTGAAATCTAATATCCGCGATATAACTTCTATATGTTTACAAACCAGCAGCTGAAACTAGTTAAAATAATTTTCTATTATTAACTTAAATTTACTTATATCCCGTATATTTTTAATAAGTAGTATAGGTAAGGTAATTTAAATACTCGTATAAAATAGTTGGCATGTAATTAAAAATGATGAATTACAAATATTTAAAAATCAAGTTTCTCATTTAAATCTTTTGAATTTACAAATTATAGAATTTAAAAATCTAAAGTTTAAAACACTATGTAACCCGTATAAGGTCTTTGAATATAAATAATTAAATTGTAATTCATCAAAATTTACTAAATATTTATTTTATCGTATATAAATATTTTTTTCAATATTTTAGAATTAGAAATAAACGAGTGATACCATCTGGAAATATCCTGTGTTTTTTTGGTACAATTTAATTTCATAAATAATTTATAATAAAAATTGAATTTATAAATTTATTTATTTGGAAATCATATTTTTTTATACTTAATGATTAAGTATTATTATAATTTAAGCCGGTTTTAATTACGATCTTTTTCAATATTCAATTTATGTACACGTATTTAGAATTCAAAATTCCGTTCTAATCGATTTATTATCAAAATAAATTAGAAATTATTTTTCTGATTCTATTTAAAAATTCAAAAATAATAAAAATATAATATTAATATTAAAATTATTTTATTATATTTTATAATTTTCAAAATACTAAAATTTTGAATAATAAAGAATTATTATTGCCATAAATACAAGGACTGTAAAAAAATAATAACCAGTTCCTTTTAAAAATAATGTAGAAAGTTTTATTGTTGGTGTTGTTGCTGGCAACATTAAGTCAAAATTATTAAATTTAAATTAAATTTTAATAAGTTTTTATATAAGGGGAAATTTCTAGCTATTCACGCATTCTTTTATACATTTTGAGAACGAGAATTTTTGATGAGACAATAGGGACTAGCATGTGGCAAAAAAGGAGTATTTGCATGTAAATTTTAAATATTTTGTACAACACAAAATTATATAAATATTTTAAATATTTATCAAAAGATTGTTGAAATACAAAGTTTACTTAGATGGCTGTATCAATTAAAGGGACCATATGATATTCTCTGGGTAATTAATTTTTGCAAATATAAGGGAAATTCAGTTATTAAGTTGAATATTTACATAATAGAATAGAGATACCATTTTGAAATCTTGTACATTTTTCTAAGTCATTAGATAAAAAAACTATGAAAACTAATATCATGTAACTGCGATAACAACTAACAGTGATAAAATTGGAGAGAGCTGCAGTATGTAAGGTTCATGTGATTCCGAAATCTGAACATATTATAAATAGTGTAGATATTCATAAGAAAAACCTGATTCAGAGGTTTCCAAATCATATTTAAAAATGCGTCGGTCTTATGCAGGGACAGAGTTATACTAAAATTTTTAAGCCCCTATAACTCCGGTATATCCTCAATCATTCAAATTTTTTAATAGGAAATGCAATAAATAAATTCTTCTTTATAGTATGCATTTAAGATTCTCTTTTATTGTTATACCATATTAACATTTTACCTTTGAAATTCGCTCTGCCCCGACTTTTGGAAACAAAATTAATTTTTACTGTAAAATAAATGTCGCAGTTTGTAAACAAATGAAAAAATTAAATGGTTACTTTTATAGAAAATTTGATGAAAATTTAATTTTCAATTTTCAATTATTTACAAAATTTTGTTTTGTTTCTCTACATGTAATATATTTACTTACTTACATAAATATAAATTTTAACATTAATAACAAAAGAAAAACTTTAAATGTTGCCGCTTAAAATGTTAAATGTAATCTGCTTGAGAAGCGTGTGTGTGCGCGCATGATTTTATTTTTATTTTGATTATTGTTATTAATGATTTAATAATTTAACTATGCGGTTTATTTATTATTTTAATATAGCGCATATAAGCCATACCTTTATTTATTTATTTATTTACAAATTTTGTTTTTTTTTTAATTTTTTCATTTTCAATATGATGAATGCATGTTAAAATTACGCGTTTGTAAATAAAATATCAAAAAAATAAAAAAAATACGAGCGTCACGTTTTAAATTTTGTCCGTTTAGTGTTCGTTTCGATTAAACGCCATTCTTTCACTCTTTGCGGTAAACATGTTGTAGGTAATATATCTGGGATGCTCTTTAATAATTTCTTAAAATAATTTTCCTATCTTCAATAGGTTTTGAAATTTATCATAAATTATTTTAATTCATTTTACTTGTCCCTGAGGTGAGTGAAGAAATGAGGAACTGTTCCATGTGACATAGAGTGCGTTTAAAGCAGTATGTGTATATTGAGCCCTATTAAAGTCAATAATAAGAGAGGATTAGGACAGAAAGAATAAAACGAACGAAAACTCGCAATTTGACATAAAGTGCTGCATTTCTACGCCTTTTCTTACGGAATATAAACACAAAAACACGACAGATGAAAACAAATTGTTAGCCAGTTTGACCAGCAGTAGGAAGTTATGATCACTCAGGTGCACTCTAGCGATTAAAGTCAACAATTATTGATAGATCTGACCACGATTTGAGTTCGCATATTTTTGTCTTACAATGAATTTTAACACTTGCAAGGAAAACAAAAATTTCGATGACCCCATGATTTTTCAAGTATATGAGTTAGTTGGAATCATAAAAAAAAAACATTATCTTACAAAATCTTACAATCTTATATGGGCGAATGGAACAATATATAACGCGACAAGGAAGTTGTGGCCTTGCTTCGCACTAGGGATTTGATATCTCTCCGGCGGGAGGATTTTGTCACGGTGATAGAGTTTTAAGTGAATAGTGTCTGGCGACACCATAATGGGCCTTGCAACCTTAAAACTTAAAATTTTGAGAAATACAATTAAAAATAATATCAATGAAACAATTAGTAGAGAAAATGTAATTCAAATCTACAAAGTAGTTTCCGACTAATTAATATTTAAAATCTTTTTTTTTCCCGAATATCTTGTATATGGCTCTTGTCGGGAATAAGCACTAAACCGACGATTTGTTGCTCTTTTCTTTTAAATAGCGGCTTTTTCTTCAAACTTCTCTCATCTCTTATGCGAAATATTAAAATTTTACACCTGTTTTATGTTTGAATATTTTTATTTTTAATACATAATTAATTTACGCAGTTTATTATTAATTTTGCTTATCTTCTTCTTTAACAATATTAGAAAATATTTGAAACCAAGAAAATACAAGCATAATAACAACAACCAAAAAACAAAATTTTCATATTTTCTTAAATAAGCGAAGAAGCGTTAATAGAGCTGTTGAATTTCAAAAAAAAAAAAAATACTTGACCGATATATTACATTATAAACAGGTAGGTACAGTGGTTCATAAAAAGGTGGATAGGTCAGTAATTTGTATAATGATATGAGTTTTTTCTTTATTAAAGCGTAAATTTGTGTTTTTTATATATTTTATAAGATTATGATATAATTTTATTTAATAAGAAAAAAAAAAACAATTAAATTATTATAAAATTCATCGCTTACTAGAAATTTCATTTCAACCGAAAATTGTATTAATAGTAAGTAGAGTAGTATAGTTACTGTTTTGCTACTTGTATTAAGCTAACCGTAACGGAATCATAAATTAATTTTAATAATTGATTATATAAGTAAAAAGCTATTTCTCCTGTTATTAATATGTAGAAAAAATTGTTACATAATTTTTTTGAGTGTATAAAAGTATTTATGATTTAATTATCGAATAGAAAATAATAAAGTATGTAAATTTATAAAAAAACAAAAAAAAATATAAATTTAATAAGTTTCTCGCTTAAATCTTTCATATACTTATTTTGTAGGCTTTAACTAAAGGGTAATTGTACAAAGATTCACAAAATATTAAAAGTAAATGTTGAAATAAATTTTAAAAAATAAATAATTTTATTATTGTGAATGATTTTTAATTGATTACCATATTTTAATTGAAGATTATTGAGTTTTATTAGCAATTTTAAGCGGAACACAATACAAAATTTTTTGCTTTTTTTTTATTGATATTGTTTGAATGATTAAAGATAATGATTTTGTTCTTAAAACTTGCTCATATAGACATCATATTTCTGAATTAGAAATGATTACAGAAGTAAACAAAGAAAATCTCCTCATACTACTGTGGAACAGATAAGGTAGAAAAATTACAAAAGAAAACTTCGAAGAACCAATGGAGGAATACCGATTTACAGATGAATGTTCTACCAATTGAGCAAATTGTCGGCAATTTGCTACATTGGTTGCATTTCAAAAGAAGTAAACAAAGGAAAGCGTCTTCATACAACTGATGAACAAATAAGTGACGTATACATAAAGAAATGAGTCAAGGTAGAAAAATTAGAAAAGAAAAATTCTCCTCAAAGAGAAATTCGAACCAGTAATATATTGTTTTATAGGCAGATACACTACCAATTGAGATACTGAACATTTAAACTGTGACAAATTCAGTGTGATATTCCGGATTTTGATACGTGATCAACACTAAATATCAATAATAAATAACATAAAATTTCGATTTGATATGACATTTGTTGGACAAATTGTTATCTATTGTGAATAATCAGTTCATTTTTTGACGTAACAATGATGATAACTAAAATTAAGTACATAATAAGTTAAAAATAAATGTTATGAAATTTCAAATCTTTTAATAATGTTAATAAAATAAATGAATTTGAAGAAAATTATAGAAATTGAAAATTATTACAAGTCGCTTGTTCACTCACTATATTGGAAAATTTTTATAAATTTATAAGAAATACTATGTATATATTATGTGAAAATTTAATAAATTTACACCTTCCATTTTAAGATTTTATGAACGAAAGTTTAAAAATTATTATTCTATACGGGATTCGAGTACAATTTTTATTATAATTTCATAATTCTCACAATTACCATTTAAGCACTTGCCATAATTTCTATTTTACGTACAATTTATTAATTTAGTTTGGGTAAATATTTGATTTTCAATGTATTATAGGATTCATGACAACTTTAAAGTTTGAAAGTAAAACGTGTTTTATAATAATTAACTGTAAAAATATTTTTTGTTCCCTATTTAGAAAAAAAAAACAATTTCGTGCAATTTTATATTTAGTTTTTTTTTTTTCATTTAATAATTATTAAATTAATTAAGTATATTTGTCCAACCTGATTATATTTTAGACCAATAATTAAATGGGTAATGGTAACAGTAATTGTGATTGATAGCAAATATTTAAGCAAAATTTCATTATTTTTATTGATTGTTTAAGCTCCTGCGATAATTAACAAAAAAAAAAGAACAATTATTGATAAACAAAAGAAAAATCGACTTAATTTCGATATAATTACTATCGATTGTAATTATATAATCGAAATATTTCAATTTAAACTAATTAATTCACGATTTTATTAGAATATGGTTCACGTTATTTATTGTGGTCAAATTAAATATGAGAAATCATGGCATTATTTTGAAATTGAAATTTATTGTGAATATTCAAGAAATTAGGGCGATTTCATAAAATATTTCATCTTAATCCTAGAATTCATAGGTTTTGTTTTTGTATTAATCTGTGTCACTGTGGCTGTAATTTGTTTCGATTTAATAAGATTTTCAATGGAAATTTATGAAAATATTTGATTAGGCTAAATTAGCAGTTAAGTGCTAACTATAACCTATTTTTTTCTGTGATTTTCGTAATAACATTTCAGGAATCGAATATGATCCGGAATCGATAACCTTAACGATATTGTATATATAGGGTACCGCGGAAAGGACCTTCAACAGTTATACATTATTTGTTTAGCCACATTTTAGCAAATTTTACTAATGAGATGCATTGTTCCTAATAAATTATAATAAAAATTTCAATAGAATTTTTAGCGCAATATGGTTTTCATCTATGTTTTCATTTAAATTGGTGGTTGGCCTCCTCTTTGGACATTGCGAACTAGCACAAATTGTGACAATTTGGGGACCGTTTAAGTAGATATGCCATGATGAAGATGAGACGACTGAATGTATTATCTTCTTTTGTGAAGCATTGGCAAGGAGGCTCACGTGGGGGGATATGTAGTAATACCCTCGTACTTGTGAGGGTAGCAGGCACTTTATAAACAGTGGGGTGTTAAAATAAATTTTTATGGCTGCAGTGACTTGGTTTGAGGATGAGCCCTGCTTATCTTCTAATGTAATTGTTTTCATGTAAAAACTATTTTAAAAGTTTTAGAAAATTTAAAAAACAAATTCATTGTTTTTTGTGAACTAACAATTTTCTAAAGTTTTCTTTTAATTCCTGTAGGCATTCTATCCTCAGCATCACCGTAAATTGAACAAAATACATTAGTTCCTTATAAAGTGTAAAAAAAGATTAAAGTATTATACTAAATTTTGTTAGATTTTAAAGTAGTTTTAACATTATTTAAAATTTTTATTAAGTATATGTAACTCAAGAAAAAATTATTTTCTATTATTGACATAAATGTTGCGGTACGATCCAATACGATCCAGTGCGGTTAAGTAAAACGAATAATGCGGTTTTTCTTTCATTATTTCAAAAGCCACTCCTAAATGAAGGCAAATTCTTTGTGTTTTTTCCCCTTTTTTTTACTTTTCAACTTTCAAATTATTTAAAGTCTAAATAAAATTAAACAAAAATAAATTCTTTATATACCTGTCACTTTTGAAAAACTTCTAATCATTGCGTTTTTATCTTGAGCACGAATTCAAAACATATACTATACACGAAGAATAAATGAAAATTAAATAAGAAAAAATCATAGAAGAAAATAGAAAAATTTAAATAATTTTTTCTAAGCGCCATAAATATGCAAAATACTTGCGCTTTTCATTGTTAATGCTGTTATTCTTTTCATTTTCTATTCAAATTTCATACAGACATGAGACGCTATAATTTATGTGCATATATGCGCTCATTCAGATACAAAGAACGCATATATATAAGTGCACCGTATATAAATGCAATATGAAAGGTTTGGTCATTATGTTTGAGTAGTAAAAAAATGAAAAGAAAACCACATATTTACAAAATAAATTACAGGTGCATTTTGAAGCAAAAATTTAAAGAGTCTGAAATGGAAAATCAAGATAAAAGTGAAAAAATATCAGAGATGTTTATAAAAATATCTAAACGAATGATAATCATATAGTTTATGGTAATAATAATAGTAAGTAATAGTAAATATAAAGTGGTACTGGTATGATAGTTGAGAAAAATAAAATGAAATAGTTTCAGATTAGTCATATATTAACCGTTATAACGCCATATTAGCATATTAATGGCGCGAGCGTAATTTATTTCTTTATTTCAGTTTTTATTTGTTGAATATGGGCAAAATATTGTATGCGCGGCATTTACACAAAAATTTATACAGAGACAAAGCTACATTTTAAATATGAAGTGTAAATTTTATTTAAATGTTAAATTTAAAGTAATGTTTTATGGGATTTTTTTAATCAACATTACACACCATTATTAAGAGATATGAGAATCGAAAAAGGAATTTTTTTAATCTTCCCTTCTCTTATTCATTGCTTTTAATAGTAAGAGCGAATTTTTCTCTGTACATAAACACAGCAAAATTACAAACTGTAATTCATGTGCATACTCAATTGATTTTATTTTGACATCATTAATTAAATAATTGATGATGGTAGATAATCAGTCATGCTTATAATAATCATAATGATCATCATTATTGCCAATATTTGAAGAGTATACTTGCATAAAGTGTACATGCATGCATATCTAAATGCAATATACTTATTATTAATTTGCCATACAAAGCACATTGTAGAATTTAATGCACGCGTTTATTACATTCATTGTTAATTATTATCTTGCGTTGTTATTTTATTTACTGTTGTTAAAATTATAAATATTCAACATTTACAATTACGTTTTATTTACTATCATGTCAGTAATTGACTTGTACAATACAATTAAAGGCAGCATAATTATTGATTTTTATAAAATTTATTTATTTATTTTTTAATTAAAAATATTTTTTATTGAAAACGTACATTGCATGTATAGAGAGTGTAAATGTATGTATGTCCATATATGTTTATAAAGGTATATAGAAAGAAAAAGAAATGATGATTTTTTCTTGTTTTGGAGTTTTTGAAATTATTTTGAGAATGGAATTTATTGGCTTTGCGACATTTACATGAAATTAATTAGTGATAAAATTGTTGAGTACAAAGCGGCATAATGATAAATTAATTTATTATGTATTTAAAGTGTTATACAAATGGTAAAATTTAATGGCAACTGGTAATAATAAAACAGTAAAAGTGACAGGAATTTAATTTGAATGTTAGTTGAGAAATATGTAAATGACGTGTTAATGTTTTTAAATGTAATGTGCATATGTATACATAAAACAAAGATGAAATGCAAAAATAAAGTCGATGAAATCCATTATTAATAAAATAGTACGATCATTTTTCAAAATTTAAATTTAGAATTTTGTATAGTCAAGAACTAGCTATAGAATAAAAGCTATTATTAAAATGTAATTTGCATACATTTAGGAGGAATCTTAAAGGAAAAATGAACAAAAAGTTTAAAACACTTGATTCAACTTTTCAGTTTTTTTAATTAATTTAAGAAAGGTATTAGGGTATAATTTTGGATCAAAACGCGACTATTGCCACAGAAGATCGAACAGAAATTTAACGAAAGAGCTATGGTGTTGAATAAATAAATAGCGGACGGAATATAAACTTGACTGTCGAAATTAGAGCATTTGTTGTTGTCTGCTATCACTGCATATTGTCGCATAGAAAGGAAATTAGTTCAAATACAGAAATAATCTCATAAATTTCTCCAAAAATTTTAACCAAATTATTTTTTTAGAAAAAACATATTATAATTACGAAAATCAAGTTAATAAAAACTTAAATAAAAGGAAGGCTTCGAGCAAAAAATCAAGTAAAAATGCTAATTCTATAAGGACTCAATTTTTCTTAAAGTCTTAAAATATTTCTAACATTTACGTCCAATCTTTAAACTAGTTTTACTCAAAACATATAATTCTTACTAAGCCTGTTTTTCCTGATTGCCACAGGTGTAAGTTAAATAATAATTTAAATATCTATCTAATTGCATTTTTTACAATTGTGCTAAATTTCGCATTAAATAATTTCACAACAATTTTTTTTTTAACACTTTATTTCAAAAAATTTTTTGTCCTCTTTTTCTTCGTGTAATAGTTTTTAATCTAAATTAGATCAACGTTTAGTTAACAAAAATTTGATGTAAAACTAAGCCATGCATACGCACTTGTATATATACTTCAGTATTAAATTATATACTCATACATTAAGTTAATTACATACATACACACATACATATGTTGGGTACATGTTTGTTTGTTACAAAATATTATGACATCATAAGTGCCGATTTGCTTTACTTTAAAGTTGATTAATTTTTATTTTATTTTTAATTTAATTGTGGAAACGCAGGTATTGTTTTCGTATCTACCGGAATTTCAGGAATTGTAAATGAAATTTCATTTGCCATTTGTTTTGTAAAAATTTTTCCTGCAAATATTGACAACTTTTAGGCACTCTCTCTTCCACTTGAGTAATTCGATTTTCAATTCCTTTATTTATAGTTTATTTTAGCGGAAAAGGAACATCGTTCTAATGTTCAATATTGTTCTCCAAATCTGACATGAATAATAATAAAAAAGAAATTTAACATACATACTTAAACTTACTTACGTAAAACGCTGAACTCGATGCTGAATTGATAGTCCGGTACGTGAAATTAGCCGATCAAAGTACGTATTCTAAATTTTGTCAATATTCGAACACCACACTTTCCAAGATGAAATTAAGTCACTTTGACGTTCACAACTACAACGAAACACGCTTAAAACATTTGACAGACAAATAATTCGATATCGTTCATTTGGCTGTTCACATCAAATAGTTATTTTGTTTTTTTGTGTATGAATAGCGATAATAGGAATTACAAGATTTTTCAAACAAATTAAAACTTACAAAAAAAAAGGCAAAAATATTGTGAAAACATCATAAATGTGACAGCTTTATGAAGTGTGAATTTTAAAGTTAATTAAAAAGAATGAAAAAATAAGAAAGAGAAAAAATCATTTACTTATGACACATGAAGCATATTTTCAATTTACTCGTAATACTAGAGCAAAACTGGTAATTGATTGGTGTTGTACAATGAATGCGATGATGGCGATTACATTTTATGTGTATGTCGAACATACATAATATTATGTATGTTGAATTGTACGAAGAAAAAAAGCACGATAGAAGAAAAAAAGGTTAGATCTTGACCTAGTCAGTCATCAGTATAGTAATTCTTTGCTGTATAATTTTTCTGGTTTATTTTTTATCTATTTTTGTTGCTTTTTTTTTCAAACTGGTATCATCTGATGGTGTCATTAACTTTATTGACACCTTGGTTCTTTATTAATATTTTTTGTTTTTCTTTTAAGTCTAGTCTAATTTCAGGTTTTAAAATTGTTATAACCGTTGTTTATATTTCAATAGAGATTATGTAATTACTGATTAAATAATTAAGATTGTTACGGTTTAAGAGTTAAGTATGTGTAGAACGATATTTTAGAAATAAGGA
This sequence comes from Condylostylus longicornis, assembly GCF_029603195.1. Classification (NCBI taxonomy): domain Eukaryota; kingdom Metazoa; phylum Arthropoda; class Insecta; order Diptera; family Dolichopodidae; genus Condylostylus; species Condylostylus longicornis. Next base: position 2,750,825 of record NW_026577982.1, read on the forward strand.
AATAGAGCACTTAAAATTTTTGAATAAGATAGAACTTATATTTAATTTTAATGTAAAATAGTTGTACCAATAAACAATATTCCACAAATCTTATTTTCATAAACCTATTTTCATTTTTGATTCAGAATTATATTTTCTGCTAAAAAATGTAAAGAAATAAAATTTTCATTACAAAATGTAGTCAATCAAATTCAAGGCTTGTAAAATAGCGGATTGCACTTTAATAATTCGAATTTAGAACTAGTATCTATTTAAATCAAAATAATGAAAACGATCTGAAATTAATTGTATTACTTTATTATTTTGCATAAATTTAGGGGAAACATTAGAGTAATATCATTTTTGAAGCAGGGAATTTCAGTAAAGTTTGGAAGGTAGAAGAAATAGGGTATCGGAAATTGAAGTTTTGGAAATTTTGCAGCAAGTACTTGTTAAATATATTATTTATCGTGTCTTTAAGCAGTTAAAATTTTAGACTCATTTGCGTCACTCCTATAGGAAAAAAAAATGGCTTAAACCCAGTTTGGGATGACGCTCAATTTTAAGAATCAATTCGATAATCTGATAATATTATCTATAGTTTTTCGAAATAGAAGAAATAATTTCTGACCTTTCCTTGATTATGTAATTAACAAATTACTTTTGGTTTGCATAAAGCACATATACTTTGTCAAAGACCAAGTCTTTACGTCTTGAAAGAGCTATAACTTAGAAAGAAGGGAGAACACGAAAATTTTTTATAGGTAAAAGTGCCTTCATTAAGATGTATTTGCGGACAAAAACTTTATTCCTCTATTTTGAACAGTATAGAAGTTTTTGTAAACAAGCTAATAGATGGATGGGTTTTCGGATGAACAGACTTAAGCGTATTTATTTAAAATATTTTTAAATGTGAGTTTTTGAATATTACAATAATATTTTATTAAATTTATCATTCTTACAAAACAAACTGTATTATTAAAACACACAGTATTTATAATAAATAATGAAAACCACAAAACAATTTAACCCTTACATTTCCCTAATTATTTATAACCAATTAAATAGTACATTCCAATTTTTGCGAAATATAATTTTTGAAAAAAACCCTAATTACTCATTCCGACTATTTAACTATGACTTGGCATATAAGTTTGATTTTCAAACAAATATTGAAATTGATTTTGGTTTTAACAAAAATTGTCGAAATTTTTTACGAGCATATGATGAATGAAAATTTGAACAAACAAACTATGAAATCGCTATGCTAAAAATTTTAAAAGTTATTTGTTATAATCCAACGGTACATTGTAAAATTGTTATTAGTAAAAATAGGACAATGTTGTTGCTAATCCAAACTAGGAACGAAAGGGTTAAAATCATATTGACTCATTCTATATACCGGTATAAATAAAATTTATTTAGATTTGAAAATAATAAACATTTATTCTATTTGATAGAAACAGAAACGTTCTATATATTCGAAAGTTAAAAAAAATATTAAAATAAAAATTAATTTTATTTATAAATTTAAAATATTATTCAAATTTATTTTCATTTCAATAGCTTTTCGTTCAATTGTGAATGGATCTGTGATACCAAATAAAGGTATACATTTTACACCACGCATATGTCGTAGATATTGTTATTAAAATAAAAGGTATTAAAACTCTGCAATATTAAATTTACACAATTATAAAATTAGTAAAAATATTTTAAATTCAGGTCAGAACGGGCACACTTTTTCAAAATCTGTATAATTAGCGATAAAATTTACTCAAAATTTTTAAAGTAAATTATTAAAAGTGATTTGAATTCTAAATTTTTATTAATAAAGTTTATTTTTAGAATTACAATAATAATAAATTAAATTTGAGTCACAGTATAATACTTTAGTCATATTTAAAACAAAGGTGTAATACCACAAAAGCCCCAAAAATTCCTTTAACACTCAAACAATATAAGCAAACAAAAAAAATATGAATACCTTCGAAAAATAATGAACAGTTAATTGTTCTTTAACAGTAAAGAATATTGCTTGCTATCAGAAGAGTTCTATTAACAATTATAATTTTATACTATACACAGAAAGATGTATAAAGGAGTTCGGAAAGTAGGCATTTAGAACAACTGGAAATTTCGAAAAAATGAATTTCTTCGTATTTAAAAAAATATTAAAATTTATTTTTATTACAATATTTTTTATTATAATGGCTAGCGATGGTAAAAAACGAATATTTTTTCAAAGTGTACACTATACGCCATCTTTACGACGTGGAAAGTATAATCGGGGTTGATAATAAGTTTTTATAAAAATTATTTGTTAAGTATATAAAATGTAAGAATCACTAACTTCCAGGCGAAAATAAAGCTGCAGATATTATGGCTTTACAATAGCTCTTTAAAAAAATCTTGGGTGACTTGCAACAATTTACATAGTCTAAATTTAGTTTATTACAAAATTTTATTGAGATATTTAGGAATATTTGGAATATTTACTCAAAAATTTTAAATTGTACTGTAATAAAAACTTGTTTTCATAAATTTTAAAATTATTAATAATCACAATTCACAAAAAATGTATAATAAAAAAACAAAGTAATTTAATAAAAACTTGTTTAACTAATTTTATTGATTCGTCATCTAAGAGAGCAATTTTTGTAAAGTTATTTTTACTAAATTAACAGGTTATTCTAGCTTTAATATGTGAACTAGATTATAAATTAATGTTATACATACTCTGAATATTTATGTAAGTGAAATTTCATAATAATTGTCAATATTTTACTAAACTACTAACCTAATTAAAAATTTATTTAAATTAAAAAAAAAAAAACAAAATTTTAAAAATATTTTCATATGACGTAAATAACGCTGGTGATTTATGCAGTTCATACTTACATACATTTGTAATTTGACAAATAGTGAGAAAAAATATTTAAAATAAAAATTTTTAGAGAATCTGTTAATTAGTTCTCTTTATAAAGCCAAAAATGTAAATTCAGCTCATAGTAAAAAATGTAGTCACTGTTCAATTTTCCATTACTGTTCAATACGTTCGAGAAATTATGAAAAATATTGAATTATTATAATTGTATTGCGGTTGGTAATTTTAATATTAGCCACAATTTTATTCTACGTTATTTTGAAGTATAAAATATTTGTGAAATCAGTAAATGAATAAAATTTCATTTTGAAGAAGCTATGCCAAACGGAAAGTGAACAAAAAACAAAATGAAATTTTATTCAATGAAAATAATAGTCAATATTTTTCTTCTTTTGATGATCGTACCGGAATTTGGACAGGGATGTCCAAATAATTCAGTTCACCAAACACCATTTAGATGCCGTAGTAAATATTGTAGAGGAAAATAGAAAATTTAAAATTGAATGAAATATGTGTTTTTTTTTTTGAAAATTTGTAATATTGACAAAAAAGTGTAAATAAAACAATATGAAATAAATTAAAAAGTTGTTTTAGTGTTTGAATCTGAATCACTCTAATGTGTGTATATGACATGCATGGTAGAGTGACTCAGAAATATGCGTAATTTTAAAAGTAATATGACATATGTCAAAGTGCCATATAAGTAATTTAAAATTTAATTTTAATGATGTCTGCAAAAAATTCCAAAAATTTGACATTTCTCTAATTTGTGGTGGCGTACAAAATTTAGAAATAAGTTGTCAAAAAATGGCATTTTATGACATTTATATTGAATTATATTACCTCATTCTTGTTCTGTCAAATTAGCTGTTTGACAATTAAAAATATTTTGCACATAATTTATTCATTTTATACATACTCAAATAATTTTTCAAAAAAATACAAAATACATATCATAAATTCAGTGACTGAATATCTTCCATTTTGAATGAACCACTGATCGGAGAGTGAACAAGTTCTATAAATGAAGTTCAATTTAACAAAAATTTTCTTCAAAATTTTTCTACTTTTGATTTTGATGATTTCATCCAAATTCGCAGAGGGATGTACTGCAATTAGCTTCACACCAGCTAGATGTTATAATAGATATTGTAGAGGAAAATAGAAGAAATTAAAAATGATTGAAGAAATATTCTTTTGTTGCTAAAAAATTTTTAATATTGAGAAGAGAGAATAAAAAGATTTAAAAAAAAAAACAAAAAAATAATGTTTCTTTTTGAGTGTTGTTTTGAAATTTTTGACATATAAATTACGTTTTCCTAAAGTGACTAATTTTACGTTTTGAGTCGTTACAACTTTTAGTACCAATAGAATAAATACTTACACATACACAAAAATTGATTAAATTAAGATATAACACATTTTAATAAAAAAACCGTATTGGAGGAAATGATGAGTTGCCCTCCAGCATTCATATATTTGACATAAGCAGTTGAATGAATTTAAAAGAATGAACGCTTTGAAAATGTACTAATGTTAAAATGTAGTCACAATGTGACAGAAAACTTTTTTACACACAGTTTATTTAAGTATGTATGTATACACTTATATAGTTGTACGAAAAATAGAAAATACTTTCATTTTAAATCAGTCACTGACCGAAGAGTGAACAAGTTCTATAAATGAAGTTCCATTCAACAAAAATTTTCTTTACAATTGTTTTACTTTTGATGATTTCATCGAAATTTGCACAGGGATGTTCAGTTAACTTAACACCAGCTAGATGCTATAATAGATATTGCAGAGGAAAATAGAAGAAATTGAAAATGATCAAATGAATTTAAAAAATATGTAATATTGAGAAGAAAAAAAAAAGGATTGTAATAAATTTAAAAAAAAAAAAGATAATTTTTATTTTTGACTGTTGTTTTGCAAATTTCGACGTATAAGTTACATTTTCCTAATTTTGAGCGGCTGTAGTAACCAAATTTTGACAACAATAAAATAAATACTTATTCATGTACACACAAATTGTTTAAATTTAGATATCCTGTGCCTTATTTTTTAGAAGAAAATTCATTCGGTAAGTATAAAAAAATAATCTCGCATATGGACTTTCGTTTATATCATTTAAGGGAGATGGTATGTTACGTTCCAGTATTCATATTTTTGACATAAATTGTTGTCAAAAAATGGATGCACAACATGAAACTAATCAATGAATATATTTTTTTAAAAATGCAATTATGTTGCGAGTCTCGAAGAAGTCACTTTTCGGTCTATTGTGAACACATTTAATGAAAACAATTTTAAAATTCGAACAATGTAAATGAATTGTATGCACAATTGATTGGTCAATGAAATATTGGTCAGAAACCTTAAAATATTATAATTAATTCAATAATGTTGTATGATTCAATGCGATTTAAAAATCGCCATATTATTAATTTAGTTATTTTCTGAATACTCAGTTGATATCAACTAGCATTTTTATTTACATTCTTATAAAACGCGGATTAAATATTTAATGATGGTGTTAGTTTTTGGATATCGGAAAATTTTAAGTTACTTGTACATTTCTTTACTATTGATTTTATTTATAGCAAACTGTACAGCTTATTTTTACTCCATGCATGCGATCGAACAGATTTGGTTGCATAGAAATGTCAAAATACAACTCTAATATATAATGATTATGACCATCTGTCACACAATTATATATTATAACGATCATATCCATGTCATAACGACATATAATTGAACGTGCATGCAAAAGGTCATTAAACTGTCAAATAAAGTATTATTATAAAGTTCGAATCAATCAATACAACCATTTGTATGATATCATACAAATTAATGAGATTTTAACATTTTTGAAAATTAAATTTGTTCGTTTTCAAGAATTTTTCCGGGGAATTTTATTTTTAATACAAAAACATTTTTTTTATGTGGTTATGATGAATTTTGCACTTTAAGCATTTTTAAAGTAATTAATTAAAATTTTAATTTTAGTTGTTTTAAAATTTTCAAGCTTAATGGTTTTAAAGAGCCAGAATTAATTAAATAGAACAAAAATACAAATTTTTTATAAAAAATAAAAATGTCAATGACAATATTACAAATAATTTCTGTCATTTTAATTTTAATTTTTGGTCTAATCACCTATTTAAGAGCAGAAATATTACCAATGGGTTGTTCAACAAGTCAATCAAATACAATATGCAGTTTATTTTATACACCCAAAATTAATAAGGGGCGGTCATACGGTAGAGGATGAATATTGTTCTATAATAGTTGTTTTGACAATATTGTTCTAAAAATGTACTAAAATTCTAAAAAAAAATTATATTTAATTTTGTTGAATAAATTTTATGAAAACATTTGTAATGATTATTTTTTTTCTAAACTTACTGACAGATTACTGACACATTATTAAAATTTTTTGAAGGATAAAACTCAGCACTAGATATTTATCGGAATAGTAGAACATCAAATTCCTCTATATTTGCAACAATTGAAAAATTTGAAATACTCACAAACACTACATGCCCTCATTTTCATAGACGAAATGACTTCTTTTAGGTCTGACACATTACAAAACTATGTAAAATTTGATAAATTTTATTTTTGGTGTGATTTGGAATTGTAATTTATGCCATAACTTTAATATAAAAGCGTTACACTATAGTTATTACACTATATATTTTAGTGGCTTTCTTTGTGGTTAAGAATTGTTTTATTGTACATAATTATTTTGAGGTTTTTAATAATAATAGACGTACAGTCATATTTGTATTATGTATTAAAAAGCAGCTAAGATTGTAAATGTGATTAACAAAAATTTAACTTAATGAATAATAAATTAATGGGTTAAATATAGATTCTATAAGCAAATAAAGTCTGTTAAAAAGGTTTGAATTTTTTAAATTGATTATGAATAAGAAATTTTGTGGTAAACTACTAAATAAAAAATTACTAATTTGCAGACGCAGTTTTAATGTGAGCTTCATATTTGCCATTGGCCTTAATTTTAGCGTCTTTTTAATACTGATTAACCGATTTGTTTTATTTCATTGGATTCACTGCAAAAATTGCTACATTTATGGTCTTATTATCTTAAAGAAAAAGACGTTGAAGTGGTTTGTTCCATTTTAACAAGATATATTTAAAAATATAAAAAGAATTTATTTAGAGTTGCCGGAATGCATCACATTTTTTTAAGAAATTCAAAAAAATTTTGTAAGGAAAATTGTGTGGTACATTTTTGATTATTGGAAAATTGTTTGGTACACTCTGGTACAATATAATCCAAAATATTAATATAATATATAAAAAATATGTATATAAATTACTAAATCTAATCAATTTTAACGATAATTATTAAATATTCCAGAATTCATTTTCAAAAACCACAACTAAAACCAACACTTAACGTGCACAAAAAATTTTAATTCAATTTCATTAATTTTTTTATGAGATTATTGCACTTTAAATTTTTTTTTCTATTCTTAATCTTATTTCTTTCATGTTTATTTTATTTTTTTAATTAATCATTATACCTATAGATAATTAGTACAATAACCCTCCATTTAACTATCAAATTTATTTAAATTTGATATCTCATTTGCAAAAAGTAGAAAAAAAATTTTGCGATCTAGTTCTAAATTGGTTTTATGTTTTAATTTTTTCTTATTGTGTTTTGGTTTTAGACCAGGGTTAATTTATTGACAGAATTATTTTTGCCTTGTCTTTTTAAAATCGATTTTGAATTTCTTTAATCTATTTTGATGCATTGAATTTTAAGCAAATCGATTAATTTTTATATCTTAATGAAAATTCACGGTTTTATGAGTTCCTTTTGAGCGTGTACTAAAATACTCTAAAAGTATAACATTTTAGGGGAATAATACTGTGGACTACTCCAACCTATATAAAAGAGTATGAATTAAAAGTTTATGAAAGTTTATTACAGTTACGTTTTTTCTATATATGAAAAATAAACTTCAAATCCTTGATTTTTAAATGTATATATAGAATGTCTGTGTCTGTGGCAAAGTCTGTAATATTGTAAATATTAAGCGGTTTTTTAGAAAGGTCTCATATTTTGAGAAGGAGGATGCAGAAAATTAATTATCTAAGTTTTGAACCACATTTGCTATTTAAATTATTCAATTCTTTTCATAATTTTGCTTAACGGATTGACCCTTGAAACTGTATAACAATAAAATACATAATATTATATATTTAAGATTTATTATAACATTTGCGAATTCTGTTTAATAGTAGGTATCAAAAAAATAAATAAATATATAAATAGAATAAGTATTTTTCAGAGCCGTCGTCTACCCACAAGCGTTCACTTTATTCTAAGTTTGAAATTTAATCTTTAAATGTACATACATACATACATAATAACCAATAATTTACTCTACATTTTTTTATACCTAAAAAAAACTATAACTGGTATTTAAAGCAACTGCGCGAATAGTTAAAACTACAATAAAATTTTTAACGTTTATGAAATCAGAATAAAATTAAAATAAATAAAAAAAAAATAAAAAATTGAAAAATTCACAAAAATTAATAAATGTATTGCGCAATCGCGCATATTATAACAGTAATAATAATCATAATAATACAAATGATACCGTTATTATACTATATGAATTGATCGAAAAAGTCAGGTTTTGCTCTAGATAATAGCAACAAGTTTTTATTTTGCGATTTCTTCTTGCTTTTATCGTGATTTTTCTGATTTTCCTTTTTCTCTCTTTTCGCTTAGTTTCCTCACTCTCTGTCTCTCTCTCTTTCACTCTAAGAATATATTATTATTATTCATTTTCATTATTTACAATAATCTATACACAGTTGCAGTTACAAACATTCTGTGTGTATGGGAGTGTGTACGTTTAAAGGCTACTTACGACAATTTTTATTACAACTGGTGGTGTATTTTAAAAATAATTTCATAAAGCTACACAAATATACGCCACCTAATGCATTTAAAATTTTATATTTTGTCTATTGGATACAAAATGAATTTTCAATGAAATCAGAAACGACGAAAATCAAAAAACGAAAAATTCGAATGAACGTGCGCTCGCCTCTTTTTTCAAATTACTCGAGTTATTTATCGTTGTCTAATACTACTTACCAATCAAACATAAGAATAATATGAACCCAAAAACAAAAACAATATAATAAGAAATCAAAAATATTATGGGACAAAAGATCTAAACAAAAATTAAAATAGAAAAAAAAATTCAACTGAGTGCTCAATAGATTTTTTTAAGAAAAACGAGAATTAATAGAGTTGTCCGTGTTGACTCTATGGTATAATGTGCAAACCAACTCGACATTCTCGTCTTCCCACTGAAAATATAGAAAGTTATAAATTTGAGTACAGTATAGCCTTAATGTTTTAGGCTACAAGATAATTAGGCGATCTGATAAAATTTTTATTGAGTTTTTAACTGTCATAATGAGCACTATACGAGCTCTCTTACAATTTGAAATTAATCCTTTAAAAATTGTTACCTAATTGTTATAAATTGGATAGTTAGTTCTTGAAACAGGATTTCAGAAGAACTCGCACAATGTTAATTCAAGACTCAACTAGGGAAATTTAATGAACTTAGCCGAATTCGAAGTTGAGATTTTTCTAGGACGAACAAAAGTTGTCCTTTGTTTAGTTTAAATAACACAAATACAAACTCCCAGTGAGCTCTAAATGAGTGTCAGTTCTTCTAGATGAAAAATAAGAAAAAAAAACAATCGAACCGATTCAGTGTTGAAAATTTGAGCAGACCACATACATTCCCACCGTTATCTGTGAAATGATGATTTTGTACCGGTACAAAATATGTTTGTGATCGTAATAAAATACTCTGGTAACGATAACAATAATAATTTCGGGTATATAATAATAGTTGATATTATATATGTATAGTTAAAGAATATTTGTTTGTATAATTGTATTGAAAATTTTAAGTTAAAAAGTTCATCAGGCACACGATATACTCGTACTGAACTCGCGTCGTGCTCTGCTATTAGATACTGTTATTTTATTTTTTATTGTTGTTATTATTATTAACAAAAGTTTATTTTGTACAATAGTTATAATTGGATATACATAGGTTTTATCCATATTCCATGCATATTTTATTCATGTGTGCTTATTGTATAATGAAAAATGTGTTGGAGGGGTTCTTTTGATATTCAAATTGTTAATTTAAAAATTTTAGAATTACATACATGCATTATTATAGCTATTAAGTAATTAGGAAATTTTTTTTATAAATAATTATAATAAAAAATCAATACTCTTATAATATAATAAAATTAAGTATCTGCCTTCTTTCAAATATAATGGTTAAGCAAGAAAATAAGGCTATTTTACTTAATCATTACATATATGCTTGTGCACTTATCGAAATATTTATAAATAAATGCAAAAAAGTGAAAGATTTTGAATAATTTAAAAAACTCTAAAAAATACACGGTAATAGTTGTACAGAACTTAAGTCGGTATACCAAAACACAAATATAAAAGAGCCCCTGCCGCAGTGTGTATTATGTTTGTGCCCTGCCGCAGTATGTGTATTATGTTTGTCAGTTCTGTGAAGAATTATAGATGAAAATCTTTCACGAATTTACAAATACACATTGTACAGTGAATACTTCACCCAACAAGTTCTAAGAACTTGTACTTAATATGATTAATTTAAAAAAAATTTGACTATTTAGTGGTTGTCCACATAATATTATGCTATGCATATTTAATAATATTTTTAAATCCTCCAAATATCTGCTGCATCAAAATAACATATGAACTGTCACAGCATTTCAAACTCGTCCCTTTTATTTTATTAAAACCTTTTGTTGCAACTTTCCAATGTGACCCTTTGCTGGGTTCCTGGTAACAGCAGGATATTGGGAAATGAAATAGTGGACTGTTTTGCTAAGGCTTAGACGCCCAGAGGTTTTGACATAGTGGATAGAACGCTACATGTGCCGTGGAACATGTTCTTTGTGCCTGCCTAATTCACAATATCTTTATATATGCCATCAAATTACAATTAATGTTGAATTGCCACCAAGTACAATTAATGTTGAAAAGAGATAGTTACAGTGTATTTATTTCACAGTATGCTAGAAATACATCTAGTTTACTATCGTATTTTCTTAGAAGACAATTTCCCTAAAGAATAACCAAAATTTTGTGAATAAATGGATATGTTAACGTTTAAGAAATAAGGGATTTTATGTATAATATGAAAATTTTAATACAATCGGAAAACAAGTTTTTAAGCTATGCAGTAAAAACGCTTCAATCAAAGTCAAAAAATCTTGTGTATAAAATGTTATAAATATATAAAAAGTCAATATACAAATATTTAACAAACATATTATAATATGTAAATAAATTTTATGAAAAAAAAAAATTGACTAAGAAAATAAATATTTTGTAGCTTGGGGGACAGCATCATATATGTATACATGATGTATAGAAAATGTTATAAATAACATGTGATTTAGGATTTCTGTCTTAAATCTTACATTTTTTTCTTTTTTTTGTTTTGTAAATTTGTAATATTGTATTTCGTTTAATTGTTTGTTAACTCAGGAACAAAACTTGTATAGTATGTGTATATGTACAAATAGGAAAATAATAGACACGTCTTAGAATGAATATTGGACGAAACATGCCAACAATCAAAATCTATTTTATGTTTTATAAAAAAATGTTGCTAAAAAAAAATTTCTTATTCTGTTTTTTGTCTTCAATATTTATAACAATAATATTGTGAATGAATATTTGATTGGTAGGTTACAGTGATTTTTTATAGCTTAAAGATAAGGATTTAATTATAAAATTGGAAAAATAAGAGTGAATGTGTAAGTACATAAATGTGGTATACTTTAAATATACGGTAAAATTTTAAAGCTGTGATTTAACATTTAGATAAAATTTCACTTAAAGCATAAAAATTTTATTTTCAAAAATAAACGCTAGTAAATATTATTAAGGGAGTATTTTGTAATAAATTTAAGTAGATTGTAATTATTACTGTTATAAAAAATTAAATATATAAATTTTCTATAAAAAGGAAAATTAAATAATGATTTAAGATCTTAAAAATATTGTATGTGGTAAAATATTAAAAAATTTAAGAGAAAAACTTACAAAATTGATATTTTGTTTTTTGATTTCTTTAGAATTAATCATTCCTTTCTTTTTATTAATATTACCTAAAATAAAAAATTAAAAATAATTAAAAATTAATTTTATAATAATTAAAAATAAATTAAATAAATTATTATAATAATTTAAATTTAAAAAGAAAATTTAATTATATACAATTTTCTAATAACTTAAGGTCCCCGTTTGAAAAATAATAAAGATTCGTTAATACAGAAGACATCTTGAATTTTGAATTCAAAATTCAAATTAAGATTTTGTAAAATCCACTTAAAAATTATTGTATTATAAAAGAACTGGGAAAATTGTTTTAAAGGACAGTTTAAATTTATATATCAAAAATGGCTGAAAAGAACGTCCAATCAAAAAAGAACAACAAAGAACGTCAAAACTGGTAACACTGTTTTGTATGCCAACACATACCCTACAGTAAAACCAAATAAAACTGCTTCTATTGATAAAATATTTCTTCCAATAAGTTTTTACTTAACAATTGTGTCTGGTTCACGCTAAGCACGTCACCTACCTAGTAAATTAAATGAGTTATCTATACAATATCGTGCACTAGCCCTATGCTCATCCCAGGAGTGAGGTAGAATAAAACCAAAATTGTGTTTTGTTAACATCATAGAAGTTTTTTAAAAGCTAAACAAAAATTTATTTTTTAGAAACCTAGAAGAATATACTGCAACTTAGTTGGAATTTTATTTTTAAAAACGCTGCACAGTTGCATTCCGAAATCAATTTCCAGTTTTGCTTCAGTTTGTCAACAAAATAAAAGCGAGAGATAAGAACACGTAAATAATGACTATAATACAACAACTCCGTTATTATGGTGACAATTTTGACATTAAAGAAAGTCTTTTGTTTATGTTTTAATACAAGTTTTATATATAGCAATATAATAATGAAAAAAAAAATCAATCACGCAAATATACGTCTATATAATTGTCACTCAAATTCACAGTAGAGGCTTTCCTACTTTTTAGAAGTACTTGTCTCCTTTTGTACTTTTACTGCTTTTGTTTTGTTGGCATTATTCAGCCATAACAATTAGGGAATAGTTAACATGATGACTCTGAAAATATTATAATACCTTAACTATTAAGAAGTCAAAATTCATCTAATTTTAGTTTAAAAATTTAACAGTTTTAATAATTTCATCATACATTTATATACATATATATACATATACATATGTAAACACATATTTTTGCATATTGCGGTGTTCAACAAAAAAAAACATATAAGAAACAAATTTTTTTCTTTAAATATTTTGTGCAATAAACAGTGCAACACACCCAAAAATCAATTTCTAATTTTTTTTCCTTGTTTATTTGTTTGTCGATTGTATTGCAGTTTATTGCAATGACGTGAAAGACCCGTTACATACTTTCAATTCGGCACGGTTTTGTATTATGTTTTTCGTTTTTTTTAATATTTTATTTCCTATTTTATCTTATTTTTATATATAGACATTGCACATATGTACATACATTTCAGCAAACGGTCAGGAGGCTTTCTGTTGTAATATACTTATGATTTTTTTGCAATGCAAATTGTTGAAAAATAAAAACACAATTATAGGAAAAATTAAATTATAAACAACAATTACAGCTATTTGGAACTCTTTAGAAAAGCAAATAATTGAATTGCGAGCAAAAGGCAATTTTGTTTTTACATATTATTAGAGTGATAGAGAGAAAAATAAAGATAATATGATTAATGCAGCCATACTAGTCATATTTAATGGTGTTGGTTATGATAGTATGAAATAAAATTTAATATTTTTTGTTCTAATTTTTTTTTTTCTTGTTATATTACAAATTAAGTTTAAGTATGATGCCTAAAGCGTTGTACCTGTCATTTACCTAAATTTTCATGAAAACTTTTGAAATTCATGTGTGGAAAACTATATATTTACATACATAAATGCCGATCATACATGCTTACGGCACATTCATACATGTGTGTTGCGTTGATATACATATTTGCATACATATAATGTATATATGTACGTAAATATAAATTGATTGTAATATAAATATTAAATAATTTTGTAAGCTCTATCGTATGCTTTTTCGTATGTATTGAATGTGCTATTTAAAAAATTTAAAATTCTTTTAGGAATTACACTGAGTAGAATGTTCCACTAATATAATTAATAAGTTACTAAAAATGTTCATTACAATTCCATATTAAATTTAATAATAATGGTGCCGGAATTTAAAATTTTTTTTGCATTCGTATAATTCTTTCAAGTCTATTTCTGAGAGAAAGTAGGTATAACGATTATTTGTGCAGTGTTAAAACTAATTTGTTTCGAAACCCTCGTATCTTTTTCCAATTTGTGAATTCTAGACAAAAATCTGACGGCTATATCCTGTTTTCTTTGAACTCTCACGTATTGCTCAGAAAGTGCTGTCATGAGTTATCGAATCCATTTGGAGTAAATTTCCACTTGTCGTTAGGATTTGGTGTTTTACAGATTGATGGTAATATAAATGTGATTTTTTGCATTATATAATTTTCTATCTTATCGCGTATCTCTATATGGCTCATAACAAGACAAGGAACTTTTTTTCTACCACTTTCGATAAGGATCCTCAAAGATAAAAATTCAAAAATTTTTCAGTGCATATGTCTTTTAAACTAATGAAGCTATTTGAGTCGAATAAACTTGAAATTAATGGCTGACAAAAAACATTTTTCGTGCTATAGAACACATCAGCATATTTTAGACATAGTTTTTATTATCTTGAACCAATTAATCACCACAAAAGTCCACCTTATATGTATCAACTATCAAATATCAACCACCTAATCACCTAAGAATCACCTTATATGTATAGAGACATTAATTTTTGTCTCAAATTTTTATATGAAAATCTTTAAATAAAACTTTTTGTATTTATACAATATTTAGTGGCAGTGTTCTATATACTACACGTTTTTTAACATAAAACTTTGTTAAAGCAATTATGGTTTCTCGATGAACAAATAAAATTAAAATAATTGTGATATATTAATTTGGAATTCAAGGAACGTTCCTGTAATTTAAAATTGTAAATTTATTACTTAAAGAAGTTTAAATTTTTTATGTTTACTTAACATGTGGAAAGTGTTAAAAGTTCAGTGTTCTTACAAAAGTTTCAAATTCAATAAGAATAAATGAATTTATAAAACCGAATATGACGCGAGCAATAGAGTCTTGAACACCAGTATTCTCTTTTTAAGTGATGAAATAACAGCATTCCATATTGAGGTCTTATTTTTTTTACATTAGATGCGTGACAAAATCAATAATAAAGTTACAGATAATCAATTTTTTATTTTGATTTTCAATAGTTTTAATATTTTTTAACTATCCCATTCTGTCAACGCTTATTTCGATTGGCATATGAGTAAATAAAATCATTTTAGGAGGTCAAAATTTTAAAACTTAGAAAAATTTCATGCTCTCACTTTTGATATACCAAAAATATCATTAGAGGAGAACAAAAAAAAAAAATGAAAACTTTCAATTAAATTCACTTGATAAAATTGATTTATTTTTATTTCGGAATTCAATCAAAATGTCAAAATTTATAGCAACCCACCTAAATAATCATTATTATTTTTTTGAATTTCAACTAATTTTAATCTATGTAATTATCACAGTACGTCCTTCTATGACATCATAAGAAAATTTTTAATTTTAAATTATTTTTTAAATTTTAATCATCATATTGTATAAATAATACAAAAAGATATAATTAACAAATTAACGGAGTTGTATATTTATTATACACATGTAGGTAAAATATAAATACCACCTGTGAATTTTTAAACTGTGTGTGTTCGATTTAAAGTTTTTGATTTTGAAATGAAAAGGGAAAAAATGTTGTGTATTTTAAAAGTAAAGTAATTTTTATGGTACTAGCATAACACTGTTGGGTATTAATTGCATATATGTATACATATTTAGTTGTTTTTTTTTTGTTGTTTTGTTTTGTAAACAAATTTAATTATAATTTTGATTAAATTGGTTCAATATTATTATGCACTGTGAAATTTCCGATTAAGTTTATTGAGACTTTAGTGTTCACAAAAATTTAATTGTGCTTTTAAATTATGAAATATTTTTATTAATTTTTTTTTTTCATTTTACATATTGAAAAAAATATTTATTTATTAAAAAGAATTAAAAAATTTTATGAAAAAATGAATATTTGCTTGTCCATTCAGTTGTCATAACAGAGTCGTGTCATACGAATTGAGAACAAAGTGAGTTAAAATTAAAATTGAGTTATTTTTTGTTCTCTTATAATATTTATTTGAAAAAAAAAAATAAAATTTACGATAAGAATTTTACATACATATATTACAAAAATAAGAGGTTAGAGTAAAACAAGTAAAAACATTTCAGTCGGTATAAACCGATTGAATTATACCCTGCACCTTTCGTTGTTGTATAGCAATTATTCAAACCTGTGAAACCATTCTATAGTAATTTCACGGATATGGCTGATTTATAACTGGACACACAACTGTCAAGTTTCATGAATCTGACCTTATTTTTCCAAATATTTAAACTCTTGGACTTGTATGGGAGCTACTCGTAGCTGTAGAGCAATTCAACCAAAACTTCAGAAATATATCTCCGTCCGTCCGTATATAATTCGTCCGGCCGGACGGACGGACGGATAGACGGACATGTCTAAATCGACGCAGAATTTTAAGCTGAGCAAGAATATATATATATGTCCATACCGCAGATGACTCCTTCAAGTAGTTACAAACTCCATACCAAAGTTAGTATACCCTTCAGGAAGTGCATGGTATAAAAAGAAAAAAAAATCGCCTATTGATATGCAATAAAATGTACATTTAAATTTTTGTATAAACTGTGTATAGAATTCTTTAGTGTTAGTAATAAAAAATACTTTTTATCGAACGCATACATACATACAATAAGGGAGGATTTGCACCAAATATCGAATGTTGAGTTTTTGTTAGAAACGCACTTCTTCATAATAAGGCAGCGTGAATGAACCATTTTTAGAGGGATGTCTGACGATTTGTCTCTCTGTTCGGTCTGTCTATCAGTCTGTCTGTGCAGATCAGTATGTCAAGTTCTATTGAACTGGTTTTCACGAATATTTATTACACACAACTTTCACTTAGGGACGATTTTATATATCGCTGCAAATAATTGGATTGAGGAATCGGAAGCTTTGGAGGAAGTCGCATTGCAGAAAATTCGGAATACCGTAAGTTCTTTCAATATCCCAAAATTTGGGTAGGATTTGGAATTAAAAGTCTTTAAAAATTCATTGTTTATTAATAAAATTTTAAAGTCAACTCAATTAACTCTAAAATACTTTTTTCAATTTAATTTTAAAATAATAAATTTTTGCCTTCTCTAAATATAATGTATTGCAAAAAAAAAAAATTTTTTAGTTTTAATTTTTTTTCATTTTTTTTGTGAAATTTTATTTGAAATTAATTTTGATTTCTTTTTGATATCAAAAAGAACGAACCAACTGTTTTAATAACAATGGCTAATATATGTGATTATTTGATTTTATTACAAATATTACTTAAAAGTTTCAGTTCAATTTTTTATTAAAAGTGAAGGTCATTCAAAAATTTTTGGTGTTCTTTTTTTTTTTCTTCATCTCTGTTTAAATTTAGTTTAAAAAAAAATAATATATAAAACTTGAGGCAACAATTTAACCATAGCGTGTAGTTATTTTTTTTTTATTTTCTTGGTTAACATAAAAGGTCATCGACGGTAAACTATTAATTTTATGTATGTACATGTACGACTATAAAATTATACAATTGCTCTAATGATTATATAGTTTTTGTTCTTTTTTTCTACTCTAGTTTAAAATTAATTTTTATTTTGATTTGATAATAGTAAAAGAATAATAATTAATTTTGAAGGATCTATAAGATCTCCCTCAAGGGAATTTTTAGTTTTTTTGAGCCGATGATTGTGTTAAGAGTTTTAAATGTGTTGTATACTTAATTGAATTGAAGCGGAAGTAAATTTGAGTGAAACATTTCTTTCAAAATTATATTAAACATAACAGTATATTTTATTCTGTCAATTTGATTATTGTGTCATTGATTAAATTAAATTTCGATTAGCATGTTTAACCCAAAAAAAAAAAAAAAATTCATATTAGTGTGAATTTAATTTGTGTAAATTAGTAATAGAATGCATTATACTACACTAGAATATTCGGGTACTAATTTTAGTAGTGTGAGTAAGTTGTTATTAAATATAAATAATTTTGACATACATATAATTTGAAATGTATATTTAAATATAGTATGTAATTTTAATACACATTCGGTAGGAAGCTTCACCCAAATGAATTACACATAAAAAAACAAGAGAGCACTAGAATATTTTGATCATTCGTAATGAAGGGAAATTTGTTTGTGAATACTGTTGGAATCTAGCGACATCTAGTTGAAATGCTAAATATATCAACGGTTAAATGAAACAAAGTGTTTTTCATATACTAAGACGCGAAGTCTTGCTTAAGAGCGACTAACACTAATACAGAGTCAGCAGAACATCTTATAAAATTGCTCCCGTACTTTTGCTGTAGTCAAACATGCATGAATTGAGCTGATTTTAATTAACATAAAATTAAATCCTAACTGTGGGAACATTTTTAAAAATAACTAAATTTATATTTAATATCGTAAGGCATAATTTTTACATTTTGAATTAATAAAAAAAACAACATTCCTTGATATTTTTTATTTATCCAACTTAATATTTCCAACCACCCATATTGAACGCTTAATCCCTTCAAATATTACTAATTTAATTCCTTTTCTTGCTTCAAATATTATTTGTAATATACCAGCATAAATTAAGCAAATCAAATTCCACGCCCTATCAAAATTTAATACCGGTAAACAAGCCAATTAAAGTTAATAAATTCTGGAAAAAAATATATATAAACAAGTACGAACACTGTCTAAATAAATATTTATTATAAAAATGTGAAAAATACTTTAAATTTGAAATTTGAATGAAAATAGGAAACCAAAGGATTAACCATAGATGTTTTTCTGATCTTTCTCTCTTTAATTAACCCTTCAATTTTGATATTTATTAACTTTACTCAGAAAATATTTATATATATATTTTTGTTGAAATTACCAAAATTAAAGAGAATGAAAATTTGAAGTGAAAGAAGAAAATATTTAAATTTATGAATTTAAATTACAGTGGCACATGGGTGCAGTTAAATTTTAAAATATTTTTTTTTTAATTTAAAATAATATAGAAAGACTGTCAGTGAAAAGAGATTATGGTTAATGTCTCTCTTAACCTTAATGACAAATTTCATTTAATTTCATCAAATTTAGTTTATCCAAAATAAAATCAATATTGCTTAATTAAAATTTAATTTTATATTTATTTTGCATATGTTAAGGAGCAAATTTGTCATATTTCTGTTTATTTTATTTGCCGGCGAAATTGTAGCCGAGGCTCTTCTTCTAAGCCCGAAAGAAAATACATTTGATAAGGTTCGATGGGAAGAATCTCCAGAAAGTTCTAACATTAACAACTTTCCGATCCTAAATAGCCCTTTTAAGTCCTTTATAATATAGAAAAGTTTTTGCTAGTAGCGTAAAGAACTATCCTAATGAAGCCGGACATAATATTAATGTGCAAATAACCTTCAAATGCCAAAAATATTTGCTAAAGTAGACAATAAACTCTTCACTTTCCATCAAATTTAATTTTATCTTCTACATTGTGTCTGTTTATTTTTTTATGTGATTTTTTTTGTAATTCTTTGACACAACTCAATCACACTTTTATTTAAATATAAAAAAAATCATAACAATTGCAAACAGTAAAATTGGATTGAAAGAATCAAAAACATTTTTTGAAATAAAAAAAAAGTCGTGAAATTATTTGATGGCACGATTTCGATATTAAAAATATAACAAAAAACCCCACAAAACAAAAAAAAAAATCGAATGAATTAGAAAAAATCGAAATAACAAAACGATATGTTTTTGTTTCTTGTTTGACATTTGAAAATGTTTAGGGTGCTTCTTATTTTTTTTTTCTTATTTTAAAATTAACTCGTTACCATAATTTACGAAAATTTGTAATTTTCTCGCTAAGTTTAAATTCCGTGACTTAAGCTCACAGGAATTCGGTTATTGAAACCAATTCAGCTTAAATAAAAATAGTTTAATTCAACTTTCAAAAAATATTACATAATTGAAAAACGATAGTGGCGTTACTGTAATTTCGGAATCATTTATGGAGACAGCAACGAAAACAGTAAAATTGCAGTACAATATTGTGTTAGTTACAATTCAGCTTATTGCAAGTAATTGCTGAATTAAGTATTAATATAGTATTGATGCAATTAGTCAAAGTATACTATAATAGAATGTGATAGAAGTAGAACGTAAATAAATTCGAACTTACAAAAGCATAAATAATCGTAGTCTGACGTATGAATAGAATCATGACCCATTTGAATAGAAGATTAACTGACGTATTTTAATAATTTGTATTTTTCTGTCGGGAAATCAAAATATTTCTACATATTTGACAGCTTATTACACACAATATCAACAATAAACTAAAATAGTTTTATTTTGAACAAATTTAAGTATAACGAAATTAAGAGTTAACAAAACCAAAAAACATAATAAAAAAAATTATTTTCTATAGTTTTATAAATTTTTTATTTGTAGCTTTCAAAGAGAT
Source organism: Condylostylus longicornis (assembly GCF_029603195.1). Taxonomy (NCBI): domain Eukaryota; kingdom Metazoa; phylum Arthropoda; class Insecta; order Diptera; family Dolichopodidae; genus Condylostylus; species Condylostylus longicornis. The sequence continues at coordinate 2,771,642 of NW_026577982.1, forward strand.
CATTTAAGAAAATTATTCGACAAAAGCGTGAATATTTGAAAATTAATGATCATTACCGCGTGCTAAAATTATTTTATTTTTCTTTTTTTAATTTTTTTGTTTATTTAGTTTTCCTTGTCTATTTTACAAAATTTCAAAAATTTTATATAAATATTTGCTAAGAAAATGTAAAATTTTTACAATAATGATTGATCATATTAAAAAAAAAAATTCGTTTGTTAAGCTAGTTAGTTAATTCTACTTATAATATAACAGTTAAATTGCTACAAGATGGTTCGTGTTATAAAAGTAAATAAAAACAATATAGACGACAAAACAAAAAAATTAACATAATTGAATGATAACGATTAATGAATGAAGATATCATGTAATTTTCAATTAAATTGAGATGTTCAACTCAAGTTTCAAATATTAAAATGATTGAGTATGAAATGTTTTATTTCTTAATCAACTGCAAAGTATTTTTAGTCATGAATTAAAAATGAGGTTAAATTGATATTTATATTTAAAATAATTCCAAGAATATTAGTTTATTATCAATACTTTTAATATAAGAATAACATTAAACGCCATCTATTAGTGAAAAAAATTTTAATACATGATTTCGGTAATATGCAAATTTGAATAAGTTTATAAATTTTGATTTTGTTTTATAATAGAAATTGTCATATAGACAGTTTAATGTGCACGTCAACATTTACGTGATTTATAAATTTCCATAGTATTGACTATTGTATTTTGAATAATGAATTAATCAAGAAGAAATATGACAAAAAAAAATTATTTAAAAATAATACTAAAGGATTAGCTTTCTTATTTATTACGATTTCCAAAAAAATAATGTCAACTGAATTTATTTAAATATGCACCAGAAGAACTTTCAACTACTCCGACATTTTTTCAAATATCATTTATTTGATATGTATAGTATCAAAATTTGATCAATGTACCTCCGATTCCGAAACTATTGTTAAAAGTATGAAAAGACGTAAATATAAAGTCGTAAATATCGAAAATTTTAATTAAATTCAATCCAAACATATTTTTTCGACTTAGGCAGTTTTCCCCTAAAACCAATACAAAATGTTTTTGAAATGTTGAGAGAAAAACAGTTTATAAACTTAGGTTGAGAGAAAAACATTTTATAGAAAAATCTTAGAAAATTTTGTCTATGAAACGTTGTGTTGCACAGTATAAATTATTGGAATTTTATTTAATTTAAAAAATTTCAACGTTAAAATACTGAACATGTATAACTGGGCTATTACATTTAACAATAAAATACACTATTAAAATTTTAATCACTATCAAAAAAAATTTTTAATTTGTGTCGGCAAGTTGTATACTAAGTTTTATTTCATAGAATAAATTAACACTGCCTAAAGTTTTAAAAATATTTTCAAATGTTTTAACTAATTGGATTTTGTAAGATTTTGTAATTACACACACTTTTTCTCATTGCATTCTTTATTGAAAATGAAGCATACGCACAATTCATCATATTTGTACATGTAACCAAAATGTGAGTAGAACGTTTAATAAAATTCTCACGCTAACATAATTATTATGCTATTAGTATAATAAGTACTATTATAAGGAGAAAAAATTATATTGAATAATGTGAAGAAAGCATTTATTTAAGTGTGTTTACAACTACTACGCATAGAATTGTATTGCGTATTTTTCACATATTTTTATATTTAAAACCCTTAAGGCTATAAACATAGGGATCATATTACATTTCAAAAGTGCGTTTAAGAATGTTGAAATTTTATAGAAACGCATATGAAAACAATGCATGCATTATTTAAAAATTGTCTGAGGAATTTTTCTTTGTATTATAATTAATATAATAGCCGGAAATATTTGCTAAATTGCTTTTAGGCTATTTCAATGAAATATAAGTAAAAATATGTAGTTGATTTCAAATAATTTGTTTTGTATACGACTATAGACTATATTGCTATCAAAATATTTGATTAATATTACAAATTTTATGTCATAGATTTTAAAATAAAGTATAAAACTTAGTATTTTATTGATTCATTTACTGTTTCCAAATTAACTAAAATTCTTTGAATTTCAAAATGAATTTATCTAAAATTCATGTTTGAAAAAGCAAAATAAAAAGTGGAATTAAGAAGCCTAGAATCCATACTATGACTAAGAACTATCGGCTTTTCTTTGAATTGAATTAATAAATTTGAAACAAAATTAAACATTTTATTCGAGTTCAAATATAAAATTTCTATTTGTTCAACAACATTTAAAATAACTTTTACTTTAATTCCATGAAAATCAAAAACTTTATTTTCGAAATATTAATTTTTGAAAGAGAATCTAAACGCATTTACAACACAACCTTTTAAATTCAAATTGTTACAATTTTTTTTTTAAATTATCTAGTATTTTATGCAAACATTTATATTATCTTTAATTAGCTTTTCTTTATTTATTATACACTAAATATATTATTATTCTTAATCACAATTTCGTTTACTACCATTTCTATACAATAAAAAAACAAATAAAAATAAAATTTTTAAATTATAAAGTGAAATATCATTCTACTTTCAAACCATATGCCACCTATATGGCAAACACAATTAGAAAAAACAAAACCTTAACCAAGGCTAGCTATATGATCTTGACAACAATATAATATGTAATAATTTTATGGTTGACCACATAATAACTTAATTTATAATTGCATAATTTACTACAATTCAATATTTAATTTCTATAATTAAATTTCCCAGAAACATATGCCAATATGTATGCCTCATTATAATATCCGGAATACAATGGAAACTATTTTTAATAAAATGAAAAATTATCAACAACAATAGATCAATTTTGTCTTGTTTTTCTCTATGTTTTATTTTTTATGCTTATTTATTTTAAATTTAACGTTTTCATTAAAAAAAAAAAAAAATCTTTCTTTCAATTAAAAATTTCCAATATTATTGAGAAAAGAAAATAAATACAAAAATAAATAATAATTTTATTTGTGTATAGTATTTTCAATTGCGCGAAGAATTCGCGGTCAGTTTTTTTTTTTTTAAATAAATAAAACCGGAAATAACCATTAAATCCTATTGATTCAATAGAAAATATTGTATTGTGGCCCTTTCAATGCATTCATTGTATCTACATATATATGATTGTTTATATGATTGTGTGTATGACTAAACAATAAACAGTAATCAAGGTTAAACATATGGTTTATTGATACAGTTAATTTAAAATAACTGTATTTTTTTTTATTAGACAATTATATTGTGTAAAATTTTATATAAAATGAAAAAAAAAAATTAAATTGAACAAGTCTCGATAATTTTTATTATTTTTATTCTGAATTCTTTTTATTTTTTAGCGATCAAAACCGATCAGCAATGTAAAATAACTTTTATTTAAGTGAGATAATTTTTATTAAGATTTATGGATTTATCTATGTGTCTATTATAAATTACATTTAAAAATAGTATGTATATGGTACACAAAAATTAATTAGATCTGTGGGTAAGTATTTGAAATTTCTAGTAGATAAGGAATTGATCTATAGGATACTCATACATATTATAAACTTAGATTTAATTACAAAGTTGATTTTAAATCTAATTTAATTTAATTTGCTTAAATTAGTTCAGTTTAGATACAAATTTCTTAACCGAATTTGAAACGATGCTACTGCATTAACAATTGATATAATTATTAAATTTAAAACTTTTATCTTAATCTAAATTTAAACAGAAACTAAAATAAAACTTTTCAGAGCTGTGTAACCATATTTCGAAAATACTCTCCTAAACTAGTTATTGCATCTGCTTTCTCAATCTGATTTTAGATTCGTTTCTACTTCTCTTACCATAACATACTTATTAGATTTTAATTAAAATATAAATTTTTTTTTTGCTCAAATATTACAAATGGAATGAAAAATTTATAATTAAAAATATTTTTTCCAATATTCATCATAATTTCGTATAATAGTATGGTAATAAAAAAAATTATATATTTGGAATTTAAAAAAAATTTTTAGAATTTTTACTCTACTAAATGTGATCAACGAGAAAGTATAATTTAAAATAAATGAATTTCAATTAAAAATAATAATTTTTTTTTTAAATTAAGTGGTTTTACGCAATAGAATAATTAATTAATATAACTACATACACATATTAAATTTATTAGGTCTTTTAAAGTCTGCACTTTTGTTTATATCCGTGTTTAAAGATATATATTAAAAAAATAATAGATAAATATTATAATTAAAAATTAATGGTTTGTATTTCGCTATAAAAACTTTCTTGATTTAAAAAAATAAAGTGAACATTCTATATAAAAAAAGTGAACATTCTTAAAAAAATTAAAATGAGTCATAGGATGCTTTAAACTATAGAATGAACTCTAAATTTACATTATATTACATCTTATTATGCATAAGTTAAATATTAAGATCTTTAAAATCTACTATATTCTTCCGAAGTACAATTGGAACGAAAATTGTAAAAATACTAGTAAAATATTCTAATATTATAGCTTCATTATTATGAATGTTTTATATGTGCTTATATACTCGTACACACTATATAATTAAATACAGCAAAATGAATCTTTCATTTTCATAATTTTCTTAGAATATAAAAAATATCGCTTTTTAAACTTTTTATGACCTTTTAATAATATATAGTTTTAATTAAAAAATTTCTAATAAAATTAAATTTATTCATTACAAAAATTATCTTCGTTAAAATTCTAGATTAAACATAATTTATAAAGATGACTATTGAATAAAATTCTAAAGAAATTTTAAATCGATTTTAATTTTATAATTTATGGTCTAATAGATCATTATAATATTCATTTAATTTTAGATCTTTAATTAAGATCTGGAGCCAATTAAATTTATTGCTCTATAAATTTTAAAAATTTAAATTGAACATTATAATTGTAATTAAAATATAAGAATGACACAAATTACAATTTCAATTAAAAAAAGAAGTAAATTGAGTGAATTAAGGTTCCGAATTTAAATAATATAATTTTATATAGAAAGAGAAGGGATTCATTTAAAATTTTATTATAATTTTCTTGTATCTACACTACAATTAAGCAATTTAATTTTAAATGGAAAAATTATGTCTTACATGTTGATACCCATGATTAATATAACAAGATTATTTGTAATTTTCCTTATTCTTTATATTTATTAAAATAGGAGGCAATAATGGATCTAAAAGCTATGGAGTTTTTCCAAAATTCAATTATTAAAGTTACAACTCGGAAGATTTATGAATTTCGCATTTAATTTGAAAATAAAGATGTTAAAGCTATGCAATTCGAACTTTTGAAATTGAAAATCCATTTAGATATTGCCAATAAAAAAACTAATATTAATTAATTATTAACAAAAAAAGAAACATAAATTTTAAATAAATCGTTAAAAAAGTTTACATTGCATTCTTATAAACAAATTTGTAAAATCATTTAGTTGTGTATTGAAATTCTTTAAAATTGAACACATTTTCTTAAAATAATATTAAAATTTTTCTTTAAAATTCTACTTAAAAATATTCTATAATTACAGATTAGGCTAATAATGTTAAATTTTTTTAAATTTTCATTTAACATAAATCTTATAACTTTAAAATAGAGCAATAATTTTTGATAATAAACTAAAAATTGTATAAATATTTTGAATTCTGAAATGGTAGCATACAAATATTGCAATTATCTCCATATACTTTCGTTACACAAAAAAAAACAATTCATATAAATTTCAATTTTCAATTATCGAATATTCACAGTACCGAATATTGAAATATGTATGTAAGTTATTATATATGAGGTATTATGGCAAATATTTTAATAAAAGATCACAAATTTTTATTTATAACATTAATTGTAGCATTTGAAACATTCATAACATTAATTTTAAAGTCATAAAATCTATATGGAACCGCCATAAGTACCTACTTGTATTTTAACCAATAATTATGATTTTTTTATAATCCTAACGTTAAAAGTTTTTTTTAGTATAGAAAATTTGCGGCTTTCATACAAGTAACGCGTAAATTATTTTTGTTTTAACAAAGAGCGAAAACAACAGAAAAAATTTCAAAAATAGTAGGGTCTAAGTAATTTATACTTTCATTTGTAAGGTTAAGAGAAATAATCATAAATTTAAAGAATAAATTATTAAAATTTTAAAGTGTATATATTCCTAGATTTTGGATTTCTATTCAAATAAGTATAAAATGAAAAAAATTTTTATCGAACTCAGAGTCTGTTCGAATTGAGTTAATTAAAGCATTGAATACACTACAATCTTGCATCATTGTTCAAAATAAATTGAAAAAGAATAGTTTATATGAAATGTGCATAATAAAATGGTCTTCAGAAATGCATACAGTTCTGGTCTTCAAGTCCATATGCATAAAATTTTAGAAACTGACTGAATTCTAATCATATTTGGGCAATAATTGCTAATTATTCGGTCTTCCAAACTCTGTTGTTGATTTTGTATGTCTTAAAACTAAAACTTTTTTCAAATATATGTAAAATTACATCTAACTAGCATCATATATTAGTTCTAACTAGCTTCTCTGGAATGATAAATAACTTTTTAAGTATCATTAAAAATGGTGTTGATGGTGGTAAAAAGACATTTCCTCTCGATTTATAAAATTCCATTATCCAATCGAATATTTAAAAGTATTGCCGTATTAGACTTTACAATTGCCTTAGTTAACTTTACAATTTAAGTTTTGCCTCAGTTAAATTTTGCATATTAATTTTCTTCTACTTCAAAATAATTTAGTTTCGCTGATTATTTTCCAAACGGTGATTGATATTCACGATTTATCCTTCATTTACTGACATTTTTTATAACGGTGTTTTGTTACAAATTTTTCAATTTGATTTTCTATTGTGAAAATTTTGTCATAATGACATCTCTAACGCATCCAATATATAAGTACTTCCTTATATTCCTTCTCTATATATATTTATCAGGCTCAAAAAAATCAATTCCAATATATATTGCTAAAAAAAAAATAAAAAACACGAAATTTTAATAAAATATTATTAAAAAAAAAATGCTAACGTTGTACAATTGTTACCATTATTACTATTTTTATTATTGACTGTTTGATGCACTAGGAGCACAGCACAATATTCGTACAAATCTAGTGAAAAAAAAAACTATAACAATGAACAATTTAAACTAGATCACAGCAAGACCGCATGTATACTGCTCATTTTTTTTTCTTGCATTTTTCGTATTGCCTCTCACAGTGTGACGGTAAAATGTTACATGTTGCAAATGCTTATTAGATGGTATGCTTAGATACCAGATTATAGCATTTTTTAATTTTAAATCAAGCCGGTTTTCTATAAGCATATTTTAATTTATATTCAATCTTCATAATATTTTTGAACAGTTAAACATTTAAGTTTGTTTTTAGTTTTTAAAGTAAATATGGAATTGTTTTTGGACTTTGAATTTTTATATATGTATGGATGTATGTATTTTGTATGTACATAAGTACTTTTAGTTTCCTGTTTAATTTTCTCATAGACAACAAAATAAGATGGTGAATTAAAAAAAAAATGTTAGTTACTGTTATGATTTTCTTTCTTTTTTTTGTAAACACAATACTAAAAAATAATATAGACAATTTTTTTTTGTTTAAAAAAGAAGTTTAGGAAAGAAATAAAAAAAAATCAAGACACAAAATATTATTTTTTTTCTTGAAAACTAGATTGAAATTCCAATATTATTAAAAATTTATAACAAAGTTAAGGAAATTATTTATTGTATAACTTTGAAATTTAGCGATTTTAAAAATTGAAAAGGCTTTACTGATGTGTTACGAGAGCACCAATTTTCTAATATTACATTTCATTAATTTCAATAACACTGCCCATAATTCATCATTACATTTTTTGAATTTTAAAATGTAATAAAATTTATAATTTAATGGAAAATTTATGTTTTAAACACTACTGCTTAAATACATGAACTATAGTTGTATTGTATGACAACTACTGTCCATTCGTTGATTCATTAAATGATGGTTTGAAACTGTTATAATAAATTAAATTATTTATTAAATGAGTGAATTCTGAGTTGTCAGAATATGCTATGGTAAAATGATACAATTTTATTCTGAGCACCGAATATGGTAGAACTTATTTTGTCATTTAATAATTTTAATAATTTAATTTGAAGTTACAATATAACTAGTATAATAAGCTTTATGAAATATAAATACATATTTTATTCGTGAACGCATAGAGTGCGACATGAGTACTGCACCGAACCCTGTAAAATTTCAGGTATAGAACGGAATCTGATCTATTTTCTACGAGTCGGAGTTTGTTTAGGTACAAAAAGGGAAAACGGCCCTTAGTGGGAAGAAGTCTTGTCCGGTATGCTATATTGTATCAGCGGAATGTCTATCATATAGAGTACTGAAATTAAAAGTAAGGATTTAGGTATAAATTTTATATTTTTAATAAAATTTAAACAATTTTAAAACGAATAATTATTGTATCAACATTATCAACACATACCCACATTGTAAAAATTATTGTTTTTTTTCAACTGGCTATCATCCCTCTCATACATTAAAAAGAATTTTCAAAGCAAATTGAAAAAGTCTTTGAAATTTAGTGTCATATTTTCAGCACCTTTAATTTCAACAACTTTAATACTTTCGCGATTTTTGTAATCATTGTCTATGGAAAGTGGACATTTAATTGAATTTAACGTGAAAATTGAAAAGACCATTCGATTTGATCTTGTTTTTATTTCCTGATATTGTAGTGAAGAAACATGTGCACATACATGCATTTCCATATTCGTTTACAAATATTTAACTTAAAAAATTTTCAAATTGTTTCAACATAACATTTGTTTTTTTTTCTTATTATGTAGTCACACCTGAGTTTGTACTTTTCTCAGGTGAATTAAGGTTTTTTCTTTAAACAATTATGCAATGTGATATACTTTTTGTTTTGATTTTTTTTTTGTTAATTTTTGTTAAATGAAAGAATGACAATTCAAATTCAACTATTATTTAAATTTTTTTAAAAAAATAATTTTCAATCATTTACATTCGAAAAATCCAAATATTATTTTAAAACTAACCATGAAAATTGTATGTAAAGAAAAACAATGCATAAATGTAAGTAACATTTTGACTGGAAGTCATTAAAAGTTTTACTTGAAAAGAAAGTCGTTAAAAATTTCCAAATTTTTTACATACATACATGTATACACATTTAAAATTTTTGTATTCAAAACAATCAAAAAATTCACTAACGTGTAAATCAAATTTTATTTTTCAAATAATTTTGTAATTTTGTTCAGTTTTCCTTTTGTTTTAATTTTAAATAAGTATAAGAAAATAATTGTATTACAGTGATATAGAGAGGTAACACTGTTATAGATTTATAATGGATATGTTTCAAGATAGTGTTACCATAAACTACTTATATGATTATCATTATATAATAATTTTATTATAAAAAATGATAGATTGATAGTAAATTTGAAAGTTATCAAGTAATAAATGAGAGAATATTATTAAAATTATATCAATATTTGGCGGGTTTCCGTTTATGCACGCTGCGTCGAAAGTTCTACAATAGATCTGAAATTTCTGAGCCGTAAACAGTATGCGAAAATTTCAGGGAAGTTTTTTATATTGGCTCAGTCTGCAAATTTTGAAACGAAATCAATCATATGAAAATGACATACGATAAAAGGCAATTGTTTTAATTTTTAAATTTCAAAAAAAAAATTTCATGAGGCAGCGAAAAAATTTAAACTATTAGATATCTACGCTAGATTTTATACAATTCTTCGTTACAGAATGAATTTCCGAACACACTTAATTACAGCGAATAATTTTCAAACGATCTTCTATATTTTCAGTTTGCGCAGTGTACAATTTTTGATCGTGCTACAATTTAGAACTACTCTCAACTGTTGTTGAATTATTTCATTTATATTACTCTTAAATTTATTAATTTTCTGTAGTTGAACTTAGAATTATACATACATATGCCTTGATATCTGGCAACATTAGAAATTAAAAAATAATGATTTTATAGTAATTTTGTTGTTCAGAAAATTTTAATAATTTTTTTTACAATAAATTTAGTAAATTTTTTTTTTAATATTAAAGCGGCAATTTTTAAAAAAAAGGTCTACATTCTCTTTGAATACTAAACAAATGACTCTTGATCATATTTTTATGGTATTTTTTATAGCATTTCATAAAAATTAAAATATTGTTAATATTTTAATAATTTTTTTTTTGAGGTTAAAAAAGTGGTTACAATTAGTTTTTCTAAAGGTGTGCTTTAATTTTGTGTAATACATTTAACACATTATTATTTATAATAAATCATGATGAATTTATAATAGTGATAATAATATATTTAAAGAGTTTATTAAATTTTATAGTTATTAATTAATATAATAAGCACAAAAAGCTGTTGTAAGTAATCATAATGCTATATTGTAATAGCTCTCAATTAACAATTTTTTACTGAATATGAGAAATAATATAATATGACATTGAAAATTTTATTTAAAATTCATGTTTTCTTAAGATTTTAATATAAAATTAAAATTTTAAAATCCAAATTTTAATGTAAATATTGTACTACTTTATTTAACAATAACATTTTTATTATAAATTATCAAATATTAGAGATTGCATGGATTATATATTCATGAGCTTGGTACAATTTGTCTTGTTTTACAAACTCATACAGCAATAATCTTACTTAAAACTTAACTAAATATTTTCCAAACATTGAAATGAAATTTATCTTAACATTATTAACTAAAATTTTGTTAATCAAATTCTTTAATTACTTAGCATTGAATATACGTTCTATAGATTCAAAGCTACGGTACGATGATAAATTCTACGGGAATATAATAAAAGCCATTTAACATTGCATATTCAAAATTAATATTTAAGATATGGTAGAAGTTAACAACAATATTACTTTACAGTCATAAATTAAACATTTTAATTTATGACTGTAATAATAAAAAAAATTTAACATTTAAGAGATTCGCGGAAAAATGTTGTGGCTCTCTAACTTAAAAGAAAACATGTAATACGATGGTGACATTTTTTAAAATTTTGATAATAAATATCGCTCGCTCTTTACTTTATAAGTGTTATAACGAATATTGTCTTATAAACTACATACATATACAAATAACATACTTCTTGTAGGTAGCACAACAATGTTGTATGATTGTTATTAATTGCAAACATGTATTTTTTTGTTATGTTTGAATAAAATAATAAATTATATAATATGTTCCAAACCATTTACAAGACCAAAATGTTAGGTAAAAAAATTTCTACGTTAAATGTGTATTACAAATATGTATCACTATTGATACAATTAAATATATTAACGTACCTAAAATTAAGAAAATTATAAATTTTCATGTAGAATTATTTTCATGTAGAATTGCATTTTATTTAAGATATATTGTGCCACTCCTCTGAGTGCGGGGCACACATTACACATGCGGGAACTCGAGCGCCCTGTGAGGTCTGCGATATCCCGTGAGGTTAAAACCGCTCCCCTCCCTCCGGGAGTGTATCACACACTCTCAGAAGGTCTACTTATTCTTCCCACAGAATCTTTATGTGTCCCACTTCTGATTCTTTTCCTATTTCTTACATCGCTTCTGGTCATCAGCAGTTCCTTGGCCTGCCTTCACCGTTCTGACTGCCTTCTCAGACATTTACAAAGAAACAAACATCGCAATATCTATTGCATTATATATTAATTTCTAACTCTTCTCTCACACTTACTTCTTATAAGTACATAATATTTTTGTCTTACATCTCTTAGTACGCGGTCAAGTTGTTAAAAATAATGTCTAAAAAGAAAATTTAATCTAAATATTAAAATAAGATTTTTTCTCTTTTTAAATTTGGAAACTTGTAAATTTGTCCTTGTTTGTATATTACAACTCATGTATCTACATTTTACACCCAAACACATATTTCGTATAAATTGTGATCACATTCCTTTTTTAAAAACATAATTTGCAACATTTATACATTAAAATAATAAATTATTTAACAACTTCATATTTTAATGTTCCAATTTATTTTTATGAGAATATTAAAAATTTGAAATTTTTTCAAAATATATATTTCCAAGCTATATATGTACTCGTATGTATGTATGTTAATTAATTTGTTAAAATGATTAAAAAAATATTAAAAGCTATTAATCCTCTCATTATTACTTCATCATTTTAAATGTCACCAATATAAGTAACATGGTTTAGCCGGGAAAAAGCAAAGACGAACAAGAAAAACAACAACAAACAAATTTAGCTTCCAGGTATAAAAAATCTTAATAAAAAAAAATTAACTTTATTTTATATTCTCAATTTAATAGAAACATTATAAATAATTTATTATTAAGATCTAGTAGCACTTTTATTGAGTGGCTACTTCAGATAAAAGTAATGAAGTGAATTCACAATGTTATACTTTATATACACAACTTTGTTCATGGTTATATTAAGCAAAATTTTAACCATGTGTATAAATGAAAATTAAGCAACAAATCAAAATATAGTTGATCTAGTACTAGTTTATTCTCAGATATATTTGCAAAAAATTTATTAAATTAATACAAAATTCTTATACTCTAAATTAAATTAGCGCAATTACAATTTCGTATTTTAATACAATTTTTAAAATTGCGCATTTGTAAAGTAATTAATATTTGCAAGTTTGATTGCGCCCAAAATATTGAGCAATATTTACACTTTTACCAAATGAAACCATTGGAATTGAATTAAATCACCTTCAATATAAATTTAGAATTCATTATAATGATCTCTGAATAAAACTTGAATAAAAGTAAATATTACAATTTAAAATTATATTAACTACTGAAATTTAATAAAACTCAACGGCACACTTTGAAACAAACCACATATGCAGGCACACAAATCTATAACATCTTAATTTAATTTTAAGCTAATAATGTTTCAAGAAAGAAGAGAATTTTTCGAATTTAATATTATAGAAGCGAAATTGTGTTTTGCATTTTTCAATCAACAGGAAGCGTTCTAATTAAGCAAATCACTTTTTTGAACCCACTCGCAAAACGAAATCAAGTCTATTAGATTTAAAAGCTTTCGCACATGCACAGAAATTCCAAATATTGTAAAAAAAACTATGCTCGAATATCTTATACAATTTACATATGCATATTATATAATGCGCATGTCACTTGTACTTTTCTATAGCCTTTTTTCCTACATTTACGGTGAATTTAACATGTTAACGTTCAGATAACGCACTAAATATAAAGTGGTTTTAACAATAAATTCGTGCTACTGTTGAGAAGTGACCATAAATTTTTTTTTGCTAGTAAATTTTTCGTTTTTTCTTTGTAAATTTTCAGCAATCGCATTAATTTTTTTATTTATTTTTTATATTATTGAAATCATGCAAAATCATACCTTTTGCAATTAAATTGATTGAATTGAATCACATTTTAAACGGTTCACTTATTTTATTTGACTATATGCGCTGCTTATGGTTTTATGTTTTTTTAATATTGATTTAAGTTATGATTTTAGTATTCCCATTTCATTAATGTATATAGACAGGAAAATCGTAATGATAATTGAAAGTGCCTGCACACTTGTTTTGAGTAACACTTAAAAAATTAAAATAAGAAATAAAATATAAATTTTAATGCAGGTAGGTACCTGCAGATGTACTATGTCAAATAACCGTGAGATAATTAAAATCAATCAATGAAATGAATTTCAAAATTCAGTCGCGATATGGAAACTTATTCAAATACTGAGAAAATACCCAATTCAAAAATCAGGTTCAAATTACAACTTTTCAATAAAAAGTTTAACAAACAAGGAATGCCAAAAGAAATAGTATTAAAATATTGAAATCTGGATTACGAATTGAACGATCAGAAGGAAAATCAACGATCTGAATGAAAATTCGCAAAATACAACAATAAAAAATATGCCATTAGATTTCTACGTAAAATTCTGGAATTTGATAATACTATACGTAAGGCAATTAAGAATTCGATTCAATCAATATTCCTGTGCATTAAACAATTCGATTTGTTCTAATTACTTCTTAATAGAATCAATTGCTTTCTGTTGCAAATGCTTCTTATAAAACTTATTAAATGTTTCTTTTAAAACTGGACCGGCATTAAATAAACTAAGCAATAACTTTCAAAATTACTTGATTTTCAAATGAAAAATTAAATTTTTGTATTCCTAAAAGGAGAACTCAGAAATTATACAATGAAAACAAAATTAATTTAAAATGTTTTCAAATCAAACTTACCATTAATAAGTTCTTAACTGTAAATTGTCATATGACACCTTTGCTATGCAGTTTCGTTCTTGTTTTTTTTTTAGGCGCACAATAACCATTTATTGTCCCAGTTGGATTCTGACACTTTTTTTCTTATTACATTTAAATTCTATTTGCAATATTTAAAAAAAACTTCTGAATCCCTAATGAAATAATAAAGTTAAAAAAAATTTAAACTGATTTTTAAAAGGTTACTAAAAAAATTATTATTTATTACTTGAAAAAAAAAATACAAACGCAAACGACGCACAAAGCACCACAAAAAAAAGAACAAAATTAAAAAAGTCAAATTCCACTTGACGTTTTATTTTTCAGATGCCAAAATAATTGGGGTTACCAATTTTCAATAATTTTTTTTTGTTTGGTTTTTTCTATTTTGTGGTTTGTTTGATTTTTTCTATGCAACTTGTAACTTACTGCATTTTTTTTTTTAATCTGGAAAAAAAAATATCAATATTATTATTATTGAAAGAACTGATTAGCGCTAAAAGAATTTTTAAAAACTTTATTTAATTATGTGTAAATCAAATCTGACGTCAAAATATGTTTTATATTTTATTGGAAATTACTTATCGAATATTCAAAATATTTTTTGTTGTTGAAATAATTTAAAATATTTAGTAATCAATTTGTTACTAAAATTCTGTCATTATTTGCTACAAAATTTGCTTTCAATCAGTTCTGTACATTCATATATACATATATACATATATATACGTAACCTCTCAGATGCAGTCGACTTATCATATGTGCGCATAGTAAGTTTACTCTATTTTAATTGCGGTTTAATTTAACACTCAGTTGCTTTTCATCTACACCGAATACTTGTCAGCTGTTTTTTTTGTGTAGTATAAAGTCGTAAAATTATGTATGTGTAAATAATTAAAGATTGTTACGTTGTAAAATGAAATTGACATTTTCATTGAATTTATTATAATTTATTTGATTTATTAGATTAATAATTTGTTAACAAATTATTATTATAATAATAAGAAAAAATCATGATAAAATTATTAAAATAAATATTTGAAGAAAAAAAAGTTCTATTTAAATAAAACGTAGTTTATTTCGCTAGTAGAAAATCTTTTTCTACTTCGATTCTGTTATCATTTTATAAAATATAGAAAACTAACAGTAAATGCCATGTCACGAAAAATATAAACTCAACTCATGCAACTGACCTTTGAATTCGACCATGATGTAACAAATTCAGTTGGTGAAAAGAAAAGTGCTGCTCCACAAACCATTGGTTTGACCCAACTTTATTAAGATTATTTATATACGGTGAAAACAAATACAAAGAGAGTAACAATTCTAAAATTCATAAAAAAACTCGTTATGTTGTATTAAAAATCTAAAGTACTTCCCGTTAAAGTTTACTACGAAAAGAAAATGTCAATAAATTAAAAAATTAACTAACGAAACTCGAGCCAATCTAATCTAGAGAGCAATCTAAAAAGTTATGCCTAGAATTAAGGTTTGACATATTCTTTGATCATTATTCTTGTTTATTTTGATTAAGTGCTATATATAAGTATGTATTTTATAAACCTATTAAAAAAGAGGGCGGTTCTCTAGTAATTAAAACGTAAATGTAAATATTTTCATAAGTGCTAATTGCTATAAATCAATAAAAGTTATGAATAGTTGCATTTTTTCATATCAATTATTTTTGTTTAGATTTTCTCACGCCCAAATTACAACATTTTTAATTAAAAATGCATATCTTAGATTATAATGTTCTATCAATATTCAATACTATCGTAAAATAAAAACAGTGGTATTTTCAACCTTTCACTAACATTTTAATTCATAGAAATATTGTGAAAAAGCTGTTTAATAGAATGAAAATAGAATAATTTTGCAAAATGTAGAAAAATAAAAATAATTAAATCCAATTAAATGGAAAATAATTCCATTTTTATTTTATCAATATAATTTTTATATACGTACAATATTTTATTAACTAGAACCCAAAAAAACATTAGAAATTTTAATAAAAAAATTTTCATAAAAAATTAAATATTAAAAAATTCTATTTTGTATTAGCGATACCGACACTTTGTTAACTATGCATGAGGCATTAAAGTGATTTAACACGCAATTTTTATGTTTAAATTAAAAGATTTATTACCCATTCATATTTCGATTATAATATTAAGTATGCAGTATAATTTTTCATTTTATTATGGTAACACTATTTTTGAAACAACTATAAACTTAACAACAAACCATAAAATTTATGACATTTTTTTTTCATCTAAACTTTGACATTTTTCATGAGCGTCGCTAGATAAAACGTTTACATGTTATAATTTAAAAAAGGAATTTTGTTGGGATAAAATTAATAAAAGCAAAACATAGAAAATTTATAATTTTAATCTATTATCTACCTGTTTCGTAATCATAATATTTAACTATAATTTTCAACGTCACAATCTATCCTGCATACAATTTTTTTAATATGACCAGCATCAGACCAACTCTATTTAATATCATGCTATAATGTGTTTATAAGCATTTTCGCGCGATTAACTAGATGTGTATATGTTGCTTATACTGGCATGCAGTGTATAATATGTTTTATTAGAAGGTGTGTGTGCATACAGTAAAATTAACACCCGTTCTACCCCTCAGCATGGGGTAATCGAAATATCACGCAATATATTATTCATGACAACTCCTTTTTTTCTATTTTTTCCTAACAGTTTTATGTGTCAACGCGAATAAAAGATATGATTGTTAATTTTTGTTTTATGAATTTTGTATAATAATGGAAGTTTAACAAACAAAAAAAAAAACAAAACTGTTAGAAAAATTCCAAGGTAAAATGCGGTCAATTAAAAATTTTTGGTATTTTTTTTTCAATTTTATGTTATTTAAATTGAATAATTAAAGAAACAAAAAATTCTTATTGGAAGGAACAATAAAAACTGTTAAAATGAGATCAATTATGTAATCTACAATAGTATATATTCAATTTTATAATGTTAAATCAAAAATTTTAGTTTTAATTCATATTCAGATTGTTTCTACCGTTGTGTATTTGGTGTTAAATATTATGTCAATTCACACAATTTCGTATTAAGTGAAGTAATAATGTTTTTTGTCATTGTGAAAATATAGCTTTCTGTATTATTTATTACTTAGGCATTACAATACCTCAAAATCTCCCTTTAAATCTAAATCTGATGGGTTTTTTAGATTTAATGAAAAACACAAAAAAAGATGTAAATTCACCTACATATGTAAATTTTCGAATTAGGTAGCCAATTTTATAAGCCCAAAAACGTCGTTCGGTCGCAACTAAATTACAGAAGGTTAGGAAGCAGAATAAGTCAATTTAACGTTGACAAGTAATTGTAAAAACAAAACCACAGCGATGAACGGTAACTGCAGAAGATTTTCGTTATTGAACAAGAGCAACAGCGAAAGGGCCAAATTAACTGTTCAGTATTTTCCATATAATGTCATACACACATGGAAAGAGATGATTTCCAAAAAAAACGCTAGGCGTTAAAATAGAATTTTAGGCTTCTCTACCGCCGTCACAATATGAATTTTGACATTTCGATGCGGAAAATCGAAATTCTGTTTTCTACTTAAAAAGGAACGAATTAGTGTCAAAAATAGAACACGAAAAATCAAACAACAAAAAATTTAACTATTATAAACATAGCTCAGTATTATTTATTACATATTATGAGATATCGTTCGTAATACCTATACTTATTTCTCTAGACGTGCTCTAGAATAACATTAAATAGTTAACGGTAAGGTAAGTACTATTTTATATGTAATACTGTGTAGTAGATTTTAATTTTTTAGTTAGAATTATATTAGCACCCTTACATAATAATTGCATAATACCGTTTCATTTTTTTATTTTTTTTTGTAGAACCGTTGGTTAATTTTTTTTTTTATATTTTTACGTAAAACTCGATTTATTGTATATAAGAATTTATTGCAGATTGATAAAAAAATGGCAAGTAAACCACCACACCTTAATTTTATAAATTTCCAATTTGAGTCATTTTTTTTTATTCGTTTGTTTGATTTTGATATGAAATTATTTAAAAATAACAGTTACAATTGTTAAAAGACAGTTATTAAAATAAAAGGAGAAAAAAAAAATTATGAAATGCTGTTTTGTTTTTTCTTTTTAACATAGAGTCAATATTAATGTATAACACATTTACCGTTTCTGTTATTTTTGTTTTTCTTAACCTTCGATCATAATTAAATACAAAATTACACATGAATTTATGTATTGTTTTACATTATTCATAAGTATGAAGTAATGGGTGATTTGTTTTAGATTTTTAATGTTTGTTGTCTTTATTTTTATCTAATCAGACATGATTACTGAACTTATTACTCGCTTGCTATATCACCTTAGAAAGAACATCGTTCAAAAGGTATTTGGAAAGTTATTCAAAAATATTAATTAAGAATTTTTTGGTTAACAATTAAGTTCGGGAGTTGCCGAGTTCATGAAATATCTTATTTATAACGAACTGTGCTTTTCATAATTTATTTCTACCTCAGTACTAAATGTGTAGTATGTTTGGCAATGAAGTACTGCAAATGCTGTCAAAAAAAAATATGTTTGTTAATGCGACTATTATTTTTGTAGTTTGTTTTTAGAACTACAACTGCAAGCTAAGATTTTTAAAAAATACGCGCAACAACTCAGTTTTGATTTTACCGCTGCGGAAAGTACTTTGTACTTTGAAAAAAATAATAATGTCGGATTTACAGAATTTATTTGAATAAGTTTCTTTAAAATTTTGTTATTATTTTAATAAAAAATTTAAATTTATATTTCAGAGAACTGGAAATAATACAATTTATTTAAAATTTTATTTTGTGACTTCATTTTTGAAACATTAAAAAGTATACATATGACAACTTTCGCAAAGAACTTTCTCAGCTGAATGCACAGCTGAACTTTCAATGAGAGCTTTCACAGCTGGAATAAGTTTTTTTTTATGCTAATGTCAAATTTTTACAGCTGCGTCTTTCTGTTGCCTAAGGTATTTTAAAGTTAGAAAACTTTCGGTATTTAATGCAGATTTGGGATAAAAAAATTACGTTAAATCGATACAAAATTTTCTGAGTGAAATGTGAGGAAAGGTCACTGGCTAAAAGTTGGCAGAATTAATAAACTATGTTGTACCCAAAATTTACATGAAATTGGAGCATTTGTAAAAGATTACAGCAACGATTAATTTATCGATTCAAAGAAAAAAATTACATAGAAGCTTATACAAATCAAACGCATAAAAAATCACCCACCGTTACTTAAAATTAATAAGACCGCACCGTTACTTAAAATTATACAAAAAAACCGTTACTTAAAATTAATAAGACCGCATATTTTTGCTTTTCATTGAAAAGGTATGTATTTAAAAAAAAAATAAACAATAAAAAAAGGTGCCATTAATTTTGTATGCGGTTTAAATTTAATTCTTAATTTGAGAATATTAAAGTTTTAAGAAGTTTTTTAATGGTCATTCTAAAATTCATACTGTTTAATGAATGCAAACCTGTAAATACACCGAACATTTGGAAATATGCATGTATATATATATATATGTAGTTTATATTAATAAGAACTTTAGATATATTAGGAGAAATATGTAAAAGGAAACCTGTAGATTTAAATAAAATTGTAAAAATAGTTCAAACATAAATTTTATTTAATTCAAATAATATAAAATTTGGTTTTCTAAGGCAAGAAATTTATGGCTATATATTAAGTGTATTATGTAATTTTTATACTATTATAAAATTATAGTTATTTAGATTTTATTTTAAAAGTAAAGAAAAATTCTCATAATTCATAAGGGTTGGGCATTTTTGAATCGCATTTATATTAATTAATTTATGAAATTTATATGTTATGTTAGAAATAAAATAGTAGTGCAAAAGAAATGCACCTTTTAAGAAACATGAGAAAAAAAATTGTGTTATGTAACACTTGGAATAATTAAAAATTTTTATATGGCAAGTAAAAACTGTCTAAGTCGAATTTAGGAATTTTTAGTTTTATAGTAAGTTCGAATTCTCTATGTGAAAATTTATAAATTTTAAAAATCTTAATTTCATGCTTAATTTTGTTAAATTAGATTTGACAATTTCTTAAAAATTTATTCAAATTTTATTTCTTTGTAGTTTTAATAACGCTTATAAGATGACAGAAACTGGATGGTATTTCTGCTTGAAGCAGTGTGGTAGAATGAATCCAAATGAAGAAAAAACGAAATAGAGAATATTTTCCTTGGCTGTTCAACTAACTTGTTTTCCAAATTTCGGTAAACCGTCGAAATTTTATATTTTTTCAAATACAACTCAGGATAAATGAAATAAAGCAAATTCAAAAATAAAAATTTTGGTGAATAAGAAAAATGAATCGTGTCGTCAAAATAAGAAATCTTATTTTGTCTGCCCATTTTTAAAAACCATTTAAACTTATTTTCTACTGATGTTTTAACAATATTCAAAAACTTTCTGTAATTTAAATTTTTTATATGTACTATACAAAATTATTTTTTTTTTTAAATTTTTTAATAGCTTATCTCTTAATTATTGTTTGTTAAATATAATCTATTACCTTTTTGGCAGTTCTTATCTTAATAAAAATGATGGTATCGTATTAAAATATAGAGTGAAAACCAGAGGTGAAATAATCGCCAAATATGACTATAAAACCAAGTATAGTCTCAATGAAAATAAATAAGAACGAATTAAATTTTCAGAAAAAGGGACAATCAAATAAATTTCAACCTACTATACATTGTTCTGTATTTATTTTTAAGTTAAAACTGTTCTACTAAATTGTTAAAATTTTTAATTGTTTGTCAATACGTATTTAAATGACAAATATTCTAATTCTTAATAAGATGTATAAAACAGAAAATTATAAATTTACAGTAGTTTCTAATTTCACATAATATATGTATACTTATATGGAAATCTCAAATATATTAATTAACTACAATAACATTATCCAAATTAACTTCAACTCCTTATACGCGAGTTTACGTATACAAAATATCACAGGCAATAAATTTAAAATTAAATCTTTTATCCCAAATTTTAAAAACCAAATCATAAAATTTTTATATAAATTGTTATAATGTCCACGTCCCATGGATAATAAACGCCATAGCACAGTATTTATATACAATTAAATTAAATATTTTATTTCAAATACTTATATAAGATTTAAAAACTTGATTCTTTACCCTCGTCTTTAAATTCTTCAAAAGAGTTTTAATTTCCGTACAGTTTATTCGTTTATTTTTATAGAACAATTTCCCTAAAAGTATATTTAGGAAGTTCTTTAAGTAATATAACACGTTATAAATCCAAATATATGCTATAATTATATTGGTTTTAGTTTAACTCAAATCCTATATCACCTCCAGAATATACGAAAATTTCAAATTTCTTCTATTTAACTTAAAATAACGAAAAAATCACGGTAGAAACATTGAGAAAAAATCCAAATTTGTCAATTTATCAGCAATAAAAACCAAAAACTAAATTTAAAAAAAAATCACAAAACTAAAGCAATTTTTTTTTTTGTATAACGAATAAAACTTTAATTTTATAAATAAGAAATAAAAATTATAATTAAGAGTATGGTTGTCTGTAAATGGCATGATGTTGCCCACGAGCTTCAAAACAATAATAACAAGAAGTATATAAAAAGAATATAAAAATCTATACAGAATAGTAGATTTTGACGTTAACAGAAAAAATTCCAAATTAAAGAATAAAAATTAAACATAAAAACCAAAAAAAAAAAAAAAAAAATTTTTAACAATCTCGGGGAAAACATAAAAAATTTTATTTGAATAAAAAAAAGCATCATGTTCGATTCTTACATAATCGATGCATGTAAAAAGTTAACGTTGAAATTTGCAATGGTTGTTAGCAAATATGCATTATAAGTGCGCGCAATCAAACGAAATTCAAAATAAAATGTTTGATTGGATGCCTAAATAAAGTTGAGTCAAATCAAATGGTTTGTAAAGTAGCACTTTTCCCTTAAGTGAAAATAATGCTGTTAAAAGCAATTTATTTCATTGTTTGAATTACTTTCATTCATATACCAAAATATTTCAAATGATGGCATGCCCTTAGGATGAGACGAGAAAAAACATGGAACGACCCACATAGTGGTGAGTTTAAGGATTAATTGCGAAAATTAAGATAAATAATTGTACTTTTTAATGGCATGGCATTCACCGTTAGGTTTCTGCATTTGTAGAAATTTGGAAAAGCTTGCAGTTTCGGAAATATAAGGTGCAGAAAATTCAAATTTTACAGATTTCGAGCGTTGATAACTTGAGAGGGTGGGAAAAAATTTTCTCCAAACGAAATATTTTTGGTTTTGTTACAATAAATACTTAAAAATGTCATTTTTAGGACTTTGAGGGGCTATATCTTTTAGAAGGAAGGGATTAAGGTGAAAATTTTCTTCTACAGAAATAGGTTTCTTGTAAAGATCTATGTCAGCTTTCTATCTTAAAGGGTGCAGAGGTCGGACAGGGTGAAACTAATAAACACATTTTTCAAATATTTTTGTCTTGGAAAATTGCTAAAAATTAAAAATAAAAAAAAAATAAATTAAAAAATTTAAATATAAAATCGATTTTTTCCAAATAATTACGATCGTTCGATTTTACAACAGTTTATAAAAAAATAACGAATGAGCGAACATTATTAAATTAATCTAATTTGATTTTGAAGTTTTGAGTATACATACATACTTATATACGTATTATGTTTGTATAGGTATATAATTATTATATAATGTTGGATACGTGCGGGTACATGTGCATTGCATTAAAACTTATTCATTGTTGAATAACTTTGCATTTTGTATCATATAAATTAAGTTGGTATGTGAGAGAGAAGTCAGTGAAATTTTTATCGTTGCCCTTTGTTTATTCAACTTTACAATTCTCTAAAAGTTGGAGTTCTCTACCTTCATTTATAAGCAGAACTAATTCTGAGAATTGTAATTGTGTTCCTGTTAGGAAATTTTCTTGAATTGAATTTTAATTTTCTTTATTGATTTTGGTTTAAGAAAAAGTATAAGTTATAAGTGATGTATGTACCTCGACTTTCCAAACCACTCTACAATTTTGTGTTTCGCTGCATCGTTGTGTGACTTGTGATTACAAGTGAATGTCTCTATATGTTATCTTAAATTATTCAAAGTATGTAACTCTATGCGACTTAATTATGTGTATGAAATTATGATTGATGAAAAATGGAAGTCATTGATTTTAAATTGACAAACATTCGAACAAAAATTATTAGAGAAATTGTTATAGAAGTGGAGAGCTTTATTAATACACACACATGTATGTATGAATTGTGTATTCCTATTTACTATTTACAGATTCCTATTTACTACAAGTTTTTGAGGTTAATATTGACGCAACATAAAATGTGTTGCTTTCAGGTCATTAAAAAATTAAAGAAAATGCCTAAAACCAAAATACTGTTCCAATTTAAATTTAAAATTCATTCAATATTCTTAATTCCCAGTTAACTATAATAATAATATTTTGATTTTTATAATTTTTTATAGAATTACACAAAAACTTCAACGGAAATTCTCACGAATCAAATATCAATTTTTATATTGTATTCAACATTTTTTTTAAATTGAA
The DNA here is from genome assembly GCF_029603195.1 of Condylostylus longicornis. Lineage (NCBI taxonomy): Eukaryota > Metazoa > Arthropoda > Insecta > Diptera > Dolichopodidae > Condylostylus > Condylostylus longicornis. Next base: position 2,795,772 of record NW_026577982.1, read on the forward strand.
AATGTTAAAATAAAAATCTGTATTTAATTTAATAAGACAACCAACAAAAAAAATATTATTTTGATTTAGACTTGTTTTTTTAGTACGCCAAGCCTCAAGCCAGACGCTATATTTTTTCAATTTTTCTTTTTGCTATTTTATTGTGAATAAAAAACAGCAAACGCGTGCGTTCTTTGTTAACTTTTTTCAAATAGACGTTGCATATACTTACAAAAAGCATAGCACACCGATTGATTCAATTCTCATCTTTCAAAGCTTACACTTTTTTTATTTCTTTTCTTATAAGAACATGGATTAAAAAACGTGATTCTATTGATATACTAAAAATGAAGCAAAAGAAAAAAAACCCACATTACAATTTAACAAAATGAATTGTAAATATGTGTTACATGTGTGTAATTCTACTTTTATAGACTAGATGCAATTTTAATTCAATACGGCACAAATATGTAAAAACTTGATCTCGCGCTATCTTGATTATTAATTGCGCTTCTTAGTAGTATAACTAAACTAATATATGTATGGTTATATACAGAAATTGAGAATATTATAGGAAATTAAAATTGTAGGTAGGATTAAATATTTAAATATTAAAGTTTCTCTAAATTTCAATTAATAAAATTGACTAATGGCGACTTATCAATTTTGGATAATATTGATAATATCGAACGAAATCAAAAACTGTCATTATTCATAAACGAATGGAATACTATGCAATGTTCGTTTATGTGCACATTTAAAGAAATTTTTAAATTAAAAATCGAATTATGAAAAGATTTATACCACTCCTCAACATTATTTCGAATTTCGATGGATTTGTTGATTTGCAAATTAAATTTAACATATTTACTGGGATAACAATCGAAAAATACAAGAAAAAACAACCGAACGCTATAATTATTCAGATGATTACGAATCAGTTTTCTTTGACAGTTAATTTAATACTGTTTAAATTATCTGTCAAATATTGACCATCTGATTTGTTTTAATAAATCTTTGATATAAATGTGAAGCCTCAAAGTGCCAAAAAATAGCTTAAAGTTGTCAAAGCATACACAATTCTGTAGATTTGTTTCTTACTCCAAATGATAAAATTTTTTACTCCACTCAAAATTTCATCATTTGAAATTCATAATATTATAAAAAAATAACATAAAATAATTCAATTATATGAAAAGGTTATATGTATAAGTTTAATAATATGAATAATATTTGTAAGTTTGTGTATAAACTTAAATCGAGTCGATTATATTGATTCTTACATTCTTTGTTTATTTTTCAAATACATAGGCATTATGTAATAAAAATAAGAGTACAGTGAGTGCTACTGCTAATTATATAATTAGATGATACTTTAATTATAACATCAATTAATCAAAATCATCGCACCATATACAAGTTTTAGTATTATATAGAAAAATGAAAACAATTCGATGACATATGTATGTAGCTGCTTATTACGACATCTATAATGAATTATATAGAACAAAAAACTTAAGTCATTTTTATATGTATTTGAAGATTATATAAGCAAAAAATTTACGTTGCAAGTACAATTTATTTATGTGTGTCTTTTGGTATAATATTAATTTTAAGTTTTTTATCTAAATATGTATAATGAATTCATATTAACGTATGTCTCTCGAATATCAATCAATGCAGAAAATTCCATTCGATTTTATACTTTTGATACAATTTATGCATATAAATTTTAATACTCGGTAAGTACACATGGACAAGTATTAAGTATTCGTTTTTTTGCTTTTCATCTTATATCGATAAGTTCAAAGGAGTCGATCAACATCATTTAAGATTATCGAGCATTTTTGATTGATTCATGTATGATGACTGTAATAATAATGACAATAAAAATAAAAATATTTTGAATAATTTATTTTAAATAATCATCACGATGATTAATATTTGATGTTATACAATAGGTTAACAAAAAATAAAGAATAAAAAATCAATTATCTCTGCTTTTTGTGCATAATTTTCATGATATAAAAGTAATTTAGTATGCAAAACAAATTGATTGAAGAGTTTGAGTATTTTTAATTATCATCAAACATTTTCAATTTTGAATCATTAAAAGGCAATTGTGAATATTAAAATAATAGAAAAAAAATTACGAAATGTCAAAATAAGTACATATGAACTTATAATATCTTGTTCCATGATGTATGCAATTTTAAAAAACTTTTTAAGAGTATTTTATGTGTTGTAACAATATCATTAGGGTTTTCATATTGGAAAATCATTATCTTTAATTTAAATAATATTAAAACAATAAAAATTTGAAATATAAAGTTAATTTTATTCCGAATTTTAAGTTAATCACACTTTTTATAATATGACATACTAGTGTATTATGACATACTAGTAATTACATCATGAATTCAATTATTGCAAGCATAATAGGCAACTTTGCTATTCAATGTATTTCAGAACAAGCAGACTCCATTTGTTAAGTCATACATCGTATGTGAAAGCTGGTTAACCCATTTTAGTGTAAAATCTTATTTGGATTTTATAACATTCTCTTCTTTTAAACATTTCTTATAACTTTCCAAAAAATTTTGAATTTACATAAACAATTTCTAAACTTTAAAATTATCATATGAAATGAAATATTAAATTTATTTGGCATAATTTTCTATATATAGAAAACCATTTTCTTCTAAAACTAAATAAGCAATAATATAAAAAAATATCAGGCGATCAATTCTGTATAAAGAATTAAAATTATAAAAAAACAAAACATTTTCTTTTTGAAGTTTTAAAATAATTTTTCTTTTAATAATATTAACATAAATTTTTAATATCAACGCACAACATCTATAAAAATTTCATATAAAAATGCAAATGTTTAAAAATTGGGTCCTCCCATATCCATATATAATATAAGAGTAATATACGATATTATACAGGAGACAAGAAATGCTCAACCCTATTGCGTAGGTTATCGTCCGCATGTTCAAAGTTTCAACATTCTGTTTGCATTTTTATTGCATTTCATAAGTGTTTTATAGTGCAGTTATATTTATGCATAAATTTTCATTAAAATATTTTAATCTTTCCATTAATTCTAATGTTATTCACATAATTCAAATTAATCTTGATATTAATTTTACAGGAATTTTAACAAATTTTTATATTTATAGGAATTGAAACTTTCAAAAATATAATATGTATAGATTTTAGAGCATGACAAGAATGAATTGGAGGTGCAGTTGGCATAGTGTCATTAAGAATGGATAGAATGGATTAGGTTTTAGCTCAAATTAGAATAATTTTGCTTGTCACTAAAGCAACTGGCAATGTATAGTAGCTTTACTACAATTTTAAAATATAGGTATAACTTAAAAAGGAAACAGTAATTTGTTGAACTGCGAGTAAATAAGTTTTATTGTTACTGGTTGAATGTCAAAATTTTATTATGATTGTAAAAATATAAGCAACAATAATTATCACTTACTTTACCTGTAAAAAGAAATTATCCTTAAAAATTGAAGGTAATATGCTCTCTTCAAGTTCAGATCTCATACAAAGTGTATGTATTATTCGTTAAATTATACAATATAATAAAATAATAAAAATCATTGATTAACATTTAACACAAGAATGATGCCATGTCAATCAAAATAAAAAAAATATATTTATTTTATTATACCTTATGTGTGTATGAATATTTTTTTTTTAAATTTTCACAATAAATAATCAGAATAGTATAAATAATTAAATTCAATAAAATAAACACACCCGAAATAGCAATTTTTTATTACAAAAGAACTTCCAATATTGAAAATAACATGGTCACTTCATAGTTTTCATTGACATTTTGCCAAAAAGAAAAAAACCCAATATTGCGATTATATTTTTTCTCAATAAATTAAAAAGATTTAATTCCAAAAACATAATATTAAAAAAATCAACTGATTGAAATTGAAAAATTTCGATTTTTTTTTTTTCATGTATTGTCAGTTTTGTTTTTCGCAAAACTCTCCGCAATTTATTCAACAATCATTTTATAAAAAATGTTTTATAAAATTGGCATACAAATAAATTTAAGCTTTTAAATGGCAATAAAATTAAAAATCCAAAATTAACTGGTGTTTAGTGTTGTTTTTCATTACTATTGTAATAATTTTCATTGTATACTGGCGTGTATACTTGATACTTGATAAAAAAATAATAACAATAAATCGAAATAATTTTCAATATCGAATTTGCAAATTGTGATTAATTTTCATCTTGTCCAATTTAAATCAAATTTTGTACATGTGTGTAATCTCAATCTTTATGTATACATGAATGTACATGCCGGTATAATATGTCTATATTTAAATGATTATATGTATAATTGTGTTTAGGAACATAATATCTGATATATTATTAATTTATTGAATTAGAAAAAATTTGACATGATTGTCATTAATCTATTTTTAGAGAAAGAAATTGTATTTGTATCAAAATAAAATTAAACATGCAAATAAATCGATATGAATTGTGCACACTATTTTTTGAAGTATATCGATTATTTTAATTTCAAATGTCATATAAATCTTATATTAATTGTATTGTAATAAGGAAAAAGATCAAATTTTATAAAATTAAGTAGAAAGACTTAATATGTTTGGTAACAAATTAATTAAGTAAAACAAAAGTTTAAAAAGGTGCAGTTTGGATCAGAAAAATATAATCTGGATATAATGAATTACTGCATTAATTGCAAAGAATGTAGGGAAATGTAGCAAACACCGTAATGCAAAATATTTGCTGAAGACAAATATTGGAGTCGTCATTTTACTCACTGCTACGAGTAGAGGAATCCAACATCAATATACATATATATAGGCAGGATTCCGAAACAAAATTTAGATATATGTATAAAGGCAGAAAGAAATTTTGAAGCAGCAGTTAGAACGACGTAAGAATAATGTCATGGGGAACAAGATTAAATGAAATATCAAGAATAAACGATATACATATATATGTATACAATTATATACAGGAATAGTGGAACGCATGAAGCAAAGTTTCAATTATTTAAGCAAAACAAAAAATACTGAAAAAATCAAAGCATAATTGAAGAAAAAGAAGAATTTCATTGTGCAGTAGAATAGCAACGTCTAACCTCCGTATAATGCAAGCACCAGTTTTGCAGTGAGTTCGCATTTAGATTACGGTCAGAGCGTAATGTGCTAATTGTAATTTTCATAAAGGATTCCACTCACAGGTAATTCCATATAAAAAATAATATGATTAATTTTAACAGGCTTTCCATAAAATCATAGAAATTAGATTATTTTTTATATTATTTCAACTTCAGTCATATATTATTTACTGCCAATTAGTTTGTATCAAAACTTGAACAAATACTTATTTTACTTAAATTTAAGCATAATTCGCATCTTTTTTTTAATATCATCCGGATAATTATGGCGTTAAACTTAAAAATAAATTGGGGTATATTGATAACAAAAGAGTATATTGCTTTTAAACCTTAACTAAAATATTCAATGACCTTGAATACATAATAAAAAGTTGCATATTTTGTATATGTATAACGTATATATTTTAAACATGAAATAATAAAAAAATATAATTAATTAAAATTTTTCATAAGAATATACAAAATATAAAAAAAAAAATTTTCTTACCCACATTATTCTTTTACCCAAAAACGGCATTTTGCACTAGAAAATTAATGATGACACATTCTTGAATTTTAAATACATTTAATGATGATCATTAATTAAATTTAAAAATTCAATGAAACAATCAAAACCATTGTAAAAAGAAAATAAAAAACTAAAAATAAAACGTCATTTTAAATTTTAAATATTACAAAAATAATAGTAAAGAAAAACAAAATTTAATGTTAAAATTACAAAAAACCTAAAAAAGATAAAGAGTTCACGTTTCCTCCCACAAACTTATGCTATAAAAACAAAACGTGAATAATATTCTTTGTTCTTTCCGAAGAACTGAGATTTTCATCAATTGCTTTAAAAAAAAAATTAAAAACAATTTATTTTTGGACAATTTATTTAAAACTATACACATCTGTTTTTTAACAATAGAAAATTTCGTTTGTCTCTATACTTCTATAGTTTACGAGTTACAGTAAAGTGAGCCAATATGTCATCAAATTATATAAAGTGCTTTTAATATTATGTTAAGCGTTTACTAATCGAAAATAATTAGCTGTCTAAGCAGTTTTTGTCAATATATTATATTATGTAGATGTACAATTTTTATTAAATTAGGACACATCTGGAAAACAAGAGTCATTTACTAAGTATTTAGAATTTTATTATTCAAACTGATCTTGTTCAAATTAATCCCACCATAAAATTATAAAAGAGGAATACTTTAGAATAAGAATAAGTATTTTAACACTCTTTTTTAACATTATCAATAATCTGAGAATAATCTCATATATTTATTTGAGGCCATCCATATATACAAATATGCCGGCCTCAAATAAATATGTATAGTTATTTTGTTTTAGATATTTACAAATAACAGCTTTATTTACAACCTCATACTTTGCATATCGGAGTTAGGCTGGTAATCAAAACCAATTTTCTTAATCTTGAATACTAGAATAATATGAATGCATCATCAAAACTTTATTAGATCGATGTTTAACTTTTCCAAAGAACTATCCCGGCAGGACCAGCTTTTTGTGTAAACTACCAGAATTAATATTTCAAAAACTATATCAGTAGTAATGATTGTTATATCAGTATTATTAATGTATTGTCTGGTACAATTTTTACAACTGAACACAAAGGTGAATCTGTACGGTTTTAGTTAAAAATGCACAAATAAGAAAAGTACATAATGTACATACATTTATGAGTAAAAAGGAACTGTCCTTTATTAATTTGGTGAACAATGAGTATTAAATAATATTTATACAGTTGTTTTAATAAATGTATTTATAGGAGGGGACTAGCAGGTACAGAACACCTCTTGAATGTGCCCTTTACGCCCCCTATTTTATTTAAAATCACATGCAATTAAATTTTGTATATTTTCAATATAAATTGAGAAAAAAACGTTGTTGCATTTTCTACTTAAAAAAAAAGAATAAATCAAAAATAGAAGAGGCAAACTGTTTTTTTTTACCTTATCTTAATGAGATCAACGACCTTGAACTTTTTTGTTGTGTTTTTGCTTAATTTTTCATTTATATCAAATGTTTTCTTAAATTTTGTAAATAAATATCGTAAGAATACCTGCATTTTACCTGTAAATAACATAAATGAAGCATAAATATTCATAATTATTTCAAATTTTCTATGTCAGTTTTTGTTTACGCTTTAAAACATCTCATTATCGCTTAAAAAAAAAAAAAACTTAAACAAAAAAAAATTTCAAATTTTTCGGAGGTTTTTTTTTCTAATTTTTCATTTTGGTTTCAATGAATTTCTTAGTCAAATTATAATCTTGGTACACGTACACATAAATCATTTTTTATTACTTTAAAGGATTGAAGTTTTTATAAAACAAAAATTTTGAACAAAACTTGACAATTATGTTATTAAAATAATAATAACAAAAAAAATATGCAATAACAATAGAATGAAAAATTAATTGTACTGGTAATGTTTGTAAGCACTATTAGATGGTAACATTGGAATCAACTATGTACTTATAAAAGTATATACAAGCCTACATAAGTAGGTGTAGTTGTAATAAACGAGTTCTAAAAGTATAAATCGCAAGTATCTGTACAAATTAAAGTTATGGTGATCTATGATTATAAAGTTAGTTTAGTTTAGATTATGAATTAAATTTTAAAATGATTGTTATTCATTTGAAAATTAAATTTACTAAGTGCGATTAAAAGATTTTAAAAAATATGAAAATTTGGATTTTGGGAATATTGTGAATATATTTACGGACCCGTTAGTTGAGTTTAATAACGCAATTCGTATTAATGTTCACATCTTTTAAAATTTATACATTATTTTTTGCAGATTATCACACATCCTTCTGTAGTTATCATTCTGCTCGATGCTCAATATTAAAACGAAAAATATTTCACTAATACATTGACAGATATTTAGCGGAGCGTATGTCATTCCCGTTTTAAGATAAAACAATCTACGCCACCCGATTGCAGATCATGGTGTATACCAATGTGTTTTGATCCAACATTTTAAAAGAACTCTCGTACATTTTTAGATAATATGGTTCCTGTGACATCAAATAAATACCGCCCTGCATTACACAGTATCCTATATTGATGCATATATTTAATTGAGATGTCTTCTTAAATTTTATAAAATTACTAATAATATAACGGACACAATTCAAATTTGGAACATCATACAAAAGTTAGTACCAAAACATTTTCGATCACACCAAGTTTTTTTTTTTAAATAATCAAGAGTTTTAAACTAAAACCTAAATTTTGTATGTCGACTATATAGGCGCGGATTACACAATACTATAGATTGAAACTAAAATAAAAACATTGTCTTTTTTTTCTTGTTAAAATTTCCCAAAATATTTCGTGGTTTCCTATTGTTTAAAAACATAAATAAAAGAAATAAAAATCTTATAAAAATGAAGAAGAAGGAAAAAAAGAATGAAAACATTATATACACCCCCTCAAAAAGTGGACTATTTCTATATTTAAACAAAATCTTATACCTATGTACACTTGTAGTGCAGTAAAAATATTCCATACCTCCAAACGATAGAGTTCTAATATCAAACTTGTATGATGAGAAAATAATATTAGTACGATAGACAGATATCTATCTTCATAGATAGAAGATATGTCAATTGTTTAAACACGCAGTATAAATACGCAGGTATAACGAATGAGTTCTGATCAAAGGAAGTTGGAATAGATTTAGTATATTCAAAAAATTTGAGAATGTAATCTTAATAAAAATAAGTTTGATATTCGAGTTTAAGTTGTGGAAAGCTTGAAAAAGAGATGTTTGATTGTATATATAAGATATACAGTCTTATAAAGATAAATTTATTAAAAATAATTAAAAATTTGTTAAAAAGTCCGATGAATTTGTTAATGCCGATTCGATGTCAAATTAATGTTATAAATATGCTACTGAATTTCATAATACCAATACTATTAAATATTTAAAATTAAAATGAAAAAAATTTACCTGTGATTTTCGTTTATTCTTTTTTTTTTGTTTTTGTCTTTGTGTTTTAATCCAAATCTTCAGATTTGTACATAAATCATTAGCGTGAGAGATAGAAACATGCGATTGTGAATAATTCTGATGACGACGGTTGATTGTGAACTAGATTCGTCATTGTTTGTCAGTTGTTTTCATGCTTTTATTATGTTTTTTTTTATTTAAATTCTCTCAAATTGGGCTTTTTTTCTCTTATTTTAAAAGCGAAATTTTAATAAAAAAGAATGAAGGTGTGAAATATTGTTCAAATGTATGTTTGACCTTAAAAAAGAGTTGTTTTTTTATAAGATTTTTTTAAATACTTGTTTTACAATTTTGAATGAAAATTAGGTAAGAATTGCAATCTTTTTTTTTTTGCTAAGAGTTTTTTTAGAGTTACACATAGCTTTCATTAGCTTACTATTATTTTGGAAGGCATATACATAAAAAAAAGGAAAAAAAATTATCGGGTAATTGAAGTGTGTGAGTTTTTTTTTATTTTAAGCTCATTTTTATCAAGTCGCTTTAGGTTTAGTTTATAATTTAAATGTGGTTCTAATGTAGTTCAAATTTTTTACAAGGTTTTAAATCACGATGATTTTGATGCAAGCAAGCACGTTCAATAAAAAAAAAAATTAATGATTTCCGTGCGTTCTATGGCCATTTCATAAATTATAAATTAAATTTTTATTCATTATTTTTAATAACTTATTAAAAGTTATTATTAAAAATTAAAAGATGTAATTAAAAATATTATTTAGAGTATATACAAAAAAGAGAAATATATAATTTTGAGAAGAGAAGTAATTAAAAATAAATTACTGACGGTCACTCACTAGCTAACTTTGTTATTATGTAAATTGAGGAAACAAAAGTATTTTTCGGCAAATATAATTAAAATTTTTTAAAAGAACTAACAATTGACATTTTGTCTACTTTAAATTAAATTGAATTAAAATAAAATAAATCATTTATTAATTTCTACATACAATTAAAATCTTGTACTCCTGTCCCGAGTCGTTCAAGAGAAAAATAATTTCATTTATTTCATTTATCAAAATTCGGATTCGAGGTAACGGTCGGTCAACAGTTTTAATGGCCATTTTGTTATTGAAATATTTACCTGTATACTGTAGAAGACAACAGACATGGCGCCATTTTTCTATACTTGCTGAAGTTAAAAATTTGTTTGCGGTTTCGAAACAATAAATTGTCAAAAATTTTGTTATAAATGAATGAAAAACTCGTTTAAATTTTTGCAAACTGCATACTTTGTATAAATAACGTTGTTTACGTACCATTTGCATTTGTTTTTTACTTATTCTCACCCATAAATCAAATAAAATACGAATTAATTGAACTGTTTAAATCAAAATATTAGCAAACTCTATTTAAACCGTTCAACTCTATGTTACTAAGAAAATTATTCAATACAAAATTTAAATTTATTTTTTGAGTGAAAGGAAATATGTATAACTATATGCCTAGTAATTTATTAAAGGTTAATTAAAAAAATGCACCCAGATTTTGAATCAGAAAGATAAAAATTATACATTGTATCAAAATAATTAACTGTCTTAGAAATATTAAAAAATTTTTACCAATATAAATTGTTATATTTTATGTTAGATATGTATACGCTTACAGTTTAAGAGGAAAATAATTGTTATAATTGTCGTTAAGGTGTTGTTATGTTGTATGTGTATGTGCTTACGCTTTGAACTATTAATTACAGTTACAATGCGAGGTGTGAAATCAATGAGAATCAACTGTTAAAATTAAAAAGCAGTAGATTAACGAATTATTCAACTCTTACTAACCCCCATTTCGAAATATTTAAGAAATTTTAATGACTTAATTTAAAATATGTATATTTTGATATTGCAAAATGTTCTAGTTTCGTAAGTGTACTGCAAAAATTTTATATTACAAATTTTGAACAAAAATCAAAACGTTTCGAACATGCGAAACGTTATGCGAAACACGCTATATAAAAACATAATTGAATCACTTTCAATTAAATGTCAATCAAGCTCAATTATGGCGCAGAGAAAAGAAAATTTAATTCTTATTACCTAATCGAATTTATGAAGTTGATTATCAATATTTTTTTTATGCAAAGAATTAAAAAAATGGATTAAAAAATTTCACTATTTTTTTGAAATTATTTTATATAGGGAAGTAAGAAATTTCTACCTTTTAAACAAATACTTAATCTCTTTCGAATTTTAATCTTCTTATAAAAATATTCAAAATTGATTGCAATTTATAAAACAATATTTTTTCCCCTGTTGAAATAAGACTATATTACAATTTTTTAAGGATCTTATCGGGAAATTTTAAATGCTCTTTTGTTTTTTTTTTGTTATTAAATCAAAATCTTTACAAAAATCGCTCTAAATATAGTCATCCATCGATCAAAATCTAATCTAAATATCCATTAAGATATTTGAATGTATGTTTGTGGAACTTACGCACCACTTAATTTCTTTAATATATCAAATAAAAAGAATCGCAAAAGCTGTCAACTTTAAAACAAAAATAAAAAAAACCAAAAAAAAAATTAACTAATTTCCATAATGGCGCGTTCATTTTTGACATTTAAATTTGTAACAAAATCTAATCTGACACAATAGTCGTCGTATCGTATTTTATGTAGTAGGTATACGGTAATATTATAATGTGGGCATATAGTTTTATATTTGTTTTTTTTTTTTTTTAATACCTATAGATTTTGACAGGTTATGCAGCTCAGTTACGGTGGCTGATTTTAATTTTTTGATGGATTTTATTAATAAAGAATCACGTATATATTTTTGTTTTGGTTTTGTTTTTTTGATTATTTATAATTTTTGTAATTTTATTAACAAAATAATTTATTTTAATTGAAATGTATAGTTGAATACATTAACGAATTTTTCGTTTGTGATACGTCATTATGAATTCGAACATTGAAAATGGAAAATTGAAATAATCAAATTGAAATTGTGCCTCTAAATTTTAATATAATAATGGACACGAAAAAATTAAGAATTACAAGTAGCGCGTATATGTGCACAAATTAAGAGATATTTTGTTGTAAAGAAGAGTCAATTCAACTGTGCAATTGGTATTTGAACTTAGAGCAAATATTCACTATCCAGGATTTATGATCGTATGTCATATTGAAAAGGTGCCTTACTATTTTGTAATCATACATTTCTTTTATAATCCTGAAATCATACAAACGATCATAAAAGAATGTATGAACACTAGAATGTGCTTGCATTTTCCAGTACCATTTCCATTACGGAAAATTTTCGAAATATTTGCACTTCTTTTAATTTACATACAAGAAACTTTGAAAAAAAAAGTCTATAGATTTTGTTTGAAGTTGAACGTCATACAATTCTCATCAAACAAAATGTATGAACAATGTTTTACTCTATATTTTTCAATTTGACAAATTGCAATTCTACCTTAGAGTTGTAATTTACATTAAGTTTTTTGCTCTCATTAACTTTTTATTTTTTTATTTTTCAATTTACAATGTGTTTTTGAAATTCACTTTTATTTTATTTTTTTTGCTTTTTTGAAAAAAAATAACACATACACAGTAGAAAGTTTATACTTTTTATTGTTCTTTATTTTTGATGCGGATTTTGAAGCTAAAATCGTTTGCGCTTTTCCTTTCATTATTAAAACAAAAAATCAAACAAAATTCAAAAAATAAAGAAACGCGAGTTAATTTTTTCCAAACAAAAACTTTTTATACATTAAACACGCGTCAATAACTCAATTGTAAATTTCAATTCATTATAAATTCTATTCGTGACTTATTCGAAAACCAAAGCCAAAACATTATTTTTATTTCGAACTTAACTATGTTTTATTAATATTATGTATTATAGATTGTACTCTGGTTATTTGTTTTTGTTTTCCGAAATTACAGCTTGACATATTGAACTGGTGTCTTACCTACATATTGTAATTGTATTGTAATCATTATAATTTTTCTTTAAATTTAAAATTAAAAGAATAAAATGAAATTTTGCATTACTATACTAATAAAAAAAAAACAAACACTTGCAGGTATAATGCTGTGAAAGTGCGTAAGTTTGTGTTGACTCAATAAATTGATGTGCGATTTTAACATACATTGATAATTTACAGAAATGTGATTAAGGGAAATTGTATATGACATGCATTTCTTTGCTTTGACAATACAAGGAAAATATGCAAAAATGTCAAATATAATAAATGTCATTCAAAAAAGATGTTCATTTGTGTCTTTCAAACTAGTGTAAACCACTAACTTCGCTCAGTTGGTAGAGCGTCCGCCTAGAAAGCGGTAGGTCACTGGTAGAGTTTCTGATTTCTCGGTGTTTTTTATTTCTCGAGATTCAAGAATTCTCAATTTCCTAAAAATTTTCATTCTCGAGATTCGAGAATTCTCGAGAAATAATTAGGAGAATTTATTCAAAATAAGCTTAGAAAAAGAAAGAAAGAGAACGAAAAACAAAAGATAAAAAAAAAATTAACAAAATTCAATAATACGAGTATTATAAAAAAATCAAAGAAACATACAAAAACTTAACAAAAATCAACACATAATTCATTAATGATTAATCCAATGGCAATAAAAATAATTTCATAAGTATACAAACGCAAATAATAGTTTGTTGAATAATTATTTAAATTTATGTCTTTTCTTTTAAAAAATAAGCCTTTAAAAAGCAAAGACAATCCAAGGTTTTATCTGACATGCGTCCTCGAATCCTTGAGGCAAAATTATTAGAAATTGAAAAATTCCTTTCGTTCTGTGTAGAAGTTGGCTTTATTGTTTTTAAAACATTTTTTAGCCTTTGTAGATTTATTGTTATAGTTCCTGTTGATTCATATATGTTCACTTCTTTTAGTAATGATCGGTAGTCGTCGTTGTTGTAAGAAATTTTTTTACGTTGAAGTATTTTTGTAATACTAGCCTCTAACTGTTTGTTCAAAAGATCACATTCTTCAATCAAATTTTCGTTATCACCATAACCAGTTATTAAAATATCATTCTTTTCCACTTCAGCTTCAAAAATTTTAAATAATCTCTTTAAAATAGTCTTAGCTCTCTTTAATATTTCATTTTTTGAGCACAACTTAAAAAAATTATTTTTTTCAACTCCGTCATTATCGTTAGAGTTGGAAGCAGAAAAGCAAAGGGGCAAAATCAAAAATTTTCAAAGTTTAGCTGCAACATGGTAATAAAACTGTTTAAGAATTTTCTCGACAAATTCTCGAAAAAAATTCTCGAGAAATGAGAATTCCCGAAAATTCTTTAAAATAAGTTCTCGAGAAAAAATCACAATTTTTTCAGTCTTTTTCTCGAGATTTCTCGAGACAGAATTCTCGAGACAGAAACTCTAGTCACTGGTTCGAGTCCAGTTCGAGGAGAAAAATTTTTTAATTAATTTTTCTGCCTTTAACTCGTTCCTTTGATTACGTCATCCATCTGTTCTGCAGTTGCATGAAGAGATTTCCATTAAGTTAAATTATTAAGTGTAATAGGCACATTACTTATTAATTTCGCAACTATGATGTTGTATTAGTAAAATTCATAATATAATTAGTGTAATAGGCACAATCCTATAAATATATATGTTCTTGTTATTTTGTGTTTCAATAGTAGATTGTATGTAACAATCAATGTAAACAAAACAAATACTTAGTAATCATGTGAATTACAGTATAAGCAATGTAGAGAACATTTCGTCGGTAATTTCTTCATGCCTCTGTAGCTCAGTTGGGAGAGCGTCCGCCTAGAAAGCGGTAGGTCACTGGTTCGAGTCCAGTTCGAGGAGAAAAATTTTTTATTTAATTTTTCTGCCTTTAACTCGTTCCTTTGATTACGTCATCCATCTGTTCTGCAGTTGCATGAAGAAATTTCCATTAAGTTACAATAAATTCGCTTTAAAATTAATTCACTCGATCGCATTAGGTGAGATTTCACTATGCACTCAACAGAAATTAATGTTTTCATGTTGAAGCTATTCAAAATATTTATTATTAAGAATCTATCTGTCAGTTTGTCGTTCCGTGCACTCTTGAAAATTATTATTGTATAATTGTTATTTGGAAAGACGGCGAAGTAATTAATTTTTGAAACCCATACAGCTAGCAAAATTAGATATTTACCAGGGTTGGATATTTATACAGGGTTTAAGCAACACAACAAGTTATCTCGATCATCTGTTTGTGTTCGCGTATAAATCAGTTTGATATCGAACATTTTTAGAGCCCGAAACAACAGATTTAAAATGGAAAATAAATGCTTTATATTATTAAAGAGTTTTGACAGTTTAGATTGCTAATAATAATTTGATTCTTTGCAAAGATTTTCGTGTTATGATTAAAAAAATTACAAATTATTTTAAATTGCTCTCCTATTATCCTCCTCTAATCCAATTATAAAACTGAAAAGATTTTATTTTATTACAATTTTTTTTAAAGTTTTAATCAAAAAATTATAATTGCATATCTAATAATTATACTATATAAATTGCGCCAAAATAATAATTACAATAATGCATTGATAAAACGCGTATATATACGCGTATTATTTAAAGTTATAGATTATTTTGAAATATAACACACCTTTGAAAAGGACGTCTCTTGCTTTCTATGCTTTTAAAAAGCATCCACAAAATACCCACCCACTTTTCAATATAAAATTTCAAAATTACTCTTTTTTTTTTACTAATCTATTTTTTAAGAAGAATTTAATTTATAAAATAGTAAAATTACCTAGAATTTAACCTATGTCTGCTTGACTCTTTTGATAAACCAAAAATTTAAGGTTCAGGCGAATTTCTATTTTGTGTTTTTTAATTTTATTTTTAAAATTAAAAGCTTTTTTGTGTAAAATAATTAAGGCAAAAATTTTTTTTACCTTTACCTAAGTAAATTACACACAAAAATAAATTTTTAAAAACTATTAAAGTTCCTAAATGCAAAAAAAAATCAAAATCTAAAAAAATTGTGTTTAATTTTGTTTAAGGAATTTTTTCTTTTACAAAATCACATTTTTTTATACGTTTTTTATGCTTTGTTTTTTATATAGAAAAATTCCATTTTTAAAACAATGAATTCTTGCAGTGCATGCATTCATACAAGTTTGATTATCACAAAATTTTGTGCAATACTTTTAATAATATACTAAAATATATATTTGTATTGTACAATGTTCATGTATACAACTTGATAAATATCGATGGTGAAGTGGAAAGATATGCTTAGTAACAAATTTTTGAAAATGTGCCATTACTAATTTCGAAGAATTCCCATTGTTTGGTACAGATTTCAGTGTCGTACATTTATTAATTTGCAAAATCGGCTGGTTTGAAATGGGTTAGATACAAGGTATAAGTAGCAAAATGTAAGCATATTACAAAAGCTGATACAGTCGTAAAACACAAATATGCAAAGTGAATCAGTTGGTATTTGCAATTTTATGCTTAAATGCATGATCTTTTGTGCAAAAATTAAAAATTTTATTCAAAAAAATTTATTTGAAGTCAAAAACTTATTAAACTAAAAAATTAAATTATACAACGCTATTCTAATTAACGTGTTTCTTCTTGTAAATTTGCTAAACTTTCAAAATTCTTCCCCTTCATAAATTTCAAATTTTGCTATTTAGCATATCTTTGCGCTTCACCATCGATGTACAAGTTTCTATTCTCAATATTATTATAATAATGTTGAATATGAAATGAGTTCAGTGAACCAGAAGGCAATTAGTGAATTAAATTAGCATTACAATATATGTGATACGCGAATTTTTTTTTTTTTGTATTAATTTGTTGTTTAGTTTTCAGCACAAAATTGTTTTACCAAAAATGAAAAAGAAAATCTGAAAATCAAAAACAAATTTTTATATTTAAAATTTTCATTTCATTAGGTCTGACTTTTTAGGTCTTTTTTACAATAAAATTGAGTGAGAATATAAAATTTACCACAATATGTGCATATTATGATTTTTAAGTTTCATAAATTCCTGCTCGTATTTATAAAGAATGAATTTTTTTTTTTGTATTTAATGTTAACATGAGTAGTTAAAATAAAATCGTATGTCATTGAAACTGTTATAAAAGGGTAAATTTTTTTTTTGTGATTTTATTTAAGTAATTTTAATTTTTAAAACTATTACACAAATATTTTAAAGATTGCAACTGTTATACGTACATTTACCGCTATCAAATTACGAAAAATTAATATGAGTATCGTGAATACAAAGTAAATTTTTTATTTATTACAATATTTCCGTAAACTATAAGATGTTTCGGTTTCAAAAATTCGGATATAAATATAATTAATTATTTTTTGTGCTCCCGAAAAATATGTAACAAACAAGTATATCGCCAAACTAGTAGTTAGAATTTGTTTATATTTTCTGTCGCATTTACTAATTGATTTCAATTTATTTTTTTTTCCCTGTCGTAAAATCTAAGCATAACTTAATTTGTTTATAGCCTGTGCATGACTTGCCATTTTTTGAAATAAGTAATAACTCTACTTTATATATGAAGAATTTTAAATAAATCGTTCCGGTGAATTTTAATTTTCAAAAATTTTGTCTAAAATAATTATAGATAATTAAAAATAGTGGGAATTCGGGAACACTATACTAAAAATTCTAGTTTTTAGTTGAATTTAATTAAAAAATGGTAATTGATCACACTTTCTGTAATATAGAAAGAACAAGACTGTCAAGTGTAAATTCCACCTAGAACACAATATTAAAGTCTCTTTCATTTCCCAACAGAATCTGTTGACAAGACTGTCAAGTGTAAATTCCACCTAGAACACAATATTAAAGTCTCTTTCATTTCCCAACAGAATCTGTAAGCGCTTTTGCCTGCTATCCGTAATTTTAATACCTATTAGTACAATAATTTGACTATTGGCGTAAATTTCTTCATCATTAAATTTCATTTTTGATATTTTTCATCTATTATTTGACATATGTCATTGGTGACGTATTCCATGTATTATTTGACTTTATATTTAAATTAAGTCATTTAAAAATTCCAATTTTGAAACAACCTTATTTACCTTCAATCTCAAAAATACTGAAATTATTTTGGTAAAATCTTTTGTTTATGTGTGATAAACTGACAAAAAAAAAACTGAAATTCTAAGAAACTTGATTTGAATTCAATTGAACTGACCCGCTTTTAATAGTGACGTAATAATTGTTATCAAAACCATAATAATTAAGTGGTGATTTTTAAAGATCTTTATAATTAAAATTAAATTGGTTAATTTAAGTTTTTTGTGTGAGAAAATCAAAATCACATAATAAAACGCTTTAAACGTTTTAAAATGCTTTTGTTTTTCTTTCTTATTCCATAAGCGCATTTTCTTTTTTTTTTCCTCTTGTTTTTTTTTCACTTTTAATTTAGTGAGTTTTACCAAAAAATTCCAATAGGTTTTTAGTTTTAAACAATAAATTTTATGTGTCCATTATTACAAATACGTTTAGTGGACTTGTTAAGAAATTTTTATGCAATAATCGAATATATGTGTGTGTAAGTGTAGAATTGTTCGCATATATATAAAAGATCGAAGGTTAATATTGTAATAAAAAAAAAAATCGCAAATTGAACTAAACAGCAGTGCATAGTGTAAAAATTTATTGAAATTTCGTAAAAATAATATTTTTCGTATATATTTGTAAATTAATCAATTAATTTGCAAAATTAAAATTATTTTTCTTGTGGACTCTATGTTAAATTTAGCACAACAATTTTTTGTTTTTTGTAATAAATGTGATTTTTTTTTAATGTTTAATTTTTTCTCTCTTATTTTTCAGCTAAACCAATTGTTTTTTTGGCCTAAAATTTTTAAAACGAACAAAAAACATGAAACGAAATTAAAATTAAGAGTTTTTTTTTTTTATAGTTATTGGCGATTTCAGAACATTTTTATGCATAGTTATACATTTATAATTGATTAAATTTTATTGAAACTTAATTAAGAATAATTTAACAAGCATAAATAATTGAACATTTAAAATTAGAGCTCAAAAAACGATATAAATTAAATCGACACCTTTTATACATTGTTTTTGATCGTACGAAATTGTAATTTCAAGGGTTTAAATTTCTTGTCGTATCATATGTTAACAATAATTCAAATTACTCTCGGTAACAGAGAGTCAATGCTGAGTTAAAACGTTAATATCTGTTTTACGTGTTATTTTGAACATTTAATTATGTGACATTTTATTATCTACGATAAAAACGTATAAAAATGCATTTTCTCAGGTTTATAGAAGATAGAAATCACTTGATAGAAGGTCATTTGATAGAAGTCACCAGTTTATCGAAAAATGGTTTATAAAAATAATTTGGTTATTATTTCTACTTCACAATACACAAAAGTATTCATGTATGTTCAAAATCTAAGGACATATTTCTTGCTGCTTTTCCATCATATAGTCACTCAAATCTAGGTCCAGTGTTGGATAGAGCTGCTCTCATGTCATTTAAGGCATTTAATCTATTTTTTGTTTTGGTTTTGATTGACTTCAAGGTAGGAAATCTTTTTTCATATAGGTACGTAATAGCAAATGGAATCAGAGATAAAAGTGTAAATAATTTTGGGGTTCACATTTTTCAAATTCCACCTAAATTCTGGTAAATTTGAAATAAGTTCCTCTTTCAGCAGTTATATGATTCGAAAATTTATTAAATTTTTAATTTGTTGTCGGCATTTCCGACAAAAAATTAACATTAAAACATTTGGACTTATTATAAGCTTATAACACCTCAACGGCGGTTTAAAACCCCTCATGAGAGCAAAAATTACTAAAAATAATTCCCATGTCCCATATTTTTGGTACTGTGACAGTTTTCTTTACAAGAAAATATTTTATAATCACATTTCGGACAAAGATTAATAGTATTCCTATACACAACATAAGATTTCTCTAATGAATTTTCTAAGCAAAAACAACAAAGTAAAAACCTCCAAATTTTAATGTTCCTCGTGCCAAAAATAAATTTTTCTTTGAAATTCATTAAATCATTATTTTATTAATATAATTAAAATTAAAATACTCATTTAAATTTTTAATATATGGTAAATAGCTAATAAAATTCTTAATTAAATCTCCAAAATAACTGTAATAATCAATAAATTTAATCCCAAAAATTTTATTCGTAAATCCCAATATAAGCACCATGTTATATTAATAATACACTTTGTAACTGTAAAAAAATTTATTTTTAATTTAAGAACATAATAAAAATTTTACAAATTTAAAGCTGAAATAATCCATTGGCGGCAAAATTCTCTATAAATATAAATTTTCTTCTAAATTATTTATTTATAAATTAAATTACAAAAATAAAATATTTTATTTTAAATTCAAGAAGCATGAATTTATGAAGCATATTGTCTGTATGTACGACTGTGGAGGTGAAAATCTAAATCGAACAATTTTAGTTTGAGCCGTTTTAGCTAAAACATATTTGAATTTTATGAACCTTTGAAATCAGGTTAATTAGTTTAAAGAAAAATAGAATTTGGAACTTTAAATCAGGTGCTGGATGAATTAAGCCCGGTACTTGATTTCCCTTATATATAAAATCGGATTGGAAAAACATGTGGTTGGACATTTCATTATAATGAATTCCAAATTCCGAAACAACATTCTTCTATTTTGAAAAGTGGCATGGTTTGTTTCAGATTTTCATCTGCATACGTAATGAAGTAGAAAGAAATTATGAACCTTTTGTTTTAATTCGGCACGTATACTTTCGATTAGGTAGACATAAAGTTTTCATGAAAGTTCAATAAAAATATCCTAATCTACAATTACATTTCGTTTTTGCTTAAAAATTTAAACATGTCTGAGTTCATCCTAACAATAATATTTTTTCAATTATTATTCATCTGATGTTATAAGACGACAGAAGCTAAAGTGCATAAAATAGTATTAGAATAACATATGAAGACGATGCTCTATCAGAACAGGCCTGCAGAATATGGTTTCCATATGCTTCAAAAATAGTATTTTTCAGGCACAAACTTAACGAAAATCTATAAATCTAAGCCACACAGAAAAAAAATTCTTGCGGAAACATTGACAGTAAAACAGCAAAAAATTTCTCATCTTTAAAAGCAGTTTAGAATGATTAAGAACCATAAGGAAATTGAATGAATTGAGGTTATACTTCAACATGATAACGCACAACTCCATGTTGCAAATGTTGTCGAAAATTACCTAAGCGAATCATCTCAAATCAAAATATATTAAACCAACTTTAATCAAATACAGAAGTTGTGAATAATGGTATAAACAGAGAATTTTTTTTAAAACAAACTTTTTTTGACATAGACAGTTTTCAATACAAACCGCAAATTTATGAGAAATAATTTTCGAATGAAAACAAATTGAGATAAATTTTCTCATTTTTCGTTTTTTCAACGCCAAAATTAAATTTATAATCATCAAAAATTAATTTTAATTTTTATATTTTAATTATTTGTTAAGTTTTCCACGAAAAAAAAATTTATTGAAAAATTTTAATTTTATTTTGTCTGCCTGCGTTATTGTAACGCCATCACAACTACAACTACCACCTACGTGTCATTTAAATTCATAAATTTTTATGAAAATAAATCAGATTTTCATCAAACGGAAATTCTTTCATAGAGTTTTCATTCTTCATTTTCTTATTTTCTATATTTATGTTTAATTTTAGTAATTAGGTGAATTTTTTCGGAGTAAAATTATTCAGTATTAGTCATTTACAATAATTTTAAAGCTACCACAATTTTAATTAGATGAAAATTTATAAAGAATTTTACAGAATTATGAAAAAAAAAAACAAATTGTGTGTAAATTTCTGAATAATTAAGTTAGTAGAGCATAGGGCTAGTAAATCTGAAGCATAAAATGCGCATATTTTGGACCAATTATATGACCTTGTCAGTTTGTTTTGAAAATAATTAAATTTTTTAGTTGCAATATTATTTCAAAAAATATATTTGCATTATAGACTTCGAATTTAATTGAATAACTTCCTTAAAATCCCATACCCTACATAGTTTTTCAATTTTTTGAAGATCGAAATGAAATTTTTTTCAAATTGGAAATTAATAATAAAAACTCTTATTTAAGCGAAAGCGAAAGTTGATAGAAATTTTAAAAATATTTCTTTTATACTAAAAAAAAATTTTGAAATTTTTCTAATAAAAATTTAATTACTATAGCCAATTTTATGATTTATGTAATGTTTCCAAAATATTCAATAATACTCGTATTAAAAGAGTTCAAAATTTTGCCATCAATTCAAATCACATCAACAAAAGGTTTTCAAAATATTTGATTTATTAACAAACAACTGAACAAAATTATAAATGTTTGATTTTAGATTTTATCATATGATTGTTTTCATAACCTCTAATTAAAATTGAAAATTTTAAAATGTCATTTAATTTTAGTATAAAAATGGATTTTTGCAAATATTTTCACTTTTTATTTTCCAAATAAAAAAAAATTACTAAATTAGTTCAATAAATTTAAGTTTTCAAAAAGTATACGAGGTTTTCAGTTGGTCTCCCACTTTTTCAGCAAATTGGGATATTGTCATTTTTTTTTAAATCGTCATTGGATAACTTCAATTAAATTTCTTATTGTCACTCAAAGCAATAGAATGTAAAAAGAGATGATCGCAGATGATTTTTAACGAAAATGCATTTTTCTATGATAGGGTAACGTTTTCATATAAGTAAGACAGACCAGACCGTCTGTGTGCGTTTTGTGTCTCAACTTCGGGTTGATTGACTCAAATATGATTTCTATATATTTGAGTTTAATTTGGCAATGTTATGAATTTCCTAACTTTTGGAGTATGTCAAAGATAAGAAATCGGACTTCTGAAAAAACCGGAATTTTGAGAAAATATATTTAATAAAATTTTATATATTATTTTAGAGGATCTAAATAAATCTCTCAAGAGAACCGGGTAGTTTAAATAGGCCACATGTAATCATACGCTAAATGACGGCCTGGTGTTCAAGGGATAGTTCCGCGCACTGACCACTTCCAACAACTAGCAATGATTTTAGAGAACACAAATTTGTCACAAGTTTGTCGAATTTTATTTGATATTAAATTTACAATTTTTAACCACATTTAATTAAATAAAATTTAATTAATTGAAATTTAATACTTGAGTTCAACAACATTTAACAATTATTTTTCAACAACATGCTAATTGACAATTTTTTCAGAAAAATTGGATTAAGAAAGAGCATCTCTACTTGAAACCAAATTTATTTGTGAGACACAATAACTAGAACGTTCATTGGTTAGACGTTGCGGTCGGTATCAGATTTTTAAGGACAATATCAGATTTTTAAGCATATGTCACTTATAAGGATGGAAATAAGGTTAGCAATCTAAACAATTAATAATTTTTAATGGAATGAAGAATTCATCCTTTATAGTTGATACAAATTTTGAAACGTTAAGTCAGATATTATTTTCTCGGCCCTTATAGAATATTTTGTCAGTAAATCATGTAATACAAATTATAACTAACAAGATGATAAAATTACCAAAAAAAGAAGACAATTTCTTGTAAAGAAAGTTTTAGTCTACAAATTTAAAAAAAATATTCATATAATTATTAGCTTTATATACAAGTCTTATTAATGATAATAAAATGATTGTAAAACTTTTCTTTTATAATTTTTTTTTTAAATAGAAAATTTATACTCTTAATCTTAATTAAGTTTTCATAAATGGTAATAAACATAATTAATTTTAATTTATCTATATACAAGATTATTCATTTAATATTTTATTTTAACCAAATAAGACTGCTTATATTGTTTGTAACTATTAATTTTTATTTTACCGTATACAATCTATATAATTTTAGCTTTCTATATAATATAACAGTAATGAATATAAAAAAAAAAAACATGAAAATTTTTATAACTTTGCCAAATTGTACAAGGTACGAAAAAGTCTTAATATAAAAAATTTTCTAAAATTTTGTAAATTTATTTTTATTATTTTGATTTATGATGGCCGGCGTTAAATATTATACAAAAACAATTTTTTAAAACAATTAAATTTTTTTTGATTATTTTTAGATAAAAAATAATATGGAATTTAACTAAATATGGATGACAATGCGAAAGAAATTGAAAGGTCAAATCCAATTAATGTAGGTACATATGTATACTTTGATTCATTTTTGATCTGAAATTTCTAATAAATAAATTTACGGTCTTAAAATATTTATTTTGTATTAGTATATATGTATATACATATGTATAACAATTTATTTAATGTAGTGTACAACATAAAATTATTTGAGTTTGATGAACTTGAAAATTTTTAATTTTTTTTTTTTTAGTTTGGAAATTTAAATTTGATATTTATACAAAATTTTGGTATTATTTTCGTTTAAATTACAAATTTTTAAAATAATAAGGGCTTACAATTAAATAGTTTAAATATATAAATGGTCATTTGAAATTAAAAACTAAAAATAAAACTTCAATTTAAAGGTTTTAATTTTCAATAATTTTAATTTAGTATAACAAAAACTTTATTTCGGCTAAGATGAAGTTCAAAATAAAATCAATAAAATTTTTCCATATACATATAAGAATTGATCATTTATTAGAAATCTAATGGTTATTATACAAAATTCTCTTATTTGATTAGCAACTGAAAATATTCTGTTATGGCAAAAATTCATAAAATATATTCTGCGAAAGTCAAAGAATTTATTGCTATAACAATAAGATACAAATCGCAACTAATTAAGCAATATAATTTGAATTTTTCAAAAACCTTTTACAAAATTACTTAGATTACGTATTAAGAGTTCGAGTTCCAATAATTTTAAATCTTGAAATTTAAATAAAATTGGATTAGCCCTATACTTAAAATTTTATTCATTCAAATATCAAATTTAATTATCATGAATTGAATTATTATTATGTGCTATCAAAGCATCATCAATACGAACAGTATGTAATAAAAAATTATTCCTCCATAACTCTGGCTTAGTTTGAAATAGTATTTTATTTCTTAAATTTTAAAAAGAATACACCAATTATTGCATATATTTTCATTTTATACTAATAACAATTATTAATTTTAGCACTTTTTTTTTCAAATGTATACCATAATTCATTTCATTTCGAATTTAGAGAAAATATTTTGAAAATATCAAATGTTACTCTTAAATATTGAATGATGCCTGAAATCCAAGAATAATAAGTTGTTTTTAATCAAACTCTTGAATTGATTATTTCAGTTTTCGAAAGGGTTGTAAGCAATTAAATATTTGAATATATGCCTCAAACTCGTTTCTAATTTTTTTATAGTAAAGTGTAGTTTGATTATTCGATCTTTGAATATTAAATTTATGTGCATATATGTATATTTTCTTTTAATTCCTCTTAATTTTACATAAAAGAAATTATAAACATTTTAAAACACAAAACTGCATTAAGCTTTCAAATATTTATACGAAATCTTGTATAATTCTTTAAACATAATTGTAATAAAAATTATATTTTCATTACTTCTACACTAAGTATAACAGAAATTTAAATGCAATCACTATGATAATATGGAATTTCTGTTTTAATTAACTTGATTACCTATATACATACAAAAAAAAATTATAAAGAAAATATACGGTTATGATTTTACATCAAAAAATTTTATAATCAACTTAATAAAATCTTCATAATTTTAATAATTTTATATTAAGTACGTTTATACATGCTTTTATTATAATTTTAAATGATTTTAAATGCACATTTATAATAAAGTTATAAGGGATGATGGAATAATTTTGTTATATCATAAATGAATAATTTTATAACATATTAAATTCACTTTCATTTATTGTTTTGTAATTTTATAAAATTAAAGTATTAAAAATTATAATAATTTCTCGATTATTTCATTATTCTTTAAGTATTTTATATGAATTTGGCGCGTTGCTTGGGTTTTAAATTTCCCATATGTAAGTAATACAGTAAATCTCATATGGAAGTAGTAGGTATGCTATAAATTAAAATTTTTAAAACATTTTACTAAAACATAATATGAACATTAAAATATTAACAAAATATAATAAAATTCATTGAATATTGAAGAAATTTTAACATTTGTTTCCTATATTAAATACATTTCCTATATATTTGAATTAAAATTGTTTTATCTTCCTTTAACATTGTTTTGTAAGAATAAAATTATTAATAATCAATTAAATATGCATATTTGAAGTTGACCCAGTCAAACAATTTGATAAACATTTATTTTGTTAATAACGACAGCTCTCATCAATATTTACCTATACGGAAATTGAATTTATGAAAGATAAATTTAATGAAGTTTATTTTAAAACGAGAATAGACTTAGTGGCCTGTTGCTATTTTATATACATATATTTTATAGTTACCATATAAACCCATACAATCTAAAAGAGTTTGAAAGGATGGTCAATACTGAAAAGGATGGGCACATTACCAAATTCCGTTGTTAAACATTTCAGCTTTGCAACCTTAATAGTTTTTTACCTATGAACAAACAGCTTATGAAATTCTATGGCAGTTACCATAATCAGTCGAAAAATTTCTACAACTTTTGTTAAACATAACTGTCCTAACAATATATTTGTTCGTGCAAAATTTCCAAAAATATGCGCTGAATAATTTCTGAGATATAGCTAAATAAATTGTCAAGTTGTATGGCTGCTACTCGAACCACTAGCTCGATCATACCCAATTTAAATTGGGTTCTGGCATTTACTATTATAAGTTTTTTTGTAAAAATTTTGGGAGCTTAACTTAATTAGTTTTAGACTTACCGCTGGGACGATAACTTAAATTTAAATTTTATTAGTTAATTATAGACTTAACCATGTCAAAATTGTTAGAAATAAGTTTTATATATTTTAAATTATGCATTCATTTACTTTTCTCTCTTTTTAAAAGTAAGTGCTGCTTTTTGCAACACTCAGTAACAATACGTGACAATTAATATTTTTGAAATCCATGACCAATTAATTTTTTATTAAAAATAATTAAAATATCGAAGAAATTAATTTTGTAACTCTTCAATTACAATTAATTCTTTCCTAATCTTCCTTCCATATATTGTTGATAAAGGAAATGCTTTCATTAAAATCTTCTTGCTTAATATTTATTAAAAAAAAAATGTAAAAATTTTCAATATTTATTTGCGTGCATTTTAAGCATTTCTTTAATAAAATTAATTAAAAACTTTTTTAAATAGAAATTTTTTTATTAACTTAAGATTTTAATATACCATTAGTCAATATTTATGTGTCAGCGATTGGAAAAAATTAGAGTTACCGTGATTGATTTCATATTATGTATGTGAGTATATATAACTATATATACCTGTTTACAATTATGCATAAATTTAGGCAATCTACATAAAAAATCTAATTAAAAATATTTGTTTTTATATCGTTATATCGAAAATTAAATTCATATATATGCAAGTGAAAAATTTAATTTATAGACCAATCCACTTAAAATTGAGAGCATGTAGAAAAAAACTAGTTTTGTCAAATTGAAAATTTTTCAATTTACTTATAAATTATACTACTTATATAAATGAATACGCAAATTTAAACATAAATCTAAAAAATCAGAAATTGACACATTCCCACAAAGTTTACTGAGGCCTCCTAATTTCCTATACAAGAATTCTCACCTGATTCTTGCCCAACCCTATAATCTTCTTAAATTACCTAACGCAGCCGCGGAAGACTTCTCTAACGCTCCGACAGCTTCCTCTTTGTTTCTTATTTCCCAACAAACAATATATAAGAAAGGCTCCGGGTCAAGGAAACCTCTGTTAGATCCTTTACATCCCCGGTGCGTTAGCTGTCTAATTTCCTTCTACACTTACATGGCCTGACACCCATCACAGAGTGACCCAGTTGACTGTGATACTCTAAATATACAAAACAATCAGCTGGAACAGAAAATGTTTTGTCAAAATATAGAAAGAACCTCTAAAACTCATAGTTCTTCTCCCTTAAATTCATAAATTAAAACCCAATAGTTCCAAAATCTTAAAATCGAAATAATAACGTTAAATATCGAATTGGTGTACAATTTGATTTTGAATTGTTTTTTTTTTCCAAATATTAAATTAAATACGAAAAAAAAATTATTTATTTTTTAAAATTGAAAAAAGCTTCAGGGGAAAATTTCAATAATTTTTTTTTTTAATTTCTTTCTATTAAAATTATATACAAAAACACACATACACACAAATACATTTTATGTAAACAAAAACTATGTTAGCAGTTCACTCTACTTCTCAAAAAAATCTCAATGCAAAAACAAAAAATGAGCATAAAAAAAGCTTACAAAATAAATTTTAAAAAATCTTTGGTCGCATGAGACTTTTTTTCTCATTTTCTTCAGTTTATTTGCTTTTCTTATACAGTGGGTACTTTTGCTCCAAATTCTTTCTTTCTTTCAATTTTCTTTGCAGCCACTTCATTTATATCGGAGTACTGGACGCTTTTAATTTAACCAATCTGAGTTTTTTTGTTAACTTGTTTCAGTTTTTTCTTTTGCTTCTTTTTTATCTAAATTTAAATAATGTTAGTGTAGGTAGGTATATTTGAAAAACCGGGAGATAAACAAAATAATCTTTAGAAGCAACACAGAAAAAAAAGACAGACTTTCATTATGTAACAAAATGTTTAAGAAGACAAACAGCAACAACAACAAAAACGACAAAACAAAGATTGTTTTGTAATATTTATCAGGTTGTGCACGCTAAGCAGGCACAACAATAAAAATAGTTTTTTTTTTAATGCAATTTAGAAGTATCGTAATAAAATATTTTTTTTCTTTTTGTTCAATTTAAAAGAAAAGGTGCACACTTTTTAATAAAAGAATTAAAAGAAAAAAAAAGAGTGGAAAATTGTTTCAGGTTTCTATAAAATTTAAAAAAAAAAGACAATTTAAGTGCGGATTAACTTGAAATTCCGTTCGTAATATACGTAATTGTGTTGTGATATATGAAATTTATTTTGAATGTTGCCAAATATTAATAATTTGAATTTTAATTGAATTAGAAATGCTGCAAAACAGAGGTTATCAATCACAGTGGAATATGAAAGAATTACATTATGGATGTGAGAAATCGAAGGAGGAGCCGAATTTGATAGTGGTTATGAGATACTAAAAGAAGATGGTCTCTGGGCAATAAGAAAATACAGGGATAAGATCTAATAGCGATTATAAAATAAGAAACAACAATAATGTAGAAATGTATACAAATGTAATTATACTCAATTAACAAAGAAACACACAGTTACTATGAAGTAAAGAGCCTGAAAATTTGAGAAAATTTGAGAAAATATGAGAACCATATATAAAATAAAAGCAATCATCAAAATAGCTCAAACAATACAGAGCAGTAAGTAGTGATAGTATATAATATCGGAATTATTTCGTGAGGAGGACATACTTAAATACCTAGCCGATAGAACCACGTACGTATATCACGAAAAGCTAAGAGCCTAATTATCATATTATCTAAACAAAGAAACTTATAAAACAGGGCATTTAAAAGTCTTTGCAGCAATTATCTAGAATATTGCTTAATAGAAAATGAAGAATATATACAATTCGTGAAGAATAAGCTGGGCTCCATAGGAATCGGAGTTACGTCAATTTAACAAATATGCTTCAAGTGATAGTCAAACAATTGAAAGAGCAAAAACATATTCGTCTACCAAAAGGTTTTAGGCACTTGCATAACTTACTAGCCCGAAAAAATATGTTTCTGATAAACAAAGTTCATGTTTTTGTGGGAAAAACAAAGAGATCTTACATTTCTACCTAGAAGAGAACGAAATGATGGAGCACTTATTGTGTGAATTCGTGGCGGTGGTTCGCCTTTAACTAAGATGCTTCCGAAGGGGCTGTATGACTCCTATGGAAGCCTCGCGGCATGCGGTGGCTGCTATATTGTCAATTTTCACGGTCTCAGATATAGTGCTGATGTAGGTGCAATAGGGGAAAAAAAGTTAAAATTTTTATTAAAAAGGACTAAGAAAATATGCTATTGTAGGAACAAATATTCTCGATTCTAGTTTGTATCGTATTATTGTTTTAGCGTTTCCAATGACGAGTTGAAAATTCTCGATATTTTTCTGCCATTTCGGCACTAGGAGAAAAACTTAATTTTATTGAAAAAAATTTAATTGAAATTTGCGCGAAAAATTTACTACAATTTTCTTACTTTATCATGTTTTTTTTTAATTTTTTTTTAAATCAATTTGGATTTTAACGTGTAAATTATTCCTATTTTTTTATTAATGTTTTTAACTTTGGATGCAATTAAAATTTTTCTATTTCCATTTTTAGTTTTAATTTAGTTTATTGCCTTTTTTAAATGTTTTTGATTTGGAAAATTCCTAAACACCACCGTTTTTCCGTCTTTTCTTTTCGCAATTTCGATTTTAATGTTGTTAATATTGGCATGAGACAAAATAATTTATTGGATTTTCATTAAAAAACAAAAAAAAATTTAAAATTCCAAATTTTGTTTTTTTTTTTGAATTATTTGCTTTTTTCTTTGTTACAATTTCAAATGTTTATTTAGATTTTTTTTTATAAGACAAGTTTTCTGGTTATTTAAAACAGTATGGAAATAAAACACTTGTACTAGCAATAAATATTGACAATTTTTGTATTTTTATATTTTTCGAAGGAAATCACAAAAAATAAGTAAGTCAAACATAAAAGATGTTATCATGTTAATCAAAAAAAAAAATTGTTAATCTGCATAACTTCTGGTATTTACGATACAGGTCAGAGATTAGCAATTAGCAATATTAAGGGATACTAAGATAATTCAAATAATGTTTTTTTTTAGCGTTACCTGCAAGGGTCGCATCACAATGGTTTGGCAGCCTTGGATAGGGATATAATGTTTGGAGACATTTGGTGGAAGACGTTATTTTTACTTCTTTAATTTTCTTATTTAAAATACGCTTTACAGTTCGGTTTCCGCTTAGACAAATTTAACAAAAGGAAGATCTCCGACATCACGACCACTAGGAAAACGACCAAATAGGAAAAATATTATGGGAATAATACGACATCATCTAAAGATATTAATAGTCGCAGAGATGCCACTACCAGGATATGTCGGTCATCTTTTAACAGAATCGCGGCATAAATTGAAATTTATTTAATTTCTGTTCCATATAACGGTATTTACTTGAACTTTTACTATTGGTATTCCGGAAATCTGTAGTACAAGCCAATTCGCAAGGTATATATATATTACAAGCTATGAATTATGTACTTATACAGAATTCAATTAATTTTCTTTCTATTTCACTTTTAGGTAAAGAAGAAATTATCAAGAAATATTCTGTATTTGATTTGTGTTACGGACAAATGTTTACACAATTTTAGAATAAACTTATTCGCAACAAATAACATGTAAAGTCATAATTAAACAAATTTATGTAGATTATTTAGACAAATAATTTTAAAATTCAAAATGAAATTGTAAAAGTATAATGAATAACAAATGGATTACAAAATAAAAAAAATATATAAATACCTTTTGATTATTTCTGTAATCAATTTAAAATATTCCAATTTATTTTTATAATATTATAATTATAAATAAAATATAAATCCACTTTTATTATTAAATTTAAAAATTTAAAATTGCTTTTTAAAAGTTAAATTTTTTTTTTTCTTTAATTACTTAATTTTTCAATTTAAATTTATTAATTACTTTATTTTTTTATTTCGATTTTGGTTTTATAAATTTGATATTCATGTACATATGCGTTAATTGATTAATATTTTATTTTGATTTAATTTATTCTCGCTAATATTCACGTTCACTATAATTCTATTTAATTCACTATTAAATTAAGTAACAAGTAAATAAAATATAAGATGTAAGATCATTAAAATAATTTAAGAAGCACATAAAAATTTTTAATAATGCTTTAATAAATTTTAAAAATTATAAATGGAAAAAAATGTAATAAATTTAAGTTATTAGAATTTAATTGAATAATTATAATTTTATATTTATTATTATTTATTAATATTTATTTAAATGTAGGTTAAAAATTAAATCCATTTAAAATATTCTATGCACAATTTTATAACATTTTCGAAATAATTTAATTAATTTAAATTGTAATTCAATATATTCAGTAATTAATTTCTTTTTTGTTGTTATTTCAATAAAATATTCACAATATTATTTTATAAATCAATAAAGATTTTTAATTTAATTCACAATATTTAAAATTATTATTTTCATTTACAATTTAATTTGTATTTTTTGTAAGTTATGTTTATCATTGCACTAATAATTCTTTAAAAACAAAATTATTGCAATAATTTAAAAAAATCATATATTAAAAAAAAAATAATTTAATATAGTGCAAAAATTAATAAAAAATTTTTAATTTATTATTTCTATTTCACATGAAACTATAGTGTTAATACTATAACAGAATTAAAAAAAATTAATAATAATAAACTTGCATTATTAACTTTGCTGCATATATAGCAATGAAGTATATGTGTATATAGCAAAAGAATTGCATTCAATGTTGCATTAAAATTTACAATAGATTGCAAAAAACACAGCAAAAAAAATTAAATTTTAAATTATATTAAATGTAGCACATAAAATGTATGTATATACTATTATAGTACTTATTTAGTAATATGTATTATATTTTGTTGTAACATATGTATGTAATGAAAATTTTAAAATATATTTTATAATTATACAGAATATTATGCAAATTATACAATAAAATTTAAAATTATAACAGCACAACAATATCAGTATAAATTATAACAGTTATATTAATAAAGAAGCAATAAAAAACGCATTTAAATTGTTATACAATACAAATATTATTGTTATATATTACCGTTAATTAATTGCGGTATATTATATATTATTGTAGAATATTATACACAATATTTAACAATATAGTTTTTTTGTATTTAATGGAAATTGAATGTATTTTAGGCAAATTCTTATGTTTGATTTCAATTAAATTTTTGAATATAATTAAAATTTTAATCAAATTTTTCTTTTTTTTAGTAATTTTTCAATTATTTTAATAATTAATTTTGGATACTGTTTCTTTCTTCAAATATTTTGATAGTAAATTTTTAATACAGCGGCGAAAAATTTGCTTTAATTTTATATTCACGGTTAATTAAAAGAAAAATTTTAACAAATTATTAGAGAAATTAAAAAAAACAAAAAAGAATAAAGTTTATCTTGTATTTATTTTTATTTTAAATATTTTTTTAATTACTGATATTGTCTTATCTTCCGTACACTTTAAAAAATTAGAACATTGCGCATTCGCTGTCAGTTGTTTACTGTTTGCTTGGAAATTACTGTGCAAAACAAGTTCATTTTTCTGTTTTATTTTTATGTTTTTTTTTATATTTCGCTATTATTTTTTTTTTTATTTTTTTTCCCATTTCATTTTACTTTTATTTTTATTTGTAATATTTCTTTTTGTGAATATTTTCTTTTTACTCTAAATTCGCCTAAAGTATAAAATGTATGTAAGTAAGGTACAAATGTACAATATATTAAAAACTATTATTAAATGCAATGGGTAACTCGCTCTATATGAAAATATTATAAAATTTAAAATATAGCTAGTAAAAAAGAAAAAACAACAATTTACAAAAATATAAATGCAATGAAAATATAGAAAAATGTGAGCATAAAATAGTGATTTAACACATTTTCTTTTAGTGTACTTATAGTTTTATTCTTACTCACACTCATACTGAAACCTGAATGTAATTTAAATTGGCCGTACTTTACTATTTTTACATTAAGATAAAGGTAAGATTAACATGAGAAGAAAAAACAAGAGTAAGAAGAAAGAGCTTAATACTGGCTGTATACAGCAAAATTTATTTCTGTTGTTTAAAATCAGCTGTTATAATGTTTAAATTTATAGCTTAATAAGAAATTTAACGACAATATTCCTTACTATACTCTAAGTAAAATATGCTGTAATGTATGTAGCTAACAAATATAATTCTCATTTAGTTTTACCCTCTTTTAGGTAAACATTTGCTCTATTGGAATAATTAAAGCTGAACGAAATATTTGAAATTGAATTATTCATGAAATGAACTTAGAAATGTGATAGCGTAAATTTGGAAGTATATAGGTATAAAATTATTTATTAAATTCAAATTAAAATTTGTACAACGCACATGAAATATTCTATATAATTATTAAAATGTATTAAAGATTTTTAGATTACCAGGACAGTGTTAAGGATTTCAGTCCATTTTGATCAGTTAATTTAATCATAAAAGGCGAACAACGAATAACAGATTGTAAAGGTAATTAAAGATATTGAAAGGGGTAAAAAACCAGAATATCCGAGATAGCGCGGTGTTTCGATACTCTGATTTCAAGAATTTTTTTCCAATTTTAAGGTTTTTATAGCTTGTATATGCTCACCTTTATTTTTAAGTTTGCCTTATTTCTATAAACTAAATTAGATATTACAAAAAATTGGTTTCTCATACACTCATTTGAAATTAAGTCTATTTAGCTTTAATTTGCAGTCTGTACGATTTTTCTATTTATTTGAATTATAGAATGAGAATATCATAGATGTTCAAAAATTCCCTGTTTTACCTTTTTCGATAAATGTTTTATGTAAAGTAATTTTGTCCGTAAATTAATTTAAATGCCTTTATTTGAGGAACAACAAAATTTAACTCGATCTTTCTTACTATTACGAAATGTAAAAATGTGCTTGTTTTGTAAGAATAGACTCTTAATTCAATTCGGGAAATGTTTTTTGTAAAATGTAAAATATTCGACATAATTACCCATATTTACCCATATTTTCAAATAACAAATTTCAAAAAAAATCGAATTAATCTCTTAAAAATCATTAATGTGCCATCTAAACAGACAAAGACAACGATTTAAAATTTTATTTTTTCAAATAAATTTTAAATTTTCAAACTGTGTAGCTAGTTGTGATTTTCATACTTAATTAAAAAATTAAAAAAAAAATTAAACAAAAAAAAATATTGTAATTTACATACTTAAAATCGAAAGTTAATAAAATTAATAACTGACTGAAATACTTAAGTACCTTACAGTCAAAAAAGAAAAAATTTGGAAAAAAAAAACAAATTGCGGCGAATTACAATTTTGTAAATCTCAATTTGAGTATATGAGAGAGAATTCTATACACAAATACACGTAAAAATAAAAAATATATAGTGCATTTCATGGAATTTTCTTATTATTTTCATAACAGTAAATACCAATATAACAGTAGATTTTTAATATTTGCAGTTTTTCTTTTAATTTTCCTTCCAATTTCTTAAAATTTTTAAATTATTAAGACTTAATTTTCATTAAAATTTAATTTAAAAAATTATTTAGCGTTAATCAATTCAGTTGCTCTAGTAAGTCGACTATTAATGAGTCGACTTGTAATTTTAAAAGCGTATATTTTAAAAAAGAAAACTTGCAATTCAAAAAAGAGAAAGAAAGAAAATAAAAGAGAATTTGTAAGTGTGTGTGTGTGTATGTAGTTTAATTTTGAAAAGCACGTGGTACACGTACTTCCAATTGTATCATTGGAAATTGTGCAAACTATAGGTGTAAGGAAAATAAAAAAAAATTAACTGTAAATTATGTATAATTTTTATAAGAAAAAAAGGAATAAGAATAGTCGAATAATCTATCTTTCGATTTTATTAATTATTTTATAAATTGTTATTGATTTAGATTATTGTACATTATTATGTGTAATAGAGTAGGGTTTCAGATGTCACATAAGGCAACTCAACCTTTAATTGAATATCTAACAGCAATAAATATTAAATTAGAAAAACCTGTAATATTTCCCCATACATTGCCGATGGCAAAATTACATATGTTAAGCCCATTTCTCTCAAAAACAATTTTCATTCAAAGCGTAATAATTCTATGTCCAGATATATTTAATTTACATGTGTGAACATAAGATTATCAACTAATACAACTTTAATTTATTCTTCTGAACAATTTGCAAATTGTGACGTAGGATAGTTCTCTTCTAGGCAGTTGATATATTCTTAATTTTTCAATAAATTTACTGTTTGTGTGTAAATTAAATTGCTAACATTAAGGAAAAACTGTTTATATGAGCTAGGGTTAAGGACATCACACATTGTTTAGCTATTTTGTTTTGGACAAGATCAATTGGTTAGTATTTAAACAGTGCCTTATATACAATTACGAAAATTACCAAACTCTTTTCATGTTCTTAGAACATATCATTAGAACTTACGGTATATTATAGAGCAAAGTAAAATCTTAATATCAAAGCTGTATAAATCATAACTATTTTTTTTTTATTTTATATTTTGGTTTTCTATATAATTTTTAGGTTTGGTTTTTTTTACTGTCTCATATACTATAAATTCAGATATCCACAGATGTATACTTTTATGTACGAGTACAATATACAGTATACGATTAATGTGGCATTGTGCTAAACATACTTTAAATACTTTATAATTTGCATTTATGTATAATTTATACAAAAAGGTCAGTAGTATGCAGTGAAACCTAATGCTGAAATAGCGAGTTGAATTTTTGCAAGAATTAAACTTATATAATCTAAAATGTAACTGATTAGAGAGATATTTAAAATTCAAACTCTGTAAACTTTTGTTAAAAGTATCCCGATCTATCGGATAACACTTATTAAAACGAATTCTTAGACGCTATGTTATTAAATGCAATAATTTTGAAATGAAATCGGCCAATATTAAATAGTTATTCATCATCATACCGCAAGTTGTAGTAAGACTAATCTAGTTCTAATAATTTTTCTTATAGCAAATTTATTCTTGTACTTGATTAGGAATATAATTTCTAGTATATTTTTAATTCGTTTTTCCACTTATAACTGAAATATCAAAGATTTTATATACTCTATTTAGATTTCATAATTAATTAATTTTTTAAAACCATGAATCTTCCACGCAAAGCTACTTTTTCGACTGTACGGGTTAGAGTCGAAAAAGCGGATTCAGAGTTTCGATGTATTTTCATTGCTGGAGTCTATAAGTCGGAATCTAAATTTTAATTTTTATAAAGAAGTCGGATATTAGAATCAGATATAAATGTTATTGACTACTCTACAAGTCATCTATCAAAATTGTTTCGAAAAGCATTTTCATCTATATATAAAAGTAAATTTTTTATACATTGATAATCATTTAAAAGTTTTTGATTTAGTCACTCATTTATTTAGCTGTGTTTATTGTTCAAAAATGAAGCATGATTCCTGTTATTTCCGAGATGTACGAGTTAACATTTAAGATGTACGATAAAATTTTTTGGGGGAAAAAATGAAATAACAAAATTTCAATTGTAGAACAACATTGCATACTTTTGGGGATTATGACAAAACAATCATCTGCATACTTTTAGGGATAGAAGAATATCATTATTGGTAAGAACATCACTCATTGGTATAAAATTCTATAGTTTTTGAAAAATTATTTTTCTTTTAAGGGAACTTTTAAAAATCAAATATAAAAATTCGATTTAGTCCAAAAGCATCTTAAAGTTGTCATATTGAACCATGCATACTAAGTTTCCCATTTATTTCTTTCGAATTGATCATAATTTTTGAAAAGTACACAAAACTTATTTTACAAATTCGTTCGCTTTTTTCATCTTATTTAGATTTTTTTTATATTATTATTTTTATTATGTAGTTGCTTATTTTAATATTTGATTTTGATTCAATAAAAAAAATTGAACAACGCCCAACAGCCCCCTTTTTTTTTTGGTTTTTTTTTCTTTTTCCTTTTGAAATTGTATTAAAATTTTATTACTTGTAATAAGATATTATTGGAATTTTAAATATATTTATGCACTTTACATATGTAGGTACATATTTGGTCTGGAATTTTGTTCAAGGTTAGGAATTGTTCCATAATCTTTTTACTTTTTAATAAAAAAAAATTTCATTGTAAAAATTTCTGACTAAAAATTTGCTACTTTTATCTTTGAGTACCCGTACTGTGCTATTATGTTGTTATATAATAAAATTATATATTTTTATTTGTATATATATAGAAATAATTTTTCAATATAAAAGAGGAGAAAAATATTTTGGGAAAGAATGAATCAATAGTTAGTAAAATTAATATTAAATGAAATATTCTGTGATTGCGTATTTTTTGGGTGAACAAAAAATAATTTAAGAAAATAACATTCAAAGAAAGTATTTATGACGAATTGCCAAGGCATTAAATAAGATTCAGGCCAAGTTAAATACAAATTCTTCAAATCTATTTGGTTTTTAATAAAAAAAACATTGGATGTACTTAAGAATGCCATTTGTATTTATATTAAGTTTTCACCTCTAAATTTTCCATATTTGCATATACAAAAGCAACTTTGGAATTATTCTTCCTATATGGTTTATTATGCATCTTCTCCTTCTATTTATTATTTTACTTCATTCTTCAACAATTTACAAAAATATTATTGTTCCTAAAATATAAAATTATTTAATTATTAGGTAGCAGAGTAGAGAATACAAACAAACCATATGTATAGAAACAACCTTAAAGCAATTATCGCAAGGTATTTATAATCGGGTCGTAG
This sequence comes from Condylostylus longicornis, assembly GCF_029603195.1. Lineage (NCBI taxonomy): Eukaryota > Metazoa > Arthropoda > Insecta > Diptera > Dolichopodidae > Condylostylus > Condylostylus longicornis. The sequence continues at coordinate 2,834,697 of NW_026577982.1, forward strand.
AAGAATTAACCAGAAAAACAACCAATTTTTATCGGATTGTGCATATTTTCGTATTTATGTAAACAAGGTGAGAAGAGTAAGGAATCCTTAATGCAGGCCCCAAGCTTTCATTCTTTCGTTAAATGCCACATAAGAGACATAACAGTAAGAACAGTAAGAATAATGCCATAGACTGAGTTATATACTGTGAAATCAGATATAAGGTATTAAAATATCTAGTCTTAGTGAGCTAGAAAACGTTAAAATAATTAAAATCAATTAAGTAAAACTAAAAAAAAAATTAAAATTTCAGACATAAAAAAAAAGAATGGAACTGTCTAATTTAAAGTATTGCCAGGAACGGTCACAATTTTCATTTACGGATTAGTCAGGTAATTAGTCAATTAGCGGATTAGTCAGGTAGATGCTTAGATAACAAGAGCACAGATTTTCTTGTTTAAAATGTTCTAAATTACAATATTTGAATTCAACCTGAAAATAAAATTAATATTGAAATTTGCAAATTAAGGAATGAAATGCATAGGATGTATACCAGTTATCTAACACAAGTTGTTCCTGTAAAAATAATTTTTTTTTCTTAACTTGTATTTTACCTCTTTTTTTTGTGTATTTTTAATTTTCATTTTATTAATTATTTTAATTTTGAAAATTTTCACAATAATTTTCGCAGTATAACAACATTTATTTCTTATACAACTAGTTTCTATATATATGCATTATTACGAATATTTATATTTTACATTGATACCAGATGCTTTATGAAATTGTATTAAAACAATTAGTTTTAATAAAATTGAATTTAACATTGTCATCATTATTTTACGATCATAAACCAGCATTTCATATAAACTAAATTTTTCTTGTTCCATTAGTAATTGTAATGTAAGATAATTAAACTATAAAAAAAGCAAAAAAAAGAAAAAGTAATAAATTTTTTTGTAAAATTTTTAAACTAAAATAGGGTAACGGATACAATTGTTGACATAAAATAAAAATTATTGACACTTGGTATATTTATTGACACCCCTGGTTATTATAGCGCTGTTCGGGTACTTATATAATTATTAATTACTAAAAATAATTATGAATTCTAATTATTTAACATAATATAAATAGATTTGTTGAAATAATTGTTAAAATTTGAGATACACTCGATATTTGAGAACATAAGACAAATAACTTCAGGCACGATTCTTTGGTCAATTTCTAACACGAAATTGTACGTTGAAATAAAAGGCAGCAGATTTTTCCTGCGTGTAAACAAATGTTTATAGCTTTGGAACCATGCGATATAAACTAATCATCGTAGGCTTGTTTTACGGGAGTTTTAATTTCAAAAAAACAAAAAGCAAAAATTTTGATTTTGACCAATTTCATTTCGGAAACTATGGCCCAAATCAGATTGATTGTAAGATCGAAAATAAAAAGCAAATAAATTAAATAATATTATTGTATACCTTGTCCTAATTGAATAAAATAGCTTAGACGTACGAATTAGTTATTTTTCAAATATCATTGTATTTTATTTTCTTAAAATATTACACTTACGTACCATGTTTCATAATTCTACTTTTAAATAATGTCAATATAGCTATACTTGGCCGTCAATAATTTTACAATATTGAGCCATGTCAATAGTTGTGTACTTGGGTGTCAATAGTATTGTACCCATTACCCTACATATGTACTTACTGTATTTTCCAAATCATCATTATTATTATAATAACATTTATTTTTATAAAATAAAATCCATTTAGCATTTTTAAGTTCTTTTGATGCCAAACACGATACTTCAACTAATACAAAAAAATCCAATATATAAATAAAGCAAAATATTGAAAATGCTAAATCAAATTCACTAATACTCTCAAATAATTTCAATTTATAATTATTATTATTATTATTAATATTTTCATTAATATTTAAATAATATTCTTGTTCGGCATTCTGTTTTTGAATCCATATAAATTTTGTAAATAAAATTACGATATTACCGAAATATGTTGAAAATGATAAAATTAAACCTGGTAAACGACAATATTTATTAATTGCATGATATGAAATATAATTTTTTTTATATAAATTTGATAATTTATTAAAATTTTTTATAATCATTAATTTTTCCATTTCAAATATATTTTTAATAATTAAATATTTTTTTGTTTTATTACCATTATTGTAATTATTTAAATTATTAATTGTATTTATTAATTTTGATAATTTTTTTAAATTACATTTTAAATCATAATTAAGGCATTTATATAATTTTATTATAATTGTATTTAATATATAAAATGTATTACATGTCATAAATGTTATTATTAAATTATAATAAAAAAATAATATTGCAATTAAATATATAAAATCATATTGGGCAGCTTTATAATAATTATTAATAATTGTTGGCCATGTAAATATCATTAGAAATTGAAATGCAACTTTACTTACTATTAATAAATTTAAATATTTTGCAAATTTATTATATATTAGAATATCAAAATATTTTTTATGATATTTACTTAATTTATACCAAAATATAATAAAATTATTTTGAAAACAAAAATTATAAGAGAATGTTAAAATTATACCAAAAATTTGTATAAAAATATAAAAAATTTGTACAATAAGTGATAGGACAGTTGTACCATCACTTATTTCAATTGTTCTATCATAATAATAATTAAATATTGGTAATGATAATACAGAATATGTTAAATATTTTATAGTATATAGAAATTTTAATGTTATTGATGGTATTATATAAGAATTTTTAAAATCAAATGTTCCAATAATAACACCAATTGGTATTTGTGATATAAAACAAAAAGCAATAATATAACGGAACATTTTAAATTGAAATGTTTCGGCCATTTTTTTTTTAAATTGTTAAACACTTGCTCTCTTTTATATAGGTTGAATTATTCTTAAATATTCAAATACAATTTTCGATTATTTTTAAATTATTTCCGTATATTTTTGATTCAAGTAGAATATTTAAATAATTGTGAACCAATAATGTTAAATGTAAATTATTTTATAACAAGTATAGTTCTTACTGTTATTATGTAATTGCCGCTGTTATTATAAAAACATTAATTTTTCTAAAGAAATTTTTATAATTTTTCATATATTAAGCATATTCTAATTGAATACCGTAATAAGAATATGAGAAATTAAAAAAAAAAAAATTCTTTGGCAAAATTACCATAAAACATTACCATTGTAAATCATAATAAAATTCTGTGACCCAAATAAATATTAAATTTAAACTTGAAATTTTTAAAAAGTGTTTCGATTCTAATCGAGAATCGATTAAAAAAAATTATTCGAATAAACAAAATGACGACAACCGCAACTACTTCATTCAAGTAAATCTCTCTGTATTTACACTTGATTGCTATAAAATAAAAATAGTAAGCGAAATTTTGTATTCATATTGCTTTATAACAGTATTACTCAAGTAATATATTAAAATATATTATATAGTGTATAATGATAATATTCAGTATGATAACACAAGAACTCAACGTAATTAATCGAAAGAATAAATATAAGAATTCTCTTGTTATATAACGGAACATCATATTATTCATCACTTTAAGCATTGTTTCTCTCAATATATTTTAGTATATACGTATTGTACATTGAGTATATATAATTAAGTTAGTCTTAATAAAGTAACCAAAGAATAAAGAGTAAAATAAACACATTATGATTAATTCGATTTTATTGCTGCTATAACCAAGAGTAACCTTTATAGAATACTATGAGTTTTAAGATACTACTTGTTAGGGTCACAGATTTATTGTAGGTTTAGAATTATAAGAATAACAATAATCTGTAATTACATATAATAGATAGAAGGAAGTATTTTTAATGATTAGATTTCGGTAAATCAATTTACATTACATTTGAAATTAAAAATATATAATTATGATATCGTATAAAATAATTTATCAACTATTCTGTACCATATGCTGTTTATTTAATTTAATTATATTCTGGTTAAAATGAAAAATGTGAAGTTGAAAATTGTGAAAATTTAAAATCAATAATCTTATATTAATCAATATTATAAATAAACTTAACACACAATTTAAATTCTAAATGCAAATTGTACCGGTATTTTACTAAATTACTAATATTTTTTTAACAATAACTATGACAGAAATTCAATCAATATCAAATTAACAATCATATAATTTATATGTACAACTCTTTTATATACAGCACTTTTACTATACATATAAAAAAAAAATTTAATTTATTGAACAAAATATGCTTTATGAAATTGTATTAAAACAATTACATTCATTAAAATTGATGATAACATTGTTAAAATAAATTTTCGATCAAAAATTATCATTTGATAAATGTCAAATTTTTGTTTTCCTCTAAGAAGTTGCAAGAACAATTGAGTAAACTGAAATTAAAAGAAGAAAACAAATTATATGATCGTAATTATATTAAAATCACATGATTATTTAACAATCATTATATAGAATTTTCAATGAACTGTTCGAAATTGAATGAAATTTGAAAAATTATAAATTGAATGAAGTATTTTTGATTTCAAGTATCCATGACATCCAAAAATGCAGTATGAAAAGTTTTGCTACAATTTAAGTACAGTATTAGTACCATTACAAAACTTTATATATGATTACATTGTAAAACAAAATGCAAAGCGGTTTAAACATTTTGGAACATTATTCTTGCAGTTGAAAACAACAAATGAATGTCAAATGAACAAATTTTGTCAATAATTATTTTAAAAACATATTGGTTAGATTATTAAAACTTTGATTGTGGTACGAAAGTGCTAAATTAATTTAATAACCTTAACAACAATTTTTTGATTTTTAGTAAAAAAGTAATATCGATTTTTTTACTACACACTCTTTACTTTTTTGCTGCGTAGTTAACAACAATTTTTGTCAATTTGTATCTTGCAACATTGTGTATAAATTTTTTATTCTACAATATAAATACTGCATTTTAGATGTCACGGTATATTTCTGTTAACTTAATTTCAAATCGTTCACTATAATTTCAATTATTAAATAATTGTAAAATAATCATATAAAATACTTACAGTTTCTTTAAAATGCACATCTAAATTATAAAAATCTTTATTTTTTTGTGTTAGAATCCAACATGCTTCTTGTGATTGCATCGATACCAAATATGATATATCAATAATTAATAAAAAATCAATTGTATACATTAAACAAAATATTGATGTTGCAATATCAAATTCTGTTATATTCGCAAATATATTATAATTATTATTATTAAAATCATTATTTTTATTACTATTATTAATACACCATTGATATTTTGTAAATATAATAACAATATTACCAATATAAATTGAAAACATTAATATTAAACTTGGTAAACGGCAATAATTATTTATTTTATTAAATAAATTAAAAATAATTTTATAAAAATTTGATAATTCATTAAATTTCTCTTTAATTATTAATTTTTTATATATGAAATTTGTTTTTGTATAAAAATATTTTCTATTATTTAATTTAATATTTTTTTTTACAATATATTCCATATCATAATTAATACATTTATATAATTTTAATACTAATAAATTAAATATATAAAATGTATTACATGTTAGACCAGTAACTAATTGATTATAATGTGTATATATAGAACATAATAAATATATTAAATCATAATTAGATATTTTATATTGATAATTAATTAAAGATGGTAATGTTAAAAATAATATTATATTTAATAGAATTTTAATAAATAATAAAAAATTTGTATATTTATTAACATAGAAATATTTTATATTTTGAAAATTATTTACATCAAATTTACATAACATATTCCAATCTAACATTAAATTATTTTGATAAATATAATTATATAAGAATGTTATTGTTGATGAGAATAGTATTGTTATACTATAAAATATATGTGAATTAATACTTAATATTGCTTTACCATTACTTATTTCAAGACTTTTATAATAATAATATTTATCGAATGGTATGAATAATGTTACAAATATAATATATTTTATACCATGAATATATTTTATAATATTAGATGGATATAATTGACTTGTTTTAAAATTTATTTTCCCTAATATAACACCAATTGGAAATTGTGCAACATAGCATATACCAATAAAAATTTTAAAAACAAAATATTTTTTAGATTCAGACATGTTTTTTTATTCTTTTTTTTTTGAAATTATTTAAATTTTAAATAAATTTGTTAATTTACTGCTTAAAATCAAGGATTTACTGCACTACACCACAAACTGTAATATTTTAATGTTTGATTTGTTAATATTATGTAAATTTCATTAAGAGCAGTTGTAGTAATTTTAAAAATTAATTTACGGTAAGTGAGATATCGTATATAATCGTTTTAGAATAATTACCAAAAATTTCATTTAAAAAAAATTATTTATTCCACGTCAATTTTTAATTTATATACTATTATATAATATTTTTAGGTAATTATGTTATATGAAATTTAATTTATCTAAAAAGAAATTAAGTTAATTATTTCACATATGTACTACACAAATTCATCACGTAAATATAATAAAAAGTTTGTTTCTGGAAGATTTTTGATATATGATATTTTATCATATTTCCAAAAATAAATTTTTCGGAAAATGTGCCTATTTATTTCGTCCTGTATGTCCGTTTGTTTACGAATTACTCTATATCGTTCAATAAATGGAAAGTTAAAATTTTGTACACCAATAGAAAATATTAGTTTCTTTAGAACAAATTGTTTCTATACCCCTTGTTCTTCAAAATTAGTTAAAGTGTAAATAGTAAGTTTTTGACAAGTTTCTGTCAAAATCCAAATCAAAGATAATTTTTAAATATTATAATTAATTAACAAAACAATTCAATTGTTATGTGATATAATTTTTTTCGAAAATTATTTATGGTTCATCCTAAAAATATGCAATATTTTATGATAATGTAAAAGTTATGTTTCAAGTCTATGTTGTACGACTCCGAAGTTATCAGCATTTATTTATACGAAGTAATTATAAGTAATTCAGTAATTTATACTTCGTATAAATAAATGTTGATAGCTTCTTGATATTTAATCATATGGTATATTATATTATTTTATATATACCATATGATTAAATTAAAATTGTTAAAAGGAAATACGCTATTTTACAAATCTCTTGGTTTGATATTGAATACATTTTATTATTATGCACGCATATCGCTCATGGAAAATTCTCATGCAATAAAGAATATTTATAAAATATAATGTCATATAGCAAAGTTTTATGAAAATTTAAATAATAAATTAAGTATAATATTATTTAAATAATTTTATTATTTAAATAATAAAAAGTAATAAAATTCAATAGTTTTTCCCTAAAATACCCATATAAATACGAGATTACGTATATAGTTTAATGACTGCTTGATCTAAAAAAAGGTGACGTTTACTGTCATTACTAAATTCTCTTTTTAACACCATAACTCATTCAACTTGGCCCTCAGTCATTTATGACTGTTTTTCCATTTTCTAGAATAAAAAATTCTCTTCGATTTCTGAGCAACGAACGCTACAAAAACATCTAATAAAAATACTCGACTACTAATAAACAACTTAGGCAATGAGAGGGTTTTTAAAGATTCTTAAATGTCATCTTTAACAAACGTTTATTCGAATTATTGTTTTTATTTTTCAGTATGTCAAAAATTAATGCTTTATTGCTAATCGTATTCGTCCTAATAAAACATAAAATTCAATGTTTCGTGATTCGTCACATTTATAATAGAAATTTAAAATTTAAACACAATTTACAATTTTAAAAAATAATATTTCTTAAATATTTATTTTGACATTTCTATGTAATATTTTGACATAATTAACAGTCAACATTTTGACATATTATTATTTTCTCCATTCTAATTGGCTTGTTGCCCTTTTTTCTCTAACATTGATACTGTATAAAATTGTAGTAAAACAAATAATTGAAGTATTATTGATGATAGCATTTTCAAAAAGAATTTACGATTTAAATAAAACATTTTACTAACATCAAATTTCATTTCTTCTTTAATAAGTTGATACAATAATTGTTCAATCTGAAATTATAAAATAATAAATATTATTCACATCGAAATTCTCTATACTATAACGGTAACACTTACATTTCTATCAATAATATCATTAATATGATGAAATTGATTTTTCATCCATAATATACGTCTTGCATTATATATTGATTCAGTAATTTTATTTGTTAATTCAAATATCATAAATACATCGAATGTATATAAAAAACAAAAACTTGTTATAAATAATATAAATATAATATGAAAATTTTTAATATACCATATAAATGTTAAAAATAATATAAAAATATTACCGTAATATAATGAAAATATTAAAAATAAATTTGGAAATCTATATAATCTATTTAATAATTTTATATTTTTATATAATTTATAATAAAATGTTGATAGTTCATCAATTTTTATACTCATTAATTGTAATTCTGATTTATATATATTTTGTATTTTAAAAAAATTTTTATTTATTATAAAATTTAAATGTAAATTTTTATTTTTTAAAAAACAATAATAATATTTTTTATTAATAATATCAATTTTATTTAAATTAAATTTTAATTCTAAATTTAGAAATTCATAAATTTTCCAATAATTTAATATTAAAAAATAATAAACATTACAATTTAATATTATAATACAATGATTATTTAATGCAAATATAATAAATAATATTATTGTTAAATTATTATTAATTTTATTATTTGTATTATTAATATTTAAAAATCTAAATGGTATTAATGGTTTTTTATTATATGAATTTATTGATAAAATACTATTAAAATTTTTTAATTCAATAAATTTTGTATTTAAATTATTAAAATTTTCATTTGTTTCAATTATTGTTATATTTGTATAATTATTTTTTATTTCAATTGTATTTTCAATTAATTTATATGAATTGAATAAGATTGGTAAGGATTTTTGTATAACAAATGGCCATATTATTATAAATAAAAATGTTAAAAATGTTAATTTTAATATTATTAAAAATATTTGTTTTATATTTAAATTACGATATATAATATCATTTAAATAATTCTTTTCAAAATTTAATGCTCTCTTCCATAAATTATGTAATTTAATACGATATTTCCAATTTAATGATAATATTAATGAAAAATTTGTTATTTGTATAATTGCAATTAATTTTAATATATCAATACCATATAAAATATCTTTGAATATTTCATCATTTTTTAAAAATCTTATTGATATTGGTATATACGATATCCAAAATATAAAATGTTTAATTATTTGAAAATATCGTACAAATATTGATTCTTTAATTAATAATGTTTTTGAATCCATTAAACCTAATATTAATCCTTGTGGAAATTGTATTATATAACAGCTAATTAACATATAACGATAAAATTTTCTTTCAAATGTTGTAAATGGTGGTAAGATTTTTGATGAATAATGTAATTTTTTTGTTTTAAACATTTTCTTTGTTAATTTTTTAATAATATTTTATTAAGAGTGAAAATAAATTTTATTTTTAATTTAATTAAATAAAAATATTTTTTAAAAATTTTGATTTCGGAATTGAGACCTATAAGCTTCATACTTATAAATTATACATTTGGAATTGAACCCAATTAATGAATAATTAGGAATTGGTATTAATGAATAATTAGGAATAAGTAATCACGATTATAGAATTTGTATTTCAATATTTTACTAAAGATTTTGGATCTTAACATGCAACACATATTGTTGTAATTAAAAAAAAACATGTTATATTTTGTATATATAATTAATATTTGCTATTAATATACAGAGTGATTCATTAACATGTTAGGAACTCAAAAAATACTCAAAAATGAGTAAAATTTTTCTTCGAAACATATAGTGTCATATTAAAACCGTTTCCGAGCATTGACCAGTATTTTGCCTTTCTATTAATTTAAGGTGCTCTAATTTTCAATTATGAATGACTTCTGATTAATAATTAATAGTCATTCTAGATAATAGTTGACATTGTTTGAATTAAAACCTTTAAAAACTTAAAATTAAAATTGTTTTCGCTATAACTCCAAAGCCATAAAAGACGTTAAAACTTAAATTAAAGCTCAAGAAGTTGGGCAATTGAAGGCATGAAAAATTGTCGGGAGGAAAAAATTAAGAAAAGGGAAAATTGGAATTTTCCAAAAGTTCGAAAACTTGTATTTCCGAAAAAAAACACGTAAAAAGCCTTTTAAAAATTGTTAGTTCGATGCTTCTATATATTTTGTATCGGAAGCTCTAACCACAAAAACTTGTAGTCCTGAAACGATTCTGATTTGACACTATGTTCTGAACAAAAATTTTACTCATTTTCAATTGTCTACCCGATGGTATATGGCTCCTAACTTATTACTAAATCACCCTGTACACGTGTCAAAATTTTTATGAACTGCACGAAATTCAAATTTGTCATAAAATAATTATTATAAAAAAAAAACATTTTCTCATTATACAAATTACAAAAAATAATTTACTTTGATATTTCGAAAAATTTTTTCCTAAAAAAGAGAAATTTTAAACATGGCGGAATTTTTATAAAATATTTGAACAAGCAAAATTGTTTTATATTTTGTACCATATATACTTTGATATGGAACTGTAAATTCTTTTGGAATGCTCATCACCAAAAATATTTAAAATAAAAAATTTTTTTTTTAATTAATTTTTTAAGTTTCGATCTATATTGGATAAATTTTTAGATGTAGCTCAAACCCTTGGCAAATCGGAACTAGTAGTAATATGAAATTCAATTCAAAACTATTCATTAGACTTTCGTCCATCATTTCACTGTTATATTATATTGAATTTTCATGACACATTTAAATTTTAAATGAGTATAATTAATTTTAGTATTCTCTTGTAGATTAACGATTTGTACTCTCCAAAAACTCTCCAAATTTTGAATTATCAATAATTCATATTTGTTCACTATTTTTCGAAATTGTAATACAACTAATTATTTCATTTATAATGTCATATATTAAATTCTGTACTCATTTAAGATGTACTTCTTTCATATTATATAATAAAACACATACGAGTATAACATGACCTCTACATACGTGTAAATCTAAAATAAACATAATATTCACGTACATAAATACCATGAATTAATTTTTTTACTTGACATTGAAACATAATTATATATACAAATATTATAACACAAGTTCAATTATTAAATAACAAATAATAATTAAGACTTTAGTTGTACATATAGGAAAAAAAATTATACATACGAGTATACATATTAGCAATAATATACATAATATTTAATTCGGATCAATATCAGACTCATTGATCTTCAAATTAATAGAAAATTTTTTCATCTCATTATTTTTTTTTTTTTGCTATATGCTCTACATCAATATAACATAATATAATTAAGTTATATACAGAAATTTTAATTGAGACGTAAAGTGCACAACACACACACATATATGTCATTATTATTTACAAACATTTTTTATCATTGTAAACTTTTATACTTAATCACGAACAAGATCTTAAACAAATTACGATAACATAAAAATTTTCAAAATAAAAATCAAATTAATGACGAATAATAATTTGTCGAATATTTAAGAAAATTTTAGTTTTAATAAAAAATATTTTTGGGAAGAAAATGAAAAAAATTAAAAGTTGTAGCTCTAACAAGATAGCAATATTACTTAAAACTTAATTAAGTTACATTAACCGAGTTAATTTCTCAAACTGTACTTGGTTTGCGCCTTTGCTCAACGTTGAATAGAAATTCCTATACATTTCAGTCGGTTGAGTTCAAAATTCCTACAAATTTAGTTGCAGTGGTATAAAACACGCATTCTTTGGGTCCTCCTTTATGAATCATGAAATTGAACATTGCTTAGAACAAGTAAGCACATCATTGTTTTCATTGATTGCAGCTTCTAATAAGGAATGGTCTTTTTCAAGTCATCCGATTACAAAGATAGGGCGTCAATGAACAAAACTAAATTCAAAATAATTCATTTGTTGGATAATGTCGCGTAGATATCTTATGGCAAATAAACAGAAGTCCACACCATTCGAAATAATTTATTGTAATAGAACATTATTTTTAGAGCTTCACCTGTAAGGCTCTGCATTTAACGGAAATTAAATTTTATAATATTATAAATTATTCATTAATCATTAGAATTAAATTACAACAAAATTTTGCCTGGAAATATGCAATATTTTAAATAATAAAAATTTCAGGAAAAAATTAGTAAATATGCTCTTTTTAAATCTTTATAATTATGCTTAACTGGTAAATTATTTAAGAAAATAATCATATATTATAATTGTCATTATTTTTTCTCCCATTCTCGCAGCTTCTTAATTACGAACACCTTAAAGTTAATTTCTTAATATTATTCCCAATAATTAAAACCAATGTATAAAATCATAATTAACTAATTATTATATAAAAATAAGCATATTGATCGATTTTGCTATTGAGAAATTACAATTGATTTTAAATTTTTTTTTTATTGAAAGTGTATATTATGTTTATTTTTCTTGTATGCTATTTAATTTTTTCATATTATGTAAAAATTCACGGTAATTAGGTCAAGGTTATGAACTATTAAAATCTCATTAATATATATATTAATATCGTATATATATGTAGTAGATTGTGTACTGTATATGTAGATGTTGTGTACTGTTTATGTAATATTAATTATAAATGTTATTTCTAGAGTTTATTTTAATAATGAGATTATTTTGTAAGATTAATATAGGTGAGTTTTCAATGAAAATTTGTTACGAAGAAATGGGTTCAATATGCATTTTGTAAGACGGACATTGAGGAAACTTTCACATATTATTGGTTATTAAAATAGCAATTAATGTTATATCAAATTTTTGTTTGGCTAATCTGTTCAAGTCTCCTAGAAGTAGAAGTTGAATTAAGATTTATTTCGATAAGTCTAATGGTTATGATATTATTTGAAATATAAAATTAAATTTCCTACACATCTTGGATAGAAAATAATATACTCATTAATTTTTGGTATAGTGTTTGTAACAACTTGAAGTAGCCGTCTGCACAATATGAACATATTCAGCGTAAAATCCCTCATTAATTTAGACTTGTCTGTTTGTCCATACAATCGCACGATAACTCGAAAACAAATAAAAGTCTGAATTTCAGAAATCATTTTTTTTCTACCAAAATTAGCTGCTACCGGTATTTGATTCATTCGAACCATTCGGTTCTTGTAGCAGTCCCATACAGTTCAAAAAGATGATTATAAATAATCCAAAAAGTTCTAACGGAATGACAGTATTGATTCGGATAGCTGTCATACTACCCCGATAGCTTATTTTAAATAGTTCAAAAACAAGTTTTATAGTGAGATTGTCAAGGCGTTGGATATAGTTCAGTTGGTTGAGATCGACTAAAATTTTTGAACCACTGAAAGATTATTTGTTATGACCTATATATCGAAAACTCTATTTTCACTGTACCACTATACGATAAAAATCTAACATACGTTATCATAAATTTACGTTATAACATTTTAAATTCAAATTTTGTTAATTAACTTTACGGTATTAGAAAACGGTCATATGTATATTCTCATATTTGAGCCGTCATATAAGTCTGATTTTTTATTGTTTCCTAAATTTTTTTAATAAAATCTAAAATATTATCGTAAAATAATATTTCCATACTTGCTACAATTTTATGCTCCGGAAATTTTCTTCCATATAATCTCTTCTATATAAAACAACCCTGCTTAATTATATTTATATTATTAGTATATCTAATCAATTATTGCTTATTTCCTAATTTGTAATTAGTAACCTAAGTAGGTTATCTATATAAGCCAAGTAGGGTTGAAATTGTAATTGATTTTTGTAATCCAAATGCATACGTGCCTATACTCATTACTAAATTGAGTACATTATTTATCATAATATCCGAACTTATTGATTCAAATTACATTTTAATATTTTTGTACATTTGGAATTTAAGGAATCAATCCTCTAAAAAATATTAAATTTTGTATAATTTGAAAATAATTTGATTTCTATTTTTAAAATATTAAAATTCAATTTATGGTTAATTTTGTTATACGTAATATAAGAATTTTTATTTGGGATTGTAGTCTCAAAATCGCATATCGTAAAACAAAAAAAAATGTTTGGATATTAGTTCAGATTATAATCTAAATCTAAAATATTATTTACATAAAAATTATAGGCCCTAAATATTAAAATAGATTCCTTTTATTTTTCCTGGTTTATTTGAAAGAATCATACGCAAAATTTAAAAAATACGGATATAAAAATTTTATTTATTATTGAAATTTTGTACAAGACATAAAGTATAACAGTAAAAAGCGAAGGCTCTATATGGTGCCCTCTAATATTAGGAGTAATTTACACTTGTAGAAATTTGGTACTCTGTTTAATAATTAAATTAAATAACTACTCTTATCTCGTATAACAAACTTCAAATACATACTTGAATTTTGTAATTTCTTTTAATAAATTTTCAAAAATAATTTAACACTTAAAATTTAAATATTTCATGCGTAAGATTTATAATTCTAATTAACTTAGTTTTTATAATACAAAAATATTTAAAATTATTTAAAATGGCAAAAATATTAAATATATTTTATAAGAAACGTTATAGATTTGAAGCATTCATATTTCATTTATCAATAATTTATATTCAATATATTGGTAAAATATCAGGTTTAATAAGATCTAATTTAATTAATTATGGTAAAATACAACATAAATATTCAATTAATTGGACAATATATAGTTTTATATTAAATATAATAAATATAATATTATTTCCAACAATTATAAAAATGCGTAGACCGGGCACTTTATATAAAACAAATGATGAATTTATATTATTAATGTCACGTTTTATAACAATGTTTTTTCGTGTTATTGCTGTTATTATAACATATTTAACATTAACATATAGACATAAATTATATTTACAAACAATTAATAAAATGAATGAATATGTTCTTAAATTTACATATAATATTAAATATAAAAAATTAAATTGGTTATGTATTTGTAATACAATAATAAAAACAATAACAACAATGACATTAGGTATTGGTTGTCCAATATTAATGTCAGATATTAAAGAAACACAACAAACATTGCAACAACTTATTGTTTTACATTATTTATGTTTTAATAATGTTATATTTTCAACAACAATGAATTTATCATTTAGTAAATTTTTATATTTATGGCAATTTTATAAAGTTTCATTAAATAAATTAATTGAAATAATTAATGAAATGAAAATGTCAAAATTATATGATATTACAAAAATAATTAATAATTACAATAATAATAATTGTAATAGTGGTACAACAATATTAATGTTTTCAACAGTATATTGGGATTTAAATTCATGTTTATCAGCGATAACAAAATTTTATAATTTATCATATAAATTTACTGATTGTATTATAAAATTATTTCAATTTCAAAATTTAGTTGCACAATTATCATGTTTTGTTGGCAGTTTAAGTTCATTATTTTTTTTATATTCATGTATTAAAAAAGGTGATACAACAGCAACATTCATTATAATTTTAATAATTTTTAATTTAATACAAATTTTTGAATTATATCATATTATTTTAATTGCAAATAATATAATTAAATGTCATAGGAATGCCAGAATATTATTATTAAATATAATTGATTGCCATCTATTGGAGAAAAATTTACAAAAGAATGTGAGTATATTTTTTGAATTTTTGTATACGCATATTTGGAAATGCTTTGCTGAAATTTTAACACTGTTGAAATTTCGTAAAATGTACTGTTAAATTATTATGAATAAATTTTGGATGAGTAATTGTACAGATATGTTTCACGTCACTATCAAAGAATGTTGCGTGCATCATAATAATGAAGTACAGAGCGATTAATTTAAACATTTCTCCCCATTATTCATAAGTTATTCATTTATTAGATTGAGAAAAAAATTTGCATTGACATTTTCAAATAAAATTTTTTGTACTAGTGTTTATTAATTTTTTTTTCTTTTTCGAATTCCAGATTGAAATCCTATCATTTCAACTTATTATAAAACGACCACGTTTTAATATTTGTGGATTTTATGAATTGGATATGAAATTATTTTTATCACTTGCAGTTGCAACATTATCAAATTTCTTAATTTTAGTACAATTTGATAAAAGTTTAGCAAAAGAATGAAGTGTGATTTTAGATCTTAAATTCTAAAATAAATGTGTATAGGTACATATATTGTGTTTTGTTAAATAATTATGCATATGAAAATATTAAAAGAAAATATTATAAATTAAAAAGTATAAAATTTATAATATTATTATTTTTAAAAGAGTTTGCTTTATTCTTTTTGCGTCACGTAAGATTGAATAAAACAATGCAATTATATAATATGTATGTTTAAAAACATTGTTTGTTTCAAATCATTTTGATGTCGCTGTAGTCGAATTTTAATTTAACTTGTCAAATTTCAATTAAAGGCCGATTGTGCCTTTGTATACATTTAAATTCTTTGGACGTTGTTACTTCCTATTCCACTCACTTTGTATACCCCTTCATCAACAAATTAGAAAATTTTTTGACTTAAAAACATGTTGTTTAAAGGAAGAATTTAAAAATTTTCAATATTCGCTGTTGTTATTTCACTTATCTATACGAACATATTATGAACGTGAAATAATTTTACTTTAGGATGTTAATTGTTTATTTCTCGTATTTTTCGAAAACAATTTCAAATTATTATTTTTACTCGTATATACTCTCAAAGTGACTACTGATGCCAAATACTAGTGTACATTTGAGCTGTTGTCCTTAGATCTTTCGCAGCGTTGTTAAGAGTACGAATGCACAGAGGCTCATTCTAATCTTAGAAAGAATCATATAAAATTTCAGCTAGGCTTCATATAAAATTTAAATACCAATGTAAATTTTGACGACCGCTTATTAATTTAGATACTTGAAAAAAATTCCCCTTCAATAAATAGAATATATATAGGAAGTGGCGACTCTATACAAATAAATTATTATTAGCAAATTAGACAGCAAGAAAATACAATTTTTATAGAAAAACTAAAACAAGGAAAGCTATCGCTGCCATTTTAAAGTTACTTAAAAAATTTAATGACAATTGAAACATTTATTGTTACAAATTTTTGTTACTATCATGACTTTTTTTTTAACATTTTATTTTTTTTTTTTCAATTCAAAATTAAATTTTGTAACATTTTATACGACCGCCTGTGAATTGACAACGAAAAGAATATTGTAATATAGAAAATAAAAAATAACTGTACAAATCTGTCAATTCATTTTCCTTGGAAAATCAAAAATCTTAAACTGTGTTTTTTTTTCAGTTTTCAATTTTCTTTCAAACATTTAACAATAAAAGAATATAGAAATAGAAATGAGGAAAAATAAAGGGAAAAAGGTGTAGCTTTTCATTTTTTTATTTTGTGATATTTACAGAGAAAAGGTACATAAACTTCTGCACAATAACGAAAAAAAAAAATTGGGTTGGCTGACGTTTAACTTACTTACAATTGAAATAAAGATATATTTTTAAAATTTGCCTATATAGACACCTGACACAAAATACCTGCCAGGTAAAAAAAGTATTTTTACATGAAAAAAAAAATTTTTTTTTTTAGATTTTTGTGTCACAATAAAATCCCACCCACAATTTTTTCTTTTTTTGATTTTAATAAACCACTGAATATTGTAATTGGCATGGTATTTATCAACATTTTTTTAAAAATTATTAAGTTAAAAGAAAAAAAATTGATTATTTGTTTTTATTGTTATACAAATAAACAGTTAAAGGTCTTAAAAACCATAATTATTATCAATCAAATTAATTCTATGGGGTATTTCGTTCCAATTTGCTAAAAGTGTTTGTAGATAAATGAGAGCATACTGTAATGTTGCTTTAATTAATAAAATTTTTTTTCTCCGCTTTTTGTAATACATAGTTCGTACTCGACGGCTCTCATTGTCATTTGAGTTGATTGAAAATTGAGATATTTCAATATTTATTCAAAATAGCTCATATACAACTATATATTTTGTTCAGGAAGGTTCGAGTCAGACAATAATTACAAGAAGATGAAATTAAAGTGAGAAAAATCTCTGCAAAAAATTATTACATAAAGAAAAATGGACATACCACGAATTCGAAAATTCTGGGTAAATTTAAACAAAAATGTTAAAATAAAGTTAAAAAATAAGGAAAAATCAAATATTTAAATAAAAATATTGACATACAAACTCCATTACAAATTAAGGTTTTCCAATACTTAAAAGAAACGGTTTAAAGAAATTTTTAAAGAAACCGAAATTACACGAACAATTTCCGAAAACTGACTGTCACAGTTATTATGAACGAAAAATAAATATTTGAAAATTATTTATTTTAATCTAAAAAACTCTTTATTGCAATATAGAAATCACAATTTGTTAACAATTTTAATTGAAAAAGAAAAAGTAATTTATTTCGTAGTACTCGTAACAGCATGAGACATTTCCCTTCCGGGAAATTGTCCTATATATTCTGAAATTTATTAAGACGTACATTTTAAATATACATACATGCAGACATATAAAATCGAAAATTACAAAATCGAAATTATAACAATTATTTTAAATTTTGCATAATAATAAAATAATTATTGTTGATAAATTCAATATTTGCTCAATATATGTACTTGAAGGCGTATAATGGCATTAAAATAAAACTGTTTAATGTGATGCAACTATTTATACTGAATTTATAAGTGGGGCTAAACACATGTGTTTCTATAAATGCTTTGTGGAAAGCCAATAAAATACAGAATTTTAAATGGAATTTTTAAGTAAAACAATAACCCTCTTCGAACTTCAGTATCTAGGAGAATTATAAGCATTATTGTTATAACAAATTAACTATTTAATGTCTTACTGTACCTTGGTATTATTAGACGTATTGGTTTTAGAGAATTGTCCTGTTTTCATGAAATTTCTTCGCGTCTAAATAAAGGATTCTTGGGGCGGTAAGTTATCGCTGATTAGGATTTTTAATACAACAATAGAAATTTCATAAGAAGCTGGAGTTTCAGTTTTAATGTGATACCTTTGTAAATCGTATATATTACGCTTTCAAATGAAAAACTGTAATTTTTTCAAATTATTGACTGTAATAAATTGTTCAGTTGAAATCACAACGCAACAGTGTCACAACACAACCTGAGCAGTAAAACAATTTTATTTTTAAAAATTTTCAATTATAAATTCAACACATATTTTTTCTCTTTAGAATAAGAAAAAATGAAAATTGAGAATTTCGCAAAAATATTCTCTTTGTCCCAGTTTATTTTGATGAGAGTCTGACAATCCTACAGTAAGTACCATTTTAATACACTTTATTAAATAAAATGTATGGGCATTCGAAAAATTAATTCTTTACTGCCATCATCCTTACACAGAGCACTTCCTTACAAATTGTTTTTCTTAAAGTTATTTTGTATATGCCCAGAATTAAAATATATTATTATTTTACTTAGTTTTATAAAATCACCATTATTTTACACCTTGTCATATTTTATAGATGAATATATAAATGTACGTATGTATATGATTTTGGTTACATGTACACATTTTTGAATTTCAATCAATTATAATCGTATAGGAACAATAATAATTTTTTGTTATGAAAATTTACATAATTACACATATTATGTAAAAACATAATGTATAATTTTAAATTTTATATAAAATGTGTGGGTATTGCTAGCTATACATAAAATGCAAGTAATTTGCATGCGTTTTAATAAGTTTTCTTAAGAAAATTAAATTACATACACATACAATTTCCATTTATAATCAAAACCAGAAAAAAATCAGTATAAAATTTTAAGGAAAGCAATTACACATATGTAGTTACATAATTGTGTATAAACCATAATGTGAGCAATAACATTTTAATAAACAATTAACATAAAACATAACAATTATCTGAACACCTACAAGTCATACATTATACACGCATACATGTGACAAATATTTATTCGTGGAAGTGTTTTAGTTTGTTTTTAAAGCTGTTCGAACAGCAAATTAAAATGAGAAACATATAGATAATAAAAAGAGAATAATTATTTAAAATTAAAAATCCTTTAAGGCATGTTAGTTTTGTACAAGCCCTTGTCACCGAAAAAGTTTTTCATTAATAGATAACATAAAAATTTTGTTTATGAATTGGAACGTCGTACTAGTTCAAATGTACTGTTTTTTAAAATATTACTTATTAAGAGAAATGTCAGTGAGAGAAATGTGCAATTTATTTGGTGATTCTTTTTCTGTTCACGTCACGCATTTATCACTGTCGTATCACTAACAGTTCAATCACTGTTATGTAAGAGTTGAATGTAAGTAATTTTAATTTAAGAGTGGAATGTACAATAAAGAAATTTTTAGATTGTCTCTCCTACATGCCTTAAAATTAATATTTGCGATAACAACGTTTTATTCTTATTAAAAGGAATAGAGGAAATTTTTAGCTTAGATAATGAGCGTTTAAAACTATTGAATCAAGACGAAAATATATTAAATATTAATATTAAAACCTTAGAAATATTATTTCTAAAAAAATCTAGCTTCATTCATTGCTTACGTAATAAAGCAAGTTGCTTTTTTGCGAACTCAATCTATAAGTTACGCATACTCCAATATTAATTGTTCGTTTTTATACTCGTAATCTTATCTGTTTATTTTGTGGTTTGAGCTCGTCATTTTTGAGTATTTGTTGGAATAAGTAATTACATTACTTATTCCAATAAAAAATTACTTGTTACAAAACAATTTTGTTATTAAGAATTTAATTTATTAAAATATTTTAATGAAAAACGCTCTCTATAATCATCACATATAGTGTATGCATATACCTACATATATATATATGCAATTATTATAGTAAAGAAAAATTTGTATGTATGACTAAAATAATTATGTCGCATAAAATATTCAAAAATTAAAATTTCTATAGGTTTTTCAATATTAACCATTTTAAAGCCTCACCTTTTCCTCATATTTTATTTGTTTTCATTTTTATTTTGTTTAAACCTTAAGGTGTTAAAAATGGCAACTAATTCGTACATCCAATCTTAAAATATTTAAAATTTTATGTAAATTGTTTAATTGAATTTGTTAACAAGAAAAAATTTAACATAAAATTTAAAGATTTCTCAATTCGTTATAGCTTGTAGCCTGAAATAGAGATTTGAATTGGAAAATGCCACAAATTCGTTCTATGTTTCACACTATTCACACAAAATTATTGAATTATTTATGATGAGCACTTGAAATTTTGCTTTAATGGTAATTAATAAATTTTATCACTAAAATTATGTATATAGAAATTAAGTGAAAATAATGTAGAAAATTTTTTATTATAAAATTTAATTTCTCTCATAATTAATTATTTTTAGGGTCATATAAGATTCTTATCAAATTTACTCCTGTCTACATATTTTAAAATAAAATATTCAATTGTTTTTAAATTAAAGAAAATTTTTATAAAAATTTATTTTACGTGTTATTATTTTTATTTTGTTCCAATTACATTTTGACTATAATAATATTATTTTTAATATATTAAAATAAAAATTTCTTATTATTTCAAAATTATTTGAATTTATGAATTTTAATGAAAATAAGTAAATATTTGCCATTAATACTTTCTTCCCAAAAATAAACTCACATAAAAATTGCTAAAGCTATGGCATGCTTGCTATATAGGCGTATGATGTATGTAAACCATTAAAAATTTAAAAATGTTTAAAAATTTACATAAAAATGTTCTTTGTCTCCATAGGAGTTTAGGACCTTCTTACGTTGACCCATAGGATATTTTGATACTTTCAATCATCAAATACATGAGAACTCAATTTAGATCCCTGAAAAAATGTAGTATAGCAGCCATCTAAGGCCGCGAAATTTCCATTAAGAAAATATTCCGGGGGTCACAAAAGCTCCTTCCGAATCATCTCAACCGTAAATGAGCTACCACTCCTCATTCACACAATAAGTGCTTTTAATTTCAAATTATATACATAAAGTGTTGCATTTATTTATAAGTTGAACAATGATCGTAAAATAAAAATTGTTTTTTTTTTTATTTTTTCTCAAATTATCAATGAAGGTATCATATAAAAGAATGTAGTAGGTATTACACAAATTTTTGTTCATTTCAGGAATTTCATTAGCCTTCTTCAACAGAAAATGTGATTCTTGTTATAAACTGTACTAGTAAAAATTCCATTGTGAATTACCAAAAACACAAAACTCAGAGTATTTCAGAATTGCAAAAAATAAGTAATACATATTTTGTTAAATCTTTGCTTTTCAAGCAGTAAGTTTCAACTACATATTTCAAGTTCGTCAAAACCTACACATTCAGGTTAAACGTAAAATTTCTCCAATAATTTATTTAATTTTAAAAAATCATTCAATTTTAGATTTCGTGTTCAAATATTCTAATTTTCATTTGTTAAAACTTCAACACCATTTCTTAATTTATACCAATTTGAAATTTATATTATTCAATTGATTTAAAAAAGTTCATTACTTTCGCTATTCCCACACATAAAACGTGTTAAAATTTTATTTTAAATTAACTTTCAAGTTTTCAAATTATTTTCATATATGCTCATGCTTTCTTCTTAAATAATTTTAACATTTTCATTTTGAATATAATATTGAATTTCTTCCCTTTGATTACTAGTTTAATTATTATATTTTACAATAAATGAAATTTATGAGAAATTTTACCTTTAAGAAATTTTCCAAGGTTAATGAATTTTCCATAAAACAATACAAAAAAAAAAAATTTATCTTCAAAGTAAATGTGTAGAAGAAATTTTTTTATATATGAAGGTATTTGTTGTAGATAATCCATAAAATAAAGAGGAAAATTCCTATGTGCTTTTTTTTAAGAATTAAAACCATTCAAGTGTAATAAAATATTTGACATTCGGTCAAAACATTTGTAGCCTAAACAAATCCATAATTATGACATAAGGATTAGATAACGTACAAATTTTCTGTAACAAACAATTTTTCAATAATGAATTTTCTCAATTTCAGAAAGTTACCAAAAAATTGATGCTATAATGATTTTCATTAGTATTTACAATCAAAAATATTATCAGTTAAATTAGGAAATATTGGGACACAAAACACCTTGATTATATTCCGGTTTAATTCAAAAGTAATTACTTGTAATATAATTGCAGCCAGAATCTACACCATTACAAATTAATTCTCTACATACTTAATAGTAAGCTCAATATTGTGTTTTATTAAACGCTGCTCTAAAAAATTTAATGATCCTTATATTTTGAATGCCTGCATTTATCTCTAATTCTATTAATATCATCTGAAATACGTTTCACAAGTTTGATTACCTCATTATAACATTCTTGTTCTCTAAAAAATTCTCTAAAACAAAGACATTTCAGTAAGCATATTATATTTGATATCCTCTACTACATAGCTAAATAGGTGCTAAGTTTACAAAATATCCAATATCAATCTCCACTAATGATATTTGGGATTATAAAAAATATTTTTAAATATTTTGTTATAAAATTTCATAGATTCCTCATAATCAATTGCTGCCCACTTTAAATGGAACTCAACAAATTTGCAATTCCTTTTGAGATAAAATTCAGGTGATATTAATTGTTGATATTTTAAAAGGAAGACTTTATCAAATTATTCTAAAATAGAAACAATTGAAAAAAAAAAAAAACAAATAATATTATAAGATTTATCTTTATCATTTTTATTACAATTCAGTAATTTTTCACTTACTAACTCTATAAATTAATTGATAAATAAACAAATATAATTTTTTTATTTTGTGATTTTGTGTTAAACATAGAATTTCTAATATTGATAAATAAAAAATAAAATTATAAACTTGTTAAATTTTAGCAAACTAAAATACGAAATGATGATTATTGTAAAGAAAATAAGAAATTATTGTGGAAATTTTTACACATATTAAATTTTGAATTAAAACTTACGATTAATAAACAATTTAACAAAAATGTTTAAAGAAAATTTTAAGGCTTTCATATCTAGTAATACAATTTTTATTATTTAATGCCTTTTTTTTTTAATACAAAGTTATCATTCTTGGTGCTAGCTACTTTTCTAAAATATATTATTAAAACTACAATCATTTAGGTGAAATTACATAATATCAATAATCATCATTATTATTTTATTAAGAAAAGTAGTTTATTCATTTTTAAAAATTAATTTTTAAAAATGATAATTAATAATAGAGAAGTGATATTTTTTTTTTTTTTTGTAAATTAAATTAAATTTCAATAAATGTAAATATAAATATTCTAACATTTTTTATTTTCTTTTTTTATATATATATAAATTTATTTTAATATAACATAGTTACTCTTAATTTTATATAATAAAAATTTTCTGCCTTGCAGTTTCATTCACAATTTCAATAGCTCACAGATCGGTTCCAAAAATTATTATTAATATTAAATAATTATAACAATATAATAATAATAATTAATTTTTATACAAAAATTAAATGAATGGTTTATTTTGAAAGTGATGCCCATTTTCAACTTAAAAACTCTTTTATTTCCAAAGCAATAGTAATTTCGGTAGTTCTAATTGAAATTTATCTTATAGCAAAGGAAACTAAATTATTCTATAAAGTAAATAATATGTTAACCGAATCTTTCCTCACTTTAAGCCCAAAAATAGCAATGTTTAATTTTTAATTGAAATGGACTTGAACCACTTTTAAAATGAACAATCCAAATAAATTATAGTTAATTATAATAATTTCCAAATTTCTAAAATATTCTTTTATTTTTAACTACCTTTTGAATTGCACTTAACAATACCAATTTAAAATTAGATTAAAAATTGAAAATTAAACTAAATTTAAAATAAAAATGGGCAATATTTTCCAAGTTAAAGCAATAACATTTAAAATTAATCAATTTTTAAATAAATTATGAGAAATATTTAAAATTTTTAAATTAAAATTATTTGAAATTATACAAATTAAGAAAAAAACATTTTACATAATCCTTCCTATTAAATTACATTAATACAATTATAGTATATGACTAGACAGTAACTCTTTGGTTTAATTTTCAGTTTAAAGAGGTTTTTCTTTTGTTTCACATAAAAATATAAAATAAATTAAAAACACACGCACTATTTCGCCAAAAGCATATATATATATAGAGCCATTACAAATCTTTTTTTTAAAAATCCAAGTACAAATTTTCGTTTACGACATTTATTTTTTAATTTCTCAGAATTCATAATATGTATAATTATACAATTATATATTATGTTACATCGATTAAAATTTTCATAATAATTAATATAAAATTATTTACGACAAATAACTATTTAATTTATCATTAATTTATGAATTTTGTTTAATGAATTTTTGAAATTGTAATAAACTCTGAGAAATTGCATATTAAGCACATTACGAAAAACAAATATCGTATTTAAGAATTTACATATTTTGTGTAAATATACATACATATATATTTTCTTTTAAGATTTAATTAAAAATATTATTTTTTTTTTTTAAATAGAAAATTTATATATCTAGATTTACATTTCAATTTTGAATAAAAAAATAAAGAATATAAATATATTATAATTACATGTTATCCCTGAAGTTTATGAAATTTAATTTGATTTTTTTTTTATTATTACATAATATGTGCATTTTTTTTGGTTGTAAATTTCGTTTTCTTAGACCATAATAAATATGAATTTTTTTTTTTTATAAATTGTTTCTTTTTTTTTTTTTATTTTTTTTTTACTTATTTTCTCATAGGTTAAAAATGTTTCTAAAATATTTTCTTTTGATAATCTGGGAATGCTTCTCGTGGTGGTACTAAACTTAGCATCATTAAATGTCTTTCAAATGCTCGCGTTCGTCTAAACATTGAATCGGTACCATGCAAACGATCAAGGACACCCAATACTCCGAAACAATTATTAAATCTTTAAAATAAGAAAATTAAAGAAAGATTAAAAAAATTTTCAAATAAAATTAAAATTTTTACTTTAAATGATGGAAATCATGTGCTTCAGGACTCGGGAAAAATGGTAAGTGATAACCGGAATGTGCGTTTAATGTTGATAAAATAGCCAAAGCAAACCATAACCATGCAGTTGCAATATGACTTCCCAATACAAATGTTCCCAAAAATGGTGGTAATAAATTACTAAATATATGTTCAATAGGATGACAATATATTGCTGTAACGGCTATTGGTGCTGTCCATTCATGATGTTGTTTATGAATCAATTTATATATATGTTTACTATGTAATAAACGATGAGAATAATAAAATCCGATTTCCTCCATTAAAATACAAACTGCTAATTCAAAACAGACCCAATGAAAAGTTGGTAGTTCACGTATTGGTGCAAATCCACGAAATACCATTAATTTATATGTAACAATACCTAAAGGAATTCCCACAAAAAATTGATTAAAAACGACTTGAGCAACAACCTAAAATGGAATTTTATTTTTAATTGGTTGGTCTTTATATTTCAATTTTAATTTAATTTACATACCTTCATTAATCGTTTATTATCTACTGGTTCATTTGTACCAGGCTGAATTTTATATCTTCTCAAATATGTAGGCTTATTTGTTACATCCATAAAAGTGTATAAAAATCCGAAAAACCAGTACACTATAAATGTAAATATGTTTGTTCCAACTACCCAAAGTAAATATTGATCTTCTCCTGTAATATTAAAAAAATCATAAAAATATATTGTACCGAAAATTATGTTATAATTTTTGTCCCTGTAAAATATTACAGATTTTAATAAAAAAAAATATTGCATAAATTTAGGAAACTTCATGTTGTTACAAAAGAAAATGAATATGCAAATCCTTCTAATACGATATTTTGAAAATAACGGATTGGTATTTTAAATTCAAAATATTACCAGCAATATCAATAAATTTATCCCATTGCGCCTGCCAAAAATCTCCTGAGGCGCCCCAAAATCTTTGAAGGTACCTAAAATTCTCATATAAGTTTATATTCCTGCAAAAATAATAAACATATCGGAATTACCATGTTAAAGTGTTTCGAAATGTCACAAATCCAACCATAAAAGTAAATAAAACAAAAATAAATGTAAGAAATGAAGACAACCATCTCGGACGTTGTGCATCATGACTTTTTAAATCATCATCATTTAAATTCATTTTATCATCATCATTTGTCAAATTTCCATTATGATTTTGAGATTTTCCATCCATCTTTTAATGTAATCCTTGTACGGCCCCCACAAAAGGTTAATATACTACGAGCAAAAAATTTTTAACACAAATGTAACAAAGGAAGCCAAAGGTTATTCAAATCTGAAATCAATTTTTGTTTATTTTTTGCGTATTTTATTTTATACAATTTTAATCCACTTAAAAATGGATTTTCCTTTAATAGCATTAAAAGCAGCAGAAAAATTTAGATAGGTGCTCAACTTTGCCTTTTTCGAGAATTTAATTTTATTACGATGGTAACAAAAGAAAAAAGAAAAAAATTTGAAATATCGATAACTTTTTTTTTACGTTTTATCTACACCACCATGTAAAGGAATTTTTCTCTACAACCTTTAATCATCACTTTAAAAAAAATTATTGTTCCCGTTAAAAACTTTTTATGATTATTTTAATTATTTTCATTAAACTTTAAATTTTACTTTTAGAATATTATCTAGAATAATCGAGTTTCTTCCAAAACATAAAAAAAATTCTTTTGTTATTATTTTTGTTAAAAATATTTTTATTTTGCACTTTTTTAACACCTTTTGTTTATAAAATGTCAAAATGTTAACAGCTGACCCATAAAATTATTTTTGTGTTGATTTCATTCACAATAGTAAAGTATTTTTATAGAGAATTGTAATAAATTTGAATGTGTAAACAAAAGTAAACTTTGTAAAACCAATAAAATTATACAAGCAAATAATTCGTAAAGAAGAAAACGGTTCAATTATAAAATCATAATGTCAATAAGATTTATATTATTATATTCTTTGTTTTAGTTTTTATTAAGTCAACGAGATAAAGTTTAAAAAATAACCCAGTTTTCTTCTTTTGAAAAACTAATAATACTGCATTCTAAGTAAAAAAAAATTATAAAAACAAATGTCACGTAAAAAAAAATTACACTTTCATAGAACTAAAATCAAAGGATGAATGCCAGATTAAAATTAGTTTAAATTTATTAAAAAAAAAAACCTTGAAACCAAAAAACAACCCAATTATGTATTTGCATTATTGTCAAAGCATACGAGTATAACATGTAAAAAAAATTTTTTTTTAAACATGTAAAAGTTAAAATTTAATGCTGTCTCGTGAAAGGATCTAGTATTGTAAGTTAATATTAATATAAGTATTACGGGGAATTTATTTTGTCAATTCGATAAATATCAAATGCTATAACAAAAATCAAAAAAAAAAAACCATGTATTTTAGACTAAAAATACTGTAATTTTCAATTTTATATAATTAAATGTAGAAACAAATTTAATATTCTTCAATTTAAAATTGTTCCCTTTATAAAAAAAAGTCTGAAAACTGAAATTTAAAAATCAAACAAGTATAAAATAATTAGCGGCAACACTTAATTTAATATGTCAAATTCATTATTGACAATAAATTGTAAATGCAACGACGCATTTCCATTTCCAGCTGACATTTGTCAATTTTCATTTTTATCCAATTTGTTAGAAAAAGACATTCTAATTTTTTCAACCAGTAAGAGATAGCTAGACTAGCATATTTTTTGTACGTACCCTAAAAAAGAGGATAAAGAAAGAAAACTAAGGCAGCAAAAGCTGAAAAGTACTCATCAAAAGAAGGAAATTTTTTTTTTATTTTTTCCCTTCAGAAATGGACTAACAAAAAAAAAAAAAATATTTTTGCGTGGTATAAAATTCATTTAGTTTTATTTTTTTTAAATAATTCAATCTGTTATACCTTGTTAAAATTTGCAGTTTTAAGAAAATCAAAAACTTGAAACATTTTATTTTTAGTTTTAAAATAAAAGTGAGTGGTAAAATAAATTTTTATATAAAATTTATGAAAAGAAAAAAAATAAAAATTAAATGAAAGGAAGTATGTATGTATGTATATACACATGTAGGTACCTATATATGTACATACCTGCCTATCTATACCCTACATTTATATGAAATTGAAATAAAAAAAAAAAAATTTAATGTGATGCTTCCGTAATTTATAAAAGAAATGAAAAAATTTTAATAAAAATAAAAATGTTATATAAAGTATAACAGAAAGAGAAATTTTAATTTTCAGTGCATTCTTAGTTTTAGTTTAAAATAAGCAATAAAATTAATTTTTTTTTTTTAAATTAAAAGAAAAATTTTATTTTTCCAATAATTTGGCGAATGAGAAAGGAAAAAAATTTGCACCTATTCAAAAATAATTGAATGTGAAGACACAAAAAAAAAAAACTTGATTTGCGTTTTATTTTTGTTTCAAAAGAGAAAAAAAAGAAAAATTACAAAATAAAAGTAAAAATAAAAATTTTTTTTTTTCTAAGGGGTAAATAAAAAAAAAGGGAATGTAGGTTGTCGTTGGTAAGGTACGAAAAACATTGAGGTAATTTATTTTTTTTTTTCTTTTTCGAGCTACACATCCATACATACTTATATATACAAATGAAATTTATTATATTTTGCAAGAATTTAATATATGTACATAGATAGATAGCTGGTTAAAGATGAGGTGACTGATATATAGAATATAAAATATATATGTACAAAAATTGTGATATATATATAACAATAACAACAACAATGTATATATACCTAAGTATAATACATAATTTTATTATAGAATTAAAAATTAATATTGATTTTTGCTTCTTTCATCCTATTTGCTCCAAAAAGATTTCTTTGGAAAAAAAAAAAAATTTTTTGTGGGTTTGCAATAAATTTTTCTTTTGCTAAATAAATACATACATTTACTCACCTATATATACCCAAGATACGTAGATTTTATTTTTTGAACTAAATGAGGCTGTAAAAATACAAAACATTAAAATATTGTGAAAGATAAAAATTTTAATGTCCTATCCAGCATCATTATGTATGTGCATAAAAAAAAAAAAATCTTAATAAAATTTCTAAATAAACTTTATCAAGAAATTTTGGCAAAATATTTATGTGAGGAAATCCTTTAGTAGTTATCTACATACTTACCTACCTACCTACTTAAATAATGCATCCCTATAGCTATTCATCTTTTGATTAAATAGCATTTATAACCACTGGAATTTGACCCGCAAGATACTGCTTACTTTAAAAGAAAATTATTTTCAGTATTAGCTAGCCTATAGTTAGGTACTTAAAATTTTCAAATAATCGAGATTTAAATAAAATTTTTAAATTAGTTTAAATGTATGTATTTAGAATTCTAAATTATCTTAATCATGTAATTTGCGCTCACCGATGTCTCCTTTTTATGCTGATATTTAAAATTATTTTCATTCCATAGTTCGGGGCTCATTGATTTAGTTTCATGTGGTATCAGTATCTTGACTTATGCACTAAAATTCCATTTACTTACTGATTTAAGGGTATATATGTTTAAATTGTATGATTACTTACACCCATATGCCTATTACTTATAAGTTCATAAACTTCATTAACATTGTAACTACATTTTAGTTAGTAGGTACCTACTTACTTGCATTTGATTCAAAAAATCATATTAAAATAACAAATACCCGCACATACTCGTATGTGTATTTATAACGTGCCATGAATCTATCAATTGATTTTGTTTTGAGAAACAACACAAAAAAAAAACCGAGAAAACAAAAAAAATGAATTCCTAATTTGTTTTGACCCATATTTAGCACTTTAATAATTAAAGTACCAATGTAAAATGCCTTAAAAGAAAGAAACAAGTTTTCAGTCGTCGTATTAACATTTTAAACTAGCTATTTTGAAACAAAACTATAAAAAAAAAAAAATTAATAAATTTTGTAAACTCTTTCAGGTTTTTAACTGATCGGATAGGATAGTGTTGTCATACGGTTGTGAATTACTTTTATAAATGAATGATTGTTTGGAAACATTTCGAATTTCTCGATTATCATTTTCAAATATTCTCAATTTTCAAAATATTGAGATCTTGAAATCATTGAGACAAATATTAAGATGAGTAATACAATCATTTCGAAATTAATCAATGACTTCACCTTAAATATGAATTTTCGAGTCGAATATTAAACTCAAACACCTAAAATATAAGATATGGAGATGAATTCAAATTCTTGTTTTATGTACTTGCTTAGCTAATTATTTCATATATATTCCGTAAAGTAAAGTATATTTTAAAATGCAAAAACAAAATCCAAGTATTCCGTAAATTGAAACGATTTTTACCGATGGTATGATGTTTAAGCTAGGTTCAAATTTCAGCTTCTGTAGAGCATTTCCATCCTTTATTCATAATTACATCTTGCACTTGTAAGTTAAGATTATTTAAGTATTATTAAGTAGCTACCGCATTTAGTATTATCACCTGATTTCCATCATTTACACGTGGCAACTCTTCACAGATAGGTAATTTGTATTATGATTATTTTCGATTTTGGTTTTTTTTATTATTGTTTTTTTTTTATCATTTTATTTACACTGTAGACTTAAATAGACACTGTAGCAGATTAGAGTTGCCACATTATGTTGTCATACCATCTACATACTTATGTATCTGCAAAAAAAAGCTGTATTTTTTTGTTTCTATTTATTTATTCATTGTTTTTATAATGATTACAGTAGAAGTTAAACTAAAAGAATCGATTTTCGAATATGAAAAACTTACGTATTTTTCATAATTTCATTTGAGATAGTAGTTAAAACAATTGCAGGAGTGTTATTTATTTTAGTTTGTTACTTCAACTATGAGGATCAAATAAATTAATTATAATAAAATAAATTAATTATAACAGATATGCGAAACATATAGAAACAATTTTTGCCTGAAATTTCAATGGCAGGCAAATATAATAAGAGGCAAAGTTTTTTCATTCTGTAAGTAAAGAATTTAGTGATTTTAATTGCTTTAAAATTGCTGTAATTTTAGTACTTAATAGCTTTTTAGCTTATTAGTTCTTATTACTTTAATATTCTAATCAAAATTTGTTCCAAACCAGTTCAGTATACTTAGTTAGCGTATTGATTCTTCTTCGTCCTATTTCTTGATTAAATTCAACATGAATACTTATATTCATTAACATTACTTATATTCAACAGAATATTATATTCATTGTTAGAACGGATGATAGATAGTACATTCAACATTTTACATTTTTTCGAAAAATTGTCTTATTGGTTCGATAGATGTCTTATTTGGCTCAAAAATGTACTCAGTTTTTTTAAAGCCAATATTTTCGAAATTTACATTCGGTCATTGGAGACATCATTTTTACACGTGCACAACATAGTCAATTTTATCTAGCACAACATAAGTGTTTAACCTCGTTTAACCGTAATTGAGAATAGGCTGTGAATATAATTATGGGGTTTGCTTTTTTCTTCGAATAAAATTTGATCTCATTTACCGGTCATACATACTGAATGTAAAATACAGTTAATCCAACTTGTACAAAAATTAAAATTAAAACGAAACCTGCTTTTCCTATTTGGAAATTTTTCAGTGGGATGGCCATGTAAACTAAGCATCCAACCATTTTTAATTATACACTTACTGATTGTTCATTATACCGAATCCTAACTGTATTTTTTCTCTTTTTTTTTCGTATGCATATATTTTTCGGTTAATGTTAATTTGTTCAGCTGGCTGATTACCAGTTGCCTACGTTATTTTATCATTTAAACATTTTGTTTTTTATTTATAAATTTTTTTTTTAGCTTAACGAATGTTTGTTGGTAAAAAAAATTCCCGATCGATTGCATAAAAATTTTTTTTTTATTTTTTTTTTTTTAAATATACTTAAATAATATAAAAGTAATCGCGTGTAAAATATAAAAGACGAAAAATGAATATAAAAAAAATATTTTTTTTTTAATTTTTCGCAATATTTTAAATAAAAAAATATGAAAAATTTACAAATTTTTCAAATTATTGGAAAAAAATCAACCAAAGCAGTACAATAAATTTTAATTAAATTGAAAAGTATGTAAATTAAAATGGAATTAAAATTGAAAACAAAATAAAATTTTTTTACATAATAATTATTGTTGAAATAAAAAATAAAAATAAAAAGAAAGAAAAACGGAAGGAAATTGAAAAGAAGATTTCCTTGAAATTTAAATATAAAAAGTGAAAAAATATAAAAAAATATTTATAAAATTAAATATAAAATACAAAAAAAAAATAAAAATATTAAAAATATCAAATGCTTATTAAATGTTCAAATATAGAAAAATAAAAACAGTTTTTCTATTTATAGTTAAAAAACTTTATTTATTTTTTTTATTTATTTTTTTCTTATTTAAAATGTTGAATTCCTTTATTATTTAAGCTAATAAATTATTGAAACATACATAGGTATACATATATTCATGTATGTTTTTATGTATACATATATGCAAATAACAGTAACTCATTTCAAAAGTGAGGAAAATCAAATTTTTTCTGTAATTTTCAAAATTAAAAGTGTAAAAAAATATTTAGATTTTAATAACCAAAATATTGATAATCAGTTACAACAACAAAATAGACCAATTGGGTAATAAAATAATAAAGCAAAAAGAGAGAGAGAGAGAAGAAATGTGGAGCTGGCTCCAGTAGAGAAACAAAATATTATTAAATTGCGAGAAAATTTTCGAAATTTTCGATTATGGTATCCATACAAAACGGTAATCAATTCGAAGGTTAGAATTACAAATTATCTTTAAGAAATTATGCCATCTCTTGTTATTGATTTTAAAAATCCGTACTACTTAAAGAAATTGGACATTTTTGAAGATAGTATAACTAAATTTTATTACAATTTATCTCAATTTTTATTATCAATTTCATTTTAAAATGCCATTTTTAAATAGGTGTCATTTGTATTGCCGAATCGTGGGAAATTTCTCATTTTGTGGGAATTTTAAAGCCTTGAAGGGAAAAAGGGAAAAAGACTAAAAATCGTGGAAATTCCCCTGAAATTATATTTTCTCAAATTTACTTATTTTAATTTGTTTTTTTAAATTAGTGACACCTGATCAACAATTAAAAGTTCTACTATTTATTTTGAAGCTCTTAAACGAAATATAACATTACATATTATATGTATTGTAATTTGAAAGTAGGTACCATTTTAAGTAAACATTATTAATTAGTTTGTGCAATTGAATAAATTCAATATTTTTGTTAAATAAATAATGTATGTAAGTAAAAAATTTCTTAAAGGGAAATTATATGAGAAGATATAGGCCTTGGAAAGGGAAAAAATGGGAATTTTTGAACTAAATGTAGTAAATTGAGTGAGTATGTGTCACTGTTGGTAAGAGTCACTGATGTGATATTTAATATTTGAGAATTTAAAGTGAAATGAAACTATATTCATTAGTTACTTCATTGTATTAAAGAGTACCGTTTTTCGTATGTAATTGTAGAACAAATTTAAGTTAGAAAAACTTTCAATTTACATTATTTGTTTTCCCATTTTATTTTATCGTCTATTTTTTAACAAATATTTTCATTTTTCTAAAATCTGAAATAAATACTTAATAGAATAAAAATGTGAATTAAAATATAATTATATCTACGTATGTTAATAGATTTATAACAACATGGTCACATACTTACGGTGTTTGTTCGATAATTAGTATATGCGTATCATATACTCGTACTTGTGTACTTACAAAAGAAATTCGAGTAAAAATGATAGTTATTTTATAATAGATGATTTCTGGTAACGCAGCTCCGACATAAAAAATAAATAAAAATATGGAAAGTTTTATAGCACCTAGGTATAATGATTTTTATAATTGTTATACAAATATTGTTATTTTTTTAGTTCAATACGCAATAATAAACAAATCTGTTGCCGAAAGTTTTCTTTTGTTAATATACGTACATACGCACTTAGTTAGTGAGTATTAGTGTTAGCCATATATTAAGTTGATTAAAAAATCACCACTGTGTTAGAATATTATAAAATTTTACAATTTTAATAAGTAAATACCCTGATTTTATAATTACAAAAATATATTAGTAAAAAACAAATTCAGCTTATAAGTTGTATTTGCTGAATTGTACAGCTATTAAAATTATTACGAAATTTTCAAGTCACATATTCCAAAAACACGTTTTAATGCATTTTATATGATTTCGATCTTTTGCTGTATAATTGTGTAAGTATAAATAAGTAATCACCTATTTTCACTTTATATGTATTGTACTTGAAACATTTTTAGATTAATTGACAATCAATGTGACAATAAAACACAATTCCTTGTTTTTTTATTTTTGTTTCTATTTATTTACTTATTTTTACTTACTTGTTTTGTTTTTTACAATACTATAAATATTTAAATATATATGTACTTATGTGCATATTCCAATTGTGTATTCAAATGTTTTATTGATTAAAAGTTATTGTAACATTTTCTAGTGAAATGAAAATGCGCATTTTAGAAGTGAATAGTACTAAAATTGATTAAATACTCAAACGAGTACTTTATTATTCAATGATTACTTAAGTTTAGTTATATTATTTATTCTTTTGTAATTGTTTAGTTTATTATGAAAAATATAGGTACTTGCCTCTTTAATTTTCTTATAATTTTCTTCTTTAAATTTAAAATTTTTATTTTAAATTTTAAATAATAAATTTTTAAATTCTGTATAATGTAAAAAAGGGAGAGTAATCAAAATAAGAAATCGTGTTGTTTTAATAAGTACCAGTATGAAAAATCAAAATAAAAAATAAACAATTAGTGTGCTTATTTAATTTAGCGTGAAAAAATATTGTAAATATTTTTTTTTTAAATTTTGAAAATTGCTTTTGTAGTACTTTACTTGTAAAAATTTTAATGAAAATGATTCTGTTTCATTGTCTTGTCATTCATTGAAATAATTTAATGTTTTTTGATGTTTCATACAAATTTGTATGGGGAATAAAATGATACATATAAACATGTACATGTATTCTCTTTTGTACGAAAATAAAAAATTTAATGAAAAAATTCAAAAAAAAACATTTTAAACACATTTTTCATTCAAGTTTTTTAGTTACCAATTTACTCTTAAATCTACCATAGAAAATAAATGTTTAGATAATGTTTATTATTCATGCATTGTAATCTTACATGCTTACAAAGCTCAAAAATTACTTTCCCCATTTTTTTAAATTTCATTAGACGGTAGCCAATTAAAAATAGTGATATTCTCTTCATCTGCAATTATTGTATTATAAAGTGTTATATAAATTTGAAAAAACCCTTATACATTTCACTTATATACTTTCAGTAAAACCAAATGATAGTGTTATTTAATTAATTTAAGCTTTAATTGCTGAATTGTATTAAAACACATTCGACACATCAAAATTACCGTAATATTTTTTTACTATACAGTTAAGATTATTCTGTAGTTTTAATTGCTGAATTGTGTAGTTATACGATTCAACTTATTAGTTTTAATTTCTAATTGTTTAATAATGTTTTGAAATGAAATCACTTTAATTAAAACGTCAGAAATTCTTACTTTAGAAAAGATACTATAAATTTATAAATTTCAAAATTAAATTTATTTCAAAAATTATTCATCATCTCTAGATGCTAATAAAAAAATATAACATTCTATGAGAATTATTAATATAATATTGAATAATTTTCAAAAAAAAAAATGACAGCTGCAACTGTCAAATATGATATGAAATTCTAGAAAATTGCCAGAGGTTTATGTATTTGAAAAAATATTTTTTAAACAATTAAATATTATATTTACAATGTTATACCGTTATACTGTCAAAAAATCTAAAAATGTATACATATATCCAAAATCTATAATTGATATACAAGTATAATGATTTTAATTATACATACATATACATACATACTTATTGATCGTGAATTTTTAATATTCTGAATATTTTATGTTTTTGATGACATCATTTTGAAAAAAAAAAAAAAACTAAGAAATAATTTTAGTATAATTGGAATTTTTAAAAATAGATAATCAAACATTAAATTGTAACTTGTTTTACTTACGTAATCAAATTAAATCAAATATGCAAATTTAAATAGAGTTAAGTTTACAAAAAAAACGACAACAAAAATTTAGAAATTTTCCCTCACATTCTATACTTATATGGTATAGCTATTCGCAGTACACTTGGATTAAAATTACTTAAACATTCATATGTACTACTAGCTATATAAAAATTACATAAGTATATACAAAATATAATATGTACATATGTATATATAAATTTAATACAATGTTTGTTTAAAGCAAAATAATAACAATATTAAATAATATTATGTATTGTTTAAGGAAATAGTAAAAAAAAAAAAATTAGGTCAAATGAATTTAAGTAACTAAATGCTTAACAATATGCAAATCTAGTGTTTTTTTCTATTTTTTATTTTATAAAACTATCATTCGTATAACAGAGATTATATATGTACGTATATATATATCATGTACATATATGTATGAGTATATTATAAGCACTTATGTGTAATATGAAGATTAAATTGTAAAAAATAAATTTATTCATTCTATGTATGGGCATGTGTACCTTGTTATATAAGTAAATCTGATTTTTGAGAATATTTCTGTTTCAACCCACCAAGGACTAAAAAATGAAATGAAAAACTTGAATGAAATTCATAAATAATTGTAATTATTTTTGTAATCAAAGAATAGAAACAAAAATTTATTAATTTTATTTAAAAGAAAAAAAAACCTACTCTTTTTGATTTTAATTTGTGATTTAAATTTTAAATTTAAAAAATTTCAAAAGCTTTTCTTTGATTTATTTCACTATAACCAATTCCACTATAATCACTTGCGGTTTTTGTTATTTTGAGAAATGCGACGCGAACTAAATTTTTGTGTACACACTTATCAAATATAAAGTACTTGATTCTTTTCATTTTTAAAAGATATGAGAATGATTTTTTAGATTCCAATTAAAGTAATTGAATACTTTTATTAAAATATTCACTACAAATATTTTTAGTAACAAAAAAATTTTTTACAGTTCCATCGTTTACTTAAGTATAATTATTTAGAATAAGTATTTAATTTTCTTGCAATTTCTGAAATTAGAAAAAAATTCGAATACACTTTTAATGAATTATGTATGTAAGGTTCATGAAATGCCTATATTTAAAAACTTGGTGTTTTTAAAATTTTTAACTCATTGAATAACTTAAATTACACTATATATCTACTTAAGTATAGACACTAAAATAGTTTTCTTTACATAAAACATATAATTCAAAAAAATTTGTATGAATAAATCGTGTATTGAAGAAATTTATGATTTTCTGGAATATACAAAAGCTCATCACAAACTTATCAAATGTCATAATTGCACTCATGCCAAATTTCAATCATGCCAAATTTGCGTTACTTGTACTTAGAAAATGTCATATAATTTGAAATGCCGTCAAATATACCATTATTGGAGAACGCTGAATTTTAATTTTATCTCAAGTTTTTAAATTTAATTTTATAAAATTTAAAATAATTTGTTAAATCGAAATAATAATTATTATTATTAGTACTTATTTGCCACAGTAAATACTGAGGTAGTCTGTGTATATATCAATACGTGTACAACTACAAGTTGTATTCCCAGTTCTTTACCCAAAATTTTAATCTTATTAATAAGTAAGATGAGAGTGAAAAATTTATACTTAAATTTTAATAACCAAAAAAGAATTTAATTTTTTCTTTATTTTTACAAAATTTACAAATTTTCTCTTGTTTTTTTTTTTGACTATAATTAATTGTAAATATTATTAACAGACAACATTATGTATACACACATACATATATGCTTGTATATATTATAATATAAAAAAAGGTTGATAGCTTTATGACCTTGACTTTGTTGAAATTTCAATTTCAACATTATTCTTTTCACTTCAATTTCAAAATGTAAACATTTCAATAAAATAAGAAATTAAATAATTTATAAATTTAGTTTTTGAAATGGCTATCAAAAAATTTGAACAATTTATAATAAAAAGAAATAAATAAATAAATTTTAAAATTTTACATTTTATTTGTAAAAATTAAATAAAATCATTAAATTTTATTTATTTATGTACATAATTACATACCGTTATATGTAATATAACATTAATATAACATTTTATAAACAATATAGTATTCACAAGTCAGCTGCTTCTCTTGTGTATTCACATTTATATACAGTGAGTATGCTAATTTGCATGTACCTACATCTACATCGTTTTTTGTTTTCAGCACTTACTCATTTCGAATTTTCAAAAATTTTCTTTGTGCTATAAGTATCGGAAAAATTTCTTTGTTAATAATTTTACTCTAAATCTGAAATATACGCGGAAATTATTTTTTTTTTACGCATCGTAAAACAAAAATTTATTTTCATAATTATTTTGTTTTTAAATTAATTTATAATTTATTATTTTTTTGGTGGAAAAAAAAAATAGTGATAAAATCATAGTTAAAAATTTAAAATATTTCAAAAAAAAAAATTATGAAAGAAAAAAATATTTTTGTAATCACAAATGCATAACAAATTTTTGCTTTTTTTTCGATGAAATTACTTTGTCACGAATTTTTTGATTTATTTCATTGATTTAAGAAATAAACTTAATAACACTTTTGAAGAGTTGCCATTTTACGTAAAATATTTTTACATAATTGAATATTTGATTTCGAATTGAAATGAAAGTTTCGAATTGTATTCCCGTATAGCCGTATTACTTAATAATATTTTAAGTTGATTTGGATATATTAATTTAATGGTTATAAATTTTAGATGTAATCACCTAAGAAACTAACTGTAATTTATAACAGGAATTGTTATCAAATCTATTCGAAAACTAAAATTAATTTATCCTAAATTTGAAAAAATTTTTCAAAACGAATATGTCAATTGGTATATTCATTGCAATTTAAAACTGTCAAAATAAAAATTTTATTTATTTGTGTCAAATAAAAAGTTTTATTAAAAAAGAAGTTCATATTAAAAAGATTTTGGTATGAAACAATAACAAAATATCAGCAAAATACAAAATGATAAAGCTTGATTTGTAAATTATACGTTTAATTAAAATTCTGATACTTAATTTAAATAAAATTAAGTAGTACATCTGATACAATTCTATTAAAATGTCACCATTTCTGTCAAATAATTTTTAACTTTGTATGCATAACATGAAATTTCATTTCTGAAACTAACATTTATTGCCGAATCAATGAATATTTTACAAATTATGAAAATGATAATTAAAATATTAAATTTAAAATATTTAAGAAAAAATTCCCCACTGCCTATGTACTTTACTATTTACTATTTTTTCCATTTTATTTACAATTGTATGTAGACGCACATTATTTGCATTTAAAATCCAATTTTTTATTTTATTTTCTTATCTTACTGGAACAGTTTCAAATATATGAGTGTATAAATAATATGAAATACTTAATTAATTATAGTACACTGTCATAATGATAAATATATAAATATGTGTGATTAAATAAATGCATTATGTTGATATTATTACCACGTGTTGTCATTATAACGCTCTATATAAATATTAATTAATTGCAACCCACACGAAATAAGTAAATAGGGAAGAATATTAAAATAAAACAAAAAAGAAATTATTATTATCATTAATAATAATGACTTAATAAAATAAGATTGATGACAATAAAATGCTTATAAAAAAATAAAAACCATTTGCTATAAGTAAAGCTATATAATTTTTATTTTTAGAATTTTGTACTTAAACTGTTTTTATTCTGAATTTTATGTTCCCAGTTTTAATTTTAATTAATTTTAATACTCAATACTCTACAGTGGACAGTATTCAAATAATTGGTGGTTATTTAATATTAATTTTAAATGACATGACAGCAAAAACTGACGGAATACTGATAACTTAATATTGTGGATTTGTTTGACATAAATTGAATCATATTGTAAAATCGAAAATTTGGTGTTTCGCTTATTTAATGTATCACAAATATAGGCTGAATTCTGTGTTATACTGGGATATCTGAATCGCATTAATAATCTATTGTTACACAGCTAAATATTTCTGAATATAAATTGGCTTAAATAGAGGTAATTGCTGAATTGCGTTCTATATTTGTTACTATAAATTCTGTATCACGGTTTATAACAAAAATCACTTGACTTCAAAATTTCGAGTATTTAGTATTTATGGATACAATTCATCACACGTGTTTTATTACAACATTTTTGAAGTCATAGAAAATATTGAATTTTTTTTTTTTACATTTACATTCGTTAATAAAATGTCGTCACGGTGATATTGTGGTTTTCGTGTTACTTATCTGAAATTTCAACACTTGTGTTATTTTACTTTTTTAATTTATTTATACTGTTATATTGTTAGCAATATACTTAAACTGTATATGGATACTTTATTTCTTTGTATCACTATTAAATACTTGTATACTTAATAAACTTAACACTAATACAATTAATTCCTACACTTCTTAATAAATATTTTCTAAAATACTTTTATACATTTTCACCCTTCAAATAAATCAAACAATTTAATTCTTTAATTTAATATTTTTGTTATTTGTTTTTAATAAACAAAATCATTCGCGCACAATAATTTCCTCTTCATTTCGCATATATTCTTCTTGTACTAGTTTCAAAAATTTAAAAATTTAACATTGTCCATGCCATAATAATAATAATAATAATGACAGGAAATCTTTTTCATTTTGCTAATTAATAATTTAAATATAAAGAAAAAAAATTTTCCGCTTTTCATTTTCAGAAGGATATAAAACAAAAAAATCTTCATATTTCTTATCTTAATTACGAAATAAAATTTTTGTTTTGCTATATATTTTACTTATATACATACATATATTATTTAAAAATGAAAAACTAAAATAAAATAAATAAATTATTTTTTGCGCAATTTCTTTTCTTCTTCCCCATATAACAACATACATTTTTATATACAAATGGAATAGTATGTATGTATGTTGTATACTTGTTTATTAAACAGATTTTTTTGTTTTTGACATACTCCGAAAATTTTCATTTTCAGTTCAGGTTAATAAACCAAAAATCAAAATTTCGAAATATAAATGAACACAAATAAAAGTTTTGAATGGAGTAAATCACTGTTTTGAAAGTGATTGTATACTTTTCCCAAAAATTCCACTATACTACTGAATAAATTTTATCTGATTTGATAGAAGAATTCATTATAGGATAGCAATTACCGATAAATTATGATTTGTTACAAGAAAAGAATAGTATCATAACAAATCGAGTGTAGTATTATTAATAATTACAATGGACAATTTGAGTATAAGTTAAAAATAATGAATTTTTCAAGAAAAGGAAAAATACATTATAAAAATTGTTTCTTAACACTTACGAAATTCATTCAGAAGGCATAAATATTAATTTAACTAATTTAACAAATATTATAAAATGAGCTCCTATAATTACTGAAAAGTATGT
Organism: Condylostylus longicornis; assembly: GCF_029603195.1. Taxonomy (NCBI): domain Eukaryota; kingdom Metazoa; phylum Arthropoda; class Insecta; order Diptera; family Dolichopodidae; genus Condylostylus; species Condylostylus longicornis. The sequence continues at coordinate 2,877,583 of NW_026577982.1, forward strand.
AGCACTACAGTATTACTGTTTTTTTGAAATCACGAAAATTTCCATCACTCTTAAATTACAAAATAAATTTTTTTTAAAAGTGAACCTTAACCTGTAATTAATAATCGAATTCTCTAATTGCTTATGTATTTTGTAAGTACGGCAACAAAAAAATTTTTTTTTTTTTTCGAATTCAGTTTCATTGATCCAATTGTGTTAATAAACTGCAGAATATAAGTAGATCCGTATACATCCGAAAATAATTAATAAATGCTATTTACCCACCTTAAAATACATACGTTCATATATGTATATATACGTATGTAATTAAATTAAATACATAAGTATTTTATTTATTGTTTCCATTAATTAAGTAAGTATATAAACAATTTAAAATAAAGAGATTCGATCGATAACCTTACATAAAATGGAAATTAAAATTTTTAATAAAAATATTTTCACGGTCAATAACAAATAAAGAAAAATACTAAACAAAAAAAAAAACAAAAAGACACTCAAAAACTAAAAGAAAGAAAGACAAAAGTTTTTTGAAAAAAAAAATTTTTTTTCGAAATTTTCATATTCGAAAATTTTATCTTCGAAATATTTTCAAGATAAAATGAAAAACTCTCGTGTTATTAAAAATTTTTTTTTTATAATATTTTCCTTATCCTTCTTTATTTTTCGATAATATATTTTGTATAAATTGAAATATGTATATATATATACATATATATAATATATTTAATTTATTTTTATTTTATTTTAAAAAAATCTTTATTTTAATTTAATTTTGTTGTGACAAAAACAAAAAATAAAAAAAAAATTTTTTTTTCTTTTTTCACATTTTCTTTTTTATTTTTTTTTTTCACTTTCATTGTTCCGTTTTTTGTTCGAAATACAAATTTTTCGAAGACGCCAATTTCAAAATATTTCTTTGCTTTCAAATTATTTTAAACTAACAGAGTGTACAGACACAGCTGAAAAATTTCAATAATAAAATAAATTTTAATAAATACTTATTTAAAAAAAATTTTTTTCAAAATAATTAATAAAAAAAAAAAATTATTAAAAATTGGAAAAAAATATAATTAATTTTTAAAAATTAAATTCAAATATTAATTAATTAAAAATAAATTAATTTTAATAAACGCATTATAAAATAAAAATAAAAAAAAATTATAATAAATAATTTAAAAATTAATAATTAATTTAAATAAATTAAAATAAATATATTAAAAAAATATATGAAAATCCAAGAATTGTGATAAAAGAGGCACAATTTTTTATTTTTTAAAGAAAAACGCAATTAGAGTTAAATATTAAAAATTTTAATTAATTCTTTATTTTAAAATTTTTACTAATTATTTTTTAAATTAAGTAATTATTTATAATTAATTTGATTTTTCCTATAGAAAAATAATTTGGTTTAAGAATAAATTTTAATTTAAGAAAAAAATAAATTTTAAAATTTAATTTAATACTTAAAATTTTTTGGTTAAATCTGCGTGATTTTGAGAGATTTCGATTATTAATCAATTTAATAAAATTGTCAAGTGAGTGATTATTGCATTATTTTTTTTTTTCAAAAAGGTAAAATTAATTATAAACAAATTAATAATACAATTACTTTGTTTTAATACAACTATTTTAAAGAGCATATTTTTTTCTTTATATGAGAGTAAAATAATAAATTATCATTGTTTTGAATAATAATATTATAAAAAGAGAAATTGCGACGTTAATATTTTTTGAAGTAACATACGCAAAAGAAATAATAATAATAAATACAAGTAATTCTCAACATCACTTTCGCTCTCTTTCTTTTCTTTGAACAAAGAGAAATTTAATAAGAAAAAATACTGTTTTACTCTCTGAAATAAAGTAGAATTAATTTATTGTTGTAATAATTTATAAATTTGAACTAAAAAATAATAAAATACCTAAAATAAAAAATATTTTATAAATATTTTGTGCTTTTAATTTTATTAAATATTTCTAAAAATTTATTAAATTAGCCTAAATAATAATTAATATAAAATAAATAATAAAAATTTTTTACAGAAAACAAGAAGTAAACGTGATTTTTTAAAAAGAGAATAATAAAAGCAAAATCTGACATTTTAAAAGACAAAAATTGACAAAAACAAATCAAAAAGAGAAATTACTTGAATATTTTCTAAATAAATAATTAAAAAGAACAAAAAAAAAGTAAAAGTTATAGAAGAAGAGAAAAAAAAAGTTATTAATTTAAATAATTATTTTTTTAATTTAAATACACTAACGTTACAAATCTGGATAACTCAAATAGAAATAATAATATAAATAAAAATTTAATAAGTGATTTAAAGACGAAACAATTTTTAAAAATTTATAAAGAAGCAAATAGACCAAATCAAGAACAAGACGATAATTATCAAAAAATAAAAATGAGTATTTTTGAAGATTCTGAAAATCAACCAAGAGATTTGGATGAGAAACCATTAAAAGAATGGCGTGCAATATTTGAATCTGGCGGTTTAGCAACAAGTCATGTTATAAATTTTTTTAAATATGCAGCACCAAATTATTTTCAATTAGAAGAATCAAATGATTTTGGTAAGTTTTTTTTTTTTTTTTTTTCATTATTTTTAAATTTTAAATTTTTATAAAATATTTTTGTTATTAAATGAATTCTAGGAAATTTTCTCGTATACAAGCGAAATATACAATTTAAATAATTTAATTAATTTTTTGTATTTTTGAAATTGCAACAAATATCATTACTGAGTGTTTACTGTGCTAACCATATATTATCAATTTAACCAGTTAGTTGTCAATTCTATCAGTTAGTTGTCAATTAAATTGAATCATTGTAAATACTCAATGAATTTTGACTTCGATATTTTTTCTAATTAGATTCTTTTATTTTTTAATTAGATTTTGCAATTAATATATAGTCTGATTAACAATTTCAGTCCTTCAAAAATTAAACTGCCACAACACAGGACAGTGGTACTAACATCTTAAATTTAAAGCATATAGTTTAAAAATTTACTTCACCAAGCTAGTAAATAACTTATTTCATTTTCTGCATTTAGAAGGTAATAAAAATATTGTTTCTTATTACTAAATGCTGATTGAATTATAAAGTGTATCCATTTTGAAAACAATTGAAATTCTTATTCAACATTTTACTCTTATTGTAACTTATAAAATATACATGTGTTTGGTTGATTCTGTTATTTTCTTTTTGATTGGAATTCGAAAGTCATTGTTGATACTTAAGTATTTCATTTTATAATATTCGTCAACAAAAATTGAATTTGTGGTCAGTAAAAATTATTTTGAAAAATTTAAAAATTTTTACGTACAAAAATTAGAATTTTTAGGATTATTTTTTTTTTTCTTTTCATTTTAAATATTTAAAATGAAATTTTTGTTTAAAAATGATTAATGTTTATTGTTTCTTATTCAAATTTGTTATACTTAAATTAGAATCATTAATATATGTATACATATATATGTGTATATACATTATTGAATTTCGTTGGTCATTACTTATCTATTTACTAACTATGTATAAGATCACAAGAACAAGAATTAGAAGAAATGACTAAGAAATTTTATTTTGTATTCAATGAGTACATAGGTACATGTATAGTGTTGCTTTAAGTATGCATTTGTAAATATTTATAACCTCTGAATTTTAATTATCCGTGAAATGAAAATATAAAAATTTATAATTTTCATTAAATTAAATTTAATAATTTTTGCAAAAAAAAAAAAAAAAAAAAATTTTACATAATAATTATGGTCATAAAGTAATGTATGGCATTTTGCATATTTAAGTATTTTTTGTAAAATTTTTCAATTTTAATTACAAACAATAAAATATATTTTACAAAATACAATTTTATACTTGTATTTTAAGTATAAATGTATGTTTATGTATATTTCGTGATTTGAATATGGAGTACCCCTTGAAGCAGTTCAAATATAAGTTAATGTATAAGAGAATAAGAAACGAAAAATTGTTGGCACAAATTATAAAAAAAACAATTAAAATTTTTCATAGTCTTAAAACAAAAATGCTTATGTTCCTTAAAATTTTTTAATCAAATTTGAAATATTTTAACAAATGCAATATTGTATATACTCGTACTTATAATTATAATTGCAATAATGTTTATTTTGTTATACAAAAATGATAAAATTTGGCAAAATTAAAATCAACCAAATTTTATTTTAAATTTTCGTCTGTATATGCTTTAAGAATTTCTATAAAATGGAAACTAAAATGTGAAATAATTACGTATTTATTATTTATACAATACCCTTAATCGATTTCTCCACTCAATCAGATCCCTCGGGAGCGTGAATTTCTGTTTGCAAAAAATTTTGTTTGCTTAAATTTTAATTTTCCCAAATATTTAATTAATCTTACATATTTTTAATGTTTTGTAAATTTTCCCAAATATTTAATAGATCTTACAGACTTTTAATGTTTTGATTTTGTATTTCGAAGTCTTTTACATTTTGAGTGATTTGAATTAATGGGGTTCCACTGTACTTAGTTTTATATTATAAACAAAAGTTGTGCGTTTGCTGTATTAACAAAAAATTTTATGCAATAATCGTAAATTTGAAATTTTTAGGTACAAGTTACCAAAGTACCTTATACATTTTTCTCTTCAAAGGAAGAAAAACAATTAAATAAGCATCAAATTTAAAATAAGTATGTAATTAAATTTTAAATTAAATTTTTAAATTTTGAAAACCATTGCAATTAAAAGCTGGAACAAATTGTAAATAACAAAAAATTTTATTTGAACTCTTTTTATTTATTTTCTTAATATTTTTGCAATAAATGTCATTGCGAATGTTTAAAAAAAAATGGTAGCACTCTTTCATGAAACCACTTGATAAAAGGTTTTTGATATTAATGTACATACTCGTACCTGCATTCAAGTTACGTTATGCGTTCAAAACACTCAAGAGTAACAAAAATTGAGCACAACTACTCGAGCAATTACATAGATGACCTTTGCAGTTCTGTTATTTTTTTTCCGGTAGATGGAAACACAATTTCTGATTTACAGCAGATTGGTCGTGTGTTTTCGGAATTATTGTGATATTTAATTACAATAAGTACTTATTTTAAATTCATTTTTTTTATTAAATTGACATTTGAATAGTATTGTATAATTTCTTAAATAAGAACACGTATACTGATTTATAAGTGATGATAAATTATTGAAAATGTACACGGCAACACACAGTTATGGTCTCTTATTGATTTTACTTTTTAGATTTGAATAAGTAGCTACAGGTACAAAGAAAATACTAATATTTAAATTGATTAAAATTTACAATACCAATCAGAAACTGTTGCTGTAGTAAAAAAATGTCGCTAAACAAAATAAAATGCAACAATTAATGTTGTCGTTAAATACGAAATTGTCATTGTATTGAGATGTCATTAAAGAGAAAATACTAAGTAAGTTTATTGTACTTGCCTCATACCTCCTATAATTTATGACATTGAACTTTTCAATAAAATTTTTTTTAAATGTTATTTAAATTCATTAATTTCTTAAAGAAAATCAAAATAATCAAAGTTTTCTAAAGAAATTTTTTTTTCCATTTTTTATACTTTTATTGAATTCTTTTTGGTTGAATGTCAAAAAATTTTTATATATAATTTATTTATAAATTTATTCATTTTTAAAATATAAGTAAGTAATCGGTATTTTATAAGGTTCTATATGAGTCATTTATTTTATATTGGCATCTCTTTCAAAAAGGCAAAACAATTTTGTTTGCGTGTCAACTGTGTTAGTTATACTTAAGCAACAAAAAAAAAAATAAGAAATAGAAATAAAAATTTGTTTGAATTGTTTGTATTTTAAATTTACTTGAGTTGGCAAAAGAGCACGCGAAACATTTTTTATTAATTTAAAAAGATTTTCTTTTTCATTTCTCTTCTTTTATAATTTTAAGTTTTAAAAAACTTTTCACCACAATAACACCATTAAGTACTTTTTCTGAAAAAAAAAAATGAAAATTAATAATTTTAAATCTAATATACAAATATGTTTGTATGTAGTTTTGTGTGATTGTTGAGAATAAAGTTAATTTTTAAGTTGTAGGAGTAAGTAATAAGTATGTAATAAATTTTTGTTATTTGAGTAATTTTTACTTACTTATTTTACATATAGCACGTCATTTATTCAAGTGTAAAGAAAAATGATAAAATTATTACAGGTCTGGTGCTCATTTAAAATATTTTTGACAGTGTTATTAAATATTTTATTTATAGTTTTTAGAATATAAAATATAAATTTTAATTTTAATAGAATTTTTGCATTAATTTAAGTAGCGTTTATGTGGTCACGGTAGCGGAAAATAATCTCTTAGTATTAAAATGCAAATTTTCATACTAAAAACAAAACAGAGTGACCGCTATGCAAACACTATCGAAATTTCCATTTAAAACAGATTATGCAAATAGAAATAGTGTGACTGTTCTGAAATCATATTGTACATAAGCAAATTTAATTTTTATTCCGTCCGAAAAATGATAATTATCACCTTATACTTAATTCGCATTTTCATAGCTTAAATATTTCACAATTTTAAATTTCTCAACCTATTCACGTTTCTTAGATTATAGTGACGACAATTATATGAAACGTAAATTAAAGCAAAAGTACTTAATTCCTTATTTTTAATTTTTTAATCTTATCTGTAAAAAGTAATTAAAGTACTTAATTCATTTTTCATATTTAATACGCATCTACAGAAATAATGAAGTACATGTATTTATTTTCTGATAAATGGGATATTTTTTTGGCCTTGCACGTACTTACATAGTCACAAACATATACATTGTGTATAAAATTAAAATTGTGGTTAAAATATAAAAAAAAAATTCATTTAAATGTTTTTCAATTGAAAGTTTAATCACCTGAATTATGACCACATCATTGTGTAAAATATAAAATAATTTAAAATTTTATCAAAATAATTTTCAAGTTTATAAGCATTCAGTCGTTTTCTAAAAAAAAAAAAAGAGGAAATTTTTTTTTTGTATATTTTTATCTAGATTATTAACCTTTTGATAAACATTCTAACTAAATTTTATATTGTAAATTTAATTTAAAATTTCATTTATAAGTACTTATGCTTGTAAAAAAAAAGTATATGTACAAATAATCATCGTATGATTATGATAATTTTCTGATATAAAAAAAATTTGGTAGAGGGGGAGGAGGGAGGGAGAGAAGGGCGGGAGCCCTGTTTATACAAATAAAGTGTAGAAAATTTTTAAAATTGCAATTTTCAATTAGTTTATTTTACAAAATGATGATGTGTACGCAAATAAATTATGATTCTTCTGTAATATCAAAATGCTTATTGTGAATAAAGATGGCAGCACTTAATATTATTAAATTTATTGCTTTAGGTACCAAGTTCTATTTTATTTCGAAATTTTTCTAATTTAGTGATTAATCGATAAATCTCCAGGTAGGAATCTGATAATATTTCCTAGTTTTTCGGTCGTTTAAAATTCGATTCGGGAATCATGGTTCCTAAAGGGTTAAAGTTAAATTTTAATAGTTACTATTATAACGTAACAAAGTCAATTGAATTATAAAGTAATAAGAATTCATGTATGTTTTTATGTTTTTATATTTTGTCAAAAATCATCTTCATTAAAAATAATTAGTTACGAATTTATTTAATTTATATAATTAATGTTAATTAACCCTTTAAAGACTGAATTCAAATAAAGATTCAAATAAAAATTATTTTTTTTTTAGAGAAAAAAATAGGTTTATCGTAAAATACTGTAGGTCAGAGAAGGTTTTTTTTTATACAAAGCAACTCTTTGTCTTTAAATTAAATTTGATGAAAATAAATTGAATGTATACGTTTATTATAAGTATTCAAATACACCCCGTACTCAAATGGTTTGATCTACACATTTGACATATATTTTCAAAATTTTAATTGAATGACCGTACCGGTTTGAAGAGCTGCTATACAATTTCAAAAGTCAATTTTAAATATTTGGAAAAATAATAAACAATGAATAGTTTAACCTGTTCAAGTTATTCTCGAAATATTTAAAGTATTAGTGCACAAATTGTCAGGGTGCGCATGGTTTAATTCTGTCGGTTTAGAACGACTGAAACGTTTTTACTTGTTATTTTATAACTTCTTTTTAAATTCTTGAATAGAAAACATTTTTACGATAATAAAATAAAATTTTCATAGTTCTAAATTAGGAAAACTTTTCAATTTAATTCCATTTTTTTTTAAAGAATCGTAAGAAATATAAAAATAGGCAAAATTTTTAAAAGCTTCTTTTTATTTTCTTAGTTTTTTTTTTTATCTATTAATAAGTATTTATTATTATTTTTTATTATTTATTATAATCTTACTATCATTTAGAATTCCACGATTTTCATTAGAAAAAAACATGCTTAAAAATTATTTTTTATATTTTTTTTCTTTCTTTTTTTTTTTTAATATCAAAATATTTTAAGAGAGTTAAAGTATGAGAAATAATCAACAAAAAATAAGATAAATTTTGTATAATTTTAAAATAAAATTTATTATTTTATTTGAATGTGTGTGTGGTGAGGGTGTTTTTCATTTCTAAACAAAAATATACACACACAAAAACATAATATATCCATATATGTATGTATATACGCAATCCATACAGAAATAGTAGAGGTAAATGAAATATTTATTAAAGCTTAAGTGAGTGCGATGCGATTACATATTTTAAATAGGCACACTGTACAAGTATGTCTGTGAATCTGTGAATATATAGTAGGAAAATTATAATTTTGACACGTAGGTAGTATATGGAAACAAAAAAATGTGACATCATAATTTGTTTTTGTTTTGTTTTTTAATTTGGGTCATTGATTAATAAAGTGCCATACATAATGTAAAGGCCCGTAAGCTGTAGGGTATATTGTTTTAAATTATACTTTTAAATTTATGACAAATAGAAATTTTTAATTATGTTGACATTTTTTTTTTCCAGTATTTATTTTTATTTTATCTCCCCCTATTTTGTTGACATGCATTTTACCCCCTCAAAACTATTCTATGTATTTTATGTTTCACATCTTTTGACACAATTTGATTAAATTTTTGTTTTGATAATTAAGGCTGTCTACTTTATTTAAATAGCTGGTAAGATTAAAAAACAAATATTTACTTTAAAATGCAAAACAAGAGAATAATATGAAAAAAAAAAGACAAAATTTAATTTAAAACAAGTAGAACAAAATAGACAGAAAGAAATTAGTTATAAAAATTTATAAAATAAATTTATAATAATTGAGTTTTTAATTTTTGAAAATTTAGAACAAAATTTGCAGTTCTAAGTTTAAACTAAGATATCTAAGACGGCAGTAACTCAAAAAAAAATTTAGATTGTTTAGATAGATTAAGGTATTAATTAGTTTGCAGAAAAATTAGGTTCAGAAAGATACTTATTTGGTATTAACTTTTATAGTACATACCAAATATGTATGTACTACAATAGTTAACCCTATAATGGATCATACCAATATATGAATTCTGAAAATCAATAATTGTACATTATTTGTTCAATCCACATAATTTTGTAATTATTTAAAGAAAAAAAGTCAATTAATTTGCAGTAATCATTAAAAAAATAATTTTAATTTTAGTTATCCTTGCACAAATATAATAAAAATTTTCCATAACTACTTATTATATTATATTTCGATTAACCATGTACACATACACACGAAAACAGGCTTGAATATAAATAAGAATGAAAAAGGTCACCTAAAAATAACAGAAAAAAAAACAAAATTTTCCAATTAAAAGGTTTTTATAATTAAAAGCAAAACAATTTAAAAAAAAAAGAGGAAATTATACAAAAGGATAATAATAAAATTAAAGAAAAATTTTTTCACGTTCCTTTTTTCTTTGTTTTCGTACTCGTATAATGGTGCCGCAGTTTATTTCTTTTTGTTATTAATAAAAAAAAAAATCAAAATTTGCATTGATGATATTTCGCCAAGTATGCGTCAAAATATGACACTACATAACAAAACACATTTAAATTTTTCTATTATATGAATGTAGTACAGTGTTGCCGCTTTGAAAATGTTAGTGATTGCAAAAGTATTGCCGTTTAGAATATAAAAAATTAAATACATACATTTTTATGGAATTAGAAATTAAGTATTGTCATTAAATTGCTGAAATGAACTTACACAATTCTTCTGAATAGGGTTGTACAAAATTAACATCACTTAACAGCCATACTGTCCAATCACTTGATGCGTTAAGACATTCGATAATATTGAAAATTTCAGAACAGAATCTCAAATTTCAAAATCGATTTTATTCCAAAAGTTATAAAACTTTTGAAAAACATTTGTTCACTTCACATTATTAACTATTCCTTTAAATTTTAAATATTTTAGTTAATACAGAGTATCTTTTGTTGACACACAAATAATTTTCCTATATAATTAAACCAATTTATAAATTTACAAATTTGTTTATAGTAAAATCAATTAGAAATATGTAGGTCCCCCTAAACATTTTACTATAATAACGTTAATACAGAATTTGTACATAGTTGATAATTTCAAAACACGAACTCAAAAAATTTTTGACCCCTTATTTTGATCTTTTTTTTTTAAATTTATTGTTATAAAATAATCAACGTCCTTGGTTCTAATTCCTATAAATAAGTATAAAAGAATTTAATAAGAAATTATAATCTCTTGAAAGTGGGTTTATTTTGTTTTTAGGGCAAACCGCTAGTTTCAATTTTTCAATCTCTTTTATTCTTGAAAATGAAATACTATTTTAACAAATTGTTATAAATATTTGTACAAACCGTTATCATATAATATATAATTAGTTATAATATTTTTTTTTATTTTTAAATTTATTAGAAATCTTGATTCGGTTTTATTTCGAAGTTGCTACCAAAAAATTTAATGCAATAATGTTTCAAAATTTAATTTAATTGATGTAATTTTCATTCATGCTTTTGAATTGTAATCTAAGTTTGGGTATGTTGAAACCCCCCCAGCGGATTGTGATATGATTTTATTTTTCGAATTTGAAAATGTAACATTTATTGTTTCCAATGTCTGCAGACTATTACTATTTTTACCACAGCTTTGAAGTTTTATCAATTATTTAAAATTCAATACAATTCAAGCAAATTCAAAAAAAATTTACCGGCATGCAGCGCAAGCAAGGGTTAATAATATTTTCACCAAAACCAATTTTAATCATTATCGTTTTGGTTTTTTTTTTCAGCGCTTTAATTAAAATAAAATTAAAGACCAAAAAAAAAAGAGCTGCAAAACGTTTCTTTTGAATTTTCATGTTTTTTTTCTCTTTCTTATTTTAATAACAACGTACGTACGTACTCATAATTTGTTTCTTTGTGTTTGTTTTTTGTAGGCATACACGTTTCATCATTTAAACAAATTCTTTTCTTATTAAGTACTTGTTTGATATTAAAAATAAACAAAAACAAAGAAAAACAAAAACAAAAATTTTGTCAAGGTCAAATGATAATGAAAGTTTTGTTTTTTACTTGTTTTCTCTCTTTTGTTGTTTTTGTTTGCTTGTTGTTCTGTCAAAAACTCAAAACCAAAAATTTATGATATTTTGATAATTTTTTATTTTTAATACGTATTTTATTTTCATTATACACATACGAGTAAGTATATAAAATTTTCTTCCATTTTGAATTATAGGCTATAGAAATTGTAGAAATGTAGACGAATTGAATCAAGAGTGTTTACATATTGTTTTTCGCCTTCCTCATGCTCAACTCTCTTTTTATGGTCGAGAAGAGAGAATTGCAGAGGAATGACGTTTCGTATAAGTAAAATGAGTTGGAGGGTAATATGTTTTGGCCCTCAGTTTGAAGCATAAAGTAAATATTGTGGAATTTGACATTTTTGTAATGGTATTTAAAATAATGAATATTGTTATATTATAAACATATTTTATATTATATACATACATATAAATTTTGATTTTTACAATAAAATTTCTTATTACATAAAGAATAATACTCTCTTTCCCAGAACTGAATCCAAAGCAGACCTATATCTGTGTGTCTGTTTGTCTTTCTGTTTTGAACGTTGAATAAATGTTTACATTTTACTATATTTTTAAATATTGCGTAAACATGGTTCAAGCGTCGTTAGCAGGTCACTAAAATCAGTCTGCGTAGAAAAACATTTGACAATACATGGGTTAATTGAATAAGTTTTAAAATTGCAATTTTCCAGCATCAGTTTTCAAAATTTTGTTCCCGATTGTATTTCATTTCATTAGGCAAAGTTTATATTTACAATTGATCTATAACTAAATTTTCATAAAATCAAAATTGAAATAAAATGGCAACACTTAAATTCTATAAAATTTATGAAAAATAGTTTGTGTTATTGTTTTTACACTCATTGCCACATATTTACGTACATATGTTTATAATATTCTAAGCTTTTAAAAATAATATTAATAAATTTTAATGTAAATTTGTGTGTATGTATAAAATATGTTTTTTTTTTAATAAAAACAAAGAAAAGCGGCAACTTGCATTAATTATTTTTTTTTTCATAAAAATAAAAGTTTATTTTATTTTTGTTTACATTTATTAGAACCTTTAATTACAAAGTATTTAACGGTGTACCTTTATTGCGACTAATTTATAATTTTATTTATATTTACATATGTATGTTTGTATGTATGTATGTATATTTTTTTTTCACAATTGTTTTGGTCTCTCCTTAAAATTATTGATTCAATTGCACTATGGCTATATTTAAGTAACCATATGCATTCGTATTTTATTTGTCTACCATAATATAATCCCTGACTGCCAAGCTATAATAAAAATGTGCTCTATAATGTGTATAGCTATCACAACTAACGCAATATATTGTGATAGTTATATACACAATTTACACGTCACGTGAATAAAAAAGAAAAATTAATGTAATCACTATACGGTTAACATGGTGGATAATTAGAAAAATTGTGTTGGCTCATGATTTCAGATTGATACAGTGAATAACGAAAAAAAAATTTTTGCATACAATTAATATTTGAAAAACGCAAATATCAAATTTAAATTTATAAAGAACAATGAGATTTTCGAAATTAACCAGAATCAGAATTAAAAAGTTGGTGAACGTTTGACTACATTTTAACATTGTGTACATTTGAAAACAAAATGCTTTAAGATTATATTAATGTAGAAATTTTTAATACAAAACAAAAATTTTTTTAATTCAATTAACCCATTCTTCCCAATGTACCTGTATTAGATCAAATTTTTCAATTGCCTATTGTACCTATACTACTTTTCTTTAAACCAATCTAATTCGATGTTAGCATAAAATCCATAAAAATATAGATGCTTGAAATTGAATTGGAAAGAAGTGGGTTAATACATTTCGTGGGAAGTTATTGTGAAAGTTTGGTTAATTTTGGTGAAGTACCCCTTTCTATATTGTGTAAGCAGAGATTTTAGCGAAGTATTTTATTCCACATTACTTAAAATTCTTTCTCAATTGCGAAAAAACCTTAATGTTCAGAATGCAGTGCTACAAATTAGTCTAGGTTATTTTACAACCTTCCTTCTTTTTGACTCTTTTTTCTGCAATTTTTTGCATACTTAAATATTAACAAAATTGGTAAATTTTAAAATATAAATTGTCAAACGTTAAACTTAAACGTAAAAGGTTTGAAAAATTGAAATTTCGAGTGCTTTAACTTCTTGAATTGCAACATTAAAATTAAAGGTTAAGAGGCGTTTTTAAAACTGATATTTTTATAAGCAAAAAGTAATGAATTGTTACAGGCATTGAGTTACTTGTATTTAAACAAGGAGACTTCTTAAACTTTTAGTTCCAATAGAATTTTTTTTTTCATCTTTTCATTTAAAAATCAAAAATTTCATATATTCAATTCGTATCATTTAATTAGTTGATACTCGTACGATTCGAAATTTTAAATTTTTATTTGATCAATTCTAATATTTCAAGAATTTTTGAATATTTCAATATTTTAAACAAAAATACAATTGCACCTAAATTTATTTTAAATCCTTTTGTGAATTTTATTCAATTTTTTCAAATATAATTATGAATAATTTTATTTTACGATCTCCGTCTAATATGTGTGTATGTGTTTAATGTGATTTAACTTGGTAAGTGCACATTAAATTTATCGATTTTTGAAGAGAATGTGAAAACTTTTAATTTGCATTATAATTTTTTCTGTTTATTGTCCTTTCGATACTTGCATGTATGTAAGTATTTGTATATCGCGTTTTAGTATTTAAATTCATTGAATATTTATTCAAACAAATAAGAAAAAGAAAAAAAAAAAACACAAATACTTAAAACCTTAACTATTTTTATGAGATTTTGAATTAATTAAACTTTTGCCTTTGTTTGCAAATGGTTATTTTTTTTTTTTTTTAACTTGTTATTTCCATTTCGTGACATTTAATTTATAGACGCCAATGAACAAATATTTTTTTTTTCTTTCAGCTCTTAGTTTTATTTTTATCTATACATACTAATTTAAGTATAAGTATGTGTACACATATGCATACGATTATTATATGAATATAAGAGTTAAAAAAAACTCAGGTGTTTTGAATGTTATTTAAAATGGACTGCCATAAGTATCTAGAAGAAACAAACACGAAATTCATATTTGCCATCAAATCAAAGTTGTTCTTATTTAAAAAGTATATATGTATGTATATACTTTTCGATTTTCATACTTTTTATTCTTATTGTATTTGCATTTAATGTACACATAACCAAGAATGATTAATTTATATAATTATACATACATATATGGTATGTATGCATGTGCTTACTCATTTGCATCAAAATCTGATGCATTTTTGTCAGAAATTAGCATTTGCTTTATATATATATAAATAAAGGTCTCATGGTTTCTTAAATAAACAACACAAAGTAATAGTATACTTAAATTGATTTTAAAGCGCCATTAGTATAATTCCGATTAAATTTCAATTAGACTTTAGTCTTGCGGGACATCAAGTCAATTATGTCGACTGAATGTCATCACTATCAACTGCTAGTTCTGTTTCGATTTTTCATTAAATTAATTTATACTAAATTTTAAAAGTTTTAATTTTAATTTTATAAATAATTAAAGAGTCCAGTTCATAAACGTATTACGGACAGAGCGACAAATTTATTTCGGTAATCTTAAAAACGGGATATACTTAACTTGTGTAGAATTTGTTAAAACATAAAAAGTTTGTATTATCCCCATGGTAATACCATTTTGTTCATAGTTTATATTGGTATAGAGGATATTTTTGTAGTTATACAAACGAACTACTTTATTTGGGTGGTGTTGTTTTAAATTAAAAAGCTTGTTACTTATTAGCGCCCCTCTTCTGTATATCTTGTCTTCTGTATATCACTATAAATTTGGTGTCTCCAACATACTTTAACGATTTAAGTTAATCATTCGTAATGCTATTCGTGCATATTCTAAATAAAACACATATTGAATAATTAGCCAAACATTGCATTTATTTAATTACGTATTTTAAATTGTTTAAAGATCTACACAGTACACTAGGCTAGATGTTTAAGAAAAAGTATTTTAAAGCATATTCGCTGTATATTCAATAAGAAATTTTTAAACAATGAGAAAGTATGGAAAGCTAAAAATGATTTCCAAATGTGAGTAGTAAAATTTTACCAATAATTTATTGATTCTTTCATGTTCTGCAAAAAATCTGACAAAATAAAGATCTCATAGAAAAAATGCCACAATTTAGCCTATAAATTCAAAAAATTCTGGTTAAAGAATGAAACCTAAACCAGTGCATATACAACCTGTAATTAACAATATTGACCACTTAATTGCTACAATTATTTTGAAATAAAAAACAGAAAAACCAACCAAACTCAATAGACCGTGTTTAAGTAATCGACCACAATTAAACAAGTAATCGAGTAATCGATAAGCATATTTAACATACTAATTAAATACCTGAATATTTATAAAAAAAAAATAATTAATTAAACAAATCAATTTAAAATATGTTCGTATACTAGCATGCTTTTAAAAGTAATACTAGCACGCTTTTAAAAAAATAGTTCCAAGTTAAAGTTATTATTTTAATAGTGTAGCTCTAGAGGGTACTCGTATGTACATAAGAGCAATTTATGCAAAATTCACAAGAAAAATAATTAAAGAATCTTTTTACAAAATATGCAAATTTTTTTTTTTTTTTTGTGTAGACATTTTTAGTTAGTTATTAATAATAGTAAGTACAGTATTTACATAGAAAATTTAACTGCAAAGCAAATACTTCATTAAGTATGCGAAATTAAGCTATTGTATACTAAGGAAAAATATATTTGTCGCCAGGCCGACATCTCTCTAAAAATAGTTTATTGACGCTGCTATACCATATAGAGAAATGCGTTTCCACAGAAAACTCGATATGTGAAATTTGATGCGATCACATATCCTCCCTTATGGTATGCAATGTGATCTGCAAAAATTAAAACAAATTTTTTTTAAAATATAAAATACAAATTTTATTTAGATTTTTAACAACATTAAAATTTGTTAATAAAAAAAAACAACTTGAATTTTAATTTTCCAATTTAATTTTTTTTCTCAGTGTAAAATTTTAAAAAATGATCATTGAAATTATTATCCATTTGAACTATAAATTAAAATTAGTAGTGTTTTGTTTTAAATTAAAAAATTATCTAAGATTTTAGTTTAGGATTCATACTACAGTTTTGTAACTAAAATATCATGTCTCGGCAATCAGTTTTTACTAAACAATTAGAGTTTGATTCAAAAATTTTAAAAATTAGACTCAGAATAGCTTGAATGAAAAACACGATCAAATTTCAACGCAATTTTCCCTTCGTTTATGGCATTACAATTAAGTTAATTATTATTATTAAATTTTTATTCTTTTCTTTGATTTCTTAAAATATTTCTTTGTCACGGTATCTTGATTGTCTTGCCATTTGAAACTCTTGATATTGTTTCATAAAAACCTTTAGTATAATTTTTCTTTTTATTTTAAAATTTTCCTTAGCGTCTCGCATTATTATATTCTTAATAATTTAAGGTTATAATTAAATATTTTTTTTTTTATTTTGTATCATAAATAATTTAATTACATATTGTTGATACCAAAACTAAATTATACTTATTGCATACTCATTGCTATGTCACAAGTATTTTACCTATGGAATTAAATTTACTAACCGAAATAGGTTAAGGTTTTTAACTGTTACAAGTAATATACGTATATATGTATGTAGATATAGTAACTTCAAATTGCTATTATAATTTAATTTTATATTTTTCATAGATCGATATCAAAAAATATTTTGATCAAAACTTATCAACACGCTAAAATATTATGTAAATTGAATATTTTAAATTCCAAAATGCATAAATAATACGAGTAATATGCGAATGTATATGTAATAAATTGTGTATATTGATGTAATTATGTAATGCAATTTCAAATATATACCCACTTAAATTCGTAATTGTATACTAGATTTTTATTTTATATTCATCTAACTTTATCATGCAGACATTTTTTATTAATTTGAAGTCAGTAACATGACATATACAATTATACGCACTTCTGATATCAATTTTTTTTTTCTTTTTTGTTACAAGTCAATTTAAATAATCAAATTTTAATATTTTATGTACTCAGGCTAAAAAATTTTCATTTATAAAAAAAAAATTGTTCACGACTAATTGAAGTTATCATGTAAATTCTCATATTTACTACACCATCACCAATACTTATTTAAATGTACTCGCTCGTAAAATAGTCGCAAAATTTTTGCATACAAGCATGAATTTTAAATTTTATTATTAACCCATTCAATTCATTCCAATTCAAAGTATTTCGTATTATTAAAGAAATTATAGTTGTAAGAAATGTAAGACAAAAAAAATAATTTTTGTAAATAATTATAATATGAAAGTCTGATCCCGGAAGAGGAAAGTTTAGGCAATTTTTTTATGAAATTTGTAATATCTATATAATTAGGTATAGTAATTTGCTAAAATGTTGAACCGGTTGGGAACGATTTGTTTAAAAAGCGGAAAATTTTTTTTAAGTTAAGCAGCCATTTTTTTAAATTTATTAAAATTGTTTTCAAAGAGACGCAATAATGTAAAAATATTTAAGACCAAACTAAGAAATTTCCAATAATTCCTCACTTATTTTTAAATCACACTATCTGCGTTCATTCATAATCAATGAAAATATTGAAAAAAATTACAAAATTAATTTGTAATTTTCGTAGCTTTTGTAAATCTTTAAATTTCTTACGTAAAATAACAATAATATACTATACCAACGGTATTAATAATTATATGCTATTTAGTCTAATTTAGTTCAAGCAAAACGCCACTTGTCAATTGGCGCAAATCCAAAAATTAGGTCAGAAAAATTTTTATCAATGTCATTTAATCGCCACCTACTTTTCTTCATTGGAATTAAAGCCAAAAATTGTTTATTTTTACTTGTTTTTACAAATACATTTAGTACCATAGTGTAAACTTACATATAAACGGGTAATGGGGGGGTTAACATTTAAATAACAAATTTATTCAAAAATTTTTTTTCATTAATGTAGTATGATAACAAAAAAAATCTAATAAACATCAAGGCTTTTTCCACGTTAATCTTTTATGTTAATGCTAATAAAAAAACATTTCTAAAGTAATTTGCAAGTATGTAAAGCGATTTTGTCATAGAAAAATCGATACAAAGTGCTTTTTATTTTTGCTTTTTATTTCTTATTTAGTAAATAATTTTTTTTTTTACTTTATATAAATAAAATTTATTTTGAAATTTTATAACTAATTTTTTCCAGCTGAAAATAATTTTATTTTTGATGAAAAACATGTATTTGAGTTAAGAAATATTTTAAGATTTTTGATTTACTCAGCTGATAGCGTACGCGTACCTTATTGCGTTAGTGAGCGCCGAGCGAAAAACAATAACAAAGCGAAAATAAATAGAATAAATTATTATTTTTTATAAATAGTCTTTGATATTTTGATTAATACTCCCTTTATTCTGTAGGCGAGCAATAAATAGTGCTGGTAGTGGTGTCTGTAATAATTTTGTTTTTTCCAATATTTTGATTTAATTTAAAGCACCATGTAATTGTTCAGTACTTATTTGAAATTACAAAATTATTACACGATTTCATGTCATAATGATGATGTCGTCAATACCTTATACTCTTACGTATATCAAAAATTATAAATTTTCGCAACATCGTGTAAAATAATAAAAATTATTTTTCTCCCTCTGTGCGCATTATGACGTGCTTATAAAAAAATATTCGTGTAATAGTAATCAAATTTTGTATTTACTTACCTATAAAAGTACCTATGTGAATTGTTTATGTACAAAATCGAAATAAATAAAAAAAATTTAGAAAATTAATAGGAAAAAATTAAAAACAAAAAAATGAACACGAACAGACAATTTCAGGTTTTAGAGCTCTAAATAAAAATTTGCAAAAAACAAGAAAGCGATATACTCGTATGTACGCCATCTACAAAATTGCAATCAAATCATGTTTGACGTTATCGATTTTCGTCATTCAAAGAGCGTTATGAATACGCAATTGCGTGAGTTTTAAATGTGTTTGTAAAGATTTTACAACATTTTTAATTTTATACATTGCTTAATGTGGTCGTATTAAACGTTTGTAAATTTTTTTTTTTGATTTGTGCACAAATTTAATTAAAAGAAAAAAATTGTTATACAAAATATTGTCTATATAAAATATATGTTGGTACAATGTGCACAAATTGTCGTTTTAATAGAGCATGACATCAAAAATATTTTACAAAATGAGCAATCGCGTTATAAGAGAAAAGCGCTAAATTTTTTAATAAATTTTTGTATTAGGTAATAAATAAGTATAAGACCCGCAAATTTTGGTTAGGCATTTTTTTTAAATTACATGAAAAATATTATTAAAAATTTTGTAATTAATTATTGATTTAACAATTCAAGTATTGATAGTGTGTAATAAAATATTAAATGAAGCATATGAATTTAAAAATATTTGGTGACATAATTGATTGATGTTGAGAATAAACTAATTGTATGAAACCTGTATTTTCTGAAATATATTTAGGTGAATATAAGAGAATTTTCGTTAAAAACCAAATTCGGCTTTATACTTCTTTGCCCTACCGTTGAACTGAGGGTTTAGGTTACTCAGGAAATATTCGCGTATTTATGTCAAACACAATTTTTTTTCCTGACTTCAAAATTACAATAATAAATTATTTAACAATTTCAATCAGCTTCCAAGTTTTAATACTGAATTGTACTAAAATTTAGTATTTTTGCAATTGAAGTCATATAATTATTTAAAAAATTCCTTTTTTTTCTTTTTTTTTTAGTAAAAACCACATTCAATGAAAGATGCGCTCGTACTGGTATTATCGATGTATTAGAAGAATTCATATTAGGTGATAATCCACAAAAAATATTAGAGAAATTAAAAGAAGAAGGTAATGCATCATCAGTATGTGGAAGAGTATTTAAAGTTGGTGAACCAACTTATACATGTAGAGAATGTGGTATGGATACAACATGTGTATTATGTGTTAATTGTTTTAAACAATCAGCACATCGTTTTCATAAATATAAAATGTCTCATTCTGGTGGTGGTGGTTGCTGTGATTGTGGTGATGAAGAAGCATGGAAAAAAGATTATTATTGTGAAGAACATGCGGTAAGTAGCCGGAAAAAAATATTTAGAAAATCAAAATTAAAAAAAGAAAAATATTTTTTTGTTTATTCAAAATTTTTATCATTTTTAATTTTAATAATGTTTTATTAATTAAAATGTAATTTGCAAAAGTTTTTTACTTTGTCAATGACATTTCAATTAAACCGTTCCAGAGATTAAAAATGAGATAAATTCATTCGTTGAAACAAAAACCCTGGCGGGAAAACGTTAAACTATTACTAAACTATTTGATTTTACTTGAGAGCCTTTTCAAATTATCACAGTGCAAATCGAATTTATACGCCTATTCAATTTCGGGTTATTTACTTTTGTATTTCATTGTCATACACGTATTATCTATGTAATTCAAAAATTAAAAGTGAAAAAAGATAAGACGTCAAGTGTTGACAAGAAATAAAACGTCATAAGTTCTTTGTATTAAATATCTGAATTAAAATAAATTTTTATATTATTGCAGTTAATAAACTTTTAATTCTCACAAGGTATATAAAATAAAAATAAATATTAAGAGATTTTAATTCTTTATAAGTATTAACTTAAATTATTTTCGATAATGAAGAAAAGTTTCATTTAAAAATAAAAATATAGTGAAAAGTCTAAAGTTCCTTTAAGTCTAAATACCTTGAGTTTATATGTAAGGAATTAAATAAGACTACAAGAAAAAAAAAATAAAATAGCTAGTAAAGAAATAAAGAAAGCTGAATAAAAATTTCTTTTATAAAACAGAAATTTCACTTCAAATTTAAATAACAAAGAAATCATATTATTAAATTGAGGTCAAGAATATTTTAAATAAAAAAAATAAAATATACAAATGGTGTAGATATTTTTTTTCTGAAAAACTGTAAAAGTGGAATTATGAATTGTGGAATTGTTTTTCAATAAAAAAGCTCAAGGCAATTTCTATTTTGTATAAAAGAAACCAAAAATTTCAAATTTATTTTGACTAGCTCCCATTTTGTTGATTCTTAAATTCATACGCAAAAATTCTAATTCTCATCATCTATAAGGGAAATGCGGCCAAATTCATTTCAATCTGTAACCAAATTATTTGATACGAAAATGGGGAATTTCGCTTACAGCTCGACCTTTTAATTTACTAGAGTACAGGTCGAATTTATAAAAGTATTCGATTCCGGGTACGCACAAATTTTAATTCTCATCAAAAACTTGTTTTAAATGTGAAAAATATTTAAAGTTCTCCCAAAAAAATCTTTTAATTTCAATAAGTTTTAGTTTTAAAAAAATTAAAAGTTTTTTCCTTTGTTACAAAAAAAAGAATTGTACCTAAAGTGTAATTTTTCTTTCTTTTCATTTTACAATTCAGAAGGCTACTACTCTCAAACTATGACTTCATTGGAATACTTAAAAAAAGACCAAAACAAACTTCTATAATTAATGCTAAAATAAGAAGAAACAAAAAATGAGAAAATTTCATTTCTGTTTATTTCTCATTGTACGAAGAACGCACACCAAAATACACAAAAAACGCGTTAAAGACATTTTGGCGTCACAAAGAAAAAAATTTTAATGCGAAAAATTTTCTTTCATTCAAAATTTAAAAAAAAATTATTATAAGAAAGCACGCAATATTTTTTTTTTTTTTTGATAAATTTCTTTCTTGTAGATGAAAATTTTTAAAGGAAATTTCCACAAACCCAAAACAGAAGAAAATCAAATTTTTTTTTTTAAGGTTATGACAATAAATTTTTCTTTTTTAAAAAAAAAAACTTCAAAAACCAAAAAAAGATGAAACAAATTTCAATTAATAAAGAAGACTTATAATTTTAAGACGTAGGAAATAAAGCTCATACTTATGTATACGTGTATATATTTTTGTATTTTTAGGAGAGAGAACAAAAGTACGCCTTTTTATATTAAAGTCAATTTCAAATTTTTGGCGATTTTTACCATTACTCTACTAAATTACTTTTATTTTACTTCAAATTTTATGTTTTATTCAAATTAATTAAATCATTTTTTGTAAAGTCTGAATCAAAATTTCAATTAAAATTTTTACATATAAAAAATTTTAATAGAAATTAATTAGCTTTATTGTATATCTGGAACGCAATCGACAATTGTGTTTATGTACATGTGGGATTCTTTACATTGTTTACAGAATTCAATATGTCAATAATATGTCAAAGTACATATAATCATTCTTTTTATTCTACTTTGACTTTTACGGTTTACTTGATTGTTTACGACGCATTATTACAATGGTATTTGTATTGGAATATCTAAAAAATAAATAATAATATTAAGAGAATTTTATGGCAACACTTTGAAACGATTTCTACGTATACGCAAAATTCGATAAATAAATTGCGATGAAAGCAAAAAGGAAGAGGCAGGAGAATATTAGAAAATAATTTCTAAATAAAAATTACTATTTTTATATGTCATTTTCGAAAGAATTAAAAATAACGGTAAAATTGGTAGAAAATTGTTATACTGTTGATATAATGTAGATTTTAGCTGTTGTAGAGAATTAAAACAAGTTTTAGAAAAATTGAAATATTCTTGACATTTTAGAAATTAAATAGAATTTGACATTCTATTGAATTTAATTGAAAATTTAATATTTTAAAAATGTATTACAGAGTATTTAGAGTTTAATTCATATTATGGCTGTTCTTTTGGTTCTTCCTCATTTTTAGGTCATTTACTTGTAATATACTTCTCCTTATATTTATGAACGATTTTTATTTTGTTTAAATATATTCTTCAATAACTCTTTAACTCTGTCATAAAATTTTAATTCTGCTCTCAATTTAATTAATTTATATTAAATATTTTCTATAACCATAAATAAAATATCCTAATTTAAATTTTCGCAGTAAGTATTCTAATTTAAGTATGTCAAAAAATAAATTTTGGAACATTTCAAAATTGGTTCCACCCGCATTCATTTTATTATTCTTGTTCTTATTTTGTTTTTATTTCCGGCTTCTCTCTCGCAAATTATAAGTGTCATTTTATTACATGAAGATTTATTTTTATACAATTTTGCGGCTACAAACTCGTTATTACCTTTAAGTAACTTTATGTATGTTTGTACATGTGTGTATATATGTTTCAACAGGATGTGAATTGCATGACAAATATAAGTTGTACATGCATATATCGCCATCAATTTTTATAAATGTCTCATTTTTTCTAATAAAATAAATAAATATATTTTTTTTATTAATTTGATTCAATCAAAACAAAGCATTAAAAGAAATCTCATCTTTTGTAGTACACTCTTCTGCCGTATAGTATCATTAGATTTAAAGTAAACATGACATCATCATCCACATCACATCATCTTTTTTAAAACTTTAAAACTTTCATAATAAATTTGTATTTTGGTGTGATTTGGATATTAATAAAGATGATAATGTTTTTTTTTTTTTGGAAGATTCATAAAATTTAGATTTCATATTAACATTCACCTAGACTTTGTTTTATTTATTTAAGTATTTTATTTTTTGTTATTTTTTTTTTTTTTGGTTCTTGATTTGCACTTTAATACTTTCGATATGTATATCAAAAAATTTAATTATACTATTTGTGAATAATTGTTCGTAAAATTGTTTGAATCATACTATAATTAATGATGGCATAAAAATAAGATTTCTGTTTTATATTTTTGCGTACATACGTGTTCACACTGCATATTTGGCTGCAAATATTTGCATATATACATATGTTTGTTCATATAAATTTGTAGTTGTTGTAATGGGTTCTAAATTTTAATATTTTGAGTTGTCAACTTTGGATTATAAGTTAAAAAAAAAATGAGAGAAAATGGAGTTGACCTTGTCAACTCTGTGATACCCGTACGAATTTGTTATCCTATGTGCGAATAAATATGCCATAACTGACTATGGGACAGACTATGATTTTAAGTTGCCGAATTGCAATATTAATTAATGCAAAATTTCAGTACTTTGTTTTAAAAATATTCTCTAAGATATGACCAAACTACTATTTAAGTTGTATGGCAGCTACCAGAAAGAGTCAAGCAATTTTAACGAATTTTATTAAACACATCGGCCCTACTATTATATTCGTTTGTGTGAAATTTCTATACCAGAGCTCTTATAGTTTCTCAGATATAGCCAAAATATCCTTAAAAATCAAGTAAATTAAAGTAAAGTAAATTAAGTTTAATAAATATAAATTCGAAAAATTAATTAATTCTTACATTTATTTTTTTCCAGAAGGGTAAAGAATCCGAAAGTAGTGACAGTACACTAATAACTAGTCGAATGAAAGAGCGATGTGAAATCGCATTCCGTGCCATTCTAATGTATTCAATACAATTTCTAGAAATTGAATCTCATGCAAGTTTAGTATGTTTGGATGATGATCAAAGTCAAGATGTATTTTGTACAATTTTATATAATGATGAAAGTCACACTTTTGAACAGGTAACAAAATATAAAAACATAAAAAATTTTTTCAATAATTCAACATTATTTTATTGTTTTTAGGTTATATCAACACTTGTCAAATATGTGAATATAGATCAAAAAGATGCTATGGAAATTGTTACAAGTATTGATAGAGAAGGTCGTGCTGTTGTTAAATGTGGTACATTTGATGCTTGTAAAACATTAAAAGAGGCTATTGAAAAACAACATTTACCAATGTCAACTGGTATGGCAAAAGCACCACTTAAAGTATCACTTTTACATAAAAAAGCATATTCATGTCAACAATTTGCGTTGCAATTATTAACATGGTAATTAAATGCGTTGTTTTTTCATCATTTTTTTTTCTTGTATCTCTTTCAATATTTTCTTGAAATTTTAAAGAAGAAATGAAAAATTCGGACACCAAAAAAAAAAAAAAAATGGGATCATTCACAATAATTTTCTTGTTTTTACAATAAATTTTTTGATTTTATTACCAGGAAAATTTGTTCGTTTTAAAAAGAAACAAAAAAATTTGAAAAAAAATAAATTAAAGTTGATTCATAATAGCAAAACAGTCAAGTTCAACGCCATCACATTTATTGTTAATTTTTATATATAAAAAAAAATTCAGTGTAAATGTCTACAAATGTTTATAAAATTGTATACACATATGTATGTACGTACATACACATAAATTGCTTTTTTTTTTTTTACTTCAGTTGGAGATTTGCCAAAAATTATTGCCAATTTTTTGTTCAAAAAAATTTTACTCTTTGTGGTTTCATTTTTCCTCCTTTTACGTTTCAATTGAAAAAAATGATGAAATTCAAAATCTGGAACAACTACATATAATATGTATAACACGAAGATGATTTTTTGTTTTTAGAAATGAAATATTTTTTACAATAATTGAACAGAAATTTCCGATTTTATGTATACATTGTTTATGAAATCAAAAATATCCCATCTTTGCTCAAAAATTTTAATTTTTTTTTTCGATATTCAAAATTTATAAGAAAATAAATAACAAATTTTGTGAAATAGTTAAGACATATTATACTATTTGTATATGTTATTATAGATCCATGGTAAATAGTAAAAAATCCATAAATATTTTCCATTGCAATTCACACAATTTTAAAATAATTATGACCCCTACCTCTGATACTGTCAATGTAAAAGCTTTTAGAGCAAAAAAATTGAAATATCAATAGAAATTTATAAATTTTTTTTTAAATTGTTTTTAAATGGTATTTCTTATTTTTTGGACAACAAAATAATAAACACATTATTCATTCTTCTTATTGGAACCGGTGCTATTCATTGTAGCGTGAGGGCATTTATGAAAGGTTCCATTGTGAAAAATTTTCTTTGAGCGCACTCGTCTTTATTTAATAAAAAATGGTGAACCCCAAATTTTTATATATGACCTTTCCTGAATTATATCCTGAATTATATGGGAATTGCAATATAGAACATAATTTTAAAATTTGCTATGGTTTTAGAGTTTTAGTTTTTTTATACTATAACACGAAATTGGAACGGCACTTTATATGTAAATGCTTCTTAAATTATGCAGTGATATATTATTACTACAATTCAATGTCCGAGACAATAATGAAAAATCAATTTGATTGTTACTGTTATAAAAGCTATAATATTTAAATAAATATGATAGGATTTACTGTACTACTACATGCAAATTTTTTATTTTCATCAAATTAAATGTACTAAAAATATGTAATTAAAATTGTTTTTCCGTTTTCTTTTTTTTTTGTAGGTTCCAAGATTTTCTTACACGTCACAAAACGTTTCGGGAAATTTTTGCAGCAGTTGCAAATGATAAACGCGCCCGTCCATATAATATTGCTCATATATTAGAATATGATTGCAAATTATGGAAAACAGCTCGTAGCTGCTGGCATAGACTTTTAATATCTGGAATGTTAATGGAATATGAAAATAAAAAAATTTTGGCTATTGAATTTTCACGTCATTATGCAACAATATTTCAAGATTTTATTCTTGATGATCATGATCATTCATTTTCAATAGTATCTTTAAGTGTTCAATTGTTTACAGTACCAACGATTGCACATTATTTAATGGCAAATGAAGGCGTATTTCATAAATTATTGCATACATTTTATTGGGAGTGTATTGAGAAAAATGTTGAAGAGAAAACATTAAAATTGGCTAGAAATACCGCAAATATGAATAAATTTAAAAGAGCATCATTTATGTTATATGACTTAAAATACATATTAAGTTTTAAGCCAGATATTTGGACACCAGATATTCGTGAAGGATTCCTAGAAGGTGTTAAAGTATTATTAAAATTATTACATGTAATGCAAGGTATGGATGCTATAACACGTCAAACTGGTCAACATATGGATTATGAACCAGAATGGGAATCAGCTTTCAATTTACATATTAAATTGGCAAGTGTTATTTCTTTAGTATTAGAATGGTTGAGTGCAGATCAGGAGTCTTTAGTTAAAGCATATGGAATGATAATGAAGTTGCTTTTAGAGAATAAATTCATTATTAGTGAAGCTGTTTATGAAGAACAAAAAGTAGCTGGACATGCTGCACAATGTATTATGTATGATGTAGCATCAAAAAATGTCTCAATTCACTTACCCTTATCAAGATTCTTTTCTGGATTGTATTTATTGTTAGGACAATATGGATTAAATTTTGATAATGTAACGGCGTCAGCCAAACGTACTCCTGAAGAAATAATGGAACCAATTTTATGTGCTCAAACAATGATTGCACAAGTACATTCTGGAATGTGGCGTCGTAATGGTTATTCATTATTACATCAACTTTATTTCTATCGTAATGTTCGTTGTCGTTTGGAGATGCTAGATCGTGATATTGCTGGCTTGCAAATAGGTGCTGCTTTAATAGAAAGCAATCAGTATTTGATTCATATATTAAATAAATTTGGTTTAATTGCTTGGGCTCAACCTGAATTTGAACCAAATGATACAAATACAAATGATGATGATTTCATTAGGCTTTTGAATATGATCGATGAATTTTTAGAATTACTAATTGTCATTATTGGTGAGCGCTATGTTCCTGGTATTGCAAATGTAACTGAAGATGATCGGACAAAAAAAGAAATTATCCAACAGTTATGCATTAAAAAATATTCTCATTCTGAATTAAATCGTCAGTTACCGGACTCGAATAATGAAACTGTATTGGAAGATGTAATTGATTCAATTGCCATTTTCCAAAAACCCACAAATCCTGAAACAAAAGGAGTTTATAAATTAAAGGAAGAGTTTTACGAGGATTATAATATGTTCTTTTACCATTATACAAAGGAAGAGAAATCTAGATCAGAAGAAACACAACGATTGAGAAGAAAGCAAAAAGGAGAGCTTGTTTGTTGTCCCCCACCAAAATTACCGAAGTTATGTGATGGCTTTGTGTAAGTTTTATTAAAAATTCTTATATTAGGAGATATTTTAACACATTAATTCCAAATTTCAGCTCTATTGCTAATTTGTTACAAAGTGATGTAATGCTCTCATTAATGCAAATTGTTTTAAGTCGTGGTCTAGACCTGAAAGCAAGAAGTTTTACTGAAAGTCATTTGCAAAAGGTTCAATTTGAAACAATATAATTTTTCTATTTTCTTAATTATTAATTTTTTATTTTACAATGTCAGATTCTTTATCTAATTGGATACGGTTTATTAGAAGAACAGTCACAAAATTATCCTTTTCTTTCTTTCTACGAGAGAGCTTCAAAATATGAAATATTGCAGTTACTTGAAAAATTAGTTCATAGTCCCAGAGTAAATAAATTATTTTTTTTTCAAGTTATTGTATAACTAACTATTCTTTCTTTTAGGTTGAAGCTCATCGTGATTTCATTATTTGGACCATCAAAAAATTCAAAGAACTGCAGCCAAAAGAAAATAAAACTGAAAACGAAAATAACGAGCAAATGGAATCTGAAGATTCCAGCATTAATCAGCCAATGACAGCTGCTGAAACGGAAAAGCAAGAGAAGGAAGAAAGAGCTCGCTTAGCTGCAAAACGTCGAGCAAAAATCATGGCACAAATGCAAAATGCACAAAAAAATTTCATGAAATCGAATGCTGAATTATTTGCAACAACGTCAACATCAGAAAGTGATCCTATGGATTGTGAATTCAATAGTATTCCAAACTTAGAAAACAGCAACGATGCTGAAATGCTAAACTTACAAGCTTCAGTATCTTCTACTGCATGTTTAGGAGTTAATAGAAAATTAGGACAACCTGAAGAACAAAAATTCAAATGTATTTTATGTTTTGAAGATTGTGTTGTTAGTAAAGAAAATCCATGTTTAGTTTATTCAGCCTTCATACAGAAATCTAGAGTATTATCTAATATAGGTTATATAGAAAATAAAGATAACAATATTTCAAAGCAACCAGGACGTTCTGACGATAGCAGTAACGTCGGGGGCAGCAGCAGCAGTGGTAGTAATAATACTTACGGGTCAAATTCTGTTGATGATACATCACCTCACACAGGAACTTGTGGGCATGTAATGCATGCATCATGTTGGAATCAATATTATGAAAATGAAGTATCAAAAGAAAATCGTAGACCTAATCGTACAAGGTCCCCAAACAATTTAATAATGGATAAAAAAGAATTTTTATGTCCATATTGCCGTTGCTTATCTAACGCCATTATTCCTTTGACCCCACCAATGCAACAATTTTATGAGCCAAAAATACTACGTAATGATCGTGATATTTTAACCTTCGGAAAATGGATTGAAATTATGCAAACATATGTAAGTGAATTGAATGCAATGGAAAAAAAATATTTTACAGAAAATAGAGAGTTTATTGACATTGATGAAATACTGAAGAAGTGTAATGTTAGTGTCGAAGAGTGGCAGACAAAATGTTTCTCACCAGTAAAAAAATCTGAAATAACTCCGCAATGGGAATTCTTTACTGAAACATTTATGACATCCATACAAAGAGTATCCCCATTCCCACATGCTTCTGAAGAATGTGAACGTTATTTAGTAACATGGAATTCATGCGCTTATACCATAAGATCGTTAGAAATGTATTTACGTGCCATAAATAAACCATTTAAAATTGAAGAAATGTCTATACGACATAAGAGTGTGTTAGACGGTTTAGTGCGTGTATGTGGTATGCTTGGAGCTATATTAACTAGTGCAGACAAATTATTAATACATTTAAGAGGTTTATGGGAAACTGCTCTGAAATCGGCTGGACCTTCAGTTCTAGAGTGGGATCCATTTAGCTTAATGACAAATTTAATATTTATGTCATCATCTGTGATGTATAGTTATCAGGATTCGTACGTGGTAAATATTTTGTATAAAAAAATTAAATAGTTAATTTTAATAAAAAAAAAAAAACATTTATTTTAGATTCCAAGTGGAAACTTCTTTGAATATTATTGTTTAAAATTAATGTTTGCGGCAAATTTAGCTAAAGCTTTAATATTATTTGATGAGGATTCAATGGATGATGATATGGATTTAGATTATGTTGACGATGAACCAAAAATCAATTTGACACAAGATCAAATTCATAACATAACAAGAATATATAAAAAATACAATTTAAAATATCGTCACATACTTGCTCAACAAGAAGAAAAACGTGAGAAACCTAATTCAGTTATCGAAAAAGACGAAGAATCCCAAGATAAGGATATGATGAGTCCAATTCCGGTCGAAGAAGCGCAAATTATAAATTCAGAGTTAACAGAAAAAACATGTAAACGTTTAATTGAATTCATGAAACAAGAAAGTGATACATTTTTACGTTGCTCCGTATTATTATTTCATTTTATGACTGATGTTGAATTTCCAGAAGAATTTTCTGATTTAATGACAAATCAATATGATATTATGTGCAAATATTTAGGTTTAGATCCTTCTATTGAAAATTATTTTAAAACTGATTGTGATTCAATGCAAGCTTTAGAAAGTTTTTGTATGCATCCAGATATAATTCATTATGATACACAAACTGGAACAAAACGTAATGGCAATAATTTCGAAATCATACCATGTAATACACCAATAAGTCAGCTAGTTGATTTACCAGATGATTATAGTGATTTAATAAATAGTATATTAGATTATACTTGCCCAAATAATGATAAAGAAGATACAAAATATCCAACAATGTGTTTAGTATGTGGTAAAATTATGTGCGGTCAATCATATTGTTGTCAGCCAGAAATACAACCAAAACAACCAGTTGGTGCATGCACTTATCATGCATATCACTGTGGCGCGGGTATTGGTTTATTTTTAAGAATACGTGATTGTCAAATTTTATATTTGGGTGTTAATAAGGGCTGTTTTATACCACCACCTTATTTAGATGAATATGGTGAAACAGATCAAGGTTTAAGACGTGGTAATCCTCTAAGATTATGTCGTGAACGTTATAAGAAATTACATTTAACTTGGCTTGGACATGGTTTACATGAAGAGGTATCAAGATTAAATGAAATAACTAATGCTTCTGCTGCAGCCCAATGGCAGCACATGTAGTTATTGTGGTTTAAATATTATAAAATACTATTTGCTACATGAAGAACAGTAGAACTTAGTTATATTGAATTTAAGATACTTAATTGATATTAAACAAGAATAAGATACTAAAAAAAAAAAAACAAATATAACATTTTGAAATTTTTTTTGAAGTATGTGCACAAAAAATAAAAGAAATGAAATAAGTAGAAGCAAAATATGCAAAATAAAAAAAAATTGAATTATAATTTTTGTATTTCATGAAAGAAAAATTAACAATTACTCTATTATTATATTAAATAATAAAAAAAAAAAGCAAAAATGCTTGAAATAACTTAATTATCCAGAAAAGGATTGAATTTGTTCAATGAATTTTTAATTTTTCATTTAATAACTAATTTACCAAAATAAAATTATTAATTCATTATAAATTATTCTTAATCATACAAATAATAATGATGAAAGTTAATGACTAGCATTGAATTTGAAATGTATATTTTGTACAGATTTATTCCGAATGAAAATGGTTTTATTCGATTTATTTTATGCATTTGAAATAAATAGTATCGGATTTTTTTTTTTTTATAAAAATCAACAGGATCAGACCAAAATTAAGTTTTTGGCCAAAAAAAATGATTGAATTAAATTAAAAATTAAATTAGCATTGTAATTGTGTAAAATAGTTCGGTAAATTTATAACATCATGACGAGTATTTATTTGAAAAATAAAATGCTAAAAAAAAAATTAATCAAAATAATAAAATTAAAAGAGATTTTCCTATCTAATCTATAATAAAACTAACAATTAAATTTGAATCTCTTTATCTAAATATTTTTTTTTAAATATCTTTGTTTATAAATCCTATTATTTGTCTATATGAGTTGTAATTCTATCTATTTTTTTTTCTTTTGAATTCATATTAAGAAATTAAATACAAATTAATTAATGTAAAAGAAAATAATCTAAAAGAAAAATTTTTAGTTAGTCTTTTTAAGAAAAACACAAAAAAAAAAAACAAAACAAAATGGATTATAATAAACCAATGTTAAAATTTAATTGAAAAGAAAATAATTCTGATTTTTTCTGTTATGTATAAATTAAGAAAATTTAATATTAGTAAAATGTATAATTTATTAATAAAATTATATAAAAAATGAAGAAAATACCTAATATATATATATATATATATATATATATATATATATTAAAATATAATTTAATTAAATGTTTAAAAATTGAGAAATATAAAAATATGAAAAATATAAAAAAGGAAAAAAAAATTTGATCTATATAAAAAACAAATTTTTAATTGTGTTATTTTTAAATTTAATTTGATTAACTTTCAGATTTTTAAATTGGGTCACAAATGCAACCAACTTACATACTAAAAAATTAAATTTTAAATAGCTAAAGAAATAAATTGCGTTGAATTTGTTAAAAAACTAAAAAAAAAGTGGCATTTTAAACGTATTTAGTCCATTTGTGAGTCACATAATATGGTAAAATTTTGATACTAGAAGAAGTTTTGAAAAATTAACAGTATAATCTAAAGTAAAAAATAAAACTTGTTTAATTTTAGAAGCTATTAGAACGAAGCTATTAGTTTAATCTATTAGAAACAGCATCTGTTAGCATTCTTCTTTACATCTTAAACAGCGATGTTTCAAATTTCCTGTGTTATAAAAATATATTTTATATATATTTAGTAAAGAGCTGGCAATATGTTTCTTCTTTCAAAATAAAACTTTCTGTATGTGTTTCCTTTATATATACATTATATTATCATTTGCTATACACGCACTTTATCATGTAGAAAAAAGCAAAAATTTCCACCAAAAAAAAAAATAATAAGCTTTAATATGATTTTTTAAGAGTGTGTAAATGTGCGAAATATTTATTCAAAAATAAATTAATTAATTTTGATAAGGAATATATTGTTTCTTTTATTACTTATTAAATTAATTTCTCAAAAATTACAATATTGAGTAAAATTTTTAATATTTGAATTTTAACCTTATAATCAAACCAAATCTGTTGTGGGTTTAGAAATTTAAATCTTTGCTCCGAATTAAGTATATGAGGAAAGTAGCTTGATTTTGATCTTCAAATCAAATTAATATGAAAATATATGAATTATGCTTTCTAGCTCTTATTATATATTAATATCTTTAATATTTAAAAACTACTTATGAATGGTGAATGAACTACTTATGGATGATCTTCTTTGTAGAGAACAAGAATTTAAAAAATACAAGTTCTATTTAAAATTAGAAATAACTATTTTAAAGATAAATAATTGCTATCAATGACAATTCAATATTGGAGATATTAAAATAGCTAGTTAATTAACGAATAAATTAATTTATATGTGCTAATTAATATAAATATAATTTGCTGAAGTTCATTTGCGTTCATATTATGAATGTTCTTCACTTTTAAGTTCAAAATAATATAAATAATAAAGCAAAGTAATTAAAAAATAATGTTCAATAAAATAAATAATAATAACATTTTGTTATTTACAATATCAAATTCAATTTAATCCTTTTACACTCGTCATAATAACAAATGGTTTTATTATTGATATCTTACTAAGATCGTTTCTTTAATATTTTCAATTAATTACTTTCCGAAATAAGACGATTTCCAGTGGAATTTGAACATATTAATTTCATTTGAATTCTCCTCATGTACACACTTCTCTTTTACATAAAAATTAATACTTTCAAGTATTTGTTATCATAAATATAAGAAAATATGAATAATTTATTAGGTAATAAATAGCGAAAACAAACACAATCAAAAAATTTATTTTCAATTTAAGCCTTTAATTTAAAAATAAGAATCAAATATAAATTGAAATTATAGTTAGTTGAGTTTGGTCTTTTTAGAATATTGGATTCGATTTGTTACCAGTTCATTGAATATAATTTAGTATTTTAATTGAAAAATAGTAAAATAAAAAGTAATTTAAGGACAATGGATAAAATTCCACAAGATTTTAATTTAGAACATTTAGAAATAAGATTACAAAATATTACAGAAAATGCTAAAGGATTTGTACAAACAAAATGGGATCAATTTATTGATATTACAGGTAATAATAATATTTTATTTTAATTTGTGATCAATTTTATGTGGTACATTGAGTTGATAATATCGTGTTAATTTCAAATTGATTATAATTAATTAAATATTTATAAAACTAAAAATAATTTAAAATTAAAAAATTATTTAAATCTTTTTATAAGTAAAAAGTTACTAGAAAAATATGTTATTAATTTACTTAACTGTTACCGTTGGTAATAAAATGAAATTTACATTGTTATCAGGACTCTTTTGCTTTTATTAAAAAGATTATTGGCCCTATTACACCAATGATTCTTGAATTTAAATAAAAAAAAAAAAAAATTTTGAAAGTGTTCTCATAAGAAAGTTTAAGCTCATAGTAGACAATATTAAAAGGTTTTGGCAAACTGAAACCGTTGGTAATTTTTTAATTGTATATTAAGGAAAAAATCTTTGTCATTAAACTATCCTCAATTACTAACAAAATTTTAAAAGTAAAGAAATGAGTTCCTACACCTAATTTTTACAATATTAGTAAATTTTTTATCAAATGATGAACAATATTTCAAGTGTACATAATTTTGTTTAGCAACTTAAATACCTAACTACTACTTCATATTCATTCATAAATAAAAATTTTAATTTACCGGCCACCTTATGTCATTCCATCTACGGCACCTTTTATGTGAAAAAATATTTTATTAACAACAATGAGTTTGAAATTTTATAAAGGTCATACCCATTTGTAGCTGCACTTAACATTAAGAACAATATACATATTCTTAAATTCTATTTGAGGAAGTAATTTATTAATCTATAATATTGTTCGAAATCATTTCGATAACATATTTTTGGTGATAATTTTAATTTATTTATTATTAATGATATTACAATTTTGAATTTGTCAACAATATTTATTAATAACCTATAAGCTTAAAGCTGCATAATATAGATTATAGAAAACCTCCTGCAAATTTAACTTAATTTTGTTCACCAATAAAGATTAAAAATTATAAAATGATTTTTCAAAAAAAAAAATGTAATAAAAATTTTGTTTTTATTAACAAAATATTTTATCAATTTCTATATTATCTTTCCATAACACAAGGGTTATTAAAATAGGATTAAATTTAAAAAAAAAAAATTGTTTTGTTTTACAAGCTTTTATTTTTGTTTTTCTAATTAATTAAGTAATTATCAAATAATGATATAGTAGTTAGAAATGTAGGTAAATTGTTCAATTGAAATTTTTTTTGATTCGACTAAATTTTAGTCACGTAATCTTGAGTACAATAGAACAACGAACTTTCTTTGAATCTATTTTGTTGTCAAGAGTTCGTTTGCACTAAAAATGATAAATTTCAAAATGAAAAGAAATAATATTTAAAATTGTATTATTTTGGATCTTTAAGTTCATTATGCGGGTTTTTTAAAATTCGAGCAGAACATTTTACTGTTCTTATTTTCACATATGACATATTTTCAAATATAATGCAGTATCCCGAATGTATTTGTATTTATATACATATTTAAAGTATATATATGGATGTGTACAGTTATATACAGCATTATCTACGGCTAAAATCTGGAGCAAAATATATTGTTGAATTGCTATAATTAAAATTACAATTAATTAGAGAATAAAATTTACACAATCTTTTCCACTTATTGAATTCGTATTCAGTTATAAAGTATATTACAGCTTAAAAACATTTATCTGGACTTTGAAAAATGATTTCCTCAATAGATATTTAATTCTTATCAAGATTCAGCAGCTTTGTTCGCTATCCCGATTCAATTTAGCAAAAATTTAGCAAAAATTTTATTATAGATTCAAGTGAACTTATGGCTATACTGATTTGATTAGTTAATTAAGACCCCCTCCATTAATTCAAATTAATCTGGTGCAAATGGCTTCCCTTCATATTACGTTTTAATTTATACATTTATTTTTAAATTTAAATGTATTTCAACACTTAGAAAAAAATGAATTTTGTTTTTAGGTGAAGATCCATATAATATGTGGATTTATGGATTAGTTGCACATACAATAATTGTCTACTGGGTTTATG
This sequence comes from Condylostylus longicornis, assembly GCF_029603195.1. Taxonomy (NCBI): domain Eukaryota; kingdom Metazoa; phylum Arthropoda; class Insecta; order Diptera; family Dolichopodidae; genus Condylostylus; species Condylostylus longicornis. The sequence goes on from NW_026577982.1 coordinate 2,914,532, forward strand.
GTGCCTTATTCACATATATGGTAAATAATTTCAAAATAATTGTAAATAAAATACGTATATATATAATAAAACTTTAAATGCTTGCAATTTTAGGATATCACAGGAAAACCGAAATTTTTAAGAAAATATAAAATACAACCTGGAACAAATGAACCAGTTGAAACTAAAAAACTTATAAATGTAAATAATTATATTATTTGGAAGCTACTAAAAATAAATTAAACACAATAATAATTTATTAATTTTGAAAATTTTTCTTTTTAGGCCATTCTTGTTGTACTTTTTAATCAATTTTTTGTTGCGGGAATTACAACATATTTAACATTTCATTATATTAGAGATGCTAAAATAATGCCACCAGTTAGAGAATTACCAACAATTTATAGATTTTTAACTGATTTATTGGGAAGTTTAGTATTAACAGAAATATCATTTTATTATTCACATAGATTATTACATAGTAAATATGTATATAAATATATACATAAGAAACATCATGAATGGACATCACCAATTGCTATAACAGCTGTATATTGTCATCCAATTGAACATATATTTAGTAATATTGTTTCAGTTACAGTTGGTCTACTCTTATTAAAAAGTCATTATATAACATTTTTAATATGGTTGGCATTTTCATTAATAACAACAATAAGTCATCATTCCGGTTATTGGTTACCATTAAATTTTAATCCAGAATTTCATGATTTTCATCATTTAAAGTAAGTTTTTTTTTTAATAGTTATTATAATTCAATTTTGTTCTACAATTATTATTAATTATTTGGTTTTTCTTTGTAGATTTAATTATTGTTATGGTGTTACCGGTTTCTTGGATATGGTACATGGTACTGATTCTTTATTTAGGAAATATAAGGCATCAGAAAAACAGAAACAAAAAAATAAAATAAAATAAAATTAAGGGGTTTATATAAGAGATTTTGGGAGAAAAAGGCTGTTGCTTTATAATTTTAGTTGTTATTATAAAAATTTTGTAAATAAATTAAATTTAAAATTAACGAATTGTCTTTTAAATATTAAATCGCTAGTTTTGCTTACATGATAGTGTTACCGTTATGTAACGATTAAAAAATAAATACGAAATTAAAATATGAAATTTTAAAAATTAATTAAAGAAAAAAATATTGTCAATTCGAAAAGTAATTTAAATAAAAATTTAATAATATGGAAAAAATTTTGGTTAGAAAATTGTGGCCATTTACATAGGTTTTTGCCAAGATATTAAATATTATCGAAAGCTGAGGGGATTAAAGTTTAAATTAAAATTGATATAGATTATGATTTTTAGCACCTACATACACATACTTATGTTGTACTATTTATTAAGGCTAAATAATATTTGGCATATCTCGTATATAAACTGATTTGAGTATCATAAACGTATCGATGCATTTTTGAATTTACTAATTGCTGAATTTACTAAATTAACTTTTATAATTTCCTATTTAAAACAATATGCGTTTCTATGCAACTTCTATAAAAGGTCAAAATTCCTATTCATACCACAGGAATAATATAAGGCTAAATTGTATGTAACTATTGAAATTTCCCTAAATTGAAAATTGTTTAATCAATAAATTTTTATAATACCCTTAGTTTTACATCTTTGTTAACAAACTGAAATTATTTTAAATTCCTATACTCAATCGTAAGGGTATAGTAAAAGAAAATCAGTTGTTATAAAGGCGGAAAGTAAAAATGTAAGTGCATTAATAATTATAATATGAAATAAAAGTTATTTAAAATAATACAAAATTGTAAATTCAATTTTATTAATTAAGGGCATTATTATTTTTAATGATTATTTAAAATTATAAATCTTTAATAAATTCAAAAATATTTATTCATAAATTTTTCGAAGAATAACAAATTTAAAAAAGGTAATGTGTATAATGTTGTTAGCAATTCATAAATAACGTATTAAAAAATATTGTTGAGTTTAAGAAATTAAACACAAAAATTTAATAAAACAAGAAAAGGTAAGTATGGTGCGCACAATTATTCAATTAAATTTAAAAAAAAAACATACTGACTTAAGCAAACTTACCAGATTAAGAAATAATAAAGAAAAACTCGACCAAATAATTAATTTTGTAATTGACACTTAAATAATAGTTTGAAGTGTAAGGCATGTTAAACAGAAAACAACATTTGTGTGCTTTCAGAATTGCAATAAAAATATAAGCGAAATTTGTTTTTCGCCTAATCTTCAACTAGATTTTATTAAATTTTACATAAAGACGTTGCTACCTTTGCATATTTACAGGATTAAAGAAAATTTTTTTATTGTAGTCTTATTAAAAAATAACCACACACACAAAATTTCACTCAATTTTTGTTCGACTTATACAAGGTATTATTAAAATCAAGTTCCCTGATATTACATTTTTCCTGTTTATAACACTTAGCGCTATGACAATTATCTAAACAAGCATGTTTAGCAGCAACTCATATTAAATAAGCATATTAAACTCTCAACATCAATTACGCCTCTTAAATAACAATTTGCTTATTAATTTTTAAATAATTTTTAAAATTTAAAAAATAAATTATTTAAAAATAATTTATTTTTTAAATTTTTTCAAATTTTATATTCGAATTTTTACATTTTACAAGATTGACAATACACAAACAATAATCTGACATTTTAATACATACAATTTTGAAGTAAATTAAAAAAATGTAAACAGTAAATAAATTTGTCAACTTGTCAAAGCAAATTCAATAGAGTATTTAAAATTATTTAAATTTTTAATAACTCTTGTCAAAAACATCTAAAATTACTTGTTTTTATTATATTTATTAAAGTTGTGGAAAATATGGAGTACGATTTTGAAGATTGTCAATTTCAATTTTTAAATTGGTTACGTGCCAACAATCAACTTCATGGAGAAAAAGATGCTTGGCGTTTAAATTCTTTTAGTATGGATTATACAGATCATTTAAGTGTAAATTTATCTGATGCCGAATTATTGGGTATAAATCGTGATGATCCAAAAGATGTTAAAGGAAAATTAAGAGCAAAATATTTTCATCATTTAACAAATGTTGCATCAAAATTTGTACCAGCTATACCATTTGATACCGAAGAATATTCATGTTTTATGCCAATTATTACTGAAAAATCTCGTGAAGTTTCCGTTCAAACTAAATATAGGTTAAATCAAAAATAAAATTTTGTATTGTAATTTATAAATACTAATTAAGTTATAATTTTAGAGAATCATCTGTACAAACATCTCCATTTGAACCGGAATTTTTTCCCGATGAAAAGAATAAATATTTAGAAACTGAAATTTATTCAATTTGTAGAGCAATACAAGATATAGAAGAACCAGGACAATATGAAATTTCATTAATAGAACGTTTAAAAAGGCGTCGTGCTTTAGAAAAAGTTTTAAATACTTGTCGAAATAAAAATGATATAGATAGATATAGACGGGTTATTAAAACATTTGAATGGGAAGAATGGATGGCAAGAGAAGAAGATATTCAATATTATCAAAATTTACGTTTACAAACATTACGGGAATTACTGGATGAGAAAAATTGTAAAATGAGAAATATATCAGATCAAAAAATTTTATATAGAATTGAACAAATTAAAAAGAAATCAGAATATGAAATGTTAAAAATTCAAAATAAATATAATAGAGATATGAGAAAAATTGAATATAAAAGAAAAAATATACCAAGAAAATATCCAAAATCTGATATATTGGATGAACATACTAAAATGGATTCAGAATTATATGCACCACAAATGCGTTACGGTGTTAATCCAAAACGTAAACATTTTATTGGTTATAAAACTAAATTTAATATGAGAATCGAAGATATAAATCGAAAAATGATAAAACCAACTGTTGTTGAATGCCCATTTGCTTTTACAAAAGCAATTTCAAAACCAAAAGAACCCCCAAAAGAATATACTGTGAATTTCTTAACTGATAAAAGACTTAAAACACTTTACGAAACTTTAAAGGTAACTTTATTTAAATATAAAATTTATTTACGATTCCTGTTTATTTTGGGGATTTGGGGATATAATGTGCACAAGTCAATTGATTAATTCGGTCAATCATTAATTTTTCAGCATTTTCGAATCAAATTGGAACCAAAACCAAGAGATGCACCAAAATGTTTAAAAGAAAAAGAAACTATTCCCGAAAGTGAAACTAAAATTACAGTTTTTGGAATAGAACAGGATGTTGAAGCAGAAGAAGAATATCAAAATTGTATTTTTTTACAAAAATTAATAAAGGTAAAAATTTATTTACATTGTAATGATGATTACAAAATATATTTAAGGGTCGTGCTATACAAAGTATGTTATATGCTGGTAAAGAAGAACTTAAAGGACTTATACATGAAATTGATTCAACTCATTCATTAAAAGCAATTGAAACCCTATTTCCTGATATTACAAAAGAAAAGAAATCTAAACAAGCTCAAATGTTAGCAAAACAAAAATATTCAGAACAAATTTCAAGTGATAATAAAAATCTTAAGTCTATTATACATGGTTTTGAAGGTTCAATTATTGGTCCACTTTTTGAATTTCTCGAAAAAGAATTAGATCGTTTATATGAACAGAAACGTATACAAGCTATTGTAATGTTAGCTGAAAGAGAACGTTATAAACGTGAAGCTAAAGAAGCTGGTAAACGTCAATATGAGAATCGTTTAAGAGAAAAATATTCTGAAGCATATATACATATGGCAAAATCAACCAAAGATAATATTTCAATGTATTTAGAAGATGTTCTATTAGATGATATAAGTAGAAAAGCTGCATTTGATAGTCGTCGTAAAATTATTGATATTGCACGTGATTTAGATCGTTTTAGTGAACAAATGATTGAGAATCCTACATTGCCAGTATCTGAGAAAAAATCAAATGAAGAAGAAATTATTAAAAATATTGTTGATAATTTTTTATTTTCTACAATACACAATCAATTGGCTAGACAAAAAATTGAAAGAGAACGTAAAAAAAATATTGAAGCAATAAATAAATTAATTTATGCAGAACATAGAATTGCACAAGATGTTTTAGATGATATTCTAAATAATATTATTGATGATGTTGTTAAACATGAAAGTCCAGAAGAAATTCAAAAAGAATCACTTAAAATATTTATTAGAGATATTATTAAAAATATTTTAGAAGATACAACTATTATTAAGGATGAAAAACCATCATTCGAAAAAATTATGAATTATATATTAGATTTAATATTTGGTTCAGAACATTATTCAGTATTTATGGATGATAATGATAAAAAAAATTTTACAGTTAATGTTATAATTAATGAATTAAAAGAACAAATTGGATTTGAATTGGAAACTGATGGAGAAATTGAAAAAAATCATGAAGAGAAGGAACAAGATTAAAAATCAAACAGATTAATAAGAATTAAGTTAATTTTAAATTTATAGATAGAAGTATTTTAGGTTAAAATAATAATGATTTCTTATCTGCAAATTTCAATTTTATAAAAAAAATTCTTCAAAAATATTATAAATTACAAAATATTATAAATAAATTAGAACAGCATAATAGAATCATGTTGGATAATGAAGAATTACTCGAGTTTGTTACAAATCAGCAAATTTAAAATATTCAGTTTCTTAATTTGTAATTATGTGTGAAGACAGCTTAAACCTTAACCTAGCTAATACTATCTACTATGCAATATTCAATATTCTTATTTATAAAATTTTTTGTAATATTTTGTAAATTCAAATTTTGATTCTTCATGAACTGTTCTATCTATGCAGCTGTATAAGTAATTAGTGAATATTGAAATTATTTTTAATTATAAATTTTCATATTAATAAGGTGGATTTGGAGAAAAAATTTCACGAGAATTGATTTTAATAAGTATACTGTTACCTAAGATACTATAAGAGTATATAGTAAAAAAATATACTACAAACGTATACTAGGGTTAAAACTTACACATTATAATCATAACAAAAATCAATTAAAAATTATGGGTATTATGGCCTATAAGTACTTATTGCATTTTCTAAACAAAAAATAAAAACAAAATCTTAAATCTATCGTTTCTATTTTTATGACTATGAATAGTAACGTCTTATCGGTTTATTTTTGCATATTTTTTTTTTATTTTTCTCTTTACAAACCAATTCACATTTGTGTCAAACTGCGATTTTAAGAATTACATACTTATTACATTATATTTAAAAAGCTTATTATATTTTACATACATCTATGTAATTAATATATTTTATATTTTAGAATTATTTATTGTAATACATGAATTCGCATTTGTTTAGGGAGGTATTGAGAGATTACACATATAAAATTGTAATTATTTTGTATTTCATTACATGGGGCTGGATTCAATTATTAAAATTTGAGCCTAACATAAATTATTCATTTTTAAACTAAGAAATAATAACAGAGGTAAATATTCAAATTGGAAATTAAAATAATAGAATTAAATATAGATTAAATATTCAATACACGGTCAATTTATTCTTAATTTATTAAGCGATTATTTTTTTTTATTTTTATTTTCATAGTGACCTGACCGGGGTTTGAACCCGAGACCCTTCGTTTAAAGGGCCGATGCCATAACCACTGCACCAATGGTCAGATTAAGCGATTATAGTAATAATTAATTTATAAAATATGACAAATAAATGCTAATTATATTATGATACTTAGATTATCTGGGTTGTAAAAATTTTATCCAATTTCAATATCATACGTAATTTATAAATAGTTTATTATTTTAGATAAAAAGGAAATTATAAACAATATGTTAATCTTATAATTAAATGGGAACCTTGATTGTCTGAGATTTGCATTTTATTGCTCTATATACTTATAAAAAATTACAACCTCTTGACTGAAAGTGAATTCTACTTGCATTTGAATGTATGTACTTATTTATGTATGTATGTATGTTTTGAAACAAATCAGTAGTATGCAGAGTTCATTCTTATATAAATCGATATCGAATTAAATTCTAATTTTTAGAAATTAAAAAACGAGATTGCATTACCGAATTTTCTACAAAAATCTTAAATTTAATAAAAAAATTAATAGGATGCTAAAATATATTGAATTTTTAATTGCGAACCACAATTTTATAAGAATAAAATTCAATAAAAACGTAAAAGGTAAATTTCGTATTCATAATTGGAATAGCAAAAAGCGAAACTGAGATTTTCTTATCATACATTAAAAAAAAATTGAACATTATTTTTTATAAATGTATATTATTTTTTTTTACATAATATTTTTAGCACTAAAACTGGAATAGTTATTTTTATCCTATCCGTCCGTTCGTTGGTTCATTTAGAAAATTACTACAACCTTTACTTTAATAGGATTTCTTGAGAAATTTTTCTCTCTCTAGAAATTTTTCTGTATCTAGAAGTCTTCTCAACTTTGATTGGAGGACCCTCCAAAAGTTTTCGCCAGTAAAAATCACAAAAATGATTTTTTTTTTAACAATTTACTGTTTCGAAACAAAAATTTCGCAAAATGTCTAAATATAGAAACTTGGTTCATTTCCTGCTGTTCCGGCAAATGTTACAAAGATAAAACGGCCGTTAATATTAACCGTTATCTGAAAACCATTTTTCTTTTTTACAAAAAATATTTTTTTAATCTTTTTTTTATCCTGGAGGTATGCAATAATTATGATATACAAATTTATACATGAGCATTGTTTTTTCAAACAAAATGTTTTCAATTGTGCTACTTCACAAACATATTAATTTATTTTAAATTGATATTTAGAGTTATTGACATAGTTAATAGGATGGTTTCGAATAGAATTAAAAGCGGTTAAAATTAAAATCGGTGAAAAAATTTAATTCAACAAAATTTATATCTAGCCTTTACAGCTTATCTAGCCTTTTGTAGCTTTTATATCTAGCCTCTTACAGCTAAAAGTGGAAATGTGTTTTTCTTTTGTTGCATTATTTTCGTTTTTTTAACTCTTTTATGTACAGATGGGGCTACTGCGTACTGTTAAATTTGCAAACTGAAAATTTTTTAATTCCATAGTTAAAGAAAAATCACAAATTCAATTTTTTAATTAAGCGTGCTGTACATGTCTTGTTTTATTTACTAAAATTCGCAGGCTCCCTCTCTGATTAACTTATTTTTTTTTTTTTTGTTGTACATTGTACCTTTTACATTTTACGTTATAATTTCGCGATCAATTTTTTATTTTTCTTCTTCTCTATCTTGTTCTATATTATTATTTTTTTTTGCTTTAATTTATACATACTTGTGTATATGTATATACATATATATCGGTAAAATAATGTAAGGTATATTTTTATTATGGCTATATAGTTATAAAGTCGCTTTGTTGGTACGGCTTTTTATTTTTATATTGTGCAATGTTGTTGTTTTTGTTGTTTTGATTTATTTCTTTCTTCCAGTAAACGAGTAAGCAATTTTCTGTTTTTTTTTTTTCTATATTCTTTTTCTTTTTTCTCGCTATACTTTCATCGTTTACAACAGCACAAACAATTCAGTAGTAGTAAGTTAAGTAGTCGTCGTTGCCTTCGTCGCAGTTTAGTTAAAAACCAGCTTTCATATGAAATCGAAGAATTTTTATTTTTAATTCGCGTTTTCAAATTTTCTACATTCTATTTAGAATAAATTTTTTTTTTTTAATACTGGAAATTAAAAATAGCTCATAAATAGTCAAAAAGGTTAAAAAAAATTCTCTTTTTGTTGATAACATCTTTTAATTTTTTTCTTAATAAAATTTCAAAAATTTTAATAATTAATTTACCGGTTGGGGTTAAAGCGGTAAAATTTTGAACTAAGTTAAATATTTGTGTTTCATATTTTTTTTTTTTGCATAATTAATTTATTTACAATTCGAAAAATTCATCTCAATAAAAAAATTTTTTTATTTATTAAAAAAAAAAACAAAAGAACACAACAAAAATACAAAGGAGAAATCAAATTTATAAGAGGGCAAAAGTTAAATAATGTGAAAATCAGAAGAATAAAATTATTTCGTAAAGTTCAAAGACGCAAAAAATCTCTTATAAAATTTTTCTAAAATATAATTACAAACGTACTTTACAAAATACATACAACATTCAAACAGCAAATTATATTTAATATGCATGTACATAAGAATTAATATTATTAATTGATTTTATTGAAAATTTAATTTACAATTTGAAGAAATCGAACATTTCGTACAGTAACCTTCTTCAAATAATTTTGTTTGTGACAGTAACTTGATTTGGTTTGTGACATAAACAAGAGCAAAAATAATAATTTTATGTTTTATTAAAAAAAAAAAGAAAAATGGCAACAGATTATTCTTATTATTTTGATAATACAATTAATAATACAAGATTATTAGGTATACGTGATTTTTGGGAAGCATCAGGTGATTTTTGGCAAACAAAATGGGAAAAACTTTTAACAATAATTGGTAAATAAATAAATTTGTATAAAATAAATTTTTTTTATTTAGAAATAACAGTGTCATATTTTAAATATTATTAAGAACAGTTAGTTAAACTAAAATGTCAGTGTCAATATTCTGATTATGAAAATAACTATTATGTATTGTAGTTGTAGGCAAAGATTTTGCGGTACAATCGAACAGCGGCTTGATCGAAAAATATAAAACTAAAAATATCGAATCGGTATATTGAATCAATACGATATTTATGCTATGTAGCAAGAAAGACTTACTTATTGGTTATTTAATAAAATTTAACTGGCTTTCTGTTCTCCATGGTTTAAATTTTTCAAGTTTTTTTTAAAAATTTAAATCAAGGAACATAAAATAATATTTTTGCCAATAACTCTAGTTGTTGTTAATTAGAGAAATCTACTGTTTTTCTTTTTTTTGAAAATATTCAATTTGCCTACACAATTTTATTATTTAACTCAAGCGAAAAATAATTATATACGCACTTTGTAGTTTTGCGGCAATTAATTAACAACTAAACAATTTGAACAGTTTTTCTGTTAATTCAACCGAAAGTAAGATCAAAAATTGTTGTGTAAATTTCGGATACACTTTTATATACAAAATACTTTCCTTACAGAAAGCTCAATATAAATATGTTCATTTTCTGAAATATTCTTAAAAAAATTATTTATTTATTTATTTTTTTTTCTCAACATAATTTATACAGGTGTTTTTTGTCAAAAATTAACATTAGTATTCATTAACATAGTTTATACATTAGTGTTTTAATGAACAAAATTATTTAAAGAAAAAAATATTTGAAATATACTTGTTAAATTGTGAAAACTATATTATATTAATAACAATGATAATATACAATTATACTAATTATGTATACTTGTGTATATAAGTATACTTAAATGAGCAATTATGTAGATATACATATTTACTATTAGGTACATAAAATTAAAATTAAGCATCTTGAATTATGAGGCAAAAATAATTGAGTAATAGAGTCTATAAGAACTGCTAAAATATGACATTTAATTATTTATATACTCAATTATACAAAACTTATTGCGAATGTTAAAAATGTGTAGTAATGCAATAAATAAATGCAATATAGGTGAATATCTTTCGAAATAAAAATATTAAATTAAATACATGAATTTGTAAATTTAACAATAGTGTTATGAAAGTATCATAAATATTTAATAGAAGTAATGCATATATAGAAGTAATTTTTAATTCTTGTTGAATGATTATTTTAATAGGAAAGTAATCAAAATAATATGAAGTAAATAATTCAGCAACATAAGTATGTACTTTGTTTTAGCAACACATATATATATATATGTATTTATAGGTATATGACGAGTACTCAACTCCATGTCACAAATAAATCACTTTAGTATTTAAAACACGTATGTAACAGCTATTGTAATTCAAATATACCTTAAATAATTTAAGAAAATTTACTACAAATACTTAAAAAGTGCATGCTTATAGAGTATAAGTAATAGGACATAATATAGTTATAGTAAATAAATATATTTATATGTAGAATAAGTGTATAGCAAATACAACTTATGTACTTTGTTTTCTTCGATTTTTGCAATATTTTCAATATTTTGTTATACGATGTATGCATAATACTCGTATATAGAGTAATAGGTTTAATGAACTTTGTACGTGTGTAAATATGTATATGTATAAGCGATTTTCAGTAACTCTATAAATAATATAATTTGTAGTTCTTAACAATTTAATTCTTACTTAACACTATTATAATACAGTCCCTTTGATATTTTAGGTACTGCTCAAATTTTTTAAAAGAGTGCAATAATTGCAGTTTGTAATTTTTTAATTAATTATAATTCACACAATATACTTAAACCCTTATATTAGATATTTACAGATCTTATAAGAAATTCTTGCAAATAATAATTCGAAATTTTAAGTCTACTCCTTCCCATATACATACTAAAAGTTCTATGTCAATTGTTTATTATCGCAGTTATGTGTGCAGCTCATTTATATATTTCTCTTTAATTTTATAGACTGCACAGGAGACAAAAAAAGTGCTGCGATATAATATTTTATTGCAGTGATATGAAAACAACTTAAACATATATACTTATACTACATAATATTATATTTTATGTGAAAGTCTGGTATTTATGCAATATGTAATTTTATTTACTCTAAAATATTCAATTAGTAATATTCAAATATTTCACTTACAATGAATTTTATATATTAAGTGATGATTCATTTTAATAAATCTCCATAATATTATATATAAGAATAAAATAATGAATATAATGAAAGCAAATAATCTGAGTATTATTACTTTTATTAACAATGAAAAATTTAGTTACAATGTAATCGAAAAATTTTCCATTTTCACATTTACATATTATTTGGTATAATGTGTTACTTAAATATTTTAGTATTTTATTTTTTAAATTATTTTATAGTGTGAAACCCCCTATCAATGCTTAGCATAATGAAATGTAATGCAAGTGACATGTAAAATGTAAACAATTAATAAAAATAATATTTAATAATTGACAAAAATTGGGTTTTTCGACTTAGACAATTTTCTTATTTGCACGTACGAGTACTACTTTAAATAGTTTTCTTTTTCCTATAAAATCAATGTATGTACATAAATTATATATAATAGCTTAATTGTTATTTTAATGAGTATAAATTGTAAGTGAGTGAATATGAATATACTTGATGAGTATAATATTTTTGTAATTAAAGCGAGGAAAGCGCTATGTCACCCTGTATTAGCAAATAATGTAATCTTCCACTTTAAATCGTCTTTGGGACCGAAAATTTCCGAGTTTAAGCGAAATAATTCAAAGCGAGTTATACATATTTTTTGTATAAGAAAAATTAATTATTTATTTTGTCAAATTCTTTATAAGAAAAATCACTATTAGCGGGGTTTGAATGACTTAAAGTGAGGAAGTGGTATTTCGAATTTCAGAGACTTACATGAAGTTTTTTTTTTAAATGAATATAACATTATGCGAGAAATCACCGTAATAACTTTAACAATAACTAAGCAAACAGTAAAATTAAAAATTATGTAGAGACCATAGGGCAAATAATCTAATGAATTCTGTAGTATTTACTGCTGTAAGTATATAAAAGAAAAATATCTTCTATTAATAAAAATATTGTAAAACAAGTAAAATAATATTAACACATTTGATTTACAACTAGCTCTATATAATCTTAATATTTAATACACCTTTTATGAGTACATTTTAGTGCATTTTTTTTAATTTGACTTTAATACACTTGAATGTAGTACTATCTAGTAATGTGATACATTCCTAGAAACCTTGCAATAAATTTAAGGAATTCATAAAAGTTAATTATTTTTCCGACAATTTAACCCAAAATATATTCAAATTGATCGTTCCCTAATTTAAATTATTCATCATATATTTATTCTTAAAATTAATTCGCTTTCATGAATATGTTTTTTTAAATATATAAGTAATCTAAATATTTATAAAATTTAAGAGTTTATAATATAAAAGTACAAAAGTACGAAATTTATATAACAAACAAAGAAAAGAAAAATAGAAAAATTATCTCTGCTAAAAAAGCTCAATAATAAATTTTTTTTTGTTTTTCAATAATAATCTTTTGAGAATAGATGAGAAATAGAAAAGAAAAACACTTGGAAACCAAACCTCAAGATTATTTGAATGAACTTTTATAATATTTATTTGTACATGTATGTATGTATATATACATATACTTAAATACTTATAATTTTTTTTGCATTATTTCAAATACTTTCCATTTTACAATTTTAAAATTGTACATGAATTACTTATATTTCAGTCAATTATTTATGTAAATATTATCATAATTTAAGATTCATAAAAAAAAAAATAAAATTTATTTTCCTTTTTAGTATTTTTCCACAAAATATTGAAAAAAAGCGCTTATTAATTTCACTCTGTCCATCCATCTATCTGGTCGCGTGTCTGTCCACAAAAGTTTTACACCTTTTGAGATAAAAAGCTCAAATTTAATAGACAAATAGATCTTCAGTAAAATATTTTATTTCTATCGAAAAAAATTTTGTCTGTCCCCCCTCCCCTCTCCCGTTTTTAACAGCTATACCTTCTCAAAATCCTTTTAATTATAATTTTTTGTCTATTTATTGTAATGTAAGCATAATCAGTTTTTAAATTCCGTAAACGTAGAAAAGTAGCGATATGCTAATTCCATAGCGGCACAGAACAATTGAAAATTAAAAATTTTCTTCCATCTCCAGAAAAATCAACACTCGAAATTTGTAAAACATGAATTTTCGACGCCTTACATTCCCGAAACTGTAATTTTTTTCAAGTTTCTGTACAAGTGAAAAGGTAACAGTAAATGTCATGCCATCAAAAAAATATAATTATCTTAACTCATTAATATAACCGTCCAATCCCAAAGGTATGTAACAAATTGATATATTTTGCTGTATCAATCAATTACTTAAGAGTAATTTAAATTACATATGTTGTAGACTGACTATAAAAGCAATATTTTTACTTGTTCAAGGGAAAAGTGCTACTTTACATATCATTGGTTTGATTGAAAATTGTTTTTTTTTTTTTTTTACTTAAATTAAAAAATCACATAAATTAAGTTTACGTAAATGATCAGTCAGAAAATTATTTGAATTGTTGCATGTTTCCTATATATACCTAAATGATACAATAATTTTGCTACTTATTTATGATAACAATTTCATTCAAGTTCAATTCAAAAAGCATTTACAATATGGTTAGTTAAATAATGACTGTAGAATATATAATATGTACTTATTGTTCAGGAATATTATTATTTTTTGTTTGCAATAAATTGCAAGTTTTAGCTATGCATTTTTATAAAAACAAGTGATCATTTCATATTATAACAAGCATATTTCCTAACTGTATCCAAATTGCAGTAGCACCTTATGGATTTTCAGTTCAGAATTTAATTCATATAAGTTAAAGCTTAAAAATGTCTATTTCATAAACCCCATTTTGACTAAATTGTAAAATATGTAACACTAGTGCCATCTGATCTTGATTTTCAACTGAAACAAAGCTCATTGACAGAACATATTCTGTCTGTTTGTTAGTTATTATTGTAATAGATAACCAGTTAATGTTCATTTGCCCTTTTATGAGTAAAATTTATCTACTTCTAATTCTAAAATCCCAAATCATTTGCAACTATGCGCTAGAAGAGTGTACAAAGTCAATTAAAGTAATTATACTTAAGGAACTTTGATATTAGTATGATGACACGTTCTAATGGCCACATGATTACGGACAAGTAAATTTCAAAAAGATTTAACTATGATATAAAAAATGTTTTTATAATTTCATTCATATTTTTAAAATAAAATATTTTGATGATAGCCTGTAATCAGTGAATCATTAAAAATAGAACCAAAACAAAGAATAATTATCACAATTAAAATTATTAGACTATAAAAGTACAAATATCTAATTAAGTATCTACATATATAAACATACATACACACAAATTATTTATTATATTTTTGTAAAAAAATAAATTTAATTTTGTTTTGTAATTTTTCAGTAATCAAAGAAAAATGTTGATAAATGACAATTGACAACTCGTGCTTTATTGCTTTATTACATAAAATTCATTATTATCAACATGGCATTACTTTTAAGATTTGTGTCAATAATCAAAATATACTTATAGTATAGGTACATACTTAATAACATAAAGTTCATTCACTTAAGAATTCATTTCAGTAGTAATATATAGATATATGCGTACATATATATCACTTAATAGCATAAATGGAAATGAGTATTTAAAATTAATAAAAAATTATTTAATACAAATATTTTGGATAATTGTACTAACTATTTTACAATTTGTATAGAGTTATTTTTTATATGTTTTGTGTTAATTTTTAGAATTGGACTAGACTCGAAAAAGAGATGATCTCGAATCACAATGTAGTTTATGAAAAAAATTACTATAAATCAAAAGTGTGTAAAGGGTGAATGTGTAATTAAGATAAGATCTGATATTGACGCTAATACTGTATAGTTCATTTCTTTTTCGGCATTCAGTCATGTTGTGATTTAATGCATTTACTTATTAATTGCGAAAATTTAAATTTCTGACTTCTGAAATGGTCTTACTTTCAATTCAGGTATTTGAGTTAAGTAACGTAGAATAAGTTTGTATTTTAGAATATTTTAATTAAAATTATAGGATATTTTAAATAAATATTAATTTTTAAAATATTCTGATTGAAATTGTAACAAAATGGTTTTTTTATCATATTATAGATTTATCTTATTTCAACGTCCAACTATTATTTTAGGGCGGTTTTCTGAAATTCAAACAACACGGCAATTATTTAAAATTTTGATATTGTTTGAAGAAGAATTTTCTAAATTTTCCCATTTTCTTCTTCGCTCAAGCTACTACCTTTGGAAATGGATAAAGTAGCTACCAGCTAGGCTAGTTATTTTCATAAATGTAATAATACTATTTCAAAAACATAACACAACGGATATGCAACATATTTTAGGCAATTCTATAGAAGCAAAACCATTCATATTTACATACCTTAACGAATTTATTTAAAAATCTTATTTAATTTTGTAATTATATAACCTGTTTATATAACTAAATTATACAACATATTACAATATTATTTTATTCACCTTAAATATAAAATTTAACCATAATGCCAAGTAAAATTTCTAATGTAAAAGAACAATAAAAAATACTACATATCATTTTCGCCTTTAAGCATGCAATTTATTTTAAATTTAAATTAAATTCACAATAAGTTGTAAGCTTTAATATTGTAATATGACAAAATTTATACAAATACAAATTCATTATTTTCTTGTATTAATTTTTCAAATAATTAATGTTTGGGTTCGAGTAGTTGAAGTTTTTCAAAACAAAATGCATAAGTATAATCTTACAAGTTAATTTATTAAGAAAAACTCCGTATAATTATTGCTCCATATGTACATATTAGTTAAATTGCTATAATGTTAACCATATTTTAAATTTTAACATCGAATTGTTAATTACAAAAATTATAAATAATAATATACTAATAGTAAATATTATAGATTTAACTAGCTAGATTTATTTTGAAAAATTTTACAAATTATCACATTCATTATATGTACGCATTGTTTGGTCTCAACCTATCCACTATATATTATAGTGTATCTGTGATTTCTATTCTCTATTTTATTCGCGTTATTTAGTAAATCATTTCAATTATCACCTTCTACAAAATATCCTATATTTATACTTTTAAATCCATTTAATTTGATTGAAATGCTTTTTATTCAATTTATAATGTATAATTTTGAATAAACAAATAATTAGACTAATATATATGAATAATTATATTGTTTAACTCTATAAATAAAAAAAAAAAATAAATGATTTCATTACCATATGTGATTCTAAAATTTGTTTTGTATTCCACAAACAAACAAACGAAAATTGTATTAGATAGTTTTGAATAACTTTCGGTCACAGATGTTTATAGAAAAACAGAAAAGGGGGATGAAAGTGCTACTTATATAAAATATGTGCTGTAGGGAACTTTCTATCAAAATTTTGAATATTTTAAATGATTTATGTTTCTTTAAATTTCGAAGATCTAATTCTGATTATTGCCCTAGTTAAATAAAAAATAAATAGTTAAGCGTTTATCAAACCACAATATTTGTACTATGCAGTTGAATATTTTGCAAATTTCCTATTTACGTGTATATAACAATTTTCAATTGTTTTAATTAAACACAAGGTTGAATAATAAAACCGCATAGTTATTTAAAGGAATTACTACAATTATGACGTTAACAGAATTTTTTTTTTGGAAATAATAGTCACAAAATCGATTACGTTTTACGTTCTGACTCAAAATTAATATTGTTAAGAAAAAAAATTAAAATTTACTATATTAAATTACTATATTATATTAAATTTATTTAAATATAAATGAAAGATATTTCTGATTTACGTAAAAGAAAATTAAATAATTCGTATAAGTAAAAGTTGTTAACAATTTTTTAACCGCTAAATCTTTCGAAATTTTAACCCTGAAAAAAGCAAAAGCTATCAAACTTTTCTAATTTACTATAGACCATACGAATTATTAAAAAATCTCAATTCTAATTTAAATAAAATTGTAAAATACATAAAATTAGTTAAAAATCCATTCATAAAATTTTTTTTTATCATTTCAGGAGATGATCCATTCAACCTTTGGGTTTATTACTCTACTATTTTAACATTTTTCGTATATTGGACCTTCGGATCATTTTTCACATTTATGGATATAACAAATCGTCCAAAATTCTTACGAAAATATAAAATTCAACCAGGAACAAATGAACCAGTAGATTTAACACGATTATTTAAAGTAGGATAATGAATAATAATTGTATAATAAAAAAGTATAATAATAATTTAATATTAACTTTCAAATTTTAGATCATCTTACAAGTACTTTTTAATCAAATCGTTATTGGTTTTCCATTTGCTTATTTATCGTATCATCTTTTAAAATTACGTGGTGTTATAGATTCAAATAATCAATCAATTTATATATTACCAACATTTCATCGTATTGTATTTGATATATTTTTCTTTGTAATAATTGAAGAAATTGGATTTTATTATTCACATCGATTATTGCACAATAAAAATGTATATAAATATATTCATAAACAACATCATGAATGGACATCACCAATAGCAGTTACAGCAATTTATTGTCATCCAATTGAACATATATTCAGTAATTTAGTACCGCCAGCTATAGGTGTACTTATAATGAAAAGTCATATTATTACCGCATGCATTTGGTTCTGTATGGCATATATGAATACGTTAAATTCACATTCTGGATATCATTTACCATTTTTGCCTAGTCCTGAAGCACATGATTTTCATCATTTGAAGTAAGTATTAATTGCATATTATTTATTGTTTATTGTAATTCTCAAAAGTATCTAAATCTTGAATTGATTTCAATTATATTTTTATTATCTAAAATGAAAATTTGATAAATTCTATAATGTATAATTTTAAAATATAAATTATGAAAATATATAGTAAAAATAGTTTAATCAATCATTAAAATTTACTTAAATATACAAATAATTTTTAGATTCACAAATTGTTTCGGAGTATTGGGTATTTTAGATCACTTGCATGGAACTAATGATATGTTCAAAAAAACTTCTGCTTATAAACGAAATATCACTTATTTTGGATTAACACCGCCACGATCTTGGTGCCCAGATAATAATGAAGAAACCAAAGAAAAATCATCATAAATTTTAGTAAAAAAAATTTTTAATTATGAATGAATACATAAACTTTTGATATTTTTTATCTTTATAGAAAACAATATGTGATTTAATTTAGCCTATTTTATGATTTATATTGTTAAAAATATAAATATGCAAATTTTATTATTTGTATTACTTTTAATAAATTTTTTTTAAGAAAACTTTGAAATTATATTTCTTTAATTTTTAAAAAACTTTATAATAAACACAAATATATATCTAGGTCCTTGAATATTCTGTTCGTTTTAATATTGTCTTTTGCATCAAAAAAAAAACGACATAATCGTGTGCAGTCACTTTAGAGCAATACGTACCCATTAATATTAATTTATGAATATACGATTTGAAATTCCGAACCGAATCTTTTATTTTAATTTTAAAATCGCTTACAACTTTAAAAACGATTTTCAGACCGCATTTTAAAATAAAATTTTATTGCATGATTAAATTTTTCTTTTTGATTGAGATTCTTCAACTACAATTTTTTTTCTAATTGTATAAGGTTGATAACTTTCATTTTCAAATATTCGAATGCAATAAGAGGTTTCGTTCTTTTCAACAGTTTCGTTTATTCTTGGGTTCCCACTTGGACTCTTGAACGATGACCAATTCAAAAACGAAATATGGCCAACAATTTTTAAATAAGAACTAAAAATACAAAATAGAAAACTATATTATTGTTTCAAAGTATAATTATTTTATTTTAATATAATAACTTTTTAAAATTTAATATAAAAAAATAATTAATATTGAATTTGAAAGAAATATAAACGAATAATAATAATTACATAATTAAATTAAAAGAAAAAAAAAATTAATATACAAATACAAAATATTTATTTTTTCTTAATATATTGCTTCGCATCAATATTTGAATTTTAAAATCACATAGTTCTTTATATTATTTCTAATATTTATTAATTATTAAAGTTTAATAATTTTTAATGCTTTCATAAAATATAAAATATTGATTATAAAATAATAATAAAAATTGAGACAAAAAAAAATATACATTAAGGTGTTTGTTTATAATAAAATAAATTTCATTTCGAAAGTGCAAATAAACAATTAGAATGTATAATATTTACAATCAACAAATTATTGAAAAAAATGCGGTCTTTTTGTTATTAAATTTCTAATTTTATGTAAAAAATTTATATATTCTATATATGTATATATTATTTTAATTCACATAATATGTACGTACAGTGTAAATTTTAACATAAATTGCCAAAAAGTATAAATGTATATAAAATTTCGTATCAAATTACAAATTAAAGATTTTTTATTTGGAATTTTAATTTTAATTTTTTCACTCTGTAATTGAATCTTTCAAAATTAGAGATTAGTTTTTTTTTTTTAAATGATAACAATGAACAGCATTAAAATCAAATGTTTTGCTCATTAATAAAATTTATTCAATATTAATCAAAAATATATTCAATTTATTAATTAAATTCTATTCTCGCATTCAAAATAACACCGTGATATCGAATGATTTACTTATATATATTAGATTAGGTCAAATCAAACATTTAGATTTGCTATTTATTTCTTTATAATACTTTTGCAAAAAAACAAAAAAAAATTAATGCATAATCCTCTGAATAACAACATTTATGTAAGTATTTTAACGAATTCAAAATATATCATACTATTAAACCATTTAAAAATTCGCAATTATAAATACAAAAAATTATTCATATACTTATAATAAATATAAACATTACTGATAGTATTTATTCAATTGAATTTAATTAAATTATTAAAAATTATGGTGTAAACGGATTGCAAAAATGTAAGTAAACACATTCTATATTACACACGAACAAAATGCTGCATTTAAAAAATATAATAAAATGAAAACTAAATATTTTTTTTAATTATCTATGTTGGATTTCGTGTATAAAGTAAAACAAATATAAACTTAATTGTTTTTTTTTTCTTTAAAAAAAATTTTTTGTGACTTGGCACATTCTTAATAAAAATTATTTTGCTATGCATTTAGAGAAAATTAAAAAAAAAAATTTTAATCTACAAAATTCTTCAATGAATTATCGCATAGTTATAAATTTCGAGAAATTTTTATAAACAATTATAATTTTCATATTTGTTTATTTGTGTTTATTGAGGATTTAATTAAAATAGAAAAAAATATATGTACTAAATTCCAAAATTATTACAATAGTTCTTTGATTAAAAATGTATGGGTGTTTAAAAATTATTTTAAAATTATACAAAATTTTTTGACAAAAAAAATAAAGAGATTTATTAATTAAAAATGATTACTATTTAATCAATAATTTCTTTTGAAATGAAAATAAAGTACATTCAATTTCATGATAAGAAGTTAGATCGAATGCTTCTACCATTTTAAGTAAATAAAATAACTACACGTATTATTTTGAAAAAATTCAAAATTTCAATTATTACAAAATTAATTTTTGAAATTATTATACATATAGTGGGACAATTATTGGAAGAATTCATTTTTGGCACTTATCATATTATTTTCATTACATTATTTAATTAATATATTTTTTGTTAAAAATTTTTGAATTAGAAAAATTAATAATAAAAAATTTGTAATTAATTAATGATGCAGCCAAATTTTATTTCATAAAATCTTCTGAAATAGTAAACAATATAAGAAAATTAAAATAATTTTTCAAATTTAATTTGCAAATAAACAAAATATTAACAATTTATTAATAAAATACTATTTTAAATCAAAAAAAATGGATTGTTAAAATTTCATTTACAATTAATGAATTCTTTTTACAATGTTATTGACAAATATTTTTTTTAATAATTCCTATTTAATACGAAAATTTTATTATTTCAAATTTACTGATATTTTCTTAAATATTTTCTAAATATATAATTATAATTAATATTACAATTAATGGACGATAATAGATTTATTTTATTATTTTTTCTCGCATAAACAAAAAAAAATAAAGACCAATTGTAAAATTATTACTTTCACCAAATTTGAAATATTTTAAATAAAATTGTATTTAAATAAAAAACAAAATTAAAGAAAAAATAAAATAAAAATTATTGAAAGTTACAAAAAATTTTTATCACAAATGGAAAATAATTTTGGTTTTTTTTTTTTAATTAAAATTTTGTTTTTCATAAATTTTTTTTTTTTGCGCTTTTTTAATTTTTTTTTTTGTGGGTTTTTTTTTTACTTTTCTTGATTACTTAAAAAACTAGTTAAAAATTTTATTTTTTTTTTTATTTTTTTCTTATCTTAATTTCTAACATTATTCAATAATTCATATTTTATAAAGTAATTATTTATATTTTATACATTATAAATTTTTTTTTAGGGTTTATAAAATTATTTACAATTATTATTTAATTTGTTCATATTATATTTGATTTATTTGATAATTTTTTTTTTTTTTTGGAAAATAAACAAAAAATTGTAATCTTAATAATTTTATTATTTTTTCAGCTTTATTTTATATTGTATATAATATTATGTAAAATGAATGACATGATTTTTTAAAAATTTAAATTTTATACTTAATAGTACTCGTAATTATATATGTAATTTTGTTGAATATAGGAAAATAATAATAGTTTTTGTGATGAAATGTTATAAATTAAAACAAATTCTTAAAATTCATCATAAATTTTATATCAAATTTGTATTGAGTCTACATTTTGTGTTATTATAAATTTTATACATTTTCTTTAATATGCAATTAAAATATTTAATGAAATTTTTTAACTTTCAATTAAATTATAAATTAAAATTATGACAAATCAACTATTTATATAATTTAGATAAATATTATTGCAAAAATTTTAATATCACGATATTTTAATAATAAAAAGTGTATAACTCGTCAACTTAAAAAGAAAAATATTTGCAAAATTGAATTTTTTAATTTAATATAGGTACACATATTATATAATTACCTTAGGTTATACAATACCTGTTCCTTCTGATTCGGAAAACTAAATTATGCTGTTTTACTTTGATATTTCTTCAAAATTTTATTTAATTACTGATAAATAATTCTTTGACTTTTTATAAATTGTTAATTGTAATTTCTGAAAAATTAAGTTTTTGCAAATATTCAATTTTCCTTTTAAGCTAACGTAATTTTTTTGTTGCATAATATAGAAAAATAAAAAAAGAAAACAAATTAAAATCAAAACGTAAATTTATACTTTGTATGTATTTACCATTACAAAACTTTTTTTAAATATAAATTGTATTTTAATAAAACCTAACTTTGTATCATATTTATAAATGCCTTTTGATGCTGATACTAGTACCGGCATCAAATTTATCGTCAAATTAAAAAAAAATTAAAAAAAAATGAGATTTTTATAATTGCATATTTGAGAAACAATAACAAAACACTAGGCATTTAATAAATTAATTTCATATTATTATTATATTTTTTTTTGTTTTTTTTTTTAGAAATGAGAAACCCTAAAACAATTTTTGTTTTAAATAACATTCCTCTGGACGAAAATATGTGCGAAAATATAGTGTTCGTGTGTGTTAAAAAAAAAAAACCAGACCGTTGGCTCATGGTAGACCGATATTATACTTTTTTTTTTTTTGTTTTAAGTAGAGTAAGTATATTGAGAACATGCTAATATTTCTAGTTATGTGTTTATACGCTACAATTTCATTATCAAAGCTTATAGCTTAAATTTTATTTGTACACGTATGTCATTTATGAAAAAAAAAAAAATATTTTAGTAAAGCAATATATCTATATATATACACCTATATTATTCTATATTCATAATTAATGTGAATGAGGTTGTATCTTTTAATTAAGAGCGAACAAAATAAATTTTTTAAGCTTTTAACTTTTGAGAAAAATTGAGTGGTGATAAAAAAAAATCAAAGCGTAAGTAAATATATTTTACCAATATGAATCTGGTTTTTGTTTTTTTTTTTTTCGATAAACAAAATTGAATTACTTACACAACATTATTTTTATCTATAAATTATATATGTATACATGTACATTTTTGTATAAAAAAAATTTGTTAACATATTAATAATACGTATATGTAGAAGGGAAGACGCATACTAGGTGAAATATCGGATGCCTCCTCGGCAAAATTGTTGCCATTTATAAGAAATGTGGATTGCATTCGGTGATCCAGCTGATTTTTTTTTTTTTTTTGGTTTCTAGTGGCGAAGTTTTCCGCCAATTTTTCCATTGGAGGGAGGATTCGGGGTTTGTTAATTGGCCCTTTTTTTTTGACCTAGGGCTTAGTGTCGTGTGAAAAAGCCGCATTGCTGACTAACTTTTATTTCAAAGTGAAAATGAATTATTTATTATAAATGAATGTTATTAAACAAAGTATAGACATTATTTTCAAAGATAACACCATGGAGATAACAACTTGGAACACCATACAGAACACTTTACACCTTTAAATTTTTTTTTCGATAAATACAAAATTTTTGATTTAAATCAAATTAAAATAATTTTTGTCGAAATTGTTTTCATTACTATTATTATTGTTTTTGTTGAAAATATTATAAAAAATGATAATAAAAACAAAACTCTAATAAAGGGTGACTAAATTGAAAAAAAAAATTGCTTTAATAACATTTTTTTGCTATAACAAAAAAAAAAAATATAAAAATATCATATGAATTCAACATGGTCAACATCATATTATAATTGAATAAGCTTTTTATTGTTTCTATAAATTAAATAAACTCAATGTTATACGATTACAAAAAAATTTGTTATATAAAATTTAATATCAAATTGAAAATTTTGAACAGAAAATGTTTTAATGGATGTGAAGTTAAAAAAAATTTTTCATTATTTCAAGCTAAATATTTTAAATGTTTCTCATTTTTATATTAAGATAAATTTTCATATTTTTTATTATTTAATTTTTAATTATGTGAAATGATATAAAAAAATGATTGAGTTATTTATATACTTAGATTTTTTTTATTAATTTAAATTTTTTACTTTTGTTTCTTAATTGTTATTTACGTATTCAATTTTTGATTTATTTGTGAATTATTATAAAATCCTGAGCTGATTTCATTTAAATTAATATTTATTTTTTGACTATAATAACTTAAAGTTAAGTATTTGAAATTTACTAATCGGAGAAAAACAATAAAATATACATAGAAAAGTTTTGAGAATTCTGATGGCCTATAAAATGTGATCAGACTCTAAACACTAATATATTTAAAAAATAAAGAAGAAAATCGTATTTTCCAAAATAAAAGTAGTTTCAGGAGTTTTTTTGCTTTTTTTATTTAAGTTATTTCAAATTACGTGACACAACCACATGTAAATATGTAACGAATTGGAAGAATTAAATTTTGCTATATAAATAAAATATGCATATTTTGTTTTGATTGAATGTTTTAGAAATAATCAATCAAATTCATTATTCAAATTATCGTATTTGAATTAATAAATATACACAAAAATCCTTAATTTTATTTTACCAATATTGTTAAAAAGTAAATGATTATTCATTTAGTATAATAATTGCAATGATGTAAAGTAATATTAACTCTCAAAACTTTAGTTGTATGTTTTTTTTAAATAAATTTTAAATGATTTGTTTTTAATAAGGCACAATAACTATACTTTTAGATAAAATTTACAAAAATATTTAAAATATTGTTACTTTAGAAGTTCTTTTCAAAATTTGGCATTAAACACTTTTCATGCATAATAATTATTAAATAGGAACGAAAAAAATATTTCATTTGGAATGTACAAATTATATTTTAGACTTAAAATAGTTCATCATAATTTTTAATACAATAAGAACTTCAATTGAACTTTGCAAATTTTATCATTTTGACGTATAATGAATATTGAAAGAAAAAATTAACATAAGTAAATAATAAGAGTTATTCTCTTTTATAATAAATTATAGAAAAATATATTTATACATATATGTATATAATATTAACTTTGTGAAAATGGGTTCATTTTAAATGATTTTTCCCGCAACAATCGCTCACAAAACCTAATTAAATAATATTAAAAAAAAAAAAGATAATAATGTAAAGTTTGATTTTTCAAATGTCTTTCATTTCATTATATTTGGCAATTGACATGTTTTCTTTAAATAATTAAAATTCTCTCCTTTATCATCTATTCTATTTTCGTTACAATTATTCGTAATTGAATTACGTTTCTTATAATGATATTTTGTATTTTGTCATTCATTGTACATACCATCAACTAAGAAATCCATTCGCCTATAATGTCTTGTTGACCAGTAATCTTTAATACGACGATAACTGATGATAGCAGCACCCATAAGAATTGGAACAGCAAATATAAATGCAACAATTGGAAGTATGTAATCACGATGATTTCCATGTAAATCTTCTTTAACTGGCTGAACAATCGGTTCTTCAATTGCACCTGAAATAGATAATTTACTATGTTCGTTTTTCTCAAGTTTATTGGCATATAAGCCAATGGCTGGAACATCTTCTTGACTATATGTTATTTTAGGTTTTTTTGGCTTAGGAGTTGTTGTTGTTGTTGTCGTCGTCGTTGTTGTTGTTGTCGTAGTTGACGTTGTTGTAGATGTAGATGTTGAAGTACTAATTCCTTTATTGTTATTTGTCGTCGTATTCCCATTGATTGTGCTATTATAATTAATTTTAGTATTAGATGGTTTAACTATAGTTGATTTTGCTGGTGGATTTATAGTAGTTGTTGAAGTAGAAATTGGATTTAACTTTGTAGAATTAACTTTTAAATTCTTTTTGTTATCTACCAAACTTTTATTATTGCTATTTAAAAGAATTTCGCTTCCACCTTCAAGGTTAATCGTTTGTGAATTAGTCTTTGTTGTATTTTTTTCTTTATTCAGAATTGTTTTAATTGTAGTGGAAGAAATTTTTTCTTTACCATCACTTGAACTGTTTTTAATTTCTGTTGAATTTTTATGGTTTGTTTCAGTTTTATTAAATTTAGTTTGCTGTATGCTTTCTACAGAATGTTTCGATGAATTTTCGCTTGAATTTTTTGGCCTTGATATGGTTTCATTTAAGTTTTTGTACATTAGATTCTTTTCATTGACATTAATGGTGCTGTTTGACGTGTTTTTATTAGTTGTTTCGACTAATTCAACTTTTTTCCTTGCTTTAATATTACTAGGTTTCGAGGTAGCATTTTCCGATTCTGCTAACTTCTCTTTTAATATATCTATTGTAAAATTTTCCTTTAGCTCTGAGGCAAAAGAATTTTTAATTGTATAATTTTTTATTTCATCAATCTTACTAGTAGCACTATGATTATTCTCAGAAAAGCAAGGTAATATCAATAAGATATTACATAATAAAAACAAATTTAAATGTATCTCCATTTTTTCACAATTCACTAATATTTTTTGTTTACTTTTATTATGCGAATTTTTTCTTTATTAATTAATGCAAAACATTATACTCAAAATTAAATAAAAAAAATACTTTCACTACTTAGTTATGTCTGACAGACAAAACGACTGAAAGCTCCACTTCCACTTAATGGAAAACAACAAACCGAAAAAAACTTGAGCAAAATTCAAAAAGTTCCAAGTGGAATGTCAAAAATTGAGTGGAATATTTTGGCATTTGTTAAGTAAAAACCTGTGTATTCACAATAATAAAATTACAAAGAATAGAAAAACTGAAAATCTCACCTATCATGAAATGAACTTAGATATTTAAAAGCTGCACTTTTTTTTCAACTAATTAAAAGCTTTACTATCTATAACATTTAATTTTTAAATCTTACATTTCTAGATTTTACATTTTGACACATTTAAGTTTTGAACCTAGATATGAAACTGAGACAAAACTTTTATAACATCATATTAATATTATCAGCTTAGAAATCCAGTAACTAAAACGATATAAAACTAAAAAAAATCAAAGCTATATTCATTCATATGATTATATTCAGGCAAATATATGATTATAAGAAAGAGATTCATTTAGAATTTTTTCATAAAAACGTCGGGCATATTGTGAATAAGTAATGTGTTGAATTTATATTTTTAGTTGAACTATTGTGAATTCGGTAATGTTTTTGCTGCATATATTCTAGTTTACTTATCTGACATATTAATGCTTGTACAAATTCAACAAATTTACAGCTGACTATTGTTTGTTTATAAATTGTTAAGTACTGAATGTTGGTTTTTTAAATTTTGGTTAAACTGACCAAGTAAAAATTTGTTATAATTAATATATAAAATTTGTATTATATATAAGATATGTATAACTTCCCAAAATTAAATTTTGAATTGCGTGTTTTCAACTAACAAAAGTATTTATTTTTAAACAAGTTATTTTCAAATAAATTTTAGTCTTGAAAATTTCAGTTTTGATTTTGTGAAGTTTTTGGTAATCCTAATAACGTATTGCCCTACTTAATTTACAATTTCTTAGCCAAGTACTTATGTATCAGTTTTCACCAAGAGTTTAAGACACAAATTTAAATATTCCAACATTGGAAACAAGAAATTTACATTTTCTGGAAAACTTAAATGGCACTAACATATTAATTTTCCCCATATAATCAATAGGTTGTACATGATTTAGACAAATTAAATCTAACAGAATATAACTATTTTTAACAATTTTATAAAAATTGTCAGTTTATTATTAACCAGTAGGAACAATCGACAAGAAATTAATACTTTTAGTTTCACTTTTCCTTAGTTTGTAGACGTTTGGTGCTTTTAACATTAATATTTTATACTTATGTATATAAAAAAAAGGTATTACTCTTCTATTTTAGATTTTTTCTCTGGGACGTCTCCACTCACACCAGTGGAACCAAAACCATTTTCACCACGTTCAGTTTCATCAAGAGATTCTTCTTCAACCAGTTCTGGATAAAATATTTGTTCACAGATAAACTGAGCGATCCTATCCCCCTTTTTGACCTACAAAAAAAAAATTATATATTTTTACATTAAGTATCTCGAAATTTTTACTTCAAAATCTGTGTCCGAATGATTAAATAATACAACTCCTAAATTTCCTCTGTAATCCTCATCAACAACACCAGCACCAACGTCTATAAAATTCTTAACTGCTAATCCTGATCGAGGTGCTACCCTTCCATAAGATCCACTTGGAACATGAACTTGTAGATCAGTTTTTACTAATGACTTTCCACTAGAAGCAAAACGAATAAAATAAGGTGTAACAAAAATGTGAAAGTTATGCAAAATCAATAAAAGTAAAATGTAAAATAAAAATGTAATATTTACCGTGCTGGAACAACACAGTCGTAGGCACTTCTTAAATCATATCCTGCCGCTTTAGCTGATCCTTTAACGGGAGCAAAAGCATTATTAGTTAATTTGGCATAACGTAATATACACTTTTCTACGACCATTTTAAAAGTAATTTTTGAATGATATTTTCAGTGTGACGCTCGGAACAATAATAAATGAAATGAAGTTCAATCGAAAAATATTACCTCTTTATATATGTACACTATTAAGCGGTTTTTTGCGCCAAAAACTCGCAAAAAAACCGCGTACAATCTTATTTATTTTATACCGCCCGGTAAAAATTCAATTTACGACCTTCAAACTAAGAACACTAATGACGAAGTGCGTTCTTCACTTATTTTAAGAAAAAGTATTACCGTTGAGAGAAGCATATGACATATTATTATTTTAATGTTCCAATATTCTAATTATGTAACATTCTATAATTAATTATGTGTATTTTTGAAGTTTTCCTTTTATATTTTCTAAAACTATATTTTTAAATATCTGAAAAAAAACCATTAATCTTTATTTCTCAAAGTTGGAATAAAAATTGTATTTTTACGAGATGATGCTGCAGAAAAAAAGTTATTAGAATTAATAATTATTTTCGATTTAAATTACTTAGATTTAAATTAAATGCTAAATAACTGAAAATAAAACCCTTTTATTTTTTTAGAATGACAAATTTTGTATTGTATCTATCTATTTATTATATTATATTAGATACAGTAAAAACACTACTTATATAAAATTTTACCGTATTCATTATCAATGTCAAATACAAATTTACGCTATATCTTGACATAACAAAATATGTGTCAGCTGTGTTTTATACTCAAACAATTTTACTTCGTTTACATAAAAACCTAAATGTTGCTAACGATTCATATACATTTTAGAATTGTCAAAAATCATATTGACAATAAAAAAAACGAATATATTAAAAAGAATAACATTTCACTTATGTGTGTATATAAAAATACCATATGTATCAAATTTGACATATCAAAATGCTGACAAACATACACAAAAAAAAAAAACAAAATTTAGTACAAAAATGAAATATTTTTTAACATTAATGATGTTCGGAAAATTTTGAAAGTCAGTCGTCTTGTCATCTTGCTGCAGTGAATAAGTTTACTGTTGAATAAAAATAAAATTGTAAACATCCGGTCGTTTACATTCTTTTAACCGTATATTTTTTTTTGTATTTGTATCGGGTACTCTTGTGTTTTTTTTCTTCTTTTTTTTTTCATTTTACAAAACATATTTTTTCTTATTTACTTAACATAGAAAAAAGAAAATAAATTATACAGAGAGTTGAATTACAAAAAAAAAAGAGAAATTTGAGTATATTTGGAAAAATCTAAAACAAAAAAAAAATTAATATAGAAATTAAGTGTTATAAAAGTGTGTAATTTAGTTGCTCAAAAATCATATTTAAAAATTGAAAAAAAACCAAACAAATTTATTTATTAATTTTATTTACTTCCATTTAATTATTTAATGATTATTTTTGTTTTTTATAATTTATAATATCCAATAATATTAGTATATTTTGTGTGAAAAAATAATTTAATATCAAAAGCAAAAATGTAAGTAAAAGGATAAAGAAAAAAATTCTCAAAAAAAAAAAAAAATAATAAAAAGTAAATCATAAGGTTCCCACTACAGTATACTTACCTACATACCTTCATATCTGCGAAAAAATATAAAGTTATAGTTAACCTACCTTAATAAAACGTAAAAAGAGTAGTAAAATACAACAATGGAATAAATTTTCCAAAATAACAGCAAAAATACATGAAAAAAATTAGAAAAAGTGTGTTAAAAATTAACGCAAAATAAAATAAAATAATAAAACGTATATTTGTAATAATAATCATAAAAAAAAAAAACCAAAACAAGAAAAAAAGAAAGTTATAAAAAGAAAATTTTATTTTAACCTTCTTTAATAACAGAAAATTCTTTTGACAACGTGTTATTCACTTTTACATTCCACAATATTATATACATAACATACCTACCAACATTTATATATGTATGTATGTGTTTTGAAAATCTTAAATAAATAACTTATTTTTTTTTTTTACTTATATTTATTTTCTGATCAACTCTATAATTTTGAAACCAAAAAGGCAACTTTGTTTTCTTTGAATTTAATATTGAATAATAAAAATCTTGTTTTTTTTTTACCTTTTTACTCCATAGTTCTATGGGCGAGTTGCAAATAGATTTTTCCTGGGGATATCTCTTTTTAGTATAATTCTACAAATATACATATATTGACATACTAATAGTATATATATATATATATATATATATATGTATAAGAATATAGAAACCGTGTTATTTAGAATATTTTTATATTTTGTATTAATACACCTAGGCGTTAACTTTATGTAAATATCTATGTATGTACATATGTAAAGATATCAATTATAAAACAGCTCCTACATTTCAACTTAATTTTAGTTAAGTATTGACTAACTAGTTCTTTTTTTTTGCGCGATTATATTAACTAAATTTCTATTAAGTATACATATATGAACCGGAATTTTGTAATCGCGTTTAATTGTATAGGAACCGGATAAAATATGTAACAATATAGTTTGGTTTATATTCTAGGTATACATATATAATGCGGTATAAAAGTTAACCTACTTCTTATTGTTCTTGAGGGAAGTTTTATATTTTAAGTATATTATAGTATTTAATAGTATTGTACAACAAAATAAATATATAGATAAATATCTTTAAGTTAAACATTTAATAATATTTAAAAATTAATATTTTGTTATACACATAGGTTAGACTTAATATAGGTTAAAATTAATGGTTAAATGTTGGACAATTTACTTACAAGCTATATTTTTGGTTAAATATTTGTATTATTATTTTGGCAATAAATTTATATTGGACACTAAATTTTTGCCTATATATACTTAATATTACTAATATAGGTTCAACATAACTGTTATATACTTAATAATATTTATTACTTTATTGTTATCTAATAAATATATATACTAAAATTGTTTTGTGATAACAAAAATTATTTTGGACAAAATGCATTAAAAGTTATTATTTCCAATTTTTTTTTATTAAATATTTATTGCTTACACACACACTTGTACATATTTTATTTACTATGTAATTATTATCCGGTCGGTGGTTTTTATTTTTACTTGTTTTTTTTTTGTCCTTAATTGAAAAATATTTTATTAAAAAAGTATATTCTAGCCTATGTAAGTAAAATTTAGTAAGTTAATAATATATTAATAAAATAAATTGGATATCATGTTTCTCAAAAAAAAAAAAGAAGAAAAAACAAAAAAAAAAAAAAAAGAAATTTAATATTGAATATTGGGTTATACTTATGGCTTGCTGTTATACTTATACCGTGACATCATTTTCTGAAATTAAATTCGAAATTCAAACTTTTACTTTTTTTGTTGGTATTTTTTTTTGTTCCTTGTATATAGATTTTTATTGCTGTTGTCTATTTAATTTCTGTTTTTTTTTGTTTTATGTTACCATTATTCTTTTTGAGTTTATTTTTTTTTGTTTTGAGTGCGTCTCTCTATGAATGGTTGTACGTTATATACAAGTATGTGCTCCAATTCTATCATTATATTTATTATACTAAATATTTACTTTTATAGACCATATTCTATTTGTTATTTTTTTTTTTTTATAAAATATTATTATTGTGTTATACTTACATACTGAGGTATATTTGTAATCTATTATCTAAAAGTATGTATAGCTGTTATAAAAGTACTAATTTTATATTATTATTAATTTATGGAATAGAAATTGATATAGCAAATTTAGAAAAATATACTAAACAAATCATATAATGGGATATATTTTAAGTGTTATATATACATATATGTGAAAAATGAACGTAAATTGCATAATACGAGTATGTTGATATACATATATGTACATATATTTATGTATATATATATATATCTGAATATTATTTAAGCAAGTCTACTTAACTTCCATTGTCTACTTATATATTAGTTCTAGCGGAATCGAATATCGAGGCGGTATTGCCTCCCAAATATTTAAATGATTGATAAATAATAACAAGAATTCTATATTATTTTTAAAATAATTGTATTGTATGTTTACTCCTGTTGTATGATGCATATACTTAAGGAGGTACATATAAATATTACTAATATGCTTTAATTTGTTTTTCATATTTCATCTGTATGCATTTCTCCTAATTATAATCCATAACTTTGAGGTATTTTAATAAATTAATTCTTAGTTTCAACTTTTAATATTTTACGAGCATTTAGAGTTTTTGAAAAATTTTTTTGCTCGTAAAATTGTTGAATCTGTTTAAATTTCATAAAATTTATTACAGTGTAATTTTTAATTGATACACGGTTATCTATAAGTAGTTTAGTTAAAATATTAACATTTTGTAATAAAATTGAAAAAAATTTGTTAAAATAAAAATAGACTTGCTGCTTTTGATATTATATGTATTATAGAATACACAAAATTTGAACACCAATTTACGGTTAAAAACCATTTTTATTAAATTCTCTAAGATCTTCAAAGATTATTACAGTAATAACGTAATTATTGTTTAAATCTATTGACAACAACTGGAACGTTCAATCTCTATTTATGAAGAGTTTTCGACTCCTACACATACATTAAAGGCATATTCAGGATTATTGTATAGAAGAATAAGCATTGTATTTAATAGACTTGAACTGAAAAATGTTATTTAATTTAATCCAGGTATACAATACATAGGAACAGCGTTTTTTCATTAGAAAAGTAAATATTTTGAATTTATTCTATGGAAAATTAAAAAAAAAATTTAAAACATAAGAAAGATCCAGAATTTTGTTTTATCTGTTTTTTTAAATCATGATGTATATTATTTTTTTTTTTCAATTTTATAATGAATAAAACTATTTTTAGATGATTTTCAATTAAACAATAAGCAATTGAATAAAATATCGCCATAAATAGTATTGATTACAAAAAATTCTCTCTATTTTTAAAACCATACTTAAATATTTAAAAATATATAATTATTTTTAAACTGGTTGAACCACTGAGTATATATAAGCATGTATGAGTATTACATCATTTAAAAACAATTCTCATTGAAAATTATAAAGAATTTTATTTGTATAAAAATAGCAGATGAGTAAATATTTGCTCTTCAATTTTAATGCAATGCATCTTTATGGATTTTAGAGTTACCAAATTTATACAAATTTATTATTCCCCCCAGTTTTGATTTGATATGTTACAGGATTTTTTATAAAATTTATATAGTTTTAGAAAATTAATTAATTATTTATGGTTAAATAATAAATACTATTACTGCTTATTATAGTTATTAAAAAAAATGTTTTAGTAAAATAAGGAAATAATTTTTAAATATATATTCAATTTATAATGTAATACATTCACTGTTGATTTTGATTTGCCGTATTCCTCTAATTAATTTAATTTCATCATGTTTCTATAAGATTTCGTTCGTAATTACTAACCATCTGTCAATAATCAATTATATAGTTTTAGATTCTCAGACACATTGTAAACATATGGCAATGCTCCATGTAATGCCTATATACCATACATTTATTAAACTTTTTACTATATAGTCTATACTTCAATGAAATAAGTATAAAAGTAAAAAAAATATTTATATTTGCAATATAATATTTATTAATCGTCTATTATAAGTTTTGATATATTATAGGAAGTGAAAAAGCAACAAAAATAATTAAAAAACAAGAAAAAAAATTAATAGCTATAAAAACCAACCTCTCAAATTTCTGAATTCTAAAGAAAATTTTACAGTTTATTGTTTTCAAGAAGTCCTACAAGAGAGAGAGCAAAAAATCCTAATTTTTTTCTCATTCTTTAGATATTGTTAAAGATGATACTAGAGCTCAATAATCGAATGTTGACTTCAAAGTGAGGAGGATTGTTTGCTTTGCATTTAATTTCTATTAACACATATAATATTGTTTATGCCCATTTATATACATAAATAATAAATGTGCATAAGGGTATTTATATTATTAGAATGTTTGTAATTCATATATATATGAATAACAACTCTGTGTACAATTAAAGCTAATTGTACAAGTATAAGAACACATAAGAAATTCTTTCATTTAAATCTATATGATCTCTCAATTGTGTATTTGTACATATATGTATGTATGTATTAAACATAATATTAGTTATATTAATTATTAAATTTGTGGTAAGACTATAACCATTAAATACCATAATATTTGTATAGTACTTTATAATAATTGAAGGCCATAATTGTTTTCAGGTTAATTTTTTTTTCTTGTATTTTCCCTTAAGCATTAAAGGTATAAAGTGCATAGACACTGTTAAAAGTTTATTAAACTTTTTAAATAATTGTACGTAATATAATAGATTTCCATTCTTTTATATTCTTCCTTCTTCTATTGTGTACATAATGTTTTTTTTTTTGTATGTGTATTTGACTTGACCAATATAAAGTGATTCTTTATAGAATAAAATAGAATATACAAGTATTTATACAATATGCCCTTTTTTATATTGTGAATATATATTATATAATTTTGATATTGTGAATATAAAGTGTAATGTTGTCAGAAACTAATTTAACGTTTGTTATGCAGTAGAGAGTAAAATCAGTTTTATTTGACATAATCGGGTATTCAATTATACTTGCAATGTAAATATTATTAGTAATTTCTCTTGTGCTCTGAAACGTTTTGTGTTTAAAAATATATATTATGTGTAAGTAGTTGTAAAATTGGTTGATTATAATGCATACAGCTGAACGCAACTAATTATAATCGGATTGACGTTTGACAGTTTGGCATTAGCGCTATGTCAAATGATGAGAAATGCAATTATATTTAATCTGTTTTGAATAAATAAAATGTTCTTATAGAAGAATTATACATTTATTAAAATTTTTTATGCAAAAGTTAGACAATAAAATATTAAATGGATCAAACTAATATTGTGTTTCCAAACGTAAATAATATTTACGATGATTCTTTCCGTCTTTACTGAAACACAATAGTTATGCTGTATACGACATACAGCATAAGTGGTTACGTTTGTAAAAATGTTAGAGAAAAATTTGATGTATAGCGATAATTTTTTATTCTTCTTTTGTTTTTAGAGTTAATTAGGGTCTATTAATGTTGTGTGTATTGTGATTGATGCATAATATGCATATAGAGAAATCATTGTCATCTTTTTTTCCTTCATTTAAATTTTCTTTTTTATAGGCCTATATTGTATACTAATTGGATTGCTTTCTATTTGTTTAAGTGCTTTGTTTCATTTTTTTGTTTCCTTTTGCTAGAATTGTTTCATTCCTTTATATTTACTTAAAGTGCATTAAAATGCTTTTGCTTTTTGCCATCTTCACTTATGTTTTTTAATATACATATAGTGTACAACTGTTTGTAAAATGCAAGTAACGAAATGTATCTACTTACGAGTATATTTTCTATTTCTTTCCTTTTTGCATAAAGGAAAAAGAAGTGAATACTTAAACAATACACACCACGAATATATAAATATGGATATAACAATCTGATATTCGTATTATATTCGGTGTAGTAAGCAATTTGTACTGGCAAAACTAAGTATAGTATGTAGCGGTAATTGTTTTTTTTCTTTTATTATTATAAAGTGGTAATCTTGTCTTTTTATTCTTAAATAAAAAGTATTTGAAATGAAGCATAAAGGATTTACAAATTGTAAAATCTTCCTTAGCTTTTTCCTATATACACATCTATATGAGCATATATATACTTGGATAACATACAAAATTATTTAGGTTTATTTACTCAAATTTTTGTATATTTAAATGAAATGTGTACTATGACTTTGACCTGGAGATTACCCTTTTTTAGGCTTTTATTTTATGTAAATTTAGATATTAATCGAGGAAATTGGATATTAAGTGCAAATATTATGTTTAGTTGGTCTATGTAAAATAATATTGTTTAAAATTTGTTATGAGAAAATAAAGTTCAGTCGAAGAACACTAAACCAAAAAAAACCCTTAAATTTTTTATTGAAATTTTTTATACTCAATTGAAATTGTTTTTTAAATGAAAATTCAATAAATTTTCGCCATATATTTTAATTAATTAAATCTAAATAATTTTTGCAATTAGAGTTATATACAGAACAGGCTATACAGTCTCTAACATCACAACAACCTCTATGCGGTCCAACCACTATGTAGCATCTAGTCTGCTTTGTAAAATAGTTGTAAATGAAAAACTAATAAAATAAAATTAGTAATTTAAAAAAATATTATTAAAAGAATTTTTTGTGTAATACAAAGGGAATTTTAATTTAATGAATATTTTACAGAATTTTATAAATTTTTTAGTTTTTTGGATATTTTTCATATATACATACATAATGTATATATGTATTTTAACATATAGATGAATGTTTAGGATTTTGATATTATTCAAAATCATCCCTTTCTGTTCCAGGTGTATAAAGATGTTTTCGATTTGCAATGTCATTTGAATTAATAATTTTTGTAAGTTTTTAATTAATTATTTTTGTTTTTGGGATTCCAGAATAGTGTTCCGTATAAAATTAAATAAATAAAATTTTATTTTAATTCTGCAGTGTTATTCAAAAAATGTAGTTTAATGAATAAGATTAACAAATTGTCTGATTTATATCCAAAACTACTTCTGCTATGAACGGGTTAATTATGGCAGATTCAGAACTTGGAATTATTATTTTAAAATTTTCAAATTTTCAAAGGGTTTGAAAAAATCTCATATTCTTAAAATTAATTTCAATACTTTTGTAGGAAATCGTGCTACTTATATTGAATGCATAATATACTTATTATGTATAATATACTTATTATAGTGAGTATGAGAACGATTTGAATTCAATTTTATCTTATTTCTTCGATCTTTGAAAACACTTGAGAAAATTCAGATATTTATAGTTATAATAGGAAAGAAATTGTACAGAAATACAAAAACTATTTATTTAAAAAAAAATGTTAAAATTTCCAAAAATTTTTATTTTTCATCAATTAAAATAACCATAAAAAAAAAATTAAGAAAAATATCAAAAAACTACTTTAGATTCGATTCAGTTTCATCATTTCATTCTTATTGCATTGAAATGAAATTCGTCTCAATTAAATTTCCTTATGAAAATTTCTCATAGTTATATTTAATGGTACTTAGAAACGGAAAACCATATGATACGCATATGGCAAACGTAACGTATGTATGGTTATACATATGTATGTATAAAGTAATGTTATTTATTATAATATATATATATGTACGTATATTTCCAGATAAATATTTCAAAAAGAAATCGTTAATAATTTTTCTTTTATTTTTTTATTTTCGAAAAAGAAAATATCTCACAAATTACATTTTCATTTTTAACCGATAAAGGAAAGAAAAACACATAAAAAAATACAAAAAATTTATGTAGGCGTAAGAAGAGAAACAAACCAAAAAAAAAAAAAAAACAAAAAAGAAAGTAAAATAAAATCTCAATTTTTGGTATTTAAGTTATTCATTTGACAATAAATTGAGTAAAATGATATGATAAAACATATAAGGGAAATTAATGAAAGTTGACATTTTTGGTAATTTTTTTTCGGAAAATTTAAATTATATTTAAAGTACAGTATTCAATATTTGTACGTATACATATTATAAGAGTTTATAGGGGTATAAAAAATATAGGAGAATTTGTGGAAATTAAGTCACCAGAACAGTATTTTTCTATTTCATATCCATTGATGAAGATGTCAAAACTATAAAGCGAGAGAAAATATTTTTATACTTAAGTATTAGATTTTCTTATACTGTTGTGAAATTTACTTCTCTTTCTTAAATCAAATAATTATGGATAATTGAATTAAATTGTGTGAGAAAAGAGAGAATGCGCTCAAATATAATATAAGCATATAATGCATGACAATTAAAATTTAAGAATTGTTAAAATAAAAATATCTAAATAAATTTTGGAATTAATCTTCCTTTATAATTTAATTAATTTTAAATAATGGTTTTTTTCAAAAATTTTAAATTATAGAGTTCGTTTCAATCAGGGCTTATACTTGGTTTTAATTAAAACAATATTGATTTTGGTTACAACTTCTATTTACCATTCTCATTTTTTAGTATAATAGATTTTAGTATAATAAATTTTAGTAAATATATTATAATGAATTGGTTCAGTAGCCGTATTCTGTTTTGGATTTAAATAAATTTTGTAAAAAGTTTACAACGTCATACTACTCTAATTTGTTTTAAATCCTAACATTATGTTAATAAAAGTATGTAGAGCTACATATATGTATGTTATATTTAACATAAGCGTTCATTTGTTTCATTGGATTAAATACAAATTTTATTATTCTAATTCGTCAATTTTATAAAAGTTTCATTTAATTACCAGATTGAAATTTAAACCAAAAAACCAGTTCTTATTAAAAAAAAATTGACCAAAAAAAAAAATAAATCCTTGCAATTAATTTTTTATATTAGAACAGTTTATAACTGTTATATATACATAGTATACTTGCTTGGATATTTCATGTAAAGCATATTGTCATTTCAGTGTGTTTCAGTGTATATTTAAATGTACAAATTTTTTGTTTCTACATTAAGAATTGTTAATTAATTTGAAACAAATTTTTTTCTGTACAACTAAAATACATAAATTACACAACATATATATAAAGCATTCAATAAGTAAATTTAACAAATAAATGTATGTGCATATAAGTATATAAACGTATAAATTCGTTTTTTTTTTTTGGAAACTAGGAAAACAGGAAAAAAACATCTTTTCAAGACTGTCAAATTTTTAAAGTTTTATTGGTTTTATTTGAAAACAAAAACAATTCGTTTTTTATGTTTCAACAATAACGAAAAGTAAACACCACTATTAAGTGTTATATGAATAAATTAACTAACATAATTTACATACACACGGAAATAATAAATTTTAGCAAAAAAAAATAAATGGATGGGATGAAATCCCTAATAACTTCAATTAAGTATAAAAAATTCAAATAAGTTTCAAATTAGAAAAATTTTACTTTAAAATGAGTGTACAATTTAAAACTTTTTAATCCTGACAAATTTGTACTTGTAAGGATTATAAATTTGCCTATTTGCACCTATACATATACTATTAATCATTTTTTTTTAATATTAAAATTTGAATATAAATTTAAAATATAACAACATAAACGATTGGTTTAATTAATCAAATCAAATAAATTTAATATTCAGTGACCTTGAAAATCTATATTATACTTGTACATTCAATTATTCTTACTTATGCCTTATAATTAATAGATTTTCAGTAAATTGAAACAAAAAATATGCTTTTATTATTTTTACTTTGTTCGTTCATCTCGCCCACTATTCCTTTTCTTCTGTATATTGTCTAAAATAGAAACCATAAATTTTATACAGTGATGGTCTTAAAAATCTTAAGAATATATAAATTTTTGAGCACTTATGAAATTGAAGCTACATTAATATTTAAACGACTTTTGAATCTGTTATACTTAATCAAAGAAAGATTGTTTGTGGCTTCTTTTTTGAAAATTTTTACCCCATATTTCTCCCCTCCTAACTTTAACAAATTTTAATTTTCGGTACCTAATTCAATTCCTTGGAAATGAAAGCTTGTCAGAGCACATTTATTACATTTATTATATCTTTTGTTATCCTCCTAAAAGTAAAGTAAAAAATATAAATTTTATTATATTAAAAGAAATTATTCCTTACCTATTTAAAGGAAATGTGCTACTTCAAAAACCAGGGGACTTTTGAATTCGAATTTAATAATTGAATAATTAACATTAATTTTTCACAGATTTAAAATACATAGAAGAAACACTCAACTTCTGTAATTTTTTTTAGTAGTATTAGAATTGATAAATTCTCAAAAAAAAAAAATTGTATATATTTTGAGAATGAAATCTGCAAATACATAAATCAAATGACTGCGTAATTCAGGAAAACAATATTACGTACAATCACCCCATCGATAGTGTAATAACATCCGTGGGATTAGTATCAAGTGATAAATGATTTTCGCAAGAAATTATTTTCCCACGTGTATACTAATAAAGTATATAAATCAATTATTATTATTGTCATATACCATGTATAAAAAATTTAATTTATTTAGTAAGAAAAACAAATTTTTATTGCGCTTGGTTCTGTAATATAAAAGAAGTATAAAGAGTGAATTTTTTCGGCTGTTTTTGAATGCTATGAACATAAGTTGAAATTTTTGTTCAGATTATGCAACTAATTAGTAAAATTTTCTTTTTAAGTACATATTTGATTTATAAGGATCAGGCATTTCCAATATTTGAGTATAAATTTTAGACATGCAGAATATAACTATTGAAGGGCTATATTAAAGTAGAGTAAAATTATTCGAGTTTGAGTACTTTCAGGTAAGATGTTTTTTTGAAGAAAAATTTCTAAACAGCGAGTAAATGTACTTAACAATCGCTTTAAACAATTTAAACTAAATCCCGAAAAAAAAATGTTTGAAAAATTTCGAAAATCTAAATAAAGAGGTTAACATGAATTTTCCAACTTGGCATTTTGTAAAAGTCAAATAGAAAATTTTACATACTTATATATAGTTTTTCTTAAAAAAGCTGGGTTTAAAAGTGAATTAAAGGGAAATTTTATTGGGCTAGCCATTTAATTTTTAAAATTATTTTATGGCTAATGGGCCAGATTAAATCATGAAATTTTTCAGCCGAATTAAAGACTATACCGACTGTAAGTTGCAAATTTCTGAAATATTGTTCGGAAGGTAATTCTTTGGAATTGTATTTAAGATTGTTTCCAAATCAATTTCTTGTTGTATAATATTATACTTAAATTTTAAAATTCAAAAATTATTTAAAATATGATTCAAAATTTAAAAGAATAATTTACAACAACAATATTCTAGTGTGATGAATAAAATGTTTCTTGCTTTTCGGATTCTCGAATCCATGTAGAAGAGTCCTTGAAAATAAAATTTTTTTTTTTATTCTTATTCTTTTTATTTTGTCATTTCTTATTTTCTTATTATCATTTAACTCCTAATTTCTTTATATCCTTATTCTATATATATACATACATACTTAAGATGTCGTTTTAAATGGATTTTTATTCTATTTTCTTTTTTTATATATCTTACACTTTTTGCATTAGACGTGATATGTTTTCTTTTTGTATTATGTTAAAGGATCCCTAAATTTTTAGTAAATTCAAAAAATTTTACACATATAACATGTGTTTATATATATATATACATATATACAATATAATACAAACTTCTTATCTGAAAGTGGAATAAGTTAAGTATAACTAAGAATATTTGTATATATATGAGTATGCCATTTTATTTATGTTAAGTATATTGTTTTATATAACAGTTTAACCGCAATATTGCTCTTATAAATATTTAGACGACTATATTTATTCATTTAAATCACGATCTCAATGTCATCATCATTATTTTTTGTTTTTTTTTTTCTGTCAGATCCTTGAATAAAAATCTTTTTAATTTTACATGAGTTCTAGTTTATATTGAGTGTATGCAAATTTTGATTTTATGTTTATGTTTCAAACAACCGTATAGATGATACGGTTAGTTTGAAATTTTAAAGGTTTTATTTACAATTCTAAAAGTGAGTTTGCTCGCTCTTTTAAACAGTGACCATATAAAAGTTGATTTATGAAGTAGTTGCAGATTAAAATGAAAAATATACTTACTAAAACCAAAGATTCCGGAGGCTGTATATTAAAGTAACTATCATACTCTTTCGTCTATGGATTGGTATAAAATTTTGCTTTTAAATATTCCAGAGATTATATCGAAGCTCAAGTAATCAGCCACCTTATTGTGATTTCGGTATTAAGTTCTCGCATTCATAGTTTTCTATTTAAAAAATTGTTGTGAGGAATATAATATCTTATATGAGGAATATATATCTTATTATTTCTTAATCCTTTTTAATTTAATTGACCATATTTTTATACAAATGATTTATTTTATTTCTCTTCTATAACCTCATTATATTATTAACTGTATATATTGCGTATATTGTGTTATTGATTCGGAAATGGTTCATCGCCTGACCATCGCAGCTATCTATATTGCATATTGTAGGCTTTTCCAAATCTTTGTCGTAGAAAATTAGAAGAAAACTCAGAACACCTCCATTTAAAAAAAAAACATAAATTTTTTATTTCCGTATTAGGAACGCCTATATATATAAAAAGATTTTATTGAGTTCTATTAACATTTACATAAATTGGGGCAATCTTTGAAAATTTCTCATTTTTCACATAATAAGTTTAATATTTATAGCATACGTATATATTAAATGTAAGTGTAATATAGAGTAAGTGTATAACAGTTTGTAAAATTTTGTCAAATACTAAAATTTGACTTTCGTATACAGATAACCGAAAGGTGTGTCTTTTCTTTGATTATTCAGGCATGATAAGTGACAACTTGGTAATCAAATATTTAGATTATCTTATCTTTTATACAAGGGAGGTTCCTGATTATTTTATTTTGATTGTCTACTTAAAAAATTCTTTAACTTAAGTATTATTGCATTCTATTGCTTCGTTATTCTAGTTTTATTATCATAATATAAATTAAAACATAAATAATAAATTTTAAGCAGGAGAAAATCATTAAAAAAAATTTTTTTTTTAATATAAAATAAAACGCTTATTATTTATTGCCCTCGTAAAAATTAAATTTAGAAAAAAAATGCCTTTCTTTCACGTTTAAATTCATTTTTCTGCATGGTTATCCTTTATAACATTTTTCTAATCTTTAAATTTTTTTATTATATGAACGTTTGAACTATGTGTTCATAAAGGATTGCAAATTTGTACCATTCCGTTTATAATATACTGAAAATAATAGTGTGTATAACACAAATAATGGCGAGTATAGCACACAAATATTAATTACTATTGAATTTTCAGTCTATCTAGCAATATCTGTTTATACGCCCTTGTAAGCAATATCTCAAAAGTTAAATCCACTAAATTTACTAAATATTTGTAGATGTCTTGAATAAATAGCACAAGTGGTCGAATCTACTTAAAATTGGTTGTATAATCGAACCAGCAGTTCGATTAATTGCAATATAAATCAAAAATTGTTGACGCTATTTAATGCTTTAATTAACTTCAGAATTGTGTATGACAACTAATGATCTCTCATAGAGAGATTAAACAGTTTGCAATGCTCAAATTTAATTAATGAGCCATTTTTATAGGGCTATTATTTAAAAAGACAAAAAAAAATAAATTACCGAAGTGTCAATTCTCTTAAACATCTCACAATAATTATATTCGTATAAGAGGATTTAAGTACCGTAAAGTTGGCACGAGTAACTCTCTTTATTCTCGTTTTCGAAAATTATTTGTGTGAATTTGTTTGTGAACTAAGTACTTATGGTTTTTTTTATCACTTCCGTTCTTTTTTTCATTATTTTTAATTTTT
The DNA here is from genome assembly GCF_029603195.1 of Condylostylus longicornis. NCBI lineage: Eukaryota > Metazoa > Arthropoda > Insecta > Diptera > Dolichopodidae > Condylostylus > Condylostylus longicornis. Next base: position 2,959,253 of record NW_026577982.1, read on the forward strand.
CCTATTTTGTTTTCCTATTTTGCTTTCCTTTTTAGCACTTTTCCAAAAAATTTTTGAAAAAAGTGCTTATTAGTTTCACTCTGTCCGTCCGTCCGTCCGTCCGTCCGTCCGTCTGTCTCTCCGTGTGTCTGTTTACAAAACTTCTACACCCTTGAAGATAGAAAGCTGAAATTTAATACGTACATAGATCTTTACTAGAAACTTATTTCCGTAGAACAAAATTTTTAGCTATCTCCCCCCCTCTATAAGTTATACCTCCCCAAAACCCCAAAAATGGCCTTTTTTAACTATTTGTTGCAATGAAACCATAAGCATGTTTGAAATTTTGCAAACGCAGAAAGGCAACGACTTGCTTCCCCTAGCGCGGTATACTATAGTTAAACTTTAGAAAAACAAAATGGCCGTTCAAATTTACCGTTATCTAAAGTCTTTTTTTTTCCAAATTTTTGATTTCGTTTTTCTTCTAGACCTCAGCCTGTAGAAGCCTGAAATTTTAGGGGCTTTTAGACATTAACAAAGAGTTCATTTCGTTAGAAGAAAATTTTTTTCCATCTCCACCCCCTCTCAAGTTATCGCCTCTTGAAATTTGTAAAATTTGAATTTTTGACACCTTATATTTCCGAAACCGCAAGCTTCCTCAAATTTCTTTAAACACAAAAAGTTGACGGTAAATTCCATGACATTGAAAAATATAATTATTTTTCTTAACTCACACAATTAACCCTTAAAATCGAGCATTATGTTAACACCTCTTTATGTAAATTTTTGCTTTATTTCAAAGACTGCATGTATGCATCATCCTAAATATATGCAATCCTAGAAATAGCTTTGTATATGAACGGAAATAATTTTAATAGTGTGATAAATATACATAGACTGTATTTAAAAGCAGAATTTTCACTTGTTGAAGGGAAAAGTGCTACAATACGAACCAGTGGTTTGACCCAACTTTATTTTTTCATTCTTTCTTTTGTTTATTCATTCTTTCGCAATTTTTATTGTACTCGTATTTTCCTATTTCATTGCGTATTAAGCCAGTTTTATCCTTCTAATTTTCACACTTATTTACTTTTATATACATATATTTATACTTGTATATTACAGTCCATTTAGATTCTGGTTGGAATGAGTTACTTAATTTTAGCTAATAAAATTGAAAAAAGGTTAAAGTTTATCTATGGTCAGACGTAGACTCATAAAACAAATGTAATAAAAGAGTAATGAAAGTTAATATTAATTTTTTTTTGTTTTTGATTCTTTTTCTTGTTTTTGTTTTTTGTTGTGATTATTGAGAAATATAATATGAATATTGACCAAAAGATGGTGTTATATAAATAATTTTTTTTTTACATATTTTCATTTTGTTGGTTTTCATAGGTTAATGTTGATTTAAGATAGAGTTGATCAGAAAATATAAAATGAAGGAAGAAATTAGAAATTATTTTTTTTTCTATTTTGTACTCATATTTTGAATTCACATAAACATACATGTATATACATACATATATGATTAATAGGATATTACACATTTACATGTAAAGTAAATATTTGTATAAGAAAAACTTATTAATATAATCAAACACATACATAAAATATTGATAAAATGAGAATTAATAGGTCTTAAATTCTTAACCAAATTTAAAGTCTCAAACTAAAATTAGACCTACAATTTTTGTTCCGAAACTCAAACCCCTTAAAATCATGTTATACTTGAAAATTGATAAATGTTGTCATACGAACCCACAATTGATATTTGCCGCATTGTAGTATTATGTGGATTACTAAGAGCAAAAACCAATAAGAAATGCTTTAACACTTTCTTTCTCTTGAAATCACTGCGAACCACAAATTAACTAAAAAATTATAAGTAATTCAAAGAGCCAAGTTCTCAACAATTGAACTTATGTTGCATTTATATTATCCACAACTAAAATTTTAGTTAATTACTTAAAGGTTATAATTTTGAATAGTTCACATTTGAAAGTTAAAAGAAAACTTCAAGCAAAAAAATTGATATTTCCCAAAAAATTTTGGAAATATTTTATTCCTGCATCTAATTCTTAATAATGTGGAAAGCAACTTTACAGAAACTTAGATTTTATTGTAACCTAAAGTCTAAATTCAAATTTTCATGATTTCTAATAAATAACTTCTAATTTTACTTACAACAACATGGCTTACGTATGTGTACATTCAAAATATACAATGATGTATTTGAACAAATCTGAAAAATTGCAAAAACTTTTCAATAATAAGTTACACAAAGTAAAAATAAAAAATTATTATTACAATTGAAAATTATTTTATGAAGATTACATTTGTACAATAACAAATTATAACTACACTTACACAATCGAATCAAAGGTCAAAAAATTTATGTGAATATTAAATTTTGCAATAAAACAAAAATTTATGCACACATATAAAAAAAAAACTGTTGTTCCATTTCCTACTTGAAACTCAATCCTCTTATGGAGTCATATATGTATGTACATTACTTTGTTGTTATAGGGATACAAGGTAGCCAAGACGTTGAATGACATTCCCAAAATAGAGCGACAGAACTGACTGAGAAGAAAAACCCGATAAAAAAAAATATACGTAGAGAATGTAGGATGGTTCTCTTCAATTTTGTCTTCACTCTAGTTGACACGTGCCTCGAACCAAAATTTCAGAAATTTTATAATTTGGGTTTGTTTTTTCCGCTCTCACAACAACTCAAAAGGAAGCGCGAAGGAAGGAATCCGTCAAGTATATCATTTTTTTTCACTTGATTTCACATTTTCTTGGGAGTGTCTTCAAATCTTGGACACTCTATGTGTTTACATATGTAATATTACCGTTTTTTTTATGTTAAAATTTTATAACTTTGAATTTTTTGGGAGTTTTTACTTTTTTTTATTTTTACAAATAAAATTTTTTATATAGAAAGATATTGATGTTCGTTTGGTCAATCAGTAAAAAAATTTATAATATTGTAAATTCAAAAAATTTATCTCCTTACTTTAAAAAGCACATTCTTACTGTGAAAAAATTTCCTTATACTTTAAAAGACCGTGAAGAATACAAAGATTTTTTAGTGCAAGAGCAATAAATTACTTTACAAATCCACATACATAGTTCAAAAGGTATTTTAAAACCTATAGGTATAGATGAATTAATTTAAATATTTTGATGATCTTATCTTTTGGATGCACTTACGTACTTAAATATTATAATTAACATCACTCCATACTATCATCATTTATCTGATAAACCTTGCAAATTAATTTACCATGAGCGTACTATTAGATCCATTAATATGAGTATAATTATATTATCTCTAGCCTAAATGTTTTCATTCCATAAGTACTATACTCTAGAGTAGTTGAGGACTTACTTGCATGGAAATGATGCCGTGTAGAAGCAAAAGTTGACCTTTATAAATATTAATATCGGAAGTTGGATGAAACCATCTACCGAATGAAAGAAGTACTTAAATTTCCTTTCATGTTTCTAGGCCATGCCTTTAGGTTTGTTTTTACTCATTTTTAAGACTTTTTGTATGGACATAAGAGTTATGAGAGTGTTATAAATTTAGAATTTTACATGCCGTTGGAAATGGAATGTTATAATTTTGGTAAAATTATACAATATAAAACAAATACAAAAATATTTGCTATAATTTTTTCCCAATAGAAAATATATTGTTTCTGTAACACAATAATGTTCAAATACTTACACACGTGTATAACAGTATACATAGGAAAATATATAGATTTGAGGTTTTTGGAACTATTTTATTGAAGAATACAGCATAAACATATTATGAACCATATTTTTGTAAGATAGTAATATGAACTTGATATTAATATAAAATCATTAAATATTGCGTCTATAAATAAAAACAAATTGGGTATTAAAATGTGCGTGTTAAAGTAAGGTAAATTTTTTGTAAGATTGCAAATATTATACACAAAAATCAAATACTAAAATTTTTATTTATATGATTTTCTATTTATAAATAAAATCATATAAATAAAAGAGTCGTCTAAATATCAACTTTATTGAGACACTTAATGTCACGCCATTATACGTCACACGTATTCATTATTGGCTAAATATAGCATATATGCGTTCGTATATATAAACATAGCTTGTGTGGTAATGTAAATGCAGCTTTATTGTATTTAATTTCATCGAATTCTTCTTATATACTCATATGTATACTTCTATACAATTTTCCGATATTTATGTATATTATGTATGTAGATCAATTTTTTTTGTATAAATTTGAATAAATTTTCATAAATTTCCCATTACATTAGAGGAGAAGATTCATTTTCATTTTCAAATATTTTTCTATAATACTTATTTCTTCAATTCAAACTTATTTACATTATTTTATTTTCGTTGCAGTAATAACTTTGCACATAGAGTTTTTCAATATCAGAAATAAGTTTTAATTCTATCTTACAAATAGAATTAGAACCTATAAATGAGGCCGCGTTAAGTTATGTTTACGAGGCTCGAACTTTTTATAAATTGGTTGACATTCCTGGTATTTGCATTCGCTAGATCAATAATTCGCAAGGAGAAATTCAATTAAGGGAATCTCCTCCTCGCCCTTAATAAAGGTTGACGCAAGGAAGGTAGATGAGACACTGTTTTCTATTCTTCATCGTCACGGCAATTACTGCACAGATTATTCGGCAGTTACTGCAGAGATACCCAAGGGAATCCCTAAGTCCTGCTTTTCAAATAGGACTTTAAGAGTGCTTCCATGAATTTATCTGACCTCCAGTTTTATTGTATTTTGGGATGTTCCCGAGCCAAAATCAGCTCAATTTTTGTTACTTTTCCGACTTTTTGAAAAAGGACCTACAATCATGAATAATTCTAGAATTAGTCGTCTCTGCTTTCAACCTCTTAATCACTGACTGCTTGCGAAAATACTGCTGCATTCATAATATATCAAATTACTGCTCAGCTAGTTCAAAATTGTGACTTTTTGAGTTTATTGTGATCTTCTCCGCCTATTGTTATTATGAATAACTGTGCCGCACACAAGGAAATTAAGGCTAGATTTTTAGTTAAATTTCAGAAGTTTTTTTTTCGTTTCATGTTTTTCATTCAGCAGTTTTGGCATTTTGTATTTAGGCAATAACGTCTTACCTTTAACTAAGAGCATGAATTCTTCTTCAGCGAACTCAGAAATCCTTTAAATTTCAAAATTATATCATATAATCTAGAATACTGAAAACCTTATATGACCGTGTACTATTTTAATATTATTGTGTTTTTCATACAAATGTGCATTACGTACTTATATGTATAAAACGTAAATTATACATTATTTTTTTTTTTCATTTTATTTTTAGTTTTATTTTCCTACATATTATATTATTTGTTTTAATATACTTATAGTTTATTTTCTTACAATATACATATATACGTATATATATTTATATTATATGAGAATTAATTTCATTCGCGATTCGATTTTATTATTTTATTCTCAATGTTATAACCAACAACAGGAAATGAAATAAAATATTGGAAATTTTATATATACTTAGTTATACATTTAACTATGTATATAACTTATATTTGTAACAAATACGCTCGTAAATATGCAATAAGTATATATGTTTTGATGAAGAAAAAAATACTAAATATATAAAATAGTAGTGGGTGGTATGTGATATGAATTTCAGAATAAAACTTCAATGATCTAATTTATTTTACTTTAAATAAAAAATTTTAGTTTTTATATTTATAAAATTAAAGATACCATAATATGAGATACTTAAATTTTAAAAAGGATATGAGATTTTATATTTTAACATCTGCCTGTCTGTTTAATTTGCCTAAAGTGAAATTGAATTAATTTAATCTAAAATAATTTCTAGTAGATTCTTTCTACTAGAAATTTCTAGTAGATAATTTCTAATAGATGAGAAAAATACGGGTAGAGAATGAAACCTCTTTCATACTAAATTTGTTTTATCTTACTAGATTTTATATATCCAGATTAAGTTTTGAATTGAATATTTCAGCCTTACTAATATCAGACGTGGTTAAAATACTTATAGTAAACTTAATTACTTATTTACTTAATATACTATATACATCGTCTGATTAGCCTCAATTTTATATAAGAAATTGGTCCCCCAAAAAGGATTACCTTAAAGAATTCACCGAATCAAATGGTGTATTATGTATAGTGTGTTATAACAAACGTCTCAAAAATCTCTACATCATAATTATAGTTATGTGGGAATTATTTTTTATATGTCGAGGTACCACGTCGAGGTATTTTTTTACACAGCATTCTTTGCATTTAACAAAGTAAATAATAATTTTTATTATTTTTATGCTATACATTAAAAGGCAAGAGTTTATTAATAAAAATCTCTTTGTATAATTAATTAATAACTTACTCATTTTATAAGAATTTTAATAAATTAAATGAAATTTTATTAGCACATTGTTATACTTATATAATGATATAATAATTACAATGCAATCATATATTTAGTGTATGCCGTCATCACCCATATAATGTAATCTAAATAATCTTAATAATATTCAAACCATAAATTTTATTTTTAATTATAAGCTCAATTTTCTTATTCTGTATATGATGAACAAATAATCTGTTATATTAAAATAATTTATACTTATTAAAATTTTGAAAGTTCACTTGTTTTTTAACAGAGCCAACTTCATCTGAACTCTTGTTAACAAATCATTATGATAGTATGTTAATTTAAACATTAGATATGTACATTAGAATATTATTTTGCGTATTCTTACATAATTTTAGTATTATATTCGTAATAATGTACTTGTATATATAGTTATACACGTATGTATGTATATAACGTGAATATGAAAAAAAGTGAAACATATTATTTTGAAATATTTTGTTAGGCACATCCTTATGATTTATAGTTATATTTGCGACAAGAAATATTTGGAGATAATAAGAATACATTAGTCATTTAGTTCCTATTTTTTTTTTTTATTCAAATTTTTGAGATCTCATTTTATTATGACTATTAAAGAAAACATTTTGACATAAGAATGAGAAAAAAAAAAACAAAAAAAAAATCATAACAGTTATTCAAAAATCTTTTGTTTTTTTTTTTTTTTGTTTTTTACCATACAATTTTGTAGTTACAATGTTACATGTGTATTTTTAAATATTCAGGATTCAAAATCCGAATCATCATTATTAGAAAGATAGGAGATGGGAGAAATTCTTTAGAATTTTAATTTTTCTTTTTTGGTGATTTTTATTATTTTGAATTTTTTATATATTTTGCTTTATTTATTTTTAATTTTTATATTTTTTTGCTTTTTTTTTAGAATATGATTTTTCTAACTAAAAACATATGACAAAAAATATATGTAAACATTGAGTATAACATTTTTAGATGTGTAAGTATATTTGATTCTGTCGTACTCATCGGATATAATATGAAAAATAACCACAAAAATAAGGAGAAAAAACGAAAGAAAGGAAGAAATATATAGAATTAACCCTAACCTACGATACAGTTATTTATTACTCTTATTACATACAAGTTCTTGATGTTGAAAAAAGCTTTAAAATATTTCAATAATAATGATAAATTTAATAAAAAATAATCTCAATAAAACTTTAAGCAGTATATATATTGTAACTAACATATTAAGCTGGCACTATTTTATGCCAATATCTGAGCCATATCTGTAAGGGTTATGACACCCGTCTTTTATCTGAAGGTTCTTATACTGAAACCCTGATCAAGTCACAATAATAATCATTTGCAGCGTTATATAGCTCCTTATACAATACGTAAAATATATATATATATATATATATATATATATAAGTAAAATATTAATATAAAAGAAATTATCATATAATTACTCGCATATCAAAGAAAAAACTATGGCATCTGCTTAGTGAAATTGAATGAATTAATGAAACTGAGGTCATAACTCTTATAATGTCATGCAACAGCCCTTTATACCCCCTTGAAGAAAAACTAAAAGAGAAAATTTCATATCATCCGTTATTTTACCATATTAAAAAATTCAAAGCATATCAGATTAATATTAAAAAAAAATATTTAAATCTGAGGCTTAATTGAAACAAACGTATAAAATATGATCCTTATTGTATGTAATTCAATCTTCTCAAATGAGTAGCCATGATTCAATAATTTTCGATCGCATAAAGTGATTAGAAAGGTCATACGTTAGATAGACCTAGTTTAAAACCCTATTGCAAAGTAAGAATTTTTAATTTTAAAAAAGCATGCCCGAAAATATGCAATTTTTAATATATTAGAAAAATCAATAGAAAAATCAAATATAAATAGCTGTATTTACTTAAAAACACAATATTATTACAATTTCATATCAGGTACATATAAACAAATTATATTTAGTTGTAATAATTTTCAAATTATTATTGAAACTTCTTATTTTTTTTCCAATATATAATTAAGAGTTAAATTTTATGCAATTTTCCTGATCATAAAATTTTAATTTTATTTTATATAATGTAATTTTAATGTATTTAAGATTAAAGATTCCATATATGTACATATTTTTTCCGACTGGGGAGACAGATAATATTTCTTACATAGAACATTTATATATAGATAATTTCTATAATATATTTTATATACTTAAGTATAAGTATGATATATTTAAATATATTATACCCACTTAAATAATATCCACTTAAATACACAGAATATCTCAATGAACATATATATATATATTACTCCTATATATCAGTTGACTGAATTTTTATATTATATTTTTTTATAGAAAATTATTTTTCGTTCCAAGTGAATGAAAATCAGTTATAATATTAGTTAATATTTTTATTGGTGAAAAAAAATAATAAAAGAATAATCATAATAAAAATAATATTTTTATTTTTATACAATAAGTATATATATATATATATTTATATATATATATATATATATATATATATATATATGTATATTTATGTACATATAATTTATATATATAGATATATATATATATATATATATATCTATATGTGTATTTATATATTGATGTATATTTTTATATGTATTTATATATATACGCATACATATATATATATATATATATAAGTATATATATACATATATACATATAAGTATATATTTTATAGAAAGATGTAAATAATGTATGACTGTTATAAAAAAACAAAATATAAAATACATAATAATTTAAGTAAATAATACATAATTATTATATTATATATACACTTATCTACATAAATACGTCATATACAGTAACATAATATAGTATAACTTATATAATTTTGTTAAAGTACTTAAAAATAGATTAAAATTTAATAATAATAAAAAGAAAAAATAAGAAAATAGAAAAAATATAAAAAAATGTTAAAAAATGTGTTAAAGTAAAAAAAAGTGAAGTATTCATATATAAAAAAAATATGAAATAAATGATCAATAAAATGAAGGGAAATTTATAATACAAAACAAATATATTTAGTGAATTTAAATATTAAAAATAAATAAAAATTGCAAGTAAATAAAATCCTAAAAAAATAAAGTTATTTATACTGTTATATCGATTATAACAGTTATAACAGTTAATGAACATACAAAAAAAAAATAAAAATGTTATTAATATTATATTTTAATTGTTATTCCTAACCTTGTATACAATTTATTTACCTATACTTAAATATAAAAATATTTTCTTGTTATAAAATTATATAATTTAATTTTATATACTTTTATATATAGATATGTTATATTTTCTATTTATTTTAAAAAAAATAATTGTTATAATTATACATATTATAGTTATTTTGTTAAAAAATCATAAAATTATATGAAATTATTTAAAAAAAATATAAAATTAATTTATTTAAAAAAAAATGTCGGTCTTCATATACATATTTTTTATTATTATGAGATGAAAAAAGAAGCAAGTTTATAGTTTTAAATTAAATTTACAAAAGTAACTGTTATAAAATACGGTTAATTCATAATTTTATTAATTTTTATTACTTAAATTATTTTTTTTTTTTAAATTTTCTCAATTATCAACGAAATATGGTGCAATTTTAAGTTTTTTTTTTTTTGTTGAAAAATTATTTTGTCAAATTCAAATAATTAATATATAGTTTTAATAAATTTAATAAAATATAGAAGAAAAAATAAATAATAAAGCAAAAAAAATGTATTTGCCGGGTAAATATTTCTTGGAAAAAAAGAAAATGAAATTTTTTAAAAATTTTTTTCACTACAAATTCCACTTTTTCAAGACTTCAATATTTTGTTTTAAAATTTTAAAATATGCAGTCGAAAACGCTTTATTAAATATTTGTATATCTAACGTATTTGCATTGCATTTAAGTTTTTGCCCAGATGCAATTTTTCTAATCAAATATAAAATGTAGAACATCCACAGTACAGATATAATATGCACAGAAAGTTCTGTCCGAAAGCGTGTTCGACTGTAATTTAAGTATTAATTCACTGTTTTAAAGCTTTATTGTTAATATTATTACTTTTAATCTTAATTCACAATGGTTCACAATGTACATATGAAAATTTAACATTGTTGTAAGACACAATATTGTTTTTTTTTTTGAATTATTTTTTTGCAATATATTTCTTTTTTTTTATTCAAAAATATCGCCACTATTTTAATATTCTTAATAAATTGTTAAATTTATTTAATTTAATTTTTATAGTTGTTATGCTTGATTAAGATCTTCTTATTGTGAATGTTTCATATTTTTTATGTATATAACGGCTTCGTTATTACTTATTTTAAATTAATTTAGAAAATTAATTTCAAATAATTTTTTTCTAATTACGAAATAAATGTATAATGTATTTGTATAAGTATAATATATGAATTTATATTTACAGCTAAAATTAAACAATTTAGATTTTCTTTTATGCTATATACAAGGCTATTATGTAAACTGTACTACAAATATAACAGTTAATATAACTGAAAATTAAAAACAATTTTTCAAGTTGTTTAAATTTTTCAATGAAAACTTGCCTCAATTCGTGACTTTATTAAAGCTGGTCTTCTTCTACTAGGGCAAATCAGATATAATTATCTGCATATATATTAGCCTCATTAGCTGGTCTAGTGTAAGTAATGAAAAATTTTTTACAAAAATTGAATTTTATTTTGAGCTCTTCAATTTACTTATATTTACTGTTGGTTTTTGATATTCGAGTATTTCTTATATATATTATTAGTATAAGCAATACTTATTAAATCAGAAATGTTAATAAATTAAGAAATATCGCTCTATTGTATCTTGTGCATCCAATTAGCTATTCTGTTTATATACAACAGATAACCGTTATATCATGTAACGAAACAGTTATATTATTCTTTTCATATATGCTCATGATTTTCTCTTTCAAATCTTTTATTCTTATTCTTAATAAGATTGCTAACACTCTTATTTGCATATATTCATGTTTGATTGCCGTTTCCGGTATGAATTTCTCGTATGCTGTGTTGTTTTTCTCCCGATTAAATCAATAGAGTTAAAATTTGTCATCTTATATGTTTCATGGTTATGTTCTAATCTTTTGGGTAGTCTATTACCATACTGGTTCAATATTAAATTTAATATTACTTATATATATCCAAGAAGAAGGATAAACAACTATTCTATTGCATTTTATAAGTACACCGATGTTCTAAAAAGGGAATACATATTACAAAATAATAAGAACAACTTGGACACTACATTTACCAATACTTTTTTATCATATTAATGTATGTATATTCAGTTATCAATACCTTTTAATTCATCCAAGTATTAGGTTACTTGCAAGTATTTCAAATTTAATAATATTTAATTATAAACTTTGAAAACAAATGTTCGTTGAAAAATTAAGTGTTTTAAACTCAACAGAAATAAGAATTTCATTACTCTTTCTATATATTTTCGATGAATGATGTTGACATTTTCATGTTCATGTACATACACTTTAGTGGTATAGGTTAAATACATTTATATTTCATATTTTATAGTATGTAAATAAATAATATACTGCGAATAATAAAACGTGATTACACGAAATAAAATATATTTTGTCATAATATTATTATTGTCATCTATGGCTGAGGAATGCTTCTTAATATACGTGACATTTAAAACAAATATTGTTGTTTTTTATTTGTCTTTCTTACTTAAATATTTTATATTGTCATTGACTTGACTAAAAAATACGAATTATTTAAATATTAATAATAAAACAATTGTTATTAAATGTCCTTATAGAAAAATTTTTATATATTTTTCATTCATTTGACAAGTTTATGTTTAGTATACCTAATAGAGAAAACAAGAAAAATTAGATATTCTTAAATAGGGAAAGATTATCAAATATCAATTTGTTTTTTAGTTAAAAATGGGGCTATTTCCCCGTATATCAAAAATTATATACAACTGACAACTAGTCATGAATTCCAAAACGACATGTCGCACGCATCATAATTTAAAATTTACGTTGCCAACGCAACTGATTATTGTTTTAAATTTTTTTTTTGCATGTCTTCACGCAAGATTGAGACATAAGCGATTTTTTTATGTGACAAAATAAATTTTTAAATCTTTAATCTTTTCCGCTTTATTGAAATAATTTTAAAAATGTCAATTTTATAATAAAATGGCCTAGCTTTTGATCAATTTATATCTTAAGTAGAGCATTACTTTAATCTCATATACTTACAACCGTTTGCCAATAACTCTATTATTTTCACTGATTTCCATAAATTCTGTACAGTAAAAATTTTTTCCAAAATCTTTCCTTCCTAATGTAATTTTTCAAAATTTTATTATGTATTTGCTTATACATAATTTTTATTATCATAATAATATTTAATAATATTTATTTAAATTTTATGACACCCTTAAAGAGTCTTAAAATAGCTATTCATATATATATACGAATACGATATGTGAATCTCGTTATTACTCCAGAGAATATTTTTTTGGAAAATTTCCTCCTGAATCATATTTTATTTTGTTATCGTTAAAATATTTTAACCTTGACCATCAAAACTTGACTTTTTTTATAAGTTCCAATTTTTAAGCATTTAATAAGAAAACACATAAGTAAAAAACAGAAAAGAAAAATAGTAAAAAAAAAGCATTAAATAAATAAAAAATCTATTTTTGTATTTTTACAAATTGAAAGTGTTTGAAGAAAAACACAATTTTTATTTTTATATCATAACAGCTGGCTGTTTTTTTATTATAGCAAGTGGTATACTCGTAACATATTCTTAATTATTTATGTTAATTTAAAGAATACAATCAGTGACGATATCACAGATTCTAATCACTATATTAGAATAATTTACTATGTATATGGGTATAAAGTTTCATTTTTCTGCCACGAGAATAAGCAGCACTGCTATCAGATTATATCATTTATTCCAGTTTTTTTGGAAATGTGCCAACAGTATAAATAAAACAGCTACGTCTATCACTCTTTTGGCGGTCGTAATGCCGTCTTAGGTACAGTAAAGCAGAAATAATTGACAAAACTATAAGTGCGATGTGGAAAATAACAGTGTGTCACTATTTGAAGTTAGGTCACTTTTTTAATTTTTCTGCCTTTGGATTCGTTTTAGTCATTGACTGTCCACTCAATCCTTTTTGCATAAAATTATACATTTTTGCACATACCTCTCATCCTCCCTTATGCATTTTTTGCCAGTGTGTAGAGCTGAACAACTGTGATAAACAACATTGTTATTCTAAATAAGACATGAAGTAAATGATTTTCCGATTCTCACAATTTTATAAGAGAAACAAAAATATCTCAGAATCAGCACATTTCTTAAGATCCAAATTTGAGTTAAAAATCAATATACAATATTGTATACTCAGATAAAATATTGTTTGTACCACTCTACGAATTGACTTTTATTTATTATTATAACATCTATATACGCGATCAAATACAAACACGTGAATCCTATTATTGTGTACTACTGTCATCGATATATAAGAATGTTAGGGATGAATGTGCAAAATCTTTCAGAAAAAAATAATATTGAATTATTTGTATTCTTCACACTCACTATTATACTTAACATCAAATTGTATATCGTTGAAATTCACCACTGGTGGTGGTTATACTCAAACGTACTTCTGATAGTGAGCACACTACACTACAGAGATTCTTTCAAATTATATTCAGAGCGTAGTGGGATTTTTCTTTCATCTTTTTCTGTTTAATACTTTTATTGTGAATTTATGATGCATGCATATACTACACAATAGGAGCGGGAAATGGGAATTATTATGAATTCATGTTTTTTTCTTTCTTTCTTGCATTTTTACTATGTAGAACTAGAATAATATTTTATTTATACAATTTTACTCTTTCTTTGCCTTTCTCTTTTATATTTCTCATATTATATAATAAAATATACAAAACAAAATATTTTTAGTATTGCCAGATTCAATTAAATAAATTAAATAAAAACAAAACATAAAATGAAAATTATTCTTATATAATATTTTTGTTTTTTTTTAATATAATAAATTATAGCATAAATAGTATAATAAAATTTTTATTATTTGTATAAATGTGTATGTACACATAATGGTTCTTCGAAAGAGTAGAAAAAAAAAACAACGGAAATATTCTTATACTTATTTAATGTTCGTAAATCTTTTAATATTTTTTTAGATTTCTTAACAGATTATTTAATCTCTGGTTATATCTCTGGAAATATTTGAAGATAAATTTTAAGATATCAACGAAGGATATAATGATGAGATTTTCACTTTGTGTCACAAAAATTTGAAGGGGGGAAAAAACCTCTTGAAAAATCCTTAAATCATTTTTTGGTCTGTTTTTCATACCATTTATTAAATAGCAGTTGAATATTTAAGAAAAAACTTTTATAAAAAGAAAGCAAATTAAACTCTTAAAAAAAAGTTATTGTGGGAAAAGAAAATCAAAATCTTTTGAAAAATAATGAATTCTTTGAATGAATACAATTGCAATTTAAAAGGAAGGTTAAATTAAAACTATATGTGGGGGACTATTAATGCTGCCATATACAAAAGATTTATGGCTATAGAACTACTTAAGAATTTAAAATTTATAAAAGTGAAATTTTGTAAATAGTCTCAATGTATATACATTATGTAGTATGGTTAGTATTGAAATGAAATTTACAAATAACAATATGATGATAATGAAGTTGCTGTGACAATTTTAACGAAAACGTGGCAATTAATAATGAAAATGAATGTTAGAAAAATTACTATCTTTTGCAGTTCTACAGGCCTTCATTTTCTTAGAAAAATTTTCCAACACGTGCCGACCTATTTATTAATCGATTTGTTCAATTCGATCAATTTAAAAGTTCCTCGCCGAAAAATTTTTCGATCATAAAACATTTCTCTTTTAAAAGATTGATTCTGTTGATGTTATATTTTCACCGTCCTTTTCGAAACGTATGTATATTCTATCAATACATGAATATGCTTCAATTCTTCCCAAAAGTTTCGACAATTTTTTTTTTTGTCTTTAATTTTTACAAATATAAAAACTAAATTGTTTAGTTGAACGTTAACCTTACAAAAGAGGAAGACCTTTTTGAATGGTTGTTCATACATTTTTAGCACTTTTCCAAAAAATTTTTTGAAAAAAGTGCTTATTAGTTTCACTCTGTCCGTCCGTCCGTCCGTCCGTCCGTCCGTCTGTCCGTGTGTCTGTTTACAAAACTTCTACACCCTTGAAGATAGAAAGCTGAAATTTTATATATACATAGATCTTTACTAGAAACTTATTTTCGTAGAACAAAATTTTTACCTATCTCCCCCCCTCTAGAAGTTATACCCCCCCAAAACCCTAAAAATGGCCTTTTTTAAATATTTGTTGCAATGAAACCATAAGTATTTTTGAAATTTTGCAAACGCAGAAAGGCAGCGGCTTGCTTCCCCTAGCGCGGTATACTATAGTTAAACTTTAAAAAAACAAAATGGCCGTTGAAATTTACCGTTATCTAAAGTCCTTTTTTTCCAAATTTTTGATGTCGTTTTTCTTCTAGATCCTATATTCTAGAACTTTGAAATTTTAGGGGCTTTTAGACATTAACAAATGGTTCATTTCGTTAGAAGAAATTTTTTTTCCATCTCCACCCCCTCTCAAGTTATCACCTCTTGAAAATCGTAAAATTTGAATTTTTGACACCCTATATTTCCGAAACCGCAAGCTTTTCCAAATTTTTATAAACGCAAAAAGCTAACGGTAAATTTCGTGACACTAAAAAATATAATTATTTTTCTTAACTCACACAATTAACCCTTAAAATCGAGCATAATGTTAACCCCTTTTTATGTTAATTTTTGCTTTATTTCAAAGACTGCATATATGCGTCATCCTAAATATATGCAATCCTAGTAATAGTTTTGTATATGAATGAAAATAATTTTTATAGTGTGATAGGTATACATAGACTGTATTTAAAAGCGGAATTTTCACTTGTTGAAGGGAAAAGTGCTACAATACAAACCATTGGTTTGACCCAACTTTATTTTTAATTAAGGAAGAAAAAAAATATTTGCAATATTTTTTTTTTAACTCCTAAAGCCTAACCGATAGGAAGATGACTTGTGAACCGAATAAAAAATTAGTTGACAAAGTTGCCAGATCGGCTAAAATTGGAGAAAGCTAATACTTTACCTCACCTATAAAATTAATGTTTTTTTTTTTTTTTTTAATGAAAAGTTAAAAATTCAAATTCGTTAAACTTTAAAGTTATGTGATTCTGAAATCTGAACGGATTATAACTAATATAGTAATTCATGAGAAAGTACTTCTACGATCTCTAAATCGTATTTTAAAATGCGCCTAGCTGACACGAGAACTCCGTTACACTTTAAATTTTAAAAAGTAAAGAAAAGAGTTGAGTGTTACTTAAAGTCGCTGTTACTCGGAACCGGTCGAGCTGTGACCATTGTGCCCATATATGAATTTTGTCTCCTCATAAAGGTCTATATGCAATGGTATACAGCATTATAAGACAATTGGTATTACAGCATATAACACACTGTATAACTTAAATATATTTCTTTGACCTTTACTTAATTCAATTGGTTTTATGGTATACTCTTTCCAATTTTGTTTAATTTTAGTTTTGTAGAATATTTTAGTGAAGTAGAGATACTAAATAAATTTCTTTTATTTTATTACTTTGTTTTCTTATAATATTAACTCATCAATTAACAAATAAAAATAATAAAAATTTCTTTGGTATATAACGTATAAAAGTTACATTATTACCTTGATAGTATAACGGGACTATTATTTTATATATGTATACATACACTTCGTACTTATATAATATACATGTCATTTTTATTAATTTTTTTTTTTCATTTTTATATCAAATATAGTAAGTATACGGGGAAAAATTACTTTAATATTATATACTTATTACATAAGTATAACTTTGTTATATAAGTATTTCTCAAGGATAATCGATAATAAAATAAGAAAACGTAAAAAGAAAAAAAAATTATAATTTCATATTTCATCATAACTATGTTGTATAGTTTACATACTAACTATAATTATTGTATAAAAACTTTAAATAAAATGATGATTATAAGAAATGAATTGCATTTTAAAAATAAGAAATTCAGACACAATCCAATTAAAACTAAATTTAAAATACATACATATTTACTGGATGTATAGTGAGAAAAATTTACGATTATTAAATTCAAAAATTTTACTACCTACTGCAAATCATGTGGTGAAAGTGCAGCTGAATTTCTCAAATGAAGGTTTACTTCTTCTATCTTAATTTAAAACAAGTGTCAAGTTGTTGAAGTAAGTCTTCAAATTAGCCTTTATCTCAAACTTGGTTTACACGGCAGCTCCCATTAGTCTTAAATTTATTATTATTATAAATAATTAATGATGTCGATAAATACTTATTACCTCATCCGGTTTATTATCCTTCAAAATTGTCAAAATGTCAGATAAGAGCGAGATTATTACAGTAGCTGCCACCATATTAAAAAAAATATTCTAATAATTCTTGAATAAATTCAATTATTATTAAATAATAATAATGAAAATTATCATTTTAAGATTACTCCTAAACTTTGCAAAATTATTTGAAAAGGAATCACTTCAATATACATTCTATGGTGGTCCGGTTCTATTATAAACGGTATATCGGTATGTATATCTATCAATCACGTGGCAAGCTACCAAATTAAATATTGATATTATAAATGTTACAATATTCATCATTTTCTCAATCATTTTCTCAAATTTTTACAATTTGCTAAAATGCATAATTTATTATACAAATAATAATTGCATTCGAATATTTTATAAAATTGTTTGAAAGTATGTATCTGAAAAAGTGCTTGCATATGGAAGTTAGTGTATAAAAACAAAAATCATTATAAATTCTCGTATTAGAAATATTTTACATGAAAATATTGAAAACCAAGTTACAAGAGAAGAGAAAATTAAAAGAGAACATTATTTATGTACATGAAAAGTTTCCACATTTTTACACGTATACACCATGTTGCTTGCATTTGTTGCATGTGATAAACTCTTACAATATGATGTTATAATTTTATAAAATATGGAAGTTATACTTAAACACCTTCCAACCATATATGTGTATTTATTTCCTGAATTCATCATATTTTACAATACACCGGATTCATTAATTCAATCTAAAAAAGAAGAAAAAAAGATTGACAAGCGGGTGCTAGAATCAGGTACTTACATATTGTTGCAAGATTTTCCCCCTATTGAATCCTGTATAATGTATTAAGTGTACGTATAGCTATAAAATATTAAGAATCCAAAAAGTTAATGCGTTATTTCCTGCCCGGAATTAATTTAAAAAAAAAAAGAAAAATAAAAAACAAAAAAAAATAAACAAAGTACTTACTTTTGTGTACTTTATACAAACAAAATGTTAACAAAAAAAGCTTTATAGTTAAAATGGTGCACAGTTAAGTCATCATCAACATCCGCGGTTTTTAAAATAATATATAAAAATTTTCTTCATAGACCATTTAATAAGAATGATGATATTTTTTTTCTGTGTATATTTACTTTGTTCTATATTTTATGACGTACTTGTATTTAAAATAATTATACTTTATAATATAAAATATCTGTCCTGCTAACAATAAGATGTGTAAATTATTTAATAGAAATAAAGATTCAATAACAGTTTCTTCTTATTCATTTAGGTGCCGAGGCACAGCGGGTACAAGGGCAACGAGATCCCCATCCCCGATCGGAGGTTCTTTTCTGTGGACTGTTAATTTCCTTCATTAGGGGCTGGCTTTACGTTCTGTTTGAGGGAGAATCGAATCTTTCCCTGAAGGCTAGTGGGGGATGCCATCACGCGAAGTTATTCCTTCCATCTTACTCAAGGAAGTTTTCCTTAGAGGAGATGGATCGAAATTGGATTCATGCTATTATGGTGAAATATGTCTTCTTTTAGTGTAAATTCTGTCGGGACAATGAGAAGATAGCCATACATATTCAATGTGGCTGCTTTGCTCTAGCCATCAGGAGGCGCAAGTGATTTGGATTGTGGTTTCTCTGTATTGTTGAGCTAACGTCCAAATCCCTGAGGCTTGGGACCGGGTTAGTATAATTGAAAAAGGGTGTTTCACTAATTGAATAGGGGGCCTGGCTGTGGTGGTTAGAGAGTTAATTTACAATCCATCACAGTTTCTTTTTAACATGATTGAAAAAACTGACATATTTATGGCTTGGAAAAAGGATTCTGTATATGGAGTAAAGATTTTTTAGGTAATGTGATAAAAAACATTATTTTTTTATTTTTAAAGTTGATTTATTTCAAGTAAAATGCCTGAAATTAGAAAAATTTGTTAAAAAATGCTTGTATGTTTTTCTCTTTTAAACTAATTAGCAAATTAAATGGCCGTCGATTCGTGGGACTGTCACTAATATTTAATTAAATGTCACTTTCACGAACGTTAAATTAAATTCACAATAGCATTGTAAAAAACTATTAAATCATAATTATAGATGTTAGTCAGTGAGTGCTCAACTAACTTATATTTATGTAAGCATATAAAACAAAAAAAAATAGAAAAGAGAAATGAAAATTCAAATTTTTTTTGTAAGCAGCCCATAGTTAACAAAGAGGAAAAAAGTTGCTTTTCATAGTTTAATGGTTTCCTTTATGCTGGTTTTTATTCTTTTTATATAATGGAAACTTCCATTATTTCATTTTGAAAAATTTATGTGAAACCGACCACTGATTTTTCGTTTTTTCACTCTTTTTGATTTCATATAAATATTATAGAAAAAGCCAAGCCAATCATAATGTAAAAAAAAAACAGAATTAAGTAAAAAATTTTTTTTTTTGAATTTGCTAAGACTAAAATTTTTTTTTTCAAGAACTTGCCAAACAAGTTCTTTATATTTTCTTTTTAATATGAATACCATATACATACAAACATACACATACATATTATAATTACAATGTATAATATTATATTACAATTATATACTACATTATTTGGCCATACTATATAAAAATAGTCTGACGATGATGCAATGAAATCAGAAATACACTGGAATAATTGTGAATAATATTATTTATTAGAAATAAAGGCGGCAGGTTATTTTTGAAAAAAAAAAAATTTCAAACAAAGTTTTGCCGGCATTTAAATTATTTAATTGTGTATGCAATTTAAATATTTAAATATATTTACTTGTATGTGCCTTTTGCATGTACCCATACATAAATATAGTGTGCACGATGTAGTTTTAAATAAAAGTTCAATCAGTTTCACTTTACCAAACTGATTGACCCTAGAAATGTGAAAAAAAACAATGCTCTGAAATCAATTAAAATACAAGCATGGAGAATTTAGCATTCTAGTTTTTCACATTCTTGTTTCGAGTAATAGAGTAGATTGTAATTGAATAAGGGGTGCGTTGAACCAAAATTGATATTACATATACGAGTACAAACATACACAAATAGAAAATGATAATTTTTCAAAATTATATGCATACTTTTAACTGCACCAACTATTTCCTGTAATAAAAATAGTGTTATTTATAGTTTTACAATTTATATTAATGGTTTTCTGTTTAATTTTTATCATGCGAAATTCAATACTATGCTGGTATAGTGATGTTATATATGTATGTATGTATATACAAAATGATTTAAATTTGGAAATTTTTTGATTACAAAATGGAAAGTAGAAAATTTTCAACTTGAAAACAAGGAAAAAAATAATCAAAACAATTGCTGGGAAATAATTGGGGAAAAAAGTAAATGAACAATTAAAAAATTTTGATTGCTTTTTTTTTTAAAAATACAAGATTGTACTCTTATATCAGATAATTCTCTATACATTTTGATCATGTTTCTCATTGAGTAATATTCAAACTATAATAATCTATGTATGTATGTATATTTTTCTGTATAACATGACTTCATCTATCTTTAAATTACCAAAAAAAAGTTTATTACAAAATAGAGAAGAAATAGAGTTGAACTTGTCAACTCCATGACACTTGTGCGAATGGTTTCTATAAGATTTATATGTCTAACATATAACCATAAGTTTAAAGTCTCTAAACTTGTTTTAGTGAAATTTCGGAACAGTTATCTTGGAAATGTTTGAAGCATGTAAAATATTTTTGGAGTAATTTGACTGCTACTTATGAAATCACAATTAAATTTTGCGTAATAGTGGCCTTGTTACGGAACTCCTTTACCCGAATTTTAAATACTCTATGCTTTACAGCTTCAAAGATTTGACTAAATTTCATTTGAAATTGCATAACATCTATTCAAACTGTTCTTCAATCAAACCAAAATTAAATAAGGGTGGTTCTGTAACTATACTATAAGCGGCATTTTTAACAATTTTATTACATTTGCTCAATTTGCTTTAAAGCTATCGCTGGGGTGAACATATGTATTTAAATTGACTAAGGATTCGACGCTGATCAGTTTTATGTAAGTGCCTCATATCTTAGCCGTTAATTTCTTACCATTACAAATGGAGTGGTAAATTTAAAATAAATGAAGTGCTAAAATTCCTAGGAATGTACAACATTTTTCCTAAAATAAAACATTTGTTTCAAAGGCAATTCCGAATGGAAATATTAGAATCCCTATACCGTTCTGCTTTTTACAGAATCGAACAGAGAAGCTTTTAAAATGAATTGGCATACTTATACTACACAAAAGTATAAATTTAATTGCTTCTATTTGAAGTTTTTAAAGTTTTAAGTCACGAAATTTTAGTTTTAACACACCAAATATTTTCCATGTTATTTAGTCAAAACTCTTCAAACATTAACCCCATAATAAATTTCGAATACTTTCAATTTTAAAATTCCGATTTCATATAAAATCAATTAAATTACAAACTATTAAAATTTCTATATGAAAAGTTTTCAACTAAAATACCGAACATGTTTCTAAATTTAAATTTAACTTTCAATTCATCAGAATTTACCTTCACATATTCATGCATACAAAAACATATATAAATATAATTACTCTCAATTAATTCTATATTTGTACTTTTATTGTATAGTTCATTTTTTCAATCGAAGTCCTTCATTCCATTCATTTTATTCAAAATTATTGTCTCATAATTCAATTATCAATGAAAACTCAACAAAAAAAAAGTTTTAAATTATTTTTGCATAAAATTTAAATTGAAAAAAAAAAAAAATTAATGGGAGAGTTGATAATATTTTTATGCTCAATCAAATAATTTATTTTTCACTCACAATTTAACAATTCTACTCGTTCCCTTTCCGCGCCTTTTTTCCGAAATAGCATGTGTTTAAATTTCAATTTATGAATAAAAATTTATGATTTTTTTTTTTGTTACAACAAATAAAATTTTGATTGAAAAACCACTATGACCTTTAAAAATTTTATTTTTTTTTCCACAATGTAGTTTGAAAAACTTGAACGCTTGAGTGATTTCCTTTATATAGGTAAAAACAAAAAAAAATATCTGATGTAAACCGCACATAACCGACTGCAAAGTGAAATGTCAAATTTAGTGAAAATGTTTCACAAGATTATGGAAATTCCATTCAAACACTTTCAAATTTACATTTAAAAAAAAACTAATTTTGGCTATTAGTAGAGATTCACTTTAAGCCGAATTTCGTGAGTCAGTTACTTCCGGATGCAAACAGAGCTCAAATATTAAATTTCAAGAAATTAAGTTAAATAGTTCCTATGAGATATGATCAAAAACGTAAAATCGGCCCAGTAGTCGAGAAACAGTTAGAGAGATCTGACATATACCAAAAATTGATCAAACCGGTTCATTCTGAAAATAAATGTGAAAATCGGCTGAGCAAAACTTGAGATAGTGATCTGAACAGACAGACGAGTGCAGACCGACAGATCAAAAAACGTCTCTTTAAAAATAGTTTACTTAGTCTTTCGTAGTATGGAAAAAAGCATTTCGGCCGAAAATTCGATAGGTGAAATTTGGTGCCATCACATAACCTCTCTTATTGTATGCAATTCGGTCGATAAAAAAATCGTTAAAAAATAATATTAATTTGTGGTATTTTTAAACGCTAAATATCACCCATTCATTCATTTTTTTATTTTGTACTTTTATAATTTATTCGCACAATTGAAAATAAAAATTTTACCTGCGTTTAAATTTCAATATTATTCAGTTTGTGTCGTGATTGAAACGCTTGATTAGTGATGTTGTCGTTTACTCTTTTTCCTTTTATTTTTCTATTGTGAATTTGATTTTACTTTCTGTTTTGGTGTTTTTTTTTTGTTATGTTCCACCCTCAACCATGTACATAAATCTTTTTATATTCTATATACCTATTTTTGCTATTTAAATCATGAAAACGAAAGGAAATGACAGAAAATCTTCACTTTTGCGTTGATTTTTTTGTTTTTGGCTGCTTTGTTTCGTGATGGAATTTAACACTCTTTTTGATACCTACTTATTTAGAAAATAATGTGAAAAAGTAAAAATGAAACGAGGTTTATGCATATTTGAATTGTAAAAGTGACTAACTATAAGTATATAGAGTTACGGAGAAGAGCATATTTTGTGAAAAATAAAGTCATTCAACGAAAAAGATAAAGGTTAAATATTGTGCTTTCAAATTGTGAACAATAAAATTCAACTATTTGTTTCCTAATTGAAATTTTATGATTCAAACTGTATGTGTATAGGGAGAAGATCAAAATGGTAATAATAAAAATTTGACATAACCCTCAAACCACCAGAGGATTGAAAATAATAACTAAATAAATTTAAATTCTAGTTCTTTATATTGCTATGAAATTGAGAAATATTGAATAATTAACGTAACAAGCGTTATACATTAGTGATTAAACAGTATATATATATAACACTTTTGTACAGGGTAGTTACAAAAATTTATTGCGGTAGATGGTTTTATAATTATTAAATGGAGTAAAAACGTTTAAAGGTTAATTTTTATTCGTATACAAAGAAATTTTCGCGAAGAAGAGCGTTGCGTTTAGAAACTATACTACACCTAACCACAAGATCATGTGAGTATTGCAGTATACTTAATAGTACTTATAGATAAAGCCTTAAATGGAAAACAAGCAATAAATCGCAAGTATCTAAGGAAATTGAATAGTTGCAAGGGAATATAGCCAACCTAGTTACATTGTCCTCAGTTCCCGTCTACAGTATACCAGTAATTCATTCTAGACATAAGAGAATTGGATAACAACTCCTTAATACTGGAGAAAACGATGGTATTAACGATTATATCGATTATTACCGTGTAAAATTATTGATTAAAACAGACATTAACTAGAATTGAGACTATGTACTTAAAATATTAGAATAACCTGTATTTTTACTCTTAGATTTTAGATCAAATTTAACTTAAATAATTTTTATAAAAATTTTTTTGGTAATTTTAAGGCGACTTTATATTCAATTTTAAAATTAAACTGTTTCTACTTTTTTCTAATAGCATATTCTTGCATTTTATTTAACTAATGTACATACAAATCAGTAGCTATATGCTTAAGTATTATAATACATTTTATCTATTATAATACTCCTAAAGACATACAATTATATTTTTCTAGTAACAATATCAGAGCACTTATGTATATATTTGCACATCTATACATATTTTATATTCAATTGTTCACAAACTCTTGTACATACAGCAAGAAGCATTGTAATTACTTTCAAATTGTTAGAATTGAAAAATTTTATGTACTTTTAATAGACTAAATTTTGTTGAGAACATTAACAACTATATATTGATATTTGTATGGATCTCTGTACGTGTATATACATTTATAGTTATACATTTGATCAACTTATGTGTGTTCAAGGAGGTATAGTTAAAGTATAATATGTATAAGTAGATAAAGTTCAACTTAAAGTTAATGGGAATTGTTGTATATTAACATTAAAAATAAGTGCTGTTTTGTTATCATTTTTTTCTTATCACGGAAAATTATGTTGAACTTTTCCAATTTCTTGTTTTTCCTTATCGTCGTCGAATTGTTCTTTAAAAGTTCGAATTGTTCATTTTGAGTATAAAATATTTTTTTATTTTTTCTGATAAAAAAAAATACGAAAAACATTTAAGTAATTAGAATAAATTGTGTTTGCGGTTAAAATTGATTGTATGCAGGTTTTGTAAGTTTTAAGAATTTCTTAATTTCGCATATATTTTTCTGGTTTATCAACTATGGGAAATTTCTTTCAAGTATTATATAGGTAATAGATAATGAGGGAATGATGAAATTTTACTTTTTTTAAATTTTAACATTTCATTCGGTTTTGCGAGCTTCAAAGAAACTCTTTGAGATTGTATTACATGAATATTAAAATTTCAAAATTTTTCATTTAATTTACTATGTATGCATATGCACGTAACGTACTATCTACAAATAAAGTTCAAATCATAGTAGACACGTGATTAAATTTGACTAGTGCAAAAATTTTTGGTGCTTTTTTTGCAAATAATCGTGATATACCAAATAAGTATGTTAAGATTACATTATTAAATATGCATTTCAATATTATTGTGAATATTTTTGTAATAAGTTTAAATATTCGCGTATTAAAATATTTATAAGTATATTTATTTTTCATTGTACCCCGTGGCTTTGAAAATATTCCGCATTGAAAAGCATGGCATGCAATGAATATGTTATTCAAAATCCTGTACTTTCTATAACATTCACAAGCGAATAAGTAGCACAAATTTCTATATTATCATTGTTCAATTTGATTATGTTATTCTGTGAAAATTTGATTATTTAATTTTGGTTGGATCTAAAATTTTGGATAAAACTACATAAATTTGCAATTTTTGTCTTTTAAACTAAAATTTGTACATATATGTACAGGATAACCAACTACTGACGAATTTTAAAGAAAATAATTTAAACTTTTCAAATCTTTACATTTTTATCTAAAAATTCTGTTTATGGTTTGCTAAATTTTGCCCTCCAAGTTTCGAATAATCAACAATTTCTTTTAATTAATGAAATTTAAAATTTAAACTAAATTCCCTCCAAAGTACGTTTCTTTTCAACTTATTTGAATATTTTATTTGGCCTCATATTTCCGAAACCACAAATTATATACTTACAATATATGTCTAAATATATAAATAATTTTATATAATTTTAAAATACACAATTAATAATCTAATCACACTTTCATCATTATGTAATTCATTAATTTTTTACAAATACATATACATAAATTTTCTATACAAGTTATAAATAATAAAAAAATTTTTATTTTGTCAATATTCTTATCGTGTGCAAAAAATTAAAACAAAAAAAAAAAATTATTACACTTTCACCTTTGTTAGAAAGGTGAAAAGAAATATAAATGTTATTGGCAATTAATTTTGCGTGTCTTGAATATTCATTAGATATCCTTAATAATTTCTCTATTATTATTTTTTGCTATTTTTCCTATTTTATATTTATGTAATAATAAAAACGCATAAATTTTCGCGTAACGTTTTGTTAATTTGATAGACATTTACTTTTTTATATTCTTACAATATGATTAAAATGAATTATTGTGTTGTTAATAGAAGTATAATTATGCAATTATAAAAAAAAACAAAAAAAAAACATTAATTCAGATTAAACCAAAGGTTTTTAAAGTAGCACATTTTCCTTGGACAAATAAAAACACTGCACAAATTTAAGTTATTCTCATTACTCTATTAAATTATATCGTAATTGTTGCATACCTTCAGGATGAGAATTAAATTGTAAAGAAACATTATGGTCGAATTCGATTAGTTGCTAATTAAGTTAGTCCAGATAAATAATTATTTTTTTTTTATTATTATAAGAAGATATTTACCATTTTTTACTTGGTAATAAGAAATTTGGAAAAATATGCAATTTCGAAAAAAATATGGTATTAAAAATTTAAATTTTAGCAGGCGAAAACTATAATAGTATTTTGAAGAAAAAAGAAGTTTAACATAATTGTTAATTTTAATAGCCACGAAACATGTGAGTACGACGTTGTTTTAATGTTAGAAAAATAGAAGTTATCTTGTTTTTGACTTTGTGGAACCCAAAAACATTGTTATTGAATTGTGGAATGTGTATGTTATTGCCATACAATAAAATGTCAAAAAAAAATAGATTTTTAAAACTTTAACGAATACAAAAAATAAACAAGTAGCTGAAATATTTTTTCTAGATAATAGAGAAAATGCGATTCTTAACAAAAATCATTTGCGTATAACAAATGTCAATTTTCTATCTTAGGTTTTGTAAAGGTTTTGTAAACAAACACACGGAGAGATAGACGAACGAATGAACAGTTAAATTTTATTGAAAATATGCTAAAAAATAAAAATAAAAAATACAAATAAAATCATTTCTTTTGCCTGTACTTATGAAAATTTTTTGACGTGTAAAACTTATTCAAGAGCAAAACTTCAAAAAAAAAAAAACAAAAAAGAAAATTATTGTAAATTTGTACAAAAATGTCGAACGTAAAAGTTACAACATAAAAGAAAAAAGTAAAAACAAAAAACAATCTTATTGAAATAGTTCTTTTAACATGAAAATTATTACAATTTACTTATATGTATGTATGTTAATATTAATATATTTTACATATTGCATAATGAACATACATAGAATAATAATTACATGTATTACATGGCATAATATAAATGATAATTTAAGTCTCGTGACCAAATTAAATATTTAATAATAATTTACCTTTGAGGATTCCATTTCTGTTTTTTTTTTTGTTATTATTCTTTAGGGGGAAATGATAAAATTTTGTGACATAATTTGAAAGGTTTACAAGTATAATTATTAAAAAGGAAATAATATTTATAAGCGCCGCATGTCATGCATATTATAATACATATATATATATATACATAATATACGCTTACGTATACGTACAAGAATTCAAATATGAAATAAGAATTTAATTTGAAATTAAATGTGAAATTTAAAATTTTTCTTTATATCAAAGTTGATTGTTGTATTTAATAGTATATTATTTTGGCTCCCCTTTATTGTTAAATTAAAATATTAATTATAAAATTACAGGCCCTATAGATACATGTATAATATTATACAATTGATTAAGAACGTGACTACTTGTTCACAATATGTAAACCATTTATTGAACGTGTATTCAGCTAAAATTGATTGAATGCTATTGTAATAGATTTCATTAAAAACTATTTTACAAATTTTTAAATTTGAGAATTTTTACTTTACTTGATTTACTTCAATTCTTGAAGCTAGATTTACTTCAATTCTAGATTTGTTTTAAAATGAAAAATATACGTTTAACATGGGGCTCTTTTTACCAATCCAAAGCGATTTAATATTGAGTAAGGCCATTTTTTTTTTTTGAAATTATACTTCCTTCCAATTACATAAAATATTAATTTCCTTTAAACATCCTAATTTAACTTCAACATATTCTTGCTGTTTTATAATTTTTTCGCGTATAAAATCAAACCACATATACGAAATTTTCGGAAAACAGTCTGATTTTTTACAAATTAAAAGAATTTATTGTACATTTGAAAAAGAAAATATTTTTGTCGACCTTAAAACGAAATAATTTTATGTTTAAAAAATTTATAAAAAATCTTAATGTTAAAATATCGCCTTTTTACGGATACAATGGCGAGGTATAGAATTTGTCTTGTTATGCGTATAACACAATTTTGTATGTAACAGCCCAATGCAAATTTTCGGTTCAATTTGAAGTACGTATAGCAAAATAAATTTGAACTTGAATTGTTTAGTAAATATATACTTATACTTTTTTCTCGCAGAGGTGATCCCAGATCTTTTCGATCCTTAGAATTTATGGTTTTCTGATATTATTTTTAATAAACAATTAAATTAAGTATTTTATTCTTAATTGAAATTAGAATTTTTCAAATCAAAACCTTAAATTTAAAAAACTATAAATTTGTGTTAAACAGTCCGAATTATAAAAGTATAAGTAGCAATTGTTTTATAATAGCAACTACATATATACATACATATCAGCATCTTATGCTTCAATTGAAATATTTAACAATACTTGAATGATCTCTGAAAATTAGCATGTTGCAAAATCCAGCGACTCTATTGTAATCATAGATTTAAATTATAGCACGAAATTCAATTTGTTATTTATTCCTCTGTTCTTCTCCTCCTCTAGTTTACCGAGAATTTTTAAATTTTATTTTGGATTTAACTATAAGAAAAATCAAATTTTCTGTTTCCCGGAAAAATTCTTTTATGAATTTTATTTTTTGATTAAGTGGCAAAGTACTCGTACCCTAGTGTACTACGCTTTAAGCATAATTTAATTGAAGCAAATTAAAGAAACCACAAAAAATAAATACAGAGAAAAATTTTATGTTAATTTTAATTAATTAATAATATAATTTGGATGAAGTTAATTTTCAAGTTTTTTTTTTATTAAATAATTTTTGTTTAATACCCATTTACCCATTAGGTTATGTCAAGGTCGTTTTATAAAAAAACGCCTTTTTTTTTACAAAATTTATTAACTTTTTGTTTTTGCAATTTATCTTTAAAGTCTTATAATTTTTATTAAAATATTTTACCAATATTTGGTCCTTAACTTTTAAATTATCAAAATATTGTTCACCTACTTATACTCGTACACCTGCAAAATAAAAATTTTTATTAAAGTTTCTCTTTAAAGAAATTAAGAGTAATTTTTTAGTTTTTTCTTACTTTATTATTATTATTCACTTTGGAGTATGAATAAAATCACTAAAATTTTAATAATTGAATAAATTAAGTGATTAGAATTTGTAAGTATATGTAATTTCTCCAGTGGAAATGACAAAAATCAAATAATTGTTATTATTTTTGTTTTGCCTCCTCTGTTTTCACATTTTCATTTTGTTCAAAAACTTTTTCCAAACTTATTTTGTAAAATTAATTAAATATTAACGAATGTTATATGTAAAACACATACGTATATGAAAAGTTTGCCTTTTTTCCAATTAAAATTTTTTTTATAGAATTTGTACTAAGTATATGTGTGTAAGTTTGTAAAACATGAAATTTCAAGGAAATTTGTACTAAATTTTTTGATTCAGTCATTTTGTAATAAAAATTTGCTCAATTAAATTAGACTAAAAACTTTTTAATTTAATTACAGTTTTAGAAATATTCTTTTTTTTTTCTAGGGGCATTTTTAAAAAAATATTAAAATTTTGAAATTTTGGTATTTTGGAAAATTAGATATAAAATTTGAAATCCTTATTTTGATTTCAATTTCCAAAATTTACAAAATCGCATATCGCTGACTTTTCCAGAAATGTAATAAATTAATTGCAAAATCAAATATATAGATGGCTTGATATTTATATTTATAGATAAATCCTCTAATATTTGTGGTTTGAACGACATTGATTTCCAAAATTTGATTTTTGATTGCACCGAGCCTAAATTGTCAAAGTTAGACGAATTAATAGTGAGTAGTTACTCATTTAATTCCGCTCACCCTCAACTGTATTAAAGGTAAATTAGACGCCTCAACTGCCTTATTGCTGAAATTATTATAAGTTTTTTCACATTTTATTTATAAAATTTTAAGTTAAATTTGCTCTTTCCTAAACCTACACACTTTAAGTAAAATATTAATAAAAATATAAAAATAGAAATTCGATTAAAAAATTTTTTTGCATTATATAATGGTGTTGAACAAAATGAAATTTAGTTATAGCTATACGTAAGTGTGTACTAGTATGTATACAAAATCAAATACATAAAGTGAAAAATGTTCAGTCTCGAATAGAATTGCACTCATGTCAATTGAGGCATCTGGTCTATTTTTTGTTTCGTTTTTGATTGACACGAGAGTTAAAAAATTCCTTTTCAAATCAAGGCAATAAAATTATTAATTTTTAAACGTGTGGCTTTGTTGGCCTTCTCTACATAGCTACTTGTATTTGACTGAGAACCCAGTGCTTAGATAAGATTCTAAAATTTAAAATTAATTGAAAATTTATAAAATTTTACAAAATTTATTTTGCATTATAATTGAATAATTAAATGGAAAAAAATCTACACAAATTTAAAAAAAATATTGCAGATTTTTATACTTCTTATACATATAGGAAAAAAATTTAAAGAACACACAACAAGCTATATTCCTCTTAATTTTACCATAAAAAAAAAAAATGATAATACTCAATTAATCCTATATTACCATGCAACAAGGAACAAATATTCAGCTTTAGCTCAATGATTTTCCCAATTCAGATTTTTATCTCCTAATTTTTTATTATTTAAAATTTCGTATATATATACTACAGTATATTTGTATGTATATATACATTGCTACAATGAAATGAAGAACACATTAAATTTTTATGAGCATAGAATGAAATTTTTAAATTGTTGATAAAAAAAAATTACAACTTTAATCCAATTTTCATGGATCTCGGATAATAAACTTGTTGCTTAAAAATTTTGTCAAGTATAATAGAATTAAAGTGTTTATTATCATATTTTATTCATTTTATACTTAATAATAATTAATTTTGTAATATATATATATATATATATATATATATATATATATATATATATATAGATATATATATATATATATATATTGTTATCAAAAGATAAATTTTTTATGAGATTATCAAAACACAAAATGTTTATGTCATTCTTTCAAGTTTATTTTTTTAAATAAAGTCCTTGTTTAGTATTCAAATTTGTTTAGAGAAATTCATTGTGTATATATACATACATACAATGAATTTCTCGTATATATATGTATATATATATAAAAATAAAATGCATTTTAAGGTTTTTGCAAATATCTTTTAAGTACAATTCCAAATAGTAAAAAAAAAATAAATTTTTTCGAAAGAAAAGATTTTTGGCTTTTCCTCGCATCTGTCTGTGCGTTCGTCTGCAACAAAGCAAATAAATAGAAATTAATTGGAAAATTATTTCCCGGTAACAAAACATTTAACCTTCCAAAAGTCCCAACCCCTAAAAATTCTAAAACAAACCTTTATCAAAGTTTATAATTTATTTTAAAGGACAAGTTTAAAGTGCTTAAATTTCATAGAAATTGTAGATATTTATAAATACTAATTTTCAATCTCTTTGCTTCTAGGAATAAATCCCCTCAAATTCTGAAAAGTATTACCCCTAAAAATATGCAAAAATTATTTATATAATAACACGCAAAGATACAAAATTATTAAAATGAAATGTGCTATTTTACAAGCCCTTAATTCAATTTACTTTACAAATTTTGTTATAATTTGAATTTGTATACCTTATAAGATTTATTCCAGTGAGGATTCTTATTACATTTTTTTATATTTCTTTTAATTAATTGAATCATGTTGAATAAATGAATTTTTTCTTTTTTTTGTTATCTTTAATTTCATTATTCAAATTTTTCAGACTTGAATAATTTTACATTTAAACTGAAAGTATTATAGTTATACGAGTATATATACATATTAGAATATATTTACATGCCTACCACAATTTTTTATTCATTCTTACTCTCTTGTTATTGATTTTGTGCACAGTTATATTTTTGTCTTAAAATATTTTAAAGACTTTACTACTCAAATTGAATTAAATTGCTATTTAAATTAATTAGTTCAATAAACCTTTGCTTCTATATTATTTTGAAAATATTTGAATTTGATAATAAATTCAAGAATAATATGATAATACTCGTACATGAATCAATAATGTAGTGATTACGGCAAAGCTCCTCTAATCGAAGAGCTTGGAGTTCGAAAACTGGTTACTATAAAATTTATACTTATTATTATATATTATTCAATATTAAATCCCAATATTCAGCATCATCCAATATTTAAGTAATACAAGTAAAACGCCATGGCAGGCAGGCTATTCACCTTCCAGTTTTGACTCGAAACATATGAATTTGAAGATTGACTCTGAAGTCAAGCAGAGGGCTCTAATATAATAGTATTTTCCCAAGTACGGAAGAAAAATAATAATAATACTCACAATAAGAGAAATGCTCAGGATTTTAGAATTCTGTAAAATCAATCTAACCACAAGCTGGTAATAATTAATTTGATCACGAACTAGTTGTACAAATTCAAGTAACTTTTAAACTTTTATTTATACAAAAAATTATACTCTTCCTTTATTTTCTAACTGAATTACAACTGTAAATTGTTTTGCTTATCTGTAACTTTATTTCATTGATTTAATATTCAACAGGACAATATAACAATCGCATTCTACAAAAATTCTCCATTTAAAAGGTAATCCTTTAAAAACTTTAATAGCATTAAAACAAAAAATAATTAATATTGAAATTTATTACAAATGGTCTCTATGGTACAAAGATTAGTTTCTCGTTACATTTATATACAAAATTCAATTTCAATTATAAAATATTAAAAATCCATAGCTATACAAAAATGTAAAAGGAACAAGAAATTCGAAATTAATTTACACTATAGCCATTATACTTTTTGTTTGTTTATTAAATATAAGCGCTTGTTTTGTGTTTTTTTAATGTTTTTAAATAAACCCTTAGATTTTATGTGAATTTAGAGTGTATTTTTGTATTTTTTTTTTTTTTGCTGTTCATGCATCTATTTCGTTTTTATATATTTTAATTGTAATATACTTTGTTTATATGTAGGGGAATTAAATTTTATACTGCAATACGACAATTATGTAAACAATTTAAAACCCTATAATAGTTGCATATAATTATTGTTGTATATATTAATAAATTTAGAAAATGGAGTATATTTTTAATTACTTTAGAGATTTTATATAAATATGGTAAAAAAATAATAAAGTTAATTAAGAATGCGAAAAAATAAAAG
The DNA here is from genome assembly GCF_029603195.1 of Condylostylus longicornis. NCBI lineage: Eukaryota > Metazoa > Arthropoda > Insecta > Diptera > Dolichopodidae > Condylostylus > Condylostylus longicornis. Next base: position 2,993,695 of record NW_026577982.1, read on the forward strand.
TGAAAAAATTTATTTTGTTTTAAACAATTTTTAACATTTCCGGCCCAAGCTATTTAGCCTTTCTTTTTTATTTTTTTTTAATGGTTAATTATTGAAGTGTTAATGTCAAAATAAAAATACTAGAGAGTTTCTAGTCCCCTTTTAATAAAATTTTCATACTAATTTTCATTTGTATATAAAAAAATTATTGTAATTAAAATCACTAATTAAATTGGGAGAATGAAGTACTCTTCGTGTTAAATATAAGAATTATTAAAAAAAAATTTTTTTTTTCTATATAGGGTATGAAAATATTTGCAAATTTTTTAATTTATTATATTTAATTACGTATAGCAAAGTTTGTTAAATGGTTCTTATAATGTTGGAAATTTTATAAATGCTTAAAATGGGTTTATGCTCTTATGGGACTAATTATATTTAGTTTTCTAATTATACAATAATATGAAAAGGTCTAATGCGGCAAAAGCATGTTCGAAACTGTTTGAAACAAATACATAAATATGGTTTAAATGAGGAAATGAGGAAGTCCAAAGGAAATTAAATACTGAACTTCAGTGTAATTTATTATTTATTATGTATCTATTCAGTGTATAGATGTTCACTATCCGGAAACTGATTTTCCTAAAGAGCTTTCTTCACTCAGTTTCTTTGTAGAGAACAGAATTTCTTTGTTTGTTGCAATTATCAAGATTAGATGGAAAATGTAAAATTTATCCCTTACAAAGATCGACTTTTTGTTTAACCAGCTCGGATGTAAATTTTTTTTTTTGAAAATTCAAAATATCTATAAATCTGAATTGCGATTTAAAAAAAAAACAGCATGACTTGAATTGAAATTTTTTGCGATTACAATGCATTCCTTATTGTGTGTAATGTGATGAGTATGGAAATGTATGAATACTGTTTCTTCTTTTTCTGAGGAATTAATTTATTTTGAAAAATTTCTTGAATTTTTGTAGGAAATTTGAAAATATTCCAATAGGGTTCTCTACTGCTGTTGCAATAATAAATTTTATGGTATATTAAATTTAAAGTATTCAATTTGGAAAATGCAATCAGTGCGTTTGATTCCTAAAAATTTTGGATGTAAGTTTTTGCAAGAACCAGTTTATTTAATTCTTATAATTTAAGAATAAATAATCTCAACTAGATCAATATGCCGACGTGCAATAAAACCCATTTTAAGAGGTTTTATTGCACTATGTCTATTAAATATTTCAATAAGCTTCCAGAACATAATAGAAACTCAAATTCACTAAGCAAGTTTGCGAAACTTATTAAAGAATGATTACTGCAAATAAATTACTATGTTTTTGAATCCTTAACTTAATTTTGTTTTTATTTTTTCTAGAATCAAAATGTTGCGGAAATATCACAGTTTCTTTTAATCTTAATTTTGTGGAATCTATTTTTATTCATGGTAGATCAGTAGTTGATATTCGGCCAGACGTGAATGCAGATAAAGTTCTTTTCTTTTGTACATCTTTGATACATTTAAAAACATGCTGTGAATTGATGGAACTTTTAATTAATGCAGACGTTTTTCATTTTAGTTTTAAAAAACACGTTACTATTCCTCCTCTATGTAGTATTACTAGAAGCTACAATTCAGTGTCTTTTGATTATAAACTTAAATTGTCAGTTGAAGATATCAATGATTTTAAATGGGTTGTTTTCAATGAAATTTACTCTAAAATAAATCCGGCTAAATTGCAAATTCCTAAATACATCATTGATATGCATATTAAAAGAATTTCCAAAAAGGAAGATATTGAGACTTTTAAGAAAAGAATATCAATTTTGTACTTCGGATGCGAGTATAAAGACGTTTATTATAATATTATTTGTAAAGAAATTTTGAATTACTTATGCTGTTCTTTTTATCCATTATGTAAGTGTAGAAAGTAATACCCACCCTAGTTTAAACCCCACAAATGTAGTATGTATTATATTTTAAAAATGCTAAGTTGTTTTTTGTTTTGTTTGTTTTTCCCTAGGCTAAAATTTGAATTATACTAATTTAAGTATTTCGTATAATATAAAAGTTAAAATGTAATTTGAACATAGTTTAAGAATGCAATATAAATTATACAACACTAGTGTTCCTTACACTACTGTTTAGTTTCAACTTATCAATGTACATACAATTATTAGTTATTTGTTAGTTTTTAAGAAAAATTTATTGAAAGGAGTCATTGTAAGAAAACTATACAAATACATTGTAAGAGTCTTAATTAATAATGAAACTCAAAAGGAGTGAAGCAGTTCTCTGTATAAAAGTTCATAAAAAATAATGACAATTAATAAAAATGTCATTTACTTTCCGATATTTTTGCTAGTATTTTGCTGTCATTTGTTTAAAAATTTGATTTGTTTTTTTTTTGCAACTGAGACGACTAATCAAAAATTATCATTTTTTCTCTCTATTATTTCTCAGAATTATAATGTCAATTTCAATAAACAAAATCTAGGTATTGAAATATTATGTATCATGAAATTTAAGAAAATCATTAGTGAAAACATCTTAATCGCAATATCATAAACATAGACGCTATTCTACACATTTCTCATCTGATTTGAAAAAGCATATTTAAAGAAAATCTTGTTGCATTCAAATTTTATTTGAGAAATTCTATAGTGCTACATTTTTTGTTTGTGTACATGCTTACTACTATATTAATTGTATATACCTTTCAACAAAAACCTATAAGTGCATATGCCGATTATATACATATTATGTAATTGAATATTCTATATACTTATATATTTTTCTCTTATATAGAAATTCCTTAAAATTTATGCAATCTATTTATTTATTTATTTTTTTTTTTGTTTTGTTTGTACCATGAAATATTTTTCATCATGAACTTTAACCGGTAATATTTTGTTCAAGTATTCAACTAACACGTATATATACGCATTCACGATTATGTCTGTAGTTGTGTATATGTATTCAAATGCAAATTTATATTATACGAAATTGTCTTCTTGATAAATGACAATATTCTACTTTTAATATTTTGCTCAAAAATTTTCAAAATGCTCTTAGAGTGGTTAGAAAAAAAATTTTAAGAAAAGAAGAAAAATATAAGAAGGATCACATTACAAGAGAATTACTTATGCTAAGTATACTATTGGAATTATTAAGATTATGATAGAAATTTTTAAATTGTTAAAGTTGAATTAAAATTTTGTATGTTTAATTAAAATTTTGTTTTAAAAAAGTTAAAATGATTTTTGATTAAAGTAGAAGATCAATTAATGTATATATCGTCTTGGTTATCACTTCAGTTTCTTGCTTTTTACTGCATCTATGAATGCTATATGAATCATATATAGTTCTCGCATATTTTTTCATTGACACAGAGTCAAAGAGAAACAAAGAAATATTAAGAGTTGTCAGATAAGCAGTATCTGTTAGAGCTCTGTATAATTTCAGAATTTAGTACCGTAATCATTCAATTAGTAACTTAAAACAAACTGTGTCTATATGCAACTGTATTTAAAATTTCATTATTTAATTAATTGACTCTGACTCTTTTTATTATAGAATACATTGTTTTTCTTTACATTTTACAAATTGTTAACATATTTTAGCTTTCTTAAAATAAATTTTTAAACAGATATCTGATTTTCGAGGTAATGTTAATTTGTATATTGTTTAATTGAAACCCTGGTTATTGCTGAATAAGATACCCATTTATTTACATATGCGGCCCTCTATAGTTTTACTATGTTATTCCAAACAGTTTTATATTAAATGCTTATTTTTTTATTATTTTTACAACTCAAGCTATTATTAGATCCAGCTAATAATTAAACTGCTTCTATATCCATATAGCACCGCAGATATTCAAATTCTAAAATTATTACAGTTTAAATTTATGCTTAAATTTATGATTAAATTTTCCTAGAAACAGTAATGAATTTTACATTAAAAAAAAAAAGCAATTAAAAAGGTCCTTATAAATTGCCTTCAATATCTTGTTGTTAACAAAATTTCCAAATAACACTTTTAAAGGATGTTCACATTTAAATACGTCACACAAAATAAAACGCTTAAATATTAAAAATTTTTTCCATTTTTGTTTTTTAAATTCCTGAAATAGTTAATTATAGTGTAAGGTATACAATATGAATTGTGTTATGAATGTGTGTGTCTGTAGTTCAATTCATTACACCATGTTAATTAAAGCATGCATGTGTAACAGACGTTATTTTTTTAATTGACTATTTCTTGAAATTAACCACAGAGTATAACTATAGTTGATATAATAAAAGTTGTAGAAAAATATCAGTTATTTTCTCGTTTTATCACTTGATTTTTTATTGTCTACAATAATTTCGTGACACAATTTAAGCATAACAATATAATTTGTAATAAGTCAAATTTTTTTTTTTGTTTTTCATATTTTAATATACAAATTTGTTAAAATTAATGATTAGATAACTTAAAATTAACTATAGTAATAAAAAAATGAAGGAAGCAATGAAGTTAATTTTAATTTAAATTGCAATAAATTGTAAAATATATGGGAGAAAAAAATGTAGGGCATTGTGAGGAAAAAATAGACGTCGTCTTTCCCCACCAAACGACTGCCAGTTTATCCGTCCGATGGTTTGTTCATCCGACCGTGTAATTGTCAATTCGGTACATATAGAACTTTAGTTATAGGCAATCTAGGAGAACAGTTTCGCCTACCTTTCTCACACCATGTAAAAACATACGATTCCCATATTAAGTTTTAAAAATATCATTTTTGTAAATTTAATTCCGTCAAAGCAAAAATTGAGTTACTATTGAGTTCGTTTTTCTTTTTCTTAGTTTATATATATTTGGTTTAGTTGGAAAATTTCAAGTTATCATCTCTCAAAATTAGAGAAAATCAAATTCGGCTTCTTATTTTTCCGATAATGAAATATTTTCGAACAGCAAATGTTTACTATCACAATATATGAAAATTATTTGTCTTAATTTGCCTTCGTAAATTTCTATATAATAAGCTGAAACCTATTAACGCTTCACTTAATTTTTCCTTTACCCTAAAAGTATGCAATAATTATTATGTGTAATTAAAATGCGTTTCATGTATAATTTTGGTAACTTATAGAGAATAATTTAAGAAAAATATTCTTTCAAAAATAAAATTTTCTCATTCGCTCAAGAGAAATGTGCTGCTTTATAAACCATTAATTTGATTCGAATTAATTTTGTTTAAGAGAATTTTATTCAACTAAACCTGATAAAAAATAATTTATGTTACAAATGTATAGGGAAGAAGACCGAAACTGCCTGTATAATATATTCATAAAAAATTAATGAGAAAAGTAGCACACAGTTATTTACTATAGGAAAACACATTTGAAATGAATGCGTTTTTGGCTATTAATTTGGGCTTTTTGTTCATTCAAATCAAAAATTTTATTATTTATTGTTTAAGTACTTGAATAAAAGAAAACATAAAAGATAGCTTTTTAATGACCAAAAACGTTTTCTATTCAAAATTTTTGTTTTTTTTTTATTTAAATACAGGAAATCTTTTTTTAAAAGTTTTGCGATAAAAGGCGAAATGAAAAAAATAAAGACAAAAAGGCTTTTTTAGAAAAAATTGAAAGATTTTAATGGATTTCAATTTTCATATTTAATTCTGGAATGGGTTTGCACATGGTACTGCATCATTCATACATTTTACCATTTTGTAAATTCATATATGTATAATTAAAAGCAAATGATCGAATGGTGCACCCTTTAAATTTCCATGTTTCATTTTATAGCATAGTAGCTAATAGTAAATTTCAATTATTTCAAAAACTAATTAAGGTGAATCCATGATAATTAGTAAATAAAGTGCCGAATTATGGTTTATTCGCACCTCAAAAATTTTGTACAGTAGGCTAACTAGGTTTTGATTCCTATAATCTGATTGTTATGGTGTGGGGTCTAATTCAGTAGGGTTTTTTTTTCAAATCATACATCTTAAAATGAAAATTCAATTTATAACGATATTTTAAATTACTTCCGACCAAATCTTTAATATATAGATGAACCATTTTCGAACATAATTAAAATATGACATGTTTCGGACGCCCGAACAAAAAAAAAAATTTATTTCTCATACTAATTTTTAATTATGTAATTTATTTATTCGTTACGTACCATAATGTGCAGAAAGCTTTTATATTGTTTCACATTTATAATGACCGCATAATATTCTTGTCAGTATATTGTGTAGTAGGACTAGACTAAACGTGTGCATAATATTTATTATCCTCCTTCTTTTTTAAACATTTTCTTCTTCATTGTACGAAAAAAAACCAATTACTTTCTTGTTATTGTACTTCTAAGTTTAGTTTAGCTTAGTTTAGTTTAAAAGACCAAAACATGACAAAAAATTTTTTTTTATATTCATAATATAAAAATAAAATATTTTTTTTTTTTTGTAATAAAGTAACGTTTTAGGAATAAAATTGGATCGATACTAAAATTTGTGTCGTGTTTTATTCTATATGTACATATATGTATGCATATATATGTATGTGAAATTCAATTGTTAAAAAACAAAAATAAAACAGGATATTTTTAGTTTTATAAAGGACATTATATGTTATATATTGATATTATATACGAGCATATATTTTGTACACTCATGTGTATATGAATATGTTAGGTATTTTTATGTACGTAGAGAGTCTTATAATTCCATTTTACAAATCTTATCATAAAAAATAATAATAATAGTAATAATAAAAGTAAATCAAGTTGGCTCAAACTAATGGTTTGTAAAGTATAGCACTTTTCCAGCTCGAGCAAGTGAAAATACTGCTTTTAAAAAACAATCCATTATAACTTTCATTCATCTACAAAAATATTTCAAATGATTGCATATATTAAGGATGAGAGTGAGAAAAAAACTTTATAGAGGCGTTAACTTAATGGTCGAATTCAAGGGTTAAAATTTAATTTTTGATGGCATTTAATTTATCGTCAAATTTTTGCATTTATTTCCAAAAATTGGGAAAAACTTGCAATTTCAGAAGTAGAAGATTATAAATAATCAAACTATTTTGAAGTTGGAAAAATCAGCTACTATTTTTCTGCGTTTGCAGCATTTCAAAAATATTTATGGTTTCTTAAAATAAATAGTCAAAAAATAGCATTTATACGATTTTAAGGGGCTATAATTTTTAAAGAGTGAGAGCTAGATAAAATAATTTCTACGATAATAAATTTCTGAAAATTATCTATTTACTTATATGCAAAATTTCAACTGTCTATCTTAAAGAGTGTAAAAGTCTTGTAAACAGATCAACGGACGAACGAACAAAGTAATCAAAATATCAAGCTTTTCGTTGCACACTGTTTTTTGAAAAGTGCTTAAAAGAACAAAAATAATGTTGAAGTAAAAAATAAAATAATTTCTTTTCTAATTTTATATTTCAATATTACATTTTCGATGGTAAGAAATTGAATTCGGATATTTATATATAAGTAATATGATTTTTTTTTTTACATGCATACATTATACATACCAAATATTATGTATGTACATATATGTATATGAGAGAAAAGGAATAAATGAATAAGGAAATCATAAAAAAAATAAAGGTGAAAAAGCATTTATTACCGACCGTATTGTGTAAACAATAGGTAGGTGATGGCAACAAATTTTGCATATCGAGTTTTCGGTGGGAACGTACTTCTCCATAGTAGGGAAGTGTAAATAAACTATTTTTAGCAACCTGTCGGTCTGTCGGTCTGTCGGTCTGTCGGTCTGTCGGTCTGTCGGTCTGTGTGTGCACGCGTGTATCTCAAGTTCGGCTGAACCGATTTTGATGAAATTTTATATGTAAGTTTATTTCCACCATGGCACGGATCGATCAACTTTTGGTATATATCAGGCCTCGGGAACTGCACTTTTTAGCGGGCCTGTTTTACATTTTTGAGCATATTGAAGAACATATTCAACCGATTTACTTGAAATTTCATATATAAGTTTTGCTCTACCGGCGATGAAACCTCCTAACTTTTGGAAGAAATCAGGCGTCAGCAACTGGACGTTTACTACGGGCCAAATATACATTTTTGTTTATATAAAGAGAAATAATCAACCGATTTCATTGAAATTTAATATTTGAATTCCTTGTATTAAAACAATGAACATGTAAATTTTTTGGAAAGATCAGGGCTCGAAAACTGATCTGCGGGCCGATTTTACATTTTTCACCATATCTACGAAACGAATTGATGGAGTTTCTTGAAATTTGATATTTGAGTTCTGATTGTTACCGAAACTAAATGGCGAGCATTTCAGGGAATTCGGGTAGCACAAAGCGAAACTCTACTAAGAGCCAAATTTACATTTTTCTAGGTATGCTAACTATAAGCTTACTAATGTCCTAAAAATTGGAAAGAAGTATTTAACAGACATTTTTATAATATTCTGTAACACTTTCACTTAACTAGACAATACACATTGCGGTCGGTTATGTGCTGACCACATCAGATTTTTTTTTATTCAACTGCCCCTTTCTCTCTCTCTCTCCTTTTCGGTTCTGTCATTTAATTTATACTTTATTTCTTAGAGAGATTTTAAAATTCAACTATAATTTAGACATTTATTATAAAATTCTGGAATTAAAATATTGAGCCTTTAATCGATTTTACCGACTACTCAAAATTTAATTATTTTTTTTTTAAATTTTTCAACACTTATACGATTGCGTATGAAATAAATTCATTTGATTAGAGAGTATATATAAACAGCATGAGATATTAATGCTTGCAAACATTAACGAGCTTATATCGGAGTATAATTAGTTAGATTTAATGGAAGTATAATTAATATAATATGAGAACATATTGTTTGCTTGTATGAATGTGAGAGCAATATTGTAAACAGTGTATTAAAATATTGAATGAGATATTCCAGAATAAATAAAAAATTATTAGGTATGTTTAATTTGGAGTGCTTATTTGTGATCTTTAAGTTTTACACAGTAATTTTCGATATATACTTAAGCTTTGTTGAATATAACTTGCCATATTGAGCAAATTATAATTCATTGGTAATTTCGAACAGCAAAATTCCTGAACAAAATATGTGGAGTTCTTCAAGTTTGATTTTCAAAAAAATTCATTGAATATTTGTGTTGAAAAATTTGTTATTATTTCATCAATTATTTCAATTCAATTACAATTTTCAATTAAGCAATAAACGATTAAATTACGTAAACGTAATTTTTACTTAATAATATTTATTTGGCATTGAAGAACTCTTCTATATCCTATAAAATTCATATTCTGTTATTCATTTGCAGTTCTGCATTTTTGCAATATTACCTTATTATATTCAGAAAATTTGTCGGGAGTAAATCGTATAAAGCGTGTGTTCATTATTCTGATAATATCGAAATAATTTTTCACGTGTCTTAAATTTTTTTTTTAATTTTAATATATTTGACCTGTACGTGCACTTTTATATGCACTTTTGCTATTTGTATAAATTTTTCTGCTCTATTAAGAATTTAAGGATACTCTTATATATGCTAACATATTTTTAAGGAACTGTGTACTAGGTATAATATTTTCGAACATAATTTTTTAACGTAGTTTCTAAAGTATATGATAAAATTTATACATATTTGTATACATACTCGTATTATTGTTGGATTTCAAGTTTATATAAGGAAGACTCAATTTACGTGAATGAAAAAAAAAAATTTTTTTTACATTTAAGCAGAGAACACATTTAGAAGGAGAATCGTCAAAATTGTATGATTTTAATGAAAAAAAAATAGGATAATAAGAAAAAAAATGTTGAACAGAAAAATTATTCAAGTATCTTTTGAAAAATATTGTGTTTAGTTTTCGCTTCAATTTGAAAATAAACCAAAAGTTTTATCCTATTGAGTGGAAGAAGTTGTTAGTCATAGTACAACACTTTTTTTCTTTTTTTTTATTCTGCATAATCAATGACTTGATCTTGATCTTAGTAGAAACTCACTTGTTCGATAAGAAGTTTCTTTCTTTTGATTACCAAATGATTACAAACTTTAAATATTTTGATTCGACAATGGTAAAGCCCGACATGTATAGAGAATTTTCATCTTATACAATTGCAAAAATTTAAGACGACTTAAAAACAATGATGGACTGTTCTGAACATACAAACAAAAATAAAATATAACATCCTCTGTGCCAAAAATATTTCTATAACTTTGTCACCTACATTTTTCTTTGCTTACCTTGTAGCACTTTCCTCAATTATTATTACCATATACAAAGAAATATTTGAAATTATTCCTTTCCTATATAAAAATTATTAAAAAAAATGTGGTTTTTAGCTCGACTTTGATTGCCGCCTAAAAATTAATGGACAACATATAATACATGAGAAATTTTATCAAATCTAAGACATAAAATTGGTATAAATTGAAAAATTGCCGCGACTGATTTGAGAAAACCGTCCACTATTTCAATATTTCGTAGTATTAAATTAAAGAAAACTAAGAAAATTTTGAATATACGCGTTACGTGATTTGAATCAAAATATATAGAGAAATATTTTGCGCTTTCAATAACAAGTCTAGTTAGTAAACTAACAATTTTGAGATGTTACGGGGTTATTTTTAATGTACGAGGTGCTAGCCATCATTTTTAAGGAAAAAAACGTCTTTTTTTTGGAAAAGTGTTACTTTAGAAACCGTTTTTTCCATTCGAATTTATTATAATTTCCCTTTCCTAACTATTACGATTCTCATCTATTAAATATTTGCAAAATTACAATTAGACTGAATATTAGAGCTTATGATATCAATCAAAGTCAATCATTATCAGTTCAGCTTAAAATTGCAAATTATTTCAAGTAAATAATTTTTAATCAATTTTTTTGATAAAATTTTTTTTTTATTCAAATTAAGTAGCTACTTTTTTTCACCTTTTCAATTAGTATAATTGAATTTAAATTACAAAAAAAAAAATTGAGTTGAAATTGAATTTTTTAAATTTTTAACTTATGCATTTGGTATACATATATGGAAACCTAACCTAATTTTTTTTAATATTTATGTAAAGAGAGGCCAAAAGCATTGAGTAAATACGATACAAAATGTATAAAAAGGAAAATTATACGGGCTTACATGTTCTAAATTTTAATTTTATTTTTTTTTTTTCCATATATTCGTTTCGAATTTATTATTTCTTACTTTTTTTTTATACAATTGAATTCTGAATTTAAAAAATAAAATTGTATATGTAAAATTATAGTAAAAAAGAACAAAATGAAAGAAACAATAATGATAATAATAATAACAATAAAGGAACTGGAATAAAAGGATAAAAGAAAAATATAAATAAAAAAGAAAACTAAAAACAATTTAAGAATAAAGGTGTAAATTATACGAATCATATATCATAAAGTTTTAAAATTGTATACTTACATATATATACACACACACATGACATAAACATATTATGTATGACGTTTACATTCGAAATAAGGTTATTTCAGTTCAACGTGTTTTGAAAAAGGATATTTTGTTAGAATTAAATAAGGAAAAATATTTAATAATTTTCCCGATTAGCTTCTAACTTCTTGGAAATTCATATTTTTAATAAATATTACTCTTAATCAAAACAAGTAAATGAGAAAAATTCAATGATATCGAAAGTAGAGATTATGATGATTTCAAAAAATTATTCTATTTCATTTGTTGCAGCAACAAATTCAGTCCCGTATTGCTACGTTTTGTAGCAATACTAAGTATTACCAGAATTTTGAAAACATGCAAAGCATGTTTAATACTAAAAGCTAGATGATACTTTAAATTCATTTATTTTAAAATTTTTTCTTTTAATTAAATGAGTCTAAGAAAAATTGGAATAGTTTAAAGCAATAATGGAAAATTTAATTAACGTAATTACTGCGTTATAGGTTAACATCAATCTATTTGAAAAATTTTGCAATTCTTTTAAATGAATCCTACAATTCTTGTAATTGTAATGTACTTAAAATTTTGTTAACGTGTAATTCATAATTTTTAATCCATTTTAAATTAATTCTAATTGAGTGCGAAATATATGTAGGGTAAGACATTTTATCTCTTGTCTGTGACTATATTATTTGAAAATTTTAGTAAATCGCAAAGGTTTTTTAAAACATAATTTTGAAATCGTTATAAATTTTCATTTAAGATAGTTACCCACAATGTAAGCGATAAAGTTGCACAGAGAGATATGAGTGATTTTAAATATTTCACTTGAGACATTAAAACGAATCTCTTTAAATTTATTTTATATTATTTAGTGTTTTCTAAAAGTAAAAAATTTTAAAAATAATAGCCCAAGTAAAAAGTATTAAATTTTGCGCTTATACCCTGTTCTTATACTTACGAGAAAAAAATGTTCCCTTTACTCTCTAATGTATAACAATCTTCCAAATATTTTTTTAAAATACCCTCGGGAATATAAAATTATTCTTAAAATATATAAATATAGAAAATTTTAGTACAAGAATGAAAAAATGTACACGCAAAATTTTGTATATAAATTTATTTATTTGGAATGTTTTACTTATTTATGGAATTTATATGTAAAATTAATTCAATTCACTTTAAAATATACATATGTATACGTATGTGTATACATTAATTTGATTTATAAAGTAAAGTATACCGTAAATGCTAAGTAATTCTTATGTTGTTTTCTTTAAAAATGTTTATAGAAACAAATTCAAATTCTTAGAAAAAAAAAATTTTTTTTAATAAGTACCACCAAATGCTTTTATAGTAATTTGCTTTATAAAATGAAAAAAAATATTATTATATAGAGTGTGATTAAAATGATAAAAAAAAATTGAATAAAATTTGGATTAAAAATATTATTTTCAATCTTAATATGGCTCTGCTCTGCTTATAAAAACTGCTCGTGTTTATTGCTAAATTTTAATTTATAAAGAAAACGGAAAACTTAAATAAAATTCGAATTTAAAATTTAATTGCAATTAGTCTTAAATTTTTCCCTCGTTTTTTTTAATCAAATATTTAGATATATTTTCTTTATTTGCTTGAACTCGATTTGGAACAAAATTTTAAAATGCGGTTATAGCAGGCTATTTTCTATGTCTAAAGAACTAAATAGTGTCAACAAGAAAATTTTGTAGAACAAATATTTTTAAAACTACTATACTCCTTTATATATAAGCTAGTGTAGTCGGAAATATTTATACACTGTATGGTGTATAAGTGTGGAATGTCATGATACCCTCATATAATAACGTAAAGCATTAATTTGACATTATTATCAAACATCAAGTTCAACTTAATAATTTTAAAATAAATAATATTAAAATTGTATATATACCAGAAATCATGGATTATTATTAAATAAATTTATAATATAAATATTAAATATAATTTATTTCAACACATGAATTCACAATTTTTATTTATTTCAAAGTTTCAAGCTATTTATTATTTCTAGGAAAATTGCATATTTTTAGGATTCTTTTATAAATGTCACAATACCGCAAATTAATTTATTGCTAAATTTGTTAATAATTTTTGATTTATTAAAATTTTTTTTTTTTAAATGCTTGGATATTTTAAAAATTTTTAAATTATTTTAAATTTTATTAAAATTTTAAATGTTATTTAATTAATTTTCAAATATTTTTAAAAAATCACTTTTTATATTAACTTCTAAATGTTATATAATTTATATTAATCTATATATGTATGTATATGTTTATTCAGATTTATTTTGTTGTTCTATAAAAGTCACATAATATAATTTTATTTTCAAATTATTGCTATATTGTATATAGCTATCACCCTACACAAATTCGTACCAAATATATTGTATTAAATAAATAATTATTTTAAATTCTGTTACTTATCTATATTTTATTTTTCTTTTCTTTTTCATTTTCTTAAACAGTCAGTACAGTTGATTTTGAATACGATTACGAATATATTGATGCTGATATGGATGATCGTGATAGCTTGTATTATGATACCATTTCAATAGGTGGTCAATCATCAGAACCTGGAAATAATCGACGTTCATTATCATTATCAAGACAAACAATTTATCATTCAGCTGTTGATTTACCATCAGATCCAAATCAAAATAATTCAACACCAATAAAAAATCAATTATTATATGATCAAAATAAAAATAATCATTTATCACAACCTCATTTACATAATTATTTAAGTAATAATAATAGTAATATAACAGCATCTGGTACAATAACAACTGGAACAAATAGATCTGATTTATTATCTGGTCATAATACTGCCAATTATAGTGGAATACATTTATCATATGGTGGTGGTAGTGGTATAAATAATCGTAATTCAGCACCACCAAATACATATTTTAGTAGACAATCAACATATTTAGATGTCATTAATGATTATGCAGATGGACCAAGTTTAACTGGTGGTGGACCACCAGGTGGACATTCAGATGAGGTGTCTGCAAGACTTTTAAACGATAATAGTTTAACTAAAAAATTGCCAATTACGTACTCCCAATGGAAAACTAGGGTAGGGTAAAATATAAAAAAAAAAAAAAGTTGAAAAAAAAAAAACAGAACACACAAAAATAACAAAAATTTTTGTTAGATTGCAATGTAAAATTTTTAACTCTAGAGAATATGAGAGCAAATTAATTGTAAACAAATACTTATATAATTTATTAACAAAATTTAACTAAAATGAAGTATACTGACACAATTTGAGTGATATAGAATCGCTATACCAAAGAAATGACAGCTTAAAAAATTGCTTTTTAAATAATTTTTTATTTTGGTATTTTTTATATTTTTGGCTTTTTATCAAATTTTATTTAGTTTTTTATTTGTAGTTTTTAATTAAATTTCATTTGCTGCTTCAATTTTATTTTTATTTACGCTATATAAACAATTTAATTTTTGCTCTATAACTATGTATGTAAAATGTAACTTTCTGGCTTCAAACCCTTATGTATTTTGTATATTTTCCAACTTATTAAATTTTAAATGGTATTTAGTAACAAATAATAAAACTAATCTTATTGCAAATTCAAAATTTATAGCTTAGATTTACAATAACGATTTTATTATCTCTTATAATATTATTAAGGAATTCTGTATACAAGGCTTTATTATAAAAAATTTTTTTTGAAGGTCAATAATCTGATTAATATTTATTATTTCTACAATTGCTTTATCTAAGTTCACAACCTAGAACTATTCAAATAATATTGTTGATAATAACTTTTCGCTATTTTTCTTAAAGCTTACTAAATATTGCCTATTTTTAGGGTGCATACAATTTTTGTTTTGTAGGAAAGATGAAGAGTTCTTTTTTTGCTTTATCTGCAATTCTACAAGTTTTTTTTAAAGCATTTTTTTTTTGAAACAGATGTAAGAATATTTATATTGGATTTAATGAAAGCATTCAAAATTTCAATAATTTTTATTAGTTTTATTTCAATACATGATACAATAAGAAATAAATTCGAAAAATAGACAAAATCTTGCGGAAAAGCTCTTAATTCAATATTATATGTTATTAACTATAATTAATGCATAAATAAATTTTCGCCAAATATAATTTTAAATAGATTAACATTTTCCGAAAAAAAACCAACATTTTAAATTAGAATAATGAAATTTACTTTGCTAAAATAATCCAACATAATCACATAGATTCATTGAATGTCTTCTTCAATTAAATTTAAGGTTAAAAATTTATTTTACTTATATATAGACATTCTACCGGAAATTACACTTTAGTTTTTTTTTAAAGTTTTATACAAAATATTTAATATTATCAACCATGACCTATTTATTTTTGAAAATATAAAATAATATTTGCTATATAATTTCATAAATTTTATAAATATAAAAAAAAAAAAACTATATCTTATTAAAGTTTTACGCTTGATGACAATCTTGATCCTGCACAATATTTTTCATTCATTAATGAATTTATCAATATGTATGTACTTTCAACTTAAGTTCATATTCTTGATAATAAACATACATAAGCAAGTTTGTTTTCGAATATTTTTATACATGGTATAGTAGAAAAACCAATTATTTCTTTTTTGCAATT
Source organism: Condylostylus longicornis (assembly GCF_029603195.1). NCBI lineage: Eukaryota > Metazoa > Arthropoda > Insecta > Diptera > Dolichopodidae > Condylostylus > Condylostylus longicornis. The sequence continues at coordinate 3,009,799 of NW_026577982.1, forward strand.
ATTTTTCACAAAAATTAAATTTAAGCAATATATTTGCTATATTATGCATTCAATAGTACAGAAAAATAGTGATAAAGAATATATTTTTCAGTTTTATATAAATTTATTGGAACAAGCTATTTTAAATACGTCATAAGAAATTGAAATAAAATATAGAAAAGACCTAGGCAAGAATGTAAGCCTGGTTCGTGAAAGATAAAACTAGGCAACTCGTGTTCATTCGGATTTAAAAAACTCTTTCCGATTCTGAACAGAATCGGCTTTGAACTTTAGTGTTGAACTTCGGTACTTTAAAATTTATATACTACTTCAATAAATCATGCTACCGTATTAAACGTTTACCACAAAAAAATATGTTTAGGCTTGCATTTTTTTCATTCTGGTAATGATATCATTCAAAAATATAGGTAATGGCAACACTTAATATTAGCAGAATAAATTGCATTTTTTTTAAATAATTTTAAACATTCAGTCGAATTCGTTCAATGCTATTGCATTTCTTCTTAAAATATTTTTAATTACATAATAAATATATTACCATTCTTTTATAAACTTTTATCATAATATCTTTGTAACAATTCTTTATTCTATCTTTATATTACGATTTTAAACTTTAAAATTTTTGTTGTTCAGATAATTTAAAAAAAAAAAATGTTACTTCAAAATTTTAAAGTAAAATCTATATTGGATATTAAGAGAAACTATAAAATTAACAAGCAATGTTTAAAAAATATTAACATGTTTTAATTTATTTGACATTACTGATTAAATGCGGGATTATGACATTTTTTATTGCAAAGTGTTTACATGGTATCAAATTAACTTGTATTCTGAAATGTATGCTGACGTAAGGTGTAATCGATAATATTAAATGCCGGACGGCAACAACAATTGCATCTGACGGTTACCAATCGACAATCAGTATTTTTATGCTAAAAAAACTTTTGCATATGAACTTTTATATGCAATTTTTGCATGCAATCGGTTGAAAACTGCTTTAGCAAAAAATAATTTTTGAAAGTTTGAATTGAAAATTTGACTTAAAAGATATTTCTTTAAACAAGTTTACTTATCCTCTTAAAAATTTTTAATTTTGCACAAAAAAACAAAATCGGCGGTTAAAATTTTTTTATTACAAAAATGTCAAGAAATTTTAATAATATCGACAGACAATTGACTTTATTAAACACACAACATTTTTGTTTTTTTGTATAGTTCTTTAAATGTAGACATCTGTTGACAATACTGAAAGTTACAATACTTTTGTTAACTGTAATATCGATTAAGATGCAACCGAATTTAATGCATATTTTACATTATCGATTACACCTGTATTTATATAGTGTAAATTATGTGAAAATTTTGAGAATTTTTTTATCCTAAAAATGTTGTATTCCGAATTTTAAACAAGTTCCGAATTTTAATAAAGCAAATTATTGCATGTAATTAATTTTATACAATCCAATATAGATCTATAATAAAAATTTTTCTATACAACAAATATCACTTTTTTTATTGTGTGTATAAAATTTTAAGTCTCAATTTTATAATTTTCGAATGTATTAAATTTTTTTAACTATAAAAAAATCGTAAATTTTCATACTATACATAAAAAAGAAAACTGTAATTTATTTTTTTTTGTATAATTTTATTAATTGTTAATTTTTATAAAATAAAGCGCTCCTTTCTTCTTAATTTCCAGAAAAAAAAATCTTTATTTTTTACTTTCAATTTTAATTTTGACACTTTCAACAACATAAAGACTGCATATAACAAAATCATATGTTTTAATCAAAATGATAATTGAAGTCCCTATGAATTTCAAAAAAAAAAAAACCATAATACAGCTTAGATGGGAATGGGTAATGGCAATTTTTTTGCATTTTTTTATTTTTATTATACTAACCTAAACAAATATATTATATAAAAAAATATTTCATATTATAAACATATACATATAATTTATTACAAATTTTATTCATTAATTATCATTTAATACAAAATATATTGCGGTTGAAATTGAAACGATATCAGTCATTCACAATAGCAATCGATTGAAAATTGAATCAATTATTTAAATTCTATTAATGATAGCCGCGCGACGTCAATTAAGAGAAATTTTTTTATAAATTTTAAAATTTTTTTATATCATTTCCCTTTTTAACCGTAATATAATTTATGAATTACCTATTATTCTGACTTAAAAATTACAGTAAAATACTGCATTAATAAAAAATTCAGCTTATGATTTGTAAATTCTGAATTATTTTTGTTAATAATAAAATTATAACTGCAATTTTGAAGTCAGGATTATTATATACAAACATTTATTTTTTATTTTTTTTTTTTCATTTATGTTTAAATTTTTTTGATTGCATTTTTACAAAATTTAACATACACTTTCAATATAAAATGAGTGTTTAAAAATTTCAATTGAAAAATAATATTTGAATATTTTTATGAACTTTATACTAATAAGTATTTGTATCATGTTACATTCTCATAATTGTGTATATATTTTGTTGAATCTTTGAGTCTACCCAATACAGATGTAATATCAACTTGATGCATTCAGGAATGCGATTTCAATTGCTGAACAAAGTGAAATTTAGCTAATTACTTGTGACTTCTATATAATGAAGAATAACTGCGCAATGCAAACGAAAACTGAAATTTTTATATGGAAAATTTTAGGTTATGTAATTTTTTTAAATTATACTTGCCTGTACTTATTAATTATTAATTTTTGGCAGCATTGAAGACTTCATAAATTGAAGTTCGTACTCAACTTATGATGATATTAAAAATTTGAAAAACATTAACCTTAATAATATATTCGTAAGTTGCTAACAAAGAAAACTGTAAAATAATTCTGCATTCTAATAACGCAAGCATTAAATTCCGCTTCTATAATGACGTATTTCCATTTAAATTTTTTTCATTATGCAAGAAATAAAAAAAAAAATTATAATGCATAATAAAGGTAGTTAATACGATTTATTTTCAAACGGTAACACTAAAAGCTTTAAAATTTATTTAATACAACTCTATAATTCTATTACATTTATTATTCAATACAGATCTTCAGAAAAGGTCACTAACATTACATTGAACTACCTTTAGATTGAATGCCTAGTCTGAGCTTTTATATAAAAACATATGTAAAAAAAAGACACACATATACATTTACTATTTTAAATTACTTTTGCATATTACAACGATGCTTAAGCGACAAAATCAACAACTACTTAGTATGGGTGAAATTTTTACACAGTTATATAACTTAAGTATATACTGCATTGTTTATTATTACATATTTGTACAATAAATCTTCAATAAATACATGCATACACTCTTATATGCATGAAATTTATACGTCCATTGCCTTTTACACATTTTTCATTTTCAATTTCTTAATATTTCTTCTCTTTTCTTTTCAAAATTCCAAAGTATATTTACAATACTTCATTAATTAAACAACTTGTTTGTATTAAAAAAACAAAGAGCAACGAATAACTCACATCGTAAATTTTAAATTTTTATGTTTCTTTTGTATAATTTCAAGTTGTTTTAATAAAAAAGCTTCAAGGTTCAAGATGTATACAAGTTTAGGGTGTTTTCAAACTTAAATAAGCTTTTCGTGCGCTGTTGGTATAAGTAATTTCACATTACCCAGAGAAAATAGTCAAGATATGTCAGTTTGCATGATCACATAATTTCAACTTCAAGTTGCATGATTTCAATGTCAACTTGCCGTCTTATTTTGATTTCAATAAGAAAATGGTTAAGGTCGTTGTACCCAAAATAGTTGTATCTTTTCAAAACTAAGTGAAAAATTATTGTGCGTACAGGATGACAACCCAATTTTGTAGACTTGTCTAAGTACGATTCTATTCATAATGGTCTGTCTCCGTATATTGTTCATAAATATCAAAAAGGAAGTGGACAATTACCACTTCTTTTGTCTAAGCAAATAAAAAAACACCCTATACATAAGAATATATTAAAATATTAACTGATATAAAAGTTTCGCAAAGCAAGATTGAGAAAATAAAAAGCTTTTCGAACTCGGCACATAAAAAATTCATTCATTCGTTTACCATTGAATATCTATAGTATCGGTACCGCAAGAGATAATAAAGAATGTTGGTTGAAAATTCAGTATATTGTTGAGATCATCAAAATTAGAGATGTGCATATTTATTTATTATACCATATAAAATTTTGATACATTTTCTTTGACTACTTTTTTGCGTTTTAATTTATTAAAGGGCAACTATAACAAAGTCGTAAACTTAAACTTGAAATATTTTTTGCAAATTGCAAATATAAGAATCTTGTAAACATACGCTAAACATATGTATGATGTAGGCCGTCATTCAATTTACGGATATCGTCACGGTAACTGATTTTCATTCCTTTTTGACTACATAGAAAAATTTATAATGGTGACATCTCTTATTGGAACGAAAGTTATTTCATTACCATAATTGGTGATTCACATGATTGGTGTTTGAAGAATATTCCAAAATAATAAAACAAATTTTTTTTTTAGTAATAAACGATCTGATTTGCGGTACGGTGTTTATTCTATTAATATTTTGTGAAAATTAGTGAATTGTATTAGTATATTTTAATAATGAACTCTCTAACTGTAGAGGTAAATAAAATTAATGAATCAAATATTAAATACAAAAAATTGGTACACAATAACTGAAATTTATAATAATGTAAAACCATTATAATTACACGTGTTCATACGTATATGTATTAAAATAAACATATGCATAAATTATTCGTAGCCACTAAAATACAAATTTACAACTTTCCAACAACATAAAAAAGCGAGATCATAAGAAGTGGGAGGGAGAGTGAGAGTGCGATGTTCTTATATTTTATTATAAATTTTATTCACAATAATTTTCAAGTTGCATTCCCACAGATGTGATTTACATATGTACACATTTGGGTATTGTATAGTGCGGTTGTCGAACACCTAGAGTGCACATTTTTATATGTATGAGTAAAGTATAAAATTAAATATTTATTTTATGATTCAAAATATTTATTGAAAAATTCGTAAATTTTTATCAAAGAAAAAACATTATTTTTGAAAAAAAATTTTTTTTTTTCTATAAGTTTTTGGTCTAAAACCCGGCTCACAGTTTTTGTTTTTATATAAGTACACGAAATTGTGTGAAGTAAACATACTGTCCAGAGGTGCGCTCAAACGGGTTAGAGCCGGGTTTGTAATTGTAAAATTATCTTTTTTCTATAAAGAATTCGAGGAAAATTCATAAAATTTGGATAAGTAATGTAGAGCTGAATTTAAAGTTTTAAGTGCGCTTTTCCTGTTTTCACCTTTTTAAAAATATATGTATACAATACATATTAGTTTCAATCTGCTTTTCTGACAGTCAAGAATCTGTAATTGTGTATAAGCAAATGGATTTTTGTGTGAACATTAGTTCTCTAGAACAAAACTTTCACCTATCTCTCTCTCGAACCTTTAAGCTAGTATTATTCAAGAGGTCAAAATTTTTGACAAGTTACTATTTTCTACTTTACTGTACACCTTGTTTGTATAAACAATGTTGTTTGTATTACAATATTATTTGTATTTATAATAATATCGTATTGTATTTACATGACGTGCATTTATATGAAATTTTTTATTGTTATAAAAATAATATTTGGTATACTTGCGGTTTTTGTTTATAATAACTGTACATATTGAAAGTAATGTAGTAAAATAAATTAAATTTTTAATTTTTATTCAGATTCAATTTATAATAAAATTATAGAAACAGTTAATTTATTTTTCAATTTTTAAATTGTGAGATTTTTTGTTGGTTTTCTAAAGAAACTAACCTGGTTTTCCCGACTATTTTAATAACAAGTGTGTATCTAATTGTTTAACTTTTAAAGGGTGAAAATGGATAAGTTAGATAATTATAGACAAATTGTATACGATATTTAAAATCTTATAATACACAATCTGTCAAGTATAAAATTTAAAATTTTCATTGTTTATCAATTCAGGCCACAATTTCAATATTCCCTACAAAGTTTTTTCGTTAATTAATAGAAATAGATTGACTTGCTGTTCAAAGCTATAGAAAATTATTATTGAATTTAAAAATCTGAAATTAACTAGAATTTCCTAAGCATCCCAAAAATAATAATAGAATATTTTAGTTCAGTTTGCATCTCGGAAATCTGAACTAGGTGTAATCAAAAAATGTTATGAAAAACACTTCTAAATTAAGCGTGTGCGCTTAGTTGATATTCAAGTTGAATTAGGTAATAATTTGTGAAAACTTTATAAGAAACAATCATTATCACAAAAGTGATCTCCAATTTAATAAAAAAAATCTCTTATAATTGTGAAGATTTTGCAATAAAAGAGTTGATAACAACAAAAATAATTATTTAATAACGGATTCGAGATCTTTTAATTGTTTAGCAACAATAACAAACGCTTTATTTGAGATTTTTGTTTACAATTTTTTTTTAATTCTCATTAAAAAAAATAAAATAAGAAAGAATATGAATTTTGTCGATTTTTTAAAAATGCTTGCTTTTCTCGCTCCTTCTCTTTCTCTCTTTTTTACATTATTAAGATTTAAGAACACACAAGAAAAATTTTTTATTTCAATCTGAAAATAACTATATAAAATTTTGTAATAATATTTTGCTCATGTTTATGAATTTTTTTTTAGAATAAATATTCATACGTAAACTTAAAACGATATGGAATATTGTACGAGCCTTATAACATAATGTTCCTATAAAATTATGCGCAATGAGGTGCATTTTGGTTCAATATTCTAATAATAAATTGATTTCGATCTTCTGTTTCTAATTTTATGAAATTTAATGCCTTTAAGTTTTTATTTCAATTTTACTGTATCAAACACAATTTTGCTGTAATCTAAATAATAAAGTATTCACTATATGCACACTAGATGTTTCAAAATCCATCGTTTATACCCTAAGAACACGTATTTTATTATATTGCATTTAAAATTATAAATTGGCCAAAAAAAAAAAAATTTATTTTTACCAAAAATCGGCCGTCACATTTCTCAATTATTATAATCAAAATATTTATTGTACTATGCTCTACACCTCACTTTCAAATTAGTCTTATTCCTCGCATTTTTATTAAACTATATAATTATTATTTACTATCACATGAAGCTCTTATTAAACTTATAGTATACACGTCCTTTTAAAGTTTTGTTTACTTTGATTTGGGGATTAATTTGTTAAAACAGCGCTATATTTATGTTATCAAACAAAAGTTGCTAATCTAAATTGTTCATAAACAGTGCTAAATTTTAATATATTTAATATAACAAAATAACGAAATTACTATGCGTGGCACAGTTAAATTACATGACCGTTTTGACTTTATATAATAATTAAATATACATTACATGTTTATCATATTATGTTTTTCGAATCTTGCGTTTCGCAGTTATTGTTTGGCAGTATTGCGTTTATAGACACGAACTATTTACATGATTTGGTTTGTGTTTACAGTAATAATATCGAGCTTTCTAGTACAAATATCAGAACAAGTTTCAGTGCTTGTGAGGTATTCTATTTCGAACAATAAGTATGACAACTTCCACTTTTTTTTAAATTTTTTATAATCTTGCGTTACGACTTGTCATAATTAAAATAAAAATTCATAAACAAAAATTGCTGAATTTGGTATTCTAATTATTAAAATCAACAGAAACAAATATTTTACTCGTAAAAAAGAGTAAAGCTAAAAATAACAACAAAAATAAAAATTTTAAAATTTTTTTTAGCGAGAGGATCAGATTTTGAAGAGTTTAATAAACAAGCAACAGAAACAAAAATCAAATTTCCTTTATTTTCTTTACGCTCTTTTTTTTTCGAATTATTCGAAAATTTATTACAAACAACTTTCATCGCTCTATATTATAAATATTAAGAGAACTCCTTAGTAATATGAAAGCGGTCAAACGGGAATACCGCGTATTGTTATGCCTACACTAATAAATTTTTTTGTGTTGTGCTCGGTTTTAGTCTGATTTCAAAATTTTTGATTGAATATCATTCAAGCGTATATTGTTGAATTAAAAAATATTTGTGTAATTATTTTTAATAATTAATAATAAATATCATAATAATAATTAAATCAAATACAATTATTTTGAAATAATGCAAAAATAATTTACAATTATCTAGAGTCTAGTCACAATCAAACTAGAAAATTATAAAATTAAAAGTAAAAAAATATTATAAGAGTGTGTGATATTGTGATGAAATGAAATTTAATAAATAATAAAGGAAAAGTACTTAAAAATAATTGATCTCTACATATTATAACTTTAATTAATTGTTATAAAAAATCAGATTATATAGCAATAAAAAATGGGTAATAGTACCTCACAACTTAAAGAAATTTTCAATGTAATACGATCAGATTCGGTTGTTGTAAGTTTAAATATAACTTTTTAATTTATTTAATAACTTAATAAATTCTAAAATTCTATGATCAAGAACTCTATTGTATACCTCATATAGGTGGTTTCGTCTTAAATTCGTAATTGTATAAAACTCATAATAAAATTGAAAATTCAGGGAAACATTTTCGAAATCATTATTTGTACTCATTCATTTATGAGTTCAAATGAATTGAAGACTAAATAATTACTTATACAATCCATTTATTCATCCGCAATATAGAATTGTTATTTGTTCCTATATACGCATATATACGAGAACATTAATAAGTACTATGAATAACAATTTATCAGAAAAACACAGATTCATTAAATAAAAAAAAATACTTTTAATACATTTCGACATTTTGTTTATTTATAAATAAATTATTAAAAATAATAAAAAAAAACAAAATAATTACAAAAAATCATTGATGATTAAGCGTTTACCATGTATTTTTGTTTTTCTTGCTTATCAAAATTACGAAATTACACATGAAGTGTCTACCATTTTAAGTGAAATATAAAATACATTGAACTTCCATTGTTTTTTAAATAAATAAATCATAAATAAATATTTTCGATCCAGTGTAACAATTGCTAGAGAAACTGATCTCATTAAAGCTTAATTTATATGCATGTACTTTTAAATCAAAATCCAAAGTAAATTTAAATAGGAAAAAAGAAAGAAACAAGATTTCTTTTATAAAAATCTTGAAATAACTGTACTCAGTTTAATTAATTTACCACATACAACTCTAAAAAAATTAAATAACCACCCACGTATTATCTTCAAGTTGAATTTTAGTTGAATTGAACTCATTTAAGAAAATCTGCGAATTCATGAAATTTTGCTTTGCATTTAAAAGTAAAAAATATACATTCGATTAAAGAATGATATTTAAAACAGCTTACCTATATCAGTTCGATAATTTGAAAGCGTAACTGTTAGAAAAGACAAATTGAACTCAGAAAGGAGGCAGAAGGGCGGTACCAGAGCTATGGATGGTCCGTCCTGGGCTGAGGCAAGCCTTCTGGGAAATTTTACCCAATGGCGTTATAGGAAAATAATAGGAGTTTGTAGGAAATACTGAGAATGCTTAGCGGTTTTCTATCGCGACACTGCTGACTCAGAGGTCATATAAGAAAATTGGGCCTAAAAGGTGAGAATACTTGCAGGTTCTGTGTGAAAAAGGAACGGGACTTTGAAAGCTTATCTTTGAAAGGTGATTACGTTCTAGCCAGCAAAAGAATGCAAGAAATCAATAAATTTTTGATAGGACCTGTCGATTTAGAGAACAATTCTATTAGAAAAGTTGTTTTCAAATAATGGTTAATTAAGTCATGCTTATACATTGAAACATCCACATAAGTGTACTCCCACTTCTCATTTATGTTATCCCTTATTAATTTTTTTCCAACAATTTCCTTAATACAAAACACTTTGGCAACTCTAAATTTTAAAACTCTAATAATCTTTCATTAAATTTTCAATTAATAAGTGAATTTAAATTCATGAATTAAAATTTTCTTAAAAAACTAGAATATAAACGATTTTACTTTCCATTAACGTTTTCCTTTTCTTTTTTACTTTTTTCTTTTCTAATTGCTTCTTTTCAAGAAATAATCATTTTCTAATAGATTTATCGCGTGCTTTTACAATTTTTCTCTTTTTTTTTTCCACCTTTTTGTTTTATAATTTCAATTGCTTCTACCATCTTCATCTTTGTAATTATTCAAAATAAAATTTTGTATTATGAAAATTCCAAAATGAAATTTCATGAGATTAAAAGAAAATTTTTCAAAGTTAAATATTCATTCTATTTAAGGTTTAATTATAAATCTTTTAAACTTGAAATATAAAAATTTTGAAATCAATAGAGTAGGATGAAATCGGAAAATAAAGTAGAAAATGAGTTTAAAACTTCAACTTTAGAATTAAAATCATATATTTTCCTTCGAGTTTTGAATCAAAATTGTTTTTATAGCATGGAAATATTTTTCATGGGAAAATTAAAATTTCTGACACATAGTAAAACTTAGTTTTCCCTCCAATACATGTCGGGAATTAGTCATATCGGTTATAATTATGTCGAAATACTCTTATAATTTTATTGTGTAGTTATTTCATAAAATGTAGTTGACAACCCATTTTAATACGATTTCGAATCACTCTAAATAGAGTGATAAAGAGTCTACACGAAATTAGAGTCTACACGAGATTAAAGTCTCTACACGAGTAGACGAATTTTATTGCCGCTATAACATATAAAGTCATTAAATTTAATAAATCTACTCCATATAGAATCTAGAAATCTCACTTGCTATAGAAAATTTAAATCGTGTTTTTGAATAATTCAAGGTCAAGACCTCCATTCAATTGATTAGCCGACGTTCTAAATATAATTTTAGATTTTTCTGTTACATTTCATACATATACGTCTGTCTCACTTGTGTCAGTATAATCTCTACCATCCCGTATTATACAATGTCTTTCTTTTAACTGTCATTTTTTATAAGATGAATTTCATATACAACCATTTGTCTTATACCGTTTTGCTTGATTCCAGACTTTAAATTCCTTTAAATATAATAAGAATGACCACAATATTAATACAGAACCGGGTGAACATATACATAGACACTCCAAATAATATTCTATGTTAATTACGTACATAACTTATATTATAAATATATTGGATTTGGACATGATAGTGAAAGTTATATTTGTATAATGAGTGAATGGAATAGAAATTTATTACAAGGAGAGAAGAGAGGCGAGAGGCAAAAGAGCAAAGATAAAAAAAATAAATTCAATTTTTATTCATGTTTTTTTTTATTTATTTATTTTTGTTCTTCTATTCATATTATACAGGTGAACATTGAAAAGGTGTTTGACCTAAATAAAACTTAATAATTCTTTTACTTTTTTCTCTCTCTTTCTCTTTTCTTCTTTATTTTACACTCTTATTGTGTACATTTTATTTTAATGCAAACAAAAATAAAAAATTTTGAAAAGTCTTAAATAATTAAAAAAAGAAAAAAACATGAAACATAAGTTATTTATGAAATAACAAAAAAAAAAAGGAAAAACTGAACAGGATAATAAAACAAAAGGATAAGAAAATAGTATGGAAAAACATGCCATTTAAAAAATAAAATAAAATGCATTGAATTTCTTCTTTAGTTTTAAGTCTCAAGGATATTATTAAGAATATTTTATAGCAATTAAAAATTAAATACTTCGTTCACATACAAATTTATTTTTTATATACTTAAACCTTTATTTTTTGAGTAATGGTCCGGGGCGAATTTTGCTACTTATAAAACATGGAAAGCAACCTTTTAAACTGCAAATTTACTAGAAAAATTAAGAAATAAAAAACTGAAAGCAAATATAAAAAATTGCTAGCAAAATTCAAAGGCAATTGTGAAATAAATTAATTACCTTATTTCAATATTTTTCTTAAACTCCAGAGGCTCTATGTGGTATTACAGGGCTCAGATCTCGAAATACAATTTGATTCGAATTAAAATTAATATTATTTGAATTCAACTTAAGTTATTTTTATACTATTTAAATTTAGTAAATCTATTTATATTTTTTGATCCTTCCAATAGTACAAATTGTAAAATGTAAAGCAATTACTAGTAAGTTCATAGTATCACATTTTTTCACAAGTCCAATTTTATATTATATTTTATTTATAATATGACTAAGTTTAACTAAATTTTATATAAAAAAAAATAATCTATTTTCAGAAGGGGCTTTAATATAATAAAATAAAATATAAAAAATAATTTCTCTAATTAGTTTACTTATCTTGTCCAACAAGAGGAAAGTTTTTCAAAATAATTTCCTTGTTTTCTAATTTTTATTATTTTCATTCTTATCCTTTTGAAGTGATGAATTTTCAAATTTAAGTGCTATGCAAACTAATTTGATATCTGTATAATTATAATAAAAATATTATTACATTATAAACACCCACATAATAGGATAATATTATTTTTACAGGTTGATTTAAAAATTTTTTTATTAAAATCATTATGCGACTTTTAATAGTTCTGGTCTTATATTATTATATATTAAAAGAAATTTATACTGACTTTTTGAAAGTATAAAAATTAAGATGGCAACCCTTGTCTTCTGAGTCAACCGCAATACCAAATGTCTTGATGAACACCATAAATTTGTTTAATATTTTTGAGAATTGTTTGTGATCAAATTTGTAGTTGATCTTGCATTCCTATATAATCGAAGATAAGTCACACACTTTGGTTCATTAGACATTCATTATTCGAAGAGCTTCGAAAATTTTTAATTATAAGTCTATTGAAAATATATAAAGAGAGTAACAAAGTTTCATTCAAGTTTTAAGTTATAAAAATTTTTTTGTATAAATAGTTTCCAAAAATTTCCGTGTCATATCATAGACCATATTTTTGTAATAATTTTAACGATTGCAATATGTTTAACGAAATACTCGTATATTTTAATTATTTGCTCTATTTGTTTTCTCGCTCTATTCCTGTGATATGCTTTTCATCCATATATGTAGGTCTTTTAATATTCAAATACTTTTACAACTTACAAGTGTGAATGTGTGAATATTATTTACATTAATATAATTCAAACCCTCATAACGTTTTGGGAATAATAATGAGCTTTATAACATTTTTAATTACATTTTCTAATCTTACTTGTATAGTTTTTGTTTTATACAAACTAATTTATATATATTTTTTTAAATAATTTCCTATTTGTGAGTTATATTAAAAATTGTTATACACATGTCAATTTATAGACATAATTAAATAAAATAAAAAAAAAAAAACAATATTAAGAATTTATTTAAATGTTAATAAAACATGAGAATAATTAATTATGTAGCAAGATTTCGTTAACCTAAGCATAAAACGTGTATAATATATGGATATTTAATTAAGAATAATAATAAGATCAATTCCCATTAAACCTTTGTTAAATTTTAATCGAAATTTTATAATGAACTAATATAAAATTTTGTAATTTCACTCATAATTTGCAAAAATTGTCCTATGTACTCAAATGTTTTAATATAATATTTCAAAATTAAAGTAAATTTTTCCTAGTTTTCACTCTTGATTCTATACATTATGTTCGCACTTTAATTTTTATTTCAAATTAAAAAATATACTATAAATTTTTTCTCTGTAGTCGGAAAATTTCTAAAGTTCTTGTAAATATTTCATTATTTTACTATATATATGAATGTGTTTGTAAATATTAAGTGAATACCTATATAGATAATATATATAAATATATATATATACCATATATATATATATAGTACAGCCGCAGTTTCCAAAAATAATAATTTTTTAAAAACAAATTTATGATGTTATAAAACAATAATTTATTTTTATTGCCGAATAAAAAAGCAAATTAATTAATATTATTTGACACAAACACAATTCAAGAGAAAATAACGGTAGTACTTACTTAATTTTCGTAATAATTTTATTTTGTTCTTATAAAAGTGTGACTTTCTAACCAAAAAATAATTTTTAATATTAAAATACTTATTATAATTCATAATTATTTATAAAATATTTTATTAATTATCGCGTATATTCGCGTTAATCATGACAGATAATTCACATTAAATATCATTATTCATTATTATTAAAATTTATTTTTACATAATTACACACAAGCTGTTATAATGTTTCTACATTAAAATATCCAAATTATCGCTAAATTTGATTGATTTTTATCGCTAAATTTGATTGATTCAGATAAACTTAAGTATTCTTCTATATAAAAATTGCAATTTATTGCTGTAATTATTGAAAAAATTTTTAATATACCACATTTCATTTAACCGTTTTGTAAATTTCTTAAATTGATGTTATAAATTCTAACATAGTTCAATTTTATTATATTGTACAATGTGCTATTCTAAAATGTGCTAAAGAAAGGTCAATATTGTTGTCATTGTTTCTTAATAAAAAAAATCTAATGTTGCAATAAGACAAAAATAAATACTTCACAACTCTAACAATATTGTAGGTTGCTTTTCACTTGAGATTAAAATATTTTTCTCAGTTGTTTTAATTCATTTTCATATTAAAAACAAAATTTATAAAATTCTTAAACAAATAATAATTTTCATTGAAACATTTTGTAACACATAAACATTTCAAATTGACAACATTTTGTATTTGTATGCATGTATAATCGCCGTCTGTCTAGGTGCTTAAATCATTTGTCTCTGATATTTTATAACAATCGAAGAATTTTCTTTTTTTTTATTTTATAAATAAATAAATATAATTTTCTTTCACTCTTTTAGGCCAGCCGACACATTATTTAGTCTTATTTATAGTAAATTTTTATATAAACTTGAAACAAAAGTATATTGAGTAAAAAAAAAAACTTTGCCAAATGTTGTAAATCATTTCAAAAAAAAAAGAGAAAAAAAAAATAATAAAAATTAAACAAAAATTGTTGGCAAACTTTCAAACTATTATAGTTTTCGCCTTTTTTGTTTTTAGACATTCTTTCGAACTTTTCTTCTGTTTTTTGTAAATTTCGTAATTTCTCTATATAGTCTAATTATTTTTTGTTGAGTTTGGCAAGCAAGTGTCACTTATTAAGAAATACTTCAACTAACTGTAAATTAAGTGATGATTATAAAAAAAGAGCAAACGGAAGGAATAAAGAGAAGAAAAAGGAAATTTGAAAAATTATTAAAACACTCTTACCCTTTAAAGGTCTTCCTTTTTGTCTTTGCACGGTAAAAAAAAAGAAAATAATAAAAAATTGTGCCAAAATACTTAGATGGTCTACTCAAGGGTTGTTACTATTGCATTAACATTTTTAATTTATTTGGCCGTAGGAAAGATTGATGCATAGAATCCTAATTGAGCAACAAATTTGCGTAAACGAACATTTGCAATAGTCTGTCAATACTTGGTGTTGACGTTAGCTATGAATGCCAAAGCGTCGTGACCAATCGTCAGAAATAATCGCCTTATATAGACGTTGCCAACGCAATTGAAAATCATTTTAGTTTTTTTTTTTTTTGAATTTCAGTTAAAAAATTACTTAATTGTAGATAATTGTTATTTTCAACGTAATGCACATTCATTCAGACAATTTTGTAATTTCTCAGGGAAAAATACTCAACTCTTTTATAAGAACGAACACACGAAAGTAAAAATAAAATTTTTGATTAAAGTTAGTGTTGCCCCATTATATGTCTATAATGTTAAAGTATATATTTTTTTATGAAGATTATTTAAAATTTTCTCTGGTGTCTGTTAAATGAAATAGTTTTCGTATTTGGTTATAGTTTACGTATAAAAGCTTTTACGTATCTCAGGTTGTATTTGTATAGTTTTTTATATAGTAATGACAATTTTATTGTGTCAAAGAGTTTAATGATATTTACTCCTATAAAATCTCATAAAAGTAAAGAAGCAAAAAAAAAAAAACTATTAAAAAATAATATGAATGAAAATTTTTCTATATGCTTTTTTAAGTCTGTACGCCACAAAATTTTCTATTAAAAGAAAAAGTCAATCATTAATTTTGGCACGGAATGAATAAAAGAATAATTTTTTTTTCTTGTATTCCATTTTATATACAAATATTTATTATTCATTAAAAAAAGCAAAAAAAAAAAAAAATTGACTGTGCACACGACAGTTTCTAACATTGTCGTTAGGATCTCGACTCCAATCGTTCTTCTTTGAATTTGTAATTGAAAAGGAAGATGGGTTATGTAATACTTCATAAAAAAAATAACTTTTTTATAATTTTAGATTTCGTTTTTCTTAATATAAATATTTCTTTGTAAGTGTATAAAGGCGCGTTCTTTATAGTACTTATATTCTCTGTGCTACAATAAAATATTACAATATTTATCGATTAAAAAGCAGGTTATAAGGGTGGTATTGTGACCGAAGTAAAATTTCACATATCTAATTTCCGACAGAAAGATTTCTGTTTACTTGTTTACGTTAAAAAAAAATTAAAACAATTATTTTTCTGCAGATGTCGCTCTGTTCGCTTGTGCACTCCGGTATTTCCAAATTTTTGAATGAATTACTTAAAAAAACGAACTTCTCCCGCATGAAAGAGCTCTAAAATTGAATCTCCTAAAATGAGAAGTATAGCAACGAATATTTATAGTCGCTTTCAAGCAACTCTTACGTATATCAGAATCGAAAAATTTACTATATATGCTCGAGTATATGCTGATCACATCAGATTGTTTTTTCTATTATTTTATTATGTTTGTTATTTTAATATGAAATATTGTTGAGTGTTATTATAATATTGCGATTGTCAAAATTTATAGAAATTCGTGATGAATTGACAAATACAACGAATAAAACAACATGCAAATTATAATAAATTGCCTGTATGTATGAAACATTTGTTCCTTCCTTTATTTTTTTATAACTTTTTTAAACAAGTGCTTGTTATAGTTTCAAATTGATTTCGTGCACTTTATTTAACAATATATGTAATTGTAATTGTTGTTTCTGATCGAAAAATGATGAAAAATTGTAATATGTTCTACTCAATTATAATTTGGTTCCCACTTTTAATTTCAGTCGCACAAGGTTAACCACAATTTATTAGGAAGGTCTAATAAAAATGACACAAGATTCCCTTAAAAAATTTAAAAAGTTTTTAAGGGAATTTGCTTTCAAATATAAATTTCGATTATACATCAAAACTATTCCATAATTTATACTTATAAAAGTTCATATTTAAAACACAAAATAGGAAATAATTACATTCAAGAAATGCAGGTGCACAAATCGTAAAACGCAAATTTCTTCAAAAGATTAGTGCTATTAAAATTTTCAATTTATTGTACTCGTATTTTTTAATAAATTTGTACACCAAACGTTTCATTTTCATAAAATTTTTTGCATTTTTTTAATAGAAATAACAAAAACTTAAACATTGAAGAAAAAATGGTATTCAAATCGGCACATTGGAAACAATTGAGTTAAAAAATAATTCAAACAATTTTTAATTTCTTCATGTCATTGTCAATCATTTTCATTTGAATTTTTTTTTAATTGAGTTTCAAAATATTCTTAACAAATAATTTTATAATTTTTATACAATTTTAAATTAACTTTTTTTATTTTCTTTTTTGTAGACGTGGCGTCGATTTCAAGATGGTGAAAGATCTGTTGATTTTGTATTGGCATATAGGGGTGATGATCCAAATCCACAAAACCATGTTAAAAGGCAAACATTTGAACAGAATTTAGAAAAAGAAGGATTACAATTAGAACGGGAAAAAACTCAAAAAATTCACTTTGTTAAAATTCATGCACCATTAGATGTTCTAAAACGTTACTGTGAAATATTAAAAATTAAGATGCCAATTAAAAAGGTTTTTTTTTGCATATTTCGGCTACTTAATAAAATTTACAAAAAAAAATTATTTTATTTTTTAGTTGCGCGAACAAGATATGTGCAATGTACCAGAATTTCAATTAATGCAAGAAATGAAATCATTTTTTGGTCGACCTTTTCAATTTGTTAAATTAGATCCAGAAAAATTTCCACCAAGAGATTATAAATTACATTTTGATTATTCTAGAAATTATGAATATTTGTAAGTTAATAATATATTGTAATTTTATATTTTTGTTTTATATTAAGTACATAATGTATAATCGATGTTTAACCTCTTTAATTGTTCGAAGCCAAAAGAAGATTTTACAAACGCACAGAAACATTTAACTAGCCAGTCATAATAATTGATAGATGAAGGTGTTGATTTTATTAACAAAGATTACTTTCAAATATAAATTAAATTGATTCGGAATGTAAATTATCACAAAGACTAAATAAATTTACAATTAACGAATGTTAAAACTGAATCAAGGGTTTAATAATATGATATTAAAATTTTGTTTATAAAATTTGATAGTTTTCCTAGTTGGCGCTACTGACTAAGTTTCTTTATTGAAATGTTACGTAAAATTATTTTACATTTAAAAATGATTTTAGGTAAACAATAAATTTTGTGATTTGATTTTCAAAATTGTACAGCAGGATTATTTCAAATTTCTTAAGGATTTATTCCCTGAAATACAAACTTTTTATAGAAAGTTAAATCAATATTAAATCCTATAATTACAGAATTATTAGCTTACTTGTTTAATAAATATGTACATAGGTATTATGTTAAAAATAAATTTTTCCTAATTTTTACCTCGATTTTTTTATATTTAGATTTGATTCAGATAACCAAGATTTTTTTGATTCAACTGTAAGAATTGTTGTTATTAATTTTATATTGGAACGACAACGTTTTATAAATGATGATGAATTTGGTATTAATACGGCAAAAA
Source organism: Condylostylus longicornis (assembly GCF_029603195.1). Lineage (NCBI taxonomy): Eukaryota > Metazoa > Arthropoda > Insecta > Diptera > Dolichopodidae > Condylostylus > Condylostylus longicornis. The sequence goes on from NW_026577982.1 coordinate 3,028,659, forward strand.
CACAAAATCTTATAGGAATAGAAAAACTTTTACAAGATAAAGTTTATGAGAATGCATTTCCTTTACATGATGTAAGCCAATAAAAATGAATTTTAAATAAAATATACATATCTATGTACATTTTTTTTTAAATTATGGTCATTTTTATCTTAAATTTTTAGGGTGATGGTTATACATTTGGAAGTCAACGATATCTTTTGTTAACAGAATGGGCTTCACTTAAAAAATGGATAAAGTAAAAATTTGGATAATCTTATTAGTTTTTAATTATAAAAAATTTAAATCGTCTGTTTTTTTAGGCATCAACCATTAGATTATATTAAAGAATATTTTGGACCGAAAATTGCCTTATATTTTGCTTGGTTAGGTTTTTATACACATATGTTAATTCCAGCTTCTGTAGTCGGTATTATATGTTTTTTATATGGTTTAGCAACATTATCATCTGATAAGCTCAGGTAATTATTTAAAAATAATTATTTAAAAAAGAAAAAAAATTTATAATGTGCACATAGGTACTTATATATAAGTGCTCATATATTTGAAGAAATGTAGGTACATATATGAACTGAGGGAGGGTTATTTCTATAATTTTTATAAATTTTATTGCATGTTAGGAAAAGTTTCTATATTATTTTCACTTATAAATAATTTATAATACTTTCTTATATTTTCAATTACAACTTGAACTTTTCAACTTTTATATTATTCTAAAATTAAATATAATTACTGTGTTGTTTTAAACCAAACTAAGTAATAAACATATTATATAGCAAATTAATAAAAATGCAATCTAAATTCCCTCCTCTTAAATTATATGCCTTATAAAATTACAAAATTTGTAAGTAGAACACTATAACAATATCCATTTTATTTTAGTTCTTAATGTTTTATTTGTAACAAAAAAAAGAATTCTAAATTATAATTGTAGCAAAACCTGTTGAACATTTTATAAATTTTTAGATTATAATTAAAATTAAGAAAAATTTATATACATATTTAATAAAAATTGTAAAAGTTTTAAACTATAACTCTAATTAGAAATTATTTTAATGAAAAGGAAATTTAAAAATGCAGTGATATTCGCATGGTATAACAGTTAAAAATTCAAAATTGATTTTAAGTCATATTAAAATGTTAGAAAAAAACATTTTTGGCATCATAATTGCATCTAATGCGTTAATTTTAATAAACATTATACCAATTGGCATAAATAGTGCCTTTGTCATTTTGTGTATTGAGCTCTAAAAGCTTAAAACTTAAAAATTAATTCTTGTTTTGAAAATCTAAAAAAAATATGCCAAAAACGTCAATTTTGTATTGGCATCAAGAAAATATCACAATTTTTACATCGACTCAATCGCTTCAATGCGAGATCACTTCACTTGTATGCAAAAATTTTTGACATTTTTGAATTTCCGTAAAATACATAATTTTGTTAAAAAATTTTAAATGTTACTTTTTTTTTTTATCTTTTCATTGTTTTTAAATATCTTTAATTTTTTTTATTTTAATTCTTAATTATTGTGTTTTTGTTTTGTTCAGTAATGATATATGTAATGAGAATAATACAATCATTATGTGCCCACAATGTGATGTTAAATGTGACTATTGGTTATTAAAAGAAACCTGTACATCATCAAAATTCAATTATTTATTTGATAATGGTTTAACGTTAATGTTTGCGCTGTTTATGTCCTTTTGGGGTAATTATATAACAATATTTCGTTTTAATTTTTCTTTAGTAATTTTTCTCATATTTTATGTATATATTATTTGTCTGAAAACTTAATTTAATTAATTTTTCTTCTTTTCTATCAAATATAATTTTAGCTGCCTTATATTTAGAATTATGGAAACGATATTCAGCTAGTTTAATACATCGTTGGGGTTTAACAGATTTTTCAGATCAAGTTGAACACCCAAGACCACAATATCTTGCCAAAATACAAAATTCAAAAAATGCAGCTACAAAATTTAATGTTGTTCATAAAGTTTTAGAACCGCATGTGCCTTTTTGGAAAGTTAAATTTCCATCATTCGTAATGAGTTATTCAGTAGCTATATTATTTGTAAGTATTAACTACATATTATTATTTTATAAGTTATAGTTAAAGTGGAACAAAAAATTTATTTTTACGGGAAATCCCGTGTTTATTGAAAAGCTGCTTTAAGCATTTAAATTTAGCAATAGAATTCATTTTAGCATTATGTTAATTGAATGTATAAAATATTTTGCTACAAATTGAGGCTAAATTAATATTTGAGCCAAATTTATTTTCAAATTATGTTCCTTCCATTAAAATTTAAAAAAAAATTAAAAGGAATATTTTTTAAGATCTGTAGGAATTACCTTAATTTAATGATTACTTTAACTTGTAATTAAATTTGATCTTTGTTGCTATTATTAAGTGCTTCTGATCGCTTATAGCAAGAATAATGGTTTAGACACTGTAATTAGCTCTCATTTTTCAAATTACGAAGCAAATGTAAAGCCAATATTAAGCTTAGTTTTTATTTTGTATTTAAACAGAGGTTTAGATTAAAATTTTAATATTTCTTGCAATGTACTGTTAAAATGAACGTCTAAAATTTATTTATGAAGTAATTTAAAATGATGCCATAATTATTTTTGATTTTATTTAAAAATATCTAATTTCCACGGTTTCATTCAAATTTATTTTATTATATTCATCTCTTTATTAACGGTTCCATGATCAAGGCCTTTATGTCCTTTAAGTTTTAACCTTGAGCATACGGTGGGCTAGCATTCGTATCCAAGTAGTAATTCCCTGAAGCACTGTTAAAATTAATTTTTTTTTATTTTAAATTCCGAAAAAAATAAATTCAAATTTATAATACTTACTCCAATGAAACATATAGCCCCATCACTTCTGTTTGACCTTCACAGAGACCTAACTTATAATCCAGGTATGAATCTGCCTCTTCTGCAATAAATTTTTCTAGGTATAAATTTGCAACACTTTCAGCCCAAAATCTCCATGATCTATGATGACTGCAGAAATCTTAATAAAAAAATTAGAAAAAAATTTAAACCAAAAATTTTTTAATTATAAAATATTGACAACATACCATCATCTCCTCCAACTAATAAAGGTCTGGGTACTGGACATCCAGGTTGTACTCCATGTCCGCCATTTGGCCAAAAATCTACAGTTCCAGTCGGAAATGGAGCCCCATAAATACTTTAATTACATAACAAATATTCCTATTTTGATTTTTTTCGTTTATTCGTTTAACAACCGGAAAACTTACCCTGCATCCGTATGGATAACATCAACAAATACGGCATCAGTCGGTCCTAATTGATCAATAACTATTGGCAAAACATAATAACCTGGAAATGCTGGATCTAAAGCAGATATTCTTGATCGAAAAGAAATTTTAAAATTATTTAGAATTTTTTAGACTAAAATTACAATTTACCTTGGTAATATAAGTGAACCACTACTTTGTTCAATTATTTCACGTCCTATATAACCTGACAATTGTCCTCCTAAAGAATGGCCGACTAAATGAAAGCTTGATAAAGGTAACCCGCTTGTAAAAAGATTTAACAATGCTTCTCCAACATAAGGAGCCAACTAAAATTTTGGAAAAAAAATTCTTTTATAAATAAGATGATAATGAAAACTTTCTAAATTTTTTACATAATTTTTAAACTTACATAGGGTACAACTTGAAACGCTTTAACATAATCTGTTATAATTGTTTCTGCAACATATATACTATAGTCTAAACAAACTAAATTGTGATTTGGTTGATAACTGTATGCATTTCTCATAGCTTGTATACTTTCCCTATTTTGATTTTCATTATAACCATGAACGTAGAATGTTGTGATTTTATTAATATCAAAAACTGGATGACTTAAAAGTTGATTTGCATCCTTTAATTGATATGATGTGTTTTGTAAGTTTCCTTCACTATACATTTGTTAAAAAAAATTAGTAAATACAGGGAAAATAATTATTATTCGTCTATAGTATAAAAACGATTTTACCCGTAATAAAAGTATACTCGTACATTTGTCCAAGGATCAGGATATTGCGTACCAATAATTGAATTGACTACGGGAAGAAGTGTCGGATTTATAAGTGCTGCTTGAATAGTCTGCCCTGTACAAATATTAAGATTTTTTAATATATAAATTTTATTAATAAATTTAAATTTAAATGTATGGCTTAATGATTTTCTATTTTCTAAACCTTCTTCTCATGATCACGCTTAATACGTTAATTTAAGTGAATGTAAATCCATTGAGGTTAATGGATTTATAAATGTAATAAAATTCATTTTAATAGAAAAATGAACTTAAATTAAATAAAAAAAATAAATAATTACAATTAAAAATTATGAAGAAAACTGTCGAAATAGTTGTCGCCTTCATTTTCACCTCTTAACACAAATAATTCCAACAGTAAAATAATTAAATTTACTAAATCGTCTAACTTTTATACAAAACTTAATTTGATGCCATTTTTTTAACACAATCATAAAAATAAGTTTTATATATGAAATTCATAATTTCGTTTTTCGCTCATAATACCAAGAATTGCTGTTATATCGTAAACTTGATTTAGTTTTATATTTGTATAAAACCAAATAAATTTTATACTCTAACACTGGTTTTGAGGCATTGGATTTATATTAATAATAGTTTAAATACGAGGTTCTCTTACAATGTATGTATAAAAAGAATATAAATCTCGCATTAAATACAAAAATTTTACTCAATAAGTTCATAGTGAAAGATGGTTTGTGAATTTTAATTATTTGCGAGCCATTACAAACTTCCAACCCTCTGCTTCATAAATTGGCATATTTCTTTTTAACAATTTATGTTGAGAACTTGTGTATTTAATTTCTCCTTTTTATTTCTTCTATTTAAACTACAAAAAAGATAAATAGATTCAAATAATTGTCTTATTAGTTATTAGTTAAATTTTGGGAGAAAATTTAGTGCAATAGTTTTAAAAAATTTATATATATACATATATTAACCTAAGGATTGACTTTTTTTCCCCGATTAATTAAGGAACATTGGTTTGTATTTTGCGATAAAAGGCTGTTACCATTTTCCATTTACAAATTTATTTTGTCAAACAGAAAAAAAATCGAAAATTGGCACTTTGCAAACTTTGAGAGACTATAACTCGGGAAATAATTACTACGAAAATTAACGAATAATCTTTTTAAGATAAGGGTCTCATTTGGGTGAGCGATTCGGAGACTTGTTTGTATTTTTTTTTTTAAGGAGAGAAGAAATAACTCCTGAAAAACTTGTTTAGAACTTTGGGAAGAAATAACTCCTGAAATGTTTGTATTTTCATGACTTTGCGAATCTATAGTTTGGTATGGGGAGGAGAGTAATTACACTTTAAAATTATTATTTGATTATTTAAAATTGTTTTGAATGTACTACATTTTGAAAATAGTAAATATTTCACTTTTACCTTGTTTGTCGCAATTAAGTGCATGCTATATTAAAAAAAAAACATTTTATTCACAAATTTTATTATTTTCTGAGGAAACTTCTGAACTTATGAATTGGGTTAATACAATTCTTATCCTAATATGCCAGGATCAACTACAATTATATAAACAAAAATTAGTGTTAGCATTAGAAACAAATACAATAGTTTGATATATACGATAAAATTTATTTGTTCGATGGCATACTAACAGCTTGATCATTTATATCGCATTCAGGCTGGCAAAATAATTAATGTTAAATAAACATTCATAAATGTTTATTTTTTTCTTCTATTATTATTTATTTTAAATTTTGGCTCATATAATATTTAATTAAATAATTATTATAAATTAAATGCAGATTATTTTACTAAGTGCTTCACAATACTATCAGGATAATATACTAATATTAAGAACGGGGTTTTAAAAGAGTTCAATACTGCTCTTCATCTTATACGAGTAATTGAGCAGCATGAAATCAAAAATTAAAAGAGTCCACATTTTAAAATTTTTGAGATTGATGTGCCATCTAATAATTTTGTTTGAGAATTATATGAAATACTTTATCATATAAAAGCAAAAATAATGCAAAGACGAATTTATCATGTTTATAGTAAAATTTAAGAATTGCTCAAATCTTCAAATTTTAAAACCACAAAAAATTATTAAGAAAATTCATTAGTTAAAAAAAGTTTATTTCTTTTCAATCTTACAGAAAAGCGTAATTTTACACTTATCTATTTCTTTTTATTATGTTAGCTTTCGCGCAAAGAACATTTTTTTTGAAATTCAGAAAAACATAGTGAGGAGTAGCTGCTTTTTCGTTTTTTCTGAAAATTAACGAAAGTGGCCACTTTTTAAATTCACCGAATATCCAAAACTAGTTTATGTAGTGGCAACTCGTATAAACCAGTCCTTTGAAAAATTGAAAGTCTTTTCAAAATTTTTTACAAACCTTCCTAAAATTTACCCATAGGATTAATAAAAGTGATAATCAAAAAAATTTATTATCAATAATTCTCCTTAATGCGTACCTACTGTTTTTATTATAAATTTTATATCTATTATACTTAAAAATTTTGTGCATATTTATTTTCAAATATTATGAAAAATACTTTTACAGTCAGTTGTTCAAATATTATAGTTCGCGAAATTGTTTACCTATTTATGTGACATAACAATGCTTCAATTCAAATCAAACCAAATTAATTTTTAAAACTATTTAGAAAACATAATAAAAACAATATTTAGCATTGAAGGTTCAAGGTTTATACTCCTTAACAACCAAATTAAATATTTTTTATTTATAATATAACACTTAAAGAATTATAAAATTAGAGTATTTTTTAAATAAGAGTATGTTATAATTATAATATATAAAATGAAAATAGATTTACCTTTAACAAATTAAATGGCGGGAATTAAAAAATGCAACTAATTCATCTGTCGCCAATAGAACAGATGATCTAGATATAATGTGACCGATATCAAACCCCATAGAGTCAAAAATTTTGAAGCTTCTAAACATTGTAATGAACAATTCATTTCATTAGAGAATGTTTTTCTACATTTTCACCCAAAAAATATGCAATAAGTGTGACATATCAATCTAATATTAAGAGAACATTGTAAGTAAATACAACGTCATCCCTCATAAAACAGAAGTGTTTTCCTTCGGGAATGTACTACTTTAAGTAAAAAATAGAATTAGAGAGATTTTCCGAGGTGAAATGTCAAAATTTCTTATAGAATACACATAATTATAAATGCGGTTGCCTAGAATCAAACGTAATTACCGCCTCGAATTTATCCGCTGCAGATAAAGTAGCCGTAATTCCTATTTTACTAGCGATGTTTTTTATACTCGTATCATCTGTTTTTGGTGGTTTATAAACCTCAGTAATTACGAAAGGTTTCAAATTGTATGTTTTAGGTGATACAATAAACAACTAAACCAGAACCTAATAATAAATCATTCAACAATATTTTAATTATTTAAAAAAAAAAAAGTAATTATATTGAACAAATTATCTTATTGCATTTCTTTTTTTTTTAATTTCAGATTTGTTTATCAGTTTGTGCAATATTTTCATTAATAGTTTATCGTATGTCACAACGTACAGCACATAATTTATATGGTAATCGTGATACAATGACATATAAAATAATGGTATTACCATTAACTGCCGGTATTATTGATTTAATTGTAATAACAATATTAGATCAAGTATACGGTTATTTAGCTGTATTTTTAACTGATATTGAATATCGTCGTACACATACTGAATATAATGAAAGTCTGACTATTAAAATGTACCTATTTCAATTTATTAATTATTATTCATCGTTATTTTATATCGTATTTTTAAAAGGTAAATTTGTTGGTTATCCAGCTAAATATAATAGAATATTTTCATTTCGACAAGAGGAATGTAATCCTGGCGGTTGTTTAATGGAATTATGTCTTCAATTATGTATTATAATGATGGGTAAACAAATTGTAAATGCATTAATTGAAATGCTATTACCATATTTAATAAAAACATATAGTAAATTAAGAATACGTTTTGGTTTATCAACTGGTGACAGTAAAGAAAAATTAATATCATGTAATCAATGGACTGATGATTATCATTTGCTTAAATGGACAAATACATCATTATTTAGTGAATATTTAGAAATGAGTAAGTTATATTTAAAATTTTAATTTATTATTAAAATTCTTAAATGTTTTTCTCTTAAATTTTAGTTTTGCAGTATGGCTTTATTACAATTTTTGTTGTTGCGTTTCCATTAGCACCAGTATTTGCCTTATTAAATAATATTGTTGAAATGAGGTTAGATGCTTTAAAATTATTAAAATTCTATCAAAGACCAATTGCACAAAGAATTAAAGATATTGGAGTTTGGTATAATATAATGTCAATTGTTAGCAGGATAGCTGTAGGAACAAGTGTATGTACAATTAAAAATATTTACTCACCATATCCTTATTTATATTTCATAAATAACTCAAAAACTCTTTGACTCAAAAATTCACTTTTTAGGCATTTATAATAGCATTCTCATCCAATTTTATACCAAAATTAGTTTATAAATATACAGTTAATTCGGAGCATAATTATGATGGTTATCTTAATTTCACATTAGCTTATTTCGATACAAGAGACTTTCAGGTAAATAATTTATTGTATAATATAATTAACTATTTAATTTAAAAAATAATAATTTTTTTTATTTTTAATAATTTAGGAGGGAACAGCGCCAATGCAGAGTCATTTCCAAAACGTTAGTGAATGTCGTTATCCTGAATTTCGTAATCCATATAATATAGCCAATGAGGAAGAAAAATATAAGAGACCATTAATATATTGGAGGATATTCACAGCTCGGCTAGCTTTTATTGTAATTTTCCAGGTAAAAGCAAGTCGTTACTTACTAAAACTGAAGTTATTTATTTAACTGACATAAACAAGCTGAAGCTGAAACAGTAAAAAATTAATACTTATCTTTTCTTATTTTTTAGAATATTGTGGGCATGGTTCAATCATTAGTTGCATGGACAATACCTGATGTACCCGGTAAATTAAGAAATCGTATTAAACGTGAAGAATATTTAACAAGAGAATTAATTATTGAACATGAAAAACGCGAAGCAATCCGAAAAGAAATTAATAAAGATAATAATGATGAAAACAATGATAATGGTGGTGATAGTATATCAAATCAAAGACCATTACAAACATCTGAATCTACATTTAAAGATAATACTAGTAAAGTAAATGAAATTGATGAAAAATCAATAAATAAACATCAATCACAATTGCCACAACCATCGAATAATTCATCAACATCAACAACAACAACTCTTGTTCCAACAATTCAAACACCAGTCGATGATGCAAATGTAGTAGATTCAAATTCAAGCTCAAATTTATTGGATACCGAATCGGATATGATTGATACACCATTATATGCTCAACCTTTAACACATCCTCCAGAAATGACTGAATCTCTTAATTATCCTAGAAGACGTTTACAACCTGAATATTATTTGGATAGAACAACACCAGTTTGAGATTTACTTAAAAAACATCATTTGTACATTTTATATGAATAGGATCATAGGATTAAATAAAAACAAAAATTATTGTAAAATATGTAATTATTTATAAAAATTGTAAAAATCGAAATTTTACATACAACTTTGTATATAATATTATGACATACTTACAATTTAAGTTTATATAGGGAAAATAAACTCTCTTTTAGTTTAAGCTTTTATGTTTTATAATGTTTTATAATGAAAATAACAAAAAAAAAAAACAAATCCGTTTAGATTTTTGATAAAAAATTAATATTAGAATTATTATTAACATACATATAATTATATTTTATTATTTATTATAAAAATATTTTATATAAAAGAGTTTAATATTCTTGAACGAGGAATTCTTTATAAAATTTTCATATTCAAAGAATAATTTTTTTGGCAACTAATTCTTTTATTTTTAACTTATAATTTACCTTTTATACATTTTTCTATTATTTAAAATATCTTTAAAAGGAATATTTTATAAAAGTTTCATAGAAAAAAAATCAAAATTTTCATTGTATAAGATTTACAAATTCAAATAGTTTGCAATTTAATTCATTTTATTTTGAGCAAATGCAAAAGCAAATACAGTTTAAAATTTTAATGTTAAAAGTATTATTATAAAATATTATTGTGTTACTTAAAAAAGTAATTTATTATTTACATTATTTACATGAAATTATAATTAATGAAATTTATTATTTTATTCTGCTATAATTCATTTCGTATTATAAATTTAAATAAAAACTCTTAAAAATTTTGTACAATAAACTTTTCAAAGATATTCAAAATTATAAGAGCAAAATAAGCATCAATAAAATTTGTAGATTTATTTAAAAAAATTTTATTATTTGATTTTTTATAATTTTTCATATTAGTACATATTAAGATTTATTTTTTTTATTTTTATGTACTTAAACTTGTTTAAAACATTTTTAATTCGTTACTTAGTTAAGCAAGTTTAGGTAGATTTGGAAAAAATTATTTTATATACAAAATATATTTACAATAAATTGTAGGTTACTGGGAACAACCATATTAAATGGACAGAAAAAATTAACTTAAACAACTTTTATAAATTTATGTAATATTACAAATAGAAACATATATTAATATATTTGTATATGTTTACAACTATTATATTATATAAAAACAGAAAAATTATTTAAAGTATTAATTTAAAAAAAAGGAACTTGTTTTAATTGAAATGAAAGTAGTTTTTTTTATTATTCTTCTAAGAAAAAACTTATCCATCCAGCAAAAAATTTAATAAGCTCTAATATTCTTAAGAATAAAATTCGTATAAGTAAAAATAATAGCTATTTTTCTATTTTAATATATGATTAACAAAATCCAGAATGAAGTTGCTATTTTAATTTGTGCACTCTATAGGAAAAATTACGTGCAACATATTTATGTATATGTATCCTATGGCAAAATATAAAAGCCTTAAATTTTAAAATTTTAAAGCCTTACCTGTTAATAAGACGATTTTATTCGGTAATTAATTATCTGACAAAATAAAAAATTGTAACAAATTTATTAAGAGCGATAAAAAAAAAATTTTATTAAAATTTTTAAAATAGACATTTTATATTAAATAATATATCAAAAAGCATATAAATTAATAAATCTAAAACTAAAATTAAACATTAACATATAAAACAATAGCAGCAATCAGAAAATATTATATTCATTTTTTTGTTTTTTTAAATAGATTTTTTACATTTAAATATTAGTATCTAACAATAATTAACAACAAATCTGAAATTTTATAATAAATGTAAATATTTTTATTTAAATAATAAAATTATGAAAACTCTTGTTCCCAGAAGTTTGAATATATACCAGAAAAAGTTGCTCAATTGATTAAAAAAAATTATTTAATGTTAAAAATAAAAAAGATAAAAACTAATAAAAAATTAAAAATAAAACTGTTAAAATTATTATAAGTAAGTAAAAAACACTTATCAAACGTTATGTACATAAAAAATATGTAAAAAATTTGTTAATGAAATTTTTACCTACATACGAGTATAAAAAAATTAATTATATTTTTTTAATGTATCATAAGTTATATACATATATACGTATTCTATTGTACATATATGAACAGAACGTTGGCATTTATATACATAATTTAAATATTTTTAAATTTTAATAAATATATACGTATAAATTTTTTTAATTTTTTTTTTACTTTTAGGTTTTTTCATATGTTACTATAATATTTAAAACAAATGTTTACACATATAATTTAAAGAAAATAATAAAAACAAAAATAAAAGCTACCTGTAGGGCACATAAAATAGTAACTAATATTTAAAAATAATTAAATTTTTTAAACTGAAATACCAACATATTATGCCTATAATAACAAAAATCAATTGCTACGTATACATGAGGGCATTATTATTTAAATTATGTTCTAAATAATGAATAATTTGTTTTCATATACCTAAAAATAGGCTTTATAAAAATTATAAAAATTAATTTTTACATTTAATGTAAAAGCATAATTTCAATTAATTATATTAATAATATAGCAGAACAGTTTCCAATTTACTTCATTATTGACTATACATAAGAAAATAAATAAATTAATTAAATAATTAAATTAAAATATTAACAATAGACTACAAAAATTCACAAGTAAACCTATAAAAGTTTACCAAATTTGGAATTTTGGGTAAATTCAAACCGATAACAAAATCTATATTGTGTCAGAAAAACTAGCTGAACACTATCAAATTGTTAAAACAGAATTAAAACAGTACTATAAATATTTAATTACCTATTTTAAATTTTTTTTCAAATCGCCATCAAACAGAAAAACCTGATTTTGTGGGTATCAATTAGATTTTGACGAATTTTTACAGTTGAAAAATTCAAGGGAAAAATTGTTTTGATTGAATTGAATCAAGTTGAATTTCGACTAAATATAAATTGTATACTTGACTTCTTAAACGACTAATTTAAATAAATTTCTTACTTAACGAATTTTATTAGGCAGGGAAAGTGCAGCACAAATCTAATTTTATATTATTTTTTAAATTTTACTTTCATAAATTGCTTTAACCATTTTGAAAAAATATTTTGTAGTAAAAAAGTTAGAACATAAACAATTTTAAGTATGTTTTTTTAGCCATATAATTTTATTTTGCAAAAAAAATTACTGACCAGATTTAAAATAAAAATTTATTTATCTTTTACATATAAAATACCTCATTAATATTTCAAACTTCATGTATACGTAGTAAATTTCAAACAGTGGACTCAATCTTTATACAATCAATAAAAATATAAAACAAAATAAGCAAAATCAAATAATTAAAAATTTTATTCAAAAAAAAAAAAAAAAAAAAAATAATCAGAATTAAATTTTTTAACATTATTATAATTTATTTTTTCTATTAAGCAAAAAATTTGAAAAAATAAATAAAAGATTATAAAAATAACATAATTAAATGTTTATCTTAAAAATAAATTTAAAAATTCAATTTAAAAAAAAAAAACAAAAAATTTAAGCCAAATTAATTAAAATGTCAGTAAATAATGAATTAAAAAAAAATTAAATAACTAAATTGTAATTAAAAAAAGTTAAAACGTAGAATTTATATTTGCTCAAATTTGTACCTTAACAAAACAAAATTTTAAAGTAAAATAGAACTTTCAAATAGTATGTTACTTCTTAAGAATAAGTAATTTTTTTTTTCAATTTTATTAAAGTTGTGCTAAGTAAGCATCTGCTATCAGTAAAAGAATTTTTCTTTTTTCTAAAAACTTTTAGAGTCTAAGAATCTGTTCTAATCAAAGAGAAAATTGTGTTCACAGGATATTTAATTATATATAATATAATTATAGATAATTTAAAGACTCCTTTAGAAGCCTGCATAATAATCTTAAACTTTTTACAAAAGAGTAACAGTTTAAGGTGGAATTGCTGTTGCACGGATGATAGCCGTTTCGAAGTTTTTCTTCCAAAAAAAATTTCCAATTGTTCAAATATAATTTTTATAGTCTTTATGTGTATTTAAATACATTTTCATAAATTTGTGCTTAAAATTTCATTTCAAAAATTACTTCGAAAATGAAAAGGCATGCAGCTAATAAAAATACACATAAGGACTACGGCGACATAATAACAGAACGACATAATAAAAGAACGGCGACATAATAAACTTCTAGTTTGTTACAAAAAAATGAAATTAATAAAAATTATAAAATTAATTAAAATTATATGAGTTATCATTTGGTCAAATTTTAACAATAACTTCTGTAAAATATTATTTTACCGAAAAAGTTATTTGAATTTTCAATTTAAATTGCATTTTCTTATTAAAAAAATGAAAATATTTTAATTCCAACGAAATAAAATTTTTTGTGTCTAATTTAATTCTTTGGATATTTTTTTTTCGAAAATTCTACTGGTAACTTAGTAAGTAACAATAGTAATTATCCAAATTCAAAATAGATTTAAAATAAAATGAAATTAATAAAAAATAAAAAATTTTTAAAGAAAATTTTACCATATTTTTATAATTATAATTGAAAATTAATTGTTACGCTTTTTTTTTTTAATCTGAGTTTATTTCTAAAGTAATTTAAATAAGTTCTATATAAATTCTTAAACAAGAATTAGTATATTCGTACATTTTGTATCAAATTTTCAATTTATTCTTCTCGTTTTGATAGTTTTGTATAAATTCTAATAAAATTACAATAAATGTGAATATTTCAAATAATTTTAAAATTCACTTGAGTCAATTTACTATTTCGGAGTAAATTGTGCGTAAATTGTGTAAAAGTGTTGTACCTACAGTAATTTATAAAAAGTAAATTTCCACAATATAAAATTTTAAAATTCAATTTAAATTAATTTTTAATAACAGTTTTTAATTTTTAATAATTTAATTATAATCATAAATGTGGTAAATATTTTAAATTTTACACATAATAAGCAGAATACTAATTAGCCAAATTTAAAAAAAAAAGTTATAATAGAATCAAATAAATAAAAAAAATTTTTTTTTTTTAAAATTTTAAAGAATAAAATTTGTAAGTTATTTTATTCAATAATAACGTAAATTTATCAAAAAATAAAAATTGTTTTTTATTTTTCTTTATATTGTTTGTATTTATATTTATTTTTCTTTATATTCCATCAAGACCGGGAGGGTTGGAACTTCCGACATTGGGCCGTCTAGATTGGTGAATTAACTCACTGGACACTGTTTCTCGATGGCCTATTTGAAGAAAATGAATCGTCCATTTGAAGGCGTCCTTTCTAGGAGAAGACGAGACAATGAAGCTTCTGTTATACCAGTGCGAGACGGTAACATGGTTGTGATTAACATATTTCGGAAGAGAATTCGTTACCCTGCCGAAAATCTCACGCCTTGACTATCACGCTGTGATGCAGTTTTACAAAAAATCCTAAGTATAGCCTAAATATAGAAATGGGGCGAAAAGAGCCTGTCCAACTGGCAAAAAAAACAAAATCTATTATATATATACATAGCTAAATGGTATTGTTGTATATTTCATGTATGAAAGAGTTGTATATGAAAAGACAAGGTATTTTTTTTTTTAATTTTAGATTTATTTTAATTTTACAAAATCGTCAATTTTTTCATGAAATATTTTTAAACAGGCATTCATTAATTTTAGAAAACTCAGAATCCTTTATTTTTACACACATTTCGTTACCATTAACTTCGAGCGTAGGGCTGATTAGGATTTGTTTTTAAGTAATAGTCCCCAGTGGAGCTATGTTTAAAAAAAATTGTTTTCACTTTAATTAAAAAAATTTAAAAAAAAACTATTTACTCTAGTGAAACATGTAATCCCATTATTGCAGTTTCATCTTCATAAAAACCGAGTAAATAACTAGTATATGAATCTGCTTTATTCGCTATAAATTTTTGTTGATATAAATTTGCAACACTTTCAGCCCAAAATCTCCAAGATCTCCAATGACTGCAACAATCTTAAACAAGTACAAGAAAAAAATAATTTGTTTAAATTTATTTAAATTTTTTAAATAATAAGTTGAACAATATAAAATAAGCTTTATAAATAAATAAAAATAAACAAAAACCATTATCATCTCCAGTAAATAAATGTCTAGGAACTGGACATCCTGATTGTACTGAATAACCACCATTCGGCCAAAAATCTACAGTACCAGTAGAATATGGAGCTCCCAAAAGACTATAAAATTGCAAATAAGCATTATATTATAATGTCAATAAAATTTGTAATATAAATTTACCCCGCATCCGTATGAATAACATCAACAAATACAGCATCACTTGGACCTAAATGATCAAAAATAATATCTATCGGTAAATCATAATAGCCTGGATTTGCTGGATCTAATCCAGATATTCTTAAATTGAATTTAAATTATTAAAATTATAAAAAATAAAAATGTATTATAATTTACCTTGGTAATATAAGTGAACCACCACTTTGTTGAATTATTTCACGTCCTATATAACCTGATAATTGACTACCTAAAGAGTGACCAACTAAATGAAAATCTTGTAAAGGCAAACCAGCATTAAAAAGATTTAATAAAGCTTCCGTAATATAGGGCGCCAGCTAAAATTTTTAAAAAAAATTTTCAAATATCATAAAAGTTTTAAATGATTTTTATAATAATTAATATTATTAGAAATTTAATTATTTGCATACATCGATTTATCTTTAAAACAAGAATATGTTTTCCATAACATTTAAAATTAAAAATGACTTACAAAATTAAATATTTTTCAACTTACATAAGGAACAGCCTGATATGCTGAAATATAATCAATTGATTTTATATTTGCTTCAACATACAAACTATAGTCTAAAGCTAAGAAATTATAATTTGGAAGATAGCTATAAGAATTTTTCACAACTTGGATACTTTCACTAGCTTGACTTTCTGTATAACCATGTACATATAATGTTGTTAATTTATTAATATCAAAAACTGGATGATTTAAAAGTTGATTTGCATCCTTTAATTGATATGATGTATTTTGTAAATTTCCATCACTATTTATTCAAATAAAATAATATTATTCTTAAATTATATTGAAAATACCCTAAAAAAAAACATAATATGTAGATACATTTGAAAATATTTACCCATAATAGAAATATATTCGTACATTATTCCATGGATCAGGATATTGAGGGCTTATAATTACTGGAAGTGTTACAGCTATCGAACCAAGAAGTCCACTTTCGGTTGTTTTACCTTATAACAGTTTTAAAAATTATTAACAGTTCTTATTAATATAATATTATAAATACGTTGCATTTTATGTATTTTTTGTGGTCACTGGAATCCACAGATTCTGCCGATATATGATAATAGGTTGTAGCAAAAATATTTTTGGAGATATTTGAAAAAATCTTTTGCAAAACTTTAAATGCGTTTTCTGGGTAAACAAGAAGAGATAGAGCGATTCTACGTGTTTTTTGTGATCACTGGGAATGCACAGATTCTGCCGATATATAATAATAGGTTGTAGCAAAAATATTTTTGGAGATATTTGAAAAAATCTTTTGCAAAACTTTAAACGCGTTTTCTGGCTAAACTAGAAGAGATAGAGCGATTCTCCGTGTTTTTTGTGATCACTCGGAATGCACAGATTCTGCCGATATATGATAATAGGTTGTAGCAAAAATATTTTTGGAGATATTTGAAAAAATCTTTTGCAAAACTTTAAACGCGTTTTCTGGCTAAACTAGAAGAGATAGAGCGATTCTACGTGTTTTTTGTGATCACTGGGAATGCACAGATTCTGCCGATATATGATAATAGGTTGTAGCATTAATATTTTTGGAGATATTTGAAAAAATCTTTTGCAAAACTTTAAATGCGTTTTCTGGCTAAACTAGAAGAGATAGAGCGATTCTACGTGTTTTTTGTGATCACTGGGAATGCACAGATTCTGCCGATATATACTAATAAGTTGTAGCAAAAATATTTTTAGAGATATTTAAAAAATCTTTTGCAAAACTTTAAATGCGTTTTCTGGCTAAACTAGAAGAGATAGAGCGATTCTACGTATTTTTTTGTGATCATTGGGAATGCACAGATTCTGCCGATATATGATAATAGGTTGTAGCAAAAATATTTTTGGAGATATTTGAAAAAATCTTTTCCAAAACTTTAAATGCGTTTTCTGGCTAAACTAGAAGAGATAGAGCGATTCTACGTGTTTTTTGTGATCACTAGGAATGCACAGATTCTGCCGATATATGATAATAGGTTGTAGCAAAAATATTTTTGGAGATATTTGAAAAAATCTTTTGCAAAACTTTAAACGCGTTTTCTGGCTAAACTAGAAGAGATAGAGCGATTCTACGTATTTTTTGTGATCACTGGGAATGCACAGATTCTGCCGATATATGATAATAGGTTGTAGCAAAGATATTTTTGGAGATATTTGAAAAAATCTTTTGCAAAACTTTAAATGCGTTTTCTGGGTAAACAAGAAGAGATAGAGCGATTCTACGTGTTTTTTGTGATCACTGGGAATGCACAGATTCTGCCGATATATAATAATAGGTTGTAGCAAAAATATTTTTGGAGATATTTGAAAAAATCTTTTGCAAAACTTTAAATGCGTTTTCTGGCTAAACTAGAAGAGATAGAGCGATTCTCCGTGTTTTTTGTGATCACTCGGAATGCACAGATTCTGCCGATATATGATAATAGGTTGTAGCAAAAATATTTTTGGAGATATTTGAAAAAATCTTTTGCAAAACTTTAAACGCGTTTTCTGGCTAAACTAGAAGAGATAGAGCGATTCTACGTGTTTTTTGTGATCACTGGGAATGCACAGATTCTGCCGATATATGATAATAGGTTGTAGCATTAATACTTTTGGAGATATTTGAAAAAATCTTTTGCAAAACTTTAAATGCGTTTTCTGGCTAAACTAGAAGAGACAGAGCGATTCCACGTGTATTTTGTGATCACTGGGAATGCACAGATTCTGCCGATATATACTAATAAGTTGTAGCAAAAATATTTTTGGAGATATTTAAAAAATCTTTTGCAAAACTTTAAATGCGTTTTCTGGCTAAACTAGAAGAGATAGAGCGATTCTACGTATTTTTTGTGATCATTGGGAATGCACAGATTCTGCCGATATATGATAATAGGTTGTAGCAAAAATATTTTTGGAGATATTTGAAAAAATCTTTTCCAAAACTTTAAATGCGTTTTCTGGCTAAACTAGAAGAGATAGAGCGATTCTACGTGTTTTTTGTGATCACTGGGAATGCACAGATTCTGCCGATATATGATAATAGGTTGTAGCAAAAATATTTTTGGAGATATTTGAAAAAATCTTTTGTAAAACTTTAAACGCGTTTTCTGGCTAAACTAGAAGAGATAGAGCGATTCTACGTATTTTTTGTGATCACTGGGAATGCACAGATTCTGCCGATATATGATAATAGGTTGTAGCAAAGATATTTTTGGAGATATTTGAAAAAATCTTTTGCAAAACTTTAAATACGTTTTCTGGCTAAACTAGAAGAGATAGAGCGATTCTACGTGTTTTTTGTGATCACTGGGAATGCACAGATTCTGCCGATATATGATAATAGGTTGTAGCAAAAATATTTTTGGAGATATTTGAAAAAATCTTTTGCAAAACTTTAAATGCGTTTTCTAACTAAACTAGAAGAGATAGAGCGATTCTACGTGTTTTTTGTGATCACTGGGAATGCACAGATTCTGCCGATATATGATAATAGGTTGTAGCAAAAATATTTTTGGAGATATTTGAAAAAATCTTTTGCAAAACTTTAAACGCGTTTTCTGGCTAAACTATAAGAGATAGAGCGAATCTATGTAATCTTTGTGATCACTGTGAATGCACAGATTCTGCCGATATATGATAATAGGTTGTAGCAAAAATATTTTTGGAGATTCTGCCGATATATGATAATAGGTTGTAGCAAAAATATTTTTGGAGATATTTGAAAAAATCTTTTGCAAAACTTTAAATGCGTTTTCTGGCTAAACTAGAAGAGATAGAGCGATTCTACGTGTTTTTTTGTGATCACTGGGAATGCACAGATTCTGCCGATGTATGATAATAGGTTGTAGCAAAAATATGTTTGGAGATATTTGAAAAAATCTTTTGCAAAACTTTAAACGCGTTTTCTGGCTAAACTAGAAGAGATAGAGCGATTCTACGTGTTTTTTGTGATCACTGGGAATGCACAGATTCTGCCGATATATGATAATAGGTTGTAGCATTAATATTTTTGGAGATATTTGAAAAAATCTTTTCCAAAACTTTAAATGCGTTTTCTGGCTAAACTAGAAGAGATAGAGCGATTCTACGTGTTTTTTGTGATCACTGGGTATGCACAGATTCTGCCGATATACGATAATAGGTTGTAGCAAAAATATTTTTGGAGATATTTGAAAAAATCTTTTGCAAAACTTTAAACGCGTTTTCTGGCTAAACTAGAAGAGATAGAGCGATTCTACGTGTTTTTTGTGATCACTGGGAATGCACAGATTCTGTCGATATATGATAATAGGTTGTAGCATTAATATTTTTGGAGATATTTGAAAAAATCTTTTGCAAAACTTTAAATGCGTTTTCTGGCTAAACTAGAAGAGATAGAGCGAAGAGATAGACGTGTTTTTTGTGATCACTGGGAATGCACAGATTCTGCCGATATATGATAATAGGTTGTAGCAAAAATATTTTTGGAGATATTTGAAAAAATCTTTTGCAAAACTTTAAACGCGTTTCCTGGCTAAACTGGAAGAGATAGAGCGATTCTACGTGTTTTTTGTGATCACTGGGAATGCACAGATTCTGCCGATATATGATAATAGGTTGTAGCAAAAATATTTTTGGAGATATTTGAAAAAATCTTTTGCAAAACTTTAAACGCGTTTCCTGGCTAAACTGGAAGAGATAGAGCGATTCTACGTGTTTTTTGTGATCACTGGGAATGCACAGATTCTGCCGATATATGATAATAGGTTGCAGCAAAAATATTTTTGGAGATATTTGAAAAAATCTTTTGCAAAACTTTAAACGCGTTTTCTGGCTAAACTAGAAGAGATAGAGCGATTCTACATGTTTTTTGTGATCACTGGGAATGCACAGACTCTGCCGATATATGATAATAGGTTGTAGCATTAATATTTTTGGAGATATTTGAAAAAATCTTTTGCAAAACTTTAAATGCGTTTTCTGGCTAAACTAGAAGAGATAGAGCGATTCTACGTGTTTTTTGTGATCACTGGGAATGCACAGATTCTGCCGATATACGATAATAGGTTGTAGCAAAAATGTTTTTGGAGATATTTGAAAAAATCTTTTGCAAAACTTTAAATGCGTTTTCTGGCTAAACTAGAAGAGATAGAGCGAAGAGATAGACGTGTTTTTTGTGATCACTGGGAATGCACAGATTCTGCCGATATATGATAATAGGTTGTAGCAAAAATATTTTTGGAGATATTTGAAAAAATCTTTTGCAAAACTTTAAATGCGTTTTCTGGCTAAACTAGAAGAGATAGAGCGAAGAGATAGACGTGTTTTTTGTGATCACTGGGAATGCACAGATTCTGCCGATATATGATAATAGGTTGTAGCAAAAATATTTTTGGAGATATTTGAAAAAATCTTTTGCAAAACTTTAAACGCGTTTCCTGGCTAAACTAGAAGAGATAGAGCGATTCTACATGTTTTTTGTGATCACTGGGAATGCACAGACTCTGCCGATATATGATAATAGGTTGTAGCATTAATATTTTTGGAGATATTTGAAAAAATCTTTTGCAAAACTTTAAATGCGTTTTCTGGCTAAACTAGAAGAGATAGAGCGAAGAGATAGACGTGTTTTTTGTGATCACTGGGAATGCACAGATTCTGCCGATATATGATAATAGGTTGTAGCAAAAATATTTTTGGAGATATTTGAAAAAATCTTTTGCAAAACTTTAAACGCGTTTCCTGGCTAAACTGGAAGAGATAGAGCGATTCTGCGTGTTTTTTGTGATCACTGGGAATGCACAGATTCTGCCGATATATGATAATAGGTTGTAGCAAAAATATGTTTGGAGATATTTGAAAAAATCTTTTGCAAAACTTTAAATACGTTTTCTGGCTAAACTGGAAGAGATAGAGCGATTCTACGTATTTTTTGTGATCACTGGGAATGCACAGATTCTGCCGATATATGATAATAGGTTGCAGCAAAAATATTTTTGGAGATATTTGAAAAAATCTTTTGCAAAACTTTAAACGCGTTTTCTGGCTAAACTAGAAGAGATAGAGCGAAGAGATAGACGTGTTTTTTGTGATCACTGGGAATGCACAGATTCTGCCGATATATGATAATAGGTTGTAGCAAAAATATTTTTGGAGATATTTGAAAAAATCTTTTGCAAAACTTTAAACGCGTTTTCTGGCTAAACTAGAAGAGATAGAGCGATTCTACGTGTTTTTTGTGATCACTGGGTATGCACAGATTCTGCCGATATACGATAATAGGTTGTAGCAAAGATATTTTTGGAGATATTTGAAAAAATCTTTTGCAAAACTTTAAATGCGTTTTCTGGGTAAACAAGAAGAGATAGAGCGATTCTACGTGTTTTTTGTGATCACTGGGAATGCACAGATTCTGCCGATATATAATAATAGGTTGTAGCAAAAATATTTTTGGAGATATTTGAAAAAATCTTTTGCAAAACTTTAAATGCGTTTTCTGGCTAAACTAGAAGAGATAGAGCGATTCTACGTGTTTTTTGTGATCACTGGGAATGCACAGATTCTGCCGATATATGATAATAGGTTGTAGCATTAATATTTTTGGAGATATTTGAAAAAATCTTTTCCAAAACTTTAAATGCGTTTTCTGGCTAAACTAGAAGAGATAGAGCGATTCTACGTGTTTTTTGTGATCACTGGGTATGCACAGATTCTGCCGATATACGATAATAGGTTGTAGCAAAGATATTTTTGGAGATATTTGAAAAAATCTTTTGCAAAACTTTAAATGCGTTTTCTGGGTAAACAAGAAGAGATAGAGCGATTCTACGTTTTTTTTGTGATCACTGGGAATGCACAGATTCTGCCGATATATAATAATAGGTTGTAGCAAAAATATTTTTGGAGATATTTGAAAAAATCTTTTGCAAAACTTTAAATGCGTTTTCTGGCTAAACTAGAAGAGATAGAGCGATTCTCCGTGTTTTTTGTGATCACTCGGAATGCACAGATTCTGCCGATATATGATAATAGGTTGTAGCAAAAATATTTTTGGAGATATTTGAAAAAATCTTTTGCAAAACTTTAAACGCGTTTTCTGGCTAAACTAGAAGAGATAGAGCGATTCTACGTGTTTTTTGTGATCACTGGGAATGCACAGATTCTGCCGATATATGATAATAGGTTGTAGCATTAATACTTTTGGAGATATTTGAAAAAATCTTTTGCAAAACTTTAAATGCGTTTTCTGGCTAAACTAGAAGAGATAGAGCGATTCTACGTGTTTTTTGTGATCACTGGGAATGCACAGATTCTGCCGATATATACTAATAAGTTGTAGCAAAAATATTTTTGGAGATATTTAAAAAATCTTTTGCAAAACTTTAAATGCGTTTTCTGGCTAAACTAGAAGAGATAGAGCGATTCTACGTATTTTTTGTGATCATTGGGAATGCACAGATTCTGCCGATATATGATAATAGGTTGTAGCAAAAATATTTTTGGAGATATTTGAAAAAATCTTTTCCAAAACTTTAAATGCGTTTTCTGGCTAAACTAGAAGAGATAGAGCGATTCTACGTGTTTTTTGTGATCACTGGGAATGCACAGATTCTGCCGATATATGATAATAGGTTGTAGCAAAAATATTTTTGGAGATATTTGAAAAAATCTTTTGTAAAACTTTAAACGCGTTTTCTGGCTAAACTAGAAGAGATAGAGCGATTCTACGTATTTTTTGTGATCACTGGGAATGCACAGATTCTGCCGATATATGATAATAGGTTGTAGCAAAGATATTTTTGGAGATATTTGAAAAAATCTTTTGCAAAACTTTAAATACGTTTTCTGGCTAAACTAGAAGAGATAGAGCGATTCTACGTGTTTTTTGTGATCACTGGGAATG
This sequence comes from Condylostylus longicornis, assembly GCF_029603195.1. Classification (NCBI taxonomy): domain Eukaryota; kingdom Metazoa; phylum Arthropoda; class Insecta; order Diptera; family Dolichopodidae; genus Condylostylus; species Condylostylus longicornis. Next base: position 3,052,411 of record NW_026577982.1, read on the forward strand.
CACAGATTCTGCCGATATATGATAATAGGTTGTAGCAAAAATATTTTTGGAGATATTTGAAAAAATCTTTTGCAAAACTTTAAATGCGTTTTCTAACTAAACTAGAAGAGATAGAGCGATTCTACGTGTTTTTTGTGATCACTGGGAATGCACAGATTCTGCCGATATATGATAATAGGTTGTAGCAAAAATATTTTTGGAGATATTTGAAAAAATCTTTTGCAAAACTTTAAACGCGTTTTCTGGCTAAACTATAAGAGATAGAGCGAATCTATGTAATCTTTGTGATCACTGTGAATGCACAGATTCTGCCGATATATGATAATAGGTTGTAGCAAAAATATTTTTGGAGATTCTGCCGATATATGATAATAGGTTGTAGCAAAAATATTTTTGGAGATATTTGAAAAAATCTTTTGCAAAACTTTAAATGCGTTTTCTGGCTAAACTAGAAGAGATAGAGCGATTCTACGTGTTTTTTTGTGATCACTGGGAATGCACAGATTCTGCCGATGTATGATAATAGGTTGTAGCAAAAATATGTTTGGAGATATTTGAAAAAATCTTTTGCAAAACTTTAAACGCGTTTTCTGGCTAAACTAGAAGAGATAGAGCGATTCTACGTGTTTTTTGTGATCACTGGGAATGCACAGATTCTGCCGATATATGATAATAGGTTGTAGCATTAATATTTTTGGAGATATTTGAAAAAATCTTTTCCAAAACTTTAAATGCGTTTTCTGGCTAAACTAGAAGAGATAGAGCGATTCTACGTGTTTTTTGTGATCACTGGGTATGCACAGATTCTGCCGATATACGATAATAGGTTGTAGCAAAAATATTTTTGGAGATATTTGAAAAAATCTTTTGCAAAACTTTAAACGCGTTTTCTGGCTAAACTAGAAGAGATAGAGCGATTCTACGTGTTTTTGTGATCACTGGGAATGCACAGATTCTGTCGATATATGATAATAGGTTGTAGCATTAATATTTTTGGAGATATTTGAAAAAATCTTTTGCAAAACTTTAAATGCGTTTTCTGGCTAAACTAGAAGAGATAGAGCGAAGAGATAGACGTGTTTTTTGTGATCACTGGGAATGCACAGATTCTGCCGATATATGATAATAGGTTGTAGCAAAAATATTTTTGGAGATATTTGAAAAAATCTTTTGCAAAACTTTAAATGCGTTTTCTGGCTAAACTAGAAGAGATGGAGCGATTCTACGTGTTTTTTGTGATCACTGGGAATGCACAGATTCTGCCGATATATGATAATAGGTTGTAGCAAAAATATTTTTGGAGATATTTGGAAAAATCTTTTCCAAAACTTTAACTGCGTTTTCTGGCTAAACTAGAAGAGATAGAGCGATTCTACATGTTTTTTGTGATCACTGGGAATGCACAGACTCTGCCGATATATGATAATAGGTTGTAGCATTAATATTTTTGGAGATATTTGAAAAAATCTTTTGCAAAACTTTAAATGCGTTTTCTGGCTAAACTAGAAGAGATAGAGCGATTCTACGTGTTTTTTGTGATCACTGGGAATGCACAGATTCTGCCGATATACGATAATAGGTTGTAGCAAAAATATTTTTGGAGATATTTGAAAAAATCTTTTGCAAAACTTTAAACGCGTTTTCTGGCTAAACTAGAAGAGATAGAGCGATTCTACGTGTTTTTTGTGATCACTGGGAATGCACAGATTCTGTCGATATATGATAATAGGTTGTAGCATTAATATTTTTGGAGATATTTGAAAAAATCTTTTGCAAAACTTTAAATGCGTTTTCTGGCTAAACTAGAAGAGATAGAGCGATTCTACGTGTTTTTTGTGATCACTGGGAATGCACAGATTCTGCCGATATATGATAATAGGTTGTAGCAAAAATATTTTTGGAGATATTTGAAAAAATCTTTTGCAAAACTTTAAACGCGTTTTCTGGCTAAACTGGAAGAGATACAGCGATTCTACGTGTTTTTTGTGATCCCTGGGAATGCACAGATTCTGCCGATATATGATAATAGGTTGTAGCAAAAATATTTTTGGAGATATTTGAAAAAATCTTTTGCAAAACTTTAAATACGTTTTCTGGCTAAACTGGAAGAGATAGAGCGATTCTACGTGTTTTTTGTGATCACTGGGAATGCACAGATTCTGCCGATATATGATAATAGGTTGTAGCAAAAACATTTTTGGAGATATTTGAAAAAAGCTTTTGCAAAACTTTAAACGCGTTTTCTGGCTAAACTAGAAGAGATAGAGCGATTCTACGTATTTTTTGTGATCATTGGGAATGCACAGATTCTGCCGATATATGATAATAGGTTGTAGCAAAAATATTTTTGGAGATATTTGAAAAAATCTTTTGCAAAACTTTAAATGCGTTTTCTGGCTAAACTAGAAGAGATAGAGCGATTCTACGTGTTTTTTGTGATCACTGGGAATTCACAGATTCTGCCGATATATTATAATAGGTTGTAGCAAAAATATTTTTGGAGATATTTGACAAAATCTTTTGCAAAATTTTAAACGCGTTTTCTGGCTAAACTAGAAGAGATAGAGCGATTCTACGTGTTTTTTGTGATCACTGGGAATGCACAGTTTCTGCCGATATATACTAATAGGTTGTAGCAAAAATATTTTTGGAGATATTTGAAAAAATCTTTTGCAAAACTTTAAATGCGTTTTCTGGCTAAACTAGAAGAGATAGAGCGATTCTACGTGTTTTTTGTGATCACTGGGAATTCACAGATTCTGCCGATATATGATAATAGGTTGTAGCAAAAACATTTTTGGAGATATTTGAAAAAATCTTTTGCAAAACTTTAAACGCGTTTTCTGGCTAAACTAGAAGAGATAGAGCGATTCTACGTATTTTTTGTGATCATTGGGAATGGACAGATTCTGCCGATATATGATAATAGGTTGTAGCAAAAATATTTTTGGAGATATTTGAAAAAATCTTTTGCAAAACTTTAAATGCGTTTTCTGGCTAAACTAGAAGAGATAGAGCGATTCTACGTGTTTTTTGTGATCACTGGGAATTCACAGATTCTGCCGATATATTATAATAGGTTGTAGCAAAAATATTTTTGGAGATATTTGAAAAAATCTTTTGCAAAATTTTAAACGCGTTTTCTGGCTAAACTAGAAGAGATAGAGCGATTCTACGTGTTTTTTGTGATCACTGGGAATGCACAGATTCTGCCGATATATGATAATAGGTTGTAGCAAAAATATTTTGGAGATATTCAAGATATTTGAAAAAGTCTTTTGCAAAACTTTAAACGCGTTGTCTGGCTAAACTATAAGAGATAGAGGGATTCTACGTGTTTTTTGTGATCACTGGGAATGCACAGATTCTACCGATATATGATAATAGGTTGTAGCAAAAATATTTTTGGAGATATTTGAAAAAATCTTTTGCAAAACTTTAAACGCGTTTTCTGGCTAAACTAGAAGAGATAGAGCGATTCTACGTGTTCTTTGTGATCACTGGGAATGCACAGATTCTGCCGATATATAATAATAGGTTGTAGCAAAAATATTTTTGGAGATATTTGAAAAAATCTTTTGCAAAACTTTAAATGCGTTTTCTGGCTAAACTAGAAGAGATAGAGCGATTCTACGTGTTTTTTGTGATCACTGGGAATGCACAGATTCTGCCGATATATACTAATAAGTTTTAGCAAAAATATTTTTGGAGATATTTGAAAAAATCTTTTGCAAAACTTTAAATGCGTTTTCTGGCTAAACTAGAAGAGATAGAGCGATTCTACGTGTTTTTTGTGATCACTGGGAATGCACAGATTCTGCCGATATATGAAAATAGGTTGTAGCAAAAATATTTTGGAGATATTCAACATATTTGAAAAGGTCTTTTGCAAAACTTTAAACGCGTTGTCTGGCTAAACTGTAAGAGATAGAGGGATTCTACGTGTTTTTTGTGATCACTGGGAATGCACAAATTCTGCCGATATATGATAATAGGTTGTAGCAAAAATATTTTTGGAGATATTTGAAAAAATCTTTTGCAAAACTTTAAACGCGTTTTCTGGCTAAACTAGAAGAGATAGATATTCTACGTGTTCTTTGTGATCACTGGGAATGCACAGATTCTGCCGATATATAATAATAGGTTGTAGCAAAAATATTTTTGGAGATATTTGAAAAAATCTTTTGCAAAACTTTAAATGCGTTTTCTGGCTAAACTAGAAGAGATAGAGCGATTCTACGTGTTTTTTGTGATCACTGGGAATGCACAGATTCTGCCGATATATACTAATAAGTTTTAGCAAAAATATTTTTGGAGATATTTGAAAAAATCTTTTGCAAAACTTTAAATGCGTTTTCTGGCTAAACTAGAAGAGATAGAGCGATTCTACGTATTTTTTGTGATCATTGGGAATGCACAGATTCTGCCGATATATGATAATAGGTTGTAGCAAAAATATTTTTGGAGATATTTGAAAACATCTTTAGATAGAGCGATTCTACGTGTTTTTTGTGATCACTGGGAATGCACAGATTCTGCCGATATATGATAATAGGTTGTAGCAAAAATATTTTTGGAGATATTTGAAAAAATCTTTTGCAAAACTTTAAACGCGTTTTCTGGCTAAACTAGAAGAGATAGAGCGATTCTACGTGTTTTTTGTGATCACTGGGAATGCACAGATTCTGCCGATATATGATAATAGGTTGTAGCAAAAATATTTTTGGAGATATTTGAAAAAATCTTTTGCAAAACTTTAAACGCGTTTTCTGGCTAAACTAGAAGAGATAGAGCGATTCTACGTGTTTTTTGTGATCACTGGGAATTCACAGATTCTGCCGATATATGATAATAGGTTGTAGCAAAAATATTTTTGGAGATATTTGAAAAAATCTTTTGCAAAACTTTAAATGCGTTTTCTGGCTAAACTAGAAGAGATAGAGCGATTCTACGTGTTTTTTGTGATCACTGGGAATTCACAGATTCTGCCGATATATTATAATAGGTTGTAGCAAAAATATTTTTGGAGATATTTGAAAAAATCTTTTGCAAAATTTTAAACGCGTTTTCTGGCTAAACTAGAAGAGATAGAGCGATTCTACGTGTTTTTTGTGATCACTGGGAATGCACAGATTCTGCCGATATATACTAATAGGTTGTAGCAAAAATATTTTTGGAGATATTTGAAAAAATCTTTTGCAAAACTTTAAATGCGTTTTCTGGCTAAACTAGAAAAGATAGAGCGATTCTACGTGTTTTTTGTGATCACTGGGAATTCACAGATTCTGCCGATATATGATAATAGGTTGTAGCAAAAACATTTTTGGAGATATTTGAAAAAATCTTTTGCAAAACTTTAAACGCGTTTTCTGGCTAAACTAGAAGAGATAGAGCGATTCTACGTATTTTTTGTGATCATTGGGAATGCACAGATTCTGCCGATATATGATAATAGGTTGTAGCAAAAATATTTTTGGAGATATTTGAAAAAATCTTTTGCAAAACTTTAAATGCGTTTTCTGGCTAAACTAGAAGAGGTAGAGCGATTTTAAGTGTTTTTTGTGATCACTGGGGATCCACAGATTCTGCCAATATATGATGATAGGCCGTAGCAAAAATATTTTTGGAGATTTTTAAGAAAAGCTTTTGCAAAACTTTAAACGCGTTTTCTGGCTAAACTAGAAGAGATAGAGCGATTTTACGTATTTTTTGTGATCACTGGGAATGCACAGATTCTGCCGATATATGATAATAGGTTGTAGCAAAGATATTTTTGGAGATATTTGAAAAAATCTTTTGCAAAACTTTAAATACGTTTTCTGGCTAAACTAGAAGAGATAGAGCGATTCTACGTGTTTTTTGTGATCACTGGGAATGCACAGATTCTGCCGATATATGATAATAGGTTGTAGCAAAAATATTTTTGGAGATATTTGAAAAAATCTTTTGCAAAACTTTAAATGCGTTTTCTAACTAAACTAGAAGAGATAGAGCGATTCTACGTGTTTTTTGTGATCACTGGGAATGCACAGATTCTGCCGATATATGATAATAGGTTGTAGCAAAAATATTTTTGGAGATATTTGAAAAAATCTTTTGCAAAACTTTAAACGCGTTTTCTGGCTAAACTATAAGAGATAGAGCGAATCTATGTAATCTTTGTGATCACTGTGAATGCACAGATTCTGCCGATATATGATAATAGGTTGTAGCAAAAATATTTTTGGAGATTCTGCCGATATATGATAATAGGTTGTAGCAAAAATATTTTTGGAGATATTTGAAAAAATCTTTTGCAAAACTTTAAATGCGTTTTCTGGCTAAACTAGAAGAGATAGAGCGATTCTACGTGTTTTTTTGTGATCACTGGGAATGCACAGATTCTGCCGATGTATGATAATAGGTTGTAGCAAAAATATGTTTGGAGATATTTGAAAAAATCTTTTGCAAAACTTTAAACGCGTTTTCTGGCTAAACTAGAAGAGATAGAGCGATTCTACGTGTTTTTTGTGATCACTGGGAATGCACAGATTCTGCCGATATATGATAATAGGTTGTAGCATTAATATTTTTGGAGATATTTGAAAAAATCTTTTCCAAAACTTTAAATGCGTTTTCTGGCTAAACTAGAAGAGATAGAGCGATTCTACGTGTTTTTTGTGATCACTGGGTATGCACAGATTCTGTCGATATATGATAATAGGTTGTAGCATTAATATTTTTGGAGATATTTGAAAAAATCTTTTGCAAAACTTTAAATGCGTTTTCTGGCTAAACTAGAAGAGATAGAGCGATTCTACGTGTTTTTTGTGATCACTGGGAATTCACAGATTCTGCCGATATACGATAATAGGTTGTAGCAAAAATATTTTTGGAGATATTTGAAAAAATCTTTTGCAAAACTTTAAACGCGTTTTCTGGCTAAACTAGAAGAGATAGAGCGATTCTACGTGTTTTTTGTGATCACTGGGAATGCACAGATTCTGTCGATATATGATAATAGGTTGTAGCATTAATATTTTTGGAGATATTTGAAAAAATCTTTTGCAAAACTTTAAATGCGTTTTCTGGCTAAACTAGAAGAGATAGAGCGATTCTACGTGTTTTTTGTGATCACTGGGAATTCACAGATTCTGCCGATATATTATAATAGGTTGTAGCAAAAATATTTTTGGAGATATTTGAAAAAATCTTTTGCAAAATTTTAAACGCGTTTTCTGGCTAAACTAGAAGAGATAGAGCGATTCTACGTGTTTTTTGTGATCACTGGGAATGCACAGATTCTGCCGATATATGATAATAGGTTGTAGCAAAAATATTTTGGAGATATTCAAGATATTTGAAAAAATCTTTTGCAAAACTTTAAATGCGTTTTCTGGCTAAACTAGAAGAGATAGAGCGATTCTACGTGTTTTTTGTGATCACTGGGAATTCACAGATTCTGCCGATATACGATAATAGGTTGTAGCAAAAATATTTTTGGAGATATTTGAAAAAATCTTTTGCAAAATTTTAAACGCGTTTTCTGGCTAAACTAGAAGAGATAGAGCGATTCTACGTGTTTTTTGTGATCACTGGGAATGCACAGATTCTACCGATATATGATAATAGGTTGTAGCAAAAATATTTTTGGAGATATTTGAAAAAATCTTTTGCAAAACTTTAAACGCGTTTTCTGGCTAAACTAGAAGAGATAGAGCGATTCTACGTGTTCTTTGTGATCACTGGGAATGCACAGATTCTGCCGATATATAATAATAGGTTGTAGCAAAAATATTTTTGGAGATATTTGAAAAAATCTTTTGCAAAACTTTAAATGCGTTTTCTGGCTAAACTAGAAGAGATAGAGCGATTCTACGTGTTTTTTGTGATCACTGGGAATGCACAGATTCTGTCGATATATGATAATAGGTTGTAGCATTAATATTTTTGGAGATATTTGAAAAAATCTTTTGCAAAACTTTAAATGCGTTTTCTGGCTAAACTAGAAGAGATAGAGCGAAGAGATAGACGTGTTTTTTGTGATCACTGGGAATGCACAGATTCTGCCGATATATGATAATAGGTTGTAGCAAAAATATTTTTGGAGATATTTGAAAAAATCTTTTGCAAAACTTTAAACGCGTTTCCTGGCTAAACTGGAAGAGATAGAGCGATTCTACGTGTTTTTTGTGATCACTGGGAATGCACAGATTCTGCCGATATATGATAATAGGTTGTAGCAAAAATATTTTTGGAGATATTTGAAAAAATCTTTTGCAAAACTTTAAATGCGTTTTCTGGCTAAACTAGAAGAGATAGAGCGATTCTACGTGTTTTTTATGATCACTGGGAATTCACAGATTCTGCCGATATATTATAATAGGTTGTAGCAAAAATATTTTTGGAGATATTTGAAAAAATCTTTTGCAAAATTTTAAACGCGTTTTCTGGCTAAACTAGAAGAGATAGAGCGATTCTACGTGTTTTTTGTGATCACTGGGAATGCACAGATTCTGCCGATATATGATAATAGGTTGTAGCAAAAATATTTTGGAGATATTCAAGATATTTGAAAAAGTCTTTTGCAAAACTTTAAACGCGTTGTCTGGCTAAACTATAAGAGATAGAGGGATTCTACGTGTTTTTTGTGATCACTGGGAATGCACAGATTCTACCGATATATGATAATAGGTTGTAGCAAAAATATTTTTGGAGATATTTGAAAAAATCTTTTGCAAAACTTTAAACGCGTTTTCTGGCTAAACTAGAAGAGATAGAGCGATTCTACGTGTTCTTTGTGATCACTGGGAATGCACAGATTCTGCCGATATATAATAATAGGTTGTAGCAAAAATATTTTTGGAGATATTTGAAAAAATCTTTTGCAAAACTTTAAATGCGTTTTCTGGCTAAACTAGAAGAGATAGAGCGATTCTACGTGTTTTTTGTGATCACTGGGAATGCACAGATTCTGCCGATATATACTAATAAGTTTTAGCAAAAATATTTTTGGAGATATTTGAAAAAATCTTTTGCAAAACTTTAAATGCGTTTTCTGGCTAAACTAGAAGAGATAGAGCGATTCTACGTGTTTTTTGTGATCACTGGGAATGCACAGATTCTGCCGATATATACTAATAAGTTTTAGCAAAAATATTTTTGGAGATATTTGAAAAAATCTTTTGCAAAACTTTAAATGCGTTTTCTGGCTAAACTAGAAGAGATAGAGCGATTCTACGTGTTTTTTGTGATCACTGGGAATGCACAGATTCTGCCGATATATGATAATAGGTTGTAGCAAAAATATTTTTGGAGATATTTGAAAAAATCTTTTGCAAAACTTTAAACGCGTTTTCTGGCTAAACTAGAAGAGATAGAGCGATTCTACGTGTTTTTTGTGATCACTGGGAATGCACAGATTCTGCCGATATATGATAATAGGTTGTAGCATTAATATTTTTGGAGATATTTGAAAAAATCTTTTCCAAAACTTTAAATGCGTTTTCTGGCTAAACTAGAAGAGATAGAGCGATTCTACGTGTTTTTTGTGATCACTGGGTATGCACAGATTCTGCCGATATACGATAATAGGTTGTAGCAAAAATATTTTTGGAGATATTTGAAAAAATCTTTTGCAAAACTTTAAACGCGTTTTCTGGCTAAACTAGAAGAGATAGAGCGATTCTACGTGTTTTTTGTGATCACTGGGAATGCACAGATTCTGTCGATATATGATAATAGGTTGTAGCATTAATATTTTTGGAGATATTTGAAAAAATCTTTTGCAAAACTTTAAATGCGTTTTCTGGCTAAACTAGAAGAGATAGAGCGAAGAGATAGACGTGTTTTTTGTGATCACTGGGAATTCACAGATTCTGCCGATATATGATAATAGGTTGTAGCAAAAATATTTTTGGAGATATTTGAAAAAATCTTTTGCAAAACTTTAAACGCGTTTCCTGGCTAAACTGGAAGAGATAGAGCGATTCTACGTGTTTTTTGTGATCACTGGGAATGCACAGATTCTGCCGATATATGATAATAGGTTGTAGCAAAAATATGTTTGGAGATATTTGAAAAAATCTTTTGCAAAACTTTAAATACGTTTTCTGGCTAAACTGGAAGAGATAGAGCGATTCTACGTATTTTTTGTGATCACTGGGAATGCACAGATTCTGCCGATATATGATAATAGGTTGTAGCAAAAATATTTTGGAGATATTCAAGATATTTGAAAAAGTCTTTTGCAAAACTTTAAACGCGTTGTCTGGCTAAACTATAAGAGATAGAGGGATTCTACGTGTTTTTTGTGATCACTGGGAATGCACAGATTCTACCGATATATGATAATAGGTTGTAGCAAAAATATTTTTGGAGATATTTGAAAAAATCTTTTGCAAAACTTTAAACGCGTTTTCTGGCTAAACTAGAAGAGATAGAGCGATTCTACGTGTTCTTTGTGATCACTGGGAATGCACAGATTCTGCCGATATATAATAATAGGTTGTAGCAAAAATATTTTTGGAGATATTTGAAAAAATCTTTTGCAAAACTTTAAATGCGTTTTCTGGCTAAACTAGAAGAGATAGAGCGATTCTACGTGTTTTTTGTGATCACTGGGAATGCACAGATTCTGCCGATATATACTAATAAGTTTTAGCAAAAATATTTTTGGAGATATTTGAAAAAATCTTTTGCAAAACTTTAAATGCGTTTTCTGGCTAAACTAGAAGAGATAGAGCGATTCTACGTGTTTTTTGTGATCACTGGGAATGCACAGATTCTGCCGATATATACTAATAAGTTTTAGCAAAAATATTTTTGGAGATATTTGAAAAAATCTTTTGCAAAACTTTAAATGCGTTTTCTGGCTAAACTGTAAGAGATAGAGGGATTCTACGTGTTTTTTGTGATCACTGGGAATGCACAGATTCTGCCGATATATGATAATAGGTTGTAGCAAAAATATTTTTGGAGATATTTGAAAAAATCTTTTGCAAAACTTTAAACGCGTTTTCTGGCTAAACTAGAAGAGATAGAGCGATTCTACGTGTTCTTTGTGATCACTGGGAATGCACAGATTCTGCCGATATATAATAATAGGTTGTAGCAAAAATATTTTTGGAGATATTTGAAAAAATTTTTTGCAAAACTTTAAATGCGTTTTATGGCTAAACTAGAAGAGATAGAGCGATTCTACGTGTTTTTTGTGATCACTGGGAATGCACAGATTCTGCCGATATATACTAATAAGTTTTAGCAAAAATATTTTTGGAGATATTTGAAAAAATCTTTTGCAAAACTTTAAATGCGTTTTCTGGCTAAACTAGAAGAGATAGAGCGATTCTACGTGTTTTTTGTGATCACTGGGAATGCACAGATTCTGCCGATATATGATAATAGGTTGTAGCAAAAATATTTTTGGAGATATTTGAAAAAATCTTTTGCAAAACTTTAAACGCGTTTTCTGGCTAAACTAGAAGAGATAGAGCGATTCTACGTGTTTTTTGTGATCACTGGGAATGCACAGATTCTGCCGATATATGATAATAGGTTGTAGCATTAATATTTTTGGAGATATTTGAAAAAATCTTTTCCAAAACTTTAAATGCGTTTTCTGGCTAAACTAGAAGAGATAGAGCGATTCTACGTGTTTTTTGTGATCACTGGGTATGCACAGATTCTGCCGATATACGATAATAGGTTGTAGCAAAAATATTTTTGGAGATATTTGAAAAAATCTTTTGCAAAACTTTAAACGCGTTTTCTGGCTAAACTAGAAGAGATAGAGCGATTCTACGTGTTTTTTGTGATCACTGGGAATGCACAGATTCTGTCGATATATGATAATAGGTTGTAGCATTAATATTTTTGGAGATATTTGAAAAAATCTTTTGCAAAACTTTAAATGCGTTTTCTGGCTAAACTAGAAGAGATAGAGCGAAGAGATAGACGTGTTTTTTGTGATCACTGGGAATGCACAGATTCTGCCGATATATGATAATAGAATGTAGCAAAAATATTTTTGGAGATATTTGAAAAAATCTTTTGCAAAACTTTAAACGCGTTTCCTGGCTAAACTGGAAGAGATAGAGCGATTCTACGTGTTTTTTGTGATCACTGGGAATGCACAGATTCTGCCGATATATGATAATAGGTTGTAGCAAAAATATGTTTGGAGATATTTGAAAAAATCTTTTGCAAAACTTTAAATACGTTTTCTGGCTAAACTGGAAGAGATAGAGCGATTCTACGTATTTTTTGTGATCACTGGGAATGCACAGATTCTGCCGATATATGATAATAGGTTGCAGCAAAAATATTTTTGGAGATATTTGAAAAAATCTTTTGCAAAACTTTAAACGCGTTTTCTGGCTAAACTAGAAGAGATAGAGCGATTCTACATGTTTTTTGTGATCACTGGGAATGCACAGACTCTGCCGATATATGATAATAGGTTGTAGCATTAATATTTTTGGAGATATTTGAAAAAATCTTTTGCAAAACTTTAAATGCGTTTTCTGGCTAAACTAGAAGAGATAGAGCGATTCTACGTGTTTTTTGTGATCACTGGGAATGCACAGATTCTGCCGATATACGATAATAGGTTGTAGCAAAAATATTTTTGGAGATATTCGAAAAAATCTTTTGCAAAACTTTAAACGCGTTTTCTGGCTAAACTAGAAGAGATAGAGTGATTCTACGTGTTTTTTGTGATCACTGGGAATGCACAGATTCTGTCGATATATGATAATAGGTTGTAGCATTAATATTTTTGGAGATATTTGAAAAAATCTTTTGCAAAACTTTAAATGCGTTTTCTGGCTAAACTAGAAGAGATAGAGCGATTCTACGTGTTTTTTGTGATCACTGGGAATGCACAGATTCTGCCGATATATGATAATAGGTTGTAGCAAAAATATTTTTGGAGAATTTGAAAAAATCTTTTGCAAAACTTTAAACGCGTTTTCTGGCTAAACTGGAAGAGATACAGCGATTCTACGTGTTTTTTGTGATCCCTGGGAATGCACAGATTCTGCCGATATATGATAATAGGTTGTAGCAAAAATATTTTTGGAGATATTTGAAAAAATCTTTTGCAAAACTTTAAATACGTTTTCTGGCTAAACTGGAAGAGATAGAGCGATTCTACGTGTTTTTTGTGATCACTGGGAATGCACAGATTCTGCCGATATATGATAATAGGTTGTAGCAAAAACATTTTTGGAGATATTTGAAAAAAGCTTTTGCAAAACTTTAAACGCGTTTTCTGGCTAAACTAGAAGAGATAGAGCGATTCTACGTATTTTTTGTGATCATTGGGAATGCACAGATTCTGCCGATATATGATAATAGGTTGTAGCAAAAATATTTTTGGAGATATTTGAAAAAATCTTTTGCAAAACTTTAAATGCGTTTTCTGGCTAAACTAGAAGAGATAGAGCGATTCTACGTGTTTTTTGTGATCACTGGGAATTCACAGATTCTGCCGATATATTATAATAGGTTGTAGCAAAAATATTTTTGGAGATATTTGAAAAAATCTTTTGCAAAATTTTAAACGCGTTTTCTGGCTAAACTAGAAGAGATAGAGCGATTCTACGTGTTTTTTGTGATCACTGGGAATGCACAGTTTCTGCCGATATATACTAATAGGTTGTAGCAAAAATATTTTTGGAGATATTTGAAAAAATCTTTTGCAAAACTTTAAATGCGTTTTCTGGCTAAACTAGAAGAGGTAGAGCGATTCTACGTGTTTTTTGTGATCACTGGGAATTCACAGATTCTGCCGATATATGATAATAGGTTGTAGCAAAAACATTTTTGGAGATATTTGAAAAAATCTTTTGCAAAACTTTAAACGCGTTTTCTGGCTAAACTAGAAGAGATAGAGCGATTCTACGTATTTTTTGTGATCATTGGGAATGGACAGATTCTGCCGATATATGATAATAGGTTGTAGCAAAAATATTTTTGGAGATATTTGAAAAAATCTTTTGCAAAACTTTAAATGCGTTTTCTGGCTAAACTAGAAGAGATAGAGCGATTCTACGTGTTTTTTGTGATCACTGGGAATTCACAGATTCTGCCGATATATTATAATAGGTTGTAGCAAAAATATTTTTGGAGATATTTGAAAAAATCTTTTGCAAAATTTTAAACGCGTTTTCTGGCTAAACTAGAAGAGATAGAGCGATTCTACGTGTTTTTTGTGATCACTGGGAATGCACAGATTCTGCCGATATATGATAATAGGTTGTAGCAAAAATATTTTGGAGATATTCAAGATATTTGAAAAAGTCTTTTGCAAAACTTTAAACGCGTTGTCTGGCTAAACTATAAGAGATAGAGGGATTCTACGTGTTTTTTGTGATCACTGGGAATGCACAGATTCTACCGATATATGATAATAGGTTGTAGCAAAAATATTTTTGGAGATATTTGAAAAAATCTTTTGCAAAACTTTAAATGCGTTTTCTGGCTAAACTAGAAGAGATAGAGCGATTCTACGTGTTCTTTGTGATCACTGGGAATGCACAGATTCTGCCGATATATAATAATAGGTTGTAGCAAAAATATTTTTGGAGATATTTGAAAAAATCTTTTGCAAAACTTTAAATGCGTTTTCTGGCTAAACTAGAAGAGATAGAGCGATTCTACGTGTTTTTTGTGATCACTGGGAATGCACAGATTCTGCCGATATATACTAATAAGTTTTAGCAAAAATATTTTTGGAGATATTTGAAAAAATCTTTTGCAAAACTTTAAATGCGTTTTCTGGCTAAACTAGAAGAGATAGAGCGATTCTACGTGTTTTTTGTGATCACTGGGAATGCACAGATTCTGCCGATATATGAAAATAGGTTGTAGCAAAAATATTTTGGAGATATTCAAGATATTTGAAAAGGTCTTTTGCAAAACTTTAAACGCGTTGTCTGGCTAAACTGTAAGAGATAGAGGGATTCTACGTGTTTTTTGTGATCACTGGGAATGCACAGATTCTGCCGATATATGATAATAGGTTGTAGCAAAAATATTTTTGGAGATATTTGAAAAAATCTTTTGCAAAACTTTAAACGCGTTTTCTGGCTAAACTAGAAGAGATAGAGCGATTCTACGTGTTCTTTGTGATCACTGGGAATGCACAGATTCTGCCGATATATAATAATAGGTTGTAGCAAAAATATTTTTGGAGATATTTGAAAAAATTTTTTGCAAAACTTTAAATGCGTTTTATGGCTAAACTAGAAGAGATAGAGCGATTCTACGTGTTTTTTGTGATCACTGGGAATGCACAGATTCTGCCGATATATACTAATAAGTTTTAGCAAAAATATTTTTGGAGATATTTGAAAAAATCTTTTGCAAAACTTTAAATGCGTTTTCTGGCTAAACTAGAAGAGATAGAGCGATTCTACGTATTTTTTGTGATCATTGGGAATGCACAGATTCTGCCGATATATGATAATAGGTTGTAGCAAAAATATTTTTGGAGATATTTGAAAACATCTTTAGATAGAGCGATTCTACGTGTTTTTTGTGATCACTGGGAATGCACAGATTCTGCCGATATATGATAATAGGTTGTAGCAAAAATATTTTTGGAGATATTTGAAAAAATCTTTTGCAAAACTTTAAATACGTTTTCTGGCTAAACTGGAAGAGATAGAGCGATTCTACGTATTTTTTGTGATCACTGGGAATGCACAGATTCTGCCGATATATGATAATAGGTTGTAGCAAAAACATTTTTGGAGATATTTGAAAAAATCTTTTGCAAAACTTTAAACGCGTTTTCTGGCTAAACTAGAAGAGATAGAGCGATTCTACGTATTTTTTGTGATCATTGGGAATGCACAGATTCTGCCGATATATGATAATAGGTTGTAGCAAAAATATTTTTGGAGATATTTGAAAAAATCTTTTGCAAAACTTTAAACGCGTTTTCTGGCTTAACTAGAAGAGATAGAGCGATTCCACGTGTTTTTTGTGATCACTGGGAATGCACAGATTCTGCCGATATATGATAATAGGTTGTAGCAAAAATATTTTTGGAGATATTTGAAAAAATCTTTTGCAAAACTTTAAACGCGTTTTCTGGCTAAACTAGAAGAGATAGAGCGATTCTACGTGTTTTTTGTGATCACTGGGAATTCACAGATTCTGCCGATATATGATAATAGGTTGTAGCAAAAATATTTTTGGAGATATTTGAAAAAATCTTTTGCAAAACTTTAAATGCGTTTTCTGGCTAAACTAGAAGAGATAGAGCGATTCTACGTGTTTTTTGTGATCACTGGGAATTCACAGATTCTGCCGATATATTATAATAGGTTGTAGCAAAAATATTTTTGGAGATATTTGAAAAAATCTTTTGCAAAATTTTAAACGCGTTTTCTGGCTAAACTAGAAGAGATAGAGCGATTCTACGTGTTTTTTGTGATCACTGGGAATGCACAGATTCTGCCGATATATACTAATAGGTTGTAGCAAAAATATTTTTGGAGATATTTGAAAAAATCTTTTGCAAAACTTTAAATGCGTTTTCTGGCTAAACTAGAAGAGATAGAGCGATTCTACGTGTTTTTTGTGATCACTGGGAATTCACAGATTCTGCCGATATATGATAATAGGTTGTAGCAAAAACATTTTTGGAGATATTTGAAAAAATCTTTTGCAAAACTTTAAACGCGTTTTCTGGCTAAACTAGAAGAGATAGAGCGATTCTACGTATTTTTTGTGATCATTGGGAATGCACAGATTCTGCCGATATATGATAATAGGTTGTAGCAAAAATATTTTTGGAGATATTTGAAAAAATCTTTTGCAAAACTTTAAATGCGTTTTCTGGCTAAACTAGAAGAGGTAGAGCGATTTTAAGTGTTTTTTGTGATCACTGGGGATCCACAGATTCTGCCAATATATGATGATAGGCCGTAGCAAAAATATTTTTGGAGATTTTTAAGAAAAGCTTTTGCAAAACTTTAAACGCGTTTTCTGGCTAAACTAGAAGAGATAGAGCGATTTTACGTATTTTTTGTGATCACTGGGAATGCACAGATTCTGCCGATATATGATAATAGGTTGTAGCAAAGATATTTTTGGAGATATTTGAAAAAATCTTTTGCAAAATTTTAATTAGGTTTTCTGGCTAAACTAGAAGAGATAGAGCGATTCTACGTGTTTTTTGTGATCACTGGGAATGCACAGATTCTGCCGATATATGATAATAGGTTGTAGCAAAAATATTTTTGGAGATATTTGAAAAAATCTTTTGCAAAACTTTAAATGCGTTTTCTAACTAAACTAGAAGAGATAGAGCGATTCTACGTGTTTTTTGTGATCACTGGGAATGCACAGATTCTGCCGATATATGATAATAGGTTGTAGCAAAAATATTTTTGGAGATATTTGAAAAAATCTTTTGCAAAACTTTAAATGCGTTTTCTGGCTAAACTAGAAGAGATAGAGCGATTCTACGTGTTTTTTTGTGATCACTGGGAATGCACAGATTCTGCCGATGTATGATAATAGGTTGTAGCAAAAATATGTTTGGAGATATTTGAAAAAATCTTTTGCAAAACTTTAAACGCGTTTTCTGGCTAAACTAGAAGAGATAGAGCGATTCTACGTGTTTTTTGTGATCACTGGGAATGCACAGATTCTGCCGATATATGATAATAGGTTGTAGCATTAATATTTTTGGAGATATTTGAAAAAATCTTTTCCAAAACTTTAAATGCGTTTTCTGGCTAAACTAGAAGAGATAGAGCGATTCTACGTGTTTTTTGTGATCACTGGGTATGAAACAGATTCTGTCGATATATGATAATAGGTTGTAGCATTAATATTTTTGGAGATATTTGAAAAAATCTTTTGCAAAACTTTAAATGCGTTTTCTGGCTAAACTAGAAGAGATAGAGCGATTCTACGTGTTTTTGGTGATCACTGGGAATTCACAGATTCTGCCGAGATACGATAATAGGTTGTAGCAAAAATATTTTTGGAGATATTTGAAAAAATCTTTTGCAAAACTTTAAACGCGTTTTCTGGCTAAACTAGAAGAGATAGAGCGATTCTACGTGTTTTTTGTGATCACTGGGAATGCACAGATTCTGTCGATATATGATAATAGGTTGTAGCATTAATATTTTTGGAGATATTTGAAAAAATCTTTTGCAAAACTTTAAATGCGTTTTCTGGCTAAACTAGAAGAGATAGAGCGATTCTACGTGTTTTTTGTGATCACTGGGAATTCACAGATTCTGCCGATATATTATAATAGGTTGTAGCAAAAATATTTTTGGAGATATTTGAAAAAATCTTTTGCAAAATTTTAAACGCGTTTTCTGGCTAAACTAGAAGAGATAGAGCGATTCTACGTGTTTTTTGTGATCACTGAAAATGCACAGATTCTGCCGATATATGATAATAGGTTGTAGCAAAAATATTTTGGAGATATTCAAGATATTTGAAAAAGTCTTTTGCAAAACTTTAAACGCGTTGTCTGGCTAAACTATAAGAGATAGAGGGATTCTACGTGTTTTTTGTGATCACTGGGAATGCACAGATTCTACCGATATATGATAATAGGTTGTAGCAAAAATATTTTTGGAGATATTTGAAAAAATCTTTTGCAAAACTTTAAACGCGTTTTCTGGCTAAACTAGAAGAGATAGAGCGATTCTACGTGTTCTTTGTGATCACTGGGAATGCACAGATTCTGCCGATATATAATAATAGGTTGTAGCAAAAATATTTTTGGAGATATTTGAAAAAATCTTTTGCAAAACTTTAAATGCGTTTTCTGGCTAAACTAGAAGAGATAGAGCGATTCTACGTGTTTTTTGTGATCACTGGGAATGCACAGATTCTGTCGATATATGATAATAGGTTGTAGCATTAATATTTTTGGAGATATTTGAAAAAATCTTTTGCAAAACTTTAAATGCGTTTTCTGGCTAAACTAGAAGAGATAGAGCGAAGAGATAGACGTGTTTTTTGTGATCACTGGGAATGCACAGATTCTGCCGATATATGATAATAGGTTGTAGCAAAAATATTTTTGGAGATATTTGAAAAAATCTTTTGCAAAACTTTAAACGCGTTTCCTGGCTAAACTGGAAGAGATAGAGCGATTCTACGTGTTTTTTGTGATCACTGGGAATGCACAGATTCT
Organism: Condylostylus longicornis; assembly: GCF_029603195.1. Classification (NCBI taxonomy): domain Eukaryota; kingdom Metazoa; phylum Arthropoda; class Insecta; order Diptera; family Dolichopodidae; genus Condylostylus; species Condylostylus longicornis. Next base: position 3,071,573 of record NW_026577982.1, read on the forward strand.
GCCGATATATGATAATAGGTTGTAGCAAAAACATTTTTGGAGATATTTGAAAAAATCTTTTGCAAAACTTTAAACGCGTTTTCTGGCTAAACTAGAAGAGATAGAGCGATTCTACGTATTTTTTGTGATCATTGGGAATGGACAGATTCTGCCGATATATTATAATAGGTTGTAGCAAAAATATTTTTGGAGATATTTGAAAAAATCTTTTGCAAAATTTTAAACGCGTTTTCTGGCTAAACTAGAAGAGATAGAGCGATTCTACGTGTTTTTTGTGATCACTGGGAATGCACAGATTCTGCCGATATATTATAATAGGTTGTAGCAAAAACATTTTTGGAGATATTTGAAAAAATCTTTTGCAAAACTTTAAACGCGTTTTCTGGCTAAACTAGAAGAGATAGAGCGATTCTACGTATTTTTTGTGATCATTGGGAATGGACAGATTCTGCCGATATATTATAATAGGTTGTAGCAAAAATATTTTTGGAGATATTTGAAAAAATCTTTTGCAAAACTTTAAATGCGTTTTCTGGCTAAACTAGAAGAGATAGAGCGATTCTACGTGTTTTTTGTGATCACTGGGAATTCACAGATTCTGCCGATATATTATAATAGGTTGTAGCAAAAATATTTTTGGAGATATTTGAAAAAATCTTTTGCAAAATTTTAAACGCGTTTTCTGGCTAAACTAGAAGAGATAGAGCGATTCTACGTGTTTTTTGTGATCACTGGGAATGCACAGATTCTGCCGATATATGATAATAGGTTGTAGCAAAAATATTTTGGAGATATTCAAGATATTTGAAAAAGTCTTTTGCAAAACTTTAAACGCGTTGTCTGGCTAAACTATAAGAGATAGAGGGATTCTACGTGTTTTTTGTGATCACTGGGAATGCACAGATTCTACCGATATATGATAATAGGTTGTAGCAAAAATATTTTTGGAGATATTTGAAAAAATCTTTTGCAAAACTTTAAACGCGTTTTCTGGCTAAACTAGAAGAGATAGAGCGATTCTACGTGTTCTTTGTGATCACTGGGAATGCACAGATTCTGCCGATATATAATAATAGGTTGTAGCAAAAATATTTTTGGAGATATTTGAAAAAATCTTTTGCAAAACTTTAAATGCGTTTTCTGGCTAAACTAGAAGAGATAGAGCGATTCTACGTGTTTTTTGTGATCACTGGGAATGCACAGATTCTGCCGATATATACTAATAAGTTTTAGCAAAAATATTTTTGGAGATATTTGAAAAAATCTTTTGCAAAACTTTAAATGCGTTTTCTGGCTAAACTAGAAGAGATAGAGCGATTCTACGTGTTTTTTGTGATCACTGGGAATGCACAGATTCTGCCGATATATGATAATAGGTTGTAGCAAAAATATTTTTGGAGATATTTGAAAAAATCTTTTGCAAAACTTTAAATGCGTTTTCTGGCTAAACTAGAAGAGATAGAGCGATTCTACGTATTTTTTGTGATCATTGGAAATGCACAGATTCTGCCGATATATGATAATAGGTTGTAGCAAAAATATTTTTGGAGATATTTGAAAACATCTTTAGATAGAGCGATTCTACGTGTTTTTTGTGATCACTGGGAATGCACAGATTCTGCCGATATATGATAATAGGTTGTAGCAAAAATATTTTTGGAGATATTTGAAAAAATCTTTTGCAAAACTTTAAATACGTTTTCTGGCTAAACTGGAAGAGATAGAGCGATTCTACGTATTTTTTGTGATCACTGGGAATGCACAGATTCTGCCGATATATGATAATAGGTTGTAGCAAAAACATTTTTGGAGATATTTGAAAAAATCTTTTGCAAAACTTTAAACGCGTTTTCTGGCTAAACTAGAAGAGATAGAGCGATTCTACGTATTTTTTGTGATCATTGGGAATGCACAGATTCTGCCGATATATGATAATAGGTTGTAGCAAAAATATTTTTGGAGATATTTGAAAAAATCTTTTGCAAAACTTTAAACGCGTTTTCTGGCTAAACTAGAAGAGATAGAGCGATTCCACGTGTTTTTTGTGATCACTGGGAATGCACAGATTCTGCCGATATATGATAATAGGTTGTAGCAAAAATATTTTTGGAGATATTTGAAAAAATCTTTTGCAAAACTTTAAACGCGTTTTCTGGCTAAACTAGAAGAGATAGAGCGATTCTACGTGTTTTTTGTGATCACTGGGAATTCACAGATTCTGCCGATATATGATAATAGGTTGTAGCAAAAATATTTTTGGAGATATTTGAAAAAATCTTTTGCAAAACTTTAAATGCGTTTTCTGGCTAAACTAGAAGAGATAGAGCGATTCTACGTGTTTTTTGTGATCACTGGGAATTCACAGATTCTACCGATATATTATAATAGGTTGTAGCAAAAATATTTTTGGAGATATTTGAAAAAATCTTTTGCAAAATTTTAAACGCGTTTTCTGGCTAAACTAGAAGAGATAGAGCGATTCTACGTGTTTTTTGTGATCACTGGGAATGCACAGATTCTGCCGATATATACTAATAGGTTGTAGCAAAAATATTTTTGGAGATATTTGAAAAAATCTTTTGCAAAACTTTAAATGCGTTTTCTGGCTAAACTAGAAGAGATAGAGCGATTCTACGTGTTTTTTGTGATCACTGGGAATTCACAGATTCTGCCGATATATGATAATAGGTTGTAGCAAAAACATTTTTGGAGATATTTGAAAAAATCTTTTGCAAAACTTTAAACGCGTTTTCTGGCTAAACTAGAAGAGATAGAGCGATTCTACGTATTTTTTGTGATCATTGGGAATGCACAGATTCTGCCGATATATGATAATAGGTTGTAGCAAAAATATTTTTGGAGATATTTGAAAAAATCTTTTGCAAAACTTTAAATGCGTTTTCTGGCTAAACTAGAAGAGGTAGAGCGATTTTAAGTGTTTTTTGTGATCACTGGGGATCCACAGATTCTGCCAATATATGATGATAGGCCGTAGCAAAAATATTTTTGGAGATTTTTAAGAAAAGCTTTTGCAAAACCTTAAACGCGTTTTCTGGCTAAACTAGAAGAGATAGAGCGATTTTACGTATTTTTTGTGATCACTGGGAATGCACAGATTCTGCCGATATATGATAATAGGTTGTAGCAAAGATATTTTTGGAGATATTTGAAAAAATCTTTTGCAAAACTTTAAATACGTTTTCTGGCTAAACTAGAAGAGATAGAGCGATTCTACGTGTTTTTTGTGATCACTGGGAATGCACAGATTCTGCCGATATATGATAATAGGTTGTAGCAAAAATATTTTTGGAGATATTTGAAAAAATCTTTTGCAAAACTTTAAATGCGTTTTTTAACTAAACTAGAAGAGATAGAGCGATTCTACGTGTTTTTTGTGATCACTGGGAATGCACAGATTCTGCCGATATATGATAATAGGTTGTAGCAAAAATATTTTTGGAGATATTTGAAAAAATCTTTTGCAAAACTTTAAACGCGTTTTCTGGCTAAACTATAAGAGATAGAGCGAATCTATGTAATCTTTGTGATCACTGTGAATGCACAGATTCTGCCGATATATGATAATAGGTTGTAGCAAAAATATTTTTGGAGATTCTGCCGATATATGATAATAGGTTGTAGCAAAAATATTTTTGGAGATATTTGAAAAAATCTTTTGCAAAACTTTAAATGCGTTTTCTGGCTAAACTAGAAGAGATAGAGCGATTCTACGTGTTTTTTTGTGATCACTGGGAATGCACAGATTCTGCCGATGTATGATAATAGGTTGTAGCAAAAATATGTTTGGAGATATTTGAAAAAATCTTTTGCAAAACTTTAAACGCGTTTTCTGGCTAAACTAGAAGAGATAGAGCGATTCTACGTGTTTTTTGTGATCACTGGGAATGCACAGATTCTGTCGATATATGATAATAGGTTGTAGCATTAATATTTTTGGAGATATTTGAAAAAATCTTTTCCAAAATTTTAAATGCGTTTTCTGGCTAAACTAGAAGAGATAGAGCGATTCTACGTGTTTTTTGTGATCACTGGGTATGCACAGATTCTGCCGATATACGATAATAGGTTGTAGCAAAAATATTTTTGGAGATATTTGAAAAAATCTTTTGCAAAACTTTAAACGCGTTTTCTGGCTAAACTAGAAGAGATAGAGCGATTCTACGTGTTTTTTGTGATCACTGGGAATGCACAGATTCTGTCGATATATGATAATAGGTTGTAGCATTAATATTTTTGGAGATATTTGAAAAAATCTTTTGCAAAACTTTAAATGCGTTTTCTGGCTAAACTAGAAGAGATAGAGCGAAGAGATAGACGTGTTTTTTGTGATCACTGGGAATGCACAGATTCTGCCGATATATGATAATAGGTTGTAGCAAAAATATTTTTGGAGATATTTGAAAAAATCTTTTGCAAAACTTTAAACGCGTTTTCTGGCTAAACTAGAAGAGATAGAGCGATTCCACGTGTTTTTTGTGATCACTGGGAATGCACAGATTCTGCCGATATATGATAATAGGTTGTAGCAAAAATATTTTTGGAGATATTTGAAAAAATCTTTTGCAAAACTTTAAACGCGTTTTCTGGCTAAACTAGAAGAGATAGAGCGATTCTACGTGTTTTTTGTGATCACTGGGAATTCACAGATTCTGCCGATATATGATAATAGGTTGTAGCAAAAATATTTTTGGAGATATTTGAAAAAATCTTTTGCAAAACTTTAAATGCGTTTTCTGGCTAAACTAGAAGAGATAGAGCGATTCTACGTGTTTTTTGTGATCACTGGGAATTCACAGATTCTGCCGATATATTATAATAGGTTGTAGCAAAAATATTTTTGGAGATATTTGAAAAAATCTTTTGCAAAATTTTAAACGCGTTTTCTGGCTAAACTAGAAGAGATAGAGCGATTCTACGTGTTTTTTGTGATCACTGGGAATGCACAGATTCTGCCGATATATACTAATAGGTTGTAGCAAAAATATTTTTGGAGATATTTGAAAAAATCTTTTGCAAAACTTTAAATGCGTTTTCTGGCTAAACTAGAAGAGATAGAGCGATTCTACGTGTTTTTTGTGATCACTGGGAATTCACAGATTCTGCCGATATATGATAATAGGTTGTAGCAAAAACATTTTTGGAGATATTTGAAAAAATCTTTTGCAAAACTTTAAACGCGTTTTCTGGCTAAACTAGAAGAGATAGAGCGATTCTACGTATTTTTTGTGATCATTGGGAATGCACAGATTCTGCCGATATATGATAATAGGTTGTAGCAAAAATATTTTTGGAGATATTTGAAAAAATCTTTTGCAAAACTTTAAATGCGTTTTCTGGCTAAACTAGAAGAGGTAGATCGATTTTAAGTGTTTTTTGTGATCACTGGGGATCCACAGATTCTGCCAATATATGATGATAGGCCGTAGCAAAAATATTTTTGGAGATTTTTAAGAAAAGCTTTTGCAAAACTTTAAACGCGTTTTCTGGCTAAACTAGAAGAGATAGAGCGATTTTACGTATTTTTTGTGATCACTGGGAATGCACAGATTCTGCCGATATATGATAATAGGTTGTAGCAAAGATATTTTTGGAGATATTTGAAAAAATCTTTTGCAAAACTTTAAATACGTTTTCTGGCTAAACTAGAAGAGATAGAGCGATTCTACGTGTTTTTTGTGATCACTGGGAATGCACAGATTCTGCCGATATATGATAATAGGTTGTAGCAAAAATATTTTTGGAGATATTTGAAAAAATCTTTTGCAAAACTTTAAATGCGTTTTCTAACTAAACTAGAAGAGATAGAGCGATTCTACGTGTTTTTTGTGATCACTGGGAATGCACAGATTCTGCCGATATATGATAATAGGTTGTAGCAAAAATATTTTTGGAGATATTTGAAAAAATCTTTTGCAAAACTTTAAACGCGTTTTCTGGCTAAACTATAAGAGATAGAGCGAATCTTTGTGATCACTGTGAATGCACAGATTCTGCCGATATATGATAATAGGTTGTAGCAAAAATATTTTTGGAGATTCTGCCGATATATGATAATAGGTTGTAGCAAAAATATTTTTGGAGATATTTGAAAAAATCTTTTGCAAAACTTTAAATGCGTTTTCTGGCTAAACTAGAAGAGATAGAGCGATTCTACGTGTTTTTTTGTGATCACTGGGAATGCACAGATTCTGCCGATGTATGATAATAGGTTGTAGCAAAAATATGTTTGGAGATATTTGAAAAAATCTTTTGCAAAACTTTAAACGCGTTTTCTGGCTAAACTAGAAGAGATAGAGCGATTCTACGTGTTTTTTGTGATCACTGGGTATGCACAGATTCTGCCGATATACGATAATAGGTTGTAGCAAAAATATTTTTGGAGATATTTGAAAAAATCTTTTGCAAAACTTTAAATGCGTTTTCTGGCTAAACTAGAAGAGATAGAGCGATTCTACGTGTTTTTTGTGATCACTGGGAATTCACAGATTCTGCCGATATATGATAATAGGTTGTAGCAAAAACATTTTTGGAGATATTTGAAAAAATCTTTTGCAAAACTTTAAACGCGTTTTCTGGCTAAACTAGAAGAGATAGAGCGATTCTACGTATTTTTTGTGATCATTGGGAATGCACAGATTCTGCCGATATATGATAATAGGTTGTAGCAAAAATATTTTTGGAGATATTTGAAAAAATCTTTTGCAAAACTTTAAATGCGTTTTCTGGCTAAACTAGAAGAGGTAGAGCGATTTTAAGTGTTTTTTGTGATCACTGGGGATCCACAGATTCTGCCAATATATGATGATAGGCCGTAGCAAAAATATTTTTGGAGATTTTTAAGAAAAGCTTTTGCAAAACCTTAAACGCGTTTTCTGGCTAAACTAGAAGAGATAGAGCGATTTTACGTATTTTTTGTGATCACTGGGAATGCACAGATTCTGCCGATATATGATAATAGGTTGTAGCAAAGATATTTTTGGAGATATTTGAAAAAATCTTTTGCAAAACTTTAAATACGTTTTCTGGCTAAACTAGAAGAGATAGAGCGATTCTACGTGTTTTTTGTGATCACTGGGAATGCACAGATTCTGCCGATATATGATAATAGGTTGTAGCAAAAATATTTTTGGAGATATTTGAAAAAATCTTTTGCAAAACTTTAAATGCGTTTTCTAACTAAACTAGAAGAGATAGAGCGATTCTACGTGTTTTTTGTGATCACTGGGAATGCACAGATTCTGCCGATATATGATAATAGGTTGTAGCAAAAATATTTTTGGAGATATTTGAAAAAATCTTTTGCAAAACTTTAAATGCGTTTTCTGGCTAAACTATAAGAGATAGAGCGAATCTATGTAATCTTTGTGATCACTGTGAATGCACAGATTCTGCCGATATATGATAATAGGTTGTAGCAAAAATATTTTTGGAGATTCTGCCGATATATGATAATAGGTTGTAGCAAAAATATTTTTGGAGATATTTGAAAAAATCTTTTGCAAAACTTTAAATGCGTTTTCTGGCTAAACTAGAAGAGATAGAGCGATTCTACGTGTTTTTTTGTGATCACTGGGAATGCACAGATTCTGCCGATGTATGATAATAGGTTGTAGCAAAAATATGTTTGGAGATATTTGAAAAAATCTTTTGCAAAACTTTAAACGCGTTTTCTGGCTAAACTAGAAGAGATAGAGCGATTCTACGTGTTTTTTGTGATCACTGGGAATGCACAGATTCTGCCGATATATGATAATAGGTTGTAGCATTAATATTTTTGGAGATATTTGAAAAAATCTTTTCCAAAATTTTAAATGCGTTTTCTGGCTAAACTAGAAGAGATAGAGCGATTCTACGTGTTTTTTGTGATCACTGGGTATGCACAGATTCTGCCGATATACGATAATAGGTTGTAGCAAAAATATTTTTGGAGATATTTGAAAAAATCTTTTGCAAAACTTTAAACGCGTTTTCTGGCTAAACTAGAAGAGATAGAGCGATTCTACGTGTTTTTTGTGATCACTGGGAATGCACAGATTCTGTCGATATATGATAATAGGTTGTAGCATTAATATTTTTGGAGATATTTGAAAAAATCTTTTGCAAAACTTTAAATGCGTTTTCTGGCTAAACTAGAAGAGATAGAGCGAAGAGATAGACGTGTTTTTTGTGATCACTGGGAATGCACAGATTCTGCCGATATATGATAATAGGTTGTAGCAAAAATATTTTTGGAGATATTTGAAAAAATCTTTTGCAAAACTTTAAACGCGTTTTCTGGCTAAACTAGAAGAGATAGAGCGATTCCACGTGTTTTTTGTGATCACTGGGAATGCACAGATTCTGCCGATATATAATAATAGGTTGTAGCAAAAATATTTTTGGAGATATTTGAAAAAATCTTTTGCAAAACTTTAAACGCGTTTTCTGGCTAAACTAGAAGAGATAGAGCGATTCTACGTGTTTTTTGTGATCACTGGGAATTCACAGATTCTGCCGATATATGATAATAGGTTGTAGCAAAAATATTTTTGGAGATATTTGAAAAAATCTTTTGCAAAACTTTAAATGCGTTTTCTGGCTAAACTAGAAGAGATAGAGCGATTCTACGTGTTTTTTGTGATCACTGGGAATTCACAGATTCTGCCGATATATTATAATAGGTTGTAGCAAAAATATTTTTGGAGATATTTGAAAAAATCTTTTGCAAAATTTTAAACGCGTTTTCTGGCTAAACTAGAAGAGATAGAGCGATTCTACGTGTTTTTTGTGATCACTGGGAATGCACAGATTCTGCCGATATATACTAATAGGTTGTAGCAAAAATATTTTTGGAGATATTTGAAAAAATCTTTTGCAAAACTTTAAATGCGTTTTCTGGCTAAACTAGAAGAGATAGAGCGATTCTACGTGTTTTTTGTGATCACTGGGAATTCACAGATTCTGCCGATATATGATAATAGGTTGTAGCAAAAACATTTTTGGAGATATTTGAAAAAATCTTTTGCAAAACTTTAAACGCGTTTTCTGGCTAAACTAGAAGAGATAGAGCGATTCTACGTATTTTTTGTGATCATTGGGAATGCACAGATTCTGCCGATATATGATAATAGGTTGTAGCAAAAATATTTTTGGAGATATTTGAAAAAATCTTTTGCAAAACTTTAAATGCGTTTTCTGGCTAAACTAGAAGAGGTAGATCGATTTTAAGTGTTTTTTGTGATCACTGGGGATCCACAGATTCTGCCGATATATGATAATAGGTTGTAGCAAAAACATTTTTGGAGATATTTGAAAAAATCTTTTGCAAAACTTTAAACGCGTTTTCTGGCTAAACTAGAAGAGATAGAGCGATTCTACGTATTTTTTGTGATCACTGGGAATGCACAGATTCTGCCGATATATGATAATAGGTTGTAGCAAAGATATTTTTGGAGATATTTGAAAAAATCTTTTGCAAAACTTTAAATACGTTTTCTGGCTAAACTAGAAGAGATAGAGCGATTCTACGTGTTTTTTGTGATCACTGGGAATGCACAGATTCTGCCGATATATGATAATAGGTTGTAGCAAAAATATTTTTGGAGATATTTGAAAAAATCTTTTGCAAAACTTTAAATGCGTTTTCTAACTAAACTAGAAGAGATAGAGCGATTCTACGTGTTTTTTGTGATCACTGGGAATGCACAGATTCTGCCGATATATGATAATAGGTTGTAGCAAAAATATTTTTGGAGATATTTGAAAAAATCTTTTGCAAAACTTTAAACGCGTTTTCTGGCTAAACTATAAGAGATAGAGCGAATCTTTGTGATCACTGTGAATGCACAGATTCTGCCGATATATGATAATAGGTTGTAGCAAAAATATTTTTGGAGATTCTGCCGATATATGATAATAGGTTGTAGCAAAAATATTTTTGGAGATATTTGAAAAAATCTTTTGCAAAACTTTAAATGCGTTTTCTGGCTAAACTAGAAGAGATAGAGCGATTCTACGTGTTTTTTTGTGATCACTGGGAATGCACAGATTCTGCCGATGTATGATAATAGGTTGTAGCAAAAATATGTTTGGAGATATTTGAAAAAATCTTTTGCAAAACTTTAAACGCGTTTTCTGGCTAAACTAGAAGAGATAGAGCGATTCTACGTGTTTTTTGTGATCACTGGGTATGCACAGATTCTGCCGATATACGATAATAGGTTGTAGCAAAAACATTTTTGGAGATATTTGAAAAAATCTTTTGCAAAACTTTAAACGCGTTTTCTGGCTAAACTAGAAGAGATAGAGCGATTCTACGTATTTTTTGTGATCATTGGGAATGCACAGATTCTGCCGATATATGATAATAGGTTGTAGCAAAAATATTTTTGGAGATATTTGAAAAAATCTTTTGCAAAACTTTAAATGCGTTTTCTGGCTAAACTAGAAGAGGTAGATCGATTTTAAGTGTTTTTTGTGATCACTGGGGATCCACAGATTCTGCCGATATATGATAATAGGTTGTAGCAAAAACATTTTTGGAGATATTTGAAAAAATCTTTTGCAAAACTTTAAACGCGTTTTCTGGCTAAACTAGAAGAGATAGAGCGATTCTACGTATTTTTTGTGATCACTGGGAATGCACAGATTCTGCCGATATATGATAATAGGTTGTAGCAAAGATATTTTTGGAGATATTTGAAAAAATCTTTTGCAAAACTTTAAATACGTTTTCTGGCTAAACTAGAAGAGATAGAGCGATTCTACGTGTTTTTTGTGATCACTGGGAATGCACAGATTCTGCCGATATATGATAATAGGTTGTAGCAAAAATATTTTTGGAGATATTTGAAAAAATCTTTTGCAAAACTTTAAATGCGTTTTCTAACTAAACTAGAAGAGATAGAGCGATTCTACGTGTTTTTTGTGATCACTGGGAATGCACAGATTCTGCCGATATATGATAATAGGTTGTAGCAAAAATATTTTTGGAGATATTTGAAAAAATCTTTTGCAAAACTTTAAACGCGTTTTCTGGCTAAACTATAAGAGATAGAGCGAATCTTTGTGATCACTGTGAATGCACAGATTCTGCCGATATATGATAATAGGTTGTAGCAAAAATATTTTTGGAGATTCTGCCGATATATGATAATAGGTTGTAGCAAAAATATTTTTGGAGATATTTGAAAAAATCTTTTGCAAAACTTTAAATGCGTTTTCTGGCTAAACTAGAAGAGATAGAGCGATTCTACGTGTTTTTTTGTGATCACTGGGAATGCACAGATTCTGCCGATGTATGATAATAGGTTGTAGCAAAAATATGTTTGGAGATATTTGAAAAAATCTTTTGCAAAACTTTAAACGCGTTTTCTGGCTAAACTAGAAGAGATAGAGCGATTCTACGTGTTTTTTGTGATCACTGGGTATGCACAGATTCTGCCGATATACGATAATAGGTTGTAGCAAAAATATTTTTGGAGATATTTGAAAAAATCTTTTGCAAAACTTTAAACGCGTTTTCTGGCTAAACTAGAAGAGATAGAGCGATTCTACGTGTTTTTTGTGATCACTGGGAATGCACAGATTCTGTCGATATATGATAATAGGTTGTAGCATTAATATTTTTGGAGATATTTGAAAAAATCTTTTGCAAAACTTTAAATGCGTTTTCTGGCTAAACTAGAAGAGATAGAGCGAAGAGATAGACGTGTTTTTGGTGATCACTGGGAATGCACAGATTCTGCCGATATATGATAATAGGTTGTAGCAAAAATATTTTTGGAGATATTTGAAAAAATCTTTTGCAAAACTTTAAACGCGTTTCCTGGCTAAACTGGAAGAGATAGAGCGATTCTACGTGTTTTTTGTGATCACTGGGAATGCACAGATTCTGCCGATATATGATAATAGGTTGTAGCAAAAATATGTTTGGAGATATTTGAAAAAATCTTTTGCAAAACTTTAAATACGTTTTCTGGCTAAACTGGAAGAGATAGAGCAATTCTACGTGTTTTTTGTGATCACTGGGAATGCACAGATTCTGCCGATATATGATAATAGGTTGCAGCAAAAATATTTTTGGAGATATTTGAAAAAATCTTTTGCAAAACTTTAAACGCGTTTTCTGGCTAAACTAGAAGAGATAGAGCGATTCTACATGTTTTTTGTGATCACTGGGAATGCACAGACTCTGCCGATATATGATAATAGGTTGTAGCATTAATATTTTTGGAGATATTTGAAAAAATCTTTTGCAAAACTTTAAATGCGTTTTCTGGCTAAACTAGAAGAGATAGAGCGATTCTACGTGTTTTTTGTGATCACTGGGAATGCACAGATTCTGCCGATATATGATAATAGGTTGTAGCAAAAATATTTTTGGAGATATTTGAAAAAATCTTTTGCAAAACTTTAAACGCGTTTTCTGGCTAAACTGGAAGAGATACAGCGATTCTACGTGTTTTTTGTGATCCCTGGGAATGCACAGATTCTGCCGATATATGATAATAGGTTGTAGCAAAAATATTTTTGGAGATATTTGAAAAAATCTTTTGCAAAACTTTAAATACGTTTTCTGGCTAAACTGGAAGAGATAGAGCGATTCTACGTGTTTTTTGTGATCACTGGGAATGCACAGATTCTGCCGATATATGATAATAGGTTGTAGCAAAAACATTTTTGGAGATATTTGAAAAAAGCTTTTGCAAAACTTTAAACGCGTTTTCTGGCTAAACTAGAAGAGATAGAGCGATTCTACGTATTTTTTGTGATCATTGGGAATGCACAGATTCTGCCGATATATGATAATAGGTTGTAGCAAAAATATTTTTGGAGATATTTGAAAAAATCTTTTGCAAAACTTTAAATGCGTTTTCTGGCTAAACTAGAAGAGATAGAGCGATTCTACGTGTTTTTTGTGATCACTGGGAATTCACAGATTCTGCCGATATATAATAATAGGTTGTAGCAAAAATATTTTTGGAGATATTTGAAAAAATCTTTTGCAAAATTTTAAACGGGTTTCTGGCTAAACTAGAAGAGATAGAGCGATTCTACGTGTTTTTTGTGATCACTGGGAATGCACAGATTCTGCCGATATATACTAATAGGTTGTAGCAAAAATATTTTTGGAGATATTTGAAAAAATCTTTTGCAAAACTTTAAATGCGTTTTCTGGCTAAACTAGAAGAGATAGAGCGATTCTACGTGTTTTTTGTGATCACTGGGAATTCACAGATTCTGCCGATATATTATAATAGGTTGTAGCAAAAATATTTTTGGAGATATTTGAAAAAATCTTTTGCAAAATTTTAAACGCGTTTTCTGGCTAAACTAGAAGAGATAGAGCGATTCTACGTGTTTTTTGTGATCACTGGGAATGCACAGATTCTGCCGATATATGATAATAGGTTGTAGCAAAAATATTTTGGAGATATTCAAGATATTTGAAAAAGTCTTTTGCAAAACTTTAAACGCGTTGTCTGGCTAAACTATAAGAGATAGAGGGATTCTACGTGTTTTTTGTGATCACTGGGAATGCACAGATTCTGCCGATATATGATAATAGGTTGTAGCAAAAATATTTTTGGAGATATTTGAAAAAATCTTTTGCAAAACTTTAAACGCGTTTTCTGGCTAAACTAGAAGAGATAGAGCGATTCTACGTGTTCTTTGTGATCACTGGGAATGCACAGATTCTGCCGATATATAATAATAGGTTGTAGCAAAAATATTTTTGGAGATATTTGAAAAAATCTTTTGCAAAACTTTAAATGCGTTTTCTGGCTAAACTAGAAGAGATAGAGCGATTCTACGTGTTTTTTGTGATCACTGGGAATGCACAGATTCTGCCGATATATACTAATAAGTTTTAGCAAAAATATTTTTGGAGATATTTGAAAAAATCTTTTGCAAAACTTTAAATGCGTTTTCTGGCTAAACTAGAAGAGATAGAGCGATTCTACGTGTTTTTTGTGATCACTGGGAATGCACAGATTCTGCCGATATATGAAAATAGGTTGTAGCAAAAATATTTTGGAGAAGATATTCAAGATATTTGAAAAAGTCTTTTGCAAAACTTTAAACGCGTTGTCTGGCTAAACTGTAAGAGATAGAGGGATTCTACGTGTTTTTTGTGATCACTGGGAATTCACAGATTCTGCCGATATATGATAATAGGTTGTAGCAAAAACATTTTTGGAGATATTTGAAAAAATCTTTTGCAAAATTTTAAACGCGTTTTCTGGCTAAACTGGAAGAGATAGAGCGATTCTACGTATTTTTTGTGATCATTGGGAATGCACAGATTCTGCCGATATATGATAATAGATTGTAGCAAAGATATTTTTGCAGATATTTGAAAAAATCTTTTGCAAAACTTTAAACGCGTTTTCTGGCTAGACTAGAAGAGATAGAGCGATTCTACGTGTTTTTTGTGATCACTGGGAATGCACAGATTCTGCCGATATATGATAATAGGTTGTAGCAAAAATATTTTGGAGATATTTGAAAAAGTCTTTTGCAAAACTTTAAACGCGTTTTCTGGCTAAACTATAAGAGATAGAGCGATTCTACGTGTTTTTTGTGATCACTGGGAATGCACAGATTCTGCCGATATATGATAATAGGTTGTAGCAAAAATATTTTTGGAGATATTTGAAAAAATCTTTTGCAAAACTTTAAACGCGTTTTCTGGCTAAACTAGAAGAGATAGAGCGATTCTACATGTTTTTTGTGATCACTGGGAATGCACATATTCTGCCAATATATGATAATAGGTTGTAGCAAAAATATTTTTGGAGATATTTGAAAAAATCTTTTGCAAAACTTTAAATGCGTTTTCTGGCTAAACTACAAGAGATAGAGCGATTCTACGTGTTTTTTGTGATCACTGGGAATGCACAGATTCTGCCGATATATGATAATAGGTTGTAGCAAAAATATTTTTGGAGATATTTGAAAAAATCTTTTGCAAAACTTTAAACGCGTTTTCTGGCTAAACTAGAAGAGATAGAGCGATTCTATGTGTTTTTTGTGATCACTGGGAATGCACAGATTCTGCCTATATATGATAATAGGTTGTAGCAAAAATATTTTTGGAGATATTTGAAAAAATCATTTGCAAGACTTTAAACTCGTTTCCTGGCTAAACAAGAAGAGATAGAGCGATTCTACGTGTTTTTTGTGATCACTGGGAATGCACAGATTCTGCCGATATATGATAATAGGTTGTAGCAAAAATATTTTTGGAGATATTTGAAAAAATTTTTTGCGAAACTTTAAATGCGTTTTATGGCTAAACTAGAAGAGACAGAGCGATTCCACGTGTTTTTTGTGATCACTGGGAATGCACAGATTCTGCCGATATACGATAATAGGTTGTAGCAAAAATATTTTTGGAGATATTTGAAAAATTTTTTTGCAAAACTTTAAACGCGTTTTCTGGCTAAACTAGAAGAGGTAGAGCGATTCTATGTGTTTTTTGTGATCACTGGGAATGCACAGATTCTGCCTATATATGATAATAGGTTGTAGCAAAAATATTTTTGGAGATATTTGAAAAAATCATTTGCAAGACTTTAAACTCGTTTCCTGGCTAAACAAGAAGAGATAGAGCGATTCTACGTGTTTTTTGTGATCACTGGGAATGCACAGATTCTGCCGATATATGATAATAGGTTGTAGCAAAAATATTTTTGGAGATATTTGAAAAAATTTTTTGCGAAACTTTAAATGCGTTTTATGGCTAAACTAGAAGAGACAGAGCGATTCCACGTGTTTTTTGTGATCACTGGGAATGCACAGATTCTGCCGATATACGATAATAGGTTGAAGCAAAAATATTTTTGGAGATATTTGAAAAATTTTTTTGCAAAACTTTAAACGCGTTTTCTGGCTAAACTAGAAGAGGTAGAGCGATTCTACATGTTTTTTGTGATCACTGGGAATGCACAGATTCTGCCTATATATGATAATAGGTTGTAGCAAAAATATTTTTGGAGATATTTGAAAAAATCATTTGCAAGACTTTAAACTCGTTTCCTGGCTAAACAAGAAGAGATAGAGCGATTCTACGTGTTTTTTGTGATCACTGGGAATGCACAGATTCTGCCGATATATGATAATAGGTTGTAGCAAAAATATTTTTGGAGATATTTGAAAAAATTTTTTGCGAAACTTTAAATGCGTTTTATGGCTAAACTAGAAGAGACAGAGCGATTCCACGTGTTTTTTGTGATCACTGGGAATGCACAGATTCTGCCGATATACGATAATAGGTTGTAGCAAAAATATTTTTGGAGATATTTGAAAAATTTTTTTGCAAAACTTTAAACGCGTTTTCTGGCTAAACTAGAAGAGATAGAGCGATTCTATGTGTTTTTTGTGATCACTGGGAATGCACAGATTCTGCCTATATATGATAATAGGTTGTAGCAAAAATATTTTTGGAGATATTTGAAAAAATCATTTGCAAGACTTTAAACTCGTTTCCTGGCTAAACAAGAAGAGATAGAGCGATTCTACGTGTTTTTTGTGATCACTGGGAATGCACAGATTCTGCCGATATATGATAATAGGTTGTAGCAAAAATATTTTTGGAGATATTTGAAAAAATTTTTTGCAAAACTTTAAATGCGTTTTATGGCTAAACTAGAAGAGATAGAGCGATTCTACGTGTTTTTTGTGATCACTGGGAATGCACAGATTCTGCCGATATACGAAAATAGGTTGTAGCAAAAATATTTTTGGAGATATATGAAAAAATCTTTTGCAAAACTTTAAATGCGTTTTATGGCTAAACTAGAAGAGATAGAGCGATTCTAAGTGTTTTTTGTGATCACTGGGAATGCACAGATTCTGCCGATATACGATAATAGGTTGTAGCAAAAATATTTTTGGAGATATTTGAAAAAATTTTTTGCAAAACTTTAAATGCGTTTTATGGCTAAACTAGAAGAGATAGAGCGATTCTACGTGTTTTTTGTGATCACTGGGAATGCACAGATTCTGCCGATATATGATAATAGGTTGTAGCAAAAATATTTTTGGAGATATTTGAAAAAATCTTTTGCAAAACTTTAAACGCGTTTTCTGGCTAAACTAGAAGAGATAGAGCGATTCTATGTGTTTTTTGTGATCACTGGGAATGCACAGATTCTGCCTATATATGATAATAGGTTGTAGCAAAAATATTTTTGGAGATATTTGAAAAAATCATTTGCAAAACTTTAAACTCGTTTCCTGGCTAAACAAGAAGAGATAGAGCGATTCTACGTGTTTTTTGTGATCACTGGGAATGCACAGATTCTGCCTATATATGATAATAGGTTGTAGCAAAAATATTTTTGGAGATATTTGAAAAAATTTTTTGCAAAACTTTAAATGCGTTTTATGGCTAAACTAGAAGAGATAGAGCGATTCTAAGTGTTTTTTGTGATCACTGGGAATGCACAGATTCTGCCGATATACGATAATAGGTTGTAGCAAAAATATTTTTGGAGATATTTGAAAAATTTTTTTGCAAAACTTTAAACGCGTTTTCTGGCTAAACTAGAAGAGGTAGAGCGATTCTACATGTTTTTTGTGATCACTGGGAATGCACAGATTCTGCCTATATATGATAATAGGTTGTAGCAAAAATATTTTTGGAGATATTTGAAAAAATCATTTGCAAAACTTTAAACTCGTTTCCTGGCTAAACAAGAAGAGATAGAGCGATTCTACGTGTTTTTTGTGATCACTGGGAATGCACAGATTCTGCCGATATATGATAATAGGTTGTAGCAAAAATATTTTTGGAGATATTTGAAAAAATTTTTTGCAAAACTTTAAATGCGTTTTATGGCTAAACTAGAAGAGATAGAGCGATTCTAAGTGTTTTTTGTGATCACTGGGAATGCACAGATTCTGCCGATATACGATAATAGGTTGTAGCAAAAATATTTTTGGAGATATTTGAAAAAATTTTTTGCAAAACTTTAAATGCGTTTTATGGCTAAACTAGAAGAGATAGAGCGATTCTACGTGTTTTTTGTGATCACTGGGAATGCACAGATTCTGCCGATATACGAAAATAGGTTGTAGCAAAAATATTTTTGGAGATATATGAAAAAATCTTTTGCAAAACTTTAAACGCGTTTTCTGGCTAAACTAGAAGAGGTAGAGCGATTCTACATGTTTTTTGTGATCACTGGGAATGCACAGATTGTGCCGATATATGATAATAGGTTGTAGCAAAAATATTTTTGGAGATATTTGAAAAAATCTTTTGCAAAACTTTAAATGCGTTTTCTGGCTAAACCTGAAGAGATAGAGCGATTCTACGTGTTTTTTGTGATCACTGGGAATGCACAGATTCTGCCGATATATGATAATAGGTTGTAGCAAAAATATTTTTGGAGATATTTGAAAAAATCTTTTGCAAAACTTTAAATGCGTTTTCTGGCTAAACTAGAAGAGATAGAGCGATTCTACGTGTTTTTTGTGATCACTGGGAATGCACAGATTCTGCCGATATATGATAATAGGTTGTAGCAAAAATATTTTTGGAGATATTTGAAAAAATCTTTTGCAAAATTTTAAACGCGTTTTCTGGCTAAACTAGAAGAGATAGAGCGATTCTACGTGTTTTTTGTGATCACTGGGAATGCACAGATTCTGCCTATATATGATAATAGGTTGAAGCAAAAATATTTTTGGAGATATTTGAAAAAATCTTTTGGAAAACTTTAAACGCGTTTTCTGGCTAAACTAGAAGAGATAGAGCGATTCTACGTATTTTTTGTGTCACTGGGAATACACAGAGATATTTGAAAAAATCATTTGCAAAACTTTAAACTCGTTTCCTGGCTAAACAAGAAGAGATAGAGCGATTCTACGTGTTTTTTGTGATCACTGGGAATGCACAGATTCTGCCTATATATCATAATAGGTTGTAGCAAAAATATTTTTGGAGATATTTGAAAAAATTTTTTGCAAAACTTTAAATGCGTTTTATGGCTAAACTAGAAGAGATAGAGCGATTCTACGTTTTTTTTGTGATCACTGGGAATGCACAGATTCTGCCGATATACGATAATAGGTTGTAGCAAAAATATTTTTGGAGATATTTGAAAAAATTTTTTGCAAAACTTTAAATGCGTTTTCTGGCTAAACTAGAAGAGATAGAGCGATTCTACGTGTTTTTTGTGATCACTGGGAATGCACAGATTGTGCCGATATATGATAATAGGTTGTAGCAAAAATATTTTTGGAGATATTTGAAAAAATCTTTTGCAAAACTTTAAATGCGTTTTCTGGCTAAACCTGAAGAGATAGAGCCATTCTACGTGTTTTTTGTGATCACTGGGAATGCACAGATTCTGCCGATATATGATAATAGGTTGTAGCAAAAATATTTTTGGATATATTTGAAAAAATCTTTTGCAAAACTTTAAATGCGTTTTCTGGCTAAACTAGAAGAGATAGAGCGATTCTACGTGTTGTGATCACTGGGAATGCACAAATTCTGCCGATATATGATAATAGGTTGTAGCAAAAATATTTTTGGAGATATGTGAAAAAATCTTTTGCAAAACTTTAAACGCGTTTTCTGGCTAAACTAGAAGAGATAGAGCGATTCTAAGTGTTTTTTGTGATCACTGGGAATGCACAGATTCTGCCGATATATGATAATAGGTTGTAGCAAAAATATTTTTGGAGATATTTGAAAAAATCTTTTGCAAAACTTTAAACGCGTTTTCTGGCTAAACTAGAAGAGATAGAGCGATTCTACGTGTTTTTTGTGATCACTGGGAATGCACAGATTCTGCCAATATATGATAATAGGTTGTAGCAAAAATATTTTTGGAGATATTTGAAAAAATCTTTTGCAAAACTTTAAATGCGTTTTCTGGCTAAACTAGAAGAGATAGAGCCATTCTACGTGTTTTTTGTGATCACTGGGAATGCACAGATTCTGCCGATATATGATAATAGGTTGTAGCAAAAATATTTTTGGAGATATTTGAAAAAATCTTTTGCAAAACTTTAAATGCGTTTTCTGGCTAAACTAGAAGAGATAGAGCGATTCTACGTGTTTTTTGTGATCACTGGGAATGCACAGATTCTGCCGATATATGATAATAGGTTGTAGCAAAAATATTTTTGGAGATATTTGAAAAAATCTTTTGCAAAATTTTAAACGCGTTTTCTGGCTAAACTAGAAGAGATGGAGCGATTCTACGTGTTTTTTGTGATCACTGGGAATGCACAGATTCTGCCTATATATGATAATAGGTTGTAGCAAAAATATTTTTGGAGATATTTGAAAAAATCTTTTGCAAAACTTTAAACGCGTTTTCTGGCTAAACTAGAAGAGATAGAGCGATTCTACGTGTTTTTTGTGATCACTGGGAATACACAGGGTTATTTGAAAAAATCATTTGCAAAACTTTTAAACTCGTTTCCTGGCTAAACACGAAGAGATAGAGCGATTCTACGTGTTTTTTGTGATCACTGGGAATGCACAGATTCTGCCTATTTATGATAATAGGTTGTAGCAAAAATATTTTTGGAGATATTTGAAAAAAATTTTTGCAAAACTTTAAATGCGTTTTATGGCTAAACTAGAAGAGATAGAGCGATTCTACGTGTTTTTTGTGATCACTGGGAATGCACAGATTCTGCCGATATACGATAATAGGTTGTAGCAAAAATATTTTTGGAGATATTTGAAAAAATTTTTTGCAAAACTTTAAATGCGTTTTATGGCTAAACTAGAAGAGATAGAGCGATTCTACGTGTTTTTTGTGATCACTGGGAATGCACACATTCTGCCGATATATGATAATAGGTTGTAGCAAAAATATTTTTGGAGATATTTGAAAAAATCTTTTGCAAAACTTTAAATGCGTTTTCTGGCTAAACCTGAAGAGATAGAGCCATTCTACGTGTTTTTTGTGATCACTGGGAATGCACAGATTCTGCCGATATATGATAATAGGTTGTAGCAAAAATATTTTTGGAGATATTTGAAAAAATCTTTTGCAAAACTTTAAATGCGTTTTCTGGCTAAACTACAAGAGATAGAGCGATTCTACGTGTTTTTTGTGATCACTGGGAATGCACAGATTCTGCCGATATATGATAATAGGTTGTAGCAAAAATATTTTTGGAGATATTTGAAAAAATCTTTTGCAAAACTTTAAACGCGTTTTCTGGCTAAACTAGAAGAGATAGAGCGATTCTACGTGTTTTTTGTGATCACTGGAAATGCACAGATTCTACCGATATATGATAATAGGTTGTAGCAAAAATATTTTTGGAGATATTTGAAAAAATCTTTTGCAAAACTTTAAATGCGTTTTCTGGCTAAACTAGAAGAGATAGAGCAATTCAACGTGTTTTTTGTGATCACTGGGAATGCACACATTCTGCCGATATATGATAATAGGTTGTAGCAAAAATATTTTTAGAGATATTTGAAAAAATCTTTAGCAAAACTTTAAACGCGTTTTCTGGCTAAACTAGAAGAGATAGAGCGATTCTACGAGTTTTTTGTGATCACTGGGAATGCACAGATTCTGCCGATATATGATAATAGGTTGTAGCAAAAATATTTTTGGAGATATTTGAAAAAATCTTTTGCAAAACTTTAAATGCGTTTTCTGGCTAAACTAGAAGAGATAGAGCAATTCAACGTGTTTTTTGTGATCACTGGGAATGCACAGATTCTGCCGATATATGATAATAGGTTGTAGCAAAAATATTTTTGGAGATATTTGAAAAAATCTTTTGCAAAACTTTAAACGCGTTTTCTGGCTAAACTAGAAGAGATAGAGCGATTCTAAGTGTTTTTTGTGATCACTGGGAATGCACAGATTCTGCCGATATATGATAATAGGTTGTAGCAAAAATATTTTTAGAGATATTTGAAAAAATCTTTTGCAAAACTTTAAACGCGTTTTCTGGCTAAACTAGAACAGATAGAGCGATTCTACGAGTTTTTTGTGATCACTGGGAATGCACAGATTCTGCCGATATATGATAATAGGTTGTAGCAAAAATATTTTTGGAGATATTTGAGAAAATCTTTTGCAAAACTTTAAACGCGTTTTCTGGCTAAACTAGAAGAGAAAGAGCGATTCTACGTGTTTTTTGTGATCACTGGGAATGCACAGATTCTGCCGATATATGATAATAGGTTGTAGCAAAAATATTTTTGGAGATATTTGAAAAAATTTTTTGCAAAACTTTAAACGCGTTTTCTGGCTAAACTAGAAGATATAAAGCGATTCTACGTGTTTTTTGTGATCACTGGGGATGCACAGATTCTGCCGATATATGATAATAGGTTGTAGCAAAAATATTTTTGGAGATATTTGAAAAAATCTTTTGCAAAACTTTAAACGCGTTTTCTGGCTAAACTAGAAGAGATAGAGCGATTCTATGTGTTTTTTGTGATCACTGGGAATGCACAGATTCTGCCTATATATGATAATAGGTTGTAGCAAAAATATTTTTGGAGATATTTGAAAAAATCATTTGCAAAACTTTAAACTCGTTTCCTGGCTAAACAAGAAGAGATAGAGCGATTCTACGTGTTTTTTGTGATCACTGGGAATGCACAGATTCTGCCGATATATGATAATAGGTTGTAGCAAAAATATTTTTGGAGATATTTGAAAAAATTTTTTGCAAAACTTTAAATGCGTTTTATGGCTAAACTAGAAGAGACAGAGCGATTCCACGTGTTTTTTGTGATCACTGGGAATGCACAGATTCTGCCTATATATGATAATAGGTTGTAGCAAAAATATTTTTGGAGATATTTGAAAAAATTTTTTGCAAAATTTTAAATGCGTTTTATGGCTAAACTAGAAGAGATAGAGCGATTCTAAGTGTTTTTTGTGATCACTGGGAATGCACAGATTCTGCCGATATACGATAATAGGTTGTAGCAAAAATATTTTTGGAGATATTTGAAAAAAATTTTTGCAAAACTTTAAACGCGTTTTCTGGCTAAACTAGAAGAGGTAGAGCGATTCTACATGTTTTTTGTGATCACTGGGAATGCACAGATTCTGCCTATATATGATAATAGGTTGTAGCAAAAATATTTTTGGAGATATTTGAAAAAATCATTTGCAAAACTTTAAACTCGTTTCCTGGCTAAACAAGAAGAGATAGAGCGATTCTACATGTTTTTTGTGATCACTGGGAATGCACAGATTCTGCCGATATATGATAATAGGTTGTAGCAAAAATATTTTTGGAGATATTTGAAAAAATTTTTTGCAAAACTTTAAATGCGTTTTATGGCTAAACTAGAAGAGATAGAGCGATTCTAAGTGTTTTTTGTGATCACTGGGAATGCACAGATTCTGCCGATATACGATAATAGGTTGTAGCAAAAATATTTTTGGAGATATTTGAAAAAATTTTTTGCAAAACTTTAAATGCGTTTTATGGCTAAACTAGAAGAGATAGAGCGATTCTACGTGTTTTTTGTGATCACTGGGAATGCACAGATTCTGCCGATATACGAAAATAGGTTGTAGCAAAAATATTTTTGGAGATATATGAAAAAATCTTTTGCAAAACTTTAAACGCGTTTTCTGGCTAAACTAGAAGAGATAGAGCGATTCTACATGTTTTTTGTGATCACTGGGAATGCACAGATTGTGCCGATATATGATAATAGGTTGTAGCAAAAATATTTTTGGAGATATTTGAAAAAATCTTTTGCAAAATTTTAAATGCGTTTTCTGGCTAAACCTGAAGAGATAGAGCGATTCTACGTGTTTTTTGTGATCACTGGGAATGCACAGATTCTGCCGATATATGATAATAGGTTGTAGCAAAAATATTTTTGGAGATATTTGAAAAAATCTTTTGCAAAACTTTAAATGCGTTTTCTGGCTAAACTAGAAGAGATAGAGCGATTCTACGTGTTTTTTGTGATCACTGGGAATGCACAGATTCTGCCGATATATGATAATAGGTTGTAGCAAAAATATTTTTGGAGATATTTGAAAAAATCTTTTGCAAAATTTTAAACGCGTTTTCTGGCTAAACTAGAAGAGATAGAGCGATTCTACGTGTTTTTTGTGATCACTGGGAATGCACAGATTCTGCCTATATATGATAATAGGTTGAAGCAAAAATATTTTTGGAGATATTTGAAAAAATCTTTTGGAAAACTTTAAACGCGTTTTCTGGCTAAACTAGAAGAGATAGAGCGATTCTACGTATTTTTTGTGTCACTGGGAATACACAGAGATATTTGAAAAAATCATTTGCAAAACTTTAAACTCGTTTCCTGGCTAAACAAGAAGAGATAGAGCGATTCTACGTGTTTTTTGTGATCACTGGGAATGCACAGATTCTGCCTATATATCATAATAGGTTGTAGCAAAAATATTTTTGGAGATATTTGAAAAAATTTTTTGCAAAACTTTAAATGCGTTTTATGGCTAAACTAGAAGAGATAGAGCGATTCTACGTTTTTTTTGTGATCACTGGGAATGCACAGATTCTGCCGATATACGATAATAGGTTGTAGCAAAAATATTTTTGGAGATATTTGAAAAAATTTTTTGCAAAACTTTAAATGCGTTTTATGGCTAAACTAGAAGAGATAGAGCGATTCTACGTGTTTTTTTTGATCACTGGGAATGCACAGATTCTGCCGATATATGATAATAGGTTGTAGCAAAAATATTTTTGGAGATATTTGAAAAAATCTTTTGCAAAACTTTAAATGCGTTTTCTGGCTAAACCTGAAGAGATAGAGCCATTCTACGTGTTTTTTGTGATCACTGGGAATGCACAGATTCTGCCGATATACGATAATAGGTTGTAGCAAAAATATTTTTGGAGATATTTGAAAAAATTTTTTGCAAAACTTTAAATGCGTTTTATGGCTAAACTAGAAGAGATAGAGCGATTCTACGTGTTTTTTGTGATCACTGGGAATGCACAGATTGTGCCGATATATGATAATAGGTTGTAGCAAAAATATTTTTGGAGATATTTGAAAAAATCTTTTGCAAAACTTTAAACGCGTTTTCTGGCTAAACCTGAAGAGATAGAGCCATTCTACGTGTTTTTTGTGATCACTGGGAATGCACAGATTCTGCCGATATATGATAATAGGTTATAGCAAAAATATTTTTGGATATATTTGAAAAAATCTTTTGCAAAACTTTAAATGCGTTTTCTGGCTAAACTAGAAGAGATAGAGCGATTCTACGTGTTGTGATCACTGGGAATGCACAAATTCTGCCGATATATGATAATAGGTTGTAGCAAAAATATTTTTGGAGATATGTGAAAAAATCTTTTGCAAAACTTTAAACGCGTTTTCTGGCTAAACTAGAAGAGATAGAGCGATTCTACGTGTTTTTTGTGATCACTGGGAATGCACAGATTCTGCCGATATATGATAATAGGTTGTAGCAAAAATATTTTTGGAGATATTTGAAAAAACCTTTTGCAAAACTTTAAATGCGTTTTCTGGCTAAACTAGAAGAGATAGAGCGATTCTACGTGTTTTTTGTGATCACTGGGAATGCACAGATTCTGCCAATATATGATAATAGGTTGTAGCAAAAATATTTTTGGAGATATTTGAAAAAATCTTTTGCAAAACTTTAAATGCGTTTTCTGGCTAAACTAGAAGAGATAGAGCCATTCTACGTGTTTTTTGTGATCACTGGGAATGCACAGATTCTGCCGATATATGATAATAGGTTGTAGCAAAAATATTTTTGGAGATATTTGAAAAAATCTTTTGCAAAACTTTAAATGCGTTTTCTGGCTAAACTAGAAGAGATAGAGCGATTCTACGTGTTTTTTGTGATCACTGGGAATGCACAGATTCTGCCGATATATGATAATAGGTTGTAGCAAAAATATTTTTGGAGATATTTGAAAAAATCTTTTGCAAAACTTTAAACGCGTTTTCTGGCTAAACTAGAAGAGATAGAGCGATTCTACGTGTTTTTTGTGATCACTGGGAATGCACAGATTCTGCCAATATATGATAATAGGTTGTAGCAAAAATATTTTTGGAGATATTTGAAAAAATCTTTTGCAAAACTTTAAATGCGTTTTCTGGCTAAACTAGAAGAGATAGAGCCATTCTACGTGTTTTTTGTGATCACTGGGAATGCACAGATTCTGCCGATATATGATAATAGGTTGTAGCAAAAATATTTTTGGAGATATTTGAAAAAATCTTTTGCAAAATTTTAAACGCGTTTTCTGGCTAAACTAGAAGAGATAGAGCGATTCTACGTGTTTTTTGTGATCACTGGGAATGCACAGATTCTGCCTATATATGATAATAGGTTGTAGCAAAAATATTTTTGGAGATATTTGAAAAAATCTTTTGCAAAACTTTAAACGCGTTTTCTGGCTAAACTAGAAGAGATAGAGCGATTCTACGTGTTTTTTGTGATCACTGGGAATACACAGGGTTATTTGAAAAAATCATTTGCAAAACTTTAAACTCGTTTCCTGGCTAAACACGAAGAGATAGAGCGATTCTACGTGTTTTTTGTGATCACTGGGAATGCACAGATTCTGCCTATTTATGATAATAGGTTGTAGCAAAAATATTTTTGGAGATATTTGAAAAAAATTTTTGCAAAACTTTAAATGCGTTTTATGGCTAAACTAGAAGAGATAGAGCGATTCTACGTGTTTTTTGTGATCACTGGGAATGCACAGATTGTGCCGATATATGATAATAGGTTGTAGCAAAAATATTTTTGGAGATATTTGAAAAAATCTTTTGCAAAACTTTAAATGCGTTTTCTGGCTAAACCTGAAGAGATAGAGCCATTCTACGTGTTTTTTGTGATCACTGGGAATGCACAGATTCTGCCGATATATGATAATAGGTTGTAGCAAAAATATTTTTGGATATATTTGAAAAAATCTTTTGCAAAACTTTAAATGCGTTTTCTGGCTAAACTAGAAGAGATAGAGCGATTCTACGTGTTGTGATCACTGGGAATGCAAAATTCTGCCGATATATGATAATAGGTTGTAGCAAAAATATTTTTGGAGATATGTGAAAAAATCTTTTGCAAAACTTTAAACGCGTTTTCTGGCTAAACTAGAAGAGATAGAGCGATTCTACGTGTTTTTTGTGATCACTGGGAATGCACAGATTCTGCCGATATATGATAATAGGTTGTAGCAAAAATATTTTTGGAGATATTTGAAAAAATCTTTTGCAAAACTTTAAATGCGTTTTCTGGCTAAACTAGAAGAGATAGAGCGATTCTACGTGTTTTTTGTGATCACTGGGAATGCACAGATTCTGCACAATATATGATAATAGGTTGTAGCAAAAATATTTTTGGAGATATTTGAAAAAATCTTTTGCAAAACTTTAAACGCGTTTTCTGGCTAAACTAGAAGAGATAGAGCGATTCTACGTGTTTTTTGTGATCACTGGGAATGCACAGATTCTGCCGATATATGATAATAGGTTGTAGCAAAAATATTTTTGGAGATATTTGAAAAAATCTTTTGCAAAACTTTAAACGCGTTTTCTGGCTAAACTAGAAGAGATAGAGCGATTCTACGTGTTTTTTGTGATCACTGGGAATGCACAGATTCTGCCGATATATGATAATAGGTTGTAGCAAAAATATTTTTGGAGATATTTGAAAAAATCTTTTGCAAAACTTTAAACTCGTTTCCTGGCTAAACAAGAAGAGATAGAGCGATTCTACGTGTTTTTTGTGATCACTGGGAATGCACAGATTCTGCACAATATATGATAATAGGTTGTAGCAAAAATATTTTTGGAGATATTTGAAAAAATCTTTTGCAAAACTTTAAACGCGTTTTCTGGCTAAACTAGAAGAGATAGAGCGATTCTACGTGTTTTTTGTGATCACTGGGAATGCACAGATTCTGCCGATATATGATAATAGGTTGTAGCAAAAATATTTTTGGAGATATTTGAAAAAATCTTTTGCAAAACTTTAAACGCGTTTTCTGGCTAAACTAGAAGAGATAGAGCGATTCTACGTGTTTTTTGTGATCACTGGGAATGCACAGATTCTGCCGATATATGATAATAGGTTGTAGCAAAAATATTTTTGGAGATATTTGAAAAAATCTTTTGCAAAACTTTAAATGCGTTTTCTGGCTAAACTAGAACAGATAGAGCAATTCTACGTGTTTTTTGTGATCACTGGGAATGCACAAATTCTGCCGATATATGATAATAGGTTGTAGCAAAAATATTTTTGGAGATATTTGAAAAAATCATTTGCAAAACTTTAAACTCGTTTCCTGGCTAAACAAGAAGAGATAGAGCGATTGTACGTGTTTTTTGTGATCACTGGGAATGCACAGATTCTGCCGATATATGATAATAGGTTGTAGCAAAAATATTTTTGGAGATATTTGAAAAAATTTTTTGCAAAACTTTAAATGCGTTTTATGGCTAAACTAGAAGAGATAGAGCGATTCTACGTGTTTTTTGTGATCACTGGGAATGCACAGATTCTGCCTATATATGATAATAGGTTGTAGCAAAAATATTTTTGGAGATATTTGAAGAAATCTTTTGCAAAACTTTAAACGCGTTTTCTGGCTAAACTAGAAGAGATAGAGCGATTCTACGTGTTTTTTGTGATCACTGGGAATACACAGAGATATTTGAAAAAATCATTTGCAAAACCTTAAACTCGTTTCCTGGCTAAACACGAAGAGATAGAGCGATTCTACGTGTTTTTTGTGATCACTGGGAATGCACAGATTCTGCCGATATATGATAATAGGTTGTAGCAAAAATATTTTTGGAGATATTTGAAAAAATTTTTTGCAAAACTTTAAATGCGTTTTATGGCTAAACTAGAAGAGATAGAGCGATTCTACGTGTTTTTTGTGATCACTGGGAATGCACAGATTCTGCCGATATACGATAATAGGTTGTAGCAAAAATATTTTTGGAGATATTTGAAAAAATCTTTTGCAAAATTTTAAACGCGTTTTCTTTCTAAACTAGAAGAGATAGAGCGATTCTACGTGTTTTTTGTGATCACTGGGAATGCACAGATTCTGCCGATATATGATAATAGGTTGTAGCAAAAATATTTTTGGAGATATTTGAAAAAATCTTTTGCAAAACTTTAAATGCGTTTTCTGGCTAAACTAGAAGAGATAGAGCGATTCTACGTGTTTTTTGTGATCACTGGGAATGCACAGATTCTGCCGATATATGATAATAGGTTGTAGCAAAAATATTTTTAGAGATATTTGAAAAAATCTTTTGCAAAACTTTAAATGCGTTTTCTGGCTAAACTAGAAGAGATAGAGCGATTCTACGTGTTTTTTGTGATCACTGGGAATGCACAGATTCTGCCGATATATGATAATAGGTTGTAGCAAAAATATTTTTGGAGATATATGAAAAAAATTTTTGCAAAACTTTAAATGCGTTTTATGGCTAAACTAGAAGAGATAGAGCGATTCTACGTGTTTTTTGTGATCACTGGGAATGCACAGATTCTGCCGATATACGATAATAGGTTGTAGCAAAAATATTTTTGGAGATATTTGAAAAAATCTTTTGCAAAACTTTAAATGCGTTTTCTGGCTAAACCTGAAGAGATAGAGCGATTCTACGTGTTTTTTGTGATCACTGGGAATGCACAGATACTGCCAATATATGATAATAGGTTGTAGCAAAAATATTTTTGGAGATATTTGAAAAAATCTTTTGCAAAACTTTAAATGCGTTTTCTGGCTAACTAGAAGAGATAGAGCGATTCTACGTATTTTTTGTGATCACTGGGAATACACAGAGATATTACAAAAAATCATTTGCAAAACTTTAAACTCGTTGATAGGTTGTAGCAAAAATATTTTTGGAGATATTTGAAAAAAATTTTTGCAAAACTTTAAACACGTTTTCTGGCTAAACTAGAAGAGATAGAGCGATTCTACGTATTTTTTGTGATCACTGGGAATACACAGAGATATTTGAAAAAATCATTTGCAAGACTTTGAACTCGTTTCCTGGCTAAACAAGAAGAGATAGAGCGATTCTACGTGTTTTTTGTGATCACTGGGAATGCACAGATTCTGCCGATATATGATAATAGGTTGTAGCAAAAATATTTTTGGAGATATTTGGAAAAATTGTTTACAAAACTTTAAATGCATTTTCTGGCTAAACTAGAAGAGATAGAGCGATTCTACGTGTTTTTTGTGATCACTGGGAATGCACAGATTCTGCCTATATATGATAATAGGTTGTAGCAAAAATATTTTTGGAGATATTTAAAAAAATCTTTTGCAAAACTTTAAACGCGTTTTCTGGCTAAACTAGAAGAGATAGAGCGATTCTACGTATTTTTTGTGATCACTGGGAATACACAGAGATATTTGAAAAAATCATTTGCAAGACTTTGAACTCGTTTCCTGGCTAAACAAGAAGAGATAGAGCGATTCTACGTGTTTTTTGTGATCATTGGGAATGCACAGATTCTGCCGATATATGGTAATAGGTTGTAGCAAAAATATTTTTGGAGATATTTGAAAAAATCTTTTGCAAAACTTTAAACGCGTTTTCTGGCTAAACTAGAAGAGATAGAGCGATTCTACGTGTTTTTTGTGATCACTGGGAATGCACAGATTCTGCCGATATATGATAATAGGTTGAAAATATTTTTGGAGATATTTGAAAAAATCTTTTGCAAAACTTTAAATGCGTTTTATGGCTAAACTAGAAGAGACAGAGCGATTCCACGTGTTTTTTGTGATCACTGGGAATGCACAGATTCTGCCGATATATGATAATAGGTTGTAGCAAAAATATTTTTGGAGATATTTGGAAAAATTGTTTGCAAAACTTTAAATGCGTTTTCTGGCTAAACAAGAAGAGATAGAGCGATTCTACGTGTTTTTTGTGATCACTGGGAATGCACAGATTCTGCCTATATATGATAATAGGTTGTAGCAAAAATATTTTTGGAGATATTTGAAAAAATCTTTTGCAAAACTTTAAACGCGTTTTCTGGCTAAACTAGAAGAGATAGAGCGATTCTACGTATTTTTTGTGATCACTGGGAATACACAGAGATATTTGAAAAAATCATTTGCAAGACTTTGAACTCGTTTCCTGGCTAAACAAGAAGAGATAGAGCGATTCTACGTGTTTTTTGTGATCATTGGGAATGCACAGATTCTGCCGATATATGATAATAGGTTGTAGCAAAAATATTTTTGGAGATATTTGAAAAAATCTTTTGCAAAACTTTAAATGCGTTTTCTGGCTAAACTAGAAGAGATGGAGCGATTCTACGTGTTTTTTGTGATCACTGGGAATGCACAGATTCTGCCGATATATGATAATAGGTTGTAGCAAAAATATTTTTGGAGATATTTGGAAAAATCTTTTGCAAAACTTTAACTGCGTTTTATGGCTAAACTAGAAGAGATAGAGCGATTCTACGTGTTTTTTTGTGATCACTGGGAATGCACAGATTCTGCCGATATATGATAATAGGTTGTAGCAAAAATATTTTTGGAGATATTTGAAAAAATCTTTTGCAAAACTTTAAACGCGTTTTCTGGCTAAACTAGAAGAGATAGAGCGATTCTACGTGTTTTTTGTGATCACTGGGAATGCACAGATTCTGCCTATATATGATAATAGGTTGTAGCAAAAATATTTTTGGAGATATTTGAAAAAATCTTTTGCAAAACTTTAAACGCGTTTTCTGGCTAAACTAGAAGAGATAGAGCGATTCTACGTATTTTTTGTGATCACTGGGAATACACAGAGATATTTGAAAAAATCATTTGCAAGACTTTGAACTCGTTTCCTGGCTAAACAAGAAGAGATAGAGCGATTCTACGTGTTTTTTGTGATCATTGGGAATGCACAGATTCTGCCGATATATGATAATAGGTTGTAGCAAAAATATTTTTGGAGATATTTGAAAAAATCTTTTGCAAATCTTTAAATGCGTTTTCTGGCTAAACTAGAAGAGATAGAGCGATTCTACGTGTTTTTTGTGATCATTGGGAATGCACAGATTCTGCCGATATATGATAATAGGTTGTAGCAAAAATATTTTTGGAGATATTTGAAAAAATCTTTTGCAAAATTTTAAATGCGCTTTCTGGCTAAACTAGAAGAGATAGAGCGATTCTACGTGTTTTTTGTGATCACTGGGAATGCACAGATTCTGCCAATATATGATAAAAATATTTTTGGAGATATTTGAAAAAATCTTTTGCAAAACTTTAAACGCGTTTTCTGGCTAAACTAGAAGAGATAGAGCGATTCTACGTATTTTTTGTGATCACTGGGAATACACAGAGATATTTGAAAAAATCATTTGCAAGACTTTGAACTCGTTTCCTGGCTAAACAAGAAGAGATAGAGCGATTCTACGTGTTTTTTGTGATCATTGGGAATTTCACAGATTCTTCCGATATATGATAATAAGTTGTAGCAAAAATATTTTTGGAGATATTTGAAAAAATCTCTTGCAAAACTTTAAATGCGTTTTCTGGCTAAACTAGAAGAGATAGAGCGATTCTACGTGTTTTTTGTGATCACTGGGAATGCACAGATTCTGCCGATATATGATAATAGGTTGTAGCAAAAATATTTTTGGAGATATTTGAAAAAATCTTTTGCAAAACTTTAAACGCGTTTTCTGGCTAAACTAGAAGAGATAGAGCGTGTGAGCGTGACGTGTTTTTTGTGATCATTGGGAATGCACAGATTCTGCCGATATATGATAATAGGTTGTAGCAAAAATATTTTTGGAGATATTTGAAAAAATCTTTTGCAAATCTTTAAATGCGTTTTCTGGCTAAACTAGAAGAGATAGAGCGATTCTACGTGTTTTTTGTGATCATTGGGAATGCACAGATTCTGCCGATATATGATAATAGGTTGTAGCAAAAATATTTTTGGAGATATTTGAAAAAATCTTTTGCAAAATTTTAAATGCGCTTTCTGGCTAAACTAGAAGAGATAGAGCGATTCTACGTATTTTTTGTGATCACTGGGAATGCACAGAGATATTTGAAAAAATCATTTGCAAAACTTTAAACGCGTTTCCTGGCTAAACAAGAAGAGATAGAGTGATTCTACGTGTTTTTTGTGATCACTGGGAATGCACAGATTCTGCCAATATATGATAAAAATATTTTTGGAGATATTTGAAAAAATCTTTTGCAAAACTTTAAACGCGTTTTCTGGCTAAACTAGAAGAGATAGAGCGATTCTACGTATTTTTTGTGATCACTGGGAATACACAGAGATATTTGAAAAAATCATTTGCAAGACTTTGAACTCGTTTCCTGGCTAAACAAGAAGAGATAGAGCGATTCTACGTGTTTTTTGTGATCATTGGGAATGCACAGATTCTGCCGATATATGATAATAAGTTGTAGCAAAAATATTTTTGGAGATATTTGAAAAAATCTTTTGCAAAACTTTAAATGCGTTTTCTGGCTAAACTAGAAGAGATGGAGCGATTCTACGTGTTTTTTGTGATCACTGGGAATGCACAGATTCTGCCGATATATGATAATAGGTTGTAGCAAAAATATTTTTGGAGATATTTGAAAAAATTTTTTGCAAAATTTAAATGCGTTTTATGGCTAAACTAGAAGAGATAGAGCGATTCTACGTGTTTTTTGTGATCACTGGGAATGCACAGATTCTGCCGATATATGATAATAGGTTGTAGCAAAAATATTTTTGGAGATATTTGAAAAAATCTTTTGCAAAACTTTAAACGCGTTTTCTGGCTAAACTAGAAGAGATAGAGCGATTCTACGTATTTTTTGTGATCACTGGGAATACACAGAGATATTTGAAAAAATCATTTGCAAGACTTTGAACTCGTTTCCTGGCTAAACAAGAAGAGATAGAGCGATTCTACGTGTTTTTTGTGATCATTGGGAATGCACAGATTCTGCCGATATATGATAATAAGTTGTAGCAAAAATATTTTTGGAGATATTTGAAAAAATCTTTTGCAAAATTTTAAATGCGCTTTCTGGCTAAACTAGAAGAGATAGAGCGATTCTACGTATTTTTTGTGATCACTGGGAATGCACAGAGATATTTGAAAAAATCATTTGCAAAACTTTAAACGCGTTTCCTGGCTAAACAAGAAGAGATAGAGTGATTCTACGTGTTTTTTGTGATCACTGGGAATGCACAGATACTGCCAATATATGATAATATGTTGTAGCAAAAATATTTTTGGAGATATTTAAAAAAATCTTTTGCAAAACTTTAAGCGCGTTTTCTGGCTAAACTAGAAGAGACAGAGCGATTCCACGTGTATTTTGTGATCACTGGGAATGCACAGATTCTGCCGATATATGATAATAGGTTGTAGCAAAAATATTTTTGGAGATATTTGAAAAAATCTTTTGCAAAATTTTAAATGCGCTTTCTGGCTAAACTAGAAGAGATAGAGCGATTCTACGTGTTTTTTGTGATCATTGGGAATGCACAGATTCTGCCGATATATGATAATAGGTTGTAGCAAAAATATTTTTGGAGATATTTGAAAAAATCTTTTGCAAAACTTTAAACGCGTTTTCTGGCTAAACTAGAAGAGATAGAGCGTGTGAGCGTGACGTGTTTTTTGTGATCATTGGGAATGCACAGATTCTGCCGATATATGATAATAGGTTGTAGCAAAAATATTTTTGGAGATATTTGAAAAAATCTTTTGCAAAATTTTAAATGCGCTTTCTGGCTAAACTAGAAGAGATAGAGCGATTCTACGTGTTTTTTGTGATCACTGGGAATGCACAGATTCTGCCAATATATGATAAAAATATTTTTGGAGATATTTGAAAAAATCTTTTGCAAAACTTTAAACGCGTTTTCTGGCTAAACAAGAAGAGATAGAGTGATTCTACGTGTTTTTTGTGATCACTGGGAATGCACAGATTCTGCCAATATATGATAAAAATATTTTTGGAGATATTTGAAAAAATCTTTTGCAAAACTTTAAACGCGTTTTCTGGCTAAACTAGAAGAGATAGAGCGATTCTACGTATTTTTTGTGATCACTGGGAATACACAGAGATATTTGAAAAAATCATTTGCAAGACTTTGAACTCGTTTCCTGGCTAAACAAGAAGAGATAGAGCGATTCTACGTGTTTTTTGTGATCATTGGGAATGCACAGATTCTGCCGATATATGATAATAAGTTGTAGCAAAAATATTTTTGGAGATATTTGAAAAAATCTTTTGCAAAACTTTAAATGCGTTTTCTGGCTAAACTAGAAGAGATGGAGCGATTCTACGTGTTTTTTGTGATCACTGGGAATGCACAGATTCTGCCGATATATGATAATAGGTTGTAGCAAAAATATTTTTGGAGATATTTGAAAAAATTTTTTGCAAAATTTAAATGCGTTTTATGGCTAAACTAGAAGAGATAGAGCGATTCTACGTGTTTTTTGTGATCACTGGGAATGCACAGATTCTGCCGATATATGATAATAGGTTGTAGCAAAAATATTTTTGGAGATATTTGAAAAAATCTTTTGCAAAACTTTAAACGCGTTTTCTGGCTAAACTAGAAGAGATAGAGCGATTCTACGTATTTTTTGTGATCACTGGGAATACACAGAGATATTTGAAAAAATCATTTGCAAGACTTTGAACTCGTTTCCTGGCTAAACAAGAAGAGATAGAGCGATTCTACGTGTTTTTTGTGATCATTGGGAATGCACAGATTCTGCCGATATATGATAATAGGTTGTAGCAAAAATATTTTTGGAGATATTTGAAAAAATCTTTTGCAAAACTTTAAACGCGTTTTCTGGCTAAACTAGAAGAGATAGAGCGATTCCACGTGTATTTTGTGATCACTGGGAATGCACAGATTCTGCCGATATATGATAATAGGTTGTAGCAAAAATATTTTTGGAGATATTTGAAAAAATCTTTTGCAAAACTTTAAACGCGTTTTCTGGCTAAACTAGAAGAGATAGAGCGATTCTACGTATTTTTTGTGATCACTGGGAATACACAGAGATATTTGAAAAAATCATTTGCAAGACTTTGAACTCGTTTCCTGGCTAAACAAGAAGAGATAGAGCGATTCTACGTGTTTTTTGTGATCATTGGGAATGCACAGATTCTGCCGATATATGATAATAGGTTGTAGCAAAAATATTTTTGGAGATATTTGAAAAAATTTT
This sequence comes from Condylostylus longicornis, assembly GCF_029603195.1. Lineage (NCBI taxonomy): Eukaryota > Metazoa > Arthropoda > Insecta > Diptera > Dolichopodidae > Condylostylus > Condylostylus longicornis. The sequence continues at coordinate 3,107,791 of NW_026577982.1, forward strand.
TTGCAAAATTTAAATGCGTTTTATGGCTAAACTAGAAGAGATAGAGCGATTCTACGTGTTTTTTGTGATCACTGGGAATGCACAGATACTGCCAATATATGATAATATGTTGTAGCAAAAATATTTTTGGAGATATTTAAAAAAATCTTTTGCAAAACTTTAAACGCGTTTTCTGGCTAAACTAGAAGAGACAGAGCGATTCCACGTGTATTTTGTGATCACTGGGAATGCACAGATTCTGCCGATATATGATAATAGGTTGTAGCAAAAATATTTTTGGAGATATTTGAAAAAATCTTTTGCAAAATTTTAAATGCGCTTTCTGGCTAAACTAGAAGAGATAGAGCGATTCTACGTGTTTTTTGTGATCATTGGGAATGCACAGATTCTGCCGATATATGATAATAGGTTGTAGCAAAAATATTTTTGGAGATATTTGAAAAAATCTTTTGCAAAACTTTAAACGCGTTTTCTGGCTAAACTAGAAGAGATAGAGCGATTCTACGTATTTTTTGTGATCACTGGGAATACACAGAGATATTTGAAAAAATCATTTGCAAGACTTTGAACTCGTTTCCTGGCTAAACAAGAAGAGATAGAGCGATTCTACGTGTTTTTTGTGATCATTGGGAATGCACAGATTCTGCCGATATATGATAATAGGTTGTAGCAAAAATATTTTTGGAGATATTTGAAAAAATCTTTTGCAAAATTTTAAATGCGCTTTCTGGCTAAACTAGAAGAGATAGAGCGATTCTACGTGTTTTTTGTGATCACTGGGAATGCACAGATTCTGCCAATATATGATAAAAATATTTTTGGAGATATTTGAAAAAATCTTTTGCAAAACTTTAAACGCGTTTTCTGGCTAAACTAGAAGAGATAGAGCGATTCTACGTATTTTTTGTGATCACTGGGAATACACTGAGATATTTGAAAAAATCATTTGCAAGACTTTGAACTCGTTTCCTGGCTAAACAAGAAGAGATAGAGCGATTCTACGTGTTTTTTGTGATCATTGGGAATGCACAGATTCTTCCGATATATGATAATAAGTTGTAGCAAAAATATTTTTGGAGATATTTGAAAAAATCTTTTGCAAAATTTTAAATGCGCTTTCTGGCTAAACTAGAAGAGATAGAGCGATTCTACGTATTTTTTGTGATCACTGGGAATGCACAGAGATATTTGAAAAAATCATTTGCAAAACTTTAAACGCGTTTCCTGGCTAAACAAGAAGAGATAGAGTGATTCTACGTGTTTTTTGTGATCACTGGGAATGCACAGATACTGCCAATATATGATAATATGTTGTAGCAAAAATATTTTTGGAGATATTTAAAAAAATCTTTTGCAAAACTTTAAGCGCGTTTTCTGGCTAAACTAGAAGAGACAGAGCGATTCCACGTGTATTTTGTGATCACTGGGAATGCACAGATTCTGCCGATATATGATAATAGGTTGTAGCAAAAATATTTTTGGAGATATTTGAAAAAATCTTTTGCAAAACTTTAAATGCGTTTTCTGGCTAAACTAGAAGAGATAGAGCGATTCTACGTGTTTTTTGTGATCACTGGGAATGCACAGATTCTGCCGATATATGATAATAAGTTGTAGCAAAAATATTTTTGGAGATATTTGAAAAAATCTTTTGCAAAATTTTAAATGCGCTTTCTGGCTAAACTAGAAGAGATAGAGCGATTCTACGTATTTTTTGTGATCACTGGGAATGCACAGAGATATTTGAAAAAATCATTTGCAAAACTTTAAACGCGTTTCCTGGCTAAACAAGAAGAGATAGAGTGATTCTACGTGTTTTTTGTGATCACTGGGAATGCACAGATACTGCCAATATATGATAATATGTTGTAGCAAAAATATTTTTGGAGATATTTAAAAAAATCTTTTGCAAAACTTTAAGCGCGTTTTCTGGCTAAACTAGAAGAGACAGAGCGATTCCACGTGTATTTTGTGATCACTGGGAATGCACAGATTCTGCCGATATATGATAATAGGTTGTAGCAAAAATATTTTTGGAGATATTTGAAAAAATCTTTTGCAAAATTTTAAATGCGCTTTCTGGCTAAACTAGAAGAGATAGAGCGATTCTACGTGTTTTTTGTGATCATTGGGAATGCACAGATTCTGCCGATATATGATAATAGGTTGTAGCAAAAATATTTTTGGAGATATTTGAAAAAATCTTTTGCAAAACTTTAAACGCGTTTTCTGGCTAAACTAGAAGAGATAGAGCGTGTGAGCGTGACGTGTTTTTTGTGATCATTGGGAATGCACAGATTCTGCCGATATATGATAATAGGTTGTAGCAAAAATATTTTTGGAGATATTTGAAAAAATCTTTTGCAAAATTTTAAATGCGCTTTCTGGCTAAACTAGAAGAGATAGAGCGATTCTACGTGTTTTTTGTGATCACTGGGAATGCACAGATTCTGCCAATATATGATAAAAATATTTTTGGAGATATTTGAAAAAATCTTTTGCAAAACTTTAAACGCGTTTTCTGGCTAAACAAGAAGAGATAGAGTGATTCTACGTGTTTTTTGTGATCACTGGGAATGCACAGATTCTGCCAATATATGATAAAAATATTTTTGGAGATATTTGAAAAAATCTTTTGCAAAACTTTAAACGCGTTTTCTGGCTAAACTAGAAGAGATAGAGCGATTCTACGTATTTTTTGTGATCACTGGGAATACACAGAGATATTTGAAAAAATCATTTGCAAGACTTTGAACTCGTTTCCTGGCTAAACAAGAAGAGATAGAGCGATTCTACGTGTTTTTTGTGATCATTGGGAATGCACAGATTCTGCCGATATATGATAATAAGTTGTAGCAAAAATATTTTTGGAGATATTTGAAAAAATCTTTTGCAAAACTTTAAATGCGTTTTCTGGCTAAACTAGAAGAGATGGAGCGATTCTACGTGTTTTTTGTGATCACTGGGAATGCACAGATTCTGCCGATATATGATAATAGGTTGTAGCAAAAATATTTTTGGAGATATTTGAAAAAATTTTTTGCAAAATTTAAATGCGTTTTATGGCTAAACTAGAAGAGATAGAGCGATTCTACGTGTTTTTTGTGATCACTGGGAATGCACAGATTCTGCCGATATATGATAATAGGTTGTAGCAAAAATATTTTTGGAGATATTTGAAAAAATCTTTTGCAAAACTTTAAACGCGTTTTCTGGCTAAACTAGAAGAGATAGAGCGATTCTACGTATTTTTTGTGATCACTGGGAATACACAGAGATATTTGAAAAAATCATTTGCAAGACTTTGAACTCGTTTCCTGGCTAAACAAGAAGAGATAGAGCGATTCTACGTGTTTTTTGTGATCATTGGGAATGCACAGATTCTGCCGATATATGATAATAGGTTGTAGCAAAAATATTTTTGGAGATATTTGAAAAAATCTTTTGCAAAACTTTAAACGCGTTTTCTGGCTAAACTAGAAGAGATAGAGCGATTCCACGTGTATTTTGTGATCACTGGGAATGCACAGATTCTGCCGATATATGATAATAGGTTGTAGCAAAAATATTTTTGGAGATATTTGAAAAAATCTTTTGCAAAACTTTAAACGCGTTTTCTGGCTAAACTAGAAGAGATAGAGCGATTCTACGTATTTTTTGTGATCACTGGGAATACACAGAGATATTTGAAAAAATCATTTGCAAGACTTTGAACTCGTTTCCTGGCTAAACAAGAAGAGATAGAGCGATTCTACGTGTTTTTTGTGATCATTGGGAATGCACAGATTCTGCCGATATATGATAATAGGTTGTAGCAAAAATATTTTTGGAGATATTTAAAAAAATCTTTTGCAAAACTTTAAACGCGTTTTCTGGCTAAACTAGAAGAGACAGAGCGATTCCACGTGTATTTTGTGATCACTGGGAATGCACAGATTCTGCCGATATATGATAATAGGTTGTAGCAAAAATATTTTTGGAGATATTTGAAAAAATCTTTTGCAAAATTTTAAATGCGCTTTCTGGCTAAACTAGAAGAGATAGAGCGATTCTACGTGTTTTTTGTGATCATTGGGAATGCACAGATTCTGCCGATATATGATAATAGGTTGTAGCAAAAATATTTTTGGAGATATTTGAAAAAATCTTTTGCAAAACTTTAAACGCGTTTTCTGGCTAAACTAGAAGAGATAGAGCGATTCTACGTATTTTTTGTGATCACTGGGAATACACAGAGATATTTGAAAAAATCATTTGCAAGACTTTGAACTCGTTTCCTGGCTAAACAAGAAGAGATAGAGCGATTCTACGTGTTTTTTGTGATCATTGGGAATGCACAGATTCTGCCGATATATGATAATAGGTTGTAGCAAAAATATTTTTGGAGATATTTGAAAAAATCTTTTGCAAAATTTTAAATGCGCTTTCTGGCTAAACTAGAAGAGATAGAGCGATTCTACGTGTTTTTTGTGATCACTGGGAATGCACAGATTCTGCCAATATATGATAAAAATATTTTTGGAGATATTTGAAAAAATCTTTTGCAAAACTTTAAACGCGTTTTCTGGCTAAACTAGAAGAGATAGAGCGATTCTACGTATTTTTTGTGATCACTGGGAATACACAGAGATATTTGAAAAAATCATTTGCAAGACTTTGAACTCGTTTCCTGGCTAAACAAGAAGAGATAGAGCGATTCTACGTGTTTTTTGTGATCATTGGGAATGCACAGATTCTTCCGATATATGATAATAAGTTGTAGCAAAAATATTTTTGGAGATATTTGAAAAAATCTTTTGCAAAACTTTAAATGCGTTTTCTGGTTAAACTAGAAGAGATAGAGCGATTCTACGTGTTTTTTGTGATCACTGGGAATGCACAGATTCTGCCGATATATGATAATAGGTTGTAGCAAAAATATTTTTGGAGATATTTGAAAAAATCTTTTGCAAAACTTTAAACGCGCTTTCTGGCTAAACTAGAAGAGATAGAGCGATTCTACGTATTTTTTGTGATCACTGGGAATGCACAGAGATATTTGAAAAAATCATTTGCAAAACTTTAAACACGTTTCCTGGCTAAACAAGAAGAGATAGAGTGATTCTACGTGTTTTTTGAGATCACTGGGAATGCACAGATTCTGCCAATATATGATAAAAATATTTTTGGAGATATTTGAAAAAATCTTTTGCAAAACTTTAAACGCGTTTTCTGGCTAAACTAGAAGAGATAGAGCGATTCTACGTATTTTTTGTGATCACTGGGAATACACAGAGATATTTGAAAAAATCATTTGCAAGACTTTGAACTCGTTTCCTGGCTAAACAAGAAGAGATAGAGCGATTCTACGTGTTTTTTGTGATCATTGGGAATGCACAGATTCTGCCGATATATGATAATAAGTTGTAGCAAAAATATTTTTGGAGATATTTGAAAAAATCTTTTGCAAAACTTTAAATGCGTTTTATGGCTAAACTAGAAGAGATAGAGCGATTCTACGTGTTTTTTGTGATCACTGGGAATGCACAGATTCTGCCGATATATGATAATAGGTTGTAGCAAAAATATTTTTGGACATATTTGAAAAAATCTTTTGCAAAACTTTAAACGCGTTTTCTGGCTAAACTAGAAGAGATAGAGCGATTCTACGTATTTTTTGTGATCACTGGGAATACACAGAGATATTTGAAAAAATCATTTGCAAGACTTTGAACTCGTTTCCTGGCTAAACAAGAAGAGATAGAGCGATTCTACGTGTTTTTTGTGATCATTGGGAATGCACAGATTCTGCCGATAGTTGTAGCAAAAATATTTTTGGAGATATTTGAAAAAATCTTTTGCAAAATTTTAAATGCGCTTTCTGGCTAAACTAGAAGAGATAGAGCGATTCTACGTATTTTTTGTGATCACTGGGAATGCACAGAGATATTTGAAAAAATCATTTGCAAAACTTTAAACGCGTTTCCTGGCTAAACAAGAAGAGATAGAGTGATTCTACGTGTTTTTTGTGATCACTGGGAATGCACAGATACTGCCAATATATGATAATATGTTGTAGCAAAAATATTTTTGGAGATATTTAAAAAAATCTTTTGCAAAACTTTAAACGCGTTTTCTGGCTAAACTAGAAGAGACAGAGCGATTCCACGTGTATTTTGTGATCACTGGGAATGCACAGATTCTGCCGATATATGATAATAGGTTGTAGCAAAAATATTTTTGGAGATATTTGAAAAAATTTTTTGCAAAATTTAAATGCGTTTTATGGCTAAACTAGAAGAGATAGAGCGATTCTACGTGTTTTTTGTGATCACTGGGAATGCACAGATTCTGCCGATATATGATAATAGGTTGTAGCAAAAATATTTTTGGAGATATTTGAAAAAATCTTTTGCAAAACTTTAAACGCGTTTTCTGGCTAAACTAGAAGAGATAGAGCGATTCTACGTGTTTTTTGTGATCACTGGGAATGCACAGATTCTGCCTATATATGATAATAGGTTGTAGCAAAAATATTTTTGGAGATATTTGAAAAAATCTTTTGCAAAACTTTAAACGCGTTTTCTGGCTAAACTAGAAGAGATAGAGCGATTCTACGTATTTTTTGTGATCACTGGGAATGCACAGAGATATTTGAAAAAATCATTTGCAAAACTGTAAACTCGTTTCCTGGCTAAACAAGAAGAGATAGAGCGATTCTACGTGTTTTTTGTGATCACTGGGAATGCACAGATTCTGCCGATATATGATAATAGGTTGTAGCAAAAATATTTTTGGAGATATTTGAAAAAATCTTTTGCAAAACTTTAAATGCGTTTTATGGCTAAACTAGAAGAGATAGAGCGATTCTACGTGTTTTTTGTGATCACTGGGAATGCACAGATTCTGCCGATATATGATAATAGGTTGTAGCAAAAATATTTTTGGACATATTTGAAAAAATCTTTTGCAAAACTTTAAACGCGTTTTCTGGCTAAACTAGAAGAGATAGAGCGATTCTACGTATTTTTTGTGATCACTGGGAATACACAGAGATATTTGAAAAAATCATTTGCAAGACTTTGAACTCGTTTCCTGGCTAAACAAGAAGAGATAGAGCGATTCTACGTGTTTTTTGTGATCATTGGGAATGCACAGATTCTGCCGATAGTTGTAGCAAAAATATTTTTGGAGATATTTGAAAAAATCTTTTGCAAAATTTTAAATGCGCTTTCTGGCTAAACTAGAAGAGATAGAGCGATTCTACGTATTTTTTGTGATCACTGGGAATGCACAGAGATATTTGAAAAAATCATTTGCAAAACTTTAAACGCGTTTCCTGGCTAAACAAGAAGAGATAGAGTGATTCTACGTGTTTTTTGTGATCACTGGGAATGCACAGATACTGCCAATATATGATAATATGTTGTAGCAAAAATATTTTTGGAGATATTTAAAAAAATCTTTTGCAAAACTTTAAACGCGTTTTCTGGCTAAACTAGAAGAGACAGAGCGATTCCACGTGTATTTTGTGATCACTGGGAATGCACAGATTCTGCCGATATATGATAATAGGTTGTAGCAAAAATATTTTTGGAGATATTTGAAAAAATTTTTTGCAAAATTTAAATGCGTTTTATGGCTAAACTAGAAGAGATAGAGCGATTCTACGTGTTTTTTGTGATCACTGGGAATGCACAGATTCTGCCGATATATGATAATAGGTTGTAGCAAAAATATTTTTGGAGATATTTGAAAAAATCTTTTGCAAAACTTTAAACGCGTTTTCTGGCTAAACTAGAAGAGATAGAGCGATTCTACGTGTTTTTTGAGATCACTGGGAATGCACAGATTCTGCCAATATATGATAAAAATATTTTTGGAGATATTTGAAAAAATCTTTTGCAAAACTTTAAACGCGTTTTCTGGCTAAACTAGAAGAGATAGAGCGATTCTACGTATTTTTTGTGATCACTGGGAATACACAGAGATATTTGAAAAAATCATTTGCAAGACTTTGAACTCGTTTCCTGGCTAAACAAGAAGAGATAGAGCGATTCTACGTGTTTTTTGTGATCATTGGGAATGCACAGATTCTGCCGATATATGATAATAAGTTGTAGCAAAAATATTTTTGGAGATATTTGAAAAAATCTTTTGCAAAACTTTAAACGCGTTTTCTGGCTAAACTAGAAGAGATAGAGCGATTCTACGTATTTTTTGTGATCACTGGGAATACACAGAGATATTTGAAAAAATCATTTGCAAGACTTTGAACTCGTTTCCTGGCTAAACAAGAAGAGATAGAGCGATTCTACGTGTTTTTTGTGATCATTGGGAATGCACAGATTCTGCCGATATATGATAATAAGTTGTAGCAAAAATATTTTTGGAGATATTTGAAAAAATCTTTTGCAAAACTTTAAATGCGTTTTATGGCTAAACTAGAAGAGATAGAGCGATTCTACGTGTTTTTTGTGATCACTGGGAATGCACAGATTCTGCCGATATATGATAATAGGTTGTAGCAAAAATATTTTTGGACATATTTGAAAAAATCTTTTGCAAAACTTTAAACGCGTTTTCTGGCTAAACTAGAAGAGATAGAGCGATTCTACGTATTTTTTGTGATCACTGGGAATACACAGAGATATTTGAAAAAATCATTTGCAAGACTTTGAACTCGTTTCCTGGCTAAACAAGAAGAGATAGAGCGATTCTACGTGTTTTTTGTGATCATTGGGAATGCACAGATTCTGCCGATAGTTGTAGCAAAAATATTTTTGGAGATATTTGAAAAAATCTTTTGCAAAATTTTAAATGCGCTTTCTGGCTAAACTAGAAGAGATAGAGCGATTCTACGTATTTTTTGTGATCACTGGGAATGCACAGAGATATTTGAAAAAATCATTTGCAAAACTTTAAACGCGTTTCCTGGCTAAACAAGAAGAGATAGAGTGATTCTACGTGTTTTTTGTGATCACTGGGAATGCACAGATACTGCCAATATATGATAATATGTTGTAGCAAAAATATTTTTGGAGATATTTAAAAAAATCTTTTGCAAAACTTTAAACGCGTTTTCTGGCTAAACTAGAAGAGACAGAGCGATTCCACGTGTATTTTGTGATCACTGGGAATGCACAGATTCTGCCGATATATGATAATAGGTTGTAGCAAAAATATTTTTGGAGATATTTGAAAAAATTTTTTGCAAAATTTAAATGCGTTTTATGGCTAAACTAGAAGAGATAGAGCGATTCTACGTGTTTTTTGTGATCACTGGGAATGCACAGATTCTGCCGATATATGATAATAGGTTGTAGCAAAAATATTTTTGGAGATATTTGAAAAAATCTTTTGCAAAACTTTAAACGCGTTTTCTGGCTAAACTAGAAGAGATAGAGCGATTCTACGTGTTTTTTGTGATCACTGGGAATGCACAGATTCTGCCTATATATGATAATAGGTTGTAGCAAAAATATTTTTGGAGATATTTGAAAAAATCTTTTGCAAAACTTTAAACGCGTTTTCTGGCTAAACTAGAAGAGATAGAGCGATTCTACGTATTTTTTGTGATCACTGGGAATGCACAGAGATATTTGAAAAAATCATTTGCAAAACTGTAAACTCGTTTCCTGGCTAAACAAGAAGAGATAGAGCGATTCTACGTGTTTTTTGTGATCACTGGGAATGCACAGATTCTGCCGATATATGATAATAGGTTGTAGCAAAAATATTTTTGGAGATATTTGAAAAAATCTTTTGCAAAACTTTAAATGCGTTTTATGGCTAAACTAGAAGAGATAGAGCGATTCTACGTGTTTTTTGTGATCACTGGGAATGCACAGATTCTGCCGATATATGATAATAGGTTGTAGCAAAAATATTTTTGGACATATTTGAAAAAATCTTTTGCAAAACTTTAAACGCGTTTTCTGGCTAAACTAGAAGAGATAGAGCGATTCTACGTATTTTTTGTGATCACTGGGAATACACAGAGATATTTGAAAAAATCATTTGCAAGACTTTGAACTCGTTTCCTGGCTAAACAAGAAGAGATAGAGCGATTCTACGTGTTTTTTGTGATCATTGGGAATGCACAGATTCTGCCGATAGTTGTAGCAAAAATATTTTTGGAGATATTTGAAAAAATCTTTTGCAAAATTTTAAATGCGCTTTCTGGCTAAACTAGAAGAGATAGAGCGATTCTACGTATTTTTTGTGATCACTGGGAATGCACAGAGATATTTGAAAAAATCATTTGCAAAACTTTAAACGCGTTTCCTGGCTAAACAAGAAGAGATAGAGTGATTCTACGTGTTTTTTGTGATCACTGGGAATGCACAGATACTGCCAATATATGATAATATGTTGTAGCAAAAATATTTTTGGAGATATTTAAAAAAATCTTTTGCAAAACTTTAAACGCGTTTTCTGGCTAAACTAGAAGAGACAGAGCGATTCCACGTGTATTTTGTGATCACTGGGAATGCACAGATTCTGCCGATATATGATAATAGGTTGTAGCAAAAATATTTTTGGAGATATTTGAAAAAATTTTTTGCAAAATTTAAATGCGTTTTATGGCTAAACTAGAAGAGATAGAGCGATTCTACGTGTTTTTTGTGATCACTGGGAATGCACAGATTCTGCCGATATATGATAATAGGTTGTAGCAAAAATATTTTTGGAGATATTTGAAAAAATCTTTTGCAAAACTTTAAACGCGTTTTCTGGCTAAACTAGAAGAGATAGAGCGATTCTACGTGTTTTTTGTGATCACTGGGAATGCACAGATTCTGCCTATATATGATAATAGGTTGTAGCAAAAATATTTTTGGAGATATTTGAAAAAATCTTTTGCAAAACTTTAAACGCGTTTTCTGGCTAAACTAGAAGAGATAGAGCGATTCTACGTATTTTTTGTGATCACTGGGAATACACAGAGATATTTGAAAAAATCATTTGCAAAACTGTAAACTCGTTTCCTGGCTAAACAAGAAGAGATAGAGCGATTCTACGTGTTTTTTGTGATCACTGGGAATGCACAGATTCTGCCGATATATGATAATAGGTTGTAGCAAAAATATTTTTGGAGATATTTGAAAAAATCTTTTGCAAAACTTTAAATGCGTTTTATGGCTAAACTAGAAGAGATAGAGCGATTCTACGTGTTTTTGTGATCACTGGGAATGCTCAGATTCTGCCGATATATGATAATAGGTTGTAGCAAAAATATTTTTGGAGATATTTGAAAAAATTTTTTGCAAAATTTAAATGCGTTTTATGGCTAAACTAGAAGAGATAGAGCGATTCTACGTGTTTGTTGTGATCACTGGGAATGCAGAGATTCTGCCGATATATGATAATAGGTTGTAGCAAAAATATTTTTGGAGATATTTGAAAAAATCTTTTGCAAAACTTTAAACGCGTTTTCTGGCTAAACTAGAAGAGATAGAGCGATTCTACGTGTTTTTTGTGATCACTGGGAATGCACAGATTCTGCCGATATATGATAATAGGTTGTAGCAAAAATATTTTTGGAGATATTTGAAAAAATCTTTTGCAAAACTTTAAATGCGTTTTATGGCTAAACTAGAAGAGATAGAGTGATTCTACGTGTTTTTTGTGATCACTGGGAATGCACAGATTCTGCCAATATATGATAATATGTTGTAGCAAAAATATTTTTGGAGATATTTGAAAAAATCTTTTGCAAAACTTTAAACGCGTTTTCTGGCTAAACTAGAAGAGATAGAGCGTGTGAGCGTGACGTGTTTTTTGTGATCATTGGGAATGCACAGATTCTGCCGATATATGATAATAGGTTGTAGCAAAAATATTTTTGGAGATATTTGAAAAAATCTTTTGCAAAATTTTAAATGCGCTTTCTGGCTAAACTAGAAGAGATAGAGCGATTCTACGTGTTTTTTGTGATCACTGGGAATGCACAGATTCTGCCAATATATGATAAAAATATTTTTGGAGATATTTGAAAAAATCTTTTGCAAAACTTTAAACGCGTTTTCTGGCTAAACAAGAAGAGATAGAGTGATTCTACGTGTTTTTTGTGATCACTGGGAATGCACAGATTCTGCCAATATATGATAAAAATATTTTTGGAGATATTTGAAAAAATCTTTTGCAAAACTTTAAACGCGTTTTCTGGCTAAATTAGAAGAGATAGAGCGATTCTACGTATTTTTTGTGATCACTGGGAATACACAGAGATATTTGAAAAAATCATTTGCAAGACTTTGAACTCGTTTCCTGGCTAAACAAGAAGAGATAGAGCGATTCTACGTGTTTTTTGTGATCATTGGGAATGCACAGATTCTGCCGATATATGATAATAAGTTGTAGCAAAAAGATTTTTGGAGATATTTGAAAAAATCTTTTGCAAAACTTTAAACGCGTTTTCTGGCTAAACTAGAAGAGATAGAGCGTGTGAGCGTGACGTGTTTTTTGTGATCATTGGGAATGCACAGATTCTGCCGATATATGATAATAGGTTGTAGCAAAAATATTTTTGGAGATATTTGAAAAAATCTTTTGCAAAATTTTAAATGCGCTTTCTGGCTAAACTAGAAGAGATAGAGCGATTCTACGTGTTTTTTGTGATCACTGGGAATGCACAGATTCTGCCAATATATGATAAAAATATTTTTGGAGATATTTGAAAAAATCTTTTGCAAAACTTTAAACGCGTTTTCTGGCTAAACAAGAAGAGATAGAGTGATTCTACGTGTTTTTTGTGATCACTGGGAATGCACAGATTCTGCCTATATATGATAATAGGTTGTAGCAAAAATATTTTTGGAGATATTTGAAAAAATCTTTTGCAAAACTTTAAACGCGTTTTCTGGCTAAACTAGAAGAGATAGAGCGATTCTACGTATTTTTTGTGATCACTGGGAATACACAGAGATATTTGAAAAAATCATTTGCAAAACTGTAAACTCGTTTCCTGGCTAAACAAGAAGAGATAGAGCGATTCTACGTGTTTTTGTGATCACTGGGAATGCTCAGATTCTGCCGATATATGATAATAGGTTGTAGCAAAAATATTTTTGGAGATATTTGAAAAAATTTTTTGCAAAATTTAAATGCGTTTTATGGCTAAACTAGAAGAGATAGAGCGATTCTACGTGTTTGTTGTGATCACTGGGAATGCAGAGATTCTGCCGATATATGATAATAGGTTGTAGCAAAAATATTTTTGGAGATATTTGAAAAAATCTTTTGCAAAACTTTAAACGCGTTTTCTGGCTAAACTAGAAGAGATAGAGCGATTCTACGTGTTTTTTGTGATCACTGGGAATGCACAGATTCTGCCGATATATGATAATAGGTTGTAGCAAAAATATTTTTGGAGATATTTGAAAAAATCTTTTGCAAAACTTTAAATGCGTTTTATGGCTAAACTAGAAGAGATAGAGTGATTCTACGTGTTTTTTGTGATCACTGGGAATGCACAGATTCTGCCAATATATGATAATATGTTGTAGCAAAAATATTTTTGGAGATATTTGAAAAAATCTTTTGCAAAACTTTAAACGCGTTTTCTGGCTAAACTAGAAGAGATAGAGCGTGTGAGCGTGACGTGTTTTTTGTGATCATTGGGAATGCACAGATTCTGCCGATATATGATAATAGGTTGTAGCAAAAATATTTTTGGAGATATTTGAAAAAATCTTTTGCAAAATTTTAAATGCGCTTTCTGGCTAAACTAGAAGAGATAGAGCGATTCTACGTGTTTTTTGTGATCACTGGGAATGCACAGATTCTGCCAATATATGATAAAAATATTTTTGGAGATATTTGAAAAAATCTTTTGCAAAACTTTAAACGCGTTTTCTGGCTAAACAAGAAGAGATAGAGTGATTCTACGTGTTTTTTGTGATCACTGGGAATGCACAGATTCTGCCAATATATGATAAAAATATTTTTGGAGATATTTGAAAAAATCTTTTGCAAAACTTTAAACGCGTTTTCTGGCTAAACTAGAAGAGATAGAGCGATTCTACGTATTTTTTGTGATCACTGGGAATACACAGAGATATTTGAAAAAATCATTTGCAAGACTTTGAACTCGTTTCCTGGCTAAACAAGAAGAGATAGAGCGATTCTACGTGTTTTTTGTGATCATTGGGAATGCACAGATTCTGCCGATATATGATAATAAGTTGTAGCAAAAATATTTTTGGAGATATTTGAAAAAATCTTTTGCAAAACTTTAAACGCGTTTTCTGGCTAAACTAGAAGAGATAGAGCGTGTGAGCGTGACGTGTTTTTTGTGATCATTGGGAATGCACAGATTCTGCCGATATATGATAATAGGTTGTAGCAAAAATATTTTTGGAGATATTTGAAAAAATCTTTTGCAAAATTTTAAATGCGCTTTCTGGCTAAACTAGAAGAGATAGAGCGATTCTACGTGTTTTTTGTGATCACTGGGAATGCACAGATTCTGCCAATATATGATAAAAATATTTTTGGAGATATTTGAAAAAATCTTTTGCAAAACTTTAAACGCGTTTTCTGGCTAAACAAGAAGAGATAGAGTGATTCTACGTGTTTTTTGTGATCACTGGGAATGCACAGATTCTGCCTATATATGATAATAGGTTGTAGCAAAAATATTTTTGGAGATATTTGAAAAAATCTTTTGCAAAACTTTAAACGCGTTTTCTGGCTAAACTAGAAGAGATAGAGCGATTCTACGTATTTTTTGTGATCACTGGGAATACACAGAGATATTTGAAAAAATCATTTGCAAAACTGTAAACTCGTTTCCTGGCTAAACAAGAAGAGATAGAGCGATTCTACGTGTTTTTGTGATCACTGGGAATGCTCAGATTCTGCCGATATATGATAATAGGTTGTAGCAAAAATATTTTTGGAGATATTTGAAAAAATTTTTTGCAAAATTTAAATGCGTTTTATGGCTAAACTAGAAGAGATAGAGCGATTCTACGTGTTTGTTGTGATCACTGGGAATGCAGAGATTCTGCCGATATATGATAATAGGTTGTAGCAAAAATATTTTTGGAGATATTTGAAAAAATCTTTTGCAAAACTTTAAACGCGTTTTCTGGCTAAACTAGAAGAGATAGAGCGATTCTACGTGTTTTTTGTGATCACTGGGAATGCACAGATTCTGCCGATATATGATAATAGGTTGTAGCAAAAATATTTTTGGAGATATTTGAAAAAATCTTTTGCAAAACTTTAAATGCGTTTTATGGCTAAACTAGAAGAGATAGAGTGATTCTACGTGTTTTTTGTGATCACTGGGAATGCACAGATTCTGCCAATATATGATAATATGTTGTAGCAAAAATATTTTTGGAGATATTTGAAAAAATCTTTTGCAAAACTTTAAACGCGTTTTCTGGCTAAACTAGAAGAGATAGAGCGTGTGAGCGTGACGTGTTTTTTGTGATCATTGGGAATGCACAGATTCTGCCAATATATGATAAAAATATTTTTGGAGATATTTGAAAAAATCTTTTGCAAAACTTTAAACGCGTTTTCTGGCTAAACAAGAAGAGATAGAGTGATTCTACGTGTTTTTTGTGATCACTGGGAATGCACAGATTCTGCCAATATATGATAAAAATATTTTTGGAGATATTTGAAAAAATCTTTTGCAAAACTTTAAACGCGTTTTCTGGCTAAACTAGAAGAGATAGAGCGATTCTACGTATTTTTTGTGATCACTGGGAATACACAGAGATATTTGAAAAAATCATTTGCAAGACTTTGAACTCGTTTCCTGGCTAAACAAGAAGAGATAGAGCGATTCTACGTGTTTTTTGTGATCATTGGGAATGCACAGATTCTGCCGATATATGATAATAAGTTGTAGCAAAAATATTTTTGGAGATATTTGAAAAAATCTTTTGCAAAACTTTAAATGCGTTTTCTGGCTAAACTAGAAGAGATGGAGCGATTCTACGTGTTTTTTGTGATCACTGGGAATGCACAGATTCTGCCAATATATGATAAAAATATTTTTGGAGATATTTGAAAAAATCTTTTGCAAAACTTTAAACGCGTTTTCTGGCTAAACAAGAAGAGATAGAGTGATTCTACGTGTTTTTTGTGATCACTGGGAATGCACAGATTCTGCCAATATATGATAAAAATATTTTTGGAGATATTTGAAAAAATCTTTTGCAAAACTTTAAACGCGTTTTCTGGCTAAACTAGAAGAGATAGAGCGATTCTACGTATTTTTTGTGATCACTGGGAATACACAGAGATATTTGAAAAAATCATTTGCAAGACTTTGAACTCGTTTCCTGGCTAAACAAGAAGAGATAGAGCGATTCTACGTGTTTTTTGTGATCATTGGGAATGCACAGATTCTGCCGATATATGATAATAAGTTGTAGCAAAAATATTTTTGGAGATATTTGAAAAAATCTTTTGCAAAACTTTAAATGCGTTTTCTGGCTAAACTAGAAGAGATGGAGCGATTCTACGTGTTTTTTGTGATCACTGGGAATGCACAGATTCTGCCGATATATGATAATAGGTTGTAGCAAAAATATTTTTGGAGATATTTGAAAAAATTTTTTGCAAAATTTAAATGCGTTTTATGGCTAAACTAGAAGAGATAGAGCGATTCTACGTGTTTTTTGTGATCACTGGGAATGCACAGATTCTGCCGATATATGATAATAGGTTGTAGCAAAAATATTTTTGGAGATATTTGAAAAAATCTTTTGCAAAACTTTAAACGCGTTTTCTGGCTAAACTAGAAGAGATAGAGCGATTCTACGTATTTTTTGTGATCACTGGGAATACACAGAGATATTTGAAAAAATCATTTGCAAGACTTTGAACTCGTTTCCTGGCTAAACAAGAAGAGATAGAGCGATTCTACGTGTTTTTTGTGATCATTGGGAATGCACAGATTCTGCCGATATATGATAATAAGTTGTAGCAAAAATATTTTTGGAGATATTTGAAAAAATCTTTTGCAAAATTTTAAATGCGCTTTCTGGCTAAACTAGAAGAGATAGAGCGATTCTACGTATTTTTTGTGATCACTGGGAATGCACAGAGATATTTGAAAAAATCATTTGCAAAACTTTAAACGCGTTTCCTGGCTAAACAAGAAGAGATAGAGTGATTCTACGTGTTTTTTGTGATCACTGGGAATGCACAGATACTGCCAATATATGATAATATGTTGTAGCAAAAATATTTTTGGAGATATTTAAAAAAATCTTTTGCAAAACTTTAAACGCGTTTTCTGGCTAAACTAGAAGAGACAGAGCGATTCCACGTGTATTTTGTGATCACTGGGAATGCACAGATTCTGCCGATATATGATAATAGGTTGTAGCAAAAATATTTTTGGAGATATTTGAAAAAATCTTTTGCAAAATTTTAAATGCGCTTTCTGGCTAAACTAGAAGAGATAGAGCGATTCTACGTGTTTTTTGTGATCATTGGGAATGCACAGATTCTGCCGATATATGATAATAGGTTGTAGCAAAAATATTTTTGGAGATATTTGAAAAAATCTTTTGCAAAACTTTAAACGCGTTTTCTGGCTAAACTAGAAGAGATAGAGCGATTCTACGTATTTTTTGTGATCACTGGGAATACACAGAGATATTTGAAAAAATCATTTGCAAGACTTTGAACTCGTTTCCTGGCTAAACAAGAAGAGATAGAGCGATTCTACGTGTTTTTTGTGATCATTGGGAATGCACAGATTCTGCCGATATATGATAATAGGTTGTAGCAAAAATATTTTTGGAGATATTTGAAAAAATCTTTTGCAAAATTTTAAATGCGCTTTCTGGCTAAACTAGAAGAGATAGAGCGATTCTACGTGTTTTTTGTGATCACTGGGAATGCACAGATTCTGCCAATATATGATAAAAATATTTTTGGAGATATTTGAAAAAATCTTTTGCAAAACTTTAAACGCGTTTTCTGGCTAAACTAGAAGAGATAGAGCGATTCTACGTATTTTTTGTGATCACTGGGAATACACAGAGATATTTGAAAAAATCATTTGCAAGATTTTGAACTCGTTTCCTGGCTAAACAAGAAGAGATAGAGCGATTCTACATGTTTTTTGTGATCATTGGGAATGCACAGATTCTTCCGATATATGATAATAAGTTGTAGCAAAAATATTTTTGGAGATATTTGAAAAAATCTTTTGCAAAACTTTAAATGCGTTTTCTGGCTAAACTAGAAGAGATAGAGCGATTCTACGTGTTTTTTGTGATCACTGGGAATGCACAGATTCTGCCGATATATGATAATAGGTTGTAGCAAAAATATTTTTGGAGATATTTGAAAAAATCTTTTGCAAAACTTTAAACGCGTTTTCTGGCTAAACTAGAAGAGATAGAGCGTGTGAGCGTGACGTGTTTTTTGTGATCATTGGGAATGCACAGATTCTGCCGATATATGATAATAGGTTGTAGCAAAAATATTTTTGGAGATATTTGAAAAAATCTTTTGCAAATCTTTAAATGCGTTTTCTGGCTAAACTAGAAGAGATAGAGCGATTCTACGTGTTTTTTGTGATCATTGGGAATGCACAGATTCTGCCGATATATGATAATAGGTTGTAGCAAAAATATTTTTGGAGATATTTGAAAAAATCTTTTGCAAAATTTTAAATGCGCTTTCTGGCTAAACTAGAAGAGATAGAGCGATTCTACGTATTTTTTGTGATCACTGGGAATGCACAGAGATATTTGAAAAAATCATTTGCAAAACTTTAAACACGTTTCCTGGCTAAACAAGAAGAGATAGAGTGATTCTACGTGTTTTTTGTGATCACTGGGAATGCACAGATTCTGCCAATATATGATAAAAATATTTTTGGAGATATTTGAAAAAATCTTTTGCAAAACTTTAAACGCGTTTTGTGGCTAAACTAGAAGAGATAGAGCGATTCTACGTATTTTTTGTGATCACTGGGAATACACAGAGATATTTGAAAAAATCATTTGCAAGACTTTGAACTCGTTTCCTGGCTAAACAAGAAGAGATAGAGCGATTCTACGTGTTTTTTGTGATCATTGGGAATGCACAGATTCTGCCGATATATGATAATAAGTTGTAGCAAAAATATTTTTGGAGATATTTGAAAAAATCTTTTGCAAAACTTTAAATGCGTTTTATGGCTAAACTAGAAGAGATAGAGCGATTCTACGTGTTTTTTGTGATCACTGGGAATGCACAGATTCTGCCGATATATGATAATAGGTTGTAGCAAAAATATTTTTGGAGATATTTGAAAAAATCTTTTGCAAAACTTTACACGCGTTTTCTGGCTAAACTAGAAGAGATAGAGCGATTCTACGTATTTTTTGTGATCACTGGGAATACACAGAGATATTTGAAAAAATCATTTGCAAGACTTTGAACTCGTTTCCTGGCTAAACAAGAAGAGATAGAGCGATTCTACGTGTTTTTTGTGATCATTGGGAATGCACAGATTCTGCCGATATATGATAATAGGTTGTAGCAAAAATATTTTTGGAGATATTTGAAAAAATCTTTTGCAAAATTTTAAATGCGCTTTCTGGCTAAACTAGAAGAGATAGAGCGATTCTACGTGTTTTTTGTGATCACTGGGAATGCACAGATTCTGCCAATATATGATAAAAATATTTTTGGAGATATTTGAAAAAATCTTTTGCAAAACTTTAAACGCGTTTTCTGGCTAAACTAGAAGAGATAGAGCGATTCTACGTATTTTTTGTGATCACTGGGAATACACAGAGATATTTGAAAAAATCATTTGCAAGATTTTGAACTCGTTTCCTGGCTAAACAAGAAGAGATAGAGCGATTCTACATGTTTTTTGTGATCATTGGGAATGCACAGATTCTTCCGATATATGATAATAAGTTGTAGCAAAAATATTTTTGGAGATATTTGAAAAAATCTTTTGCAAAACTTTAAATGCGTTTTCTGGCTAAACTAGAAGAGATAGAGCGATTCTACGTGTTTTTTGTGATCACTGGGAATGCACAGATTCTGCCGATATATGATAATAGGTTGTAGCAAAAATATTTTTGGAGATATTTGAAAAAATCTTTTGCAAAACTTTAAACGCGTTTTCTGGCTAAACTAGAAGAGATAGAGCGTGTGAGCGTGACGTGTTTTTTGTGATCATTGGGAATGCACAGATTCTGCCGATATATGATAATAGGTTGTAGCAAAAATATTTTTGGAGATATTTGAAAAAATCTTTTGCAAATCTTTAAATGCGTTTTCTGGCTAAACTAGAAGAGATAGAGCGATTCTACGTGTTTTTTGTGATCATTGGGAATGCACAGATTCTGCCGATATATGATAATAGGTTGTAGCAAAAATATTTTTGGAGATATTTGAAAAAATCTTTTGCAAAATTTTAAATGCGCTTTCTGGCTAAACTAGAAGAGATAGAGCGATTCTACGTATTTTTTGTGATCACTGGGAATGCACAGAGATATTTGAAAAAATCATTTGCAAAACTTTAAACACGTTTCCTGGCTAAACAAGAAGAGATAGAGTGATTCTACGTGTTTTTTGTGATCACTGGGAATGCACAGATTCTGCCAATATATGATAAAAATATTTTTGGAGATATTTGAAAAAATCTTTTGCAAAACTTTAAACGCGTTTTGTGGCTAAACTAGAAGAGATAGAGCGATTCTACGTATTTTTTGTGATCACTGGGAATACACAGAGATATTTGAAAAAATCATTTGCAAGACTTTGAACTCGTTTCCTGGCTAAACAAGAAGAGATAGAGCGATTCTACGTGTTTTTTGTGATCATTGGGAATGCACAGATTCTGCCGATATATGATAATAAGTTGTAGCAAAAATATTTTTGGAGATATTTGAAAAAATCTTTTGCAAAACTTTAAATGCGTTTTATGGCTAAACTAGAAGAGATAGAGCGATTCTACGTGTTTTTTGTGATCACTGGGAATGCACAGATTCTGCCGATATATGATAATAGGTTGTAGCAAAAATATTTTTGGAGATATTTGAAAAAATCTTTTGCAAAACTTTACACGCGTTTTCTGGCTAAACTAGAAGAGATAGAGCGATTCTACGTATTTTTTGTGATCACTGGGAATACACAGAGATATTTGAAAAAATCATTTGCAAGACTTTGAACTCGTTTCCTGGCTAAACAAGAAGAGATAGAGCGATTCTACGTGTTTTTTGTGATCATTGGGAATGCACAGATTCTGCCGATAGTTGTAGCAAAAATATTTTTGGAGATATTTGAAAAAATCTTTTGCAAAATTTTAAATGCGCTTTCTGGCTAAACTAGAAGAGATAGAGCGATTCTACGTATTTTTTGTGATCACTGGGAATGCACAGAGATATTTGAAAAAATCATTTGCAAAACTTTAAACGCGTTTCCTTGCTAAACAAGAAGAGATAGAGTGATTCTACGTGTTTTTTGTGATCACTGGGAATGCACAGATACTGCCAATATATGATAATATGTTGTAGCAAAAATATTTTTGGAGATATTTAAAAAAATCTTTTGCAAAACTTTAAACGCGTTTTCTGGCTAAACTAGAAGAGACAGAGCGATTCCACGTGTATTTTGTGATCACTGGGAATGCACAGATTCTGCCGATATATGATAATAGGTTGTAGCAAAAATATTTTTGGAGATATTTGAAAAAATTTTTTGCAAAATTTAAATGCGTTTTATGGCTAAACTAGAAGAGATAGAGCGATTCTACGTGTTTTTTGTGATCACTGGGAATGCACAGATTCTGCCGATATATGATAATAGGTTGTAGCAAAAATATTTTTGGAGATATTTGAAAAAATCTTTTGCAAAACTTTAAACGCGTTTTCTGGCTAAACTAGAAGAGATAGAGCGATTCTACGTGTTTTTTGTGATCACTGGGAATGCACAGATTCTGCCTATATATGATAATAGGTTGTAGCAAAAATATTTTTGGAGATATTTGAAAAAATCTTTTGCAAAACTTTAAACGCGTTTTCTGGCTAAACTAGAAGAGATAGAGCGATTCTACGTATTTTTTGTGATCACTGGGAATACACAGAGATATTTGAAAAAATCATTTGCAAAACTGTAAACTCGTTTCCTGGCTAAACAAGAAGAGATAGAGCGATTCTACGTGTTTTTTGTGATCACTGGGAATGCACAGATTCTGCCGATATATGATAATAGGTTGTAGCAAAAATATTTTTGGAGATATTTGAAAAAATCTTTTGCAAAACTTTAAATGCGTTTTATGGCTAAACTAGAAGAGATAGAGCGATTCTACGTGTTTTTGTGATCACTGGGAATGCACAGATTCTGCCGATATATGATAATAGGTTGTAGCAAAAATATTTTTGGAGATATTTGAAAAAATTTTTTGCAAAATTTAAATGCGTTTTATGGCTAAACTAGAAGAGATAGAGCGATTCTACGTGTTTGTTGTGATCACTGGGAATGCAGAGATTCTGCCGATATATGATAATAGGTTGTAGCAAAAATATTTTTGGAGATATTTGAAAAAATCTTTTGCAAAACTTTAAACGCGTTTTCTGGCTAAACTAGAAGAGATAGAGCGATTCTACGTGTTTTTTGTGATCACTGGGAATGCACAGATTCTGCCGATATATGATAATAGGTTGTATAGCAAAAATATTTTTGGAGATATTTGAAAAAATCTTTTGCAAAACTTTAAATGCGTTTTATGGCTAAACTAGAAGAGATAGAGTGATTCTACGTGTTTTTTGTGATCACTGGGAATGCACAGATTCTGCCAATATATGATAATATGTTGTAGCAAAAATATTTTTGGAGATATTTGAAAAAATTTTTTGCAAAATTTAAATGCGTTTTCTGGCTAAACTAGAAGAGACAGAGCGATTCCACGTGTTTTTTGTGATCACTGAGAATGCACAGATTCTGCCGATATATGATAATAGGTTGTAGCAAAAATATTTTTGGAGATATTTGAAAAAACTTTTTGCAAAACTTTAAATGCGTTTTCTGGCTAAACTAGAAGAGATAGAGCGATTCTACGTGTTTTTTGTGATCATTGGGAATGCACAGATTCTGCCGATATATGATAATAGGTTGTAGCAAAAATATTTTTGGAGATATTTGAAAAAATCTTTTGGAAAATTTTAAATGCGTTTTCTGGCTAAACTAGAAGAGATAGAGCGATTCTACGTGTTTTTTGTGATCACTGGGAATGCATCATTCTGCCGATATACGATAATAGGTTGTAGCAAAAATATTTGTGGAGATATTTGAAAAAATCATTTGCAAAACTGTAAACGCGTATTCTGGCTAAACTAAAAGAGATAGAGCGACTCTACGTGTTTTTTGTGATCACTGGGAATGCACAGATTCTGCCGATATATGATAATAGGTTGTAGCAAACATATTTTTGGAGATATTTGAAAAAATCTTTTGCAAAATTTTAAATGCGTTTTCTGGCTAAACTAGAAGAGATAGAGCGATTCTACGTGTTTTTTGCAATCACTGGGAATGCACAGATTCTGGCGATATATGATAATAGGTTGTAGCAAAAATATTTTTGGAGCTATTTGAAAAAATCTTTTGCAAAATTTTAAATGCGTTTTCTGGCTAAACTAGAAGAGATAGAGCGATTCTACGTGTTTTTTGTGATCACCGGGAATGCACAGATTCTGCCGATATATGATAATAGGTTGTAGCAAAAATATTTGTGGAGATATTTGAAAAAATCATTTGCAAAACTGTAAACGCGTATTCTGGCTAAACTAAAAGAGATAGAGCGATTCTACGTGTTTTTTGTGATCACTGGGAATGCACAGATTCTGCCGATATATGATAATAGGTTGTAGCAAAAATATTTTTGGAGATATTTGAAAAAATCTTTTGCAAAATTTTAAATGCGTTTTCTGGCTAAACTAGAAGAGATAGAGCGATTCTACGTGTTTTTTGTGATCACTGGGAATGCACAGATTCTGCCGATATACGATAATAGGTTGTAGCAAAAATATTTTTGGAGATATTTGAAAAAATTTTTTGCAAAACTTTAAATGCGTTTTCTGGCTAAACTAGAAGAGATAGAGCGATTCTACGTGTTTTTTGTGATCACTGGGAATGCACAGATTCTGCCGATATACGATAATAGGTTGTAGCAAAAATATTTGTGGAAATATTTGAAAAAATCATTTGCAAAACTGTAAACGCGTTTTCTGGCTAAACTAGAAGAGATAGAGCGCTTCTACGTGTTTTTTGTGATCACTGGGAATGCACAGATTCTGCCGATATACGATAATAGGTTGTAGCAAAAATATTTGTGGAAATATTTGAAAAAATCATTTGCAAAACTGTAAACGCGTATTCTGGCTAAACTAAAAGAGATAGAGCGATTCTACGTGTTTTTTGTGATCACTGGGAATCCACAGATTCTGCCAATATATGATAATAGGCTGTAGCAAAAATATTTTTGAAGATAATTAAAATATCTTTTGTAAAACTTTAAACGCGTTTTCTGGCTTAACTAGAAGAGATAGTGCGATTTTAAGTGTTTTTTGTGATCACTGGGAATCCACAGATTCTGCCAATATATGATAGTATATATATGATAATATATAATTGTTCAACTAATAAAAATAGCTTCATTTTTGAAACATCGTTTAAACTTTTTGTTTGTTCGTTGTAACTTCAAATTCATCAAATTTTAAAAATTAAGTTAATTCTTATTATACTACAATATAAATTTGAAGTGAGTGTCTAAATTATTTTATTCCATTTCAAGCTTGTACACCATATTTTATTAAATTAACTAAAATTTTACTTGATAAATACTAACATTACACTAAAAGTTTTATTATAAAATATTAAAAATTAATTTATTTTACTATTATTATTAGTAATAGGTATACTTACAATTTAAAATTGTGACAATAATTAATGATAAAATTATAGAAGCCTTCATTTTCTTATATTACTTATCTTATCACAACCAAATCAAAGAATGCCAAAATCTATTAATCCTAACCAACATATATATAAAAAAAAATAAGCACTTTATGGAATATTTAAAAAAAATTTTACTGAACAATAAAATTTTTCATCAAATACAATTTATAATTTTTTTCTTCGTTTATGATATATTTTATTTTAACCCTGGATTGCCAATCATAAGTAAAATTTACTTGATTCGAACTTTAAAAACGAATATCTTTATAATATGTCGTGTTTTTTTTAATTGTGCATTCTATAATATACAAAAAATATCTTGCTTATATTACTATGGTTCTGTATATTACTATTTTTACACCGTAACTAAATTTTAAAAAGCATTCTAACAAAAATTTTTATTTTTTCTGAGTAAATTTTAATCACAGTTGGTAGTTGTTTTTTTTTTTTAAATGTCGACAACGTTAAAAACAAAATTAAATGTAAATTAAAAGTAACCAGAAAAAGACCCAGTTTAAGAATGTTAAAATTCATATATGCGACGAAATGTCAAAATTCATATATAGAATACACATATTTATAAATGGGACTGCCCAGAAGCAAGCTAAATTACGGCCGTGAACTTAATTAACGGCGATAAAATAACCTAATCCTGTTTTACTTCTGTTTCCATGATTGCTGTTACTGAACAGTTCATTTTACCGTTCTGAATTAACAATGGAAAACGTCCACCGCTTCCGTTCACCGCTTTTGTTCTGTTTTTACAAGAATTAGTAAGTAAATTATCAAAATCATCTCAATAAAATAATTAATGGTTGTCGTCTTATTCAGATTCGATTTAATTGACAATTAAACTTCAGTCAATTGACATAAAAAAAAGTTTTTATGTCAATAGGAAATAATAACATTTTACTTACTATCCTACAATGAACATAAATAAAAAAGTTAATAATTTTACAAAATTAATAAGCAAATAATTCAATTATTTAATATGAAATTTTAAATAATTCAAAATATAAATGTGTTTAATATTTGATATTTTATATTGTATATTTTTGTTATACAAATAAATGTTATGTTATATAAATAATATTATTATTGATCTTAAACGATTTCATCATTTAAGTCATCTTAAAGGTATAGTAAAATAATTATATAAGTACAAACATACATATTATAATAAAGTTGAATTTGATTGTTTTAATAACTATTCTGACCATATTACAGACAATAAGATGGGTATTGTGATTACACCGAATTTCATAAGAGCAAATTTTCGACAGGAATACCATTTCTCTATGCTGAGCAAACGTAAGTAAACTGGTTTTATATATACATATATGATATGAGTCCATTTGTCTGAACTTATTAACGAGTTCGCTTTTTAAATTCAATGTCTAATTGTAAATCATCCAGTTAAAACACGTGTAAATTATTTTAGATGAGTTAAGGAGGTTACTCGCTTTCTTCAAAATTTTAGAAAAGTGTTTAGAAAATCTATTTTCATAATCTTATATAGTAAATATAAAAATAATTCTAAAATATAATAAAAATTAATTTATTATTCAGAAAATGTGATTAGCACATTACCCACACACTTAAGTCGGTAATGTGCTGATCACGTCATATCTTTCTCCTTTATACTTTGTTTATTTTACTTGGTTATTGATTGTTTTTTATTTTGACAACTGATTTACAAATTAAATGTATGCATATGTACCTAAATGATTTTTACAATTAAATTAACAATTAAAAAAATAAAAACAATTTAATATTTCTGAATTCCTTTTAAATTACATCCAGTAGTAATATATTGTTGCAGCTACATTTCAGATTTCAATTAAGTTTTTCATATGTACGTACATGTTTAATCTTAAACTTTTCACGTCAACATTTAAAGGTACTTTTGGTCAGGTACATACATTTTTCAATTTTCCTTGAATTGGGACTTGTTTTGTATGTTTATCATGTAAATGCTACTAAATTCCTGAAAATTGTCGTCACCGACTTTTATAATTGTCTCATATGTTTAAGTATAACAGTGTCTAAAAACTTTATAATTAAAGGGAATTAGTATTGTGTACAGACCCTTTTGCAAATAAATATTTTGAAAAAAAATTTAAAATATTGCAAAGCCACTTGTTTAAATAAGAATTAATAAATAATGTTCACACATTTAAAATTATAGAAATTAATTTTTAAATACGTGTACTAAAGAAATATTGAAATTAAGTATGAACAAATAAAAATTGGATTAAAAATTTTTCATTAAAACTGATTTAATTAAAGATTTTTTTTAAAATAGGAAAAATAACAGAAGATTACGAGTATTTACAGTACTCTTTATTATTTATAATTGTTAATGTTATTTTTTGAATAGAAAACATAAAAGACAACACTAAGTTAGACTAATACTTGGTTAAACAAGAATTATGTTAACCCTTTATATTTATTTATTTGATTAAATTATTCATTCTAGTTTTTTTCATTATTATCTTTGTCTTCCAAAATGCAGTAACACGGTATTATTAAACAATTCAACTATTAATTGTGAATTATGTGTTAATACCGAATCACTAAATTTTGTAAGTCAAGGTATTTAAATATGTTTTATAAGCACGTGTATGTCTTAATTAGTCCGCTTTTATAATATAGCTGTTTTATTTAAAAATTGCTACAAAATATTATTTAATTGAGAATAAGTGAATCGAGATTAACGCTCAAGTAACTATACAATACTACTTAAAAAGTAATATAATCACATCTCAGAAATATTTGTGAATGTCAATTTCACAACAAGATATTTATTAACTTGAAAACTTTAAAAGATTATTTAAATATTTCTCTATATATATAAATTAATATAAATAAATAAATTATTAAATAAACAATTAAAAATTTATTTAAAATATTTATTTTATTAACTTTATTTTAAAATATAATTCAAATAGTATATTAATTGTTAAGCCCTCTCAAAAAAAAAAATAAATATATTTTTAAAATTTTATTAAGTAATTTTCATAAAAATGCATAATTATTTTATTTCAATCCAGCATTTAAAATAAGTGTTCTTGCAAAAGGTTTCTCATCATTTGTGTATAAATAATAATTTCCCCTAGAACTGTGAAAAAAGAAAAAAATCAATTTATTTTTGATAATTTTTTCAAATTAAAAGAACAAAAATTGATAAATTATTTGCCTTCTTGGAGCTTGTAATCCCATTAATGTGATTTCATTAGTTTGATAGAAAGATAATGGTCTAGTTAAAAATTCAGAATATGTATTTGCTTTATATGCTACAAATTTTTCTGGATATAAATTTGCAACACTTTCAGCCCAATATTTCCATGATCTCCAATGACTACAAAAATCTAATGAAATTCAAAAACAAAAATGATATAAATTATGAAAATTTTGATTTTAATTTATGTGTAAATAAACCATTTGGATCTGGTGTAAGTAAATTGAGTGGAGGACATCCTGGTTGTAATGCTTTACCTCCATTTGGCCAAAAATCTACACTACCAGTTTGAACCGGAGCACCAAAAATACTATAAAAATAATTGAATTTTTATTTAATAATATAAAATTTAAATTTAAAAAATCTATAATTATATTTTTACAATTTTATATATAAAATTTATAAGATTTCTTTTGAATACACTAAATTTTCAATAATATCAAGTTAAATTTTCGAAACAATCTACAATTCTTCATAAAACTTACTATGCATCTGTATGAATGACATCAACAAATTTAGCATCATTTGAACTTATTGTTTCCATAAACGAAAAAGAAGAGAATCCTGGGTATGCTGGGTCTAATGAAGATATTCTTATAATAAATTTGAAAAGTGTTGTTATCTTAATATCAGTATTTGTTTTCATATAATTAAAATATAATTTACAAACCTATTTAATATTTTTGTACCATTGGTTTGTGCAATTATATTTCTTCCTATATAACCTACGAACTGTCCTCCTATTGAATGACCTATCAAATGAAATTTTTCAATTGGCAATCCAGCATTAAAAAGTTTTATTAATGCTTGTGAAACAAACGGAGTTAGCTAAAAACAACAAAAAGGGTATAGAATTGCAGAAAAATTAAAAATTTTATACGCACACATGTACTTACATATGAGACAGCATTAACAGCCCTAGGATAAGCTAATGCTATATCACGGTTACAATATGAAGCGTAATCTAAAGTTATAAAATTATAATTTTTGCGATAGCTATAAGCTCTCTTCAATGTTGGTATGCTATAACGTTCTTGGGTTTCTGAATAACCATGTACATATAAAGTTGTTATATGTTCAATATTAAAATCTGCATTCTCTAAAAGTTGATTTGCATCTTTTAATTGATATGATACGTTCTGTAAATTTTCATCGCTAAAATAAAATCACATATGTACTTAAAAAGGTTTTGATTCAAAATTAAAGAAATTTACCCATGATAGAAATATATTCGAACATTAGTCCAAGGATCTGGATATGTGAAACAGAACTGCGTACGAACGATCTGACCTAAAAAGAAAAATAAATTTCGGAATTATGTATAGTCTTATTATTTATTTAAAGTTACGGTATTTTATTTTTGGTTTATAATTGAAGGCAAAGAAACATTGAATTTTAAAAATCAGAACTTTAAAATAATTTCAATAATTACCACAAATTTTGTTATAATAAGTATGTGACACATTCTAAATAAAATGTTACCACCCTAACCTAAACTATTTATTCGAAATTATAAATTAATCTTTATTAAAAATGTTACCAACTCTTTGGATAAACGATTAAGTATATTAATTATTTATTATTATTTTAAATGAAAAAAAATCATATAAACTGATCAGAAATTATTTAGCTATATTTATAAAGAAGAAATATACTGACCCATTAAATTATAAGTGCTGTGGAGCTTTTCACAGCGGTACTGAAACATTTAAAATTTTCTTGTTTGTTTCTTTTGTAATTTTATTCAAATTGTGTACATTGGAAGATTGTGTTAATGAAACAGATTGTCAGATTAATCAATATTAACAGATTTTCTTTAACAGAAATTTATAAAAAAAATTTAGAATCGAACCCCAAAATTCGCTTTCCATATTCTCCAATTTGATATACAACTAGTAAATTTTTTTATATTTTTCACAAAAACTTATTATTGTTGGATAATATTTTATAATATCGGGCAAACTGATTTCTACAAATATGCAGTTTCTACAGGAAATCTAGGTGTAATAGAAAAATGTCTATGATATAATGCGAAAATCTGCCTAATATATATTTTTGCATATTATTCTGCAAATCTGTATGAAATATATTTTAGATGTTTTCAGTTAAAAATTTTTAATCTATTTTCATTTTTAAAATTTATATTAATTTTTTCTACAATAAGAGCCATTATATAAATTGCAATAAATTACATTATTTAGATTTTATATTTAAAGTTTTAAATAACAACAATTTTCTTAGCAAAAATGTTACATAAATAAATTGTGATATTATATTTTTTAGCACTTTTCCAAAAAATTTTTGAAAAAAAGTGTTTATTAGTTTCACTCTGTTCGTGCGTCCGCCAGTCCGTCCGTGGATACTTTTTTCTAGAGGGGGGGAGATAGGTAAAAATTTCTTCTAGACCCCAGCCTGTAGAAACT
This sequence comes from Condylostylus longicornis, assembly GCF_029603195.1. Taxonomy (NCBI): domain Eukaryota; kingdom Metazoa; phylum Arthropoda; class Insecta; order Diptera; family Dolichopodidae; genus Condylostylus; species Condylostylus longicornis. Next base: position 3,138,382 of record NW_026577982.1, read on the forward strand.
TAAAATTTTAGGGGCTTTTAGACACTAATAAACGCTTCATTTCGTTAGAAGAAAATTGTTTCCATGTCCACCCCCTCTCAAGTTATCGCCTCTTGAAATTTGTAAAATTTCAATTTTTGACACCTTATATTTCCGAACCGCAGGATTTTTAAAATTTCTATAAATGAAAAAAACTAACGGTAAATTCCATGACATTAAAAAATATAATTATTTTTTTTAACTCACACAATTAACCCTTAAAATCGAGCATTATGTCAACTCCACTTTATATTAATTTTCGCTTTATTTCAAACACTGCATAAATCGTTCATCCTAAATATGTGCAATCCCAGAAATAGTTTCGTTTATGAATGAAAATAATTTTAATAGTGTGATAGGTACATAGACAGTATTAGCAGCATTTTAACTTGTTGAAGGGAAAAGTGCTACAATTCAAACCATTGGTTTGACCCTACTTTATTTTTATAAAAAATCATTAAAATTTTACAGGTGTTCTAAAGTTTTTATGTTCTTATTTTATTATTTTTGTTTGATTACATAAACGGGAGATTTCCAAATTGAAATTTTACTTTCTTTATTTTAAATTGTTTAGGTTCGAGACAGGAGTAACGAGTAACAAAATCAGAAGAACAACATAAATTTAATTATAATTAATTTGTTGCGGAAATCATTGTTTTTGTTGTTTTTTTTTTAATTTGAACTTAAATTTTTCTCGTATTCACGATAGTCCTGATATTTTTATAAGTTATTTCATTTCGAAAAAGAATGATCCATAATACTGAACAATAAGGATTAAAAATTTTTGTTTTTTTTGAACATATTTTATTTTAATTATTTTTTCAATGTTTCGACCCCATATCTTCGCTTCTTAATTTTTTTTTTGCACATTTTACACTTTAACTTCTTTTTAAAATTTATTTGCTATTGTTTTTAATTTTTTTTTTTTGAAATTACTAAAGTAATATTTTAATATAATTGTTTTGAACTTTGGTAAACTTCAACTCAAAAAACTTACTTTTAAAAATTACAACTAAAATTATTAAAATTAATGTTGACTTCATGTCTTTTCACAACCAAATCAAATGATATAATAACAAAATAATTTTGTTAAAATAATTTTTCAAAAAAAAATATTTTTTTTTTCACATGTACAATAGTATGCAAGATGAACTCATATGAATTTTTTATTACATGATTTAAAATTTTGATTTTCCATTCACAATATACGTAAGTAAATTATTAAGATAGTTTTTCAACTTGTCAAGAAGGCATTAAAAAGTATATAAGATTTCGTTGAATATATGACAATTTTCAATAATATGCAATGAGAGAGCAATCTCACGGTCTTCTTATATGTTTGTTCGATAGCAAGTTCAATACCTTTATAAGAGTATAAATTTCTTGTCATACAAAAAAAAATTTTGAAAATGTCATTAAAACATGATTTTACGTCATAATGCCATTAAAATCTATGTAAATAACTTGTTTTGTTTTTAACAATAAATAGTCGATATATACCATAATTTAATTAACAGTTTTGTATTTTCCCAACTCTATTTTTTGAATATTTCTCTTTGACTATTGTAAGAAAACGAATCAATTCATCGACACTTCATATTAATCAGAAATTTTTTCTTTTTATAATTTTAAAAAAAAATTATTGTACTCTTAAAAGATTCAAAAAAAGAAACAAGAAACTGGCACGTGACCAAAGATTTAATTGTCTATAGATTAATGTATGTAGGTGATTATCCATATGGAAAATTATTATAGTACGCCCGAAGATAAAAGAATTTATTAATGGTTTTTCTATTATTCTAAATATTATTTTCCATACAATTTTCGACCTCTATTTCAAATAGAAGAATGCTTGATCTATTAATGATATAAGATCAATTATGTTTTTCTGATAAAATGCTTTTAAAATGATAATTTGAACTGCGTCTTTTATTTAGACTTTATGTATTACAAGAGAGATATTATAACTGTTAAGATTTCACACAAACCTATAGAATGTTTTTAATGTAAATAATCGTCATATACATACGTACAGCTACAATTACGATTATTAGAAGAAATCTTTAGAGAATTACTATTTTTATTAGTTTCTGTATATTTAATATATATCTTATTAAGCTTATACCTAATATAACGTATATTTTAAACATTAATAACATATACATAACTTGAAATATACTCACTTCAAACTCAATTTTCAGTAAATCACTCTTCAAACTCAATTTTCAGTAAATCTCTCTTCAAACTCAATTTTCAGTAAATCGTTTATCCAAAAAAATTCCCTTCGTTTATATTTTCTTATTTGTAGAAATCAAATAGTATGAACGAATGACTTTATACGAGTATATTTTTAAATTGTTTTCAAATTTGAAAACAGCATTTGCATAATTGCAATTTATAATGTGCCTGCCGTAACATTTGAGTATTAGATCAAATTCAACAAATACCACCCACAAGGGAAGCAGTATATTTGTATCGTATTATTACAATTTTGAATTGGAATTGAAAAAGATTGCTCAATAAAGTCTGCAACATAATATCTACCACAAAACTAAACAATAATTATATTAGAATTATCAGAATTATTATCGGAGTCGATTCATTACTTACCGTTCCAATAATTAAACATAACCATATATAATCAAAAATTTTACCTTAATATAGGACGATAATTAAAAATCTTGTTTCCGATTTGATTATAAGTGTATTATAAATTCAGTTACGATCAAATATGCAGTGCGTCGATAGCAGAATAAGCTCACTGACAATACATAAAGACATAAACAAACATAAAGAACAAATTTTCTTCTTAACCTAAACACTTCGTAGTTTTTACATTCTAAACTTATTATATTGCGGATTACCTGTTTATCTAGGTATCCTTAATATTGTTTTGTTATTCTATAAATTTTGTTCATATTATAAATATTTATATAATGTTCTGTGCATGTGCTTTTTGTTATTTGTCAAATTTAATGAACTAAAAACTTTATCAAAAAAATTGGAAAATTATTTTTCGTAAAATTAATTAAATAATTTATTATACATGTTTGTTAAAGCTTAATGCATTCAAAACCACATGCTCATTATAATATAATGCAATTATATAGTGTATTATAATATAATGGTTGTTATGGTCATAAAATTTAATTTAAAACAATTTGCCGAGTGTTTTAAATAATCAAAACATTTAAGTACATAATTTAAAATTGATTAAATCGAATAAAATTCTTAGTACAATATTGGTGTTTTACAAAATTTTACATTCAAAAAGTATTCAAATTTTAAAAATATTGTCTTGAAGTTATAAGCACAGAAGGTATAAATATAGAATTTATAACTGTTTAGTTTTAGTTTAATATTGTCTAGTGTGGTAGCCAAATCTTTCTATTAAATAACATGAATTCTAATAATGAATCCGAAGAAGAACATGAGTTCATGTCTGATTACAATTTTGTATAAATCATATACTGACAAAAATTTTATGTTATTTATTTATTCAGATAAGTCGAAGTATTTCTAGGCGGTATGATTAGCACATTACCGACACACTTAGGTCGGTAATGTGCTGATCACATCATATCTTTCTCCTTTATACTTTGTTTATTTTATTTGGTTATTGATTGTTTTTTATTTTGACAACTGATTTACAAATTAAATGTATGCATATGTACCTAAATGATTTTTACAATTAAATTAACAATTAAAAAAATAAAAACAATTTAATATTTCTGAATTCCTTTTAAATTACATCCAGTAGTAATATATTGTTGCAGCTACATTTCAGATTTCAATTAAGTTTTTCATATGTACGTACATGTTTAATCTTAAACTTTTCACGTCAACATTTAAAGGTACTTTTGGTCAGGTACATACATTTTTCAATTTTCCTTGAATTGGGGCTTGTTTTGTATGTTTATCATGTAAATGCTACTAAATTCCTGAAAATTGTCGTCACCGACTTTTATAATTGTCTCATATGTTTAAGTATAACAGTGTCTAAAGACTTTATAATTAAAGAGAATTAATAGTGTGTACAGACCCTTTTGCAAATAAATATTTTGAAAAAAAATTTAAAATATTGCAAAGTCACTTGTTTAAATAAGAATTAATAAATAATGTTCACACATTTAAAATTATAGAAATTAATTTTTAAATACGTGTACTAAAGAAATATTGAAATTAAGAATGAACAAATAAAAATTGGATTAAAAATTTTTCATTAAAACTGATTTAATTAAAGATTTTTTTTAAAATAGGAAAAATAACAGAAGATTACGAGTATTTACAGTACTCTTTATTATTTATAATTGTTAATGTTTTTTTTTGAATAGAAAACATAAAAGACAACACTAAGTTAGACTAATACTTGGTTAAACAAGAATTATGTTAACCCTTTTCTATAACAAGTGTCCTGCTTACATCCATATGAAATTAAATTATATTTATTTATTTGATTAAATTATTCATTCTAGTTTTTTTCATTATTATCTTTGTCTTCCAAAATGCAGTAACACGGTATTATTAAACAATTCAACTATTAATTGTGAATTATGTGTTAATACCGAATCACTAAATTTTGTAAGTCAAGGTATTTAAATATGTTTTATAAGCACGTGTATGTCTTAATTAGTCCGCTTTTATAATATAGCTGTTTTATTTAAAAATTGCTACAAAATATTATTTAATTGAGAATAAGTGAATCGAGATTAACGCTCAAGTAACTATACAATACTACTTAAAAAGTAATATAATCACATCTCAGAAATATTTGTGAATGTCAATTTCACAACAAGATATTTATTAACTTGAAAACTTTAAAAGATTATTTAAATATTTCTCTATATATATAAAATAATATAAATAAATAAATTATTAAATAAACAATTAAAAATTTATTTAAAATATTTATTTTATTAACTTTATTTTAAAATATAATTCAAATAGTATATTAATTGTTAAGCCCTCTCAAAAAAAAATAAATATATTTTTAAAATTTTATTTAGTAATTTCCATAAAAATGCATAATTATTTTATTTCAATCCAGCATTTAAAGTAAGTGTTCTTGCAAAAGGTTTCTCATCATTTGTATATAAATAATAATTTCCCCTAGAACTGTGAAAAAAGAAAAAAATCAATTTATTTTTGATAATTTTTTAAAATTAAAAGAACAAAAATTGATAAATTATTTGCCTTCTTGAAGCTTGTAATCCCATTAATGTGATTTCATTAGTTTGATAGAAAGATAATGGTCTAGTTAAAAATTCAGAATATGTATTTGCTTTATATGCTACAAATTTTTCTGGATATAAATTTGCAACACTTTCAGCCCAATATTTCCATGATCTCCAATGACTACAAAAATCTAATGAAATTCAAAAACAAAAATGATATAAATTATGAAAATTTTGATTTTAATTTATGTGTAAACAAACCATTTGTATCTAGTACAAGTAAATTGCGCGGAGGACATCCTGGTTGTAATGCTTTACCTCCATTTGGCCAAAAATCTACACTACCAGTTTGAAGCGGAGCACCAAAAACACTATAAAAGTAATTGAATTTTTATTTAATAATATAAAATTTAAATTTAAAAAATTTATAATTATATTTTTACAATTTTATATTTTATATATAAAATTTATAAGATTTCTTTTGAATTCACTAAATTTTCAATAATTTCAAGTTAAATTTTCGAAACAATCTACAATTCTTCATAAAACTTACTATGCATCTGTATGTATGACATCAACAAATTTAGCATCATTTGAACTTATTGTTTCCATAAACGAAAAAGAAGAGAATCCTGGGTATGCTGGGTCTAATGAAGATATTCTTATAATAAATTTGAAAAGTGTTGTTATCTTAATATCAGTATTTGTTTTCACATAATTAAAATATAATTTACAAACCTATTTAATACTTTTGTACCATTGGTTTGTGCAATTATATTTCTTCCTATATAACCTACGAACTGTCCTCCTATTGAATGACCTATCAAATGAAATTTTTCAATTGGCAATCCAGCATTAAAAAGTTTTATTAATGCTTGTGAAACAAACGGAGTTAGCTAAAAACAACAAAAAGGGTATAGAATTTCAGAAAAATTAAAAATTTTATACGCACACATGTACTTACATATGAGACAGCATTAACAGCCCTAGGAAAAGATAATACCATATTATCAGCCTTAGAATATGAAGCGTAATCTAAAGTTATAAAATTATAATTTTTGCGATAGCTATAAGCTCTCTTCAATGTTGGTATACTATAACGTTCTTGGGTTTCTGTATAACCATGTACATATAAAGTTGTTATATGTTCAATATTAAAATCTGCATTCTCTAAAAGTTGATTTGCATCTTTTAATTGATATGATACGTTCTGTAAATTTTCATCGCTAAAATAAAATCACATATGTACTTAAAAAGGTTTTGATTCAAAATTAAAGAAATTTACCCATGATAGAAATATATTCGAACATTAGTCCAAGGATCTGGATATGTGAAACAGAACTGCGTACGAACGATCTGACCTAAAAAGAAAAATAAATTTCGGAATTATGTATAGTCTTATTATTTATTTAAAGTTACGGTATTTTATTTTTGGTTTATAATTGAAGGCAAAGAAACATTGAATTTTAAAAATCAGAACTTTAAAATAATTTCAATAATTACCACAAATTTTGTTATAATAAGTATGTGACACATTCTAAATAAAATGTTACCACCCTAACCTAAACTATTTATTCGAAATTATAAATTAATCTTTATTAAAAATGTTACCAACTCTTTGGATAAACGATTAAGTATATTAATTATTTATTATTATTTTAAATGAAAAAAAATCATATAAACTAATCAGAAATTATTTAGCTATATTTATAAAGAAGAAATACACTGACCCATTAAATTAAACATTTAAAATTTTCTTGTTTGTTTCTCTTTTAATTTTATTCAAATTGTGTACATTGGAAGATTGTGTTAATGAAACAGATTGTCAGATTAATCAATATTGACAGATTTTCTTTAACAGAAATTTATAAAAAAAAATTTAGAATCGAACCCACAATTCGCTTTCCATATTCTCCAATTTGATATACAACTAGTAAATTTTCTTATATGTTTCACAAAAACTTATTATTGTTGGATAATATTTTATAATATCGGGCAAACTGATTTCTATAAATATGCAGTTTCTACAGGAAATCTAGGTGTAATAGAAAAATTTCTATGATATAATGCGAAAATCTGCCTAATATATATTTTTGCATATTATTCTGCAAATCTGTATGAAATATATTTTAGATGTTTTCAGTTAAAAATTTTTAATCTATTTTCATTTTTAAAATTATATTAATTTTTTCTACAATAAGAGCCATTATATAAATTGCAATAAATTACATTATTTAGATTTTATATTTAAAGTTTTAAATAACAACAATTTTCTTAGCAAAAATGTTACATAAATAAATTGTGATATTATATTTTTTAGCACTTTTCCAAAAATTTTTTGAAAAAAAGTGTTTATTAGTTTCACTCTGTTCGTGCGTCCGCCAGTCCGTCCGTGCACACTTTTTTGTTTACAAAACTTCTACACCTTTAAAGATAGAAAGCTTAAATTTAATACGTACATAGATCTTTACTAGAAACTTATTTCCGTAGAACCTCTTCTAGAGGGGGGGAGATAAGTAAAAGTTTCTTCTAGACCCCAGCCTGTAGAAACTTAAAATTTTAGGGGCTTTTAGACACTAATAAACGCTTCATTTCGTTAGAAGAAAATTTTTTTCCATACTCGAGACAGGAGTAACGAGTAACAAAATCAGAAGAACAACATAAATTTAATTATAATTAATTTGTTGCGAAAATCATTGTTTTTGTTGTTTTTTTTTTAATTTGAACTTAAATTTTTCTCGTATTCACGATAGTCCTGATATTTTTATAAGTTATTTCATTTCGAAAAAGAATGATCCATAATACTGAACAATAAGGATTAAAAATTTTTAATTTTTTTGAACATATTTTATTTTAATTATTTTTTCAATGTTTCGACCCCATATCTTCGCTTCTTAATTTTTTTTTTGCACATTTTACACTTTAACTTCTTTTTAAAATTTATTTGCTATTGTTTTTAATTTTTTTTTTTTGAAATTACTAAAGTAATATTTTAATATAATTTTTTTGAACTTTGGTAAACTTCAACTCAAAAAACTTACTTTTAAAAATTGCAACTAAAATTATTAAAATTAATGTTGACTTCATGTCTTTTCACAACCAAATCAAATGATATAATAACAAAATAATTTTGTTAAAATAATTTTTCAAAAAAAAATATTTTTTTTTTCACATGTACAATAGTATGCATGTACAATAGATTTAAAATTTTGATTTTCCATTCACAATATACGTACGAGTATAAGTAAATTATTAAGATAGTTTTTCAACTTGTCAAGAAGGCATTAAAAAGTATATAAGATTTCGTTGAATATATGACAATTTTCAATAATATGCAATGAGAGAGCAATCTCACGGTCTTCTTATATGTTTGTTCGATAGCAAGTTCAATACCTTTATAAGAGTATAAATTTCTTGTCATACAAAAAAAAATTTTGAAAATGTCATTAAAACATGATTTTACGTCATAATGCCATTGAAATCTATGTAGATAACTTGTTTTGTTTTTAACAATAAATAGTCGATATATACCATAATTTAATTAACAGTTTTGTATTTTCCCAACTCTATTTTTTGAATATTTCTCTTTGACTATTGTAAGAAAACGAATCAATTCATCGACACTTCATATTAATCAGAAATTTTTTCTTTTTATAATTTTAAAAAAAAATTATTGTACTCTTAAAAGATTCAAAAAAAAGAAACAAGAAACTGGCACGTGACCAAAGATTTAATTGTCTATAGATTAATGTATGTAGGTAGTTATCCATATGGAAAATTATTATAGTACGCCCGAAGATAAAAGAATTTATTAATGGTTTTTCTATTATTCTAAATATTATTTTCCATACAATTTTCGACCTCTATTTCAAATAGAAGAATGCTTGATCTATTAATGATAAAAGATCAAATATGTTTTTCTGATAAAATGCTTTTAAAATGATAATTTGAACTGCGTCTTTTATTTAGACTTTATGTATTACAAGAGAGAAGAAATCTTTAGAGAATTACTATTTTTATTAGTTTCTGTATATTTAATATATGTCTTATTTAGCTTATACCTAATACTCGTATAACGTATATTTTAAACATTAATAACATATACATAACTTGAAATATACTCACTTCAAACTCAATTTTCAGTAAATCACTCTTCAAACTCAATTTTCAGTAAATCACTCTTCAAACTCAATTTTCAGTAAATCTCTCTTCAAACTCAATTTTCAGTAAATCTCTCTTCAAACTCAATTTTCAGTAAATCGTTTATCCAAAAAAATTCCTTTCGTTTATATTTTCTTATTTGTAGAAATAAATTAGTATGAACGAATGACTTTATACGAGTATATTTTTAAATTGTTTTCAAATTAGAAAACAGCATTTGCATAATTGCAATTTACAATGTGCCTGTCGTAACTTTTGAGTATTAGATCAAATTCAACAAATACCACCCACAAGGGAAGCAGTATATTTGTATCGTATTATTACAATTTTGAATTGGAATTGAAAAAGATTGCTCAATAAAGTCTGCAACATAATATCTACCACATAACTAAACAATAATTATATTAGAATTATCAGAATTATTATCGGAGTCGATTCATTACTTACCGTTCCAATAATTAAGCATAACCATATATAATCAAAAATTTTACCTTAATATAGGACTATAATTAAAAATCTTGTTTCCGATTTGATTATAAGTGTATTACAAATTCAGTTGCGATCAAATATGCAGTGCGTCGATAGCAGAATAAGCTCACTGATAATACATAAAGACATAAATAAACATAAAGAACAAATTTTCTTCTTAACCTAAACACTTCGTAGTTTTTACATTCTAAACTTATTATATTGCGGATTAACACCTAACCTGTTTATCTAGGTATCCTTAATATTGTTTTGTTATTTTATAAATTTTGTTCATATTATAAATATTTATATGTATACATCCAACCCTCGATTTACACGGTAGATTGGTTCCTCAAAACCACCGTGTAAATCGAAAATCGTGCAAACCGAATCCACATTTTTTTAATATTGAAAATTAGAGATATATGTACATATCTTACAAGTCCGCAATAGGTATGATATCAATAGAGAATTCATTAAATATTCCTCAAAAGGAAATAATGAAACCATGTTATTTATTTTTGTATAATCACTTGTTTTATTATTATTAATAAACTAACAAACAAAAATTTAAAAAAAGTTCATTTTAATTTGAAAAGCAATAAGAAAAATTAAAAAGTTCATTCTGTATCATCTTCACTTGTTAGAAACACGACAGCTCTTCTCTTGTTTCTTGCCGGAAATTCTTAAAACAAATACATAATATAAAAAATAGATAGATTTTTTTTTATTATGAACTCTTACCGAATATAACAGCCATTTATGATTGAAGAACACTTACTTTTAAATATTACACTTTCGAAAAGAAATATGTACTGAAATATGTACACATAATTTTTTCAACAATGTATTCAAGTTAGAATAAAGTGCTAGCTAGCAACGGTTTAAAATCCTACGCCTACTTAAATTTAAAAAAAAATTCTTCCTTGAAAACTATTTTTTTGTACATACATAATTTATTCAACTGTTTAAGTTTACTGTTAAATAAAAAAGTGCTACTTAGCAATGGTTTAAAATCTTGAAAACATTTTTTTTTTAATTTAGGTGACCGTGCTAAACCGAAATAGTGTCGTGTAAATTGAGGTTTTTCCCCATTTCTCCGACCGTGTTAAACAGAAACCGTGTAAATAGAGTACCGTGTAAATCGAGGGTTAAGTGTAATGTTCTGTGCATGTGCTTTTTGTTATTTATCAAATTTAATGAACTAAAAACTTTATCAAAAAAATTGGAAAATTATTTTTCGTAAAATTAATTAAATAATTTATTATACATGTTTGTTAAAGCTTAATGCATTCAAAACCACATGCTCATTATAATATAATGCAATTATATAATGTATTATAATATAATGGTTGTTATGGTCATAAAATTTAATTTAAAACAATTTGCTGAGTATTTTAAATAATCAAAACATTTAAGTACATAATTTAAAATTGATTAAATCGAATAAAATTCTTAGTACAATATTGGTGTTTTACAAAATTTTACATTCAAAAAGTATTCAAATTTTAAAAATATTGTCTTGAAGTTATAAGCACAGAAGGTATAAATATAGAATTTATAACTGTTTAGTTTTAGTTTAATATTGTCTAGTTGGGTAGCCAAATCTTTCTATTAAATAACATGAATTCTAATAATGAATCCGAAGAAGAACATGAGTTCATGTCTGATTACAATTTTGTATAAATCATATACTGACAAAAATTTTATGTTATTTATTTATTCAGATAAGTCGAAGTATTTCTAGGCGGTATGATTAGCACGTTAGCCACACACTTAGGTCGGTAATGTGCTGATCACATCATATCTTTCTCCTTTATACTTTGTTTATTTTATTTGGTTATTGATTGTTTTTTATTTTGACAACTGATTTACAAATTAAATGTATGCATATGTACCTAAATGATTTTTACAATTAAATTAACAATTAAAAAAATAAAAACAATTTAATATTTCTGAATTCCTTTTAAATTACATCCAGTAGTAATATATTGTTGCAGCTACATTTCAGATTTCAATTAAGTTTTTCATATGTACATACATGTTTAATCTTAAACTTTTCACGTCAACACTTGAAGGTACTTTTGGTCAGAACATACATTTTTCAATTTTCCTTGAATTGGGACTTGTTTTGTATGTTTATCATGTAAATGCTACTAAATTCCTGAAAATTGTCGTCACCGACTTTTATGATTGTCTCATATGTTTAAGTATAACAGTGTCTAAAGACTTTATAATTAAAAGGAATTATTAGAGTGTACAGACCCTTTTGCAAATAAATATTTTGGAAAAAATTTAAAATATTGCAAAGTCACTTGTTTAAATAAGAATTAATAAATAATGTTCACACATTTAAAATTATAGAAATTAATTTTTAAATACGTGAACTAAAGAAATATTGAAATTGTGAATGAACAAATAAAAATTGGATTAAAAATTTTTCATTAAAACTGATTTAATTAAAGATTTTTTTTTAAATAGGAAACAACAACACTTGGACTAGTAGTTGGTTAAACAAGAACTATGTTAACCCTTTTCTAACCAAGTTAGCCGCACTATAACAAGTGCCCTGCTTACATCCATATGAAATTAAATTATATTTATTTATTTGATTAAATTATTCATTCTAGTTTTTACCGACCGTATTGTGTAAACAATAGGTAGGTTATGTGATGGCAACAAATTTTGCATATCGAGTTTTTGGTGGGAACGTACTTCTCCATAGTACGGAAGTGTAAATAAACTATTTTTAACAACTTGTCGGTCTGTCGGTCTATCGGTCTGTCGGTCTGTCCGTCTGTCGGTCTGTCGGTCTGTCGGTCTGTGTGTGCACGCGTGTATCTCAAGTTCGGCTGAACCGATTTTGATGAAATTTTATATGTAAGTTTATTTCCACCATGGCACGAATCGATCAACACTTGGTATGTATCAGGCCTCGGGAACTGCACTTTTTAGCGGGCCTGTTTTACATTTTTGAGCATATTGAAGAACATATTCAACCGATTTACTTGAAATTTCATATATAAGTTTTGCTCTACCGGCGATAAAACCTCCTAACTTTTGGCAGAAATCAGGCATCGGCAACTAGACGTTTATTACGGGCCAAATATACATTTCTGTGTATATAAAGAGAAATAATCAACCGATTTCATTGAAATTTAATATTTGAATTCCTTGTATTAAAACAATGAACATGTAAATTTTTTGGAAAGATCAGGGCTCGAAAACTGATCTGCGGGCCGATTTTACATTTTCCACCATATCTACGGAACGAATTGATGGAGTTTCTTGAAATTTGATATTTGAGTTCTGGTTGTTACCGAAACTAACTGGCGAGCATTTCAGGGAATTCGGGTAGCACAAAGCGAAACTCTACTAAAAGCCAAATTTACATTTTTCTAGGTATGTTAACTATAAGCTTACTAATGTCCTAAAAATTGGAAAGAAGTATTTAACAGACATTTTTATAATATTCTGTAACACTTTCACTTAACTAGACAATACACATTGCGGTCGGTTATGTGCTGACCACATCAGATTTTTTTCATTATTATCTTTGTCTTCCAAAATGCAGTAACACGGTATTATTAAACAATTCAACTATTAATTGTGAATTATGTGTTAATACCGAATCACTAAATTTTGTAAGTCAAGGTATTTAAATATGTTTTATAAGCACGTGTATGTCTTAATTAGTCCGCTTTTATAATATAGCTGTTTTATTTAAAAATTGCTACAAAATATTATTTAATTGAGAATAAGTGAATCGAGATTTACGCTCAAGTAACTATACAATACTACTTAAAAAGTAATATAATCGCATCTCAGAAATATTTGTGAATGTCAATTTCACAACAAGATATTTATTAACTTGAAAACTTTAAAAGATTATTTAAATATTTCTCTTATATATATATAAAATAATATAGATAAATAAATTATTAAATAAACAATTAAAAATTTATTTAAAATATTTATTTTATTAACTTTATTTTAAAATATAATTCAAATAGTATATTAATTGTTAAGCCCTCTCAAAAAAAAAAAAAAATATATTTTTAAAATTTTATTTAGTAATTTCCATAAAAATGCATAATTATTTTATTTCAATCCAGCATTTAAAGTAAGTGTTCTTGCAAAAGGTTTCTCATCATTTGTATATAAATAATAATTTCCCCTAGAACTGTGAAAAAAGAAAAAAATCAATTTATTTTTGATAATTTTTTAAAATTAAAAGAACAAAAATTGATAAATTATTTGCCTTCTTGAAGCTTGTAATCCCATTAATGTGATTTCATTAGTTTGATAGAAAGATAATGGTCTAGTTAAAAATTCAGAATATGTATTTGCTTTATATGCTACAAATTTTTCTGGATATAAATTTGCAACACTTTCAGCCCAATATTTCCATGATCTCCAATGACTACAAAAATCTAATGAAATTCAAAAACAAAAATGATATAAATTATGAAAATTTTTATTTTAATTTATGTTTAAACAAACCATTTTTATCTAGTACAAGTAAACTTAGCGGAGGACATCCTGGTTGTAATGCTTTACCTCCATTTGGCCAAAAATCTACACTACCAGCTTGAACCGGAGCGCCAAAAAAACTATAAAAATAATTGAATTTTTATTTAATAATATAAAATTTAAATTTAAAAAATTTATAATTATATTTTTACAATTTTATATATAAAATTTATAAGATTTCTTTTGAATTCACTACATTTTCAATAATTTCAAGTTAAATTTTCGAAACAACCTACAGTTCTTCATAAAACTTACTATGCATCTGTATGAATGACATCAACAAATTTAGCATCATTTGAACTTATTGTTTCCATAAACGAAAAAGAAGAGAATCCTGGGTATGCTGGGTCTAATGAAGATATTCTTATAATAAAATTTGAAAAGTGTTGTTATCTTAATATCAGTATTTGTTTTCATATAATTAAAATACAATTTACAAACCTATTTAATACTTTTGTACCATTGGTTTGTGCAATTATATTTCTTCCTATATAACCTACGAATTGTCCTCCTAATGAATGACCTATCAAATGAAATTTTTCAATTGGCAATCCAGCATTAAAAAGTTTTATTAATGCTTGTGAAACAAACGGAGTTAGCTAAAAACAACAAAAAGGGTATAGAATTGCAGAAAAATTAAAAATTTTATACGCACACATGTACTTACATATGAGACAGCATTAACAGCCCTATAATAAGCTAATACTATATCACCCTTAGAATATGAAGCGTAATCTAAAGTTATAAAATTATAATTTTTGCGATAGCTATAAGCTCTCTTCAATGTTGGTATACTAAAACGTTCTTGGGTTTCTGTATAACCATGTACATATAAAGTTGTTATATGTTCAATATTAAAATCTGCATTCTCTAAAAGTTGATTTGCATCTTTTAATTGATATGATACGTTCTGTAAATTTTTATCACTAAAATAAAATCACATATGTACTTAAAAAGGTTTTGATTCAAAATTTAAGAAATTTACCCATGATAGAAATATATTCGAACATTAGTCCAAGGATCTGGATATGTGAAACAGAACTGCGTACGAACGATCTGACCTAAAAAGAAAAATAAATTTCGGAATTATGTATAGTCTTATTATTTATTTAAAATTACGGTATTTTATTTTTGGTTTACAATTGAAGGCAAAGAAACATTGAATTTTAAAAATCAGAACTTTAAAATAATTTCAATAATTACCACAAATTTTGTTATAATAAGTATGTGACACATTCTAAATAAAATGTTACCACCCTAACCTTAACTATTTATTCGAAATTATAAATTAATCTTTATTAAAAATGTTACCAACTCTTTGGATAAACGATTAAGTATATTAATTATTTATTATTATTTTAAATGAAAAAAAATCATATAAACTAATCAGAAATTATTTAGCTATATTTATAAAGAAGAAATATACTGACCCATTAAATTATAAGTGCTGTGGAGCTTTTCACAGCGGTACTGAAACATTTAAAATTTTCTTGTTTGTTTCTTTTGTAATTTTATTCAAATTGTGTACATTGGAAGATTGTGTTAATGAAACAGATTGTCAGATTAATCAATATTGACAGATTTTCTTTAACAGAAATTTATAAAAAAAAATTTAGAATCGAACCCACAATTCGCTTTCCATATTCTCCAATTTGATATACAACTAGTAAATTTTTTTATATTTTTCACAAAAACTTATTATTGTTGGATAATATTTTATAATATCGGGCAAACTGATTTCTATAAATATGCAGTTTCTACAGGAAATCTAGGTGTAATAGAAAAATTTCTATGATATAATGCGAAAATCTGCCTAATATATATTTTTGCATATTATTCTGCAAATCTGTATGAAATATATTTTAGATGTTTTCAGTTAAAAATTTTTAATCTATTTTCATTTTTAAAATTTATATTAATTTTTTCTACAATAAGAGCCATTATATAAATTGCAATAAATTACATTATTTAGATTTTATATTTAAAGTTTTAAATAACAACAATTTTCTTAGCAAAAATGTTACATAAATAAATTGTGATATTATATTTTTTAGCACTTTTCCAAAAAATTTTTGAAAAAAAGTGTTTATTAGTTTCACTCTGTTCGTGCGTCCGCCAGTCCGTCCGTGGATACTTTTTTCTAGAGGGGGGGAGATAGGTAAAAATTTCTTCTAGACCCCAGCCTGTAGAAACTTAAAATTTTAGGGGCTTTTAGATACTAATAAACGCTTCATTTCGTTAGAAGAAAATTTTTTTCCATGTTCGAGACAGGAGTAACGAGTAACAAAATCAGAAGAACAACATAAATTTAATTATAATTAATTTGTTGCGGAAATCATTGTTTTTGTTGTTTTTTTTTTAATTTGAACTTAAATTTTTCTCGTATTCACGATAGTCCTGATATTTTTATAAGTTATTTCATTTCGAAAAAGAATGATCCATAATACTGAACAATAAGGATTAAAAATTTTTAATTTTTTTGAACATATTTTATTTTAATTATTTTTTCAATGTTTCGACCCCATATCTTCGCTTCTTAATTTTTTTTTTGCACATTTTACACTTTAACTTCTTTTTAAAATTTATTTGCTATTGTTTTTAATTTTTTTTTTTTGAAATTACTAAAGTAATATTTTAATATAATTGTTTTGAACTTTGGTAAACTTCAACTCAAAAAACTTACTTTTAAAAATTGCAACTAAAATTATTAAAATTAATGTTGACTTCATGTCTTTTCACAACCAAATCAAATGATATAATAACAAAATAATTTTGTTAAAATAATTTTTCAAAAAAAAATATTTTTTTTTTCACATAGTACAATAGTATGCAAGATGAACTCATATGAATTTTTTATTACATGATTTAAAATTTTGATTTTCCATTCACAATATACGTAAGTAAATTATTAAGATAGTTTTTCAACTTGTCATGAAGGCATTAAAAAGTATATAAGATTTCGTTGAATATATGACAATTTTCAATAATATGCAATGAGAGAGCAATCTCACGGTCTTCTTATATGTTTGTTCGATAGCAAGTTCAATACCTTTATAAGAGTATAAATTTCTTGTCATACAAAAAAAAATTTTGAAAATGTCATTAAAACATGATTTTACGTCATAATGCCATTAAAATCTATGTAGATAACTTGTTTTGTTTTTAACAATAAATAGTCGATATATACCATAATTTAATTAACAGTTTTCTATTTTCCCAACTCTATTTTTTGAATATTTCTCTTTGATTATTGTAAAAAAACGAATCAATTCATCGACACTTCATATTAATCAGAAATTTTTTCTTTTTATAATTTTAAAAAAAAATTATTGTACTCTTAAAAGATTCAAAAAAAGAAACAAGAAACTGGCACGTGACCAAAGATTTAATTGTCTATAGATTAATGTATGTAGGTAGTTATCCATATGGAAAATTATTATAGTACGCCCGAAGATAAAAGAATTTATTAATGGTTTTTCTATTATTCTAAATATTATTTTCCATACAATTTTCGACCTCTATTTCAAATAGAAGAATGCTTGATCTATTAATGATATAAGATCAATTATGTTTTTCTGATAAAATGCTTTTAAAATGATAATTTGAACTGCGTCTTTTATTTAGACTTTATGTATTACAAGAGAGATATTATAACTGTTAAGATTTCACACAAATCTATAGAATTTTTTTAATGTAAATAATCGTCATATACATACGTACAGCTACAATTACGATTATTAGAAGAAATCTTTAGAGAATTACTATTTTTATTAGTTTCTATATATTTAATATATATCTTATTTAGCTTATACCTAATATAACGTATATTTTAAACATTAATAACATATACATAACTTGAAATATACTCACTTCAAACTCAATTTTCAGTAAATCACTCTTCAAACTCAATTTTCAGTAAATCTCTCTTCAAACTCAATTTTCAGTAAATCGTTTATCCAAAAAAATTCCCTTCGTTTATATTTTCTTATTTGTAGAAATCAAATAGTATGAACGAATGACTTTATACGAGTATATTTTTAAATTGTTTTCAAATTTGAAAACAGCATTTGCATAATTGCAATTTATAATGTGCCTGCCGTAACATTTGAGTATTAGATCAAATTCAACAAATACCACCCACAAGGGAAGCAGTATATTTGTATCGTATTATTACAATTTTGAATTGGAATTGAAAAAGATTGCTCAATAAAGTCTGCAACATAATATCTACCACAAAACTAAACAATAATTATATTAGAATTATCAGAATTATTATCGGAGTCGATTCATTACTTACCGTTCCAATAATTAAACATAACCATATATAATCAAAAATTTTACCTTAATATAGGACTATAATTAAAAATCTTGTTTCCGACTTGATTATAAGTGTATTATAAATTCAGTTACGATCAAATATGCAGTGCGTCGATAGCAGAATAAGCTCACTGACAATACATAAAGACATAAATAAACATAAAGAACAAATTTTCTTCTTAACCTAAACACTTCGTAGTTTTTACATTCTAAACTTATTATATTGCGGATTACCTGTTTATCTAGGTATCCTTAATATTGTTTTGTTATTCTATAAATTTTGTTCATATTATAAATATTTATATAATGTTCTGTGCATGTGCTTTTTGTTATTTGTCAAATTTAATGAACTAAAAACTTTATCAAAAAAATTGGAAAATTATTTTTCGTAAAATTAATTAAATAATTTATTATACATGTTTGTTAAAGCTTAATGCATTCAAAACCACATGCTCATTATAATATAATGCAATTATATAATGTATTATAATATAATGGTTGTTATGGCCATAAAATTTAATTTAAAACAATTTGCTGAGTATTTTAAATAATCAAAACATTTAAGTACATAATTTAAAATGGATTAAATCGAATAAAATTCTTAGTACAATATTGGTGTTTTACAAAATTTTACATTCAAAAAGTATTCAAATTTTAAAAATATTGTCTTGAAGTTATAAGCACTGAAGGTATTATATGAATTCATAGCTGTTTAGTTTTAGTTTAATATTGTCTAGTTGGGTAGCCAAAATTTTGTATTAAGTAACGTGAATTCAAATAATGAATCCGAAGATTACAATTTTGTATAAATCATATACTGACAAAAATTTTGTGTTATTAATTTATTCAGATAAGTCTTTTTATTATACTCATAGAAAGCTGCAATTTTATAAAGCATTATAAATTATTAGTAATTGCACTACTATTTTTTTGCTTAATTTTTTCATATTATCTAATATAACAATATAATTGCATATGATGTAATGATCTTATACATATTTTACTTTATAATTGTATAATTAGAATGATTTACTTAATTCATATGTAAATAAATTTCTGAAATATAACAACAAATTTTCCATGTCCAGATCAATATGTTTAAATTTTTTTTTACTTCACCAAAAAATCTCTTCAGTATATTCAATCAGTTGCGTTTTATTTTAGTATATTCTTAAATTTACATTATGAAAAAAGTTTGCTTATAGAAAGAGAAGAAATAAGAAAAATGTCTTCTATTATGTATAAAAAAAAATTATTGTGAACTTATAGCTCTTCCTAACTGGTTAAAAATCATTTCAAATCCTTTTTCGCATATGTGTTACGAGGAATAGCAATGCGTTTGAAATAAATACTATCGCGAAGTTCTTTTAATAAGATCTCAACATATAAAATATAGCAAGCAATAAAACAATACAAAAAAAAATTTAATTAATTGCATTATTAAAATATCGAATTAACATATCGAATAATGAGAATAAAAATATCAATAATATTATGACATGGATCAATTTACATTAATTCGATTTCATGGTATTATAATATCTACTAAAGTATCAGCAATATAATCTGGTATACGATCGTTTTCCGTTAAATCAGATAAATTTTCACGCTTTGTTGCTCCAGTAAATACTAAAAGTGTTTGAAATCCTAAATGATTTGCAAATTTAATATCTGAATTTAAATGATCTCCAATAAATAAAACACGATTTGGTGATATATCATTTGAAATCTCTAAAAGAAGTTCACCAAGTTCATGGCCAGGTTTACCAAAAATTTTTGGTTTTTTTCCAGTTGTTTTCTCAACAACACTTATGAATGGTCCAGGACCTAAAATTGAAAATTTCTTTTAATAAATATTTTACTTATTATTTAAAATATAACTAATTATAACTATAATTAATATTTACCCACAATATCGGTGTTCCCAAATGGTATAACAGTGTCGAATGCACCTCCGATAAAAAGACAATTTTCATTCTGAATTACAAAAAGCATTTAATGATTATTTATAGGTTTTAATATTTTTTTAACTAATTATATTTGTGGCATTCAATAAACTCAAAATTACTTTTAAATAAAGATGAGCTTTTATCAACTTTGTTACGCTTAAATTAAAATCAATATCAATAATTACGGCTCCAATTTTTTCTTTATCGAAAATATGTTTGCTTAAATCTTCAAAATTTTCCTCGACAACACCATTTGGCTAAAAAACAATATTACAAAATTTTACATTTAGTACAAGATTACAGTTGCAAAATTTGCAATTTAAAAATTATTTAAAAAAAACAATAATTACCCCATGTATAGTGTTAATACCAGCCTCCTCTAAATCTTGACGAAATGGTGAATTAGATATTACATAAGCTATACCATTAAAATTAATTTTATTCAAATAAGCAGCAATCGCATTAGAAGGCCGAATAATATCATCCTCAAACGAAAAATTAATAAAAATTATTTTTCTGTTGTTGTTTGAATGAAGAAACAAAATATGTATGTAATTTATATAATTTTATTTACATCATTTACGTCAATATGATTTTCAGCAAATTTCCTAATCTGATCTGGAAAAGTACGTAAACTATTGTTAGTTACAAAAATAATTTTTTTATTATTTGCTCTTAAAAATTCTATAGATTTTCCAATGTTTGGTATGGTTTCTTGCATTGTTTTCCATATTACACCTACAAAAAAAAGATAATTTTGTTTTTCCTTACTTTTAAAGAAAAATATGGCTAATAATAATTACCGTCACAGTCACAAAATGCAATATCAAAAGAATCGAGAAATTCAAGGCGTTCTTCAAGTGACAAATCATTAAAATCTTTCATTATTTTGGTTGGAATGTCAAATATCTAGAAATAAGAGTAATTCTAAAAAGTAAATACCAAACTTCATACATACATACATATTATATAGTTCGTTTCCCACTATATCAAAATACGTATAATTGATACTGGTCATGAATTCTAACGCGAATTGACCAGACCAACTACGTTGCGAACGCAGCTGATTATTATTTTAATTTTTTTTACATTTCTTTAAAGGTGGATAAGTGAGTGTGAGAAATAATTTTTAAAATTAAACCATTGCTTTTCAAAATCAAGCGCATGATGTGATTAATATGATCGTCATATTTTTGACATTCTGAGAAACAGCCATTCATATGTGCATTAATAAGAAAATACATGTGTATTTAATTTTCGTAGAGAAACAAAATTCCGGGGTTGCTATTTTATACATTTATGTAGTTATATTATAACATAATATATTATTTTAATAACACATATATATGCATATATATATTTAGCTACTTGTATAGGTTTTTCTCAAGATAATTTAACTTCTGAATAAAATTAATTTTTCTTATTAAGTTACGACATCGGGTAGAACGCTTAATTAAAGCTATTACATAATAAGATAACTTAAATGTTGAGATAAAATTTCAATTATTCTTAGAACATAATAACCACAAATGTATTAAATTTATTTGGTTAATAATATTGTTTTATATAGAGATATTATGCATATAATAATAATATTTATTGAATAGACATTCATTTATATTTAATATTTAATAAAATTCATTAAAATTAATATAGTTTTCAAGCTTTGTACAACAATATTTTAAAAATAAAATGCCTAAAAATGTAATATTAAGTAAATTCCTACAATTTTCGTCTAAAAAAAAGGCATTGAAATTTTCAAACTCTTCGAATTTTCTGCTCAGTTTTGTGACTTTAAAATTTTATTAAAAATTTTTTTAGGGCTTTTAAAAAGTTTCAAAATGGAATTAATTATAACTGAGTGGATATTATAATTAAATTAAATTAAATAAATTGTAGAAGTTCTACAAACTAAGAAGTTAATCATTTTAATACATTAGAATCACAGTTTCATACCCCTTATTTAAAATTATTTAATTTTTCCCATTCGTATTTCATTACGGAAATAAAAAAATAATGTAGATACTATAAAAATATTTAGCCTAAACATATGCAATCGAAAATTCATTTCCATAATTTTTCTATTTTGCACAATGGTTGTATTTTTTTAATATAAATAAATTATATTAAAATTTAAATTGAATTTAAATTGTTAAATACATTTATTTAATATATAAATTGCCTTTTTTAATTAAGGTCTAATATACAATCCAATAAATCCATGAATTTTATTCTTTTACAATTTTAGAATTGAAAAATTATTAAATAAGAATATTTTTGCACTATTTTTAGTTTAGCATTATTACCAAAACTACCCAGTATCGAAAATTTTTATAAGCAGACTTTAATCGCTCAAGACTTCTTGACAAAATAAATTTTTTTTTTTTTTGGAAATTAAGAAAATATTTTAAATCGATTTTCCTCTTATAAATGACTATTTATACAAACCTCAGCCTTTGCCATTTATTTTTTCTTTTTAATTTTGATATTTTATATTTAAGATATTTTTAATAATTTTGCCACTTTTCTTTTCAAACTCAAATGATGTACTGAAAGAAAATTATAATTTATATTGTAATAAATTTTTCATTGTATAGTAATGATGCATTTTGATAAATAAAAAAAACCACTAAATGAAAATGCATTACAATAAAGAAAAAATTGCTTGAAAAGAAAAACAAGAACAATAAAAAAAATCAAATTACTAAATTGAAAAAATATCGCATCAAATATATTATCGAATATAAAATTATTAGGTATTTCATATAAATTCAGATGATAAGTAGGTACATATATAAAAACACAATTATTGAATATAATTTTTCGCTCCCTCAATTCAATATCATGAATCATGAAATTACTTAACCGCGGAAAACAAAATCAACTATAACACTTCCTACAAACATGTTGATTGAGTTGTAAGTTCAAGTTCAATATTTAAAAGCATACATAACTAGATTATAAAAATTAAATTATATTCATATTTTAAATTGAAAAAAATGTGTTATTGTTTCTATTCAATATGTGGGTCTAAATAAGTTGAATGTAAAAAAAATTGACTCAAAATGAAGTCTCAAATTTCAAACTAAAAAAAAAGAAAAGCTTTTCAATTTATTTTTTCTATCATATTATAATTTTTAGTATATATATATACATATATATATAAATGTATTCTAACATAATCTGTATGTCATGTTTGAATGATTTGTTAAACACAATATTATCTATAAGATGTACCAAAACCTAAATGCCCAAAGCCATTTTCGAAAGAAAATCAAAAACTATCAACCATATTCTGTTAGTCGCATCACTTGAAGTAATGGGATATTATTAAAAATTATTTTGGATTTTACTATAGAATTCCCAAATTTAAAATTGATTTTATTCAGAAAATTACAAACATTTTTAATAACAACCCATAACGTCAAGTAATGCTACTGACAGAATATGGGTGCATGTGTTTTTACGTTGTGTAAGACAATTAATTGCAAAAGAGTTATTAACTTTTTTTTCAGACATTGATTTTGTTAAATTACTGAAATAATTGTGATTCTGTTATAAATCTTAGTGTGCCTAAAATAAATGTTATATTGCTTTCATATGTTATATTGCGAATTTTTCTCTTCAATACCTTCAACATCTCCATTAATAATTAATCTTAGTATAAGGCAAGAATTTTTGCTAAATTCATAATATACATATATACATATGTATATTCAAATATACATACAAATATATGTATGATTTCTTTTGCATTAAAATTTTATTAAACCAAATAATCACATTACAAGTGTGCTAAAAATTATAAAACTGATAATGCCAATTGCTTTAGAAATTTACATAATTATAAATTAATAATGTCAAAAGTCATAATAAGTGTGGATACATAATAATTTTAATATCTAAAAAAAATTAATTTTTTCTTAAATTTAAACTAAAAATATAAAAACATATATGTATATAATTTATTTTACAAAGCAAAAGTGTCTTTATAAAATGTACGCTTAAAATCTTATTTTCGCCAATATTGAGCTAATTTGTGAATCTGTTCGACTAATGCTGGCATTACAGCTGTAATTGAAATATCCAATAAACTTTGCAAATGCTGGACTGCTTCTTCATCGGTTAGACTGAGCTTTAAATTTTCTTCAACTTTTTTCACCGCTTTATCAGGTTCTAACGCAATATCTGGAATACTAGCATCAACCATCAATGAAAATAAATTCAGCATCACATTAGCGTGTCTACGCAAATGTAAAAATGCTGTATAACATTGTTTTCGGAATTCATGATGATGCTCGGAACTTATACCCCCCATAGCTTCTACCATTTCTTTACTAAGTTTCATTGGTGGTGGCATGGGTTTAGGATCTCGTCCCAATATATAACCAAAATCAATGTGAAACAGGTTACCATTTTCAGTAAGAAGTAAATTGTCTAAATGACGATCACCAACACCTACAAAATAAATTTTTTATTAAAAAAGATTTATTTAATATTAATACACAAAACATGTAAATACCTAATAAATAAGTGATAACGCAATAACCAGCGCAACTTTTTATATAAGTATCCATTATTTCTGAACTTATTCCGTAAGGTCCAGTTTCACATGGGTTATGTTTTCTAAAATAATTATGAATGCTACCTTCTTTTGCTAAAACATCTGCAACAGTACAGGACTCAATATATTGCAAAAATCCATGCTTAGAACTAGTGGCTAAAACTTTATAAGGAGTGAGTTTTAAATCTAAATTTTCTCTGCGCAATAATTTATCCATTAAAGTTATCATTTGTAAAATTAGTTGATCTTGTCTGAGATCATCACCGTGTTTAAAAATTGCTACATATTCTTGGCGAGGTATCGAAGTTACAAAAGTCAGTTTAGACGGCATTAAAGCGCTTTTAAACAAGGATGTTTTGTCGGGAACTATTCCTGTAATGCTTACATCAGGATCTAGAGGAAAAGGTATTTCATGTTCAAATCTCTTAAAATTAATTTTAAAATAATCAGCATCAGCCAGAAGTTGCTTGAATTTGTCTGTTTTTTTATTTCGGTTTCCAGGTTCTTTAGCTACAATTTTCACTAATCGAACTAATTCGTCTATAAATCTTTGTTGTTTATCCAAATTTTGTCTAATTACTTTTAATTTACTATTACCATTTTCCAAAACTTTTAAAAACATTTTCAATACCATTGTATACATATTACGAACTCGTTCATCTTGTTTTCGTACATTTTCTTGATCTTCAACTTCAATCGATAAATACCAGTAAAGATAGTTGGCTAGTTTACTATTAGAACATGCCCGTTCAATTAAAAATGAAGATAAATCATTTGGCATAGAGTTACTTTTAGTTTTATTTGTTGGTATATTGTCACCCATCAATGTATTTGAGTTATCAGAACCAATATCGGAACGATTCAAATCTGATCCAGCATTCTCCTGCCCAGTTGGCATATTATTGGTAGATCCAATAGAACTTAAAGATTGTTGTGTAGCCTTTTTTGTTAATTTATGCGACTCAGTACTACAAGCCGTTCCACCACGACCGCTATTTGAATCTGAAGTTGAACTTTGGTCAAAACCATTATCATCAAATGATTTTACAATATCCTTGTCTGGAAGAATTTTCTTATATGATTCAATTATATCATCGAAATTTTCATATTTAAGAGCTTGAACTAATTGTAGTAAATATAAAAGCAAATCTTCATCAGGAGCCTGCTTTAACCGACTTATAGCATATCTAAAATGTTAAAAAATTTAAGTATATACAATATATGTTAATATACATAAAATTTAATATATATGTAACTTAAAAACAATAATAGTACCTTCTCACTTCCGCGTGAGTAAAGGAAGGACTTAATAACTCTAGAGCATCTTCCACATCCATAGGTGTCCATTGTGTTAGTAAATTAAGAGCTTGTTTAGCTTCAAGCGGCGTTTCCCAGTTAATACATTTTAAGAATTTTGTAAGCGCCTTTTTATGACTGCTTAAATAAAACCTAAACTTCCACAACAAATCTTGTTCTTCGCTATTTAACGGATATGTAGGAGGATATCTGTAAACTATTGTATGTAATTGATCTCTAATTTGTGCGGTTGGCTTAGCATCTTTATCAGATAAACCAGATCTAGCTGAACGTGCCAGTCTATGATGTTTTCTTTCAACTAAATTTTCTTGCAATATTTCTGGATCGGGTACAGTAACCATTTTTGGTTTTGCAACAAATTTATAAGTTGTATCACCATCTGGTTCAAAATATACAACAGAATATATTTTATCGTCTACATATATTACTGGAAATTCAATCATTAAATATAAATAATCTGACATTCGTTTTTCTCTCTCATTAATCATCTCGATTTCACGAAATGTTAATCGATCAAGCCAGTCAACTTTTTGTATTTGACCATTACGGTGCTTCTTTGCTAATTTACCAAGTCTTTGCATTTGTGATTTACTAGATTCTTTACCTTTTCCAGGTGTTTTTGATGGATAATTACCATCACCTTCAACATCAAGCCATATACGTAAATCAAACATTCCCTGGCGAAACATACCATTTTTACCAAATAATGATATTGCTGTACCACCAACAACAGCAGTTTGATCTGGACCAATACAATCCAATATTGTAAAAGCTAAAACTGCAGTTCGAGGAAGATCACAAAATTGTAACGGTAATGTTACCCATTCATTCCAACTCCATCTTTTTGTAAAAGCTTTATATGATGTTGTTACCGGTAAACAATATGGTTGTCCTTTATTATAAACTTGAATTTGAACTAGAAGTGGCGCACATTCTTCTGAATATAAACCAGAAAATCTAAGTAATGGTTGTTCAAGTAATTTTTCATAAGCCGGTTTTTGTTTTTCACCTTCTAAAGTTCCACTAAAATTAAAATAAAAATGTTAGAAAAAAAAAACAAATAACAATGAAATTTAATTCATAAGTTTACTATGAGTGAAGGCATAAGTAAAAGCATAGAATCTATTTCATATTAAATATTCGTAAAATGTATGTTGATCATAGTTGAAGTTAAGAGAGCTTTTTTCATTTTGCTTCATTTACTGCTATAAGAATACTAATGGAAAGTATTTATATAATAAAATAATTTATAAATTATTACGTAATCTATTCCAAAATTATAAAATTCATTGAAACAAAAAGCTTTTTTATTTATCAAATTGCAGGTTATTAATTTAATTAAACTGCGCAGAAAATTTTAAACTTAAATGGGCATGAATGTATGAGTTCCCAAATGTAAACAAAAAAAATTCAACCTTATGATTTATGTTTATATGGATGTACTACGTTAAATATTTTCTGCAATATTCCTCAGAAACTACTTCTACTAAATTGTTAATGATAGCAGTATTTAACAAATATTTGCGATTTTTAATCTATACTAAATGACTTTTTATTCAATACGTTAAAATGCGCACTTTTTAATGCATTTCAAAAGTAGTTTAGAAATGTAATAATTAATAATTTGTAAAAAATTGTAAATTGTCAATTGGAAATGGCACTAACTAATTGCAACCATATTTAAAACATTCAAACAGAATTAATTCGAAAATGAATTATGTATGTATTTCAAATTATAAAATGATGTTAAAGAAACAAGTAAAACATGTATAATGATATTTTAATTGCAATTAATTACTGACATTTAGAATTGATAGCGGGGAAATTTCCGATGAAAGTTCAATTTTAAAGTACAATTTTTTTTTTTGTATTTTTCAAAAGATTAGAACTTAATTGAAAGAGAAAAACAATTAGCAACTCAAAATATTTATTTAAATGAAAAAAATTTCTAAAATAAATTTAAATTGTATTCAAATCGGAATCAAATATGTAAGTGTATGTACTTGAAAAGAGTATTTTAAATTTTACAGAAACAAAATTAATTATTCCCATACAAAACGTTTTATTACAAATTTTGATACTTATTTCATTGCAATATATAAGAAATGACATGAAAGTAGTATACTTGTATGAATATATTGGCATGATAGCGTGAACAAATAATTTTTTGATATTGTTATAAATGTCATAATATTTACACAATAGTCAATAAATAAGTAAATTTTCCATTGAAAGTTTATTTAATTATTTTATTTAATAACTAAGTATTTATTTAGTTATTCTATATACTTACTCTTTTTAAAATTAATTTGCTTATTGAACATTATTTTTTTTAATTTTATACTATCAATGTACTATCAAAAATCATACAAAAAGCAATTTATTTGTTTTAATATTTGCGAATAGTTACATATATGTCAAAAACAGAATAATTATATTTTAACATGAAAAATAAATTTAAAGATTTATCAAATAAATTTTGAAATCAAGTTGAAATTATATTATACTCGTAGAACTATTTTTGTTTTTGCAACCAACTGATACATGTTATGTTATCGATGGTTCTACCATGAAATGAAAATTATATTAAATAATCATGTATATATTATAATGTATACGAGTATTATACCAACATCAAGCATACCATCTATTATATTCTGTATAGTATATAAGAAGAAAATTAACTTTGATAAAGTGCGTATACACCGCACGAAATATAATATTAGCAAAAAATAAAAGTATTTCATTCCGGTATAAAATTATATAAGTGTATAATATATATTTAAAAATTTTATATTTCGGAAAAATTATCAACATTTTCATTGAAGAATTTTTTGAATATAAGATCGAATTTTTTTACTATATGCATGAAGTCGATTCTATAAGATCAACTAATCATTGTTTTTGTAATGTGTAATAATGCTTTTTTAATGGAACTTGTTTAATTTAACAATATAATAGTGTACATATTTAATGAAATATGAAAGTAGAAAAGCTTTTTATTAAATAATACATATATGTATGTAAATAAAAGCATATTATAGTATTGACCTATACGACTTAATATCCCCACAACATTTTGAAATTAAAACAACATTTAATATGATTCAGAAAAACTACATTGAACATACATATGTGTTATGCATATATTTATCAAAACTATCGCTTAATTAACGACGTACAATATCTTTTGTATTAGCAAAAATTTTGAAAAAGAATTTCTCACTTAAAATTCGAATTTATTTGAATCTCCTTGTTTCTGGTTTCATATTTCTTTTCACATTAAAAATAAGTGTAAACACTATGAAACTTCATAATACGAAAAATTAACAAAATAGTATAAAAATTCTATCTAGAACATTGTTACATTGCTTGATTGTAAAAATTTCCAAAAGATAAAGAGCATTCAAATTTCTTCTAATTTTTCTTCACTATATTTTTTTCTTAATATTTCAATAAGTACATGAATATTCAAAAGTTGGTAAGTTTTGAAAAGTTGAGTTTACACTTAGAAGTTAATGCTTTACATCTAATAAATGTCATATGTCTTAAATGTACATTGATTGCGGTCATAGTAAATTTTAAAGTATATAAAAAATATAATATAAAAATTTAGAAATAGAAAGTGAAATTTCTGTCGTATAACAAAACTTTGATATTAACATACATGCAAACATATATACATATATTTTTTTTATCTTTTATGGTATAGATATGTTGTAATAGAATCATTCAAATTATCATATTATTCAATATTTTGCTTTGTTAATCCGATTTGTACTTTGAACATTAATGATTTCAAAATCATTAAAAATTGAGTTCAATAAAAACTTTATTTCTTGCTGTTTTCTCTCTATAATCTTGAATTTTATTTTTTAAATCTTGAATAATTTTCTCCAAAAAAAAAAAAAAATAAGAAAAAAAATAGATTATCAAAAAAAATTTACATAGTTATGTAAGTAGCTATATTATAATATTATAATGCTTTTTATTTCTGAAGAGTTTCATTATCAAGGGTAAATTTGACACTTTTTACATGAAATTTGAAATTTAAATATTGTGCAATATTTAATAGGTTTAGATTTTCACTTACAATATAATATGATAAGTTAAAATAAGCTTCTTCTTGATATGCATAGAACCATAAAGAACAATAGAAATTTTTTATAAATTCGCACAAAATCAAAAAGAGCAACCAGTAATCAAAACCATAAATAAAAAACATTGAAGCAAAGCAGCAAACTTGTATTTTTTTATAAAAAAAATATTAACGATATACAGAAATTCAAAAAAAAAAAGAACAGATATGATGTGGTCAGCACATAACCAACCACTAAATTTAGCCAAAAATAAACTCATAATATATAAAATTTCGTTAGTCTATTCAGCTGAACCGCGTACAGACCCAGACCGACAAACTAAAATGCAAAAATACCGACATCTTGCTAAAAATAGTTTATTTACTCTTCCCTACCATGGAAAAATGCATTCCCACCGAAAACTTGACATCTGACTTTTTGTGCCATCACATAACCTCCCTTAATGTATACGATGTAGTCGATAACAAACAAATAATATTTGATACTTGCGTAATTTCATATTTCTAAAAGAACTTATAAAATATAGGCAAATAAATTGTATTGTAATAAAATAATCATATCATTTTTTATAATTATTAGATATTAGATTATTTTCAAATTATTTATTATAAGTAGGAACTCTAATATTATCTGTATAACTTTGAAATTGTTAGATTAGATTACGCTCATTTTAAATATACATTTTTAAAATGTTTATAACTAGTTACTTATATGAAAAAATTTATTGTCATTCTTATGACAAACAGATTCTACCAGCACTTAATTTGTTTTGTTTTTTCATTCATACACGAATTTCTTTAGCTTTTTGATGATCTCCAACACGACAATTAACTTTAAATAATTATATAGGCAATTCCTATCAAATCTTAATTGAATTATTTTTAATATTATTTCTCGTAAAATTATAGTTTTATCATTTTCTTCAATTCCAACTAAGACCAAAAGGGAATTTCATTCGGTCAATCATTTTATTTCAATAATTTGTTATTGTGTTCAAAAATTTATATTGAAATTGGCACTGAGAATTCGTTTATTCAGCATTCTCTACATATGTGCTCAAAAACAATGTACATACATACTTTTCAATACAAATTTCAAAAAATGTTGTTGAGAACTACTTAAATATTACTTGTATTAAACGTGTGTATTATACACTTTTATTATATAAATTTGAATATTATAAAATTCTCATTGTCAACCAAATAAATAATAAGTAAATAATGATGGTCAGGGTGAACTGAAATACATTATATAACTTACAATAATTTAAAAAAAATCGTTTGAATAACCATTCAGCAGTCATAGCTACATACATAGCGATCTATACTAAAATTTTTACATTGTTGTTTTTTCTAAGCCTTACAATCTCTTCTACTCAATGTTTCAACGAAATTTGCTAAAAATATTCCTGATAATTAACAATTTAGCACGTTTTTTATTAAAAAAAAAAAAATATGATAAGAATTTGAGATAAGTGTGCCTTAAAGAAAGTACGATATGATAACAAAGTAATGACAAACATTTATTATACAACAGAAAATATTAGTTTAAATTAATATTTTATCTATTTTGAATATTGCTAAGTCATATTATGTGAATTGTAAATTATTTGAATATTTCAATACTAATTAATTGTATAAATTGATATTTTTCATGTTTTATTTATTTCCAATTTACTAAACATTCTATTATTATACTTTTTATACCCATTTATGTTGACTTGTAACAGTAACTGAACAAAAGCATAATAACCTTTTCTTTTCAATTTTCTGGTACCTATCATGCATGTCTGGTAAAATTTTTTGGAATAATATCGAACTTCAATTAATAGCAACAACATAATGCATACATGTTGAATTCCAATGGTAGATAAAAAATTCCATCTAATATGCATTGTTATATACATATTAAAATTCAAAAGTATACAGGTATGTATTTAAATTTTTGGTTATTTTCTCCTTAATTACTCTTAAGATATTTAATTACAAGAGTAATTTTAATCCCATAGTCTACGAGACTATTTATAAACAAGTAGATAAGTACCTGTTGAAATCTAGTTAAGTTGAAATCGTGTATAGAACAGGTAGCTAAATTTTATACATATTATGCAGCAAAGGTGATTGAAGAATCATATTGAAGAATTATATTATGAACATAATATATGAATGATTCCCAGAAAATATTTAATATAGGTACATATATAAATACATTTATTTGTATTTAAAATGAAAAAATTTCTTAAGAAATTGAATTTTTTATTCCATGTTTTCACAATTTTAATTACTTAAAAAGTAATTACATATGAATGGTTCATTTTGAATGACTTAAGTTCATTTGCCATTTCAAAACTCTTTTATTTCCAAGGCAATAATAATGTCAATACTTGGAAACGAAACTTATGATATCGGATGTGAAAATAAATATTCTATAAAACTAATAGCCAGCTAATCCAATTTTTTGATTACTTTATACCCAAACGGAGAAATATTTAATTTTTAATTAAAATGGGCTTAGGTCATTTTCAAAATTAACCATCCAATATATTAAATAATTTTATTGAAATTTTAGAATTAGATTGGAAGTTACATATAAAAAAAAATTTTTTTTCTTTATTACATTAGAATATAAAAACATTTAATTTAAAATGAACACTTAAATTACTAAAAATTCAAAATTATATAAAAAAAAAACTTCTCCACTAAAACTAGGTATAACCCTATAACTATACATATACTTAAAAACACATTAATAAAATTTGTATAACAGAAATTTATGAAATTTTATAAATGTTTTTTACTTTAAAATTCATTATTCGCAAGCAAAATTATTATTTAAAAACACAAAAAGGAATTTAATTTGAATAATTTAAGTGATAGACTTTGGACTTCACTTAAGATAACACACAAAAAATATATATGTATTTTGTACATATGTAATTTATTTCTTTAATTTTATTTTTCCTATACACGAATTACTCTGCCTCGTGAGTTTAAATTAAGAGATTTCTTTCAGTATTAAAACCATCAAAATTGAAAGTTTTCAGATAAAACACTGTAAGAAATAACTCGCACACAAAAAAAAAAAACGAAAAAAAATTCCAAAAATTAAACCAACTCTAGCTATTTGGCTATTAATTAAATTTTAAGGTCAAGATTTTTTGTTTCTTGAAAAAGAAATTTTTTTTTTTTTGAAATGAAGATTTATTGAATTATATAAGTGGGTCAGATTTCATAAACATCATAATCGTAGTGTTGGTCGTCTACTCATAAAAAAAATGAGATAAAATTGTGTGTGGTTTCCTACATATGTTGTGTGGTTCACCTAATACAAATAGCTATTTTATAAAAATAAAATTTTTAAATAATTTTGCATGATCATTATAGCATAACTAATTTATTTCAGAAATAATTAAATGTGGCTTTGCAACTAAAAAATGTCTCGGAAATGAAAATGATTTCTCGGAATCTCAAAGAATTAGATCTTTAAATTTTTTATTCTAAATATTTGTAATAAGTGGTAGATATTAAAAGGACTATAGATTAATAATATTAATTTTATACAAACTGAAGCTGAAAAAAAATTAAATTGACTGCAAATTTTAGTGATTTTTTCAATATCTTTTATTCTTATATATTATTTTTGTTTCTTTTTTAATTATTAGAAAGGTAATAAAACCTAAGTAATAGAGAAATTAATATTTTCTTGAAAAATATTATTAAAAACCTTAAGACCAAATACAAATGTTAAAATGTTAAAAATAAGGTTCACACCGTTTAATTTATGCAATTTCAAATATTGCAAGCACAATTACATTACGAAATCAAAAATTTAATTTTTTTAACACATTTATATAGAAATATCTACAACTTAATGTATTTTTTGTAGAACTACTTTAAAAAAAAAGTATATGTGAGTAGAAGCTTTTTAAAAAATTAATTTTAAAACTGATATCTCATGATTTTTAAATGAGGACTTTGTTATTTGCTTTTTTGTTGTTCATTTTTTGTTCACATATGTATGTAGGTAGGTACCTACCTATTATATGTATATTCTTTTATGTGTAAAATAATCAGACTTAGATTTTAATTTTAATAACAATGTTTAAATCTGATAAAAAATTAGCAATTACATATTTTAAAATATCAACTAAATTTTATGACAAAAATCTTTAGAAAAGGAATGATTAACTTAACATAGAGTACCAATATTTTTGCTCATATAAAAAAAAATTAAGCTGAATTTTTAACTCTTATAAATGCAGAGAAAAAAATTATGAAAAAAAAAAACAAATTAATTTTTTATATATTTGATTTAAAATCTGTACAACTTTTTTTTACTATTTCCTAGCTATTATTGCGAAAATACAAATTTATAGATGATTGTAGCAACTAAACCCAATGCAAAATACATAATCCATGTGTTAAAAAGATTTCCTGAATTTTGTTGTTTTTGTTGATCTGTTGTCCAATCTGGTTCAGATTTTTCAGCAACAACTTTTCTTTCAGACTTAACTAATTCTCCAATTTTAAATTTTTTCATCATTTCTCTAGCATCAGTACTGTGACCTACATCCTCAAAATTTTCAGTAGCATCTTTGCCAGCTTGTTCAATTAAAACTTCTTCACCACCAGGATGTTCATTTAAGAATTCAGTTACATCATATACATTATTATGTATAACAAGCCATGTACTTTTATTTGAGTTATGTTCAAGAACTTCAGCCAATGTATATTCTTTACCAGCCATTTTTATAAAAAGTAATTAATTAATTATACAACTTATTTAACTTTAACAAATGAACTTTTAATAATTTAAATTGTTAACAGTTTACAAGTGTGTATTTTTTTAATATTGACGCAACTTGGTAACTAACTATTATAACAATTTTTGTACATATGTACATATATATAATGATCTTCTTTTGTGTTTGTTTGAACTAAAAGTTGAATTTTATTGCGTTGGAAATGACAAGCAAATTTTTTTAGGTTAAAATTTTATTACTTCAACAAAATTTAAAGTGTTCACTCCGCTTTTGTATTATTTTTGTTTTTTTAAGTTAAATAAAATTATAAGAGTTTTTTTTTTGTAAAATAAATAATATGTTACAATTTAGTGATTTTAAAATCACATTTATACTTCAAAAACTTTCATTAAAAAATTAAATGAATAACTCTCGCAAACAAGACGATGATTACTGATTAATTGAAAACTGACGTGTAATCGTAAAAATTTTAATTTGCAGAAAATCTGTTGAGTATTATAATTTGTATGTATTCAGTATTATTATAGTATACTTGTTTGAATGTGTAACTTTATGAGTAATTATCAATGTGTCAGTGTCACATAACAATTCAGTTTATTCACAATCGCATCGAATTCATAACACAGCATTTTTCATTCAATGAAATTTTGAATGGATAAACAAGAGACCACAATAGTGCTCGAAGAATTTTGTTTTTTCAATACTTTTTGATTTTTGAAAGAAAAGGAAAAATGAATGAAACAAGATATAAACAGAAATCAATTACGCAAAACACTCAAAAAAAACTAATCAGTAAAAAAATGTCCACAGCATTTAATGAACGATTTTATATTTTCACAATTTAATAAAGGAATATAATGTTCTAACTCATGTATCAAATTAGTGAATATTAGTATTTCATATTTTTTGGTAAGAGCACCTTAGTTTTCAGCAAAGGATCATATTATTCCGTTCCAAATTTCCAAAAAGTTCCCTTTTTTTTTTTGATCATGTATTACAGATTTCTATCGAGTTAAATATAATAATGCAAAATTTCTTTATATAAATAATTTTGACTGAGAACTCCGAGAATGACAGATGTTAAAATAAACTTGAACTTCGAAATTGTTATACGTTATCAACACACAATTAAGCCTATGTTCTGCAATTACTATATTGTGTAGCGAAACTATTACAGATTTTTGAAGCTGTGCCAGCCCTAGGTTCATTGTTTCGTTTTATTTAATTTCAATTTAAAACTGCTAAATTTCAGACGTTCAATTTTATTATAAAATTTGAACACAGGTTGCAAATAAATACTTAATATCTATCTATAGGAAAATAATAAATTCGATTATAAAATTTTTAACATTAATTTCCATATTATTTGATATTTTAATAATAATTTGAAACAATCACACACACCCATAGTATGATAAGTAATATTTTCTATACAAACAAACCAGACTCATATACTTAAATTTGATTTAATATTTTGAAATGTCAAACAAATAAATATGTAAAAATATGTATGTCGATTGTGGGTACGTAGTTTTTGTGACAACGTGCAGAGTGACCATAGTACTTTATTTAAGCAAATTGACTATTTACAAGATGGCATTTAGAAAAAATCACAATAAAATAAAATTTACATTCTTTAATAAAATTCTAAATACAATATTAAAATATAACACAATAAAAATGCATTCTGTAATTTCTGTAAATATATAAATATAATAAAAATAAGAGAATGAAAACTGGAAAATATTCAAACATATTGAAATGATTGTAAAATTTTTAAAAGCAAATGTTTTTGGAGATGCGACACGACAAACAAGTAATAGCATGTACTCGAATGAGTTTCAATATAATGCTTATCTACTTCCGACCACCTTTTTAAAACGTAAAAACTTTTTAATTTAAAAAATTAAAAATACTACTATGTACCGTTAAAAAATAACCGTAACTGCACAGATCATGTATGTACGCATTTATTCGAGGTAGTGTAATTTTACCGTGCTCTGACTACTCATCATGAGTGACACGTAATTTAACGCTAATTGTTTTAATTTAATTATTTTTTCATCATTCGGTTAACTAATAAGATCCCAAAATATCAAAATTATAGTATGTATAAAATGGACGAAAAGTAAATTAATAGTAGTTATTTGCTTTTACTAAAATTAAAAGCTATGTAGTTTTTATGTACCTACGTATTAATGTGAGCAGGTCGATTTGTTAGCGAATATTGTCAATACTTACACTTTGATTTTTACCCTTTCTTCAAGAGATGAACTGTATATGTAACGAAAAGTATCGTCTGGCTTATCCATTGTACTTGATTATTAATCCTCTTGATATAACTTTTATGAAATTAAAACCGAAATTTAACTTGAAATTAGTAATGAACTGAATACATTTTACTATATCTTAATAAACTTTATATTTAAATGTACAGAACTTTTGCTTTTGTAGAGGCAAATTAAATAAATTGTACAATAAATTAAATAATATATTAAAAAGATAAATTACATAAATTTTTACAATTTTATTTAAAATCTTATGAATAACACTTAAATTAAATAACTTTTTTTGAATAGAAAAAAACTTGTGTATATAATCATTATAATTCACTTTATAAACTAAAAATGTCAAAAACAGCTGAAATATTCTGTAAGGTATTTACAGGATTTTCTGCAAAATAATAGTTTGAATATGTGAATTTCCCTTTCCATATAATCTCCATGTATTTATTAACTGTATATAGAAATACGTTCATTTTTCGATTACTTCCTTTTTGATGTTCATTAGAAAGTAAATTGACACCAGTAGTGATGGAACGTGGTGAGTAGTGCGTTAACAAATAATCACAATGACAATATGAGTATGTATGTTAAAATTAATGTCACTAGTCACAAAATTAAAAAATTATTTTTGGGTTAAGAAAAACAAGATTAAATTCGGTCACGCTCATACGCTACTAAATAATGGTTTTAGTAGTTTGTTTACGTTAGATTTATTATTACTAAAATAATAAATACGTCATACTTAAACTGAACTCAAAATTTTATATGTGAATTGACATTTTAATGTCATCAAAGGGAGATAGAAAAATATTACCTTCTGCGAATAAAAACATAATAAACGTAAAATAAAATTGGTTTTAAAAAGATAATTCAAAGTCAAGACTGATGGCGTATTAAAAACTAATTTTTTTATTCTAGGATTGTCTAAAAGTTTGAAAACTTTCGACCATATTCAAAAAGAGAAAAACTTTAAACAGCTTACTACATGCCGGTTAAAAAAAAAATAGATTTTGCTGCATTATATTCTGACAAAAAAAGTCAAGCAAAAAATTTGGAGTTAAAAGCTTTAACGAATTCTTATATTTTATGTCAAAATTGATTTTAGCCATTCTAATGTTCAAAGAGCTCAAACGTTATGTTTACAAAGCCCTGTTTCTAAACTTGCATAACATCGCAGCATTTTGTGATAATACAAAAACCTCTAAAAAGTTCACTATATAAATCCTCCTAAAATTTTTCATTCTTAGCGATCTCCATTCAATTGGGATGTGATATTTTTCCAATTTTGAACAAACATTATTCCAATGCTCCGAAAACTAGGTTTAAGTTTAGTTTTTGAATGACGGTGACCATACATACAATTATAAATGAAGCATATGTTATCAAACAAAAATCTAGTAGTACCTATATCAACTATATAAAAATATTGTATGTGTTAAAAAAATTCAACAAGGAAAATGTTTGCCGTCGCTGAAATTTTCGTCATTAAAAATCTGCGATTATCTTTAAAGTATCTTAATCGATTAATCAATTGAACATCAATAAGTCCATAGTTCAACCCTTGTTATAAATTTTAAATTTCAAAAATAGCGCCATACAAAAAAGTATAAAATTATTCAAAATTTTAATTAGGTCTTAATGTCCGTATGTGCATCAGTATTTTTTTTGAAATTTAAAAATTATTCTTTAAATAAATGTCAACTTCAAGAAGGGAAGATACTATAAGAAACTACTTTGATGAGGAAAGCTGTACTGACGACAGTACTGGATTTTTGTCTCCAGATACTCAGAACGAAACTAATGGTAATGCTTTAAATGCTTCTATATCTAATCATCCACTTGCTAGTAGCAGCAGACGATCTTTGGGACGAACTCCTACGAAGTCCAGTCAAAAACCAAGACCAAAATCAAAACAAAAACAGACCAGATCGTCTTCTATGCAACGAACTACATGGTCTAATAAATCGCAAAAAGAAAATGAAATGCCTAGTCGTAGGTCGCAGCGTATTCAGGAAATTTCAAATATATCACCCAAGCAAACTACTCAACATTCAAGACGAAAACTACAGAAACCAAAAAAACATGTATTATATGAAATCCGAAAATACCAAGCCACTACAAGTTAGTATTCGTAGCTACATATGTACATAAATACATTGATAACATAAATACACATAAATATGTACATACATACATTGTATGTAATTTTAGTGTTTTCAAGATATGTTTTGATAAGATTAAGGCAGTTTATTTAAATTTTTAGGTAACTTAATTCCAAAACTACCATTTTCTAAACTTATAAAGCAGATAATAGGAGAATATAGTGATACAAATATGAGAGTAACACCAGCAGCGCTGGAAGCCATACAAGAATCTGCTGAAATATATTTAACAGTATTTTTCGAGGATGCATACAGATGTGCTTTACATAGAGGACGAGTTACATTAATAATTAAAGATATGGAATTAGTAAGAATTTTACGAGGAGTGAATGATCCGGGGTATAGAACCCCAAATAATTGAAGTGGAATAAATTTACTTTAATAAGAGTTATCATACATTTTTGTTCATTTATAGTTTAAATTACATTACGTATTATATTTTGACACAGTTTTTGAAAAAAAAGATTTTCAATGCTTATTGTATCTAATAGTTTTGTATAAATATTAAATAATTCTAAAATGTCTAGCTTTAGCGAAATAAAAACTATGTATGTAAAATGGAATGTTGAAAATATTATTTTGTTTGATACATACATATGTAGGTGGGTACATAGTAATAGTAGCACGCTCACGTATAGAAGCAAAATTCGTTATTATACTTGAATTAGACCATTAGGAAACAATTATTTGTTTACAAGACGAATAATTATAGCATATTCATGTTCTAATTAAAGTTCATTAATAATTAAGTACATATTGTATTTTGAAAAAGTATGCAACCCTTTCAAAAGGCAAAGGTGCAGATGTTGGGATGAAATGATTGGATTATATGAACTCTTTTAAATTCAATTTTAAACATTGCAAAGACGTGTAACCTACATTAAAGGATGTAAAACACAAATTTCCGAAAATTTTTTAGCAAAAAACTATTGACGAAAATTAACCAACAAAATCGTTGAGTCTAACTTAAAAATATTTTAAAAATGAAAAAAAATATTACATATATTATTGTTTACGTTTACATTACAATATTTTATTTCGAAATTTACACAATAATTTATTGCATAATGTGTTTATTCATGTGACTTTAAAAGGTTCTTAATTAATTAGAAGTTTTAATTCTTTTTTCACATTATTTTTAGCGTTATCTTGAGGGAATTTCTTGTCTTCAAAATACAAATATAACAAAAAAATTTATAATGTATAATCCAATTCATAACGTTCATAGGTATTTTTGGGATCATTTGATATTCGGGGATATCCAGCAATTAATGCATCTTGACCCCCAATATATAAAGAATTATAAATTTTCCAATAAACGTCTCTAACTTTTCTTGCTGGGTGGAACAGACCTTGTAAAGTATATTGCAGTATTTTAATGGGTCCTAAAGACACCCTTAGACCATCCACAGCGTCGACAAAAGCTTGTACTAAGTGCGGTGAAGTTTCAAAAATATTTGGCCAAACATAATTGAGCAAGTGAATGAGTGCATCTTCGCATCCAAAACCATAGACACCTAAAGCCATATGCTTAATGGCAGCACACGCTGTTTGGCGATGCACCAAATCTCGATCCATTAAAGCATCTTCCAACAAAGGACAAACTGCATAAATGTAATCCTTACCCATTTCCCCAATATATTCAAACAAAAATGATAATGATTTCAAGATACCTGAAAATAAGAAAAAAATTAAGTTGTCTTTAGTTTATTAAAATCGAATGTAAAACTGAATAATACCATTTTGAACATTCAATTCAGGAACACGATATTCATTCATTAGGGCTGGTAACACAGTGAAAGGTCGACATGTTTCTGCAACAATAGCTATGGCAACTGTAGTGCATACTCTATTTTGACGTTCTTGTACCTTTAAATTATTTAGAAGAGTAGCTAAAACATCATGCGGACCTATTGCCTTCGCGATATAACCGAATGTGTTTACTGTTGCTCTTCTTATTGCTTTCTTGTGTGCTTTCAATAACTCTAACAACTCAAAGCAAATTCGCATCCATTCTCTAGCTGAAACATATTCTGGACCACGATCTGCAATTCTCCCAACTAAATCTATACAATTCTCTTGAACCTTTTCATGACGATTTTTTAGGATTGGTGTCAATCTTGGTAATAAATCCTTTATGGGCGGTGTCATTTTTGTCATACCAATAACATTAACAATAGCTTTTAGTGCTCCTAAAATTGACCCTAGCACTTCGGGGTATTCTTCACCCAAGTATTCATATAAAACTACGCCCAAATGACCCATTAATTTTTCCTCCTGACATGTTTTCATGACAACAGCAATTCGTGAAATTAAATCAGCAGCTTGTTGACGTACCTTTGCTGATTTGTTATTTAAACGCCATAAAATTGTGCCACAAATTTGTGGTAGATACGGTTTTACTCTTTTACCTAACTGGTTAACGATTGTTCCAAACCCATTCAACATAACGAAATCTTCGGTGGTTTGTTCTTGAAATGCGTACAATATGCCGTCAATCAACTGTTCCTCAAGTCTGGAATCAATATCTGCTGCCCCCAGATTGCCCATTATTTTCTCAATTGTCTC
Organism: Condylostylus longicornis; assembly: GCF_029603195.1. Classification (NCBI taxonomy): domain Eukaryota; kingdom Metazoa; phylum Arthropoda; class Insecta; order Diptera; family Dolichopodidae; genus Condylostylus; species Condylostylus longicornis. Next base: position 3,180,760 of record NW_026577982.1, read on the forward strand.
CATTACCATCTTACGATATTGCTCATTTTCATCTTTTAAGTCATCAACTACACGATTAATAATTTCAGATGAACCAACTTTATTAGCGATTTCAACTGTAGTGTCAACTAATTGCCTTTGGATACACAATAAAAAACATTTAAAAAAAAATTAAGTTGGTATGCCAAATTTTTACCTGTAATTTCTTCTGTCTAAAGCCATACGATGATTCCAAAAGAACTTGAAAAAATGTGGCAGAATTTCTTCCTTAATGTATTGAGCCTCAACACCATCTGTTGCACAGCATTGTTTAACTACTTTCAACACAATTTTTTTCATTTCTTCATCAGGAGATTGAAATTCACGAATCAAAATTAACATTACTTCCCTTGTGTAGTAATTTGCATATTCGGCGTCCATCAATGGAATCAAGTAACCAATAGCTTTGAGAAACGCAGCCAAGCCTTTACCACGGTGAGTGCGAATACCTTTCCAAAGAGGTTTCAGAACAGAATCAAACGACTCGATACCATAAGGTGTCGCAGCTTCCGCCAAAGCAGCTAAAGCTAAAGCAGTTATAGTTCTAACTTTTTGTTGCTCATCAACAAGACCATGTTCAATGATTTCAACCAGAGCTTTTAAATGGGGTAATATAGCACATCCCATTAAAATTGCGATTTGTTGTACAATTTTAATACCAGTGTGTCTAGCTTGCCATGATTTTTTGCTTTTACATACAGCTTTCAAAAACGGCAAAAGAGAGGGAATACCTAATGCTGACGCGACCACTGCAAAAGCTCTTGCGGTTGTATTACGGACATATTCATCAATGTTATCAATATCTGGGCGCATAGTGGATATCATAGTTGCTAAACCAGCAGCCTTAGCTAAATTTGATATTATTTCTCGTCCTTCCACTCGGGCATAATAATCTTCGTCAATAAGTAATGGTTCAATAACGACTAAAATCTTGTGCACATACGGCCTTACTAAATCGTCCAGTTTATATAAAATACGATCAATAACTTTGACTAATAAATGACGCTCTTGGTCTTCCAAAGTAGGACTCATTAAAAGCGGAAGTATCTGATTAAACAAAGGCCCAGCTCCAAATTCACGCGCTTTATCCGTAATTTGTCTTAAAGCAGATTTTCTCATTGGTGGAGTTCCGTTTTTAATAATTAATAAAAGTTTCATAATTTTCCTTTCTTTGTGTTCTTCAGGAGTTAAAGTATCCTCATCAACATCAACCAATAATTTATCAAAATATTGCGCATCTTCCGGTTTCATAAAAGGTAAATTTTCGCCTTTTGGTTGATTATCCATAAATTTTGCTGTTTTGTCTTCAACCTGCATGAAAAATCCAACAGGTGTTCCAGCGATTGGAGTTGGTGTAGCTGTTAGTTTTCTACCAGGTGTACGCAAAGGTATATAACCGGCAGGCGGTGGCAATATTTTATAACCAGGTGGGAACATACTATCCAATTCTTCATCGGTGAATGGTCTGTTTCTTTCATCAATTTCTTTCTCCCAACGATATGCTTGTAATTGTTCTGGAGTCATCGCAGCTAAATGCCCTGGTGTAGGTGTTGCCATAGCCATTGCTTTAGCACCAACTGGAGTTGTGCCGCCTGGTGTTAAAAGGGGAGTTGCGTGACCTGGTGTTGCATGTGGAGTCATGTTGGGTGTCATACTTGGAGTCATAGCTGATGGTGTCATAGACGGCGTTGCATTTGATGGGGTTTCATCCCATCGTGAACGTCGTTTTGCAGTTCCAGGAGTAGCTTCAACCGGTACATTATCCGAAATTCCACGATCAGGTTTTGGGGTTTCTGCCCATCCACTATGACCTGGAGTTTCTCGCTCAGTTTTCGGAGTTTCATCCCATCGATTACGACGCACAGATTTTTCATGTGCAGGTGTTTCATGACCTGGTGTCATAGCATGAGCTGGAGTTGCATCCCACATTCTGGTACCCAACCCTGGGGTAGCTCCTGGTGTTTCACTGCCTTTATGACCGGGAGTTTCATCCCATCGATGATCCCCAGGAGTTTTCTAAAATAACAAAAAAAAAAACCTTTATATCTTAAAATATACATATATATATTTCAAATAATAGCTCACATCTTCCCAAGTTGGAGTTGCAGCACCAGATGGCGTCATTGATGAATTTGAAGAAATTTGTTTTGCTGGTATAAAACTATCATTTACAGTCTGATCCCAACGTCCTCGCTTTCTAGGTTCTGGGGGTTTAATTACTTCTCCATTGGATGATTTTTGTAGTGTTCCATCTTTAGATTTTTCAATAATTTTTCGTCGTAGCTTTTCAAAACAAGAATCAAATATAAATATTTTTATAAAAACAAAAATGTGTTTGTTACTATTTACCTCTGTCTCTTCTCCTTTAAGCCTCTGCTCTCGCATAATATCCGTATAGGTACGTGAACCAATATCAGGGGTTCTACCACCTGTAAGAGAAACCCCAAAACAAACAAAATTAGATAAGGAAATTACCGTTTTCATAACAGAAACCTTTTCCAATAGCCAAAAAAATGTATAGAGAAAACTTTAGAAAATACTTTTTAAGATCCTTAAATTAAAAGTTTTGTTTTTCTCTTTTTTGGTTTAGCGTTTTTCTAAAGAACTATACATTTTTTAGAATTAGATAATATTAAATCCAATAAAAATATGAAATTTGTATAAACCGGAATATCATTTTTTGAATAATTTTTGAAACAAAAATTAAATTAAACAACAGTTCTTACTTCAAGAATTTTGTTAATAAAGATTTTGTTTTTTTTTTTCTTGTACTTGATTCCAGAACATTGTGCTCGAAAATATTAAATGGAATTTTTTTCGTTAAGAACAATTGTTTAAAACGTTATGTAACACGTTTTACAAATATTAAATTTCAAACACTTTTAAATCCTCACAAAAGACTTAGACATAAAATTTTAAGCATACTGACGCATTTTATCCTAATATTCTTTTCTAATCCTAATTTATTTAATTTTGCAATTAAATAAAATTATCAATTTATAAAGTTAAATTCAAATTTCATATTTTTATTAAAAATTATACGTACGTGTCCATCGATGACATATCATCCATATTTTTTAAAATTCCTTTAAAATAAATTAACAATGAAGGCATCTTTTAATGCTATCATTTAAATATAAACTGAAATAAGAAATGACAAAATTCATTTTAGAAAAATTAAAAATAAATCAATTTTCTTTTTGCATTTTAATTTATGATCACTTAGGTATACGAAAATGACTTTATTTTTTAGCATTTCAAAAAATGAATTTTGATCATTTCTATTTTAAAATTTTAAAAAATATTCATATCTGGGTTGATCTGAATTATCCTGAAATAATGCTTTTTGCGATTAATAACATTTCATTAAATTGCAATTCATTCATCCCTTTCATTCAAATAAAAATATAAAATACTAAAATAAACAAGAAAAAATTTTCCTTTTTAACTAAACGCGGTTATTTAATTTTAATTTTAGAAACATATTTGCATAGATAACGTGTAATTTTTTGTGAAATTCCAAAACGAAAATTTTACATATTAATATTCTGCGAAAAATAAAAATATATTAATTTCAAAATTGACCAGAAACTTGAATTTTTTATAAATTTGTTTCTTTTATTGAGAAAATTTCACAAAATTTAAAAAAACATAAAAGATTAATTGTCGAATGAGTTGAATTTAATTTTGATGCTGGTTTGCTACAAATTATGTAAGTCTCAAATATTCCTGCATTTCCTTATTTTTTTATCTAGACTAAAATGATGTGTACAGTTAAATTTTTTCTTGTTTTTAGTTTTTGTATATATATATATATATATATTTTTTGTTTGTAAAACGTTGAAGTTCTCACTCGTTACTTGTTGTATTATATTAACCACCAAAATAAATACATAATAAATTTAATATATCGGTGGTACACAAACAATACTTAGACGTTTTAAATGCACCATTTTTGTGTGGATCCAGATTTGCATATTTTTATTTTTATAATTTCTATATACATACTTATTTTTTTTTTTAATTTTACGTAATCATTTGATGACCTGTTATGTAAATGTTTTTTCGTATTAATAAATAGTTTATAAAAACTAATTTTATATTCACATTCATTCTAATACACATTCATTCTTAAAAGTCCTCATATACACAGGAAAATGTTAACGACTCAAAAAGATTTCTTGTAATTTATTCTTATTAATTTAAAAATTAAATTATTTATTTTTATTAATATATTGATAATGTTACGAAATGTATTTATAATTTATTCTGAGTCTCGAAGAAAAAAAGAAAGTACAAGAAATCTTTTTATATATTTAAAAAAAAAACATTTCTATGCACAATTTTTTTCATATTGAAACTATTTTTGGTATTATTTTTTTGTACAATTTTTATAAGAATGTAAAAAATTAGTAAACACAAACCTTCAGCAAAAGGATCTGCCCTTTCTGGGGATATTTCCAATCTTCGACGTTTTTGTCTATATTCATCTTCTCGGTCAGCAATAGTCGGTCGCCTTCTATCAGCTAAAGGATCAAAATCTTCCTTGCCCTTAAAAAAAAAACAAATAGTTATATACTTCCATTAAATTCTGTAATTTTGTAAATATTAATACCTGAGTAACATCTTTCAGTGCTTGTTTTGGTGCTGTATATGATATTCTTTTAGTTGGTACCGGTATACCATCATCTTCCTCATCGTCCTCAATATCGTCATTAGCCGCAATTGAAGTGTTATATCCATCATATCGACTTTTAATATTAGCTGTTTCATATAAATCACTATCAAAGAAATTTCCACTTTCTAAGAGGCCAACTCCATTTTCATTATTGGTTTTTGCATATTCTTTCTTTTTTGTCTGTATTTCACGGATTTGTGCTTCAATGTCTGGATTTTTGTTGAAATTCAAAATGGCCGTCAGCATATTTTTTATATAAATATAAGTGCAAAAATATAATTATTAGTGGAAAATAAATATCTATAAGTTATTAATTCTATTTATCATTTACCTTCATGGGTTCTAGCAATATTATTGTCCATTATTTTCAATTTTATTTATTTTGATACATTTGCTTTGCTTTGATGTAGCTCAGATTTTATTTTTTTCTTGCCTCTTGAAACGTTTTTTAATTTTGACATGCTTGACACTAAAAGTTTGTTGTTGTATGTTCAATGGGTAATTAATAGGTCTGTTCGTTTAATTCTTTTTTTTATAAACATTCAAAGATACGATACCGGTGAAGAAAACAGAACTGAGCTAAATCTAAATCTTTAATGCGGAAAACGAACATTTTTTTTATAAATTTCATAAATATCTTTGTCGTTAAAAATTAAAGAATCATAAACATGATAGAAAAAGAAGCAACAAATCTGAATGCCGATAGCCATTTCTCCATTGAGTTATGTTGGTTATGTTGTTAATTGTAAAATCACGAAATTATTCCATTTTCTTCCTCATCTTTTCGTTTCTCCAAAAAATTATTGTAATATATTCATTTAGCTCTGTAATTAATTGTTATTCGCCAATACTTGTAAACAAAATTAAAAAAACTTATTAGGTCCCATTGTATGCAATAAAATTTAGATTGTTGTTTACTGAGAGAAATCTCGAGATCCCTTTAAAAGAGCGTAATTTAATTCAGTTAACAAAAAATTTTAATAAAAATAATAGGTTTTTCTCGTGCTTTTTTTCTCTCCAAGAACTATTATTTAATATTCTCTTTACATCTTTAGGATTTTACAATTAATATCACAATTACGTGTTAAAATAAGACTTTTTTTAAAAATTTATATTGATTTAAAAAAAATTTACATAACTTTATTTTTTTTTACAATAAACAAATTCCATAACAAAATTTGAAATCTCAAAATGTTTTACTATTTCGATTCGAACTCCTAAATATTTAAAACCATTATATTGTGAATATTGTGTGGCAAAAAAAATACCAAACTTCATTGTGAATGAAATGTTTGAATACATTTTTATCAAAAATTTCCTTTAAATTGTTTGGCCAAAGATATGTCAAAATCGAGTTTAGATTTTGCTTTTTTTCCAGAGTACTATTTTCATTCTTGAAATGAAATGATTTCATATTTATTTATTCAAAATTAAAAATTATATTGAAGTGAATTGTTTTAAAAATAACTTTTGGAATGTTGGATTTAAGAACATTGGTAGTCTATTTGGCTATAGTTACTTTATTATGGCAAATTCCAATAACCAATTCTCGAACATCAACATTGTGGAAATTAAATGAAAATGGAAAAATTACTGGATATGCGGATGAAGGAAAGGTAAATTAATTGAAATAACTTTATATTCTTTATATCTTTTGATAGTTTGATAATTAACTTATTTTATTTGAGTTGTAGAGTAGGCATTTTTGTGTTTAAGCTTTTTATGTTATCAGAATAAGACCCATGCAATGAATTTTGCCGTATTATATTTTTTTAGGATGTTCTTCTGTCTCATACAATGGAAAAAAAATTAAAAGAAGATGATATTTTTAACATAATAACATCTACTGTGGTTACATATGGAAATTCTTGGAGCAAACAGTCAATTGAAAAAAATTGTGACGGTCTAATTTGTGATATAGATGAGAAATTACAGAAAAAGGAAGAGCCAGTAAAAAATTCTTCAATAAATTCTAATAAGCAATCAAATGACAGTGTCGATGCCACAGTAGATTCTACTACAACAATTCTTACAAAAAACAATAATAAAAGAGAATCTTCTGGCGATTTATTAGATTGTGGTAAACCAGTCAATTTTACGTACTATGATTATCTAATTGGTGTCGCGAATCGATTTAGTCACCCATTAACGCCCGAACCGGATGTGGCTTACTTATTTATGAAAAACCCCGATGAACGTTCTTTACGATCGTTTGATATTAATTTATTAGAGAAACGTTTAAAACGTGCAAAAAAGGAAAAACCACGTTCAGTTAATTTATATAATCAAATTGGTAATTATTGGCGTATTAAGGGTGATCCACGTTTATCCATTGAATGTTTTCGACGTGCTCTTGCGATAACACCAACAAATGCGGAAGTATTACTCAATTTGGCTGGTGTACTATTTAATTTGCAATATTTAGATGATGCAATACATTTGACACGAAGATCACTTGAAGTTCAACCCCCAGATCGTAGTGCATGGCGACAATATTTAACCCTTGGTGAAATTTTTAAAGCGTATGGCCATTTTCAGGAATCTATGTTACATTTAAGACATGCATTAGAGCTCTCATCACCATTACAACATGAACCAATATTAAAAGTTTTACGAGAGGTTATTTGAATTTTGCTTTTTTTTATGGTCTTAATTTTATTTAAATAATTTTTTATTTTTTTTTTAGGTGGAAAGTTTACCTTCATCACCTTTACATGCTTATACTGTAATTATAATACTTGCATTGGTAATAATATAATTTTTCAAATATATATAGAAATTATTTTAAGGAACTAACTTTTTCTTTTTAGGTCATTGCGGTTTTTATTGTTATAATAACATCAACTGATTCAGAAAGTACAAATTCCCAATCAGAATTTGAACCAAAAAGGCATTTTAACCGTGCAATGGCTATGAGATCTTTGAAAGGATTTTCTTCACGCCATTTTAAGCATAGAAAATATTAAATGTAAGAGAAATAGAAAAAAAAAAAACAAAACAAAACAAGAAAAAATAACCTTTTCAATTGTAATGTAAGGTTTTAAAAATTATGTATTAATATATATTTCAAAATATATATACACAAAATACATATTTATATAATAATATGTTTAAATGTATAATATATTTCATCAAATATTTTTGATTCATTTCTTTTAAGCATGAATTTTGTCATTAATACCATCAACCAGAGAAACAATATTAAATAATTTTCTTTGTGTTAATCATTTATGCGTTATGTATTAATATAAAAAAATATGAAAAAAAAAATTAATGAAAAAATTAGCAATTTAAAAAACTTCATACAAAAGAAAGTTATAACTTATAATAAAAACGAAAGAAGGAAAATTTTTTTTTTGGCTCATATGAGTTATTAATTAAGGGTTAACAAAAGAAGGAAAGGAGAAAAAAAAAAGAAAACAATTTTATGTTTTATTTTTTTTTTTAATTTTTTTTATTAATCAAAAAAATATCTTTTAAAATAAGATTTGTTTTTACAGTGTAAAAATAATAATAATTTTTTTTTTCTTAAATTTGTAAATGTGATATGTTTTTATAAGGAAACTTTTATTTTAATAATTATCGAATAATAAACTTATATTGTCTTTTTAATTTATGAAATAATTATAAATAAAAATACTCCCCTTTTAGTTTGTATTTCATTTTATTAATTATTATTATTAAAATTATATTAATGAATAATTATATTAATTGTGAGATTTTAATACTTATTTGTTTTTTTTTTTTTTTTGAATAATAATTTTATTTTAAATAATTTGTGAAACTTGAAACCAAATTGTACTTACATACATTTATACGTAGCTATATATAAAAAAAAATATAATATTTTCAGTGGCCATTTTGATTCCTCTTGTTTAAATTTATTTTTATACAAAAGCTTGTTTTTTATTTTTCATTATATAATTTTAATTGCTTTTGTTTTGAAACACCATAATTATTTAATTTATTAATAAATTTTATAAATAAAAACTATTTCTTAGCAAATTAACTGAAATTGTATATAACAGTATTTTTAAAAATGTTAATAACATTAACATACCCATAATAGGTTTGTCTCAGAACAAATTTATAGTTTAAATTTAATTTATTAAAAAATTAAATAATGCTGATAAATATTTCTGTTTTTATTATATAGTGGAATCATATTATATAAATGTAACGCGCCTTTTTTTTCGAATTCCGAAATGCATATAAAAATATTTAAAAAAAAAGATATACAAGCTTTTGTATAAAATGAGTTATTTTAAGTTTTAGTTTTTGAAATATTTATATATGTATATATATCAATGTATATATCAAAATACAAAATATTTATATATATATAAAAATTCAAATCTGAAATTTTATTATTAAGTTTTTTGTACCAGTAAGTAATGCAAACAAAATGTAAAATTTAAAACAAAATTTTTAAGTATCTATTTCTGTTTTTTTAATGTTCACCAAAGAAATAGTAAAAAGAACAAAATGATTAAAAACCAACTGTGAATATTTTCAAAAATTTTGGAAAATTTATCCAGATCGTGGTTATAAAATTAGAATTCGAATGTATTTTTTTTAGTTAAAATTTAAATATTTTGAAATTTTTCAAAAAAAAAAAAAAATTAATTTAATGAATAAATTTATAATATGGAGAGACTGGATTCTTTTAGGCTGACGTAATAATGGTTTATATTCATTTTTTATTAAAACTTTTAATTGGAACTCAAAATATGTAACGTTTGATCTTTTCTAATTAAAAACCTCGCTTGACTTTAATTTTTTTTTTATTATTACAAAAGAAAAATTTTCGTCTAAATTAAAAGTTTTTTTTTGTAACAAGTAAAGGAGTTTAAAACATTTTGTTTTTTTTTTGTATTTAATTAAAAAATTATTGTTAAACAAAAAAAAGTTCAATTTACTAAAATAAAAAAAAAAAAAGTATAAAGTATGAGTGTAAAATTCTATAAGAAAACCATGAATAAATTATATTAAAAAATATATTTGCGCAAAAATGAATATTTATTTTTATTTTTCAGTTTTACATTTTGATTGAAGGTGGAAGATTGTAGTAATAAAGTCATTGGATTTCACAAGAATTTTAAAAAGCCCGATATTTCTACTTTAAAAAAAATAAAGTTAATATTGCACTGTATGGATTATTAATACGTCTTGATATTATTGGAATGTTTTGTATCCAAACTCTCATAAAATATAACAATATTTTAAAATAGAAAAATTTTTAAATCTTCTTACAGATATCCCTTTTATAATTTATTAAACTTTATTAAATCAAAGTAAGGTTATTAAATTACTTTTTTGTAAATTACGGAATTATAAAATTAGCAAAAGATGTACAGCATAGTAAATATATATTAAGAGACGGTTTACTTTCTAATATATTTTATATCGAATTATTTAATTATATCGAATTTAATAAACTATCCCTAATTTATTAAACAATATCCGCATATTTTGTTGAGATTTTAATTTTTTTTGCTATCTGATAGTTTAGATTATACATGGGTACTTATATAATCGATGGTAGTTAAAATAAAGAAATTGAGATTACTTTTTTTATAATTATCCTCATTGTGCCTTCCCAACAGTCATTACCATAAATAACAAATTAACAGGAATAATTTTTTTTTATTTATTTATTTATTTATTATTCAAACCCTATTAAATTTGAAAATCTATATCTATCTAATTTTAATTTTTTTATTTTAGATTTAATGCGCCAAACTTTTGTGGGTTATGGGCAAATATGTAAATGTGAGTATTAGTATGGACAACTCGAGTTTCATACATTACGTGCATACAAGAAGAAATGACATTTTCAACTGACTTTGTTGATTGTTTTGTTTTGAATTAGTTTAATTTTACCCTATAACTTTTTGTGACAAAAAGTTTATCAGAACTTTAGCATGGGTAGAAGAAATGTAAATTATTCCATGTTAAATTGATTTAGAGATTATAACTCAATACAATTTTGGGAATTAATCTCTCAAAAGAAATAAGTCTACATTTTTCCTATTTTACAAGAAATTTTATAATTTATTTTTTATAGAAATTCGAAAAAAATATCAATTTTTTGTTTTGTTTTGTCCTATTTTTGCTTTTTGGAACCTAATCCAATTTTTGATTTTCTAATTTATTGTCCTTTAAGTTATAATCTAACTATATAAGTTAGCAGAATTTAAATTGACTTATTTATTTGATTTTTTTTTAAATTAAACTCAAAACACTGATTCTTTTTTTTTATAAATATAATTATATTTTATTACAGATATTTCACATGAGTTTATAATTAATGTTCTTTTATATTTAAAATCTTTAAATCAAAGTTGATGTCAAGAATTATCATATTTTAACATAAAAAAGCAGCTTGAAAAATCTATTATTTTAATATTATTAAGATAAATAAAAAATGTTTTTTATATTAAATAATTAAAAAATATTTAACAAGAATTTTGTTTTTATTTTTTTTTTTTATTTTTTTGATTACAAAATTTCATAAGTTAACTAGAGAACTATTACATAAGATTTTAATAAAAAATAAAAAAAATGGGTTTCATACATTTTATACTTTTTTTAATTTCTTAAATCATATTTTTTAATTAAAAAACTTATTCATCAATTTAATAACATTTTAACTACATTCTATCAGTTTTAAATTTATTAGTGTTAATTATTTTTTTAGTTTCTTCTTTATGAAAAGTTTTGACGAACAATAAAAGTTTGATAATCAAAAAAAATTCGAAAATTTTAGTCATATTTATTGGAAAATTCAATATGTTTTTTTTTTATATTTAATTTCGTGCAGCAATTTTATGTTGTTAGGAGTTCTTTCTGTTTTTTTATAGTTCTTCAAATTATTGTTAAAAATAGATTTTGTTGTTCTTTTTTTAGTATTCATGCAGAATCATGAATATTTAAGCGGAATATATCATGAGCACAAAAAAATGTTCCTCCTAATGGTTTTAAAATGAAAATTTGTGAGAAAGCATGTGGTGGATCATCATCGCACTGAAAACAAAAAAAAATATATATATATTATCATTTGTATACTTTCATCTACATTTTTGTTAAAATATATTATGTATAATGCAAAAAAAAAAAAAAAAACAAATAGAACAAAGACTCGCATTGGTACAAACTACTTTTTTTATTTATTATTAAAATATTAAAATTTATTTGATTGTACCCGATGAAAATTTTAATAAATATTTAAAATTTTTTTGATTCCATTTAAGAATCAATGCTATAACAACATTATTAAAATTAAATTAGTAGCTATAATAACATTATTAAAAAATTAATAATGTTATTATAGCTATATGCTTTGTCCAAATTGGTTTTAGAACTTATTTAATTCACTAATTTTTCCAAAAATTTTTTATCTTCAGAATTTGGTTTTGTACCATTCAAAATTAAGCAATTTGAACGACAAATAAAATATATCGCATCTCAAATAGTGCGAGTCAATATTTCTGTATAAAATTACTAATATTTTTTGGTAAAGGCTTAAAACTAAGATGTTATTTAAAAAAAAATAAGAGGGTTTCATTTGTTTATCAAATAAAACTTAAATGTATTTATGAATCACAGGAAAAGGTTAGGAAAACAATTAATAAACCAGTTTTAGTAGTTTCCGTTAACTAAAATGCCAAATATTTTTCCAATTTTTTAAAGTTAAAAAAATAGGAATCAAAAAATAAAAATTAAAAAACTTAAAAACAAAAATAATGAAAATAAAACCATAAAAGGAAAATAAAATATAAGAAAACGAAAAAAAGGTATCGTGTGTTTGCACATTAAAATAGTGTTAGAATGAATTAAGCTTATTTTTACAAGAAAATATTTGTAAATCATAAGATTTAAATAAAAATATATTTAATATTTTACATACGTTAAACGTAAGTATTGGAATATACCGCCGCATAGTTTTCATTTGAATTTTTAAATATTTTTTATATATAACTAAGTGAAATCATATGCATATTATAAATTTTCTGCGAAATATGCATTTCTGTGAAATAAGCATTTGGTTTTGTTCTTTTTTTTTTTTATAAATTATAGATTAAAAAGAAAATTTTGGCACTGATTGGCTGCTACAGATCATGTAGAGATAATCTAAAGATATCATGTTGTACGAAGAAACTATTTCCTATTGGCTTTAAAACAAATGTTTGCGTATACGCATGTGGTTGGTCTTCATCTGTCTGAGGAGTTAAAAATGAAAAAAAAAAGAAAACAATAATAAAAACAATTTATATATATTTAAGATAGAAAAATATTAAAAAACTTTTCATCTTTTATATATATGTATATTACAATACAATTTAAAAATAAAACAAAGATAAGTGATAATTTTTTTTGTATTTAAATATTATATTAATTAACTTACTTGAAGTCTACCTAAAACATTTATTAAAACACCTCCATCAAAAGTTGGTTGGGAATCAACTGCAGTCAATACTCTAGATATTTTTTGAAATGATAAACTCTAAAATATAAAAAGAAAAATTTGTCGTTTTAAACCATTGCAAAGTTACAAATAAATTTCAAAAATGTTACCGTTATTTTTTCCATAATTTTGACCGCCCCTTGTAATTGTTGACCTTCAAATGTCATAAAGGAGTCATTTGCCTAAAAATGTATACAATTATCTATATGAAAAATGAAATTTAATTCAAGAGATTATTGATGGTTTAATTAAGAAAAGGTAATCACATGTATGTATGTAGGTTATTTACATAATAGTAATAGTAGTTCCATTATTAAATAGTTTTCCAATAATAATCTGAATATTGATTCTTTGATCTCAGCATTATGTTATCAGAATTAAATTACTATTTAGCTTAACCGGCCTATGATTAAAAGCAATATGCAAAAATAAAAAGATGAATCAATAAATATTTCCATAGAAACACTTCCTATAAACTTTCCCATTCACCTTGGGTCGCGTATTTTAACAAATTGTTGGAAGTTTAATTTATTTTACATTCAAGATTCAAACATAATTCTTCTTAAAATATATCAAACTTTTCAACAATATTAGTAATAAGATTCTTGGTTTTAAAAATGTTTGTCCTTTGGGTTACGGGTTATGACTCATCATTTATTTTGGTATATATTACTCTTATTTGCATATCTGGAAACTTCCATAATATTTCTTAATGAATTTGAAACAGTATCATTAATTTCGTCAAAATAATAAATTATCTATTAAATTTTTTTTTAATGCAAATACATATGTAGGTACACACATATGTATTATCTTAAATATGTTAAAAATAAATGGGTACATATTTACATATATTTAAAATAACTAAATTGGAAATTTTTTTTTTTGAAATATAAAAAACAACTTTATGAAATATACACATACTTCCTGTTTTGAAAGAAAATGCTTAAATGTTCAAAAGAATAAGCGTCCCTTTATTTTTGCTGCCTATGCTGGATCAAACTCTTTTTTTTTCTAAAAAAAACTCCTAGTTTTAACATTTTAAGGTTATGTAGCTTAAAGCTACTGTACCTCAAAAGCCGAATTAAATTTAATATTTGGAAATAGCTCCAATTACTTTTATTTAGTAAGAATATTAATTTTTGATTTTCATTTACTTACGCTGTATAAATTTACTAAATTTGGTCGCTGATTTGGGTCATCGAAAATTGCATAGTACTGTTGAACAAATCCTTTTCCAATTTCTTCATATTGCGGATTTAAAGCCATTTTATTCTAGTTGAAAAATTTTTCTTGAGAGTTTCAAATAACAATTTAAAAAAAAAAATATTAAAATTTTCAAAACAAAATTGAAAAAAATAACTAAATTTCTTATATATTTCTCAGAACTAACTCCAACAGTGAGTTTTTCAGACCATCCGACTAAAAAATTTTTTGAACAACGACACTCGACAGAAAAATCATTTTCTCATTTCTTAACAGATTCTGTAGAAAATTTCCTAGAATTGTCAAAAATGACGTTTTTATCGAAATTGACAATTACTCCGTTTACATGTGTCATCAAATTGATTATTTACAGATTTATAATAGATCTATGAACTATAAAAAATGTTTTCCTTTTTTTCTGAAAATAAAACGAAAATTTTAGACAAATCCAATCATCGTAGACAAGGTGTTTGTTTTTATTACAGTTTCAAATTTCGTTCATATATATGTATAACATATTTTCAAGGAATTTGTTTTTGGAGTTTCATTTCTTATATTCTTACTTTTACCAAAAAAAATGAATTGTCAAAACTGTATGAATTACCAAATTATAATTTTTTTTGCGGAAAATGAACTAAACAATGCAAAATGGACTAGAGATCAAGTTTACTCCAACCTATTAAAATTAGTTTGTCTACAAGATTTATGTGTACTCATTTCACAGCCAGCACCTTCAATTGTTAAATTTAAACGATTCAAATTTTTAACTATTCTTTGGGAAGGTGGTTTAGTTCTGTTAATTCCACAAGAAAACATGAGGGTTTGAGAGATTAGATGTAATTATGTGAAATTTTGATTGGGAATTCATTTGTAAACATGTTTAAATAAAATGCTTCCAAAATTAATGCGTTGCAACGCGGTATAAAACGTCGAAAACACTAAAAGTAATTTACTTTCTCTAACTCATTATTGAAATTGGAAATTGGAATCTGCTGCGGTTGCAACATTGAAATAAACATTTAAATGGCGCACATTAATATAAATTGTAATATTCATATGTAACACAATTTTTTTGACAGTAGCCTTCCGCATACCGCGTCTATTTAGCTTTTTAATTGCTTTTTCATTACTTACATGAATTTTTTAATAAAAACTTTGATAAAAGGCAGATTTACGTCAACAACAATATGATTTGACCTGACTTCAAAAACGCAGAAATGCGGTATTTATACCCAAATCAACTTGCTTTTTTTAATTTAGTTACCATTTACAATTACCGCAATTTTGAAGTTTGCAAATTAGGTTAAATAAATTGGATTTGTTTGTAAATTCTGTAAGCGTTAAGTTAGTTTTATTCAGTATTTTAATGAATGAAAAATGTAAAACACATTTCAAAGGCAAAAATGTTATAGAAGACTAATTTGCACACTGAAGTAAAAGTACTTTTATAACTCTTATAAAATGTTTATTTCAATTATTTATTTTCCTTTTTATACAATATACAAGTTTTTTATATAAAAATCTAAAATCTAGTGCATATACATACATACATATGTATACATATTTGTATCTAAGTAAGCAGGTTTACTGAGATTAGAACGTTTTTTTTGTACATATAACGTAAATTGAACCATATTATTTTATGGAAGCCTTTTTAACAATAATTATTTGTTCCGCTAAAATTTCAATATTGGAAGCTTGTATGTATGTAAGTATATAAATTCATTATAAAATCAATGAATGATTATATGTAAATAAGTTTATTTTAAATTGTTTTTAATTTGCTACCAACTAAGTTCTTCAGGCAATCCACCTGGATATTCACCAGTTAGACATGCAGTACAATAACCAGCCTGTTCGGGTATTGAATGATTTCGATTTAATTTAACAGCTTTAACTAAACCTTCTACACTTAAGTATGCCAAACTATCAGCTCCTACAAGTTCAGCGAGTTGCTTACTTTTCAATTTATTTGCAATAAGTTCCTCTCTTGTTGGAATATTGATGCCCATGTAACATGGATATTGCAATGGTGGACTTGCAATTCGGATATGCACTTCTTTTGCTCCAGCATCTCTTAATAACTTTATAATAGGACCAATAGTATTGCCTTTATGTAAAGTCAAATTTCAATTTAGCTACTTAAAAACTAATTTTCGATAAAAATATGTAACAATGCAATTTTTACCTCTTACAATAGAATCATCTATTAAAACCAATCTTTTGCCTTCAACGTTTTCTGATAAAGCACCAAATTTTTTTGCAACACCCAATTGTCTTAATCTTGTCGATGGTTGAATAAATGTTCGACCAACGTAACGATTTTTACATAAAACTTCAGCAAAATGTAAACCGGACTATAAAATTGTAAAAAGATACGAAAAACAATTTATATATTTTTGAGCCAACAATTTGTAAAACTTCAAAATAATATACATACATATATATACATATATGTAGATAGATATTAAATTTTTTTTCAATCAACAAACCTGTCTTGCGTAACCATGTGCAGCAGCTGTTCCAGATTCTGGGACTGAACTTACAATATCAGCATCCACGGGAGCCTCTATAGCTAATTGTTTTCCACATTGCAAACGTACTGAATAAACCATTTGACCTTCAAAGAGCGAATCGCTTCGGGCAAAATAAACATATTCAAATATACAAAATGCTTGTTTCTTATCTTCCGGGCGTTCAACAATATCAATAGTACGTATACCATGCCGCGTCATTTCAACTATTTCTCCTGGCTCAACTTCTCTTTCATATCGCGCCCCAATTGATAAGAAACCACAACTTTCACTAGATATTACCCAACCTTCCGCTGGAGCTTCGGATGGATTTGCTACAGAGTTATTTGTAAAAAACAAAAATTAAAATTTAAAAATCTATATATTTTTTTTTAATTTTTACCGTTTCCTAATGAGATAGGTACAATTTTCCCTATGCATAACGGTCTATTTCCATAAGGATCGCGCACTCCATAAATTTTATCTTTCAGCATTATTACTAACGAATATGAGAGTGGTGCAAGTTTCATAAAATTTCTAATTCTTGCTGGCCAGTCAGGTCCATTTTTCTATAAAGAAAAATATTTTACGTAAAAAATTGAATTTTCAAAATAAAAAAACTAATTTAACTGAATATTCTCATATTTACCTCACCATCAGGTGGATTTAAACACAATGATTGAGTAATTAATTCAGAATCGCTGTGTGTTGATAAACCAACTCCTCTTGCTAAAACATTTTTTCTTAAACTTTCACAATTAACTAATTCACCATTATGAGCTATTGCTAATGCACCATGTGCAGTATGTACTACAAATGGCTGACAATTTACAACCTCTGATGCAGCTGATGTTGAATATCTTGTATGTCCAATACCTAAATTACCTTTTAATTTTTTCATTGAATCATCGGTAAATATATTATTTATCATTCCCATTCCTTTTAAAACATTGAAATTTTTCGAACATTTTCCTTCACTTGTTACAATACCAGCTGATTCTTGTCCTCTATGTTGTAATGCAACTAATCCTAAACAAATAATTTGTGGTATATCTAATTGTGGTGGCCAATCACCACATGCTATAGCTCCAAAGACACCACATTCATGAGTTAAACCAGTAACTTCTTTTGATAGATCCAATGGAGTTTTTTTAAATTTATTTATATTATCATTTTTCGTTTGAAAACATTTTTCTGTGCATGAACATTTGTTTTCAGGACAACAATTATTTAAATTTCCTTCATTCATTGTTTAATTTTTGAATTCTATATGTGTAATGTAATTATAATATTATGTAGTTGCAGTTTATTTATTTATAAATACAAAAACTGTAATAGAACAAGATAATTGCATCAGTGTTACATTTTTCAATTTAAATGCATTCTATATTTAATTATAAACAAAAACAATAAATCTTATCAATTTGAAATTTCAATAATATTTTTTTTTAATCTGATTAAATTGAGAGTTCATAAACTAAGAATAAGTTATTATTATTTTTAAACTAAGACTACATATTTATGTGAATATGTAAATAAGGTATCATCTATATGTATATACATATGCATAAACATATATTACATACACATATTTTTCAGTTTAAAGTACTCAATGGAAATTTAGAAGTGAAAATTAAGTGGAAAATTTTAAATGATAGCATAATTAATGATACTCGTACGTCGGTATCGTAATTGCGTACATACGTTAGTTGAATATGGAGTATGATTTAAATAGAAAAAATAATAACGCATATACATACTCCTACATATCTATATGCGTTATTCTTTTGTCTTTGATATTTCGATTTTGGAAAAAAAATATAAATCTCTCAGAATTTTAATAATTTATTTTGTTGTTGAATAAAAAATTTTTAGTCATTGGAACCTACAACTGGCGTCTTTTAAACGCAGGAAATTTTTGCAGAATGCAATGACGGTCGTTGTATCCTCATTATTAATCGTTCTTACTTATAATAACGATTGCTTTTATCGTAAGGGATATCCTTTTTTAATTATACAAATATTCTCTTTGCTTTTGCATATTGTACGTAATATTATTTTTAATTTATTTGAAAGTAATACAGCATAATATCAAGTAATGTCAACGCAATTTTAATTATCATATTATGTAAGTTTAATCTATGGATATAGATCTTCGTCCAATAATCTTTGATATATTATCAAAATCAAAATATTTTTATTAAGGTCAATAACTAAAGTAGCTAAAGTTAATTGTTACGCATCTTCTTAATTATCATCAATAATAATTATTGCAAAAATAAAATTTCTATTTTCGGTCAAGTAAATCAATATTATATTGATTAAATGAGAAATTAATTAATTAATTAATAATTTATTTAAATTGTAAAATAAAAAATAATATTATTAATCTTGAATTCTTTTTATGTCATTAACTTTTGTTTTTGTTTTTCAATCAAAAATTTTTTTAAAATTATTTTCGCTGCATTATTTTTGTCATTTTTGCGATAAGTAATGAGATGCAATAAATAATAATATTGAAGGATTATCAAAGTTTGATGTGATTAAATGAATTGCAATAAAATAATTGATTATAAAATGATTGCTTTTTGTATTGGTGGTAATTATTTAAGAAAACGTAATTTTAAATATGCACACATTTAGTAAATTTTGAGCAGACATTAAATTCTGTGTATAACTGTAAAATGAATTTGAGGACGATTTTTGCTCTAATAATTTTTATTTTTTTTTTATGCAATTTTATAAAACTGAATGGAATTTGTTTATTATGAATGAATAGAAATGTTTACAAATAATAAACAAGAAAAAGAGAACCACAAAAAAAAAAAAAAATTAATTAATTCAAACTTTTGGAACAAGGTTGTTGTAATAGTAAACCATCCACACAAATATTATTTACACATTTTTAAAAAATTTTTTTAAAATTTTACGATAACTTATTATTTTGAAAAAGGTGTTCAGGTGTTCAGGTGTTTCTAATATCTTAATATATAAACTAAATAATTGTATATAAAAACATTGTAATATAATAGGCGTTTGTATAACAGATATAAAAATTCTTATATATATTATACATATAACATTTAAACATATGTACGAACGTTATATTTAATACGAATTAACATAAAGTAACTAATAAAAATTTTCATACTCTAATCTACACCAATATTTGTCCAATTAAAATGAAACTGTGATAAGTGAAAATTCGTTAATATTCACAATAGCGATTAAAAGTTTTTTTTTTTTTTCAAGTTATAAAAAAATCAATTATAGATGCATTTTAAATTATGCTATCCAAATTTATTTTTTTTTTATAATAAAATTTCTTAAATGAAATCTTCTAACGTACGAAAAATCTAATAAGGCAAATCCTAATTCTTATTCTTTTTATCTTTCTTATTCTACATTAAATCCTGTAGAAATTATCACATTTAATTAGAAAATTAAATTTTTTGAGTTATCCCAATTCACAATAATCAAACGTTATCGTATATGTATTATTTATCAAATTTTATAATGCAATGTTGAGTGGGAAGTTTTTAAAAACAAATAAGTAAACAAAAAAAAAAAAATTTTTTTTTGTGTTAGGTGAAAAGATGTCATGTTATTTTTTTTTAAATGAATTAAGCAAAATATGCAAATATTAAATCAATTTTCAAAATATGCAAATATTAAATCATATTCTTCATTGTAGGTTTATAAATAAATTGGATCAAAATAATTTTTAATTAATCGAAAATATGTGAATGAAATTGAATATTTTCTTCATTCAAAACTTGTTTAACAAGTATATAGGTTCAAATATTTTTTAATAACAGTTAAATATAGGTAAGTACTTATTTCATGTAATAAATAATTGTTATTTAATTACTTTATTTAAATTATTTAAATTATTAATCAATTAATTGCTAACAATTAATATATATAGTTGATAATTTAGAAAATTAATAAAATATTTTTATTTATTTATTATTCAAATTAAAAATATTTTATAGATGACAATTTCGCATAGAAAACTATTTCCTGTCATTTTATTCTATCAATATAGGTATCAACATAAACAATAAAAAAAATTTTATCATTTGCAACGTAAACATTTATAAGAAATTTTAGATGGTTATACCTATGAGCATTCCATTCATTTTTTTCATATTTATAAGAATTCTATTTAATAAGACATATAAATTTATGTTACTGGAAAAATTTTATTATCAATCATAATTTAAGGTAAAAAATTTTTTATAGATTGTAAACAATTTAAGATAAAATTCTAATTTATCAAAATATATACATAAATATGGTTATAATTTCAGGTAATTATATGAGCTAATTTTTTGAGTAATATCGAATATTTCAATTGAATTTGTTATACAATATTAAGAAAATAGTCTTAGACATTTTCACCTAAATAATAATTGTTGAACATTTTTTTTTTTAAAAACAAAAAAATTGTTTTTTTAATATAATTGTTGCAATCAATTTATTTTTGTTTTTTAATTTAAAAATGCATCAAATTTACTTAAAAGAGAAGAAATACTGTAGAGGTGTTGAGAGGTATTAATGTTGACGATTTAAATAAAAGAGATAAAAGAGATGTGATATAATATAAAGAGTGACTAGTTTGAAAAATATACAAACTTTTTTTCTTATATGAAAAACTCGTAACATAATGAATTTTCCCAATATACTTTTTTGTTTTCGTATTTTAAAGTATATTAAAATCAATGTTCAATTTAGCAGAATCAAAAACATCCCATACACAATCTCTTTCATTTATTGTCTTATTTGCTTAATGGCATACTATTTCACTTGTTACTCAATATTATATACTCGTACCTGTAAATTCACTTTAGCCTATATAAGTAATGTTATGTACCTTAAACTTCTATAATGTGAGAATAAAGATGTCTGTGGTATTACGGAATTCTTGGGAGTGAAGCCGCCTGTGTATATACACACCATTGGAATCGCAAATAACATACAAGTACAATTTGATTGAGAATATATATATATATATATATATATTTTTGTAACATCATTTTAAAATTCAAAACAAAGTTTGCACCATAATAAAAAAAAATTTTAATGACAGCTACTTTTGAATAAATTTAAATTACTTTTTAAATTTTCTTAATATTTTTGAAGTAATTTTTTTTATTAAATTAAATTTTTGTTTATTATTTATTTCGAAAATAATTAATTATACGAATAAAATTTAGAATTTTTTTTTGTGAAAAATGAAAACCAGTTAGAATTTTTACTATTTTTTTTTTTTTTTGTTAGCGTAAATCTATATTGATTGTCATGCCAAATGAAGTATCATCAACAACAACAATAATAAGGAAAAAAAAATTTTTTATTTGTAGATTCTTCAGTCTTAAATCGTAAAAAGTGCCTAATACAAAACAAAACAAAAAAAAAAAAAAGTAAAGAAGAAAAAAATTCAAACTTGTTTCTTGTCTGTCACTATCCAAAGAAAATTATTATTTATGTACATATAAATATATTGATTATTATGTATAAAAATATAAGAAAATAAAAAAAAAGACAAGATGAAATGCTTTTTCTTAAATTAATAATTTTATATATATATATATATATATATACATACTTACTTACAAGCACGTGGTAGCTAGTAAACTTTTAGTGAAATTCAATAAATTTTTTTACTTTCAATTCATAAAGTTTTTATATACAGTACAACATATAATTGAGTATTTTAATAAATATAAATATGTATGTATAACAATGTACATACAATTATTATTTACATAATAAAATTGAATATATAATCAAAAACAATAATTGTTGTGTGTGCAACAATTAAAAATTTTTTAACTAAATTATTGTCTTTTAGTCATAAAAACTATAATTAATAATATCCCGCCTTTTTATACACTAAACTGGTATACAATTAGATTTAAAAAAAAAAAAAATATAATTTAATTTTTTTCTTTATTCAAATTTAAATTTTAATTAATAAGTACAACCTATATATGTACAATTATTATATATGCACTTATTTAATATTATAAAATAAAAAAAAAATATTAATTTATTTATAATTTCGAATTTAATTCGAATTTTATTTTAAATATATTTTACTTTGATAAAATCTAAAACTAGACTGAATTTATTTTAGTTTCCCATAAACTAATTATATATGAAATGTGAATGTGAGATGAGATACGCTTTTTAAAAAAAAAAAAATCTCATTTTTAAGTCTCTCTATATTTAATATGTATTATGTTTGTGTGTGCACATTGTATGTGCACATTCTCTTTAAATCTGTTTAGAAAAAGAGTTTACCGAGGATTGTATTTGTATATTGTGCTAGAGAGAAAAAAAATATCTATAAAATAAGAAAAAAATAAATAGATTTTTTAAATGAATTTTAATTTGCTCTTTTTCTCTCACTTATTTTACTCTACTGTATTTCATTTCATTTTACTGCAATATAAATGTTAAGATGTATGTATAAATAATGCTATATAACTCCAATAAGATCATATTTTTCAATCGTTAAAATGATCCACAGTAATTCAAATAAGGTATCCTATTTCCCATAATAGGGAAATAAAATTTTATTTGAGAATTCAAAGGTAATATACAGAAATTTCTTCTGTTATTTACTTTTATCCGTCACAATATAATTGAATAAATTCTTGCAAAAATTCAATTTTACAGAATTTTCAAAAAATTTTGTACCTAAAATTATGCAATTTAAATTTTGAAATAAACTGTTATACTAAATTGTTTATAAACTGTTATACTACTGTTATATAATAATTATTATAATGAATATGTTTCAATTGATTTTAGATTTGCATTTAAGTAGACACACAGTATGACACATTTATATTATGTAAGTAGGCACTATTAAATTATTGAATTTTTTAACTTTCATTGAATTTATTTATTTCATTACTTTAAAATAACCAGAAAGTAATAATTAATGCATTTTTTTCACATAAAAAATTAGTTGGACAACGAAAGTATTTTTATAAGCACTAAATATAAATAACTTGGTTTTGAGACAAAAAAGAAAAGAAAATATTATGTCAAAATGCTATAAAAAATTGATAATAAAAAGTGGGGTTTTATGTTAATTGATTGAAGCTCTTCATTTACTTATACATGTTTGTGTTTTATATAAAATTATGTATTTATGTACATCTGTACTGAAGAAAATTTGTAGGTAATTTTAATTAACCACACTAACGTCTAATTACTACGTTAAATGCCTAACGTAAATGTATAAAATCTATAAATGTATAAAATTCATTATAAACTGTGAATTTTCTTTTTATTCTTTTATTATTTTCATCAATATTATCAAGAATAAGGAATAAAGTAGAAATAAGGGTTATTAATAATATGTAACATCAGAGCCGCACTTGAGGAAAATTTGATTTTTTGAGACTGAGTTTAGTATACTGTTTGTTAACGTGGAAACTTTAATTCCAAGAAAGAAGGTACTTTCTATGAAAAATTTTCATTTGAAATTATATGAACAACATTTTTAAGGTTTTAGGTTTATAATTTGAAATATCATTTTTAAAATTCGAATTAATTTAGGTGACGTGGATTAAGTTCTAATTTATAGCAATAGAGGACGGTTATTTAAATGTGAACGAATTTGTAATATCGTTTATGAAATTCGAATATTAAAAATAATATTCGACAGAGTTCAGTACTCAATATTCAGTTACTTAATGTTCATCAAATTTTTTATATTCACTAATCATTCAATTCAAGATCATAATTATTATTGTAAATTATTATTGTAATCTTTTATTCCATTTTAATCTATTAAGCTCAATTCGTTTAAAAATCCTGCCCTGTTCAATAATCATAACAAGTTTTACTGTAAACTCAATACATAAATAAAAATTTAAATTTCCCTAAATTTCTCAGTTTATTTAATTCCACAAATTGAGTAATTTATATTCTCTTATATATGTATATATGTAATTTGTTTACTATATAAAATGTATACAAATATATTTAAAATTTAGTACAACGTGTTTCTTTGAGCTGGTTACATATAATTCAAGATCAAGGAGGTGATCTCAAGAAATTCTACTCT
The DNA here is from genome assembly GCF_029603195.1 of Condylostylus longicornis. NCBI lineage: Eukaryota > Metazoa > Arthropoda > Insecta > Diptera > Dolichopodidae > Condylostylus > Condylostylus longicornis. Next base: position 3,205,731 of record NW_026577982.1, read on the forward strand.
TTATATAAAAATATTTGATTAACACATTAAAAACAACGTGTATTTTTATCTAATAATATCGTAATTGAAATTTTTATTATTCAAGTATATCTTTAAATTAAATTTGGAAAGAAGATCTTAAGAGAAATTGATTTTTTAAAATGGCTACCAAAGGTATATAATTATAAATATATTATGCGTATAGCTTTATAGCATTAATATTTTAAATAAAAACATAAAATAATAATTATTCAAAATAAGTATGTGATTATTAATATTAAATTGAAATATTTTTGATTTATTTGAAATTAAGTTGGAGATTATAAATTGGGAAAAATTATAATTGAAGGCAAAACAAAACAAGTTTTTGATTTACCAGATCATCCCGGCTTATGTTTATTATTAAGTAAAGATCGTATAACTGCTGGTGATGGTGTTAAAGCTCATGATTTAGCTGGAAAAGCGGAAATCTCTAATCAAACAAATGGAAAAGTATTTCAAGTTTTAAATTCTGTTGGTATGTTCATTTAAATATTTTATATTAAAATTTTTTGATACACTACACACATATTTTTTTTATTATTCTTTTTCTATATAGCATAAATTAAAATTTTAATCTATATATATTTATGTATAGAAATATTATAAATTTTTAACAGTATAATAGAAATTTTTATTATTATTATTTTTTTCTTGAAGGTATTCAAACGGCTTATGTTAAGGAAGCGAGTTCAAATGCCTTTATAGCAAAAAAATGCGATATGATACCAATTGAATGGGTCGCTAGACGTTTAGCAACTGGATCATTTTTAAAAAGAAATCCAGGTGTTCCAGAAGGATTTAGGTATAATTATAGTGTTTAATGAATTACTAATTAATCAGTGATTATAGCTATCGTTTAATAAGTTTCCTTAAGTATAATTAATTCGTGTAGTACCCTAGTATAATTAGGATCAGATACATACTAAAAGTAAATCTAGTATAAGTTTAGATTATATATTTTATTATTTATTTTGTCTTTTTTTTATAGAAAATCTTCAAATGGAAATTTTAAATGATAATGAAATTGATAAAGCTCGACATTTATGAAATTCGAATTGTATAAATGAAAAGGAATTATTGTTAATTTTTAAAAAAATATAAGATGAATCATTTTTTTTTTGTTTTTGAAAAGATGCTGATAATATATAGAAAATGTCAATGTCTTAAAGATAGATAATAAATACAAATTTTAATTAGGCCATAAATTACTTCACAACAGAGTTCTCTATAAACATATATATTGAGAAAACTTAAAAAAAAATTGATAAGGAACCTTATGAGTTTCTTTTAATTGTTGCTAATATAATAATTAAAAAAGAAATTGAAGAAATTATGGTTAAAATTAATTTTAAATATAATAATATTGCCGTATTATAGAACTACTCATTTACAATTTCATGATGTTAATATTTAAGAAATTTAATTATGTTTTTATTAATTTTAAAAAAATTGCTTAGAAATTATCTTGCTTTTCATTTATTTATTTATTAATTAATATTAAAATTCCTGTTGTTCTTTATGAAGCATTGAATTTAATTTTCATTGCTGTTTTAATAATCATAGCTTAAAAATAAGTATGTTGTATATTTTTCAAAATTTATTATTGGTTCTTCTATACCTTACCATGTTTTTAATTAACACTTATCTTTACCATTATAATTTGATAATAAATGAATAACAATTACATATAGATGCTAACGAATTTATTATTCGTAATTTTAAACGCAAGAAGTTCAAATATTTCAATATCATTGTGTGCCTACGGCAATTAATTTTTAAAAAATCTTCTAATGAAATGTTTTCTTTTATTTTTTTTTTTGTAAATAAATATTTTATTTGGTTCTAATCACTATATCGTAATTTAAAATGATTACAATTTTAAGGATAAGGCATTATGCAGTTGATTTTTAAATACATGTACCTAAATATAGCTCTAGCTGATCTTCGAAATAATAATTATTGCATCATTATAAGTGTATATTGTTCTATGCCTTTTTATTATTCTATATAAATAAATATTTCCAGTTATCAATTTTAGTAAATTAAATTAAAAATTCAGTATTAAATCAATGAAAATTTAATATATTTATGATTATTTAGCATAATGCATTAAAAATAATTAAAAGTTAAATATTTTATAAAAATAAAAAAAATTCATATTTATTATTTATGCATATAGAGATTTTTTTTTCAAAAATTAATAAATACCCTTTTTAACCCTTCGTAATCAACATTTTATTTTGTTATTCATTGTTATCACATATATAAAATGAAAAATTAATTGCATTATGTTAATTTGAGGAAAAAATAAAATAAAAACAAATAAATAAGATTATAAAAATTAAATAAACAAAAATATTTTTATTAATTTTGTAAAATACAAATAAATTTTTTGTTTTTTTTTTTTTTTAAATTGAATTTAATTTGATAATAATTGTTTATTGATTTTTGATTACATATGAAAATTTTATTATTTATTTTTAGATTTACACCACCAAAACAAGAAACATTTTTTAAAGATGACGCTAATCATGACCCCCAATGGTCTGATGAACAAATAATATCAGCTAAATTTAAATATAATGGATTATTAATTGGTAAGTGTTTGATTATTATTGGTATACGAATACGATTTTCTAATATAGCACAAGAGATTATTCAAATTTATGACCTAAATTTTAATATGTGTAATCAAAATTATAAATTAAAATTTTTGCAAAATAATTTTTTTTTTCCATTTTCATGTAAAGTCATTTAGTTTTTTTTGTTTTTTTTTTTGCCAACTTACAATAAAGTCAATTTTTAGTCGGAATCAGTGAGAAAAATTATCAAGAAATTATGAATTTTTTAGTAGCTTTGGTAACTGTACGTTCTAATATAAATGAAAGACATTTTGGTAATCGCGTCCATTATTTTCTAATCTTTTCTATACTAATTTATTTTACTAACTATTTTATATTATAACTTCTATAGGGCATGCTTAACATGTTATAGTATTGCTACACAATTTGGTTTATGATGTATTGAATATTGTGTATTCAAACACTACATATATCACAGCCAATTTTTAAAATTAGATCCTCTAAAAAATTTACCAAATCCTCTAAAATTTTCCTGTAGATTTTAATAATTTAAATATTAATTAATAAGACTATCGAACCATAGCCTACCGAAATATTTGGACGCTTTTTTTTCCTATTTTTATTTATTTTAAAATATGCACTATGAAATTTTCTATATCCAATAAAGTTCAAATTGTAATTTTAACTATTAAATGTATGTTCCTCATAAATTTGTAATAACTCTATTAAAATCATCTTACTTCTATGATTCTATATTTTAGGAACTCGGAAATTTTTGTAGAAAAATATTAGTTTTAAATTTAAATAATATTTTTTTAACATTTAGTAACACTTATTCAATATTTTAGGTCAACATGAGGTCGACTTGATGAAAAAAACAGCTCTTGTAGTTTTTGAAGTTTTAGAGAAAATGTGGGATACCCGGAATTGTGCTTTGATTGATATGAAAATTGAATTTGGTGTTGACACTAACGGTAATAAAATATTTTTAAATTATTAATAATATTATTAAATTTATATTCTATAAAGGCAACATATTACTTGCTGATATCATTGATTCTGATTCATGGCGCCTTTGGCCATCCGGTGATAAACGACTTATGGTTGATAAACAAGTTTATCGTAATTTATCATCAGTTACAGCATCTGATTTGGATACAGTTAAAAGAAATTTTATATGGGTATCAGAACAATTAAATGAAATAATACCGAAAGGTGATGATCATTTAGTTGTCGTTATAATGGGAAGTGGATCTGATAAAGAACATTGTCAAGAGATTGTTAAACATTGTCAAAAATTGGGTTTAAAAGCACATATGAGAGTTTCATCGGCTCATAAAGCAACTGAAGAAACATTAAAAATTATGCATGAATATGAAGGGACTGTAAGTCAATTGATTTTTATTGCTGTAGCTGGTCGTTCGAATGGTTTAGGACCAGTTTTATCCGGAAATACAACATATCCGGTGATTAATTGTCCACCAGTTAAAAATGATAATGTTGAACAGGATTTATGGTCTAGCATTAATGTACCATCTGGTTTAGGATGTGTAACAGTTAGATATCCAGAAGCAGCAGCTTTACATGCAGCACAAATTATTGGAATGAGAAATTATTTAGTTTGGGGTAAATTACGTGTTAAACATTTAAACAATTTTGTTACATTATTGACACAAGACAAAGGTGTTATTGCTTTAAATAATTCAAAAGCATAATGAAAATAACAGAAATCAAAATATTTCAATGCATTTCAATAATTTTTACCTAAATATTTTATAAGTTAATTTTTTATGTTTTTTTTCAATTTTTAATAAATCATCACAGTTGTTGTTGAATTTTTTACTATTCTATATCAATAAATTAAATTTTAACTATTTTTAATTTATTTATTTCAGTTGTATTTTATTAGATTTCTCAGTTCTCAGTCTCATTCCTTCATCTTCATATCTAACAGTTCTTACGTATATATATCTACATTTGTATTTATGTACATACTTAGAGTTAGAAGTGCACAAATTGTTATTACCATTGGAAATTACTTCAAAAACTACGACACAAAATAAATTTTCTTCATTATATTAATTTTTCTTAACTTATTTTTATTTTTAAGTATGCTCATTCTTCAACGATTCTGTTCACTTTGAAGAACTGAATTTCTATTGTGAATAAGTATTAAAAAAATAAGCAAAATTAAAAATTGAGTTGAAATAAATTATTTCCCTTTCAAAAGGTACATAATTATTATTATTCGCAAAAATAGAGAAACTAATTCAAGTGAAAACGTTTGCAACTACATATTACTGTATAAAGAAGGAGTCTACATAAATGAACAACAGATGTCGCTTAATAAGTATATAATATTCAAGAAAAAATAGACAACTAAAATAAGGGGTACCAACAAGCATAATTTTTGAAATTTTCAAATGTCAAAATATATTAATATAAAAAAATTCATTTGTATGTTTGTTTGTAATTCAATTTAAAATTTTGCTACAAATCTATTAAAAACAACAAAAATTTCGCGGTGAATTCTTTCAAAATTGTTCAGCTTTTAATTTATGAAAAAAATAAATGAATTAAGGAAATTTTCTCCTTAGAGATGGATAATCACACAGGAATGGATGATTTGGTAGAAAGCTGTGATGAAATGAATGCTTTAAAAAGAAGGTAAGTTTTTTTGTTGAGATAGAAATTATTTTGTTTAGCACATAAGATTTATGATCATCCATATAATGTACTGTAGTCAGAAGCAAGAATTAGTTCAGATGTAGGTAGATAAACCAGAATATATACCCATATACATCTATACATATGTTTGTATATATACACGTAACTTTATATATGTATTTGATTTGATTGTGAATTTTGAGAGAAGCGGTGGTTAAACGATAGTTGCTAATTATTTTTAAATGAAAATATCTAAGTGCAAATGTGGGATCCAGTAGTGAAAATGACTATTAGATTTATTGTTAATGGAAAACGATTTTCTGATGGTGTCTATTTTTGATGGTATGGTGATTAAACTATTTGAATCTATCCCCCTATCTACATAATATTATGTATGTACCTACATATATGGCATAATTTCTATATTTATTTTCAATAAATTTAATTAAAATATTTAAATTTGAATTTTTTTTAGGCCAGAAAGAAAACCAGATTATTTACATTTTGCAAAACATCGTAAGGTAACAAATGGCCTTCAACAAATTATTAAGACACCAGTAAAAGGTAAGAATTTTTTTGTGTCTTACTACTTTTACTTACCTGTTTTCTTATATTATCTACTTACCTTATAAAAGCTTGATTGTTTTTAAAAATGTAAATTTAAAAAACCAGATTTCTTCTTTAACCTTATTTATTTATTTTTACAATGGAAATGGGATTTCCAAAAGAAGTGCTTTTTTTTTAAATTTATAATCTAAAGTTACGATAATGTTAAATTGAATGAGTCGGTATCGGCATTGTTTTTTAAAGTGAGAAATATTTGAAGAACCGGGAAGATTTTTAACTGAATCCTGGCATATATAATTAGGCCTTTTCATTACGATATGTAGTTTATTCATAAAAATAACAGCTTTAATTTTATAGAATGTTTAAAAATATATTGCATATTTATATGTTCTTGCAGTATTACGTTTTGCAGTCATTGTTTTGCAGTATGTTTAATGAAATCTCTATTAATATTAATTTTAGTTTTTCAATTTATGTAAGTTTAATTTTGTATTTCTTTTGCTTCTCTTTATTTTTTGAAATTAAAGCAATTACCAATTTATATCGTAAATGTTATTTGTGAAACTTTTTATAAACATTAAAAATATTTTCCTTCTCATTTGTTTCTTATTATTGTCTATTATGAAAGGTGGGAAATTTGTAAACATTAGAAAATTTATTTGAAATTTCTGTAAAATATAAAAATGAAATTATTTGAAAATGAAACAGAAATTGTTGGAATTTAATGAAATTTATGAAGTCATGTCATATTAAAAACAACAAAAACAAAATAGAAGAAAATATTATTTGTATTGTGGCAATGTACCTAAATTGTATTTTAGACAGGTGAGACAAAAATTATTTTATTTTTTTTTTGCTTTCTTTAATTTTGATTTTTAAAATGTTTAGTATTTAAATAGGCTTTTTTGGGGAATGTTATCTTTATTAATTAAATCGCATAATTTAATTAAAATGCCGGGTTTACCAATTTCGACAATAAAATCAACAGGTATTTATTTTGTTTTGTAATTTTTAACTTAATTGAAAATATTGTTTTGTTTTTGTTGGTTTGTATTGTTTTCAAAAATATTTTATTAATCATATGTTTTTTTATAAATATCTATACATATATACATATGTATAAATATTTATAAAATAGAATACTTAGTGGTTATTTAGAATGCAAAATTGCATATATGTAGATTGCATGTATGTATGTTTATGCAATTGCAATTGAATATTAAAACATTGATTTAAAAAAGGGACACAATATGCTCTCGAACTAGATTTTAATTATAAAAAAGACAAAATATTTGGTATTTTTTTGGATATTATTGCGATTTCAATTTCGTATTGAAAATTGTGCCTCAAAATTATTTACATAATGTACTTGGAATAGGAACTTATCCACTTATAAAAAAAACAATAAGAACTTTTATATTTTTAATTAGTTTTGAAGTTTTTTTTTTCCAATTAACAAAATGTGATTGAATTATAAATTAAAAGTAACCCTTATCTTTAAGAATGTTGTGATTATTTTAACAATAAATTTATTTAAACAATTATTTTAATTATTTGGACAATAAATTGATTTCTTCACAAAGAGATTTAAAATAAACAATTATGATTATTTTCAAGATTGCATTAGATTCTGTTTTAGTGTTCTTGTTCAAGTTTTACAAAATATATTTGAAATTAAAACGTTCCTTTAAATGACTGAGGGTAAACTAATTTAATTTTTGTCTTAAATTTAATTTATTAAACTAACACAAATATTTACGACTGGATGATTTATTTTAAAAGTGACCTAAGAATAACAATGTCAATAATTGAAATTTGCAGGAATATAGTTGGAATTCATACTTGTCTAATAGGAAATATAAATATTCTATAAAGAAAATATCCAGTTAATCTAATTTTTGGTTTGTTACCTACTTCAATTGAAATTTTTAACTAACTAATCAATAAAAATGTATTTGATTTCACCTATATAACCAATCGTATTAATAGAAAACCATTATTCTTATACTCATTGAAACACTGAGTTTCATTTACCTTCACAAGTTTTTTTTTTATTATTATTATTACATATGTGCATATTGTAATAGACATATACGAGTATTAAAATAGTTATTTTTAGTATCGATAAATGGTGCAGTAGATAATTAATATTTTTGACCTACTTTCTTATGCATATAACAATATTAAATATATGTATAATAATATAACATTACAAAATCAATGTACAATTTTTTATAGTTTTGAATTAAATTATTACTAACTTGATAGTGATAATAAACGGTTTAATTTTTTTATTTAAAAATTAAGTTTATTTTGAATGCATAGGTACTCGTACCATTCATTTCTAGTGTTGTTAGCTGTTGTATATTTAAATTTCTTTCAATTTGTAAATTAGCTTTTTATGGTTTTATTTGTGATATTGTAAATGTGTACAGTTTGCATCATGTTTCTGTAATCTCTAATTTTTAATAAAATGAATTTGTTAATTTATCACATTATTCAAATTTGTCTTGTGTAGAATAGACAAAAATTTTAATTACTTTATTCTTTATGATTTGTGGATGCAATATAAATTTTTCTCGAAGAGACTAATCCAAACTGTAATACCATAATATGTAAATAAACTATTGAAATGGGTTATAATACAGAATTGATTTACAATTCAACAAATGTTGTACTAAAACTAAAATCTTTAAGATAATAATGTGATCAAAAATTTTGTTTGGGATTTGATATTGGAAGTATTTCTAGACTATTTTGTAAGTAATGAATTATAAAACTGTGTTGTAATTTAATATTGAATTGTAAGAGTTGATATCATTTAATATCCAAGAGAATATTTTCTGAAAAATATATTATTATATAAAATAAAAATTTGGTTGATCCAAGAAAAATTCATAATTATGGCGAATAAAAAAAATCATAAATATTAACTTTTTTAATATATGTATATATACTTATATATATATATGTGTAAATAGATATATAGTTAGTGGAGAAATATTATTATTAATTGATTTGTTTATTTTAATTTTATATTTTTTAAAAAGCAAAAAAAAATGCATTTTATTGCTTATGAAACATTATAATGATGTGATACAGAAAAAATTTCTTGCTTCTTTTATTCAAAACTTGGTTTTTGTCACGTATTTAATTTGCTAAGAAATTATTAGCTATTTTGCAAAAAATTAAGATGTACATATATGCACTTACATACGAGTATGTCCTTCTATTCACTTATTTGTATTTAAAAATATACATACATAATATACTCGTATGTAACGTAATTAATATTATTTTGGAATATATTATGTATTTTGTTTTTTTTGACCATATAAATATCGGTCGTTTGCTGGAACACTGAAATAACGAATTCGAAAGTTTTGTAATTAATATATTTTTTTCATTACAGCATATAGAATTTTCAAATTAGAGAAGTTGTGTTTTTGTACAAAAAAGAAATGTTTTAAGCGCTTGCCCCTGCATAAATAACTAAGAAATCGTATTGTACTATTGTAGCAAATGAGCGATATTTAAAAAAAAATTATATAAATTATGTGCGTAGAAATTAAAACTATATAACAGGTTTTGTACAAAAAAAACAAAAATATTTTTTTCTTTTATTTCCAAATATGTTTCAAAATTTTAAATAACATGTACATAATATGGGGATTACCTTGTGAAACTTGTATTCATTTTTTATACTAAAACATGTTAAACCAGGTGCTGCTAATACATAATATATTATTAGTTATTAATTTTGTAGATATTGGTTTAATTGAAATTGATAATAGAAGTGAAAATTTGCTATTTTGTTCGACATATTGAATGAACATCTTAATTTCTCCTCGGCCCTTTTCCTGTAAAATGTTTAAGTTTTGGAATTCTGAGAAAAATGTGAAGAGAATTCTGGTTTCTAAATTTATAGACTGGGAAATTAAATGAAAATGTTTAAGTTTAACAGCGTAATTCGGCGATAAATTCAAAAATTCGGAAATAAATTTAAAAGCGTGATTCGGCGGTGTAGGGTTACATTCGGCATCATAAGATGATTATGATTGTAGGGTTAAATTTTCAGGATTATTTTTTCGTTTTAAAACAAGGAAATATTCATTATGAAATATTCATAATTGATACAATTATGCAAATGTGTGTACATTTTCGTATTTTGAATTTTATTCTTCAAAATGAGAATTTTTACCGTTGTTTGCTTGAATAAAGAATGTTATAGGACAGTAATGTGACACTGTTTTATTTACAGTCTTAGAAATTTTAGATTGACAAACATTGTTAATCCTATTTTATTAGACCTTATTTAAAGAAGTAGCGCCCTAATTGAAATCATTGTCAAAAAATGTAAAATATTTGGTAAATTTAATATGAAGAATTTAAGAAATTTTAAAAACATCAAACTGAGATCTAATATTTTTTATGTACACCCACTTTATTTTGTTATCAAGTTTTAAAAAATGAAAAATATTTTCAAAAAATACACATAACGCATTTTATCAAAATTATATACATACTCGTATATATATATATTTTAATACGTATTTATTTTTGAAATTTCTAATTTAAGCTGACTTTAAGATAACCTTAACTGTGGCTAATAAGCTGATAATAATAAAAAAAAAAAACAAAAAATATATGTAAACTGAACAGTATAAAAATAAAATAAACTTACTGCTATCTTTATCTTAATATTATTAAGCAGGTGAAACTCAAAATAAAAAAAATGAAAAATAAAATGAAAAATATTTGACAAAAAATTTAAATTAAATCTAGCAAAACATTGAAAAATGTGTTCGTACTACGTCGCACCACTAAAAGATATTGTTATAAAAGTATTATACTAATTATTATTATCAATATTATGGTAATATTTTTGTATCATAATATTGATATTTTACATTAGCTTAATTAAATTACATATGTACTTATATGAAAGTTTGTATTTATTTTCTGTACGTGAGGAAGAAATATTTGCTCTTTGTTCTGTCAAAAATTAGTATGATGTAGTAGAAGATCGTGTACATGCTCGTAGTTGCAGCAGCATAAAATATAAAAAATGTGGGCGACTAGAAAAGCAAATGAATGGAACAATACATAAATTAAACTGTTCTAGCTAGACGATAGTGATTCTCAACCAGTATACCGCGGGATTTTTGTGTTATACTATTAAAATTTTTAAAGTAATACCATTTTCACGGTGGTGATTGAAATTTATAATGCTTTATTCATTAGGAACAATGAATTAAAATTATTATTACAGTTTTTTTTTTTATATTTCATTAATCACATTAATCTGTGATCTTGGATTAACCAGTAAACTCATGAAAGAAGAGTGAGACTATTGCTATTATTGTGAATAAATTAAATTTTCCACAAATCTCAAGTAGAAATATCTAATTAAAAATTTTCTTTTTATTAAAAAATCTCGACTTGTAGTATTTTTTTTACCATAAGATATATTTAAGCGAATTCTTATAATGTAATTGTTATAAACGTTTGGAACATTTACACTTGTACATAAAATTTTGTGTAAACTTTTATATTATTTTGATTTTTTTTTGAATAATTTAACTATTAAGAGGTTAAAAGAAACACGCTTTATATTTGCTGCTTTATTATTTTATTTTTCAAATATTCAAATATGGGTTTGTTTATGGACAGAATAATAATAAAAAATTAACTCGAATATTTTATGAAAACTATGTATAAACAAGTAAAAATAAAAAAAAAAAAATATTTTTGTATTAAATGATATGCAAAGCCAGTTTGGTTATCTTTCACCTTAATAAGTATAGCTGCCTGTATAACATATATGTATGTATGTTTATGGTTAGGTGATTGAACAGCATTTTAATCAACAAAATTTTTGTACGATTTCTTAGTTATATAGAAAAAAAAAGGTGGACAAGAAGACAAAATATACGAAAGAGGTTATTGAAATTCTAAAATTACTACATTACTCAATATGCGTTTCTGGTGTGTATTTGCAAACGTGCTTTGTTTTAGTTTGTAGAATATGGAATAATTCTAAATTAATATGAGTAATTAATTAATCCGATTCAATAATAATTTCAAATGTTATTAAGTAATTTTAAGAGTGTCATCAATTGCATTTGATTTTTTTTTTCAAAACTTTTTACCCATACTGCGTTTTTAATGTATGTAATTAATTAATTTCTTTTGGTTAGTCAAGGTATTTGTCCTGAATTTTTATTTTATTAAATGCATATTCAAATTCCATAACACATACTTATGATAAATGAGGTGTTTATATTTAGCGAGGGGTGCTAACAATGACTTATGCATTTTTACATATTCTTTGTAAAAAATAGATTGTAATTTTGCTTATATGTAGAAATTATTTTTAAGGTTTTTATTTGAATTGAATAATGTACGTGAACAAATTAAAATTTTAATTCTTATTAATTGCGGCGAATGCTTAGTTCTTGAATTTGGAAGACCGTTTCATAATTTACGTAAAAATTTTCAATTAAATGAAAAACAACCTGATGATCATAATTTCAATTCGAATAATCAATAGTGTACAAGATATTTAAAGTAATATTATATATTGTAATTGTAAAATAAAAACATGTAAATACCTGGATTCTTTCGTTAATATTTATGAATAATTATGCGTGAAAAATAAAATTATTAAGTGTCCTTGAAGAGATTTTGTATTATTGCCACCTATAAGTTTTGCGACCTACAGTTTCTAGTAATGGGGCACGTAAATTTATGTAATTTTGTTTTTTCCGGGAAATAATTTTTTAAAAATTTAACATTTTCCAATTTCATCATAAATTCCAATAATATTGTAAATTTAACTCACATATCAAATATTATTTAAAACAATTTCAGTTTCAAGACTCCTAATAATACGGAGAAAATAGAATCAGCGAAAATTTTTATTGTTTTGAATAGAAAAGAGGAATGAAATTTTATCTTAATTTTTCCCTATATAACATTATGTTATGGTTTTTAATAATTTTGCAATTTGCAGTTAGAAATATGTCTTCAGACAGGACGATTCATACAGCATTAATTGAAGAAACTCATAATGTACCAATGAGTGTTATTATAAGACCAATACCTCCAGTCCTAGATGATAAAAAAGTACAATCGCTAATGGATACTATAAGAGTAAATAAATTTTTATATTTTTTAATTTTAATATGATTAAATAAAGTAAAATGATTTTTTTTTTGTTTTTGAAGGAAAATCCAGGAGAAGTTCCTCCAATTGATATATTATGGATAAAAGGTACTGAAGGAGGAAATTATTATTATAGTTTTGGTGGTTGCCATCGTTTTGAAGCGTATAAAAATTTAGGAATGCCAACGATACCAGCTAAAATAGTAGAATCGACTCTTGTTGATTTGCAACATTATTTGGGGTCAAGTACACCTAAAGAATTAAAGTGATCTTCAGAATGGACTCATATTTTTTTTAAATTTGTTTTTTTTTACAAAATAAAAAGATACTATACATGTATATATATATATATTATTTGATATTTAATAACAAAATTTTGTTGAAATTATTTGTTTTTATTATATAAAATTTGAAATAAAGTTATTATTGCTAAAATTTTTAATAAAAAAAGTTATTTTTATAATAATGATATTATTTAGTTTACCATTATGTAAAAAGTTTTTAGGTTTATTATATATAACCCGATTTTCCTGCAGAGTTTCCATTCAGAATCAGATCTTTTCTTTAGATATGGTTCAAAAAATGTAAAATCGACCCTTAGAGAAAGTTTTTTTTTGAGAATCGATTGGTTATTACTTTGTGCATGAAATGTGGTGTATAAAAATTCAAAAAAACCCGCTGATAATTTTCTTAAAAATAGTTGAAAACTTAAAACGACCCGTAGTAAAGGCCCAATTCTAGAGACCAGTTGTATCCTAAAAGTTGTTGAAAACGCTCTTTCTTAAAATAAAATCAGATATAAATTTTTGTGAAAATCGTTTAAGTCGAACATAAATGCACGAGTGGCAGGGAAAAGTGAACAGCAGACAGGTATATCCCCAAAAGTTTGCTTTTTATGCTTTCCTAGCGTTTATGTCACTTTCTTAGCGTGCAGAAATGCATTTTCGCCGAAATCTCGACTTTTTGTACTCAAAGGCGAAGACGAAGAAGAAGAATGTTGTATGTTTTGCGTAAAATCAAATTTCGATTGTGTGGAAACATGTTATCAGAAACAAAATAACCGTTCTTTATATCCGTTTTGCAGATATTTCCCAAAAATCAGACATTGTTTTAAAAGTACTTTGATTGTTTTGATTAATTAAACTCATACAGCATCACCGCTATTGACAATTTCGTAAATGCCAAAAACATATGTTTTCCAATAAGCAAATTCATTTTTTGTTTAGAAATTACAAATTTTAAATTTATATTTTATATTTACATATTACTTTACATATATTAACATTATTTTATAAATATGTTTATGGTTTAAAATTTTGCAATCGAAAAAAACGGAATAATAGATCGGTCGAATAATAATATTTAAAGTAACGCGATTAAAAATATATAAAATGTTTGCGAGGAAAGTTTTCAGCAGATTTCCTCCAAATAAGTTTTTTTTAACAGCTAGTAAGTTTTCGTTTAAAATAAAAACAAGTTTTATTTCATTTTTATTATGTATGTTTTTTTTAGGAAAATATTCTAAAAATTCGACCGTTAATCTAATTGATGCTGTAGCAAAAGTAAAAACCGAGTCAAAAACATCTTTACATAATGTACATCTAGGTCAGCCAACTCCTCATACACATCCTCATCTTCTTGATATAGGTGAAGTAACGCCTGGCATTACATTAACAGAATATAGAGGAAGAAGACTGAAATTATTATATAAAATTAAACAATACGCTGTCGACACTAAATCAGAAGCTAAACATCATATTGTAAAAAAAATTTAAATAACATTATGAAAAAATTTAATATTTCATTTGTGAATTTTTTTTAGGTAATCGTACCGTCAGCTAGCAAGAGATATATGAGCGATAAAATACCATATGTTTTCCGCCAAAATAGTGATTTCTTTTACTTAACTGGTTGTTTGGAGCCAGATTCTATCTTAGTTCTTGAAATTGATGAAAAAGATATCACTAAATCAACATTATTCATGAGACCGAAAGAAAAACATGCTGAACTGTGGGATGGGCCCAGAACTGGAACAGTTTATTCACCAGAATTCTTTGGTATAGAAGAAAGTTTCGATGTTGTTAACTTTAGCAATGTATTGGAAAACAAAATATCAAAGGCAAACAAGGCACTGAGTATTTGGTATGATATTAAAAATTCGCCTCAATCAAATTTGAGTCAAATCATAAATTCTTGTGCAAAATCTCAAATAAATAGTCCTACGGTATTTTTTCATATGTTAAGACTTCAGAAATCTAAAGCTGAAATAAATTTAATGAGGAAAACATGTCAAATTGCTTCTGAAAGCATAAACGAGGTTATAAAAGAAACGAAAGTAGGAGATTCTGAACATCATATATTTGCGTTAATGGATTTTAAGTGTAGAATGAAGAATGCTAGTTATTTGGCTTATCCTCCAGTAGTTGCAAGTGGAAATAATGCAACTACAATACATTATATCAACAATACACAATTAACTAAAGATGGTGATTTAGTTTTAATGGATGCTGGTTAGATTCTTAATTGTTATATTGTACGATTTGTATTTGTTTAATTTTTTGTTATTTTTTTTAGGTTGCGAATATGGTGGTTACACTAGTGACATTACAAGAACTTGGCCGGTTAATGGAAAATACAATACTGCACAAAAAGTTTTATATGATATTATTTTAACCCTGCAAAATGAATTATTAAGTAAGCTTAAAAAGATGTTCTAAAACGATTTATAATATTACAAAATTTTTTTTTCATAGATACAATGTTGAAGGATGGCGGCGATACTCTAGATAATTTATTTGATACTATGTGTTTAAAACTTGGAAAATATTTGCAAGAAATAGGTTTAATTTCTCAATCTTTACAAGGTGTTCCTCTGGCCAAGGTTTAAAAAATTTCAAGATAATATCTTAGCATATTTATTCAACTTATTTTTCATCTTTAAGGCTGCATATACTTTTTGTCCACATCACGTTTCACATTATTTAGGAATGGATGTTCATGATACACCATTAATATCAAGAAGTACGAAATTAGTTCCCGGTATGGTATGCACCGTTGAACCAGGTTTATAATTTAAAATTGTACTTTTTGTTCTTATTATTAATATGTATCAGTTTTATAGGAATTTATATTGGTTTGGATAGAGAGGATGTTCCCGCAGAATTTAGAGGTATTGGAGTGAGGATTGAAGATGATGTATATATTAAATCTGCAAATGAAATTGAAGTTTTGACTGCCAAATGTATTAAAGATACAAGTGAAATTGAGAAACTAGTTGGCTCAAAATATTAAAGTTTTTCAGAAAAAATTTTCAATGATGCTTCATAATTATTACTTAGATTTACAAATAATGAAAATTTATACATGCAAATCATTTTACGGAACGAAATTAGTAAAACCGAGTTCTGTTTTTAATATTATGGAGCAGCACGAGAGATAATTTAATATTATAGAGCATAATATAGAGTTTGAAAATATTTTTTTAATTATATATTAATAGAAATGTTCTATGATATTTAAAAAATTATTCTATAATATTACGTTTCAATAAAAGGACAATATTTTATATTTGTAAAAAAAGTACCTGTTTTATTTTATAGGAAATAGTGAAAATTAAGTGCTTTGTTTGAAAGATAGTTGAAGAAAGTCAATGCTATGTAAGTGTACATACCTTTAATAATGCAAGTATGTACTCTTCTTATGTACTATGAACTCGATTTGTGACTTAATTATTTTATCACTACTTGTAAAGTGATAAACAATAACAAATATCAACAGTAAAATACGTCATATATTTTAATATTCATGTACTTTTCTCATTTTTCGTCATAGTGAGAAAAGATTGTTATCATTAATGAAAATCGTACCCCCCCCATTGTCGGTATTTTGTAAGATATTTTTGTAGTTTCATTCATGAATATCAAAACATGTGACTTTTACCTTTATTTTTATCATTCTCTTTTCTATTTCTCAAATTCTCCTCATATCAAACCATAATTTTGTTTGTTTTTTTTTCTTGGTTAGAAAAGAACCGATGAGATTTGAGAAAAACTAACATTTGCGCAATATAATCTCTCTTGATGTACATAATCTTTGACATTTTTAAAATGTAAATAGAGAGCAGTCAGTTCAGTATGATAAGCGCCTTTGTTTTTTTGTAATTGAATTTGTGGTTTAGAATTATTTTTCAAGATAAATTTGCACATTTAGAATTTTTAACTCTGTTTGAGTATAATCATTAATTTTCCTGTGAAATATTGTTTTTCTATTTTAATTTAATAAAATTATTTTGTATTTAATAAAAATTTGAAAACTTCTTCGCTGTCTTCCAGAAATATTTATGCAAAGTATTACAAAAAATTTTACGAATTTATTCAAATCAAACTCCTAAAAAATTATTACAACAATTTGATTAAGATAAATTGTTATACATAAGGTAATATTGAAAATATTTGTAGTATTGAATAAGATATAATAAATTATTAATAAATTAACAATAAATTGCAGACAAATTTTGCGGACAAATTTTGCACAAAAAATGTCTATCTATAAGGATTTGCCTGAGGTTAGTTTTTTAATATAAAAATATTAAATTATGCACGTACATAAGTATATGTACACAACTGTGTACATTTTTTCTAAACACAGAAATTTATATAACATATTAACTTAGAATACAGAATACAAAAACCTTACTTACATGTTAAAATTCTTTTTAGGAGCATCCAAGAAAATTAATACCAGATTTATGTCGTCAGTTTTATAATTTAGGATGGGTAACTGGTACAGGTGGTGGAATAAGTATTAAGTTAGAGTAAGTTTTATAGAATTACTTTATACGTACGTCTACTTTTTTTTTTAAATCAGAGTACACTTTCAATTTTCAATATACATATTAATTTTCATAGCTTCCTAATTAGATATTGATTGCATTCCATTCTAATTTTGATTTTTTTAATATTTAATAATTCTAATAACATTTGCGGTTTTTCAATAACTTAATTTTTATATTATTTTTATAATATTTTATATTATAGTAATGATATTTATATCGCTCCATCGGGTGTTCAAAAAGAGCGTATACAACCTGAAGACTTATTTGTTCAAAATATTGAAGGTGACGATTTACAATTGCCACCAGAATATAAAAAGTAAGTACTTGTAACTATAATATAAATTTTACATTTATTGATAAATACCGTTTCATTACTTAATAATTTACTTTCCAGATTAACAAAAAGTCAATGCACACCTTTATTTATGCTTGCCTATAAACATAGAGGTTCTGGTGCTGTTATTCATTCTCATTCACAGAATGCTGTAATGGCAACATTGTTGTGGCCAGGAAAAGAATTCCGTTGTACTCATTTAGAGATGATTAAGGTAAACTAATATCTATGTTTTTAATCCGGATATTATTGATATATGAACTATATAGTTACATAAGAATGAAAACTTTTCCGTTTAAAATGTTTTGCAATTATAAATAATTGCAAATAAATTGATTGAATGGAATTTTTTTTTAATTACTATATATATTATGTATTTGTTTTTAACCTTCGCAAATATTTTATTTAATCTATATACATACATATCTCTGTTACTGAAGGGAATTTATGATGAAGAAAAATTACGACATTTAAGATATGATGAACAATTAATTGTGCCAATAATTGAAAATACAAGTTTTGAAAAGGATTTAGCTGATACAATGTATTCTGCTATGCAAGAATATCCAGGGACAAGTGCTATATTAGTACGACGTCATGGTGTTTATGTATGGGGTAGTACATGGCAAAAGGCAAAAACTATGTAAGTGACAAAAAAATGTTATATTTTTTTTAATTACCCCAGTTTAATTAATTCTTACATAAAATTTTTTTAGGGCTGAATGTTATGATTATTTATTTCAAGTGGCCGTTGAAATGAAGAAATGTGGATTGAATCCAGAAAAAACAGCAGAATAGTGTACAATTTTTTAAAATAAGGAATTTTTAGGTGTAAACGTAAACAATTACTCCAATCATCATATTATTAATCTACTATTAAAAATCATTGAAAAAAATGAAAAATTTCTTATATATATATATATATATTTAACTTTTGTCGAATATATAACTTTTACTAGACTTTACTTAAGTAACAATGTAAAAAGAAAAAAATTTTTTCCGTAAATTATCAAAAATTTATAAAAGAAAAATATGCCTATGTAGTTCCTTTTGAAGTTTCTTTATTATGCTCAACTCTTTTTTGTAGAGTAAAGTTAATTCTATCAGATTGATATATTGATCTTATTACATTAAATTAAATATTTAAAAATATTAATAAAAAAGAAAATTTTACAAAAAAAAAAAAAAATAATGTGATTATAGTCAAATATATATTATTAAAATAATATTGTAGAAGCGCAACTTATATACAAACAATTTTAAAAATATTTATGGTAGAAAAGAAAGATATTATGGTCGGAATATTTATGGTAGAAGAGCTATCACATACATTTTATTCATATTATTAAATTTATTCAATAGTAGCAAAGAAGAATGTGAACTATATTACTAAAAAAATTTGAACTTATTTAAAATAAAATTTGGATATTTTAAAAAGTTTCTACAATATTTTGTATATTATAATCACATTATTATTTTTTCAATATACATAAATATTTAAAATGCTTTAAAAATATTTATAATATTATGTCAAAACACCAATTTTAAGGCTAATGAAATAAGTTTTTTTTTTATTTCGATAATAAAAAAAGGAGTTTAAATCCGAATTTTTAAGAAATCTTTAAAACAGCATTTTGTTATTTCAATTAAAAAAAAAACGAAAAGAAATAATAATTGAAATAAATTAATAAATAATTCAAATTAAAATATATTGATTTATTCAAAATTAAAAAAAAAAAAACTAAATTAAAATTAATCCTAACTAATCGAAATAAATATATGAAATCTAAATTTTAAATATTTAAATTATCATCTTTATATAATATAAAAATATCCATTTAAAAATTTACCATAAATAATCAAAATTGTATAAATTTAATCTTTAAAAAGAAAAAAACAAAAATTGTATTTGAAATACAATAAAAAAGACAAATCATTTTTTGAAAAATATATACTTTAGCATTTTTAAAATAAATGCATTTAATAAATTAAAATTGGAATTTGTTGTATTTCAAATTTTATTATAATTGTTTAAAATTAATAATAATAAAAAAAATTTTAATTAAATTTAAAAATAAATTTAAAAAAAAATCTTTAAAATAAATTAATTAAATATAAAAATATTAAATTTGTTTCTGTTTTTTTTTTTGGTTTTTGTTTATAAAAAAAAAAAAATAATATGTTTTTAAATAATTTATTATTTACTAGTTATTTCATTATTAATTTTTGATTGTTATTTATATTTTATTACTTACAACTGGAAACCTTCTTATTATAAAATGTTGAATCCTTGCAATTTCCAAGTGGGATAAGCGTATTATAATTTAAAAATTTAAATTTAAAATTATTTCTAAAAATTTAAAGTAATTTATAATATTTTTAATATGCATTGTTTATTTTGAAAGTGACCTATCAAATTCATTTGAAATTTCAAAAATACTTTTAATTCCAAAACAATGATAATATCAATATTTGAAATTGAAATTTATGCTGTTGGGTAGGAAAATAAATATACTTTAAAAAAAAAAACCCATTAATCGAGTTTCTCATTAACGTACTTTAAAGAAACCCAAACGGAGCAATACTTCTTGTTTAATTGAAAAGAACTTAGGTTACTTTTAAAATAAACCAATCATATTTTGTTTGAAGTTCGATAGGCTTTTATTTAGAGAGAATTTCGGCTTTTATTTAAAGGGATAGGCATCTAATTAGAGAAAAATGTTTAAATAAACGAATTAAGTATTTTAATTAAAATTTCATTTTTATAAAAGTAGTGCCGAGTAAATATTTTATAATTTATAAGGAGCTGGTAATTATTAATAGTGGTAATTCTTTATAAAGAGCTGGTAGTAATTATTTTGGAAGTAACAAAATTTTTCCATTTTAAGTTATCATAATTGTATGAATTGTATTGGTTATAAATTAAGATGATCGATAGTAATTTTAAAAATTAAGTCTTTTTTTACTAATTAAATATTTGTTATATTTATAAATTTATATTTTTTTTTCCGTAAAAAGAACATTTAAGGTACATAAAAAATATTTATTCATACATATTTTTTATATAATATTTCTTCCTTATATATGCATGTATATTACAATATAAATATAAACAAAACAAATATACATTATAAATATTATGAAGTTTCAATGTCCTTAGAATTTATTCTTGTTGCTTTATTTGTATACAATATACATTTTATATTATATATTTATATTATGCCATTTTTTGCATTTAATGTTATTGAGACATTATTCTTATACATACATTCATTTTACTTAAAATAAACAATGATTGAGTAAAATTATATAGAGATGGAACCATTTGATTAATATTTTTTGATATACAGATTTTTTTTGTTTGTGTTTTCAATGTCTGTTATACATCTCTGTAAAATAATATCCTTTAAGAGGAAAATTATTATAATAACATTAGTTCAACAGGTTTTCTGCTCAGTTGTATTCAAGATATCGTTTGGCTTGGTTGTCCTAAAAAAAAAACGAAATTCCCCGTGGAACTGATATCAACTTATTTGTTGAAGTGGTAACAAAAAAAAAAAATACAAAAAAAAAAAGAGAATAAGTTATACGAATAATTTGAATTAGCAATTAACGGATCATATTAAATATGTCCATTGTTCGTTTTTTAACATTTACTTTGCGAATTTTATCTAAAATTTAATTTCAAAAATTATTAAACATAGAAATTTATTTTATAATTGAATTTTTCATTTAAAATCAAAATTAATATTTAAAATATTAATAATTTTTATAACAAGAAAGTGAAATTATGTAAGGACATTGAAAAGGACTCTAATAGTTAAATCGGGCTGAATAATTTTGTGATTTAAAAAAAACTAAAATAGTTTTGAATTGAAAATTTTTTAAGTTTTAAATTTTGTATTTATGTCTTTTTTCTTTTAGTTTTTATTTTTTCTTTTCAGCACATTTTATAAAATTTTGCTGGGGGTCTGTTATAAATTTATAATTACATTACCAAAATCACTTAGATTATTATTTTATCATTTAATTTATGGGTCCTCTGAGACGTATCATGTTTTGTCACTTCGTTAATGTAATTCTAATAGATGCGTAATGAAAGGGTCGATGAAAAGTAAAAATAATTTGTGGTGAATGAAAAGTTTGTATGAATTTAATCTAATAAAGTTATGGTAAAAGGAAATTAAATATAATCAGGGATCTAGTATATACAATTGCTAGTATATACAATATAATTACCTAAAATTTAAATATCTTAATATTTAAAATTAAATTTACAGAATTCTTATTTAGTTTAATTGACAACAGTATCATGTTTTGTAGAACAATATTACACGATCGAATATTAATAATTAAACAGTAGTTTCTTTTAGTATTAGAATAATGTAGGGGATTTTTTTCATATTTTAAAATTTGAAATGGTTACCTTTCTAATATTGAAAGTACGCTGTTGGATGAAATTTTAAGTAGAATTAATTTTAATAGAAGAAATTTTAATTTTAGAACTTAATTTAAAAATTATACTAAAAGTAATTTTTGTTTCTTTTCTTCGATCTTTTGATTCAGATCCTGATTTTATGTCTTTCCAACTGTAATACCTACTTTAACATGTGTACATATGTATGTCATTTAAAAAATCTTTTAAAAATCCAATAACTCTTGATTCACAAAAAAAAAAATTTACATAATTTTATACAAAAATTTCATTTCTTTATTTTTTTTTCT
This sequence comes from Condylostylus longicornis, assembly GCF_029603195.1. Lineage (NCBI taxonomy): Eukaryota > Metazoa > Arthropoda > Insecta > Diptera > Dolichopodidae > Condylostylus > Condylostylus longicornis. The sequence goes on from NW_026577982.1 coordinate 3,228,628, forward strand.
TGGGGATTTCTTATTAAAAAAAAATATTTAAAATAATGTCCTATTTGTATAAAAACCTAGATCATATTGTATTATACAAGGATAAGAATTTTCCAAGGAATTATTTTTATATTCACATAGTTTGCTTTTTTCGAAGAGTACAACGCAATTGCTGCTAAATTCACAGTACCTAATATATGAGATTTGCCTATAATTTTCTTGACTTTATTAAAAAAAGTGTAAAGTTTGGCCCAATTCGATTTTTGACTGAAAATTTTGAATTTTCAAATGCAACAAGTTGAGATAATTGGTAGGACTATTTAAGCCAAGTAGAATTTATTATTTAAATTTATTTAGTAATTTTGTAATAAAAAATGGCTACTTGTAACTGAAATCAATTTATTCATTTAATTATGGTGGACATATAAAATTCAAATTTTTTGAAAAAGTAATATTTTAGAAGAACATGAGGACTCAAATAGCAAAATTTTGTTAATTCATTTTAAAAGGTAAAGGATTAAAATGAATTCCAATTTCTGATATTTCAATTGTAACTTATACATCTTAATATAAAGCACGTTCGATAAATCCAAAGTGGAAAATCTGCGGAAATCTGAAAAAGTGGAATTACTGGAAAAATATTACAAATTCGAAGAAGAGAATAAAAAAAAATCGTTGCATATTGAACAATTACTCGAATATGTTGCAAATCTGCAAAAGTTTTGCGGATTTGTAAGTGTGTGTAAAAAGATTTTTAAAATTTAATTTAGAAATATTAGTGCATATCTCAGTTATTGAAAATCCCCAATTATCCTATAGAGAACTTCTAAAATGTGAAAATTCAGAAATTTTTCATGGCGTTTTTGAAAAAAAAAAATATTAAAGAGCTGAATAGAACTATATTAGGTGCTTCCTAGAATTTGTAAAAGTAAGATAAAAATTAATTAATAATAGATTTTCATATTTTGGCAAAGAATACCTTAAAGTTAACTTCTGCAAAATTATATAGGGAAATCAGCTTATTTATGACACATTTATATAAATTTTTCTCAATAAGAATCTTAAAAAGAAAAAATGTAAATTTTAAATTAAAAAAAATTTATTTGAGAAAATATTTTAATGTCTCAGAGGATTTCAATGGTCATTTCTTAGATAAAGGTAAATATGTTTTTTTTTTTCAAATATTTTCCAAGATGTTGGTTTTCTAAAGAAATTTTAAGCTAGATATTCGGTCTATTCATAAAATATTAAAATTCGATATGATTGCATTATAAAATTTTTAATTTAAAGTCTAAATAAAAATTTAATTTTTTTAAAAAAATAAAAAATTGTTCTTCCGTATAACTAATTTTAAATTAAATTTTCATTTCTAACAACATCCTTTTTGTTTGGAATTCCAGGTCAAAAGTATAATTATATGATAAAAAATTTTATGTACAACAACTAAAATATATAAGATCAATTTCCTTATTTACAATTACTTGATTCACGTTTTATAACAATCATTAATACATTTAATATTTCTGGTCTAGAATTTATATTTCTAACATCTTAAATATTTATTTTATTATTGTATAAATATAGGAAATACTAAAATAAATTAAGTAAATTGAAAACAAAAAAAAATACAAGATTGGTCAAAAAATAAAGAAAAAATACTAAGTTTGTGTAAAGCTACATTAATATATTTATATATATATTTATGTAAGTATGTTCAACAGGAAGTAAAAAAGAAGGTGAAATACGGTTTTATATTTATTAATAAATACACGTGCACCTATACCGTTATATAAGTTTTATATATGTTTTGTACAAAATTTATATGCAGCTTGTGTTTATATTAAAATGGACTATTTTATTTATTTTAAAGTATATTTTGGCAAAAATAATTTCCAAATACAATTCTTCAATATTGATAAATCTAAGACAATAATTGAAAATAGTGTATAGAACTAGAACATTTTAACAATTTAGTATTCAAGAAAAACTATCAAAATTTATTATATTTAACCGTATTCAATTAAGAAATAAAACGTTTTTGGCATAATACATTAGCTACCTATAATATTAACGTATGCTCATAATTTAGTCTAGCATCCTTTTTCTTTTCATATTCATTCTTGTATTAGAGAAATAACTTCTATCATAAACATATAAATTGATTATTAACCCAATTTACCTGTTATTAGATGTAATTTTTTATACCCGTACGAACGTATGTTCGAAGGGTATACTAAATTTGCCTTACCGTTTGTAACGCTAAGAAATAACGGTGTTAGATATAGACTCAAGTGTATGTTTTTGATCAGCGTCAAATTCTGAGTTGATTTAGCTTTGTCTGTCCGTCCGTCCGTCCGTCCGTCCGTCCGTCCGTCCGTCCGTCCGTCCGTCCGTCCGTCCGTCCGTCCGTCCGTCCGTCCGTCCGTCCCAACGATAACTCAAAAACTAATTGAACTAAGTTCACCAAATTTTCACAAATGATTTATTGTAGTAAGTGCCAGAACCCTATTTAAATTGGACATGATCGGGGTACCGGTTCGGGTAGCTGCCATACAACCTCAAAAATTATTTGGCTATATTTCAGAAACTATAAAAGCTGTGATATTGAAATTTCACACAAGTGAATATATTAGTAGGGCCGATGTGTCTCGTAAAAGTCGTTGAAATTATTTGGCTCCTTCTGGTACCTGCCATACAACTTCAAAAGTTATTTGACTATATTTCAGAAACTATTAAAGCTGTGATATTGAGATTTCACACAAGTGAATATATTAGTAGGGCCGATGTGCTTCACAAAATTCGCTAAAATTTCTTGGCTCTTTCTGGTAGCTGCCATACTACATCAATAGAAGTTTGGCACAACCAGTATTTTGAATAACACATTGTACTGAAATTTTGCATAAATTAATATGGTAATACGGCAACTTAAAGTCATAGTCTGCCCCATAGTTAGTTATGGCACATTAGTTATTCGCACATAGGATAACAAATTCGTACGGGTATCACAGAGTTGACAGGGTCAACTCTATTTTTTTTCTCGTTTTTTTATTAGGATTACTAAATATTGTATAAATTTTATTATTGATTAAATTTTCATAACAATAAATGGATTTGTCAGTCACAAATTCTATATAAATATAATATTCCAATATAATTGATTAAAAGGAATAAATCAGTGAAAATTCATTTTTATTTCAGAATTATTTCTTGAAAATAAATTGGATTTATAATTTAAAAGGAATTGTAAAAATATTGGGAAATTTCAATCAATCTGTTCATAATTTTTGATTTTAGTTAGAAATTGGATTTTAATTTAGATTTCAAAAAATAACTTTCAAGAATTTTATTCGTGTGGGAATAAAATTTGGAAAAAATGATAAATTTTTAATTTTAATTGAAAATTGATTGTTTAATGGAATTATAAATAAAAAATCACTTATTTTTTAAATGGTCCAATAATTTTGCATTGCATTTCAAGTTTTAAGTTAAAATTAGTTTATTATTTTTATTAAAGGAATCTCTTGTTGCAATTATTAAAGGTGTGATCAATAATGTTAAATGCCTTTTGGCATCGATTGCATTAACAGTCACCAACCGGGAATGTATTGTAAAAAAAACTTTTACATATAAACTTTCGTATATAACTTTCGCATGCAGTTGAAAACTGCTGTAGCAATAAATTACTTTTGATTTGGATATTTCGAGTACTAAATTTCAATAAAATAACTAATATCCGCTTTAAAAAGTTGCATTATGCATAAAAAGTAAAATCAGCAATTAAAATTTTTTTATTAGAATAATGGCAAAAAAAATTTAACATACTACTTATAGGTAATTGACGTAATTAAAAATGCGACATTTGTTTTTTTATCAACAGAATACGACTACAAGTGTAGTCGTATTCTGTTGATAACATTAAAAGTTGTAATACGTATCCTAAATCGATTAATATGCAAAAGGATTCAAATCGCATTTTACATTATCGATGTAATGCTTACATCCAATTAGATTAAAATGTTGAGTTTATTATCAGAAATATTATTCCCATTATGCTTGAAACTTTTCTGCAGTATACGTTAAGATCTCTTTAATTATATGAACAAAAAAAATTAAAGCCTCAAAAAAAAATTTTTTTTTTGTGAAACTTATTCGGCCAAAAACTTGATAGTAAAACGTTTTATGAATAGTAATTTTCTTATTAAAAAAAAATTTTCTTTAACTTTGTATGAATGTTGAAAAATAAAGTTTTATATATAGGGTAAGAATATTAGTAGTTTTTTAAAAATTGAGAAGGATCACTTGCATCACATTTTATTTTTAATGTCCATCTCTTACACTATGTTTTTTGTTTTAAATTGAGAAATTTAGTTGCAGTATAGTTGAAAATACATAATTTGTTAACTACTGAATGTTTAAAAATATTGAGAGAGAGAAAAGTGAAAATGTAAAGAAGTTTAGAGTAATATTGTAATACTGAATTTTTTTGGTTCTTGCTAATTAATTGATTCTTAAAATATTACTCATTAGTGGCTTATTAGCAAATTATTTCAGGAAATGTAAGATCTTACTCATCTTTATTTCAAATGTTTTAATGTACTTAATGTTAAATTATATATAAGTTATAGGTGTACAACAGAATACTGAACTTATAGGTTTACAACAGTTCTATGATAGTATTTATTTCATATATGAAAAATGTACACATAATATACGGAATTATACAATTATTATATTCAAAAATAGTGTGAATTAATTATTGAAATTGGTAGAGTTATATGTATATTGAGATATATTCAGTAACAGTATTATTGAAGTTGTTAATAATAGAAAAATTATGTTCTACACAAAATTTATAGAATATTTAATCATTTAAATGTAATACGATGTGATTAAATTGAATATGCTTTTATTAATACACATTTAAAAGTACTAATAAAAGTCAGATTATCATGATTTTTCACTAAAATTCAATTACAATTTTGAGTTTTCTAATTTCATTTTTGAATTAACAGCGTGTGTAATAAAAGAAAATAGTACTGTCCCTGTAAAATACATAATCAAATGCGATTCCAAAAATATTAATGTCTGTACAAATATTCATATTAAAAGTGCTAATAAAATATAAATTTAAAGTAAATTTTACAATTTGCAAAACAAATATTACAGTTTAAAAAAAAGTATTTTAACTTTTACCAAAAGTGGGATTAAGGTTATTTTATACAATTTTCAATATAATTTGTTATGCACTTTTCTTATAAAGCATGTACTCAATAAATGAAGTTAAATTAATTATATTTTATATAATAATCTTAAATAAAATATTGGTAATATATTCCAAATTTAAATGTTAAAACTTGTCAACGAAAATTAGTAGGTTTTTTTCCAAAATTTCCAATTTAAATATGAAGATGCTATTCATATAGGATAGTTGTTATATCTTATATATTAATTTTATAAAATTTAAGTTATTTTTTAAATTAACAATATTTGTGTTTTATTATTTTTAAAAAATGTATAATTTTTCTGCAAAATCCACAAATTTTATTGATTTGTAATTTTATTTTCAAAAGTTTGTGTGTATATTTCGTTAAGGTTTAAATTCTTTTAAAAATATTTTTATCAGAGTGATAACTATAACAACCATTAAAAACGAATAGAATATATGGAATTTTTATAAAAATTTGACGATTTTTCTTATTTTTCTATAGCAATTCCATACATAAACTTTTATTTCATAAATTTTTTTACATTCCCACATAGTATATGTGGGATATTTTGATTTACGATATTTTAATAATAAAATGGGTTTCATATGGGAGAATAAATTTATGTGAAATGTGTGTATTATATTATGTTCATATTGTAATATGTGAATTTGTTGAAATACGAACCGTTTTACAACTAATTGGTCTATTACAATATTTTTAAAAAATTTTTAATAAAATCCTTAATTATAATTAAACTATGTATGCTAAATTTACAATCTATCAACTTAATAATAATTAAAAAGATCGAGATTATACGATCAAACTCTTAGTTTACGAAAGAATTTAAGTAATTTACTGTAATTTTATAATTTACTATAATTTATTAATTACGTTTGAGAAATTAAAAGTGCTACATATTGCTTTTATATTTAGAATAATGCATTAGAATTCTAGTTTATATCTAGAATAAAATTTGACTATGAAAAATGTAAATTATATTTAGAATATAATTTATATTTTTCATAGTTGAATTAAGCTAACATTATTAAATTACTAAAAAATTAAACAAACTTATTTAAAGTTATGGAATAAAAATAAATAGTTTAATAGAGTAATTATTACTCGTTAATTTTTTCTATTCAAAAGTATAGAAATGAGGAAGAAATTTTTCAATATTATCATATTTTTTTGATTGCTCTGACAATTTAAAATAACAAATTTACATTTTAACTAATTAATTAAACATATTTGTATTTATAATCGTTCTTAAACAAATACGAAAAAATAACAAAAATTTATAAAAAATTGATTGTAATATTTCGAGATGCTCTTCCATATAAAATTTGTTTCGTTATAGAAATATTTATAATTTTCCAATTTCTAATATTAAAGTCATACAATTCAGAAATTTTAACACAAATTCTTTGGAGATTTAACTGATAACTTTTTTTAATGTTATGATTGTTATGAAGAAAATAATAATTTTATGGCATCAAGAAAAAAAAACTTTTTTAACGTCAATGAACTTATCTGATTTTCATCAATTTTTTTCATCATCATTTTGTAATTTTCTTATGTTATGTAATTCTGCTCTTGTGAATTTTATTTTTCCCATTTTTTTGGTTACTTATGAATCAAGAAAGTTTTATTTCATTGACAGAATTATATTACAAATGGCTTACATTCTGATTTCTCCTGTCCTTCAATATACGATATAAAAAAGAAAAATTGCTAGCGTGTCATACCCTTTCCATGTATAAAGAATAAAAATCATAATATAGACTGATAAGAATGAAGAATAAATTTGTATAAGAAAATTATTTGTTTGTTTGTTTCTGCACTCTACACATTTCATTTTCTTTCGAAAGAAGGATACTGATCTGTATCTATCAAGTTATATTGAACTATTGACTTTGAATACAACAATGAAGTTTTCATGTTAAAAAAATAGAAAAAAAATACATGAGTTTTTATTTTTCACTTTTTGAGTTTTGTTTGGTCAGTTTTTGATTGTACGTATATGTATAGAAAATGTTATTGTGAAAAATTGTTTAATATTATTTTTGAAATTTAATTTTAGAAGAGATTTGCTATACATACATAGCATATGTTTGAAGCATTTCTATAAGAAATATTTTTTGTTATTCATTATAATTTCTATCGTTTGAGTCAGTATTTATATTTTCGATTTTTACTGTATTAACTTAACATTATATACGAAAAAAATAGAGCACCTTATTTACAAAATGCATATATGAACATTTTTTATACAATAAGGAGGTTGTATTCAACCATGAAAGTCTGTTTTAAACTGTAAATGATTAAACTTTTTAAATTCTACTAAAAAAAGTGTCACGCTACCATAAAAGTCTATTAAATGCAAGAGATTGTAGTCTAAAACCCTATATAAGGGTATTCAAAATTTTTTCAGATTAAAAATTTTGGTTTGTTTCTCATTTTCTAATAATATGTAGTTATTTGAACACTGCTTTCTTGATTCAAAGGGCAACCGCAAATTTTATACTCTTTACTTGACCCGCCACTTCTACAATCTCTTTCAGATTTTGTGTTTTAATTAATAATTGTTATTTTAATTTTTCCTTTTATATTGCTCTTTACCTAAAATAGATATTAAAATTAAATTAATTTTTGTAATTCTAATAAATGGAAGTCAAAATACATACCCATTTTTCGTGATGTTTAATTGGAAAACGTGGACTTGCCTCTTTCGAAACATGTTCCCTTTAGATTTTCTTTGTCGTCTTTTTTTCCTCATCTATTGCCTTTTTAGAGACATTTTTTGCTTTATTGTACTTTATTACTAAATATGTACATATATTCTTTTCTAAAAAAGAAATTTTTTAATAAAATTTTTAAAATAAATATTTTTACTTCTCTTTTTAAAGCTTTCCATGTTTCCAAATGAAAGCCACATATAAGTTGTTAACGATTTTAAAAGTTTATTTCATAGAAAAAAAGTCGTCAAACCCTGCCTTCAGTGGTAGCGAATTGCAAAATTTTTTTACAAGTGAAAAAATTTGTAATCTTGTTTGAACCATTTCTTTCAAACTATGTCGACATTAAATATCTCCGGAGCATTTAGCTTAATTCTGTTTTTCAATCACATTTCTTAAATAAAATTGTTCTAAATTGCTGCTAGTTGAATAATTGTACGATGCGAAATAATACCAGTTGACTATTTATTTTTAACTTCACATTTAGGAACCTTGAAACTACTTTTAAGTTAATCTAGAACTGCTTATACTTATTACTTTAATCTCTGGTTTGGAAATTCATAAATTTCTTGAAAACTTTCTGTGAGTTGTTCCCTTCTTCTTAAAAAATTTATGTGAAATCTTCTTATAAAATTATTTATTTTGAATCCTAAATCAAAAAAAAAAATAAAAGAATAATAAAAAATTTTCATTAAAATAAGTGTGTCAATTAAAAAAACAAAAAATCATATATAAAATTTTATTTACTAAAAAAGTAATTTTCATTTTAAAAAGTTTATTTTGTCTTTTTAATATTTATTCAATAAGTTTATTAAAAAAGGATAATCAGAAAATGTTGAGCAAATAATGAAAAAGCACTTCAATATTTCCTTTTTCTTTGTTGAAAATACAATACGCACATAAGTATATGGGAACACATATTAGATGCTTATATAATAAAAGCTTCTGACATTTAGAATGGCTCTTGTAAAATAAAATGAATTTCCTTGATTTTTTATTTGAGTATATTTGGGATGATATTGGAGAAAATTTCTTCCTAACGGTATTTCTGTATTTTTTGTCTTCCTTAGAGTTTTTGATAAATTTGATAACTTTTGCTTATGAATTTAAATTAACCTTTCTCAATATATTAATATTTTCTATGCCACAGGAAATTTTAATTGGGTGATAAAATCCACATGTACTTAAAATATGTTCAGTTGTTAACAAAAAATTTGGATTGCATTCGGAAGTAGGAATATTTTCTGGAGGTAATTTAAAAATAAAATGTGTTTCAGTTTAGTATATTCGATTCGAAGTCTATTTATGTATTTAGAACAAATTGATTTTTTCCCAAGGCTAAATTATGTTAGCCAAGGCTATTTATGTTAGCACATTGCAAATTCTTGTTTCTCTTTTATCATTTTGTGAATTAAAACTTTTGGGTCATTAAAATTATTTTAAATTTTTAGCCTGTAGATTTAAATAAAGCATTTTTTGCTAATTTATTAACTGTTTCAATTCCTTTAATGTAACAATGTCCTGGTATCCAAAGAAAGGACACGGTATTTAATTTTTTTTTGAAAAATAACTTTAATTTTTAAGGCTGTAGGATATGTTAGCAATTAATTTTTTAAAATTGCAATTACATTAGAGATTTGAAAATAGAATATAATTCCGATGAGAAAACAAAAGTATAGTTAGGTAAATAATATTCCCTTGTTATTGTTTCATTAATTGCAGATCCATTTAATATGTACTGGACAATAATTCTGATATTTATTAATGAAAAAAAAATAAATAAAGAGAAAATTTTACATAATATTCGAGTATTGTGCTTGTGTATACTGTCACTTTTTTTAATATTTAAAAATATAATAAAGACATCTATTTAAAAACACAACAAATTTTTCTTTTGTAATCTTTATTTATCCTTATTTTAACTGTATATTATTTAATTTCATGTGGATCCTTAATCGAATTAAAAATATAAATATTATGAATGTATGAATGAATGAATCTTATTTCTTTCTATAAATTTTTTGCTCTTAAATTCTAAATATAAACCAAAAAATTTTTACGATCAAAAACAAAACCGAATGTATTTAATGTTTTCACTAACAAAAAGTTTAATTCTAATGCTCATCATATACAAGTATATATAGAAAAAGTATTTAGAAAAGCCACAAGGATTATTCATTCAAAATGCTTTTGTTGCACACAATAGAATTCAAATAAATACAAGAGCATTAAAGAATTGCATTCGAAAAAAATTTTATTTGCTCTTACTGAAATAGAAAATATTTCAAGAGTTATTTTGCCATGATATTGAATTTAATTCTATATACGAGTATGTATATGTTTGGATCTTCGTTCATCTTTTGTAATAAAGAAATTTTTACATATAGTGTGTAGAACTCTTCTTGTATAGTTTCTGTACTTATGTATTTATATATTATTTTAAATAGATTGAGAAAAATACATACTTAAAATAGAATCTCGTATTTGAATTAAATTTTATTTCTTTATAGTTATTTTGGTGTACACACACAATCAATAAAAAATTATTTTGATATAAGAATATAAGTATATGGAAAACAGCTTTGAAGTTGTTATAGGCGCGCTGCTGTAGGCAAAAAATAAAATATAAATAAAATAAAAAAAATAGGATAATAGAAAACATTTCTTATTTTGTCTAGGATTATGAAATTAGAATATGTATTGGTACACCTTTATCCTAATTTACGAGAAAATAAATTTTAAAAACAAGTAAAAACATTAATTTTGTTCTTTGTTAAATTCGAATGATCTCAGTTGAGTTCAAGTTCTGTTAATTGGCCAGTTTCGCTCATTTTCAATACAGATATGCCTAAAGTAAAAATGGTCATTCTTTGCGTTCTCAAAGGAGTACTACAATAACACACGGAAAATGGGAGGAAATAGCTAGATCGACTTAGAATTTAAATATGGGCAAAAATTTTGTATTTTATGTAAATTTTGTACCATCTATATAATATGTTGGATGTGCATAATAAATAAAATCAAATTTACAAAAATTTATTCGCACGCTTTAATTTAAGTTTTTGTTATGAGCATTTGCGTTATTATTTTACCAATTATTTACCGTAAATTAGGATATTGGTGTATTCACTTTCATTAATAAGTAAAATACTTTTTTTTTTCTGTCTTCTTTTATATAATTATAATGGAGGATTAAGATAACATTTTATATGTAGGCATTTGTGCTTCTCTTCATCTACTTATGATTATTATACATTTATTCACATTTTTAATAAGTATAAGAAGATATAAAATTAGAAATGCTTAATAATATTCAAGTAATTCGGAAAGAATTTCTTAAAATGATTCTTAATTTAAGAACTTTTGTTATTTATTACCACAAAATTAAATATAAAACTTTATAATAATAAAGTTTTTGTATAATTTGTTTATTATAATTTAATATAATAAAAATTGACCTCTAAAACTGTTTATTCGAAAAATAATTAACATTTTAGAGGTCAAATTAATATTTTTCATTAAATAATTTGTTGTTATTATTAGATTATATTCAAGTTAGTAAATTAATTTTGTTTGATCTTGCGAAGTTTTTTAATTTTATTGGAATAGATTTGTTCAACAAGTTTGTATAATTATTTAATAAACTTTTTTTTTTATTTTATGATTATACTGTTAGTATTATGTTGAGTGTACCCTTCGTCGGTTAAGAAGCAGAAAGCATTAAGTCAGGAAAGAGTAAATCGTAAAATTGTAAAACTAATTATTTATTGCAATGGGATTGGTCTCTTTAATTTCTAAACTATATTCTGGATTTGCATGATTTTTTGCCACAACAAAGAATATATTTTTCTGATTAGTTTCATCTGGATAATTTGAATTCTCAAAAAATGCACTTAGTGTTTTCTACCTTTTAACCGACGCCTTGTTGGTTGAAGCTATTCTAGTGGGTATCAAAATCAATTCGAATTTCATTTATTAATAGTAGGTAAAATGTAAAAAGTGTATTTAATTCGTTAATAGTAGACGAAAACAGGGTTACCCATGTTATCAAAATGATATTTTTAAAAGGATATAATATATGTACCTCATATGTTATAAAACGTTATACAATGTATGTACGTACTATGTATGTATTAAATTACTAAGTGTTATCATTAATTATGTTTTGTTGAAAATTTCACTCAAAATTATTCCTCAATAAATTTAAACTCATTAGAACATCACCAAAAATTCACAACTCATAATTAATTAATCACTCACAAAAAAGCTCAAAAATGAGATTTTTATATTGAAAAATCGCTCGAAAAGTCATTAAAGGAAGTATACTCAACGAATAATTACTCAATAGTGATTTTTTTCTTACAAGTGTAAGATTATTCCGAAAATGGAAAAACGGCTGCGTCTAAAAGCGCAGTTCCCAATTTTCTAGTTTTAGTCATTATCTTTTTATAACCATTCAAAAAGTGTGTTATATAACTTAATGCAAATTTCTTCATGCAACTGCAGAACAGATGGATGACGTAATCAAAGGAACGAATTAAAGGCAGAAAAATTCATTAAAAAATTTTTCTTCTCGAACTGGACTCGAACCAGTGACTTTCTAGGTGGCTTTCTAGACCTACCGCTTTCTAGGCGGACGCTCTACCTACTGAGCTACAGAGGCATGAAGAAATTGCCGACGAAATGTTCTCTACATTGCTTTATACTGGTAATTAAGTGTATTATATAACTTTAAGCTATTGAATTACAAAATTTTAGTTATACAACAATAATTTTTATTTTCCTGGTTGTACTTTAATCGTGGATGTTTTGCTCATAAATATTTTTTCTTCAATATGCTGGCGAATGATTCGTTTTATATATATTTAACTATTTTAAAAAGTTCGGCAGAAGAAAAAGCTTTGTCATTTTGAGTGACTTCGATTGTAGTATAAGGTATCTCAAGCAAACCTTATTTATTTTATTTCCCAGTTTTGCTAGCAACTTTTTACCCATATTAAAACCCTCACCTAAGGTCCAATTAATAAATTTTTTTAATGATTACCAAAAACTTACACTGACATATATACAGAAAAAATTATTGTGCATATAATTTTATTTATAAAATATTAACATCACTAAATCCTCTATAATCTGTAGAATCTATACATTTTATTAAAATCGTTATAATAACCATATCTGCTGCCCAATTGATGATGAGTAATCATTAATTTTTGTACTTGTTATAATTCACAATCTGCAAGGATATCTTCATTTTTTTTTTAAATTTATTAAATTGTTCTACATTATACTTTTAATAAAATTTTATTTAAATTTAAAAACTACTTCATATTGTGCGATAAATGCATTCACACCCAATTAAAATACAAAAAAAAAAATAAAATTTAATACCAATTTGCATAAGGAATTTAATTCCAATGCATTTATCATTTACATATTATTAATAGCATTCTTTACTGCTGCACTAGATACATATACATATATATAAAAAATCCTTGTTAAGTTTTGCTTTAAGGTAGGTCAATTTAGGTAAAATGTTCATATCAATAAGAAAATACAAATAAAAAAATTGAAATTACAAAACGGAAAAAAAAAATTGAATAATAGGAATTTTTTTTTTTTTTTATTAATAAAATGTACAATGTACGTATGTAAGAACATGAGTAAAAAATGTTAAAAGGATAATATTGATTTTTAAAGTGGGAGCATGAAATGTAATGTAATGTACATTTTAGCTTGACAAATTATTGTACATAACATTCATGTTATACTTGTACATATATAAATTGTATACCTGTTGTATGTTCATAACTGTTCTACTTTTGTTCTGAATTACCTTGCATATGGTTCCTTTTATACGATATTCTCTTATTCATATGTTGTGTTATACACATAGTAAAATAACAATCGTAAATTATTGTAGTTTAGATGATTTTAAATTTAATCTATGTAATTTATTGTACAAATGATTTGTACAGATAAAAAAAAAATAACCATTATCCTCATTTATTCTTAAGTATTTGAAGTTTAATTTTTCTAAACTGATTTGTAAGAATTGGGATCAAAAAATGATTAAATTGTGTATAATTGTTAAATGAATGTGAAAATTCATAAAATTTTTATATTAAAAATTTTTATAAGGTGATTTTTTAAAAGCGAGATTCTAAAGTCTGCATAAACAAAAAATATTTTAATTTCAATGATGTCGTAAAATTGTCGCTATACAATTATTTATATATACATATATATTAAAAATTTAGTTGAGAAGTATCTGTACATATTATCTAATTTTGAAGATTATTTTAATTTATGAGATGGCACCAGTTAGCTTAGGTCTAATTTCTTATATGGTTAGTTCAGAGCTACTGAACTAACGAAATTAAAAAGGCGTAGAATAAGAGAGTGGGAACGGTTTTCGGTAAATTTTTTTTCCCAATTTTTGAGTTATTTATAAAGAAATAAGCATTTCACATATTTTTTTTTTGTGCAAAAATTCCATTTCACTAGCTTGAAAATTGTTACTAACAATAAAAAATTATAAAATTATATTTTCTTAAATTTGCAAATTTTGAGTTATGTCAGTATTGCAAGTGATATATACGAGGTAAATCGTATATATAATGTATAACATATTGATTGCATAAAAGATTCAAGTACTTTAAAGAAAAAATACTAAAAATTTAAATAAAATTCTTTCTTATTTCCATTTCATTCTTATATTTATTCTCATATTATGTTAAATGAATATTATTTTGCCATCAGAAATTATAGAGTACACTCAATTTAAATATTATAATATGTAGTGTGGTATATAGTCCATAAGAGTCTTTATAATTCATAAATATTAAAATAGTTATATAATGTGAATTTTTATAAATAATGTCTATGACATGTCCTAGTTTTCAATATTATGCACTTAAAAACTGTTATACATTTACATATATATATATATATATATATATATATATATTAAACAAATATCTAGACTCTTATAATATTGTTCTTTATGACACTTTAAATATTATAAATTTCAATATCTTGTCGTTTTTTTTTTTAATAAATATAATTTATTATGTAAATAATATTAATTCTATATAGTTAAAGACATCTTAATTTAGTAATTTTTTTTTTCAAATTGCAATATTTTAAATTTTTTTATATTCTAATGTTGAATAAGAACCGTTTTATTTTGTAATGTAAGTATTTATTTTGTACTGTTAGTATTATACAGTTATAAGTTTATCAATTTCCGGGATTGAGATTTACTTACATACTTGTATTTTATGAAAATTTATTTGTTAATATAAACTAATTTTAAAATTTGCTTTAATTATATTATGAAGATGCATAAGCGTTATACACATATAGTAATTTCCAGAATATTTGAAGTTAACTACATTTTCCTCAGGTTGTGTTATTTTAGTAATAATTTCTTTAACCTAGATAAATTATATGGGAATCTGCAAATTTTCAGCATAATCATGTATTTCGCTTTTCCATCTCACTTTTTATTGACTCTCAAATCAGGATTCTCAGTATTTTTAATGAATACTTCATTTTTCAAATAAAATTATTAATTTTTCAATAAAATTTTTGCGTTTTTTCTCAAATTATCGACTGAACGTCTCACTTTCAATAACAAAGTGAATAAATTTTTGTATACTATATTTAAAGAAAAAAACGAGATATGCAATGCGGAATAATTTTTCTCACTCGAAATTTCCATTATACAAATTGACATTTACTCATAACGAGATAGACCATCAGGCTCTTAAACTCAACTTTGTCTGGTAAAATTAGTGCTAAATATATGCATTCACGTTTGCTCTCATGTATAACATTCTGTTTACTCATAATTACTCAAATTGTCGTCATGAGAATACTAAAAAAATTACTTTATGTATTAAAAAAGTATTATGAAAATTTAGAGGTAAAAATTTTTAATATTTATTTTTCTCAATATCTGGAATGTCATTAATCCTTCTTTTCCAATTTTAAATTTGTTTATTTATAGAAATAGCTAGAGGACATTAATCATTTAATTCATAATATAAACTTTGACCATCACATTTTATATACTTGCGTATAGTTTCTAGAGTCTTATATTTTCATTTTTATAGTTTTTTAATATTTTACAACTTAATAATTGAAGTATAGTACACACAATTGAGTAAGTAATAAATGTAATATAGATTGCACATTCAATTCATATTGTAAAAAAATAAAAAAAAAAATAAAAGTAAATAAAATTGAAAATTATTAAAAGGTGTGCCATTTATATTGAACCTTAATAAATTACCGAAGACAATATAAAAATTGTTTAATTATAGAATTTCCTTGTACATATATTTTTATCTGTTCTACTCGTATATTATATTCGATATAATACTGACATATGTAGGTAGTAGGTACATACATATAATTTGTAACAAATGGAAATTTTACATTTTAATGAAATTGTAATAAGTTTTTTTTTGGGTTATCAAACATATTGAATTACAATAGAAAATTAATGTTGAATTTTATTTGTATGTCCTTTATTGTATTGAACGGATAATCTTCACATTAATTTTAAAAAATATTTTCATATAATAATTTTAAATTAGCTGTAGGAGTTAAAGAGAAATTAATTTTATAATAGAATGGCAGTAATAATATTATTTACTCTTACTGTCTTGCAAGATATAGAGAGCAACTTAGGAAAGAGAAAAAAAATGTATGAAATGCTCTCATAATTACAAATCATAACATAGGACAATAATGTACAAATTTAATTGTTGCCAAAAGCAAATAATAAAATTGTTAAAAAATTGTTTTACAGCCAATAAATAAGTTTTACTACTTAGTCAGTCTTTGTGTTCCCTTTTTGCAGTTTTAAATTGATCAGTAAACAAAATTAATTTATATTCTTTAAATTTTATTCCTTTAAATTGATATATATACTTATGCAATTCTATTTTATATAGATTGCATTTCCTAAATATAAAAACATAGAAAATTATATTATTTTTATAGATGTACCAACATTTTTGTTTTATATAAATGTTATATAAAAAATGTTGAAAAAGTTGATAAATATTTGATGTTTGATCCATTTTATATAAGTGTTATACATATATTGTAAAATTTTATGCAATAAAATTTAAGGATATACAAACAATTCAAAATGAACAAATGAGAATTTTTAAATTTCTTTAAAAGTTATAAAATAATGTCAAAAGTGGCAGCAATTTCATTTTTTTTTATAAGTTTAATGCATCGAACGTGATCATTTTATTATATATATAGATTTTCTTGAAATTTGATAAAATTTAAGAAATTCTCTTGTTGGCAATGATATTAAGTTTAGAAATTGAAGAAAAATAAAATTTTAAATTTA
This sequence comes from Condylostylus longicornis, assembly GCF_029603195.1. Classification (NCBI taxonomy): domain Eukaryota; kingdom Metazoa; phylum Arthropoda; class Insecta; order Diptera; family Dolichopodidae; genus Condylostylus; species Condylostylus longicornis. The sequence goes on from NW_026577982.1 coordinate 3,245,928, forward strand.
ATATGATGACGTAATTTTATGAGAATCGTTTTTTATCTTAAAAAAAATTATACTAGAAAATTTATATACGGATATATTTTGAAAAATATTTAAAATTTTTGATGAAAAATACAAAATTATTTTGATGAAATTTATTAATACATAGTCAGTGTTTTGATTAAAATAATAAATTGTCTTTTTTACAAATATTCCAATTGTGTGTATTGAACAGACCTATTTAAAATATTGAGAGGAAAGAGATGTGAAAGAGGGGTAAAATAAAATTATGGTCAACTCTTGCAATTTAATTTACAATACTGTGATATTTTTGAAAAGTTCATTAACAATAATTAATTGTTATATGACTGTCATATGTGTCCATATGTTAGATATGTTTATTATATGAAAGTTAATTGGAAAAGTGCATTTAGGGAAATTACTTTGCGGTTTAATATTATTGACGGTTACTTAAAAAAGTTTAAACTCTAACGAATCTGAATAGTACTAAAGAAAATAATATAAGGTTATGATTTTTAAATTTTTTGTGAATTTCGAAAAATCTTACTTGTACTGAACTTCGTGCTCTTCAATTTCTTATTTTTAAGAGATTTAACGAAACGTTACATAACGTATTACACGTATTACGCTACATAACATAATAGGCATTTTCATAAACGCAGTATACCGTGATATATAGTTAGTACTGCGCTATATCTATATTCATATACATAAACAAATATTTCTAACTTAACTTGCTCATAAACATCGCTCAATTTTTTGCATAATAGCGAAATTAATATGAGGAGCGCTGTTAAATCATGTGAGCTGTTTCGATTTGACACAGAGGAGTTAAAATATATTGCGTAATCAGTACGTTATACATTTTTGCAGTATTTCATTTCGCAGTTATTGTATGAAAATCTCTAATATATTAAATTTCATTATTTTAACAAAGCCTTTGCTACAAAATTCAATTTATACTGTTACAACATTTACTTTCTTAACTTAATAATTATGTGGTATTATTTTAATTACTTTCTTAATTTAAAATAAAACTTAATTACTTACTTGAAAGAAAATTACTCTCAAAATTTTCTCCTCTCTATAGTAAATATAGAGAGAAAACTTTACGTCATTTTTTATTAAAATTTCTTACTGACCTTTCCTAATCAAATTCACAGCCTAACCTGTATAACTATATGCACCACATCTTTATTGTGTAATTATTTCTTTGTTTATATATGATAATCAACTTGAATTCCATAAACAAATATTCATTACAAGGTACTTTTGAATTATTGAATTTCATAGCACCGAAATAATAATATTAATAATAAATATAAGAGTAAAAATATTCATTTATAATCATTTTTATTGTATTGCAAATATGTTTTAAGATGAAAACACACTTAAAATAATATGGTGTTGTATACCACATAAATATTAATAATATTACTATTATTATTTATTAAAATAATTTTCATAAAAATATGGCATTTAATAAAAACACAAATATACAAATACATATACTTGAACATTAAAATATACAGGGTGTTTTGCATACGGTTGAAAAAAATTTCAGGGATGATTCTTTGATCAATTTACATCAATAAATCGCGGGGAGCTGATATACTCGTTTTCGAGCTACAGACAGTTCCTCAAAATCGATCCCAGATTTTTTCTTCATATAACAAATGGTTCCAGATGACGGAATCGTGTAACATAGAGTAACCATTACACATTTCAAAAAAAAGCTATCCAAAATGAGGGTTTTTAATTTTTTTTGAAATTTTTTTTAAAAAACACGAAATTCCTCCGAAATTTTTGTTATTATTTTTTTTGATGCACTACAATGAGACAACATTAACACCGTATAGAAGTAAATTTTCCATTATCCCTGAATCATCCGTAAAATGACTTGCAACCTTATACGATACACCCTGCAATTCTTTATTTGTTAAAAGTTCTAAAAGTCTTTTATTATTCATCGTAAATTATATTTAGTTAGAAAACAAAAGAAACTCTTCTATACTATGCCATTATCTCTTTTTCTATATTACATACTTATACATAAATATTATGAAATGAACTGTAAAAGATGTCAAATATTACAAAATTTTTTAGAATAACTTACATTATGAATCATCAATATTTTATTACACATGGGGTTATAAAAGAAAAATTCTTTGTTTTTTATCCTGTAGACGACATTTTATTTTATTATCAAAAAAATATTTATTAAGAAAAATATTTTGGTTAACGACACATTATATACATATGTATACGTACGTATACATATCTACAAATGCTGCCAAATACTGCCATAACAGCATAAATGTATATTAAAATAGTTTAAGATTTAAAAAAAATTTTGAATTTAAAAATTGTTTAATTTTAAGGCTTTATTATGAGTTAAAATTTTAGGCGTACATTAATATTTTTATTAAACCTCATATTTTCTAATAGATATTGGAAATTACATAAAGAATGTGTGAATGTTTACAAGTACTTTGAAGTATACATTCTTCCTGTTTCATGTCAATTTCCCTTTAAAGAAATATTTGCCATTTTTTTATTAAAAATTAATTAGAAAAAAAAAATTAAAATTATAGGTTAACGTTATATTACGTTTAATGGTAACAAATTTACGATTTGAAAATGTTCTTTTTCCAGCATATTTGTAACATGTAATTAGAAATATGTGCTTAATATTTCTATTTTGTACGTTCGTAAGTGTATTCGTACGATTGCGAATCCAATTTCTTCGGCGTTCTATGCCGTTTCCAAGTGCAAAAAAATTAAAAATCTTTATTTTTTTAAATTTAGTTTTTTAGTCTAAGTTGTCAATTACGCCGCCTCTTCGGTGCCCATTACCAATGCTTACTTTGCATATATTGTAGATCCGGCGCTGTATAATGTACAACAAATCTTATATCGAATTTTGAATTAATTTGCAATCACGTTCTTTTATAATATAAATTAATCAATTTATATAGGAACCTAATTTAATTTCATTGCACAAGATTACATGTCGTTCTTTTAACATATTAGCCTTTGGTAAAGTTCTAGAAATCACATGACGGGATTATTTGCATATAAATAATTATTTCTATAGAAAATCATAACCTATTGTACTTAAATTAATTATTTCAAATAGATTATTAAGAAAATTTCATTACCATTATAAAAATTGTTGGTCAAGGCATTCCTACGCCAACTTATAAGATTACTTTGTGGTGCTAGACACCTGACTGGTGCTTTGAATAAAGTATTTTATGTACCTAACTATGTTGAGTATGCATTATTATAAGCTTGAAATCAGACTTTTTAAATTTGTTGTTAAATATTAAAATTAAAAAATATTTTTTCAATAAAAATTACTTTTAATTTCAAAGCAATTAAAATGAGATTTGGACCTTATATTTTTTATTTTAAATAAATTAAATAAAAAAGGATTTAGAAAAATTAAAAGATTATCCGTTTACGTGTCTTGCTAATATACCAGTAATTATATTAATGCTTTGTAAATTACGAATTTTAAAAACAATTTGGCAAATAATCTATAAAACAATTAAGCGATTTAATTCTTGACAATTACAATAAAATTAAATAAGACCCTTATCAGTAAATTTTCATTTTAACAAAATTAAAAAGAAATTCGAAATTAAAATTCGCATTCGTCAATTTGGTGAAAATTTCAATATAAATTTAATATGTATTAATATATATGTAAGTATTTTTCATTAGTATGTAGGGATTTATTCTTAATTCTATATACATTTTATTTATGTGTAATTTATTTATTACAAAATTAAATTGGATTACATTGTAAGACATTGCACATTTATTTTTATATAGGCATATACTTAGACATGTACGAATATATTGTGTTTGTATGATTTACATACATAATATATTTACGTTATACATGAAAATTAGTTGGGCTTACTGTAATTTGCGTATGTGTGTATTGAAGGAATTGTTGAACGAAAGTTTGGAGAAATAAATTTTTTATCATTTATGATTCCTTAAAAAAATTACTAAAATAGCTTGCTAGTTGTAGTGATTTATCCTATAAAGAATATTGGTACCGCACATATTGTTATTTTCAAAAGCAATTGATTTTGGTGTAAATAAATTCAATTTAAAAAAATTTGAGCTTATTTAGATTTTAAAAAATTTAAAAATTGTGTGAAGAATAATTTTGAATACGATATTAATTTCAAATTATCTTAACTAAATAGTTAATCATGTTAAAAAGAATATATGATTGAAATTGTGGCGAGATTCTAAGTTTATTTTATAAAATTCTATTCAACGCAGCGTAATTATTATAGCCAATATATCAAAATATACAATTGAATGCCAACAACGCTCTTCAAATTTATTGCACATAAATAATTTTCTTGTTATAAAAGCTCAAAAGCTACCTTGTCTTAAAAGACTGACACCTATGTATGTACCAATATTCGACTACAATATAAAATTGTAAACATTCTATATGCTGTATACAACAATTTTCAAAGTATTATACGTATTATATAACGAATCACAAACAAATATATTTGAAAACATATAATAAAAAAAATTATTGAGATTTTTCAATGTGATATAAAAAAAGTGTTTACAAAATGCTTAGTAAATATGACTAATTAATTAAAATTTTATAACCTTATAAAATATTATACTTAATTATAACACTTAATTTTTTTTTTATAATTTAATTAAGAAAATTTTGTTAGCACATTGCAATCAAAATGTGTATTAAGTACCTATATATATATACTAATGTTGTATTGAACCTATCATATACGAATGAATGCTTTCGAATAAACAGCAAAATAATTAGTAAAGATTTTCTTTAGAATTTTTAATGGGATTATACATTTTAAACATTAAATTTTAAAAGGTTATAAAAGAATTTTCTTATAACATTTACTTTAGCACTATATTCAAAATAAATTATCAAATATTTCAAAATAAATTGAGCTTAAAATGTATACACAATTATGTTGTTTATATAAGTACTCCTATATAATTGCATTAACTCCTTTAAGTAATTATTAGACATAAAAAATGGAATTTCAGCTAAGCGTAAAGCAATAAACTTGATTGATGTATAATAAAATTAAATGGTTTAGGTTTAAAACATCAAAGGTGGTAAATAAATGGTGGTGTATGAAACATTAAATTCTCTAAATATTCTGATGTGTTCTAAGTATGAGCATACTTAATCATATGAACCGCAAACGTATAAGTTCAAATGTCGTATTGCAAATTTCTTATTTCATATGTAAAGTTGAGGAATAATGGTCTGGGATATTATATGTACATATTCTTGTTCAGCATGGAATTCTAAGCAAATTCAATCAGTTCCCATAAATGATTTAAAACGGAATTAAATCAAGTTCATAAAATTATCAGAAATCGTGAAATTTCTTAAATTTCTGATAATTAATTTAGGTGATATGCTCAAACTCTATTACCTTTATTCTCATATCTGATTTTAATTCCTTGTAAAAATGAAAAGATGTTTTCTTATTGTGCAATAAATTTTGCGCTCTTTTCAATATTATGTATATGAACGTTCAGCCTGACAATATGCAAAATTTATAAGAAATTTATTTTCAAAATTAAATAGATTAATAAGTTGATTGAAGTAAAAATATTTTAAGGAACTTATCTAAATTTATGGATTTATTATCTATGACAAATTTTCTAGTTTTCTTAATTCTCTTGAGTTGGTAAATTCGTTAGAATTTTATTTAAAAAAAAAAGAAATAAATTTTGATAACGCATAATTTTTTAAAGATGAAAATAAAAGATTCTTCAAGTAATGATGATGATAGAATGAAAGTGTCAACATTGAATTTTTTCTCAAACGCAAAAAAGAAAATGGGTAAAACTTTTTTGTTTTGCTGTTTCATCTTTTTTTCTTTGCTATATCAAAGTGTCTGTACTTAAAATTGATTACGATATTATGTCCTTTTTTTTTGCTACATTCAATTTGTATTGTATTTGTTTGAATTATTATTGCAATAATAGCAATTTTGTATATATTTTATATTTAGATTTTGCGTCTTAGACTGTCAATCAAATTGTTAGACTATATACTTTACATATGTACCTACATCCAGCTCGCATAGATCATTTATATACGATTTATATTGGTGGAGAAAAATTGTCTACAATCAATATACAATCTGTACAATTGATTGTACATTGTCTGCTATCAATATACAATAAATATATAAATAGAATAACAAAATTGTAATAAAATTTAAAAATGTTAAAAAGTTTATTTTCTTTTTATATTTTTATATAATTTGATAATTGCGTACAATTTCCGAGTCAACTTACGAAAATTTTGTAAAAATCTCATAAATTTAAGCTGTTTTAATTGTTCCAATATTGTTTATTTACTTGAAATAATTTTCGCAATTTTCATTTTGATTATTATTTTTGCCACTACCATTATGAATTTTCTTAAGACAATAAGTCGTTAACTATATTAATTTTGGTAATGCAAAGGCGTAACGCCAAGACCGGATTTGTACATACGTAAAAATTTTTCTCGCCCTAAAATTATTTGAACTTTACTATACAATTTTAAATAACGTATATACTTTTCGTTATGGGTAGCGAAATCTTAAGGAGGTAGGTAGAAAATTATAACTTTACTAATAATGTTATATTCAAGTATATCAAGAACTTAAATTGCATAAAAATTCAATCATTTTAATATAGTAACTTTTTGAATTTGAATGATTTTTTCGCTTAAAATAATTCTTTTTGCTTACTTTGACAGTAAACTGAGGGGAATAAATTCTAGTGTATATAAAAAGTATCAAAGGTCTAGCCGGTCATACAAAAACGCCTAAAATTAATAAGCCTTAATTATTTCATTCAATTATGCTTTAAAAATTTCCTTCAAAAAAAATTACTCCCTCAGTAAGATTGACTGTCTCAAAAAGAACATAGAAAGACTGGGTATCGTACTAGAATTAATTTATTTACCATTGTCACTAACTATATTTCAAAAATTACAATTTGCGGTTTACCCTAATCATGATTTGAAGCTTTGACGTCGTGATTATATTAAAAATTTTTTTCTCTTTTCATTTTCTTCTTGTTTAACAAAAAGTCCTTTACTCGTAAAACTCGTAATGGAAATGAATCATAAGTTTTTTATGGAAATAGTCCTAAAAGAATTTTAAAAGTAATGAAAAATTAAGCGATATTGAGTAATAAGAAAAATTTTTTCGAAAAAATTTCTTCTTCACGTATTTATGTAAGTATGTTTGCGGTTAAACTTAAAGAAAAATTTTAAAAACTTTTAAATAAAATGAAAAGTTTTGCTTAAACTTTTTGCTATAGGAAATTCTAAAGAAAAAAAAAATATTTGTCGTTCAAATGCCTTAATATTGCAATATATTAAATATTGCATTAAAAGTTATGATGCAATGATCATTGGAATTTTTATATTATATTTAAAAAGTTTTATTTTATTAATGTATACACATACATGCTCGAATGATGAACGAATAGCAGATGACTATCTAAAGATTAGTATATTCTTTCATTTCTAGAAGAAACGACAGAATATGGACCGAAATATTTATGGAGGCCCCTAATTTCTTTTTAACAGGGGGGCTAAAATCTCTTATAACTGGCAAAGACGTTGACTGGACTGCAGACAATTTATTACAGCGTCAAGTATTCTGAGTGGAAAGCATAATTTCGGTGATGTTGCAAAACCCGAAGAAATTTATTGTTTTCTAAATATAATTCTAAAGGTTTATGGAAGGTGCCTCTTACTGTGCCGCGCATCCAAGTCAAAGAGAAGTCTTATGTCTTCATCACAAAATCAGACAGAATAGTTCACGAACATCTAAAACAAAATTTAGATCAATTAGTCTGACTGTCTTTGTTCTTTAAGCATTTGAAGCCTATTTCGGAACAGGTATAGATGGGGGTGCATACAGATACTTCGCTTGCTTTTCAAATATTAATTTATTTAAATTTGCTTAGGTTTTACAATTTCTTAAACATTTGTGTCGACAAAGTATGTTCATATCTACATATACACATTTATATTTAAAATGCATCAAAAGTTTTTATGAATTGTTGATAAAAAAATTCCAATATTTTATTTTATTACAACAAGGACTAACAAATGTAATTAATTTAATTATTTTTGGTTAAAAACCAAAATGTACATATAAATTTTTACATGTGGTTAGTCAGAGGGTTTACATGTGGTTTAAAAATTTTTAATTTAAAGAATAAATTTTTTGATGTAAATTGAAAAATTATGTGATTTAATAGAAAAAATATGAATGTGGTTAGATAATGTCTATCTATGTAAATATGTAATCATAAGACTTATTTTTTTTTTATAGAGACATAAATGTTTTCTTATAAGTTGTTATAGATTAGTAGATAATTGAGAGGAAATCGCTTTAAAACTTATAAGAACTATAGAATATAAGAAGTTCCGACAAAATTTAGCCTTTAACTGACGAGGTGTTATACGTTCCGCTTTTTTTTCGTAATTACTTTCTTACGTTTCTCTCTCGTACTTTCGTATTCCCACATAAGTACAGTAAATTATTTCAACCCATTCGAATGCTATGATAATGTAACAATAATTTGCAGGTATTTGTTGGCCTCTTGAATAAAAGTTATTTAAAAGACGCGAGGACTTTTCAGTATTCATTCGAGCTGAATTTCTTACTTCCTGTTAGAATTTAATAACTCAATTATCAATTGAATTTTATTAAAAATTTGCAAAGAAACAGAAATTACAAGAAAAGAAAACAACTTGTAGTAGCTTATAAATTTGGAAGAGCGGTTCGGGACAAGTGGTAGAATGTTCTTAAAAATATTTCATCGGCGTCATTATTTCATTTCTGTTTTTAGTTTTTTAATTACAAACTTAATTAATAAAACTTATTAATTTTTTATATTAATTTATTTAAATTGAAAATATTTTTTTTATTAAATTTTTATAAATTGTGTACAATGAAGCAAAAAAAAAATTCTAATCCATGTAACCTACATATTAAACATCAATAATAATTAAAATCAAATAAACATAGAAGATTATTAAAAAAAAAATTCCATTCAAAAAATATTTCATAAAATAAGTCAAAAAAAAAATGTGGAACGGGAAATATATAATTAAAAAATCACCAATCATTTATAAAAAGTCATCGACAACAGCGCCAACAGAAACACAAACAACAACATTACAAACATCAATTAGATGTCAACAATCATCAACAGAATTTGTTAATATTTTAAATAATCATCATCATAATCATACCCAGGAACATCATCATTGTGATCAATATCAAAAACAACAGCAACAACAACAGCAACAATTACAAAATAAAAATTCTCATATTCATTATAATAATCATAATCATCAACATCAGCATCAACATCAATCAGATAAAATGTCAGTTAGATCGATTAGTTCAGAGGATGTATCGACAGCAATTGAATATGGAAATTGTTGTAGCGCTGAAGCTAGAAATCCAGCAATTAAAACAGGACGAAGAATACAATTGTTTCAGGTAAGTTAGAGAATTGATCAATTATATTATATGTATGTGATTTCTATATGTATGTATAAACATTCACAACAATATTGCTTTATAATTAAAACATACTGCGAAAATTTGAGCTTAGCTTCTTCAACTCGCATTTTATAATTTAAAAGAGATCTCAAAGTAGAAAAAGCTCGAACAAAATCAATCATTTGAGAACAAAGAGTATACAAAATATAATTCGATTTATAAAGGGGAAATTCAAGTTGACCGGCATTTTTCGAATATATAGAGAAATTCGAGTATTAGGAGAGATCAATTCTAAATGTAACTCGATATTAATAATTTCTTGTGCTGTAAAAATCTAAGATGTAATCTGAATCTGATGAAAATCGTATATGTGTAAAACTGCTTGACTTTGTTTGACGGGAAATAATAGAAATTATTATATTTTCATCAGGTTTACTGTCACATTTTTTAAAAGTAAAATGTTGACAATGAATTTTTGTGAGAGTTTTGAAGAGCCATATTAGTCAATTTTTGGTTATAATTTTTAAAGCAAATTATTAAATTTTAATATAGAGCCTGAATAAATTTTAATATGTCATTTAAAAAATTTTGAATAAAGCTGAGTTCAGTAAAAGATGTTTCTCATGATGTTAAATGATGTAAATGCGATTCAAAAACAATATTATTGAAATATTGAACTCAATATTTATTAAAAATTAATTATAATTATTATAAAATGTCAGCTGGAACAATATTCATGAAGTCAAAATGCCCATACATATTAGACTTATAATTAAATTTCTAAAATTGTATTTCAAAATTAATTATAAATTGTGTATTATAAGAGGATTTTAAAATAATTAAATTGAGTTGAATAATAATTACAAATACTTGTTATAATAAAACAGGTTGTAAATAAAGGTTATATCGACTTGATTCGATAAAATTTTCTATTAAAATTCATAAATAATAATTTTATATTTCAAGATAATGGAAAAATTTAATATTCTATGAGTAATATGAGCATACAATTTTAATTAATAATTTTAATAAAAATTTATAGAACTGGAAATAAAATTAACATAAAATTTAAATGAATAATAAAAATTCTATTCGATTTGACCCCATATAATTCTATTCGATATTAATTTTAACAAAAATATTATCCTTTTCATCCGTATTTCAAAATATAAATAATTCTACTTTTGTAATACAGGATAATAATTACAGACTTAATAAATAATTGTTTTTTTCCTATATTAAATTTTAAATTAATTTGTTGTATTAAGTTTATATTAGCGAAAGGTCAAAGGATTATTCTATTCATTTTATATAGAACAGTTTAATTTAAGTAGGTTTATTTTTTTTCGCTTGAAACCTCAGAATCTGTATTCTATGAGAATTTTTATATTATCAAAGCGAGTATCACTACTAGTTGTTTCAATTACAATGATTGTCATACAATTTTCAAGTTTAAAATAACTATAATGTATTCGACATGGTTTTTTAAAATAGCACATTTTCCTTTAAAAAATTTGACTAGTTCTTCCGTAATGTATTCGCCTTAAATAACTTCCTTCTTCTAATACTTTTATTAACACTCGTTCTTTGGTTATTCGATATTTTGATCAACAATATTCTGTTGATAATATTGCATATAATTGGGGGCAATCATTTTTATAGAAAGACAAGTATCTGTAATTTTACATTTTTCCTCTACCAGGCGTTCGATAAAGTTTTTAATGACAAAGCAATAGGAAAGGATAGAGTAGAAAATGGTAAAAAATTTTATATACTATAATAAAATATAATATTTACCGACGTCTATTAAGAAACTATTAAAATTTTTGAGGGTCCTCTGAGTTGCCATGATTGAGAATAACAACGACTTCAAAAATTCGGGAGAATTTGACATTTAAACTTTTATTTTTTCAAATAGAAGAAATTACAGTTAACTTTCTGTGTTTGCCGAATTAAATTACTTTCTATTGCATGTCTTTCAAATATTATAATTTATAGAGAGAGAGCAAGGATAATATTCACATTATATACAAACAACATTTAAGCTTAAGAAATTGAAGAGCGTAGAGTTCTGGTAAACGGATGAATAAACGAACGTACGGGGTGAAACTAATAGGCTCATTTTTATATTTGAACTATGAAGAACACTATTTTAAGTACAACTTGTCGTATTTCTCAGACCAATGCCTGAAATCATTTAATTTTCAATATGAAATTTATTTATTTTTTTTTTAACATTGCAATTTCACTTAAGAAAATATTATGATGTATCTATATATTTATGAAATGTGGGTGCTGAACCCATTTACTCTCATACAAAATACAATTTTTAATTGAGAGAAAAAAAGACACTAAAAATATTGTTTTTTTTTTTTTGGTTTCATTCACGTTTTTGATGTGAAGACCGCGAAATATCAATCATTTTTCATTCCGTTTTTTTGGCTCTTTTATAAGGAATTAAAATTTTATTTGAGTCTTATGTATTTAAAATTAGTACAAAAATATTGGAACGAACCACTATAACCTTTTTGATAACAAACAAAAGCTTTTCTTTTTTTAAAAAAAAAAATTTTTTATTCCAATTATCTTTTCTATTTTACATTTGCACGTATTTTTTTGATCCTTACATTTAATTGTCAATGTTAAAAGGAATTAATTGAAATTGGGTCGAAGTTTTTAATACAACAGAATCATGTAATTGGTAGTGACCTTAATGAAAAAAATGTAGAAAATATAGAATTTTATGTCAGGAATCATGTACATACTTTTATTTTCGTTCAAGGTTTTTTTATAATTCTTATAAAAATAATCGAAAAGAATATTGTTTCTACGGTTTATACAATAACAAACCCAATATTGGACTCATTATTTCATGAAATGGAATTAGTTACAAGAATACTCTTATACAATCAAAATATTAAAATAAGAATACAAGTTGAATAATATAGCGATTCAAATAATTTTTTAAGTTTTTCTTTGAAAAACATAATAAAACCACATTTAATTTTTCTTAATACCATAAAGTTCAGATGTTACACAGTTCCCTTGCTTAAACTTCAATCAAGTGGCGTTTAAGTATTGAATTTTTTACCGACCGTATTGTCTAAACAATAGGTAGGTTATGTGATGGCAACAAATTTTACACATCGAGTTTTCGGTGGGAATGTACTTCTCCATAGTAGGGAAGTGTAAGTAAACTATTTTTTAGAAACGAATTTCTTGAAATTTGATATTTGAGTTCTGGTTGTTACCGAAACTAACTGGCGAGCATTTCAGGGAATTCGGGTAGCACTTAGCGAAACTCTACTAAGAGCCAAATTTACATTTTTCTAGGTATGGTAACTATAAGCTTACTAATGTCCTAAAAATTGGAAAGAAGTATTTAACAGACATTTTTATAATATTCCGTAACACTTTCACTTAACTAGACAATATACAATGTGGTTTTTATATTTAAGTTTGTATTTTTTCAGCTGAAGTACAGTTCAAATAAAATATATTTTTATGAAATTTTTATTAGTAATTTTAGACCTTATGGTTGTTTGAAGAGAATTCTGAACCAATTAAATCAGGTCTTTCCGATAACTCAAAACCATGTCATGATTCTCAGCGATAACTCAAAAACTAATTGAACTCATCGAATTTTTTAAAATGATTTATAAGAGTAAATACCGGAATTCTAATTAAATTAGATGCGGTCGAGGCATTGTCCGGACAACTTTAAAAGTGATTTGATCATAATATGTTATAGAAACACAGTGTTGAAATTTTGCATACGCGAATAAGATGAAATTTCACATAAGTGAATTATCGGTAAGCGTCTTTAAGATTGTATGTTATTATAAACGGTAAATCCCATTAATGCATAAAACTGCAGCAAGCAAATAAAATAACAAGAGACCATATGAAATAGTGTGGCAATTATCATATAACTCTTAAAATCATTCACTCGTACAGGGTATCCCAAAATTGTATAAGCCAGATGTATAAACTCGAGATTCCCAAAGCAGAATAATAAAATAAAATTTTAGCCGTCCTAAACCCTTTAATTTAATTTTAAAATTTTATTTTTCAAACATGTATACAAAGTAAAGAACATAAACCGACGCATGGTGTATGCTTATATTGTTTTATTGGTTAAAAATTTTACATTTCACATGGAAATTTTTAAAATTTTATCAATTATGTGAATATAGACTTTCTGTGCTTCTTTTGATGTGAAAATTTATAACCATTCAAATGGTATTTACTATGAAGCAAAGTAATATTTTTAATAAAATTAGAAAATTACAGTATTTTCGCATATAAGAAATATTCTCAATAAATAAGAAAATTAAATAGAAATTTATTTTATTCTAAAATCTCTTAAAAATAATAAAATGATATTAATTTTGTAATTTATTCATTAAGAATTTTAAATTTAAATATTTTTTTTTTTTAATTAATTTTCTAATAAAGTTTCAAGGATGAAAATCGTATACACAATACGAGTATAACATTAAGAATTCTCTTTTTTCCTTCCTTTAGTACTTTATAAGCGCATATAAACATTTACATTATATACATAAACATATACATATGCACGTATTTCAATTCTTAAGTGTTATTAAAATTTAATGTTCAAAATAAATTTTTATTTCTTTAAATTAAAATAATAAATAACAATTAAATAATAATGTTTTTAATATGAAAATTTTTCGAACGAGTTTTAAATCAAAGTAGGTGGTATAGTTTTCAAGTGATTTGATTTGAAAATGTATAGTATATAATTACGAATTGAAGTAGTTACTAGTTAGAATAAGTCACTTCAATTGAGTAAGTGTTTTAGTTCAATAAATTAATTTTATATTCATTTAAGAACCAAGGGAATTTAAGAAAACATACATAACATAACAAAGTTACCGTACATTTTTGACATCCCAATTTTTTGATGAACATAAATATTGTAAGTAAACGTAAAATTAGCAAAATTTCTCAAAAAATTACTAATAATCATGCAAATTTTCCGTACATCGTTTCCGTAAACGCCGTCATTAAAAAATTTACCAATTTAATTATTACATAAAAAAGAATTAATAAGCGGAATAATAAATCTGGAAGTGGATCTTTGACGTGGCAATACTTCGAACAATTTAATAGTACCTATGGAAGCAGTTAATTAGTGAACACTTAATTCAATCTCCAGAAGATATTGTTGACTGCCTCCTTCGTTCGCCTAAATCAAATGACAATCAACAAACTATATGACAATTGCAACTGTCAAATAGATCGACATTTGACGGCATCGAATGTCGATCATTTTGATTATGCTGAAAGCAACTTATAAAGACGAAAACAAAAAGTAGTTTAAAAATAACATTCCTATAATATCGACATAGGTGTCTAACAAGCTGTAAAAGTTCGTTCTAAATCATGTAATTTAAATTTTTTTATATATTTTTAGTTATACCGCAAAATAATTACCACAATCATTTACAATTGCCTAAATAGAATTAAAAGAAATAAATTTTAGTACCCGGTTTTTCCATAAATAGCTCGTAAAGTTAAAATAAGGAAATTTTTCTTTCTTATTTTTTCTAATTAGTTTTATTTGTTCATTGCATTTTACTATTGAATTCTTTTCTTCATTTCAATTTTTTCTTAATAAATTTAGAACCTCTTTAAAATAATCTTCATTAAAATTCATTATTTTTTTTATTTTTTCCTTCTATTTTATTTCTTGTAAAGTTGAAAATGCGAGAAAGCACATTCACTTTTCTATAATCCTATATTTACATATATGTATTATTATACTTGCATTAAAGGATTTAATAGTTTGTAATAATCAGAGCATTTAACAAATTGAAACAATTAAAAAAAGGATTGAGAGTAAATCACACGATTTAAAAATAAAAATATCAAAAAGGAAAAAAAAGTGAAAATTTTATGATAATATTGAAGAATTCCCTTTTCCTTTCTCTCTTATTATTTCTTTGCTTTTAGTTGTTTGTATTTACTTCCATGATAGTAATTTTAATTAGTAATTACCGAGTAACGTAAAAGTGAAAATAAAAGAAAAGAGGGAGAAAGGACAATATTTTATGGACAAATGATTTTTAATGTATGAATAAGGGGAACATAAAAAAATTAAAATAAATGTTAAGAAATGTCAATGTGTTAATGGCGAAGTGTTATTTTGATTTGTTTTCTGGCGTAAGAATTATAGTTTATAATAATTATCAATTTATGTAATAAAACCCTTATACAAACATATGTGGTAAACATTGTTTCACAATTTTTATTTCATTTGAATATTCGCATTGTTTTATCTTTATACTCATGGGTATGTTCTTCTAACCATAGTAATATAAGATTCCAAATTTCTCTTGAAAGTACTTGGGAGTACTTCCCAAATGGAATGGTATAACATTTACAAATTGTTATTATATTGAAATTGGAGAATAAAACAATAACCTATTAATTTATATATGTTCATGTTTCATATATTTCTCACTTATCTAAGTATAAAAGCTCTCTTAAACTACTCCTTTGTACAAGCTATAGTGTATGTAACTCATATAAATGCAATATTTTTTATATTTTGTTTTGAATAACAGTTTATTTTAGGAATAAACGTACAGCATTAAGTCAGATGACACAAATAACATATTGAATTTTTTTGATGATTCAATGATGATATGAGATTAGTTTCTGAAATTATTATACATATATAAGATTCCAATCCATGTTTTTGTTCGATGCTTTTAAATCATAATACCAACAAAGGACAACTTAATATAATCCATTCAGTTTCGTAAGCGTTCGGGAACTGTTGTCCAACTCCCTTAGGGATGTTTCCGGTTTCATATTTCAAACGAGGACATTGTAGGTTGGGGCGTCGGGAGGTTACAATAAGTTGCGAATGGCTGCGGTTGCCCGGGGGATATTTCTGCCCCACTCGGTTCCCTTACGAATCTACAAATCTACAATCCGATGTCTCCGGTTTCATACTTGGAACGAGGACATTGTAGGTTGTGGCGTCGGGAGGTTACAATAAGTTGCAAATGGCTTACGAATCTACAAATCTACAATCCGATGTCTCCGGTTTCATACTTGGAACGAGGACATTGTAGGTTGTGGCGTCGGGAGGTTACAATAAGTTGCAAATGGCTTACGAATCTACAAATCTACAATCTACAATATAATTCATTGATGCTATGTCGCGAAACAAAATTAAGTTTTAATAGTCTTATTTAATATATTCGATTTGTTATAATATGCCGACGCCCTCGAACATGTTGCTATTAAAAATTGCTATGTTCAACAATTTTACGATCTAATTTGTATAATAAGAATTTGGAGTGAACATGAAGGCTAACAAATCATGTTATCGAATTATTATACTCAAGAATCAAGATAATGTCAATCAAAGAATTTTGTCAACAATAATGTTATTAAATTTACAATAATTGCTTAAGATTTAATTCGAATTTGGCAATTTGTGAATCTACTAATTTATTTTGATTTAAAATTTTCGGAAATTAAAGATAAAGTTTATGTTATCTAAAATTAGTTTTTTTACTTATTACCAATATTTATATAGATGAATGAGATTATAAAATTTCTATTGACTTTAAATATACTTTCTCATTATCAAAACTGTTCTATTTTTAATTTTTAGCACTTTTCCAAAAATTTTTTTGAAAAAAGTGCTTATTAGTTTCACTCTGTCCGTCCGTCCGTCCGTTCGTCCGTCCGTCCGTGGACACTTTTTTTGTTTACAAAACTTCTACACCTTTGAAGATAGAAAGCTGAAATTTAATACGTACATAGATCTTCACTAGAAACTTATTTCCGTAGAACAAAATTTTTACCTATCTCCCCCCCTCTAGAAGTTATATCCCTCCAAAACCCTAGAAATGGCCTTTTTTAAATATTTGTTGCAATGAAACCATAAGCATTTTTGAAATTTTGCAAACGCAGAAAGGCTTGCTTCCCCTTGCGCGGTATGCTATAGTTAAACTTTAGAAAAACAAAATGGCCGTTCAAATTTACCGTTATCTAAAGTCCTTTTTTTCCAAATTTTTGATGTCGTTTTTCTTCTAGACCCCAGACTGTAGAAGCTTAAAATTTTAGGAGCTTTTAGATATTAACAAATAGTTCATTTTGT
This sequence comes from Condylostylus longicornis, assembly GCF_029603195.1. Lineage (NCBI taxonomy): Eukaryota > Metazoa > Arthropoda > Insecta > Diptera > Dolichopodidae > Condylostylus > Condylostylus longicornis. Next base: position 3,263,640 of record NW_026577982.1, read on the forward strand.
TAGAAGAAAATTTTTTTCCATCTCCACCCCCTCTCAAGTTATCACCTCTTGAAATTCGTAAAATTTGAATTCTTGACACCTTATATTTCCGAAACCGTAAGCTTTTCCAAATTTTTATAAACGCAAAAAGCTAACGGTAAATTCCATGAAATTAAAAAATATAATTATTTTTCTTAACTCACACAATTAACCCTTAAAATCGAGCATTATGTTAACCCCTTTTTATATTAATTTTTGCTTTATTTCAAAGACTGCATATATGCGTCATCCTAAATATATGCAATCCTAGAAATAGTTTTGTATATGAATGAAAATAATTTTAATAGTGTGATAGGTATACATAGACTGTATTTAAAAGCAGAATTTTCACTTGTTGAAGGGAAAAGTGCTACAATACAAACTATTGGTTTGACCCAACTTTATTTAAATTACTGTTTAGCCTCTTGTAATTTTAATGAATTCCTTGAGATTTCTCAGAATTTGTTTTTTACGATATGCGTAAGTGCGAAAATTTATTTTTAAAAATAAATTTAATTAACAAATTATTATTTTTAATTTAAAATTAATTTAAAAAATAAATATTATTAAAAATTATTGTTAAAGTAATTTGGTCTTTTCCCGGTGGTGGGGGGGGGGGGGGGTGTGGGGTTAACATTTTTTTAAATTTAATTATAATTACTTATACACAATACAAATCTCGTTTTTTTTTTTTACTGAATAGTCAAAATTTGATTAGTGTGAAATCATAAGATTTCTAAATAAAAAAAAACAATTCGAGAAGTTTAGTAAACAAAAGTTCCGAAATGATAAAAATTTGGGAAAAATAAATTTCAACTATGAAATTATCAGCTTTAAACTAAAAAATATGAAATTTTTTGGAAAAATTCAAAATTTCAAATTTATTTTTTTAAAAAATAAAAATTGAAAAATAAAAAATTTTACAAATTTTCAATTTTTAAATTTAAATTTAATTTAAGCAAAAAAATTTTATCATTTATTTCTTATTCACTTCCAAGTTTATTTGACGCAAACACAAACGTTTCTAATACAGACGCCACCTTTATATCCTCTTTGGCGACATTGAATCATACAAATTGCATGACATTGCCATTTTCCTTCAATCATTTCTTCACCATCAGCATCATCGGCACTAATAAGTTCATCAAGTTCAGTATCAGTTAAATCATCAAAATCTTTAAATTCTTCAATTTGAGTTGCTGATACAATTGCAATTAAGGCGATTAAGAAACTCAATAAAATTAAAAAACGCATTTTGATTGATTGAAAAATATTTTAAATTTTGTGTTAAAGCAGGTTATTAATTTGTGTCTTCAATGCTTTGTTGTAAAACTTTTACTCTGCTTTATTTCGGAAATTGTAAAGTATTTATATACGGAAATATCAACTATGAACGTTATCGACCATGTAATCTTGCATTGAAATTACAGGAAAAATTTAAATCTACATATTTTGTAACTCCTTTCGGTTTCATTTAATCGTAATTTTCTAGAAAAGAAATTATGAAATATCGAAAATTTTTATATTTCAAGGAATTTGAAATTTTATCGTAAATTTTAAAATTAAAAGAAATTTTCCAAAATATAAAAAATTATTAATTAAAATTATTGATAATTTCTTTGATTTTATTCATGATTAATCAGTCAGGACACGTTTACTGATTTTACTGATAATAAATATTACGAAAATTAGTTCACCGGTTTGCAGTATTTTAATGTAAGTTGTGCAAGAGTTCCGAAAATTTAAAATTCTCAATAAAAAGATAATTTCAAAAAGGAATTCTTATCGTTTATAAAAACCAATTCATAGCCCCAGTCAGATATTTTTAACATTAAAAATATCTCAGAATGATAATTTCATTGCAATTGAAATTTAAATCAGTTTGGACAAAAAATAAGGAATTTTAGAAATTTTGGATTAATTAATAAGCTAGTACGAATTATTTGAAAATTTCTACAAATTATTAATTTTATTTTAGTCCTATATTAAAATTAAAATACACACCTCTTTTAAATGACCATCTTTAATTGAAATAATTTCTTCAAATTGAAGAGCTTAAAATACATAAATTTTTTTCGTTAATGTCATTAACTCATTTTTAAGTATCACATCTGAGATCTTGAAAGAGAAGTCTACATGATGAGCATTGTAGTGTGACTGTGAAGAAGAATGCATAATTGGTGTATTCTTTGTGGGATTTGTGTGGTTATGATGAGTGTTAGATGCTCGTAAAAAATTTAATATTTTCATAATATGCATAGTCGGGTAACAAGAAGAATACTTTTGCATATTTCAAAGTTTGGAAGAAAAATTCGAACGAACACACATACATCCTCACTTTTCAACATTTTAATTTAAAAGCACATTTCATCTCATATACGAGTATGTACGAATTTAACTAGCTATTAATATAAAAGTTCTGAATGAAATTTCAAAACAATTTAAAAGGCAACAAACTTAAAATACAAGCTCAGGTGCTTTCATATTTTAATAATATCCCGCCAACTCATTGAAAAATTAATTGTAAACATTTTCTTATCACGTAGGAAATCCAAAAATAAATTAAATTTTTGATTTAAAAAATTCAATAAAAAAACCAGTTTATAACTGGTAAAGTGAGATTATTAATTTATTGACACATACTTGACGTTTATTTGTATTATTCTCAAGATAACAGTAATTTTCATTTGATATGAGAGAAATTAAGATAAGAGAAAATATGATCTAAAAAACTCTATATAGAATTGATTTATTGACGGAAGTATAAAATTAACCTAAATAATAATCAATATAATTGAGATCAGGGGGTGGCTATCAGTGCACTTAGCTCATCCATACTTATTTTACGAAAAGTTGAAAATTAGAAATAGAGAGGGCTCGTTTCTATAGAAGTGTTTTTTGTAAAATGTCTGTTAATGATATTACCCATACCGATATTTAAAATCTTTGCATTAGATTTTGCAATGTTGAAAAAATTAATAAAAGATCAAACTTGAACAGTGTTAAAAAAAGGCGGCTAAAGCGTTCATTCAAATACGATTGAATACTACTCAAATTTCAAATTCCGTATAAGCTTATGTCAATTAAATATAAGCATAACAGTTCATGAATGAGAGTTAAACCCGAATTATTAGCTTTGATTTGAAGATTTCATGGAGATCCCGAATAATTTTTAGAATTTTTAAAATTTATGATTCTTTTATAACCTATAGAGAGCCATAAATAAATACGATATAATTTATTTAAATTTTAAAAATTTTATTTATTACAAGTATACAAATATTTCATGCCAATTCATTTTAAATTAAAATTACAATTCAAATATATTCAGTTTCCCCTCGTAATATATGTAATAATTTACTTAATACAAATGCAACTATTTCTCATGCAAGCACCTGCTTTAAAGTTTTTTCGAAGGCATTGAATCATACAAACAAGATGACATATCCATCTTCTTCTAATCATCACCACACCAACATCATCACTATGAACAAGTTCATTGAGTTCAGCATTGGTTAAATTATCAATATCCTTGATTTCTTTTGGATGATTTGCTGATACTATTACAATTAAAACAGCTAAGAGTGCCAATGGAATTACGAAGCGCATTTTTAATTTGTTGAACAATATTTAAAGTGATTGTAATGGAAAAAATGCAATTCATAAAGTTTTTATAGTAAAATTTTTTTTATAAAACCAACTACCTTTTTTTAGATAATTTGGAAATTCAATGAACTTTATATAACTGATAATTTTCGGGAGTAAGGGCGACCTTTAGTTAAAAAAATTACTGTTCGAAGTGGTCAATTTCATAGTAAAATCACTAGTTGTTACCTCTTTGAAAACGATGAAGAATGAGTTACTGTAAACAGTGACCGACAACTACAGTTGAATAAAGTTAAATTACATCTGATTTCAGTAAGGCAGCGCGACGTGTCATATAATCAGTTAAATTGCGTGGAAAATTTAGTGAATTATTTATCTCGAGCATTTCGTCCCACATTACACATGACACATCTTAACACATTAAACATTAGTAAATGTTTACTGGGCTCTAATTCATCGTAAATTCTAAGAAATTTTAGTTTTTTTTACCAAATTCTCTGGTATGAATCTTAAAATCTAAAACATGTAAGTGTCCGGTTATGAAAGCTCCGATTATCCCCTTAATAATTCATATGAAATAAGTATTTTTCCCGAAAATGGTATACGACATTTACGACTCAACTGAAATTCTTAAGAAATTTAAAATATTTTTATTATTATTGCTAAATTGATAACACTGATTAATAATTTTAGATAATGTTGGCTTTATGCTTGCAGAAATTTTCATATAAATACTTTACCAATTTTCACATTTTCTCATAGTAAAAATTTTAAAGCATTAATAAAATTAAATCAATTAAAATATTTAAAAAATTAATAAAAATGCGTTTCATAATTCTATTGGGATTTTTGGCTGTCTTAATTGCAATGGTATCAGCAACACAGCCTAAAGAAATTAAAGATATTGATAGCTTAACTAATGATGACTTAGACGAACTTGTTGGTAGCGATGATGTTGGTGAAGAGATGATTGAAGGAAGATGGCAATGTCATGTTATTTGTATGCTTCAATGTCGTCAAAGAGGATACAAAGGAGGTGCTTGCATTCGGAATGTTTGCATTTGCGTTAAATAAATTTAATAATATTAGAATTATTATAAATTAATTTTTAGTTCTAATATAAAGAAATTGTAGAATAAAAAGTTTGAATCAAAAATATATGTTCGAAGCAATTTAACAAAGAATGTAAAAAGTGTATTTGATTTTATATATAAGCAAACTTTCACCTAAATGATCGTTTAAGACATTTGAGATATATTTGATCAGAAACAGCATTTTTGTATTGTAGCTAGAGTAGAACACAAACAATTTTGACAGGTGTACTTAATACGAATTATGTATTTCGAATATTGTGAGCCAATTTGTTTAATGCGATTGTCAACTGATTGCCATTAAAAGTATGTACAGCAATGTTTCTGAATTTTCTTGCGCTTGGATATTACGAGAAGTTCAAATTTTTAGTGTAGCTTTATTTTTATTCAAGATTATTGCATTAAATTAAGAATTGCTTTGCTGTTTGTAAATTGAATAAATGATTGATAAACATATGCATGCAAAGTAGAATTACTTTTTCAAACAAATTGCCACTCCAATTGAAACACGATCTTTTTAAAGTACAATTCGTCTAATAGTTTTAAACAAATTTTAAAATTTCATTCACAAAATGCAAGATCCTTGATATTTTACTGCGTTAACGGTGAAAACAAAGTCTTCCAGCAGTTTTGCGATGTTATGATTTTTGAATTTCCCACAAATTACAATGTTTAAACTCGTTTTTCTCACAAAACAATTTAAAAATTCCCACATTCACGAGCGTTGAAAACACGCATCGAAATTCGACATGATTTGACATAGTAAAATTGATGACAAAAATTATTTTTATTTAGTTAGTAGAAAAATTCGATAAGCATTTACAAATAAAATAGATTGTGTGGAACCTTTGCAAATTTTGTTTTGTAGTTTCGATTGAAATTTTGTTTTGTAGTATGTGAATGTAGTTTGTGAATGGTGAAATGATTTCTTATTTATAAAAAGCCCCATATATTTTTGTCCCTTTTGCCTTTTCACTTTTTTTTGTTTAAATTTTCATAATACGGGAAAAATACCTCAACGTGGCACTTCTGCCTTCCCATGATCCAAAGAAAGGTCTTCGTTTTCAAATTTCGTAATATTTTAACAAACGTCTTATACGAGTATTTGATTGTATGCTTCATTCATGTATTTAATATGTTGAACTTTAAACAAACAAAATACTTTTCAAGTGCCTACTTCAAATTTCATTCAGAAACTTAGTAATAACTTGCTATTACAAATTATTATTTGAAGTAAATTTTTTCGTTCCTGATAAGATATGATCACTTTATTGGGATTACTTGTATAATTGGAGGTGTCTTAATTTTTGAATAAAACTAATTGACTAACATTAACTTGAAATTGATCACAATTTTATTCCTTAAATCAAACATATGGCGGAAGACTTTTCGTAAAAAAAATATAGGATATTAAAAAAAATCTGATGTGGTCAGCACATAACCGACCGCATTGTGTATTGTCTAGTTAAATGAAAGTGTTACAGAATATTATAAAAATGTCTGTTAAATACTTCTTTCCAATTTTTAGGACATTGGTAAGCTTATAGTTAACATACCTAGAAAAATGTAAATTTGGCTCTTAGTAGAGTTGCGCTTTGTGCTACCCGAATTCCCAGAAATGCTCGCCAATTAGTTTCGGTAACAACCAAAACTCAAATATCAAATTTCAAGAAATTCCATCAATTCGTTTCGTAGATATGGTGAAAAATGTAAAATCGGCCTGCAGATCAGTTTTCGAGCCCTGATCTTTCCAAAAAATTTACATATTCATTGTTTTAATACGAGGAATTCAAATAATAAATTTCAATGAAATCGGTTGATTATTTCTCTTTATATACATAAAAATGTATATTTGGCCCGTAGTAAACGTCCAGTTGCTGATGCCTGATTTGTTCCAAAAGTTAGAAATTTTCGCGGACGGTCGAGCAAAGCTCAAATATGTAATTTCAAGTAAATCGGTTGAATATTTTCTTCAAAATGTTCAAAAATGTAAAACAGGCCCGCCAAAAACTGCAGTTCCCGAGGCCTGATATATACCAAAAGTTGATCAATCCGTGCCATGGTGGAAATAATCTACATATAAAATTTCATCAAAATCGTTTATTTACACTTCCCTACTATGGAGAAGTGCATTCCCACCGAAAACTCGATATGCAAAATTTGTTGCCATCACATAACCTACCTATTGTTTACACAATACGGTTGGTAAAAAGGACCCTTAGTATAATTTAAAAAAGCTGAATGGAATATGTAGTGGCAGCTTTCGCAAATTCTTTAAAGTTTTTGCTTTCCATAATAGGACAGTGGAAATTTGGTTCTACTGAGGTTAGTATCGTAAGCTCTTTTATGATCAAATTGTAAGCTTTTCGTAGACTTACTGTGAAGCTTCCAAGCTTCTATATATGCAACTTAAACTTTAGCGGACCAAGTTTTATTTTCTTTTAGGCGACTTCGTTCTTCATATTTCATAACTTTTTTTATAGATCCACGGCTATAGAATGTAACAAATTTTACTCATACGCTTTGTTGGACGTAATAAACAACTTAAAGTGCGATATTATTGACTCAAGTGAAATAGGAGAAAATTGTAACCCTCAGCGGGTAAGGCCGCCTCCTAGCACTCTTTCATTCATTTTTTATTTTAATTTACGGAATCTCAAAACAACGTTTAAATATCCTTTTAAATATATAAACGTTTTACATTTATGTATAGTTTTAACAACAAATATGATATTACTGCCAAAAATATGTTTTCGATAAGAGCTGAAAGTAAGAATTCTGGGATGTGTTACCACACTACGTTTATGTGTCTAAGTCAAATTTGGAATGTTTGTTCTGTATCTAATAGTTTTTAATAAAAATTAGGTAAATTTTTAATTATTTAATTTCTTTTTAATTTCATTTCGTAAATTATTTATTTTGTAAAAAACAAAGTTAAAAGTAAATTACAGGCAGTTTTGTAAATATTAAAATTAATTTTTTTCATTATTAAAATTTATTTAACACAAATGCAAACATTCCGAATGCATGCGCCTCCTTTATATCCTCTTTGACGACATTGAAGCATACAAATAACATGACATTGCCATCTTCCTTCAATCATCTCTTCACCGACATTTTCACTACCAACAAGTTCATCAAGTTCAGGATCAGTTAAATTATCAATATCCTTGATTTCTTTTGGTTGAATTGCTGATACCATGGCAATTAAAACAGCTAAGAATCCCAATACAATTATGAAACGCATTTCGAATTAAAAGTCTAATTTAGTTTAGAAAAATTTATTAATATGTTGAAGATTGTTGTGGTTCTTGTACTATGAGAAAATACTAAATTTGCTCAGTATTTATACACAAGAAACTCTTAGGTATTATCAACTTATTTAAATCAATCTCAATATTTATTACGAATATTATCAAAATAATGTTCCCCGAAAAGCCTAATATTTATGCGTATTTATCTCTGTTGAAATTCGGAAGAAATTTTTATTCTAAATGATTCTTATCATTAATTTATAATTAAAATGAATAAATGTTTTTATTAAGATTAAAAGTTTAGTATTCAAAATAATTTTAGTAATCAAATATATTTTCGTCATGTCAATTTTATTGGAATACATATTGAAAAGTTAGACAACCTACTATAGCTAAAGAAAATGTGTCTTTTTAGGTACTTATCTAAATTAGCTTTAGAAATTTTATGCACTTATTTTGTTAGCTTTTTAGAAAGGAGAGTTTTAAAGAAAATTAAAGTTTCATCTTTACCGTATTTGAGTTCTTATTTAATCACCAAAATAATTTGATCGGAAATCATCTTAGGACAAGTGAGCAAGATACAATGACGTTTCGAAAAGTTCGCGATTGCAAATTGTACTTAGAGAATTCACTTCTGTCGTTTAAATATTATTTTTACTTAATGCTTATGAATATGTATAGCGTGGCGAATTTTAAAATATCTCGCTAAATACCTTAAAAAAAGCAGCTAAAAAGGTTTCGAAAAATTTTACACATAATGGTCAATGGCGCCTTTAAAAATGAGCCCCAAGTTACTTATACTTTTGGAGCCTTTTATTTAGGAAATTTATTTCAACCAAGAAGGCGGACACTTTTAGATGAACTAAGATAAGAAACCTGAAGTTAATCCACATGAGAATCTTAAAAGAGGTGCCCAAAAAATCTGTTTTGTTAAATTTTCCAAATACCAAAAATCCCAAAAATTGTCGACTTAAATGAAATTAGAAAAAAATTTTGGACGAAAATTGTGTCAGTTAAAATCAAATTTACTTTTTTCAAGAGTTTTTTGAAAAATTTCCAATAACTTTAATAATCACTTTCTTCCTTTTAATTATTATTATTGATAAAAATCGTTATTCAATTCAAGTTAAAAACTTCTTACACACATTTCCTTAGACTTCCGCGTGAAGAGTATCGATCTGATAATGTCATTAAAATTTTATTAGATTATTTTAATCGCTTTGATAATTATGTAGAACTTTTAGAGTATAAATACTGAGCAAATTAAGTATTTTCTCATAGTACAAGAACCACAACAATCTTCAACATATTAATAAATTTTTCTGAACTAAATTAGACTTTTAAATAATTCAAAATGCGTTTCATAATTTTATTGGGATTCTTAGCTGTTTTAATTGCCATGGTATCAGCAATTCAACCAAAAGAAATCAAGGATATTGATAATTTAACTGATCCTGAACTTGATGAACTTGTTGGTAGTGAAGATGTGAGTGAAGAGATGATTGAAGGAAGATGGCAATGTCATGTTATTTGTATGCTTCAATGTCGTCAAAGAGGATATAAAGGAGGCGCTTGCATTCGGAATGTTTGCATTTGTGTTAAATAAATTTTAATTAAAAAAGAAATTAATTTAAATTCCTACAAATATTAGAGGTAGATATTAAATATTAAAATTGTTATTTATAAAAAAAAATTATGTAATGAAATAAAATTAACTGAACAAAATAAAAATTTCTTTATGTCAAGTTCAATTCACCACAGTTTTTTCGAAAAAATTTTCGAAAATTGACCTTATATTAAGTTTATTTTGTTTCATGGATTTCCATCTATCTGTTCCGATATGGTAAAAATGTAAAAATTACTTGCAAAAAAGTGCAGTTTGTAAATCTTGATATATAAAAGTTTGCAAGAGCTGATATGCAGGGTGATTCAGTAATCAGTGACATAACATATAGCATCGTTTAGGAAGTCAAAAATGAGTAAAATTTTTGTTTAAAACTAGGCATCAAATCTCAATAGTTTCCGAAATACAGGAATATGAGCTATTATTATTACACTGGGGAAAAATTCTTTTTTTGCAAGTATTTTGTATTAGACTATAAGTACGAGTACAATTATTGCATATGTTTTCGAATTTAATTAATTAAATTTAATTTTGATCTTGAGTACAATGATCTTGTGTTTTTCTCAATTTAATGTATAAAATCAATAAATATTTTGTTTGGCATTTGATGAAACAATTTTATTTTATAAAAGAATGGGAACACTTGTTTTTTGTTTTTTTTTAATTCTTATTTTCTGTCTGAACATATAAATTTAATAATAGTAAGTGAAATTTCTTTTTCATATGTAAATGTTTTTATGTAATTAATTAGAATTGATACACTTGGATGTGTATATGTATATACAGGGTAATTCAGTAATCAACACCTTAGCATAAATCTATCATCGTTTAAGACACAAAAAATGAGTAAAATTTTTATTCAGAACTAGATGTCAAATCTCAACGAGATACATACAGGCATTTTAACAAATATTTCCACGAAGTTTCTATTTGTTCACGTTTTTTTTATTCTTAATTTCCCTTCCGTAAAAGATAGACGCATCAAATAAACACTTTTTGAAAGAGCTGGTTTTGAAGAAAAATTTTATTCATTTTGGATGGCCTGAACAACGGTATATGTACCGGTTCTAATTACTGACTCACCCTGTGTATTGAAATCATCTAAATTTATTGACACTCATTGAATTTTTTGATGATGCCCCAAACTGGCGAAACTGTTTAATATATAATTATAAAATTAAAGAAACAATTGAAAAAGAAAGGAAAAATAAAGAAAAGAAAAACAATTTTGTGAAAAAAAAAGTGTGTTCGTTTGATTAGGGCTAAACATTCAACATTTTATTAAAATACAAATTGAAAGTTGAACCTATTAATTCGTAGATTATTTTAACCGCTTTGATAATTATGTAGAACTTTTAGAGTATAAATACTGAGCAAATTAAGTATTTTCTCATAGTACAAGAACCACAACAATCTTCAACATATTAATAAATTTTTCTGAACTAAATTGGACTTTTAAATAATTCAAAATGCGTTTCATAATTGTATTGGGATTCTTAGCTGTTTTAATTGCCATGGTATCAGCAATTCAACCAAAAGAAATCAAGGATATTGATAATTTAACTGATCCTGAACTTGATGAACTTGTTGGTAGTGAAGAAGTCGGTGAGGAGATGCTTGAAGCAAGATGGCAATGTCATGTTATTTGTATGCTTCAATGTCGTCAAAGAGAATACAAAGGGGGTGCTTGCATTCGGAATGTTTGCATTTGCGTCTAATAAATTTTAATTAAAAAAAGAAATTAATTTAAATTCCTACAAATATTAGAGGTAGATATTAAATATTAAAATTGTTATTTATAAAAAAAAATTATGTAATGAAATAAACAAACAAATCCCGCAGTTTTGCGATGTTATGATTTTTGAATTTCCCACAAATTACAATGTTTAATCTCGTTTTTTTCACAAAACAATTTAAAAATTCCCACATTCACGAGCGTTGAAAACACGCATCGTAATTCAACATGATTTGACATTGTAAAATTGATGACAAAATTATTTTCATTTAGTTTCGATATCTGGTGAGTTGGACGTGTGTGAATGTAGTATGTGAATGTAGTTTGTGAATGGTGAAATGATTTCTAATTTATAAAAAGTCCCATATATTTTTGTCCCTTTTGCCTTTTCACTTTTTTTTGTTTAAATTTTCATAATACGGAACGTGGCACTTCTGCCTTCCCATGATCCAAAGAAAGCTCTTCGTTTTCAAATCTCGTAATATTTTAACAAACGTCTTATACGAGTATTTGATTGTATGCTTCATTCATGTATTTAATATGTTGAACTTTAAACAAACAAAATACTTTTCAAGTGCCTACTTCAAATTTCATTCAGAAACTTAGTAATAACTTGCTATTACAAATTATTATTTGAAGTAAATTTTTTCGTTCCTGATAAGATATGATCACTTTATTGGGATTACTTGTATAATTGGAGGTGTCTTAATTTTTGAATAAAACTAATTGACTAACATTAACTTGAAATTGATCACAATTTTATTCCTTAAATCAAACATATGGCGGAAGACTTTTCGTAAAAAAAATATAGGATATTAAAAAAAATCTGATGTGGTCAGCACATAACCGACCGCATTGTGTATTGTCTAGTTAAATGAAAGTGTTACAGAATATTATAAAAATGTCTGTTAAATACTTCTTTCCAATTTTTAGGACATTGGTAAGCTTATAGTTAACATACCTAGAAAAATGTAAATTTGGCTCTTAGTAGAGTTGCGCTTTGTGCTACCCGAATTCCCAGAAATGCTCGCCAATTAGTTTCGGTAACAACCAAAACTCAAATATCAAATTTCAAGAAATTCCATCAATTCGTTTCGTAGATATGGTGAAAAATGTAAAATCGGCCTGCAGATCAGTTTTCGAGCCCTGATCTTTCCAAAAAATTTACATATTCATTGTTTTAATACGAGGAATTCAAATAATAAATTTCAATGAAATCGGTTGATTATTTCTCTTTATATACATAAAAATGTATATTTGGCCCGTAGTAAACGTCCAGTTGCTGATGCCTGATTTGTTCCAAAAGTTAGAAATTTTCGCGGACGGTCGAGCAAAGCTCAAATATGTAATTTCAAGTAAATCGGTTGAATATTTTCTTCAAAATGTTCAAAAATGTAAAACAGGCCCGCCAAAAACTGCAGTTCCCGAGGCCTGATATATACCAAAAGTTGATCAATCCGTGCCATGGTGGAAATAATCTACATATAAAATTTCATCAAAATCGTTTATTTACACTTCCCTACTATGGAGAAGTGCATTCCCACCGAAAACTCGATATGCAAAATTTGTTGCCATCACATAACCTACCTATTGTTTACACAATACGGTTGGTAAAAAGGACCCTTAGTATAATTTAAAAAAGCTGAATGGAATATGTAGTGGCAGCTTTCGCAAATTCTTTAAAGTTTTTGCTTTCCATAATAGGACAGTGGAAATTTGGTTCTACTGAGGTTAGTATCGTAAGCTCTTTTATGATCAAATTGTAAGCTTTTCGTAGACTTACTGTGAAGCTTCCAAGCTTCTATATATGCAACTTAAACTTTAGCGGACCAAGTTTTATTTTCTTTTAGGCGACTTCGTTCTTCATATTTCATAACTTTTTTTATAGATCCACGGCTATAGAATGTAACAAATTTTACTCATACGCTTTGTTGGACGTAATAAACAACTTAAAGTGCGATATTATTGACTCAAGTGAAATAGGAGAAAATTGTAACCCTCAGCGGGTAAGGCCGCCTCCTAGCACTCTTTCATTCATTTTTTATTTTAATTTACGGAATCTCAAAACAACGTTTAAATATCCTTTTAAATATATAAACGTTTTACATTTATGTATAGTTTTAACAACAAATATGATATTACTGCCAAAAATATGTTTTCGATAAGAGCTGAAAGTAAGAATTCTGGGATGTGTTACCACACTACGTTTATGTGTCTAAGTCAAATTTGGAATGTTTGTTCTGTATCTAATAGTTTTTAATAAAAATTAGGTAAATTTTTAATTATTTAATTTCTTTTTAATTTCATTTCGTAAATTATTTATTTTGTAAAAAACAAAGTTAAAAGTAAATTACAGGCAGTTTTGTAAATATTAAAATTAATTTTTTTCATTATTAAAATTTATTTAACACAAATGCAAACATTCCGAATGCATGCGCCTCCTTTATATCCTCTTTGACGACATTGAAGCATACAAATAACATGACATTGCCATCTTCCTTCAATCATCTCTTCACCGACATTTTCACTACCAACAAGTTCATCAAGTTCAGGATCAGTTAAATTATCAATATCCTTGATTTCTTTTGGTTGAATTGCTGATACCATGGCAATTAAAACAGCTAAGAATCCCAATACAATTATGAAACGCATTTCGAATTAAAAGTCTAATTTAGTTTAGAAAAATTTATTAATATGTTGAAGATTGTTGTGGTTCTTGTACTATGAGAAAATACTAAATTTGCTCAGTATTTATACACAAGAAACTCTTAGGTATTATCAACTTATTTAAATCAATCTCAATATTTATTACGAATATTATCAAAATAATGTTCCCCGAAAAGCCTAATATTTATGCGTATTTATCTCTGTTGAAATTCGGAAGAAATTTTTATTCTAAATGATTCTTATCATTAATTTATAATTAAAATGAATAAATGTTTTTATTAAGATTAAAAGTTTAGTATTCAAAATAATTTTAGTAATCAAATATATTTTCGTCATGTCAATTTTATTGGAATACATATTGAAAAGTTAGACAACCTACTATAGCTAAAGAAAATGTGTCTTTTTAGGTACTTATCTAAATTAGCTTTAGAAATTTTATGCACTTATTTTGTTAGCTTTTTAGAAAGGAGAGTTTTAAAGAAAATTAAAGTTTCATCTTTACCGTATTTGAGTTCTTATTTAATCACCAAAATAATTTGATCGGAAATCATCTTAGGACAAGTGAGCAAGATACAATGACGTTTCGAAAAGTTCGCGATTGCAAATTGTACTTAGAGAATTCACTTCTGTCGTTTAAATATTATTTTTACTTAATGCTTATGAATATGTATAGCGTGGCGAATTTTAAAATATCTCGCTAAATACCTTAAAAAAAGCAGCTAAAAAGGTTTCGAAAAATTTTACACATAATGGTCAATGGCGCCTTTAAAAATGAGCCCCAAGTTACTTATACTTTTGGAGCCTTTTATTTAGGAAATTTATTTCAACCAAGAAGGCGGACACTTTTAGATGAACTAAGATAAGAAACCTGAAGTTAATCCACATGAGAATCTTAAAAGAGGTGCCCAAAAAATCTGTTTTGTTAAATTTTCCAAATACCAAAAATCCCAAAAATTGTCGACTTAAATGAAATTAGAAAAAAATTTTGGACGAAAATTGTGTCAGTTAAAATCAAATTTACTTTTTTCAAGAGTTTTTTGAAAAATTTCCAATAACTTTAATAATCACTTTCTTCCTTTTAATTATTATTATTGATAAAAATCGTTATTCAATTCAAGTTAAAAACTTCTTACACACATTTCCTTAGACTTCCGCGTGAAGAGTATCGATCTGATAATGTCATTAAAATTTTATTAGATTATTTTAATCGCTTTGATAATTATGTAGAACTTTTAGAGTATAAATACTGAGCAAATTAAGTATTTTCTCATAGTACAAGAACCACAACAATCTTCAACATATTAATAAATTTTTCTGAACTAAATTAGACTTTTAAATAATTCAAAATGCGTTTCATAATTTTATTGGGATTCTTAGCTGTTTTAATTGCCATGGTATCAGCAATTCAACCAAAAGAAATCAAGGATATTGATAATTTAACTGATCCTGAACTTGATGAACTTGTTGGTAGTGAAGATGTGAGTGAAGAGATGATTGAAGGAAGATGGCAATGTCATGTTATTTGTATGCTTCAATGTCGTCAAAGAGGATATAAAGGAGGCGCTTGCATTCGGAATGTTTGCATTTGTGTTAAATAAATTTTAATTAAAAAAAGAAATTAATTTAAATTCCTACAAATATTAGAGGTAGATATTAAATATTAAAATTGTTATTTATAAAAAAAAAATGTATGTAATGAAATAAAATTAACTGAACAAAATAAAAATTTCTTTATGTCAAGTTCAATTCACCACAGTTTTTTCGAAAAAATTTTCGAAAATTGACCTTATATTAAGCTTATTTTGTTTCAAGGATTTCCATCTATCTGTTCCGATATGGTAAAAATGTAAAAATTACTTGCAAAAAATTGCAGTTTGTAAATCTTGATATATAAAAGTTTGCAAGAGCTGATATACAGGGTGATTCAGACTTCGTTTAGGAAGTCAAAAATGAGTAAAATTTTTGTTCAGAACTAGGCATCAAATCTCAATAGTTTCCGAAATACAGGAATATGAGCTATTATTATTACACTGGGGAAAAATTCTTTTTTTGCAAGTATTTTGTATTAGACCATAAGTACAATTATTGCATATGTTTTCGAATTTAATTAATTAAATTTAATTTTGATCTTGAGTACAATGATCTTGTGTTTTTCTCAATTTAATGTATAAAATCAATAAATATTTTGTTTGGCATTTGATGAAACAATTTTATTTTATAAAAGAATGGGAACACTTGTTTTTTGTTTTTTTTTAATTCTTATTTTTTGTCTGAACATATAAATTTAATATTAGTAAGTGAAATTTCTTTTTCATATGTAAATGTTTTTATGTAATTAATTAGAATTGATACACTCGGATGTGTATATATATATACAGGGTAATTTAGTAATCAACACCTTAGCATAAATCTACCATCGTTTAAGACACAAAAAATGAGTAAATTTTTTATTCAGAACTAGATGTCAAATCTCAACGAGATACATACAGGGATTTTAACGAATATTTTCACGAAATTTCTATTTGTTCACGTTTTTTTATTCTTAATTTCCCTTCCGTAAAAGATAGAAGCATTAAATACACACTTTTTGAAAGAGCTGGTTTTGAAGAAAAATTTTATTCATTTTGGATGGCCTGAACAACGGTATATGTACCGGTTCTAATTACTGAATCACCCTGTGTATTGAAATTATCTAAATTTATTGACACTCATTGAATTTTTTGATGATGCCCCAAACTGGCGAAACTGCTTATATAATTATAAAATTAAACAAACAATTGAAAAAGAAAGAAAAAACAATTTTGTGTATGTGTTCAAAAAGTATGTGTTCGTTTGAAGTATAAATAGGGCTAAACATTCAACATTTTATTAAAATACAAATTGAAAGTTGAACCTATTAATTCGTAACAATTTAAAAATGCGTTTCTTCTTAGCATTGTTGGGATTTTTAGCTGTTATAGCTGCCAATTGTACTTATTAAGTTCAACTTGAAGAAAACATTGATGATTTAACAGATGAGGAAGTGGATGCATACATGGATATTGATATCAATTCCCATGAACACCTTATTAAAGGAATATATCAATGTAACGGTCCTTGTTCACAACATTGCCGTATGGACGGATTCCGTGGAGGTATTTGCGTTCATGGAAATATTTGCACTTGTATTCGATTACCATTAAACTTTTCAAGTTTTCTAAAATAATTAAATTCTATATATTAGAAAATTATTTTAATTTAATTAAAAAGTTTTAACAAAAATATTATGAAAAATTGAAAATTTTGTGTCACAAATTTGTTTTTTAAAATTAAAAAAAAGGAAGGCATTTTTTTTTTATTGCAGTCGAAATAATAAAATTAATGTCATTTTCAAATTTCATAATAAATTAGGATAATTTTCAAAAACTTGTAATAAAATATACAGCCAAGAGTAATTCTCGAGAATTGGATCTTCATAGAATACCTTGAAATTATAAAATAATTTAATTTTTAATTATAATTTTAATTATATTAGAAAGTTCCTGAAAGAGAAGAACTGGATTTTAACAATATACGTATCTCTGTTTAATTGTGACTTCAGATAGCCCTCAAACATCTATTTCCGAAAACCGAAATTTTGTTGGTTTTTGTGGCCTAACCATGTTTCTGGCCTATATAAAATTGAATATAGCCAGTTTTTCCTTTTTAGTTATTTTTGATGATCTCTAAATCGTTCAGAGTCTACAAAATGTTTCCTGTTGCTTATGCTTCCTTAGTACCTGGAAATGAGGGTATGATGTTGTCAAGATTACTGAATTATTTCAAATCTTTCACATTGATTTTGGAACAGCATTGATTTTAAACTGGTCTGGATTTGTTGAGTGCATGTCGAGCGATTTTGAGTTCAACCTATTCCGTTCTTGTTTGTAGCTTTTTGAGCTTCTTCCCTATTTCTGCATATGTGTGGCCCTTCAAGGTCTATTGTATACTTTTAGGGATGGACCTTACATTGCGCAATACACTTTGACAAAAGACAGGTGTAACAGCATCATTGTTTTATGCCAACCCTCACTTGCAACGACTCGTTCAGCTCATTATTGTGCAGTACCCTGATTTATTACTCATTGTGTAGAATCTTATGATGATAAACATTTTTTTAGTACTCCCCTATTAGCCAGTGTTCTCCATTTATTGTCGCGACTAATATTATAAATATAGGGACTTCCACTCCTCTGATTGATTCCATTAATACTATTAATCCTAATGTGTTCTAGTGGTCGATACAACCTCTTTTGTAGCAAAATTGTTTCTCTCTAGAACTGTAAGTCCAAGCAAATTCTTTACTGATTTCAGCTCAGCAATTCCCTCCAGAATTCACTGTATCAATATTGAATACGATATCTGTTTTTTTCTCAACTTTACGACTATTCAAACAAACTTAATAAAAAAGAAAGTCAAATCATAACTTTTAATAAATTTAATATTTAACTTGTATTCTATTCACAATGAATATTTTCCTGCATGAGTACAGCAAACTCGTTTCACACACATATTACATATTAATTTCACACACAAAACATATTGCTCCATGTAGTGAATATGTATACGTGTCAAATAAAATTGTGCAAATAATGAAAATTTGACATGAATGAATATTTATAGTAATCAAAAAGGAAAATAAATGAATCAAAAAGTCCGACATTGTTTTGTTTATTTATTGGACACGCATATTACACCCAATAATTTCGTTCAGAATTGTAATCAAGTTGGGAATGAAAATCTTATAAGATTAAGTCGCAATTAATGAAAGAAAATATATAGATTAAATTATTTATAGAAAAAGTATGAAACAGTATGAGTAACTTCTGGTAACAACCAGAACTCAAATATTAAATATCAAGAAATTTATCAATCCGTTCCGTATATATGGTAGAAAATGTAAAATCGCTCTCAGATCAGTTTCTCAGCCCTTATCTTTCCAAAAAAATTGTAGATTGATTGTTTGAACACCTCAAATTTAAATATTAAATTTCAATGAAATCGGTTGATAATTTTTCTTTATATACGCAAAAATGTATATTTGGTCCGTAGTAAACTTCCAGCTTCTGGCATCTGATTTCTTCAAATGTTAGGAGGTTTCGCGTACGGTCGAATGAAGCTTCTTAAATCTGAAGCAGCCCCGTTAAAAGGTCCAGATCCCGAGGTTGATCAATCCGTGCTATAGTCAAAATAAACTCACATATAAAATTTGAAATCGGTTCAGCCGAATTTGGGATACACGCGTGCACACACAGACAGACTGACCGACAGTTCACTGCAATGGAGAAGTGCGTTCCCACAGAAAAATCGATATGCAAAATTTGTTCCCATCACATAACCTACCTTATTGTATACAGAATGCGGTCGTTAATAAATCATAATTTAATTGTGGGGAATTAGCTTTAATATTTTGTTCATATCATATTTAAAAGAAAAAATTTAGAATACTCGTATTATTTTTAGTAATTTTTTTAGTAATTTTAAGTAAAACGGCCTATAATTATATGAGTAGATACTAAATAATTAGTGAAAGGGAAGAGGTAGCTCTGATGGTTATAAAACATGGTTTAAACGCGAAAAACCGTGCGAAATTTCAACCTTAATGTTTGGAAAGAGAAACAATCGAAATTACCTTCCTGGAAATGGGCAATAAATTATCTTTTACGAGTAATACTGTATTAAAAATTCTGTAAAGATTTTAATTCGAATTCAGACAAAATATTCAAGTAAGTTATGTGTTTAAAAGTGTACATGTATATTTGTTATAAAAAAGTGATTATTCGTATATCTTAGAATTTAGATGTTTGTTTCTCTTTGCAAATTTACCTTTGATAATTTGCGGTTAGTAATCTATAATCCATGTAAAATGTTCTATTTTAAAAATTTATTTAACTCTCTCTCTGTATATATATACGCAGATATATATATATATATATATATATATATATATATATATATATATATATATGTATTTGCGTCACATTCTCATTATATCACATTAAATGGCTTTCAATCAATTAAGAATTAATAAAATATTGATTTTTGTGTCATCAGTTAACAATTATAAATTAAAAATAAATAAACATTATCTTTACACAAGCTTATAAAAATATAAGCGAAGCAATTCTTTTAGCACTCAACCTTCATTTTCTTAAATTATTTTAAATTAAATTTATAAATGTGGAGATTCGTTTATGTAATTATTAGTTTTAATAAAATTAAAGCGAAACAATCTAAGAATACGCCACACTACAGCTACAGTTTTTTACTGTACAGTGTAATACAAAGTGAGTAAAATGAAGAGAAATTTACTCTATATAAAATTTACTATATATTTAATTGCAGTTGCAGCTTTTAATGTACAGAGCGGATTCCCTAAGAATAAAATAAAAATTTATTTGAAAGAGGAATACACTCTTTAATAATTTTACCACGCTTATCATTTTGATTTTTTTGTATCACCCTGGATGTATGCAATATTTTTGAATAATATAGTTTTAGTAAACAATATTCACGATATTGTTTTTAAAATGAAATATCTAGGGTATATACTTAAATACCTACTTAGCATCAATACTAATCCAATTAAAAAGAGATTTTTTCCCTATTTATAAAAATCTTGTTATAAAAAAGTTATTGACCATTATTAATTGTAATAAATTGAATTATAATCGTTATAAGGCGGTTTTTTTGTTTATCTTTCATTTCGGTTGAACTCCTGGTCTATATTAAATATTCATAAAGATTTTTTAAAGAGCAAAAAAAAAATTCAGATTTTATTTTATGTCTAGACTACAAATGGTATTTTGTTTTTTTTTAAGAAATAATTTTTCTTTTATTTTTAGTATTTTACTTTTTGCTTTTTTCAATTTTTTTAAAATTGTTTAATGAAACTTGAAAAATTTTCTTTTGAAATTTTTTTTTCTTTAAGCTTTGATAGTAAAAATGAGTAAATGGTTTTGTTTATGAATTTATGAAAAATTTTCATATCGATAATCTCAAAAATAAATTTTATTTAATGGGTAGACGGATAAAAACAGTTTAAAAGTATTATACAAAAAAAATTTATTGTTTAGTATTTTAAAATCTTTTTCCTAATAAATTACAATAAGCTTTGTTAGTACACTCTTTTGGAGAACGGAGAGAGTTTAAATTAAAATGAATGTTTAAGAAAATGGGAGCAATTTTCGTGGGAGCAATTCAGTATTTCTGAGAGTCTTCGTAATTTAATAATAATAAGCAAATTTAATAATAAAGTAAATAAATTTCATAATAGAAAAATGCAATTTAATCAATTCCCAATTGAGAAAATGTTTTGAATTGTAATTAATACTGTATTGAAAATGGAAAGATTTCTCCAGCTTAAATTTTTAAACTTGCACTTTCAGAGTATATCGTACATCTATAAAGTCATAATACTTGATTACCACTGTATTGTAGTGTTGTTATTCCAAACAGGTATTCCAATAGGAGTTTTAAATGTAGCCGCATTGCTAGTGCAAATTTTATGTTGTTGCATGTTAATTAAAAACTTATTTTACTTTTTTAGTTTGAATTTTGTATGTGGCACTAAAAAATTAACTAATAGTTAAAGGTAAAAGTTTTTCATGTCAAAATATAGCGTTTACCGAATAATAAATTTTAAATATATAAATAAGGAAAAATCTGATTGCATCACTCAAAGAAAATTTTTTAATGGTTTCGAATTGTACGGCATTCAAATTCGGAGGCCTGAAGATATTTATACATATTAAAATTGATATTGATTTTTGATCTGGTTTCTTAACCACTTAAGTTTAGTGTTAAAAGTAATATTTTTTAATAAACATTGGGGACATTTTGTATTAGACCATAAGTACATTTATTGCATATGTATTCGAATTTAATTTTTAATTTTGATTTTGAGTATAATGATCTTGTGTTTTTCTCAATTTAATATATAAAATCAATAGATTTTTTGTTTGGCACTTGATGAAACAATTTTATTTTATAAAAGAATGGGAACACTTGTGTTTATTTTTTTAAATTCTTATTTTATTTACAATATTTCACCTGATTGCACGTTTTTTGTTGTCCCCAATTCTGTCTGAACGTTTAAATTTAATATTAATAAGTGAAATTTCTTTTACATATATAAATGTTTTTATGTAATCAAATAGAATTGATACACTCGGATGTGTATATGTATATACAGGGTAATTCAGTAATCAACGCCTTAACATATAACTACCGTTGTTTAGGGCACAAAAAATGGGTAAATTTTTTGTCCAGAACTAGATGTCAAATCTTTACGAGGTAAATACAGGGATTTTAACGAATATTTTCACGAAATTTCTATTTGTTCACGTTTTTTGATTCTTAATTTCCGTAAAAGATAGAAGCATCAAATAAACACTTTTTGAAAGAGCTGGTTTTGAAGAAAAATTTTATTCATTTTTGATGGCCTAAACGATGGTATATGTACCGATTCTGATTACTGAATCACCCTTTGTATTGTAGTTTTCAGTTGGTAGAGCGTCTGCCTAGAAAGCGGTAGGTCACTGGTTCGAGTCCAGTTCGAGGAGAAAAATTTTTTTTAATGAATTTTTCTGCCTTTAACTCGTTCCTTTGATTACGTCATCCATCTGTTCTGCAGTTGCATGAAGAAATTTTCATTAAGATAAAAAAAGTATGTGTTCCTCTGAAGTACAAATAGGGCTAAACATTCAACACTTTCTTAGTATTATTGGGATTTTTAATTGTTATAGCTGCCAATTGTACTTGTTGAGTTCAACTTGAAGAAATTATTGATAATTTAACAGATGAGGAAGTGAATATATTTCTCGATATTAGTGATACCAATGGAAACCGTATTACAGAAAAAATTGAGTGTAAGAATATTTGTGTACCTCAATGCCGTGTTAGAGGATACGATAAAGGTGTTTGTGTCAATAAAATTAACTGCGTTTGTTATAACTTATAATTAAACTTTTCAAATTTTCCAATATAATTTAATTGTATGTAATATGAAACTATTTTAATTTAATTAAAAAATTTTAACAAAAATATTATGAAAAATTGAAAATTTTGTGTCACAGACTTGTTTTTTAAAATTAAAAAAAGGAAGGTATTTTTTTAATGCATTCAAAATAATAAAATTAATGTACATCAGGGTCATTTTTAAAATTTTTTAATAAAATATATGGCCAAGACTAATTCTCGAGATTAGCTTGAAATTATTGATAAAAAGATATGTGATCAAAAAATTTAATTTTTAATTATAATTTTAATTATATTACAAAGTCCCGAAAAGAGAAGAGCTGAATTTCAGCAATATACGTATCTTTGCTCAGATAGTCCTCAAACATCCATTTCCGAAAACCTAACATTTATTGGTTCTCTTTTTCTGGCCTAACCATGTTTCTGGGCCGTATAGAATTGAATACAGCCAGTTTAAATTTTCTAGTTATTTTTGATGATCTCTAAATCGTTCACAGTCTACAATAAATGCTCCTCTTGTTGATGTTTTCCTTAGAACCTGCCAATGTGGATATGATTTTTTCGAAATAGTTGAAATATTCCACATTTTTCATTGGCGAAGCATTAAAAATATAAAATAGCAACAGAAAATATTGTACTTCTCATAAGTAATAGTATACTTATAGAGAACCGGTGTCTTAAATGTAGCAGTGTTGCCATTGCAAATTTAGTGTTGTTGTATGTTAAAAAAAATCATTTTACTTTTTCAGTTTGAATTTTTATGAAGCAACAAAAATATTCTTAAGAAAAGCTTTAAAAAACTTTTTTAAATTTTGAATGAAAAACAAAGTAGTGTTTTTTTTTAATATAATGAATAACTTTCTTTTTTAAAATAGTTCGTTTTTAGTTATACAAATCTATTAGATATGTGCTTGTGTATTTGTAACTTAAATCTATTCGAAAAATTTAAGATTTTTAGCTTCTTTCTCTTTTTTAGCATTTTTCCAAAAAAAAAATTAAAAGTGTTTCACTCTATCCGTTTGTCCGACCGGTCGTTAATCTGTTTACAAAACTTTTACATCCTTTAAGATAGAAAACTGGAATTTTACATATAAATATTAGATCTTTACTAGAAATTTAGTAGAAAAAATTTTCTCCATCCATTCTCAAGTTATCGGCTCTTAAAATTTGTGAATTTTGAATTTTCGGCTCCCTATATTTCCGAAACTGCAGGCATTTTTAACATTTTTATAAATGCCGAAAGCTAACCGTAAATCCTATTTAATCAAAAAATATAATTATTTGACATAACTCACGCAATTAATTCTTGAATTCGACCGTTGTGTTAATGCCTCATTTCCTTTTGTCTCTGCCTAAATGTATGCAATCATTTGAAATATTTTGGAATATGAATGAAACAAATTGCTTTTAAGAGCGGTATTACCATTTGTTCAAGGGAAAACTGCTACTAACATTGGTTTAAATAAATAAAGTTGGTTAAATTTTATGTTTTCTTTTTGTTTTACATAATAATAATAACAATTTTTTTACACGTTTTACATCTACTTAGTACTCGTATCTTATTATGTTAACAAGCATCTTTACATTGTAAGAAAAATATTTTATAATATTTTCATTCTTTGAAATTATTTTTAAGAGAAAAAATGAATATTCATTAAGGATATTTTAAGCGGTTGTTATTTTAAAGCATAATATAAAAGCTATACCGCAATATGCATGTATATATGTAATGAATTTATTGTATAATAAGAAATAAATAATTTATATAAAGAAAGGGGAGTAAAATTATGCAAAGTAAAAATATTGTTTTAAAATTGTTTTTGTCACACAACTATTTGTCTTAATCTTTTAAAATTATTATCGTCAAACTGGCAACAATGTTCTTGAACTTGATTTAATTTGTTTTTTTTTTTTTTTTGTATACGAGTATACGAGTATAACAATGTAAAATGGTGTTCATATTGTAAATTATATTCGTATGATTAGGATTTTAACATTGAAATAGGGATGCGATTGGGATGGTATTAAAAATAACATAAGAAATTGTTTGTCAAGGTTAAGGACCTTACAAAAAAAAAATTACTTTGTTCAAAATGGATATTGTTTTTTTGTTAAGTAAGTAAAGGTTTATGTAAATGAAATTACGTGCAACTTAATAAATTAATTGGTTAACTTTATTGTAATCTTCTATAAAGAAAATATTGTATAATAATCTTTTGAACTTTAATTAATAGCAGCACATTATGTTAGGAATTAAGTTATTAATTGTATGAATGTTGTAAAATTGTAAGGAAGGAAGATTTATTTTAAATATTACGATTGTTTTTGAAATTCTTAACTTCCAAAATACAGTAATATCGTATTATTACACAATTCAGCAATTCACAGTTATAAGCTGAATTGTGTATTAATATTGTATTATAGCATTTTAGAAGTCAAGGAATTTAAAAAAATTTGAATTAATTAATTTTATTTTTTTAATATTTTCCAGATGATAATATTACCATTTATACCAATTTTGGCTTTAATTGTACAAACATCATTAATGTTACATGATATTTTGAATTATCGTGTTGAAGTATCGGATATTGAAATTCAAGTAAGTAATAACATTAAAATGAAAAATTTATAAAATCAAGGTGGAAGTTTTAGTTTTTATACCCGTACAAACGTATGTTCTAAGAGTATACTAAATTTGCCTTACCATTTGTAACGCTAAGAAATAATGTTATATATAAGTGTACGTTTTTGATTAACGTCGAATTTTGAGTCGATTTAACAATGTCTGTCCGTCCGTCCCAATGATAACTCAAGAACTAATTGAGCTTAGCTCACAAAATTTCCGCAAATGATATTTAAATTGGATGTAATTGGGGCAGTGGTTCGGGTAGCTCCCCTACAACTTTAAAAGTTATATGGCCTTATCTTAGAAATTACCGATGCTACAATATCGAAATCTCGCAAATACATTATTAACCCTGTTATATCGTTGAAATTTCATGGCTGCCATACAACTTCGACAGTCATTTGCTCATATATTATAGAATCTATACAGAAAATACTTTGCTAAAACAAATTTATATGGTAACTGAAGAATTTATGTGGCAGAATAATTAGGTCGAGTAAAACAGTGTGACAATTACAATACAACTCTTAGCATGTGAATGGGTATCACAAAGTTGACGCGGTCAACTCTATATCTACTTTCGTTAAAATTTCGAATTGTTTAAAATTTTAAATTAAGCATTTTCAATATACATAAATATATTATTTTTAAGTTATGTTGTATAATTAAATACTTACGTGGAAACGGCTCTATAACTAAGATTTTGAGAGAATTTCTTCATAAATACCAAAAATAGCTAGAAAAATGTAGTTCAATTGTGAATTCCAGTTATATACAGCGACTTTTAAACCGAGCTAATGTATGTAGTATAGATTTTTAAGCTATGATAAATTTTGTTTGTAGATTCGCGGTCTGCAATGGCTGCACTATCTTTGAAACCTGAAAATCAATATTTTATATTATAAATATGCATATAGAATTTCGAAAACAAAATTGTAATAGTTAACGACTTTTAGTGCTACAGGTTACGATTAAGGTGATAGTTGCTATAAAAGACCATTTGGAGCCATTCTTCTAAACTGTATGACTATCACTATAATTTTCAAAGAGTTATAGCTTAGTTATATAATGAAAACTGTTACAGAACATTTAACATTGTGTAAAATTTAATCAAAAGTAGGTATTAAAATTTATTAAGTTTTTTTCGAGCACAGTGTTGAATAGGTCAACAAGAACTTACTTATTACATTAAGATATAATAGATTTAGGTATTCATAAATCCATCGGTGTACTCAAAATTTCTATTTCTAATTTCAAATTCATAGCATTTAATTTTAATATTTCTTTCCGATTTCGTTATATATACATAATTAAAAAAAAATTATAACAATTTCCCGCAATTAAAATATTTTATTATAAAAAGATTCGTAACGTTAGATAAAGGTTATAAGATTATATAGGCATTTTGCTGCTTATTATTGCGTTAAACGATTAAATTTTATTAAAAGGATAATGGAATTTAATTTTTTTGTTTTAGTTATCTATTTTAGACTGTTATATATTTAATAGCAATGTAATAAAATAATTATCACCAGAAAAAAAACCATAAAAATAAATTTTAATTAAAATATACGATAAGAAAATTCTTATGAATTTTTTAGGAGACTTTCGTATATATAGGCAGAAACTTTGATTACTGAAGTATTCTCAGACACTCTAACTTTAATGCAAACAATGAAAAAGGATTTTTAATTCTTATTATAAGTTAATTTAGGTTTATGTTTTATATAAGTAGAGAGCACGTGTTTTGATATTTTAAATGCGGCATATAATTAATTTGTTTTTGAAATTTTAAGACGAATCATAAAAAAAATGTTTATGATTTGCGTGTATAATTAAAAATATAATTAAATTTTATCTTTAATTTGTTGCAAATCATTAGCACTTTTCCAAAAAATTTTTGAAAAAAAGTGCTTATTAGTTTCACTCTGTCCGTACGTCCGTCCCTCCGTGTGTCTGTTTACAAAACTTCTACACCTTTGAAGATAGAAAGCTGAAATTTTGTACGTATATAGATTTTTACTAGAAACTTATTTCCGTAGAAAAAATTTTTAACTATCTCTCCCCCTCTAGAAGTTATACCCCCCCAAAACCCTAAAAATGGCCTTTTTTAACTATTTGTTGCAATGAAACCATAAGCATTTTTTAAATTTTGCAAACGCAGAAAGGCAGCGGCTTCCTTCCACTGGCGCGGTGTACTATAGTTAAACTTTAGAAAAACAAAATGGCCGTTCAAACTTAATGTTATATAAAGTCTTTTTTCAAATTTTTGATTTCGTTTTACTTCTAAACCCCAGCCTGTAGAAGCTTGAAATTTTAGGGGCTTTTAGACATTAAAAAATAGTTCATTTTGTTAGAAGAAAATTTTTTTCCGTCTCCACGTCCTCTCAAGTTATCGCCTCTTACAATTTCTAAAATTTGAATTTTTGACGCCTTATATTTACGAAATCGCAAGCTTTTTCAAATTTCTATAACACAAAAAGCTAACGGTAAATTCCATGACATTAAAAAATATAATTATTTTTCTTAACTCACACAATTAACTTTTAAAATCGAGCGTTATGTTGACCCCACTTTGTATTAATTTTTTCTTTATTTCAAAGACTGAATAGATCGTTCATCCTAAATATATGCAATGCTATAAATAGTTTTATATATGAATGAAAATAATTTTAATAGTGTGATAGGTATACATAGACTGTATTTAAAGCAGTATTTTTACTAATATTGTTGAAGGGAAAAGTGCTACTATACAAACCATTGGTTTGACCCAAATTTATTTTATATATAGTTTTGAATTTAATTAACTGATTTACATTAAAATAATTTAAATATTCTAATGGCTCATCTATCATGATTTTGCATTATATTGTGCGTACCCATAATGAGGAATAACATTTCATGTTTTTTATATGTATATAACAGTTACGATAAGCCGCTTATCAAAAAATTGATATGAAAATTTTACGAGCTGGAATTTATATTTTCTTAAATTTCAAACACAATCCCGACCCAGATTTCAATGAGTTTAGGTCTGTTTTAGAATACAATTGCGATTCCTCTGTGTGTATAAATTTAAAAAAAAAATTCCGTACGTAGGGCAGCAAGTATTCCGTATTGCCAAAAACAAAATTATGAAACTGCCTTTAAGCTATAAATACAAAACTAAATATAATAACAGTGCATTGTCAAGCACTAATAAAGATACACAATTTGCTTTAAGTTTCGAAAACGATTTCTTTTTGCAATTAGGAACGCGTGCTATTGTAAAATTTTTATAATATACATTGCGAAACGTGATACATTGTCGAAGTTTACGTTTTTTTTTTATAAAATACGAAATTCTGTCATACTTGTAATTTTCGAAACCAATCCCACTTTCAACAATTGAAAATTTATATATAGAACTATGATTCGATGACTTTTGTACTCCTACTCCAATATCTTAGTCATAATATTCGAGAATTGTGTTATTGACCCTATATACATTTATTAATTAAAAATTCAATATTAATTAATTATAATGTTAGATGGTTCATATATACAATGGATTGTATAGATAGTGTTGTCCACCATGTAAAAATGTTAATATCATAATAAAAAACTTACTTAATTAAAATTTATTCAATTTGGGCTAGATCTCCCATACATTATTAGAACATTTATTTAATATTATTCTTAATTTATTTTTGTATTACTATATATTTGAAGCATAACGTAATTAAAATAAACATTTTCACTTAATTCAACATACAATTTCGTATATAAATAATTCTAAATTAATATGCGTAAAATTTTAATGTCCAAAGACTTAAAAGAGATTTTGATAAGATTCCTTTAGATTTTAATTATCTAATAAGAATATCTATAGTCCTTAAAAATTGATTTAATTAACATCGTAAATGGCTATCATTAATATAAGAATGTGTTTAATCCTAGAAACTTTAAAAATTCAATAAGATTATACGATTTGTGTAACGTTAGTTTAAGTTCAATGAAACATCATAAATAACATTATTAGATTCATTTGCATTTAAAGAATATTTTATGACTAACCAAACACCAAAATCTTCTACCCAAAATTAATGTAATTTGATTATTTTTTTGAGGTCTTTCATAATACCAATTTGAAAGTTCATTATATATGAAACCATAAAAGTAAAACGAGCAAAAATAAAATACATGACGAAGAAATTAAAAAGGATATAGGAAAAAGGAGTTGTTGGTAGGAGTTTTTTTTTTAAGTGTGGTTGCTTAATATAAACGATATTGTATAATTTTTGATGATTTAATTAAATTTAATTTTAGAATTTTTTTTTTTTTTTGGGAATCTTTAGCTCAAACACAATATATTATATTTTATGCTAAATTTCTAAATTATATGCGGCAATATGTAGATATTGTATAAAAAAGATGTGAGAAGAATAGAAAGGATAAAATTGGTTGTTGAATATTTTATTGGGCGAAATAATTTAATGATAAATTAAATTTGAATAAAAATTTAATTAAATGAGTTGAGGTTTCTATTTTAATTTATTCTATTTTATGTATAATATGCAAAATAAAATGTTAACAAATATAATTATAATTTTCAATTAATTAATGATTAAATTAATGAAATCTTACTTATACGTATAAGTATAATTTGTGTTGGCATATGCAAAATCATAATGATTTGATCATTTTCATATGACTTAGCCGTATACAAAATTTGGAAATTATGAAGATTTTATTTAAAAGGTGCCATGAGTTTGAATTGAAATTTATTATTTTAGCAATAAATAGCAATAGATAGAATAGGAATATCATTAAATTTCCCTAATTATTCCAATATACGTTACATAAGTGAGAAATAATTTTTAAAATGCAAAATTTTAAAATTTTAAATGGCAAAATTTGCTTAATTGACATACTCGCAAAGTACCATACCTTTGCAGATCGAAACGCCTCGTTTTTTTATAATATTCTGCGATTTTGGAAGTTGCCCTTGCTCTGCACATAACATATATCACCTTTACATTTTACATTCTCAAAACTCTTTATGAACCCTAAAAAACAAAGAGTCAAAAGTCAAGAGTGAAACGTTACTCCTTACAAAGAGCCACGAAATTTTATGACTCCTTATAAGCAGGACTGTTTTAAATGCACTGATTAAAATTTAAATTTATGTCAGACTCTGCTGAATTGATTTCTTTTTAAATTGTTCTTTATAATTTTTTGTGCAAGGTTTTTACAATTTATAAATTTAAAATAATGTTTATTTTATTCAAAACAAAAAAAATACATGAATATTGCAGCTTTTACAATTGAAAAATAAATTAAATAAATAAAATATATATGTATATGTATATATATTTTTTTATAAAATGACTCTTAAGAGCATATGAACAGAACACTTACAAATAACCCCAAATCATTACAATCAATTTACACTTCTTTTCAACTTGGATTAAAGTCAAACGTGATAAATTGTTTTCATCGTTTATTTTTTTTAAATTTTCCATAGATTTTGTTAATATTGACTTGGAAATTTGTTCTTAGGTCATCTCAGAATACATGATATAGTCCATGTACTTGTATGTTTTAATATTGTCATTTGAATTCAGATTTAAATAATGATATTATAAATTTGTAATTATGTTTATGAAACTGGAATGTTAAAGTATAAAATGTGAACATATCGTAAATTATGTAAGTTGAGTTAGTTTGAAGGAATAACATAGACTAGATTAATTAGCTTACTCCAACGCCTCTTGCTTAGGATAACGAGGATAAACTCAAACCACTTAGGTACGCTGTAAAACCTTCATATCGTAATTCCATACCAATGCCAACCAGTCTGAGCTTTTTAAGAACTGGTAAAGATCTATTAACATACAATATACACTAGATTGATAATGCAATCAATGGCCAAAATGTCACCTAAAAAATTCTGCTTTCTGCACGTAAAAATTGGAGATATTAAGTAAGAGTCGGCATTTTTAGTTTTAATCGGCAAGAGAATATTTCCACAGCAGATTAAAAATACTCCGCTATAGCATATATTTATTTATCAATATTCCTCTTCTGAAGAAGTGTTCGTCCCAATGTGCGACGTCATTTTATAAAAAAAAGCAATTATTTTATTAAATTATTCAATTTTACGAAAAAGGAATTAACTATACGGAGTTTTTTTGAACTATCTTATTTCTAATTTGCCTGTTTCGCAATAGCGTCTTCTAATATATTTTGAAGTCCAATTTCCCAGAGTTGGTCAACCCAACTGTGAACCTATATAAATTTTCATTACACTTTTTTTTTTTATTATTTTATAAAATATTTTATAATAAACTACAGAGCACGTAGAAAGAGAATGACTGATATCACGTTTTTCGGATTCCAAAGGATACATTTTTTAATACTTATAAATAAGAACAACAAAAAAAATCCAAGAAATTAAGTTTTTCCTTACTAAAGGTAGAATATACTGTATGTAAATATATATATGTATATATTGTGTATACATACGTGTTTATTGATTGTACTCATTCATTCTTGTGCTATTGTGTATATCTTAGCTATGTAGTGGACTAGTGAGGATAATAAAGGTATGATGGTTTGAAAAATATTCGTATATTTTTTAATTAGGAAAGTAAAAAAAGAATAATAAGAATTATGTGGGTTTTTATATTTGCGCAAAGAAAACAAGGGGATTCTCTGCCATCCTATATAATTTATATAAAAGGGATAAACTGTCTTTATATTATACACTGATAGCTTTAGAGATGTAATTACGATAATTTTAAATTAAGGATTCATAACCTGTTAAGTTAATATTTAAAATAAATTTACAAGAATAAAAAGAAAAAAACAAAAAACTTATCTTTATTTTTATTGACTTTTCGATCAGGGTTACATGGTTTTTATTGTGGTTGAATGAAATTTATGAATTTAAAGTGTTCACGTAATCTGAAGTTGAATAAAATTTTTTTAAGTCATTAAAAGCTCTCACAGAGTAGAATAAAAATCTTTTTAAATTTATTATTTTCAGTATATAAGAATTTGTTTAAGATTATAAAAATTATAGTGTTCAACCCTTTATTTACGATATTATTACTTAAAACTCTTTAAATTGCATTTATAAGCATTTATTCACATAATTTGCAGTTATTTAATTTTATTTAATGCTCATTTTAACTGCAATGTGAAAATATTTGCATAATTTAAATAAATCAGTACATGTATGTCAGTTTAAATGTATGTGTTTATATAAAAGCTAAAAAAACTTGTTTATTTGCGAATGAAAATTCTTAAGTAATTTATTAAATTGACATTTTATTTTTTTTTATACTTTATAGCTTTAAACAAAATGCACAATGATAATGCTATGACAGTAACAGAATATTTATATATAAATATTATGTATGTTCAAAAATGAGAGAAGTGACAATAAAATTTCCTCTGAAGAAATTAAACAACTTGTCATAAGTGAAAAGTGCATACTGTTACTCAATAATTTATGCAATTGCTATTCTCACATTTATTTATTTTATAACTGTAAACTGTTAAATTATTATGATTCAATCTGTTATTATATGATTTGCATTCCATTTATGTGTTCAAACTACTCCTGTAATGACAAAACTGATCACAACTACGCTACCTCGAACAAATGCGAAGATGATTTGCATAGTCACGTTATTTTTTCTGGTAGGTGGAAACAGTATTTTTAACTTACAACAAATTGATCATATGATTTCGAATTTTTTTGAGCATTAAATAATATTTGAAGTGTCTTCTTTTATTAAATTGACATTTGAACAAAAAAAAAATGGTTGTACCAAAGAAAATAAGGTCATATTTTACTCATATGTCAAAAAAACAACAGTAGTTTGAGCATGTAAATGGAACGTAAAAGTTGACGTTTATTTAAAAATTATTTTAGGTGGCGCTACTATTCTTTGAAATTAAAAATTGATGGTAGCGCCATGTAAAAATTATAATAAAATTGTCATTTTGCCTAATGTTAAAAATATAAAAATTTACAAAATTTTTTAGGAATACAATACGTCAACATTCCGATAGTACAAGTATAAGCAAAAAAAAAAAACTATAATTTTTATTATAAAATAAAGTGTGTGTTTCCTTTTTTTATGTCTTGCTTGTGTCAAATATTTGTAAATGTAAACACGTATCAGTCGGGATATTTTTCGTGTATTTTTCATAATTTGATTGTGTTCTAAATTTTTTTTTTATGGTTTTTTCTTAAGTTAAATGGCTTTATTTTGATCCTGAATAATATGTTAAAAAATTTTTTATGTACAAATTAATAAATAGAGCGGATAGAATGATAATCTCGCATATAAAACATATTAATGTTATGCCAGTATGTATAAGAAATGTTGTAAATGTTCAATTGTTGTAACACAATTTTTAATTCTGTTGCCTTTTTTTTGTCTGAATCGATTATATGTCACATGCGTGTAAGGAAAAATAAAAATATAATTTCTGTTCGAAAAAGTCAATGTCACGGAATTGTTATAAAGCAATTATGGAGACAAAATGCAGAGGGATAATTTTAACTTTTTTTTAAAAAATATTTTTAAATGCTTAAAAATTTGTGATGTCTATGTCTGTAATGGTATTTACCTTTAGCAAATTATCGTGTAAAGAATATTAAAACTTTAAAAGTGTAGAAAAATCAAACAATCCCTTGAAACTTAATATTTAAATTCAGGGTGTTAAAACAATAAAATTATAAATTTTGTGGAATTATCAGGGCTCAGAAACTGAACTGGGCCAATTTTTCACTATTGTCGTATTTAAAGAATTATTTGACAAAATATCTTGAAATTTAATACTTAAGTTCTCTTTGCTACCGGAACTTGGGGGAATTCGGAGAACATAAATCTTTACTAAGAGGCAAATATGCGTTTTTTTAGGTATGTTAACAAAAAGTTTACTAGCATCTTTGCTTTGCATAAAATTCGAGGGAAGTGTTTAGTGGACATTTTGATAAGGTTATGTGCAACATTTTCGCTAAACTAGACAATACATTTATTGTAACAATTGTAATAATTTTTTAACTTCGACAGTTTGTATCACGCTGAAATTTTGTTTATTTCATATATTTATGTCTGTTTTTTTTTCTATTGCAAAAATTTTTTACTACTTTTTGTTTGACCTACTTTTATAACGAAAATTTATATAAAAATCACACACAACACCGCAATATGTATATTTTAAAATATCGAAATTTTTGAATATACATACGTGTATGTAACGTATATATGTATTAAGTACAATTTCAATAAATTTTGAAATTTGTTCAGATTGAGAATATTCCTGTTTCATATTTTTCTCAGAATTTTATAGCATATGTATACATACATACAGTATGATATTTTAATAAAGTACAGAAATTTTAAGTACAAAAGCAGCACCGCTATATAATAGAAATACATGTAGAAACAAAAATTTCTGACTTGATTCTAAAATATTCGTATGATAAGAATAATGACCTGATCCAGAAAAAAACTGGCGAGACAACAATTGAAAACTGTATAAATTACTTTTTTTTTATACACCATTTCAAGACATTTACACAAATTAGTTTAGATAGGGAATATTGAACTTTGAAATATAACTAGCTTATACAATGACTCGAAATAATTTATTATACTGTTATACAAAAATTGTTCAATATGCATTACAACTCTATATATCTAGTGTCATATTATTCGAAAAATATGTAAATTTTGATTATGTAGCATCATATAAACGAAATAGTAAATTCACAATAGCCTTCAAATATACCCGGTGTAATAATTTTAAAATGAAAGGTGAAAAGCAGAAAAATTCAGGAAAATTTTTTATTCCCCTCAATGATAGCATTTTGTGGTTTGTTTTACTATATGTGGTTTAAAATCATAAAATTCACAGATTTATTTAAATATGGTGTATGTTTATATTATGAGTATTATAAAGGAGAAAATTTTAATTCAAGAGTGCAAGCATGATTTCTCCAAATTCATAATCATAATATTTTTACATGTATAATATGTGTAAGGCGTACAATGAAATGACAGCAATAGTCCTTTATTGATGAAATATTGTTAAGGATTTGATATATTAATATTATCCAACTTATTTGATTTACAACAAATTCCGCGTATAAAAGTACTCATTGTTCAACTCAATAAAATCAAAGGTTCTATTGTGAATTGTGTAGTACATTTGCTTAAATAAGCAAGTTAATGACACCAATTTCCTCTTTATCTTATTTTTCGGTAGTTTAACAATTTGTATAGACAGTTTACATTACAGATTCAAAACAATTTTGTTTTTACTTTAAACTACTTTAATTTACATACATACATATAATATTTATTCTATTATAACTTTATATTTCATTATATTCCTTAATAACTTTAATCTTTAATAAATTTTTATCCTTTTTATGCAGATTAATTATTATATCACAAATTACCATACAATGCCAAATTACTTTAATAATCTGTTTTAATTATGTTATAGTTGAACACATTAAAGCCTCTTAAAAAGGTTGAATACAAAGGTAAAATTTTAATGTAGGAGATATACGGCTCCATACGTATATAACGTTCATATACATCATTTAGCTGGTTTGAGCATACAAAACTTCATTGAATATACAAATATAAAATAAGTATACAAAATTGTTTTTATACCTATCACATTGAAAACTCTGGTCATTAACGGTGTAGAAATTAAACGTTTTTCAGAAATTCTAGCTTTAAGGCCTCATAACACGAGAAGAAGGATCGAAAAAACAAAATGTCTTTTTACGTGTTTTTTGTTCGTTTATATGCAAGCTATCAAACTGCTTTGGGAGTATACCATATTGAGTCTCAGATACTCTGCAGTAGAACTTATACTTTTATATTTCGGGGACCTTGATTCAAATTAGAATAAGAAAAATTTTTATTGTACTTTTTTATAAAATTTCGAAATTGAAATATTTTATGATTCGCCTCAATCCAAATCCTAAATAGTGGTTATTATCCATTACATAAGCTCTCTTTTTTAGCACTTTTCTAAAAAATTTAAAAAAAAAAAGTGCTTATTTAAATGTGCCGTAGAGTTAGTAGGTACAGCAAAAATTTATGAGCAAACACTGGGTGAAATAATTTTTTGTATTTAAAAGAGATCTCCCTCTCCCTCTCTCTAAATTTTTTTTAATTTATTCAATATTTGTATACATATATGTATGTGTAGTAATATTTAAACACATCGTTTATAGTATATTTGCTTATAATTTGATTAACATACTCGTACATACTTATTATGTTTCATACACACATAGTGGAATTTGTTTAGTCCCACTATAATAATAAGCTTTTTTTTTAAGTTTTATCCTTTCTAAAAGAAAATTTATATATACATACACATAAATATTTAATTCTTTAAATAAAAAATTGTTTTTTGGGTTTTTTGCCAATTTATGAACATTAAAAGTTGGTTTTAACTTTTAATGTTCATTTTAGAGGCATTATTTACATATGTATATGATAAAGGGTGATTTTTTTAGGTTTGGGTTTGTTTAGGTGTGTCGCAGCCTGAAATATACTTTCAAAGAATTAATATTTTTACAATTATTCTGATTAGGGTGGTGAGAAGTTAATTTCATGTTTAAAATGTGTCAATTGACCGCCGACACTATGAACCATTTAAATTTACATTTAAAAATCACGCATTATAATTATATTTATTATAATATTTAAGTACATATATAAAGAGTATGTGTATAAATACTATTTTAGGAAAATTAATAGAAAAAAAATTTTTTTTTTCTTTAGCACATTTTAGTTGAGAACTATCAAAATTAGTATTTTGTAATTCTCAAAATATTTAAAAATATGTCCGTTCAACCATAAGGCAAATATTAATATGTACACAATGTTTTGGTATTTATTATATTTGATTAATGATAAGCTACAAAATAAAAGCTATAAATAATGTAGATGTTAAGCGTTGCCATACCATTCCAGCTTACGATCTCTTTCTCTCCAGCTTCAATTAAATTTCAATTTGATTTCCCCGAAATATTGAAACTCCAAATAGTTACATTTTTCTTTTAATATCTTAAATCAAAATATTCCTTAAAAAAACTCATTATATGAACTCTATAATCTAACTCTCATTATGTAAAAACATGTCTTTTTATACAAATCCCATACTTTCTTTAAAATTGAATGTGCTTTATATCATTTGATTTTTTCGATCTTTTTACCGACCGCATTGCATACAATAAGGGAGGTTATGTGATGGCATAAAAATTCGTGTTTTAGGTCGAAAATATCGTGTTTTCGGTCAGAATAGACTTCTAGATGGTATGGAAGCCTATGACCTGGTTTTAATTTTTTTTTTTCATATCTAAGGAACTTATTGACGGAATATGTTTAAATTTTATATTTGAATTCAGTTTACTACCGAAACTAATAAAAGTCAAATTCACATTTTCCTAGGTTTGTTAACTAAAAGTTTACTATCGTCCTCAAAAATTTTGAAGAAGTCCGTTTTCATAATCTTGTGCAATATTTTCGCTAAATTCGGCAATAAACCTTTGACTCGGTTATATGCTGGTCACATCAATTTTTTTTTAAATGTATTGACAATCTTAGGAATGTGAAAGTTATGTATTTTTTATTTTAAAAACGTTTGTAAAATTAAAATAAAAACTTAGCAAAAAAATTAAATAATATAAAAAAATAAGAAAAAGAAAAAAATGACAAAAGCGCTCTAATTAAGTTTTATTTAGGAAATACAAAAAAAATTGCACAAAAAAATAATTTTATATTTTTAGAATGAAAAGTGGAAAAATACTTTTTAGTTTTTTAATTCCATGAAATTAGTTTAAATTTAATGAGAGTTGAATTACATTCCGCAAAGAGATATTTGAATGTTGAAGAAAAATTAAAGTAATGAAATGAGTAGTAAAACTATTGAGCATTTAAAGTATGTACTTATAATGAAGTATATATGATGTTAAGGGAGAGAGAGAAAGAGATAGATGGAGAGAAGAAGAGAAATTTAAATTTTAAAATAATAACATTATTATGAAAATTAAGGAAATTTAAATTTCACCATTTTAGAATATTCACTATTCACAATACATAATTAAAAAACTTATTTGAAATATTGGAAATTTTATATGATTTCAAAGTTATCAGATTATTCAAAAATTAAGGAAGCCATTTCAAAGTTTAAGGAAGCGATTAAAAGTTTTAAAAAATAAAGATTTTCATTTATTTCTTGACGATGATCATGTTATCGATTATTTTTTATAATTATTATAACAATTAAAATTTAATAATGTTGAAAATAATTATTGCAATTGATTTAAAATCAAAGTTTTTCTATTAAAATTAATTTGTATCCGATTTCTTATCCAAATTAGAAAATTAATTTAACATATAGGGTAAAAGATTATTGAGAGGAAAGACTAGTTAAGGTTTTAAGATGCTATTGGAGTTTAGAGAATATTTGAAAATAATTAAGATCGTATTTTTTCTGTTAATAATTTATTTTACATTTATATACCGTTTGTTTAAAAATGGACTGTTTAAATTTTACATTGACTTATTAAATACCCAATATTAATTTGTATTATATTTTAATTTTAGGTAACAACAGCGACTGATTTAGGAAAAATTGTTACACGTTTACAATTGGAAAGATCAGATGTTGCTATATTTATTTTTACAAATGGAAATACATCAAGGTATTTACTATATTATTCATATTAAATTAAGATCAAACCATTAATTTGAGTACAACTTCTTAAAAAACAATTTCAGATCGTAAAATTTTATTCTTTGATTTTACGATATTATAACATACAATTAATAAAAATATAACATTTTTTTTTTGTTTTAGAGTTAATTTAACAGAACGTTTTATGATAACCGATGAAGCATTAGATAATATCGATATATGGGGTGGTGAAGTTAGTGTACCAACATCACTTGAAGATGATAATACTATGGAAGTTATGTTAAATAGAAGTGAATTTCAAAATAAATTAAATAATTTTAGGTAATATATAATTAAAATTGTATATAACACAAAGAAATTAATGATATATGTATAACAC
Source organism: Condylostylus longicornis (assembly GCF_029603195.1). NCBI lineage: Eukaryota > Metazoa > Arthropoda > Insecta > Diptera > Dolichopodidae > Condylostylus > Condylostylus longicornis. The sequence goes on from NW_026577982.1 coordinate 3,303,371, forward strand.
TTAAAACTGGTTTTATGAATTTATAATCACTAAATACATGGTTCGTTTTCCTTATACAAAATCCTAACAACAAAATTCTTTAAAGTATAATTTAAATTTTAAATAATAAATATTGTTGTTTTCTGATAATAAATTGTTATACAAGTGTGTCAATAGTCACAATCATTTTAACACTTAATATGGTCTCATATCATTAACTTTTAATACACGATTGATCATTAAATACTTACATACGTATATTATATTCATTGTTAATTCATTTGAAGTTAAATGACACATAGGACATAATATATGTAGTATGCTTCCCTGTCATCAACAGAGTGATCAAATGTTTTTTATTTATTTATCCTTTCTTTTGTACTATATTCCCCATTATATAAGAGATTGAACTCAATGAAAAACACAGTAAATTTTATTTTCTCTCTTTTTGTTATTTAGGGAAAAAATAAGCAGTGAAGAGAGCAGTATTACAGAAGTTATGGAATGGTATACGGCTATTAATAGAGCACTCTTAACACATATGACTAAACAAATTAAAGAAACTGATAATAGTGGTGTTTGGAGGTAAATTTTTTTTTTGAAATATCAGATTTTAACCAACTCTATTATTATTGGTTTTACAAATAATTATTTTATTAATATCAATTTGTTTATATAGATATTTAGTTGGATTTAAAAATCTTTTAAAAAGTATTGAATGTCAAGCAATTGCATCATCATATGGAATTAAATATTATGGACGTGGAAAACTTGGTACCGAAGCATATGTTTCTTTTATACGATATGATTTTTTAGCTAAAGAATTATTAAATTCAACAATGAATTATGTACCATCATTAAAAAATATGTATAAAAATTTAACAATAGATGTAGATAGTTTTAGAATGGTAAAAAATTGGAGTGCAATTATATTAAAAAATTCAAAAATTGAACCAGTTTTAAATGATGCAATAAATTATTATTATTTAATGCAAAATTATATGGAAGAATTAAGGAAATTACAAAAAGTTTTAAGGGAAAAGATCAGGTTAGAAAATTTTTTAATATTTTAATTTTTTTTAATTTTAATCAAAACATATGTAATAAAAATAATTTGGCATGATTAGTGTTTAGTTTATAGATTGTAATAATTGCATAACGAAATGCCCACTACCAAGAATCCGACAAAGCTCTTCTTTCTCTTATGGATCAACGTTCCACACTCATTTAGAATGTACATCGGAGTTTCTTTTCCTTCCGCCGAGTACTTGCAAGACCCTACAGTCCCTAAGCCCAGTTTGGTTGGATGTTTCTTAAAGCTGCAATGTCCCATCAGGAGACCTGCGAGAATTTGTCGACATCCTTTTGATCGCCTTAAAGAGCTACCGACTGTAATTTCCCAAAGGTCTTTTATATGCTGAAGCCCCGGACGTATCATCCATAGCACAACCCTTTTCTCCTCCACTTCACTATTGTTCGAAGATGCTTGGTACTTTCATACTTTTGATTAGTGTTTATGTGCAGAGCTTTTTTTAAAAATTTCAAAAATTAATCTTACATTTTACTCGGTTCAGATTTCCCAAATTTTCTCTTGTTCCTATATATTCAGTTATTTAAATATAAGCACGTTTTCAATATATTTCATTATTAATTTAAAATTTTGTTCGAAATCTATAATAATTTTTTATAATTATTTAAAAAATTAAAATAGCAATACATAAACACAATAATCTTACGCTTGTGTCTACTTTCATTGTTATACATTTACACTGTCGTCTTCAGAGCTATAGTCATATATAGTAGATATTGTTGCCATAATTCATGTCATTTTCATATTATACTTTAAATTTTAAATACCATATAATAAATTATACCGTTAATATTTTTTTCATATCATATGCATGCATTTCTTATATACATACATAAGAACTCTTTTCATAGAATCCAATATATTTATTATAGAAGAGCACTTCAATTCACTTATATTTATCCTTTTCTTATTTATTTTTTTTTCTCTTTCTCTCTTTCAATATTTTCTAATATATAGAGTTTATGTTGATGAAACCCTCACTGACGCCAGTAATAAAGAAGCTGTCGGAATTGCAATTTTGATTGTAGTACTCTGTGTATCACCTATAATTATAGTTTTAGTTAAAAATGCAGCTGCAACGATACAGGTAACATAATATATTTAAAATTTAAAAAAAAAACACATCACGCTATGCATTTAAAATTAAGTTACACACAATAATGTCGGAAAAACATAAAATTAGAAAAAAAAAATTAAAATGAAAACAATTTATTTTTTATGAATTGAAGGTTTTTTTTCATGGTTGGTCCAGTTTAATATGGGATTATTTTTGTGGGACGACCATGAAATAAAAAAAAAGCGGTAATTGACTAAGAAGAGATCAGAAACACAGTATAGATTTTCTCTGTATTATAAACGAGAAACAACTTTCGGTTTTAATTTTGGAAACAACCATTGCTTTCAATTTGAAATTGTTACTGTTTTGAAAGTGTAAATTAAAAGCAAATACTATGCTTTTATCGATTCAATTTGGAAGTCGCAAGAGTATCGAAATATCATTGTCCAGAAAAAATTATAGAGAATAAAAATAATTTAAAACTCTTGTTTAAACTCATATGAAATGTAACAGGAGTAAAAATTTTTGCTATGACACCCAAGTTGCAAATAAAGCACTGATAAATATAGGAATGTCGCATAATTCGAGCTGTAAACCAAAATTACAACTCGGATTATGTGACATTAAAACAATGCCCATATACACATTAACTGAATTGCATTAATTGAAATGGTAAAAATCAAATCAGAAACAATTCAGGACATAAGATATAAAAAGCTTTTGGTTAACTAAAACTATTACTCTTGAATTTATTAGACATCCAGATTTGTTTGGAGTGAAATATGTAATATGGAATTGGGCTTAAAATATATAAGATTAATCATATTTCCTTGAAATTTTGTATCCAGATGACAGCTTTGAACAATTTCACATTTACATAAAATACAAAATATAATGACTATGTCGACTTAGATATATTGTTATTATAAGTATAAGTTCAATTCCAAACATTCTTAGAAACAGAGAAAAAGGGGCAAAAATATATTAGAATATTCAAATCGTTGAGTTTCTAGAAAAAAAAAATCTCGAAGAAAAATATTAAAACTTATAAAATGCACATACAAATTGCGAACTAGATGATGTGCTTTCTTCCTTTTTTGTTTATCCTTCGCAGGATATGCATTGCATATACATTTTATAAAGTGTTTTTTTTTTATTTTAGTATTTTTCCAAAATATTGGTGCTTATATAAATTTTGTATTCAACTAACTTAACCTACATTATCCCTTACTTTCTTATAAGAATTGAATTTGAATTAAAATTAAAGAAAAAAAAACAAAAAAAAAATTTACATAATATTTTAGAGTTGCCACTATAATTCACTAATAAGCAAATCTAGTTAAGCATATAGTGACAATTAATAAAAATTGAACATAATTTTTGGCTAAAAATTTTCTAAAAAAAAAAATATAATTCGTCAATATAATTTGGACATAAAATTATGTTAAAGTAGATGGCCAATTGAAAAGCGTTAATAAAAATATTAAAACTTCGTGATTATTTTATTAATTCTAATCTGCTTTATTGCTTATAAAGTAGACATGTCGTACCCATTAAGATATAGTGTACGATAGTAGATAATATGGTTAATTATGTAGAAATTAAATTTTAAGCGTTTTACAATGAATTTTGATTTTTCGTTTGAAATAAAGCACTATTTTTGGTTATCTCCGATTTCGAACGGCCGAAATGAATAGTATAAAAGCAAAAGCAAAAAATTAGATTTTATACAGTCGAAATTTGAAAAGTTTCCATAAAGAATTTTATTAAATTTGAGAAGACAATACAAAAAAAAAATATTTTCAAAATGCGTTTAATTTTATTATTGGGATTCTTAGTTCTTATAACCGCAGTTGTTTGCGAATTGCCTTTCGATGAGATAAAGGACATTAACAGTTTTACCTATGCAGAAATTGACGAAGTAGTAGCCGTTGAAGAATCTAAAGAAAACTCATTTAATTGGAAATGTCATATCATTTGTACACTACAATGCCGTCAGAGAGGTTATAAGGCTGGTGCCTGTGTTGGAAGGTATTGCGTTTGTGTTAAATAAAACGGATGACGATTGTTAGAAGTTCTTATATTTAATAATTTATAAAATAAAATTGTAATTAAATTAAAATAAATTGATGTAAAAAAGTAAAATTATTTCTTTTATTTGTTTGCGCGAATGCACAAATCTAGGAGTTGTACGATAACTAGTACATGAACTCATGCAACCTATTGTTTTTAAATTACAATCTTGTTATTGTCATTGTTATTAGTGTTAAACATTATTACTACAGCTTCAGTATTATCTAAAATACGATTCAACAATTTTTGATATAATCAAAATAATGGACTAATTACTCTCCATTACTTTTGAAGTTATTTAGCAACTAATAAAATGATTCAGGGATTCTAAATTTGTTTTAACAAAAACTAAAGCATTATCATTATATTCATTTGACCAAGCTATAATCTAGATTGTTTCAGAGCTAAACAATTTTTGAAATCGCAGACCAGGTATACGGAAACTGTGGTGTCATTCAAAACAAAAACAATTCTGGCATTTACCATTATAATAAATTTTTTATACCATATAGCTTTCATACAATTATAGAAACACGAATCTCAACTTTCTTAAATTCACTTTGTAATTGCCACGCATACGAGTAATACTTCTATATTTAGCAAATATTTAATTATTCTAAACTAAAATTGAACTTTTTTTTTTATTAATATTAAAAATAATATGGTAACCTCATAAAATTTTTACAGTGATACATTATGTAAAGTAATGTTGCATCTTATTAAGAAAATTCTAAGAATGTCCTTGCTTTCCGTAAACAAAGATATTGTATCACATTAATATTTTATTGTACATGTTTTGTTGTAATTTGTTCTTCAATAAAAATTTTCCAATTTCGTATGCAATTTTCTTTAGATTCTACTCTGCAATTCTAATACAATCCTAATTTTGCATACTTTATTATGTGCATGCTTATATGAAAGTACGTATACATATGTAAGTACATCTGTGAACCTATTTCCGTGCTTGCAGAATATTTTAATTTTAAATTTATTTTATAATTTATTCATATGAACACATAATTGACTCTAAGACTATATTTGTAATGGGTATTATGCATCTTAATTTTTTGTAAAGTCTATTTAAAATTATTGGCCAAAAATTTTTAAATTTTGTTATTTTAATATTTAAGCGAAATAAATTTTATAATACAAATTTACAAATATACTTAATATACTCATCTTCCAAGATATCTGCCTATAGGATGTTGTACAATTGTAAAGTTTAGTCTTTAAAGTCTGGACCAAGGTACACAAATAATGTCAAATAGTCTCTAATCTGTTTTATAACAATTGAGACTGCATTGCTTAATTAAACGAGTAATGCAGAAGCAGAATTTGCATAGGCTCAATTAGCGTTTGCAGTACTAGCAAAAATCTTCAATAGCAGTACGTTTTGTAGTTAGCTGCAAAAAGCGTTCCATTTTACGGCAAAAAATTTTTTTCTACTTTTATGCTCATAAGCTCAATCAGTAGTGAACTCATAATTGAGAGAGTAGAGAGACATTACTGAGTTTAAAACATTAAGAACCCAACAATATTGAGTAGGCGACCTTAAAATTAGATTCCATATCAAAATTCTTTAAATTCAAAATTTTATTTTAAATTTTCAGTAATTATTAAAATTTTCTATTAATTTTGTTTTTCAGATGTACGCAATGAATTTGGCGCAAAAAGCAAAAGAATTAAAACGTGAAAAACGTAAAAGTGATTCACTTTTATTTCAAATGTTACCACCAAGTGTTGCAACTCAATTAAAACAAACTCAACAGGTGTGTTGCATAATAATAAATTTTTTATAAAATGTTTTTGAAAAAATTGTTGAAACTTTCTTTAATATTTTTATTTATTTTATTGTAGGTACCAGCAGAATGTTATGAAGCTGCAACAATTTATTTTAGTGATATTGTTGGTTTTACAGAAATTGCTGCAGAATGTACGCCATTAGAGGTATAACAACGATACATTTTATAAAAGAAAAAAAAAGCATTTACACAAATTCTCAATGACTAACATGCATCACTTGTGATGAGGTATCTCTCTCTAAACTCTAAAATTTTGAATAGTTTTTAAAATAATAGAATAAATTTTTATATACCAAAAACGGCAATACTTTTGAATGTTTGCGAGAATGTTCCGTCACTGCGAGAGATGCATGTTAGAGGGTTGATTGAATTCTAATTAAATTTTTTCAATTATTTTCTGTAATTTTGTAAATGTTTCAGGTGGTCACATTTCTAAATTCAATTTATAAGGTTTTTGATGAAAGAATTGAATGCTATGATGTTTATAAAGTTGAAACTATTGGTGATTCTTATATGGTTGCTTCAGGTTTACCAGTTAAAAATGGTTTGTATTCAATTATATGGTTTAATAAAATTTCGATTGATTCTTTTTAGAGAAGCTTTAATTCTTTGTTAGTAGCTTAATAATAGCATTTCCTTAATTTTTTACCAATTTTTTTTTTTAAATTAGGTAACAAACATGTAACCGAAATAGCAACAATGGCATTAGATTTACTTGATGCATCAAGTTTATTTAAAATACCTCGACGAAATAGTGAAACATTACAAATACGTTGTGGTGCACATACTGGTCCAGTTGTTGCCGGTATTGTTGGTACTAAAATGCCAAGATATTGTTTATTTGGTGATACCGTAAATACTGCATCACGTATGGAATCGACTGGTGAATCACAGAAAATTCATATAACAGAAGAAATGAATGAAGCTTTAATGAGAGTTGGGGGCTATAAAACAGAACATAGAGGTTTAATTGATGTTAAAGTATGTTTTGAGTTTTTGCGCAAAATTTACAACTTTTTTATATAAAATTTATCAATTTTTTTTTTTTAGGGGAAAGGTTTAATGAGTACATATTGGTTAACATGTAAAGATGGTCCAGTAACTGTAAGAGAAGAAATTTCATGGTATGCAGACATACAACCGGTTTTTTTACAAAATATTAAAAGTGAAAGTTTTAAGAAAAAAGTTTAATATAATTAAATATTGTGTTTTTTATTAAAATTATTGTTAAATTAAAATACAAAACGAATTTTTATGGTATTTAAAAATATTTTAAATTTTAATATTAAGAAAATTAAAAATATGTGAATTGAATAAAAAAAAAATTTTTATTGTAATTAAAATTTAATGGATAAATTAAATGTGTAAATGTTATATTGAAAGTTTTTTTAAATTATTAATTGTATAAGTAAGGGTATTCGGAAGAGAATTTGGTACAGGTTTAGGGGGCATTTGTTAATTTAGAAAAGCAAAATGATTCTCTAAGGACAATATGATAGCAGTTCATATCACGTACCTCATTTCCGATTCTGTCACGAAGTCAGGCACGATTACTTTTCAAGGAACTAAAAATTAAAATTTTAAGTACAACAAGCTTTTCCTAGAATTCTATTCTTGTAAAAAATTTTATAAATAGCAAAATAGCAAATTTAGGTCAATTGCAGAGCATTAATCCACTTATCAAAACTTCACAATTATTTTCAACAAATTTTAATCTATCAAGTATGCATTTATCTGCTTTCATTACCAATAAGATAAAGGGTCAAATTTAAAAGTAATATGGTTAATTATAAAGAAATTAGAATTTAAGTTTTATGAAGAATTTTGATTTTTCATTTGAAATAAATCATTATTTTTGGTTATCTCCGATTTCGAACGGCCGAAATGAATAGTATAAAAGCAAAAGCAAAAAATTAGATTTTATACAGTCGAAATTTGAAAAGCTTCTATAAAAAATTTTATTAAATTGAGAAGAAAATACAAAAAAAAATATTTTCAAAATGCGTTTAATTTTATTATTGGGATTCTTAGCATTTATAACCGCAGTTGTTTGCGAATTGCCTTTCGATGAGATAAAGGACATTGACAATTTCACTTATGCAGAAATTAGTGAAGTAGTAGCCGTCGAAGAATCTAAAGAAAACTCATTTAATTGGAAATGCCATGTAATTTGTACATTACGATGCCGTCAAAGAGGTTATAAGGCTGGTGCCTGTGTTGGAAGATATTGCGTTTGTGTTAAATAAAATGTGGATGACGATTGTTAGAAGTTCTTATATTTACTAATTTATGAAATAAAATTATAATTAAATTATAATACATTTATGTAAAAAAAAAAAAATTATTTTTTTTTATTTAAAGACGGTTATTTTTTTTTTATGATTATGAGACAATTTCTATGTGTAGGCTTTTAGGAGAGGTTCATTTCCCGAGATGCGCTTTCTCTTCAAAGCTCTAAAGAAATAAAATATTTAAAACATTATATTCCTTAGATTTAGTGAAAATTTCAATTCTATCGTATAGATTTGGTAAAAAATCAACGCCTAGTGAAAGTTCTATTTCCGTATCCCGATATATATATATGAATGATTTACTGATTTTAAATATGAAATTTCAGTAAATTGGTTGATTATTTCTCTCTATATGAACAAAAATGTAAATTCGAGCCGTAGAAGAAATTCACTAACACCCGATTTCCTCAAAAAGTTGGATAACACGTTTAATTGTGAGTCGGATCCTATTTATAAAATTTCGGAAAAATACGTTGATGATTTTTTTAAAAATATTTAAGAATATAAAATCGCTCCGTAGTTTGGGATATTTCAATTCGAGAAAGAGTCTCGGTTCAGTCGAACTTGAAAAACTGATTTTCATTTGGTGAACTTAGCGTTTTTTTTTTGGTGGTGTAACAGCACCCAATCTAGCATTGCATATTTCATATTCCGGTATTTTCACCACGCTATATTAAATAAGAGAAAAATTACAGTCCTTTGCAGTTTCCTTGTTTCTTGTGTTAATTTATTAATTACAACATTTACAGCAGTTAATGAAGTGAAGAAGAAAACATTCTTTAATTTTGTTTAACTATTGTTATAAAATTATTAAAAATGCATTCATCTAAGGCACAACAGCTTTAAACCTCAGTTTATTATCATCCTGGAATTTGGAATTTTACAAATGTCTGAAGCAATCCATGTTTCAAATGTTCTTAATTATGAAACTGGTAAAATTAATTCCAAAAATTTTCGTATCTTGGACTTCGCAAACTTGATTACAATGTTGTCTTACAATAAAATAATACGTAAGCATCTCTAAACAAACCCATTTTCTGTAATCTACGGTATTGTGTTGTGTAAAATCCATTGAATCTTCAATTAAAACAATTTCCTATATAATTTTTCTAATATTCTTCAACAATTTTTACTATAGCATTTTAAAAATGTCTTAATATTTTTTCTTTAATATAGTATAGATAATCATTAAAATCTAATCTAATTCCAAAAAAGTACTTATTCCTAAATTAGCTCTTATGCCTTAATTAGAATTTACTTACATATCTAATAATAATAAATGGGTATGCTTTTTTGAACTCAATTAGTAATTTCATTTAAAAGTTTAAAATTAGAATTCGACAAAATTCAGCGTATTCCCTTAAATTTCTCCGGCTATATTGATAAGATAGAGGAGTTAAAGATAGCATTGTTTATATTTTGTTCAAATTTCAATTGTTAATAATAATTTCATAATTATTTTGATTACCCCTCGTTAAGAATTTAATTCAAAAATTTTCTGTCATAACTTTTTGTACTTGGATTAAGTTTTCTAGGGAGGTATAGATAAAAAACCGGTTATTGAATTTGAAAATTGTTTTATTTTTAATTTGAATTGAACTTTATCTGTAAAATAAAAAAACTTGTATGTAAAAATTTAAGTAAAAAATTTATCATATGCCTCACAATTATATTCGACTGTTGAATAGATTCTATATTTATTTTGGCAAGTTTTTTGAGGTTTGAGTTCTTGGAAATCTGTTCAATGAAATCTATGTATAAATGATTTTACTTTGATAATTTTCAGTTACTACAAAATTTTTTAAGTACTTTGATATACCACATGATCAAATTTTCGTAATTTTGTTCTATAGAGCTCTTAATAAGCTTTTTACCAATACTTCAAATTATATTGTGTGACTTTCAACTATCTCATCAAAAAATGCTTAGGTGCTATTATGAGCTTTCAAAATCCTCCAGCTCAAAGCTATTGAGGGAATTCTCCACTCAACATTTTGTTCTAAGCATTTTCCTCCGGATTTTTAGCACTTTTCCAAAAAATTTTTGAAAAAAAAGTGCTTATTAGTTTCACTCTGTCAGTCCGTGGACATGTTTACAAAACTTCTACACCCTTGGAGATAGAAACCTGAAATTTTATATGTACATAAATCTTTACTAGAAACTTATTTCCGTAGAACAAAATTTTTACCTATCGCCCCCATCTAGAAGTTATACCCCCCCCCCCCCCCCCCTTCAAAAACCCTAAAAATGCCATTTTGTAACTATTTGTTGCAGTGAAACCATAAGCATTTTTCAAAATTTGCAAACGCAGAAAGGCAGTGACTTGCTGCTTCTATCACGGCATAAAAAAACAAAATGGCGGTTAAAATTTACTGTTATATGTTGTTTTTCTTCTAGACCCCAGGTCGTGGGAGCTTGAAATTTTAGTAGCTTTTAGGCATTAATAAATGCTTCATTTCGTTAGAAGCAAATTTTTTTCCACCTTCACCCCCTCTCAAGTTATTTTCTCTTGAAATTTATAAAATTTGAATTTTTGACGCCTTATATTTCCGAAACCGTAAGCTTTTTCAAATTTATATAAACGCAAAAAGCTAACGGTAAATTCTATGACATTAAAAAATATAATTGTTTTTCTTAACTAACCCAACTAAGTCTTAAAATCGAGCATTATGTAACACCTCTTTAAATTAATTTTTGCTTTATTTCAAAGACTGTATAAATCATTCATCCTAAATATATGCAATCCTGGAAATAGCTTCATATATGATTGAAAATAATTTTAATAGTGTGGTAGGTATACATAGATTGTTTTTCAAAGCACTATTTTCACTTGTTGAAGGGAAAAGTGCTACAATAGAAACCATTGGTTTGACCCAACTTTATTTATTTGGCGTTCATAATCGGAAGAACCAGAGAAACAGTTATTTCACGAGTTCGTTGCATATAATCTAAAAAAACTGAATTTTTACAGCAATTTAAACATTAAAATTAAATTTTGCCACCTTACATGTAACTTAATTTTTTACATGTCCGGCATTACCACAAAATAAATCAAAGTTTTATTGAAAAAATACGATTACACAACACTAAAGCAACCATCTTGAGTTTAATTTAAAATTAGAAAGGTTACACTTTTCACTAGAAATTATGGAAAAAAAACCAATAAATTTAGTTCAAAGCACTAATCAAATTTTTAGAACTTCGTAATTATCTAAACATAGAACTTCATAATTAATTAACTTCATAATTTTAATCTGTTTTATTGCTTATCAAGTATGCATTTATCTGCTTTATTACCAATAAGATAAAGGGTCAAATTTAAAAGTAATATGGTTAATTATGAAGAACTTAGAATTTAAGTTTTATGAAGAATTTTGATTTTTCATTTGAAATAAATCACTATTTTTGGCTATCTCCGATTTTAAATGGCCGAAACGAATAGTATAAAAGCAAAAGCAAAAAATTAGATTTTATACAGTCGAAATTTGAAAAGCTTCTATAAAAAATTTTATTAAATTTGAAAAGAAAATACAAAAAAAATATTTTCAAAATGCGTTTAATTTTATTATTGGGATTCTTAGCATTTATAACCGCAGTTGTTTGCCAATTGCCATTCGATGAGATAAAGGACATTGACAATTTCACTCATGCAGAAATTGATGAAGTAGTAGCTGTTGAAGAATCTAAAGAAAACTCATTTAATTGGAAATGCCATGTAATTTGTACATTACGATGCCGTCAAAGAGGTTATAAGGCTGGTGCCTGTGTTGGAAGATATTGCGTTTTTGTTAAATAAAACGGATGACGATTGTTAGAAGTTTTTATATTTAATAATTTATAAAATAAAATTGTTACTTAATTAAAATATATTTATGTAAAAAATGAATTTTTTTTTCTAAAAAGCTCTATCTCTTTACTACTCTTATATTTCACATAAACTGTAGATACCAGTATTTCCGGGAAAAAATGATTTTGTAAGTGAAATATGAAATTTTAAGATCATCTGTACTAAGTTCAAATAAACAAACAATCTTATATCGTAAATAATATTAACGTAAATCCTAAAAGTATGCAAAATTTACAAATTTTTTAATTAATTTGAATTTATTCTATAATGAATTGCATTTAGCTATTTTAACTTCCATATTGTTTTCGCTTTAAATTTAGCCTTATATGAATATTTTAATAATACTGACAAAAAACCTATCAAAGTGAAATCGGTTAAGTTTCGTTTGTAATTTTACAAGTGATGTGAGGTATTCACGTCAGAGAAATGCTGATGAATCAAGAAATTGATTGCTGAGATCAAGAAATTTAACATCTTTTTTTTTGGGATATGCGTAAAATATTTTATCTTAATCGGCCATCCCGTTATTCTCAAACATCGTATACAGCTTTCCAATATGACTATTAAATTAAGAACAACTACCGACCGCTTTGTACACAATAAGGGAGGTGATATGATGGCACCAAATTTTTAATATCGAGTTTTTAGTGGGAACGCACTTCTCGATGTGGGGGAAGCGTAAATAAGCTATTTTTATAGAGATGACGGCTTGTCGGTCTGTAGGCCGATTTTACATTTTTTATCATATCTGCGGAACTAAATGACGGAAATTGTTGAAATTTAATTTTTGAGTTCTGTTTGCTACTTGAACTAACAGACTTCAGGGGTGTGGGATGGCATAAACTGACACTCTTCTAAGAGCCTAATTCACATTTCAGGAATATTAACTAACAGTTTATTAGCGTCCTTAAAACTTAAAAGAAACACAATTTACACCTTGCTTGTTAATTGCTATAGTTTGTTGTCAGTCAAAAAGTAGATTGTAAGAACTGTTAAGTGGTTTTTTTAAATCACTTTAAATTTTTGGCCATATTATGTAAAAAAATACCACAAACACATTATTTAAGAAAAAGTGAAACAAAATTTTTAATTTGGGATGTCAAATTTTGCTATTTAAAATTATCAGTTTTTGTTAATCACAATAATTACTTTCACAATTTAATGAAGTAGAACACACTATAGTGATTTAACAGAATCAGAAATTTTACCACGCAATGCAATGTGTCATCGCGTTTGTACAACGAAGAGCCAAAAACAAGGCTATAAAGTCGGTGACTGCATGGTATTCCATAACTGCAAATGTTATAAATAAAAACTATTGAATTTTATTGAAAAATTATTAATAGTTGTTTGTTAATTTTATGAATATTAAAGGAAAAAATTTTCTAAAAATATTAAGAACTTGCAATTAATAACCCAAAATGATTCAATTAAATACTGGCAAGATTTTATGAAAGAAGTTTATTCCTAGAATTTTTAACCAGACCTTTTATATGATAAGAAAATAAAATTTTGTTATTCTTATTGAAATAACAACAGAAAATTTATGACGTTATTTTATTTGGAAATTAAATCATAACAATATTTAAAATTATCAGACCTTGATAATCTTAATAATTTTGTTAAACACATTTTTATCAATTATCCCAGTATTAGAAACTAACCACTCCGTTTTTAAAGCTAAGAAATTATCTAGTTGCAGAAATAGAGCTACAAATAATGTCGCTATATCTTGAATTAGTTATTCCAAGTGACGATCGCAACGCACTTGTCGGGGAATTGCGGAAAATATATACTCCAGCCATATTTCAGTTAACGTTCTTATATATGGCGTATTGAAGCGACGTCCTTTGGCAAAAAGACAAATGCGATCTGATAACGACTCTGACAAAGGTCTCATAAGTGACGCGACAGTCAGAATAAGTTTCATTTGTCAATCTTTGCCCTTTGTTCATCACCATTTACTCACCCGTCCATTAATTTGACCGTACAAAGTTCATTGAATTTTCACAGATACCAGCTCTATTTGATTTGAATGTAATGAGAAAAATTGGTTTGAATTTCTGCAAAACAACTTCATAAATAATTTTAACACGCAGTTCACTCATTTTGAGTTTTAGTACCTAAGTTTTTATTTAAAAGACCAATTGTCAAAATGACACGAATTAATATGGAAATTCCTTCAGAATTCCCAAAATTATTCATTTAATATGGGTTTATAGTTTCTTTATTTTTCAAAAACAAAACAAATAATTTTTTACAGAACGTTGAGTAGTTAATACGTCAATATTCCGATAGCAAAATTGTTACGGATACTTCAAAAGTCAAGTGCTTATTTTATTATCAATTTTTATCACTTTATAGTTAATCTCATATTTTGAATATTTCGAATACTTTAAATATTTTTTATATTTTAAACTCAAAACTGCATAGTATAAAAGCTGGATCAAATATTAGGTTGTTCATAGTTAAAATTTTCAACTTTTCAAATCTGAACAGTTACATTGAACTTAAAAAACTAAAATATATTCAAAATGCGTTTCATTTTCTTATTGGGATTTTTAGTTTTTTTAACTGTAACTGTCAGTGCATCACAGTTTAATGAAGTACAGGACACTAGTGATTTAACAGAATCAGAAATTTTACCACGCAATGCAATGTGCCATCGTGTTTGTTCATCAAGATGTCAAAAACAAGGTTATAAAGTTGGTGTATGTGTCGGAGCAGAATGCAGATGTTATAAATAAACTATATTAGATTTATTTGTAATTATTAAATAATACTTTCATAATAAATTTATGTAAAAAAAACCACCGAAACAGTTAATGTGTTATTATTTTTTTAATAAAAATTATGAAAATAAAATAAATTTTAAAAGTTTCAAAAATTCCATTCCAATGTCATTCCATTCACATTGAAAAACTGATATTTTTAGGTCAAATAAATGCAATTCTACAGTACGCTTTCTCTCATTATATAGTAAAACCAATTTTATTGCTCATTATACCCGTACGAACGTATGTTCGAAGGGTATACTAAATTTGCCTTACCGTTTGTAACGCTAAGAAATAACGGTCTTAGATATAGACTCAAGTGTATGTTTTTGATCAGCGTCAAATTCTGAGTTGATTTAGCTTTGTCTGTTTGTCCGTCCGCCCGAACGATAACTCAAAAACTAATTGAGCTAAGTACACCAAATTTTCACAAATGATTTATTGTAGTAAGTGCCAGAACCCTATTTAAATTGGACATGATCGGAGTACCGGTTCGGGTAGCTGCCATACAACTTCAAAATTTATTTGGCTATATCTCAAAAACTACAAAAGTTGTGGTATTGAAATTTCACACAAACGATTATATTAGTAGGGCCAATGTGTCTCATGAAAGTCGTTGAAATTACTTGGCTCCTTCTGGTACCTGCCATACAACTTCAAAAGTTATTTGGCTATATCTCAGAAACTATAAAAGCTATGGTATTGAAATTTCACACAAGCGAATATATTAGTAGGGCCAATGTGTTTGATAAAATTCCATACAACTTCAATAGTAGTTTGGCACACACAGTATTTTGAAAAACACAGTACTCAAATTTTGCATAAATTAACATTGTAATACGGCAACTTAAAGTCATAGTCTGCCCCATAGTTAGTTATGGCATCTTTATTCGCACATAGGATAACAAATTCGTACGGGTATCACAGAGTTGACAAGGTCAACTCTATTTTTTTCTCGTTTTTAAGTAATATTGTATAGAGTTGAATATTTAATTGTAATTGTTAATTAAATATATCTTTAAATTGGATTTTCCCTCAAAAGACCCCATTATATACTAGCTCAGCGTCATTCACGTTCGTATAGTTCATGAAATACCCAGCATGGTCACATTTAAAAAAAAATCTGATGTGGTCAGCACATAACCGAGCGCATTGTGTATTGTCTAGTTAAATGAAAGTGTTACAGAATATTATAAAAATGTCTGTTAAATACTTCTTTCCAATTTTTAGGACATTAGAAAGCTTATAGTTGACATACCTAGAAAAATGTAAATTTGGCTCTTAGTAAAATTTCGCTTTGTGCTACCAAAATTTCCTGAAATGCTCGCCAGTTAGTTTCGATAACAACCAGAACTCAAACATAAAATTTCAAGGAATTCCATCAATTCGTTCCGTAGATATGGTGAAAAATGTAAAATCGGCCCGCAAATCAGTTTTCGAGCCCTGATCTTTCCAAAAAATTTATATGTTCATTGCTTTAATATGAGGAATTCAAATATTAAATTTCAATGAAATCGGTTGATTATTTCTCTTTATATACACAAAAATGTATATTTGGCCCGTAGTAAACGTCTAGTTGCCAATGCCTGATTTCTTCCAAAAGTTAGGAATTTTCGCGGACGGTCGAGCAAAGCTCTTATATGAAATTTCAAGTAAATCGGTGAAATATTTTCTTCAAAATGGTGAAAAATGTGAAATCGGCCCGCAAATCAGTTTTCGAGCCCTGATCTTTCCAAAAAATTTATATGTTCATTGCTTTAATATGAGGAATTCAAATATTAAATTTCAATGAAATCGGTTGATTATTTCTCTTTATATACACAAAAATGTATATTTGGCCCGTAGTAAACGTGTAGTTGCCAATGCCTGATTTCTTCCAAAAGTTAGGAATTTTCGCGGACGGTCGAGCAAAGCTCTTATATGAAATTTCAAGTAAATCGGTGAAATATTTTCTTCAAAATGGTGAAAAATGTGAAATCGGCCCGCAAATCAGTTTTCGAGCCCTGATCTTTCCAAAAAATTTATATGTTCATTGCTTTAATACGAGGAATTCAAATATTAAATTTCAATGAAATCGGTTGATTATTTCTCTTTATATACACAAAAATGTATATTTGGCCCGTAGTAAACGTCTAGTTGCCGATGCCTGATTTCTTCCAAAACATAGAGATACACGCGTGCACACACAGACCGACAGACCGACAGGTTGCTAAAAATAGTTTATTCACACTTCCCTACTATGGAAGTGTAAATAATCTATTTACACTTCCCTACTTCCCACCGAAAACTCGATATGCAAAATTTGTTGCCATCACATAACCTACCTATTGTTTACACAATACGGTCGGTAAAAAATTAAAATTATTGATAATTTTTTTTGTAAAATTTGTTTAATTTTCCACCCAATTACAGAAAAATTTTCTTTCAGGAAAATATAATTCTGTAACAGGAAAATAATAATACTCGTAATAATTTTATAGTCATTCAAATTCATACAGTGCAAACTCTGCTCATATAAGTTCATATAATATTGAATAATATCATATTTCGCTTTAATCATGAATTGTATTTGTATTTCCATTGAATTGTAAAGATCTTGGAAGTACAATCGAGTTATTTAACTTTACATTTCTGGCAACCCTAACTATAAAACAGGCTATGTTCGGGGACTAGAGCATCCTAGGATTTTTTTTTTATTATTATTTTTCTCATAAATTTTTGATCGTAAACCTTAAGTTTTTGGCTGAATGATGGTTGCTCAATTTTTCTAAAAATTGAATTGAATTTTAAATATTGCTTTGCATTCTTTGCTGCATGGCAATATGGCACCACTTTATTGACAAAATAAAAATTCTATCAGGATTAATTTGTTCAACAGATGGAAATAAACATTAGTATAAGATATTTTGATGTTTTTATGCATTCACAATTTCGTCATAATTAAACATAGCCGATCAACACTTTGACTAGTCCGATTTCTACACAACTCTACCATAATAGGAAATAATATTTGTGCTTTAATAAATTAACCCTAATAAATAACCCTTCTTTAAACAGCAAATTTTAATTCAACACTGTACACACAACTAAAACTAGGCATAAGACAAATAGAATTCTGTTTTGCTCAGTGAAAAATTAAAAATTAAAGTACAATAATCAATAAACTTGTAAAATTTTTCAAATTTAAATTTCTTGTAGTTTTAATAAAATTTATTTGCGATATTATACTTTTTACTTAGGTACAAAAATTCAGTTGAATATCTTAAAAGTCGATCAGAAGTAACTCTTGGTTGAAAAACTACTTTTTGTTCTTGTTCATTTATTTTGTAAATTAAATATGATCTTCACATTTCAAATATAGCAGGTTATTATCATTTATTAAAGGTTTAACACCTATTTCTATTTCTGTATTTCACTTATCAACAGACACCATGCATTATAAAAACTTAATATCGATTAGAAATTTTTAATTAAAATATAGATAATACAACAAGAAGAGCAGACATAGATACGCATAGAAAAGTAGACATAGATACGAACAGAATAGTAGACATAGAGGCATATCAACAGTATAGTACAAAAATTTTAAAGTTCTATACTCGTTCTTATACCATGACCTACCCAAAATGAAGTTTTGTTCAACGTAAAATGCTATATGCGTCATTAAACAATTAATTAAAACTGTACTCTTAGTGACATAAATTTAAAACGAACTACATATCTTAGAAAAGATTTTATCTTGGATGTTTTCTATTTGCTAATCAAAAGTGGCTTTCAATAACAATTAATTTTGTTTTTCGTTTATCTAAAAATTCCTTAAAATTGTATAATAATCTTTTTATATGTTATATATTTTCGACTTAAATGCTGTTACTAGACGTAAAGTTTTTCATTCAACAAATATTTGGTTGCCTTAAATTAAATATTTTATTGTGATAATAGAAGTATGCAATTTTGCCTACTTTTAGGATAAACTGAAAATTCCAAATAGAATTTTTTTGCAAACAAAATTTCACATTATCAGCATTAAGAAGAACGAAATCAACCTAATTAATGCTTAATCCACATATACTTTTAAAATTTAAAATCAATTTTAAGATTTTAAGATTCGGAAAGCATTAAAAATTAGTAAAGTGTCTCATCCTTTTAATATACCATTATGCAGAATCTCATTTTGTTGCCCCAAATCTTTTTCTTGCAAAAATGTATAAGTCATTGGATATACAGTTCTAATAACCACAACTTCAAATTTACTTTATTTTCTTGGATTTGTTAAAAAATTTGATGACTAAGAAAATAATATTGTTCTAATGTGAGAGAAATGTGCCCAAATTCACTTAAAATGAAAAAATGTCGAGCTGCTTATTTGTTGTGTTTTAATAATGCAATCATAAAATTTATTTTCTGCTGTACATGACGAAATGGAATAATTTTATTTTAAATTAAAAATTTTTTAAAGATTAAACAAATTTTTTCACATTCTAAGAAAATTAGAAGGCTCTACCTCTAATATTCAAAATTGGAATATTCAGATGAAATCACAAAATTAAATGCTTTTGAAAATCAAAAAAAAAAAAAATCAAAATTTTCGTTATTAATACTGGATTTTACAAATTTTTATTCAACAAATATTCAGTAACAACATCATCTTTATATTTTGAGCCCAAACGAAAAATTAACGGCAATTACAAACTCTTCTGCCATCACACCATCCACCACGATATCCTCTGGCAATACAATGAGCAGCACATGCACGATCTCCCCATACTCCACCAATAATATCACAAGTTACTCTTGGTTGAATTACCAAATCATCATCGGTTAGAGAAGGATTAGCATAAACAGCAACAATTACAATAGTAAAAATTAAGAAAATGTTAAAGAAACGCATTTTAATAATTTGAATTTTTAAATGTAAATTTATTTAATTTGAACGAAATGTTTGAATTAACTATATTAATCTAAAAAAATTTGACTCTATTTATATTGAAATTTTTTCTAACAACAGACAAATATTATAAAGTGTCTAAATAATACACAGCTGCACTATTCTTATGCTAATTTTTTTTCCACGAACAAAATTAATTGCTATATAAATGTGAAAAAGCTTTAAGAATCTTTATTGCAATAACAATTTTCTTTATGATCGTTTAAATGAACATTATTTTAATGTGAAAGAATCTGGAATCAAATAAGATAATTAGTTTTTCTTAGGAAATTATTATTAAATTGCTTAAATTAAAACATTTTTGTAAAAGTTTAAGATAAATTTGAAGCTACAATTATTTTTGGGACATGTTACATTAAAATTAGTTAAGGTTATAGTAAAATATAGTCCAAGAGCAGAAAAGACATTCGTCCCCCAAAGTTTGTTTAATTACGAATTATTGCAATTAATTGATAATTTTCATACGGATTAATTATAAATCATAGAGAATTTTATAACAAATTAAATTTTAAAGTAAGAAAAATTAGGGAAAACTCAAAATCCAAATTACGATTTTTGGTTTATTGTCATATAAATCGGAAATGTTTAATTTCTAATGAAATTATTTGAAGTTTCAGCTATTTGGGGTTGAATAAATAGTTGAAGCAGTTAGTAGAAGTAAACCCCAATTCCATTATCCAATCCTTTTTGAGACAAATTATTTATATATCACAGACACCTAATTTAGATAAACCTCACTTTTATATTCGCGCAGCCAGAAAACAGCATCTTAGCTGTTGAAATCATAATTCTAATTGAAATTAATATTAAAGGTCTTATGAAGTTTAAAAATCGTAAATTGCCTTTAATTAAAAATTCAATCAGTTAACTTGTATATAACAACTAAAAAACTTTATCAGATCAAAATCACTTTAGTGAAAATTTTTTAAGTGTATTCAACTTATAATTTAGAATTTTTCCATGATAACATTTAGGTATATTATTCAGGAAGAATATCTTTAATCTTATCAAATAAAAAATTTGTTTTTCAATAAAAGAAAAATATTTATATAAATATTGAGTTGAAAATTGAAATTATCATTAGTTACTTCTAGTATTTCAAACATTTTATACAAATTGGAACTTAGAAATTGAAAAAATTCAAATTATTACAATGCGTTTCTTCAACATTTTCTTAATTTTTGCTGTTGTAATTGCTGCAGTTTGTGCTACACCACATTTAACAGAAAACGATGGTGATGATATGGTTATTCAACCAAGAGTAACTTGTGATATTATTGGTGGAGAATGGGGTGATCGTGCATGTGCTGCTCATTGTATTGCTAAAGGATATCGTGGTGGATGGTGTGATGACAGAAAAGTTTGCAACTGCCGTTAATTTAAAATAATTTTAATCTAGTGTCATAATATTTAATAAATATTGTTTTGATTTGGTTATTTCAATAAAAATAAACTGTAATATTAATTTTAAATATAATTTTTTATTATTTAATAATTTTAGGTTTAGAATGCCAACGGAAGGCAATGAAAGCGTAAATAATTGTGAGTATTAAAAGAGGCACATGAGTATTTTATTTATATCACAATTAATTTTTGTTTCTACAATCAAATTAAAGCCTTAAGCTTCAATGCCACACTTGTAAATTATGAAAGAACTCATTTGCCTCTTCATATGCACATATTCTCATTCTTTTCTTTAACTTATTTTACAAATGCCAAAAGTTGAAATCTTAAATATTTCCGATGACATTACAAATTCTCACATTAATTAATATCTTCAAAGCTATAGGGGAAATATTTCTTCTGTAAATTCTTATGGGAGAATCGTCATTTCTAAAATATAATAATCAAAATGGTAAAAGTCTTTGTAAGGCAAGGAAAATAAATTCTTCGACTCTGATTTAAAAACCTCCTGCTAGATGCTATTGTATTACTATATAATTTATACGGAATGGTTATTAAAAATTACATAAGAAAATACATCAATTTTTTTTTTTTTTTAAACAAATTCCCGCATTAGGTTCAGTTGCTTTAGTTATTAAGTACCGGAAACGGATATAGTTACAAACATTTTTCAAGTTCAAGTAACGTTAATGTAGCTAATACATTTTTTTTTCTTTACAATATTGTGTTATTGTGTAATTTGTTTGTTTGAAAAAAACAAGAAATGGAGATGAGAATGTAGAAGTTCCGGAATTTCAAAATAGCACAAACCACAACTGAATGTTAAAAGGCTCACTAAGACTTAATAGGCATGTTATGTTTATTGTATGCAATATAGAAGTAATTTATAATATATTATATGTATTTTAAGAATTAAATCAATTGTAAATTTTATAATTTTATTAAAAATTTGGAGAATTAGGAGGAAAACTGTGAGTCACTGATACTCATAGTTTTTTTTATATAGTGCCATCTTACACTACTTATACTCTGAATTGGTTTAATGTTTTGTTACAATGTAAGAAATGAATTTTTATTTTTTAAAGTTTTACTTATACAAAAACAATATTGTTAAATCATATTATTTCAATGCAATTACACATACGTACATATCGCACATTGGGAAGAATAACGACACAACTCACAAATATAAGTTCGACTTCCGGAATTTAAAGTATATATGTTTAAACAATTACGTGTGATTGAGTAAGGGAAGCTTAATTAAGTCTTTATCTTCTTTAATTAGGCCTAATAAAAAATTTTAACAAAAATTATTTTCAAAATTCCGTTAAATTACTACTTGACTCTTAATTTGATGTACTTAAACTCAATAGGCATTCAAAAAATATTTATATAGATATAGGCTAATTATAAGTAGATTTTGATTTGCTTAAACCGAATTATTGAAGAATGAAAAATTCTTAAAATACTTCAAATACAGACTTGAATTAAAAAATATATAAAATTAACCTTTGAGTTAATTGGAAGTTTATTGTTAATTTGAATAAATGATTAAAAAGCGATTGAATTCCACTTAGCAATTAATCTCGTTTTATATAATAGTCTTTATTAATATGAATAAACTAAATTATACACAATAAATTGTTAAATTTTACAAAACTAATTTAAAAATTAATTATAAGAAATTAAACAAGCTGAAAATTATTAACGACAATTGCAAACTTTTCTGTCATCACACCATCCACCACGGTATCCTTTAGCAATACAATGAGCAGCACATGCACGATCACCCCATTCTCCACCAATAATATCACAAGTTACTCTTGGTTGAATAACCATATCATCACCATCGGTTTCTGTTAAATGTGGTGTAGCAGAAACTGCAGCAATTACAACAGCAAAAATTAAAAAAATGTTGAAGAAACGCATTGTAATAATTTGAATTTTTTCAATTTCTAAGTTTTAATTTCTATAATACGATTAGGTTTGAAATACTAGAAGTAATTAATGTTAATTTCAATTCTCAACTCAATATTTATATATAAAAATTGTTCGTCTATTGTAAAGCCAATCCGGTTCGATAAGATTAAAAAAACATCCTGATTAGTATATTAGTCAAGTGTTAATAAGAAATAATTTTTTTTCTTCAAATTTGTCTCTATATTTAATTTTAAATAAATTTCAAAATTTCATTATAATTTTAATTGAGTTACTGAATAATTTATATTGAAAATGGTAACAAAAAAAGTGAGCATAAATAGATTGCCGATATTGATAAATACACAAACATTATCTATTTCCAGAGTTTTCTTAATAAATTTGAAAAAATTTATTTCTTTATAATTTTCATAGAATAGTTATTTATTTAAGACTCAAAAAGTACCTTAATTTAATAAAAATTTCATAAAAGAAAAACAAAAATTGAATTGTCTCATTTAAATTTCAGTTTAAATCAATTATCATTGTCAAAATCGAGATTATTAGAATGAAAGATTTGCTAAGTAATTTCTTGTAGGCAACTATCAAAGTACTAAAATAATTTTAAACAGCTTTCAATGAGAAGCGGTCCTATCTAGGGTTGTTTAGTCCTTTCAATTGACCAGTCTTATAACAAAATGAACCAATGAGATTTATTGGCATGGTGAAGAAATAGGTTGTGCCGCCTCTGCCTAGAGGAAAAGAAAACGACCGACACCTACAGTGCGAGTGTGAGGTGTTAGTTAGTTCGAGACTGAGGTCCTTCTTAGGGGGCTTTGTGGCCCGTTTTGAAGTCTCACGCACGGACGTAATATCTTAATTCGTCCGGAGCCTACAAAAAGTGTTCATGTAGATGGGGCCGGAAATCGAAAAAATCCTATGGGTCGAGATGGGAAAGACCGAAGGACCCTGGTCTTCCAGAGAAAAATGAAATGAAGTAGTTGAATTCTTAACAATTTAAACAAATTTTTCAAAGTTTTATTTTAATTTCATATACCTTTTTACAATTTGTGAAAATTCAATACAAAGAAGTGTATATATATGTATACAAATATATATTAGTTGACTTTGTCAGGTTTTTAAGGCGTATTCAATTAATTCATCTATTGATGAGCTCGGCGGGTTGATAAAGTGCGGAGCAACCTCGATTTGTTGGAATAAAACCGTTTAATAGCTATTAACACAAAATTAGCAGAATAAAAGTTTTTTCCACTCAATATGTAGTATGTGTATTATTCTCCTATCTCCATTTTTCTTAAGAGCTTAAGACTAATAAATATTCGTGACTATACCATAGTTTAAACATATACATACATATATACTTTTTGCATACATATATATTATACTTTTTACATAATATTATAACATATACATACATAATATTATATATTTCTGACTTGCGATATTTCTCTTTTGAAGCTTTCGCATAGCCATTTTAAATTTTCGTATTAAAAGAAAAGGTTAAGTATACACTTAGGTTATAATTTAAAACTTTTCCATGATGACGTCAAGGTGTATTTATTAGGATATCTTTCATGTTATCAAATCGGATTTGATTTACGGTAAAAGAAAAATTTTTTGTATAAATATTGAGTTGAAAATTGAAAATATCATTAGTTACTTCTAGTATTTCAAACATTTTATACAAATTGGAATTTAGAAATTGAAAAAATTCAAATTATCACAATGCGTTTCTTCAACATTTTCTTAATTTTTGCTGTTGTAATTGCTGCAGTTTGTGCTACACCACATTTAACAGAAAACGATGGTGATGATATGGTTATTCAACCAAGAGTAACTTGTGATATTATTGGTGGAGAATGGGGTGATCGTGCATGTGCTGCTCATTGTATTGCTAAAGGATATCGTGGCGGATGGTGTGATGACAGAAAAGTTTGCAATTGCCGTTGATAATTTTTAATTTATATTATTATATTAATAATAAATCAGTAAATTTACAGTATAAAAATTATGTTTGTTTCCAAATGAACCCCTAGTTAAAATTAAAACAAAATTATACAAAATTAATTGAAACTGTTGTAATATTACAAAATTAATTTGATTTTCAAAATATATAAGACTAATTGCTGAATTCTTGGTAAACTGAATGGGTATGTCATTTTTCCAAATTATAGCTTTCAAGAATTATTAAAACTCTTCTATATAATTAAAAACTTGTAAAATTCGGCTCGAGATGTTCTTTTCTTGATTATCATTTGTTAGAAAACATAACCCTAATGTTTTAATGTATGTAGTTAGGGCTTTATAGATTAGGAGTTTAAAAAATTTGTTTTCAACATTAAATTTTATCAAATAAAATTATCAATTTGTTTTTTTGTATAAGATAACAAATTATCCGAGTAATAAAAATTACTATAAATACTCGCAGTAAAACTTTTAATTTCGAAAATTTTTGAAATGAATTTTATTTCGAAAATTTTCGTGTTTTCCATTATTATTTGTACAATTCACGAATCTTTTTCTAATATAACTGATGCATCTGGTGGATTAGAAAATGAAGTGACTTTTAATCCAAAATACGACATATGCAGTATTTCTTGTAATTTACATTGCAAAATGAGGGGTTATAAAATTGGATACTGTAACAAAATAAGACAATGTGTTTGTGTTCCGTGAATATTGTAAAATATAAAGTGCTTTACTGCTATACACATTTATAAAATACATATACATAACAATGTGTTTGTTATAACTAATAAAATCTATTTTTTCAAAACTAATTATATTGATTATTAATATTAATTATAAACAAATATTTTGTTAAATTTTTAATAGGTTTGAAACAAGAATAATTTAATTTAAATTTTCAAGGAAAATTGTAGGGATTTGGTAAAGGTTTTTATTAGTTAGCAAGTAAGTGCAAGTATTTAAGGTTAATTAGCTGAATTGTAATCTCTCATTTAATTATTAATTATTGAAATTTGATTTCGAACTCCTAACCAAAAAGTTTATTGTGTTAGAAACTCTAACTTATTCGATTTAAATTTAATAAAAAATCTAAAAAATAATAAAATAGTTTAAATTGCCTTTAAAATTTTAATTTAAAATATTTGTATGAAAGCATAAATACTTAGTACAACGTGCCCATGATAGGAATATTGCGGATCTATATGAATCTTTATACATCCTTTATTAATTTTATTGCCCAAATAAAATATATTGCATCCTAAATATATGCCTTGATTTGATTACTCAATTTTTAATTTCACTCGTTCTGTTTTTACTTTCGCCTAATCCTTTATTTGGGTTTTTTATAATTCATATGAGAAAAATCTTCCTCATGTAAGAAATTTTTGGTTATAAGAGTTTTTAACTTCATTTGTGATTTTTTGGACATTAAAAATTAAATTATAAAAAAAATGTGAATGTAAAAAAATTATAAAAATTAATAATAAATAAAGTTTCGTCAAACCAATGGTTTTTAAATTAGCACTTTCTCTTTCAACACGTGAAAATGGTGCTTTTAAAAATAATTAACTACATTATTAAAATTACGTTGATTCGTTTACCAAAATATTTCAAAAATTGCATACGTTTGGGATGAGCGGCTAAGAAAAATAAATTTTATTTGTTGATAGCATAGAAATTACCATTAGCTTTCTAAATTTTTAAAAATTTATAAAAGCTTACAATTTCGGAAATATTCAAATTTTAAAAATTTCGGGAGGCGATAACTTGAGGGAGGATTGGATAAGAAAAAAATTTTGTTTTAACAAAATACAAATTCATACAAATCTAAAAGCTGCTAAAAATTTAAGCTCGTACAACCTATTGTCTAGAAAAGGTTTTGAATAACGGTTAATTTCAACAGCCATTTTGTTAATTTAAAAATTAACTATTATTATGTTGCAGTAGAAGAAACCCACAACTACTTTTCTGCGTTTGCGCAATAAATAGTCAAAAATGGCATTTTTAAGGTTTTTGACGGGCTAAAATTATAGGCGACAGATAGGTAAAAATTTCCTTCTACGGAAATAAGTCTAGTAAAGATTTATTTATATGTAAAATTTCAGCTGCTTATCTTAAAGGGTGTAGAAATTTTTTAAACGGGTCCACGGACGAACGAACAAAGTGAAACCAATTAGCATTTTTTTCAAAGTGCTAAATATAAGACATAAAATAGCAAAATGTATTCTGTTCCTAGAATTGATAAGGATTATCTTCATGACAAGGATTGTTCTTTCCAAATTTCTCTGTTGTAGGCTGAGTATTGCTGAGTATATAACAATTTCTATTTCACCGGTTTAAATCAATCCAAAACTATATTAAAAAAAAATTTAAAATGAAGAATTTAACTTAGAAACTATTAAAACTAATATTGTTTAATTGTTCCTTAAATATTTATAAAATATATGTTTTAATGAATTAAAATTTTCAATTGGATAAACATCCAAAATATTTGGTACTTTAAAATTTTTTATAACTTGTCTAATAAAAAAAAAGAAATTGTTTTTGTATTTCATTTAAATCAAAAGAAAAAAAATTTTTTGATTTGACATAATATGTTTGTTGATTTTTCTACGCGTTGACAAACTTAAAAAATTTAGAACAAAGTAATTTCACCGAAAAAATCTTCATGTTAGTGATTTATAACATATTTACAAGTTATACATGTATACTGATTATACCCGTACGAACGTATGTTCGAAGGGTATACTAAATTTGCCTTACCGTTTGAAACGCTAAGAAATAACCGTTTTATATATAGACTCAAGTGTATGTTTTTGATCAGCGTCGAATTCTGAGTTAATTTAGCTCTGTCTGTCCGTCTGCCGGGCCGTCCGTCCCTCCGAAACTCAAAACTAATAACTCAAAAACTAATTGAGCTAAGTTCACCAAATTTTCAATTAATTCAAATAATTTATTGTAGTAAGTGCCAGAACCCCATTTAAATTGGACATGATCAGGGTACCGGTTCGGGTAGATGCCATACAACTTCAAAATTTATTTGGATATATCTCAGAAACTATAAAAGCTGTGGTATTGAAATTTCACACAAACGAATATATTACTAGGGCCAATGTGTCTCATAAAAGTCTTTGAAATTACTTGGGTCCTTCTGGTACCTGCGATACAACTTCAAAAGTTATTTGACTATATCTCAGAAAGTATAAAAACCATGGTATTGATGCTTCACACAAACGAATATATTAGTAGGGCCAATGTGTTTGATAAAAGTCGTTGAAATTGCTTGGCTCCTTTTGGTAGCCAACTTCAAGTCGTACAACTTCAAAAGTTATTTGCCTATATCTCAGAAACTATAAAAGGTGTAATATGGATATTTCACACAAGCGAATATATTGGTAGGGCTGATGTGCTTGGTAAAATTCGTTAAAATTTCTTGGCTCTTTCTGGTAGCTGCCATACAACTTCAATAGTACTTTGGCACACACAGTATTTTGAAGAACGCAGTACTGAAATTTTGCATAAATTAATATGGTAATACAACAACTTAAAGTCATGGTCTGTCCCATAGTCAGTTATGGCATATATATTCGCACATAGGATAACAAATTTGTACGGGTATCACAGAGTTGACAAGGTCTCTATTTTTTCTCGTGTTTTTTTTAAGTTTGATTTTTTCATTTTGAAAAGTGCTGCGGTCGAATTACTCAGTCAGTAATTTTTTTTATTTACAATTTATACATCTGTGTTTACACAATTTAACGTAGGCTTCGCGTTAGTAACATTGTATATAAGTTTTGCAAATATTATGCTCTACACATCACTACGCATATTTTTTTTTTTTTCCTTCTTCACTCCTAGAAGGAGCATAGGGCTTACGCATGATTTTTCATTAGTTTCATAGCGTCATAGAGTTTAACTAGGTAGGTGACTAGCCTACCGTAGTTTTATTTATATTAATTATTTGAGGTTATTAATATTTACTGTTTATTTTTCTTAGTCTTTAGTATCGAATATTATGAATATTTGAAAATTACTTGTATAATATTTATTAGTATTGCATATTAAGTTATATAATATTGAATATAATTTTTATAGTGACCTGCCCGGGGTTTGAACCCGAGACCCTTCGGTTAAAGGGCCGGTGCCATAAAAATAAATTATTAATATTAATATGACTAATTGCCATATCTCAATAATATCCAATATTAAAAACACCAGCAAAATAAAATAGTAAATATCAATAACCTTAAATATTTAATATAAAACTACGGTTCGCTCGCCACCCGTCCAGTAAACTCAATAATGTAAGAAACTGGTTCATGTTTATCTACAATCTCGTGCACCAGTCCTATGTTCCTAGCACAAGGTATTCTTGTATATTAGCACAAGAATGTTCTAAATAATGAAGGGTAATTTTCTGTTTAATAATTTTTTTTATAAAAAAGTTGTCATAGACTGACATACAATTGTAAAATAATAGTTTGATGTGAGTCGCATAGGAACTTTCTTTGTTTTCAGAGAAGATTGAGTTATTGTTGTGAAAATATGAATAATATTGATCTGAAAAAGATGAATTTTCAACGAGTTTTGTACGGAAACTGCAATAATCAATATTCTGAAATATTCACGATGGCAATATGTCCCAAATACTTTTCAAATCTTAAAGCAATGCCTTCAGTGTAATTTTTATAAGCATACCCCATATATAAATGTACAATTTGTAATTGTTTTTAAAATTTTAACAAGTCTTTATACAGACATTCGAACAATCAATGATCGTTAAAGCAAATATTTTGAGAATTTTTTTTACAATAGATTAGTTTATTCTTATAGCTTGTTTATTCTTATTCTCAAAAGTTTGATGTCTCATTTTCAAATTATTCTACTCAATATTATACCAAACTAAAACCTGGTAAAACTTCAATCAGAAATTTAAAAAAGTATTTTAAACATAAGTTATGTCTGTAAATAAATTTTTTTTTAATAATACTTATACTATAAATGCTGAACTTTAAAAATATTAATAAAAATAAATAACATACATAATATAATTTTAACTGAAAAATGAGAACTTATGTAGCGTTCCTTAAAAGAATGTTTACAAGACAAACACATACACAATTTCGAGAATTTAGATTTGAATATAAATAAAGAATGTGAAATAAACTCGATCAGTTGAAAGTGGATAAATCAAAAATTTACATTAAACTTTTAATAAAATGAGTTTTTTAAATATTTTACTATTTATTGCTGTTATAATTACTGCAGTCGCAGCACAGGATGATGGCAACTATGAAATTCTTGGACCAAAATGTCATTTTGGGACGGAAGGAGATATAACTTGCGGACTTCAATGTCTTTTCTATCCAAAATACAAAAGCGGCAGGTGTAATGCAAACAACGTTTGCGAGTGTGAATTTAAATATAAAAAACCTGTGGATATTAATACACCTGAACTTTTGGGAAGAAAATGCGACTCTGTTAATGCAGATGAAAAATGTGCATTGGAATGCCTATTTTATCCAAGATACAACGGTGGATATTGTGATAAAACTACTAATCAATGTTATTGTACAAAATAATAAATATTTTTAATTTAATTTCAATTAATATTTTGCAATAGAAATTTATTTTTTTTTTTTAAATTTTAATATTAAAGCTTAAAATATTGTGAACAACAAGTTCTTTTAAGTGGAATATGAAATAAATTTTATGAAAAATATATATATATATATATATATATATATATATTGATCTTATTCACTTTGAAATAATTTTGTGAAAATTATAAATTTGAATAGACAAGAAACCAAGTCGAAATTAATTAAATTTCAAGCGATTAAAACTTTAAGATATTAAGTATAGTTCCTTTGAAACAAAATTTTTCATTAAACCCTGATCTCTCTACTTAAATTAATTTATACCAAATATTGTTCCATTTAATTAGAAATCTTTTGTTTGCAACGTAGTCCTTAAAAATTTACTATTAACAATACCATGAAGCAATATAATAGTACAACAAGTAATTTGCAAGCCAACTTGTACCGTATAATTACTATATTCTGCTCATATAAAATAAAATAAAGCATAAAAATTTAGGTACACTTCATACTAGAGGAAATTAACAACCGTACCATTTTACCTTTATGCTTCTAGAATAATTTTATAATAATGAAGATTGTTTTCAGGACATATGTACGCATCAAGATAGCGCATTACAGGCTTTTATGCAATTTCCTAATGCTCTGTTGTACTTAACGTTTTCGTTGATTATTTTTTTATTCTTTTCAAATTTAATTCATTTTTCTAAATGTTATTAATTTTCAAGAAAATATCATCCTAAATATATGCAATTTTACTTTTATTAAAATTCATTCCAAAAGGAAGTTCATTTTACATTAAAACTCTATTATTAATAATAAAAATGTATTAGAATAAATGACACACATTTTATATAAATTAAACGAAAATATTGAATTTGCAAACAAATTAATTTATTAATTTGTTAGTAAAAAAAAAAATACATGAAAATTTTAAAGAACATTATTCCACTTTGACAACAATTAGCCGAATAAATCACGAAAAATATATAAAAATTAATTAATAAAATGGTACGACCAAAATGTTTTTGTCATAAAATTTAAATAGCGTGTAACGAAATTTAAAAAGTTTTAGATAAAAAAATTCTAATTACATTTTTATTACTTCTATTTAGATTATTGTTTATATAGTATTTAGGTGAATGCATTTTACTGGAAAAATTTCTGATTCAATTACACCACCTTAAATATCTTTTCTATTACTAAAACTAAAATGTTATTCCCGAGTTCTCAATCTCAGGGAGAACAAAATAGATCGCCTCAATATTAATTAAATGTTGTATAAGAATGTATACAACGCCATAGTGTTTCATTAATAATTTTAAAATTTATCGGAATACAGATCACAATTTTTATATTGTTCCTTTTTTTTTATAAGATTATAACTAATTTATAAAACAATAGAGTAAAATTGCATTGTACTTAATTGCTTTGATTAAAATATTTATTTTATTCTACATATAATAATTGAAAAATCTCCCAAGTGCCTACCAAATCTATTCATATTATAAGTACATACTCCAAATAAACTAAAAATATATATATAATATAATTTAAATACGTTTGGAGTGTATAACAAAATAAGTTTTAATATAAATATAGAAATTTTTATAAAATTGAATACATTTTGTGTTTTAACGTTAATTTAAATTAAAGTTTATTGAGTGTAAACGAAAAATTTTAATAAAAATTAAAAGCATATACTTACATATAAACATTAACATAATGCGTTCTTTAAATATTTCATTAGTTTTCGCTATTATAATTGCAGTAATTACTGCAACACAAGCTGTTAGATATTTTGATATAATGGATCGTGTACCATGTAAAATGGGTGAAGATGGAGATATAAGATGTTCAATATATTGCCTTTCTTTCCCAAAATATACTATTGGATCTTGTGGAGAAGAAAATCTTTGTAGATGTCATCTCAAATATCCAATTCCAGACGATGATAAGAAACCTGAACGTTTAGGACCATGTAGTTCTATTGAATCAGATGCAAAATGCGGATTACAATGTCTTTTCTATCCCCGATACAATGGAGGTTTCTGTAATAAAGAAGATAATTATTGTTATTGTACAAGAAAATAAACAATTCATTTAGAAAAATTATTTATAAAAATTACATTTCTATAATGGATGTTTTTAAATTGATCTTTGATGTTAAAAAAAAGTTTGTAAAATAATTATGTAATAAAATACAAATATAGTAATAAAATTGAATATCTACCTTGAATACCTATCTTGATTAAAAATTATAGATTCTACGTAATTTTTCTGAATCAAATATTTCTTTCGTTTACTTAAAAAGTTAGTATTTTATTTTTTATCAATTAATTATTTTTATTTTAATATTACAGATGCATAGTAATATAATGAACCCAATTTCAATTTAGAAATCGTAAGAAGGAGGGTTTTCTGACTCCTTTTCGTATTTTGTGAAGTATAACTTCCTGTTCTATGAAATGTCCAAAGCCTATGAAATTTCCTTTCAAAGTAAACATCATTAGAAATTAAAATTTTTTCAGTTTTCCCGTAATTTAAGAAAAATTATAAAACTTGTTCGCTTTCCAGAAATTTCAACTTATGATGACTAATAACTCGAACAAAAAGAATATATTCTAGGACACCACACCCTGCATAATATAATATACAGTTATTTAGTTGCCAAATTAATTAAATGTGAATAAACTGTGCTAAATGAGGAAATTTATAGTTAAGTTTAGTTCAGTTACATCCACTATCCACAAATTTCATAACACAATATTCATCTTATTTGATTTTTTTATACGAAACATTTTAATGCAGTCTAAAGAAACAAAGTGTCAGAATTAAAATAAATTATTTATGTGACAAAAATTCTAAGAAATATTTTTGGAAATTAGCTATTAAAGAAGACGATAAGATTAATATTGAATTTGTAAAATGGGGTCATTATCAATGGGAAATTGTGTAATTTTCTTAAAATTAACAAAAAACAAATATTTAAACAAAGGAAAAAATTGTTATCAAAAACTTGTGTGTATGATTACATGAGGAATCAATCACAGTGCAAAATTCCAATAAAAAAATCAATTTTTTTTTGTATATATAACCGACAAAAAAATTATATTAGCATTACAATTTTATTACAGCTGCGGTTTTGTTCTAACTTCCAGTTGAATACAAAACAACATTGAAAAATCTTTAATATAAAACATAAATCAGAGAAGCAAAATGCGTCTTTTAAATATTTTCTTTATTTTCGCTCTTATAATTGGAATTACCATGGGTTCTGATGACTTCAATCAAGATGATTTAGAAGTGAAACCAAGAGTGATGTGTGATGTTATTGGTGGTGTATGGGGTGATCGTGGTTGTGCTGCTCATTGTATAGCCAAAGGATATCGTGGTGGATGGTGTGATAGTAAGAAAGTTTGTAATTGCCGACGATGAAAACTTCCTACATACCACAATAAAATTTTAACAGTAACAACCAAAAAAAAGGCACTATATTTAATAACTATATAATTCATATATGTAATTTAAAATAATAATACTGTTAATAAAATAAAATTTAATATTTCAAAATGATTATGTACGTACTTACTAATTTTTAAATTTCATTTTCACTCTATAAGACAAACTCGATATTACAATCCCAAATAGGTTTCGCAAGGGGCTTATTCAAAAAGGCTTATTTATTTAATGATATAAGTATGTACAATTCTCCGAATATTGAGGTCCGAATTCGCTCCATGTAATAATTTTATTCAAAAATTTCCTTCAGTTCAACAGCATTACGATTATTTGAAAATCAATTTACAAATTTTTTTATAACCTGAAACAAGCAGATATTATCCATATTGCAATGATCAAATTTAAAAATTCATACAATATGTAGTTCCATATTGCAATTAAGGTTTTTTTTTTTGCAACATCACATTCTAATCCAACCTTTGTAAGGTGAAGTATGTAATATTTGGTATTGCTTTAAGAGCTACATGTTTACTGTACAAATAAGTTTAGTTTTCAAAGATCTATGTATTTAAAAGTGAAATTAGAACTGATGAGTCTTCGAATATGAAGCCAATATAATGCAAAGCCTTTGCTGGAGAAATTATGTTAATTTGCAAAGTTTTCTTGCTGGGAAATTTGTTTAAAAAATGATGAACAACTTGTTAAATTTTATAGATTTAAAAAATATAAATTAAATATCAATGGAAATTATATAGGTTCTCCATTAATAATCGAATTTCATCTTAAAATACAATTTCCTTGCAAATACTTTTATGAAAGCAGAAATGCAATTAATATTTAAAAGAATTACTTAAAAGAGAATTATCAAAAAATATGCTTTCATAAATTAATAGATAATTATGCTATGTCATTCATGTAATCATATAGTAACAACAATGCTTATTGAAATACCCATCAATTCTGGCGTATTCAATATAATCAACTGTTTACACATAAAGCGTCTAAATCAAGGTTTTTCGTATAGTCAAAGCAATTTATATTAATTCGTGCAAATGTAACGGGGCGTAGGTATAATACGCAACACTGGGTACCACAGAATTTATAATTTAAAATAATTCGCTAAAACTTGTCTAAATTAAATTCTTATCAATGAAAAGCCAAGCAGATACTAAAAACCTTAAAAAACATAAAATAAAACAGACAGTAATAAATTAATTACAAATTCCGAAAATTTTTAAATATAATAAGTACTTATATCAGTCCAATTTATCTAGTTTTTGTATGTATATATGCATGTAGGTACATATATAATAAATTTATTCAATCCCATAGATACTGCGAAGTAAATTCTTTATCAAATTTATCATTATCACCAATATCAATTATATTTTAAATATTGCTTTGTATTAATTTTAAATTTAAAAATAGCAACTTTAATAAACGTTTTAAAAATAGAAAATTATCTTTTATCATTAATTTCCCTAGAAGAAAAATATTTTGATTTAATTTTTTCTTCGCCTTAATTTTTATTATTAAGTGTATTCATATTAAATTTCTTTGAAACACTTCCGATATTTATTCATTTTATCATTAAAAATTTCCTATTCCATATAATTTATACATAAGTGTTATATAAAACATATTATTTTTTAATTAAATTTTAATTATTTTATTAAAATAGATAATAGGAGAACATTTGCGAGTATAAATGTTAGAATAAAAATTTGTTTAAATCAGTTAAACTTCAGTATTCTAATACAAAACTTGCTGAAATCACAGAAATTAAAAAAAATCAAATCAAAATGCGTTTCTTAAATATTTTATTGATTTTTGTTGTTATAATCGCAGCTGCTTCCGCAATACCAGCTGAAGAAGAGATTGAAATTCAACCAAGAGTAACATGTGATATCATTGGTGGTGTATGGGGAGATCGTGCATGTGCTGCTCATTGTATTGCTAAAGGATACCGTGGTGGATGGTGTGATGGCAGAAAAGTCTGCAATTGCCGCCGTTAATTATCTACAAATTCAATTTCATATAACCAATCTGCAAAGTTTGTATAATATGGATAGTTTCGGTTCTTTATAGCAATAAAAAACGTTTAATTTCAATTATAAAATTTGTTTTAATATACTTACTTACACACATTTAAAATGCAATGCTCACATTATGACTCATAAGTTTAAATATTTAAACAAATTAACATATTATAGTATCAGGCAGCCGTAAAAAATCTCTATGGAAATTGCTGCGATGATATGATAGGGAAATCAATGGGTCATGATATAAAGTGGTTATAAACAGTATAGGTTTCTAAAGTCGCACTTCATTTTCACTTTGGCTTATGGACTGATCTTAACGAGGAATAGCTAACACGGTCAGGTACCACTACAGAATACCTTAAGTGTACGAGAAATCGCGAAAACTCATCTTAAGCTATACTATAAAAGGACCCGATTCAGACACACCAACAAACGCACATCCATTCATGATCATATACGTACATACATACAGACATATTATAATTATAATTATAATTATAAATACATACAATGTATAAATGTGCATAATATACTAAAGTAGAATAGGTTTACCTCAGCTAGCTGGTGGAAAAGTTTATTTTTAAAAAGGCAATATTCAAATCACAAATTTATACATAAGTACATACTTACATTTTAAGAACCGTTTTTATGTACTGAAGTGCATTATTAACCGTTATTGTTTCTGTTTTTTTTCTCTGAAGAATTTATTTCTCAGCTCTATCATATTTAAAAATTTTTTATAACACTATTTTTTAAACCATCAGTTTAATCGACCAATTTCGATTTATCTTATAATTATTCAACAATCTTTAAGAATATTATCTAGATACACTGTAACCAGTCATGAGCATGTTCCAAAATTACTAGTTTTCATCTTCTTGTATTAAATAGCTTTTTGTACTTTCCTCAAACACTTTTCCTCTAATTGTTTTTCGAAAATAACTTTTCCATTCCATATTTAACTGTTATTCTTTCAAATTTAAAACTCAAGCTTTAAGTATTTGAGTACGTTATCAACTTTAAACTTATTAAAAAAAATGTAAAATATTTCAAAGATGGTGTTAATAGCGGGAATCGTTAATAGAATGACAGCTTGATCAAATATTCCGTTTCAATACGGAATTAGAGGAATAAACGAACTTTGCCTGAATAAATGAAAAAGATTATTGAATATGAAATTGAAACAACCCCGGGAAGTATTTACACATCAAACATAGAAATTACTCTATTTTCATCAGATTTATTGTCAAATTTTCTAGAAGTAAAATGGCCACAATTATTTTTTGTGGGTGAAATTAAAACAGCTATTAACTAATATTTATTTTTAAATATGATTTTCTTAACCAAATTATTAAATTTTAGCATAACGTCAGATGTTTATCAGATAATTTTAGTTTGATCTAGTATTTCAACAGAACTCAGGTTTTATTAAAACATGGAATGGAATGGAAAAAATATATGAAATTAAAATAGTTTAATTCTGAAAATTTGTGAATTGAAACAATAAAGCAATGTCAAAATTTATGTTACCAGATTGCATTAGATTGTATCCATTTAAATATCACAATGCACGTATACAATTGTATAACCCACCTCTTAAAATAAAAATAAAATTAAAAAATTTAACTGGGATATCTTCTGATGGTCTACTTTCCTAAGAAATAGTGCAACTCATTTAAATCGGTCAAATCTTTGAAATCAATCAAAGTAGAAAAGGTAATCATTAGCAACATTTACGATTTCTGTACATTAAAAGTGATCTATCCATCACACGGAAAAAATTCCAAAAAAAAAAACAATACCAAAATAACACTGTTTTTTGACGTAAACAATAAAAGGACAGTTATAAAGTACATGGCAACATCTTCTAAAGCAACCAATTAACAAATTTAAAAATTGAATCAAAATATCAAACATACATCAAAGCATTTCCAACTTTCAAGTTTCGAAGAAGCGAATTAAATTTATTTTATATTGTATTGTATCGTTCTCAATTAATTTAAACCAGTTTTGTGTGTTAAATTGTAAGAATAAAAGCATACCACAAATTCACAACAATGAAAAAGTGTAAAGTGATGATATCAAGAAGATCCTTCAATGATTTTTTTAATGAAATCTCAAACTCAGCACAAAGTACTGTAGTTAGAGGTAACAAGCCACATAATTTGCAGGTAATTTAAAGCCTTCTCGTTTTTTTTTTATAAAAACCAAAAATAATAAAATACTAATTTTTTAGAACGGGAATTCAAATGGTTTTCTTAAAAAAACTCCTAAGAGGGGCATATCCGAGCAGAAATGCTTGGAAAAAATCTTTGGCACACGTTATTTTAAATGCCATGTTAAGATAAGGAAAGAAAAGAACTAACTCAACTAAAGAACGAAAATATTACACTTTAATTTTTTTTATCTTTAAATTTGCTAAATTATAGCATTTAAAAAAATTTACGCATGTTACACAAAAAATTTTTCTCGTAATACATAAATATGTCTGTAACTGTTACTTAAACATAATTCATGAATAAGAGTAAACTGTAAAATTCGAATTAAGTTTAATAAAATGTAAAGTATTGAAAAAATATTTTTAACTTGTTTAATAAACTTTTGTATATCCTGACATGATTTGTCCTACATATCGGCATCTAACACCTATCTAAATATAAATAGAACTTAATAGATGACTTAGCGTTAGTAAAGTTGAAAATATCGTATATTTGGAAAATCAGGCGGAATCCGTAAAATTAGAATCATCATTTCAACTTGAATATTTTATGAAATTTAATACATAATTGTTTAATGAAAAGAATATTGTTGGTTCATTTAATTTCCTAAATTTAAAATATTGAAATTGTTCGCGGTAAAAAAGTTTTTAATCGGACCAATGAACACGAATATAGGTAAGTAAAATCATCTTCACAACGTTTAAACTACAAAAGGTTTATAAGGCTTTTGGTGCAATCTTTATTCATAATGTATTCAGTTTTTTCGTTTAAAGATGATTTTTAATAAGATAATAATAACTTCTAAAGAGCATATGAAGATAGGTACAATGCTATCTGTACTTAAACAGAGGAATGTATCTTCTTAATTTGGAGATATTGGACGTAGTATTATAAAGATAATAAGTACATACAATTAGGTCTTATATCTTACCGTAAAATATCAGAATAACAAACTTAAACTAATTTTGATTTACAGCACTCCATATAAATTTAAAATTAATAGGACAATTTTAATATTAGTATAAACGACACATTTAATTCTTTTCTTTGACAATTCAGCTGAACTCAACTGGGAAATGTATACATATCTTTTTCTTTTTACATACGCATATATAAATATGTATTATTCGTTTTAAATAAAACAAAATCTTTTTATTAAAATTTTTTAATTTTAATTTTAAACACAAAAGATACAATTATAATATTATAGTTTAAAATATCTATGTATATTTAATAAATTGATATTATTCCGTTTTTACTATTCAAAAATTAATTCACAACAAAAATGAAAATTATTTTTTGTTTTTTTTTTTTGAATATGAGTAACGAGAATATTAATTCAAAATATATGTTTGTTTCTATTTAAATCTATAATAAACGAACGAAAATGTGAAGGATTTGAAATATCAATTTAATTATAAAATGTGATCAAGTTAATTTAATTCATTTTCTTAACACAATAATACGAAACATAATAATAAAGTATAAAGTTTCTTTTTCTTAAATTACCTAAAACTTATTAGTCTACAAAATATAAGCTATATAATTATATCAAGGATAACAGAATTATAATATGTAATATTTCTACGTTAATTTCTCCTCGCATTTAATAAAAAGAATAGAACCCTTTTAAACTTAGTTAAACCCATTTTTGTTTAAAGGTTAAATAACTTTTTTTTTGTAAATTTTTTTATCAACTATTCATATCTTTTAACATTTACAAATATGTCAAAAATTATTTAAAATTAAATTAAAAACGGAAAATTGTATAATATTATTACTTATTTTTAACTTGAAGTTTCTTGTAGATCATAGCATCAATTAATACACAATAATAATAATAATTGTAGTTTTGCAGAATATGGTATTCATGAAATTTTAATTAACAGAAATTCAATGTACGAATCTTAATGAATATTAATATTATTATTATCGATTTTATTAATTGGATTTTTAATTATTTACATTTGTAGTTTTTAAATTATTGAGAATAAAAAATCAAAATATTTCATAATTAAAAAAAAACGAAGTTATTAAAAAGATTCATTTTATATTAAGAAATTTGAAATATTGATTATAATTATATTATATTCAACATGAAAATATAGAAAAATTTACCAAAATATTTGAAACTTCCCATTGACATATTCATTATGGTTAATAAAATTGCAATTAAATATATTATTGAATACCATATTTTCTTTTTTGTACTTTACAATTTTATTTTATATATGTTTTCATATTATTAACACTATGATGAATCATGATCTTATTTGTGCAAAGGGATGCTAATACATAATAATAATAATGAGTTTCAAAGTTATAAGCCTATTGTTAAATCAAAAATAATAATGTCTTATTACATGAGCTTATTTTGTATGGTCGTGTTCATTTATCAGAATAGTTAAATACTATAATAGTACGTTAAGTTTAATTTTAATTATAATACAATATTAACTATTTATATAATATGTATATTATGTTACTTACTTGATCTATGTTTGTAAAATTTAACACATATACATAATTAAGTATTATAATAGTTGTATCTAAATTTAAACAACTATTTTTTTTTTTTTAATCTTAATCTTTCCTATAATAAATTCTAATAAAATACATTCTTTTCTGAATTTAAAAATTTTAAGAGTACTTTGAAACAAAAAATAATTTTTTTTTTCATTTTTTCTCTTTTTTTTATGTATATCAGAAATTACAGTATTAATCTATGTGTTATGTAAGATTTTAAATTATATTACATAAATGGTAAAAAATGAAAATAAAATAAGAATTTATAAAACTACATTAAAATGCTTACAAATATTGCAAGGATATCTAGTTTTCTTATTCACAATGATAATTTTTGTGTTCAACTATTATTTCTTATATCGTTTATGTATACAATAATATAGTTAAATTGAAACAATTGAAACTATATATTTATATTATGGGTTGACTGTTTCGATTTTAATTGTGAATATTGTTTCATTGAAATTTAACAATTAAAATATAAATAAACAAAGTTTAATAGATTCTTATTTCATACTAAATAATTATTTTTTTCAATGTATTTATTTATTCAAATACCTTTTGTGTCTATATAAATATTATTCTATTAAATATAATTATATATGTATTTTGTGTATTTAATAAATATATACTAGGTAAAATATTTATTTTTTGAATGTACTTAAAAATGATGTAAAACCACCTAATAAATTTCTTTGCGGCTTAGGTTTGTTTTTATCATTTTCTGGTCTAAAACTAGAAGATGTTGTTGTAGTTTTTGTTATTGATGTTGATGATGTTTGTCCTTTTACCGATGAATCTTTTGTTTGTATTACGGATGTTGTTTTGGTTGCTCCCTTTGTTGATGTTATGACTGGTGTTGATGTTGTTGTTGTTGTTTTTGTTTTCATGACAGTGTTTTCTGTTTTCGTAACAGTATTTTCTATTTTCGATAATGAAATTGATGAGTTCAATGTGGAAGATAATGTTGATGACACTGTTGTTTGGGTCGTTGATTTCGTATGTATATCAGATAATGCTGATGATGATGATTTTGTTGTATTCTCTTCTTTTTTATTATTTGGGCTATAGTCATCATTACAATTATCATCATTACTTGTCGCTGCTATAGCTGCTTCAATAGCTTTCGCAGTATCCATATTAACTTCATTGTCATCAAATGTATCGTCAAAATCATTTGAATGATCGGAAGAAACGGATTCCAAATCAACTAATTCTTTTGTGACATTTTCAGTATTTTGATTTTCAATATTTTCATTTGAAACGGAATCGGAAGGTATTGTATCAGAAAATTTAACTTTTTCATTAACTTTTTCGTTTGATTTGTCATTATTTAATTTTCTTTCTACATTCTTGCTATTTTCTACGAGTTTTTTGTCCAACTCACGGCTTTCGTTATTTAAATTTTCTAGCATTTCATTTGTGTTGTTCAATTTTTTACAAATATCGACTTCTCCAGTTTTCTCAAAAGATTTTTCAAAGCTATTAATTTGCTCATCCTCTTCTGCAGTTTCATCTTCCCCTTCCATTTCTTCATAATGTTTTGTTCCTTTTTTTTCTAAATTTTCCTCCACGTAATCTTCTTCGGTTATATCTTCCCCTTTGTCATCACTTTGTTTTAAATCTGTATTATTTCCATTATCTAAGTCATCTACTGAATTATTATCCTCATCATTACTTTCATTTAATTCAATGGCTGTACCTTTTTCTTTAAATGAGTTTTTATTTTCTATGCAATTATTATTTATTTTCTTCTCTTCATCGTCATCATTTTCGACATTATCTTTTTTTTGAATTTCATTTTTATTCTCAACTATTTTAACTCCTAGTATTTCCTCTTCAACATTACTTTCATTATCATTCGGTATAACATTTTTCTCAGAAGATTCTTCAGAACTTTGTTCTGCCGCATCTAGATTTTCACTTTCGTTGTTTAATATTTCGGGTTTTCCACTATTACTCTGATGAGATATAGCTGAAAGTTCTGAGTTGTTATCAATGGCATTTTCACTTGCTTCATTCAAGGTAACTGGAACATCATTATTTTTGCTGTCTTGCTTCTCCGTATTTTCGGATTCCTCGTTTACACTTGATATTTCTTTTGTATTATCTAAAGTTTTAGCTGAATTTTCTTGTGGACACTGCGAAGCGGCTTTTTGATCTTCGTCTAAAACAAATTAATGTTATTACTTATTTTTATTCAAATTTTATTTATTAATTATGTACTACCTTTAAAATTAGCTTCAAACTCTAATATTAAATCTTTATCTGTTATATTATCTTCTGGTTCCCATGTGTTTTCTTCTTGGGGATAGCCAGCCCATTTAATGTAATACTCAATTTTACCATATCTTTTTCGTCGGTCTTCAATTTTTTCAACTAAATACTCCTCTTCTTCTTCTTCTTCTATTTAAAAATTAATTTAAAAATAACTAATTGTTTGTAAAAGTTTGTAATGGCGGTGATTATACAAACATTATATTTACCTTCTTGTTTTTTCCGCAATTTAGCTTCTTGTCTTTCTTTTTTCTTTTGTTCATTCTTTTCCAATCTTTCCCTTGCCTTTTTTTCTTTCATTTCTTGCTTTTCTTGTTCTCGTTTCAATCTAGTCTCCTCTCTTTTTTGTTGCTTCTCAGTTTTTATTACTTCATATCCATACAATGTCTTTATGGATGGTCTAATTATTTTCTCGTCCGCCACCCGTAATGATTTATTACGAGGACACTCGTCTGATTTCAAGGGGCTGTAATATTTTCTCTTCCGAATTTTTCGCGAATGCTCCTTTGAAGATTCAATCGAACTATCGTTCCCTTCAGGAACTGTTTGGTTAATTTTAGTTTCGGACTCTAATTCTTTGTTAGAGTTACTGGCTTCAATATTTTCTGAGCTTGAAAGCTCACTTTGCGCATCATTATTTTGTTGTTCCTCATTTTCTTTTTGTTCATTATTTTCTTTAGCTTGATTGATTTCTTTTTGCGAATTTTCTTCTAGTTGGGAACTATGATTATCACTCAGTTTATTTTCCAGTTGAACAGCTGGTGTCTTTAATACTTTATCTTCCGAAATCACATTCTCCAATTTTTCCCCTTCTAGTTCCAACGTATGACTGTTTTTAATGTTACTCGTTCCTTCTACATCTTTTTCTTGCAAAGTTTTATGTATATTCTTCTCGTTTTCAGACGAAACAGGAAAGTTAGTTTTATCTGGATTAGTTACAATATTTTCCTCTTGTGAGCTACCTTCATTTTCATTAATATTTTCATCGTCTTGTTCAATGTGTTTTTCAGTATGTTCGTCTTCTGATTTCTTATCAGAAAATTTATTTGTATCATTTTCTTCCCTATTGTTGACACTATTTTCCATGTTTTCGTCTTCATACTCACTCCCTTCTGTTTCAGACTCGCCAAATATTTCGACAGTTTCCAAAAAAGACACTGATTTGTTTAGAGTGGATCTTCTTTTATCTTTTCGTTTTTGTATCTTGTCCTCTTCGTAAGCCTCCCAATCAGATATTGTAACATTCCCTTTTAAAAATGCATTGATAATATATTTGTTATTAAAGTGAATATAT
Organism: Condylostylus longicornis; assembly: GCF_029603195.1. Taxonomy (NCBI): domain Eukaryota; kingdom Metazoa; phylum Arthropoda; class Insecta; order Diptera; family Dolichopodidae; genus Condylostylus; species Condylostylus longicornis. The sequence goes on from NW_026577982.1 coordinate 3,347,962, forward strand.
AAAACTTACCATCCAAACATTTAATTTTTCCAATCTTTACATGGCACTTCAAAAATTGTTTTCCGAATTTTTCGGTTATATACGGTTTTTCAAAATGTGTTAGATCAATTTTTTTTTCCTTGGGTTTTTTTATCTTGACTTTTTTTGGTGATGTGTCTGTTTTCTTTGAAACACTGGGACTATTTTTCGGTGGTGGAGATGACTTAATCCTTTTTGCTGCAACAACAGATCGCGGACTACGGGTGATCATTTTTCTTTTTACAGAATTCGGAATTGTATTTAACTTGAAAAATAATTTAGAATTTAATTTGCTTTGATCTATAGGAGAGTCCGAAGTTCTACGTTTTAATTCTTGAACAGGTAAATTTAAACTTCTTGTAGCTCTTTTAATATTAGTTGTACTCTTTGGACTACTTGCAGCTATTGGAGAAGAGAATTTCGAGCTTTTAGAAGTCCTAGAGAATGACGAGGATCTAGAATTCAAAGTATTTTTAGTATTTTTAGGTGTCGTTGGTGTTCGTTCTGGATAAGATTTAATTTTATTGACACTAGTTTTTCTTGTTTTTATCATACGTCGTATTGTTTTTAATGATAATCTTTTAACAGAAATTTTGAGAGACTTCCCAAAACGCTTGGTATTTTTAATATTTTTTGCACTCTTCAAATTTTTAGATCTTCTAGATATTTTAATTAAGCTTTCAGTTTCTTTCATATTATGATTTTGTTCTTTATTAATTTTTTTACTAAAACTAGTTTCGGTTTCACTTAAATCTATTGTTGAATAGTTTTGCTGTCTTGTGTGTCTCAGCCTATTCGGCAAATTTTTATTATTTTTCATAGATTTATCAAGATTTGTATTAAGTGTAGGAGAGCCTGCACTCTTTTTTAAAACGGGATTAGCACCCAACAGCCTATCTAATTCACTAGTTCTGGGAGATTTTACTTTCTGATGAGCTTGTAAATTATTTTTTGTAGAATTTCTACTTGTATTAGTAATCGGAATCACTTCACTCTTATTTTTTCCTAATTTTATTTTTATAGGTGGAACCACTAAATCTTTGACTAGTGTATTAACTTTTGCTTTTTGATTTTTTTTTGTTTCAGAAATTTTTTGATTTTTTGCTGAAAAAACAATATTCTCCAATTCATCGGTAGAGAGATTTGGTGCATTAATTTTTAATGTATTTTCGAATAATTTTTGATTAGCTTTTGTTTTTTTATTTCGATTCTTATGTAAACTTCCAATAGATAAATAATCATCAGATATTAAAAAATCCGGAGTTGATAAAGGATCCAAGGGATCTGATTCAGTTTCAGTTAAATCAACAATCGTTTTTGTCTCTTTTTTGGAGTTTTTTGTATTTTTCAAAAATTTGCTAAAAACATTTTGTTTGTTTAATTTCTCTAAACCAGTTTTCGGACACAAATATTTTATATTAATTGCTTTTTCTTCAGTTTCTTTAATTAAATTTTCAAATAATGATTCTGAAAGACTCATTTCTGTTTTTTAACAAAATTATTACAAACCTAAAATGAAAAAAGTTGTTCTATTTAATTGTCAATTTTAATTTTATAATTGCTTATGTTATTTCTTCCACCACTTATACATAATAAAATTTAATAAGTTTGTAATTTTAGAAGTAAACATTTTTCCGTATTTAAAACTTTTGAATTGACAAACATTACGAATATTTTACATACAATTGTAGTTCACATTGAATTTTTTTTACTACAAAGCAGCGAAAACTCCATTTTCAAAGATGCGTCTATTTCGGCGCGATAAATTTATCTTACAGAGTTATATGAATATATATAGTACTCTAATTTTTTTTATTTATTCAATACATATGTCCCAAATTACACATTAAACTAAATTTTAATTTAGTTACTGTTTAGTTTGAATGAAATTTGATTATATTAAAAAAAAAAATTATACTTGCGGCTTACAACTTATTTTTGCAACACTACGACGCTTTAAAATTAAAAACTAGATTCATCCCACTCTAAATATGACATCTACAATATCTTCTCTTTTTTTTAACTTACTTGAAAAAACATATTTACGTACAATCCAACTGCTTGTCTTGTTCTCAATACATAATGTCGTTCAACTGTCTTTCAATATGAAAATGCATTTTCGTTGCTGCATAAAGTAGTTATTTTAAATTATAAAACTGGCAATAGATGGTTCTGTAATTCTTATTTCAATTGAAAATTTCAGTTAATCGCATACTCGGAAATGTACCTTTTCTTCAAAAAGCAAGTAACAAAAATTTTAAAAATAACTCAAATAATAATTAAACAAGTTAAATATTATGTTTTGTGACAAGACGTGCTTAAAAATTAAATACGTCTTGTCGTTGCCGTTTAATTTGAATGGGCTGAATCATATTTTTGCGAGAAGTTACGAACCATGACTGATGAAATAAATTGTCATTCTCTCTCAGTATTCAGGCAATCGATGTATGAAGCTAATGCGTCCACTGTTGAGGCATGTATTTTAGTTACTACCACGGCTGACAGATATTTTTGTTATGTCAAAATTACTAAGCAAAATTTTAATACATAGGTCTGACATGCACTGAGTTGTCATTGTTTTGATATTTGCCCTAGCAAATTATGTGACAATTATGGAACGTTTCTTGTTTTCTTGAAAACTCTCGTAGTGAAATTCTTTGAATTCGGAATAGTGTCCTCGCTCCCCAAAATTCTTTTTGGTCATAGTTTAAGATCACCAAATACATTCACATAGGGTACTAATAAAAAAAGAATAAATAATTTTTCAAAATCGATTCTGCGAGGCTATAAATCCAAAGAAAATGTTAATAAAAGTTTGAAGAAGTTTTGTGTTGAAAAAATGTTTGAAATCGGTTCCGCCAAGTCACATGCCTTATATAATGTTATGAGGCATCTTAAACAGAATCACAGCTTCTTTACACAGTATAAAGTTTAAAATAAAAACCTTAAAACAAGAAAAATGTAACGTCACTTGTACCAAAGAGAGGAAAAATTGTCATTTCTAGAAAAAAATAAGCTTTATAAAGTTTTTAAAAAAAATTTTTTATGTCAGATTCTCAGACAAATCATATAAAAATTTTCTTTGATAAAATTAATGTTTTCTATTTGACTCAGTGAGTCAAATATCTTGAAAACTTACAATTTTTTCCGAAAATAGCGTTGTCGTTCACTGTCAAACTTACTAAATATAAATGTGAGGTTAAGAAGAGTAGGAGAAAAGTAAAAATAAATAAAAGATAAGTTTTAAAAAAAAATAATTTTAATTTAAATTAAGTATAAAGTGAAAATTAATTGCTTCATCAATTTAAACAACAAAAAAGGTAAAACGAAACTTTTCAAAGTTTTTTTCCTATAAGTCTATTTTATCAATTTTTTTTTAATTTTTGCATAAATCAAATAAAAATTACATTGATTTTTCTTTTGAAAAGCCTAGTTCTTGGATGTATACTGCGAAAATTTTTTTGAAAAGAAAAATGATTTAGAAAATTTTCATAAAAAATTCAATTTTTATTGTTACATTTTAATATTTTATAATAATACAGGCTTTTTTTATTTAACAAATTATAACAAATCCGAATTTATCTCAACGGAATTTCTATTCCTTAACAAATAAATTTTAACAAACAGAATTTTTATTTTGGTATAGATTTTTATAAAATCTTCATTGACATACAAGTTTGTGTATATGTAAATGTTCATGAATATATTATAAGTATGTAATACAAACAATATTTTACAAAATTTAGACACAAAAATTCAATTTACCTATGTAGGTATTTAATAATATTTATTTAGAGGATTGCTAAGTACAAATTGAGATATTTTTTTATAAGAATTTCTTTTTTTACTTTTCCTATCCTAATAATATTTAAAAAAGAAAAAAAAAATTTCTATAAATTTTGTTTACTTTTCTTTTTTTTATTTTTATTTTTAGATCTTTTGGAAAATTGCCTCTCCTTTTCAATTATTTCCAGTGATTCGCTCTTTTCTGTATGGATGATTATTTCTTCTATTTGACTATTACTATGATGAAATCCAAATGTATCACGATTTAAATTTTTAATAGCTGGTATGGATCGATTTCGTTTCTTTCTATATGATGATGATTGAACATTTGTTGTGGTTTGTGCAACCAAACCGGTAGCTTTAAATTTATGACTTTTTGGCAGTGGTGGTACCATTAATGTATTATTAGAAAATTGACTAAAAGAATTTGCATTAATTGTACCAATATTTCCTATTGATTTACGAGCACCTAACAATGATTTTGGTCTTGCCTTAGTATTTGTAGTTATACATGGAGTATTCGTTTGAAGAGCATCAGTAGATTTATTTTGTGAATTTCTGTTATTGAAAAAAAAATTTCTTTATTAAATAATTTCGGCTGGATTCACAAGTTTTATATGATAAGAAAATGGGTTGATTTTATGAATACATTACCTTTTTTTTCTAATTTTATTTAATTGATCATTCGTTACAGAGTCTAATTTTTCTAATTTAGATGAAGATCTTCCACTTTTACTTCGAGATTTAACGGATATAGGTCGATCTTCTTTCATAGTTGGAACTGTTAGATTTATTGTAACTTTATTTCTTACTGGTGACTGATAAAATTCTCTTCTCAATTCTGGTTCTTTTTCTTGCCATATTAGTAGTTTTTGAGAACATGCTCTAAATTAAAAAAAAAATTTTTATATTTTTTATATGTTAAAGCTAAAAATAATTTAAAAACAAACATTAAAAGCTCTTCTTGTTCATCTTTAACCACTTCGTTGCTATCTCGTTTCTCGTTAATAGGCGGAATTCCCCAGGACAATGGCCGACGTCTCTCTGCACTTGATCCTAAGCTAGGCTCATTAACACCAGTCCAAATTTTTTTCTTTAATGACAATTTGAATTGCAAATTATCTGTATTATGTTCCGTATTATAACTGGATGAATTATGTACTCTGAACAAAAGTGAAAGTTAGAATTAAAAATATGATTAATCTTTTTTTTTTTTTTTTTTAAATTTTTATTTTACCTTATTTTGGGGACGCTTTGTTTATTATATGTATGCCATGAATTAGTTCTTCGTGAATAATTATTGTCGGATATTGGAGGAAATTCAGTCATATTGTTGCTATTATTAAAAGTGTGCATAGTTTCTGGATACATTTTTTTAAATAAATTTCCTGATAAATCGTTTTTCTTTTTTGCAGGTGTAACTATCAATTCCGGTGGCATTTTTAAACTGTCGGTTTCACCTTCAATATATTTTCGTTGAAGATCACTATTCATTAGTGTACGTCTTGTTTTTGGAATAGTATCATATCCGTCACCCGCACCCTCATTTCCATCGGTTAATTCATCATCGCTTGAAAATTGTATATCTGATCCAGGATCTGTTGTTGGTAAATCTAAAGTTTTACGTATTTGTTTCTTTTTCCGTTTATTTGTTTTAATTCGCAGTTTAGCTTTACGAACCTGTTTAAATAAAGGAAAAATTAAATAAATATGCAAATATGTACGAGTATAAGTATTAAGTAGGGTTATTCATTAAGTTATTTTTATATCTTGTACGACTCTATAATTATAAATTAATTTTTATACAAAATACCAACTACATATATGTTTAAAATCAATATTTTTTAATGCTTCATTAAAATTTTTTGTTTTTTTTTTAGATTTTCACATTTTCTAATCAGTTTTGTTGGTTTTGTAGAATGGTAGTTGGATAGAACTTAAGCTGTTTTGAATATATTTAATTGAATAAACTAAAGTATGTATGTATTAAGAATCCTTTGGAAACATTAATTTAATTATTAGAAAAATATTATCAAATATTTTGTAGATTTGTTATAAAACGTTTAGATTCTTTATTGAGATTTTATCGCTAACCTTTCACTATTATGGCAATTTCATAAAATTCTATTGAGAGAAATTGAAGAATGTGATAATACTTTGCAATTTTAAAATAAATAGTAAGGAAATCAAAGTCAAGGGTTCTGGTATAAACAGAATCAATTAAATTTTTTAAATTCCTTAAATTATTTCAACTTTTTACTAAAAAATTTTTTTTGCAAACTATTTAGAGATTATCGTTTTTTCTTATTTTGATTGTCCTCTTTAAGAATAGCGCGATTCATTCATTATTAGAATGTATTGAGTTTTTTATTAATGAAAAATAAATTTAAGGAGACCATATTTATGAATAATGTAAAATTAAACTGAGAGTCAAAGAAATTGAAGTTAATTTAAGAATTCTTATTGATTTCAATCAAATAAATTTTTTATATTTCACTCTAGTATTTCATGAAATATTTTTTATTTTAGAAAAATATGGAAATAGCTTATTTCAAATCAAATATTTAACTATGGAAAATAATTTATAAAAATTTAGATAAACACATTAACACCGGTTTCAAATTTAAAGGGAAGCAGCATGAATCGATGAACAAAATATTTTACAAATTTACGATATTGTTCTTATTCAAAAGTAAAAACGGCAACTAGAACAATGTTTGTTTTGTAAGAATTAATAACAATTAATTGCAGTATTGATTTTATGTAAATTTATTTTCATTTAACCAAGTTGCTTGTTTTAAATTGAAATAATGGTCACTATATTCACATCTATTTTAGGTACCCACATATTTTATAAGGTTGAAAATAAAATTTTTGGCGCTTAAGAAACAATTGAAAATATAAATAGCAGAAAGCTAAACAAAATCATTTTATGTGTATGAATGTGTACATATGTTTATATGTGCATTCATCACAAATGTGAAGTAATTTTAGTACAATAGTTTTTTATTTTGTTGGTAAAGATTCCAAATTCAAATATATACAAATTTTTAATATTCAGTTTTAATCAACTAATGTGGAAATTTAATTTGAATATTATATTGGCGAAATATTTTTGAGATTGGTTTTAATAATATCTGAAATTTTTTGAAAAAATCTACAATTTACTTCATTAGCATATTTGAAATTCTATAACTTACACAAAAAATAAGCAAAAATTAAGAAGGAATTTGTATTATTCACTTAAATTGTATAAGTATTATAATTGAAATTTAAATATTTAGTATGAGTTATGGCATATGTTCCGTTCTCGGCTATATCTACAGTTAGATTCAATTAAGCAATTATTAACTAAGAACTCAATTAAAGAAGCTTAACTGTGTTGTTCAAGAATAAGTGTTTCAAACATATAGGATTACATTGAACTAGATCACCTTTGAATATATTATACGTAAATGACTCTTAGATTATAGGAATGTACTAGGAATCCTATCTATTGGTCAAAAACAGTTTGAAAGAACAAAATGAATAGAATAATTAGAGTTTTAATTCTAAATTGTTATATAATTTTACCTTGATTTTTTCGTTTTTAATAATTTTCATAAATTTCTTCATACGAAAACATTGCTTTAATAATTTTTTCTTTGTTTTTTTAGAAATTGATGTACCATCAATTATTTTCAAAACTTTTATGATTTGTGAGTAGCAAATATTTTCTAATTCTTCATTATTTTTAATTTTTTTCGACTTGTTATTAATTTGAATAATGTTTTTAAGAATTTTATATTTAAACTATAGGGACAAAATACAATAAAATAACAAAAATTATGCATTAAAAAAAAAAATTAATAAGTAAATTGAATGTTTTATAAATTATTTATTGAAAGCCTTTCTTTATTTTTGATTTTATGTATATAAATATTTAGGATTTTAAATGTATTTTTTTTGTTTATTTTCGGTAATTATTAAATTCTTTTTTAATCTTATACCTTTTGAATTTCTAATTCTTTTTCTTCATTATCTAAATCGGGTGTACAAGGTGGTGCTTTCATTGGCTGACAACATGGTCCTTCCAAATCAGATAATTTTGATTTTCCTTCATTTTCAGATGAACTACTTGAACTATCATCTCCTTCATCACTAAAAATAAAAAAAAATATTAAGAATTTCTAAGAAAAATTATTATAAATATTGTAAAATCTTAGAAATCTATTTATTAATTGCGGTTTAAAATTAATGTTATAGTACCAAAAAAATTTATTATACTCACCTTGAGTAATCAGACAATGGTATATTGAGTGGTTCGTCAGCGCTTGAACCTTCTTTTAAAAGTCTATCAATAATTTTATGACGTAGTCTTTCCTGTGAAATATGAATTTAATATAAAAGAAAAAATTAAAAAAAAAATCATGATAAAATAAAAATTGAAAAATTAAAAAAACAGGAAAATTTTATTTTTTAAAAAGAATTACAAGAAAATAAAAAAATTTAAGAAAATTCAATTTAGCAAAATGAAAATAATTATATATTTAAATTAAATTGTAATTTAATTAATAGATCAATTTTGTACGAGATTGTAATACATAATTGTTTACAAAAGTTTTCAATTTTAAATTGATTTAGAATATTCGTTCATCGGAATTTTTATTTTTCTAGTTAATGTTATTAGTAATTATCAAAGTTAATTTACAAAATTTCAAAATAGTGTGCTTTTTTGTTATTATTTAATAATTAATATAATAATGAAAATATTAGTTAAATCCATGATGCTTTCATTTATTTTATTATTAATCAAAATTGTTTTCTTTTTAAATTTTAGTTTTTCAAAGTTTTGTGAGTTTTATTTTTGAATATAAAGAAATAAATGACTAAAAAGAATGTAATTTTACAATTGCGAATTGAAACCACAAAATGAAATAATCATATTAGAGGATAATAATGAAGGTAATAATTAAAATACGATATTAAATTCATGTTTTCTTTATTTTAAGCTACGGTGAAGAATGAACCCCAAAAAAAAAAAACCTATTGTTTTTAAAAGGAAAGGAAGTTTTGATTCTAAATAATTTATTAGTAGAATTTGTGATTTTCATTAATCAAAAACACTTGAATTTAATTCTATGATCATTATATTATATATGTATGAAATTATTTTGAAATATTTTATAAAAATTAATTGATAACATTTGATTTTTAACATCTTACCTTTTTTCATTGTGTTTTTGTTTTTTGTTATTAGTATTCTAATGGAAAGTACTACGAGTATTTTATAAAATAAAAATACTAATTCCCTTAATTTATTTTGTTAATTAATTATAATTTTTAAGTTTATTTAAAATTTATTTTTATAAAATTGAAATTGTATTGGATATAAAGTGTTTAATCTTCTAATATCTGTATAAAATATTTCATTTCATACGAATTTTTCATTATTATTATGTACAAAACCTTCTTTTTTATCTATCTGAATGGAAATATATTGAAAAAAGTGATGTTTAATAAATAGAATCCATTATAAACTTCCATAATTTTCAATTAAAATTTGTGAAATTGTTGTTCTACCATTGTATTTATTCTTCAAATCATTTAAATAGGTGCATATTATTAATATTATTAAATAATTTATTGTTTTTTTTTTTGTAATCATACATTTTATAGATTTATTTATTTAAAACCAATGCATGCTCTCAATTCAATTTAATTTCTGCAAGCTATTTTATAATTATTATGTATAATAATAACAATATTTAGCATTCGAATTTGATTAATTATTTAATAATTATAAAATATTTAAGTTCTGCATCTTTAATTTGTGAATGAGGAGTTTATTCTTTACAAAGGAAAAAAAAATAATATCTTAATATTCATCAAATTTTTTGGTTTCAGTTGAGATTTCTGGTATATTTTTGGAGAATTACCTATTTAATATTGTTGTCTGTATTGTAATTTAAAAAAATAATTTTAAAATAAAAATTTTAATATCGAAATTTAAAATAATATTTTCAGGAATTATTCGAATTCTAATAAATGTTGAAAATTGTATCCAAAAATTTTTAATTGATGAGCATCGAAGAATTTGTAATTGATGCGTCTATTTTTTTTTTGAAAAAGAAATTATATTAATAAATTTTATTTTTGTTTTATGCCAACGCTACGTATAAATTACGACATTATTACATCTGGACATAACGCCCAAATACAATTGGATGTGTTAACCGCATATGTTGAGGGCTTTTTGTTTTCAAAAAGTGATCTTTAAGCTTCATAATGCACACTAGTTTTGTGTAAATTAAAATTATTTGATGCTATTAAATAAAAAATACAAATACCATAAAATAAATAAATAAAAACAAAAATAAATTAAGAAAATTAAAATAAAACAAATTTTTTTTCAAAAAATATATTTTGTTTCCATGAAATCCAAAACACAAAATTTGAAGTAATTTAAAATTAAACAAAAAAAAACACATCCACAATAATTAATTTTTTTTTTTGTTGAATTTTCGGTTTTTTGTTTAAATAAGTTTAAATAATTTTAAAAAATAGCAACTCAGGTACAATATTAAAGCAAAATATTTTTGTTAAATTATAAATTAAATTTATTTATTGTATTTTTTTTAAAAATAATATTAGAGACAAGAAAAAAAAAAACAAAAAAAATTCGTTCAGTTTAATGTTAAAATTTAAAATGGTTTTTAAAATATTCGTTTACTTAAGCTAGAGTTAAAATAAAATTTAAGGATCAAAATTTAGAATTTTTGTAAGTGTTCAATCATACGAGTATACAGGTCATATACCTCTTTTATAAAGCAGCCTCAATTCCTGACTTGAAATCAGTTCAATACTGAAGCAACATTTTTATTATGCCAGCTTGAATGCTTGAAAATGGCGTTTAGCTATCACATTTCAAGTAATTATTAATATTTTCAAGTCAAGTAGGCTTTAAGCAGATAGGCTTTAAGTATGCGCTTTAAGTTTATATTGACATAAAATAGGCTTTAAGTACGATGGAAGCTGCCATATAATCAGGCAAATAGTTCATAAATTTTGATCCAAATATTTTATTTGTTTTTTTTTTTTTACAATTAAATGAGTGGCAAAAGAGAATAATCACTAAAATTTGCATAATTTTTTGCTTAAAGCTGTTTTGGCTAATTATGTTGCCATTATATTTAATAATAAATTTATATTTTATCGGTTGTTCCATAATATGTTGGTTCATTCATTTCAAACTTTAGTGATTAGGAATTTTTTTTTGGTAACTTTGCCAAAATGAATAATAAGTACGCCAAAATATTTTCGGACATAGATTTGAACATTGAAAACATTAGCATAGTTATCTAATTTTTCGATAAAGTCAACTTTAGGCCATTATTCTTTTTCGCCACTATTTTGTGTTATTAAAAATTATTATTTTTTTTTTTAAACATAAACATTCAACTAAGCGTATTTTGCATATTATTACTTTTTTGTTTCCATTGTGTGTGTTTTTGTGTATATATGATGTTCTTTTGAATAAATCCATAATATTATTAAATAATTAATTTTAATATTATATTTATTATATAAAAATTCTTGTATATCAGGAATAAATTTTATTTTTATATAATTTTAAAATGTTTTTATTTGGTTTTAATTAATTTTGTTAGATTTATTTTAAAATGTTATCATAATTATAGGCTAGATTAGTTTTAATATCGTTATAAATTATTAAATACTTTATAAACTTTGATAAATTTCGTAATTTATGCATTTTACTTTTTTTTTTGTTAATTTAATTAATCTGGTTTTGGGGTTTTCAAAAATTATAATTTTATTAACTATTTAGTATAGACTTTGCTTTTTGATTTCTTTTAATTAAATCCTAATGTTATTAAATGGACTAAAAATTAATTAAACAACTGATATTGATTTGAAAAAAAAATTTGATAAAATATATTTAATATATATTATATTTTCTCAGTATAACTCAGATTTTCAGAAAAAATAGGGGTGTAATTGCTTAAAAAAGCAAATTCTTAAAACATTTTCTGAAATCCAAATTTAAAAATTTGTGCTAATATTGTGTATGCTTAGAAAAATGGGTTGTAAGATTGAATTTTATTAAGGCCTTTTTTAAGAGGTTAATAGGGTTGATTTTATTATAATTTTTGAATTCGAAATTTGAAATTACAGAAACTGAATGAAAATAAGAAAAACATTTAAAATATTTATTTTTTAAGAAAAAATTTAATTGTATTGTAAAAGTTTTTAATTTTTTCTTGAAAAGTTTTAGTAATAGAAAATAGTTTTAATAAAAATAGGTTCGATGTTGAAGTGAATAGTTAGGAAAGTTCAAAATAAAGTTCAAAATTAACTTTTTCAGTTTCTATTATTTTTAAAGCAGAATGTCATTGTAAAGAATTTGCAAAAGACAAGAATTTCAAAACTCTTTGGCTATTAGTATGAATTCCAGTTTTTGCTGCTAACGCAAGTTATTATCATTTTCTGATTTTTTTTTGCATATTTTCATGTGTTACTGCATTTGCAAAAACTAATTTTTAAAATTGGCTGGTTTTGATGAATGCAGAAAAGGAACATCAGCTGACAAGCGTTGTTTGATTTGCATAACTGTCGTTTGTCAATCAAAATTATTAAAATGATTGATACGATCGTCAGATTGATAATGTTCTGATGTTCTGAAAGTACCTTAATGTTCAACGCACTAATTTTATAGGTCCATTTTATAACATTATTAAATTGTTTTATGGCTTATAATAAATATAACATATTAATTAATTTGTTTTTGATTCATTTAAGTGTAATAGTGTGTAATTTGTTTGAAAGTGTAATTATTATTTAACTTTAAAAAAAAAATAAAATTAAATTATATTGATTTTAATTTGTTGTTTGCATTCAATGGTATAAATATAAAAATTATTTATATATTTGTAAATAAAATAATAATTTAATTATGTGTGCATTTTTAAAAATATTTTTTTTTTTTAATAGATTTTCAAAAGAAAAGCAATGTTTTTGTAATATTTTTGTTTTCTTAATTAAAAATTCTAATTTTGTAAAAAAATTTTCATTTAATTATTGTCGAGGGATGCTTTTTTTTAATTAATTAACATTTCATAATTAAAATATTCATAAATTTGAATAAAAGTTTTTAAAGTAAAGAATTTATTTTTTTATTTTTTGGATTATTAGGAAATTTTCTTTTGAATTTTGTAAAAATTTATGAATTATTATGAAATTTGGAAGTGAAAAGAAAAAAAATTTTAAATTGAGGTTAACATTTATTATCTACATGTACATGATGGTGTTGCCCATTTGTTAAGATTTTAATTGAATCTTTTGATATGTCGGTGCCTACAAAATATTTCTTATGGTTTTGGCTCCTGTGATTTGTTTTAAATGTTTATAGTTCGTTCATTGTTTGTTTTCTTTTTTCATTCCATGTTCTTAACAATTCTCAATTTGAAGTGATTGTGAGAAGAAGTGATCGTAGAACTTTGCGTGTATAATTTGCATTATAGTGTAATAGATCTGTGATTAAGTAACATAGAAATTACAGTCTCGAGATTAATAATTCAAAATTGTATTGAATTTTCTAGATTTTCTTAATTGCATATTGAAATTTTCAATACGCTTTTCTATTAGTGTAAAATTTTCAACTAAGTTTCAATTATAGAAAAATACCCTCTATGTTTTGTCAATATAAGCAAATATTTAATTTTAAATTTAAAAAAAAAAAAAAAAATTTACATTGTTTTGTTAAAAAAGCATATTCTCCCCAGATAAAATTTATAGCTACATAAGTGGAAAATTAAGCAATAATCAAAAAAATTTCAGCAGAATTACTCGAATAGATTCTTTAAATTTTGAAAATTTTATAAAATATTAAATGGGAGCTCTTATTCTAACACATTTTTTTAATGTAGTATTTAAAGAAATGAATAAGAGTAGGGAGGCTTTTGTTCTATATTATTTGTTTTGCCTTTTTTCTACCTAATAATAATTATAAAATTTTCAAATTTTTTTATGGAGTTTAAATTATGAAGCGTTTCAAGAAATATTTATAATCCTAAACGATTATATTTTCAAACTGTTTTCTCTGTTATTATAATATTATCAATTATACATCCCTCTTCAGCTAATTTTTTTAATTTCATTGCTTTTCTTTCACGTTTTTCACGTTTTCTTAATCTTTTAATTCTTCTAAATAATCGATCACGTTTGTTTACTTTATGAGGATGTTCATCATAATAATCCAATAATGTTTCACAAAATGTACGTCCAACATGTTCATAATCCTTTAAATGAAATGCAAAAATTAAAATAAATTTTAATATACATACGTAAATGTAATTATATTGTAATGAGTACTTTATTATAAAAAATTAAATTTTTCTAATTTTTTTATATTAATTACCGCTGTTGAAAAATGTGTACCACTTCTTGATCCAAGGCTTGTACCACCGAATGATGCTTCAATTGTATAACTATTTAAAATTCCTAACATCCAAATAACAATACGTCCAGTACCTTCTTTACTTCTTTGTATTTTAAATTTACAACTTTCAAATGAAAACTATAAAATATAAAAGATTTAATAAATTAAATTTATTGAAAATTTTTTTTTTTAGTAAATTATTAAATTTTCACCTTATCTGCACAATTTTTATGTACCATTAATGGAAAAACTTGTTCTAAAAGTTTTTTTTCGGGTTGACGTTTATTTTCGCAACCATAAATAAAAATATTATGAGCTCTTGAATGAGCGTGCATATCACAGTACATGGCAACACCGCAGTCATCAATCAGTCTATAAGATTAATAAATATTTTTATAAATTTTTATTAATTTTTATTTAAATTACATTTTTGTATAACAGATTTTCTGTGTTTTTCAACTAACGTCAACATTTTAATGTTATACAATTTTTATATTTATTTACCTTTTAATCATTGCCTTTGTATACCATATTGATGGATATGTTTCACGTATAACAGTACGATATTGTCGATTTAAATCTTTTCCTGTTAATGAACTTCTTGTATTGCCAACAATAACACCATCTGGATTTAACATTGGTATTAATTTGAAAATAAATTTATGACGTAAACGTTTGGCAGCATTTGTATCTCCTGTGATAAAATCCATTAAACCTTTCATCATCCATGATGATGGTGTTTCACCTGGATGTACTCTTGCTGATACAACAATTGCTTTCTTTTTCTATATTATGACATTCAAAGAAAAAAAAAACACAAGATAAATATTACGGAAAAATTAGAAAATGTGGTGTATGGGATGTGGTTGTAAGTGTGCTTAATTTTCATCTTTACTTAAAAATTTCTCACGATTTCGGAAATATTAATATATTTATATACGAACAGTTATATTAATAAGTTAAAACTGTAATTTTCGTGAAGCCTCCCTTATAATTAATCTGTTATCTTACTGTTGTCCAAATTTCATTTCATAAACTAATCAAAAAGCAGTTCTTTGTGATTGGGAACTTTTAGCTTATGAGCAAATTTAATAATGTTAAAATTTAGTTAAATTTTATTCTTGTTTAAATTATTCTATTGCTAAAATTCCGTATTATCTCTGTTTTAAATTAGAATGAAATCGAATTAAAAATCTATAGAATTTTTCTATGTAAATTTTATATGGACTAGGACTATCTATTGAAACAGAATTTTATTTTTGCATTTTGTAATCAGAAAAAATAAATTTTAAAAGTGTAATAAATCGTTGTCAATGTCAAATGAATGGAATTGATTGCGTTTATCAATTGAATCTTTGCCTTTCATTGTCTCTTTTTACAAAAGATTGGTGTTATTAGATTGATATTAATTTCGTAATATTCCTTTAAAAAACATTGACTAATCATCAACATTATCTCTAATAATCTATAATATTTCTTTGGAAAATTTCTGAATTCAGTGAATTTCTAAAATAATTGAATGATGATGCTTGAAAAATTGTCCGTTTTTGTTAAAAATTATTTAATACAACAAAAAAAATAATTCTCAGTGTTTCATAAAAGCACAGAAACACAAATAACACGGTGTGTATGTTTTGCGTGCTTTCGGCACTGGCACCATTGTTTTGTATTGATTGTCTAATTTATTATTATGCTTTGAGAATCAAACGGGTACCAATGAGAATATGCCTTATATCATGACTAAATATCTCTATACGAAATATTTACTTCTATACTCATAACTTGCATCACATAATCGGTGGAGGAAAAGCTTAGAACGCTTTTCAACAAATTCGAATTTTAATAATATTTATTTTCTAATTTTAAAACAAATATATATAAAAACAAAATTTTTCTATAACAATTTCAATTACAAGATCCTATAATAGCAAGTGATTATTGTATTCCTGTGATTTATTTTCCACTTTAATTGGTTTTTATCTTTCACTCAGTCTTTTTTATTTGGAATAGAATTACGATTTCGTTTGTATATTCGTGTTTGTATAAGACTTGGTTTTTTTGTTTTTGGTATAACGTTTTCTAATAGATGCTAATTTACATTTTAATTTACATGTTCAACAATGATGAGATCAAATATATTTCTATACTCATACATTTGAATCTATGTATCATGTAGATTAAACGTTGAAAAATCAAATATGTTATTGCTTTTCGTTTATTTTATTACAGTTTTTATTAGTGATTTTGCAAGTTAAATTATTGAGAGTATAGTGTAATGTATCTTTATACATATACCTAGTATTTGATAGAAAGAAAATAGGAAATACATATATCAATAGTAAAAAATGGGATTTAAAGATAGGACAGAATGAAATTACAAAATGAGAGCACAAAGAGAACGAAATTGAAATTACACATACAATATTAGAGTACTATATGTAAATATTTTAATTTTATTATTCAAACTTACTTTGATTTCTTCATCTTCAGATGGTGCTGTTACAGTTAAATAGTAAACATTATTACCGGCTAACGATCTACAAAGCAGTCTTAATTTACAATATTTTGATTTAACTGGATGATTTTGAATTGCCATTAAGTAATCCTATATTTAATAAATTTCCATTAAATTTAATTCGTACAAAATAATATTGTTATTAACAGATTTATTTTACCTGTAAATCACTGTAGGTATATGGATAACTATGAGCGAAGTAAACTGTATCATTATCATGTGGAAATTGAATATTAAATGTTAATGTATAAGATGTATTTTCATCTTCATCTTCACTTGATGCTCTATTTATATATATATATATATATATATATAATTTAATTCTTTAAATATATTGAAAATATACATAATAGAAATTCAACTTACTCTTCATCATTTTTAAAATAGCAAATATTATCGCCGCATCTACGCCAACCGATACCCATTAATTTTGAATTTGCATTTGAATACATTAATGGTCTCATACCTTCATTATATAAACTATCTGATTTTACTAAATTAACTATTGAAAATCTGAAATTATATGGAAAACAAAAACAAAATATTACGGATTTACGGAAAATAATTTCGGATTCTGTGAAAATTCTTCAAACATTTTAATTATTGATCAATTCTAATCCTTTATTTTTTGTAACACTCGGTGAGAATTGGTTAGAAATATTCTTAATAAAAATGTACAAATAAAAATGAAAAAATGTACACTATCTTTAATTTTAGAGGTGTCGGATTTTTGTCTGTAAAATTTTCACAGAAATTTCGAAAACTACAATATATTTTTGTTATCATAATTAATATAAGTATAGAAACTAACCTGTACATAACATTTTTTTTAGTATTACTAACACGAAAATAAAACCATTGTCTATGACGATTCGTATACATATCGGGTCTTAAATATAATTCATAATATGTTGATGTTATTTTCACAGCCTTTGCTAAATTACCCGATTCAAAACGTGATTCAAATTCTAATGAATCACAACCGCCATTATTAATATTATATTCATCAGTAATAGCTGTATTATCAATAATATCCGCTTGTTGTTGACTAATTATAATTTTTGAACCACCAACACTTGAACGACTGAACTGTGAAAAACCATATATTTTTGATTTGCTATTATTATTATTGTTACCATTATTATTATTATAACAATTATTTTTGTTATTACTACAACAACAACAACTACTATTATTTATTTTAATATTTTCATATTTTTTATTATATAATGATTGATTCAATATTGTCATTGATTGGTTTAGACGTTCTTTAGACTTTTGATCTTTATTATTATTATAAATATTGCTATTATTGTTATTATCATCATTATTACTATTACTGTTATCATTATTATTATTATTATTATTATTTAAATTATATTTCGTTGATTCATCATTATTTTTATTATAATAATAGTCATTATTATTACTATTATTATTATTACTATTATTGTAATTATTATTGCTACTACAACAATTACTACTTCTACAACAACAATAATTATTTGATGGTGATGCTAATAATGTTGATGATATTTTAATATTATCAAAATTATTATTTATTTTTAATTGATTTCGATTATCATTACTATTATTATCATCATTATGAATTGATTTTAATAATGGTTGTGGTTGTGATGATACTGATGATGATAATGATATATTTTCTAATAATGATGATGTAACATTTATTTCATTGCTATTATCTACTAAATGTGCATTTAAGCGTGCTGATAATGTAATATGTGCAATATTTTGAATTACAGGTATTTTTATTGGATTAATTCTCGTTAATTTTTCTTTAATTGGTGTTGGATCAAAAAAATCTGGTTCATAATATTCTCTTAATTCTTCTCCATCATTATTTCTATCATCATATTCATTATGAAAATCATGATTTGGATCATTAAATTTTAATTTACTATGCTTTTTACGATGATTTTTTGATTTCTTTTTATTATTTACATTTTGATTATTTTCATTATTATCATTGTCATCATTTTCTTCTTCATCATCTATTCCATTATTATAGTAAATATCCTTATTAGTATTATACCATTCTTCTTCTTCATTACCCAAATCTGAGTTACTGGATGAGCTACGTGTTGTTTGAAAATATTTACTAAATTTTTTTAATTTTTTAATTTTTTTCTGATTTTTATTGGTTCGACTACCATTATTAACACTGCTATTTTCACCATCACCATTATCTCTATTGATTGTTTTTTCATCATCGTCATTATTACTACCTTTTTCACGTTCTACTGATGAACAACGACTTGAATTTGATGTTGTATCTGAATCAGAATATTTTTCATCGGAATCGCCATCTTCTTTCTATAGAAATTAAAAATTAATTGAAAAAAAAACGAAAAAAAAAAAAAAAAAAAAAAAAGAAAATTTTGTAAATAAAAATAGTGAAAAATTGGTGAAAGAAGAAAATTATTTTCTAATATTGGAAAAATTGAAAATTATTATTTTTTTTTTGATTTGCATTTTTGTGTATTAAAAAAGTTTATAAATAGACCAAAGAGTGATGATTTCGTGCTTTCTTTTGTTTTAAAATTAAGCCAAAAAAAAAGAACAATTACAAAGGAAAATTTTGAATTTTTATTGAAAATGGAAAAAAAAAATAAATTACAAAAGATTTATTTTTAAAGACAAACGTGCAATGATTTCATTCTGGAAAATTTTTTTTTACTTTGCATGTGGGTATTGCGGGTACGCAGAATTTATATGAATATTATGTTTCCATTAAACAAATTAGGTCATTTTTCTTTAATTTAGGTAATTGGGGCTATAAATTTGCAACAAATTCAATTCAAGAGCATTGAAGTTAAATCAAATTTATCAGGTTCAATAGGCTTATTCTGAATGTCCGACGTTCTGCGAAATTCTAATTTTGGTTGAGATGAAATCAAGTCATTAAAATGAAACTAACTAAAACAAATGATTTTCAGTATCGAAAAAATTTGTTGTAATTACACAAGTCATATAAGTTATATATGGTAAATCAAAATAGGGCTAAGAAGTAGGAATGATCAAAAAAAGCTCTCCAATGAGAAATAAAGATTTGGTACGGTTATTGATCAATTAAAACGGTTCATCAACATGAAAAAATTAATGCTTTCTGAATCCAAATCAAACATTTCAATCCCCTTTTTTGGTTGTAATCGAAAGTCGTCAAATCTGATTTTATATAAGGTGCCAAATCTGATTTTATATATGAAAACATCTAAAAAGAAATCCTTGAATTTTTAATGTTTAGGAACCTTTTGTAAAATTAATTATGGGAAAAATCTTGAAAAATGCAATGAGATGTCTTTTGAACTGTTAGTTCGATTTAGTTCCAAATCCAATGCATATATGGTTCCCATTCCAATTATATCGAATAGCTACAATCAATATATTACATAAGTAAATGTAGTAATACAATCTCTACTCAACAATGGTGCATATTTCGTCTATTCTCCTTAGTTGCCAATTATTAATTATTCTTAACATTTTATAACATGTCCGAAACAAACGTATAACTATTATTGTATATAGATGCACGAAATATAATATTATACATTAAATAATAAGAGTATAACAGTTTATAATTTAATGTAAAATTAATTATGGTTTTAATTTGAATTTTAAATGTGACACAAACAAAAAATTTTATTTAAATGTTAAAATGCCATTTAGAATATTTAAATATTCAGCAATGAAAAATGAATGACTTTAATAATTCTGTTAGACTCTTCGAATATAACAGAAAAAAAATTTAAATTTAAGTGACCATTAAAAATTTTTTTCCTATATACAAACTTTTTTTTTTAGAAATTTTTAATTTTTCTTTTCCCCCAAAAATTTTTTTTTATTTTTATAATTAAAAAATGCTTACCTTTTACTTTCAAATAAAAAAAATTTAATAATGAATATTAAATTACATTCATATTTTTTTTTTTGTACTTTTCATTTCAGGTACAGAAAGTTCTAGGAATAAATTTTAGGAACTAAAATTCTTGTGGGTTCGTATGAATTAAAATAAATTTGCTTTTTTTTTAAAAATGTTTTATGACCATTTACTTTTTTTTATTTATTGTGTTTTTTTCCCCCAAGAATATGGAGAAAGTCAGAATGTTTTATGAAACTTTTTGTTTTTTTTTTGCTAAAAATTTATGAAATCATAATTACATGGTTATTAAAAGATCATTTATTTGAAAATGAGAGGGATTTTTTGTAAACCAAAAATAAATTTCTAGATGACCATAAGAAAAAACAATTTTTATTTTATAAAAATTTCAGTATTTTAAAGAAATAATAATTTACACAAGTACAGCCATCAGTTTTGAAGGTTAATAACCGAATTTAATACAAAAGTTTAGTTAGAATTTAATATTTTGGTTACCATGTGATGAGATATGTGAAAATGTATGTATAAGAATCGAATATAAGGGGCACTTATTGGTCAGAATTTCTCAGTTCCGCACGTAATATGCAAATGTAATATGAAATGTTTCGAAATCTTCCAAACTAACTTTTCGAAAAAAAATTTTATGATATTGTGAACATTTTATGGACTTGATTAAAATATAATTTAGAAAATTAAAGTTATTAACAAAAATAATTAAAACTAAATAATAATTTGTTCCAATTTAACTTTATTATTACAAATAAAATTTCATTATTTCCAATTGGATTCCGGGACAATATTTTCATAAACCATGGTACATTACAGTCAAACTCCTATAACACAAACTGCAATAAGATGAAATTCTTAGTAACATTGTGTAATACATGCATTTTGAATCATCCTAAAGGGAACTAACTCTCTCTCTAACACAAATTTAATTTTGTTGCAAAATGGTAATTCGTTTTATGGATGTCCGATTGTAATTGAAATAAGTGGAAAAATGTAATGCATCTCGGAATTTTTTTTTTTCCAGAGAACAGGAAATTATTATGAAAACATGAGAATTGCTTAGGATTTTTGCAAAAAAATTTAAATTTTCTAAAAATTTCATTAATTTTTTTTTTTGATAAAAATTGTTTGGTTTAATGGAAATTTTCGTTTTGAGAAAATTTCTGTGGTACAACAAATTCTCTTTCAAATTAAAATTGTTCTAGGAAGAACTTTTATGAAACAATGAAAATTTTCATGAATCACAAAAGTTTTTCTTATATCAAGTTGTTCTTAATTTAATGTTTTAAATTATTAATTTTTTTTTTACATTGTTAATACAATTTTTATTTAAAAATTGAAAATTTGATTTGTAAATATTTGATTAATAAAAAAAAACAGGACGTTATCCAGTTCCCATAAATCAGAATGATTCAATGAATGTAACAAAGTCATATAAAACCTACTTTAAAATTCTAAACAGTTCGGCTCAAAAACTCTTTTTCCTCTTTATTGTGTAGCACATTGTACCACACAGCATTTTTGTTTTTTATTTTCTAAAAAGATTACTTTGAGGCGTACAGCAAATGTTGAGCAAAGAACCTACGTAAAACAAAAGTCTTAATTTAAATTTCTACAGACAAGTTTTCAATATTTTACATTTACTTATGCAATATATTACGAATTTTAGATAGAATATTACAATTTTCTTCACATTGTGATTCTACAGCCATGAAACTACAAGTAATTGCTCAAAATTTTCAAAAGTTGTTTGAGTTTGTTTTTACAATAACAAATTACTTTCCTTAACATTTTCTTGGTCATAAAATTCTAATTGTCTGAATATTGAATAAGTTGAAAATGTTTTCGAAATTTTTGTAAAAATTACAAAATTATTAAACAAATTTACTTTTTAACAAAAATCTAATAAAAAAAAATTTTGAATTCTTTATTTTGGCTTTTTACCAAAATTTTAACCAAAAATTTTCTTTGGAAAATATTCGAAAAAAAAATAAACAAATTAAGTAAAACAGAACCAACTGAAAACAAAAAACAATGATTTTGTTATTAAAAAGTTTTTAATTAGAGGCAAAAAAAACAAAAACAAAAATTTTGTTGAAAAATTAAAAGTGAATTTCTTTTGAAGCTGAAAAATTTTTCGCTAAAACTTTCTCGTACATGCACAGAGCTAGTAAGATTAAAATTTTAATTGCAATTGATTGAAATGGAACAATTCTTTAAAATAGAATCATTTCTCATTAACATCATTTATTGTGGTTTTTGCTGGAATTTTTAATTGCAATATTTTGGAAAACAACAAAATTACATAGTCTCCTTATAGAATAATCAAAAAAAAACAACATTGAAATGAAAATGAAAGATGGGGAGGCATGTGTATTTTAAAGCACTTAGAAAATGAATAGTTTTCTAATTAAAAAAAAAAAATTATAAGAAAAAAATTTTTTTTGATGAGAAAATTCAATGTTATGCACACCAACCAAAGTACTTAATGAATAAATTGTGGCTTGTTGTCATAAATAATTCACAATGGTATTAAAATTTTGGAAAATTAAATTATGAATGCAAGGAAATCATTAAAAATTTTAAATATAAAACGAGAAAAATTTTTGGTAGTGTTTATGTATTGTATAATGTGTTTGATATCAGAATATTGTACTCATCATACAACACACAATATGTATGATATGAGTTGTATCATACGTATTGTATGATGAGAATAAAAACACCTAAAGTATTGCATATACCTATATATAAGAAATCTGTGAAATCATATAATGTTGCCAAAGGGCTTTGGCAGACAAGCAATTTTTAATTTTGTAATTACTGCTTGATTGTAAAATTGTTGGGCACACATCTAAGTAACTAAATTTTTGCATCTATTCAAATCGATTGCGTAAACTAAAAATTATAATAAATTTGTGAAAAATTACAAATTGTTTGATTGCTTAATTGCATGAAATCATACAGTTGCAATATGTGCGTGCTTTGAATATAAAACTATGGAATACAAATAGGTAAACAATCAATTATAAAATTAAATATTACATGTTTGCCTGAGTCCTAAGTTGTTTCAAGTAATTCATAATTTAAAAATTGAAAGCAAATTTTGGGAAAATATGAAGACTCCAATGAAATTTTGTCAAATAAAAAATTGTTAATTACATCTGAATCGGTTTTTTGACAAGCGTTTTCCTCTCTTTAATTAAGTTACCTTTTCGTTAGAATTGGTCCAAATTTTAACGAATTCTACTGAACTTTGAATTAAATAATTTCTCTCCTTTTATATTAGTTTTTATGAAATCATTTTGAATTATTTGAAAATGAGGTCGAGAATTTTAATTTTAATATTTTGATTTTATATTTGATCTTAAAGAAATTATTGTTGATGTTAACGTGAAGGCTAGTTATAGTGTTACTATAACCGTATTGGATATTAGATTTGTTCTTAATGGGATGCAATATTTAATTTGATAATGACGCTTTATTTTTGTAATTAAATCCTTATGCTGCATAAAATACCCAGCGGAGATTTCTATATAAATTTTCCTAAATATTATTTCTATTTAAAATTCAAAGTTGTTTATTCAAGACAATTAATCAACATTTTTAATATATTTAAAGTAATTAAAAATCATTATTTTTCAATAAAATAATAATAATTAAAATAGAATTTTGTTTTTTGTTTTATGTTTTGTTAAATCCCCACTTATTAATTACTCATATATCTTCTGTAGTTTTCAAAATAAATTTTATATAAATTTTTTTTAATTATGTACCAAAAATTCCCAAATAATGGCTAATAAAAATAAAAGCGTGTTTATTTATATGTGTTTATTCTTACAAATCATTATTTATGATTCTTGTGTGTATGTTTATGCAAGTTTTGAACACATATGTTTTGAACAAACACATATGTGATATTTGTTTAAAAAATAAAAATTTGAACTTAAGAGTAGGCGCTTCAATCACCGCATGACTTATTGAACAATTTGTTGCCAAAAAAATCATCTCTTCCGTCCATTATTTCTAATACACCTAACACATTTTTTTTTTTCAAATTTAATCGCATAATTTAAGTTTCAAGTTCAAAATTAAAATAATTTTGAAAAAAAAAAATAATATAAATTTTTCTTATTTAATATTTTGGCTTCAATTTATTCTTAATTTAATTGAAAACAAGTAAAAACGTTTCAGTCGGTATAAACCGATTGAATTATACCCTGCACCTTTCGTTATTGTGTAGCAATTACTCGAACCTGTGAGATCATTCTATAGAAACTTCACGGACATGTCTGACCTATAATTGGACATCCGACTGCCAAGTTTCATCAATCTGACCTTATAATTTTTCAAAATATTTAAAATTAGCTTTTGGAGTTGTATGGTAAGTACCTAAACCTGTCAAGCAATTCCATCAAAACTTCACAAATATATCTGATCTATAATCGGACACACAACTGCCAAGTTTCATGAATCTGACTTTATTATTTTTCCAAATATTAAGAATAAGCTTTTAGACTTGTATGGGATCTACTCGAACCTGTTAAGCAATTCCACCACAACTTCAGAAATATGTCTGACCCATAAATGGACACATGACTGCCAAGTTCCATGAATCTGACTTTATTATTTTGCCGAATATAAAAAATTTGCTGTTGGAGTTGTATGGCAGCCACACGAACCGGTGCAGCTATCCCATTATAATTTTTAGAGCATGTGTAGAATATAATTGGACACATGTATACAAAATTTTATATTTATAGCTTTATTAGTTTTTGAAATATTTAAAACAAACTCTTGGAGTTGTATGGCAGCTACCCGAACCCGTTGTCCGACTTAGTCCAATAACAAAAGGGTTCGTCCTTGGCACAAAAGAAAAAACTTGTGAAAGTTTGGTGTCGATTGCATTATTCGTTTTTGAGTTATCGTGCGATCGGACGGACGGACGGACGGACGGACGGACGGACGGACATGTCTAAATCGACGCAGAATTTTACGCTGAGCAAGAATATATATATATGTCCATACCGCAGTTAACTCCTTCAAGTAGTTACAAACTCCATACCAAAGTTAATATACCCTTCACGAAGTGCAGGGTATAATAAGGGAAAAGAAATAAAATCTGATGTGGTCAGTACATAAACGACCACAAATGTTTTATAAACAAATTCATGAACGCTAGTAAGGTTTTAGTTAATATACCTAAAAAATGTAAATTTGGCTCTTAGTGGTTTTTCACTTTATGCCATCCAAGTTCCCTGAAATGTTTGTCAGTTAGTTTTGGTAGCAAACTGAACTCAAGCTCTAAATTTTATCAAATTTCGTTAATTACTTCCTTAGATATCCGTAAATAAATTATATACGCAGAGAAACACTGAGAAATGCATTTTTGCCGAAAACTCTACATCGAAACCCTTCTTGTTACTTGAAACTATCACATAACCCTTCTTATTGTATTCAAAGCGGTCGGTAAATATATGCAAAATATTTTGAATTTACATTAAAAGTTGGTGGCGTTTACGTCACAAGAAACAAAAATTTTAAGATTTTTAAATTTAAATTAAGAAAAATATTTTATTTATTTAAATTGGTAAATTAAATAATTAAAATATTAGAATTTTTTTTTGTATAATTTAATTTTGCTATAATATTGATGAAGTTTATCAATATTGAAAAGCAGCAGGTGCATATAAATATATTTTAGTTCCGGATTTCGAAATTATTTGAAATTACCTTAACCCTGCAGGGTATTTTTAAAATTAAAAAATTTTATAATTTTTGATATTTTCACGGAAATTTAGTTTTTTTTAATAGTTTGATGCTACAAACCTTGTAGAAATAAATTTTTACCAATTAAGAACCATCAGTTGGGAAATATGTGCACTACTTATGTTGTCAATTGTTCTTATGTTAATTGTATTTATTTTTCGTTCTCATACATGTTCGATAGTAAATGTTTGAATAATATTTCATACAAAAAGCTCGAATGCCTATCTCACACAGAAATTGAAGTAAAAACATTTAAAAATTTGTTAGGTTTAGAAAATCGATGCAGATTGAAAATGATGGCCAAATTGTCTATAAGCCTTAGAAATTTCCAAATTTTTCTTAAGGTCCCAGAAATTCTTAATTTGTTTTAAATTATTTTCAATTTCATACAACAATTACAAAAGGAAATTCTACAAGAATGCGACACAATTCTGGCATTCATTGTCAAATTTATCATGGTTTTGTGGGTTTAATAATTTTAATGATTGGTAAACTATGTTTGTGTTTCTTTTTTCTTGGCATTGACAATGTATTTTATATATTTATTTAATATGCGTGATGAAATACTTATAATTTTTAGCAATTATTTCACAAAAATCTGTTCTATATAAAATCTGTTGTTCTATTGCATATTTGAATGTGTGCATACAATTAAGAAACAGAAAAAAAAAATTATAAATTTAAATATTTAAATTATTTATATAGAATTTAATTATTTTATTTTTATTATCTGTAACAATTAAATAAATCAACAAAACAAAAACAAACTGAACACACTTTGTTTAAGTGTGTTTTTATATATTGAAAATTCAACATTCAAAATTTTAAATAAAAATGCACTCTAATTGTTGACTTTGTTTTGAAATTTATTGGCTCAATTATAGAATAATTTAGATTATGTGTCGACTTGCATTATAAATAACAAAAAGAGTATTGTAAATATTAAAAAAAAAATTATTTTTTGATTTAAACAAGATGATAAAATATTAAAAACAAAATTTAATTGTAACAAGTGGGATTTCTGAACGAATTAAATTTAAAAAAAAAAAATTATTTAATTTAATGTACAATAAATTCGTTGCCAACATTTAATTAACAACTTTGTAAATATAAAAATGTAAAAATTATTGAAAATTAATTTATTATTTCAATTTAGATGAAAATTTTTAGTACACGAGCTTAATTAAATATTTATAAATTATAAAATTAATATTTTATATTTGTGAATTTTGCAAAAATTTATTCTAAACTTTGTTAATTTAATAATTACAAAATTTACAATATTTTTGTATATTATAAAAAATTTTTTAAAAAAAAAAATTTTGTAAAATAGACTTACTGATCTTGCCCGCTGATCCTATTGTTCTTCTTTTTGTTCGTTCGTTTCTACAAAATGGATGAAAACATAAATTTTTGAAAGAACTACAGTCATTACTAATTTGCAATGCAACCAGAGAATTGTCATCAAGGCTGGATCTGCGTTGCATCAGGGATATGATGCTTTTTCGCCGTAGAGACGTTGGAGTTGTGATAGAGGTTATAACGGGGCATTGTTTTATTGGCGCACATATGCAAAGAAGATGGACCGCTCTGCGAATGATCTCTGTAGGAGCTTATGTGACAAGGAGGAAAGACGTTGGTCGATCTCCTTTGCTCATGTTCAGCTCTGGCAAGAAATAGGCGTCGACATCTTGGCTAATTTTCTTTTTTACGGACTATGGACTTGGTGAATGCAAATGTCAGGGAACGTAACCAGTTCCTATAAAAAGAACGAGCTGGTTGTTGTGAAAGTTATCACAACTTGCCTTTTTAACCTATGTGTAATATACGCAAGCATCATCAATCTAACTTAATCTAGTCTACTACAAATTTTCCTGTAAAATTGTTTCTCTGTAACAAAACATTCGCACTTATCATTTCAGCACATTGTAGTATGTATATGACAACCTGTTTTGCTCAAACCATAAGGAATTTTTGAATTTGTTGGTAGTAAAAAATTTGTAAAGTATTTCTTGTCTTAAAAATCTGATGGTTGCTTACATATCAGACTGAAATTATCTGAAAATTTTCAAATCTAATGTCAACATTCAACAATTTGCTTTGTTATACAAATTAACTACATCACATTCCCCTAAATATATGCAAAAATTTCAATTATGTAATTTTGTATTTTTGAATTATTTTACTAATAGTTAATTCTTTTTTTTTTTTTCATTTTTAACTTTGAATTTTTGCAAAGTTATTTATTTCCGCGAAATGTTATTGTAATAAAATGTGCTTCTTTATCAACCATTATTAATTAAAAATTATAGAATGTTATGTAAAGCCCAATTGATTTCAAAATTTAAATTCATCCCGAAGGGGTTAAACTACTTCTATTTTTTATAAGTATAGTTAAAAATTTGTTCCACTCAGTGGTGTTCTTTTGATTTAATTCAAAAAATCATTAAATAACCTTCTAAAATTATTGATTTCTAATATAGATGTTTAAACATCATAAAAGAAATGAAAATAAAAATTTTTTCGAGACAATTTTAATTAAAAATAGCGATTTTTTGTTTACAAAATATTGCCATTTGAAAATTTTATTTATTTATAGCTGAGTTTATGCATGTAGGCACAAAATATATAAAATGAAAATTTCAGTAACCATATTTAGACATTTATTGCCTTTATTTTCAATCAATGACTATATTTGGTAGTTTTCTCTTAAAAATTTTCTTAAAAATTTTATTGATTTTTAGTATTTCAAAATATTTACAAAAAATAAAATATTACAATTTATATAACATGTTGGATAGGTTTATATTATGTGGCTATTTGGGAAAATAATTTCATGAAAATTCGAATTAATAAGTTTTCAATACAAAAGAATCGTAAATCGTAAATTTAAAATTGCGCTCCTATATGAATTTTTAAAATTCTTCTTAAAATCTACTAATTATCGAATCGAAATTAATTCGAAAATATTCAAAATAATTCGTTAATTTCTAAAATTAGTAATTCTAATAGTAATTTATGACATTTCTTAGTCACCACGTTTAGAGTCACCATAATCAATTAGATGCCATGTTAAGCATGAACTATGTATAAACACATACATTTTTGAAAATTTTTTATTTAGAATTATTGGTAATAAAAACAACCCCAATTTATTTTCATATCATATATATACTACACTCAAAATGGCGTGTGCCATTTAACGTTTTGGCAATCATTTAAATGAAATTGCTTACCATTTAAATGAAATTCGGGTTCCACAATTAATTAATGGGAAAAAATATATATTTCTCAAATAAAAATAAAATCATTGAATAATATTTATTGTTCTTTTTTAATTTATATAGTTTTTTTTTTATACTCGTATATAAAGGAAAGTAGTAAATGGCTCATCGGTCAGTATATAGAACAAAATACATACAGCGATTATATAGGACATTATGCAGTGTTAGTAGTCATTTAAGTAATTATAGTCATTGATATGCAATATTTTAATTTTAAATAAATTTTTGCATTAAAAACTTGCATATGTATATTATATTGAGTGTGTTGAGGCATAATCAGGAATATTTTTGCTGTGTGCTATTTATATTTTTGATACATCAAGTGTTATACCAGCAATAGTCAATGTTATAAAGATTAAGTTGAGTTGACTAAGATGAGGTTGGCGACCAAACAACTTTTACAAATCTGATAAATTTAATTAAATTTATTTATTAATTGAATTGGTGGCCGAAATCATGAAATTCGATACGTCAACATTATTATTCTATCTAAAACATTTTCGTGATAAACCAAAATCTCTTGATATTGTTCATTGAATACAAAATCACATTTTATTAAAATTGCCATAAATAACAAATTGAAAATTTCTTGATTTTATACATTTACATAGCACCGACCCGACGGTCTATAAATATTGAATAAATATAAAAAACATAAACCTAAAACGTCTCCTCTTACTTCTTTAAAAGCGAACATACATTTGAAATCTTAATAGTTTAGAATAGAAGGTGATTTATTTTTAGAATCGATTTTTTTTTTTTTGCCTTGAACTTCGTAAAGCAGTCGGCTAAAGGTCGCATAAAATTTTCACTATCACACAAAATAGTATGAAAAACTAAAGAGAGAAAAAAAAAACGAAAAATTTGTTTGTTTTTACAAATGACCTTGACACTCACAACGTTAGTGAAAAATTTTGTTGTGTTATTCTTGTTGTTTTTCATTTTTTTTTATTTTTTTGCACTAATATATTAAAACTGAGAAAAAAAAAAATTTTTTTTTTAGATAGATTTCATTTCCACCTGTTGATTGTTTTCAATGTTTGTTTTTTGCATGTTTTATTTTATTGTAGTTTAATTATAGATGCTTTTGAAAGTACCGCAATAATTACGGTTATAATCTATTTGTTATATAGAATATGCCAAATAATAGGAACATTTAATATCGAGATTTATAAATCTTTTATGCAAAAAGGAAAAAAAAAACATTACTCTATATTAGAAATTAGAAGTATAAATGGAATGTTTTCGCAGCTATTCGGAACTCTAAGTGAAACTCTAGTATTCAAATTAACTACACATACGAGTATTAAAAAATTTACGATAATAATAATGAGAGTTAATTGTTATTAATATTATAATGAGAGAGATGTGACTGTGTGAGAGTATATCAAGAGCATAAAGTATTAGTTGAGTATTAAAAAGAATAAAAAAAGAGTAACACAAATGAGACGCTCAGCGCATTAGTGGCCTATACAATATTTTTGCAAAAATTAGTTATTATGTTCAATAGAGCTGTAATGGCCTAAAGAATTGTTCTATATTTTCAAAATATTTAGTTTATACGTTTAACTCTATTTTAACATAAGTTTGCTTTTGCCTTTTAAAAATTTTCTTAAAAATATTTAACATTTTAATCGTAATTTACTCGAAATATCATTTTTGTAAGTAGACCACTAATGCGCGGAGGCGCACCAAATCAGATAATTAGTGCATTTTAATGAGAACATTCGTTCCAATTTAAGAGATAATTTATTTATCCATTGTGCGTATCTTTGTGTTAAATTTGACATTTATATTCAATACCTGACATTACTGTGGCAAAAATTGTGAACTTATTGTTTATTCCCATTCTTGAAAATTAATTGATTGTAAATAAAATTGAGTCATCCACAATTATGTGTGACATTTAATTCTGTTTTTTGTTTTGGAACATTTTTCAAAAATGAATTTTTGGCTTCAATAAATGCTCAAAATTTTATTTATGTATGTATATATGTTTTTTGTTCTTATTTCAAATGCTTGTGGAAAAAAAATCAATATTGTTAAGAATGGATGTGTCACATGCTTGTCAATAAAATTTAATTAAAAATTATAAAATAGATTTTTAAGCTATGTTTAATTAAAAGTGTTCTTTATTTTGTTTAATATGTGATGCTTTAAAAAGTTTGGTATATTAAGAAGAAATGTTGGCAATGAAATTGAAATTATTGAATTATTGATTGCAGAGAATACTTGTGATACTCGTATTATTATTATATAATAAATTAATTAAAAAATCAAAAATAATTAAACAATTGTAATTTTATTTTTTAATTTTTAGGAATGAGAGTAATAGGAATGGTATTTAATTAAAATTTGAATGATGTAAAAAGAACATGCGCTTATAATAATTCTTTTGAAATTTATTTTGGGTACCACATAATTTTATTAGGGATTCTGCCTTTTAAGGTAAAATATTTTTAGAAAATACAGTAGCTGGAGTGCATTCTAGTCCAATGAATATAAGTTATAAATAAAACATTAAAAAAGGCTCTTAGAAATTTATTACACTAGTGTGATAAACCAATTTTGTACCGCTTGAAATGAAATTAAAAAATTTTTAACGTGTAGCACGTAATCTTCATTTCTTATGTCATATGTGAGTTGT
The DNA here is from genome assembly GCF_029603195.1 of Condylostylus longicornis. Classification (NCBI taxonomy): domain Eukaryota; kingdom Metazoa; phylum Arthropoda; class Insecta; order Diptera; family Dolichopodidae; genus Condylostylus; species Condylostylus longicornis. The sequence goes on from NW_026577982.1 coordinate 3,380,329, forward strand.
TTTAAATGAGTGATTTTATTTGTACAGTAATTCTGCTGAATTGATAGTTTTTGCCTCTCTTAATAGTCTGAAACGTCACATGATTTTGATTTGACAAATCATACTTGGTTGTAATTTTAGCATATTTTTGATTATTCAGCTTGTGCTTTGTAAAAAGAATTTCTTTCCTGTTATGTTGTACTTTTCATATAAACAAATTGCTTGTTTTCTCTTACTCAATGTAATATGCATTTAATATTTTAATATATAACTAAATATTCTATGTGTGTAAGAATTTGATTTTTAAATGGAATATAGCATGTCATATATGTAAAAACAAATTTACAAGGATCACATTATAACCTTAAAATTATGACAAAAAAAAAATTAATTTTCTCAAGAATTTCATTTTTACTCTTAGTGTCAATTTATTTGAATGCTCTATTCTACAAAACTTTTGCATTCTGTGTCATATGAATTCAACCCACATAATTAGTTATGGAACTAAATTTAAAAATTTCTTTTTTAACTCAGTAGCAATAAAATAAATAAGAAAATTAGTTTTGAATTGAGATTTAAGTAAAAAAAAATTTCATATTGCTTTAGAATTATTGCGGAATAAAATTCGCAATTTTAAAAAGATTTGCAAAAATATTAAATTTTTTTAAATGAAAATTTATAAAAATTTTTTTGAAATTATGAAAATTGTCCATTTCATCTTCGTTTTCACATTGCGTTTAATAAAAAAATTAAAATTTCTTCATATTACTAAAATATTATATGGGAAAAATATTAGACTCATACACCTACTCGTACACAATTTTTGATAAGACTGTTATAGAAATTTTGGATTTATAACAGATTCCTTCATCTCAATTTTTTTTTTGTTATTACATATATAGAAACAGGAACTCTCATTTTATATATGCTATGAGAGCGAAACAAATTTTAAAATGTGATAAGATGTAGAAAATATTTTGAGAAATAAAATTATGCTCATTAAATATAATAAACGGAATGGAAATAATACACAACAAAGTTACAGCGTTGCTGTGGTATGGCACTGACAAATTGCCTTATTGTTAAATAGGAAAAATATCAGAAAATAAATTTCAAAGGTTAAAATTTTTACATTTCTTCAAAAATTTGTCTTATTTAATTCCAGTTTTTATTCCATTTAATTTTAATTTTCCTGGTGTAATAAGATAGAAATTAAATTTTTTATCAGAATTATTTCAAATTTCTGAAAATTTTAATTAGATGCGATCACGACATTCAAAAACAATTTGATTTATTTAAAATATACCTTAGAATGACCAATAGATAGATAGCAAATAATAATGAATAATAGCAAATAATTGTTATCCAGTAGACAATAATTAATAATTAATCACTTTTTATAAATTTCCATTTAATAATTACAAACTTTTTAGTGCACTACCACAATACACCAAGGAATTCTATTAAAATATCATTATTTCAAAAGTATAGAATTCAAATTTCAAAAAGTATAGAAAGTTCTGGGAACGCATTTTGTGAAAACAATGATAAATTTTTTTTTCGTGCATATTTTTGAAAATAAATTTTTCAAAAATTAATGCTTTTCAAATAATTTTTCAGAAAAGGTTTATTTTTCTCCATTTTTTTTTTCAAACAGAATCCAATAGAAAAATTTATAATTAACACAAAACCATATGGCTGTAATTTTTTAATACTTGAAATAAATTATTGTTTAAATATTAAAAAATTTTTATTTATTTTGCTCTAAATAATAAAGTGGAAATTAAATTTAATGAGTTTTCCATATGAATTTTCATGAATTATTAATAATTATTTTTTTAAGTCTTCTGAAAAGCAGAGAAAAATTATGTTACCATGAATTCAAAAGATTTCTATAAAATTCTATTTTTGGATTTATAGAGAAATTTTTAATATTGAATATTATAGTTCGTTTGTTATGACTATTGTTAATAATTTATATTAAAATTTTCCAAGAAAATGCGGAAATATTTTTCAATTCGGAACATAGAGCTTTTTTTTAAAATTATTCAATTTATTAAAAGTTGCTGGCTGGTAATTGTTAACATTATTATCCGTCAGTCTCATAGCAACTAGCATTTAGCAGAAATTTATCCAGTTGAATTTAATAAGTATTCACAAGTGATATTTAGTAGTAAACATTAAATTAAAGCCTAAAAATTATAATTTCGAGACAATGGTTCGAACCGTTTCCATACAATTTTAATTTGATTTAATTGAAGAAATATTAAACCTACAGTTCTTGTGGTACTGAACGCTACCATAATAATTCACAAATTTTAATTTTTAAATTCTCATCTTCTATTAAAAGAGAACGTTTCACAATGGAAGTGTTATTAAAAATCTTTCAAAATTTTAAAAAATTTGTATAGGGTGAGTAAAAATAATTAAATTCCGTCATATTTTTTGTAGACACAATTTTGTAAAATTTTGCTTTTCTGAATAAATCATAGTTCACTATACTATAATAATTTTTGTTTGTATGACCCTTTTTGTAATTGAAACACCTTATTATGTCAATTTTTAAAATTTCTATTATAAATACATTACATATCCTTATAAACATATTGTAATTTTGTGCGTATACATTATAAGAGTGCGTCTATATAGTGTTAAAACTAATATTAATATTAGAACTCATTTAAATTACTATATGTATATATTGTGATATACAAATATTTAAGTGCTTAAAATGACATTATTATGTCTTTCATCAACTTTAAATATTAAAAGAGCAAAAACAAAAAAAAAAGAAAATATGCTATGAAATTATTATATAAGAGCGTTTACACATATATACACTTGTAAAGTAGAGCACATATACACTTGTGTAACTAATTAAAAAAAAAAATAAAAGAAATTATGTACGTAAACTTTATTCATCTGGCATGTACTTTGAAAAAGCATCACTCTATAAACGTAAATAAACATAATTAAAATGTGTTTGAGAAGCATTTCAATATGGTGTGCATGCAGAGTAAATTTTGTAGTACATAATATACATAAGTATATACGATTGTGTATATAGATATTTGATGAAACAATTGACTTTAATTTACTATTTTTGTTAACAAAACTATATAGCAAAAATTTTTAAGTGAAGTCACGTTATTGTTATTAAAAATATACCCTTTCATCTTTTTTGGGCATTAAAATATTTTGAAATTTAAGATTTATTATAATACGATTATATATATCGGAGTTATTATATTATACGATATTATGCTTAAAATTTATACGAGTTTTTTTTTTGTTGGTAAACAAAATTGTTAGTTAAATATTTTATAAAACTTACATAATGAACAGCACTAACTGGATTATAATTGAACACAACAATTCCGTTTTCTTCACCGACTGGACGTGGTCTTAATTCATGTCCAGTTGGTTTATAATATGGTTCTGGTATCTCTGGTGTAGATTCTATGTGATAGACTCGTTCTTCAAGCACCTGCAAAAATTTCAGAAAAAAAGAAAAAAATTTAATTACTACGAGTATAAAATTAGTAAAGAGGCTTGACTTAATTGGAAAATATAGAATTTTTAATATGAGTTTATGTCTTAGACACTATGTGTTAACTTTAATTTGATCATTCTTTCAAGGAAATTGAGGAAAACGAGAAAAGAATTGGATTTTTCTTTATATTCATAAAACATTATTGAGATAACAAAGCGAATTTTTGAAAATGCAGTTCAAATTTAGTAATGAATTGCGAGTTTGACGAAAACGAAGTATGTTTTTTTCAAAGTAGTACCCTTATGCCAGTATGTTATTTAAGTAAGAACTTTAATTCCTATTGTCTTATCTTATAGTTGGGACAACGGATTGCTAATACAGGTATAAATATTTTAAAACACCCTATATTCAAGCCGATATAACAAAAAATTATTAAAAATTTTAAATTGGACAAGACGACTTTTTCAATTATTCAAACACTTAAAAAACATATTGATTGCCAACATATTGAAAATTTTCCATGTATTTACGCATTAATTTTAACAACTTGGAAAAAAAAGAAAAAAAAACTTTGATAAAAAATTTTTTTTTACTGTTACATTGTCATATAACAATAGAAATCAAAAAAGGAAATGTCAAACCAGAAAAAATAAATATTAAAATGACTTGAAAATTAATATCCTTGTTTTGATATTGTGCCACATTACAAAACGAAAAAAAAAAAAACTGTTATGTCATAAAATGTTCACTTACTTTCGCAACATAAAAGAATAAAAAAAAACAAATATGGTGGCAGCAGTAATAAAAATAATGTTCTTTGAATGTGTTTGGTGTTCATTTTTTTTTTACCATTTTTGCGTTAAAATGGCAGAGATATCCTTTTTAATAAAAAAAAAAATTTTATGATATTGCAAAAAATGAACGCTTTTCAAAAGAACATTCTATTTTTTTTTTCTTTTTCAAATTTTTATTATCTTTGTTGCTCATTTTATATGACGCCATTACAAATCGATGAGAAAATCAGATTTGCGCGTATAATCAATAATGTCTTTTAAATCAAGTTAAATTACTTGGAGGATCAAACTATATAATTGCTTTTGAAAAATAATTTAGATAAAAAAAAATTTAATATTAAAGGACGACCAATACAAATTAATTAAATTATAGAAAAAAAAAATTATAAAAAATTGCATAGTTATGGGGGCTATTTAAAAAATTGCATAATTATCCAAATATCATTACGCGTATTATACATTTAAAGGCAGAGTCAGTCTTAGTAAAACACTATCTCACTAGAAACATTTTCGAAAATGTAAAATGTTGCCAAGACGAGTCATATTACTAGCACTTTCAAAAGTTTAACAAATTAAGACTCAAGCTTTCAATTTTTCACACCGAAATTCTATAAATCTTAACTTCACTTTAGATATCAATAAAATTTAAAGTATAACAGTGATGCAATTGAAACTTTATATAATATATTTAATGAACTCACTATTAATCGGAATCACACCTGTCATCCTGTTATTATTCGGGTGCAGTAATCTAAATCCCAGTTATTAGAGTTTAAAAAAAAATGACGAAGCCTTTCGAGAAAAGTTAGCTAGTACTCTTCCCTTTTGCTTTCATTTGGTTGTTCTTAGTTGGGACGCTACTGTGGCTTCAGGTTTGAGATTCAATTTCGAACATTATGTTCATTATGTTAATGGGTTTTGAAATTTGTATTTAATTCTGTGCGTTCTTTCTACATCTTTTAAATTATTTATTTTCTCACATTCATTTATCATTCAATTTTAAATCTGTATGTTTATTTAAAGGAAATACTCAATTTTTACCACTGTCAAGATTTATAACTTTATTTTCATATAAAGTTATACTGAATTTTATAACATTTTACTGAAAATGCTTAAAATTCAAAAAAAAAAAAAAAAATTCTTTATTAATTACTAAACTAATCCTTTGTGGGATTAATTCAAATTTTACAAAATTAATCATTTTCAATATTGTTCATACACATTTTTAATATGTGTGTATGTTTCATCAAAACTAATATACATCACAATATAATATAATTTATATACCAATGTATGTATTTGTCAGAATGGATTAAATTTATTTTGTATAGTTGTGATCACATGATGATTAAATAAACATAATTTTTAATACATGTACATATAGATTAAATAAACATAATTTTTAATACATACAATATTCTTATAAAAAACTAACACCCAACTTATTATAATAACGTTGAACGAAATGAAATGAAATTTTTCATTCTTTCAAGAGTATAACAGTATATCCAATATACTTATGTAACAAAAAATATTATCTTTATTATCTCTTAAATTATTAACTTATAAAACTGCTACATACAGACGTCTATGTCTGTTAAATGTACTTATATACATATTTTAACGAATAATTTTTGGCTGCGTTCAGTTTTTCGTGTTTTCATATTTGACATTCCACTTTGCCAACATCAAATTGACATTAAATTTGATTTGTCATTTTATAATAGGGAAACTGGCGCCCGAGCAACAGTTTTAAAAATATTTATATATAACAAATATTAATTAAGAATGCGTGAGTGAGTAATTAATTCAATATCTTGGACTTGCAAATTTCTAGTCGAGATCATACGACTTTACAGCTCTTGATTATTTTCCTTGAATGTGCTTTTAAATTATTTTCTTTGGATGAGTTATTGTGGTTCCTATCGGCTGTCGGACAACGATTGACTGTCTACATAGATTGTATAAAACAATGTTAAATTTGTGACTTGGTGATGGGACAAAATTTCTCAAAAAGAGAATATTATGTAATGAATACTAAACCTTGAACACAAAATATCTATACTCTACAAGATCGCGTATATATATTGAAGAATATTTGTCTTACATAAATGGAAACAATTTTTTGATTAAATAGAAGTTCTTTTAAATATTTACAAAATAAATCAAGAAGAGTTAAGAAAGAGAAAAAATAATAAAGTTCTAGGAAGATAATCGAAAAGGAAAACCATAAAGAAAATAGAATGGCTTATGATTTTTTGATTTTTCTTCTTTTATATAATAAAATAGGCTTTTCTAAAAATTTGAGAGAAAAAAATCTGTAGTATATATTTGAAAAGGATTTGCTGAGTTTTTAAGTTTTTCTTTATTAATTTTTTTTTTTTTTGCACTTTCTCTTTGAATTTATTTTTGTATATTTTTCGAATTAAGAAAAATAATATGAAATCTTAAGCAGTCTTTGTGTATATAACATCCAAAATAATCCACCATCGCAATTTTTATATAGAGCAAGAGAATAAGAATCAAATTTTTTATCTTTAGCTGAATAAATTATTGATTGAATAGATATTGAAATTGAAATCGTGTTAAGTGTTGCTAAATATTCGTAATTTTAAACATCTGCTATGCCATCAAATATTTACTCATATTGAATAACAAAATTTTCTATTTTGAGATTCTTAAAGTCAAGGATTCTTAGTCATTGTATTATAAGCAAGCAAGTATACAAAATTTTTCTTTTTCTGTTTGGAATCCGATTTATATGGTTTTCTACATATTCATTTAATTTTGGAACGTTATCTCGAAATTTTTAGATTTTGTGTCGCTTGATTTGAATAAAATTGAATGAAATTTTAATATGCAAGTATTGGTGATTTCTGTATGACAAAAAAAACTATATACCATTAAATTTTTATTTAATAAAATTTTTATAAAACAATGTTTGATCTCTAAGTTCTGTCTTAAGTTTTCAACTGTATGCAAACAAAAATATTAATCACGTAAGGATCTGAGATCGATTGCTGTGCTATATAGCCCATTCGAATCATGGTTGTCTATTCAATCAAACTTTGAATTAAATTGATATCAAGCAATCAAACTTGTTTGATACGCATGTTGCGACTGATTCACAATAGATTTTCAAAATATTTTATTGTTTAATCGTAATTTTTTTTTGTATTTAACTTTCATTGATTTTTTTGGAGATATTGTGCATAGTACCTGTTTGAATTTATTTGGTTATAAAAAGCAATAAACGATGCGGTATAAAGAAAAAAAATAATGAAAATTTCTTATGCAGAAAATTTATTTTCTCAATTGGAAATTGAATTTTTTTGTATTTGGTTTTTCCATGAATTTCCAATATAAAAATATGTATTTGCATTGGAGGGGTTTTATATTGTTTAAAGGCTTAAAAAAGATAAATGAAAGGAATGAAATTCGATTTACAGATGTTAAAGATTATAACATAGATAAATATATACCTAAATATATGTATGTTTGTGTGTGTATAGTGCATACGAATGAACAGGTACATGCATATAAAATTTGATTTCCGTTGTAAAAAGGATATTGAATTATTTTCTTTATTTTCTGTTCATTATTTCTTTGTATTTGGAATATGTCCATGTTTACCATTGTAATAAGTTACTTATTTTGTTACTACGTATATATATTGTATGTATATGTTGCCTCCAGGAATATTAAATATTCGATTTTCAATTTATATGTCTGTATAATACTCGTAATATGTAACGAAAATCAAGAATATTTTCTTATATTATTTTTATGATTTTACTTTTTGTGGTTATAAATGAATAACTATGCTTAATTAAAATTTGTATGGAATTTATTTTGTAAATAAAATATTTCAGAATGTATGCTTGATGAAGTGAAAATATCATTTGGGTTTTGATGAGCATTTACATAATATTGAAACATATTTAAAATTCTGCTCCCAAAGCACAATTGGTAACTTTGTCAACGAAATTAAATTGATTTAACTTGGAAACTTATATACATTTGTCACATCTCTTGATTATTTTGTGCCCTAAATTTAAAATTTTTTTATTGTTGGAAATAAATGCTTGTGCATATAAGACGATAAAACTTCTCAGTATCGAGTTCGTGGAAAATAGTTCAGTATTGTCGAACACGGCTCAATTAGGGGTATTTCATTAATGAGGAACGGAATTTCAAATTAAGTACTCGACGGAATTTAATTCTGAGACCACTCTCATGTTTTAGTTCTATAATTAAGTAGTTAGGTAATAAAATAAAAGTTGTTAGAATTAAATATTGTTCAGTTTTGAGAATTTGAATTAATAAAAGCATTATTAAGGATTTCTTGTGTTTTATATAAGGTCCATAAATTTAATAAAATTGTTTTTCCCAGAGATTTTTATAGAAAATTAATTATTTTTAGTTGAAACTTCTTCAAATTGAGTTACTTCTGTAATTAACTATCATTTTTGAAAATTATGGTTCTTTCATATACATACTAATGATAAAGACAGTAATTTTCTATAATATTGCAAAAAGATTATTGAACTTTGAACTGAAAAATCTCGTAATTTAAATTTATTTTATTATACAATTTTTTATGTGTGACAACTTTATTCTACAACCGACTTGTTGAAAGTATTCTATATCTTAAAGTTGACATATTCATATTTTGTATATGCATATGATATGACATATCAAGTGTATGTATATGTGTAAATACAATTCCATATAAATCTATTGATCTAAACGACAAAAATTAATTGAACTTTAATATTGAATTTTAATATTGAATTCGCGTTTCTAAATTAAAAAATCTAATGTGGTCAGCACATAACCGACCGCATTGTGTTATTGTCTAGTTAAATGAAAGTGTTACAGAATATTATAAAAATGTCTGTTAAATACTTCTTTCCAATTTTTAGGACATTAGTAAGCTTATAGATAACATACTTAGAAAAATGTAAATTTGGCTCTTAGTAGAGTTTCGCTTTGTGCTACCCGAATTCGCTGAAATGCTCGCCAGTTAGTTTCGGTAACAACCAGAACTCAAATATCAAATTTCAAGAAATTCCATCAATTTGTTCTGTGGATATGGTGAAAAATGTAAAATCGGCCCGCAAATCAGTTCTCGAGCCCTGATCTTTCCAAAAAAGTTATATGTTCATTGCTTTAATATGGGGAATTCATATATTAAATTTCAATGAAATCGGTTGATTATTTCTCTTTATATACACAAAAATGTATATTTGGCCCGTAGTAAACGTCTAGTTGCCGAGGCCTGATTTCTTCCAAAACATACGAATTTTTGCGGACGGTCGAGCTGAGCTTATATATAAAATTTCAAGTAAATCGGTTGAATATTTTCTTCAAAATGTTCAAAAATGTAAAACAGGCCCCCTAAAAAGTGCATTTTCCGAGGCCTGATATATACCAAAAGTTGATCGATCCGTGCCATGGTGGAAACAAACTTACATATAAAATTTCATCAAAATCGGTTCAGCCGAACTTGAGATACACGCGTGCACACACAGACCGACAGACCGACAGACCGACAGGTTGCTAAAAATAGTTTATTTACACTTCCCTACTACGGAGAAGTACGTTCCCACCGAAAACTCGATATGCAAAATTTGTTGCCATCACATAACCTACCTATTGTTTACACAATACGGTCGGTAAAAAAAGAAAATTTAAATACGTAAATGTAAAATATTTTTGACATTATAACGCGACAGTTGTAACAGTCATATTTCTCGCGATTATATAAAATATAAAATACTCGTAACTGTAAAAATGCAAAAGTTCTTGAATTTTTACAAACTTCACATTTTTGGCAGACGGAATCTTTTGTAATATGTGATTGCTGTCAAATTTTTTTTTTGTTACTGTATTTTGTGTTTTTGAAAAAAAAAACAAAAAACCAAAAAAGAGCAAAAATTCCAAAAAAAATTTTATTGCCGAAATATTTTAAAAGCTCTCTCTGTGTCAACTATACTTTATTATTTTTTTTTCTTTTTTCAATTTTAAAAATAAATTCTCCATAAATCGTTTTTGATGTGCAATAATAATTGACCGAAATGTTCTGTTTTCAAATAAAAAATTATTGAGGAAAAAATAATTTTGACATTTCCCTTTAAAATAAAAATAAAATATTTATGATTTTCAATTTTTTGAAATTTTCATTTTTCTATTTTTAATTCAACATTTTTGCTTTTTTTTTATGTTCGATTTCCAAAGAGTATAAAAAACAAATAAAATAATTTTTTTTTTGTTTTTTGAAAGTTGGGTAAAAAATTTTGACATGAATTTATTAGGCATTTTTACAGTTATTTTAGTTAATACAAAAGCAAAAAAAATTAGAATACGAAAATATTTGTTTTTGATGGAAGATGGCATTAGAATACTCGTACAATCAAAATCTGTCAAAATTTTTTTTCCACTCAACAAAGTTTAATGAACCTTTTAAAATTCGTTTTGTACTTTTAAATTCGTTTATGTTCGCTTTTTCAATACGTTTCAATTGTTTTTCTTTCCGATTGCATGCTTTAACAAATTATAATAGTTTGAGCATGACATATACATAATATGGTTGAATTGTAACATATGTATGTGTATTAAAATTGATTTTCTATGAAATTATGCATACTCGTATAAATAAAATACAATAAAATAGAAAAAATAAAAATGGCATTAATTTTAATTTTAATAATCATTTCTTTTATTCTAAGTAATAATTTTTATTTTTATCGTAAAATTTTTTTTAAAATTTGCAAAAAAAAAATGTGAGTAATGGCCAAGAATTTTTTTTCTGAAACCAACACTAAAAAGTGTGCCAAAATAATAAGCAAATTAGTTTATAAAATGTGAGTGATTTAAAAAAAAAACAAAAGAAATGAGATAAAAAAAAAATTCATTTGACTTGTCAAGATTTTTTTTTGAAATTATGCAAAAATAACAAAAGTCAGATTTGTTTTTGATGCAAAAAAAAAAATTTATGAAAATTTTTTGCTTTTAAAAAAATATCAAGTTTTTGCCGTAAAGATTGAGATGCTTACTTAGAGTCTAATTTCATATTATTTTTCCCATACTTATGCTTTTAGTTTATGTGAAAAAAATTTCATAAATTTTAACTTTCAAACAGTTAAATTTTAGGGATTTAATGAAATTATAGGCCATTTATGTCAAAGATTATGATAATCACATCATTCGTATGATTTTGCAAATGACATTTATCTGCAATTAAGCAATTTTCATAATTGAAATTTTAATAATTATTTCGATAAAGCAGAAAATTTAAAATTTCAAAATCAAAATTATTTTCTCATCATTCATTTTGTTGGACGTAAAAATCACTTATGCTTGATTATCATAATCATCAGTTGCGTTGGCAACGTATTTTGGAATTTATGCCTCGTACGTCATGTCACATTGGAATTTATAACTAACGTCAGTTTCACGCATTTGATATACTGGGAAATGGTCATAATTTAAAATAGTTCGCCTGCATTTCTATGTTTTTAAGTAAATAAATAGATTAAATTTCTCAAAAATTTATTTTAAATATATGCAAAGTGCTACAACTTTTATGCTATGTTGCTCCTCCAACCGAAATGAGATTAAATTATAAGGCGAAATTTAAGCTATTCGTTATTTGTAATATTAAGAAATAGAAACCTTATTTTAAGTAATGACAATTTTTCGATTTAAATGGGAAATTTAGATACTTATAAACTCCCGCAAAGAAACCCTAAATTTATTTCCGATATTACTGAAATTTCTTCTTAATTATTGAAATCTCTTATACTGAAATTTTTTTAATGAAACAAAAAAAAATTTCGAAATTATTATGTCGCTATCCCACAAAAATGAGGAAATTGTTTATATATTTTTTGTTTCATCAACGTTTTTTTATTTATATATATTGTTAATTTCTCTTTTTTTATGAAGAGTGAACAGTGAAAAAAAAAACACGATATTTTTATATCACATGTTAAACGCCTACAAGAGTATTACTTGAAACGAAAATCATTTTTATTATTTTTTCTTTTTGTTATTTTAATTTTGTGGACGGCAAACAAATGATGGTTTCCGTGTAATTTTTCTGCTTCATTTTAAACCTACTCACATTGAATTCATTTGAATTTTGTCGACATTTTATACAGTTTAAATTTTTAAAATATATAAATGAGTCAGAATTTTCAAAAGAAAACACATGTACATGTGTATTATGCTTGTTCCTACGAATATTTATAAAATAAGTTTTCGTATATGAGTTCTAATGCGACCACACTAAAATATTTTAGATGAGAAAATCTTTTTCAAGTTTTTTCATATATTATGAACTTGTGTATATATGTATGTATAACATTTATATAAATTGGAGGTTTTTTAAAATTAATTTCTGTCCAAAATATTACCGTAAATTTATTATATATACTTATTATTTAATTTCTATATTATTTTCTTCTATATATATTTAAAATTTATGATTGATAGTGAAATTAAGACAGGTGGATTAAATTTAAATTAATGTTTGTTGGGTAACCGAATACCATTAAATTATCAATTTTATATACGAATAAATGAAAGTTTTAACATTAAAAAAGAAGAAAAAGAGATTAATGTTAAGATTTTTTTTGGAAAAAAGTTTAATTAATTTTTAAAATTGAAATTTCTTTTGAAATTTTTGAATTTAGGCCACCAAAAGATTTTGTTTATATAATTTTGAGTAGGATTGAAAATTAAATATGTATTTATTGTGGAAGGTGCTGTAACACTACCATCCCTTTCCTGTTAATTTAAAATTTTTTTTTTTTGTTAAGATGGCACAAGAAATAATTTTCATTTATGCATGTATTAAAAATCATAGCCAAACAAAGCTAGGCGCATTGTCGTCGGACATATAGGGGAAGACCTTAATCCAACTAAAAACGCCCCGGTGGTCGTAATTTCCTAAAGCTAGTAATACTGACTAATAATGGATTTTGCTCTATTGTGTTTTCGCCTCTACATTCCGTGAGCGAAAGGACGGTAGTGCTATTTCAGAACTTTAGGTTAAATCGAGAAATCTCGTTCGTTTCAGCCTTTCGGCCCCAATTCTTACCTCAATAAGTTGAAAGAACTTAACATTTACAACCGTCTCCAAACACGCCCTTTATTCCAGCGCCATGGATTCATTGTTTCATCACTTACTTCGGAGACACCAAAATTCATATGAATGCTTACATACCAGGGAGTAGCTACTATATTACGAAGCACCTCTTTCTTGAAAGTTTGTATATGTTTGATATGTCTTTGCTTAGCACAACCCGAAAGCTGTATATCAGATGTTCATATTTGGTCATATATCAACATTTACAGCTACCACCTAAGAGTTACGATTTCTCTTTACATATTTAATTTTTTTCTTTCCGTTTGAACTTGACATCCAAAGTCTTTCCATATCCCGCTATGTATATTGAAGATTACAACAATCGAATATTAATTATAGCTAAACTTGTTTCTGCCGCAATCAGTAATAGTAAGCGTAATAGTGAAGAAAATCAAAAATCTCAACAGTCTCTGAAATATCTAATATTTTCCCGAAATTAAATTTTACCGAACGAGAATGGAATAAATTTGTAAACAAAATACAATATCAAAAATTACTTTAATACGCGAAATGTAAAGACTGTAAGTATGTAGTTCTGTGTAGTTCTGTCATAATAGAGGTTAACAAATATAAGTAAAATTGGTGCAGTGTTACAAAGTTAAATGGCCATCTGTCCCGATGCTGGTAAATATATACTAAAATTTTAAAGGAAACCAATATGAAAGAGTTATTGTAGCAGTTTATAGATGAAATTTTTAAATCAAAAAATTAATTTTGGTCTTTGTACAATTGTGTACAACATCTTTGAGTACTTTTAACGATTTGGACCATTATACACGTGAGCATTCAATTTAATGTAGTTTTAATAGATTTTATCGTAAATTAAAATTAACACAAATAAAATGCCAAAATCTTTTGAAATTTTTTTTAAAAAATTTTTTTTTTAAATTTTAGATAAAATTTTTATTTCTTTTTCTCTTAAAAAAATTAAATAATTTAATAAAAAAAAATTCAAAAAAAAAAATTTTTTTTTATGAGATTTTAAAACAAAAAATTATTTTCAATTAAGATTTTTTATCACCACCATTTAAAATCATGAAATTGTCGGAATTCAATAAAAATATTTTTTTTTTTATATTATTTTAACACTTCATTTATTTTTGAACATCTGGTCTCATGTGAATTCATTAAAAATATTTATTTAATGCTCAATTTTTCAAAAAAAAATTTTCTTATTTGAAATTTGAAGGATTTCATGCTTTGTTAGAACTAATGCCTTATTTTGACGTTTTGATTACTTCCAACAGACAGACAAGGCAAAAACCTATCAATCAAAAAAACTGTAGATTTGTAGAATAATTCTTCATATTTTATTTTATGTGTACAAAGTGTTTCAACAAGAATGAGTTGAGAATCATTTTTTGGTAACTGTTACGGACAACAGAATTTTATTGTTTTCCTCCTCTTAGAAAAATTTTATTAAAGAAGTTGGTTTGACTATCATATCCTTAACTCAAACTGAATCGATCAGTTTTTCTGACCAATTCAATTTCAATTTCAAATTCAGCATAAATTTGCCTAAATGTCCAAAATTTCCGAAATTATAATTTCAAGCTATTGCAGTTAAACATTGGAATATTTCTACATTGTTTTTTTAACAAGGAGTTTTCAAACTTTTTTGTCATTAGGTTTCGACAAAATAAAGGATTTGATAGGTCAGAGCTAATTTTTATTATCGATCAAATTCGGCTAAAAATGGCAAATTTAAAATTCGGTTATTTGGTAAGTCTCTGCAGAATTCTACACTTAATATGGTAGTGTGGGTAATTAGAATTACAGTGTATTAGTATTAATTAATAGAATTTTAATAAATATTAAAAGAATAATTTTAAATAATTTTTTTCCGTACTAGATGAAGTACACAATCAAAGAGATGAGCACAATAATAAGAACGACAAATTGTCTGAGGAATTCTCAAGTAATTGGAACTATATTTTTTAAACAAAATGCTTCAGCACAATTAAATGAATTTTATTTATAAATTTAATTAAAATATTTTCGTAAAAATTAATTGAAAGCACTAAGTGCAGATTCTATACAAAATTTTATAATTTTAAAAAAAATAATCCTGAGACCAACAAACAATTATTATTCTTTTTCAAAAAGAAAAAAGAAAATCATAAAAATATTATTTTAATAAATTTTAGTGGTAAAAAGTAAGATCAAAGCTGTATGAATCTACTATGTGTGTTCTTACGAGTATAATTTACGTCAATCACTTAATTTAAATTTGGCAGGCACGAGACTTTCTGTTCTTTGCATTTCATATTTTCTTTTATAAATTAATTTTAATTAAATATCTAATTCTAAAGAATAAATAACTCTTTTTTCTTTTTTTAATTTTGTTCTTTCAAAATTATTATTTAATGACAAATAAATATAATAGATTCCCACCCCATCTACTTTTAATCTCTTCTTTTCATAATTTTCCTTAATTTTTCTTTATTTTATTTCATTTTTGACATTTTGCAAGGTGAAATTAGGTGTTTTTATCGGCGATGTTGGTAAATAATAAGGGTGGTCTTAAAATAGTGTCGAATTTCATAAATTGAGTTTTAAATTTGAATACATTTTTCGGTGAAAGGGTATCGTAAATGAAATATTCTCTGTGTCTCTCTGTCTGTTTGTAAACTGGTGTATTTCTCTTTCGGTTTAACCTTATTCGGGTGATATATGAGATTCCACTAACTCGATCCATTTTATAAGTCGGTTTCATACTTTTGGTTTTAAAAAAATATTAAATATTTGATTTCGGAATTTTGTATATAAGCGTTGTTTAACAATATGACAAATTTTCAAGTTTTCGAAAGAAATCGGGTTTAAGCAATTGAATTTCTTTTACGAGCCAAATTAGATTTGCTTGTTATATATAATGTAAAACAATAATCCGTAAGTTTTCGTAATTTAAGGAATGAACTCAGTTCAGTATTAAAACTCTGGTAATTTAAGGAATCAACTCACAAATGATTTCAGAATATCGAGAATTTTGTAAATTAAGATTTTCAGGTGAATTTATTTAAAAAAATATAAGTATAAAATTTTTCCTACCCTTCTGTCGCCTTAATGGAATTAGATCATTTGAATAGAGTGGAAAAGATGCTTTTAACCAATTTTTTATTATTGTTTATGAATTTAATTTGGACATATTTATGATAATGGTTTATTTACATAATCACATTCTCATCCATGTGGAAAAACTTGTTTTTTTTTTGTTTAAAAAATTTTTGAATAAAACATAAAATTTTTTGCGAAAATAAATAAATTTTAATATTTAAAAACAAATTAAATTAGTTTGGAATGGAAAATAATTCATTTCGTTTTTTCTCAAATGAGATTATTAGTAAACAAAAAGAAATTGTAATTTATTTATTTTATAATGGATGGGGAGGATTTGCGGATCATTTTAAATATATTTGCACAGGCGGTGAATTGTTTTGGATTAATGAAAAGTAGATAAACATTTTTATCCAACAAGGTGACCTTATGGTTAAGTACCACAGGCAAAGAAACGTTAGAAGAAATGAGAAAGTTGAAAAGCTGATTGTAGGCGGAAGACTGACCAAAGGCTTGTTGGATGACTAAAACATTGTAGTAGAAGAACGGAAGGTCTTTTTGCACCATGCAGGGTCTGATCTCAATACTGAAGGTAGTATTTTTTACACTATGTGTTAGGAAAGGTAACTAGCAGATTGGGTATTGTTTCGTCTAATAATTGTCGTATTAGTCATTACGTTGGCTTGGCAGTATCCTTATTCTTTGTAGAAAAGAAGTGACAATTTAGAGGAATGACAACTTAACTAACGGCCCGGAAGAACTCTCAGAAGCATCATTTTGAGATTTAATGAATTTGTTTAAGGAAATGGAATAGCGAAGAGGATAATTGTGTAATGGAGGATTGCTGATGGGCCCATTATTGAACTAGTGCTGTTTGTCAACACATTGAAAATTTTCATCGGTATCTTTTTCAGATTCGAAAAAACTTATAAATTTTAGCCTATAATTTTTTGAATTTAAAGGTCAAAAATCTACATATCCACTTTCTTTTGCTAACGAATGTACTGCGTATATTTTTGTATTTCCCATTGATATTTTTAATATTTATTTACGAGTAGATCATTATTTTAATTTTTTTAAATTTAAATCAAAATAAATTTTTATAACAGCTATTATAATAATTGTTGTCGGAATAAAGTTAAAAATCAAACGAAATAATCAATTGAATATTTATGTATTAATCGCTGTGAAATTCAAATAATTTTTTTTCTTTTTTTCCCTTTTTTTACTGTCCGAATTGCATAAGGGCAGGTATTGATATGGCGTCAAATTTCAAAGTCGAAATTACGGTTGAAATGCATTTCTTTACACTAATTTACTTTGAGAACTATCTGATACGATAATCCGACAAGACATTTACTTTTTTGAAGGAAACTGTATGTCAGCATCTGCACTTTTATTCAAGGGCGAATTCACATTTTTAAGAGAAATGATTTAATTGTGGTTTATAAAACAATGAACCAAAAAATTTTTTAACAACATCTGGACTTCCAATTGGAGCCGATTTCACATTTTTCACCATATCTAAGGAGCTAATTTACGGTATTTGCTCATATTTAATATTGGAGTGCGGTTTGTTAACTAATTGAACAAACTGAAAAAGGAATTGCGATCACAGAAATTAAATCACTTCTAAGAAACAAATTTACATTTTTCTCAGTATATAGCTTGAGAGGTTACAAGCTTTGCTAAAATTTGTAATAAATATTTAAGGAACTTCTTCAAAATTTTGTGCAAATTAGAAATCTTAATATTATACAGAAAATCCACGGCGAAGTCGGTGACTTGCTGTTCACATCAACTTTTTTTTTGCGATTTTCCCATAAAGTCTTCCAACTTTTTGAGTTAAAAACAACAACAAATTAAAAAATAACAAAGTGTCTGGAATTTAAAAATCAAAAAAATAAAAGAAAAAATTTATTTTTTCAATTTCCTGAATTTTATTTTTTCTTATTCAACGAGTTTTAACGCATACATATTCAATTTGTATATTTAATTTTTGAATTAATCTGTAACTATTACATAGGTGATTATTGAGTACATAAATTGAAATTGTGAATTCGTTTGCGATAATCGGTTGCGATAATGATTTCATTCTCAATTGAATCTCAAAGCTTGTGTACGTTTAATTTTTGTTCGCACTGTTAAGGTAGAAA
Source organism: Condylostylus longicornis (assembly GCF_029603195.1). NCBI lineage: Eukaryota > Metazoa > Arthropoda > Insecta > Diptera > Dolichopodidae > Condylostylus > Condylostylus longicornis. The sequence continues at coordinate 3,398,959 of NW_026577982.1, forward strand.
AATATTGTTTCTACTTCGCTCAGTGCCTGTATTCAGTGAGTTGAGATTTGCTTTTTTTTTTTGAAATTAATTAAAATCGATTTTCATTCAATGTCCAATTATTGAATGAATTATGAATGCTCAATAAATTAAAGTATAAAAAAGAGAAAAAAAAAATTTTAAAATGAAAATTTATTAATTTAAAAAAAATTATTCAATTTTTTTTTTATTCTTTTAATTGCTTTTCACTTTTTACAAAAGTTTAAATTATAGTATGAAAATTTTTAAATTATAGTATAAAATTTCGTTTCCTACTTATTTTCAATTTAATAAAGGAGTATCGTAGAAAAGTGAAATATTATCGGTATTTTTGGTTTAAATTTCAAGGTTAAATAAATTATAAATTGGCATGCAATTTATTAAGAGTGTATATTCCTTGTGTGGTTTGTAGTTTTTCGAAATCATGGCATATACAATTAACGTAGCATTAAAATTTTTAATTATAAAATTTTGTATGTTTATAATGCTTCGAAAGTAAATTGCTACATCCATTTTGCCGCAAAAATCAATTCCTCATGAATTTGCACTTAAAATTATTAAAAAATGTTTAATTTTAACAAATTAATTAATACAATTAAAATGTTGAAATATGGAAATTTTCATTGCAATTAGCCTATAAATATGCAATTTTCATAATTGTATGCGTATTATGAGTGACTAGCTGGAGTTTGTTTATAATGATGTGCACTTAAACCTAAGTTGTATATAATAAAATTACATTAATCGACTATATAAAGCAGTATTTAGGGAATATGCTTTGTGTTTGAGAACGAAATGCTTTCTACATGTATTTGAGAAAAATTAATTAAGATTCTTTTAAAAAATATATTTTAAATAATAAATACAGCAATTTTATAATAATAATTTTATCATATAAGTGAATTTTTAATTACAGTAAATCTCGCTTAAGAGGTACTATAAAAAAATTTTTGGAAATCTGTACAAGTATACGTGCATATTCCCTATTTCGATACAAATTCTTGATTCCGAATTTAATTTCATAGTAAAATTAGTTGTAAATTAAAAAAATATTTTTATCATATTTACCCCAAAAAATTGTACATAGTTAATTTTATGACATTTTTTTCAAAAATAAATTATAATGTCGCGCGTAATAAGTAGATTTCACTGCTAGGCAGGTAGCTCTTGTTGGGGCATTACTGTGTCACTTATGAATTAAATAATTAAACTATTGCGTGAAATACTATTAAATTTTATTCTAATTTTATTTAATCGTAATTCAGAAAATTTTTATTTTAATTTTAATTTTTTTTTTTAAAGTAATTAATGAAATAATTGTGAATTTTTTAAGAGAATAATTACTTTTTTAGTTGTTTAATAAAATAATTGTACAAATTATATTGTGAGTGAGTTTCTTTAAAATAATGGAGGCAAATTATTTATCAAAGTTTTCATTGTTATATATTTTATATACATTTAAATATATTTTATTTTATGGCTTATTTATGGGCCCAGAAACACCGAACTGTAATATGTTTACGCAATTTCATTAGAAAATAAAAAAAAATTAAATGATTTTCACGCTTTTCTTTAAATTTTTATGACATTTTAAATATATAAAGTTTATAATAGAATATTTTATGAAATTTTAATTAAAATACAACGGTGTTAGTCCCTCTTATCAGATAAGAATCAATTCAGTTCTGTTCTAGATTTGATTAAAATTAAATGTGCTGAAATAAAATCAACATTTTGTGATCATTTAATTCAATGCCGAGGAAATTATTTTAATTTTTTTTCATAATAAATTGTTTTCTAAGAACCTATTTTGAATTAACTAAGAGTAAGCTTGTTAATGTAATATAGTAAATCTTATAAATCTTCTTTATTTAGGTAGGTTGCTTAAGAAGAAATTATGATAATTCTAAAAATATGTGTAAAGTTTTCCATGAATTACATACTATAGTCAGTATTTTATTAGATTAAATTGTAATATTTTACACCCATTGTATTTTATTCATGAGAGGATTGTATACGATATGTGATAGCAGCGAACAAAATTTCAAATTTATTTACGTGTGTACGGGTATATACAAGGTTTTATACACAACAGTCGAATATCCTTTAACATACTATATATTCAAAATATTAACAAAAAAATGAGCAATATTTAAAGAACGAGTTGACATTTGTTATCCTGGGAAATTTTTTGATATATAAATTTGTTTCTTTTTATTATCGTTAATTTTTCATGTCATTTTAACTTGAATATGACTTTCGTTTTTTTGATTTAAAGATTTTTAATTTTGAAAAAAAAAAATATTCTATATTGTAGAGAGAGTTGAACCGTTTTTTCATTTTATTTTATACATTCACACATTGATATTGTAGAGAAACAGTTGTAAAGGAGAAATTATAAAAATTTTATTTTAGAATTTAATTTTATTGAGAAAACTTTTTTTTTAAACTTATTTTTAAAACTGTAAAACGGAAAACTATAACATGAGAAAATGAAGAGAAAATCCTTTTGTTTTGTTAAACAATCTGGGAACTATGTAACTATTTCCTCAAAGCTAAAGTCCATTCCTATAACAAAAGAAAAAACTAGTCTAAGAAAAATGTGTTTCATGGAATTGATACAATTTTTGTATAACAAAATAAAAGTTGCATTTTAACTTTAAAACTTTCTTTAAATTAAAATTAATTTTGTTGTTATACCAACAGATTTCTCTTTTAATTTCAAAAATGTTTGATTAATTTTAATTCAGTATAGCATTTTAACTAAACTGGGATCATGGTTGGTGTTACTTACGCTGCTTATAGGTTGTTGCTGTACGCTCTAATATTTTTTTTTTCTCTCAATCTTCACTTGAACTTGCCCGAAGTGTTCAATAATCGATTTATTAAGATCGGAATTGCGTAGAAAAAGAGTGATCATCAAGAAATTTCAATTTGAACCATTTTTTTTATAATTCTGTTGATTATTCTTAATAGTAAACTGATTAATTCTTCAATGGTAGCCTATAACAAGGCAAGAATATTTGTTATTGTATTTTCGACGGCGAAAATGCTATAAGAACATAAGGAAGTTTTTAACTCATACAAGAGTTATGATAGAATTCATAAACGTCTCTCCAATGTATGCCGTATTGAAGCTTTGAGAATCAAATGAAGAATCAATTCGGGTCCAAATTTAAGCTAAAAATTCGTTTTTTTGCTACTAATATCGTTATCGTTGTTAAACTAAATTTTTGGTCAAATCCAACTACGGAAGGGTTTTTCTCATAAATACTTTTTATGTTATAATTTCTGACAACCAAAAAAAATTTTCGTTCCCTTTCACTCACACAAAGATTTATGATTTCAAATATAATATTTTTATTTCTTCCATATTCTCATGATTAATCCTGCAGTCATATTTTTTTTATTGTATATCCCCTCTTCATATGTGTGTAGTGACGTAGATTTTATATATACATTCATATAAGTACTTTTCATATATATTTATTTTTTTTATTTTACCTCCTATAAGATTACTTTTATTGAGTTAAAAAGGACCTTTTATTGTGGATCATAAAAATCTTATTTTTTTCTTCACACGTTTTTCAAAAAAAAAAAAAAAAAATATTAAACAAAAAATCCTTTTTTAACTCAATATAGGCGTAAATGACATTTGTTACCCTTAACAAATCTAAATTTATATATGTGTGTATCTATAGGTATAGATTAATAAATTATGCATACGAGTGTATATGTATAGATTTACTAATACTAAAATCGTGTACTAAATTTATATAATATTAAAACTCTTTAAGGTAGAAGAAGAAAGGATTTGAGAAAAAATTTCAAGCTACCATGATTAATTGTAGAGAATTCAAAATAAATAGAGAAATGTATTTAACTCAATTAGATAGAAGTTGTTAGTATATTTACTAACAGAACTCTTATTGTACTCTCCAGTACAATTTGAGGTGGTAATAATATTTCAAGAATACAACGGATATACGATTACCAAATATATCATGTGAAATTTTTCGTAACAATTGAATTTTCAAAATTTCAAAATCCCTAAAAGTATGCAATCGGAAAAAAGGTTAATAAATTCGATTTGAAATTTTTAATTTGTTCACCATGAAAATAATTTTTTTGATATTTTTTAAGTAAACATTAGAGTTTTCATATTATCGATTTTAAATTTAACCCTTACCAGCTCATACCAGTGTCCGTTTTGTAAAATTCTCTTGTAAGCTGAAATTTAAGCTAAACAATTAAAAACATTTACAATAATTTCATTTGGATTTTTTTAAGTTAAATTCAATTAGTAACAATTTGAAAGCATATTTCGGGTATAAGATATGTGAATTATAATATGAAGCTTTTATACGTCCGAGACATTCATTTAAAAAATTTATTTCTTATACTAACAAAGAATTGCTCTCATATATAAAAATTTATTTCCTAAAAGGGACATTCATCTTAATTCTTATTATGATTATTATTTTTTGTTTTTTTAGTATTTGCGATAAAAGGATAAACGCCACTCGTACAAAATATATGTATGTATGTAATTTATTGTTTATTTATAATTTTTGATAAAATATCCAAAAGAACAAATTTTTTAGTTGTTCCGATCTTAAATTTTCTTTTATTTATAGCAGAACATTAAAAATGAAAGCGAAAATTTTGTATTTTCATTCAAAATATCTGAACATGTCCTTTAATCTCTGTTTTTTTTTTTGATTCCTTTTCATATGAAATTTTTATATGTGCATGCGTGTACATGGTTTATTGGGCTTAAAATGGAAAATTTGTATTTCATTTATGAATTATTTATTTATTTGCCTATATTTTGTGAATAGTTTATTTTTAGTTTTTAGTATTCGAATCACATTTTGGAATTTGAAGTTTTGTATTTTAATATTAAAGAGGACAATGGATTGATTTATTAATTTTATGTTTTGGAATATGTATAATAAGGAATAGGATTAAAGGGAAGTGTAAATTAAAAAATTTTGTAAATTCTTGTATAACGAGGGCTTAACTGTCTATCGCAAATTATAAAAATGAGTGATTAATTTTTAATAGTGAATTCTGTTTTTGGCAATGAATTTGATTGGAAATGTGTACATTCAAATTTCAGTAATACGAAAGCTCGTAAGACGAAATTTTCCTTAATACGAGCGGTTTTCTTAAATTTTACATTATAAATTTTTCGTTGCTTGTATCCTATAATGCGAATTCTCCTAAAATGATTTAATTTTGTTGCAAATTTGGTATTCGTGGATACGGCCGCTCTAAACACGTAAATAATAATTTAATTAGCTCTGGTTTGTTTTTGCAAAAATTGCATATTTCTAGGGATTTGCTTTTATTATTCTTGAAATAATTGATTTTAATTAGCTATGATTATTTTTAATTTTAAAAAATTTAATTATTAAAAAATAATTAATAATTTTTTTTTAAATTTTTGGGTTTTAATAGCTATCTATTAAAATTTTTCAAAATATAAATTTTAAATTTTGACCTTAATTTAATCGAAAATGGAAAAAAATTTTTATTATTTACTGAGTTACTAATACAACCTGTAGTTGTTTAACTAACAAGTATTGTGCCTATTACAGTAATAATATTAACATAATGGAAATTTCTTTATAAAGCTGCAGAACAGAAGGATGACGTAATCAAAAAAACGAGCTAAGATCAAAAAATTTTTGTCCTCGAATTGGACTCGAGCCAGTGATCTATCGCTTTCTAGGCGGACGCTCTACCAACTGAACTTTTATTTCTGTTGTTGTCACAATATAGTTCTGCAAAACCTTAAGTAGCTATCCTGAAATTTTAATATTACAATGCTTTTACAATTTTCTGAAAATTTTATCGTTTTCGTCGTTAGTAGTAAATCTCATTTATATTTTTTTATATCCTATACATGCCTTATTACGATTATTTTGTTTTAGAAATAATTATAAAATTGTATAGATTTAAACGTAACCTATACATTAACATAATATATAATTAGTCCATTTTGCTATTACTTAAATACACACCTGGGAAAATAAATTAATAATAAAATTATATTTGTTTTTAATTTAGGAATATATTTACTTTATTTCTCACCTAATTTTTTTATTATGTTCTCTTTATTATTTTCATATACAAACATTTGCTTCTCTATGTTTTCTCTTTTGAGAAATTTCTATATGCTCATCAGTTTTATGAAAATAATAAGGAGTCAAAACAAAAACAGGAAAAAAAAAGACAATAGAATTTCTTATTATTTTAATGCTCAGTAACTGTTCTATGGGGTAAAATAATGAAATGAGAAAATTAAAATATATAAATAAAATTACTGTCACAACAGTATTATGATAGTATATAGTAAAAGAAAATTTAATAATAATAAAATAAGCATAAATTTTTTTTCTTGTCATGTATGTAAATATTTTAATGTATATACAACGTCCTACATAAATATTATATGTACATATTATTGTAAATATTAAAGTATATATGTATATTGGTGAATAAATCTACATATATTGTATAATACGAGTACTATAGTGTGTTTAAGAATTTTCGTTATTTTGTAAGCTTGTTATACAATTAATCACACTGATTATATTTACATTTTATATAAATATTATTTTGTAATATTTTGTATTATTTTGTGAGTGTATACAAAATTGTAAGGTGGCAAATAGTAAAAATATTATAATTGAACCAGATGAACATTTAAATGAAAATATATTTATTTTATGATTTGTTGGTAAGGATGGCAAAAGAAGTAGAAATTTATGAAAACAAAATTTATTTATTTAATTAAATTTTAATTATTGACAACACCTGTCTTTTATATGTTATTTATTACTCACGTATTTATTGTACATTACAAGTATGCGTTTAATGTATTGGTAAAGTACATACATACATACATACATTAAAATTTCTTAAGTTTTTTTCTGCCAAAATTATTTACTCAGAGCTCTTGAGTAGCTGAAATTTTCTTAATTTAAGATTGAATAATGTGATAATTAAAGTGGTGAAAAAATTTTTGTGATTTTATGGAGGGGCACTTTGAGATTTAATAAACTATTTAGTTCATTAAATTGAAAAGAAGTCGGGTATAAAGGATTTTTTTTTTTTAAGTATATTTTTTCCGTATATTTATTTTAGCATATCACTGAAGATGAAGCAATCCTTTTAAATCATGAGATTAATAAATGAAAATTTCTTGGCTTTTTAGCACATTTATAACAGAATTTAAGCTTTTGTTACTTTTACTCATATATGCTCATTCTTCCGTGTGTTTGTTTGAAAAATTTCTATCTCCTCTATGTTATGATATTAAAAGAATAACATGAAAGGAACACTCAAATGAACAATTATTTGTGTTTGACTAAACTCTTATATTATTCGTGTATATTCTATTTATAATAATTTAAAGATCCTATTGAAAAAACTGCTTAACATTCTTGCATTTTACATTATTAAGGAATTCAACAATATAAGGCAATTTTTCCAATGCTTTGAAAGGAAATTTCCAACACAATTTCAATCCAATTCCTTCAATATTCTATTTATGTTTAATAGCCTTAATAAAAGTTTTACTTATGCCTGTTTTATAACATTTCTAAAACGCTTTCCTATAGTCTTCTCCATTACTTTTTAGTTAAGAGTTATTAAGAAATTATTTTTATTTTTTGTAAAATTTCAGAATTCAAATCTTCCTATTCAATATTAAACTTAATGTTGTAAAATTTTTTTATTATTACATGATTCAAGCACTTTACATATAGTACTTTGATTTAGTCTATTAAAATGATAAATGATTTTCTTTTTATGCTTGAATTTAATAGAAAATATTATAATTTTCAATCAAATCAAGTAAATGGATACATTACTATTTATTCATAGGTCTATACAGATATATGTAAGGTAAATCATAAATTTATGAACATTTTGATTTATTAAAATCAAAGCACTTACATATTATACATGTATAATAACCGGAAGTTATCAATAGATAAATTTTATGAGAAAATGTAATAAAAATGAAAAACAATCTATATAAAGAATAAAAATTCTATATGAAAATTATATTTTGAATTGAATATAAAAATAATTGGCTGAACACATACGATTACAAATAATTTGGTGCACAATGAAATAAATTTTATTAATTGAATTAAAAAAGGTGGCAACTCAGAAAGGAGGTTTGAAAGGAGTTGTTATGAATGTGATATAGTTAAATAGATTACCTATTTAGTATATAAAATATTTTTGGTAAGAAAAGCAAACCTTTCAAAATAAAATTTTGTATTTAGGTTTGCTTTTATAATAAATAAAACAAATATGAATTATGCATGAATTTAATCAGTTAAAGTGCTAAACTATCAATAAAATGAAATTGAATGCGTAATATTTTTGACATAATAATTGACACCAATATGACATAATATTTATATTGATGATTTAAATTAATGAGTTACCATACTATAAAAATAATATGTTGATTTTTAATACTTGAGTATGTAATGGGAATGAAACGTATGTAATGTATATTGGTGAAATGCAACGTTCTGGAAAGAGATCAATGAAATTATTAAACAATTTATTACTTGTAAATTTAGGGGCAGGGTAAATTAATTTTAATTGAGAATCTTTCTAAATAGGTAGTATAAGTCAGTAAATGAAGCTGTAAATTTAACAGATTATGTTTTGTCAAGTTAGTATTGCCAATTATCAGTATTTATTGTTATTTTATTCGCCATAGTTAAATTTGTCAGCACGATAGTGTTATGTCATTGAGAATGTCACCTATATGTCACAAAAATATATCAAAATTGTTTCCCCAAAAAGTATGCAATTTTTTTTATTTTGTCAAATTTTGTATGCAGTATATTTTGTGAACTCACAACTTCAATTTTAGCTCAGAACTTTAATAATTTCAATAATGAGCTCTTAGAGTTTTAATCATTTTTTCGTAATTTCTATAATATGTTCAAAAGTATCATAATTTTCGAAATATTAAAAAATTAACAGAGAAAAATCTTATATTTGGAGGTAATAGAATATAAATTCGAAAAATTTGTTTTATGAAAGTTTTCGCACATACTCTAAATGCTCATATGAATGGTAATACAGAGAGCATATAGTGCAACACTTAATGGACACATAAAACCTCTGCAATTTTAACATGCAATTTAATTAATTAAAATCCATTTTATATTATTAGCACTGACATAATTTTCAAAAATTAAATAAAATGCAGATATAATTTAATTATATTTAATATTCAAATATTAAATTAATTTTTCTTTTGTTTTTTTCTTTAAATATTACATTTTTTTAGAAATTGTGTTTTCTCAATCAAAAATAAATTATTTAATTGAGTGTAAATTATAAAAAAATATTTATTCATAGTATTTTTGTTCAGTTTAAAGGTAAATTTAATTTTTAAATAAAAGCCCCCCCCCATAATAAAATGTATACAAGGTTATTATGTATGGTTCTATTATTGTATTCAAAATTAAATTAAATTTAATTAAAATGATGTTTATTACTTGAATTAATTTCCTAATTTTTCAATATTCAAATACAAATAATAGAATTGAAATAAATTTTATTGAATTCAATTTATTTTTTAATTTTATTTATTATTTTATTTATCCTGATGTTGTTTTAGAATTTATTAAAATTATGATTTTAAAATCATTTATGCAAAAATATTAATTTATTAAATATTGAATTTAATTAAGAGTTTGTTTCCTATTATGATCGAAAAATTTGGAAAATAATTTTTATTTTTCGGCAATTTTGTTTTGGAAATTTTCGATTTAAATGTATTACGTATCCGGAAATGAATTGCACATTCTATAATATTAAAATTTATTTATAAAATAATTTAACTCCCATTTTAATAAGTTTTCTTTTTCCTTAATAAACAGTGTATTCAGTTTGTGAATGCATTGCTCTATGCAATTGCATATACCTCATTAAGTACGAGAACATTTGCGTAACAGAGAGGCACCATTTGGGTATTTGGTATATTTTCTGTTTGGTTCTTTCATTGTACTATACATTATTTTGCTCAGTAACTCTTAAACTGCCGGGAAGGTAGTTAATAAATCAAAAACGAGCTCTGTTTGCAGGGATGAAAATGGTGCTAAAATCAGAGAAAACCTCAAACTTATATCATATAAAAAATTAGCTTTTTCCACAAATGAAAGGTTAAAAATTAAAAGTTATGAAAAACCCTTGTTATTCTGGAAATCCCTCGTCTATATGATACTGAACCGAAGTATTACTTAAAATTTTCAATAAAAATCTTTCGAAATCGATTTTAGACCCCAGAATCCTGAAAACAGTCAAACATATACGGTTCTATGCAATGGTGTATATGGCAGTGCTTTTGAAAATCGAACACCCTGTATATGTTTTTATATATTTTTCTGCAATAATAAACTGATTATAATCTTTTAATATTAAAATTTATTACAAAAAACCCTAGACAAAAGAAAGTATGCTTTATAAAGAAAAAAACTTTAATAAACAAAATTTTCTTTTTATTTAATGATAATTAGCTATTATTCAACTATAAATAAATAATCTATTGGTTTATCACGAATTCTATGATTTCTACTAATAAAATTATAAATAAGAAAAATTGACTTGAGCATGTTGAGAGAGAGAGCGAAAAAAGAATAAAACTTGCATATAATCAAATAAAATAATGCTTAATGTTGAAAATTTCCAAAATCTAAATAATCAATAATCTAAATAAAAAGAAAAGAGAGAAAGAAAGTAGAATTTGGCCTGAATCATGACTGTCTACACTAGTAGTTGAATTTAGTCTAGTTTTATTTTTATTTTTAACTTAAAAGTTTATAAAGAATTTTGGTTATTTACTTTTAGTAGATAAGAAGTGAAAATTTAACGAGAAATAAGGGAAAATAATATTGAACTGAAAAAAGTAAGGAAATTCAAGCTAATTTTGAACAAACCAATTCTTTGGCATTGATGTATGAATATTAAAATTAATGAAGGCTTGAAATTCAGTAATCTATTTTTCGAAATTTTTTCTCCAATTCAAAGTTTTAACAAGTTTTTCTCAAAAAACTTAAAAAATGGTATAACAAATGTTAAATAGTAAATTTATTTTCGAATTTTTGTTGTTCCGGTTTTCAGTTCTTCTGGTAACTTAATTCTCAATTTAAAAATTATTTTTATCTAAACAGCATATAGCATTAACACTGTTCCAATTATTTGAACAAAAATGAAAAAACAAAGAATTTATTTTATTGGGCTGAATTTCGTTTGGGGCATATTTCACACGCCCACATGAAATTTTGAATCAACATTTAAATCGATTTTAATAATTCTTAAATAATATCAAAAAATATGATTTCTTTTTTTAAATTATCCTCTTGGTAATACTTAATATTTCTATTATTATAAGTGTAATCTATAAATACTTTCAAAATAGCCCCATTTTTAGAAAATATTGAATATATAGCAAAAATATAGGCGAATATTTCTAAATGAAAGTAATAATAAAAATTCTTAAGAAAACTTTTCCGTACTAGAGCGTTATATAGAAATGAAAAATTGCCAAAAAAAAAACAAAAAACAAAAAAAATTTTCGTGCTAAATATTAAAGAAAAATTTCTAAAACAAAAGAAAGAAAAAATCAAAATATTATTATAGAAAAAAATATCCTTAAATAATAAAAATTATCAGAAATAGAAAAAAGGAAGACAAAAATTGTATATGTATATATATAGGATAATCTAAAATCAGGTCAAAGTCTATAAAAAGTATAGAAAGAAAATAATGCTGTAAAAATATTTTTAATGCCAATATTTAGGCCGCATTCATCGATAAACGAATAACATTTTTTTTTTGTGTTTATTAAAAAAAGATAATAACCCAATTTCCGCAAAAAAAATAAAATAAAATACTTGTATGCATAAACTTCCTTGTAAATAAACAGTATGGTCAATAAGTTTTAGAATCGGACAAAAAAGTTTTGAATTTGGGGCGAAATCAACAACTCAACTAAAAATATTGTTTAATTATTTGAAATCTATAAATTTCCTATAATATAACGGACACCTCTTCTCTCCATATATCTAACTCTGTTGCGGAAAAGATGGAGATTCCTTGGGTCATATATCTTTTTTCGAGTTACGTACCTAGCAAGTGTTAATATCAAAAATCTAAACCGATTTATAAAAGCTTCGGACTGGTTCAAGCAATAGTGGAGATGCGGAGTTCCAACGGTATTACAACGGGTCTATCTAGAACATTATTTACGCCTAAATATCATAGAATTGAATTCAATTAAACACACATTCATATAGTGTCAAAAATCAGACTGTCATCAAAATCGTCATATTAAAAGCGCATGAGACTTGACATTTTGAATGATTATTTTTACTGCAGTTAATCCATTACGTAGTTGAAATTAAATTAATCTATACTGAGTTCAATTATTTTCAGCAACAAAGTATGTTATTAGCGGAAATAAATTTTAATAATCAAAATATTATTTCAAAAATTTATCAATCACACTTTGTATATTTTAATAAGAATCAAAGGATAATATTGAATTTGTATAAAAAATTGCAATAAAAATTCATGAGTTTTCTATTATATTCTAAATTACATACATACTTATGTATGTACTTACTCTATACTTTTACAATATACGTATATAATATGCGTATCCGAATAGAATATGTATATAAGTATATATGAACAAAAAAATTTCATAAAATATAATGCGTATTATAAAATTGAACAAAAACCTATACGTGTGTCTAACCTAAAATATTTAGGGTGAATTTTTTTGTTTTTTTTCTTCGTTTTCTGTAATGTATTGTACACACCTATATACACACCTATATTTACATATCTAACAAAAAAAAAAATATATTTTATCAAGGATAATTTTATGATTTAGGATCTTTAAAATAATATATAAAAAAAAAATAAGTATATATGTAATTGTAGAATTTATTGTAAATGTCAGTATTAAAATAATATAGAAATAAATAATTTTCTAATTTATTATTATTTAAATTATTCAAAATTTATTATTATCGAAAAATAATAGAATAATAATTTGAATATCATTATTACTGTTATTAGATAACTAAGTACACACTTAACTAGTACAATGATTTTTTGCTCTACATATTTATGCATTGATTTTTGTGTGTGTGTGTGTGTTTTTTTTTTTAATTTGTATGTGTGTATACGGAAACCATGTTTGTGTGGTTTGAAGTAAAATTCAACAAAAATTGTGTTTTTCTCCAAAATTAGAAATTTATTTTAATTCACAATAATTATTCAGAATTATTATAATTATTTTATTCGAAAATATTATGATTTGTGTAAGTGTTTTAAGAATTTCATATATAATAGAATTTTAATCGCTTGGAAATTTTTAGGAACAAGAGTTTCAGTAATTGTTTCCGGAAAAAATTAATGAATTTACAGATTACAGAGCAATTTATAGGCTTTTTAAATTTTTTATTATTTAAATTAGATTTCCATTCGTAGTTGGGATGATTGAGGCAATCCTGTTACTCGATTCACTATTTTTAAAAGAAAAATATAAAGCAATTGCTTAAGACTATATTAACTACCTTTTGATGAGAATATGAATGTCATTAATATTGTTTATCAAAAATTGAATTTAAGATTTTAATTATAAATTTCAATAGCATTATATAGTACTTCAATTACTTATATAGTAGTATACTTAATAGAAATCTTTCAATTTAACCTTATTGTATACTATAAGTGGATGCACATATCTAATTAAGGTTTTTAGTTTTCACTGTAGAAAATTCTATATTGTTACGGTATATTGGATTCCTGTTGAATTTTAAGGCTAAGAACTCACATATTCTTGTTCACCAATGATTTCTGAGTCGTTGCAGTTACATCTGATCATCTATCGGTTGGGGCAGAATAATTGGCGTATAATTAAGCGCTATACAACAAAAAAAAAACACTTCTAAAATTAAGGATATTTTAACCGTTTTTAACATAATTTTTCCCCAATAAAACTTTATTGACCAATGGGATTTTTTTACCCAAAAGTACTATATTAAGATATAAAGCTTATATAAAAAATCCTTTTAAGAATTTTTTTTTTTGAAAATTAATTATTGCGAAAATGTGCACTCATTCTTACAATTTTTTATTCAAATAAAAAATTCAATTAAGAGAATTTGCAATTTTTAAAATTTCAGTTTTTTTTTTTTTTTAAATTGATGTACTCTAAATTTATACATTAATTTCATTTCTAACTCTTCGTTTCATATATGTGCACACAGAGTGGATTAAAACCCCAATTAAATTAATAAAAATCATAAGGATAAAAAAGACAAGAAAAACAAAAAAATTCCAAAGTTTCACTATACCAGTTCACTGGCAGCAGTAGATCTACCGCAGAATTATTTTCTCCTTATTGTTAGCGTGTTGTACATGATCTGATTATTTTTTTGGTTTTATACACAAAACAGAAAAATAGAAAGAGAGAAATAAATGTAGAATAAACAAAAATACTGAAAGCAAAACAACCATTGTTTAATGGGTTCTTTTAAAATGGATGAATTGATAAGCAAATTTATTTTTAGTTGAAATTTCACAAAAATCATTTTTCATGTTCTGTTTTCCTCTTCATTAAATAGAAAATATTCATAGCAAAAATTTTAATTTTATAAATTCATAGTTTCGTTTATAATATCAACAAAACTAAATTGTTAAAATAACATTATGGGGTGTAAAAATGTATAGAAATGTTTTAATTCATATGCCGCAAATACTATTGTGATGTGAGTTGAAATTTGGACTGCATATTTTGTATTATATGTTTATAATAGGAACCTTTTAAGCTAGCCTTTTCATTCAATTGCACTCAATTTCCAGTATAACCTAAAATTGGCTAAAATGCGAGGTGTGAGGATTTTTACAAATTACAACTGAATTTTTTTCTAATAATTCGCTAACTCTAATAATTCGCTTTTTTCGGGCTATTCCTATAGTATCTCTTTTATATGATTTAAGCCTTTTATATAAACATTTAATAGTAAGAGAGAATTTGATTACGGAATAGCCATAATATGAAAGAAAATTTCGTTTATAAATTCATTCCAACAATAAAAATGAATTAAATTTCAAATTTAAAACTAATTTTCTAATAACCTAACACAAAAAAATTGCAAATTGTCCCTCTAAACTTGTCAAAAATTCTATATTACCATCTACAACTTGCCCTATGATAATCTGGTCAACTCTTATATTCTGTGCTAGTCAGTGGTATTTTTTGTTTTTTTTGCACTTCTCTTTTAATGTTTTCTTTTATATTTTGTAATTTTGTGTATTGATCCCCAAGGAAAAAAATTGATTCCCCAAAAAATAACAAAAAAGGAAAAAAATAAAATTGTTCATTTCGAGTATTTTAATAAAAGAAAAAAATAATAACGAGAGGGTATAAAAATAACACTAGTGCTATCATAGATTAATTTTATAACAACGAAACAATTTAAAGCTTTAAATAAATTATGGCATTAAAATAACGAGCTGCAATTTAAGAATACAACAGTGAGAAAAAAAAACAAGATAAAAATAAAGGATAATTTGGTATGCAATTTAAACTTTTAAATATGGGATAAATTGATTGTAGGACAAGGATTTTAAATATTTCAGCTTTAAATAAAAAATTTAGCAAATTATTTGAAATGAATTTTAAATGAGAACTTCTGTAAATCTTATTGCCAATAGGCTTCATAAGTTAGTTAAGATTTGATTTGAGGAGTTTTTAATTTTAAAATCGAAGAATTGTTACATTTGTGCGAAATATACTCAGTTTTTGATTATTACATTTGAACAGTTTACTTATTTGTGTGTGCTATTTGAACAGATCTACTTGAAAGGAGTCACATTTTATTTATTTGTAGGTCATATTTAAACACTGAGTCAGTCTATGCGTTACTCATCAATTTTAATTTTTTTCTCATATATTTTACAAGGATACTAAACGACTTGTCGTTAATTTTCAGAAAAAAATCTGTAATATAGAGAAAAATTGAGCAATGCATTCAAAAAACATAAAATTTTCCCTGAAATTTTCTTTTTCAAACATTATTCTTTTATTACAAATTAAACAAAAGAATAGGAAGATGCAAAATATTTTTCATATTTTTTTTTTAATAGTCTTTTACTTAATAATAAAAATCTTTAAGTAAGTATTTTATTTTTATAGAGAATAACATTGTCATCATCAACTTAATCATCATCATCATCATTAATTCTATATCATCATTATTATTATTATGATCATGATTATTATCTTCAATGTCAAGTAAAACTAATATTAAATAAGAGTTTTTCTTACCTTGACAAAACCATCTGACACATGATGAATATTTAAAGAATTTTCCTTAGAAAAGAATAAGTCATTAGGGAAAATGATAATATTTATTTTATATATATATATATATACATATTTCAATGTCATAGAAGTAGTTACAGATAATAAATTGTAAATTTATTTCATTGTTTCAAACCCACATAAAATTGTTATGAGTAGAATATCAAAGAAAATATATGATTTCAATAATGTTAATCAGAATAGAATTTAAAATTTCATAAAATACTACGCAAGTATATGGCACAATGCATAACAAAACTGTAGCAGAGCTAGAGATAGTTTTGTAGGAGGAAAGAGCCTGTCAACCATAATGTGAAGATTTCAGTCGATCAATGTATTAGTTATTCTACTTACAAAATTCTTAATAAAGGCAATTAAAATTTTACTATTAGAAGAGTGGTGAATGCCTCTACTCTGTGTGAACTTTGTATAAATTGTCCTTGTGTTATTTCCTTTTATTCTGTAGTTCTGATTATTAATATTCCCTGAATTTAAGCAGAAAATAATATCGAGAATTATTATGAATGGTTGTTAAATTTTAAATAATAATAGCGAAAATTATTGGTGACTGCTTGCCTAAGAAGCTATAATGAAATTTTGATTGATTTTTAGAATTAAACTAGTGTATATTCTTCCTGTCAATATCACAAAATTTAAATTATATTTCACATTATTGCTACAAATTTACACATACAAACAAACATTTTAATATAAAAAAAATTAGAATAGAAGATAGAGAGATGATAATGGATTTTGGATCCACATACTTAATGTTCCTTTTCCAATTTAATAATTTTAAAATCAATTCGCACAATATTGACTTTAGGATCCTTTTTTTTTAGCACTTTTCCAAAAATTTTTTGAAAAAAAGTGCTTATTAGTTTCACTCTGTCCGTCCGTCCGTCCGTCCGTCCGTCCGTCCGTCCGTCCGTCCGTCCGTCCGTCCGTCCGTCCGTCCGTCTGTCCGTCCGTCCGTCCGTCCGTCCGTCCGTCTGTCCGTGTGTCTGTTTACAAAACTTCTACATTCTTAAAGATAGAAAGCTGAAATTTAATACGTACATAGATCTTTACTAGAAACTTATTTTCGTAGAACAAAATTTTTACCTATCTCCCCCCCTCTAGAAGTTATACCCCCCCAAAGCACTAAAAATGGCCTATTTTAACTATTTGTTGCAATGAAACCATAAGCATTTTTGAAATTTTGCAAACGCAGAAGGGCAGTGACTTGCTTCCCCTACCGCGGTATACTATAGTTAAACTTTAGAAAAACAAAATGGCCGTTCAAATTTACCGTTATCTAAAGTCCTTTTTTTCCAAATTTTTCATGTCGTTTTTCTTCTAGACCCCAGCCTGTAGAAGCTTGAAATTTTAAGAGCTTTTAGACATTAACAAGTAGTTCATTTCGTTAGAAGTAAATTTTTTTCCATCTCCACCCCCTCTCAAGTTATGGCCTCTTGAAATTTGTGAAATATGCATTTTTGACACCTTATATTTCTGAAACCGCAAGTTTTTTCAAATTTCTATAAACGCAAAAAGTTAACAGTAAATTCCATGAAATTAAAAAATATAATTATTTTTCTTAACTCACACAATTAACCCTTAAAATCGAGCATTATGTTAACCCCTGTTTATATTAAATTTTGCTTTATTTCAAAGACTGCATAAATGGTTCATCCTAAATATATGCAATCCTAGAAATAGTTTCGTTTATAAATGAAAATAATTTTAATAGTGTGGTGGATATACATAGACTGTTTTTAAAAGCAGTATTTTCACTTGTTTAAGGGAAAAGTGCTACAATACAAACCATTGGTTTGACCCAACTTTATTTTTATTGTATTCTATATTAAAAAAGAATAAGAAAAGCAAAAAAAAAAAAATAAAATTTTTGCTTTAATTTTAAATGTTTTTTATTTGACCTTTGTTGAATTTGTAATTTTTTTTTTTTTTTTGCTTTTTTTAAAGAAAATATTTTTTTTTTCTTTCTTGGGTCATTGATTATATTCAATATAATCTCTTTTCAATACAATAGAGAAAATTGTCCTTTCAAAATATGCAAGATTGGATCCCTGTTCTTGTTTTTTTTTTTTAAATTGAACAATATTGATCAGAGAAGGAAAAAAGATGCTTTAGATCCTTCATTTTTTTTCCTTTTTCTTCTATTTTTTTTTTTTCATTATATTATTAAATAATAGAAAACTTGAAATAAATGCTAAAGATATACAAGCTATAAGAAAATTTCATTACTTAAGCTAAAATAAGATACAAAGTTTATTGATGAGAAAGATGGCGATAAAAAAAAGTTGTTCTTAAAAAATCTCGAACTTTTGATTAAATTTTTTTATTCTTATTATTATTGACAGGAACGGGAAAATATATTCAAATTAAAAGCTATTATAACTATTTTAAAATTGATGGAGTCATGACTTTGTAATAAAAAAATAAAAAAATTGCATACCTTAGGGCTGATTATAAAAAAATTTTAATTTTACTGTTTCAATATTTATGTATAATAGTAAACCTAAAAGATGAAAACTAAATCTAAAATAATCACAATTATTTTTGTTTAACTATTAAAAATTTTGAAATAAATTGCTCCAAATGGCGCCCGGAATGATACCGAAATGATATCGGGACAATAATGAAACGAATGGTATCCGATATCATTTCCGCATCATTTCGGGCGCCATTGGAACAAAATATTTTTAGCAACAATTTTTGTTTTTGAATTTCCTATCCTAATATGAATGAAACTGAACCAAATTAAGTCTTAGATATCTCACTGAATTCATGACACCACATTAGATAATAGAAAAACTTAATATCAAATTGCAAGAAATTTAAATTTTCTATTGGAATTTTCTATTCATAATTTTCGAATTTCTCGTTTGTAACATAAAATTTTCATCTCCTGCTGTGATTTTGCTGTTCATTTAAATAGAAACCAGTAAACAATCTAAGCAAATTTTAGTTTTTAGTTCAACTTATTCTCTATTAAGGAACAACCAAGTTCAAAAGGAAGAAAAGAAATCAAAAATTATATTGCAGATCATACTTTCAATATTAAAATTTTCTTGAATTTGTAATTTCCAATAAAAAACACAAAAAATTTTCTTGGGTTTTATTTTCTTCTTTTACTTCAGTTCTTAAAGTTTTTATAGTCCTACAATATTATTTTAATCCTTAAGATAGAAAAAAGGAATATAAATTGTGTTTAACATATATTTTGACAGAATGAATAATGGTCCCTTTCAAGAATTAATTAATTTTTTTTTTTGTTTTTATATGTACATATGTATGCATGTGTATTTAATATTTAAATTTGGACATATACATACAAGTTAATATATATACAATATAAATAATGCTATAGTTTTATAATTATTATTTACTATATTGCCAAGTATAATATTAAATACTGTGTCTATGTATAGGTTTGCGTATAAAAGTACCATTAGTAATTCTTAAGTAAGAATTCTTTAGAAATTAACTTTTAAAAAATATAAAATTTTATATACAGGAAAAAGTCATACTTCAAGATAAATCTTATAAAGTGAACGGAAACATTGAAATTTTCCGGTCTTATATTCCGTCCATTATCATTTTTATTTCATATTTATTCTTTATATTTACAGTGAAATCTCTAAATAAGAAACATTTTAATATTATGTATAAAGTTTTATTTCATATTGCGAACAAATTGAGTAGGATTTGCCGTTTTTTATTGTTGTAGAGATGCCACTGTATATTAATTTGAATAATGAATTAATGGAATTTAAATATTATTTTGATTTAATATTAAAATTTGAAATTAAAAAAACAAAAACAGGATATGAAAATGGAATACAAATTGTATGTAGGTCACTATATATTGAGATCTATTTTCAGTAAATTGAAAACAAGAGGTTTATTATCTTGTTGTAGACGTTCTGCTTATTCATTGTGTTTAGAGTGATTTTCGAAATTTTGTAATTTGGAAATTGTTAGGCATTATGTGAAGCTAATTATCTAATAGAAGAAGAGAATAATTTGACAAATGAATATTTATTATTGTTTTAACAAAAACCTACATTTACACCACAGTAATGGTGGTTTTAAGCGATTTATTGGACAGATGAACAAATTAATCTGACAAATTACAGTAGCGACACTCAAAATTAGATTTGCTATTATATCCATTAAAATTTTCCACTATGTGAAAAACAAAGTGGAAAATTCAATATTTCGTGTTATAAAATAATAAAAGACTAGGACTTTCTCGTGTGACTGCGGGCTTATAAGAGGTCAAATTTAGACTGAATAATATTATTGCTGATTTCAACAAACGTTAGTGTCGAAAATGTTGATTGCCCTCACTATATTGCTCCTTATAATATATTTATTTTATAATTTTAAAAAATTGTTTTTAAATAAAATTTTCTTAAATTTTCTTTCCTTCTTTATACTAAATTTTTTTTTTTATTTATTTTGCTTATATTTACAGGAACTTTTGATCTCTACAGGAAAACGTAATCATCAATATTGAAAATCAGTCAATTGTAACTATATAGACAAGAAAGAGGAGTAGTTATACAGTCAGTATTGTGTAGTCAAGTAAGTATATTTATGATGTTTCCCTTATTTTCTATAGATCCTCTTCGATCCAATTTTTAAAAAAAAGAAACAAAAAATCTATTTAAGGAATATCTCCTACTTGTGCTTTGTTGATGGAAATGTTCTTATATTATTATATGCTATACAATTGAATGTACTTAGGTTAAAAAATTTATGAAAATTAAATAAAATTTTTTTTTCAGTAATCAAGGTAAATTTAATTTTACAATGATGGTAGCAAATGTTAGAGAAGCTAAGAAAAAATAGAAAAATTATTGTAATAAAGCTTTAATAAAATTATTTTGAAATATTTTCATAAAGATTTTAGTCTTCATCTAGAAATTTTAGTTATTGGAAATTTTATTTGTTGAATAACTTTAATATTTTAAAAAGTAATTACAATAAGAAATAATAATGATTATACAGGAATATTTTTTTTATGAAAATAATTTGTGCATTCATTAAATTACTAAATTGAATTGATACTACTAAAATGTTTTAAATTTTTAAAGTAATTCATTTAAAATATATGAAATTTTTCTATGGAATTAAGCTGTTTTGTGCACTCAATTCGAACATGACTTGTAGCTCAATTTGCGGGAATGATTTTAGTCCAAGAAAATGAGTTAATAGTGGCTGATCTGAGTTGGAGGGTCAGACTGTAATTATTATTGTTGCGTAAGTTGTCTGTTCAAGAAAAAAAAAACTCTTATACTCGTATGCAATACTTTTTGTCACAAAAGTAATTTTGGATTTTTAATTGTATTTCATAATAATTAAGTACAGTAAGACTATTTTTCTATGGGACAATAATCATTAGTTTCCAAATTTTATTTAATAAAAAAATTTATATTCCGAGAGATAATGCTATTAATCTCATAGCACCTCTCATTTTCAAAAATAATTTTAGAGATTTAAAAACATAAAAACGTAATTTTAAAAATTTTAATAATGTACGAATAAAATCTTCATACAAATACAGATATCATGTTTATCCGAAATGCACGTTCTACGTTATATTAGTATTTATTAGTTATAGACATTATGTCTATAGAGATATGTACGTGTATTAATTCCTATAATATAAAAAAGATTCACAAACAATTTATCTGTTTTCCGTGCATATACTTAATATTGTGTGTTCTTGTATTAAAATTTCTCTCATGTCTTCA
Source organism: Condylostylus longicornis (assembly GCF_029603195.1). NCBI lineage: Eukaryota > Metazoa > Arthropoda > Insecta > Diptera > Dolichopodidae > Condylostylus > Condylostylus longicornis. The sequence goes on from NW_026577982.1 coordinate 3,421,171, forward strand.
ATATAAGCTATGTGAGGAGGAGAAGACGTAAGAAAAAGTGATACAATGGTTATATGAAATTTTACATGGTCGCATTAATCATAGGAAGTATATCTTAAAAACTATGTCTTGAATTTTCAATGTAGGTTTGTAATACCTTATATTTACAACATTATCAGTATACCTACGAATACGTTCGTAAAAATATAGACTATGGTACGCAAAATCGAATACTCAATGTAATGGTTATTGTTATCGAATACTAATGGTAATGATCTCTTTTGGCTGACAGCCTAATGAAGAGAAATTGAATATTACAAATTCGTGAAGTATTGAGAAGTTTTTTGAAATGTATTCAGTATTCAGTTTTTTTGAAATGCCCGAGAGTTAGGTAGAACTTAATTATATTTAAGTTGTTGATTTGTTTTTACCATAATAAATCATTTAGCTGGGATTTGCTCGTAATATCATGTCGGAATTAGAATTGATGAGAAAATTTAATAAAATCTTGGCTGAACATGCAAACATATTGTTTGAAAATTTTTTTGGAGTTTTAAATAAATTCGTAATGTTTAGTGTAACATAACTAAATCAATGATTAGAATTTGAAATATTATACAAAATATTTCCACGCTCTCTTTCAATTTTTAGTATTCTGATGACTGTTTTCTACAAATATTGTACAATATTTGTAGTTCCCTCCATACAACTGAGTCTGAACTGAGCGTTAATATTTATTTATGTAGTATGTAGTCATCAATACTTCTTGCGATCCATTGCCAAGCCATTGTTTGAGACGAATAAAATTAAATTATAATAAATGGCAAAATAATAATATTTTATGTCAGTTATCCTTATTTTAATCCCATCAGGATACTGAAAGTTTGAAATTTTTTTCTTGTGTTCTTTTCTCATGCTTCGTGAATTTTTTTATTACTGCTTTTTATTTTGCAAATATTTTGCATTATTATTCTTTCTTTATTCTTTATCACGCACATTTTTTGAAACGATTTGATTAAATTAAAAAAATAAAAACTTTTTCTCTTCCCATATGCTCTTTATTTCTACATAGTTAATATAGTTAAATTGAAGTGAGATTAAACAAAAAACTGAAAAAATATTCTTGTGTTGTTATAAACAGATTCAAGTATGAGTTGAGATAAACTAATAAAATATAGTTAATCTCAGAAAATAAATCATTGTATAAGTTCATTGAACACAAAATACCACAAAACTACCAATAAAACGAGAGGGCATGTAAAAATTTAATATCTAATTAAGGGCATAACATTGTTAATTCAAATGCCAAGTAAGTGAAAATATTGTTACAACAGTTACTGTTCGTCATTGACAGTCAGACTATGTGGAATTAACTCCTAAAACATAAATCTTCAAAGGCCTTCTAGACCTTTCACCGGATATAATTCAAATCCTTGCACGTCTCAATTCAAAAGAATACATTTTGTAACTAAACGAAAGTATTTATTACCGAAAAGTTAACGAAGGAAACTAAAGCATTTGATAAAAAAAAGGAAAAGATTATGCAAGTTAATCTTATAAAGTTTTGTAAGATTGTTTTTTGAGCATTGACGACACAAATATTTTATAAAGTTTTTAGGATAATACAGATATTGATTTTATTATTAAAGAAAACTTCACTTGAATAACTTACTTACACGTTAATGTTTTAATTACTTAGCGATAAAAGAAATTAATTCATAACAATGTGGCAATCATAGAGCTTACGTCACCTCTTTGTAATATGTAAGCATTTTAAAATTACAAAATTACAAGGAAAGAATGGTATCGAACATAAAATTAAAACTAAATGCAAAATGCTGATAGCAGCTATTTCGAATGCTAGAAATATTCACTGTTTTACTATTTTCAAATTAATGCTGCTACTTGCATAAGAATAGATTTGTTAATCCGCAGCTTAGATAGATTTAAAAATGCTCGTAATTATACGCGATGGGTTTAAATTCAGACTCATAAAATTTGTGTCCCATACTAGCCGATAATCAACATTTCGTTTGCTTGTTGAATTGGATTATGATAAACTTGATCTCATACTATGCTATTTTAATTGTATACTGCTTTCTCTATAGAAATACTTTGTTCAACAGACAATTTTAAATTATAATACAATTTTTCTCTTATTAAATTAAAAATCATTATTATAATATTTAATTTTACTGATTGAATTGACAATGAAATTTTAAAATTAAATGAAAGCAATATATTTTTCTCTCTCTTTCTCTATATCACATTTTAAAACTATCAAAAATAAATTTATTCCGGAAATTTATGATTCAAATCTTAAGTATAAATTGTATAAAATAAATATAAAATAAATAATACAATGACAAGAAGTTAAACGATATTTTATATGTAATGTCATTAAAATGAAAATTTCGAGATGCAGAAGAACAAAAAAAAAAATGGATAAATAAAAGTCAAAAACTCAGCATGATTCCTGGGAAGAAGAAAAGAAAGATTTTCTTGAAAATATTTTTTGTTTTTTATTAAGGAATTTATTTTGTACACACACACAATATATTATGTTTTATGTAATTTTTTTTTTTTTTGAAAATACATAATATTTTCCTCCATTTGGCTTGTATATTGTGTATACATTTTAAGTATGTGGAATGAAAATGTAAAAATTTTTCATTTTTTAAGTAAATATTTTCAGATTTATGGAGAAAACATTAGAAAATTGTCTTCATTTTTACTTTTTTCATTCTGAAATTGAAATATTCCATATAATACATCTTTTATTTACTTAAGCAAATATTTGTCAAGGAATTTTTTTTATTCCTATATATATATATATAATTCAAAAACAGAGTTTGTGAGGACTTGTATAAGAGTATGTAAGTAGGTATTCGTTTAATTTAAGGTATACATTACGAATTTTTCGGTTAATATTCATGTAACTTTTTTTTTTAACATTTTTACTAAGAAAATATTTTCAAGTAACATTTTGTTTGGTTACTTCATTTAGATTGTTGAAGAAAAGTAAACAAGATGGAAAAAAATTGTATACATTATGTTTGTAAACATTTTTCCGTTCTTGCGTTCTGGAAACCAATAATGACGATATACTTGCAAATGTATAATATTTCCTTGCTCGGGCGCCATTTAAAGTTCCAGTATCATGATTTTGATTTTAAATTATTTCAACAATTTGTGGACTAAAAGCAAACAAGATATGCAAATTGTGTAATTGTGAATATTATGCAAGTGTAATTGCAAACATTTCTCCGTTCTTGTACTCTTCAAACCAATGATGATGATATACTAGTACATTTGTAATATCGTCTCAATCAGGCGCCAGTTCAGCTTAAGTATTATTTTAAATAATTTCAATAATTCTTTGAACGAAAGCAAACAGGATATGAAAAATTTGTACATTTTTAATTTGTAAATTTTGTAAAAATTATGATAACGATTTATTTACACACTTGTAATATTCTCTCGCTCGGGTGCCAGTCAAAATTAAGTATTATAATTTTTTGAATAATTTTAACAATTTGTTGAATCGAACTAAACAAGATATAAAAAAATTTTTTAAATTATGTTTGTACAACATTTGTCCGTTCTTGTATTTTGAAATATTCCCCTGCACGGGCGCCAGTCAAAATAAAATAAAATTATTTTTAAATAAATTCAACATGTCTCCGATATCGTGGAAGCTTATTACTACAATTTTTAATATGATATAATTTACTCTGTTTCTCGAGTAGATTTTTCTAAGACATTTGATAGGACTTTCACCTGATATTGAACAAAAGTGTAAAACAAAAACCCAACCCTTTTGTTTTTGGTTTCAAAAATGTAGAAATTTTAATTCTTGATTTTGAAATTCGAAAAATTTTCCAATTTTATAATTCAATAATTTTTAACTAATGTTTATTTAAATCACTGAAAATCTATTTTCAATTTAAAATAATTTTGAATTCAACAAGCGTCTTTATCTAACATCTTTGATAAAAAAAACTGTTTTGAACATTAATAAAACAAAAATGATATTTGACATTAAATTTTTAATTTTCTGTTAAAAACTTTTTTTTTTCTATTTTTAAGAACGAACATTCAAAATTCAATGAATTTTAAGTAAATAAAAGAAGAATATAAAACAACCATGCGCTTAAAAGTTTTGAAGAAGAAAGTATAGAAAATTTTCCAAAAAAAAAAAAAAAAAAAAAAACAAAAATTTATAAATTGAAAATATTTTTATATTTTTCTTATTTTTGTTTAACTTATTGTTGATCAGATATGAAAATAAAGTGAAAATGAAAAAAAAAATTTCTTTTCTATTTGTCCTTGTCATCATCAGTCCAAAGTTCTAAAATTTTTTTTACAAAAACAAATACGAATGTATCCATATAGTACTCGGCTCTATATTTTATTTGGAAATAGAATATTAGAATAGGAATTGTCTAAGAAAGAGAATGTGATGGATGACCAATGCCTATTTACAACATAGATAACAGATAATTGCGTTGCAGCTCATAGAATTAAAAGTATTTTATATTGTAATCGAATGGGTAAAACGGATCGGTGATACCATATGAAATATATCTCCGTTTAGTATCGTTATTAATCACCTTGTAATAACCATTCTTGCTTATATTTTTTTATTGTTTGACTGTGGTAATGTCAAATTTAGAATTACCAGAGGTTTTTCTTCTAAACCATGTTAGTGTTCATTTATGTGGTACTGATTCAATTTAGTCACAATAGTGTCCCAGTACACAAAACTTCTTCAAAGGTAGTTGATAACGAGATAAATGGTCTATTAATGATCCTTGGTCTTAAGTCATTTGTACACTACCGAAACATACTGTACTTATTGATTATTTTCTATTAAAAGTTTAAGTAGAGTACACAAGAAATTTTTGTTTTATTTTTTTTTGCCAAATTATATCAAAGATTTCGTAGTTAAAACTGTACAATGTATGAAATTAAAAGCAAACAGAAAAAAGAAAAACAAAAACAGGACGACGAAAAATGTGAGGAAACCAACGCTTGATTTTGGCGATATTTAAAAGATAAATATAAAAAAAAAAATACTTTAAAAAGAAAACCAAAGAAAAAAGAAATTGAGAGAAAAAAATTTTCTTTATCTTCTTTTAATTCCTAGAAGGATAAAAAGGATAAACATTTCTTTTTTTTTTTCTTTTAATATAAACGTTTACCATTTTTTTTGTTGTCGTTTTTGTTTCTTATATCCTTTTAAAATTAAAATGATAAGAAAAGAAAAATATATTCATTCTTGCTTTTTCATTTCCATGCAGAGAAAGACAAGAAGAGTGCTCGGAGATTAAAAAACATAAAAAAAGAGGGAAATCAAATGCCATTCCAAAACAATAAAGGAATTTTTTTATAATCAGTAAAACAACAAGGAAGAGAAGAAATGTGAATTGGTCGGTGCCAAGAGTATTACAAGGATGCTAATAACATTCACAAATATTTTACTTGTGTGAAAATTATATAAAATAATTTTGTTCTTTGGGTTTTCTTATTCTATCTTTTACTTCCGGTTTTTTAATCCTGTTGTTGGATTTCCTTGTGGTTAGTTTTTCTATTTAAAAATGGAAAATATAGAAAATGGAAATTTTTCTTTTTCTCTAATATTTTATGTTTTATAAGAAAATAAATTTTTACCAATTGTTCTCTTTGTTTTTTATATTTTATAAAATGGCAAATATTTTATTTAACTTAAGTGTATAGTTATTTTCCATAATTAGTAATTAAGATTTGGTAACTAATAAATTTAATTTTAGTTTTAAGAGAACATTAATCCTATCCTTTAATTTGGTTTTTGTTAAAAAGAAATGCAAATTTTTGTATTCCTTATGTGACCCATTTTCCTTTATTGCACTAGTAAATGTAACGACTTTAAAATTTTTAATTTTTGCAAGTTTATACTTGGTTCCGTATTTGAAGCGTTATCAAAATTATAGTGTCTAAATATTAAATAAATCGTATCTGATTCCTTTTTTTTGGAAAAGCGCTTATTGGGCTCCTTAGTATTTTGAAATCGATTTATCAATTCAAATCGGTCGTAAGTGTTAGGACGAGAAATTTTAGTTTAGGATTTAACAGATCCTCTTTTATGCATTCAATTTCCGAATCAGTAAAAATTATTTCTATTTTCAGCCATGGTTTAATGGCTTTAATGGGTAGTGGAAACTAATTTAACAGAAGGGCGGTGGGGGTTAAAAGTCCACATTAAAAGGAAGTTGTCTTTTCCTTGAATTTATTTGTTTTAATTATATTGCTTGCATGTGTAGGTGAAAAGATTGAGAGTGTAGGAGATCTGTGCAAACCGTACGTTGTAAATAATAGCGACACAACTCAAAAATATAATTTTGACTTCCGGAATTTAAAGTATTTATAGCTGAGTGTAGATTACAATTGAAGGCTAAAAAACGTGGGTATAGAACTATTTTAAGATTTTTCTGTATTATTTTGTTAGAGAAAAGTTTTATGTATAAAAGCAATAAAAGCAAGTTGGCGACTATGCATTTTGACTTGTTGTTCACGCAAATGTGCCAAATGTTAATCATAAATGAAGTTTATTGAAAATTTTAGCCAGAAACTCAGAGGGCTAAAATACACAATTGTTCCCCTGGATATTTTAACCTGTTCAACAGTTACGGTTTAAATATTATTTAAAATTTTCTCTTATAATTTTTTTAATTTAATTTAAGTTCGAGTTCTTGTATCTATGAGTTTGACAGCATTGTTATAACCTATTTTATGCTCCTACTTATTTTCCGAAAAGTAAAAGTTAATAAAAAAGAGAAAAGCAAATAAAACTTTATTTTTTTTTCTTTTTGCCCTCAACTTTTATTTTATCTTTTCTTTTATTAATTAGAAAAGTTTTGTCACAATTTTGTCAAGGGACGATTTCCTTAAAATATGGAATTATTTCGTTTCTATACGTACGATTCTTTATATATTGAGTTTTTCATTTCTTTAGAGGTTTCGTGCATTTTGCTTTTATTCTTACATATAAGAATAATAAAAGTTACGCTAAACAAAATGGCAAAAATAATTTTTTTTTAATTTTCTTCTTATTTTGTTGAAAATTTTTATTGAATTTTTGAAATTTTTTGTTTTATTCTGTCATTTTTTTTTTTGGACTTTAACGGTAAATAAAATATTTTCTACTTTAAGATATTAAGTAAAAGAAGGAGAAAAGGTTCTTAAAAAAGGATGATTTTATCAGGTCAATGTCAATATATAAAAAAAAACTTATGAAAAATTAATTTGTTCCTTAAGAGCAATAAAATAATTGTGAAAGGATTCCAAAGGTATAAAAGTGAAAGTGATTTTATGAGGTCAGGTCAAAGTGATGAAAACTATATTACACAGAATTTTGAGAAGTTTTGATTGGTTGTGTCTGTTCAGATCTCGATTCTTTTTGTATTGTAGATGGGTTATTAAAATTAATAATATGAGAAAAATTTGGAAATTTTTAATAATTTGGGTAAACAAGACGGAAAGAGAGAATCAGAAATCACAAATTTATAATGAGCCTATAGTAAAACATAACTGATAATAATTCAAACTACGCTCAACTCTTAATTGACAATTACCAAAATGGTGACGATTTATCACTGACCTATATACCAACTGAAAACGTGATTGCAATGAGAAAAATGTGGGGTTCTTGTAACACTTTCTTCTCTCACCGGGAAGATTTCTTAATTCTCTCTTTCCTTGATTTTTAATATGAATTGTTCGGGTTTTGTTTTTGTTGCAAATCAGTCGAGGCAATTAATCTACAGCGTTAACTTACATAGGTAAAAATAAGTTCGATTTTGCTGGGCTAATAAAGATTTTAAAGAATACAAAGAATTTAGAAATGATTTATACTATCTGTGAAACGACTGACTGTCTTTTAAATCGAGGTAATTGGCATGGCACAACAACTGTTTGATATAAGAATTTGAGAATGACATAGGACATGGAAACATGAATTTATTACTTTATTGTTAAATTATCAATAAAAATTTTAATAATTATTATTCAGAAATTGATTTATAATTCAAAGGTTGCTTTTTCAATATGTTCGTTGAATATTGTTTAACAGACCTACTAACTGAGAATGAATTTGCGAACTTCATGTTAATTATTTATTCATTTAGTAAAATTTTGAATAATACTTTTAAATAAAATGGCAATGCTAATTTACCAAACATATGTAATACAATCTTAAATTTAAGTGCTTTTAATGTGTGTAATCTTCATATTCACAATTATTTTATTTATTATTTTAAGAAAGCAGCATTTACATCCTGATCAGAAGCCTCTTAAATTCACAAACAAACCTTATCATTATTAAATTTTGTAACACAAAGGAATCTTTATGTGCTCTTAACTGTGCTATCAGAATCATTAAAAACAAAGTAAAATTTTATAATATTTTATGTAAGTATGTTTATAAATGAAGAACTTAACATAAAAATAATGTGTTCCATCGTTATCTCTATTGAATAAAATAAAATTATATATTAGATACTACCATTTTTATTGCACATAATTTAATTCTACATGAAATAACACCATGCGTGTAATGATTTTTATAAGCACCATGATTTTGAATTTTCTAACTCATATTTATCTCTCTTAATATGCTATTATACATATACACCATATTATGTACAATGTTACAAATGAAAAAATATGAAAGTATGTAATCTATAATTTTCATTTCGAATACACAAGATACCAATAATTTTCTAGTATAACAAATAAAATTCTTAAAAGTCGTCCCTTGTAATTTCTCTCTTTTTACTCTATATAATATATATATACATAATAATGCCATAAATGTCAGTTGTCAATATTATATTGTCACAATGTTAGAATGTCTTTTATTTTCTTAAAAATTGCTTTAACAATGTCAGAAGAGAAAAAAAAAATAAGAAAACTTTTATTTTATAAAAACAAAATTAACAATTTTTTTTTTTTTTTTGATTTCTAAGAAATTCAATGAAAATTTTTATTCTCCGCTCTCCAATGTCAAAACAATGCGGTTCAAAAATCAATACTTAATGTAAATATTTATGTAAGTTAATACAGAAGAACTCTTGTTTATAGTGTATAGAATTAGGAATCTGTTGTATAGTCCAGTGGAATAAAAATTATTTGAAATGTTGTCTAATTAAAAATATTTTGTGTATTACGTAGAAGGAGACAGCCGTGGCTATATAAAAACATGTGACTTTAAGCTCTCCTTCTTTATTGTTAGAATTTCTTTGGTTCTACGACGAGTAAATTTGTTTACGTTGGGCTGAATAGACGTGAGGTGGTTGAACTTGTTAACCTTAACAGCAATTAATAGGTTTCTTCATAAAACGGGCATCCTATGGAAATACTTCCTCTATAAACACAGTGAAAAAGGAGTGTTAGAAGAGACAGTGGTAGAAAAGCGGTAATTTAGTCATGCATTTTCGTGAATCTTCGTTTTAATTGACATATTTTAAATAGGTTTTTTCATAAAACGGGCATTCTATGGAGATACTTCCCATGTAATCACAGTGAAAAAAAGTGCTACAAGAGACATTGGTAGAAAAGCGGCAATTTAGTGTTTGTTTTAAGTGAATCTTCATTTTTGTGGAAAAGTATAACGTAGTTTACTTTATTAATTCAATCTAGATTCTACTGTATTTCTATAACTATAATCATCAATGGAGTCTGAATAATATTTCCATTTTTTTGATCAGTGATTTGTTGAAATTTTAATAATAATGACAGTAGATCATCATAATGCATAAATTTCAATTCAGTGATTTTAAAAAGTTTTAAAGAGTTACGTTATATAGATTGATGAGTTTCTAAAATAATGACTACAATAATAATATTTTTAAGATAAAGGATAATGAATATTTTGAGTGATCTTTTGTAGTTGTAACAAATCAGAGTAAAAGTGCAAAGCGTTTCTCGTTATCCGATGGAAAATGTCGAATTTTAAATTTTAAAAGTCAACAGCTCTAAAAGAGAGAGAGGCTGGGAGAAATTTCTATTTTAATGACAGTAGACGATGGGAACGATAAATTGAATCTAGTAAGTTCTTTCAGATTTAATTTTATTGAAAATTTGACAAAGAGAGAGCATTAATTTCGTCCAGTAAATTTTGTTTGAAAACCATTTTTCTACAAATTTTCCCAATCAAATTGAAACAGGAAGAAAAAATATTAAATGCAACTCAAAAATAAATTTAAAAGTGTTATTCGTTAGCTACCGGAATGATTGAGTGTATATGTATAAGATGTAATATAAGAGTAGGTGTATTTAATTTAGCAGAAAAAAAAAGGATATTAAATTTTATTTGAAATGTCAACGTTTGAGGTTAGTTAATTCCTTTTTTTATTTTCTTTTATTTCTTTACTATTTTGTACAATATAATTAAAAGTCTCTAATTAGGCAATTTTTTTCTCTTTTCTTGTGGTGGTAATGTGCAGCATGATTTTCTGGTACTTTTATATATGAAATAAAAAAAGTCGTATCCGGTTTTGTTACTAGTTTATTAAAATCCTTTCGTTCGTGTTTTTTTCTTTTGCTTGTTATATTCAACTACTCATACACCTTCATTAAACGTATACTTCTGATGTGAAAAAGTATTACACTTAAACACGCTTGTGTCTTCATTTTGTCGGTTTTTCACATTTTAACGTATGTATATGTATGTATGTATGTATATAAAAAATTAAAGTCTCAACAAAAAAATAAATAAATTAAAGCTTAATAGTTCGTATGTAGGCGTTAATACTCTGAAATTATGGTACAGATTTAAGTAATGAATGAAAATAAACGAGAGAGCGAATGATGACAAAAAACAAAAAAATTAAAGAGGAAAAGGATTTGAAAAAAAAAAAAGAAAAAAGGTGTTCAAACTGTTTTTTTTTTTTGTGAGTGGCTAACAATTTTCTGAATGCTTGGGTATAGTGAGAGTTTTATTGTCGGCTTATGTATATTGCGCCTCAAATAATATGGTGTTAAAACATACATATATAATCCGAGTCCTATTGCACAAACCAGGTTTTATATTTTGCAATCAACTTATTAAAAACTGTGCAAGGTTACTTTACTAACAACCACCTATAATGAAAGTGTTCAATCGACTGTCTTCTATAGCAACATCGCGTGCTATTCACAATATGCCAATGGTCTGACCAAAACCGTCTTTAATTAGAATTTTTCAAAAACTAATTCCACAGCTACTGCAAAAGATTTCAAAACCCCTGATTGAAAATCCAAATTTTTTTTTTTTTTCAAAATTTCACTAAGAATTACGAGTACTGAAGGGTGGTTTGATCAAATAAAAGTGTTACGATTTATTTAATTTGGAATACTTAATTTTAAAAAAATTCATGTCCTTTTTTTTCCATATATTTTCCATTTATTTTAGATTAATTTTGACAAAAGTTGAGGAGAAATAATAGTGTAGTTTCCAAGAGTTTATTCTTAACAATTTTTTTTTTCATTTTCGGTAATGGTGTGATTTTTTTTCTAAATGATAAATTCATGTCCTTAAATAGGATAACATTAAAGAATGTAGAAAAAGCTGAGATGTAGAAATTTGATACGCAACATTTGATAGGGTTTTCGATGCTTTTTTTTTGCAAATGTTTTTAATTTTTTTTTTTTTACTTATATTAAGGATAATTAGGTATCCTTTGAAAATTTTGTCGCCTTTTGAGGCAAAAGAAAAAAATTCGTTAATAGTTCTAATTTTTAAATAAAGTGTAGTTGAATTTTTGTGTTGTTTTTAGAAAGGGTAAAAAAATTGAAATAATTTTTACGTAAATTAAGTTAAAAGCATTTTTTGTTCTTGATTTGTGTACGAGATTTTGTTTAATAGGATTTAAAAGGATTTTTGTTTAATAGGATTTTTGTTTAAAAGGATATAATAAGTTTACAGGAGGGGGTGCTGTAAGGAACAGTGAAATCGTAATTGAACAGTTTCATAATCTTAGTCTTGCGCTAGGACAATTAAACTGATTCCTTGCAATGAATACGTTGGATAATTTTCATATTAGATTGTAGATTGCAAAGAAGGGGTAATAGTGTACCGCGACCAGAAAATATAGATCTATTTTGCCCCTCAAGTAGGTATGAGACGAAGCCCTACAACATCTCCCTCAAGACACACCCTCCTGATGAACGCGAGCAGCTTTGAAGGCCCGGCAGGAAGCTGGAGTGAGCACATAATTCTCTATTAAAGTGAAGCTCGTTATAAAAAAGGGATAAAAGCCGCGTCGTATTTTTATTATTCGCTTATCCAAAGCTTTATACTCGTACATTCAATAGTTTTTGTTTCAATAAATTTTGAGTCATTCAAATTAATTTTAAATTTTATGTAATTATTATCAATTTACCGGACCCTTTTGAAATATTTAAAAGTTTTCTGAACCAAGAGCAAAGTTAATTTTCAATTTTTTCAATTAATCAAAGTTTTTTTTTTCTATTCGATTATGAAGAAAAAAAAAACAAAAATTGATTAACGTTCTTTAGCAAATGAAATTGGCCTTTTGTTCTTAACCTTCTGTTAAGGGAATAAAGTTGCTAATAGAAGGAAAAAAGTTTTCAAAGAAAATTTTATAAAAGAATTTTAAAACAATGAATTGATCCGAAAGTAAAAAGAATTTTCTCTTTTTTTTATTTTCGTAATTTGAACTTATTAACTTTAATATTGCTATAAAAACAAAGGTTTGAATTAAAATTTTCTGTAATATTTAACTTTCAAAAACTAGTAATAAATAAGGCCGTCCGTTTTGAATTACCGTAGATAGTGGTCTGTAATTTAAAATCTTAAACGATTTGGGAAATTTTTGGGATTCCAGTTAATTATGACACTATCACTGCCTTAGGGAACACCACCTTAGTGAAACTATTTCAAGTAATACCCATAAAAATTCAAAATTAATTTTATATCTTATCAAGAAGTACTAGGACTTCAATACGGGAGTTTTGTCGTATAACTTAGACAATATTCATGCTTAATTGAAATTTAAGTGAAGTGTTCCACAATAAAAATTATGTAGCAATTTTTTAACAACCGGTGACTGAAATCGTGTTGGTAGTTCTCGTGCTACTTTTAACAAACAATTTGCTTCTACAAGTGCTCCTTTTAAACAAAATTTCAACAACTTCGAACCAAAATGTTTTCTGCAGAATGAGTCTCTTGCTCTCTTTTTATACAAATACTTAATGTTTATGTACTATTGTTAGTGTCGTCTTTAAGTAAAATATAAAGTTCGATATAGAGTTACATGGAAGGTCACTGGAATTTTATCAACTTTAATGATCAAATTTCAAACAAATTTATTAGAGGGATGAACCCTTTTTCACTATACTATGTTTTTGAAAGACCCACGTTATCTTTTCTCTTTTCATCGTATAAAATTATTATTTAAGTGTTCCATGAACTTCTTTTCTTTAATATTTTTTCATTTCGCTGTTGTTTCTTTTTCTAATTTTTGATATCATTGCTCCTATTTTAGGCATATAAGAATCCAATTTTGTTGTTGAGCATTTTTCATTTTATTTTCTTTTTTTGTTGTAAAATTTTATTTGAATAAGAATTCCTTTTTTAACGGTATTAAGGATTTTATGAATTATATTCGATTTTTTTTTTATTTTTCTTGTTATTTTTGTTATTTTCTCATAGTTTAATGTTCCCTTCTCTAAAGAGAAAAAATAAAACGAAAAGAAATAAATTATTTCTTTTATTTTTTTTCGGTACCTTTCGCCTTTCTTTCCTTTGGCTGTTTTTTCTCTCAACTTTTTAAAAAAGATTTAGGGTTTAATTACTTCTTAATGTCTTTCTTGGCAAGGTAATTTACTTTTTCTCCGCGTTAGTTTATATTTTCTCATCTCTTTTCTTTTCTCTTCTCTTTTCCATTTCTATTCTTTTTTGTTGCTTCAAGAAAGAGGAGAAAGCAAGTAGTAGGAGAGAAATTTTGTTTTCATCGATGAAATAGAATATTTTGAACTTAAAGGAAGTCAAGAATGTTACTTTCCGATCTAAGTAGGCACAGTATTAATTGTGGTGTGGCTGTAAGTATGTATATCGGAGGTAATTTGACGTATTGTGTTACTGTGATAAATTTTTATTAAATATTAAATTTTTTATTAACTGTAGTATGGAAACTGTAGGAGGAAAGTTTAATTGACTGTTTTAAATAATAAATAGGGAAAATTCTTTAAAAAAAAAAAATTTGACGGAAAAGTCAAAAACCTATTACATGTCTTTTAAATTTTTTTAACTTTATTACGTGTAATCTGAAAAGGTAATATGATTTTAAAGAATGTGTTAAGCCTATAAGTTTAGACTAGGGAAGAAAGGGTAGCATTTTTTTTCATCAGAGTTGCCCTATTTTTTACTTATTTGAACAAAAATTTTCTAAAATTTAATTTTTTTTTATGATTTGCCATTAGTTTATAATTGAAATGGTGCCGTGGAATTCATCATGAGAAACATGGTTTAAGATATTTTAAAAATTACAATATCTTGTACAATAGATTAGGAGAAAGCTCAGCATTGTCCTAGAATTTAAAAGTAGCAGCATTCATTTATAATTGAATTTTAAAAGTTCAATTCAACCCAGGTTGTACCTTACTAGTTTTATCACTAAATGTTCAATTACATTTTGTTCTTATTTATGATTTTATGAGATTCTACGGCTGACTTCATTGGAAATGGTTTATAAGAAACCATATTTTGCTGATAATTAGGGAAAAACTCAAATAATTTTTCATAAGAACAAAACAACATTAAAATATAAGAGTCTCAGCAAAATACATGGAAATTTTAAGGACAAAATCTCTAATATTGCGTAATAAAGTCGTAGAGTTCAAAACTTTTAAAATAAATATTTTTTCTGCTTTTTGTTTTGTATTTCAATATGTTCCTAATAACCAAAACCTACAAATTTCATGGTAATTTTCAAGATAAATAAAATTTTTATTTAAAATTCTTTTTAATACCCATAAAGTTTTAGAAAAATGGCAATTTAAAAATAATCGTTTTTTTGTTCTTCTTTTCTTGTATTTTTGGTTTATTTTTTTTCAAGGAAATTCTTTTGATGTTGTAATATTTTGCGAAAACAAACAAAATAAAAAGAAAAAGAAGAAAAAAATCAATATTTTATTTACGAACTTTACTCTTAGATTATCCTTAAAATAAATTAGTCCTTAAATTCCATTTATTTTTATTTTTTATATGTCTTGTTTTAAGTACACATAATTTAGATAAAAACGCTTTGTAGAACTCATTTAGAAAAAATCAGAAAAAAAAAAATACAAATAAATTCGAATAATGGTTTGTAAAGTAGCGAATTTCCTTTGAACAAGGGAACTTCCAGCGTTAAGAAGGTGGAAAAAAAAGTTTAAACGAATTATTTATTAGAGTCTAGCCTAGAAACTGTTTATATTTCAAATTCTTACGTCTCGCCGTATAAGAGAGAAATTTTGTTAAGAATTTGAAAAAACGAACCCAAGAAAGCAGTTAATTTGAATGGTAATATTCTCATTGCAAGGTAGAATAGGGCGAAATATCGCAAACGAATTATTTTTACGTTTTGCAGGATATCAAAAATGTTTCTGTTTTTATGAATTTTCGGTAGCCATTAGTTTTAGAGCGAGGGAGAGCGACGTAAAAGTTTTCTTCTAAAGAAACAAATTTATCAACACAAGATCAATTTTTGTTTGAAATTTCAAATTTTTCTCTTAAAAGATGTAGAAGTTTTGGAAAGAGGCGCAAGAACGGACTGGTGGACAAAGTAAAACTTATTCATTAACACATTTTTTTCCTCGATTTATTTGCAAATGTACTAAAAATGGATTTAAGTAAAAGATATTCTACCGTTATTCATAATTATTTGAAAGTAAAATTTTCCAAAAAAAATTCAAAAAAGAATCCTTGAATTTCTTTAAAAGTGTTTTATTTTTAATTTCACTATGAAATGCTCAAAGGCATGAATTTTTATTTAATGTTCTTTACAAAGATGCCTAAAAACACCTTTTTGAATTTAAATTGAAATTTTAAAATGCTTTTTATTTTAATTTTTTTTTTGCTGCTTTATAATTAGTTTGGTTCAGTATATTGTTCGTACCTAATGATTTATGAATTGTAGAGTAGGGTTTCTTTACTCAATTATATTTAAATTACAGAAGTTCTAGATAAGATACAAATAGCTCATAATTTATAAATTCATAATTAAGTTCGAAAATTAAATTGTTCATTACGATTTGCTTAAATAATCTCGACTTGTTATATATTAAAAAAATGACATACCTGACATTCGGTTGGCCATCTGGCGGCCTGCTGTGCACAGTCATTTGAACTATCCTTAGACAGGGCGAATAGATCTCTTGGTTCTTTTAATCTAGCTATTGGTCTTAAGGTTTTTTCATCAGTATTGACCTCCAGTTGATTTGTTTTTAAATTTTTTGATAGAAAACTACCAAGAAATCCTAGAAATAAAGAAAAAATTTAAAAGTATAAAATATTTTACAAATAAACAGTATTTTTTTTCAGATTTTTTAATGTTAACTATACGTTTCTAGTTTATTTTATTCGCCAAACAATAGTTTACTGGCTAACACTAGATACTCGTATGCGTAAGCCAAAGTTGAAATGAGCAAGAAAACAGATAAAGCGGTAGAATTTTTTCCGTTTTATGATAATAAAGAAATGGACTTCGCAATTC
Organism: Condylostylus longicornis; assembly: GCF_029603195.1. Taxonomy (NCBI): domain Eukaryota; kingdom Metazoa; phylum Arthropoda; class Insecta; order Diptera; family Dolichopodidae; genus Condylostylus; species Condylostylus longicornis. Next base: position 3,437,886 of record NW_026577982.1, read on the forward strand.
ATATTTTTTGTGCTCTACAGAATAGTGAATTCCGTATGGCCATAGTAGCGAATCTTATTTGCATTTCAACTGAACGAGCTTGTTAATAAAAAAAAGGGTTCTGGTAGCAATTTATTTCACGTTCTGGATATGTCTAAAACCGCCGAAATCATGCAGTTTTTTGTCTCTATATCATTGTTTTTTTTAAAAAATACATGAAGTCTGGCATTTGTGTTGACAATTCGTCATCAATCAGACACTTCGAAACAATGTTGAATTGGTAGTCGGTGATATTTCGCGTTCCTGGAATGGAACTTTGATTTTGACGTCTACTTGAATAAAATCGTATTCAAAGAGTGAATGAAAACGATTGATTTAGAGAAATTTTTCGTATGTTCCTGTAAATTTAAAAAACTGAAATGATTATGAAAACATTTCTTGCGCTCCTCGTATAAGTTTAGTCTAGCAATAATTTCAGTACAAAATTGTTGTATCTATGCAACATTTACCCAATTGCTGGTCACGACAAAGAAAAAAACTAGCCACCAGACTCAGATAATCCATTCATTATTCTTTTATAATAATTTTAAAAGTATCTACTATTTTAACCAACATTTCTATTTTTTTGCCCCATAATGCGTCAATATTAATTTTTGTATAAGCCGAATTTCTTTGCAATTCTTTTCAACTACAATATCGGAGACTTCAAAAGGAAGAAAAAAATTTTATTCACTGATCTGAAATTAATTAATTTTATCGTTTAGAAAATATTGCAATTTTAAGAGTATTAATGATAAAAGCAGACATTAAACAAGTCTGAAGCATGTAATCAAGCTTGAATGATTCTATAAAAAAAGAAAGAAGCACAAATAAAATTGTTTGATATTGATTGAATTGGGTAAAATAATTATGTGAATTTAATTTTCATAAAGGAGAGGCGCGTGGTAGAATAATAAAGAAGATTAAAAAAGTTATACAAAATTATTGAAATGATAAAATAAAATGAAAATATGAAAATTTTAATAAAAAGAGAAAAATCAGCTGCATATTATTTTTTCATTTTATAAAAATTTTTATTTCAAAAATATTTTTTCATGTTATTATAATCGTGCATAAAATTCATAAAAACAAAAAACGCAATGCAGTATTGTTGCCTTTCAATCACTTCTTTCTGTTCTTTCTTTTATCCTCCATACTTGTATATTATGGGCGTACCAAAATTGTACATCAATTCAAAATGTTTTTTATTTTTTTAAAATTTAAAATATTTGCAATACAGTGGAAACTGTTTAATGCCAAAATTTTACAATTACAATTTTGTAACAAAAGTATATCGAGTGGAAAATTTGGAAGTTTTGCACAAAAATTGTGTCAAATGAGTAATATAAAATTGAAGTTACAAGCGTTTCTTTTAAAGAGAAGAATTTTTATTGAAGAGATAAATAAGAGATTAATTTATTGTGTTAAGTAATTTGAGTTGAGAATTTTGAAGTCTTTCTAAGCGTGCAGTTTTTACTAATCGGGTGAGAAGAAATATCAATTTGAAATTCTTGTTTACTCATTTTATATTTCTTATTTTGTCTCAACAGTCAAATGATATTTCCACTCATGGTGTGAAATATTAAATAATTTCACAATATGTGGAATGTTGTGGCAATGTTAGCACCAAAAACATAATAATTTTATTGGATTCTTTCTTCGGTTTTGGTCAAGTCGTTCGGGCGTACTCTTTCAACATCTAATCTCTTTATTTCTGTCATATGCTTTTTTACAGGATCTTCTCTACACTTCTATTACCGGACTGGAGCTTGACTATCGACTTCAGTACTTGGTGGGTTAATGTTTTTATTAATCTCCAATTTAAAGCAGTAGACCAATAATCATCCCTGATTTTTAACGACCGCATTATATACAATGGGGTAGGTTATGTGATTGCACCAAATTTTGTATGTCGAGTTTTCAGTGGGAACGCAGTTCTTCATAGTAGGGAAATGCAAATACACTATTTTTAGAGAGATGTCGGTATTTTAGAGAGATGTCGGTCTGTGTGTGCAATCTAACATGTCAAGCTCCGCTGTAACACTTTCAATAAACTAAACAATACAATGCGGTCGGTTATTTGCTGACTACATCAGATTTTATTAATTATACGACTTCCTTATGAAGGAATCAAATAATAATTTGTGCTCTATATTCTGTAATTTTGTTGCTTTTACCTTTAATGATTTTACATTTTTATCACATTTATAAATGTAAATATTTTTAATGAAAATATCTGTAATAAGCTTTTGTTAAATACGAGTACATTTGGACATTTTATTTTCCATAATAAGAGAAAATTAATTTGAAATGAAAATTAATTTTCAAAAAAAAAAAAATATGAAAATGTAATATAAAAGAATAACGTAAAATATTTGATCAGTAGTCAGAAATCAATAGTAAATTTGTAAAAAAAAAAAGGATAATAATATTTAAATGAGAACAGGATTTATTTTTAACATTCATTGTGCATATTACATGCTATTTACGTACTTATGTACGAGTATATTATAAAATTAGTGTATTTTATTTATAGTTAACATTTATGATAATTTCATTTTAATGTAAACATGTGTGCAACAAGTTCCCAGAATAAACAAGAAATATATATATATACAAACAGAATGTTAAAATGTGTGTACGTAACGTACATAATATAGTTGTCAATTTTTAACAAGTTTTATTCGGGAGGGAAGAGTAAGACATCGGGTAAATATATTTTTGTAATATATGGGGGAAATAAGAGCATATGTATAAAAATTATGTTTTGTTTTGGGAATAAGGGTAGCTAGTATGCGTGTACTTCTGTTTTAACATAAAGAGGTTTCTTTTTTTCCCGTTTTTGTTATTTTGCCTTTCTGTTTTTGACATATAGTTATTTTTATGTTTCAACCATTATTTTAATTTGTTAAAAATTTTAACAGATTATTTTTTGACATTTATTGTAGGTCGATATTTGGTTATTTTCTTCCACTTTTTATTCGGGGGGGAAGAGGAATTTTTGTGAATTTTATTTATAATTTTGTGAATGGTTTTATTTCTCATTTCATTTAATTTATTTAAGCGGTTTTTAAAAATTATCTGTGTTAATGTTAAAATTTAAGCATCTCGAATTGCAAAAAATTGTAAGCAAATGAACGCTTAAAGCAATTTTAAAAAATGCACTCATTTAATTAAAAGATAATTGTAATTAAAAATAATTAAGTTTTTGACAATTTTAAAATATTTCGAAAACAATTACTCTTAAATCTAACGACCAAAAATAATTTGATGTTACAATTGGACTCTACATTAAGATAAAATAAAAATTAACTGTTAACTGTTGAGGATTTCAAATAACTTAGAAATATTAGTTACTAACAAATTTAGAGTATGTCAGTGTGTTTGTCAGTGTGTTTGTATTCCTCTAGTCCCCAATAATAAATTAATTTTAATTTTCGTCAATTTTCTCTTGGTTTGTACATCCGATTTGATTCTGAATTTAGCATATTCTAAGTTGATATTTTCCGTAGGCAACTCATATTTTATTTGTTCTTAGTGTTAAAATTTGTTTTAAAATTTTACTAGTAATGAAATTTCTATATATGTGCATATGTATGTCACCAAATTTATTTTCCAAAAATTTTGCATTCGAATAATTTTAGGTTTAGTGTTTGCTTTAAATCTTTTGTGATTTCCAACCAGGTTATTCATTTTACCGAATATTTTTAAAAATGAAATTTTCATCTCTTATTTTTTTCTTTTTATCCGTATACTGTTTTTAAAGTTAAAAACGAGTCCGAAAGCAGAAAAATAAAAATAATAATCCGACTTTGATTGAAAATGATTTCCAGTAGTTTTTAGGCGGATGCTCTATCAACTGCACTGAAGTTTAAAAAAATATTAAAAAATTGTTGGTAATAAATTTTATGAACATTTCAGGGGCTTTACTATGTAACTAGATTTCCGCATTTGCAGAGATTGCCATACAAATTGATTGGTACTACTTTATTATTGTTCCAAATACAAAATTCGTTTTAAAAAAATCGGATTACGTAGTAAGGCTCAGTCATTGAGAATTAATAATTTTTGATAAACCAAAATTTGCATATTCTTATATTAATAGAAATTGTTTCATTTAATATACCAAAATTTCCTCAAACAATCCTCTTATTATTTCTTAACAAATTTCCAAGTAATTTTCATTTTAAAGTAAATAAAAGGGATTTAGTATAAATTATGAAAATTAAATTTATAAGAAACTTTTCTCGTCATAATTCTAAAAAATTTCAATAATTATAAAATTAAATATTAATTTAAATATTTTATATATGTGGCCCCCAAATGTAAAAAATATTTACCTTAAAAATTCGCACAAAAAAAATTCCTATTTAAAGATTGTTGAACTTAAAAATTTTTTAATTTGACTTCAAATAAATTTTCTTCTGCTTAAAATTTAAACTATTTTGTCTTACAATTACAAAAATTTTTTATATGTACGTAAAACATATAAAAAAGGCAATAAGGCACACAGAAACCTGTTAGCACAATCACTTCAAATTTATTTTTATTTTTACTTTTGAAATTTTTTAAATTTTCACTTTTATTGTAATTTTTTTCTTCTTATTTTTTTTTTAATTACTCTGCTCTATATTTTTCTATAATCAATTGAAAAAAGAAAAGCAATTACTTTTCGAAAAAATAAAATTTTAATTAATTTTTTTGAAAACACACTTTTTTCCGGCTTTCTATAGTGACAAATTCCCGTTACCCGTATATAAAACTATGTAAAACGAGCGCAAAATGAAATTGCTAACAACAAGTGTACAAGGAAATATGAAATTTTCCCGCGTTTTAAATTTTTATTTTAACTTTTGAATTAATAGATTTTTAACCCTACTATATCGAAAAGGAAACCGCATGTAGTAAATGTTTTTTTTGAATTAAAAACATGTAAATTTTTTTACAAAAAACAAAAAGAAACAACAAGAAAAAATTTTGGATTTTTTTCAAATATTTTAATTACAAAAATTTTCACAATTTTTTTATTTTTTTTTTCTTAAATCGCTTAAAATTTAAATTAATTTTTTTTATTTATTTATTTATTTAATTATTTAATTTTTTTTTTAATAATATTAAGGCGAATGCCATAAAAAAAAAGCTTTTTAAAAAATTTTGTATTTAAAATTTAATTTTCTTTTATTTTCACATTTGCGGGAAAATTTTGCGGGTTTTAAAAAAAACAAGTATCATGACCGGGTATTTTTTTTTTAACAAGAAAATTAAAAAATTTAATTGAAAACGATAAGAAAAGAAAAAATAGAAAAAATGTAATCAAAATACCGAATATTTTGTGTAACGGCACTTTAACGAAAATTTTTTTTAAAAAACGATAATTAAGAACTCGTTTTTCATTTGATTTTCTATTTTGAAAAGAATGAGAGATTTTTTTTTCTATTTGAACTTCCTATCGGTAGCTCGGCACGGTTAAGACTAAATTTTAAATGAAAATATTTTATTAAATTTTTTTTTCTTCAAATTTTCCGAAAAAAATAATTTTTTGTTGCTTTAAAAATTTTTTTTGCTTGTTTTTATTATGTTTGTTTTTTATGTTGCTTGTGGAAAACAAATTGATTGTATACAGAATAAAATAAAAACAAAAACCACAGAATATGAGCAGAGCATAAAAAAAAAAATTAAAAAGAAGAACGAAAATAAAATTAAAATTGGGAAAAAGCTACCTAGAATAGAAAACTTACACTGAGTATTTTTAATTTGAATGAGAGTGAGAGTAAGAAAAACAAAATAAAGGAAAGCTCTTTTTATACTTATACAGAATTTATTTGTTTTATTCACCATTTTTAATAGTAATTATTATGTGTTGGATTAGAACTGTGGTGAAAATTATTTTGACTATGTTAAGGAATTTTTGTATATAATCTTGTTTTGTAAATTTTTCGGAAAAGTTTTTTCTTTTTGTTATGTAAACAAAATGTTTTTCCTTTTGAAAGCAAGGAGAAAGTATTGTAGGAGATGGAAATATTATATGAGAGAGAAAGAGAGAGAGAGAGAGAGAGAGAGATTAAAATTTTCAAATAGCTTTACAGAGATTATTATCATAAAATTTAATATGCCAAAATGTTGCCAGAGTTCATGAAATTTTGAAAATTTTTTTTTGCTATCAAATAAAATATTATGCAAATTAATTAAAAAAATTTTTAATTAAGATGAAATTTAAGTATTTCGAAATAGTTTTTTGAATTTGTCTGTTTGTTTGATTCTGGCACTTTGTGACACATATAAAGTTTTTCTAATTCCTGTAGATTATTATTTGGTCTTTCGAGATATTTAAGAGTTTTCGCCATAAACAATATCTGAAGTTTTGTGTTAAGATGCTTAAGATTAATTAAGACAAATAAGGGAAAATAAACGTGAAATTTTACATTTATTTTAAAATTGAAAAATTCTATATGAAAGTTGTTCAGTAAATGAATTTCAAGTCGAATTCCAACATCTCTCTTAAAAATCAAGCAAAGCTTTTTTTTTAACATTTTCATAATATTTAGATTTTGCGTGAAAATTCCTTAACTACACTATAAAAAGACAAAAAATTTTTGTCGCTTATTGGACTATAGTAAAATTCCAAATGTAGCTTTAGTACCCCAGAAAATATTTATGTAACTTTTATTATTTTACCCAATTAGAATAACGACAGAGCAATATTAAATAATTTGAAATTTCTTTATTTTTATTCTTTGCCTATTGTTTAACTCTCTTAAACAAACACAAAAGGGGCAAGGGTATTCAAAACCTGTTACAATTACTAATATTAAATATCATTTGTTTTCATTTATTTTTATGTGGGTTACTTAAACATTATTACAAATAATTTGCAAGTACAATTTTTTAAAAAAAAAATGTTAGTTGTCATTTGGGAAATTCAGAAAACAAAATCCATGTAAAGGAATGCGAAATAAATAAGATGCAATTTTATCGAAAAAGAAGAACAATAAAAAAAAATATGTTTTTTTTTTTTGCTTTGGAAAATTAGAAAAGCGCAGACTCAATAAATGAAAAAAAGCAGAAAAAAAAGCAAAAAGAGATGAACAGATAAGATGATAGGGATAAGCGTAGGAAATTGAAGGAAGGAAAGAAATGTTTGCTATTAAACAAAAACAATGTTTAAAGAAAAAGTAAAAAAATTTTTTTTTTCTTTAACTCGTAATTTATGTGTCTCAGGGTTATTAAATCTTTAAAGCTATTTAATTTAACCTTGAAATTTTAAATAATTATTGTGAAATTTAAATTCGTTAAACAGAGAACTAGGGAGAAAACAATAATTTTAATGAGAGTATATGAAAAGGACACTCAATACATAATGTATTGCATATAAGGATATTGTTTTAAAAATATAGGGAGCTTAAAGATTTAACGTGGATTTTCTATTTCTTATAATTTCTATATGAAGAAAAGAATAAAAATTTTGAAATAAGAAAATGAATTGCAGAACTAAAATAAAATTGAATTTTTAATTTGTTTCAATTTTTTTGTAATTTATTAAATTAATTTTGATGCCTTTTAGTTAATAATAAAGAGGAATATAGTAGGAAATTCAAAAAATATCCTTGAAAAAGTTTGAATGTAATTTCCTGAATGGAATTTACTATGAAACGTGCTTAAACCACAATTGGTTCACATATTTATAATCAGTTTTTCAAAATTTTGTATTTTTCGAAGAGCTATAATGGGCGAAAATAGAAAGAAACTTCGAGAACTGATTTATTTTTAATTAAAGTATATGTGCCTTAGATTCTAGTGGGACTTTGAAATTTTTGAATTGAAACCGATTTTATTCAAATTATGATAATTTTTTTTAAAAATTGCTAAATATCATATATAAAAAATAATTATTTAAAATGTAGAATATGTAACATAGTTTGAACCAGAAAATCAATCGCGAAATGAATTTCTATGGAATGATTTCTTGCGGAATTAGGTTCTATTTTTAAAAATTGGAAAGGAATTATTTGCGTTTATCTTTGCTTACCCATAGAAGTTTTAAGAGGAAGAATAAATTATAGAATTTCAACTATAGTATATAATTGTAGATCATTGAGTGTAAGTATGATTTCATTGACTATTGATTATGATTGCAAGTTAGGATTAATTGAATTCGCTTTCATTCGGGGGAGGAAACTTCAATTATACTGGTCAATTTTCTTATATTCCAACATGATTTTTTAAAAGGCTTTATTGATAATAAGACTCTTAAAACACCTATTTCATTTGATTAGTTATTCAATGATCGTCCTGGCAACGTGAATAAATTCAGACGCAATATATGATTTAATGAACGCTGGTAACTAGTTGGTCTTTTATCCAGATTGAAAGTATAAAATTTTCAATTTTCTTTTAAATTTTCTATAAAAATTCAATTAATTTTATAATTTTAATAAAAGCACTTAATTTACTTAAATTGCATATTTTTGGGAGCACATCTACTGAAATTGCTATAAAAACTAAAAAATAAACTTTTACGATATGATTCCTTTGATATTCATCGTCCTTTTAAAAAATTATTCTTCAAAACCACTAATTTGATTGTGTTATAATGAAATAAAAAACAATTCCACATTCTTTTAGGGCAAAAAAAAAAGACTTGTGGTATATGTGAACAATTTCGAATAAAAACTTGATTTTTCTTTACAGTTCATTGCCAATAAATTTAATTTTAGGTTATAGTTTATATTTCACATTCTATATGCGAACATACATAAATATTAAGTTGAAGGTTTATTTAATTTTTTTTTTATGAATTTTTGTTTGCGAACATTTTTATTTCACAGTTCACTGGTATAAGCCAATAAATTTTTTTTCATTTTAACAAATTAATATAGAGCGAGGATATTGACCAATCGAAACGTAAATTTTTAAAATGTTTTAAAAGTGTTGCAAAAGAAAAAAATTACAAATTCACAAAATCAATATTTAAATTTGAAATTTTGGTTAAATGAAAAATAAAGGAAAAAAAAAACAGAGAAATATGAATTGCGAAGGATTACTTATGTGGGTAAAGGATAATGCAATACCAAAAAAAAAAAAAATAATGAAAAATGATGTTACGTACTGCACGGTGTAGAATTATTCAATTTATTTTTTGATGGTGTAGCATTTTAATCGTTTGAGTTCTTTATGAAGTGTATAGAATGCAATGGCTTTTACACTTTTAGTTGATTATTTTAATTGGGACTTTAGATAAAAAAAAATCAACTGTTTTCCGATATCTATAAAAATCAAGTATTTAAAATTTATGAGATGTAGATGATAGATATACTATAGTCGTAATAAATTTGGGAGAGGAAATATAAATATCAATTGTTTGCAAGATTTTTATACACTCATCATTTGAGGCGTTCGAATCTTTTTATGTATTATGAAAAACTTATAAAAAACTAAGCAAAATATTTGATGACATTGACATTTAAATCTGTGTAGAGTCAAATTTACTGTACAAATTTACAGTTACATTACATTAAATGTACAACGACTATTTTTTAACTACAAGATCTTCAAATGTGTACAAGAGCTCTCTCTCTCTCTCTCTCTCTACAATTATTCTAATATAATTTCATTTTCCACTTAGTTGGCAATCGTCTCAGAGTTTGATTTTGTTCTATAAACGGTAATTGATTAAGAATATTTTCATCCAATAATTTATATTTTTAGCGGTATTTTAGAACAATTTTGTTATAAGAGATAATAACAGGCTAGTTATATGTATGATTGGCGTTTACTATACATTATGTTGAATTTCGCTGAGTTTATAAGGCGTTTTCGGATTACAGCTTCCGGTAAATATGTTTAATATATCTTTTCGCTTTTCGACTCCAAATTAGACACAAGCATCAATTGAAATGCTTTTACATTATTCCGATTTAATTTATTAACACCAGCTCATTGGTTCTAAACCTCTTACTTAGGCTCTTTGAATTCAACAACTGAGATGTAACTCTTCCATTCCGATTCTTCGAATTTAAATGTTCGTCTTCAATTCTTCAACTTCGAATCTTCGTATCAGATTCTTCGACAGCGTGCTGTGGATTACAGTTCTTGCCCTTAACAACTTAAATTAAAAATTACGACAAATATTTAAAGGATTTTTGCATATTTTGCAATTTTGCGCTGTTTTTAATTAAAATGACTAATAATTATTTTTATAATTATTCTGTTAAATTTTTCACAAATTAAATATTTTTGATATTTTAATTGATTACTCAAATTATTTTCAGATTATTTTTAAAATTTAAAATTTTTTATCAATTTGGTAAATAAAATAATCAATTAAAAATTTAGTTATTTTATTCCTGTTCATTAATAATTTTTATAAATTTAATTAATTAACTGAAAAAAAAAAATAACCAAAACACAAATTATAAATTTTTTGGCAAACAATTTTTGTTCCTTACTTTACCAAATAATTGTGTAAAATATTTTTAATATTTTCGTAAAATAAAATTATTTCATGGTGGAAGCATTGAATCATTTCTTATAATAATCTTGGCATGTAATAATTCTGCATGTGGCACTATTAACGCCTCCACACCTACGGAAATATGCAATTTTGTTTATTCCTATAGACATATATACAATTTTTCATGTGAATTTTTTTTTAAATGCTTTTACAGAAGAGGAAATTTTAAATGCTATGTTGCACCTGTTAGAATATTTTACAGATTTATGAACTATAAATACTTAATAATAAATTTTATTATACGAAATATGTATGTAAGTGTGTGTGTTTGCTTTGTACTAAAATATTACAGTTACTTATAAATTTATTGTAAAATATTGTTTACCTTGAAATATAATAAATTTATTGCTAATAAAATTTCTTTTTTCAATAATCATAAAATTTATTGTTTACGATGATTTTGAAACCGATTTTTAGCAATATTAAAATTTATGACTGCTCTACTATATTGTTAATATTTTTGTTATAATGTCTGGAAAATAATAAATAATTTTAAGTTAGTTTATAAGAAAAAAATTGTAATTATAAAGGATTTTGTATTTGAGTTAAAAAATCAGTTTGCCTCACTGTTTTTCTCGTGTAAGCATGAAGGGCGACACTCAAATGGAGTGTGAGCACAACAGACAAACACTAGCTATCGCCTTTCTGGTTTTTTCCCATTATCGAAGATTTTTTTTTAAATATTAGTTTTTAAAGCAAATGGTGGAAAATTCCAAGTGTAGTGAAATATTTTAAAAGTTTCAAAATTATTTGTTTCACAAAATTTAAAATTGAATAATGCTCATAAATACTCTGGAAAGCCCTTCTGAAACCAGCCGATGAATTGGAAAATTTTGAACACTTAAGTTTGAACTTTTGGATCATTACTCGTATATGCTATTTTAAATAATTAATAGATTTTCTTGAATAAATTCTCATTTTTGCTAATGTAAATTTGCTATAGAATTTTCATTGCTTTACATAGCATGTATGTAGCTACCGATCAAATTGTGTTTAATATAAATAGTGGGAACGAGACCAAATTTCTCATGTCGAATTTGCAACAGAAAAATTTTTGTATAGTGCCGAAAAAAAGACATTGGTCTATTTGTGTGTGCTTTCGTGTATCTCAAAATTTCGGCATTCGGGGTATAAACTAAATTTTTTTGATCTATTTGTATTAATTTTCATTCAGAAGGTTAGGCAATTGTTAAATAAAATTTTACTTGAGATATTCTAAATTCTTATGTTTCCGTTTTTAACCTGATTGTCGTCTGTTACTTTCTGTTTCTAATTTTAGTAGCTTGACAAATTCTTACAACAAACTTTTATTTTACATTTTTTATTTTATTTTCAGATCATTTTAAAGTAACATAGTAAATTAGGTAAGTAAATCAGAAAATTTGTTTTATAACTGTAGACTAACTTCCGTTCTGATTACGTGTTTTAACAGTTTCTCATTACGTTTTTTTTTCAAACTTTTCAAGTTTTTCCGTACGCTATTTAATCTTTTTTTTTCCAAAAAAGAGTAAGAAGAAAAAATAAACATGAATAATAATGGTAATTATGTTGAGCATTTATAACATTTCTATACCTTATGACTAATGTAATAAACCCAAATAACGACTTTTAATAACAAAAAAGAGAAAAACAAATATTAAACGATGAGAACGACAAAAGAAGAGAACAAAACACAAAAATTATTGAACAAAAATTTATTTATAGGTTGGAAAGGAAATTTCAAGGAAATTCCCTCTGTTAAATAAAATTCTCTCGAAAAAGCAACACACAAAATCATGTAAGACAAGTTCTATTTTATTGATCAAATATTACAACGCTGTATAAAATTAATTTCAGGTTGGTGGTTGACGGTTGCGTCATAATTAATATATAGATAAAAAAAATCAAAAATAAGTTAAAAATTTATCGTTGATCTCATCAATTTTACGGTATAAAATAGTACAATATTTAAACAATTCCTTTTTCCAAAAAGTTCTTCATGCTTTCTTCACAATCGTCAAACGTGGTCAGTATACAGAATAACGTGTAATAATAACGTGGTCCGTCTTAAAATGTATGGCAGAGATCAGCCTGATTTTGAACTCTTGTAGATATAAGTAGTGATTTTATACTATATCCATTTTATTTCTCAAATGACGCAATAGTATAATTGGAAAATTACATTTAATGTGTTTTTTAATTTGCCCCATCGACATATCTCTACTTAGTCGGAGACACAATAGATCCAACTAATAATCGGGTGAGGGGCATTGTCGAGGTGATTGTTCTTGCAATTCACAATTTATAATCTACAATGTGTCTCATCAATTTTGAGTGAAAATATCGACGACAATAAGTTTATAATTTTTAACATTTCTTGAATTTTATAATACCATTTAAAATATTTAAAAATATTTTTTAATATTTTTTTTATTTATAAACTTTGAATATGAATTTTATAAGTTATCAAACTTTTATATTAAATTTTATAAATAAACAAAAGAACAATTTAATTTTGTAGTTTTTAAAATTATAATTTTAAATACGTGATGTCCTTGCCCTTAAACTCACAATAATAATTGCATTTTATATAAAATTTAATCTATAAATTTTAAATTGTTATTGTATAAAATAAATATTGCCATATTCGAATTAATTGGAAATTTTTGATCAAAATTTTGCAAATTAAATTTTTTAATCAATATTAAAATATTCAATTGTGAATCAGAGTGTAGACGATTTTGGCACTATTTTATTATATTTAAAAAGTTTATTAAGAATTTTTCGTTATTTTTTTTTTTAAATTACAAGTTTTTCAGATTATATACGGGAACACATGTTTCAGATGCATTGTTCAAGCGTAAAAGAAGAATAAAATAAGAATTTCACAAATTTATAATAAATTTTTTTTTTAACTCTTAACTTTATTAGTGCAAAACCAATCCAAAATTACGTGTCAGATTTCTTAAAATAGTACACTAGAGCATGAAGACAAAGTTTATTAAATGCTCTTAATCGAAATGTAAAAGAAAAATGGGTCATGTTTCCCTTGTAATGCTGGCATTTTCTTCAAAGTTTAATTTATTTTCAATTCACGTTAAAAGTACTAAACTTATCTATATTTATACGAATACGTTTACATAGAGTAATCCTTATAAAATAAAAATAATAATAATTTATAAATTACCTTCATAGGATATCGTATAAATTGGAAATAGTTGAGCTTGTAAATATTGAACACGTTCACCGGCAAAACCACCGTGTGACCACGTCATCTTCATGTTACTTAAATTAAAGTCTCTATTATTTTTTAAACTAGTCCAAATATTTTATAATTTTTGTTATTATAAAAAATTTTTTTATTTTTATATAATTTGTTAATTCTTAAATTTATAAAAGTTTCGGACGATTTATTTAAGATAAATTCCGAACCGAAACACACTCACAATAATTTCATATTTAAATTTTTAAATTCTTTTTATGTGATATTAAAAAAAATTTGTTTTTATTACAAAACATAAAATTTTTTAGATGAAATTAAAATATGAAAAAAAATTTTTTTTTTTTAAATTCTGATTAATATTTAATTAAAATGGACGGAATTCATGAGGTATGACAAATTTTGAGTTTTTAATATTAAAATGGTAATAAAAATTTAATCAATCTCAAATTATTTAGTGAAAAAATAATAAATTTATTTTAAAAAAAATATTGTGTTTCTTTTATAGATCAGAGCTTCTCGAACTTTTTAGTTTAAAATTGAAATACAAATCTACGGTAATGTGGCAAAACTGTTCACAATTATAGGAGACTTAAATTGCTCAATTAAGGTTAATCTTTAACTAAAAATTTCCCATAAATATTTTATGAATTAAACGTAATTTCACTGCATTTAAATGCGGAGAATGGTTATGAAAACTCATTGTAATATTTTGATTTCGTACTAAGTTGATTTAAGCAGTTTGGCTTTATTATCTTAGATATAATTAGTGGATTTGATGAAACGCTTGCTAATTTAAAAAATAATATTTCGAATATGAATACTGAATTTCACAGAAATTAATTAGATTTTCTCCCAAAATTTCGATTTTTACAGATTCCTAATTTCGAATTACGCAATTTTTGCTAAAAACCACAGCTTATTGGGATTAAACGTAAAGGCTTTAATACTATAGTAAAATTTAATACTGTAGTATAGAAGAATTCAGACTGGAATTTAATTTTTGAATTGAATATAAAAGAATTGCTAAAAACTGAAATGGAATTGTAACTTGTTTTTAAATATTTCTATATTATATCCAACTTATTTCTATAGTAAATTTTCGTAGATAAGATCTAAATATTCATCAGTACGTATTATAATTTAAAACCAAAAATTATTCGTTTAAAAAGGTGTGTTTATTATATAAATAAATATTCATGTTTAGACCTTGAATGTGAATTAATTGTGGCAATAAGTAATATTGTGAATTAAAGTTTGAGAACCATTCTTTAATAGTTTTATAATTTATTTTATTTGTGGTCTGAAATATTGAAATTATTCTTTAATTTTGTATTCTAAAATCTAAATTATAACTATAACATTTGTTGTCATAAATTTTATGGAAAATGAACAATATAATACTTTTATGTATATAATAATTTAATATAATTTATATATATATAGATAGAAATAATAGATGGATGAAAACATATTAAATTTTTTTTAATAATTATAATTTAAAACACGAGCAAATTTAATTTTCTTTTTATTTTCCACACTTAATAATAAAGAGTTTTTATGCTCTAATTTTTCTTATTTATGATATTATTTTAAATATTTTGGAAATTTAAGTGATTTTATTTAATTCTTATTTATGATTTTGAATTAATAGCATAATATTATTAGGATTGCCAACTCTGTGTAATATTTCAATAATAGAAACTTGAATTAAAAATGGATTTTTTTTACAAGAAGAAAATTTTATGTTGTTGGCAACTTTAATGTTACTTTTTCTTTTAAAGTAATTTTTTACAAGCCTTATATTTTCAAAATAAATCAAATAATTGCAAAATTTATAATAAATCACGAATTGGTGTAAAAATCAATTTTGATTCCTCGATGTTTTTCGAACAATTGGCCGAAAATTAGTGTTTTTAACAAAAGATAATAACTTATAAGTAATAAAACTACAAGATGATAGCCAGAATTTATTAGGCGGTCACCATGGAAATTTTACAAAAACCAGTTATTTTCAAAATTCCAATTTTCCAATATGAAGATTCAAAACTTATGAAAAAGAATCTCATGGTACAACGTTATACTATAGCACTTTAGTACCATTCTCATTTCATTTATATAAATGGGAAATTTTCAAGCTGGAATTATTAAACTTAGATATAATAAAATGTGATAGCTTGCAATGAATTTGCAATTTTGATTTGAAATGGCCAAAAGTAGAATTTTTGGGGTTTTTAGAAAATCTATATTACTTTATGCAGAAATCGTATTTTATTAAGGGAAAATCAAAAATAGAATATTATTGATAATTATTTGCAAAGATTATTTTCTTAAGAGGCCACAGCTGCCATTATTTGAGTTTAATTTAATATTATGTTTAAAATTTCAGTTTATAAATTAAGTATAATTGCTATTTCTTCAGCAATTGTTTATTTGTTCATTAGTTACGCAGAGAATAGTGTATTTTAAAATCTAAATTCCTATATGCTATAATTAAATTCTTCTAAATTAAAGTTGTTCTGATGAAATTTTGAACTTGTTGAAATTAGTGCTTGAACTTGTTAATTATTGATTTAACATTCTTAATGTTAATTTACGTAATCACTTGGAAATTAATAAACATTCACCAATTTTTTATTAACTCTCATAACTAATCAATAAATTAAAATTAAAATATTGCGAATATTTTTAAACTTTCATTATAAAAACAAATTTTTTAACTTTTAAAAAAATTTTGGAAAAATTATTTAATTTTAATTTCAATATTTAAATTAAATTTTTCACATTTTCCAGACTTGTTCTCAAAAATCATTTTACTATCTTCCTCGATATTGTCGCAATATAAAAAAGTAAACGTATAAAAATTTTTTCTTATTACACATGATTTTTACCGCGAAACCTAATAATTGTTTTCTTTCATATGATAAGGAAAAACTGAATTGTAACTTATGAAAATCTCAATTGAAAAACTGTTGAAAAAATCCTTTCTTTCTTTTTTTGTTTATTTTTTTTTTTAGTAATTTCACTATATAATTTTTCTATATATGCGAATTTTATAGGTACGTCATGTTTATTTTACTTCTCTATATTTTGTTTGTTAATAGTACATAATATGTTTTATGTGAAAATCAAACTACACCTATAACCCTCGCATATCTTCTTTAAATCTAATGCTAACACTAACATTATGCAGGCAACAACTCATATTTAGAAAAACAAAGAACGAAATAGAAAAAGAAAAAACAATACTAAAGAGTTTCAATAATGATTTTGTTATTGTGTTTCTGTTCGATGTCTCGTGTTTCCAAAAAAACTAAATTATATTTTTATTTTTATATTATTTTGAGATTTTAGGTAAACACCATTATGCTCCCCGCACCCAACCCCTTTCTCATATTTTAGGTTTATAAATTAAAACTACCGCCTTTAATTTTAACAAAAAAAAAATCGAATTTTCCTTCTTATTGACATGCACGAATTTCTTTAGCCTTTCGTTTCCAATCAGTTTTTCCAAAAACTCAATTCTTCTAAATATACGAAATTTCATAGTGCTTATTGTAAACATTATGTATAAAGTGTACATATAGGTACATAGGGGGGCTGTATATTGATATGTTCCTTATAATTATTTTCATATTGTTTTTCATTATTGTGTAGACAGTAAAACGAGAAAATATAATTTTCGCTTATGACATACAATATGTCTGAAATTTTCAATATGGAACTAAGTGAAATAAACCAAAAAAAAATGAAAAAAATTTTTTTTTGAATTTACAATTGTCACAGTAGATTATAAGGTTATACAGTAGAAAATTTTTGAAATATTCATTTGGGTATATAAAATTATCGTATTCATTGATCGTATAGAATTCGAGTTGTACCTGTATGGTTCTTTATGTTTTTTTCACAGTTCACGCATAGTTCATTATATATGTCAATGTCAAATCGACTCATTCTATTTTGCCGTTTTGCAAGAAAGAAACTGGTGACGGAATAACTTTTTAAAATTTAACAAAATTAATTAAAAGTGAATATGGTGGATTGGTTAGTTGGGAATCTGCCGATCGATCTTCGAGATTTTGTGATTCTAAGCTTTTAGAGTATTTGTTTTGGATCTATGTTAATCTTCAAATACTTAAGCAGTAAGCTGTAACAAACGATAATTGTACAAAAAATAAAACAAATAAGCAAAAAAAGATGGTTTCTTTCTGTTGCTGGAAAATTGTGGGACTTGTATACGAAATTAGTGATGTGCAATTCAATAATTCAAAAATTTTAGAAGCTGATTATTAGACATCTCCGACGAGCCCTTTCAAACCTCCAACTTTAAAAAGAGTAATTCGAGACCTTGTTCTGAAAGCTGGAAATTCGGCTATAAGAAATTGTGTAAGATTTGCATCTTTTTTTTTTTCCCCCACTGGGGACAGAGGCCCCTATGGGTCGATGGGAATCACGTCGACCCATAGGATCTCTTGTGATTCCCATCCCCCTACATTAGCTCTATTCCTAGGCCCTCGACAAACCGCAGTGTGGCAGCCACATCTAGCTCGAAATCCCCCCCGTGGTCAAATTTGGACGACTGAGCAAAGTCAGATCCTGCCCCCCAGTCCCAAAAATGTCACAATTTTTTTTTTTCAAAATTTCTAAACTTTAATTGTGTAACGCAAACCGAGAATGAATACTGTAATGCTTATATCTCAGCGTTTAAACCACATTTCTTTCACGAAATAAAATATGAATAAAACCTTTGAGTATTACAAAAATTTTCTAGAATATTGAATATAAAAATGTTTATTATTGTCAGTATGATTGCAACAGTTCAATATGGTTGGTAACTAACCAATAAAACAATAATGAAAGTAATAGGGAACGAAGAAGGGTAATGATGTTCAAATTTGTACTACACTTACATTATTGTTTTAGCGTTTTGAATTGTATAGGAAGATTTTTCTGTGTGCTTTTTTTATCCTTTCGAAATAATTTTTGTAGTTTTATTTAATTTTCCAAAAACAAAGCACAATGAGAAAACTAGAAATTTAGTGTAAAATCAGAAAATTATTCGATAAAACCCATGAGAATTATCAGATGAAAATTTTCCATGTTTTTACATAAAATATTTTGTAAAATTTCCAATTTATGCAAAATTCTTTTAATAATATTATTTTGTAATTATTTATGATTTAAATTTCAGATTTGATTGGATTATAATAATTATGATTGTTTGATGTTGAACCAATATTGTTGCTTCCTGATTGGCAAATATTTTGTTATATTATATTTTCTTTAAACTCAATATAAATTCGTATATAAGTTTGTACATGACCCATCTATATTATAATACACATAACCAAAATCATATACTTGTGTTATGACTGCATTCTTTTAATAAAGTTACCGGACCTGAATAAAGTTTTGTTATAAAATATAAGGACCAGTTTTAAAGTTTTGTTATAAAATATAGCAGTTCCTAAAAATTATATGTATAAACAAAAGTATGATTTCCGATACCTGCAAGTATTTTGTATATCTGCCTCGGTATTAAATAAGTATTATGTAGGCAGCACAGAGTGTTTTCGTTCTAACAGCCCATACTATTAAATATGGAACCTGAGTGTATAACAGTTGCGTGTGAATTTTTTATTTTCGCCTCAACAAGTTCCGAAAACGGTTTAAAATTTTAAATATTATGTTTATTGTGTGTAAGACATGTTCTTTGTTAGTAAAATTAATTGTGGCTAAAAAAACTTAATTTTGCTCAATAACCTTAAACTATAATAGATAGAGAGTTTGTGTAATATGTCGAATTAAAACTTAAAATACAGGGATTTCAGAGAAACCACAATTAGGAATAGTTGCTATGTTTTTTGCACTTGAAAAATTAAGAATTTTTGAAATTTAAATATTAAATTAGTTTAGATATTCATGGAAAAGCTCTGAACTCTCTCAGTCGTCTGCTTTCCAGAGAAATGCTCGAGTTGTTTGTCTTCTAGGGATTCATTATCTCTCTAGAAGGCAGACAAATCTAGCATGTCTTGGGCTCAAAATTGAAAAATTATTTATGAATTACCAAAATTGATTTAAAGTACCAGTATTTTGAAAATTTTTGAAATGTGAACTATGCCTAAAAACAAAAGTGTTGTCTACTCATGAGAACCTATGCAACAGTATAGAGGAGAGTCATAAGAACGGAAACACTCTGTCTATTGGCTTGTATAATAAAATATTCTTTAATTTTGTGTTACTACGGTAAAATTACTTGACAAAAAGTAAACAAATATTTTTTTTATGATTTTAATTTTTTTTATTTTACATACACTTACATTGAGTCTTAGTGTTTATACATTACGGATTTTTTTTTATTTCTTTAAGAATATTATTAAAAAAAAATTTGTTGTTTATTTAAGATTTTCAAAAAATATAGATAACTATGAAAAAGAGAAAAAGATTAAATATATTTTTGAAATTTTTTTGTCACATTGACATTAAATCTCTTTGAATTTTATGGTAACTTTAGAAAATTTTACAATATCGAAAGTTCAGAGATATAAGAAACACTTAGATTCTTGAACTTGTACACATTGTACATTTAAAACGGTAATACGCTCTCACTGTTACTATTTATTGACAACTAACTGACATAAATTTAATTCAAGAGTAGTTGTACCCGTTGCAACCTATTAAAATAATTTAGAAATTGACAAGGAACCCTAGAGTTATTTATAAATTTTTTAATCGTGTAATGCTTGCAGTTAAAATTATTTGCTACGTCCCATAACTTGAACAGATCATGCAAGGATAAACATAAATAATAACTACGTTTACTTTAGATTAATTTTTTGGACCTCATATATCGTAATTATTTATAGAAAAACAGAATATAAAATTAAAAATTTCAATAAATTATAAAGTTTATTGGACTGTTTTTCAAATTCATATAAAATTCATATAATAAAAAAATTACTTGACAATATTTTCCTGCACACACATCTACGTACATTTTTATATTTAAGAGACATTGTATATTAAGTTTCAGAAAAATAAATTTAACAATAAAATTTAAGATGATGAAATGTAATCAGAATAACGAATCTTGTCGACTATTGGACTATAAGTGGGAATAGACGGGTAATAGCATTAATAATAAAACTTGTAATAACTAGAGCTATAGGACGCTTTTGCATATTCTTTTCGATATCACTTGCAGAATATTTGGACTCAATAGTAGCTTTTAAGCTTTCAAGTTGAACAAATTTTTTTCATGATCGTTTTAAAAAAAATATCCGGAGTAAAATTGAATTTGACTCAACTTTTGTAACGAGAGTGAGAAGAACAAAATGTACTAAAAATCAGGAAAATGTAAAAAATTTAAAAATTCCTGCTTACCTAGAGGAAAACAGAAAATAAAAAATTAACTTAAAATAAATATCAAAGTAATAATAAAATAAATTCAATCATAAACGTTAAATGAAATTAATCAATTTTCTAATACCCCGTAAATTATGCAATTTTTTTTGTAAACAAATTTTTGCTGTTCTTAAAATTAAAATTAAAAGAAATTCATTCAGGTCATTGTCATTATCATTGTTCGTTTTCTTCGTTGTCTCTGTTAAATATGCGAACAAAAAATAATAAAAAAAAAAAACAAAAAAAAAATTTTAATCATGCTGTCATATAAAATAATGTAAAAATATCATTTTCAAGAAAATGTAACGGTACATTGAACTCGAAATTTTTTCCTTTGTACACAAAAGAAGAAAAAAACATTCATTTCTGTTACAGTGAACCAAGGATGATTTAACAGCTACCATAAATGTTTTTTCCTTTCATTACGTTTTTGTTTTTTTAGTTTTTTTTTTTTTGGCAAAATTCCACATTCTCAGAGAGATTTTAATATTATGTACACCCGAATAAATATAAGCCGTAGCATTTGTGTGTATGTGAGTATTCATTATCGGCTCTCATTATATTTGCAAATAATTTTTTATACCCTATGTCTTAGGTATTTTAACTTTGTAATGGGAGTTTTTAACTACAGGAGTCGTTAGCGTTATATGAAAAAGTAATTTTGTTCAACGTAAAATTCTACGTTGATTTAGAAATGTTCGTCCGTCCGTTCGATCAAACAATAACTGGAAAACGACGAAAATTGAACACCACCTATAACTTGTAAAAAATTGCTTAGGGTAGCTGGCTTCAAAATTCAAAAATATTATTGTAAATATTTGAAAACGTGTGTCGAATAAGCTTTAATGTAATGGCTGTACTGGTAACATGTAGCTGCCATATAAACTTTCAAATATACTCGTATATATTTCAAAAAATAATTAATAATCAAATTATCATAGTGTAGGGTATAATTCATTCGGTTGAGATTTACTAGAATGTTTCTACTTGTTTTCCAATAATTGTGGGATTAATATTCTCTTCTTTTGTTATATTGTATTTCAAGTGGTAATAAAGAATAATATTTTTTAATTTATATTTTTATTGTGATCACAGTATGATGACATGCTGTTTAATTAAAATTTTTTTGGAGTGGTACACACATTTGACAAAGATTAAAATACAGATTTTATTTTGCATGTTAATTTGGAGTTTTATGATAAATAATCGTTTGTATATTATTACATTATTATGTTATTGAACTCCCATTTTCGTTACCCTATACGAAGGGTACATTGCTCTTTTAAAATTTGTGGTATAACAATTTATTTAAAAAATGTAAAATTTGTTATAAAATTTAAATAAGTTTGATTTGTTTCAGTTCTTAACTGCTTTAATGCTAGTTTAAAATTTAAAATTGGCCTACATGTGAAAAACTAAAATTGTGATAAAGAAAAAATTTCTTTGAGGTTCTTTAGTATAAAAATCCGTTTTGTTATTGTGATTTAGTCAGATTATTTGAGTCAATTATGTGTAGCCTTAGATAAGGTTTTACCAGTAAATTTCATTTCTAATTTTCTATAACTATATGCACGTGAATTTAAAAAAAATTTAACAAAGTTTAATCGGAGTTTGAATCAATAATTCATACATAGTACAAAATATTACGATAAAAAGGTTACGGGTCAGGGTCTTATTGGGTATTGATGAATACCAATTAAATATATCGATACTGAGGACATTACCATAAAGTTTTTTTTTTACTGTATTTTCTGATTTCAGTCAAAGATTATTAATAACAACAATAATAATAAAATAAAATTTAAAATTCCTAATATTTAAAATAAAAAACAAAAAATAAATTCTCTCTACCCCCGGTTTATAAATTATTCATGAAATTTCATTTCATCGATTTGCAAGATAAAGGGATATTTATTTAAAATTATAATTTTGTTTTTGGATTTCTTTCATATTAAAGTAGAAAATTTGATCTGATTTTTATTTTTTCTGAAATGGAAAGCATAAAATACATAAAATTTATCATGTTGTGTTGTACATGTAATAAAATACGTGGTAGAAGAAAATGTACTTTATCTTTGATATTTATTTCAAATTATTGATAGAGCATGATCAGAACGGCCTACGTATAAATTGAAATATCTTTGTCCAGGAAACGGAATGCTAGTTAAAATTTCAATAAGGTTGGATACTGTCCAATAATTTTTACTTTTAATTCAAGTAAAACTTAATGAAATTGTTTATTCGATAGGAGAATCCGCTTGTTTTCCGAAGTTTTTGTATATTCTCATTTAATACCCAATTTAATTTAGATATTAAATGAGAATATCATGGACTGTTTAACATATAAAATAGTTGCAATAAACTTGCAATATTATTTCGTCTTGAAATTACTCTTCTGAGAATACAAACAAAATTTATTTCACATCAAAATTGTCTCAATTCATTAAGTTGACCAAAACATAAATTTTTTTTTCACAGATAGCTATTTAAAATTATATTTCAGGAAATAGCAAATTAATTTTCAAGTCACGGACATACCTTTTCTTATCTTTTAATTTTAATGTTCTTTGTAATGTCCTAACCAATGTATAGAAATAAAAATAATGTATTAGGGAATACAATGGATTTAGAAGCAACTAAAGGATATTTGTATGGTCGCATAATATTTTTGTATAAATTGAATATATAATGAGGTACTTGTACATTTAGAATTTATATGAGAAAAATCACTAATCCCCTAATAAGAGAGAATTCGAGAATGAAATCGTTCTAAGTTGATATTTCTCATATTTTGGAAAATAAAATGTTTTACGTCATAGCAGTGGCTTAGTATGATATACCTTAAGTAATGTTTAAATTCCTTTTCTAGTCTATTTCTCTATTTGCCTTTACAAATGGAATATTAAATTTATTATACTCTACACATGCAGATGACATTACTTCACAAATATTAAACATACGCCAGAAAACTAATGAGAATCTCACAAAGGCTTTTAATTTCTGAAGATGACATTTATTTTATTGTTGATATATTTTAAAGGTTTCTCATACTCATTAACCGTAATCCTGTTATTGTTATGTTTTTTAATCCGTTTCATACCTTATCACAGTTAAATGTCATTTCTTATTTATTTCTTTTTAAAACTTTTTATCATATTTGGTGAAAAGAAAACGAAAAATAAAAAAAAAATAATAGAAATTTACTGAAGGAGAAGAAAAGAGAGAAAGAACCACAGGTCAATTTATTTTTGAAGGAATTAAAAACTTTACGAGGTCACGTCATAAAAAAACACAAGAACAAACACAAAAAACAAACAAAAAAAAATAGTGATCTCTTTCTCTTTCTTTCTTTAATGCTCTTGTTATTCTTATTATTCTTTTTATTACTTATTAGCTTAGTTAAATTTTTGTTAAAATGTTAAAAGTTTTGTAAATTAATGTGGGAAAAAAGAAGAATAAAAAAAATTTTTGACAATAAATTTAAAGTAAAAAAAAAATTTGAATAACTGAGACTATCATAAATCAGGGATTTTTGTCTCAAACACTTTTCCATTTTTTTCCCTCCTTTTTTTTGTTTTTTGTCTTTTTAACTTCCGGTTGATTACAAGTTTCCGTGTAACTAGAAATTCAGTTTTATTTCAATCTTTATACAGTGATGAAAGTAAATTTTTACAAAGTGTTTTTTATATACAAGAAATTTTAGGTGAAAAATGTAAAAAGAAAATGACTTTAGTGCTTTTTCGTTTTTTTTTTGTTTTTTGTTAATTTTCATTTTTAGTTAAAAAAGTAGATTTTCTAAAAAAAGAATAACAAAATTAAAAAAAAAATCATACTAAAAATAAAAAGAACTAAAAAATTTTGATTACATTTGTGTGTGGTGGTGTGAAGGAGGTAAGGATGACCTTCAAAATATTCACTTTTATTCTACAAAATCTACATCATAAATTATTCATCGCGAAACAGCTATTTCTATGACGGTAAAACGTTTATGTAATGCACACTTTTCTAGCTTCTATGGAACACTCGTGTAGTAAAAATTTTTTTTAATTAATTTCAATTTTCATTAGCGTTTTTATAACATTCATAATAATTTATCTCATCACTTTAAAATCCTTTATAAAAATATTTATGCTAATATTTTTAATGATATTTGTTATATTTTTGTGTGGTTGTTCTCCTTCTTGAATGTATTTGGAAGACAAGTATAGTATAAAAACTGAGTTTTGAAAATTATTTGTGAGTATTAAACATTTTCGTTGTTGCTGCCACAAAAGGAAGTAATCACAATAATTATTTTCGTTACTATAATATATCGAACTAGATATGCACACTGAAAAAATCACAAAGATATCTGGAATATCCGGAAGACGAAGAAGTCATTTAAAAAAAAAAACGCTCAAAAGTCTTAAAGGGAAAACAGAAGACTTAAGTGAGATAAGAAAACTAAAAGGATGGGTGAAGTACTGTGGGCGGGATCTCATAAGTGCAAAGGAATGTGACCTCGTAGGGAAGAGAACAGGTTGGGATACAGCAGTACTGATCTCAACATACTGGTGGCGGTGATAACGGCGCATTGCCTCTGAGGGAAATGAGGGTCTATTGATAATATCAGGATATGGCGGAAGTGGAGGATATTGCGGCATATCTATGAAGTGGAAGGGGAGGCACATCCAGGAGCCTTCTTTTATGATGATCTGAGGGACCTATTTAACTATTTTTGCGCAGCTTTCATGATTTACCAAAGAGGTTAAATTGGTTTCGGTAGATGTTTTTTTAGGATTGGTATTATATGATGGTTGTGGAATATTAAGCTAAGGGTTGTCGATTGGTCTTCTTGTTGGCCTACAACAGAAGCTTCAGCGGAGTGGCCAGGCGGGCCCCTCTCTGTTAATACTATTTCTCGAATAGTGAGTGGTTTTCTAGTTAAACACTTTGACACTACTGTAATTTTCGTAAAGAATTTATTATATATAATTTAATATATTAATTTTACAGATAATATGCCCATAAAATGGTAAAATTTAACTTACCAGTGGTAAAAAAATCAAATGTAAATGATGCATCCATATTTTGTTCTTTCTTCACTTCCTTGTTTAGGTGACAAAAAATTTATTGTATCGCACTTTTTTTTTTTTTTTTAGAAAACAAAGAATTTACAAAATGGCTTTAATGAATTTTATTGGCACACTTCTCGTCTCATTACGAAAAAGTCAAAAAAGTTTTTTCAAATTTCATTTTTATAATTTTTAATTTTGTTTGTTCAATTGGTCCTTTATTCCTTTTCGTTTTTTAACACTTTATAAATTCTTCATGCATATTTTTACGCATAAACACTTCGAATTCTCATAAGAAATTTTAAATTGAAAATACGAGGAATAGTTAATATTTTTAAAAAAATTTACAACTATTCAACTGAAATATTTTAATAGCAAAGTTTTTTAGAAGATTTTGGATTTTTTCTGGAACACAAGTTATTTGGTTTAGCAATTTAATTGCAAAATTAATTTAATTTTATTAACTAAGATTTTTATTTTATAAAACACGCAACAGTTTTGAATTTTAGCTCCTAGTGCAAATATACGATTAAGAATTCCGAATTAATTGTTAATTTAAATATAAGTGCCCTTAAATTAAAAATATTTTATTTGTAACTACGAGTACTGTGAAAATTTTATGCTAGTATTTTTAAACTTTTGCACATACGAGTATTACACTGCTAGGATACTAAAAGATGAATCCTTTTCATTGAATTTGTTCTAACACACAACATTCTAAGGTTTTTATTTTAAATTTTAAACATTTTTCTTTTGAAAATTTTTATTTTTTCGACAATAATAAATTAAAAATTGCCGTTCACTTTCAGTTTGCAATAACAATTTCGAATTTTAATTTTTTTTTTTCCAAAT
Organism: Condylostylus longicornis; assembly: GCF_029603195.1. Classification (NCBI taxonomy): domain Eukaryota; kingdom Metazoa; phylum Arthropoda; class Insecta; order Diptera; family Dolichopodidae; genus Condylostylus; species Condylostylus longicornis. The sequence continues at coordinate 3,464,923 of NW_026577982.1, forward strand.
TTTTTTAAGTTTTTATTTTTAACATATAGGAAATCCTTTTAGTATAAAGTTGAAGAAAAAAAAGAAATATGAAAAATTTATTGAAACCGATTTAATTCACTGCCAAAAGTTTTCTGAAAGTCAACAAAAAAAATTCTTGTTTCCGAAAATTTTTATATTCCAAACACAAAAAGTTATGCGGATTAAAATAATCGCATACAAAAAAAAGAACAACTAACAAAAAAAAAAAATAGAAATAATTTCGCGAAATTCTCTTAAAAAAAAAATCTAATGAACTTTTTTAGATTAAAGTTTTAACCATTTTTGTATTCAAATATTCGTGTGTCATTTGTTTTCAGTTTTAGTTTTGTTATTTATTGCAAATTATTTTTTTCGATTTATTATTAAAGTTAACTTCCATTAAGGTAAGGTTAAAAAAAATAATAATAATAACAAGAAATGTAAAACTTTAATAATTTGTGTGTTTGTTATCTCAAGCGAGAGAGGGCTCTTTCTATTTTCTACCAAATATTTTTCAAAATTCTTATTGTATTGATATTTTCAGTGAAAATACATTTTTCTAATATTTAGTTACATATACAGTAACTTTCATAAAAATCGTGACACCTGAAAAATTCAAGAATAAAAGACCTTTAATATTGAGAAGAGGTAGACGAGTGCAAGCATTAAAGTAGGTGCACATGCATCCTATTAAGTTAGTATTGATTTAAAGGCTAAGAAGTTAAGACAAAGCAGAAAAATTAGTTGTTATAGCTTTTCAGATGAAAGGACTGTCGCGGAATTAGAAAAAGAATTAAGGCAAAACCACTATTTCAAATTGATTAAAAAAATAATGAAGCTACGGTGTAGAACGAACTGTTGGGTGTAAGAAACCGCGAAAAACCTGACTTTAAGAAGAATTTTTTTTTATTTAAAAATTTAAATTCTATTTAAATCTTATTTCTCTATTTAAAAATTTTTTTTGAAATAGTCTTCCAGTAAAAAGGTGAAATAAAAACGGGCCAAAGAACGTTTAGCTTTAATCGTGTATGGGATAACGTGATATTGTCAGATGAATCCGAATTCAAACTTCATGTTAGCGACGCACGCATAATGATCAAAGAAAAACTGGTAAACAATTAAAAGGAAACTGAATCTATTAAGCCAAATGTCTATTAGATAAATGGGAGGTGGGAGAAAGCTGGCTTTAATATGATATCTCTGTTTTATTTTCAGGAACACATTTGCGACTTAAACGGTAAAACAACTTTGAACTGTGTATCTTTTCACTTAAGAACAATAACCATTTTTTAAAGTGTCGCAATATTTATGAAAACTAGTGTATAGTGGTGTAGTGAAATAAATTCCAAAAATTAAAATTAATGGAATTTGTAAAGTGGTGTCTTACTGAGGGGTAAATATATAAAAGTAGTAGAGTTTAAATAGAAGTAGTAAAGCTTAAAGAAGAATACTTGATTATGTTATTCTGTTATCAGCTTAATTATAAGATGTTTCAGTGATGGCTCTGTCCAATATCTTCATATAACTGTAATAATATCGTGATTTGTTGAAGTGCTCAAAGTTCATTTTTAAAAAGGAGTATAAAGGACGAAGGGTTATGAGGCTCTCGCTCTAATTTGGTAAAATTAAAAACCTGATTAATTTCACAATGAAGCAGATAAACGGATGAATTTCCACATTTCGTATTGTGTTAGTCGTATTGTGTAAATTCGATATATCGGCATCTAATACAACATCACATGAATTTATTTCATCAAGTCACAAAAATAATTTATATTTTAACAATAATTTTTGTGTTCATATAATATACTCTATATGTGTGTATGTTTATATGTGTATGTATGTAAATATCAAAAAATAACAAAATGACAAAAGCTGGTTAAAATCCTTAACAAATTATTTTGTACCGTTTTATTATTTTCTATTTTAGTTTTTATATATTTATGCAAAAACAAAAAAAAATGAAAAATGCAAATAAAAAAAAAAAATATTCAGAGAATACAGTAAAACGGGCAAGGACATTTTTATAACGCTCAAATTAAAGTGGTATTTGTGTATTTTGAGTAGATTTGAAAAAAAAAAAATTCTCTTTTATTTTTGGATTTCTAATAATAAAATTCTTCTATATACTTTTGTACATTTTTTTTGTTTTTGTTTCTATTGATATTATTGTAAAATTAAGTTTATAGTAAAAATGGTAGTAGTAGAAAAAGTTGTAAAACATTACAAAAATACAAAAAAATAATCGTAGTTTTACGTGATTAACATGGATTTTTCTAGCTTCTTGCTTTTTTGTTTTATTCAATATTATTCTGAACTAACAAGCTAAAAAGTTCATTAAATTTACTTCAAGGATATATTCGATTAAAAGGATATAAGTACAAAAAATATGGTATAATTGGGATGAGTAGAGAAGGAGAGTAGAATGAAGAGAAAATTATAGAGAAAAAATGAGAAGAAAATTATAGAGTGAATAGAGTTTTTCTTTATTATTGTTATTATTATTATTTTTTTTTTGTTAACAAAGTAATAAGTATAACGAAAGTGAGATATTTTTGTTGTTTTTTTGCAAAAATAATAAATCTATTATCAGAAAAATAAAACAAAAATATTATAAAATTAAATTGCAAAGTTTTACTCGTAATTTTAAAGTTGTTTCACATGCGATTATTTTAGAAAAAGAATTGAGATTTTTTTTTGAAATAAAAAAATTTTTTAATAATTCAAAACGCTCTTTGTTTAGAAATTTAATGTTTTTAAAACAAAGAGAAATATTCTATTTAATTTTTATGACTTATTTGACCTTCTATTTCTATAATATAAATTAAAAATAATAGCCTTTTTTTTTTATATTCCCTTGAAACTTTTAATTTGTCTGCATTTTAAAATAATAGAGCGATTATTTTAAGAACATTTTGTTAAATAACAATAATAAATTAGTAATTATTTAAATTATTTAAAATAAAAATAGAATCCTTTTTGTTTTGTGAATTGAGTTTTTATTAAGTATATAAAATTAATAATGTCTGGAGGATTTATTTTGCTCGAAAATATTAAATTCATTGCTGTAAAATTGTTTTTTGTTAAATGTTTTAAATTAAGGATTAAAGGCGACCTTTAATTTTTAAAATTTATTAACATTTTATTAATGTAGAGATTTTGAATGCTTATTTTAAGTAATAATTAATTTTTCATACTTAAATAAAAATTGCATACTTTTAGGGTGGAATTATTTAGAGAAAATTTACATTAGGGCAAAGAATTATTATGAATGGATGCTTGATTATTAGAAAGAGTTCTCATTAAATATTTTGTAATATTAGAAAAATCGTGGACATAAGGTGACAATTTTGATTACAATACTCGTAACTATTACTACATCTGATTTTATAGCATAACTATTTTTGAGCAAAATCTCGTCAATTTTTTATCTTCATGTTTACTTATAAAATTAATGAAAAGTTTCATGTTACTTTATGAGTGAAACTTCAACTTTATGAGTGAAGAATCGAAGTTTTTTTTTTTTTGAAAATCTCCGTAATTGAAGTTATTGGCTCAACATTCTTAAACATTTTTCTAAAATTTGATTTATTTAAAGGAAAGTATCAGAATATTTAGCATAAATTTCACTGTACTTTGTGTATGGTTAATGTGAAATCTTTTACGACATTAGTACATAATTTTGTATATTCAGAAACGTTATATGTATGACAACATTAAATTTCTATTTTAATAATTTATTACAATTTCACGGTAACTTGCCTACAAAAATAAATCTTACATTTATTGCACGTGTTGAACAAATTATATGTTTATTTATTACCGTATTATTTATGATTTTGTTATATAAATGTTATTACAATGAGTTGTTAAAATATCTAAAAATATTGTTAAGAGGTGGCAACATATTATTATACTTTGTTCTTTCAATCAAAAATATTTATACAAATTATTGTAATATTAATTTTCAAGTACATTGAAGTTATTTTCGCGTATTTTATTGAAAATTTTTAGAAAATTATTATTAATTGAAATTTCATTATTAGAATATTTTGTAAAACAAGTTTATGACTTCTGTTGCAATGTACATTGTATTTACACGATGTTATATTGTGTGGCTTAAATGCTAAATGCTGCAGATTAAGGATATTATTAATTCTATAAATAATTTAAACACGATATTTCAGAACCGAATGTTCTCTGAAAATGAGAGTTCTGCTCAAAAAGTAATTGCTCCTACAAAAACGTGTGCTGCGAAAACAAAATTTTCAAATTTTTTTTATTTGAGTCCTATAGCAAATTTTGAATTATTGAAATTCAGGGCTCAGGATTTGAAATTTTACAATTGAAAAATTCTGAGGGCAAAGAAGCAATAAAAGAATTTTTTTGATAGCCGCTTGTTTATACATTGGAGTATAAGACTCACGGTCTCAATCTGGACGAGAAAAATCCAGGACTATATTTTTTTTCGAATTGATAATTTCGAAAAATCTTCCAAATTTCAAGAAAATTAATTTTATACAATTCTTTATTCATATTACATCTTAGAATTTGTTTTATGCTAGACGAAAAATATACTGTTTTACATGCTGTTATTACATTTCCAGTTATTAACTCAGGACTTTTAGTTGATACGAGTAAAAGTTGAGAAATATTAATTAAAAATTTTGGAAATTGGATTTGATTCAGATTGAGTATTGTGCTTCTACATCAATTTACACAATAGCTAGTTGATAATATTGAAAATATTTTCTTTATTAATTCCTTAACGATTTCGTCACTTTTATTACAAAAATTATGAACATTTTCTCATAATTTTCTATATTTATAATTATTTTTTAAAATTATATAAGATAATTTCAAAATTTCAATTTCATACTTATCACATCTTAATCGATCTACAAATTATTGCTATTCGTGTTTGTTGTTTTCTTATTTCTTCCTATCAGAAAACTATAAAAAAAATTTATGCGATATAAATACAAAATTAACTAAACCAATTGATAAATTGTATAAATGTATATGTACGTATGCATATAGAATGGTAGGTATAAATATAGAATGCTTGTTAAACAATATGTCTAAAAATATTTGACCTAAACGTCAATACAATTATATTATTTATTGTAGGTAAGTATTCAAAATTGAACTGTAATAAACTTAAAAATCAGTTTTCCTTTCCACGGAAATTATTTACGATATAAAATAATGAATAAGAAAACCAAAAATCAGAAATAACAAAATCAATTTTTTTTAGTGCGAAACTCTCAAAATCATATATACATAAAATGTATATAATGTGGAGAAAGACGAACACGCAAACATGAAATGAATTGCTTGAAGAGTTTTATATTAGAAATCGAATAGAAGGTACGCGTTAATATGCTCATATACTCGTACATATGTATAAATAAATAGTAAAACACAAGCAGTTATTAAAAATATACTTTCCGATATGAGGTCGATAACCTTAATTTTTAAACTGAAGTTTTCTAAAATTCTAAAAATAAAGAACTTACAATATTTTTGATATCTTTGCATAAAAAAGTTTAAGCATAAAATAATCACGTTATGAAGTTAGTTGAAATTTTTTAATTACTTTTAATAGTTGTGTTCAATTTTACCAATTTGTGTATTTTAATTCGAATTCCAATATTAGAGAATTTTGCAATACAAAAATATCAAAAAAGAAAAAGTAAAAGAAAATCGTAGTTCCGTTCTTTATATTAACAATTTTTTCTGGTGTTCGATATTAAAAGCCAGAAAAATGATTTTAATTCAAAATTATAGCAGAAATAGCCCGAAATTTCCTTATCCCGTTCCAAACTTTGAAGATTATGTAATAACACAAATCGTAAGTGAGATTTCTTCGAACTCTATTAATAACTTTTATTCGAATGTATGAATTTTTATGACACTACAATCTGTTTGTGTACCTTAATATTGTCAGAAACTAAAAAATAAAAAATTTCTTGCATTTTATTTCTTCCTTTTAAATACTTTATAATAATAGAAGTTTGTTTGATCGATTCTTCTTTCGTTTAGATTCATCACTACTGTATGTATGTATGTAACATTCAAATTCACCAATACTTTTCATTTTATATATATGTGTTTTGTGCTACAGTCAAATCCGTCCGAAATTATAAGTTGCATATTGAATAAATTGCAATTCAAACTTTCAAAACCCAGTTAAAAATGTAAAATAATTTTATGCTTTCCCATTTTTATGATTTTTTCCAAAAATTTTTTTAAGCGGATAATAGCAGCCCGTATAAATGTAAAAACCCTTCTAATTGCAAATTATATTATGGCATAAAATGTGAATGGAAATTGTTAAGTTTTTGGAAATCATTCACATATTCAGATATTTCTCATTTATAACAATATAGCGACATCTATATTTAAGTTTCTTTCTAAATCTTAATCCATTCAATGGGAAATTGTCAATTATAAATGTGCTATTCTATTTTGAGCTCTTCAATAAAATTGCTATCAACTATGAATTTCCTGTAATATATAAAATTGTGTCTTCTACTTTTTTTTAATGAATTAAATTAAAATTTATATGAATTTGAATTAAAAATATGAAAAAAATTCTTATGTTATGAATATAAAATTGAAGAGCCGCACTTGGTAAATTTAAATATATTGCAATTACGAGGTATCATCGCTCAAGAGTAAAAATTTTTCAATAAAATTTTGTATTCATTGCAAAAACTGCTTAACTTCTTTAATTTTTAATGTTTTTGAGTTTTCCCTTTTTCCCGGGTTGGACTGTAACACATTCAACATAATATATCTCTATATTATATGTATGTATAGATATTATATGTGTATGTATGTAAGCTTAGTTTTTAAATAGAATATTGCAAATAACAAGAATAACAAAAGAAAAAACAAAATTAATCTAAAATTACATGAAAAATTAAAAAAAAAATTTATGATAAAAAGTTCAATTACACTAAAAAAATTTTATTATCCTGATAAATTTTTTATCAAAGGAAGAAATTTATTTTTTTTTTTTTTGTATTTTATTGTAGAAATATTGAAAATTGCGTCATAATCCTGCTACATGTTATTTGAAAATTAAAAATATTTTCACTTCCGGTTCTCATAACACACAAACATGTATGAAATTGAAATAGAAACAGAAAATAAAAAAACAACAAAAAAAACAAAAATTAAATTAAAAAATCCAATTTATTTTTAGAAAAATTTTTTGATTGAAATTCACGATTGTCATTTAAATTTTGCTGTTTTTTCTATTATCGTTTTTTTTTTCTGCATTTTTAATTTTTATAAATTATTGGTGTACAAACATACATAAATGAAAAAAAAAATTGAATTTATTTTTAGAATTTTTTTTTGCAGTTTTACAAATTATTTACAGTAACAGTTTTAAAATTTCAAAAATTTTCATTTGTTTTTGTTTTTTTATTGATATAGAAAATAATTGAGGTGAACTGAGGTGAATAACCGTTTGTTACCGTTATTTTATCTGCATAAAATTATTGTGACCGGTTTTTTTGTTTTCTCTTTTTTGTTTTCACTCTTCTATTATTGTTCTTAAATTTGAATTTTAATTTATTTTTTTAAATTACAATTCCCATTTAATCAATTTCAAAATATTTGAAAATATTTTAATTAATTAATTGAAAAACAAATTTAATAAGGACTTTAAAACCATAAAGGAAAATACGATTAATTTTTTTTTTTAAAAAAATTTTATTAAATTTTTTTAAACTAAAAGAAAAACAACTTGACGACTGTCATTTCGATTGCAAAACAGAAAAAGACTGTCTTATTTTATCATCGGTATTTGGCAATGAAGTTCCATTAAATACCACTATATACGGGCATAGAAGAAGATGGAAAAGGATATCTAATATAGCAAAACATAGCGAAAAAATAAAAAATACCTTAACAACATACAACACTCTAATAAATTATTTTGTCCTTTTTTTTTATTTGTTTATTTGTTTTGTTTTGCTTTTTCTTTGCTACTTTTCTTTTCTCTGTGTTTTTTGTTTTTGATTTTTGAATGATATTTTTTTGTCAAAGTGTTACGTTTATTTTGTATTATTTTTGTTATCCTAAAGGCTCCTTTTAATGAATTGAATTATTTGTGGAATTTCGAACATTATGTACACGTACGTATGTGTTTTTTTTTTGTCATATAAAGTGGGACGCTTTTAATGTTTTCTTCGTGTTCGCTTTTCTCTCTTTTTTTCTTGTTTCTTAAAGTTTTCATATTTCGTATTTTAAGAATGTTGTATAACAAAAATAGAATAATGTAAAAATATAAATATATGCAAAAAAGTGTTATTAATTCAAAGAAAGGCACAGCATGGCAAGTTATTTGTTTAAACTTCTTAAAAGTGAACAGAATTAATGTAAAGAAAGCAAAATTGTTAATATTTTCGAACAATTTTTGAATTCTTGATTCTTTAAATCTGTTAAGGTTATTTTAAAATATCGTATATGATTACAAACTTATAATGTTTTAGATAAGTTCTTCATGTTATTTTAGGGTAGCATTCACCTAAAGACCGGGCGTTCACTAATTAGAGTCTAATATTGTTAAGAAAATATTTATTGCATTTTCAACTCCTGATTCGTTCGTTTCTATATAGTCGATGTTCATTTCTATATACATATACATAAATCTCAATTTTTCTCAAATTATTTTTTCTATTTAATTAAAAGTGTTCTATTTCAAAAATGTCTCAATTCAAATTACATTTTTGAATTTACTAATTTGATCTACTAACAAGCTTAAAACATATTGATATATGCCACTTACAATTAAACTTTATTTAAACTTAAATCTTCGTTGTTAAAAAAATTTTTGTAAATTAAAAAAAAATTATTTCTTTTAAGTTATAATTAAACTTATATTATAACCGGAGTAACAGTGCACCATGATCGCATATGTGATATAGTTGAAGACTTAGAATCTTTATATAGATTCAGAAATTATGGGCCTTATCATATCGAAGCCTTATATGTAGATCGGATGAAGCGAATTAAATTTTTGGCTAATTGGAATTGTTGGTGCTATATGATTAACGAAATGGTTTAAATTTTAAACGAATAGGTTGCCAAACTTTTGAACGAAAAGTTAGGCGATTTAGCAATTTTGTAATGCTATTTTTAGCGTTCATAAACAAATTTTCTCTTTTGAAATACTTAAATTAATTTTTTTCAATTCATAGTTAATAAACGAAAATATTAGAATTTATAAAAAAATTTAGAAGCTCGTTGGAGCGAACTCAGTTCCATATCACAAAATCTAGAAAGAATCGCAAGAACTCGTGAATTAAGTTCGGAATTGATTTTATAACTGCTTCTTAGCATTTCGGTTAATATTATACAACCAATGTCAGAACATTGAAATTGAATTTTAATAGATTTAGTGGAAATTAAAACGTGTAATTTTATTTTTGGCCTGAAAAATTTCACCTAATGACTTTTCTGTCAATAATTTCAGAAACGTTATACAAAGTTGATACATTTAAATTTCAACACTTAATTTGAATATTTTAGCAATCAAATACGCATTTAGAAAATTTTTTCTCTCCTGTTTTTATTTTTTTTTTTACTAAACTCTTAATAAAAATATAAAGGACAAAATCACAATTTTCTTAAATCGTTTTCCGATTTCTTATATACACTGTTTTTTTTTTATCTTATAATTGCAATCCTTAATTTTTTATTGATTCCTTTTTTTTTTGGTTGTTGTTGTCTTTATTCTTTCAATACGTGATATTTTTGTAATACACGCAAGACCACAAGTTGTTGTCTCGAAAAATAGTCTTAAAAAAATTTTGTTTATCTTATACATTTTATCTTTATTTTTTTTTTATTCATACAAGTATGTATGCATGTATGAATATATTTACGATATAGAAGTCCCACTTGACATGTTAAGTTAATCAGATTCATTCTCAATTTATAATAGAGTTTGTGCAGAATGAAAAGAAAATTATCATGTCCTCAAAGCAATTTGTTTTTTTTTTTTGTTGCTGTATTCTTATATAGTTTTGTCTTCTATTTTATATTAAAAATTATCTAGTTCAAACGTGTTTCCAACAATTCGATATATTTTCCATTCTGTATAATAAAAATAAAATATCAAAATAGAAAATGGTTGATTTTAGCAACATTGGGTTTGGCGTTTGAAATGAGAAATTTTTTATTGAAAAAACTAATAAATAAAGTGTAATTCAACAGTAATCGAACAATTAACCGCTTTGTATGAAATATGAGATTTGTATGAACGCGTGTATTACATTGATATGAATTTGTATGAACGTGAATGACATTGATATATGCAATCATTCTGACATGTTGCAACTGTATGAAAATAGTTGTTGGTTGGACAATACAATTTGTTAGAATGTTAACATAGAATTACATTTTATTATTAAGATCATTATTGAATATGAATTAATTAAATGTAATCAATAGCAAAGTAGGTGAAAACGCATTCCAGTTGGAAAAAGTGTACAAAATAAATGCTTTTAGTCGATTAATCTATAAATTTCAAATTTTTTGAACGGCATTTCCGATTATAGATTTTGTGTAATTAAAAATTGTATTATAACAAATATGTATGATTCTATGCTAGGACATTTGTTTGTTTCATACACAATATTAAGAAATTCCCGGTGTAAACAGTATTAGTAAGAATTTTATAGTAATTTAAAGTTTGCTTCATTTTTTTTTAGTATTACAAACTTATCCGAACATTTTTATCATGTTCAATATCATATATTGTGTCTCAAATATAATAATATGGCAATTTGTATTTTTTGTGTTCATACATACATATAGATACTTGAATTTATATGGTAATTGTGTCCTTCTTTTCTTTTTATCATTTTGATTTGGAAAATCAGAAAATACACGTTATATACATATACATAGCCGAGTACATAATGATCATAAGGAATTCAATTTTCAATTTATTATGAATTTTATTCTTATTTTACACGATATAATTTTATTAGATTTCCAGAAAGTAGAAAAATATTTTTAAAAGAAAGGAATTGCATTAGAAAACTATATCGAATCATAAACACATTATCGATTATAGAGAGAGACAATGTGTATTATTTTGATATTCTGTTGAAAAGTTACCAGGAATAAATTGTAATAAATAGAAAAAGTAAGTTCCAATTTTTTTTCTCGTATATTAAATTAAAAAGTTTTTACTTTGTTCGATAAAATATTCTGGAAGTTTCTAGATACACAACGCAAGAATTTAGTATTTTTAGAAAAATTTTCTATTTGCCTACTTTAATGTTCATCATTTTTAACCAAAATTTCGGGTTAAGAAGGCAAAAGAAGAAAACTATTAATAAAAAATCTATTTAATTGTTAAAATTTATAATTTTAATTTATCATATGATTCTCGTAAGAGTATCTAAGAATGTAATTCAACGCTATATACATTAATAAACATAAATTTCACATTTTGTGGCCCTCTAATTTTAATTTATAATCCTAAATTTAATTAAGGTCTTACGCATAATTTTTATATTTATCGCAGACTTACTACAATTAAGAGTAATTTGGTATATTCTTAAAAACGTGCAACATTCTTTTGTATAAGAAATATTTTTCTGAATGCCATATCCTCTTAGAAAATGTAATTGGGTTTTATTGTGCAATATAAATATACTTAATAAATTATTTACTTTTGTTATACGTTCTACATATTTATGTGCATACATTACATTATTTAGAGTATTGAACAATACTAAATTTATTAAGTAAATATAAGAAGGTGTGAAGGTGTTTTGTATATGATCCAAATTTATTTTCATGGTATGAAATAGTTAAGGTAATTTTTATTATCCTGAATAACCACATTATTATATGAGCAATAATTGATAATGAGAGTAATAATAATATTCAATTGTATCTTTAATATATTCATTGATAAACTGGGGCTTAATATTTTTCTTATTTGTCACTAAATTAATTTCGCATTATTTTGGAAAGAAATTTATTTCATGCTATTAAGGTTTCCATTCGAATACGTGGTGCTAGTTTAGCATATATATACGTATATTCACAGGTTTAATATTAAACTCATTTTTATATTGAAAACAAATTTAAGTAGGTCAAAGATAAAAATAATTCGGCTAATTTATATTAAAGTTCTAAATTTTTGTTTTATTTTTAACACATAAACTCCCGGAAAATTTTACGAAATATGTACTTAATTTGTAAATTAATGCATTGCGTTCATATATGTAAGTATATGAAACTTTGAAATATTCTTGCTTATCATATTGATTTTTACGCCAAAGATAGTTTTTAGAACATCTACTTATAGATTTCGGTCTTATATCTTAGGTTATTTTTAAATAATTTTTAATATATAAACTTTTTATTTGGATAGAGTTAAAAAATGTTTACAGTTTTATTCTTTAATCAAAATTGGGTACAACATGAAGGAGTACGAAGCGAAAGAGAGAATACTTCTCCTTTTCTAGTCTCTGTTCCTCTTTTTAAGAATTTGCAAAAATCTTATTCTGCATATAATAGGATTTTTTTTAACTTGCTTATCACGAGAAATATTATGGGTCGACGTAAGAATCTCCAAATCAGCTGGTTCCCATTGCAAAAAAATTTATTTTCTTCGATTCAACAAAATGTTTTACTACTTTTTCTGTCCCCCTTTCCACTATCGGAAGTTTGGACATCATATTCTATTCATAGGTAAATACTATTCACAAATTTTAAATGCTAATCAAATTTTTTGTTTCTCTTATAAAAATTTCTAACCAGCTAAATATTTTGTACATATTATGTACTCGTATACATATTTAATACATACTAATTTTGTATATCTTTCTAAAAATAAATGAATTGGAGCAGCGTTTCGATTGTTATCAAATTCTGATCGATTAATGAATAATCTACAGATATTAAACCGCATCGAAATAAATAAGCTTTTATTTTGAAGAGAGAATCTAGTATATACATATGTATGTGTTTTCTCACAACTATAGGTACACAAAATTATACATACACAAAGTATTATGATAACAACGCAAGGTGTGCTAGAAAAAGTCAAAAGTTTACATTTTGTTTTTAATTTCTTGTTACTCGGAATGTAGAAATACTTAGACTTTAAAATTGAATTTTCTCATTTTTCGCAAAAATATGAGTAAATTTTTGACAGTATAGAATTATTGACATCATCCAGAACAAAGGAATGATGATTGAATTTTGTTTGCTTTTGCAAAAAAACAAACAAAATGTAAATATATGTGTAATATATGTGTGTGTAAATGTCTATTAAATTGACCATGAAAATGAGTTTAATTCCATATGTATATACACACAATTTGTAAATAAGGACCCTTTTGTAGCAGTTCACTTTATATTTTATACACAATAACTTTTTTAAATTGAGAAATAAAATACCCTGTCTCGGAGCTTATAAAATTAATTTCTTGCCTGCTTGTATTGTTTACATAAAATACACCATAGAATAAAGCACGTGAATGTATAATTAAATACATAGGTATTACAATATGTACATACATACATATACCTATATAATTTGTTTTGTATGCAATCAAAATTAATATTAAATTAAAAATCGGGAAATTACCACATAGCGAAATTTCTCTTTTAAAATTTTATTAAAAATATTGTAAACTGAGAGAAAACATGAAAAAAAAAGTTACTTACTTATTTGTTTATGAGCGCACACATACATATATGTATATTATGTCATAGCAAGTGTTGCCAAATAAATTAATAAACCTAAATATCTTATTTTTTTAAAAATTAAATCATTTTAAAGATTCGATAGAAAAAATCTTCATGAACCCTTCGAGATCTTCAATTGAAGTTCAATTGAAAAAAGTAGGAAGCCAAAATGTGCTGATTTTAATTCGAATCAAATTAAACATCAAAAAGAAAAACTAATGACATGCACAATGACATTAAATATCCGTATACGCATTTAGTTAATGCGCCAAGTCGATTAATATAGAATTAATTGTAGCGGAGAATATCAAAAATTTTCTGTCATGCAGGTAACGTTACTAGATATAAATTCTCAAAAACTTCAATAGCAGTAAAAATATTTAATATTGAAGACATTTTTTTATGCAAACTTTAAAAATTTTTAAAAATCTTAACTTGAAGTTACAAAAAATATCACGCAAAAATCTTCATTTTGAAGAATAATCTTCACTTTTGGTAGAGCGTGTTATAGTAGTGGCTTCGCTCTCATTCATTCATTCAAAAATATTTCATTTCCATTCGTGTCACTCTGTTTTATAAATAAATTCTTATAATCTTATCGCAAAAAATATTTTAATTCTCAATTATTCAGTTAAAAATGATCGCTCATTGTTTATTTACTCTCATTGCGATCATTCGCAGAGAAATGAAATCAAAATTTAGAACGCTTAGTTGTTTTTTAAACATTTAGTGACAATCATTAAAAAAATTGTGATGTAATCAAGTTTTATTTTAAACTAAAATAAGTAAATTAATCAAAAAAAGGGTAAATTATAATAGTAAAAAAATAAAAAAATATGTAAATTTTGTATAAGTAAATGAAAAAATTATTTACCTTTTCGAGTTTTTGAAAGAAATCTTGATTTATTTTCATATTTGGTTTTCATTTAAAAAATTTTCTTTGAAAATTGCACGGGCAGGAAGTCACATAAAAAATATCACAAATTTGATATTTACAACTCAAATAATAACAAAAATAATTTTGTGATTGATCAAAAACTAATTTCAATTTATGACAATTTCACTTAATGAACAATATACAATTAAACTTCCAATTTAGATCAACTTGCTAATTTTAAAATTTTTTTGGTTATTTATTCAAATATTTCATTCCATTACAAAAATCTAGAAATAATTATTAAAAAAATAAATAATTTTCACAGAAATTTATTTTGAAATAAAATTCAAAGCCTTAAAATTAAAAATTAATTTTGAAATTAATTGATTTTTGGAAAATTTATTATACAGTACTGTTTTTTGCCTACATGCAAATAAAATGCAATAAATTTCAATTTTTTATGGAACTTTGTCTAAATATTCAGGGGCATACATAAATAAGATCACAATATAATCAATTAAAATTAATTTAGAGAACAATATTGCAGTTTACATTTACATTTTTAATTCAATTAATTGCAATGTAATAATGTAATGTTATTTTCCTAATTACATTAAAAATTATAGAATTTAATATTAATAACATTCTGATAATTATTTCGAGTAATTATAGTATAATAAAATTAAAATTAAAACACTATAGTAGTGAAAAAATCGTCAATTACAATTAAATTCATAATAGAAGGTCTGATTATCTTATCTAAATTTGTAAAATATACTAATTAAATATACGCTAAAATCTATAATGAATTTTACACTTATTCGAAAAGTTATATTAAGAAAGCGGTTACGTTTTTTATGCCATGTGTTTTGTATATGCCACAATAAAAAAAAACATGTGTGTATAAATGCCTATGTATGTACGTTATACGAGTATACTTATGCTTTCTTACACAATTTTAAATTAAGTGAATTGTGAATAAATAGGGAATTTCCCATTTTTTTTATGGTGCTTTTGAATTTATGCAATTAATAATTGTAAATTGTATTTATATACTAATTACATGAATAACTCATATTGTTTTAGGGATCACATTTTTGCTACTATGGTTTATCAAATCAGCTTAATTTTGGTCCACCATTTCATTATATACCAGAATAGAAGTCAGAAAGACGCTTTCAAATTATTAATGAATAATAGTTACTCGTAATTTCTGATTTTGGACTTGTTATGTAGCCCTATGGATAGCATCTGAAACAGATTGCAGCTTTGTTATACTAAATATCAAACGTATAATTAACGGTATTCAAGCCGCCTTATCAAACCCTTAAATAGTAATTATTGTGAGCAATTCCTTAAAATTATCGCGTGTTCGTTTATGTTTAAATTGTAAATTGTTTGCTAAATTTCACTGTTTCGCTTTTCACTAAAAATATTCTATTTCTTGTATAATTTAATTCTATTACATTATTAATGCAACTAAAGTAAATTCGCCTAATTTGGTAAATGAATAATTGAAATTACACAAACAAGTACATAAATATTTTTTTACAAATAAATTACCACTATAAAAAGGGGAACATGCAACTTAAAATTAGTAATTAAAAATAAATTTTTTTTCTGTAACTCAAATTTATCACTGGCTTAATTAAAATTAAGTGCAATGTACATAATTGCTTGTGTAATTACAAAGGTAATTTACTCTAAAACGCAGTACACACATACATGCATACTTTCTTTTTGTGTTCTCTCACAAATTACAATGTATGCATAAACAAGCACGAACGTACATATATAAAGGAAGTCTAGCATAAATTTTTTAACTAAAGGAATTTTCTCTTAAATAAATGTATTTTAAGTGTTTGTACTTATGTTCATTATTCAGGAAGGATGTGTGGTTTAAGAAATGTTTTATTTTTGTAATGTACTTCTTAAACCACACAATTTTACATTACTTTAGACATTTTAAAATTTTAAGAATTTTATTTTTCACTGTTCTATGCATACTTATATATACATATGTATATGTATGTATATAATGTACATGTAACAGGCATTATAAAGTTTTTTAAAAAAACATGCTTTTGCTCGAAAAATTTATGAAAAGTTTCCCACATCCGCAATTGCATTAAGTAGGTATAAGGATATTTTTATCCTTACGGAAAAGTTTTGCCATTTTTTTTTATATTGTACATATTTTAAGAATTTTTTTTTAAGCATTAGAGAAAGAAAAGGATTTTCTTACGTGAGAAAATAAAATAAATTATTTTTAAATTAAGAATTTAATTTTAAAGATAGTCTCATTTTAAGAAGTAAACGATTATTTTTAGAGAGATTTTTAAGAACTGTTAAGGATTTAATGATTACGATTGAAGTAACATTGTTATTAGTATGAAGTTAATAAATAATTTTAGTTCTGATTGATCTTATAGGTAATTAGTGCATTTTAAAAATGTTTTTTCTTTTAAGTTCAATAAAAATTCTTAGTCTTCCAAATATAAATTCAATTTATACTGCTTTAAATTCATAATTTACTTAATTAGTTAGTAGTATTAGAGTTGAAAATAATTGAAACTAACAAAATTAGCAAAAGAAGGTAGAAATATTTGACTAGAATGAGCAGAATGAAATTTATACACCCGCAGTCACGATCAAGTTGTTAACACTCCAGAATTCAATCTCTGATGTATTTTACTATTCAATTTTATTTATGAATATTTCAATTCTAGTTAAGAAATTTAAACCTATTCTTATCAATAAATCACAATTTTCATTAGGTGTTAAATAACAAAGAGTATAAACGAAAAGATTATGGTAAATCCTTTAGAAATATTGAAATTATTTCATGCAAAATTTCTCTATATTTCTTTTTGCATTTGAAACTGCAATATAATCATAAATTCATTTTTAATTTTTTCATCATAACGAGGAAATCCGCAACTTTTTAATATTTTCATGTTCAAAGAAAAATACCAAAATTTTTCTGATTTCCTTTTTTTTGCTAGTTTTTCCTTCAAAATAGTTTTTTAAATTGTTAATGTAAATTTTATACAATGCAGAGAATTGGACGGGAAAATATGTAATAGTTTGAAATTGGTTTATAAGCGTTAAACCAATGGTTTATATGGAAGGGGGTTTTTCCTGCTGACAATTTTGTAAAATTTATAACAGCCGAATTTTAAGTGGAAGTAACAAGTTGATTTAATGTTTCAAGTAAAACTAAAAATCTATGAAAAATTGCAATTGTAATCTAGAATGAAAAATCTACAAGATAACTTCAAATATTTCCTAAGTTTCAGCATGAAATAAACATTTTTTTCGTAAATAAAGGGTAACAAAGATGCCGGGCACATGTTATCTGTTTGTGTTTTAAAAAATATGATACCATAACTAGTGACAAAAAATAAGTGTAATTACATAAAAATTCTATTGCGTTGGTGACGAAAATTCAACGAATTTGGAAATCGTGTTCAGGAATTCTTTACAGAAATTACAGATTGTCACTCAAAATCAGTGGGAGTGGTAATCAGCCATTATTTAATTTAATTGTATAAAACAGGCAAGATTTCATCTTCAGTATATTTAAGATTTTAAATGATAATAGAAAACTTGATCTCTGTAAGGTCATTTTCATACTTTTAGAGATTACTACACAAGTTAGAACACACTGGCTAGAACTACGAGTATAATGAAAAAGGTCGAAATTTATTACGTGCAAATTGATTACTCCAAAGCTATATATAAAGTATAATTAATTTTTTGAAGAAAATTTTTTTTTTAAATTATACGGTCACAGACTAGACGGAGTATGTTAATTTATTGTTTCTAATAAAATATCTAGTATATTAGCTTGTCTAATTTCATTATACATATTCCTTTTATTCCTACACATTATACTTTAAAAATGCTAATAATGAAGAAAATAACAAAAAAACAATTCTCAAATTTCAATTATTCTAAAATAAATTTTATTAGAATTTATTTTAAAGGACATTAACCTCATGTTGAAAGTCTGAAAAAATCTTTTATGATAGAAACTAATAGTTCATTCTATTTTCATGTCCCAAGTCCCAAGCAAGACATTGTTATAATAGAGGACAATAAAAACTGTTCTAAATATAATATTTTCGTGTTTACTAACCATTACTACTCGTAATTCTATAGATTGCGATAAATACATACGAATTTATTTAAAATAATAAGATAATAAATTCTTGTGCTCTTTTCTTTCATTTTCATTGTAATTCGTCCTTGTCTCTTTTTACGCATGTATTCTCTATATGATTTACTTTCAATTCTTTTATTATGTTGTAGTTTTTGTACACTTAAATGCTTTAAGCAAAAGAAATCCTTTGTGTTTAATTTATAAATACAGAAAACGAATCTTTGTTCTAAGAGAAAAAGAAGGATAAAATTAAAAAAGGACAATGTACGTGTAAAAATCTTCTTTTTTTCACATTTAAAATGACCTTTCAGTGATCTCGAATTCCAATAACCTTTGTGTAATTTAATATTAAAGTGAGGTTGTAATTATTTTAGAATATATTAAAAAAATCTTGATATTGTATAAATACACATAGGATTAAAAGAAATCATGTTTCTATCATATAGATTTAAGGGAACTTTTAAGTAATTAAATTGAAGATTACAAACAGATGAGTTCGCATTCACGATATTAATAATTTACAATTAAATTTCAATAAACGTGGACATTAAATATCAAGAAAAACATTGAAAACGAAAACTTTCACATTTTTCCATTCAATTAAGATTTCCTGATCTGTTTGACCAAGTGTTCTGTCATTTCTTTATAAAAGTAATTTATGCATTTATTTGTATTTTGAATTAGTTATGTGTGTCTATGATTAAAGTTTCCTAAATTATGAAGAATGGAGTCAATTACGAAACTGAACCGGCCTTCTACAAAACTATACACAAGGATAAAACAATTTAAAAGAAATGAAAATAAAAAGTTGGATCTTGAA
The DNA here is from genome assembly GCF_029603195.1 of Condylostylus longicornis. Classification (NCBI taxonomy): domain Eukaryota; kingdom Metazoa; phylum Arthropoda; class Insecta; order Diptera; family Dolichopodidae; genus Condylostylus; species Condylostylus longicornis. The sequence continues at coordinate 3,484,522 of NW_026577982.1, forward strand.
ACTTTGCATACATTAAAATATTATAAGGAAATTTTTAGATGAAAACTGTTTTAGATGAAAGATATATAGAGTATCCTATTCTTACTGATGGAGGAATTTTGATTGAAACATTCTGTTAGATCAGAAGTTTGGTTTTAAAGGTGTATTGGTAATGGTATATAAAGTTATGAAAAACACATGTGGTTTTAATAAAGTTATGAAAAATACTGTATGTGATTTTAATAAGTTCTGGGAAACCGAATGTAGGGTGCCCTAAACACCATATGGGACTGGACGCAGGTGGAGGGCCTTGGCATTAACACGGGAAAGGCAGTCGTTGTACCATTTACTAGGTGACGGAAATTTAATGTGCGCCCGTTGCTCCTGAGGGGCACAAACATTGGGCCTTGCAAGAAGGTCAAGTATCTGGGAGTAATCCTAGACCAACGACTAAACTGGAGGCCTCATCTTGATGGAGTCATAGTTAGGGCCACCAGGGCTCTATGGGCTTCGACGAGGCTATATGGGAAAACGTGGGGTCTTAGACCTAAAATGGTCTACTGGACCTACACTACAATTGTTCGACCAATTGTAACTTATCGTTCTGTCTTATGGTGGCAGAACCCTGAGCAGCTGACGGCGCGTGCTTCTCCACTCGATTGCAGCTCCTCGCACGTCTTGGCATAACTGATGCCCTGAGAACGTACCCAACGACCTCGATGGAGGCTCTCCTGGGCTTAGCCCCGTTTCATATTCACCTAAAGGGGAGGCTATGAAGGGGGCACTGCGGATAAGGCAATACAGGGAACCAAAGCCGGGTGATCTTAGGGGTCATTTAACCATCATTGCGGAGTATGGTGACCTACATGACATGGAGATGCCCTTGGATTTTGGTCTGAGGGAGAGGAAAATAGTGAGGCTATACGTTGTGGATCTAGCTGAAAGGCGGATCTGGGACGGGGGGGGGGGGGACCACAACTTGGCCCCTGGGCCGTAGTCTTCTATACGGATGGATCCAAAACCAATGAAGGGGTGGGCGTGGGTGTGTACGGAGAGAGTGTAAGCATATCAATGGCCCTCGGACGCTGTCCATCGATATTTCAGGCTGAGACATATGCCATAGAGTTGTGTGCTCTAGAATGTATCAGAAGGAACATAACAAGGAGCAGGATTTGTCGGACAGTAAGGCTGTTCTCGGGGCCCTCTTGTCTGATGTAGTGGGATCGAGGCTGCTGAAGGAATGCATCGACGTCCTTGGCGTCCTGGCTAGGCACAAAAAATTGAGTTGATGGTCTTGCCAGGGAGGGAGCAGCGGCTCCCTTCATTGGACCGGAACATTAGTGGGGGTTTCTAACTGGATACTCCCTCCCGAGGGTCCACCTGAAAAGGATGGGCAGGGTGGCGGATGAGGTCTGCCGTTTATGCCTGGAGGAGGACGAAACCATGGAGCACTTGCTATGTGAAGATCTCGCAGCTTAATGTGGCTGTCATACTGTGGTTTATCAGGGGCCTAGAGAATAGGGCTAATGTAGGGGAATAGGTATCACAAAAGATCCTATGGGTCGATGTGAGTGGGACCTAGGGGCCTCGGTCTCCGTGGAGGAAAAAAGAAAAAAAAAAGTTCCGGGAACATGATTTTATGTAAAGAATTTAACACCGTAACCCACACGCTGTATGAGCAAAATTTCTCTCTTGAAATATAAAATTAAATAAATAAAACAAATGTTCTGATAAATTTTAAAATCTGAGATCCTGGGAAAGTAATATACAAGGAATAAGGTACTCTAATACTGCTAAGATTCTTTTTTTTTTGGTTATTTGATTTTTAATTGAAATTTTTCGCTAAACATACAAAAATCTACATGTTATATAAAACCTATCACCTGTTTATTATCTTTGTTGTGTTTTCCTTTTAGTTATAAAAAAATAAAATCCCACTGTTGTTTAAACGCTCTGTTTTTTTTTTTTTTTTTGTTAGTCATAGCAACTATACCTTAAAAGGCTTTACATTTTGTTTGTTTCTTGTTTAATTTTTGTTGTAAATTGGGATTTCAATCTACACCAACGAAAATTTTTTATATGTTGTTAGGATTAATGTTGTTGTTAAAGGGACTCTTTTTACTTTTTGCTATATTTTTTTTTCTTATACACGTACAGCACGACGTGGTTTATATTAATGTGTTCCTTTTATTACTATTCTTCATTTGGCTATTAATAGACATGTTAATAAGTAGTGATAAAATATTGTTGGTTATAGGTGAGTGTAATAATGTGTAATCGAAATTTAATTTTGTATGATAAGGTGTTGTATAAGTTATTTTTCTTAAACCCTATATTAAATCCAATTTTCTCTTGAATACAAAATCACAAATTGCTTTAAGTTTAAAATAATATAAGACAAAATTCTAGAATACCTACATATATGACAGGGTTTAATGAATGCCTAAAATCTTAAGGGAAGACACGGAATATTTGAGCAATATTATAGTTAAAGGGCAGCGGCTAAAAATTCACTCTTAATAAAAAAGAACTAGTGATGTTACAAACGACAATTTATGAAAGCCATCGTATTGGTCAACTTGGCTTACCACTATGTATTATGTGCATAATTTTAGTTTGATTTTTTTAACAAACGTTTTTTTTTATTTTGCTTTGTTGCTTACTAATGTTTGAAAGTTGCATTTGTATTTAAAATTTTCAAATACTTTTTATTTTAATGCAATGCGATTGGAATAAAAGTTATTTTTCAATACCATATAACTTCTTGCCCGAGTTCAATTACACGTTGAGTCGAATGACATGCAAATCGCACTATTGATTGCCTACCACAATAAAAAGGCTTGAAATTCTCTGGAAATACTGGTTAAGTGTTCTCTTACATATTAAAGTGCAAACTTGAATTTATGGAATCCGCATGTTTATTATAAGAAACTATTCTATTTTTATTCCGATACGTCTACGTAAACATAAAAAACAAAATTTATCTAGCGAAATATGTATTCGATCTGCCGACACTTGTCTTAATCTATAAAAATAATAAAAGATTTTCTTCAGAATTTTTTTAATTTCTTGTTTATATCTTACATTCCAATAAAAACAACATTAAATATTTAAAAAACGTAGACCGACTGGCTTTATAATATTTAAGTTTATAGTTTCGACAATTCTTCATTTTTATTTCGCTCAATTTAAATTGAAATAGAAAATACAGAAGCACAATTTATTCTTACATACGTAGCCTATGTAATTCTCAATATATTTACAGTGTTTATGTCTACAAAATAATTTCAAAAAACAAAAATTGTAAATTCTTAATTTTATCGATTTTAATGTTACACACAATTTACTTAAATTTGATGATAGCATTAAGGGAATACGTGAATGATAATGACATTGAAAAGCCAAAAAATATACAATAGAGAAATGAAAATTTAAGAAATCTTTATAATAGGATTATAGTTTTAGTTTAAAATTTATTACTGAACAAAAACGATGAATTACTTACGCATTTATTAAAAATTTTATAAGTATTTAAAGATTTTGTGTGTTTCCACTCAAGGTGTCCCTCCTGTATATGAATTAATTTTAATACTCATTTTATTATTTTTTGACCGTGTTGTAAGTATAACAAGCTTGGTGAAATTTTAATTAGCATTAATATTTTGTGCTTCTTTTCTAGTGTTGGTTTAAGTTAGCCTGATAAAAACCGAATTGCGCTAAAACGTCCTGTTTCGTCATCTTATTTAATTATACTAGTTCTTCCTTTCTCTGTAAGGGCATATATTCTGCCTCTCTTCATTGGGTTTGATTACATTTTTTTTCTGGCCCTCTCACTTTCGATAACAATGACATAATGATGAATTCTCAATTGAGATGCATGCTTTCATACAAACTGTAATCCAATTGACTGTATTCTGACAGAATTTATGTAATCTTATCATTGCATAATTAAAAATTGAACACAACTTTATTAATTATTTATAAATTATTAATAACCGTTAGGATTCTCTATTTTTATACCGGATAAAACCGGTTTGTCTATATAAAACGACGTTGTGAATGAATTATGAATGAAAAGTAAAATGTGCTATACCTTAATGCATTCGAAAAAAATTTTGAAAATTTTTTTCTAGACATTTTGAAAATGACGTGAATTTCGTAAGCATGGAAAATTTAGTAAAGTTCAATACTTTGTCCTTTTCTATTCGAAATAGCGCAGTTTTTTCTTTTTTGTGTTTTGAACTTATCAAAAATTTTTTTTGCCATTTTTTTGTTTTCGTTTCTCATTTTGTTGTTGTTGTTTCTCACGTTTTGTTTTTTTTTTTTTTTTTTGAGTTTTTCATGTGTTAAATAGTTTCTTTATGTGTAAAAGTTAAAAAGGGGGAAAAAAGTAAAATATAAAAAGAATACAAGAAAAAAATGAAGATTGATCAATAATAAATCGATTTTTGTTTATTTTTTTTATTTTTCTATTTACAATTTCTCACACTTTAATTTTCTCTATTTCCTATACCCACGTTTTATAGTTTCTTTATTTAATAATATAATCATTTTCTTATTTTGTATTCCAAATGCTTTCAAAAGCATTTCTTCCTCTCTTAACTAAAAAGGACATAAACAAATTTTATTCATAGATTTTTTTTTTCTATTTTGGTTAGGATTTTTTTTGTTTTTACATTTGTGTTAGTGAAATTTTAGCAGCCGTTATTTATATTTTTTAAACAAAGTAATGGAAACTATGATACATCATTATTTTGAGAAAGGAAGAAAAAAGTAAAAAGGATTTTTAGAAAATTTTATATTATTTTTTTTCTACCCATCGGTAAAACACACACATTTGAATATTTTGTGTCTTTTCTAAATATTATCAAATTGTTTCTTTTTTGTATTCTGATGAAATTATCGGAAAAAGCGAGCGAATTGTTAACATAAATACCATAATTAAATAATTATAAAATACTTGTAATAAAAAATCTAAAATTAATTAATAAATAATATTATATATACAATTATAATAATGATTAATTAATAATTTATTTTTTTAAATCTAATTTCAGATTAACTTACATACAATATAATCAGATCAATTTACATCCCAATAAGAAATTCATGGTCATTCATCAACAACCTACATAATATAATATAATCATCAAATATCATCATTATTATCAATAAGAAATTCATTATAATAATAATAATAATTATATTGCATATTAGTGGACCAAAGCTGGAATATAAAATAATCATTTAAATAAAAGTTCAAAAAAAAATAAAATATTTATTTGGAATTAATAAAAGAAAAGCATCATTTAGTCATAAGCTATAAAAGGAAACATATATTAATTTTTACGCACCGGAAAAAATAATTTGTCGAAAAAAAAAGGGGAGTAGAAAAAATGGGACGTAAAATTACTGTAGCCGTTTCAACTCTTAATCAATGGGCACTTGATTTTGAAGGTAATTTAGCAAGAATAATGCAATCAATATTACAAGCAAAAGAAATGGGTGCAAGTTATAGAACAGGACCAGAATTAGAAGTATGGTAAGTAAATTTAATGTCTTTTTCCCATTTATTATTTTGATGAAATTTTAATTGCCAAATTGAAACTTTTCGTTGGATGCATTTTCTTTATAATTTTTTTCGTAATTTTTAATTTATTGAAATTCTAAAAGATGTTTAAGATTTTCTTTAATATTATTCCGCTATTATTTTTGAATATTAACTTGAATATTAATTTGACATTGACAACTTAAGACGTCAATTGAAATAAAACTCAATTGATCAACTTCATTTATTCAGTAGTACAATTCGAACAGCTGACCAGATTAGTATATTTTTTGATCTTTGGTTTTTGTTCAATTTTATAAGCATTATTTAAAGCTACTTTGTAATATTAAGAGTCAAACTTTTTCATAATTAAATAATTTACCTTTATTAAGTAAGAAAATGCAACCAAATGCAAACAGTGTAAATTCTTGCAAATAATGATGTATTGGATACTACAAATTTCATTTGTTGAAATTCACCATGATTTCATATTATAAGCACATTTCTTACAAAATTAGTTTAAGTCTGATTATAAAATTTCACTCTATTATAAAAAAAAATATTTTAAACACTTCTTGTAATTCAAATAATTTTTTAAAATTTTTACAGTGGATACAGTTGTGAAGATCATTTTCATGAACCTGACACATATTTACATTCTTGGGAAGTTCTTCTTGAAATTTTATTATCACCGCTCAGGTAAAATATTGTTAATATGTTACTAACCAACAAATATAATTTTTAATTATTTCTTAAATTTTTAGTGAAAATATTTTAATTGATGTTGGTATGCCTGTTATGCATCGTAATGTTGCCTATAATTGTCGTGTTGTTTTTTTTAATAAACAAATTTTATTAATACGTCCAAAAATGGCAATGGCTGATGATGGTAACTATAGAGAAACTAGATGGTTTACATCATGGACAAAAAAACGTGAAACTGAAGAATTTGTTTTACCAAGAATGATATCAGAGCATACTGGACAAAATACAGTTCCTATTGGTGATGCTGTAATAGCAACAAAAGATACATGTATTGGTTTTGAAATTTGTGAAGAATTATGGAATGTTAATAGGTATGTAAATTGAAAATTTTCTTAAAATGTATTAATTAAATGTTAATATTTATTAAACATTTTAGTACTCATATTGAAATGTCTTTATCTGGTGTTGAATTAATTGTTAATGGTTCTGGTAGTTATATGGAATTGAGAAAAGCTTATATAACAACAGATTTAGTAAGAAATGCTAGTTTCAAAGCTGGTGGAGCTTATTTATTTAGTAATTTAAGAGGTTGTGATGGTCAGAGAATATATTTTAATGGATGTTCAGCTATAGCTTTAAATGGAGATATAATTGCAAGAGGAAAACAATTTTCATTACAAGATGTTGTAAGTTAACTACATTTTATTTTTTATATTAAAATTCCTTTAATCTGTATAATAAAATTTGATATTTTTTAGGAAGTTACTGTAGCAACAATTGATTTGGAAGATATTCGATCATATCGAGTTGCATTACGTTCAAGATGTACAACAGCTGCTTCAGTTCCAACATATCCTAGAATTTATTGCGATTTTGAAATGTCAACACATGGTGATATCTTTAAAATTTCAAATTGTCCAATGCAATGGATTTATCATAGTCCAGAAGAAGAAATTGCATTAGGTCCAGCTTGCTGGTTATGGGACTATTTACGTCGTTCTGGTCAAGGTGGATTTTTCCTTCCATTAAGTGGTGGTGTTGATTCAAGTAGTTCTGCTACAATTGTTCATTCAATGTGTAGACTAATTGTTGCTGCAGTTGATAATGGTGATGAACAAGTTTTACATGATGTTCGAAAAATTTTAGGTGATCATGAATATACACCAGATAATCCAGCTGCTCTTTGTAATCGTTTACTAGTTACATGTTATATGGGCAGTGTAAATTCAAGTAAGGAAACTCGACACAGAGCTTCAGTGTTGGCTAATCAGCTCGGTAGTTATCATATAGAAATAAATATCGATACAGCTGTTAATGCACTGTTAGGAATTTTTAACATGGTAACTGGATTAACCCCAAAATTCAGAAATCAAGGTGGATGTCCAAGACAGAATTTAGCTTTACAAAATATACAGTCCAGACTTCGTATGGTTTTGGCTTATTTATTCGCTCAATTAATGCTTTGGGTACGTAATCGACCAGGTGGATTGCTAGTATTAGGCTCAGCAAATGTTGATGAAAGTTTAAGGGGTTACTTAACAAAATATGATTGTTCAAGCGCTGATGTAAATCCTATTGGAGGAATTTCAAAATCTGATTTAAAAAAGTTTTTAATTTTTGCCAAAGAGAAATTCAATCTTCCAATTCTAGAAGAAATAATTTCATCTCCACCAACTGCTGAATTGGAACCACTTTCTGAAGGAAATTTAGTACAAACTGACGAACAAGATATGGGTATGACATATGCAGAATTAACAGAATATGGTCGTTTAAGAAAACAAGATCATTGTGGTCCTTATAGCATGTTTTGTAAACTAGTTGCGACATGGAAAGGAGATTTAACACCAAGAGAGGTAAAATAATAGAAATATTTTAATTGAACTTGTTCATAATATTCTATAATTTAAGGTCGCGGACAAAGTTAAACATTTCTTTAGATGCTATGCAATCAATCGTCATAAAATGACTGTAATAACTCCTTCCGTTCATGCCGAATCATACAGTCCAGATGATAATCGATTCGATCATCGACCTTTCCTTTATAGGGCAAATTGGAGCTGGCAATTTAAAGCAATTGATGATGGGGTAAATATGATTTTGTAAAATTCTTAACAATATTTTACTAATAAGTTGTTTTGATTTAAGGTTGAAAAACTTACACCAACCCGTTCGGGTTCTATTCAAAGGCAACCAACTCAACATGAAACATCTGCTGAAGATATTGAATCAACTAGTCATCACAGTCGTACATTTTCACATCGTGGTTCAAAAAATTCATCTCCACTATCATGCTCATCAGCTGAAGCTGGAGGTAGTGGAACAACAAAAAAAGTACCAAATACGTCCGCAGCAGCAACTAGTGGTGGTTATAGTAAAGTGCATGTTAATGTTTTGGGGAAAATAAAAGATAGAACAGGAATACCAGTTTAAAATTTTCATAGATTTGCATATATATATATACTATTTTTTATAAATTAGTATTAGTGTTTTTTTTTTATTTCAATATTGTTTTGCCATCAAATTTTTCTTGTATTTGTTTTTTTTTTTTTTTAAATTGATATTAACATTATGAAATTATTAAGAATAAATTCAATCATTTATGCATAATGTTATAGCTACATGTAATTAGGTCTAAAATTAGAGTAAATTATTATATATGGATATTTTCTTTAGAAATTTAGAACAATTATTTTGTTAGTTAATAGTGAGAATCAAATATCTAGTTGAGAAATTTAAAGAAATTCGCATTTTAGAACTGCACTAAAATTAGGAATTTTTCATTACATTCGAATATACAAGGGCTCTATTTTATATATAAAAACTACTTCTGAATTTCAGGAAATAAGAGCTGATAGTTCAATTCCACAATTTAAGAAATAAAATCAATTTCAGCCAGCTTATCTCTTACTGAGTTAAGAGATTTCAATAATATTTAATGTAAAAAATTAATTTTCCTTTTAAACGTTAAGAAAATTTCATTAGTACAGAAGCACAAGAGAAAACAAATGCTTCAAATTTTATCTTATTAATAATAATATTAATTGTTCATTCTTAAATTATAATACTTTTATACAAAACGCTTTATTTATTTGAGTTTTTAGCTCAATTAAAGTCTATTTTCAAATTTTACATTATAATTTTATATTAAATTTAAAATTAATAAATTAATAAAATACACTTACAGGACCACAAAACAAAACAAAAAACGGTATAGAATTTTCCCCCTAAAAGAAAATTATGCCTATATATAACACAAAACGTATTCAAAGGAATTTAATGTTTAAGGAATTAATATTTATTATAGAATTGATATTATAGTACATATATTTAGAATTTAAACAAGACCTCTTACTATTTAGCCTTGTAAAAAGAAAATTAAATAAATTAAAATAAAAATAAAATTTTTACTTTTAAAATTTAGAAATTATACAAAAAAAAAACATAAACTATGTACAACTTAGTTATTTAGTAATGTCGATCTTATATAGTGCGATGATTATTCATTATAATAATAATATTAAAGAAAATAATAATATAATAGAACAAATAATATTTTCAATTTTTAAAAAATTTGGCCTTTTATAATAAAAATATTAAAAAATATATAAAACAATAAAACATTAGAAGTAGTAATGAGAATATTATAAGAAAATATAAAAAAAAAATTATTTTAAAAGTTACATTTTTAAAATGAAAAACTACCTATTACAAATTTAGTTGTTAAAAAAAAAATTAATGTTAGAAAAATATTTTATAACAAAAAAAAAAAATATTTAGAATTTGTTTTTGGTTTGCACAATTTCAATTATTTGCTGTGTACTTCACTATATTTTGATATGCTATCAATACATTTAAAGAAATTTTTAATTTTTGTACTGAAAAAGTTACCTAATGTTATCGTAAAGTCTTAATTTAATTAAAGAAATAAAATTCTATAATTTCAAAAATATTGAATAAATTTAAAATAAAATGTTACTTGATAATTTTCCAAGGTTGTCTACTTTAAAAAATGATCGGCTTCTTTAAAATATAAAGATGTATAATCAATAAAAATTACAGAATAGTTTAATTATTTATTAAATTAATTATTGCCTTGTGGAATTTAGATTATTTTAATTTTTATAATAAGCAGAATATTTTAAACTTCTTTTTTTCCTTCTTAGAGCTTATAGCACAATTAAATAATTTGTAAAAAATTATTTAGAACTTGAAACAAAATGAAATTTTCTTGAAGTTACTAATTTTTATACTCATAGAAATTTATTTTTTTTCTTATTAAAAACAAACTATGTAAAGGTTATTATAAGTTCAAAATTGTATGTTCTTTTATTAAAACAAAAAATACTGAAATTATTAATGCTACAACTAAACAAAAAATATTTTAAATATTATACAATATTCTTTATAAATTTAGAATAGAAATTAATATTAGAATTTAGAAGTAAAATCAATAAAAAATACAAAAACAAAAATAAAAATTATATAAGTAAAGTATGCAAACTGTTTTTCATAATGTAAAAATTTTAGGAGCTTAAGTTATAAAAGATAGTCGAAAGTATTAAATAAGTCTAACTTAGTATGTAGCAGCTTCTCTTATACTAGTAAGAAATGCATAACTATTTTAATTATTAATGTATAATTTAAATTTTTTTGGAGTTTTTCGCTAAGACAAGGTAGTTCACAGGCAAAACTGCTTGTTGTTTTTTTTCATAGGGTTTATATTGTATATTGTTGATTTTTTTTCATATGATTTATAAGATTGCTGAGTTTAATTATAAGATCACTCTGCTTTATTTTATTCTTCAAAAAGAAATTATTTTAAACAAAAAAATCCTATACTGCGACAAATCAAATTGGATCTATTTAAGATGTAATCTCTTACAACTTTGTATCTAGTAATTAAAAGAAAATTATTCTATTTGAAAGAATTCATGAAATCATATAGAAACTTTTTTTTTTTGATTTACTGATTTATATAAGTTTTTTTTTACAAAAACAAGTTATATAAAAAATAAAAGTAACATTTTACATTAAAAATCTTATAAAATTGTGAATTTGAGATGATTTGGGCGCTAATCATTTAATTGACTTTTAATAATGTTTTATCCCAATTTCTAGCTGTTCCAATATTGCATCTATATAAGTTGTAATTGAAAAATATTTTCAACATTGAGTGATCCTTAAAATTTTGATGTAATCTTAACACTTTGAATTCCGTTAGTTTCTTGTTTCATTAAATCTGTAAAATGAAAAATAAATAGTTTATAATGATTTTTAAAATGTAAAGCAAGTGGTTTATAAATAATTTTTACACATAATAAGAAATTCCGAATATAAAATAACTACAACATAAAAAATGTTTCACGCACGCGGAAGATTTTCTTGAAAAAATTCCAAATTTTAATTCGTCTGTTTTTCACTTCCCAATGAAATAATTCATATTTATGTTTTATATGTATATAGTATTGTATTTATTCTTAAAATTAAACAGTCTGTTTTTCACTTCCCTTTTTGCTTTTTGCAAAATTCGCTTTTTGAAAATCTAGGTTAATTCTCTAAATATAAATGTTCACACCTGTATAAAAAATTCAATAGTCAAATCTTGTATTTACGTAAATTTTGTACTAAAATATGATTGTATTTTTAGTCACTAGCGCACATATTTACATATTTTCAGATTTTTATTGCAATTTTAAACTTATTTTATGTAGAAAAAAATGGGTTAAGGTCAAATAATTTTAATTACATCAAAGAAAACGTGATCAAATTTTATTGAACTTCATGTTATGTTGATCATGAATTTTATAGTGGAATTTTTGGCAATATTTTTATAAACAAATTGAAAATACTTTTGCCACGAATTTCAATTTTGCCTTGTAAAAAATATTTAAGCAATTTTTCTCTTTTGACGTTTTGTTTTTTTTTTTTAAACTTGTTATTAAAAAAAGAATGTAAATTCTATTTTTATTTACTTGGTGGAAATTTATGCTGGAAAGGAATGTTTTATTTATAATTATAATTATATTTTATAAATACTTTATAATTATGGAATACATTGCCCTAATATAGTAACCATGGCAGTGCTAAAGCTTTTACCTTATATTATTCATATGATGTCATTAAATGTCTTATCCCGTATACACAATTTCAAATTATGTGTTAATTACATATAAAATAGTAATAGAAAATGCAATTAACACACTCAAATTAAGTAAAATTTTCATTGAATTTGCATCCCTTCTATATAGCAGCAATTTATTTTGTTACAAATTTTTAAGTAGAATTTGTATTGACTAGTTAATCTTGTGATAATGATGTGTATGAAAAATCTATATTATAGGTAGTCATGTTCATTATAATAATAAACAAAAATAAATATATTCCTAGTACTGAAAAATTTAAATTATTTCAAATAATATTATGGCATAAATATTCATCTTCAATGCTAAGTGTATTTCTTTTCTGCTTTCTATACTATCTTATATAAATCATAACTGAAGGAATTGTCCATTTACATGAAATAAATAAAATAAATTTAACAATAAATGCAAATTTCAAATATTTTCAATATATTTTTAATATTTAAAAAATAGAAAATCAATTTAAAATAAATTTTGTATTTTGTTATCACTTCAATGCTTGGATAAAGCAATTTTTATTATGGAATACCATTAGCAGAAGTCCATTTTTCATACACATGAGAACCCCCCCCCCCCACACACACACACACAAACACACATGACTTGCTTCTGTTTCTTTTATATTGTATGCTTTTTAAATTCAAAAAACTTCTGTCTATTACTTTACATTGAATTGGTATTAGTTATTTTACATATAGGTCCTTGTTTAAATTTAAAGCATCAGGATATTGTCCTTAGGAGTTAATATAATCAGATTTAAGGTACATAATATAAATAGTAATTGACTTCTATCTATACTGTTATAATATTCTTACATAATATATTATAATATAAAAATTTTCGAAAATGTTAATGTAATAACAATAATAATTATCATAAAAATATTTTACCATAATAACATTCCACTACATTAAAATATTTTTGTACCATTATACAAACACATATACACCGTATCGTATTATATTATTATAACAGAGGCTAAATGTATATGGTATGTATTTGAATACCGGAAGCATAAAATTATATTTTTATTATTATTATTATATTATTATTTGTGTATTATTTTGTGTATTTTAAGATTATTATATAGAAAGCGAAAATACTTATTAAGATTTTCTTTGAAAACATTTCAACTTGATATGGTCATTTACAATTCATTATAATTTATATTATTTTGTATAACAAAAAAAAAATATCCTTGAGACATTTTTATTAATATTGATTTTAAGTTAAAAGGATCAAAATATTTTCTTTACTTCTAATTAAATTCTATGTATACATACGGATTATACAATATTAAACAACTAGGTATTCGTACAGGTGAATATACTTGAAATTGTTATATAAACTATTTATAAAAAAATAAACACGCGTACAAGATATACAAGGCTTTTGAATTAATGAAAATTTTTAAAAATAAATAAAAAGTAAAAAAAAAAAATTTTTTTTCTGAAGTTCGTGACCATATAAGATTTCGTTTACACAAGAACAATAAAATCAACGGCGTGAATTTAAGTTGTTTGAATCCCACGTACCCGTAATATTATGTGAGTACATATACATACATACTTACATACATAAAATAATGATATTGCAAGTTATATAAAAAATGTCCTTGTTAAATAATTTGAAACGTGTTAAACCGAATAACTTCAGCGGTAATGGTAAATTTTTTTTATTGTTTTTTTACTTTAGCAAGGTGTACACAAGATTTTAAGAATTGAGAAGATATTAAAGGACATGAAATGCTGATATGCGTTTTTGTTTTTTAATAATTCTGTGTCGTAGAGGCGAAAAAAAGAAATATGTATGTGGAAAATGAATTTATTTTTCACCTTTAATATTTTTAAGTGTTCGAAAATGCACAAAGTTATTAAGAGTTGTAAGCCGAAAAATGTTGAGTTTTCTCATTGATTTTGCCTTAAAATAAGAAATTTGTTAGAGAATATTGTATTTTAATCGAAAATAATATTTGTACTTGCGATTATTACAATTTTTAATGCTGAAACTATTGAAGAAATTATTTAAGATTCTTTGGAAATTAATTTTGATTACGTTAAGATTTTTAATTTAAGGATTTTGATTGACCACAATTTGGAGACCATATTATTCACATACCACTTGATTAAATGAATAGCTTTTTAATTTTATTCGAATTCAATCTTGAATTTCGTTTACAAAATGATTTTCCATAATATCTACCAAACGAAATATTGGTAATTTTGAAAAATTTAGAATTTCGCATTTTTTAAAAACTATATTTTAAATTCTTTGCTTTTTGATTTAAAAATATCCTTAAAGAATTTCATATACAAACTTTCTATAAGTCCAAATTTAAGGATGTTGTAATTTACATAGTTGTTTGTGTACCCAAAAAAGTTTTATTATTCGTAATTTTTTTTTTTATATTAAAATTCTGATGAAAAAATGAATTAACCCGTTTATAATTTTCTTGGAATGGTTTGCGAAGCAAAAAGAAAGGATACAATGAAATTATTTTTTATTGTTCATAAAAAAAAAAGAAGTATAAAAGGATTTAAGGTTTAATTACTTCGCAACGGTTTTTCGTTATTTTTACCAAGTAATAAATTCTCCTTCCGGCATCATTTTTTTTTTCGCTATTTCAGTTACAACAGTTAATTATGGTGTACATATAATAAAAAAATTTAGTATTGAAATGTTTGCGAGTTAATTTAATATTTTAAGGATAATGAAAAATATGCAAAATATGGAAAAAATTTTTTTGTTGGTTATTTTTAAAATTAATTAAGAAATTGAAAAGAAACGTTAGAAAAAATGAATAATTTAGAAAGAAATTAAATTTTTTGTTTATTAATCAATTCGGATTAGTTTTCTTTTTTTTTAGAGGGAAGGATTAGTTCGGAATCTAAGATGGTAATTGTTTTTCTGTGAGTCTGTGAATTTTTACTGTAAAAATAATAACATTCGCATTTTAAAATTTAAAACAATGGCCGCAATATTTTTGTAATTAATTTTTGTAGAGTCCTGATTTTGCGTGGTGAACAATTTTTAAAAATTTATATTTTATTGAAGTAAGTGTGCAAGCCACAATTTTTCTTATATATCACAACTAAATTTGTCGAAGATGTAATATATACATATACAGAACACAATATTTGTAACTACACAATGAATAAGGGCCGCTAGGCTCCTTAAAATATTAATATTAAGGTTTTATTGTTTGATTACAAAAATTGTTTACTTTATATTGCTATAAACTGTATTATAATAACAAATATACGAGTACATACATAAATAATTTTTAGAAAATTCTAGACCCGATTCTTAAGTTAAATTTCCAAAATTGACTTTAATCAATCCAATAGCTTCTATATTATTTCTTTTTCGAAAATTAATTAATTTCAAATTAATAAAAATGAATTCATAAAAATGAATTTAAAAAATCTTACCAATAATCGCCCTTTGCTGATAATCACCTATAAATTGCTGATAATTTCACTTTGAAATGACAAAATTTATCAAATAATTTCCATTAATTTGGTTTAAAGTGAAACTTAAAGGCCATAAAGTATATAAAATATTGCTAGTTAAAGTGACACGCATCTGGGCTGTTTCAGTTTTTCATTGCGTGTGTGATGCTTTAAAGCACATTGAAATTCCCATTCAATTTCTATGTGAAATTAATAATGTAGTTCCAGGAAATTATGTGAAATCAAACTTAAGCACTGTTATCTTTATTTATATTTATATATCAAATTTTTATTACTCTTCATTCAATTTAGTTCTAGGACCTTAATTAGAATTATTATTGTTATTTTTTTTAAATTGAAGTCAAAGTACTTAAAAAATATTTTAAATAATCCTTAATTTTAATTTTCTTGTCTTACTCTTTCCGTAAATTTTAATTACAATCATTTTGTATTTGCAAAATTAGTTGAAAATTATTTGAGAAAAATTTTAGTTGGACTATATTTAAACTATATGTGTATAGTACACATATGATTTTCTAACAGTGATCCCTTTAAAATTTCGAATTTATTAAAGGGCAAAATATTGAAATCACAAAAATTTACAATGAAATTTTTTAAAATATGCCGATTAATGCAGATTTATAGATTTCTCTTAGAGGACTAAACAAAATAAATGAAAAATTAACATAAAACAACAAAAAACAAAAATAAAAGAAAACCTAATAAAAAGCTCTTTCATCTCATACTAATTGTGAGCTACATCAATGGATCGGGTGTTACTTTAAAGTATAAATAAATCAACTGGGATAGTCAGATAGTTGGTTTTGATTTTCTAATAGGCGACTACTTATAACTTAAAATTACGAATATATTATGAAAATTGAGAATTGAAAAGGTGGAAGTTTTGTTTCTTTGGTAAGATTTCAAATGAAAACACATGCAACAAGTATTATTAAATAATTTTCAAGATAAATTCAATAATGTGGCAATAATTGCTTAAAGATTAAAAATTACTCAAAATTTCCCCTTTATAACAACAACGTACTATGCTTTTGCTGCCTTGTAATACTACAAAAGAGTAATGATTTATTTTTATATTAGAATTTCAACATTTTTTCACCATATTTAAACTACATGCTTTCTTATAAGAAAGTATCGCCATTTACCATCAATTATTTTCCCCACATTGTATATTTGATGAAATAAAAGCTCATTTTTGATTTTGCGTAGAAAAATAAGTTTTTTTTTGTAAAAATTTTTTCTCCAATTTTCTACTCAAGTAGAACAACAAGAAAATATTTTTAATGCTCATGAAATGAAATTTTTGTAGTTTACTGTTGAATTTTGCTTTGGAAATTTTTTTCATCAATCAAGTTAAGTGTTGACAAGTTTTTTGTAAGCATTTGAATAAATTTAAATTATAAATTTAATTTTTTTTTTATTATTTTAATAATTTTTAATGAAAAATTTTGTAATATTATTGTGTTTACAAATTGTGTTCCAGAATGAAATTCAAAAACCTAGGAATAGAAAGAATCTGAATAGCGCAAGCGTACATTTTTAGAGAAAACAGGGAAAGAAAAATGCTATGATTTTTAAAAAATAATAATTGATATGAGTACCTAGTAATGAAGATTTCTGGAAATTTTTCGTTTTACCCATATACAAACTATAGATACCCACATCTATTCGTAATTTTAGCTTCAACTATACAAGGTAGAAAATGCGTATAAAAAGTATAATGTAAAACACATTGTTAATCATGGATTTAAGAATTTTTTATGGGAATTCATTAGGTAAATTGTGAAATGATCTTGAAATTTATTGCATCTAAATATTAAGTATAATTTAAAATCTTTAAAACAAAATGCTTCAAAGTATAATTTATTAGAATTGAATTTTATACCATTTCTGAGGTACGCATATTTTTATTGAAATAATTTAAGTAAAATCTCAAAAAACAAGGTTTCTTACTATGTAATTCGATTTTGGTAAAACGATTTTTGTATTTGCAAAAAATGAGAAGGTAGTACCATACAAATTAATTCACACTACCTTATCATTTCTCCGAATACGAAAATCAAATAACATAGTAAAAGACCCAAGATTTTTTGTTAATGATTTTCTAATTGTGCATGAAAATTTAATAAAAATGTTAATTAAAAACGTAGTGTACCCTTCATCGTGACGAAATTTGTTATGATATTATTTAAATTAAAACTGTAATAGATCGCCATACAATATTATTGAATCTGCCCCTAAAATTATGCAACGTTATTTAAAAATTTTTGTATTGAATAAAAATTTACCATTACTGTTGATGCAAGCCACTTTATAATTAATTATGAATTTATTAAACTTGATTAAATATGGAATCCTGTACTTGACCACAAAGTGTACTAAAATTTGGCTCCAATTGCAATACTATTCTAAACTTTTATTTAATTAAATTATACCGAAATAATCTAATTTGAATATGGTTTCAATGTCTCTATTGATAACGTCAAAACAAAATAAATGGGATTATAAAACGTATTTAAGTGCTAAGCTATTTTAGTTATATTTTAAAAAGCCTGCACATATTCTATACAAAAACACATAAACTAAGATATTTTCTCTACTCGGAATTTTCTACTCATCCCCCTTTTCAAATATAGAATAGGATTAGAAAAACTCGCTTCTAAAAACACATAACCATACATTCGTTTTATCACGATTTTTTTTTTCTATACACGAATAATAATTTTCTTAAATATCAAAAAGATTTTCTTCATATTCAGGATATTCAGGTATAGGATGGAGAAGAAGAACGTTTAGCTGAGTAAGGAAATTAACTAATATCCTTTTTTTTATATATATATGGAATTATTTTTTAATGCGTATTATCCTTTTGATGTTTTCAGGAAAATATTATATGCTAAATGTATACAAATATTAGCATAATGTGTGCTTGTGTGTTGTGTGCGAATATAATTTGATGGGTTAGATATAGTGTTAAAATAAAATTTTCTCGTGTATTTTTTAAAGCGTCTATTTTTTTCTAATTTTTTTTTTTTAAAAAATATTATGTTGGAAATACAATATGACTCATATGGAATGCTATAAGAAATGCGATTATTATTAAAAGTATGATAGGGTCTTTAGCTGCTTTTAGAAATAAATTTGTATATTAGCTTCTAATGTATAGAATTGTTTAAAATGCAAATCTTTAAATAAAATTTAAACTTTTAATCCGAGAATACTTTATATTATACAACAAGGTGCTTTAAATTAAATTTAAAGGCACTGTCTTCTTAAGGATTTTAAATCTTGAATGAAAAATATATTTATGGTGTTTAAATTCATAATATTTATAGCTGCATTATAGATTTGTCTAACGTATGGATGTTATACCAATGTTGTTATTAAATTGTTGTGACATTGGACTAGCACGGCTTAATTTAATTTCGAGAAAAATTTAAGTTAGAAGAGAATGTTGATAATTTGAATTAGTGTAGAATATTCGAATAAAATATTTCTCAAATATAGAATAAAACATTTTTATAGTTAGAATATATAGATGTTTAGAATAATCAAGTTTAAATGGTTAAATTATTGGAGTATTTTCATTGGGTATAATGAAGCGTTTTGTTTATAATTGCTAAATAAGTGAATAATTTAAGGTTAAAATAAAAATACAATTGAACTTCGTTCATACATTCTGTTTGATGTATGATCAAAGTTTGATTAAAAACGTCATACAATTTATTTCATACCGAAACCGTGAACAATATTACCAATCAATAATTATCAATGCAACGTGTAGTTGTTTACCTTCATTAAATTCTTATAAGAATAAGTAATCGAAATTCCTTCATACAACTGCAGAACATGTGGATGACGTAATCAAAAGAACGAGTCAGTATTACAAATATTTAAATTAAAAAATTTTTTCTTATCTCAACTGGACTCGAACCACTGAATAAATATATTTGGAAATATACAAATACTTGGTAATCATGTAGAATAACAGTATAAAGCAATATGGAGAACAATTCGCCGGTAATTTCCTCATATTTCTGTATGTTAGTTGATAGAGCAGAGCGTCCGCCCAGAAATCGTTGTGTCACTGGTTCGAGTTTAATTTGAAGAGAAAAGGTTTTTAAATTTTTCTGCCTTGACTCTTTTTTGATTATGTCATCCATCTGTTCTGCATTTATATAAAGGGATAACTGTGTACAACGTAGTAGTTACCGTGAACAATGTTTGATGTGTAAATTCTTTCTTAGTTTATTAAAATTTCAAGGATATATAATTCGAAATCACTCAATTATAAAAAATGATTGCAAGTATTAGAATATTTTTAGTATAATTTTTAAGTAATTTAATTAAAATTTATGGACAAGTAATTTCTAAATTAAAATTTATAAAATTTCAAGAAATTTGAAGGAATTTTAGAGGACAATGGATGTGATTCTCAAATATTTTTTCAATAATTAAATATTTTAGCATTTTGTATCGTAGCAGTATGAGCACGACATTAAACCTAATTAAATTTGCTTTAAAATTTCTAATTTACAGGTGCAAATTCACTACTTTATCCTTTCAACATTTTTTTAAAAAATCAATGAAATTCTCATTTATTTTGTACTCAAAGTCACTTAAATTCTTTCGTATGGTTCTGTTTTTAGTAGGTAACATAAACCTTTTGTGCTATGCATGCTTTTAAATCTCTATTAAATTTTTAAAATTAATTTTTTTTTTTGCTGCGCTTACTTTATAAAATGTTATGAAGTGCCAAACATTGTAAAATCTTTAAGGTTTTCTAAGAACATAAAAAATTTTTCATTTTAATTAAGTTTAATGCATTGTATAAAAATTGGCATTATTTAATTTTATTTTTATTATACCCAAAAAAGTATTCAATTTAACTTAGAGAACATAAAAAATAAAAACAACAAAAAAGAAAAAGGAAAATCCCATCTACCTCATATTTTTCAAAATTCTTCACAGAAAGGATTTCAGTTAATATTTGCTTGACATCAGAACAAAATTCATAAGAAAACAAGTAATACAAAAAAAAAATAGAATAAATATTTTTATGATCTGTAATAAAGGTCCTTTTTAACTGAATAAAAAATAATCTTGCATATAGAAGGTATAAAAGTAAATTATAAAAATGAAGAAAGAGAAAAAATAATGTCTACAGGCTATTTGATCACTCTAACCAAAAAAACAAAAAATAAAAATAATAATAGGAAAAACATGAAATAAATGGACAAACAAAGATTGAAAATCATAAATCTTTAATGGAATGAAAGAAAGAAACTCAGACTAAAAGCAAGTTGCCTTCCGAAAATCCTGTTCAAATTAATGTTAAAATCAAGTTAGTGTTCGTTTAAGATGTTCTTAAGAAATTTTGCGATTATGAGAAGATTTAAATTGTATTTTGTGTACTTAGAATAGCAAAGCTAGAATAGAATAGATTAATCGATACCAAGCCGATTTAAAATTAAAAGGAATATTTTAGTCATATTTGAAGATTTTTTTCTCAGCATTTAGTATAAAATTCGATGATTCGATATGATTTAAGCGTTAGCAATAAAAAATAGCTTTGAAATTCCGATAATATGCATTTAGAAAGGTAGAAATGGGGTGGAAGAGGGAAACTTAATCGAAAAATATGCATTATGGATCAGTTGAACAATTCCTTCAGGTCTATTTTTGTTCATATATAATTGAAAGGGTTAAAAAATATAATCTTGCTACTTTAAAAATACGAAACCCTATGAATATGGAACAAATGGGGATTTTTTGAAAAATGCGTAAAATTTTAACAAGTCAAATGGTGTCAAAATTCCTGTTTTTGGAGAAAAAAAAATCCATTTAACTCTTTCATTCGATAATCCCTCCCGTCAGTATGAGTAAATAATATAAAAAAAATTGGGGGTAGTTTACTATTAACACTTCAATTCTAAATAGACTATAAGTTCGGGATTTTCGAGATTATGGCCTATTTAGAATATCATTAAAATTTTATTTTTAAAAAAATAAGACCTATATCAATAACTCGATCCATTGTTTTTATATAAGTACGTATGTGTGTTTATTTAACAAATTAATTTTTATAGAAAAATGACTTCCTTATCATCATATTTGACAAGAAAGAAAAAAAAAATGTGCAAAACTTTCAAGATTTAAAATTTTTGTTTACATTTTTGATTGTCAGAATATTTTACCTTTTCAAATTGCCCTTTATTATATTCGAGTAACATGGACCGGTATTCTAGCTGTTATTATACTTTCCCTTTACTTACTATAGTATGTCAAAGTTAACTTTGTATTTGTGTTTTATATTTAGAAAGGGAAAATTAATTTTTCTTTTATTGTTTTGTTTTTTTTTTTTGGATTTTATTTTATATTATTTACCCTCTTCCAAATGATTAACTTTTCTTTATCTTTTGACCGATTCTGATTTCTTCAAAAAGAAATTTACACAGGCTTATACAAATATATTTCATATAGTTAAAACAAACATATAGAGTTTACGTTATTCCTGACTGAAATGTACATTATGTATATAGAACCATCATTTCTGATTCTACTCTAGAATGTATATTATGTATACACAAAAGTGTATACGTTATAAATGAGTATATAGTATAATGCTAGAGAATATACTTATAAATATTCCTGTTTCTGAAATTGTTAATTTGTACGTAAGTAATAAGCTATATTAAAGACCACTCTTTATAAAATAAAACAAAATTTATATACTTATTTTGACTTTTTAAATAATTATTATTATTTGTTAATATTTTAAGAGTCGAAAGTTAAAATAAGAACAACAATAATTAAACCTATTATGAATTTCGTTTGTAGTCCTGAAATTTAGGAAATTACGAATATGATATTTGCAGTTCCGCAAGTCATCATAAAATTACGTTCATGGTAAAAATACAACGTCACAAGTCCACGAAAAAAATATTCAAACATTCCGTGTGAATATCTCTTTCGTAGATTTTTAGCATGTATTTTTGTATGAAAGTTGTTTCGTAAAACAGCAATAAAAAATAAATAAGCATTTGACAATATGAATGAAACTGACAGTATGAATGAAAGATTTTGACACTTAGAAAATGATGTTGCCATTACCAATTCAACACTGTATGAAAGAAATTTTGTAATCACTCAAAAGTTTACTTCGTAGTTAAGTTCGTAATTCGTAGGATTCAACGAGTGGAATTCATTAAATGATAAAAAACTTAAATTTTTCAAGAGAATATTTTAATGTTTTAATTAAAATAAAATTATTAATTTTATAAAATGATTATAATATTTTATAATAATTTTAATGAGAAAAGAGAATTTTCTAAATTTGATAAAACATTTAAAGAAAATATCATTATTTTATTACTTAATTATTCTATTTAAAGTAATATTGGCGAAGGTTATACGCTCACTAATGGAAACACTATCCCATCAGTTTTTACTGAAGTCACATAGGTACTTTGTTGTTGCAAAAGAGAATGACAAAACGGAAAAGCATTATTTAATTTTCTTTATAATTATTAAGTCTAAAGTTAAAACTTATTGTGCAAACACCTGCTATTTTTTTTTAGCACAGAATCACTATTGTGATTTGTGAATAGAATCAGAATCACTATTGTGAAATTTGTGACAATTTTCTTAATAAGTTCATTAAAACTCTTTAAATTTTGAGAAATTGAAAATATTCAATGTAATTTTTTGAAAAGAGAGAAAAATTGTACATGTTCTCAATTTATAATTGAAGAGGTCATGACGTAATCATGATGTGATAATAAACATCATATTTTAATTGTTGTTCATTCTTTAAATACTAGTGATATATTGCATTGCATTGCAGTGCAATTGAAAAATAAAATTCTATTAAATATTTTTAAATTTTTTAAATTCTTCTCTTATATTTATAAAATGATAACATTTCGGTCTAAAGATACAAAAAAACATCTGACATAAGCATAAATCCTAAATTAGTTCTCATCAGTAAATTAGAATAATTTGTTATTGTTGAGGGATGAGAAAATTCGATATTTTTAAATAACGCTATTATGAAATTTCATTTTCTCTTCGAACTTCTTTAAAATCAGTTGAATAAAAATTTTATAAAATTAAATTAAAATAAATCAAAATTTCTTTATCCTTACCCAATTTTTTTTTCTTATAATTAATCTTTAATTACTCTTTTGTACATTTTTATTAAAAAATTTTTTTAAATCGATTATAAAATAATGAAATAAATCGATTCTTTAACATTATCGTAATAAAAATTAAACCACAATTTATCTGTTTAATAAACGGTTTTGTAAAATATTGTAAAGAGAGAAGAAAGATAAGTCAACATTTTTTACATAATCTGGCAAATTAATTACCAAAAAAAAAAAAACACAAAACAAAAAAATGAAAATATTAAAAAAAATTTCATTATGTAAAAAGCTGTTAAATATGCCGGAAAATGGAAAATTCATCATCGTTTTTCTTTGTTTTTTTTCTTGTGATTTTTTTTTTTTTGGTTTTGCATTTTTAAATATTTACAATAAATTTTTACCCACATTTTTCATTAAAGTTAATTAGTTTATAAAATTCGCGTTTCGTGATAAAGGAAAAATTAAAACAAAAAAAAAAAAGAAAATTAATTGCAATTATTGAAAAATTTTAAATTTTTTTCTTTTTTATTTTTTAATTTAATTTCATTAATAAAAATAAATTTATTCGAGATAATTTATTGGTATACACGGTAATATTTTTTAAAATATGATTTTTTGTTTTAATAATTTTACCCAAAATAATTCATAAATTCTTATTAATTGGCTTTGTTTAAAGGATTTAGTTTGAAGGGAGAGAGTTTTTTACATGACCATTCCAATTTCCGAAATTTCATGTGTTTACCGTCATTTGACAAGATAATTACTTATTACTGTTAAAATAATTAATAATTTCTGAATCTTATTGAATTATGTAGCTAAAAATTCCAGGAAGAAATCTCAAAATTCAATTCTTTAAACGAACATAACCGAACTTATGCAAACTGGGGAAAACACTGACGAAACAGTTGTGTGAAAGAGCAAACAATACAAAAAATACTTGAAATATTAAAAATGGATACATTCGAATGCATTCCCTTTTATTTCTTAATTAATTTTTTTGAGTGTGTTAATATTGGTTTATAGAAACTTCAAGTTGTAAAGAGCAAATTCGGTTTGTATTCAAAAGCAAGTTTGAATGATATGACCCTAAAATCTATACCAATAATTTGTATAACCAATTTTTGTATAATCGGCGGAACTTTTTGGAAATTATCTATGTAATTTTTGTAAATTAGCTTCAAAATATTTCAATTAAATTCAGTATAACACTATTGATTTATTGTTATACTCAGAATTAATTAATAGAAAGAAATATCGCTAAAATATATATAGTACATGCACTTACAGATATTTTACAAGGAAAATAATAATACTAGTGTCATAATTTTGCATGCTCTTAGTGATAAAAACTGGTAGAAATCGGAACAGTACAAAAAAATAACATTTTCTATCATGTTTTATTAAATTGAATTCTTGCCATTAGTTGCTATTTGTTTATCTCACGCTTCTAAATAATAAAGCATAAAATTTTACTGTTTTCGTTACTATTTCCGGCAAGACTATATAACTTGGCGTAATCATTCTCTTTCCAGATAGCCATATTAATTGACACAAATTGTTAGCACTTCTCAGCTATTATAGCAATTTTTTTTTTTACTGCACAAACAATGAATATAACAGTGGGAGTTGCAAGTGAATATGTTGTTTGGCAGAAACAATCATAATATCAGTATCATTACGCAGTAACTTTAGAAATGTTTTCACTTATAATCTTTTCAAACCGCACTACTCCAACAAATATAGCCTTTATTATTTAATGTATGTTTTGTTTTTTAATGTACGTAAACATTTCACAAAAGTATTTTTGTTCAAATTAAATTTCATCATAATTACCTCCACCGTAATTATCCCCAGTCACCGTTTCTACCGTAATTTGGACCTTATATTGCATACGTATACACATCATTTTATAATATTTTGAATTAAAAATTTTTGAAAAAAAAATTTCTACATATAATAATAATGTACATATTATAATGAAACTTAATCTAATTAAATTAATTATTTTTTACAAGGATAACACAGGAATATTTATAAAAATTTAAATGCTATATCTAACACATTATATACGGTCACATAGATGTGTATTAGTTAGGCATATTATTATATTACAATAAAAATTGAAAAATTCTATTTGACAACTATAATGTAAATTTTTGTTCTACTTCATTAATCCTTGGAAAATTATAAATATATAATAATAATTATCAGTATCATCAGCACCATCTTCATCATTATTATAATTATTACCATTAAAATCATTATATTCTAATTAATAATGAAATTTTGAATACATACATATATCTACACCATATTGTTTGTTTATATGTGAATATCAAACAGAAAAAAAAAAAATAAATGAGAATATTATGATATTAAATTCAATTTCCACAATATTATATATAAAAAATTTTCCATATTGAAACCAATGATATCGTGGCAATATTAAACCGACATTCTATTATAATAATGTATATGTATATATATATAAATGTTCTACAATTTCATTATTATATTAAATTTCTATGTTATACAAATATTGCGGAGCAATAGTGTAATGCGTATATATAAAAATTTTATAATATTTATTAAATTTCCTAGATTATAATGAAATTTGTATTAGAAACTAAAATTAAGTCTATATCTACCCTTAACTAACACTCCAAGTATTTACTACTATAGTTCCTATATTTAATTTTCTTCAGTTCAGTTTCTCTGTTGGCGTAAGCTAATGTGTTTAATATTATAGCTTTTCCACATTATGTGAATACGGTGTGCACACACTCATAATATAAACTAACAATTATATATGCGAGTTGTGCTATGACTATTTTTATTTGTAAAATGATATAGTTTCTAAATCCGTCTAAATATTATTATATTGAAATTATACAGAGTATCCATAACATAATGGTATTCCCAAGATAATAGTGATATTCTGCACATGAATAAAGAATTATATATGAGACATTTTCCCTTCTTTCCGCTCTCATTCTTAATTAACTGGGCTTTAAAATTGTTTCTTATGAAAACCATCCGAATTATTGTCAAAAATATTGTAGGCAGAAAAGCTTGGTGAACTATTCTTAAAAGTTCGTAAAATTTTCTCCTTAGGCTTACTTCAGATGTCAATGGTCATTTTAATTACTGGTATAATATCTAAGTCCCGCGGCAAAATTAAAATTTTGAAAAATATTTAAGCAACTTTTCATTTAATAATTATTTGCTCATAGTTGCACGTAGACGCGGTGATCAGTTATTAACCTAATTAAAATGTGGTATCCTGGCATTAATTTTTTAAATCAATTATTGGGTATAAGATTGGGTATAACATGCTAAAAGCATGAAATAAAATCGTTAACAAACTAAAAGAAAGTTTTTAAAATTATTTTCTTTGAGACCGAGTAATCCGAGCTGGATTTTGAAAAAAGAAAACGTTCTCAATTATTTTATGTTGGCCTGCATACATTCCTCGAATTATCCTGTTTCGGGATTGTACAGTCGAGTCTCGGATACCTTATATATAATATAAAATATTCTTATAATAGAGTGGTTCCTTTTTCAACAACAAATCAATTTTATGGTGTGACAGTTTTATTTTACGCACAGATTATTTTTCAGCGCCTTTTATTATTATTGTGATCCTATATCTATACATATACACATGTAAATTCTAATTTTTCTTAATAATATACACGCAAATTTCCTATATAATGTGTCAATAGATTTATATACATACAAACATATTTAATTTCAATGTTTTTATTATCTAGCATTATGTAAATTTATATTTTTAATTAGTTTAATGAAAACAATAAAAATAGGACTATAAAAAAAAAAAACGAAAATATGCGATGCTGTGATTTAAAGATTATAAAATTCGAATAAAATTCTTTATTATTTTAGACTGAAAATGAATGATGGATGACAATGTAGCACATTATATAATATTATCTTGTATATGGTGCGGAGTACCGCAGCAGGAAATCATGTTTGATTGGAAAATATTATTGAAACGAAACGCTCACAATAATGGTATTTAATGAGTGATGGAATGGAAAGAGGAAAATTTTAATTAAAAATATTTTCTTGTTATTGTTGCCTCTTTTTATCAGGAAAAATTTTAATGAATTTATAATTAAATGAAATCGCGATTTTGAAGGATTGATGAGTAAAATATAGGTACGCATTTCGAAAAATTTTAATTTATTTTATCACATTTTCATGTAGTGAGCCTTAATTAAGCCAATGATTACCAAACGCATGTAGAACGCTATATTTCTAAAGCGATCGCCCCAGCTTCTTGTGTTTTTTTTATTATACAATGTCTTTTAATTGACGAACTGAATTAAATGGACTAAAATTTTAAAATTTTGCTTCATTAAACACTGTCTGGTGTTAATTGATTCTTGAATCTGGATTTAAAATATTTCTTTGTACAAATTTATGATAAAATTGTAGGCATTGTATCTATAATTCTAAAATTATTCGGAAAAATTTAAAATTCTTATAATCTATTAAGATTATTTGCGAAATTATACATTTTATAATGATAACAAAGGTTTGTTATTCAAAGAACCAGATTATCATTAAAAATTGTATGATCTTAGAACGAGGTGTTTGAGATCATACAATTTTTACTTTGCTAATTCATTAGAAACTGTCGTGTCTATATTAAATATGTTAAACACCTGAATAACAAAAAATTGTCAAAACATTTTGACCCATCTTATACCTTTTCTAGATTAAAATTTTCGACTTCAATTTAATTTACCGCCTGATAAATCTCAACAGGTGCCTTATGTTCAGAAATTTATAACAATTTAATTAAGAAACAACGACACGTCTGCTTTTAGCACGATCTAAGTAGCTGATTTCAAACAAAATATGACAGCGGTGCTCCTATTGTAAATTTTACGTCGATATTGTGAACATATAATAATTGGCTTCTCATTTCTATGTGCAAATATTGTTTAAGCGATTAAATAATCATAAACGATGAGCAACCATGTCACATTTACTCAGATATAATTTGTCGTTAAGAATAAAAATTTCTTCACCACAAACCTTCATGTACAAGCCTTAAATCTCAGAAGTATCACCATTTGTTTTAATATTTCAAAAAAGTGCTGGCAAAAAATGATCTTGCAGAAAATTGTGCCACAACAGAAACCGAAATTAAGCCATTTTGTTTTCTTAGCTGACATTCAATGCGGCAATTCGACTGTGAACATGCCAATATTTAAAATATACGTAACCAATCAATATAAAAACTTAATTCTTATGTCATTTTCCATTCCAATTTGCCATCAAAACCCATTTTATTTAAAAAATAAAAAAAAGAAACATACGTTCAATAAAATAAAGGAAGAGTATGAATGCTTAAATGCCAACAATTCCGTTTAATTAATTGAATTTTCTTTACAACATTTACAATAAAATCGTCTTACCATTCGTAACGTTTATGACTACACGCGTTATTTGAAAATTTCAGTCTTAATATGAAAAGCATAACAACAACAACAACAACACCACAGTTCCTACTTCAATTTAAAATTTATTGTAAACTGTTTTTTTTTGTTTGTCATACAAAATGTCATACACAATCATTTTTAATTTAAAGAAGAAAAAAGTAGAAGAAAAGCCACAAATGATGCCGTAGGTGGAAAAATTCATTTCATTTAGTGTTCATTCTTAAGAAAAATGTTATTTTCATTTTGTAAATTGAATTTTTATTATCCTGTTTGTTTTCTTGAATTTTAACATACATACATATATATATATACATATATATGTAGCATAGGTGGATAAGATTAAATTGCGAACTGAAAGGATTTTAAAATAGAACAAAAAAAAGAACAGAAAAAAGATTCAATGAATTCGCAATTCAGTTTTAAAAAACCATTCCGTGTTTGTGTGTGCATGTGAGGAGAGGATTAATATAGGGTATGAATAATATGAGTAGAAAATGTTTGTGATTATTTTTAGATTATTGTTAAAGAAAAATTTAATTAAATTTTGATTTTACTTTTACATACACGTAAATCATCAGCTTTAGTTTCTGAATAAATAATCCTTTTGTGTATGCATGGGAAAATTTTAAGAAAATTATTTTAATAAAAATTGCGTTTTTAACATTTTAATTTTCATAATTGCTTGTTATTTTGAATTGGAAATGTAAGTATGTTCGAGTTGAGCCTATATGTAATACCTTTGAAATGGTGTTTTGAATTGAATAAATCGGGTTGGATTGGATATTCCAAATCTAATAGATTTAACAGACTTTAAGGTGTTATTAATTTTCAGGTATTCAAAGAAGAATTTCAATTTAATCTTTAAATTTTTTGCATTATGTTTCCTTTATCTTTAATTATCTCTTATTTACTTAAAAGTACAATTAGGATATAAAAGTATCAGAACCTAAGATTCAGGGCAGCATTAATGATAGGTAATGTCAATATTTCTTGAATTTATGTTAAAAAAATGTAAAGACATGAAGACAAAACACACAATTTTTACGAAATTAAATTTCAAATTCGTTCCATTATGTAAATGCAAATACTCTGTAAGCTTTTTACGCTTCGGAGTACAGAATTGTTCAGCAATTTATTTGATTTTCTCCAAGAAAAGGAAAAACATATAGGAAAATCTAGGAAATTTTTCAACAAAATACTAAAAAATATTTAATAAAAAACATTTAATTTTTAGGAGCCCAATTCGTCCCTTACACTAATTGGAAATTTTCTCTGTTTGATCCAAATTTGTCTGGAATTCAAGTTCAGTTTGTTATTTAACATAATTCGTCTAAATTAGGTTGCATAAAAGATTGAGGACTAAAAACATAAACAATGAAGCGACTAGTTTACATGCATTTCATCTAACAATTTTTAAAAGTCTCGGCTACTTTTTGTATTTTTATTTTTATCAGGTCTATGTGACTAAGCAAACCACAATACCAGAGCTGAAACACAACATTCGGGATGTGTGAATCCTTCAAAATTTTGATTTTCCTATGGCTGGCTCAACATTTATATGATTTTATTTTTCGCAAATGCTATAATAGTTTTAATAAATTAAATCTGATTTTTTGCATTTTGTATTTTTATACAATATTTAGGCGTTCCAGTTTTCCTTTCAGTTCACTTTTTAAAATGAATTCTTTACATTGAAATTAAATTTTATTGCCAATTTCAAATTAAATGAAGATTTTGTACTCGTAAAAAAAAATTTATCCGAAAACTTCAAAATCTAAATAAAATAAAATTTATAAATTGCGAAAGTATACGATTTTGTCCTTTAAAAGAACGATACTACACATTTAATCCTGAATTCCTAAATTAAAAAGGACTCAAATCAGAACAACTTGATCATTTTATTCTTCATTTTTCTCTTCTTGTTTTTTTTCAATTTTGTCTTTTATATCTTCTATACTTCAATTAAATTTCATTTTTTTTTCCTGATTCTTTTCATTTGTAATCCTTAATCAATACAATTTTTCAATATAAATAAGAAAAATGTTACATCTTTTGTTTAGTTGCTGTCCTTAATGTTATTTTCAGTTTATGTATCAAAGTATTTGTGTATTGTTATTTAATTTTAGTTTCTTCTATTCTAAACGGAACTGAAATGTTTTTAAATGTTAATAATAGAAGTCAGTCCTCCAATTTGCGGTAAAAATTATCTGTACTTGCAATGAAGTTGATTAATTGAGCTATATGACGCCTAAATCAGGATTTACATATCATTTAAGAGATTTGGTAGTGTACCCAATAACTCAGCAAAAATCAACTAAATTTACGATCCTCTAATAATTTTCTAATAATAATTCTTGACATAAAGCCCTTTTCGACTCTTTAATTTGCTATTTCAATAAGCATCGTTTATTTTCTATGAACTTCCAAAATTTTATGATTTCTCATTGTATTATATTATGTAGTCACTCTATATAACTGTTATATAGCTTCCTATGTCTTATAATAGAATGGGTGTATAGATTGTATTCTGTGAAAGACCTTCCTTCAAACTGAATGTTTACAATAATCAAGTGTTTATTATTTTAATGGACCCACTTTATATGTTTATCCGATTTTCTTTTGTATAAATTTTTTGGATAACTATAAGTTTTTTCTCTTTCATATATGGGATGGCTTTTCTTTTCGTTTCGTCTTTGCGCCCAGAATCACCGAATTATTTGAAATTTGTATTTTTGTATGTAAGAGTATTTGTGTCCTTTTTAGTATTTTTAGCTATAATTGAAAATAATCAATATTATTGTTATGATAATGAAAAATAATAAAGGATAATAAAACGCAAAAAAAGAGACAATAATAAAAGAGAGAGAGAGAGAGAGGAAAAATAATGTTTACTGAACATGGAATGTATTAATTTTTGTTTCTTTCTTTCTCAGATAACAAAAACAATAAAAAAGAATTTAAGATTTAATTTAAGGATTTTATTCTTGATTTTGTATTTTGTTTGTATATGTGTACGTAGAAAAACTTAAGGCTAAATAAGACACAAAATTTTGTAATCAGCTTATAGTTTAGGAATTCTTGTATTTCATTCTTATGTTAGGATTTTGTAATTTATGTTGCATTGGTATATAAAGGATATAAAAATTAATTGATTTTTTTTCTGTATTGCGTATAAGGAATTTAGAATTATTAAGTTTGTTGAGGCGGTTGTACTGAATGTGTATTTACAATGTGATTATTTTGGAACTTAATTGCTGTTAGCATTGGTAATAATAAACATTCCTGGGTAGAGTAAAATGACTACGTAAAAGGAAGTAATTATTTTCAGGAAAAACTGTTTGGAGTGCGCAATATTTAGTTGGGCTCATATAGTAATTGCTTAATTTATCTTAAGCGCTCTATTGTGCGTGAGTATTTTGTGTCACTGAAGTCGTTGTGGGCATAGATAACTGAACATCACTTTTCTCTTGCTCAATAGAAAAGTGATGTGATAGAATTTGCCTGCCTAGAGTTGCTTCGGAAATAAAACCAAGGTTGGCATTAGAGTATTATTAATTTAATTTTTCAGTGAAATGATTCTTGATTTCAAAGTTGAGTACAGACAGAGAAAATTCTAACTAAAAATATTTTACGACGTAAAGATTTCGGAGTAGCAACATGTTTTTGAGCGTAGGTCCAACTACGAGAGTATCATAAGTAAGTTCAATGTGAAAATCTAGAAATAAATATGATTAAATTTTTAAATTTGCTCTAAATAATTGAAGAATTTTCCTCAATAATAATCTGACCAGTTAAGTAATAGAGAATTATGAACGCCACAGATTTTTCACATAAAATTATTAATTGCTTTACAGTGTAATAAAACTGACGCCATAAAACTTAAGACGTGAATGGAAAATTCATCATTTCACTTTTTTTTTTTTGATTAATTTTCATTTCATATTTTACATTGTAAGAGAATATTAATGAATTTTTGCCATTCTCTTAAAATTCCAAATGATATTGAAGAAGATAGTTGTTTGTAATATTGTGGGAGTCTTGTAACATTGTTAAATTTTTTAAAGTTTCAAAATATTTTTATTCTTTTTGCCAATTTCTAAATAGGAAGCTGTCATAACAAACGCATTTATTTTCAAATTTTTTGCTCTTCTTCTCTTTTGATTTTAGTTATTAATTTTTTTTTCCAGAATCTAAATTGTTTGTTTGTTTTTTTTATGCCATCTATCATAGTTTTTGTTTACTTCTCTATTTGTCATAATTTTTTTTCAAAATATTTATCATTTTGTGTGTGTTTAGACAAGCAAGCATTTTTAAAAGGATATCAAGAATTTTAAATGGTTTTCCTAAAGATGAAGAATAAGAGAGGGAAAATTTTTATTAAATTGCATTTTACTTATAAGCTGTGTTCATTTATTTGACGAAAGCCTGACACTATGGTTAACTCATTATTAAATTTTTCAATTTGTAACTAGGCGGGGTGCTATTATAACTTGCATAAAATCATAAATTTTGAATTTTTGGGAATCTACTCGTATCTTGAGAAAAATTAAAAAATTTGCAATTTATTTTCATTATTTAAAGAAAAAATTGAAAAGGGTCATATTCTAACCTGTTTTGGTTTCTTAGCCTTCTGATCAGCTAAAAGCCTGCTGTATTAACTTTGTAGCGAATGTTCAGACGTGCTCTTATGTCTAATACAGCCACAATTATAATATAATTTTAGTACAGTCATAAAATAGTGTTTATTTTTATGTTTTTGAGCCCCTAGTTCTCAAATGCGACAGAATATCTATTATGGAACAATATTTTTTTACAGAGATTTTACTATGTTAGCTAGAATATATCAGTGCTTCAAAAAAAGATGAAATACTACCCTACCTTAGTATACTCTGCTTTAAAGTAGTAAAGAGCGTTTATCAATGAAATTTTTAATTCTCGCTCATAAAACGATGAGGAATTTTTAAGCCGGTCTTTAACATCAATATAGTTTTCAAAATATCCTACATATATCTAAAATTTTCAGTACTATTAAATATTATTAAATTAAATAGTTCACAACACTTGTACTTTTTAAAATTTCACTCAATTTTTACAGTTCCTATGATTATTCTACTCATAAAATCCTTTCACTCCTTAAATTATTTTTAAATAAATCGTTACTAACTATGCTATGAAATATTTATTTTATCATACAATTATGAATTGATTTTTTCCTACATATTAATCTAGTCCACAATATTATAAAATAATTTATTGTCCTAATTAATCATTCGACATATTAGATTAATAACACTCATCTTTTTCAAAACCACTATTTGAATATTTTCTGAAGTGCTTTGTTGTATAAAATGTGCAATTATTTTGCAATTCCCATTGAGTATTGTGGGATTTTGAATTGAATCGAATTAAAAGAATTCTTTGAAGGGTTGATTTTGAAATATTTTGAAATTTATTAGTTATTCTTTAATTTATACTAGCTTAAATTTGATGTTCAATGAATTGGTCTTGGCCTTTTTTTGGATTTATCCTGATTTCAAACCACTTTAATTATAACCTCAAAATTTTGCTAGATAAGCAATGCAAATACTCTTTCAGTTTCATAAAAACTTTTTTGAATTTCGTACCATTTTAATGCTATCCTTGAAAAATTACAAAAAAAGAAAAATCGCCTTAAAATTTCACTTTTATAAATTTTACATTTTCCTATCTACATTCGCTCTGTGTATTAATCTGTAAAAAGTAACCTAGAAACCACAATATTCTGTTATACTATTTATACGATGAGTTCTTAAATTACGATAAACACTTTGATATTTTGCTCCTACATTTTCTGTAATAAATTTTACATTATAAAAGGATTTACATTTTTTTGAATTCCTGATGAATGGCTGGCTATTATACACATGTATGCGAAAAAAATTTCCATTCAACCAAGCATAAAAATATGAGTTAACCTTAATGAGATATTTTTAATTTGCTTGTATTCTTAATTTGACCTATACTTATATGAAAACAATCACTAGATATTTTTAAAAAATATTCATTAAATAAAAATCATATATAAAGGAAAATAAAATATAATGAAAATTTTTTACGATTAAAATTACAATGTGTGTTGCACATACCAGTTAAAAAAAAAAGGACACCCCGAAAGGCAAATGCTAATGGAGAAATGCTGGAGTAAATTAGAACTTTGAAAATTTGAAAAATGAAGGCTGATTAATATTAGTCAAATGCATTCGTACCATTCCTGGACCACCATTCAAATGCCCTCACACCATACGAGGAATGTCATTTTTTAAAATGTACTGACACACTCTTGGAAACAGGGACGAATGAAAAATGTGCAAAATTTTATTTAAATGGTAACAAGATTGGCTCGCGAATACAATCTGCTGTAGTTCTAGTAACAGGATTGAAAAGTTTTTCAAATAAAATGAATTTATTGACGGATTGTTTGACTCTCTCAAATTCATTAAATTCAGAAATATACAATAAGCCTCATATGTTTTTATATTTTAAATTTTTGTATTCCATACAAGTGCATCCTTTTAAATCAACGATTAGCTTAATTAAATTATAATATGACTATGGTAAATTTGTGGTCATGAATTTCGGTTTTTGAATTAAACTGAATGATATTCGAAGCTAAATGAACAACTATGTACATGAAAACAAATGAAATTTTATTAGAATTAGAAAAATGAGTAAAAAAAAAACATTCCATGAATTGCAATGAAAACCTTAAAATATTTTCAAATTTAATTTTATTAATTATAAGGATGAAATGTTTTAAGTCAAATATTTGATTTAGGTTTTACAATATTGTATGTAGAGATGTTATTGTGAATAATGAGCTTATATTGCAAATTTTTTGAAAAATTATTTAAAAATTTATTTCAGTTGATAATATCAATTTTCCGAATATGTGAATGAGGTTTCCGTTCCAATGAAATTGGAATGAGAAAAGATTTTTCGTGTAATGTTATGAAAACCTTCACAGTCATTTCTTTAATTATTTAAGTATTATTAAAATTGTTTAAGTTTATTATAAAATCATCAATGTTTCAAGCTTTCTCAAATGGTTTTAAATAAGATCACCACTTGCTCATTCAATCTTCAACTGGTAATTTAATTGAGTAATTGCCTTACGAGCTTAATAATAATTAAAATAATCAAAATAATAATAAAATACCGTGTACCTTAAAATTTAAAAAAAAAAAATGTTGAGGAGACA
The DNA here is from genome assembly GCF_029603195.1 of Condylostylus longicornis. Taxonomy (NCBI): domain Eukaryota; kingdom Metazoa; phylum Arthropoda; class Insecta; order Diptera; family Dolichopodidae; genus Condylostylus; species Condylostylus longicornis. Next base: position 3,521,225 of record NW_026577982.1, read on the forward strand.
CTAAAGACTATCAATTTTATTTTGTGTAAGATTCATACATAATTTTCGGTATTTTCGGTAATTTTCGATAACTTTCGGTATTCAATTATTATTTTACGTAATTAACAATAGTGAGTATAACAATTTTCTAATGCAGTAATATTACTATTGTCCCACAAATACCATATCAGTCAAAAAGTAGATTTTGGACTATCTATGATATTTGGATTTGGACTATCTCTGGTGGTTAAATTTATTATGATCTAAATAAGGCTATATTATTTAAAAAAATTTGCTGTCAATTTAATTTAAATTTAATTAGTATTTCTTATTTAATCTATAGGATGAGAAGCTCGTGCGGATATCATACGAATATAGTCATGGTGTTACTCCCATCTATTACCATATTGATTTGTTATGTTTTAACAATATTAATGGAATTCTATTTTTTATTTAATATCAAACAATTTTTAATTCTACAAATAGTTTCCTGTCTGAAAACAAATAATTCTTTGAACAAACGTCACCCATTTTCCAAGAAAAACATAAGAAATTTCGAATATTAAAATTAAACTACTTTCACCTAATTTAAATAAATATTAAATTACTTTTTTGTTAACCCACAAACTACCTTTAAGATTTAAAAAAAAATTGAGATGAATTGAAAAGAGTGTACTCAAAAAAAGTATTGAATAAATCCAATTAAAAAATAATTGCATACTTTCAGGCGCGATACCTATAAAAAAATTATTATGAAAAAAACGCAAAAGTAGCTTATACAAGAAAATTTTCTTTTTCTTTCTCGTTTCCAAAAAACTTACACATTAAATAAAATTTTTTAAAGTTTTTGCATATATGAAATTTTTTTTTTGTTTTTTTTTTTTATTTTTTTTTTGTATAAACTTATTAAATATTTACTTTTGCAGCGCATATACTTAACATATAAAATGTTGTTTGTTCACAAGAAAAGTTTCAAAGGATAAAAACTTTTCTCATAATACTTCTTAGCTACTTTATACTTAAAAAACAAAAAAAAAAAGGAAATTTTTTCTTATTCCTTGAATAAGATTGAATAACAATTTTGTTTGTTTGTTTATTATGCTTTTACTATATGTTATACACGGCTTATCTTATGAAACACAAATTTTAAATACATATTTGGAAATTAATTCTCCGATTCTAATACCAGTAATAGTTTTGAGAAAATTGCATATAAAAGATTAAACATTTGTAATGAAAGAGATGGAGGGAGAGCCAATTATTTTTAATTAGCAAGTCTATTTTCTGATGTTTGAGTTTTTTTAAATAATAATTGTTTGAGTGCTAATGATCACTTTGAACTTCATATTGTAGCAAGTGTTTCATTAAAACATTTGGAGATTCATAAAATTATTATACGTTAAAGAAAACAGGAGTAACTCTTCCTGTGTAAATAAAGGTAAAAGAAATGAATATTATATGTACAAATTTGTAGAGCAATTTAAGAAGATTTTGAGATTGATCTCATGATGTATCACAGGTAAATGAGAGCATTATTTGATATTTTTTTTTTAGAATTAAGAAGAAAATTTTGTATTATTTTAAGACTTGGGGACCAGGAGTTTAAAATTTACTAAATTACTAAAATTGAGGTAGTTTTATTTGAGTGGTAATTATTGAAATATTAATGTATTCGCTTTAAACGTAGCTATGGGTACAAAATTTTCAAGAATTGTGCTATAAACCTCGAATTCTCATTTAAATATGAGAATTTTAAATGAGAAATTCCAAATATAAAGCAAATATTAATTTAAGTAATATTATACAAGATAGTATTATTCCAGACTACAATAGGAATGCATATTACATTTAAAATTCCCAAATTCAGTAAGGTTGCTTCATATATCCTTAAAAATATCCTTTTAGTTTTCTTCATTTTAATAAAACAAAAATAATAAAATTATAAGAAACAAGTAGATTTGGAATATATTTGGAAAATTTGCAGTAGAAAGAAAGAAAAATTTACATTTTTATTTGGAAAATATTCAAATGAAATGGAGAAATGAGAATAAAATTTCTCTCGTATATGTATTTTTTCTCTCTATCAAATAATAAATTGAGTTTAAAAATATCAAAGAAAAAAAAAAACTAAATGTTAAAAAAAGTGACTATGATTGAAGTCAATGCGACACTTTTCAAAATGTATTTTTCATCTTTTTGTTTACATTATTGCAAAAAGAAAGTTTTTCGGGTCTTCATCTGATGTACTTTTTGGAAGAATGAGAAAAAATATAAAAGAGTAATTTTTTTTTTTACTTTTTATACATTTTTAATATTTCGCATAGAGGAGGAGCAGCATCATTTTTATCATATTTATCAGTGCCATCAACAATATCACAATCATCATCATCATCACCATCATAATCATCATTAGCAACAGATATATAATTTAGGAACTTACAACTGACAAAACATCTGTCATATGATGAATATTTAAACATTTGTTTGTTTGTTTTTCTTATTATGAAAAAGAGAAAGTCATGAAGAAGAGAAATAATCTAATATAAACAGTAAACAAGGACCAAATATATAACAGTAATATAGAGAAAAATATGAAAAATAAAATTGGATTGAATTATTGTTCATTTTTTTGGGACTGCAATATAGCAAGCAATAGTTAAATTAAAAATGAATTTTTCTAAGTATGAGTTTATTAAATTTGAATAATATTAAAAAAAAAAAAAAAATGGTTGACATTGAAGTTATATTGGAATAAATTTTAAAAATTTTTTGATTTAATTTAAAAATTCGTTTCAGTATTAATCCTAAGATCAATCCTTGTTCAAGAAATATTTTTTAAAGAATTAAAATAAATTGATTAGAAAAGAAAAATGGTCTGGTAGTTGGTACCGCAGTAGAGTATTAACATAGTATAAGTGTGTTTTAATGAGACTCAATGAATAAATTTGTAAAATTATCACAAAATTTTTAATGGCAAAACTTTTTTAATATTAAAAAATTCCAGATAAATGACGAATACAAAATTTTTTATTCATACCCTTTAATAATTATAAATCTTTTACAGAACTATTTTATTTATAATTTACAGATTCTATATTGCAGATAGATATAAAGAAAGAAAATTTCTTCATACTACTGTAGAACAGATACATGATGTGATCAAAACCGTAAGTCAAGAGAGAAAAATTAAAAAAAAAATTTTTTCTTCAAACTGGACTTGAACCATTGATCTACAGCTTTCTAGGCGAATGCTTTACCAACAATTTTAACCCTAGAAGTCTCAATTTTTCATATCATAACAAAAGTTTTAGCTAAGTCTATAATATTATGCAATTACAATGTGTAGTAATGAAATCACAAATTTTTATATGAAAAATTCTTTTAAAAAAATTTTGATATTCTTAATTTGTTTCCTTAATAAAATTGAAAAATTCATATGAAAATTTTCTCTAGAATAAAAATAAAAATTTTTAATTTATTCTTTAGAAATCTCGGAAAATTGTTGTCTTTTGAAAATAAATTGCAAAAGATTTCCTGGATATAAAATCATCATCACAAGGTACAACAAAATTTTTTCCATTTTTTCCCACATTTTATAGTTTATGATTTTATTTATAATCCTTGAGATAAGACAAATTAGAATAACATGTACTCGTATAAGTTTTCTTTCAAAAACATATTATTCTTTATCAGAATGAATAATGATCCTTTTAAGAATTAATTAGTTTTCTTGTTGTTTTTGGTTTCTTTTAGAGTTCAGAACTATACAAAAAATAAGAAGCTCAGTAGATATTTTTCTCATAAGAATATTATCTATAGAATTAGATTCAATTATTATCATTTAATTGAGTTGTTTGAAGAAAATATCATTTAAAATGAACTAAAAAAAATTGAGTTGGTAAAAAGGATATTTTGAAAAATCATTTTTGATTGCAAAAATTTAAAAGAAATAAGTACCATAATATTGCTGAAACCCAAAAAAATAAAATTAAAAAAATGGAAGTCAAGAACAATGAGATTTAAGATGGCTATTATCAGAAATATTGGTATGATTAGAATGAATCTTTCTTACTTAGGTTATTGAAATAAAAATATCATTTTCTAATAATTAATATTACAAGCATATAACATTGTAATTTAAAAGAATAAGCAAATAATTAAAGATTACACAGTTGCCAGCCTAGAATTCCCCATGTATAAACAACATATAATTTCGTGTCCATAATCAACATATAGCTTCTCAAGTCAAAACGCAGCATAGCAGTTTTTAAATTCATTTTGAATGTGTGGAAAGCGTAAAATTATAATACAACAGAAACATTCAAATAAAGCAATTTAAATTATTTAGCTCACTTAGTTTTTCCAAAATTAGCTCTCTTAGCTCACTTAGTTTTCCTAAAATTTGATTTTCGAATACCTCAGAATTTAATTTTATTATAATCTTAATTTAAATAATTATATTTAATAAATTGCTCAAAAATAAATTTTTTTTTAAAAAAATAAATAGTAAAAAAAAATTGCCTACTTTTAGGAGATATGAATTAATTACATGGTATTTACAGAGAAAATTTCGTTAGCACTTGATATATAGGACGAAAAATTTAATTCTACTGCATGTGGGCATTTCGTTTTTGAGAAAATTTTAAAAAAAGAGTAATTGACATTTTCGAAAAATTAATTTTAAAAAAATTATTAATATTTTATAAGACTTACAGGATAATAATATTGCAAAAACCTGGTATTTTCCAGAAAAAAAGCAAGAATTTTTCAGAAATATGAAGTTCTATACCAAAATTGAATAATTTTGAATAATATCCCATTGTTTCGATTGGTGCTTCTTGTTGAATACAAGAATGTTACGGTTAATTCCAAATTTGTATATAATAATTTGATAAATTGGCACGGCTTATGAATTGTTTTCTGTTTTCTTCATTTACTGATTGCATAAACGCTGAACATCAGGAATTTTATATTGAAAGAAACTTGGCTATACTTTACGATTTGCATGATTCGGTCAGGTCGGCGTTAACCAGGAAATACTCCATGAATCCACGAACAAACGTTAATTATATATTTTTTAATTAGATAATTAAGTTACTTAGTAAGTTATTTATTAAGAATAAAGTCTTTAAACAATCTCTTACAAAATTATTTTATAAAAAACGACTAAAATTAACCTCATATTTTTGTAAAACCAACAAAATCATCCCTCTAAATAATAATGTCACTTAGTTTCTTTTCATATATTTTTTTATCATTAAAAAAATAAAGCCACCATTACCATGTAAACAGTTAAAAAAAACATGAACATCGTTGTTTATTTTTAAAGTAAAAAAGTTATTTTAGCTTAAAAAAAAATTGTTTTTATGTTCATGTTTTTACAGGAAGTATTAAGTTTTAAAATGATTCATTATCCTTTTTTTTTTGTGTACTATATTAAGTATACTTTTAGGTACATGGTGATATTATTATTGTTTTTATTTTTGTCATATTTACAAATTATACGTGCGCTTTAAACAATTTTCATACTCCTGCTGCAACCGTATTACCCACCATTCAAAATACACGCGGTTCATATTTCCCTTATGTTATTATTTCGAGTTTTAATATTTTGCATAAATTTATTTATATAATGGTATAATGAAATTGTAGTAAAGTTTATAAAATTTTGTTGAAATTTGTCGAATAATATGCCATTTATAATTAAGAAAATTGCATTGTTGCTAGGACTATTCAAGCCATTTTAATTATAATTGTAAAAATTATTACAATAAGAATTCTAAATTTTATGTTTAGAGGACTATAGGTCTTTATTCAATTATGTAAGCACAGCTTATTCAGCATGACCAAGAACTAGTTTTGCATACAAACCAATTTTGAATTCAAATATTAATCGAGTGTATTTGTTGTATTACTCCAGTAAAACTCAAATAATTTTATGTCTATTAACATCGGTAGAGGAGTTGGAGTCTTCAGGTGCTCGAGTTCATCAGGACAGTTCATTTCCAGTGGGTGCTGCAGAGGTATTCCCTGAAATCAAAAGAACCCAATAGATTTTTATATGCGGTCGCAGTGCACTGTTTGTTGTACAAATCTACAAATTTGGAATTTTTCTTAACATAAAATGTTATATGTGAAATAAAATCTTACGCTCGACTATCCTATAGTTAAACAAGATTATCATTTTTTCTCGTAATTGAGTTTTTGTTATTTTTATCATTTTATTTTTTTTTTTTTTTCATTTTCATTTCTGCTCTTCATTTATTTTTTCGTGGAAATACTTAAAAAAAAATCAGCAATTTTTGAAGGATGAATTTTGTATTTTAATAAAGCTTTTATATACATTTATCATTAAAAATGCTTACATATACATACATATATACATACAAACATCGATATTTTTGCATTATAAAACTGAAATGAATTTAAAATGAAAGTAAAGTCATAAAGTAAAACAAATGATATGAGAAAATGAATAAAATATTCGTAATTTTGCGACGGTTATACGCGACATTGTTGTTGTGTGTGTCATTTTGTCATCGCTGTGTTTACGCGATTCGAAATTTTATCTTTCAAGAATGTTTTAATTTTAAAAATTATATGTGAGATTAAATTCAGTAAAATAAATAAATGAGAAAGAAGTTACGCGTTATTTAAAGCAAAAAATTTTTGTAACACTTACTTTTAACAAAATGGGAAAAAAAGTAACCATTATTTTAAAATTGTCCGTCTGTCAGATAGAGATCAGTTTGCCAGTCTTTCTATTTATTTGTGTGCCTGTATACAAAATTTCAACACTGTGTGGAATATAGGAAGCTGAAACTAGCATACAAATATACTTTTTTTTTTTAGAGTAAACTTATTTCACTAAAAAAAAAACTATTTTTTTCCTCCTCCTCCCTCCCCGATAGAAGTTATAACCAAAAACTCTAAAAATATTTGTGACAAGTTATTGCATTGGAAAATTTTTCAAATCTCGGAAAAGCAGAAAATAATAGCGATTTGCCACTATTGTCGTTAAACCGTACGGTTTCTTGCTTTTCCGAAACTTTAAGCTTTTCCGAATTGTTTTTAAAGGCAAAAAACCAACTCCGATTAGTTCAATTGATCTAATCGGACGTACAATTCGATCATAACGTTAATGCTTCTTTTTAACTTTTGTTCTTCCCCCAAAAGTATGCAATTTTTTTTTTATAATTTTTGATAGCGAAATTTTTGGTAACGAAAAGGTTTGGGTGGATTTATATATAGCTACTTGAAATCTGTTTTTTACGGAGATCATTCTCATCCATTTAAGGGCACAAGCGCTATGTACAAATCATATGGTTTGATCAAAATTTCTTCTATAGTACATTCGAAAAATTTCAATTTTTTTTGCGTACCTTAAAATTGTTTGTAAAATGCTACCAGTGTCTTTAATTTTTTTTCTTAAATAAAACTGAGAAATGTAACAGAAAGAGAAGAAAATTCGATATTAAAATAATGCAAGAGTAAAATGAAAATTACATTGCGTTTCTTCATCCAATTCTCTCTTCCATTCTCTCCTTTTCAGAATTAAGAATGAAATTATTTTAAGAGAAAATAAATCGTAAACGCAATAAAAATGAAGAAAAAAATACAAGAAATAAAAGAGTTGAGTAAATAATTTTCTTTTTAAGCATATTAACAAAAGGATATATTAATATATATGTTTATCTTTAAATACATTATAAATTATGAGGAAAGAAAAAATTCTTTAGGAAGGAAATTGTAAAGAAAAACAGTATGGATTAATATAAACAAAAGTATTAAGAAATAAGAAACAGTATTATGGCAGTAAGAATAACTTTATAACGGAATTTTTATTATCCACCCCTTCTCCCCTGCCTCGCCCTAAATCTTTTAAAGGAAAAATATTTTATTATCTATCTTTCTCACACATTCAGTTCTTATGCTCTCCTTCACATTCCATTCTTATACTCTTATACAATAATAATATTGACATAAAAGTCAACAAAATCATGAATTCTTAGATTTTCCTGTTCCCCTATTTCTTTTTTAAACTAAGTAAATATATTATAATTGTTAGTATAAAAGTAAAAATATAGAAGAGTATTATATGGGAGGATGTTATACAAACACATTTATATGAATGAATATGAATATTGATATGAAAGTATGAGAATTTTAATTACTCAATTTCAATTCCAGAATTATTGAAACATAAAAATTTAAATCGAATAAAAAAGAGGTTTTAATTAAAAAAGCAAAAAAAGAAAACGATTAATAGTTAAAGATTAAAATAGGGGAATATTTTGAGTCAATTGGTGGAATATTTTGAGGTGAGGGGAAAGAAAATATCATAATTTATTAATGCAGCAGTGGATGATTTCTATTAACATTTTCAAGTTAAAAAAGGGATCGTGCGTAGGGAGAATTAAGCAGCTTTGTCACTTTATTTTTATTTATATAAGTTTTTATGCTTGTTGTTATATAAGTAGGTAAATATAGGTAAATCATTTAATTACGACAGATGCCATTGAATTTATTTTTATGGCGGGAAATAAATGTCAAATTCATTAATAATTAGTTTTAATTTTTTAGTTGCCATTTCACACTGTCTGCTTATCTCTATATTTCATCTATAATGTCTATACCTTGTAATAAGGGAAGTTGAAATTAATATACATACAAATAGGTTTTTTCGAGGAACTTATTTTTCCACGAGAAAATTTTTCCCTTTCTTCCTTAACTTCCAATTTATTGTATCATAACATTTTCTAAATTCTTGAAACCAACTGTTATATTAAAACGATTTTTTATTAAATTATTAATATTATTTTTTATTTTAGGTTTTTTCTATTGTAGAACCAAATTATTGATTCGATTTGTTGTCGGAATTTACAGGTTATCGCGTAATGAAATTAGCAAAATTTCCATTTTGAGTTTCTAGTTTTTCATAAACTGCAAGGTTTTACGAATTAAAAAAAAAGGAATAACTAACGGTAAATGTCTTTTAATCAAAAAAATGTAATTTATTTTCTTAACGCACCTAATTGAGCATTAAATTCGACCATTATGCTTGTTCTCTTCTTTTATTTTCCTCGTAAGGTATGCAATTTTTTTTTATTGTATAATATTTGTTTCTATATGTTATAGTGAAGTAATTTCAGTATATAACTACCCATTTCATATTCAAATTTGTAGATTAGTTTTACTGCCATATACAATTTTGCTTCCATTGCGTTGTTTACTGTTAAAATCAGTATGATTCTCTTAAATTTAGCAACAAACATTTATCTCTTAAATAAATACGAAATTAACTCTACGGATTCTTTCTATTGTTAAAATTACTTGCTGCTCTCCTATTCTTTGCTCTTATTTAATTTATACTTTTCCGTTCAGTTAAATTAAGTGTATACATCTATATTTCATTAAATTCTCACTTATTGGAGTCCTTCATTTAACACTCTCAATTAAAAGGTTCAGCAAAATATCAAAAGGATTCAGCAAAATTTAAAAGTTCACTTAAAATTCTTTCTTTAATAACAATATTGTAATCGCATTAATATTAAAAATTTAATGTTTTTGTGTGGTGAAAACTTGTCAACACCAAAATTAATAGTCACGAATTGCTTTTAAATAGACCATGATTTTTTTCACTCTCAACAATGGTAATTGTAAAATTTTTCATCTTTGCTCTGTCACGACAGTAAAATTCAAATTTCATTCACCATTTTAATAAAAACAAAAAAAAAAACTTTAAGAAGTTCTCTACATCATTTCTACAATAAAATTAACAATCACAGTCATTCAAATCAAATGTCACGTTCATTAGCTTTTCCAATATATTTTAAGAACAAAAAAAAGTTCCAATATACTCACAGTCATTTATGAACAACAATATTTTTATTACACTATTAAAATTAAGTGAGTCCTTTTTCATCATTTTCAACTATAAAAATCGTATTAAATTCAATCATAAAAATATAAAAACTTTTCGCCTTTTCTATTGCAAAATCTCAATGTAAACTTTATGTAGAGAACAACAGCAACAACAAACTGTTAATTCTTACCAATTTCTTTTTTTGAAATTTATCCTTAATATTTCCAATGTAAGTCAATCAATATATTTTTATCAATCATTATCATCCTAGAATATTATTGAAGTTTTCTATTTGTTTACAACAGTTTTTCTTACTAAGAACGTTTAAGACTTAGTAATCGTATATTCAAAGTATAAAATTTCTCTCCTTTGAGAAGATTTAATCAAAAAGGATCTAGTATAACTGAAACACTTGTAGATATTTTTAATAAATAAAGAATAAATTGTAAAAGCGATTGATTTCGTTCTTATTCAAAGACGTTCCTTTTAAATTGTTTCATTTTATATAAGAGCAAATTTTTTTAATATTCTTTTATATAGAATTGTTCATACTTTTGAAATGATTCGTGCAATTGAAGTGTTTTTGAAGAATTCATAGAATTTATTCTATAACTATTCTCACAATAAGTTCCAGTAAAAATTCGTATATTCTTCTGGATTTATTTAGAGGTTTTTGCCATTAAATACCTTCATTTTGGAGCTTATAATGGAATGACACTTAACATAAATTAGAATATCTAAGAATTAACAGGATCAATTAAAAAAGTTGAAATTTCTAAGCACTCATTTAATGAATATTTAACAAAAACAACTAAACTGAATTATAAAGGACACTGTAACAATATATTTAACAGCAAGGTTAATAAAATAACGATGGTCGACTAACCAGGACAATTTGAAACTCATTTTATTAAAGGAAATATTTCTAATTTTTTTAAAAAATTTGAGGTTTTTATTAATTAAATTTTGTTATATTGGAAAATTATTTAACCACAATGCTAGCAATGAAAACTCTTTACGAATTTCTTCAAGGACATTGATAAAATATTTGAATTGAACAAAACTGTTCTATACTAATAAGAACAACTCAATTGTATGCTACCTTGTATATTACAAATAACAATACACCAAACACCCAATAAACTACTGTCATTCTACTCATTTAATCCTTAATTTATTGCAAACACAAAAATTTTATTTTACATAAATAATTTTATCGCCGACATTTTTTATGAATTTATTTACACAATGTTAGAATGTATGAATTTAAGTACACAAAGTTGTAAATTAAAATTTTTCTCGTGTAACACATTTTTTTTTTCTTACAATACCCGATTTTTAATTAAAATTTCAATATAGTAACGATTTATTATGTGACACAAAAACTTAATTACTTTTGTTACAAGTATAAATGTAGAAATTGAGTAAGGATCACAAAATATTTTCTGTAGCGAATAAAAATTGTATTGAATTTAACAACGACGGCACTTCTTTCTAAATTTTTTCTTAAATGAAAAATTTTCAACAGTGTTGAGGTGCCGTCGTTTAAAAGGATATTCTGTGTTTTTTAATTTCTATTTTTTTTTCTTATTTTTCATTAACCATTAAGGAAATAATTAATAATCCTTAATAAAAATTCTTTAAGAAAAATCTTTAATTTTTTCAAGAAATCTTTGGTTCTTTGTTTATGCACACATAATAACGTAATTAAAAAAATCACGGTAATAAAAGGAATTTAAATAAATTAATTTTTTTGTTTAAAAAGGATTCTTTAACAAAAAATCTGATGTGGTCAGCACATAACCGACCGCATTGTGTATTGTCTAGTTAAATGAAAGTGTTACAGAATATTATAAAAATGTCTGTTAAATACTTCTTTCCAATTTTTAGGATATTAGTAAGCTTATAGTTAACATTCCTAGAAAAATGTAAATTTGGCTCTTATTCTAAAAATTTCATCAAAATCGGTTCAGCAGAACTTGAGATACACGCGCGCACACACAGACCGACAGACCGACAGACCGACAGACCGACAACCGACAGACCGACAGATCGACAGACCGACAGACCGACGGACCGACAGGTTGCTAAAAATAGTTTACTTACACTTCTCTACTATGGAGAAGTGCATTCCCACCGAAAACTCGATATGCAATATTTGTTGCCATCACATAACCTACCTATTGTTTATACAATACGGTCGGTAAAAATTAATGCGCATAAATTAAAAATTTTTGTAAGTAAGATTTATATTTCATGTTTTTGGCAATAATGGGAAATTTAGAAATTAAAATATTTGAAAAATGGGTTAATTTTATTTATTTAGGAACCAACAACCAGAAACCCTTATATTAAATTGTTAAGAAAGAATTCAACATGTTTGTGATGGCCATATAAAATGGCACATCATCTCAACTTCGTCAAATGGTGGTAATAATTGGATTAATGGTTTTCCACTACTAAATTTTTTGGCATTTTTGACCCAAACACTTAAAACATTAATTTAATATTCTTTGAAATTCGTAGACAAAATATTTTTATTCGTCAACTCTTAAGTAGGTATCTTACTTTTAAAAAACTGATTGTGAACCCACAATTCGCTAACACGTTCTACTCTCGTAAGTACGAAGAATGTTCCGGCATCAAATATCAGTCAGATTTTGCTAAACCAATTTGGAGACAACTTTATTTTTCAGTTCACTTGGAGAAAATGATAAACCTAAAATTATTGGAGTCGGTACTCCAGTAATTAGCATCTTAAACTTTATTCGGACTATTTTTTTTTTTAAATGCTGTACAAAATCAGCAGCTTTTACTCAAAAGTTAAAGCAGATATATGGTCCAAAATGGCAATTTTGATCTTATTCAAATTTTCTGTTAAAGCAACAAGAATAAATTTTTGTGTAACCTCAGATTTTTGTTTTGTTTCTCATAATGCGTTCTTAAATATCATATTTTCGTTCCAACATTTTCCTTGCTTATATTTTTTTTTGATACTAAAACACATTTATAACAAATAAATTACAATTTAGATGAAGATGAATTTCGGATTCTTTTTTTTTATTCATTCCAAATATATAAAAATTTTAAGATTGTCATTGTTGTAATTTTATGTTTCTGAGTATGTAAAATTTTCCCATTACGAGATATAAAAATTTCATATTCCTTTCTTTTTCTTTATTAACCATGAATTTTTTCATCATTCATTGAGGAATAGATGCAACAATGTAATAATGATGACTCATTCCTTTAAAGGGAAAACTTAAGATTCATAATAATTTATTATAATAAAAATAGTAAGTGGTATTTGTTAACGAAAATCATTAATCATTTGATTGTTAGGATTAGAATAGAAAGTTTCCCAAAAGAAAAGTCTAATATTTATTTATAGCCTTGTTAATAAAACTAGAAACATACGTACAAATCAATGTTAGTATAAACATATCATGCATGTATATAAGTACACATTACAATTCAGTAAAAGCTTTAGAGAACGGCGAGGATAACATACAAGAATGTTATGTAGACGGTTTCACAATAGCGCAGATATATTAAGCCGAAAATATCTGTGCTATTATGAAATGATTTCTGGTCGAAAACGGAGTTTTTGCTTACGAGTTGCTTAAATTTCTTATTATATAATGCAAAATGGAGTTTAATGTAGAAAACAAAGAATCCAGAGGAAAGAATTCAGAGCCAGGAAGCCAGAGAGCATGATTTTTAAGTTGGAATAAATATTACACAAATTTGTGATCAACCTATTGTGGATATGAAAATTTAATTTAAATAATATGAATTTCCCAAAACATTTTTAACAATATCCAAATATCTGAGACCAACAGAAAATAACAATTAAGGAATTTATTGAACTCTTGCATAGACAAATTCTGAAGTAAGAATGATGTTGGGCTTACTAAAGAAAAATGTAATGATTGCGATAAATTTTACATAGAGTACCTTAATGCAGTAAAACGGGAGAAAAGATCACGAATTGAAAGTTTTGAATTCTTGGTTACTATAAACTTAAATGACGAAGACCAAATGACTGACAATTGCGAAAAATCTATAGTTTACAAAAATACAGAAGAGAAATTTATAAGAGCATGCAAATATACAAATCCCATCGGGACAACCTGTACAATGTGGACGGGGGTTTTTTTTGAAGAAACTTTATTTCGTCCTTAATTAACCTTCCTCTCATATCAATAGCAAAAAAGGCAGAGTTCATTGAAATTCAAAGAGAAAAACTTGTAATCTAACATAAAAAAAAATCAAAAAAAAAATTCCATTTTTGAATTGGTTCCCACATACATAGATCTTGCATAATACTCAAAGAGACACTAACAATTTTTTCCTAAGAATATTCATTTTCGCCTATTTATCCTTTATTATTTTTAACAAATTTTTGTGTTTTTTCCCCCTATTTTATAATTTAGTCCTTATTGAAATTTACAATCTCCGGTATACATTCGTTACCATCACTTTTCATCATCATTACGCGTCATTTTTATCATCTTTATTTCAACAATTTCATATTTTCAATATAAAAAAATTTTCATTTACGGTCTATAAAACTCATTTAGACGAAACACAAAGCCACACAATAAAAAAGTATGTAGGCACGGAAAAAGGAATCTTTGAATTTCAAAAAGGATCTTTGAATTTTCTATAAATTAGATGAAAAAAATAGAAATAAGTAAAACTGACCGGAAAATAAACGAGTACAAAAAAGAAATATTTTTGTGCCAGAATAAAAAATAAAATTGAAGGTCAAAATGGGTAACCGTAGCAGACAGCATTTTGCCTCGAATCCTTATAATTATAGCTAAGTATAAACGTAACATTGTAACTGAATTTTTCATCATTGAAATATGGTAACGTTTTAGACATTATTTAAGAGATTTTTTTTCCCATATTTGAGGCTTCAACTAGCGTTTTTAATGTTTATTCGTGAAATACTGTTAAAATTTTTAGGTTAACAAAGAATTTACAATTGGGGGAAGCATTTTTGTGAAAAAAAATATTTTAAACAAAAGCACATTCAAGCCTATTTTTGTATGCAATGCAAAACCCAAGGAAGAAGTCTGGAATTATTAATTACTCCTCTTCAATTATGTTAAAGTTTCTGAAATTTTAAATTATTTTTTACACTTAAATCTATACACAATGATCTAGAACCAAAGAAGAAAGGCCGAGGCTTTTTTTTGTGCACATAGTAAAGGTTGTTAACAGAAGAAATTTAAAGTATAAATAGATTTATTTGAAACTTGTGATTATAATGATTTAGGAATCGGCAAGGACGTTTTTATAAGGCTATGAAACTCACGTAAAATATGACGTAAAATATGAGTTTTATTCTAAGACTATATAGAAACTTATTTTTGAAGATAAATGCTCAGTAATTAGATCGATTCCAAAAAGGAATTTGTTTTTCTTTTCATGTGGCCTAATTCTCCTATTGTTCTACAAAAATATAATTCGGAAATTTTTTATTATTTAATCACTACCGGGAAATTTCCAATATTGCACGTTTCAATTTTTTTCTTAAAGCTCCTTTTAAAATTAGAGGATCTCACAGGTCTGAATTTTAATACAGTATTAGAAAGTAAAATAACACATCAAAAATTAATTTTAACAGAAAATAATTTTTATTTTGATCCCAAAGTTATAATATGCGTATGTATATGCTCATATTTAACAAGAAATCTTATGAAACATCTTCCAATAAGAAAGAAATCATTTCCGCACAGAAGCCTGTCAAGAGAAAACTTATCATACTCCTATAGTTCATATTCGGCATTGGCAAATTCCTCAAAGAAATGTTCAAAATTAATTATTTATTCGAATTTAAGAATTTATGCAACTTTGACCCTTGACGCCTCTGCCTTGCACGCTTATATTCTACCGCAATAAAATGTGGGTATAATTTATTGGTTATTTACCCTCAAAAATGATACTTGTGTTGCATATTTTAGTTTACATGGAATTCTACGAATTCCTTTAAAATATTTTTGAACAAAATATGTCGGGGGAATTTGTTACTTTTTCTCTTAAGTCTTTACGAAGTAATGGTGGGCGTTTTTAAATTATTTAACGTTTGCAGAACAAAATACCTAAAAAATGAAATAAAAAGAAAATTCTAAGAGGATTTAAAATATAATTAATATTCAAATTAAATTTCTTCCAAAATGTTTCACATAAATAATTTTATTTTTAAATTAAAAATTTTTAAAAGCTTTATAATTTAATAACAGAGGAGTGCTGTTGGTCAGAAATGCCATTGAAAATATTTATAAGAATTTTTATTAAATATTTTTAATAAAAATGCTTACAACACAAATATGTGCTATTTAAGAGTTCAAATATTCAAATTGAAATACTTATAAGTTATGAACATAGAAAATTTAATAGCCTTAGAATGTATAGTTTTCAAAATTTCTTACATAAATAAGAAATGTCCTCCCGCCGAATAGATATCAGAATCCTTGTGCGACGCAAGTCTAACTTAGTCCATAAATTCATTTTCGAGTTGTACATTTTGACATTGATACGAAATCAGTCATTTTTGTAAGAAGAACTTGTGAAACTCTTTCCGAATACAGGTATGTAAATTATGCATTCAGTTCAGTAATAATTTGTAAAAATTGTTCATATATTTAAAATAAATTCGAAATATGGGCTTGTAACACAAATATTTTTAATAAATATAGTACCTAGTTGCTTACTGCCTTTTATTCACTACAAAGTCGAATTTGACTTTATTTACAAAAGTAATTAATAAAATATTTTACTACACTCCAATGAGACCTATACAAGAGTTATTTAATTTAAAATTTTTCTGTTCTTAACTCATATGAAGTTTCATAAAATTTCTTCATGAATTATAAAATTTTATAGAGAACAATAACGTAAAATTCATAATGCACAAATATTGAAGTGCTCACAATACACAAAAAAAACCTACATACATACACCAATAATAAAATAAACTAAAATCATTTAATTTGATTCAGTTGCGACATTAAAAAATTTTCAAAATGAAATGGGGCATAAAATTAAAATATTCTTTGTATAAGAATTTTGAATTTTATTTTAGTATTAAAATAGAAATTGTGCTCATAGATTTGCATATATAGGAATCGTGAGATGAAATAAAATTTTCTGGACCGGCAAAATTATACACACACATAACCACCAATTATTATACAAATAAATTGCATAATCCAAACAGGAAAATAAATTTCTTTTGAAGTTTTTTTATTACCATTTTTATATCCTTTACATGAAGTTCTAAAAATCGCAACAAACTACATGACAACAACAGGTAAATGCATAAAAACCTTATAAATACCAGCTCTATACATAATTTACATGAATGTATATGTGATTGTGAGGATGAAACGACACTTGTCAATACATTTTGTCTCTTTTATTCATTTATTTTTATTTTTCGTTAATTATTAGAATTTATCTCTTGGGGCGCAAAATTTTACAAAGTTACCCATCAAGGATTTCTTTTGTAATTAAAATAATTGCAACAACTTACTATTTCTATATGTATAAAATTTTATCCCAGTTACTATTATGTAGCACAATAAAATTTTTTAGTACACCTAATAGGTAGATCAAATACATACGGCACCATATGATGAAGAGTAACTAAACATGTAGAATAGTGTATATGTTTGCATGTATGTACATAAATCCGTGATGATTCCATTATTACTTACATATACACGTTATTTTTTCAAATTTATTATACTCCAAAATTATCATTTAAGCACTTACACAAGTTTAATTGCATTTTTTAGCTTAAGAGTGAGAGGTTGTAAAGAGAAAGAGTGAAAATTTTTTCATAATTTCATTTGGGATTTGTTTGTCATGTTCTTCTCAAATTTTTTTCTCTTTCAATTTAATATTGTTGATATTTTATTTTATCAAAAGGAAAATTGAATTGTTGCAGGTGTCTTTTTTTTATAGTTGATTAATTGAAATAATTATTTGAATAAATTGTTTAATAAATTATTATAATATTCAAAATATTAAATGGAAATTGTTCAATTCAAAATTTTTGAATAAAATAATTACATTCAGTGTAGCTTTTGAAGATCTCGACTAAAAACTGCACCCCCGATTAAAAACTTATACATGGAATATAAAAGAGAAATTTTAGATTTCGAATAAAAGCCACACTGTTACAAAAGAAATTTTTGACAAAAACGTTCATTTTCTTGCAATTTAAAGTTTCGATTTTGAAAAATGATTGGTCTGCCCGTTTTCGAACAACATATTTCAATTTTTTGTAAATGAAAAGGTCCTTTAAGGAGGTTGATATGGTGGATGCCGTGAGTCAGTTGCACGCTTACAATATAATTAGTGAAAGTGGATCATTTTGCTAGTGTATGAATGGAGTTTATTTAAAGAGAAACTCGAAAAAAGGAATGAGTGACGAAATTTATGAAAAATTTATTGATGTTTATTGGCAAGATATTTATCCCCGTACGAACGTTTGTTTGAACTATATTAACAATATCTGTCTGCCTGTTCATTCACCTCGGCGATAGCTCAAAAACTAATTATACAGCTAGGTTTAATAAATTTTTATAAATGGTAAATTACAAATAAATGAAAATTTCGGAAATTTTAGTAAAATTTTATAAAACTAATCACAATTAATGATAGCATAAAAATAAAGTTTTAAATTTCTCATACTCTGAGCCTTTGTTAACTGTATAACACTATGAATTCCTTGCACAGAACATGAATTAAAAAAATAATAAATTTCAAATGAAAATTATTTGATTAAAAGTTTTTGTGAAATTCAAAAGGAAAGTTATGAATTGTTTGAAAATAATGTTTTCTGTCTTCTTGTTTTTGTTAAAAAAAAAAAAACTGTCAATGCGATGGGGATTACAATTTTTTTTTTTGGTTTGTTAAAAATAGCAATCTCCCCCTTCTTTTCCATATATATAATTTTTATTCAAATGGTTTTAATTTAATTCAATGAAAGGCTCGGGTTTAAAATTTATTCTGCGGATAGCAAGCTAATATTAATAAACAATTTTTTAACTCTGGTCGTCCTTCTGGTCCATAATTTATAAATCAAATAACATCTACTGGAATTTCGTTTTTGTAAGCTTTGCCCAGATATTTTGGTATTTGTTTTGGCAATATTTTGTACAACGTTTCATTTTAGATTGCGAATGATTAATAAATGTGTGATTATATTATCCAAATTCAATATAGTTGGGAAAATTGCATTTAATAAAAATTTTCATTTGCATGCTTGCGTTAAATTGAGTATAAATATGAGTCAATAGCGTTAAACTTCAACAATTATTAGGACGCAAAGCATTACTTCAAAATTGATAATTTTAAAATTTTGTGCAGTAGAACAGAACAATAGCCGCTTAAATCTGCTGTCAAGGTATCCCAATTCAAAATTAGAAAATAAAATAATTTTCAAATGCTGTTTTTTAAAGTCGCATCTTCTTATTTCGTACCAAACTGCCTCCCTTACTTAATTACTATGAATCGTATATATTTTTGTATTCAACTGTCAAATTTAGAAGATCATCTTTGCGTGCTGGTTATTTTTAATCTTAAAAGTAATAATAACTTAAATATCGTATTTTATAATCCTCCATTACTTCCATAACAACAACATTTCTCTAAGTATTCATTCAAATCCTGTTCTTTCTTCAACATTTTCAACATTTTCAAATATTTTCATTTCCATTAATCTCTTATATAATGTAAATATTTATTTTACAAATTCTTCAACATTACCTTCTCTACAGAACTTCTTCATTATAGTTTTAAAAATGTACTCGTTTACAATTGAATTTTATTCAAAAGTTTATTAAATTATGAAAAACACATACACTCTCTCTCTAAACATAATTTCTATTTACTTTTGTTTAAACCAAGAGGAAGTATATAAAGGAACAAAAAACCAAACAAAAAAAAAATATTCATCTTGTTCTAGTTTAAGTTTTTCTCACTCATTCTAAAATCGTTCACTTTTCTCATTAATTCAAATTTCATGTAGTTTTTCTAGTATCTTATCCTAGATCTCATATTTTTCGTACTTCTATAATATTTCCCATTTAACATTCAGTATGTTTGAGCAATAAAGAATTCATGCATACAGTTGAATACTTGACAACACACACCTACACACAGGTTCATAATACAAAAAATAGTTTGTGTATAAAAAAAAAAACGTTGTACTGATCAATTTATTAGATAAAACTTAGATTTTTAAAAGACTACCATACATTGCCAACGGCAACTTTTCTTCCGTTTCAAAGAGCATTTCTATAAAAGGAATTAATAATATGTGCTAAATTTTTGATTATTAACAGTTTGTCCTTTTTCAGACCAATTTGTTAGTGCAATATTCCAAAAGTTTTAGATAAAAAAGAGGGAGAAGAACATTTCTTTTCTCCTCTATATCGAATTTAAGGTGTCATTGTAGCGTCAATTTTAAATTTCTCATATATGAGCATATTTCCTCTCATAATTTCATCATTCAATTTTGCGTACTGTTATAACATTGATAAATTCTTAGATTTCAAATCTTTGATAGAAATTTTGCATAAGAGTTTCTTAATTTCCATAAAATAGAAATGTTATTTCACTAGATCCCTCTGCATAGAGTGCTGATACAAAATATCTCTTTTGATGTTACTTAACACCATCATACTATTCCCTTTTTCTTCTAATGCGAATTCTACTGTATCTCATTGAATAACTAACAAAAATTATTCGTTCTTTTAATTATGAAAGCCTCCAAATGCTTATTAACAACAAAAAATTTACTGTAATTCTCATCTTCCGTGTCCTTATCAGAACAATCTTATAAATGATTTTAAAATCCTGAATAAATGAATGAGAGAATGAATTTCTAATTTTCATGAAATTTTCTATGTCAACAAGGAAATATAATTGACCCTTAAAGGACCCTGTACATTTGAATCAAAAATTCAAATATGTAATAGAAAAACGAATTATGTTGTCCTTTCTTAAGGGTATATTATTATAAAAATTATCAAGAATTTTGGGATTCACCAACATCAGGAATATCAGGAATACAAAAAAAAAAAGGATGTGGTAACAAAAAAACAAACAAACTATGAATAGTTTTGCCTCGTAAATTAGAAGTTTCTGTTTTACTAAGGAAATGCATATGGGTATTAAGTATGTACGACACGTATAAAATGATTCAAATATAAAAAATGTACATATGTATGTAATTAGGATCAGATTTTTTTCTATGATTTGTTGAAAAAAAAAATATATTTATGAAAAGTTTTGTATATATTTTTTTTGCTCTACTTTTTTAAATTTAACTTTAACATTATTGCATGTTTGTATTGTATAAAAGTTAAGCATTAACTTTTCAACATAAAAATTTTATATAATATAACAGTAAAATATAATATATTGAGTTTACAAGAGAATTATTAAGCAAGAGAAGATTCTCATATCAAAAAGTTATATAGCATCCTTTATCAAGATTTTCATATAGAATGAGAATTTGTCGCTATTATGCAGGCTACGGTGTAAGTTTCATAAATTCAAACTGGAATACTATTTGTAAAGGATAATTTTTATAAGAATATCAGTTATTCATAAATCAGAACCTTATTCTTATACATAGAATGTACCCATGTATATACTAAAAATTAAATGAAATAAGGATTTTATTTGGATTTTTTTAAGAATTTTTTTTAAATTTCAACAAAACCATTGCTATCGCGTCGTATATCATAATTATTAGTTAACACCACTGTTATTACACATGTAAAATTGAAATTTATGTCTTGTAAAGTTCTTTAAAGGTTATGAAAAATTTTGGAAAAAATTTATCGCAATCAATAAATATTTTTTGGTCATTTATTTTTATTTAAAACAGAAGCCAGAAGGTTTACCAATTTAGAAAATTTTTAAGCAATTTAAGAGTATAACAAATTATTTTATTCAAATTGACTCAGAAATTCTAAATCAGAAAAATGAACTTTTTTCGAAATTTTATAACTTTAAGATAAAAGCAGATCGTAATTGTAATTTTTAATTATTTAGACCTTGATTAGCTTTTATTGCCTCAAAAAAAGCTTTTGTGTAACAAGTTTCTTTCTGAATCCAAATCCCAAAATCGTAAGAAATTTTCCTAATGTAAATTTTAGTTTAGATAATTACATTACGAAATACGAGTTCCGAAGTTACTTATTAAAGTATTAAAAGATTTAAAGTGTATCTCTAAGACTAGATCTTTTCTTAGTTTGCGAATTACAATTGCAAACAGAGTTTGTTTTGAGAGAACATTCTCTAAGCCTATAACACCCTAAGCGTATAATATAATACTCTCAATTAAACTAGTTTTTCTCATACAAATATTTGAATGGACTAGTTAATCAAACTTATTCCAGCTGATGGGTCCTTTTTTGTCATGGTATGAGAAAATAAACATCAAAACCTTAAAATTTAAATTTTTATAGATTTAATGTT
Source organism: Condylostylus longicornis (assembly GCF_029603195.1). Taxonomy (NCBI): domain Eukaryota; kingdom Metazoa; phylum Arthropoda; class Insecta; order Diptera; family Dolichopodidae; genus Condylostylus; species Condylostylus longicornis. The sequence goes on from NW_026577982.1 coordinate 3,543,582, forward strand.
TACTACACTTTGTAAAGGAAATTGTACATAAAAGTTATTTCCATTTGCAAATCATACTCTCAACTGTTTCAAAGTAGTTCAGAGCCTTTCCGTTAAAGAAGTAAACCATATACCATAGCAATTCCTTTCAGTTGTTGCTCCAATCTATGTTATTCTTTCTAAATATTTTATACTTTTCATAAATATTTACTCTTCCATTCATGCACCAAAAAAGATTTGATTTAGCAAAATATTTTCCATAAAAATTATAAATTTTTCACTAAAATTTTTAAAATATTGCAAGATTAAAATAATAACAAAAGCATAAAGTATAACAAATTTAAGGATAATAAAATTTTTCATAATAATAAATAAATTCTCTTATATACATTGATTGCCACTATGGAATTTTAATAAATTTAATAACTGGTAAAAAAAAAAATGAAAATTAAGTTACGATTTTAAAGGATGAGCCAAAAAAAAAAGATAGAGGAAAAAGGAGCACATTTTTTTTATACTTATACATGAAATAAATCAACACTATAAAAATTTGCTATACTAATGAATTATTCATAAAAAAACAAAATTTTGTATATTTTTTTCATTTTTTTTTGTTTGTAGAGAGAAAAAGGATATTTTTATTTAAAATAATGAAATTTTCTCTTCAAAATGGTGTGTTTACCCTTTTATTTGTTATTTTTCCTACTCTTGTTTATTCTTATTTTCTTGAAATTATTTTATTAAATTTTATAATGGAAAGGATATTAAAATCGTGATATTAGAAGTATGCAAATGTATGAGTGGTTATGTATTGGAATTTCTCTAATTCATGGTACTATGTAAAAATCTTTATAGGTACCTAGGTGGTGATGGTAGTTGTTACTGTTGATTATGAAAATATGGTAAATTTCAATACAGACACATTATTGTAAAATTTTCCATGTATGAAAATCCATAAATTGGTCTTTCTTCCTGGAAATTTGGTTAACTAAATTTTTATATTTTTACATTGACACTTTAACCGTTGTTACAACAGTAGAAGAAATTATTTGAAGCCTATAATAACCAACAAGTATTAATTTTAAATTCTTCGTGTTCGTTTTAAAATTTTCATGCCAAATAGTTGAATTCCGCCTTCGTTTCCAGTATATTAGGTAAATTTTTCTAAAATTTGATTTGGATCTATGAAATCATTACATTTTATTTTAGAGTTTATTAATTACAATCCACCAAATCATTAATTTCCACGCAAATGACAATAAAACCCACAATTTGTTTTGAAAATTTTTATGATCCAAAAGTAATTTCCAAATTTTATAATCGATAAGCAACTGAACTTTCATATTAAATTCGTTGATGACCATAATTAAAATTGAAATTTCCATGGCAACCAACAATAGATTTTATTACAGCCTGTTTTAAAATAAATGCAAAAAATTTGTTCCCTGTACAATCATTACATTGCTGATTTTTAATAATTATGAGGGCTTTTCCAACAGTCAACATGTACAATTGTGATAATTTAAATTTATTTCTTAACCGCATTCACACAGAATATAAGTATTTCATTGTTCAACAAAAATATATTAGTGTTACACTTAAATAATGGAATGGAAATGGGTACACTCTGTTACTATTGACCTTCATAATAATTATAAAAAAAATGCAATAAAATTTTTACAAATCGAATGATAAAAAATCGAATTACCATAATATTATTTTATTTAAAAGGTTTGCAAATTCATTGCAGGATAAAATGATGAACTTTGGCTTTGTTTTTGAATTTTCATTAAATTGAATTTTATTTTGAATTTTTTGTTTTATCCTAAGTTAATTGATTTCACAGAGTACATTTTTTTCTGTTAAAAAATGTTAAGAGTATTACTTTAATTAAATTTGCTAGATTTCAAAAAAATTTTTTATTAACATGAATTTTGACCTAGGATGATAATGTAAAACAAATCACTACCCAAAATATGAAATTTGAGATATAAATGACAAAACAAAAGGAAGTGGAGTCTACCAGATCAATTTTTTCTTGCATTGTAGTTTATAATAAAAAATATGCTAGAGCTTTCTTTTATTTGAGTTTGATTGAGCTTCAAATAATTTTTATAATATTTTTAGACGTTGTATAGCAATATTATATTTGAACAACTTGTTGAGTCGCCCTCAAATCAAATAAAGTTGTGGTATATTTCATATTACAACCTATTGATGAAGATTTTTGTGAAATTAATTTAATTCGTTTTTTAATATCGCAAGTACTAATGGACAAATTAACAAGTCAAAATAGCTAAATTAATTAAAAATTTGACGGCACTCATACTGATGACTAAAACTGGTCTGTCGCCTTAAATGTCGGTAAAATTTTTCTTGTTTAGAACTGGACATATGAAAGTTGTTTTAATTTTGGATCAAATTCGAAAATATTTATGATTTTTTCAAAAAAATTATGTATTCCATGCTCAAGTGGAAATTTTAAATTCCTTAGTAAAAATTTTATATTATTATGAATTAATTATTTTCCCAAAAATGACAAAGGTTCATTTCCACCAGTTTTTAATGGTTGAATGATTAACGGGCATATGCATATTAAAATTGAGCCAAAGTAGCTCATAAACGTGGTGCAAAGAATCGTTAAAGTATTGAAGCTTCACAAAGATCTTCTTTCCAATCATAATAATTTAATAATACGAGTACCTATAAATCCAACAATGACAATATTGTAATGTTATACATTATTCGATTTGTAATTCTGATCACACTAAATTAAAAATTTTATTTTGCAAGTATTCGTACTGCCCGCTTTATTTAATTTGTCTGGCAAGAAAATAAATTTTATTTTCGCAGTCAAAGCAAATTCATAAATTTTTTAAAAAATTCCTTGGAGTGCTTACTTTGTATTTTTCTTTCGCTTTTGACTCGAATTATTACAAATAATTTGTAGAATAAAAAATTGTTATAATGGCGCAATTGTAAAGAATGGGCACAGATGTTTCAAAAGTTATCATTGCAAGATAAAATGAAAAAAAATCTTCGATTATAAACAATTTTTGAGTATAAAAATTTTTTGTAAAATCTTTTTTTTTTTACATTTGAAAATAAGGAATTTGGGGGGGGGGGGGGGGGGGGGGGGGGTAATTGGGAGGGCGGTGGGTGGAAGATGTGGAAGATGGAGGGGTGGTGTTGGATGGGTAATTTTATTGAAGAAGCAGAAAAATTTTAGTGATTTTTTCAATTTTTGGAGATTGGGTTGAAAAATGTTAATGCAATTAATTTTACCAAATTTTTTTTTGGAAGTTGTACAACTACTTTTAGTCGTACAAATTTCAAGGCTCAAAAATTTTTTTAAAATTTATATACTTATATATATTTTATACATCTTACCGCCTAGGAGAAAAATTATATTAAGGTAATGATTAATTTCAATTAGCAGCCATTTTGTCTAAACTGTTTCGAAGTAAAGGAAATAATTTTTCAGAATTTTAAGAGCTTTGTGTGTAGTGAGTTCTGGAGGGGAGTGATATGCTGTAGGAATTTTTAATACATTTATTTTAAAAATTTCATCTTAATCGTTTGTTGAAATTTCGTAAATTCAAGCTAAGGCGGGCGCAGGGCCGAAAACAATAGTATAATAAAAATAATAAGCACGGCCATACAGTATTCATTAGTTAGACACTGCAATTTTGTTGTAAATGTGCTAAAACACAATATCTATAATTGCACAAAATTTTCTTACTCTAATTTCTTTTTTCAAATTTTAGACGAACAAAAAAATTTTCAATAAAACTTTTTTTTTTTAATTTCATTTGATTACAGTTTGTATGCATGTTTTGTTATTCCTACACAACATCCTTACTATTATTATCCTTATACACTTTCATACATTACTTATATTAATCTTAAATAAATCTATATGTAAGCAATTGGAATTCAAGTTTCTTTTCAAATTTCAAATTTCTTTTTCAAAAACTTGAATAAATAAAAATATTTGTGTATATTTTCTAAAGAGCAACCCAAAGAACGATAAAGGTCTAAAAATGAAGTCTACTACATTGAGGTTTCTAAAATACAAATTTTTATTTTTTTATTTTCAAATTTTAAAATAAAACGAGAGAAAATGGAGTTGACCTTGTCAACTCTGTGATACCCGTACGAATTTGTTATCCTATGTGCGAATAAATATGCCATAACTGACTATGGGACAGACTATGACTTTAAGTTGCCGTATTACCATATTAATTTATGCAAAATTTCAGTACTGTGTTTCTCAAAATACTGTGTGCACCAAACTAATATTGAAGTTGTATGGCAGCTACCCGAACCAGTATCCCGATCATATCCAATTTAAATAGGGTTCTGGCACTTACTACAATAAATCATTTGTTAAAATTTTATGACCTTAGCTCAATTAGTTTTTGAGTTATCGCTAGGACGGACGGGCAGCCAAAGACAAATCAACTCAGAACTCGACGCTGATCAAAAACATACACTTGAGTCTATATCTCAGAGCATTATTTCTTAGCAGAGCATTACTTCTTACCTTAGCAAAGGGTAAGGCAAATTTAGTATACATTTCGAACATACGTTCGTATGGATATAAAAATATGTAGAGGATTTCTTTTTTTTTTTATAAAATCCTTTTTACATTTATTTCTTATTATCGTTTTTATGTATAATAAAATTTTCTCAATCTGTTCATTTTCAACAGTAATTTATGTAATGTTAACCAAATCTATCTATAGATGCAGTCATACAGGTATGAATATTTTTTTTATCTACAAATTTACTTACCTATAAATGATTTGTACAAGATTTAATAAATTGTTGGGATTTTTGTTTTCTCTTACATCCCAACATACTTACGTAAGTACATGCAACACGAATGTAATTTAAAATTCAGTTTAATTTAGATTGGTTTTAGAAAATGAATTGCTCAATTTAAAAATATTAGAAAAGAATTTAATTCGAATAATGCAGAAAGGAAAAAAATAAAATTTAATTTAAAACTGAAAACATTTAAAATAAATTAAGAAAATTTTTTTATTGCAATTTCGTGGTTTTCGTTTTAATTATCTAATTTTTTGTTTTTATTGAACAATCTAAAATGAGACCATTAATAGTACTTTGAAGTAGGGCTTTACATTTTTACAACATAAGGATTTGGTTTTGTACGGTATTGGAACGGATAAAAAATTACACTAACAATACGAAATAATTTTCTTACGTTCTTCATCCCCTTATAACTTCAAAGATTAATAAATTTTATATAGGAGCTTAAGAATTCCGGCAAGAACTGTTCATCTTTAACAATTTTGTTTCCATTTTCAAGAGTACATGCTACCTCATTGTTCACATATTTTTAATTTACGTGTAGCATTGCCGCTTCGGTTTTTATTGATAGTGAGTTTAAGCTACTGTTTCTTAAGAATTCAAGTGGCAGAAAGTTCCAATGCAAGTCTAAAATTTAAAACGTAAGTTATTTAGCAATCAAAACACTTAAAGAACTGTGATAATTGAACTTATTTTGAAAATTCCGATTGTTATTTCTCTTAGTTTTGAAATTATTTTAAGGTTTAAATATTTTAAAATACTTAAAAGAGCAGTTTTCAAGTTTAATTACCAACTAAAGAATGCCAACTTCTAAACCGAAATTATATAGGTCTATAACTACCTTAATTATTTTATACCCAAACAAGGAATTTTGTGTATTTCTGTCAGTATAGTAAAGAAATACCAAAATTTACGTTAACATTTACAAAGGGAAGGAAAAACAGAGTATTCGTTGGTCTCATTCAGAGCTCATATATACAATTTGACTTAAAAATTCAAATATATGACTAGATAAGGTCGATCTAATTCATTAATTACATTTTAAAACTTTCGTTTTTCTGCAAAAAAAAAGAAAATCCTTCAAAAATTTTCTATAATCAATTTTCACTTTAAATTTTTTTTTCCGCTTCCGCTTCTTAATTCTGTCATGAGGTCAATTTTTTTTTTTTTTTTAAGGCCTCAAAACTATATGGAAGAAAAATTAAACACAAAAAATCAATAATTTTATGGCATTTAAAAGTTTTAAGGCCTCACACTTTCAAGGGTAACATGCAAAAAAACAAAAAACCCATTTAAAACAGCGGATGTAAAAGGAAAGTTTTTTTTTTAAATTATTGAAAAAAAAAACCCAAAGCACAAAATTCAACACAATGTGGTATAAAAAACGATTAATAAAATAATAAAAATTGTTTTTAAAAGCCAAAAGATATTAAAAGTTTTGTTTGGATGGCTGATTGGCTTGTTTCCTTGTACATAATGGATAAGCCACAGTTTATGGTTGCCAAAGTAATTATACAAGGTTTTGCTTTATTAAATTTTTCATATTCAAATTTTTTAATAATTGCAAGCGAAATAAGAAGAATTTAATCCGCGATTTTCAATTACTGCTTTGAATTTATTGCTTTGTTTTAGCCATTTTTTAATAATGCTAAATAATGTATAGGTTCCAAAAATTTTAAATTTGGAATTAGCATAATATATACCTAAAATTATAATCCAAATTACTGTAATGATAATTTTGTAATAATTACTTTTCAGATTTAAAAATGATTGAACATTTAATTGCCTTCATTAATTTTTACTTACGGGATTAGAAAAAAATGAGTGAACTTAAAAAATTTCATAAAGAATGAACCCGTAACGTGTTATCTCGGGGCGGAAAGGTGGGACAATTTTATGAAAACAATCGTTCTTGGGTGGGGGCCGCAAATGAATATTTAATCCACAACATCCCAGTTAAAAATTTTTGGTTTCGAACTAGACAGTTTCCAGAAAAAATTATTTGATTTATTTCCTCAACAACTTTTTGAGTAATTCCTCAATTAACACAAATCATTTACTCCTAGATTCTCTTCTACATTAGCGTGCAAACGATTGTCTCATTCCCTGAAATAAAAAACTACTTTCCATTGCGTACTGATTTGTTTTTTGTCGGTAAAAAAATTATGAAGTTATAGCTATTTCAGTTGATACCAAAAAATTTTTATCAAAATCAAAAAAATTTCAACTGGGATTTTGGGGTCTAAAAATTCATTTACGCCGTCTACCCCAAGATCGATTTTTTTATCAGAAAATTGTGTAACCTTTCTATTCCCGAAAAATTGCACCATGTTACAAGTTCACTCTATATAGAAGTATCATAAAATTTTCATGTGAGAAATTATTTTCGGAATAATGTTGATATTTCAATTTTTCCGGAAATCCTAATCTTAAAAATTTTGTAAAATTCTATTAAAATTTTTGATTAATTTCATCCTACATTATTTAACCTAATCCTGTACAAAAATTTTCTTAACACATAATAGACAAAACGTATTTATAAATTTAGATCCTAACCTATCCGATCACCATATTACGATATAATTCATTTTATTTCTACATTTATTGTACCGAACATCTTTTATAATAATAAATTGTTTAAATAAAAAATCTTGGGGTATATTACAATTAACAATTTAAACAATTTAAAGATACTTTTAAAAGATATATCAATGAATTTCAATTTTATAGAATCTCAGCCCACATTCGAACATAAATTTCAAATTTAATAGACAATATTCTTTTCCAATATGGTTTCTTATTGTATATGGGTACTTAAAAATAAATATCAATTTTCAAGAAAACGGTATACGGCCTCTCATTAATATCATAATATTACCATATTATAAATTACAAGCATTAGCACATAAATAAAAATTTTTATATATAAAAGAAAATATTCTTTTATAATACCCCATCATTAAAATCTTATACACACACGCACGCACATGCAATTTTAAATGTTGATTTTTAATACCATACTAAATAATTCATAAAAATTAATCTCTAATAGCTCATAAAAAAAAAATTCTTAAGAGGCAATTTAAATATAATAAAGAAATGAGAGAGAACTTAAGAAAACATTAAATATTTTATAAGAGAAAGACTTAAATTATGAGAAATCTATTGTTATTTTGTTGTTGTACTTGTTGTATACGAAGAAATGCTATCAATCATTTATAATATAAAAATAAATTACATTATTTCTCTCCTTTTTTTTTTAACCTATTTGTAATTTAAGGTGCAGGCACACACTTAGACATTTTGTTCTTAAATTTCTTTAAAAATATTATATAAGAAAGTCCTTTTCTTAATTCAAGGTCATTTAAATAAATTGTTTGTTTATAAATAATTAAATAAATGGCAAGGGTATAATAATGTACAAGATACTTTGTAGCCCTAGTAAAAAATATTGCTGCATCTTCAATTCATTTGTTTCTTCAAAAGAAAAACAGGGATAGAGAATTCTAAACAAGTTAAATAAAATACAGAGCTAATTCTAGTTTTATTTGATAAATTAATTTAAATTTTAGAAGTTCGAGTTGCAAACTATAAAATATTTGTTTCTAAATTCCTTAGAAATTTGTATACAAATCGCATTTTCACTTAGAAATTTTTGTGCAAACCGCAACCGAGCATCTCAATTCAATTTATCTTTAGCATATTTTTTTTTTATCACTTTAATTTACAATTCCATAAGCTATACCAACGTTGCTATAAGAATAAAAGAGCAAATTGAAAGAAAGCCAGTAATGACAGTTTTAGGTACCAGTCTCTGAAATTTTTGCGGACGAAGACTCACAGTTGTCGTGTTATTGTTGCTGTGTGAAATATTATTAAAATAATTAAAAATTTTCATTTAATATTGGAAACAATCTATAGAACATACAAGAATTTGAAAAAATGAAATTCTTAATCGGGGAAATTGCAGACATGTAAAACACCTATACCATACCTACGTAGCAATAAACCAGAATTTGAAAGAGTAAATGATTTATTTCTTGTATATATCAGCGTGCAAGGAATTCTTTCATTCTTTCAGTTGTACCAATTGTGTTTATAGTTTAATGTGTAATGTATAATGCACTAATAAACACATTGTTGATAATAGCTTATCAACAAATTATGTGTTATACTGTCGTTTCAAGTGTCGTAAAAGTTGTTATCTTAAAACAATTTTTTTTTTATAATTTCGTATAAAACATTCTGCAGCATTGGAGCAGCACCCATATTTCTAATTAATTTCAATGTTAAAATATGAAATAACGAACACACACACACAAATAACGAAATATACAATTATAACAAAACCCTTAAATTGATAACACCAAAGTGATCATTAAAAATGTAATCATTAAAATATTACTCTACACGTAAACAAATGAGAGAACATACGTATTATAAAATATATACACACTGATTTATTCACTTCAACTCCCCTTACACTAAAATACCTAAGTATAAAATTATATTTTATTAAATTACCCCTATATATATGCAATATTAAGAAAACAAATTTGTTCTCATTATGTTAAATTTTTTTATTATTGTGTTATAACACTATCATAACAGTATACACATATTATATAATTTTGTTTACGATAAACAATTTGTTATGTTACGATAAAATATTATTACCTTTACATAATATTGTAAAAAAAAAATTTTTTTCTCTACTTCTCATTTAATAATTTTTCTCTCTTATTTTTATTTTCGCTTCTTCTTAAAATTTAGAAACCCTCATTTAATAGGAAATTTCCTTTTAAATTTACCTTTAAATAAAAATGGTACTAAATGGAGTATGCTTTTAATAATAATAATAATGATTTCAGTGTTATTACAAATAAAAACATTTATGAAAAACGAAAGAATATATAAGGATAAATGGAATATAAAAACAAAAACAACAAAAACAAAAATATAGAAAACAAAATTTTAAGGAGCAAAAGTAACCTTCTTATTTTTTTTTATTTTATTTCCTTCGGGTATATTCAAAGAACATTAAAATTTAAAAAAGTTTTGGGTAATAATTTTTTAGGACAATTTTTTTTTGTATATGTATACGAATTTTAATTTTAGCTTTTTTGCTTCTTAGAGCGGAACAAGAAATATTGTTGCAAGCTATTGTTCTCTAACGAATAACATGTTGTTCTCAAATAACATATTGTTAAGAGAACCGTTCAGCTTCATGTTTTCCGGAAAAGCTTGTCATTTGAAACGTATTTCTTTATATACCGATATTTTGTTTTTGAGATTTTTTGCTCAAACCTTAAGGAAATTTTTAATGGAAATTTTTCTTCTCAAAACTACAACTTTGAAGAATTAAAATAAATTTTAATAAATAACAAAATGATGTCATATGAAAGCCTGTTCATGTAGTGCAAGTCCCATTTTCTGTTGTTCAGAATCCGACTTGTATCGAGAAGAAAAACATGTTATTCTCCTATATCGTCCTATCTTGCGTGAATATGGTATTTTACAAATTTATATTTTAACATTTTCTTTAGAAAGAAGCAATTTAACGAATTTTCAAGGTTTTATCATATACATATAAGCATAATAATAGTTGAGAAAGAGAATTAGGGAATTCACCATTATATACTCTAGATAATATTGCACTGATACTCCGGTTATTTTTTACGATAAACACGTAAACAATAAAATTAATTAATAATAAATTATAAGAAGTAAAAAATTTGAGAAGTGGAACTTTCCCTCTCTTTAATAATATATCAATTAAATATCGTAAATATCGTAAATTCAAACCTGCAATAAAATATAAATTGTATTACATTAATTCAGAACTATCAATTTAGCAAATAATTCAGTTTATGATTTAATGTAATGAAATTTCTTTAAGATTCTTAGGTATACTGAATTCACGTGAACCGAATCTTGAAATTTACTAATTAAATTAAGCATTTTAAATTTAAAAATTCTAATGATAGTGCAAACACACTTGATACCCTTTCATATTTATATTAATGATTTATTATTGATATTTTAATTAAATATAGGTAATGTACGGTGTAGATCAATTAAAAATAATTATTTCCGATCAAAAAATATTTATTTTTTAATAACACTAATTATTTCCGATTTATTATTGCAGTTTTTCTTAATATAACACCAATAATTTCCGTTTTACATTGCTGCTGTCTAATATTATTCAATCCTTATCATTCACATATACTCGTACCTTGGAATAAAGTATCAGTTATAATTTTTTCATAATGGATTCCATAAATTTAATATTTATTTTGCGATTTATAAAAGCTCTGCTCGATTTTATGTGAAAACGTAAAATGTGTCTTTAAAACATGAAATATATTATAAAATTAAAATTTTCTTGAGCCAGAATCGGTAATGATAAAATTTTCCGATTAAATACAGTGGTTATTCACAAAATGAAAGCATGGGTCCTCTAATGATATTTCTAATTCAGAAATATTCGTTATTAAATTCAAAGGCCAATAGTAGTTTATAAATTTATTTAACAAGTCTTGTTTTTTCTAATAGCTGAATGTATGCACATTGGTTTTTAGTATTTAAGCTATGTTAAACGAGTTTTGAATCCATTGTCATGAAAATAAAAGCATGAAAATTTAATGGATAATTTAGGAAGAACAATTGGTATTGTATTATTTTGAAAGAATTATAATAATATTAGGGCCCTCAAAAGAATTATCAGAAAATCCGTCCAGTGCTAAAACCAATATTCTAGGTGTAGAGTTAAACAAACTAAATTAATCCGATATATTGCCTTTTACACAACAATAACTTACTAGTTCTCAATTAATTGGACCACCCTATTATAGAAAATAAAATAATATTTACTTTACATTTTATGAGTTCATTATAATCAAGGAAAAAAAATTTGTATGCCGTAAGGCTTTTTTTTGTTTTGTCTTTTTGAATATGCAATGGAAATTGTTAGCTTCATTTAAAATTTTTCTTTTTGTACTTATTGAATTCACCTGCAAGGTAATTTTTGACCTAAATTAGTACAATTTCATTAAATTTTTCTCAACACTCTCTACATGTTTGTCGTTCTCTTTTTCCAAATTATTTTAATATTAGAAGTTCATTTTAAGGAAAAATTTAAAGGAGGCAGGTGAAGGAAAAATTGTTACGTTGAGAAAATTTTTTTCTGAAAGGTTTTATTAGCAAAATTGCGGCCTTTGTACATGACAATATTTTAAAGAACATGTGCAAGTTAATTAAAGGTAAAAATACAATACTTTAGGCATTTAAAACAACTTACTTGTGATGGCTGTTGTAGCGTACACAGAAGTTTCCATGATTTCAATGATTTGCATATAAAGAGCATTCAATGCTCATGGAGTCGAATGGTATAACTACTCGTATATGGCAGCTTTTTATAATTAAAATGATTTATCAAATTATCTGAAACAGATTAAAATACGAGATTATAAAAAATTATTCCTGGTATCTTATTTTGAAATTGTATGGCAGTTACCACCAAGCAATCGTCAAGAAATTTGAATTAGTTTTATCGAATATAAGAGCCCTAATAAAGTATTTGCTTGAGAGAAATTTCAATACTGTAGGTTCCATAATTTTTAAGATATAGCCAAATAATTTTTGAAGTTGTAAGGCAATTGAAGTTGTATTCAATTCGAATATGGTTCTGGCATTTGCTATTACAAATCATTTGTGAAAATTTGGTGAACTTATTTCAATTTGTGAAAATCGGACAGACGGATAGACTGACAGACAGACAGACGTGGTTAAATCGACTCAGAATTCTACGCTGATCAGAAGCATATACTCGAGTCTATATGTCAGACCATTATTTCTTAGCATTACAAACGTTAAGGCATATTTAGTATACCCTTTGTTCGCATGGGTACAAAAATTGCTACTCTAAACCCGTTTAATATAAGCAAAACATTTTATAACTTTTTGTTTTTGTAGTTCATTATATAAAATTTTACAACTTTTATTATGTAAGATCATCCCAATATTCTCATCTCTTCTAATATATAAAAGAAAATGAAAGAGAATAGTAAAGAATAGAGCGTTCCACCCGCTGTTTTATTGGAAATGAGAAAGAATAGTCATTTTTTTTTCTTAACATAATAACAAATACAATAAAAGCTAATAATGTCACCTACACATATCATTATCCTTTTATAGACAAATTATCCTTTTCTTCTATTTATAAATATAGGTAATATAATAGTATGAACATTTTAATATGTTTAAATGGGTGTTGTATTCTTTGTATATTTTATGGAATAGTTAAAATCGCATTGATTCAAAATGAAGCTACAAAGATTTTAATATAGAGCACTTTGCAAGTATGTATTTGGAAAAAGTGATAACAAAATTTTTATTATCCTATTGTAATAAAAACCTTCTTAACTTATAAATTTTTTTTTTGTGTTTTTTAATGGTAACGAACAAAATATAAGTATTCAAACGAAATTTATTGGAAATTAAAGGAAGTATAATGAAAATTTTGAGTGCCTTCGATTTGTGGACAATATGTTTGTTTATATATTCCAATTTTAGTCTAATTAACACAATAAAATTGGAATAATCGCAAATACATTATATGATTTGACTAAACTATCAAATTTGAGCTTAATGGGTAACCTATGCTAGTTAGTTTAGGCTTACCCGGCCCACCCCGAAGGGTACACCTAGGCATCTTAGGCCCGTTGTGGTACTGAATCGAAGATATTGTCCCATCAAAAAGAAATCAAATCCGTTGTACCACGTGAGTCGAGCTTTGGATACGACTTCTTTGTCGTGCTACACATTATCCCATTCGCTTAATCGAGGTTGATGCGAACCACTGGAGTGATAGCATTTAATAGGAAAGATGTGCTTGTGAAAAGAGTTGATTAACTTTTAGTTTCAGTCCTCATCTGGGGATGAATACTAAGACTCATTGGACCTACTCAGCTTGCACACCGTGACGAGGTAGAAAATCGTGTAGAACTTATTAATTTACTTGAAATAAATTTCTGCCGCAGGGGTATTAACTAAGAAATTCAATATTCTTGATATCTGTTAAATCTCTCTGCAAAACTATATTGAAAAGGAAAAGTTTTATTTTATTTTTGAAATAATCAAAAAAATTTATTTAAGATTTTACTATTCAGAATACGTTATCAAACTTTCCAAACTATTATTTACAAAATAAAGTTTAAAAATTTCCCTTGATACACAAATAGAGACTTTCTCTTGAGACACATGAACGCTGCCATACGATTTTTCCTTCACAAATTTCGGTTTGTTTCTGCAAAAAACTTTATTTCAAAAATTTTTATGTTTAAAAAACTTTTTTTAAAATAAAAAAACAAAATGATGTAAGCAAAATATTTAAAATTTTCGATTGAATCGGAAATGTTTGCTTTTATCATTTTGTGTTTTTTGATCACAAAAACCACTTAGATTTGCTCTACATGTTCTAGTTAAGCTGGAATACGCATTTCATTTTCTTCACGGGATTTTTTTAATATTATCTTCAAATTATTTTTGCTATAGCTTGTTAATTCTGGTGATCAGGAAAAGGAGAATAATGGCACCCTTCCCGTGAAGGATTCAACCTAATATAGGCAGCTAGTATAGGCAATATTAACAAAGGGTGTTAAAACTAATTTATAGCCTTCAATTATTTTAAAAAAAAATCTTACAATTCATTTCTTACAAATATTTATAATTATTCTTATAGCTATGGTTATAAATTCAAACAACAATTTTAAATAAAATATTAAATTTAAAAAAATATTGAAAACAAGGATTTCGGAAAATTATTTAAATCGTAAAATTTCAGATTTAATTTTCTTAAAAAATAAGAGAAAGTTTAACTTTCAAATTTTATTATTCCATTTTTGAAATTCAAAGTTTTTGAAATTTATTCATAAAATTTTTTTAATGCATCAAAAAATAATAATTATCATCATCATCATATTCATCATCATCATCATCATCATAGAGTGACATCATTTAGACAAATATTTTAAAAATATTTTACATATTTAATGTATGTTAAGTACACCTGCTCTAAAAATCATGAAATTCATATTATTTATATAAAAGTAATCATAATATATAAGTAACAATATAACACTTATAACAGTATAATAAATAAATAGTATAACATTTAAAGAATGAATGCATATATGGAATTTATTTAGTGCAAGTATTATTTTTCAAATTCATAAAAACTGGGGCTCTATGTACAACTGGTAAAATATTTGAGTAGGAATTTTTACTCTTTGGAATAATATTCGCTTATATATTTTATAATAAATAGAAAAAGGTTAATGTAGAAGCGTGAATGTTATTTTAATTGTATATGGGGGTTTTTATTATTGGAAAAATATTTTACATTTCTACTTTTAAAAGTTTTCGTTAACCTTGAAAAGTAATACACAAAATGAATAATATTATCTGTTGTGGGTTCCTTAAAATCTGTTTGTGTTAAGACTGCGAATCATGACTTTGTTAAAATTTTCATTTATGAAATATATTCTATTTTAATTGATCTCAATTAAAAATGCTTATATTTCATTGTATTATGTGTGGATTTCTACTCTCATAAAAGTTTAATGTAAACTCATTTTACTGCAAAACAATTGAAATTTTTATCAACTGAAAATGATAATTGAAATGATGATTTTAAGATATTAAGACCATATGACAACACTTAAGAACCTTGCTGTTCGGTACCTGATCATGGAGAGAAGAGCATACGCACAATTATTATTGAATTTTTCAATCCCATCAAGAACGCCAATATCTATGAAAAGAAAATATTGTTTGGCCACATTGAAGCTCAGGAAAATTAAATTTATAAAAAATAAAACACTTAATTGGTACAATATAATTCGAAAAGAAGCTTTCTAGTAACTGTGAACATATGCAAAAAAAAAAATTTTCTCTTGCCCCTATAGATATGCAATTTTCTATAATTATATAATATTTAAATTAGCTACTCAATAAATATTTTAAGTGACATAAAATCTCATTATCTCGATTCCTGGAATAAATTTTAATATTTAATTTAACTTTTAACAAATCTTATATATTAAATACTATTTTCAATGTGAATGACAGCCAGCAAATTTACCAAAAACACATACACTTTCATTATAATAATTAAATGAATAGTTCGAGGAGATGATTGATTAATTATATTGATGATTTCATTAATAATATTTTATTATGTTAATTTGAAAGAAAATTGATATTATTGTATTTTCTTTCTTCACATTTAATTTCATAATTAAATTTTCTATATATATATATATATATAGGAAATTGTTAATTGTACCATTCTCTTTTATTTATTATTTATACTTTTAATTCCATAGATAAAACATTTTCTTCTCAGAAAATTCATTCGTGTATGCCAGTAAAATAATTCTTTTGAATTGAAATTAATTACTCATTTAATTATGCCATGACCGTACGTGTTATTTAAAAATGAAACTGTTATTGAATGGAAAGTTAAACTTTTTATTGAATTTTCTTTGAGTATAATAATGATTAATCATTGTGTAATGAGTGAAATAATAAAACCTTAGGTTATAAAATAAAATCACAGAAGAATTACAATTTTTTTGCAAGTAATTTTTTGTTTGAATCAATAAATTGAGCTTTTTAGCACTTTTCCAAAAATTTTTTTGAAAAAAGTGCTTATTAGTTTCACTCTGTCCGTCCGTCCGTCCGTCCGTCCGTCCGTCTGTCCGTCCGTCCGTCCGTCCGTCCGTCCGTCCGTGGACACTTTTTTTGTTTACAAAACTTCTACACCCTTGATGATAGAAAGCTGAAATTTCATACGTACATAGATCTTCACTAGAAACTTATTTCCGTAGAACAAAATTTTTACCTATCTCTCCCCCGCTAGAAGTTATACCCCCCCAAAACCCTAAAAATGGCCTTTTTTAAATATTTGTTGCAATGAAACCATAAGCATTTTTGAAATTTTGCAAACGCAGAAAGGCAGTGGCTTGCTTCCCCTAGCGTGATATACTATAGTTAAACTTTAAGAAAACAAAATGGCCGTTCAAATTTACCGTTATCTAAAGTCCCTTTTTTTCCAAATTTTTGATGTCGTTTTTCTTCTAGACCCCATAATCTAGAACTTTGAAATTTTAGGGGCTTTTAGATATTAACAAATAGTTCATTTTGTTAGAAGAAAATTTTTTTCCATCTCCACCCCCTCTCAAGTTATCACCTCTTGAAATTCGTAAAATTTGAATTTTTGACACCTCATATTTCCGAAACCGCAAGCTTTTCGAAATTTTTATAAACTCAAAAGGCTAACGGTAAATTCCATGAAATTAAAAAATATAATTATTTTTCTTAACTCACACAATTGACCCTTAAAATCGAGCATTATGTTAACTCCTTTTTATATTAATTTTTGCTTTATTTCAAAGACTATGCATATATGCGTCATCCTAAATATATGCAATCCTAGAAATAGTTTTGTGTATGAATGAAAATAATTTTTATAGTGTGATAGGTATACATAGAGTGTTTTTAAAAGCAGAATTTTCACTTGTTGAAGGGAAAAGTGCTACAATACAAACCATTGGTTTGACCCAACTTTATTTCTACTTACTTATAAAATAGCATTGGGTGTAAATGTTGGCATCGTTTATAATTTAAATGTTCTAATTAAAGAGCCTAATTCATACACAATCAATATTATTTTCATTGTTTCAAGGTTACTTCCCAATATTTCTGGACGTGGCCCAGGCGTTCGATAGGTTTCTTACGGCAGTTTATTATTTAAACTTAAGAAATTGATACCTTTGCAATTATAGAAGTTACTTGAATCATATTTATCTAACAGGCTTCGAATCAAATAGGACGAGGAGTACTTCATGCTTAGGGAAATCAGTGCTGGAAATGCGTTTTAGATTCGACTGAATTCCCTCACTATTGATAGATCTGATGACAGTTGAGGTCCGCCTCTCTTTGTTTTTCGATGAGTTTTAATACCTGTATTACAAAAAAAAAAAAAATTTCCAAAATTGTAATCAATATCGAATACAACGAAAATAATATAGGGGAATAAAATCAAATGATTTTCGTGACCAAATATTGGAAAATTAAAAATCTCAAGGTAATTGCTGTACAAACACATGCAGAACCATTCTGCTGAATAATTTTTCATTCTATTGAAATTTTTCAGGAAGAAGCGCCTTTCGAGTTTAAGACTGCAAAAAATTTAAAATAATTGGCAATTAGTGTAACGACTCTGGTTCTGATATCTTAGAACTAGATCATCATTTATTGTATTTTAAAAAGAAGCACGATAGTTTAAAAAGTATGACATCATAATGTTTTCAAAATGCCTATAACTTCAAACATTTTAAAACTTAATTCTCAGCAAAAAATTATTCCACCCTTATTATTTCCTTATTATCTTGCGTATTTAAAGATTTCACATTACATCAAAATACCAACGTTCAGTATGTGTACATATGTATATAGAATTAAAGTTATTCAAACAAATTATTCAAATATTAATATGAAAACTATAGCTATATGAAATTGAAATTATAATTTCTCTTCAAAAAAAATATCTATACGAGAGTTTAATATACATGTATATTGTAACTATATTTTAATCATTGAAAACTAGTCAACTGTAAGAAAAAATCACAATTTACAGAACAAAAAACGAAAATTAACGAAGGCATCACTCATACTTTTATAATTCTTATACAAAATTTTCATATACATGAGAATTCTAGTTATTCATATGAGATCATCTCTTACTTAATTATACTTTGTATATAGTTTTCTTGAACTGTTTCAAAAGAATCTTAAGATTATAATATGTTAATCTACTAGAATAACATATAGATACATTCATATATATCCCGTATAATACGTAAGAGCCTTGAGTTTTTCTTAATTCTTAAAGCTTTAAAATATACAAAAACAAAAGTTAAAGAAAATTCTTGAAAAATATTTCATAAAGGAGTTTTTTTTACAATTATCTTTTACTATTTTTTTTTTTCATATTTTTCCTCCCAAAAATTTATGGTGTATGATTTCATATAAAGAAAAAAAATTCCAATTAAATTTAAACTTTGAACTACTCGGGTTTTATTTGAAAACTTTTATTTATACGAATTTGAGTCTATATGGCATAGCATGTTGAAAATTCATCAGAACAAAGAGATGAATAGTAAAAAATGGGGAATATTTTTTTACAAATTGAAATTCAAGCCTTTAATTCATACAATGTTGCTGTATTACAAGGTTTTTTTGAAAATTTCCCACTATAATTAAGAAATAAATTTCGATAAGAATAAAGATGAAATCAAATAAAGGTAGAATTTTTTCTTTTCGATTATTGCAAGATTTTTATTCAAATTATCAATAAAAACTCAAATTATTTTGAATCAAGCAGCCTTGGAATTACGATTTCTTACCGGAATATGGGAAAATCAAGAATTTTAAGAAATTTTAAAGGTTTACTATTAAGGTTAGAATGGAATAAGTGATTACAGCCAAAAAAAACATTACTTAGCAAAAAAATACTATGGGGCACGATAGATAATATTGAGATGGAAAATTGCAGCGGCTGATTAACATTTAAATGAAGGAAGACTGGGGCTTTAAGAAACCCCGCTAAGTGAAATTCTTTGAGAATAACTTTTGAAATCCACATGCCAATAAACTTACAAAATACTGAAATAAGGATTTTTGGGTCAAAGGATTTAAATACTGAGTCAAAGGATTTTTGGGTATTTAAAAAGTATGCTTGCAACGGGTGGCAGAGTGTTACCGATTTGAAGAGATAAATGACACGAACATAGAAATTGTAAGAAGCGATGTCTGATGCAAGTATCAAGTTCGTGTTGCCCTACGAGAGTAGGGCAATTACGAACTTGATTTTCGAATTTTCATTAAACATTCCAGCTGACTGAATATTGTAATCAACAATTTGTATGGTCTTATTTTCGAAAAAATTTTTTCATAGAGTTTACTTTAATATTTTCCTTTCACATAACCGCAATTTTCTTCAACAAAATCAATAATTATTTACCTTTAAAAAATATTGTAATTTAAAATTATAAAAATGTTTTTTCTCAACACCTACACAAATTTAAATTTTTCACCCGCAGCCTTCAATTTCATTAAAACAACTTACCCCAGAACATCCCAACCCACAATTTTCATTTACTGTATTTGTTTTTTCATTTCCGGAAAATTTATTTACGTGATTTTCAACTACAAATACTTTTTTCATTCTATTTTGCTCCGCTGCTTTATTTCATCAAATATGACAATGACATTGAATATAGGAACGCGTATGTGTACAAAAAAAAACGTGGTAACATATTTGTATTACAGAAACGTATTGCCATTATAAAAGTAAATAATGTCTATATGTGTGTATATGTATACATAATATGAGTTTGTGAACAAGATCCATTAAGAGATAAATCCATATACGCGTAAGCCTAATGGCACCAGCTTATCATTTAAAATTGTTTCATGTTTTTATAATAATTTTTTTTTTTGCCACAAATTTCTCCTTAGGCACGCATTTTGGAATATATTGTATTATGAATTTAAGAATTCATTAATTATGAAGTTCAATTTTAGTATACGATGCTATAATTCTGAAGGGACTCTTTGTGACATAGTCCGGAGAGCTCTACGGGAGGTACAAGCCTGGTGTGACGCTGTAGGTCTCAGACATAACCCTAGCATGATGACCGTAGTACCCTTACCTAGAAGAAGGAATTTGGAACTTCTGCACACAATTCGTTTGAGAGGAAATCCGAAGTAAAATAGCTAGGCGTTGATAAAGTATTTTTCTTTGCCGCAATCACGAGTAGACTGTGTGTGTGCGGCCCAACCGGGTACTTTCGGTTTGCAAAGTCATATTAGGCAGACCGTGGGGCTGCTCCCCCTACATTATGTGGTCGATGTACATATACTATGGTGGTGCCGCTTTTTTCATATATAGCAGTGGCATGGGCGAAAAGTGTGGCTCTTGGAACGGCTAGAAAGAACCTGGAGTTGTCAAAATGTTGGAAGAACTTGGAGTTGTCAAATGGTTGGGAGAACCTGAAGTTGTTAAAATGTTAGATCGATAGAGATAGTATTTAATTTACTTTTCTAGTACCAGCCGCTTGATTTGAAAAAAAAATGTATACTTTTGTGTGTAATTATTAGTTTAGGCGAGCTTTAAGGGACATCTGTAGAATGTCAACATGCTTGATTCTGTAAAGTTTTATATGGTGCCAAGAGTTGCCAATATTTTCATGGTGATATTGTGCCACATAGTTTCCTTAGGAGATAAAAATACAATCTTAATTTTAAATAAAATGTTATGAACCATACGGTTCTTATGATACGTTTTTTCTAATTAATTTATTTGTATTGATCATACACCCTCCAGCAAAAATTTTTCATAATAACATAAAAATTTATTAAAATTGTTTAGTAATTTAGATTTTAATTAACAGATTAATCATAACAGTTGCTGTAAATTAAATAATTTTTTACAATAGTGGAGCAAGTGGAAGATATAAAAAACATTGCTTATATAAAATGTTAAGAGTAACAATGGTTATTCTAGTAAATATGCTTTATAAGTATACAATAGAACATTAAAGAAACGCGAGTTCAATAATTGGGTCAGTGTTCCTGACAAAACTCATTTATTTTCAAAATTCATATTAGATTTTTGATTTGTATCAATAACAAAAGTTTTGCAACTTATCCTTAAATTAAAATTTTGGGATTTACATTGTTATAGTTTAAGAGAACAATTAAAATGTTAAAGTTAAATAAATGTGGTTCGTGTAAATCAATTTCAAATTCTTCAAATATTAAGTTTGAGGTAAGTATGAGGGGCATCGTTTAAATTTTAATAGAATACGAGAGATCACATACTAAATTAAAATTAAACCTTTATTCCTTGTAACCATAGAATTTATAAATTCAGACAGAATTTGAAAGGAATTGGATTTTAAATAAAATTCTATAATAAAATCCGGTTCTGAAAATACAAATCGGAATTGCAGATTTATCGTACGTTCTCAGAATGAAACACAAATAATTTTTACATCTTAAATTTCATAGGGTTAAAATCGTTATATACGAAATGTTTTCCTTATAGGAGCAAAATTCATGTATTGCAATTAAATTTACGCTATCATAAGATTTAACTTTAAAACCCAAGCTTTCAAATTATTTGTTACCGAGCACTAACACTTAAATACTTAAAACTACATACATTTCGAAAGTTTCAATTTCAAAAGGATAAAAATGGTCATTCATTTTGTTTTTTTTGCCATTCTTTTCATTGTAATTTAAAATTTTTTTTTTTTGTAAAAATTTATGACGGCTTCATAATAACACTTGAATTTTAGAACCTTTAAATCTCTTACGGGTATAATCACTCATTCTTATATACAAAAAAAGGACCTTTACTGTTGTTTGAAAATTTATTCTGAACAATTGTAAAATTTTTTTTCATTTTCATTCTTTTGTTCGAAAACTTTTGAATCCTTTCTTTGAATCCTGATTTTTTTTTCTCTTTTTTTCTTGAAAATTTAATACAGAATTAACAAAAAAGAGAAAAATCTTTTAAACCTTTTTTTTTAGAATTTTTTTCTTCAACCTACATCTCTTGCTCTATTAAGTGTTATAATGAATTGAAGAACAATAAGTTCATGTTATTAAAAGAAAATGTTTTTTTTTTTTGTCTTTTTTTTTATAATAATTGCAGTGAATCATTTCTAATTTTAAATTTGATGAATTTCTTAATATTATTCAGAGATTTAAAATTTAGGCTGCAAAAATTATGAATATGATAAAGGAATCGTCATTGTCTTAATTAAGGGAGAGTAAAGCTGTTGTACTTTAATAATGCTAATGTTAAAATTTAACCCGGCTCAAAATCACCATAATGCACACCTTATATACACAATGCAACCTTATTAAATTTATTCCATTTAAACAAAAAAACTGGAAACTAAAAAGTGGAAGCCTATGTTTATTATGTTTATTGGATACCTTCATGTCAGATCGGGTAATGAAATATTGCAATATAGACCTGCAGACATAAGCTCTCGGCACTGCACTAAAATCACATAAAATATATTTTATTCGCAACTCAGGCCGAGAAATTAAAAAAAAAAATTAAAAAAATGTTTACTAAATTATTTTTAAAAATAAAATTCCATGAAAGACACTGGCAGGACCAACAAAATTAAAAGTGCAACAAATAACCCAAGGTAAAAATGCAAAAACAATAGTAACGAAACAAAAGGAGCAAAAAATATTTGTATTTTTCCTTTAAAGTTTTTCTTTAATTACAAAAGTTTCCTTGTAATTGAATGCTTGCTGTAAACAACTAAAATAGAAACAAAAAAAATTTTTCATTCGAACAATTTTCATTCCTATATCCTTCCTACATTTACGTTTACAATAGAAAACTTACACATTTAAAATACATTTTGAATTTAAAAAAAAAATTTTAAATCCTTTCCAACTTGAATTTCATTTTTAATTTTTTCCTTCTTTTTGTTCGGTTCAAGAATGTTTGGAATTAGCCTTTTGTTTTCATGGCAGAAAAAATCTTTTATTTTTCTATATTTTTTTCTATCTTTCTCTATATACTTCTATAATAACAAAATTTATCTATATAGAAATTTCTAGTTCTACGTAATTGTTGTAACCTTTCGAATTTCTACTAAATTTTAATAGAAAATTGTGTTAACAACATAATAGTTTTGCACTCTTGTAATACTTAAAATTAAGTATGTGAAATTTTATGTTTTAAGTGATAACAATTGAAAATTTAGAAATATTTTGACGGCTTTCTGAAAGTGTAGAAATATTAATTGAAAAATTATTTCAATAGTTTATAAGATACTCAATATTTTTCAATAAATTGTTTCAAACACAGAAGGATGAACGTTTAATAAAACTCGGGATATTAAGCTAAAAATTATGAAACCATATAGAGACAATGAAACCTAGAAATCTGAATAAATATCTTAGGATTCTGATTTGTGAAATGCGGGTCCCTGGGTTGATAATATTACTGTAGTACAAGTGGTGTGGTTGAAGTTCTTCTTTAGCAGCTCTTTTAGCTATTATTTTTAATAAACAGACCTAGTAATTTTTCTGCAGAACAACTCCATTCATACTTAAGGCAAAAACCTTGTACGTAGCTTTTATATCAGATAAATGCTTAGGAAACGGAGGATCTGAACTATGTTAGCCATGAGGGCCGCGCCAAATCTCTCGTCTCATGAAGTGATAATTCCATCGATAAAGAATAAAATATAATTTAAGCTTTAGAATTGAAATAATCTTTATTAAATTATTAAATCGCAAAAAAATTTTTAAATATTTCAAATATGTTATTTATTATTATGGTTTCTTCCACTTTTTTAAGGCTCTTTAAATTTAAAATATTAAAAAATTTCTTCACTAAATCGCTGAACCAAAATTTATTTCTTAATTTAAACCAAAACACAAAACAATAATTTTTAAAGGCTTAAAGTTTCAATAAAAACGACAACTTACAGTGTGCATTATGGCGTCAAACGAATAACAAAGAAATTTAAAATAATAACGTTTTAGTATATAAGCTATGGGGAGGAAGAGAAACAAAAGAAAATCGTTTTGGAAAATTAAAATGTAAAACGAGCATTTTACAACAAAGAGGTGGAATTATTTTCATTTTGAACAAAAATATTTTAACTACATTATAAAAAGAAGAGAATAAAAATAAAAATATATGAAAAGACCAACGAAATAAAATGCAATTTCGTCCTTTTTAAAAGCATTTCGAATTAGGAACAAAAAAACAAAAAAAAAAATTGTAACGTAGGTTTAAGTAGAATGTTGATATTAAAAAAACAATGTACACTTTTTAGCATCGTATTTTTGGTAAGTGTTACAGTTATTTAAATTTCAAAATAATTTGTTGGGTTTCTTGTATAATTGTATTTTAAATAACAATTATTGTGCACTTGGCAATTCTGGGATTACTATGCTCTGATTATGTTTATAGTAAATATTTTCTTAAAAATAATTATAAGATGTAATATCAGTCCGTTACAAGGTCTAGTTCTACGAGGCCTGGGTCATGTTTTATCAGTCACTTGTAGAAATCTAACAAAGTCTGAGAAAGTTAATCAATTCGTAACATAAGCAAACTCATATAATGTAGGCCTTCAACAAGAGAAATGTGAGAAAATTAGTTTATTTACCATAAAAATTGCATTTCCACCGAAAACTCAATATGCGAAATTTGGGGCTATCCCATAAACTTCATACGACCTTTCAAAATTTCTAAACGTTAGAAACGTTATCACAATTTCTTTATTATTTTTATAATACAATAATATTGTAGGATATACAAATAGCTGTAACAAAATATACAAGTATCATTTTATGAATGTTGTTGAGAGTCTGGTTGAATAAACAAAAACAATATTTTTTTTGTAAAGTTACGACTTAGAGGCATAAGAAAAGTTAAAACAAAAACATATTCTTCTCTCTTTAATTATTTTTCTATTCAGATTAAAAAAATTTTATTTTTTCCCGAAAATTTTGAATTATAAAAGAATATTAAATATAAATGGAGGAAATATTGTATTGTTTACTTTATATTGTCATTTTGTAATCATACCTAAAATACATAAACGATGAAATATGGACGGAATTACTGCTAACTTTCTATATTCTTTCTGGCATCCGAACACCTACCATAAATCTTTAAAAGAAATTTATTTAAATTTTATATCCTTGCGAATATAAAGAGTACTAATATTCAGCTCGACATAGACTAATATTGCACAAATTAAAACGGCTATACACATATAGCTCGAAACATGACTCATTTACACAATTAACACAGACTCGTAAAGTATATAACCATAAATTTATTACATACATAGATTTTCCGCTTAATTTTTTTTGCCAATTGTTGTTTCCCATTGTAATTGCTAATTGTTATTGTTGATTGGGATTGCACTAGATTAGTTTTCCTGAATAATGATAACAGGAGGTGCTTTTTTAAAATGCCAGAAATTCGTATGGTCAGTCATTTAATTTTCAATAATTTCAAGAGCAGCAACATGTTTCATATGAAGATAATGAAGAATTTTCACATGAAGTGTTAATGTTTTTTGACTTATTTTGCAAGTAGAAATTGAAAGAGAAAGAGAATTTATTAGTGAGTGCACAAGTATTTCAAATAAAGAATAACTAATTGAACCAGCCAACGATCGAAATTACTATATTGAAGCTAATGGAGAAGAAGATAAATCTTATGAGTTTGTTTAAATTTTATTAGTTTGAGAGCTGAAAGTGTAAGTTTGTGATATGATTAAATGATACAAAACAATTTGTCAACATTCGATATAGCAATATTTTTTATGTTCAAATTAAATTTTTTATATTCTTTTGAAATAAAAAAAAATTTTGAACCAAACTGTTATACGATCCATAATCTTACGATTTTTCACCAATTCACTAAAATAAAATAAACATTCCAATTTTTCTTTTTCTACATTTTCATTTTTCATTTTATTTTTCCAATTGTTGAAATTCAATAAACCGTGATGTATTCATTTCGATAATAATAATAATGCGAGCGCTTCAATGAACCGCATCACCATCTGAAATTTTACTTATAGCATTTTGACAAGGACTTAAGATATACAAGAAAAAAAAAACAAATGTACATAAGAACAAATGTACAATGTCAGTAAATATATGAAGGTAAGTAGAGAAATAAATTTAGATCAAGCCAGTGGTTTGTGTAGTAGCACTTTTCTCTGCCATAAGTGAAAATACTACTGCTTGAGCAATATACATAGTTATTACATTATTAAAATTGCTTTGAAAAAAAATAAAGTTGGGTCAAACCAATGGTTTGTATTGTAGCACTTTTCCCTTCAACAAGTGAAAATTCTGCTTTTAAATACAGTCTATGTATACCTATCAAACTATTAAAATTATTTTCATTCATATACAAAACTATTTCTAGAATTGCATATATTTAGGATGACGCATATATGCAGTGTTTGAAATAAAGCAAAAATTAATATAAAAAGGGGTTAACATAACGCTCGATTTTAAGGGTTAATTGTGTGAGTTAAGAAAAATAATTATATTTTTTAATTTCATGGAATTTACCGTTAACTTTTTGCGTTTATAAAAATTTGGAAAACCTTGCGGTTTCGGAAATATAAGGTGTCAAAAATTCAAATTTTACGAATTTCAAGAGGTGATAACTTGAGAGGGGGTGGAGATGGAAAAAAATTTTCTTCTAACAAAATAAACTATTTGTTAATGTCTAAAAGCTCCTAAAATTTCAAGCTTCTACAGGCTGGGGTCTAGAAGAAAAACGACATCAAAAATTTGGAAAAAAAGGACTTTAGATAACGGTAAATTTGAACGGCCATTTTGTTTTTCTAAAGTTTAACTATAGTATATTGCGCTAGGGGAAGCAAGCTACCGCCTTTCTGCGTTTGCAAAATTTCAAAAATGGTTATGGTTTCATTGCAACAAATATTTAAAAAAGGCCATTTTTAGGGTTTTGGGGGGGTATAACTTCTAGAGGGGGGGAGATAGGTAAAAATTTTGTTCTACGGAAATAAGTTTCTAGTGAAGATCTATGTACGTATGAAATTTCAGCTTTCTATCTTAAAGGGTGTAGAAGTTTTGTAAACAAAAAAAGTGTCCACGGACAGACGGACGGACGGACGGACGGACGGACGGACGGACGGACGGACGGACGGACGGACGGACAGAGTGAAACTAATAAGCACTTTTTTCAAAAAATTTTTTTGGAAAAGTGCTAAAAACAGAAATATTTCGAAAAAATTGCATACATTTAGGATGAGCAAATAAAAAATTTAAGAAGCTATGACATAATAGTCAACTTCGAAGTTTAAGTAAGTGATTAAAGATAAAATAATAATATTTTTTAATAGGATAGCATTTACCGTTAGCTCCTTACTTTTATGGGAAATAGGAAAAGCATGCAGTTTGAAAAATATATGGCGCTGATAATTCAAATTACACGAACTTCGACAGACGGTGACTTGGAAGGGAGTGGATGTGAAAAAAAAATTTCTTCTAATGAAATAAACTATTTGCTAGTATCTTATAGCAGCTAAAATTCCAGACCTCTACTCCAGAACTGACTGAAGATGGAAATTGGTATAAAAAAAACGGATTTTAGATAATGGTAAAACTTTACGGCCATTTTGTTTTTTAAAGTTCAATTATGATATACCGCGGTGAAAGAAGCCAGCCGCTATTTTTCTGCGTTTACAAAATTTGAAAAAAGCTTATGGTTTCGCTACAGTGAATAGTCAAAAAATTACATTTTAAGGTCTTATAACCCCTTAATAACTTTTGAGACTGAAAAAGTTTGGAAAGCTTCTTCCATACAAAAACAAATTTTTAGTAAAGATTTTTTTTTGCATAAAATTTCAGTTTCACAGGGTATAGAAGTTTTGTAAACCGAGGTATTGATGAATGGATAGACAGACAAAATGAAAATAATAAGTATTTTTTTGCATTTTTTTTTTTTGGAAGAGTGCTAAAATCAATATAAAACAAGTACGAAATATTAACAACAAGGTAACGTGAACTTACGAATACAAGAATCAATTGTATATACTTTTATACTCTCAAGTGTGTATGTGTGTGTTAATAATAAGAATTGATTGAAATCCTCTAATAAAATTTAATAATACTCAAATAAATGAAAAATATAATATGATGACAGAAAATTATTACAAATATACATTGATACTATAAATAAATTGGATTTATTATATTTACGATTGCTATTGTAATCTGTCAAATTACATACACACGTGTAAGCAAGACAAAAACAGTAAATTTATATTTAGAATCACATTACTTGTACTATGTAAAATGATGATGAATGGTTTTATCGTTTTATTCTCTTATTTGTTGCTCAAATCATTAATTTATTTGATAGTGTATAAAGTGAGTTAAAAAAAGGGAAATTTTGAGTTTTGATGTTGTCAATGGAAAACGTAAATGAGAAAATCTAATCAAGATTGATTTTCTCATTGAAGCTCGTTTTTCATATACAAGATTTGAATTTTAATATTTCAAGTAGTTTTCTCACTGGGATTTAAATTAATTTTTATATTATATGTGATACATTAAATATTACGGGGAAAATAATGATTAAGCACACACTCAGAAGCCTTTAATATAAATGAAAATTTTAATTTTCTCAAAAATAAGGGCACCATCGCATTTTTTACTCAAATAATTACATTGTCCCAAAAAAATATTAAAATTTATTATGTGTACTAGAGTCAGAACCTCATTTTATTCTTCGGAAATCTTCTAGGCTGTTTTACAGTAAAATGAAGAAATTTAAGTTCGAAAATCATGGGGTACCATCCATAAAATTTTTTAATTACTTCCAAAATTCTTCACTTTCTACATTTCATAGGCTACCCCAAGCTATGCATTTTTATTTTAGTCAATGTAAGAGATTTTCTATGCTTTCACATTCCAAAGAAAACATGGAATATCTGAAATTCAAAACAATTTAAAAGAATAAGTGAAGAAAACATGGAGATAATTTCACTACAATAATTCAAAAGAGTAAAACACAATGTTGCATGTAGTCTATGGTATACGAAAACGAAAACTTTATAATGATAATGTTCCTTTGGTAATTTAACTTCTTTGCTTTTTGTTCCATCATGTAGTTAAATGCCTCTAATGAGCCATTTTTTTGTGGTAATTGTACATATTGTTGTATATGGTTCACTTGCTACTGATTTATTCATTTAACTATATGCTGGTTTAATTTTAAATATATGTACATAAGAATACACATACAATTGTAGAAATTTGCATTATACAATAACTATGTGTATACTGCTATGCCAGTGTACAAGCAAAATTACGATTATACTATGGTATTAAAACCAACAAGATGAAAACATGAAAGTGTACACTTTAAGACATTTATACTTGTAGTTTTTTGTTTTTCTGCTCATTTTTTTTTTTTTTTTGAATAAATGGACCTTCACAAGTAAATTAATGCTTAATGTTTCATATACACAAGCGTGAATGCTTGAATATTAAAATACAGATTTAAAGAACAAGCAGAGGTGTGGAAAGTATAAGATATGGTTATGGAGGAAAAAAAGTGGTACTCTTCGAAAATTTACATTTTTACCAACTGCGTTGCGTGCAGCAAAGAAGGTTATGTGTTGGCACCAAGTTTCGCATATCGAGTTTTTAGTGGAAACGCACTTCCCCATCGTAGGGAAGTGCAAATAAACTGTTTTTACAAAAATGTCGGTCTTTCTGTCCATTTGTCTGTATACACGCGAGGATCTCAAGTTCAGCTTATCCGATATTTATGAAATTTTATATGTGGATTTATTTGCGCTATATCACGGATTGATGAACTTTTAGAATATATCAGGTCTCGGTAAGTGAACATTTCGCAGGTCAGTTTCACATCTTTGCGTATATCAAGGCAAATAGTCAAGCAATTTACTTGAAATTTAATATTAAAGTTTCGGGTGTACAAACAATGAATCTGTAAATTTTTTTGGAAAAATCAGAGAATAAAATTTTTGAATTCAGACAGAGATAGATATGTGTCGTGTTCTATTATACAGGGTGATCCACCAACATGTTAGGAGCCATATACCGTCGGATAGAGGGTCGAAAATGAATAAAATTTTTGTTAAGAACATAGTGTTAAATTGGAACCGTTTCTGAGCTACAAGAATTTTAAGAAATTTGGCGAAATTTTAACATACTTATGTTTTTTTGCTTATAGCTTCCGTTCCAAAAAAGTTAGAAGTTTTAAACAGATAATTTTTAAAATAGCTTTAAGAGGAGTTTTAATAAAGAACAGCGGGTTATTTGGTTTCACATGTTTTTTTCGAAAATACAAGCATTCGAACTTTAAGAAAATTACAATTTTTCTCATAATTTATTTTTTTACTTCTTTTGTTCCGACAATTTCTCATGGTTTTTTTTGAATATTTTAAAATTCTCTTAACAGAAATGAAATCATGATAAAACACCCGGGAGAATAACAAAATGCTGTAATTTTGATTTCTTTTTAACTATATTAAACTAAATTTTAATTTTTAACAGTAAACTCACCAGTAAAGTATTAAAGTTGTCTAAGTCCTTTAATAAGGATTTAATAAATATTCAATTTTAATAAATTTTTTTCTTTCTTATCCACTCTGCAGGCTGGTTAGCTGATCTGAAATATTTTTGATTCTTTATATCTACGCCAGTTTATACTCGTCTAAAATTAATTTTTTTTTTAATTTTTTATAAAATTATTTGAAACGCTTTTAAAATGGTTTTAATATTAGAATATAAAAAATCAAGAATAATTTGGTCTCTAAATTCTTTGTAATTCCATGTACTTTATAATGAGATAAAATTAAAGCTAATATTGTTGTATATAGTCTATGATGAAGAGGAAAGAGTAACGAATGAATAAAAGGAGAACAAAATTTATAAAAGAAGTATAAGGAAAGTCATCTCTATTTTTTGAGTACTTTTCAAGGATAATTTAGCAAACATTATAAAGTTTTGTAATTAGAAGAATTTTAGATATTTTTATATTTTATATAGGTAGATTAAGTATAACACTTGGTGAAAGATCATTAAAAATATTATTAATTGCCATCATTTTGTAAAATGGATGAAATTTTGTTAAAACAAAAGACAATTATAATTTAGTATGAAGGTAGTAAATATTAATTTAATAATTTTTTAACATCATATTTTTATAATTAAAATAAATTGGTATAAAAGTATAATTTAAAATTTACTTTGCCTTACCATGTCTTATACTTAATCAAAATTCCTTTAGAAATATCTTGGAGAGTAAAAAGAAATTTAATTACAATTAAAATACAATTTAAAATATTTACTTAATATGCCGAAATTCTTCTTGAATAATTTGAAATAAGAGAAATTTCATCAAGAATGTTAGTATTCCGAATTTCCAAAAACAACATTGTAAATTAAAAGTAAGAGCCTATATGCGTTTGGGAAATTTTAAGCCTTTGTACCAGGGTCGTTCCTCGCGACTTGATGTAAGACCAAGAAAACCAAATCGGAAATCAAAAATGGTTGCATATTTTTTATGGATGCAAGTCGAAACAAACATTTTAATGATTAAATAAATTTGAAGAACAATTAATTTCTAAGTCACTCCTCTATGAAATTACATATTTTAATTTTTATATACCTTTAATAAAATACAAGGTAGTCTAATAAAAATCGAGGTCTTCGCACATTGCATTTTTCCTTATGGTTTCCATTCTAGAACCTGTCGGGCAATAGCTTCTAGTGCCTAACGAAAAGTATGCCAGCACCATCGCCATCTCTTTCTTCTTATCAACACATTTACTGGTTCCTCGTTGACCAATTCCAACAGGTCAGTATTACCAATTTATTTTTCTAGGTCAGAAGATCTTACATATAATTTATAGGCATCTACTAATCAACACCTGGATTTTGTTGCACTGGTTTTTGTACTACATTTCGCTGCAATATAAAAGAATTATTTTAATGCAAGAATTGAAGATTCTTTTTTTATTAAAGTCCTCAATATAAATTTAATTAATACCGAATAATCTCATAATATACCTCTTAGTATATAAGAGACTCATTATGCATTTATAATCAAAAAATAATCTTTATGAACAATTAAATTAAATTATGCCATAATGGAATCATTTAGCCATTTTTTATTAGCACATAAGCATATCTTACTTACTTGATATTTAAAGAGTAGATTTTACCGATTTAAAACATAAAGGATCACTAAATTGTGTTCTCGTTATACAAAATACTTTGAAATATAACAAAAAAATTGAAAATTTTTAGAGGGTTAAAATTTTTAAAGCAAAATAATTTTTAGGAAATATTCTGCAAGAATGAACACAAAACTTTGTAATTTATTTTTTTAATATTCATTTCGTAATCATAAAGGATCGTCGTATTTTTTCCCATTATTTTTCACCTTACCCGTCCTTTCTCCATTATTGTTTCTCATTCGAATATAACACATTATATATAGGTATTAATGTATATATGTATGTAGGAAACTGCGGTTTTACTTGTATTATTATTTTTAATACAAAAAAAATTTTTATTTATTATTCCAAACTCGTGGGAAATTTTTAACGTGAATGCGGACTGTGTTTTTTAATTTTATTTTTCGAAAAAAGCAAAATGAAAATTGTATACGTGCTGATTTTTCTATTGAAAAATTTTCCCCAAGAGGTTAACAAAATTTAAATATTTTTGAAATTATCTCATAGAAGATATGAACTTCATGTAAATGATTTTTTTTTTATAAAGTCTCTATTTTGTTTTCGATTTGATTTCATAAATAGAAATTTGCTGCAAGGAATTTATAAAATATAAAATTTTTACAAAAAAACAATTAAATTATAAAATTCCCTGATCTAATATGGCCGCAATAACTGGCATAAGTTCTACATGAAAAATTTGTAAATAAATTTAAAAACCTTAAAAATCTCATAAATTTGTTGACCCTATCTGAATCAATTCTGTATAATAGGTGCATATATTTTTGTATAACAATATTCGACTTTTAATTACACACTTGTTCCTCCAATAATTGTAGGATGTTATTTACAAAGTCAAACACCTGCGGTTGAACAACATTTTCTTTTTATTTACTGTTCATTATTCATCGCTTTACTTCTTCTTAATAAGTGTTTTTCTTTTGTCATCCTCTTTTACTCTCATTCACTTTCTAATTCCAACTCAACATTCTTTAGACATTCTTACAACATTGATAAAGTGATATTTGTTGGACAAACCATTTTATTTTTACGCCAACAAGAAAGAGATTTAAAATTTTCACTTCATTCTTTTTTGTTTTACAGAGTAAACAAATTGGTAAAAGAAAAACGCTTTTTAAAAAATTTAACAATAAAGAAAACGCCAAGAAAGAAAGCAGGAAGTTTTTTTTTTTCAATGTACACAAAGAAATGAGCCGAGAAATTCCGTTAAAGTTAAATATGCCGCGAAAATGGCGATTAATGGTAAAATAAATATGATTTTATCGATTCAAACAGGTGGAAAATGAATATTTTCTTTTTCAAGGATAAAAGAGAAAATTTACCAAATTTTTGCACCAGGGAATTTTTTTGTTTAAAGTAAATATTAAAATTATATACCAAATTTATCAATATAATGGTCCGCTCCAAGAAATGTGAAAAAAAAATTTTAGTTGACGAATTTACATTATATCACTATGTTTAAGAAGGTGAGATTAATTTTCTACAAGAAATTGAAATTGTCATACAAAACTGAAATAGTACAAAATGCAAAAAGACCGTCGTCTAAACACATATAAAATAAAAGGATCGTTGTCATTTGAACAAGGAACGGAAAGGTGACAAATGGTAAAAACTTTGTGTGTTAGAGTTGGATTGAAGATATAGAAATTATATTAGCACTAGGGTTACATTTCTACAGAAAAAACTAACAAGGTGTGAATGACATCACAAAAATGCACTATTCTTTATAATTTCTACTACAGTCTATATATTGTCAAAAAAATGAACGTTGAACAGCGCAACCGGTCTCAAGTTATTTGAATTTTCCTTAAAAGAAAGTAACACTCACAGTTTTGGTGCCCCAACATGCACCCCAAATAAGTTGATGAATGAAAATCATATAAGCGATCGAGGGTACAGCGTTATTAAGTCAATTATCATCCCATTTTCATAGAATGACTACTTAAGGGTGGCAAACCAATCTAAACCACGCAATTCAAAGTGGAAGAATCTTTTTCGAACTGAATTAATCATGGATATTCCATAAATAAGGTACGGTTATTATTTTATATAACACCTGAGACCCATCATAATCTTTTCTCAATTATAGAATTTTATTCATTCTGTTCATAATCAATACAATATGGTGGTTAATTATTTTTTTGTATAGGATTTCTCTATTGTCTACATCATTGCCACCATCCAGATACCAAATTGTATTAAAATCATAATATCCTCGTTCTATTTCTATGTAAGCATAATAATAACCTCAGTTTTTATTTATAAACAACAAAAAAAAATATTCTGAAACTAATCAAATCGAATAGACAGATTGTAAGAATATTTTATATTTTTTTTCCCCCGATCGACTATCCCTGACATAAATTATTAAATAAAGTCTATATGTATTCAAAAACTATCTATACACTTGCTACGTGCAAAATTATTTCAAAACATAATCCTTACGTCATCTTATTTTTCATTATAAGCGTATATTGATTTTCTCATTAATGAAATAGTTGAATTTCAATAACATATTGTGGCAGAATAACATAATGAATATTGTGATATACACACATACATTAACATATTAATATACTCCATATTTTATATTGCAATATACAAAATATGGAAAAAAAAATTCAATAAATTTTTATGTCAAGTTTTTTGAAAAATTCTTTTTAACTAGAATATAGAATTTCAATTTTCAAAGAGATCGTGAATTTGTGTATTAAGAGAAATAAATTTAATTATAATTATACAAGTAGTTTTTATTGAATTAGTTAAGATCTAACAGGCTTTGATAATTTGTGTGGCTTGTGACTTTTCAAATTATATTTGAACCCACCATGCTGTATTATGGACAAATCACAGTAAAATTTTGTTGAAGAAATATGGACGCACTCAAATCCATTGGAAATAATAATTATTTGTATTGCTTTCAAACTACTCCATAATCTTAAAAACCCTAAAAAATTATTTCGAAAAACCAAGAAATTTCAAGTTTTAATAATTATATTACTGTCATCCAATTCCAACTATCTGACGCAATACAAACATATTGAATTTTTGAACATATTGAAATATTTGATTATTTCATTAGATAAAGCTCTGGAACACCCACATATATATTGAAGCCCGACTAATAACTATATAAATTTGACAAACAGAAACTAACATGTCCAAAACTGCTTTGGCCCACACAATATTTTTACCTGTAAATCAAGTCTATTGACTTGTAAAGGTTTGACGCATATGCTCTTAAAATATTGCAACAAAAGATCGATTTTATTTTAAGATTGTAATCAGAAATTTATTTCGAATTTAATAATGTGACACCACAAAGAATTAGATGCAATTTTTCATTTAGAAAATGAAAATGTACAATTCTATTCTGATTGTCAACAAAATCCTCACCGTATTCACTCTATTCTGACTGTCAACAAAATTCTCACACGCAAATTTCCCTAAAGCAATATTTTAATACCAAGAAACAAAATCTCATAAACCAAATTGGAATAAGTAAAATTTCTTAATACAATTTACATTTTTCTAAAATATTATTTTCAATACAGAATATTATGTGAGATTTCAACGTTCTTGCGTATTTCCCTATATGCAAATGTCACAAAATAAAAATCTAATTTAAAATTTTTTGAAATTTTAAAAACTCTTTAATTTTAAGTAAACCCCAATCCATTCTATTTCAACATAGAATTCACAATAAATCATTTCATTTTCTCCTTCTATTTATTTTTAGGCGTTTATGTTAGTATGTAAGTATATACACACAAATTTTTATTTAAAAAGCTCCTAGGAATAATACATCATATTCACAATTACTCATGTCATCATCAATCAAAACAGCTACGGTTTTAAATTTTTATATTCATATACGCTATACATACATAGCTGTATATAATATTTCTCGTCCTTTCAACAATAGCATTGGATATTCGTTTTTTTTGTCGGTTTTGTTTCCTTTTTCACTTTGATTACTTTCAATTTCGTATATAAAACATTATGCAAAATACATTTAAGGATAACGAACACAACATAAAGACATTAAATTCACCACAAAACAGATGTAGGAGGCAGAATATTATAAAAAAAAAATTAAAGATAAAAATCCCTTATATACCCTTAGTTGTACATTTACCGTTACTGAAATTGAAAATTTTGTTTTCTTTTTTTGTTGCACGTATAAAATAAAGGTATGCGGATTATTTACGCGTATACGTGCTGTTTTAAAATTTATTTCCGTATACACATAAGAAATTATAAAAAATATTACGAAAATATATAGGATGTTTGTTCATGTGCGCGTCATAAGACCTACACACAATGTATATATGAAAATATGAATAATTCTAGTAAATACAAACAAAAAAAAAATAATCTAAATTCAGAAAAATTTGACAGAAAAATATGGATTTTCATAAAGTACAAAAAAAAAGGATAGCAGCGCATACACACTCACTCACTTTATTTATTATTCAATTTTCATAATAAATCTCTTAATATATGGAATGGTATATGATTGCAAACGGGAAGAAGGAAAAAAAAACTTTGGTTAGAAAATAAATTAAAAGGTAACAAACGCGAAAAAAAAGTGAGATGAAATCAACCAAAAAGAATAAAGAATTTGTACATTGGCCAGTTTTATATCACGCAGTTTAAAATTTAATCAATTTAAAAGTAAAAGGATTAGTGAACAAGTAAAAACGTGTCAAGTATTTAAAATTGACCCTTGACAGGCTGCATTACAACCTACACTATATGACAAATTAACGGTACAAAATTAATTTTTGGAATAAGTATGTAAAATTAGCTTTTGGTGTGTTATGTGGTACCTACATAAGCCTGTTCTTTGAATTTGTTTTATTACAACAGCAACCGTCCTTGGAAGAAAAGAAACAATTTCTGATATTTTGATTTGATTGTGCGATCGGATGGACGGACCGGCATTTTCAAATTTAGAATTTTATACTGGGCACGAATATATAATTATATATATACATTTTCATAATGCAGATGAGTAATAAATCACTTTTTTTTACACACATATGAATGAAAATTTGAACAATCTATCGTGTTAAC
Source organism: Condylostylus longicornis (assembly GCF_029603195.1). Lineage (NCBI taxonomy): Eukaryota > Metazoa > Arthropoda > Insecta > Diptera > Dolichopodidae > Condylostylus > Condylostylus longicornis. The sequence continues at coordinate 3,581,390 of NW_026577982.1, forward strand.
GAAGTTGAAACTACTTTTTATTTTACAATTAAAGTATGAATGTTCTATGTTTCATTTTGCTCATCAATTTAATTTTTAAAAAAATAGCGCTACCGCAGTGCTAGCTATTAGGAAGAGTATGGTAACGTGTAGATGTATACTGAGTTTCATTGTCATCAAACCCACCTCATTTTTAAGCTTTAAATATTGTACATTGCGTACATTAAATCACTTTTTTGTAACTTTATCATACAAAATTAGTAATAGAGTTTAAAGCCTAGAATTAAAATGTCAGCTTTTGTTTTGCAATGTTCATACATAGATACATGGTGTTGAATTTTTTTTTTTTTTAAGTTTTCAGTATTTTCCAGTGCTCATTGTAAATGAATATGTGGTAGATCCAATTTTGGACATTAATGAAATACGATTTGGTAAGAACCCAATAATATTTTTAAAAATGAAGTTATATTATTGGATTCAAATCCTCAGTCTTAAATCAACACTATCCCATAAATGTTATTTCACAAAATAAATTGGGAATAAAAATACAAAATGGCATCGTCATCTACTATTACTAAATAGAATTGAAAAATTGATCAGAATTTGCTGCTTAAATACCAAAGGGAAAGATTTTTTTCCATATTTTACACTATTTACAATATTTGAGTGCCCCCCTCCCTCTATCAAATTCTATTTACATAATGGCACATTGTACAGTAATGTCAATAAAAAATAAAATGTTGTTAGGGTTGTGTTTTTTTGTTGTTTCTTATTTCTGTTTATATTTTAAGTGTCATTCATGTGTCATTTAAAATTCAAAAGTTTAAATTTTATATGTATGCGTATATAAAGGATGAATATAAAAAAAATTTTTAATGTTACATTTACATGTTTTGGTACTTGCATAAATGGAACCAAAGATAACATATGTATGTAATCAAGTTTATATTGCAATTGACGGAACTATGGAGTGACATACTTTTGGAAATTCATAGTAGTGATACGTTCGTACAAAATAGGTCATAATGTAAGGATTATGTGCATTTTAATGTTCGAATTTTAAAGTTATAAAAATTTAAAATTACAATTTTTGTATGTGCGTCTTATGAAAGTATCAACATTTAGAAATAACTTAGGGTCACTTTTAAGAAGAGGAACAGAAACTAATTTAAAGTACAATATGTAAATTTTACAAAATACCATAATTATTGTGAAGAATTTTTATTGCAAGCATAAGGCATTAGAAATTTCATTAAAAAAATTTTAAATTCAAATATTTCTAGTGCATATTATGTAATTTTGTAAAAATATTTGTACTACATTATCTATTAAATAATGCTTATTTAAAGGACGAATTCATAATATGGTAAGCTAAATTAGGACGAGTAAAATGACTATGATCGAATAATTCAAGATATTTTCGTCCGTTTTTGAATAAAGAATTTTAAACACTAAAAATTCTAAAAGGATAAATTAAAACGATTCTTTGTATGAGAGTAGGACACAATATACAGCTGTTCAGAGTGTACTGTTACGCTATCTGTATATAATCTGTTATAATATTGCAGTGAAACAAATTCCATGTCATAAAAGTTATTTCGTGCATATAGTAGTTCTGAATATATGATAAGCTAACGGTAATAAGTGCCTTGAAGGTAATAGTGACGAGGGTAATTCCTTTTTTGCCCATATCAGATATACATGTTGCAGTTCAATCGCTTAGTTGAAATTAGCAATTTTATCTTTCGAATAGAACAGTTATAATACTAAATTATCAGATTTAACTGCACAAAATGAAATAAATTGCTTTCGAATCTCGCACCTTTACAAATATTCCTTATTCTATGGCAACATTATACATACATCCTTTTCTTATAGTTAATTATTTAAGCGAACCAGATAAGGTACCAGCCACACTTATTCATATTATATTCCTTTGGGCATTTCTATTTCAGTATCTTCTATATTTTCACCTATTTTTTTAAGTTAAATCAACAATTGTTATAGAAATTTTTGTATGAAATGAAAATCGCATGAGAAATTATAGAACTAAAATTTTATTGTACATAAAATAGAATATGAATAAGGATCAGGGTAAAAAATTTCTCATTAATAAATAATTAATATATACGTATATAGAGGATTGAATGAGAAAAAAATTTCAATAGATTTTTATTCTATCAAAAACAAAAGAAAAATTGTATTCATTGCAATTCAAAATTTTAATGAAAAAATATTGACATAAAAAAAGAAAAACAACAAAAAATAAAAAAAAATAGCAACTTTTGTATCTTTCACTCTGAACAAATTTGGAAAAACGTTGAAAATTCTCTATTCAAAAATTGTTCTATAGTTTTAATGAAAACACTTCTCATTTGTACCTGATCTATAGCACAATTTACTATATTATCTACAATTCTACACGAATATCCTTGAATTTATTTTTCAATTTTTCCCAAAAATTAATAAACCGTGATATATAAGGACCGTAAGTTCTATACATATTTTTTTTTTTGAATGCTCCAATGAACTGCAACGTCAGTTCTTTTTGCTGTTTTTTTTTTATTTGAAATATAGACAGTATCTATATTTTCTATTTACTCGTAAAAATGCTAGTGTAATTGTAGATGTGAAAAGTGTAATTGTATGTACAGAAAATACTGGTATATACCATATTGTAAAAATTCCAAAAAAAATTTGAAGAAAAATAATTTTGAAGAAAAAAATCCTTAAAAAATAAAAAATTTTTAATTGGAAATTTATTGAAACAGAGGTTGAATGTATTTAAAGCATATTTTCAATTGAATTGAAAATGAAAAATACACTTATTAGTTTCAGTTTATCAGTTCGTCTGTCTGTTTCTGTTAACAAAATTTAATATATATAGCAAATTGTAGTAAACTGCAATTTTTAGTGTGATATTTTGTTTTTTCTCTAGAAGAAAAAATTCACTTACCTACTGTCCCCTAAAATTTATTGTCCCTCAAGGTCCTTAAAATTCTATCTTTCCAGAAAATCGCATTTTCTTTGAACTTGTTTTACTTAAATTTTTAACATCATTGATGTCTTAAAAACAATTTATCTGTTTTTTCTTGTTTTTCTAAAAATTTTTATGGTTCCAAATTTCGATGACCGCCTTAATATTCAGTTATTGTCGAAATTTTTGAAAAATTGTTAATATTCAGAATTTTTTCGTTTCTCCCTAAAAGTATGCAATAAACATTTTTTGTACGTACACATTCTTATTTCAAAATTTCCAAATCATTGGCTTGATTTGAATTTACAAATGGCTATACTAGTTCTGTGTTTGAAAACATCATGTAAGGAATGTGAATTTTTTTATTTTTGAGATTGACAGCTTATAATCTTTATACTCGTTCAAAAGATTTTATAACATTCCCAAGTACACCGGCCTACGCATTGGAGAATTTGAGGAAGTGTAGTGTACGGACTATACCATAATACTCTCCAGAGAGTATAGTTATGGCCTTTCTACAAAAATAGCAGTTTTTTATTCGTTTTCAAATCGAAATTCTCGGTTTTATTATTGAATAATTTGTAAACCTTTGCACTTGCAAATTACATCATACGAGCACATTTACCCTTTCCCAGTAAAAGGGCGAGATATATAATCAAGCCCTAAATATGAAATTCTCAATATTTAAATTAATTCCACCCAAATGAAAGCAAGAGCATGTAGACTACTACTCCGTATAAGTTCGGAATTATTCTGAATGGTACATAATCCATATAGTTAAAAAATTGTATAATAAATTTATTATTGAAAACAATTTTTAAAAATTTATTTTTACCAGTGATGCCAAGAATAATATTGTTCTTTCAACATTTTGTAGTGCTAGAAACACTATTTTTTATTTGCTCACTATACACAAGCTATATATTACCGTATGTAAAATTGTAAACACCGAAGTGCCATATTGAAATTCTGATACAAATATTGTATTGAATATGTCAGTTCCAATTTTTGCTTCCTTCTTTTTAATATAGAAACAAATATTGAAACATGCACGCTTCTACTATTGAATATAAAATATTAAAAAGAAGACGATGAGAATAAGATTAAGGTGACATATTTCCGAATAGTACAAGGATATTTTGTATACTTACATATATATATTTATAAATATATATAAAATATTATTGACAGATCCATAACTTAACATGTGAATGCACTTATGAATATTTTACATAATTCTTATTCACATCAAATTAGGTACACAACGTGTATATCTAAGAGCAAAAAAAAAATGTAAAGTGATACATGAAATAAACGCATATATGTTTGATTGTTCTATAATCATAAACAGAATTTTATTACTGTTATAATATTAGATTACGTAATAAATTATGCATACTTTAATAATGTAAATGCAGCACACGTGAAGTAATGATGACATGTAAGAAATTTGCATATGTTTATAAAGAAGGTATGTTATCTGGAGTAAGATATGTATCTTACTCCAGATAACATTGGAGTAAGATACATATAGAGCGTAATATAATGCCTTTTCTATTGTAGGATAATGTCAATTAATATTATATTTTCCTGTCAGGATCATATTATTAAAATACCATGTATATTTGTTTATACTATATGAGCAAATCATAATTTAATCGTTATTTGTGCCACCACTTCATTATATGCACCCCATTTTTTGCAAGAAAATATTCAATTGGGTTTAAATTATTACTGTATTTAAGTAATATCTAGGGTTTTATTCAATAATTTTACTATACACAAAGAATATGAGTAGAAGATATGACAGGGAATTATAAATATCCTTTATTTATTACAAATGACTGTATCCTCTGCAATATTAAACGAATACACAATATTAATAATTCCTGTTACCCTTTATTACCCTTTTGTGCGTAATTTTGTATCATATGAAAAATCACATTTCTTGGCGGCTCACTCTAAACAATCTACGAAACTATTTAAAAAATATTTCCAAATCTTATAAAATATTCTGGTTGATGAATTGAACATAAAATAATTAAAGCTAAGTGAGGATGACCACCGAGTAGTATGTGGTTATGGCCACTTTAACCCCTTGTTAAATCACTACTTTTTCTGCGGCTAAGATCGTTAGATTTTACATTCACTAAAGATAACATTTAAGAAATTTCTGTACGGATAAGGAACAAATAAGGAAATAGGAATTTTTAAGTAGATTTCTGCAAAAAATACTGAGTACCACCAGCGTTTCTGCAATTTTGCTTTCAATTTTTATGAAATATTTTCTTGTATGTAAGAATGTTTATATTCATTTAGAGTGTGTAAAAATGTGTGAATATTAGTTTAGAATCGGCCTAGCTTGAAGATGCTGTAGCAATAATATAGGAAAAACGAAAGAAAACACGAATTTTGTAGCAGGTCACTGTAAATTTGGTTGGTATCTTAGATATATTTGCATTTTCTTAACAACAATAGCTATAACCGGCAATTTACACAAATATCCAAAAATATAACCATTAAATCCCTTAATATGAATAAATTTTTTTATATAATTATAGTTATAACTTTGATTGTTTTTCTATAATCAACAAATATTTTCAGGATATTATTAAAAAAAAATTTTTTTTTGTTTTCTACTTGTACCTGTATATTTAATAACATTAAATGAAAACTTTTTTAAGGATTCTTGTTAGTACAAAATTTTATGCTATCAAGTTCACTTAATTATTATTTTAAGGACACACACTTCAATTGTAAAGTACAATACTTGATATGCCCTTCAATAATATAATTTGTTGAATGAAATACATTATACGTTATAACTGGTTTTAATTTGATTTCAAGAACCTCTAAAAAAATTTTTTTTTTCAGGAAACTTCAAATTTTATGACCATAATTAACTTTAACAGTATATTTTTCAGTATATTTATACAGTATAATTTCTGATATGCAAATATTTATATTTTTATTATTATAGGGTAAATAGAAAATATAATATCCTTGAATGAAAATTAAGTGAAGAAAAAATAAAGGTGTTTTTGTTTTTGTTATTATTTTACTCCTTACAGAACACAATATTATATTTGATTATAATTATAGTTTGAAACACTGAATAAATTTATTAAATAGTTCTTATAGCATTTTAGTGAATTATAATCAGATTTTTTTCCATGTTGACACGCTCTGTACGTCTTAAAGACTTGTTACAGGAAATTTCAGATAATATTTGTAATAATATAGGATTAATATTATAGCATAATTTTAATGAAATTTCGTGATATATATACAAAAAATAATAAAAGTAAAGTTATTTAAAGGATTTAACGAATGAGTTGGAATATTTATAAAATTTGGAACTTAAAGGGTTTTCAAAATAATTAGTTAGAAGTAATTGGAATATTGTAAGAAAATGTTGCGTTTGTATCGAAAAATAATTGATTCTCAAGTTGATCAAGGTTTTCTTAATCATAAAGTTATTTCTTGTGATAGCAAAATGTGTTGTCATTAAAATCACATTTAATATAATATGTTTTCCATAATTAAATTTTACACATCTACTCAAATTTTATGATATTTTGCTAAGTCTCTTATATCTTCAGTTTAAAACCGTAAAAATGCATGATTTTTAAATAAACTAAAGGCGAAGTATTTCTTGAGTCTCAGAAAACCGAATTAGACGATAACCAATCTTGGTTTTCTCCTAATTTTTAAAGTTATTTAACATATTATGGCATTTTGAGTAAGTCTAGAATTTTCAGATTTTATATGTATCTGCCGCCTCTCTTCAGTAATTATATCAAACCTTGTTTAATTTCAATTAATCTATATCTTCAACAATTCATACGTATTTCATCGAATTTCTATTTAAAATTAAATATGATAATGTAAAATGTAATAATCACCTTCTTATCTTCTATATATGTATATATATATGCATTATTTAACAGTCTAATTTCATTGTCGAATTCTGAGTCTCTGAGATTTCCATCTGAAAGAGTTATAACAAATAATTCAAAAACTGGAAGAATGAAAATCTCCAAAATTTCGCAAATCATTTTATTATAGTAATTTCGATAGTCTTATTTGAATGGGATGTGCTCCAGCTTGTAATTCGGGTGAACCAGATAATGATGTGGCAAACCAGAGAATTTTATAAAGTAATTTTTATTATTTGAACCTAAAACTACCCACGCACAAATTTTCATCTAAATTTTTAAGAAAACACTTGCTATTTTCAGAAACTTACTTGGGTTACCTTCTTAATTTCCATAATATCCGTGGTTACGTGTTCTTTAAGAGCCCTTCATAAAAGTAAAATAACGCGTGTTCCTTCCAAGCTACCATCTAATAACACTAAAAATATCAACCTACCATCAATTGTTATAACAATTTTTTACTCATTACAGTAACAGCAAAAAAATGTTTTATCGGCGTACAACCTTATAAAGTGGAAAAATTCAAAGAAATTACGATATGACAATTATTGCTTATCATTTGTTCTCGCATCATTGCGTTTCTCTTGTTTTCCTAAAATTTTTCATTTCCTTTAATTTTGTTTTCATATTTTTTTTTTTGTTTTTCCTCGTATTAATCAACATAATGTGATGATTTATTTTTTTCTCTTCGTATAACATTAAAATAAAAAAAATTTTATTGCTAAAAGCTACAATATGCCAAGCATCCATCATCGCTCCAAAAAAAAAAAAAGTTCATCAAAAAAATATTTATAAAATTTTCATTAATCATTTTTCTTTTCATAAATTTTAACCGCGCCCTTTTATGTTTTTATTTTTTTGTGTTTGCCTAGGTTAAATACAAATTTAATGTTATTTTGTACCGTTAAAAAAAATTAACCCCAAAAAGGAACGATAACTTTTTCTTTCAAATTTTTTCTTCGCCTTTTTTCATATTTTTTTTCTTTTAAACGCACCAACACAATGGTATTATGATTGTTTTCTTATCGTAAATGTACCAAGAAGAACAAGAGGAAATATTTAAGTAAACCATAATGAATTCCGTCATTGTGTTCACTTAAATACCCTTTTAATATTCTATTTGAGTAGTGGGTACACATGTACCTACCCGCCTCCAAAAAAAAAAAATTAAGAATAATTTTTTTTTTCTTGAACATTTTTAGTAAAAAAATTAATAAATTCTCATCAGTGTCATCACAAATACCAAAAAGGAAAACTTCAAAACCAAATTACTTTTCTCTTCATATAGATTCAATAAAAAACGAAAACAAAAAAACAAAAGTTAAAATGACAATAAAAATAAATAAACTTTGGTAGAACTTTTCTCAAGCAATTTTTTTTGTGATAAATTCAAAAACCACATGATGTTAAAAAAAATTATTAAAAATAGCTAGATCAAAATTTTGCTTCGTTTTATCAAGAAAAAAATATTTGAGGCTTTTCTAAAGCTATTGGAAATAAAGTCGAAATAAGACTTGCTTTAACCAATTGAAGGAAATTAAGCTAAGACCTATGCTTTACTACTATATGGCAATCCCTAAAGTTTAATTCAGTTGAAAAAACCAAAATATCCAAGCTAAATAGTGACTAGCGGTCATGTTGCACGTACATAACGACCTCAACGTGTTGCACTTCACATATAGCATTATCGTGACACAAAAAACCTCTTATTTTATCATTAACCCCATACATGTGTATGAGAAATTGTAAATTACAGATTTGAGCGAAGAAAATTTTTTAATGGCAGGAAACGACTTTCCTGCCAACAAACTGATGATTATATCGTATTTTCTAAAATTAAAGCTGACAACAAATACTAACAAGTATCAAATGGCGATTAATTCATAGCAAAACCCTGCCATGCTACTTTCAAACTAAAATAATATATTGATTTTTTTTTAATTTGACATGAGTATAAATAGACTTGCACTAATAATACCAAAATTTTTGAATTACGATCAGCGTCACTTTAGTTTTTGAAAAATCTCAGTCACAAATGAATTAATTTGTTTAGTATAGAATTTAGTCATAATTTGTTTCAAATTGTTACAAAATTCAAACAGACTTTAATTTCAATTCTATTTGAAATCTTGAATTTGCCTAAAAGTATGCAAATTTTATGTTTTAAATTGTATTCATTTGATATAAGGAAGAAATCGCATGATATAAAGCAAATGTACTGACATTATATACAATTTTACCGTGTTATCCTGCTGCCAGAAACATGTCTCTTCTAATTTACGCTTTAGTATTCCAATATTTTGAACTGTTCTTTTATTTTAATGTCTTATTTTCAACAACACTAAAATTACTTAATTTAATTTAGAATTTCCGTATTGAATTTTCCAATTTCTTCGAATATGCATAATATTTGGTCTGAACTTGTGTGAACTGTGTGTTAAATAACACTAGATATGTTCTATTTTGAATTAGTGATATAAAACTTCATATAATAGACATAAGTGCATAAACCAATATTAAAAATTCTAAGTATTGTGGTAGAAAATTGTAGTCTTATTTTGATGTACCCTCTCTTACATGTATTACATAACATGTATATATATGTACATATATACATTATAGTGAGTATATAAATATTCATTTTCTTCATATTTTTAGCCACATTTATTACCATTATTTTATCGTTTACCACACAAACTTTCTCTTCTTTATTTTCAATTATATTATATGAAAAGAAAAAAAAGAGTAAATTGAACATAATGGGAGAAAAAATAACCTTTCAAAAAACAGAAAAAGAAAACTTTTTTAACGTAATCATAGTTAATAATAAAAAAAATATTTAAGAGCATAAAATATTTCTCTTCACCGCAATTTCTCTCCTTTGGCTTCATCATCCATACTTTCTTTTCAAACATGTAGCAATACGTTGAAATATCGAACGGAATTTCGAGTAATACCATTTATATTCAATATTTTTTTGATTTTACAAAATTACCTAAATTTTCTACATAACATACATCTACAGTTAGAGAGATCCCCATTTACATATATGGTGTATATCTCTACCTATGACTATACTGTATATCTCTACCTCTATACTGTAGATGTGATAAAAATTACAAGTTTATTCATTCGTTCATACATTGTAAAATTTCTCTTCATCCATTTATTTTATTCATCACGTTTTGTTTCACTATTGTACTTTTTATTTTTTACATCGTCGCCTTTGTGCTTAATATAGAACGAGCATTAATGACTACTATATGCAATGCGATTGAGAAGCACCAACTATCGGAAAAATCATAATATAGTTTCTGTTCAGGTGAAAAATTGTTTTAAATTTTTTTGGTCTTTTTTTTAACACTGTTAAGAAAAAAAATTATAACGAAGAAATTTAAAATAAGAAAAAAAATTCAGCACTCAAACCTATTTGGGTTAGGAAATTTCAAATATGACACAATTTTGACAATAAAGTAATTGATTTTGGTTGACGCTGCATTACACTTTTAAATTGAAAAATTTTTTTCACATTTTTTTTTTGTAAATATTATTTTTGGTTTTTTTTTTTTTGGAAGAATACCATAATATTTAAGTTTATGGAAAGTGTAACAATGCTAGTTTTAAAAAGTGTAGAAAATTATTTAAAAGTATATTTTCAAAAAAAAAATATATTTAGTCATAACCCCCTAAATAGACTCGATATGAACGACATTGTAATGCCGGAAATTAAATGCGTTTCATTACTCAGGATGCGCTATACTGATTTAACTGGTAGGACGTACTACTAATTAGATGTCAGTCCTTAGTAACTTAGCAAAAATTCAGTTAATTAAGTTATTTGGAATCTAATTATAAAATTTTTAAGATTATTTGGTTTTTAAGCTAGAAAACAGAATTATTTAAAAAATCAACAAAACTACACCGACACTATAGAATTGTAGGTGTATGAACGTAAAAATATGGGCAAAATTTACAACATTAGTTGTGAAGGATTAAGATTAAAAAGTATCGGAAAGTACATGTAGGAGTTCTAAAGGATACATTTTTCATATCTGAAAGAACTATTAGAATGTCGTGCAGTTTGTTGGCAAAAGAAAACTTTTGCATACTTCTTTTTATGGTACCACTAATACAGCGCTATATAATATCGCATCCTATGCCTGCAACTTATGTTATCACAACAACAAAGAAAATTCGATAAAGAATATAACAAAGAATACGATTTCGCGGTTCTTTAAAATATGACACGCATAAATCCAATTTATACTGCAGTGGTTACTTTACGAACGTATGTGTCGCGTTTGATGTGCAAGTCCTAAATAATTAAGGTTACCAAATATTATTACAAAAATACGTAAATTATTTTTAAATTCTAATACCGTTAACTAACATCAAATTTTACTCCCTAAGCTATGCAACATAATACAAAATGTTTTCCCAATCGAAACTCTTCTCATTATTTTACAAAGTTTCGTTATCGAACTTTTAGAAAAAAATTTATTGAATAAAAAAGAGCCATAAAATTCGCACATATGGATATGAGGAAATTGTGGAAATGAGTGACTACCTGAGCAATAAACAAGCATACCTTTTATAAGCGCAACTTTTTTGAGAAAATAAATTGTTTTTTTTTTTTTTACTTTGCCGTTCATTTCTGTATTTTAAGAATTCGCGCTGATAATAAATTACCCTATATTATTACTTTTATGTTTTATAGTTTTCAAAAGTTCAATATATAATATATATATATATATATATACATACAAAATTATTGTAATATAAACTAACAAATTAGGATTGTTTGTTGCTATATAAAAATTTGTGGAAAATTTTTTCCCAAAAAAAATACCAGAAGAAAAAAAAGTTTTTTTTTGGGAACAAATTTACCAAACCCGTTGATTTTAATTTTTTGGAAAGGGTTAATTAATAACGGTAAATTTTGTATTTTTATGAAAGAATTTGTAATTTTGACATTTTGATGAAAAACAGTAAAAAACTTTTAAAAAATTAAATGAGTATTTTATGCCTGCATAAATTACGAAAAATATATGAAGTTTAGAGACGTGTAGACGTGCTTCATAAACAAAAATGTCAAATTTTGCTTTAAAAATAATTCTTCAGCTTAGATATTTAGAATACCATTAAACCATTAGAAACCATTAAGGATTATTTATTTAATAATCTATTAATTTTTGAAGCTATTCATTGTAGTTTTGATGTAGTCGAACCTCGCTATATTGTAGTTGATATTCTCGTGAAACATTAATATGGTGATAGAAGGTCAGCTTTTGCTACACAGTGTTTGCCAAATTAAATAAATTACCAAATTAAATATGGAAGCTCTCAGTTACTCGAATATTATAAAAATCGCACAGGGACAGCTTTATTTCAATTTTGTAAAAATTTGATTGTTTCAACAATGAGCTTAATAATAATTAGGGATTGTTGCTGATACGCTTCTTCTTAGAGTAGTCCACATTAAAAATGTTAATGCAACAATTAGCCGTAGTTGAGTTTTGTTATCTGCATGTTCCTAATTATTTTTGAAAAACTCTTTCAGCTTCGGAACAAATTGTTAGTGGAAATACCCGTTAAAAAGAGCCCGTAAGTCAAAAAGAACCCATGTACTTATGACCAACTAAAATAAAAATAAATTTTTTGCAATTTTATAAGTCATAAAATTGAACAAAATCATCATTTTTTTCCAAAAACTTCACTTTAGATATAAAAAAACTTATTACCATAATTTTTCTTTCATTTTCACTTTTTCATCAGCTTATTTTGTTGAAATTGTTGCTTTGACACCTTTTTTTTTGCATTCATTGCTAACATTATACACTTTTTATAGCAATCATCGCATTTACTTATGATTCTATCTTTTCATCTCTTTATCCCATTTCATCTTCAAATTTTTTTCATTCCGAGATTTTTATTTTTCCACTATTCAGAAGTTTACCACAAAATATTTAAACTATGTAGCTCCACTAAAGAACTGCAACAAAAAAAAAACGAAAGTTTTTCTTTTTTTTTTTTTTAATATAGAATCAAAAAAAGTCCTTGAAATTATTTTCCCTAAAGTCGCTTTATTTTTAATAAGTTTTGAAATAAGTAAGCGAAAAGAAAATCATCGAGATGAAATCTTTAGAGTTTGAATGGAAAAACTAAAAAACCAAAAAAAAATAAAAATTTTCTAAAAAGAATTTTAAAGATGATGACTGGCACTCTACCATTTTAGGTTAAACAAATAAAAGAAGCAATTATTTGCCTTCTAAGAAAATAACAAACCATAAAACTTTTAAAATTCATTTTTATAAAGACGGACAAGTCAAGTCGAGTGGTTCGCGAATAAATTTTAAAATTTTTTTTTATAAGTATGGCAACTTAATAAGATATCCAAAAAAATTTTCAATTCAAAAGTTAAAAAGTTTCATTTTTTTTTGAAAATATTTTCAATGACTTTTCACTTCTTTTAAAGAACGGAGTGTTAAAATGAAAGGGATCAATTTCAATTCAAAAATGCTATTTATTTCCCACAGAATTAATTTAATTTCGTGCCTAATATTTCGAAGCTTTTATCTGAAATTTTATGTATGATACAATTACATCATCAAATCCAATAATTTTTAAAGGAACACATATGAACCCGTTGCCATTTTTCAATTCTTTAAATTTGAATTAAAAATTTGGAAATTTTGCAATATTTTCCAGTTTAAGTGAAAGGCTTAACACCCTAATGATGGTAATTGATCCATAATAACATTTCCCATAATTACAGTTCAAATTACAAAAGCAAAATTTACAGCAAAATTTGATTTAATTCAAACAATTTTAGCGTAGCTAAATAATAATGAAAAAAACGAGATTCCGGACATAAATTTTGATCTGGAAATTCAATGTCATAATCCTCCATTAGTATTTCTACGAATTTTAAAGAACTTTCAAAAAATTTCGCATGAATTAGTTCAGTTCCAGGGCCACCATTATAAAAAAAATTAAACGCTGACAGGAGCTAACAGAATATCTCTAAGAAAATATTTGTACGTTCGTCACAAATTTGATTCGATAAATTCTAACATTTTTCGTTTTACAATAAAATACTTGTTAAAATTTTCTCAATAAAAACGCGTACTGCCAATTCTATTTTGTAATAAAAAATATTTGAAATTTTATTGATTTTATTATTTTCATCATGGCCATGAATAAGTCTTTTCTCAATCAATAGGACTGAAAATTGCAAATATGTAAAACTCGTGGGAACATTCAAACACATTTTAATTTCACAAAGAAAAATGTTTTAATTGAACTGCAGCATTCATAGAGAATTTGCTGCAGTACAGTAAAGGAGTGGGGAAAGGATTCAATTCTGATACTTATGAATTTTCATTGAATTTGTTCTTTGATTATTTTTTATTCTTTTAATTTTGTTTCTTTCAATGATAGTTGAAAACTCAAGTATCATTTTGAAATTTGCAATAATTGTAAAAATGTTTTTATATTTTTATTTCAAAAGTTCAATCTTTGTTTTAATAATTTCTTTTAATAAGTTCCCATATGGAATGGTTTAAAAAACAATTTTAATAAAAAAATTTAAATTTGAATTACCATTTAATGGAACAAATGCAAATTAATGAGTTAAGAGTTTGTACATTAATTTTGAATTAGTAATTTAATATTGTTATATTTTTCCTAATAAACTATTTCAAATTCTAGAGTGTATCCTGAAGAATAACTTTTTAACGATATCACAATATGAAATAGAGTTAAATCCAAAGGGTAACATATTTCCCGTAGACTAATATATACTATAGTGAAAGCTTTAGATTTACTTTGAGCTAAAGCTGGTGTCAGCTGTATTCTAGACTCACGTAAAGTATGAAAGTTTATGAGATTGTGCAACATACATTTTCAAAATAATTGAAGCAAACTATATGGTTCCTTTTTCGAATGAGTCAAAGTTGAATTTTTGGTCTGGATTCAGGCTTCAACTTAGATCTGAATTCAATACCCAAAATTTAATATATAAAGATTTTCAAATTTACTGCATAACGTTCGGGATCGAGAAACATTGTTTTAGGCTTACAAAATCGATACCTATACATCCCGTTCTCACAAAATGTTTTTTGAAAACTTTATACCTCGAGTTTCAATAAAATTTGCATTATTAAATTAACAATTGCCTGCTACACTGTTGTGTTGGGCCTTACATAGGCAAATTGCAATATGAACAATGAATTTTCTCGAAATATTATAAAAATTAAATTAAAAATTATGGACGAAATATTAGGATGACTTCCTCCAAAGAAAATGACGCTTACCATATAGACTTACAATCCAATTGAGTTGAGAAATTTTATAAAACAAAAGTTTCTTTCAACACGTAGTCGTCTATTTTCCAATTTCTAATAATAAAATTTCTACTTAATAAAAGGCTTGCAATTTTTATGGTTTTTATTTTCTTTCAAACAATTTTCCAGCATTAAAAGCGTATCCATGTTAACATTTTGCTAGTTTGCCATTTTCATAACTTTTAAAGTTTCCTAAGATCAAAAACCAATACTGAAAGTAAAAACATAAAAGAAAAATTTTTTTTTAATAAAAGTAATTTTCCAATTTTTCTTCCAATGTACGAACCAGTAATATAAAATAAAGTTTATAATGTAAAAAGCTAGATAAGAGCTGTAAAACTTTAAGGAATTCTTAATTTTTTGAGAAATTATTTTAACATTAATATTCTGTTTTAATGGTTTGGTTATTTATGAAAAGTTGAATGAAAAAAAAATTAATCAAAGAAGTTTTTTCGTTTTTAAATCAAAAAGTGAAATGAGAACGAACAGAATTTTAAAAGTTGGTATTTGTAATGTACAAAAATTGTGGAAGAAATATGAAGAATCAAAAGATTGTGAAAAGAATTAGATTTTGGTAAAAAGTCTTGTCACTGCATTACAAATATTTTGGTCATACGCAATATTTCATTCTAAGAGCCATAAGATTGAAAATTTTAGTTTATTACGTGCCGTTCAACAGATTGAAATTTCAAAATAAATTTGAAAGATTTCAATTGGTCCGTAAATTTATACATAATCCAAATTATGAGGAAGAATCACAGGCAAAACCGTATAGTTCTCCATATTTTTCAAGTAAATTCAACTGGGTTCAAATACCGATTAATCTGCTCAAATAACAAATTATTCCGCAATCAAAATATTAACATCAAATTTCAATTTCGATATTGAAACTAGGACCGGTATTGAACAATATTGAATTTAAGAGTCAAATAGGTGCTGAATATAATGAAGGAGGTAATTGTCAATCAAACAATTCTAAAATTTTAACTTCAAATCTTTTATAAATTTAATTTCGGGCGCCATATCATCTTAATATGCGAAATGTAGGTATATGAAACCGGTATTAGTAGACTTACTAATGAAATTCCGTTCATTTAATTAAAAATTTTCAGCTCGTAAGATACGATAACAATATTCTAAAATTGTAAATCTTCTCAATTCTTCTCGATTTACAATTTCGTTACAATTCTTTTAAAATTTTAATAATTTTTACAGTTTCAACTTAATTTGAATATGCTAATATTTTCCATTACACAACTTGTTAGGCAACCTTTATTAAATTTATGAAAAAAAATGGAAGAACAAAAAAGGGAAGGTTTGAAATCTCAAGATTATTTCAGTTTTTTTTCATTCATTTTTCTTTTTTTTTTTTTTGTAAATTTCAATGAATTCAAAGAAAATTTTTGTTTATTGATTTTTTGAAATTTAATTTTCAATTCTTTTATAGGTACTTCATTTGAATTTGTTAATAGGGTTTTGTTCTGTACATCTTGCATATATGTTGGAAGTTGTCTTCAGTCAAAAGATTTAAGTTCAAGTAAGTATTTCCCACACAATTACCGATATTATAAAAAACATTCATTGATTCTGGTGCAAATGTGTGAAAATTTTTTTTTTGGGTCCATTAATTAGCTCCCATTTTTTATTTGCATGGATCAGATTATGCCATATGTTGTACAGTTGACCGACGATCATTTCGTTTTCCTTGCATTAATTTTCTAACATTTTAAGAAAAAATTTAATCGGGTTTTAGTGCATTTAAATTTCCTTAAAGTGCTACTCTTATATTCACAGTTTTTTTATTCTAACGTGACAAGTTTGCGTCGCGAATGCTTAATACCAAAATGAGTACGTGTCAATCAATTTAATCTCTTCTAGAAGAATTGTGAATCAATTTAATCTCTTCTAGATTCTTCAAAAAGAAAAACCCACTCGCTGGCACAAAAGGTCATAAAATTTTTATCTTTCTCGGGGCATAAACGCTAATACTTCCCATATCTTCTTTTATATCTTATAGAAAATTTTAGCCTCCTGTTTCTGCCCTCCTTTATATAAGATTTTAGTTTTCTTTTTCTTGAATATCCTTTTTTTGTTGTATAAGAGAATTTTAAACTTTTCACTTTTACATTTTCTTTTTTGTTTAGCTTCACATCTTCTGCTCTATTGTTTTTTCGTTTTCATTCTCTTTGCCAAAACTTAACTTATTATTCTTTTACTTACTCTTGGATACCTTTTGTTTGACTCTGCACATACAATTAATGATAAAGTTAAAAAAGATGATTTCTTGTTTTAGTGTTTGTAAAAACTTTAGAAAACAAAAATGGAAACTTATTTCGTTATTCCCTTTAAGAATTTAATTGCTTCTTAAGTATAAATTTTTTCTTAAGATCTTTTTTTTTTGTGTTCTTAATTTAAAAAGTTTGAGAATTAAAAAAATGTAGGTCGCATATTGCCATTGTAAAATTTCAGCATTTTAAAAAATTTATAGTTGTCTTTTTTGAATCAAAAAAAGTGTGCTACGTAGAAGAAAAGAAGTGAACTACGATGAAATAAAATTGAATAAAGTGTTTGAGTAATAATGGCACTGAATTTTGTCTCAATTAAACTAGTATTATTTAAAGAAATTAGAATTTGGCTACAAAGAAGTTATAAATGACCACTACGAGCAACGATACAGTGAAAATTTTTTTTATTAATTACAATTTATAAATTTACGATGCAAATTGTGTTGCCAGACTACCGGCATCTGACGCTAGAAGCCAAAAAATTAGACATTTTAAAATTATACCATAATGCAGAGCCAAAGCTGAAAAATTATCCAAATTTCGCGAACATTTTCAAAAGTTTCTTTTAATTTTTTTTATTTTTATTCTTTCTTTGCCTATGTTTTGGCTACGAACTTGCAATTGAAATATTTTTGGAATTCAAATGGAAGGTTTTGGAATTCAATTTCGGTTTTTTTTAAATAAATAATTTTTAGTAAATTTTTAATATTCGAAGGAATTGCCGAAATTTTCTTTTAATCGCTTGTGAGGCTTTCTTCTCTTTATTGCTTGTGAATCATTAACAAAAGAGTTGCGTTACTTTAGGAAAAAATACCCGACGCGGTTAAATTTTAAAAAATTTATTACAATTTCAGTAGATTTTCCGTCGAGTTACAGCATATTTGAAAGTCGTGCATGATACGAACCATTTAAAACAAGGTAGCAGTCATTTATAAAACTTTTTCATGCGAATATTCTAGATAAGCTTAAGAATTGAAATAAAGGATTTCATACTATCCATTGTTAAAAAAATTTACCTTTCTTTTGTGAAACCTGTTGTCTCACATCCATATTTTATACGAGATTAATTTCAAATTTAGCTCAATTTTAAATTTAGCCCAAGATAAATCCTTAAATTTAAAATTTCAAAATTTTGTTATTTTATTTAAAAAATTACTTTAATAAAATCTTTGAATCGAAATAAAATTACTTTCATTGCTTTATATCTAAAAAATTAAAAGGATATTTGATGCCTAAAGGTTATTTATTATATTGATTAGTATAAAGAGGAAAACCAACCACATTTATTGTAAATTGTGGTGAACTACAACCCCAAAATTACAATGTGATTACACTCACTTTACCCATGTATTTACAAATACATGTTATTCGTAATAATGTTTTTTTTTTGGGGGTATGTTTAAATGGAGAATTCAAAACAAAAAATAATTTCAATATAAGAAAATTTATTATAAATTATAAATTTTATTTTATAAATTTCTACATTATGTACAAATAGAATAATAAGCATACCAATAGACACAAAAAGCAATTCCATTATAAGAAACACCTGTACCCCAGGATCAAATTTTAAACATATATCTTATAACAAATATTTATGTATGAATGTGTGAACAATACGAAAAATAAATTTATAGCACAATAACTGTACTAAATTACATAGGAATCCGAAATATTTGTAAGTGTAACTAAAAGTCATTAATTAATTTTTTGTATAACAAAAAAGAAATAGGAATTTATTTTAAAAAGACATAACAATAACTAGTGAAATTACAAGGTAATATTAAAGGGAAAATAAATTTCTATGTGTATGTAGATGTTACTAAAGGTTAAACAAAATATTGGTACATACTGCTTTTAATACATACAAGCAAAAATGCAGTTACTATAAAAGAGAATTTTTGCGGTTTTCGTCTTTGCTTTAGTGACCAAATTGAATTTTTCGAAATTTTCGAATGTTGTTGTCGCAGAAGAAATTTATGAAAATGAGTTAATGGTATCTACAGTCTTGATACGAAATCCTTTTTCAATGTTACTTCCCCAAACTACACTATGATTGAAAACAAAACAAAATGATCCGAATATTTTTAACATTTTTCCCTTGTAAAAAAATATCTCGGTAAGTAATTAGACCATTTCAATAAAGTAATCTAGTTAAATTTAAAAAAATAATAATTTCGAATTGAAGGTGAGTTCGAATTTCAGTGAATGTAAAGCACCCCCTTAGAAAATTGTAATTAACCAAGAAAATTTTTTAATTTTACTGTTTCAAGCCATTTATCTGTTGAAATGAACGAGTTTTGTTCCTTCTTTTCCGCAAAATAATAACATTAAAATTTCTGTTATACTGAAATTTGAATTTTAATTGTATTTTGTGGAAGAATACCAATTGAAGATCTAGTTCAATGAATCAAAGAAAAATTTTTCTACACATTTTTTTAGTTTGAATTCCAAAATTTTATTCTGCATACTCTCTATATAAATATTTGCTTTATATCGAACCATTGCTATTTCAATGTAGAATTCAGTCTCTGAAATCAAGTTGACTGCTAAATCAAAGTTGATAAATCATTAATTTTATCAAAAAATTACAAGTTCTATACAAAAATTTATGATATTATTTGTGTACTTTTAAAAACAAAAATAAAATTATTTTAAAATTTTTTTTTGCCTCCACCTACTATTTTATTCTTAAATTACAAAAAAAAAAACAATATCTTGTATAGCACACTAAAATATTTTCCAATGAAAATTTATTATCCTTGTTTACCTTGTTTTTTATTTACAAACAAAATTTTTTTGAAATTTTATCAAATCCTTATTATAGGTGTATAGAAACTTGTATACACAAGGTTTTTAGTTTAAATGCCAAGATAGCAAATGAAATTTTGTTGAAAATAGAGGAAATAAAAATTTTTTTAACAAAATATTGTAATAACGAAATTTAATTAAGAAAAACCAAAAAAAAATTTATGACTTTAAATCTCATTAAAAAATTACAAAATGAAAAATAATCTTAAATCAAATTTTAATTAAAAACTCAGCTATGCTTAAAAAAATCTGGAACTAATTTTATTTTGAACTATAGGAAAATAATTAGTCAACTAATTTTTGAGTAGCTTACAAGTTAGCTTTGATTTGGCATTTGATAAAATTTCTTTAAATATTTAAAAAAAATAGGGTTCTTTTTCAGTTCTAGAAAAAAATTTTTACGATTTTAAATTTTTAATGAGTGCTTCTTTTAATAACATAGTTTCTTTAAGATTTGAAGAAGTTTTTAGCACAGTGAAAACTTGATTTTATGTTAAATAAAATAGAGTAGGTATTTTTGTAATATAGAAAATTTATACCTAGAAGTTTATATGAAAAACAAACTACTTTATACAGGCAAATATTATAAAAGAAAAAATTGCATATTTTTTGGGGCATTCACAAAAGGAACATGAAAAATTTTAAAAAAATATTCAAAATCTAATACAAATATTACTTTAATAATTAAATTAATTTAGCTCAGACTTCAATATTCTACATAATTATAAGGAGATTTTAGGAGCTATTCAAAGTGTTAGCTTCAGAACACATGACCTCATTAACTCACATTGTTCATATTCAATAGTAACAATTAAAAAGTTATGAACTAAAAAAAACCTTCTTAAAACTTATCCTTATTTTTGAAATGGTTAATTAATTCAAATAAATAAATCTTAAATTTTATGAATTTTTCATGAATTTTGTAGTGTAGCTTATGTAAACTCAATATATAAATCTACATTGCCACCTCTCCCTCATATGAGATAAGGAACAGATGAAAAGCTCCTTCTAGAAAATAAGAAAGAGATGAAAAGTTTCTCTTACATTGAGCAAATAAAATAAAGGGTTTTTATATACATATATGTGAATACACAAATGCACATATGTTAAATCGGGAATCATTTAAAATTCATTGCACATTAACAAAATACCTTTTTTGATTTTAATTTATTGCATATATACAATGAATTATTTAAGC
This sequence comes from Condylostylus longicornis, assembly GCF_029603195.1. Classification (NCBI taxonomy): domain Eukaryota; kingdom Metazoa; phylum Arthropoda; class Insecta; order Diptera; family Dolichopodidae; genus Condylostylus; species Condylostylus longicornis. Next base: position 3,602,923 of record NW_026577982.1, read on the forward strand.
TAATTAATCTCATAATTCTATAATGAAAAATTAATAAATTCGAAAAAAATTTAATTGAATTATCTTAAATAATTAAAAATTCCAATCGAATATTTTATACGCAATGCACCCCTATTCTCCAAAGTGTAATAACTTAAATAATGCAATTTTCCAGATTTCGGAAATTATTAAAAATTTTAAATATTTTTTAAGTAGGTGTGTGAAGGACATTGAAGTGGAAGAAGGTATAATAAACATTGGTTTGCATTTTGAATTCATTAACAATTTCTTTAGAGTTAAATGCGGTCTTGCCTCAGTGATATTCTTAATTATAACTTTGTTCCAAATTTTCATCCAATATCAAACTTAAATATAAAGCAATAAAAATATTTTAATACAAACAAATAATTTTAATGGTGTTTTTAAATTTAATTGAAATTTTTACTATTCAAATTGATAACAACTTTAAAAATACTCTTCTCTGCTATACGTCCATTCCAAAATCCCAGTCAAATAAAAATTTTTTTTTTGAAAAACAAAAAATCTTTTTTTTATCTTCTAAATACTAAAGTAGATTATTTTCGTACGTGACCATATAACGAAAATATGAACAGAGTTCAATTATAATATAGATTTAATATTAGAATAGCTTATATAGATGTACACACGTACACATACAAACAAGTATAATTGGTGATGAAATTGGAGCAAGTATCTAGTCTAAGCAAAACATTTTTCTCGTTCTTTTAAATTCAATTAAATTCGAAAATGTAATTTATATTTTGTATGTATACATATAAGACATATAAATATAGAAACGTTTACATAATATACATAATCCTTGAATTTTTTTTTAGAGTGAAATTTTTTAATAGGCAAATATTTTTGCTATGGTAAGAGTAAGAGTACGAGTATAAGTAAATTCATTATTTACAAAAACAGAAAAACCAGCATTGAGCTCAATTAAAGGGAAATAATTTCCAAATATTTACAAAATAATTTTTTTTTTAGAAAAGAAAGAATAAATTTATAAAATAAAAATTTTTTTAATGGCTTAATTGAAACTAAGTAATTGGAAGTAATTTTTAAATATTAGTGTTTTTTCTAAGGAAATTTTCACTTATTTTTTGAAAAAAATAGAATTAAACAAATAGAAAAGATTATGGGAGCAATTTTATATAAATTGAAATTTCAATTATTCAATTTTAACCAATTTTATTATTTTTATTAGGAAAATTTTTGAAAATTTTAAAAAATTAGGAAAATATTGAAAAGTTTGGATTATCGTGAAATGAATTACAATAATCTTATAGCAATTGCATACACAGTGATCCTGAATTATTTTAATAATAATATGAGAGAAAATATTCTAAAACTAAATGCATATGGCAATCTTAACAAAACAATAATTAAAAGTGCTAGAATTTTTTGAATAAACTCTAAAGGTTCTATTATCTTCTTCTATTTAGTTCAATATTCAACACAGTCCATACGTTTATGAAATAAAGTAAAGGATACCTCTATATAGCATTGGATAGACGCTCACGAGTTTACAAGGAAACAATGTTGATAGCTCAACAGGCTTCGATTTACTGAAAATTAATCTCAATTACGTTTTTTTTACCCTTAAATTTTAAAAATTACTTAGTTTCTGTTTCAGATAAGCACTTGATTAAATATAATTTGTATTCTCACAACAAAGGATTTCTTATGAACATCTACATCAGTAATACTCTTCTCAGATTCCACACTCCTTAATTTTAGTCCAGCTGGCACTACAATTGGTAACAGAGTTTTAGGCATATTTTGGCTTGTTATGATTTAGGAGTTATTGAAGTAACCACTGCAAATGTTTTTTTTATACTAATTTTTTTCATCAATGACTTCCTATCAAGTTTCTCATACACCTATAAATGTTAATGACACGGATTATATCGAATAAAATTTTTCAAAACTTTTAAAATCAAAATACACTTCCAGGGCTGTAAATCAATGTATAATACCGTATGATATTCTTTGGGACATCTACATTTTGAATACATAAATAATAACAAATTGCAAAATATCACATTTAGCACGAAACCTTGATAGAATATCAATTCTCTTTCAGGAAAAGATTCAAGTATGATAACTAGACTTCGAATTCAGTTTACTAAACTCATACTTAAGATTAAATTTAAAATCTCCTCCACCTATTTCGCCCATATCAACACTTGCAATCAAAATTCCTTTTGTCATTAAAAGTAATCTGATAGCCGTGTAATTAAAATTCATTATAAAAAAATAAACTAATTTCAAATTTATATTACACGTACACATTATTTAATAACCATCACAATAATAAATGCTTCCCATTCTATTCCACAAAAACATTTATTCTGTTATTAACAAGACCTTATAAGACTTTAAAAATCCTTGTTTATAAAATTATTTTAATTATTCTACATTATATGCATGTACGTATATATAAAAATGTCTAATATTTAACAGGTTCTTCCATTTAATTCAATTATATAAAAGTTTTGTTTAATCTTCTCAGCCCCCCCCTTATTGTTTTTGTTTAAGCGCATCAAAATTAATTTCCTGCAATAAAATAATATCAAAAACATTAAAAATATTTTCGAAAAACACAAAGAAAAACAAAATATGACACAATTATCCTTTCAGAATAACTTAAATATTCTTTCCATGTTAAAATTTTTTTATATATTTTAATGACTTAAAAAAAAAAAAAAAAAATCTTTAAAAGCCCCATCAGCATCAGAAAATATTTAAAGGCAAACAGAAAAAAAAATCAGAAATTTTTGTTAAAGTTGGTAGGAACAACAACAAAGCAGAAAAACAAAGAAAAAACAATTAAAAATGAATAACAGTGAGGAGAAAGTTAAGGTAATTGAATAAAATTGTACCATAATGTTAATGATGCTCACAAAAAAAAAAACAACAACAAAAAAAAAATCTGTTTTTCCGCCTTCAATGCATTTAAATGCTTCCGTATAAATTAGAAAAACAATTTTTTTTTTCAAAAGTTTTAAATTAAATTTAACAGAAAATGTTTTGCTTATTGGGTTTGACATTCTGTTTTGATGCATCACTTCGGTTAATCCATTAAAAATTTTTTATTTTTAAAAAAGAAAATTGTTGTTTTAAAAGAAATTTTTGTTATATTTGACATTGTATTGTTGTTTAATTGAGAGGATTTTCAAAAAATCTATAGAGGAAAAAAATATTGGTACAGAGAGATTTTGATTTTGAAAAGCAATATTAATATTAATATTCACTACTATTTTATGAACGTGGACTTAGCAGTGGAAGTAGTAGTGGTAGGATAGGGGCCTTTGCTTTACGTAAACGAACAGCGCTAGACAACTAAGAGAACCATTAAAATCCTTTAAAATACATTACGCCTCTAAAATGGTCTAACAACTTCATAAATCACAACAGGTTTTCTGAATCCGTTTAAGATATTTTTTCTTTAGGCAGTGGTAATCAGAAAGATTATCTAGTATCTTCCACTGTCCCAATGTCCTGGCAATCACAACAAACCTTAGACTAATTATCTTACCTAAGAGACAGTATACCCAGAAAAATTTCCTACAGTAATACTAATAACATTCACACTAAAACATAGCTCATGTCCTCGCTCTATCCCTCCTTGGCCATATTGATCTTGGTCGCATATTTGTATGCCATTTCAAAGCACCTTTTCTTTTCTTGTTGTTTCCTTGTATATAATGCTAGGAACCCTTCCATTAGCGGAAACACCGAGCTATCAATTTAAATCACGTCAGCCACCGTAACTTAATTACCATATTAACTTTATACTTTTTAGATTATTAATATCTTTTCTTATTTCGCCCCATAATTTATGCACTTTCTCTGTATTTAGAAATTGTAAAATATTCATAATAAAATTTTTATAATATGTAAAAATAACTTTAAATTAAATTTAGCTAAAAGCTTCCAATATTAAAAGTCTTACATATTAACCAATTACAAAAATTCATTCTATTGCTATGTGAGGCCACAAAATATTGCAAATCTATAAAATTTCTACCACAGAAAAATAGTTACGAGTATTGATTATAAAATTTTCCAATAAAATTAATTTTTCACCTTGTACTAGATATAAAAAAAATTAATTTTTTCTCAAATGAAAATTCTTTTATCTTTTATAGAGCGAACAAAAACAAACTGTTTCACAAAACAAAAATTAATTTTAATTTTTTCCTATATAAAAAATTTAAAAAAAAAACAAGCAAATAAAAAGGATACTTTTTTTTCAACATTGAATGAATATTTCAATTAATATTAAACACAGTCAATTGAAATTTAAAAAAACAAAAGAAAGAAACAGTAAATGGCAAAAATTTTTAATTAAATATTTTTAATATAAGTGCTTTTTTTTCCTTTCTATATGTAAAAAGTAAAGATGTGCACATAATAATAATAAGGAAGACAATTTTCCTATTATTTTACAAAATAGTAATACAAATTCAAAATACGAAACCAGTTGAATTACAAATTATTATAACAAGGATATTAAAAAGAAACATAAGCAATATTAGAAAAGGACATTTGTGATATGAAAAATGCAAAATATACCAATTTAATGTTGTAGCAATTATTGAACAGTATTCTAGAGGAGTTTATAGATTTTATATAACTTAATAGTATATGTAATATTCATTAAAATTCTATTTTATAATAATTATACAATAGTAGAGGAATGTGCAACAAGTTATAAAATTTGTGAGAACAATATACATAGTTATATTTTAGAAAAAATTACGCAGTCAATTGCTACTTGTACTTTGTGTACATTTCTAGTAAATTAAATACAATTAAAAAAAAATGTAAAATGTTATGATTAAATGCAACTTCAATATGAAGCTGATAATACTTATAAATTAATTTTATTAACCCTGAAACTAAAAATAAATTCAAAATAACATTAAAAATAACATTAAACTGCACGCATCCTTTTTCTAAATTCCAAGATTTTTGTTAAATATTAAAAATAATAACAAAATATTTATAAATATTTATTTATCATAAAATTTAATTTAAATATTTTTTTTTTTGAAATTATAAGAAAAATTTCATCCATTCTTTGACCCATAATTTTTAATACTAAATCCTTTCGGAGTAAATTTACATTCGGATATGGAAAAAAAAAATTTGTAATCCTCTATTTTTGGTATGTAGAATCTGTTCTCAATAAAAAATTCATAATGTATCAACAATTTACAGAAAAAAATTTTAAAATAATAAAAAACTGTTACAGAATTTACAGATTTCGGTAATATAACAAAACAATATGCATGGTGTGGTGAAAATTTCCTGAAGAAAATTTGTAACAAAGCAAAATGCAAACTGAATATTTCTCCTAAAATTTGTTTTCATGTCGACAAAAATCATAAAAGCTCCTTTCCGAAAACTCTTTGTGAAAAAATTTTGTACATTAACATATTATTTTGAGCATATCTGAAGCCTGTCACTGAATCGGTATTTAATTGAGTGAAATACTTTTACTTATTCGGATCCCATAATCATGTCATATTCAATTTCGAAAATAAATCGTCATTTAAGACTGTAAATATTAAAATTTAAAATATTTCTCTTTTGAATTTTACCAATACTCTTGCTAAATACAAAATGGACTTTGTATTTTTTAAAACACCACCGTAATGGTGTCACTCATTATTTGACTTTCTTCTTTTTACGAATTATTTTACATTGACATCTTTTTAACAATAACATTACCCTTAATATTAAAAATAATTAACATTTGAGAAGTGCATCTACCATGGAACAGTGAATTTTCTGACAATATAAAAAAAGCTCTCTTCTTTTTTCAATGTAAAATATGTAAATGTTGCCCACTACATTAATACTACGCAGGCGTTTTAAAGCTAAAATTAACATTCTTTAATGCTACACTACACGTTTTAGATTTTCTTTAATTCCAAACATTTTATTATAAAATATTTTTTGATTACAAAACACATAAGTAGTTGTGTATTAAGAGAATGTAATTTAAAAGGAAAGAAAGAAAAGGAAGCACAGTAGTAGATTTTAATATGAAAATAGAAAAGAGAAAAATGTACAGTCTTACTGAATAGAGCGTTCTTTTTTTGAACAGGATCACAGAATATTTTTTTTCAAATTTTAAAATTCATTTCAAATAAACAACAATATGAGCAAACAGCCAAAATATATATATATATATATACATATATATAAATATTTATAATGAAGTGGCGAAAGCAAGGAACAAATTGTAATGAAATGACCTTGAAACTATGTAACAGGTACCTAAATAAAAAATGTATAAAACTGGTGAACTATAAATAGAATGTTAAATAAAAAAAAAGCGCAAAAAATAAAAATTTTTAAAGTGAATAAAGAATTTTAAAGAATAGAATTTTTCTTCTATTATTTTTCATTTAGAAATCTTTGCGCTTTAAAAATGAAATCCTTTTTAACAATAGAAAAATATAGAAAAATTTATTCAACTACAAATGTTTTATGTAATTTTGTGTATTATTTAGAAATTTATGCATTTTATAAATATTGAAAGAATATAGTCCTTGCAAGTTGCATTGTGAATTTTATCCCTCATTTCATAGAAAAGAAGATTCATCGAATTCAGTTCTGTAAATGAAACCAGATTAGGGAAAGGGCGTCTATTTTAACAGATTATAGTTCTAAAAAACCTATTGCTTAATTCATTCCATGTTTTATTTCAAACACAAATTCAGACTTTCTTATTCGAGAATCCATTACTTAAAATACAAACATTTTGGGGAAAAATTTTAATCAAGTTCTTCTCCAGTTCATAGGTTCTTCTACAGTTCAGCACAAATATCTTGTATTATTAATTATATACAAGTCTAGAAAACAGTTTAGAAATTACAAATGACAATCCAGTTGCACTAATTGATTAGCTTTGCGATTTTCCTTTTTTTTTCTCAAATTGAATTTACTCAAAACAAAATTTTTGTCTTAGTGCTTTCTGCTTCTTAACCGACGTGTATCCATTGCTGCAAACTAAAGTCTTGGTAAAAGTTGAACAAATATTATTAAACATGTGAACATGAATGAAAATATCTGCAAAAAGATATAGAATGATTATTAAACAATTATAGAAGATTATTATAATTTGGTATTCATATTGCGAGATTGTGAAAGATTTGATGGTATTCGTTAAGTAAAAGGATAAAATTCGCCCAGACGAATAAAAAAAATAATAAAAATAACTCGCCCTCTTCTCAGGGGGAATTTTTCTGGGAATATGATCCAATTTTGAAAAATAATATGAAATTTAGAGAATTACCTGTTTAAAAGAATACAAATTTAATTCAAATAATCCAAGTATTTCAAACAAAATACACTCATGATGGATTTGTAGACAAAAATTTTGTATCTTAAAAAAATTTAAATCAAAAATTTTTTTGATTTAATTAAAATTTTCAATTTATTTTAAAATTAAAGGTATTACCTGTTCGGAGATTTGAGTTTTTCGTAAACAAAATGAGGTGTAATCAAATTTTCTAATATTATTTCTTATACTTGCTACCCAAAAATATGCAATATTTTTTATTTCAACAAAATTATACATTAATTAATGAAAATTAATCGTACATACATTTTCAATGCATTTTTGAGCTGATGACATTATTGTCCAAAGAATTGAAACCGGTAAAGCTATTCCTAAAAATGCTTTAAAAATAAAAATTATTTTTATGATAAATTTTTTTCATATTTTAATTTTAAATTTTATTAATTACAATATATAAATTCTGCATTATAATACATAAGAATAGACCAAAAAATATTCGTCATTATACTAATCTGGTTGAAAATTATAAAAAGTGTTAACGATAATTCCATTATATTAAAACAATTATCATAATAATTTTGTAATTGAAAAATTTTCCATGAAATTCCGAAATCAACCCCAAAAAATCGATCTCTGTGTCTTTTACATCTTATTCTTTTAATAAAAAAGTTTACATTGTTTTCCAAAATTTCCAATTTACTATTTAAACATTCAATTATAAAAATAAATTGTATTATTCGAAATAGCATTAATATTTGTATTGGTAAAGTAAGAAAATACAATCGCATCCAACGTTTGTCATTAGGAAAAGCACAAAATAAAATAAAAGTTTCTACTAATGAACATCCAATTAACAGGATTACTTTCAAGAAAAATACTAAATATTCACAATTAACAAAATTTGATTTAGAATTAGTTAAACTGGTATCATTATTAAATTAAGAAAATTCTTCCCAAAATTTATATTCAAATTCTGATTTCAAAACTAATTCAATTATTGTAACTTGAATTATTGCAAAATATGAAATTTGTGTTAGTGTAATACAAAATATTATTTATGAACGTTTCACAATCAAGAAATATTGAGAAATATTTAAAAGATACAATGAAAATAGTTAAACTTATTAATAATTTTATAAACAATATTAAATATATTTTCCATTTTCTATTTGGATTATCATCAAAAATTATTGTACTAAATGAAAATATTCTAAAAAATTTAATAGAATTTTTATGAAATGTTGAAATGTTACCAATTTTCTAAAATTTTGAAAATTATTTAATTTAAGTGAACTTACTTTTAGTTATGGTCAAATCAATATTTTGTTATAATTAAAGATTGCACTTAAATGGAAAAGCGTTTATTAGTTTATAAATTGCAAAGATAATTTTAAGTTTTTACATGCGTGCTAACTTATATTATGTAAGTATATGAACAGCACACTGTAAAAAATATATTGAAAATTACAGTTAGAAAACAAGAGTAATTTTCATTTTAACTATTGCAGTATATTCGCTAATGCATATTAAATTTTAGTAGGTTTTATACCAATATGCATGATCGACATGTATACTTAGCTTGCATTACCAACATGTATGACCAACATGCATGATCAACATTCTTGAACAGCATGCATTGCCAACAGGAACTTCCAACTTGTACTAATGAACAACATGTATGACCAGCTTTCATTACCAACATGCATATCAAACATGTGCTACCAAATTATAATTAAAGTGCATGATGGACTAGTATGCATGACCAATATGCTTTGCCAACATACATTACCAACATGTATGACCAACATGCATGATCAACATTCTTGATTAGTACGCATTACCAATATGAATTTCCATCAAGTATTTATGACCATTATGTATGACCAGCTTCCATAAACAATATGAATGACGAATATATTTTAAGCACATGATAGACTAGTATGAATAACCAACTAATATGTATGACCAACATTCATGACAACATTTTGTTATTCTAGCATTAATCGATTCAATTTAAATTTGACAAATAATTTCTATATTCTACTATCATAGAGTATCTTCAATAAAGTTATATTAACAATTTGCACTCCGATTACACAATTTTTTTCTACAGTGTACTTACAAAGAAGACAATTTCATTAAAACCTCATTTTGTATATTAAAGAAATAAATTATTTATAGAGTTTGATCGATCGGAAATAACTGTTATAAAATAATCTGAAGTACACAATACGTAAACTTCAGAAGGGTAGTTTTACTTCAGAATGAGTTTTTTTTTAATAATATTCTACATTTTTCTTGTACTGCCTTTAAGTTTCAAACGGAAATGAGGAAATGTTGCTCTTAATATTTTGCAAAATTAAAATACAATTATAAATTCCAACAAAACACTTTACATTTTTGTGACCATTTAAAATTTATTTTATTATTTAAAAATGCTAATATAATAAAATATTGTTGTATGTATTTTATAATTATTGTATTCAAAAATGCAATGCGCATTTATTAGATCAGAAATCATGTATATGTTAAGTAATATTTCAGAAAGAAGCTCTGTTTAATGTTCCGGCAGAATTTGAATTGATATTAAAAAACATGTGAACATGAAGGATATCATCTATAAAATAAATAAATGTGCAGATCAATAATTTATTATCACACTTTACAGTTTAAGAGAGAACACTCAATAATTAAGAGAGAATAAAGAATAAAAATAAAGAGAATTCTTAAATTTTAAAGAAATTCTTACCTGTTTAAGAGTATTTAAATTTAACTTGAATAATCCTAAGACTTCAAACAAAATACATTCATGATGAGTTTGAAGATAAAAATTTTGTACCTTAAAAATTAATTTTACATATAAATAATAAAAAATTTTAAAAATTTTTATACTAGAAAACAATATATAGGTACCTGCTCGGAAAGTTGAAGTTTCCGTAAGCAATAAGAAGAACAATTAAATTTTACAATAAGATTTTTTATTTCTGCGATCTAAAAATATGCAATATAATTTATTAAAAATTTTAAATCATTTTTGTTTTTTTCAAAACTTTATCACCTCTTCCATACATTTTTCTGCTGCTGACATTATTGTCCAAAGATTTGATATTGGTAATAAAATTGCTACATATCCTTTACAATTTAAATTAAATTTATAATTTATTTCTTTTATTAATAAACTATATTAAAATTAATAATTACCTGACTCAAAACCTTGATTATAATATTGCATAAGTGACCAATAAATGCTTATTATTATAGAACATTGATTATAAAGTATAAAAGTTATTAATGATAATTTACAATTTTCCATAAAATATTCCATCATATTAAAACAATTATCATAATAATTTTGTAATTGAAATAATTTCCGAGAAATTTCATAATTAATATTAATAAATCGAAGTTTGGATGTTTTACATATTCTCTCTTTAATAAAAAACTTCAAATGATTTTCGAAAATCTCTAATTTATTACTCAAACATTGTATGAGGAATACAAATTGTATAATACGAAATCGCATTGAAATATGAATTGGTAAAAATAGAAAATATAATCGCATCCAACGCTTATCATTATAATAAAAAAAAAATAAAATAATTGGTTCTATTAATGAAGTTCCGATTAAAAGAATTACTTTAAAAAACCAAACTGAATATTTTGAAATTTTTGTGAAAAATTTTAATTTATAAATATCCAATTGATAATAGTTATAATTGAGCTTAGAAAATTCTTCCCAAAATTTATATTCACATTTAGATTTTATAACAGATTCAAATATTGTAATTTGAATAACAGCAAAAAAGAAATAATGTGCCACAATAGCAAAAATATTATTTAATAACGTTCCACATTCAAGAAATAATTGAAAATATATTAAAGGTATAATTAAAATAATAAAATTAATACAAGATTTTATAAATGATATTAAATATATTTTCCATTTTCTATTTGGATTATCATCAAAAATTATTGTACTAAATGAAAATATTCTAAAAACTTTTATAGAATTCTTATGAAATGTTGAAATGTTAAACATTTTTTAAAATTTCAAAAAATATATTTACTTAATTTTAATGAAAATAATTTAATTTATCATAAAATCAATATTATTCACAATAATTAATGATTGTATTTGCACGCAAAATCGTATAACAGTTAAAATTATTGCAAAGTAAATTAAAAAATTTTTCACTTTAAAAAGACAATTTCATTACTTCATTAATATAATTTTGTAAGTTGTTTGTAATATTGTAGATCTGTTGAGAAGCAGCATATATAGATATAATGTAAGTATTTTGAAGCTTATGAAATGAGCTTTCAAAAAAATATTATGGTTTATAATTAATTGTTTCAGAATTTACATTAATATAGAAGGAACTAATGTCAATATCATTTTAATATTTGCTTGTAGCAGCTAATAATGTTTACGAATTGTTTGTAAATTTGTAATACAAATATCATTCAAAAAATTGTAATTTTTGCTTAATATTTTACAAAATAATAGAATTCAAACACCATATAAATTAATTTTAATTATACATTTATTTATATTATAATTAAGTATTTTATTAAAGAGAAATTATTAGTATTGAAGGACGTATTTCTTTCCATATTCATATTATTGTCATTAAAATTTCGGTAAAAATTGCATCGATATTACAAGACAAGTGAACATAAAAGAAAACATCTAGAAAATAAAAACATATTGTATTCAATTAAAATCACAAAATTTTAAATTAATGGAAAATAAATTAATTTAGAAGGCTGTATATGAGGCACTGTGCACATTAATGGCCTATCTAAAATTTTTGTAAAAAATTGCTTAGAGAACTGTTCTACATTTTTAAAATATTTAATTTACTCCTTTTTTCACTTTATTTTGAAATATATTTGTTTTTGGCTTTTAAATATTTTAAATTTAATAAATATTTCAATCGCAATTTAATCAAAATGCCATTTTTGCAATTAGGCCACTAATTTTCTGAGCGCCTTTTATAGATTTAATAAGTATAACACGCTGGTCACAGTATCAATAAAATTAACACATACTCTTACCTGTTTAAGAGTATGTAAATTAAGTTTAAATAATCCAATAACTTCGAACACAATGCATTCATGATGAATTTGAAGATAAAAATTTTGAATCTTAAAAATTATGCCAAAAATTTTTAAATATTCTAAAAATATTCAAATAAAAAAAAAAAAAAAACATCAAATACCTGTTCAGAAATTTTAAGTTTTCGTAAACAATAAGAAGAACCACAATTAAATTTAACAATGTAATTTCTAATTATTTCTACCTAAAAGTATGCAATATCATAATTTTGTTTTTTTAATAAATTAACTTATTTTTCGTACCTTTTCCATACATTTTTCTGCTGCTGACATTATTGTCCAAAGATTTGACATTGGTAATGCCATTCCTAAATAAACTTTACAATTTAAATTAGATACTATATAGCTATATGTTGATTCTTACACTCATTAACTTTAATTTTATAATATTTACCTGAAGTAAGTCCATTATAATAATATTGCAAAAGTGACCAAAAAATACATATAATTATATTGATCTGATTGTAAAATATAAATAAAGCTAATGATAATTTACAATTTTCCATAAAATATTCCATCATATTAAAACAACTATCATAATAATTTTGTAATTGAAATAATTTCCAAGAAATTTCAAAATTAATATCAATAAATCGAAGTTTGGATTCCTTACATATTGTCTCTTTAATAAAAAAATTCAAATGATTTTTTAAAATTCCCAATTTATTATTCAAACATTCGATAAGGAATACGAAATGTATGATTCGAAATCGCATAAAAATAATAATTGGTAAAAAGAATAAATAAAATCGCATCCAACGCTTATCATTTGGAAAAACAAAAAATAAAAAATATGGTTCAACTAATGAACTTCCGATTAAAAGAATTGCTTTAAAAAACCAAATTAAATATTCATTAATAATATTAAAAAAATTTAATTTATAAATGACTAGTTTATAATTATTCTTGAGCTTAGAAAATTCTTTCCAAAATTTATATTCATATTTAGATTTTATAACTGATTCAAATATTGTCAATTGAATTATTATAGAGCAGAAACAATGAGTCATTGTACCAACAATATTATTTAAGAGTGCACCACATTCAAGAAATAATTGAAAATATATTAAAGGTACAATTAAAATAATTAAGCCAATTAAGGATTTTATAAATGTTATTAAATAAATTTTCCATTTTCTATTTGGATTATCATCAAAAATTATTGTACTAAATGAAAATATTCTAAAAAATTTTATAAAATTCTTATGAAAACTTGAAATGTTAAACATTTTCTAAAATTTTGAAAATTTCATTTACTTAAAAGTGAGCTCACATTTATTTAATAACATTAAATTAAATTTTTTTTATTAAAATTTTTTTGATTATAACTGGCATGCATGTGCACTTTAAAATATAGAGGTACACTTTCGAAATCAATTTATTATTAAGACAGAGGTAGAAAACATTTTACTTCAGCGTACAAATGACATCAAACAAATAATTGTTTGAATTACGTTGTTGCTGCATATAAGAAAAATTTGGAATTTTGATTTTAATTCCAAAATTGTTTATTAACTTGTTTTTAATTATTATGTGATCAATGTAAATTTACATGAGTCTTACATTTTTTTGAATCCTCTTATAATTTTAAAGAAATTTGAATTCTCGACGATAGTTTCGTCTACATTCTATTAAAATTCAATAAATGTACCTCTTCCAGTTATTAAAAGTGATATTTTTAAATATTTTTAAATTTTAACATGAACTATGAACTCAATTCACCCGAAACCATAAATTTTCTCTACCTATTTGAATACCAAAATATTTATAGACTACGGTTCTCTTTGATTATACAATGGCAACCATAAACAATTGAATACCTCTGGAATTTTCTGTTTTTAATGAAACTAGAAATTTTTTATTTTAAAAATGCGTTTTATTTTTCTACTTTAACAGATTACACAAATTCGTAAGCTTATGTAATATACACATTACAGCAATTACAGTTTCGGCAAGAATTGGATGAATATTAGAAAACAGGTGAAAGTAAACGAAAACATCTAAAAATATTTAAAAAAAAAAATTAATTAATAATCATGAAAAATTTTCAAATAATTTAAAGAAAAAAGAGGCAATAATGTGAAAAAAGTCGCTACTATTATGCAGCATTTGTGAGTTCGTCACCTATATTTTATTTGGAAAATGAAGATAAAAATTTGTTGGGGCAATATTCTTTTTAATAAAGTTGGAATTGAAAGCTTTAATTTATAAACCCAGTTAATGGAAAAGCCGAAACAACACCTTCTTAGAATTAAATAGAACGAATGTCAATGTAACGAATTCCGATCTCATATTTTTAGGTATTTTAGAAACTATATGCAAAATTTCAATTTATTGTCTAATTTTTTCAATGTTTCTAATTTGTATTAGAACACAAAACTAATAACACCATAAAACCGTAGTCGTAAAATCCCAAAGAATTTACTTTTTCATAAAACTTTTACCTGCTTAAGAGTATACAAATTCAATTCAAATAATCCAATGACATCAAATGAAATGCATTCATGATGAATTTGAAGATAAAAATTTTGAATCTTAAAAAAAATTTTTTTTTAATAAAAATTAAAATCTAAAGTTATTTTTAAAAATGAAATTTTCTTACACGTTCCGATATTTGAATGTTTAGTAATGAAACACAAGTATAGTCAAATTTTATTATTTGATTTCTAATAATCGCAACCTATAAAAATATACAATAATAACCATTAAACTCTAACTATATATATATAATAAAATTTATATAAAATTACATTTTCAATGGATTTTTGAGCTGATGACATTATTGTCCATAGATTTGATATTGGTAATGCCATTCCTATAAATGCTTCATAAATTTTATATTTTAATAATCTTATTACAAAATATTTAATTTTATAATTAAATTACACAATATAAAGCCATCATTATAATATTTGAGTAAAGACCAATAAATACCCAAAATTATACTAATTTGATTTAAAATTATAAATAATGTTAATGAAAATTTACAATTTTCCATAAAATATTCTATTATATTAAAACAAATATCATAATAATTTTGTAACACAAATATTTTTCTACATAAACTTCCGAAATTAATATCAATAAATCGAAATGTCTGTCTCTTAAATATTAGTTTTCTAATATAAGAGTTTAGAAGATTTTCCAAAATTACCAATTTACTATTAAAACATTCAATATAAAAAATAAATTGTATAATACGAATTCGTGTTAAAATATAAATTGGTAAAAGAAGAATATAAATTCGTAACCAATTGGTGTCATCAGGAAAATAAGAAAATAGCAAAATTGGTTCAATTAATGAACAACCAATTAAAATTAATACTTTTAAGAAAAATATTAAATATTCGGAAATTATAGAATTTAATTTACAATTATTAAATTTAGAAAATTCTTCCCAAAATTTATATTCAAATTTAGATTTTATAATTGATTCAATTATTGTCAGTTGAATTATTATAAAAAGAGCAAAATGTTTTATTGTCCCAAAAATATTGCCCAAATTTGAATCAAAATGCAAAAATAATTTAATATTTGACAATCCTACAATAAAAATGATTAAACTTATAAAAGATTTTATAAATGATATTAAAAAAATTTTCCATTTTCTATTTGGATTATCATCAAAAATTATTGTACTAAATGAAAATATTCTAAAAAATTTAATAGAATTTTTATGAAATGTTGAAATTTTAAACATTATTTATATAAAGTATGCATTTTTAAATATAAAAAATGTTTTGTACTATTTTTGATTAATACTGCAATTCATTCTAAATTTACGATTGTAGGCATTTTATACAATGTAGTAGAGCTAATATTAAAAATATTATGGTAATAATATTAAAATTATATTAATCAGTAAATTATTTATTTATTAAAAAATCTAATTTATAGAATAATACCATCATAATTACGTAAATGGTATGTACGCGTAATGGTTTCATAATTGGAATTGCTCACGCAAACTTTCACTTCATGTATAATATATTTTGTTCTGTATTCAAGTGTGTTGGTTCTAAATAATTCAAATATTTTAAGAATATACGGACGGAATTTCGAATATTTTAATTTTGTTAAATTAAAATTTAAAATTTATAATTAAATTATTAAAATTTTAATAAGAAAAGAAAAATAGTAATAAAACAATCTTTTAAAAATTCATAATTATAAAATGGAATCTAGCAATATGCCTAGAGCAAACAAGTTAAAGAATAAAACTTTTTCCCTTTATTTTTCATTAAATTTTATAAATATTTAATTAGTATTGATTTAAAATCTCAAATTTATAAAAATAATCACAAAGTGTTAGTAAATTTTCTTAATACTTTAATTCGTTAAATACAATTTTATGCAGATTTTTGTAATTATTTAAATTATTTAAGTGAATACATTCTTTAAGATTTCAAAAACACAATATGTAAAAAACGAGAATAGGTAGAGTTGACCTTGTCAACTCTGTGATATTCGAACAAATGAATGATTTATAACTGTTGTATGTTATTCTCCACATTATTTCACACATACTCTTGGTTTCTTATAAGTGTAATGCATTTGTACATACATGGTAATTAACAAAATGAAATAATGGCCAATATTCCCACCTTTGTTTATACGAAATTTTAAGCATTGCAATTCCAATAATTTCCGTTATATTCGATCAAATGACTTTCAGAACTTTATCAAGTCAAATAACCTTTGAAGTAGTATGGCAGGTATCATAAAGGTTCCTGATATCTAAACAGCTTTTGACTTAAAATAATGGTCATATTACCATATTTGATTTTCCATTTTGCAATTTAAGTACTGTAGCTTCAACAATTTCCAAGTTATGATCAAGTAAGTTTGGAAATTGTGTGGCAGCTCCTACAAAGAGTTAAGAAATTTCAACGATTTTTATCACAAATAACAGCCTTACTGTACCTTAAAAATATGAAACCTGTTAATTTATTTTTTTTTAATTGTACGTTTATTGTGTAATTGAATTAATAATTTTATATATGGCAGTCAATTGAATTGCTATGTTGTGAGAAAATTAAAAAACATTAAGCTTTTCCTTGCACAATTTCGCATTTTCATATTATATGACAAAATGTTGTACTTA
The DNA here is from genome assembly GCF_029603195.1 of Condylostylus longicornis. Classification (NCBI taxonomy): domain Eukaryota; kingdom Metazoa; phylum Arthropoda; class Insecta; order Diptera; family Dolichopodidae; genus Condylostylus; species Condylostylus longicornis. The sequence goes on from NW_026577982.1 coordinate 3,620,469, forward strand.
GTTCTTGTGTCTCATATAATAGGTATTATTTATATATATTCTCATATAGAACTATCTAACTATTATTTATAACAAGGTCCTTTTAACTTACACTTGTTTTTGTTTTTTATGCATTTTTGTCTCTTTTGTTAATTTTTTCTCATACAGTTAAACAATGTGGGTTAAATATTATCCTTTTTGTAATTTTACTCGTGTTATGAAAAGTTATTTAACTCGAATTGTCATAAAGTATAATAAATAAGAAAAATGAAAAAAAAGCCAAAACAAAACTTGCTTCTTATAGTTTCAGGAGTTTCTTTTATTTTAGTTGTAGTTTACGACATAAAATTATGTGCTATATAAAGTTATTTATTGCTATAGTGAGATTACTGAGAGAATAATAATGTGATATGAGAGAGAAGAGTTGTTAAGAACTTTTAATATGCTATAGTAGTTTATAGTTTTTATGTAGTGTTGCTTAATATATAAGCATGTTGGTTAAAAGTATGTGTAAGAATGTCATGTGTTATTAAATAATTAATTAACAAACCGGTGTATACAATTTTATGCACTTACTCATATGAAAATATTATGAAATTGTGGGATTAATAAAATATTTTAAAAAGAAATTTACGATCTAGTATAGTTATTACTATTTTAGTATTATTATTTAGTAATGTCAAATTTTCCTTCCGAAATTTGGTACTAATATAAATACATTACTTGAATCCATTTTGAGAACTCATCAGTTTACTTTCTTTGAGTTTCCCATACGAGTACAAAGTATTGTATTAAAATATTGTTATACAATTGAATCAATATGACGTAATTTTCAAAAATAATTGAGCCTATCATATTTAAATTTTGCACAAGCACAAGATTAATAATATACGACAAAGTTTTGCGACTTTAAACAAAATTGAAAAAACTTACTACAGGCTAAGCAAGTATAAAAAAATTTTAATAGGATTTTCTATCTTTATCTTAAAGTTGGAAGTATGTCAAAGTTGAACTCAAATTTTCCCGCTTTAAAACACATTTAAAATCTTGTTGAAATTTTCCAGCAGAAAAATATCTTTAAAATTCGAATTACAATGATGCGACTCCCGAAAATTCTAAAATTTTGATTCTTAACTCCTGCCGGAATAAATTTTACACGCAAATATGAGAAAATCAATTAATTTGCAAGTCCTATTTAATTTTTCAAAAATATAATCAAGTTTTATGAAAATAAAATTTAAGAGAACTTTGATAACTGGACAATATATACATACATACACAGATGAAAGTAATCAAATTAAAATGTTCGCCTAATTTTATGCAAAAAGAAAGCAAATATTTTGCAATTTTTATATTACAAATACGTAGGTGGTATTTACTTTGTTTAAACAACATTACAGAATTCTAAAAATGATTTATTTTTAAATAACTTGCAAATAGAAATTCTCCTTTAACCTTTAAAAACCTTAATAATATTCCTTTGGAAAATACCTGTACGGAAAGAACGTATGTAATTTTACATATAACTTTGTACCGCATATCCAAATATTAATTTTCATTTTGTATACATAAGCACAATTTTATATTGAATTTAATCTAGCCCCCCCCCCCTCTCATCGAACATTCAAATGAGTTATCGTTAGCACAGCATCCGTAGTAGAAGAATTTATTTTCATATATTTTTCATATTTACATTTTTTCATATTCATATTCAAGCGTGTGTATATGTATATTTAGCTGAACTCACCTGAATATTTATAAGTTAAAAAAAAATGGCAAAATTTATGTTTTTCATATTTTCCAAATTTCTCTAACATATTTTAGGTTTATTATAATCTAGAAGGGCTTTTACATACATAGCAGTAAGAAAATATAGAGAAAAGGTACGGCAAAATATTGTAGAACTCAAATCTCTTTAAAATGTAAAAATATAGAGAAAAAAATATTACGAGCATAATTCAGGGTAAGACCAAAGAAAAAATAATCTCTTACTTGTAGAAATTTTGAAAAGATAAAGAGAAATAAAAAAATTATTGAAGCAAAAGCCTTAAGTAGAAATTTTTCTGCTTCAAAAATTTTGTATTCCAAGTCAAATTCCAAGTGTTATTCAAACTAAACGGTAAGTGATTCAATTCAAATTTATTTTAATATGAGTACCACTATGTATATAAGTTATACAGAACTATAATAGTGTGGAATTAGGATTTTTAACCAATTTCAACGAAATTATTCGAGAATAGTGGCTCTTATCATTATTCAATTCAATCTCGTAAGAATAAGTTTTAATAATGATCGTATTAGAATTGCATCTATTGTATTGAATTCAGAAAGTTTAAAGCAGTTTGTGGTAGTAAAGCACAACATATTTTATAAAATTTATAAGAAATTAATCCGTAAGTACATACATACAAACATTATGCAAGTGCATGCAATACAATATGTTTGAATTAGCCTTCATGTGGAATATTTTAATATAAGATTTATATTTTTATATCTAAGTAAGTCTAATTTTCCTCTCCAATTCAACTTATTATTTTACACAACATATGTACAGGGTGACCTTATAGTGGTGCATTAACAAATACACTAGCTAGTATAAATTTTCGTTTTGGAAGAAAAAAAACATAGTTTAATAATAAGCTATTATTGTAACGGATTTACAACATAAGAGCTGTAAGGTACAAACTACAGCAATCAAATAACAATTTTCTGTAACTGCAATTGGGTTACGCCTATGAATGGTAATATGAAGTTCGTTGTATTATGGAATAACTTGTTTCCAGTTAATATATGAACGTGTACCGTATTGTTGAACACAGTCAAAGTGGCCATATATAGCCTATTTTCATTGAAGTTAGCTAATAAAAAATGTTTTTGTCTTTTAAAACCTCTGCGACAGTGGACGCGCAATGTGAAAGGAAAATTATTACAAATGAAGTTCCAAACGCTGATACACGTGAATGACCATTATAGGAAACACCCTATATAACCCACACCTATCAACAATATAAACATTTATTTTATTCATTTTAGATTTCACTTATTTTGAATGAAATTTTTTCTTTACATACAAAGTTCGTTAGTTTTGAATATAAAATTTTAACTTTTAAAATTTTTTATGGAATTTTTTTTCCCATTTTTTTACTTGAAAAGAAAAACTTTTCAGTCCATGTTATCTTTTGTTATTTACTTTTCATTTTTTAGTTCCTGTTATCCTATTTTTTGCATATATTATTGTTCTATATCTCTTATAGGCTGTGTATTTATATATAGTCTGCAAATTTACATATATGTATAGATGAACATTAGGTTGGGCCGTAGATTTATAAGGAAAACTAAATAATAACCATAACACTGCAGGGCCATAATATTACAGTGCCATAACAATATCTTACTCTCATTGAAAATTTTGCTGCTATACGTTTTGTGGTAGAATAAAATTTGGACCAATTCCAACATACCCTCTTAAAACTATAAAAGCTGTTGTTATTACTTGTATAATACACAATTATTTTATAAAATAGCAATTTAAGGATTTTTACAACGTTTCTTACACTACAATGGCTTACACTACTAATAATATACACTTGTACACAATTTATACAGAACTAAAAAAGAACTAAAAGACCAATAATTGTAATGGATGTGAAAAACTATGGCACTATAACCGATCCTAATGCATACATACTTCAAAATTTTGTATTTAATATTTAACTAAATTTTGCACATGTATAGATTGTAGATAACAAGTTAAAAAATATTGCATGCACAATACAAATATGCTTGAAAAGATATGATCAAATTATTCAATAAAAAAACAAACAAAAAAAGAAATCTTAACTTAGTCCACAAGGAAAATGATAAAAAAAAGTTCATAGTAATTTAGAGAAATTCAGAATCAGCAACGTCGTCTCTACACGTAATGAAATTATGAGTTTAAAAGGAAACATATAAGTATATAAATTTGATTGCAAATTTATAACACAAATTCAAGCTCTAATAGGAATAAGAAGGAATGGCTTCTTAAATGATTAATTTTTGATATTCAAAATAGTGTTTTAATTAAAAGGAGTAAGAAATTTTAAACTTATATTGGAGTATAACACCGACCAGCAGAATAGGAATCTGAAATTTAAATACAATGCGGGCTGAATAGCTTCCGAGGAGTGATTGAATTATTCTAGAAATGTTATGTATAGTAACCATAGTAAGAATTCATACTTACAACCACAATCAACTGTTGAGGAATTTTTGATCTAAAATTTCTAAATCTGTAGTTACTCATTTTATATATAAGTAAATCTATATACGGTTAAGAGAAGTCAAATTAGAAAAACACGTATGAAGTTCCATAAAAAAAATGTTTTCAGATTTAAGTTTCCCCATTCCCATAACCATAAAAATCCCCATAAACGTTATTATTCTTATTATAAAACTGTTTGCTAAATCTAAATACTCTAAGGAATCCAAAATGATTAACGAACTGCAATTTGGACAACTTGTAAAATTCTATACAATAATAATATTTTTTACAAATATGATGTAATAATCCTTACTAGAAACAAATATTTTAAATTTTTCATAAATACTTTATTGAAATTTCATAAAATTAGATCTTAGATAAAAAATTTTACATCTATCTTTACAAGAGAACCAAACAATTTTACAATATTTTCAATAATATTAAAAAAACATGTAAAAATTTATAACGATTTTAGAACGAGTTCAAATAACACTACTATCTTTTTTACAGTAGTATATAGTATAATATTTACTAGCAACTTCCTTAACTACACTTTACACATAAGTACCCATAGTGCATCTATATAGTACATAAAATTATGTATATAAAATGCTACCATGAATGTCACGAAGGGAAAATAAAGAAAATTATGGGATTTTAGTTCATGACTCCCTGAGCACGTATAATTTTTTTTCAAGTACATTGTATACATATGATTTTAGCGGAATAAAAAGATTTACGATATGAGATGAAATTTTATTTCGGTCACACTATACTTATGCACCAAAGAGAATAGATAGATGAAGTGAGGGAGACAGATAAAGAGCTTTATATGTAATAATAATGTAAAATAAATAGATATTTAGTACTAGTTTATTGAGAAACCCTTAAAATAAATATTTATCTTTGTACTATTATGTGCGTATACATAAATTTTAAACTAATAATCTAAAAAGCTTGAACTACGGAATGGGGATTTGTATAAATTGTCTTTGAAATCGATTAAAGAATTCTTGTAATAAATTATTCGCCGACCTTCATAAATAGTGTGCGTCAAAATCTTCTGCCATTGCATATGTGCCGATTAAAGTGTAGAGTTTGTGAAGTATGAGCTTGTAAAGTCATAAGCTTAGTTCTATATAAAATCTGATAAATTATTAAAGCTCTTATTTGAGAACAAAGCTAAATACTTATTTCGAACTGCTAAAAACGAATTCCTTAAAGTATGAACTTCAACAAACGGTCTTTAACTCAATATTTCTAATTTTAACTTCGCTTTTACAATGTATACATTTATTAACAAAATTTTTTGAACTGTAACACATTTTCCGTAAAATATCAACTTCGAAAAATTGAAGAAATAAAAATGTAGGAAAAGAAAAAGATATGAAAATTTAAAAATTAAAAATTATAACTAGATAAACAACAAGTACGACTCTAAATTATGGAATTTAGACTAAGCATAAATCTGCTACGAAAAAATAATTCTTATACTTTTCTAATAAATTATTCATGAGAATCCATGGGGTATACGAAAAAAAAGGATATTTATTTGAATAATAAAAATTTTTGTTAGCAAGGGTCCTGTTGTTTTCTTTCCCCATTTCTTTTTAGTATTTATGCATATATGTTTGTTTATCTAATAATTTTATTAAATTTTCCCGCAATAATGAATTATAATATTCGCGATAATAAGTAATAATGAAGACTTTATCGTCCTTTCCTTAGATACATGAAACATTTACATATACAAATAAAATGTTATATGTAAAATATTATGTATAAATATTATACATTGCTATATTTGATCTTAATTCATCCCACCATCATTTAAATGAATTTAATTTAGCACACAGTTAAAGAATGCAGAAAATTTTAATGAAGACATCATTTATATTTTAATATTTCAAGTTATTGTGTAAGTAATAGAAAAGATTTTTACTAATTTCATCTAACGTATGTATAAATAAAGAGCCTTGTACCTGTCTAACATGTTAATTATTTTAATATAACCCTATATGATGAAATATACTTAAAATTTTAATTAAATATTAAGAAAAATATTTCTTTCAGAATAATTAAGTTGAACTTATTGCAAAGAATGCAATATGAAAAAATATTTTATGTAAAACTAAATTCATTAAACTTGTCCCATAATTAGTTAAGCATGGTACTTATACCTCATATCAGATAATATGGTGGTGATGAAACGGTACATTTGTGCTTATTGTTTTTATTGGCCGATTTTTTTTTTGCCTGTAATTTCATTAATGCGACAAAAACTAAAGGAGTAACTCATAAAAGCGAATTGAAAACACTGGCGAAAAAAAATTTCGTTAATACACTGTGCCGCCTCAAAAAATTCTCTGTCCAATTTGTTGTTGCCCGTCTTGCTTTTTCCAACTTTTAAAAAGAAGCTCGAATCGCTTCTAGATCTATCTAAATTGGTTGTCAACCGCTCAAAATTGATTGTGTAAATAAAAAATTATGTTTTGCTACCAGCCTAAAGCCAAAAGTATCACTATTTGAACAATCACTGCAGGCCGTATAGAATAATGAAATTTCGCTGAAATATAAAATAATCTAGCAAAATTGAACTAAATTTAACAGAAAGTCATTAGCTCTACTAATATGCCATAAAACATTGGAAATCATGCTATAAATTTTTTTCCATTCAATCAAAAATTGACCTCTAAACTTCTTCTAATTCTCAATTTCAGTAATATGCAATTTTATCATAAATTCCCTTGAAACTTTGTTCTATATGAGAATTCACAATAAATAACAAAAAATATTTGGTTCAATAATTTGTTCATTTCTTTTACACGAAAACCACTATGATTTTTCACATAATGTATGTACAGCTTATATAATATGTACAAACATATAAGAGGAATAAAATTCCAAAAGGAAAATAAAAAATCTCAATAAATTTTCATTTACCTATATTTTTTTATACAATAAAAAAACAAGTGAAATAAATTTTTCTGCCTCATCTTCATCCTTATTAAGAACTTTTTGTTTTTTCGGTATTCTGTACGAGCATGAAAACATCGATTCTTATTACAATAACCGGGTTTACATATATTCGTAAATAACATTAATATAAATTCTATATATAAAAGTAATAAATTTAATCATTTTGGTTTTATGAGCCCCACAAAAAAAAAAAAATTATCAAACGATCCAAAAAGAAACCAAATCAATAAAGTAACAAATATTTTATAATTTATTTTCGATTGAAAATTTGAATCGGCCATTATTGTAGGTACTTTAAATTACATTGGTGTATAGGCACATTTGTATCCTATTTTAAGGGTTTTACATTATTTAGATAATATTTATCGTACCTTAACGCTAATACAAGTTTTAACATTTGAAGTTTTGGCAAAATCAATAAAATGGTCATCACAGTTTATAAAAACTTTCGGTTTTTGAAAAAATCCTTAAAAACTTTAATTTTACCATCGAAAATTGTTAATAACATAATTTTTTTTTTATATTTCATTTAAAAATTTTTCAATTTATCATAATTAAATATAAATCTAGTGTAATATATTCAATATTATTTTACTTAATTATTTTGTATAACTCGTATAACTTTTTCTAAAATAACAGCATAAAGTCTACAATGTAGATCAAACATCACACTTACTCTATGAAATTTAAACCACAAATTTTAAAAGTTTATCTACATATGTACATAATTGACTCATTTTATTTCCATTACACTATTGCATCCAAAAATATTCTATATAAGAACCTTCAATCTATATGTAGGTATAATAAAAACTTTATTAAATTTTAAAACTTTTACTAACTACCTCACCCAAAAGTTTTTACTTTGTTAAATTGTTCAAAAACTCTATATTAAATTCTAGTTTGTGGTTTTACAAAATATTATGTTGTTAAAAGAAACTGCAGAATGGCATAATCTTTATTTGAACAAAAATTTTTCTTGCTAAAAAACGTATGCAATTTTAGTTTTATTAAAAAATTTTGTATGTAATATTGCATAACTTTTGGAGGAAAAATTAGGAATAAAAATGTTTTAAAATTATTGGGCAAAATTTCTTTGAAGTAGATACATGTTTATAAAATTGTAGCAACATGTGTGGAATGTAAATATATTCACAATCCATGCGAATACTTGAACGATCATATTAATGGATTACATACATACGTACTTATTGAAAGAAATGTGTGGATTTTAGTTATCTTAATATCTTAAAAAACAATTAGCGAAATATATATAAAGCACATTCGATAACTGAAACTTTATGTTCTATAAATTTAAATTACAAAAAGAAAGCTGAAAAATTGCAGTTACGCTTAAAATTCAAAAGCTTTTTTATAAAAGCTGCATTTAGAAAAAGATCCATAATGACATGCAACCATATTCGTTTCTCTGACACATCAACTGATGCGATGGAATATTATTCAAATATTTTTTAATTTTCTGAATAAAAACAATTTAGAAATTTGAAATTCTGTACTAAAAACCTCAGTTTTTTTAATAATATCTAATGACGTCGTCAACTGGGATGTAGATGATAAAATAGAAAAATGACGAATATCAAGAACATTACAAATCTCCCAAAGTATGTTTAGACTTTTCAATGCTTGCACATTTGCATTCTGAAATAATGCAAAAAAACTCGATCGTTTTGAAAAATTTACAATCAATCGACATATCAATAGATCACATTGACAATAGTTTATTCAACAATACGTAATTGTAAAAATTATGCCAACATATTATACATAATATGTTGGACCGAACCATTTTTTTGAACTCGTTTATCTTAAATTAGAAAGGTTAAAGATAAAAAATATTTATATTTATTGAAATTGGTAGCTCAGGGATAGCTCAATGGTAACTCAATAGTTGGGTGGTAGCTTCATAACTCAACGAGAGAGATTTAGACTCCAGTTTGGATTTTTTTTTCTTTTATGTATATATAGATACATATACATATTTTTACAGTTTTTCAAGTCTATTAAATACAAAAATAAAGTTTAACAAAAAAAAGCAATTATATAATTATCATGTTTTTAAATAGTTAATTTCTAACTGACTTGAAATGTCGAAAGAGTAACATAAAACAAAATTTTAATATTATTGTTAAGTAATGGTAAATTTTGCAGCCAGTAGAATCGCCTCAAGTTTTAATAATTGTCATTTTTTTAAGCGTTTAGTCACAGTTTTGTAGCGTTTTAAGATTTTAAAATAAAAAATTTTTAAATTAAACATCAAATTTTTTTTCTTTAATTTATTTAATTTTTTTCTCTTGATTTATGCAAAAAAATAATATTTTTTAATATTATAATTTTTGAGATTTTTGTATTATATAGATTTTTAAATTATTTTTAAAATTTATATTGGTAATTTGTTTAAGATAATTTTATATGTTAAGTTTATTTATATTCATATTTATATAGTGTACATTATACAAATATTTTATTAATAAAAATTAAAATTTAAAATCTTTAGAATAGTTTTGTTTATTTTGTTATTTCGAATTTGTTTTATATTTTTTGTATTAATTAATTTATAAACGTTTGTGTGTGTTTCTGATTTTTAAATAATTAAAATTAAATTAAATTAAACTAAACTATTTTAAATATAATATGATAATAGAAAATATAACTACACATATAATAATATAAATAAATGTAATAGAATACTAATATAATAAAAAAGAAACTACTAATAATTAATTAAATTAGTATAATTAAGAAAACAAAAACTTATTCAATTTGAGTTTTGGAAGAGAACACTGTAGAAGTTTTTTTTTTCAAATAAATTCAAAATTAATTTAAAAAATTTCATTTAATTAATTATATTGTAAAAGTTCAAATTTAATTTTTTTATATTTCAAATTTTAATCAAAATTTAAAAGAAAATTTATTTTCATTTTTTTTGATTTAATTTTTAAAGAATTTAAGCAGTAATCATTCTTTACCAAAAATTTTAAATTAAGTACTCGTTTTAAAGAATGAAATTAATAATTTATAAAATAGAATATTTTAATTTGTATAGTCAATTAAGTTGACTAACTTTAGACAATTTCTTTTTTTTTCTTTAAAAAGAACATTGTAATTAATTTGAGAGAACTCAAAATATAATTTTTATTGTTTTTTTTTTTTTTTTCATAATTCATTGTTTTTTTAAGTAGTTTTGAACAAAGTTTTTTCTTAAAATAAAAATATTTTCATTATGATAGAAAGTTTTATATGTATATCAACAAAATTTTAATTGGATCTAATATTTATATAAATTATTCAGTTTTCTACAAATTAACATAATTTTATTCATTTCGTCTTTTAAATTTTTTTCTTTAATATTAATTCATTTTATTTTTTTTTTTATTTTCAAAACAAAGAATCCTATACATTCTAGCTTATTAATTTTATAATTAATTTTTATAATTAATATATTCTAAATTTATTTTTATTATATAAATCTAAACAATATAATATAATATTTATTTTAAATTCTATATTTAAATTATTTCTTATTTAAGAGTTAATCCAACACCGAGATTGCACTGTAAACCCGATTTTAATTTAATTTCATTTTCTTATTTTATATTTAAGTAAACATTTAGTTTAATTGTTTCTTAATAAGTAAGATATTTATTATTATAAATATATATATATTTATATAAGTATATATAAAATTATATCGATGTATTGAATCTTTGATCGTTTAATAAATTAATGTAATTAATAATAATTCTTAAAAAAAAATATTTAATAAAGTATTCCATTAATTTTATTTTTTTTTTTCCTCTAGCGCAAAATTCAAATTTTCTACTTTTTAAAGTTAATTTTGTTTATATACTAATCACAATAATTTATTATAGAAAATTAAGGCAGTCATCATTATTTATAGTACATATATCAATATTTTAAATTTTATTGTCATATTCAATATTTTTTATCATGATCCTTTTGAAAGATTACTAAAATAAATACAGAAAAGTTTAAATTTTTTAGTTTCAATTTTTTAATTTAAAAGTTTACGTGAAAACAGTAAGCATTATGTGTTATATAATATGGGTAATATTGAAAATACATTTTAAAAAACATTTTTTCCAACTGAAATATGATGTATAAATTTAATTACATATATATATACTCGATTTAATTTAATAAAAACTGTAACCGGAAACTTTATTTGCAAAACTATTTAATTAAATTTGCGCGAAAATTTTACATTTTACACTTAAATTATTCACACAAATGTATTCGTCAACATTTCATATCAGGTTGCTTTTTAACTTAATTTGCGAACAATTTTCCGATAGAATTCTTATTAATATTAAAGAAATTTCCTTTAATTACAGAATTAAAAATCACTTTATATTAAAAATTTTTCAAAAAATCTTATTTTACACCATTTTAAATATTAACATAATTTCCGCATGAAGAACTTTTTCTTAAAAAACCCAAAGAATTTTAGATTTTGACGATATTTAAAATTTAATGAAACTAATTTTTAAACAGAAACAGATCAATTTTTTTTTATTGAACATTTTTTTAAATTTAATTTATGTAACTTTACATTTAAAAAAAAAAAAACATATTCAATTCAGGTAATTTTACTCTACATTTCAATGTATAATATAATACTTAATTTCAATTAGTAAATTATTTTATAACATCTAGTTGTTAAAAAAAAGTTAACATAAGATTTTACATAGCTTTTTTCTCCTTTAACATAATAAAAATTTACAAGGGGTTTATATTTAAAAGAAAAAAAATCTTTTTAAAACAGAACTTTCATACGCGATTTGTAATTTTTAGTTTTTAAAAATTATTGAATAAAATTTAACATGTTTCAACTTTTTATAAAATTTCAAATTTCGTATAATTCGTAGTTAATATCTTAATATTAGCTTTAAAAAAATTTCTAATTCCAATTATTCTAAAAAGATTTTGTTTGTTCCTTTTGCATAAAAATTAGATGCGTTTTTTTAAATTAAAAAATTAAAAATTCAATTATAAAAAAGAAAAATGTTTGGATTTAATATGAATTACACATTCACAATTAATTTCCAAAAACCATGTTAAGTAAAAATCATCAATTTCTTAAAGAAAGCAAAAAAGTAATTTTGAATAGTAGATCTATAATAGAATTTTTGCTTAAATAAAAATAAAATTAAAATAACTGTGTAATAAGATTAAAAATACAACAATTAAATTAAATTTGTGCTTACAAACTTTAAATTAGTCAATTTTGTTTTCAGTTCCTCTAGACTTTTTTTAAACAATTCTTTCATTGGAAAAAATTAATTTTAAAATTTGAAAAAAATTTGAGGAATTTTTGTAATCTCGAAAAAACAATTAATTCTAAGTTTTTAACTGTGTTCAAATATTTGCATGTCTTTAAAATATTTTTATATTATTTTCCAAATTATGATAAAACTAAATAAAAATTTAACAATAATTTTTTTGTTTTATAGAAAATTTAAAAAAAAAAAGCATTACACACAGAAAAATAAAAGAATTCATTAAATATATATTTTTTTTGTAAATTTCATTTTTCTTTTGTTTGTTTTTAGGGATACATTATAGTTTTCAATATTTACGAATTTATATTTAAATATTTATATTGTGTTAACATATCTCTGTTCATATTTCATTTAATTTTTGTGTTGAAGGTTTTGAATATTATACCTTCAAAACGAATTAAAACTATAAAAATAATAAATCATCTTTTAAAGATGACTAAAAATAAAATTAATTACATAAAAAAACATTAAAATTTTTAAATCAAAAGTAAATTCTCGAAATAAAATTTGGAAAAAAAACTTTTAACTACTTTTTTTTTTAATTTCATTTAAATATGTATGTATTTTTAAGTATTCAACTTATTAAATATTTTAATAAGCTCTTACATATTACATTTTCATTAATGTTTAAAAATAAACAAAAATAATATACTTTAACTTATTTATTAAAAAAAAATTTGTATTTTTAATTGCGAACAGACATTGGTAATTGCCCCAATAAATTATTTGCGAATTGTGAATTTGTAAATTTAAAATGTCTTTTGTCGTAAAATTTCAGTAAAGCTGGAGAATACGGATGTAATTCTTTTAAATGAATATAATGTACTTCAGGTTCACTGGTTGTGTGGCCACATTCTTCGCATACATACATCTGCAAAGATAAATATTTTTTTTTATATTTTAATTCTTAATTCCATTCAAGTAAAGATTAAGTTATTTATTTTTATATTAGAAAAAGTCTTTTCACCTTTGTTCTTCTTTCTTTGTATCCATATTGATGTTGTACCCCATGTACTTTTAAACAATGTGATTCTAATGAACAACGTTGTGTAAATGATTTTTCACATAAATTGCACTTATATGGTCGAACTCCTGTATGTGTTCTAGTATGACGTTTTAAATCAAATGTATCATTGAATCCTTTACCGCAAAACGTACATAAATAACGTTTAATGTCTGAGTGACATTTCATATGCCGATTTAACAGTCTCTGTAAATTAAATGTTTTTGAACATATACGACACACAAACTTATTTGGATCATCTTCGCAAGCAATTACACTTTTTTTATCATCATCACGTAATCTATGGCCGTGAATATTTTCGATTGCCAACGGATTTTTAATGCCATGACCACCATTAACAAATTCTAATTGCACTTCTGGCGCAAGCCCCAGCTGTAAATAATATTACATAAATATATTAAATGCACTATATCTATTATTAAACTTTATATTCTGTTAGTTAAATTAAAAAAATTTTTATTGATTGAATTGAAAACTTAACAAGAAAACAAAAAACAAGACAAGACAAAAATTTTTAACAGATATTAATTGATGCTATTAACATAAAGTACGATGTTAAATAAAAAATAGTGTGTTATTCTTCTAATATATTATAATTTGATCTACAATTTTTTAAACCATATGAAATTCTTCCAAAAATTTGGAATTTTTTTATAATTCAATTCTTATTATAATTAAACATTAATTTAACCCCATTCAAAGTAAACAAACAAATCGGACGAAGTATACAAAAATAACCGTTTGTTACTTAAATATTATCATCTTACCCTTTGTTTCAGCATTTGCAATTTTGTGTCTTGTAACATTGGAGTAAGTGTTGATATTATTGAACGATTTTTAGTTCGATTTTTGTTCAATGACTGTTTAGTTTTCTTATTGCTAGTATGTATATTTGGGCAATTTTGCATAATTTTTAAATCGAATTCATCGACAATATCGATAAAGCCGTCGTTATTAATTGAGCAAGGATTTAAAATATTGGTATTATTACTTATATCATTTTGTATTTCAAAACCATTATTGATTAAAATTTGTGCGTTTGTAAAATTATTTAAACCATTATTTTGGATTATACCATTATCTGTTAGTATAATTGTCTTATAGCTAGTCGGACAAGAGAAAGAAGTAACTGAATCTGAAGAACTATTAGAAATATAACTTACACTTTGTATAATTGGCTTAGCTTCTGGAGGAATATCTAATTGATTATGTAGGTGACTGCTACTGCTACCGCCTGGTGACGGTAATGATAAGTTGCTATTATCACTACAATTTAAATTGCTATGAAATTGAGCAACAGTCATCATTGCTGTATTTAACATTAAAGGATGAGGTGGTGCGGGTGTATGCGACGAGTGATGATTGTGAGAATGTCCATTACTATTACTATGATTTTGGTTTGAATGATGATGGTTATTACCACCATGCAACATTGTATTATGTTGCGAGAAATTATGGTTATTATTGCCATTATTATTATTATTATTATTATTGCTGTTACTGTTACTGTTGCTGGAAGGGCCATGACCAGTTTGATGTTGCGGTTGTTGATGTTGGTGTTGTAGTTGATGTAATTGCATCATTTCTCGATTTTGCTGATATCCTGGAGGGGGTGGTGACTCTTGATACATTTTATTATTGTTACCATTAGGTAAATTATATCGCAAATGATTATGATTCGGTTGTTCATAACAATGACGATTACTGTTTTGTAACTGCTGTATCAAGTTCTCTGAAAAATTTTCATAGCCGCTAGATGTATCTACAGGTGTAATGGAAACAGAATCAGGCGTAAGAGAAGGAGTTGACGTCAAATCTAAGTCATGATTTCCAGGTGAAGGAGTACTACCATCACTTGGTAACCTGTTTAAAAATGAACTTAAATCTACTGGATCCGATAAACTTTCTAAAAGAGCGTTTTCTGAAGCACCCGAAAATGTTAAAGTTGCAGTAAACTGTAAGGGATCAACACCATTAGCTGCTAAATCGGCCATTATTGAGTCGTTGCACATATCATAATTGTTATAAGCGCTCGACAAGAGGTTTGCGCTCAGACTTGACATATCTAATTTTCCCTCGTAATCTAAGTCTAACTCATCTTTAACTACAATTCCATATGCCGAATTGTTACTCATTAGCGGAAATTTCGAGTTTTCATTATTTGTAAAATTATTTATACCGCCATTCGACTCACCATTCGTGTCACCGCAATCAGACTGACCATTCGGATTTGTCATTGATAAATAAGAATTTGCACCACCGTTCGCCATTGAAGCTATCAAAAAATTACTACTTGCTGCATTAAATTGTCCTAAAGAACTACCATTACCAGACTTTAAGCTCTCGTAAAATGGAGGTAATGACCCTGTTGGGGGACTATTTGGACCATAATTCGAACGTCCATCTCGTCCACCACCCATTCCGCCGCCTCCAGCTCCACTTCCACTTAAACCACCACCTGAACCCCCTGTAGCACCACCACCTAATTGCCCATTGAAATTTATACCCTGACCGCAATTGCCACCAGATCCACTATTGGATTGCGATCCAGACTGTGACCCATTTGCACTATTTGTTGAACTTCTACCATGTCCAGCAGCGGCTGACATTATACCATTAGTTTTGTTGTAACTTGGTAATTGACGTAAACGATGGAAATATTGTGCTTTTAAAGCTGCTAAAATTCGACGTCTTGCAATATGATGTTTTCTTGCACGTTCAGCTAATTCGTCTTCACTTGATATTTTTTGTGTGTCTGATGATGTTGGTTTTGATTGACTTGGCGGAGGGCTTGGTTGTTTGCGTTTTGGAACTGCGTAATTAATTGGTTGATCCTGTTCTGGTCCTAGTAAATGAGATGCACTTAACGGCAGTGTTAAATGATTATCTTCTTTCCCTGCCAAAAAAAAATTTTTATTACTTCAACATTGAAAAATTAAAACGTTAAACTTACCTTTTCCCAAAACTCCTGGAGCCAGGATTGACTTTGGTGTTCTCTGAATTACCGAACAACGTACTGCTGGCTCCGGAGGTGGAGGTGGACTTGGTCTCTTATCAGCTGGTGGTGGAGCTGAAGGACTTAAGCTCTTTACTCTTAATGGTCTCTCTAAATCTAATGGAATAACAGGTTTCTCTTCAACAATTATAGGTCTTTGTGGTGGTTTAGTCTTTCCTTCTCTTAATATGTTTGATGAAGTCCGCTTTTCAATGAAAATATTTCGTGGATTTATTGGCGGTGGTGGATATTCTTTACGCTGCCCCAAAGTTAAAACTGGACGTGGAATAATTTTATTGCAAGTCAAACTATTTTTCCCATCGTAAGGTACTTCACCACCAAGAATTGATGATACAAATCGACGACCACTTGGAGGCTTCACTGGAGATGCGTCTTCAATTTTTGAACACTTAAATTTAACCGTCAAATCTGTAGAACTGATGGGACTATTTGACCGCTCCTCCGATTCTATTTTGTCCGTGATTTTTTCTGATGTTGATGAAGAAGAGTCACCGACAGAAAATGGAGATTTTCTTTCCTCAACTGAAGTTCTAAGAGTCGTTGAACCCAAACGTTTATCAAAATTTCCTTGAACTGTCAAAAAAAAAAAGGAGAATTTCAATTATAGTTTCAAACAGAAAATTTTTTTTAATTTTGAATGTATTTGAAAAAATGCGTGGCGTACTTCGACAATTTTTTTTTTTAAAATGGCCCCCTATATATCAAAGTAGTTTTAATGCATTCCAGATGCACAATGCAAAATTTTAATATTACGCAATATTTTACTATTTATACTGTTAGTAAAATATAAAACTGTTAAAATATAATTAAAAACGCAATAAAAAATTTAATTATAAAAATTTTTAATCTTAAGCCAATTAAATATGAACGAAGCCCAGCTTCCTTTCTGCAATAAGTTTTAAATGTAATACATGTCACTAAAAGCTTTCTGTTTTCGCGGTAACTTTTATAGAACAAATTAGGTATGGCCAGCTTTTGTAAAAGCCCAACTAGACTGAATGTAAATTTTTGTGTCAAAAGCAGTTGTAGCATGTCACGTTTTATTGACGGCAAATCAAATATTTTTTGTGCGTAAACTTCAATTTTTAAATTACACGGGCAATTGAAACCAAAAGAACTAAATAGAGAATAACAAATAACGTAAATACGAAAATAGGCATCGAATTTTTCGTAAATATCTTAACAATAACAGTGAATGTAAAAGTGCTACTGTCGTTCGAGTGTATTATAAAAAGCGTCGCAAAATTATTCTTTTTGTCAAATTTTCCGGATTCGGCTACTATAGTGTTAATAAAAAAAGTTTGAAATTGTTACCCAGCATTTACACGTACAAGTTACTTGCAAGAAAGTTGCAATACATACAAAAATTTTACTAACACATTGAAATATTTCTACTTGCTTGTTTACTTGCAGTTCAACTTGCAAGAAAATTTTGCTGCCAGTAATTTGAGCAAGTAATTTGACATATTGAGAAATTCACAAAAAAAAATTTGTTGTTTTGATTTTTTTTTTTTTAATTTAAAATTTTTGAATTTTGTTTTGAAAAAATTAAACTTAGCAAACTTATGGTTTCTAAAATTTATAAACAATTATATATATTGCTAGTTGTTTTCTTCTCAAAGACATTTTCAAAAATTAACTTGCTAAACGCCTACGTCATAATAGCAAGTAATTTGACATTTCGAAAAACTAATTGACAATTAATATTATACAAACTTGCTTGCAAGTAACTTGTATGTGTAAATGCTGGGTTATATTATTATTTTTACTAAACTTTTTTTGACGTTTCTTATTATTGCTTAAAAATATTATTTCCATTCAATTTACCATTAATTTAACCTCTTGCGATTTCAAGTATATTGATAGTTTTTTTAAGAAATTCTATTTACATACATTGTAAAAAAACAATGTAATTTATGAATACAATTGCACAAAATACATATTTTGTTGTTCTCTTTCATGTCATCCCTTTGCTAATTTTATTTTGCAAATTGATAGAATTATTTAGAAAAGAAGTTTAATGACTTGAAATAAGTAAGGGAAATAAACTTCGTTTAATTTTCAAATATAAAATTATATATTCATAAATATGTGTGTGACTTTTTTGGTAAAATTTATAATTGCAATTGCAGATGTTTATAGTACAAAGCAACAATATTTTTAAAACATGTGTAATGTCAAGGATAATAAAACATTTTTTCGTAATAGAACCGTAAAATATTTTATTCTTGTCGGTATTTTTTCTTTTCTTTTAGCATGAACGTATGTGTATTATTTCTGCTTTTACGTAAGGTCAATAAACCGGCCATCTTCCGCAATTGTTAAATTTACTTAATTTTTTTTTGAGGTTATTAACATTTATTTTAAAGTAAGAAATGCTCGTGCTATATACCTGAGTATGTTAGTTTCTTATAAACATTTTGTTTTCAAATCTTATAATTATTTGGAAAAAAATTGCAAATTACCAAAAAATGCTGCTAAACTCATACCATATGTTTTTTTTTAATAAATAACTGTATACATACATGTATAATACAAACTATATTTTGCAAACGTACTGTAAGCAACGTGAAAATGAAAATTGAATGTAAAGAAGCAAATTCGGGAGTTCAATGAATTGCAATTGAAATAAGTGTAGGTGCATGAATATATAAAATACACGCTTATGTAATTACATGCACATAGATATAACATAAAATAAATTATTATACAACTTGCAAGAATATTGATAAATTTATTTCCGCAATATGTTATTGGTTTTTATTTTCTAATCAGTTTTGTTCTAATTTTATAATCGCTTTATAGTGTAAAATTATTATAATGGCGATCAATTTATTAATTTTTTAAGAAAATAATAATTATGCTCTTGTACTTAAAAAATAAAATTTTCTATACAATTTAAATATAATTGGTAGTACAATTGTATAATGTTAGTTTAGTCCTAGAAGGAAGATTTATGCGTGTGAACTTTACGCGTCTCTAAAGTTTAATATAAATTGTTTTGATTTAAACATTCTATTGTTTGTCAGTTTAACGTTTAAAAAAACATTTAACAAGGCAGTTATTATTTCTTTGCTTTTAAAAGCATTAAATGACATTTTTGAGAACGAAACAAGTTTGTTATGATAATATTTTGAGAATTTTTATTAATCTATGTACTTTTAATAAGCTTGCTTAATAACTGACAAACATTATCTAAGAAGCATTTAATTCCTCAAAATTAAATTTTTTACACACGTAAAACCCGTAATGTCATTTATGTTATGCAAAAATGTTAGTTAAAACAGGTTTGTCGAAAGGTCACGCTTTGCAGATTCGTTTTGAATTAAGTCTGACTTAAATTGAGCCAACTAAATTGGCTAGTCTTATTTAATGTCATTTTATGGGTATTGTTAGTAAAAAAAGTTATGCATTTTAATATACAACCAACGTGTTGCCTATAATGACATCCAATGAAAGTCAAGTGCTAGGAAATTAGGAAAAAAAGTAAACTTTTAATTAATTCTATTTCATCATGTCAAAGTTCAAAGCATAAAAGCATATGTATGTGTATGTACATGAATTTTAATAAAATTGTCAATAATGGGGAAAGAAAAATAATATCGGAAAACAAAAATGAGTTAAAATAAAAATATGTTAATGCTAAAAAAAGAAAATGATATTAAAAGGAAAAAACTATTCAAAATTGTTTATACATTCTAGCAACGATGTACAAATGAAAAAAAAAGCTTTGACGTAAATTTTTAACGTAAATGTACTTTTTAATGCAAATCAACATTGCATGTTTTAAAACATAATTTTAATTACAAAAAAAATTATTTTATTTTTTATTCTCATATCACTTTATCCTTTGCTGACTTAATATTTGAAAATAAATTGATGAATTGCATACATAATATTGACTTTTAATTTATTCCTATTGAATTAAAATTAGATAAATTTTCCAGTATGATAAATTAAAAATATTGTACGTAATAATTTTCATGATTCAAGATCAAGGTGTTGTTAAAAAATACAAGTAAATATGTATACTATATATCGAATGGTATGGAATTAAAATCTATAAAAGTTTAATGAAACGAATAAAATTAAATTTATTATTGGAATTGTATAAATAATTTGAATAATTACTTTCTATAATTATTATAGAAATACTTCGTAATTACTATTGTTCAAGAAAAAGCATGAAATAATTTTGTTACAATTAAAGGTTTAAAAAAATGTATAATGAAAGTAATAATTGAAAGCATACAACTCTTGTATTTCATACATGTTTTCATTTGACTTTTTCAATTGAAAACTTCGTAACTAAGCGTTTTGCATATTTCTTTAATTATATTTGAAAAGAAATTTGTTTATCAATAAATTTTAATGCGAAATAGACTAGGATGTGTTTGTCAAAAAAAAAAAATAGTTTCCATATTTGCCAAAATGCTACAACTGCATTGTACTGTGTTCTAATTTTTATTTTGGAACGTAAATAATATATAGAGACAAAATTAAATTTCAGTATGACTGGATTTCGATTGAGATTCTGCAGCGAGTTCTTAGGACCACATAAAACTATAACCACATTTGACGAAATTTTAGGTGAGTTCAGTAAAATTAATTGATTTGATGTGTTACACTATTAATAAAGGGCTATTCTAAAAAATCCATATATTATCGCATAACTGCCACACATAAGAATTTTCAATATTAAAGGCGCGTTCTTGCAGCAAAATATAATCTTTAATTCGACTTATCGTTTTTGACATATTATACGAAATAATGTCATCGCGTAAGTCGAACGATATGTAAACGCATATTTAAAAACTAACCAGATTTTGAGAAATGTCAATAGATTTAAATTAAGTAATCAGTAATTTAGTAAAACTAGTATTGTACGCTTGTTAAAATTTGGTGTTAAGAACATAATTACGTATAATAATTATGTATGTTATTTGAAAAGATTTTTAAAAATTTATTTTAATATTTTAAATACGATCTAATATTTTTTATTCTTGTAGGTATGTGTTCAAAAATGCTTAAAAATATGTGTGCCTATGTGTGTACCTAGCTATCTACTTATAATTACAAAGATTTTTTATTCTTATTCCTTTGGAAAAATAGTAAAATCCTGTTATACAAAATTATATACATAATTAAAATATATTATATAAATTTGTTATACAACTAACAAGTGTATTGGTAAGTAGTTCATTTTCTTATCAATTAAAGTAGGTCGTTACGATCTGATAAAAACATTGTTTTGCATTTAATGTTAAATTACATTATGTACATATATTTATAAATTGTAATTTAAAATGCCAATATGTAAATAGAAATGTTTTTGTACTCAAAAATAGCGTAAAATGGATTTAATTTGCTAATTAAAATTTTTATAAAAGAGACAATTTTTTGTCTCCAATTTTATGATTATTTTTTTTTATTGAAAATACGTACATATAATACATGCCAGGTCATTTTATATGCGTAACTTTTGGGGTAGATCTGCCATATGCATACATATACATATATGTAGAAAAATTTTGCGATTATCTAATTGGATTTCCATTTATCGTGTTATAATTACAATACGCTTCCTATATTTCTTCTAATAATTGTTATAGAAAAATTTAAATTAGTGATTCTATATTTTTTTCCATTTTGTTTATTCAACCAAAAGATATTTGTAAAAAATATTCTGCAACCACATACTTAAGGTAAAAGTCAACATATTATTATTATTAAATACTTGCACAAATTTTGAATACCTTTGTACACTTAGCAATTAATTTCCATTTAAAACATATTTTAAATGTAAATTATAAACAAAGGGCTACTTTTTTCTTTCTAAATCTGAAATAATTCTAGCATTTTATGTATGTAAGTACGGAACCTAGTTAAAAACGCGGGGAGTACTTTTCCTAATTAAGCTTATTCCTATCGAATTTTTTGATTATTATTATTAATTACCTATATACATACTTTAATGAATTCCGAAACCCTGTCCTTAAATATAAAGTTATGTAATACTGTCCTATTAGGTACTAATGGGCTAGTTTTGTTTAATTCGTATATACGTACGTACATATGTGTAATTACAATGGTCAGAATTAATTTCAGTTCAATTCAATTTTCTATTTTGATATTTTAAATGTTTTCATTTTCAATTTAAATTAGCTATATATACCTATGTATATTAATTACGGAATAAGTATCTACTTATGTAACATACATTTATCATGATTTGAAATTGTATTTATTATAAAATTTTCAATATGAAAAAAATTAATCACAAAACTTTTATATCATTAGTATTTTGTTTTAAAGTGCCTAAGTTTTTCAAAACACGAACTTGAAAATTTTGCTTTGCTACAATTTTTTTTTTTTTTATTAAATAAAACCACATCAAAGAAAATAATGTTGAATTCATTGGGAATCATTTTAATAGCATCAAAAACAGCAAATAAGTGTATATACATAATTATGTATAAATATAAATGTAAGTACGTTTACTTACTCGTGCCTATGTAATGTTAAATTTTATATAATATTTATGTATGCAGGTATGTATATAATTATGTACGTATACAAAATTTGCATTTCCATTGAATATTCCTTTCCTATCGACGAAATGCACATTTCTGTTATAAACTATATTATTTTATTTAAAAAGAAAATAAAATAGAAAAAAAACCGGTTTTCATATTATTCCTACATGCATGCACACTGTAATTGTGTATAGATTTTTATTTATTTACATACATATGTACGTATACAGCTATGTATTTCCATGGTTAAAAAAATTGACTTGTTTATTATGGTGCATAGTGTAGATTGAGAGATGCAATTTAATATAGTAAGATATATGAATAAATATGAACGACTACGTGTACATATGTATGTAAATCTAAAAAGGAAGGAAGAAATAGAAAAAAAAATAAGATAAACAGTACTTGTGATCATTCTATACTATATATGTTTGTATGTATATAAATAGTTGGTAATACAAATTGATAAGAATACTGTATGTTTTCAGGTATCCAAGTGCATTGTGAAGCAACGTTTATAAATATTTACATACGTACATATTATATATGTTTATATGTAAATATATGAAGATTAGAATAAAAAACAAATAACCTTTAATCAAGTACACAACTGAAACAAAGTAGAGAATGAGTGTTGATGTTAGATTATAGAACGTACGTTATATATCTTATATTTCAGTGTTTTTCAAACTATAATAGTTAAAATTGAAGACTTTCGATGATTCAGACATACACTGGAAGATCTAAATTAAATTTAAAAAATTTTTTCATACATAACTACATTCATACATGTTTGCAGAAATTGAATATTCCACTTTTGCAATTTAGTACGATGCTTGAGTAATTCTTCACTATTCAATATTTTTCTATTATGCCTTTCTGCTAGTTTATAATACTTTTTCAGTAGTTATGAAAAAAACTTAAAAGTTCCTTTTCAATTTTAAGTAAAATTGTCATTTTTAAACATGCTTTTGTTGCAGTTTAGTTTGATAAGAACTAAGCTAGAATTGAATTATCGAAAATCACCATTCCGGTTTTGTTTTTTAATTGTTTTTTAATTAAAGCATATTTAAAGTAGACTGATGCTTCTTACTTATAGATTGCGTTCAAAAAATAAGAAAGGAATTAAAAATATTACAGTGTGAGAAACCTTAGCACATCATATTGCTGTATGCCTACATGTGTATGTATAAAAAGGTTCAAATAGAAATTACAAGTTACGCTTGGGCTTGCCAGATCATGTAAAATATTAACAGAATTTAAAAAAATTCAATATTTTTATGGTAGTTTTAAGAGAAGTTTATAGCTGGTGTGAAGATTTCCATTTTCCAAATAAAATACCTTTTAGTGTTTCAAATTGTCATTAAGGAATTTATGGTCTCAGTTATCGTATTGTGAAAGCACCCTAAATCAGTGTAACGTCGTTTATTCCTAGCTGTTCACTCATATATATTAAATTATATCAATATCTACCTATTTGACTATAGAAATTTTTAGTAAAAAAAAACTTTTATTTTATCATTTTCTTTGTACCTATCTACTTGATGGACTTGAACTTACCTTTAAACTTGAAAAGTTTGCTTAAAGAAAATCGTTATACTTTTGTATATTCAGATATATAGGTGAAAAAATTATGGTGACTTTTTTTTGCTTTTATTTTTAATGCTTTTTTTTGTTGTACAAACAGTAAATGTTAATGTATAACTAGTATAGTGTACCTAGGTAATAGAAGTAAAAATCAAGTAAAAATAAGGTGTGTTATAAGGTAAAATGAATTTGAAGAAAAAAAGAATAAGAAGAAATAGAAAAAAAATATTAGCAATTTTTATAAGATATAAGTAGGTACTCGTATAATAATAAATTTTGCAATATCGTGTCAGTTGGATAGCTACATAGAATAGATAGGTATAGGTAGGTTGGTTGGTTGTTTGGTATTAAAAAAAAATTAAAATTTTTCTTATTTACCATTTACGCTGTATTTTGATTTTATTTTGAACAAAATTCAAGTTCAATGTCAATTTTTGCTCTTTTTTTTAATTTCCTTCCTATAATTTTCGTTTTTTTTTCGTTTTAATAAATTTGAAGATCATGGATTTATTGTAATATCTTAATTTATTATTATTAATTCAAAAAAAGGTATTAATTTGGAAAATAAAGATTTTATAAATTTTACGAGCTTGATTTCTTTAAATTTTTTAGAGCCTAAATTTTTGATTCATAGACTTCCTCTCAGGGTAAAGGGTTTTTGATTGCAAAATGTGATGATAATGATTGCAAAACAAATTTTTTTATCAGAGAATATTTTAGAATTCCGTTCAAAATCCCTAATTAATTATGAGAATAAAAAAATTACTAAGCATTTTCAATGGTATGGAAGAGTTTCTCAATTTTATTTAACAAAAAATAATAATTTCATTAATTTGTTCAAATACAATGTTAATACAGTGTAAATAATATTTTAAAAATTTATATTCTCACTTAAGAAACACACACTCTCTCTCTCTCTCTCTGTCTTTTAACATACATATGGTGCTGGTGTGTATGTAGTTTAAAATAACAGTGAGCTGTTTGTGGATAAGTGTTTATTATCATGTAATTAGTGTTTTACATACATATGCTGTTCAGTATTTTTAAATTATGAGAAATGTGTGTACAATTACAATGTATGAAGATATTTCAGTTTTAATTATAGAAAATTAAAGTTTACATTAATTTAATTTTATATTTGTATTTACATAAATGAATTTCTATGTATTAAAAATATTTTTCAAAGTTTAGCAATTGAAGTAACAATTTTTTTTGCATAAAATATGTGAGCATGCGATATACATATGTACATACATACATATCTATAGCAAACTAGAATTATAAATTGAATAATTAATAATTTTTTTAATAATATCAATTAATTTTGATATTATTTGAAATATAGTTATCATAAAATACTTCTATGAATGCTTATACATATACAAGATATCCGTAGAGGAGGTTCATAGTCCATAAGCAATTTTGTAGGTTTTTTAAAAGCTCATGAAATATTGAGTATAGTTGTTGTTTAAATGCTTTCTCGTGGTCTCCAAATGCGTAGTTGTCGTTTTTGCAACTTCAAACATCGGGAAAATTTTAATCTAGCCAGGTGTCAAGAATTTGAATGCACCTGTATTTATGTCAAGAATTTGAATGTACCTGTTTTATTTCTTACCGTAAAGTTTTAGTCAAACCAAGAAAGCTAGAAATTAAGCGAAATATAGCTACATACATATTCTAAATATGCATGTGTGTAAATACATGCCTGTATGTATTTCAAGCAAGCTTTCTAGAGTGGTAGCAGTAGCTATTAATTTGATTTATCAAAAAGCATACATTCAGATTTGAATTCAGGTTTGTGTAAGAATTTGAAGGCACTTAAATCTAAGCTGTTCTTTTCATATTTTAATTTAATACTTGTTTTATTTAAAATTTTTACATTTGTATTTGTTTGTCGTCATGAAATTCCTTTTTTTATTTGTATTTTTGCTAGTATTTTTTTTTTTAAATTGGTTCTTCTTCGTTGCGCCCAAGTAATTTACTTAACGATATTTCTTTTTTTTTTTTAAGGTTCTTAACTTTCTGCTTCGAGATTTTTTTTTGTTTTCTTATTCCTTTTCTGATTATTTTCTGTTTTTCATGTTGTTAACGAAAATGTATTTGGGTGCTTGGCTGGGTTGCGCATATTATACCAGTTTTTTTTTGTTATACGTACTTACTTACATACTTATTTTTATGTGTACATATATTTTACATTAGTGACATACAATGTGCGTGTAGATGTGTACATGTCTGACTTGAATCTGCGCAATAATTTTAATTTTTTTTTTGTTGTTATTTTCTGTTTTGAATCAAATAAATAATGTATAAAAACCAAAATTTTGTGTTTTACGCTGTAGGGTTCTATTATAGAATCAAGTAACCGCACTAAAAGAACAACCGTATATAATATTATGTACATACATATATGTACAATAGTTTGTATTTTTGTAATTCTAAACATTCATTTCTTACGGTTTATGCGCGAGATGTACATATAAAAAGATAATCAAAAAGTCAAAAAGAAAATAAAACAACGGAACGAAATGAAATTTTTCTTATTGAGAATTTCTGATGTTTGTTGCTATATTTTATATACTTACATACATATGTATATACCTGAATACATCTATGTGGGTATAATATTGTTAAAGAAACCTAAAATCCAACTAACTTTTAACACATATGTACATACAGTGAGCAACAAAAGTCTTCGCACCTTTCTGTTTTTACGATTTGTGGATAATTTATAAAAAAATATAAACGTATTTTTATGAAAGTAATATAAAAATTGAAAGTTTTATTTATTCTCAAACTCCTCTTAAAATATAAAAAAAAGAAAATCATAATTCATTAACAAACTTAACAAAAAAGAAAAACATAACAAAATTCATTGCAACAAAAGTCTTCGCACCTTAATAAAAAAAACTTAACTATTTATACATTTTAAATCAATTAATATTTTGTTGGGTATCCTTTCGCATCTATAACAGCTTGGAGTCTTCGGGGCATTGAGTCCACCAAATTTTTGGTCTCCTCGCGAGTTATTTTACTCCATTCTTCTTTTAAAACCTCTACTAACTGCGGTTTACTGGAAATATTATGTTTCCTTATCTTTCTGTCCAACAAATCCCACACATGTTCGATAGGATTTATATCCGGAGATTGCGGAGGTGTTACTAGCATGTGGGGAGTGTTGTACAATATCCACATTTTGACTTTGTGGGCTGTATGCTTAGGATCGTTGTCCTGTTGGAAATAATAAGAATCACTAAGCTGCATTGAATCGGCGCTCTGCTTTAGGTTTTCCTTAAGAATTTGCAAATAAATATCTTGATTCATTGTATTTTCAATGATTTTCAAGTTTCCAACCCCACAGGCTGACATACAGCCCCAAACCATTACTCCTCCACCCCCATGTTTAACTGTGGATTTCAAATTTTTTGGATTCAACGCTGTGTTTGATTTTCTCCAAATAGAAACTTTTCCATCTGAGCAAAAAATATTGTATTTACTTTCGTCTGAGAATATTACTTTATTCCAAAACTCAATCGGCTTGTTTAAATACATTTTTGCGAACTCTAACCTTTTTTTTCTGTTACGTTTATTTATTAAAGGTTTATTTCTCGCAGTGCAAGACTTGTAACCACCAGTTTTTAATGTGCGGCGAACAGTTTGAGGGCTAATATCTTTGTCAAATTGTTTCTTAATATTATCAGCTATTTTGGGAGCACTAATTCTGGGTGTATTGTTAACTATTTGCAAAATTTTCCTTTCTTCACGATTAGTTAACTTTTTAGGCCTTCCACTTCTGTGTTTATTTTCTACAATATTCTCGTTGCAAAAACGTTTTATAATACTGCGAACTGTAGACTTGCTTCTTTTTACGATTTCTCCAATTTGATTGTAGCTTTTACCATTATTATGCAGATTTAGAATAATTTCTCTTTCAGCTACTGTGGTTTCTTTTCTCTTTGGAATATCCATAACTAATAACGTCCTGCAATCAAGACCTCTAAGCACCTACTGAATTTAAAACAATGCGGCGTCTATTAAATAATTTTAATAAAGTTTTTCGAATTCAATACGTTTGGTTATAGTGATTTCTGGCGCTGTTATTGTTATTTTCTTAACTGTTAATTTTTCGAAGAAATGTATGAGGGTGCGAAGACTTTTGTTGCGATGAAATTTGATTTGTTTTTTGTTTTTGTCTTATAACGAAGTAATTATGATGTGAATGTTTTCTATTTTTTTACAGAAACTTAAAAATAAAAAAAACTTTCAATTTTTATATTACTTTCATAAAAATACAGTCATATTTTCTTTAAATTTATCCACAAATCGTAAAAACGGAAAGGTGCGATGACTTTTGTTGCTCACTGTATATGCATGTACCTTAGATACTTACATATATGAGTGTTCCTATGCATGGTAATGTATAAGATGTTTGAAGGTATTTATAATACGAGAATAAAACTGTTTAAATAATAGGATAAAAATAAATTGGATTTTTCTTAAATTTTTTGTTTTGTTGTTCTTCTTTTTCATATGGGAACATAAATTTTTCGTTTTTTATCAACATTTTTATAAAAATGTTAAAAAAAATTCTTTTATTTTTTTTTCACTTTTTAAAGAAATAAAAGAACACCAACAACAAACTTAATTGTATAGTTTTTCTTCCAGGTTTTTTTTTTCAGTGTACCTACAATGCACGTATTCGTATGGATATATCTGCCTTTAAGACTTAACGAACGTCTGTAAATGTTCTTTGGGAGACAAAACAACATAAAAAAAAACATAAAAAACCTGTTCAATCCGGTTTAATTCTTAAGGTAATTATTATTAGAGGAACCCTATGAGACTAAAATTAGATATTAAAGTATGAATGCGTGCAAAAGTCTTTAAAATACATACGATATACCTATAAAACTTATATAGGAAAGACAAGGAGAATAAAAAAAATGAAAAATGATTAATTTGTACAGGGTTTTCTTTTTTAAATTTAACCAATTTTTAATGCTATCAAAATATTAGTACACATACATACCAACTTATGTGGGTAAGAACATGCAACGAAATTCTAATTTATCAGTATTAAAAAAAGAGAAAAATTTAAATCTAATATTAAAAAAAATTTTTTACAATATTTTTTCAGGTTGAAAAATATTTTTGGAAGAGAAAAATTATTTGTGAACAAATTCTAATTTCCTATAACATTGATGTGATTCTTTAGTTTCCCTACGACTCATGAAAATTAAACTACAACTGGACAGGATTATGGTTTGTTAATTAACGTGTTTGAGTTAATCAAGTTTAAATATATGAAACTATGTTTAGAATCATCTTTTCAATGGCAAAACTGTTGAATCTAATTGAATTGTATAAGAATCAGCTGAGGTAGCACTATATAATATGTTGTTATAATATATGTAGTTGATTTACATAGGTAAATATTTTTGTGCTAGGTATACATTAAGAATAATACGGAAAATAGGGGAATGTAATTAATAGCAATCACAAACACCTATACGCACATTGATATTACAAATGAAGAGGCCGATACTGGAAAAATTAGGAATCAATAGATTTCAGGTATTGCGCCATAGCATCGTTTTTGCTGACATGATTTTGTTAACAAAAGGGAAAGTAGTTTTAATATAGTTTTTGAGGATACTTAAAATTAATATATTTCTATTTATAGTTTCGCATTTTCCATGTAAATCTTCTTTTTAACCTTAAGAACATCATACAGTTGTTAAACTGGAACAATTTCCAAAACAGTTACCACCGATTCTGTACTTATGTTACAACACAATCTTAGTATTTATAATGTCTATGAAATTGATTTTGTTTTTGAATATTTTAATAGCACCTACATAAAATTTTACACAATATTAAATATTTGAAATATTTTTCTTCATTAAATTACTTAATTTTCTTTTGTTCTTATAAATTTTTCCAAAATATCAATCAAATTTAATTTGTCGTTCTCTATTGAATATTTGATTATATAATAATATGTGTATAGCTTGTTTTGGTTTTCATTTTGTCATGAATAAATTTAAAATTGAACTTCTATAAAAAAAAATTCTTTAATAATCTTATCTATTTAACGCCTACATTTCGTTTCAATCATTGCCCCCTAATAGTGCCATAAAATCAATTACTTAATTTTGTAAGAAAAACTTACATTTAGAATGTTTTTAATCATATGGAAGTCACAATGATATTAAGCGTTTTGTAAACCCAATAGGTGGGAAAATTTATTATTAAAATTGTAATATTATGTTGTAGGCACATTTGAATTTTATATTTGAAATAAATAGAAAAAATTCTATGCATATGTAAATGAACTGGAAATATATATGCATTCTATTCTAAGTGGTATACACATATACAAACGATCATATTACATTTTAATTTTCATGTTCTGGTTAACAAAATTTCCTTAGAAAAAGTGAAATTTTATTGCAATTATTTGAAAAATTTGAATTTAATTTCCAGAAATGTTTAATTGCTTTGGATTCTATTGTAATGGTTCAATTAGTTCGTGCTCATTTTTGTATACAGAAAGTTTCGTTAAACTGAAATATCATTAGAAAATTACGTAAAAACAAGATTTCGCCAACTTTTTTTACGACGCCTTTTTCTTATATCTTTAACAAATTACCCGCAAAAATGTTGAAATTGGGATTTTTTTGTTGCAGGTGCTTCTTGTAATGTATTCTTTTATGTTTGTCTCTATTTTAGTCCGTATATATTTGCCTGTTAAGGTAGTTAAGACCAGATTAAAAATTCTGGCTTATAAGCTCCGTAATGTGTTGTTTTGGAAACTGTATGATTATTTGTAAAATCTAGTGATTTTTAATTTGATTTTGACCAAAAAATTCACATATAAATGGGTCTATTAAGGTTTGTCTGTATATACGTATGCATCTATTTGTATATCAGTTTGTATAATACTTATATATATAATTTACTTTTAAGCCCTTTTCGTCATGTTTTTGTTCTTATATTACTTTTTTTTTCATTTTAGAATTTTATTTTCTTATTTAACTTTGATTAAAATCCAATCCTTCATAAAGGTTCTTCCTCCCTTTTTATTCACATTCTATATATACCATTATAAAGAACTCAAACCTTAGCAATTAAAGAAAGAGATAGAATAAGAATACTAAGAGATAGAAGAGAATAGTAAAGAGGAATGAAAACGAGAAAATTTTATTTCTGATTTTTATTTTTCTTTTTTTTAAGTGAACAAGATAATAATAAAAGTATATAAATATGTACATATATACGAAAAACTCAAGAGGCAAACCTGAATGTATACCTTTTTGTACCTTTAAATACTTGAAAAAAGAAAGAAGTAATTCAGTATAGTATAAAAAGAACTCAGAAATGATGTTCTTCTAAAAATTTTATTTTATAAAAATTTAGTTTAATCGGGTTTTGCATTAGCTCTAATAGTAGGCATGCAAATATAATAAATGATTCGAAGTTTTTGATTTGAAACATAGATATCGCTTTGTAGGACAGATTACAATCCACTCTTTCATTTAATTAGTACAGAGTCTTCTGAATTAATTCAATTCAATAATTTCATTAAATATTAAAATGAATAATTTCAGTCGAAAATTTGATTATGACCAAGAAGTCTAATTAAAAGCCTGTACATTGTACGTACTAATTGCAGATTGTACATATTAATTGCAGATTCAGAATGTCATTCTACTGTTATTTGGGTAGGCGAATTTAAAATTTGTCTTTTTGCTGTTAGTGTTTCCGATTACGCGGTAAAAATGGGTATAACGCATTTTATTTTATTCGAAATGAATAGCAAAAATGAACCCGTTCCTTCTTACCTCCTTAGTTATATACTCGTAAAAATTAAATTTATTTTTGACAAGTTAGCTTTAAATCATAAATTAAAACTCGATAACAAAGTTTCTAAAATAAGCTATCAAATTTTATTACAGTTGAAAATATTGGCATATGTAAACGTTAGGTAATTTTTTCAAAGGTATTCATTAAGTTTATAACATTATGTTATATGAAAAGTATATATGTATGCTATTTTGTATTATGGTTTAGATAATTGGAATGTTTTGATCAGAATACGAAAATTACAGAATGAACATAATGTTTGTAAAATATATACATACATACATATGTAATTATAAAGTTATACACATAAGCTGAATTTTTTATATGAATTTTTTAGTGGTCATCAGGGCGCGGTAGTATTTTTATAGTTTAGCGTGTTTCTTTATAGTTGATTTTCTTTTCATTTTCAATTCTCAATACACACATACAAATGTAATTTTTCTTCAGGTTCTAAAGCGAATTCTAAAATAAGAAGAATTTGAAATTTCAATTGTTTTCTTCTTTTTTACCCTTCTTATGAACATGATTTTCAGATTTGTATTTTTAAATTAAAAAATAATAACGTGCCTTCATATGTAGGCACAAAAAAAAAACCAAGTATTTTTCATTTTCAAAGGGATTTTGCCTTTTCTTTTTAGCTGTTCTCTTATAATGTAGGTATAGCTGTTTTAATAGGGGCCCGTATAGCTGTACCGATAGTAAAATTTTGACCGTGAAATATATAAAATGGTTTCGAAATCATAAACGTACATCTTACATGAATGTATACATACATATATATGTATGCATGGATGTTGTGCTATTACATTGAAAATAACTGAACTATATCACAGGTACATTATTATAATTCGATCAGCTTTTGTATAACAAAGGACAAAAAAAAAATTCAAGAAACAAAAAAAAAGAATAAATCAGATTTTTTTTTGTTTACTTTAAAGAGGATTATTTTGCATAGACGCTAAGGTATTTTCTATTTATACATACATATAGACATGTTTTGTTGTTTCTATAATGTGTAAATTACATTATGCACCTGAGCACCTGGTCTGTTGATTTCAAATTCAAATTGGAAATTTATATTTTGTTATACTTGTAATTGGATTGAAAATTTATTAGAAAAAATGGAATATAATTTGTTTTCAAGTAAAAATTTTCTTACAAGAAAAAGAAATTTTTAAAGTGCAATTTATGATGTTAGAAAATATTTTCAACACATTGGGTTAGAACTTTTGCAAGTTGTTTTTCAAATGATTTATTTCATATGAGTTGTAATTGTCGAATTAAATTCTGTTATGCATAATTAGTTTTAGAAAAGAGCGAAAATTTTTTTACCATACACGTTCATTGTTTGTCTTATCGTAACCATGTATTTTGAACATGTTTGATTTTGGGAAAGAAAAAATTATTTAAAATCAAAATTAAAAATTAATTACTAATCAAATTATTTTTTTATTTTTTGAAAGATCAGATAAAATGACGTTTATATTAAAGAATAATATTTTGATAATTGCCACTGCAAGTCTTCTTGATTTTGGATATTCAAATTTGGATCGCTTCTACTGATGTACTGCAGGTCGTATCTCGCAAACAAAACAAACTACTACTGATTTCTAAGAAGTAAAATGTAGTTGCTTGTTTATTATGCTTACCAGTATAAATCGGAATGTACGCGTAACTCAATAGGAAATAACTGAGATATATCAAATCGCATGACCATAAAGGACAACTATAGAACGCATTCAAGAATTCTACCTATAGCAAAATTTTTATTTGTACAAGTTGAAAGTTGCAATTATAGTGCTTGCATAGTAGTTGGGACTATCCTGTTGAAATTACATCTCATTGAGAATAATGATATTATTGTGTATGTATAATAAATACAAAATTTATTCTTAGATCTTAAAGATTAGACTGATTTTCTAATTTTTTTGTTTTTCATTTCAGTTATCATATTTTTGAACAAAAATTATTTATCACAATGCAGTAACGACTCCCATTCATCACTAAGCAATTTCCAGTTTATTTTTTGCTGATATAAGATCCGATAAATCTATAAGTGTTTAAACCACATCCAATGGTTGTGTAAATAGTCTGAATGGGTTTCTTGTGAATTAGTCTGAAATGTATAAGCAGAAATT
The DNA here is from genome assembly GCF_029603195.1 of Condylostylus longicornis. Taxonomy (NCBI): domain Eukaryota; kingdom Metazoa; phylum Arthropoda; class Insecta; order Diptera; family Dolichopodidae; genus Condylostylus; species Condylostylus longicornis. The sequence goes on from NW_026577982.1 coordinate 3,655,155, forward strand.
AACGTAATCGATGATAAAGAAATCCTGCGGAAGCGTCCGAATATCATTTCATATGTATGTAGATCATAAATGTCAAAAAGCATGCGATAATCAACGAATTACTTATTATCTTTAATAAGTTGATTTGTGCGTGTTGACAAATTTGCTTTAATAATTAATTCCGTTGCAATTTTCTCATTTATAGTAGCCTTAGATTAAGTAAACCGTAAAGCCTTGCATTAAGTATAAACTGTACTAATTGTGTGCATACGCTTATATAATTGGTAAAATAGTTGAATTATTAATTAAAATTGTTTTATAATAAGAGATCTATTTCTGTAATTAATAAGTCCACAAACGTTACTTAATTGCGTCTTAAGTTTATTTACCTTGCTTCATTGTTCGTTATAATTAAAATTTTTGTATGAATAATTTAATTTTAAATATATGTAATAATAATTCAAATTATTCTAACATAGCAGTAATTATCATGAGTAATAGAATATTTGACATTTAAATTTTTCATGTACATATGTACATATGTGTCTTTTCTTATACTTTTACTTACATATCTAAAAACATTTTTTTAAAAAATAATAATTTATGTGTTCATTATTGAATTCTCCCTTTAGGCAATTTTGATATTTTTACTGTATTATATTTTCTTTTATTTTTAGGAATATCTTCCGAACAGTGTAGAAAAAAAAGCAATGATAAAATGTCAGTTCAATAACATTTGATAAAGGAGAGCTTTGACATTTTTCCAGAATATTGTAAAATGATTGCGTGTGCCATTAGCAATAATAATTCACAAAAACATAAATACACACATAGAGACATATACACTAGTATTTGATACATTATAGTTTATGATAATTTGCTTTAAAACAAAAATTTTACATACATATTACGATAAAATGTTCGTTTCATTAATAGTTAAAATTTATTATTGTATTCCTTTGAACTGTTTTCTTTATTGTGTGAATTTTGTTTTTTTTTAAATATTCAAAGATGAATCTTGTATTCGAACTGAATAATATCGAATTGAACTTTTTTTTTGACGTAAGTCAAAGTGTAATAAACTCTAGTTGTATTGTAAGCTGTATTTTTTTTATTTTTGTTTTTATAATTTTTGTGTTTTGATATACAAGCTCAAAATGATGTTAGTTCGGGCTAGTGTAAATTGCTTTTAAAGGGAATTATTATCTGTGTTGAAGTAATAATCGAACTACATTAACAGATTTAGCAAATTAAAAATATTGCGATTAAAATTTCAATTAATGGGGTTTATTCTGAGTATCGAATCGCTAATTGATAGTAATAATTATCGTAATTATTGATATTGTAAACCCAAATCAATTAATACAAATGATTCGTGTTTACAATAAAATTTTTGAAACTTTTACAATAGACATTACAATCGCTCAGTGATTTGATACTCACAATAAATCGTAATAATTTTTGAGCCGCTTCTATATTTATTTAAATTTTATTTTTAAGCAATAATTTGAATATAAAAACAAAACAATCGATTCACCTGCTATTTTCAATAAAATTTTCAGGTAGCCGAATTAAGGGGACATAGGACTTGTACTTTGTTATGGGCATAAATGTAAAATACAGATGAAAAAGCTTATTTAATGTAAGAATAGATTCATTTTTTTAAATTTTGAAAGCTTTATATATATTTTTATTGTTAAAAAAAAGTTTAATTGATTTAATTAATTTTATGTTAACAATTTTTTAAATTTTCAGATACATACATGTTATTATAAGTGTAATATTTAAATGAAGAAACAATTAATATTGACTAGGGACCTAACATACAAAATCGCTTGTAAGATGTTAAATTGAAAATTAAGAAGTAAAACAAATTTGGATAAGTGAAGCATCTTATAAGGAGCTCGTAGTAAGAGTATATATAAAAAGTAATCAAATGTAGGGGAAATTACATAATAATATTATCAGAGTTCTATAATGCTAAATAATTACAAAATAAGGTTTTAAAACAAATAAAACCGAAATCAATTGAAAACCCTGAATGAGTTAGAAGCGATTTTTTTAACTTCAATTGTGGAGATGACAGATGTTGCAATGCAAAAATTAAGTGTCGGTCCTGTTACATCAGCTATGACGATATAGAATTTAAGCATCGTTACTGTTATATCAGCTGTAACAAAGCAAAAATGAAGCATGAATAAAATTTTTCTATGCTCGAAATACTAATTTGCATATTTTAGCCGCATAGAAAACTATATTGAAATTTGGACTTTGCAAATTTTTGTGTGTACATAAAATGGTGAACGCCAGACTTTGTAGTAATGCGACATATTTGCATAATATGGAAACTAGGGATTTATCATTGAATGAATGGTGTATTGTTGAAAAATGCATTTAAACCATTTTGACGACATGAATATTGGAAAATTAAAAGCATGGATATTTACATATTATATTTTTTGAAATGAAGAATGAAAATTTTTCATATTTTATTCTATTTTACTAATAGAATTCCATTTCATTTGATGAAAATATGCCAACCATACTGATGGGTAAAACATTTTAACAAAATAACAAATGCAAATTTACAATTAAATTAAATCAAAAAACAAAAAAAAAAATTTCAAATCTTTGAAATTATTATTTAAAAAAAGAAAATAAACATAAAAAACTAACAAAGGATAACGTGACATAAAATTCAAATAACAAAACTTATTCAAAATAACAAAAATCTATAATTACACGTAATAAAATATCTATAAGTATTCGTTATACATATGTATAACAAAATATAAAATCATCTAAAAACAAAAAATTAAAACACATTCCATGACATTATTAAAATATTTTCTCCCTTAAAAATCTTAGAATTAAAATAAAAAATTAAAAAAACAAAAAAAAATATTTTTTTTTGTATACGTAATGTTATCATCATAAATGTACCGTTTATTTTTCGTATGACAATACACTCAGGTATATTATTTAATATATGTATATTTAGGTATACATTCAAACAAGCAATAAACACATATCATCAATTTGCCTTATATTTATTTTTCTCTTCGGTTTTTATCTATATAAATGTGAATAAAACGTATATGTGTATATGTAATTAGTTTAAGCTACGCCTATATTGAAAATATAGCAAATTGTATAAAGTAAAAAATTAAATATTCACGTCATAACTCCAGAAGTCTCTTTAAAAAAAAACTCAATAAAAATAAAAATAATTAAAATGTATAGAGAATTAAAAAAAATATTCTCTCCCCCTAATGGAAACAGTTACAGTCGAAGTTTCGAACTACAGAATATCGAATATTTAAATTTTTTAGGGGAAATTAAAATATTTGTATAACAGTAAGGTTTATTCTGAGTATCGAAGTATAGATATATTTATCGAAAAGTTTCAAAAACTTTATTATACACATCAAACATTTGTATGATTTTTTTGTGTTTATTATAATATCCAACTTCTTACGATAAATATCACATCACTTAGTGATTGGATACTCTAAATAACCCCCAATATTGTTTATAAAAATAAGTATAACAGTTATTACAACATTATTTAATGTGGTAAAATTGAATTTTCGGAATATTTGATAAATGTTTTTAATTAGGCAGTAAATTATGATTTTTGTTATTTGCTATAGTATTAAGTAAAAGATATTGTATTTTTGCTTTGTATGTCAATTATTAATGAAAGTTCTTCTTGATTGACAATTAAACTAAGTGATTTTAATGTAAAATGTTAGTAATATTATTATGTAACAATACTGCAAAAAATTTTCTTTAATTTAAGTTTGTTTTAAAACTCTATTTCGGATAACTTTTCGATAAATGGTGTTAAAAATTAAAAAATAATATTTTTTTTATGTAATATTTTATGTATATCATTATGTATAATATTCTGAAAGTAAGATCATAGTAGTTACTAAATAATTTAGCTATCTATATAAATTTTTTTTGAAAATTCAACATTCACAAAATTATGATTTTTCGGTATGCCTCCGTTTAGTTTTTTACTAGAAAGTTTTCAAGCTAACCTCGCCAGGCTTTTGATTTGACTAGTTAAATTTCTGCAGATATAATTTTTAAAATAACTTCAAAATTTTACATTATTTTACTTAAAATTTTACAAAATTGTAACTAATTTGAAAAACTTCTACGAAAAATTAAATTTTTTCTTTTTAATAGTCAAAAGGATTGTATCATTTTTATTATATTTAATAATAATATTGTATTAAATTTAAAATTCATATACAATAATAATCAAGATATTTAAAATTCTTTCAATATTTTCTCGTATAAATAATATTGAAATTTTTTTTTTTTTTTTCAATATACCGACGACATAAAGTTAAAATAAATTTATGCAAAGAAATTCTTATTACAAATTGTACAAATTCTCTTTTGTATAACAATTTTTATTTTATTTACTTTTATATATTGCTAGAGATGTACAAACATTCATATAAATTAGTTTACCTTTTGTATTGTGTACGCAATACCTGTATAAATATAGAAAATTTTGTATAGAAGTATGCAGGTGTGTAATTTGCTTAAATGTCGAATTATTTTATGCCTATGAATTTTAATTTTGTAAGATTTGTTTTTTTTGTCTATGAAATGTATCATTATTTTATTTATGAAGAGCTGCACGTTTTCTTTTTTTGCTATTTAGAAATGTCCCTCATATCATACATTAACCTATGTAAATAATTAAATGACAGAATTGACGATTTTGTCAGTTTTGTGTTTTTAAAAATTTTGTAATTTTTTCAAATTTTAATTTTCCAGCTTTTTTAGTTTTTGTAGATTACAAATAAAAATGTTAGTATTGTTATTGTATTGAATGGTTTGTTCAAATAATTGTTTGCAATTGAAATAATTTTAAGTATATAGATTACTGATAGTTTGAGAAATTTGTATGAAATTGAAGGTGGTTTCAATTTTATGAAGATGAATTGAATTTTTGTGGATGTAATAACGTATTAATTGTTTGTATTTTAAGTATTTTATTAATTTGTATTTTCAGCCGTGACAAGTAGATTAGTGATTGAATCAAAGGATGTAGGCATTGTAAATGTAAAATTCCCGGACAAAAGTTTTTTCGAAATATTTAAAAAAAAGTTTAATATAAATTTAATAATATTCTAATCTAAAGCCGAATAATAAGGAGCAATAACTAAAATCAATTGTAATACAGTAAATACTCGTTGCAATCCAGCAAAGTCACGCTGTATAATACATTGGACACTATAAATATTGTTGAGGAGTTTTTGTTTATATTAACTGCATTTACTTGAACTTTAATGGTATACATACTCGTAGCAAAACCATATAAAATTTAAAGATTTTGTTCTGAAAAGTTTTGCTTTTAGCTTCATTTGTATTGATTTCTCTTAAGTATGTATTGGAGTTAAGTGAAAACAATATTGAAAATCTTATATTTTTTATTATTTTTTATTTTTCATTATATTATTTAAATTGTGCCTTAGTTTTATATTTATATTGCTAATTATTTCTTATTTATTTTTATATTTTTTTAGAATACCAAAATAGATGTGAATTCTTCAATTTTTTTTTAATGATATCATTGAAAATCATCTGTCATTTAAATGCGTCATGTCTGGCCTATTCTAAAAGAATGAACATACATATTATTATTAAAATTATCTAATATTAATCACATAATGTATATTGTAGGAAAACATACTACATATATGTATAATGTATATACAAGTGTAAAAAAATTTATTAAAAATATTTATCTGTTCTAATTATATAATTATACTTAAGTATATATAGCAATTCTTATTATTTTATAGAAAAAAAAAAATAAATGAATTAATTGAAACATATTTTAATTTTTAAAAATCAAATATTTGAAAGCTTTCTATAAAAGTACAGTAAATTTAAAACCCACATATAATATAGTTGATATTTAATTCGCAAAAAAAATTTTATAGTTTTTATAATGATGATGTTAAAGTTATAACGTCAAATATGATATTTTTTATTAGAATAATAACAATTGTATAACAATATTATTTTGTATAGTTTCAGCACTTTTTCAAGCAAAAATATTTTGAAAATAAATTCATATTGGTTTCACTCTGTCTGTTCGTCCGTGCGTCTGTTTCCAAAACTTTTACACCCTTTAAGACAGAAAGATAAAATATTTTACATATATATGAATAGAGATTTATTTCCGTAGAAGAAAATGTTTGTCTATTACAATCTTGTATTTTCGAAACTGCAAGCTTTTCCGAATTTCTATAAATGACGAAAGTTGACGGTTAATGCCATTCCATCAAAAAATATAAATATTTATCATAAATTAAGCAATTAACCTTTGAATTCACTATTCAGTTTAACGATTCTTTAAATGTTTTGCAGTTGTTGAAGGGTAAAGTGCTATTTTATTAAACAAAATTTAATTTATTAATACTTAATATTCGAATAGAAAAATGTATATATATATATATTATTTTTGGTATATGTTAATATTATAAAATAAATAATTGGGGGCTTATGTGTAGGAGCTGTGAATTAAATATTTTTAAATAAATAAAAATTGTATTGTTCTTTAAATGAAAAAGAAGAAAAATATTAATTAAACATAAAAAACAAAATTGTTTATTTTTTCTTTTTCTATTTATTTTGTACATGAGGTTTTTTTTTTAAATACATACAATATGTTAATGCCAGGTATTTAATAATGACGTGAAAAATAATCAAATGAAATAAAATTTATGACGACAAATTTTTAAATATAATTAAAAAAGAAATACTAATAGTTTAATATAAATATTTAATTTGATAAATATTTTTTATCTAATATTAATGATTTATTTTTAAACATTTTATATTTGTTAATAATATTTTAATAATGTACATTATGTATTTTCAGTTTTTAGAATTTATTTGCTATATAATTTTAAAACTTATTTTATTCCAAATGAAAATTGTGTACATAATGTGTAGGCCCCTAATCTAAATTATGTTAATCTAAAGGTATGTGTATGGCATATGTAATAATATTAAATATGACGTTCATTTTTTAAGTTATGTTAGACGTATGTAGTTTATATTTTATATAAAAACAAAAATTAATTTTAGATAGAGTGAAAACTGAATGAAACTTTTCTTTTGTTTCGAAAGTTTTTTGTTGTTATCGAAAATTGTTATTATTAGAAAAAAATATCAATCATCATAATATAAACATCATATTATACGAGTATACTTTGTTTAGTATTGAATTTTTGTTATTATTTACCAAATAGGAGTGCGTCATTAATTTAAAATATAATTTTTTTTTAAAAAACTTGCCTATATTAAAAAAAAATATGTTATTTTGCTTATTAGATTATATTTTATTAGAATATATTATATTAGTAAATCTAATTTAAACACTTTAAGAACAGGACAAAAGAAAGAAATCGAAAATAAGTAAATAATATTCTTTTATATTATCAAATGTGATTTAATTGGTTAAGAAATATATTACGTTTCCAGTTAAGAAGTAGATCAGATATCGAAGGGAAAACGAAATACCATATAAGAAAGATAAGAAGGCTTATAATGAAATTTAAAGTATTCAACCCTTCTGAAAGATTAAAATAGAAAATAAATTATTAATTAATTTGATTAGAATAGTAAATCTGAGATTACGTGTTAAGCTCAGAGAGAAAATAAAATCTTAAGTATGGCCCTTTTCATTAACTACATCGATACGCAGTTTTTTTTTGTAGTATTGTGTCTGTGAAAATCCCTTATATCTTATAATTTTCTAAATTTCATTTAATATATTTATAGTATATTTAGTATATTAGGTATATTTTGTATATTACGTTAATATATTTAATAAGAAATTTGTGGTGCATACTTGACTTTATTTAATTTTTTTTTGGTAGATTTACCGATATTAATTAAATATTTATTTTTTTTATTTTTTTTTATAACTTAATTTAACAGATGTGCTTTTTTATATGTCAAAACGTGCTGTTTTATTTTTATTATAAAATTAAAATGAAAATTGTGCTAATTTCAATTGAATTCCAAATTTAAAATTTGAAATACCATTATATTTATTTTAAAATTTAAAATTTTATTAAATAATTTTTTTTAATATATTTTGCAGCAACTTTAATACTTTTCTTTTAATATATTAATTTATTGCATTATATTATGTAGAATCTTATTTTACACTGCTGCTTAAATATTTCACAAAAGAACTTGTTTACGAGCTAAAATATTATTTTGATTAAATTTATAACCATCATGTCTTATAAATATTATTTTAAAAATGAGTTTAAATAAGTTATCAATAGCGTTAGAATTTCAAAACAAGAAAACAAACTATTTCAAAATTTATTAATTTTTTTTTAAAATTCACTTAAGGCGGTGTTAAATATCTTAACATCTTCATCTAATATTCATTTCAATTTTTTTCTCCTTTTTAAAAATTTCCAAAAGATTGATTATATGTTTATAAGTATAAAAGAAGTTAAAAATAAAAAAAAAACTCCAATCCCTTATATCCTTTTTGCATTGTTATATTGTTAAAAAGGATTCTTATTGTTATATTTGTTATATCCGCACCTTTTGAAAAAAGCAATTGATATCCTGAAGGGTTTAATCAGAAAATTATAAAAAAATTAGGTTTTTTTTGGTTATGTCAATTTTTTTTATAAAGTGAGTGTTTGATATACAGTTTTCAGGATATCTTTATTAAAATTGCTAAAATATTATAGTTATTTTTAAAAATGTGTATTCTAATCTAAAAATTTGTAGGCATATAACTTTTGTAGTTATTTCGAAAATTGTAATTTATTTAAGAATTTCGATATAATTTTTTAAATTATGAATTATTAGTTTTGTAAATTTTGAATTATAATTGTTTATAAGCTTATTTTTTATGCTATTTTAAGATTGTCTTATTCAATATTTGTTAAAAGTGAAATAGGAAAACTTCTTTTAATGCTTAAGCTCCAAAATATTAGGTCATATCAGTGTTAAACTAAATTACGAGTATGTGTACTATCCTCTCTCTAAAACTTATTTGTTTATACATCCCTTATTTTGAGATTCATGGAAAAATTTAATTTTATAGTACATAAATTTAAGTGTTAAGCAAAATTAATAGTTTGAAAAAATTTTAAAATTGAAAAAGTTGGACTAATTGTAGGGAATTAAAATATTATAGCTGTTTGAAATTATATTTAATCAAGTAATAATTCGGTATTATATTTTGCAAACCAAAAAAATACTCTAAATACCATATAAATTTTTTTTTGTAATAAGCAATATTCTGGTCGTTTCATTTAATATTATGTTCTTAATCTTGACCTAAAATTATAACGGTAGATTCATATATGTAGATATTCCTAACCCTTAAATTATAATTTTTTAATATTAGTTTTGAAATTTTTTGCTTTTTAATTTTTATATTTTAAAGAGGTGTTTTCCGTTTTAGGTGCCTTTTATTTAAAAATTATTATTAGATAAAAAGAACGTATAATTAATTTATTATTTATTTATTGCATTTCTTTTTGAAAGGATTAAGAATTATTATATCCTTTTTATTCGTAAAACAAAAATTTAAAATAAAATATAGGTCCTCTGAATCAAATGTGCTTTAAAAAAACATTCGTTTCTACTTATATAATAAATATACCTTACACTTGCATCTATTCACTCTTCAAATTCTCACAAAATTTTTCAATTCAAGACAAATATTCTTAAAAATTAAAGAAAAAAAAGAAGAAATATTATTTACACCTGCTTTAAACTATCATCGCATTTGAAATGTTTTTTATGTTATTATAGTTGCACCTTCTTATTCTTCTGTCAAATATCCTTTTCTTTGTAATTTTTGTTTTTTATTCTAAAAATATACACACATATTGTATTCTCATTTTTTTTTTTATTTTTTTTTGTCAAAATTTTCAAATGTGCCCCAAAAAAGACATTCAAACGCTAATATCAAAGGAATATAGAAAAAAAATTAAATTTGTTTTTTTCTGTCTCAACTTTGAAATGGGGTTTGAATAACGATTATAGGATGTAGAAAGTTGGGATAGTACAAAAAAAGTCGAAATTGATTTTGAATTTTGAAGGAATTCGCAGATTGAAAAGACAGTTTTATTATAGATTAGAAATTGTTTCAAAATCTTATGTCAAGTTTCATCACAATTTTACTAACAGTTTCTTATTTTTTTCACAGAAAAAGACAAAAGAGTTGAGGAGCAGTAAAAATTAAATAATAATACCATCTCATACCGAGTGTTCGAAACTACTACTCAAAGTGTTGAGGGCAGTCGACGCAGTCCCTAGTTCTTATTTCTTTCAAACAACCCTAAAAAAGGCTTGAGGTTGGTCGAAAAATAATTGTAAGAAACCACTGCTCATTTATTCAAAATCAAAATCTCTCAAAAGTAACAAACGGAGTAACAAGTTTTTAATCTATATTCCTTTCAGAAATTACAAAAAACAAATGAAATGAAGTAGAAAAAATTTGGTATAAAGGATGTTTCCTTTTTCGATAACAAGTTAATGTATAAGTGAAAATAACGTAAAAAGAAGTAAGAAGAAGAAAAGAAGAAGAAGAATAAGAATTATTATAAGAAAAAAAAGGGTTCTTATTAAGAACGTTATACACAAAAAATATATGAAAATTGTCCGTGTTCTAACAGAAGTCCTGTCAAGGGCAACTAAATGCAGATTTAGGACGCGACAACTGTTAATATTTTTTTTATTTTATAATGATCCAAATGTGGATAAAGTTTTCTTTTTTTTTGGCAATAGTTCTAAAGAATTTTAGAAAAAAAAAGTCCGGTAGAATAACTAAAGCTAAAATTTTGTTCTTTTCTTATTTGATTGGTTTCATATTGCCTTTATATAGAAATAGGAGGATATAACAAATTGACCTTAACTTGTGTGTGGTTTTTTGGCAAATTTCCTCTTCTTTGCATTATAGGATCAATAAAAATATATATATATATAAAAAGAGCCACAATGTTTATAGGTTATTAGGCAGATTTTTGTTATCTTAATTTTTTATTTTTTCTTGCTATTTTAGTTTACTTTCCTTCCACTATTATAGCTTTTAGGTTATACATAAAAGATTTTGTTTGGCAAATTATAACCTTAGCTAATATTTTGACTGTTTGAATTAATAAATATCATATATTTAAAAGTATTTTTCCAGGTTTTTAGGTATTCAGGTGAACAATCAAAAATATTGTGTGTTTAAATATCAAAAAAAAAAATGTTAATTGGAAATATAAAAAAAAGCCAAGGAAAAAGGAGATAGACAGTAATAAATAAATGATCTGCTGAAATTGAAAGTGGATTTTTGGTGTTCTAAAATAAAGGATTAAAATATAAAAGAGCAAAAAACCGAAGAAAAAGTATCAGAATCAAAAGAAGAGCAGAAGTATTAAAAAAATTAAAATGTTTCATTTTCTGTGTCACAAACATGGTCTGATCTAAAGTCTACAAAACTTTATAATTTTATTACATTTTGAATGTTTTTTGGCAACATTAATTATGTTTTGTATAGCCTTTAAGGCTTATAAAAATTAAAAAAAATGTTAGAAATATTTTATTTTAGTTTTATTATTGTTTTGTTAAAACCTATAAAATATTGTACTCATTGATTAAGTTAATTGGAATTAAGAATATTTTGTTGCATAAATTATTATTTAAGCAGCTGGTACTAAAAAAATTCTAATATTTCTTATATAAGGATATTAAAAATGATTTGCCAAAAAAACACAAATTTATAATCCTTTCTAATTGCTTAAGCACCTTATCAATAATGTTGTCATATTAGATTTAGTATATGTGTGCTTTTTGTTATATGTAGTTAATTACATATATCTATTTTTTTTTATATATTATATTTTAATGAATATAAGAGTTTTATGTTTTAACAGAAATAAATGGTCGAAATTTTGAAAATAACACATTAAAAATTTTAGATAATAAAAATTAAAATCGGGATATGTCTGATGTCTGGAAAAATAATAAGAAGATGAATAAAATTTTGCACATGTCTTGTGCAAAACTTTTATAATCTATAATATTCTTATAATTAATGTTGAATTTATAATTAATGTTGAAATTAAAAATGCAATTTCAAATTTTATTAGTTTTTTTTTTTTAAATAATTATTAAAGTTTCAACATTTTGCTCCATGTAATTTGTGATTCATTTAAATTTATAATTAAGTAAGAATTATACATATTAAGAGTTTGGATAGGTTTAAATTAATTTCATTAATTAAAATTTTAATATACAAGAAGAATTTTTGTGCGAGGAAACCTAAAATTGCGAATTCAATTGAAAGGACTGATAATATACTAGAATGAAAGAAAAGTTTTTAGAAATTATATATATGGTTTGCAAAAGTCTATAAAATTTTTTATAATTAAAGATAAATGTTATAAGATTTTAAAATTAAAATTATGTTTTATACTGAACTTGCATGAAAATTTAGTCATAAAAGTAAATTTGAAAATTATTTCTTAGTTTTAATTTAAAATATGTAATTATAATAATAATTATTAAGCACTTAAATATAACTATGACATAAGAAAATTAATTTGTATTATCACTTCTATTAAAATTAAACTGAAATAGTTTTTCACCTAATTTGTATTTTCTAAAATACATAATTTTCCTATTAAACTATTTATATACATGCATACATATGTATACATAAAATTTATTAGCTAGAAGATAAGAAAATTTTAATTATCATAAATGTCCTCGAGGTCTTTAATGTATGTTAATATTAAAATCAAAGACTATTATTCTTCGGTGTAGACATAAGAATATTCTTCAACTTTTATGATAGAAATATTTTATAATTTATGTACATGCAACATTTAGGCATATTATGATAGTGTGTTTATTAATGATACAGGAATATTAATTTTATACATGCATACTTTTTTTAAAATCATTAACTAAAATCATTATATGCTTTATAAGATTTGAAGTGCGGCAAAATTTTTCAAGTACTTTACAATAATGAAAAAGAAAATAGTAATTTTCTGTAATAAATTGTATGTCTAGTAAATTATAAAAATGATAAAATATTTTTAAAAAAATAAAAATTTTAATTCATTTATGGGGTCTAATACAGTTTAGTATTTTATTAAGTATGCGTGGTATTAAGATATGTTAAGGCTATGCAACGCGCATAAAATGAATAAATTTTTTTATACGTAATACAGTATCTAATAAATTTTAATAGAAATTGTTCAAATTTCGTAAAAAAAACTGAATTTTCTGCAATATTTAAATTCAGATTTTATCCTGAATGTATACGCCGCGCGAAACTCCAACGAGTTTACTGAAATTTTTTTTTAAAAGAACCACACTATTACAAGCCGAAATATTAAGGATTTTCAATTGCTTTTTTCTATTAAAATTAAATTTTTAAAAATTTAAATGCTGATTGTTTTAAACAGCTTGTACAAAAAGTTACTCCATTCGAATGTAAGGGTTAATATATAATAGTAAAATAAATTTTTAAGATATTGAAGATTTTAATTCTTTTTTGTGTTATGGCGATTACAAATTTTTTTTTATTTATTTATTTGATATTATATTTTATTGATATAATTAAATTAATTGGAAATTTATTCTAAAATTCAAAATATAATTTATATTCAACAATCTACATCATCTATATTATGTGAATGTATTTATTTTTCAAATATATAATATAATATAATAATGTTATAATGATTTATAAATTCTATTGACCTAATACATAATTATGATTAAAATTAAATAATAAAATTATTTTAAAAACATGAGAAATGAAATAAATTTATTTATTCTAGAGAAAATAAAATTAATTTGTTAATAATTTTATATATGGTAATTTTAAAGAATCAAATATAAGAATGAAATATTTAAAATATATAAAATTTTCTTATATTTACTTAGAAATATTTTAATGCAAAAAAGTTGATTACTATAATTATTGCTGAAAATATTTTATTACCTTTAATGTTTTAATACTCAATAAATTAATTATAAATAATTTTAAGAATTTAAGATAAAATTGTGTAGTAGAATCTATTCCAGATTTAAAGCTATTATGATTTAAAAATTTTCCTTTATTTCGATTTGCCTGCTGCAAAAAATCACAAATGAAATTAGTACTTTATTTGCTTATAAGCGAATTGGAGAATGAAAAGGTCAATAAGAATTAATTTTTTTTTATTAAATTCGTAAAATTTATTTTATTTAATATTATAAAAAAACTATAATAAATTCAATATTTTAGAAGCATAATTTTAAAGATATTATAAAACGATAAATGAAAATGACATTTTTTTTTTGCAATTAAATTTCATAAAAGTCACATAGGGCTTACACAACAGGTTAAATTTAAGATATCATCTTTTTTTTTTTCATCATCATGTTCACACAATTGACATAATAATGTTAAGGTAATGTTAATAGGTGATTATTTAACAAAAAAAACAAAAATGCTATAAAATTTTATCAATTCTATTTATCGGAATAATCAAAGAAAATTGAAATCGTTGATTGTGCCAAAATGTGTGTGTGTGTATACACACATTTGTCTTAATATTTTGTTTTATAAAATTTTGAATTAAAATTTATAATTTTTATAATGTTGCTATTTTATTTGTTTATAGTAAATGTTTATAATTAATTTATTAAGCATATAAGGTTAGTCATAGATTATTAAGTTTATTTTATATTTTAAAATTGATAAAAATTTGATTTAACAGCAAGATCAAAATTATCAAGTTTTCATTTGTCTGTAATAAGATAAAATGAAGAAAAATTGGAAATTTAAAACAAGTATGAAACTGAGATATTGTTTTAGATTGTCGAAATTACAACACTATGGAGGATTATTCACAATCATTAATTGCCAAGTTATTATATATGAAATTCAATATTAACAACATTCACTTCAATAAATTAATAACTCAGGTATTATATCAAGTTTTCATTTCCTTATATAATGAACCTCAATTGATATTCACAGACTTAGATGCTTAAAAATTTGAGATTTAAAAATTTATTGAAGCAGAAAATTGCAAAAGGGATTGTATCCCAGAATATCTTTAAATGTGAAATTTTTTAAAAAATATTAAGAAATAATAATCCAAGATATTATAGGATTTTCTAAAAATTAACTATGGCAGCTGAAATTCAATATTTTTTTTCTGTTTTATTTTTGAAAAACGCAAACCCAAACGTCAAGAAATCGTATGTGCGCTATTCACATATAATAAATACACATTAATCTTGTACAGATCTATTATAAAATTGTTTCACATAACAAAATTTAAAGAATTGTTAAATTCTAATTTAAAAATTGCTTAAATTTTAACAAATTTCAAAAATACACTTGCGACAAATTAACTTAAGCCAGACTTTATTCATCAACATTTTTAGATTTAATATAAAATCAAGTTTACAAATCTGCAAGGTGGTGGTTTGACATTTTTCTTTTTAGAAGAAAGAAAGAAATAGAACTTATGTACATAGGTATAAATAGCATAAGTCAACATCTAACATTCTTTGATTTGTTTTGTAAATTTTCAAAAAAAAAAAAAAAAAAATTCTTGTTATTCTCGCAGTTCTTGCCTCTATTTATCTTATAAATTTTTTTGTTTAGTTTGTTTTTCTCCGTTTTATTTTATACTTATAGTTTCTACGTTATATACATTTTCTTTTTTTCTCGTTCATCTTTGTTGTACACTTAATTTTTCATAAAACGTATCCAAAAATGATATGTATTTAGAAATCTGTGGTTATAAACAAAAAGAGCCAAAGTCAAATTTCTAATATATTTTAATTTTATTTTCAATATCTTTTACACTCGCACTATCAAATGTTTGAATTCATGTTCAGTCTCGAATTCAGAGTTGATTTAGCAATTAGTCTGTTCATTTGTTTCAACGATAGTTGAAAATATATTGAACTAGGACAACCAAATTTTCACGAATTATCTACATAAGTTAAATTACGGAAACAATTTAATTTGAGTTCGGTTGAAGCAGCATTTGGAATAGTTACTATATATAGTTTCAAAAATGGGTTATCTGTAACTTGCAATCGAAAATTAAATTCTATACAGATTTGGCCGTAAAAACGAGTTTAATTATACAGTAACTTTTCTGATGATATTGCATAAGTTCTAACAAGAGTTTTCATACAAAACTCAAAGTTCACATGAACAAATTTTGGAAACAGAGTACTTGAATCCTTTTATCAGATTTTTGTAAATTTTTTTTCTCTCGCTTTTAAATTAAATCTAAAATTTTATTCGAAGCTACTCAAAGTGCACTTAATTTAGCATGTTTTTCCTTCATACTACAGAAATATTTTTAATGCACATATACATTTAATATTTTATTATGGATTTGACACCTGCAAAAGATGCAAGCAATCACGTAACAAGTAAATAAATATGTACATATAAAAAAATTAAGAAAAAAAAAAGCAAGTTAAGTAATCAAGGTAAAAATATTATGGCAAGTTACAAATTTTTTCTTCTCTTTTTTTTTTGGTTTCTTTAATTTTCTTCTTTATTTTTTTATTTTGCTGTAATGCCTGTAATACTTGCAGTTACTGACGACACATGAACGTTTCAATGAACTGGAGGTTTCTTTTTTTTTGATTTGGTTGGTTTGTGCACAATTTTTCAAATAATTTTTTTTTTTTAGTAAAAATTCTTTTAAAAAATCGAAAATAAGAAGAATAAAAGAAGAATATTTTTTTTATCAGAAAGTTACTTAGAATACCAAATCAATTGAAAGACAAATTTAAAGAATTTTTTTTTTTTTGCTAAGAATGAAATGTGTGCACCTACTTAATATAAACGAATGTAGGTATGTATGTATATAGTTAGAAATTACAATAGCTGGTAATATACATAGCTGGTTTAGTAGTACCAAACCAACCACCACCTTACCGGTTGTACACGTAAATGAGAAAAATTATTATCTTTATGTATCTTATACTTATGTAAAACGTTGAATTCGAGTATCTCCTGTGTGCTAGTACGTAGTATTTGTATACAAATTCGCTTATATTATGCTGATAAAATGATGAAGTTGTTGTAGTAAAGAAATTAATTTAAAATTTAAAATGATTATTTTGTCTTCTATTACATATTGCTGCCTTCATTATACTCTTTGGTTCTATAAGGTTTTAAAGTATAGTTGGTGCAAAAATTGTAAGGTATAATTGTTATATTTTGTACCTACATGTCTTTTCACTAGTTATATAGAATTTTTGCATTTTATTGTTTTTTTTTTAAGAAAAAATGAACATCTTATTCAAATTATAGTTTAAAATTCTAAAAGAGAAAAAATATTTGAAAATTACATTGTTAATCAAAATAAAAATTATTCCATTTTAGTTGCTTTGGCGTATTACAGTTTTTTTTTTCCAAAACTAATTATTAATCATGGCACTCAATCTATGATTTATATAACTTTATGGATGTTATTTATATTGCATAGAGTACGCGCTTGCATAGAATAATAAATGTTTTTGATTCTTCATTGAATCATAATATTATGTGTAGGTATACACACTATTATTATATAATAAAAACATATTAGGTGTGTGAAACGCGGATATACAACTAATTTTTAAAAATTTAGTCCTCTTACATATATATAGAATGTAAAATAGGTGCAAAATTAAATGTTTTATTAATAAAGTTTTGTGTATATAATTACAGAAACTATATGCAATATGCATGTTGGCGTATCCTCAATAAATATTCTGTGGCTTTCAGGAAGAACTATCTAAGTCGAAGAAAACATTTTTCAATTTAATTAACATTTAATGTTGAAGGTTTTTACTGAAGTATTCTGCACGATTTTATAATAAACTGAAACACATCGACTGAGTTTTTGCAAGATATACTATCAAAATTAAACAGGACATATAAGCTTGAAACAATATGAGAAATTCGGTGTAGCAAGTTAAATTTGAAATTTATGTAAACTTTTGGAGGTAAAATTAGTTCAGTACATTTTTATTATGAAAATTTGCTAGCGAAAATAATGGAAATTTTAAATTTTTAGAGACGACACAACTTGGCCACTCAAAATTGTCGCTTATGACCACTAATTTAATAATAACATCAATTTTTGTAATTTTAAGATAAATTTGTTCCAATTCTAAAGTAATAATAAGCAATTATCATGAACATACCAGGATAATTTTATCTACATAATATAGCCAATATTTTATACAAATTAAAAATAATTCGATGGGAAATTCATTTTTTTTATAAATACACGCAATAATTTGATAATTATTTCATTATTAAATTGTAATTTATTAAATTGAAATTCAAATCGTATATTATATGATTAGGTGCTATGTGGGTTTTTTGACTAATAATATGCTATAATTTTCTCTTTATTATGATCTTAATAGTCTTGTTTTTCTCTTGTTAGTTCCCATAAGTTAAAATTAATTAGTAGCCGCATTACTCGGGAAAAATTACAAGTTATATAGAGAATGAAATTATAATCAAACACAAACCGCGATAATTAGTTTTTACAAGAAATCAAGAATTTGTAACAAGTCTTAAAATATAATTATGTATAATTTTTTTTTTTTCCAATTTTAAATAATCATTAAATTTTTCCAAGCTTCTGTTAGATTAATGTATATTTTTTGAAAATTACTAAGTTTTTTTTAAATATTTTAGCAAATTATCAACAAAATTTATTAAATGTGAATTTTACAAAGTGTTAATAATCTAGTATACTATCAGTAAAGCATTTGAAAAGAAAAGAATAACTTTAAAAATTTGATGAATTTTTGATGACTTTTTATACTAAAATTAGTTTAGAAATGAAAAAACCTGCACAAAAATTTTTCGTAAAAAAATTCAATTCATTGCTTTTATTGTATAATTATGAGGGTTAAAAAATTGACAAAAAAACTCACTAATAGAGCGAAGCTATTAAATAAGACAAAAAAAAAAAATTAATTTGTATCAAACACCTTTTGTTAACAAAAAACAAATTCTGCTTTTGTAATTGTTTTTTTTTTTTTTTGTTGCTTGTTTTAAATATCTGGTGGTGATTACCATCAATTACTTTTATTTATTATAGGTTTTCCCCGAAAAAATATACAAGCTATAATAAAAAAAAATTAACCAACATTTGCTTTTTTTTTTTGCGAATTTTTGGAATAAACCGCTTAAATGATGGTATTTAAAGAGATTTGCCAAAAATTACTGTTTTTTTTTTGCTTAATATCCTTTGATAATCAATTATCATATTAAATTTTTAAAATACTATATATGACTAAATTAAAATAAAATAATAAAAATTTTCAAAGCACCTGACTTGCATTAAGAGTCACAAAACTTTATTTGTTTAAAAATTGAAAAAAAAAAATTAAAATTGCAAAAATTGTTCTTTTTTTTTATAAAAATTCAAAATTTTCCTTAAAGGAAGAAAGGAATTTAGGATACGATTTTATAATTTATTAAATTTGGGGAATAATTACTTAAAAATTAAGGGTATGTGTTCCAGGCGGACAAATATCCTTTAAAGTTTCAAGTAAATTATTATGTCAAATTTTTTATTTAATAAAAATTCTCTATTCAAATTAACTTTCGTTGCATTTGCATAGTATATAATAAATTTCGATAAAATTAGGCAATTGTTTAGATTTTATGTCCACTGTTGGGCGCTATTAAAATTATGTTACAGAAGTAGCAACTCTTTTTAGGTGAAACCTAAATGAAATCTAAGAAGAGTTCTAAATCTATGAAGAGTTCGCAAAACAAATTTGAATCTTAATTCTTATGCACATAAACTCCTAACCGCAATGGTAATAAAAATTTTACTTACATAATTTATTTTTTTAAATATTTTTTGTACATAATTGAAATTGCTCACGCACATTAATGAATTAAAAGATCGAGAAGAAAACAAAAGTACAAAAATAAAACGAAAAAAGAGAAAATACGAAAAAAAACACCCTCCCTTTTCAAAATAATAACGATAAAGGTACTAAAAAAAATTCACTTAAATTTCCCCCAACAAAACAAATTACAAACAAAAAAAAATCCTTTCAATCCTTTCAATTTCTTTTCATTATCTACTTAAAATTTTGAAATTTTATTACAAACTTTTTTGACGAAAATTATTTCTCTTTTTTTTTGGGGGGGGGGGGAACAAATTGTCTGCATATTGAGATTATTGATAAAAAGGATATTTTTTTATGTTCATATTATAACTAGTAAGGTGACGTTAAACGAAAAGGATTTTATTTTATTTTTTTCTCTCTTTCTCTTATAGATTTTAGATAAGTTCACCTTTAAAGACTTGTTAAAGGTTATTATTATGTTGAACCTAGGTTTTTTTTTATTTATTTTGAATTTACTTGTACTTATGTATACAAAAAGACACTTGTACATTTGATTATTTTTACCTTTTAGCACAGGAAGTTAGAATTAAAAAAAAAAGGTGCATTTGCGTTTTTGGTTTTTCTTTTGTGTAAATTTTGCTTTGAAATTTTGTGTTTCTTGAATTACAATGGTGTTTTGAAATGATTTGTAGGAATTGTCAAAATTTTGGCAAAAATTTTAACATTTTTTTTTTGATTTTTTTATTTCTAGCACAAAAAAAACAAAATACTTAAAATATTCTTTAAAAATATTTTTTTTTTGTTAATGTTTTTGGGGTTCTTCTTAATCTGCATTGCAAATCAATACACTTGCATACCATTTGCAAAGTGAAAATAATTTTGTTCTTGTTATCAAAAATCAAGAATAAAAATTCAATAAAAAAATTTGGAAAATATTTTAAAATTGAAAATATTGTAAAAAGGACATCAAACCGGATGTGGTAAATAGGGTGTTGTTTTTTTTTCTTTAAAATTTATGTGTCTTTGTTTTTTTTTTTTGTAAAAAATTAAGTTGTTCCAAGATTAATTTCAAGGTTCTATTAGATTTTATTTCAATTAAATTAAATTATTCTTATTATGTCATAGTTATTAGAACAATGGAACAAATAAATTGGTTTCTCTCAAGCAAATCCATTTGACATTTCTTAGGGAGGCCATACTTTAGAGTCCACAGCGCATTTGTAGCTCATTTGCGGTGATAATGTCATCTAGCATCAAATAAATTTTTAAAATTTTTCTAATTTAATTGTTTGATCTTATTTCTGGAATTTTCTTCTTTATTTTGGTAAAGTTATTCATGATTTCATTATCCAATAACTTAGGATTTATGTCAGAAATCAATAAAATTGTAAGTTGTAAGCAAGTGTGTATGCAAATATTCAAATATATTTATATATTTATATAAAGGCATTAAATACAAAATTATAATTATGGAAATATTTTTAATATTCAAGGTAATCATTAAAATCAATGACATATTTTCTGTCAGTGTCATTTAATTAAAATTTATAAATAATGTCATTTGAAACAAATATTCTTTCCAAAGTTAGAATTAAGAATATTATCTGTGTTTTTCTGTTTGTGTTTCTCTCTGTCATATAGAATTCATCTTACGTAATTTTTTTAAGTAATTTTGGAATCATTCGATAATGACAATAATTTTTTTTTTTCCTAAATTTTATAATATTTGGATATTTTCCAAATAAAATCTTTGTAAACAATTTGGTGCTGTAAATGTTATAAACAAAGTTGTACGAGTATGTTGCTATACTATACTTATACTTATGCATACACCAATTATTGAAAAAATATGGCAACATCATTTAAATAATTTTTCTATTTTTAAAGTGGATAATAAAAAAAATTTAATTATCAATATTTTTATTGATAATTTTTTTTCTTAATTTAACTGTAAATAAATTAATAATTATTTGATAATTATTTAAAAAATTAAAATTAATTATGTATATTCATATAAATTATATTTAGTATGTGTGTATCGGTTCTTAAATAGCCTAACGTTATTAACATTGCTTTTTACCGTCCGTATTGCATACAATAAGGCAGGTTATGTGATGGCATTTTTCAACAGAAATACACTTCTCCTTAAAAGGGAAACGTAAATAAACTAATCTTGGCTCTAAGATTAGAGTCAGGTTTCGAACTCCACAAAGAGCCAATTAAATTTTTTTTAGGAATATTAAATAAAAACTTACTAATTTCTTTAAAATCAGAAGAAGTGTTAAAAAAGGCTTTTTAATAATCTTTAAGCTAAACTAGACAATATACATTCCGGTCGATTGTGTGCTGAACACATCAGATTTTTTATTCGTTCTACACTCAATAATTATTATTTATTTTTACATAAAAATAAAATAAATTAAAATTTAATACCATTTTTGTTAAAAGAAAAAACAAAACAAAAAATATAAAAATAAAAGAACAGTAAAAAAGCCCAATAAACCAAAAGTCAACAAATTAATTTATAAAAATTGAAAATAACATTACATAAATGATTTTGACATTTTATATGACAGATAATTGATTAAGAATTTAGTTAAGTCATTTTTTTTTTCTATATTTATTTTTTATAAAAAAAAAAACAGTGACTAAATTTGGTTTAGGACTAAAATTTAATATCTGTAAATGAATGATTAAAATTAATAGATAATTAACGTTTTCATTTTGTATGAGAAAAAATACAACATAATTATAATTATGAAAAAAAAAAAACAGTTCTTAAAAGGTTTGAAATTCAATTAATTATAATAATCGACATTAAAATATCTAAGTATATAATGATTATTACCATTTTTATAATAATTTTTTGAAATATCATACATACAATTATATTTTTTATATTTATGAGTTTGTATAGCTAGTATATAGTTCTTTTAATGGTGTTTTAATCAAGGCTATATTGATTATAAAAATATAGTGTTAAGCGTAAATAAATATAAATAATTAACGCATTTGTTTAATAAACAAAAAAAAAGAGAGAGAGAGAGAAAAAAAAAGAATATTTTTATTTTTGTCTATAATTTATTTTATTTATTTTTTTCATTGCAATTAATTAATTAATCTTTTTTATATTAATTAAATGCAAAAATGGTATCATTTACGTTCATTACCAGACAAATAATATAGACTATATGAATTTGCACAAGAAATTGATACTAATAAATAATTATTAATTGATAATTAAAATTATTGAATGCTCATTATGGATATTTGAAAGTGTATGAATATAATATAACAATATGTAAGTAATTACCAATTAGTAAAGGTATGAGTTTTTATAATTGAAAAATATTAGTTAATTGAAAGAAATTGTTAAAATTCTTTATTGTATAAACAATCAATTTCATATAACGATATATTAATATTGACATTTTTGATATCTATTAATTTAAAATTAAAAAAAAATATTTAAAAAATTCATAATTAAATTACAATTAAATTATCAAAAAAATAAATTAATTACAAAGCAAAGAAAATTGTATAATTATTAATAACAGTAATAACAGTAAATATTAAACTTTGCACTTGTCGTCCTATAGATGTCAGGATAAATTACAGTATAATTATGTTAATCAAATTATGTTCAGTTAACATTGTGTAGGTTTTATAATTATGCCTTTGAGGAATTTGTTTTTTTGACTGAATTATACAAGTTTTCAAGAGGTATTGTTTTTACACGAAATTCCACATGCTATATGATGTTAGAGTAATTTAAACGCAAAATTATTTTTAGAAAAATGGTTGTCATACACTATATAATATATATAGGGATATATTGTCTAACCGGCAAAATTGCCTTTTTTAGGACTTCATAGTTTATTTTTGATTTGGAATATTTATTATAATTCAGTGTTGTTTAAGATATTTTAAAATTTTATATTCCAGCTCTAATTGCAAGTATTTAACAAGTACACATAATTATATCTCGATATTATTGTCATTCAGATCAGTTATCTACCAATTTGAAACCTAATAACGCAACGAAACCGGGGCATGACTATTAATGATATCATACACTATGCTCCTTCTGGAGGCGAAAAAAAGCAAAAAATATTTTCATTCACATATTCATTTATTTGTCTATCTATACTGTAATTACGATTGAATACGATAAACTGAAAATTACTTTAAAATTTTTTTTTGTAGTTAAATATTTTTAAAATTTTATTAAATTTAAAAAAAATTACTTTAAATAGGGAATAGAGATTTCACTTAATTATTTAGTTAATCATTAAAACATACGCATACAAAAGTTTATTATACATGATTATAAAATAATATATGGTAAAATATTTTATAATTAAAATGTCAGGTCGTAATTGATTGTAACGTATAAGATCTATTTAATTCATCAGTATTCATAACAAACTTACAGTACAAGTATGCCTTAATAAAGGGACTCAAATAAAATTCAGAATACAAGAGCAATTCTACATACTGCAAATACAGTAATTTAAAATTAACAAGAGAGTATATGAAAAGATAAATCAGAAAAAATTAAATTATCTCATCAACATTTCAACATAAAAAAATTTTGCAGTATTTTAAAAAATCCATTATTTTTTAAAAACCAATTAGCCATGTATGTGCTATGCAAAGGTATAAAGATACTCGTACGTAAATGAATTAGTATGCAATCAATGCAGTGCAACTATATACAATTAAAATTATATTAAGACCACATCTTTATTCATATTTTATTGAAATTTAAAAAAAAAAAATTAAAGTTCTAAATTGGTTATGTGTTAATATTAATTTTAATGATTATTTTGAAGACATTTTAATAAACAACATAAAAAGTGCTGCCGTTTTCATAAAATTTTTTATTTCAGAATTTTTATAATAATTGTTTGTAAACATAATAATGTCAAAATACGTGAGAACTGTTAGTTTTTATTCAACTAAAAAATTAAAATCTACTTATATACATATATATATATATATTTATATATACTGTGTAGAAAAACGTATAACAAAAAATTAATGAACTTATTAACCTTAAAATTAATAATATAATCAATCATATTTTTATATAAACACTTACATATATCAACAAAGAATATATCCAAGCATATACATATATAATATCCAAGAATCCAATTAATTTTCTAAATAGATTTTAATTTTCAGTTTCATTTTTATAATTTTTTATAATTAATTTCTTTAAATCATGACAAACTGTCATTATGATTATTATTTTTATCTTTTCTCATATATACATGGTATTCTGCTAAAAAACTTTGGTTTTGATTTCTGCTTAAATCATCTTCTATATAATATAATGAAATTTTTTTCTTATTTTTATATTTTACGAATAAAAAAAAAAACATATAATTTTCTTGTTTTCCTCTTCTTTGCCATCTAGAATGTGTGATATCAACTTAACTTGTCTCTGACATCGTATATATAATCGTATATTGTAGTAGCAAATGCACGAGTTTAATATTTTTTTACATATTTATGTAATTACATATTATATGATACATGTATATACATAGATGTATGTACATAAATAGTAATTATATGGATATGTGCAGTAAATTACTAATAAAGTTTAAAAATTTTAAATTTATTTGTAAAACAGCGAACAAAAAGCAAAAATAGCAAACAACATAAAAAAATCAATAACAAAACAGAAAAATAAAGCGTGCAAAAAAAAAAAGCTAACAAAACGGCAAAGTATAAAAATCACATGCAATATTTATTTCCATTTCAGAATTCAAGGTCAGCAAGTTAAACACTTGCCTGCTTCGTATACATACGTTATAATATGTAAGAGCAATGTACATGTATACATTATATACTATACATATGTACGAATATAGGTATTTCGCATCAAAATCTAAAACATGGACTTCTTCTCTTCTATATATATAATAAAAAGAGAAAAACAACATTATGTAAGAAAAATAAAATAAGAAAAATCAAAGACTTGTAAGTTTAATAATAAATAAAACTGAAAAAAAAATATTGTAATTCACTTGCAACGGCAATACATATATACGTATGTGTGTAGCAATAGCAATGCACAACGCAAATATAACTGAATTTTATTACATTACACAAAATTTTTTGTTACCGGCTATTGTAAGCTTTAAAATAGTCTGTATAATACCCTAATAAATAAACAAAAAACTAAAGCTTTCGAAACTATTCGTTAGAATTAATTTTCATGGATTTTATCCTCCATCCCCCTACCACCAAGCTATCGTCTCCCGAACTTTGTAATATTTGAATTTTCTTCACCTTATATTTCTGAAACTGTAAGCTTTTCCAAATTTCTATAAATCTACAATACTAACGGTAAATTTTATTCATTAAGAAATATAATCATTTATCATAGCTCAAAGAATCAACCCTTGAATTCGAGCATAATACTAACGTCTCTTTCAATTTTTATTTATTTCATCCTAAATGTATGCAATCTTTTGAAATATTTTGTTATATTAATGAAAGTAATTTGAATAGACTTTTAAGAGTAGTATTTCCATTTGTTGAAGGGAAAAATGCTACATTTTACAAATCATTGCGGCTTTACCAAACTTCATTATTAATGTGCGTTAGTGTTCCGTAATACTAGAACTGTAGAATGCCTCATATTCATGTAAATAATTTTGCCAGTAATAAAAGCAAATATGTATACCATCATAATATATTATTGAACAAAAAATAGTTTCTGTATACAATTATTTGCTGTTTAAGCGTATGAAAATAAATAAAAATTGTATAACTATTGTAAAAGCCAATAATCAGTTAAGATTTTATAATGGATTTTAGTTTCATAGCTTTAAAAGCTAAACTACATTTTAAATGTGTACACATTTTATTCATATATATACATATATACATATATATGACATGATACATATATGACATATATGATATATATATATACCTGTAATTTGTATTATAGCAAATTATTATTATTTTTTTTTTTTTGAGTTTGCCAACTTGAAAATTATTTATAGGTTAAGATTACGCGTTGAAATTTTTATTATTTTCTTACGTTATTTCTTATGTTTGTTGTTATATGTATGTTTTTGCTTTATGTTATGTTTTTAAACGTTATGTTTTTGTATTAAAGTATTATTATGCTATAATATTTTAAAAATTTTCAGTTCATTTTTATATTTTTGTATTTTTTTCTTTAATTTTATTCATTCATAATATAAATTATGTATGGTTAGATGCAATAATGATGCTGCAGTTGTAACAAAATATAATCTTAAATATTTATGTATATGTATATGTGTATATGCAATTTTTTGTGTATATAATTATGTTTTTTATATTGTATTTTTAAAATATATCACGTCATTATTTTTATAGCCTATAAAATTAAAGTTAAAATGGAAAAATAAATACAGCTAAATATAAGTATATACATACATATATATATGGATGTATGTATATAAAATTTATATAGCAAATATATGATTTTAAGTTTGAAGTTATTAAATTTAATGTTTTTTTTTTGGTTTTTTTTTTCGTTTCCAACAAATTTATTACTTTAACATTAACTATAAAGTGTTAAAAATGAATTGATTGTTTGTATGCGATTGTTGGTACCATCGAATTAAAATCGTAAATTTTTTACAGATCATTTTAATTTTGTTTTTGTTTTTTTATTTTTTGGTTCTTAATAAAATTTCATTATCTGTTTGTCTACCTCTTTCCATTCCACGCTTTTGATTTAAAAAATCCTTTTAAAATTATTTTTTATAACAAAAAACCTTAAAATTGTTAAAGAAGAAAAATGATGAACCAATAAGAAAATTTTAAAATTATTTCCTTCTTTTTTAATTCTATAAAATTTTAAATATAGTTTTTATGAAAAATTTATAATTTTTAAATGCAATACAGTTTTTTTTTGTATTTGTTCATTTATTTATCATTCTATAATATTCTTAAAGTAATAATTATTTCAAAATGTCAGAAACTGCCTCATTCTTATCACATTATTTTAGTTACTGTATAGGCAGAGAATAGCAGAGTTGCAATTGTCTAATGTAGTTAGTTTTCCATTGATAAAAATATGTTTCGAATGAAAAGTTACAAGATGATGAATTTAAGCGATATATTAAAAAAAATGAAAACTCTAATATGGATAGTGACTAAAACGGTACGAACTACAGTTCCTTGATTAATATTATAAGTGTTTCTCAATTAATATTTCAGAGTTTTAATATTACAGTTGTAATTACTGTAATATATATATATATCTCATATATCTTATATATATCTCATATATCTTAACATATTTAGATTTGCTCCTATTAAAGTTCTATATACAAATATTAATTAATATAAAAGCTGATTGTTAATATTATTATAACGTATATTAAATGCATTATTAATTTAAACGTCATAACCATTTTAGTTTTTAATTATGAGAATCTGAATGATCTTAAATAGTATGAGAAAATTTTAATTATATAATTATATTGTAGATTTTATTTTAATTTTTAAAATTTATATCATAAAATTTATAATATTTATTTAATAAAAATGTAATGCTTATTAAATTTCATATTATAAATTTTAGTATGATATAAGAAGAATAACTAGTCTGTTAATATTTATTTAATTTCAAATTCATTTTTTATATTGTGTTAATATTGTAACACTTTTTTGGCGTATACATAAGTGATTTAACAAATCAATTGCGTGCAATTATACCATAAAGCATAACATATTAATTAAATATATTTATTTTGTAATTAATTATAGAGCTTAATTTAATTTAATATTTTAATCTTAATTTCATTTTCCCTCTTTATACTTATATATTTAACTGAATTTGTTATATATATACTTAAATTTAAAAAATAAATAAATAAATTAGTTAAATATCTAGAATTGAAAAAAAAATATTTTATTTTTTTGAAAATCATTTATTTTAATAGAAAATTTGTTAAATACGAGTACTCGTATCTATTAAAAAATAAAATAAAAATAATAATAATTATTAGCCGCTTAAGCCGATTACTAAATGTAATTTTAAGTATTCTTTTATATATGTAGATGGCATACAACCAGCAGTTTTAAAAATTTAAGCTTAAATTTGTTTTAATGGCGAAAAAAAAAATGAAAAATCAAAAATAAATGCAATAGCAAAAATATTTAATTAATTTGTTAATATGTCATAAATTATGATAATTGTTAAAACGGTTATTTTGCTGTTTAAATGTTTTTTTTTCTAATAGTTAAAAAATAAGAAAAAAAAAAGCAGCATAGATTGTTTGTTTATCGCTGTTTAGTTTTTATCTTATTAAAATTCTAAAAATTCTTATTATTTTTTATTTTTTTGGCTTTGGTTTTACAAGTTTGTGTGTTAATGTTCTATACGTTCATAAAAAAAAATATACAACAGCTATGTGTGCGGTTCACAAGTTCTAAAATATATGCTATATAATAAAGTGTGTGTTTTATTGAAAGATTTAACCTTGCTCCACAATGTACTTTAAGAAAAAAAAATAAAATTGAAATAAGATTTTTTTTTTCAAATTAGAAAAAAAGAAATAGTACTAAAAAGCTGTTATATTCTCTATATACTCATATATATGTATGTACATACTAATAAATTGAGTGTATGAATGAGTGTACGAAATGTGTATATGGTGTATTTTTGTTGTACTTATATAATAATTGCGCGAGATGCGAAATTTGTTAAGTGTTTTTGACAGGGTTATTGTGTTATTAAGTCAAATGTTAGTTACTAGATTCTCATTAAAAAAAAAAACACAAATTTCTTATTTTATTTTTTATATATAATATGTGTATATATAGTTATGTATATCAGTATATGAACATTGAATAGGTGTGTATGAATTTATACGTTCATATTGTACCATCGTATAGAGATGCATGAAAGTACAAAATTTGAAAGATTTACAAATTTTCCTTAAAATGAAAAATGTCATATATATAAGTCGATTCTTATGTCGAAAACTGAGATTATATTTAATTCTTTGTGTTTATAATATTATTTAAATTCTATGCATGCGCAAGGTCTTGTAGTCAAAGAGACGAACCGAATATGGCCTTTTACATGCAATCTAGTACTAGACAAATATGAAGGCTTGCCGGTTACTATCAAATTAAAAAGAGATACTTTACATGCTGAATATTTCATCTAGGAAACCCACCTATCTCGAGGTATACTAGTACATATACCAGTTAACATCTTTTAAAAAACGAAAAGGCCCATTGAATATAATTTCAAATTTCTGTCCCAAGAAGGATAGTCGCAACTCAATTTATTTGAGTTAACTAATTTTTAAGAATTATTATGTTCTTACCATTTACCATTCCGAAAACTAAATTATAATTATTTTAAAATAGTTAACAATTTCGAAATTTTGTATACTTAAGTATTTTTAAAATTTAATTATTTTTTGTATTGAATTCATTTAAAATTTTTATAAGAATAAAACTGCTTAAAAAGCATTTTAAATTAGTGTTGAAGATAAGGTGTTGAAACAAAATAATTAAGTGTGTATGTGAATTTACACCATAATACAATACATAAGATGCATAATCTGTAAAATATCAAAGATAAAAATAATGACAAAAATTTAACATTTTTACAGAAAATTACAAAAAAAAAAAAAATTAAATATTTTTACTTCATTATTTATTTTAATTTTATTCTTTAAAAAACGACTTAAGTATTTGTTTAGCTATTCGAACGCGTTCATATATTGGCAACAATACTGTAGAGTTTATTGATTCTGATATTATTGGTATTTATAATTAACAAATAAATTAATAATGGTAAAAACAAAAAAAAATTCGATATGATATGCATTGATGATATCTGCAATTAAGATCTTTAAAAAAAAAATAAGATATCATGCATGCTACTTTTGAAAAACAAAAATTTATTAAATGGTGTTAAAGGTGTTGGAGGTGTTGACACTAAATCATATAATTATTATAAAATTAAAATATATTAATTAATTATTATATATATAATATGTATAATAGTTTAGATATAATGTGCATTTAAAAGCAAAAAGTAATTAATTAATATTTTTGAAAAAAAAAAATCCAAATTCCAATTGTCCTCAAAGTTACTTAACATTAGTTCACATGAAGGAATAAGTCAAGCTACATAAATAATGCAATAACCTACAAATATTTTGATCCTTGGTCATATACATAAGTAGTTTTCACAATTGAGAAATTTTTGTGTAAATTTGGCAATTTTCATTTTGGAAATCTAATGTTGCCCTGACTGCAACAAAAACCCAAAAAGTTTAATTGTTATTAATTAGAAATGGATGATATTATTTCGAATTTGCCATTATTTTAATGCCTTCCATTAAGTTAATAGTAAAAAATCTCTACTTGAGACTATATTGTAGTATAATTACTTTTCCTGATAATATAAAGTTTATAATTCATATACCTTTAACATTTTGATCATTGAAATTATAAAAATTTCGTTTTTAAATTATTGAACTCCACAATACCTGTAATGAGAAGAAAAACAAAATAATTAATTAAAAATTTTGATTATTTGAATATAATATTAATATAATTAATTGTCAAGGAACTTTACGTAAGAAATGGATAAGCTGCTTCTTCTAAGAAATATTAATTATGGCTTTACTTTAAGGACATCGTGAAAAACAAGTTATGTTCATAATATATTCCTAACAAGTTGAAGTTATATTCATAGAAATAATGCAAAATTATATTATATAAGACATTCATTTTTAAATCATTACAAATTTTTTGAAAATTTACCTAACCAATTGTACAGTTCACCTCACCAATTTCTCAGAAAAATCAATAATACTAGAATAAAACTATATTATAATTAACTTTGATACTAATTCATATACACACATATTCCAGACTTATGTAATATTTAATGTGATTTTTTAAAAATTATCACCACCTTCTCATAATTTTTTATTATAATTGACCAAATTTTTTAAGGTTAAATTTAAATATCGGGCGTCTGTCATTCAAAATTTAAACACATTTATATTAAGGAAAATTGCTAAATACACAATACAATAAATGTCAATTTATAATTTAATTTCTTTATAAGTATACAATATAACAGTTTTATAAATTATTTATATATAAATATGTACTTGAGAATTTTTCATGATCCTTTTTTAATTCTAAAATAAGAACAAAATAATATGAAGTAGAGCAATTGGAGAAAAAAAAAGTTCTTTTGAATATAAAAGACAATGAAAATAAGAAAAGAATAGAATTTCTGAATGAATTCGTTCATAATATAAAAATTTCATATAACATGTATATACAGTTATGGATATATAAATGTGTATAACAGTATAGTGTGACAGTTTATTTAGTGCACTTTTAAGGTGGTGTAACCTTGTAACCGAATAAGGTTTTTTTTTTTGATTTCTTGAAATTTAATTTCGTAATTATTATATTGTTTGTATATGTTATATAATAATAGTATAATGGTGCATTTTTTTTTGCAATATTTTTTTATATATAAATAAATTATATTTTTGGATTATTATTATATTTAACCTATAAAATATGAACGTAAATAAACTAGTTTAAAACTTGGATAATAATCCAGTTATAAATTTAATATAAATTTTAACAATAATAATGATAATTGTTGTTGACAGACTAGTTATAATATGTTATAATATAAGAGTTTTGACAATCAAATAATTTTTGAAAAATGAATTATGATTTTTATAACATATAGGTACTGTTATATAAATAATATACATATTTAAATTGTATGTATTTACAGAAATATTATATATGGCGATTATTTTAAATCATAATTTTTCTTTATTTTATTTATGATTATATACCATTTGTTATACTGCAATTATATCAAAATATTTATATTAAAATTTTATGTAGGCTGATTTTGCATAATTTTATAATAATATATGGGTTAAGAAAGGCATGATTTTTTTTCTGATTAATTGGAATTTATTTAATATCAATAATTTATAAATTAAAATTTTAAATGATGATTAATGTTAATTGTATGTAAAATCTCAGTAAAATCATGTGTAAATATTTAAAAAAAAAAATTAAAAAATTTCATGAGAAATAAGAAACGGTTATAACAGCCTATACTGTCTAAAATAAACAATAGTGAACAACAAACGGCGGAGAATGAAGATTTAAGTAAAGAGTTTTAAGTGAAGTTTAAAATTAAATTTCAAGATGAAATTAAAGTATCTATTTAATGAAATAGGAATTTAGACTAAGTATATATTTTACAACATTTTAAGATGTAATATAACTGTAATTTTTATATTATAAGTGTTAACAGTTATTGTACACATTTTACATTGATCACCACAGCATGTTAGATGACATTATAGTTCTCAGAGAAGTTCCGTAGGCGTATAGTATCTAATATATAGTGAGAATGGGGTTATATATTAAAAATGCAATAGAAATTTTAATTTAAATATTAAAATTTTCAATTTAATAACTCAAATATTTAAAGTAACAAAATTTTCACATTCAATATGATGTTACCGCGTAAATTTTAAAATTTTAATTTAACATCAAAAGAATATTAATTAATAATATAAAATTATATTATTAATTATAATTAGTAATTAAAATCTTTTATTATCAATTTAAAATTTAAAATTTCATAAATTTTTTCAAGGGTATATAATAAAAAATTCTAAATAATTTTATTTTGTTGAAAATTTTTTAAAGATTTCAGTTTAAAAATTAATTTGGAGAAAAATATTAATAATTAAGTTATCGTTTACAATTAAAATTTTAATTAATTTTATTATTAATATAAAATAAATTCAAATATTTTTTTAAATACACAAAATCATTATTAAGATTTTCTAATAAAAAAATTATTAGTATATTTTTATTAGTTTTATTTCCATTAAAAATCGATCCTAATTTATTATTTAAATTCAAAATAAAAAAACAAAATTTTGTTTTTATTATTAAAAATATAATATTTAAAAAAATCACTATAATTTCGATCATATTTAAATTAATTTTTATTCTTATAAATAATCTTAATTGAATTTAAAACCATAATAATAACATAATCAAGATTATATTAACTGTTATCAACACACATTTACTTATATAATTATTTATACATAAATGTATATGTATTCTATATACCGTATAACAAGTATAGCGGTAACATTTTTTTTATTTTTATTATTTTCAAGGGTAGATCGTTCTATATTTGCATACATACTAGTATATACGTATGCATAATAATGTATATATATTTTAACAATCATATATACTATATGTATAACAAAATTTAATCTACATAATATTATTATTATCGAATATAATATTAAGGCATTGTAATAAATTCTTAACTGTCTTTATATGACATTAACGATTATATGCATAAAAGCCTACTTTTTTTTTTTTTTTAATGAATATAAAATTTTCAAATTGTATTTATGAGCAACTCATGCATATATGAGTTGCTCATATTTAAAACTAAAATATAAAAATTGAAAGTTGAACAAATTATTTTGTTTGATTTTGTTTTTGTTTTTGATTTTGTACAACTATATAAAAGCAATAATAACAGAACTGTATCAAAACCGTTATACACATATCTGTATATGAATATTGATAGATAGAATAGAATTTTGCATATTTTGAATTGCATATTTAATAATAATACTGTTCTATAATTGATTTAAAATTCGTATACTTTCATACTTTCAAAATTTTTTTTTGTTAGAATTATTCATGTTTGTGCCCATGTTCTGGCGGCAATAAGTATAAATGCCTGGTAAAATTGTGATATTGGGTATATTGGTTTTTAAAAATATAAATTATTAAAATTTGTATAACAGTTTAGAAAGTATTTTATTAACTTTTAAACTGTTATACAATGGCATGAAAATTGAGAAAAGCGAGTAAATTTAAATAATTTTTCATTTAAAATTTCTTTAGTTCTATATAGAATTTTATATTCTATATAGAATTTCTAAAATAAAAAGAAAAAATTGTAATGAAAATATATTTTCAATTTCATTTACAATCAAAAAGAGGAACAATCAAACAAACTATAAGTAAATTTTCTTGTATGCATTCTGTGTGCTTTTTGCCTGCCTGTTTATAACAAACACAAAAATTCGAAAAATCGATCTTAAATTTTTTATTAATGATTTTCCAATTTTTTGTTTTTTTTTATTCTGTTTATTTTATTTGAAAAGAAAAGGAAAAACAAGAAAAACCAATACCCATAAAAAAAAAATTACAAAAAAACCATATGAAAATATGATAAACTGTGCCAAGACCAAGGTTAACACCATATTCAATTTACCATACAAAAAATCTGAAACATAAAAAATAAGAACAAAAAAAAAAAACAAAAATAAGAAAAATAAAACCACCATCAAGCTGTTGTTCAACTCACAAGTCACAACTGAAAAACTTGGTGTCTTTTTCTTTTGATTTTTTCTTGTTCTTCTTGTGTTATGGTTTGTTTTGGGTTTTTCTTTTTTCATATTATTTCTTATTGTTTTTTTATATGCCCGCGTTATTGAAATTTTTATACCGCTTTGAAAAAAAAAAACGAAAATCTACCAACCTACCTATGTATATATTTTTTATGTTATTTAAATTAATTCACAATAATATTTATATATGTATGTGCAAATGTATAACATAATTTATGTTCAATTTTTATATGCAATTTAAGAAAAAAAAAAAAAAAACTCGATTATAAACTTGGTTTAGTGGTATATGAGCGCATAAATTTATGCAAAATATGCACTAAATTAATTCAATGAATCAATTATTAAAAAAAAAAAGAAAAACAAAGAAGAATATAGTAAGGTAAAGAAAGAAATGGAAAATCTATAATATATTTTAGTAAAAATTAATAGAGAATAAAAATCGATATCAAATATTATGCTGCATATATAAATGGTATAATAATTTTTGAAATTAGAAAATTATTTTATATTAGGTGAGATTAACACGTGGTCTTTGCTATTAAAAATCCATTCGTTATGATTTGGATATAAGCAGTTAATCAAACAAAATATTATAATAAAGAATATGCATGGTGCCCGAGCATGGGTATTGAAAATTTTCGATAAAAACTTGATGGACACATTTGAATGAGAAGGTACTTATTAAATACCATTTGGTGTGATGATCTCTAAGTATGGGGCTATTGATGTTCTTTATATGAATTTAAAATAAATCTTCTGTATGAGTCTCCTATTCTAATACAAGAGATGCAAACAAAATTAGCGTATATATTTTAGTGAAATTTATCAAAAAGTATATTTTTAAATGTTGTTATGTTCGTGACGGATATTATGAGGTTGACGGTATAATGAATGCATTTTATACCAGTATATATTTACAGTTAACAATTAGGTTTTGCAAACGACTTGCTTTTGCATTCATTTTTCGTGGAAATGAACTTTTATATTTTAGAAACATATACATACATACTACAAATATTTGAATTTAAAACTAATTGAAGTTAATTTTTATCCGATAAAAAGCTATACTAGTATTTTCCAGCGAAATTTGATACAAAACTCTACATACACTTTGCAAATACATATTGCTATTTGCGTTTATAAAAGTAATATTTCAAATTTTGTTAAAATAATTATGACACGTAAATAATGCATAATAATAGATTTTAACAATATAATTGTATTTAATATAAAAAAAAATATTATTTATTGCATTTTAATTAACATTTGAATAAAATATTTAAATACTATTATAGAATAAAAAAGGAGTTCTAAATCATTATATTATACCGTATTAATTGTATATGACATAATTAATAATAATCGATTAATTAATACAATAAGATTAATGATGATTAATTAAATTTTATATACATGTATATAGAAAAATAAATTAAATAAAATATTATAAATAATTTATGTTTTATAAAGCATATGATCAAACAATAGCATATTTTAATGTTATACAAAATTTATAGTTAATTATAAATTTTGTATAACATTATACAAAATTTATAGTTAATTATAAATTTTGTATAACATTATATAAAATAATATACGTAGCTGAATTTGTAAATGTTATTAAAATATTAAATATAAGCATTTATCTAAATACAAACCAACCCGTAATCTATACTTTATTCAGCTATTAATATTATGTATTGCTGAATAAATCATATTGAAATTATTGATCTGCATATTTTGGTAGACGCCCTCTTTATTTGTTTTTATTATAGTATGTTTTGTTAATTTTAATTAATTGTATTATTTTATTTGAGTACTTAAATTTAAGAGAACTATACATTTAATTCGATTTATTCTCGTATTAATTAAAAATAAATACAATATAATTTTTTTTATTTCATTTATTTATATAGACATACATTTTAATATATAAGAAAAAGAGTTGAATACTCCTACATTTTTATATATAGAAACAACATCTGCTCAAATTAAAAAAAAAAAAATTTATCACGCCTTATTTGCTTAATTTATATATAGTTGTATTTACTTTTATTTAAATAAAATTATGTTTCTGATTAAAAATAAATAAAAAGGTTCTGTTCATTATTATGTCCATCGTCTTTTTAAGCAACAAAATGATATTTGTAGCTTGTCATTATATTATAGTAAATGTTATAATATATAAGGGAACTGTAATGCAAAATAATTGTGCCCATTAATGACATCTCATAACGCAAAGATAGAGAAATTGCAGGTGAACAGTGAATTTGCAGGAACAATTAATATGAAGCGAAATTACAACTTTCAAAACGTCGTCGATATAAATTGGGGAAGTGAGACCTCGTAAGTTCGCAACAGGTCTTACATTTTCTGAAAGCATTTCGAATATTGTGTCCGGTAACTGGGAACATTGCAAGAAACAAGTCTACTTTTTGATAATATTAAATAAATTTTAATGTTTCTAATTCTATTTAATATTCAATGTAGTCGTCAATTCAAAGTCTTTTAAAAATCATTTAATTTTATGTGATAAATGTCAATCTGCCTCAAATTTTTCAAAATAAACTCTAATAATCTCTATAGTAATAATTAAGCTTGCCATAAATTCCGTTTATTTTTATGTATACCATAAATATTATTTTTATATATAATAATTTTATATTTTGGTAATGATTTATAATAAAAAAAATTTTTATTTTTTATTTTTTATTAAGCATAATTAATTTTACGATATTATAATATTTCAAGTCGTAAATTTTTTTTATAAACATGTTTCATCTTTCAAACTTTATATTAACTGTATAACTGTGTTTTATATACTGATTTAAATTATTCTACATGTTGAAAACTTTTATACATCATTTCAATATTTCTTTTTAATTGACTAAAAGAGTGCTTAATTCAAGTGTAAAGTTTTTAACACGTGTATACCAATATAAATGGGTGATATCGTATATAATATCGTATAAATAATTATGCGCATTTTTTTTTATTTAATTAAAGTATTACAAATTTAATGTTATTTTTAAAGCATTTCAAATATTTTAAAGTTAATTTATCTACTCTTAATTATTATATAATTTGTATGATAGTCTGTAATAATTGATATTTTATATTTGACAGGTGAATAAAATAAATGCAATTTGTTATAAAACATCATTTAAAAGTTTTAATTATAAATTTATACTTTATATGTATAGAAATATTAACTGTTATAATAAAAATAATTATAATACATGAGACTAAAGATTAAGAACATTAGATTTAAAAAAATATAGATTTAATATAAAAAATTTTATTTCATGAATCTAAAAATATGCAAAAATTTTTATATTATATTATATATACAGATTTTTTAATTTTACAAGGCCATCATAATATGTGAATATTTCTCACTTCTAATTAGCAAAAGTAACAATTTAGAATTCATTTTATTGCTTTTGTATAATAATAAAAAAATATAATTCTAATAACTCTAAATTCAAGGCTGAAAATTCATTCATTTATTTATTTATACATATATATATGTAAGTAATATATTTTAATTAGATATTCATTTTTATTATCATTATTACTTATACTATATATATATATACAAATTTTTTTTCTGTTATATTCAATCAAAATCTCATCAAGATGCATGCATCAAATGGTACTATATAAAGATTTATGATTTATAAAATTTTTTTAAATAATATGTTCTACACTTTAAATGTGTCACAACTAATTTACAAAATACATTTATCAAAAATTAATTTATAACAATGTTTATTAAAATATCAACAGAAATGCAAAATATATATATATACACATAAGTATGAACGAATTGTATATTAAATTGAATTGGAAATAAAATTACTACCTTTATATATAGCTATAAAATTAATATCTATGCATAAATATATGAATTTGATGCTTTGAAGTGTGGGAAATATCATAAAAGTAAAGTACAAAATCGTGAGAAACATCAATAATTTGCAGTTTTTGCATTCCATATACAAGAGTAGATAACAAAAGCAATATTTTCATGCTTTAAAAATCTTTGATATTTCAAATACCCATGTAATTAATTTAATGTTCTTTTAAATTTACAAAATTTAATAAACTTTATAACAACAATTTATGGAAATTGCATATATAAAATATTTTATCAATTAAGAGAGAAAAATCAAATTTTTTTTTAACATTAATTTGTTTAACGACTTGAAATTAACTACTGTTTTGTTTTTTTAATTAACAGCAATTTTGGAGTTTTATTTTGAATTTTTTATAGAGTTTATGTTGTAATTTTAGAATTTAATTTGAAATAACACCATATAAGTTAGCCTTGTCAATAATAAGTATATGGAAAGATGTTAAATAACTCATTTGAATATTATAAACTGAAAATGGAGCAGTATGAGGCTATAGTTATAGGCTTTGATATTGATATGTTCGTTTTCGAGTTGTATGGAATGTGTGAAACATGAATGTTTTTAATTTTAAAGGAAAATGCTATTAGTTAACGTTTGGCTTTCATTGTAGTACATCGAAAACAAATTTTCGAGATTTAAAGTTTAAAAAAAAAAATCAAATAAGAAACAAAAATTTTGATTTTAAAGAGTTCATGAGATAACTGTGGCTCAAATCAAATTTATTGTAAGACTGAAAATAAAGAGAAATCAATTGTTTGTGAAACAAGCTCTCGAAGGATACTCAATGTTACATGGTTCCGATGCTATAAGCATTTATTTATGTGCATGAAAAATCTGGTACCTTTTTTTTCAACAGGCTATAACTGCAAAATGGGTTGCATTTAGCCGCCTACCTCCCTAATATTTGTTTTCTGGAAATTGATCAAAGAATCATCCCTGAAAATATTTACCAAATTATGCGAGAAACACCCTGCATATAGGATTCTGTTTTAAAAAAGTGCTAAACGCCAAAATAAACAAAATCGGTTTATTGCATAATTTATAACCTTAGATGAAGGGTCATCGTGAGGAAAAATTTCATTGTTCTAAAACATCTATGGAATAAGTTATGAGTAAAAAAAAAATTAAAAAAATTTTTGTTTTCATTTTGCGTAAAATTTTGTAAAATGTCGCTTAGTACATTTTTTTTATATAACAATATATCAATATAATAGATTTCATTATACACTCTAATATTCATTTAAAATATGGTAAATCTTCCACACATGTTATACACAAAGAACCAAAAAAAAAAAAAAAATAGAAAAAAAAACAAAAAAAAAATAATCAATTCCATTTATTTTTTACAGCCTGACAAAACACCAGTAGAATATTTAGTAACAGTTTTTTTTTTAACTATTTTTGTAAGAATGAAGTAGATATTGTCGAAAACAATAATAAAAACAAGAAAAAGAGAACAGAAAAAATGCAAAACAAATAAATAAAAAACAAAAATAAATGTACCTGTAAAGTACATTAAACGCGCAATATAACTGTTATATTGGGGAGTTAAGCTTTTTTTTTTAATTTTTATTATTGTGTTTTTTTGTTCTTTTTTTTTATTTTTAAAATTTTTTGACTGAAATAAAAGAATATCGCAGTTAGATTTTAAGTGCGTTTACCTGTTGATTATTTATTTTTTTCATTTCTATTTTCTGTTACAACAACAACCTATATATCTGTTATATATGTAAATATAATATTTATGTACATAGATACATATTATATATATGTATAAATTTATTGTCCACATTTAAATTTTCTCTGCTTTTATGTTTTTTTTTTTGTAATTTTCATTTTGAGTATAGCTAGCTTACTAGAATATTAATATTAAATTTTTATTACTTATATAGACGTCTAAATTATGTAGGTAGGATTTGTATAATTCAAATAGGTAATGTATGTAAATATGTACATAAGTAAGGTGTATAATTCCTAAATGGAGAATAAAATGTTTTAAGATTATATTAGATATTAATATAACATATGTATGACAGTTGTAGTTTGTACAATAATGTTGAATGTATTCAATATATTTTATAATTTATTATTTTTTTAACGAATTCAACTTTTAACTTTGATTTTTTTTATGATTTACATGTATGTATATTGTTAGTATAATTTACAATATGTTATAGATTAATGTCCTGAAGAACTATATAATAAATATTAAATAACTGAAATAATGTTATACTCATACATTGTGTTGTATTACATACATATTGATATTTAATGTGGCGGTCCGGAAATTCGATAACCGAATTTAAGAAATTAAAAATTCAATGAATGAATGAAAAATTTCGTTGTTTTGTGAATATTTTTTGGTCGAATGGAATAAAAAATATTATTAGAGGTCAATATAATTTAAAAAAAAAAAGTTTTAAATAAAATAATATATTTTTAAATTTAATTGCTATAAATTTTCGAATTTTAAAATTTTAAGGTATTGATTTGCGTACAGTTTTGAAATTAATAAATAAAAAAATATTTTTAATAATTTAAAATAAAACTGGTTTGGTCTTTTTTTTTTTTGGGACTTTATTTAAAAATTTGTTACTTAAAACTTGTTATAAATTTTTGTTCAATATTGAAAATTTTTTAATAGTTCAAGCTCAGAATTTTATGTCATTTTAAATTTAAATGTAAATGAACTAATAAATTTTGGTTTTTCAATATTAAATTTCAATTTTATAGTTACCCAACCAAAAAGTAGTTGTTTTAAAATTTATTACTTCAGCTAGAATAGGTTAAGAACTAATTAGAATATTGTCAAGATAATAGAGTGTGTACCTGTACAAGTAATACCAAATACTTAACTTATTTTATTTATTATTTAAAATGAGAGCAAGTGGAATATTGCTTCAAATGCAAAAGGTGAAGGAAATAGTAAAAGTCTCAATTCTGATTTCTTGCTCTACGGGTACAAGAATAAAATTAATGTAAATATTATATAATTTTATGAATTAGAAGAATGTTTTCAAAATTTATTATGAAAATCATTTTTTTTTTCAGAAATATCAGTCATTTAATGAAAAAGTTCACCAAATTTATAATTAAAAGTGATTTGTTATTATATTGATAAATAACATAATTGAAAAAATGAGAAATCTACACATAATTCAGGAATTCTAGGATTCTATTTCAGCACTTCTTTTTCCTTAATGACCAAAAAATTGAAATACATAATGGTTAGGCTCGGTGTTAAACTGAAACATAAATATGTAAGTATAAGAATAGGAAAATATTTTAAAATCAACAATTATAAATTTTAGTAGATGCACTGCCCTGGTGAGCGTGTACCTATCATGTATCTTTTTCTACACGCTTACCAGGGTAGTGATAGATATACATATAAAGTGAGATTTGTTAAAATCCAAAAGCAAATCAACAAAGTACTATATTGGCTAATATACACGAAATTTATTGATTAAAATTTGTAAATGTAACATTTTTTAAACCTTTTAACCATTGAATTCGATTATGTTACGAAAATTTTGAAATATAGGTGCGAAAAATTCATTTGATTTGTGTATATTATTCATATACACCAATTACAAAAAAACAAGCACCGAGTATAATTTTGATTGACAACTCAATTTAATATTATTATGTCAATTTTAACTAATATGTCGAATTTCGTTACTTATTTGTTATACAATGTTATACACAATATTATGCGTATGTATAGCGTGTATGTTTTGAGAAGAAGTCATAAAAATAAAATTCTATACGGTATACAAAAATTAAATATTTTTTTTTTATAGTAAATCATGTTCTAAGATTTTATTCAATGGCTATACCATTACAAATTATAAAAAAAAATACGACAATCCTACACAAAATTTTAATTATTTGTAATACAAAACTATATGTGTGAGTATGTATGGGTTATTGTTGAAGTTGAAAACAAAAATATAAAATAAATTGTTAGTATTTACGGTCTACTGCTATAGTAGGACCACTAAAAATCTTCACAATTGTTAGAGAATAAAAATTACTATGATTTTTGTTTTCTCATTTGTTTTGCAAACATTTTTTTAACTTTGGCCATTTTACAAATTATTAGTAATTTTTTCTTTTCAAAAAAATAAAAAAACGCATTGAACGTTTAAAAAAATTAGTTGTGTATTCATTTCTATTTTTATATTCTTCAACATTGACTTGACATACTTGTACATATTTTATTGTCATTTTGTTAATAAAACTTTTAATTTTTTTTTTTTATATTTTGCTAGCATATTGCACATTGGTATTGTGGACTGTTAAGAAAATCATAAAAAATAATGATTAGAACATAATAAAAAAACAACAATAACAGAAACAACAAAAATAATAAAAATCTATTGAATCTATTGAAAATTGCAAAATATGAATGTGTATAAGACGTGAGGAATTGAAATAAGTATGTATAATTATGTAGGTAAAAAAAAAAATAGAAAAGCTAATATCATAAAATGGTAATAAAACAAAGTGAGGTACCTATATTTAGTTCTACTGCAACATTGTATATCCAAAATAATAGTGCATTCAAATT
Source organism: Condylostylus longicornis (assembly GCF_029603195.1). Taxonomy (NCBI): domain Eukaryota; kingdom Metazoa; phylum Arthropoda; class Insecta; order Diptera; family Dolichopodidae; genus Condylostylus; species Condylostylus longicornis. Next base: position 3,699,050 of record NW_026577982.1, read on the forward strand.
TTACCTTTATCTTAGATATACAATAATGCACGAGTATAACAGTATATCAGTATGTTAATCTACAAAATATGTCTAAAATCGTCGTGTAAGTAAAATGTTATATGTTTGCATTATGTCATATGAAACTGCATACAGTTATCATAAAAAAATTCCAATTAAGTAGTTGTTGCATGTAGAATTATGCTGGTCTGTTATACATATATTGTATGAATATAACAAATTATATTATCCTATATGAAATTTTAAATTTATAATATACAGGCCTATATATTTATTTAACCACCACAATTCTGAAAAAAAAATTAAGAAAATAATTTAACAGATCTAAACATTGTGATGAAAAATTTTTTTTTTTTTTTTGAAGATCCATAGCCTTAACTTTCAAATAATACAAAGAATTTAAAATTGTAAAATAAATTTTTTTTAAATTCAAAGATTGATTTGAATATTATGAAAACAGTCTTTTATTAAGAAATAATTTTGTATTCTTATTCTTACCCGAAGAATATTAATGTAAAGGTATATATTACAGCTTGTTTACTGCCATAATACATTATTTCTAAACTGCCATACAATGTCATTAACAGGTTTGACGAATATTTACATTTATACAAGAATATCCTTGAATATCAACTTACAATTATTACAGAAATATTTCCATTTTCTCAAATAAATTTTCTTTTAAATTGATTCGAACCTCAATTGATTAAATTTCAGAAAAAAATTGATTATATTTGGGGTCTAATTTTTATATGACATTAACAACAAAAATATGAGAATAAAATGTAAAATTTATTCTTAACTTTATTTCTTTGAAGATAATTTTTAATATTTTCATGTGAAATATGGGCACTTGCATTTTGTATATATTTTTACTTTATTTTGCCTATTTTAAAGTTTAGGTGCCATCATTTTGCACGCAACATGTGCAACATGTGAATAAGATTAATGTTAAAAAATACGATTGTAACATTTTCTATTTGACATGCGTTGTTGTAAAATTTTGGATTTCCATTCACAATAGATTATATTTTAGAAGAATGTTGGAGTTCTTGCAATATTTTAATTTATTTTCCCATAGGAGGCCGAAGAGTTTGTTATAAATTTATTTTTAATTCGAAATTTTTTCTTAACTTTCAGTTTAATCCTAATTGATCAGTTTACATATAATTTTTAAAATCTATTCCGTGGATTCATTTCTCAAAAATTTCCTATTCCATAGTGACATAACAACTGAAATTATTATTCAAATTGAAAGAAAAAAAAATGTTAATTATAATAAAGATTTCGCGTGAATAAAATTTAGATATCGTGTTATATTAGTTTTTATACCATGATATGGGGGGGGAGAATAAAAATATGGTGTAGAAATTTTGTTTAAATATTCTATGTATGTATATGACAATCATATAAAATAAATAGCTGTATGTAAGAAAGTAACGCGTGCTACGACTACATATTATATATGAATTATTAAAATTAGCAAAAACTAACTGTACTCTATCATAATAAAATAGAACCTATTGAAAATTTATTTAAATTTTTATTTTACAATGTGAAAAAGTTTTAATGATTATCACCTGTATGAATATTGTTGAATATGCGGGTAATTTTTTTTGTTTGGTTTGCTTAACCTGAATGAATAATTGTGAATGTGTTCCTTTTTGTGTTTGAGTTGCTTTATTTTAATATAAGAACCAAAATAAATTCAATATTAGTTGATAATTTCACTTATATAATATGAGTAAAATTTTATTTTGTGTTAAGAAAGGTTATAATTTAAGGTATAAATTGCAGTTCTTTTGTATTTTTCATTACCATTTATAATTTTCACTGTTCATTTATGTAATAAATATAGACTTTCTTTTGACACGCTTTAAAACCGGAAATGAATAACCATTATTCCTATTTTTCGTTTTCATTAGAATTTTATGTAAGTGTTAGTGCTAAATTACAATCTTTTCAAAAATAATAATAAAATTATAATTGGGGCCGTTTAGATAATGAAAGATGTAATGAAAGGTTTAGATATAATAGTTTATTTATTAATAACATATTATTTAAAAAATTGCATACTTAAAGGCGAATTTTTAAATTTTAACCCAAGTGAAATGGAATCAGGTGAATTCAACAATTCAGGTTTTTGCGGTAGTTTTTAAGTTGAAAATTGAATTTTTATTCTGGAAAAATCAGTAAATTTCGCTTTTAGCACTTATAGAATAGATAGAATAGAAAATTTTTAAGAAATGATAAAGTTATTACTTAAAAGTGTCTATGAAATTGAGCGGGCTTTCATTATTTTACAGCATGATGAATTTAGTTTTATTTTTCAGAATTAAAAAAGTCTTCACAGAATATATTCAAAATTTTTGACAAGTTAAATGCTTATCAGATTGAAGCAGTTCTACTCTACGGAAAAATTTGTTATTGAAATCGAGAGCCATTGATGGTGAAATAAAAGTAATTAAGTCTGTGTTATATAATAGAAAAATGTGACTCATTAAATTCTTGTATCATTCAATTTGTAAATTAATAATATAAAGTTACACATCAAGAGAGAATAAATACAAATGTAAGTATAATATCATTTCAATTAAAAATTAATCTAAAATTTTATGAATCACTCAAAATCATAATTGTAAAAGGCATGGTGGTAATAATTATTGAAATCGCAAGATATTCTATAACATTTATGAATCAAATTCTTAATTTTACTAGATTTTAGAATAATTTCTTTTTTTTCAAAAATAGTTCAAATTTCAATTTCTAATAATGAATCATACATTTTAAATTGCTTCCACCATATACAATTCAAGTTATAATTGAGTGACAACAGTAAATAATAATTATCATTTCGATATTCTAGCTTTTTATCTACCTATGTTCTTAAAATTAACCTTAAAACATTTTTATTTGTAATAATGAATTTTTAGTACACATTTTTAAGAGAAGAGAAGCTTTTTTGAGCTTATAATAAAATTTAACATTTTAACATTATGTTTTGCTTTAATTGTTATATTTTGTATTTTATTACTTCCACTATTTAACTATGTATACTAAAATATATGAAGATATTATAATATTTATGACATTGTACAGCTCATTTTGTTAGCAATTAATTAATTTTAGGAATTTTTTTGCCTGTTTAATTTATTTTGTTAAATTTTTTAATTATTATAGTAGTAATTTAAATCAATGTATTTAAAGCTATACTATCCTAATTTTATCATATGACTTGTCCAAGATATTTTTGGCATGGGGCCTAACAATGTAGATGTTGGTGTAAAATGGATCTATTAAGCCCCTAAACCATTTATTATAATACAGAACGCTATATTGGTGATTGTGCTTGGGTATAAATTAATTTTCTATTAACTAGAAAAATAAAATATAATTTTAAATTAGCATGATAGTGACCCCTCGTGATAGTAATATTATATGATTTCTCTTTAAATATCAGATTGTTACATAAATTTTTCATTATTTTCACCTTTTCTGTTTACTAGAACAACATTTTCCCCATAATATTCATTTTAATATTCATATAATATTAAAAAAAATTCTTTATATGCATTAACATACAAACTTATCAACAAGTATAAATAAAATTTTAATTTATTAGTAATTCATATGGTATACATTTATTACTAGTTTTAATACATTTTTTAACTACCCATTAAATAAAAAAAAAAACATAATTTTTTCTCTTTTGCTTTTCATTTTTTTCTATATTCAAATATTCATTTTTAATGGCATAGTAATTAAAGAAAAGTATAATAAATATATAATAAGTGTCTACATATACATTAACGCATATAGTGTACATTTTACATGTAAATATTTAAATATGTATTTATTATATATAAATATATAATATATTATGTACACATTTTAATATTTACAACTTAATAACTGTTAACCTTATCAAAATAACAGTGATTTAATTGGTAATTAGCTATATATTAGAAATTCATGTGTGTATATATGACATATTAAAAGTATTTTAAAATTTGTGTATATACGCAAATATGTACTTAAAATATTATTATTTTCAGTAAATATATATAGGATTAATAGTAGGGTACCCAATATTTTATCTATATATATAGATATGAGTCACGTGATATATTAATTATTACTATTTTTTTTTAGTAATAATGATAAATTTTTTCTCTATATATTTTAAATACAATTTGAATTCATACAATGGGATATGTGAATATGTGAATATTTGTGTATGTAGCTATATTTGAAAAGTTTAGATCATAATTATAACTGTTAATAATAGTCATAATTAGATAATAAATGTTAGATTTTTATAAAAATGTATGAATGTAAAAATTAGTTAAAGCTATAACTGTTATTAAGTGCTTATAGACACACACATATGAAGACAAATATGATTATTATTACGATTGTGTTAAGGTACATTTAGTTTTACATTAAAAATAGAAAAACAAAAAGAAAAAAGCAAAAATATTTTAATTTGTTTTTAAAAATAAAATTGTAGAATTTTTGTTTCTTTGCTTCTAAATGGTCAATGAGTCAAAAACTTATACACAAAAAAAAAATTTTTTTTTAATATGTTCTTATATCTTACACGTATATATAGGAAGTTAAATCATAATTTTTGGTATTAACGGCCATAAAGACAAATTGAACTCATGTATTTAATAATATCTTAGAGGTGTAGGTTAAAAGGTTAAACTAATTAACTAGTAATATTATTACAAAGAAAAAAGGAATAAAAATAATTAAGGAAGGAGAACAAAAATAATTTTTATTTTTATATCACTTGACTTCTAATTATTAAATGACATTTTTTTTTGTTAGATTTGGAGATTTGGTGATTTGACACACATACGATATATTGTATGATAGATTTTATTTGTATAAACCCAAAATTAGGATATTCTGATTTTTGAAGATTATAAATTATTTGAAAACAAAAAATACAAGATGTGCAATTTTATACCTTGGTTAACCAGGACTGAAAATATCAAATCATTTAAAAAGTCTTCAATATTATTACATTGACTTATACTCGAATTCATCATGAGGGTAGGTCTCGAAGGGATGTTGTAGTAGGTTATCTGATACCTAGACCCTAATTGGGCGGCACTGTTACCGCTTTTTTGCAATCTACAATCTATATATTGAATTAATTCAAATTATATATAATTGTATTCATAACGAGAAAAAAAATAGAGTTGACCTTGTCAACTCTGTGATACCCGTACGAATTTGTTGTCCTATGTGCGAATAACTAATGTGCCATAACTAACTATGGGGCAGACTATGACTTTAAGTTGCCGTATTACCATATTAATTTATGCAAAATTTCAGTACTATGTGTTTTTCAAAATACTGGTTGTGCCAAACTACTATTGAAGTTGTATGGCAGCTACCAGAAAGAGCCAAGAAATTTTAGGGAATTTTATCAAGCACATCGGCCCTACTAATATATTCACTTGTGTGAAATCTCAATATCACAGCTTTTATAGTTTCTGAGATATAGCCAAATAACTTTTGAAGTTGTATGGCAGGTACCAGAAGGAGCCAAGTAATTTCAACGACTTTTATGAGACACATTGGCCCTACTAATATATTCGTTTGTGTGAAATTTCAATACCATAACTTTTATAGTTTCTGAGATATAGCCAAATAAATTTTGAAGTTGTATGGCAGCTACCCGAACCGGTACCCCGATCACGTCCAATTTAAATAGGGTTCTGGCACTTACTACAATAAATCATTTGTGAAAATTTGGTGAACTTAGCTCAATTAGTTTTTGAGTTATCGTTCGGACGGACGGACGGACGGACGGACGGACGGACGGACGGACAGACAAAGCTAAATCAACTCAGAATTTGACGCTGATCAAAAACGTACACTTGAGTCTATATCTAGCACCGTTATTTCTTAGCGTTACAAACGGTAAGGCAAATTTAGTATACCCTTCGAACATACGTTCGTACGGGTATAAAAAGAACGTAAAGAGAATGAAAATACAGCGCGCCTAAGATGCCGATGCAATTATTATATTTAATTTGGTTCATTAAATACGTCCAAAAAATTACACATTATACATGTCTACATTTACACTGAAATGTCATTGTAGGTTTCTAGATACAAATGAGGTTAAAAATGTCATATATTCAAAATGACATTTTTCACAAAATGCTAAATTAAAAAAAAGGAAGAATAACTGTCAAAAAATTTTATAGAAAACAAACCATTTTACTTTTAGAAATTTTGAATTTAATAAATTTTAATGACAATCGACTGTGATTCTCAATTGTGTCATGTATAACTGACTTCATAATTACAGTAATGAGGGGTATTTACAAACATTTCAGTTTACCATATGTAGCAGTATCTTTTGAACTGCGTAGCAATAGAACAGTTTATAATTGTAAAATATTTTTTTTTTATAAATGCAAATTGTACTTTACATTGTCATGTTTGCATTTCGGATATCATTCAATATACATATAAATTTAGTTTTCAAATTCAATATTTTAAAATGGCAACAAAGAAAATAAAAAAATTCATTGAGAAATTGCAATTGTAAAACAACAATAATAATTGATTATAATCGTTAATATTATAATTATATGGTGTTCACTAATATTAATGTCATATATTCTTTATTAAATATTATAAAATATGAATTGATTTCAATGAAAACTTGTTTTTTTTTTCTATATAGCAATTGTGAATTAAATATTTTAATTTTTTTCTTATATTTATTTCTTATTCTCTTATTTATTTATTTATTTATGTACTTTATTTATAAAAATTTCATAATTGTCATTTTTCATACGTCTAGCTGTACTTACACATACATATTACATAATATTAATGAATACATAATATATTATTATATTTTTATTGTGAATATAATTACAATTTTACATTAATGATTGAATAATTATTGTGAATAATATAAAAAGAAAAAATTAAAAATAAATTTTTTTTATGTTGTCAAGAATCTGTTATGATTAATTTATTACTTGTCTTCACAAGAATTTAAAAATTTATTTTATTCATTGCCCTCTCTGTATTTCTACTTGATTTCTTAAATTTTTTTTCTTGTGTTTTTTTTTGTTTTGTTTTATTTTTTGATGTATTATTATGTGTTTTATTTAACTGCTGTTTAATTTCTGATCTAAATCTTATAGTCCTGATTTTTTATTATTATTTTATAACAAAAAAAAAAAGAAAAATGAAAAAATAAGAAAAGAATAAAACTAAAAAACATAAATAAATAAATGGTGCATCGAACGTGACTTAAATTTAAAAACTTAATTTTCTGTTAAATTTTTAACTTAACATCTATATATATACATATAATTATGTATATAATATTATGAATACATTTAATTTAAACATTTTTTGCGGAATGAGTATAAAATCAAAAATATTGCATATAGCTTATGTTTCGTTTAGGCAGCCAATATTTATTTAATTTGAAAAATGTAGGAACTGAAAACGTTTAAAATTCTGATAATTGTGTTGTCATACCTTCTTTTAACGTTTGTATGCTTTTGGTACAACCTGAACGATGAACTCATATTTTACTGAAAATTGCATAGTTTTAGGCTCATGATAATTATTTTTTGTTTAGGTTTAGAAAATTGAATTTATTATAAATTTCAGAATCGTTTTAACCAAAATAGTCAAAAATTCATTATATTAATTTTTATTTGATATGAATTTTAATTAAGCTGCTAATTTACGTCAAATTTCGCTTTAAACAGCTTATTATGTAGTTTGAAATGTGGGCTTATATACAATCAACAAATATATCTTTAAATTATTAAATTATTATTAAAAAATATACAATCTTTTTTAGTCATGAAGGTAATGGTACTGTAGGGTAACTAAATAAACTTTTAATATAACAGTAGGTACGTGTCATATGTTGCATATAATACGAAAATCCCCAAGAGTTATGGTGTTTGCGCATAAAAGAAAATATTAAAGTATTAACAAGAAATAATTTTTATATTGTGAATTTTCATAATTTTCCTTATAAATGATAAGAACAACGAAAATTGTTCCTCATTATAAGATTTATTTTAACCAATATTGTTTTTAAGAACATTTTTTTTTTTTCATTTTTTTAATTATTTTATAAAAAGGAATAAATAAAATTAAAGTATAAAAACAAAGTGTTTTTCGTGCTAATTTGAATGTCAAAGCAAACATTGAACAAGAAGTATAACAAAAGAGATCAAAATACAAAATCCTGTTGATGATTTATATTTTAACTGCTATTCTTAACCTTTTAACGGTTTATAATGAGAATTTTGATTATACGTAATATAAAAGTACAATATAGAATTGTGAGCAAAGTAGCTCTCTGGTTTTTTGCTCTTCATTTTTATGTGTATATGTATGTGTATGTATGTACCTAAAATTTTATAATTATAAGTGTAGTGGCCATCCATATAAGTGGAGTGACCATATTTGCATTAAAATTTTCTAGATTTTATGTTCGAAACCATTAGTTTTTGAGAAAGAATTTTGTGCTCACCAAATTGTGTGTTCGTCTAAAGGAATATATGAAATACAGAATTTAAGAGGGGTACAATATCGGACAAGGAAGAACGTTTTTCGGAAAATAATGTGCTGTGAAATGTACCGAGCTATTCAAGTATTAATGGTCCTTAAGTTCATTCTTAACTGATTTTGTTATTGTTAAAGACCAAAAGTACAAAAAAAAAATATACAATACAAAATGGCGAAAATTGTTTGGTTAGTTTTTTAACGTTTTTGAAAAAAAAATTTTTTCATCAGATTAAAAAAATTTTGCAAAGAATCAGCAAAAGTTAAAATTTTTTTTTTTTTAAAGAATAAAATAAAAAATAAATTTTATTATTATTTGTGTTTCGTCTTTGTTTTTATTTTATTTTTATAAGACAAAAATATATAATAAAAAACAATAGCATTAAATTAATGGTTCTATTGTTTAAATTATAAACAAAAAAAAAAACACAAATAATATGGAAAAGAAAATATAAAATATGTGCACAGTTTATTTTTTAAACAATAAAATATAAGACGAAGAAGGTGAAAAAAAAAAGCGAAAATTTAATGTTATGTAAGCTCATATGAAGAAGTTTCATATTATATGAAGAGAATAAACCATCCAAATCGACTAAGATGAACTTTCTGTAATTTTTTTTTTTATTTGTTAGCAGAATAGTAGAACGTTTGGTTTTTGCAATATAGAAACTACCATAGAATATGAATAAAAATAATTCTACGATATAGAATTTCTATGAAACACTAAAAATAATGAAAGCACAATAAAAAATATTCTAAAAGACATACACATACGAGTACTTAATTTTCATGCTTAAAATATGCGATTTATTTTAACCCCTTACAGCATTATAGGAAAAAATATTCATATACATTGAATAAGTAAAAATTCTAATCAGAACTATGACCGATAATTTTGTAATGCTATTCAAGTATTAAATAAAAAATTTAATTGATATTTGTTAAGATAATCGACTTAATAAATAAATCTAAATTCAAAAAAAATTAATTAAGATTTAACGTAGTCCCTCGCGTTAACAATTTACATTATACTTAAATTTTATTATAACATTATCACAGCAATAAGAATTATGATCTGATAGAAGAAATTTGGAAGTAAGATTTTGGTATTAAAAATGCGATATACAATCATAATATAAAAATTTTAATTATAGAATTACTGTTAAAATAGACAACTTGTGATTATAATTGTGAGAGCTAAAATTATTTTTGTAAAGTTATTTGCGTTAGCCGCGTAGCTAATTCGAATTTTGTAATATTGTCTGCATTACAAAGGCTGTGTTACCTGTAATACTTAATTTCAGTTCAGTGTGGGAGAGAAACTGAATTTCAGTTATTGTAAAATTATAGATATTGTTGGTCACATTGTTATATGTTATATGGCAGTTTAAAGGTAATGGTGGTTCCATGTTTACCGGACTACATTCGTTTACTTTGTGTTTTCTAACATTTACACCGAACTTAATGATCGGATTTAATTTTCCAATTCCCACTCATTTTATTTGAATTCTTGATGCGTAATGAAGATTAGGGTGACATTTTACATATAAACATTGAACGAAACTTCTATTATTGAACAACCAATAAAGGGTTAACTATTTAAATTGTTTATAATATTTTTAAATCATAAATATATATAAAATATAGGAAATAAAGTTAATAAATCATTTATATATAAAATATAAAAAAAAAAAGATGAAGGAATTCAATAGGAAACCTTTTCCGACAAAAATCTTTTTTAAAATAAAATTTATGATTTCTTTTCTGTGTATACCTATACAATCTTATATATAGAATCTTTAAAATTATAAACAATTTTCTCTTATATACATAAATCTATTATTATATAAAATATATAATTGCATGTTAGTTATACTTAAAGTTCGACAATGAAAAAAAAAAAAAAATTGCAAATATTTGTAATTGGAAGATTTTTGTGAAAGGTTTCTAGTATATTCTTACGTATAGTATAACAAATTAATGAGTTGACCTTGAAAATATTCTATGATTTTTAAGAAGTTTTTTTGTACATTTTATGAAAATATGAAATGATTACTATCATAGTTGCTTAAGAACAAAAAAATTTTAGTCACAAAAAAAAAACAAATTATTTTTTTTTCAGCTTAATGTCAGATAAAAGTTGGGTTTCGTTTGAAGATTTTAATAAGTTCTAACAATGAATATTTTATTACAATTCTTCAATCGTAATATAAAAAAAAATGAATTTTTCTGAAATTATTGAAATTGTTATTCAATACAAATTATTAAAATATATTTTATATGATGCTACATTGTAAGTACCTTACCTACATAACAAAATAATACAGATAGTATATGCGGTTAGTAGAATAAGGTTGAATGATTTTCGCATTTCATATTAAAAAAATTGATCAGTTTCAGTGAAATTATTTTATGTCTTATTTTGAATGAATATTGAAGAGCCTTGGAGGATAATAATTTATCAAATATTAAAAAACTTTAGTAAATTCAAGAAAATTATAAAATTTCCATATGGAATTCTTGAAATTATAAATTTGAATCTTTCAATCAATAATTTAAAATTTCTTCGAAACTTGAGGGTTGAAACTGAACGTCAGGGAACTGAACTGAATTGAATAAAATTTGAATTGCAATTTAAAATTACGATTGTGTATGTTAGTGTTACAAAATAATTCAGAAATAATAATGCTATAAAATTATATAATTAAAATTATTGAAAATTCAAGATCAATCAACAATTCTTACTTATTGTGTTGCTAAAATTTATGCATTAAAATTAACTAAAATATAATCTTTCATTTGTCTACTCTATATAAAATGCCAACATTATGTATTATACATAATTACGCAATATATGTATCTATTTAGCATTATTATGATTCATATATTTTGTAATTTGAAACAATATTTTTGTGGTTTCCATTTCATATAATTATTATTTTTCAATTTCTTCATTTTTTTTTTTTTTGATTTTTTTTTAATTAAAAAAATCATTGAATTTTAATAAATAATTGTACTATTCCGAATCAAAATTGATTATGTACATGAGTATTTAGTCCGCCTGCGATGGGGATGCTTCAGAAGGGGCTTTGCGACCATTGGGTTCGGCATACTCTAGTTGTAATTCTGCAGTTTTTTATGTGGTTAGCACGATATGCCAATTATGATAAATTTCCACAAATTGTGATCTAACAGCGTGCTTAGAATGACGCTGCGGACCTAGTACTGAAAAAAAAAATAGGAACTTTCTCTGGTTTTATATTATGAGTTTATGTTTCCTTATATGGATTGTGATTTTGAAAACTTTGTCTAACGAAATTTTAAATGTGTGGTATATATATCTTAAACTATACAAATTCTTATTGTATCTATGTATAAACATGCTTAAACTAAATACCTTCTCAATAACATAAAATTTGCTAATAAATAATATTATAATACTGTTCTTGGATGCTATAATTAACTATATCCGTTGAGCTTTCAGCAACCTTATTTAAATTTAGAATTTGCATTAAACTATATGCAAATTTTGAATTATAAAAATATTATTGTAATTATAAAGGATTTTTGCACTATTTCCTTCTTACCTCTTCGTCTTATACTATAAATAAAAAAAAAAAAAATAGTAAAAGACTTGTTTTCCCTGTCAGCAATCTAAGGATTTCCGGTTTTAATAGAAAAACAAAAAGTGTGTGCAAATAAAACTCAAATAAACAAAATATCGAAAACATATTTGATTTTTTTTTCATTTCTCTTTGTTTTTTTTTTGTTCTAATAAAGGTAAGGTTGCAAAAAAAAAAACTATCAAATGTCACCTATTTTGAAGTATCAAAATTCCTTCATTTTTCATATAGAAATGGGATTTTATTCTGTTATTGTTTTGCATGTTAAACCCTTATCAATTTCAGAATTTTAGTTTTATTTTTGTATTTGAAAAACCTTGACCATATAATATGCAAAATTCAAAATCATTTCGAATTTCAATATTAATTCAGTGTCGTTTTTATTTATCTAACTCTCTGGTTTTATTACACTATTTTTAACACACGAAATACATATAATGTAGTTATGGTAAATTGTAGCTACATGTATCTCTAATATTGGCGGATGTTAAAAAACTATACCTTTCCTATATTACACAAGTATATAGAGTTGTATTCATAAAAAGAGTAAAAAAGTATTGCAGAAAAAAAGTCTAATGCTTTCATGCATTAGATCCTTGTTAATTCATTCGTATATTTGTTAAAACTTATATAAGCAGTGGTAGTAAACAATATAAATTTTATTTAAAATTTTGTGAATGGTATAGTAAATTATGACATATAATTGTCCGGAGTGTTTTAATTAATTGAAACTGTGATGAAAATTTTTTCTGTATTTCAACCTATATTTATAGATACTCAAAGGTGCTCAAGGTAATTTAAGTACTCAAGATTCAGTTTTGAAATTTCCACTTAATAAGTGCAATTTTAAGGATGCCGGATTTTGGCGGATTCCCGAAGTGTTTTGACATAATGGTGATTAATAATACGTTTATTGATTCTACATCAAAAAATTTAATCAAATTGTAAAACTACGCGGAAAAACCAAAGAGAGATCTAAAGTCAACTTGCAAAAAGCGTGCTGCTGTATTAAAATTGTATTACTCAACAAGTAAAACTAGCATTAAATTTTCCAGTTGGGCGTTGAACCGAAAAGAAGTTCGAAAATTTCTTGAGTCTTTTTAAAATTATACAAAATCTCAATACATACGGTACGCTGCCTATTGGTGCCATATTCCCTATATATATTTTACATATTATTATCTATGTAAGTATAAATCTGTATATCTATATTCCAAAATGATATCATATTTCAATCATTTTTCATCTGTTCAAATAAATCAATTTGCAATCGACAGAAAATACTTTTTAAGTATAAGAAAAACTTAAATAAAATAAAAACAATAGCAACAAGCTATATATGACAAAAAAATATATGAGATGTATGTGTGTAATATGCAACTTGTTGCCAATAGTCCCCTTTAACAAAATATACAAGTAATATAAAAGTTTTAGCATAAATTTTGTCATGAGCAAATAATAAAAGAGAATATTATTCACATGTGAAAATTTAACGTTAAACTCGTGTAGCCTGAGATCCATATAATGCAGTATAACAGATATATATGTAGATATATATCACTAAATATACAAACTAATGCGGTGATATATGTTATATTCTTCAAAATAATGCATGATAGATTGATGTATGTATGATTTTTGTGTTTCATATATTTATTTTCGTTTTTTTTATACCTGTATAAAATGTCAAATATTGCACATGTTTAACTGTCATATTGATTAAAGTGAATTGAATATAGAAGGAAAAAAAAATAAAATTAAATAACGCGTTTATTTTTAAGAGAATTGAGCATTTCATATACATAATAAAAAATAAAAAAGAGGGAAAAAACGAAGTAAATAAGAAAAACAACAAAATTTTTAATTCACTGTCATGCTCCGATTATATACTACTAGCATGCGCTATATATTGAATAATATTTATAAATTTTTTTAATTTTAATATAACATGATTCTGTTATATGTTGAAGTTCAAATGTTATGAAAATTATTGTGATAGTAGTTGAAAATTGAGCATTAGGAAAATTATATGTAGTTTGAGATGAGGAAAGAGGTGAAGAGATGATGTAAATAATTAAGTGAAGGTGTGGAGAAAATCAGTGAAATGAAATTGGAGAAAAAATTTTGAATATAGTCAACAAAAATGTTGTATTCTGATATTTGTTAAACTTTAAGAGGAAATGAATTTTTAAATTTAATGAAATATAGGCTGACAGTAAATGAAATAAAAAAATTTAGTATTGGGCGGATTTAGGTTTGGTATTATATTTTACGAACAAAATTTCTTTGCCAAACAATACTGAAAATAATTCTTATGTCTTCCCATGTTAAATTCCTGGTTTAATGGAAATGGCATGGGTTAATGCCAGTAATAGGAGAATTAGTAAATTTATTGAGTAATGGGAGTAATTATTTCTTACCTAATTACTCAATAAATTTTGTTAAATAACAATATTAATCAGAGATTCTCAATTCTTATTTCTTAAATAGTTAAGGCCTAATGTAACCATGAACTACTTTACATTCATAAAAGCAATTCAATCAAAATTTTTTCAATGGAAATTCTTATTCCCACACAAAATCGTAATCCAAAGAATACTGTACATATTACACTGATGAATAAAATTTTCGTAAATCCTTACAAATTAAACGAAAAATATGGGTAAATAAAATTACGTTTTTACCCCGTTTTCATTCCCCACATTTATTTATAACTCTGCTTATATAAACAATTTAAAATACGTGATGATATTTTAATTGGATATTGAAACTATCTTATTACACTTACTTTCTACTGATTTTGGTTAATAAGTTAAGTAGTTCTACTATTTATGTATATGTATATAATAAAATTGTTTTAATTTTTACTCAATTTTAGTGTTTGTTAAGTGATTTTGCCTATTTATGGTGAGTACTCGCATATAATTTATGATAATGATGCATTTAACGTTAAACAAAAAGAATTACCTACCTACTAGCTATTTTGCGAAAAATATAATATGTACATTTCGTCTCAAGTATGTCATCATAATGGCATGAGCTTACATTAAAGTAAAATAAAAACAAAAATGCGTATGAGAATGAGGGATTGACCAATATTTTAGTCTGAAGACATAATAATTTTTTTGGTATATTTTCTCAAAAGTTATAAATTCATTTAAAAAATTCAATATATGTATAAGAAAATTCAATATAACATTATTGTAACATTTAGTTTGATCGTTCATCATTTTGTTTGATTGAGTTATTTTTGAAGAACATGCACAATATGTCTATATTGTTGAGGGTATATTATGTCCATATAGTTGCTTTTAAAAAATATTACTTATACAGTAATTATTAAATGTGTTATACATACAGTATTTATTTTGGATTTTTTGAAGAATTGTGTCAGGTAATTCAAACTTCTTATTGTTGTACAATATTTAAAAATTACAAGATATTAGACTATAGTATGATATATGCGACATGTATACATACGAATACATTAATTTTATTGATATCATGATTTTTGATTTTATATGGGTTCATTCGAAACACATACACGTATATATATGTATGTATATACTTATAGCGAAATATTTTGTCAAAAGTTTGAATGCGTATATAATTATACGTCTTCGTCAATTTACATATACATACAAACAGTTGCTTAATAATATAACAGTTTTGCCAATTAAAAGTAAATCATTATGCTAATGATGTGATAATTTAATCAATATTATAACGGTAAAATTTTCAAATACATATAGAGAGAGAAAGAGCATATAGAAAACTTCAATATTAAATAATAATAACAATAATAAATAATTAAATAAATAAATCGTCATTTTATGTAAAAAATAACAACAAAATGTGTACAAGCAACAAGTATAACAATATAAAAATAATAAGAATAAAAAAAAATTAAACTAAACTTTACTGAATATTGCTGTTATTATTATTAAAAGTCGGTTTAGTACTCATTGCTCTATGATATTTTTACTTTAAAATTTAATATAGCAGTGTAAGTATATATATTTTATTATACCCACATTTATATATATTTAACTGTTTTTGTATATTTGTTTATAAAAACAGCAAAGAAAAAAAAAAATAACACAATATTTTTTTTTGCTTTTCAGTTTTATATAGTTGATTTTCATTAATATGCGACCGGAGAGTCCCAGACAATATCACAAGTCAACCCTGACCTAAAACAGAGTGTTACTTTTGTTATTCTTATTATTATTATTATTATTGTTATAATTATTATACAAGTATATAATACATATTTAAAAATATAGGCAAGTTTGTATATACATATGTATGTTTGAATGCTGATTCAATTTCTGTATTATATCATACACACACTGTACTATAATATTATTGTTTGCATAGGTATATAACCGTATAACGATTATAAAGTAAATAAGTAAAGTTTTTTTTTTTGCCGATTTAAGATTATATTTATTTTGTTGTAAATATGTAAATTATAATAATAGTGTTATATATTAATATAATATATGTGTATGACTTCATAGCACTTTAATAATTGCTGCTATAATTGTAAGAGTTAAAAAAAAAAAAACAGTTTTCAATTTCTGAAAAATTATTATGTTCTGTTGATAGCTTAAAACATAGTAGCGCACAACACACAAGTTCTGTTGAAATTAAGTATGAAATTTAAATTGTTGTTTAACACAGTTAAGTGGTTGTCGTTTGAAATACTGTATATTGTTCAGCAACAAGTTTATAATACCATAATGAATATGGTGGCTTTTTTTTGTTTTAAATAATATTGTATTAAACATGTTTATATCGGTATGAAGGTATGTATAGATATGTTGTATGAATGTTTAAATGTTTTATTTTAAAATAATAAGAAAAGTATAATATTTCATTGTTTTGTATATACTAGATGTATGTACGTTATGTGTTTATGTATATGAAAATAAATAAATAATAATGGACTTGTGCCTGTACCTATGTATGTGTATTTGTGTGTATGTTATGCTGGTATGTATGAATGTAAAATAAAAAAAATCGCGCGGTTAAAATTTTCTCATTTTTTTTTTCTTTTTAATTTAGTATAGCTTTTTTATTTTTAGTTAAACTTATATTTAAAAAACGGTGCTTATGGAGTGTTTATTTGTTAATATGTATGAATAAATGTATAATTGTTAATATGTTTCTATATTGGGGGGTATTTTGTTACTTTATATAAAATTAAAGTCAATGGTGAGCTTTTTGTTTGTGTTATTTTTTAATCACAATTCTAAATATGGTTAGTTAAATACCGATTTATTACGGTAGAAAATAAAAATAACAAAAAAAAAAAAAACAGAAAATAAGCACAAAAATAAAAAATGTGGTTGATATTGGCAACGACATTTTATTTGTCGAACGAAACAAATGAAAACGAAAACAAAAAAGAAAAAAAAAAAAAAAAACTTTTTACGTTTTTGGCGGTTCTGATTTTTTTTTCAGCCAGTTTGTTTTTCAATTTTTAATTTCTAGGGCAATCCTATTTTTGGAAAATTTTATTTTTATCTTGAAAATCCTTAATGATATTTATTAAAGGATATAGAAAAATTAATATTATTTTTGAGTATTTGCACTATTGTTTCAAAAAACCTGTCAAATTATGACAGTCAACTTGAAGCTTACTTGTAAAAAGTGATAATTATTATATCGGCCGTTTGTAAAAGTCTGTAAGCTGCAATATTTAGCGGAATATCTCATTTCATACCCAAGATCCTCTAAAATACTAAATTTTAATTAAATTAATTGAATAAGAAAATTGTAATTCGTAATTGTAAATTTCTATTACGATTATGCAAATGATTTACTGTTATATTCTTATTGTCTATCGTAAAACAACAATAAAAGTCTATAATTAAATGAATTATCATTATTGAAATGTGCTTGACTAGACTAAAAAGAGACTTTAAGAGGCAACATGTTTTGCTTGCAAAATTTACGTTATGATTAAAATAATATTGTAAATACATGTGGAAAAATTGAAGCTGCAAAGCACTTTAGGACATTGTTAAATTTGTTTCGTTCTAAATTGAGTTGTTATTAAAAATTTTATGCAAACATTATTTTAAAACAAATATTTTTCTTAAAATAATCAATATATTAAGAATTTTGTCTGTAGGCTAAACAAAGATTTTTAATATTAATAATGCGTTCTGTTAAAAACTTGTAATAAATCATTAATAATTTTATTCAGCTTAGGCAAATACCTTATATACTGTTATACTATTAAATATTAATTTCTCATACATTTACTTAAGTTAAAACTCTTATATTATTTACAATAATATTATTTGCATTATTTTCCATTAAATTAAAACTGAAATTAAACTCAAATTGGATTTTTTATTATTCCAGTTATTTAAGTTATACTTAAATATCTATTAACTAATATTATATATGATATATGTATGTATATAACTTACGTTATATATATTATATTGCCAATTATCTTAATGCTACTTGCTGTTTTTTTTTATTATTAAATTAACCGAAGGGAATATTATGAAAAACAGTAGTACATAATGTTAATTACCTGTATACTCAATTAAATGTTAAGAATTTAAAATATTTAATGAAAAATTATCATAAATTTATTTCAATAAAAATATATATATTTTTTTTTAAATTTTAAAAAGCGATTAACTCCAATTGAATTAAAAATTAAAGAAATATGAAAAATTTTACAAAATATCAATTTGGGGAGGGGATGATTCCGTTTAAAATTTTGTCTATTTGGATTTTGGGATTTACAGTTACATGCCAATGAATATTCCTAAAGCATTTCATCATATTTTATCTCCATAATCCTGTATTTTGAATTCAAAAGAGAGGTAGAATTTAAATGCTGCCGGTTTTACTTAAACTACTTTAATATTTCAATTTATTATTAGGTATAAAATATATAGAATCGAAAATTTCTAGTATATGTTGGCAAATATAGACTGATTCAGTGAAGTATGTAAAAAAAATAAATTAAATAAATTTCGTACTGCACTAATAAATTAATTAATATGGGCTAAAAAGTTTTGTTCACTCTGTATGAATATTAAAAAAAATTACTTAAAAAATAAAGTTAGTCGATTTATTGGCCTTTGGTGAACTTTGCTGAATTCTTAACTAATATTTCTAAACTCTTACATAATATAGATACACTATATACCATATATGTACATAGGTATAACGGATTAAATAAATATATTGTTAAATCTTTAATAAAGCTTTTAACTCCATAAAAAATAATAGCACTAATATAAAATTAGCAAAACAACAAATCAAATATTAGTTCCAAACATTTGTTATACTCGTATATATATACAATATCAAAAAAAAAATAATGATAATAAACATAATTTAATTAAAATATTCATTTTTTATATATTGGACTTTAAAATATAAGCAAACAAAAAAAAAAAGCATAAAACACACACACACAAAAAAGAGAAAAAATATTTAAAACTAGAACTAAAAAAAAAATTTTTAGAATGACATTATTAGAAGTTAAATTGAAAAAAAAAAAACAAAACTGTAATAATGTTCTATATAACAGTTATTCTTGTTGTCAGTAAATTAATATTGTTAATACACGTACGTATTTTAACTATTTATTTTTGTTATTGTTACTGTTTTGGTTCTTGTTACTGTTTATGTTCATATATAGTTTGTGTTATGAATGTTATTTTTTTTTTTGTTTATAACAATTTTTGAAGGTGAATTCTAATTTAAGATCATGTATCATGGTGTATATATTGACAGAATTAATTATATTTTTTTTTATTCTAAAAAAAAAAAAGGCGAAAAAAATAATTTAGTTTCATTTAATTTTGATTTAAAAATTTTCCACATTTGGTCAAGTGTATGTGTTAGTAAAATATAATAGCATGTGCATAAAGTGTTACCATCTGAAGGAAATTAGTTTTAAAATATACAAAATATAATATTGAAATAAAGTTAATTGAAGAATGCCTCTAATTCTATTTTGATCTTGACCATATTATAAGTGGACCATATATAAAATAGATGCATTTTGGGTCACCGAAAGTGAAAGCTATGCAATTTCTAAGTTCACGGTGTAGTGATCTTGAGTAATTGTGTTTTAAATAGAATATATGAGTAATTATTTTAAAAATATTATCAATAAAATTAAATGTCAAATTTATGTCAAAAAAAAACTAGTTGTCAAATATATGTCATCCTTATAATTACCTACATACTGTGTTGCAGAGTTTAATAATTAATAGACGCGAATGAAGCAAATAAGTGTCATTAAATTTGGCATTAAGGGCTCTTTTGAAAATCAGTTTCCGCAATATTATACAGAAAAATGTCAAATTATTACGAACTGCTATTGAAGTAGTTAAGAACTGCTTTATTAAGAAATGTTGAAAGAGCTTTGGAATTATTTAATTTATCTGACAACACTGAATTGTGTACACTTTAAAAAATTCTAAAATTTTGATTTAAAAAAAAAAATTGACAAAAAATTCTTCTGTTCTAAATAACAAAAAAAAAAATTTTTGAGAGAAAAAAAAAAATCAAATTTAATTTTATTTTACTATTTTAATTTAGTGAGAATTTTTCTATTCTTGTTGTTTTTTAACAATTTAGTTTTAGAACAGGGTACTATATTTGGAATTTTTATATTTGTAGTTTTTGGTTTTTGATTTTTTTTTTTTTGTGTGTGTTGTTGCTATTTAGATCAATATGTCAATTTTAATTTTCATTTTTAATTTAGTATTTGACTCTATTTCTTTATAATTTTCTTTGTATTTTTTTGAAAATAGTTATTAATTACAGTTGAAATAAATTCTTTTTAACTATTTATGTATGATTTTTGATTTGATTATTTAAATGTACATTGCATAATAATAATACACTATGTTGCGTATATGGAATTTTAAGTTAATAAGAATTTATTTTTCATTTTTTTACAATTGAAAATTAAGACAACTAAAATTTTTTTGAAAATATCTTTTAAATATCAATTGGAATTTAGAATGATTTGCTATTAAAATTATTAGTTTGTCAGAATTTAACTAATGAGTACAGGATTTGTATGTTAATGAACATAATGAAGAAATTGTAAATAATTCATAGTATACGTTTTGGCAAGAACAAGAGGATTGTTGTAATTAAAATGAAGGAAGGGTTATGTTAATTAATAATATGTTAATTTAATATCTAGAATATAATGTGACCTGCCTAGTGCAAGGAAATTGTAATGGAAAATTTGTTGCTTCGATAGTGTAGTTGATTTACTATCTGCAAGTTTCCATTATTCTATAACAAAAGCAGTATATTGTTGTGATTTTTTTAAAGATAGACTTATTTTGTTAAAAGTACGAAATGCTTGTTTTATAGAATATATTTGAAATTAAATACAATTACAATTTCGAATTCTAAAAATTGAAAAATGGAAAAATGTATTTATTTTCTGGTTTGATAATTTTTTTTATTAGCCTATATTATTTAATAATTTTTTTCTAGTTTTTTATTGTTTTCAAGAACATTTGCGCCTTTTGGTATGCAAAATCTTTTTAAAAATTTTTATAAATGTTTCTGTTCTAGGTAATATTATTACTGTTCTAGATATTCGATTTTGACTTTTTTAATTTAGGAGACTGTCCCAAAAGAAAACTTAATATTTTATTGGCGAAATATGCAAAATTGTAGTATAATAACAAATTTTGCTATATCTTTGGCAAAAATGCTAAAGTGACCGAAATCACATAAAAAGAAAGAATTAACAATTATTTCTACATTATTTTACTAGATTTCTCGAAAGCTCGTTTTAGTTTGAAACAGACTCCAGGTCTGAAAGAATTTCCATGAATAATTTTATCGCACTTTCAACAACAATCATATTACAATTAAGGAATTACAATCTATAATGATCATGCTTAGTTCATTCAATTTTCTTATCGTTATATTATGTCATTTAATATTTTTCATATTTAAATATTATTTTTATTAAAATACATAAATATCTTATATTATAACAAGTTGATCTTGTAAAATTATCACAGATAATCATTAATTTTTTTTTTGTTTTTATAAACTTGTTAATCTATTATAACCTTGTTATTCTATTAGCTCTATTAGAATATTTTTATAATTGAAATATATTAAAAACGTTAAGTTAATAATGATTATTTATAAAACTTTTAAATTTCACCCGCAACTTGAAATCCTTCAAATTCTATATTTTCTCATTATCATTATCGATTTATTTTTTTGTTTTTTGTTGAAAAACTGTAAACTTTGTGTTGTATTTCACTCCAAGAGCGAAAAAATAAGTGAGAATTTTCATTTTTGTTTTCTTCTGATTTTTAACTGTTGTTATTTTATTTTTTTTTTGTGGTTAATTGAGGTTAAAATGTTTATTAATAGTTCGTCCTTCCCACATACAATTATAACGGTATATTTTTTTTTTAATAAATTAGCAATTTAAATTTATTAAAATAGAAAAAAGAAACAAAAATTGGTGAAAAATTTAAAAGTTGAATTTAATGTAGGCGAATAACAGATGTGAACAAATTTTTAAAATTTTTAGAATAATATTTGTTTAGCATTATTAGAAGACAAGTGTTTGTTGAGAATCACTTGAAAATTGAAGTTTGCAATTAGATTATAATGAAATATTTGATGTAAGTAGAATTGCATTAGGTAGTAGATATTGCGACTATATTGTAATTAGTGGCAGTTTATAATAGTTTTAATACAAATTATATTACATATTATATTTGACTTTTCTGCCCTCGCAAACTACAATTGCGTTTATCTAATTAAAATGTAGAACATATGTTGCATGCGGCCAACTTCAGATTTTCTTATAGAACGTAAATATATATTGGTATTGTTATGGCACTAGCTCAAACCACTTATTCCAATAATCAAATAACCCTCTGTCTCTAAAAACTAAATAATTTTAAAATTTAATGAAATTACTTCCAAAGCTTTTGATCCAAACAATCGTATATTAAATAGTGCAACTTTGTATAATCAAATTAAGAACAACGGACACCAAAGCATTATAAAAACTAATCATTTGTTCCTTATGTAATTATTTTTTTTTTTTTCCAGAGAGTAACTTATTAATTGTTTACTACCATTTTTATTATGATTTAATTTTAAATTGGTACAATTTAACATTGATACCATCTGTTTTATATTTCAAGTTATTTTAAATGAATATTTTTTTTAACAAATCAAAAATTTAATTAACGAAAAAATAGAAATGAAAAAATAAAAATTTCAATTATTTATTTGGTTTTCAAATTGCAATTGAAAACAAAGAACAAAAGAGAGGTGAACAAGTCGCAAAGAGAATAAAAAAAAAAAATACTTAATTTGTCAAATTTTTACTTATAAAATGACAGATGAGTTGAAAACGCAAAAAATACTCCCCAATTTTCTCTTATAATAATAGTATGAACAGATCTCTCTTAACATGTTTACTGTCATATCACTAAACAGTATTATACAAAATTTCAAATTTGTGTATAAATGAGTTTTTATTTTGGAAGAGAGGAGACGTGTACAGAAATAAAATTCAGAATCAATTTGTCGTTTTGCATCGCATTTAATTGCTTAAATTCTATTAACTCGCGTATGTTTATATGTTCGTTCTGTACTTTATTTTTTTTTTTTATTCTGTTAAACATTTTGCAATTAATAAACTTCTATATATAAAAAAACCTTTTTAAATTAATTAAATTTACCTGAAGCTCAATTTTTGTATTTTTTTTTATTGATTTTTGTTGCTATTTTTTTTTAATGCCCGCAAGCATAGAGCAGATTTTTCAATTTTTTTTTTCCATTTTATTTTTTAGTTGATTTCATTTTTTTTTTCTTGTTTTATTGTATGATTTTATTTTGTTTTTTGTTGTTAAATTTTTTATTGTATTTTGCCATTTTGTTGCAAGTTGACTAGACTTTGTAAGTCTAGAAGCGAAAATCCGATTAAGTACATCAAAATAAATAATCATTATTTTTGGTTTTGTATTCTTAAAAACAAATAGATACTTATATACAAGAGAATATATGTACATTTTACACGTGTATGTAAAAATATATATATACATAAATTGCAAAACAAAACAAAAAAATCAACAATATTTCGATTACAATAATCGCAAAACAAAAATTAACAAAAAAAAAAAAAATAGTGAGAAATTGATTTTTTATGTTCGTTGATTTTTCAAAAGTTGAAAAGAACAGGTGTTTGAATTGGTAGAGAATGGTATGGCAAATCGAAAAAAAAAATTAAAGAAAACAAATGAAATAAAAGAAGAATCGCAGAGAAAAATAAGAATAAGAGAATAAACAGCTTATGATATCCGCCAACACCTTTAAGCTTTTTATTTTAATTTTTTTTAATATTTTTTTTTATTGTATGAAAAAATGATGGTTAAATTATTTTGATTTTAATACAATATTTATCAAATAAAATTAATATCGTTAATTGAATTGACATTAGTATTGTATTCAAATGTCAAAACTATTTAATGAAAATGTCAGTGTCAAAATGTTTGTGAATAGAAATTTGGAGAGGACGTACTTGATGACAACTGATCATGCGTTCATCTGAAATCTGAAACTTGAACATTTAAAAGGGAAAATGATACAAATTCACCACATTCATAAACTATTCACCACACTTATAAATTATTCAGCACTTAAGTATGAGTTTATAATTTTGTCCAGCCAATAATATGCGTTATTATTATTGGCAATTAAAAATTTATTATTTGACTTATTTGACAATTCAGAAGCGAAATAGAGGAATTTTAATTCAAATTTTCTTAAAATTAAAATTCAAAGACATTATAATTGAAAATCAAATTCCTTTTCCAATTCTTTTATTTCTATCTGGGACAGAAATGATGCAGCAACATTGAGAGTTTAGTGCTTCATCCTTTACGACGTTATTAATTTGAATTGCTTAGAGTTGAACTAATTCCTATCGCAATAAAACTGAAGTCGCATATATTTCTTTTTAGAGAAAATTTCAATTTTCGAATAAAGCGTATGAATGAGCTCACAAGCAGATTCAAGCCAGTAAATTTCACTTTAATAACATCATAACGAATGACAATTCGAGTGTAAACATTTACAATCGGAATAGTAGAGTAAACCCATACAGTTTGCTTATAATTCTTACAAGAAACCCAAAAAAGAGAGTCGGAGAGTTTTGTAAAATTCTCTGATGAAATGAAGATTGTTAAGAAACTTGATTTGTTATCATCGTTCTCTGTAATGTATTAACACAGTTTTAATTTAATTAAAAAATTTTAATTTATTGGAATTTCTAAATTTTCTACAATTCTACAGTGACGAATGGTATAGTTATTTCAACAATAAATCATATATTTTACATTTTGATAATAATTTAAAATTTTTTTGATTTTGCGTTAAATTCTTCTTCTTTTATTTTCCGCAAAGTTTAATTGAAAAATGATTCATGAATGAATCAATTATATTTTGATTTTGCGGAAATAATGACCTTTTCTTCATATTTTTAACATGTACAAATATATTTTTTCCAATTATAATAAATAAATAGACAAAAAAAAATATGAAAAGATGAATTGAAAACTGTGAATATTTTTATGAAATTAAAATGATAATGGTATTTTTTTTTTATTCATTTGAATGCAATTAAATGTGGATGAGATTTTGTTTTTTCATTAAAGAATTTCAAAATTTTGCTTACTGTTTTGCTTATTGATGAGTTTACGAACACAAAAAATAGCATCATTATAAATAAAATGGAATTATTGGAATTTCTATTGATGTGGGAAGTTAATTATATTAAAAAAAATTAAAAAAAAAAAAAATTTTACAAAATTATTAATTATTTATGGTATTTGAAAATTAAATTAAAAATTTTAAAGAATCTTATTAGAATATTTGAAGCAAATAAATTTTGAGCGTATATTGCTGATGATGAGAATTGTTTCTTTGTCAGGAAATCTCCATATATACAAATTTTATGTACGCATACCTTTATTTTGTTTTTGTTATACCTTTAGAACTATGTATGATTAATTAACTGTGAAATAAATAAGTGATTGTATATGAAGATGATTAATTAAAAAAAATTTCATATGATTTCCTATACATTTTTGTTTTTTTTTTTTTGTGTTCGATTACAAGAAAAATATGTAAATATTTTATAAATTAAAAGTAAAAATAATTAAAATATTTTTATTAAATTTTTGCCTTTGGTAAATATTTGTATTTAAGAAGAGGAAGATGATTTGTTGCTTAGGATCTTACTCATTATTCTCATATAGTATTTTTTCTTTTCTTTTAGTATACAAAACAATTGGTGGGGAAATTAAATTGTATGTACCAGAGATATAATAAAAGTAGAGGGAAATAATGGTTCTTGAATTAAGGAAAATAAAATTTTACTTCGAATTTTAATTAACTTTAAATTCAAGCGTCTAATTTAGAGGCATATTTGAAATTTCTGATTAAATAAAGTGAAATTAGTTTAATAATTTTAAAAATTTAAGTGACAAACTCAAAAATTTCAAATTTGAAATTTTGAGTTTGTCAAAAATTGTATGGTTTCTTTGATTATTTTCTGTGAATGTTATGAATTAAAAATTGAGCTGAGTTGAAATTTTTATAATATATTATGATTTCATATATAATTCAGGGTCATTTGTAAAATTAATCAACTTATGGTTATAAATAAAAGACCTGTAGCGCGGGTGGCAAGCAAATACAACAAGAGTCTCTCATATTGGGAAAAAAATTCGTAGAAACACAATTTCCGTAGAAACTATTAAATTAAAATATGCAAATACAAATTTCAAAATAATTCTGATATTTTTCAAGAAATAATTATATTTTTATTAAAAAAACATAATTTTCCCTTAAATATTTCATTAAAATATTTTCTATAATTTCATTAAAAATTTTATTGAATATTTTATTTGAAAACTCAATTTATTAACTAAAAAATTTTAATATTTTTATTTAAAAAAATTTCCAATTTTTCTTTCATTCTTTTAATAATTAATTTTTTTTTTAAATTACGCATTATTACGTCAAACGAAACGACACCAGAAAAAAAAAACGAGAAGAAAGCAAAAAGCAAAAACGCAAATTCTCTCATCAAAATTCCATACAAGTTTTCCCCTTAATTCTTTTGAATAATTTCCTTTTTCGTAATATTAAATAAAAAATACACTCAATAAATTCAATACAATATTATTGAAATGATGCAAATGGAATGATAAAATCGTCTAAGTCAAAAAATAAAAAATTTCAAAAAATTTCATATTTTAAAAAATATTTTTATAATTTATTTGTTTTATTAAAAAAAAAAAGCACAGTTATAATATTTTTATTTATTTTTATTAATTAACTCTTTTATTAAATATATCTATTTTAAATTATTCATAAAAAAAATAATTATAATAAAATTTATTTGTTTGAGTCTTTCGAATAATTAATAAGAATATTTTTATTTCGAAGCGAAAAATATCGTATTTCTATATAAAATAATTAAAATAGCCCGACAAAAAAACAAAAACCCGACTAAAAAAGAGTTAAATAATAAAAAATAAAAAAAAAAATAAAAATAAAATAAATATAAATGTATTTAAATCATTTTTTGAATACTAAATAATAAAGAAAACAAAAAACAGTTGAACTTTTAATGAAAATACTAAAAAAAAAAACAGAAAAAACAGAAAAAAGCAGTGACGAATCTTCCGTTCTGTATAAATTAAAAAAGGAAAAAAAAAATTTTTTTTTTTCATTAATTGAATGTCATTTCATTTTTATTTCAGTTTTTTTTTTTTATTTTTTAGCGCTGAATGAAATGGAAAAGGTGTGCCAGTTGTTGCGTTTCAGCAGCAAAATTTAATACAAAAAAATAATAACAAAAAATACAAAAAAAATTTGTATATTATAAAAATTAACGCGAATAAAACGCGATGCATTGTAAATATGAGTAGCATTAGCAAAAAGCAAAAAATAAAACAAGAAAATAATAAAAGAAAAATTAAAAGAGAAAAAAAAATCAGCAGAAGCAACAGCATTTTTTAGCATATTAAAATTTTTTTTATGTTTTTGATGATCGCTCAAAAAAAAAACACAAAAAAATAAAATAAAATCGGGGTGCGATGATAAGTTATTACACACCATACATACATTCATTCATATGCATATTATTCTACTTTAAATATTCATGCTTTGATGTATGTGTGTATAGAACGTGTTGGTATAATTATGTGTATGTTTTGTGGTTACTTGTATTACGTCAACGACATCTAATATATAGATTACACGAGCGTGACCATATACATACATATATATAAAATATTTAATGCATAATATTTAAAATACTCGTAGTTATATGAGAATTTTCTTTTTTTTTTTTCAGTAGAATTTCTATATTAGAATTATTTGAATCACAATTATTAAAGATATAATTAAAAATTTTGAAGATATTTTTATGTACAGGGATTTAATAAAGCTTATTCCAAGTATCGAATTTGACAGAATGATGTTGATATCATAAATGGTTTTAAAAACCTTATTATAGACACAAACCACTTGTATGAATTGATTTGTGTTTATAATAAAATATCAGATTTTTCACGATAAATATCAGTATCGCATTTAGTGATCCGATTCTTAGAACAAATCCCAATTTATATAAAATGAGAAAATATTGATATGCTTAATATTTGAAGTCAAAGCCCTTCGTTCAGAGAATAAGTTCATTGCAATATTATGCTCATATTCACATTCATTATACTGTTAAATTAAGCATATACATAAACCTAATGTAATTTATTATACTCGTATAAGAAAAAAAAATTTTGGAAACAAAAACCAGTGACAATATTTTCAATGAAATTCCAACGAAATAAAATTGGATGAAACCGTTTTGGTTATTTTTTTTTTTTTTGTGTTCTGTTTTTTGTCGTTTGCATCGGAAATCTATCGGAAATGACATAAAAAAAGAAAAAGAAAAAAAACACCAACTGATGTTGGACCAATTTTTTTTCATTAGCTTTCTGCGTTTTTTTTTTTTTTAAACATAAAATCAACACTATGAAAAAAAAAACATAATTTTGTCTAGGTTAAATTTTCATTTTTTAATTTGGGTACAATGTCACTTCCATTTTATTAATTTTTTCTTATTATTTTTGTTTTAATCAAAATTTTATGAATAAATTTATTATAATTTTTTTTTTTTATTGCAAAGAAATTTTGGTCAAGTTTAAGATGAAAAATGACATGATCTCAATATAATAGAAAACGCGTACAATAAACAAAATCAATGAATACATAGAAATTATGCAGATGATTTTGATGCAATTTATTTTTTCCTAATAGATGGCGCGTTTTGTGATTGAATATTATGTATAGTTCAAATGTTTGTTAATAATTTTTGTTGTATTTTTTGATTAGAAATAAAAAAATGATATCTAATTATTGACATATAAAGGTCTAAAAATATATGTATATACATATATGCAAGAGACCTCGAAATTTATTAGATAATAAATTTATATTTAAGGTATTAAATATTTTTTATAATATAAAAAAAAATTGAAGAGAAGAAACAAAAGCATCATTAAAACAAAAAATTAAAAAGTTATAAAAAAAAAATTACCCAAAATGATCCGAGATTAAAATAAATAATGGCAACAATGCCTCTTTTTTTTTTGAGAAGAAAAAAAAATATTTTAATTGATTCCAATTTATTATAAAATTTTTGGTACTATGGTTTTGGTTACTGTAGCATGAACTTTTAAATTTGCCAAGTTTCAAAAATAAAATTTGGCGAAAATAAATTTTTATTCTTCCCTTAAAATTTTTGTTCGTCTACAATTTTTATCTTTTATTTGTTTTTGAAAGTATTTTGGTAGTCCAATAGTTTAGACTTTCTCTTCCCTTATCTTATAGTTAGGAGAAATAAATCAGTGAAAACTTATTGTTTGCAATTGATATTAAAATTTGTATTCAAGTTTTGGTTAGCGATTATAAACGCACTCTATTTCTGTACGATGAATTAAAATAAAAAATGTTCAAAAAGTTTTGAACACTAAGGCTTAGAATTTTATCAGAAGTTTGAGCCACATTTTTATTCTTTTAAATGATTATTCGCTTTTCAGGTGGCACAATATTTATAGTGAATATGCCACGATTCTTAAATCGAAAACTAGACATATTAGGTGACTAGAGAAGTAACATGCGAAGTAACGTCTTCAGCTTACTTCAAAAATATATCAATTGAAATTTCAACCTTAATTTAAAGACGTCTTATTTTAAACAGAGTATTTCATGTATTAAATTTGGATGTCTCTGTAAGAATTTTTTCAAGTGATGAACAAACTATTTATGATTTCTTTGACATGGAATATATTTTAAATATTTTAATTATTAAATAGTTTTCATAATAGTTTTGGCACATTTTTATTGATTTTTTGACATTGATAACAAAAATTATTTTAAATAAATTATTTAATTGAAATCTTAATTTATTTTGTATAATAAAATTAATTCTTTTTTATTCGGTTTCTATTTAATATAAAATTTATTGATTTTTTTTTTCATATATCATTCACAATTTTAATTAAGAATGAGTGTGGGATGCATTCAGAATTTTTACGTTTATTTCGTAAATTTTGCAAGGTAATATTTAACAGATATAATTCACATATCTAGAGAACTGTGTAATCGTGAAATATAGAATTAGGTTGAAGATAATTAGGTTTAAATTTATAATCTTAAAGTATGCAAAATCAATTGGAAATCGAAAAAAAATATTATTAAAAATTATTATAAAAATAAAATGTAAATTTGAATTATACTGTTCCATGAACAATGAATTTTGCGTGACAATAATGTGTTAACCCCAAAAAAGAATAATGGTCCTCAGGCTATAAACTTCAAATATTAGTCCATAAAGTTCGTATATAGGACTAAAAAATTTAAAGATATTTGCTGCCTTCTTCCGTAACATAGCAGTTAAAATAATTAGTCACAATAAATTTTTATTTTAGCTTCTAATAAACTCTTTTATTACGGGATATAAAATGGAAAAAAATTATTAATTATCAAAACAATATTATTGTTATTAATAAACTGATGATTTCAATTTTATAGCTATATATTGATTATTTGGCAATTTCGATTATAAATGAAAGTGAATATTAATTATAGAATTAAAGTGGTAACATAAATCTTTATTAGAAAGTTCATAACCAATTCTAAAAAAAATAGCTAAGACTCGATTACTAATTTGATATTAATTTATTAATTATTTTTTTGCATCGAAAATTTGGCAGACAATTAAAGAAAACGTAAATGTATTTTTATTTTTTTTTGAAAAAGGATCCGGTTTGTCTAAATATTGATGATATTATATTAAAAAATTTTGTTCACAAAAACAAGTTTATTAAATTTTATTTTATTTTTTTGTCAGTAATTTGATTTATTTTATTTATTTTACTGTCTGGGAGTAGTGAAAAACAGGATTGATTTTATTATTTAATTAATATAATGGTGAATGATATTTTTAAGGTAGGTTAATAATTTAGTAGAGTAAATATAGTAAATAAGAAATAAAAATTTAATTTTAAAGTATTTCAGAATTTTCAATTATTAAAGTGAACAGAAATTTTTTTCAACATTTAATTTACTGTTAATGTAGTGAGTGTTACGCTGTAAAATGTTATGTTACTCACAAAAATTTTTACATTAAACTAGAAAATTCGACAAATTTACTGTCCCATTTCAATAATAACCATTGAAGGTCTCGCATTAAAAATGCGACAAATATCTGCCCGAGATTATTATTTATTATGATTAGACTATATTATCCCATACGGACATTGGTAGAGATGTTTTATGTATATCAAATGATCTTCTTATTAAATTCAATTGAAATGAAATCAAATTTCAATTCATATCATGCAAGTATAAGGAGTGGAACTTTGCGTTGCATAATTTTCTCTGATTTGTTTTAATGGTGCAATTTGTAGTAGTTTTACTGTATTTAACAGTTTAATTTGAAATTTGAATTATACGTAATAACATAATGGAATATTTTCTTAAAAAATAATAAAATATTTCAAATATCTCTAAATTATGCTTGTAATTGAAAAGTGCATAAGTCAAATTTTGTAATTTTTAAGTTTATTGAAAATTATAATTCCCTTTAGGATTCTTTATGTTCCGATAAAATTTGATTGATGAATCACACTTAGTTTCACATTTATAGTCATAAATTTATAAAATACAATTTTTTTGTAATTATTAAAATTTTGAACTTTAAACTCGAAATTTGTATTCGTATCGAATTCTTAGACGAATGTGCTGTTTCTCTTTCCTATTTTGTTTTCTAATTTATGCAATAGGTAAAAGTAGTTTTTATTTTAATCACATTTATTTCGTATACACATCGTATTCTTGTCATTTTACGCAATATAAGTTATTCAAAATAAATAATATAAATTTGAAGTAGGTAAAAATTCATAATCTTAAGAATCTTTCAATTAAAAGCTTAAAAAAAAATTTGTATAATTTTTTTTTCTTATTTTTCTTTCCCTGCTATTTTTAATTTTATTTGGTTTGCTGTTTTATCTCATATTTTTTTTTTCTTTTTTGCAAATCCGATTATTCTTGTCATCGATACTCAAAGAAGGCTAGACACAATAATAAAACACAGAAAAAAAAAACAAATTATAAAACAAGAAAAAAGCAAAAATATTTCAAATATTTTATTTGACAAATAAAATATTTATTGTCTTTAGAATAGCATGTATAAGAAAAATTAATGCATTCTGAAATGATGGTGAAATGTGGTTAACGACAACATCAACAATAACAAGAATTTGAAGCAAATAGACAAATAGCTTTTATTTTTTTTTTCATATTTGACTTGTAATTAAAAGTTTTGTTTTTAGTTTTTTTTTTTTTTAATTTCATTTTGTATAGACAGATTTTCTACAACTCTTGTCATTAAAAATATTAATCAATAATATTAAAATTCTTTTTATGGAATCCAGAACATTATTGACATGACTTGATTAAAAGATTAATTAATAAGTAAAATGTTAATAGGTTTTCCTAAAAAAAAAGAAAAAAATCAGAAAAAAAAATTATTCTATAAAAAATAGAGAATACAAAAATAATATGGAAATTTAATCAAGTTTTAATACAAAAGACTTAAGTGAGAAACTTGATTTTCTTTTTTTTTTTTGAAATTTTGATTGCAAATATTACTTTATATGGGATTATATATGTTTTAATGTATGTATACATATATATGTATGTATAAATGTGTATATTAATATTATATTTGAGGAACAATATAATTCATTATACAGTTATTTAACTACTTTATTTTATTTAATTTTTTGTATATTTTGTCACAAGAATATTTTTGGCATATTATAATTATATTACCGTTATAAAGAAGTATTGGCCAACAAAAAAAAAAGAATTTTTGGTTATATATCTTGTTTGTTTTTTTTTTTGTGAGTTTTCTTATTTTTTAGATATAAATTTGAATTTTAGATCTAATAAAATATTAATATAATAGAACAAGTTTCATTATTTTTATAAAATCTTTAAAAATTTTTGGGATATTAAAATATTTTGATTTTATTCAATTTGGAAAAAACTTGTTCATATTTTTTTTTTAAAATGATTATATTTTTTTTAAATTTTTTGTTGCTTTTTAGGTTAATTAAGCAAAAGTATCATAATAATTAATCATTATTATAATGATAGTAAAAGCAAGTATTTATTTATAATGGAAAAATACAAATGAATCTTATATAACAATTTTACTTTTAATTGAAATAAAATTGTTGAGGGATTGAAATTGTAAGGCATAAGGGTTACTAGTCTTAAGTTTTGAAGTCTACTGATATAGGTTAGCAGTATGCGTGCGTATTTCGACAAAACTATCATGAAAGAAGGATTTTCGTCAACTATGATCTTCGATACCCAATGTTCTCAGCGAGAATGGGAACAAAAATTGAAATTCATTCAATTTGCTGAGTTGGTATTCATTTATAAAATAAAGAACACGTGTTCTAAATAAAACTTAAATTTAAACTTATATAACATGAAATACTAGTTTAAAAACTCTTAATTTAGTAATAATTTGGACTAATTTTAATTAAAACTTTTAAAACAAAATTAAAATTATAGTAAAATAATAATAATTAATTTAATATTATTTTATAAATATTTTATGCATAAAAATTTCAAATTAATTTAAAAGAAACAAAAAAAAAATTCTACAAATTGAATTTTTAATTTTAAGAATATGATTAAGAACTCGAAAGATCTATAATTAATATGTTAGCAAATAAGTATACTAGAATAATTCTTAAAATTTTAAAATATATTTTCTCACTCTTGTTTACATATTAAAAAATTCTAAAAGATTTAATTTATAAATTCAGGTTTTTGTTCTTTTTTTTTTATTAAAATCTTCATACATATGTATGAAGATACATATGTATGAAGTACAAATGTACATATACGTACATTTGTACTTAATATATGTAAATATATTTAATATATTGTTGTTGTTACTATATTTATAATTTTAACTAGTTTTTTTTCCATATTTCTAATTGGAAAGGTCTTTGATCTTTTTAAGAAATGGAAGAAAAAAAAATAAATTACAGGTTTTTTTTTCTAAAATTAAAAAATATTAATTTTTGTTTTTTTATTTTTTTTTTAGTTTCAATTTCAATCGGACATCGGATGATTATTTTTAACTGTCATTAAAAATTATGAATCCTTTTTTGTTTCTCTTGTTTATTTGTGAGATTTAAGGAAAATGAATGATGGTTTTTTTTAACAATTTTTTTTTTATATATAAAATTTCTTTTACAAAATATTTTAAATATTAGAAAATATTTAAAAATAAAAAAATTAATATTTTATGAATCGAGAACAGAGGGGGGGAGGGGTGGCTAAATTAATGAATTTTAAATTTCAACATTCGATTTTTGTTTATTTTTTGTTTTTTAATTTTTTTTTTTTTTTATTCTCTATGTCAATCTGGTTAACATGGTAATTCGCAGCAAGTGAATACCAGTTTGAATTTTTTTTTCTATCTATTTTTCATTATTAATTTTTTTTTTCTATTTTGCTATTAATCTACACTACACGGAAATAAATTTTGATTTATAAGAAATATAGAGGAGAAAGAAATAAAATAAGTAAAAAAAAAAGAAAAAAAAAATTAATTATATTCGCATAAAATTTTTCATATGGGCGTTCTATTTTGAATACAAAGAGGGGTGAATAGATAGGCCTAAATTAATTTTTTTTGAATGTCAAATATCGCAATTAATAAAAATTGACGAAATTTAGCTAATTATAGAAATCATTTGATTTTATTGAACTTTATTTGATAGAAAATTTCTTAAATGTTAAGAAATTTAATAGTTATGTAGTGTTAATTTGGATTTTTGAATAGAAAAGTTGAAGACAATTGAGAGAGCTATTAAAGAGTAGATTAAATTGTTTCTTAATCAATATAACAATAGTCGACTACATTTAATATTAATCTGATTCTACAACCAATTTGGAAAATTACATATCTGATTCGGGGGTAAGCACACCAATTAATATTAAACTAGGATGCTTTTATAGTATAGCAATTGATACTATAGAATATAATTATGACTCTTTGTAAAATAAATTTATATTACTACATATGCGTGGATATGTCAGTAATGCTGGAAAAGAAAAAGATATCCCAAATTATCAGTTACACTCGTTCTATTTTTAATTAATTGCTTAGAGTATATTCAAATTAGTTCTTTAAAATTTGTATAACAATATAAAATTTATACAAAACACAACTAAATTTTCCTAACATAGAAAAATTTAATATTTTAATTTAATATTATATTTTTAATATGACAAATTGCAAGGTGATTTCAACATTGATAACAATAAAAAAATTTTTTTAATAATTTTCTCAACTCTCATCATGCATTAATTACCCTTCACATTTTCACTGAAATAAAAAAATGTAAATAAACAAAATAGTGAAAGTATAACTGCAATTCATTGATCAAATTTACTCAATTCTGTTTTGTTTGAAGAGAATTCGTAGTATCAAACATGTTTCTTCTGATATTTTTTTCTAAATGCAATACAAAAAGTTTTCCTGCTTTGATCTCATTGTTGAAAATTTGTAAGAGTATTAATGAAATTTTCTGTTTATTTTTAAAAATATTCATTCAAATTTTGTAGAAATATTTCTTTACACTAACGGATTAACACTTGTATGATCATATCATACTGTATGATCATATTCTAACATCATATCCTATTTATAACCCGTATAGTATTCAACAAATTAAAATGATTTTATACTAATTATTAATCAATTAATTAAAAGCTTATATATTCATCTTCAAAAATGATTACAGACAACAAAAAATATTATTTAATAATACTATCTCTTGAGAAATTTGATATATAAGGGCATGAACAGCATAAAAAAATAAAAAACACAAAAATAAATAAACTTGAAATTTAAAAAAGCTTCTGAAAAAATTTTGGAAAAAAAAAAAAATCAACACTAATTAACGCACTTCATTCCAAGCAACACTAATTTCAATTCTCCACAAAAAAAAAAAATCATTTATCATCTTGTTTAATGTCTCTATACAACATGTCTTAAAAATGATGTTAAAAGTTCCTTTTTCCAAAAATTAAGTGATTTTTATTCATGTTTCAGAAATAACAACCTGTTTTATGAAATTCATTCATTTAATCTATTAAGAATTTTTAAGAATAACACAAGTATTAAAGTTTTTCAAAGAAACTGTAAGTTCTTCTATAATAACAAATTAGGAACAGAATTAAATACAAAATAAAAAAAAGAAGACGTTAAACAGAAATTGTAAAAAAAAAATCATTTATCATGTTACGATAGATGTCGTCTTCTTCTTCTTCGTCTTCTTCGTTCGCTAAAAATGTTCGCTAAATAACCTTGTATTATAGAACTTCTTCATTTTTAAATTGTTAAAAAAAATTTTTTTTCTAAATTTTGTGTGTATAACAGATTTTTTTTTTTATAAATAGAAATTAATAAAAAAATTTTAATTCTAAATATCATGTCTAATTTCGATTAATTGTAAAAAAAAAAAATTAAAAAATATTTTATTCCCGAGTCTTAATAAAAGCTAGTAATAACTTTATATAATAAGTTATAATTAGTAGAGGGGTGTTTCTGGCCGGAATTTGTTTATTAATATACAAAATGAATGTTGAATTCGCTACTATTTTAGCATGAGGTTATAAATTTTGGCATGTAATTTCCATTTTCGAATTATAACAGTTTCCTGAAGCCGAAGTAATGGGGCTATGGGAATTCATGTTGATCAATTAATCAATAGTAGATTTGCGGATTGATTGCGGTAAATGGATCAATAAACTGATCCAATTAAAAACGATCAAACGAAAATTGATCATCATATGCTTAATAACGGAAAATAATTTAAATTTCTTCGAGATCTAATAAATTTATTGTAATTGTGAATTTATGTGTTAACAACACCTTATATATGGGTTCGAATATTATTTACATACAAATCAACTCATCTGCCAACCGATAAAACCAAAAATGGTAATGAATTTTTTTTTGGATATTTTTACAGTACAGTGTTTTCGATAGCTTATTTTCTGCTATTCTTATAATTTATTTCATTATTCATCGGGCAATAGATCACATTTTTTTTTGTTTATTCTCCAGGTTGATGTAAAAGAAATTTTTTTTGGAAAATCATCATTAAATTCAATAATGAAAAATAACGCTCAATCAATTGATTTTTTTTTTGTTTTTGAAAATAACTGAAATGAATCGAATTATGTTTTTCTTGTTTTTTTTTTTTGTTTTTTGGATAACAAGAAAAGTAAAAAATCAAAAAAAACCAAACTCTGTTCTTATATAACAGAAAAAAAAAATCAAGAATAAAAATTTCATATTTAATTTACCAAATGAACCATAAAAAGAAATTCATTAAACTCTCGAGTAAAATCTTGAGAGGATCGTCGTAACTTTTGAAACGATTTATTTTCATATGTCCGTATTGTCTGTATTAATTTTACTCTTTCCCATTAAAATTTGTGTTCGATTGAATTGTTTCAAAAAATACAGGTTTTCTTTGATCATTCAAGTTATTCTTTATAGTCGGCCTCGCACTGTAATTGTTCATAAAATTTTGTTATACAAGTTTGCTTCGTCAGATGAATGATGATCATAAGGCATGATTTGATTTTGAATTTTTTTTTTTTTTTTGGAAAAATTTAGTTCTGGTTGAAGGAAGAATAGAAAATTTTTAAGTTAAATTTATCTGTATTGAAAGGGTTTGTTTTTTTTTTTTTTGAGATATTCAATTAAGTTATACGCATAAGGTACTTGACAACATATTTAAGGTATAC
The DNA here is from genome assembly GCF_029603195.1 of Condylostylus longicornis. Lineage (NCBI taxonomy): Eukaryota > Metazoa > Arthropoda > Insecta > Diptera > Dolichopodidae > Condylostylus > Condylostylus longicornis. The sequence continues at coordinate 3,737,734 of NW_026577982.1, forward strand.
GATGACTCGTGAATTTTTATGCGTAAGTGAAGATTTCTTTTATAAAATCTTGTTGTTTAAATTTAAATGCAATGAACCTAAAACAAATAAAATAAAATTTTTGATTATAAATTTATTGAACGAAAATATTGAAATTTTTAATAATGTTGATTTTTTGAAAAAAATTAAAGTATTACGTAAAATAAATGGGAAATTCGCCGGAAAATTTTGGAAAATTCATTAAAAATGCTTGCTATATCAAGATTTTTTATAAATTCTTTTAAAGAAATTAGTGATTTTGGTGATTATAATAAAAGGTAATTAAAACTTTTTAAATATTGGGGGGTTTTAATATTACAAAATTAAATTTAAACGATGTGAAGGAGTATTTGAGGATTTATGTAGCATATAATAAATAAAATTCTTATTGAATTTACAAAAATTGGAACAAGATTTTGTATACTTTTCATAATATTAATTTAAGTGAAATTCTTACGTTTAGCCCATAAAATTTTGGATATTCTTAATTATTTAATTTTTGAATTCATTATAATAAAATTATTAAGTAATGTTTATAAATTACAAAAATTATTTTCCAAAAGATTATAAAATTTTTATTACGTAATTTAATTTTATAATGAAAATAAACAGAATATCAAACCACTAATTCATTCCAACTCAGACGTAATTCAAAAATTCTCAATTTCAATTTTTTTTTTTTATTAATTTAATTTCAAGTACATTCGAACAAATTTTTTTCAGATTGCTTTAAGTATGTATGTAATTCGAGACGAATTATTTACGTTTATTATGTCTATACTAACATCCTTTTTTCTTTATTATATTAATCGAAAAAATTAAAAAATAAAATCATAAAAGGATCATAAAATCACAATTTCCTCTTACTATACAATTATCTCAATTTACATTCAATTCACAAAAAAAAATTAAAAAAAAGATATTCAAGTTTCTCGCTTGAATCTTTCATATTTCAAATTATTTTCTGTTTGTTTGTTCTTTATTTTTATTCTTTTTTTTTTTTTAATTGTATTTAACAGTTCATTCAATTTAAGGACTTTACTTTATTGTTCTTTGATATCTTCAGAAATACTAGAATTTTTGTTTTTGCTTTGATTTTTTAAATCTTTAAAAATTTTTAATGAAAATGAAGAATCTTTTCTTTAAGAATTGGATTACCTTGGCCTTGAATAATCAAAAGGTTTTAGGTAAATAAACCAACAAAAAAAAATTATTATGAACTTGTACAATTTTTTAAAAAAATAATAATAATGAAAAGCAAAAATCCTTTATTGCTCTTAATTTAATAATTTTATGAACGAAATTTTTATTTTTATTAAATTCAGTTTTTCTTTCCTTTCAATTCACTTTCATTTCAATGTCCTTTATTTTGTTGTTTTATTACATTTTATTAAACGGTAGTCTGAATGATTATTTAAAAATAAAAAAAGGAGCAAAAAAAAATTATTTTTTTTTAAATTGTGTAATCCATTGAAAATTATGAAATTGAAGTTCAAGATCAACACAATAATTGGAACGGATATATGGTGTGGAATTTCTATAATAAAAAAATAAAAAAAAAAATTTCAAAATATAAAGAAATATATTCAAAAAGATTGAAAAGGATTATGGAAAAAAAAATAAAAAATTTGAAGGTTGAAAAGTGAAAGGATATTTTCTATCCAATTTTCAAAAAAATTATTGAATAGTAGCAGAATATTATTATATAGGAGATGAGAACTTTATTAATAATAAATTGTGATTTCCGATTCTATTTTAAAGGCTCCGAATCGAAAAATATTAATGGTAAATTATACATATATATATATAGATTAATATACATATATATATATATAGATTTTCAAGACTACAATGTAATGAAAGTTGGGAAAAGAAATATATTTAAAAACTAGTATTCAATCAATTTCCTTTCTTTTCAAATCAAAAGGATATTGCAAAGTGTTTAGGAGGAAGAAAAATGAAATAAGATAAAAAGGGTTTAAGTAGGATATCTGTTTCTTGTTGTTTAAGAAAATTTTTAATATTATCTGAATTATTTGATTTTAATGGTTATGAATTTTAAGCCAATATTCGTAACTTAAAACAAAATTTTCTAAATGTTGCTCGTATTACAAATAATAGACGACTATATGGTTATACTCAATGGTTGGTTCAACAAAATATTTAATTTTTTAAGTATTTTTGTAAAAATTACTTAAAATTTTAACATTAAAATTAATTGAATACATTAAAATTGATTTTTAATTGAAAATTATAAATTATTTTCAATGCATATGCTTTTATTTGAAAGGGTAAAGGCATATATAGGTTTGAAATATGATTGAAACAAAGGGAATTAAAATATTTTTTGTTTATAATTTAATAAGAATATTTTAATTATTAAAAATCCAATTAAAATTTGAAATTCGCTGGTACTACTAGACAAGAAATACATTCAAAATGAGAAAAATATCTTGATACACGCACGTGCCAATATTTTTAATTTAATTCCAATTTAATTATAAAATTTTTATTATAAGCAATAAAACAATTATTGTGCTTTTCATAAAATTCGAAAAAAAAACTAAATTTTAATTTTTAATTTGTTTTTCATCAATTTTTTTTTTCTTTGAATTTTCAAAGATCTACTAAAAAATCTAAGATTCATAAACTAATTATGGAAATCACTTCCTCATGACAATGACATTATAACAACCGATTTATTATTACCTTTATACTTATTTGGTTTTTTGTTTTCGATTATTGATGTTATCGATATTTCGATTCTAAATGAAAAACAAAAACCAAATGATCTGTCCAAGTTTGCTTTTTTTTTTTGTTTTTGATTACATTTAATAATCATTTTTCCTCTCTTTTATCTTGAAATAATCATCATGAAAATTTTAACAATTTTTTTAGGTGGTGACTTTGGCTGATTTGTTTAGATTTTGTTTTTTCTTTTATATTACAAATTAATTTTTTAAATTAATATTTTTTTTTTTTACATTATTTATCGTTTTGCCATTGAATCAAATAAAAAAGCAATGAAAAACACACAGAGAGACAAAAAAAAACTGCATAGTGACGATAGAAAAAATTTCACAGAAAAGATGGCAACATTCTTTGACCACGAGTGGAGAATTCAGAAAATTTTTGTTTTGGTTGTTTTATGATTTTAATTTGGCTCATAAATTTCAAAATTCATGAAATTTTTTTTTTTATGAAATTTGAAAAGATGCACTTTGTATCTGGTTTTTCTATTTGTTTTTTCTCAGGGATTTTAATTTGCATTATAACTGATTTTTTAATATATTATTGAAATTGTTATTTTAAATTAATGGCAGCACAGCATTTATGCACGTATAATAAAACAAATAAAAAATAAGAGAAGAAAGAAAGAAAAAAAAAATCCATATAAATTAATTTATAAAAAATTGAGTGTTATTAATACTAATTTATTTGATAACCTTTTTTTTTTTTTGTATTAAATAAAGTACAACAGAGAAGAAATAAAATTCAAATAACCATCACAAATTGAATAAATAAAAGTAAAATGTGGTCCGTATATATAGCCTTAATCAATCAATTATATAGAAATATCATAGGTTAATGTCGAGGAGAATATTATTAACCTTTTTATTGAATTTTTATATTATTGTTATTATTATTGAAGTTTAATTTCATTGAAATAAAATATATTTGTTATAAATTAGATTATTAATTAAAATTAATTAATATCTTTTCATACATACTGAAATAAATAAATCTGTTTTGTGTTCCCTTTAAGTGAAGAGAGACAGTGAGAGTAGTTGGGAATAGGTGACAGTAATATGTTAAAAACGTGCTCTCCTGCTATACGCAAATTTTGTTTAAATAATATTAAATGCTAATTTAAAAATTAAAATATATCGTTTTGCAATCCCCATATGCAAATATCAAAGAGCCATCTATACCAGAAAAAATAAATACTAAACCCGTCAATGGTAGTAAATAAGCGAAATTACTTTTGTGTTATATTCTTGGTTTTATCTAGCCAGTTTGTAATTTAGAACTCATTTAAAACTGAGTTGAAAAATCTTTCTTAATCATACTGGCATGAAACTCATTTTTACTCTCATGAGTATGCCAAACATGATTTAAAGTAAAAATATAATTGAGAGATGAAATTAAACGGCTTTTTCCGATAGATGGCTTTAATATTTTTAATAATATGAAAATGAATCTCATATTTTTGATACTTCAAATTTAAAAGTTATTATTTTAACTGTTTTGTGATAAAATAAGCGCCACGCGTTAATTATTTTAAATTCTATTTCATAATTTTAATTATATATAAATTTTTCAAACAATAGACATACATACAAACATAATAAAATCTAATTAAAAGAAAAAATAAATCAATTTGTCATTTTTCTGAAATTTATAAAAGAACGAAGAAAAAAAAATACAATAACTGAAAAATATTTAATGGGGGCGATATATTTGGAATTAAACAGTTTAATTAAAAACAATAAAAAAATAAAATACATAATAAGAATTAAATTTATTTCACAAAAATAAAAGAAATATTAATATAAATGTAGAAAAATATTATGAAATCATTTTTATTTAATTAAAATATAAAATTTAAAATATTGTGAGAGCATTTGAAATGACGTCAAGTTGAACTTATTTTAAAGGTGATTTCAATTTAAATTTGTTTTTTTTTGGAAATTATAAAGAAATGTTTTAGATGATTAATTTTGCAAAATCAGTAATCAATATTCGAAATTTGATATAAAAATTTCTTTTTGTTTCCAATTTAATTTGAATAATTAAAATTATAATGTTATATTTGGTTTTTATAGCTGAGTTCTTAGATCATACAGATAATTTTATTGAAAGTAGGAGTGTCGTATGACTTAGTCATAATTAGTAATCCTTGACATTAAAGTTCATGTTTATGAGATTAAAAAATTTTGCAAAAATTTGACAGAGTTTTGTTTTTTTTTAATTTTGTACAGAGCTCAAATTAAATATCCAAAATTAGAATTTTTCAAACAAGAAGATTTTCTATAATTGGATCTAGTATAATTTTTATCTTTTTCAAATTTTAGATTGATATAGTGAAGATTTTCAATAGATAATGCCTCTCCTGAGCTCATCTTAGGAAATTGCACTTGAATGAAAAGCATTAATTTTTTGAAAGAAAAGGAAGAGAGTACAAGAGCGTTGTTCAATCGCTAGGTAAATGTTCGGTAACGGTTCTATTCAAACTTTTAAATTAAAAGGGAAATGGTCTTGTGATACCACACGACACGTCTCAGTGAAATATGAATAATATTTTACTTGAAGTTGTCTCATGTTTTCACTGAAATATGAATGTAGAATTCATAATTATGAATTTGAAATGAAAATTCCAAAAGATGCTAAAATAAGTCTTTCAAATTTTTGTAAAAAAAAAGAAAGAAATCTTAAGAATTTCACTTTATTTTTATTAACTGAGTAGAAAAATATACGATCACAGAAAAAATGATCATATTATACTGGTCAACTTAAATAGACGCGGTACGCGATGTCAATTACATTTTTATAACCACAAATGTATAACACCACGCGGTGCAATTGCAGTTTGTTACCCCAGTAATGTGGCAATTTTGAACCGCATATGTACCAATAATTAATTTTAGTTTTGAAACAATATAAAAGACTTAAAGGAGAAACTTATTTTTATTTACCAATATTGTACCAATATTCTGTATAAAAATCTTGTTCTAAGAAAATAGTGGACCAAAAATTTTTATAAAATCGAAATATTTTCTACATTATATACTAGAAATTAATTTCCTAATAAGTTAACATTTTTTTTAAGAATTTCTTAACATTTTTAAATTAAGAATATTTTTTATGAATTTTCATGAGAAACAAAATTTATTGTGAATGGTTATAATCCTTGACAAACAAATTAAAAATTATAGATTTTTCTATAAGAATCTGATTTAGAAATTATTTTGTAATAATGACAAATAAATTTAGTAATTACTTAAAGAATGTTCTTAATTACTTGAAAACTGAAGAATCATGTTAAGTGACCAACTTTAAGCGCAAAAAAGAAGAAATGATTTTCATGGGAATAAAATCATAAAATTTAAATTAAAATTATTTTCTTTCCATTTTCAAATATTAATAAAAATTTATTAAAATTTTCCATATTTTAAAGAAAATAAGAAATTTTTTAAAATATTTCTTGGAAATTTTATAATATTAAAAATAATTTTTTTTTAAAAAAATATTTAAAAATGGAAAAAAAAGATATGGAATTATTTTTGCCTCTCTGATGGTTCTTTCGACTCGAGAATTTATTTATAAAAAAGTAAAAGAAATGTAGAAGAAGTAGGGAAGCAAAAAGAAGAGGAAAACCACTAACTAGGGTTCAATGAAACATAAATTACGTTATTTATATCTTGTTTTTCGTATTATTTTTTTTTTACATAATTTCTTTATTTCCTTTTTTTATTATCATTATTATTTAATTTTTTTTTTCTTATATTCTTCTTCTTCATCTTCATTATTATTATTTATTTATTTATTTATCAACAACTAATAAATTTTCTTGAAATTGTCTTGTTTTTTGTTATTTTGCTGTTTCTTTCAAGTTTTTTTAGCAATAAATTTTCTTTCTATCTTTTTCTATCTTCATCATTAACTCAACACTTTAACCCATAATTATATACATACAAATCCACAATATACATATGTATAGAATATATATATAGGTAGGTAAATCTATTTCTTTTTTATTCTTTTCTATTTTTCTTTTTTTTCTCTCTTAGATTTTTGCTGTACTTTTCTGATTCTGTTTGTATGTTGATTTTCTGCTGAGGTTTATATCAAATTGCGGCAGTGCGGCATCACATAAGGGGGAAAAAAAATTTTAAAACTGAGGAAGCAAAAATATTTTAGAATTTCTTTTATATTTTTCTACATTTTGTATATCTATACAATATGTAAAAATTGAATATAATTCAGTAAATATTGTGTATATGTAGTTAGTCAGAGTCAGAATCACAGAGTATGTATACGAAAAGAATGAAAAATGATGAAGGAAAAAAAAGACGCAAAGAAAAAGAGATGAAAAAAAAAGTCCATTAAGTTCAGATTAAAAGAAGCTTTAAAAAATTTTTTTGATATTGAATTATGAGGCTTTATACTCAAAAAAAAAAAAATAAGAATAAGAAAGAAAGAAAGAAAATGATAAGAAATAGAAAATTGAAGGGAGAAAAAAAAAATATGAAAAGATTTCAATCTTTTTTATGTAATTTTAACCCTTATTGTACCAAATGATTTTAAAAGGGATTGAGATGAGAATTTTGTAAAATATTTTTTGCATTTTTATGAAAAGTTTTGCTCTAGTTTTTGAAATTTTCCAAAAATTGTTCGAATATATTGTGTGATAGTAACAAGCTTTTATTGTATTCCGTTGTGATCGCCGTACGAGAACCTTAATTTTTAAATATAACAATTTCCATTCGTTTGTTCTAAAATAGATATACCAAGTATATTCGAATTACAATGCCATCTAGTTGAATAAAATATTTTTGGTGTTCTTAATGATGTGCGTATTATTTATGGTTTAAAAATCTACGACAAACTTTTGAACCAATGTATAACCCAATGTATGAATTTGAACCAATATATAACCCAATGAACCAAATATTTACCCAATGTATTGCAAATTGCATTTTTCAAGTGAGGCAGTTTTTTTTAAATAATCATAATATTTCTTTAATTTTTTCTTTCCAAAAGAAAATTTTCAAGTTAGATTTTGTTATTTATACTCGATTTTACTGCCAATTTATAGGATTTTACTGAAAATATAGGATTCCCGGATTTTTTGCCAATCACGCACATTTATTTTACAAAATTCGTTTTCAAGTAAGCAATTCGATTAAAACTTTTAAAAACAATACGTCAAATGTCATCTTGGTTTTATATTAGAAAATTATCATTGGCTTAATAAAGGTTAATAAAGACCACTAAAATAGTGGTAAGGAAATTTTATAATTCGTCATCAATATTGTTATTATAAAATCCAAATTCTTTTCTTATTTTTAATATTCTTATTGTTTCCTTTTGCTGTTACTGAATGTTGTGTGTTTATTTTGCTATTTATCTTTTATTTCCCTTACAATGATCACATAAATAAATCAAAAGAAAAAAAAATCAGAAAGAACATTTTCGCTTGCATAGGAATTTTAAAATTTGGTATTAAAAATGTTCTTTTAAGAATTTTTTGTTAATTTATATGAGAAAATGTATATAGTCGCCCTTTCGAGTATAAGATTTGTTGATTTTTGTGTATTTTTTTTCTCGAGAATTTCGTGTGAGGATTTCTTAATACTATACTGTATATAAGTAATTATATAAGCAAAAAATTCATTCTTAATCAGAGGCGTTTTATTAACAAAAAAAAACAAAATTGTCTTTACGAAATATGAAAATTTTGTTCTTTTAGACTTATTTAAGACCCAATATAAATTTGAGGATTTGAAAAATTTATAAATTAACATTAATATGTTTTTTATCTAATTTTTATTTATTAAAATAATGTTGGCAGTTTCTTGCCGATTCTCTTACAAAAATTCATAATTTTAAAAAAAATAATATTTAAAATTTATTTTATTATTTTGAATATGTTTTGTGTATGTATGGAAAATTTTACTAATAAATTTTAATTAGTTGCATTCCAAACATGAATAAATTTGCGATTTTTATTTTTTATAACATAAATTTAGATGTAATAATAATAAAGAGACAAATTAATAAAATAAATGAGGAAAAATTATTCATCTAACAATATTTTATAGTATTATCACCTAATACAGAACCAATCACATATAGTACAGAACAATTATACTTGCAAAAAAATAATATATAATTTGTCGATTTAATATTCAAGAAGTTGCCGTTTTAAGTATTATAATAAGGAAACGTATCTTTTCTTATTATACGTAACAATATTGTTAAATGTTCAAATATCAAAGGCGTTTAATACAGAAATTTCAATTTTATTTCAAATTACTATTAACGATAAAATTTTTAAAATCGACTGCACTATGTGGAACAAAAACAATTTCTACATTAGAAATAAGAAAATTTTGGATTCGAATTAAATAAATTTAAAGAAAATCATTGAAATTATTTTTTTATACTAGAATTTAATGATTCTTTCGCGGTAACAGACCTGAAAAGTAGCGTAAATGTACAAAATTTGAGATATTATGAGCTATATATAAATTAGAATGGGAAGCTTATCGTAAATATGATATTATATATAAAAATACCAAAAATCTTATATTATGGGCATCCCCCTCAGCCATAAGGTCAGTTTTTTGTAAACATGTATGCTCAGACAGATTTTTCATAAGTATGCTTGTAAGAGAATCCAGAATTTTACTGTTTAAATTATAAACTCCTACATAATAAACTATACAGTCATAGAAGATCTTAATAGTTATTGGGATTCAAAATTTTATTCTGTATAAAATTTATGAAGTGTAATAAATTTTTTTTTAATGATTTAAAGTTGAAAATAAATTACGGGCATTTTATTACAGGAGTGTTAAATTTTTCCATTTTATTTTATGTATTTTTATACTAATAATTAAATAATTTAAAATTTTGCAAATCTTCATTAATTTAAATTAAATTTTAATACCAAAAATGTAATTTAAAACTTCTAAAATTAATTGCATCTTGCAACACACTAAATTTAAATTCTATATGTTGGTTATTCTATTTCTATAATACCGATATAAAATTTCTATAAAGTTCTATATTTTATTTTCAAAAATAATACATTAAAAATAATACCGTCTTGTAAAATGAAAAAAATTCTTTCATAGATGGCGTTTTAACAAAAAATTCTTAAGACATATTAATTGAATTTAAAATAAGAATAATTAAAAGCAATACTAATTTAAGTCACAAGTTTTCCAAATAAATTACGCTAATTAAAAAAAAAAATGTTCAAAGTTAATTTTCCGAAGAAAAATTTTTACAACAGTATTAAAAGAGTTTGAATGTTAAATTGCCTTGCAGAACCATTTATATTTCATGTATGTAAATCTAGAAAAGTAAAAATATTAAAATTGTTAAACAGAGGTACAGTGTACATACGAGTAATATATAATATGTTTGCACGTATATATGTGCATTATATATTATTCATTCACTAACATATTATGTGATTCATATATTATTTTTAATATGAGAGGAAATATTATAAATTTTGACATTTTAATATTCTGTTCGCAATTTAAAAATATGTTCATATTTTTCATCATTATGACATTTGAATAGAAAAATTAAATAAAAATAAAATAATTGGAAATTACTTTAATAATTTCAAATATAATTGCATATACTTGTATAGAGTTTACCATTATTTTATATGTGTATGTGTTTTGTTTTAAAAAATTATTTATGCAATAGATTATTAGAATAAGTTCACAAATTATTTTTCTATTTAAATATAACAATTTTCTTAGAAATTGAAATCTGCAATTTTTTCTTAGATTTTGTAAATGATATCCAAAATTTAGATTTTATATGAGAGTGATTGCTTAATTGAACGAAGTTTTCTTAGAAATTCTAGTGCATAAATTTGGAACGCTACAGATTAAGGCTATATTCGAAGATTCAATTAATACAGATTTTAATAGGCAATTTATAATTAGTATTCAAGTATTTTGATGTTTTTTACAAAAAAAATAACAATTCATTACTCAATTGTAGTAAAAATAGCAATAACTCACAATTAATTAATTTTCACAGCATTTTCAAAAGATTTTATGGAATATTTTATAAGATATTCTAATTTTTTCATCAAAAACATAACAAAGTACTCGTAAAATTAGGGTAGATATTAACTCTTAAGACAGCTAATAATTTCGTTACAATAAGTAAATTTTTGGCTTAAAGGCAGAAAAATCTGCACAGAACAGTTAAACATTTTTTCAACGTTATTAAATGCACCTATAACAATTATTTAACTAAACGTATTTTTCCTTGGAGCTGTTAAAATTTTAAAATAATCGAATTATTTTGTATATTTTGAATGTGTATAAAATGACAAAATCATCATTGAATTACCGAGAAAAATGTAATTAACAGTAAAGATCGCTATATAAAATAAAATTATATTTAAGATTTCATTTCATCACCGTCTTCTTCATCTAAATGATCTTATATCCTTTTCTCAATTACAATTCAAAAGCTAATCCAGTTATATTTTAATTTTCTTTTATATAAATTTGAACTACACATATGCTCGTAGAATCCTTTATTTTTTTTCCTATATTTTTCTATCTTTCAACTAAACGTACATCATGTAATAAATTATTGTTCATGACGTGTATGCATATGTGTAATAAGTGAATAATAATAATTAATTTCCCATGAAAACAGGATAATCATTAATGCGAAGGAAAATTTTCAAATCAAAGTTAACGTCTTATAAAAATTAAAATTATTAAATAAAAACCGTATATAAATAACAGCAAATCTTTATCCTTGAGAAAAAAACGGGAGGAGAGTAGAAAAACAAGTAAAAGAAAAATTATTTATTGCAAAAATAAAAAAATTTTTTTTATTATAAATTGAAACCTGTTCGTCAATAACATTAAAATTAACATTAAAAAAAAACAGAAAACCGTGTTCAATTCGAAATTTACAAAAATTAAAAAAAAATAAACTGAAAAACTGAGAAACTATTAGGAACAATAAGGACATTTTTAACAAAAAGAAATAAACAAGTATTTCAGAAGGATAAAATTTTTATTATTATTATTTTTTTTTGTCTTGTTGTTATGAGAAACAAGAAAAATAGTCTTAAAAATTTTTTGCGCTATGTCTGGTAATAAAAGAAGGTCAAATATCAAGGATTTGAAGACGACAAAATAAGATATTTGCAAAATAATACAAAAATATATGAAAAAGGACATGAGCATGACTATAGAAAAAAAAATAATTATTTTCAATTAAATAAAAAAAAAATCGAGGATTTCGAAAAAAAATCCGGATTTAAACAAAATTTTATCCTTAAGGATATATGCGCAGACAATTGTAAAAAATTTAATAAAAAAAATATCAAGTTTTTCTTTCTAGTTTATTTTTTATAATTTTGTAAAATTCGCAAGGATTTAAAATAAAATTATGATTAATTTTTTTTTTTTTTCAAAAAGAATGAAGAGTGTAATATTAAGGTTAAAAATATTGTATTGAGTAACCGGTATATATAAAATGTCTCGGCATTTTGTGATTAACGGGTCTAAAAAATCTCCGTTCACCTTTTTAATATGCTAAAATTGCCGTGAATAGGTAGAATTCTGATTTTTCTACTTTATTCTATAAAATATTTAAAATTTCTTAAAAAATTATTTCGACGAATCAGTTGTATTTTTTACATATCAGTTGTATTTTTTTGACTTATACAAATTTATGCATAAATTTCCAAATCAGTAGTTATGTTAAAGACAAGCAAGTCTATGTACAAAAAACGAGACAAGGGAGTCTATACATACTCTTTTAAATTTAAAATATTTAAAGGTCAACTTGTAGTCTATTGATTCCTTTAAATTTTAATTATGCAAAAATGAAGCAAATTTTTTGGTATCAAGTTGTTTTAAATTTCAAAAAAAAAAAACAATTCCTAAAATATTTTCATATTTTGTTTTCTATTTTCACACTCATTATGTTCTAAAGTATTTGATCCTCTAAAATATTTTGTATTCGAAAATCTTATAATTTGTTTTGACTGGCGACAAAGTGAAATCAATATTTTTTAAATATGTAAATTAGTTTCATTGAAGGAAGTGTGAAATTTCTAGTCATAAATATATTTTGGGTCCTTATACTACATAATGTTATAAATGAATATTTCAACAAAAATTTTGTATAACAAATCGTTTTTGGAATGGAATGGAATTTAAATAAAAAAAATATATGAAAAAATTTCTAAATTCACACATTTTTTTTTTGTTTCCGAAAACATTTGAAAATTATTACGATCTTATAAATTTTCGAATTCTTAGAAAATAAATTTTCTATTAGAAAGTCATTCCAATCTCTTTAGAACAACAGTTTTGTTTTTATTTGTAAATCAGGTTTCAATTAAAAATTAATGAATTTTTCAGGATATTTCAAAAAAATAAAGTTAAGTAGAATTTCAATCGTTGTAATTATTATATGCCATCTAAGTGAGAAAATCTAAAAAGGGAGTAAATTGAAATTTTGAGATTTACTTTAAAAATCATTAAAAATTAAAGTGACTGAGGCCAATATTGAAGCAATATTTTTAAGCAGTTGTTTGGTGATATTAAAAAAACGCATTGTAGGTCTAGAAATAAATTTTCGCAATTTTCAATATTACAATTTTTAATTAATTAAAATCAATCAGCAGAAAGAAATTACAGTAAAATAATAGAGCAAGTAAGGATCATATAAAATTAAATTTTTCATTTTACTCCACGAGTTTTAATTTATAATTAAATCCTCTGGAATTTATTATTAGAACAAATTTCTCACCTTATAAATAAATTATGAAATTTGATGGAAATTTGGTTAAATTATTGTGATTAAACTGATCAGTTGCTGATGAAATTTCTTTTAAAAACTGGAGAGAACTCTCAGTAATTCCAAAGAGTGAGATATTTTAACATTATATTTTTATAAAATAAAATTAATAAAAATTTATTAATCATTGCTTAACGTTCAACTTACCTTTATCATCGAAATCCTTTTCATCAGAATTCCTTTTATTTTTTGATACCAATGATAATGGTTGATCATCTTCACAATCATCATCATGTACAATATTATTATCATGATGTTTTTCATTATCATTATTATCATTTGTATTTAAATTTTCAAATTTTTCTAAATTATCATCAATATCATTATGATTTAATTCAATTTTATCATGTTTTTGTTCATTATGATGTTGTTGATGATGTTGATCATGCTGTTGTTTTTGTTGCTGTATTTGATGTTCTTTATTATCTCTCTCCTGTTGTTGTTGTTGCTGTTGTTGCTGTTTTTGTAACAATTGTTCTTCATTTTGTTGTAAATATTGTTTTTCTTGTTGTAATAAATCTTTATTATTACTATTATTATCATTAAAATGTTGTTGATTAAATGGATTTTTATCAATATTATCATTATAATGATCATTAATATAACGATGATGATGTTGATGATGATGATGATGATCTGTATTATAACGATTTGATGTTAAATCTAAATTTAAATGATTATTTTCTTGCTGTTGTTGTTGTTGTTGTTGTTGTTCTTGATGTCTTTGATAATTATTATTGCTATTATTTTGAAAATGATGTGATGGTGAACGATTATTATTATTATTATTATGATGACGATTTGAATGATGTCGATCATTATGTAAATCATCTTCATCAATATTATGATGATCATGTGTTGGACTTAATGGTGGTACTAAACGATTTGCATCTGAATCTTTATTTAATAAATTATTTTGTTGTTCTAATAAACGTAATTGTTGTTGATGTAAACGATTTTTAATTAAAAATATTTTCGGCATTTTGAATTAATTTTGTTTTTCTCTTTTTTTTTTTTTTGTAAAATCATAAAATGTATAGAATATTGATTGTCATATGGTCAAAATCAAAGAAAAGATTTTCGAAAATATTTTATTAAAATTCTTTTATTAGTTTTGTCCGAATTAAAGTGAATTTGTTTCAGTAGTAAAATTTTTGATCGAGATTTTTTAATTTTTTTTTTTAAATAATCCTTTAAATAATTGGTGTAATATTTCCAGTTTTTATATGAATTGCTTTCCTCATTCTTAAATTTTTTATTTATATTTGTATGTTCGGTCTTTCGTTGATATGAGAGAGTTTTTTATTTTAATAATTTTTTTTTTAATTTTCTATTTTAATTTTAATATTTCACTTTATGATTATTTAAATTTTTTAATTGCATTTGATTTGTTTGAACACTTAATTTATTTGAATATTTTCATTTGAATTAATTGTACTTCACTATTTAATTTGGAATTATAATTAAATTTTATGCTACCTTGTATTTTTCGAGAATTAAAAATTATATTTTGCAAAATTATAATTAAGTTTATAAATTGTAATCCTTTGTTGTAAAATATGTGAAATCTAATTAAAATAAATAATTTCAATTTAAAACACAAAATTTTCTTATTTATATTTTTCACTTTTTCATTCATTTATTGTTAATTATCCCAAGTTTCATATATTTTTCAGAAATCATTTTAAAAAATTATTTTTTATTTTAATATTATAATCCTTTTTGAAATTCTAATTAATTTTGTTTTTCCGTTATTTGTAATTAATTGTTATTGTTAATTTTTTTCTTTTATTCAATTTTTTTTCTCACACTTTATAAAAATATTTTTCTTTACTATTTCAGAATTTCTTCGAATTTCATGAAATATTTTTTAAAAATTCTTTTAAAATTTAACACTTTTTCCATTTTTACAAATGAAAATAAAAAATTATATTTTTGCTTTTCTTATTTTTTCACAATTCTTAAAATTCTAAAAATAATTTTTCAAAAAAAATTTTTTTTTCCTTCCAATATTCTTTTGATAATTTTTTATCTATGAAAATTTTACTCAATATTTTATTTGATTGAATATAGAATCTCAGAAATTTTAGAATTTTTTTCCAATTATTTCAATACTTTGAAATTTATAAAACTCTTATTTTTAAGTATTTTGTACATGTGTATAATAATATCAAAGGCCACATTTATATAGAATCACAAATAAATGAGAATTATTTAAAATATTAGAATATAAGAGAAAAAAAAATAAACACACAATTTAATTTTACAAATATTATTTTTAAATATAAATAATAAATATTTTTTTAATATTATATTTATATATATACGAGTATATTAAAATATTTTATTTGAAAATTTATTCCAAAAACCCGCTAACGAACCGTAATATTTTTTATATATATATAAATATGTAGGTATATGAAATAAATTCAGTTTAATTTTTTTATTTTCTTATTATTTTTTTGTGTTTTTCTTCTTAATATAATTAAAATAGTTTTTTTTTGTTTTTTCAACAAATAATCCGTAATAATATTGAATGCGCGTGTATCCTCAACGATGGATTGCCTCTTACTATACTGAAGAGTTTTAAGAATTTTTCAACACATTATTTTCAAAAATATATATATAAATATATACAATATAAAAGTGTAATATATACAAAATAGCAAAAAAAAAAAATCGATCTCGGCTTTATAGCTGTTTAAATGCTGATCATGTTAACAAAAAAAAAAAAAACAGATATATAGAAAAAGCAGTCTCTATATACAATAAAACTGTACTACAACGACATCGATGATACAACTGTAGATCGAAACAACAGAAATAATATTAAAAAATGAGAATTTATTTTTTTTTATTATTACGCTTTTGCGCTATCATACCGTTTAATTTTTTTTAAGTTTTCGTTTTATTTTTTTTTATATATACCTTTATTATTTTTTTATACACAGTCTTTACTCACCAATATTAACTATGTTATAATAAAATTACTAAAAACTAGAGATAAGTTAAATATACAATATAATATCAATAACTAATACTGTTACAACAGTAACAACAACAAAAACGAAATATTAATAGCAGTACTATAGCAATAGTAACACAACAAATACAAAAACAAACGGTAGTCATCATATTTATGTATAATATAAAAATATTTTTTTATACTAAGTTAAAAAAAAATAACATTTTTATACTTTATACCTATGTAGGTACTACTACTAACATAATTTTAATATTTCTCGTATAAAAAGCAAAAAAAAAAAACCTAACACAAGAAATAAAAATAAAATAGAATTCCGAACAGTACATATATTACGTCGAGAACCGTATATTCTTAAAACAGAAAAATAAGAACAGAAAGAACATGAGAATAACAAACAGAAAAAAAAATATATAAAAAGAACAACGTTAAAATTTATATACCTGCCTCCTTACCAGGTAAATTTTGTTTTATTATTAACTTTGATCTTGTGTACTTACACATACACAAACATTAATATTTTTGTATAAAAACACGATAACTGAACTTTTTTAACTTTATTTTTGTTTTTATTTTGCTATTTTTCCTGTTCGTCATTGCTTTAACAACAGTAAACTGAAATAACATAACAGAGAAGGTGAAAAAAGCTATAATTTTTGTTTTCTTTAATTTTTCTTAAATTTTTCTCTTCTCTTCCTTATGAAATATTTTCTGATTTGATTCTCATTTTACTCTATAACTTTATAATATTGCTTTGCTCTTTCTCAATTCCTTGTTTTTTCATTATTTTTTACTGTTACATTTATAATAAAATAAAAAATGAACAAAAGAAAAAGAAAATAATGTTATTTTTTTAACATTGCTATGTTAAAGAGATTTGCACAGGTAAAAATTTTTGTTAAAATTTATGAGCTGATCAGTTCCGAACGATCGTGTATATTAATATTTTGAATTTTATATGAAATTTGAGAAATTTAAAAATAATTTTTCTCTCTTTTTAAGAATTATTTTATGTATTAGTAGGTACAAGTTTTATTCTCATAATCGTATTTGTGGTTGTACTCGTAACATTTAAAACATTTGTTGCTTTTTGTCGTTAATATACTCATATTTTTTTTTTCGAATAGATATTTTTACCTGCATTTTTATTAAAGTATGTGTTCTTGCGGTAAAATAACAATCGTAGTGAGCTTTTACATTAATGTTATTAATAACATTTTCCTCTTCTAGTTTTTGAGAATTTTAATTTTCAATGTTTGAAATTCGTATAGTTTAGTGATGGTTTTGTTGAAATTTAGCTGAATTTAAATATTTTTATATAATTATGTAAATATATTATACATAAGTAGATACACATTTAGGTTTTGTTTTGCTTATACAGATGAACTTAGGAAAATTTTACATACATGCATTACAGAAATAGCAAAAGTATTTTCATCGCAATTATGGGATTTGACATTTGCTGTACCCAATTGATTATCATGTAATATGATATTCGATTCAACATCGAAGCAGATTTTTTTGTTCTGATTGTTTTTATAATTTTTTTGGAAAATTGCATATATTTAGGCGTATTGAATATTTTTATTTAATATAAATCAAAGTAATTTAGAAAAAAAAAACATGTATTATGACTATTATTTTATAGTATTCTCTTATGCCATAATCATATGTCATTATGTCATATTACGTAATCCCCATATTACTAAATCTCATTCATTGTGACAAGTGTTAAGTAGACTTTACATATTCTAAATTGTTGTAAAACACGTCGGATCTTATTTTTTTAAATTTATTTTTCAAAATTATTTCAATTTTTATTTTTTAATTAAAATCGGAACCAAAATCTTCCTATATTTCAAACCAAAAATAAAAAATATAATATTTTGCTTTTACTGTGCATAACATTACTCTGCTTTTATCATAACACATAATATAAACATTTACAAAAGATAATTCTCCGCATGAAAAAAATGTAATCAGCATGATTTACACGAAAAAAAAAAATGAACAACAAAATCAAAATGCAACATTACAGCACAAAAGGACAAATGAAAAAAAAAAATTACAAAATACATACTCATAATTTACTGAATTCAGCGGCAGCAATGCGCAAGGTAGACAGGTAAAAAATTACATCAGTATATAATGGATAAAATAAAAAAGAAAACAAATTTTAAAAATATGAACAGGTAAATGACGTCGCCTGTGATGCGATTGAATTCTACACTTACAATTTTTGCTTCTTTACTTCTGTTTTCTAGCTTAGAATTCTCATAGAAAAATTCCTCTTGCTTCTTTTTCATTCTGCATTTAAAATAACGTTAACGAATAACTATACATACAACAGCAAAAAAAAATAATAAAAATAATAAAAAAACAAAGCAAAAATCACCGGTTGTTGGCAATGAAAACTTGTATTGGTCATTTACAGCTATTTTTTTAATTGTATTTGTAATTAATCTCTAAACACATTCACATTCAATAGTGTTAATATTCGATTTCTTTTTGATATATTAGAAAGAGAGAGAGAGAGAGAATTAACTACGAGCTAAAATGTTAAACGGAAAATTATTTTCTGATCATTTTTCTATTCTTTTTTTATTCTCTTTGAACTTGAATTTTTTCTTTTTGTGTTTTTTATTCTTTTTTAATTTTTTAACACAGTATGTAATTATGTAGGTAAAGGTAACTGAAAAAAAATCCAGGTAAATTTCTCATATGATTAGAAATGAGTATTTTTTTTCTTCTTTATTATTTTATTTAAAAATGTATAAGTGTTAATTTTTCAGCATATTTGATATTATATGAGATTTTCAATAGTGTGGTGAGAATGAGAATAATATTTTTTTTTTATGAGAACTGAGAAGAAGTTTTTCAATGATAGGAAGGTAAAAATGAGAGACAGAGAATAAAATGTTAAATATTTTCATTTCTCTTAAAATTTTTAAATTTTAATTGAATTTGAATATTGAAGTTTAAGAATTTTTTCGTTTTATGTTTAGTATCTTGCTTCGTATACATTTATATTAGAATTTGTGTGTGTTGGGTCTGGTTAGAACTAAAAATATTTTATCTGTATTATATGTATAATGGTATTTTTGTTTATAGAACGGTTATTTTTTTTTAACTATTTCAATAAGAACTGATTGGTAAGAAGCAAAAAAAAATTTTTTTTTTTCTAATCTTTTAGATTTTGCTTTTGATTTTGCCCTTTATTTTTTTCTCATTTTCCATTTTTATTTTATATTATATTTATTTTTTGTATAATATACTTGTATTTACTTAATATATAATATATATTTTTCATAAATAAATAAATTGTGTAAATAGAAAATAATATTTTTTAACGTTTCTCTATCTCTTTTCGTTTATCTTTAAATAATATTTTATTTAATAAAATATTTATTTTACTTATGGAGTTCATCTAAATAATGGTGTTCTAATGTACGCTTTTTAAAATATATATCTCTCTCTTTCTCTCTCCCACATTCTTTCATAGAATTTTACAAAATTCTATTTTATATACGCGTTAAACCTTTGTTGATTTGTCTGTTATGCACACATTAATGGTGAAGAATATTTGCCTTATGTGTTGTTATTGCTTTTTTTGTAAAAATTTATAGCTGTACAAGGGCGATTTACTTTTAGAATAGAACTTTAAGAAAAACTAAGTAAGTATGTAAGAATAATAAAAATAACAAGAAAATGAAAAAAATTTCAACGGCAATAATTAAAATGAATAAAAAAAAAATAAGAAGAAGAAGAAGAAAAATAAATTTCTAAACAAAAATAATATGAGGAATATAGGTAAAGGTAAAAGAAAGAATAAGTAATAATGAATAATATGAAAAAAAAAACAAGCAACAACAGAAAAAAGCAGAAAAAAAAATCTTTTTTTTTTTGTTATTTTTTGTTCGTTGTATAAGAATCGCGATTTATCTTGCGGGTATACCTGTTTTACCTGTTTTAATTCTTGAGGTATCTTTGAGGTTTGTTGTTTTTTTTATTTTAAATTTTTTTTTTTTCATATTCTCTTCGGTCGATTTTATTTTATATTTTGTTCTATGTTCGTTCGATCATTTGCCCGTTTGTTATTTTGTTTTCTCGTTCTTATGTATAGAATCTTAGAGTTTTGTGTCTCTTAATAACGCAGAATTGTTTTCAGTATACCTTAGTATACTATATATTTTTATTCTAACTACTAATTTGTATGTATGTATATGTATTCGTTGTTGTTTCTTAAAAAAAAAAATTATATTCTGATATTTTGTGGTTGTTTCTTTGGTTATTTTTGCGCTCCAAAGATCACATAATTTTTTTTTATAAAATAAAATTTTTAATATGAATTGTGCATGCTCTTTCTTATATTGAATTGTATTGAATATTGTATGTGGAAGTATTACATTAACAATTACATACATGTGTATACATATATTTTATATTCATATTGTATATTTTTTGTAGCGGATTTATCTAAAACTGACTTAGCTATGTATACATTTTTCTAAACTTCATAACATTTGTATGTACATAATGTACTTGAGATTCTATATAGAATATTCTGATATTTTGCGATGATTGTTGGTTTTTTAAAAATTTTATTTTATATTTTAAATAGAATTTTTTTTTATTTTTATTGTTTTTATGATCTTTTATATTATTTTATAATAATAAATACGGAGACATTGTGCCTTGTAATATTAATGAATAGATTAAGGTTTGGTAAAAATATTATTTGGAATATTTTTTAAACTCTCTCTCTCTTGTACCTGTTCAAATCTGATTTGTATCTATAATAATTGAAACATTTTTCATATGAATAATATTTCATTAAAATTAAACAAAATCCAAATTGTATAAGCAAACATATCAAACATAATTATAGTATACCAACTCATTGTTAAATTCACCATATTAAAAAAATGACAAAAAACATCAAAATTACATTACGACAGTAAATGTATGATTAAACAATATTGAAATGGACATCAAACATTTCACATCAAACTTTCACATCAAACAAATATTCATCAGATCTAATGAAATCTGTTGAATTGAACCACTTGCACATAATTTTAATGAATGTTGTCTTTCAAACATGTCTTTCAAACATAAACATTCTGTTTATCCTTCACAAGTTTGATTCATATATGCTACAAAAACATAATATAATGCAAGTGAAATAGTTCTTTTGATAATTATATTAAAGAAAAACAATTCAAATTATTTAACTACTCATAACTAATCTCACTATATTGCTAATCATTTTGCGATATTTATGAACAAACTTGATTTGCAACATTTTGTTTATGAACACAAATTTAGGCAAATTTTTATTAAATATCGCGATATACTGTGACCAAGATAAGCAAACGTAAAATTATATATACAATCATGCAACGAATCATACATCAAATAATACAAGAAATGAGCAACTCATAAATATAATCAAACATTAAATAATACATTAAATCATACAGCAAAATCATACATCAATTCATACAAAATTATATATTAAATTGTACATTTTAGATTTATTCGGCAATAATTTGTTATACAAACACAAGTACTTATTAATTTCGTACTATACTGTAGCTGAGATTTTTAGATTAATTTATTTATTTATTATTTTATTTGTGTAGTTCTTAAAGTAAAACTAAAAATTCTAATTGCGGTTGTAGTTCTAAACTTGGGTTTCAGTACTTAACTCGAGTATTTATGTATACATATACACATTCCTATATACAAATTATATTCCATATTATATTTTTATAATTCTTATTAAAATACGGGTGTTGAATATGTAAATATATAATTTGTATATGCATATTTAACATTTTAAAGTAATTATTGTGTTTCAGGTTCAGATGAGCATTTTTTTTTTCAATGACTTTTTATTTGTTTATGTTGGATTTGAATGCTTTTTTTTTTTGCAAATTGTGTCTTAACTTTGGTCTGATTTTGTATACATTTCTACATACATACATATTATAAAAATTGTAATTTAAAACTTTATTTTAGCAATATTATAAAAAAATAATGAAAAAAAAAAAAATTTTTAAATGCGTGGTTAAAATTATTTGCTAGTTCTGAACTTATTTAGATTAGAACATTTGAATATTTTTCTCTCTCTTTTGCAAAATTGCGAAATTTTTGTTGAATGTTGTAAGAATGTTCAATATAAATTAGAACACAAATACAAACATGCATTCAAATTTAATTTTAAACGTTAAGTGCTGTCCCATTTTGTAATTTTATTTGTTCGGCTTTTGATTTTTATCCGATTTTAAAAGAAGAAAATTGGAAAAAAAAATCTCATATAATTCAGTTGTAAAGTAATAAATCTTCGTTTAAAAAACTCCACATGCAATTTTGTTTTTTTTAACATTTAAAAAAGTAATTTAAAAGTAGGCAAAATAGTCAAGTTATTTTTTTTCGTGTGCGTACGAATTACGAGTATAAGAAATTGCAATAGTACTAAAATTGTGCGCAGGTAAATTTACTATATATATAGAGGATGCGTCGTAACAAAGTGCACTGCTATATGCCATTGTATAGCAAGGTTGTTTGTTAAGGTCTAGGAAAATATTTTTTTTTTCAAAAATGAAAAGTTAAAATTTCAAATTTTTCGAATTTTAAATTTATGTCATTCTGAAATCTGAACAGATTATAACAAAAATCCCTTATTCTGAGGTTTCTAAATCATATTTATTAATGCGTCTATCTTACACAGACCCGGAGTTATACTTAAAATTTCAAAAAATAAAAAAAATTAATCGAAATTGATTTTAAGTCCCTGTAACTCTGAACCTGTTGAGCTGTGAACATTGTCTCCATACAAAACTTTTGTCTACTCATGAGGGCCTATACAACAGCATATAGTAGTGAATTTTGTTAGGAGATACCCTTTATATTGAATATTTTGTGATTTCTCTATTAAAGTTTCCTTCCCACTCAGATGTTATTTACCGAGTTAAATGTAAGCCATCAGTTAAGAGTAAATATACAGCGTTCAGAAGTGAAATGCAACAATATCTGAACTATTTGCTTTTTAAGACGTTACTTCCTTAATAAAGGTTTAGTTTTAAAAAGTTAGGATATCTTGCAATGTGAACCTACATATACGAGTATATGAGCAGTTGCATTAATGAAATGAAATTTTAGACTAATTCTTACAAAATTTCAAAGGATAAAATTGGTAATTAAAAATTTTGCAATAAAATTGCGTAAATTTCGCTTTAATAGGTGTGATTTCTTTGTTTTTTACCCAGTAAAATTGCTGTGCATTTCACATTTTACAACTTTTAATTTTCATAGAATTTCCAAGAACTTTTTGCAATATTTTACAATTGCATTAAGTAAAAAATTTGCAACGGATAACATTATTTTTTACAAATTATTCAGCAAATTTGATTTTCCAAATTTCTGCTACCAAAAAAAATTTCTTTTATTTAATCTTTTCCGTTTTAGGCGTTTTATTCGTTTATTGCATTATCCTTGTCATAAAATATGGCTTATCAATCCTTAAAAATCCTAAACATTTTTATCCTTTTTTAAGAATTTCTTAGAATTAGTATTTATTTTCTATGAGTAGAATTAAAAAATTGCAAATTTTTGCAAATTTCTAAAGTCATCATGCAAAACAATAGCAGGGTCCTTTACAACGGTTATTTTTTTCTTCTTTATTTTATTGCAGGATTATAAAATGTTGCAAAATACTTTTTATTATTTTCTGTAAACCTTATGATAAGAAACTACCTGCAATGTGTTAGAAAATATAATCAAAGGATATTTGCAAAAAAGGATTGTTAGAGGATAAAAAATGCAGAGTAATTAAAAATTGAAGGTAAAGAATATTTTCAATTTTTTTTACGAAAAAGGATTTTATGAAGTGTTTTTTATTTTCGTATAATGCACTCAATTAAACACGGCAAAAAAAATAAGGTGTGAGGCAAATTTCTAATGAATTAATTGCCTTTCCTTTAAGTCAATGAAATGGTAATAAATTTGATTGAAAAAAATAAAAAATTTGAATTATTGTTAGGAATTTTTTTAGCTTAAATAATTTTTTGTTTACAATATTTTGTCGTTTTAAATTATTTTACGTAAGAATTGCCGCATTCTGGCAGACTATGTTGTCTTTTTGTGTTTAGAAACCTAATTTAACAAAAACAAGATTTATTTTCAGCGAGTTTTCTGAAGTTTTCGGCATCTTGCCATTATTTTTACCTTAAAACTTGATATCAATTTGATATTGAATTATTTCTTATTGTTGCAAACACAATAATGAATTTATGTTAATAAATAAATAGCGGCAACTCCATAATTTACAAACAAAATTTTAATATGCAAGAATTGCAATACTTCCCGATCCTGCAATATATTCTTTATGATGATCAATATTGAATTAAGCTTGATGTAACCAGCTTAATAATTAAGAAACTTCACGTAATTTCTTATCCCATCTTTTATTAAAAAATTATTTTTTTAATTTCAAATAACCAGGAAGCGCATTTGTATTTCTTCTAACAAAAAGAAATATATTTGCAGCATAATTAAAATATGGAAACGAGAAAAAAATCTAAAACCATATAATCAAAAATTAGATCAAGTCACGCATTTTCAATTTGATTTTATGAAAATCAATTCAAAAGTATTTTTTCATTATAAAATTACAAAATTTTTTTTTTTCTTAATTTTCAATTTATGCTTGAGAAAGTCATTTTGTGCATTCTGGATATTTGTGGGCATCATTAGTGCATTATAAATGAAACCTATCATATAATTAAAATTTCAAATTGAGATTTTCTTCATTTTCATATTTTTTTTAATTTTCTAATTTAATCCTTCAGCAATTTAAATTCCACGCATTTTTCCACTGTATTTGCTTTCTTTCTATCTTTAAAATTTCTTAGAAATGGCACCCAATCATAAATTCTTTTATTTTTCTCTCTCTATTTTTATTATTATTGCTTTTGTTTTTGTGTGTGTCAGAATGACTTCCGATTACTTTGAGTGAAATAAAAATATAAAATGCTCTGACATTTTCATAAAATGTTTTTGATGGTTTAAAAAAATTTAAATTGAATAGAAAGAAGACATATGAAATTATTATGTATGTTTCTCATTGAACATAGAAGAAGATTTTACATATAAAATTTTATTCTCTACCTTGTATGTCATAATTTAGTTTATTGAACAACATCATCTATTTGTATACGTAGTATACAAATATTTATAGCTAGTAGTCCATCTTTGTAGTATGGACTTGTGGCAGAATTTTTCTGCCTTCTGGTCTTGTAATTATTTGTAAAAATATTGTAAATGTTGTTAGAGTTGTAAACATGTTATTATTTTGAGAATAGTGTTTGACTAAATTGCTACCTACTTCAAATTGGATTAAAGAGTTATTGTATATTTTTGTATACACAAACGTTCATATGAAGTATGCATACATTATGTATGGATTGGATTTTTTTTTTCATTACAAATAAAATGGTGATTATATAATAGGATAATTTTAAGTTCTTTTTTAATTATGATTTTATGTCTTTAATATTATAATTGTAGGTTTAGTGAAGATTGTGTAAAATTTCATATGGGTTACAATGTTGTTGAATTAACGCAGATGGTGTAGTTTAACCATTGGATTACGCTGTGGTTTAAATTGGAATTTAACACGTTATCGTGGAGAGTATGAAATATTTCTATTATAGTGTCTAATTTATATAGAGAAACAATAGCCAAATATTGTTACAGCTACGAATATTATGTAATGGAGCTTGTACAAAGGGTACCACAGAATTTTCCAATAATCCATTGTGTATCAAGCAATTTTCTTTGGACATTTCAGAACTACTTTTTGATAAATTTATTTTTTCTAAATATTTCATGGAAATTTATTTTAGAAATTTTAAATGTAAATATTTTACCATTATATCATTGCTGAAATCCTCTAGAGCCATCAGGCGTACCAAATAACCAAAAAATTTTTCGCAAATCCATGTAATGTACTAAGTGTACCAAGCAATTTTCGATCGAAATATCTTATTTTTTGAAAAATGCTTGGCGAATATTAAAGAAATTTCCTTTAATTCTAATCTTTCATTTTGAATCTTAAAATATTAGCCACTTTTATACGAAAAAAGCTTGAGGCATTACTATAGTTTTATTAACAAGTTCCGTTTTATTCTCCTCCAATTAGTAATGAAATCAAATAAAGCACACCATAATGTATGACAATAATGCAAATTTTTATAATATTCAAGTACTTCAAATATGAAACCTTCAAGAAGTTCAAATTCAACGTCATTGTTTTTATAATTGAAGTTGGTATCGTGTCTTGAACCTCAACTAAATGTTGTCTTATCTTAATTTTGAAAAAAGTTATTAGTATACTAAAATAATTTTAATGAAGACATTTTCAATTATGTGCTAACTGATTAATTTTTACATACAACTTTGGCAAATACATAAATATCCGTATAAATGAAAACTTATTAACTAATGAAGAAAATAATTATAAAATTTTTCCCACGATTATCAAGATTTTCGTATAAATAAATCGTCGATTTCAAAATCTAATATTATTAAATAAAAAAAACAAACATTTTTAATTCTATTTTTCTTTTTTTTTTTAGCTTTTCATGTGGATTAGCATAAAAGAAGAACATAATTCTAAAAGCAAAAGCAAAAAATAAAGGCAATCTAAATAAAAATTAAAGTGTAGACCGAATCAAATCAATGTTCAATTGAAATCTAGTCAATAAATTTGGTTTGAATTTAAAAGAAAATCCAAAATAGAGAATATAAAATCAAAATTGAAGAAATCAAAGTTAATAGAAACTGTAACATTCGTAATTAAACTTTGTATAATAGTAAAGGTATACAATAGCCATATAGACATGTTAAAATGTAAACAACAATAATCGAAAATCAAAGCATATTAAACTTCATTTTGAGTATTTTGTTGCTGTTCCAATATAATAAGAGTTTAAGAAATTGATTTAGTTAAAAATTTCTTGTTAATCATAGGATATTGAACTCAGAATTAAAGAGATTGTATTAAATTTTGTTTGGCTTAGCATTAGAGCTAGTCTTTATAACATATTTTTGAGATATTGTTAAAATTGTAGCTTTTAAAAACTGTGTCTCTGTCATCAGAAAAAGTGCTTTATGAGAATTTATTGAAAGAACAGTTGCTTGAAAGAATAATGGAAGTAATGCATTATATGTAGCCGGTTATGGTGTTACAATCAAATTTTTTGTTATTGGAACTTATAATAAATTTTTATAGTAATGTTTAATCAATTAGCATGGGTTTTTCGTCAGTTTCTCTTAAAACTTAATATTTGCACTTAAAACCTAATGTTCTTAATATTTTTTTTTCAAGAATTTGGATTAAATCCCTAATTAAATTTGTTTTCTTCAACGCTCTTTTTGACATCGAAATTGTTCTTAAGTTAATATGTTAATTAACTCTTTCGGACGTCGGACATCAAAACAAATCATTTAGCTTAATTAGTCTTTTCTATGTAACAGCGGCAAATGAACAAATGATCTTCTAGGCCTCAAGAGGCTTATATTTAAAAGCAGTTCACTTTAACTTTTCTTATATATCTTATCTTCCGTTTGGTTGAGAGTTTAATTACTTTATTTATAGATCGTTTTAAACAATTTTTTTTGCTAATATTCGGTGGTACTTTAGTAATTTTTTGAGTTTTTAGAGTCTGAAATGCGGTTGGAGGCTTTTGATAAAGTTCTTGTTAAAGAACTTATTTGATGATAGGTTATAGGAGTACATTTATTTTGCAATTTAATCCTGTCTGCATATTACTGCTTCCCTTAAGTATTGCCCATATCTAATTTACCGGTGAGAGAAATTCACAATTCGTAATTCAAATATTTTATAATTGAAAAAAAAACCATTATGAACGAAATTTAAAAAAACGTCTAATTTTTGGGTTAAATTTTTTAACTCTGATTCTTCTAAATATGAGTTAACTCTACTTAGATAAAAGCATTAAACACAGGTAGCTAAAATTTAATAAAAAAATGTCACAAAATAAAGTGTTGTATAGGAAATTATAAAATGTCACCATAATTTTACTTTAGATAAAAGCGTTGATTTTACTATTTCATGCGGTGGATTGTAATTTTTATGAGATTTCTTTAGAAATCTTAAAAGAACTCCAAAATTTTGTATATTTTTTTCGTTTTCCTATTATTGTAAATTTTGTTTTTGTGTAAGAGTGCAATATAATTCAGTTCGCGTAACTCTTAACGATTTAATTACGATCAGAAACGAAAGAATTTTAATTTAAAAACATTCATTAAACTTTAAGTTTTATAAAATAAAAGAATAAGAAATTTCATTTTATAAAGCAGATTTTTTTACAATAACTTGCTTTTGGTACTTTTGTTCACGTGTACAGAAAAAGAGTGTTCCATTATGAATGCAGTCCACAATGCAGTTCCATTGTGATCAGTTTTTGGAATCGTTAACAAGTATTATGAAATTTTGCATCTCCTGTGGGAGTGTGATGCTCTTGCTCGTAGGAGGGGGGAGGTGCTGGGAGGCTTTGCTTTAACGGTGGCGGAGTTACGGTCTTCTGGTCCTATTAAGTTGCTTGAGTTCATCAGGAGGGTAGGTCTCGAGCGTGTGTTGTAGGGCATGCCCCTAAGTGTGTTGTAGGTCGCGGTGCACTGTTGCCCTCGTTATACAAATCTACAATCTATAATTATGAAATTTCATAGAAATTGCTAGCATTTGTTAAATTTGTTAAGGTAAGAGACAAATCCTACTAATATTAGGCGTTTTTCCACTGTTCAATCTCATTCAGGCTTGATTTAATATTTTCTTCCTGCGCAAATTGCTAATTGTCACGTTATACTCTTCATTTCACTCTCTTGTGCTTGGAAAAGGTTTAGTTTACTCTTAATTTCGCACTCTCTTTGCTATTGAAACTGCTTATCTCTCATTTTCAACTCATATTATAAAAGCACAGAATTTTTTTGCAATCTTATTGAGTGACTGCTTAAATTGTATTGAAACAAAGTTTGTGATAGCTAGTTTGTGATAGTTCATAGAGGTTGCATTTGCACTATACATACACAATTATATTATGCATAAATTAAATGTAATCTTAATAATAGTTTAGAATAATGTTAATGAGATAATTTTAGAAAATTCAAGAAAAAAGAAAAAAATTTATAATGCTATACAAAGTTAAAATTTAAAATTTTTTCTTGCATTTTTTAAATTACGTGAATTATTACTTAAAAAATTATGTGATGTGATTTTATAATAAAAAAAAAAAAAAACGAAACTAAAATGATGAAAAATTATTATTATGATCAACACGAGTGTACATGCTATGCTAATTTCGAAAAAAAAAATGAAGCAAAAATCGGTTAAAAGGTAAACCAAAAAGTAAAATACTTAATTGTCATGTCAGTCATCAGCGCAATTCACTACGAATTTCATTGAAGTCAATGAACTTTTAATATTCTGAAAATATAATGCGACAGCAAACAATATAAGTCAAATGAATAACAAAAAAAAAAAAAAAAGTGAACTCAAAAATTAAAAAAATTTTAAATTTTAATTTCTTTTTTAACTTATGCAAACTTTAATTTCAAATTTAAGTAATTTCAGAAGCCAAAAAAAATTTTAAGTAAAGTTTACTTTACTTACGGAATGCCAAATAGAAAATTAAGTATGGATACGTAATTCGCTGTGGTGGGTAGTATTAAAATGTTCGGAACAAAAACTAAAACAAAAAAACAAACCAAAAATTATTAAATTGAGAATTCAAAAGCAAACGAATTTATAATAAGCAATTATTTAAATCGTAAATTAGAATATCGTAAATTGTTTTGCTTTTAATTCAATCGATTATGTTCTAACTTTTGTTAGAATCGATAATGCTAAATTTGAAATAAGTAATCCGTAGAATAAAGCTCTACGTGAAATTAAAGTATGTTATTAAAGAGAAAATCGCATTGAAAGAGCCGCAAAAATCTTGCTTATAGACTCTTGATCGTGTAATGCAAATTTATACTATAACGGGAGAAGGGAACGTAAAGCAAAACGTAATCATATATACGTAAATATCTACTTATATATGTATATCGAGTTGTCATTTTGTAAAGTAAGATGTTTTTGGAAAACAAAAAAGTTTGCTTTATTGAATCTTTTATGTTTTGTAGAGCGAATTGATTTTTTCATAAAATAGTTTAACAATCAAGGCAATATTGCATATATTCGTAGTATATTGTTGTTCTAAGGTGCCCATATGTATTGAAAATTAGGTTTGATTTGGAAAATTCCATTTTTAGTTAAAGTCGCCTGGAATTTCTAATTAAATTTGCCGTGAATATGAGGTGATCTCTGGTGGGTTTGCTGAAATCCAAAAACTTTTTAGAAAGATAAGTCGTGATCGCTGTCTTAAGTGCTCAACAGAGCCTATTTCTAACTACTTATTATACTAAGTTACCTTCCTATCGGCTTCATACCAGGAATTTCCATTAATTCTACTTACGCACAAATAGAAAATCAAACACAGCAATTTTTGTCAGTAATAGATTTAGAAGTGGTGTTGTGGCATTTCATTCACATTCTGATTATGACAAAATAGAATATTGTGCCTGTCCCATCAGGTCTACTATTAATTATAGCTGTGAACGGCAAAGTTGTACTTTCCTCATTTGCTATTGCAACGAAATGGATATAAATTTTTTCATTATTTTGTGTCTAAAAAAGTAGCTAGCATTAATGGAATGATTAATTATGAAATTTCAAGTTGAAAATATATGGAATGCAAGAGAATACTTTCCCATCACAATACAATTTTTATACATTCCACTTTATTTTCTAAATATTTGTGAGTTTTCTAAATGATTGGGATTATTTTACTTATAATTTTTTAAGACTTATCCTGTTTCTAACTCCTTACTAAAATAAAAAAAATAATTATGCAATTACTCTGTGACGAAAAGTATCATAATAAATTGTAGAAGTACATTGAGGTCTTTTGGATTTTCTTGAAATGAATATGACAGAATTATCACAGCTTTGCATAAAACTTAAAATTATTGTCACTTATTATTTCGCATGCAAATTATTACTTAAATGAGCAATTAATTTGAGTTAAAAAACCAAATCTCTTATAGAAATCTAATTTAATATCCCAAAGAACATACTATAAAATAGGAATTTAAAAAATATAAGAGCATTAGAGGCGAATTAATTTGACTTAGTTTCTGGTCTTATTTTTGCGCTAATCTTCATGCTCACACTTTTTTTTTGTATGCCAAGTCTATAATTTTGCAAAATTTTTTATTTTATTGGTAATTAGTTGGTATTTTTAATAATAAATTGATTAAAATATATCCGTAACTATTAAAATTAATTTAAATTATTTAAAAGAAAAAAAAATTTTTAATAACAGTAGTCTAATGTTTTTGGTTGTAAAGATAAGTTACGGTTGTGTCATTATAGAATTTGTGAAAAATTAATTAGGAAAAGTAAAGCCAAGAATATTTCTTGATTTTCTAGAATTTTTTTTATATTATGTTGTTGATTGTGTTTGAGTACTTCTTAATTCATTTGATTTTACATACTCTTCTCTAATGAAATTAGTTTTTTCTTTTAAAGTAGCATTTTAATTAAAATTTGTTTAGTGTAAATAAAATCCGCTTTAATATATTATTTATAATTTTTACTTTTTATTGGTCTCCAGCAGAGTTCTGCATAAAAACATAAAATTAATTTTATTTTCATATACTGAAATTATCTAGGAATTTTTATTAGTTGAACGTACGTGTTCATTGTATGTACTGCAGTTGTACAATGAGAGGGGTATTGTGATCACACTACGTTTCATATATATTGGGATTCTAACAGAAATGTGCTCCTACGGCTTAAGGAATTGACAAACAACTGTTTTATATATAGTTCTCAAGTGAAAATTTGACGGAAGCCTGCTCTAAAAAAGTTTTATTTGAGTTTCATTGGATTGGATCATAAGAATAGTGTTTCGGCTTTGCTCTCAGTTACTTTATTACAAATATATCTGGCATTTTTAATAATAATGTCACATACCATAGTTCACAAACTTTAATAAAATTTTATATATGAACGAATTCTTTTCCTTCACAGAATTTTGGGGAAATTGGCTTCCATAATCGAGAATCCTACTAAGAGCGAGTTTCACATTTTTGTTATAGCCTGACATCTTTGAAATTTTTTAAATATTATTCAGAATAAACTAATAGGTCATCTGCTGTCCATATCTAAATTTATTCCATATATCATTTAATATTTTTTTTTTATGAAATAATTTTGTTCTAGTTCCACTCTATTCTAAAAAGAATATATTTTAATTTCAATTAGATTGATGTAAAGTAACACCTTGTATGGGTATGTTTAAAATCTGAAAAAGTTTGTGGAATTTAAAAAAAAGAAAACGAGTTGTATTAATAATATAATAAATAATTTTTGAATATTTTAATTTGAGTGACTTCAAATAAAATGCTGTCAATTAAAATTTTTAAAAATTAGTGCATATGAGTTGCTATGAATCTAAAAAATTTTTTATATATTTTGATATTACATGGAATTTGCAAACAGTTCTGTTATGGGTCTAACACGATATCAGTACTATTAAATGCTGAAGAAAATCCATAAGTGAAAAAGAAATCATTCAACATTGTAAAATTAACCCTATTAAAATCAAACCGTTGGGAAAGGCCTTCATCTGTACATGATTGACCGTTAATACAATACGAAAAAGAAATCGGATGATGGTTCAATTCGCTGCAGTTAGTCAAGTTTAACCAATGGATTTGGCAGAACGGTAGGTTAGGTACGCAATTATACCAATCAGAAGTAAAATTAAAAACCGATTGCTTAGATCGGTGGTTTAAAATTGACGATATTTATTCAAAGTTATTTGAGTGAACAGAATTCACAAGAGATGACTCCAATTCACCATTGAAATTATTGAATTGCAGCCAAAAATAGTTGCTAGTCATTTGTGTAGTCGTAAAGTTTCCTTAAAAAAGCTTTGTGTTGTAAACTAATAGAATTGTAAATGTTTTATTAATAAGTATAGGTTATTAATAGAAAGAGTTAGCCATGTTTCTATTAAAACAAATATATAACAGCACTATATGGAAGGACTGTTCAACACAGCATTGGTTTTAGTCCTAAGATTTAGAATCTTCGGTAGTAAATTGAAATATTATTTAAAGTTTTTGGATTTCTTTTGAAATTTGAGGGATAATGTATATCAAATTATTCCAAAAGAGATTTATGAACATTTCAAGCAACAACTGCAGGAAGTTGGAGGAGGAAAAAACCTATAGTTGGATTCTCACATTCGCCGCAGGCAGTTAATTCACTTACTCTTCATGTATAGTCACAGAATGTTGCAAGGTCCTTATCAACCTCCTGAAACGATATATTTAATGTATCATGATATTTTTTTTAAAATTTTTAGTAACTACGAGTTATTCATAGGAAGACAGACCTTCACTATCTGTAATGATGAGTTAATAAAAAGTGTATCTGCAACAGTGTTACCTAGAATAAACTTAGGGTGCCCTCCATTCTTATTACTGCTGTTAGTAAGACCTAAAAATATATAAAATCATGACTATAACCCGGGCCTATAAAATCATGACTATATCCCGGGCCTAGAAATCATGACTGTATTAAAGATTCTAGAAATTTCTTGAAATTGAATGAATCAGCAACATATTGGGTTTGTTTTTCTTATTATTAAAATAAAATAAAAAAATCTCACGAATATACAAATGAAATTTAACTTTACATTAAATGGCCATGACATTAAAAATTTCATTTATGTTGAATTTCAAAGAAAATGTCGTTGTTCTCCAGTGTTGTTAGGAATTTCTAATTAGCATTTTGTCAATTCTGAAAATAAATAAATCAACTTCGTGAACTAAAAAGCTTTACTTACAATCTTTTTTCTCTTTTCTAGCTGATTAATATATTTGCATTTTAATTATTGCTATTGGTTAATTAAATTAATCGTAATATTTTATTAAAAGAACTTAATTATCTTATATATGTATGTATATGTAAAGAATAAATTTAAATTAATGTTTAATTAAAAAAATTAATTTTGCATAATTATTATAGGGAAAAAATGGTATTATAATTCTGTTAATTAATTTGAAATTCAAATGTTAAGACATAATTATGATTCTGTGTATTGATCCTTTCTTGCAATTATAATTATCTGAAATTGTGTAAAACAGAATTCTTATAATGAGAAACGAATAAATTATTTTAATCTTTGAGCAGTTATGGTGAGAACCAATTCATTAATTTATTTATCAATTAATCTATATCTTTTTGTTATCAATTTAATATTATTGATATGGAAACTGGGTTTGGTACAAAATTTTTTTCGCATTGTGTTATAATATTCTATAAGTGTCGAACTAAATATGCTTTTCAATGATATTTGGTATTGATTTTTTAATTAAGTAATGAGTTCTTAGTCAAATGAATTTTTAATCACTGTTGAATCATTTGTTATTCAAGATATTTTAATTTTAAATTCGGAAGTTGCAGTTTGTATGACGCTACATTTATATTATTAATAAATACAGTTTTAATAGAATTAAATCTAAACAAAAGGTATTATTAGGGTAACTTACCAGAATAAAACAAAAAGGCCTATGATTTTGTAATCTTGGAATGCAACACAATCAATTTTAATAAATTCCACTCGTATTTTTCGTAAACACTTTTTACCTAAATAATCATAATATCTCTACCATTAGTATTCTAATTTTTTTTCCATGAACAATACTACAACTCATAGATTTGATACATACCCTTTAGATTTGCTTTTCTCATAGCGATGATATTGTTTTGAAAATTAAAATTAATGTGAAGAACAGTTATAAAATCACGGTTGTATTTGATGATACTATGAAACTGTATGAATGAAAAATTTCTATAAATAAAGTAAAAATCTGAGTCCAATTAGATTTTTTTTTCAAACATCTCGGACTTTAGATGAAATAACGACTTGAATATTACCAAAAGCAGTACTATGACAATTTCATATTTATTGAGAAATGTTCATATGAAAAGTTTGAGATGAAAGAATCTCGTGCAGACCAAACGAATTCTTATAATATACAATAATTTGTTTTTGTAACTACACTTCTTAACATGCTTAACAGTTTATTGTTATGTTTTACAATAAAATTTCTTTTCCATTATTTTCTTATTTTTTTCTAAAATCGTAGAAATGATGGGGCGCATACAGAATTTATAATTTAGTCAAAATCATTTAGTGATTTCGGATCTCATATTTATAGTTCATTTTTTAAATATTTTAAAAAAATATATCGGTACATACTTTTTGTGTACTCGTATAACAGGCAAAAATTAATGCTCTGAGCTTAAGAGCAGTTCCAGAAAGTAAACAATAATTTTGATAGTGAATACTGAGAACTAAGAATTTTCTTTTAAAATCAACATTTAAGCAATTTCTCATGAATAATTTTTAAGAAAGAAACTGTTACTTATAGATTTCTTTTTTATTCCTCGAAATCCAGAAGTTCATTTCATATGTTAATTGATTTGAAAATTCATTTCAACATTTTGTATGATGTGATTATGTGAGAATCTAATAAGGAAATAAAAATTAAATTCATAATAGTAACAAGTGTATATGAATTTTTATTTCTTGATTTTTCTTCTCTAATTCTATATAACAGTTTACAATTTTACTGTTTTCACCTTAATGCTGTTGAACGGTATGAAAATGTGCGTAATATAATTGTTTGCAATACACTAAAGGCGAGAAAAAGAAAATCCTCTAGAATCTTATATGTACCAGATTAAGTTATTCTTAACTAAGTTTAATAAAAAAATTTAAAAACATTAAAAATAACTAAGAAAATGAAAAAAAAAATTTAGTTACTAAAGTGCTTTTTTCCAATTCCGGAATAACATATATTTTATGTTTTGACATTTAAAATGCAATTTTAACACGATGTATAACAATTTAGAATTTAAATTTAATTCAATATTAATCAATGTTTATAAATTTTTATGTAATTTAAAGACTTATTTTGATTATTAATAAGATTTACAATATTCTATAATGGTATTATAAATAAATTGAAACGTTTATTATCCAAAAAATTGATAATATTGAGATCGTATTTGGCGTTTATTACACGTGCATACTAAAAAACTTAATATTTGTAGGCAAACAATGCTATAGTCTAGTTCATGCACGAATAACAGTTTTAGAATCCCATTCGAAAGCTCTCTCGGTGATTAAAATGGTGAAATTTTGGTTGTTGTCAAGGATATGAAATTAACACCATTCCTGTTTTGTGTGATTGACTTATAAGTTAATCAACACGCTGACTCAAAATATTTAATTAGTAGCTTTAACAATTTCGTGCAGTGGAATTTACTTTTCTTACATAACACAGTTCACTAGCATTATTTTTACCATATGTTGTATTCTGGTAGTTAACATTTTAATATATTGAGCAATGTCGTCAATTTAATTACAAAAAATTGAGACAAATTTAGCAGCATTGCTAAATAGTGGACAACGGTGGATGTTTTATGATACTATAGAATTTTTTCAAAATGTTTCCAATTACCATAACATCTAAAGTACACTTGCTGTTACGTTTACTTGGCGTACTCGCCGTATAAAAGTAATACAACGTGTACAATTAATTTTGAATGCCAGCTTATACAGTCTATTAGGTTTAGTTTAAGAAGAAGAAAAAATTAGCAGTGTTGTTAATTATTGATGACTTCACTGTGATTTTAATATGCAAATTTCTGATAAGATTGTTCACATTATAAGCATAGCGCTGATGGGTTAAGAAGGAGCTTCGAAAATTTATCACGGTCTTTATTTTCAAAATTATATTACGTGTTGCTAATCCATGAACAGCCTTATGAATCCTCCAACAAAATCTAAATAAATTTGATTGCTCATATCTTATAATTTATTGTGATAACTTACTTTTTTCCCCATATTCGATTAAATTTTTTTTCTTATATCAATCTTATTTTCATTGATTCTTTTCATACTTACCCTGTTTTTGTAATTTTTTTTTTCTTTCTGTGTATAGCACGATTTAATTGCTGTAATATTTCAAATTTGATTGATAGCTTTAGTGTTATATAATGTTATGCTAAAAACTGAGCAATGTGTTCAAGTAGTATTGTGGAATGTAGATGAGATATTCTTGTATTTATATTTTTTTTTCATCAAATTAAAAGATCACTTTTAATATTATAATGACATTTGGATTGAAATATTGACATATTGACCGCATGAATATTGATCCTTGTTTGTAATTCAAAATGGTAGCTAGTTTCCATTCTTCATTTGAGTAATAACAAACATGTATGTATATTGCTTATGTTATTATATATTGGATATGAAAGATGGAAAATAAAAGAAGTTTTTTAAATAAGAACGATGATCTTTTGTTGCTGTTTTAGCGCCTGTAAATTTTAAGATAGATTTAAGGAATATTCTCAGTCTGGTTTGCAATTGCTGTCGGCAGTAATTTCAAATTTTCCATTTATTTTCCATAAAACACCATTCCGTTGTTTTACTTTCGTTGTACTTCATCATATTCAGACATTTTTGTTGATTTATTACTAAAAAGTGTTCAAACCATTATTTTTCTATTAAATCTTCTTGAAGTGCCTATACAAGAAATCAAGTAAATATTTCATTATAATTGAAATATTAAAAACACAATTTAAAATTTATTTCATTTAACCTCACTTTTTTTATATTGTTATATTTTTTTTTACTTTTATATTTGTGTAGATTTCAAATCTTTTATCGTTTTAGAATTTATTTTTCCTGTATAGTTGGCGCAACATCATCACCTTAGGCAATGATTCATCGTGATGTTTTTGCTTGTTTTATTTTTGTTATTTTTTTTATTTTAAATTTGTTTGCCATAGACTTTTTTGTGTACTTGATTTAACACATCAACTGCCTGATACTTTAATTTTTTTTTCTGTGTGCAATGTTTTTGAGAGTTTATTTAGCATTTTAGCTCTTTGTTTCACCTTTTTTCTTAAAGTGTTGTGAGATGTTGATTAACTTTTAATTTCATTACATTTTAGAATTGATATTGTAGATTGTAGATTTGTACAAACGGTGAAACAGTGTACCGAGACCAGATATAAGGGTTTATTGTGCAACCTACCCCCACTGAGTGCTCGTCATGCCGAGTACGACAAAGATCTCCAGAACCTCTCTTATCTTACGAGCTACCGCATTACACTCCCCCAGAAGCTGCATTGAGGTCTCACATCCAGCGCTTTAAGTTTGCAGTGATGCAACTATACCCCCAGTGAGAATACTTCTCACCTGATTCTTGCCTATCCTTATAATTTTCTTAAATAGTTTCTGGTTATAACCTCCCATGGACTCCTTTGTTTGCCGTATCCTCGGAAGATTTCTCCTCTCTAATTCCTTTCGTTGTTTCCAACAAATAAGCTTCCGACCCAAGAAGAAGTATATCTCCTCACTAGCACATCAGATGTCTCATTCCTTCCACGAATACATGACCCGGCACCCAGCACAG
The DNA here is from genome assembly GCF_029603195.1 of Condylostylus longicornis. NCBI lineage: Eukaryota > Metazoa > Arthropoda > Insecta > Diptera > Dolichopodidae > Condylostylus > Condylostylus longicornis. The sequence continues at coordinate 3,776,969 of NW_026577982.1, forward strand.
AGTGACCCGGTTGCGCCTATCCAATTCGTTGAACTTCAAGACAGTTTCATACTGCTGCGGAGGATACCAAAAACGAGCTATCCGATGTAATCATTATCTGCTGTCCCTCTGAATTAATATTAGTGGGAGGTTTTTTGAAATGCTTGTAAATTCATCAAAAAAAAACAATATTGAAATGTGAGTTAAAATTAAACTTTAGAATATTTATGAGGCACGAATTTTAACAATTCATCGTAATTCATTGATGTATGAGAGATTCTTAACTCGGCTTTCCAAGTCGGCTCGACTTTTCATCCGATTAGAGCTAGTCTCGAAGTGTTAAAGCAACTATAGCTTTTAAAGGAAATGAATAAAATTTTCAAATAGACCAAAAAAAAACAAGAACTTTTTTTTCTATCAAGTTTAGAATTGCTTCTTGTTTTACACACACTTTTTTCTTTGTTTTCATCACGATTAAATTACCACCTGTGTAAATCTAAATTTGGTAAGATATAAAATATTTTTTTTTTGTTGTGTTCTGTGCTCATAAAAATATTGTTAAATTTGGTGAATAAAATAGTTTAAAAATTCAAAAGAAATAAAAAAAAATTGATTGCAAATTAAATGTTTATAAACATGAGTAACATAAACTTAAGAGGGCACGATACAATGTTGCAAGAAATGTGATAAAGAATATGAATAAGAAAACATATAGATTTGATCTTTCAGAGTGCGATTTTGATGTTCAACTATTAGAAAAACTATTGTTACTCAAAAGCACAAAAAAAAGTCTAATTTTGAACGTATTAGGTTTTTTTGCTGAATTAAAATGGGAACAACAAAAAAGAACCAGAAGTTAAAATTTAAAATTTTTTTCAGATTCTTAAAATTTTTTGCTGGTTTTAATTTTTTAAACAGATTTTATAAAGTGGCAAGAGTCACTTTTTTAAAAAAAAAATTAATATTTAAGAAAATGTTCAGAAATAGAGGAAGTTTAATAATTTATAATTTTTTTTTTTAAATCAATTAGAATCGCTTCAATAAATAAGGATCAATTCTGATCAATTATTCCGGTGTTATACAAAAACAATTATTACAACTATAATTTTAAAAAGTATTAAGTTCTTCTGTGTCGGAAAATAATCTAGATTCAATTTATTTTGGAAGGCGGGTTTTTTATGTTCTTTTAATATTACTCCAGTTATAGCTACTCTGGCTATCCTGTATTATCCTTTGAGTTATAAGCAAAAATATAGAAATTGAATTGGTTTTCACAATTTTGGGGTCTCACAACTTGAGAAGCCTAGAAAGCAAAATATCTAATAGTTTTTTTTGTTTATCTGATCGTATACTCACAACCGGCTGATTGTATGAACTGATACACCAATTCTTTAAAATTCAAAATATTATACTCAAAAAATCGAATTAATTAAAGGAATTTTGCAATATCATATTTGCGAGAATTTTCATAAAATAGTGGTGCTCTCCTTTTACTGTCGCACTATTCAATTTAATATTAATAGTATTGTACACTCTATTGACTCGGTAGTACACTATGCAATACTATAGAACGCATTTAATTTAAAATAACATGAACACTTTTATTATTCCTGTTTCATTAAAGTTCCACTCTTCTATTATTAGCGTTGATTCTTCTATAATAAAGAGAGCAATCCATAATTTTGTTATAATATGAAATCTTAATAGTTTTTTTTTTAAGGAATAAATTTGATAAGTTAACAATATTTTTGCTGCTACAATGACAATAGTAAGAAAAGAAAGGGAAGAGAATGAATTACTAATAAAAGTGCTAAATTATAGTTGACACTTCATAATAGCATTGACACTTTACCATAGCATATATAGGCACTTTAAAAGAGCGACAATATAGAAATTGAAAAAAAAAATTCTGAATTAATAGAAAATATTTTCTTCTTTAACAATAAATAAAATATATAGATAATGATGAATTCATTTTAAATAGCAAAAATATGCGCATTTATAACTTTAATTGAATATAATTATTGCTTTAAAATATAGAATAATGTTATTTACCGTTTATTATATCAGTAATTGCATAATAATTCCTTTTAAAGTTCTAATGTTTTTAAAGAATTTTTAAAAAAGATGTCTAAATGGTTATAAGAAGAATAAATTTAATACTTAATTTCTAAAAGAGTATAAGGTTTATAGTGAAATAGTTTTAAAGTGTTAATTCGTTGTTAGCTCTCCTGGTTCCTGTACAAAGCAAAACATATTTTATATAAAAACTTCAGAGGAAAAAACTCAAGTTTTTGCAGCAAACTATTCATGTCCGCTGCTATCTCTTTTAGGGTAAACTTTTTCAAATTCAAATATAGTTTTGAGCTAGCAATGAGCCTACAGTATTGTTAAGGCATATTGTTACTACTATTGCGACTACAATAATTTGACCAGATAATGTACTTACTTCATTTTTTGGATTTACTTTTTTTTCTTTTTCAGTTGGACGACAACGAATATAATTGCACGTTTTGAATATTTTGAATTATGAATACTTGAGAATTATTGGAATGAAACTTCTTTTTACCTTCTCTTTCTTGTGCTGTGTAAATTTTATTCTACACTTTTAATTTCCTTTGAATTTCTATAAAAACAAGAATGTAACAACGATAATTGCATTCTTGTTTAAAAATATATTTTTACGCTTAAGAATTTGTGATGATGATGCAGCCTCCTTAATCTGCATATATGTACCTTGTAACAAAAAGAGTCATTTCAGTACATAATTTAATTTTCTTTGATAGATCTTTCTCATTTCCTGAATTTAAAGCTGTATAAATACAAGTTTCAGATTTAAACTGTAGAAAGAAAATGTGCCTTTTTAAAAAAGCATAGCTGTATTCGACTACATTTTTCAAATTAGAAAATTACTGATGCATGATATGTTTGAAAATTTCATAGTACATCTTTATAGAAAGCGAATATTAAGAATTGTATGCATGCTAAGTCTGCTAACTGTTGTAACAAAATATGAAATTAAGCACTTCATTTATTCAATTTAAAATATTTAAAAATTGTAAAGATAGGGTGTTTTCATTAGATTGTTTGCTTTGCTACTTCTTCATATATACTGAGTTTGAGTGTGATGAATAGATCACCTACATATGCTAGTGCTTGCAGTTACATTGGTAATTTAAAAATTATTTTTTTTTGTAAAAGTAATTGACGAGAATATCAAATAATTTTTGTTAAGAAAAATATTGTTAAAATTAGATTATTCTGCAATTTTTATTTTTCTACTTCTAGTATTCGATTTTCTTAATACAAACTCATATTTTTAAAGCTAAAATTTTTTTCAAATAATTATTTTTAATGATTTCCTCTTAAATTTCATTTATTTTTTTTTATAAAAATTTCATATGCATATTTATATTATATACTCGTATTAAAAATTTACATAAGAAAGGATTTATAATTATTCTTAATTTTATTATATTTTAAATGTCATCTCGTATTCTTCTTCTTCATACATCATTTGGCAATAGTAACAGCTTTATTTAACAAAAAATAACTTCAAATGACATTTTGAAAGCCTTATACCATATTCATCATAAGTTCATCATAAATTCATCATTATAATAATCTTCTTATACTCGTATAAAGAGACACGAAGCAAAATAAATAAAAAAAAAAAGAAGAACTGCTCAATCAATTTTAAATTAAGGAAGTAATCTTTAAAATAATATTTTTCATAAATTTTAATATTAATTTTTTTTTTTTTGCATTATATATTTGGAACTTTATTTTTTTTTTCTTACTCCCTACTGTACATATATACATAAAAGTTCTTTATTTCTTGCTAATTAATGATTTTTATGACAAAAAGACGATAGTTAACTTTTGTTCCTGAAAATTCATTAAAATTCATTATCATTATTAAAAATCATTTTTTTTTTCTTCTATACAATTTGAAATTGTTATAACAATTGAAAACAAATAATCGAACATTAAAAAAATAATTGAGCATATTAAAAGTACCTAGATTTTATTTAAGAAAAAAAAACATTATGCTATTTTTTTTTAGTTGTATAGAACAAACTTGGTTAGAATTGAATTTTTATGGGCGGTGTTGCCGTAGTTGCAAAAATTTTGTTGCATATATATCTAATTATTTCTAATTATTAGGTTTCTGGAAAAATTTATGAAATTTGCTACGTGAACTCCAAAGTTATGTTCATCTCCAAATTTATTAGTCCAGCAAAATTTTGATTCGAAAAATTTGATTTGAACATTATTGAAGGGTAATTACTTTACAAAGTTATAGAAAAACACACTATAATTTCGAATATTTGTTTAAATTTTGAAAAGAAATTTTAATCAAAGTCTCCATCTAAAAAATATTAACAAGTACCCCTTCCCAAAATAAAATTAACGACACAATATAGTTATTCGATGTAGTCGAATTATTAATCTTAATGAAGGTGACGAAGAATAATGCGGACATTTTTATATTCGAGCCGAAATTTTTGCCAATTTTGGACTAACATAAATTTGTTGCTGGTCAATAGTTAAAATTTTATAATCATGTTTGCTATTTATACCGGAATACCGGCTAATTTTCATAACCTCAAAACAAAGAACAAAGAACAGAATCATAACCTGAAAAATTATTTTCTTTGATAAAACATTTTTGAAAATTCGATTCACCTTCAAATTTTTGCTTTATGTGGAGACGTAATACACCCGACTGAACATAAAAAAAACGGAAGATCTTAGTCTGAAAACTTAAAAGATCGAAAAATCCCACTGAAGAGATTTTGATCTTCTAAGGTGATGGCGTCATACAGTTTAATATGAGAATATTCCATTACATAGGGTATAGCAGTTGACAACAGAGGTAAGCGTCGCAGGAGTTGATCGTACACATTTGCCTTAAAAATTTCTGTTTATTGCAATCTTTATAACCATTCCTTTTTATTTATTTCTTTTAATAAAACAGCTTGGCAACACTAATATTGTTCTTAAATTTACTAAGCAAGTATTTCATAATACTCTTAAATATACTCGAAATTTTTTATACTTTAGAACTCTGATTCATTCGTTCTTAAAACTGAAGTTACAACATAATTAAAAAAATTAAAATATACCAAGAAAAAAATAAATTATTTAATTTTTATCTCTTTTCCACCTTATCACAATTTCCATATTTCACTCAATCTCATATACATTTTTTTAACATTTAAATTAAAATTTTTAACAAAAAAATAAAAGAAATACCATTTTTTTTTGTTTTGTTCTTCAAGAGGACTGTAAAGAGTTAAAATATTCCTAATAAAATATTCGTTTTCCTCACATAATATCATAAAAAATGTTAAATGTCAATATTGTAGCGATAATAAAATCAGGAAGTGTTTAACATTAAAAACGGTTTGTTTAACCGACTGTCAGTTTAATTATAAATTTGTGCGCTTTATTGTTCAACAAAACAAAACAAAAAACCAAAACAAAAAATATACAAAAAACTAACAAAATCGCCAAAAAAAGCAAAAAACCATAAAAATAAAATGAAAAACGTTGAAATTCTAATGGCACGAACTTTATGTTCAGTAAAGAAAAATATAAACCAAGTAAAAGATAACACATCAGACCAACAAAAAAAAAACAACAAGAAATACTAAAGACACACAAAGAACTTTAAACTAATTACCAGCAGAATTTACAAAAGTAATTTTTATACAATTGCGTAAACTTCAAGTAAAAACAAAAAAAAAAAAGACAAAAGAAAAAGCAAGAAAAAAAAAATGTATAACGAAAATGGAAAAACTTACAAGAACACTAAAAAAAAAAGAATGAAGTTGAACTTAAAACAACACTAAAATTACGTCATTTCAACTTCACCGAAAATGTTTCAATTCTGATCAACAAAAAAAAAACATAGAACGCGAAAAAAAAAGTGACATGCTATAAATGCGAGACATAAAATCGCCAACGATATTTTAAAGTGTTCATAATTTATAAATTGAATGAGAAAATGTTCTTAAAATAAAATATATTTTATAAATTTGTCTGACTGTCTGGATATTCTGAGCGCATACCTTGTACAAAGCGAGCTTCCTTGATAAAGTAGTTGTGAAATTGAGTTAAATGAATTAATGAAATCTTAGTGATTTTGTGAAGACAGAAAATATTAATTAATCCTAAGCGGTTCAAAAAAAAAAAAATAAATTTACTGCAATATCTGTGTATTAAACAATATATCCTCATCTCTGTTGTACAGCAATTTTAATATTATGATTTAATTTTCAGATGAAGAATTAAAGTGTTCGAAAAAAAAATTGAAATTAAAGTTGTTTGTCTTTAAAATGAAGTGAAATATGATTTTAGTTTGAAATCTCCATTAAATTTTCCGTAATAAGTTATCAAATCTAATTCAGCGTCTCAAAAACTAATCATCTAAGTTTAAACTTAATGTTAGGTAGCGTTCGCGACAACATAAACGAAGCCGCAGTCGACTCAAACAAGACACATAAATTTATAAAGGGTATCATGGTGGTATTAATTTTGAAAAAAATACTGCAATTGAGGTTATTGGCGTCTGACTGAGGGTCCATAGATAAAATATTTAATTTATAGGTCACAGTGTGTTCTTATATCAATTTTAAATTAAATGTTAGTTTAATCCCTATGCAATATAATAAAAATAATTGTAACCACAAAATATAAATACTAGAATGTTGTTCGGAAATTCTATTAAAAAATAATTTGATAAAAATTTCAAATCTAAATTCAAAAAATCTTTTGGTCAATAAAACATATTATTATTTTTCAATTTTATTTGCTTCCTCAACTTCTACAACGCCAAATAAAGAAAACCTAAAATTTTCCATTTTCACAATTATATTTCTATATATACATAGAAATATATTAAAACTCATTATGAAGAATCTGCAATTACTGGTAATATACTCAAAAAATCTTAATAAAAAAAATTGTATACAAAGTAAAGGAAAGAAACGCAAAACAAGAAAAACAAAAATAAAACAAAATTAACAATAACACTAAACAATTCACTAAAAGCTTTAATGATACCCTATTCAATCAAAAAATTTAAGTACAGGTAACTAACCATACTATTTATAATTTAACAACTTTATAAAAATTCTCTATGTACATACTCGTATTATTGTAAATAGCTAGTAATAATAATAAAGTTGGGTCAAACCAGTGGTTTGTATTGTAGCACTTTTCCCTTCAACAAGTGAAGATTCTGCTTTTAAATACAGTCTATGTATATCCACCACACTATTAAAATTATTTTCATTCATAAACGGAACTATTTCTAGCACTGCATATATTTAGGATGAATGATTTATGCAGTCTTTGAAATAAAGCAAAAATTAATATAAACAGGGGTTAACATAATGCTCGATTTTAAGGTTTAATTGTGTGAGTTAAGAAAAATAATTATATTTTTTAATGTCATGGAATTTACCGTTAGCTTTTTGTGTTTATAGAAATTTGAAAAAGCTTGCGGTTTCGGAACGGACGTACGAACAGAGTGAAACCAATAAGCACTTTTTTTCGAAAATTTTTTGGAAAAGTGCTAAATGTGAAAACAACAACAACGATGGTAAATCATAACAGAAATAATATTAGTCAGGTTTTTATTTTTCTTTTTGTTTTTTTTTTTTGTTTATAATCCCAGGTGTTAAAAATTAAATCGTTAAAGTTGAAATTTTAAACAAAAATATAAAATATGAGTATATAAAATGTGAATAAAATAATAACAGAATAACAATAAAAATGAAAACAAAATAGCTTAGAATAGCAAGTACAACGAACAACAACAAAAAATAATAGCAACAATTTTGTTTAATGTTAACTGCTTTAAGTGCTATTAACAGATTAATTTGCTATTAGAAAAATCCGCTAGTAGTTAACTGCAATAACAAAACAAAAAAAAAAGTAAAAAAGTGGAAATTTTTTTTTTATTTTTTATTATTTTTATTTTTGTTTTTTACTTAAAGTTGGTTAATTGAGGCAAATGTAAAAAATTAAAATAAAAATGAAAAAAAAAATCATCATAATGATATACGAGACTGCTGAAAGCTGCTAGCGCGAAGTTGAAAAAAAAAAGTAAAGGAAAAAATAATATGGCAATTTTTTTGTTTTGTGCTATTTTTATTTTTGTTATGTTAACCTTGAAAGGGTTAAACGTGTAGATGTCAAAATTTAAGGAAAAAACAAAATACATAGTATGTACATGTGTGACTGAATGTTTGTATATGTTACAATTTTTTTTTTTTTTATTGAAATATCTAAGAGTTTTCAAAATAAAGCAATCATAAAATGTTTTGTATAGTTGATCTGGTCATTTTAAGGAAATTAGTTGGTCAGAAACAATTTTATGTGAGGGACAATATGAGACATTAGTTTAAGATTCAAGAATATTCAAGCCTGTTAGAACACACATGCGTTTGTAATTAATTAGAAATTTTCTCATATCGAACGTTTTGCTTCAAATAAAATTCTATCAATTGTTTAACTTGCACTTTTCAAATTTACATATTATTTAAGAAAATATTATAAAGATGGCAACACATAAAACGGTACAATGTTCACATTTAGTTTAGTTTCTTCATTTTATATTTTAAATTCGCTTTTCGAATTTAGGGTTAAGATTGTGAGGAATATATGGAGCAGGAGAACGTTATTTATTCTAAGGAAAGTTTTAAAAATAAATTTTGATTGTTGCCAGATTCTAAAACAAGTTCAAATGAATAAAAATAAAAAAAAAAAATTTGGATTTTCGATTAATGTGCCGCAATATTTTTTCTACACCGAGAAAGAATTAAATTTTTTTTTTATAAAATTGCATATTTTGCGGGGCATTTATTTATAATACTAGTAGCACGAGTTTAATATTTGTATACACCCTCTCTATCATATTATTATTACAATTTTAAATATTTTATGTGTTAATTTCATAAATTTAGAATATAAATTTTATAATTTCTAATGAAAATAATTAAGTTTAAATTATAATTATTTCAATAATTGTATTTTATAAAATTCAATTATATTTTTATTTTACAATGTTATTATAATTTCCCACCAAAATCATTTGTATTGCACAATTAATTGAATATATGAAATTAAATTACAAAATTTAAATAAATTATATTTTATTGTTTTATAGATATTAAAAAGTATGTATTAAAAATAGTTCTTATAATTTTAAATTAATAACTTGATTCTATAATATTATATTTTGTAGCTATAAAAGAAATAACAATGAATAAAATGATAATTTTTTAAATTGAATTAGAGTAAAATGAATAGATATAGAGACATAAAAATTAATTTAATATACAGTATATACTTGTAAAACTGCATATTATTGAATTTTATTTTTATACAAGCATTTGAATTCATTAATATAAATGTTTTAATTGCAAGATGATTGGAAGTGTAGACATTAATATTGTAAAGTTATTCTGAATAAGTTATGGTTGCTGTAATAAATTAAGTATATGTAGGTACAAAGGTATTTCTACTCGTATGTAAATTGTTATACCCTTTGTTGTTGTGTTTCAATTCAGTCCTTCTGTGTATTTACAGATTGTCATTGCGGGTATATTAAATAATATGTTCTATTAATAACAGTGACTGTTAGAGAATGAAATATAACATTAATATTAGATTAACACAGGACCTTATTACTCAATTAAAATGAACTGAATAGACTGTTCACTCTGATTTGATTTTATTGGAAATCAAATCGAAAATGATTGAGATTTTTTAAGAGAGGTTTTATAAAATTATTTGTCCAACTAGTATTTGGTATGAAATCTTAAGCGTTAAGATGAAAACAGCAAATTGCTTAAGGAAAATTTTCTAATTTTGAATTTTTAAGGTCTCTATCCTCTTTTATTTTAATTAAGCCTCCTATTCAAAATAAAATATTTTCTTTAATATTATAAAAATTTTTATTTTAAAAATGCATATTCTTTGGGTTGGCATGTCTTAGTATATATTATTTTAAGTTTAAAATCACGCTAATCACAACCTTCATCAATGAATCATCTCAAAAACTCTTCATCAAATCCAATGTAAAATATTATAAACGTTCTACTTCAAATTTATATACAATATTTAATTAAATAAATTGTCTACTTCTATAACACGAATTCTAAAAAAAAACCATATTGAATTTCTTCCTTAAAATTAAATTAAATTTTAAATCGAAATACTTGAAAATTTAAGCAAATAATATAAAATCAACAAGAACCACAAAAAAAAAGCAAAGAAAACCCGCTTAACTTATTTTAGAATAGAACAGAAGAATAAAACAAAAAAAAAAGTACATAGTGCGTGACTTTTAAAGTGCGAAAATACGATTAGATATTCGAGTATTCCGAGTATAATAAAAATCAAAATGGCGAATATCAAACTTAAATTCTATTCTTGCTTTTTTGTCTTCAAATGTTTTTTTTTTTTTTTTATAAATAAATGTTAAGTAATAATACCACCGCGTCGTTCTAATAAAACTACTGGTAATTTATGAAAAAAACAATAAACAAAATAAAACTAAACTTTTATATTTCTTTAACGTATAATTAATTACTAACATACTAATTATTGTTTAGTATGTTGATAATTATAATAATAAATAATGAAATTAATTTTAGACATCCATAATATTTAAAGAATATAAAAAAAAAATTAATTGAATTATATTTCAATTAATTTAATGATAAAAATATTTTTTTTTTAAATTTTATAAAAAAAAAAGAATAAAATTTATTCTTTGATATTTGAAAACTGTTATATAAAATTAGTATGAGATTACTATATTATCTGTTATAATCGATTAGAGTAGTTTATTCGAAGTGAAGTTAATTAGGATTAAAAAACGCTAATATACCGACAGCTTTATTTAATAAGTAAGAACCATGTGGCAAAGGCAAATTTATGTATATTAGAATTATTAAAATATCACTAATTCAATTATTAAGAACAAAGGAAGTATTTGTGTTGAAAATCGTTCTCATGGACTTCTTTTCTAGTATGACTAAATGCAAAAAATAGTAATTACGTTAATTATCATGGTTTGATATTATATACCAATGACTAATCTAAGTCTTCTTAAAACAAAAAATTATAGATAAACAATTAAATTAGTTTTAAAACTGTAATTACTTGTAATTTGTATACAAGATTCAAAGGAAAATTTTCTTGGCACAAATATTTTTTCGAACTAACACTAGTTAGCACGATTTCTTTTTCACCAAAAATTATTTAAAATTAAAAATTTCAAAAATTCTGGGTACAAACGCATGTTTTTTTTAAATATTGTGTACTATATATAATTTTTTTAAAGAGTTATGCGATCTTTAGGAATGTCATGCTTGAAAAAATCTTCGAACTCCGAAAAGAACTCCGACTGGAGACACATATTTTTTTTGAAAATAGTTACTATGTCTTTGAGGGTCATTATAACTCTTAAGAAAATACAAGTGAATAATAAATTTCTTTAAACCTTGACGTTCGCTTCTAATTGGAGTTTAATTTGTGTTTAAATGAGTTAAACTTTCCTTTTTTAAGATAGAACACTTCCGTACTTAAGCTCCTTCAAAGCATCTTATTTTTGTAATGCTGTCTCAGGGGGTTGGAAAACAATGCTATTCATTTTGCCTATAAGAAACTGCCTATAAAGACCTTTTGGAGCAAGCGATGATTCTTAATATGTTATGCATTTCTGCAAAGTTACATACCTTCAAAAGTATTTTCAAATTGTCGCTCTTCTGGAAGTTTCTAAATATTAATTAATTTTTGATAATACGATAATTTAAATTTTCTTTTACTATTCAACAAACCTCTCAATTTATACAATAATATGACCATTTGTATGAAATAGCTGTAAAATTATACCCACTAATGCTTCGACTTTCAGTGCGTGTTTAAAAATATTGTTACTAAAGTAATGTGCGTAAAATGTTTTTGAATATAAAGTATATAATTATTTAATAAAATTTTATAATTTCAAATTGTACACGCATATATAAATAATAAAATGTAAAATAATTTAATTAAAAATTAGAAATTCATTTGTTAACGATCATAAAATAGTTTGACCTAATTTTAAAAACTCTAATTTCTATAATTAAATCCCATAAATATGCAATAATATTACTGGAATTTCAATTTTCTATATTATTAAATCAATTATTTCCTTGTATATTTGTTATTTATTTATTATTTTAACTGTTATACAAATCATATAAAAATATTTTTAGTTTTTTTTTTTTTAAATTACAATTTAATATTTTTACATTATTTATTTATACACCCTTTTAATGTTCAATTTTATTAAGTTGAACAACAATTTTCTTTTAAATTTAACAATTTTTTTTCATTAAAAGCAACAATCGTAAAAAGATCGAATACTCGTACATTTAGAAAACTAAAACATTTTTATTACTTTTTTTTTATATTTCTAATTTTTCATGTAAATTAAATTCAATTGCGCAATTTACAATTTTAATTCTAAATCTTATTCTTAATATTATGTATAGCGAGTGTATTATTATTGTTATAAATATTATGTATAACAAAACTGAATATATAAGAACAAAACTTATAAGAATAGAACGAAAAAATGGAACAATGATTATAACCAACTTAGAACTTAGAAAAAAAATATTGTATAACTATAAAAATAAAAAAAAAAAATAAAAAAAAATAAGTGTACGCCAACAGGTCTGGTGTCTATTTAGTTGTCTAAACGATTTTAGATTTTTAAAATTGTCGTCTTGTCATTCCAATTATGTTACATACAAGCAAAATAATATTAAAGTACATAGAAGAGTGCTGTTAAAAAAATTCTAAAAAAAAAAGTATGTAATATTTTTTTTTGTGCCAAGTCATATCATAAAAGGTGCGTTTTTCACTTAACTAATTCAAGAATTAAAAAAAAAAAATTTTTATATAGAGAAATAATGAAAAATTATGCGATCGCTTTAAAAATTGCCTATTAATTAAAAATTTGGATTTGCGATACTTTAAAATCAATTACTTAAGTCGCAAAAATTTATTTTTCTTCTGCTACAAACGCGTAACTATATTGTAGTACAACAATTAGTTCAAATTAAGAAAAATTATTTGCGTTCTGAGTTGAATTAAATGAGGAATGTGTTATTATTGAAATGTACACACGAAATATTTGTCACAAATTAATACTAAATTATTCCCCGTGCGATGATAAAACTTACCGTGTAACGATAAAACTTATCGTGTCACGATAAAACTTATCGTGCAACCATTAAACTTATCGTGCACCATTAGTTAATCTCAAATAGTCCATTGATAGGTGAAATGTTAATTTTTTCGTTTAAACTTCAAATAACCTTGAGAATTTAATTTGCTTATATGATACAGACTCATAAACAGTATATAGAAATTTGTTATTAAAAGCCTCTTCTATTAATTTTTGGTGATACAATGTACAAACAAACATTTTTTGTCCCACATAACATATTGTATGATTTATTGAACTTCACAGTTCTCTAAAAATATTATTATTTTTCCCATGTTCCCAGTTTGCAGAGGACTGGCAAACCACTTACATTAAATTTATTTAATTTAAATCTTTCAAAATCGAAACGCTTTTTATACTAACTACACATTTGTTAACCACTTTTAACAACAATTTAATTTTTAAATAAAATCTAGATAAAATATAACAATAAGTGATTAATTTATTTTCAGAAAATTCTCTAATGATTGTAAAACAACAATATAAAAATGGAATAACAAGAAAAAAAGAAAAAAATTGCAACTTAAACTTTAAAGCATTTTTAAGATATTCTCTATTTTCTACCTATTATTATACAAGCAATTCAACTAACCTATACAACAATAGAGCAATTTAATTTGAAGCGAACAATTCTTGAAATATTCGTATGTGATATTAAATTATAGTTATAGAAGTATTGTAGTGCAGAAAACGCAGCTCTACTTAAGACTTTATAATGTAAGATAAGAAAAAACTAAAAGTTAAAATCAAATCAAACAACATTTATAATAATATTTTGTTATACAAAAATTTAATGAAATAACAGAATTGATATGAAAATTACAACAATTACGACTAACTATAGATTAGGGTAACAACATGTATGTATATAGCAACCTATATACAATATCTACCTACACACATCAACTACAATAATAAAAAAAATTAAATTTTAGTAAAGAGTAATTCAAGCATAGTTATAATTTGAATCAACTGTAATACGAAATTCAATTCTTTTGTATACATTCAAATGTCACTAAATGCTATTAAAAGGTAAGGTCTTCCTTATATAATAATTGTAATGCGTCAAATCAAAGGAAATCAAAATGTGTTCTTCGAAAATTTATAAAAGAAAAAAGTGAATTGAAAAAATCTTAAGATATCAGAAATTTATTTTTTTGCCGAACCAAAAAATAAGATTAGAAAAAGTCCTAAAGGCTGACGCAATTACACTTTAATAATTCTTGTTTTATTTTTGTAAATACACATAATAAGCCATTTCTTATAATTGTATCCAATACACTTAATATTTCTACATGGGGAAGTGAAAATCGTGAATTATTTTATGCAAAAGAAGTAGCGTAGATTCGAATGGGTTAACGTAAAATAGTCTATAAAAATGTAGATTTTTTATTGTATTCAAATGTAATACAAAGTAAATGTGACCATTATTTGACGGGGCAATACATAAAATTTTTAAACTTGGGTTCCCCCAAAATTATTCGCTATGTTAAATTATTGTTTCATTCAATCAAACAGTGGAATTGTGTATTCCTACCGTGAATTCAAATTTTTCGGTTCAACAATAATATTGCCAATAATATGATTACGGAATTGATTAAAAGATTTTTAAAAGCCCAGCTCTTTTGCTGGTATATTAAGTCAAATGGCTCGAATTTCAAAATATTTATTAGCAAATTATAAAATTGGCCCTTTTTTGCAAAATCAAGTAAAACAAAATAAATAAAATTGTACTTAAAATTTAAAAGTAAAACATTTTCTAATAGGTAACGCAAGATTCCTATTACAATTTCACGAAAAATAGAATTAGAATTGGTTCTCGTAAGTTCTCGTAAAAATAAGAACAACAAAATTTTTTAGACCAAATGACAATTGGTAATCTTATTAATACATAAGAACATGTAAAACATTCTCAACATTTGAAAACAAAAAACCGAACAAAAACGTCATCTTGTATAACGAAGATTAACAATAGAATCACAGTAGAATAGAACAGATAAGGAAAAAATTTTTCGCATTCAATGCAGAATTAAACAAAGATCAGAACGTTTTTTTTTTCTTTCTATGTACCATCTATGTCTGTTTTCCTTTTGATGAAATCTGTGAAGGTGGAAATTACATAAACTAAAATCAAAACACAAACAAAAACAATGAATATAACAGAAATCATAAAACTTACATCTATTTCAGTTCAACCCAAAAAAAAATTTTGATATGATCAGCACATAACCGCAATGAGTATTGTCTAGCTTAGTGAAAGTTTTACGGAAAATTATGAAAATGCGTTTTAAACACTTCTTTACAATTTCAAGGGTACTAGTAAGCTCTTAGTAAACATGCTTTGAAAAATGTAAATTTGTCTCTTAGTAGAGTTACTATTCGAGTTAACTAAAAACAGTAACGATAACTGTCACCTGTTAAATGAGATAACATGTCAAATGTTACCTCTTAAATTTAAATATTAAATTTCAAGGAAATTGTTTGATTATTTCCCTTTATATGCGTAAAAATTTAAAAATAAGCTGCAGCAAGGTCCAGTTCAAGAGACCTTACATATCCCAAAAGTTAAACAGAGTGACATAGCCGAAATAAACTCACATATAACATTCCATCAAGATCGATTTAGCTGAACTTGAGATTACACTATGCACACATAGATGCAGACAGACCGACAAGCAGACAGACCGCCATTTCTCTAAAAATAGTTTATTTACGCTTCCTTACTATTGAGAAGTACGTTTGCACCAAAAACTGGATGTCCGTTTGGTGCCATCATATAACCTTCCTTATTGCATACAATACGGTCGGTAAAAATGAATAATAAAAGTAAACCAACATGCAAGACAATAATAATGAAATCTACAACTACTTGAATATTACTTGAATAAATCTTACAAGATTCAAGTTTAAGGTAAAACTATGACTTTGAAAATAAATGGGGAGCAACAAAAATATAAAAAAATATAAAAATTGCAAATTATTAATGCATAAGAAACTAAGAAAAAAAATGTAATATTTTCTCAACACAAGAGTTGCTCTGTGCACTATTAAGATATCCGTAAGTCGATATGAACTTATTAGTAATATAATAGCAAAATAGGCAGTGATAGAAGATAACATGTTAACAGATAAAAGTTCACATATCCGATGGTGAATTAAACTTGTTTGGTGCATATTTTTCTGAGCCATGAAATTTTGTGACATTTTCAACAACACTATACAATAATGACTGGCTAAAGAAAACGATAAAATGCTATTATAAACGTTAATTCTACACAATTATCATTTAATATGAAATAGGATCTTGAATATGTTGTTATTATTACATCAAAGGTTGTTATATTGCTCTACTATTACATAAAAAGTAAGAAAGAAAAAAAAAAATATTTTATTTACTTTTTTTTTGCTGTTGAGCAAAAAATGCTCAATAGAAAATGTTGGCAATATATTTTTTTGCTGTCTTATTTTTTTTTTTGTACATTTAAGCTCAACATTCAGCGTTCAGTATTTTTTTACTTATACTTTTTTTTTCTCATATTATTTTTGTTACCTTTGAATATAATTCGTGCTTAAAAATGCACTGAGGTGAATAATATTTTTAAAATAGTTGTATGTCAGTCATATAATGTAAAATTTTTAAGTACAGCGTAAGCACGATAATCGGAATCTGATTGATAATGATTGAAAAATCTAGAGGAAGGTTTATATTAAGAAAAAAATGGAAAAGGAAGCAATAAAAATCTTCGTATGTTGAAAGAGTTTATCGAAAATTTACCAAATTTCTCTAAGTTGTGGATATCTGAGGAAATAAGGAATTGGTCCGCCAAAATTAGTAGTTTACTTTGGCTATTCCTCTACTTTAATCCGCATATCAGTAGATAAATTTGTTAGGAAACCGGCACATTATTTTAATGTGCTATTTGTGCTAAGGCAATTATTTTCGATGTTCCTATTGATATTAACCTATCTATTCTTATACATTAGACATAAATTTATCGAGACTTCACTGTTTCTCTATGCTCTCTTAATATCAATATAAAAATCTTTATTTTAATGGACAATATATTTTTCTATAAAATGTGTATATTGAATATGGTAACTGATTTTGTTTACCAAAGTTAAACTCAACTTATAACATTGCCAATGATTGTCAAAAAAAAAATGCAAAAAAAAAAAATGTGGAAAACCATAGAGAATTAAAAATAAAAAAAAAACAAAGAATAAAACAAAAGATGGAAAAGTGAACATTTAATTTTTATAAATTCGAAAGGTAAATTAAGGCGGTAGGTGGCGGTTTGCTGCTGATGGCGCATGGCAATCTTAAAGAAAATATTATGTTTTCGAATTAAAAGAATAGAAAAATAATAAAAAAAGAAAAATGAATTGAAAGAATACAAAAGAAAAACCATAAATTACCTTAATGGTAAACTAAGGTGAAGGTGATATGGCGGTTGGTTAGTAGACGAATGATGATAGTCAAAATGATGCTGATGATGATAATAGTGATGATGGCGGGTGGTACAATCATAGGATTTAAATTTTTTTTTTTATAATTTTTTGATTTTGCATATGCGGAATCAATTTAAGATGAAGAAGAAAGAAGTAAAATAGGAACAAAAAATTTTTTTTTTTTGATTTTTTGTTGGATTTCATTGTCAGTTAATAAAGAACGAAAACAAAAGAAAAAAAAATTGATAAATAGTTGATGGTAATTCAGTCAGTGATGGTCTTAACTATTGAAATATTTAACAGATTAAGAGAAAATGATAGTGGGAGCGGAAGAATTATTTGCGATATTGAGGTGTGATGTTGATGGTGACAGTGAATATATTTAAATTTTTTTTAATTTGTATATATCATAGGGTATATTTACTATATTCCGTACATACACATAAATGCATGTATAACATGCAAGTGTAAAAAAGGATTAAAGTCGTTTATGTTCATGCAGGGTAGGTCATTTAGAGTAAACTGAAAATTTTAAATGAATTGCTATACAAGTATTATGATTTTCAGTCAAATTTTTCCTATACTTATAATGTTGCAATAAATATAAAGGATTCTGTGGTTTATAAATAAAAGATTAAATATGTATAAGAAAAATCCATTATGTTTACAGTAGCAGAAATACTGCTTACGTTTCGCTTTCTAAAATATTTAAAAATTAGATGTCATGAATATGAATATCACATGAATCGTGCTCTGTGATCTTATACATTATTATATGCATATATGAATTTCTTTAGACGACATACGGAATTCGCATAAATAATTTGTCACTAAATTTGTTTAATATTAAGTTAAATTAATTGGCAGAGCTTGATTTAATTTTAATCGGAATTAAATTTATTTGCATTTAGCATAATATTAGATGAGTGTTGTCAAGTAAAAAATTGATAAAACTCCTTTAAATAATGGTACTGATATAATAGTAATTGGGCATTATTGGGACTTGTAAATAGAATAAATTAATTACCGTTTTACGGCTATGCGCTAAAAAAATCATCTAATTGTATTTTTTCATTCAAAAATCAAAATATTTCTAACATAAATTTTATATTTTATATTGCGAGAAGCATTAAATATTTCGTATAAATTTTGGAAAGTAGAAAAATTTTTGCTTAATTAAATAAAGTTCCGGTTTTTTATATTTTCAATTTAAAATTTATGCAAATTTTCAATTGAATGTCTGATTTAAGGGGTCATATAAGTCAATAGTACAAAATATGTAAACTTGTAATGACTATTCGATAATAATTTTTCCTATTTATTTTTAATTTTGTTAATATGCAAGTTCAACAAGTTTTTAGATTTATTACCAAAATTTTAGTTGTATGCAATTTTGTTCTTATTTTGTTTTCTTAATAATTTTTCCTCTTCGCAGGAAATTTTAATTTATTTTTCTAATTTCCAACATATACTTGGTTATCTCGTGATATTTTATAATTTTGGGCTTATATTCACAATTAATTAATTTTGGCGAGAATACATTAAGCGACAAAATTGTAAGCAACAAAATTACGTTTTGGAAGAGAATAAACTTTTCGGTGTGATTTCAATTTTAATATCTTTAAGGCTACACAAAATTTAAATGAGAACTACATGACATCTTCATCCAAAAATACTCAACATTTACTAAACTACTGAGCGACATGAAGTTATTAGTGTTACAGTTTACTTTTACACTCTTTGTAGTTTTGAATAACATGGCAAATAATATAAAAATCTGACATAAGTTTTGAAGGTTAACATTCATTTTTCTGAAATACTCGTACTTCAAAATTAAGCCATTTTAATTGTGTGATTTGCAAAATTTTAAAAAATGTCACTTACGATATTCTATTTTTAACGAATATTTTTTATTATTTATACAAATATTGAATATATTTTATTATTCATCTAATTCTAATAATACTATTATGTCACTAAATCTTATACAAGAAGAGGATTAAAAAAGAAAATTATTATAAAAAATATTTGTCCATTTGAATACAGAAAAAAAAATGTGATTTATTATTTTTCCATATTAGTGATTATAAATACAGGCATATCGTATTTTATGTAAAGAGATTTCAAATTGTAATTTATGGAAAACACCTGTTTATTTTTCGAATATCAAGTTAAAATATTGTTTTTTTATATGATTACAGTCCTTGTAAATCTTGGATGATTCCAGTATTTTTTTATTAAAGTGAAAAATTTTCTTATTTAAGAAATTGATAATAATTGCAAGTTTGAAATTTTTGTTTAGATAAGTTTTATCTATGGAAGCAAACTATGTAACTTAAAGAAAATTTGAATTTATTTAGAGAGATTGAAATTTTAAAGTACGTCATGCAAATAGTTAGAAGAAATCAAGAGGTTTTCTTTCTTTTTGACTACTTTATTTTGAATTTTGAATCAAATTTTAGATTTCATTTTAGAAAATTAGAAATAATAAACCGGGTTATTTCCAGGACTGCACGGATTTTTTGCAGTCGATTAGCATCCAGAAATTTTTAACAGCTTATGTTAAAGAATCATATTTTTTGAAATTTTTATTAAAAATGCCTAAGTCTAATTAAGATCGCAAAATTTTTGCAGTCACCATAGATAGACCTATGACTTCATAGGTGGATTTATTTTGGCGAATATCTTAGATACGAATACTTATCACACAAAATTTGCCAAAGTAATAATTAAACATCATTTGAAAAATTATAATATAGTAAGAATCGAGCGAAATCGGCATATGACCTCACATATTTTATATTATTTTTTTTTTGTCAAATGATTTCAATAAAATAAAATTATTTATTCCTTAAGCGCCATAATTAAACATTTTCTTTTTTCATTCAAATCAAATACAAAACATTGGCCAAGAAAATATTTTTGTTTCTCTTGAAATTTATCGTTTTTTGATCCGTAAGAACTGGTCAAGTATTTTTAGTCTTCAGAATGTTGTGAAGAACCAAAAATAAACAATGAAAATGAAAAATACGATATTAACACAAAAACAAATCACAATTTCAAACCAATACGGAAATAAATTAAAAATTTACTGAAACTTGAGATTTAATCAAAAGAAAAAGAAGAGGAAAAAAAAGGAAGAATAATTTATAATTAAAAAATGAAAAAACTAGCAAATTATGATGAAATGGTTGGTTTCATCGATAGCAATATTGTAAGACAAATAGAAAAATCAAGTGAATTTTTTTTACAGTTAACATATATTTGAAGAAGTGAAATGTGAATTTGTCGAGACTAAGAACAAATAAAATGGGAACAAAAATTTTGAATAATCTTTGTAATCGATGAATGTGTTTAGACAGATTTCATCGAAAAGTATATGCTTTGATATATAGAGAATTTTCTACGTTCTATTTACATCTGTACCTGGTATTGATTTTCCGTTTTAAAATAAGCGGAGTTATTTGGAAATTGGTTTTCCAATCTACTTTAAAAAAAATTTTAGAAGAATCCATTCGATTGACAGTGATTGGAAATGTTTGAAAATAAAATGGAGAAATAGCAAAATTAAAAATATTATTTGGTTTTGTAAATGTTGCATTAAGTTAGTAATGAAAATAGAAGAGGAAAAACGGAACAAAACGAATTAAAAACATAAGAGGAAAACTGGATATACCCTAAATCACTTTTGAGACAGGGATATAAAATAATTAAAGGAAGGTAATTACAGATTGCTTCCGAAATATTTTACTTGAAAGAAATTTAATGTTTTTGTGTTAAATTGAAAATGTGTCAACTTTCAGTTCAGGTCTTTACTTGCAAATAATTGTCTGCTTTGTATTTGTTATGTTTGACGGAAATATGATTAAAATAGTTTTTAGATTCATTTGATAATATTAATATTATAAAATTTGTATACACCGAACACAGTAACTGTTTATTATACAGAATAACTTTCAAAATGAGTAAATCATCTGATAACAATAAATAAAAATACATATTTGAGAATTTTAAGTAAATTAATGATAAAAAAACTGATTTAAATTTGAGACATTTGAGTGTCATGAGGATAAGACTTTTTATACAGCAGTAAATTATTTTCGAATAATTTTTCCGATTAAAACTATGCTATTCGCAATACCAAAAATATTAAAATTTTCAAAGTCCAGTAATTTAAGCATATAAACCATATAAAAATTGGTTTTGCCAGGCACACGTTTTTAAAAATTATTATGTATGAAGAATAGAAGCAATGCTATATTAATAGAAATTTAAAATTGCTTACCATTTTTCTCTTCCTTAAAAATTTAATTTCAATTTTCCTTGTTTTTTTTTTGCTTTTTTGTTTTCTATTACTAAAATTTAATATTTTAATTTTGAACATGTACTCATGTACTCATTTTTATTTCTGGTTAGCATTATATAATTCGAGCGTAAAAAATATACATACTAGTGTAAAATTTACATATAAGCGTGCCCATCATACAAAAAAAAAGAAATTATTGCACAGTAAATTCACCGTTTTAATAATTTTAATAGAAAACTACTAAGTACGTTTAATTTACCAAGAACTTTACGCACTTACCATATAAAAATTGCTTTTGAAATGGTTAATTTAATAATATACGTATGTATGTATGTACGATGAATGTGCTATCGCGAAAAGAAGGTATCAATTTCATGAAAATCTTATATAATGTAATAAAGAAAATTCGTAATGGGAAGTCTTAAGAGCAAAAAAAACTGTTTAGTTCTTTATTTAGAAAATAGAAAAAAAAAAGATTAAGGAAGAAGAAAAATTGGGATAGAAAATTGAAATTTAATGAAAATTATTATGCAAATTGTAAGTGAATTAACGGTAATCGCATGCATGTTAAAAAAAAATATAGAATATTAAAGCAGAAAATAGATTATAAGGGGGAAAAAATACAAAAACCAAAAAAAAAAAAAAACAAAACTCAAGGTCATTTTAAATATTCCGCAACCGTAATTAAAAATTGTTAATATAGAGAAATAAAATTAAAATTACATAGAGAATTCAGCGCGATTTTATACTTTAAAACGGTGACAGAATATTATAGTTATAATTCGCAGTTATATTTAGTTGAAATGTACGGTACATTTTTGTTAGAAATATAGGAGAAATTAAGAATAAGGAACATAAAAAAAAAAAAAATGGCTCATTCAATCACGTATTAAAAAAAAATTCTTTTTTTTTTTCACTTTACATCAAAATCGTTTTTAATTTTTAAATTATATAAGGAAATTTTTAAATTGAAAAATTCTTTCTTTAATTAATTTTTTATAAAAAAATTTTCCTTAGTTAAATTAAGTAGTAGCGGTAATATTATAGTTTAATTATAGAAAATTATTTATTTTAATGTTATTGTATCTGGTCTAGTACCTAAGTATATTTAAATGTTAGAAATTTTAATAGATGCCTCATACATATATATTCCATTTGCTTAAAAATTGAACATGGTTGGTAATGCCTTTTTTGAATTTTTTAATAAAATTATTGTAAATATTTTGCTTCGAGGATAATTGAATAAAAAAATTTTCCTTGGGTTCATCATTTCACTCTGGTTTGTAAGATTATTGCATATATTTAAGGTTTATTAGGAGATATTGAATTAAGTGCCAGTATTCAATATATTGGAACTAAACTTTTTTAAATAATTTGAAATAGAGATTCTGAGCCGATTTAAATTCATTAAAATATGCACTCATCACTTATAAGGAAGACTAAGAAAACTCTTGTTCTGACAAACGATATTGTTAGGTTTCGAATCCTATTTTCCGTTTCAGTTATGCTTTCCAAGATTTGTTAACTTTTAATGAACAATCTTGAAAATATAATTTTTTTTTTTGAGAATTCCGATTTTAGAAATTTTGTAAAACAATAAAATTAAAAAAAAAATTGTACTACTTTTTCTAGTTTCTGATGTTATTGAATTTTTTTTTGCATTGCAACCGTATCTCATTGCGCCCAGCTAGTGTAATCGACCTATTTTATAAAATAATTTTGTCTTTACTCTAAATTTTCATTGTAAAATTAAAATATTCTAATAAATCATTTAAGAAATTTTTAATTTAAATTTCATTCAATACAAAATCATGTATAACAAGTTTTCCGCTTGAGTCTTTTGTATATCACCATGAGAAAATAATATGTGTAAAGTTACTTAATCAAAAAAAAAACCCTAAAAATATTCTCACCTAAAATCAAAACTAAAATTAAAAAATTATGAATGAAAAACTAAAATCTTACAATTCTAATATTAAAAGAAAGAATTTATTTAAAAAAAATTCTTATTAAAAAAAATTAATAATGATTAAATAATGAAATTTTATTTTCATTATTACAAATCAAATAAAAAAAACTCAAATTAAACATGCATAGATGAATTTTAAATAAAGAAATGTTTGTTTTGTTTGAAAAAGAATGCTAAGCTTAAATAATAAAAAAAAAAAAGCAGAATGAAAATCAAAAAAATTAAAGCGATTTTATTCATTATTTTAATGATTTTTAATATCATTTTGTTTGGGATGAAAAAAAAAAGTTCTTGGATTAAAAATTTTTTAGTTTAAATTATTAAAAAAGAAAAAAAAAACAAAATTATCCCTATTATATTATTTGTTATTGAAGATTTTTCACCTTATTTATTTCTTATTTAATTTTCATTTTTATATTTCACGCTCTTGTTTAAATTGTAGCTAAAATGCAAAAGTAAATGCTATCTGGAAAAAAATGTTAGTCCATCATGAATAATCTGGCAATGTTATAGAAATTTTGTTTCGAATTTTTGTTTTTCTTCATAAGAAACCATATACTAAGAGTATTATTAAATATTATAGAAATTTTTGTTTGTTGTTTGATTTCTTCTTAGAGAAACCCTTTACTTTATGCATACAACTCATACTAAAATCTCTCTCATAATTTATCACCACTATTCTATTAGTCATATCACTTGACTTGTTATTCAAAAATCGGAATTTTCGGAATAAAATGGAGATGGAAATTTAAAATTTTATACAGAAAAGCAAAATTCTTTTCAATTGCCTCAACTGATATGATTAACAGAATATTAGTGAATTTTGTTAGTATTTTTGAACTTGTCAATATTTAGATATAAAAAATTGCCAATTTTATTTAAATTTCACATTACAAAAATATTAAAACTTCTATTCACCACGAAAATACTCCTATATAGCTTTTGTTCAACTAATAACAAAAGAGAATGAGTATCAAATTTTTACGTAATATTCGAGCGAATCATGAGAGGAATATTTTCCGAAATTATATTGTATTCCGAAAATTCCGAAAAAGATTTTTTAAATACAAAAGAAATTATCCGAAATTCTGATAATTAAAATTAGAGAGTCTCGTATAATAGTGAATTTTACTCTCTGTATAATCGTATGGTACGACATTTTAGCCGATTATACGACTAATCGTAATGAAAAAATTTGAATTTAAAATTAATATTTTGTGTTTTGTAGTAATGGTACATAAAATGAGATACAATTTACGATATTAAATAAGCCAATTCCATTTACGATATTAAATTTTAATAAATATATGAACAAAATAAAAGAAACTTAATTTTATATAAGTTCGTTTTAATTCAGTTATTATTCTTTTTTTACAAGAAAAAAAAAAACAAAATTTTAAAAAATTAAAGGTATCCATTAAAAAATTTAAAATAAACTTTTGAAATACACAATATCAAACATATTATACAGTTATAAATTATAACACTCTAATCAATGAATATTACAAAACAAAAAACCCATAGATTATTGGTAATAAATTAAAAAATTAGACAAACATTTTATCAAATATACCAAGACTATTATTTTAGTATATTAAAATTAACGCTTTAAATTGTTAGAATTTCTTTGATAGAAAAATAAGAGAACCGTTTAATATTTTAAATTACTTTTAATTGTTAGGTTATTTGCTCTACAATAGACTCTAAATTTCCGAGAATTTGATTCTTTTATAATTTTTTTTTTCTATTTGAACTAGAATAGTCCATAACATTCGAAATTACTTTGATGAAAGCTTAAAATAAAAGTTTAAGAAAATATGAAAACGGGAATTTTTTATTTACCACCAAAAAAAAAAAATTTACTAATTCCAGTTATTTATTAATAACTGTTATTATTGTCTATTAAAATATAAAGAAATTTTTAAAGAATTTCGAGCATTTTTTTTTTAAAAATAAAATATGACACTTTATAAAATTTATTTTTAGTTTTGTTTTATTAAGAATATTTAGAATACGAGTAGATTCTCTATATTGTTTAATTAAATATCAAATAAATTTAAAATGTAATTCAAAAAAATTCGATTGTATGGAATGGAATATTCTTTACAAAATTGTGTTGACATTTTAGAAATTATTCCAATAGAGCAATAAATTATAAAGGTTATATTGTTGTTAAAAAACTTATGAAAATTTGGCTTGAAGAGTTCATTGACATCCTTCTTTGAAAACAAAATATTATTACGATATTGTAAATTTATTTTAAAATGACCTATTTAATATATGTTTTAATTTCTTAAGTTATGCACCTATTTTGTTTAATATCATTGGCGTGTATGTTACCATTGTATGATAAACCTATTTCTAGTGATTCGAAATTTTCAGATAAACATTTTCAGAAATTAGTTTTAGAAATTATTTATTATGATGCTAATGAAGCTTATGATTAAAATGTAATTCATTTTATAAGGGACCAAGTGTAATTGCAGTGTAAAGTGAAATATATGTGAATAGGAGTGATTTTTGTGAATCTATCTGAAAAATTAATAATTCTAATCCGAGGATAATTCATTTAAAATTAAAATTACTCCGGAATTAAGGTACAATTAGATTTTTGATATTTTTCATTTTACCTAGCTATGTAAATCTACATCGTCTCCCTAGCTATGTAAATCATTGATTGAGTTTAGTTCAAAAGGATTACGTAATTTGATTACTTATTGAACATTTTTTATTTAAAATATTGAAGTTTTCAAAACAAAATCTTTGTAATTTTTTTGGATTGAAAATCGCGATCTTTAAACCTGATTATTTTTGATTTGTTTTTGTTTCAGAAATATTGAACGGTTTACGGAAAATTTTTAAGACTTTAGAATAAAATTTTATAATTTTATATCTGATTTCAAATTCAGAAATTCATTTACTTTTTCAATTAAAATCTAAAGTTTCGGCGACAAAAATAAAAATTTTAAATTTAGTTCAAAATATTTGAAAAGCTTACGCAGTCCATTCCAGTATTGTGTGCAAATTTTTTCTATTGTGTTTTGTTTGCTCTCATAAAACTCAAACTTTCAAATTTTCTAAAATTTTTTATTTCCATTTTCCCTTCACATTCCTTTTCTTTCTTTTTCTTCCTTTTTTTTATATAATATTGGTTTTTGCTTTCTGTGAAACCATTTAAAACTTATGGAAGCATTCCTTCTTCCTCAAATCTTTTAAATTTAAAAAAAAAATTTTTTTTTTCATTTTCCTCAAAAACCCTAAACATAATTTATATTGATTAATGATTTTATGTTTAATAAATAGGTTAGAAAACGGGTTTTTAACCGGCTGTTTGATGGTTACTTTTTTAAGTAAGCAGGCAAGCACACAAGCAGACAGATAATTTATCAAATTCCATAGAAATTCTATATAGTTAAGTTTAAAATAAGAAAAAAATGGCAAGGAAAAAATTAAATTTATGCAACATCAAAATCCTTTTTTTAATTATATTCTTTATGTACAGAATGGTAGAAAATTTACAGATGTAAATCTATTAATATTTAAAAATTTCACTTATGACTCCATTAAATTATTTTCAAATACAAATCGTGAGAGTATAGTAAGAATCAAGCTAGCATTGCTCTTTAATAAGACGTGTCGTTACTGGGAGCTGAACCAAAAGAATACCGGTTTTCTCTATATTTGGCAGTTTCCGGCTTCTGAAGTAGCCACAATATTAAAGAATGGCATGTGGAACTTACATATATTCCATAAAAGAACCGGGTGGCTTAGAAAGGCCACATGTTATTGTATGTTCAATAACGTCCTGGTGATCACATGGTGGTGGTAGCAAAATAACACGATTATGCTAATTGTAGGTGCATCAGCTACGTCAGTAATTCAAAAAAAAAAGGAAGAATTTTTCACTAAACGTGAGAATTTAATATTTTGGTCCATTTCGAAATTTAGAGCAATTTTATATTATAAAAAAGAAACAATATCTTGACTTCCAATTTTTAAACTTCCATTTTCTTGCCACTTTGCGAGTTATTTCGTACATTGCAAAAAAAATTCTTTAAAAAAACTACCAATTTCGCGAAATTTTATTTTCAAATCTAACCAATACTCATTAGGTTTTTGCTTTTTATTTCTTTGGCTCTCTATGGTATGTCAAAATGTTGATGATGATTGACAAGTTTTGGAGGAAAAAATAAATAAGAAAAATAAAAGTAAACTAAAGTTATTTTTAAAAATATAAAATTAACTTTTGTCAGTCGCAGATTCCAGTGAATTTTTTCATTTTTTGCCAAATTTCAGATATCGTTAGTCTGGAATCATAATTTTCCTTATAAACAAAAAAAAAAACAATTTAAAGAGGAAAAAATCATTTATAAAACTGATTGTTAGTTAAGAAGGTAAAAAATTTTTTTTCTTTTCTGTTGTGTTTCTTGAATTTAAAATATTTAGATCTTGTTTATTGAAAATACCAAGGAATAGTTTGTTAAAGGAACATGCAATGCTCTGAAAAATGAGAAAGTGATTATTAAATTTCATTTACTTCAGAGATTAAGTGGTTACAAACTATCGTTTTTTAAAATTCAAAATTGAATGAGATCAGCTTTTTGATTTAATGATGTGTTCAGGCTAAATGATAGCTGACTGTTAAGTACTTTTGCATTGAAATGAAAGTGAGTATCAGTTAATTTTGAAAATGCTTATTTAATTTTCAATTTTTGCATTCATTCACAATTAAGAATCTTTCAAATGTATTTTTTAGATTATTTTATTTCAGATATGAGATTTATTATATGAGAATATTCCTGCTATGTGGATTGTGCGGCCGTATTTTAACTTATTAAGAACGTAATAGAAAATTGTTATATAAAATCGAACAAGATAAATTTTATCCCTTTTAGACCTAAGGACTGAAAAATTTAAAATATTGAGGTTAACATACAAGTTATATGTATAAGCATTGCAGTTCTACTTGCAAGAACTGATTTTGAAAATATAATCGTATAATCTTATTTGATTATTTAAAATGAAATCTATGAGCATCTGGATCTTAAAGGGTTATATTGATTTTTAAAGAAAATTTGAATTATCTGGAAATTTAAAGAAAGTTAAATAAGATTTTGTATAAAAGTTGTTTGGAAATTTCATTCATTACTGTTCAAAAGTTCAATTCAAATGTAAAATGCAATTAGGAAATATTGCGTAACGTGTAATATAGTGCTGGCATATCCCTGTCATCTGTGATAACAATTAAATTAATGTGTTTGCGAAGAAACCGTTTTGATTTGTTCTAACCAAATATGGATAGAAATACATAATTATTATGAGTCATCTAAATATTTTCTTAATCTTATGAAATCTTAAACTTACATATATTTCAATTGTTCAACACCAATCCAATTGAATTCGTGACTAAATCTTTATTTATTATGATAAAATTTTCTTTTCCTTTACGCATAAAGAAATTTCATTTTTAATATTCAATTTTTAGTTCTTTTTATGATTAACCCAAAAAAAATTAATATTATTTATAATTCTAATTCTATAATTTGTTTACGTCGTAATAACCTAATAAAAATGGGCACCTATACATAAAAAACCCACTATACAGCTATGCCTTTTCTAGCTTGAATAATAAAATTATTTATTGAGAAAATTTAATGTCCTAGATTTTTGGGGTTCATTCACAATATTTATTCTAATTTATGATGATTAGAAATTAGCATAGAATATGTGAATATTTTTCTAATTGTTGTCTATCTATATAATATAGAATAAATATTAAAGAGTAGAGTAAGACAAAATATTTGTATATAGAATTTAGAATTCTTATATTTTAAATGTTATTAAACTATAATTAGATCAGATTTAATGATTGTTTTAAAAAAAAATAGATTTTCAAATGAAGAAGACATCGCCATCTGGAACTCACTGTATTTAAAGAAGACCTAAACAAAAATTTTATGTAGGTAACCTATACATTTATTTAAAATATTTATAAATAATTTTTGTCTCCTTTAAATCAATTCTTGAACTTAAAAATTCCAAATGATTACGTGATCAGAAGATTAAATATTCAAAGAAGATATTTTGTTGCATACATGTATGTATGTATATGTGTAGTTTTATATTAGTTGTATGTTGTGTACAAAATATTATAGAGTTGTTATTTGTCTGTCATATTACAAAATATTTTACCTTTAATTCGAGCGTTATTAGGTAAAATTAAAGTTAAAAAAAATTTTTTATGTTTGAATACAAAAATGCTTTAGTGAATTTCAAATTCTTTATTTAGTAAACTAATTAGCGTATTGTTGTGATTTTAAGATTTATTATATGAAATGTGAAAAAAATATCTTATATACATTATTATGATCATCTGTTATACACACATTCATACGTACATCTATGTATACAATTTATATGTGTTCTAATCTAGAAAATGTGATATCGAATGAGAGTTAGAGAATCAACTATAATATAAATGATAATTATAACTAGAACAGTATAGTTTAAGTAAGAATTTATTAAACGGTATTTAGGACATTTTATTTACAAAATTAATTAAATTTTTTTTTTGTTTGTTAGTCAATTTGCTAATGCTAGTAATATAGATTTTAAAATAATTTATTAAAACAAAATTGGTATTATTGTCAAACTTTCATAAAATTAAGCGCTTACAAAATTTTCCAATTGGAAGATTAAATTTAAGAGTGTCACTGTATTACATTCGAGTTAAATGAAACAATTAAGCTTGAACTGAATTTGAACTGAGACAGTATTTTATTTGAGCTAAATATAAAAATTTACTGTTTCATTGAAAATATTCTAAAGAAAATATTTTAAAACATAGAGTTGGCATTGCTTTTGCACGGTGTTCAGTTTAAGGGACGACTCACATTGCATTACTTTGCTAAATTATATTTCCATTTTTGATGTTAGGTGAGTGTAAGAGGCTTAAAGTAAAATATAAAATTGAGAAAGGAAGATATTGTATTAAACGTGAAAGGAACAGTTATTCTAAGATTATTTTTGCAAGTATAAAGGTTGCCAAATATATTTGTGCTATTTTGAAAAATTTAAATGAAATACTAAAGTTCTTCATAGCTCCCTAATAAATTGAAGTATTTTTTGTGACGACTAGTCCTATCTGTCCGAAATAAACATTCGCAGTAATTCCTTCCTGTTGTCAATCAGTTCATTAGGCATCAGTGCCGGATCTGTCATATATGAAAAGTAAGCATATGCAATGAGTGCCAGAAAATAGAGGCGTAATTATTATATGCATAATTCAATGTTTGTTGCATATTGTTCACTGTTTGGAAAGTGGTAGGGCACACTTTTTGAGAACCGAATAGGGCGCCGAACAGCTCAGAACCGAGCCTGCTAGGCATAGCTTATATAAAAGTGAAACCATCATTCGCGGGTCAAACTTATTGAAATCAAGTTGTTATACAACTGTCTTATTGTTGCTACAGTTGCCTCAGCTGTCTATTGTGTTAAGATTCTCTTAGTTTTCTGACTTCCTTCTTGAGTTCTTTTGCAAGACTAAAATGAACTGGTAGCATTTACAATTGTGGAACCTATCGACACAGTTTTCGAATTTTTTGATCCTACTTAAGCTGCTTTTCTATCTCAAGGCAATTATCTATAAGTTATCTGTAAGTTATCTATAAGTTTACAAATTTTAATAACGGTTCTTTATCTTTATAGAGCAAGAAAATTATGTTTGCCATCTAATTTGTTCAATAAAAGCTGAAAGCTATAAATTTTCATTTTATTTAACAATTAAATAATAAACGATTAACCAAAGAAATCATTTCTTTCACAATTTATTTTTTTTTATTTCTCTAATAAGAATTTTTAACTATAGTTTCCTAATCCAAGTTAATAATATTGTTGATTTTTTAAACGATTTACTTAAAATATTTAAAATGAAATTTATTGCTTTATATAAAAAAGAAAATTGATTATATATTTGAACTTATCACGAGCTATTTTAAAATGAGAGGAAAAAATTAAATAAATTCACCTGAAACAGGCAAAATAATTAAGAAAAAATTTACTATTAAAATACACGAAAGTAATTTTAATTTAATGTTATAGAAAATAATAATAATATGGTGACAAAAAGCAGAAATAATGATAACTATTTACATGCACCATATATATACAATTATACATAATGTACATGTATTTAGAATGAATAGTATAGAGTGTAAGCAAAAGTCATTAATAACAAAAGTCAAAAGAGTCACCAATAAATAAAGTGACAACAATTCTAAATAAAAATTATATGTCTAATTGGAAAACAGTTACAATTTAGGTCGACCCATAAGATTTACAAACATGCATAAATATAGGTAACTATTTTCAAAACATCACACAATCATGTGCATGTTCATTATGTATGCTTATTTATAATAAGAATATATAAGAATATTTTGTATAAAACAAAAAATGTATACTAGAAACGTTAGTGCTTGTTTTTGAACTCTTAAGTGCTAATAGAAATTATTCATGGCTCTAATAAATTTTTTTTTTTTAAAGAATAAAGATAAAAAGAGATAGCATTTACTTATATAGATAGACAAATATATTTTGTTTATTCTTTAATTTAAATTCTCATCTTGTAGGGTGTTATTAGAGAAAACCCATATTATATTGTGTACAATTTCTTAATTTAGTTCTATAATTTGTTGAACTAATTTTAGACTAGTCTGTAATGTTAATGTACGTTACGATGCTAGAATAAACCTTATTCATATGATGTATTTCACTCTTCTCGTTAGAAATTTAAAATTTCACATGTATGTATACTTACATGAATTCTATATTCCTTAGTTGTTATAATTTTAAAACTAAGGCTAGATTAGGTTATGGTTACATATAGGACATATAACCTCTTTGTAATCTCAATGAATCCACAAAATCCTACGTCCCCGGATGAGTATCCTGAGCTTTTCAGCACACTGACATTTGTACTCATCATGTCATGAGCAAAGGAAATATACCACCATCCCCTTCTCCTGCTTGTCGCTTGAACTTCTACAGAAATCATTCGTAGAAATCATCCTCAATTCTGATATAATAATTTGCTTCAAAACTATTGCATATTTATAGGATGACGACAAATATTACGTAAGAAGAACTATCCCAATTGTGAACTTTTCTAATTCTTAATTGCTTAATATGAATAGCTAATTTGTCCTCATTTTGAAAAAAGTTGCTTAATGTGAATGGTTAATGTCCCTGTCGAAGAAGAATACCAAAAGTGTTTATGGCTTTGACGTTGTTAATTGTAAAAAAATGCAATTTTTAGGACGTCTAGAGACCATAACTTTAACCCTTAATTAAAATAATAGGCATAATATTTACGTAAAAAATTTGGTTCTAGAGAAATATGTTTCTCAGCAAGATTAACCTGAATATAAAATTTCGGCTTTATATTTTAAATAGTCTGGAGTTTTTCAAATCAGAAACACTCATGAATAGTGAAATTAATAAGCATTTTTTTTTTTTTAATTTCGCGGGTAATTTCCTAAATCAGAAACAGATTCGTTGAAATTTTTAATTATTATTTTTAAAGCCATTTGTTTTACATTGAAATTTTCATGGACGTTATGTCATTTTGGTCAAAATATCCCAACATCTTCCATTTTACATATTACGTTGTACTAATACTAATAATATTATTATTATAGGTAGGTAAATCAAAAGCAAAATAATAAATAAGAAAAAAAAAATACAAAGAAATGAAAAAAAAAAGATGAACCGGTAAACCAAAAGCGAAAATAAAAATTCGAGGACGTTTCAGAATTGGAAAAAATACGCACGAAACAGTTTTGTTTTGTTAAACGATTATCGCATTTGATTCTTGTTGTTTGTTGCTGTTATTGTTGTTGTTGATTGCTGTTGATGTTTTCGTTGCTATTTAAATTTTTATTATTATTTTCCCTCACTCACACATTCTACACAAACACATAGCACCAAAATAATATTTATATGTACACCCTAAAATGAAAAAAGCAAAAAAAAATTATAGCTATTATTGTCTAGATTTTTTTTTTTTGTTGACCATATTATACTCTTACTTGTAAATAATAGTGTATCCATATCTAGTGTACATACATGTAAACATAGGTAAATTATATAGATAGGCACAATATTACAACAGATAAAACATGGTGATAGATATGGCTTGTAAGTTATTTTTTTTTTTATCTGACTGTTATTTTCATCTACACGTCAGTACATAGTATTCGCTATGACTTTGAGCTGCCAACACTAAAAGTATGAGTGTGTGTATTATAAAAATGTTAAAAAGGCTAATAAAGTTTGGATATTTTGTGTCAATGAGTACTATGACTTCGAAAAAAAGATTGAAAAATAATATGGTTATATGTAAATGAGTTCTATTTAGTATTTACCGAAGATTTATAATAAAAGATAGACGTAGACTTGTGTATGTACAAATATATGTGTGTTTAATGTAGATGTGTCACTAAATAATATGTAAATTTTTCGATATTTTGTTGTTGTTTTTTCAAATTTAATATAACCTTTTGGTGACTTTAAAGTGTTGCGGTTTATAGTTAAATTTTTATTAAATTTATGCTAAGAAAATATTTTTAATTTTTTAGTTTTTGTAACAGATTATCTGCATATATCTACATATACACGTTTTTAATATTGGGTACATGGGTAATAATAAAGGAATTGCGATCAAAATTGATATGTTTGGGAGTTAATGAAATTTTAATCGTTCTCCCTGCACCATTATTCTTTTATTTTAATGATTATTCTGTTAAAATTATTTTAAATTAAATTGCTCTAATTTAAATTCGTTATATTATCAGAAAATAGGCACCCGTTAAGTCAATTCATACAACTTACGAATGATTTTGTTTATCATGCAAATTTAAGCAAGCCAACTATTGGCATACCATTGATTTCGTACCAGTCATTCTCTAACTGATATAGTAATATAAAAATTCCAAAGAAATGTGTACATATAAAAAGAAATATTGCTTATAGTAAATGAAACTGCGAAACAATACTCAAATGTATGCACTACATCAACTATGATAGAGGCTCTATCAATTCGAATTTATTGTTTTCAGATGAAGCTTACTTTGCTGTTTCGGTCCAATCTGCAGTGGCAGCTTAAAGAGAACGGATCCTACGTTTTTATAAAAACAAGGCCTGAATTCAAATTACAGTCGAAAGAGCAATATTTTGTTCTTAAAAATATGGATGACTTGAGAGGATGACCGTCGAATTATTCAAATGGTAATTTGAAGTTAAAGTGGTTTTGAGAAATGGATCTAATAATTAGAAGTTTTAAGATGATAACGGCATGACACTCCTTAATGATGTTTTTGTGTTTGGTTATATGAAATTCTCTGGTCAATTCCTAATAAACTAGAAGGAGTTATTATTGCCCATTATAATTTTGTGATGAATTTTGTGGAAATGCATTGAAAACAAACTGATAAACAAATTTACATTATAGGTTTTTATTATATACAAAATTTTTGTATTTATGAGCTTTTTATTCTGCCAAATTCCTAAGTGTCGAAAACCAAACTGAATTTATAGCCTTTTTAATTTCTCCAAAGTATATGATTCGCCGGTTTGCCATAGCCGGCACGATGTTAAGCATTCCAAACCATTTTTCCAAAATTTATACTAGTAAAACAAAACCGAATAAAATTTTAATAAAAAATATTTCTGAAAACATTTTATAAAATTTTAATTTTGGACATTCTTATGCCTCTTTTATTACTTTGAATTACAATTCATTTACTTTGCACATTTGTTCGATTTAACTCACTTATCTCTTCTATTTATTGAAGATTTATAATGAAACTCATTTTTTAAGAAAAAAAAAAATTATTTTTTTTGTTCATTTTCTTAAGTAAATATTTAGTCAAAATTGATTAAGTGGAAAATTACTTGCAATTCAAAAGTGAGTAAGTCTATTATGATACTATGTCAGTAGTGTATCTGACTGGCTACTTAAATCTTTAAGAAATAAATATTTCAGTTAAAAATAAATTTTAAAAGTGGTTTATTTACAATTTTATGACATTGAATATTGACGTTAGAAACATTTAAATGTAGGCTTTAACTTATTTTTGGTTGATCATTCGAAGTTTTTTATAACAATAGATTTGAGGTCTTTCATATAATGTCAAATAATTAATGGTGTTTGTGTTGAATTAATTTAAAGTATGGCATGCGATTGATTACAGTAAATTATGCATATTTTAAAAACATTTTGCTCTCTTGATTTATTTGAAAAAAAAATTGCAACCAAAACCTGTTCGAATTTTCTTTTCGAATAGTGCGATGTTCGAACTAAAGAATTAATTTTACAGTTTTTGCCACTCCATACACAAACATCAATCATATTTTTATAGCAAAAAATATATATGTATACTGTCACGCAGTTCAATTTAAATATATCTCACAGGCCATCCGATAATTTCGACTCGTGACCTTATTTCTCTCCAAATATTCTAATTATAAATTTGTTGACATTCTCATTAAGCCGACAATTTCAACGAGAATAGATGACGTTATTCACAATAACCAAGCAAACTATTATAAGAACATTACTATTAAGTCATTAACAACGATTTAAGTGTATAATTTCATATTTTCCAAGTGGTGTCTCAAACCATTAGTAAAAAGTTGTAATTATGGTAAGTGTCAGGTCTCCTTTTTTCTAAGACCACAAAAACTATCATTAAAAAAAATTTTTTTTTTCACTTAAGCACTTTTTTCTCGTTTAAATTTTTTTTTTTGGTTTTCATTTCTATTTTTCTTCTTAAAAATGTAAACATTAACTGTGATGACAGTAAATTTAATGCGTTTGCGTATAAGTATTATATGTCGAACAATAATAATTGTATACCGTGCATAATGCGTGCTATGATTATTGCGAAAATTGTGAATAACAACAACAACAGAAAAAGTATAATATTATTGTTATATTAAATATAATTGATATTTAAAATAACAATATATTATTCGTTGACTTTAAATTTAAGAAATTTTTATAAACTCTCAATAGTTACTGAATATTTAGATTTGAATTTTGGAATGTCAGTGTAATGTCATTTTATATAAATATTGATTTTGTTATACGGTTACAATTTTAATTTTCTATTATATGAGTACAACAGACGCAATATACATAATGTGTATAAGATAAATTGTTATACCATTGGTACAATTTAAAAAAAAAATTACCAAATTCTATATTTAAGTAAACTTATTGACTCTTTGTATAAAAACTGATGGTTAATATTCGGGTTTGTATCAGTTTTATGTTGTAATATTTAAATTTGGATAACATAGTTTATTGTACATGTTGTTTTTGTTTGCTTGTCATTTAATGTAAGGTCATGTAAACTAACGAGATTATGTGACTATAAAGTAAATTAACGGTTGAATTTTAGTTAATGAAATAATTTTTAGTTTTTACTATGGTACCAAACTATATGAAGATTCTATTATAATATTTTGGATGGTAATATTTGCATTGATTTGAATTGCTCTCATAATTGTAGTACCGTACGTTTTATGCATACAAAATATCCCAAAATTATTGTTAATTTCGAAAAAATGAAATGCCGTTTGAAGATGCCGAAAAAATATGATAATGTAGTTAAATATTATTGTGTTATTAAATGAAAATGAAAAAAAAAATTTGTTAGAATTAAAATTAAATATTTTAAAAAATGTTACTTACGAGTATTATGCGTTAATTGAAATTTAGGAATAAGTAAGTACTCGTTATGAATATTATTAATTAACATACAAATGGAGTTCATTGACAATAATGTTGATTAACGAACTATATGATTAGAACAATTACACGGTAATAATGAGATATTATCTCCATAAGATTGGATTATGCATTTTTAATTGAACATACAATAATTCATCTCCTGTATACAAGTAAAAAAAAATTCTCTGGGACTGAAGGACAATCCGGCCAGATTTAGATTAAATTTCTGTTGCTGAAAAAATAGCTTTTAAAATTTTTATATAAATTCCATTAATTATTCGATGTGTCTCTCGACGATTCCGACTTTTAATGTTAACGTATAAGTATGAATTGTATCGTAAATTCTCTGAATGCGATAATGCAGTTTTAGTGATTTTTATCAGGTTCTATGCAGTGCGATTGTAAACAAAGCATGATTGTAAGTTCTATTAATTTTAGAATATTACGAAACCGATTTGAGTTGCAATTACGTAATTGTTGCACTATTTCTGTTACCCCAGGGTATTGTTTATTCTTTCCATTTCATTGTTTCATTGATTAGATTGCTATGAGATCCATTTACAGTGCTTTTTAATGAAACTATAGTTTTTTTATTGCTATACAATTGAGTTGTGCTAATGTGGTGTTACATACTTAACGCTTTTGCTAAGCAACCTTCTTAAATATTAAATAAAGAATAAAAAAACCACAGTAGTCAAAGTAAGTGAATTTTAATATTATTTGTAATTCTGGAATTCTTAATTATATTATTATAATGTTAAGAATTTCATAATTAAGTCATATACTAATAATCAATTAAAATTAATTATAATTAAAGTTATCGATAGTTTTAGAGCAGAAAGGTATATGGTAGAGATTAAAAAATTATTATAAATAAATTTTTGACTCATGCTATACATGCAAGATGTAGAACTACATATTTATGTGAATTTATTATTATAGAGTTACTTCAATAAAACAAATATGAAATATTTAATAACACTAGTTAGTAAAAATGACAGCACTGTTAATTGCAACGCAATTAACATTAGGAATAAATTAAGTATATTGAGTTGAGGGTGGGAAATGTGAAAGCTTTTTAATGTCTTTGAGATTTGTACATAATATTGAAAATAAATTATAATTTTATAATGGAAACTTAAAGTGGATAAAGTAATTTAAATGAATTAAAAACAATAAAACTGTAATGAATAAATTTTAATTTTTAAGATTCCAAAGTCAAAGCTCAGATAAAATAGTGTTAAAGAATATCAGTTTAATATTTTCTAACTTGTTTACATAGATAAACAAGTAGCATAAAAGTCTACATAGTTACATAGAAAAAACCAAGATTAGATATAGATTGGGATTTCTTTTTAGCTAATGAACCATTAAAATCACTGGCTACTATATTGTATCCAGTAAGTTGGTTTCACAACACACATACCTAGGTTACAACAGATATTTTATTAGTGTGGGGAAAACGCTGCGTTATCTACCCTGACTTTTTTGGAAGAGAACAAACTAAAGCATTTGTTGTTTTATTTACTTTCACCTTTACTTGTAATTATACCATGATAACTTGCTATCCAAAATTCTTATTACGAGTACAGTGACCTACTAGCTTGGGTCACATGTATAAACTTTAATATGGTAACAGTAGTTTAATCTAAAATGTAGTCCAGTTGATACAAATAAAAGATTGTGATATTTTCATGCTTGAATACTGAATTTTATAGCACACAATATTTTTGAACGCAAAATTGCAAGTATGTGTAGGAAATAAAACTTTTGTTCCTACAGTTAATTTTATCCTGTCAACTAAACTTTCTAAAAATGCTGAGAGTATAGTGCTAGTTTATGCTTACAAAATAGAATATTAAAAATTTTTTAATTTTAACAGCATAAAATATAATTTTAATCTTCAATATTTTTGCAAAGAACAAATCAATCAAATGTCCATAAAAATTATTTCCATTATAAACGTGCTATAATTAAAATCCCGCTCTTTCTCTTCAATTCTATTCTATTATATTGTAACAGAAAATATCTTTTAATGCTAATAACACGTGACTTATTTGTTATCTTTATTTTTACAATAATTATTATTATTACCATCCCACTACCATTGGTTATATTTGAATAAAAACAAAAAAACTTGTAATTAAAGATAAAATAAATAAGAAATTAGAAGAAAAAAAAAACAGAATTACAAATCGATAATTTTAGAATTATTATGAAGAATTCATTATCGCCATTTTTATTATTATTGCCTTTATTGTTATTATTATTGTTAGAAAATGTTACCTACGAATATGGTAATTACTTGTGTCCATATTTACAAAAGATCCATTTGCATTAGATTGCTATTTAAAGATATTCAAAAGCACCTGCACTCCATGTAATTTAACAGTCAATGTAAAAATCTGCAATAACAAAATTGCATGAAAGAGACGAAAATAAGAAAAGAGAAAAAAATGAATTTCCCATCATAACAGTTATGAATTAAAAAAAAAAAAATTAAAATTATAAAGTTGTTTTTATTTAAGTGGATTTTTATTGATTGTGGGAAGAAAATTATAATGCCATGATTTATTTACCAAGTTCTCTATAACTTTATTATTTTTATTTAAATTTTTAAAAATTATTTCTTTTGTTAAGTGTTTTCATTACGAGATGAAATTCAATTTGAAGAGATGTGATGTTTTACATCTCTTCAAATTGAATTTCATCAGCATTCATAATTGCTTTATTAAAATTGAGTGATTATTCATTTTATTTAATAAAAAATTAATTTTCATAATTTTGTGGTTAATTTAATTTATGATTAAAATAATAATTAGAATGTACAATAAATGGGCATGTAAAAAATTAAAATTATCACTGCAGCTGGCCTCTTTTTAGATTTAAGGGTATGTAACACCCTTAAAACAATATTTGAATAGTTTTAAGTACCCACCCCCAAATTAGTATGCAAATTAATTCCACCAGATAACTAAATTCACAATATTTAAAACTGTATGAGTAGTTTAGTATTGGTCGTAGAATAGCAGATTTTTTCAAACTGGGATAACAATGCACCGCAACCGCCTATAAGGACGTATCGCATAAGAACCCTCTCTTCCTCTCCTCTACTAAGTAGATTCTCGTAGATTCTAAGGGAACCGAGTGGGACAGGAGTAACCCCCAACCCACCGCAGACATTTTTGACTTATTGTAGACCCCCACTCTCCCGTCTATAATATCCCCGCCCCAACCACAAAGCCGGAGATATCCCAAAGGGAGTTGGACAACAGTTCCGGAACACTTAGAGACCCATGTCCAAGACAATTGCGACACCAAACAGCCAGTGCCGGACAGTCGCAGAGAATGTGCACGGCGGTCTCATCGCCATCCCCACAAAATCTGCACAGGGGGGAGCCCGACTTCCCCAGCCTATGCAGGTGGTACTTCACTGAGCAGTGCCCCTTGAAGAAATTCGCAATAGTGCGAATCCGGCTCCAGCTCATCCCCAGAAACTCTGAGGTGAATCCGCTGGAGCACGCCGAAAGAAACACTTTCGCATGACGGCCCTCTTTCGTGTCCCGCCAGTGACGGCCGCATTCCGTCGCGAGCAGGCAGGCAAGCCTGGCCCCCACGGCGGAAGAAGGCAGCGGCTGCACAAAGTCAGCCCCAGAGCCCCTCCGCGCCAGCTTATCGGCAACTTTGTTGCCCGCATGGCCACTATGGCCCGGCACCCAAATGAGCGTCACTCTGTTCTCCGATGCCAATTCCATAAGTGCAGCAAGGCAGCTCCAGACCAGCTTGGATGTAGCCTGAGCTGAACGAAGCGCCAGCAGTGCAGCCCTGCTGTCTGAGAACACGTAGATGGTACGGTTTCTATAACCCCTT
Organism: Condylostylus longicornis; assembly: GCF_029603195.1. NCBI lineage: Eukaryota > Metazoa > Arthropoda > Insecta > Diptera > Dolichopodidae > Condylostylus > Condylostylus longicornis. The sequence goes on from NW_026577982.1 coordinate 3,818,637, forward strand.
TCTAAATTGATTCTCAGACAGATCTCTATTGCATGTATTTTGGCCTGGAACACTGTGCAATACGGGTCAAGGGTGCCATATACACGCGTATCCGTGCGGACACCGTATACGCCCGAACCCACATCCGACTCCGTTTTGGACCCGTTAACTCAACACCTTTGCACCACCTTTCCACAACACGTAAATCTTGCTGTAGAAGATCAGAAATAGTGCTCTCAAATTTTCCCCGCACGACAAAGGCCACATCGTCGGCGTATCCCCAAACACGCGCCCCGGAGCCCCTGAGAGCAGCGACTAGATCATCCACTACAATGGACCACAGGACGGGCGAAAGAACCCCGCCCTGCAGACATCTGCCTTTTGCAGCGGAGATAAAGAGTATATCGTCAGCTATGGTGGACTTAATAATCCTATCCTGTAGCATCCGATTAACCTATCTGCTAGTCGTTGCATAGGGTGTTGTCAAAAGCTGCCTCTATATCAAGGAAGCAGCCAACTGTCACCTCCCGCACCTCCAGTGAGTTTTCAAGGACCCCCACCAGACTCTGCAGAGCGAGTACAGTAGACCTTCCCGACTGATAGGCGTACTGAGATTCATGCAAGGGATTGCTTTTTCCATTGCTTTCAATAGAAAAGAAGTAAGGCTGATTGGACGGAAAGACCTTGGGTGGTTGCTTGGTCGCTTACCCACCTTCGGAATATACGTCACTTTAGCCACCCTCTATGCCTGAGGAATGTAACCCCACGCATAGCTGGCACGAAAAATTTCCAACAGTACTCCGGCGATATGTTGGAAATCCCTCTGCAAAAAAGGCAGGATATATCCCGTCATCACTTGGAGATTTGAAGGGCCTGAAAGAGAAAACAGCCCATCTAATCCTGCCCATCGTGAAGACTAGACGGGATCGTTGCCAGTCATCCCTCCTGGGCCAGGATGCCCTCGATTCAATGACCGCATTTAAGTGATTCCGAAGAATCTCCGAGTCAGGAAAGTGCGTTGACGCCATAAGCTCCAACGTCTGCTTTCCGTTCTCAGTCATGGAGCCATCAGGCCGTTCTATTAGACCCAACCCGCTAGCATACTTTTTGAAAAGCACCCTGTGAAGACGCGCACTGCTGGAGAGTTCATCAATGCCCTTGCAGAACGCAAGGGCATTGATGAACTCTCTTTTTTGTATTTTGTGAGTGAGTCTTTATATTCTTTCCACGAACTTGATGCCTTGGCCTTATTGAATAGCTTTCTGGTCTTTAGTCTAAGCCTTGAAAGCTCTTCATTCCACCACGGGCACTTCCTATTGCTACGCCTCGGCTTAGCGCGGCAGCTCCATTAGTAATAGCCATAGATAGGCATTAGCAATAGCCGCCGTCAGGGCCTCGCTGGCCAGTTCGATATCCATCACCGTTCTAACAGAAGCAGGAACGGATCCAATCCCATCCATGAGGAGTGTTTCGAATTGACTCCAATCTGTGGATTGGGGTACCCGATATATTTCTTCTGCCAGGTCCCCGGAGACCATGATATCAAACCTAATCTGCCTATGATCGGACATGGATGTCTCATTTGAGACATGCCATCCACCAACCCAACTGCCGATAAATTCAGTGCAAAGGGTGATGTCAAGGACCTCTTCCCTAGTTGCATTTATAAATGTCGGCCTATTGCCCTCATTCATAACCATTAATTTATTGCTATATATAAATTCAAGTAGGCACTCACCTCTTTTGTTTATATTGCTGCTTCCCCAGACGGTGTGGTGGGCATTGGCATTTCTTCCTTTAACCCGAACGATAACACGGAAGAAATTCATGAAAAGTAGGAACTCTGCTTTCCGTAGATCTTCCAATCCGGAATCATCCACGGAAAAGGTGATGGAGCAGCCCCCGTCCTTTTCCTTATCCATCCTCAGCACCCTCCAGGAACTTATCTTGAGGCCGGGATTTTGCTTCCCTATCCTACTTAGAAATTTGTCCCTGGAGAGACTGACGGTTGTCTCGTCCTTTGGTACGTAGGTGACGCAGACATGCTGTTTGGGCATGTCGTCGCCATCCAGTACCACGACGTGCACTGTCACCTCCTAGTGGTGGGCTCCGGTAATGGCGGAGGATAAAGGGGTGATTGAAACGATCAAAGTTACGTTCGTGTCGTGGTGATGTCTCGCGGCGAGCTTCTTACTTTGTGAGTTTCAGCCCTATATCTACACGTCAGCTGACGACAGGCGTCCCAAGTCAAGGTGAAACAGCATATGCCGATGACTGCGTGGCTAAGGGGGAGCTTAGTCGTTAGTATACGGACTCTGGATACCAGGCGCCCTCCAGTTTAAACGAGCCTTCCCGTGGTATGCCGGGCTCTGCCATGGGTGACTTTACTTTCCCGCGCTATTCGTGAGACCAAAAATGGAGAACATAAACAATAACAACAAAAACAGCAACAACAAGAACAACAACTGTGACAAACACAAAAACTGCAGCAACAACAACAGCAATAATAACAGTGACAATTACAACAACAACAACAATACTAAGGACAACATTAATACGAACCCAGTTAGTTCTAAAGGGTTTTTGGAACCAGAGCTTCTCTCAACTGACGCAGAGAAGGAACTCCTTCTCTCGCCAGTAGAGCAAAAAGCGGCGCCTCCGATGGAGACGGATAATCAGGATCCTCTTGGACCTATTATCCAACAAACTGAGGAGGACCTGAAAAGGTCGAACATCAGGGGGCTTTTATCCTGATAATGGCTTATATCCTGATCGCGGCTTATATCCTAATGAGGGGGATGGCATGTCCCCAGAGGAAGCTCGCAGATATGAGAAGGAAAAGCTAGAAAAGCTGAGGCCTGCGGATCGGGTGTTGTGGCCGACCATCCCAGAAGAGGGAAAGGTCGGAAAGCAACATCCCTGATGCAGTACCCTCAAAAAAGAGGTCGATGAAGGGCAATATTGAGGAAAAGGTCCCTGGGAACATTCCTCAACAAAACCCGAAAATAACTTCTTATCGGGATGCAGTAGCACAGGTCAAGGTGGCCATCACTCATAGACTGCATCCAGAGGAAAGGCTATTCGAAGTTCAGATGGGGAAAATCAAAGTAGCCATCATGGATGAAATGGATAAAGTTCTGGACTCTCATCCACAATTCACTGCAGCGTTGCAAAGTGACGGATGGATATCCGTAACATGCAACAATCAAAACACCAGGGAGTGGATAACCAGTGTCTGCAGGATGATAAAGCCTTGGGACGGTTGCTCCTCTACTAAGTGCAGCGCATGCTCTATACATACACGCTCAAGACACACTCTCCTGATGAACTGGTGCACCTTGTATTGTGACACCTAGAAGACAGAAACTCTGCCGCTGTGAGAGTAAAGCCATCCTATATTTTCTTTCTCCTACAAGTCGGAGCATCAAATTCCCTCTGTAGAAAGTGTACTGAGGTAATTGGTGTGCTTAGTTTTGCCTATGTTGTTTTTCTGGCTGCGGAAATTTTATTTCATTGAGAAATATTCTTAACCATAAAATTCTAAATAGAACGCAAATATTATCAAATTTTATCACGATTTTGATGACGTATAGGTATAGTGCTTTTCCAAAAGTGTCCTAAAATTTTATGAAAATAAAGCTTTTAAAAACATTTAATTTTTAAATGAAATTCTTCTATAGTGTTTTACATTTTTAATTTCAAGAAGCTCTTCTTTTGATAAAATCTATATATGCGCACACGAATGAAAGAAAAACAATCACGACAGTTCTACAGAGCTTACCGAACAACAGAACTCGATGTAAGATTCAAATAATGTTGAAGGCTAAAAGCTAAAACTTTTTATAATTTCAATTCAAAAATTATTGAAAATCACATTAAAATTACGCAGCCCTATAGTTTAACCTAAGAATACAATGTAATTAGTGTTTACTGCTTAAATCAATCCTATCGTCAGGAGCAAAATACGGTTAAAATGAATACTAAAATTATTCACGTATTTAAAACATAAACTTAAAATCATTAAGTAATTAAGGTATGTGTTACATAACCACAAAACGCGTGTAATTCCAGTTTTCCTACTATGTTATATTATATGAGCATAATATTTGTATATTTAGAATTTACTATTACTACTAATTTGTAAAATTTCAAAATAAAATTCTTAAAATTTTATGAATGATATTCAAGAATTTCTGGTTTATTCTAAATTAAAATGAATTTTGTCAAAAATTTCGGGTCAGAAAATAATATTAGCTATAGAATTTATACTTCATTTACATACTATATGTCCGGAGATATATGTATGTGTTAGAATAGTTAATATTTGAGTCATAATATTATTTGGCGCCTTTTCCATTCTTCAAAAAATCAAATCTTCAAAATTTAAATTTACGTACTCTTGTACAAACAGGTGAATATGGTTTTATTCATAGTTGGATAAAATCTTAGATATTTTATTAGTGGAGAAAAAATTTTTTCTTTATAAAAATGAAATTTAACATGAATTTACAATGATATTAAATTTAAATCTTATGCAATTATTCAAATTTGAAATGATAAAGTTAGAGAAACGGTAAACTCAAATTCTAAACGGTAAATTGTAAATAAATAGTGGAGTTAACTCAGAAAATCGAAAAGGGCTCACATCTATTATAAGATTCAAAAAAATTGAAAAGAAAATGCTGATTTTAAAATTAGCTGTTAATTTGCTTGAATGTATGTGTGTGTATTGTATTGAGCGAAAAATTTTGATTATAAATTCTTCTTTTTCAGTACCATAATTTGTGTGTACTAAAAATCTGTTGCCCAAATCGAATTTGTAGGAAAAATGGTATTAAATGTATTTTAAAATTGTTAAGGTAAATTTTGACTTCAAGCTATAAAATCTGAATTTTAATTTTCGGCTTTGTACCAAGATCATTGGAAAATGTGGAAGAATTAAAATTTTGTAAAAATTTCAAGAAGGAATTCTGAGAAGCGCTCAACAATCTGAAAATAAAGTAAAATAAATAATTTTTTTAAAAAATTTTAATTTTTGAGGTCTTTGAAAAAATATTTAGTATAATACTCTCATTCGTCCTAATTCTGGTTAAATTTAATTTTTAGAAAGGGATTGAAATGAATAAAGAAATAAATTTCCAAACTCTCTTATACCATTTTTAACAATGTGCTCTCGAGGTGTTCTGTTTTACACTACCTCCGGAGGAATCGAACTTTCGCCGTTGCTGATAAATACTTAACAATCTAGAAATTTCAGCTTTTTTGCAAAAAAATTTAAATAATCTATATTCACCAATTAACTATAATGATTATCACGAATTAAAGTTCATGAATGAAAAGTGCAAATTAAAGAATTTTCATTAATTTTTTTGTACCCTGATTGTATTCATTCGAATGATTTTTATTACACATTCCTGCTGTTGTTGATGATTTAATTAAAAAATTTTTTATAATTAAATTAAAGTTGGAACTATTATTTGACTTCATCATATCACAATATTCTTATTAATTATTTAAAATTTTATTTCATTATCATTTATGAATGCGTACGGAATAAAATTTGCATAATTTTTACGTTAAGTTCTTTCGACCATCACATACTGTATATACTACACTACTTGTCTTGTGTTTTTATAAAATCACGAACTTTTTAAGATATTTTAATGTAATCATGTTTGCCCATTGAAGAATGGGGTATAGGAAATTTTTAGTATATGAATAAAGAAATAATTTTAAAATAAAAACTAAATTTTCATTCTATAATTAACCAGAAAACGAAAAAAAATAAATAAGAACAAGAGAATAAAAAATTAATGAAATAACAAAAATTTCAAGACGAGTAGCTATAGTTCTAATGTAAAAATATAAAAAAAGTAAATAGAATGGCGAAAAAAACAAACTGGGAAAGATTTGAAAAAAAAAAAAAGGTTTTAATCATAAACAACCAGCATGTTGTTAAAAGTTAAATTTAAAAACAGAAGAAACAAAAAAAAAACTTTTGTCTAATTCTAAAACGAAGCGAAAAAAAAAAAATATTTTGAAAAGTACAAGAATTAGAACCAGAGGTAGTGTAAAACTAATATGACGGGTCAGTTCGATTAATAAATCTTTCCGGAATCCGATAAATTCAATTTAGTTTACTGAATTTGACTCAGTTTTAGTAGTCACATTTCCAACAGAGAAACTTGTTTATTCGTATGATGTGTTAGGTTATAAGATACAAAAAAATCTCAATTTTCTACGGAAAGTTGATTATCGAACATGTTGTGTATTGTATCAAACATTGGAAGAGAAAAATCTGACATAATGTAAGTGAAAAATGAGAAAAGTTAATTGCCTTTTCGCATTTATAAAAATTTCGACTTATAAGATTTAATGATAAAGTTAATCAGCACACAGTCCAACTTTTGTCAGGATTTAATCAAACACGCTTGAAGTGCATCAAACATTATTATTTGGAAGATTGTTTGATTAGATTAAATTTTATTAGAAGTTTGATATGAAAATTTCCAATGAATAAGCTTTGTATGGAAAAGTAGAGGTATTTCTTATTTCTTCGTTTCAATTCAAACATTTATCTAAACACATCATTCAAACACATCAAATAAAATATATGAAAAATGTGTAATTTATAGTCTAATTTATAGTTGCACTAATTGTTATAAAACAAACAAGTGTCTAGAATCAAAAAGTATGTATCCAGTTTGGCTGATCGTACACAATAATATTTGAAACAAACAGCTATTTTTAAATGTTCAATAAAAAACTATAAAATTATCAAAGTCTCATCTAAAATAAATCTATAAACGTATCTATTTCGAGCGAATTTTACATCAAAATGACCAAGAAGCAAATGTTTGAAATCGATTGTATGTTAACATTGTTAGAGAATTTTGTTTGATCCAACTAAAATTTAATAATAGTTCACTTTTTTTCCACATCGAAATAGCTCAACTCTTGGTCTATTTTTCTTATTAATTCTTAAAATACCTACCCATATTTTTCTAACTAAGTATATTATTAGATAAGAATAAAAGAGATAATTTCATATATAGTGATTTATACTTTATGAGAAATCGAAAATGTTATGTGTATAGTTCAATTTTATGTACATACATACAAACCAATTTAAGTGTATGTAATTTTCATTTGAAAAACACAAATGAAATTAAAAAGCTTCCTTGGAAAATGAAAATAAAAATGAAAGAAAAAAAAAATTGTTAAAATAAAATGAAGGAAAAAAAAACTCATTAATTTTAAAGAAAAAAAAAAGTAAAGTTTTATTATATGAAGAAGAAACAAGAATTAAAAATCTTTGCGCTTTGAAAAAGCAAAAAATTAAAAAAAAGCAACACGCTTTTTTTTTTATCGCTAAGAACTTTTCTTGCCAAAGCGCACAATAATCTTAAAGCGTACAAATAATGGTGTTTTTCATCTTGATCTTCTTCTTTTTCTTTTTTTCGATTATTTTTTTTGATAACTTGGTATTAATAGTGTTGTTGTTGTTCTCTTTTGTCGTATAAAACAAAATATTAGTTTTTTTTTTTTTGGATTTTTATTTTGTGTTTGTTTCAGCACGCAGTGCGGCGGCTTAAGGTCAAAGAACTTCAAATAATATGATCTGTCAGATATATTATGACATGACAGTGTATATAAACACATACACATTTATATTTGTTCGTGTTTGAATTAATTGTATGTATATATGCAAATATGTAAATGTACAAAATATTAAGTCACAACACGACAGCAAAAATCAATTTTTAATTGTTACTTTTCAGTTTGTACATTTTATACTTCGATATTGAGATTTTCTAATATTTATAACCTATAGACCTAGACCATATATATCGGTTATATTCTTAGTATACATATGTAACTACGCATGTATATAAATTTAAAAATTCTGGTATACCATCGGCTCTCAATATCCGATTCGATCGGTCGAGCAAAAAAAAATATTGTTTTTTTGTATAATTTATTTTATATTTTCGCATAGATTGTTCTTAAAAAAGATCAATAAATTCGCTATCATCCTCACACATTTTTATGATTCGTTCATTAAAAAAATATGTAAATAATTCAAGATTATCGATTCTTCGTGTGTAAATTATATATGCAAATTTTTTTTTCTTTATTCGAATAGAATGTCAACCTTTACGCATAATCAATATAAATTTGATTAGAAAAATAAAAAGTTTAAAACTCTAGAATATGAGAATCATAAATTAAAAAATGTATTTTTTAATCAAAATATTTTGGTATAACCAAATTTATTTGGTGCTTGACCAAATAAAATAGATATTTTACTATGGCTAAGTTAATAATGATGTCATGGTACTAAATTTATCTGAAAAAATTGTGCATATTTTTGAAGATTATTAGCCTAAAAGTCAATGATGAATTTTATTTAGCTCGGACAAGAATTAGAGTCTGAATGGCTCATTAGAATAGGTTTTAACATTTGGTCTGCTTAATGTATACTCATATATAGGAGAAGAAAAGTTATTCTTTAAAAAAATCTTTATATATTTTCAATTTGGAATATCAAAAATGATATATAAATTTTGTGTTTCTTCCATCATGCTGCGGGAAAATTACCTCAAACTTATTAGGAATGGTTAGAAACCAAGCTCATGAAATTGAGAATTTCTTTATTGGGCAATATCTAGTAAAATATCACCTGCACAAGCTGGGAAAATCGCATTCCGTCTTGTGCTTCGGACAAGGTTTCTTATGCATTCGTGAATTGCTGTCCTATTCCCTTGAAGATACCTCTTATCCAATTCGATTTCTTTGTAATTTGCACAACATATACAATGTGAATCCTGTACTATGATATTCATGCAAACTAAATATACATAATAAATATGAATAACTGTAAAATGTTTACTATATATTTATTTAAGACGATATATTGAAAATTTTGCAATATCAAATAATTAAGTCTTTTATTATAAGTTTAATTACAAATTGCTTGAATTCATAAGCATTTAATCCAATAATTATTTATATTACGTTTATCATAACGTTAGCCTAAGAGCATACGTTATTTCTTAAACCCATAGCATACGCTTATTTTCATAAAATCTTATAAGTTTAACTTCTCTATATAATATATCAATAACTAGTGACTGTGTTTACCTTAATTTAATGTCAATATTAAGAATAATAATTATATAATTATACCCCATTTTTAATTCTATATACTTATATACTTAGGTAATAATTATAATCTTAATCCACTTTAAAGTATAATTAAGATTTTTTTTGTGATTTTCCTCACTTTTCTCTCTAAATTAATTTTTAATTTTTTTTTTTTTTTGGAACGGTAAACTTAAGAATATTTCTGCAATATTATGCCTCTAAGTATAGATTTAAAAAAAAAATTAATTATAATTGATAATCTAATATAATATTTTTATTAATATTTTATTATTTTAATAATTATATAATTATTATATAACTATAATAGGTTTGACATTTTGATGTAGATATTAAGTGCGGCGCGGAATAAGAAATTAATAATAGAGGAGTGTGCAAAAGTGCGTTAAACACTTTAATAAATATTCAAAGCACAAGTAATTGCTATATAATTATAATACCGTTAGATAATGATAGCATAAACATACATACTTATTATACTTATTATAGGAATTACATATTAGTATTACATAATTATGTTTATTGAAAATATTATGCATAAAAATTTAATAAGTCTTTATATAATCGGAATTATAATGATTTTTGGTAGACAAATCAAATTTGATTGAAGTATTTAGATAGCACACTTAATGATGAAACGCTTCACGTATTTAATACTGCAAAATATTTATATTGGAACTTTTATCCTTGAAAATTTTTTTAGAAAATCCAATATGTTTCAAATATATTTCGTCTACGATGAAGTTGAGAAAACACAACACACGACTATACTGTTTAGAATATTAAGAAATTCGGTAGTTTTCGTTACTAAAAATATTTGAGAGTGAATTTCTGTTAAATTAACATTTAGATTACAGATTGATATAAAGGTCAATTTAAAACCAAATTACTACAGCCTTAAACTCTTATAACGTGACATAAGGAGAAAGACTTAGTATATGGTATAAAAAATCGAAAATATTCTTAGGAAAGCACAAATCACTGATGCATGAAGAAAATTAAAATTTGTAATGCAAAATGTAAATCTAGTTAACAACATATTATCGATTACTGACATAGATTCTAACTATATCTTGTAGTTAATTTCAATTTACTTATAAATTTTATCACATTAATATTCAATTATAGAAAATTATGCTTAGCAGTAATAATTGTTCCCATATTTTTACCCTAATTATTAATTGCCTACATATGCAAATTTAAATTTGAATAAACAATTTATGTGTTTCTTTAAAATAATTAGAAATGTATGCAAAAATAACACCATTAAGCGAATGAGTTTGAATCAACCAAATGGTTTGTACAGCAGCAAATTTCCTTTAAATAATACCCTTTTTTTTTAAAAAAAAATACTCTAAATTTGCATTATTTTGACAAATAAATTATGTTCTCTTTGCATACTTACAGGAGAAGAAGAAAATTGGAAGAATTGTTAATATAATTGAGGCAACCGCGGGTGACTGATGTGTTTACACTTTTAATACTGCACATGACATGAATTAAAGCAGTTAAGGAATACTAGATCAACATAAAATAATTACGAAATTAAAGTTATTTTAAAATACATTGGATAATGAAACTGGATAAGAGAAAAATCAGGCAGTTATAACTTTCACACTAAATCAGGTCAAAAAGCGAATTACATAATTGTTAGTAAAATCAATTGATTTTCAGAAATTCGCAATAACTTATACAGTTTAGCAGGAAAATATCACCAAAAAGAGAATATTTTCTGAGTAAAAAGGTTCGGGGCAGTGGCCGGGGATACTATAATAAGCACATTTTTGTTTAAACTATTTTGAACTTATGTGTGTATGTGTTAAAAACTAACATATCGTAATCTAACTCTACTTAATATAATAATCGAGAACAAATTTTTTTAAAATAATTTTTTCTTCTCACTTGTTAGCTTTATGTTTTTCTTTGTGTTATACTCGTATATACAATATAAATCTAATTGATACTTTTATATAAATATTCATAAAACGCAAGGCATAATTTTATATCGCATAAATTAATTTATACGGAAGTAAAATGCCTCAAGTCAAAAAAAAAAAAAAAATTATTAATAATTTTTTTTTTTTTCTAAAATAACAATTAACAGTATTTAAAGTTGAGGATTGCAACTTGCCACTAATATACATAATAGATTTTAGTTTACATTTATAAATTTTATATATATGTATGTATGTATGTATGAATGTACCTGATAAGGTTGTTGACAAGTTGAATAACCTATAATATCATGGTTTCAATATCAATAATTTTTTTTTTCTTCATTTTTACTTAAATTAATTTTTTGTATAGTGAGGTTTGGTATTGGAGACATTGTTTAAATCAAAGTTCAATATTAATTGATTTAGACTTGAAATTAAGTCAAAAAACAAATTATATGTGTAGCGTTTGGTGTTATTTTAAAAATAAGCTTCGTATTTCAAATATACGAAAAAAATATATACTTGTTCTTAATACAAGTTTTTCTTGTTTATAAAATCTAAGTCCCAAAAAATCTAATCATAATTTTGTATTTTTTTATATATTTGTCTCTAATATTTGCAATATTTTTCCAGTACCTATACGTATTATGCTGACAAATATTAATGTGGGCATATTTACTAATTGTGTTTTACTCGTGGTTCAAAAATATATTAATTTATGATATAAGAGAAGTACATATATTTTATAATAGTTATGATATATATAGGAAATTAAATACTTTTGATAATTATTATAATAACCTATGACAATAAAACTTGTTCAGTTTTACCGTGTATATTAGATTTGTATATTTGACTGTGAATGCACACATGCCTATTATACACACATTTATCTTGTATATATTATAATATACAATAAAAATTTAATATTTACGTTTAATACAGTTATTTTAGACAGTTATATTATTATAATAATATTATTATGGAATTGATTATTCTTTGAATGAAAAACCTTGAACTCTATTATGTTTTTTTTTTAAAAGTTTATGTTATTTAAAATGAACTTTAAAGGTCTATACTTTTGATATTATATTAGATTTGTTTTGTATATAACGTATATAGTCAAATTATCAAAGTCATATTATATGGTAATAAACCTAACATTTAATATTAAATAATGTATAAAACGCGAATGTGAACGCGAACAAGAATACCTACATTATTATAAATAAACGATTATTGATATTTTTTTTTATCTTGACATAAAAATTATTTTCTTTTACTACTTTTATAAAAGTAAAATTAAATTTAAAATCGCATATTAAATAGCTATTTCTATTAAAAAAAAAAAACACAATATTCCAATAGTATGTAATGTATTGTATGGGACCTTATCAATAAAATTCCATTAAATTTTATAATTAAAATTTAAAAATTTTTTTTTTTTTAAGCATTTTTCCAAAAAAAAATTTGAAAAAAAAAGTTCCTATTAGTTTCCCTCTGCCCGTCCGTCCGTTTGTAGACCAGTTATGAAACTTCTATACCTTTGAAGATAGAAAGCTGATAATTTCATACGTATATAGATTTTTATTTGAAACTTATTTCCGTATAAGAAAATTTTTATATCTTCTCGCTCCGTCTAAAGGCTATAGCCCTTCAAAAAACCTAAAACCGTCGTTTTTTGATTATTTATTGTAACAAGACTACAAACATTTTTTAAATTCTGAAAACACAGAAAAGTTTTGGTGGGCTTCTTCTATCCCTCCAAAATTTATTTGAACTTTAAAAAAACAAAATGGCCGTCAAAATTTACTGTTATCTTAAATCCGTTTTTTCCCATTTCTAATATCGTTTGGCTTCTAGCCCGCTAGATGTGGGAATCTAAAATTTTAGTAGCTTTTAGATACTAATAAATAATTCATTTTGTTGAAAGAAGATATTTTTCTATCTCCACCCCACTCTCACCTTACATCTCTGAAACTCCAGATTTTTCACAAATTTCTATAAACGCAGAAAGCTAACAGTAAGTGTCATGTCATTAATAGTTTCATTCAATTAATAATCATTAATTAATAAATAAAATTTTTTCGTTTTATTTCGAAGATTGCATTCATTGCTCATCCTAAAGGTAGGAGACAAAAGTAGGTTTAAAGTATATTCGTATATGAATGAATGTGATTTCGATAGAGTAGTATATATACATAGATTGTTTATAAGAGCAGCATTTATATTTGTTGAAAGGAAAAGTGCTACATTACAAACCATTGATTTGACCCAACTTTATTTCAGTTTATATCAATATTTTAGTTGAAAAGTACGATCAAGAGACTCTTATATGGATTATAAGCTAAATTAATTAGTAATAAAATTGATTTTTTATAATACAATTCACATTTTTTTTTGCTTTCTTTGTACAAAATTTATAATGGATTTTTTTTAACAATTTTACTATATACAAGGATTAAGATTATTTTATTTATATTATGTACATTCCAATGGGAACATTTTATTAATAATTTAGCGGAAAATCTTCAAATAAAAATAATATATGAAATTAAATTTTTATTTAGTTCTTGTAATAGTTTAAAAATAGTAATATGTTATCATATACTATTTTAGTCTAGTAATTATTTGCAGTATTTGCAATTTCATTAAAAGTCTATTATGAGAATGTTTTTCCAGCATTATTTTGTGATAACGTAATTTGTTAAATTAGTGAAAATTTTTATTTAATAACCACTTGAAGATTTTAATTATTAAAAAAAAAAAATATTTCTGTTCTTTTCTTAAACCAATTACCATTATGTATCATTATGACAAATTTATATGATAAAATGTTTGAGTACTAGAATTTTTTCACATGAAAATGGTAGTTATTGTCCGGTGTCCCAATTGGGAATTCCTGAGATAAAATTAAATTTAAAAGTATGCTGCCATTTAATATTGTAATTTTATTGAGTAATTAAGAATTAACAAAAAATCATGCCATTTTTTAAAGAATTCTCATCGAAATTTTTTGCAATATGCTACGTTCCACTTAAATTAAAGGCGGCTTATTCTAAATTCTAAATTGGATTTAATAAACGCAAACCAAAAGCTCGTCATGTATAACAAATGCTTCTTAAAATGTCACTACTAGTTATTTAAAAATTTTAATTTCTTTGCCTTTATTTATATTTTTCTCTATATCAGAATATGTCCTCTAATTGCATACTTTTAGGATGGCAATTACTGTGGTGATCAATTGCCATATTCAATTCAATTTCGTTAATTTGGTCAGTTGAATTATGTTTTTTAATACCAATTGTTACATCTCTTTATTTTCATAAAAATTTTGTAAATTCTACTGTGTCGAAAGTATAAGCTATTGAGAATCGAAATTTTCGTTTGGAGTGACCTTTCTTGAGAGGGCAAAAAATTTTTTTTTATTCGATCCAAGTAAACTATTCATTAATATTTACACAAATTTTTAAAATTACTTTGGTTGCCTAATATAAAAATCTTACAAATTTGACAAATTTAGAAAAACAGATTTTAGATAGCGGTAAATTTAGGCGGTACATTTTGAAATTTTTTTCTGAATTAGGTAAATTTTCCCATTGGTCACTTACTCTTTAATATTATGTTCCGCGGACTTGAAAAATTTATTTTAGGAAATAAATGCCCTAAAATGCTTTTAAAACCTTGAGAGAAAAACGTTGTCTTAAGTACTAAACGAATCATTTTATAAAAATTTATATAATACTTCAAATTTCAAAATTAGCATATCTTAAATATGCAAATACCATTTATGTAATGCAATATTTTATGAAATATTCAAGGAACATGATACGTTCGTATAAGTAATCAGTGTCCCTAAAAAAATTATTAATCTTAAAAATATTTTTCTTCCTCCATTATATTTACAACTCTTAAATAGTCAAATACGCTGCTCTATGTTTATAATATTCTGAAATTCTTCCTATAAGAAGTCTTCAAAGCATGCGAATTTCCCATGGTCAATAATCAAAAGTTAAAAATTTAATTTTATACAATCAGTAAAGAAAAAAGAACAACCAAATTGTTTTAGTGTATGTGAACCCATGTAATTTTGTGTTTTTTTTTTTCTAAAAGTCTCATTAATTTTAGAAAAGAATATTTATGAAAGATAAACAAATAGATGAAAATGAATAATTTGTTGCCATTTGATTTGAAAAACTGCTCGATAATTTATGAAGCGAGAAAATTTTATTACATGATGCTCTTTCTTTCTCTCTATATATACATACATAATTACATACATATATTTTGCCATTTAGTTATTATTTATAGTGTAAAACACACCTTTAATAAATTGAAGACATATTATTTACGATTGGTGTTATTCAATTTTTCACAAAAAAAAAAAAAAAATATGACATTATCATAAAGAAATCTGATGTGGTCAGCACATAACCGACCGCATTGTGTATTGTCTAGTTGTAAAATGTTACAGAATATTATAAAAATGTCTGTTAAATACTTCTTTCCAATTTTTAGGACATTAGTAAGCTTATAGTTAACATACTTAGAAAAATGTAAATTTGGCTCTTAGTAGAGTTTCGCTTTGTGCTACCCAAATTCCCTGAAATGCTCGCCAGTTAGTTTCGGCAACAACCAGAACTCGAATATCAAATTTCAAGAACTTCCATCAATTCCTTCCGTAAATATGATGAAAAATGTAGAATCGGCCCGCAGATCAGTTTTCGAGTCCTGATCTTTCCAAAAAATTTACATGTTCATTGTTTTAATACGAGGAATTCAAATATTAAATTTCAATGAAATCGGTTGATTATTTCTCTTTATATACACAAAAATGTATATTTGGCCCGTAGTAAACGTCTAGTTGCCGATGCCTGATTTCTTCCAAAACATAGGAATTTTCGCGGATGGTCGAGCTGAGCTTATATATAAAATTTCAAGTAAATCAGTTGAATATTTTCTTCAAAATGTTCAAAAATGTAAAACAGGCCCGCTAAAAAGTGCAGTTCCCGAGGCCTGATATATACCAAAAGTTGATCAATCCGTGCCATGGTGGAAATAATCTACATATAAAATTTCATCAAAATCGGTTCAGCCGAACTTGAGATACACGCGTGCACACACAGACCGACAGACCGACAGGTTGCTGAAAATAGTTTATTTACACTTCCCTACTATGGAGAAGTGCATTCCCACCGAAAACTCGATATGAAAAATTTGTTGCCATCACATAACCTACCTATTGTTTACACAATACGGTCGGTAAAAAGTATTTAGAAAAAGTTCAAAGTACATTTTTGTAAAGAGATGTAAATTTCCCGATTTGTTTAATATGATGGAGGTAAGATTTTTGACTGATAAAAATTTTAAATCAATTAAATTGAAAAAAGGCTTTCATATTTTTAGACTGCAAAAATACATAAAGAGTGCAATGCAAAACTGTGAATTAAATTGATTTAGAATTGACATATCAAGAAAAGCCGTATAGAGAGCCGACGTGTAAATAAGGCGAAAAAAAGAAATTTTTGTTAAAATTCTTAAAACGATTAAGATTTCGTTCAATATTTCGATTTCCCCGAAACGGAAAAGTCAAAGTTTTTTTCTCATTTTTCAATTATTTCAGAATTTTGACGTCCCAATGAATTGTTAAAATCTAAGAAATTCAAAAGTTGAAATAAGCTGAACCGAAAGTTTTAAATTAAAAGCTATTTAAATGGCAATTGAATTTCTCTCTATTCTGTTATGGGTTCATTCGGTTTTTGCACGAACGTGCACGAAATATTAATTTGTATGAATATTTTACTTTGTTTGTATGTTATAATCTCGGATCAGTAAATCCCAAATATCTTAAAAACTGTTTGTAAATTTTAAAATAGAAGAATTGACTAGTTCGTCCAATTCTTTTTGCTTTAGGCCATCGAGAAATTACCATAGACGTATATAAAGAAAAAAGCAAAATATATAACAAGAATAATATGGTCATTTTTAATACTAGAAGTGAATTAGAAATTAAAGAATAGGGTAGAGTTAAAAAAGTAATAAAAACAAAAAATAAAAAACGCTCAAAAAGACTTAGAGTTGATAAATAAAATTCGCGTTCTAATGATGGGAATTTCTTTTTCCATATTGCTCTTGACCAGTTCAGTGGAATTTTCGTATATTGCATGCATGTCTTTTTTATATTTTTTTTATAATATTTTTTATGTGTGTCTCTTTCAATTTGCGTAAAAAACAAACTGGAAATATTTTTTTTTTTTTTATAGAAATTAATTTTTTTTTTTATTAAAACAACTTTTTTTTTTTCCTTAATTCTCGAAATTGTTAAAATTTATTTCTTTCTTTTTGATATTTTCAACTTTATGCTAATAACAAGATCTATAGGCAATAAAAAATAAAGTGAAATGCTTTTGTATCATGTTTGTCATAAGAACATTATAAAAAAAAATTATTGTATAAAACTATTCAGGATTTTTAATAATCCTTATAAGCTGCTATTAAAAAATTTATTAAATTGTATACAAATAATACGAGGCCATAGAAGTGAGTCTTCTTTCTGATATATTGTAGAAAGATGTGAAGATGATTTTGTTGCTGTATGATTTTATTCTCTAATAAAATATGATGTTATAGAGCAAGACTGTCATTATAATAAATTATCACTTTTAAATTAGAGTTCATATAAAATTTATTATATATGGTCACGTAATTTAACTTAAATTATTTTTTGCATTGTATTTAGTAGGCATATTATAAATTTTGTTTTATTAATATAGTCTAATAATTTTTCGAACTTGTTAAATATTTAAATTTATTACTTTTATTAATTTCTGTATAAATATGAAATTCAAGTGTATGTAAAACTGGTCCTGTAAATCAAGATTTTTTGTTTTTTATTAATATTTATAATAAGATCATGTGTGATAATAATGAGGTTGTAATTTTTTATTATAAAATTATTTTGATAATATTTACAAAATGTTGTGGTATAGAGCCATTGTATAATTTATAAAATATTTCACATTAATTTTTTTGTTATTTGTTCGAAATATTATTTATTTGATTGTAAACGCAAGGAGTCGTCGGCGTTATCATTCCGTTTTGCTCAAATATTAGTGCGGAACTATTAGTGCTTTGTAATAATTTGTTAGAACGTTGGTGAATTTAATGAATAGAATGCCAGTGCAAGTACCATGCGATATATAACATTTATACTAACACGATTATTACGTTTGTTAATCGCTAACTCTAAAGCAGTTTTAGCACGATTAATTTTAGCACGTCTATATATAGTATAAAATCAATTTTGTGCATTAATTAAATCAGTTTGGACAATTACTTATTCATTCGTATAATATATTCTAGGTACCCACAATATGTTATCTATTCCATTTGGATGTAGTTCCATAAAATTGTCTTTCTTTTTAATTAATAACTGTAATATAAATTTTATTTCTTTCGCTATATATTTTGATATTAAAAAATTAAAAATTTTCTAAAATGGTATATAAAACATTTAAAAATAATTTATGTTTAATATGAAAACTAATCTATGACTAAATGGAAAACATTTACACGTATCTATCATCCTTAACTCTCTTATATAGCACATCAAAAATACGCATTAGAAGAAGGGGGAAAAGAAGTTGGATTGGAACATTATTATTTTTTTTTTATTATCTGAATTTCTCTTAAAATTAATTATATAAATTTTCCTGTATGGCAATAATGGAATTGATATGGACAAATGAAATTAAAAATTATTATGCAAAAATAAATAATCACCAAAGATAAAGAAAATTAATTTGACTTAAAAATCTAGGATTCCTTATTATACGTGACACAGATAGAAAAAATAAATTTATTGTCTTTACTAATCACTTCAATAATTAAAATTTCAGTTCATTCCTTTTGGTTTCTCTTTCTCTCTCTCATCGAATTGTGCAAAATTCTTCTTATGTTAATTCCATTTTAGAATTTTATAGTTGAAAAAATAACGTTTAACATTATGACCTAAACAACAGCATTATGTGTAAAATAAAATGATTTGGACACGATATGGATGCTTCATCTAATCATATTTTTTATATTATTTTAATTTTTATTTTTAATTTTTCAAATTTATTATGAAATTTAATATGATCTGATTGGTGAGAATTCTATATGGTATAGAGCTTGATTAAACAAAAAAAATATGTTACTTGTGTAAAGAATAATTCATATTAATCCTTTAGAAAATCTAATGCTAGTTATTTTAAATTTTTTTTTTCTTGTGTAAATACAGACTATTGAAATCTTGTTCTTTTACTAATTAAAATATATTGAAAGAGCCCAGTGACATTAAAAAAAAAAAGTAATCAAGAAATTTAAAAAAGAGCAAAGAAAATGAAAATGTTTGAAAAATAATATGTAGTAAGAGTTTTTCTCGGTTCTCATGATTTCAAGTTAGCACAAATATTCTATTTAGCTAACAACCAAGCGAATATCTAAAGCACCAGGTTCTTTTGATAAAAATCTGCCTGAATCTCCGATATTAATATTAGATACCACATGTGCTCTGCCCAAATGACTGATTTGGCCCCGGTCTGGGCTGCAGGCTCTAAAATTAAGTAAAAAAATGCTTTCTTCTTGTATATCTTCCTGCAACTGGGACATGAAGGGCAATACCAATCCAGGCTCATACTCCTGTAGTGGCCAATATCCCGTGTAAATCGTCATTAGTCCAATAATGGTTCTCCAAAACTTCGGCCAAAGCACTTTCGATTTACTAAGGTCATATTTTAACCACATTTTCCTTACTGTCCCGCTTGTAAACAGAGCCTTCTGCCTCAATGTAATATTATTATAAATATATATTCATTTTAACAGTCTAACCAACCATACTTGATAAACCTTTTTTCTGGTTTTCCTAAAAATATTCCGCTTCATCGGAAATGGTTGAATTTTCACATTTAACTTTCAAAGTTTTTTCGTATGGCCAAGCATATTTTTCATAAAACTTATCAAAATCTTGGAATTGGGATTATCAACAAATATGATTTTAAAAATACTTTAAACAGCACTAAAATTTTGTATTGGGGTTGTAGAAATTATTATCGGTTCAATAATACAAAACTCTTATTACTCAATTTGATATCAACTATCCGGCAGTGTAGTTGTCTTAAATAGGGTTTTCTTAACTTTGTCATTACAATCGTCGATTCTCTAAGCCATAATTCACGATACTTGCTTGAACAGACTTTGGAAATTTCTTTGAATGGAAATCTTTCTCTTGCTTTTCCATGATTGTCAGCTCAACGTAAAACTCCCACTTATCTAATGTGTTATTTTATAAATTGGGTAATAAACACTTACAACAATTCAATATACATTTTCAATATAAGTACGTATTTATATTTTGAGGTTAATTTTCAAATATATATGTAAAGATGTCAAATGTAACATTTTTAAATTATATGCCACTCAAAACAAATACACACACATTATAATTGGGTGAATAATAAGAAAATTCAGCCATAACTAACTGACTCTTCTCACTTTATATACATATATGTGTATGTAAAAATGTATGTTATTGAATATTTTTAATTGAGAGAGATAAATATTTGAAAATATTTCAAAAAATCATTTTTAATATTTTATGATAATTTTTGACGCTTTAAGCTATTTACGCTTGAAATAGTTCTATATGTAGAATTAACCGTTGAGGACATTAAAATGAAATAATTTGAACATTTTGTTAAATATAATTTAAGCTGATCAAAGATGTAACACACATTAACTTTGATATTATGTCAAAAATGTATAAGAAATTAATAATTTGACATTTTAGTTTTATTTGATTATTATATTATTAAATTGTTGTTAATTTAAAAATTTGTTCTTTTAATGTAACTGTTTTATCCTTTGATTTTAAATTTTAATAAAAATCAAGTTGCTCTGATGAAAAGGAACACGTTTTGAAAATTTTGTAAACAAAATTCTTAAAATTAAGAATTTTTATCCTGACAAAACAACTTTGTAAATAATTCTATAAGTAGAAGTGTGATCTGTTAAACTAATAGGATAATTTGTTAAGAAGACTTAAAGCATGTTTAATTTTAAATTATTGATCCAGATGATTAATTAACATACAAAATCAATTTTGAGTCTTAAGCTTACTTTGCAAGTATGTAACAATATTTAGAAATTATGTTGCTTTAAGCGTTAAAAGATAATTACAAAATTACCGTAAGAAAATTCTAATGGTTTTAATACGCCTCACACAATTGTTGATTAAATTTTTATTAAGCGACTGCATGAGTATATCGTGGCCGACGAGACCCTATACTGTTAAACCATTTTCATTAATATTATACAATTGTTATTAAATCTTGGTAATAAGAAAAATAAATGCCACTATATTCATTACGAAATCTCGAAAATTAAATTTGATTTCTAATATTTCGAATACTAGTACTTCAATTGTCCTCCAATTTTTATAAAATTTCAGTAATTTTAACGCGCCTATTTTTACTTCAAAAATTTTGCATAATACCTAAGTAAAAAAAAAATAAGCTGTTTTCTAAATCCGGTTTTCCAATAACTCAAGGCGAATTCTATTTGTAATTTTTTGACATTAAATATGGCATATAATATTTTAATTAATTACGAAAAAAATTAGGTAATACAAGATTCTTGAATTCTTGATTATATAAAACATAGGCATATGATTTTGACATTCTCTTATAATTTTTAACAAATTAATATTGTATATTATGACAATTAAAAAGGAATTTGTTTGAATAAAAAACCAATTGCAAATATTACAGTGATCCTACAATAAAATATCGTGGTATTTAAAATTAATAAGCGTATCTCACAAAAGAATTAAATAATATTCCACAAGACTAAAAAAAATATTAAAATTCACAAAAACATGAGATCGATAAAATTACTAAGTATGCTGATCTCATTAATTGACAATTGACATCGATACATTTATTTTTGCTTTGATAGATGCAATCAAACTATATTCAATATGTAAGGAATTTAATATTGTTATGGATTATTAAGGGAATATTTCAGGCTTTAAGCAGTTAAGAATAAATAAATCAATTAAAATACCTCTCTTTCGACCCGTTCTCTTCTGTGAACTGTCAATGTCTGCCATTAAGAACACACTCTACGTTCTCATTGACGTTCTCATTGAGGAGGAATCAAATCTTTGCTGCGGGGCTAATGTTGTTCCTCCTACCTTCCTCAAGCTGTTTTTTTCAGATTGCTGGCTTCTTCATCGGGCATTGTTCCTTAAAATATTATGTGCACAAACTTTGCAAATCAGATTCCTTTTTTTTGTGTAAATTCCGCCGGAATGGGGAGGAGACGACAATACATATTCTGTATGACTGTTTTGCTCTGACCTTCAGAAAGTTCAGATGGTTTGGGTGAGGCTTTCTCACTTATCCACCTTTAGGATGTATATTTCCGGGTATTGACTTGTAGTCAAGATAGCATAGGCAGGACTGGCCGCCCTAGTCATAGAAGAGATGTTCTTTTCCTCATATATCCCTTCAATAATCTACAGCATTTGACAGTATTGACAGTAATATAACAATAATATGACAAATACAAGTACACAATTATTATTCTAATAAAAAGATTACACTAAAGTTGTTGAAAAAATACTTATCGTTTCTAAAAGAAAACAATATTTCAAAAAATGTTCGATGTAACATTAGACCATTCAAACATGTATGATTCAACTAATTATTTTCTTTAACAATCTATAATAATTATTTGATTTTATTCATTAAATCGTGAATTCACTGTAAAATTTACCAGTATATTAAATTGATGATCAAATAATCTTGTATTATCTGTATATAGGTATATTATTATTGTATATCCGTTAATATGTTCGATCAATCAAAATGATTTTTTTGAATGATAGTTGAGTAGTGCTAATTTGAGTGAACACGACAAAAAAAAAGCAACAAAAAGAGCTTTGTTTTAATTAGTTCCGATCAAAACTGGTTTGAACAAATTAATTATAATTAATGCTTTACAACATTAAATTATTATTTTTAACTTATTTTTTGTTTTTTTTTCTTCTTTGTTTTTTTATGATAATCTGAAATTCAAATTGAATTAAGTAAAAAAAAAAATTTACTAGTTTCAAATGTTTGTATAATGAGTATGAAGATTTAAATTATGTTTTGAAAGTTTAAGAAATAAATTTTTGTTAAATAGTGTAACCTTAAATATTCCACTAAGTTGGAAAGCTGAAGATTAAAGTAATTATGCATTGTGTTAAAGCAAAATTCTAGTTTACTTTTGATATGGTATAAGTTATGCCAAGATACAATTGTGAAAAGGCCATGATGCTTATGAAATGTCTTTCAATTTTAATATTCGCCTATTTGGTTACATAAATTTTTTTCTTCCTAAAATTCTTTATAGTTCACGAATTTTTCCAAAAACAGAGAGCGTATGCGTACTTTTTTTCTCTGATGGTAAGGCAAACAAGATGAAATGTATTGACTTTTCTTCCCTTATGCTTCTTTAACTTTCAATTTCAACTCTTGTAAAAATTTTTGCAAAAACTTTCTCTGTATGCTCGTAACTGCAAAAAATCTGTGTGAAATATTTTTGCAACTACATACGCGTGCGTTTGAATATCCCACCACAACAATTTATTTGGATGTTGTCCTTGTTTTGTTCTTGATATACTCAGTAAGTGGATGATGATACCGTATACTTTTGATACCCTATATATAAAGTTAATATTAAAATAATTAGGATAAAAATATCAAATTAACGCCTATATTAACCTTAGGATTTCATGACATTCAATGGTGTTGGTTCAATATTAAAAATATTTTGATTTTCATTTGATGTTTTACTTCTTTTTTTAATAACGAAATTGAATTCCTTTTTTTATTCCTTCGAATTAAGATGAAATCAAAATTTCTTTCTTAACATCTGTTATACAAAGTCATTTTAAATTTACGATCATTTTTTACTTAGAATTTAAATTTTTTTTCTTTAATTTTTCTTTTTTCTCTTATTTTTTTTGTTTTTTTGATATGACTTTGAAATGGTTGACTAAATTCCGAAACGAAAATGTTATAACGCATATTAATGAAAAAGTATTTTATTGTATATAGAAAAAAACAAATAAAAATAAAGAAAAGAGACGAAAAAAAGAATTTTGGAGTCTCAAAAATACCTGAAATACCTGATTTTATGCCTTTGATGCGATGATTCGCATTCGATACACAGAAGTAGAGTTTTGTTTTCTTTTTTCTATTTTATATTGTCTTTATATTCAATATTATTATTGAATTTGTATCAAATTTCATTTTACGTTCAGATTTGTGTAAAAATGCAATTATTGTGTGCTTCCAATTTCATAATTTTTCTACATCTCTACTGAATCAGATTCAGTGACATCTATAAGAAAGAAATTATTAAAAATTTCTACGATCCCTAACAAAATTTGCAATGATCTAATTTCAATGACAAAATTTATTTAGTAAATCAAATAGAAATTAAATTTTAGCACAATACTTACGTATATTGCTTCGTATATTATTACTTTTAGTAGTCAAGATTAAATCAAAGTCATAATACACATACACATCTACTTTGAAATACACATAATATGAGCAAAAAGTCACTTTTTGTTTAAATAAATAAACTCGAACCAAAGCAATGGTTTGTAAAGTAGCATATTTCCTGTGAACAAATGAAAATATCATTATATTGTAAAAAGAGATCTACTAGCTATTAAAATGACTTTCATTAAAATACAAAAATATTGCATATTTCTAGGATGAAAAAACAAAAATTAAGAGAAGCGTTAAATTAATGCTGGATTTCGGCAAGTGAATGAGTTAAAATAAAGAATTATATTTTTTGTTGGCATGGTATTTCCCGTTAGCCTTTTGCTTTTACAGAAATTCGGAAAAGTTTGTAGTTTAAGAAATATAAAGCATTTCAAATTTCTATACATCTTACAGTCTAGAAGTAAAACGATAACAGAAATGTGAGAAAAACAGGTTTTAGATAACGGCCATTTTACGGTTTACGTTATAGAGACGATTTTTATTTTAGTGTTCGGAACAGACGGCGACATTGTAAAACTATAATAAGCATTTTTTCTCCAAATTTTTTTTTGGAAAAGTGCTAAAATGTAAAAAAAAAAATTAAAATTAAAAATTCTATTTACAATGTATTGGAATTCTGAGTGAATAAAAATCATCATCATCATCATCATTATTTTATATAGCAAGCCAGAACGAAAGAATCTCTCGCATTTTTTTTTTGTTTGTACAAAATGAATTTCATTTTAAAAAAAAAAAAATTAAAAATAAAATTAAAAAAAAAAACTGTGTGTATGATAAAAACACGGTTTGGCTTTTTATGGGGTTTTTTCCAATTAAACAGAAGAGAAAAACAAGGAAAACAAAAACAAAAATTAAATATATAGCTTTGTCCCTCCTGACCTCCTAATTTTGCGGTGGTTTATTTGATTTTTAATAAATAGCGTTTCCACTTGTGTTGTTTTTTTTGTTTTATTGGCTTGCTTTATTAATTTTTATTCTTAACTTTCTTGTTCTGTTCTGATGAGAATTAAAAAATAAAAAAAAAAAAAAAATTTGTTATACTGTTCAACTCTGTTATATGAGTTTTAATATTTTTTTTTATTTGTAATATTTCAGTTATTTTTATTTTTCAAATTTTGTTTTTAATTTTCAACAATAACTGTACTCTAATGAAAACAAAATTAAAATAAAAATTCACTCAGGTGTGGTGAGGTAAGAACACTATGAATTTTTGTTTTTATTTGTTTTTTTTTTTTTTGTTTGTTCGTAGCTTTTTTAATGAATTTGTGATTCTTGGATGAATTTTGGTTTGTATTTTGTTTTTGTTATATTGTTATAAAAATATGGTAAAAACATTTAAAAATTTCGAAAATTTTGATGAGTAAGAAAAAATTTTTTTTAAAGCGAAATTCAGTGGAATTCGGTTAAAAAAAATGAAAATAAAATTCTGAACTTTTATAGAATAAGAAATTATTTTTTTTTTATTATTTTTATTTTTTAAGAAATTTAATTTCAAAATATTGAATAACTCACCAATTTATTTTGATTTTTTTTCAAAATGTAATTTTAAACTTCATTTTTTTTTTAATGATCTAATGTGCGAGTTTTATTTGAGTTTAAAAGCAATGATTATAAAATGTCGTCATTACGAAATAAAATTTTTTTCAATTCTCTAAAGAAAAAAATCAACTAAAATAGGAAATATTAAACGGGGTTGAAGGAGAAAAAAAATATGCTAAAATTCTATAATTACTAGATGGAATTTCTTGGAAGGATTGAAAAGAAAAATATAAAATCTAAAATTTGTTATATTTACTTATAACAATATTGACTTTCAGTGTTATTTAGGTAAAATATGAACACATACATACTAAGAAAATAGTAAATTTCATGCGAATTTTGAAAATGAATCTTTTATGAAAAAAAAAAAAACAAAACCTTGACATTCTTTTTCTAAAATTTGTAAATATAGGTGTTAACTCTTCTATATCAATTAAGAATTATTACCTAGTAACTACTCTATAAGTTTCTTGTTTATTTTAGCAGTAATTTAAATGAAAATAAATTTTGAAGGAATATGAAATATATGGGAATGTGGATTGTACTTATTAAAAGATGTGAGTGTTTCATGTTATAATATATGACATTCATTTAGTTGTGGAAAGTATTTAATTAACAGTACAAACTATTATTATAAATCACAAAATTAATCATCTCAAATAGCTCTTGTTTTCCAAACCAGAAAATAATTTTTGATGTCGTACGTAATGCAAATTGATTGACAATATATTTTACGAAAAAATCGATACAGGTGTACGCCTAATTATTTTCTCTTTGCTATAAATTGTCAACCGCTTATATCATAATTTTAACTATTACAATTAGTCCATAGTATCATTGTAAAATTAATTCAAGGACTACTATTAAAATGTATAAAGAAAGCTAAATGAATCTTAGAAAAAAACATAATAACCAATTTCATTCATTAAATAAATTTTATATAAAAATTGTAGTAATTTAGTATATCGGCAAAAAGCAAGTTTTTATAAAAAAGTGTGACTGGATAATGACTAGGAATTCAAAATCAAATATTATAGTGTCTATTATATCTAACAAAACCAATTAAGCATTTAGGAAATCAAATTTATTAGATAGTGAATGGAAATTATTTAACATGATTAAAAAACTTGAATCGAGGGCTAATTACTTATTACATGTGAGCTGTTTTTAAAATTTAAGGTGTAATGGAACAATGCATTGAAGTTATTTCATATAAAGTTAATTTTATATTGTGTGTTACGTGATGATAACTAATATAATCTGTTCTGTAGAGATTTTAGGTGAATACTATATGGAGCAGATATAGTGCTTTAATCGAATTAATATGGTTCAAAAACGAAAACGAATATATTCTATTATTTTGTTGTTTAGATATTCAGTGAAACTATATTATCATTGGATCTTCAGTGAACCTAATTTTATAAAAGTTTATCGATATTTTATTGTTTGCTTGCCAGAATATTTTCTTAATTTTTTTTTGGAATCTTAAAAAATTTTTAAATTTTGTTTAAACATTTTTCAAGACAGAACTTTTCTAATGACCCAAAACAATAAACTCTCTTTGAACTGAACGTTTCTTTTACCATCAACACTCTTATGTTGTCAAACAATTTTCTCATAATTTCTCGCCTAAAAACTTTATTGCGGCATTTAATTTTCTTTATTAATTTTTTTTCACTTTGTCATAGAGAAAATTGCAATAAAATGAAAAAGAATTTGTTGTGTAATAACCAAATAAATAAATAAAAAAAAAGAGAGAAAAATTTATATTTCTTTTATAATGAAAAACTTTCAATTTTCTACCGTTATCAAAATACAAAAATATTTCTTTATTTTTTCTTTTGAAAAATCAACCAAAAATGAAAAAAAGAAAAATAAAGCAGAAAAAGTAGTAGAATGAAAAAAAAAACACCTTCAATATTCACAGTTTCTGCTTCTCATTTTTTTTTGTTTTTTTGTTTTTTTTTTTGTTAATCGATACCGAAAGTTACAAAAATGATAATGAAAAGTAAAAGATTTAAAAAAAAAGAAGAAAAAAGTAAAAGAAAATTTATTTTCTTTATTTCATTAAATGCTTCAATAGGTATACTTAGTTATATAATTCCAAAAAAGAAATTACTAATATAACAGTGAAAATAAAAATAAAAAAAAAAAATAACAGAAAAGAAAATTTGTAAAATGAAAAGAACCATAAATTTTTGTTATATTATTTGAAAAACGGCAACAGGAACATCGTAATAACAATAATTTTGAAGCATTCTTCAAGAAATTAGAGGAGTGGGGGTGCGGCGGAAGATTTGTTATTACAGAATTTGCCATTTGAAATAGGTTCGGTTTAAACATTGTATGCCATTGTCATTATAAGAGTTAAAAACTCTTTTCAATACAAAATTTCACCAAAATTACGAATTTGGCATACAAAGTATATGAAGATGCTGTGAAAAGGAAGTTGATTTCAATTACAAGACCTTCAGTTTAAATTTGAAATAAAAGAAATTTTAGAAAACGTCAAAGTTTCAGTTAGAATGTTATCAAATCGGATTAGGAGGCAAAATACCTAATATTGGATGCATATTCATTCATCTAAGTATAACACTAACGATAATATACCCTGAATAAACCCGAATTACTAGAGAAGCAAAAGATTCCGAAATACGTAGCAGCTTCTCTTACGTATTATTAAAATGGTTTATTATCATGTTCGTATCTTATCATGGGATATGACACAAAAATTAACAAAGTAATGTAATTTTAGCTTAAGACTTATAGTTTTTTAATATTTCTCTTTAAAAATTACCGTAAAAATCAAATATTTTGAGAGAAATATTATGCAACAGGAAGTTGCAAGACAGTAAAAACAAAATATTAAGAAATTTTAAAAAAATACATGGAAAATTATTAATTCTTTTCCTAAATTAGAATTCACAACTATGGTTGAAATGGTAGGCAACTATGGATGATTTTGTACCAACAGATACATAGGCTACAAAAATTTAAAAAACTGGAACTGTTTATTGGACTGACAAATTAAATGCAATTTGAATGAAAATAAAATAAATACCCAAGTTTTTTTTTCAATTCTACAAGAAATGAAACAATATAGAAAAAAATTATAAATGAAAAGTAAAAGAAAATTGTTTCTTACCATCATTAAGCGAAAACCATAATACACGCATAACACAAGAACAACACAATGCAGAGAAAAAAGATAATAAAAAATTTGTATTTTTTGTATAAAAAAATTATAAGAGTGTTGTAACAATAATATTTACTGTCACTTCTAACTGTAACTTTCAATATCGTGCAACTTAATTTCTTCTTCTACCCACCACAATATTTATTTTCTGTTTGTGTTTTTTGTTCTTTAATCTTGTTCTTTTTCTCTTTCACCACAGTAAAAATCATTATTGAATATTTTTTTTTTGGTTTTTTGATGCTTGTCTTATTCGTCTTATACTTTTTTCTCTTTTCATCATTGTTAATATGTTTCTTTTTTGTAGAATTTTTTATATTTTGCCAGAATATGGTAAAATTATTGCCACCGTAGTCGTCATTGATATTTTGTTGCTATACTATCACCATATTTAGTATAAAATGTTGGTAAATAAAATTCCATTTTATACCCATGTTGGCCATGTTTTATTTATTTATGGGTACATTAATAATATTTTTAAGAATTTTGATGTAATGGAATTTTCATAGGGTTTTCCTTTCTTATTACAATTAAAGATTGTAAAAATCTCTTGAAAAAAATTTCTTTGAAAAGCGTTGTCGTTGGATGATGATAAAGTGTTTTTGAAAATTGAACTACTATACTCAAATATATTTCAAAATGTTATACTTATTTTATAAATAGAAAAATTTTTAATTGCTACACGTAAATTTATAGTATAGTACAGTTTTACAGAGCATTCCATAAATCAAATTATTATTTAAAAATTGTTTACGACTCAGTTATAAAAAACTTTAGCAATATTTTGTAATTTGAAAGTTTATGATGACTATCTGTTTACAAATTTCTTTACGAAAATGTAAATTTAAACTTTTATCAAAGGCTACCACTGAAGAAATCACTTTATTCGCTGTTTATCAAGTTTTATTGCAATTACAACAATTTTAAGCACAATAGAAGAAAAATTACGCGAATATTGACTACAATGTTGCCACATTATAGTTTGAGTATGACCAATTTCTCAATAGTAAAGCTGACTGCATGGTTATATTAAATAAATTCGAGATTTTATTCATTTTTGCCTTTACCTTCATGGATTTTTCAATTTCGTCCCATTGTAATTCATTAAATTTTACCCAAAAAAAAAATTTTGTAAGAGTGGAAATATAGGTGTCCTGTAGAAACCTGTTGATTTTGCTTTAATATTTAATATAGAATTTCAAATTAATTTACTTGTATCATTCACAATTGTTTACATACAACAAAATATTCCCGCACAACAACTCCTATTTTTCCAACAATTTTCAAATTTAAAATAGGCTGGTTTTCATTTTCTATTGAACACAAATTTAATCTTTATTCAACAAACAAAATAAAGTGCTAGAAACACAATTTATTGTTTACTTACCTTTATTATTTTCACCTTCAATACTTTTACTGTGATTATTGAACAAGAATTTTTTATTTTATTTTCAAGAACTTCTTTATTTCTAATCTTATTTTTTTTTGTTCAAATTCTATTTATTATTGTTATTAACTTTATATGCGCATATACATCAATATATTAACAGTGTTGACATATTAGAATTATACTTTAAAGAACTTTTTAACTGCAAACAGTCATGTCCACCTACATTATTTTTTTAAATTAATACGTACAGTGTTTGAAGTGAACATTGAATAAGAATCAAACAAAAGAATGTCATTTATTTGTTGTTGTTGCTGTTCTTTATAGCTCACACCCTCGGAAAGATAAAATTAAAAGAAGAAAAAAAAAAATAATATTTATTTTTTTGTCAATTGAAATTCTTTCAATGACACGTCAGAATTTTTAATTTTTTTTTTTTGGCAACTAAAAGATTATATTATTAAGTTTTTGAGAGAAAGAAGAAGAAGAAAAAAATTCTTACTACCCTAGAGAGACAATTTATAAAAATTTTGTATTTGGAATTTGAATTGTTGTCAATTAAAAAGAAATAAATGTTGGAGATATCACAGCTTTTTTTTTTGTTTTTCGAATCAGAGGTGTATTTTATTAGTAAATTAATGGTTCAGAAAACATTCATTTTAAAACAGGCAAATTCTTAATTTAATATTATAAGAGAATAATATTAAAATGGAGCAAACAACTCAGATTCTTTCATTCGCTCGCAAAACTTTCACAGAGTTAAAGGTAGAAATCTCAAATATTACTAAAATCAAAAATAGCTTGTTGAAAAAATAATTTCTTTACAACAATAATTTTTTCGTATCCTTCTCGTCTCTCTCTCTCTCTCTTTCTCTATCCGTATCCTTCTTGCCTCTCCAAATCTCTTCAAAGTAGCTTAAACGCAAGTTTGTGACATGTTATACTGCATTCAAAAGATAGACCAAATAATAATTCTGTGAACCTAGAAAGAAAGAAACTTGGGCTTATCTCTCATATGATGAAAAACTAATATGTGAAAATGTGAAATTTTTAAATTGATTTTTCAAATTAACCATGACAGTTTTTAGCTCTTTTTCTAATTTAATAATTTACTACAATTCAAATTTTAACAGTTTAAAGCAGTTGCATTAATAGTTTATTAAAACAATATGTTTTTAGCACTTTTCCAAAAAAATTTTTGAAAAAAGTGCTTATTAGTTTCACTCTGTCCGTCCGTCCGTCCGTCCGTCCGTCCGTCCGTCCGTCCGTCCGTCCGTCCGTCCGTCCGTCCGTCCGTCCGTCTGTCCGTGTGTCTGTTTACAAAACTTCTACACCTTTGAAGATAGAAAGCTGAAATTTAATACGTACATAGATCTTCACTAGAAACTTATTTCCGTAGAACAAAATTTTTACCTATCTCCCCCCCTCTAGAAGTTATACCCCCCCAAAACCCTAGAAATGGCCTTTTTTAAATATTTGTTGCAATGAAACCATAAGCATTTTTGAAATTTTGCAAACGCAGAAAGGCAGTGGCTTGCTTCCCCTTGCGCGGTATGCTATAGCTAAACTTTAGAAAAACAAAATGGCCGTTCAAATTTACCGTTATCTAAAGTCCTTTTTTTCCAAAAATTTGATGTCATTTTTCTTCTAGACCCCAGCCTGTAGAAGCTTGAAATTTTAGGAGCTTTTAGACATTAACAAATAGTCCATTTCGTTAGAAGAAAATTTTTTTCCATCTCCACCCCCTCTCAAGTTATCACCTCTTGAAATTCGTAAAATTTGAATTTTTGACACCTTATATTTCCGAAACCGCAAGCTTTTCCAAATTTTTATAAACGCAAAAAGCTAACGGTAAATTCCATGAAATTAAAAAATATAATTATTTTTCTTAACTCACACAATTAACCCTTAAAATCGAGCATTGTGTTAACCCCTTTTTATATTAATTTTTGCTTTATTTCAAAGACTGCATATATGCGTCATCCTAAATATATGCAATCCTAGAAATAGCTTTGAATATGAATGAAAATAATTCTAATAGTGTGATAGGTGTACATAGTGTAGTTAAAAGCAGAATTTTCACTTGTTGAAGGGAAAAGTGCTACAATACAAACCATTGGTTTGACCCAACTTTATTATAACTCATTTCACTTTCTCCCACCCCTCAAAGTATGCAAAGTTCTGCTTTTCGGTTTCCTACTTCTTCACCACAATTAACGCTATCAAAATGTGAAAGTATTCGTTCTTTTATCCAAAAACATAACCGTGCGTTTTAATCAGCCAAAATTGTAGTGCAATTCATTACAAACACGGATAAAAATTTTATGAAAATTATTACTTTAAGATTTCTCCTAAATATATGCAAAATTTTATGGCAATAATTAATTTATTCAAACAGATCGTTTTTGTCACTTAAGACCGAGAACTATATTAATAAAAGCTTCCAAGTTTATTATATTTTTGCTTATGTAACACCATATTTTAAATGATAATGTTACGTCACTGGACATAAAATAAATATTTTGATTACAGTTTTAATGGATTTTTGATTTATTTTGAATTAAAAGAGAAAATTAATGTAAAATTTTGACACTTAATTTCTTTGTTTATTTACTTGTTTTTTTTTGTTTGTATATTATTAATAACTTTAATGATAATTCAAAATTTCCAAAAAAAAAAATGAGATTTTAGATTATTATAATTCACTTGACTCGTAATTTAATATAAATTTTTTTTTGTAATTTCTTGTATTCACTTTAAAAATATATAAAAATATTTTACAGAAGGAATTTAAATTTGGCAAAATTGAAAAAACCAAGTCATTGTTTAAAATTTGAATCTGTTGATTGAATAAAATGAAAAAATAAAAGCTTTTAACACAAAATCTTATGTTTTATATAGAGTCGAACTATCATAGACAGGTGAATTGTCCAATCACAGATCTAAGAATTTGAATTTCTAATTAAGATGATTACGCAATGCCCCTTGATTTTCATGACATTTTATTAAGAGTTAAATTTCAATAATTAAATAATTTTCATTCTTTGCTCCATTTTGTCTTCAAATACGATTGAAATTGGGACAAAAAACCGAATCTTAAGATAACAATGCTTCTTCTTCTTAATTTTAAATAAAAATTTTCTTATATGGAAATAACATTTTCCATTACACAGAACATGCACATGTACATATGTAATGTGTATATACAAAAAAAATTTTTCAACAATGTTTCGAAACATTAATGGAAAATGTCATTTATTTCTGTGCCGTATAGACAAATTTTAAGTGTTAATTTTTATCTAATAAAATTATTTTAATGATACGTTTAGGCTACTTGATAGATAACCATAAATAAAATTCTGTTAAGTGTTAAGATATGTTCAATTTAATTACATGTAATTTAATATGAAAATTAATAGCACATGAAAAGCAGACACATTTTTCTATTTAAAGATCAAATTCATTTAAAATAATTTATATTTGTGTAAATTTTGATTTGAAATATAATAAAACAAAATGTTCTTAAATGCATGTCACTAGTTGTAATCATCTTTCTAACTGATATATGCACATGTTGCTGTATATATGCAATCAAACTTATTTTAAATTATGCGTCTCCATTTATAGATTAATTCAAAATATTTAAATGAAACTGGATTACAAAAAATATAAGGTGAAATTTAAATTAGAACGAAAATAGAATTGAAATTTCTTGTATACATTGGAAAATTTCTATGTACGTTTGTAACACTATGGCAAAGATCTGTCAAATCAATCCACTAAATTTCCATTTTATATAATGCATTTACTATAATGCATTTCTCGTACCCATACAATTTTTTGCTGGAAATTGTTCAAAGAATCATCCCTGAGATTATTTGCCGTGTAATTCGGAACACTCTGCATATTATGTTAACCTACGCTCCTACATAATGTTATGAAGTGATGTTCTCAAAGTTGTAGACTGTGCGTTAACTTAATAAATTGCGTTAAATTATTAATAATATTCAAGATAATCAAAGGAAGGAGACTGCGGGTTTCTATCAAATTCCTATGTAGATTGTAGATTTCTAAGGGAACCGAGTGAGGCAAGAGTATCTCCCGGGCCACCGCAGCCACTCGCGACTTATTGTAGCTTCCCCACGTCGCCACCTATAATATCCAAGTTCCAAGTATGAAACCGGAGACATCCCCAAGGGAGTTGGACAGCAGTTCCCGAACGCTTAGGAAACCCTGTCCAAAACAATTACGCCGCCGGACAGCCAGTACCGGGCAGTCGCAAAGGATGTTGCAGAGACCAATTTCCCCAGCCTATGCAGGTGATACCTAACTGGGTGATGGCCCGTGAAAAAATTCGCAATAGCGCGAGCCCGCCCCCTGCTCATCCCTAACACCTCCACGGAAAACTTCCAGTCTCCTGAGGTCACCCTTTCGTGTCAGGCAAACTACTAATGTAAGTACATTCGAACAATATTTTTGAGTTTTTAACTTGTCCTGCTATAATTATTCTCATACTTAATTACTTACTGTATTATACGCAGTTATAAATTTAATTTATTTAACTAAAAAATTAATTATATTATAAAAGTAAATATCTCAAAGTTGACCGATTCAACTCAATATTTTTTTCCGATATAAATGAAAATACCAAAACCGTAAGTGATCAATTGCCATTTTATTTATTTTTTGTATAAAATTTGTAAAATACGATACGTTCATATCGCTTATATATACAAATAATTTTAAATATCGTTTATTTATATACGAGAATTAGTATACGAAATAAAACGGGTTAAAAAAAATTTTATTAACTTTTAATTTAGATTACAAATCTTCAATTAAATAAATTTCCATATATGATGTAAATTTATGCTGTATGCGTATGTTAAGACTCAGTTTAGTTTAGTAATGATTTGTTTTAATGCACAAATCTACACAAACATTTTTATTCAAAATGACAGCTCTCCTGTTTTCTGTTTTTGGTTGGCATCCCGGAGTGATTTTAGTGCAACGCCTTTAATTTATTGCGTGAGTATATTTTTTTTTTTTAAGAAACTGTAAATATAATCATTAAAATATAAATTATTTTGTATATTAAGGACCAGAAATTTTGATTTACGTTAACCTAAAAATTTAATATAAAATTATTAATTAACTGTTTATTGAAAAAATATTACACATACATAGGTACTAATTTATAATTTTGTAACGTTATAGTTAATACTATTGATTATCATCATTGATTGATTTAGAATTATTATTATGGACAAAGTAAATGGGATTATTTAAGAATCAAAAATTTATAAACCTGTTTAATATTTGATTTGTAAATAGTCTAATAAACAGGATCATGTTACTTGGTAAATTGATTGAAGCAAGTGTATGTACAGTTTAATTTCTAACGCGGATATTGTATATTAATTTTTTTTAATTAATATTGCACGTCATAATTATTAAAACTGATAAGTTTTATTTATTTTATAATACTAAATATTAATTTTATTTGTAATTTATTTAATTTGCTTTTTATTTCAAATTAGAAATCTGGTAATTTCACACTATATCTAGAATATAGTTATACTTAACATATTTTATTCTTATATTTGAACTTAAAAATTTTATTCAGGTTTTTAATGTACCTTATTTTGACGGGAGATGTCGTAAACAATTAAAATTGAAAAATGTTTAAAAAAAATATTTAATTAAGAAAATCTTGAAATGTAATAAAATTTATTTGAGTTATTTGATTAAAAATTTTGAGTTTATTTTGAATAAATTTCTATATTTATAATTAATAGCCTTTCTTAGTAAATTGCGTTAAAAATCTTCTTTTATACTTGATCTAAAAGTTATCTTTTAAAAATTTTCCAGCTAATATAAAAATTTGTTTATCCGGGACGCAATTTATTCGAAAAATCATTAAAATATGCAAATACGGCTGTCTGGAACCAAAAAACTCTGAAACACAATGCACTCAAAATAATTTTAGTAAATGGAAACGCTTCCGTCAGGAAGGCAAATCATTCGAAAAACCCTTAAAATGTGCAAAAGCACATAGAACACAAAAACTATAGAACTTACACAAAACAGGAAAATTTTTAATTAATTTGAAAAATATGAAAGTGTGTCTATTTGGAATGCAATTTAAAGCATGAAAATTTATTGTTCTCTCAATCAGTAAAAAATGGAATCAATTAATTGTTAATATTATTACCAGGATTTTGTAACCTAAGGAAAGTGAAAATTGCCAAAGAGAATAGGATTGCATAAGGAACCTAAAAGTATGCAATCTTAATGGTTATCAAGTCTAATGGTATGCAGGTACTAAAATTATAATCATGTATTTGAGCTATAAATTTAAATTACATGTAGAGAAATCAGCAATTCATAGACCAATAATTTCTAAATTTACTTAAAATCCATTTGTAAAATATTGTAAAATTTTGTAATTCATTAAAACTGCTGTATTTAGCATAATCCATTGATATAAAATTCCAATAAGTTGACACTTTATACACATAAATAAACGATTAGCTTAAAGGTTTGTAAGACTAGTATATTAAACGAAGTAGAAACGTGTTGATAGAGAGTTTTAGGTAGCATATTGCTGTTAACCATATGCTATAAACCAAAGTTTAATTTATGAGTATTTTTGTCTTTGGTTGCAATTTATAAAGGAAGAAGTAGAATAAAATATTTTAATAAGAAATCAAGTAAATTTTTAAAAGGAAACAAATGTTGAAACTTGAATTAATGTGTAATAATATTTTTCAATAAATTTTTCATATATAAAAAGTTTTTTAATTTTCTTTAGTATTTCGGATCTGTTTTACATTTCTTTGAAACAGATCCAAAAAAAATCTTTGGTTTTTTGATCCCTTACTTTGGAATTCTTGTCAAATTTGGCGAATTCCCATAATTCTAAAAGAATTCGATTTGATTACGGAAGAACTATGAAGTTTATCTTCTTTCATGTTCAAAACATGCATTTTTACGGCTTTGAAAGCACATAGCTAAAAGAAGAGCGGGTATACGGTAAAACGTTCTTCTAGAAAAATATTTTCACCTAAAATCTATTTGCCTATACAAAATATCTAACTTTTATCTTGCTGGGTTTAAAAATATTTTAAAAGAACGAGCAGACCGACAGATTAATTCGATTTTATTAGAAGGCACCACATTTTCGATACCACATGAATTACTTTAATATTAATGAATTTTTTTTTAAATTACCATCGGCAATTTTCATAAAATTTAAAAAGCTACTTAAAATTCAAATTATATAACAACTATATAAAAAAAAAAGTATTAAATCATTAATAACTAAAAAACAAGAACCCAAAAACTGAAAATTCTGCCAGTATACCAAAAAAATAACAAAAACTTAAAGTAAGACCAAAGTGTAAAAATCGCGTAATTTTCAAGTTCAAAGTAGAATTCATGCTTGCTCAATTTTTTTTTTGTATAACTTGTTGATAATGATGCCATAACCTACAGAATATTCTGACAGCATACTAACATTTTTGTTACATGAAATTTTTTCCTTTTAATCGTACAGACATTTTGCTTGTTATTTTCATGATTTTGGTTATTAAAATTTTTTCTTACATACTTTTTACCTACATGCAATCATTTTTTTAACTATGTATGTAATATGAATTTTGAAAATAAAAATTGCAAATATTTTGCAAGTTTTATGCTTTAACCTTGTGATAATTTACATGAGAATATGTGTAAGAATATTTTATGTATGCATGAGCAATGACCGGTCATAATTAAATGGGGTAAATGTATAGGGAGATTTATAAGGAAAAATTTTTGTCGGTTTTTGCCCTGACAGAGTTGAAAAGTAAAATTAATTTTAAATTGGAAAATGTGGGGTTATATAAGGTTTCTATAGCGTTATATAAGAATTCAGAATTATTTAAAAATACAGTAGCAGTCCTGACTATTACTAAAAAAATAAAAGAGAATCTTACAGAGCCGTCAAAAAATTATGAATTTTGGAAGTGTTGTTGAAAAATTTGAAAATTCTTATGAAAAAATCAACGAATCCAGGTAATGAACACAAAATATTCCATAAGATCCGATTTATATTAGATGATTCCGTGTTTACTTTGTTTGGTAGGAATTGTTCGATTATTGTCACACGAAGCGTTCGTTTTAAAGAGATTTTACGGTATGCTGCAGTTCATTACGCATGTATGAAGTATTTTTCTATTTAATTTTACATATTGTGTTGAGAAAAGCCTTACGATATCGTCCAAGCTTGTCATCTTCAAAAACTGAAAAACTGAGTTTAGTTAAACTGAGTGAGTAGAAACGATCAAATTTCTTATAATATTATAGAAATGCGGTATTTAATTGAAAACAATGCTCTCTTTTCAAAATTAAATAATTCAAAAACATCCGATTCATTAATGTAGTAAGAGAAACCGTTCGGCAATTACATGATGAAAAGCTAATTGCTAAGCAAATTTATAAACCATAGGCTCCATTTTGTACAATAATTTCGAAACAGTTTATTCAACTTAGAACTAATGTTAGCACGATGAAAACTCTTTCAACAAAAGAGGATGAGCATAGGACCGAAATAAGTAAAGAATCTGATTTAAGAACTTTAAGTTGGGAATATGAGAACAGCAATAACTATGAAAACTTGCAATGAAAATTTTTATAAACACCGTAAAAATAAATTCATGGACAATGTACTAGATACGCCTAATATTTTAATAACCGTTCTCTGTTGTTAATTTTCTACATGTCCATGTGAAATTTTATACAGTTCCTTTTGAGATTTTTATCTTCTAGGATTTATTCCCCAATATAGCGGAGTAATAGTCTGTTATGTACTCAGACATAGTTCTAAGTTTTGTTAAACAAATATAAATTTTTTTTTGTTTTTACTGGAACTAAACTAAGAAATGTTGCGTGGCAAGTTGTTTCTTTGCTCAATTCTAAGTCCACAAAGAGAAAAAAACAAAAAAATTTAAGCGTTCTTTTTCTTTCGGGATTTTGTAGAATAAAAACGAGATTTTTATTTTCGTTTAATTTTTTTTTTACCATTATTTTTTTTGTTGTAAAAATATTAGTTAGTTGATCAAGAACGTTGTATCTTAAAAATGAAAATACCCGTGACATAAAGAAGAAAATGTAAAAAAAAGAAAAACAATAAGCGCAAAAAAAAATGTATGAAACCAGAAATTTTAAAATTAATTTAATGTTGTTAGGGATGCGTGTTTTCAGGTCTCTGTGTAAGAATATCGGTATATTATTGCACAATATATTTTAAGTCAACAGAAAATTTTAAAATAATTATCAATATCAATATCATCACTGTCATCATCATCAACATGAATCATTATCATTATTTCCATTGGGCCAAGTTTAGGAATTTTAAATTATTTGTGCTATTTGTTGTTCTAATTTTATCTTTTCCATTTTCTATCAAATATTTTATTTTTAGTTGGCAGTGTTGACTAAAAACTTACTCAAAATTATACAGTATGAAGAGAATTATTGAGTTATTTTGAATAACAGTTCAATCTTATCGCAGAAAAAAACATGAGGACTATACTACTATACGCAGTTTTTTCGGACAATGGAAATTTTCTCAGCTAACCAAGAAACATACGGAATAAAGGCAGAGAACATGCTTTTCGTACTTAGTTTCGAACGCAAAATAGCAGAAACCGAACGATAACGAACGGAAAGATCCGGGGAAAACAGAGAACATTTATGAGTTTGTTATGAAGAAAGAAGGACTCGAAATACTTAGATGAGAAAGTGGAAACAATTTACATGAAATAAGCGCATGAAGTAAAGAAGGCAAAGTTTGTGATATTATTGATGGACACTAATCCAACGCCCTGTCTGGAATAATTGTTTATGTAGACCACGAGTTAGATTCACTGAAATAACGGGCAATTTATAAGCGGGTAAAAGCGTAGATAGAAAGAAGTAGAAATACAAAAGTTATTGCCCACTTCAGAATATCAAATTGTAGTTAAGGCAAGTATAATGGATGCGTTCAATATCGATATAAATCGATGACCGATGAGCATTATATCTTTTATATCACAATCGGAGTGGAAAGAAATACAGTATCTTAAACCTATTCTAAATTTGATTTTCCACATTAAGTTTGTGGCCAAACGTTGCGGTAATAAGAAGTTGAACC
This sequence comes from Condylostylus longicornis, assembly GCF_029603195.1. Classification (NCBI taxonomy): domain Eukaryota; kingdom Metazoa; phylum Arthropoda; class Insecta; order Diptera; family Dolichopodidae; genus Condylostylus; species Condylostylus longicornis. The sequence continues at coordinate 3,859,624 of NW_026577982.1, forward strand.
TCGACATGGAATTCTTAATTTTTAAATAATTTTTTTTTTACAACTACCTCATCACCATCGTATTGCAGTCGCAATTTAAAATTATTGTCGTCTCTGATAATCTTTCTCATATATTTTATTTCTCTTATCGTCTTCTTCATATTTAAGTAGCTTACTTAAGAATAAAAAAGAAAAATGAAAAAAAAAAAAGAACATTAAATTTGTTTTTTCCTCTCATTCTCTATGCATAATCTGACATCTAGCAATAATTTGAAGGGAAAATATATCCGATTTTTTCAGTACAGTTTTTTTTTTTGTTTTGTATCTTGGTTTTCCTTTTTTAAAAATGGCCTTTTCTTATCATCAATTCCTTGCTTTTTTTTTTCTTTCGTTTTCTTTATGATACCCACTTCATCACATATTTTAAAAATTTTTTTTTTGTACTTCTAGTATTCAATTCTAAGTTTTTATCTCTCGTATATTCCAAGTTCAGTGTTCTATAACTTTAGATTGGTTCTCTTTTTTAAATTTTTTTCGTTTCATATCTATATGTATATAGAGTTGCTTTCTATTTTATTAGATTTTAGTTGTATAAAGAAGGTTTCTGTAATATTTTTCTTACTGTTTTATTAAAACACGCAAAAGTTATTTCAATTTTATTCAATTGTATACAATGTTGCATTTGCAAGGTATTCATAGAAATGATTTTCGTTGTAAATGCATTTTAAGAATAATGATGTCGGTAAGAAATATTTGGTCAACACGTGTTTAGTGAACTTATTGAAATTTCGGCGGGCCAAGAAAAATCTTTAGTTTTTGTGGCTAAAAGAAGACAATTTAAATTCTACAAATGGGATGGAACTCATCAGTTACAGGACAACTCTTCTAAGTTACATATCATATACTATTATTCCTGCATACAAATCATTCGAAGATTCGGAAGATTGATTCGGAGATTTAGCAGAAAAGTTTCGTATTCCATTCTATTTCGAACTCTATACCCTATACATTTCAGTATAAGATAGTTACGGAGTTCATTACATATCCCAAATTGTTGAATGGTTCTCATAGGGAACCAACTGTAGTCAGTTTAACCATGATTTATGCCATGATTTAAAGATTATTTTTTTTTCCTATACGAATGTCACTCTTTTCTACTGTCACAATTTTGTTTTTGTGTTTTTGTGTCTTAGCTCAAAAACAGTTTCCTAACAACAGTTGATTTGTTAAATTCAAGCTGAGGAAAACTAAGAAAAGAAAAATAAAAATAAGTTGGAAAAGTAGGATAGATTTATTTACAAAAAAAAAAAAAACAAAATGTATGAGTTACAGACGATGGCTTTGGTCTATATACAATTAATTTCCTTAATGTATAAAGAGTTTTAGTTTATTTCTTTTATACTTTGAATGCATAAAAGACTGGGCCAGTAATAAATTTTTATTTTTTATCACATTTTCTTTTTTAATTTCCTCTTTTTCTTTGTTTAACTATATTATGATCGAGTTGTAAATTTTAAAAATTTTTTATTGCAATTTTATAGATAGAAAATAAAAATGAAGTTCTATAGAGAATAGTAATCCGAAAGGAAAATTATTAAGAAATTGATCTAAATAGATAGTAGTGGTTCTGAAACAAAGAAGTCTCTGAAAATGAAGTGACTATTTAGTAAAATATTTGTTAAAATATTAAAATTTTAATATTCAAATTTGTCAGTGAAAGCAAACGGAAGTGATCCATCAATATTTCAAATTAGAAAAGAAATATGGTGTTTGAACACAATTTTAAAATCTTACAAGCAGCTGAAAGCAGAAATTAATTTTACAGTAACACTAAAAGACTATTTAAGTGCAAAATAATAGCTGAAAGGCGCTACTCTTTAAGTTCAGTGACCATTTTTATATATTTTTAAGGCTCCAAATATAATGCATCTTTAAAAATTATCTAATAATACACAATTCATCTGATTTATGCCATATTATATTGGGCTAACTTTGAGTTAGACTTGTGAATTAGACTTGTGAGTTAGACTTTCATTCCAGACTTGTGAATTAGAAAATGCCAGCAGATCCTGATAGAAATAAGCACGTTCAAAATAAGCACTGATAACGAGTCTATAGAAAAAGCAGCTCTTATTAGATAAGTTAGACTTGCTGTATGCTTGCTGTTTATCTGGTTTTATTATTTAATCGAAAATCTAAATGAAGAGAAATTTTGCAATCTTTCTCAAGAAAATCTTCTTCTGAACGTATTTTGCCCTATTTCTTCTTTTCCTAATTTCTGTTTCTTTAAGGAGGGCAATAGAAAATAAATGTGGGTGAATACCCTTTAAATACATCACACGATAACAATTTTGAGACTGTAGTGAGTGGTTTCCTGCAGATTTTCTTTTCTAATCTCCAATATTCAGTAGGTTAAATTAATTCAACATAAGATGTTATTAAGAGAAAATCTATTTGATTTTGAAAAATCTTTAATTCTATTTGGAAAAATTATTAAAATTGTGGAAAATAGTTTCGTTTCGTTTTAATTTTTTATTTTAATCAGTATTTTATTATGACAACGAATACAATATTGTAAAACATTGAATATTTAAAAAAAAATTATGTCAATTGAAAATGTAAAAAAAAAACAAATTCCTGAAATCATCTGAAATGAGAGAATCAATTTACAATTTAATGTGTCACATACGAACATAAGCATTGAAAATTTATTATTTAATTTAGTTTTTCTTGTAAATTTTCCTGAAAAATTCTCATTATGAAATTTAATAATTAAATAACAAGAATATTAATTTTTCTTTTTTGTTAGAAATTATTTGCAGATTATTATCAAAAGCCATTAAGGTCAAACTTCTAAAATTACCGAAATAGAATTTTATCACTACAAAATATTGGAATTTTATTCTAATTCAAATACATTTTTTACTATTATTTATGGGAATTATAAATTCTCATTTCGTTTAAACGCATAATATTTTAATTAATTATAATTGCAATTAATTTGATAATGGCTTCCTTAATTCAATAGGATGGTATCAGTTTCTATACAAACGCGCTACCAGTTTTGCAAAAAAAATTTATTCATTATTAATTATTTTTGAATATTGAGGAATACGTGCTATATGATTTCAATTTTATAATTAAATAATGTTAAGAGAAATTTTTACATTGTATAAAATATTCAATTACGATTATTAACTAGAATTGAAAACTTGTTTTACATATTGAAGATGTTATTGCAAAGAGTTGTAAAAATGGTAAAAATGGTATGCATTACATTTTTTTTTTGTATTTTGTAATTTGCTGTAAAAAAATTTATTGGTGTTGTGAGTTGATTTCAAATCAGAAAATGTGAAGCAAGAATTTTTAGTTTGAATTTTTAATAAATTATTTAGCTCTATAGCAGTTGTTAATTAAACTTTCATTAATTAACACTTTTTTTCCAGATATTGAAACTCATGGGTATATTGTGTTTCCCAGATCTTATTAATATAACTATTGTCAATAACATTTGAATTCATTCGAATATAAATTAATTTAAGAGACCGTTCTTGAGTCAATGTAATATTTGAAGTGTATGTGCAGATACTATTTCAAAGTTTCGCAAGAACACCAAATCTAGTGATGTTAAATTTGAATTATCGTGCTAGCTAAATAACGTCCTCAAACCTTAACATAATAAAATTACTGTTCGTAACAAATTCTTTGTTTCTATTTGAGGGTATAAGGCGTAAATTTGTTGATTAGAATCTTGTTAGAATCACATTTTCTGAGTGTTATCAAACTCAGTAAATAATTAATTTAACTACATATAGTTTGGAGTCTATTACTATTGATAGTCATTGCTACTTTTATTCCGGTCATTTTGTCAATTATAAATTAGTCGAAAGAAATTCCGATACGACTCATCCAAAACGTGCAATTAATCGATTGACTCCAAAAAAAATTTTGAGTTTTCAAACTTTCATTGCAATGTACAGTCTATACTGAATTTTAAAAGTAACCATTTGTATCACTCTTGCTACGGATACAATTTGTAAATTGGAATTTTAGATAAGTTTCAATTAAGTTTTAATTGCGACCTTCGAAAAATTTCAGACGTTTAAAAAATGGCTCACACTTTCAAGAATTTAGTAACTCCGTTTACATAATGTATCACCCATAAATAGCTATGTTATATTGTTGATGCAGAAATTTTGTTTTACTTTGGAATTTGATGACACAACTATATTTGATATTTATTATTATTGTTATTGAATTTCCTGAATAAAATTCAATTAATATAAATTTAGTCTTTCTACAACTAAACATTTTCCATTTTTCATTTTATAGAAAAATTTTTCAATTGCATTATACAAATAGAGCTAATATCTGTTCCAATAGATTATTTTATTACACTATATTAAACTTATTTATTCAGTGTAATAATAATGTATGTTGGGACTCTTGTGAATATTATCTATCTGCAATATCCCATATGCATGTGCAGAAATTTATTTATATCATATAAAATTTTCATATACATACCCTTTATAACATCTTCCATTCAGCTTCAACCTTTAAACAATCATTAAAAGTTAGTTTTCTTAATTATCATTATTATTATGACGATTATTATCATGAATCGTAAAAATAAAAAAAAAAAAAACCTCTAAATATAGATAATAAAATAGTTATTTATGTACATAGGTACATAATAATAATATTCAAGTAAATAGAACTGGTTTATGTATACATTTAATTCAAGTCTATATATACGAGGTATACATAGAATATAAAAAGGAAAATGTAAGTATGAAATAGCAATATACAGCATCAATAACAACAAACCAACCCAACCAACAATAGCAGAAACAGGAACATTGCATCTATCTCTAGCCTAGGTAACCTAGCTAAAATTCAACAACAAAAATAAGTAAAAGGTAAAAAGAATCTTAAAGAATATTTTGAATTTTTGCTGTGTTGCTCGTTTCTTTCCATCCATAGTTCGTTCGTTTATTCTTTTATCTATGGATGCCCTTTTGTGAATCTATACTCTGTTACATACTTACTTACTGTTTATATATTATATTTATTTACAATTTTATATACCTTTTACCTATAAGAGAACTTACTCAACCGGTTTTCCCTTTTCAAATACAGTTTGTTTCCAGGAATTCATAAATTAAACAAAAGAAGAAGAAAAACGTAGGGGCAAAAAACAAAAAATTGAAAATCATTTTTAATTGAGCAGCAGCAGCAGCAGCAGCGAACGTTCTTCATCTTCTTCTTCCATTTCTTCTCTAATATTATGCTTGCACTCATATTGTTGTGAATGCACAGAGAAAAATGCAATTGGAAAAAACTTTACAATAATTCTTAGAGAACGTTTTTTCCCATTTTCCATTTTTTCTCTTCTTCTTATTTAGTTTTTATTTTTTAACAAAATTGATGTGCAACAAATCTCTATTATTATCGTCATCATAAAAAGTTAATACTCTTTAGATTCTTTAGAAAATTATGTTTTGGGAAATGTAAGAGAGAAAATAAATGAAAAAGGTGTATTTGAAGTGCAACTTTTCAATCTTTTTAAACTTTTTGATTATAAGTTTTATCAGTTATAAAATATAGAAAATTGGCATTTTGTTAAAAATGAAAAAAAAAAGCATATGCTAGCATTTCTATAAAATCATCAATATTATCAATTTTATCAATATCATTAAAATAACTACTATTAAATAATAGTTATCATTAGGGAAGTGCATGCATACCTACTTTATGCATGATAATATTATTTTTCTTTATTTTAAATTTATTTTCATTTCGAGTTCTTCTTCTGCCCTTTTCTGTTATATTAATGCTGTAGTACCTAGATTATAATGCAAGCATTATATGGGTACCACAGTAAATATAAGAAATAAAGGGGAGTCCAGACTATTATGTCAAAATATTAAAATAATTTTTATCAAATGAATTGTGTGCTTCTCATAGAATTTTAATAATAATGTAGTTAATCAAATAAGTTAAGTACTAGAAACTTGTTCAAGTTAATTAGAAAGGTATAAAACATTAAGTATGAAATGTGTGAAAAACGTGGTGACAATATGAAGTTGTTAGAATAATATACTATGCACATAAGGGTTTGCTTCAATCAAAACTACTATCACGACAAACAAAATGGATATTATATAAATGATGGGAAGTGATGGAAGCTAACAGCACATGACGAGACTAGTCTAAGAATACTTGAAAGAAGAATACTCCAAAAAGATTTTTGGCGCAAAAAGAATGAGTGATGACGGGAATGAAAGAAAAAGCAATGACGAGTTAAGCCAATCAGTTGTTCATGGAGTTATTACACGTTGAGCGAAGTCACGGCGCTTAAACATAGGCTGGTCATGTTGCTAGAATGGGAGAACGCAAAATAATATCTTCCATAAAAAAACCTATAGGTCCAAGAGCAAGAGATCGACCAAGAACTGGATGGATGGACAATATAGAAAATGACATCAGAGTTTTAAATGCCTTGAACTGGATATCAACGGCTCAAAATAAAGACCAATGTGAACCAAAATAGAGAAATTGTGAACCAGACCAAAGCTAACCCCGAGCTGTCGACCAACATGATGATGATGATAATGATATTGGAATAATAGAGAATTTTTTCTGAAGTTCTACATTTTATTTTAATTCTGAGTTATTGCCGAATAAAGGAACAAATTTTATGAATATTTTAATAAATTTTATGAAAATTAAGTGTAATGCAATATATTATTTCAATAGCATGAAATCGATTTTGATAGCATGATTTCCAGAAAATATAGCACATTTAATACTTCAATAACCTAAGCTCACAAAGCTAATAATAAATCTTCTCCTTATCTCAGCTCATCTTACTCCTTCTATAGGAGTAAAATGAGCTTTAATTACATAAAGATTGATTTAATTTAATAGGATGACGGTTATTTATATTGTTGAATAGGAAGATGATTATAATTGCTATGAAAACGGGTTCCACTTCTAAAGCCAAAGAAATTGGAGCATATTACAATTTCCCAAAAATTTGCGCTGGAATAGTTCGAGAGGTATAAAAGGTCGAAAAAATTATTTTGTATATTAAAATGAAACATTTACGAATGCCTAATAATATTCAAAATTTCAGATTCATTTAAATTCGGCATATGAGAGAAATGAATTTATAAGCTAACAAAGATAAATGGATTTAAACAGAGATATAAAGGGACATATGGGCATACAATGCAAGAGCAAACGAAATGTTCTATAATTTTATTCAGTTTTGAATTGAATATTAAAAACCATCTTAATTAAGGGCCATTAAGAACTTCTCTGTGCTGTTCCAATATTTTTATATTACCAGAAATTCAAGAGTACTTATACAACACGTTTAATATTTTATTGTCACCCTAAACTTGTGAATCTTGTTGTATATTCAAAATGCAAAAGTTCAAACGTTGATTAATCGCCAGGTCCTTATTTATAGAAAAAATATTTTCCTTATGTCCATTTACAGGATAAGAAGCTATCGCAATTTTTATTCACTATCAATGAAGTTAAAACATTTCTAAAACTGAAAACATTTCCATTTTATTTTGAATGGAAAGGAACTTTATATAAAATTTACCCAATAAAAGTTTTAAATATTTTTTTATTCCTAAGGCAAAAAATACCAAAAAAACAATGGGTCATGATTCTTTATGGATAAAATAAATGGTATAATGATGACGATTGGTATGTGGTCGTTTCAGTGGTAAATAGTAAAACAAAATTTTATTATACAAACAATGGTGCTTGTTTTTTTTAATTTTTTGGTTGCAAAAGTAAAAATTTCTATTCATTTTGATATTTGAATGATAAGAGAAAACAAACGATCCTCATAATTTTTGTAAGTACCGCGGTTTTTTTTTTTGGATGACAAAGAATTAAGTATGCACTTGAATTGCATTTTTGTTCGGTTCTTTTTTTTTTCGACAAATTTCCTTTTAGGGTTTTATGATGCCGAACGAATGATATTTGGATTCATTCTTTTTATTTTTACTTTCTGTTTTTCTGCTGGCTACTTATATTCAATGCCTGCTTGAAAATGCTTTTTGAGATGGTGAAGGAAACTAAAGTTAGAAATAATTGTGTTTAAATCATTTTTTGAGGAAGGTTTTCAGTAAAATTTTGGAAAAATGTGACATCATTCTGGTTTGATAAGAATAGTTGGTTTTATTCGCAAAAAATTTTTTTAAAAAGCATCCGTTCGTTCTGAATTATCGGCTTACTGTGAACAAAATCTCACTCTCAATTTCTTACCTGCCATTTCCTCTCAATATCCAATGAACAAACATTATTAATAATTGAAAATTAAAGAGACCACATTGATCAAGCCGCAAATGAACACATCATAAAAAAACAACGAGTATAGAATTTTGGTTTATTGTGCAGGGACTGGTTTAACCGTACTTGTATTAATTTTACAACATTGTAATAAAAAATTTAAATAATTTAATTAATAATTTTGTTATTTTTTTTTTTAATGTCCTTTTCAATTAAATCATTTCATATAATTTGTATAAGATAAGTAAATGTAAGAGATTGCACATTTATAGAATACTCGTAAGATTTTTCTGTTTAATAGCCCCATATTAAGTCTTGATTATACACGCGTTTAGTTTACAAAATAATCCAAGATTTAGCATGATATTTTTTGATATTTTGAGTACTTATTTTAGAATTTTAAAATTCACTGAATGCAATCAAAGTGCAAGGATCGCTAGACATATTGACCTTCTTCTTCTCCCTTTTTAATAAATTTCCTTTTTTTTTTGTTCTTCTACTTCTTGCATATAGCTTGGGAGATTCTGATTTTTATGTTGTGAAACAGGAAAATTTCAATAAAAGTTAATTTCTATCTTAACGTTCCTTCAAACCACAAATGCTTAACTAACTAACTGCCTTAGAGGCGCTTTTTTTCTTCAGATTTTTTTTTTTTTGTTGTAAATGGCGACGATAATATAAGAACTGGTTAGAACTTTTTGGTTTTTTGATATTATTATTTTGTTTGTTGATTGGTTTCTCTTTTTTTTTTTGATTGTTGTTGTTTTTTTAGATATGATTGTTGGGCTGGTTTTTGTTTTCAATCAAAAAAAAAAAAAAAAAAATGGGTGACCATTATTACTATAGTGAGCATATGGTGTACAACTTATTTTGATATAATATATTTTGTGACACGTAGTCCTCCGTATTTGAAGCTATCATCAAGTCTAATCTTATACATATAATAGTTATAGAATCCTAAATATGATAATTCAATCCCTGCTACATAAAATTTTCTTTAAAAGAGCCATACTTTATGTCATCACAATTCGGGGAGAATATTATAAAATATGGTTTCGGAATTTGCCTTATACATTGTCAAATTCACTAACAAAAAATAAATAGGGATTTTATTATTACATACATTGACTTGAAATTCCATTTAAAATAGATTTTCATTTGTAAATTAAAAAGGAATTATGGATTTTGTTGTTTTGCAGAATATCATAAAATTTTTACTCAGTCTCTCTATCTCTCAAATAAGATTCCAAGTTGAAGTTTCGATCTAATTTCTGAAAATATTTCAATTATATTTACGCTACTCTCAAGAAGCTCGGAATTAATTACAGCCCATCAACAAAGTTTTGAAAATATTGTAATACCGAGAATATTGAAATTTGAAATTAAATTAGGAACTGTGAAGTTCGATTTAGGCAGTACGGCCGTGCTTATCATGACCGCGGATTTCAAATTTAATTATTATATTTCATAACAGATGTCGCATAGAGCTTTAAGTCGCATTAATTTCTAATATTTAAAAATTGCCCTATTCTGCAAATTTCAAACATTTGGTCACTTTATTATTTAAAAGCAACCATTTGATAAGTTATTTTGGTTTGTAATTTTATTTTATTTTTCTTTTATTACCTTTTTATATATTTTTTTTCTGTTTTTTTGGTATTTTGTTGATTCTTGTCTTTATTCTTCAGTTTGATTACTCTATTCCTTTGCAATAATCATGATTGGAACTCTTAGAAAAGATTTTGATCTTTGTGCCCTGTAAACCTGCATCCTTTACACAAATAAAAGAAAAAACAAAATAAAAAGAGAAGAACCTGTTTTTGAAAAGTTGCATTTTATGCTTTTATTTTTTTATTCTTCTTCTTTGGAATTCTTACAATGATTTTCTTATTTATATTTGGATTTTTTGAGTACCTATGCATTTTTATTATTATTTTTTTTTTTTATTTTAAAGTTTAATTATGATTGTGATGATAGTTTTTCTTATTTCTCTTCATTTTCTTTATTTTCGGAGATCAAAACTGTATTGTGTATGTAACGAATCGATTTTTGATATAAATTAATGATGATTTACTTCACAATTACATTGATCAAGAAGAAGAACTCAAAATAATTTTACAACAAATAAATAAAATTCAAAAAAATAAAAATTTTATATTGGAAAACGTGTAGACTGTATCGTACGTATAATATGGTCAATTTTTGAATATAATTTCATTTTATTATCTTGAGATTTTCAAGAAGATTAAGGGAATAAAAAATAATATTGTTCATTCATGTAATGTACGTATATAGAATATGGATGCATAAAGATATTAACCCATTTATTCTCAAAAACTTAAATAAGGATTTCGTTCTGATCTCAAAATTCCCAGAAATTTTTTTCTTTAATTTTTTGTAAAATTCATATAAGCTAGCTAGCGAGTAGAGTTTTCTAAGATGCAATTAGATCAGATTTTTTTAATTTTTTGCCTAAAAAAAGCGCTGTTTTGTGTCAGACTATTTCCAGACTCCAATTTTAATTTAGGTCTACTGTTGCAGAGTCAAATTTGTTTTGTTTTTTCATTCAGTAAATTTTTGTAGTATTTTTACTGCTGAAAACAAGTTGGTCAATGTAAATGTCCACGATTTCCTAATACAAAACCGATCCTAAGAGTTAAGGAATACAGGGAATTTTTAGTTTTGCAACTAGTTGATAGCTTATTTGTATTTCAAAGGTGTTTGAATATAAACTTGTGCGCATGTAACAGTATGATCGCATGCAACTGTATGATCGCATATGTTATTTTTTAACAAACTAATTGCAATTTTTAATTAATGCAATCGATTTGAGTTGACGTAATAGTTTATAGTTACTTAGATGTGAGCACAACGATTTTATAATCAAACAGCAATTGCATAAAACTGAAAATTGTATGTCTGTCTGAGCCCTAAGTGATCATTTACGTACTATTTAATAAGTAGGACTAACATGTGTGAGTAGGGAACAAACTATGTTATACAAAAAAAAACGTAGTAGTTTTTAACGAATTGAGCAGCAATGGGTTAAATAATATTCTTACTGGACTTTCAATAAATCAAAGTAATAAAAAACAAAAATTATTGAGAAAATTGGTAAAGGTAAGTTTTAAGTCATATTAAGCTTTTGAAATAAAAAAAAAAGACGCAATTTTGTTGTTGTTTTTTTTGCTTTAAAGAAGGAAGTTTAAAATATTGCGGCAAAATTTTTAACGTTCAAAAATTAGTAATAATAAAAGGATTAATTAATTGGTAAGCAAGCCAAAAAAAAAAAAAATTTATAATAATTTTTTTTTTATTACCTTTTGATTATGGTCTGATAAATTTTTTTTTTTTTTGCAAATTGCACGGTTTGATTTTACTGAGAAAGTTCACAAAAAGCATAAAAAAAAGGGTAATCATTTTTTTTTTAATATGCGTTTTTTATAGGCAATTTTATGATTATCAGCTAGAATATTTATAGCTTTATAACCTGTGATTAGTTTTATATGTTTGTAATACGCATTTATATTACATGGTGAAGAATTGTACGCTGTACAGGTTATAAGGTACGATAATCCCACTTAATATTTCAAAATATGTACATAAAATATTAATTGATCGGAAAATGTGTTTTCCTAATTTGTATTCAGTAAAAAAAGAAAAATTGTATATGGAATAAATCTATGATATAAGCTTATTGGAAAATATTAGTACAATGTTGTGAGTTTTAAGGTTCATGTGAAGTACCATGTTCTTCATAATTATACTGTGAGCTTTAAGAATTTAAAATGAAAGATTGCGTTCAGTATACTGAAACGTTTTGCTGCATGTATTCGTAGTGTTTAAATTATTATAAACTTAAAAATAATTTATCGCGTCAAATGTTATATAAAATTATAAATATTACTTCTATAATTAGAAATAAGTCACAACTATAATTGTATCTCGAATATCAAAATAGAAGTACATATATGGTACTCGATTAAGCGTCATATACTTCAAAATGAAACTTAAACGTAATAAAATAAAAATTCTATAGTAATTAGTTGCTTATAAAACGATTGAATAATATAACAGTTCTTGAGTCAATTTTGTCGCCCCCGATCAATAAATTATGCAGCGTACGAATTGTTTAAACAGAACGCACTATACAGTTAAGACATCTATGAATTAATAAGTAAATATTCAAAAATACTCTTTCTTCCTTCCCCAATTATTTATGAAATCACATTAATTCTCTCTTATCTTTCAAATTACTTGATTTTTTAATGCTCTCAATTTTATCTTTATTCATCTGTTGCAACAAAGTTGCTCAAATTTAATTACAAATTAAGCTACAGTTATGATTTCCTAATTTTTATCTAAAAATTTATTATTAAATATTTTAAAGATCAAGCCACATCATATTATTTAAAATATCTTTATTTTATAAAGTTTACCGTTTCTTAAAAAACCAAACAAGAGTATATTTATTCTTGGTATTCCTATAAATGCATATCAGCTTTTAGAACAATATGTGGTTGAGCGTCGTATACGTCATATTTTCACTCCATTAATGTGCCACTTTTCTCCATTAATAAATGCCAATCAAAGATAATTTTTTTTTTTTTAACAAATTTATTTTATAATCATAGTTATTTGTGAATCATACATATATATGTACATATATATATTAAAAATAAATTTAAGATTTTCGGATTCCTTAAAATGAAATCATCGTTATCGTATTGTATGGACTACAATTTTCATTAAACTTTCCTTATAATTATATTATTATATTAGTTCTTGTCAATTTCTATAAAGTGCAGAAATATAATTATGTATGAATGTATGGATATGTAGACTGAAAAATGAGTAAATCAAATATAAAAATATTTTAGATTTTTAAGTAGCAAATTTCCTTAATTTAAAAATTTTTCTGAAATAGGTAATGTAGAAGTTGGAAAATTTACTTTGGGTTAATAGGAAAGAGTGTGATGCATGTTAATACTTAATTTATGATCACTTATTTGTATGTTTAGGACCATAAATTAGGATTAATTAAGTCAGATTACAGCACTACTCAAAACCTATTTAATTAAATTACAATCAGGAACTGGATTCATATATTGCTAAACAGAACAGCCTTTATAGAGTATAAGACTTACTATAACAAGTTTATTTGAACTAAAATCTGTTACATGGTAACACACATTTGAAAAAATTCGATTGAACTCCATATTTTTCGGGTTGACACCAAATCAAGTTTTCTTTATATTATAGATTAAGCGTTGTCGACCTCCCAAGATGATGTGCAAGATCATAAATGCATCCGAATTTATACCCAACGCAATAGCAACAAGTTTTTTAACCAAAAATTACATTAATATCCATAATTTATGCGGGTCTGACTAATCTACGTACTTCGTCAAATTTCTAACTTTAACTTTGAATTCAAATTCATAATTTTTACTCAAGTTTTATGTATTTCAAATTTATGAATTGTAGAAGCACCACAGATACAGTTCATATGCTTATGCACCGAGAACTCATTGTTTTGGAATTTTACTCTTCCAAAAAGGCGAAATTGTAAATAAAATTTTTGGCATTTTTAAGCTAGATCAAAAATGAAAGCAGGATTAAAATTTTTACCCAAAAATCACGTTTTTTCAATTTTCTTCAAATATTCTTAATAATTGCACCCACACCTTCCTAAAAGCCATTAAAATTTAACCAACAAAATTGAAAAGAAAAAAAAAACTAAAATGAAAAATTCTTGTCATCTGATTACCTTATTTTTTTTTTTTTGGTATTTTTTTCTTGATAAATTAAAATCACACAATCAAATCATCTATAATTTCACCTACAACTTCCTTAAATAAATCGTTTTTAGTAATGTGCCTTGCTCAGTGGTTTTTAAATTATATTTTGTTATCATGCTGTCACAGTGATTTAAGGAAACATTTTGTTTTTCGTGTTTTTTTTTAATTTTTGTTGGTTTTGTTTGGTATTAATTTTTGCTTGTTTTCTTCATTTCCAACCCCATTCCAAATTTAAAATTCTTGTTGTAAAAATGGTTTCTTTTAAGTGTTCTCGAGTTTTGATTAATTTTTGAAAATTAAAAAAAAAAATATAAATTTTTTTTTTTATTATGTTGGTTAATTTTGCGGAAAATAAGAATATCTTGTTTGTCTTTAATTATAAGAAACGCAGAAAATAAACGAACTGAAATTTGAAGAGTTATAAAAATTCTTATTATTGTAATTATTTAAGTTAAAAATTTGTTTTACATTATTGTAGAACAGGTACAGTAATTTGGAGCAGTAACTTGACACATGTACAGTAATTTATTTGACATAACCAATTATATTGCTAGAAGTTCGCTAATTTAGACTTACACGTTCAAATTTCTTTAGTGCCCGCATTTCTAATAATTTTGAGGGCATATTAGAAAAAATATTTGAACCCAAAGCTTAAAACCCAGGGAATTTCAATGAAATTGCTTTTTTTTTTTAAATTCTCGAATATTAAAAATTTTTTATAAGTATTTACTGAGCTACTACTTAAGTAAATATCATTTATTAAGTTGTTCCTTTACATTGCTTAATGACAATCCCCACATTTTATTAGAGGATCTAAAGAAGTATATTTGAAATATATTGCATTTTCTAAGTGTACCTACGTAGCCTAGAGAAGAATATGCCTATCAAATTAAAACTATCTTAGAGACTATCAAATGAAGTAATACTATGATTTTGATGTCGAAGTGTGCTTCAAAGGATTATAAACAAAAACTTTCGGAAATTTTTTCACAAAAACAGCACAAATTTCTAAAATTTCAATGGATTTTGTAAAAATTGAGACCTATATTTAATTTCGGGCAATCGGTGTTCCAATACAGAAGCCCGGTTCTAATTACTTTAGCGCCTTACTACTAATTAGAATCGAAAGTAATTTCCAAAAAAAAATGAGCTCCACCCATTTTCAAAGCAATGACCAATATCAATAATCATTAAAAACTTCGCATAATAATTGCGTCCGATGCCCATTGCATATGTTTACTTTGCATATGATGGTAGATCCGTTGCTACCTATATAGCTTTATTTAAAAAACAAATTGTTTTTAATCGGCTTAGAATCCTTGGGCGGCTTCACACAAAATTTAAATATTTTTTGCAAAGTTAATGGACATTCGTCTTAAATTACGTTCATGACTATGATTGAAATAAGCCAATGACTTGGATATTGCATTCTGAATACAAACATAGAAAACCTACAATTTATTTGAATAAATATAGGTTTTGTATTCTTGTGTTTGCCAAACTGCAAGTACTCTTTGTTACAAAATATAATTGCGTTTTCAATATATTTCCCTAAAACTTATTTAATTAAAAAATGAAAATATTTCAAGTCATTTTACTAATTTTTAATTTTATTACAAGCAAATAAATTTAAATAAATTAAAAAAAAAAACATTTAGTGTGAAAAACATGAAAAATCCGAAGTTTTAATTAAGATCACAATGGGCATGTATCAAATTATCATAAACTGCATAAATCTATATTATAATGCTTACAAAATAAGCTTAAAATTATAATTTTACATGACTAATTTTCTAATTTTAATTTTTTTTAAATAAGAACAAAAATGCAAATTATATCATAATGCGGTTTTATTACGAACTATAATTCTTGGCAATGGAAAATATGGCCGTCATGTAGTTGTGGTTGTTTTATAATTCAATTCCACAATATTTATTTTTCTATTCTTGTTTTCATTTCTGTTCTTAATACTAATTAATGACAAAGCATTAAAATCATAGATCATTTCATCTTATCTTACATACTATAAATTAGATTAAAAATAGACTATCTTCTATAAGATTTATTTGCTTATATCTTATAATTTAAGAACATTACATAATCGTGTCGTTATTACCATAAAATATATGAATTAAAAGTTTTTACATATATAATAATAATTATTAGTATAGAATCATTGAAATTGAAAGCCAGCATTAATATTCATTACCATAAAATCTAAGTTAAGAGTTTTAATTTTAAGAGCAAAAAATAAACTTAATCTAAATACTTAGTTCAGAAGAAAAAAAGAAAAGAGTCATAATATTAAGTGAAAAAAAATAAGAATAACAAAATGAGAAAAAAATTAATACTCATATAGCAACAAAAACAGCGAGTGCTCTCTTGACATTTAACTGACAGCTATTATAATAATCTCTTAACGTAAGCGTTTTGTTGTATTACAAATTTTCTATTATTTTTGCTTTTTTTTGCTCTCTCTATTTTTTTAAAACTCATTAAAGTCGATAACCACCCTAATTCGTTTCCTGGAAGACATTCGTCATATTTACTATGTTTTCTATTCTATTCTATTAAATCTATTTTACATAATATGTTACAAGTGATATTTTGCAAATATAATATTGGCGGACATGTTAGTTTATATCGTGTTTCGTTTAGAATGCTCGTTATTGGGCTATTGAAGCGACCACATTATATAATTAAGAGAAGACGCATGTCTTGATTAAGTGCATACTTAATCGTGAAATCTCTTCATAAAAGCTCAAATTAATTTCGATTGAAGCAGGTTTAATACCTTATTATTTTAAACCAAAATTAGTGAAATTTTCTATGTTTTACTCATATTTTTTTACTCAATTATGGAAATTTATGTGAAGATAACGTAATTACGGTGATGACAGAATTTTGTACATATCGAGACCAGAATTTTATTTGTAATCCCTATTGTAAATTTTCATATACATAACTAAATTTATATGAGGTTAAGTCATGAAATATGAGGTTAAGTCAAGAAAAAAGAAGACCTTAGAAAATATAACCAAAAAATCATTGCAAAAATTACATTTTCTTAGCCTATATATATACCATGGATGTAATTATATTTTGTCCCTAATCTTCTTAATAAGTAATTTTATAATATAAATTAGTTGACATTTACATAATTGAATATCATTATTTGTGTCTTCTTGCCTTTTAGTTACAGTAATATTGCATTAATACGTAATGCTGGTGATGATTTATTATTACTAAGTTGCTGATTATTACTGTATTACCGAAATTTTGAAGTTAATACTCCATAAGTTTATGGAGTCTATAAGCATTTACCAAAATGCCGATCTAAAATCGTTTTGACTACTTCAGCATTATGCACTTGCAATTCCTGAATAAGTAAAAAAAAAAATCTTCATTTTGGCGTAGATCAAATCAGATGCAGTATTTTAAGACTGTAACAAATTAGTCTTTAATTTGAAAATTATCTTCAATTATTATTATACTGCTTCTACAACAGAAAAATATTAAGTAATACATGAAATTATTTCATAATCAATAATATCCTATAGTACTGAGTATTAATCACTTTTAATTTCGTTCTATATTTTTATCAAATTTAATGAATTCAAATTGAAAAAGAACAAAAACAAAACTCTTTTGTTCTAAAATGGTTTTGTGTTCTAATGACACTTCTATTCGAAAAATCACAAATCACTTTTTTTTTCTTTTTTTTTTTGTAAAGTGATTCTATAGCGAATTCTAAACCGATTAAAGTTAGAACAAAAAAAAAACAGTAAGAATTAAACCACAACAATTCGTTTACCACTCATTTGGAACTCTTAGTTTTTTTTTTTCAATTTTTTTTTTTGTTAATAATTTTAATTTTCGCAAGACCTGAAAAAAAAAACCTTAAAATATGACCACGCAACTTTTGTTACCATTTTAAGTGTTATGTTTGCTGTTGTTTTTTTTTTTTTGTTGGGAGCATTTTGTAAAACTTTTTAATTTTGGTTTTTGTTTTTTGTGTATGTGTTTTGGTTCATTAATTCTTTTAATATGTGCTAAGCTGGAAAGTACACAACTAAAAATAAAAATCCATTCAGCTAAGAAAGAACACACACAAAAAAAAAAAAGTTTTTTTAATTACGATGTTCAAAAACAAAAAAAAAAGACAAAATCCCCGAAAAAATCTGGTTCTAAAACTAATCGGTTCGAGTTCTGTAAGCACGATAAAAACGAAATATGAGTAAAAAAACGAAAAAATAATTACGAAAAAAAAAATTAAAATGGTTTTCAATCAATCCTTACCTTAGTTTCAGCTGTCTTGTTTTTTTGGTTCTTGTTCGACCAAGAAATACCCAACAGACCCAACATATCCTTTTCCCCACTTCTTTCTTATATGCCTTTTTTTCTTTCTTTCATTCTTTCTTTTCTATTTTATTTAAAAAAGAAAAAAAATTCAGTAATCGCAGTTAGAAAATAAAAGCTAAGAAAATAAATTGCAAAAATTTTGATTTTTAATTTGACAGGTTTTTCGATTTAAAAAGCCTAAAGGAATAAAAATTGTTGGTGTTCTTTTTTTTTTTTGTTTTTAAGTGAAAAAAAAGAGAATATAAAAAAATTGAGAAAAGAAAAAAATTTAAACCTGATTTTTTTAAATTTTGTTTTCTAAAGTCATTGATGAGTTGTGCCCTGCAATTCGTGCCCACCATATTTTTTGATAAAATAAATTTAAGCATTAAGAACAAGTTCTTTAGTGATTTTGTTAAGCAAATACTATTAATGACCATTGTGTGGCAACATCTTCCATGTCCAGACCCACAACTCTGTAGAAGTTCAGATAACTGGTATGCCTCGGAACTGTTGGATATAGAGTTTGTGAATTAATTTTTCAAATTATTAATTATAAGTAACAGGTGAATAAGGCAATAATTTTTTGACACTCAAGTTAAGAATACTCTGACAAAACATCATAAACACGGTTAATACAGAACAACGCTACAAGATTGTCTCAATTTATTTTTAGATTTACCGAATTATAATAGATTTTTTACTTAACATGTTTTTTTAGTAAGGAACATTATTAAATTACAGAGTAAGATCAATTTATCAAAAGAATCCAACAGATCTCGTATTTAATATAAGAATTTTCTTCTATCAGCGATGCAAATGATTTTTTGTTCAAAAATGTGAATGATGTTGATTTCAATAAGAGAACGGTGCTATGTGTAAAATGATCCTTGCAACTTATTTAAAGCAAAATTTTGCAATAAATTGATTTTGAGGAATCGAAATGCTTATAACTATTAAAGTGACCATATAATTAACGAAATTCCTCATTTATATATGGCAGCTTGAATATTTGACTTGAAATCAAATTGAAACTCAAGCTGCGTTTTTATTATGTAAGTTTGTAAGCCCGAAAACATTTAGTCATTCTACGTTATTATTAAAATTTCAAGCCAGCTAAACAAAATTTTTTGTTTGACTTGAATGAAGCCCGGCTTCAAACCAAGTAACGTTTATATGAACATAAAGTAGGGTTCAAGTCCGCTTAAAGATGGAGTAGAAATGGGGTAATAGTAACAATCAATAAATATTTATAATAATATGATTGATATTATTATCTTGGACACAAACCAATATTGTTACAATTGCTCCTGAAAAGCATTGAAAAACTATCAAATTTATTAATTTTTAATTCTTGCCTCCGAGTAATTCAAAACGTTCAAATAAATTATTAGAACCAATTGCATTTTAAATTCTTCTTAAATTATTTTGTATTTTTTTATTCTATATCATTGAATATTTGAAATCATCTGTAGCGCAATTACAAAGCACATCTCCAAATACCCGTATATAAAACATAAAAATCGACCCCGAAATTAAAACCGTCAAAATTTCGTGATCGTGAAAATGAAAAACAAAAAAATAAAAAAGACGATTTAGATTGTTTGAAAAAGAGAAAAAAATCCATTAAAAACATCAATAGTAACGAGCAAAAGAAGAAAAACGAAATAAAATTGCGATATAAATATCTTCGAGATACTTATATCGCGATAATATAGTAACAATAATCTTATAGATACACTTGAATCACGGTCCTCAAAAAAAAAAAACTGATTATGGTTATGGCAAGAACACACAATATTCAATACATGAAAAGAAACATAAAAATCATTTCAATTTTGCTGAAATTTTTGTTCTAAGTAAGGTTGCGCGCTTTCAAACTAAACGTTAATGTTTTTTTTTTCATTTTCATTCTAAATTATGCAACATTTATAAAATTTTAATATGATTTTTGAGTTTTCGTTTGGAATGTCCTTGCTCGTTCCACTGGTATGCGTTTTTTGGCAAATGCAAAAAGAGCTCAAGGGTTGCCAACAAGCGATTGGCAGGAAAACTACAGGAGGATAGTAAATTTGAAGAATTTAGGATTTTGTATTTTATTCAGCTTACACATCCTTCGCATCTTATTTAAATAATTTGAGAATCTGCTATATTTTACTGGAAAAGTACAATCTTCACGGCATTTAGAATTTTGGAATTTTATTTTGATTGACATCACATATAAGTAGTTCTGAACTGTAAATATTTCTCTAAATCCTCAATATAATTCTATTTAAAGGACTATACTTCTAGAAAATTACGGCCTTTACTATTGAGCCACCGTAGGTGTCTAAGTTTTCTAAAGAAATTATAAAGCATGAAGGCATAAGGCATATTAACTAAGAAGGCTGAGTTTAATTTCATTTATTTCCTGTTCTAAAATATGATTACCTATACGCTAATTTGAAGAGTATGCTCTGATGAGAATTAAATTCTAATTCTTCTACGTCGCGCAAGAGTCTTTTCCTTCCGACACATAATCCAAAGTAGTTATAGCATTATTTTAGCCAAAGAGTTGCCATTAACTTTCAAACGAGAAATTCAAGTTATAGCACTTATATTTTACGATCAAAATCTTAAAATATTGCATTACAACTAAAAAGTTTTTTTTTTTTTTCAAAAATTATTTAAGACAACAGCGTTATAAACTTTGTAGAGAGATGAAACGACATGGTAAAGGAGGGTGGGCTCACAATATTCTTAATTTTTTTCTTTTCTTTTTTACTTAATTTCAACTTGTTTCTTTATTTTCATTTTATTTTATTTTATTTTACTTTTTTTCTACGGTAAATTAAAGTAGAAGTGATGTGTCTGTGGGTCATTGAAATCTTTAAAAAGTTAAGTTAATTTCGAATTGAGAATAACCTTGGAAATTTCATTAGTTATTGTTAGTGTATAGTTAGAACGTTATAAGATTAAAATGTACAAAAATAAAAAAAAAAAAACAAATAACACACATAAGTAGAAAAGAGAGGGGAAGAGTAAGAGAAAGATAGAAAAAAAAAAAAAAATGTACAATAACAGCTAAAAAAACAAACACAACTCTAAAAAATAAATGCTACATACGAATAATTTTTTTCTGTGAATATCAAAAGGTAATAATAACAGTGAATTCATAATAATGTACAATATTTTAAGGTACAGGTGAAGATATACACCACTATGAAATAACGTTGTATGAATTTGAATAATAGAAGTATTGAAGATCTATGGTTATCCTCTTCAAGCTAAGAATAATAAAGAAGAGCCACTTTATGAATCACTAAATCGATTTGAAAACTAGCTGAGTTGATTGTCAAATTTGACAAAAATAAGCTGGGAAACAAACCATTTTACCATTACGCAACGTCATATTACTGCCCTGCAGGGATAAACCACCATCTCTTCATGAATTTTAAACAAACAAATAGAGAGTACGGAGTAATTTCCGAATTGAGTTGCCTAAGAAATCCGAAACTAATGCGACATATTGAAATTACGTGTAATTGTACAACGAATAAGTTACTTTTCTTATTATAAGATGACAAAAAAGAAAGAATCAAAGCGATTTAAAATTTTGAGACAATGAATCAGATTTTTTTTCTGTTTTTTAACTTTTCGCTTAAAAAAAAATTAAAATTTCTTGCTTTGTAATTCTGCGGAAAAAGTTAAAAAAAAAAAAATGACTGGTGTAAGAAAGAATTGTTTTATTTTTTTTTTTGTGCGCTTATGAACTTTTTAACGATTGACTTATTTTTATGGAATATTCGGCTGAGAACAATGAATTTATTTGATCAAACAGAATTTACACAGATTTATTACAGAGATTCTACATTCAAAATGAATAAACAAACAAATGCGTTTAACACTTTGTGAAATTAAAAAAAAAAATGGAAGGTGAAAAGTGTCAAAAATATGAAGAAAAAAAAACATATTTAAATTCAAAACTTCTACTTTTTTTATGGTGAATTAAAATAAAAGTGAATTGATTGTTGATTTATTTGTATATCCTTTCCAAGTGATGTAATTTTATTGGAGAAAAAGAGAGAAAACAATGATTAAGAACAAAAGTGTTGTTGTGGGCTCTAATTTTGATTTAATTCACTTCCGATTAGTCTCGTATTCCCTTCAAATATTCAACTTCAAATTCAAAATATTCAACGGTCAACAGACCGTTGCTCTATGTGGGGATTTTCCAGCTTGATTTGGTTGCATTACTGTGATTGATCGCAAAAAAACTTCGAAGAGTCGGAGTGATAAGAGCTATAAATTCAATATTTTCTCAGAAAGGAAACTTTCCAAAATTCACAAATTATTGTGTATTAATTACCGTGAAATGTGAAACAAAAGTTGTCATTCCTAGAATATTGAAAGTCTATTTTTCACATTCATTTAGAAAAATATTACAGAATTGAAACTGAAAATGGCGTGTAAATTATGAATAAGATTGCAATATTCTTACAATTTTTTGCATATCATAAAGATTCTCCTTAATGCTTACCTTAATTAATGCGGGAACCGCTTTCAATCAATGTCGAAAAGTCTTAAAGTAACTTTGCTGAAATTTAAATTCTCACTTGTAAGTGGTGAATTTGTTTTAGTCGCTTTTTGATTGATGTTATCTGCATTTGATCTCTGTTGAAAAAGGTCATTGGAATTTCTTTGGAATACAATTTGATAAATTCTTGCTGAGCCCTAAATTTATGCATTTTTTTTTGCTTTAACTATACAAAATTACACTGTTATAATCGATAGAACAGTTAGATTAAAAAAAGAACACTTGTTTCTTTAAAGACTTTTGTTTCCAATGGTCCTATTTTTAACACATTTCTTTCCTAAATTCCCTAATTTATTTTTAATCAGTGTCAAATTTTAAGTTTAATCTAGTGACGCTCTCCTATATACCCAACCCCTTCTGCAAAATGTTTTACAAAATTCCTTAACAGACTTTGAACTACGTTGCGGTGCTTCTATTTTAAGGAAACAATTTTAATAATGGAAGCTCATTTCGAATATGCGAGTATTTCAAATTTAGTAAGATGAAAATTGGCTTCCGACATAATTTTCAATGGATTCTTTAAATAGCTGTAATTTTTAAACCATAAATTACTTAGCATTTTTTTATTTCTATTTAGATGAAACCTTAATCCTATCCAGATCGATAATAATATAGAAAAAAAAAAAACAAAAAAGAATAACGAAAAGCTTTTCATGAAAGTCAAAAATTTGTACTCGCAAAAGATTTGAAAGACAATTAGATTTGCAAAACAATAGAAAAGACAAGTTTTTTTTTTTGCTCATTTTCAACTTTTTTTTTTCAGAAAAGTAGTTATAACCATTCATGAGATTTATAAAGTCATTCACATCCATTAAATTAAATGAAAAAGTTTACCCTTGAAATGATCTTTTAATTTTATAGATGCTTTATATGTGAAGATAATCATTTTTTTTTCTTCGTTTTATTTATGGAACTTTTTATATAAGTATGGTGGCTAGATAGGGTACAGTAAATGAGTTTTTTTTAAGAAAAAAGTGTTGTTGAATTTTAGAAGGAAAATATCAAAGTGTAATGAGAATTTTTTTTGTTAACTAGAAATTAATTACTGCACATTTAACAAATTTTTTCTCTGGAATTTTATAAATTTATTTAAAAAATTCTAGAATAATTTTTCGAATTTTGGAATGGATTTAGGAATGCGAATATAAAACTTGTATTTTGAATGATAAACTCGTTTCTGTTGATTGATACACTTCAGCTTTCGTACCCAAAACTGAAGAAAATTCAATTATTTTTACACTTTCAAAATCAAATCGACTCAGTCTGTTTGGTAACCGAAGTCAGTTTGAAATACTGGCGGCCGAACAACGCTTCCAAATTATTGAGCTAATTTGTAAACAAATTTGTTAATTGCTGGGGAAAAACTTAATTATTTTCTTCGATGAAACATTAAATCGCTTGTTTATAGAATCATCCCACATTGAATGCAGCTGATAAATGTTTAATGCTACCGTTTGTTTTGTTTAATGCTATCATTATTAACACCTTATTTTAGACTAAAGAATATCTTAAAATCTAGCAATATTTATACTATTTAAAACATAGTTCAATTCCGGCCTCGTGCACAATTGTAATCTTAACGTCAGAACTTTTGATGGGAACGATAATTTCATAATTCTGGATTTGACACCTCTTGAATATGTTAATTGACACCGCAATTACTAAGTATTGTTTACATGAGTTGCTACATACAATCTTCTATTTGAAACACAACAACGGTTTGTCACAGTTTCGCGTCCTGTTAGAGGAGAAAAATTTTTTAAAAAACTTTTCTGCAATTCGTTTCTTTGATTGCGTCATCTATCTGTTCTGCAGTTGTAAATTTTCGATAGTTATTCGATGAAGTATTACTGAACACTCTATAGGAATACCATATTTTAGAAAACCCAAATCAATTAACCAATTTGCCTCCATTCCAAGTTGTTTCTCATACATTTTAAATCAAATTGACTAAATGCAATTTTAGAAAGCACTATTCTTTGACAACAAATTATTTTTATTTTGTTTTGCATAGCACGAACATTCCAATTGATTTATTTTTGAAAAATATTTTGATTTTTTAAAAATAATGAAAATTTTTATAACAATTTAAATTTTAGAATAAAATTCGTACTCTATATAATAAAATTCCATTGGGGCATGCACACAGTGCTTTTTAAAATTCATAAAACATAAAATTTATTTATTGTTTTTTATTTTTTTTTTTGTGTTTTTGCAATTCAATAAAATTTTAATTTTTTCAGATCAGATCGGCATGTGTTGTCGGTCATATCAATCAATGGTCATGTTATTATTTTACTTGTTGTTGTTTGTATTTTTTTTGTTTTTAAAATTTTATTGTTATATTTTGATTCTGATTACATTTGTGATAAAATTTTGTGAACTTGTCAACTTCTAAAAGAGATCATTAATCTGTTTTATGGTTTTCAATAACGATATGTGCACGTACTTACTATTACATTTATTACTTTGTTTTCCATAAAGGATTTTCCTAATAAGAAATTCTGAAGAAAATGTAATTTTCTTGGATTTTGTTTTGTTATTGTGAACTTATACGTGGTATGTTCTAAAAAATATTTGGAATTTGTTTTTAGAATTGCATTTGTACTGCATTGAGCAAAAATTCTTAATGGGTTTTGCTTTTGCAATATTTTAGTACCGGGCAACAATTTTTATTATGTGAATGCTTAGTGCGTTGTTTCCTTTATAACACAGAACTCAAACAAGCCCATACATTTCATATAAATCCTGAAAAATATTGTCTTTCTACTTGTATCTCACATTTTTAATTACGGATTCGGATTTGATAGCTATGATTGAAAATATTGTATAAAGAAATGACTAGATTGTCAGCTTGAATTTTGTGTTAGTGCAATTAATTTAGTGTTGTTTTTAAGAAACGTTTTTGAGGCTCAAATTATTCCGAATTAAGACAACTCCAGCTTGAAAATTAGTAAAAAAGTGTAGAGTAGATGACTCTTAATTTATTAATTTTGAATATATTGCATACGTACCTGAAGTTCTTATAATTATAGCTTTTACAATTTTGAATTGTTCTCATTTTTTGTAAAAATTGGGAAGAATATAGTGAGAAGAAAATAACTTTGAGTAAAATTTATGGAGTGTATAAGTAGTCGCTCATTTGTCACTTATTTCTCTTCTTTTTCAATTTCTTTCTTCTCAGCTTTTCTCCATACAGAGAGCGTCTCTTATTTTAAAATTAAGTAAAAATTTTAACTTGAATATTTATTAAACACCCTACGTAAATTTTTTGAATTCGAAAATATTTTAAATTCACAATGGAAAATTGACAATTACATGTAGATGATAAATTTAAGATTAAATTAAAATAAAAAAGAATAGCATTAAAATGAATTTTATAAGTGGGTAGGGATTTTAGAAAAATGAAGATATAAGTCAGAGAAATTAGAATTTATTGTAAATGAAGGAAAACTATAAAAATATTTTAAGCTATAAACAAAAAAATTCTAAGAAAGTAAAAACTTTTCAATTCGTTTTGGGAATTGAAAAAATATTTATGGTGTTAAACTAAAAGTAAAAATATTTTCTGTATAGTTGTACTCATTTTCTTTTATTGAAAATTTCAATTTAATCATCTTGGGATATGAAAAATTTTTAAATTTTTACATGCATAATAACAATTCCACACATATAAACATATAATGTAGACGTTCTAGTAGTTGAAAGATTAAATTGCAATGAATAATTTTTATAAGAATTTTTATAGGATGGAAATAATATTGATTTTTATATTGGAGGCCTTTGTGTGTTATATTTCGAGCTGGCAACTAAGTAATTTCGCAATTTAAGTGGAAATATTATTGGTATTCTAAATTTTAGTGCAGGTATAGATGAAGTCGAAATAAATTGATTTCTGAGCATATATTTTGTTCTATTTCGAGTATTATACTAAAAACCATCCCAAATGTAAATTTATAAGTTACTTTAATCTGATGGAAATTCTTAGTATTTTTAAATGAAAGTAATGAAAATTTAATTTTAAGGAAATTTTCTCAACATTCAATATTCAAATCCCAAGTGTTCTTTATCTATACATTTCTATCTAGGCATTTTTTTAAACATAATTTTATTATTAATTTTTTTTTCTTCCAAACAAAACAATAGAAAATTCTAAAAATTTATTCTGCAAATTAAAATGTCAAAAGATATGATGGGGAAATATACACATTTTAATTGTGAAATAAGAAATATGAGCATTCTATAAATCTGCTGGGAAAATTGACCATATCAAAATAATTGTGAATTGAGAATTAAAATTTAAACTCATTGAAGGTCAGTTGAAATCATAAATTTCAATTTATATAAAATATATTCTATATATTATAATGTTATAGGAAATATATAATGTTATATATGTATAATGTTATTCCGAGGTGAAAAAATTCTACCCTCAATCATACTGAAAATTTGAGTGCCTATTAATTGCCAATTCTCGAATTTCAGTTAAATGAACAGCTTTAATAAATAGGAGAAAGAGTTTTACTGGATTGGAATTAAGATCTAATTTTGCTGCTATCGAATAATAAATACGTGACATAACGTGAAACGAAGGCTCTGTTAACCATTAAAACGGCAGATTTTATATTTTGTGTTAATGTTCAAATATCAAAGAAATAGGAAATTAAGTCGACCGAAGTACTCTTAGACTTTTAGGATATTTCATTGCAGAATGTGGTATATGTTTTTTGCGACACATTTTCGGATGATTCTTCTTACTTTTTTTTAGGAACTATTGAGAGTTCCTTTGATGAAAACTCTTGAGGTTCATAAAGATGTTCGATTGGCTTCAATGTCGAATTGCCATTTATTTAAATTTTGTTGCTGAAATCAGTTTCTGTTTAATATAAATTATATTGCAATTGTTTGCTGTTCAGATGAAAATTACAATACCAATATTACAATATTCTTGGTTTAACTCTTGATTTAAGGAATGCATGTTTGTACAAATTCAAATTCTCTTCAAGGACCAATTTTATAACAATACAACAGGTACTGTTAATAAATTATTAAAATATTCTAGTGATTAAAAATCGTAATTGTTAATATTTATAAATGATATACAAAAGAAAATATGTTTTATTGGAGAGAACAAACCCTAAAGTCACATATTAACGCAATAAATTATATTTATCAATGAAATAGAGATCGTAGCTTTAATAATTAACCAATCAATCAAAGTAGATATATTAAAATTTAAACAATATTCAATGCCACAATTCAACAATATTTATGATCTTTTAAAAAATATACGAAATTGTAAGGCAATGACAAAAAGTACATAAAATATTCTTGTATACTAAGAAAAAAAAATATTGTCAATAATTTTAATTAAAATTAAAATCAATATCCGGGAGCTTCTTCACCAAAATATATATATGTATTTATATAGAGTTTATGTATAATGAAAAGAAAGGAACCTATATAATAAAGATTCTATAAATTCATAGCGTTTTTCGTTAAAAGTAATCATTCATTCTATCGTTGGCTTCCAGACAACTTAATATTAAAATTGCATTGATGGCTGAATAACGATAACACGGGCATTCGTCTTGATTTTTTTTTCTTTATTTTTTTCTTTTCTATATTTTGTATAATACCTGTGTGCCATTTTCAGTTTAAATTAAAACGTTTTAAGCGTTTTAATAAATTTTCGTTTTCTTTACAGTTGCACATATTTTTGTTTTTGTTTTCTTTAACATTTTTAAATGTTATTACACTGTCGAGACACTAAATTATTTTATTTCAATTCTTTAATATTAAAAAATTTAACCTATGATGTACTTATAACTATAATTAGTTGTATGTACACATTAAATATTTATTATGCAAAAATAACAGCATGAAACCTTTCTTTTGTATATGAATAAAGAACGCATATACAAGTAGAATAGAATATGGTTAAATGCGAAAGAACAGAACCTTTACCAATCGTTTATTATTAACAAAAAAAAAAGCCAAACCCAATGTTTTATTATTTTATTCTTATTGGTTTTTTTTTTTATTAAATGATCGATTTAGATTGATTGCGTCTTCAGTAGAAAAAAAAAATTTATTGCGATTTGTGTATAAAATTTTTATGTTGGACAGTATTTCCAAAAATTTCTTTCCAATTTTATGAATTGCTATTTGAACAGTAACAAATTTTAGGTATCGCTGACATTCGAATTATAGTAAAATCATATTAATACACAATTCAGCAATTAACACTTATAAGCTGAATTGTGTATTAATGCAAGGATATATTATAGTACTTCAAAAGTCCCTATTTCCTTATTCCAAAATTCGGTTTTAAATATTTTTTTAACATATTCAGTTAAATAACTACGGGATTTCAATTGCTGAATAAAGTACATTGCAGATCATTTTACTTTTAAAAAAAAAAACCTATCATTTAAAATTCTATGTATCATATCGATTCATTCATTTTTAATGATTTTTCAAGTGTCAAAGCACTTCAATGCAAAAGTATTATTAACTTGACTTATTCAGCAATTAGCTGAATTTCAGCAAATTGTTCAGCAATACTATTTTAGCAATACTAGATTTCGAAATTCGTTAATAATACTAAATTTTTCATAATACACTCGTTAATAATACTAAAGTAGAGGACCAAAAATATTTTTGGTCCCTAACAATATCAACAACACATATTTCAGCACACTCTGTTTTCACCTTAAATACACAATTAATTTTAATACAATTTTGAATGAAACACGATACAATCCGAAAAAAAAAGAAAGAAAACTTTGCACGAAACTTACTTTTAAAAGCAAAAAACAAAAAGATTTGTTTTAGTTATTTTGGATTCTTCAGTACAGGTACTTTTTATAAAATCCAACAAAAGCCTAAAAGAATTGCGTGCCTCCGGTTAACTTTGGGTTTTTTTTTTTCTCATATTTTTATGCAAAACATTCTGAATTCCAATCAGCGATTTATTCTAAAAAAAAAAAAATAATATAAAAGCAACAATAACTCTTAGGTTCCAGAAACAAAAAAAAAACAAACAAAGAAAAACTTAAAACATCAAAAATGGTGATAAACGGCAATCACGACGATTCGCGATGACGAACATAAAACGTTAATAATTAATTATAACTTTTTTTTCTTCGTTGTTTTCTTTTTTTTTTGTTCTTCTTATTGTTCTTCTTACACAAATACATAATATGCATAAATATAGTGTACCCATCACATGTCTGATATTTAAATATATATGTGTATGTAAATGTACATTATAAACATTAAAAACAACTTGTCAAAATTGATTGAAATCAATACTATTATTCGTTATTACTTAACGAAAAGGGAAAGGGGTACAACGGTAAAATTATTTTTTTTTGCATTTTTGTTTTTGGTTTTACAATATTTTTTTTTTTGTTTTGGGTGTAATGGAAATGATGAAATTCTTTTTCGCTTTCCTTTAAAGTAAATATTATTAAATCATTGAGAATATTGGAGTTGATCTGACTAATTATGAGCCATCGTTTTTAGAATCTGATCACATAATTAATAATTAAAATGATATTTGGTTTTGTTAAGAATCTACAAAATATTACTTTGAATTGTAGAAAATGAGGAATCCATAATTAATTTTATAATCTGTTAATTGTTAAACAGTCTGCTGCTATTGCAAGACTTACGCGTAGTTCTTAGAAAATTTCATTGCTATAAAACGTAAGAGTGATAAACTAAGATCAATTTGTGAAAGAAAATAGTTCCCTTGAGCGGCTTGAATATTTGCGTTTTTTTAAATGATTTTTGATAATTACAAAAATTATTCTCTTATTGCATACTTTTAGGGAATCGATAAAAACTTCAAAGCGATTAATTGAGCCAATTAAAATTAGTAAGGTTTGTAAAAGACAACATCAACGTACAGGTGAACTTGCGTATATAAAAATACGAAACTTATATAAGCATACCTTTTCCATAGTGTTTGAATTATTTATCTAAAATATTTATGAGAAAACGATTTATATTTTTGGAAGTGAACACTATTGTTTTTCTGTTAATTTGTAATATAAGCCAATTTTATGAAAAAATGGATCTGTTTTAAGCTAAAATTGAGCGGCACAAGGTGTCTGCTCAAAAACAGTTTTGGTTATAGAAGATTTCCTTTAAAAACTTGAGTTATCAAATGAGAGTGCGACTCTCTCATGAAAAT
Organism: Condylostylus longicornis; assembly: GCF_029603195.1. Lineage (NCBI taxonomy): Eukaryota > Metazoa > Arthropoda > Insecta > Diptera > Dolichopodidae > Condylostylus > Condylostylus longicornis. Next base: position 3,890,843 of record NW_026577982.1, read on the forward strand.
TTCTTCAATAGCATCTTGAATTGAAATTCACAATTTGAAAAATTAATTAGTTTTTGTCTCTATTTAAGTTACCAGAATAATACTTTTGTCTTAGGAGAATTTTGTACGTCAGGATAAATAAGCCTTTGTCAATTATATCCGTTTATCTCTACTAGATTTTAATAATATTTTTGACATAAATCGCGATTATTTCAGCTTCCACACTTTTAATTAAGAATACTTTTTAATTTAGAATATCTCTGTTCAGGGCTTTTAATCAATAATTTATTCTGCAAAATAGAATTTAAGAACTTATTTTTATTGTTATGTGTAACTAATTATTTAATTCAAGTGAGTAGGTTTTGAAGAATTTATTGAGTAAACAAAATAGGTATTAATTTATTTGCATATAATTTGAGTAAAAAACTTAATAATATTTTAAATTATTCCAAGTAATTATTAAAAATCTTATTGGCTCTTATAACAAATTTCTAAGAATTCCAATAACGGCTTTATCCAGTAATGAGAGTCCGATACATATTTGATAACAAATACCAATATTATATAATAACATTATCGAATATTCAAGAATAACCCTTTATGCCAGCTATATAAAATTAATTTTGGATTCAAATACATCTTGAAATATAACAGTTTTATTTTTAATTAGCAGTATACTACATTCATTGAATACCTAAACAACCTAGTGTTTATACAAATTTTATAACTGAATAAACTTATAAACATAAAAATTTCATAACAAATTTTTTTTAAACCATTTTGCCAACAATCCAACAAACATCAAAGAACATTTTTTTTGGCATTTGGAAAAATTCTTTTGGCCAGTATTCATGATTTAAATTATATTCTACATTTTATTAATTCATTGACCAGCCTTGGCATTTCAATAAAATACTAATCAAGAAAATGAAAATAGCAAAAAAGAAGCAAACAGTTTGAAATATGGGACATAACCAACTTAGTAATAGCTTGTTGTTGCTCTTCCCTTCACCTTCTTCTTTTTGAAAAATTTAAAAACTAAATAAAATATAAAATGAAATAAAAATTAAATAAATAACAAAAGAACTGCTAAGAATAACATAAAAGAAGTGAAGGTATACAAACACCCACACCATATTGTTGTCGCTATAATTTTTGGATTGAGCATTCTTTTTTTTTTAAATAAAGCTTAATTGAAATTGCTAGTGAAATTTTAATGAAGTCAGAACTTTTTTAATATGTAAATATAATGTATGTGTATTCAAAATAAAATAAAAAATTTGTAAAATATTAGGGAGAGGAGGGAAGAGGATGGAAGATGGCGTGGACGCAGATAGCGTTAAAGAAAAGCTTATAAACAAAATATTTTGGGGAAACGAACAAAACGAAAATGATAAGAGTGAATTTTTGGAAACGATTCTTAATTTTTTTTTTTTTTTTATTTTTGGTAAAGTTCTATAAAAACAGATACGGACTTGTCCAGAGAAACGTAAAATATTTCAAAATTTTTTCGTTTAATAGTCTTAATCATGCGATTTTCAGCTCAATAAGAATTTCTTTTTGAGCCATTAGAGCTCATAATTAAAATATTCTGATTAGAGTTAAATGCACTTAGAAAGTGTAACACGTTAACGCGAATTTGCCGGTTTTTTTTCACCCAACTGTCAAACTTTTTAACAATTCAAATTGTGGAATGCATTCTTGCTACTTCAAAAAAGTCATTGCTCAACACAATTTTGTGTGATATTTAAACTTGAAAATATTCTCAATTCTCATTTAAATGAAAACGTGTAAAAGTTGTATATGCAGATTAATTGTTTTAATGAGGTAATTCTTTTTGCACCTGCATATTTTTACATTATATAGGTATATATGTAGATATGAAAGCATTTTATTCAAAATATTGAATTACAAAATGACGATATTTCATTGTAGTTTAAGCCTTAATAAAATTAGAAAAACTTTGTAAATGTCAAATTGAACAACATTGTACCGTAGAATAATGAAAAGTTGACATTTACAATTATTACCATTATTTTTAACACTATCACATTAGTCTTTCAGAATATTAAAGAAAATTTTTACAATGAAAGGAAATTCGATCTATTTATAACAATAAAATTCAATATAATGAGGAAAAAAAAAAATTAAAAATTAAATATGGATGAATCGCACAAAAACATTTCTGCGGCTATTGCACAAAACAAAAACAATTTTATGCCTCTTGAGAGGTCGAAAATGTCAAAATGATTTTGCTATAATTTTTTCTAGGTAAAAGAGATCAATAAAACAAATCATAATCTTGCTGGAATAGAATATTTTATTATTGTTATCTTCATAAAATATAAAAGTTATAAAGGTAACTTGAGACAAACATGTCATATTGTAGTGCAACCCTGTCAACACCAATTCAAACTGTCATTTTATTTAATCACCATTTTTATTGACTTAAAGACAATTTTTTTTTTTGTATTGCATATTTTTATTGCTTTTTCTTGTTTTTTTTTTTTTTTTTATTAAATATATAAGTATTTATAGTTAAAACGTTTCTATTTAAAATTCGTACATATATTTAAAGAAGATTTATGTGACTGCATTATGAATTTAATCTTTCATGTATAATGGGAAAATTCAAATGAAAATTTTTGTGAAATGCTCGCTTTAGCCTTTTAAAATAAAATAAAATCCGAAAATGTTTGTAATTTTGGACGTATGTGGTAATGTAAGAATGTTTTATTGTATTTTTGTAGAATGTGCCATATAATTTGGATGTCAAAAATGTAAACATAGTTTAGATGTTAAACAAATCATAGCCTCAATTCAAGCTTATTTTAATATTTGCACTTATTATGATATTAAAGACAGAAAATAGTTAAAGAATATGTTATCTGGGTACCAAAACTTAGCAGAAATTTTTGCTTATTTTAACAGAACCAACCATTTTGTGTCTTTTATTGTAAACATAAAAATTATCAATTTTGCTTTGATATAAAATTAAGAATAAAAATTATATCACCTGCGATATTTACATAGATACAAGTTGTTAGGGCTTAAATACTACTATACACTGCCGATTATATCTGTAATTATGCTAGTGATCTAAATATGTTCCTTCATATTTTTAAAAACTTTCTCTCTCCCAAGCATTTTTGGATTGAAATCTAAAACAATATAAAATGAAATGTAATGCTTTAAACATTTTTTTTTCCTTATTCCTCTCAGAAGCAGAGAGCTTCCATCTGGTTCTATTGTTAAAGATTTTTTTAACTTTATCCCATTCAAAACCTGAGTTTTCTAGATCCACTGTAACAGATTTGTGCCAAGTATTTCTAGAGCGACCGGGCTTTCTTATTCACTTTAAACTCATTCGGGCAATATTGCTTATAGGTTTCCTTAGAGTGTTTCCAGTGAATTTCTACTTTTTCCTTTTTTATTCGCTGGTTGGTTCCTCGCTTGTTATTGTCCGGACTTTCTTATTGCTAACAGTTTTCGGCTAGAATATTCGGCATATACTTCTGATACATCTGTTGATTCTGATACACTTGTTAACATACAAACATGTTACCTATATGTACATATATAAATTTTATTACCCTATATGTAATAGTGTTACCGAACATTTTTATCTCTTTCTATTCCTTGCCCGTACACATTGTGTACATAACATTCATTAACAAAAGTAGGTACCTTTTGTTGACCGGATCAAACTTTATTCTTTTTTTTTTGTTTTCCTTTTTCTTTTTAATTTTTTTTATACCCTTTTATTTTGTCCGAAGATTTTGTCAACAACTTAACTGTAAAAAAAAGTTTTGTTTTTTCATTTTAAAAATTTATTTTGTCATCATTTTTTATATTTTTTTTTTTTTTGCAGTCAGGTAGAAAATTGCGCCGCAAAAATATTTATATAAAAAATGATAATGTGAAATAAAAGAAAAGAAGAAGAAAGCAAACCTTCATACATAATATACATGTATGTATGAATGTGAGTACATACATACGCACACTGTAAGTTTATATACACACACACATATAGAAAATATATTCCATTCGTATTGTATTTCTCTTTCATTTCATTATTTTACATACTTAACAACCACGATTTTATTACAACAACAACTACAATAAAAAACAACCACAAAAAAAAACATCAGAATGTCAAGACAAATCAAAGTTTTTTATTTAAAATCCAAGTCAATCGTACAGTAAGTTTACTTCACTCACATTATTCTCTGTTATACTCTCTTTGCTTTACTTAATGAAAAATTATTTTGATATTGATATTGATGTTGATTATTATGAAAATATTTATAATGATGGTTATTCGCTTTTAGAATTTTTTAATATTAAATACTTTCTAGCTTCATTAATATTACTTATATTCTCTTAGGTATTTTAGAATGTAAATATGTATGTATATAAACGAGTATATATATGTAGGTGAACAGTAGCAATAAAAAATTGTTGTTTTTTTTTTTCAAAAATAAAAACGTCTATAATAGTTTTAACTTTAGTCATCATTAAATTCTAAACGCGTTCTATAAATTATCAAAGGTTTATACAATTTAACTATATTATACATATACGAGTATATACATATTGTACATGTTATTAGTATGTATGCTGCGTACATATTAAGTAGATAGGTTTATGTACTTATACCTAATTACTTTTTGAACGAAAGAACGCATGATTTAAGTACATACGCATAAATAAATATAGTTTTGATTAATAGGCTAAAGTAAGTAGCTAAAATAGACAAATAAAGCTTTTATACGGAAACATTTTAAGGAGTAACAATTAAGTCACCTGTCCATATTATACCAGCGCATTTGATTTAGTTCATGTCTCTTTACAAATAGAGATAGACCCTTTAAACTGAATCTGATTCTTAGTGCAAAATCTATTTCTCTAAAAGAAATGTTTAATACCCATCGTCTACTCCTAGTCTACTAATAAAAGACACTGAAAGTCATTCATAATTTGGTGAAGCCCCGAAGAGATTTTAAATTCAACAAACGTAGAAATGAATCGAATTGGTTTTTGGTACTGTCTTTACTTAGACAAAAGACCGGTTTAAATTAATTTTAAGTTTTTTCTTCAAATTTTAAACATTATTTTTCTTTTAAATATCAGCAATATGAAATTTTATTACGTAAACACTCTTTTTCGAACTCAGAATTTTACCAAATTTTCTTAAAAAAATTAAAAGCAAACGACAAATGCCCCCCATATTATGAAATGAGAATTTTTTGTATTAAATGTCCAAATTAATAAACAGTGAAATTCCAAGTTTATTTAATTTACGTTTTCATCCTAAATGTATGCAAAATACGGAATTATAACGTTGATTAAGCATTATTTCGTCACATAAAGTTATTGGGTTTTAAAATACCGTAAATTATTTAAGGAAACTGTGTTACTTTACTTTAATATTAGTTTAATTCTAATTTGTATGGCTGGTACATTCTTGCAAGCCTATGTTAATATTAATTTTTCAAATTATTTTTTTTTTTTTTTTGTAATCATATTGTGTGCGTGTATACTAAGTTAACCTAAGCATAGAGTAGCCAAATTTTTTACCGAAAATGGGATTAAAGAATTTTATTTTTTAAAATAATATTTATACCTCCTCCTATTTTTGGGTTAATTAAAAACTTTTATCTATTTTAAATTACAAGACATTGTTTAACCAACTTTATTATTCTTATAGCGTATTAAATTGTATATGTACATTTAATGTACATATTCGTGAATCTATTAATTTGGCCGATTCACAAATTAGTTTACCTTCTTTGTCACATGTTGACTATACAATAACCTATTTTTAAAAGTACTGGAAAATGTTATATAAAAATGCAATGCTATAACAACAAAATTCGTTTTAACGTTTGTAACATGAAATAATTCAGTGGAAAAAATAAGTGAGATACAATATTATGTTCTGGCTTGCCTCTTAAAACTGCACTTTCTTTTGAACGTAATTTAAGTATATAATTCTACGCTGTTTTAAGAGCTGATTCTTCTGAACTTCAAAAATTGATCTGACTGAAAAATTTTGAAAAGCTGATTTGAAAATAAAGCTAAAAAACGGAATTCATCAAACAACAATAATCAATTTCAGAACCTAAAAACTAGGCAATAAAAATTCGCTTGTAATTCATGTGTGCCGTTAAAAAACGTTCTGTAAAATTGTGTGATCGTTTTAAGTCATTCCGTCACCATGTCATCTGTAACATCGAACACCCTATATATGTATCAGAACTCACTTTAAATTTAATAAATTTATTCCATTAGCCCGCAGGTTATCCTAATCAACTTTATACTTTTATTTTATATTAAAAATATGCAAAATAATAAAGCGTAGAATTGGAAAAAAACAAGAACAAACAAACAACATACCAGCAAATAAAGGGTGCTTCTATTTGGCATATATTTTTTTCTTTTTCTCTTTTATTATTATTTTTCTTTTATATGATAACATTTTTACCTACATTAGATGTTAGAATTTTAAAATAATGTCTGCGTATTTTATGTTTTTTTTTTTGTGAACAAAAGAATTTCTGGTCGTCCCCTCTAAAGGTAAATATATACAGATAGGTAAAAAAATTCTTAAAATCAAAATACACGTTCATCAAATGAATTCCTTTATTAAGCCTTTTATAGTTGTATATGACAAGAACTATATAACAAGTACCTACATAAATTGATGTGTACAATCAGATATGTGCCTAATTTGTTTACATACTATATTTATATGATTTGGTTGGTGACTTTAAAATTAGGACAATTCTTGAATAAATTATTAAAGAAAGAGACGCAAAATAATGTGTGGTAATGTGCACATAGAAAAATAATAGAAGGCGTAAGACAAATAAAACGCAGAATGAAAAATATTAAAAATGTAAAAACAAAAATTTGTTTTTTTTTTTTTTTCAACATGGTGCGGCGGACATGTGAATTTTTTTTAAAAACAACAAAAAATTCATTATAAAATTTTTTTTCTAGTGATTTTAATTTCAATTTTTACGGCGCAAAATTTCTTGGCTCAACTTAATATTAATTGTTGCTTTTTGGTTTTTCTCTTCTTATTTTTTATAACACAATTTTAGGGTTTGGTGCTTCATTTTTTGTTCTCTTGTTTTCATTGTTATTGTTGTTGTTTTTGTTGTAGTATCTTCAAATTTATTTTATAGTGATCCAGGTTATGAATACCAATTTCGTAATAAAATTTAAATTAAAAAGGAAAAAGCAAAAATTTAATGTATTTAATAAGAATAAAAAGATTTAAAGAATTAAAAATAAAATAATTTTAAGCGTATTACTTAAGGAAATCAATGAATTAATAATAGAGTGAGAGAGAAAAAGAGAGCGAGGGAGTAATATTTGACGTTTAGATTTTTTAATATGTAATATGTATGATATATGGGTGCATTGCAGAGAGAAGAAACGAGAAGAGAAGAGAAGTAGAGCGATGAATAATAATTAAATTAAATAAATAATTTTAATAACAGGTAAAATTTTTTTTTGTTATAGAAAATTATTATAAATTTAAATTATTTTTAAAAATTCGTGTACAAGTGTATGTATGTTTGTTTAATTGTCAAATATAACAATAAGATTGGTTTAATATGCACATAAAATTCGAAATATTTAAATAAAATTTAGTTGTTTTCAAAATTTTATGTATTGAGAATATAAACACATGCAATACGACGATAAATGCGCCACTATTCAAAATACGAGTATTATTCACTTGCTCTGCATTTGCTATATAAAAACAATTAAAATTTTAATTTTGTATTCTCAAATTATTTTTGAATATGTAATAAAAAATTTTATTTAAAAAATTATATTTAAAAATGGGATGTGGATGATTTTGTAAGAGTTGAGAATTTTTTTTTCTATAGGAGTTCCTACATAAGGCTATTCATTTTAAGAATTACACTTAATTCCATGCAATTTATATGACTAAAATGGTCTGGATTTTTATATTAGCAATCGACTATAGTAGCTCGATCATTTTGTGGGAAATTACGAGAGATCTTAAACAATTCAAAATTAACTTTTTGAAAACAGTTCCCAAACAAATTAATTAGTTTGTGCATCCTTTCAATATTGTAACTCAATCAACATAAACAAGAAGCTGAGAGAAATGAAAGCACTCGAATTTGAACAGATACAATATTTTTTGGTTTTTAAATATCTACATATATTGAGATTATTTAATATACAGAAAAATTTAAAACTACATTACATTATTTAACTCCTTTACACGATTGTTAACCAAAATTTTAAATATAGACGTATCAAATTATCTCATCAACTAATCAGAATCTCTTACCATTTAAATGGGCTAGTTTTAATTAAATAATAATCATTATGATCACGCCAATGATTATTACAAAGCCACAATGTTTTGAAATTCAAAGTCAAATTTATTATTAATTTTACATTATGGTTCAATACAATCTGACTCATTTTGCAACCCCTATATGAAAACAGGTGTTTTTGTTTTTTCATTAATTATAAAGAGCAAACACTCTTTCATTTAACGCAATACCATTATGTCATTTTAATTAATTAATTTCTTTTAAACAAAACTAACTTATGGTTATTAAAGATTATTAATTTATTATTAATATAACAATGTAGTTGTTATATAATCTTTAATAATTCACTTCGAAAAAATACATTAGATATGAAATTATTTTGAAAAAAAAAAATGGGTTTAAAATTCGTGATTATCACATTAAAAATAAAAATATTTTAATATTAAATGTGAATCATATTTAAAATGAAGGTCTATATGTATGTATATATTTTAATGCGTGACTCATTATATTCAGTATAATTATAGAAGTTTCATGAAATTGAACATGAATTATGGGAAGGAAACTTCAAAGAATAAGAAAAATATGATTACAATCAATAAGGCTTTTTAAAGCAATGCCGATTTTGTTTGTCATTTATATACAAATCGATCTAAAACTAATAGAGTAATTATTAAAATGGTTTCCACATTCCCTAAATAGTAATAAAATTGCGGCAAAAAAAATCAATAGAACATGGTCGTTTCTTTAAACATTAAGATGTTTCCACATAATTATTAGATGAATCAAGCTACATGCAAATTCAATTGTAGTTTTGCAACAAACGAGAAAATCAAATTTAATTAAAAATATTACAGAATTTTACCATAAATAAATTTTAGCTGCAAATATAATTCATATTTCAGAATAAAAAACTAAAATCACACAGCCCTCTACACAAATATGAAAATTTCTACTGCTCTTAATAAACTTATTTAAAAAATAAATTTTTTTTACCTTTTCCAAAAACTTTCTAAACTAAACAATCTAATAAAATTTATTTTTCTCTTTTTATTATCCTATAAACTTCTTTTTATATTTTTAAGGTTCTGGACCACCGGTATTGTCCCAACATAATGATGAAATACAAAGACTCTATATATATTGTGACTTGCAAAATCAAATCAATCTATACATTCGAACAGATGTTCGAATTTTAAACGGAATCAAAAAATGTAAACAAAGATATTACTTTCTTATATGACAGGTAATAAATTTTACTTGGCAAAAAACAAAACAAAATGCATGAAAATAAAATAAAAATAAAATTTACCGCAAAAAAAAAGTAAAGTAAAAATACACCTACATAATCAAGTCAAATTGATAAAAAATAAAAAATAAGAAAACAAACAAGAACCGAGAGACTAGTAGTACCCACTCTATTAAAACCACAAAAACAAACAAACAAACAAAATAATGGGAAGAAAAAATCCTTACAAAACTAACTTACAACTTTTATAATCAAATAATAAAAACGTAGAATGAAAAATAAGGAAAACAAAAAACAAAATAAGAAAAATTTCAATTTCCTTTATTCTTTAATTAGAATTTCTGTTACTCTTATTTCGGTTTTCTTGTTGGTCTTGCAAAACAAGAGCAAAACAACTTAAAATCTTAAAATCACAATTTTACAAAAGAGTCTACTAAAAAAATTACAATATTCTAAATTGAAAACAGAAGAAGAAGAAGAAGACGAAAAATATGAGCAAAAATTTTTTCAACTGAAAACAAGAGAAATGTAAAAATTTTTGCATTTTCATCTTATTTTTATTGCAATTTTCTTAAAAAGAAAACAAAACGTTTTACATATACAAAACAAAATAAATATTACATCATAAAACAAGATCACATCCGCCATAATAAAACAAGAAAAATTGTATTTTAAATCATGTATAGTATTACCAGAGCATAAGAAATTTCCAGCAGCAAAACAAAACGTAAAGACTATATAGGTAAAGAAATTTTTAAACGAATGTATGAAAGTACTCACAAATTTACGTACATAGTGTACATTTACACAAACAATCGAATATTTTGCAAAAAAAAAAAACAAAAAAAAAAAAATTTTTTTTTACATAATAAAAAAGAAAAGTTTAAGTAATAGCGAAATCAAAAATGAAAAAAAAAAACAACATTAAAAGAAAATTACAAAAGACAACAGAGAAAAAAAAATTACATTAGACCGCAATTTTTATACATACATACATATGTATCGTAAACATGGAGGCCAAAAAAAAGAGAATAAAAGGTAAGAAGGAATTGTAATGCCTGTATGCCATCATCGTTCAACAAAAATAAAAACAAAACAAGTACATTTATACACCACAATTCACCCTTTCTCCCCATTTTATTCCACTCTTTTACATACTCGTATAAGAGAATGAACTGAAAATTTTTTAACTTTTTTTTTTTTACATTTTTATAAAACAAAAATAACATTCACTACTTCACCGCTATATACGAATTCTTATTCTCTGCGGCAAGTTCCGTAACAACAATTTTTTTTTTCTTTCTATTTTCGCTTAGATTTTTTTTAATATTATTTATTTTATTGTGTAAATCAAAATTTTTTTGATTTTTCTAGAATAGAATAAAATTTCCTGCTAAATATTATGTACTTGATATTGTATATGAAGGTATTTTAAGAGAGACGTGAGTTGTGAGTTTTAGGGAATTTCATCATTAACAAAATCATGTAACAAGATAAGGTTTATTTTAAATATTTTAAAAAAATTTCTGTGGCATAAGATTCTGAGAGGAATTTAAAATTTCTAACCAGCAGAAGCTAATCATGTTTCATATCACTCATAGCTGCCTATAAAGTTTTATGATTCGAAAAATAATTTGTCAACTCATTGTTGAATTGCGGTTGAATTATTTTTCCGTGTTATAAATTTCATGTACCTTACTGCATAAATTTCTTGTTCATATAAATTATTTATTTGCCAAATTTTAAATTATTTTGTTAAAAATTAAGGTTCATATTAAAAATTTATGCTTAATATAATTTCAAACACATTTAGAAGGGCATATTAATTACCAATAATTAATATGAACTTCTAGATATAATATGAATTCATCTTATGTGCTTCCCGATATGATATGAATTATTGAGCAGATAGATTAATATGTGCTTAAAAATTTATTTTCATTCATAGCATAACTTGAGTTCTCAAATTATTCTTATAGGATTATTTAATTATATAAGCATTTAATTCACAAAAGGTACTCGATAATATTTTGTATATACCTAATTCAATCAATCTATTATTTTATTTTAATTTACCTACGTGTATACCAATATGATTACAATTATCAACGTATACAAGTATGTAACATACATACATATATAAAAATAAAAACTTGAATATCCATAAAGTTAAAATAGTTAAAAAAGAAGTAAATAAGTTATAAAAGAATTAAAAATTTTGTTAAAAACAAAAAGAAAAAGAAAAAAGTACAGAAATGACGGAGGTCATTGCCATTATCAGCATATTATACACACATTTACATAAACATACACAAACTTATTGTATACGTATTGTGTTTCTTAAGTAAAAGATTCATAGTATGGTATGAAATGAAATGTAGATGGTAAAAACAAAAATTAAGTTATACTTGACGATTGTATGTGTTGTCTATAGCACTATACATAAAAATACAACATAAAATTTTTCTTATATATATAAATAAAATTGTATACTCTTTTAATAAATAAAACAGAAATTTTAATTATTAATAATATTATACAAAATTCATTTTATATTAATCTCAAAATTTTGTATTCATCTATTATACTGCGATAATATTAAAACTAAATTCAGCACATTCATTCAAATAACTGAATATTTCGTGAAAAATTTTTGCATAAAAAGCAAAGGAAAATTTTATAAAAATCAAAAAAATTTCTTTAAACACCATTCCTTCTTCTTCTTGTAAATTTTAAATACAACAAAAGAAAAATACACAAATACAAAGCAAAATCTCAAAAATATTTCTCTTTAAAATCTCAAAAAATATTGTATAATATAAGAAGGAGATTAAATTAACTCCGTTTTTCTCTCCATTTGAGAAAAAGAAACTGTTATACTAAGAAAATGTATAAAAACTGTTTGAACTCTATAAAAAAATATTATTAAATTTTTACGTACAGAAGTTTAAAATTCAAGCAACACAAATAAAATACTTCTATACTCACACAGAAGGAAACGGAAATAAAGTTTATAAAAAAAATATTTTGCTCTTTAAGTATGGGATGAAAAAAAAAGAGAATGATTAAACGTAGAGCGAAGAAAAATACGGCATTGAGAGATGAAAAATATTATGAGAAAGAGAATTTTTATTTTCTCAAATTTTTCTGTTTATATTTCTCTTTTTTTTTTTAATTTTTATAAGACGAGCTTTGATTATTTTTTGATTTCTTATTCTTTTACTCTGAACTTGACTTAAAGAGGAGAAGGACTTTCATTGTCACAGAACTTGGAATTATTTTACAGCTTATAATCTCAGTAGGTTTTATTAATATTTTATATATGTAGTAGATTGTGCATATACATATATATATATATATAATTTTATGATGTTAGTTGAACGGTTTTAAAACTGTTTCTTTGGCTGTTATTTTTACCTTTTTTTTTTTTATTTTAACATTATTTTTTGTTGTTATTCTTTGATGTTATGCTTATTTTCTTGTTGTTGGACTTAATATTGAATGTTTGCGAAAATGAAAGCCAAAAGAAAATAAAATTATTATTTTTTTGTTTTTCGTTTATTATTGTTCTTTTGTTTTTCTTTCTATATAAAATTGTTACTGTAATTGTTACTATCTATTGTTGTTTGTTGTTGTTTTCTTATATTTTATTGATTTCTTCTTAATTTTCGTTTTAATGCTTGGGAATTAAAAAATAATGAAGAAAACAAGGAAAAAAAAAACCTTAAAGAATCACGAAAGTCATGACTAGTGAATCTTAAAAACTTTTTATATGTAGGTACATAGGAAAATTTCTTTGGGAATTTAAGGAACATTTACATTGATCCGAAATATTTTTGATTATAATTCTTTAGTGCTTTTCAATTCAGAAGTACTACTTTAATTTGGCAATGGTATGCAGTTTTGTTCAATGTTTCCATAATTTATTTTAACACATACAGATTTCAATAATAAATTTGTATAAAGCAAATAATTAAGAAATACTTTTCTTACCTATAATTATATTATTTTCCTAATAGCAAAAAATTTTGAAAAATTGCATATTTTCAGGAAACACATAAAAATTTTAAAATTAAAATTAGAATGGAATTATTATTCATTAATTCAGAAGACAATTTTAGGTTCCATTCAAAGGACATTTACCGTAACTATTGTGATTTTACGAAAATTTTATAAGGCGTCGCAAAAATCACTTTTCGAAAAATCAATTTCATTTAAATTTCAGAGAGAATTTAATTAATATTTTTTATAACAGATGGTCCTGATATATAAACTTTTACATAAGATTTTACATTTACTTGCCTTATTTATTACCCTAACAGAATTATTCTATAACAAACTCTAATGAAGAATTCATTTCGTGAGAGGAGAAAGAAGTTACTCTTCTACATTATGAAATATTTTAATGCGTTGTCAGCCATTTCATTATTACTACAGTGCAGAAATTAATTTAAGTGCTAAATTTTGGTTTGGATACCAAATTTAATGACGATAACATTTTTCAATACTAAAATCTACATTTCTATGTACATATGTAATTGATTTCAATTCCAAATATTAAAATAAAAGAAAAATTATTATCAAATAAAAAATTAATTATTATCAAAAAGATTAGTATGCACAAATTTATAGCCCCATTCAAAGGAAACATCAATTAATATATTTTTTTTTTTTTCAAAAAATAATAAAATTTCTATTTTTTAATATACTAATATGGAAAAATCAACAAAAATTATAATGAAAATCTTTTATTTTATCATAAATTAAATAATTAAAAAATCAAAATGTTAATAAACACAAAAGTAATTCGATAACAATTGAAATTATTCATATACATACCTGTAGTTATATGCTGAATAATAATTGTGCACTGAAGTAACAATAATAATGCGTTCACAAAGGCTAATTTTATAGCCGCACTGCATAATGTGGTACAGAGAGAGATGCATAAATTATTCAACTTAATAATACAAAATTCACTCATAAATAACAATATATGATGAACTCATATACAAATCAATTCACATATATAATATAATATAAATAATTATATAATATAGAAGAAGATTGTATTTATATGTTCTTAAAATTATACAAAAACTTATATATAACTTAAATAATTTCACTCGTGTTTTGCAATAATGATTATCATTATTGTTATTATTGTCATCAAGATCGCCATATATCAATATCATCATCATCATCATTCACAATAATATTTTATTTATATATTTAATGTTACGAATATATTTGATCATCATCATAATCATCGCATCATCATTGCCATATGATCACTGTGATAATAATCATCTTTTACTATGTAATAATGATCATATTAATGATGATAATCAACATCGAAGCCTACGTTTAAAATATTTATATATAGGCAAGAAAAATAAAATAGGCAAGAAAAAACAAAAATAAATAGAAAACCTAAACGAATGTTGAATGTTGCATGCGATATTAGAAAATAGTTGATGCATTACATTGTAACGGTTCTTTCACGTTGTTCTTTTAAAATATACATACATACACACATACATATATGCATTATTTTTAAGAATTTATTTATACACACGCATACATACTGACTGAGTATACACACATGAATGTAATATTTATTTTTTAACTTAAAAGGTAAGTAGAAGTACGTAAATTTCCTTGCTCTACCTTGTACTTGTATGTTTCTTTTCTTCTATTTCCATATAGATGTTTTGATTCTTTCCGTTGAATCATTTTGCTTCTTAACTATAAAAAAAAAAAAACTTCTTTAATTCTTCAACTTTTTTTTTTTCATAGAAAATTCTAAGTAAAATTTTTTTTTTCGACTTGATTTTCCCATTCTTGTATTGCGTTCGTCTTCTTGTTCCTCTCTTTATTAACATTTTTAAGTTTTTTTTTTTATTTAATGATTATTCGTAGAAGGGAAATTATTTCAGACAAAGACGTGCTCCAATGAACACGAACAATTTTTTATTTGTTTTTTGGTTTTTTTTTTTATTATTTTTTTTTTATAAAAGCATGTTACAAATATTACACTGGCTATAAATGTATACTTGGCTACGATCTACCTTCAGTACATATTCTGATGTATATATATTATCGCGAAAATTAAGTAATGTGAATGTATAAAAAAACATTTTTAACGAATAATCAGGTGAGTATAGAAGAAACAAAAAAAAAAAAAGAAAGAAATTACGCATGTTTGTTAACCAAAAGTGATGTGGGGCTATTATATAATATGAAAATCTTGACAGAAAGAAAGTAGGTATAAATATAATATATATGTATATATATATATATATAACTTTGAAAAATTTTTCGTATAAATGCACTACTCTTGCTCTACACTCTATTTTTTCTTCAATTTTTGTTTTAAAATTAAATAAAATAGAAAAATTCGCGTATAATATTTGAGATCGTGTTTATATGATTTATTTGAAAATTTTAAACTGATGAAGTATTCATTTGCACAAAATTAATGAAAAATACTATATTTACATAATGTACATATATTTATTTATTAGAAAATTATATACACACTATGTTGTTTAACTACTCTTCCTAATATATATAGAAAAATACATAGTCTAAAATGTTTATGTTGAGAAATTGTATTACCATACGTAATATTTAATATAGAAGAATTATGTTTAAAATATTGCCCGTGAAGAGATGTCCATATACCAAATACTGATAAAGATGTCACTAGTTTCGATTTGATGAGAAAATTCCTTTTAATTGTATATCAATCAACATCAAGTATAGATAGGATTTATTATTATAATACTAATAAAATATTTTTTTGTCACCAAAGGGAGAATATTATGAATGGCGATTAAATTAACACATAAGTCAAATTAAAACACGATGCACTATACTATATGCGATTTCAACTGATCTTTGAAAATTTGATTTGTGCTTAAATAAATACGTAAATACAAAATCGTTATTGTAATATTAGTACAATTTCCGGTCTACCGTTAAATTATGTTAATACGCAATTTTCGAAAAATATTAGTTTAATAATTTGTATAAAAAAATAATTTTGCAATTATATACACTAAAAATCATTATAAATTGAGAAAACTCATTAAAATTTGAGTAATAGTACGAAATTATAAAAACTAATATATCCCGAAATTAAAAGTAATTTTCTCTTTTAAGTAATAAAGGTCTCAAATAATTTTCTCTCTAAAAACACAAGTAGTGAATTTTGAAATATTCAACTCTGAAAAGTAGTAGTGTTACAACACTACTAGTAAGTGTTATAATATTTAGCTCATTATGGGTAACAAATTATAGGTATTTTTTTTGTTAAAAATTGTTAATCAATGCTTTAGATTAAGAGAAGAATAGTAAGTAGAGAAAATAAGTGTATATTTTAGTTCTACATAAGTATACTTAGCTTACAATACCAGAATATAAATCATGCCAGTTCTTATAGAAACATATTTTACAATTCAGTTTATCTTTGAATTATCTTTGAACAATTATAAGAATTGTGAAAAAGAATCGTCACTAAAATATCCTATTGCTTGTAAGAATAAAGATTGCTTGTACATTTTGTATTCTCTATCAAAAAAAAAATTATTATTATTACTTTTATGCTCATATATTTAAATATTTATTGGATGATTAAGAATTTAGTAGGTAATTTCGATTTAACATTAACAAGTTCTAACACAGTTGGACAAAAAACGAAATTTCAAGTTATTTTTTCTATACGGAATCATGTTTTTGGAACAACAAAATTTCATGTGCGTATTTTGAATGTAATGTAAAAATATTTGTAAAAAAATTATTATAAAAAGTGTGTAGAATTGAAAAAGAAATATCGTTATAAAATAGAAAAAATTATTATACTTTTTTAGTTATACTACACGATATAATAATTTGAAGCCGAGTATTGAAATAAACCTGTTATATATGTAGGTATTGATTTTTGTCTACACTCTTTTTATTTTAGTAAGTAGGTACTTTTCATTTTTATTTTTCTTGTCTGTTTTTCCATTTTATAACTACTGAACCATTAAATGTGACTGGCTCATAAAATTGATTACAATGGTATTTTGATTATCTGTACATTACATGTAGTGGCATACAGCTAGTGATAATTCTGATATAAGCCGGTGTATATGAAGAGATAGTTGTAAAATTAATAACTAAGAATCTACTGTTTAAAATTTTTGATTTGAATTATACGAGTACATAGGTTACGAAGGACTATTAAAATAAAGAAATATTTGAAATAATCGAGTTGAAGAGTTGACAAGAAATTTTAAAACTAGAATTAATGTAATACCAACAACTAATTAAAATCCTTCCTTATTTTGCGGCTGTATTTGCAAATATATTACGGGGTCAGTTTATAAGGATTTTATAACAGGAAAACTGGAATTTAATTTTTGGCTCCCATTATACGAGTAGTAGTTTTTACGTCACAGTTAGTTTACAGTCACATTTCTTATAGAATCTTTAAAGGAGAGTTTAAATCGCCTTGCTTATATTGTATTTAATATTTGTTTAAATTTTCCCAGATTTCAATATCACTTCTCCATCAATTGGTTATCAAATATAGCCTGCCTACTCTTGAACAGTTTACAACCCATGAAATATAGACGTCAATTAAATCTCAAAAGTTTACATAATATTTTAGATTTCCTGTAACACATTCAGTGCCAATTCGATGTACAGTGTTGTATCTTGAAAATTTTAAGGCATACAAAATTTTTTTCATTTTATCACCAATTTGTATATCAATCACCAATGAGCCTATGAGACCATTACTTTATTAATGGTAGTTTAAGGATGCATTTTATTAAATATTGAAAATAAATTTTAAAATAGCCTACATACATAATTTTTATTAATAATTTTCAATTTTTATTTTTCAAAGAAATTTTAAAGACCGATACTAGCATTGAATAATATTATTGAAAATAAAATCATGTAGGCAATAAATCAATTTCAATAATACTATGGGTATATATGGAAATTTTGTCCAACTTTGTATATTAAATTCTCATTAAATACTATAAAATATAATCTGTGCTACATGCTAGTTAAAATACGTGCTTTAATATAAATCGGCAAGAAGTCAATTATTATTTCATAAGCTTATACTTATACGTTTACCAAGTTATTATTATTAATTTTAATTACCGCAGAAAACTTGTTGAACAACCATTATAAATCGGCTATGCATAATTTGTATGTATACACAATTTTATTCGATATTTTATGACTTTTTCTGATTGATTTATTAAACTTGATGATCATTTTTAGTTCTGTCAATCATGGCCAACTTTTATTTATTCTCTACTTATATTTTAATTCATAATATCTCTAGTATATATGCAATATTATAATTTACGAATAGTGTTGAAGAAAAAAAATTTATCACGAAAAAAAAATTTCTTGTAATAAATTTTCAATTTTAAAATTTCAAGGTCAAAGTCATTTTACAGTTAGAGGAGAGCAAATTCAACTTGATTTTCGTTTACTTTTTCTGCTTTTCTCTTTGATAATTTTTGCTCATTTTAGTTTTTTGTTATAGCAGATTTCGTTGATATTACACGAAAATAAAAAGTGAGAAAAAACTTGCAGCAAAAGATGAAAAAACAAAACGATAACAAGAAAAAAAACCTATAAAAAAGCTAAAAGTCAACCAATTTACGTCACCAAATTATATTTATGGTCACCAAAATATTATGCACATATTTTTTTGCTTCTGGGTGTGCCTGCCTTAACTCACTTTTTCATTTATTTTTCTTGAAAAATTTTTTTAGTTTTTTGCTAATTTTCTGTTTTGCTGTTCATTTAAGTTTATTGTTGTATAAATTAAAAATATAAAGAAAAAAATATTATTTATTGTAAATACACTTGAAAAATAATCACACAGTGCACATACTTACATGCGCGCGTATATGAAACATGCTCAGCAACATTTTCCATACATAAACTGTAATAATGGCAACAATAACAACAAAAAAAAACAAGAAAAACAAACAATGCTCTTTTTTTTTTTACTCAGAAAACTTTAAATCACTCTCCGTCGCATACTTACATGTCAAATTTCATTAAAAATCACACGTGAAGACAACAAACTTTTAAAAAATTTTGTTTTTATTGTTGTAAATATGAAAACAAAAACAAGAAGGAAAAAAAAATAAATCAATTTTCTCATCATATCAAAAATACATCAAAAAGTCAAACCTACAATCAAAATCAATGAAAATTGAAAATATTAAAAAAAATTAAATCAAGCATATCAGGTGCACCACCGCAACATGCGATTGTAAGAGCAAGAAAAACTGAAAAAATGGAAATAAAAAAAAATTTAAATGTGAAAAACATTGAATCATTTTTGTTTTTTTGTTTTTCTTACACTTGCAAGGTGTATTAACAATTAAAATTTTTAATAATGTGGTAATTAATTTAATTATCGTAACAAAATTAACATTTTTTATATTACCAGTAATGAGAAAACTTTTTATTTTTTGGCATTTTTTCAATATTTTATGATGGTATAGCTCGGGCGCCAAGATTTTCAATAAAAATTATTGTATATCATGGTTCGAAGTTAAGTTCTTTTTGTATTTAAGGTGGAAAGCTTTGTTAATAGTATAGAATTTTAATTACTCGCATTCATACAGCAAGGGCGACAAGATTCGTAGTTAAAATTTTTTAATACATTTAGTTTTATATGGGTATAGCTCGGACGCCATATTTTGCATTGAAAATTATTAAAATTTTCATAGTTTAGTTTATTGTATTAGTACAGCTCGGGCGCCAAAATCCTCAATAAAAATTATTCGGTGAATTGAAATTTCGACTTTTAAATTGCTGCAGTTCGGGCGACAAGTATTTTAATTGATTAAATGTATTGAATTTTCATTAACTTTTCAATAGAAAAACTTTACGCAGGTCTGTGGTTTATTCTATTATATTGGTACAGCTCGGGCGCCAAAATCCTCAATAAAAGTGATCAAATGTATCGAAATTTATTATTCCGAGTTGGTACAGCTCGGGCGGCAAGGCATTATAATTCGTTAAATATGTCGAATTTTTGTAAATTTTTCATTAGAAATACTTTAAATACCTCATATATTTTATATCAATTTGCTTAACAGCATCAGTTAATGGCACATAATTTCTATAAATTTACCTACTCTGTTTCTATATTAAACAATAAAAGAATAAAAACAAATTGCAAAAATATACTTATGAAATAAAATCAATAATCAATAATGTGAATACGAATTGATTTTCAATATTGCATTGCCTCTTTTTAAGAAAATAATGACAATTTCAAAGTGGGTATTCTAATTCTGCAATGCTATAGTGTTTCTCTAGAATAACATTATTATTGAATGAATTTATATTTTCTTCGAATACATTTTATGGTACTAAGGTTCAGTTTAATGTAATATATATAGAAAAAAAAGCAACGCCTGTGAATAAAACGTTGCAAAATAAAAATAATAATGTAAAAATAATAAAGTGAAAAAAATTAAGAAATGAAAAATAAGAGAACAAGTTGTTAATTTACATATAAATGAATATTCCGTGATACTAAATATATCTAAGCGTGCATGAGCTTCAATAATAAAATTTAATAATGGAAAAAAATTTTAAATCTTCTGTATACATAGTAAAGAGCACTTTTTTTTTTCAAATTAAGGGAAATCCAATTTTTTGAATTTCAAATTTATTTATAGAATGCAATCCAATTTATTTATCGAGGGAGAGAACCAAGAAATGAATGAGAACCAAAAGAATAGATTTATCAGGGTTGCGATATTCAATTATAAATTGTTTGATTAAATTTAATTCTATGATCTCCCTCATTGATTTTCTCATTTTGCAAAAGTAGAGAATGGAGCAATTTATTTCACTTATTAATATTATAAATAATTAGTTTAGTGTAATAGAATTCAAATCGATGTTCAATTAATCCTTAAAAATAATATAATTCGAATATAATAAAAAATCATCTAAGTTTCAAACCTTAAATAAAATTTTAACCAAAAAGATTTTCAATTTTGCTTTTTAAATAACTAAACTCAATTAAATTTTGCAACTCTTAATTGAGGCCTCTTTCATATCAAACTTTAATTTCATTTTAAATTAAAGTATTATCTGGCTAGGAGGAGCTCTCATGTTAATTGTCAGCACATTTATTTTGGATCCAAACCATAATACATTTTTCAAATAAATTGATTTCTTCCAAATGATTTTTTCATTTGATCATGCTTTAAAATTAAAGAAGTTATCAACCTATATCACCAAGTAATATTTAGTCTAACAATTTTAAAAACTTTATTATGGACACAAACCATTTGTTTGAATTTATTCGGATTTACAATAACAATATCTAATTTTTCAACTTATTGCAATAATGGCCTCTACTATTTTCTTGAAAATCACTTGAAAATTACGTAAACAATCAATTCTCTTGAAAACTGCATATAAACTGCATTTCTCTAAACAAATTCCATTTAAGATATTATTAAAAATCTTAAAAATATAAAGCTGACTTTTATGATTGAATAAAAAATAAATTTATAAAGACTTGCATTGAGATTATCATATTAAATTAACAATTTCTTTAATTTAAAAAAAAATATTGAAAAATTACCTTACATAACACATAGAAGAATACCTCAAGAACCGGTGCACTCGTTCTATTATGTAGTTGTATATATACATACGTTAAAAGTTATTTCTTAATTAATTATTTTCATTCCTGACTTTACCTTATTCAGTGTTAATATATAAAATATTTTGTAATGTCATCATAAATGAGGACTATTTCAAGTCACATATTGAAAAATTTTCAGGAGAATGATTTAAACTATTTGTGCCTTTTAGTATTTAAAAATTAGATATCATATAACTTAGAAACCCTATATGCTTAAATTCCACCTAATTGAACTCTAGAACGATTTCTTTATAGAAAATCACAGCTTGGGATACCTTAAGATTAGCAATTTTTGAAATTTTTATTCATCAATTTTGAAAAGCAAAAAGAAACTCTGGCAGATCACTTGTGTTAAGTCACAAAAATTAATATTAAAACCGAATGAGTAAAAAGAAACACAAATTTTTGGCAAAAAGTCAACTTAGAATAATTCTGATCTAGACTTACAACATTTTTAGCTTATCATTTTATGAAGCATTATTTTATGCAATAATAATAATATTGAAGAAGGAGATTATTAATTAGAAAGTAATCTGGTTTATCAAATTTAGTAATACTTTTTCTTTAGGGTATAATAATAAAATCTAATCAAATAAATGTTTGAGTGTAATGAACTTTTAATTGTTTTTTAGTATATAAGGTAATAAATAAATAAATGAAATTTATATTATATTGAATACAAGTTTATTATCAATTTTATTAAACGTGCACAATTAAAAATAAAATGGTAATTTAGAATTTTATATAGATTCTAGTATATATTCTATTGATATTTTTATGCTATAAAAATTATTTATGATAATTATTGTTCGAATAGCTAGATTGAATTACATTTCATCACAATTTCTATATAAATGTATACTTAAATATTTGCGTTACCAATTATGAACTGTGAAATTCAAGTTATTTTATAAAAAAAAAAAAAAAATTATTTTCTAATTAATATTCAGCACCTTAATATAATAAAAAACAATTTATTGCTTTATTAAAATTGAAAATTGTGTGAAGAGCATTGACATTTTACAATGTATGGGGATAAGATAAATTGTTTTTGGTATTTAAGGAAAATCAAATTGATTAGATGTTTATGAACTTTAAGATTTCTATGTAATAATTAATTTTATAATCAATTAAAAATTGCCATAAAAAAAGTGTTGTAATATAGAAAACAGGTTTTTCATTTCATTATTGATTAATTTAGGCAATTGACGTGGTTAAATAATATCCCAACTGGTAATACTCCAATTAATGTTTGTTTTGTGACGTTTTGCTGCCACCATTTCGCAAAACTCAAATTACCACAGTCAGCTATTTTAAGCGATTTTACAAAATAATCTAGTTCCACTGCGTCCATTTAATCATACATGACTATTTGAGATTCTTCTTACAACTAGAAATTTCTATCTTACTGAAACTCGGATATAACAAATTGATGTCCTACAATATTAGTTGAACATTTTAAAAGAGAACAATTGGAATTTCCGTTTAATAAAATTTTAGAATAGTCATAATGTTAGATCATACAATTTATAACAGTAATAATTTGGTTTGAAATGAAGAACATATTTTATAAACGGATTCCATAATGCTGACACTTATTTGAGTATTGCAACTGGTATTTTTGTTTTATGAGTTCAGTTTGATAACACCAAATTAGCGTTCTATGTTAATTTACAGAATTTCGACAAAATTTATCTTAATTTTTGGCCCCTGTTAGTGATTTCTAGATACAAATTTATTTTTTATGAATATTCTTTAAAAAAAAAAACTCCTGTATATTGAAGCTTACAACTTATTGTTTGTATTATCTTTGCTTGATCTTCCATTACAAAAAAAAATAATTAAAGTTTCTCACTTAAATCTTTTGTTTTAGCAATTCAAAAATTTATTTTCTTTTCATAAATTCTTTCATAACTTTTGAATAAGATTAAGAAAAATCATTAGAGCGTATAATTCCCTTGCTATTTTATTTATCCACAATATTATTTTTATGAATCATATTTTAATTAATTTCAATTTTATAATAGATTATTATTATTTTTGTTGTTTTCTTTCCTATTTAGATAGCTACACAAATATCTACTTTATATAAATTATTACAGTTTGATGAAGTGCTTCTGATTTTAACTAATTTGAGTTGATTAATAGTTTGGCTAGGTATGACTAGCTATCGTTTTTCTTGTTTACTTTTAAACTTTTGAAAAATCACTAGAAGAATTTGGTTTAGTCACAAATCATGAAATTTTTCATTAATAATATTTTTTATTATATTTCATAACATCTTGAATGTGATGTGTACTTTTTGTTTTTATTACCAACAATTATTATACATAACAATTGTATAGTTATGTTAGATTATTTTTAATTTTGTAAAAAAAAAATTCTAACGTAATATGAGTTGCGTATTATAATAAAAACGGATTACAATATTATTGAGAGCATAGAATAAGAAAGTGTTGTAAGTGATATTTTTAAAAAATAAGGAAAGAAATGAGATTTTGTATTTTTCCATAGACCACATGGAAGGAAGAGTAACGGTAATGTAATCAAAATAAAACTCCCTATGAAAATCAATAAAAAATATTTAACTTCAAATTCAACATCTCTTTCGTCTGAACCACATAAATTAATATTGAAATTTTAGTTAATTATTGTGAATAATTAATATTATACGATTTAGTTGGATAATAAAGAAATGCAGCAACAAGTTATTCTATATCGAATATTATTTCTTAGTCAGATAAATCAATTAATTGAAGAGTGAATTGAAGTTTGTCGACCATTTGATGCGTAACGAAAAATACTTCATAGCTGATTTTACAAGAGAAAATTAAAGGAAGAAGGCGTGTGGGAAGAAACCAGATATTTTGGCTCAAAAACATAAGGCAATGAACTGGCATACGAATAGTAGAAGAGCTGGTACATGTTACAAAAGACAGGGAGGAATACAGGAATGTAGTCGCAAATATCTAGTATTGGATATGTAGAAGAAGAAAAGAAGATGAGTAAATTAATTTTTAACTGGAAATTTACTTAAAGTTATGCATATTATGTCACAAAACTGTTATACGTATGTTCAAATACTTTTATACATATGTTTGAATTGTATTATAAATTTGCCTTACTGTGTATGTTTTTGATCAATGTTAAATTCTGTTTCAAATTAACCATATCTGCCTGTATATCCGACTGCCAACGATAACTGAAGAACTAATTGAGCTAACTTCACCAAATTTTCACACATAATTTATAATTAAAAATGCCGAACAAGTTCGTACGTGTATTACACACTTAATACAATCAATTAAGTAGGGAAATTAATGAATCTATTTTTTCTCGTTTAATACAAAACTTGACCATAAGAAAGGAGGGGACTCAGTTTAGCCTTATTTGATGTTTTATTAGGTTTATTAAATATAAATATGTGTGTGTAGTTTAAAACATGTGCAATTAAATTTAAATATTTATGGTTTCAATACTCAAAAAATCCAAATTTATTCCTGGAATTTAAAAATTTTAATTCTGAACAAATATCATTATTATAATTAAATGGAATGAGTTCCTAATGTATTCCTTGTGAAATTTTATATCACACACCACGAGAGAGACAAATAAATTAAAATTTTTCCATACATTTTTTACAATTTCAATTACCACCTTATATTTAAAGTTCACTTACATTATTTTCTATTATAGGAATACATAAAATTTTCGCTTACATTAATAATTGATTTTAAAACCTTATAATTTTCTTCTCTTTATTTTTATTTATTTTTCTTTTTTTTCATATTTTATGTAAATATTCATGATGTTTTATTTTTTTATATTACGATAATCTTTTTATAACATTTAATAATGTAAAATTACAAAGTAGCATTCAAAATGAGCTTAAATCTCATAAGAATAATGTTATTACATGATTATAATGTAAAAAAAAAAATTTTAATAAAGTATTAAGAGAAAAAAATAAAAAAGAGAAAAAATTAAATAATAAAAAAAATTATAAGAAAATTTAAGCAAATTATTGTCACTCCCAGACACGCGGGAGAATATTGAATGAATAAAACAAAAAAAAAAAAGCAGAAGAAAAAAAAAAAAGAGAAAAATTTTATTATAATATGCTCGTTTGATCACCATAACACTGCTATTAGTATAGATTAGTGCTATTATTCATTTTGCGCGGTAATTATTTTTTTTTTTTTTTTAATTTGTTATTACTGTTTTGCGTTTCTGATTCTTAAATATTTTAATTGTCATTATTTTTATTATTATGTGAATAAATTGCACGTTCTTTCAAAATAATGACACTTCAAATTGGAATGTGTTCTGATAAACTTATAATGACATCAAATAATATATTTTAACTTACATATTTTTTCTTCTTTTCAGATCAGATCAGATCTTTATTGAAACCTTGAATATTCAATTCAAAGGTTATAATGTTATACTATATAAGTATATTGAATTTATGAGTCTATTTAATTAGCTTACAATCATTTAAATATTTGAAATTAAGTTGCATGATTTGAGCTGAAATCATGTGTTAGTAAATCTTATTAAGATTACAATAATTATGTTTTGTAAGAAAATTATTAAGTTTGAGGACAATGTTTGCATTTAATCAAATTGTAACAAAAATTTATGTAAAATGAAAAATTCTTCAACTTTATCTTAATTATTTCATTGAATTTATCAAATTTTTTAATTAATTAATTGTGTTGTCTATATAGGCAATTTATATCTCCAAAAATCGGATTGATTACCAGAAATTTTAGTAGTTTATCACGTTTATTTCTTTATATGTATAAATGGTTTCTCTTTTAAGCACGTAATAATGTAAGGATATTAAAATTAGTGTATTCTATAATTCAGTGTTAAAATTATGTTCCTGTTTAAATGAATAAAGCCTAAGGCAATCATTTTATTTGAAAGCCTTATTCCATTCTTCGAATCAATTATAGATTTTGTAATTGAAATAAATTATATTGCTTGCATGTTTGATACCTCACGGTTGGCTTCAATTAAACTATAAATTTTCCTTAATTTTATTATTTTATTTTATTTTTTATTTTTTGTATTGTGAAAAAAAAACATAATTAATGTGACATTTCGATGAAATTGAGTGTTAAAATTAATAACAAAAAAAAAATTATTTTTATTTTAATTCTCTTTTTTTTTTTTTTTTTCTGTTTTCATTTAAAATAACATTAACATTACAGGAAAGAAATTTGATATTAGAGGAAAACGAAAATGGAAAAAATCAAACAAAAAAAAAACAGCAAAATGTTAAAGGTTTTCGTGCATTCATGAACTTGAAGATTATATGTTAGCTTGTATATAGCTAGCGTGAGCGTGCGCGCGCGCTCTTATAAAATAACAAACCGTAAAGAAATAATAGAAATATAAAAAAAAATATACAAAAACAAATGGAATACCTATACCAACCAACCATTATTTGAATGCGGTAAAATGGCCTTGCCCAAAATAATTTTCAATAATGGTAGATTTTGAAAAAGAAGTTCAAGGCAATTTATTTGTTTTTTTTTTTTTGTTTTGGTGTGTTGGTTTTCTTAAAAAAATTTGCATTAACAAATCACATTGAAATTATGTATAAGATAATGGTATATGCAATAAATTTAAAAAGCTGGCAAGATTTTTTTTTTTTGTAATAGAAAATTTTAACGGAAATAATAAATTTATAAGGTTTATTTAGAAAAAACAAAAAAAAAATAATAATAATAAAAATATTCATAGTAAATTTTATTGACCTAGTTTTCGAATTAAATGCAAAACGTAAACAAAAAATTGATTATATTATTGTGAATGCATTATGTCACATGCATTTATCATATTTTTCCTGTATAGCTAATTTAAAATTTACTTTAAGAGCTCATACATATTTAGATTTCTTTTTGTGTAACATGAGGCATTAACATTAAATATACTAGTATAATATAGTATATGTAAATTAATTGGGAGGAATTAAAATTGTGAACATTAAATGAGACAAAGGAAGAATAGAATATGTTGTCTTATGGACAGTACTCGTATGTAATATGGCTGCAATATTAATATACAAGGCCATTGTAATAGTATATAATTTGAAATCATTATTTTGTAAAGAAATTAGAAATGAGAAAACTGAAGAGAAAGAACATATTATTATTAAATTTTTGAAATCTTGAGAGGTTTTCTAGAGAATATCAAATGAAAATCTGTTAACAATTTGTAACTGTTATATTGCTAACATAAAAAGCATTCTAGTACGTACAATACAGAGAGTGTACAGAAATGAGTTGCGTTTTAGGTATTATTATATAATAGAAATTTGTCTATAAAATTGCAAAAAATCGAAAAACCAACATTCCTTAATTAGTACTCTCAATTAAAGATAGAGGAAATTTTATTTTCTTTCAAGGGACTCAATTCATTTGAGTAGATATCACGCATGCATGTATTTCATTATAAAAAAAAATATTTTATAAAAACATCTACGCCAATCCTATAACAGCCAACATTTTATCAGAATTGTATAACACTTTTTTATCTGTAATTTAATTTAAATAATTTTCTTAACTAATTTTGTATATTTTCAAATATAATTAAATAAAGCTGGGTCAAACCAATGGTTTGTATTGTAGCACTTTTCCCTTCAACAAGTGAAAATACTGCTTTTAAATGCAGTCTATGTATACCTATCACACTATTAAAATTATTTTCGTTCATATACAAAACTATTTCTAGGATTGCATATATTTAGGATGACGCATATATGCAGTCTTTGAAATAAAGCAAAAATTAATATAAAAAGGGGTTAACATAATGCTCGATTTTAAGGGTTAATTGTGTGAATTAAGAAAAATAATTATATTTTTTAATTTCACGGAATTTACCGTTAGCTTTTTGCGTTTATAAAAATTTGGAAAAGTTTGCGGTTTCGGAAATATAAGGTGTCAAAAATTTAAATTTTACGAATTTCAAGAGGTGATAACTTGAGAGGGGGTGGAGATGGAAAAAAATTTTCTTCTAACGAAATAAACTATTTGCTAATGTCTAAAAGCCCATAAAATTTCAAGCTTCTACAAGGTGGGGTCTAGAAGAACAACGACATCAAAAATTTGGAAAAAAAGGACTTTAAATAACGGTAAATTTGAGCGGCCATTTTGTTTTTCTAAAGTTTAGCTATAGTATATCGCGCTAGGGGAAGAAAGCCGCTGCCTTTATGCGTTTGCAAAATTTCAAAAATGCTTATGGTTTCATTGCAACAAATAGTTAAAAATGGCCATTTTTAGGGTTTTGGGGGGGTATAACTTCTAGAGGGGGGGAGATAGGTAAAAATTTTGTTCTACGGAAATAAGTTTCTAGGAAAGATCTATGTGCATACAAAATTTCTGCTTTCAATCTTCAAGGGTGTAGAAGTTTTGTAAACAGACACACGGACAGACGGACGGACGGACGGACGGACAGAGTGAAACTAATAAGCACTTTTTTCAAAAAAATTTTTGGAAAAGTGCTAAAAAGACTATTTTTCATCTTTATTAGAAAAACTTTAAAATCCATTCGGTATTATTTTTCAAAAAATTCAAATGAGGAAAAAAATTACACAATTTTTTTTTTGCAAAAAAACATTTTTTCATTTCCGAGAATAATTTTTAGATTTTCCAATTGTAAAAGTGTTGTGTAATTTTCAAAAATCTAAAATATATAAAAAGAAAAAATTCATGATTTCAAAATGAATTTAAATTAAAAATCAAAATAAGAAAAATGACTGAAATATTTCCATAAAAAATTTTTCAAACCGTACATTTTAAATTTTACTGTACTTAGTGATTCGAAACTGCTTTTTAAAATCTTCGGGATTTGATTCGTTAGAGTGTTTTAAGAAAAAAACTGTTTGGAGATCGGACGTCTAGGGATTGTTTTGGAAGATTAAATGTAATCAGATTGAAAAGATTCTGTCTTACAAAATAAATAAGTTGTAAAGCTATTTGTCGTATACAGTTTTCTCAACTTTCCCTTAACAGATTAATCTTCATAGGTTTAATGTCAACAATTGATGTCAGATAAACGGTTTTCGAGTTGTATCTGGTTAAACATGAAATTTTGAATCGGAGAATTTCAAATTTTATTTAAAAATCCCAGAGATTGCCACACAATTTCTGGACGGATCACCCAGTATGTCTCAAATGAAAAACAATAGAAAATTTATAAATTTCACTTTTTTACATATAAATTAAATTAAATTTTTTTTATAGTTCAAATAAAGAAATTTATTTAGAAAAATATTGAAATGGTAAAAATTTATTTGTTATATACTATAGGTGCCCATATGTCGGAATACTTTTGCTTTCTATATAATAATTAATTTTTTTCAATTTAAATCTTTTTAGGACCAATGAAATGTAAAACAATTTTATATTGCATTTTTAGTATATTTAAACGGTTACCCAATCAATCACGTGGATTTTTGCATTTTATATTTTATAACATACTGTACCCTTAGGTCTAGGAATATGTAAGAATGCATTTAAAATTTAGATTGGCAGTGATCCTGAATATTGAATTAATTATTTAAAATTAAATTAAAGATTTTTGATTAAATTTGGTTTAATAAATTGGAATGTAACGTAAACTATTATTTAATATTAAAATCAATCTGTAAAATAGTTAAATTAAAATAGGATTATTACTCAATATAGAGCTAGTAGCACAATCATATAGCACTATCAATATCATAATAGTAGCACTATTGTGCTACTAAATATTAATATTTTACCGAACTACTAAAATATTTTACAGAATTAAAGCAGATTGATATCGAGAATGCGAAAATTTTAAAAATAATGTAAACATGTGACTTTTATTTTATTTAACAAATTTCCTTCTTTAGTTTCGGTGTAATATGGAACGCCTATAAGTATGCTATTCTAATAATAATAACAATGCTTCATATATCCCAATTTGCTCTTTTGTTGAGTAAGGAAATACAAAAATTAAATAAAGCTTACAAATATTCCTACACACTCGTAGCTACATTTTTTATGACTTACCCGCCTTGAAAATCGTTTTCTTTACAAAAGCTTAACTAACTTCATAATTTCAATTAGTTACTGGTTCTCCACAATAAATTTTTAAAAATAAATTTTATTCAAACATTGGCACATCTAGAACTAAAATTAAATGCATATAGAGTTTAGAATTTTAATTTTTATAATATTTCTTAAATATTTTTCACATTATTTCAAAAATTTTACAATTATTTTTGAAGTCGTCTAAGATATAGATTGTAGATTTGTACAGTGGAGGCAATAGTGAACCACGACCACCGTATAAGGATCTATTGTGCATTCTTCTCACCTCTGTATGCGGTGTATGCCTTATACAACACGCGCTCGAGATGCACCCTCACGGTGAGAAGTAATATAACAGAGAACCTTTAATTATTAAATTTTCATAATATATTAAAGTTTATTTGAATAAATTTTTAGATTTACAATTGAATCTCAATATTTTCAAAACACCCATATGTAATAGATATTCAGTATGTAGCTATATCGTTGAAATTCCACACTATTTTATTAGAAACGTGGAATTTTTTATTGCAAAAAAAAATATCAAAGAAGAATAACTAAATGAGAGTTTGAATATGTAATAAAGCGCTTCTTTTGATTTTTGCATGACAGCATTGTATTATAACATTATATTGTATTAATAATTAGATTGATGATAATAAATAAAGGATTGTAATGTATATGTAATAATAAAGAGTACAGTGGTGGTCGTCACAACCAAATATTTAACATGACGACGGTTAATTGTTTTAATTTTTTTTTTTTTTTTTATAATAATATTAATAATTACTATTGTTATACTGTTGTTGTTGTTGTTGTTGTTGTTGTTACTGTTGTTATTAACTGATGTGCTATTAATATGTGGGTTGATGAACATTCAATGTTGTTATTGATTCATTTTACTTAAATTGTGTATATAAAAAATAATTTATTCTAGATTTTCTATTTACGTTCTATCTAAGAATCTATATTAAAATTTTTCTCGTGTAATGAATTTTTTTTTTTTTAGTAATGAGATTTTAATTATTGCAAAGCATGAGAAATATAGAAAAATATTTTTTCTTAGAAAATTGAAAAAAAAAGGGTGTGTGGGAAGACTTTTTGAAATGCTTGTTTACCTTTTTTTTGTTTTTGTATTTCACTTGCATTATAGAAAAAAAAATGGGGTGTTAACAACACAGTTATTATTACAATGAGTAATGAAATATAAATTTATTTCTTTGCTTATATTTATTACAAAACAGATTATTACGTATACAGTGTGATTCAGAAAGTTATATAACAACATTATTAGAGGTGCCAAATATCGAGGATTTCCAATATAATGGGTATGAATAACGAATTTTCATGGAAAATCTGCTTGAAAAATTAGAATTTTTCTAAAGTTCGAATGCTTGTGTTGCCGAAATTACACAAATTACCAAAGCAATTAATATGTTGATTTTAAGTTCTTTAATAGCCATTTCAAAAATTGTTTGTTTGAAGCTTCTTTCTGTTTCGGAACGGAAGTTTTAAGTAAAAAAAAACTGGGACAATCAGAAATTTTATGAAAATTTGTTAAAATCCACTAAATCCCGGAAAATCTTTTTTAGATCTTAAAGCATTGGTATAAAATTTTGTTGTATACCTTTCTGAATCACCTTGTATATGCTTATAAAATAGATTATAAAAGCTAAGAAAATTAACATAAATGTTAATTTCCTTTATAAAATTAAATAACAAAAAAAAAAGAGTGCAGTGATTGAAAACAATTCAAAAATTTTAAACAAAATAAGTAAATTAATTTTTTATTTATAAATTAATTAATTGTTTATTTCCACTGTTCGTGACTTTGACAGTAAGATTTTGCAAATTGCAAATCTATAGCAGAAATGTGAAAAATTTTAAAAATTATAAAAATAATCTGTTCATTTAAATTATTTTTGCATTTCTAAAAGATTTAAATTAAAAAAGTAAAGAATAAGTGATTTTACTGTCATCACAATTTTGATTGAAATTATTACTTAATTTAAATACGCTGCTCGCATTATTTCAATATTGAAAGAGTCTAGCAGTTGTCGAAATTCATTTTACATTAGTGAGACAGCGATAGTAAAATTTAATCTTAATATATTGTTCTGGTTTAATCTTAACCAGTCCCCATTTAATATTACTATTTGCATTATATTCATTACTTGCATTTTAATTTTATGTACTGCAAATTTAATTTCAAATTTCGAAAATGACGCTTCAAATTCAATATTTAAATTATTGAATTATTTAAAATATTATAACAGTATAAAATTACAGAATGTTAATTCCAATCCTAATATAAATAAATTTCTTCTTAATTACAATTTTATGGCATACCACTACTATCCAAGCAAAATATTTTAATTGTATAAATGTAGAATTTCTCTAAAAATTCTCTGAGTAAAACTTACATTCGTACTCAGTATCTCATAGCATTGTGGTTTGCACATATGTAAATTACATTTTCTAGATTATCAAATTCTAGACAGCAAATTAATTATTGTTTTCAAAACTATTTTAAAGTTATAAAAATGTTTGATGGAATTAAATATTTTTTAAATAAAGTCATTATTTTTATTATAATTTTTCAAATTCATAATTAAATAACATGCTCATTATTACAAGCTTCATGTTCATTAAACATTTTTCGAATTTATATGCATAAGTGCATTATTTTCCTCATGTTAAATCTAAAAAAAACAACAG
Organism: Condylostylus longicornis; assembly: GCF_029603195.1. Taxonomy (NCBI): domain Eukaryota; kingdom Metazoa; phylum Arthropoda; class Insecta; order Diptera; family Dolichopodidae; genus Condylostylus; species Condylostylus longicornis. The sequence goes on from NW_026577982.1 coordinate 3,924,896, forward strand.
AATTATGTTACAGATTTTCGTAATTAAAATAAATTTTCCGATATAATTCCAATTTTACTGAATTCGATTATACAATTTAATTAATAATAATAAAAATTATAATAAGATTTATAACTAAAAATATTTTCTACAATATTATTTTAATTAACATTTCATATTATTCAGAATTCAAATTAAAATCTTAAAAAATCCTTATAAAATGCAAAATTTTCTCATTAAAAATTGTTATAATTTTGATTTATGATTGATACAATTGTATTTTGTGTTATACAAGTTTATTCATTTCATTTATATACATACATACTTGTTAAACATGTTTTGACTTAATTTAAATTTAATTTAATATTAAAATATTTTAATATTTAATTAAATTTATTAATATATCTCATTAGAATTTGATTATAACAATTTAAAAATGAAATGATTAAATGATGTTTATGCAAATTTTTTATAACTTAATAATATTATTGTATGTAAAATTGTAATTGAAGTAGAATTAATATAACAATAACATTTGAAATGTAGATTGAACACATTTTAGTTTGACAATTTCAGTGATTTATTAAATATTAAAAATAAATGCAAATTATAATTTGAAGCAGAGTTTTTTTTTTTTTTTCCTTACTCCTCTTGGGAGCATAGAGCTTCCACTTGACATCTCCATCTTGTTCTATTTTGGGCTATTTGCTTGACTTGACTCGCTTTGACTTTGCTTTCTAGTTCTGATTTTACAGATCTACGCCAGGTGTTTCTGGGGCGTCCAGGTCTTCTTGAACCCTGCGGGTTCCACTCTAAGCTCATTTTAGCGATATTATTGGCGGGTTTTCTTAGAGTGGACCCAATCCATTTCCACTTTCTTCTTCTTATTTGCCTTCCGATAGGTTCTTCGCCTGTTATTATCCAGAGGTCTTTATTACTTATCTATCTTGGCCAGACTATGCGGAATATTATTCTGAGGCATCTATTGATGAATACTTGCAACTTTTGACTAGTAGATTTTGATTTGAAACAGAGTAAATTTGAATTTGAAGCATAGTAAATGATCAAAACGTCCTTTGTTTATTTAGCATTCAAGTTTAGAACTAAATTATGTGAAAATTAACTTTATATTAGGGTTACAGTTCGATAGCAATGTGAAATTTATTAAATTATTCGCTCTGAAATTTATAACTCTTTTCGATTTACTAATCAAAATTTAATTTAAAATTTTAAACTGATAGTCTACATATGGATTGTAGATTGTATGGAATTGTTAATAGTGTTCCGCAACCAGCAAATAAGAATTTATTGTGCCCCTCAACTATAGATTTGGGATAAGCTCCTACCTAAGTGTACTTGTACGTAGATGCGGATTATATAAAATTACAATTAATATCACAAATTAAAGATCTTAAAGCTATTGTTGTTTAAGCATTAGAATCATATAACAAGTCATAGCTGGAAAACATTCTTATTTTTGCATATTTTTAGGCTATATGATACAAAAAACGTGTTCTCCTTACTATAACTAATCATTTAAGCCACCTTTCAAATTAACTAATATTGAATTTCCACTGAAAATCTTTAAATCGATTTTTAAATTTTTTTAATTTCTCGCTTTTTTTAAGTAAAAATTTCGAAATTTGAACTTAAGTTATCCAAAAGAAAGTGATTTGATTTTAAACAATATTTACAGAACATTTCTCTGAAAAATTATTATCCGCTTTATATGACTTATTTATGAAAAAAAACACTTCTCACTTGAGAATAAAATCAGTTCTCTCCCGTTCTCTTCCAATCGGTGAGTAGATCATAATGCCTACTTGGTGATGTCTATTCGGTAATCAGAATTAACCTTTTCATTGCTCTTTACTGTTGAGACACTTGAAATTCTCGAATTATTTAAATATAAAAATTTAATCGTTTAACAATTGACTTTTACTGATCTCAGTGACTCAGTGGCGGTGTTGTGCCAATATGCGGGACAATAATTTTTGATATTATGAGAAAGTAATCGACACATTAACAATAAAAAATTTATTGAAAATTTTAAATATTGGTGTTAATAATTTTAATAAAAATTTTTTTATTGGTGTTATAATAGCGATTTTGTTCACAATTCCATTCAATTTAATAATATTATAATTTTAGAAAATAAAGTAATTATATTGAAATTTATTATAATATTAATGTTATATGTATATATATAATTATAATCAATAATTGGCCAATAAAAGAATTTTAAATAAAAGCAATTTTCATAAATAAAATGGCAACCGTTAACCCTTAAAAAAATTTTGTTATTCTCTTAATAAATTTCCCACTATAATAAAAAAACAATTTGTTTTTTAGCACTTTTCCAAAAAAATTTTGAAAAAAGTGCTTATTAGTTTCACTCTGTCCGTCTGTCCCTCTGTCTGTCCGTGTGTCTGTTTACAAAACTTCTACACCCTTGAAGATAGAAAGCTGAAATTTAATACACACATAGACCTTTCTTAGAAACTTATTTCCGTAGAACAAAATTTTTACCTATCTCCCCCCGTCTTGAAGTTATACTCCCCCAAAACCATAAAAATGGTCATTTTTAACTATTTGTTGCAATGAAACCATAAACATTTTTGAAATTTTGCAAACGCAGAAATGCAGCGACTTGCTTCCCCTAGCGCGATATACTATAGTTAAACTTTACAAAAACAAAATGGCCGCTCAAATTTACCGTTATCTAAAGTCTTTTTTTCCAAATTTTTGATATCGTTTTTCTTCTAGACCCTCGTTAGAAGAAAATTTTTTTTCATCTCCACCCCCTCTCAAGTTATTGCCTCTTTAAATTTGTAAAATTTGAATTTTTGACACCTTATATTTCCGAAACCGCAAGCTTTTCCAAATTTTTGTAAACGCAAAAAGCTAACGGTAAATTCCATGAAATTAAAAAATATAATTATTTTTCTTAACTCACACAAATAACCCTTAAAATTGAGCATTATGTTAACCCCTCTTTATACTAATTTTTGCTTTATTTCAAAGACTGCATTGTATGCGTCATCCTAAATATATGCAATCCTGGAAATAGCTTTGTATATGAACGAAAATAATTTTAATAGTGGGATAGTTATACGTAGACTGTATTTAAAAGCAGAATTTTCACTTGTTGAAGGGAAAAGTGCTACAATACAAACCATTGGTTTTACCCAACTTTATTTTTTTTATTAATTTAATGATAAAGAATAAATATTGGCTCTTATATACTATTAAATTTTAATTAAAAAATATTAAATACAAAATGCGAATTGTTTTTTTGTTTTCCTTAGTTTTTCAATTAAACTTGTTTTCAATGGGTATAAGAGCTTGTGTACTCGTATATTAAACGAATAAACTTTGCCGTGTTCAATCAAAGAAACTGTATTCAAATTTTTATTTTTAATTGTAGATTTTTAATTTTTAATATTCAATAAAATTAAATTCAAATAAAGTTATTAAAATACAATAAAAAATTTTCCAAATTGCTATAATTAAATTTTTGTTTTTTTTTTTATTTATTAATAATGATAATTAAATAATTTGCAATTTTTTTGAATTTATTAAAATATTTTTATGGATTTTAGTTTAAAATTGAAAAACAAAATAATATTTATTGAAGAATTGCTGATTTTTTACTGAAACTATTAATTACAGTTCAAAAATTATACAAAAACTTGCAGCGGATGAGATCAATAGCTTGCATGGTAGCATTATTTTATTTCGATAATTTGGGAAAAACAAAATCGATGAAATGGGCTAGGCTCTAGTTAAAATTAGTTTTTTTGATGCTTTGACAAAAATTTCGAGATTATTGCTATTCAAAATTCGGTTTTGTAAAATGAAGCTTATGTTTTTCAGCATTTCTCTTAATTTCTCTCTATGTAGAACAAAAGAACTTATGCAAGCCAATAAAATAAAAATTTTAATTTGAATATTTATTTTTACTTTATTAATATCAGAAAATTTATCCGATATTTTCAATTAATTCAACTTCAATGAGCAATTTTGATTGATTTAATATAGAAAAACACCAATTTTTATTGTAGACATTTTTCAAAATTCAATAATTAATTTAGTTATATAACTTTAACAATAATGGAATATTCAAAAGAATAACCATGGTTTATTATTAATTAAATAAAAATTAAAGTTGTCATATCAAGTCGGAAGTCATCAATAATATGGAAATTGAATTTTTATGATTTTTAGTCAAAGTGAATATGAAAATGAAATTTTTGTTTCTTGAAAACATCGCGCGTTTCTTGGTCATCATGCGTCTATTTCTTTATAAATTTACAAAAATCTTTACTTTGTATCATTCAATAATAATCACGGATGCAAAAACAAGAAATGACATTTGAATTCATTTTAATTTTTAGTTAAAAAAATTAATTTTTTTTTTCTTAACTTGTTTGTTTTTTTTTTCTCTTTTATGCAGAATTAAAAAACAATTTTTTGTTAAAATTTGAGCATTGGTAATAAAAATATATGGATGGATTTTTTATAAGAGCAGAAGTAAAAATTATAAATATTTTTGATTGCTATTCCAACATTGAAAATTTTCAAAGGTGACCATAATTTTGTGCATCCAAGATTTTTTTTCTTCTATCTAATCATTTCTTGTTTTTCTTTTTAATTTGGTTGATCTTGTATGTTAATCACTTTTGATTTAAAAAATAAATTTTAATTCTTTTTATGCCAAAAATATTTACAAATTTCATATTCTTCATATGTGACCATTTTAAACGCGAACCTTCTATATACATATAGCGCTTATTATGTAGCTGTACATCCCAGCATAAGAATTTTCTATACAAATACCTAAATGTATATATTTTATTAACATTCAAAAAATCTTTGTGCCAAAACGCCTAAAATAAATAAAAAAAGAAGATGCAACATGCAAAATGCATTAAGCCAAAAAAAAATTAAAATTGAAATGAATTCAATGTCAAAATGTATTAGGACACATTGAGTTAAATGACCAAAAACTTGAATATCAGACCAGATTGTTCCTTTTACGACTATGCATTTAAAATATTCCAAAAAAAAATTTGATGGCGCCTTTAAATCGTTTATATGTCAAAAATTATGATTTTTATAATTTTTCATTTTTAAATTATTGAGATTATTATAAAATTCTGTTATTTTGTTCTTTCTCAAAATTCTATTGTAAAAATTGCATGCAATCTTATTAAATTTAATATAATTTCAGTTAAAAATTCTTAGGGGGGAGAAGAGCAAAATATGATTAGTAATAACGACATTTTGAAATAGTTTACATAATTGGCTCGGATCGTAAAATTGATCATTCATCGTAATGACCAATTTTAGATTTTTCAGAATTTCAAATTTAAAAACCTATACGAAAGTATTTTATTATAATTATCGGTTATTTTACAAAAACTTGCTTTATATTTAAAATTATTTTGGAATTAATATTCATTATGATCATTTCTGGAACCAGAAAATGAGTACAATAGTGATTTAATTACTATAACGATCAAGATCAATAAAATTTTTTAATTTTATTTCAAGTTTTCAACCTCATATTAATTCAAGAGATTTAGTGTTTTTGACTGTGTATTTCAAATAGACGATTATATGTAGAAATCTTATGTAAAAAATACTTATGGTAATCATGTGGATTGCTGTATAAAGCAATGTGACGAACAATTTGCCGATAATTTTTTCATACCTCTGTAACTCAGTTGGTAAAGCATCCACCTAGAAAGCGATGGGTTACTGATTCGAGTCCTGTTCGGGGAGCAAATTTTTGCCATTTTTCTACATTGGCTTGTTCCTTTTCATTACATCATCCATCTGTTCAGCAGTTGTATGAAACAATTTCCATTAAACAACTACACGTTGTATTGTTACTTTGTAATATCAAGAGATTTTGTTCTTGAACACTCTGTAAATACATTGTAAAACATATTGTACAATTTACAAAAACAAATTTTTCATTGATTCTCAGTTTTTTATAATTGAAATAAATTAATGACGACATTTGAAATTCTAAATAATTTAAAAAATTAAGAAAGCATCAGAAACAAGTATTATGGAAGCAAACTGATTGAGTTTACATACAACATTTGTTGCAATTTTATTGTAAATATTTCAGTTATAATGCAATTTATTATAGTCTTAGATCAATTTTGTCCCAAGTTCACTTTTCACAAATTAAGTTTTTACAAAATTCATCATTTTCTCTTTTTAGATTTTAGTATTATTTTGGCTGTGTTTACTTAAATGTGAAAACACACGATCCGTTAAAATTTTTCTATTGCAAGTTCTATTGCAAGACCTTAAATTCAAGCAAAAGAAATATAAATCAGTCTCCTGAAAAATAAGCAATATGTGACTTTGAATAGTTTTGATCTAAGACAGCAATAATATCTTAATTTTTTCTTTGCATTTATTTAATAAGCGCAACTTCAATTTACTCACCGCACAACAGATTAATGAACTCTCATTTTATATTTACACCTTCTCTTTTTAATACTCAAAATTATTGTATACAATTTAATAGAATTGAGAAAATTATGAATTTTGTTTTTCTCACTTATTCTTTTATTAAAACAAAAAATTGGTGTTTTTATGAAAATTACACCAGTTTTCCTTTTTTTTTTCTCCAAATAAAATTTATTTAAAATAATAATTTGTTTCTATTACCGTAATTGTGTTTTTTGTAATTTTCATAAAATTAATTTTAATAGGAAAATTTTAAAAATATTATGGAGAACTTTTGTTTCTTATTTGCAAATAATTTTGAAATAAAAAAATCATAATAAAAACAATAATTTATTTTTAAAATCACCCACCCATTAAAACTGTTCCAATCAATGCAATAAAAAGAAGCTCGATATTGTTTATAATTGAAATCAAAGCAACAATATTCGTACATGCTGTGCAAAACGAGATAACGCCAACTTAAAATTGGCTTAAAAATTTCCAAAACTATCGTGAAAAAATATAAAGTATTAAGGAGGAGAAGAAGAAGAACAAGCAGGAAAAAAAACCATAGCGAGAGCATCTTGAATTCAATTAAAATGGTATTAAATTAGATTGATAGTGTTCACTTAACACTCTTATTGCCAAGTATAACGTATATAATAGATTCTATGAATAAGGAAACTTAATCGTTTAATTTAATTGGTTCTATATGCGTTCCAGGGTGTGTACAAAAAAATTTAATTTTCCACTTGATTAGACATTATTAGATGTTAATATATTTATATAAAACAAAAACAAGCAAAAAAACAAGAAAAAAAATTTATATTTTTTCTCCCTATATTTATATTAGGCTACTATAGAATTGAGTGAATCATTTCACGGCATGTGTATCGTCCCTTTTTTTCTCTCTGTGTATGTTTTCACATAATGATTTTTTTTTTTTCTGTAAATTGAATTTCAAATTCTTTTGGAAAATTTATTATTCAATTCAATAAAATAAAAATTTTTTTTTTCTTTCGAATTCAGAAAAAAGAGAATTTCAATTTAGATCGGAATCTTTTGAATTTTAAACCACAAGGTTTTTTTCTTACTCATTCTCTACTGATATGCGCTCTTATATAGTAGTATATGTAATTATGTACATAATATGTATATTTTCTATTTATAAAATAAAAAAAAAATTTAATCAAAATATTAAGAAACCACATGAATTTTTTTTTTCAGTGGCATTTTCATTTCATATACAATATAAAAATATCAAAAATCACCCACTTAGATCTTTTACGTTAACTTTATTTATATGCGTCTTTTAACATTATTCAACCACCTAGTTTTATTAGATATATTATTATATATGAAAATGAAAATAGAAAATTTATCTTCTATCCTGATTCATAAATTTTAATTTATATATAGATGATCGGAGTTGGAAGTCACATCTTTTCTTTTTTAAAGTTTTTAATTTTAAACTATGGGATTTGGAACATTTTCATATTTCAGTTATTATTGTAGAATATTTTGTTACCGTTTATAATGTCATGACAATATTATTCAAGCTTCGAATATCTATTTGTTGCTTCAATCCATTGAATAGAACTATATATATAGTAGAAATACAAGTTTTTAAAAAAATTTAGATATGGAAAATAACTAATCAAGAATTTTTCAAATTTCAATTATTTCTGAACCGAAACATAATTCAATAATTGGTTCTAAAGCATTTAAGATAATATAAAAGAAATATTTTCAGTCATATTAATTGGTCTTGTTTACACTATTTAATTTTAATGGTTTTTGTGTAATGGTTCAATTTAATTAAAGCAATCTACTATTTTTAGAGAAAACCTTATTTAATTGTTAATTGTATTTTCCATTATTTATTTTTTGTAAAAGTGGCCTGCAAACAGAACTCATATATTAAAATCTGTTGATCTATATAAAATAAACAGCAAAATGAAAATAGGGTGGCCACTCTTCTAGTCTTTTCTGGCATCTTGTAGGAGTCGCAGTAGTTTGGTTTGTTAGTGTATATTTTTCAAATCGAGAAACACTTACAACTTTATTTTATCTTTAAAAATGTTTAAAACTGCAGAAGCTTCAAGCTAGATTGAATTCTATCATTCGGGGGAAGAAAACATCAATAATAATTTCCAGCTAAGTTATTGTCTCAAGAGACGCCAGTGCTATGTGAAAAAAATATATATCTCAGAATATATGCCATATCTTGAAGGCAGTTTGTCCTCAAAAAACAAAACGAGCTTGCACTGTTCACAAAGTTTTACTTTGGGTCTGAAATGTTTCATTTTGCACAAAAACTTAAAAAATTAGTACAAAAAGTAAATCAACCAGCAAGGAAAATGAAGAGTTCAGTTAAGAAAGAGATTCTTCTGTGAAAATTTGTGATTCAACTAACTATAGGTTCTAATTATAGTCCCGAAATGAGTACATTTCATAATGAGTCTCCCCAAAACTGCATTTGAATTTATTATAAAGCAACTTCAACTAATTTAAACAAACTGATCTCACCCATTACCTATAATTATCAGTGATAAACCCAATATATGTATATTAAAAAAAAAAGGCAAAAATTGTGCTTTAATTTCAATTTAAATTTATATGAAAAAAAAAAATTATGTTATGTGTGATGGTGGTCATTCAATTCAATAAAAAAAAAAATAAAGAAAATTTTATTCCACTTTATTTTTTATAATTTTTTTTTTTTGTGCCGCTATAAGGAAATAAAATATTTTGTGGTGCGCTAATCAAACCCAATCTTCTAAATCTAGTTATAAGATCACATTTTCATTCAATATTATTTGAACTTGAAAACTCCTTAATTGTAGTAGGTGACTTTATTGTCTGCGTTTAATATTAAAATGAAATTTTCGAACGTATTAAAAAGAAATCCGTGCGTTCCGCACTATGATTTTTCTTGTTTATTATTATTGCCATTTTTTTATTTTTTATATAATAAAAGATGGATGAACATTTTAACTCCTTTTCTAATCAGATTTTACTATAGAAGGAGAATGAGAAAGAAAAAAAAATTTGAAATATAAAAGTATAACGTTTTTAAAGCGTGATGAACCATTCACATAAATAAATGGACAATTTTATGCGCATACACTTTGTGGAAAATTTAAAGACATTTTGAAGTTTTGATATTTTGATTGACAGGCGTCTATTTTTCTTTTAAATTCACCTACAAGTATACTATTTTAGTCATTACATATAGGCATTTGAAAAAAAAAGCTGTGGCGTTTACTGCTTCATCTTAAAAAAATTTTTTTTTTCTATACCATACGTGTGTGTTCTTAATTAGGAAAAATATTGCAAAATTTTCTTATTTTATATTTTTTTTTTCGCTACCGACTACATTGTATAAAAAAAATGAGGTATTGTAATTACACCGAAGCTTCCAAGTTGAAATTTTCAATGGAAATGCATTCTTTTATACTAGAAAAATTTGAGTAAATCATTTTTAGAAAGATTGGTTTTGCCTTGCAAGTAATTTTTGAGCTGATATTTTACCGCCACTTTTAAGTTGAAAACCGAATACGAGCGATTTTTCACGACGAAATGCACAATATTTAAATGGAACTGTCCAGAAGCAAGTAAAATTACCGTCGCGAATTTCACCGCCTAAATTTCATAGCCTAAATTCCTATTTTACCGCTGTTAGTTTTTTTTGACACTACCATGAGTGTGGCATTATTTGCAAAATACTGTTTTGATTTTGCCATTCCGCTCTCGTTTTGTGTTAAAAACGTAAATCGTCTGTCGTTGCCGCTCATCAATTTGGTTCTATTTTCACAGTTAGTTTTTGTTTTGATCACATGTCGGTCATGTACTGTTCATGCCAGATTCTTCCTATTTGATTCGATTTTGGAATTCATATGAAAATTCCGTATTGGTTTTTTCATAAGACGCCATTTCTTGATTTATTTTTTAACGTATTATTAATTCGGATCATACTGGACCATTTAAATGATATGTGCATAAAATACATAATTTAAATTCATATTAAGAATTTGAAGAATTGAATTTATAATTTGATTTTTTTGAAATTTTAATATCTTCATCTTAATTTTTATTTTTTCATAAAATTTATTAAAAATGATTGAATGTTATAGATTTTTGGTTGACAATCACATAAAATTTTTTATTTTTTGGGTTTAATGGAAATTTTCTATGATTTCTTTCATATTTTCAATGATAAAGTGAAGTTATGATTTGAAAACTTGAAAAACGATCAAATCAAAATCAATTGTCATAGAATTGTAAAAATTTCTCTTTTATAAATTATGACAAGTTATGGGAGTTTTGAAGTTTTAAACTAAATTATGAATGCAATTAAAATATTGTGGGAATATGCAAATTTTTGAAGTTTACCGGCATAAAAATCATAAAATGACAACTATGTCAATCATTATACGATTTGAAAATAAATACGATTTAAAAAAACATTTAATCGACTGTCAAAATTTAAAACGCAAATTATCATTTTAAAGAAAATTACTTATAATGTAGAGTGAAAAAACAGTCCGGAATACGTGCTTGCGTGCTTCTGAAAAATAAGTAGAGACAATTTGTTTTTAGATATTTACGCTTACGTATCTCGATAATGTTACAAGTTGTGAATGTGATCCTGTGATTTGAATCTATATTTCAATTTAAATATTTCTTAATTAATTTTAATCGTTTATCTGAATATAAGAAGATATAAGGAAAAATATTCTGTTCATTCTATCTTTAAGGTCAATTTATTTTCAATTAAAAATGGATAAGATACTCGTATAAATCCAAGTATTTACGTTATGTTGATAAAATACCATCGACAGGCACACAATTGAGAGCAAATTTATAAAATATTCTAAAAACGTTATTAGTGGAATGCAATTAACATGTGATGAAATTTAAAAGATATTTATGACAAAAATCGGGAAAGAGAGCGGAATTTGGTTCCTATTATTCAACCATAAAAAATTGTGAGAAAAATTTCAGAAGTCGAAGCAATATCTGATTTTGAATTCAGTGTTATCATTCATTAAACGTACTGATATGGTAATGTAGTTAATGGTAATATTTCATAGATTTCAATATAAAGGCAATTATAACGCCATTTTACACTGGTCAGTAGTCTGCATTTTAAAAACCCAACGTTTCATATCACATCTTCTTCCTCATATACTTCTTCAATCTCTGGCATTGAATTCATGCCATAGATGATAGTGGATTATGTACAGCACTTTCGGTTGCATATTGAACCACGTAAAATGGCAAAATAACCTTTACTTAGCTGCGTAAATATAACAACTTTCCTCAATCCATATCACTTTTAATATATTCGATATCCTTGAATTTTATTCCTCTTCTATGTAACGTGTATGTAAAATTGTTGATATTAATTTCACCTTGAAAATATAAATCATTTTTAAAAAAAAATATAAAAACACTTGTAAAATACGTGCAGAGAAGCACGTTTTAAACTATCTTAATGCACAGAAGCTAAAAAAATTTGTTTTTCAATTTTAAACTTTTTAAAATTTCTAATATTATTTTTCTTATTTTTTTTTTTGTATAAATTAAAGAAGCTGCTACAGCATATATAAAATAAGATGAAATTTAGCATTTTATTGAGCACATTTCCTATTTTTGTAACAGGTGTAAGGTGAATTTGGATGAATTTTAAAATATAATGAGGTCCAAACCATATAGCGTACAACTACAAAACTGAGCAAGAATTTTTGTGCTAGAAATTTTATTATGAAAGTTACGATATTAAAATACTATTAACAGTGGCTACGAAATTATTCGTGAAATGAACAAAAAAGTTAACTTATTGCTGAAACTTGTTTATAATAAAACCTTCTTAAACCTATAGATATGCAACTATTGATATGCAGATAAACAAGGCTTATAATGCAAAGCTTAAAATTAAGTTTTTTTCATTTATTGGTTGGTTTAACAGGGCTAAGCCAAATATTTTCCATATTTCAAATTTATGTCAATAGTTATCTATAAATTAGTTTCTTAAATTTAAAGCTCAATTTCTTAAAAATTAGATTTGAAGTCAAAGTACAAATTTTACGAAACATCAAAAATGGCCGGACGATCATTTTCTTACAGCTATGGTTTCGTTTTCTCAAATGTGTACTTTAAAAAAAAAAATTCACCTAGCTATTCAAAAATTTAAATTTATCATTTCGAATTTCAAAAATAAAAAATATTTCTCTAATAATAATAAAAAAAAACTAATAAATATTAAAAGGTGGAAAATTAAAATTGCGTGTAAATTAAAATTTTAGTTTTTTTTTTCACTGAATCAAATTCAAATTTTATTTAATTGAACCGGATGATGCATAACAGAATTCGAGGTCATTTTATTACGTAGGTAAATGCACTATGCGCAATAAATAATTCAAATGCACTTTGCATTTTAGAATTTATGAATGAAAACGTGCAATTTGATCTACTCCAAAATTCTACATCGAATCAAATGAGTTTAAATTATAAAACTGGCCATTTATGGTGTCTAATAAATAAATATTGTGAAGCGAAGAAAAAATGAAGAATTTTTTATTTTTTTTTTTTTTTTGTTTTACAAATTAATCGAAGATTTCCGCTAGATTTATTTTATTCTATTTTTAATTTGGTCTTTTTCTTGCTCTATAAAAATTAATTAAATAAAAATTTTAAAATTTATTAAATTATTTATAGATGAACAACACGTTTTAAAATAAGAATCTTTTTCGATGATAACATTAAGAATAAAATGGACCGCAATTGATAATTTATGATGGCTCTGAATTTCATTAAGAATTTTTTTTGATTAATTTTGGGTACAAGAATAAGGTGGAAAATTGTGTTTATTCAATTTTCGAAAAGGATCAAATATTGAACTTTCTTCAAGCAATAATCAAATACGAGTGCAAACAATAAAATTGAAGGTAGGTGGGGTTAAAGAATCAATTTTGTTCTAAATCAGATGGGTTAGTGTAAGGTTTCCCAAGAAATTTGCGATAAGCATTGCTTAGTACTTTATATACTTTCAAAACCCATTTAATAGCTACTCAATGCAAATACTTTAACTGCTATGAAAAATATTTTGAAGGAAATTGTTATTTAACCCCTATCGAAACCATGATTAGTAAATGGAGAGCTCAGAGAGTAAAATTTTTAAAATTTTTGATATTTCATTATTAAATTTACAAATTTTAAAAAATAGTTGTGGTTTTAAGGAAAAAAATGTTATAAATCGAAAACTTATGTTTTCTGTTAAATGAAGTTAAAAATTTTGACTTAATTTATAAAAAGAGTTGTTTTTTTTTTTTGCTTTTTCACTCCTAGGAGGAGCATATATTATATAGAACTTTTTAGTTTATTTTTATTGGTTCAATATCGGATATTATGGATATATGAGAATAAATTTTATAATAAATTTTTTTATTTTAAAAGTATTGTATATCAATTAAGCTATGATATTGAGTATAAATTTTATAATGACTTGATCAGGGTTCGAACCTGAGACCATTCGCTCAAAGGAACATTGAAATAAACATTGCACCATTATTAGGAAATTGTAGTTTCATGAAATATTATTTTTAAGAGAAACATTTATTTATAATTTCGGAATTAGATGATGGTGTCTTAGTCTGATTTTGACTGATAATAGAAAATCTGACATGAATTCAAATTTGAAATAATTAGCAAGAATAAATTTTAAACTGAATCGAAATTTAAGAAAGAATTTAAAATAAAGTGAACAACCTCAGGTTACATTCGGTTCTTGATCGTAATTTTGAATTTATTTAAAAATTGAAAGAATTACTTTACTCTTTATGAATTAAACACCATTTAAGAGCTACAAAAAATTAAATACATTTTAGTGATTTTGAAATTTTTATTATATAAATTTAATGATTACCTATATATATTTAATAAGAAAATTGAGAAATAAAAATTAATTATGGAAAAATTTTTTTAAATTAAATTGTTTTACAAAATTCCATAATTTTTAAAAATTCACTCATCATGTTCATATAAATTCTTTTCTTTTTCCTAATTAATTATTATTTCCATTATTGTGTAAGAGCAATATAATTATAAAATCTGATAAATTTCATTACTATAAAAAGATTAAAACCTTACTTGCTTATTTACTTACTATATATACATGTACACAAATATGGTGCTGCTGATAATGTGAAATTTCTTTTTTTCATACTATATAGAATTTTATATTAAAACAATAAAAATATAAAATAAGTAATTAATTATTAATAAGAATTTTCATCATTTTTATACCCGTACGAACGTATGTTCGAAGGGTATACTAAATTTGCCTTACCGTTTGTAACGCTAAGAAACAACGGTCTTAGATATAGACTCAAGTGTATGTTTTTGATCAGCGTCAAATTCTGAGTTGATTTAGTTTTGACTGTCCGTCCGTCCGTCCGTCCGTCTGTCCGTCCGTCTGTCCGTCCGTCCGTCCCAAGGATAACTCAAAAACTAATTGAGCTAAGTTCACCAAATTTTCACAAATGATTTATTGTAATAAGTGCCAGAAGCCTATTTAAATTGGACATGATCGGGGTACCGGTTCGGGTAGCTGCCATACAACTTCAAAATTTATTTGGCTATATCTCACAAACTATAAAAGCTATGGTATTGAAATTTCACAAGAGCGAATATATTAGTAAGGCCAATGTGCTTGATAAAATTCATTAAAATTTCTTGGCTCTTTCTGGTAGCTGCCATACAACTTCAATAGTAGTTTGGCTCACACAGTATTTTGAAAAACACATAGTACTGAAATTTTGCATAAATTGATATGCTAATACGGCAGCCTAAAATCATTGTCTGTCCCATAGTCAGTTACGGTATCTTTATTCTTGCACAGGATAACAAATTCGTACGGGTATCACAGAGTTGACAAGGTCAACTCTATTTTTTCTCGTTTTTTTATAATTAATTCCAATCCAAGGTAGAAATTGCAAATTGAAGAAAATTCAATAAAGATTTCACAGTCTTTCATTTTAAAGTTTTTGTAAGAGTAAATGAAGAAGAGAAGACATTGCACTAAAATTACTTATTGTTCGTGAATAAAAACAGTAGAAGAATAATAGAATTGAGTTGACTTTAAAACACTTACATAATATACATATAGCAAATTGTAAAATGAATTAATTTATTCAAATACCTAATTATGATTCAATATATTTAACTTACATTATGTACTAGTACATTTGCTTTCAAAAATAACAATGATTAAATATAAAATAATTGAATTAAATGAATTATTTTTTCAAAATTTTCAAAAAAGCACATTTCAATAAGCTTAATATTCTAAATAAAGAAGGTAGTTCATGATTCAAGTCGATTTTTATAGCATAAAAATTTATTGCAATTCAACCGTAACGAAAAAGAAAACCAAATTCATTTCTTTATGTTTCTATAATTGATTACATTCATGCAAGATCTAGAAAAACATCAAGAATAAATATTGCAACTTGTGTTTGGTTCTCCTCCATTGACTTTAAATAATAAACAGATTCCTACCGAAAATTACAGAAGGCCGTAACAGTAAAAAGTCTTAAAAAATTAAATTCAAATTTTTCAACAGCTTAAACAGTTTAATGCAGCATAAAAAAGTGACTAGCTCCTTCTACTACGACAATAGTTAACTTAATGACAAAATGGTATTAAAAATTGAAATTAACCGTTATGCACGTTTAATATATGTTTGAAGTTTTTTTTCTCTTAGATAATAAGGAGTGGAAATCTTAAATTATCGGTGAAGAAATTAACTAAAAGGTTTATTTTATCGAAACTAATTTTTTCACTTGACCTCCGCTCCTTTCAAATTGTTGTCGTTCAAAATTAGAGAAATTTGAATTTTCAGTTTCTTATTTGTCTAAAACTGTAAG
This sequence comes from Condylostylus longicornis, assembly GCF_029603195.1. Lineage (NCBI taxonomy): Eukaryota > Metazoa > Arthropoda > Insecta > Diptera > Dolichopodidae > Condylostylus > Condylostylus longicornis. The sequence goes on from NW_026577982.1 coordinate 3,941,278, forward strand.
CTTTTCCAAATTTCTATAAAAGTAAAAGATTAACGATAAAAATTTCTTCTCATTATACGTTTAATTTTTAATTAACTTATGCTATCGCTTCTTCTACTTTTCAGTTGTTATCCTAAAGATATGCAATAATTAATGTATAATGTAATTTTGTTTAAAAATAATTCTGGCAGAAAATTGTTTTTGTGAGAAAAGTTTTCAATAGAAGCCTGTAATTTTACTAATCATTGGTGTGATTCGCATTTATTAATGTAAGAGAGGCTTTTATTGATGCAAGAGAGGAAACAAACAAAATTGCTCACAACTAGTGCAGTAGATTAATAAATTTTTATTTTATTGAATATTTTTTTTTGAAAATACTTGCAATAAAGATTACACAATATTAATGGACACTCAAAGTTAAGTCGTTCCATTAAGATTTATTTAAAAAAAAAAAAAAAGAGTTAGTATAAAAATTTAAAATTTAGAAAGCATTTCAGTTATTTTTTTTTTCCGAATCAAAATTACCAATTACAAAGAGTTGCAAATGGTTCACATTAGGACTCAAATCTATACTAGTAATTTATTTTCTAATAAATAACGGTAATTATATCTGATAGTTTTATATGACTTTCATACTTAAATGTTAAATAATTTATAAAAAAAAAAAGAAAAAAGAGAAAAAAAATGTAATAATGGAAATGATTTTGTTTTTTCTTTTTTTTCTTCTCCTTTCATCAATGTACAATTTATTATAGTTTTTAAAAACAAATCTAAAATAAAGATGATAAATTAAAGAGAAATAAAATACCAAGAATTTTTTCTTGAAAAAAGATACACAAAAACAATTAGGAATGAAGAAAAAATTAAAAAAAAAAATTACCAGATTCTTCATTAGTATTATTGAAACTTGGTAACACTGTAAGGCTTTCTTAATATTAGAGATAAAAGAAAGAAAATGAAACATGTAATACGTATGCACTTAATTATGAGTAAAACTAGGCTCGGTTCTGACTTGTTCGACACCTCACACGTTTTCCGAAAATTTGCACCCATCCTCCTCGGCCTTTTAAATGTATGAATGGTATCCAATAAATATTACACATTGCGCATAATAATTGAATTGCGGGTCTATTTCCGGCGCTCATTGCATACGCTTACTTTACATATATGATAAATCCGGTATAGGATAAATGTAACTAAAACAGTAAAAGGTGTTGGCATATCATCTCGGCTCTTTGCACTCTACGTTATTTTACACAAAAAGTTATGGTTTTAAATTCTATAAGAGACTGTTTAAGATCTTTTCCATTCCCTTTGATGGTTTAATTATCTTCCAAGACCATTTCCTACACCATTATTTGTTATTGTTTTGAATTTTACTGTTACTCACTGTCATTGCTATCTAATCATCTGTTGCAACTTATTTAATTATTTGAAATTCTTTGAAATTTGTTTGATATAATGTGATGATCTAACATGTCTCATACCTGTAAGTAAATTTTCTTTAATAAGGAGTCACATAATTTTTAAACATAATCCAGTCAACTAATTAGATTTTAAATGAAACCTAATGATTTTGTTTTCTTTTAATTTTAGAAAAAAATTCTGATTACCGCTACCGCTAACTACTAATCAGGTTCAGGACCGCATACTTCTATTCAATATAGAGAAGGTATTTATATGCCACTTTTATTCTGAAATTTATACTGAAAATATAATGAAAATAAAGAGACTTGTTCTTTGAGAGACAGGATGAGTGTTAAAGCTGAATATACTCGTACAAGAGAGAGAAACAAAGAGTTTATTGGCAAAGAAAGTAAAAGAGTGTACACAATGAAATGAAAAATATTAAGCTTCAGAAAAAGAATAATTTTTCGTACTTGTAGTATACAACCCTGACATTTTAAATAAATTGAATCTTACAACAAGATTTTTCTAATATTATGAACAAAAAATTAAATTTACAATCATTGGCAACACTTAATTTATTACAAGAAAATCTTTATGGAAAAAGAAACAAAAATACTAATAAGCGAATAAAATATGAAAAACCATAAAGAATGAAAAACGTAATAATCAAATTGGTAGATGAGTGAGTACAGAGTAGGTTACCTTTTAATGAAAGAGAGAAGAAAACCGATTAATGGATGACTAAAATATCATCATAATAATTTATCACATCTAAATAGATATGAGATGCAATAGCAGTAAAAAAACATGGACAAATAAAAAAAAAATTCGTCTTTAATTGACTGCTGCTGATGATGAATAGAGTGATGAGAATGTCGTCAATGCCAAATTGGGAATTATTGCATTATGTTTTTTTTTCGCTTTTGTTTTTCTCATCTTATTTTTATTCTTCCCTTGTTATTATTTTGCTAACGATCCTTAGATATTTTGCCGGTATATTTTTTTTTTTGAATTTGGGTACCAACCCAAGAATCATTCTAAATAAAAATTGAATTTATTGAAAATATTAAGTACCAAGTTCTATTATTGAATACTAATGGACGATCAGAACAAAAAGATTAAAACAAAAAAAAAAATCTGATGTGGTCGGCACATAACCGACCGCATTGTGTATTGTCTAGTTGAGTGAAAGTGTTACAGAATATTAAAAAAATGTCTGTTAAGTTCTTCTTTCCAATTTTAAGGAAATTTGTAAGCTTATAGTTAACATATCTAGAAAAATGTAAATTTGGCTTTTAGTACAGTTTCGTTTTGTGCCATCCGAATTCCCTGAAATGCCCACCAATTAGTTTTGGTAATGCCCAGAACTTAAATATCAAATTTCATGAAATCCCATCAATTCGTTCCGTAGATATGGTGAAAAATGTAAAATCGGCCCGCAAATCAGTTTTCGAGCCCTGATGTTTCCAAAAAATTTATATGTTCATTGTTTTAATACGAGGAATTCATATACTAAATTTGAATGAAATCGGATGATTATTTCTCTTTATATTCACAAAAATGTATATTTGGCCCGTAGTAAACGTCCAGTTGCTGATGCCTGATTTCTTCCAAAAGTTAGGAATTTTCGCGGACGGTCGAGCAAAGCTCATACATGAAATTTCAAGTAAATCGGTTGAATACTTTCTGCAAAATGTTCAAAAATGTAAAACAGGCCCGCTAAAAAATGCAGTTCCCGAGGCCTGACATATCCCAAAAGTTGATCAATCTGTGCCGTGGTGGAAATAAACTTACATATAAAATTTCATCAAAATCGATTCAGCAGAACTTGAGATACACGCGTGCACACACAGACCGACAGACCGACAGATCGACAGACCGACGGACCGACAGGTTGCTAAAAATAGTTTACTTACACTTCCCTACTATGGAGAAGTGCATTCCCACCGAAAACTCGATATGCAAAATATGTTGCCATCACATAACCTACCTATTGTTTATACAATACGGTCGGTAATAAATGAGAAAACATTAGAGATGACGGATTTTAAGTATTTTTGTGGACTACAAATTTATTTCAATTTTCCGTAGTCATATGTGAATAATTCACATATGCAATTATTGAAGAGACTAGAAATTTAAAAATTATATTTGACCCATACTGATTTTCATTGATTACTTTATTAATTCCAGTTAATTAATTATTTATTTTTCAAGAAATCGTTTAAAATTTTTATTTATTATTTAGGTTGCATCTTAAACTAGACATTTGAAAGTTAAGAGAATTAATTGTTTTAATAGTATTTAGAAATTTATTTATGTACAGGATATCTTGTTTTTTATAAAAAAGGCGAAGTTCAAAATAAAATACTGAAGTTATTGAGATATTAGATTTCAAAGAGTTGAGGTGAGGAAGTAGACCGAATTATTGCAGGGTAAAAGATTTATTATGACACAAAATCATGGCCTACACTAGAGATATGGCTATAATTCTCCGCAAATCCACATAAAGTCAAATCTTGAGCATAACAGTGCAATCATTCATATATAGTATGAGTCGCCTCTATTTCCTCATGACAGAAGAATCCGATTTGTAAAGTAGACAGTGTGCATTGAGAAGACAAACTCCTTCATTGACAATTTTGCTGTATATTTTTGACGTTATATGTGATAGAAATGAAGACTGTAACGTGTCCCAGTACAAACAAGCTGAAATATGAAAATAAATTTAAATTATCGCAAAAACTACTATACATTTTCATACTAACTCATAAAAAACACAATATTATGTAAGATATGAACGTCAATGCTCATAAATCACATAGAATTTTAATAATATCACACAATACGCTTTTGTCTCTAAAACACATTTTTGTAATAACTAAAATCCCATTTGTATTTGTACAAAAATAAAACAAATGCTAATTAAAAATACCTTTTTAAATTAAAAATATTTATTTAGTTAACAAAACCATTAATATATTTTTGTAACGAAATTCTTTCATTCATAAACCTGTCATTTAGGTAAAAGACAGCATTCTTTGTAATTCAATACATCCATTGATGATCTTTTCACTCAATAGGTTACCTATAATTGTAATTAAATGAAATAAATTAATATATAAGGCAATAAGGTAAGAAATTTAAGAAAAAAAAAATAAATATTCATTAAGAGAGGAACTAGTTTGTTTTGCTTATATAATAAGAATTATTTTTAAATAGCAATTTGAAAAACAAAGAGTAACAAAGAAAATTCTAGAATATCAAAAACAAATGGCAAAATTTATTATACCTTCAATCACTAGCCTGGTAACAATTTTTGCTATGGTAAGCAGCCTGAATTGAACAAATATTGCATAATTTCGTTCAATTTCCTACAGAAATTCCGTAAATTTAAAGACTCTTCAAAGAAAAATAGGTAGAAACATATACAGCATTGGATCAAGGTTTTCAAAAATTAAATTTAGGAAGAATTTTACGATTATGTGCTATCAAAATCACAATTTCATTATCAAAATACTTTCTACATATTATTTATCATATCATACTATACGAGTATCACTTAAATAACAAATACAATGATCCTAAAACCGAAAAGGCATTCTACATGAAACTGCTGTACATGATTTAGTATGAATTAAGAAAATTTTATTTTAATGTTTTGTCTGCGGAAACCCTAAGAAACTAGATAAGAAATATTTTAAGCATACCTGCATAACTTTTCTACAGGAGTAATAATCTAATTTTATATGATGACTTTCATTGAGCACATTGAATAGATTTCATGGAGCCGATGAAATCGCATAATAAACTTCTTTAACTGCTTAAAGCATAATTTGCTCAAAATTTTAAAGAAAATATTTCTCATATTTTATAAGACACCAATTGTACATTTTGCCACATTAAATATAAGAGAAAATCGGTGAATTTCCACATTAAATATTTGTAAATTATTTGTGTTGGCCTCTTTGGAACGCGTATGTTCGAATCAGCCGATATTAACCAACGTCTTTCAAATCATATGGACAAATTTTTTGCACATTAATAGTGCTATATACAATTACTTAATAAACACTGACAACTACTAAAAAATAATAATTTTTTATATAAAAAAAAAATTCGATTAAAATTCAAATTAGAAAACTGGAAAATTCTAAAAATATTCACGCTCACTAATAATTATTAATAATTGAATGTTTCTGTTGAAATGTATCTAGCTTATGCAAATGCGGTCTAATATTAAAAGAAAATGTTATTCGGGACTAATTCAGTTATTATTTAAGCAATATGCCTAAAGGAATTTCAATTTATAAATTTGAAATCAATGAATTTTAAAAATACTTTGAATTTTTTTCCGCCATTTTTTTTCTTAGAATTTAATTAAATAATTTCATTCTTGGATTGTTTTTTTTATTTGTATTCATTTTATTTTATTGGATGAATTCAAGGAGTGTCCAATTAATCTAATTAATTTTAATTTATATAATTAAAATAATTCCAACATGTATACAGAATGTATCAGTATGTTATGTGAATGATTAAAATACGGAAGTTGTAATATGCGGTAGGTTGTATAAGCAACAAGAGTTAAAAAGAAAATATTTTCTTCCTAAAGGAATAAATTTTATTGCGAAAAATAATCCTTAGGGTATATAATATGATTGCTCTTAAATCATATATTATTCAAATACATAAGTAATAGTTGACATAATCGGTATATAGTGTGTGTGTATAACTGTGTAAATGGTAATTAGAGAGTTCTAAGAAATTTGCAAGTTTAATAATGCAATATTTTCGTGTAATTAATTAATTTTATAGATTTCATGTTATGTAAATTAGAATGTTTTTAAATAATATAATGGTAAAAAATAATTTTAAATAATAAAATGTGATTTTATAATAATAAAAATAATTGGAATTTAATGAGTTTCGCCATCATATAGCAGAAGAATTAAGAGTTTTAGAAGTAAAGTTGACGAGAAAAAATTTAATCAAATATGGAGTATTTTTTAAAACAATTCTTGAAAACTAAAGGAAATTCTAAAAAAAAAATGTAAGAATACGACTGTGGAGGCTATTCGAATTAAAACTGGAGGAATCTGAACAATAATACCCATTTATTGTGCGAATAATTTAATGATAATAATATTGTTTTTTAATATTATTCAGAAATATTAAAATTTTGCGCTATAAAATAGACCCTATTGCCTTAACCAATTTCAATTTTCAACTCCTTAAGAAAGTACTTTTTTTTATTGTATAATTTTCGACTCTTGGCGCAACAAAATTATCTTAAGTTTTTTGAATTATTACTTTCAAAACAAATTCAAAGTGGTTAACAAATTTGCGTTTGGACCCTATGCTATATAATCGCATTTTAACGCTCCAAGTCACGTTTTCAATAGTTCTTACACTTCTATATGGTTTCGATTTCCAAATAATTTGTCATCAAAATGAGACAAAGAGTCTTTGCTTCTAAATAACACAGTGCTATTTTCAGTCAAACTAATTGAACTTCAATTATAAATTAATTTGCATTTTAATTATAATTATAGAAATTGATTCATTTCGCCAATAGAAAATGTTCTATACTAAAAATTATAAAATTTTGTTCAAAAAAATTTTTTTTTTATTTCGACCCCATTTTGTTCTTTTCCATGTACCTGTTTTTCCCCAAAATATTATGAGAAATTTTTTTTATGACACTAATTTGTATTAGAATATTATATTAGGCTCATTATATTAGGTTCATTATTCTATTTCTATTTTATACAAAAAAAAAAACCAAATACTCTAAAAACTGTAATGAAAACCTACTGTAATGTAAATCTGGCCAAATATTTTAATAAAATCTGATTACATTAAAGAAAGATTTTTAATGTTTTTATTTTATTGATTTATGCTTAGCAGCTACATGTGTGCATTGCATTTAAAATTAATTTTTATGATTTTTTCAACTACCGCAAATAATTTTAATTCTATACTTTAAATTTTATTTATATTATATACCATATACATATGTACATTATGTTCATCAGATTTACTGCTTCCAATGCAATTATTATTTGAGAGGCTTGCCAGAGGGATGGACAAAATATATCTCACCTTTCTTTATTTTTGTTTACGTATATGACCTAAATTTTAATAAAAAAAAAAACTCAAAAAAAAAAAAATAAAAAGGAAATTATTTTTATGCTTTTTATCTAATTTGATTTATTGCATTTTACGATATTTTAGTGTATTAATAAAATGTATGTATATACGATATGTAGCTTATCGGTTAAATATAAAAGTTGAAAATTTAATACATAAAAAATAAAAATATGTTAAAGAAAAACTTAAAAGGCGAAGGCTACCACCAACCTACCTTGATTTTTATTTTGTTTTTTATTTTTTGTTTAATAAATTGTATACATACATACATATTACGTACATATATAATGTATCTGAATGGAGAGAGAACATGTGAACGTAATACAGGATTAAAATTTAATTTTTTAATTTCTTTTATTGTATACTTTGGAATCATTATTTTAAAGCAGTCAAGTTTAGAAGAATAATTCTAGATTAAAAGAGTAAAATAGAATTTTACGATATAAGGTAATTTGATCTCACAAATCCCCCTAATGGAAAAGACAAGATTAAAGTTCTAATTATATTTTGTTCTGAAACTTGTTCAAATTCAATTTTACACAAATTCAAAGATGATATTAAAAAAATTACGAGTACGTCTTATTTTCTACTAGAGAAATTTTTAAATTTTTAGTTAAGAATTAACAATTTTAATTAGAATTAACAGATATAGTACTTTAGATCGTAAAATTGTACACATACATTGTACTTCCGACAAATTTCAATTATAATAAATAAAATTTGTACTCACATATAATTTCAATCAAATTCAATTAAATGTCTCCTTCTCTTTATTTCTTATATAGTATCGATAACATTACCGATATCGTAAATTACTGTTTTTCTTGTAAAAGTGTTGTGAGAAAAATAGTGTCAACTGAAGAGTTTATTCATTTATTATTGCACTTAAAGAGAATATTTTTATAGAAATTAATATTGTTCTCTTGTTTTACATTTACATGGCATACACAACAAACATTGTTATGTCAGCAATGTTTTTTTTTTTATTTGTATAGTACGTTTACTCTTTTCAATAATAATATCCTATAGGTTTATTTTGAGTTTATTTTTGAAATATTAAGAAAATGGTCCAAATATAGGTACCTACATCAATTTCTAAAAATGCAATAAGAATATTATTTTTAAAGTACTGCAAGTTTCTATTAAATTCTTTTTGAAAAAAAAAAAACTAATTTAATGTTCTCAAAAGCATACCATGTAAATACATACCTACAAATGTATAGAGATTAACAATATTTTAAATTAAACCAAGAATTCATTCCATTTCTCAAAACTTAATTTCTATTCTATTTGAAGAAAAAAAAAATATGTCCTCTTATATCTTGTTCTTGTTCTCAATAATAGAATTCTTGAATTCTTCAATTTATTTGGAGAAATGATCCAATTTGAAGGTGGATTTCGTATTTTATAAATAACATTGAAAATAAATTAAAAGAAAATAAAAACAAAAACAAATATGAAAATAAATAACATTTTATTCTGGTGATTTGTGAATTCCAATTTATTTCGAAAAAAAATATTTAAGTATTCCGCTCAATCGCCTACAATTCTCTTAAAATTCATGTATAGGGAAGCCGACATTCATATACACATACATATACATATAATGCCATTGTAAATTTTCATATGTAATTTTCATTTCAAATTAAATTTTTCGTATTTAGTAAGTCTAAAATTAAAATTTATATATTATAATATAAAATGCACAGTTAAATGGTAGTAAATATAAAATTTATCAAAATTTATAACAATAATAAAAATATAAATTACAAAATTTACAAGTTTTAACAGAATATTCTATATTGCATATGAATTTTGTTGAATTTTCCAATTCTATATACAGAAAAATTCTGAATTATATTAAATTTCTTATGTGCACTAGAAACAGATCGGCATCAATTCAATAGTTTTGAAAATAATTTACACTCTAGCTTTGTATACTTTTACATTTTATGATTTATTTTTTGCATAAATTTTTTTTGACTTGAATTTAAACATGATGTAATTTACGTTTTGTTTGGTTTTCTGTTAGCAGTTGCAAAAAATATTGATTTACATAAATTTTACTTGTATTTCAGTTGAAACATTAATTTTGAATGCAATTATATTTAGTTAGTAAAAAAAAAATTTAACAAGATTTAAGTGAAACAAAAATAATATTTGATTTAGAATAAATTGTTAAAATATTGTTGTGTTAAATTTAATGCGGTTAAGTTACTTTGGAAGTTGTGTTTAACAAAATTTATAACTTTAAAAATGGCATTTATACATGTTATATTGAAAGATCCGAATCATTTGAAGTTGTTTGACGATATTTTATTTATTTGTATTTCTGTTTGTATCGGTGCTTCAGTGTGATTTTAAATTTAAAATTTTGTAGTATGGAACTGCTATAAATGTGAATGCAGTTTATGCACATTGAAAATGCTGGATTATTTGTTTTTCATACTCAGCACTTAATTTTTATTACGGTTTTGATCTCAGTCCATAATTATTACTGTATTATTGGAAAATTACAATATCAAGTTCAATAAATGCTATCAAAGAAATATTTTTAGTTACAAAAGCCACAACAGTCTATAATTTGATTTTAATCGTGTTTTTATAATTTTCTAGAAATTTGAATATAACATTTTTTAGTTGATATCCTCCCAGAATATGGTTAATATATCTCAATTAATTGTATAGAAAAATTACATTTTTATACCCGTATGAACGTATGTTCGAACAATATGCTAAATTTACCTTACCGTTTGTAACGCTAAGAAATAATGGTCTGAGATATAGAATCAAGTGTATGTTTTTAATCAGATGAATCGAGTTAGCTGTGTCTGTCTGTTTATTCATCCGTCCCAACAACAACTCAAAAATTAATTGAGCTAAGTTCATCAATAATTTTTATATATAATTGTAAATGCCAGAACTGTTTTTAAATTGGATATCATCGAGATACTGCCATCATACAGCTTCAAAATTTATTTAGAATTATCTCAGAAATTATTGGAGCTGTAATATAGAAATTTCATGAATACCAGTGTATTATTAAATTTCTTAAAATTTCTTGACTCCATGTGGTAGCTGCCATACAACTTCAATAGTAGTTTGGTCATATCTAAGAAAATTTTTTCTTACTTTTTTAAAAATTAAATTCATAATTTGGAATTGTTTGCTTATTAAAGCAAATTTATGATTGGAGTCTGATCTTTTAAATGAGATCTGCATGTCAGTTTTTAAGTTAAATAAAATAAATTTTGAAAATTTTTTAAAATTATTTGAGTATAGGTCGCTACTTCAACAATACATTAGAAGTAAGGATCTATATTCAATTATACTTAATACTTAATGTGTTGCATAATAATTATGCAATGCATTAACTAAAATATGCATAAATACCACACAACAGCAGTTTCAAAGTAAGAATCTAATATACTTCAATATGAATTAAAAAATTAAATTAATTCTAAGTGTTTCCTCAAGAATCCCATTTCGTAAACGTATTTCCTTCTCATTCTATTTGATAAAATTTAATTGTTTGCAATGTGTGGTGTTATGTAATTAAAAAATTGACTTTATTACTTAATTTATAATTCATTATAAATATTTAACATTGTACATAAATTAAAAGTAAATAGTAAAATTAAATGTAATTTAGTAGAAATTTACTGCAGCACAACATGAAGATGATAAAGTCTCTTTAATTCTTAAATTTCTTATTACTTTTTTTTATTCTTTTCTTTCTTTTACTTCATTCTACTTCTCTTATTTCCTCATCAAACATCAACCATTTTCCTACATGTAAATAGATGAAAAATAAAAACGAGAAAAAAGAATGAAAATCATAAATCAGTTTCTGATACGGTTTTGGATTTCATCAAAATATATCGTGCCAAAGTCACAATATAAATATTGTATGTATATCGTGCCAAAGAAATGAAAAATCGTGCACACCAACTTAATATTGCGAGCTCAGTCATTTAGAACAGAATTAATATTAACAAAAAAAAAGAAAATTTATGTTGGAAAATGAAAGAATAAAAAAAAAAAATAAAAACCAAAAAGAAAAACAGAAGAAAAAACAAAGAAGTTATACAATAAGTTATTGAAATTTCGCATGAAATCTTAAATTCTAAATTAATATTTACGATTTTTAGTTAGAGTTTAGAGTTGCGAGTTGATATTGTGTTAGGAAAATCACGGATTGCTCACAAAATTCATTAGTAATAGTGGTTTTGAAAATGACTTATTTAATCGAACATTTATGTCTAAAACTAAAGATTAAGGGAGACCATTGAGGTCGCTCTCTTCTATAAAATTGTTAAAATACTTATTTTTAAAAAATCACAAGCCTATGCGTACTGATGATCCTAATTAACGAAAGGACTATACAATATCTGTTTAAAAGTAATAAGCACTTTTTAATCTTATCTTTTAAAATATTCTTGTAAATTTAGTTCTTAAATATCATACATGTAATCAAAGAATTCTCATATATGTATATAACTGAAAGCGATTGTAAAATATCATACAAAAACTTTGCTACTGCAGATATTTATAGGAATTTCTGAATTCTTGAAACAAATCTGTAATTTCTCATAAAATTTCGTTAACATACTTTGATTTAGATTTATTTGGCAAGAACTTTCCTTTACTTTGCTACCTTATACTTTCTCACCATCCTTGATCATGACAATGCTTTCTCTACAATAATTTTCAATGCGTTTGTCTAAGAATAAGAATTGGTGTTGCTTCAGCATTAAAATGTCTTACAGAATATAGTGCAGCAAAAATTATTTATACGTATACTAACGAAGTAGATCAAATTCCGGTTTTAAATTTTGTTTTTGAGCATTATGATGCTTTGTGCCTAAAGGTATGCAATTTATGTTATTTTAAAACACTACCATATTTACAATTTACAATTTTTTTATCTATAATTTTATTACCGATAGGTATTAACATTGAAATTACCATTGTACATCAAATAGGCAATTTGACATTTCATTAACAGCTGTTTCTTGTACATATGGCAACCCAATTCACATAAAATTAAAAATATTAATATTATTTTCATTTAAAACACGAATTATATAACAAAAAAAAAATTTTTTTTTCTTTATTAATATTTTTCGGATTTTAAAGTTACTTTTTTTTGTTTTGGTATTTGATTTTTTCTTTTGCAAAATTTTGATGCAGGATGTTTGTCTTGTATATTATATGCTTATAGTTGAATAATTTCTGAAAAAAAAATTTTTTCTTAAAATTCTTAATGTTAAATTAGCAAGTTAATAAGTTTGTTTTTATGTTTTATATAAAAATTTATTATTGTATTCATCGTTATTTCTCTTATCTCGTGTTGTTCACCCAAAACGAGAATCATTTCGTTGAAGTTCACTTTTCATTACTATGGTCATATTAAAATAATAAAGAAAAATTCTTGATATTATTCGTATATAGAATTTCGTACACAAATCTATGAGATTTAAATGTAAAATTTTGTTTGATTCTCTTTAATGAATGGCATTTTAGAAAAATATTATGACCTTACCACTACGTTCAATGAAATATTTTTCTAGAATTACTTCTTTTAGGAATATATACTTTGTAATATGTTATGTAAATAGGTGTTATATGGCAACACCTATACTGGATTCCAAATGAAGCAAATGATTCTTTAAGTTTAAAAATAATTTGATGGAAATTCGTCGCGAACTTAGCTTGAATTGGATGTTTTAGTAGTAGGGCGAGAGCTAATTGAGGGTTTTTATTGCTTTGTTCCCTTAATATTTAATAATATTTTTAGTAGAAATCATACCTTAAACTATATTTTTCAAGAAAATTATTCGGTGTACAAACTATTAACACCGAAACTAAAATATCCTATTGCTAATCCCAAAACATCTTAATACTCGTATTTACTATTTTTTTAACAGAAATTTGTTTTCTTAAACATATGTATTTTCAAAATAGGAATTGATTTACAAATCGTGATGAAAATATTTTTTTTTCTTCTTTATATATAATTAGTTAAAGACAAAACTGCAGGGGTGAAATTCAAAAGTTTCCTTAAATCAATTACGTGATTTGAATCCGCCGAACACATACTGATATTACGATATAATCATGTGATAATGCTAAATTACTTGTGTTTACAAAAATATTTTCATATTAAATTAATCAATTTCTTAATAGTATTTGATTATTTTATAGAATGATAATTTTCAATACGATAATATTTCAGAAAAATCAGGATATTCGTTGAATCACTAACAATGTTGTAAAGCACTGTACTGTAGAAAATTGTAGTAGAAATTAATACAATGTGGGTAAAATGTATAGTTTTTCGTAAAATTCTTAGTTAACGGACAAAAAATATGAAGAGGAGAGAATAATATCAAATCTCACGAAAATTAAGATGTTTGAATGTGATTTGCATATCACAGTTTCTTTTTTCTTTGCTTTTCTTAAGATCATAGTTTAGATTGCAGTTACTTCTTATATAATGTATAGCAGTATTATTATCCTTATTTTATTGGATTTGTTATTCGTCATTATACAAGTCATACAATGTACATTTTGGGAAAATTAATACCACTAATTCTAAATAATTTATTTGTTAATGGCAAATGGTCATGAAGAAAATTCATTTTATAAATTAGTGTGTGATAATCTGAATTAAAGAGATCAAATAGAAAAAAAAATCAAGGTGTAAAACCACTTTTCAATACGAAAAATATTGAAATTTGAAAAAAAAAAGTCAAATTGAAATAAAATCTAAGAGGTTTCCAAGCAATTTTTTAAAAGTTTCACTAAAATAACTGTGGAATCATGACAGTACGTCTATATGTTGAATACACCACATTGAATTGCTTGAATATCAGACGGATTGCTAATGCCAAGTATCAATTATTGTCACGCAAGTAATATTGCATAAAAGAACCAAAACAATAATAATTTAGACGCACAAAATGCGGCTGTGAAATTGCCTAGCAAAATCAACATCAATTGATGAGGCAGGAAGGGGATAGTGGAGAGTTAATAAGAACGCAGTTATTATATTAGTATGAGAGACAAAAAATTTTTGAGCTAAATTTTGCGAAAAAACAAAAATAAAACAAGATTTGACCCAGAATACCACTGTTATTTAATCCATAAATGCAGACCTTAGAGCATCCTTACCAATACCAAGGCTCATTCCTTTTATAATCCGAACGGTGATAACAAACTGTGAAAATCTCTACGGACCACAAGCTGTTCGAATTCTCTCTAAGAGACACCTGCTCTAACAAAAACGGTGAAATAATGTTCCCCGAATATGAAAATATTTAAAATTTTTGAATTTACTTCCTGGCTAAACTCTAAATTATATAGGCGTGCACAAGCAAATTTTCATTCCAATTTCATTGGAATTGTATATATACGCGACTTATGAAAAATATTGGAAATTGAAAAACGCGTACCTATAAGAAGAAACTAAGTATTCAGTTACAACAACTTCCAGTATTACGTAAAAATAAATAATTATTTATTGCTAGCCATATATAATAAAAATTTCTTTTAATTTTCTAAAATATCTTGTAATTATTATTAATAATTTATAACTGCAATCTTCATAAAATGAAGATTAATTTACTTTAAATATTAATAAATTAAGTAAAATGTTAAAAGGTCATAATTATGTATTTTATAAAATCTGTACCCTGGCACTGTTATGAAAACAAGCTTCTACACGCTTCAGTTTAATTGTATAATACAACAAATTAGGAGCGGCAACAATCCAACTTTCTGACCAAATTTCTTTTAACATTTATTGCATTGATGTAGCCTTTATACACTTTGCTTGGAAATGCTTTGTGTCTTTTTCAAGAAATTTGACTTATGGCACGTATTTGAAGAACTACCTTTGGTAATAGTATACAATTTCTTTTAACATATTATATGCACCTTTACAAAACTTCAAAATATTGTTCATATTTGAATGTTAAATATTATTTTCGATTTAAATTATGGCTTTCCTTTTAAATTTTAATTTTTGTATCAAACATGCTTTCAATACATTGTACTCGTAATTCCCCCATTTATTTATAGTATAGTGCTTAAAAATCTTCCTTTTTGTAACTGGAACACATTAAGGTAAGGAATATAATTGTATACAAGTGTTATTTTATTAACGATTATCTTGATTAAATGTAGATTTAGTTTTCTTTTCAGATGTAAATCTATAAAATTAAATTTTAAAGATAAAAGCAAAAATATGCCTATAGCTATCATAATTCTTTACATTTATTTACACATGTATTAAATTCAGAGCCGGATTCAGTGGATTTTAAGTGGCCCTAGGCTTACAAAACTCTTGGAATGGACAAAGATGTATACATTAACAGGGATCATTCTTTAAAATGATCATTAGTACTATTTATCTGGGCAAAATCTGGGATCTCGACATTTTGATTCCGAACAAAATTTGTTATTAACAATTTGAAAAGAGAAATTTATATTACCAGATTAATATCTATTAAATTTAAATAATAATAGGCAGCGAATTCTATATTTGATCGTAAATTAATCGTAAAATTTTCGGCATTTTTCGACTTTTTTAGAATTGAATCTATTCAATAAACTGAAGATCTCTTTACTTTCCGTTCTTCTTCGGGAGTACACCCAAAATAAACTGAAAAAACCTGTAATAAACCAATATTGCCTCTTTGCACAAGAAGAACTCAGCCGCTTATTCTCTTAATTCAAAATAGAATATAAAATGAATTTTTTATTTTCCAGATTCTCGCAACAGTAGAGCCTTAGACTACAATTTTTTCAGCCTATGATAAATCCGGCACTGGTCTTATATGCAAATGTATGCATATGTGTTAAAAAATATAGATTTTATTTAATAAAACTGTTCATTTAGGGCGCAATTACATGGTGATTAACACTAAGGCAGCAAAAACAAAAAAAAAAAAAAGAAAATTAAATTTTGCAACAATTATTGCCAATAACAAAAAGCAGGAAAAAAACTTACCTTTATAATAAAAACAACAAAAACAAAAAAATAACAAAATTTTAACAGACAACTTTACTATATACATAACAATTATACATATGAGTAAGTTTGCTTTATTATCATATACAAAAATATATTGTGTATAAAAGATTAAAAGTGTTAAAGGCACCAATGAAAATATAAAGTTGAAAATTTTAAACATAAAAGGAAATTGAATGGTTCAGATGAGGACAACAAAAGGTGCGGTATGGCAATATATGTATGTATATGTTTATATTTACAAGGTTATATACAATATTATTAAATATACACACATATGTACACAAGTATAATATAAAGCCTTAAATCGCTTTTTCCTTCTTATTTATTTACACGTAATTTTACCAACCAGATGTGGATGTATGTAAAAAAAAGAGTTTATTCTGAGATTCATCACCTGTAATAAATATAAATTATACATACATACACCTTAAAAATATTATTTTGAAATACAGATGTATGTATAGTGATGCAATACTTATGTATATAAACAAAAAATTAAAGTGAGAAACTTATAAAAGAAGAAAAAATAAAAAAGAAAAAGGGTTTTTATGTCAAGGTTAATATAATTAGGAGAAAATTTCATTCAGCTTTTTTTTTTTTTTATTAATTTTTTAAGTTTTACATACAAGGTATGATATGCGCGCGGTACCTCTATATTGGTGTGATGTTTTGTTGTATATCACATTATTATTGTGTTGTGATATATGTATAATGCGGTAAATCAGAATTGGTATATAATACATATGTTTTAAATGACGGAAATATATGGATATAGTTCATTGCTATTATTAAAAATTGAATAATAAATTTGGAGATGGAGCACAAATGTGCGTTGATTTTAATATGAATTTAAATTGTATGTATAAATAATTTGAAAAGAAATTTTTAATATATAATTTAATAGTACATATACGTATATATATATAGTATATACAATAAGGACATATAACATTTTTTGTTATTTACACAATACAGTAACGATATGATGTAATTTTCTCGATTTGTTTGTCATGGTACTCGATACTCGACATTGTTATGCCTACCTGTATATGATCTAGGAATTTTTCACAACGTATTATGTAACAGCAAGAAGAAAGGGATTTGCGATTCCATAAAACAACTTGAATTCGATCCAATCGAGCATATCTCTATTGTTTTCTCTTATCTTCTGGTCGCCTTTCTGTTAAGTTGTTTAAATGATCATTTGTGAACACAAAAATCGAATCGGTTTACCTAGAACAGATATCTTCTGTACAAGATCCCATAATATTTAATATGATATTTTCAATATAAATTGATTGTCATATTCGTAACTAAAGCTCTCTTTCTTTAGAAGATTTTTTGATTTAACCTTAAGATTCCTTGTGGTTCCGCTGAGTATATAAAGAATAGTAAGAAACTATTTCAAAAATTAATTTCCTTCTGTCAGAACAATTCCGTATATTTTAGAACTTTTGCTATGTTTTCATACATCCCAATTTTAATTAGAAAATTTCCAATAAAATCAAAATTCCTGATCCGATTCCAATATATATTCTCATTTTTTCTCGGGAAACTAAAAATTAATCGACTTTTGATTACAACACTATCTTATAAAATTAGGTACCTATATAATTTTTTAATTCCTTACACCCATATTATTAATATTATTATTATAGCTGGCTGGACCCATATTTTCACTTTTCAATTACAGTATTCAATGTTATTGTCATAAATCTTTATAAAGAGTTTTTGTTTATTTTTCATTTTTTTCCTTTAATAATTTCATATCATAATGTCACATAAAATTGAAATTAATATTTTGAGTTCAACACTGAATAATTTTTTTTTAGGATTGGCTTACTGCGTTATCAAAAGTTTTTAATCAGAAGAAAAAAATTATAAATTTTTACTCCTGATATTAAGATGATTGTAATCAACTATAGTAAACCTTATGAAAAAAAAAAATTATATTTTAATAGATTAAATCAATAATTCCGATCGGAAAATTATAAATTTAAGGTTTGTCAAATAATTTATAAATTTTTTAAAAATTGTAATTGTTTTCTTATTTTACTAGAGCACGGTCAAATTATTTATTTTTAATGTGAAATTAAACTCAGATAGTATTGTGATATTTTAATTAATTATAACACTCGTCTCGTACTGTGATCATATTCATAAGATCCCGTCAATAATCCGCTATTCGAGGTTTCATATACATAGTAAGTTTGAAGCTCCATAAATTTTGAAGTTGAATAGGTAACAACTAGGTATTATAAACTATTATAAATGCTTGCAGAAATCTTTAAAAAAAATAGAGCGAATGAAAAAGGAACCAAAAATTTGCTAAGCCTCAATAATTCTAAACTAATATTAGTGCAAAGATTATAGAACCATGTCACATTTTCATTCACATTGTTCTAAATCAAAATATTAAGAATAATTTTTTAGAGTTTTTCATTACAAGAATTCATTTAACCAATTATTACAGTTTTCACTTAAATGGAATATTTTTTAAAATTTATTCTTGCTTAGAAAAGAATTGTGTGTTTTATTAATTTTAACATAGATTATTAGTTTTTATCGGGTATTCTGCTTGTTAAATACCATTTATAAGGTTATTTAAGCCTCAATAACACAAAGGATACCGGAATTTACAACAGTTGAAGGTGGTTGAATGGAAGTGACCTAAATCCATTTTAAAACTGTTTTATTTCCCGTACAATGATAACACCAATAGTTACCATTAAAAGTCAAATGGTTAGAAGGAGGAATAAATATATAACCAATTCTTATCCTTCTGTGTTAAACTCAGAACCAGCCCGAATTCTTCGAAATCGGCTAACATACCTATAATATTTAGATCTGCCAAGTTCGTAACCTGATCGAAAACGTAAGACCCAATAAATTTCTGCTTGGAATTTGCCTGCGCCGAACATGAGCATAGAACATGGATCACCGTTTCCTCCTCCCCTTCATCGCAGCAGCTTCTACAGAGATCGTTTGGGTGACCGTTTCCTCTTTGCATAATCCCTAATTAGACATCAGAGTTATTACTTGATGCATTTGTACTGTACAAATTTGTTGTCATCATATTGTATTATAAGAGAGCTTAATTATTAAGAGAGTTTATTTATCAATTGATTGTAATGAGAAACAATCATTCTCTCTACATTTGGTGACAATTTATTTTTCTCTTCTGTATACGCCTTATTCCTAAAAAATTTAAAACATTTTTCAACAATTATTTAATTCTCAATAAATCACAAAAGTTCTTTTATAATTTAATGAAAAATCTTTCATGATTTTGAAAATTCTCATATTAACCTCATAGTTTCTGTTGTAACATTTTGAAATGCCATTGTTATACAAAATTAAAACTATAACACATTATTCAATAATAAAAACTGTAAATATTTTTGAAACAATTTAACACGTTAACTACTAACATAATTTTCTACTTGCTTTTCTTATCTTTACAATTTTCATGATGAAAATTACAAAAAATCTTAAATGAAAAACACAAATCTACAAAAAAAAAAAGAAAATATTTCTCAAAGACTATTTTTCAAAGATAAGGTCATCTCAATCCCTACTTCTGATACGTTTGTGTAAATGGAATGAATTTAAAGGCTAACAAAAATCAAATGGGTTACTATTGTATATCAAAACAAAACTTTACTTCTTTCCCATTTAAAGAGAACACTTGCAATTCCCAAACTAGTATCTTTGTATATTCTATATACAATTTTGTGACGGATCATTTCCAATTCAAACCATATAGTCGCCGTTAATAATTTTCTTATCTTAGAATAAGATAGAAAGACATATCACGTTAACTAGAATGTATTCTTATATAATATGAAACCACGTTATTTTCTACAATATTCAGAAATGAATTGTTAAATTATAGTTAAAGGATGATGCTATACAAGTGAATGTAGAATTAAAAAGAATAAAATTTTAAGAACTTTAAATTCAGAATAAGAAAAAAATGAAAACGCCCTAAGAATAATTTTACATGAAAATGAAGAACAATGAAAGACTTTTACAGCTTCTTATTTTATCATCTATTTATCTTTCCCTCTAAAATCTTTTCTCTATACTCTACTATTTCTATTGTAAAAGATCTAAAAGAAGAGAAACTGTATACATGAACGTTTAATATGTGATGTATGCATGTATGTATGTAGGTACTAAAAATCATCGCCTTAGCAAAAATTATTTAATTTCAAAAAAATTACAAGTAAATTTTACGATTGCACTATATTTAGCATAATACAAAGTAAAGATAAAAAAAAAATCATTGTTTTGCTGTTGAACTGGTCAACTTTAGGTTCCAATACTGAGGAAATAAGTACAAAAGCAATTTCACTCGTCATGCACAATTCAATCACTCGCCGATTTAATTGAATTTTCAGATTTAAGTACCACTGCATTATGAAAGAGTTTAGCAAGATTAACAAACAATTCAAAAATTATATTTTATATTTGCCATATTTCATTTAAGTGCATCTGAAGAACTCGCAATAAAAAAATTCACAATGCATAAAAAATCGAAAAAATTAAGAAAATTGGTAGAATTTGAGATTTATAATAAAGGTTACGACGATTCTTGAAAACCATATTTTCTAAAAAGAAGACTGAATTTAAAGAAATTGTTATAAAATTTTTTAAATACATGATTGTGACAATATTATTATATTTATTCGCAGAGAACTTTCAATTAATTCGGATTATAGATCAAAAACACGAAATTACCTTTCTACAATCGCGAAGCACGATTATAAGACTGAAAGACGTAAGGCTGAAGCCTGTAGCTCACCTCATTCAAAACAAATTTCCCTAACTTCTTCATTAATAGTGCCATTTGATTTAAAACAGTTTTGAAATAAATAATATCAAGATCTGCATCACAATTGCAAAAAAATGCAAGTGATTACTAGGATTTGGAAAAAAGAGAGTACGGGTCACCACGAAAGAAAGTACCTGTCGGGTTAAAATTCTTTTAAAATTGCAATATAAATCTATAGAACTAAGTGGGTGTAAGTGGGCTGCACTGGTCAGATATTCCTTGAAAATTAGTTTATTAAGCATTTTATTAAATTTCGCCCCAAATAAGATCTTTCAGCAATTTGTAATAGACTTAAATTTAGATACTGAAATTGTGTCCTAGAAAACTTGCATGCATCCAGACTGCTTATTTACTTTAAAATATATTGGGACTGAGTCGTTAACCTTGTCAGAAATTTTGTATACCCAAACAATTCCTCAATTTTTTCCTTTACACAAAAAAAACTAAAAGGATAAAAATTGTTACATTTATCATACACACATTCAAAATAAATCAAATCGCAAGAAGAAATAAAAAAAAAAAACAAAAATGAAAATAATCTATTTGGACTAACATGGTGTCTAAATGGAAAAACACCGCTTCTAATATTATATTGGGTATATGATTCTCCTCAGGTAACAGGTCAATTCAGATTAAAATCTACTACTCTAGTTTTTAATTTACAGAACTTAAACATTATAACAAGACAACAAGAAAGAAGGAAAAATTAAAAAAAAAAAAAAAACAATTTTTTCACTCCATTTCCAAACTTCGTGGGCTAAAAATTTTTCAATTTTTAATTTTCCTTACATCTTGTTTTTTATACCCTGCACTTCGTGAAGGGTATATTAACTTTGGTATGGAGTTTGTAACTACTTGAAGGAGCCATCTGCGGTATGGACATATATATATATTCTTACTCAGCGTAAAATTCTGCGTCGATTTAGACATGTCCGTCCGTCCGTCCGTCCGTCCGTCCGTCCGATCGCACGATAACTCAAAAACGAATAATGCAATCAACACCAAACTTTCACAAGTTTTTTCTTTTGTGCCAAGGACGAACCCTATTGTTATTGGACTAATTCGGACAACGGGTTCGGGTAGCTGCCATACAACTCAAAGAGTTTATTTTAATTATTTCAAAAACTAATAAAGGTACAAATGTAAAATTTTGTATACATATGTCCAATTATATTCTACATATGCTCTAAAAATTCTAATGAGATAGCTGCACCGGTTCGCGTGGCTGCCATACAACTCCAAAAGCAAATTTTTTATAATCGGCAAAATAATAAAGTCAGATTCATGAAACTTGGCAGTCGTGTGTCCAATTATAGGTCAAAGATATTTCTGAAGTTTTTGTGGAATTGCTTGACAGGTTCGAGTAGCTCCCATACAAGTCCAAAAGCTTACTTTAAATATTTGGAAAAATAACGAAGTTAGATTCATGAAACTTGGCAGTTGTGTGTCCAATTATAGATCAGATATACCTGTGAAGTTTTAGTGGAATTGCTTGACAGGTTCGGGTACCTGCCATACAACTCCAAAAGCTAAGTTTAAATATTTGGAAAAATAATAAAGTCAAATTCATGAAACTTGGCAGTTGTGTGTCCAATTATAGATCAGATATATTTGCGAAGTTTTAGTGGAATTGCTTGGCAGGTTCGGGTACCTGCCATACAACTCCAAAAGCTAATTTTAAATATTTGGAAAAATAATAAAGCTAGATTCATAAAACTTGGCAGTTGTGTGTGCAATTATAGGTCAAAGATATTTCTGAAGTTTTGGTGAAATTGCTTGACAGGTTCGAGTGGCTCCCATACAAGTCCAAAAGCTTATTTTAAATATTTGGAAAAGTAATAAAGTTAGATTCATGAAACTTGGCAGTTGTGTGTCCAATTATAGATCAGATATATTAGCGAAGTTTTAGTGGAATTGCTTGGCAGGTTTGGGTACCTGCCATACAACTCCAAAAGCTAATTTTAAATATTTGGAAAAAAAGTAAAGTCAGATTCATGAAACTTGGTAGTTATAGGTCAGACATATCCGTGAAGTTTCTATAGAATGGTTTCACAGGTTTGAGTAATTGCTATACAACAATGAAAGGTGCAGGGTATAATTCAATCGGTTCATACCGACTGAAACGTTTTTACTTGTTTTTTATTTTCCTTTGCAATTGGATTGTGCACTTTATCATATCTTGCACACATAGATTTTTTTTTATTTTTTTTTCTTTAATTCTTTGTTGTTTGCCATTTAAGATGCTCATTCAAAGATTATTCTTTTTAACTGTTTCTACCTACATGACCTCCAATTATTTAACAAGTGCAACTTAAAATTACAAAAAAAAAAAAAACAAAAAAAATAAGAACAAAATAGCCTTTTTGGCCAGGTAATATCATTGAAGTTGAAAATTAAGAGTAGCCATTAACATTTATTCATGGACATACACTCAAAAAAAAATAATTGTAATTTTTACTAAGTATTTGGTAAAAAACGCTGTACAATCATTTTTTGGTAATATTTACAATTTTTTTGTCAAATTTACCAAATTTTTCCACAATTTTGGTTATATTAACAAAAAAATTTGGTAAAAAAGTAAAAAAAAACATGGTAAAATTATAATTTACGATTAGCTTAGTAAATTATGCAAAAAAAATTGGTAAAAATAAAATTTTTTTTGGTAAATGAAACAAATTTCTTAGTATAAACAACAAAAATTATTGGTAACGTACATACAAACGAATTTGTTAATTTCACAAAGTAATTTAGTAAAATATTACCATGTTTTTTTATTAGAGGAACAAAACTTTTGGTAAAATTTACAAATGAAATTGGTAAAAATTACTTACAAAATAATTTCTACCATATTTGCTTTTGTAAATTCCACTAATTTTATAAGTTTTACCATGTCTTTAAGTAGATTTTACAAAAGCTTGGTAAGTATTACAAAACAAATTCCTAATAATTTTTGGTAAAGTAACGGCTTGTTGTATCACGTCATTTCGTTGTTCGTTCGTCAAAGAGAAAGAAGTGTTTTATAACTTAATTATAAAAGTTTTAACTACAATAAAATTAAAAAATTTTTAGTTATAATAAAATTAAAAAAAATAAAACAAAGTGAAATTAATTGCCTTATTTATTTACCAATAAGTCTACAAATAAAATTTGAGAAGAAAATTACAGTTTGGCAAGAAATAAATGTAAGGTTATTGTTTGAATATATTTGGTGGTGGTATCAATTAAATATAATTTTAGGGACTGTATTTAACTTAAAAAAAACCGTGTTAATATTTGTGCTCAGATTTAGTTTAAAAATTTTAATGTGTTGTACGTAATCTAAAGTATTTAAAATGTTTACTATAGAATGTTTTAAATGTAGGAAGAATTTCGATAATTTAGTAATTTTTTTGCGTCATTTAAAAACTTTCCATTACTTAAATAAAAATAGTGATTATAAATGTATATTTAAATGAATATTTAAAAATTTTAAAAGGTCCATCATTGACTCACACAGAGCTTGAAGAAATCTGGAAAAAAACTAGCAATTATAGGTTGACACAAATATCCGCCATGACCTCAACTAATGACATTTTGAAAGAATGGTTACAGTACAAAGATCCATTGGGATATAAACTGGTAAGGAATCATATATAACAATATTTATTATTAGATACGTTATGTGATTGTATAATTTCTTATATTGCAGTTTGATATTGATTTTTTAAACTTGTTTCCCAATGCAAAAAATGCACTGCAAGATATTTCAAGTTTTCATTTGAAAATGAGAGAAATATTCACAGAGAGAATAAAAGACGAAAATTCAAAGAAACTAATCGAAGTTCTGCAAAATTACGAAAATTTTTCTGAAAGTAAGATTTAATTACATGACATAAAATTTAAACTTTACTCTAATACAATAAATTACACCTTAAACCGTAGTATTCAAATTTTTTAAATTGATTAACAAAATATTTACAATATTTCTATTTTAGATGGTATAACTCTCACAACGATGTATTTACTGTCAGACCCTGTGGACAACTGTGGATAAAGGGAAAAAAAAATTTACCATTCGAGACTCACAAAATGCCTTCATAATTATAGGAAGGACAGCTCAAAACGTTGAAGATTTAATTCAAGAAAAAATTCAATCTCAAGATTCTATTCAACCTCTGCTGCTTGCTCAAGGTTGTATCTCTAATCCAGAGGCGATATTAGTTTACTTCGATGGAATAAGATACAAAATGTATTCCATAGCAAAAGCAGTAGATACATGTTTTAAAATTTTTTACATTTTTAATTTAAAATTTCCAATTCAAGCCAATTTATTTTGGAGCTTCGTCGCCAATTTTTTTTATGGAATATGTAACAACACTAATCATTCATCAGTTAATATTCTAATTGATGAAATAAATCAAAGTAGTATTACTGAAAAATAATATTTTAGCATTATGTAATATCTGCTATGATTTTTGTTAAAATTTTCTAAACTTTTTTTTTGTATAGTTTATTTAAAACGTTATTTTTAAACACGAAAATGTTTCCTTTTGATATTAACTTTATATAATTAACATTAAAAAAAATTGAAGTGAATTAAATGTCTAAATAAAAATTTAAAATAGAAAAACAATTTATTAACAAGTTTTTTTTAAGTAATTTCAGATTCCATAAGTATCATCTCAGCTAATATTAAATGAATTGGTAAATGAAAAGAAAACTGAAATAAAAAGACGATTCTTACCATATCACTTTTACTTGTACGTTTGGTAATAATTACAATTTCCAGTTTTATTATTACTATATATATTTGTGAAACTTACTAGTACCATTTCTTATTTTTACCAAAGCGTATTGGTAATAATTACCCTTCTCATTTGTTATTGTTACCATATGTACTTGTAAAATTTACCAATGCCATTTTTTATTTTTACCAAAGTATATTGGTAATTATTACCATTTGTTTTTGTCACTTTTACCATGAATGCTCGTCATTCCTACCATTTTTATTAGTATAAGTGTCAATTTTAAATTTTAAGACTTTTACCAAAATATTTGGTAAAAGATTTGTCGTTTTTACCAAATTTACTTGTTAGCACAAAAGTACCATGAAAAATAGTAGTTTATACTCAGTTTTTGGTAATTATTACTAAGTTTTTTTTTTGTGTGTAGACCGTGAAAAATGAGAAAAAAACTTAAGGTAAATTTTCATGGTTAAGTATTAGAAAAGTATTTTTTAAATTAGACTTCATATAGTTGCTTGTACATTATAAAGATTATGTTAAATACTCTAAAATGAAAATTAAATCCTCGAAGGTAAATTTTCTTCTTTAGCAAAAATATTAATTGATAAACTGTTGGTTTAAATAATCTTATATTTAACGAAATTGGAATTGATATTACAAATAAATATTTGTCATGGCAATAAGCACCAATAATGGTGAAAAAGTATATTTGAAGAAAACCATTTTGAAGATCACTTCCTTTTGTTAATATTAATTAAGAGTCTAATGAGAACAAACAAGCTTTTAAAAACATTATTTTGTAAAGCGACAGACCTATTTTGGGAAGGAATATA
The DNA here is from genome assembly GCF_029603195.1 of Condylostylus longicornis. Lineage (NCBI taxonomy): Eukaryota > Metazoa > Arthropoda > Insecta > Diptera > Dolichopodidae > Condylostylus > Condylostylus longicornis. The sequence goes on from NW_026577982.1 coordinate 3,968,254, forward strand.
ATAACTAAAGAAATGATTGGAATCTATGGTTTGGAGCCACTTAGTATTTGTAATTGAATTGGCAATTCGAAAATCCAATTATTTCCGATTCGTAGAACCGCCCCATATAGGCACTTTAAACCGATTGCAGTAGACGAGAGCGCTGGTTTAGTTGTAATACACACATTTCTCGAGTTTTTAGTATACGATCGTATTAAGAAAACGTAAACGAATTATATACTTTTAAGGAGATTGTTGGTCTGCCTGCGTATTTATGCCAGTAGTCTCTTACATTTTGGTTGCAAAAAATTTTATTGTGGCATTTTTGGTAAATCAATTAAATTTTGGGAAAATCTATCATATTTCTAACTTAAACAGCAAATAATTTAAACTTTAAAATTTGGATTTATATCCCTACTCTATTTTCTTGGAAAGGTGGTTAGTGATTCGGACCCTCTAAGATTTTGTTCTGAATTCATTGAAATGTCTTCAAAAAATACCCTACCAATTATCAAAAATTTTGAAATTTTCACAAAATATTTTAATATTAAATTTGAAATTTTGTACTAGTTCAATTAGAAAGTTTTCTCCAAACTCTGTAAATTTAACAACTTTGATTACAATGTTTTTATTAATTATCAAAAATTGTATTCGAAATTTAACTGTTGTAACAAAAACAAATATTTTTATTGAACATTCGTAATTATTAAATAGAGAAAATGTTAATTTAAATTATAAAAACTCTTATTTATTTAAAGAAAAACCAAATTTCTTCTTCTTTTTCTCAAATATAAAAATTATACACAGTTCAAATATGTATAATATTAGAAAAAAAAACAAATACTAAAATTATATGTGAATTAAATATAGGGTTAAAAGGTTAAGTCGTGTTATTGTTTAACTAATAACAATATTACATGTACAATGCAAAAAATTTTTACAGCATTTGAGCGAAAATTTTCCAAGTTGGAACACAACTATAATCAAAATATTGTAGATTTAAAAATTATACAATAATAACATAGGGGGATGTTAAACAATTTTCAATTTCAATAATAAATTACGATGTTATCCTTAATTTAAAAACAAAAACCAAAATAGTTGCAAAAGCATTAGGAAAAATTGTAAATCGTTTCGTTTCTGTTAAAACGGTAGTTATTATTTTTCATTTTTATGTGGTATTTTCAAATTAGAGTTATCACGACACAAATAATCTGTAAATTAAATTGTTAATTTGATATTAAGATAAGGAGAAAATAAAATTTATAATCGCCCAGAAATTTTAAATAAAAGAAGAAAAATAAAATCAATTGTAAATATTTTTCGTAGGTGCCATTGAAGCATAGTGAAATTTCATAAAATATCAGAAAAAAATTTTGAATCTGCATTAGTTCCGGTAGCAAACAGAACACAAGGTATTAAATTTTAAGAAAATGCAAGTCAATTAGTTTTCAAAACATGTTGAAGAATGAAAAATTGGCCCCTATTGACAATAACGATTTCTGAGCTCTGATCTTCCCAAAAAAATTTATAAATTTAAAATATTTTTTATTCTTCCATAAATATAAATAAGGCTGTAGTAAAAGAACAGTTGCTAGCACCTGATTTCCTTGATATACTACTGGTGAGGTGGCTTGACTTGATATACTAGGCATTGTGAGATGAAGCTTATATTTAGGATAGGATGTCTTGTATCTATAGTTTCAATTTTATATACCATTATATAGACCCTTATGAATAGGCAAAACTTTTGTACGGAGACGATATTTACAGCTCAACAGGTTCGGAGTTACGAGGACTTAAAGTAAATCTCACCTGACCTACCAATGTATAGACCCTTATGAGTAGGCAAAACTTTTGTTTGGGGACGATGTTCATAGCTCAACAGATTCGGAGTTACAGGAGCTTAAAATGAATATCGCCTGATTTTGTTACTTTTTGAAAATTTAAGTATAACTTCGTGTTTGTGCAAGACAGGCGCATTAATAAATATAATTTGGAATTGTCAGAAGAAGGGCTTTCTCATGAATATCTACATAAGTTATCAAGTTCATCTGTTGAATGTTTTCTTAAAAATCGGCCAATTTCCAATCTGTCGGTCATAGAAATTAGATTGGGAACAAATTTGTGTAAGAAACTGGCAATCTCATGATTTCTTCTTACAATTTTTCTTATTCGATAATTTGTATTTTTACACATCTTTTTCCATAATCAACTGTAAATTCATATTGATTCAATTAAATTTCTTTTTTGATTGAATTTTAATTTTAATTCGGAGTCTATCAAAGAAGAAAATTTTGTTCCCAAAATGTCATTAAATTTTATTAATATAGGTTATCATTATTATCCGTCGCTTTTAAAACATCAGCTGTACTAGCTATAATTTCCATATATATGAGCACTTTCGTTAAATACTAAGCCATAAAATGGAATAGGTATAACAGGGAAAATATTTAATTTTAAAATTCATATTAGAGATTTTCCATCATCAATATGATTTTTAAATTAGATTTTATCAATCTTTCAAATCAAAATGAATTGAAGAAGCTTCAATCTTTTTCATTAACAATAGCAATAACAATTAAAGTAGATAACAATTTATAATATCCGTTCAATATTGAATAATCAGTCAATCATTATAGAGTTAGTTGTAAGGTTATAAATAGTAAATTGGCTCTATTTTACAAACATATAAATTCGTTTATGTAATTCACATATATGGTCCTATACTTTATTTAACATACATACATACAATATATACCTAAATACTAACAATTTCGAACAAAAGTCAAGTTAATAAAACTGGGTCATTCAATTACAATAATATGTTCATAATACTAGTAATAATGAATGCAACAAAGTTACACCTTTTTAAAGCCAATCAAAGTTAAATACACATTATTATATACTAACTTGTATGATAATAAAGAATATTATGTGCTTACATATATATGTATGTACATAAATGTAGATTCAATAAATATAAAATATGGTCAACAACAAGTGCATACTAATTAAGTCTCACCCATAAATATTCAAACATTATAATATGATTGTGTGTAAAGTATACATAATATGAATCTATATACGAGTATGTATATTGAACAAATGCATATATTCATATGCATAGCTTCAAATGTAAAGTGTTCCAGAATAGAGTGTTATAATTTAATTCACGTAAAAGTATAACAAATAACTCCTCTGAGTCGCCTTTTGAACCGGTTTCTCAGTAGTTTACCTGTGTAGTTATGAAACGAATGTATTGAAATTTTAACGGAAATTTTCTTCTAACCTAACGGGAAAATATTTTTCAAAGGAGGAAATTTTTGAGCAAGTTCCATCACGGAAGTTCGGCAAAGCGGCGAGGACGAGTATATGTGAGCAAGGTTTAAGAAGAATATTAGAAGAATATGAAGTGATTCTAGGGAATGTATTATGTTGCGGAGGCATGTCTTTGAGCCTCTCAGAAATCTAATGCCTGCAGTTTGCCTCTCTTACTAAAATTACTACATTTACTTCTAGGTTATTCTTTCAGAAAGAATAAAAATGGTTTCCTGTGCATATTCTCGAGCGGATGTGGCAAATCAGTTCTAAATATTCTATTCAACTGATGATTACAAAAAATCATTTATATTCCAATATTTTCAACACATTCGAAGCTATGTATAAATTAAAATTTGTTTAAATACCGAAATTTTATGTAATTTGTCATTACGCTGAAACATCTTGTGTATACAATTGAAACACAATAAATTGAAGTTAATGTGTCCAGCTATTCATCTGCAGTTTGTACTCTTCAAATTCTAGAAAATTTTTAATTGTTTTTCTTCACTATTTTGTTAAAGTTATCATAACTAAGCCAGAATACCAATACAATAAAATATTCTTTATCAAAGCACATGTTTTACTTATTTTATTCTAGAACACGCCGTTTATGCGCGTATGTAACTATATTTATGTAATAAATGTGTTCAAGTAAATAAAAAAAAAAGTGCATTGTAGACTTTTACGAATTGAAATGACACACCTTTTTAGGAATTCTTTGTGTTCTATAATAAAGTATTAATGAATTTGATGAAGATGATGACAATATTCTAGTGTTTGTCAGTTTTGTAAATTCTAATTTTTCAATAGAATTAAGTACTATGTATGTATATAACCATATGTTTAAATTTATTTTGTATAGATGCACCTGTTATTCTAATTTACGCGGAATATCCGAATTATTATTCCAATTACACGAAATATCTCTATTTTATACAGATATTTCGTGTAATTATCTGTTGCCTGGGATTTTATTTAAAGCAACTGTTATATAAAATGTTTACCTTAATATTTGACGAGATTTTACTTCCAAATTTTCACGAGCTATATTTCTCATGAATTATGAGGCTGTAGTACGCAATTTACGAGTAATTAGGTAATTTTGACATTGAAAATCAAGCTGAATTTTTGGATTTTAAGAAAACTATGAGGGAATTAAGTAGCCTAACCAAGAAAACACAAAAATTTTGAAAAAAAATAAGCCTGGCAGAAAGCCCTATCATTTTAAGGATTAACTGTCACACTTTTATTTTTTTTTTTTTTCTTTTCAGATTACCGACTATTAATAGTGAAGCTTTTCAGTAAATTTTTAATATGGATAAAATTGATCATCGTTATGTCATTCAATATTTTTATTTGAAAGGTCTTAGTCCAGCCGGTATCAAAAATGAACTAGATTCTATACTAGGTGAGTCTGCTCCTTCATATGCAATGATTAAAAATTGGGTAGCGCAGTTTAAACGCGGCCGTACGAGCTGTGAAGATGAACATCGCACTGGTCGATCAAATGAGGTCACCACGCCAGAAACGGTTAAAAAAATCCACAAAATTATACTAGATGACCGTCGATTGAAAGTGCGTGAGTTAGCTGATATAGTAGGCTTATCAAAAAGTGCTGTATATCGGATATTGACCGAAAATTTGGACATGAAAAAGCTTTGCGCAAGATGGGTGCCGCGTTTACTCACAATCGACCACAAACAACATCTTGAGGATATTTCAATGAACTGTTTGGCCATGTTTACTAAAAATAGAACTGAATTTTTGTGTCGATTTATAACAATGGATGAAACATGGGTTCATCATTGCACTCCTGAAACAAAAGAACAGTCGAAACAATGGACCAGTAGGGGAGAACCGGCTCCGAAGAAGGCAAAAACAACTTTATCGGCTGGAAAAGTTATGGCGCCCGTTTTTTGGGATGCGCGTGGGATAATTTTTATTGATTATCTTCAGAAGGGAAAAACAATCAACGGCGAGTATTATGCAAACTTATTGCAGCGTTTGAGTGAAGAAATCAAAGTAAAACGTCCGCATTTGTCGAAGAAAAAAGTGTTGTTTCATCAAGACAATGCACCTCGTATGTGTCGCGCCTCAATTTATTTTTTTGGAATTGTTATAAAAAAAATTTTTTTCTTGCATAAAGAGGGGTTCGAGACCTCTTCTTTATTGAATATTATAGGAAAAAACAAATTCTAAATTTTATAATTAGTTCATAAGCACGTGTTAGGAAAATAAATCTCAGGTGTATTCCTAAAGAGCTCAACTGAAATAGAGTTGTTATATAGGAGTTGCTTTGTATTAAAATCTTTTCATTTCCAACTCAATGACATAATGGAGTTATAACCTCTTGCTTTTAATAGCTTACAACATCTACCTTAGCTTGAGCTATTCGAAAATTGTTTACTATTTTAAGTGATTTCAAAATTTGTACTGTAAGGGTTAAGAAATACTGTAAGGGCAAATTTCTAATCCAATACAATTCATATTCATTTTGTTAACGTTGCCATGTTACCATACAATGCTAATTTTCGCTTTAAAAATTCATTAGAATAAAATATAATGTTAATTGATTTTGCAAAATACAATTAAAAACTCGTGCCTATTATTATCTTCAAGAATGCTTCAAAAAAACCACGTTTCCTGAAATGGCTATAATAACACAATCACTTCAGCTATATTGTGTCTATAATTACACAACTTTTAAGATTATTTTTATTGAATTTTCTAGTATCACCATAGTATCCATATTTATATCCATCGATTAAAATTTTCTTCTTCCACGTTTAACTTTTTTAAACTTTACATTTAATTCATTTAAATAGAAATGCCATAAGAACAAGAACTTTGATTTCAAAATAATTATACATGCATGCATATACACACATACCTATACTTACGTATAATAATTAGTAAAGCTGTAATATTTCAATAGTATGTGTTAATTTATTGATTGCAATTTCAAATTGACATTCTCAACAACACCATCAGATTATGCAAAATAAACACATAGTATAAAAAGAAAAAGAAACGACCACGGAAAATATAAAATAATAACAAAAAAAAATATAATTAAGTTTAGAATAACCCCGTAAGGCTAATTGTCCATAACTTATTTTTGAGTAACTATAAAATGTACTTTAAAGCAATGACTATTTTAAATGATGTGATACACATAATTTGTTAGAAATTACGAATTAACCAAAAGTGAATCATCTTAACCGGAAAAATCCTAAGGAACTCCCTGTTCGACAAAGGGATTCAGCGATACAACGAGCAGATATACTTGGCTTAATTACAAATTAATATTAATCATTATTAGTTTAATCAAGTGCTGTACGAGTTGATTTATTAAAACTTCATTTACGATTCCTCTTCTAGAAACCCAACATCTTCATGAAATAAACCACTATTAATTTTATTTAAATAATCTTGCAACCAAACCTAACTTATTCTTGAATGAACTCTAATTTTTCTTTCAATATAATCAAAGCTTTTCAATTCAATGTAATATTTTCTTTTAATATTAATTTTAAATACCTGACAAGCATTTTAAAATGGCAGCTAATTGACAACAGATAGAATCTTTTTGAAAATACATAGAATTAGAATATTATAAAATTGATCTGCTTTTAAAATGTATTCACGTGCTATTCCTATATGAAAAGTTCTTTAAGTGTTAAAATGTATGCATATTATAATATGGTAAATTGAAAGAATGTCATCTCAGAATATAATTTTTTTTCTTTTCTATATAGCGTTTAATTGTTAGTGTAGAGAATAAAATGTAGAACAAATTATTTATTAAGAATTTTTTTTTATGCTGTCACAGTAGAAGATCCGTCACTTTTATGTAGTTTTTTTTTCTTGGTCCGGAATACAATACAATAATAATAGTTTACATGAATAGAAGGAAGTAATTTAATTGTTCTTTAGTTAATTTCGTTAAAATTATAGTAATATTGTTCTGTATAACAGCTTAAATGTTTAATATTTCTCTATTAGAATGCCTTTAATTCTGGAATATTCTCTATGTTTTAATTTAATTATGTATTTAGTTTTTACTGAACATAATTGATTTGTACTAAATTACATTGAATTGCCTTCAATTATATTGAAATTTATTAAAATCTAATAATATGTAATTCTAAACTTCCCTCTATTGGATTTTCAATTGAATATGATATAAAACAGCTTGAATGGCTTAGGAGGTGTACAATATCGAAAATTTCGTAAAGGGCCAAATTTGTATATATAAACATCACAGCTCTGTCTTATAATCCATGAAACGAGACTATTAATCATTTTTCCAATACCCAATGTTGGGCGCCATTTACATTTAAATGTTGCCATTGAAGAAATAAAAAGATAAGTTCAAATATTATTGGCAAGAATAATTAAAAACAATAATATTGCATTGATTTTATAAATTTATAACAATATTAGGAGTGAAATACCGGAAAATTGCAATGCTATAAATTAATAATAAAATTTTTGACGTATATTTCTACTACAATTTTGGAGAACAAAAAGAAAATTATGATTCCGGAAAGGACCATATTACGTGATATCAATTTAAAATTTTGCAAATTTCATTTTACCCCACAACTCCTCCCAAAATTTTAATTTATTAACAACATTTTCTTCCATGTTTTCACCAAAATATTCTTCCATGTTTTTGATAACATTCGTCATACATTAATTATAAATTCGCTATTGTTATAGTTTCCATAATAAAAGAAACGAGAGAAAAATTTTAATTCTTTATAAAATATAAATAAAAAAAATTACGCAAAATGAATTCAAAAATATTCTTAAAAAAAGCATCAGCCTAAAAAAAATTATAAAAAAACCAATGCGAAAAAATTACAAAAGTCAAAAGACAACAATAAATAAAAAAAACCAAAATAAAAAATCACAATCTTCCGGTTTCTTTTCCTTTTTTAGTGAAATTTATTCGTGATACGATTGTAGATTCCACTTCCCCAACAGAACAGAGCAAATTAAAAATGACAAAAACAAAAATCATAACCGCATAATTTAACACACATGGACCTTTTGACTTTTTTTTTTGATTCCTTTAACCTATACACGAAAATTTTTAATTTTTTAGAAAAGTTCTTAAAATTTTTGATAAACGTAAGTGAGTTATGGAAAAATTATCATGTTTATAATGTCTAAATAAATTGTAAAATATTAAAAAATTGTATTGTACGGAAAATTTCTCTACATATGTATGTTATAGCCCTCGTTATATGAGTCTTCTCTACAAGTCCCCTGTTATATGAGACAAAAATGGACATGAATTCCAACGTGTTGTTAGAGAGCAAATTTAATAATAAAATTGAAGCTTATAATGTCTTATAGAAATGTTTATTATTTACAAATTACAATTTACATATTTAAAGGCTATCGGCCCTGCAGATTTATCGGAAACAACTTTAAAAAATATTGGCCTATTGCCGAAGAATAATTAAAAAAATTAAGTTGGATTTGAACTGTAACACCAGTGAACCACAATATTGAACGGTCAATGAAGATATTTTTGAATTCATATTAGTAGAGAAATAAAATAAATATATAAGTACTATTATAAGAAACTTACAAATTTGCATTTGCACATAACACAAACGAAAACCATTTATAATGACATAGTTAATATTTGCCGAGAATGACCGAAAGAACACCTCATCAAGCCATAAATGCCTTATAGGATCGGTACTGCTTCAACTTGCGACATATTGTTAATTGTACGTAAACTTATAAATTGCAGCTAAGTAAAGGCGGAAAGTTAGAAATCTTCGAAAAGTAATAGAAAACCAAAGTAGGTTTTTAAAAGTTTTTATGCCAACAATATTAAAATTTTAGAAAAAATTCTTTTATAATCACCGAAATTTCCTGATATCCTATTATATAAGGTGTAATAGTAAAGTTCATATTCTACTCTTTCTCATATTTGCAACTTTTTCGTGTGAAACAATGAAAAATTTACAATATAAAAAACTCAAAAATTATAAAAACAATTTTTTTTTTAAAGTAACAGTAAATTTGTTATAATAACAATTAAAAACTGTAGTTGTTGTAATGCTTACTACTTAGTCACAATTAAAAATCGCTTTTTTATTTTTAATATTAATATAAATGTAAGCATGTTTATATGTTTGTATGTAGGTACTTAGATGTAAATAATTACACCTTATAATGACTGCTTAATTCCACCTCTAATATACAACATGCTAAATAAATATAACAATTTCCTCTTCGACAATCAACAAGCCATTAAAAATAATAACTATGTATATAAAAAATCAAAACAAGAAAAAAAGAAACAATGTAATTTTATGGTGTTGTTTTTGTTTTATTAATTTTGGGCACCCAGCCAAAATTTTAATAATTTGCGCAATATTTAAACACTGCAAAACAACAAAAACACACAAATACAAAAATTACATAGCAACAAAGGTGAGTTCATTAAAAACAAAAACAATGATATTTAAGAATAATTATTAAAATGTTGAGAAAAAATTATGAACTGATAAAAAGGAATGCAGGTTTGATCTTGAAATTCATAAGGTATTAGAATATTTATTTTACAGCTCTTTACGATTAAAATTCTTATTGGTATAGGCAATAATTGTACGAGTTGTACAGTACAGATCTTATGAGAGTAAGAAAATGATAATATAGAGAGCATATAACAGTTATACTCGTAAAGTGTTATACTATTTTTATACCACTAATTACCTTATGCCTTATTAAGATAATTTTAAGAAGTTGTCAATTTTGGTAAAATCAAAGTTCGAAGTTGTTTTCGATATTTGGTTTAAAACCTTTCAAAAACCTCATTTGGTTCCCTCAAAACTGCCTTCATTATTTATTTAAATTTTTTTATAAATTGACATTTATAATTACATTGTTGTTATTGAAGAATTACATAGAAAATGTTCTTTCTAATTGCCTTCATTGATTTCGCTTACACGATTGATTTTTGACTTCGAAACTGGGAACAAATGGTTTACCAAGTTTCAAAAGAAAATATATTTAAATTGTACAAAACCATTTAAATTTCAAATCACGAATAATATTGACGAGCTAAATTGAAGCCGCTTTGTATTTTAGCCACCCAAATTCTAACAGCTGCCTAAATTTTTGAAACATTTTTAGACTTAAGAAGATAAATTCGTTTCAATCTTGCATGAATGGAAAATCTGATTCCTTCCGTATTTCTCTAACGAAAGAAATATTATTTTATGTAAACATATCCGTGACATGAACGCTACCTGGGAAATATTTAAAAATCAGTAACATTAGATACTGTATAGGTATTATAAATCAAATAAAAAAAAATAAATATGGTGAAATTTTTTTTAAATATGAAAAAGAGGAGCAAAATAGAAATGTACGGAGGCACCTAATTATAAAACTTCTAAATTTATTACCTGCAGTAATAAATCTTAAGAATGCTTCTTATTCTTATTTTATAAAAAAAAATTTTTTTATAAATGCTTTCATAATTCTTTTATATTTTATAAATGGTCTGGTGGGCCGAACACACAAATATGGCAAAAGGCCAAAGAACTTCCGAATTTTATTCTTTTGCCTAGTTTTTTTTTGTTTTGCTTCTCTTATTTTTTTGTTTTGACTTTTTCGAACCTAAATAACCAAGTAAATTATAATTATTTTTCGTAGTATTTTATATAACAATGTGCACAAACACATGCTTGTATAACAATATTTTTTATAGTCATAACGATTTTTTTTTTATTTTAAGTGTTTTTCTTCTTTTATTTTGGAAGTTTTAATTAACTATGTCCAAAAAAAAGAATATATTGTAATTTACAAAAAATATTTTACATCAGAATGATTCAGAAATAATAAACCCTACATATATATAATAATAAAGCCTACATAGCCTAATTTTAAAAGTTTTACACGTTTTTTATCTTCATTATTAAAATTTTAGAGTCACAGATGGATTTTCATTCATATAATAAGAATGGTATACATAAAAATATTCAACTGTAATTAAAATTTTATTAAAATATAGAATAAAATTTTCAGAAGATTTTGCATTTTTAAAATTTGAATGATGAATTAAAATTAAAACTTATAATTAAATAATATTTTTCCATATAAAATTTAGAATATGTTGGAATAGTCTTAATTTGTTATGTTAAACTAAATAAATAATCAGAGGAAAAATCAGAACAGAACAGAAAATATAGGTAAACTTATGTAAAATTTTAAATTCAAGCAATTTTACAATTCTAGTCGTATATAGAGGTGTCAAATTAAAGTGATCAAGTTCTCGCTAAAAAAAATATGATTAAGATCCAAAAAAAATTTCATTTCCAATCGATAAATTATCACAACTTCCCATTATTTCAGAATAATACCAATAAATTCAAGGAAAACTTATGAAACTCAATTATTACTTGTGATTTTCTCTCTAATTTCCAAATTTCATTTCTATTTTTCAAATATTTATCCTTTGATAATCAAAAATTTTCATTATTTTCAAAGCTCAATTTCGACCTAGCATCAAAAAATTTTTCTTTGGTTTTTTTTCCCTTAGTTTTAAATTTATTAATGAGCTTGGTAAATCATCCAACTAAACAATCAACATGTAAAAATCTATACCTATTACACTATGTTTGGATACACAAAAAACAAAGTAATCAATGAGGGAAAAAAGTTTCTTTCCATTACTTTATATAAGTTTTTTTAAGGTTCTTTTCTGGATGTTCTTTTAATGCATTAAAAAAAAACAAAGTAGCTATATGCTTCTATTGCTTGTCATCTATTCTACCATGAAAATTACACCTGTTATACTTATATACTTTGTCTCACCTACATACCATTGTTTTTAAATTTTCTAAATCTTATTGTATAGTTTTGTTTTCTTCAAAAAGAAAAAGTGTATAAATACGAGTATTAAAAAATTCTTAACACTTTAGAACAACATACTTTTTGGAAATTTTTTCTAATTTTAATTAATTTTTATAAAAATGTGTTCTTTATATTGTAATACTCGTATTGTCTATTTGCTATTAAAAAGTGCGGTAGACGTATTCTGGTATTAACCATTTTATGCGCAATTTAAATATGGACCAAGTTCAACGTCGTGGTAACCATAGTAAAAAAACCCTAAAATTTCACTACAGAAAAATAATGACTCACCTACTAACAACAAAAAAAGCCATGAAGTAAAACTAATCCGTACGTTTTACAAAGGCGTTCAAAAACTCTGAACTCAAAAACTTTGCACCACGAAAGTGAATGAGAAATAGAAAGTTTTCCACTCGCAGTTGCATTGACTGATTCAGTAGAGTAGAGTAGAGTAAATTTTAGTAAACTGGAGTCTATCCTTTTGGATATTTCTTAGCAAAAATATAAGTGAAAGGAATAGTAACAATGGCTAAATTCTTCACATTTTGCACCGTGTTGAGCAGGCTCTTAAATAAAGAATTTTTATTTGGTAGATTAAATAACGGTATTATCAGAGAATTATTTTGATTTATAAATAAATTTGTAAATTTAAATGCAAATGTTATACTAAAACTATCTATCAGAAAATAAATGATTTGGTTTCATTGAGCGTTCTGTTTTGGAACTTTGAGCAACTCATGTTACGATTTAATTATTTTCGTTAATTTTTCTACTATATAATTTGATATGAGAAAAATTGCTTAATAACATTAAGCGCTATATTGCTTCTATATAATATAATGTTGAATAAAAAAATAATTAAATAACATGAAAAAAAAAACAACAAAACACAATAATAAGAGATCTTATAGCTATGATTTCAAAAAGGTAATAACATAATGTTATATATACATTATATTTATATATATCTGCATTATATTTATATATAAACAAACACACAATAAAATAGTATATAGGTACATAAATAAATTTGAAATTAAAAGGAAGCAAAAATATAATTAAGAATTATTCTTTTGGGAAGTATAAGACAAAAAAAATTTTTTTGTTTATATAAACATGTTGTACAAACAAACAAACATCTCGAGTATAATAGCAAGTTCCTATCATAAGAAATCAGCAGAATATCTGGTATTCTTACATAAAAAATCAAACTATAAATTAAACAAGGAAAAGCAAAAGAGGAAGAAGGCATCATCAGATAGCTTTGAAATTAATACAAAAGTATAAAAGTGGAAAATTTGTTTTTCCCCAAAAAAAATAACAATGAAATAAGAAGAAATAAATTGCTTACGATGTACTTAAGTACGATTTGTTTTATTTTGCACTCTGCATTATTAAAAATAAACTTAAATTTTAAAAAATGTGCTTAAATACAACAAACAAAAGAAAAACAATGAAGGAGAATATTAAAATTTCTTAAATAAATATTGCTTGACAAAATAGTACCGTAAAATTGGTTGCAATAGAACAATACTTTAAAAAGTTTTTAATAAAATTAGTAAAATTGCATACTTTTAGGACATTTTGTAGCTCATGTCATATTATTCAATATTATGTATTTGTTCACTTGTTCATAAAAAACTATATGATTTTACTAGTTGAAAAGTTTATTATTGAGCTTAAATTTCAGATTATTGATAAATTATAAATTATTGTGATTAAAACTGTATAAAAATTCTGGTTTCTGCACTTTAATATTAAGAAAGCTCATATTGAAAAATGGACGCCCGGAGTTTAGTCCTTGAAAAAAGATCATATTAAATTTTGAGATGATCGGCCAGGAGAAAAAATATCATTCAGTTCTCTATACTTTTGAGACAAATAATAAAGATACTAACTGGACATTGTTTCTTTTTGAACCATTTTAATAAGCAAGATAGAAAAAAAAGTTATCTGTCAATTTGCTAAAGGAAAAAAAGAAAATGGAGCATGGGTTGTATGGGATGGGAATAAATGGAGCAAAAGCTTAACTACCAAAATACTGAAAAAGCATATAAGGTTACTCACTTAATTCTATGGAATACCGAAATTTATTTTCTATACGGGGCACTGCCCAGTGAAGTACCACCTGCATAGCCTGGGGAAGTCGGGTCCCACCCTGTGCAGATTTTGTTGGGGTGGCGATGAGACCGCCGTGCACATTCTCTGCGACTGTTCGGCGTTGGCTGTTCGGCGCCGCAATTGTCTTGGACATGGGTCCCTAAGTGTTCGGGAACTGTTGTCCAACTCCCTTAGGGATATCTTCGGCTTTGTGGTTGGGACGGGGATATTATAGGCAGGAGCGTGGGGGGCTACAATAAGTCAAGAATGGCTGCGGTGGCTTGGGGGGTTACTCCTATCCCACTCGGTTCCCTTAAAATCTACAATCTACTCACTTAATTGCCAGAGTTTCCAAATATTTTAAAAAATAATTCAAATTGAATGTTGAGTAAAATGCAATGAACTAAGTTCCGAAATCTAAGGTAATAAGTTTTGAAAATCGCCAGTTTCTTAAAAATTCTATTTAAACTTTGAACTTAATTAAGCCGAACCACAATTTTCTCTCAATTAACAAAATATTTTCTTTAAAGCCATACAATTGTGCAGAAATTATTTTATTTGTTTTGTTTTCTATTTGTCTCTTTCTTTGGTTTGTAATGAAATAAGAATTAAAAATGAATGGGAATTTGTTTTTTTTATTCATTTAATAACGGTACGTAATTAAAAGAAAAAGTATGAAAAATGTTTCATTTTTTTTTTGTTTCTCTTTCTCTTATTTTAAATATGGAAAAATAATTAAAAACAGAATTTTTTTTTTTTGTTTTCCTATGTTTTTTTTATTGTGTGTATGCATTCAGAATAATTGATAAGCTAGTATAACGGTAATTTTAATAGCTTTTATGTACAAGGAGACAAAATTAATAGGTAGGTAGTTAATTGCCTTAAAGGATTCTATTACAAGATAGTCAAATAAGGGAAAAAAATTCGTGTATCGAAAAAGGATTTTTTTTTTAATTAAAAAAGTTGAAAATAATTTACATAAACTGAACATTGAAAATTAATCGCGGACAATTTTGAAAAACTAAATGAAATTTGCAATAATATTAAATTGAAAATTAAGCGTTTGAAGAAATGTATAGAATACTAGAATCTTCACATTTTATTTTGAATCTTGAATTTTAAAATTTTTTGTGTAGTTCAACTTTCAGAGCAATAAAAGCAATTCCTTCAACATTACACGTACAATGGGGAGTTCCCGTTCAGCTCAACTTAAGAATTTTTAGTTCAATAATTTTCAAAATTAATTTTTAATAACATAGATTTACCAAAACTGCCTTTTATCAGATTTTTACGTTGATAATTGAACTACAGGAAATATAAATATAATAACAGGCTACTATACCAATTATAATTAATAAATACAAATGTGTGTATATAAAACTTGCAATCGTACTTTAGAAGATGTAATCTCCCTATATAGTTTACGTTTTTTACACCGAATGCATCCATTCAAATTGTTTTCATTGTAATTACAATATTTCCATATAAGCTGTTATATGCAGCATAAAAATTGTAAGTTATTTCAATAAATATTATTTAATTATTATTTAAAAAACATACAATATTTGCACAACATTGTATGTTTTTGGTTATCTTAATCTTCAATAAAACAATATTTTCTCTTCATGTTTTTGCACTTGCTCCATTTAATAAGAAGTATTCAAATTAAATTTACTTTTCTATTATTTTAAAATGAAATTATAGAAAATTCATAAATTGAGATAGTTGTGCATATATTTACATATATGTACAATATTTGTGAGGTAATTTTTTTATTTAATACATTTGGATCTTTTAGGTGTATGGAAATAAAATAAGATACGCCGCATGCAGATGATGTAATTTATCATTCAACTACAAAGATACACGCACGAACGATGATTTCAAATCAATAATATTAATATCAATTATATAGTAGCCAATATTATGCTTAAAGGCGTTTCTAGATGATTTCCCTTTGAGTTACGTGTTAAAATTTTTCTATATACTGACCATCCGATATCGATTTAGAAAAAAATAACTTGTGCTTTAGTGATATTACAAACAAATAGATTAGCTAAAACATTCTTGTAACAATTGATTTATTAATGGATTCAAATAATCATTAAATCTTTCTACGTTTTTTAAATTGAACGCTTAAAAAATCACTCGTTATATATGAAAATATGAAAATTCATATACATAATTCCTTATTAAAAAAAAAGGTCAAAATACACTATAGACCAATTCATACCTTTTATAAAATCACATAATTTACAACATTCTAAAATATTTTCAATTGACTCCTCAATAAGGAAATAATAGCCTTAACTGACTTGTACCTATATACATTAATTAAAATTAACCACATCAACTCACAATTACAATTAATAATCCATGATTAATTTATTATACAGTAACTTAAAAGGATCAACTACTGAAATCATATATCTCAAGTCTACTAACTACTAACTACACCAACTTCAAAAGAATTGGTTATTACCCCCAACCAACCACACAAACCAAAAAGAAAAAAAAAATCTTACTAAAATAATATTAAAATCTTCAGTTACTTTTCAAGGTAATTAAACCTTAAATGATTATTAATTTAAAAAAAAAAAAAAAAATTTTACTGTATTGATTTCCTTACCTACTTATAGATGGTGCCATCATAAATCTTACAGGAAAGCAATATATAAATATAGTTACTCATTTAAAATTTTAATCATCTGTTAAAATTACTTTTTAATTTTTTTCCGTTTAAACCTACTTATGTATTACCTTACTACATTATTATAAAAACTATAAACAGCTAATCGCGACGAATCAAAAAAAAATCATTTAAAATTCAGTAGTTATGAAGATAAAAAAAAAATAATATTAAATTAAGCAATTATTATTGCTACAAAAGAACCTATGTAACGCCAGGCATCTGTATAAGAAGCTTTAATATTATTTGCAATTTATTATTTTTAATTGAGTAAAAATCTTGTTAAAATCTAATTTAATATTATATTTATACTCCAATCTTAATATGCTTCCTTCTCCACATTCATTATTATCGTATAGTACTTATATAATATTTTTGTACTATACTAGATGATTTTCAACTCATCATATATTTCTTATTAACTTTTTTGACATAAATTTATTTTCTAAATGAAGGTAAAATCATTTCAACTAACATTGTTATATATATATTTTTTTAATGTTAACAATTTAACATTTTAACATTTTAGGAACATCAATAATAATAGTAATAATAATAAAAAATTCTATATTAAATTCGAAAGAATATTACAAGTCCATTAGAATCTATCAATCATAAATTACCTATGTTTTCATTTATATTATTATACGAATAACATTTAAACAGGTACATACATACATAGCTATACATCCACAAATTATATTTTAAACATAATATTTATTAGATTATTAGAACAAGGAATAGAAAAATATTTATTTTGTTTTTTTATTTTTTTATTTTCAAATAATTGGTCATAACAACTTTAAGAACTTTTTAACAATAATCTTACCTTTCGTTTCATTTCTAATTGAATCCAATTTTTTTATAAAATGGATTATCAACTATATGAGCAAGATTCATTGAAATCACTCTCTTGGTGCCCTTTTTTATTGGTTTTACTAAATTGGAGCTTATAAATTGAACTTACTTAAGTTGAATCAATTTTGTTTACAAAGGTTCGAATACTCAAATTCTACATCGCAAATAAGTTGAACCATATTTTTGACATATATCATATTATGACGGTGAGTAGTTTGAATTTTTGACAAGCTTGACATAAAAAAACTGTCAAATTTTAACAAAGATACTGTGCTGTCAAATGTTGACAAATATGTTTAAATTTGTCGTACCTATTTGAATAATTTATATAGTTAAGTATAGCGTATAAAATTATGAATATTATTAATATTTAATTTTAGTTACTAATTTGAAGTTTGTTGAGAACACATTTGTCATATGCATTTAATTCATTTTTCATTTCTGTCTATTTCCTATTTTTAAATTTTTTTTTGCCCAAAATTCGGAAACTAAAAGAGTAGTTGTCTCTCTTATATTAATTTAAAATTAATTTGACATTTCCCATATAATATCATCTTTATGTCAAATCTATTGACGTTTCAAAATCTTCTAAATCAGATATTTATAAAGTGTCATTTTGCATAACAGTAGTATTCTAAAAATTCCTGCTAATCAAATTGAATATTTATTTACTATTAGTATTTTTTGGCGCTTTGTGAATTTCATCCTATATTGCATACTATCGGGCCCCATACTTGTTTCTTTATAGTTATTTCACCGTATTTATGAATGAAACAACAAATTAATAATATCTTTTGAATAAAATTTGAGTTAGGTTAGATACTCAAGTCTCTCTCTCCTTTTGTTATACATTATTTCGCATACATTGTTATACCTGAATTAAAAAACTTCATTTTTCAAAATCAAAATTTAATAAGTCAGACAAAAAAATGAAATGAGCAACTACATTGTTTTTGTTGTAATTACAGGTGATATTGCTGTTCCTCTTTTGCTTTTTCCTATTCCACAACTTACTCCCCAAAAAATCTATAGTGAAACATGTTATATCTTTATTGAATTTATGATCGACCAGTTAAACAGAAAAAAAAAATTAAAAAAAATTTAATAATGGTTATCTATTTTTAAAGTAATGATAGCAACCTATACCAATTTTCATTTAGTTTCAGTTTATTTCCAGATTTATGACCAGAAGCTTAATTTATTCAGCAGGTAGAAAAAAAAAATGTTAATAAAATAGAAAAAAAGAGAAAAAAATAAAGAGTAAAAGAGACAAAAATACATTGTTTTTTATTGATGTTTTGTTTTTTCTTTTTATTTTTGTATAGGAATTTTTGAATTTTTCCCGAACAAAAACAAAAAGAATGCTGTTAAGTGATCGATCTCAAATTTCCTTATTAGATTCTATATATATATGATAGAATATCTTTAGGCAATCAGCATACATATATACTTATGTAATAATGATACAATTGTGCAACACTTCACTTAAGTAATAAAAATGTGTTATTTATGTGCCAATATTATATAAGTGTGCATGTATATATATAGGTATATGTGTGTGAATGATATGTTCCATGGACACTCTGAAATCTAAACTTGTTATATAACTTTAAATCAGTGGTGATTTTAAAACAAAATTGTAGTAATTCGAGCATTGATTGAAAAATTGTTCAAAAAACCCTGAAATGTACTTTTTAATTGTTACAAACGATGAAATATTGCGGCTTGTTTCATTTACTCTAGATTTCATATTATTAGTTGATAGTTTGTTTCTAACTGCCAATATACAACCAGTTTGTCTACGGAGACAAAGTTTATTTCTTGAAGAACTTTAAGACACTGCAGAATAAACTGAACACAACATCTAGAGGACATATCAACAATCACATTCAAATTTAGGAGCATTTTTCTAATAAATGCTTCAGAACTGCATAAATATAAGTACTGGAACATTCCCTGTTAGAAAACCCGTTATCAGATGAAAATTCCTCGTACCCCTATGCAACAACTCTAAAACAATTTTCTATAAGTACAAAGTCATAAATAACATAAAATGTCGGCACCTTGTTGTATTTAATCAGTGTTCGTTACATTCCGATTCTGGCTAATTCCTCTTGCTAGTGCATATTCGGCGTGATTCCCGCTGATTCTACTGTGTCTCGGCACTAGAATTAGTGCCATTTATTCTAAAATTCAAACTATGTTTGAATTTTAGAATAAATTCTATTTGCCATTGTCTAAAAGTTCAATTCATCTCTGACAATAAAATTGAAGAATTTTTAAATTAAAATTTTTCATTAAGCGACATTTAATGAATTTTTCTGAAAAAAGCGGTAATGTATTACTTTTCATATCCTTATCATACCTGTAGTACACACTAAGTACATACTTGCAAACTTTTGTCATAATATAAGAATATAGAAAACAAAGAGGTATACATATAAGAATTAAACTAGTTCGGAAAAACTTGTTATACTTTATAACGAGGCACGTTCCAATTAATATTTTTTAATAATACTATCACCAGCCTTCTTATTAAACGGAAAAATCTATTTACACAATATATATTACATATACGATACGTACCTATAGTAAATACATTAAAATATATATGTATATACACAAAAATTAATGATATGTAGATCATATAATGAAAGTAGTCAATATTTTAACGATCCTTAGTAACCTTTTAGAAGTACATAATATAGCTAAACATTTTATTTAAAATATAACGCAAATTCATTGCGCATTTATGCATGTAAAACCTACGTAAACTTGCTATATACTTTAGTAACTCCTACCTTCAGTTCCACCATAGTAAACATAGAAGTTAAATATGTTTCACATATCAAATGGGTATAATCTTTGTACACCTTTAGATCAAAATCAGCTGCATACGCGGTTTGTAATTATAAAACTATACATAAATCTTTATTAAAAAAAAAAAAGTAATTTTGATAAACTCTAACACGCTTCTAAAGCATAAAGCCTAATTTTCCTTTATATTATAATTTTCCTCTACAATCACATCTATATAGAAAGTTATGTAACACGACAACAAGTGAGAATACTTAAATATATATACCATAAAAATATGCTCGAGGGTTTTATAAAGAAAATTGTAGTTAGTCGGACTGTCTTTAAGATATGCTTTCACGTCTTTAGGAGAAGATCGTACAGGTATAACACATTTGCACATAATTTATATAATAAGTTACATAATACAACCTGGAACAAACAACATAATCAAGCAACCAGATTACATACTACTTCCACAAATGTAAAGCAATGTTTGGACTGTTAAAGCTGTACAACTAAACTAGAACAATTCCTGTGCTTATGAACACGTTTTCAGGGTAAACTTTAAACTCTAAAGATGAACTAAAATTTAAATGACAAGCAGTAAATTTGTCTTTTAAATAAGCTATCATGAGTTTTCCATATCATTTAGCTTTTAGTAGATCTTCACACTCATAATCGTTTAAGAGAAATATGAAAGCATAATATAAATTTTCCTCCGTTTACGGTGCAAGTAGCTTAAAATTCCCAAATGGAAGCTTCTAGTCCAACTCTATATAGGTCATGACGTTAAAAAGTACATCGAATTATGCTTTTAAAAACAGAGTTTTTGGAATACTAGCTTTGAATTGTTGAATGTTTCTAATGTATCATTAAAATCGTTACGATATTGTGTTATACCATTAAGCACGTCATTAACTAAGATTATCATTAATTATGATATAGTGTTATACCACTAAAATATATCATTAATTACGATATTGTGTTATATTATTTCGTTCACAAATACTTAGTACAATAAAACGAAGTCAGATCTTCAAAACTAACGCCTTATTTAAGCATACCCTCTCATTACTAGGAGATTCTTCTATTAGATCGCATTCTTCTTATATCGGTAATAATAGAAAGAAGCTCTATTCAACGTATGAGAATAATAAACGGCCTTGACTTTTCCAAAGTAATCAGTTTTTTTTTTAACAAGAGAATAGATATAGAGTAGAGCCCATTGCTTTTATGTAATAGGTACATGTAATAATTTAAAATGCACATTTAATACTAGTACCTTCGTATATGGCGTACAATAACTTTGTGATAACAAACTTGTTTTTACACCACAATCTATTGAAAGTTTAATAGAATGTAATCGTTTGTGTAAAACTCGCCGATTGTGTCAAAATTTTTCTTCTATTTTTTTGGTTTTTGATTAAAAAATAAAATCAATTCTTTCTCAAAAGAAGAATAAAATATTATGCAAACCTATAGCCCATAGAAGAAGAGGAGGCGAGGAAAAAAAACAAAAATATGTAACAAGTTTGCAATTTTGAAACAAAGTAATTCTATCAATTTAATTAAAGTATCAGACGAAAAATTTAAATATTTTAATATAAAAAATATTATGGTTCAACAGTTTATGTAAATCTAAAATTCATGCTGTGAAAATTCTGGTAATCCAGATTATATTTTTGTATATTTATTGATGACATTTCATATTGAAGATAGTCCGAAATACATACTACATAGCTATGTATGAAGAAACGCAAACGAAACCAAAACATAAAGAAAAAAACTAATGATTTATGGATTTATTGATTTTATAGTTTGGAAACGCTCAGACATATTGCATTTAAACAGGATCATAAATTGAAATAAATAAATCAAATTAAAACTGGAAATTTAAAACGAAACCAAATAAAATACAATGTATTCAAACCAATAGATAGAAATTAAATTTTAAATTACGGTATTACAAAAAAAAAATAAAAAAAAAATTAATATGATATTAAATTTTAATTGGCATTGGAATTAATTTTAGAAAATTATTAAAACTATAAAATAGTTCATTTAATATTCAAACACCTCCAAATTTCTAATCTATAAATTAGAACAGGTACAAAACTGCACAATATCTATTGCAGTTATCGTAAAATTTCGCTATTTTTAGAATATCGTTATTTCTATCTTGATTACCAATTTGTACTTAAGGTGCAGTAAATTGTTCGACTAGCAATTGACCAACGATCAGTTGATCGCCTAGAGTTTGATGGAGAATAAAGTAAAAGTTCATATTATTACGTCACTAAACATTGAATCTGAATCGAAACACATACGATTCTTGTAAAATTAATAATGGAAATGAGGAGCCGGAGTTCGGAGTGCTGAAGAGGTCTTCCAGGACTTCGACAGGCCTAGAAATTTCCAGAAGATCATAGAGTCGAGCAGAAACCAAGTGAGAATTCTCACTATAGTATCTCGACGGGGCGTTGCATTCTTAAGGATCACTTTAGAAGGCTGGGCGTAAAAAGTGAGAGCGCTTTCAAGAGGCAGATTTTGTGTGGAGGATGAGGAGGCCTTAATTGCACCTTTTGGGAGATTAGAAGTAAATGGTAGGGAACTACATACTCACTCCGGTGGAGATGCTGTCTGGCCGGCTTTTCAAGTTACTTGAATAGATCAGAGGACTTGTACTAGGGACTTGTCCCTCAACAAGTGAGAGGCACTATACTCCACATAAGTGAGAGTGGACTGGGGTCACAATATTTGAGACATTGTACAGATGGGATATCTAGATTGAAAATGGTATAAAGTTCTTTTTATGTTTAATAAACAGCCTACCGCACTATTTGTCTGCGGTAGGCTATTTATTGCGATAGAGATCTATTGTAGAACAGTTTATTTTCTCGTCAACGAAGACCTACAAGCTGGTATATATATGTCAATGCATTAATATACTAAACTGGCCATATATTCGATCAATTTACTTTCATTCAATTTACTGACGACCAATTTGATTGAACCCGTTGAATTTCTTCATGTTTGGTTTTTTTACTTTTCTTGCCCCTGCGTATGTATTTGATATTTCCTTGTTTATTTATTTTTAATCTCACGTTAGAACCAAAGAGAAAAATCAATAAATTTTGTGTAAAATAAATCTGATGTTCAAATAAGAAAATTCTGGGTCAACTCTAGACTGATCCAAAAATTTTTAAACATGCAAATTTTATTTTACATTATAATGTGTGCACGATTCTTTTGTTACAACCAAATTGAATACTGGAAGTTTGTCAAGAGTTCTAAAATTTATTATGGAATAAAATTTTTGAAAACACTTTTTTTTAATTGTAAGAATTTAAAATTAAATTAAACTTTTTGTTTAATTTTAAAAAAAATTATGGTAACTTCCTAATTTGAAAGAACAATTTATTTGATTACAATTATTTTATAACAAGGAAGCAATTATAAAAAATTTTTTTCTAAACAAAAAATTATTTGACCTTCTAGAAAAAATCTAAGAAATTTTGAATACTCCAAAAAATGTACTGAAAAAAACAAAAGTATGTTAATCGCTCTCGTTGGTGTTAAGTTAAAGAAGAAAATTTTTTTCTTAATTCTTATTTTATATTTTAATATAATTACAAAATAATTGTAAGCAATTAAGAACCCATCAAGTGTCCAAAATGAATAAATGGATATTATTGTAAGCATTTTGTTTTTTTATCAGAAATTAATCTCGATAAAATCTTCTATGTTTCTTCTATGTAATTTCGATATTATAGGAAGATAAGAAATTTAATAATTCTAATAATTTATTAAGAATATTTTAAGTTGCTCAAGCATATACCAAACGTAATTATTCTTATAATTGCCCTTAAATTTTGTCTACTCTTTATGATTCTAGTAATTCTATCTACATATTTTAAGAATTACATTTATTCTACAGAAAAAACTGACAGAAAATGAAATTTATGCGAAAGAATTTTAATATTTAATGTGATTATTGCGTTGTGTGACAGGCTTAAATATCTTATACTACCATTACTGTTAAAACGCTGATTTACTAAAAATAATTTAAGTAGCTATTACGTTAAGTAACGCATATCAAACTCATTAATTATTATTAATACTGTCATATAGTTATATACTTAAAATCAATGCTTTACAGTTTTCATTAATTTTAATATAACTGATATCTTAAATGAGGACTATATGCATTTATTAGTGTCGTATTAATTGTCATTAAGCTTAATCAAATGACATTAATGTAATTGATTACAAAAAGTATCTTGGAATATTTTTCATTGAAAATTTTTGTATAATTTATGATGAATTTTAATCAAAATGAAGTAAATGGTAAGGAAATTTATTATTTCAATAATATTCTGGAGAAAAATTAAAATGCAATGCTTTTTAAGAAGACGAACTCTGTTTTTTATTTCTATACACTCGTAAATCACTGGAAGAGATAAATGAACCATACCATTCAGATGAATATGGAACTATATTGTGGTACACTGTGGAACATTTCTTTTATTTAAAGTAATATCCGCCCAAGCAGCCTGAGTGCTCCTCACGTTACTTAGGGTTCAACTGAGCAACTCTAAAATTTTTTCTAAAATTTCGTTCTCTACTTCGTTCGAGTTTATTAAAATTTTGTCTTCAACCTCGTTCTCAATTATTATTCACATTAAGTTGCCTGGTGTTTCATTTCCTAGTGCTACCTTCAAACTGCACCGTGCTGGTTCTCTTAAATTTTAGTCGAAAAAAAAATTGAAAACAAAACGGTTGCATCATCTTCCTTGTAGTTCCTGTATTGATAGTAGTAGATTGCAGCTCTTTAATATCCTCATCCAGGTGAACATGAAAATATCTATGGCCCGTTTATCTTACTAAATCCATTTTCGTTTTCTTTACTGCAATAATATCTGCAACAATATTTGCATATCCTGTTAGTTCATTGTCCTAGAGGTTTGCCTTATCTCATTAGATCATATGGGTCGATTTCTCATAAGACCATCTTTGATCTCTATTATTTTTCTCTTTTCTTTGGATTTATTACAAAAATTAATATTGCTGTCACAGTCAGAAATCTCTTAATATAGTTGGAAAGGTAAATTCATCTTAAAATGTCATCCATTTTGTACCTTGTCAAAAAATAAATTTTTCATAATTTTAATTTGAATATCAAAAATTAATTTTTAAGATCTGTACACTAC
Organism: Condylostylus longicornis; assembly: GCF_029603195.1. Lineage (NCBI taxonomy): Eukaryota > Metazoa > Arthropoda > Insecta > Diptera > Dolichopodidae > Condylostylus > Condylostylus longicornis. The sequence continues at coordinate 3,994,102 of NW_026577982.1, forward strand.
CTACATAATACGAGTATGCATACATGCAACGAAAAATTCGTTTATTTTCGCATTCTTGATAGCCTATTGAAAAATATTCCTTTTAATCTCAATTTTCTAAATTATTCTTCGAACATAAATTTATTTTTCTTGTCTTTGTTTTTTTTTTTTGCTCAAATTATTATAGCTCTTGGCTAACATCCTGTCTTTAAGCAAAATGAAATAAAAACAGCATTTTTACTATTGTTAACCTACACTTATTAGAATGATTGTAGTATGGAATCATCACTAATCGAGAATCCAAAGATGATTATCTGAAGAAACAATGAATTGAAAGAAAAAAAGAAAATGAAAAGAAAAAAACAAAAATTTATGCAATTATTTACGGTAAATTTTTTTCGCCTAAGATTTTTGTATTGCATTTTTATATGTTATACAAGCTAATAACACTATCAGCACAAATGCAACAACGATAGCAGTAAACAATTTATTGTATAATAATCAATTACTAGTAGCAGTGTTTGCCAGCTTCTTTTATTATTTTCTAGTTTTTTTTTTAGTAAGTAATTTTTAGTTAAAATGTATGTATGTAAATCGATAAGTATATTACATGCTATAGATTTTCTATAACGTATATAGAAATAATATCATAAGGTTCTTAAAAGAGATCATCCTTTCACAAGCAGCATGTGAAACAACTAGGTACAATACTAACTGTGTAACATGCCACTTCATACTGTATAAGACACCTCTTAAAAGTCAATTGTTATGTCTAACCAAATAATTTAAAAATGAAAATTATGTTGTCAACATTTTGGCACAAGCAAAAATTACATATTTGGAAAAAAAAATCTGTAGGAAGCACCCCGCATACGATTTTTAATGAATTAAAAAAAAAAAAAAAATCACATGATAAACACAATATACAAACAACTGAAAGTAATTTATCTAAATTTAAATTTGTTCATGAGATTTTTTTATATCATGCGATATTTTTCATCATTCGATACAAGATTAATGTTAAACATTTATACTTCAATTATTTTTTGTTGTTCTCTTCTCTATGAGTTGAAATAGAGTAAAAATAAATAGTTGTATGTATAGTTGTAGTGGGGGAAATTTAAGAGTAGTAAAACGGTGGATTAAATTTAACCAATTTATATTCCAATTTGCTATATTTTTTTTTTTTTTGCTTAATTTATTTATTATTATTAAACATTCCCGGCAATATTTAAATGAAGTAAATTGAGAATATCTTCGTGGTTGTCTTCCATACTGACTAATTTAGTTCTCGAACTACTGAATACTGTCTAGGTGTTAATATGATCATTTTAGTGTAATTAGTGCAATTTATTTTCAAAAAAAGCTTAAATTTTAGAGTGAGATAGATTTTCTAAGAAATTCACGAAAAATTCTGGCGATTTTCCGTAGTGCTAATTACATTGCACTATTATAACAATTGTGACGTAAAAACTAAACTATTTCAAGTACTTTATCATAATGGTTATCGAGAATATTACATCAAGCCGCTAGTAGTCAATTCCTTCAATAATATTTTGAGATAAATTATTTTCTATATTGGAATGAATGAAAAATGTTAGTAGGATTTAAAAACTATAACAAAAAAAAAGCGAATGTAGAGCTCCAAACTATTATTTTTTCCTTTCTTTTGTTGTTACAATTACTATAGAATTTTAACAATTAACAATGAATGTTATGCAAATAATTTACTTTTTTTTTTTTTGTGCTTCTATTCGAATTTGACATAAAACATAGAGTTGGTAGTAATTGGATTTTCTTACCATTTCTATATGGGCGTCTACAATATTTCGGGATTTCGTTATTTTTTTTGAAGAAATTTACGAGGTCTCTTGATTAAATTAGAAATTTCTTGAAGTATAGATTAATTTTGTTGTTTAGAATTTTTCTTTAATGGAAAATATAGAATAATTCAATTTAACTTTCATCAAATTCATGCTATAAATTTGAAGTTGTAACTCAGAGTATTCAATTTTTTTGATACCTAAGATTTGCAATTTTAACTCAATGAAAATTTATCATAAGAGCTAACTAGAGGAAAAAAGATTGAAAATTATATGGAATTGTTTAGATTTTCAGAATGTAGAAAACCTAAAAATAACCCTCAAAATAAAATGACTCGTAGTAGATAACAAAATATTCGTGACTGTCTATGCATGTGAAACGAATTAATAATTAAAGTTAAAAACCCAAAGGAACACCTTGCAGAAATGTTTAATTTTAAGAATTGCAGTAAATTTCTGAAATTTATATATTAAAACTACATCCAGTACACCTAGAATCTTTATAGAATATCTTTGAGTCACCTCGTATTTTTTTTTCTTCTACAAAAACGAAAAGAACTTAAGAATAGCTACGTTCAACAAATTTAAGAATTTATTCAACAAAAAAAAAAGGTAATATGCTCTATCTATTCTACAATATTTTAGTCGTTCGTTATTTAATATTCGATAAACTTGTTTGTTACCATTATTCAATTTCTCAATTGAAATTTTTTTCATTTAACGTATAAAAGGAATAGTGCCGCAAATTATCATGGACAATTTTGGCTCATAAAACTTTTAACTTTCTTCTTATGTAACAAACTAATTTAATAGTCAATATGAGAATAGATTCATATAGGCACACAATAGTAAAACGTATAAATACTATGGAATTACTAGTTTACTTGTTCCAGATTTTAATTAATTGTTTTAAAAATTTTTTCATATGGTATTCACAAAGAAAATTGTTTATATAACCTTTACACTGTTGTTGTTATTTTTGCATGATTATATAAAACAAAATTTAAAAAAAGTTAAAAAATCCAATAAAATTTAGTTGTCAAATAATGAACGGTTTATTAGGGTCACAGTGATTTCAATTTATTTATCCCCATTTACGATATAAGCTACTCTTTTTATATTTTTATCCAATTAATCTATGATAAATTGGTCTTATATTATAAAATTCAATTATTATTATGAAACAATGAATAATTTTAGTGTAGGTATTAAATTTAATATTTTAAAAAAGAAATTTATTTTTGACAACACTAAAAAAAGACAAATAAATTTTTTTAATCGGGAATAATAAATACTGTTGTAGCAATGTAGCATGCCATGATAGTTGCTATATAGGAAAGCAAATGTGTAGTGTGTGATGTTGGAAAGAAAATTGTGATAGAATTAATTCTGATTAAAAAAAAAATTTCAATGAATTTTTAAAATCTCTTAAGAAAAATTAATTTTTTTTTGTACAAATTGGTTCTCTCAATTTTTGTGTAGTGTTTCCAGCCCCCCAGAAATATGCAAAATTTAAGGATTTTCATTTCAAAATACATTTTGTGTAAAATGGCGAAAAAATCACATGTAATGCTAGCAATTACTTTAATGTTACTTTATATAAACCGAAATAAACTATTTCCGAAAGAAACGAAGTGATTTTTTGTGTAAAATTTGAAACGGCCAAATCGTCGGGCTTAGAGAAATAGCTCGGTCAGGTCCATTGATTGGTTAATGAAAACATTTATTAGATAGTAAAAACATATTATAACCATAAATAAAAGACACGTATTAGACACGCAATCATCAGCGTAATGCTGTCTACTTTGACTCGAGACGCCTGTCTTTAGCTGACGTATAGATATCAAGCCGAAACTCACAAAGCGAAAGATTCGCCGTGAAATATGACTACGATACGAATGTAACTTTGCTCATTTCAATTACTTTTCTATCCTCCGGAATAAAGTTCATTCAATAATTCGTGATATCTTACCATTTTAAAGTTTAATTCTCAAATAAGCTTCTAAGAATATTTGAAAAATATTCGAAAATCATAAATTCAATTAAGTTTCAAATTAAGATATTTCATGCAAAAATTAATACCCACCAATTTTGTTTATTAATAATTAAATAATTCAATATAAAGTGTTCCATACCAAATTAATTTAATTTAAATCAATCCAGTAAATCAATGGATTGTTGCTCAAAACCGTAAATCAATAAAAATTTGAAAACCTCTTTTGCATATAAGTAGATGAATTAAAAAAATTGTTATACAATTATTATTTGATTTATCATTTTTCCAGTTATAACAAAGCCTCTTTCATTTTCTGATCTATAATTTTTAAAAAGAAAAACAAATTAAGAAATCAACACAAATATTTTATTTTTCTTAAAGCAAAAGGATTAAAATTTTAATCACTTTCATCACATTACGAAAAGGAAATGCAAATTTGATTTTTTAATGACTTAATTTAAAATTTAAATATTAAAATGAAGTTTTATAGAGAAAAAATAAAAACTAATTTCGAAAAAATTCCATTCCATTTTTTTAGATTCTGGTTTCTGGTTCAATGATATTTGAGGATACAATTCCCACTAAACATAACCTTAGATTTTATAAAAGAACATTTTTTCGAAAATGTTCAAAAAGAAGTCACATATTTTTAGATATTCTGGCTATGACCAATATCGGGAATCAATTTGGTTAGGATTTCCTGCAATATTAGTAATCGACAATGCAACAAAGATGTCCACTATAACAAAAAAGATTGAAGAATCAACAGACTGGGATAGGTTTCTACCTCTATTGTTTCTATCTAAACATGATTTGGTTACGCCGATACAATTGTTGGTCATCGTAAAAGAATTCGGAAGTAATTTAAAATTGCCATTTCTGCTCAAAATCCTCACCATCAAAACAATAATTATCATCACATTTCAACAATAAAGACCTTCGTAAACAGGGGAGAAAACCAAAAACTAAATCGACTTACCGAATTGCATTATAAACTTTCTACTTAATAACGAAGTAGAATGGAGAAACAAAAAACAAAATCTTGCAATACAATAGTAATACAGAATTTTAAAATAATTAAATCTTAGGACAATTTCTTCACGTATATATGTACATTCCTTATTCATATGCCTGGCATTACATACTTCTTCTTTTATTATTGGTAATTAATATTATACTATATATAACCTATGAGAGGCAAATCATTATTCCGTTACAATTTCATCACACCATCAAATATAATTTATATGAAATAGGAACTACATATACACTATAATCAACATCAGTCACAACTCATAAAATTACAATAAAAAAAAAATAATAAATGGTAGCAACCAATAATAAAATAACATCAAACCAATATATTATCAACATAAATCTAGAATTATTATAATGGCCATCATTATTGACTTTGACTTTTTTTTTTCATAGTTTCTAGAGATTGATATGATTGATGTTTGAGGATCAGGTACAAGTGCGCTTATATAGAACATAATATTTACGTATAGATGTAGAAGCAAAAAGATGATCGGTTTGTTTTTGGAATAACTTAGAACTCGTGCTATTCACATAAAAACAATCAATTTTCCTTCAAACATGAATGAAACGATGCGAAATGGCTGTGACGAAGACGATGATGGTCATTATTAAAAAAAAAATTGTAAATGCATATAAGATCAATATAAAAATAAAATTTTTTACTATATATACCATGCACAATAAATTACAATAAGAGCAGAATTATAATAACATTAGAAATGTTATGTAGACACAACCAACTAGCAAAAAAAAAATAATAATGTTACTGTTTTAATTGACCATGGATTATTGAACAGAAGAACAGAACAAGAAAAACCAAGTTAATCACAAAAAAATTGTAGTAAAATGTATAGAAGCTATTTTCGAAAAGTTGTAAAGACATGTGGTATGCAAGTAAATCTATATAAAGGTAAAAATGCTATTATGGCGTGTGGCATTAAAAATTTAGAGTTTTATGTGCACTTAATGTGCATAACAAAAAAGTCAGTAGTGTTGTTGTCTTTTTTTTTTTCTTTTTTATTATAAACGCCCATTTGATTTTTTTTTTTTGTTTTTTCTTGAGCTGGTTGAATTTGAATCAACGTACCTACAATATGCTATGAAAATTTGCCGCATTCATATTTTATTATGTCAGATGATATGAGCTTCTTTAATCTAATAAAAATATTTTGATTGAACATTAATGATATGAAATAATGAATAATATGTAAAATACAGAGTGTGTATCCTGACGATCTTCAGAAATTTTGTTCAAAAAAAAAAAATTTGAATCAACGCATTCCCGAATTTTTTCAAAATTGAGGAAGCTAGTCGCCTTGTGATCAACAGAAATCGTTACCTCTACAGAACGTAATGGAAATATGGACTCAACTGGGTAGTGATTAAAAATAGCTGTCAGGGTGACATAAGAAAAAATCCCGTTCAATTTGCCACAAAAAGTATGAGAATTGAATTGACCCGAACAATCCCTTGTTATTTATTTATATCATGAAAACGATTCACAATTCGATCTCCAAAATTCATCTCGTCATTTTCTCATGTTATTTTATTAATTTTAATTTTACATAAATAGATTCGTAAATTCTTAATGGCTTAGATACTTAGTATATCATTGGAACACATCTTTTATATTGTAATCTAAGAACATATTATATAATTAAATTTTCTATACATGATTTCTTTAGTATACGCAAAAAAAAAAAGCAAAAATATTAAATAATATAATTATATATACAAAATTGTTAATATATAACAAATGCTACCGCCTATTATTATTAAATGATGCAATTGAAAATAATAAACTTTAAGGAAATGTAATTATAAACGGAAAATTATAGATTTTATATTATAAGCATTTCTTCCTAACATCAATGAAATATGAAAATTTTTTTATTCATCTAGATTAGAACACCATGAGAATGAGAAATTTGAGCCATTATATGAATTCCGATATTAGATCCGATAATATATCAGATTGTTAGAACAATAACGTTATTACAAATATCATAATATTACACTATGCGAATGGGGGTACTGAGCAAAAATTTCTTGAAATTTTTTTGATTGCAGAGCCTAATTTTAATTGAAGTAATTTTATTTAATTTATCTATATATATTATTCCATCTGCATATCCTTAATAATTACAAATCCGTAAATGCAATCATTTTAAGCTAGAAAATAATGATATTAGTGCCTTTTATCCAGTATTGTATATAGAAAGCAATCATATTAGCAGTAAATGCAGCTAGCGAAACTAACATTTTGACTAAAGAATAATTAAAGAATTTCTTAAACCTTGAGCCTAATCAGGCTCATAATAATGAATCAATATAGGCTAAAATCTATACGGTTTTTAATAATATGGACTAGGTAACTTGTTGATTTTTATGTTGAAAAACATTTACATATAAGTTGAGTTAAGCCCATTTTGGAGTATGTGTGTGTTCATTAGGTTTCGTGTCTGTTCTTCTCTGCTAACATTTTTCGTATGTAAGCGATTTCGGAAAGGTTTTCGTACTTTATTATGCGTGATGTAGATTTCAATAACGCTAATTGATTACCAGTTTACGGAAATAGGTTTTTGTTAAACTTTAGTCTCTGTGATCTCTTGGAAGACATATAAACATTTTATTTAACTTGCTTCTATTCCTGTATATATACCACCTTTGCCAAAGAGCTTAATGTGATGGTAATATTAGAATTAAATGTAAACTAATGAATAAAATTTAAGGCTCTTCGAACACAATTTCTTTACTTATTGATTCTTCGATTAGTAAGAACATTTTAAGGGCTAGACTTTTAGAGAATGTAAATTTTTCGCTCTTTGATGATTTATAGCTGTTTTACTGAAATCTGAATAAAATTTTTAAATATTTTATAAGCAACTCTTATATTTAGTTCATTTTATATTAACCAATAATTTATTATACTTCCCTCTTTCATGAGTGATAGTAACTTTGCTTGGTAGATTATTAGTCACTAATTGGAATTAAATTATGTTTATTTTTGAGCTTATGGCGTGACACGCTTGATCTTATCACAAATAACATTATATTTTAATTTTTAACTCAACACTTAAATTCTCCATTAACAAGTCTTAAATATAAAATCAATTATTGTATGAGCTTCTTCTCTAAGATCTGTTATACCAGTACTCGTATTTGTAATATGTTAACAATTTCTTGCTTACCATTTTAACTTGTTTATATCTAATTGTTTTTTGGCTCTTGTATACAGTGAAGATGATCATTTGCAATTTGTTTATTTATGACCTTAAGTAAATTATAATTTTCTCTATTTTGCATTTTTAACAGCACACTTTAACTGTATATTATATATAGATTATAGTTATAGATCTTATATACTTATGAATTTTTTATTTTAATTCTCAAATTACATAAAAACTTGTACAAATTAATTTTATAAAACATTTTAATGTGTCGCTTTTAATTGTGTCGTTGTAAATCTTTATGTTTTAATTTATTCTACATAATTTTAATTTAATTATAAATGTTGTTAATAAAATACTATACAGAATTAAATTAAATAAAACGGAAGAAATTGTTTTCTTAATAAACAGAGAAAAACTTAGTGGTATAAAAAATTTTAAGATAACAATTGCAGAACACAAAAAAAAAGTGTAATTGTATATCAAATAAAAATGAATATGATTAACGATCAGTGCTTAAACTTTATTACATTTGTAGCAATATTGCTACTTTTGACAGTACTAAAAGTGTTTTAGTATCTATTACTACTTAAATAGAAAGTTTTTGTGTATTTACAGCCCAATCCTCGCCATAAATAGAATTTGCAAATAGTTGACTGTCAAACGATGCACTTTGACATTTTGTGCTCTCTTCTGACATTTGTGATGGTAATAAACACCTGCACCTGAAATACGCTAACTAATTGTGACAATCAAATATTCGCGTATGACATAATATAGTCACGAAATTTTGACTAATTTCTGCCATTCCCCAAGATATATTGCGCATTTATTTCTGCAGTATTAATTGTAAACTTTTCGTGCTATAATTGAAATTCGTAAAATTAAACTAACAAAGGAATAATTTTATCTCCAACCAGATGAATTTATTCTTAAATTGGCACCAGGAAAAGTAATATACTAAATGCAAATTATAAACCTATATAATAAACATGATATTTGACTGGCAATAGTTTTGATATCAACCATTTACTAACAACATTAAATTATGACATGTGCCAACTCTACATATTATAATTACAAAGAAAAAAATACAATATTAAGATCCGATTAAAAATACGGAACTGTTAACATTTCTGTTTCTGTTTTCTGTAACATCACATAATAATTGTGAATTATTTGAACGGAAAATGTCATAGAATATTATAAGTTACAATTTATTAGAACATTTATTAAAAAATCATAATGAAATAATTATTATTTATACAAATCTTTTGTTATTTTATTTCATAAAAACTTATAGAATTCCTTATTCCAATTAAGAATATAGGAAAGTAATTCACTATGGAGCAAATAAAAAAATTGCGAACAAAATACTATATTAAAATTATTATTGTAACAGCATTTTCTAACGCATAACATATAATTTATAAAATATACAATATTGAAGATAAAGAAATGTTGTGTGTACCGGTCATTGGATATTTATTTTAAAATTTTTTTGTATAGCATTAGACAATTTTTATATATGAAAAACATTACAAAACGACAGCTCGCACATTTTACAACTTTTTCAAGCAAATGGCTGAATTCTTCAATGAGTCGTGATAATTCTTGGGTATTTGAAAGGTTTCATTCTTTTTATTGTCGATCTGTAGGAGTTTTATCAAAGGCTCAACTGCACAACACATCGAAAATAAATCTGGCTCATCGGCATTGTACATGCCCATTTACCACATGAAATGATATCGCAATGGCAATGACAACATCAAAAACAATTTTGTCTGCAAGGAACAATACCACCATTTCCTCCGAATTATCAAGCAGTAAATAGCTCATTCATAAACAACGGAACGTTACTTTAGCTAATATCAACATATTACTCATTCAAAATTTATTGTGCCAATTGAAAACAGTCGAAAATTTTTATATGAGAAATATCAAGTGTACAAGCACCATTGAGGCCTTTTGGGTATTTAAATAGCCATTTAAAATATCTTCATCGGTTCTACATTCTCATGTGATAGGATAAGTGCAGAAAGTTTAAATGATTATACATAGTGTTTTAAAATTCTTTTAACTTTAATCAAATTCAAAATTTACTTGCAAGGTAATTAAATTTCGGGTTTGTAAATTTTTATGATTGAGACAACACACATGACATTTTAATTTCACCTTGTTGAAAATAATATCTTTAAAAATTATCATTATATTCACAGAATTAAAGTAAATTACTATATGTAGGTAACAATTCTACTATTCACATTTCAATTCGAGACCGCACACATATACGAGTAGTTATGTACAAAATTAAATCCCAATTATAAACGATTCTCGTATATTGTACATAATGTTCTAATATAATTTTTATAAACTGGTTTAATATTTTATTGTTATATATCCCATTTTAAATACTAGAAATTTTATTTTAATTTTGATTAATTATACAATAAATATATAAAAATTGTGATGCGCGCTTGCTTAGAGAAAGACTTTTAAAATCACAATTGCAATCGTAAAATTAAATTTAAATAGGTTAGATTTTTTTTTTTAATTTTTTGATTTATTATTAAGTGTCTATCATAAAATTACTAAAATTAAAGAGAAAAAATTAAAATGCCATATTATTATGGTTTCTTTTTAATAAAAGTTTTACCGACAAATTACTTAAAATCATAATAAAAATTAAATTGTTTGACGGAAATGAAATATCAATTTTAATGAGATTCTATAATATCTTTTTAAAATTGTAGATACGAGTATATAGTAGCAATCATAATATAAAATAAAATACATTCTAAAAATTAATAAAGAGGATATGCTTACCGCAACAATAGAAAGTATTAGCATAAAACTGTTGAAAATCAAAACTTAAATATCATTGATTTTAAATTACAAGAGTATAACAAATATAATTAGAACTAATAGAAATCAATAAAGCCAATTTCCGTTTTTAAAAACAGCACAATTTCTCTTTAATATACTATTAACAAGAACTGAGTTATGAGAAACAAAATAACATCATAAAATGAGTAAAGAAATGACAAAAATCAGACCTTAAAATAATTTAATAATTTCGACAATAGTCCATTTTGGCAATATTATAAATTATAGCAATTAAAACCGTGACATAGCTCAAAAATCAAGATAATTTTTAATGATCTATAGAGAAATGCAAAAAATTTGAGTGTTTTCTCACATATACTGCTAGTCTAGTAGCAGGCTTTTAATATTGTAAATTCCAAAAGATGTCTCGCAACAAATTACATGAAACAATGGCCGAAGCCAGCCAGAATGGTATGCTATGATGTTCCGATAACAAAATTTATTTTGCTGATAATTCTGGTAATAAAATTTTTCTTATGTGTTATAATATCTGTAATACTAATTATTATGACAAATTTTTTTTTAAATCAACCATAATTAAGTCATTCAATAGATTTATTTCACAATGTTATTATACACTCATCTTAAAAGTGTATAATGTTATATGTAGAATGGCGCCATAATAAACTTAACGTAATTTGTCAACATTAAGCATATAATAAACATTTTCATCGTGTGTCACATTAATTTGTCAATAAAATTATGTCTTTATAATTATAACTTACAATTGATATTTTGATGATCATAAAACTTTTCAATTTATTATACATTAAATATATACTTAAGAGTACAAGAGGAGTCAAGTAAAAATAAATGTGATTAAATCAACGAATAATGTTGACCGTGTTGCTTATTTCTAGCAACTCTGCAAATGCAAAGCTAATCTATCATAAAAGCTCTATTTCCAAGAACCCTGTTTTTAGTAAAATTTATTATCATTTTCCCAGAAAATAGAAAGTTACAATTTGACTATAAGACTATTGCAGACATTATATTTTAAGATAATCCATTCCAATTAACTTAGATGTGATCACTTTCTTACTCCTAGAGAAAGCATCATTGGCTTGCTTAAGAATTCAAAATAATTTGTTACTCATATACATCCATTTTGCTCTTAATTGCAAGCAATCCAGTATAACAGACCTTCAAAGACACCTTATCCTGACAATCTCGAACTGGATAATTTCGAAAATTTTCTGAAACTCTATATATTTTAGCATATTGCCAAATCTCTACATGTCCCTACCGTTACCTTAACTTACAAAAAATAATCAACCAGAAAAAAATGCCAAACAAACGCTGATTCCCTTTAAATGTACCTAATTCTTTGTAACTGCGCACTAATTGAAACAAACTAATTGAAAACAAATATTGGCATAAAATCACAATGATAACAATTAACCCTGTACATTCCGCTGTTATTTAATTCTAAAATCGACTATATCAAAATAAATTAATCTTAAATCAATTTTATATCACTAATAATTTATAATATTCTAGAAATATAATGGTTACAATCATCTACAACATAAATATTCTGTAATAGAATTAATGCAATAGAAATTTTTTTTTTTGTTATATTGGAAAATGTTGAGTGAATATTATGTTAAACTGATAAAAATTTTCAATATATCATTCACATATGAGTAATAATTCTAAATTGTATTTGTTATATTTTGCAAAAATTACAAAATAAATTCTAATTTAAAATCTTTAAATAATTGATTGACAAAGAAATGACCATGGATGTACGTATCTTTACAAAAATATTGAAAGAAAATTTTAATATTATAAAAATAAATAGAGGAAATTCAAATCGAAATACTGTCAATCAATAAAATTTAATATCTGATTTTGAATATTTTTTCCTATATATTCTTATTTAAAATAAATATGTATAACATAATGATAAATCTTCAAATCTAAAATTTCATCTTCAATTGAATATTAAATTATTCTTTTCCTGATCCTATCACATTATATGTCTATATATATATATATATATATATATACAATCTGATTTGCAATACAAATTCGTAATATAACAGATTTACAATAGGCAGATAGGGATGTTCATATATGTATAACACTTTATAAAACAGCCTATACAATAATATATAAAATAAAAATTTTGCCAATTTTCTTCTATATTAATATAACATTTATATATAAGAAATAAAATAAACCAGAAGCAACTATTATATAAAAAGTAAAACAAAATTATAGCACTGTATAACTAGTTATAATAAAAATAATATTCGAATAATATAGAGACAACAGGAACAAGCAGCAGCATCTTTAAAACAATTTTATAGGCAGCTGCTGTTCTTCCTATTTATTGCAAATTTTCTAAAAAAAAAAAAAAGCTATTTAAAATTTAAAATCAATTTAAAAAACAAAAAAAAACAAAAATTAAACGACAAAAAATTATAATATAAAAAATAAATTCTAATCTTAAAAATTTTTACAATTGAATTACAAAATATCTTTTGTATATCGTATCTACTTATTTGCAATAAATATAAAATACTAAAACAATTAATTTATGTCCGATTCTATATTGTCAACAACTTAACAAAATATTCAATTCAATATAATCTCTACGATTTCATCTTATGCCTTCTATTTCTATTGCATTATTCAGGTTACAATATATGCACCTTTATCTCTCTTCCTTCTCCCCTCCACTCATACTTTCTCTTCTATATAAAATTATTTTTATTCTCTTGTTATACAAATATTGAAATGATCACCTATATATGTATAACAGATGCTGTATTGTAGCGCATATCACGCAATATTTCGCATTTTAAACTAGATTTTGTTTTCGAAAAAAGAAAAAGTTGGAATAAAAGTTTATCATTTCTTCCTATAAGTTTTTTTTTGTTACAAGAAAAAAATCAAGGCTTCACTAAACACTAAAGTATAACTCTTTTATTCTTCTTTGTGATTCTAATATATATTTTTGTGTTTATTTTCCTCTTTTTTTTTCAACAACAATTTAATCTGTTAAACGATCATCGTCAAATACTGACAAAATTTACAGTTAAACTTTGATGTAACATCTAAAGAAAATATAGAGAAAAATTAATAAATAAGAAGAAGTAAAAAAATAAAAGGAAAGAAAATGCTTCTAAGTTCCTTCCTCTCTATTTAAAATCAAAAAGAAAGAAATAAGAAAATTTTAATAACAAATTTCTGTATATCTATTGCTTTAACCCTCTACGGCTCGAACTGTTTTTTTTTTTTTGAGTTTTCCAGACAAGGGTTAAATGTGTGCATAATTAGTGTTAATATTTAGTTCTTAAATACTGAAAAGGCGGTAAACATTCTTATTTATTCAAAATATCTGTTGGGCATATATCCCGAAAGATGGTTTTGATATTTTTTATATTTTGAAAAGCAGGGAACCCTTCAAATTTATTTGAAATATTGTTTACATGCCATTTAATGTTTTATAGCACTCTTAGTTACTTCAGAATGATTGAGGGTAATTTGAGTCTAAAAATGGAAAATTTAATACCGAAATTTTCTTACATGGGAGTAAAAACTGGTCTATAAAATTATATATTAAGATTTTGATCAATATAAAAATAAAAAGCCATCTGCAGTAATAAATGTGCATAACTATTCTATTATATAGGCTAGTATAATTGAGAGTGTTATATAACATTAAATTTAATGCTCTTGTGTAACACAATTTCAACACAAACACCAGATGAGTAAAATTCGAAAAATTAAAAATTTGTATAAAGTGTTAATGGCTTTCCTTCACTTTGCAACACTAGGTTATATAATATTCACGTTTTCTTAATTCAAGATTATCTAAAAAATTTAGGTAATAGATGTTACACATGTATATGAATAAGAGAAATTGTTATACATGTATATGAACTTAATAATTAGAAATATCACCCTTTTTATACGAGGAAATTAAATCTTACTATTTTGAAAATCAAAGTAAAATTTTTTTATTATTTTACTAGTGTGTTAGATACAAATTTTTCTCATATATGTGTGAAATGTGGGCAAATACTTAATGTGGATGGTAGTACTGGAAGCAGTAGATTTGAAATACATAACCTATAAATTTTCGGATTTGATAATTCAATATAGTAACACAATAAATTATTTTAAGGGTGTAAGTAGATTGAAGTGTACAAATTTTAAGATATTTGTGTGTTTCTAGAATTTTTAAAATTTTTTTAATATTCTTAATGTAAGATAACTAATTTTATTGCAAAATAATTTTTCATGTATTTCTTTTTAAATCACATATCTTGACTTCCATTTTATTTTTATAAATTTTTTTCATTATTTTAACAGAGGTACTTACATACTTCTTGTACGAATTATTTTATACAAGTGTACAAGTTAAGGAAACCAAAATAACAACTATGTTATTCGTACAATTATGGGATTAATATTTTTAACAGCCAACAAATTGCAAGAGGATTGTAGCGTTTTTTCAGTAAAACTTGTCTATAACAATATTAGAATACCTTTAGAATTTGTTGATTTTGGGGATTTTGGGTGTCCTCCTAAAATTTAAAAATAAAATAAAAAATTTTGAGAATATACACAAAGCTATATATTATCCAACTTATTAGAACTATACAATTTTAAATTTTTTGAAAAAATCAGTGTTTTTCTTAATTTTCTTCTGTTAAGCCGTTTCGAGCCTTTCCATATTATTCGAGCCATTTTATCACGAAACTTTTAAGTTCTTGCGTTATTAATTTATTCTATATGTGTTTTTTATCCCTTCTCTGGTTTATCGGGTGTTTTAGTTTTTTCAAATTACGTAACACGGTTCCTAAGCATTACGTTATCACATTTCAATATGCTATTGTGATAGAACAATAGCATTATATTCACGATGTTGTCTGCTGTTCTCGCTTGTACTACTGAATCCCAAATTTCGGACAAAAATTACGTGATATAGTAACTGGTCCGCTCCATATCAAAATTATTTTGTGATCATTACACTTAATAGTATTTTATGCTCTAAAGCTGTTTTCTCTGCTATATGCTAATGCGACTACAATTCTAGTTCATATATATTTTCTTTCCATTGTAGCATTAGAAAATTGCCATGTTCATTAAAGATGTTGCGAAAAATTCGACATGAACACACTACTGTTTGAAAAACACTGTTTATATACGTTTACACTTAAATCAGTTTAATTTTTAACTATTTAATTCTTTGTTTTTATATTATTTTCGCATTTTCCTAGAAAATTAACAACTGGAAAAATTCTTTTCAAAAACATTGTTTTTTTTTCTTACATTTCTTTTACTTCATATATAAGTGCACTTACATCTACACAAAAGTATAAAAATTTCTATATCTTGATTGTCAAGTTTTCTACAAAGTTGTTCACTGTTCTTTTGAATATTATAAGATTTTGTTCTTTTTGGATTTTCTTATATAATTTTATTTTTTTTTTCTTATTCTTCTACGAAAAATAGTAATAAATTTTCTTTAGATTTCATGTAGGGAAACAACACTGGAGGCTAAAGAAAATTATCTAAATTATGTATAAAATAAGAGGAACTTTTCCACAATGTCACAGATAAAACGGACATATTAAGATTATATTTTGCAAGAATATGGTAACAAAAAACAAATTACTATTTTTTTTTTTTTTATTTTCTACATTTTCATATAGATGATGTAAATGTTGATATTCTAAAACATAGTACAAGTAGTACATACACAGCTGCTGTAATCTTATTTATAATAAAAATGCAGCGTGTTCCATTTAGACAATGAAAAAATTATAATAGTAAAAAAAAAAAATTTTAACTTTAGAAAGTAATAATAAAATTTGGAACTGAAACGTAAAATTATTATGTAAAATACCTGGCCGGTATTGAATTGGCAGCACTTTTCTATCCATACTTCTATACCTGGCGTTCAATTTCAAATTAACTAAACTGGCTACATGAAATTTTAAATTCGAGTGAGTATAAGCTCTAATCAATTATTTTAATCCAATCACCAACGATCTAATATGAAGTTGTTAGATTACTTGAAAAGAAGCCTCTAGAACTGTTATACTACATGTAGTACCGAAATACTGTCTCGTACTGTAGGTAACGAGATGAAGTAGTGAATGAAGCGTAGGTTTAGCTACCATTTTATTGTATAGAACAAAGGAAGAAAGTATACTATTATATTTTATGTATGTTTTTGGGCCACTTGAAATTTTAATATTGAAATTGTAATTATATAGTGCATACATGTATAAACTTTTTACACATTGGCTATTAAAAAGAAAATATTAAATGAGAATATGTGCAACTCTAGAAATTGTAGAAAAAGAAATTCTCTAGAAATAGAAATTATTTCTTTAGTGAATTGCATTAGAAACATGAGTATGCGATAAAATACTTATGTCAATAATTTTTTCAAATTCATATGGCCCGGTTGTTAAAATAATTTGAGGTACATTTTACCACTATTGTTTAAATAATTTCCGAAAGATCGGTAAACTGTACGAGTAGTTCTGTTGCGACTGCCATTTAAGCTCACGTAGGCTAGACTTCCTTTTCCGTTTATGCGAAATTTCAATACTGTAACTATTTTCACTACGAATAAACTTTAATAAGTACTCTATTGGCATCGTCATTTAAATTTAATTAAAATTAATTTGTGCTTCCATATATCACAATATTATTAAAGAATTTTTTGCTTGAAATTCATATCTTTTATTTTTACTATTAATTCCATATAAAAATCATATTAGAAACAAAAATCTATCATACATCCTTTTCAAATATCTTTCTCCTTTAGTCCTTCCACAACATACATTGTGTGTTTAGTTTTTAAAATCAACAAATAGACCATCAAAAATACGAAATCCCATCTTTTGCTCTGCAAAACAATAAAAACAAATACGAAAAACAATGTTTACAATAAAATCGTGGGAAAAGTACACAGGTGCGTTTATTCAGGTAGCAATACAAAAGTACATATACATCTATTATTATTAAGGCAAAACATAAAATAACACTTAATAAGATACTGGAAAAAGAAATTTAACTGTGAACTCCTACAAAAATATCAATAACATTTTCACATAAATAAGCATTTACTCTATACATATATATGAGCACCCATATAACATATTATTATTATATCCTCTGGAAGGATTCTGGTTTTTATTCAAAAAATTTAAGGATTCTTAAAATGATAAAGGATCGAAAAAATTGAAAGGAAAAAAAAATATACAATAGAAATGAAAAAGAAAAAAGAACTTGAAAAGTATATAGTTGGTCTTGTGTACTTAAAGGATAAGCAATTTTAATCGCAAAAGTTTGAAAAGTATAGTCATGTTTAAATTCTTGTGGGCCATAAATTCCGTATTGTACAGATTTGGTTAAGAGATCGCAAAACACACTCTATTGCCACTTTCTTTAGTATTAAACTGAAAGGAAACACGATCGGTTAGAAAATATAAGAAGGAAGCATTTTAACCAAAACTTTTGATTGACAGAAACCTTGTGGCAAAATTTGTATTTCCTATATGAGAATCTAATTATCTTCTGAGAGTTACTCACTACAAGACAAATATTTTCATTCACTCAACTCATTATAGCCCTAATTTCAAAATGATTATTATAATATTTGTATATCATGTAAATGGTTTATATAACTTTTCCGATAATGTCTGCCTGTTTCAATTGCTTGAACTTACTCGTTGAGAAAATGATACCAACTCGCAACTTATTGCAAATAATTACATTTTCTTCTCATAATAGCTCCGTTTCAAGTACAAATTCGCGAACATTACTCAGAGAAGTGTGTACGTTTCTTCAAAGTTAAGAAATCCCTGTCCGAAGTACCCATAATAATAATCAGAAGCCATTACAAACGTTATCACAAGCTCAATATACCTGTTTATTTCACATTGCAAACTGCAATATTTCTTCACGAAAACCGGCTAATTGAAATTAAAAAATTCATTCTTAATTTACGGAAATACAAAATTTTCGAAGGAAATACTGAAATTTAATATTATCATCCTATATACCTAAAAATTTAGATCTAATAATCAAAATTTATTTACTAAGTGAAAACAATTCCATACCCAATCATAAAAGAAAAAAATTCAATTTTGAAGGTGCATCGATTGATCTACATTTATATTTAAATTGTGTTAAAATTCTTCTTTTATTTTATACACCTATACCTACACTTTATCACCATATTATAACCTTAAATATAACATCCTTGCCATAAAAACAAAACAAATAAAACAAAACGTGATTTATACAAATAAATCGAACTCAAATTTCAATATTTGCAATCTGTGATGAATTTCATGAGAAATTTTTGCAAAAACATCTTTTTTTTTTAAATAAAAATGAAAATTTTTAAAATCTTTTAAATATTTTTCTCTCAGATTATTCTTAGAATAACAAAAACTTATTTACGTAATAAAAATATTTTTCACTTTCATGAACTATAATCTTCGATTTTCTATTGTCAAAGATCATAATAATGGCGATAATATCATATTATTAAAAATAATAAAAAATATTCTTGTTTTCTATAATGCAAGAGTTTATAAAGGATTCATGGTATACTACAATAATAATAATGAAAAATATTATGGGAAACCGGAACTAAAATTGTGATCCTGTTTACGTAATGGCAATAATAGTAAAAATTTTATGAATTCATTCAGTTTTCGATTTTTAAAATTCTTTCCTATAGTTTTTTTTTTTTACTGCAACTCTTTTATTTGTTATACATTCATAAATCATTTGGGATCCTTAAACAGTCGATCCTTCAAATCGAAAATTTTTCATATTAATTAAGCATTTTTCCACTACACCTTAAAATTTTAGAATTAATAAATTGAGTAAAAACAACCATATTTTTTTTTAAAAATCTTTGATTATATTCTATTTTTTAAGAAAATTTACAGGTCTTACTATAATTTTTACGGTGTAAGGTGTGTGAACGACAAAAATTCACAGTTTTTCTTTAAATAAAAAATACTAGAACTTAAAATAATTGATAATTATTTAAATATTTAATAATTCTTCCCTGATCTAATCCAAAATTGTAACTAAAAGTTGATAAAAAATTATTATCAAGTGCATGTGTCTCCCTTATTATTCCCACATTTTTCACGAAGCAGGCCCATAAAATTTAAATCTGTCAGTAGTACCACTATAACATATGATACCTTCCTCTCCAAGAAGCACCACATATTCTCTTCACAATAATATCAAAAATTTTTATGAATTCGCGCTATTTAATACCATAAATAATGTTTAATCCTTTACCTATAATTAGTATCCATAAAATCAACATCCCTTGTCAAAAATTTTTTCAATAATAATAACAATATTTTATTGTTTCTTAAATTTTTATCTTAAAAAATTTCCCATGAAAACTAAAAATTGTATTTTTTTTTTGTGAAAATCTATTATTTTTTCTTCAGATTTAAAAGTCTAAATATGATCTTGTTTTATCACCTAAACAAGTGTTAACTTTCCTGCTTAAAAGCGTGTAGTAATTATTGTGAACCACTTCATCGATTTTACAGTAGCTCAAAATCTACTACATCATATAATTTTTGAGCCTGCTTTTTTAATTGTGGTAGATTACAAGGTACAAAGAAAATGAATGCTGCATTCATTAAACAATTACTTTCCATTTCAATAATTTAATAGTAAATTTGTGTTAATTAATTGGATCAGATTTTAACTCAATATTACGAATTTAAATGACAGTAATTAAAACCGCATTTTCGGGATATTTTCATTTAACTATTCACTTTTAACTTGATTCAAAAAACCTGGAAACTTGATTTTTATTAATATTTTTTTTAAATTCAACTAAGTTTTTAAAATTACAGCATGTTCCTCCGAAAAAATAATTTAGATCTTCTCCAATTTTCACTTTTATAATTCAAAAGGGTCCCGTTAGAACCTGTTTTGACTTATATACCATGACAGATTTGAATACTGAGAATACATTATAAAATAGCAAGCATTCTCTCAATACATTTTCTTTTTTCTTTCAATAAAAATACCCGGTAATAATTTTTTTTTTAGAAACGGTAACACTGAAAACTTTTATACTACTTATTTTTTACCTTTTTCTTAAATAAAACTAACTGATGTGCGTGATTAATTTATAACTATATATACCTGTTAATTTGAAAACGACTAAAGGTTTTCAAAACAAGGATTCCTACCATATTTAGAAAAGGATTATTTTGAAAATTACAGTGATAATCAATATAAAATAGTTACATTTATACAACTGTGATGACAATTCAAAAATATTTTCATAATAGCAGAATAAAGAAAGCAAAACCGAAATAAGAAACCCACATTATTTGATCGATTTTACAAACACATAAATCGATTATCCTTTTGTTCGTAAAATTCGAACAATAACTGAATGATATTCGCATGATATTATAATTTAGGTTCTTCACACAAAATGACTATAATCTAATAATTCGTTAAAGGAGTCGAAAATGTCAATTTTTTATAAAGAAATAATTTTTACTTATGAATTTTTTTTTCTTTTGGATTTTTGGGAAATAAAAACAGGAAATTCTAAATATTTTAATAGTAAGGATGTGCTTTATTCAAATGAACTTCTTTTTAGGATATTATTTAGATCATTAAGAAACTGTGAGAACTTTCAAAAGATTGATATACAAACGAATTCATTTGATGTACCCATCAAACATTGAAAAAGGCATTGTTGTCGTGATTGCATTTTGAATTTATCATAATGTAATTATTTTAAGCTATTGGAATCAAACAAATTTTACAGTTTGCCTGTTTTTCTCATTTTATTGCCCTAATTGGTGCATATTCAATACTAAACAAACTCCTTCGAAATCAGGACAAAAATGGATTTTTAACTATATCTATATATATAGCTTAAAATTAGCTACTAAAGCAACAAAGAGTCTTTGAAAGCAGCCTTAAAATAAAAATTCACCAGAATTATTAGATTAAAGCGAAATGTTCCGACTCTATTCTTTCGTCAATGAATTCTTCAGTTCTTTTGCCATCATGGTTTTGCAAATTTAATATTAGATTTTCATCACCAACCATAATATTCCACTCTTAAATTAAGAATGACTCTTATTTCTATTGTTTTTACCAATAATAACTCTTTGCTTATTCTGTACATAACATCATAATCAGCACATTGTAAAATTATACAAAAAATCAATCCTTTTATCCAAGTAAATAATTAATAAACATTAATAATCCTGCACTTAATTCTTTCTTACCACAACTCTGAACACATCTAAGACCACCTCAAAATGAAAATTGTGTTATACCTATATACCGAATGAATTATGAATGGAAAGAATTTAAAATATTGTAAAAAACAAAAGGAAGAAAAAAAAAGCAAATGTAATTACTAAAAGTAACATAAATTTATATAAATTAAAAAAAAATATAATTAATAGGACGTTGGCTAATATTTCATAAATTTAATTTAATTTTATTCTTTTTAAATTATAAATTGTTTGGCGGCACTTTGAATTAGTTTAATGTTATAGGGTATAAAAACTAGTATACTAAAAAATAATAAGTTTATTATTCACTATGGTAATAGCACAGGAGCATTGAACTTAAATAGAGATTACAAGAGTTTATATGGCATTGGCAAAAAATTTTGTGGGTTCCGTGATTTTGCAATTTGTTCAGACTGGGATTTTCATGTGTACTCGTAATATTCACCTGGCTTACACGTTCTAAGAAAAATGTGTATAAAATTTAAACCAAATAAGGTACGAAGAATTATTCTACTGCTAGCAGTCAACTGTTTCAGTATTTTTTAACATATTTTCATTATTCTTCGTAAATTCAGTATTCGGTTTAGTTACACTAGTATAGTAAATGTTACAGAGCACTGCCGTGAAGTACAGCCAA
The DNA here is from genome assembly GCF_029603195.1 of Condylostylus longicornis. Lineage (NCBI taxonomy): Eukaryota > Metazoa > Arthropoda > Insecta > Diptera > Dolichopodidae > Condylostylus > Condylostylus longicornis. The sequence goes on from NW_026577982.1 coordinate 4,016,925, forward strand.
ATATAACTTGGAAAGGCAAATTTTGCGCAAAAATTACATCTTTATAAAATAGATGATGATAAAAATTTTAAAAAATTTTTGAATTAGTCCGGTTTAAACTAAAAAATAAATTTATTATAAGTAAAATAAGGAATCATAATTTTAATATGATAATAATTTTAAGATCGTATATAGGTAGATGAATATTGAAGCGAAAACAAGGTGGTTAATAAAAAATGAGTGAAAATAAATTAAAATTACGTTGTTGATAGTTCATAATTGGATCATTATTATTTAAAAACTCATAAAATTTTAAATTCAAAATACAATATGTATGATAAGCAAGTGTATGCAGTTGATATTTTACAAAACAAGCCTTAAAAGGTGTTTTTCATTTCAATATAATAAGGTGTGTCATAAATTCTAATGTTGCTGTTTGTTCAATTTTTTTTTTCAATTAAATTAAAATTTAAATTTGATGAGATTTCATTTTTAATTAAATTTTTTTAATTTGAAAATATGACAATACGGAAGCTAAAATTTAATTCATAACTATATGTGTGTAAATAAATTTAATTTAATTTTACGATATTACAATATGTACCCATACTTCAAAAGTAATTTAATAATTTTTATACCGCATTTCAATTTCGAGTAGGAAGCAGAGAGTTACAATTTTATTACAATATTTCAAGTAAGCTTTTATACTAATATCTCACTTTCTATAAATATTTTATGAAGTGTTTAATACTTAATTGCTAATGAATATTTTAGAAATATTATTAAAAAAACGAGAAAAAAAATAGAGTTGACCTTGTCAACTCTGTGATACCCGTACGAATTTGTTGTCCTATGTGCGAATAACTAATGTGCCATAAATAACTATGGGGCAGACTATGACTTTAAGTTGCCGTATTACCATATTAATTTATGCAAAATTTCAGTACTATGTGTTTTTCAAAATACTGGTTGTGCCAAACTACTATTGAAGTTGTATGGCAGCTACCAGAAAGAGCCAAGAAATTTTAGGGAATTTTATCAAGCACATCGGCCCTACTAATATATTCACTTGTGTGAAATCTCAATATCACAGCTTTTATAGTTTCTGAGATATAGCCAAATAACTTTTGAAGTTGTATGGCAGGTACCAGAAGGAGCCAAGTAATTTCAACGACTTTTATGAGACACATTGGCCCTACTAATATATTCGTTCGTGTGAAATTTCAATACCATAGCTTTAATGGTTTCTGAAATATAGTCAAATAACTTTTGAAGTTGTATGGCAGGTACCAGAAGGAGCCAAGTAATTTCAACGACTTTTATGAGACACATTGGCCCTACTAATATATTCGTTCGTGTGAAATTTCAATACCATAGCTTTAATGGTTTCTGAAATATAGTCAAATAACTTTTGAAGTTGTATGGCAGGTACCAGAAGGAGCCAAGTAATTTCAACGACTTTTATGAAACACATTGGCCCTATTAATATATTCATTTGTGTGAAATTTCAATACCATAGCTTTAATAGTTTCTGAAATATAGTCAAATAACTTTTGAAGTTGTATGGCAGGTACCAGAAGGAGCCAAGTGATTTCAACGACTTTTATGAAACACATTGGCCCTATTAATATATTCGTTTGTGTGAAATTTCAATACCACAACTTTTATAGTTTCTGAGATATAGCCAAATAAATTTTGAAGTTGTATGGCAGCTACCCGAACCGGTACCCCGATCACGTCCAATTTAAATAGGGTTCTGGCACTTACTACAATAAATCATTTGTGAAAATTTGGTGAACTTAGCTCAATTAGTTTTTGAGTTATCGTTCGGACGGACGGACGGACGGACGGACAGACAAAGCTAAATCAACTCAGAATTTGACGCTGATCAAAAACATACACTTGAGTCTATATCTAACACCGTTATTTCTTAGCGTTACAAACGGTAAGGCAAATTTAGTATACCCTTCGAACATACGTTCGTACGGGTATAAAAATTGTTTTAATAGATCAGATCTATAGTTATGTTGCATGCTATTTAAAATTATCATGTTTAAATCTTGTGTATACAATTTCATTTATCAATGTCAAATCATTGTCACACAAACTATTTTAATAAAAAAATCTTAAATTAATGATAGAAATTATTCACAGCGAAGCATTCAGGACTTTAATGTTATGTTATGCTTTGTTATGTATGGGGCAAATTCAATCAGCAGGTCTTTTGTGCATTCTCGATCATACAGGTCTTTTGTGCATCCCCGCGCCAGATCGTTAGAACTCAAGATTTAGGCTCCCGATAAATTTTAACAGGTCCGTCATGCACTACGATTCATGAGAATTCAAGTTCAAGGCCCCGAGAAATCTAAAATCTAGAGCGGCCCAAGCAATCATACTCAAATAGGATATGAGTGGAGTCTTCCGTGACCCAGTCGCAGGATCTACATCACTACGTATTTGATCTGCCAATTTTGTGTATATATAAGTTAAAGGGCCCATGCCCAGTGACGAACCACGATAAAATCCTTAGTGAAAAGCGCCTCCGCCCCACAATATCAGAAAAGTCCGCGATCCGTCGACAAAAGAAGTCTTTGGACCGCGACAGCCACGTACGGGAGCGTCACATCTCCGATGCACGCCTTCCCACCCTAGGACCAGGTCCAATTAATGAGGCATTTGTCCCCAACCTCACCAGATGATCGGCCTCTTCATGGCCAGGTATTCCTGTATCACCAGAGGCCCATATAAGAGTGACCCTGTTGTTCGCACTCAGTTTTTTCAGATTGTTGAAGCAACTCTAGACTAGCTTCGAGTTAAGTGCTTATAATTTCAGTGCCGACAAAGCAGCCTGGCTGTCGGAGCACATGCCTCGATAGCGAAGACCTCCTCCTGAATAACGGAGGGAGCTTCGCCGAAAGGCGCATAGAACCTGTAGTTGCGGCCGTATACACCATGATTTATGTAGAAATTTAAGTTTGTACAATAAATCAAACAACAACATTGCCAATGCACCTTTAATATTCTTTAGTTATCAAAATTTTACACTTTAATTATTAAAAAAAAATTCATTAACATTTTCAACATTGCAATAAAAAGTAAAATTATTTTACGATTACTGTCAATACTTAATAACTCTATATACATACAAAAATTTCTAAAAGACATTTTAATTTTAATATTTCAAAAGAAAACACACACACACAAGTAATTAAATTTTAAACATACGCCATATTTGGATTTAGCTAGGTCAAAAAACAGTTAATTTTTACAATGGTTACTGTTAATCCAACATAAGTTTGAACAAAAAATTGTCATTATCAAAGTTATTATAACCGTTTAATTGCATTTAATTTATTTTAATGTTTTTTTTTAATATTAATAAATTTATAACAACAAAAAAAAGTAAGCAGAATAAAAAACTTATCACAGCACTTTATTGTACGCGCACCGACGAAACTTTGAATAAAAGAAAAAAAATATTAAATACCAATTTTATTTTCTTTTAATAATTTTTTTTTTAAATCAACAAAATATTTTTAACTTAACAAAAATACGACATTAAAAGATTTTTTTAGGGTCATAATTGCAAAAAAAAAAATAGTTTTTAAGGAAAAACAAAACCCTTTTTCTTTTCTTTCATTTTGTTTTTTTTTTTTTTAATTTTTATAAATGAAATGTGATTTCATTACGATGGTTTCGAATTTCTTCCTTAGGAAAATATCATCTCATAAACTTTTATACCAAAATCAAAAAAAAAAACACGGAAGAAATGTGGAATTCGCACGTAGAGATGTTACTGTTAATCCGAAGGTTCCAGAAACTTACAATTTTCAACTATTAAATTTGTTCGAGCCCCGAAAACTTTGAAATAAAACACAACAAGTTACAAAAGTTAAAGGTGGACCAACACATACGAAATAACTTATTTTGTGATCAAGATTTCGAGAATAACAATGACATATGGGATAAATAATTTTGTCCATTGTGATCTTCATATCCCCACCAGTTTAGATTCCTGGATACATTCGCCAAATCTGTTACTCCCAAAAAGAAATGCGTCCTACCGTATTAGCCAATCAATTTTGTCGCTAAGATTTCAAAAAATTTTTGACAATGATAAGATTTGTCAAAATGACCATGCAAAATTTTTTCTCAAAGCGCATCATGACATCTACCGGGAAAATGTGCGTAACTACTCCTCTCAATTACTACCTTGTGCAAAGTAGTGTAGTTGGGAGTGTTATATATCCAAAGTGTTATTCATTTTAAAGTACATGATATTCTCTTAAATAGAACGCTCTTATGCGTTATTATTGCAAACTTCATACACCACAAATTTTACATTATAAACTTGAAAAAAGAAATATTACATTACGTACTTCAAATACACGTGACACTTTATCTTTTTTTCCGAAAAAAAAAAATTGTGGTTAATGAAGCGTTCATATTCAACTTTTTTTTAATTTCTTTCATAAAATTATTTTGATTTTTCACAAAATTTTACCAATTTTATCGAATGTCTTTCCTACACTACATATACCAACTATATACCAGAATATCAGCACTATATAATTTCACGCACAAGAATCTTTATTATTGTGAAGCTTCAATTTTTGGGATTTTATCAGTAATCTCAAGTAAAATACGAAAAAAAAAATAAATTCTCTTAATTTCCATTTAAAAAATATTCCCCATATTTTAATGATGTTATAATCCTCGCTGCATTTAAGTAGTGATAATGACACCAAAATATTTTATATTCGTTTGTTTTTCTTTGACTTTTTATTATGCATACATTTTAGAATTAAGTCTGTACTGTTTAAATTTTACTATAAAAGCGTATTATTGGTATACGATTTTAAAATTCAATTTTTATATTAAGTCACTTTTATCTTTGATATACTAATGACATTGTCTCTTAAAGCCGACTTAATAACAAAGACAACAACAAAAATGAGAAAATTGTATAAATATTTGAGATGTACATGAAAATTGAATTAAGTACGTGAAGAGCATGGCATTTTTCTCACTCACGAAAAACAAAAACACAAAAGAGAAACTGCGGCACTGCGTTAAAGTATACAAAAATTAGTGAAGTTTTTAAAGGATTTGCAAGAGCTGATAATTTTGATTAAAAATGAGTGAAGTGAATGAAATTTGATGAAAGAATTTTATTTTTTTTTTAATTCAAAACTAATAGCATTTCATTTTTTTATTGATTCAATATTTTTATGTGTTCAAAAATAAAAAAGAATGTACCTATAAACTACTTCAGTTCCCGTTTATGATGCTAAAAACTTAGTTCACAAATAACACAAATTACTCTTGGTATTTTTAGACAAAACAAATATTGTTTTCTTATCGCAATTTGACTTAGGTTGTCGCAGAGCACAATCTCTGCTCTACTTGAAACCGCCCTTTGTACATAGCAGTCTAATAACTGTCTAATTATTTTTTTTTTTATTTCTTCTTCGCTCCTGGGAGGAGCATAGGGCTGGTGCACGATATTGTAGATAACCATGAACAAGTTTCTTACGTCTTTGAGTTTACTAGGTAGGTGACGAGCCTACCGTAGTTTTAACCGTAACAGTATAATAATAACTTTTTCAAACTTAAAATTATCATAATTGTATCCTGACCTGGCGATCCTTTTAAGCATTTTAAAAGAAGTTGTTCCAGACACCGACTCCATACTAAGAGTGAAATTATCGTTTTCTGGTGACATTGTTTGGTTACCAGAATCCTCAAGCCTATCACTGAAAAAATATATGCAATAAATTTAGTGTGTCAGTAAAATGAAAAAAAAATATCTCAATTTACCTTATTGTTGGCAGAGTTTTAAAAAAAAAATTTACGATAATATTTTTATCAAAATATTGTTAACACTTTTCTTAAAATTTGCCCTATATTTTATACTTTTCTTTCTTTTCACCTTTCATTCAAGGTCTTCTTTCCGATAATGCATTTTAATAAACTTTTCGGTTCCGTTGTTGTATTTTTTAATTAGTAGGGTAATTTGAGCTGATTTGTAAATTGTTAAACAATATTTTATGATAAAAATGTGAAAATTTTTTTAATGGTGTATAAAAAAAAAATATTTGATTTGGATCTTAAGTGTTTAAGAAGTTGAAAGCTAAAGTTCAACTTAAATTACTTAATCCAAATAATTGGATGCGGTTTTGGAATAATAGGTAGTGATTTTTTTTTTATATATTAAGTGTATGCAAAAATATTTCTTACTTATGATAAGTCACACTGATAAGCTACTTTTAATTATATTAAATTAAATTAAAAAAGTGAAATGTGAATAAGAGTTTTACAATGAAGCGAATTTCGGGAAATCACTCTTACAATTACATAGTGTGAAGATAAGTAAATAACAAAAAGGATAATAAATTGAAATATTAAATGAGATAAAACTATTAAAGAATTTGTATTCAAGAGTTCTATTGTGTCCCCCCCCCCCCTCACCTCGATTGCGGACATATCCTACAACACACGCTCGAGACCCATCCTCCTAATTATCTCAACCACCTCATGAGGACCGGAATATCTGCTATGAGCAAGAGCATCACACTCACCCAGAAGGTGCATCGATGCATATAATTTATTATATAACATCGTACATTTATCAGAAAGTACTCGTATATACCCGTATGACGGCAAAACTAAAGTACAGATTAAAGAGGAATAAAAGAATGTTTTCAAAAATTTTGCAAATATTTTCTGTTTGAGTGAGTGAAATGCATGTTTTTGACATAATAATATTAAATTTAATAAAAATTAATAAAAATTATTTTAACGAGTTTAATTTGAAATCCCGATTTCGTTTTTGAAATTTTTCTTAAAATTATTTAAATTTTTTTTAAGATCGTAGCAGTTTTCGAGATATATTTGAAAAACTGTTGCTTCTATAAGGTATCGACACATTATGCACGAGTACAATTTCAATTATAGAAATTTTCGTACATTTTTAAGAATTTGCTCTGAAATTCTTAGAAATTCGAGTACAATCTTTTAGAAATATTTGATTCATTTAAAACAATTTTCATTTTTAACAAAAATTTATCATGATCTATGACTATACGTAATGTTAAATCACAAAACTTTACTCAAAAAAGTTATGGTTTGTGCAATCAAATAAACCGGAATTAGCTGTGCATTCAACAACTGCCTTACAAAGGCTCATTCCAATATAAGTTAGTATAAAAAATTTATTTTTATGTATTTAGACCACCCAAACAAAATTATTTTTAAAACTAATTAAAATACATGTTTTTCAGAACTTTCATCTTCACTAATAATTATGGTTATAATATTTTTAATAAAAATATAAAAAATATTTCACCAAAAAATGTTATTCCTGGCAGAAAATGAGGCTAATATGCATGAAATTAAAGAAAGAGAACACTTACATAAAAAAAGAGCATGGTGAGCAATTAAGCATATTATTATGCTCACATCAAGTGGTACGAAAATTCAATAATAATTTTCTTAATTTTATTTGATATTCATAATTTAAAACAAAAAATTTTTTTAATAACAAATAATTATTTGAAAAAATTTTAATCTTCTTGAAAATTTTTAACTTAATTTTCTTGCGAAAATCAGTTGAAATCAACAAGATTTAAACAACTTTTTGCACAAGAAACATAAAGTATATATTTGAGAAGATATTACAAGCTTATATTTTATGACAAGTTTTTCATATTTGCGAAAATTATACACTTAAGGGCCCAGACATACATGGAATTTTTAGTTTTGCAACTGTTTGATTGCTAGCTTGTATTCCACAGGTTTATATATTCAAGAGCGCATACATGCAACTGTATGATCGCATGCAGTTAATCAATCAAACATTTTGTAATTTTTAGTTATAGCCATCGAATAGATTCGACGCAATAGCATAGTTGCTTAAGTATTCGAACAAAAATTTTCATTTCATTTTGCCTGAGCTCTAAAGATGTTATATTATAATAGTATTTATTAATCTATAAAAAATGTATGATTGAAAACAGTGTCATACTTGTATAAGAACGAACTCAAACATACACTTTTCTTTAACCGTTTAAAATAACCTTCGCTTCTGAGCATATTAACCACCGGCGTCTCAACATCAACTTCGAAAATTTCATCTTATAATTATTAAATTGTTATATTTATTATCAAATTAAATTTTTAAAATTAGCTCGCCTGCATATTCATAAATAGTCTTCCAATTTAATATGTAAATTTTATTTTAAACAAAATTACTTTTGTGATTGTATTTAAACACTAAGGTATTTTGTGTATGATCAGTAATTCACACATTTAATGAAAGCATAATTATAGTAATACTGTTAAACAAGAACTTAAATATTTAATCTGCGCATGTGACACAATTAACTTTAAAAATTCAAAATTCTGTTCCTTTAAAAAACTTCTTGATTAGAATTTTATTTATTTAAAATTTACAAACATATGTAATTCCAAAACATGTGTGAAAATCATTTTTATTGAATATGACACTGAAATTATTCGTGTACCTACTATGTGCTCTTAACACGTGAAATATCATTGTAAAAGTATACACAACTCCATACGTTCTCCAATAAACATTTATACTGCAAATCAAAATTAGTTCAGAATTTTGCAATCAAACATTTGATTTTTTAAATTGTTATTCGCAGATTTTTTCTTTGTTCTTTTGAGAAAATATCAAAAGTAAATCACGAAAGTTTTCAAACTCACATTTAAAAATATCTCACGTAATATGTAATTCATATTTCAAGAGTTGATATGGTCGTGTGAAACAACATCATATTCTTTTTTTTGTTTCTCCATCAATCTTTTATGTGTAAGTATGTAAGTTTTTCATATAATACTCGTATGTAAGTTCTTTTGCGCCCTTGTTTGGTAATTACACGCAATACGTAAAATATTTACGCGTGAACGCAAATATCTTGTTGCTATTTTTTTAATATTTTTCTATTTTACGTTCTATGCGTTCTTCTTAAGTTAATTACAAATACTTTCTATTATTAAATTTCTCATAATTCAATGTTTTAGTTAGGATTCGCTTATTCCTCAAAATTCTATTGTATATATAGAATTACATACTTAAACAATAAAGTTGTTCCGCATTAAATTCACTCATTTCGCGTTCTTATAAAACGTTTATAATTTTTTTTTATTTTTTCTTCATTATTTTCTATATGATTAAATCAAAATTGGAATTTTTAATAGTTGCAGAGAAATGGTAGAAAAAAAAATAATTTCCGCGTTCTACGTGTTTTGACAGACTTAGATAAAATTTTTTAGAATTTTCATTAAAGAAAATTAAAGAGATTGTTTTTTTCTTACTTATTAAAAGAGAAAGAAATGAAATACCGAGTTTCGTCATAATTTAAAATGGAAATAAGACTTTATAGGAGACTTTATATTGGCAGTTTAGAATGTGATGAAATTTATTTACTAAAATGAATATAAAATATAAATGTAGGTTTCTATTTAAGGGAGGCATTTTATATATAGAGAGGAAATGAAAATTCGTATTACCATTTTATATTCAAATCGCCATAATTATGAATAAATCAAGAACATCACTCAAGTAAGAAAGATTTTCTGTGGCATTTGAAATTTTATTTGAATAATTGCTAATATAGCAATACCTCTGGTTGTGATATAAGATTAATTTGAATAAAATTTATTTCTATACATATATATGAACTAAAAATATGGCAATTGAAATTACGTCCAGATTATTGCAATATAAAAATTAGTCTTACAATAATAAATGCATACATGTATGTATTTGGAAAAGAATTTTAAATCCGAAATATTTTAAATGAATCTAATTAAGATTATGACATCTTATAACATATTATTATTAAATTTTTTCTTATGTTTCTTATAATTGTTTTACCAAGTTTAATAATAGTTGATATACTTTTAGATCAACATTTTATAGATGCTTACTATACTATTCATATGCGATTGACTAAAAATATGGTCATTATCTATACGAGTATATGTGTGCGAGTATGTAATTTTCAAAGTTGAGATATCATTTTTCCATTATACGATATAATAATTATTATTGACTTAGTTAAGGTACACAAAAACTATTAGTAAATCATATAGGTTATATTATAAGGTGTAATAGCATGAATTTTGTAGTGCAATTTTAGTTAAAGCTTGCTACTTGTATTTATTTTAAATATTAAATTTTTAAAGAATTTTTACATTTATTTGTAGCTATTATACAATTCGTAGTTAAATGCAATATATGTAGTTAAAAGAGCAGAATCGAAATATAAAAAGCTTGTTTCCTCGATATATTTAATCGAATTTTTTACCTTAAAAAAATAATAAATTAAGTTTTAATTTTAGAAGAAATTGTCAACTCCTTTATAATATAAGTATGTGAAGTTTGAAGGAAAGAGAACCCAATTTACAAAATCATTATTTTGTAAAAATTCATCCTACAACATACTTTTAGGACGAGGTCAAATAGGTCATCCATACCCCACTTACAATACCCCGATCTCAAGTATATACCCGGAGATATCCCTCAGGAAATTGGATATGAGCTCCGCAACACTGAGAAAGCTCTGCCCAAACCATCTGCACATTTTGACGACCAGAGCAATCAACTGAATATGTATGACCACCTCATAATCGGACCAGCAGAATCTACACAAAAGGGAAATGAAAGGGACCTTAGATCCCCTGTGCCCCGGCACCTAAATGAGCTTCACTCTGTTTGTCGATGTCAATTCCACTAGTGGAATTCGTGTACAGATATATAAGATTAAATTGAGAAGCTCTTATAAATTTTACATTCTATTTGAATTCCAATAGTAACAATGTGAACAATACTAAAAATATTTGAATTAGAACAAAAACATCATTGAATTTTTATAATTTAAATAAAATATTTAAACATCTAGTTCTTATAACTAACTAAGTATTCGATGAAAGCACATTTTAAAAAAAAATTTAATTGATTTTAAATGTAAAATATTTAAAAAAAAAATTCTTTTTACCTTATTCTTCAATTTTCTTAATACCTTAAGTAAATTCATTAAAATATCATTTTCCCCATTTTAAAAGAAATCCTCACTATTTTATTATAATTGTAAAAAAATTGTAAATATGTACAACTTTGGATATGGAACAAGAAATTGTCGCATCTTTTCAATATACCATAAGTTTATAGTTCGGAACAGATTTTAGCACGTATACTCTGTAAATGTACGTCCAATGTCATTATATTTAAGCAAGAATAATATTTAGAATTGTTTCAATTTAAATGTACATATGTATACAAGATTTATCTAAGAACACCATAAATGTGTCTTCTTTTTTTTTTGTTTTATTAATCGACATGAGAATATTTTAATATTGTCAATATTATTTTTTGATTTAAATCAAACATGCCTTCAAAATTACCATTTATAGAATTAAAGTTCCTGATTTTATATAAGCATTTAAACCATATTTATTTAGTAAAATTACTATACATATATATTTATTTTTTTTTATTAATTATATTCAGTAATGTAAAAAAAATAAGAAGAGAAAAAGAAAAGAAATCAACATGTTATAATTGTGATGATCAAATGATTAATTATAATAAAATAAATGTGTATGTTTGTATGTATGTGCTCAATGCATCATACGCATTAATCCAAAGTTGGTTAAAGGAAAGAGGTGTGAATTGACCTACATATTTCTCTTAAAAGAAATCTTAATTAATAATTCCATATATGTACATATATATACTCGTATATAAGTTGGAAATTTCAAAGAATTAGTTAAGCATGAAAAATTTTAATTTGATTATTTTGAAAAATTGTAAATTATTTACAGAGCATCCCAAACTTATATGTAACATTTATACAATAATGTTAGGGGATTATATTTTAATTAATGGATGAGATAGTTTTGTCTTCCTTGTATTTGATTTTCTAACTTTTGATCGGAGAAGAGAATTCTATTTTGCAGACACATTTTCAAAATTTTTACCAACTTTCAACAATTTCACGCAATGTACAGATGAGCTCGTCTATTAGTCTACGAGAACTGTTGATGAATGAGAATTCAAATAGCAATTCAAATATTACCACTTTAACATCCTATCAAATTAAATACAAAATAATTTTAAAATAAATTGATAATTGCTTTAACAATTCTCTAACATTTTAAAAGTAAATAAATTTTAATTTTAAATAAAATGCACATACAGTTAATGAATCTAGCATTCTAATACTATAGCAGCCCTTCTACTAATATAGAAAATTTATATATAATTAATATGTAATACTTATACCATATAAGAAAAATAATTATATAAGAATAGTAAAAATTTTAGATAAGTAACTATTAAAGGCGAATATTTCAAAAAAAAAAAAAAAATAGAAAAATAAAAACATTGCTTGAGGTCACTTGACATTTAATTAAATTTTAAGAAATCAGCTGAAGAATGAAGACATCCCATGTTAATTTATAAAGAATTAACTTGTTGCAAAAGATGCAGAAAGAAGAAGAAGAGAATGTCGTTAATCATGTTTGTTCATCTCTTTTTTCATAAGTTAAAATATAATTAAAAGAAATGAATAAAAATAAAAAAAGGAAAACAATCTACTAGTTAACGACTTTACAGTTATTAATTGCACTTCATTAATTATTATTGTATTTTTAAATGAAGTTTTAAGCAATGCAAGTTAATTTTTAATGAAAAAGGAATTCTTTGTTTTTTTTTAACGCTTTTAAATTCTTTAAAAAGAAACAAAATTGTACTGATAAAAGAAATATTTTTAAAGCAACTATTTTAAATGTTGCATAATATTTCAAATGCATATTTTTTGTTTTTTATAAATGAACATTTTATACATTTTAATTTTATAAAATATAAATTGTAAAGTCTTTACATTTTAATCGTTTTTAAATCTAATTAATAATAAAGGATTTCAATAACAAATTCTATAAAAAGACATAGATATAAGTATAGTAATCTAATCCGGAAAATTTAAAATTTTGTAATAAATTTGATATAGGACGATTAACGATCTTTAAATACAGATGACTTCTAATACAACAATCTAAAGCTAAACTATTCTGATAAAAGTAAAGAGAAAGCCGCATATTATTACCCCATTATATGAGATTTCAGTGAAGCATTCCTCATTTTAATCCTGAAATAAAACGATATGAAGTTTAACAGTATTAAATAATTACATATACATATGTAAGTGTTTACCTTCGATTACAAGTCCATCTTGCTTGAGATTAAATATATATAATGAGTGTCCTAATGTAGCAGATCGATAATTGAATTCACTAACTAATTATAACTACAGTAAGTTGTTAATTTCAAATAGCACAATTTGTTATGGCACTTGCCCTTCAACCAAATGTGTTCAAATCCCAGTCGAAGCATTTCAAAAATGTATGCAATATCATAAATTCAATGCTAGAGAAATAATTAATATATAAAATTAATATAAAAATAATTATCATATCCTTCAATATTTTTAGTATTTTCCAACTCACTAAAATAAAAAAATAAATAATACAACAATGTTTTTGGTTTTTGAGAATATTAAATAAATATCAGCTGACAACTGAACTAAAACAATCTAACAAAAATTTGATAACAGAAGGGTTTACGGCTACGCTTAATTCGTAATGACATCTTGCGAAAGAAAGTATTATCGCCGTCTATAGGCTAATAAAATTAACAAGAAAAGTAGATTGTTCACAGATTTTTCCATAGGTGGTTTGTTGTCTTTAAATTTGAATAAATTTACGACAGCACTCGAATTTACATTATTCAATAAAATTAAGTGATCAAAATAATAATAAATCAATCGTAAATTATCGCAATAATTGGCCATTTTAAGAAGAATAAAGTCACGTTTTAATTGAAATATAAAAAATCAAATTCTTAATTCTACTTCTTTTAAATTAAAATTTTATCATTGTCATACTTATGACATTGTTATATTACTATTTTTTTTAAACCAACTAGATCAAATAATTTTTCTAAAATTAAAAATATTATCGTGAGTAAATACAAAAGTAAATCTCGAAATTAAGTTCAAAAGTATCGAATGAAAAAAAAACCATTATTTACATTAAAATCCCGCACGCATAAATTTTAATAATATTTTAGTAACTGATATTTTTAACGGTTTAATTCTACGCCGCAAATTTAAAACTTCCTTCTTATAACAAAAATGGAATCATAATAACGTCAGTGATTTTAACTTAAACTTCAACCAAATTACATATTCATACCTACTTTAATTCATAACTAGTACATTTCAAAAATAGTAAAAATTAAAAAAAAAAAGATATCAGATATAAAAAGAGAGAATATTGAGTGACGTTATGTCATGAGAAACATACACCTGTCATTTTGTGACAATAAATTGACGTTTGCTCTTTATCAACTCCTTTTTCTTTCACATGCATAATATTTTCTCTTAAACGTCTTTTGTATGTGGAATTTTTTTATTTTATTTTAATTTTAGTTTGTGAATACATGAAAGCGTTACCGTTTTTTATTATTATTATTATTTTTATTTTTTTTTTTTTTTTTTTAAATAAGAAAAAGGAGTTCACACATACATATAAACCGCAAAATACATGAACATTCCTTAAAATTAGAATTGAATACAGAGTTTTTTCTCATTTTTCTTCTTGATTTCCGATTATATTTAATGTATGAAAAATAATTCAATTTTTTTATTACTAAATTCGGAAGAACGTATTGATTTGTCAACAACTCATAGTGGAATATTTAACAAAATTATCTGCAGGATATCGGCAATATTATACAACCTATTTGAATATTAGAAAGTAGCAAAGCTTGTTGGCAAGGCGAATCTAATATATGTCTACCAAAAGTCGTTGTGTAAACACCAAGTGTAATACCCTAACAAATTAAGGTCGTATAAATTGTACTAAATTCTATTCAACATCAAAATTCAGTTCAGGTAAATTTTATTTTCAATTAAAACGCAGTTTATAAATCGTTCATTAAATTTACAATACTTTTGTTATATTTTAAAATCGTGTGAGTAAAAAGCATCACGACAATAATGATTGGCTTTTTGCCGTTTTAACATGGAAAACGCACTATACAATGAAATCGATGATTAAAAATTATTTAAGTAATACTCTGTATATATAATATTTTGTTGGTTATTTATCTTGAAATTCAATATCACTCAATTTGTTTAAGAATAGTATGACTTACTTAAAGTTATCAAAGATAATATGTCATCTAAATTTGGATTAGAACAAAATTAATGTTGCATGCTAAAAAGTGCACGAATTATGCTTCGAATATTGCATTTTATGTATAAAATTTTGAAGTAATTTACTATATTAACTATGCTATATACATATATACTGGTTAAATACGGACCATGTTGAACTATATAAACTGTTTTTGTTAAATATGAACCATGCTCCTGAATTATTGCCATATCATTCAAAATTAATCAAACTGCAATTCTAATTCAGAATAGTATAATAAAACTTTAATATAATTATAGTTCACGAATTACGATATCACTTCCTGCACTTATATACCGTAACTTTAGTAAAATAATTGTCATTATGTTAAAAATTTCAAAATTTCAAGTTTTAATTAATTACAATTACACAAGTTTTTAATTAATATTAAAAGAATATTGCATAAGATAATAAGCTTATATAAAAATTTAATAAAATCGGATGAGTTAGTCTTAGCTAAATTTAAAGTTACACTTTTGAGTGAAATTCAAAATTCTTCTAACAAAATATTTAAGATTTATTCAAGCAAAGATAACTACTTAACACTTTAGTAACTCCGCTGATATACATGTTATTCTTCCTTCAAATTTAATCTTAATACGGATCTAATATATTATGTAATTCATTAACTCAATTCCAAAGCTGAAACCAGAATTAAAATTTCATGATTACAAATCAAATTCAAAAAACAACTACAAAAATTCTTTAAAACATAAATTTTTCGAAGATTAAAAAAAAATTTTTTTTTTTTAATTAATTTGCCAATTTTCTTAAATTTGAAGTTGTCAAAAGTGTAGAAATTACATCTTCTCTATAAGAAATATTAAATTAAAAAATGAAAAATCCTAACAGGATCAGTAATTTATCCGGTTTCTGTGTTTTTTATTTAACTATAGCATTTTTAGTAATATTTTCTAATACAATATCTATTTTGTTTATTTATTTTATTTTATTTTTTACCTTTTCTAACCTATAAATTTTTATCGGAAAAATTTTGTGTATAACATAGTAAACATATCTCGTCTTCCTATCAGAAATATAGGTCTCTATGTCTCCATACACATGCATGTATAACAAACGATAGAAATGTTTGAATCGAAATTATCGATATCCACTTGTTTTTATAAGACTTATATTATAGATAAATTTTTGCCTTTATCGGATTACAAGATCTTTACTTCTCTAGATCAATTCAAGTAAATTTTGATTTGAAATTACATGCAGTTTTAATTTTTCCTGTGATGTTTTTTCATCATGAATTTCTTGGCAGTTTATTTGTGCGAGCATTCGCAGAGCAATATTTTATATTATATAGGTTTTTAGTTAAAAACAGAATAATATAATCGATAAAACTGGTTCGATTCGAATAGAACATTGTAAAATGTAGAATTATGTAAGAGAAAGAGAAAAAAACAAAATGTAAACAGAAGAACATTCCTTACACAATCTCGATAGAATTAATAACATTTATATTTAATTGTTAACAATATTAAATAAAAATTGTTGATTGAATTGTTTATTATCGAAATTATTATATTTGTAATTTATGGAATATTTATATTTTCATTGACTGTGTTATTCAATTGGATCTAAATGTTTTGTGTTCATTATGTAAGGAATATTTTTACGACTAGTGCGCCTTATTGCATCTCAAATGCTTGACAAAATGATTTGAAAAAAGAATCGATCGAATACCTCTCAGACAAATCGACGAAAACATATTAAGTTATTTTTGTCCCCTATTCTCCAATGGATTAATTTTTCAAAATGTCAACTAAAATGTAATCCTAGTATGTACTTGGAAAAAATTACCTATTAAATTCCTCAGGAAACTTTTGAAGTAATCAATAGTCCAATAATTTCTTTGAGACCAGCAAGAGAAACTGTTCCCCACTGTGCACTGTTAACTAAGTTCTTAAAATCACGCTTATGAATTAGGATTCAAAGATTTTCCACAACAGAAATGTCCATCAAAGTGTCCATTATTTTTTTAAATCAACTCAGCTTTTTCAGAGAATAAACTTATTAATCACGGCAGAAACAAAGAGGCTCCTTCTTGTAGAAAATGTAGAAGCATCTTGTCACAACTTTTGTGCCTTTACACGCTGTAAGAATATGTATAAATAATACATTGTAAATAGTATTTCTATTGTTGCCTGTCTTACCTCATAATAATTTTAAATAATTTTCATTTCATAATAATTTTATAATGAATTATAATGTTGTTTGTTCAATACTTGCGTTACATACTTAATTGTATAATGTTTCAGTAATTCATTATCAACAATGTTGCTTGTTGTACGACAAAAAATGTTACTGATATTTTTTCTTTGTATGTATTTAATTTTTTATTCTTTTCTCTTTTTGTATCATGAAAATTCCTTTGAAATATTTTTTGTAAATTTAATTTTGCACAAGTTCAAAAATTTTTCAAAACTTGTAAAATATGGTGTCTAAGACGCATGTAACAGAATTAATGTGTTAAAGAAAAAACAATATAGTGTTGATGAAGGTGAAAAATTAATAGAAGAAAAAAAAATACTAATGTTTCCTTATTGATGATCTCGTGAATTATAACAACATTTTATATTTATCAGCAATATATTGCAAAGGCGTTGGAATTTTATGTGTGTACGACTTACGAGCATAACGTATATATAACATAGATATATAAGTATGTAGCCTATATCTTTTCTCATTAATTTATATTGTAGTTACTATATCTATATATTACTGACATTTTTTTTTAACTTGTTTGAAATATTCCGAGTTATGTTTAAAACAGTGCACTAACAAAATAATAATAAAAATTAAATAAATTTTTTGTGTATAAATTTCCAATGAAAAAAAAATAATATAACAAAAATATTCAATTTTTGTACTAGTTCGGAAAAAATAAACAAAGTAATAGAATATAAAGTTTGATGACAGTCTATATTGTGGTACTTTTTCGTGTACTACTTCCATAATTCTATGGTTACCAGAAAAAATTGTCTAAATTTGAGTAGGTATCGCATTTCTTAATTCTATTTCGAAACCCCTAAATTAGATTAAATTATGTAATTTTAATAATTGCTCCGAAATTTGGCTAATATATTCCATTCAATTCAAATGAATCATGTTCTGTTGAAATTTCTTAATATATCTCAATTAAGAAATTAGAAGCAATGTGTAGGAATATATAGGAAACTCAACTGTTGCTAATATTAAATATTAAAAATATTACCTGAATTTACTCGAAATATGATTTCTCTATACTTGGCGAATTTTTCCGAAAAACTGCAATATTCTTAAGTAAAAAATTTTTTACCGCTTACCTTTACCAAAGTCAGTACATAATTATGTTGTAAATTTTGTTCATATTTATATGACAATTTGTAAGGCATTAATTATATAAATTCGGGTAACATTACAATAAATATCACTGTTAAAATTTCAGGTTAATAGCTTTTATTAAGAAATCTTACATTTAGTAAAATGCCCCATAATTCCACTTAATTTCTATGACTGTACACATATTAAACTTACTCACAAAAATTTCAAAATGAATTATAAACTAAATTTAAAATTTTAAATACTCTTTCATCTAATCAATCGTTGGATTAAATTATTACTAAAATAACAACAGAAAAACAACAACAACAAGAACAAAAATAGTAATTTAACCACTTTGAAATTATTCCAAAATTGATTTTATTTCAATGTCAGTAATTTTATGTAACTTTAGAAGAGAATATCTTAAGAAAGATAAGAAAATTAAAAAGAACGAGAAAAAATAGAGTTGACCATGTCAACTCTGTGATACCCGTACGAATTTGTTCTCCTATGTGCGAATAAATGTGTCACAGTTGACTAAGGGACAAACTATGACTTTAAGTTGCCGTATTACCATATTAATATATGCAAAATTTCAGTACTATGTTTTAAATATGTTACTATGTTTTCTAAGATATGACCAAACTATTATTGAAGTTGTATGGCTGTTACCACAACGGGTGAAGAAATTTCAATGATTTTTATCAAACACATTGGCCCTACTATAATATATTCGTTTGTGTGAAATTTCAATACCATAGCTTTCAGTTTCTGAGATATAGCCAAATAACCGAACTGGTACCCCAATCATGTTCAATTTAAGTAGGGTTCTGGCACTTACTGCAATAAATCATTTGCAAAAATTTTGTGAACTTAGCTCAATTAGTTTTTGAGTTATAGCTGGGACGGACGGATTGACAGACAAAGCTAAATCGACTCAGAACTCAACGCTGATCAAAAATATACCCTTGAGTCTATATTTCATAACGTTATTTCTTAGCGTTGCAAACGGTAAGGCAAATTTAATATACCCTTCGAACGTACGTTTGTATGGGTATAAAAAAAAAATCTGCCAGAAATATTTGCAATATTTGATTCAAAGAAGTGAAAAACGCAATAACAAAAAAAAAAAAACAAATAAACAAACTGGTCCTATGTAACTGCAGTCAACTGCAATCTGATTTTCACTCATTCTTTCTATTTTTTTATAATATGCAGATATTTAAGATATTTAAGATATCTTTCATGTCTGTACAAAATTTTTTACATTTTACATTCAAATTTTGTTGATTTTCTCTTTCGATTTTTTCACTCTAGCCATTTTCACATTTTAAATTTTTCCATATTATATAGCCAAAGGATATTATTTAACTAATTTAGATGGAAATTATATTATAAGGAAGTTAAAGAAGAAAAAAATTCATTTTGTGTTTTTTTTTCTAGAGAAAAATTATAGACTAATTGGGTAAAAAAATTAATCGAAAACGATATATCACCAATCGACATTTAATCCAACTTTTTAATCTTTGTAATAAAAAAAAAAATTGTTATTTTTACGGCTTATATGTGTAAAGAGACGTAAATAATATATTAAAACATGTAGACATACTTAACGTATACGAAAATATATAAAGTAGATATTTGCGTTCTTGTTTACGATTTAAAATTTTTTAAATTATTTGTTTAAATTAATTGCAATTAAAACGAAAATATTACACTGATAACAAAAAGTATACAAATTGAATTGGAAAAATAATATTTATTAAGCATGGTAAATCGTTTTACCGCAATCGCTTTGTATGATTTGTACAGCCGGAACAACAGTGTCCGGCGACCATATATAAGGATCTATTGTGCACCACTTTGTAAGATTATTAAGATTTATATTAAATTGATTTTAATATTTTTGCACACATGTATATACTGAAAATCTTAACATATATATATAGTAGGCTAAGCTAGTTTAAATTAAGCTAACGCCGTCCTTCGAAGGATACACCTAGGCCATTTAAGTAAGTTGGTATCAGCTCGAACTCTTCAAAAATCGGCTAAAATCTCGAATATATACTATAAGCACATGAAAAACTTTTTAATATCCGATAAAATTTGAAAAGATGGTGAAGTATACGGCATCAAAATTTAAAAATATTACTAGTCATGTAGCTAATGAAGCTGTTCTTAATATAGTGCTATGGTTCGGATCAATGTCAATATTTTTAATTAGAAGTCATTTATAATTTCTGCTAACTAACTTTTTCCATTGAATACCTAAAGCAACTTGCATATTTCAACTTTTGAAAAAGTAAAATTCGATGATGCTAATATCAGAGTATGGACCGCATCAAACAGTGATTTTTTTTAGTAATAGAGACTCTGTTGAGTCTTTTATTGTCTCCTGTTGTCGGCTGAATCGACCTTCAAAGCGAATATATATTATTTAGTACAATTGTTTAAATGTGAAAATTTGCCAGAGTGATGATTTTTTTTTGGAATTTACTTACCATAAATTGCAAAAAAGTGAGTACAATATGGTAGCTCATCTCATATTTACCCATCGATTAAGTATCATTGTAACTTTTATACTAAAACTATATCAATCACAATAAAAACGCCGAGTTAAAAACTGTTAAATTGTTAACTCAAGTTTATACAATCACAAGTTTTTGTGGCTGTCTTAAGTTTTTGTCTTAAGTTCGTGTACAGAACAAAGACGGATTGACTATACTGACTATGACGACTGGTTTCGAGCTGATGTTGTTCATGTTGTTGCCCATACAATAATATTATTCATAAAGAATAATAATTAAATGTCACTTGTCACAATATTTTTTACTTGCATTGTATTTAATACATTTTGTTAATTTGTTGCCGATATTCTCTTTTTGTTTTTGGAGGAATCAATGAATTACCGTACTAAATTCTTGTTATTACACAGATTTAATATTTAGTTGACGTCTTACTAATTAAAGAAATTTGTTAAATAAAATTAATAAGTTTACATTTAATTTATTTAGGATCAAAGAGAAATAAACTGGTTGTTTATCTTTAAGATATTTTAATCATAACACTTTTTTTTTAACTTTAAATTTTTATGCGATCACACGATACAATTTGTTTTTGAAATTGAATTGTCGTTGGAGCGTCATACGTCTTCATTTTCAAAATAATGGAAGAAAGAAGGAAAGTCTTTCAAATACAAAGTTAAAATGACAATTTTACGTGTTTTTATTTATTTTTCAATTTATCCAAATTAATTTAACATCTTTTAAAATTACTGTAGATCACGACATTTTCCGCACTACAGGCGAATATTTATTAATCTTAATTTAAACTTGTTTAGTTGCGTTCTATATATTACAAATTATTTAAATTATGTACAAGAATTTTAATAAATTTTTTTTTATTTTGAAAAATGAAAAATTCTAAATCAGTTAATTAAAAATTTATGAGTTTATTATATTTTAAGTAGAGTTACACATTTCAGGTCGGCGTTTTAAAAAAATCCGCAAAATAAAGACGTAAGTGCAGAAGTTTTCTAAAGTTAAAATGGTTTATGATAGAAGGAAATTAAATACATTTGAATTTATTGCTTATTACACACCACTAAAAACTCCTGTTTGAACCCAATAAATTTACGCATTTCTCTGCTCTTATAAATACACGGAAATATTCATTTTAATAGTGTGTTCTTTCAAAATAATAACCCCTATATAGGAGCATTAAATCTTCATCATTGAATTTCTCAATTTCCCATTTAAGTAAATGTAAATGCTGCTCACAAACTTAAAGATCGTAATGTTTTATTAATGGAAATATTATTCCTTCATTTTGATTATTATTTACTATTACGACAAGGATTTACTATTACGACAAGTATTTAGTATTACTGTACTTATTATTTACTATACTATGACAAGTTTTAGTAAGTTGGGAAACATAGCTAAGAGACTGGGCATATCTTCATGGGATATATGCCGGTGGTGCCAAGGCATCGTGGTGATGGAAGATATGTATTACGTGCTATGATGCGGAGGAGGAAACGCTTTTTGGGACGATATCGGTTCGACGGATTGAAAAGGCTCTCGGGGCGCCTGTAAATGACCTGTTTAACTTTTTCAAGGGACTTCAATGGATTTATGGGGATGGGTGTGCTGTAAGTAATGCCGATTCTACTGACCTAGTACTGGGCGGCAGCGTTGACTTAACCAACTAGAATAAGTAAAGAAAAATCTCAACATTATCAGAATTAATATAAATCTAAAGCTTATACAGTTTCCTCAAATAGTAAATGAAAGAGTTTGTTCCGTCGCAAAAAATTGTTGAAGATATGTGATAGTTACGAACCCTTGCAAGGTGAAGTCTTTGATGGAAACGTTAATTGAGTTTTTTTGGTATTATTTACAACTTTAAATTTACGATCTTTCATTTCTACAGAACTAATTATTTTCGCATAATAACTCCTTACAAATTTGAATATTTCAAAGGTATTACTTCATCAGTACATCAGTAAGACTATGAAAAATCATAAATCTTATCACATTAAACAAATGAACACAAGAGCTATTATAACTTATTCTCGCATTCTAAACAACAGACTACATCCATATAGTTTCTTAAATAATACACAAAACGATTAAAATAACAAGTTATCAAACATTTACAACAAAACGTTTTCAATCATAATTTTAAGCTTGACAAGGGATACTTTTGTTTTTCTCAAACTCAAAAAACATGTTTGTCAATCCTATAACTCGTATACGAATAATTAAAAAAATATTTAAGTATTTTTATACTTTTTAAAAATTTTCTTCATACACTATTCAAATATAACACCTACACAACTTTTAAAAAATACACAAAAAAAAAACCCACATCTTATACATTTAAATATTTCAAATATTTCTTAACATGATTCTCAATCAACAGCAAAGATTATGATCTAATTCTCTTCACATCTGTCCAAAATCCAATAATTTTAAAATCCTTAAAAATTCAAAAAGTGATAATTATTATGATGTGATGATTTTTTTTGTATAATGACGATCCTCTATATACTTGAGTTTTTGGGGAAAATATTCATAAACATCTTATATGTAAAATGAATACACATTCGATTCGTTACCGTGGACGACTGCTTGCTATAAGTTATTAAGGAAATTTAAAACAAAAAAAAAATTCATTTAAAATGCAACAATGTCGTATGTTCTCCATAACTTTTGAAAATTATTCATCATAAAGTAAAATAACAGAAATAATAAAAAAGAAAAGATAACCAACTTAAAGAGAGACGATTATACTGACCTTGTCCCAGATTTACACTTTTGTAAAGATACAATAAGGATTTTTGTTTTTCTCTTTTTCTTATAGGTTTTTGTTTTGGTCTTTAGCATTTCTTTACTGAATTAAGAAATACAGTTTCTTTAAATACAAGTTTAAATACCATATAGTTTACTCAGATCTACTATATTCAGGGTTATAATGAAGTGCGCGCTCATCCTAAACAAAAATTATCCAAGTTATTGTTTTTTTTTTATTTTTTACTTCTTTTGATTTCGTTGTTTTCTTATGACATGCAGACCGCATCATTCATTCAAAAAGGTTGATATTTACATTATAAAAACCCACCTATATTTATTCTTACAACGATAAACCAACACACTAGAGTTGTCATATGTAAGAAGGAAGGTAACATTCCATCTTTGGTCTTTATTGGTCTTACGTTTTTTTTTATTAAATATTTCAAAAAAAAATATAAAGCATTTTTTTAATTTTCAAAATTTTTGTCATTTTTGTTTTGTTTTGAATTGCCGTAACAATGCACCCTCACTTCACAACAAAATGTTTCTTGATCATATAAAATTATATAAGTAGATATGAGACTGTTTTAATTAAATTTACAGGAATTAACAGTTAACATTATACGTTCTCTCTAAAATAAAATTTATAACTTTATTCGTCCTCTATATAATAACAGTAGGCCAATCACCTGCTTAGACAGTATAAATATATTAAACGCGAAAGTAGACATAGCCTCGAAAATAGGGATGATCTCACGGTAACGAACATTAGAACACGAATAAGGACAAAAGTAGCACAATGGAACGTCCGTACCCTCTGTGAAGCATCAAGGCTTGCACAACTAGAACAACAAATGAATCTCTACAAAATTGACATCCTGGGAATAAGTAAAATGAGGTGGAATGGTCATGGCGAGTCGGTTACAGCACGTGGCAATACCGTAATACATAGTGGAAAAGACACGGGTGGTGAAAGTGGTGTGGGTATAATCATCAACCGAAAACTTAAATCGACTTTGGAGAGCTGGAATCCAATTTCTAATCGGATTATTCAGGGCCGTTTCCGCAGTAAAGTCCGACACATCACTATCATCCAATGCTATGCGCCGAAAGAAGAAGCCGATGACGAAAAGAAGGATGACTTCTATAACAGCCTCACAACAACTCTGCTTGGAATTCACAAAAGCGATATAGTCATACTGATGGGCGATCTTAACGCGAAAGTGGGTAGCAATAACAGCGGTGTACAAAAAATCATGGGAACACACGGTATGGGGAGTAAAAACAATAACGGAGAAAGACTGATAGAACTCTGCCAGACCTTCGAACTCAGCATCTGCGGTACCATCTTCCCCCACAAAGATATACATAAATATACGTGGTCCTCGCCAAACGGGAAGACAGGAATCAAATCGATCACATGTGTATCAGCCGAAGATAGAGAAAATACATGTTAGATGTGAGAAATAGCAGAGGAGCAGACATAGATAGTGATCACGAGCTGCTGACAGGCGATATCAGGCGGAAAATGGAAAGAAAAAGGCACTATAACAACAGAAGGAAACGCTTCAATATACAGAAACTCCAGAGCTCCCAAAATGCTTGCAGATTCGTGGCTTGCACCGAATAATTAATAATCTCACCGGGCAAAAAGAAAACACAACCCGCCCTGTCAGAGACCGTAGCGGTAACCTAGTGACAAATGAAGAGGCCCAGATAGAAATATGGAAACAGCACTTCGAAACAATTAGCAACGTAACACATACGACCAGCGAAGAAGTGCATGATAGTAACCCAGTCAGAAGACAAACAAACTTAAGAATTTCTGAAGATCCCTCAAATAAAAACAGTCATACAAAAACTCAAACATAACAGGGCTGCAGGCAGTGATGGCATAACAGCGGAATTACTTCAGGCAGACGCACTAACAATGGCCCAGTTGTTAGAACCACATATTTCGCAAGCTTGGAGGGAAGAAAGGGTTGCGCAGTCATGGAAAAAGGGCCTTATCATCAAATTACCAAAAAAGGGCAACTTAACCCACTGTGATAATTGGAGAGGCATCACACTACTTAACATAGCATACAAAGTCTTGGCAACAATTATCCAGAATCGCTTAAGGGAAAAACTAGAGGAAACAATACGTGAAGAACAGGCTGGGTTCCGCCCGCATCGGAGTGTCATGGAAAGCGTTAAAAGATAGGGGAACCCCAGACAAAATAATCCGCCTGATCCAATCACTGTACGAAGAAGTCGAGCTCGCAGTATTACACCGAGGGAAAATAAGCGAATGCTTCACCACCCAGTCAGGAGTCAAACAAGGTTGCCCACTTTCACCGCTGCTCTTCACAATCGTGCTAGATAACATCTTGCAACTTGTCTGCTCACAGAGAAGGGGCATAGTCTGGAGTCTAACGCAACATCTAGAGGATCTAGATTATGCAGATGACATCTGCCTTCTGTCCCACAAGATCAGAGACATGCAAAGCAAATTAAAACACCTTGAAAACTTGTGGGGTTAGAAATAAACACAGACAAAACAAAGGCGATGAAAATAAACTCTACTAGCACAGCCAGTCTGGAACTCAATAACCAACAAATAAAGTTCGTTAGCAGCTTCTGCTTCCTGGGCAGCATCATAACACCTGAGGGCGACGCCCAAGAAGATATAGACAACAGACTGAAGAAAGCAAGAGCGGCGTTCGGTAGACTGCAGCCAATATGGAAAAGTAGCCAGATATCCAGAACAACTAAGGTCAGAATATTCCGGTCTTGTGTGAAATCGGTTCTGACATATGGCAGCGAAACTTGGCTAACATCAAAATCTACCTGTCAAAAGTTGCAAGTATTCATCAATAGATGCCTCAGAATAATATGCCGCATATTCTGGCCAAGACAGATAAGCAACAAAGATCTCTGGATAATAACAGGCGAAGAACCTATCGGAAGGCAAATAAGAAGAAGAAAGTGGAAATGAATTGGGCACACTCTAAGAAAACCCGCCAATAATATCGCTAAAATGAGCTTAGAGTGGAACCCGCAGGGTTCAAGAAGACCTGGACGCCCCAGAAACACCTGGCGTAGATCTGTAAAATCAGAACTAGAAAACGCAAGTCTAACATGGAGTCAAGTCAAGCAAATAGCCCAAAACAGAACAAGATGGAGATGCCAAGTGGAAGCCTTATGCTCCCAAGAGTAGTAAGGAGAAAAAAAAAATATAATAAAATTGAATTCAATGAACAAATGCTGAAGTATTCAGTGTGTGTGCAGTAATGTTTAATTAAAATCTGGTGATTTCACTTAATTCTCTATAGGTCCAACTGATTTTAATTCTTTCTATTTGAAAATTGATCAAATATTTCTAAAACATTAATATTATGTTTTCAAGTGGGATTCATAATCAAAAAATTAGTATTCTGATATTTCGTGTAACCCTCGGTTTCTTATAAGAAATATCGGATTTTGCCTAATATATTGAGATCAAATTAAATTTGGGTCTGAATGAAGAATATAAGCAACAAATATTAAACACAATAATGAAAACTTAGGAAACAATAATGAAGACAGTTTCTAAATTTACTGATTTTCTCCTCATCCATTTTCATTCTACATAGATTCGAACAATTTAAAAAAGAATTTTTTTTTTTTGCCTAGAAGTATTTTCTATTTTAAAATAAACACATATATATTTACATGTAATTTCAGTACGTGTACCTCTACTTCGTATAATCGCCATCTCTCTTATTCAAGCATTTGAATTCGTACCAACAATTCATATACGTTTTTGATCCAACAACCATTTATGTTAGAACAAAAGCGAATGACACTGTACAATACTACATAAATCAAAATTTAACTTTTCAAGTTTTTTTTTTGTTTAAGAATTTCGGAAATTTCACCTAGAGGATTTTAAAGGCAAAAAATTTTCATTAAAAGGAGCGCCTTTCTAAAGAAAAAGGATACTAAAACAAAAACCGCATATCCAATTTGAATTGGCATGAAAATTAAGGAAAACAAAAGCAAAACAAAAAATCTCTGAATCCCTAAGTCAATTTGTTAAAAATATTAGGTTTCATGCATAGATGGCGTCAATGATTTATGGAATTCATGTCCATTGTTAAATTCTTACTCTTACCCATATATCGTGAAGAAATATTCGTCTTTCATTCTGGATACTTATACCTGTAAGGAAACTCATTAAAAATGAATATTATTCCTGGTTTTTTTGGTATTCTTATGTTCTTCGTGAAATTCAATTGTTTTCCGATATATTTTTTTTTCATCTACTGCGCAACAGAATGTGGGAGCGCCATAATATTCTTTAAATTTTTAAAGTTGCTTTTTTTTTCAAATTCAAATTCGTATAAGCAAATTTTTGTAAATATTTTGAAAACAACTAGAAATACAAAAGAATACCTAAAAAAAATATGTGAGAAAAATTTCAAGAATAATTAAATGAGATTTTAATCAGAAAAAGTACCTAAGAAATATTTTTTAGTTAAAAAAAAAATTCTTTTATTTTAATTAAGCAAAAATTTCTAAAACAATATTCTGCTGTAATTGGAAAACGAATTTGAATATTAAAAAAAAGATTAGAATAGTTGAAAAATCTCTTGTAGAAAATTTAATTAATTTGCAATAATAAAAAATTTGTACGAAATTCTTATAATAAAAAGCTTATCTTTTATAGTTAAGAAGAAGTAAAAGGGAATTCCGGCATAGAATTCGAATAGAGGAGACCTAGATATTAATGATTTGGAACTTATACCAGAATGTTATTCCAAGATTTAGGTATTTCCAATATATGTACAAAGACTAGCCTTTGTGTTTGTAAAGTCGAGTACATAAAAAATTGATTCAAATAATTTGTGGTATGGTTATGAAATTTTTAATAAATGGTTTCTGTGCTTACCAGTAACAACTGCTCAAGTCAAATTTTCTTTCATCTCAAAGAGCCATATTCCCTAACACTTAATTAATTCGTTAATTATTTCAGAAGAACGTATAGTTTGTAACTTTAATATTACCTAGTTATAAAAAAAAATTAAATTCTTAAATAAATTTTTGATTATAGGTAATTTATTTTTGTGTACATTATATTTGTGATACCAGGCGGGTTGTTAAGTTGAACATATAGCGAGCATTAAAATTATATTTAAAATTTGTTTACATAATTGTGTAGTGAAGAATAATAGTGTAAAAACCTTTAATTTTTCGGGAAAATGAAACCTTTGATTTACCTTCCCTGAAATACGATCTTTTGGTATAGCAAGTATAAGTTTTCACTGAAAATTATTTAGGCATACTGTTAAATTCATACAATTTAGTCATACGTAAGAAATCTTAATTAACATTCTTGTATATTAAGAAAAAAATTTAAGTTAGACTACACTTGTTCCGACAACCGGCTAAAAATTTCAAAATCTCCTTTGAATAATTTTCTTTGTAGGAGCAATAAATCTTCTGTTTATAAATCAACCATCCGACAAGATTGCGATTTTTGAACAAAAAGAGTTTATATAAGAACTTTAAAATCAATATTAAGATGAAAGTTAAAACATAGAGTATGCGGTAATATTCCAGCAGAAAATGTATAAAATAGTGGCTCAAAATTGTATTTTCCAATTGGAGAACCTAAAAACGTAGTCCCATCCAATATTTATTCTACTGCTCTTCAAATAATTAGCCATTAATGTCTTCAACTTATTTTTAGTATTTGCTTTTAGTATTTTAAATTTTGCATATAAAAAAATTAAACAGAACATTTGTACAACTAAATACAATGACATGGTGTCAAATTTACTATAACTGCAATTATTTTTCTGCCAACAAATTGCTAATTGACATATATTCTATAGCCTCAAGATATAGTGCCATTTCATATAAAAATTATTTATTATTAAAAAAATAGAAACCTTTTGTAAAATCATAAGAATTCATTACACCTCTTCTTTTCTCCTCTTTCATAAATAGTTATTGGTTAAAATTCTTCTTAAATATTACCTGTAATTAATTAGTCGAGCTAATGATTTTCATAAGAAATTGAATTATTCTATCACCCCCCTCCCCTCCATTCCACCCTTTTCATATTTTTCTTTGGTTTTATAGAATTAAT
Source organism: Condylostylus longicornis (assembly GCF_029603195.1). Lineage (NCBI taxonomy): Eukaryota > Metazoa > Arthropoda > Insecta > Diptera > Dolichopodidae > Condylostylus > Condylostylus longicornis. The sequence continues at coordinate 4,046,919 of NW_026577982.1, forward strand.
TTTCTTCTGAATTGTTGAGAGAAAGGCTAAAAAAATTGTTCATATTAAATAATTCGTTCCACTAAAACTCAAATTATACAAATAAGAAAAACAAAATATATTCAAAAGTAACAACAAACTTAACTATTATCTTCACCCTCCGTTTACATAAAACTTTACTTGTAAAACCGTTATTTAAAATTATTCTTTTAATAAATAAACAAATTATGCTGACAAACTTCATATATCTAAAAAGATTCATCCATGTCTGGTGGTAATTATTCAAGTTAGTCATTATATAATACAATAAAAATTAAATACAAAAATAGGTACGAATACCTGTATACAAAAACTAAGGTAAACTTGTACCCAGTTGCACACCTACTATGGTTATACAAATGAAGTATAAGAATTGTTTTACCCAAGAATTGTAACACTCTATCAATTAACTAAGATAAATAGTTTCAGATTATATAAAGAAAAAAAAAAAGAGAATATCTTTTATTCTAGATTTTAAAAAATATTTTACAGATTTGCATAGAATTTCAATATTATGCATAAATAGAATGAAATCAAGAGAAAAACAAATTAAGAAATTAAATTTAATAAAATAAAAGAAAAATATTTTAAAATAATTTTAAATAATTTATACTAGATAATTAATAAAATTAAATAAAAAAAATAATAGATGCTAAAAAGAATGAAAATTTGACAGAAGTTGTTCATTTCTACTATCGTTTTGAAGCGAAGAGCGTCGGCAAAGTTCGACTCATGGGCAATATGCGGCTCATTTAATTTCAAAATTTGGCTCATCACTCTAAGAGAAAAATATATTAAATTGTGGCTATTCAATCATAGATAATTGGTATATAGAAATATTAAATTCTATACAAATTTATTATTTGGCAAAACAATTAATAAAGTCAGTTGAAAATGTCATTTTTCTTGTAAGAAACTCAAATAGCCCATACTTATACTCACATAGTACATATTTTGCCCGTAACCCACAAAAATTTGACGATGAATAAGCTGTTTCGGTGAATATTCCAGTGATAAATTTTCCAAGCAATGGAGTATCAGTTATCCCATTTCTATTAAAGTTAAATAGTAACTTTCCTTCATATAGATAGACAGATCACGGTTTTCGTAGTTGCCAATGTGAAATATTGCTACGGCAGCAATATTGTTCGTTTTGAAGAACTGAATTTTAATGTGTCGAGGATTTGCTGGATAGCAAACTGGATTCTTGCAAAATTTATTCCCTATGACTTGAACTCCTTGCTCAGTAGGTTTACTCAGTCACATTGTTGTAATGGCAACTAACATCAAATAAAATTATTAGCATGGAGACTGATATGTTCTAGCGGTCCTTGATTCGTGCATAAATGGCTATTCAGAGCATAAAACTGTAATTTGGAGAGATTTGATCGACATTTTAAAAGTGTGGGTAAAAAAACATCTTTTACAGACCTGATTAACTTCTATAAAATCTTTCTAAAAAAAAAATATTTTAATTTAATTTTTAGTTGAACTTCTGCTTTGCAATTTTCTTCTTTCTTTCAACTAAAAATAAAACAACATAAATTATTGAACTTGAAAGAACTTTTTTTTTTATAATTATGCAAAAAATGAACAAGGGTATTTAAAATTTTTGCAACAATAATGTAAAAAAAAATGGCAAAATAAAAAACAACAAAAACATTTCAAAATGCAGACTAGGTGCAGAAAACTTTCAAAATTTTCTTTATTTAGTTAAATGGGAACCTTTTTTTTTTGTATACACTAAAGGAAATCTTCATATCACGTACTTTTGCATAGTCTTACATAATTCGATATTCAATGAGATGTGAATTTAGTTGCGTTTTTTATTTAATTAAAATGGAAAATATGAAAAAAGAAAGAAAAATAGAAAAATTGCAATGTTTTTTATTCAACAATATTCATTAGACATGCTACAATGTTCAGTGAATGTCTAGAAGCACATGGTTTTTTTCGAGTATTGGAAAATAATGTTTTCGGAATGAAACGTATAAGTGCATTTAAATTGTTTAGGTACAAGAATTTGCACTGAATTTTATGCTTACATAAGAGCTCATCTTTATTACATGAATTTTCTTTTGTACTTTTTTGTATATTAAAAGCAAAAAATTTCACATTTTTTGTGGTTTTTTTTTGTTTGGTTCTAATATGCGGCAATTAAAAGAAGAGAACATTAAATATTGTTCTAGAAACGGTTTCTGCTTGTTCTTTTTTACCCTTGCAAGTAAATAAGTAGGCACCTACCTTCTATTTAAAAATTATTTTTAACAAAAAAAATTCATTTGCAAATTTTTTTTTTTTTATAAGTATATAGACTGGTTAATTTAATTGAAAAAGTGAACATAGAAGAATTTGAGTTATAATATTTTTATAATTGATGCAAATTCACATGATGCACGTTTTTTAATCTTTATAGTACACAAGAATTGATACTACATTAAAAGTAGTCCATATAATTTAAAAACAGAAATTTGTTAATTAAAATAACAAAAAAATTTTTCTTAGTATATACAATAAAAAAAATCTGTACCTTACACCTAAAATGTTTTAAGTTCTACTAGAGAGAAAATGTCAAATTTAAAAATTAATGAGAGCTAACTTTATTGCTCTCATTAATATAAATATTGAGCTCTATGTCATGAATACAACAAAAGGGATTTGAAGGCATTTTTCCTTAGGATATCACTGTGATGATGAGCACTTTTCCAAAAACTTTAAAAAAAAGTGCTTATTAGATTTATTCTGTCACTCCGTCTGCATGTCAGTTTGTCCACCCGTGTGTTTGTTTACAAAACTTCTACACAATTTAAGGTAGAAAAATGATAATTTTTTTTGTTCCTCTTCTTGAGTTGTGGGAGTTTGAAATTTTAGCAGCCTTTAGATATTAATAAATTGTTAATTTTTTTTAGCCAGAAGTAAATGTTTTTCCACCTCTATCCCCTCTTAACAGTATAAATAGATTAAAGGCAGTATAATATTATACTCAGACAGTATTAATAGATTAAACGCGAAACTAAACATAGCCTCGGAAATAGGGATGATCTCACGGTAACGAACATTAGAACACGAATAAGGACAAGAGTAGCACAATGGAACGTCCGTACCCTCCGTGAAGCATCAAGGCTTGCACAACTAGAACAACAAATGAATCTCTAGAAAATTGACATCCTGGGAATAAGTGAAATGAGGTGGAATGGTCATGGCGAGTCGGTTACAGCAAGTGGCAATACCGTAATACATAGTGGAAAAGACACGGGTGGTGAAAGTGGTGTGGGTATAATCATCAACCGAAAACTTAAATCGACTTTGGAGAGCTGGAATCCAATTTCTAATCGGATTATTCAGGGCCGTTTCCGCAGTAAAGTCCGACACATCACTATCATCCAATGCTATGCGCCGAAAGAAGAAGCCGATGACGAAAAGAAGGATGACTTCTATAACAGCCTCACAACAACTCTGCTTGGAATTCACAAAAGCGATATAGTCATACTGATGGGCGATCTTAACGCGAAAGTGGGTAGCAATAACAGCGGTGTACAAAAAATCATGGGAACACACGGTATGGGGAGTAAAAACAATAACGGAGAAAGACTGATAGAACTCTGCCAGACCTTCGAACTCAGCATCTGCGGTACCATCTTCCCCCACAAAGATATACATAAATATACGTGGTCCTCGCCAAACGGGAAGACAGGAATCAAATCGATCACATGTGTATCAGCCGAAGATAGAGAAAATACATGTTAGATGTGAGAAATAGCAGAGGAGCAGACATAGATAGTGATCACGAGCTGCTGACAGGCGATATCAGGCGGAAAATGGAAAGAAAAAGGCACTATAACAACAGAAGGAAACGCTTCAATATACAGAAACTCCAGAGCTCCCAAAATGCTTGCAGATTCGTGGCTTGCACCGAATAATTAATAATCTCACCGGGCAAAAAGAAAACACAACCCGCCCTGTCAGAGACCGTAGCGGTAACCTAGTGACAAATGAAGAGGCCCAGATAGAAATATGGAAACAGCACTTCGAAACAATTAGCAACGTAACACATACGACCAGCGAAGAAGTGCATGATAGTAACCCAGTCAGAAGACAAACAAACTTAAGAATTTCTGAAGATCCCCCAAATATTAGCGAAATAAAAACAGTCATATAAAAACTCAAACATAACAGGGCTGCAGGCAGTGATGGCATAACAGCGGAATTACTTCAGGAAGACGCACTAACTATGGCCCAGCTGTTAGAATATTTCCACATATTTCGCAAGCTTGGAGAGAAGAACGGGTTGCACAGTCATGGGAAAAGGCCTTATCATCAAATTACCAAAAAGGGCCAACTTGCCTCACTGTGATAATTGTGTCGATCAATTAAATACGCTTCGAATCATAGTCGAACAATCAATAGAGTACAGAACACCATTATACATGCTCTTCATAGACTTCAAGAAGGCTTTCGACACAATTAAGCGCGATGCAATATGGAAAGCGTTAAAAGGTAGGGGAACCCCAGACAAAATAATCCGCCTGATCCCAGCACTGTACGAAGAAGCCGAGCTCGCAGTATTACACCGAGGGAAAATAAACGAATCCTTCACCACCCAGTCAGGAGTCAAACAAGGTTGCCCACTTTCACCGCTGCTCTTCACAATCGTGCTAGATAACATCTTGCAACTTGTCTGCTCACAGAGAAGGGGCATAATCTGGAGTCTCACTCAATTATCTATTAGGGAGGATCTAGATTATGCAGATGACATCTGCCTTCTGTCCCACAAGATCAGCGACATTCAGAGCAAATTAAAACACCTTGAAAAACTTGCCAAACTTGTGGGGTTATAAATAAACATAGACAAAACAAAGGCGATGAAAATATACTCCACTAGCACAGCCAGTCTGGAACTCAATAACCAACAAATAGAGTTCGTTAGCAGCTTCTGCTTCCTGGGCAGCATCATAACACCTGAGGGCGGGGCCCAAGAAGATATAGACAGCAAACTGAAGAAAGCAAGAGCGGCGTTCGGCAGCCAAAATGGAAAAGTAGCCAGATATCCAGAACGACTAAGGTCAGAATATTCCGGTCTTGTGTGAAATCGGTTCTGACATATGGCAGCGAAACTTGGCTAACATCAAAATCTACCAGTCAAAAGTTGCAAGTATTCATCAATAGATGCCTCAGAATAATATGCCGCATATTCTGTCATAGCTTAGAGTGGAACCCGCAGGGTTCAAGAAGACCTGGACGCCCCAGAAACACCTGGCGTAGATCTGTAAAATCAGAACTAGAAAACGCAGGTCTAACATGGAGTCAAGTCAAGCAAATAGCCCAAAATAGAACAAGATGGAGATGTCAAGTGGAAGCCCTATGATCCCAAGAGGAGTAAGGAGAAAAAAAAAAAAAACAAATCCCCTCTTAAGTTTCACTCGAAATTTGAAAAATTTGAAATTTCGGCACGCTATATTTCCAAAACTGCAAGCTTTTTCAAATTTCAATAAAAATGCAGAAAGTTAACAGTAAATGCCATGTCATTTATAAAAAATATAATTATGTGTCAAGCAATTAACCCTTAAATTCGAGCATTACACCTCTTTCAATTAATTTTTTTTTTTTCTCATCCTAAATGTATGCAATCGTTTGCAATATTTTGGTACATTTATTAATGAAAACAGTTTAAATAATACAAAAGGCAAAATAATTTTTCGACAATTGAAGACAAGCCAGAGTTCTCTTAAACTATGATTTATGAACATCATTTTGTATTTCTTGCTTTAACTTTTTGTACTACTTTAATTCGACACAAAGATCGGTAGATATAACAATGATTTTCAAAATTTATTATATTATATTTTGTAAAGTGTCTTTAATATGGTAGCTCTTTATAAATAATTAGAGAATATTATTATAATTAGATTCCATATACATACCTACAAGCATAACATAAGAGCAGTTACTATTATTAGAATGGTGAAAATCATAATTTATACAATATAGACGACACATTGAATAATTTTATTGTGATGAACGGATATTTTAAGAAATGATTTTGTGTAATTCAAATGTATAAACACAGCATTCTTCTATTTACATAAGCGTAAATTAGTAAACGCAGTAAAAATTTCAGGAAGGTAAATTTTGACTTTTTACCTATATTTCATCAAATCAATAAATTGTATCTTATAGAATTATTATGAGGTTTGAGTTATAAATAGTTGCTTTTTTTCTCTTTCTTTCCAATTTCCTGGAAATAAAATTAATTTTCTAGAACTTTAAGAAAAATTTATTTTTACAAAAAATCACCTCCAAAACAGCTATAATTGCAATTATATAACGCAATGTATATCACTATGGAAGTAAGCCTAAGTGGATGATCGAGATTTTTTAAGTATAAATGGAAATTTAGCAGCATATGAATATGTAAAAACCATGCAAATTATATTGATTTTTTATAAGATGCATGCAAGTTTCAAATGATTGAGTTAAATAAAGTATTTTAATAAAAAAATGTGTTGGAAATGCTTGCATAATCATAAGATTATTACCGCGATTATTACGTAATAAAAAGAAAATGGAAAAATTTTTTGTCTAAATTGAAATCTAAATTAAATGGAAAGTATTAAATTCTTAATAAAATGCTTTATAATAAAATATTGTTATTATGAATAAGCGGAGACTTAAAGAGCTCTGACTATAGAACTTATAACCATTAGTAGGAGTAACCGGAACACAATTCATCAGTGGCCTAAGAATAGTGTTCATGTAATTGGATCACAAATTACACAAGAACCTATGAGCCGAAATTAGAAGAGCTACAAGCGCCCCGGACTCCCCTTAAAAAAAAAAATCGGATAAAATACCAGCTCTCAACAATTGCAAATCTATACAGACTACAACATTGTATTAATATTATACACAGTTGCAACACAGATCAATTAACTATGCCTCTTCTCTTTTTACAAATTATAGACCATGACTTTTTGTTTTTAACCGCTTTCCACCACGTCATATTATTGTCTCTCATATCACAATTATATAATGAAAGCTCTTATGTGAATTTTAAATAAGCAGACTTTTGAGTATCTCTCTTTAATCTAAAGTATAAGCATAAAAGTACATTGTACACTTATTAATTACATTTTAATTATAATTTTCATAAAGTAAACATTAAGATAAATTCATGATAAAGTAATTCAAGTGGATAACTGTTCACCTATCCGAATAAAAAAATTAAGCGAGTCATTAGTGTGTTCTATTCTCTCTTTCGTTTTCAAAAATACAAAGATTTTCTTATATTAATTCGAACCGTATCTTAGAAGAGTATTACAAGTTCATCGTTCCGTAACTTTAAAACAGAGATGCAAATTATAATACAACACGTATCTAGTCATATTCTTGCTTAGATCGAATTCGAAATTGATCTATATAATGTAGTTGTATTCGAAAAATAAAAAATAAATTAAGAAATAAATTTGGAAAATTCTTCTATTAATTTGTTCTTGAGCCATAAACAATTTTTAGTTTGCAAAAATCTGCATGCCATTCCATTTGCATTTAACATTCAAACACCTTCAGTACAGTCTTCCTCTATATACCTACGAATACCTAGAACTTGTCGTTTAAATATAAAAAAATTTCTAGACTAAAAATAATTTAAGAACAACAGTAACGTATTTTAAAAAAATCTATTATTAACTAGCTATTTTTTCGTTGTAAAAAATGAAGATAGTGGAAAGCATTAAAAATAGCGAATGAGAAAACACCATACAAAACTAAGTAAATAAATTAATTTTGTCTATATCTATATTATATTACACAAATGTAGGTTCACGAGATTCTTCATCACATAACTCTATACAGTCATACTTGTAGCTACGAAGAAGAAACAAAAAACACTCAGAGCAATAAAAAAAAATTTAAGAATAATATGCGGACAAGATAACCACTTATTAAGTTCATTATTTACGCTCTATGATTGCGACTATACTTTTTGGTGACTTCTTGCCCTAGTGCTCTACAGCTTTAAATAAAATAAAAATGAATATAAGAATATAAATTTTAAGTTAACCAATTAAACTATGGGGTATTGAATAAATTTTGTACATTTTATGAAAATTTTTTATTAGTTCGTATTAAATATAGATATATTCAAGTATGGCAAGAACTAGGTAATATTCTCCAGGCGATTCTTCTGTGGTCTTTGAGAATCTGGACATAAATAACAACCATGAACAATGGTACTGCCGCTGTAAACGTGAGAAGAACGTTATGTAGACTATTAAAATGCTATTTATGACGGTCTCCTCGACCAAGCATTGGTTTTGGCAGTTCGGACAAAAATAGATTAGTACCTCCAAAACAGACTCACTTTCCAAAATGAAAACGAATAACTATACTTCCAGTGAAGCTTTGCATATTTACAAAGCCGTAGGTGGCAAACGATTTTTGTAGCTGATTCGCAATGGTCTCATTCTCTTCGACTGTAGTGGAGCTTTATTAACTTTTAACCTTTGTGCATAACTGAGGTATATTACTTTTTTTGTTGTTATGAATGGAACTAGAAAATTATTCTATCTTATTATAAAACTTTTATAAATGAACAAAAAAATACTTAAATCCTACGAGGCATTTTAATAATTATTTCTATATAGACTGATAAAACTGCTCAACTGCTGTACACCTATATATAAACATATCTATTCCAACACACACATAAGCTTTTATTATAGTCGATTTTATGAAAGCAATATAAAATTATACTTTATAAGATGATTGAGGAATAAATACTTGTTCATGTGCAATCATAACAAAAAAATAAAAAATATTCAACAGTTCATTGCTTAGTATGTTTCATGTTGCTTAAAGAAATTATCATAATAATGATGACTAGATATAGAAAGAAACCTACAACATAAAAAGCGATACTGGACAACCAATAAATAAAATGCTAAAAAAAATATTTAATTTCAATTTTGATGTTCAAAATATAATAAAGGACATTTTATTGAAAAAATTTTCAACAATTTCTTGTTATTGATTTTAAAGAAAAATTGTTGAAAAAAAAAGTTTTTATTTTAGTTGTTGTTAACATTTAAAATACTGTATAAGAATAGCTTCTTTCAGTTTCAGTTTTCGGGAAATTTGAACATAATTGGGCCAATTTGGAGCGGCATAGGCACCTCTGCAGCGACAACGTATACATTTTCAAAAACTTTTACAGTAAATTGTAAACTCACCAGTACTGTAATAAATTTTAAAGAAAGTACGGAAACTCCATTAATTTTCCAATATCGATAAACTTCAATTTAGTAAAGAGCACTTTCTCGAATTTTTATCTATTTAAAATTCGAGATCTTTATAGCATATAATTTTTTATATAATTTATATGTACACAATATAATATTATTCCATTTACAACATTTTTATATAATGTACAAGATATGACACTTAATTTATTAGATTTTGATAAAGATTTCGAAAAATATATAAATTTACATTTAATAAAGAAATTATGACGCTTTAGAGTAGCTATGTTCCATTTTTTTTAATTTTTATTATGCTACATAGTAATAATATTGTCAATATGTACAAACAGCTGTTAAATGTAGTGAATAATTGATATAAATTAAATTTCTAATCTATTTAATGATCTTGATAATTACAAAAGAGTTGTAAATTGTTCTAACAAGTTGCTTTGTATACGTTACTATTTCATACCATATGCATAAAATTTAAGACCATTCAATATTTAAGTGTTGCTATCGCAAAACAATATATTCTAAATTTTAATCACAACTTATAGCAGATGCTCTTTTTACGGAAAACTAGAAAAATTGTAATTACTTTAGAAAATTACTTTGGAAAATACGAGTAATCTAAATATTTTAAATCTTATATTTTTTTTTCCAATATCTAAATTTAAATTACATTAAACATAAATAATAAACAAAATGAAAACGATGGCAACTCTGATTGTAAATTAAATTGTAAATATTTAAAATTCTATACTTACCACCTTATTTTCTTCTTGTTTTTCTAAAATATTCTAAAACATACTTGAATCTTCATTATTAAATACTGCTGTGACGACATACTACTGTGTTTCAAGCTGTCTATTTAAAAATTAAATGGAAAAATCAAAATGAAGACATTAAATTGTGATTTTCTAAGCATCTGACATTCACTCAGCTTGTATGTATGTAGATCTTAAGGTAAAAAATAATTTTTTTTTTTACATAATCTTTTATTGTTTTTCTGAATAAGTACGTTGACTTCAACTCTGTAAATTAAAAGAGACAAAATTGAAAAAAATCGCGTAATTTCTGACAGAACAAAACTTTCTGAGCAACAACAATAATATCAAAAAAAAATTCTAAAATTATGGAAACATATTTTTTCTTTTCGAATAAATTATTTAAAGAAAATATTTACGAAAAAACAAGGTATGAAAATTGTAGAACATTGAAAAGATCTTTATTGTGATTTTTTTCAGTCGAAGCTTCATCATAATTATGATCAAGATCAAGGTGGAATCAAAAACTTTTGATGTAATCTTACGCGCAATAATTTACACGCTGTCTATGTGTGTATGTGTTTTTTTTACTATGCTATGAAAAAAATTTTAAATGAGAAATAATGTTGAGAATTTGAGTGAATACTTGAGTAGAAAATACTTGTTTTCTTTTGTTTAAAATTTGCTACTTACATTTACTTATGTAGATATAAACACATCCATATATAATACGAGTAATTGTTAGTAAATTTTATATTTTAAAATTGACAAACAATGTCATGTTTGTACTAAATACCTGTAATGTCTATAATGTGAGCTTAAACGAAATTAAGAACATTTTGTTAATTTCTTATAAATTTATTAACACCAATATTCCTATGCCATATTCGTGCACATAACGTAATTGTACTTACATATTATGTTGCGCCTGTCATAATACAAGATATTGAGTTTATTCTGGAGCTGACATTTGAAAATCGGCTTTTTCGAATCAATTTGATTGTTAATACGAAATTTGGTAGCACATTTTTGGTAAAAACATCGTAAACAAATCGATATTTAAAAGAAATTTTCTCAAAAACTTCAAATTAGGCTGAACTAATAAAAATATTCCAAATTGCCAATACCCAAAAGAATTTGAAAAACGTAAAATTTATAAACATGCAAATGTTTTCGTAATTTTATGTACATAACATAATATTTTCCAAAGAAATTTTATTAAATAAGGAAATTCTATTTAAAATTTTAGTTTCATTTTGTATAATAGACATCTATTACATTTTTTGTGCACTAAAGTTAAAAATCAAACATTAAAAATTGGTTATTAGTTATAAAAATTTTTAATTGAAACAAGAATTCGAAATCGTTCCAGCTTATTAATGTGAAACAGAAACATGGCACAGTATGAATTGATATTAGTTTTATAGCCAAGTTACACACCAGTATTTCACTTCCTATTAAATTTTTCATGATTCATCTTGAAAAACAAAATGGTTGTTGTTTATACTAGTTCACGTTTTGTTCGTTCCTAAGTTGTAATGCAATCGTTTTCATTCGTTTCAACTTAAATTTGAGTGTTTTTAAAAAAAATAAAAAATACAAAATGAAATTGAGATTAGAGTGAAATGAAATGAGTGCTGTTTGAAATTATAAAAGTCAAAAACCATAACTAAACAAAAAATATTTAAAAATATGAGTTTTATTGCGAATTTTGAGATTTCCATGCTAAATTTGATGAAAATTTATTAAAAGAAATTTAAAGTAAAACTGCTTTTTTTTTAAATACTAAATGAAAAATTCTAGAGTTTGAGTGACATAACAATAAAATTTTAATAAAAACCAAAGAATTTTTTTTTATCAAACAGTTTGTGGTGTTGAATAATTGAGTATTTTTGCAATAACAAAATTTGTTTTGTTAATAATATTTTATATTTTAACATACTGTATGTACATATGTACATAGCTGTATCCATAAATAACTGTTGCTTCTTTTACAACAAAAAAAAAATTTCAATAGTACTTACCACCAACACAACTTCATTTTCACTCAAATTGAAGTTGCGTATACATATGGATTCATTGTTTACTTCATTTTTATTTCAAATATAACATTATTTTGAGTATAATAATTGTGTTTGTGGTAGAAAAATATACTTAACCAAATATATCGCAACAATTTGTTTTAATTTATTTTATTTATTTTTTGTATATTTTATCAACAATCTCCAATAACCAAAAATAAAGACTTAACGGTGCAAACATTAAAAGTATGTTTACTATTTATTAAAGTAAAAAAGGTGTGAATAAAAAGGTATCATGAAATTTAATAAAAAATTAATTGAGTTGAGACAAAAAAAATTTTAGTGCTTCGACAATCAAATAAAAAATCTCTTTTTATAGTGTAGTGAGTAAGCTACTTTACTTACAGAAGGAACGCTAAAGAGTCTTCGTCAATTTGCCCCGAAATCCATTTTTAAAAGGAAGAATTTACGTATTATGTTCCAAATATGCTTAATACGGTACGAGGGTATTAAAGAAATACAAAAAATAACCTGTTTCTCACTTAAAAATAACGCCTAAAATTATGCAATATAACATCATTTGTTCAAGTAATAGTTATTGTGTCATACAATTTCTAATTAATTTTATTATTTTCCCTAAACATAATTTTATAAATTTCAGATTTTATAGTTTTGTTTCAGAAAAATTTTTTTTTTTCTAATCTGCGTTTTTATTATATCATAATCAAAACAGTAAACAAAATTCGAGACCTACTGCATACCTTTCTTAATTAAATCAACAATAATTTTCAATTTGAAAATATTTTTTAAAAATTTTTATACTTTTATACAGTAGCTTATTGTATTATGGTTTGTAAATTTAATTCTGGAATGGAATACCAAACACAATCACAAACATGTGTGAAAAACCAATGTGTTCGTTTAAATACATACATAAATAATTTCAATGTGTTTGTGTTGAATATAACTGTATTTTGAGTTTTTTTTTTTATTTATTTATTTTTATTATTTTTTACCTTTCAATTTTATTTTTTCATTATTATTATAAAAATTTATTCTTTCTGGATTTCCATATCCATTTCATATACATATATTATGTATATTGTATCTTCTCCAATTCCAGAGAGTAACATAACCATAGAGTACCATTTTATAAAAAAAATTATTTTGTATTTTAAGTGTTAGTCGAGTGAAATTGTCTGGAGTGTAAGGTCGGGTTACGTTTGTTCGGCGTTTTATATTTAAACTTACACTGAAAAAAAACAAAATTACAGAAAAAAATAATTTTATTTTTTTTTTATACTAAATATAATAAAATATAACTGTTTAAAATATTAGTATGTATAAGCCATTCGAAATAATTAACTGTTGCAAAATAAAAATAAGAAAAATTTTTATTTATTAATTTGATTTCGTTCGTTTTATTTTTCAAAGATAACAATCATCAGCAGTTACCACTTCAACAACTACAACTCTCGTCTCTTGTAGTTTTGCGATGAGTTTTTTGTTTTTTTTTTTGTAAAACAGAATTGAATATTATTGTGTCCGGTATGTGTGGTTTGCCATTAGTGATTTTATCGGATTGAAAAATTTTTTACATACATTATTAACTTGATAAAAATATTCAATTTCGGTTACGGTTAGAAAAATTAACAAGGTTATACGATTAAAATATATTCATATGTGAATATTTTGGAATTCAAAATTTGAACAAAGTGTTAACAAAAAAAAAGAAAAATAATAAGTAACAAGTAAATTTTAATGCGAAAAAATTTGTAATACAGGGTCGTATTTTTGACCAGCAAAAAAAAAATAAAATGTTCATTAAAAATATTCAATTTTTAATAACTATTTAGTTAATTTTTTTTTTTGAAAATGATAATCAAATTATTAAATTCAACTATAATATTAAATGGTATTTAGTTAAAAAAAAATTTTATAAAATAATCAAAATGGAAATTTTAAAATCGAAAATTAAATTTACAATTACAAACGATCCAATCTAATGGAATCAAGGAAGTTAACGATAATACAATAAAAATTCGATTTTATTATCGAAAATTTAATTTGAAAATTCTAGTTTATTTTTTTTATTTTTTTGTATAATAGTTTTCGTTTTACAAATTTTAACTTGAAAAAAAAACTGATTTTATAAAACAATAATTTTTGTTTTTAATATAAAAGAAACTTGTACTTTTTCTTTTATTAACGCCGCCGCGGCGATACTTGAATGGTATTTTTTTTTTTTATTCAAATCCGAGAAAAAACACCATTTATTGTAACTAGTTTTTTTTTTTTCTTTTATATTTCTTTGAATAATCTGTAATACTTATAGAGTCTATAACAAGAGATTGTATATATGCCTGTATTGTATACCTGAAAATAATATACGAATGTGCGTTAATATGTGGGTATATATATAACTGTACAACTGTATATATGTTAATAGAATGTGCATATATTATTAAGGTTATAATTTGTTTATACCTTACCTAGTGGAGTGGTGAAGTGTGGTAAAGTGCTTTGTTTTTTTGTTGCTTTCCTGTTAAGCTGGTTTGTTTCTCTCTACAAATTTTTATTATTAATTCTTATTTTCACGTTTTTTAACAAAAAAAAAATTTAAAAAATTGTCAGATCACAATTTTTATTTTTATTTGTTTTTCGATATTAAAAGTAAAAAAAAAAAAAAGAGAAAGAAAACAAAAATGAAAAAGTGAAATTTTTGGTTTTTTGTTTTTTTTTTGTAATTTAGAAATTTGCATAAAGGTGCCAAATTTAGTATATGTACATATACATATGTATGTATTAAGTGTATAATATAAATGAGTGTATAAATAGTAAATACTTATATATAATTGGAAAAATTAATTTAAATTCAAAATTTTACAAAATCGATTTTTTGGATAAAAAAAAAATTCATAATCAATTTTTATATTATATATTTTTTTTATAATATCGTATTTTGTGTCAATCAAATTAAAACTAAATAATATACTTATGTATGTACCAATTTATGTAAATAAATACTTAAAATATTCTCTCAAATATTTAAAACCATTAATTAAATTGTACTCACATATTAATTGTATTCATTGTTTAAATACATAATATTTTATATATTGGTATATATAAATGTTTGTTTTTGTAATTTTCTATACAAAATAAAATTTTTTTTTATTATTATATGTTATTATTATAATAAGCAAAATTATTAAATATTCTAAATTTTTAATTTAATAAAAATATTTGTATAAGTAAAATAATAATTTACTTAAGAAATTTCGAAAAATATTACATTTAATGAATAAAGAATAAATATAATAGGAGAATATGTATATAACAATTTCAATAAAACCGCACAAATACCTTTATAATAATATATAAATACCTGGGTATATAAACCTATATGTATAATTCGTGTACGTACGAAAACAATAATATAAAAATCCAAACATAAAATATTTTTAGGGATAAAAAAAACCCAAAATTTTAAAAATTTTTCATTAATTAATTTATACAAAATAATTAAAATTTACAAATTTTTCTGCCAATAATTAAACACAAATCTACAAAATTGTGAATTTTTTTTTTATTAACTCAGAGAAAATCATTATTATTAATAAAAATACTCTCGTTCTCTTATAATGTCATTTGTCAACAATCAACAATAATATTGTACTATAAATAAATCTATACAGATCATAATTCATAACTTTAAATGAAGAAATTATAATCTGAGAGAATTAAAAAATTTTTTTGTGTTTGGTGAATTCTACAAATATAATAACAATATAAATTCTAAAATATATAAAATTAAAAAATATAATTTTAATAAAAAATAAATAAACGCACATTATATTTAACACTCATATTAAAAAACATACATGCAATATATGTATATGCAGGTATTTGGGAATAAATATCATTTATAACAAAAAAAAAATATACTTATTTACCTCGTCATACATATTTAAGTCTGGAGAATCTACTTGATTGTATTGTTATTGGAGAAAAAGACTAAGAGTATTAAATACAATAATAAATGATCTTCAGTTAGTACGAGCTCGTATCAACAATAAAACAACAACAATTTCAACAATATACAGAAAAATAATACAAATACATTTAAATTCTATGCATATTGTAATTTTGGAATTTTAGGAAAGGGCAAATTTTTTTTTTAAAATAATTGCATTAAAAAATTAATTTATAAAATAAATATAACCTTGAAATCATAATTATCAAATACACAATTGTTTTAGTTTATTTTACATACCTACATATATTTTTTTATTTTAATTAAAAAATGAATAAATTGAGAAATATTAACGATTATTATCGTCGTTATAGTGAACAAAATTTTATTTTTATATTAAATATAATTTTTGTAAATTTGTGAATTAAGTAATTAATAAATTTAATTTAATTTTAAATAAATAATTTTGTTGTTAATGAGAAATTAATAAACAAATATATTGATGATCATACTGCTTTGATCATCGTATAAACTTGCAATTGAATAAATATTAAAAATAAAATAATTATTATTAAAAGAATGTGAATATAATTTTATTTTTTTTTATATAATACTTATAGTCTTGTGTTTTTAATTCATACATTTTTTAATGCTGTTACTATAATATAATAGTTAGTTCACAATAATCAAAAATGAAATTGTGTTATATTTTTTGGTATATTTATTAATGAGAATTAATTTTTTTACAACTACTAATACGTTTATAATACAAATTAATGTATTATAAAATTGGTATATATATAAGAGAATTAAAATATATTCGTACATTTTATAGTATAACAAATTAAAGTATCAATTTTTTTTTTGGTATATACCTTACATATCAATATTAATCTAATAATAATAATTATTATAATTCCTAAAATAAATAAAAATTCAATCCCGGATTTATAAATTCCATGTTATATGCATTCTACTCAACTTAATCTGAGAAAAAAAATTTCAATTGAAACAGAAACAAAACTCCTACAATTCAACTCAAATAATAGCTCAAAAAAAAAATTGTTGCAACTTGCAAAAAGTAAAAAAACAAAATATTTAAAAAAAGAGAAAGAAATGTCATTTAGCAAATATATGAAATAATTTAAGTTTTATATAAAATTAAATTATAAAAATTTCTATACAGCCACACCTACACCAATTACAATATGAAATACAATTTCAATAAATATACTTATAAAATACGAATTCAAAATACGATCTTTTAAAAACAAGCAACTGCATAAGTATTTATCACAAATACAACATCAAAATAAAACGCAGAGAGAGAGAGAGAAACAAAATAATATATGATCGCAGAATTGAGCAAAAGAAATAAGAAAAATTTTAATGAGAGAGTAAATAGAAATATATCAACAATTCAACAACATAATAAAATAAAATATAATATAATCGCAACGAATGTAAAATACACACAAATTTAATAATTAAATATTTTTTAATAAAATAAAATAGAAAAAAAAAATTATGGAATACAACAAATACAACTATAACCAAACCCGAAACAATAAAAATACTAATACTATTAAAATGATACAAATTACAACTATATATTATGTTAATTTAATAGCAGTTTGTGGATTATTATTAATTTTATGTGCACAGGTATGTTAATTAATAATTATTTTACTTTGTATTGCCATTTAATCATTATTCTATATTGCAGTTTTATGAATTATTGATTGTGTACGTCTGTTTGTGTGTGTGTGCAATATGTACAATTAATTTTTTTTAAAAAAAATTTTATATTATAAATTTATTCATGTAATACTCGTAGGTACACGAATGTATACATTTATACTTATAATAAGCTTTTGGAATTTAAATTATTTTCATAAAAATCTTATGAGAACCTACTAATTATTTTATAATAATTAAAGATTTTATTTAGATTTCAGAATTCCAATGTATAACTAAGCAATAATTTGATAAGAACATGTAATTTAAATACTTGTATAGTTCACAAGACTGTAATTATTACATATTTGAAATTTTAGCTCATATACTTATATGAGTGCTTATATAAATTTAATTTTAAATTTTAGGTATACTTATTAATTATAATTATAATGTGTATATATGTATAAAAGAATTTATCAATGATATAATATAATGAAATTGTCGAAAATGTAAATTTAATACGATGTTAATAGCTCAATATTACAGTGAGTATTGAAAGAAAATTAACTTAGTTTTGATCGACAATAAAATTTAATGTTTCTGTATAGGCCGGTTGTTCTTGCATTAATAAATAGAATACTATCTACATTTTGCAAGGAAAACACCTTTTTAATATACATATAATACATTACTCCCTTATTATTATCTCAGAATCTTTCAATTATTGCATACTTTTAGGATATAAAAAAAAATTAAGGAAATCATAATAATTTGATAGACTTTTATGGTTAATTTTGTCATTCAAAATTTTTAATTAATAATATTTTCCGATTCTGGTCTTACTTATACATTTCTATAGAGATTTAAAAAAGATTACAATAGTTTTAGAAAATTGAGTGATTTTAAGAAAGTACGAGAAATCATTTCTTCAACTTTTCATTAACATCCAATGAAATTACCAAAATTTCAGCCTACGAAAACTTACCTATGTTAAAACAGTTAATGTTCAGCCTGCGAAAAAACTATGTTAAAACGGTGTTAAAAGTCATATGACGTGTCATTATTTTATATGTCACCTGTCATTAAAAATTGAATATTAAATACGAATATTAAAAGTTGACAAATTTAATTTATATCCGCGTAATATTTAAAAACTAAATTAAAATTAAGTAATGAAATTTATTTTAGAATCATTATAATTTTGATGAAAATTTTTTACTGCAATGTAACTGAATGATGAAACTGAGTAACTGTCATATATTTGTAGAATATAATTTTCGAGTGAAAAGAATTATTCGGTATTGTGTATTTCATTCGTTTTTTTTTTCTAAAATGCATACAAAATTTACTTATTTACTTTGTTTTTGAGAGTGAGACGTTCAGTCGATAATTTTAAGAAAAAACACAAAAACCCAATTGAAAAATTGAGTAATCTTATTGGAATTCTAATGGAAATGAAATATCCATTAGAAAAACGGAGAATTCTGATTTGAATATGTGTAAAAACTCGAAATACACGATTAGTCTCTTAATTTGTCACAGTTAACATAAGTCACATCAAAACAAACTTCCACAAAATGAATACTTACTTAATTAAATTTATTCAATCTATTTATAATATTAATATTGTTATATGACTGACTTCCTTACTCTTAATTAGTTATCTTTATTGTTTGAACTAAATAAATACACTCTAATTTCTCAATTCAAATACAAAAAGAAAAAATGAATTCATTTTACTGTCAAAAAAATTTTGCTTTTTTGTGAGCTCAAAATAGCATTAAATTTTTATATTTTATTATAATTTGTTTTTATACCCGTACGAACGTATGTTCGAAGGGTATACTAAATTTGCCTTACCGTTTGTAACACTTAGAAATAACGGTCTTAGATATATACTCAAGTGTATGTTTTTGATCAGCGTCAAATTCTGAGTTGATTTAGCTTTGTCTGTCCGTCCGTCCGTCCGTCCGTCCGTCCGAACGATAACTCAAAAACTAATTGAGCTAAGTTCACCAAATTTTCACAAGTGATTTATTGTAGTAAGTGCCAGAACCCTATTTAAATTGGACATGATCGGGGTACCGGTTCGGGTAGCTGCCATACAACTTCAAAATTTATTTGGCTATATCTCAGAAACTATAAAAGTTATGGTATTGAAATTTCACACAAACGAATATATTAGTAGGGCCAATATGCCACATAAAAGTCGTTGAAATTACTTGGCTCCTTCTGGTACCTGCCATACAACTTCAAAAATTATTTGGCTATATTTCAGAAACTATTAAAGCTATGGTATTGAAATTTCACACAAACAAATATATTAGTAGGGCCAATGTGTCACATAAAAGTTGTTGAAATTACTTGGCTCCTTCTGGTACCTGCCATACAACTTCAAAAGTTATTTGCCTATATCTCAGAAACTATTAAAGCTATGGTATTGAAATTTCACATAAACGAATATATTAGTAGGGCCAATGTGTCTCATAAAAGTCGTTGAAATTACTTGGCTCCTTCTGGTACCTGCCATACAACTTCAAAAGTTATTTGACTATATCTCAGAAACTATAAAAGCTGTGATATTGAGATTTCATACAAGTGAATATATTAGTAGGGCCGATGTGCTTGATAAAATTCGCTAAAATTTCTTGGCTCTTTCTGGTAGCTGCCATACGACATCAATAGTAGTTTGGCACAACCAGTATTTTGAATAACACATAGTACTGAAATTTTGCATAAATTAATATGGTAATACGGCAACTTAAAATCATAGTCTGCCCCATAGTTAGTTATGGTACATTAGTTATTTGCACATAGGATAACAAATTCGTACGGGTATCACAGAGTTGACAAAGTCAACTCTATTTTTTTTCTCGTTTACTTTTTATATTAGCAAAACAAAACGAAAATTTTAAACTAAAAGCCATTAAAATTAATTAAAAAAAATTGAATCAGTTAACACCAATGAATGCGAATTTTAAGTATAAAACAAAAACTACCAATTTTGATTTGAATATAAATTATAGTTGAATCAACTATTTACACAGAGTAAGTAAAAAATTCAGTTATAATACTTAAAATACACCTGATTTCGATTTACTATGAATGAATACCAGTTTATTGATGGTTGAATGTCATCTATACCATTTTACTTTCATTTTATTATCAATTTAAGGAATTTATTTTCAATAGACTTTGAAGTTAATCAATCAACTCTTACTATGATATGACGGCTATTTAAAATGTCACTTACAGCTTTTATTTTTTTTTTTTTTTGCATTTTATTTAGTGCAAAATCGCAGTTAAACGACTTTTATTTTTATTGCTATTAAAAAAAAATTTTTTTTTTTTTTGTTACCAACCACATTTTTATTCATATTATACACATACTAACTGTATAGATACATATATGTATGTGCATAATTATGTGATCTCTGTATACATACCTACTTACATACATACATATATGTATATATATATATATATAATTAATTAACCAGTTTAAAAGTATGTTAAAAAATAAAGGTGAAAATTCATTATGAATATAACTGACCTAATTAAAAATTAGTGATTTATAAAACACACATTTACTGTGTGTGTGTTTGTATAAATGCACTATATGTGTACATATTTGTATATACATACATATGTACATATACATTTGTATTTATGTAAATTTAATTGAGTATATTTTTTTCCATTTTATTTTTGTTATAAATGTATGTTTTGATTTTTAAAATTTTCAAATACAAAGAAAACAAAATGCGAATTTCTTAATAATGGCAATAAAAAAAAAAATATACAAAAAATAAAATGTCAATAAATTTCAGCTAATTTGCATAATAAATAAATGTTCAATAAACGGTATTTTATTACCATTTTTTTTATATTTTATATATTGTTATACTTATATGGTATTGTAATACAGATTCACTATTTTTAGTATACAGATTTTGTTATACATATCAATTGGAAAGAAAAAAACATTTTGAAAATAATTATAAATTTGTCATTCAGTTTTGAATGCAAAAATTAAGAAATACTTATTGGAAATATACCAAGATCATTCCGAAATTTCTGAAACAAAATTAAAATATACTAAATAAATTCTGTTATAAAAAATGCGAAAAATATCCACTGGTAAGCAAATATCTGGCTATGTAGCAGTATTTGGAGTGGATACTTATTTTGTTAAAACAGACTCGAAGGTCTTAAACTGAACGACTTATCTAAAATAAAAGATTATACGTTAGATTATTTAAAAGAATAAATTGGTTTTGATGGGCGAATTTATAATAAAATAATGACAACCGGGTATTTGCACGGTAATTAATGTTACATTATATTGAAGACTGGAGTTTCAGATAGTCTAGCTGTCATTTCCACTTCAAACGTCATACTACTATACTTATATAATGATGATACTCAGATACATTTTAAAATACATACGTACGGATATTTAATTTTAAGAAATTTCTAGAAATTTGAAGTTGAAATTTATTTGACCTACTTATGGTGTCGAAGAATTATATTAAATTTTTGTGAATTCTCCAACACCTGCCACTTTTGTTTTTTAAAACATCTTCATTTTATTATTTTTTTATATCTTTATTTTGCCTTATTTTATGATCGGTTACATATTTATAAAATTTTTAATAGCGAATTATTTTAAAAACAGAAATACGAGTATATGTTATAGTTTTTATATATTTTAGAAAACGATTTTTGAGCAGTGCTCTTTAAAGCAGTTAATAAAAAATTAAATTTCTTAAACATCCACATGAATCAAAACAGATTTTTTATTAAATTTATTCTAAAAATTCGAGGAAATCAATCAACATAACATTTTAAATTATTTTTGTACTTGAGTTTTGTTATAAAAATGATTAGGTACCAGGAAAATTTTAGAATTTCCAAACCTATTTCAATGAGTATTTCTAAATTAAAGCAATGGTTTAAGTAATGCGGAGAGTAGCTACTCAAAAAATAACTTTAGTTCTAAAAAAAAATTTCTAAAAAATACAGAATGAATATTTGTGTGTTATTGAAATGTGATTGCCCTATAATCGGACATACATACTTCGAATAAAATTAAAATTTAAGATTTAACAGATTGTCAACAGATTGTGTTGTTTGATATTTTTACTAGTAACTAAATAACAAGAAATGTTCCTCGAAAAATCGAATTCTCTTAGAATGTACTTTAGTATAGATTAAGCTACGAACAGGTGATAGTTACGCCTTAGGCTAGAACAGGAGTACGGCTTAGGTTAGAATAGGTGGTTGTTACTGTTATCGTAAAATTAATTAATAACGGTAAATTTTATTATTTCAAATAAAAATTTAATTAATGAACAATTTTTTTATAAATATGTGTAGTTACTGAGCTACAAAATTTGCTTAGCTCATATGTAGAATATTCAAGAAAATATTTTAAAGAAAAAGAATTTATTCTCGTTTTCGCCCCACTATTAAGTAATTTCTCATTTCATTTGAATATGTGACGTTGATTCATTCAATATTCCATTGGATAGAAGATTTTTTATTCCAACTTTAGAATTAAGCACATTTTTTTTTTTTAATTTGTAACTACTTTTATGTATGGAGAACGTGTGAATATTTAAAAATTTAAAAATAAAAGAAATAAATTTGAATTATAAAAATTTTTTGTTGTGTTTTTTTCTTGTATTTTTTAATTTTTTATATAAGGTAAATTTAGAAAGTTTGTTTTTTTTCTCAATTTCTTGTTTTTGGTCGAATTCTATAGAAAAAGATCAACTTTAAAAATATATTTAAGACGCAATTTAATAAAATTATTTTTTTTTTATTTTAATATTTTTATTCAAACAAGTTATTAAACATTAATAATAAATTATATTTTATTATAGAGAATAAATTTCATAAGTGAATGAAAATAAATACATATTTAAAATTTCTGAAATTTGGAACTAGGTATACATACATACTTATATTTACATATCTTTGATGGGCGGTAGTAGGAGTATAAGTCAATTTTTTGCAAAAACCTGATAAGTACACCAATGTAATCTAGAGCTCAAAATACATCTTCTATCAAAAATTCATAGCGCTACGACACTTACAAACCTTTGAAACAAATGCATTTAAATATATTGTTCAAAGCAAAAGTGAACAGTTTTATTAAGTTTTTTTGCTCTAGTGAAAAGTTGATATTTTTGACTTATACTCCTACTACCGCCCATCAAAGATATATAAATTAAGGAAATTAAAATCTTGTCGCTTGTGGCTGGAAATTGTTATAAAAATTTGTGTGTGAAGAATATGGATGTTTTTACGTATGAATGTATGTATTCATCAAATTGTTATACATAGGTGAAAATTTTTTTGGGAGTTTATAACTTTTCATTTAGGCCTCATCAAATTATTTACTTAAAAAAATTAAATTAAATATTATTTAAAATAAATGTTTTGTTTGCAATAATATGCAAGTAAATTAAACATTTCGCACCTACTTGTGAAATAACACTGTCATAACACAAAATATGGCGAATATTACAAGTTCAGATATATTCTGTGATAGTTATATTGTAATTTTGTATATGATGTGAATATTATAAAATAAATAAATTGTCCAATTAGTTTTCTTATGATAATTTATTATTTACTTTTAAATTGAAATCGTAAAATTTTTATTAAAGAATATTATTTTAGCAATTTCGTGCTTGAAAATGAAATTTTTTTAGTAATAAATCGCGACATCTTAACAAAATAAGTATACAATAGTTCTAATAAGTATCTACAATAACATTATTAATAAATTTTGGGCCTCAAAACTGCAGAAATTAAATTTTTGACGAAGCAGAATATTTTTCTATGTATTTATGTAAAAAGACATTCTCCACAAATTTCATATTCGAATTCTTAATATTTGAAGTACATAAATTATATACAGGGTGGTTTGAATAAGGTGGCAAATAATTCAGGAATGATTCTTATAAAAATTATAACAAAAATTTTGAAAAATTTCGAGTTTTGTAAAAAAAAATAAGTATTTTTTTATATAGAGGAAAAGTCCGGTACCTTTTTTCAACAGTCTGTAATTCGAAAACGATTATATGCCCCCTCCCCCCCCCCCCCCCTGCAGCAATGTTTTGCTTGAAATTGATCAAAGAATCATCCCTAAAATTATTTGCCATCTTATGGAAAACACACTATATTTTAATTTTATTTTACAATTGTATTATAGCGTTTCAATACCCTTGATTACAATTTTTGCTACAATTTTGTAATAAAATTCTTAGAATGTGGTCATTGTTTGCTTAAAAATGTATAAATAGTATTATTTCTTCCTGTATCTTAATTACAAATTTTTCTATTTTAAATTTTTAGTGATTTTTATTATAAAAGATATGTACAAATGTTGTTGTGACTCAAAGCAATCTCTATAATAGTAAAAAATCTTACTTAACTTTTGTTATATAGAAACTTTGATAATAGAAGTACTGCACAAGATACAAGGATGATATTCGCAAGTATATTATTCTTCACAAATTTCATTTAAAAGTAATAATTGCAATTTTGAGTACTTATACTTAATAGTTACAGTTTTTGAATATAAAATTCATATGATCTTCAGATACCCTTCAAGAATCTTTAAAAAAGAAACAAAATTCTTGAAATTTAATAAAAATTTGTTTTATATTTATAATTTTTTTTCGAAACTGTAAAATAAAAATATTTTTGCAAGCAAAAAAAACAAGAAAGGAAAGATTACGAAAAACAATCTTCAAAGATTTTTGTGCATTCTCTTGCATAATTTTTTGAACCACTTGAGATAATTAAATTGAAAATTTAAATTTTTAGTTTTGTTTATATATGCTTACTTAGTTTTTGTTATTATTTTGAACTTAATTTTCTTAAATAAATGAAATTTGCATATATAGAGAAAAAATTATGCAAAAAATTTCTTTCTTGTCCAGTTTCAACTTCTTTCTTTTAACTCTTTCAACTCTTTCTACTATATATATATATATATACATATATATATTATAATGTATAATTGTAGAAGACGTGCTCGAGAATGCAAGTATTTAAAATATTTTCAAAAATCTAAAAGAAAATCAGTTGGAGAAAATGAAGTGAACTTTAAAAGTTTTGTTTTTTTTTACTACCAGCACAAGAATTTTCTGTTTTTGTAAAACTATAAGCTATATAATTATAATTTTAGTTATACATACTTAATATGATAAAAAATTGGAATTTCTTCTTAAAGAATTCTTATTATTTGTTAATTTTTAAAATTTACATTATGAAATATTCAAATATTTGTTGAAATTCTTTAAAAATTCATAGACACATAATTTGTATATAGCAGATATTTAGGTATAATATGGGTTGGTTAAAAAATTTTCGAGTTGATTTGTACATATTTGCTTATTCTTTACTTCAGAAACAAGAGAAAAAAATGTAGTGTTGCCGTGTAGCAAAATTTTAGAATATTATTTTTAATCCATTAAGTATGACGTACTGATGCACAGATTTGAATTAACATTCCTGATGTTACTGTAATTTAACACAAAAGGTTGATTTCGTCAAATTTATAACGATTAGAATTTTGATCTAATAAAATTTATATTTAATTCTTACAATCTCAAGCAAGTTGCTACTTATTTGTTTAAGCAAGTTTTTGAAGAAATTTTCTAACTCCATGAAAATGGTATATTTAATCACAAAACTATTAAAAGCAGAGAATGAAATTCAATGCGGGAGTGTTAAACGACTTTAAACTAAGTATAAGACGAAATCTGTTTTACTAAAAACTAAAGAGAGGGTGAGAGAATTCAAAAGAAAGAACTACATTTAAAGTTTTTCCTCCAAAGCAACTCAATTACACAATTACAAATCTATGCTCTGAGTTTAAAATTTTACAAAAATTCAAATTTAACAAAATTTTCCAGAAACGTTTTAACACAACTACATTTATATAACTATTAAATTCTTTTTGCATTTTCTTAAAATAACTAAAATACATTTAAATTAAATTTCATTTCATATTTCTAAGAATATCCTGTTTGGGTGGCTGGAAAATAGAAAAATAAATAAGTAAAGAGAATGAATATTATTCAAAGCTAAAATAAATCAAATTTAATATTTTGTTTTAAAAGAAAATTATTGCTTAACATTGAAATCTTAAAATAACAGAAAGAAAAAGTCTAAGTATTAAAATATATTACTTATATAGAAACAAAATCAGGATAAAAAGAAAAAGAAAATATGAAATAGGAAGGATAAAAAGAAGGATTTATCATGTCTCGTCATCTTCTCCTACCCGTTTCAGTTCATTCTATCAACTTATACCGATATTATTGTTTTTATGCATTTCTTATTTCAATTTTCTTAAAATTTTCAAGCACACAGTTGGTTGTCATTGAAATTTTTTCCTTCCTCTCGTTTTCTTTCTTTTTAATTTCAAATATAGAGTCTAACTTTTAGAGTATTTCTGACTTTTATACGTAAATCACTTGTGTATAGAAACAAAAAAGGATATTCATATTTGTTGTGTTGTATGTGTAGTTGTATAATGTACAGTATGTGTATGTAATACAATTTGTATATGATATTCTGTATAGATAAAAATATTTTTTTTTTTTGCATTTTGCCATTTTTGTTTGGAAAATGGAATTTTTTTCTAAAGGTCTGTACGATTACTTAGTATAAAAATAATTAATTTTGTCTTATCTCAAACTCAGTATTACTCATAATTGTAGGTATATGAGAATTTTACCAGTATCGGATTTCAGTGCAAAAATAGTCGAACTCAAATGTTTGTAGAAAAAATATTGTAAATACTTAATTGATATTTAAGGTCTGAAATCATTTTAGTTACAGTTGAGATTTGTAAGTTAAAATTTTTCTCTTCCAACCTCACTCCAAAATTAATCTTAAAATATTTTGCTTCATTTCAAAATTCCGCTCTTGTTTAGATAAGTTTAAATTGCACCATAAGTAACTGATTCTACAAATTAGACAAGTTTCAAAACCATATGCAGGGTGTCTCGTATCAAAGTGCACTGCTATATACCATTGTATAGACCTTCATGAATAGACAAAATTTTTGCGCAGAGTTCATATTCACAGCTTAACAGGTTCGGAGTTACAGGGGCTTAACATCAATTTCAACTGATTTTTTTTACTCATTGAAGTTTTAAGTATTACTTACTTCGTGCTATTAACTATGATTTGGAAATCTCAGAATTAGAGCCTTTTTGTAAATATCTACATTAGCTATAACCTGTTCAAATGCCGGAATCACATGACTTTAAAATTTAAAAAAATTCGATCTCAATTACTAGAAGATTTAAGTACTTAGATCCGAAATTATAAGTGATAGACTTTTAGTTCATGACACTACCCAGTTCTGTCCTGTATATGCAATAAGTATTGAATCAAATGCATACAAGTATCGCAGTTTACACAGAAAAATTGCAATATTTGCGTATGTATATGATAAAAAACGAGAACCGTGAATGGAA
The DNA here is from genome assembly GCF_029603195.1 of Condylostylus longicornis. Lineage (NCBI taxonomy): Eukaryota > Metazoa > Arthropoda > Insecta > Diptera > Dolichopodidae > Condylostylus > Condylostylus longicornis. The sequence continues at coordinate 4,075,128 of NW_026577982.1, forward strand.
TCGTGAGGAAAATATCAATTTCCTTTAAGATAATTTTTATATACTTATGTATACTGATATGTGTACATATTAAGATACATACGTACATATACATATTTTGTTTTTTCACAATAACTATATTTTTATCCTTTTCTTTACTCAATTTTTCATCAGTTGATTGAAAGGATTTATTATACATGTACACAATATCTAGTAAACACCATATAAAATATTAAAAAGGAAAAAAAACGAGATAAGTAAGGAATGGATAATATGCAATGAGTTTTAAAGGATGAGTAACTTCTTCAAATAAAATATGAAGAACTCTTAATGATTTCTTTCTCTACATTCACCAACTTATAAATATAAGAGAAGAAAAGATTTATTGAAAGAAAGCTATAAGTACCTATGCTTATAATATGGTTGTTGTAAGAGCCCCTATATTTGTATAAGCATATATTTGAAAGAACCGTTCTTATTTGTTTTTAATATATTAATTGAAGATGAATGCTTTATACTTATATGAAATATCTTGTGCACTATACTATGTAAACCGTTCATGTACCACATTTTAATTGAAGTTCTAGGTTGTAAGTAATTTAAATTCCTCATTTTTTATATTAAATATCAAAATGTATTTTTCTTATACTCGTATAATCTTGATTTATATTTATAGTTGTTGTTTTTATTCTTTGTATATATTCCCGGAATAGTAAGACGAAGACTTTAACATTTCGATTGAAAATCATTGAAATATTTCGAATTCTTTAGAAATTGTTAAATTTTTTAAAGTTAGTCAATGTTTATAGTTCAGTTGGTTTTTTAAAAACTGTGTACTTATATAAATAAATAACCACAAAGTTACTGATTTAGCATTTGTCCGTTTTCAAATTTTGTAAGTATTTGTAAGTATTTTTTTGACCAAAAGAGCTTATTTGAGCTTAGATTCATTTACGAATTTTGATTCAATATTTTAAAAAAACCTTTTACTCCAGTCTAATAATTTCGAGAAAAAGCACATTCTCAAGAAAATTACACTATGGCGTTATACTTGTTTTTATTTTGTTTGTATAAGTGCAAGTATATATGAAGTAAAGTTAAGTACATTGAGCTCAATTTACTGATGAAAATGTAAAATAACATATTAATTAAAATATAAAATATTTACTTTATTATTACTTATCTTTATTAAGAAAAAAAACTATTAGATCCTATACCACGATTTCCGTGATAAGTTCAAGTGCATACAATACAGTGTGCACTTAAATAATAATAATAATGAAAATTAATCAATGTAATTTCTATATTGAAAATATCTTTAGAATTTTACACGTTGTTATACATTTTACCTGTCAAACACTTATAAAACTTTTAATAATTAAGTAAGGAGAAGGATTTACGTGTACGTGGAATATATGAGATTACGTTTTATATGAGGATAAAATAAAAATATTTTATTCATTCCAATAAATTTTAATATTGAACTTTTTTAAGTTTAATGGAGAAATTAGAAGTAAAAGTTCTATATCGTAAAATTTTTTAATAATTATTTTAATTATTATTTAATTAAGAATTGAAATTTTGCTTCACAATTCACCTAAAACATTCCCTTAACTAGCAATGAATTCCCTTGACCATTAACTCTCCTAAAACAGTTTTACTATACCAGAATCAATTGTTGCTCAGCCGAGAAAGACATTGTCAAAATACGACAAAAATAAATAAATGCACCTACAGATGATTCCTAATGTGCTATAATCAATTTAATAGGTTTCAGGCTAGTAGTGATTTCTGTTATTTAAGGAGATGATATAATGGAATCAAAAAACATTTCTCAAAACGACTATGAGAAATGTATAGGAAAGAGCCGGGATAACTCTGGTGGTCGACTGAATCTGAAGTACAATCACAATTGGTATGGATTTGAAAATATTGGAACGATACTGTGTGTTTTATTAAGATGCTTTCGTCAAGCGAATCAATAGCAATAGAATAGAAATCAGCAATAGAAAATAAACAGAAAAATAAGAATCTAACTATTCCAAAAATATTTGGATCTTCTTCCAAATTTTCCACTTAATAGTCATAGTTATCAAATATGAATTTAAAACCTATTCTATATATTCAAAAATAAGGTTGCACATTTTCATCTTCTCACAACCTTTCACATATACCTATACTTTCATAAACAATATACGCATTCACAGTAGTACAAATCCAATTCGTTTCACTTAATTAAGTGGAAAAATTTGCAATAGACAGAATATTTTATTTCTCTACTCCAAAAGACTATTAATAATATGGTTGAACTGAATAAGAATTTTTAATATTCTTCCCAAAAATTTTCAATTTAATTCTATGTATAATAAAATCAAGATGTCCTTTACTTTTATATCTAAAGAGATTAATTTTCCTTTATTATTCAAGTATATTATATTTTACGATTTTAATTTATTACTTATATACCGTGTTAAAATTGATTAACTATTAAATATTGATTGTGAAGATGGAAATAATTTTTATATAGTTGAAAATCAATTTATTTCGATTGTTGAAATATTATTATTTATCCATTATATTTGTATGTGTGTAGAGTAGAAAATTTAATTATTTAAGTATTTTCATGTTTGTTAGTGACATTTGATTCGGTACAAATATTTTATTGTTTTATATGAACTCTTATATATGAACTTGTTGTTATAGATAAATGTTGTAGTTATAAAAATTATGTGCATTCATATATATATATATGTGTATGATTTCAATCATGTATTAGGAAATATTAAGGAAAATGTGAAAGTTCGAACATGTTATATGGTAAGGAATAATATGCATATGCAGAATAAAATAACCTACATGAAATTATTCAGATAAATAGCGTTGAGAAGAACAATAATATGCAACAACAAGTGAATATGAGACGTGCTGTTGAAATTCGCCATGATGGTACACAAATGTGAGTAATTAGAGAGGCTGCACAAATTTTGTGCTTAAATTTTGGAGGGATCTAGATAATTGCCCCTTTTCCCCAGATGTTCTTAGTCATCCTGTTACAACTGGACAAAATGTGAGCAATCAACGTAACTATGTTCTGTGAATTGTGATTTTCCTATATTACTAAAAAATAAGTAAACAAATAATTTTCATATATCCATAATATTCGATATTAAAAACTAAGAAAAAAAACAATAAATGTTAAATAGTTAATATAAAGAAAAAGGTACTTGTTACCTATACATAGTTAAAATTTTATGACGCAACTGGGGCATGGAAATCTATGATATCATACACTAGCTCTATATGCTCCTCCTAAAATTAAAGAAGACAAAAATAATACTAAAACAATTTGTCCTGTCGGCAACCTGCTATGCTTAACCAGATTTAATTTGATTCCGATTACAACGAAGTTTGTAATTTCATCTTGGTGATGACCATAAATAAGTACCATAGTATCGCAATAGTATCAATAATATTGTTCGTTTTCCATACTTTCATTTGTGTTTATTATTATAACAGCTCCTATATATTCTTTTAAACCATCTTGTATAGCCATGAATAATATTTATTGTCTCCTAAATTTTATGATTCTTTTCATTGTGCACTCCGATTATTTTCCAAAAAGACTTTAATTATGTATTCATCTCACCTAAATATTCCATTTGCTTCGACCTAGACTATCCTCTTTATCTTATTTCAATATCTGATTATCAAATACAACTAATAATCCAATACTCAAAACTAGTTTATTACTATTGTTATTACTTTCAGTTCAGGAATCTTTGAGGAATATTTGAGGAAACCAAAATATTTCCGATATTTTTATTTCTATTTAATTAGAGATTTAGAAGTAAATTGATCAAAATCATAAAAAATTTTTTTTTTGTTGAGTAAACATTTTTAAAGGTAATTTAGCCTCAATGTGTATGCATATGCTACTGTATTTATATAGGCACCATATATACAAAATCTTTGATAAAGTAAAAGAATCCTAAATTTTGTAGAAAACATTTGTATAAATCTTAAGTTAATACCGTTGTGTTATAAATATACGGAATTGGTTTTCATTTTTATTTGCTTATATTTATTATTATTGTTGAAATTTATATGAAAGATATTTCAACATCCCTTCTGACCCAACAGTATATTTTACCTTAAAAGTATATAACGACAATATCATCGTATTTTTATTATATAAGTAATATTTAGAAACAAAAGACAAAATTCATTCTACATACAAACATAGCTATTATACAATAAAATTACAGCAAACCCACGTAAACTACATCTAAGTAGAAATGTTTGTAATGAAACATGGTTATTGGTAGCTTTAAGGTAGGATATAAAATTTCATCATTCACCTGTGAATAAAATGTTGAATACACTTACAGGTGAATAAAATACAATTTTGATATTTCTTTCCAGTTTTGTATTTTTTGTTTTTTTTTTTTTTAAGAAACAAAAAAATAAAGGTAAGCGACACTGGAGAATAATGTTGGGGAAAAGAACACTTTATGTAACTTTTTCTTTTATCATAATAATTTTTTTTTTTTTGTTATGCGAAGAAAAATTCCCATTAACAGCCCACATTAAGAAACATTGCCTAAAGACTATTTGGGATTGAGATTTTAATGTTATGATTGTAGGGTATCTTCTAATGTATAAGATACTACAATCAGTAATTATTAAGCATTTACAGGATGTTCCATTAAATTGTTGCATTAAAATTTAATAATTTGACATAAAAATTCTTATAAATAAAATCATGTTTCTGTCGCAAACTGCTAGTTCATTTACAACTGCTCTTTTGTATACCTTGCCTGAATCTACAAAGCTATGTCAAAAATTTGAAATGAAATTAGTTACGCCATACGTCAGAAATAAGTCACCATTTTTATACATTTGAAATTTGAAAAGTATTGGTCATTGAAACCTAGTAAACAGTTAAACAGTGGCATTTTAAGAACTTTAAGTTCCAAATTTCCAATTTTTAGAGGCGGTAGCAATTTAAGACAATTTTAGAGGTGTAGAAAGAGGTAAGAAAACATATTATACCAAGCAAATTAATTTCTCATCATAAAGATCATTGTACTAAAGAAGGAAATAAAACTCTTTCTTGAAATCATATTGAACAAAACAAGACACTCGGTAAGACCATAAAACAAAAGGAGAATATAATCAGGAAGAAAAAGAAATATGATTTTATTTTATTACCTCAAAAACAAAAAACAAAACTTTTGACTAACTATACATTTATTACATGGTAGAAATTAATGAACTTTTTATATCTTTTACTAATAAATGAGTAACTAAATAACTATTCTACTTGTATAGCTCGCCCTAACACACAGATTAACAAAAATACCAAAAATGTAATAAAAATTTATTATGTGTTAGAATTAAAATCAACACAAAACAATATAAAAAAAGCAAAGGAACAAAAGCAGAATCAAATATTAATTTTTGGAAGGTTTCGAAGACAAATTTTGTTCCAGATTTTATAGTTAATAAATTTAAGAAAAAAATGGGTTTATTGTAATTAGTATCACATTATGTAGGTTATTTAATAACAAAATATTAAGTGAAAATTGTATTTAAAAGGTTATGTTTAAATTTTGTGTAAAGCAATTCCTAGATTTTGTGTTGATCTTTGAAAGGACAGTGAGAAATTTGTGAAAGTAGTTTATTACAACAGTTTACGTTTTAGGAAGTTCTTCAATAATTTTTATTTTAATTTATTATTACAATAGATTTACAAGTTTATATATGCTAAGAGTAGCCATTTATAGGATCCTAGAATAGTTGTATTCTAAAACAATATTATCCGCATCTATATGTATTTCCAAATGAAACACAAAATTTTTACGATTTCCGATCAAAACTACACGAGAAACTAAGATTATTTGGTACTTATTCAAAAATTAGGTCCAACATCGTTGTTAAAAATTGTTATTAGCCACAGGTCAATTTGAGCTAAGCTCAAGAATAATAATGGCGGCTCAATATTAAAGTTGACGAGTCATGTCACATAAAATTATGAAAATTAGAATTTGTGTACGCTGTTTTAGTTCTTTTTGCATATAAGAACTAACAAATTTTTTTGACGTACAATATTTATTAGACTTGACAACACGGTTGCAAAATTTAATTATAGATTTAAAAAAGGTCTTTTATTAATAAATTTTATTAAAAAATTTTGAATATCAAAAGCGAATGTAGATTATAATCTTTTAATTTGATTGAAAATTGTCGTATTCATTTCAAATTTGTTTTCTATTTTATCCTTCATCTTTAATATTAGTATTGTTTACACAGTCTGATTGGACCTTAAAAGTAATATAAAGTCTAAATGAAGTTATACGCGATGAACGTTGAAAATTACTTCAAGTCTAAGAGAAATTTCATACAAAATTACTGGACCATGTTTTAATTTTAAAGGACAATAGAAAAATGAAAAAAAAAACAACACATTGTCTGCTAGAATAAGAGAAAAAAAAATAAAGAAAAATAAAATTTTTTTTTGCAAAATTGGATTTCTCTATTCTCAATAATTGGAATCCGTTGTTGTTACTTTATAACAATAACAAGAAACAGATCTAACGCTAAAGGACTTTAAAATTAAGAGTAAAAATATCAAACAATAATAAATATCTAGGCAAGGAGTGATAGCATTTTGTAACAACAACACTATCGAACAAGTGAGGTGCACATACAAATACACAATCACACATAATCAATAATGGAAAAAAAGTAAAATCATATTTAGAGAAAAAAAAACTATTATAAAAATCCAATTTTAATCTTTATTTTTGCTGTGAACATTGTTGATCTGATTCGAAGCTATACTAGTCTGCACTAGGTAAATATCCTTAGGTTATCAACATAAATAGTAAATTTGAACGAAATACTCATTATTAATGGTGAAAAAATGAAAGAATAAAATCGCGAAATGTTTATTCTTCTTCATATACTCGTTAGACAGCTACATAAAACTTTGGAATTTCAACTTATCCTGATTTTGTTCTCGAAAATTGCAATTTTATAAAATTAAAGTTTTAAAATATTTAAAAAAAAAGTTTTCAATACTAAGTATAGCATGGTTTGAATTAGATATTTTTTAGGACAATTCCTTAAACTTTTATGTTTGTAGCTAATACTTCCGTGAATTATGTAAGGATGCAATGAATAAATGAACGTACCAAGTTTTACTGTTCAGAAGCTCACTAAGTTTTAACGCCAAATTTTCAACGTGAATTTATTAATTCGTGATTATGTCAGATAACAGTCTGTTTCAACGGAAATTCATTTATCCGTGATTGTGTCCGTGAACTTCTGTTACGAAATTTTTATTAAACTAATTTTTATGGAATCCGGATATTTGATTAATCAAATTTTGGGATAGATAAAATAAAGTTAGAAGATCTTCTAACTAAATATAGTGTTTAACAGGAGCCTACTTTTGACCAAATTGAGATAACAAATTTTGGGACTTTTTCGTTGAAATCCGGTCCACATTTTTAATTTCTACCACAATATTGAACGGAATTTTTCCCAAAGAATTTGCGCCCTACGAAGGTCCCGTTTCACAATTTACCACAATAATGAACGAGATTTTATTGTATAACAAAAAAATCATGCTCATGGGGCCCTACGAAGATCCGATTTCACAATTTTTAGAAATATGTTGAACAATCATATGCCATTATTGAAATTTTAAGGCAAGGTCTTGATTGATAAAATAACAAATTGCACTTAAAATTCAATAGCAAAAAATTATAATAAAATCTTAAATTTCAAAATTTACTGAGTCATGATAATAATTAGTAGTTCTAGAATTACAAACGATTATACGTGAATTCATTTACTGTTCTGCAGTAAAAGTTTTTAAGTTTCGCCACTGATTTTTGAACTTTAGTTCAAATGACTATTAACAAAGGTATGACAATATTTTTAGTTAATGTGTGTACAGTTTTAATTACTTACGTCACTCTAAACTATTTTCATACATGTATGTATGTATGTATTTTTTTCGCTATATATACATACAACGTGTATTAGCATACATTATGTTTTTATATTTTGAAAATACTCCATTGTTTTTTTTTTATTATTATTCTTTTATTGTTAATTATTCATATTGTATGCACATTCTTTACTTTAGTTTTAGTTTACCTACTAATACTCTTCTCAAAAGAAAGAAAACAATAGAAATTTCAATGATTGTTTTTTGGCAATTGTTTATAAAATGGAAAACATGTGTTCAAAAAAAAAAAATTCTTTCATGTAATTTTCATTGAAATAAAAAAAAAAAAATGATGATAAGGTAAAAGTTTATAAATATAGCGAAAATTATTTAAATTTAATTATGTGTTAATTATTCAATAGGGGGAATTTAAAATGTAAATATTTAAAAGCATTGGCTTCGTCATTGGTATATTTTTAGTTTTAGAAAGTTGAAAATCAAAATTTAAAATAATATTTGTTAATTGTACTTAATTTATTTTTAATAAAATTCCACAAAATATTAGAATTTTTAATTGCATGTAGAAAATTTATAGAATGAGGGTCAGAATTGATTATAATATTAATATATTGTGTGAGTAAGAGATGGGCAATTTCACTGTTCAAAGATAGTATAAGATATAATTTCAAAAATAGTATGTATAATATTCTTTAAAGTTTTACTATTCAATGCCACCCAATTTATAATATTCAAGTTGAAGAGCCTAAAAATACCCAATTTATTGAAATATAATTAAAATAATTTTGAAAAACAATCCAATTTAAATTTATCTACATTATTGATACATTAATTTACGACAGACTAGAAACCTACCTATATAGTTAAAACTCTATGTCTCAATGAAACTTGGACATAACTATCTATCTATGCCCTATACTCCTCCTAAGGAGTGAAGAAGTGGGGGAAAAAAATAAAAACGAACCATAATTTTTTCCTAAATTTTGTTAATTTTCGTAATTATTCGTGAGTGTACGAATGACCGTAATTTATACCGCAGCTATTTATTAAATCTAATATATATATACAATCCTAGACCTTGAGCATTTCAAAAATATTTTGCATTATATAATTTAGTTTTAATTAAAAAAAAAAAATTATTTAGAATAAACAATAGTGGTTGCGCTTCTATAACAAAGAGAACAAGATCATAAATCATATTATTAAATTGAAAGAATTAAACTTTATTTTAAAAATGTCAAATAACTAACTTGAAAATTAGTTTTCTAAAAAAAATTATTTCATATACACATAAATGCATATATATGGGTGTAAATTTTGAAAGGCATGAAAAATAGCTGCCCTTTAATTGACATAAATTCTATATAAAATTCTATACAAAATATAATGTCGTATACCTAAGAATGTAAAATAAATATTTTTGGAAAAATTATTACACATACGTAAAAAGAAATCTTTAATTACACTTTCCCGAAAAAAAAAACAAAAAAAGAAATACAAAAAGACATTCCTGTCATATTGTACCTGTACATTTTTTGCTCGGGGGTCACAGCGTTCTAAGTCTTATCATAATATTTTTTTTTATCTAGAACAAGTAAATCCAATATAACCCCCATTAATATTTTTAGATTGATAGGATATAAAAAGCTTACCTCTATATACACCTAGTGACGAATATTTTGATGGATGAACCATATATTTTGTATATATATATAAATATAAGAAAAACCAATATTTTAAAATATAAATGATTTTTCCCCCATTTTTGTTCTTTTTGAGGTTAAAAACAGAAATGAATTTTGTTTTTGGTTAAAAATGAAAATTCATTATATATTCAATTCAAAGAGCTTAGGATGTTGACACGAATTATATACATACATAAATGTATATTAGTAAGTGTACACAAATACAATGATAATAATAAAGATTAACATTGGAAATTCAGATTAAAATTGAAATTTGTATAAGGAAGAGAATTTATGCGGAAGCAAAATGAAGGCAAAAGATTACATGAAAAAATAAAATGAATATTTCTATTATTATAAGGATTTTAAGTAAGGATACATTACTGTATTAAATACAGAAGTACATATATACGTATGTATGTATTTAGGTTTGATTGTATGCTGAATGGAAAATGATAAATAATCTTTCCTTTTCGTCTCTTGTTTTTTTTTTATTTTATTTTTAATGCCTTTTTCCAAGTTATTTTAGCTCATTTTATTTATTATTGTTTTTTTTAATAAAATCGATGAGAAATTTTTCCCTTAAAAATTTTGCACCCACGTAACATGCATTCATTAATTTAATAAATAAAATTCAATAAAATTAAGTGTGAATATTTTTTAGGCGAAGTTACAGTGTCTTAATTACTTGGCATTCAAAAATTTCATTCCATTTGAACACTCATATTTAATATTTGGTGATCATAGACACTGTAATTCATATATCATATAGTGATGATTGGCTACAAAATGTATGAAAATTTGAGAAGGACTAATTCAAAACTTGGTAACTAATTTTAGGCCAAACTATTCTGCAGACATAAAGTGGCAGCAATTATAAATGTAATGTACTTATTCAACGACGGATCTACCATATATGCAAAACAGGCATATACAATGAGCGTCGGTAAATATGGGCGCAATTATTATGTGCAATGTTTACATAATATCCGCATAGCGCGCCGGACAACTGTGAACCGCACCAGTGCTTATTTAAATTAACGTGATAATTATTTACATTCCCGAAATATTTGAACTCTTGTTCATTTCATTCGGGCATCTGTTGTACAACACTTGTACATTTCTTTTGTATTTTTTGCCTCTCAAATTTTTTTACCGATTCGTCCCAAAAATATTATTTTTAATGGCATATTTCAACTATTTGTACCATGATCAGCATTTGCTCTTCTATCACAAAACGGTATAAACCAAAATCACCATGTCCAAAAGACCATTTAAATTAACCTTTTCAGGAACTCATTTTTTTCTTCTCATTTTTGATTTCTCTTACACCACAAATTGTAAAAATTTGACAACTCTAGTCTGTACAATTTTAGGACATTAATAAATATGAGCTACTTACTCGAAATTAAAAAATTGCTATTTACTGAACCTTAGCAAAATTTGACATCTCATTTCTTTGGAGCTCTTTCAATAACTTTTTTCAATATTCTTTCTTTCAATAACTTTCATTAATCCATTATTATGTTAAAGACTTTTTAAATTTTTGTTCTCCTCCTCAATATATGCAAAATCAAGTACAACTAAGTATTTATCCTGAATTTTCTTAGTAAATGTAACAATGATAGTTTGTTCGCTCTTCAACTTGTTGAAATAATAATAAACTAATCACATTGATTGCCAATATCAAATAAATTTTAATTTAATTAGTAATTTTTCTTTGTTTCTGAATTAATCTTTACGAATGTTTACTGATATAATTATGAACTTCAATGCTACAAAATATTTGAATTTCAAAAGGTAAATTTATTTAACCTGGAGAGAAAATACAAAGCTCCTACGGCCTAGAAAATTATAAATATTTTTCCATTTGTAATATTATTATACGATTTTAAGGTATAGATTGCTTTTAAAGCAAATTAAATTCAATATATGGAAAATTAGATTGGTTTTGATGATTTCTATTGAAGTTTCAATAACCGAAAATGGTTATGTGGGTGTTAAATTCAAATTTAGGTAAATATAAAAATGTATATTAAATGGAAAAAGGATAAATATATCTGACAAGGGATAATATGCTTAATTTTATACAAAAAAAGGATAACAATTTTTTTTTGTTCTCTTTTAATTTGAATTTTTCTTTTTTTGTTTTCTTCACTTTATTTTACTTTTAGGCATAAATGAAACACAAAAATTCATCCACGCAAAATTTATTTTTATTGTAATAAAAAGTGTAATATACTAAACGTATGAATACAAGGGTAGGCAAAAATTCAAAAGTTTTCAGAAATCTCTAAGAACTGAACCAAGAGTAGAAAAATATTCAAAAGAATACAGAGCTCTCTAAAAACTGATCTTGTTAAATCCAGGAAAATTAGTTCTAGGTTCCTTATGCGTAAACCACATTTGCTTCATTATCTAATATCGTAAATTTACATTGTGCTTTGAACTCGTAAATTCCACCTTATTTAATAAATATTTACAATATTCCAAGACAGCTTAATTCATTCATTTACGAAAGCTTAGCGGGAAAAAATATTTCACATTGTACTAAAATTTTTGTGCCAACCTCTGTATACCATAAAAGAACCGAAAATGTTAAATTTTTTTAATTTAAGGTGAACAAACTTATCAAGGACTTACAAAATTTCAAGAGGACTATTAATTTTTTTATACCGAAATTTTACATTAAATTTATATTTTTTTTCTCTGTTTTTATTATTTGTTTCTTTTTGCGTGTTATTGGAAAAAGAGATGAAATTAATAGGATAACTGTGTCCTTTATTATTTAATCCCATTTTCTTACACATTTTCTATGTTGTTGAAACGATTTCATTTTACTTTTGTTTTTAGGTTCCAAGTGTACAAGAATATATATGCAAGTACGCAAGTATATGTAGTAATGTTTTCGGGATCGGTAAATTAATAAATTATTTATGAAAGACTTCTAAAATGAAAAATATGATTAGAATTTTTGATGGTTCTTTCATGTTTTTTGCGTAAGTAAGTCAGTATTGATGATTGATTGAATTAAGAATTTGATATTAATGAAAAAATTGGATTATTTTTTGAATATCTTTTAATTAATAAATTTTATAATTGAAGTTAATTAAATGATGTCGACCTAATTTTATGAATAGGATGCTAAAATAGTTCAATTACACACAGAATTTTAAGATTTATTAAAATGGAACTTTAAAATTAAAAAGGTATTGAGAAATTTGTTGTCTCTTTATTGGTTGGAAACTAATTCCATAATAGGAGCCCGATAATGAAAACGGAGCAAGAGATCTTTTACTAATTTTAAGTTTATTCAAAAAAAATTCTTTTTGTTCCATAGCAAATGAAAAATGAAAAGAAAATAACCTTTTCAGAAAGTTCAGCTTAGTTGCATAATAACAGCCGTACAAAAACAATTAAATGTAGAAAATAAGGCGAAAAAAGAAAAATGTTTTACCATATTTTTGATCAGCTCAAAGCATTCTATCCCTTGTCTTGTTACAAGTGTCGGAGTCTTGTTACAAGTGTCGGAGCATCTTACTTCTATATTAAAATTGAAATTATAAAACGATGTTATTCGTACGCGATTATTCATAAATAAAATTAATTCTGTTCCTAGAGTCCCAAGTCGCATTACCGTAAAGAATTTAAAGAGAATAATTAAAAATTTACAATTTTCTTGGACTTTCTCAAATTACTATAATCAAAGTTTAAATAAAATTCATAAAAAATCAATTAACTTTCAATGTGAATTAACAGAAAAAATTACAAATTTCACGCCTCAAATTAGAAAATTATAAAAATACCGAATTCTTGTTTGTCCTTTCTGCAATTAATTGTGCATGTGGCTCAGTGTTAAATGATTCTTAAAAATCAAATAAATTTCAAATATTTTTCCCAGTTCTAATTCAATTGTAAACACAAGTTCATTTTTAATCCGTGTATTATTTCACTTTTGCTAAAAAAATAACGCCATAGTATAAAGACTTTCCACTTTTTGTTTTTAATAAGTCTCTTTGTTATTAAGAACTTTTTTAATAGCGTAGGTCAAGTTTGGCACACTTTTTTATTGGCACACTTTTTATTGAAAGAATTACAAATTTTTCTACATAGTAAATGACATTAAAAAAAAAAAATTATACTAATTTGAAATCTTGATTTACATAAATGCACGCGCCTCACAGCAAAACAAATTTCAAATAAAAAATGAAAAAAATTTCTCTACTTTGCTCTCTTAATACACACTTTGAGTTTTTCATTTTGAAATAAATTTTCATCACCCCATCATCATTATTTTGTCCTTTTTATTTAACCGTATTGAAATTATTGACAAATTTTTTTTTTATCACCCTTAAATTTAGAATAATGAAAAAGGAAAATAATAAAAATCCTTTACCCTATAAATCCTTACAATTAAATTAGGAACGCCTAAGGATAAAGTATATATACCAAAAATAATATTAAACTTAAAGTAAAGTAGTCCACATTTGGAAATAAATTTTTTTTTGTTTTTTTTTTTTTTTCTGAAAATTCTCAATTTGAAATTTTTCATTTTTATTACATTTATACTTGAATGAATAAAGAAACTTTAAAATTCCCAAAGGGGACATTTACTTACGAGTTTTTATTTCTCGATCGAAAATAAAATAGAGTGACAAAATTTTATAGTTGCACCAGGCAACTGTTGGTTATAAGCAAGCGATGCAAGAAATTCTGGTCATGATTCATTGGTAGTGCAAATGGAATTCTTAAACATCTATTATTTGCAAACCGGTCTACCATTTATACAAATTGGAATTGACTACGAACTGTTCGTGAGAATTTTTTAAAAATCAAATGAGACGTATATATGAGCAATGAGTATGTTATTTACTTCTGCTGTTCATTGCACCGGAATGGATTTTTGCATTTGCCGTGATATAAAGTTGGTGTCGTGACGCATTGTCACTTCGGAAGAAGCATGAATTTAGCAGAAATGGTATGGTAGTTGGAATATTATAATTAGTTATCCTAACTGCTTTGTTTTGGAGCAAAAGTCCCTTAGCTGTATTAAGTGCAAAATCATTTATTCTTGGTTTATTCTTTTACAATTAAATTCATATTTCAAAAATCTGAAGAAAGTGGGAAAAAAATGTATAACTGGTTAAGAACAGATATGCAAATCTGCAAAATTTTTGGCGGTTTTCGAAAGTATAAAGTAAGTGAGCATATTTTTATCACATATGCGTACAATAAAACAAGCCAAAATTTTTGGAAAAATTTAAACTTTAACTTTGTAAAATTCTGGACTACTCATGGATTATACAGCATCACCCTATAATTAGATATTTACCCTATAAATAGATTTTCAAACGAAAAAAGAAAAGCAAATTGATAAGGATTTTTTAAAGGATAAAATTTTTTATTTTGTTTTAATTCTATTTTGGGACAATCAACTATATAGTGTGTGATGTGTGTTTGTGATATTAAACTGAATGCAAAACAGTAAAAATGAATGCAACATTTCAAAGATCAAGGTCAATCAATTTCAAACTCTCATATTATAAAATTTTTTTCCCTTTCATTTAATTTTTTTTTAAATTACACATGCACATTAAATTTTTAAGGATATTTTCGAAATACATCACTATTATAACACTTTTACTGTACTTTGTGCTGTAAACAAAATTTTTTTTCCTCTAATATACGAAAATTATTGTAAGTAGGGCAATTTCATTACATTTTAAGTATATATACAGGAATACAAGTGAAACTTTTATAAAATTTTTCTTCAAGGCTATATAAGAGAATTTCAAAGAAGGGTGAAATCAAAATTAAATACAAAAATTCCGAAAAAAATTTGATGATTAAAAGTAGACGAAGAAAGAGGACAAAAGAGGCAACCAAAAATGTGGAAGGGAAGTGGAGAAATTTTTGTTTTAATAATGCAATTTTATCGATTGATTTATATACAAAAAGAAAAAGAAAAAAAAACTAAATGAAAAATGAATCCTGCATGCACTCACAGACACTTTATTCACGCACGTACATTCACATGCATTTAAATAAGGATATAAAGTAAAGTATACGATTCCTGTACTCTTGTTTTCTTTTAATGCAGACATGGTGAAAGTGTTTTTTTTTTTACTATCATGGTTTTACAGTATCCTTGCATTATACATTTAATGAATTTTATATTACTCAGACACACAATATTTGTATTATTATGCTTAAAAATAAAAGCAGGTAAAAAAAGGATAATAAAAAATTCTTTTGAGTTTCTCATTCCATTTGCAATGCATACATAATGAGACTCAACACATGTAAATTTAAAAAAAAAATCTTCTAAAATTAAAATTTCATGCAAGAATTAAATTGTACAATAAGAAAAAAAAAATATTAAAAGCAAAACTTAAATTTTATGCAATTTCGGAATAAGATTTTGGGTGCTTTATAAATAATTTTGGTAAAAATCGATTTTTCGAGATCGATACGTATATGAATACGGGTTGTGCCTATAAATGCCGTAACTGTTACAAGCTCGCCAATATTCTATGACAAAATCTCAAAAATCTGTACAAAACATAGCACTTCACCAATAATCGTTGATAATTTCGACCATTCACAATTTAAATCCCTAGAAAATATTGAATTGGGAAGTTTTTTAAAGTGAATATTTATGGTCCAAACCAAAATTAACAAAAATCCTCTACCACTTTATATTTCAACAATCAAATAATAAATGAACTCATGAAATTTGCATAAATCGAACAATAGACATTTTTAATTGAAAATGTACAAATATCGCCAATCGGGCCAAATCAAATTTTACAATTTTGACCAAATCATATTTAATTACCCCTATAAACCCATTTATGAGGAAATTTGAAGAACTGCTATTGAAATCAAATTTAGATTAAAATTGGCATAAGGCGAGCTTAAGTATTTTAATATTTCATATTTTTTGAAAATTACTAGTCGGTAAAACCTATTTAAAATACAAACTTCATTAAATACTTTTTTACTATAAATATCAAAATTTATTGGATTTTGTCCGATTTTTAATTAATGGGAAAGTTTTTTATAACTTGATTTTTATGTAAATTTACCTTTACGACTCATATATCATTCGTATATGGTGTTAGGCATATTATAGTTTTTATAAACTCTTGAGATAGACTAAATTAAGGCAAATGTTATCTGATAATTTATAACTTTTTATTCTGCAAAAAGATTTATTGGCTTTGATGTAAAAAAAAAAGCATGCATTGCAGTTTTAATCATGTCAAAATTAAATAGTCTTGCAGAAGAAGGGGAAAAAAACAGTTCGATTGTATTATATGGTCATGTGTTAAACCATTGATGTCTGATAGGGTTAAATAAAATTTAATTATTTTTTTTTGTTATTTATAAAAATAGGGTTGGGTGTTGAAAAATTATTGCGTCTATTATTCTTATATATTGTTTTTTTATAAAAAATTCAGAACAGGTATTTACTTTTTATAGTTTAAAATCTCCCTTTCAATAAAAAAATTCAAAATTATATCAAAAAATAAGAAAGGGTTAACATTAACACATTAAATATTTACGTATAAAAATTATCGATTTAATAAAATAAAAAAAATCCGTAAAAATGGAAGGGATCATACTACGTTTATTTAAAAATGACTGCTTTTAAATGGAAAATTAGGTACTTACTTGTTATATCGTATATAAAGAATATACAAATGATTTTAGAATTGTAAATTAGTTCTTCTCTATTGTTATGCTGCATTGCGTTTTAATTGTGATTAAAAATTCTGTTTTGATGTAATCATATCCTTATTATCATTGTAAATATTTTGTAATTGACAAGTTATTTTAATTTTAAATCGTTAGTGTTGAAAGAAGAGTTAATTGAATTGTTTTAATTCGTTCCTGTTTAAAATTTTTGCTTCAACACCAATTTTATTCATTTCAATTTTTTGAATTGAATAAGTATATGGGTATTTGAGTGTTTTTATTATTCCATTCCAAAGGAATAGAAATTAGCTTCGCATATTCTCTGTTAAATGCGTCACTTATTAAATTTGTAAAGTAAAATTTAACTTGCCAAATTACCTTCCACTTAAATAATTTTCAACCATAACATTGATATTGATTGTGCCTACTAAAATAATTACTTAATTTTTAACATTTTATGTAAAACAAACAAATAAATATAACTTAAGCATAAAAAAAACAGCTAAACAATGTTATGATGTCGAACATGTTCGATTTCGTTTGATACCATTTAGAATTTGATGAACATGTTCGATAGACTTGTTCGATAAATTTGATTTAAAATTTTGTTAGGTTTTTAATATTAAAAATTGGCATAAATAATAAAATGACATCAAGGCTAACAAAAGTTAGAACTCGTCACGTGAACAGAATTAAATATGATGAGGAGAATTAGATAAAGTTCTCTTTTTTTCATCAAACAAAATCTATAATATCAATTAAAATGCATAGCATTTATACACATCAAACTTTCATCAAACTTTCAATAAATCAAACAAAAAGTATGAACAATGTTTGAAAGGTGAAATCTGCCTTAACTATAATTATTTTATTTTTTTTCTTAAATTATAAGTAATTGAATTGATTGCTTTTCCACTTAAGTAAGTTAAAAAATTGTAAAATTAATTAAGACTTAATGCGAAATTTCTATAATAACTTTAATTTTTCCCTTTATGTAATCATTAAGTATCCACTTTGTACTGATAATTTCCAACAATTTAGAAATTTTATTACGCAACTATATATAGATATTTGTTTACAAATTTGCAAATGCCATTTAAATGCTAAAAATCATTAATTTAATTACATAGCTTTAAATCTGCAAAATGATGAAATAAGAATTTAAAATATAAGTTTGCCTTAATTTAAAAATTATTTTTTCTAATTGAATTTGTGTAAAGAAAACGCGAATATAAAAATTACGTATTTAAGGGAATCATTGGAACATGTAATTCACCTGAGAATTAACTAAACTAAGAATAAAAATATATTTAATTATTTTCATTCACGTAAGGAAAAAATAAAATTAGAATATTTTTATAGTTTTTTTTTTCAACTAATTAAAATAGACAAAAAAAAATAAATTTTTTCTGTATTAGCCAAGTTAATTTGAAACAAATGAATGATAATTTTTAGTAAATAAGTTTAGATTAGTTTAATGAACAAGCCAAGCAACTAATGGAGATTATTTTAATTTTCTGAATTAAAATATCAATGTAGAGTGTTGGTATTATCGCAATAACACACCATACTTAACAACATTACATCATTGTTGCGCTCTGCTCCCTCAAAATTACAAATAATGTGGCAATTAAAATTAAAATGTCAGTATTTCTTATTAATCTACTTAAAACCATAATTTACTTTTAATAAAATTTAATAATATGGGCAACTTTTATGAGAAGGTTTCCAAAATTTTACACCTCCTATAGTAACCAAAACTTGAGATGGCTTAATTTAAACTCTGGTTTATGCTGCAAACATTTTATATGTATTCACGGGTCTCCAATTCCTCAACTTACTTTGTAAAAATTATTCTCTATAGTAATTTTATCATATGAGCAAATTAAGAGATTTTTTTATAAGAGAGATCTTCCACCGATTTTTTAGACCTTATTACAATTTAACAGTAAACATTGCTTTCAAAAACCAGAATAGTTTCCAGAAGCTTTCTTTTCTTAATAATTTGTAAAATATTATATGCATATAAGCTTCCTGGTTTATTTTCTAAATTTCCCACACATACACAACATTAATATTCGTATTCAATATGTTTTTATCATTTAATTTGAACTTCATTTTCATTATATTTAGTCCATTTAATTACAAAATATTCAATTTTCATCATCGAATACCCGCGATTTCATGCTATCATTTGGGTCTACTCATTATCGATAATTTCACTTAAACTTCATTCCTGCGACCTTCATTATCACATTCTAAAACAAAGAATACTTATTACTCGTTTACAAGAATAATATTAGGGAGTCCGCAAGGATGGCATTTTATTTTTAGTTCCCAAACAAATTTTCATCATTTAAACCAGAAATAATATAAAAAACAAGACCTCGAATGCAAAAATTTCTTTAGAAATTCAATACAAACTAAGAATTTTTTTTAGTTTTAGTAATTAGTAATTAAAAGTTTCACTTAACTTTGCCTGAAAATAATGATATTCCCTTATTTTAATTAATTATATATTGTTTTTCTAATTTTTAATCCCTTTTTCCCTTCTAATTATATAAGGATAATGATTATATGAATATCATTGAATAAATTTTTTTTTTTAGTTTTAGTATAAAAATACAATTGTGTATTCTTGTATTACAAAGAGGTTCTCGTAATCACCTTAAAACCAGACCATAGAAATCTACTACATGTATGTATAGGTGTACATTTTGCGTACATCATTATTGTATCTTTTGATAATGCATGTACATTATATATAAGGATATCAAATTATCATACGCCAAAAGAAAGAAAATTAAAAATTAATCTCTTTAATACAAAAATATTGTGTACTTACAATCATCTAACTATATATATATAAAAATATAGAAAGGATTCAAAGGATATTTTTTTTTTCTTCTTATTTTTATGTGTTTTCCTTGATATTCATGTTGTGCATAACTGTTTTACCAGAACGTATCATATTATATATTTTTAAAGTTGCTTACTAATGTTGATCTCAGATAAAGATAACGGAATCAAGATATTAAAAATAAATAAAGTTTTGACTGAAAAAAAAATTCTCTTTACTTAGACGTGTACGAAAAAAAGGGACTTAATTTAACCCTTTTGAAGGTGATGATATGATTATGGCTTCCCTACATATACGTATATGAAAATGTTTAATCTATTTACATAATATCATTGTAAGTAAGTAATATAAATAAATTTCCATTAAGTAAAAATACGTACGTATAGAACTATATATAAAATTGAGGAAGGTTGATCGAAAAGTTTTAAAAATGTTGAAATTTTTATTGTAAGAAAGTATGAAACGAAATTGAAGCTTTTAGAAATCAGAGAGATATCGAAACGATAATAAATTCAACCACAACCCGAACAGAAAATTTCTTAATCAATTTTTTGTTCAATACCTAATATTATTCGTCAACTTGTATGAAAATGTACTTAAAAAGTTTCTTAATTTAAAAGAATACAATTCGGTTCTTAAACCTGTTCTAATCTTCCGGTGTACATGTATAATAAATAAATAATATGTGACAAATTTAATTTTAAGAATAACCTATAATAATTGATTGATTTTAAATATGTCCTTGTAAAAATAACATAAGTGTAGTAAAAAAAACTTGAAGAGAATAAAAATTACACCAACGAATAAACAAAAAATTATAGTAAATTTGCTACTGTGTACAAATTTAACTGCAAAAATTGCTTTTGTAAAAATAAAAATACCCTAAAAAGTGATAATATTGCTCCATATATAAGTCGGATGAGCCTCTTAGGGTTATCATTTATCTGGTGTTTTTTCTAGTAAAATCAAAATTTTTACCAGTAAAATTTTATTCCGATTTTGCCACAAATTCACATTTTGACTAAGTAATCTGCAAAATCTTTTTTCAATTCGACTATTTTTGGTTGGTTGCTTAGTTGAATTTTTAACTATAACCAGTACCTCGTTCATTTCACGAACCTTTTACATTCGTAATATTTTTGTTAGAAATAATGTCAAAAATCCAGTCAAGCTTTAATCACACTGCGAAAACAATCCCGCTTATTAAATCCAAATGAGATAATGAAATGGCCGTATTATTTTCGAAAAAATTTTCAACCATCCCACATATAAATTGCACATGATAATAAAAATGATTATTTTTCATAATATTGAATTTGATAATACATTCATATTATATAAGTACAAACACAATATATTGTAATGGCATTATAAAATGAAAGGATAAAAATTAAAAAAAAAAAACAAGAAAAAAAAAATTACAATTTAATTTTCCCTCATACATATAAAGTACACGGTTCTGAACCAACGTAAATGACTCATTTATAAGTTAAAATTTTACATATGCCTTTATATACCATGCATGTACGTAGATATGTTATGCATAAAATACCAGTTGATTCTCAATTTTGTTAAGAAAGATATATATATACAATAAAATCACCCACATCCGTTCTCTTATATAATATATCCTGAAGGTCTTATTAAGGCTGAATGAGAGAGTTTTAACCATAATTTTTAAGATATTTTTATGTTACAAAAATGTTATTTTGTTGTTTAGCTGGTGATAAAAAAAAATTTTCGAATTTTAATAGGGGGTCGTGCAAAATTTTAAAAAATTTTCAATTTTTTGCCAAGGTAGGGGGTCGTGCAAAATTTTAAAAAATTTTCAACTTTTTGCCAAAGTAGGAGGTCGTGCAAAATTTTAAAAATTTTTCAATTTTTTACCAAGGTAGGGGGTCGTGCAAAATGTTAAAAAATTTTCAATTTTTTGCCAAGGTAAGGGGGTCGTGCAAAATTTTAAAAAATTTTCAATATTTTGCCAAGGTAGGGGGTCGTGCAAAATTTTAAGAAATTTTCAATTTTTTGCCAAGGTAAAAAGAGTAAAGATTATATACGTACTCTGACATAAATCGGAAAGGAAGAATGACAAAGAGCGAAACATTTAAATTATTACGTAATAACACATGAAAGTATATATTCTGTAAGTGTGTGTCTCCAGGGCATCATATTTAATTAAATATTTAAATTTATTTGTACAAAAGTTAAAATTATTGAAATTTTTTTACGAAAAGGGAGAAATTCCCACTACTTATATTTTTTAATATTTTATATAAAAATCATTTTTTTTTCGATGAAATATAGCTAGATGACAGATAACTCATAATATATGGCTGACATATGTAAAAAGAATAAATAACATTAAGATTTCTAGTATTTGACAATTTAATTTATGGCATGTTAAATTTCTAGAAGAAAACTACTAGCCACCAGGATGGATTTAAAATATTTTTGAATAAGTATGTTGTTATAAATCTTCATATATACCAGATTAGTTACTGTCGGATTTCAAAAAGTATTTGCTTGTTCCGCTTGATTTTCTGTGCGTCTATAGAAACAATTATACATTTTGTAAACATTTTATAATTAACTTATTCTTCTCAAAGAGAAAACAGAAAAGTGTATAAAAAGAATTAAATTTATGACATCTACTCTCCTATTAACAACTTCGATTGCTAAAAATTAGAATTTTGTTGTCAAATATATTATAGCTTTAAATTAGGCTTCAAATTGCATGAAAATAAAAATTGCAAATATGTTTAAACATCACTAAATCACTTTTGGTCTACACTTAGTATGTACCAATATTTTACCGACAATACTGATAATTTTAACAAACATACTTTGACCACCTTGCTATTTTTATATTTGCTCACTATAATTTACGAATAAAAGCAAATTGATTATACTTGCTTACATTTTAAAATTATTAATAATAAATGACAAATTAATAATAAATCTCTAATTTTTATAACCTTGAATATCTTTTTTTTTTTATTTAAATTTTAAATTTCAAATTCTACTCTCTAATTCTTTTTTTTATTGTATTCGAATCATGATGCCTTCAGACTTAATTCTTTAAACATAACTTTTAAATTAATATAACAATGAAAAAAATTTTATTTAACCGAGGTTTTATTAAATGAAGAAAATAATTTAAAATTAAAGAATAAAATTAATATTTTTTGACATGTTTGTTAAGAATAGCCATCAATGCTTAATTCTATAATTAATTAGCGTGCGATTAATTAATTAATTATTGAATAAGCAAGAACAGTAACCCTTAACTTACGATTCACACTAATGACTGATATTTTTAAAACGAGTTTTAAAAATATTTTAATTTTATGAATTCGCGTGTAAAGAAACAAATAAGTTTAAAATAAATTTCAAAAAATATTTATGTGAATTAAATTATTCAATAATATTTTATTTAGATAGTTATATTTTCTAATATTAGAGATTTACAAGCATAACGCCATTGTTATCTTCTTAAAACTATGGTAAAGAAAAATTATAAGTGGTTTCTAAGTATTAATTGCTTTGAAGATTTGGTGAATACTTAAGTGATCATATAAAATTATTGCCATAATTAAATTTTTCTAGTAAAAGAATATAGCACCTGTGTAAATTGTCTATATTCATACAAATATCAAATATTTTAATTCTATTTCGCAAAATTCAGATTAAATTTTAAATTAAGCCAATACAATCACTAGTGTTAAATAATTATCACTATAGAAGTAATTTTAATAGCTATAGGATTATTTTAATAAATTTTTGACAAAAAAATAAAGAACGTCGTTTATGTATGTGAGAGTATTATGGAAGGCCTAATTTGATTTGGGATTTGTAATTTAGGATTATTAAAATAAAAAACAAATTATGAAAAATTTTAAATTAATTTATTAAAATCTACTAATTGTAATAGATTAGAAATAGTGTTTATATATTTGAATACTTAATGAGATTAAAAGGAATTTGTTTAATTATTAAATTAAGAGACTAATTAAAAAAAAATTTACATTGTTATTCATTTCGGTTGATTTATGTAAATATTTCCGTATAAAAGAAATTTAAAGACAAAGTTTACAAATCTGTCATCAGGCCAACGCTACTGTACAGTACTGAACGTTGTGCGGCGTAGAAAACACATAATGCAGGAGTAACTTATAAGCACAGAATTCGAAATGCATACATTAGAGGTAATCTTAAAATCACACCAATTGAAGAAAAGTTGAATGAAAATAGGTTGAGATGGTTTGGACATGTGTCAAGAAGGGACGATAGCTATATAGCTATAAAATAAAATTGCAAAACAAAAACCACCTAGAAAGAGGGAAGACCTGCAACAACCTGTTTGAACACCATCCAAAGAGATTTAAAAAAAAAATAATATTGATAACACGACAACGCAGAATCGAAGAACCTGGTGCCTTCGAACTAGAAGAGCTGACCCAAATTAACGGGATAGTGGCAAGGAAATAAGAAGAAGAATAAGATTTCCGTATAAAAAAAAGAAAGTATGAAATTAATGCCAAATTGTTTAACAGATTATTCAGTCAATTAAAATTGTTTCTGGGATGGAAGTATATACATAGGTATTCTGTAAGACTTCTATATAGAATACACATAAAATTACTTCAGGTCGAGAGTATTGTCGAGTTTCTATAGATTTGGCAATTATTGTATAATTGTTAAACAGTGCAGATAGATTTAACTGTGCTACTTATAACAATAATTTCACTTATAATTAGAATAGATATATTAGAAATATTGATTCGTAACATTTCTTTATGAACATTATTACATAACATATTTAACATATATTTAAATCGTGTAATTTTCAAATACATTTCAAAACCATTTAATTTTCAAATCATAATCGTTTATTATAAAGTTCTTATAGGCCATAAATTTCTAAAATTGACAAAAAAAATCGAATAGCCAATTATATTAAATTAGATGTCGCCGCTGAATTATTCGTGTGATTTTCAATAAAAGTTATTATTAATCAAAATGTTTATAATTATTAAATTACGCTCTTAATTATTAAGTAATATAAAAATTAATTTAATATTTTCATTCTAGATTTCTTTTTCTTTAATACAAGCAATAATTATACAATATTTTAAGTACTTAAACCGTTTACTTCTGTTGTAGCCCACTGGATTTCAAATTTGTGATTTAAAATGCAATAATTTTTCATATTTAATCTTGATAATTCAAAATTAAATTTTAATTTTTAAATTTAATTTACTAAAAACACATTTTTTGCATTTCACATATTTTTCCTTAAAACCCCAGAATTTCACTAATTTTAAAGCTTTAAGAACCCTATATAATGGAATATAATTTATTTTTTAACAAAAATTATTTATTCTCAACACTTGAAAAACATTTCAAAGAATTTAAAATTTACAAAAAAAAAATACTTTTAAAATAAAGCAACAAAACCCCCACCTACTTACTATTTACCCAAAGACACAAACCTCCATTAAGTGTATAACTTGACTGTGTCCTGTTTTTCATATTACATAAAAAGCCAATAAAACCATAACTACTTATATTTTAAGTACACAAAAAAAAAAGAAGTTCCAAGTTGACATTTTATTTATTGCAATATGTGCAAACTCCACCTAGTCCTACATTGTATCAAAACTTTTTATCTCTTATATACTCGTATTTTATAATTTAAATGTAGGGAATAAAAAAAAATCTTAAAAAGTCATATTTTAAAAAACCTTATGTTTTAAAAAATAAATGGTTTTTGGCACAAATAAAAGGTAAGGTTTTATGTAGGTGATTTGTTAAACTAGAACGACGATGACGACGACGACAATATGCTTGTTGTAAATCATTTGTTTGTTTAGAAAAACTTTACAAATTTTTTTTTTTTATACAAGCTCGTATTTTCTTCAAACTTGTACTTTGAAAACTTAATTACTTTTATAACCTACTTAAATTTTATGAGAGAAGCAAAAAAAATGTGATATTAAGGTAAATCTCTTTTTTTTTTTTCTTGTGATTTTATGTTTGTTTTTTGTATTCCATGGCAGATAACTTATTTTTAATCTTCTATTCTTCATATACAAAAGGATTCTTTTCTAGTATAAAAAGAAGGGAAATTTTGTGGGGTTGTTATTCTGGTGGTTTTTATTTTTGTTTGAAAGAAAATTTCTTTGCTTATACTTTAAATTTTGAATGAAAAAATTCTATTTTTCATCATCATCATCATCAGTATGTAATCATCATCATCATCATTTTCATCTTCTTCCATAACTTATTATTAAACTTGTTGTTTCCATTTTGAATATATTTTGTGTGTGTTTTTTTTTTTTGTATTTTGGCGTTTCTTTTATATTTTATAACACAATATAAATTTCATTAATATTTTTGTGTGGAAATTTTGTAACCCTTAAGGTTTAAATCTCTTTCTTATTATGTTTTCTTAGTTTATGATTTGATGCAGTGTATCTCGTATAATGACAGCTTAATGCGGTAGGTAGCTAGTAAGAAACGTATAGCATGAATGGTTCACTATGAATTTTTTTTTCCTTTTTCACTACTAGGAGGAGCATAGGGCTAATACATGACATCATAGATAGTCATGCCCCAGTTTCATTACGTCATAGAGTTTTAACTAGCTAGATGACTGGCCTGACTTACTTACTATGAATTAAACATTATCGAATTTTATGTCGGACTTCAGTTGCTTAGATTATTTCAGAGAGAAAAAGTTATTTCAACCTTATACATTCATTTTACTCAATACTCGTATTATTTACGCGATAAATTAGTTATAGTTAGCAATAGCTTTTTAAAGTAATAATTACCAACCAAACTGCTTAAAACAAAAAGTAATCTACATATAAATTGTGTAAAGTATAGGTCTTGTAAAAAATTCAATTTCTAAATAAATTATTACGTTTTAGAATTATAGGCTCTTTGAATTTTAGAATTAAAGCATTAATTTTGCAACAAAATTTATTATAGCGCTCTTTGGCTTTGATAACTATAATACTGAACAACATTATGGCAACTTTAATACTGAAATATATAGTCTGAGTTATTTAAAGTGAAAAATAAATTGAATGTATTCATAAATTTACGATTAAGCTGTAAATTCAGCAATTTGTATCTAAAGTAAATAAAATTTAAAAACTGTATTTCTGCAATGTGGAACTCTTAATATTTTCCGGTAAATATTTTACTCAATCTTTAACTTACATGAGAAACAATCGATTCTAGCGTAAAATATCGAATTGATATGTAGGTTCATTGGCAAGATCAAAGTCGAGTCCATTAAGCGGTATAACTATTAAGCGGTATATGACTTTAACTATTTCGAGGAAAATTTATTATTTGGAATATTAGAAACAATGAATTGTTAGAATTTAGTAAAATTATTCAGTCATTGAAATTCAATTGAAAAACTGAAAAAATGCGAGTTTTAATAATCAACATTTTTTCTTATCCACGCATTAAAAAATTGAAACATGTGTTACCATTATAATATGTGTGAGACCTAAATACACCTTTTGGGAGAGTATGGTGCTCTGGATCGTAGAAAAACGGAAATACTGGGCAGTGGCGACGGAGGTGTGATCTTCCGAGCCACACAAAGACAATATTGTAATCCAAGAATATATAAGAAATTTATTAATATTTCAATTTTCTTAATAAATTTGGGAAGAGCCTTGTTCTAAGAATGTTATTGCTAAGTTTAGTACCAAGTTTGACGCTGTGCACAAGACAGGGCAAACTCTACTATTTCAACATTATTTTAAAACACCCTGTACGCTTAATTTTTTTTGCCAAATTTTTTCATTTCATTTTTTTTTTTTTACTTTTCTGTATTTCAGGATTACTCTAACATATTTTATCCTTTCTTATTTCCTTTTCCGCTTTTTTTTTCTCATATTTTTATCTTGTCAAATAATTCTTCTAAACATTTTATATTTTTTTGTTTGTTTGTTTTTTTTCATATATATTGTAAGATTTAAAATAAGTTTGGTTACTAATATAGTACATACATACATGCAATATAGCTCAACACTTCCGATATACAAATCTTCAATTCAAAAAGAAAGGGATGTGCCCAAAAACATTACAAATAAAATAGAGAGCAAAAAAAAAAAAGGCCAAAAAATTTAAAATAAAATTTTGCGAGTATGAAGAAAACGTGAAGTCTGAATGTCTACACATTTTTTCATTCAAGAAAATTTTCTTTATTGCTGAATTATGTGTGTGTGTGTTTGATGTTTTCTTCCGGTTTGTTTTCTGTTGTGTTGCTTCGTTTATGTGTTCAAAAACAGAAATAACAGTTTAAAAGCTTGCTTTATTTTGTTTTTTTTTTGTGTGTCCTTGGAATTGAAGAAGAAAATTTATTTTTTCTCTCATCATCATAATAATATTTTTAGTATGATCCAAAATCATAATAAAATATAGAGAAAATTGTACTACAAACATTCACACTCACAAATTCGTTTCATACATTATGTGTGTATTATGGGAAGGATTTTGTTTTGGGATCAGATAAATTTTTTCTGTAATGATTGCCATATTTAATGCTTACATAATATTTTTTAAAATATTTGTTCTGCTTATAAATTTAAACGAAATACTAGCTATCTTTTCGTTATAAATCTTATGCAAATAATTTTAAAAGTATAATCATAAACTTTACTTACTTACTTACTTACTTACTTACAGTGTGTATTTTGGATTTTCAGTGAATAACTTTGTATTTGTTTGAATATACTAAGAGAAATGAAAAAGGAAAACTTTGTAAATAACTAAATAAATAGTTTCGCATCTATACATACATATACAAGTATCTAATTTATTTTTGGTACAATTTTGTGAACGTAGTTTTCTTTAATAAACTCTAAACCACTATATTCTAAACCACTTAGTTTATGTTTCAATATATGATTTCCTTAATATTTTATATTTTATAAGAGAAATACAGAAGTGTTAGCTTCATAAAGTAGGAAAGTGGTATATAGATTGTGAGTTATTACACAATGGAATATCACTAAATTTACGGTAAATAACTTTATGTAATTGGCTATATATCTTTCATTAAAGTTATTTTACCGCGAGTCAAGGAGTTCTCGGCACACCTTCTAGGAGAATATGGGGCCCTCGCTCGCATGACATGGGAGGTACTGGGAAAGTACGTGCCCTCTCCGATGGAGCTGAGGTCTGCCGAGCCTTGAAAGTTACTCGAATTCATCAAGAAGGTGAGTCTCGAGGCAGTAATGTAGGGCTTTGTCCCAAAACCTAGTTGGGGGACACAATAGATTTATATAATTTCTGGTCGCGGTGCACTGGAACCCCTTCTTTTCAATTTACAATCTACTCCGATTACAAAGAGATTATGATATTTTTCGCCTCATCCCACACTGTCTAAGAACTTGGATACTCTTTAAGACGGAGGACCAAATTTTATTTAATTTTTTTTTTGATTGAGATTATCACGAGATCTGTCCAATTTGTGGCTGCTACGAAAGTGATTTTTAATAATATCCTTGAGGAAAAACTCACAGAAGAATTATTTAATGGTACAAAATTTTACTGCGTGTGATTGCTTTAATACTCTTATCTTGTCGCCAATGTCGAAATTTTCTGAAACCCTCATAGAACTTTTTTGAATTCCTTCTATTTCTGCTCCCTATACTCTTTTTAAAGGTATCCGTACAATTTGATTGATCGGTATATGAGTTAATTAGTCATTATAGCATGTGGCTACCAAATTCTGCGAACTAATTCTAATTTACCGTATAATTTATCAAAATATCGTAGAATATCTCACATTCTAAATGAGTTTTAATTAACAATTTTTGTGTGCAGAACGAATAATTTTATATAGAAATTTGGTATCATATTTATAGTGTAATATCATAATCATTCCTTAGCCATTAAATAACTTCATAATTTTATAAGGTACAAAAATAAATGTAATGAAAAAATAAGGGATGAAAAAAGTGTGGAATACATAAAGTATAAGACACGTGACAGAATCATATGGCATATTTTTCAACAAAATCAAAAACGAAAATAAAAAAAAATGATTTTAATCCAGAATTTTGACAAAGGTGATCCCTTCCGTTTTGCAAAAAGCAAACTATTATAATATATAAACAACCTCAAGAAATACAATAATTCTCCCCTTATATTTCTTAATTCGGGATATTCGTACCAAGAAGTATATAATTATAAATATTGTATGTACATATGAAATGCATTCAAGAGTAGTGCAAAATTATGTATAAATATTAGGTAAGTTTGTGCGATAAAATTACAATAAAGTTTTAGAAGCCATTCAAAATACATTTTTATTACAATCATTCCTACAATTTATATCTAAGAATGAGCTCCGAATTTAAGAAAGAGAAGTATTTCTTTATTGTAAAAATTTATATAAAAATATGCAGAATTTGGTAGTTGGCACAACATTTACAAATAACACCAATTAATGCATAATATCTGTGTTATGTTTCAAAGCATCTGGATGGAACGAAATAAGTGTAGTTAGTGCTCTTCCGATTTGTGGTCGGTTTTATTAATCTATTATGTTAACGGAAATTCGTCGAAACCAAAAAGACTCTTCGGAAAATTTTAGTTAATTTTATAGAAATTGAGAATAAAAAAATTTTATTCTATTGAAATCCGGTGTGAATAATATGAAATTTTGCTATAATGATGAAACAAAATGACTAAGCAAGGGCTATTTCACGAAATATTTAATTAAATCGCTGCGTCATCACAATGAAGAATTGCAAATTTAAGGGGTTTTGGGTTTTAAACAAATTTTCATCAAATTTTGTGATCTGCTAGTGAATAAACAATAAAATTATTTTCTGGGTATATTGGGCAACTCAGTATACTTGACCAAGAAATAAACACTCCTTATTTTAAGTCTAAATTACGTTCCCATTTCTATAAGTGAAATACTCGTATAGCACGGTACGAAACAAATACTTATCATAAGAAT
The DNA here is from genome assembly GCF_029603195.1 of Condylostylus longicornis. Taxonomy (NCBI): domain Eukaryota; kingdom Metazoa; phylum Arthropoda; class Insecta; order Diptera; family Dolichopodidae; genus Condylostylus; species Condylostylus longicornis. The sequence continues at coordinate 4,106,333 of NW_026577982.1, forward strand.
CCAGGTTTTTTTAACTAATAGTTTACATTTTTTTTTTTTTGCCGTCTCTCCGATTTTAACATATGCAAGGGATTTACTTAATACTAAATTTTCTTTTACATTATACATAGTTCCATGGATTTACACACCTACATATCAAATATACATATATTAATAAATTTACCTTCATATAATGCCCTTTATCATACCCAAAATTTTTTATATGTATTAATTTTTTTTTTCGGACAATAATTTTTTTTCATAACTACACGCTCCGTTTCTTTATGTGAGCACATAAGACGTACGTGTATAGGACGTGCGTTTATAGTTTAAAATAAATGAATTATGGCTGTAAGTTTTAATGTCCCATTACGGACTAATATATCTCATTTCATATAATATGAAATGCCAGTCAAATCAAATGAAATCCACTTTAACATTTCCAATTCCAAAATAAAAAAAATTTTAGTTTAAAAAATGAATTATTCGTTTACGTTTTCGGTACTATTTTTTAAGTTTTAAATCCCTTCGTTTTTTGCACATGATGTTATTTGTTTGTTTGTGTACTTATTTTGTAAAGTATAACAACAAAAAAAATGCTTGGTTTTGCTCGGTTGAATATTTAAAATTGCTAAAAAAAATAATTTTTTTTGATGAAACAAAATAGTGAAGGGATAAAAGAAAATATTGTACTAGTGAAAGGATAAAAGGGATAATGAAAAAAGGTTTTTTTTTTTATTTTTTCATTTTGCCCTTCAAAATCTGCAATTATTTTTGTTATTGTTATCGTCTGCAATTTTTTTAAAATTTATTTTTAATGTTATTTAAGATAAACATATCATTAATCGCAAAGAAAAAAACGAAATGGATTTTATAGAGAAAAATTGATACAAAGAGATTTAGGAAGTGATTTTCCTTTTCTTATCGTTGACAACGTCGGTTTAAAACGGAGTAGAGATGAATGAATTTATGTGCTGTTTGTTTAGAAATTTACAAACAAACAAAGAGATCATGGAAGGTAGAAATTTTGTTTAAAAAAAAAAATAACAAGAAATAAATCTCAGAAATTCCTTTTTAATTTCGGTATATTATATACTCGTATACGGTTCAAAATAATAATTTTCATATTATTAGAATTTTGGGGTATTTTATTGATTTTCAATATATTGTGAAAAAATATTCGAAGTACACCTTTATTACGTTCTGACTTTGAAAGGAAATCGGTAAGGAAGGAAGACGAAAATATAATTTGAACGTCTTCAAAAAATTGAATAGAAAACTACATTGAAAACTGCTCTAAAGCTATCCGATAGTGACTATAACGTTTCTAACGCTGAAAACAAAAATAGTGAACGAAATAATACTGAAATAGCCATTCCAAAATCGATGCTACAATTGAGCTATTTGGACCATCAGATAATTGGGACTAAATTTTGAAAATGTTTTGTGTACTGTAACTTTGGATGAAATAGCTGTATAACAATTTCCACGTGAATTTATATCACCTATTGATTAAAAAATAGTAGACTTGTGTTATGCTTAACAACTCTAACTTGAATATTTTTTTAAATAAATAAGTTTTGAAATATTATGACATCTATCCGAACCGTTTTTTTAGACGCATCCAAAGAAAGTTACTATTATTAACTATTTGTAACTAATTGGCACAAATTTGGTGATTTTGGTTCAATTGGTTTTAAATTTACCACGGGAATTCTTATGTAATTAAAATTTGATCAAGTACGGAGATTTTAAATTTGACTTAAAAACGTAATAGCATAGTGAGTGAAACTACATCATTTGTGGCTAAGTGACGTTATTTTTTCTACAATAAATTTTTACTTAAAAAAAATAATTCTATTATACATATATTTCCTTAAACTTAAGTAATCTTTTTTTAAAATAAAATTTAATTCTAGTTTTTATTTTTAAATTTAAAATTTACTTTATTAATATTTTATATTTATTTTTTATTTTACAGGTAAATGCAATTCTAATCTTATAAAAAACTCTATCAAGTATACTGGTAAGGTATTTTAAGTATAACTAATATTATATCAATATAATAAAATATTGAACTTTTAACAAGAATTTTCTTGAATAATAAATATTAATTTTATTAAACAATTTACCCCTATATAGCCGCCCTATACTAGATTATCCTTTATTTAATATTTCTCCATTAAAAATAAATACAATCAAAAATATAATAATAAATTTTTATTTTAATAAGTAAGTCTAATAAAATTACTTTTAATTCCCAAATCGTGTTACAAAATAATGTCACACTAAATATAATGTAAAACCAACCCTAATTATAGCACTAAATATACTGAAAAAAAAACTAATAGCATACTAGTACTACTAACTGCTTACAACATCATTTTAAAAAATCCCATTAATTATAATTTTAATATGAAAATTATGTATAGCATGTAGAAGCTAGATGTGGCAGTTTTAATGTCATTTCACTTATTTAAAAAGAGTGTCGTTAAAAATTTCCACTTAAAATCCGCTCACAACAATTTTAATCATAAAAAAAAAAATTAAATAACATCGCCATTACAACGAAAATACCAATTTTTACAACATATGAAAATTTTACATGTACTTGTAGCTCATAAGAGTAGAAACTTGCATTAAAATGAGCTTCAGATAATTTTTTTTCCTCTTCTACATTTAAGTATAGTGAATTTTAAAATACCATCCATCTACATCCCATCTTTTTTTTTGGGTTTTCGGGAGGGTTTGGAAAACACCAACATTTTATGTAATAAAAATAAAACTGAAAACAAAATATTTGAAGCTATTAAAAGTACATTTTTATTTTTTTTATAATTTAATGATATTTTCGAATAAATAAAAGTTAATGAACTTAAAATTACACATTTTAAAATTTTATTTTTTTTATATACAAACATACATACGTGTACAAATTAAATTATGATTTGTGTAGCAGAAATGAACTATAGTGAAAAAAAAAAAAATTCCAACAGGGTAATAAAATAATTTTGGAAACGTTTTTTAATAAAATAAAATTCGAATATTTATTCGAAATTTATTTTTATTCGAAATCGAATTATTCATCTGTCACTTTAACAGTTTGTCACTTATCTCTCAAATTGGTTTATATGGTAATTCTTGTGACATAATAGATACACCGCCGATTCTACCATATATGCAAAGTAAGCATTTGTAAAGAGCCCTCGGAAGTAGGGATGCAATTAAAAACATAAAACAAAACTAAATTTTTGAAAAAAAAAAAAAACATAAACATTGCAAAACAAAAAGCGGAAAGTTTAATTCCCGCCCTTAATTCTGATAGTAATTTTGCACTCAGCGTGAGTAATTTTTTCAGCATAACTGGGACTCAGCAGAAAGTGATTTATTATGCATAATGTGCAATGTTTATTGTAAATTTTTTTGAAAGCGCATTGGGAGGGCGAGATGTTTATTTTGGGAGTCATGTAGGGCACCGAACAAGTCAGAACCGGCTCTGAACACATAAGCATTTCTTATTATATTCCAAAATCTTTTCCACTCATATTTCTTCTTCATTCTTTTTTAAGTTTTATAATTTATATGTTACAATTAAGTATTATTAATCTGTGATTCGAACCCATCAAACTTAAATTGCAACGTGTCTTATATGAACACTGTAACTGCGCCCATAACTTTTAGGATTTGAAATATTGCATTAAACATAATTATATTTATGAAAATTCTATATCGAAGAACAGCTATATCTATGTAATAACAGTGAAGCAAATATATAGTTTCATTAATTTTCAAATAATTACTTAATTAATCCCTGATTTTGTAAAGAACGTCACAAGTTCACAATTATTATGCAAAAATTTTTTTATTTTATTCTTAAATTTTTAACTGAGTATAAAACAATTTTCACATCTACATGCTAATACTTTTAATTCATTTATTTATGTATCTATATCTATAGTTTCAAGTTTCCTCTGATGAACGTGACTTTTTGTTTTTTTTGTAAAACCTTCTTAACCCACAATAATAAAAATGTCAAAGTGAATATCATCACAATTACAAAATATTCCTATGTATGTATGTACTTAAATTGTTGATTATATAAAAATTATTCACTATTATATGCAACATTTTACAACAACACACAATACATACTTCAACATATACTTTTTATATGTAGATTCAAGTATGTATACATAGCAAATTAATTAAATTATATATAAAAAAACAATAATAAAGTCAACTAACAGCGACGCAACAAAATATGAAAAAAAAAATTGAAAACAAAACAAAAATGAAAAAAAAAAAACAATTCAATTAATCCTCTGTAGAATGCTGCATAACCCGGAAAGAACTTACAACTATTTCCCATCCGTTTTATTCACATATGTACAATAATTTAAAAAACAAAAAACAGAAACAAGAACAACTCTTTTAATAAACTAGCTCAACGCACAATTACAATACTAAAACCACAATGTTATTCAGTTTTTTTTTGTCTTGTTTTTAATGTTACTGATTGTGCTTGAACTTACTATATCAGGAAGGAATTAGAAAGTATAAAATGAACATTTGAATGATGAAAACTGAAATGGAATGACAAGAAAAGAGAAATTTTTTTTTTTTTATTATAATTTTTTATTATAAATTAATTAGTGATCACATTTAAATTGATAACGAATGCGTCTTAACGAGTTCAAGTGGTGGCAGAATGATACGTGAAATGCTCATCTTATTTTATTGCAGTATAACAGAAAAGCTTACTTATACTATAATATAATTGGCTCTGAGCAGTTACCAAAAGTTCGCATACAAAAATTTTCGAAATAAGCAATATTTTTTTCAAAAAATTATCTGTAAAATGTTAGTAAACTGCATGACTTTGTCGGAAATTCCTGGGTCTAGTCTTTGCAACGCTAGATTCTCTTTTACTATTTAATTTTTATTAAAATTATTTATTATTTTCAATAACTATTTAAGTTGTATTTTGTTTTTACATCGACTGACCCTATTTCTTCTGTATTTAAAAGTTCTCCCATAAACATGTGTTATTAACATTAACATAACATAATTTTCGAGCTATTTAAAATTTTTAGGAGTTCCCGATTCCCACAAGAATTGCTTGTTTTAATTTCTTTCATTTATTTATAATTAAAAAACAAATTTTCACTATTTTTCAGTTTATTTCTCCTCTTGATGTCATGGCCTAGTTTTTTTTTTAAATATTGTGGTTTTATTGGTAAAAAGAATATGTCTATATGAAGAAACGATAAATATATTATATTTTAACAGTGCCACAAAATTATTTAAAATTTATTGTGGTAAGTCAAAATATTATCATAATAGTGACGTAATTGTCAAGTCTCTTATGGTTAACAAATTTAAATTTTAACTTAAGTGGTCTTAAACATGAAATGATTTTTATGAAAGGACCTACTATAGATATACGAGTATAAGTAAATATTTCAACATATTTTTTGAATAAGATTATATAATATGTGCATACAATTTTTCAAAATTTATTAGTAATTGCATACACTGCATTAATACACAATTCAGCAATAACAAATCATAAGCTGAATAGTGTATCCGTATTACTACAATATTGAATTCATATGGTGTGCTACCTATATAGTCTCAATTTAATTATTTTGATACTGTTATCGTAGTTGTCAACAAATGGCTAATTTCATAAGCAAATACGGTGATATTAGAATTTTAGTAATACTAGCATTTTTACACAATTCAGCAATTCAGCAATCTTGTATTAATAATGTACACATCATAATTTTATATTCGATTTTCATTACATACTTAAATTAATTTTCAAATTGAATTTTTCATTATCAAAAAATTATTATAAAATGAATCAATAAAAGTTCTCAAGACGCTTAAAAATAGAATTGAGACGACTATAACTCTTATCAAAAATTTTTATTTAAAATGCAATAAAATCAAATGAATTAAAATATGTAATTAAAAAACTAAAATATTTTTAATCAATAACAAAGTCATGAACGTATGTAAAGTTCAACAAAAAGGTTAAATATTGCATATTAGAAAATCTTAAAGAGGGATGATCTTAATTAATCTTCCATCTCTCATCTCTTATCATTTAATTTATAATTCAATAATTATTTTGCTTCATCGTTTCAAATTAAATGTGTATAGGAATGTAAACAAGATATTTGACAGATGAAATAAATAATCAAAATAAAGCTTTGATATTAGCAATTAGGTATATATTAGCTAACGACATCTATCTTACTTTTGTATTATTAATTTGTACGCATACTTGTGTTATCTACATACTGTTACTTATAAGTTACTCTATACAATGTTTGATAGAAAGAGAATGCTCTCATCTACATTATTTAATAGATGAGAACATAAGAAGAGAGAACACAATCTTTAAAAAAAATCAATAAAATTTCATTAAACTTAAATAAATTAATTTCGTATTCCTTGTAATGTAATTAAGAGAAAGTCCAATTAAAAACGATTTGTATATATAAATAATTAACGTTTTGTTTATTTTAAATCAGTATGATAAAAATTAAGATAAGTAAACCGAAAATTACATCAATTTATTTATAATGTAAAGAAAGAGATTTTTTTTTTTTGCTTATTTCATAAGATTAATTATTAATTAAAGAGCAGATACCTGCGTGTCATTCTCTTTGTTTATAATACTAAAACAAGTCTGAAATAAAGCAGATAAAATATTGTGTACATACATTCAAAAATATAAGAGAATTAATTAGATCCCATTAATTAATTGCTATTGTACATAATATAAAAGCATAGTAGAACAATAAAATTAATAGGTACTCTTATAAGGTGAATGTTTTGAAGGGAATCCACAGGATAAAATTTTATATATTATTGTACTTTTTAAACAGAGTTATTCAATATTATTTATATTTTGATTCGATTAAAGCATTGAACTTCCTGCAGGACTTAAGACCCCGAAGGAGATGTCGATTAAAATTTTCATGTACAGTTGTTGTGCATTGATGGGCTTTTAAATTCAATTCAAAAATTGATGCTCAAGCTGAATTCAGCCATAATCATGAGCAAATTATATACTGCTTTTTATAATAGTTCTCCTATAAATAACTAGAGGCATTACATCGTACTTTGATTTCGATGATTTTTCTACAATCGCTTGGATTTAAATAACTTAAAGGATTTCTAAAGAATTATTCGAAATGAAAACAAGTAATCGTGATCGAGATTTTTAAGCACAACCATATGATGATCATTCCGGAAGTTATTGGAATGATTTGTTATTAATAGCGTAAAACACCTACTAATTGGGATTCTTTTAATCAGCTAAACTATTGACACATATGCCCGTAAACTAGTTTTATTAAGATTTTATAAGATTTTAATGACAAATTTTAATAAGAAATTATGATCGTTTCATATTGAACCAAAATTAAAATTTTATGATTGAAAATCTTAAAATATTAGAGTTTCCCAAATTTTGGAGATTCAATCTAAAAATGTGATAAGCGACAAAATGTCAACAACACTTAAAATATTTTCATCTTAACTTACACACCCACACAACACTGCATATGTATGGAGTTTTATTGGACAGCTATTAAAATTTTATTACCAAAATATTTCCTTAAAAATTTCAAATTTAAATGTGAACAACGTGTCTACATGGGCGCAGCTGAATGAACTGAATTGAAACGATTTTTTTTTTAAATTAATTTTTTTCTCTCTCTCTAAATAAAGTATCGATAATCATTTAGAATTTATTTAAGCTTGAATGGATTTTCTTATTTTTTTTTTTCTAAATATACTCGTGTATAATTTTAAAAGGTTTCTTTTTAAAAAATGATTTTTAAAAAGGAAAAAAACTAACAAAAACCAAAAATTTTAGTGATACATTTAACCCTCAGGTGAATGAAATAAAAGATATTTATTACAGTTTAAACAAAAAAGAGAAGAAGAAGAAAACAACAATTTTATTACAAAACAAAATAAAATTGAAAACAATTAGTTGTCGCCCGATTTCATTTGTTTGGATAATAAAAACCGTTATTCTCTCTTACTCACTGCCTGCTATAAGCATTTTGAATACAAAGAAATTGAAACAAAAGAAAGAAGAAATATGTAAGAATGAAAAAATAAAATAAAATAGAAGAAATGAAACAGATTTGGGCAGATCCCAGACCCTTTCTAAATTTACCGAAAAATGAACTTCAACGTTTTTCTTTTGTATTGATTTTTTTTTCTGATTTTTTACTGTTTTATTTCCTAATAATCTAATTGAAAGCGCACTAAAACTAATTCAATAGCCCCCCCTAAACAAATTCGTGTTTCTATTTTCACTTTTATTTTTTTTTTATTTCTTATTCTAAATAAAAACATTTCTTATTTTTTTCCATTTTTCGCTTTTTAAATTTAAAATTTTTCTGCTTCATTAAATTGGCAAAAGAAAATAATGGAGAAAAATTTAAAGTTGGACGGTCTATCTATGAGAATGTAGTATTTAAGAGAGATATTATGGGAGAATGTAGTATTTAAGCAGGACATTTAGAGGATAACATATTTTAAGAGGTTATAGAAAGCCGGAATTTGGGATTACTAATTAAGGCAAAAATCCGAACATGTAAAGGCGCTTTTCTCGAAAAAATTGATATTTCATCTTTTTAGATATTCCATAAAGTAATATTTATTGGATAAACCGGTTTGATTAATTTTAGAAATTCGAAAAACACTATACAAATCTAAAATTTGATCTTTACTTGAAATTTCGCGCAGTTCTAATATTAAGAGTCGTTTAAATTTCCATGTAAGTTTGAACAAAAATTAGAATTAAATTTTAATTGAAGATCAAACACGAATAGGATTTTACAATAGCATTGTCGTAAGTTCATTCATCACTAGCTTTCTCGTGCCTCATTACAGAGCGCCATGACAGAGTCAATTTTATATGATTTTACCATTGTTGTTTTTAACTTAACATTAATTTTCGAACACATTTCGTAACTACACAATATACACTCTTCTTCTTTTATATTAAGTAATAAGGTTCTTCAATGTAAGCTTTGTTGTATCCATAGTTCCCTTATTTCTTTCTACAATTTATTTTTATTTATTAAATTTCATCAAAAAAGAGACATTATTAAATAGAAAGAAAAATAAGTCGTTTGATCCTCACTTATTTTTTTAGTTTTTAATTTTCTACAAAGTTTAATGTATGAATCCTTGGATAGGTAAAAATTTAAAATGTCCATTGGCATAGAGTTCTTCTATTTTTACCCTTAGTTTCTTTCACTTATTTCAATATCTTTATTTGAATTTTTTTTTGCTTTTTAGTTAATTCAAAAAATTTCTTATTATTAAATTCCGTGCTAACAGTGACTTTAATCCCTTTCAACTTCCTTAGTAACTTCCCCCCACACATATACAGAGTTTATATTTTGTATTTTATTATTTTTTTTTTTTTTTTTATTTTTGTTTTTTGTTTCTTAAGAAAAATTCTTCCTTTTGATGAAATATTGAAAAGTATTTCTTTATTCCTGAAAATTTTGTTGTTTTCTTACTTTCTTTTTTTAAATCCTTAAAAGAATTTTGTATTTCATTTTAATTCTATTCTCATTTTTATTTCTTATTTTGTTTTTTATTTTTAAAAATTTTCCAGAATTTTGCCCTTAAATCGAATGAAAACATGCGAGAAAAAAAAGTTGAATTATTCAGATACGAACAAGCGTAATTTCCTCGCAGGTTTAAAAAAGTAAAGGTAAAGAGGAATGAGGTGCTTTTTACGTTTTTCTACGTAAAACAAAGAATTATAAGTTTTCCCTTGGAAACAGAAAGTTTTTCAAATTTTTTGAGTGAATTACAGAATATTTTACTTTTTTTTACGAATAGAAAAAATTTATATAAATTTTGAATTAATAACATTTTTTTTCCTTTTTTACTTAAATTATTGATTTTTTTACGTTTTTTAGGCAAATGAATAAGTTATTTACGTTTTTTACGCAAAAGAACGAATTATTTCCTTGTTTTGCGCAAATAAACGAATTCCTTATATTTTTTACGCAAATAAGCAAATTTTTTAATTTTTATACCCAAATGAACGAATTGTTTACGTTTTTACACAAATTAACGAGTTGTTTACGTTTTTTACGTAAATGTACAAATTTTTTACTTTTTAAGGAAATATGTATACGAATTGTTTACGTTTTTATGCAAATGAAAGAATCATCTTGGCCTTTTGGGCAAATAAACAAATTGTTTATGTTTTTGTAAAAATGAAAGAAATATTTTGGTCTTTAAGAGAATAAACGAATTGTTTACGTTTTTTGAGCAAATCAACTGGTTGTTTACGTTTCTTACATAAATCAACAAACTGTTTACGTTTTTTACGAAAACTAAGTTATTGTTTACTCAAATAAAAGAATTACTTACATTTTTTGTGCAAATCAAATAGTTGTTTACGTTTTTTACTTAAATCATCGAATTGTTTAGGTTTTTTACATAAACTAGATTATTGTTTTGTATTGCATATGTTTTTTATGCAAATAAACAAAATTTTTAAGTTTTATACCGAAATGAACAAATTGTTTACGTTTTCACACAAATGAACAAGTTGTTTACGTTTTTTACGTAAATGTACAAATTTTTTACTTTTTAAGGAAATATACGAATTGTTTACGTTTTTATGCAAATAAAAGAATCATCTTGGCCTTTTGGGCAAATAAACAAATTGTTTACGTTTTTGTACAAATGAAAGAAATATTTTAGTCTTTAAGGGAATAAACGAATTGTTTACGTTTTTTACGCAAATCAACTATTTGTTTACGTTTTTTACGTAAATCAACGAATTGTTTACGTTTTTTACGCTGATGAACTGATTGTTTACGTTTTGAGCGGATTATTTTCCTTTTTTGCGTAAAATAGTGATGCACTGTAAAGGTTTTTTACATAGAAAAAATAGTTTTCCAATACAAAATTGCCGGGAATAATTTGGTAACATTATATTCTCCCTTTCTCTTATTATGCTTCCATTCTTATATGCATATTTTTTTTTTTTTTTAAATTTAATCTGCTGTTGAATTTTCCTTGTAAACAATTTTATTCAAATAATAAGTAAATAAAAAAAAAACAAAATGAAAACATAAAAATTTAAAAAAATAATAACAAACAACAGTCTTACAATTAAGCAGCAATCAACAGTAAGGATGATATGAGCGCAAAAATTAAATACAACAACAACAATTATACTATAACAGTTCTTATATAACATAACGTTGAATTGATATTTTGCATGCATTCAACTGGATAAATTATTATTAGTACCCTTCCTGTTCTTGTTGCTGTTGTTGTTCTTATTTGAAAGCGTTGTTAAAGTATAGAACATTAAAACAACAGAACGCATTCATTAAAACTTACTATCGCACAATTATACATTCTACTTTTATGCATTATACATTCCAATCGATTTATGGTGTAAAAGGAAAACAAAAATATAAGTTGGATATTAAGAGGCCCAATTATGTACTTTACATATTTTTTGAGCTGCTTAACTTGGTTTTCTTGTTTCTGTACATATTTTTTATTTTTTTTTTTGTCATTTCCATTACATTTATTGTGAATGAAGGTGGTTTCTTTACTTTTTGCTTTGCTTATTCTTTGTAATTTTCCATTGTTTAATAAAAAATCTCTAATGGAAGATTTTAAACAAGTATTTAAAAAAGAAAAACGAATGAACGAGTGAGCTAACGCGACATTTATTTAATTTTGAATGTTGAAGTAGGGATGTATATGTTTCAATTTCGTTTCAGTTGTTATAATCGGTATTTCATCCTTTTTAAGAGTATGTAATATATTTATATCTACATATGTAACGCTCTTAACATTTTAAATCCTCTTTCATATACACAACAAAGTTAGTATACAAATTATATTTTAACATTAAGTTTACAATGTTGAATTGTTAAATTTCAAAAAAAAAAAATAGCACACTATTGTAAATTTTTGGAGTGTACAGTACGTTCAGAACAGATAACAACAAGAAGACTACAATTATTTACAAACAGTGAAAGCAAAATGTATGCTATTATATGTAACCAATTTGAACAAATACTTCAAAATTCATTTTCTCAATTTAGCGAGTTTTTACATAAAACAATATAATTTGCATTTATATTAAATTCTGGTTTTAAATTGTCAGAATTTGAGAGATATATTAGAGCAAAAATTCAAATTTTTTTGAATTCGTAGTTCTGACTACGATACATCTTATTAGTTGAAACTGTACTGCAATAGAACTACTAAAGCTGCACTCCCAACAAAAACTCTGCTGTTATCTCAATATTTATCTCTTTACTCTCTCAATGATGAAGTTCTCTATTAATTTAGTTTTGAATATAAAAGCAGAAAAAAAAATTTATGCTGTCGATTTGACAGAAGATTTCTTGCAGTTCTAGAAACGGAATGCTTTTTGTAGAAAACTACAAAAACGTGCTGCCATTGCTTGATCTTTGTGAGAATTGCAAATGCGAATTCAACTTTTTACATGCAAATCTATAATTAAAAAATAAAATTATTTTGTAAAACGACTATCACATTTACGTTCAAACTTTTTACATCTAATTCAAATGAAATTTTTACTATTAATCAAACACACATTTACGCGCATACCACAATTAAGCGCGTATACCACAAAGACGATGAGCATTTTGAATTGATTACAAAAGTTAGATTAGAATGCTTAAGCGCACAAAAATATTAAAAAAGCAAAAATCCAAAGAAAAATGTTGAAAATTTCAAAAATTCTATACAATAAACGCTACAACATACTTTTAAAACGAATCTACTTACTTAATGTTATAAATGAAAAATCTCAAGGGTGATAAAATATCGTAACACTTAAAATATAAATAGCTTATATTATGAGCTATGATTTGGATTAAAAGAGGCATTTTTTAGATTTGTTATCGCATCAAAAAAATAAAGAAAGAAAGAAAAACTTTAAAAATGGTCGTGGAAAATGTGTGGAGAAACGCAATTCAATGTGAAGAACGCAGTGAAAGTATGCAAAATATTTTTATTTACAAGGAAATCACAAAAAAAAAACCTGGAAATAATTTTCATTTCATTTCTATATTCTTCTATTTTTTCCGATTTTTTTTTTTAATTTATAAACATTTTTTAATTTTTTCATGCGAAAGGAATTTACTCACAATTTTCTATATGCATAATGCGTTTATATACATATAAACGTATACATTTTTAACGGGATTATCTTTGAACAATTCCGATCGCTTACACTTAACGCGAATAAAGCGATTTTTGTTGTCACATTGAATATTTTTATTTCATTTTACCTTGGATTTTAAAATTGATTTTTTTATTTTTTTTTTAAAATGGAAATGAAAATTTCATTTTTCAGCTTTATGATGGAATTTCGAATTGAAATTTCATCGATTTTTATTTTGGGGAAAAAATATTATTTGAAAAAATTAATCTAGTTATATTAAAAATAGCTATAAAAATATTATAATTTATGAGAAAAATTTTGCATATTTTTTTTTTATAAATGCAATTCTAATTCCCAAAATCATATAAATTTTAAAGTATACCCGTATGAAATCATTTATGTTAGTGTCAATTTAGTTGTATAATAAATCTATTATATATATATTTAATTATTGAAAATTTAAGTTATACTCGCCTAAAATTGAAGTTCCCATTTTAAATGGGTAAAAAGATTTCAGGCAATTTGCTATTTATGCACAAAGATTTTGATAAGTTTTAAATAAATAATTTAAATTTATTGAAATATTTTGCATTTAATGATCTATAACATCAATACCATGCAACCATATCAAGTTGAATAATATTTTTAAATTCACTTCTGTAAGTAACTTAAAACTAAGGGCTTTAATTTAATCGCATACTGGCTTATTTATTGTAATTAACAACAGCTGCGAAATTAATTAATGAATTCCAAGGAAATTAATAATTATTTATTACAAATTTTTTTTAATAGAAATTTTATGCCATAAACTGGTGGTGAACGTTCCAAGTGTTTATTCGTTCTTTTGAGATTTTTATACTTACAATAAAATTGTCATTGCCAACAAATTTTATTTCTATAATAGATATACATTTTAAGCCCCCCCCAAAGGATACACTTAGGCCATCTAAACCCGTTGTGGTACAATATCATAAGATATTGGAAAAAACAATCGTAATTATTTCGGTACTTACAGAAGGCACGACCAGCGTTAAGCGTTTCAATAAAGAAAGAATTATTCATTATATTTCTGTACATAGTTCTACAAATGTATACGGATATTTACTCTAAATGCATATGTCTTGAAACTTCATTTACCAGTTCAAAATTATTATCCTTATTTCATCAGATTAAATTGATTATAAAATTAAAAAGAAAGACCCAAACGAAATTCAGATACAATGTTAAAAATGTATAAAAATGTAAAAGAATTGTTAATCTGCTAATTCGAAAATTTCTATGGAAACTTCCGAAATTCTATTTTCTATTTAATTCAATGATAAGGTATGAAACCTTAAAAACCATATTCTTTACACTCGGTAATGTGTTAATGAAAATTTAATAATCTAAAATTACCAAAAATATCTTCATATTTTTTATCTTATATACTAAATATCTAAATGTGTAATAATTTTCACATCTCTATTACCTTAACTCCTACATAATGTGTAAAAAAGTATGTTATATTTTATAAAATTTTTCAAATAATTTTCTATAAGAACCTTAAATTTCATTTCCAAACTTTAAATTCAATTTATTCAAAAAAATTCTTATCGGATTGCGGTTAGATTATTGCATTGCATAAGTATTTTTTTTTGGCAATTTGTTATATACTTGGTTTAAATAAATAAGTATATGCATATTTTCAATTATCCTTTTCGAAATATAACTTAGTATTATATACGTACTGCTAAGGTACATAATGTATAAAAAGTCCTGAGAAAAAATACTATTAAAATAAAACCACAAAATGGTAATCTATTTTATTTTTTATGAATAAAATTTTCATATTCCATCGCATCGTTTTATTTCTTATAGGTCCTATGGAAAAATTCGCATATGTACACACAAATGTATGTATGTATGAACCTTTTTGATATAATCATAAAATAAAGTAAAAATAAAGTATTTTACCAAAAAGAAAATTGTCTAACTGTGTACTAACGGTACCACTTTACATATTATCATATACAAAGGAAGTAATAACTGTAAATTTAATCCATAAGTAAATTATATTAAATCCTTTATAACTGCTATAAGCATATTTGATATATTTTGTATAAGTATACATGAGGAGTACTTTATATAATTTATTATAAAATAAAGTTACTAATATAACAGTTATACAGTAAATTTTACTACTATGTCAATAACGAAAAAATGACACATGAGGAGAAGCAAAACAAAAAAAGAACACAAACAGAAAGAGAAAAAAAATATGTAATAACGGTAAAATTTATGCAAAAAAATAGAAAAAAAAAATTTACCTAGTTTTTTTAATGTAAAAATGTTTGTGTGTATATGCATTTTAAATCGCGTATAATACGTTTAAAAAAAATCTCCTATCATCTTTATCAAAGTTAGACATTTAGTCTAGCAAAATTATCATTAACATTATATGTATATTAGTTGAATATATCTAGAAGAAGCTCTTCTAGATATATGGGGTGATCTCGTAAAAAAATTGGAGAATTTTAATTGCATAATTTTCCTTCACTATCTAGAGACCTGAGGGCAGTTTTAAAAAAACTCAATTTGAAAAAAAAACACTGTTTTAGCAACATCACAGTATGTGTTAAAATTAATATGACTTGTCAAAAAAAATATATATAAATTTATTAATTCATGGTGGCAAAAAAAAAGTTCCCAAGAAAAACCTGTTTCGGGAAGGTACCTTTAATATTGGAAAAAATATTGATTGCCTTTTTTTAGGGGCGTGGTAATATTCAATGAAAATAAGACAGTTGTAATGAATTTTTCCTATTCCGTGTAAGATCTTTGATGTTATATTACTAAAATCAAGAATAAATTTTAAAAATTTATACAGTACTTTTCAAAATTATTTGGTATAGCTCATTTTACAATATTCTAAAAATTAAAATTTTTTCTTCGTATATAAAATTCCAAACTGCAATCTTAATAATTCTTAAAAATTAAAAGATAAAATTTTTTAAATAAAAGAAAAATTTCCGCTCTGTTCGTTTAAGAACTCTGAAATTTAGGCAAATTTTTAATTTAGCATGCCAAATTATATTGACCTATGTATATTTAATATTGATTGACATGTGAAAAAATCTACTCATTATTTCTTAATTCTAATGTTCTCCTTTAAATTCGTCGTTTGCCGACTTATCTGGCAGACTTATTTGGGAATGAAAGACAGTGTAAAATATGTAAATTGTGACGAATACTAATACCAATGAATATTTTTTTGATCTTAGTTTTTTATTATATTACTTAAATTAAAGAAACAAAGTTAGAAATAGATTAGAAAATAATTGAATAAAGTATTAATTAACGGATTACCCATCTATTAGAATTTTATGCAACACAAATAGAAAAAGTAAAAGCGGATGTTTTCTTTCGTTTAATATTTATAGTATGATTTAAAACCCATATCAAATATTTAAAATGTCATATACATAAGTCTATAAGATTTTAAAATACATAGGAACAAGAAAGAGAAAAAAGAGAGAGAAAGATACTAAATAGAAAAGGAAGAAATATATTATTTAAAATATGAGGAATCCTTATGATCCTTGCATAGGAAACACATTAACCAAAAAAAAAAAACCATTAGCAACTAGCTAGACGAATAAACTTATCTTCTCCACACAATCTACCACTTCTCCTAATCTATCCCTTTCTCTCTCTTTCTCACTTCTCTTAAAAATAACATTTAATTGCAAATGATTTCTTCATCTTCTTCTATATTTTAAATTTAAAATTTTCTGCAAATAAAATGGCATGTGAAAAGGAAAAGGAGCCTGCAGTTTTTTTTTTTCATGCTTTTATCCATTTTTTTTTTCATCTCTCTTACAACTCTCCAAGTTTAAAATGGAAATTATATATATAAGTATTTATTTATATACATACTTATATGTAAGTTTGTATGTATGTAAATTTACTTAAAAATTTTCAAAAGCATTTAATTTTTTTTCATTTTTCTCAATTTTCTTTGACTTAACAGAAAAAGAAATTGTAAATAAAAACATAAAAAATGCACAATAAAAAATAAAAATGAAAAAGTTTAGCAAGGCAGACTTATGTAGCTAAAATTTTTTATTATGTATTTGTGTTGCAATTTAATGTTAATGATCGGGAGCCAACAATTTTTTAACTACATAATATATATGTATATATATATATTTATAGAACATCCTATAACTAAAGTCTGTGTCGGATGCTTTTACTTTCGTTTTAAATAAATGTTTTTCAACATGTTATATAATATATATACGTATATATGTATATGTAATGTATTTTAATATTCATTTCCTACTATTATATACTTGAAATACATAATGTGTACTTCAATAAATTGTTTATATATATATATAGTAGTATATATGCAAATATGTAGTATGTATGAGATTATATTTATTTATAGTATATGGGGAATTAATTTAAGCGACTTGGGAATACACAAAACTGAGAAATTCAATTAATGACAAAAACAAAAATCTTAGACTAGAAAAAAATTTCATTGAACTTGAAAAAATTAAAAAAGGAATATTGTTCTTACATTCATATAAAAAGTTTACAGAAAGTCGAAAAAAGAAAATATTTTATTTTAATTAAAATTTTCGTTACAGGTTCCTTGTAAGATTTATGTAAATTATGTTCGAAGTTTTTTTCCGCAAGACTTAAGGAGAATTGTTTTTGTTTTTTTGTTATTATCGAAATTTATTATGAGCTTACATGAATATTGTTAAAATCTCTTTAAAATATTTTCAGAAAATTTTTCAAATTTAAATTTGTTATAGAATCAAAATATCAGAATTTTCACATCTAATCTATAGTGTAGTAAGATTAATTCAAGTAAATGTATAAAAATTAGAATTAAATTCCGTTAATATTAACTCAATTACATTGCAATGATTTTGACGTGAACTAATAAATTTCTTCTGAACCGTTATCCTCTTACTGGAATTCGGCCACAAGGAATAGGAGGCGCGATCAGGAAAAATATTGAAACTCTCAATTCAGTTTACTTTGTGATGACAATTTTCTCTCTCTCGCTCTCTCTTTGCACAGATTTGTTATTCTCTCCCGAATATGCTGATTCACTTCCAATTTAATTTGCAGTTCAAATCAAATTTAAATTTAATCACAGCTTATTTCTGAGAAGGAGGTAACAGTTTGCAGTTTGAAAAACTAATTTTACTTCAATTAGAATTCAATTTAGCTTTAGTAAAACAATGCATTCCTTGAGAACAAAATTTAAATAAAATATTTAGAAAATGCAAAACTATATTTAGTTATATATAAAACTATATTGTCAGTATGTACATATAAGATAAACTAAATGCAAAAAATTATCTGAACTTATAATGGCCAGAAAACTTAATTTTTTTTTTGTGTTTTTTCTATCTTGCATACCGTGACTAGACATTGAATTTACAACAGAGAAACCATATAAAAACATACACGTAATTCTTTATATAAAATATTCAGTATATATAAAATAAACCAAGATATATAAAAAAAAAAGGTACAAAAAACAGAGTTGGAAAACATGATGGTGTACTGTACGTGTACCAATGTACCAATATTTACCACTATATAAAATACCAAGGTATAGCATGAAAGAAAAACATTTCTTCCTGAATAATTTCTATAACAAAAAAAGTAGCAAGAAATTGAAGGATATTAAAGAAAAAGAGAGAAATAAAATTGCAAAAAGGATATACTTATATGTCATTATTATACGTGTACTTATTAAAATATACATACTTGTATGTATGTATGTATGTACAATTATGCTTATTTACATTCATATTTTACATTATTTTTCAACAAGGAATCTTCCATATATAAAATATTTTTTTATAAGTCTAGAATGTTTGTTTGTTTGCATGTTCACTCAATGTTTTTTTTTTTTGCTTTTCTGTCTGGAATCCAAAATTTTATGGGATGCTGGATGGTATATAACTGCAGATTTTAGTCATTTTTTTTTAACTTTTTTCTTTCATTTTTGATATTCTTTTTCTGCTTCTTATGAGTCATACTATTATTGTCAGGATATGAAATCATTTTATGTGTAACTATATATATATTTTACATATAAAATTTATAAGTATATGAGTATGTATAAGTACTTCTTTCTTGTTATTGTTATTTAAATTCATTCTTGTAAATATATGCGGTAGTCAAAAACATTATGTAATAGTGTGGTACTTATACCGATGTGTTAATGTACGTGTGTGTGTATAGAAAAAGATTATGTAAAAATGACGTTGCTGCATTTACTTATTCAAGAAATATACGGTTAAAATAGTTGATAATAATTGTTGAAGTGTTTTCAAAACTGTAAGAATTTGAAAATTTTAAATATTTTACTCAGCATCTAATTTTCGGGAATCCAAAATTTCAAGGCAAAGATGCTATTAAATGTGAATAATCAATTCAGTTCTTAATAAAAATACCCGAACGATTCAAAAAATGCCCTGAATCACTTTTATTTTCCCCTATTAATTTTAAATTTTAGAATTTTGTTTAAATTTTTTAACAAATTCTGTTTAATACTATTAATCGTAGTGAATATTAAATGTTAAATAGTCGAATTTCAATTCTGACGGCACTGAAATCTTTAAAACCATTATTTTGTTCGAAAATTTTTGAAATACACTGTTAACAATATTTTTACCACAATTTTCCGCCATATTCAAAACTATAATGCAGTAGATCAGAAAAAGAAAAAAAAATAATAATATAAAAAAATTATTTTAAGTGTTGCTAAGATAAAAAAAAAAAAGTAAAAATTTGCTTTCATTGTTACCAAAGTATTTATTAGCGTTCCTAGTTATTCTTTTTGTGAAACTGTTCTTTATATTACACACCCTAATATACGTATATTTTTTAACGCCTCTGGTTTACTATGTTTGAAATTAACTTTAGACCATAATAAAGAAAAACTTTAATCTTGTAACATTGATGTAAAAAGTGTTTATGTTTGAAAAATAGTTGTGGTAAATTTTTTTTTTTCCATATTACACTTGCACTGATGTTATATAATATGGTATAGCTAATATATGGGATTAAAATATTCTATATATTTATTAAATTTTATAACAATATTTTTTTGGTACATCTTCTATATTAATTGTAATAAAACAGAAATTGCTCTAATTAACTTACACCTTTAAGGCCCTTAAAGCGTACAAAATGAATGGAATACCTAAATTAACCTATAAATGTAATAAACGAATGATATTTAAATTACGTAAAGTCGTTTATTATTTATTCTGAAATTCAAACCGTCTTGATCTAAATTTACTGTCAGAAGAAGATTGAGGAGCTAATTAATTTTGTACATTAAAATAGCGGAATATTTCATTCATTTATGATAACATTTCACTGTAATACGTACAGCGGAATTTACACAATTTGGGTGTGCGCATCACTGTAATGTTAATATTAAGTGAGAAATTTTATTAGAATACTGGTTGAGAATGATGTTTGTAAAAACTGAATTACCAAAATTGCAGCAGAAGAATATTCAGTTCGTAAGCAATTCGATTAGAAGGTAAATATTTACAATCCTAAAAGTTTGCTGTAAATACGATATTAAAAAAGCAGTAAACATTTACGATACATACTTAAAATTACTAATTATATCGAAACTTGTAATATATTAAGTGTGAAATTACTCGAAATAGAAGTAAAATTAACATTGGGGGGCGATTTTATACTAATTCATGGAACAATTTTGTTAAGAAGCACTATCTTAACCAGGCATGGTTCTATCCCTTTCAGCGCCCTACGTGGTTTTCAAAACTGCACCTCTCCTTTTTCAAAGCAGGGAACAATAGGCAATAAACAGTGCCCATTTCACATAATAATTGCGATCGTGTTTTCCGGCGCTCATTGCATATGCTTACTTTACATATAATGGTAGATCCGTCACTGATCTTAACTGTACTAAATCTAATTACTACTAATGTAACTTAGTAGTAATTTAGTAGTAACTTAAAGTAATTAGTAGTAATTTAATTACTACTAATTACTGCTAAATATACTACTATTGTTAATTTACTATTAAAATTACTTTCTCTAATTATTTTAATTACCCCATTGTGTAACTTTTTACCCACATCGAATTTTTCACTACACTACAATTAGTTTTTTACTGTACTTAAATTTTTTCAATTATTGTAATAACTTAATAATAACGGGCCGTGACATTTTATTTTGAAGGGAAGCACTCATTCCGTTAAATGTATGAAGTCGGCGTCTCTGATACATAAATGTACTTTTTTTAAAAGGTTAAATGCAACAGAATCCAAAAACTAATATCTATATCTGTCATTTTACATACATTTTAAATACATATACATATATATATAGATGAATGTGATGCTTAAATTTATATGGAATATTTTACTTTTTGAATGCTCTTTTCTTCATTTGATTTATTCAACTCTATTAATAGTGGTTATAATGTAATAATATAAGTTAAGAATGGAACTTGATGCAATGAATCACCTAAATCCTCTTTCTTTTTCAACTTTATATATATATATATATTGAGTAAATAGAAAGAGATAGCAATAAAATGAAAAAAAATGGAAAAAACAAGGAAAAATCTTCTTTTTTTGCCTTGTTTCCGGTAAAGATAAATTGTAGGAATAAACAGGAAAGGGATTAATACATTTATGTATCCATTGGAAATAAGGGTATGAAAATTTATTACAAAAATTTTAATAAGCATTTCGAGTTTTTGGTATTTTTGCTTTTTTTGGTTTTTTATACCACTTGTATGCTTTGAAGTACTTTGAAGGAAGAAATAAAAAATAGTCTGAGTTTTTTTTTTTGGAATTTCTTCATTAAATTTGAATTATTGAATTTTAAGTACAAAAAAAAAAAGGAAAATGATGATTTCATATTAGAAAAAAAAAAATTGGAATTTTTTTCTAAATCGTCCATTTTATTTACTTATCTTAAAAATTTATTATTTGCTGTACAAGCATTTTTTTTTTGTCCATACAAAACCTTAAGCGAGAGTAGGAAAAATCTTTTCAACAAGATGAAAAACAAAACAAAATATCATTAATTTTTTTATAATCGCCCTTAACTAAAAAAAATTACTTTCTATACTTATAACAAAAATAAAAGAAGAATAAGCAAAATTACGCATGCGACGATCGTTTCATACCAAAACTAGGTTACGTCGCACTGGATGACGAATAATTGCTGGGATCGAACTCTCTTTGTTGGCTTTGAGATTAAATCACAAGGGATCCGTAGAAGTTTTTGAATTTCTTTTATCCAAATAAGTCTCGAACCTTTGATGGTTAATTTTTATGGGCTAGTACTAATACACCCATACTCTAAAAATGAGCTTGTTACTTACTAACAACTCAAAGTTATTCTTTTCATTTAAAATGAGACACACCTCTAAGATCAATAAATATCGAGTTTTACAAATTTTACCTACTTAACTTGATATTTATAGAAACTCTCAATTAAATTTAATAATAAAATTAATTATTTTAACAAATTCCATAAATTTATATTCATGTTTCATTCATAAAATTGCGTAAAAATAAATTTACGATAAAAAAACTTCATAATTAAAAATTGTTTGCTTCTATTATGAAAGACGTAAAAAATTTAATTTTCTCTTAACACAATTTACTTCCATTTCTTTTCTTTTTTTTATAAAGTACACGATCAATCGATCATTTTGAAATATTTTTATTTTTTATACCTACTTATTTATAAAATAACTTTCATTCTCACTCGACTTGTTTCCGAATAAAATATGAGTAAGTGAGTAAGAAGAAAAAAAAAATTAAATAGCAAAAACCCAATTAACCAGTTTTCGTTTTGTTTTTTTCTAAATTATTGATGACTATGTGACTGTGGACTATATTAAAAAGAAACAACAAGTTTTTCTAAGAGGAAAAACTGCGTCATATTTGCTGTTATAATTTCTTGTTTTTTCTATATTTTTCCAAAGCTGTATGTATAAGAGAACAATAAATCGAATTGTTTGATGGTGCGACTGCTTTAAAGCGTTCGTATATTTGATTGTACTACGAGTCGAATATAATAAAAGAGATTACGCAATAATCAAACCATTTTGAAATCATAAAATTCATGATTACCTTTTCTTCTTCTTCTTCTTCTTGTTTTTTCTCTTGCATTTTATCTCAATTCCTCCTTTTGAATCTTTTTAATTTTTAATAGAAACGTTACGACAACGCCTGATTTTTTTCTGCTGTATTAAAAATTTACGCACTTTATTTTTCTTTCTTGTTTTTATATTTTCTCACTATCTTTAATATTTTTCAATTTTATATCTTTGTTTTTACTTTATTTTTTTTACAATAATATCAAAGGCAACATTGTTATAAATGAATGATGCCTCAAGACATTTGAAATGACTCGAAACGCAAGCGATTTATTTTTTTTTTGCATTGCGCTGCGTTGCGTGTTATACAAAGACGAAAACAAAAAATACTATTTATAATTAATTAATAGAGCTAGAGTATTGGTTTGAAAATAAAAGGGAAAGCAGTTGAATGTGACACAGAAATTATAGGTAAA
Source organism: Condylostylus longicornis (assembly GCF_029603195.1). Lineage (NCBI taxonomy): Eukaryota > Metazoa > Arthropoda > Insecta > Diptera > Dolichopodidae > Condylostylus > Condylostylus longicornis. Next base: position 4,130,130 of record NW_026577982.1, read on the forward strand.
ACTGAATATTTTTTTCAAATTTTTTTGTTATAAAATATTATGCGTTGCGTTTTATACAAATGTTGGCTTTAATGATTGTCAAAAGATAGAAAAAAAACCAATAATAAATTAATAGCAAAGTTTTGATACAAGTTTCTTCGTATACGATAATTTTCAAATTAATTACATATTTTGAAATAATAAAGGCTTACGGAAATGGGGTCTACTTAATTCAAATTTAGTGGTTTTAATTTTAGATATTTAGGAAGGATTAAGGAGTATCTGGCAACATTTTATTTACAATATCTAATCAGAAACGAGAGATGAAGTATGAAATGAATCCCTTATAATGAAGAATGACTTTAAATTGCCGTGTGATTCTACAATAAACTTGATCGAAAATTCAATGCTGTAGCAATTGTCCATCCGCAAACTAACTCCGACAACATTTTAAAATATTATACTCAAAAAAATTTTCGAATGAAAATAATAAAATTTACTCAAACTTTTTGACCAAATAATCTAAATTTTGGAATAGGTAAATTTATAACTATAAATTTTATCTCAATACACCTTAAAAAAATTTTTTTGTCATACACTCTGTAAATAAACGGAAAACTTACGTAATACGTATTGAACGAGTGTGTGAATTTTTTTCTCTCTAATTATACACTGAAAATCATTTAAAAAGCAATAAATGCACACAATTTTTGTCTACTCAATACAACTTGTTCATTTGAAAAAAAAATTAATTTTCTATTTAATAAATCAATTTTTTTTTTTGTGTATGTAAGTAGGTATACCATTAACGCACACCCTTTAGGTATTTTCAAAGCAATTATAATTCACATTGATTTTTTAACCGCGCCATCATAATTACTGTAATTTTTTTCTTCTCTATTACCCTCGGAGATCAAACAACTCAAAGAGAAAAAAAAAGTGAAATCAATTAATGCCTGTAATATAAAATTATGTAAATGGATTTTAGGTTTTGTTTTTAAGAAAACTTTTTTTTTTTGTGTGTATGGAAAAACACAAAAGTTATAATCTGATATAGAGTTGATTGAACTGCTTGTCTTTTACAACTTGGAATTGCTTATTGCTATAATTTATCAAACCTTAAAGTGATTTGATTTAATTCACACAATATTGAAGGTACATTGTGAGTGTGTTAGTACTTATCCACAAATTCGGAAAGAAGAATTCGGCTTCGAAATTCTCTGCCTACTTCGAATTTTAGTTTTGAACTTACTATAGTTTATAAATTATCTACATTTCAAGAACTATATTCTTCGGGGATTTGAATTTTTATTTGACTACAATTTTCTTACAAACTTGAAGTTATTACTTACCGATGAAATTACCTATGATAATTGAGCCGTTTTGGTACAGATTAAGCTCGCAAGCATCAGATTCGGAGTTTCAATGAATTATTCTTTAAAAAATTTTTAAATTTTCACATAATACTTGAAGTTGATCGTACTATAATTCGAATAAAATCAAAATCTAAATTGAAAATTTATTTACTTCTTAGATTACCACAATAGAATTTTAATATTGTATAACTAGAATTGTATATTGTATAATAATATCAATAATAATAAGAAAAAATAATTCCCAATTGGAAATATAATGTATAGGATGTTGCAATAACAAAATATGTATATTGCAACACAGTAACATTATGCAGCATAAAATAACAAAACAAAATACACATAATACCTTAAAATTCCAACTAAATGTCAGCTTAAAAATCTTAACAATCGATCTTGTCAATTGTCACTTGAACTCGCAAAAAAATTATAAGGTACCTTTAAATTCTTAACGCAAAATAGTTGTTTTACTGTCAACTCTATAATGACGAATTTTTGTTAACAGTTTTGTAAATTATAAGAATATTCGATGACAAACTTAAGATAGACAATAAAAAGGCTACAAAAGTAAGGATCGGAATTAAAATTGCTTAGGGTAGTTGTGACAAGACTGCAACCCTGCAGGGATTATCAATCTGAAAGACTGGTTGAAATAAAAACGACATAACTAGGAGGCAAAGTTTCGAAAAGAATTTTATTTCAGTATTAAGGAAATTTTGATTTTTTAACAGAGAACATTTGTCTCTTCTGGGAAGGTCTTTTCATTAAGCGCGTATTACACGGATAAATCGCAAATTGGTCTAGAAGAGTTGATGTGGCAATATGTAAACTCAAGCGGACGATGTAAAATAATACTTCGTAGTTAGGAAAGAGTGAGAAACCAGAAATTATTCAATTTATGGTGTTTGGCACTTTATTTCTGAAAAACGTGTATCTACATCATCAAACGAAATATGAATTTTATAATGATTTACAAAGATATAGTCCACATCTTTAAATGCGCCTTAAAATTTATAATATTTTTCATATTATTTTTCTAAAATTAAAAGCTATAATACTTTTGTATTATTTATCAAGTGCTATAAAAGAAAAGTATAATTCAGATATATTGTAGCATAAATGTATTCACATACATAGATTTATAGAAACATGCATAATATGCAAAATAATGCACAGGTATATAATGAGACTGCAAATACGTTTGTATAAGTGAAAAGCTTAAAAATAAATACATGTGTACATAAAATACTTGTAGCAAACACATAACAGATCATATTTTAAATTGCTATTTCTGTTATACCTGTTTTAATTTCGACTTAATGCACATTATATTAAATTTAAACTATTTATATCCGTATAAAAGAATTTTGTTTGTAGGGTGGTATAAATTTACCACTACGTTTGTAACCTTGAGAGATAATAGTGTCATAATAAGATATCAATACCAACATATGTATATAAATAACATGCAATGGGCTTACCAGATCAGAAATTCGCTTAGATGAAAAAAATTTTCAAGAATAATTTATTCAAGCAGTTATAAGAACCGTGTTGAATTTAAATGGAATTCAGAAGAGATAATAGTAGCTTTTATAGAATTCCAAGAATCGAAAATTTTTGCTATCTAACATCATAGTAATTAAGATACTAGAGTATAGACACGGCCAACCATAATCTCCTCTCAATTCAAATGTATAAGCAATAATAAAATTCTTTTGATGATTCAGACACAATCTAACAAAAATATATACAACATGAACACTGCAGTATTATATGCCTCACCTTATCTCATTATATGAATTTGTTATATGGTTATAAAAATACTGAGTAACATGCACATTAAAATACCTGACTATACATACATATACTTAAATACGTGTTGCTATTATTATTATTATTATTGTGAATTACAAATGGATGAATTCTTCAAGTGTTGTCTTTTTATTTTCTACAATTGCACATTGATATTTACTTTAATATGTATAATATAATATGTGCATATGTAAATATATATAATGATCCAATTCCATTCCAATATTATGCTCACTTACTTGCCATAATTTGACGAAGTAAAAACTTATTGTTTTTATTTAAAAAGAAAAGAATGAAAGAGACAAAAATAATAATATAAAAAATCAACCATATTATTATTATAATAGCAAACCAACATATTGTACTCTACTGTTTATGCATCATAGTTACCATATGGTGAGTATAGGTATGCATCAGCAGAGTATAATACAAAAAATATACAAAACACTTAAAAGGACATTAAACGCACTTAAATTTATTGTTTTCTGTTATACACGTACATATATGGCTGGGCTACTGATGAAGAGCTGCTCTACTTGCTATTTTATTTTTTTTTTTTTTTGTTTTCTTAAGCTATTATTTTATTTTCAATTTTAATTTTACTGTTTTTACATACTTACATTTAAGATATCTATATGTTCGTGTGTGACTATATAGAAATCATTATTTTTGTTTTTGTTTTTTCTATTTTACCACCTTCACTTCAGATTTCATATCATCATTTTGAATACAAATGATTTTGTTTTTGTGTTGCATTTGTTGCATTTTTAAATATTAATAACAATAAAATTGCTGATTGTTTTATACAATTGCATATACGAGTATTCTGTAAGGCCCAGCCACATATAGCATAATAATATAATAGTAAGTATATTTTTTGTTTTCCGACTTAAAAATAAAAAAAAAATCTTAAATTTGTTGTCGCACAATAAAGAAGAGTTTAAGGAAAAATGAAAATTTTTTTTTATCATTCTCAACTCAAGTAACACTATATGACAAAAAACAAAATGAATGACAATATAACGTTAAGAGGCAATTAAGTGTCGTCGTCTTGTTAAAATATTAAGTGTTTACTTATTTTCTCAAAATATATAAAAAATTGTACATACATACCTATAATAGAGGGCTTTATGTACATATTTTCATTATTTTCTATTGTTCTTCAAAAAAAAAAGACATTAGTTGAATTCAAAATTAAATTGCTTATATAATATTATGAAAATAAATTACTTAAGAAAAAAAAAAAAAAAAAAAAAAAAATTTATTTGGAATAGAATTTATGAATAAGTTGGTGATCAGAATATAAAAGTAGAGAGACACTATATAGATGGAAAGCTCATAAAAAATTCTATTCTAAAAATATTTCATTTCATACAATATTTTCTATCTGAATTGTTGTTGAAAATTTTGAATAAAAAATGGATTTGCAGGTACAAACCTTTACTTGTATAATAGTTTTAAATATAATTCTCAAAAAATTTTATAATTTTGTATAGCAGCTATGTGATATACATTTAATTCTGTATTATTACTGGAATAATCGAGAATCTAAAACATATATTTAAACACATTAGGAAAGAATGAAAATACAGACACATTATGGCATTGGAAATTCTTCATTTAGAAAGTGGGAATTACAAGTTTGTATTGCAGTTTAAATATTGACGAGTCTCAACTCAGTACTTACGCTTACTCTCCAAAAATATCAAGTATCACTGTTTCCTCAAACACAATAAGTTGAAATGGAATAATCATATTTGGATCTATATACATGGTTTAGTCTACAATGTAAAAAAAACTTCCTACACTAATGCATCACATGCAATTAATAAATAGGAAAAATATCTGGTCCTGTGTGTAAGAATTGGTAAACAATATTCTAACTTTTTCCTCACTTAATGGTCTATTGTTAATAACCGCTGGTCTGTCAAAAAATTTTTTAATACAAGGAGGTTTTTTTCATATCCAAACACGGTATTTTTGAAGAAATCAACCTGGTCGGGACTCTCTAGTATGTTTCAACAGTAAATGTTTCATTTCAACTCATTTCAATTTCATGTTCAAATATTTATAAAATATTTAGATCAGAATATCAAATTTTGGTCCAATTATAAAAACTCGATTTGTACCACAGGTTTTCTTAATCATTATAATCTTCTTACTGATTAATGATTACTGTTCCACAGGAAATCTGAAAAGCTAAAAAGGAATAGTAAAAAATTCGAATATAATTTAAGTAGCTTGAGATGTTTTTCCATACCTCAATTGTTGCACAACCAAAATTACAAACGTATGTCGACGTGGGGAGCTTTGACAGGAACATAATGTGGAAGTTTCTGTTGATTATCATTTCTGGCAACAAATCGGTAATAGGTGTATAAGTAAATTTTAAAGTTTTGCAGTAAAGTATATATAACAGTCTTCATACTTAACTCTTTGTATTCATTTTAGTCACAAGACGATGGTCGTCGAATTAATTTGTAAATCCTTTTATTTGGAGAGAACAATCTACATTTCATCTTCGTGTAGATATTCGAAAAATTAAAATATTTATTCAAAATTTTCTAACATACTTACATAAATCTAAACCTAAAATTGACATCTTTAAAAATTTTAAAAATTCTATTAGAAAAATTAAAAATTGCTAGACCAAAAAGGAGGATAGCATGAAAATTTATTTTTTTTCCTCCAATATGCCTAACAATAAACTTTTAGACTAAAAGTATATAAAAATGAAGAAAAAAATTAAATTTAAAGCTAAAAATTATTCCAGTTGGAATAGAAAGACCAAAATCTACATAAAACAACAAAATTTCAAACATACACGTATAAGGGTACATGTATGTGTGCATATGCAGTAAAATTTTAAAAAGAAATCTCTCCAAATAAAGCAAATTAAGGGGCGACATGCCAGACAATCAGTCGCTTTTCGTAATGTCCATTTTTTAACATATTTTTTATGTTTTTTTTTTTACGAATTTTATTTTTCTGTTTTTAAACATAGCTATAATGCATAATAATAATGACGGCTCCCATATAAATTACACACACACACATATACGTATACATATAATGTACGAGTAAAATGATAAAACTTCATGTTTACTATATGCAGTTGGCACTTGGTATGCATGCATTGACTCAATTGAATCGTAAATAAAACTATTCCCTATGACAAAAACTTGTAAAAGTTTTGCTTTTTAGATTTTTGTTGCATTGTTTTTAATGTTTTCGATGTTAATTTTTATGTTACACAGAAAAAAAAGAGTAGAGAATTTACCTAAAACAATAGTATAAATCACCTAATGAAATGCTTGATTTTCAGCCTCCTAAACTATTTAGCTACATTGCCTAATTTAAATTAGCTGAATTTACTTTTTAATAATTAGGAAAATTAACCAAATAAATTAGCTAATTTATCTACAATACTAGCTAAAACACCTAAACATTTGTCTGGATTTCAACTAAGCAAATAGTTGGTTCACCTAATCTTTTAGTTGAATTATTTTAAAATCTTTTTGGAATTCAACTAAAGAAATTGGAATTTCACCTAAATAAGTAGCTGAAAAATATTCCCTACAATAGATAATATGCCTAATTATTTAGTTATAAGAATCGAAAATATAACTATTTAATTAGATAATTAAAATAGAGTTTTTACCTATTATATTAGAAAAAGTACCTAAATAAATTCGGCTCTCTTCAAAATTTATTTAGGCTTAATCCTGAAAATAAGAGGATGTTATAAATTAAAAATTAAGTTTTGTTTCATTAAATTTTATTTTTTCCATTAGTTAATGTTACCTTATTTTAGATTTTTATTGTTTTTAATTAAATCATACATGTTTATATATCTATATAAACGGTGGCTTAATTTTGATAAATATATTTTTATTAGACATATAAGTAGTTATTAAATGAAATCCACCTATCTTATATCATTTGTTTTAATTATTTTTAACAGTTTACACTTTTGTCTGCTTACATTATAACATAAATAATGTGGTTCATAATTATTTATAAGCAATTCTTCACAACAAAAGAAAAATGTTTTATTTTTAAAGCATATATAGGTAATCAAAAAAAAACTTATTGGTTTTCAAATCACTAAAAGTAATTACGTCATTAATTTGGTATAAAGTATTGTGGACATATAATTTATTTATGCAACTTAGTTTTTCAAATTTCAAATTTTTCAGGCTCCAAATGTAATGATTGACTTTCTGAAAGTCCTGCAGAACTACATCTTCGTTTCAATTTGTATCGACTTTTTAACACTCCTGCGTTTTGGTATTTTTTAGATAAACTGACCTTGACCTTTAGCTCCAACGTAAATTTACTAAAAGTAAAACTATATCAAGAATTCAAGTAATTACATTAACGTATAAACAATAAAAAAACAACTACTAACCAAATCGAAAGTTTCGCTTATGCTACTACCATTGATATTATATAATTGATGACATTATGTATTGATAGAATATAATTTACCTGTAAAATCGGGAATTAACTCTTCCAAGCCCCAACCCAAAAGAAGCGCTTCGGTACCCTTGCACAACCTCGAGTTCGCTATATTCAGTGGTAGATTTATAATTTCTACATTTTAAATAACAAACGAATTATTTTTTCCATCAGGAAATCGGGAATTATTTAATTCTTTTGATAGTTTCATCAGAACAAGAACCAGATCCTGATTTTTTTTACTTATGTACTTATTTGATTTCATAAAAATTTTACACTTTTAAATTGCCGTTCACTTATGTATTCAATAGTAACAAGTTTCTCGTATAACTTTTAACACAATTTTAAAATTATTTGTAAACAATTTTTATTTTTTTTTAAGTAATAATAATGACTTTTTTAAAATTTTTTAAAATTAATTTCAATCACTAAAAATTTACTTTACAAAAACAAAACTATGCTTCTTAACTATATCAATATTCACCATGTACTAGCTTCTATTCAAATACTTTAAAAATTAGAATACAAAAAAAACTAGCGGTACTTTGGATTTTCTCTTGATAAAACGAGTGTTTTTATGTGAATTCAGCTAATGTTTTCGATATTTCGACTAATGTTTTAGTTAATTTTTTTTGGAGCAAAATAAAGTGGCTGAATCACCTAAAGTTATAGTTAAGATATTTAGAAAAGTAGTCATTGAAGAAGAAAAGTAACGGTATTTTGTTTTTTATTTTTTCTGAACAAAATATTTGATCTTTTAATAAGTCAGCCAATGCTTTCGGTAGTTCAACTAATGTTTTAGTCAATTCTTTGCAATAAAATGAAATAGCTGAATCAACTACTGTTGTAGTCAAAATATTTAAAAATGTAGTCATTGATTAGGAATTTATATAAAAACTGTAAATTTATTTATTGTTTTCTTTTCTAAAATAACCAAATGTTTAGGTGAAATGTCTATTAAAATTAGTTGAATATTTTCAACTATTTATTTTAGATAATACACCTAAAGGATTAGACATATCACCTATTTTTTTTAATATTGTATTCAACTAATTCTAAATAGTTGAGCCAGCTAATAATGAATTTTAAAACAGCTAAAGGAGTTGTCAATACTTCTAATTGTTTATAAAAAACACCTAATTTGAGATCAGCTAATTACGATTAGTTGAAAAATCTAATTCATTTTTTTCTGTGTACTTTTTTCATTTTTCTATTTTTCTGCATTTCATTTTCTCCGGCTTTCCTCTACATTCAGAGGGAATAAGTGTTTTTTATTTGTATTTCATCAAAACGTGAAAGATTTATTCTTTGGGTGTTATACACCGAACAATGCTAATAATGCTGAGACTGATTTATTTGAAGAGAGTGTTAAATGATCGAGCGACCGGCGATATAGCAATCAGCATACTTACATATATATTGGGTACTCCTAGATGGTCATATTACCATCTTACTTAAACCCTTACCTCAACCTGATAAATATTGGTGGAATTTAAAAGAAAATAAGCATTTATATATAATTTTGGAAGTTCATGTTCGAATTTTTAAGAGTTTTTAAACAATTTGATCTATTTATTCCTCATCTTATATAGCAAGTAAGTCTACCACCTGCTGTTGTATTCATATTTTCATTTAATTATGATTCCTTTCAGTATCTCTTGATTCTTAATGTATAGTATTAAGAGTCTCTGAAAGTCTGAATTTCTGACTTGCCCAAGACCTAAACGTGAGTTCAGTTTAGAGATGAAAGGAAATATCAACACTTAACTAATTAACTTATTTCTTCTGAAGTAAAAACACATATATATTTTAAGATGGCTGCGATCGAGGAAAAATCTTGATAATTCTGGCAATCTTCGATGCATTCAATTTGAATTGATCGGGAATTAGGCTTGATATTTCGTAATTTATTTTGATTATGGCTATTGCATGTAACATCCAGCAAAATATCATGCTAATCATTTATGTTCATTTTTGAGACAATTTGGTTTTTTTTTTTTCATTTTTGGTGTTTTTAGTGTGCTTCTGCTTTAATGACTTTTAATATCGTTCGTGTGATTGTGGTATGCTTTTTACGGGGTAATGAACAAAAATTTTTTTTTAATATGCACGTATCTGATTAGACAGAGGATTTGTTTGTTGTTTTTATTCTCTTTGTTTTTTTTTGTTTCATCATTTATTTTCAGAGTTTTTTTTTCTCTTAATGTTTTAATTTTAGCTTTGGTTTTTTGGTAATTTTTTTTTATTATTTCCAAAAAAAATTTCTAATATAATTTTTTTTTTAACTATTTTAATTTCCCTGTAGCACACTATAGTTTTTATTATTGTTATAGAATCATTATAGAGTCTCAATATAATTATACACGTATGTATGTACATATACACATATGATAAACACAGATGTACATTTCATATGTATTTAATAAAAAAAAACAGAAGGAGCCGGAAGTAAACCAGATGGTGGACATTGCATGCATTACATATATATACAAATATAAGTTTGTATGTTTATGGATTTGTATATAATGTAAATGATCATAAAAGGCATATGATGATATTTATGGTATCATGTGGTACATGTATTTTGTTTTTCGAAATTGTTATTGCTTTTCACTGATTCTTGTCGTATACCCGTTTTGACTATGCTACATGGTGTGTACTTAAGGTGTACATACATTAAAATATATGTATATATGTTTTATATACAATTTATTTAATGAAAACATTTAATAAATTTATTTTTCAAAACGTGATAAAAATTCAATTTTAATTCGTATAGTATATTTGTTTACATAAAAAAAGTGTAGCTGTTCTTTCGAGTTTGAAATCAACGTTGTGCTTATTTATAAATGTTGATCAGTTAACTTGTATAATAAGTATTCTTAATTTTACACAGAAAGCACCAAAAGGGCCGTACTTCACAATATTATTGAGTGAAATATTCAAATTTTAGAAATTTTCTAAATTTATATGCATACGTGTATAGTCGGACCCTTATATCACGAATCATCATGTGATTCCAAAATCGCGTTACGAATTTGTGGTTCGAATCGTAAAATTCGCATTACGAATTCGTAGTATGAACAAAATTCAATTCATAATGCAAAATGGAACAAAACAATTCATTTTAAGGAGAATTTCGTCTAACAGGAGTTCATCTTAAAGGGAAGTGACTGCATATGGTAATAATACTTATAGAAACCGATAGATTTTTCCGTCTGCCTTCTCTTCTCATGTCATAATCTATCAAAGTCGAAAACATCAGCATTTGACAGCTTATTGAGCTCAAATCTCAAAAAACATAGAAAAATTAAAATTTTTTTTAAAATATTTACTACGTCACATTTTGTAAGCTCTAATTATCTTTCAAAAATATAAGAGCGTATAACAGGAAATATTGTGTCTTAAAAAAACGAAGATTACAGGAATTTTTCTAATATTGCTCTGAGAAGTATGCAAAAAATTTTGATCCGAAAATTTCAAAAGCATTTATTTCTGATTCAAATTATCGAAGCGAGAATACTTACTCCACCAATTTAATTACGATTTTTCTACATTGTTCAATTAAATTACTACATTTAATTACTTTATACGAAATGGTGCTAATTACATAGTGTCATATAATTTCAATTATTAAATCAGCGCTATTTCTTAAATATTTTTCACTTAATTTTAAATTTTATACAAAGTGTGCATGTTAATATTTACTTTAACATTAAAATTTTTGTAATCTCAAATACATTATGTATTAATTTTTAGCATATGGTTATACATGACACATTTATATACTGAATAATTACGTTTTTCATATAAATTTGAGTGAAAATATTATGTATGAAAAAAAATTAAAGTAAAAAGAATGCATCTACATTATAAGTATAAAAATAATATTATAGGTACATAATGCCATGCAAGTAAAAACAACAAATGAACCACATAAAAATCTTCTATAATAAAACAAAAACAAAGAGAAAGAAAAACATAAAAAAAAAATTATAATATTAACTACATATATGCCTTCTGTTTTTAGTTTTCATAACCGTAAAAAATAGAACAACACAGGAGCAACAGTAAATAGTACTCAATAGTAACATATAGCACTACCAGCACATTATCATCTTCTTATAAAACTAAAGAGACATTTGTGTATTGTTGTCAGTTGTGTTAATATTATTCGGATTCTAAATATAGATGCATGTATGTGAATATTTGTATAATAATATGTTGAAAGAATCTCGAGAGTTCGTTTATTATCAGTAATATAATCATGTTTACATACGTATTTAAATGAATAATCAACATGAACACATGTACTTATCTATATATGCACTTGCCACTTAGGTATAAATGTATATATACACGAGTATAAATATAAGCATATAATATGTGTTTACAATATTCTTATACATACATTGAATTTCTAAACACTTGACATGATATACAATAAACTTATATAGTAAAATAAAGGCCCTTATATTTGAATATATATTGGAAACTGTACATACTTATATATGATTGTATTTATGCACATAAAGTAATAGGGAAATAAAATTCTATTTTTGGACACGATATTGCACTTGACTTAATGCCAAAAATTTTGGATCGTTTATTTATATCAAATGTAAAAAGGAAAGAAGGAAATAAGGTTTGAACCATTTCTTAAAGGTTTTATTTTACATTTTATTTTAAAGAATTTGAAATTTAAACATGTGTTCCTATATTGTATATATACAATTTTCATGTACCATTTAAGGTGGCCATTTCAAATCGAAATTGATATTATATGCTAAAAGAAGAAAAAATCATTTTGCTCCAATATTGAATATTGGGTTATACAAATTGTATGATTCGATTATTTTGTTGTTTTGTATTGAATATGTTGGAAATAATGTCGGTATTATTAACAATTTACAAATTATTTATTTAAATTTACTTATACTAAATTAAATACTGAATTTTTATTAGACAATTTGATTAATCTCATTATTTTTATTTTTGTCTTTTCAGGTGAGTTTTAAGTTATATTTAGTGGCGGATGACAATATTTTAGTTATGTAAGTTTTTTAAAATTTAATTATCTGACAATAACATACATATAACAGCTTAGTGTAACACTAGACTTGTAATTTAGAGTTTTGTAATGTAAAGCGTTTTGATTCTGAACAAGGACAAACTCTATTTAGGTACTAGCATGAAGTGTCATTTGAATAAAACTTAAGGAATTTTCATGTTTTTCAAGCAAATAGCCTATGCTTACAATTATTAACCTTGTTTTTTTACTTCTGTCCATATGGAAAATAACTTGATGTCGTTCTACAAATTCCAAATTTTTCCTAACAGTGTAGCAATCCGCACAATTTATTTAACAGTTTGGATTTTAATGTGAATACTTGAAAATGACGAATTATTCTTGGTCTATACCTATCGCATGCAGGTGTTCGTTTTCCAAATTCTTCAATTTTGAAAAAAGAAAACTTTTTAAGAAATTCCACCTAAAATTATGCAAATTCAAGCACAAAAAATTCATAGTAAATGGCAAAACTAGTCACTTTTTAATAAAAATTAATACAAATTTATTTTCAAGACCTTTCCATAACGTCTGTTTTATTATCGCCTCTAAATTTTGTGAAAATATTTTTGCAAAGTAATTTTTTTTTTCATTATTTACAAAATGAGTTACAAAACTTTTACAATTAAATTTGTACTCATTTTGTATTATAAAACATTTCGGCTTTAGTTTATTTTACAATAAAACATTTTTTAATTTTCACAAATTTTATCATTAGAAATAATGTTTTGTATTTCTAAATTTTAACCTGACCTCCTTAAAATTTTTTAAGACAAAAAGTCTTAATTTGTCATCTTCTAAGTATGCCACAGATTACTACGAAGGTCAAACTTTGCATTTCTATACTAAATATTAATTATTTTGTTTTCTGTTTTTAGGACACTGAGTTGAAAATAATGAAAATATTTTCATTATTATATAAAAATATTATTCAAATTTCCGTCTTAATTTTCGAAAACAAAAAACGCCATAGTTTGTGTGTTTTTTTCCTCGAAAAAAACCTTAATTTAAAATTTAATACTAAATTAGTCATATTTAAAATTTATAAATGAATGTTTTCGTACTTACATTAGCATGCTAATGGATATTAATGAATTAAAATGCTAGTATATGAAAAGGATGAGTAATAATTATTATTAAGATGATATTAATGATAGTAAAATTGATTATGATTAATAAAGCTTTTTATAATGAGATAAGAAATTTAATATTATTTTGGAAATTAATATTTGCAGATTAAAAAAATAAACTTAAAAACAGAAAAATAAAATTTAAATTTAAATAAATTATCAATTATATTTCTTGACAGCTCTATTAATTTTCTACCCATCTATCATTCCAAATTCTCATAATTATTACAATATTTGGAAATATTATATAGATATATAGGTTGATTTCCGAAATGAATTGAGTTCAATTTTCTTAAAATTATAAGAAATTCATAAATGTCAATTTCTTCCTTTCTTTTGTTATTTTTCTAAAATTAATGAAGATTTTTTTTTTTATGACAAAATTATTTTAATAATTTTTTTTCATTAATGAGAAATATTGCTATTATAATTGTTACTATTTTTTGAATAATTATAACAAATTCGTATTGAGTCAATGGTTTGCAAAGTAGCACACAATCCACGTAAACAAATCCTTGTTTGAAAAGCAATCATCATTATACACCGCGATAAATAATTATTGCATACTTATCGGATGACGGACAAAAAAATTTAGAGAAGCGTCAACGATTAGTCGAATTCGATGGTTATTTAGAGGAGTTTAGACAAATATAAAATGATATTTCATGATGGAAAGACAATTACCGTTATTTTTTTACTGTTAGAGAAATTTGGAAACTTTTCTATTGAATATTTTCGTAATTTATGAACATCAAGATAAAAAGCTTAAATCCCTACTATAATTGACAAAGCACGGAATTCTTAGATATTCAAGTAGTCATAATTATTAAAGGAGATGAGGCCGGTGAATATTTTCTAATAGAGAAAGAAATTTCTCGCAACGAGCCATTTCAATATTAGTTTTCTATCGTAACAGATGTAGAAGTTTTGTTAAAAGACGTTCGGACGGACAGAATAGAATTAATAAGAAAATGATTTTTTCAATTTCATCGAAAGTATACTAAAAATTACTTATAATTTCCAAAAAAAAAAAAACAACAAATATTGTATAATTATTGGAAGCCCTCATTTTGTATTTTGACATTTCTTTAAAGAAAGTTTTATTATTGAGATCATAATTAAATGTGATCCAAATGAAAATGATTAAAAAAAAAGAAAGAAAAAAAAAACAAAAAATATTATTAAATATTTTCTCATTCCATAATTTACCAGTTTTTGGTTCATGAACCCTAGAAAACTACATTATGACCCAATATTAATTATTAATGTATAACTATTATGTACTCGTATAGCTTAGCAATATATTTTAATGCAACTCTATATATATAAATGAATATAATAGAGATATAACATCGAATAAAGTGTACAAAGTGCAAAAACCTCATTCATTTTAACCCTTATTCTTGCTTCTCTATATATTTATGAAATATTTATGTATAAAATTCTCCCATAATAAAATCCCCACAATATCCACTCATTTATTCTACACAAATATTTTTCTATTTAATCTATATATAGAGTTACAACAGAGATAATCTATAACCCTGTCCTATACGGAATAAATATAATTTTCTTGTAGGTGTGTAAGTAAGTGTTGTACTTATGAGGCGAGCGTATTAAAAAAAATAAATTACTAAAATTAATGGAGCAGGTGTTCTTAAGAAAAATTTATTTAAATAAACGTAGGTACATACCTATGTACATATTTTGTTATTTTAATAATTTATACAGAATCATTTTTTTCTCTATGTCAAAATATTAAAATAAATATTTTGACAAATTAAAACTCATCAAAAACATTCATTCGAACCTGTCGGCATAGAAAAATTCTAGTTTGAATTTTTCTTTTTTTTTTCCTGTTTTTGTTTTATTTTAATACAAAAAATAATTTGTGACAAATTAGAATTCATTTATTAGAATAAGAAAACATGACTCCACAATGTTTTGTAGTTTAAATGTCTTATATAATTGACTTTTCAGCTAAAAGGCTATCAGTGACGTAAACGCAATGAATGTTATCCTAATATGAGTAGAAACTACAAATTTTTTTATCTAAAACAGCTTTTGGTATTTACGAAATCTTATACGTACATACTTATAAGAGGTTTCGAAAGCTGGTAGTATTTGCAAAACATATTTTTAGTTCTCCTATATTTGTTTTATTGTCCCTTGAAACTCGTGAACTTTCGACAATTTGTTTACGGTTTCGTTTGTTTTTTCTCATTCGAATTGACCTTTATTTTATTAAAATGTTATGTGGACTAATTTAATCTTCTGGACTTTGATGGGAAAATCAAAGCAGTTTCACAAGGAACACAAATTGCAAATTTGTAGTATAAGGACTTTATTATAGTGGCAAAAAACTAACTGCTCTCTGAATCAGTTCCGAAAGTATAATTACTATAAAAATTAAGAAATTAAATGTCAAACCATGGATCATCAAAGATCATCATCAATAGGGCCGAAGTCAGGGGTCTTTGTCATGGAAGGAACTAGTACAAGAACTAAGTCAAATTATTTTTTAAAAAATTACATTAAACTTTCCTATTCCACTATAACTTTATTCCTATAAAAAAAATATAACAAAATCATTAAAATTGTACAATTCCCCCCTAAATGTAATTATAGTACAACATGTCGGAAGAGAAAAAAATATTTTTTATAGAAAATTATAAAATTTTTTATTATTGTTACCAATAAAACCCCACATTTTAATTGATTTAAAGGTTTTTAATTTCTAATTCTGATCAAAATCAATTATTGGTCTTAAAATAATTATTGAACGAAATTTTATAATATACGTGAACTTATACATATACATAGCTATATACGAGTACTCATTATGTGTATGCGAACAATCCAATTTAAGATCAATTTTGTAATCATATACAGAATATCTTTGGCTTTGTTTTATAAAAAAAAAACGTGACAATAATGAGGAAATTTTTAAAATTCTATAAAAATTTTATTCCCTCGGTAATTATAGTTTTCTACTTTTCAATTTCTTATACTTACCTATTCGAAACGTTCAAGTACAATTATTTTTATTTATTGCCACTTAAGTATAATTAATAAAAATAATCGGAGTCTTAGTCTTTGTCTCTATTTATTTGCTTTCCTAGAATATTTCAAATTTTTCAAAAAGCATGAAATATACTTATTATTTTATTATGCATATCTCGCCATAACTACTCTGATTCTTCAGAACACACACCGTCATATAGGTAGTAAATCTATAATAGCATTTTATTCTATCGAGTATATTGTTTCTTTATTTCGTTGTCTCTTTAACTCTAAACAATCTTGAAATTAAATATTTTTTTTTTGTAATTCTGTCATGCTTAATTGATAATTTCGATTTTGTTTGCGTAGATCTATCTACATACTCATGTTCAAAGATCATTACGAATTATAAGCTTTTGTGTGAAAAAAAAAATTTCTCAATTATGCAACCCCCATATTGCCTACATTAAAAGTATATGGTATGTATGTGGTATGACTAAAATACTGTAAAGAAAAAAAAATACCTCAATACATTTCATATAATGGATTTGGGTTTACCCTTGATTGTAAGTAATATGATAATTTTATTTTTGCTTTTTTATTGAAGCTCGGATCATATAATGTAGATATACATATCTATGTGCTTAATTTAGATACCAGTCAGTGACATAATATTATGAATCATACCAGAAAAACTCGAGTTTAGATTACAAAAAAGAAAAATTTCCCGTTTCAAAACATGATTTTGGAACATTAATGTTCTTATATATACTAAACATCAGCATTAATCTAATCATATTTTTTTTAGTTACGCTCTCGCTATTATTACATTAGTTTCCATCAGTAAAATTAATTTACGTTTTTGTTTTTGAAAAAATGCCGAAAGTGTCCCAATTTTTATTACCGCAGAAAATGACAACAAAAAAATATATGAGGAGGATTTATTGTGTATACTAAGGTATATTCGAATCATTGTACTATTGTAGCACTTATCAATCGTAGACAGGGTGATAAACCTTATGTAGGTACTTCAAATTTTCTATGGCTTTTATATTATCAAATACTATAGAGAAAGTACTCGACTGATGTACACTGCCATTATTACGACGTCAAGGTCGAAAATTCTAATTTATTTCGACTTTATATGTCATGTAAGTAACTCACATACAAACATATTCTAAACGAGCAAGATGCAAACACATTTTAAAGATTTGACTTGGAACAAAAGGCACAGATAGTGAGGGAAGCCACAAATAGTTTTTGTCATTATTATGGAACTTCTCGAACAACAATGAAGAACTCTGCAGAAACTTTGTTCGAGAACGTTTTCGAAGGTCAACCTTACGATATGCTTGGAGCCAAAAAACAAAAATTCAAAAAGTACCTGAAAAATGTAAGCAAAAAAAATTACCAATTAACGGTTTGATGAAAAAAGTTGTTAAATATATGTAGTCTTACGAGATACCGTCAAAAACGTCTTTTGGAGCTCTATATAAGTTTATCTGGAAAATGTTTTAAAAATGATCTTCCTAGGTCATATACCCTGAAAAACGTTCTAGAAAATATCTGGTGGGAGCAATCAAATAGGATTTTCCGGCATACTTACAAATTTCTTTTTTAACTTTTACTTTCATGTGTCGTCTATTCAGCCTATTAATGGTTCATTGGCACCGCTCAACATATTGTTTCTTCATTACTGCTCAACAAGAGGTTCATATTTCGTCAGCTTCAAAATCATCTCTGAGAAATGCATAATTAAGTTTATTCAATGTCAGTGGTAATTTTCTCGCCTATAGTGCTATACCTTGTACGCTTTCATAACTATATAGTCTATTCATATAAATACAATTTCACCAATAAATTTTAGTGTGTATATGTAGCACTTTTTTATTTATTGGTGGTATTCCAATGAACTTATAATTTTTTTTAATACACGTTTCATATATTATAAAAAACAAGAAAAAAAAATACAAAATTTTATTACTGTCGCAATTACGATCATTAAATGCTTTTGGTTACTCAAATAAAAGGGAAAAAAATTGTAAAAAAAAAAAATAGACAATTTTTAAACTTCAAAGTGAATTTAGCGCAACTATCACTAAAAGTTGACCACATCATCAACCCAACATTGAATTCAACTTTTAAACTGATAAAGCGTTTTTTTTTTGTTTTGTAAATTGTAAACGTTTTGAGTATTTTCAGTGACTAGGAATATCAAAAGGTCAATTCTTGTATTTCATGTGAGCTTTTGGTATTTTTTTTAAGTTTGTATTTATTATAAATTTTCCTGCCAATTTATTAGAAATATAAAACCGGTTATAGTATGCATATATACAGATATTATATAGGTACAATCATATAATTTTTTGCTTATCTACATTTAAAAATTTCATTATTTACTAATGATGATACTACTAAAAGACGGATATATTATGAACATACATGAATGTGTTTAAATGTATATGTTTAACTGCGATAATATTCATAGGATGAGTATGTTGGTATATATCAATAATACGGCGAGTTTGCTGTAAACAGAATTATTGAGCCTGTATAAATAATTTGATAACTTTAAAACCATGTAAGGCTTTTGAATTTTGCAAATTCAGTTACATGTGCAAGTATTAATGTCTGTTATACGGTATATATATAAATAGTTTTATATATAAAAACATAGAGTGCGGTGCGTTCTGTAAGACTAGAAACAATATTTATCTACATTCAGGCTTAATAATAACGGAATATTTTAATTAATGTCAGATCATTAATTCATAGCCAAAATAAGCTCGCATATATTGGTAGTATGGGCTTGCAGAGACAGGTCATAATTTTCAATATACGTTTGTACAATATTCCGAACTTCAAACACAATACTAAAACAAAAATTTACCAATCTATCGCAAATAACTGATCCTTAAATTTTGACAAACAAACCTGAAGTGGTTGCACTATACTGCAGTGGTTGCAAATTATTACACAAGAGTATTTGACGTTTAAAAGCCTGCAAGAACGGGTTACACAGTAGCTTTAGTATTATTTCATTTGCACTGTTTTGCAGAAATTATACATCCGTTAACATCCCACTCCATAAGTAATAAAATTTTCAATACAGGAACTATTTGTGAGGTAATTTTTTTATTAATACTATACTTAACGTTTATACCTGTCCAATTTTTATGACATCAAGAACAATATAACACTCGAACACATAACAAAATTATAATAAATTATAATTTTTTAAATTCTCAATTTTCAATGAATTCTGGTTATTTTAAGAATGCTAATTTTTTCTTTTCTTTGCAATTCAGTTTTCACATCATTGGTTAAAAGTCAGGTCATACCCACAAATATCATTTTACTTTTGTTATTTTTAATTATTAATTTAATTTTGTTTTGTGTTTTGTGTGTAATTTTTTGTTTACATGTATATACGAGTATACATATGTATATACACATATTTAACTATTAAAGAATATTGCTGAAGAATTATTTTTCTTCGGTTTCATATTTTTACCGACCCTATTGTAAAGAAAAAAGGAGGTATTGTAATGTAATCCATTTTAATGTTCTAAATTTTTTTATATGTATAGAACATGGCCATCTGATTATTCATCGTAGTAAGAGTCAGTAGGACTTTAAAAATTTTACGTTTTCTCAGGATCTGCCGAACTAATTTTGCAGAAAATTTCAATTTGCCTTTGGATTTCGAAAAAGATTTGGTATGCCTTAGAATGGTATACAAAATTCTCCAAACTTACTGCACTAAGATTCGACATACTAATGAACTTTACTAATAAGGTTTTTTTCTAAAATTGAACCTAATTTTCAATTTTTACTTTTTTGACTAACACATTTTTTTGTAACTTTATATATAAATACATACTACCTTACAATAAAATGAATCATCAAAATTTCTGATCAAATCAGAAACAGTAAGTCTGGGATCTGCAATTATTACTAGAGGTCGATTTGAAGGAGTTACATAAATAAATAAAAAACGCACTTCCTTAGAATGTTACCTGACATTAACAAGCTTTTCAGTTTGATTACAAGAAGTGAATATCTATAGTAATAAACGATCTCATAGTATTTGGATGTAATTTAAAATATGTATTCGGCCTTAAGTTCATTGTAAAATCAAGTTACTAAATTGATTGAAATTTCTAAATATCATTCAAATTCTATACAATGCAGTCGGTAAAGTGCTGATCACATCAAGATTTTTTTTTCTCTTTTTTAAATAGTATCAAAGTTTAAATTTCAATTTGAACTTAAAAGTTATTATTAGTTGTAGCTGTTATAATTATTATTGTATATTACATGTTTTTCAAATAAATACCTATTTGTCATTTAAAGGTATTTAAAATATAAGTATAACCTCAATAATCTATAACAATTCTACCATAAATAATGTGATTTAGAAAAATTTGATGAGCTTAAAATCAAAATGAAACAAAAGAGCGTTATTTTTGTTTTTACCTACTTAACCTTTTAAAAGCTTATGTGTGTGTAAATAATGTGCACCACTATTATAACACATGACTGCTCAAATGAATTTCATTGTTTGGGGTTTTTTTTTCTTTGCTTTAACTTTGTTTTTAATACCAAGTACTTATTTATTTTAAATTTTTCTAATTGTGCACATTCTCTTACGTTCATCATATTACGTTTACATATTATGTACATGGTGTATTTCAAGTTAAATATAGCGTTAAACACAAATTTGTGAATATTATTTTCATGATTTTCGCAAAAATTTTAATTATTTAAATTGTGTATTAAATATAGGTTTATGTAGAAAAGAGGAGTTTTTGGTTTTGTAAAATCTAATCTGTAAAGATGATTTTTCGATTATAAAATATTTAATTTAAGCATTTGAATTTTATATTTTTTTGAAGATTTTTATCTAATTTTAATAAAAAGAAAAGCAGAATTCGTTGAATGAAAAGTTCTGAATTATAGGGCAATATACGGAAATATAGGGAAAGAAATAGCCAAATAAGTTTTGAAGTTATAGGGCAAATACCCGAATCACTCTCTACATCACATTCAATTGAAATATTGTTCCGGCATTTACTTTTATAAATCATTTATGAAAATTTAGTATGCGTAACTTAATTAGTTTTGGAGTTCGCTTTTGAGATCGACGAATAGATAGACCGATATGACTGATCAAGAATTCGACACTGATCAAAAACATACAATTTTGTCTATATCTCGGACCAATATTTTTTAACGTTAGTTACCAATATTTTTATAGCCCCACATACGTTCGTAGGGCAATAATTAATAAGAATTAATTGAGTTTAATGCAATAAGCTCTGCTAAACGCAAATATTATAGCTTCAACAATTGATTACATAAATAAGGTTTTTGATATCAAACAACATGATCTCCCAAAGAAAGATGTTTTGGAAAATGAACACTAAGCCGTAAGCCTTCTGGGGTTAAAATTCAAATTAATTAAAAAAAAATATAGATTAAATAAAGATGCAAAATTATATTTGAATTGTTATTTTTCTAAACCAATTTTAACTTTCAAATTTTGAATTAAAAAAATCACTCAAAAATTAATTGTAGCATCAATAATTTTTTAAATTTGCATACCTCCAGGCTTAATTAGCGTCAATTTTCAATTATTTATAACTAAGCCGACATTTTTTAATTTATGCCAATTCATAAAATATTGTATCAGAATTATGATTAATTGAAAACATCATTATGCGATCATATGATAGACAATTCAAAAAAACAAAATTACAAACATACATTCGCCTATTTGACATTCATAATTTAGAAAAATTCTAATAAAACGGAAATTGTCACTGTCACAACGTCAAATTTTATTTTGAAATGTTTCTCATAGATTTTGTCTGGAATTTTATTAAGTAATTCTTTCATAATTTCCAATATTTTTAATTCGGAATTTTTTGTTTTCTGAATTCTTGAATGTCATTTTTGTTATTAAAATGTCAAATTGTTTATGATGCTAACAAATTTATTAAAATTTTTGTATTGTGCTTGCCCTGTTGTATAAAAATGATCGTTATTACATTGTCATTAATTCAGAAAAGCTGAAATGGTTAAAAAATAAATAAAATTTATAATAGCAAAAATTATAGAAAAAAAAAAGAAAATTTTTGTGAAAATTTTTTTCTTTTTGTGTAGTTGTAAGTGGAATGGAAATATGTAAGTGATTGCAAAGTTATGTAATAATTGCAAATTTATTATTATTTTTTTTTCTGTTTTGTTTTGTGTTAAAATATGCACATAATATGAAAATTATTTATAGGGCAATTTAAAATCACTTTTGCGGAAAATAATTTTTTTGTTATTTTTATTTTACTTTGTCTTTTTTTTTCGTCATTTCTCCCCTTTCTCTTATACATAATATTTACAGTGACAGAGCATATGAGTTTCACTGTATGTATTTGTATAAGTATGTGTGCAAAATGGGAGCATATATGCTTAGTGAATTCGGTTATAACGTTATAATAATTTAAAACAAATTAAAATATCGTTAACTCGCTATCTTTGTTGTTTTTTTTTTTTAGTGAAAATATACAAAATTTAAGCTTAGTTTAGGTTTTAAACTTTCTCTTAACTATTAATTTAGATTATGTGTTACCATTTAGTTCTACGTTTTGTAATAAATTGGTTTAATTCTTCAAATGAAAAACATGTATTCTCTTAAATGGTTTAGACCTTATTTTAGTATGAACTGTATAGTGCTGTGCATTGGAGTAATTATTGAAATGCATAACTTTTCGAAATTTTCTAAAATTTATTCGAATTGCAATTTTAATATTTTAGGACCATTTTCTCTAAACCACATAATAGCTTCCAATAAATTTCTTGTTTCTTTATTTTGGAGACGCATTAAAATTTATTTGAAAATTTTTTTTATTGTCTTGAAACATTAACCAAATTTCAGTACAATTTTTCCTTGTTGTTGTTGAATAAGGTTTAGTAAACACTTTTATATTTATTATGTTTTTTTTTTTGCGAAATTCTGCAATTAGTAATTAAAATAGCACTAACGATCATATAATGTTATATTAAATAAATGGATAAGATAAAAAGAAAATAAAAGTCAGGAAATTCATGAAACCAGAAATTTTTAAATTTATATTAATAATTTTTCCGAGTATAAGTTCAAGTATTTGTATGAATGTATATGCAACATGTAAAAACTGTCTATGTCAGAATTAGTCTTTTCAAGAAAATTTTAAAATTTTAGGGTTTTAAAGTGATTTTTGAAAGCACTAGAGCTAGGCTTTTGAAGCCGTTTTTGAAACCAAATTTAAATAATTTGAAAATTATTTTATTTTTTTGCTCGCTTTCGAAATAATGAATTTGATTGTTAAATTCAAACATAATTTTGTAAAATTTATTA
Source organism: Condylostylus longicornis (assembly GCF_029603195.1). Lineage (NCBI taxonomy): Eukaryota > Metazoa > Arthropoda > Insecta > Diptera > Dolichopodidae > Condylostylus > Condylostylus longicornis. The sequence goes on from NW_026577982.1 coordinate 4,154,352, forward strand.
GAAGATATTATCTTCCTATACTTTAATTTGAAGACTTTGGTCGAGGCAGACTCAAATCTAATTTTTAAATTGTAACTTTATTTATTCGAATATGAAAAATTCGAAAAACTTTAATATTTTCTTGGATTTTGTTCTAAGTTGACTTATTCGGTTTTATTTTTTAGCTACGAATACACGCATGTTTGATGTTTAACGAAAAATATACTATATAAAATATTAGGGGTAGTAAAACAAAAAAAATTGTACAAGAATACCAAAGTGATTTACTGAATTGTAAAAAAACATGAAAAACAAGCAATTAACTAAAATAATTGAAACTTTAAGGAAATTTTTCTGAACATATTATATTATGTAGTACTTAATTAGTTTTAGTGAAATTTAAATATAAATTGAAAAACCATAGATAGTAAAGCTTAAACTTAAAAAAATGTAATAAGTAAGATATTTAATTCACCCAAATATGGAGTTTTAGTTGATTCTCAATGTACCACATAAAATATGGTCATATAAAAACTATAGAGATATTGACTTTTAAAGATTTACCAATAACAAATAATTTCTCATGAAGATATTTTTTTTTTTCCTTCTTCACTCCTATAAGGAGCGTAGGGCTAGTTTATGATATCTATCATGTCCTAGTTTCTATAGTCATAGAGAGGTAGCTAGGTAGGTGACTAGCCTACCGTAGTTTTTTTTATTTATATTAACTATTTCCGTTTATTAATATTTTACTGCTTATTTTTCTTAGTCTTTTTAGTATCGCATATTATGAATATTTGAAAATTACTTGTATAAATTTATTAATGTTGCATATTAAGTTATATAATATTGAATATAATTTTTATAGTGACCTGACCGGGGTTTGAACCCTTTGGTTAAAGAGCCGGTGCCATAACCACTGCACCAATGGTCAGATCATGAAGAAATATAGTTTTATAATTTTCAGATATTTAAGATTATTTTTAGTTCATCAGGAGGATGGGCCGCCCCGCAAACGATCTGTACAGGAGCTGCTGTGACGAGGAGGAGGAGGAAACGGTGACCCACCGGCTATGCTCTTGTCCGGCGTTACCGGACTCTAGGCGGAGGTTTCTTGGGTCCCACTTTTTGGGCGGGCTACGAACCTAGCGAATGTAAATGCTAGGGATCTTGGCCGGTTTCTGAGGAACTTGGGCTGGTTCTAATGAGGGAGAGAGGGAGGATTTGGCGGCATCTCAACGGGCCTTGGTGGCCTAGGTGTACTCTTCGGGAGGCCGTGCAACCTAACCTAACCTAAGATCATTTTTAAGCTTAGAATGATAGATTAAGCATAGATTGGTCACAGATGAAAGAGAATTCGATTTTATGGTGCCTAGATTAATTATCTAAAAATATAAAATTTTTGAGTTATCTAGTTGTAGCATTAACCTCACAATATTATACGTATGCATATATTGTACAATTAAATGAAATGGTGAGACTATAATATATTACTTTTTAATTGTGACACTGACGAGACAACTCACAAAACATATTGTACATATATTAAATTTACAAGTATTTAGACAGATTAATTAAGTACTTAATGACATCATTATGGTTTTAGGTTATGAAAAATTTTATAATTAAAAAAAAAAATATTCTCTAATTTCATTATTATAAATTTGATATTTTAATGCGCCATTATATATAAAGAAATTTTATATAAGTAATATATTGAATATAATTTTGTAGTTCATTAAAACTATGTACTAGAACAAAAATGTGGTGTTCGTAATCAGATGAGTAATAAATATGCTTGTGTACACACATACATATATAATTTTATAAAATTTTTATTTTTTAATAATGGAAAATATTGGAAAATTTTGGTATATTTTTATATTTCTGATTTATTAGAGTGAACTTTATTGCATTCCCCTTATGTTGTTTATCACAATCAGGTTTCTTACAACAATTACAATTTTTTATTGAAGAAAACAAACTTAATATTTTCTTTCATATCGAGATCTGGGACATGACAGGTCTTATTTCTAAAAACCCCCGGAGCAAAACTTGTGAGTTTTGTCTAGAACTTTCCAATAATATCCGGTCCGCATATGATAAATAATAACTTTCAATTTTAGTATAACTATAGATTTAAAATTGCTCGAAAATCTATTTTTTTGGCTATAATCCGAATTGACGAAAATTTTATTTAGAAATGATGGCGGGAGTTTTCTAAATAAATTCCTTGAGCTTTATGGTCATCCGAAGAACACATAGGGTAAAAAAATCAAGTTTTCACTTTTATAAACAGACTGTTAGAGAAGAGTTACAGATTATTATGAGAACTTTTCCAGTAGATATTTTTAAAATAAAAGTATATTTAAGGCATTGAAGGCCAAAATCAAATCAACCAGTAACTCTAAATATTCTTAATGTTTTCCCAATAGATCTAGTAGTCTTAAATTTCTACTTCATTTCTAATGAGTTTTCTTCTTATTATATAAAGAGTTTGAATAATTTAAACATTTTCTCTTATTTAAATACAAAAATATTTCAAAAATGGAACCGTCTCACCTCGTTTTTCACATATACACAGTTCTTACAACTGATACTTTAAGCTCGTTATATATATAATTCATATTTAAGTTCATAATACGAAATTTAATTTAGGTTTAAAAACTGTTTCAGGTTTTGATTCAAACAATTATAAGTATAAGGCAACATAATGTACCAATATGTTTACGATTGCATATACAACACTGCTCTCTGTCCATTATAATTATCAATGTGTGTATAATTAAAGTCAAATTTTATTAAAATTAAATCATCAAACTGTAAAATAACCTCTGTATATGCATTCCAAACATTGTGATATTATTATTCATGCAAAATTATTCAAATACCAAACAAGTTGAAAAATTAAAAACTATGAAATTTATTTTGCAAAAAAAAAAAAAGTACAAAAAATTTATTTAAATCTATAATTAATTCAAAATATTTGTTAAACAAATTTAAAACAGAATTTTAAAAAAAAAATACTAACCATGTAATTCTTAAAATTTAATGAAAATGAGAAAAAAAAAATATTCAACGCCTTCAAAATATTCTTTAGTACATAAAAACCGTGATGTTGAGTACACTCTTGTTCGTATAGGTGTCTAATTATTATTCTAATTTTATGTAAGGTTGATGTTTAAGTAACTGTTATTACAGCAAATTGTTCATACCCATAACGGTATAACATTTAAAAATTAACATAATTTGTAAATTTTTTGTAATTTTTTTTTTTCTGGGAGGGGGGAGTTAAAAAATTACGAGTACTTAGTAGTTGTAGAGTTTTAGAAATTTGTGCAACAATCTCCTACACTGTATAATTTTTTTATTTTCTGATATTTTAATTTGTAAAATTAAAAATTTGCAATTGTATTTTAATTTTTTTTTTTGTGCATTTCGTACAATATTTTTTTTCACATTTTAATTAAAAATTCAGATTTAAATTTTAATTTTTTTTTTATTTTGATTTTAAATTTCATTTTGGTTGATGGTTTTGGTGTGGTTTTTTATGGCATTTTTTTTTGTTTTTCTCTTTTAAATTTATTCAAAATGGTTTTACAGAAATCAGAAAATAAAAAAAAAACAGACACAATTTTAAATTAACAAAAATAAACTATTAAAAAATTTTTTTGCTTTTGTTTTCTGCACCTTCTTTTGTAAAAACCAAAAAAAAAATTGCCAATTTTAATGTAGGCAAAATTGCATATTTGTACACATTGGTAATTTTTGTAAATTTTTAAATGGTAAAGCAAATGTAAGTATTCATTAAATGTTAAAATGGATAAAATAAGGTGACCATATTGTCAATTTAATTGGAAAATAAGCAAGTACAATATGGGGCAATGTAATAATTAAGATTTTCTTTAAATATTTTCTCTGCATCTTCTTGATCAGGAGTTAAACCTATTAAGTTATCCGATGAAAATAATATTTACCAAATATTGCAATGTTAACTTAGCGAAATGACCTTTTCTTTGAATTTTGTACTCAGCGTAACAATCAAATATTGGAACGAGAATCGCTGATTGAGTACAATAATAGAAGCGTACTTTACTTGAAGACTTGATTTTTTTACTATCAAAAATTTTCTGAGTGTACCAATATTTGAGAGCAAAATTGAGTGCAAACCAAATCAATTCTCAAAAATCAGTTTTACTCTCGGTTGGAATGTGTGAATACCAAATTCTTGTTTTCGACTTTATTTGTAATAAGAACTTATCTAACTGTAATTAATAAACTTATTGATTGTTTTTTCGAAACGGTCTAGTTTTTAAAACTACTTTATTAAATTTCAATATTTTTCAAGTATGGTGAAAAATTCCTGTTGGAAAAATTAAAATTTATTAAAATTATTCAATTAAAATTTCATATTTAAGAATAAGCTCTCACATAAGTACATATACTTATGGTAGACAAATTTATATACCTACTTAAATAAATTCAAATTGGATCATAAAATTTCTTATTACTTATGTACTTGACCTAAAATTTTAAACGATTACTTTAAGTAGTACAATAAATACACTAACAATTACATTTAATTTAAATTATTTATTTTTTATAATGCATTACAAAATTTCTTGTATATTAAAATTTGTCATTATCTGCAAAATATAAAATTCCATTTAAAATCGAAACCTGCAGTAAACTGGCGTTTAACGTAATTTTTTTTTGTTTTTGTACATTCAAACTTATTGCACAGTATTACGGTTTAATTACAGTAAAATATCATTAATAATATATTTATGTATATATATATACATTATATATAAGTACAAAATTATGTTGCATTAAACTAAATTTTTATACAAGCTTCCAACGATTAAAACCGGGTACAATAAAAATAATGACATAAAAGTAATTAAATTTCATTTTGTATAGTGTTAGGTAAGGTACCTACCTACACAGAAAATGGAAAATATAATTTTATAAGCATTATTTAATTATTTTAATAATTTCCTATTTAAAACATATTATGTAGATAACATAATGTATAATATTAAATTGAATAAGAGCATATTTAACATAATTTACAAGACAATGTGTTACGACTTTGGAGAAACATTTTAACAGAATCCGTTGTCATTAACATGTCATCTGAGAGCGAGTATTATTATACATTTACATATGTATGAATATGATTATTGAGCTGATATTATTTTCTCATAATGTTAATTAGAGCTTTAAAATTTAAATGATATTTAAATTATTTTTGTTTTCTACACGTATTTTCTTATTGGATATACAGGGTGTATCGTATCTAAATGCACTGCTATACATACTACTGTATTGACTCTCATGAGAAGGTAAAACTTTAATATGGAAATAATATTTACAGTTCGACTGATTCCGAGTTATTAGGAACTAGGGCTTGAAATCAATTTATATTGGTGCTTTCTTAATTTTTAAAACTATAGGTACAACTCGTTTTCTGTGTGTTAGGGCAGTGATTAAATATGATTTGGAAACTTCAGAGCAATAGATTTCTCTTAAATATCTAAATTAGTTATTATCTTTGAAGATTTCGAATTTATATTATAGAATTTCATTCTAGAGGTAGATTATATCAACACGTAAATTCAATATATAGCACAAACATGCTCTTTACAACTTTAAAATTAAAATTTGTGCATTCAGGAAAAATTAATTCAATTTTCATTATTTAGATTCCTTGTTAAATTAAGAAAAGGGCCCTATAAATTATACGATATATGACAAATAAATTTGACGTTTTACATACATAGTCTCACCAATAACTTCGTATAATGTATTAATTAACTTCGTATAATCATATAAATGTTAGTGCTATTCCAAACTTAAACAATTAATTACTAAAAATAAAAATTCTTTTAAAATTTAATTTTCCAAAAAAAATTTAAAACAATTTATTTACTTAATCTAAGCTCATTAGAATTAGAAAAAATTCACATGCTTTCTTTTCTTGTAAAGCATTTTTGTGAACCTTTATAGCTCTTAAAAAAGGATTATTTTTCATTCTGAGAAACATTTAATTTGAAAGTCATTCAATTGAAAAAATTTTGTATATTATGTACATGTGTAAATATACATAATGTAATAGAGCCCTTTCTATGATATAAAATACCCACATAAATTAACTTTATAGAAAAACGTACTATAGAAATCTTTAATTCTTAATTCTTTAATTTAATCTATGGTCATTAATTTTATCATTCTCATTGAGCACCATTGGTTAGTAACAGCAGTAGCAGCAGCAACAACAACATCTACACGTTTATTTTCAAAGAATCATGAACTATACGTTATGTATATAGTGGAACCAGGAAGAAAATATTAAATAGTCTCATTCTCGCCCTCTATATAACTTTCGACATTAACATAAAATAAAATAAATAATGTAACATTAGAGACTATTCTGTTATACGAAGAAAAATGTTATAAATGGTAGATATACATACTTACATTTACATGGTAAAAAGTAAAAATTCTAAATTCATTCATCCTGTTTTTTCTTTTATCCTTTATTTTATGTTATTCTCTTGCACACACTCGCATAACATGTGCACATATTGCTAAAAACGTAAAGAGATGCTAGAACAGCAGCAGGAACATATGAAAAAGAAAATAATTTTATTTTTTTTTATTCGAAAAATTTTCTCTACATAAGCGTAGAAAGAAAAATAAGAGAAAATAGAAAACCTTAATAAAATGAAATAAATCACTAGATAAATGTGAGTAGCTTGTGAATGTGTATAGATTTCTAAGTTCGCTAAGCGTTATATATGAATATACAGTAGAGTAGGCGAATATTTAATTACAATCATTAAAATTTAGAGCATTGTGTCGAGTTTAAGACTACTGAAGGTGTTACCAATTTTACATTTTATTTCATATTCTCTTTCTTATATTGTTTTTAGCTCTTTTTAGAGTATAAGAAAACAGAGTCTGAAATGTGAGTATTGAATAGAATTGAGAAAGTAGTGGCAATGTGTTTATTAGTCCAAAACCAGCGTATTAGGAACATATTACTCCTCAATTCATCCGAATGTCTTCCCCTATAAATTTAAAGAGAAAATCAAAAATTTTGTGGAGAAGAAAAGAAAACAAAGCTAAGAGACAGGCAACACGTTTCTTATTTAAAGTCTTTATATTATACAAATAATCACAAACAAATAAATACGAACAAAATGACATTGCCTGTAGAGTGGAGGTTATTTTTATTAGTTTATGGCGGAAATATTCCCTTGATATTTTTAATAATCATTTTCCAATACTTGCACTTACAAATTGCAAATATTTAATCCAATTCAATTATAATAAGTTTTGTTTCGAGTTCAACGTTCCTGTTTTCCGAAAAATTTCGACCATCATCCATAGTCTCAATACTCCAAATACTACTCACAATTGTATAACTTCCATAATCATAAATTCCTTAGTTTTTAATACGAAAATACTCTTGACGTGAAATAATTCCTTGTCTGGTTTCACCAAAATGTAAACACTTGAAATTTTACTTCCACTAAAATGGTTCAAATTAATTAATAATTATTACGTAATTATGAATTTAATTAAATTTCTTGCACTGTATATTGTATAGGGAGCACATAAAATGCACATAAATAAAAAGAAATCGTAATCAAATAAAAAGATCCTTTTCTTATAGGATTCTTTTCTTTTTTGTATGTATATATAAAATATTATTAAACAAAATGAATTTAATTTCAGAGTATAAGTGTATATAAACAAAGCTAAGAACCTGTTGGCCTATTAAAAACCAAAAAAAAAAAACTATTGCCACATTTTCTTTATTAATTTTTTTTTATAAAAAAAAAACCAAAGTTCACATAGATTATTGTTAATTTCTTAATTTGTTTGTAATGTTCGAAGAGAAAATCAAACAAGCGCATATCTGAATTATTAACAACATTTTCTGTTAGCATTCTCGCTCATGAATTCTCCTATTCTAACGATTATCCTTTCTCTATTAGAAGAGTATAAGAGGAAAGAGTGGTCAAATTTTTGATTATCAACTTATTCCTTATACTCGTGGTGTGAAGCTTAATGCAAATGTCTTTTCTCTGTCTTTGTATAGTTGCAATTTTACTGCTTTATAACAAAAGCTGTTATCATTTATACTACTGAAGAGTTAAAGTTGCCCGATGTAAGGTTGGGGCTCTAGTATGTTAACAAGACAAGTAGCTGCAACAGGATGTTTAAAGAAATATTTTAACTGTAAAATATTTTTGAACAAAATTTCAATCAGGAGCTTTTCGGACTTTCGATTTGCCGAATGTCAAACTACATTCATATACAAAATGAAGAATAATTATCAAAGTATCCTACGAATGACTTGACTAACTGAGTTTTTTTCTCTTCATTTCTACTATACCCAACAATTTTATATATTTTTTTTTACACATTATACATTTTATCCTCTTTTGTTTTGTTGGGTTCACTTTATTTATTTATTCTTTTTCTTTAGATTTATAATGTCTGTCTAGCGTTACCAAAACATCACTCTATTATAGCTACTCTGCTATACAATATAACTACAAATGCACTAAAAACTAAAACAAGAAGCAAAAACAAAAAAAATGTATCATAGCGATGAAACTGACATGAAAATGGTTCGGTGACTTTTTTTTTTTGCTCTGTTTATGCCTTCTCTACTTGTTATTCTATCACATCCTTTAACTTTGTCTACTACTGATTTCTATACGTATACTATATAAATAAAAGTTTTATTTAAATACATAAAATTCCTCCTGTTGTGACTTTAAATAAAAATATCCTGACGATGTTAATGTTAATGTTTTGATTCTCACTGAATATGAAAAATTACTGAAAGTACCTACATAGTATATATATATTGGATTTTGAAAGAGTTCAGGCTGAAATAAACCATACCCATATAATAACATGGGTATAGAATAGAACAGAATTTATGAATTCCAATGAATTGAATTTTCGCCATTAATATTGTAGAAAAGTTTAGAGGGTAGGAAGTTTCCTTTTCTTTTCTATCTCTTTCTACACCATATTATAGGAATAGAATAGAAATAATAGAATAAAATATAAATGTTTATTCATTGTTCATTGATGAATAAAGGATAGAGAATTGATGAATATAAAAGTTGGTTGTGACAAGTTGTGTTGGTCGTTGTAGTTATATTTCCTTGTCATTGTTGTTCGGTCGGTTGATTTTTATTATATATAATTAAATTGAATAAAATTTTTTTTAATAATTTATTTTTAACATATGAAAAAAAATATAATTAAAAAATTAAATAGGAAAATTATTAAAACTTGCAAAATATTAAAATCTTTAAAATTTTCATACGATGACGTAAATTTACGGTAACACTTAAAAAGAATAACAGTCATTACCCGAAATTTATTCAGATAAATGAGAGCGAAATTTACTCTAAGCGAAGATGATGTTTCTCATTCATAAGGCAATATTACTTTACTTCTGCGCTTATTCAATCATCATGAAACTTTGAGAAGGTGTTTATAATACGCCCGTGACTATTTTAGAAAAAAGTTGGATTCCAGGGGGAGACTCAGTTCTACTAAAATATCGACAAATGAATGTGGTTATATAGGGCAGTGTTGGAAACGTCTCGGCGAGATCTATAATTTTTACTCCAGGAGAGTTTCGGAAATCAACTAATTTTAAAATTACAAATAAGAAAAATCTTTTGATTTAAGAAAGAATTAGTTTTGTAAAGATCTAGTTTCTCTAATTAAATTTCCACAAAACTTGTTTAAGAATTTAGTTCCAGTTCCATGTTCGAAGAAAGCTGTCAAATTATATCGTTTTTTTATCGTATCGTATTTTTATCGTATATATTATCTTTATTGCATACAATTAGAAACCTTTATTTATCGTATATACCGGCTTTATTGCATAAAATTAGGGCGCGCCTTCTTAGTTGTATGAAATACGGGCTTTGTTATGTCAATTTAAAAGGGATTTAAAATCTAGTTTTTTTTTGCTCAATTGAAATTATAGAAACTCACTGATTTCATGTACAACAGCAATATTTTTGATTAAGTCTGGTTTTGATTCGATTAACACAATCACAGTTTATATATTAGCAGAGTTACACACCATATATGGCTCATTGAAATTTCCCATCCTATCCACCTATATAAGAAAATATCCACATTAATATTCGCTTTAATTCTCTAAAATATAAATTGTGTTACGCTTAATTGGTAAAATTTAATTGAATTGATTCAAAATTAAAGTAAGTGATCGTATGATGCTTTTCTTGTTTGAATTATGTGCAACTCCGACTACAAGTTTTCTTATTAACATAGCGTAATTGCTTTTTCTTATTCTTTACCGTGCTTATCTATATAGACTTTGTTTTTATCTATACATAAAAGCCAATTAAATACTAGTCTTCTTAAATTCATGTTTAGTACAATCTTTTTAATGTACTTGATTTCTGGTTATTTTCTGTTCTCTGCGCATTTCTTAATAGTTTTTTTATTTTCAATGAATGTCAGTATATTTTTCAAGGTCACATTTTATAATTGTAATTTAAATAGTGGAAATACCAGAATTGGCTATTTTAAGTGTTCTTTATATTAAAAATACCAATATTTTTAATACTCGTATAAAAAATTTAAAATCATTGTGGAATAAACCAAAAGAAAAGCAAAAGTTGATAATAAAATCAATAAATTTATTTTAATTCTTTTATTCATCGTATTAGTTGAAGTGTGGTAGAGAACAATTCAAGTTTTTACTCATAAAAAAAATTCTTAAAAAAAAATGGAAGAGGAGTTTTATAGTGGTTGGTTACCCAGAATATTTTTATTTTATTGACAGTTTTTTTTTAATTTTAAAATAATATTTTTTGTCAAATCATTGAGTAACCCATTAGAATTATCGTATTGAGTTCTTACATGTGTGTATATGTACAGTAGCTGCAGATGTTGTACTCTAGTGCCTAAATTAATTTTCAACGTAATTATAGTAACTTATTTCAAAAATTATTTTAAAAACGATTGGTATGCCTATTTGTGTTAAAAATCACAGAATTTATAAAATTTATGCATTTAATGTTACCAGATATTCAAATCCTATGGGTATTTATATACTCAAGAGCATTTTAATGTGCTTATGTTCATAAATATAAAATCGATTTTAAAATCCATTTGCTATACAGTAATCTGCGGATACTTAAACCCTGAAATCAGCCAATATTTACGATACACAATACAACACAAACTAAGATAGTGCCAAGTCGTATTGAACTTATTTAAAATAAAAATAAGCTAAAATGTAAGTATAATACTGACAAATAGAATTTGTTGATTTGACATTATGAAGTACAGTGATAATAAAACATTAATCTGTATTGTACTTTTCAAAAAAAATAAATTGAACTCAGGGTTGAGCAAGGGATAACAATTAGAACGATTGTCCGACCTTTCTCAACCCAAAAAATTGATATTTTCGATGGAACCGAGTTTTCTAAACCTGTCCGCATTTGCTCGTCCAGATTTGAGTCTGGCGGTAGGTGTACTCACTGTACGCTATCTCTCCCCGGATGGCCAAAACCAAGAAAAAGCTCTGCCGTCGCTGTCTGGAGGGGAACGAAACTGACTCTTAAAGCTCCTTCTTACGACTGGGATGCTTCGGAAGGCGATTTGTGGTTCCGATCGAAGTTTCGTAGCTTAGTATGGCTGTGATACTGAAATTTGTCAGGAGTCTAGATATAGTGCTAATGTAGGTGGGGTTAATCACAATCCTGTGGGTCGACATGAAAAAGGCTTATGGGTCTTTGTTTCCTACGCCGAAAAAAATAACATATTATCGGAGTTGTAAATATCCGGGTTTTATTGTTAGTATATAATGCAATTTTGTGATTATCTATATAATATTTAGGAATGCAGGCCTGGTAATCTGGGATTAATTTTTAAATCCTCTAAATAACAATTATTAAAAACTATTATGAAAAAGTTATTATTTCACCATTTTCACAAAATAATTTTAAAATAAAAACTTATTCTTATCAAAATAGGAAATGATAAAATTCTAAAATTGTTTTAGTAGTGCTAGAAATTATACATAATTTCTGGTAGTGCTCTAGTAAATTTTAATTAAATGTGATTTGAACTCTGTATGAATGGCAACAATAAGTATGAAAAAATTTGGTTTGTTCATTAAATTTTACGCAAAAATTCGTTCGACAAAAATTTGATAAGGTTTTGATTATATGTAATATAGCATAGTTGTAAGAGGTTTAGAAAAAAACCTATAATATTTTGTAGAGAGGTTAATCAATAGCTCTCATAAATGTATACATAGTTTCATTCCAAGCTGGTAAATTTACTTTGTATACCTCTAGTACAGAAAACTGGCATATGATCTTGGGTTAGTTTTTCATGAATATGCAATTACTTTTATCCCATTTCTTTATCCTCTATTCATGTTAGATTTTCTTATGAAAAGTTATTGGCTTATATGAAAAAAAAATATTCTCATTATTAAAGTCATGTCCTTTATTTTATATAAGAAGCTTTTTTATTTATTACATTTAGGTCATTGTATATTTAAATAACCTAAAAATTTTTAAACATTCTTATGTATTCAAAATATTTACAGTTTTTGTAATAGTTTTATGACTTATTGGCCCTCGTATTTAATAACAAAGTAGATTAATATAATGTCGAAATGTTAGTACTGTCATAGGCATATAACATAGTTTAGAATTTCGAAAAAAGGTAAATTCTTTAAAAAAGTGAAATCAAGTTCGAATAGTTAAAATGGCTTTGTGTTGGAAAATTTGTTACGTTACGATTTTCTTCCTATAAGGCGATTTATGCAATTAATATTAAAATTTTTCCAACTCTAAGTAGATTCGGGTTAAGGCAACCAACTCTAAGTTAATTTTTCAACTCTAAGTTAATTCGGGTTAAATTTTCCCAACTCTAAGTAGATTCGGGTAATAGTTTAATTTAATAATTTACCATATAAATGTTATTGAATTACCCTTTCTTAAACTGACATTAAAATACTTGTTAGGCGATATTGTTAAACCAAAGTAATTTCCTATATATTGAAAGTATGCCAAGAATTTCCTAGAGAAAATTCTTAATTATTCACTTAACAGAAAGCTTTCATATGCCTATACGAAATTCTATATTACGGTGAAAAATTAAGAATGGGCCTAATCCATTTTTGCAAAGTGAATGTGTTAATAGCTTCCTATCGCAGTAATAATTACCATCACTATCAATCAATAGTAAAATTGAACTCTCTTAATGCTTACCTTAAACCCCTCTTATTTCAGCACAATTATATTAATTACAATTCTATTATATCTAAACCCTTTCAATTTACCTTTGACAGAATAAAAAAAATTCTCATTCTTTTTTTAATTTAAATCCTAATCCTTTTGCTACTTTTTGTAAGGACTCTTTTATATTATTTTATAGATATTTTTTCATATGAAAATCATGTCTTTCATAAATTTTATTGTATAATAACAACATTGAAAGGTAAATGAGCTGAAGTTGTATTGAATATTTTTTTCTTTATAATTGCATATAAAAAACAAACACAAAAAAATTATTCGTTTTGTGAAAGAAAAATTTTAATTTTCTTGTATAAAGGCTTTAAAATAAAGAAAATTTTGAAAAAGAAATTTAATTGAAAATCAAAACGAAAACAAAAATAATTTCCTTTCAGATTATTAAAGTCTCCATTTTTTAAGGACAAAACAAAATTTAATAAATTACGTACACTTTAAATTTGAATCAGAAATTTTGTGGGAATTTTAAATTTTTATAGAGCCTTGCTAGTATTAAAGAATCGAACTAAGAATAGGTGCTTCGAAATACTATTAAAATCAAATAAATATTTTAGTAATCATTAAATATGCGGTCTATTAAAGAGTAATTAATTCAAATATTTTGTCATTTAAGCAGTTAAATTCAAGAAATTAAATACAGATTACGTTTTGGAAAGATTGCATGTTATATCCAGCTATTCGGTCGAGTATTTAGCTCAGAGTCCCATTTGCATTCTCAAATTCACCCTCGTTTTTATGAAATCAAAAAAAATTTACTAAATTATCCGAACGAATTTTAGCTCTTTAATAGTCAATACCATAACTAGTGATATAATTAATCACAAATTTGTAGAAATTCGACAGTGTAGAGCATGAACCCTATTCGCGCAGTTTATAGAATTCGTAAAAATCGCCCAAAATTCTAGATTTCTCTAAGCCTAAGGTTAAACTACGGATTTCGCCCTCCCGTTCGGATCCATACCCAATTCGAATTATAGAAAATCATATCCAAAGAAACCAATTTCTATTTAAAATTTAAAATTTTCTAATAATTAAAACAAAAATTCTTTTTTCTTAATTATCATAATTTAAAATTTAAATATTTGCTTATTGTGATTTTTCTACAAAAAAAAATATTCCTTACAGATTTTTTTTTATTCCCTTAATGACGATAGCATAATTAAAAAAAAAAAATTCAACATCCTATTGCCAAAAATCCTTTCATTTGTGCCATGTTTTTTTCTCGTATTTATCTTGTTTTTACCATGGTAATTGTCAAAATTTTCTACAATTTCTACTCAACCAGAAAAAAATAAACTAAAGTTTATGACAAAAAGCACAGAAAACAAAAAAAAAAAACACAACGTTTACATCGAATTTTTACTGCAAAAGAAATTATTATTTACTTAAAATCCCATTTGTATATTTTTCTATTTTAGAAAAATCTCGAATATTTTATTTTATTTTTTTGCTTTTATATAATAAAATAACAAGTTTTGAAAAAAATAAGTTAGAGGAAAAAATTAAAATATGACTATAGATGTCTGTTCGTCCTGCTAGAGTCGAAAATTATAATTGAAATTGAAAATAACAGAGTTGCCATTAAAGTTTTTCTTAAAATAGTGAGAATGTTTAAAAAAAATCAATATGGAGTCGTGTTACAGTCAACATTTTATTGATAAATAGAAATTTTCTGAAAAAAATTCAACTCTTAAACCGTGACGCTGCACCCTAATTAGTATAAATTTGCTTTTTTTCCATCACTATCTCGCAATCACCAAACCGCCATTGAACGTACGATTACAGGTGGCTTATCTAAGCCACCCGGTCCTCTTAAGGAATTCTATTTAAATCAACTTTGCTAATCTTTGATATCTTCTCCAACTCTGTCACACTTGCTTTGCCCCACGTGAGCAGTCCGGTCCCGCTCAGAGCCGGACACTCGCAGAAATAGTGAATAAAATACTTGTATAATTTGGAATAAGTTGTACACTGATTTCATACGAGAATTTCATGGTACTGATTTGTAAAGATCAAACGCAGCCTCAAAGTAAATTTTAAATGCCGTTTGGTAAATTTATTTTCAAACGTGCAAAATTGTAAAACGTCATAAATTCTTATAAAAGCACAGTTTTGTTGACATGCTGATGCATAAAATAATGTTGGTGTAAACGATTTTATTTTCTTAAACGTAACCTGTCAAGCAGTTATGATTATTTACTCACGACAAAATACGTCAAAGATGAATAAATTTGTGCTTCGAATAAATTTTGCAGAGAGTGTTGATAATTTATAAGTTATAATGTCAATGAATCCCGTAAAAACAGTAAGAGAGTGAGAGATTGTGTAGTTTTATCGTATTTCACTATATATAGTTTTAGAAAAGTCAGATGAACGGGCTAAACATATAAGCTTCATTCAACAAACGGGCTTAATATACAAATGGAAGATTTCTCATTCATTTTCGCATTTCTATTTATTTTATTTTGTGTTTTTTTTTTAAATAAATAATTCAAGTCTAGGAATATTTAATGAATCTTTTTTTTTGCTTAAAAACTCTTTTTTACCGACCGTATTGTGTAAACAATAGGTAGGTTATGTGATGGCAACAAATTTTGCATATCGAGTTTTCGGTGGGAACGTACTTTTCCATAGTAGGGAAGTGTAAATAAACTGTCGGTCTGTCGGTCTGTCGGTCTGTCGGTCTGTGTGTGCACGCGTGTATCTCAAGTTCTACTGAACCGATTTTGATGAAATTTTATATGTAAGTTTGTTTCCACCATGGATTTTTTGGAAAGATCAGGGCTCGAAAACGGATTTGCGGGCCGATTTTATATTTTTCACCATTTTGAAGAAAATATTCAACCGATTTACTTGAAATTTCATATATAAGCTTTGCTCGATCATACGCAAAAATTCCTAATTTTTGAAAGAAATCAGGCATCAGCAACTGGGCGTTTACTACGGGCCAAATATACATTTTTGTGTATATAAAGAGAAATAATCAACCGATTTCATTAAAATTTAATATATGAATTCCCCGTATTAAAACAATGAACATGTAAATTTTTTTGGAAAAATCAGGCATCGGCAACTAGACGTTTACTACGGGCCAAATATACATTTTTGTGTATATAAAGAGAAATAATCAACCGATTTCATTGAAATTTAATATATGAACTCCTCGTGTTAAAACAATGAACATATAAATTTTTTGGAAAGATCAGGGCTCGAGAACTGATTTGCGGGCCGATTTTACATTTTTAACCATATCCACAGAACAAATTGATGGAATTTCTTGAAATTTGATATTTGAGTTCTGGTTGTTACCGAAACTAACTGGCGAGCATTTCAGGGAATTCGGGTAGCACAAAGCGAAACTCTACTAAGAGCCAAATTTACATTTTTCTAAGTATGTTAACTATAAGCTTACTAATGTCCTAAAAATTGGAAAGAAGTATTTAACAGACATTTTTATAATATTCTGTAACACTTTCATTTAACTAGACAATACACAATGCGGTCGGTTATGTGCTGACCACATCAGATTTTTTTTTATTTAGAACTATCCTTAACAGGCGTTGTACATCCTTTTAGTGTTGCGAATTACTGAACAGAATACAAAAAGAGAAAAAAAAAAAATCAAAATATGAAAACCGTAAATATTTATTTTAAAGATGGTGGAAAATTTTTTTTTTTTCCTACATAATATTTTTTCCCTATTTTTCGCGAAAATTAGTTTTTCTCTACTATTAAGTTGTTATTTATAGAAGGGACTGATTTGTTATACGCTTAAAGCAAAAAATTATAACAAAGTTTATCCTTGTATCATTTTTTTTGACTATCGCATCGTTTTGACTCTAGACATAATTTTTAAGGGATTCTCGGTTTAAATTCTAAAAATTTAAACTAGCGATTTTTCTATATATATAATTTCTGGAAATGCAAATAGATTCACATGATTTATAGAGAGAATTATAGATAGCAGATTTTCTGAGTAAAATTATTAAAATATTTAATTTGGAGATTTCAGATTTAAATTTTCGAATTCAATGTGAAATCAGTTTCCTTTAATTTTTAATAACGTTACCCTGAAAAAAACTATATTTATATTTAAATGTACACTTAATATAATTTTGACACCGGAGGGATTAATAATAATTTGTAAACGAGAATTTGATATCGATTTCGGTGTCCTCTTAAGATTTATGCAAATTAATGTTTTCTTAAAACTTTTTTATTAAAATTTGTAGAAGGAGGAGGTAGCACTTATTTTATACAGTTACATTTTATATAATATATATTAAGTAATATAGAAAGGATATTTTAAAAGTCATTCAGGTTATTTTGAAAAATCTTTCATATTTTTTGTTATTTTTGGTTTTTGAAGTTATTAAAGAATTTATTTATAAAATTAAATCACAACAAGGAGTTGTAGTATTTGATTTCTGATTCTAATTCTTTAATATAATTCTAAATTTTTTAGAAATTTCACTTTGAAAATTTGTAATGTTTGTAATAATTCTTTAGAAAATACAAGGATATAATCTTACGAGTACATTTCTCTAATTTACAAATGATTAAGAAATGAGTAAAAATTTTAAAATTTTTTGCATATTGGATGTCCTTTCCGCTATAAGCAGAACATTTAAAATCGCGATTTTCGTTCTCATATAAAATATTAAGAATTTATTAAAGAACTCGTTCAAAATTTCAATGTGATTTGATTTTCACTATGCAAATGCGACCGAACTTTTAGTATTTGAGGATCAAATTACTTCTTGTTTATATAGCTTTGCACAATGAGATATATTTTATTTATTTTTATACTTCTATTGCGCTCTACCTTACATTTATTATTTCTAAATTTCTGTTTGTGCGTTTGTTATTCACATTAGATAATATGGCGAATGCTCATTATTTCAAGCATGTAGGCACAATGTGCTTATATGGTAAGTACATTGTAAATATTAAAAACTGTTGTAAATCAACTGGGCTGCAATAGAAAACGTAAATTGGAAACGATTTCTGAAGAAGTCGTAAAACATAAAATTTGACCAACAATTTTTAGTCTATTCTAAAATCTAGGGTCTAAAAGATAATATAAGACTAACAAAAATGTTAATTAAATTCAATTTCAAAATCTTAAATCATTTGACAACAATTTCATATATCACATTTGACATAAATATCGTATACGATATTGCTATAGATTAATATCGTATACGATATGGCGGTTAATTATTTTTAAAATTTTTTAATTAAAAACAGAAATTATCATTCCCGTTTTAAATTATCTTAAACAACATTTTTCTGTGTATATCGAAATAATTTCCCAATTGCTTTTAATTTCGTTCATATAGTTCAATGTCCTGTATTTATGACATAATATTAGATAATTTTTATGTCCAAACAATTTCACGATTCAAAAACTAAAGAACGATGGCGAAAACATACAAAAATGGCAAATCGGTGAAAAAAGGTTTCAATTTTGCAAATTATTTAGTGAAGTCGTGAATTTGAGGGAGAATATGTTTTCAATTTTTATAATGAAATTTAATAAAATATTTTAAAAATAGAAGCATGTGGAGGAAATTAAAAATATATGAATGTTCTAAATTGCTTTATGAAGCATATTTTGCTTAGTCTCACCTAAGGTCTCCTCCAATATTAATTAGTGCAATAGCAACAATAAGTTAAGCTTAATCTTCCTTTACTTCAATATTCTACCGTCCTAAACATTTTATTTATTATTACAGATTCACAGTAGACACCTCCACCATATGCATGCTAATTTTAATATAAAAATCTTCTCTTTTTATTTCCAGCTCAAATTAATCACAAATTTCATTCTCTGCTTCTTCAATAAATTTTTTTCTTACTCTAAACTCATGTGATTTTCCATCAAAAATCATCTTTTTTTATGATAACAGCAATGTTAACAGCATGATAAAATAAAATTTCAAAGACCAATCGATTCTATTTACACGACATTTTTTTGATTTATAATAAAAAAATTTATTCCCCCTCATTAATCATTTTTTTCTCTTCCGTTTCTATCTTATAGCAATTATTAACAAGAGAAAAATTATGCAAAAGGAAGAAGAATCCTTTTTTTTTTTCTCCAGCAAGTTTGGCAGCAAATCAAAAACAAAATATTAAATTAAAAAGAAACGAAAAAAAATTGAAAAGGGTCCAGAAAAAGTAAGGGTTTAAAGTATTTTTTTTTTGCTTTTTATTTGGTGAAAAAAAAAAACAAAATAATAATTTTCATCTATTTTAAATTTTGTGAGAATTTAAGGGAAATTGAAACCTTAGGCAACTTTACAGAAAACAATATTATCTTTTAAAGACTGATGGCTCTTACATAGGCCGTGGTTCTGGCATTTGACGATAACACTTTTTGTTAACAGTAGTTACATCACTGTCCGAATTAATTGCTTTTACAATTGCAGTTTTAACGCTCTCTGTACTTAAGAAGAGCATAAAAATTTTCAAAAACTTTTTGGAATAACAAGTGATTTAGACTCATTTGTGCTATGGCTGTTATATCAATTAGCATAGCAAAAGATATTGAATTATAAGGATAACGTAGATAAAGAAGAGCTTAAAGTAACAACTAAACTCAAATGTGTAGAATGTCGGAAGGTTATTTTATAACTCAAACTCATGTTCAATTGGACCATCATAAAATTATCATTCCAAAATACTTTCACCTTGCATTGCAGTATTATTAATTGTCAAATCATTTGTAACAACATCCTTTTCAACTCTAACTCCAATATCTCAATGACTTTATAAAATTCACAAACAAGATTTCGTAAACTAATGGTAGAACAAACGGGCGAAAAAATTTATAAACATGAGGCACAGTTTCCATCCTTTCTTGGACTTTCTTTTTTTCTTTATTAAAGAAGATTATTAAAAAAATATTAGGGGAAATTTTTCTTTTCTTTTTACATATTTTTTTTTATAGAAATGCAAAAAAAAAAAAAATTGACACAAAAAAACAAAAAATTTGAATATCTGTAATTGACAGACAGTATACGAGAGAACAAGCACGAGCACCAGTATATTTTGTAAGTCTATGGAAAAAAAAAAACACTGAAATTAAATTGGTTTTCTATGTAATGTAAAATGGTGGAGTTTGGCAGAGGAAATAAAATTTTTAAGAAGGTTTGTGCAATATTAACGACATATTGTAAAAAAAAAAGAAAATTTTATAAAGTCAAAAGAAGTCAATTAATTCCAATTAAAAGCGTTTTAGTAATAAAAAAAAAAAAGAAAGGAAGATTTCAAATTTTGTTATAAAAAAAATAAAACAAAGTTTTTGTTTTCTGTTTTGTTATTCATTTTATTAATAAACGATTTGGCAAAAGATTTTCCAATTCTATAAGAAAAATTTTCCATGAAAATTTTTATTAAAACGTTTTCCATTTCTTTATTCCCTCTCTGAAAGACTGATGAATTATTAGGAAGAACAGAGCAGCAATAAATTGATGGAAAGTTTTATCATCATTTTTAAATATAGAAAGTTGGAATATATAGGGTGATTCAGTATATAAACTTAATCGTTTGTATAGTGCATCAAAAATTGGATAAAATTTTTGGTTTGGTATACTATAGGTGTCTAAGGTACTCTTTATTTTAAGATAATTTGATATTATTGCAGAAAGTTTTCAGTGTTTTACTTTTGTAAAGACCATGTTTATGTAACTCTACCGTTATTCGGGCCGAAGTTAGTTATATACGGAGTATTTCACATAAGATGACAAATAATTTCAGAGACGATTCTTTGATAAATTTTCAGCAAAAGGTTGTATGGGTGGAGGGGGTTGCGTGCAGATATACTTATTTTCAAGCTACAGGCTGTTGAAAGAAAAAGGTACCAGATTTTTCTCCATATAAATAAATGCTTATAACTTTGGAACCATGTGTCATAGAGTAATCATCGTGAGCTGGTTTCACAGGTGATTGACTGCTTTTTATTTTGTATCCATACAATTAATTTAATTTGAACCATATATTTCGAGATACAGCTCATCAAATTAAGGATTTTCTTTTTTTTGATTTTTGTTCTAAATATCTGAGCAATTTCTCGAAAATTTGTGCTACAATGCGATCTAAAAGCTTACCCATATAACATTTTCTTCTATCTCCCATAGTTTTATTACCGTGCCGCATTTCGAAATTTTTAAAATAATATTTTACAGTTTTTACTTCTTAAAAGATATACAAAACAGTTTATTTAATTTATAATCAATATTTTTTTAATTGTGTATATGTAGATATGTAATAATTTTATTATAATACATTTATAAAAATTAAATAAATAAATTAAAAAATTAAAAATAAAAATAAAAACTGCATTACATAAATCAGTTTAAATTTATGCATTGTTCGCTTCATTAGTTTTTATTATATTATGGAATTAATACAGAAATTTATGCATACAAGGGCTATAAATCTATATATATTCCCATATATAGATTCAATTAAATTATCCTCTATTGTAGTTAATTATTACCTATTCTACATGCTCATAGTATGCATATGTAGTATACTCATTATCCTTAATTTAATAAATATGTAGATCTGGACGAGTACTTCAACTGAATTCAACATACGAGTACATTATAAAATATATTTTTATTGCATAACACATAAGTATAAATAGTAAGTATACTTAAATTTGAAAATATACCATAAAATGGTAATAATTATACTATGTAAATTTCTTTTATACAAACAAATTATTATTGTAGTTGACAGTTTAATGGATAAATTAATTTCTTAAAATGAACAATATTTATATTAATATTTCAAATAACCTTAATTAATTAGACATATGCCAATATATATATATTAAGTATAAAAATAGAAAATTCAATTATTAGATTTGACATCAAAGACAGTTATAATTACAGTTATTATAATTTGTAAGTGTTTATGAAATATCTTAAAATAATTTTGTGATAGTGACATTTTTGGTTTTCATAATACTTAATATAATTAAATTTTTTTCTACAAGATATTAAAAATTCGATTTCATTATTATGAACACAGGTACAGTTAATTTACTATTGACAAAAGTACATACAGTCGGTGGTTTGCATTGAAATCATTGCATTGCTTAAAAAAATAGCCTAAAAATATGGAAATTTTAATATCAAATTTTAGATTCTTCAATATTTTTTTAATTTATTTCATGGGTAACTCTGGGCAACTATCCGCTCTTGAAAAACTGTATTTACACGTTCTACTCAAATAAGACATTAAGTACGAAAATTTTTGATTTTAAATTCCAATTTCCAATAATAATTTATACCAGTCTTCATAATTATCATTGTAGGTAATATTAAATCTATTTAAAATATTAACGTTAACCCTGTTGTTCGTACATTAAAAATTGCAAATAACAATGCGTTCCTTCTCCATACTTCCTAATTTTTGAAGCAGCATAAGAGAAATTTTCCATTAAAAAAATTGAAGTCACTGAGTAATAACAGAAAGAAATTGCTTGTGTTTTTGCTGGTAAACAGTAGGTTTTTATTTCCGTTTCCGAGAGATTAAATTTTTAAACTAAATTAATTATTAAAACTTGAAAGAATTGCCAAGCAAAATAGTGTTATTATACTAATAAATAATGGGTAGATCAAAAAGGGTTAATAATGTCTGACAAACTTATTTTAAGAACACAAAAACAATAAGTTTTTATTTGAACGAATTTCTTTTACTTTCATTTAATTTATAACTTTGCTTCTTTTACATCTTAACACGTGCTTAATTTCTTCTTTGAAAATTTTTTAACACAAATTTCTGTATTTCCATTGCATTATTCTTAAGAGTTTTTCATAACACACAATACTTAATTATAATTTAATTATTAAAGAAAAAATATAATTGCAGCACTCATCTTTAATTTCTGCATTCACTTCTTATACCATTATTTTCTATATATACAATTAATATAGGCTATTTAAGAGGAATTTATTTCTGATTTTAATTAACAACTTTAATCATACTAATTAAAAATTTAAAATATAAAAACTTTGTTTTACTTTTTAAAACTTTTATATACATAGAACGTATAGAACGTATCTGTGTATAGAACGGCTTTGAGAAATTAATTTAAAAATATTTATGAGCACGTGAAAAATTTCAGCGTAAAACTAAATATGGGGCGGAAGAGAAATAGAGCGTTACGAAATCGAAAAAAAACTTAAATCAGAATAAAAAATTATTTTTTGAAATTATTTTCCAAAAAATTATTTATAATACGTGTACATACGTCGGAAGTTAATGAATCGTAAGCTTAACGGTGATTACACCTATACCAAGGGGAAAATAATTTATTTTGTATTTATTTTTTTATTTTAACATTATTTTTCAATCGAATTAAAATTTTCCCTTTTTTTACGTAATTTTCAATTTTATTATTTTCTTCCTATAAATAATTCTTAATTTTATGTTCAGGAAATGGCACTGGATAATCAATCACATTAAATTTCGAATGAACAATGAATTTTAACATTTTATAGATTTTTTTAAAATATAAGCTAGCAACGTTTTAATGACTTTACAAACTTTTATTTTAAATGGCTAAAAAGGCTTTCCATTGCTTTATAGTTTTACTATATATAATTGAATTTTACTATTCCTTTAGCCATATCGGAACTTTGCTCCGTCAATTCGATCAAATGATCAAATTTCTTTTTGTTGGTTTTGTTTCTCACCCTTAACTTCATTCGCCAAGGATTTTCACATAGGATTTTCATTCGAGAATTTTGACAGCTCATTCGCTAAAAATTTTTTTGGTGAATTCGCCATCCATAGACACTCTTGTTAATTATTTTGATTCAACTATTGTGGGCTACAAGACAAATTATAAAAAGCTAGCCCAATATAGCAAATAAACAATATACTTTTCATTATATGGCAAAATTTTTTCTTATTTCAAATTAATTTTGAATCTGTCGTCAGTAAAATTCAGTAAATCAGTGGTAAAATTGCATCTATGCCATAAAAAACTTGTTATTCTTACCCAAACATACTTTTATTGCTTGTTTGATATTTTTAAAAAGTTTCCAAAAGAAATTTTAAAAAACTTTTTCTACTCTCTTTTTATTTTTATTTTTACACAAAATTTTTTTCTTCATTGAAAACTTAAAAAAACTCACTTAAAAAATTTTTTTTCCGTAAATTCTTTAATTTAATTTTCCAAAATAGAAAAAAAAGCAGTTATAAGACGACAGAAACCATAATAAAATTTATAATACACTTTAAAAGTTAAGAAAAGAAAAAAATATTTTCATTTCTTATATAAAATTTTATTTCAATTGTTATACATAAATAAAGTTTATAAAATTTCTACCCTTTTATTTTTCACCCATTTTGTAGTCTTTACACATTTGTATATATACATGCATACATACCTATATACATTATTTAAATGTAACATTTGTGTTTATGGTTTTGTTTTTTATATCTTTGAGTGACGGTGCAATAAACTTTTTATAACAAATTTTTATATAATTTTAATGCATTTTTTTTTTTACCAACGCTATATAAAAATTCACCTACTCCATATATTCAAGTATAATGTAGGTAGGTAGGGGTTTATGTGTGCGTATATGTATAATGCATTTATTATTTGCATAAAGTTTGCCATTAACCTCCAAAGTGTATATTGAACATCAATTATCTTAGTCGTATTTTAACTCTATATGCGCTCAATATTGAATGACAGTATAACAACTATAAAAAATTGTAATTTTAAAACATTTCTATTTTAAATTCAAATGAAGTTTTTGTTATATTTGTTATAAATGTATATTTTATGTATATATGTACATAAGACAATATGTAAATAAAATATTGACATGTCATTCAAAAACGTTAACAGCATATAAGGAAGAAAAACTCAATTAAAGATTAGGTAAGAGTTTGTTTTTTAAGAGATGCCAAAAATTTTCTCCATTTTAAATCGATATGAGATGGAGTAAAATATGAGGAACTCTCTTGTATATGTATATGGAATACAAGGAATGTAAAACGTAGTACATTTAGAATAGAATGCAAGTTTAAATTTTGAAGTGCGTTTTTCCATATAGCTATTCTTGATTAAACAGGTAAAAATTTATAAAACATGAGCGGAGTCATTCAAATAATCACATTAAAATTCGCAGCTGCACTACTTTACTTGCATAGAAATTAATAGGAGTGCAATCTATTAATTTTTCAAAAAAATAAACTGCAAAAATAAATTTGAAATAAAGTGGTTCTAAGAACAAAATGTAAGAAGTTTAAAAAAGTTATTATTTACATTTATGAAGCAAATTCGGATAATATGTAAAACAATAGGCGATTTTTTGTAATATTGCTTTAGTTATCAAGTTTTCAAATTTTGTGGGGCAAATTTTTTAATAGGTATTCTAAAATGGTTAGAGGTTCGCGTCCAATTTGCCAATATTCAAAAATAAAATTAAAAATCAATTCGAGTCTCATCTTCTTCTCAAATGCGACAACATGCTCAAACTGCTCAACTAACCCTTGTATGCAATTATTATTTAAAAAGACAAGTCCGGAAAACCGAAGCCATGGTGATAATTTGAATTTTATATATTTTTTGTAATAAGTATGCTATTTTTTATATATTGCTCTGTTTTACAGTAATTTGAGCACTTTTATTAATATTTGTCTGATTTTCTTTAAATTTGACTCATAAAATATTCTGAGAAGGGCAACACTAATACTCCATATTGGTGCATTCTTTAATAAAATACTAACTATGGTAATTCTGGCTTAACAATTTAAGATATTTGAAAATTTTCAAAATAATTTCAATTTACTTCTAGAGTCTTTTATACTTACATGAAATTCACATAATTTATTAATTTAAAAATTTTATCTTTTTTGGCTTGTGCCTATTCTAAGGTGTAGTAGGCATACTTGTAAACTTGAATAAAGAATAATATATAGGATAAAATTTAAATTAAACCATCCGATCATAAATTATTAAAAGTGAAATAAAATTTTTCATTTCTTTTTATAATTTTCTCATTTCTTTTTAAATTAAAATATGTATAAAATATTCTATGAGTGTTGAAGCAATAAATAAAAGGGATGAACTCGAAATAAAAAATTTTTATATCTTTTAATATAGTTCAAATATATAGAGACGACGTCCTTACACAATGTGTGAATATTTTATGTGCTTTTATGTATTTGTATGCAAATTCTCATGAAATGTGTGTAGGCATGTCTTTTAAGTATTTTAAAAGAAGAAATTTTCCATATATTCTTTGTCATATATAACTTTTAGTCAGGATAATGTCGTTTAAAACTCAACATTATTCATTTTTGATTCCTTAAACGTAAAGTGATGTGGACTGGTTAAAAAACTTTTAAATACTTTCGTCTTGGAAATTGGAAATTTTTAAACCATTCCTATATGAACGAGAATTTTAAAACCATGAAAATATTATTATGGAATTTCAGATTCTTGTATCTTAAAATTTCTGAATGGAATTTAAAATTTCAAAAAATTGTTGACAATACCAGCTATATTTCACATCAATAAAATTTTATAACAAGTTTTCATTCATATATAGGTTCAAGAAATAGCAATCATTCTGTTATATAAATGTCCCTATATATATGAGTATAAAAAGATTAAGGATTGTGCAAAAGATTGCATATATCACCTATAAAATTGAATATTTGTTTATTTGTTTCGAATTTTGTATAAAATTTCTTTACTCAAGTTTTGAGAATTTCTTTTGCTTCTAAAAATTCTTTTTCATTGTTATATAAAGTTTTCCGTATATCTAAAATTACCCATAGGCATTTTCAAATTATCCACAATTGAACGAGGTCAGTTTCTTGAGACATATTCATTTTGTTTTTCCATATAAAATATTTGAAAGGCGCTATCAACAATTGAAAATTTATTGATAATAGATTACAAATATGTAAAACTGACTGAAAAAATTTTAAAAATTGCTTTGATTATAATTTCAAAAAAGTTGTTCCTAACTAAATTTTATTGCCTTTATATGTAAGTTGCTTTTAGATTTAGATCCTGGAAGTGGATTGCTTCTTAATTCTTCTTAAAAATGAAATTTAAAAATGATAAAAGGGTATTTGTCCTTGTTCTATCGTTGCTGTAACTGCCTATGCTATTAAAGTACATAGTTTCATTTCTCAATATGGTGACTATACCTCATGAAATCTTTGTTTTGTTAGAGAATTTACAAATTTATTACATTTAATTATAAATTTCGATATAATTATAAATATAATTTTTAAATTTTTAATTCAAGATATTTACAAAAAAATCGCATAGTTGACAAGATCAAATATATTTACTACATTTTTAATAATGTTTTTATTGAAATTCTGATTCATTCAAATACCTTACCTATACTCTCCTTTATTCTCTCTCACTCTCTTTATACATATAATCTCTTCAATTGTTTATTACTTGAGGGAATAGTTGAAGAATATTCAAATATACTACTGCATATGCACCCTCATATACACATTCTGTAAAACTTTCCACTATTATAAAAAGACACAACACATACTCTTCTCTTGTGATATTATAATGTTACTACATGTCAGCATATAACTAACATAACACAATGTATATTTGCATAACAGCAAAGCATTCATACTGCTATTTTATTTAAATAATTGCGGTAGTGTCGATTATAATGGATAAAAATTTTTTTTACATTTTTTTTTTTTACAATTTTTACTACTTATAATTGTCATTTTTTATTTTTATTATTATTTTTCAATTTCTATTAAAAATTAAAGTTGGAAAATCCGATTCCTAGAATTTTTGAAAATCTTGAGAGCAAAAAAAAAATGGAAAAGAATTTCATTTTATTTGCTACCCTCATGCATATAGAGATGGCAAATACTTACATATGTATTAGAAAATGAGAAGAGAGCAATTCTTGCATTTAATGTGAATGCCATTATATAAAGAGTTTTATGCATGCTGGTGTGTATAGAAATTATTATAATGTACAAGTATAACAAAAAATAAAAATAAAATGCAAAACAAACAAATAAATAAACAAATAGAATAAAAATGAAGAGAATAAAAAGAAAATAAAAAATAGAAAGGATGAAGTTGAAGGATCCTTATTACTAAAATTCTGTTTTATCTTGAAGTGTACCTGCATTATGTGAAAATGTTGAATATTATATTCTTGTTTCTTTATTTACTCTCTCTCTCTCTCTCTCTCTCTCTCTCTGCTTGGTATACACATGAGTAGTATTTAAATATAACAGTTCACAATGTAGCCTAGAGGGTGTCATTTTTAAAGTAACTTTAGTTATCGTGTATGCCATTATAAACATTGAAGTTGTTATATTTAAATACTTTCTGTAGATTTTATGTGAAATGAAATTTTTGTTTTACATAATTAAGAATAAAAGAGAATTTTTTTTTGTTTTTGGTTTTTTATTTTTGGAATTCTTATTTTATAAAAAAAAAGCGATAAAAGAACAAATAAAGTTTTTGTTTCTAGTTTTTTCTTATTTTTTTTTCATATTATTTTTCATACGACACTTGAACCTATTTTAATTAGAAGAAGATGCAAATATTGTAGAAATTTATTCTTTCTTTCAGTTTTAAAATTTTTCGTTTTCTTGTTTTTTTTTATTTTAAGGATATTTTTATTTGCTCTTCCTATATGTGGAAATAATTGAGTTTTGTTTTTATTGTTTTTATTAGGGAATGCACAGCTGTAGGGTGAATTTATGATTTTTGTTAGAAATTGTCAGACAAGAAATCAAATCCTCCATATCATGTAACAAGAAACTTATATTCAGAGTATACTTGGCATAATAGGGGAATAGTTTTGTTATACATAAGATTTATTAAAATTTTTTTAAAAAATTGTTTTACATTTTAAAAAGCCATTATAATTTTGAATTCTTTCCAGTTTTCTATTTTAAATTTTTATTTTAATTAATATTATAGTGCTTGATGATAAAATAATTGTTTTTATCTATATATGGCTATACAAGAGCTCTTAGAAACACGCATATGAGCTGCGTACTGTTATATGAATGTCCTTTGAAGATAAATGACATATAAAAGCTATATTGAAAGTGGTAAAACTGGAATAAATTATAAAAGTTAGAGAATAGGAGTTTTTTATTTGAAAAAAAAAATACAAAAGAAAAATTTCCGTTCTAAAGTCTAAATACTTTTCTTTTTTGCTTTTATCTTTTAATTGGTTCATTTCCTGAATTATCGCGTAATATTCTTTCTTTTCTTATTTTTGTTGAAATAATTAGCATATCGTATAAAAGTTATTGGCATATCATTCTGTTAGTTTAAAGCTATAAAAATATTGTTTACAGTTATTTATTGGTGATATGAGATGCATTAGGATTGCCATGCTATTAATTGTTTGATTTATTAAAGAGCTGTCTGTCATAAATAGATTGAATTCTACATTTGCTTGTTTAGCATTAAATTGAATTCAGGATTTTGCTGTTTAACGTTAAATATTTTTAATAATCCTTTAACGAAAGAAGTGTATTAATTAATTATCAATGAATTTTTATTATTCCTTTATAAATTTTTTTTTTGTTTTGAGAATTAATAGAAATTTTATATATGTAGGTTAATATGCTTGAGACAAATCCGGTTGAAAGTTTTTCAAAATAAATAAATTAAATGTATGTCATCCGACTATAAAACTGTTACCTAATTTTAGATTGATTATGAATTAAGAAGGAAAATGTGTGATTAAATGTGTAATAGCGTAACGTAAAATCATACTACATGCAACAATACATGTGCATAACGTAGGTATTCACGCTTATTGTATATGGAATTACTACTGTACATCGATATTTCAGACTGAGACATATGCCATAGAGTTGTGTGCTCTGGAATGTATCAGGAGGAGCATTAGAAGGAGCAGGATATTTATTATTTCGGACAGTAGGGTCGCTCTTGGGGCCCTCTCGTCTGATGTAGTAGGATCCAGGATGCTAAAAGAATGCATTGGCACCTTTGACGTCCTGGCTAGATACAAAAAAATCACCTTGATTTGGGTGCCAGGACACTACGGTGTGGACGGAAATGAGAGAGCTGATGGTCTTGCTAGGGAGGGAGCGGGGGCTCCTTTCATTGGGCCGGAGTCATGCTTTGGGGTGCCCAGGACAACGGTCTTGCGTGCCCTGAGCGGATGGGAGAGGTAATGTAGTTGGGGATGGGAATCACAAGAGATCCTATGGGTCGACGTGGGAAGGGCCTAAGGGCATCGGTCTCCGGGAGGAAAAAAAAAAATTGGAACTGTTGTTGATTTTAAGTACGTTTATTAATTCAGTCTTTTTTCTCTGCTTGAAATTGAAATATAGATTTTGAGATGGAAATCTGAAATTAGTGAAGAAGTACCATTTAGTTAATAAATTATATTTCATTTGGAATAAAATTGTTAAACAAACCCTCCTCAATTAATTTTTATGGTATCAGAACTTTTTTAGGGTTCCTCCTAAATTTATGCAATATTTTTTATTATTAATCGAATTATTTCAATAGAGAATCGTTCTTCTGACTCGCAAACTTATTTGATACCTTATATCAATACCTTGTCTATTGTACATGGTTATTCTAAAATTTCTACTTAATCCTTTAAAAATACATAAAATTAACAAAATTCATTAAAAATAAATTTTTTTTCTCTTTTCAGGTAAGAAACTGGAATATTCAAGTAGATCCTGTTATGTTGTTAAATGGCTATAACATGTAACAATTATATTAATAATTTGACTCATACATAACTTGTTAGCCGCTGTAATTATCTATACGCTGACGGTATTCATTTAGGAGCTTAGATTGCTTTATGTAACTTGATGCAGAAATTGCTTCTCCATATTGGATTTTCATTGTTATTAACATTGTTATTAATCGGTCTGTTCGAGTATATACTTCCACTCGTAAAATATGTACACATACATTTTCACTTTTTTATACAATGCCAATGGTTCCAAATTATTTTTAATTTCATTGCAACGAGAGATTTCATATTTTACATCCTACTCATGTTACCAAATCATATTATTTCCTTCAAAATCATAAAATACAATTTATATCGCCAAATTCATTTCAATAATTTTATTTTTAATTATATACAATGAGAAATATTAATTTAATTTTGTAATTTTACAATAAGCTACTCGTACCTTTTCTTTCTTAAATTCTCTTAATTTACTTAATATTTCAAATTTATTTCAAAAGTATTCTTGAAGAATTGGAATGAGTAAAAGCCTAATTTAAATTATGTTTTTCACTTTCTCCATTCCAGTATAGGCTGCTAGAACCTTACATTTTCCTTTATTATTAATCTTAATTTTAAAAATTTTATTTTGGTTTTTAATTTTATTATTTATAGTAAAAAACCTTATATTATAATTATACACATTGTTACATTTACAGAAATTTACTGATATTAAGTAAAGTGCTTACATTTTTACAACAGTATACATAATACTTATGCTTTTTCAAAAATGTAAATTTATTTTTCAAAAAAAGAGGTCATAAAAATTTTTAACAATTTTCGTCTGAGTACAGAGTATGGAAAAGTAAATAATTCTTACAAAATATTGAATTTAAAATTTTAAGGATACTTTGTTCATACCGTAAAGTAAAAACAGGACTATTTTTATAATAAAGAAAGAAAATCCCTAAAAACTTAATTACGTCAACAGCAGGCGGTACCCTAAAAAATAATTTCCTCTTATACAATCCCATACACATTCACTCGTATTCACTCATATCTATATATGTATTCTTACTATAAATCCATACACACTCCTGTACATAAATGTTGGTCGAAATTAAAATTTTTAACATCTACTTATATACTTACATTCTTTACGTATATAACGTAGAAATCATATCCTCTTTCAACACATTTATTAATTTTGCCTTTTTGAAAATAACTTAATTTTGGTATTCAGTTTTATACTTATACAATAATTGGATTTAAAAATTAATGTTCTTGTCCTACAAAAGGATAATGTTCAAACTTTATGTAAAAATATTTAAAAAAACGAGAATAATATTGTAGAGATAAACGCATAGTTATTCTTGGGATTTTCATTTGCAATAAATTATTTTGAGAGCAGTATTAAAACTGTACAATGTGTGAATTCGCGTCATTTCCAACATCTTGTTCGACAAGAAGTGAATCAAACATGTTGCAAATTAAATCGACTTTATTAAACTTGTTCGTTTAATATTTAATCAATATAGTTTTAATTGTTTTTATGGTATGATAAAGGTATTAACAAAATTTTAAAAATAATTGCTTTTATCACCATTTCAGTTGAGCTAGAATTGATTTAGGGTTATAGTATTTTCTAGGCAATTTCTTATTATCAAATCGTAGAACTAGTTAAACGATTAAAGCATGTCCTTAAGACTTCAACACAATATTAAATTTAGAATACCTTTCAAAAATAATTCATGTGATAGCAAAATGAAAAGAATTGTGGTTTAATGTCTCGGGCAGGTTATTATAAATTTTCTAATATTTTGTGTTTTATATTTCTTAATTATAATTATAATAAGAGTACATACATAAGCTCACACATATAGATATCCATTAATTCTGGGGTTTTTGCGGTCAGTATTCTTAATGAATATTGAATAATTGGTTATTTTTTATATGGCAAGAACCAAACCCCCTTTTGTCACATAAATAAAATAATAATATTGAAGATGTTTTTACTTCTAAGACCTGTTCGAATATGGAATATCTGCTTATAAATATGTTCATATTGTCTTCTGTCACAGTAAGAAATGATCTACTTTAGATTTTATAATTGATTACTTATTTTATGTAATTAATTTTCGATAACACACCCTGCATCAATTATTCATTTAGAAAAACAAAAATTATCCTGAAATCCACGTTTTTGTTTTTTAATTTGCTACTCTATCAAAATAATTTATAATGTTAGAAAATGTACATTGATGTCATAATGAATTAACATTATAATCGCTTAGAGAATATCCCAAAACAACAACACTATTCAAAAAAAAAATATTTTTTTATTATCACAAAGAAAATCCCTTTTCAATACTACCACTACAATACAATTTTCATTCAAAAATAATAAACCATTATAAAATTCAGAAGTATATAGCAAAATAGTATATGTATGTATATATAATATGTACATTATGTATAAATTATAATTTTTAAATATATTCAACATTAACTGTACTACACAAGAAAACAAAACACAAAAAAATTCATTCATCTATACAATAAATGTATAGGGGTGGCTATTTTATATAACCAAAGAAACCACACCACAGTCCTTCCTCATATCATATCTATATAGTTATGTATAGTTATGTACGTGTATGTATTATTCAGCTTTCAGTATTAATTTGTAAATCTACAAGAGATTTAATAATATAATTCGGATCAATATTGTACAGAATTCCCAACATTCTGAAAAAAAAAATAGTAAATTTATTATAAAAAAAAAATTATTAGAATTTTCAATCTTATTCAGACCTATATACTTTAACCGCATTGACTCTTCAACTATATAACTTGAATACTTCACATACATATAGTTATACTTGAAAAATCGCTCTAATTAAGTCCAACAAAAATAACTCCCCATTGTCCTCACATGTGTGTACATATATGAATATAGTAAAGCCAAATTTATTCCTTTACCACAACACAGTACGTGTATATTGAGAATACTTTAACTCCAAATTTAATTTGGTTACATTTTGATGACAATAACACTATTTTGCCCATCATGCAATATTTTAAAATACACTTCAGATTAAATGCATAAATTACATGATATACCGATGTGAATGTAGATAGTACATTATAGATACTATGCTAATAAACCGTGCATCACCACAGAAACCAATTATGTACAGACTAGACATTAATCAACATTATAAAATTGAAAAACTTTCAGAATTAATTCAGAATTCCAAATGAACACACGCAAACCTATCAAAAAAAAAAAAATTTTTTTTTTAATGCTTTATTTTGCTGAGCAAATTTTTAAAAACGGAAACGAGAATAAGAGAAAAAAAGAGTTTTTTAATTTCTTTTTTGAGGTGTGTCACATCCATAAATGTGTGTGTGTGCGTGTTATCTAAAATAATGTTTTTGATAGGAAGAAAGTAACCTTCTTTCTTTTTTCAAAATATAGTGGAAAGATAATTGGTCTGGCCTTGAATTTTGATGATGACTCTTGGACGGCAACACAATACAAAAAAAATTAGAAAAATTTATTTATAATCTCGTATATTTTTTTAAATATCAAGGGTGCAATAAATATTCAAGTCCAAGGGTATTATAAATTTAAAAGGGAACACAAATACGAAAATTTAACAAAAAAAAAAAATTTATAGGCAACATGAAACTGACATATTTTTTTTGATTAACATTTAACTGTAAATCATAACGTAATAGAAGAAACTGCAAATTTTATACATGCAAAGAGAAAAATGTGATAACAAAATTTCTCAAAACACAGAATTTAAAATGAACGTTAATTTAATAATAAGAAAGTTATTTTTACCATTCGGCTATTCAATTCGGCAAAGCACTACACATTCTCCACTCTCTTATTTCAGTTCAAATTCCTCTGAAAGTAGATTCTACATCTTTCTGTTTATGTATTCAAACTACGAAGTTGGATTGAAAAATGAAAACTCTTTACTCTTCAGTTTTGCTCTCTTATTAACTTTACTGATTATACATAATACCGTAGCCCGTAAACTAGCTATTTCTTGGGAAACAGGTGATTGCATAAATAATTAATACAAATAAAATGTAGAACGTGAATACCATGTTATAGTAGAACAGATAAGAGGGAAAAAGAAGGCTATGCATTCTGTGAATTCTTAAAATAATTCTTCAACTATAAGGCAAAAATATTTTTCAGTTTCTTTCTGACAAACAATAGACAATCAAAATCACATATTGATCGTAAATTTCATAATTATTATTATTAGTACTATTGTAAATAATTTTTAAACATAAAAATTTTTTAATATCCTATAATCATGAGTGAATAAATATTTCTTTTAATATTAAATATTAAAATATATACAAATTTAATGACCACTTGAGACGACACCACCATAAAGTGTGAGAGTTTCACATATAAATAAAATAACACAAAACAACGTGAACAAAATTGTCAGAATTTTATTGTCTGCAATATTGCTATAAAAAAAAAAGAAAAACAAAAAAGAAAAATACCATTTATAAATTGGCATGTGGGTTTGAGGGTCTTTTCCTCTCTCTCTCTTTCTAGTTGAATTCAAACAATTTTATTTGCGTATCATAGCTAAAATCTGGTACCTAACTTACATGATGGAACACTTTTTAATTATACCAATTACATGTAATATTCTTGTATGTATGTATGTATATGCGTGTATGGACAACTTTATGATTACATGATATAAATTTCATATGAAAAAGTTCAAAGAGATTTTCAACTCTTTGAAATTTTTTTTTAATTATAAAAGTCACCCAGAATTGTGTAAATTCAAATAAAAAAGAGAGTGATATCCTTTTTCAAACCATATTCGAGTAAAATTGCAATAAACTGTTTAAAAATCAAATATTACAACTGTTCTGTAATATGTACTTATATATAAAGCCCATAATATACTAAACCATACTATGTGTATATATAGTGAGTATATAAAAACGAAATCCACAAGTCTTTGTAACATTATATATAGCGTATTTCGTGTACATTTCAATGTCAAAATGAAAACATCAAATCAGCACTGAAATTCAAAAATAAAGAGTAAATAAAATTGAAAAGTTCAATATTAACACAGCGCAGCGTAAGGCCGTAAGTTGTATAATGAAGTATAAAAATTACAACATTAAAGGATATTCAACTTAATTCTTTCATATATATGACGGACAAGGACATACATATTATATTCGTGATAAATTTTCATTAACTCCTGATACACACATACATTCAAATTTGAATAAGTTTATGGGAAAAGGATATTGGAAAAAAAATCAAATAAAAAAAAAAAATGTTTGTAATTTTAAAAATAAATTGAGAAAATATTTCTTGTTAATTAAGAACCACATATATATACCAATGTTATATATCTACACCAGTATATATAGCAAACATGATTACACCTATATACAGACGACAATTATATTGGATTAATTGTCAAAAAGGTAATTTTGTTCAATCAACTATTATACATATCAATTAATTAACTGAATAAAACCTGGAATCATGTAAAAATATAATATAGTAAGACATTTGAAATAAAGGGCGTAAAGGAGTTAAAAGGAGGGCTAAAGCATAGTACTCAAAGTGTTATTGATCCCAAAATAAATTGTTTATTTGTGAAGACACTTAAAATTTTGCAGTGTTTGTTTTAATTAAGAAAATCAAAAATCATTGCCAGAATATTGCTCTCTGATATATTTTGGCTTGATAATTGCAGTATTTTACTTATGTTTTAAAAAAATAAAAATCCTAAAATATTTGAAATTTTAAGAAAAATTCGATTCAAATACCCTGCTCATACCCTAATTGGGATATGAGTGAAGAAATTTTTTAACTGCACAGTGTTTCTTTATTAATAAAAAATTTGACAATTATGAATGTTGTTATACTTGGTTTCTACAACCTTATTTTGTATGTAATACACAAATAATATAAAATTTTTTTTGGGACATTACATTGATTTTTTGTTTATTTATCAAAATATATAAAACATCCTCTATATACATTATATATTCTTATGTACATGGGTATTCCATATTGTTCAAATATTTTTATTAAATTTGTACAACATTTTACGAATTGGTGTTGTTTTTTTTATTTTTGTTCAAATATTTGATGATACTGATCAATTGAATTCGATAAGTTTGCTTGAATTTTTGTAAAATTAAAAAAAACTACTGTCGATTTAACAAAATTAATTGTTATAATTGAGCACACTGTGAATGATAATTGAATTCAATATAGGTCAAATAAATAATATGTACTTGGGGTTTCTTAAAATGAATTTCTAAATTTATTATAAGATTGCTGAGAGCACATAATATTGCTGACAACAATCTTATAATAAATCTAGATTTGTAGTAGTAGTGATTTTCTAAAAATTTATAATACAAAATTATAATTAAGATTTAGTCAGAAATTTTTATGTAAAGACTTTATTTGATCTCTTAATTGAGTGCCTGAGATAGCTCAATTGTATGATAAAATAAAGGTGTAGAGACTTGCTGTTAAGAATATGGAAAATATACAAAGGCAGGAAAAGTAAAAATTCTTTAAAACACTTAATTTTCGAAAAAATCTCCAGTTTTTTAAGGCAGTATACTTTTATTGGAGAACTTTTTGATGCAATCCGATAAAATGCCAAATTATCTTTAAAATTCAAAACGCATTTGCTCAAACATGAATACGAGATTATCCGAATACCAATTTTACATAGCAATTAAATACAAAACAAGACATGAGGCTTATTAAAAATTTTACATAAAATTTATAACCCTGTAAAACCTAACATGTAACAAAAATTTAATAAAAATTGAAGTCAAAGCATAATTTTAACAAGCCAATCCTAACGAAATTAGAAAAAAAAAACTCCACGCTCCTAAAACTTAATCTCTTTTTTTACTCATACTTTACAATTAAAATAAAACGGTGTTGAAAAATTTCAAAGAGTTCAGTGTTCAAAACAATTCAAAAAATCATAAATTACAAATTAGAAAAAACCCTCCAAAAATTGTGTCACTTACAAAAAACCTCAGCCAAAATTTTTTTTACCACCAAAACAAATTTTCATTCCACGGCAGCCGTTTTGTTTAATAGCATCACAAACATTATTTTAACCTTTCAAAATGACAGCATTTTATGCTATTAAAACGCCATAATGCAATAAAAATTGGTCGCTTACATGTACGGGGGAACATTAAAATTTTCATGTATCACAAAATTGTGATTAATGATTACTGAGAAAAAAAAACATGGAAGCAAGGATAACATGTTTTAAAATTTGAATCTCAACAATTTTTTCAATCTAACTGTATAGCACCTGTTCCCCAACAAATAACAAATAACAAAAAAAAAAACAATGAAATTAGAGCAATATCAGGACCATAACGGTATCAGGACCTCAAACAAATAAAGTATCAAAAAAAAAATCCTTGAACAAATTTTTAAACATTTTTTAATATTTTTTTTTAATTTTTTTTTGTTTATATAAAATAATGCAAACACAAAGCTCGATTTTCCAAAAAAATAAAAACAAACATGCATGAATGGCACGGCACCACTTATTTGTTTTATTATTTCTCTTTTTCTCATTACCTACACATAACATAACTCTTATATACTCTGTATAACATTGAACAATTTTTAAGGTTAAACGTGAAAAACGTCAAAAAAAGTAATCAAAGCATAAGAGATCGTTTATGTAATCACACTTTATAACTTTTGTTTTAAAGCGCTAAGAGCAGTGATGTGGGAGGAGGAGGGAGGAGGGGTAACTGTCTAATCAGCAGGGGTTTAGATGGTAAATATTTTTAGAGCACGAAATCAGTATTAAAAGTTAATCAAATAAATTTTCTATTATACATAAACTGTTATACTTTTTTTTTTTTTTCGTTCTCTCACTTTTGTTCTCTCACTCAATTTTATATTACACGTCAACGTTGTTTAAAAAAATTTTAATCATTTTTTTTTTAACTGTTTTATGAAGATGATTTTTTTTAATGTGTTATCCGGGTGTGAATCACTTCACCTTTACAAGATTTCATCCTCTTATACTCTTTTTATATAACATTTTTTAACATGATTTGAATCTCAGTTTTTATACTCAAAAAAAATTTTTTTACCTATAAAAAATAATAAAATTGTTAAAGATCAATGAAAATAACACGGAAAATTTTATAACACACAAAAAAAAAAACAAAAATAGCTTTCGTGTCAAAAATTCGCATTCTCTATAAATTCACCGTATTCAAAATACCATGTTTATTTTTCTAACGGTGCGGTACTAGCCCAGACGTACTTACACACCAACGTCAAATGCATAAATTGACAAAACTCACTTGGGAATTTGACATTTTATTTTGCTCTTTAATTTATATTTATTTATTTTTTTTTGTTTCTCTTTATATAACAGTGGTACCTGTATATGCAATAAAAATTCGGTATAAAAATTTGGGGAGGGGAGGAAGAAGCAACAAAAAATTTAGAATATTGTACAAGAATAAAAATTTAGTATGTCAATTTAAAGGAGATGATTGACTTAAGATAAAAAAAAAAATTCGTAAATATTTCGCACTTGGAGAAATTTCAAAAAATAGAAAGTAAGTCAAAAATATGACAAAGTTTAATTTTACTAAAAATTGCAGTAAAAAAAAAATAACAATAAATAAACAAAGAGAAAAGAGAGAGTGAGAAAATTTTATTTACTTTTATTCTGTCATTCATTCTAAATATAGAATTTTATTGGGTTTAATTTAGTGTAGAATTGTGTAGAATTTTTTATATTGTACAATAATTCAAAAAGACATTAAATATTTTATTATTGAATTGATGTCAATGAACTCTCTAAATAATAAAAGTATATTTTTGGACATAAATTTTCCATTTGTTAAAGGTAAGACAACTAAACCCATTTTTTTTTTCATTCTCTTTATAAATCATCAGAAATCGGAAAAAATGGGGAGCATTAGGAAAGAAAACTAGAAAAGAATAGAAAAAGTTCAACAAAGAGAAAAAAAAAATCCTTGAAACTCTTGCATTTTCCCTAGGGGAAGGTTTTTATGTTTTTTTTTTTTTTCGCTCTGTATTTTACCTCATTTTCTATAAAATATATTTGAGGACTTTTTGATTTTTAAAAGAATAATCAACCATATACAATATTCTTCAATGGTCAGGGTATATGTGTGCGTTATAATGGGATAAAGTGGTTTAGAAAGTGGAAAATTTATAGGTTAGTTAAACTAATACAATAGTTAAAATACAATTGTTTAATATTGAATAACTATTTATGTATTTGGAAGGTGAAAATTTCTAAAAGAAAATTCTTAATTTTGAAAATTTTTATTTAGACACAGGGAAAAGTTGAAGAAATTTTCAAATGAAAAATAAATATTTTATTTATATTATCCATTTTGTATAGAATTTTTATACAAAAATTCTAAAGAATTTTTTGAAGCGGAAAATGAATATCGCATATGTACTCACATTTATTGTTCAAATATATGTATATAGGTATGTACATACATACAACATACACACAATATTATTTTAACAAAATTTTTGTGTGACCTATTGGACAGTTTTCCATTTGTTTTCATAATATTTTTGTTATGGGCTTTTCGGTCATATAAAAGTACACGAGAAGGTATAAGAAGGTGTAAATGGTGGGGGGAGTTATTGTTGTACTGTTATATTGTTTGAAAATGATATTATCAGTAAGAGGGATGAATGAACAGGAATAATAAATTTAATTTGCTTGAATAGTTATTTGACATTTACTGGAGTTTTTGTTCGTTTTCTTAATTTTTTTCCGTTTTTTTTTCATTAATTTATTGCCGACCGTATTGTGTAAACAATAGGTAGGTTATGTGATGGCAACAAATTTTGCATATCGAGTTTTCGGTGGGAACGTACTTCTCCATAGTAGGGAAGTGTAAATAAAGTATTTTTAGCAACCTGTCGGTCTGTCGGTCTGTCGGTCTGTCCGTCTGCAAAAATTCGTATGTTTTGGAAGAAATCAGGCATCGGCAACTAGACGTTTACTACGGGCCAAATATACATTTTTGTGTATATAAAGAGAAATAATCAACCGATTTCATTGAAATTTGACATTTGAGTTTTGGTTGTTACCGAAACTAACTGGCGAGCATTTCAGGAAAGTCAGGTAGTACAAAGCGAAACTCTACTAAGAGCCAAATTTACATTTTTCTAAATATGTATACTATGAGCTTACTAATGTCCTAAAAATTGGAAAGAAGTATTTAACAGACATTTTTATAATATTCTGTAACACTTTCACTTAAATAGATTATACACAATGCGGTCGGTTATGTGCTGACCACATCAGATTTTTTTTTTTTTGTTAATCATAAATGGTAAAATTTTCATTTATTTTTAAAAACAGTGATTCTTAAAATTATTTATTGCATTTTTGAAAATTAGGCAAAAACGTCATATAATAAGTTGATTCGTTATTATGGACAAAATTTTCGGTTATAAAATTGTCAAATAGGTCAACTATATAAGATTATGGAGGTCGTCGGTGTAATTACAATAGAGCAGTTGCAAAATACGTAGAAATTTCTGAAAAAAAATTAATATTTTAAATTCGGCACACAATACACATTTCCGGTAGGTAATAATATTAAAAATTGCAGTTCGCTCTAAATTTTATAATCAGTTGCGATTTTGCACGCTCTTGGTGTTTTCATCATATATTTTCTTTCCTTAATCCACAGAGAGGAAATATCAATTGCGAGAATTGTCATTTTCTTAATTATATTTCTAATTTTGTATACTCAATACCTACAAGAGCTCTAAATATTTCGACATATCGAAGAAAATTTTCATATACAAACCAAAATAATTGAATTTGGCATAATTCAGATTATTAATATTTACTTGAACAACAAAGACTTTTAGATTAAAATTTTTGTACGGACCTTGAATAATGCTCAGGGAATTGATTACATTCCGCTATCAGATGCGTCCAATCTAACATATTTAAGTACTAAGGGTGGTAACCATGTAAATCAACAAACTTGCTAATAACTTTTAGCAATTATAGAACTTAATTGTTATATAAAATTTTCTTAAACACTAGTATGACAATCGATATTTAATAATTTTTCTATTTCGAATTAGAACAACAAATTGTTTTTTCTTTAATAAAATGTAACTCATTTTACGCATGACTTCATTTGAATACGTGTGACCTTCTACTTAATCAAATGAGGTATTTTGATGACACTGTTTTTGATTTTCTCTACACAAATATCATACATGTATGACCATACAAAAATCTCTCTAACCAAATCCAATTAAATTTTCAACTGTAAAGAAAATTTACGTCCTGAAAGTTTATTAATCCAATACACATACATATACCATCATTTGGGACAATATACTTTTGTATTTGTATGTATAGGAAATTATTATTAATATTATACGCATGCATAATTAAATAATTTCATTCCTGTAATTTAGATTTCATCCTCTTTATTATTTCAAATTAATTGAGCTGCATAATTCGATTGGCTAGAATTTAATCAATATAAATTAAGAAAATTTTTCAACATGAAATCATTATGATTTTGTTTAGGGAAAATTTTTGAGCTTATACTTACATAAATTTAATAAAAAAAAAAATGAAAGTTTTCCTCAATACATTATCAATTTGGACAAGTCTAATTGAGTGGAATTTATTGAAAAATTTTATGTTTTATTAAATAAGAAATTGTTATTTTTTTTATATCTAGCCGAGCTAGCTAGTAGTAAATAAAAATGTCAGAATTAATAAGAAATGATTTTTGAACAATTTTTCTATATGAATATCAAACAAATTGTCTGAATACAGGTGTATCTTAAAATTATTTAATACAATTCAATTTATAGGTCTTAATTTATTTGTTTTCTCTTTAATTAATGTAGTAGAAGTATTAAAACCCTAAAAGTATGCAATTTTTCAAAATAAATGGGAAATCAAAATTTTTTCACTTGAAATTTTTGCATTGTCTGTAAATGATCTAAGGTGATTAAACACAACAACTTAATATAATTATTGTATCTTTCGCCATCGATTGCATTAAGACCAGCGCATTAGAGACATTATTAGTAACATGAAAAAAATTTAGTCTTGCGTTTTGCTACGATATTTGGTTCTCTATTATTTTCAAGATTCAAATGAAATAAAAATATAAATCGCATAACCATAGTAAAGGTATTGTAATACTTTTAATGACAGAACTAATTATAATGTTGCAATATTTCTTATGCGAAATATTTTCTCTCTTATTATTATTTATGTTACTCTATGTATGTCGTAATAGCATTTACAATAAAATTTCTAAAATTTATGACGAAACATTTGCGTGCAGATTGCCACTATAATCTACTGTCATGTAAAATACTCATATACTCGTTTAAATGTGCTTACCCTCTCTCCCTCTCTCAAATTAAATGATGATAGTAAGTGGTATCTTAATTATGTTCTCATAATTTTAAAACTTCAAAAAGCAACATTTCAAATTTTAATTAAATTTATTTTATTTTATATAAAAAAAAATTTAATTAAGTTTCCTAAATTAATATTATACAAGATTAAAGAATTAGGAGAAATTTATTTTTTCATTAAAATTCTTACTAAAACCCCCATACTGTATAAAAACCTTTCGAAACTTTTAACATTTAACACATAATTAAGTAGACAATTAAAATTAGTTTTAACATTTTATAATTATTATCCCTAAA
The DNA here is from genome assembly GCF_029603195.1 of Condylostylus longicornis. Classification (NCBI taxonomy): domain Eukaryota; kingdom Metazoa; phylum Arthropoda; class Insecta; order Diptera; family Dolichopodidae; genus Condylostylus; species Condylostylus longicornis. Next base: position 4,198,217 of record NW_026577982.1, read on the forward strand.
GCACAAAATATAATTTTCCCTAAAAAGTACCCAAAAAATTATTATCCTTCATTTAATTTTCCAATGAAATTGTAAAAACAAAAAAAAAAATTGAAAGTTTTCATTCTTAATTTTGTTGTTATAAGAAAGTGTTTTGTAAAATTTTAAATTTTCTTATTTTTTTTTCTTATTCTAAATTACCTTTGCGTCCTTTACATTGAAAAAAAAAATTTCCATTTCATTTGAAATTCATTTAATATTTATCACCCCTACCCTAACTATGTTTGGTCTACTTATTTTTCGTATCATTTAAAAATTTGATATAAATTTTACTTTTAAAGGGAAAATTTTTGTTAAGAAATTTTCAACTTAAGAATTTTAGAATATCAATTTAATTATATATACATATATTTGTGTGTATGATGTACTAACATATATAACCACTCACAGTCAATATAGCAATCTATGTATGAGAAATAAATATGGTTAGAATAATTACTATAGTAAAAATACCAAGAAAAATAAAACTTTTTTTTTTTATTAAACCAAAAAAACACCAACTTTTACCTTCATTTCACCTATACAGTTCTATATATACAATATAACAGTAACTTTTATTAATATCCTTCTTTTGTTCTATTAAAATTAAAATGGAAAAAGAAATAAGGAAAAAGAAAAGAGTAAAATCAGAACTTCTTAGAAAAATAAAAATTTCATTTAAAACTTTTACCCCTTTTTCCATATTTTCTCTCTAAACCTCACACTTTTGCTTATTTCACTCAATTTTATATACACTAAAAACTCCTTTTTAAAATATTCATATAAAAAATAACCAAAAGGGTTTATTTAACTTTGTTGGAGTAGTCATTGGTTTACTAATGTAGTAGAATTACTTTGAAAATTTAAAAATTTTTAAGATACAATTCTTATATGTTTCGTATGAAGCCCAATATTGTTCTTATATTTCGTAAGTAGTTCGCATGAAATTTACATTCTCAGTAGTAAAACTGTTATAAATTGGGCAATAGAAGTGCCAAACTGCAATCTATAACAAATTTTTACATGTTTTGAGATTTCTTTTACTCATACATTTCCGTATCGTGCAGTTAGCAAGAAACAAAATGGATACTTGGAAAAGAATGTCTAGAAAAATAGCCATTTTTTTCAGGAAAAATTCTGAATGTTTAAAAAAATTATAAAATTAATGCAGATTAATTTCGATTCAAAAACAATATTCTACCATTTAATGAACTTCAAATCAATTGACACTTTCAAACTATTTTCACATTAAACCTCAATTATTAAACTCTTTTCATTCTTATTTCATAAACCAACTCGCCACACCTACAACTCATGAGCCAATTTAATAAATATATTTTATAAAATATTAAAAATTAAACGGTAACACTTTTAACATTTCCGACTTCCGGAACTACTGGTTCGTCTTTTAACCGCACTTCCATTGTTGACAGAGAATAAAGAAAGGAAAAAAAAGCTCATAAAACCAAAAAAAATAATAACGGTTTAGACTCACATTTACTTTGTGGTTGTAAACCTTTTGTTTTTATATTAAAATGCTGTTACCAACGTTACTCATACCGGTAATTCTTATTGTTAGTAGTGTCAAAAATGTCAACAATAACATTAAAAGGAAAATTTTCAACAAAAACAAAAAAGAAAATAAACTTTGTCGCAAAACAAGAATAAAAAAAATTAAAAAGACACCAAGAAATAAAATGAAAAATGAAAGTAAAAGGATTATTCGTTCAAAATTTTTAGAAAATTATTCAAGAAAAAGAACGAAAACTAAGAAAAACTTTGGTCACAATAAAATTAAAATAAAAATAGAAATTTTTTGCATTTTGAAGATTAAGAGAGGGGGGGGGCGAAACAAAATATGCATAAAAGAGCAGAATTTTTCCAACACGATTATTAATGAAAAGAAAAATAGAGCAATTAAATTCAATTATTCTTAAATAGATTTTTCTATTGTATGGGACACAAAATAAAACAGGAAATATGAGTTTTAAATTTATGAGCTCGAAGAGAATGTCAAACTTATTTTCGGCTATAAATAGAAAATTGAATATTTTATTTGAATCGACCGGAGCTTAAAGAATGATTTTTTACTTTATCCAACATTTTTTACTTTATTTCAACATTTTCTGAAATCTGAAACATTACATTTTTAATTGCACCTAAAAGTATGCAATTTTTTATTCAAATTAAATATAATATTCCGAATATTAAATTAATTTTCTTTTATTAAAATAATGCACCATCTTCAGGGTGCTATAGTTCATATAGTCATTCATTTTAATGAGAAATAATTTTGGTAAATTCGAGCTCCAACGATAATATAATTAATTGGAAACTGTGCAAAAATAACCCTTTTTTCTAAATTTTAAGATTTGCGAACAGATTTTAAAGTTACAAGACGAAAACCATCTCTTCAATGCATATTAAAGATTGTGTGCAACAATACATGTCATCACACAAACTCTTGTTGCTCTTAGAGAATACATTGGGAAAAAATAAGCACCTACATGTATAAGGAGTATTCAAATTCATTTCAGCAATTTTCATTTGCACAATTGAGTTAATGCGAATTTTGGTAATTAATCATCGGAAATTCGATATTTTTGTTAAATTTTCAAAATATTTTTCTACATTATTTGTAAACTAAGAACACTAATCAAAATTAAAACCAATAAAATCTCATTTAATTTCTATTTCTCTTTTGTACATACTGTCCAAATAAATGACAGAAATTTTATACAAGTATAAGTGCGTCTGTATGCAATAATAAAAATGGAAATACTGCGTACATTTCTATATGAAAATTTGCCAATTCTTAACACAATCATTCAAACAATTTCAATGCAAATCAACACATTTGTAATTTGCTGCATACTAAACTTATTAAAATTCATTTCACATAATGTTTTCAAAATTTGAGAGTATAAATTTTATGTTTTATGGTTTTGAGTTGAAAATACAATCTTAAAATTATTGCAATTTGCTTAAAAATTTTCTCAAATCCAATTCTTTTGTTCATATAAAATACAAAGGGACAATAAATAAAGTGAAATTCTTAAGAAAAGAAAAAGAAAAACAAAAGAAAACAAAAAGGTGAAAATTTTTTCTGTAAAGATTCCCTTATATATTGAAAGGGTTAATAGCAACCTCTCTCGATTCTTTTGAAGAAATCCTAACTGGAGTATATGAAATCTCGCATTCTCGCTTGTGTGCATGTGAAATTTGGAAGAAAAAAGAAATATTTGGAATTTAAATTTGATTTATTTTGAAAACTCCATAACTTTGATTTATTGTTTTTCTTTGATTCTTTTTTACATTTTCTTTCTTCTTAATATCCGTAATTTTATGAGTTGAATGAAAAAGAGAAATTGAGGCAATCAAATCCTATTTTTTTTTTTTTGAAATTCCCTTTTTCTTTCATATTTTCGCAGTCTTTTGGGATTTTTAAAGCTTTTAAACGTAAAAATGCCAATTTATATGAAACAAAAAAAATCTAGAAATTTTCAAAATAAAAAAAGAAAATTGGCTTTTTAAATCATAAAAGGAAATTTATTTTTTTATGATGAAAACAGAAAAAGAAAAAAAGGATATAAACTATAAATATTCCTTTGTGTTAAAATAAATAAGTATACGCTATTATTTATTGTGAAGGTGCAAGTATTTGAGTGGTTGTTTTAAGCACATATTATTATGTTTAAAAGGTTATGTATAGAAAATTCTAAAATATTTCGGTATTGAAATGAATATTAAGGGATGGATATAAAATCTCAATAATTCTAAATTTATTTTTAAAAGAAATAGCTGAAATTTTTAAAAATAAAGTCGTCCTTATTATGTCGTTAAAAAATATAGGGTCATAACATTTTGTATGATTCAAGTATTCAAGTATTTAATTAGGGAAAAATGTTCAGAATTGATTATTAATCCACAAGCATCTTTTCAGATTCAGTTTGGCAGTAAAAAAAAATTTCATTGTTAATTTGTTTCGTAGTGACTTTGAGTGGTTTTTTTAAAATTTCCAAAAAAGTGGTTTTTTTAAAATTTTGCTGGCTCAAAAAAAAAAACCTTAGGAAACAAGCAAAGTGCACATTAATATTACATTATTGTACAATTCGGCCTATAAATAATGTTAATTGCTTTCTTGAATTTAAAAATTAATTATTCAAAAACTCTATGTTTCCGGTATCTGATGTTCAAATTAGATTTGATAAAATACATTTTAGTGCTTTGATAATTTGTAAAACGAGCTCTGGTTTTTAAATCTAATTGACTACGGCATACAAAGCAGTGATATTCAAAAGTTACCATAGACTAGTTTATAACTGAAATTAAATTTAATCCTGCCACCAAAAAATTTTCATATTTTTGAATAAGTCTAAAATTTACTCAAAAAAACCACAATTATAAGAAAATCGATATCTACTTTTATTAAATTCAAAGTCTCCCTGTATTTTTCTTAATATTCTTTTAACTTTAAATTCATTTTTACATATTATGTGACACGAAATGAAATTATTATAAAATTTCTAACAATTCCAAATATTCCTAAATTTGATCGTTCTTTAGTGTACATTTCAATTTAAAATACATCAAAATATTCATAACAAACTGCACCCATAATATTTAATGTTATGAATTTTTAAAGAATCTTAACCGCTTCACTAATAAACTTGAAATACAGTACGTTGCATTGGTACATATGCTCTCTTTAAGAAAATAAAGAATTTCAAAATATTTGGAATATTTTCTTAAATTTTGAATGAATTTTTCTTCCATTTAAACTAAAAATATGCTTAAAACAAATAGATTTTATAAACACAATTTAATTCAACTACACTAAGATTAATTCAACACGTTTGGATTACTCGGTCTCCCTATTGTAAACCAGTATGCCTAATATGCCTGTAATTTTAACAGCAAAAGTTTAAATCATCATCAAGTATAAAATTTTACACTATTTTATAGGCATACCCTTATACAAATAGAAAATGAGTTTTCCAACTAAAATTACAATTTTATGGCTGAAAGGTTTCTTATCCGTGAATTTGTCATATTTATAAAATTTAAAAATTTCTATTGCAATTAAATTTCACAATATATAAAAAATTAAATTTTTTTTCTCCTATTCGAAAATATTTTCTTTTCCTTGTGCACCTACATGTATATAAAAAAATATAAAGGACTTGTTTAGCTGTGTAAAAGAATTAAAATGAAACCAGCAATAAATATTATTTTCTTCTTAGTTTTTTGTAATCCTGTCATAAAAGGACATAATATTGTATTATAAAGATCCCGAAAATCACCTACAATCCTTCCTTTTTCCATTTGTCTTTATTTTTTGTTTTAATTTTTTTGTATTTTTTTCTTATTATTTTATTGTAGAAAACCTAAACCACCAACATTAGTAAAAATAATAAAGAAAAATTACAAATTTTTTGTTTACTTTTGTATTTTTTTTTTATTTTATTTATTTTTATTGCATGACCTTTGATCCTTTCTTTCAAAAAAATTTTATGTATGTTTACATTAGAGCCTATATATGTGCTTATGAACCGAACACAATCATATATTTCTCATTTATTTTTATTCTCTTAATTTCTTCTACTTTTGTTCATAAAAACAAATATGTATATATATATATATACATATATATACATATAGGAATACATTAACATCCTGGCAGAATAATAAAGAAAAACAGGAACAAAAACAAACAAAAATAAAAAAAGAAAAACATTAAATTGAATGAATGTATAATTTCCTGGTTTCATTTTGTGGTCTTGCTTTTCTTCAAAAATCTTTTAGTCCTTAAATTACACCTCCATATACATGTTTATACATATATACATTACTCTATATAAAATGGGCTCATTCAGAATAAGAAAACACAAAAAAAGAAAAAAGAAAGGAGAAAAAACAAAGAAACCTTATACCCGACATTAAAATATGTAGGTATAGAGGGTTTGGTTTTCCAATAGCAAACAGGTTCCATATTTCTATCTATATTTTTGATAATATGTATAAACATACAAGTATATGTAAACTCGTATTATGTATACCTAATATGGAATGTGATCTTAAATAATATTGCAGGAAAAAATTGTTATATATCGTAAATAGAATCAAATAATGATTTTTTAAGGGTTACCAATCTTTCGCAATAAAATAACAAATAATTTTTTGAGAAATTTGATTTTCTATAATATTTTGCAACGTTACACCTTATAATTGCGGTTTTGAAATAATTTCACTGCCATAAAATGAGTTCTTAAATATAATTTAGCTCATTGAGTTGAAAATTTATTTTAAGCCTCTATTAGCAAAATTACTTTGTAGCTGTTAATAAAGAGAAGATCATAATTTTATGGAGTATATTGAATTGCAGTAAAGCTGCAAATACTACAGTACTACATTCGTATTCTACTCAAATATTAGAAAAAAATTATGAAAAGAAAACAAGAGAATTGAATGTAAAATTGCATTGTAGTCGTCTGTTTCTCTCATATTCTGTTTTACTCTTCACTCTTCTGTAAATATGCAAGAGAAAGCCCAAAATTAATTGCAAATAAATTAAAGAGATATTTTAACTATAAATAGAGTATATTTTTCAATGATACATCTATTTAAATCAAGGATTCTGTAGAGACCATGTAAGCTCCAGGTTTATAAAACGATCTTACGATTAGCACAGTTATGACATTTAAAATTTTAGAATATTTGAAAGAGAAATATTAAAAAAATTTCTTCGGTCTGAAATTGAATGACAACAATGAGTATGAAATACAATCAAACCGACAATTGATGGACCTAATTCAAAACGAGGATGTGGTGAAATATATTAAAATAACAAAAGTTGAGATAGCCAGGGCACCTGCACCGCATAGATTTGGTAAGGGATTCAAAAAGAATTTCTCCCTTTAATTTAAGAGAAAGTATAATTAAAGATGAAATCATTATTGGACAACGAAACGACGAATTAAAGAGATGCTAAGCTACTCTCCAAATTAAAGATTTTTAAACAACCTATAGCAACTCTACTATATGAAAGACATTTGAACTTTGATATTAATTTAGTAAAACAAAAAGCAAAAAAACTTGAATAACTGATGAATGAATTTTGAGGGTTTTGGCCTCTCAAAAATATCTGCTATTTTTTTTTCTTACTTAACTTTTAAACATTCATTTTTATTGAGAGGAAATTTGTTTTTTTGTTATTTCTGTTTTTTGGTTTTCGTTGTTCCTCTTACAACTCAATATAAAAAAAGTAAAATTACCAGCCTGTAGAATGTTAAAGAAAACTTTAAGTATCACAGGGGGGCTATTTTGTTTTTGCAAGTTTTCCTTATATACGATATACGAGTACTACACTTATACACTATAATAATCTCGTATTCAATCTCCCTTATGACATTTTATCTTTTTCTCTTTTTTTTTTTATTTATATTTTATTTCTCGATTTTTTTTTGTCCTTTTATTCCTTATTCTTCGGAACAAAGTTTTCTTCTTTTGTTTTTAGTTTTAGTTGATTTTTTCTCTAATATTTTTTTTTGGTGTGTCTCTTCTATTCAAATTCTATAAGCATGCATAGTTAAAAATTTATATATATATATATATAGATAATATGAATATAAGGACATATGAGGATACTTTTTATCACATATGAGATTGTCAACAGAGGAGGTCATAATATGAAGACCAAAACGAGAAAAAAAAAAAAAAAAAACACATTAAAAGAAATGGAGGCTTAAATATGGTCTTGAACTTTTTATCTTGTTTTTCTTTGAAAAAGTTTTTGTGCCTTTGCAAAAAAAAAAAAACGTAGAAAAAGGTTATTGAACTTCACAAAATATTCGTAGGCCTCTCCGGGGATGAATTCTTTAAATATATTTTTGAAGAAGAACAAAAAGATGTAAAAATAAGAGAGAAAGAAAAAAAACAAGGAATGAATAAAATATTTGCCATTAGGCGAAATTCTTTTGAATAGTAAATAGTTTGCAATTTAATTTATAGGGAATTGCAGCAATTGCCTCATCCAACAAATCGTTTACAATGAAAAAAAAAATGCAATTCCTTTGCATTGAAATATTTGGCAATGAAATGGAAGAAGTTTGAAAAGATTAATAACGTAAATAAAAAAAAATTTATTATCGTAGAATTGAAATTGCTCTTTATGAGCATGTGACTGTTAACTGTTCTTCAAAATATTCTAGATGCAAGTATATAGTAAAAATTTCAATTGAAAGTTAAAAGTCTCTTAATTTCAATTGAATTGCAAATCATAAACTTTCTGGAATTATAAACTATATTGTCGTCAAAAATGTTCGAGTTTATCGAGAAAAATTGCAAATTTTCATTCTAATTAATTATTTTTAAATTTCTTGGATTAAGTAGTAAAATTATTCCAGTCAGAGACGCTCATTTCGCTACTCCAAATTCAATTTCAAGAGCCCAAATTTAAAGAATGAAACTTAAAATTGGGCTTTAAGCCTAGGGACTTTAGAATTTTTTTTCTAATCAAAGTAAAATACAAGTGCAATAAGTCAGAAAATCAAATCTTACAGAATCTAAAAATCATCTTTAATTAAAAATAAATTTGAATAATCAAATTTCCACGTTTTCTTCTCAAAAATTCCTTTAAAATTCGGCAGAAAATAAAAACAATTGTGACTAGTTCTCCAATTCAAACTATATGACAGGGAAAATCCCTATATTCCTTGCTTTTCTCATTAAAATAAATTTGTGTAACATTATATTTTATTTTCGACATTAACAACATTACTATAATTATCATTTCTGTTTGATTATACAAGAATCTAGCCTATCATATGCATCTATATATTCCATTCATATAAGAATGACAGGGATATTTTATTTTTAAGCCCATATAAAACAATAAAACAACCTTTTTTTAAATAAAAACGTTCCTGTTTTGTTTTTGTTATGGAACACGATGTTTGTGTCAATAAATATATGAAAAAGGACTCCTATGTATATATTTGTTTTTCATTTTCACCAAAATGTGATGGTTATATGGAAAAAAAACATGCAAATTTTTCCTTTTCCCAAATTCTTCTTTTTTCCATTTTTCCGTTTTAAATATTTGCTCCGTTTTGTTTTTCATAAAATTTTACTCTAGTTGTCTCTGTACATTGAAAAAGCTTCTCGTACGAGTATATAAGAGAGACTATGTATAGGTAGTCATGCAAGAATAGCTGTTATTTTTTCACATTTTTATATTTGGGATGCAATAATGTTTACCTATATACATATATGTATACGTGTATGGTAAATAATTAAAATAATAAATAATTCATTTGATATTATCGTTTTCATCATTATTTGAAAATATATTTTAAGTACATACACACGCAAACAATCATTCAGATATTTTGATAGGTGGTTTTGCTGTATATAAGGTTAACAATTTTATGTATACACAATATAAATTGTAAAATATATTTTTGTGTAAATTGTTATGCTCTTAAAACAAAAAATAATATTTTCAAGAATATTATTTTTATAAAAACAAAAAATTTTTGATATAAACATAATACAAGGCTCAAATGTACCATATGAACAGGGTTCACTGTATATGGGAATGTATTATGGTATACAGAACAGAACCACATGAGATCAATATTGAAGTATCCAGGAAGGGTCAACATGCTGTAATTTATTTTTTTATAATTTAGATTTTACGTAAATTACATGAGATTGGATCGGCATATTAGAGTATTTTCTACTAAATCAAAATTCATGAAAATATGGTATATATATTCATATAGCTATCAAAAAGTAAAACAAAACTAATTTGTGTTCGTTGGTAACGGTATTTACATTCCTTAGTTATTATAAATTTTATTTCACCCCATTTTGCCTGCCTAGCTGCTTTTACAGATTTTAGTTTGACCTCAATTACGAATATCTTTTTATAACAGATAAGCCTTTTAGAATATTAAGCGACATCTAGTATCATCATACATTAATACACTCATAACGTACAAACAAACCAAAAAGTGACGAGATTTAGACTGTGTCCTTCTGTTGTTCTTTAAACTCTTAATTACAAAACTATTCAACAAATGCACAATTCTCAGTTATTAAAGAAACACCCTGTAAAAAAATACATTTTAAAATAAAATTTTCTTGTATTTAAAATTTAAAAATATTTAAAACAAGAATATCAAATTTTAAAAAGAACATTTAGTAATAAAAATTTTAAAAAATATCTGAATTAATATTAAGGACATGAAGTTTTAAACGTTTTACAACAAAATATTTTTAAATAAATTTTTAAATATTTTAATGAAATTATAAAATTGATTCAAGTGCAAGAGAATTTGTTATGGAATACTAAAATTTTATTCCTGATTTAAATTTCAAAGAATTTAATGTTCTGAGGAAGAAAAATAAAAATTTTTTAATATTGAAAATTTTCAAATTTCTAGTTGATACCAGAAGATTAAACAAATTTCTTTCAACAAGACAACAATAGAGACTTGCTTAAAACAGAATAAGTAGTTTCAAGTTCTGAAAATTCTGTAATATTCAAAATAAATTGTTGAATTAGTAAAATTTTGAATGAATAATGACAAAATTAAATTTTGCTGGATTTTCGAAACTATGGTATATTTTTTTTGATAATACTAATCTTATCATTAATTTGATAGATATGTGCATTCTTATTCAATTTTGACTATCTTGGTTGTTATCGATTATTTTTCGAATTCAACCATTTAAGTATGAAATTTTGCATTGTATCGATTCGAACAGTTTTACTTTCTATAGTACCACATATTTATGACCCATAGGAATATCAAATGTTTGAATTATTTTAATTATTTTGAAGAATATCGTTTGTATGATATGTTTGTATGATATCATACAAAATGTTTGCTTATGTTTGAACGCAATTATATATGGATTCGTAATTTAATTCTTAATCTTTATTTCATAGCTCTTTTAAAAATCAAATCTTAATTTTGTTATTAACAATAAAAAAATATTCAGGCGGCAAAACTGCCTAAATAATTAAAACTTTCCAAAAATTCAAAAATAATTTAATTATATTTGAAATTTTAAAATTTTTAAATTAATTTATGAATATTTTAAAGCCAAAAAAAAAAATTTTCTCTTTAAATCCGAACAGTAGATTTAGAAAACAAAAATTTTAATCCTTCTTGAATTATAAATGCAGAATTTTATTAAATTTATTTAATAAATTCATTTAAATTTCAAAAATTCTCTAGATCTACTTGAATTAATTTTAATTTCTTTTTTAATACAAAATCTAAAAATATATACTTTTAAAATATCTTGTGATGGCTTCAAGCAATATTAAAAAATAAAAACACATACCCATATTGAATGTACAGTTGGATAATGCCACTTAATCCTTATATAGTTAAGGTTTATAGAAATAAAGCTTTTTTTTTTTATAATTTTTCTTTTATATTTTAAATTTTGTCTTGTTTTTTTTTTTTCAGTTCTTTGTTGCTATTTTCTTTTTTACCTTTTTAAATATTTCCCACATGACATAAACATAAATTTCACTTCCTTATGGTTTATATTAAAAATTTTTGCAGAAGAAAATTTTTTTTAAATAAATTTTTCAAGATAGAATAACATAGAAAAATTCTTAAGATTAAATTTATAAAAAAATTTTTAATATAAAATTTTTTTTTACCTTTAAGTGAATTTCTGGGTATCGTATATAATCTGGGAATTTTTTCTTTAAAATAGCAGGAAAAAATCATATACACGTAGTATTAAATAAAATGTAGTGACGGTATAAGCTCTCTTATTCCTAATAATCACGTTCCATTAGATTGAATCCGTTATTATTAATAAGATGAATTAGAAAATTAATGGAAAATTTTTAAATTCGAATATGAAATCAAGATAATCGAACATTTCTGTGTAAATTTAAATTTTAAATTAATTTCTAATAATAACTGTTATAAAAGTTTTTAACTAACAGAGCAACTCGTATACAATATTATTATTGTATACCACCACACCACAATTGAATTGACATTTGACAATCACAAAACTGTTTGAGTTTTTTTCCTGTTTTCAGCATTTCTCATCTCAAATCTCTCTTACGACGGTAACAATAAACATAATATAAACAATGCTGCAAATGATCTACAACTAAATGATAATAATGCAATAACACAATGTCGTAACACAAAATAGAGAGCCCGTGACAGAATAGTATCAGTAATTGCATGTATGTCATAAACTAGCATATTATGGAATTAATTTATGGATTGTTGGTGTTTGTTTGGTATAAAATCAAAATTTAAATAAAATTGCTGTTCCATACGATTTTCTTTTCTGAGGTCAATCCAAAATTATTGCCAAAACATAATATGAATCTTGTATTTATACTATTAAGCAAATTGAGTAAGTTTTTCTAAAAATAATTAAAATATTTAAAGCAATATTTAATTGACTTGATTTTTCCAATTAAAATTTATTACGTCATAATACAAAAAATTTATTTTTTAATGGTTCTTCAATATTTTCACAAAATCTTTCCAAAATTAAGCACTAAAACAATGAAATTCAGGAAAAATTTTATTTATAAGCTCAAAAATAATTCATTTAACACAAAAATTCTGAAATATTTTATAAATTTTTAATAATTTATTTTAGTATAAAAAAAAACAAGTTGTAAAACATTTTTCAAACATTTTATTTTCTCTTGTTTTCTCTGCACACAAATATTCATTCATTTCCTTCCTTCTTCCTGTTAAATTTTTACAGACATTCATTTTATTAGAGCATTTTTTCAATATTTTTTAAATTATTATCCTGAAATTTTTGAAGAAATTATTCATTATTTTATATGATAAATAACAATAATTATATAGGAACTCATATGAGAATTTCTGTATTTATACACATAAAGTCCATAAATATCAGAGCACAGGTTTTATAAAGTTGAAATGCTAAAAGGATTTTGCCACAATATTAAAAATGAAATAAATTTCAAGAAGAAGAACCAGACAAGAAAAATGTCTTTTAAACCATAAACTTTTAATGATAAATTTTGGAATTATTTATGATGCATAAATATATAAAATAATTCATAATTTATTAAAAATTAAATGTAAAGAATATGAAGATGGAATTGATAAATTTTATGAGAAATTCACAGAATGTTTAAAGGAATTATACGAAAATTTTTTAGAAATTGGAATAAATGTCTACTGTCTTAAATACTTTTACGTACATTATTTTCAATATCATATCAACTGCAAATTTTCAATCTTTAAGGAAATATATGAAATTTTTTTAGAAATTGGAATCTACTGTGTTAATCAACTGCAAATTTTTAATCTTTAAATTCTTAAAGCAAATTTTATTTTAAAATTTTTATTCAATTATTATTTCAAGCAGTTGTAGTTTGTAAGCTGAAATAGGATTTTTCAGTTATGAATTGTGAAATTTTGCTATTACTCAGCTACGATTCAGGTTTTAGTTTCAATGGATTAAGCTAATTCAAGTCAAAATATGTTTGAAGCAATATTGACGAATGCTTGTAAGCATTTTCTCAATTCTATAAAATAAATGAAATCGAATTAGAAACTAATAATTTCTAATGGAATTTTAGTCCTTAATATTTGATACTGAATATTTACTCACTTAGTATTATTACTCATAAAACATGTTCCTCCCTACACATTTGAGAGGATTCTCTTCATTGCGAATTATTAATAATTTAATATACATCACGTACCTCATATACACAATTATTTATAGTTTCTACATTAGTAAATTAAATATAATATACAAACCGTGCTCTATAACACAAGCCTTGCTTAATTTCTTTGAATTTCGATCCGAACTAAATCAAAAAAAAATCTTCTCATTTAATAAATATTCTCAATAATTCAAATTAAACATAATTTTTCTCTCAATTATCACATTTGCAATGCAATAATAACAAAATTGTTTACAAAATATGAGAAGATGTCAACTATTATTTTTTATTTTTCTCAGAGTATGATTACACAAACTGTGTTCACATACACACATTTTGATTGCGTATCCTTATCCATATGCATCCGTCTCTATTCGTTATTTTCGCACGCAATTCTCTTATGATATCGAACGACTTTATAAATAGAGAGCTTAATTCCTATGACAATTAAATATTTTTCTATTTTCTATTTAAAATACCGTTATTTTTATCTGTAATTTTCATAGTTTTTTTTTCTTTTTTTTTCATTCCCCTAATTTTTTTTTTCTATTTTAAATTTTTATTGTTCTCTTTGCTTATTTTTCTTTTCCTTTTTTTGCGTATTTACGAGCTACTCAAAAGAAAAACTTTTCTATATAAGTACTCGTATAGCAACATAGATGAAAAGGAAAAGTTTTTTTTTTCCTTTGAAATTTATTCATATACCATAAGAATATTATTTTCCAAATAAACAAAAGTAGAATAGAAAAAAAAATAGAAAAAAACAAGAGAATATAAAAATGAAAAATCATTTTCAATTATGTAAATGGCAAATTGAAAACCTATTTTTTCCCTAAATACACACATTTGCCTCAAATAAACCATAGAAAATAAAAAGGAGCAAAAAACTCCTTGTAAGTATACTTATTTTTCACAACTCCTTTTGTTTACAGAAAAACAAGAAAACTGAAAATATATGCAAATTATTTACAAGGAAAAATGGCAAATAATGGTGACGGTACACAAATACCCCATATTTTATTGTTTGGACTTATAGCGATTCTTTTTTCATTGTTCGTATATGGTGCTTAGAAACCTGAAGAAAATAAAATCAGCCTTGTTTTATTTTTTAATTTAATTAAAATTAAACAACCGGATTTTCATATAAAACAAAATTTGTTTTTCACCTCGAAATGATCTATACATTTTCAAGCAGTCTACTAAAATATAATTAATTATGCAGGCACAATATTTCTTGAACGAGTGAATTTTAAGTTTATTAATCATTTCGTTAAATAAAAATTTTAAAATTATTTAGAAATATAGAATTTTTTAATTTAGTTTCTCCTCATTTGCAGAATAATTTCTAATTTATAATTTGCAAGTGCCCTAAAAGTAAATTCATAGCAGTATTTTAATAAAATTACGAATGTTAACAACATCTTGCTTATTGCAACTCACAATATTTACAATAATAATAAAAACCTTTGATAACTAAAACTGTAATGAGGAAAAATGATTTCAAGGATGCTTTCTGACTTTGTCATAATTTCAGAAAATTGTATATTGTGTCCTGTATAAGCCACAAAATAATGCGTAATTTAAATGGGAATTAAAACTTTAGAACTTATTACCACTAGTCTGCAAGAATATAAGTATAAACAAAAGATTATTTTGATAAACATGAGGTGGTTTTTAAAATAATAAAAATAAACAAACTTTTAATAAAATGAAATTCAATTTTAAAATATTTAAGAATAAGTAAAAATATTTCTTCGAATTTTCATGATCTTGTAACCAAAAATTAAATTAAAACTTTAAAGATAAGAAAATTTTTGATACGATTTTTTTTGTTATATTTAAGAATTGGAACTGTAATTGGTTTTATATAAAATAATAATTACTAATAATTCAAAAAATTTCAGTTCTATAGACATGTTCTTTGTCTTCTAAGATAATCTCTTGTATTTCTCTTTTAAAATATAAAAATTTTATAGAGTATAAAGAGTTACACTCTGGAGTGTTATGACGGCTTCAATTTAATTGCTTTAAAATTTCAGAACTGAAAGAAAGGCTTTGTATTGTATATTCGAATAGTGTCTTAAGAGAAATTTCAAAATGGTCGATATAAGTTTCATTTACCAATAGTAACGCTAAGAAGTAATAGTCTGAGATATAGACATTAGTGCATGTTTTCGATTAACGTCGAATTCTGATTTAATTTAACTATCTCTCTATCTATTCGTCTGTTCCAACAATTATTTAAATTCTAATTTCTCTAAGCTTACCAAATTTTCACATATTATAATAGTAAATTCCGGGATACCATATTTAAATTGAATGTGATCGAGGCAGCGGTCCTGGAGTAACTGTCCTACAGTTTCAATATGTATAGTTATTTGATTATATCTTAGAAACTACTTCAGCTACAGTACAGAAAATTTTTTCTAAACATTTATAACAACTTGGTCACTATTTCCAGGAAAGGCTATTAAGATATCATAAGCGCTGTTTGGTATTATCGCAGAAATTTATTAAAGCTATAATATAAAAATTTTGGGCAAGTAAGTGTATTATGTGTGATAAAAGTTGTTAAAATATCATTATTCCTTCTAGTAGCTGCCATACAGCTTTAAAGATAGGACAAACACTATCTTGGAAACTATTAAAATCACAGTATTGAAATTTCGCATAAATTAATTAATATTGTAATAAAGTACTTAATATTTTCATGAGAATGCATGTTCAAAGGATATCATAAATCCTTTAATAGAATAACAAGTTCGTATGTGTGCCACAGAGTTGACATGATCAACTCTATTTTTTCTCGTTTTGATTAAATGCCTGGCTTTCTCTCTCTTTCATTTTATTTAATTGCAATTGTTTCAATTGTTAATTAATAGTCAGGTATTTTATTTTTTTTAATAAAATTTAATAATTTTATATTATGCACAATTCTATAAGAAATTTTAAATTTAAAATTTTTAAATCAAAAAATATATTTTCCATTTGCAATATAAAAGTAAATTCTTTAACAATAACAGCGTATTTCTGTCAACTTCAGTTACGTCATTACGAAATTAATTCACAATTAAAATGAATTTTTGATTAAATAGAATAGCAATAAAATAACAAAAGTAACAAAATGTCATCGTTATTTACCCAACCCTATAAACACAATTATTAAACATACAAATGTACTTGACACTCTCATATATAAAATAATTCTATTAAAATTTTTTGTTTTGATTTTTTTTCTCCCGATTCTTTCTTTATTCTTTCTATGTCTAAGTCTAAAAATTTCAATTTATTGCTACAATATAATTTTAAAGAGAAGTGAAAATCATCCGAAAAGAATTTTTTTTTCCCGCTGAATATAATTGTTATTAAAGACTGTAAAACATTTTCTCCTACATTTTCAACATATCTGCAGTACAAACTTGTATAGTACTTGTATATAGATTGTATAGTAGATGAGAGCGAAATAAACAATACGTTTTCAAGGATACATTATATACTTAAATTGGAAAATCTGAAAAAAGAGGAAGAGATACATGAGGGTATATATATATGTAAATTATAATGTGTATATTATACCTGATAGATAGTGAAAATGTTAAGGTTTTATAAATACATACAAATATATTTTGGAATGAGAAATTTTTAAAACGTATTTGAGAAGATTTTAATTGAATTTCTTCCATCGAGTTTTCTTTATATATTTATGTAAAGTTTTCCGTCATATACATGCATATATTAATTTTCTGCTTATGTGAACGCTTGTCTGTCTCTCTGCCTATATACCTACCTATATGTATGCTTGCCTACCTATTATTCTCTCTCCCCCTATATTGCGGCTCGCATATTTAATTTGAATTCAAAGAAATATCATTTCTAAACAGCCTTAACAATAGACATGAAATTAAAATTTAAAAAAAAAGACATTAAAGTATTCACATTATAATTTTAATGAAAATTTTATGAATAGTAGGTACAATATACAAATTAAGAAAATAAGACACTTCAAAAATAATAATTTTAAAAATAGGCTCAAATTTTTAATTAATTTGTGAAAAAAGAACAAAAAGAATCTCTTCTTATTCATACACAGATCTCTAATGAATTTATTCAGTGGAAGCATACACTTTGATATTAAAATGATGAACTCCTTTTGATCAGAGAAAAATTAAATTATAAAAAAAAAAAGAAAACAAAAAAAAAAACAAGAGGAAAAATTTTTTTTTATTTTCCAGCCTTTTTTGAAAATTTTCTGTAGTTAAAGTGAAAATTTATTTTTTAAAAAATTAATTGCATTGAATTTTAAATTATTAAGATGCTTAAGTATGAAATGAATTTCCAAAAGTACAAATATTAAATGCAATAATTTAAAATTTTCTTAAAATTCTTGAAAATTTTTTAAAAGTTTTAATGAGCATTAAATAATTTTAAGAATTGAATAAGACATTAAATAAGAAAAGAGCAATAATAAAAATTTAAAAATTAATTAAAATACTGTAATAAAAATTTTATTATAACGTAGGAAAATTTTCTATCATAAAAATATCGAATAGCTCTCAAAATTTATGGTTTAAACTTTACAAAATTTTCCACAATTTCGATATTTGAAAATTTAAATTCGATTTCAACTCATTTTTTATTTTATGTAAATATTCCTTAATTCTCTAACTCAGCATCAGATTAGTTGGTTGACGTAACAGGCGCAACAGGTCCACCGCACTTCGATTACCACAAATGTGCCATTTTGTTACCACTACACATCCCATCCCACCATTGAGCGTACGATTAGAGATGGCCTATCTAAGTCATCTGGTTCTTTTACGGAATCTATCTTAGTCCACAATACTAATTTTCGATATCTCGTCCAACTACATCACTACTACCCCACTACTACCCCACGCGCCCTGTCTTGACTATTTTAATTTTATCTGTAATTTTTCTTTTAAATTAAACTTTATCTTAATTTATAATTTAATATTAATAAAATCTTTATTTTTCCTCTATTTTCAGGTAATTAACAACTCAAAGAATATTTGGAATTTTTGAAATCATCATAAAATTGAAATGAAACAAGAATACTTTATTTAAGGGCACTTAAATCCAGTCAGTTTTATTATAAAATTTAATTGAATATACGTATATGAAAATTGAGACCGACAAAACCCCTAAACCGTACATTTTGGTTCACGTTCTTCGATTTCAGCAAAATTTACAAATTATTTTTTTCTTTTCTTTTTGTTATACAATTACTTAATTACATAATTACAACCAAAATTATATACAAAAAAAAAATACAATTTCTTTTCAGTTGTCATGTGCATCCCTTATACATCTAATTCTCTCTATAGTCTATAATACCAAAAACATGGGTTATAAGTTTCATTATAAAATAGATTTGTTGTTACAAAACTTTTAATTATCTAATATAAACGAATACATCCGTGCCCTAAATATTCCTATATTATATACTTATATGTATAATATATCTGGAACACATCCGCCATGTTAACTTATTTTCCACATATTTCATTGTACAACTTACACGATTTACTAATTTTAAGATCAAGAAATTCTTTATATACAAAAATTATTACGAGTATAACAGTTAGAGAGAGAGGAAAAAAACGAAGGAGAAAAATCGCGTTAATTATAATTTAAACTTTTTAATTGAACACAGAAACATCAGATGAGAAGAATAAGTTTTGTGTACTGTTATCAGTTTTTGACTTATCATTTATATTCCAATATATTGTACATCTTTACTCACATATTTATTTACAAAATAACTGAATATTTTTCAAATTGTATACAGAGTGTATCGATTATGTAATATATTTGAGTAAATGAATAATTTCAAGTTTTGTATAAGAGTTTACGCCTCATTACAACTTCGATTTCCTTCTCATGAATTTTGGTTTACTCATCATGAACTATTTGGTTTGAAAGCCAACTCGTTAAATGCCTACCATGCTCTAATTCTATTACAAATACAATTTGTTTTTTCAAAAATTTTAATGATTTTTATATTCTACCTTAAGTAAGCTCGTAAATTAATGAAATATAAGTAAAATCGATAAACTTAAGAGACAGGAGACAGATCTCATAAATAAATGAGTAGTGCATCCTATTAGAAAATACTTTAAGAATCCCGCTTACGTTAAATTCATTCGAAAGTGGAAAATAAATAAATGTGCTGAAAATGAGCCATATTTCGATGACTACATTGATGGAGCCATATTTTGACGCAAAAACTAGACCAGTAAGGTTAGAAAAAATTTCGTATTTGACAATGTAAAAATAGGAATTCATAGTGTAATGGTACATGAAACAAGTCTTACTTGTGTGTAAGCTTATTCAGGTCGTACACTATATAAATTATTACAACAATAAAATGTGACAAATTATCAAGAACCTCTGGTGAAAAAAAAAATTGAATAGTTTTTCCCCATAAAATTTTAATCCTTTAATAACTTTATTCACCTCGATTCAGTTACTTTTTCACCACAATTCCATTATTATTTAACAAAATTAATTTTCACCTTGATTAACATTTTCCACCCAAAATCGTAATTTTCCTCTCTTAGACAACAAAACTTGCTCACTCTGTAATAATTAATACTCACCACTGTCTGTATTACAAAATAAATCTAATTTTTTGTAATCGGAAAAAAGTTTTACAACTTTAAATTTTTTTTTTTTTTCGTTCAAAAAAATTAAATAAATTTTTGTTTTTCTCTCAGGATTTTTTCTTTTCTCTCTCTAAATCTCGAATATAAAATAAACATTTTACATCCTCTCTCTATATAGAAAATTAAGAAATTTTCTATTCCATTTTAATGCTTATTACAATTCGAAATAAAATTAAAAACTTATTGAGTTTTTTTTAGAACACTACCATGTTATTCTGAGTTCCTGATAGAATTTTTCTGGAAAAAAAATTGTATTGGAACTTTTCCAAATTTTTATTTTCAAAAAATTGTAGTTTTCTTGCATTTTCTACACATTAAATATAAAAAACCGAAAACAGAAAAGCAAACAATGCAATTAATTGTAAATAAAAATTGAGCCATCAAAATCCTTAAACTTTTATACAGTATGACTTCAATTGAATTAAAATTTTTTTAGTTGAATTATTCAACCAAACCAATATACTTAATACTGTATATAATTTTATATGAAGTTCATATAGAAACATAAAATATCAAAAATATTATTCTTATTAAAAGTTTTTTAAAAGTAAAAACTAAAAACTATTAAGAAAAATATAAAACTTTTCTTATATTTATGTACTGTAGGATCAATGGCTATAAAGCTTATTATATACAACCGAATAAATTTCATTCACAATTTTACAATCTCTATACTAGCTAGGGAACGTAAAATTACATTGAAATTTTCATGCCAATTCCTTATGAAGCTATCATGGAAGTAAACAGTTGTATAAGTTACTTAAAAATATTAAATATGTTGTTTTGGAAGCAACAGAATTTACGATTACATTTAACAGATATTTTAAAGAAATTATTGCTCATAGAACCTTGAATACGAATGAAAATTAAAATTTAATATTTAAATCAGGGATCAATGCCTTCATTAGCAAGAAAATAGTAGTAAAGGCTGCGTAGCAGATACGATTTCATTTACGTATTAAGGAATGTGTAGGAAAGTAGACGATAGTGAGAGCAGTATGTCTTTACATCAAAGCAAAGTCAAATATTTTGGCAAAAGTTGTATAGTATGATTAAATATTTTAAATTAAAAAAATCTAATTTCAAAAATTTTCTTTCGAAATTTTCTAAATTTTTCCGACTCAGTTGCAAGTTTTTTACCAATCAATAGATAATCTCCATAGTTTGAGAACTTTCATGAAATTTCGAATTCTGAACTGGAAATTAAATAAATATTTCTGTAATAAACTCCATCATTTGATTGCATCAATTGAAAGTGTTATCAAAAAAATTTCGTGTCCTAAAGCATTATCAGCTTAATTGTAAGAGTAAATGAACTGCTCTTGTTAGAGTATTTTTGCCATTTAATTATAGTATTAGATTTTAATAACAATAGCTACAATTTTGGACCTAAAAAAAATTTCAACATTTCCTGTTAATGACGTATAACTTCATTAAAATATTGAGCTTGCTCTTGACGTCAGGCTTTACTAATTAGAGCTCATTCTTCATTTAGTTCTTCCTCAAATTTTTAATTATACTATGTGTGTTCAGTAGCTTCATATGTTGTAATCCCAAGAATTATTTATTAAAATAAGGTAAGAAATTTGAAAATGATCCAAATATTTTCGTTTACAAAATCCTGTTCAAATTCCTGATTTCATTATTTCTTGAAAACTTTCTACAGAGATCATAACATAAAAAAGAAAAACTAAGTTTTACTTTGTAATTTCCAGGAAATAGCAAGAAAAGAAAAAAACAAAAAAAAAGAAAACAAGGAGAAGTTTATGCAATTTTTTTTTCTTTTCTTTTCGTCTACTATAAGCAATAAGAGAAATTGAAAATTTTCTTTTTTTGTTGTTCACGTTATTCTATGAAAGAGAAAGCAACTACATTACGTAACTACCCTGGTCATTTTTAGTTTTGAAAAACCTTTGACGCCCAGTTGTTCTTAATTATGCAAAGTTGTGCGCCTCTGTTCTAGCTTTAGTATAGCCACAGAATTCCGAAATTCAGAATTCTGAAATTTGTCAGTAGGATCATACATAAATAACCCGCAAAATTCAATGTTAAATATTTGCAAAATTATCTGATAAATGAAACCAACTCAAGGGGTATAAATAACCAGTATCATTTCCAAGACTCACGTAAGGTTGTCATATTAGCTTTCAACTCAAAACTTCTAGTTCTAGCTTGAATGCTGAGTGTTGCAATATTTTTAGTTCAATTATGAAATTGAATTAAAAATTCCAATTTTACCCAATAAAAATCTATTTTTCTAAAATTTCTTCGAAATTTATCGGGATATGCCCTGAAATTTTTAGTATAGATAGCGTATTTTATTTCAATTCTAAATTCATCCTTCCCCCAATTTCAATTAAAGTCACCTACATATGTGTATAATACGTTAAAGTTTTACAATTTTTCTTAATTTAAAATTACAAAATCCTTCTCTAATATCATCGCACAACACCATATTCATTTCTCATTTCAAGACTTAAGAAAAAACAAAAAAAAAATTGTAACGTAATAAATTTAAGTTCCTAGAATTTATTGTCGTCATCGTCTCAGAGACTTTAACACCAAAATAAAAGCAACAAATTTAATGCTTAATAACGTAATAATGTAAGGTACACTTAAAGGTATACATCCACATAGACTACACATTCCCATTACCACATATTCACATACTAACTCACATTAATAAAACAAAAAGTGAGTATGAATGTGTAAAAGTTTTAATAAATTTTAAAAAATAAATTCTGAAACCTATAACGCTTCCAAGAAAAAAATTGGCTTTTTTCCGCCACACGTTCGTGGATGTTTAAAAGTTCAATTTTCTTTAATAGTTCCATACGAAATGGTCGGTTCTTTTACTTTTTTTTTTCCAACATTTTTTTTAGTAAATCTTGAAATATTTGTTTTTCGTCATAGCAATTTCTTGCTGCCACTTATTTCATGACTACTGTAAGGTACAAGTTTTCAATTATAACACAAATATTTTATTAATTATAAAAGGTTTACCAGCACTACGTGTAATAAAATCTTAACAAGAAAGTTTTCGCAACCATATTTACCATAGAATGAATACATTCTTGGAGCTTAGTCGAAAAATAGACATACTAGCCTCAATAATTTAAAGATAATATAGTATGTACCAAATCTAAAAGCAAACAGTTTGTCCCCCGAACCAAACTCAATTCCATTGAAAAATTAGCAAAAGCATTCGTGTTTTGCATAAACTTTATTATAAAAGAATCATAAGATTTATCAGGTGAACGTGTTTGAATAAATAAAAAATTCACCAAGTAATTGATAATTTGGGGTGTAAAAAACTCTAATACAAAATTGATTAAATGACTAGCCCATAGAAAATAAAAATATTTCCGAATACCATCCTCACACTGGAAAAGTCACAACTTTGACAATATTTGCCTATTCCTCTTCTATACAAACCTCAGTCTTTAAACCTGCAATCTGTAAATCTGGAATTTTGTAGATTCGTGATTTTCCAAGTTATTGGGATCGTTACCAGGATATAGTACAATATTTCTTTACAAATTTGTTTTTGTTTTCCCAAAATTTGCAACGTTCTAACAAAAGAATGAGAACTGGTATCCAGCATTAAAAAACCGTTCACCTAAAAGTATGCAATTTTTACAAATATTTTCAATAACTAAAAACAAAGTGATGTGCTTTTCCCATTCACTTTATCTTCCATTATAACTTCATTTCTGTCTACCATTATTCATCATCATTGTTCCAATAAAAAAAAAAGTTCTAATAGTTTGTTTGTTTTTCCTTTTTGCTTTTTGTTTGCAATTGTTTGTTCCTTTATTGCTATCTTACCAAATCATCTCACACTTTCTCATTTCTCGCACGAAACATAGTTGTTATAACAAAAAATACAATATTTTTTTTTTATCCCCACTCTTTTTATGTATGACAATACCACCCTGTCTGGGTATTCTTTTTGAATATTGAATATATTAAAAAATTTTATAAAAACTGAAAGTAAAAAAATATTATAGAACTCAAGAATAATAAGAATAAATAAAGTACAAAAATAGTATGGAAACTTGCATGCTTTTATCGTTTTAGATTCAAACAATGAGGGAAGATAAGAATGAAATTTCATATAAAAAAAAATTTCCACATTTTATTATGCACAAAAACATTTTATATACACAGGCACATAAGAATATGAACACTAAGTATTTTATAGAAAGAGAGAAAATCATTTGAGTGTTACAATTTATGACGTCAGTTGGGCGTTGAAATCAACAAATACCCATTAGAATGCTACATATATACATAATATATAAGAATATTTTAATAATTAAATGTTAAGAAACTTTTTTTGCTAATTTATTGGGTGTTTCTGTAATTAATTATCTCTTTTATATGTAAATCATCTCTTTCTATCGCTACTAAAAAAAAACAAGGAACTTCAAAGGTTTATCAACCTGTCATCATTGTCTTTTGTTTTATACATTGTATATGTATGTAAATGCATGAAAAATAATTATAAAACATCATTACATCAAATAATGAATGCAAGGATGAATGTGTAGATGCAAAGCTGATTATTGTTTTATGAGTTCTAATCTAAGTTCAATGGCTGTTCAACAATTTCATTAGGATTAATAAAGCTTAAAGGGGATGGTGAATTTGTGTGGAATAAAAGTATGAGCTTGTTTTGAATTAAATGTGTAATTGATTGATTAAATGCTTTTCTTCACAACATTCTATGGTCATAAGGGCAATAGTGAACTAAAACACAAAAATAATAATTAAATATAAAATAATACATTTTGTTGGAATAAATTTTGTTGTAACGGTTATTTTTATTGGATTATACAGTCTACTAACTGATCTACACTTTTAGAATCAAAAATATATGCAAATAAAAATAAACGCCCCAAAAAGTATGCAATTTTTTTAAAAATTAATTTAATTCGAAATTTAAAGTGATTTTGCATTAAAATCCATTAAACCCCATTAAAATCTTTAATCTATCATTAAAAATAAATTAAAAAATTGGCAAATATTTTTTGAAAAAACTTTTCTATTTTCACTTTTACTTCTTAAATGTTTAATGGTCTTATATTTTTTTTTCTCTTCTTTACGCAAAAACACTTTATTTACCTATCAAAAGGACTTATCAAAAAAAAAAAACAAAAACAAAACAACAAACTTCATTACTAGATATTAGTCTGAAAAGTTTTTAACTTTAACCACAATACAATGCATGACTGAATATTAAAAAGTAAAAATATCCTTAATATCCTTATAGTATTTATAAGTAATCTTTATTGAAAATTTATTGCATGAAATTTTTATACTTAAAATTATTTTTTTGTAAAAATAACCAAATTTTATAAACTTCAAAAATTTTAAGTAAATAATCTCAAATATGTACTGTTTACGTATAGCTATACAAAAAGGACATTCAAGGATATTCAATTACAAATTATTCAAAAAGAAAAAGGTATTTAAAATTGTACAGTATTGCCATAAAAATTGATTTTTTTAAGCTTAATCGGGAAATTATTTTATTTTCTCTATTTTAGAATATTTTTGTAGCAGAAGAAAAAAATCGTCTAAAGTCCATTTGTCATAAAATTGAGATAATCTAATATTTGAATTTGCCATATTCAAATATACAATCACACAAAATTTGATTTGATTCGGACAATTCTAACAGGCCCAAATTCCCAAAATTTGAACCAATAATTTTATTAATGTTGATATTTTTAAAAATATGCTTAAATTTAACAAGACTATTCTGCTAACAGGCTTCTTTAATTAAGCCGAGATTGAAACACATATTTTTCCTGTTATAAGTAATTTGTTACTGAACATAATTAAAACTCTCTGAAGAGTGTGAATAAAAGTGCCTCTATGAGAATCAAAATTTGATATTCGAAATTAATTAAATTAATTTCTATTTGAAAGGTGTCTGGCCTCTTGGTGTGGATGTAACGCAATCAATTATATTTTCTCGTTTCACTGTAATTTTGCATTTCCACCATTATTTTTCCCAAATTATATTGAAAATATTTCATATAATTTTAATTTATATTTGCCTAATTATATTTTAATAATTAATTTTTAATACAATACTCATATTTATTTTACTAACACCCTTGATTTATTTGCCCTAACAATATTCTTATGTATTTTTGAATTTTATTCTAAGCCACCAAATACTTGAATATAAATCGATTTTATATTACTTCTTTTATTTGAATTCACAATATTTTAACAAAATACACAATGTACAATTGATTCTACATAAATAATAGAATTTTTATATTTACAAAATAATTTCATAAAATATTAACTATGTAAACGGATTCATGTTTCATTTACACTAAATTAAATCAAAATTTGTTTTATACAATCATTTTTATTAACATTAGATTTTATTTGAGCGAAAAATTCAATAATAATTTTTTTAATAAATTTTCAATAAATTTACCTTTATATGTGCATTATGGTATTATATTATTAAAAATCAAATATAACATGGTATACTGAGCAAACATGGAATAGATTCGTTCATCTATGTGTCAAATTACACCATTTTTTTTTTCTATTTACTTATGTGGTTTTGCACGAAATTTATTACAATAAATAAAATATATTGAAAAAAAAAAATTACTAATAGTAGTTTAACAGTTATGACAACATTTTTAGGGAGAAAAAAATTTGCAAAAATTTTTATTGAACTAGGACATGAAATTATTATTAAAAAGGTAACATATTGAACTTTTATTTTTGTACAAATATAAATACATACATCAGAAATTTAGCTACCAATATTTGTAATATAAAAATTTATTCAACACGGAAGCGTGCGAATGGTAAATAAGGTATATGATGTATACGTGTATATTTAAGGAACTATTGGATTTATAAATAGAGAAAATACAAGATAATTTAAAATTTATTACTAAATAATATGTGATTTGAACGCTGCCACCTAGCACCAGGCCAGTAGATGGCCCATCAAAATCCCTCGACGATACACTCGTCCCCCTACATCCATTGAAGTTCATTGAAAAAGTTCGTCAAATCACCCAGAGGTGCCCCCGAGAACTCCTGCAATACGTCAAACCGGTATCCCCCAAAACGCATTCAATCCTCCGCATCAGATCGGGGCACTCGCATAGCACGTGATGCGCATTCTCCACCACCCATGATCGTCTTGGCATGATCGGCAGATATTCGATAATGAAATACCCAGCATCTTTGCCATATTTCCCAATAAACAGTGTCCTTTCAAAATGCCTACCCCAATACTAAAATACCCTCTGCTCAGTGCCAACATAACTTAAAAAGATTTTTCTACACATACAAAAAATAAATATCATATTAAGAGCAACTCTTGATTTATTCAAATTTTACTTAACATTTTCTATAATGAATTCAAATGATTTGCAAACTCATTTTCATAAATTTAATTCATTAACTTTTCAATTAATTTTATGCATATTATAAAGAGTAATATAACAGTTTGAATAGGTAACCCTTGCCTACTAATAATGTGACATTTAAATATTCCCAATATTTCTAATACTTTCCATTATGCACCATGAAATATGAAGAATTTTTCTATAAAATCAATTTTTTTATTCATTTATTTCATAATTTCCTATTTATTAACATTGTTAAATACTTGTTTAATGATAAAACAAATTCATCCTACTCCATTATTAAGGGAAAATAAACAACAAAACACTTTTACATTTTACCAATTATGTACTCATTTCATTATGACATCATGGTATTCTACATAAAATTTAAATTTCTCTCTTCAATACATTGAGTGTCCTGAATATATTTTCTATTATTTTCCATATAAACATGAATTTTTAAAAATTTTAATTTAACCATATGTAAACAATATCCTTTTTTTAATGAACAAAATAAATTTGCATGCATAACTCACATATAAATACATGAATATGTACGTATGTGCTTATGAATAATATTTAAAGAAAATTTTCTCATTTTTAATGCTTTCATACACCATTTACCCGCTCAAATAAAATTTACTCATATTAAATTTTATTTTTTTTCTTGTTCTTCTTCATTTTTATTTTTTTCTTTTTTTCTTAAATAAAACATCCTGTTGCCATGGTAATTTTATTTACATTATATATGTATATAAACATAAATCAATATAAAGAGAGGAAAGTGTAGAATATAAAAACAAAACAAAACCAAGAAAAAAACAGAAGACTAAATCACGTGGTGGAAAATATTTTTCTCATTTTTCAAAAATTCAAACATTTTCGGAGTAGAAGGTTCTTCTTTTAACAAACTCATACTAAATTTTTACGGGAAAATAAAATCTTTTCATTTAATTCAGAGATTGATGTGCTACAAAATGTAAAGAAATCAAAATTTCACTCATTTCGTAAGAGAAAAGGTCGGCATTTTTTTTTTTTACATCTGCACTAATACAATGAAATTATTGCCTTGTATTAGTTTTTAATAATAATTCACACCAATATTCATGTAAATTGAGTGAGTTTTTTTTTTATAAAACTTAATTTTAAAGTTTGAGAAATTTTGGATTTGATTTTCCTCTGCATTTTTGAAATATATGAAAAAAATTTTGAGAACTTATGGTGATTTTTCAAAATTTTCAATGTTTATTACATAATTTTGAATTTCAAGTTCGGACATATTAAAATTTAACTATCATTACTATGTGCGTTTGAACTTGTTCGAATTTTAAATAAAAGAATTGAATATAAGGAATGTAGTGTATATGCGTGTATGTGAGTGTATTCATAATTTTTAACAGTCGTGTATTTCATTAAAATTTTTTTTTGCAATATTTTATTTTACGTGAAATAGATTGTGTTTTGTTATTGAAATAATAATGAAAATTATTTGAATTTTGACTGATGCTAAAAAAAATTGTAGTAATTTAGTAATGGATGGTAAATAAATGATGATTTTGGTTGTTCGTATATGTTGTATAACAGTTACCGTAAATTGACGTTTCAATGATAGAGTACGGGACATTGAACAATTAAAATTTGATTTCATATTTTTATTATAGTTTTCATGAATGTGTTTGATGAATTAATTTCAAAATTTTAAAATTATTCAGTAAAATCTCTATCTAATGAATATCCAAAACCCATAAGTAATACTCGTTTGTATAATAAATTTTGTTTCTTGAGATTGGATGATATTCAACCTTTCCGAACAAGTAAGATCGAAAAATTACTGCGATAATACATGCAAACATTACAAAAATTTTTTAATTAAAAATCCTTTAGACCCAATGAAATTAAGAAAATGTTAATTTCTGTTTGCTGATCTACAAAATCTATTTTAAAATTAATGTTACGATTCCAATAACATTCATTCGGACTAACCAAGTTAATTTTTCTGTTAACTATAAAATTGGCATCATATTACTTTTTATACTGCAATTACTATGAACTCTCAATATTGTCCATTTACGTTCAATGTAAAAATCTAATGATCTAATTTACATTTTACTGCTAATTTTATCCCATAATTACAACAAGGTAAAAATGTGTACACATTCACACTATGATGTCTTAGCATTATTTTCGTACTCTCAAATTAAATCCAATCGTTATTATAAAAATTAATGACAGTCATAAATAACTTCGAATCTTCAAATTTAAAATTTTCTACAAGAATTTTGTGCTTGCAATAAATTCCATTATTCCTTTACTACTACACTCCAGCATTAAAACTTACCGCAATAGTATAATTTTCAGTTTTGCTAATCATAATATAATAACACCATAGAATCGAATTTGAGTATAATAAAATTGAGTATATAAGTATAACAGTACAATAACATTTTTGTATATAGAAAAGTAAAAACATAAAGTCTGGAAAATTTTAACAACATCAGCATTAGTATGACATTTATCAAAATTTATGCATATCATACAAACTACCCTAATTATTTTTCAAGGATAAGAGTAAAACGTAACACTATATAGTATAAAAGAAAAATTTTTCATATAATTTAAAAAAAAAATTTCTTTGTTAGACAAAATAAGTACAATTATGTATACAATTTGGTGTTGAATCAAAAATATTTCATCTTATGTATAGGAAATGAAATTACAATGTATACAAGTAAATATTGATGCCATAAACTATAGGGTCGTATGGAGGAGTTTTATTTAAAATTGCCGAAATTTTATGTGACTAATTTCCATTGTAAGAATACTGGGTCGATATTGCTTATTTGGGAAAACCCTTCAGTGCCTATAGAATTTCTTCGAGAATAGACTGTAGAATTCCGAAGAATCTGTAGCCTACACCTATACAAAAGAAAACTTTGCAATTTTAATTTTGAGGTAATTCCGTAAATTTACAGAAAATTTTACAGGAAAGAAATTTTAAGTCATAAATCAGTGATCTATGCACATTGCAACTAATCTCGAATTCATTCTTAATCACATAAATTTAATTAATTAATTGTTTTTGCGCTGTTCAGTAATAATTTAATAAAATATCCCTTAAAACCTGGAACAATTATTAGCTAAAATATATTAAAAGACCTCAATTGTGTGGGAACACTTCAGATATTTTAAAAATTTACACAATATTTGATGCAGTGCTATGATATTCTAAACGAAATTACAAATTCATAATAAACTCCAATAAAATTTTTCATTAAGATTAAATGAGATATGAGATCGAATCGATTAAATTCTCTTGGTAAAATTTCAATTCATTTCATATTTGTACACTCTTTTCATTTCGTTCCCTTCTCATCAACCTTATACTATTTTGTTATATCTGTATAAAACTTGCAATGCAAGTTTTTGAGTTCAAACATTATTAAAATTTTTTGAGGTTTCATATGTCATCGTAAAATTTTTGGATATTTTCCCACTCGTATTGTACGGACATATGACATTTCATGTCATCGAATATTTTTTTTTCAATATTCTTATTGTTGTTGTTATTTTTAACATTGTTAGCATTTTTTCTATTATTATTGTTATTGCACAAAATTGTTGACAGCTTGTCTTAAATAATGAATGCCAATATGAATAAAAACAATAATGATAAACAAGAAAAAAAAAATTATTTAAAGATGATGCGATTTATGATGAGATATGGATTTGCTGCTGCATCAAAAACCATCTACCCCATAATATTGCCAAATGCCAACTTCATTTCTTTCCCCAACACAACAAAATTCATATTTTTCATAATAAAAACTGAAATATTAAATGAAAAGGATAACGCATACAATGATGATGATGGTGATTGCTCTGATGATGATTTCGATGTTGATGCATGGTAATGTTTGATAACGATGATAATGATGATGATGGTGATAGTGATGCTGACAATAAAATTTTATATAATAAAACAAAAAAAAAAATAAATTGGAAAGAAAAATTGGAAATTTTATTTTTGTGCTTTAAGTTTATTTCAAGAATTGAATCTATGTGCATATTTGGTTTGCTTTATATAGCACGGTATTTGTACAACAATAACAATCGAAATGGGGTGTGACAGTTGTACTGAAATACAATGGAAATGTTTTTGGTTACATTTAATTTTATATTGCAGGAAAAAAAGTCCGGTATTGAAAAAAAAAATGACATGACATTTCAACTATTTTTAAAGTGAAAGGTAAATGTTATTGTCATTTCATATTAAATAGATTAAAATTTCGTGTACAGGATGTGTAGGATTTCGTGTATGCTTCTCATAGAGGAAATTGTTACGTTTTCGAATTTAATTGTAACAAACTCGTATGTAATTTTAGCAAAAGTGTAAGTATGTCATGAGTGTTAATATGAATTAAGAGCAGTTTACTAAAGGTTGCAGCGTAATTACAGTGATCCGCAGTATATACAGTGTGTTACTCGAATTTCTATTACAATTTAGGTATTTTCAAAGGAAAATATGTAAAATATGTAATATGGAAAATATGTACAAGTAAACCTTGATTAAATAACCAGATTTAAACTATTTTGCCATTAAGAATAATATTGTAAAACCATTCTTAACTTTATCACTTAAAATTTTTGAAAATTGCTTCTTGTTTGCACCAAACTTATTGTATAATTTGCGAAATTTTAAGAATAAAATATAAAATTTCGTAGAATTTTCTCACCGAAAGATGCTTCATATACTAATATATAAGAAAATATTGTCATTAACAATTGAACAAAGTCTTTGAGGTTTACAAATTTACAATATTTTTTAACATAATTCTGAAAACGAAATGTACTGGCTTTTACGGTATCCTTTCAAAGGATACAAAGTTCTCGCAATTCTTTCTAGAGGTCAGAACTATATGAAATTATCGAGCATAAGTTTAAAGCAACATAAAAATTTAAATACCTTATAAATAACATTAACAATTCATGTAATCACAACATTCTATAATTCTCATAGTATTTTGAGATTCTGATATAGTATTGAGCTGTGCTAATAACACACATGCATATTATGTGAACATTATATGAAAAATATATAAATCACATCACATCCTTTATTATTCATAATCCTTCTTATGTATAAATTTTATATACTCATACCTACATAATATTATGTATTTACAAATTTTTTTTATATACATAAATAATTTGCATGCATTTTGCACAAAAGTTTATGAACCTCTAGGCATTAATTTATTGTATACGTACTCAAAAGGTTAAGGACATTAAAATAAATAACAATAATTAAAATAAAAAGTTTGAATAGACTTGATGAAAAGTATTTTTACTCTTGTTTTTTATTGTTTTTTCAAAAAATTAATAACACTATAATTTTTAATTTTAAATTTATCGATTATTATTTTTTCCACGCATTTATATATATATATATATATATACAAATTTCAACACCACATTTCATATAATGAAACTACGAGTGATCTTTAAAGATAAAAGCAGTTTTTCTCAAAAGTTTTGTGATTCTATG
This sequence comes from Condylostylus longicornis, assembly GCF_029603195.1. Lineage (NCBI taxonomy): Eukaryota > Metazoa > Arthropoda > Insecta > Diptera > Dolichopodidae > Condylostylus > Condylostylus longicornis. The sequence continues at coordinate 4,231,577 of NW_026577982.1, forward strand.
ACAATTGTTCTAAGCTATTGAACAAAAAGGACATAGCAATATAAAGGTGACGAAATTTTGTCTCATTTACAAGCCTAACCAGAAGCTAAAAATTTAATTTATATAAGATGCGCTATTACTATCCTTAAGATCACTGTTAGAACACTTCTGTTTTAAAATGTTCAGTATAATTTTGGGCTAACAATATACAAGAACGAATAATTAATTGCATTTAAGCGTATAAATTTATATAGAAGCAATTATTTAGAGAAAACAAATTAGGCTAAAATTTTAGTTCCTTTTAAACGAGTTTTACTTTTAAATGTGTTCCTAATATACATGTTCGACTGTATGTATACATTTTGAAATATTTATAGGTTAAGTAGCTAAATTAATTGGTATATTAAATAATTGAGTGAAATTCCGGCAATTCATTTACGGTGAAGCCCTGAAGTACTGAATAATTCTAACTGAATAATACCATCTGAAAAAAGAGGCACAGCGACAATATACCTATACATTTAAGAATAGAGTTCTTGGAACATAATTTTTGGTGAATTTATTAAACAGCCGAGCCAGTTATTTTCAATAACTGATACATTACAATAAGGTCATTCATGTAATCTCACATATGATTATAACAATAGCAAAAACCAATTCAATTCAAAAATTATTTCACAAAAAATTTTTCACAAAATAATAGAAATGACATCGTATTTATCCACCAAAAATAATTTAAAAATATGACAATTGAATTGATCCTCCTTCAGCAGAAATAGGTTAATTGAATCCCAATTTTCAACAATAATAAATTTTAATAAAATTCATGGATCAAGAAAAAACTAAAACTAAATTTCAATTTTTATTTTATTAAGGATTACAAAAATTTTTTATAACTTTTTAATTTACTTCGATGGTCTAGAAAAAATTGACTTGTTATTCACATAAAATTTTTTATCCTTAATTTTTATATTAAAAAAACAGAGCCCCTCCGGAGAGGTGTGACGAGAGGGGGCGAGATAGGGGGGGCCAAAAAACGAGGTAATAAAAATAAAATAAAAATTTACTTTTATAATTTTATAATTTTCCCTGTAGTTGCCATTTTGTATTCCGATTATGTCCAACAGATCAGTTTAAATTTGATTTTATTTACATTGCTTCTGTCATTCGTTCGCATTTTCCCTACTTTACCAACTATTCATTGTTGTTATATTAAAAACTTTTTGCTTAAGCAAATAGGTAAAGAGGAAAATTCGGGTGGGCGAGGGCAGCGGGGCAACTATGAAAATTAAATCTTTTCTTTAACATTTGAAATCTGTTAGAGTACGAAAAAATTGAATTTTTTTTTTTAAACTTAAAAAAATTTCCTATTTTTGTAATTTTTTTTTTTGTTTTCTTCTTGACTATAATAGGCTTCGTTTCAATATTGACCCAAAAATGACAATCATTTGAAGTTTTTATTGTGTTCCTTGTTATTTTTTGCTATTAAATCTTCTATTGCTTTTGTAAACGTTCCAAAATTTTATTTTTCGTTTTTTTTCTGTTGTTTGTCATTTACTATTCATGTGATGCATGCAAACCCGGCTAAAAATTTTTTCTTCTCTCATATCTGCACCCTCATTTGAATTTTTTTTCTTTTCATTTCCATAATATTTTTTTAATACTGTCATTGACAACTTTACTAAAAAGTATCAAGAGAGGGCAGTAGTATAATTTGTATTTTTTTATTGTCATTTTTTTTTAAATATAAAAAACGAATACCACTGGACAGAAGTTTTAAGTTTCTCGATTGTTATTTTGAAATTTTATGTGTACAAGAATTGTAAAATTTTTCAATTAATTTTTGAAAGTTGGAAGTGGTTACCAATCCTACGAACTACGAAATATTTAAAAGTTTTTCTGTATAGAATTGAAAAAATTCATTGAATATTTAACCCATTAAGAGCCCAGAAAATTATGGAGTCTGTTTATTCTTTTAAAACTAAAATTTATTTGCATCCCTTACATAATTATTAAAAATTAATGAAAATATCAATAAATTTGAATTTATTTCTGATTTCCCTGCTGCTTCTCAGCGGTTATTCCATGATATTTGGACAATATCCTTTAACGGGTTAGGTATATACATAAATTTTGTATTAATAACTGTCTTCTCAAAATATTTATTATATAAAATATGCATTTGCATGGAATTCGGGGCATAAGACTTAAAACGATACGAAAAATTTCAAAATTTTGATCCTCTTCGAATTTTCTACTTCACATAGGCCGGGAAAATAGAAAATAAAAATTCTTCCAAATACTTAAAAAATTTAAAAACATTTTTTACTGTTATTTTATTCTTATTTTTACCGACCGTATTGTGTAAACAATAGGTAGGTTATGTGATGGCAACAAATTTTGCATATCGAGTTTTCGGTGGGAACGTACTTCTCCATAGTAGGGAAGTGTAAATAAACTATTTTTAGCAACCTGTCGGTCTGTCGGTCTGTCGGTCTGGCGGTCTGTCGGTCTGTCGGTCTGTGTGTGCACGCGTGTATCTCAAGTTCGGCTGAACCGATTTTGATGAAATTTTATATGTAAGTTTATTTCCACCATGGCACGGATCGATCAACTTTTGGTATATATCAGGCCTCGGGAACTGCACTTTTTAGCGGGCCTGTTTTACATTTTTGAACATTTTGAAGAAAATATTCAACCGATTTACTTGAAATTTTATATATAAGCTCAGCTCGACCGTCCGCAAAAATTCGTATGTTTTGGAAGAAATCAGGCATCGGCAACTAGACGTTTACTACGGGCCAAATATACATTTTTGTGTATATAAAGAGAAATAATCAACCGATTTCATTGAAATTTAATATATGAATTCCTCATATTAAAGCAATGAACATATAACTTTTTTGGAAAGATCAGGGCTCGAGAACTGATTTGCGGGCCGATTTTACATTTTTCACCATATCCACAGAACAAATTGATGGAATTTCTTGAAATTTGATATTTGAGTTCTGGTTGTTACCGAAACTAACTGGCGAGCATTTCAGGGAATTCGGGTAGCACAAAGCGAAACTCTACTAAGAGCCAAATTTACATTTTTCTAAGTATGTTAACTATAAGCTTACTAATGTCCTAAAAATTGGAAAGAAGTATTTAACAGACATTTTTATAATATTCTGTAACACTTTCACTTAACTAGACAATACACAATGCGATCGGTTATGTGCTGACCACATCAGATTTTTTAAAAATTATATAGGCACATAGCTACTTATGTGTACACTAACAATATAAAAAACAAGATTAGATTTTAAAATTTCAATTCAAATTACAAAATAAAAAGCAAAATTTTAGATAGAATTTTCTTATTTCTCTATCCGATCCATATAATCTACATACTACGAGTACTTAAAAAAAATTGCTTTCTATTACGAGAAAACAAAAGAAATGGACCTCAAAACATCAATATCTTATTTAAGAACTTTTTCATTCCCAGTTGATTTTTATGCGAAAGAATTTTATATACGGAGTACATGTTATATAGAAATTGGACATAGTAAAACAGAAAATCTATAATCACAGAAAACATGAAATTTCCATTTATTTTAAAGCCTAAAAGAACTTAGAAAAAAAAATATATGGATATGAGTTCGAATTAAGGAGGGCAAAAATACTTATATAAAACATAAAAATCATTGACCGATCGACAGTGACCGCAAGAGAATTCTTAAAAGTTTTGGTATATAAATGATGGCTAAAATATGTACAGCTTTTAATACATGTAAGTATATATGTGCATGGTGGAATTTAAATCCGCCTATGTGGTGTATAAATTGTGACTCTTAAAAAATATGTCATTTTTTTTTTTCTAATTTTATTTCTTTAAAATGAGATCCTTTTTATTCTGGTCTTATTATTGTAATGAACAAGTCATGATATCTTAATTTTATTTTTTTGAATATAAAAAACAACAACAACAATAAATTATTACCGACCGTATTGTGTAAACAATAGGTAGGTTATGTGATGGCAACAAATTTTGCATATCGAGTTTTCGGTGGGAACGTACTTCTCCATAGTAGGAAAGTGTAAATAAACTATTTTTAGCAACCTGTCGGTCTGTCGGTCTGTCGGTCTGGCGGTCTGTCGGTCTGTCGGTCTGTGTGTGCACGCGTGTATCTCAAGTTTGGCTGAACCGATTTTGATGAAATTTTATATGTAAGTTTATTTCCACCATGGCACGGATCGATCAACTTTTGGTATATATCAGGCCTCGGGAACTGCACTTTTTAGCGGGCTTGTTTTACATTTTTGAACATTTTGAAGAAAATATTCAACCGATTTACTTGAAATTTTATATATAAGCTCAGCTCGACCGTCCGCAAAAATTCGTATGTTTTGGAAGAAATCAGGCATCGGCAACTAGACGTTTACTACGGGCCAAATATACATTTTTGTGTATATAAAGAGAAATAATCAACCGATTTCATTGAAATTTAATATATGAACTCCTCGTATTAAAACAATGAACATATAAATTTTTTGGAAAGATCAAGGCTCGAAAACGGATTTGCGGGCCGATTTTACATTTTTCACCATATCCACAGAACAAATTGATGGAATTTCTTGAAATTTGATATTTGAGTTCTGGTTGTTACCGAAACTAACTGGCGAGCATTTCAGGGAATTCGGGTAGCACAAAGCGAAACTCTACTAAGAGCCAAATTTACATTTTTCTAAGTATGTTAACTATAAGCTTACTAATGTCCTAAAAATTGGAAAGAAGTATTTAACAGACATTTTTATAATATTCTGTAACACTTTCATTTAACTAGACAATACACAATGCGGTCGGTTATGTGCTGACCACATCAGATTTTTTTTTATTTTGGGTCCCATATTTAAATACTTGTATGGTATGATGGTAAAGTGGTTTGAAAGTATTAGAGTGGATAATGGAAAAATTCTTTTTATTCAATTTTTTTCCTGTATTTTAAAATTTTATTGGATATAAAAGATTTTTAAAGGAACCAACCTTATAGTTATTGAAAGAAAAAGCTCTATTCCGTTATATATATTGAATTAAGGATAAAAAGAAAATATTATAAACGGTCTTTTCAGTCATCAAAATTATGCTATTTCGGGTAAGATACTTATAATTTCTTTTAGCTACTTCTTTATCAATTGTGATGTAGAAGGATTGAAAATTCGCTTCTCGAATTAATGTGTTGAAATTTGAGAGGCAATCCTGAATTTATGTGTTGCAAACTACACTCGGATTAGCACTGAACTGTAGATACAACAACCAGGACCTTATTCGATTTCTGCCCAAGTATATTTTACAAACAGTACTCATCCAGCCTTTAACTGTATTCATAAGAATCAAACCACGTTGCACTTTGCAAATTTTTCACAGCTAAAAAAATTTTCACGGCTGCATTTTTCGCATTTCGAAAATCATTATCGCTGTAATGAACGTAAAATCACTTTAATTTTGTCATATAGCATTTGCGCCGCTATCTTTGACAATATTAACTGTAGTCTCATATAGGGTCTATAATTTATTGCCTGACTACTCTTTAGTTGAATTAAGTTGAATGAGTGGAAAAATGAAAAAATATGGAATTGCCACAGTTGGAATGAGAATCTTATTATATAATCCATTGTATTCGATCAAAAATTCTAAGATAATCTGAATCTAATACGGAATGCGAAGACATTTACTCCAAGCAAATCTAGAGTTTAAAAAAACGAAATTTTCAATACATTCCAAAATATTTGTGAAAAAATTTTTGAAATTTTTATTTTTATTTCTACTTATATAAAAATAAAAAAACGACAATTTATTATGAGGGCCACATTTGTTTTCTTCTTATACACACATTTATGTGTACCTTAAAATATTTGAAATATGTAGGGAATTCTTGTCATAGAAAATCATACTGAATAAATTAATTTAGATTTCTTTCTTTTTTTTTCTAGTCTTCTTTTACTAAGCATATTGGCCAGTTAATAAATGATTTACTTCGAATACAATTTATTTTAGAAAATAGACCATACGATAAAATGATGGGACGATCATAAGGAAAACAATGAAAATGTAAGTGATAAATTTGAATGAAGAAAAAATGAGGGTAGATTGCAAGGATATGGAAGAAAAAACATTTATAATAAAATAGAGATTGTTATGGAAAAAATTCTTTTGTGTTTTTAAAGGCTCTTTAGTAAAAAAAAAAAAGTTTTCGAAAATGACATGAAAATTTTCTTTTATCTTCTTAAAAAATTTCTTATAGTCATTTTTAAATTTAAAAAAAAAAAAAATATGGAACATTTTTTTTTATCCCTGTACTGGTTAGTCACTTTTAAATAGAATTATTCATTGGACTATAAAAATTTTTGGTAATCTGATTGTATATTTAAGGTATTTCAGCTGCACATACACATATTTTGTTATCATAGCATCCTCTACAATTTGATAAGTCCTAAAATTCTCTTAAAGTTAAAAAAAAGTGCTAATCATTGAATAAAGTAGTAGAATTTTTCGTTATTAAACTTATATTTTGAGAATTTTTCAAGATGAATGACGAGACCGTGGTTAAATTGCAAAGGTTTAAAGAATTGCACAATTTCCTGCTATTTCAATAAATATTGTATTTATTTCTCCTATAGCATTTATGCACTGAGTGTTATTTAAAGAAGATTTTACTCCGGTCAATTATAATTTTTGATTTTGAAAACTTGATGTCGAAATTTACTTTTTTTTGTGATGCCCTCAAATATTTACATATTCTCAAAGATTTTTCCAAAGTCTATGTGTGATCAAATTAAAATTACGATAAACGATAGTCGAATAATTCTGATTTTACGAGCTAAGAATTTCACAACAAAAAATTTAAAAAATTTTATCATTTTTAAATTGTGTAGAAAAATTTCCATTTAAACCTTTTCATTAAATTTCCAAAGGCCTAGAATTTAATTTCATTGCAATAAAAATTTCCGTGTGAATTTCTTTTTCATATACCCGCCCCATCTGAGTAAAATATTCTTTTCTTTAAATTTATTTTTATAAAATTTTAAAAATTTATCAGCTTAATACTAAAAGTCCTTCAAAATTAAGATGTCCTAAATGTCCTGCAAACTGGAGAACAACAATTTCCTTGTCTGAAAAAAAAAATTTCGTATTCATTGATTAATTAATAGAAAAATTAAATTTATTTCTGAAAAAAATTGCAACTATATGGGTAAATTCGTTCAAATGGGTAGAAAAGTACAAAATCTATATTAACCCTATAAAGTGCAGCTGATAAGCACACGTTCCAATACAAATTGTATGTGTACAAATAATGCACAATGTACAAAACAACAAAAAAAAACAATAATTGTAGAGAAAATTTTGTTAACGAAATTTGATCCAAATTATTGTTTTTTTCTTTCTATACCGTTATTTTGTTTGCATATTCAATAAAAAGGACAAAAATGAAATTAAACAAGAGTGAGTACAAAAGAAAACAACATTATTTTTTTTCTCTCTCAATTTTTTTTTTTTTTAAATTTTTATAAAAAAAATTTTCATTAAAAAATTCCATTTTTTTATTTAATTTTTAATTTACAAAATAAAAAGGAATTTTTCTCTTTTTTTCCTATACACAATATTCTGTTTTTTTTTTCTTCATTTTTGTGTTTTTTTTTTCCTTATATATTTTCAAATATACGAATACAAAAAATAGCCTAGAGAGTAGTTCATTTAATTTTCAAAATTATTTTATTCTCTCTTGTTTTTTTTTTCGTTTCTAATTCGAAATTCGATGAAATTGACCAAAATGCGCCTGCATATATGCAAACTAAAATAATAATATGTTTACATGAATAGCTATGTATATCTCTTGAAATGAAAGAGAATAATTTTTTTTTTGAAAAATAGAGAGCAAAAAAAAATAATGATGTTGTAGAAAACGAATTTCGTTATTGAAATTTTTTATCTCTTATTTGTAGGCTTCCATATAGACAAAGCGATTAATGCTCCAAGACTGTACAGGAACTCAAAATATTTGAATTTGTGAGAATAACAAACTTGTTTCGAACTTTATATTTGTTTAAATAAGTAAAAGGTGTAGTTCGAAGCTTAGAATTTATCTTAATAAAGTTTTCAGCGTTAGTCTCATTTTTCCTTCAATTACGCATAAATTTTTTAATATTTTCAAGAGGCAGGAAATAAAATAATTGAAACCCTTGAAATTAAGACCATACTTGAAATTGAGACCATATGACTTGCACTATCAAAAATTTATCATATTAATTAAAAGTCAAGTTTCTTATTCTACTCGCCCTTATTCTAGAAACTCTAATTTCAGAAACTCTATACATCACAATCGAAGTTCGCTACACTCACAATATAACAAATATTCAAAATATTAAACGTCCCTTATATTATTGTATTCTTAAATTAAGTTCTTAAGTTTTGTACGAATTTCAAGTAGTTTGATGGTTCTGAGCTTGCCCTATCGTCATAATTGCCATAAAATATACAAATGTTTTCTTAAAGATTTCCTAAATTTCTTTATTTAATAGTAAAATTTAAAGAGGACACAAACACATTTTGTAATTACAAAAATTTTAAGTATAGTGAAGTATAATAAAGTTTTCACGTATCCTTGTGGGAGAAATTATATCTTGAACTTACATTAAAAAGGATATTTTTACTTAGACTTCTTACTTACCTTATTCTTCTCTTCATTTTTAGCAATTTTTTATTGTTATCTTAAAGAAGTTTTCCTTGTTTTCTTTTCCTTTTTCCATTTCTCATTTTTATTCCTTCTTCTTTTTCTTTGTTGTTTTGAAAAAATTTATTTTTCGGCTGTTTAGGTTTTTCTTTTGCCTTTATTTACCTTGTTGTTTTTTGGTTGTCGTTGAGGTTTTTCTTTTCTTTGTTTTCTTTCACTTTTTTGTTTATTGTTGCAAATAGCAAATTTCTTTTTGGACTAAAATGCCGAATTTTTTTTTCTTGATGAATTTACAACGTTAATGGTAGTCCCAATGAGTATTACGTGATTTTTATTCATGTATACTAGAACCAGAAATGATTAAAAGAAGAAAAAAAAAACAAGCTATATGGAAGGATGAGAAAGGATTAAATCTTTTAATGGAATATTAGACATAGATTTTTCTTCCTTTAATTTATTTATTAAGGACTGTGTAAGTAGTGTAGTTTTTATTTTTTGCGAAAAATTGCTTAATTGAAAAGTTACACAAAACTTCTAATATTATACTTTTAATGTTTTCATTTCTTCTATTCGTTAAGAGAAAAAGAAGTAATGGAATGAGTTGGAATGATAATAAAGAATTCGAAAAGTTTTCTTTAAAAAATGAAGAAATATTTTTCATTATGAATTTATAAGGGATTATGTAGATTATGACCCTTTAAAATGGAGTGATTATTCTGAAAATCTTGTTCGAAATTTTTATATAAGCGCTTGAAATATTCATTAACAATAACAATGGTTTTAAAAGGTATAAAATGGGTCAAAATGCATCTAAATCCCATTGATCATAATTGAAAGTTTTCATTAAATTATTAACGTGGGATGATCATAAAAATCCCTTGGTTTTCACTATATTTTAAAACATAAAACTAATTGAATTTTTTTGTATGGGTATGCTTTAGTTTAGTCAGAAAAATGGGGAATAAAAGTCAACAAGTTCAACTGTAAATTAATATTATAAATTTTCTAAACGTATCTGGATTAAGAAAGTTCGCATACATCATTCACAAACATTGGTGTTCAAGTGAATTTAAAAAAATTTCGAACTACAAAATTTATTGAGAGATTTCTTTGAAGCCGGTGAAAACACCGAGATTTTCATGAACTTCAAAATATTTATTCAATCACAATTTTAGAATTCAACTCTGTGATGTAGTAACATCCAAAAATGCCTTTGAATATACAAAAGAAAACATAAATTCATTTATTTTAATACATTTAAGGTGTTGTATTTTAACATGCCTGATAACATGCGTATGTGTTAACAATATGTGCTAGGCAATTGGACATACTGAAAATGAATTCAATAGAATTCTTGATATTTTATTAAATTTCATTAAATTTATAATTAATTTTTAATGCTTATATCCTTGTTAAAATACAATTCTATTCGCAATAATTTTGAAATTCTCTTTTCAATCTTTAATAAAATATTTCAATTTTTAAATAATTCTAAAATTTTTCAATATCCTCAAGATATTTAAAGAAAGAATTTATTTATTTTAGCGTTGAATTTAATAAATATTTAATTGCATGTCAACGATTTCTATGCATGTATGCATGTATGTACGTATATATTGTTATCCTTTTGTTTTGCAAATTCTTTTTATTCTTAATATTTTAGAAAATTATTCACATAATATTCTTTTTTACTTTCTTTATTCTTTCTTTCAAATATACAAGCGAAATAAATTCTTTTTTTCCAAATTTTTTTTTTTTTTTTATTTTTATCACGTATAAATTTATTTCCTTGTCATCAAATCTTGTGTCACACGCGCATATAAAAAAATTACAAATGTGAAGTAACTTTAAATATATGAAATTGTTAGATTTTTAATATAAATAAGGATATGTGAGGATGTAAGCAAAAAACAAAAAAAAAAATTACACTGTTTGTATTCAACCATCACCCCCTAAAATTTAAGTGAATTTTCTTATAAGGATCATTATAGAATTTTCTGAAGCATAATCAAAAAATACGAGAGAAAAAAAATTGGAGATAAAAAAAACATTTTTGTTTTTTTGCTTTTTCTTTTTAATTTTTCTTTTGTATTCAAAAAATTTATACATATATGTAAAAGAAATCTGCCTGTATGCCATGTAAAAACACCTGTGAAATTTCCTATTTTTATTGTATTTATTTTATAATAGGTAAAAGGAAAAAAAAAAATAATTTTTTTTACATATTTAAATTTTTATTTTGTGTACTTGTCTTCCAGGGAGGGAGAGAGAGACAGAGAGAGAGAGACAGAAAACAGAACTAAATGAATTGCTAAAATTTTGTGTCTGTTCAATTTATTATTGTTTGTGTAAAATGTTGTATGTACCCAAAGATAAAATGTAAAATTTTTAAAGTTTGAAGGGCGGAAACGATTAAATTTTTTTTTGTTATTGTATATAGGTGATTCAAATTATTTGACATTATAAATTTGGATTTTTTCAAAGAATAGATACTTTATTCTTCAATAAACTGTTAAAATTAAGTGTTTATGTGTAGCTTGTATACATATAAACCTAAAATTATAATATTGGTCCCTATAACCCCCAAAGGTATGCAGTTTTAATATATTTTGTTAAAAGTTTGTTATATAATTGCGAGTTTATTATGAAGACATGAAATACAACTTATTGCCATAAAATTTAATTTCTTAATCAATTTATTGCTACTTTTTTTTCCAAAAATATGAAAAATGCTCAAACTATCTTAACCAATATTAATATTAAAGCTCAAAAAATATGCGAAATTTGCAATACTGGAAATGCACAGTTCATTCATATTGGAATTCCACTAAGAGATTTGAAAATTTCAACAGTGTTGAATAGGAAGTTTTCCTCATGACACCTCATTATCTTTATTCATAACAACATCTTCATTATTTTAGAACTTACTTTTCGTTTCACAATATATTCTTAAATAACATGTAATTTTTCAAAATGCCCTTGTTATAACTGAAAAATTTTACAAAATCTATTTATCACAATATCATATTGTATTAATATATTGACATATTTAAAGCAACTACCTTGAAAATAACATCATGCACTTGCAAAATTATTACTTTTCAAATGTATTCAAAGAAACACATTTTATTCAAATTATTATTCTACTAAATTCATGAGAATTTCTATAATCACGTCATACACGTAACATAATTTCAATATTTTCAGGTGCAACTATTCATAACAAAGAAAGTATTAAAATTATTGCACAATAATTTTATCTTATATATGAGAAAAAATCTATTCAAAGATTCAATTAGCTTATACACTACAAATATGCAGTTCCTTTGAAATACGAAAGTCAATGACATACAAATACCACATAATTATCTTTGTAACCATATTTATTTGAAAATATGCTTAAGGATTTAAAATTATATAACAAGTTTTTCATATCCATGCACCTAATATTATTAGAATGATTATAATAATATTAAAGGATGATATAATTTACCAGTTTAAGATTTATTTCAGTAAATCTTCTTCTAACAGTCTGTCTTTGTGTACGTAGCACAACTTTGTTATATTCCTTTTACACAAAACTTTTTAAATAAGTTATAGTTTTTATATACTTTATACAAAACTATATTACACCCTTAAAGTTATGTGTATTCTTATTTTCCATGTTATATACTTACAAACACTCGAGTTGTCAAGAATTTTTTTTTCACAAATAACTACTTCTTCATAAATTGAAAGGTGTAGACTCACATTTTTTTTTTAAAGTAAACTTCATAAATAGTTAAATTACACTAAGGTGCAATATTCATGTTAGATAAACTTCTATTTAAAGTAAAAATAAAAGGATTGTTACGTGAGTAAAAGAGTAGTGTAGGGTTGCCATGTTGATTTAATAAAAGAAGGCTCTGTAAATGAATTAATGTTCAACTTTCTAATTCTTCAGAAATGAAAAATTAAGTACTACAAGTGATGATAAAGTATTCTGACAACTTTAGCCACACCAAAATAGAATTAAACTCTCCGGTGCTGTAAACGTACTTCATAAAATTATTTGAAAATTTTTGATTATGCTCCAATAACACGTTTTATAATAAAGTCGACAATTGAAAGCTTAAAAATGTTAAAAATAAAAGATTCCTTAAGACCACAATACTGCCATTATTTGATTATTTTGATACTTGGAAACTATGGGAATGGTAATGTTTTCAAAAACTGAAAATAATTTGTCCGATATTGCCAGCGTTTTTTTTTCTATTCTTCTCGATTACGGATGTCCATGGATGTCTTATGAAAAATAAATAATTGAAAATAGTTCTGGGTGATTCAGAAATTTTAAATAAAAGATTTTTGTTAGAAATAATAAAGGAGGGCTCAAACAAAACTTGACGTCAGCACTTTTCGGTTTCAAAACAGTCAATTTAGTCCCCCTTCGTTTACAATCGAAATTGGTTAGAGGTATGACCATGGCAGTTAAAAAATTATTAGTTTTGAAAAACACTTACTAATATAGTTAAGCCGCATGCTGTTAGAGAACTTCTGAAATTTTATTGTAGAAATTTTTTTTGTAAATTGCACCTCAAGCCCAGAGGAAGTCAGCGAACTGACAAAATACATACGTCTCCGAGAAATGTACATAAAGAATATGTGCTTCAGATAAATTATAGTTGGTAACACTGTAATAAAACATTTTGTTTTTTTTTCTTTTATAATTCTTGTTAGTTACTTTTTACATCATCAACCTGCCAAACAAATAAAGACGACAAATCTGATATACATACTCGTATAAGAATAATATTTAGTTTTTGCTCATCCCATTTTTAGTTTTGAGCATTGTTAAATTTTATTAACTGAAATTTTACCGTGCAATGAATTTTTTAAGCTCCTTTAAAATGCTCTTGTTAAAAAATCTTACACTATCTCTTCTTTATTTATAAATTCTTAAATTATTTACCGTTAACATTTTGACATGTCAAGTGAACATTGTTGTTTTTTTTTGTTTTCCTATTCGCAATGTAAAAGTATTGTCATGTAACCTAATTTTAAATTTTTACAAAAACAAAAAAAATTTTTTTTAGACTATTATAAAAATTAATATGTATGTTTTTTTGTAAAAAAAACCTTTAAGCAAAAATTTTAAAAATACTTATTTTTGTTATTAAAAAATTTTTATAAATAATTTTTAGATTTAATATTTAGATAAAAAAAAAATGAAAACTCAGTCAAGGTTATGCTTTTGAAAATTTTTTACAAAAATTTAAATATTCAAACATACCAGCAATAATTTTTAGATTCAAGTATGTAAAAAGATAAAGAGGCAAGCAATGACAAGAAAAAAGAAAACAGAAAACAATTTTTTTATAGCAATTTCCTGACAATCACTTAAATAACAATTTAACGGCATCTGGAACAACCATAACAACGGTGTCATATAAATCTATTAAAATTTCACAGTTTCTCTGTTTTTATTTCTTATTTTTATTATAATTTCCAAATTTTAATTTCAACTTCCATCAACACATCTCATACTGTTACATATGTGTGTATATATGTATGAACATCCGAAATTTCAAAATTTTCATTTATCAAATTAAATCAAAAGTAATTTCGTGTGCACATACATACACTTAATAAAAATAATATGTAAAAAGAAGAATAAAAAGAGAGAAGACATAATAAATCATAAATAAAAATTTCGACATCCGTTCCTTAATGACATTATAAGATTGTTAAACCATTTACCGACAGGAACATTACCGTGCTGTCATTTAAAATTAGTAAAAAAAAAAATATATTATGTTTAAATAATCAGTCACTCATTCACACTTAAAGAAGTAAGAAAATTAAAGAAGAATATTGTTATGAGTTACTGAATCGCAACACTGGAATAAAAACACTGTCACAACACAAAATATAAAAAAAATTGGATTATTGTAATTGGAAATTTGAATTTTCATATGCTCTATTTTGAGACGACACCTAATTCGTGCAAATTTAAATTTGTTTTGCTTTGGATTGTCATAAAAAATTTTCAAATTGTCACTGTGACTCTAAGTTTACTGTGTGACATTTGCATGAAAACTGAATTGCAGGTTCGTTTTATAATAATTTACACGCATAGCTATATAATTTTTCCATTATGCCTACATATGGATAGCAATAACAATATTAACCTTTTATTTCCAACTAATTAAAAAATTAAATTCCAATGAATTAATAATTAAATTTGACAAAATTTCTTTAAATTGAATGTTAAAACTCAAAATGTGTTGTCAATAGTTTAATATTCTGAATTTGCTTCTCAAATACATATCGTAATAATTCAAGTTCCTAATTCTAATTTTAGATATTGTAATAATAACAAATAAAATTTATTCATAATGTACTTGGATTCTCTAATACTCAAATGTTCGAACTTCTTGTTGAGATTCATTTTATTTTCGTTATATTTACTGTCCTGTTATATTTGACATTTCTGAACTATTAAATTTTACAAGTTGTCATTCATATGTAAACATAGTATACTTATCTTTAAAAAAAATACATTATTGACAACAGTTCACATTACTGGCATCAGATTTCAAATAAGGCAATTAATCTTTTTTCCTGTGTGAGACCTAGAATCCGGTCTTCTTTTCTGTGGTTTTCAATCAGAGTACATGGTGTGGAACATAATTATTCTAGTAAACACTAATTAAAATTCCAGCGTTTAAGTATAAAAAATATAACAGAGAGAAATTTGGAAATTATTTGAAATGATCCGCTTACATAATCATTTATTTCTGATTTTCGAAAATAACACATTCATTAATACATAGAGGTCCAATTATTTCCTTCCGTGCACAAACTATTACAATATGATAATCAAATGATTGTTATTATTCACTCCGTAGAGTTGAATAACTTAGAACAATAGATAATATTTTTATTGTTGAAAAAAAACTAAAGAAAATTTAACGTTTAATATTAAAGAGCCCAGAAAAATATTGACGTAAAATAAATTAGTAATGTTAGCAAAAAAACTAATATGTTCAAAAAAATTTACATTAAATATTAGCAATAAATTATGATACTACTCGTAACACGTATAACAAATTATTTATCAATTCAAATTTAAGATCAAACATCTAAATTCCCATACATACATTCATTCATCTTGTATATGAATTTCTTCTTTTTTTGACATAAATTGTATTTAACATGTTATGTACTTCATTAACATTCCATATAGTAATCCAACAGACAGCATTTTATTATTTACATTTAATATATTGTAAAACCAACAATTCACATCCACATGTTACAAAATATTACAAGTTATATGTTAACACATTTTAATTAAAAAATCAAGTGCGATATAATATGCATACGAGTAACATTGTGTTTTTTTTTCTATTCTTTATTTTTCTTAACCGCCATCTTTTGATGAAAATCTAATTGTCAGAAATAATAAAAAATGAAAATGGCTTGACATAATTGTCATAATTGTCAGAAAATTTTTCGCTTATTTCCCTTTTAGCAAAATAAATTTAATATTTTTTTATAAAACTTACACATGTAATAAAATAAAAAGAATAATAATAAGATGTGATAGTATTTTGAAGACAATATAATGGAATAGCAGCATAAATTTATTGTTAGACTATATAAAGTACAAGAGCTACTCGTTAGGCATTTTGTATTTTTTTACAATTATTTTAGTATAGAAAAAGAAAAATGTAGATATTTTGTTGTTTTTCAATTTAATGGTGACATCATTTTTGTTATTACTTTTTTCTTCTTCTTCTTTTTATTCTTTGTTTACTTCGCAGTCATTCACTCATTTAATTTTATTCATTCATTTTATTCGCTTAAATTCCACACTATTCTCTTAAATATAACAATTGAATTATTATTGTAGGTAGATTTAAACAGAGTGTAATCTAAATTAGAAGCCTTACTTCTAAATTATTATCCGAAAAATCCTTCTGACAGAACTCCCGATGGCATTAAGTTTTCAAAAATAAATAAACTGGCGACAGCATAAGTAAAACCGCAATATAAGACCTTAATGTTTTATCATTGTTAGATTAACTTTTTAAATAATTCTCTCAATTCAAATAATTTTTGGCATGATATATAACGAACCTCCATGTTTTTAGGCTGCGGCAACATTCAGCAACAAATAAGAAGTCGCAAACTGTTTGTTTGACACTTCTATTTTTTTTCGAACGGATCTTATAACCATAAAAAACTTAGGTATGGTTAAATTTTGCCAAATTTCCTTAAAATCCAAAAATCTCTTAAAACTCGGAAAAGATTTCGATTCGACACTATGTTTGAAGAAAAATTTTACATTCCTTACCCTGCATGACTCCTTATTTGTTGTTAAGTCACACCCTGTATATACCAAAATATCTAAAATTTAAGTTCATTAGCTTGGCATTACAAAAATGTCAACAATTTTGACATTTACAAATTAATTTCGACTATTGTTTACAATACTCAAAATGACACACTCTGTACAATGTATAGTGTGTTGATAGATTATTACGTATGTATATTACGTATGTCGTACTGTATACATATTATATATTGTATATAATATGTACACTGTATGTTTGTATACCTAAATACATAAAATACAATTGTGAGTAAAAAAAATAAATGAAATTAAAATTCTTTTATCTGAATGCTACCAGACCGGTAGACATTTTAATTTTTTTGTTACAATTCAATGACTTATTGAGATGATGACGTACAATATAAAAATGTTGAATATAAAATTGTAAAGTAGAAATTATTATATAGAATAAATTGAAAAATACATGGGAATTCAATTAAAATAAAAAAAAAATATTTCTTTTTTATTAAACCAAGTACATATAGCTACCTAGGCTATAACATAGGGCGTATAATTAAAAATCTGGTGGATAAATGTACCGTGAATATAAAAATATAAAAACCATAGAATATTTTTTATTAGAATGGGAACAGTTTTGTTCGACTTTTCTGTTTTTTTTGTTTTTTTTATTGATTTAATTAAACTTGACGAATTTGAAAATCCATGAATGCCATCGTAATATTTTTTTTTGCTTTTTATTTCATCATGGCCATTATAGAGAATTTACAAATCTTTTTAACTAAATTTTAATTACAAATATATTTAAAAGTAAAAAATAATAATTATTTATACTATGCTTGTAGGCATTTAGAATTAAATTGCAATAAAAATAAAAAATAGATTAAAAAAAAATTGAAAAAATTAGAAATAAATTAATTAAACAAAATATGGAGTGAGATCGGAAGAAAATATTAACAAAATTGAGATTAAAATTCTAGTCTTAATTAATTTTTATTTTAAATAATTATACTTAATCTAAATTAAATTGAATATATTTTACAAAAATCGCTGAAATAAAATTTATTAAATTGCTGCAATTATACAAATAGCCAATAAAAAATTATTTCAAATCGCTTTCTTTGTAATGATAAAGTAACCTGCTAATTCATAAAATATCTTCAACATCACAGAAAATTATTTAAAAATTAATAACTATTACTAGCTTAGAGAGGTTAGTGAGCAACATCCTGTATTAATTCCGATTTGGAATCTTGTACAAATTTATAGGAAATTTAAATTTTTGCTTCCAAAATGACTAACTTAATAGGCCTTTCAATGGTGCTTGTCCATCAAAAATTTTCGATATACACCATGTGCTACATTTATTGTACTCGTATAAATGAAAATTTATTTGAATATCAAATTTTTTTTTTTATATAAAACTAGTAATTTTCTCTTTGAGCACCAATTGAGAAAAAAAATTATTATGTGGTGTTCCCACCTCAATCAATCACTGAAAAATTATTGATTAAATTTTGAATTAGTTCATCAATTTTCAAATTCGGTTATTAATTCAATAGTATATGCAAAAAATATTTTATTTTACTAAATAACTGTAATTACGAGTATAAATTTTAAAAATTTATTCCAAATATTATGCAAAGCAGAGAACGCTATTCGAAAATGCTAAAATTATTTATTAAACGTTCATAATGTTTGTGCAAACCTTCTTCTTGTATTAAAACCATTTCAACTCTAATATACTAACATAATAACAGTTTCTTTTGCACTCTAAAGTTAACATTTTATAAAATTTTTTTAAAATCATACAGAGGCTCTATGACTTAACTGACATACATAATTTCCTTTAACAATAAACTCTCATAAACGACACACATTTTTTTTTTACTTTACAATAATTTTAGAATAATTTTTTAAGTGTTAAAACTTTCCTTAAACAATAAAAATAATTCAGGAAGAAAAATTCACATTAGAATGGGCACATATAACCAGGTGTTAAAACATTAAACAAACATTGTTAAAAACTTCAAACGACAATGACGTACCTATGATTTTTTTTCCTCTTTTGTTATTTTCGTCTTTCTTTTTCTTTCTCTTACATTCACTAGAACGGCATTTGCATATGTACATATGTATATATATATTTCCACTTCCTTAAAAAAAAAAATAAAAAAATTAAAACTACTTTTTTTGTTTTATACTACAAAATTTAACTACTTTGAAAAATTACTAACTTTATTATGCGCTTTAACCCATATTCAACGTCAAGTCTTCTTCCTCTACTTCTCTTTTTTCTGATGTTTCTGTTTCTCTTTATTATTCTAAATAATTCTCGGAAGCCGCAATTAACAATGCTTTTTTATTTTTGTAACTCAACTTCTCGTACTCATTATTCATTTTTTTTTTTTTTTCACATTTTTATTATCATTTTCTCACCTATGTGTTATAAAACGGTATTACATAGGTAGGTACTTTCTTTTTTTTTTTTTTGTTCTGTTATTATCATAATTTTTATATTTTTACAGTAATTTGCGATGGTAATTGCGATGGTAATATGTTATGTGTGTGGAATTCAATTGGCATAACAGTAACAGTTGAATGTATGTAATATTGTTGCTTTTGTCTGTGGCATACAAATTGTAATAGAATTTAAAAAAAAAAAATTTTGACTCTTTTTTTTATCATATTTTTGATAATTGATTTCAATTTTAACAACCAGGAATTGGAACTGGAACTTAATTCGTTTTCTAACGAAAAGCTTTAAAGAGATAGAGCATTTTATTGTAAACAAAGTTTTAGTTGTAGGTGTCATCCTCTCCATATATGTATGTATTCATGGCAAAACTAACCATAGCCGATTAGTCAAATTGAGTACTACTGCAATTATAATTTGCGAACTAATCCAGGAAAAGCAATACAATTATTAGTTCTCATTTATACCATAGAAATTATATGTCATAGATTATGTGAGTACTAGTAAAAGGAGTTTTAGTTTATTCTAATTTAATTTATAGCTTTATGTTGTTTCAATTAAAATAATCAATTAAATTTTTACCTTTGTTTTAAGAACACCTTTTTTCCTTCAGCTTCGTTAGCTATTTTTAGCAAACTGCCAAATTTATTTAAATTTAAAATCGTCCAGTTAAAATTGACCACTGAATGAAGTAGTTAATCAGAAAGCACTACAAAATTTCTACTTCAACAATTTATTCTTCTTAAATTAAAGTATTCGAATTTTTTGGAGTTTACTGTCCATGAATGCGATATGCAATGACATTGAGTAAAAACAAATTGCTCACTATAAATAAAAAAATTGATATAATCTTAAAGGTTTATTTTTTTTTCATGTTCTCTAGTAGTTAAGAACTTATACTTTAAAACTGAAAGATTTATGTTGAAAAGAAATTATAGAATGTAGAAAACTTTAATAACTTTAAAGCATAATTCTGCTTATTTGAACAATATGAAATTAAGAGCTCAAATTGCAAATTTCTTAAATGAATCATTATTGTGTTTCCCATAACATTCGAATTTAAACCCATAATGCGACTGCATATGTTCGAATGTATACAAACATCTCACATATTATTGCTAAAATGTTGAGGTTAAGAAAATGTAAAACCAATAAAAAAATCTGATGTGGTCAGCACATAACCGACCGCATTGTATATTGTCTTGTTAAGAGAAAGGGTTACAGAATATTATAAAAATACTGTCTTTTAAATACTCCTTTCCAATTTTTAGGACATTAGTAAGCTTATAGTTAACATACCTAGAAAAATGTAAATTTGGCTCTAGTAGAGTTTCGCTTTGTGCTACCCGAATTCCCGGAAATGCTCGCCAGTTAACCAGAACTCAAATATTAAATTTCAAGAAATTCCATCAATTCCTTCCGTAGATATGGTGAAAAATGTAAAAGTTTTCGAGCCCTGATCTTTCCAAAAAATTGATTTGTTCATTGTTTTAATACGAGGAATTCAAATATTAAATTTCAATGAAATCAGTCAATTATTTCTCTTTATATACGCAAAAATGTATATTTGGCCCGTAGTAAACGTCCCGTTGCTGATGCCTGATTTCTTTCAAAAGTTAGGAATTTTTGCGGACGGTCGAGAAAAGCCTATATATGAAATTTCAGGTAAATCGGTTGAATACTTTCCTCAAAATGTTGAAAAATGTAAAACAGGCCCGCTAAAAAGTGCAGTTCCCGAGGCCTGATATATCCCGAAAGTTGATCAATCCGTGCCATGCTGAAAATAAACTTACATATAAAATTTCATCAAAATCGGTTCAGCCAAACTTGAGATACACGCGTGCACACACAGACCGACAGACCGACAGACCGACAGACCGACAGACCGACAGACCGACAGACCGACAGGTTGCTTAAAATAGTTTACTTACACTTCCCTACTATGGAGAAGTGCATTCCCACCGAAAACTCGATATGCAAAATTTGTTGCCATCACGTAACCTACCTATTGTTTACACAATACGGTCGGTAAAATGTAAGGAAAAAGGCAGAAATAGTTGAAAATTAAAAATATTTTTTTTTTCTTGCAAAATTTATTATTTACAATTTAAATTTTTTATTAACATGTTAATTAATTGTTTTTTTTTTTGAAAATTTTATATCATTATGTAAATATTAACAAAAACAACAACAACAACAGCAGTAAATTCAAGTAGATCACATTTAAAGCTGTAAAAGTTATATTAAAAGATTTATGGAAAATTACTGCAATATTGTACGACTCCAGTAAATATTTTTTATTTGTAAAAGAAATTTAAATTTAAAAATATCTTTAGTGTACTTTTAAAGTAAATATAAAATTTAAAAAAGAAATTCTTGGAATAAATTCAACACCTGAAATTAAATATTTCATTTCAGCACAATTACTTGAAAATAAATGTGTTGATAATTTCACGTTCATGTAAATATTTGCAAGTTCTGAAAAACAGAAATTATAAACTAATTTACATAAAAATAATCTATAGCACGAAAGTTATTAAGAGTTTATACAAATTTTTAGATTCTACATGGAACAACGAAAGAATGAATGAATGAGTTTGCATTTATTACTAATCTCCACGGAGTTGCATAAATATTATTCAAAATTTGATTCATATGAATTTCGAAAATAATTTTTTCCGGAATGTTCAAATAAAATTTAAAATTAAATTCAATTTGGTTTGATTTTCAATTTATTTGGAACTTTTCATTCATAAAATAAGTTTTGAAGCATAATAGATTGAATATTATTGGAATGGAACAAGTTTCTAACATAGTACTTACTGCGAGCACAAAGCCTTTTATAGGCATACCCAAAAATGTGTGGAAATTAAAAATTTCGTAAAATTTTCTAAAATAATTAAGAAAATTCTTAAATTATAAATCGTCATATAATTCTCGCCGTGCTTAATTTATTTGCTTAACACAATTCTTCAACCGAACTTAATTCGTACCCGTAAAATGAACTCATGTATTTATTTGGTTCAAGGTTTAAGCTGGTGTAATACTCGTATACATAACTAATACTTTAATAATAACATTTTAGATTGTATAGATGACTGAAGACAGATATGGGCAAAGGAATTTTTCTAAACCATGACTTGTTGCAGCCTTCTCATGCCCCACCTTTACTGCAGTTTCTAAATTAAATTAAAAGTTATTTTCGAGCCACTAATGCTAAATAGATAGCAAATTCATTTTTAAGTCATAAACTCATTTTATGTAAGAAATTTAAACAAATAACCAACTACAATGTATGGAATAATTTTTAATAGCATTTATTTCTTTACTATTTCTGTTAAACTTTCTGCTTCAATAATTATTTGAACACCTTAAAATTCATATTATAAATTTAATTACATAATTTTACAACATTATTTTTTTGTAAGTATTAAACTCATTTTAAACTCCTTATTTTCATATTATGAAAAAAAACAAAAAAAAATTTTAATTCCTCATTTAAATTTCAATGAAGTTGTTAAACTTTATTAAAGTTATGAAATTAATTGGTTCCGTTCAAATAAAACATAGAATAAATTCAAACATAATTTTTTAATTTTACAACTAAAATTGTTGTTTTTACATTTATTTTTACATACAAGAAACAATTTAAAAAAATTTTGTTCAAAAAAAAAAATTTTTTTTTTGGGCTAGTAAAAAAAATCAAGTGGAGCGTTAATTAATAGAAAAAGAAAAAATAAAATATAAAATTTTTTTTATTGTGTTATACGGTTATTTGAAGGTCGTTCTTGTAGATACGAGTTCTTGTACAAAAATTTTCTTTTTCTCGTTATCCCAATGAATCAGAATTCGTAGTTGTGCTTAATTACAAATCTCGCATTTTAAGTCATAACTTATACCTATGACTTCAATAGGTAAGTGAAATTATTCAGAAAAATGAGACAAATTTCGCTACTTCTGGTGTACAAAATGTCATTTTCTTCAGCGCATAGAAATAAATTGGGAGAATTCTACGTTAATCGTATATATAACTCGATATTGCTAACAGTATTACCAAAAACCAATAAAATATGCAGATAGAAAAAGAGTGTGGAAAAATTATTCTCTCTTCTGCCTGCTATTATTCTCTTTTTTTCCTGCTATTTTTCTTAGTTGTTGTATTGGTGTGATATTACATTAAAATTCAAAAGGACCTTTATTTTTTATTGTCATAATTAAACATTGTCACTCTCAATCGTCTCAATAAATGTTTTTTTATATAAACAAACCGCTCTCTTAAAATCTTCAATTATTTATGTTTCGCAACTGGAAACACAAATTTCCACTAACTTAATTTAATTTAATACTTCACTACCATACATTTTAGTCGCTTACGTCTAACGTTTTATTAACATTCTATAGGAATAATCAGAAGCATGTTTAATAAATTAGTCTTATTAAATTCAACTTTTCAAAGATATAATGAGCTCAAATTCGACGAAATCTCTTCTCACTCTAATCGACTACTAATAATAGCTTAGTTTGAAAACTGCAATCAATACGATAATTTTCAATTTATGGTTAGTAAATGAGTATTTAAACACATAAATAGCTACTAAGTTACAATTTCATGATTTTTAAATATTATTATGTGTATAGCCTTAAAACAGAAATTAATAAATTTTTATGCTTGTATACACGCTTAATGATAATTGTGTTTTTCTCTCGTTCTTTTCAAATCTATTAAAATCAACAATTTTAGTTAAAATTTTTCAAAAACAAGTAAAAACGTTTCAGTCGGTATAAACCGATTGAATTATACCCTGCACCTTTCGTTATTGTGTAGCAATTACTTGAACCTCTAAAATCATTCTATAGAAACTTCACGGACATGTCTGACCTATAATTGGACATCCGACTGCCAAGTTTTATGAATCTGTCCTTATAATTTTCCAAATATTTAAAATTAGCTTTTGGAGTTGTATGGTAAGTACCTGAACCTGCCAAGCAATTCCACCAAAACTTCAGAAATATATGTGACCTATTACTCAACATACAACTGCCAAGTTTCATGAATCTGCTTTTATTATTTTTCCAAATATGTAAAATAAGCTTTTGGAGTTGTATGGCAAGTACCTGAACCTGTCAAGCAATTCCATCAAAACTTCACAAATATATCTGATCTATAATCGGACACACAACTGCCAAGTTTCATGGATCTGACTTTATTATTTTTCCAAATATTAAGAATAAGCTTTAAGACTTGCATGGGAGCTACTCGAACCTGTCAAGCAATCCCATTAAAACTTTAGAAATATGTCTGACCTATAATTGGACACACGACTGCCAAGTCTCATGAATCTGACTTTATTATTTTTCCAAATTTTTAAAATAAGCTTTTAGACTTGTATGGGAGCTACTCGAACCTGTAAAGCAATTCCACCAAAACTTCAGAAATATATCTGACCTATAACTCGACACAAAACTGCCAAGTTTCATGAATCTGACTTTATTATTTTTCCAAATATTTAAAATTAGCTTCTGGAGTTGTATGGCAGGTACCCGAACCTGTCAAGCAATTCCTTTAAAACTTCACAAATATATCTGATCTATAATCGGACATCCAACTGCCAAGTTTCATGAATCTGACTTTATTATTTTTCCAAATTTTTAAAATAAGCTTTTAGACTTGTATGGGGGCTACTCGAACCTGTCAAGCAATTCCACTAAAACTTCACAAATATATCTGACTTATAACTCGACACAAAACTGCCAAGTTTCATGAATCTGACTTTATTATTTTCCCAAATATTTAAAATTAGCTTCTGGAGTTGTATGGCAGGTACCCGAACCTGTAAAGCAATTCCTCTAAAACTTCAGAAGTATATTTGACCTATAATTAGACACATGACTGCCAAGTTTCATGAATCTGACTTTATTATTTTGCCGAATATAAAAAATTTGCTGTTGGAGTTGTATGGCAGCCACCCGAACCGGTGCAGCTATCCCATTATAATTTCTAGAGCATATGTAGAATATAATTGGACACATGTATACAAAATTTTATATTTATAGCTTTATTAGTTTTTGAAATATTTAAAATAAACTCTTTGAGTTGTATGGCAGCTACCCGAACCCGTTGTCCGAATTAGTCCAATAACAATAGGACGGACGGACGGACGGACGTACGGACGGACGGACGGACGGACGGACAGACGGACATGTCTAAATCGACTCAGAATTTTACGCTGAGCAAGAATATATATATATGTCCATACCGCAGATGACTCCTTCAAGTAGTTACAAACTCCATACCAAAGTTAATATACCCTTCACGAAGTGCAGGGTATAAAAATCAATTGGAATTTTTCGACGAATACTTAAATACTATTATATAATTGTTTTGTGTTCGCCCGTTCTCTTTCATTATACCCTGCACTACGTGAAGGGTATATTAACTTTGGTATGGAGTTTGTAACTACTTGAAGGAGTCATCTGCGGTATGGACATATATATATATTCTTGCTCAGCGTAAAATTCTGCGTCGATTTAGACATGTCCGTCTGTCCGTCCGTCCGATCGCACGATAACTCAAAAACGAATAATGCAATCGACACCAAACTTTCACAAGTTTTTTCTTTTGTGCCAAGGACGAGCCCTATTGTTATTGGACTAATTCGGACAACGGGTTCGGGTAGCTGCCATACAACTCAAAGAGTTTATTTTAAATATTTCAAAAACTAATAAAGCTATAAATAAAAAATTTTGTATACATGTGTCCAATTATATTCAACACATGCTCTAGAAATTGTAATGGGATAGCTGCACCGGTTCGGGTGGCTGCCATACAACTCCAACAGCAAATTTTTTATATTCGGCAAAATAATAAAGTCAGATTCATGAAATTTGGCAGTCATGTGTCCAATTATAGGTCAAATATACTTCTGAAGTTTTAGAGGAATTGCTTTACAGGTTCGGGTACCTGCCATACAACTCCAGAAGCTAATTTTAAATATTTGGGAAAATAATAAAGTCAGATTCATGAAACTTGGCAGTTGTGTGTCCGATTATAGATCAGATATATTTGTGAAGTTTTGATGGAATTGTTTGACAGGTTCAGGTTCTTGCCATACAACTCCAAAAGCTATTTTTAAATATTTGGAAAAATTATAAAGTCAGATTCATGAAACTTGGCAGTCATGTGTCCAATTATAGGTCAAATATACTTCTGAAGTTTTAGAGGAATTGCTTTACAGGTTCGGGTACCTGCCATACAACTCCAGAAGCTAATTTTAAATATTTGGGAAAATAATAAAGTCAGATTCATGAAACTTGGCAGTTGTGTGTCCGATTATAGATTAGATATATTTGTGAAGTTTTAGATGAATTGCTTGACAGGTTCGGGTACCTGCCATACAACTCCAGAAGCTAATTTTAAATATTTGGAAAAATAATAAAGTCAGATTCATGAAACTTGGCAGTTGTGTGTCCGATTATAGTTCAGATATATTTGTGAAATTTTGATGGAATTGTTTGACAGGTTCAGGTTCTTGCCATACAACTCCAAAAGCTAATTTTAAATATTTGGAAAAATTATAAAGTCAGATTCATGAAACTTGGCAGTCGGATGTCCAATTATAGGTCAGACATATCCGTGAAGTTTCTATAGAATAATTTCACAGGTTCGAGCAATTGCTGCACAATAACGAAAGGTGCAGGGTATAATTCAATCGGTTTATACCGACTGAAACGTTTTTACTTGTTTTTATTTTCTCTTTTACTCTTCCGCCATCGCATTGCCAATTTAAGTATAAGATTTCAATCATAAGTCATAGACCGAATCAAGTCATGTCAAGTTTCAAAATTCAGCTCTTTTTTATTTTATTTTTTGTTTTTTTTTTTTAATCTGTAGAACGTGATAAAGGTGTGTCACAAAATTTACACTATTTAAAAAACTTAAGGAAAAAAATAATTTGATAAAAATTAATAAAAAAAAATCAGAAATTGAAAAAATATGATTTTTAATGAATAATTGAAAAACATTTGCGAAATTTTAAGAAAAATGAAAAATTGTTGAAATAATAACTTGATTTTACTATCTGGCAGTTCCGACTTCAATTTGCAAACATCTAAAATTAATTAATATTGTGAATTTTTTTTTCATTTCTGACACAAAGTTCGGCATGATATACAAACGTCAATTAAGAAGAGGCAGAACACAATAGATCTTTATTGAACACAGTCGCGATACACTGTTAGTCCGCTTGTACAAATCTACGATATATAAAAGTTTATAGAAATAAAAACGGAAACAAGAACTACAGCTAATGTACTCATACTCTACATCTTAATGTTTTACTTTAAAAAGGAAATTTCAACAATTTATACAATCAAACATGCAATTTTTTTTATAGGGTAATATGCGACTTGGTGATAGGGTAAAATGCAACTTGGTTAATACCAGACTTACTCCCTTTTTGGTCGGGTTGAATTAGTAAGATCTCTCAAGTTATAATTGTGTATCAGAGATGTAAATAAATTCTTTAACAGAATCGATTGATTAAGTTGGAAAAACCAAGAGGCTGTAGTACGAAAAAGTGTTTCGGACAACCCGTTTCAGTCTACCGAAAACTTCTTTATAACAAAATTTCAAAGTACTTTTTATCCAAAGAAATAAAGTGAGTTATAGAAAATTTAATTTTTTTTTTCGTCCCAATGAGAAGTCAAAGAAAAAATTCACATCAAAGAAATTCAATTGTCTGGATTATTTAATTAGGAAAAAGAAAAATATTCTTATACACTTTTTTAAAAGAAAAACTTTTCTACTTCAAAAATTAAATAAAAAGTTCCGGAAATAACTTTATTCAACCGCGAAAAAATACTTGAAATTTTTTACCAAAATATTTTTACATCAAAAAAAATTTATTTGCTATTTTTAAGGAGAATAAAAAATTAAAAAATTTCGTTTCATGCCGACATTCTTTCCAGCAATAAAATCTATGTGATCACTCCCAAAATCTCCAACAATTTATAAAATTTTTAAATTAAATTTTTAAATAAAAAATTTTGCTGCCTTCCATTGCTCTATTCCATTGTACATAAATCGCGATTTATGAAGAAGAAGAATAACTAATTGAAATTTTTTTATTATTTTATGCCCGGCCTGTTAACTTCAATATCAATTACAAAAATTCATTTCAATATTCAACATTTACACCCAATCATCATTATAATGATTATCATTTCCGTGAATGATGATTATATACATACATATGTAGAGTTTATATTACAAAACTTAATAAAGAGTTAAATTTTATTACCAGACACGTTGTCTTGTGTGACACATCAAACACTTGAACAAAATTTTTAAAATAAACATTAAATGAAAAATATAGAAACACATTCGAATGTGGACGACATATGAAGTATGTAAACATTCATGCATATTTATTCATTGATTGCATCAAATTCTCAGTTAGCTGGTCGAATGACTCTAAATTTTGTATATATACAAACATATTATTTGCATCAATTTTGTTGCCTCAAAACAATAGAAAACTTTTAAATAAATCTACTGAAACTTTTTGATTTGCAAGTTTTCATACAAAAATAAATAAATTTTATAGGCTAGGCAAAATGATTATTAATATGTTGATGTAACGTGACAGCATCTTTCATCATTGATGATGAAAATAATATTTGTGTTTTTTTTTTGTTTCTCCTTTCATTATCTTAATAAATATTTTCATTTGTATGATGGGGATCCGTTAAGAAGATGAATAACCAAAAAAACAATAATCATTTGTTTTGCATTTGTACATAGCCGCGTCGTATATACCATTTCCATGTCCAATATTATGTATTTTACATGTATGTATGGTGGAAAGAATAATTTTTCGGTTCTGAAAATCTCGGCATTTAATAAATAAAAGTGGAACAAAAATTAAAATTGATGAAAAGAGCCGGAAGCCTACGCAAATTTTTCTTATTTAATTTTTTTTGTTTTCTTGTGTTTTCTTTTTAATCTTCTTGAATAAATTGAAAGAATATTGAAGATGTGGTGGTAATGGAATATGCCATTTTAAATTATAACTAATTTACATATAGAACAGTGAATATTGTGTGACCGTCGCTACGATTGTTTGTTGCGTAAAATTTTGTTTTTTTGTAAAAGTTGTTATATACACATATTATGTGTATGTCGTGTATATGTCGCCTATATTGGAGTGTATAAGCAAATTGCAAATTACAATATGACAATCTGTTCTTTTGTATGCTACTGTTATGAATATTTTAATACAAATGAAATGAAACCCATAAAATAAAAGTGTATTTTGAAAATTCCGAAGATTTTAATATTTAAGATCAATTTTCCAACGAATAGTTGGAAATAGTGAAATAGAAAATAGTGTTATTAATTTGGAATTAGAATTTTGAAGCTAATTGTATCTTGTTATTTCCTTTGTTACGGTTAGCAATTGTGGAAATCAATGAAATCAATTATTAGGAAATAGGAAATCAATGGAATATACGATGTTATAGAGTGTTTGGAAGGAGAGCTGCAAGAAATTCAGGTATTGGACGCTTTTCAAAATAAGCCTTTCCACCCCTTTGTTGATGATTATCTAAGGTCACTTAAATTCTATTAGGTGTGAGAATAGAATTTTATTGTATTTGTGTACGTGTAGTAAACTGATCTTACCTTTATGCTATACCGATTCGTATCAATTACAAAAAACAAAGACTATATCGAGTTCTAAATCTTCCAGCTCCTGTTTCCACCCCAGATTTTCATTAAGGGTTGTACAGACGGAGAAACACGGTGACAGAAACAGGAAAATGTCATAATCGATTTAAAAATGAATTGAATGTATACCCTTATGCTTTATAGGTCTAAAATACTTCGTGAAAATAATTTAATAGTACCGTCTATATAACGTAATATTTGGCTGATTTAAAGATGAACCTTTCCTTTTTTATACAATTTTTATTTGAAGATTCTTAAGATTATTTTCATGTTACGTAATCAGTTGAAGTATTACTTAAATTATTTATTTAAGAAACACTGTTTTCCGTTAAGTGATATGACCTAAAGAAAGTTTTATTATACAAACCTAGCATTATAAGACAACAATCTCCCATAGTATGGCATTATGGCCCATTTTCTACATTAAACTTTTACATATAATCTATACTTATACGCCATCGCATAGAAATGATCTGTACATTATGGGCTTTTATTTGCTATAACTATATAAATA
The DNA here is from genome assembly GCF_029603195.1 of Condylostylus longicornis. Classification (NCBI taxonomy): domain Eukaryota; kingdom Metazoa; phylum Arthropoda; class Insecta; order Diptera; family Dolichopodidae; genus Condylostylus; species Condylostylus longicornis. The sequence continues at coordinate 4,262,327 of NW_026577982.1, forward strand.
AATTTCATAAATTTTTTCTTTAAAATTCTCTAGAGGGTTTTCATTGTCTTTATGGAGGAGAATTTATTTTAGTTATCAACTATATTCATTATGTGGAACAATACAAAATCAACGATTTATTTATAGAAAAATTTTTAAATTTATATTCCAATGAAGTTAAAGATTAATATTTAGTGCTTTAGTACTAGCTGTTTGCAATACAATGTTGTTCCATAATGGTATTTCTAAAATTTGCGGCTTTCTCGTTTTTTAAACTTGATTTTCAAATTTGATTAAATTGTAACCCATAAGCGATATATCCATAATTACTGAAGTGAGTTCGAGAATTTTTTCAAGCACCATTCTTGCAGAATTACGATATTAATTACGATACTATTTTACGGTTTACGATATTAATTACGATAATAGCTATTACGATATTAATGATGAATTTCTCAACAAACTATTTTCGAATTCCGAAATTTCAATATTGCTGCTATCTCGATGCGCTCTAAAATGTCCTTGGATCTGATAAATTAACGAATTTGGAAGCAAAAATCGAAAATAATTTACGATCAATAAATAATGTACTTACTATATACTTTATTCATTTATTAAATTTTTTCATTACTCATTTTTTTTTTAATTTATATTAATTTATTAAAAAATATTGCAGCAAGCTTAATAATTTATTGTCCATAACACGGAAATGTATCGTAAAATTTTTATTATACCCGTAATTCTCTTAATTTATATTATTAAACTATGTATTCTATATCTCTAGCCACACACACATATATTTATTCATTTTAAGTATTTATGTACGTGTTCGTTTGTACTTAACCATAGCGAATTAATTAATTTATTTTAAGTGCATTAAATTATTATTCCAATTAAAATGCTAACAATATAATAATTTACTAAATTTATTTTTATTAAGCGCAACTGAGTAATTTAGAAAAAAATTCTTTAAATTATTTTCATGCGACGATTCCGAACAAACAAACGTACATGAAAAATATGTGATTTTGTGATTCACATGCTAAGCATTCACAATAACAAAACAAAAAAATGTTCAGATCTTTTTATTTTGAAAATTGCACTTGTATTTGTAGTTTTTGTACATTTGATGCAATCTAGTGCAACGAAAGTTAAAATGAAATTGTACGTATAAAATTCACATCTAGTACTCTTGGTCATTTGTTATCAAATTAGTTCTGTCTATCTATAAACAAATCTTTTTTGTTCGAATTTCCCACTGAAATTATAAATTATATGTAAATTATGCAATTAAAAAAATTAGATGAAAAAACAAATTTATTTAAATAAAAAAGTGACTAACGTTGAATAAAGTTAAAAAATTGTAGTTTGGTATAAAAAAAATTCATATTTATTTTCCACTTCGTCACGCAACGAGAAAATGTACTTTTAATTTACGTTAGAACATAAAATTAGCCTTATAGTATAGGCAATACTCTTCATAGACAATAGGAAAATCTTATTATGAAGCAGCTGAACAAAATTTTTTGAGACGGCATGCTTGTAAATTCGGCACTTTTTTAGCAAATTTCATAGAGTTATTTATCTCAATTTAGGGTTGTATTTCAGCTTTGGTATGAAACCTTTAATATTTGAATTGGTCTTGTCGTCCGTCCTTGGAAGAAAAGAAATAATTCTTTGAGTATAGCCTGAAGTAAACGTGCAGGCGGACATGCCTAAGTCGACAACAAATTTTACGCTGAATATATGCATATATATACACTCGTCCGTACTGCAGACAACCTCCTTCAAGCGGTTAGAAACTCCACACTAAAACCAATATATTTCCTCCACTAAGATATAGGGCATAAAAAGCTTTTTAACATAGGTAATTCTATTCTGTATGTATTTAGGCAGAGCTTACTTATCCAATATTCAAAAATTTTTAAAAATTCTCTCTAAGAATTAATCTTCAGATTGCAAATAAAAACTAACAGAATTTTGGATGTTCTTCGTTTGTAGATTCCACTGGGTACATCGTAAATGCGATCCACGAAGCGTTCATTTCATTTTCAACATGTTTTTGTTAACAAATGGTGAAAACACTGAGCAAATAAACAACATAAATATGTCAATTATAATTTGGTTTGAATTTTCTGAACCTATTCCATATTGTGACCAATATAAGATTTCATTTCATATAAACTATAGTAAATGACTTTATTAGAACTAAAATTAAATTATCCAGTTAGAATTAATGATCACAAAATTTAATTTATTAAAAGTCAATAATTTTTTTCTTTGTAAGCACATTATACCCCATAAAGCATAATTTATTAAACTGTATAAGACTTAATAAAAGTTAAAATATTACGAAATGTGTTAATAACATTTCTGTTAGAGACATAATTAATTACTTATTTCACAATTAAAATTTATAAATATTTAGAAAATTCAATTTTAAAATAGACAAATTGTACAATTAATTCAATAATAAATATTTATGAAATTTATATTTTATGTGTCACTTAAAACTATTAAGTAATTATTTTAGAGCAACACTAGACTTATTTATAAATTATTTTAGAAAGTATTTACATTCCATTCGAATATTTCAATTTAAAATTCAATAAAAACTAAAATCTATGTATGCATGCATGTTATATCGATTACAAAAATATTTAAAATTTTAATAAGAAATTTAATTTATTAAGATTTATTACAAATTTAAATAATAAAGAATGTTCATTGGCTTGAGATCATCACCCGAAAACAGTGTAGACCTTATAACGTAGTCTTATACTTACTATATGAGCATATAAAATTTGATTCGACATTACATAGTAGTCTTGTTATACATATTAGGCCTCACATCTTTCCGTAATAAAATTTGAAATTTCTTAATTTATCCCTAAAAACAATACAAGTATTGCCAATGTATCAGGTACTCTCCATATCAGTTTCATATGGCGGCAACATTATGTAGAAATTCAGCCTATTAAGAACTACACATTTGATTTTTGATGACTAGCCTATTAAGACCTAGACATTTGAAACTTTTACTTGGTCATTTAATGCAATTTATTTAATCATAATTACACTATACGGCTTTTATTGTCATCGATTATAACTCCTTGCTGGACTTAATTCACATTATACAACTTTGAGAGATTTATTATAGGCCATATTATTATACAAAGAGCAATAGGTAGTCAACTTTAAAATTTTAATTTAATTAACCTCAAAATAGCGAACAAATTCAGAATTCTCAAAAAAACCTACACTGCAATATTTTATTCTCCCCATTTTCAATATTGTTTCCTCACATTTACATAATAATTTTGATTAACTCTATACGATCTTGTTATCAATTCTATTATGTGTACTTTATTTAATCAATTATTTTATACAAATACAAAAATATTTATATTCCCTATAGATAAAAAAATAAATAATAATAATTTCCATCGAAAAAACCTTAGGATATCCAATAAAAAAAAAAATTGGGAAAAATTCACTTCAAATAAACTTGTATATGATTGCAATGTAAAAATATTGATAAGCTAAAGTTCATATATGGGAGAGGAAAGCCTTCATTTTTTCAATTCAAATTGATCAACAACACTGTATAGCTCAAAACATATAAAATATAACAACAAAACCGTAATGTAGTCAAAAAAAAAAAAAACACAATTTAAAAGAATTTTTTTCTTCCCGAAATTTTGTACGCATCTCACGTTCACCTCTATAATATACGGAAGGAAACATCAGCTCTAATATTAGAAAAAAGAAATATGAAGAAAATTCAGTTCTGTTTTCCATTCTTCCTTATTTTTTTTTTCTATTTTTTGCTTTTGTTTTTTTTTTTTTTGTTTCAATAAAGAATCCCAATTGTATATTATGTTCTAGGAATTTGAAATTTTATTTTCCGAACCATCTTTCCTCTTCAAAAGCTCTTTAAAGCATAAAAAAATAAAATAAAAAGAGAAACCCCAAGATCTTGTGTACTCTTAACTCCTTCATTCAATTTTGTAATTGAACGTGAAAATTCCTTTAAAATCAAATTGATCCATGTTATCTGCCATTATTGTTTATTTGTACAATGTATACATAGGTACCCTCCTACATTATAATTTACATATATTTATATACATTCAAATAAAAAAGAGGAGAGCATTTTTTTACCATATGAAAATTTAAAGAATTTTTTTAATAAATTTCCTTTAATTTCAAATTTTTTTATTGTATGTAGAAGGATTTGAATTTTATTTCATTCACTTATTGAAATTTTTTTTTTAAAAATAAATAAAAAAATTAGCAAAATTATTTAAAATATTAAAAAATTTCATTTAATAAGTTTTCATTTCCTTATTTTAACCCACTATAACAATAAATCATAAAACCATGTAGAGTAAAGATTAATACAAAGTGTCTCATATGAAAAAGACAAAGTTTAAGAAAATTTATAAAAAACTTTGAGAATTGTTTAAAATTTTTGAAGAATTCAAGTGAAAAAGTTGTTCAAATCATCTTTTGATAAGGAAGCCATAGTGTGTACTTACGTGCATGTACGTATATAAGATATAGAAAATCTTTAAAAAGCATGGAAGTATTTAAAATAATCATCGAAATAATTTATGTTATTTATGAACTATTATTTTTAATATATATATATACATATTATTTATACAACATATTCTAATTGTTTTCTCTTTTTCTTTTCAGGTAATTTAAGCCATTCAAGAACCAAAACTTAATTGTTATGTACAGAGTTATATTAATACTCTTAACTTTAATCTAATGGAATTGTAAGATATTTTAATTTTTTGATTTTCAATTATAAAAAAACATCATTATTTATAATTCCGAAAAATAACTGTAAACGAATTATATCAGAAATGAATATTGCATACTTTTAGGCTACCATCTTCCATAATAAAGATTATTATTTGCCTGAACCGGCCACACAATTGCTAAAACATTTTTAATAACAAGTTTTTATTAGTACGAATAACTTTTTGAATAATAATTATGGTATTGTGTTAAGAATACGTAGATGTCATTATCATTTAAAATGATTCCTTAAATTCAAAAGAAATTGAATAAACAAAATAATTCAAATTATCAAACAATTATGTTTAGACGTTCAAAAAATTTTTCACGCATTTCGTTTGACGAGAATTCGATTGTGTCCTATTTTTGTGATCAAACCAAATCCAACTTAATGTTTACTAATCAAACACTTTGTTTAATATTTGTCTAAAATCATACAAAATCAATTAGGTACAAATAATGTACCTAGATGTCATGCAAATATTTACTGTCATATTAAATAATTACTGTCAATCAACAAAAAATTGCTGCAAACTTTAACAATCAAGTTTTCAACATTCGAATATCTTATTTGAAAATTATAAAATATCGAAAATATTTCTTTTCTCTCCATATTAAATAAAATTTAAATTCAATAAATTCAATAAAATTTACATACTTCAAAAAATTTTAACCGTACAGCTTTTTCAGCCTTGCGTAAGGCCGAGAATTCTTTTTTCTTCTCTTTTTATTTTATTCTCCAAATTTTACTTGTGTAATAAACTTGAAGTGCCCTTCAATTCACATTATTATATTGTGGTTTGTTTTTTAATAGTTAATTAATGCAGAAATGTTCTGCATGTTGCTTAAAAATCTACATAACGATTAACATAATTTTTATCACCAAAATATTAATGAGAGAAAAAGAGAGATTGAATAAAATTTTCTTACAGGTGTTTTCATGAAATTTTATTTTTCCGCATCGTTCAAATTAAACCGGTAATTTCTTTTTTTCTCCATTCTTCTCTCCTTTTTTTCATATAAGATTGTTTTCTCCATATGCTCGTACATTTTCTCATACTGCCTACCTACTTTCATATATAGAGTTAACAAATTAAACTTACAAATTTGTGGCAATATAGAAGAAAATAAAAATGATTTTTTTTTTATTCACAGAGTGTAATAAAAAGCAAATGTGCATATGATTATAAAAAGCGTATGTAATATTAAGTTACATTTACCTATTATGAGTTAATTATACCATACATACTTACATTAATTGTAAAATATATTTGTAATGTACAGTGAATGTGGAGTAAAAATTACATGCAAGATGTTTAGATCGGTTTTATTAAAAACAGTAGGCTTCGTGTTCGCGAAATTCTCAGCTTAAAATTCTGAATTCTATAGGAGAAAGAGAAGAGAATATAAGCCAACAAAACTACTATTAAATAATATAGTATTTCCTATATTTTTTTCATCCTGTACCTTGTACAGTCGGACATAAGCACACGCATATTCATTCAATTGTGATAAAAAAATTAATGTACTTAAAATTGAAAACTTTATTAAAATTTAATATGAATTTTCTCTTATTCTGTCTTTAAGTATGAAAGAAAATCCAAATAAATGAGGTAATTTATTATACCTAAATTTTGAAATCCCCCATAAAATTTTACTTATATTATAAGATATTTCCAAATTATGTAAATAAATCTCAATATTTTTTTTTTTGATTTTTTTAAATTCTCATTGAAATTTCCAACTACTCGTATACGAGTACAACATCATCGACACCAAAATTACAATACCAAAATTGGTAACAATAAAAGGAGCAGCAGATTGTGAATATATTTAAAATATGCCTACACACATAAATATATTTATGTGTGTGTGTATAGATAAGTATATAGAATTTAATTAGATTTCGAACTCGACCCCATTTTATCATTTTTTCTTCTTCATTGCTTCATATAACGTATAGTTTCAGATAATTGTACGAACATTGTTGTATATGTGTGCTTATATAACGGAAGGGGATCCATATTTTTTGTTCTGATTTTTATTCTGAAAAATTATGATTGAATATATTATACAGGTATACAAATGCATTAATATTGAAAATTACCATGATTACAATGTTTTTTTCATAAAATTTACGATAATATTCATATTTACAACGTAAATTCAATAAAATCAACCAAAATATTCATATTTACAACGTAAATTTCGATATACCTCAAAATTATTGTAATTGTGTTTTGTGTGGTATCAGTTTATTATATCCCAATCAAAAAAAAAAAAGAGAAATTCACATTAAATTTTAAATACAACCATAATCAATCAATATGACTCACATCATTATCGATTTTATGGTATCGAAGTAAAAATATGAAAAAAATAAAAATTTTAAATTAAAAATATTAATTTTTATTCAGGCAACAATGATGGACAAGAGTAATAGGTTTAAAAAATTTTTAATAATGGCGCTTATTCTTTGTATTGAATCAGTAAGCGGTGGTGACAACTATCGTAAAAAGTTCTATATTATTATTGTAAACACAAACCAATTCTTATATATGATTCGTGTTTGTAATAAACTTTTACAATAATTATCACTTAGTGATTTGATACTCAAAGTAAGCCCCATATTTTGGTAATCAAATTCATATATAATTTCAAATTTTCTAAATTACATGAAATTTGGCTTGCTAAACTCACAGCTGATGTGTAAACAAATACCCTAAAGTTGATCTAGTTAACTTTCTATTTTTGTATAACAATAAAATTTTATATTGTCAATATAAAACAAAAGCATTAAGAAAAATTTATGTATACTTCATTTTCAAACCCCTAGCAATTTAACAGTAAAATATATTTGTGGAGTGAGGGTCAGGGTAATTTTGTTAACAAAACAAAAAATTTATAATACACAACAGAAGAATCATTATTATTATAATATGTATACAGTCACAACTACGTTTACATAAAATAAAAAATGTATTTATCCATTATTAATAGGATCAGCGAAAAAATAAATTTTTTTTTTTTTTGAAGTGGTTAAACAAATTGAAATCGCTGTAAATGAAAATGCGTGATTTTTATTTTTTAAGAAAAATTCCTATATCGTATAAAGCTATATGTACATTGATCGAATGATGAATTGCTCTTTAAATTAAATTTGAGTTATGAATAAAATAACAATAGAAGAGTGGCGCACAATAAAAAAAAAAAAAATCATGAAAACTTAAAAATTTATTGTAGTAGAAAAATTGCTATTAAATTTTTTTTTCCAATTTTTTTTTTTAAATTTTGTGTATTATCAATGAATTTTTTGTGATGAATGGGGTTCTCTATGAAATTGATGAAGAGTCACTCGATTTATTTGATTTTTTTTGTATCGACCACATACCATACCAAAAAGGAGGTATCGTAATGGCATCAAATTTCATATATGGAAGTTTTCCACCAAAATTTTTGTTCATTCGAATGTCTATGTTCTCCTTTATAACAAATGCGACTGAACTGATTTTTAGCACTTTTCCAAAAAATTTTTTGAAAAAAGTGCTTATTAGTTTCACTCTGTCCGTCCGTCCGTCCGTCCGTCCGTCCGTCCGTCCGTCCGTCCGTCCGTCTGTCCGTGTGTCTGTTTACAAAACTTCTACACCCTTGAAGATAGAAAGCTGAAATTTTATATATGCATAGATCTTCACTAGAAACTTATTTCCGTAGAACAAAATTTTTACCTATCTCCCCCCCTCTAGAAGTTATACCCCCCCAAAACCCTAAAAATGGCCTTTTTTAAATATTTGTTGCAATGAAACCATAAGTATTTTTGAAATTTTGCAAACGCAGAAAGGCAGCGGCTTGCGTCCCCTAGCGCGGTATACTATAGTTAAACTTTAGAAAAACAAAATGGCCCTTGAAATTTACCGTTATCTAAAGTCCTTTTTTTCCAAATTTTTGATGTCGTTTTTCTTCTAGATCCTATATTCTAGAACTTTGAAATTTTAGGGGCTTTTAGACATTAACAAATAGTTCATTTCGTTAGAAGAAATTTTTTTTCCATCTCCACCCCCTCTCAAGTTATCACCTCTTGAAAATCGTAAAATTTGAATTTTTGACACCCTATATTTCCGAAACCGCAAGCTTTTCCAAATTTTTATAAACGCAAAAAGCTAACGGTAAATTTCGTGACACTAAAAAATATAATTATTTTTCTTAACTCACACAATTAACCCTTAAAATCGAGCATTATGTTAACCCCTTTTTATGTTAATTTTTGCTTTATTTCAAAGACTGCATATATGCGTCATCCTAAATATATGCAATCCTAGTAATAGTTTTGTATATGAATGAAAATAATTTTTATAGTGTGATAGGTATACATAGACTGTATTTAAAAGCAGAATTTTCACTTGTTGAAGGGAAAAGTGCTACAATACAAACCATTGGTTTGACCCAACTTTATTTGTTATCAATTTATATTTGAGTTTACTTTGAGAAATGAGCTTATTGGTTATTGAAAATCAGTTGTACGCGATTAAACCTCTAGGATTATGGCATTCTTATGGAAAGATTACAGGAAAAAAATTACATGAAAATAAACCGTTTGTCGTTCGAAATATTTACTGAAATAACATTCCCGGAAGTCAAGAAGTCAGGAATCAGAGTTCGGAAACAAAAATTTTACCATGAGTACAATTTACATTTTTCAAAATATTATTCTTAGGAAATTATTTTTAGATATTTAATATCAGGTTTAGTTTGGCAATAAAATTAACCAAAGAAAAACATGGCACCTCTGAAAGTTTACAATTTTTCTTAAAATTTGACATAGATGCAATTTAGAAAGATTTTCGCGCTATATTTCAATCTTATCGAACTGCTTCGCTCTACTAATATAGGGATAAAATTATTGGGATTTTTAAAAAATTGTTCACAATACCGAATATCCAAATGCATTCGACTATATGCTGACCACATTAAATATTTTGTGTTCTATTGTTAATTTTATCATTATTTTTTTTTTCATGATAAACAGTTATTTTGACCTTTGTGTAACGAAATGAATATGCGGTGGTGTTAATTTTTCTCAATTTAATTTTAAACTGAGCCATAAATTTTTAATTGAAATGTTCGGATACAAAAATATTTTTTTAAATGCATTTTTTTTTTTTCATCAAATTTTTTTTTAAATTTATTTTACTGAATTTTTCATTCATTATATATGTAAATAATAAATGTTAATGTTATATAATATAAAAGAAAACAGGGAAATTGAAGATAAATATATATATGTATATTTTTGTAGGACCTAAACAAGTAAAGCAAATAATTTTCAATAGTAAAGTTTAATGTAATGCACATAGTGTTATCGATGTCATGGTTACTAACATAAAAGTTAAATCAAAATTTAATTTGTTTTTATTTACCAATTACTAGTATGGCTTTTGTGGTAATCACAATTATTGTTATAATTTTAATATAACAATAGTGACATTTTTAAATTTATCTTTATAGTTTTTGATTACAAAACTCATGAATTAAGGAATACAAAAAAAAAAACGACACAGTCTAGAAAAACGTAATATTGCATGCATAATAAACGAGGAACAAACAACCTGTACTCGAAAATATTATTTTAATATTATATCATAATTTTTTATCATATACAGTCAATTAAATTTTAGTGTAAAAATTTTATATACAACAATTTTATTTATTAAATTAAAATTATACGGAAAATATTTTTCATTTCTAGATATATATATATATATATATATATATATATATATATATATATACATATAAGTATGCTCATTTCCTATATATTTTTCATTATACTCAATTTGTGGCAGGATATACTTTCATATTATTTCATGGAATCTATAGCATGCATAATATTAATATACAAATACACACATACTCGTATACTCGTAATGCGGTTTTTTGTAAAATAATAAAAATTATTTAAAACATTTTCAAATAAATAAAATTTTTCAAGTTATTTTAAATAATAATTTTATTAGATAATTTAAAAAAAAAAATGTATAGTTTAATACGGAAAACATGCTAAATCAAACAAATTATAGTCCGTGTTAGTTGAAATCAAAATTGTGATATGATTTTATCAGTAACTATAATAAACAAATAAATTAACCAAATTGTGAATTAGAATTCACAATTAAAAATTAAAAATTATCAAACTTGACTTAGATATTCTTCCATACTTCAAATTCCAATCATGGAATTTTTGAATTTTTTTACTTATAAAAGTCCTATCTGTAAATTCTATAAATTTGAGACAAAATAATGAGTACAATTATTTCCTCTAATTTTTTGAAAATATAGCTATTAAGGAAAAAATAGCGCATATATCGCCCTCTACGACTCAAAACTTATAAAATGTATCTCTAGTCGACATATTATAAAGAGTACAACAGAAGAGCTCTAAAAAATTTATACAAAAATTTTTCATGCAAGTTGAATACAAATGCCTTGACACAACTGTTCCTTTAGCATATTCATTCCTGGGCACCACACATATATTCATTCTGTCAAATAGACATAAGCTTTCCGAATTTTATTATAACTATAATTGTTTTGTAATTAATCCACTTTTGTACAAGATACATGGGCTCTACTCCCATCATTTGCAAGAAAATATTTTGATTTACTGAAAATTTTTTTTTTAAATATACATATATTTCAATCACTTATACGTGTACAACGTCACTTTAATAAATTTTCATATAATTAAAAATTATTAGAACATTGAACCGCAGTCATATTGATTTTTAATTCTACCATATAAGAATTCGCAATTTATTTATTGAAAATAATTTTTATAAGAAATTTCATTCGATATAGATTCAATAACCTATAAAAAAATTTAATGAGTTCCGTTTCATATTGCTTATAAATAGAACTGATTGGTTAGTATGTACATACCTATTACAAATCTTAATATATAGAAAATTTACACTTTTATATGTGATTGCAATTATTATGCTTTATATTTAGTGCTGTGATTGTATTTTAATTCAAAGTATTTTAATAAAAAATTTTTAAAATAAATTGAAAATCTATTGTTTCGTGGTTATTAAATTATAAATTTATAAATAAAAATTTTTACGATATATTTATGCATGATGTGATAAAAATTTTTAATTAATAATAATGTAATAAAAAATGGTTTATTTTAAATGACTTTTATATATGTTTGCCTTATACTAATAATAAATTCCATTTAATAACCACATTAATCGAATTATAAGCTTATAAGAATGCCAATAATCATGATTGCAAACCAATTCAAATTTAACCGTATATAAATGCAGTTTAATTAACAGAATTTATGGAATAATTATAGAAAAGGATTTAAATAGTAAAAATTATTTCCTGTTAATGTGGTGGAAAACTTTATAATTCCTATAACAAATAATAAATTTTGAATATGGCGCTGTTTCTCAATTCTAGTTTGGTTACTCTTCTTAATGGTAATTATAAATTCTTGTTATTTGTTTTTAAATAAGTATAAATTTAGTTTACAATTTGCTAAAACCGGAGTCGTAAAAATTAAATCTGAAATTTCAATCTTATCTCAGACTTAACCTCTTTTCAATAGATTTCTATATTAAGGACAAATAATTTAAATTATAGCAAAACAAAAAAATTTAATATTATTGTTCAATTAACATTTTTTATATGATTCTTATTCCATTCACATTTCCAATATGAAAGTCAAAAAAATATTAAAATTTTTGCAACATTTTAAATTCACATTTAACATACTTTTAGGCAAATATGCAATTTATTTATGAATAATTTGGTACACTCTTTAATAATTTTGTATTTTCATAAAAATTTCTTTAAAATTCAATTAATTTTTTATCATTTAATATATTCATTATTATGTAAGGACATCTTACTCATCTTCATTAAAATAAATTTCAAAAATTGTATGATTGCCCCTTAATATATGCAATTAATTCAAAATATTTTTGAAAATATCTTAATTTTATATTTTATTAAGATAATTAAAAAATTCTTATCAAAAAATAAGATAATAAACTTAATTGAAGAAAATATTTATGAAAAATTATTTTTAAATTGGAAAATCGATTAAATTATAAAATTGAAATTAGAGTTTTATTCAAAATATTGAAATTAATAATTTTATAATAATAAAAAATAACAAGATAAATAAAATATCTAATAGTATAATCTTTATTTAAGGGTGATTCTCATGTTGACTTTCATACTCTTCAGACGTGTATTTAAAGTTAGCTATTAAAAAAAGTAAAAAAATTTTTTGTAACAGTGAATAAAAACAAGGAAAACTGTAAAACTATCATTAATTTTTTTTTCTTGTGTCTTTACTATTCACAAAGAAAAAAAAACGTGGTACATAAATACTTATTAGCCAAATTTAATGGTGCTGATTGCATCCTTTAAGCAATCATGCCATCAAAAAAAGAAAAGAAAAAAGCGCTATTAAAGGATTCAATTAATGAAAAGCTGTGTGATTTGCTCGACAAAAACGAAATAGAAGCCAAAAAACGTAAAGCATTTGAAAATCGTTTGGAGGAAAATGTTTTGAAAAAAGAATTGGATAAACTTAAAAAAGAAAATGAGGAATTAAAAAAATTACTACAAAAATTTTTGCCATCAACATCAAAACAAAATGACGAAGAAAAGGGAAATCGTTACTCACCTTTAATGGATTTATGTAACGAAGATAACGATCTAGATGATTTAGAGAGCATTGAAGAATTAAATAATGAAATTGATCCTTATAACCTAAAAAAGCCTATCAAAATAAGCAAAGAAAAGAAAAAAGCTCAACACACTCAATCAGAGATGTCACCTGAGGTATCTTCAGCAAAAAAAGAAAACAAGATCACCAAAAAAATGCCACCCATCAATCTATTTAATACTGATATAAAGAAATTGAAAAATTTAATTAAAAATAAATTGAATATAAATAATTTCCTTGTTAAAGAACACAATGATACACATGCTACAGTGTTTACATACAATATTGAAGATTTCAACAAGGCACGCGGATTACTTCAAGAAGCCAGCATTGACCACTATACATTCACTCCGAAAAAAGAGAAGAAAATCACATATATATTAAAAGGTTTGAATAATTCGTACACTCCAGAAGAAATATTACAGCTCCTGAAAAATTATGAAACTGAAAACACAAGGTTCGAGAAAGTAGCACGGCTAACTACAAAATATTCCTTAAAAAACGAAATAAAATTGCCATATTATATAGTACAAGCTGCGCCAGGAAGCCTGCTTGGTGAAATAGAAAAAATACGTGGCCTTGATCACCAAATGGTACGCTGGGAAAAAATATACAAACAAAATATTTTACAATGCACCAGATGTCAACGATTTTCACACTCAGCCGCCAACTGCTCCATGCAATTCAGATGTGTGAAATGCGGAAAAAATCATCCAAATGGGCAATGCACAATAACTCCAGAAGACCCAAGAGAAAAACTATTTTGCATTAGTTGTCAGAAATACGGTCATCCAGCATCCTACAAAGGCTGTCCGGCATACAAAAAACAAATTGAATCCCGAGAAAATGCAATAAAAAATATGAAGCAAAAAATCGTAAGTAAATATAATTTGTCACAAAACTTTATTAACAAAAATATTTCATTTGCAAATGTAATTAAAAATAATTGTAGTAAATCTAATAATGTTGATCACCACAAAGATAATTTGTTAAATATTAATAATTCTAACAACACGGATTCAAATATTAATATATTACTAGATATAAAAAACACTTTATTAATATTTCACTCTAAATTTAACAATATTGAAAAACAACTTAAAGAACATTCTGAAAAAATTAGTTTTTTTTGCAATATACTCGAAATGACACCTAACCAACAATATAACTAATATAAACAATAATTATTACAGTCTGATATCAATTAATGTAAATTCTTTAATATCCAACAACAAAAAACTTTCTTTTATGCACTTTCTTGACAATACTGCACCTGATTTCATATGTTTGAGCGAGACAAAACTAAATGAAAACAACAATTTAGTAATTGACAATTATGACATGATCAGACGTGATCGACAATGTCTTATTACCGGTGGTGGAGTTGCCATATGCATAAAAAAAAATCTGTCATACAAAATATTTAGGAGCGAAGTTTTTGATGAGTTCACATGTATTGAACCGTGTATAATATATGCCGAATTAGGGAGAAATAAAAAATTATTCATTATCTCCATCTATGCACCAATCCGAAGTTCGAGTAATTTTATTGATGAATTTGATAAAATTTTTGAAACGCTGAATCTTGCTAACAATAATAATTTTTTTATAATTGGTGGTGATTTTAATGCCAAACATCGCAACTGGTGCAATACATATAATGACGCAAGAGGTGTACAGTTAAATAATTGGATACAAAATAAATGTATTCCATATAAATTAATGGTACATAAAACTGATGGACCAACATCCACACGTTCTGACGCATATATTGACTTAGTATTCACTGATATAAGGCTAAATATAAAATACCACGATGCTGGCAACAAATTACTTACAATACCATATGATAGTGACCACAATGCTATTAAAATAGAATTTTCTGTACCTAATAATGAAATGTTTTTAAGAGAATTGCCAGACAATAACAACTTTATGTTCAAATGTACTAATTGGAAAAAGTTCAAAAAAAATTTGGATATAAATTTTGAATTACAATATTCAAATGATATTAATAAGATTTTCGATAATTGCAACCTAAGCACGAAAAGTATTGATTATCATATAGAAAAACTTGATAATATAACAAAAAAAACAATTGATGAAGTGGTACCAAAAATGCAAATTAATAATAATATGAGAAAATTTTATTCTGCAACCTTAAAAAGGCTTTTAAAAAAGAAAAGCACTTTAATGAACGACATCCATAAAATCAAAAAACAAAATTTAAATTTTTCTTCGCAACAAATACAGCTTATGAAAAGCTTGTTAAATAATGTTAACATTTTAATAAGGGAACAACTGAAAAATGAAATTAATAAATATTGGCAAAACAGAATTAGTAAAATATCTCCAAAAAAATCCTCTATGTTTGCAGAAATCAATAAAATATTTAAACCAAAACACTACTCAAATATTAATCAATTACATGTAGATTCACAAACATTGATATTATCAAACGATATCGACTACACAAAACTTAAAAAAAATAACGACAATAAATACATTCTTAAAAATCAAAAGGATATATATAACTTATTAGGTTCATTCATCGAAAACACACACACAACTACAGTACCTAACGACAATTTGCATAATAGAATAAAAAATATAATTGGCGAATTCAACAATCGTAATGAAGCAAGAACTGCAAATAACATTACTCTCACGAATTTCAATGAAAATAATAAAGCTTCTGAACAGAGGGAAATAAATAGCTATTTTACAAATTTTAATGAACTTAAAAACATAATTAAAAATCTTAAAAATAAAACTTCATTTGGAATGAATGGTGTCCCTAATATAATAATAAAAAACTTGAGTGACAAAATTATAAATAAATACGTGATTCTGTTCAATAACGCACTTAATCACTCATATTTCCCAAATTCATGGAAAACAACTAGAGTAATAATAATAAAAAAACCAGGCAAAGATCCAACAGATCCTAACAACTATCGCCCTATTAGCTTACTACCAAGTATAAGTAAAACATACGAAGTTTTAATCAATGACAAAATTAGTAACTTTATTCGCGAAAATGACATTATGCCTGAAAATCAATTTGGTTTTAGACATAAACACAGTACGATACATGCGATTACGAAGTTAACTTCTGATATATGTTGGTATATAAACAATGGTTCTGCGATAGGAGCTTGCCTCGTGGACATTGAAAAGGCTTTTAACTCAGTTTGGATCGACGGATTAATAATGAAACTTCTGAATTTAAAATTCCCCCAACATTTGGTTAATCTAGTACACAGTATGATAAGCAACAATAAATTCTATGTTACATCAAATAATGAAGTAATTGTTGGTAATGTTAAAAAAATACCTAATGGACTACAACAAGGTGCTGTTAATTCCCCGATTTTGTTTTCTTTATATATATTAGAATTATTAAATATGCTTAACAGATTAAAAGGTTCTAATTTCACAATTGCTTTTGCTGATGACATTATAATATATTCAGCTAATGACAGAGTAGAAAAAATACAACTAGAAACACAAAAAATGATTAATATAATAAAAGATTACTGCAAAATATGGTTGTTAAAAATAAATTTCACAAAATGCCAAACAATACTCTTTCGTGATACGTATAATCATTTGAATTACAACCTAAAAACTAACTGGAAAAAGTTCAAAATAAAGGATGTAAATAATGTAACAATAAATAATAAAGAAACTGTAAAATATCTGGGTGTTTATTTACAGAGAAATCTAAAATATATAGAACATGTAAAAAGAACCTTGCAAAATGGTAATAAAGCATTTTTCGCATGCAAACGCTTATTTTACAATAAATTTGTTAGTACAAGGGTAAAAGTAATAGCATATCAAACCCTGGTTAGACCGACGTTGACATATGGTATTCCTATATGGTACAATATAAGCGCTAGCTTAATGGAAAAGTTCAGGTTATTTGAGAGAAAGTGCATAAGAGTATGTATAAACAAATCAAAAAAGCCGGAGACTGAGTACAAACATTTTTACTCCAATAAATATTTGTACGAAGTGTCAAACATAAACAGAATCGATAGTTTTATGATAAAACTAATTCGTAAGCATTATGAGAGAGCATTAAATACTTCAGAGAATGGTTTAATATCACATATATTCTACCACAATGAAGAATACATTAAAAAGACGCTGCTCACAGGATTTATTCCCCCTGAGTACTTTATCTACTTGGATAGATATGGTTTTATACAAAACCAAATGCATGTCCCTATTCTATATCACTATAGAAGACGGGCTACATGTAAAATAATTGATTATGACCCGGCGAATATTAACGGAGAAAATTTGAAGTATGATATGAGTATACCTGATAGGGATGCATTAATCACCCGAAGATATTGGTGGTTAGAGGAGTCATAACGAGTGTTGTCGAAGAGAAATTGAATTAATTAGTTTCTAACTAATGTTAGTTGTAACTATAGGCTAAGTTAGGTTAAGTTAGGTTAAGTAATTTTATCTTAAAAAAGATTCTATACATTGTTTTTTCAAACCCATTTTCAATGTGAATTATGTTTTTTTAGAATCCTTTAAAAAAGTAAATTAATTAAAAAAAGATTAATAATTAACCAAATGAAATTTTATTAATAATTTAACAAAAAAAATTTTTACATTTTAAATGTTAAAAAAAATATAGAAATAAACCTTGTTTTTGTTAACTTTATTCTAGGTTAAGATAGACTAAGACTTTATTAAATGTGGTAAATAAAAAAAAAAAAAAAGTTAAAACAAAAAAAAAAAAAAAAAAAATCTTTATTTAAGTATTTCTAAGAATTTTATGATATTTAAACAATTGGTATTTAAAATTCATGAAATTGCAAGGGCTATAGAAAATAATTAAAATATTTAAATTACATCAAATATTTTAAATTTTTCGAATCGTATTATAAACAAATACTTAATATGCAACAAAATAGGAATCCTTTATATTTTAAGAAATTAAGAATTGCATTTAAGAATGCAATAGAATATATGTAAACAATGCTAAGAAAATGTATATATATTTACGCACACATATACATGTATGTATTTGAGTGCTTATAAGCCTATGAATTTATTTAAATTTAAAAATTTACAAATATTTATGTTGGTATTTAAAAAGGATATTATTGGTATGATAAATGAGTCAAAATTAAATATTATAATAATTGTGTGTGTGTATGTAAATTTTCATTGTATACTTTATTTGTATTGTTTTTTTTTTTGTCCTTTCAAACTCCTATTGAGGAGCATAGGGCTTCGATTAAACCTCTTCATCTCTCTCTATTTTGGGCGATAGGTCTTATTTGCGCCCAAGTTTTGCCTGCAGCTATTATTTCCTTTTTTTATTGTTCTTCGCCATGTATTCTTAGGTCTGCCGATGTTTCTCCTACCCTGGGGATTCCATTCCAATGCCTGCTTTGCTATAGATTGTTCTGGCCTCCTAAGTATATGACCTATATTTTTTCTTTCTTATTTGATTTTCTATAGGGTCCTGTTTGCATAGATCCCATAGGTCGCTGTTTCTTATTCTGTTGGGCCAGAATATCCGGCATATGATGCGGAGGCATTTATTTGTGAAGGCCTACATTTTATTAATGTCTTTCTTGTTCATTAGCCAGGTTTCACTGCCGTATAATATTACTGACTTGACACAGGCGTCGAAGACCCTCAGCTTGACATTCCTTGAAAGTTGTGTGGAGTTGTTATTTGTATTGTAACTTATACATTTTCTTGATTTTCACTATTTCAACATGAAATTAAAACAAAAAATCAATAAATTAAATTTATCAACCATTAAACGATTTGAATAACATTATATTGCTTAAATTTAGTACTAAAAACTTAATACTATACAAAGTTGAAGTGTCCAACTGTAATTTAAGTTTTGAGATAATTTCAGTTCTAACTATAATTTCTTTGTTCTATAATTTTACTATGATCTTTTAATGCCTATCTTCATTATACTTTCAATATTTTGACTCATTGTTATAAATAATTCTATTAAAATTTGTGTTTTAATTTGGTTAACCAGATTTTCGATTTTATTCTCAAAACAAAAATGATGGAACCAATATTTTATTAGAATTTTACTCTGTTTATCAGTTCATCAATCCGTTTGCCTGAAATTACTCAGCAGCAAAACAATATTACAACTAATTTTATTCTGACTAAGACTAATAGTCATAAATATTTGAAAGCTTAATGTCCTGCTAATTTTAATCAAAATTCAATTGTCAGTCGTACTTAATTCTAATATGCCCCCTAAATATATACAATGCAAGACCCATAATTGATTATAAGTAAATATTATTTTATTGCAAGCTAATTTCTCACATTTCCGCCCTGCTATTTCAAAAATCTGCTTGATCGATTCCTTGTATATCAAACACAATTTCTCTCATAAAACATATTGATTTAAATTCTTGGGAAGGCACAATATTTCAAATCACAATATTGTATAATTATTCTTAAAATTAAGATTATCAAAACATAAAAAAGGGATTTAAAATTTTCCATTAACAATTAATTATTTTGAAAAATTTTATTATTTTTTATGCTATAGCTATTCAAAATGGAAATTTTTTTTTTTTCAAAAGAAAATCTTGTAATAATCATTATCCCTTTTTTCCATATTATTTCTGTTCATTTCTTATAAAAAATTCAAATGATTTTTTCTACTGTAGAACATAATTTAAATAACATGATTTTTATTTTTTTGTGTATTAAGGTTGAATATCCTCTCCAGTAGTGTTGCATATTTCTATTTCAATTTATTAGTTATGGTGTTGTCGTTATATTTTGTAAAGCATTGTAAATTGTTTTGGACAAAAATTAGAACAATTACTTTCTTTATAAATAAATTATTAGTTTTGATATGAAAATTGTGTTTTTGAGAGTAATCTACCAATCTTGACTCCCAAAATTGCAATTATACAACATTAATACAAAATTCAGCTTATCAATTGTAATTGCTGAATAGTCTATATAACAATACAGTATTACTACAATTCTGAAGTCACGATAACCCTATAAATAAAGGACCAATTTGAAACGATCCCGTTTTAAAATCAGTCCAGATCAACATCTATTAATTTACTGATCTATATTAATTTTATGACAAATGACATGTCAGATTAGTATAATGTCTTCAAATATACATGTTGCTAATAATATTAGTCACCTATAACATATAAGAACACTATATAATATAAGCAGAGAATTTAAAGTATAATCAACAAAGTGGAATTGTCTATGACACCTCAAAAATTCTTAATTAAAAAACTGAAATTTTATAAAACTTTTCAAAATTATAAATTCAAGAGGTTGTTTTTTTACACTTAACCGCTTAAGAATATTTTGAACTATAATTAAATATTATACACGACAACACTTGAATCAAACTTGAAAATTAAAAAGAAAATATTTTCTAAATCAAAAAATTAGATGGGTATAGCTACTTATACCATATTTTGTTTTTTGCTCCACTTACACCATTTTCTCATACAATTTTTAAAAACAGAACCAACAAGAACTTTTGTTTCAAATATAAATGAAAAAACTACTGACCAGAAGAAGAATGTCCAAAGATTTGTATACATTCTATATATATCATTTTATGAGCTAAATTTTAAGGAGCACTTCAAGAAGGAATGTAAAAGCAAAAACAAAAAAATTTTTATTAACAACTTTTCCATTTTTATTTTCCTTCATTTTTTTGGTTTCTCTCATCTTAAATTTTGTTATTATAATTATTTTTTGTTATTATATAATTATCATTATGTAACATCATAATATCTCATGGCTCTTTTTTTGAAATTCTTAACGGTATGATAAATTTGAATAAAATATGAAAACAAACCATTTTTCTCCTTTTTTTTTATGTAAATTTCAATGAAAACAAGGAAGAACTAATAAATAAAGTATCCTTCCTTAATGATTACAACTTACAACGAAAATATACACAGTAGAGATTTCTACTCACAATCAGGGAATATACGGAGAGAGCAAAAAAATAAGTTTTACTAAAAATTTCCAACACGTTCTTCATTTTGTTTTACAAAAAAATTGTTATTTTTGTTATTGTTAAGGGAATCAAAATGACACGAATAGATAATGTGGAGAGGGCAGTAGAAAAAAAATGGCATAACAATTAGAAAACACTATATATATACAAATGTACCTGACATGAAAGGAACAACCAAGAGGGTAAAGGTGAAATTTATCTGCCATGGCACCAGAAACAGAATAAATACTGAATTATCTATGTCCTTAAATCTCTCTTCAACTTTACTCTAAAATCCAACAATTTAAAATGAAGAGGTTAAATATTATTGGACAATGAAAAGAAATGTGAAAAGACGGGCTAAAGAAACAGAGTTGGGAGAAGGAGGCTGTAATAAATTTAATTTTTTTAAGAGCGTAGAGAGGAAGGATAGAAAAATTTATTACTTTTATATTTTTTTATTATTTTTTATAATTTTATCCTTTTTTTTTGTTTAATTATATTCTGTCGGGAAATAGAATTATGATGACTTTTATTCTATTTACAGTTTAGAATGACCATTCGTTACCTAACTCTTATTTTGTATTTTCTGACTTAAACAATAGAGAAAATCGCTTTAAAAATAAAAATGAAGAGAAAGAAAAAAAAACAGATGTTTTTTTTTCTCATTTAATTTTTCTTAACAAGCTGAAAAGCAGGTGAGCAATTAAAATCATTTTTTTTTTTTTCTTTTAACTCTTCCCTTTTTTTTCTCTCTCTCTCTCTCTTTTTAATTGCTATATATAAAGCGCAAAATTTCTATTCTTCGTTAATTATAAAATTGTTAATTATTTATAAAAATGGACGATCTAGTAACCAGAAGCAGCTGGTAATGTAACCAGAAGCAGCTTTAGAAAGTAATTAGTAAATAACAACAATTAGGCGGAAAATTGAAATCGGACTTTCACTGAAACAGAAATGCTGTAGCACAATTTCTAATTCGTATTTTAATTGTTATATAAAATTAAAATAAACATCAAATCTCAATTTATTTTGGAATAGGCTTTTGAAGGCTACAAATCATACAGGATTTTCTAATAGGCAAAAAAATTTTTTGCCTATTAGAAAATCCTGTATGAATAAAGATTTTCTAATGCAAAAAAATTTTCAAAAATATTAAATACGGTTTTTCTTATAAGCAGATTGCCCGTGAATTTTAATAATAAACAATTTAATAATCCTAAAAATAAAAAATCCTTTATGCCAAAAAGGCACGAGTTTCATTAAATTTTGTTTGTTTTTCAAATTTAATTTTAGTTTTTAATTTCATAATATATTTTTTTAACAAAGTACGAGTACTATAATTAATGTTAAGCATAAAGAATTTCCTACTTATCTTTCAACATTTATAAAATGGCCGGCTTTTATTAAAAAAACACTGAAATTCCGTTTCAATACCTTGAATTGAAGGTGTTTGCCACCGGAATTTCATCGAATAAATGTCAACCTGGGTTTTAAATATTGTGGAATTCAATGTACAGTTTCTCCAATTTTGATTAATATTCCTGAATTTTATAAAATTTTGAGATAAGAGTAAAGATTATTCACTATAATAGACAAACTTCGAAATTTAGAGGATCTTCTAGTAATTGTTAAACGGAAATCAACTAGGATTCCTAGGAAAGATACCAGAAGGTTGCATTGATCTCTGAATATTATTGACTTACTGCTAAAAATTATTTCTCTGGTAACTAATCCTTTATTTGTAAATTTTGTTTATCCTTAAAAAATATTATAAGCCTACAGCAAATTCAATATACTTTTATGTACTTATATGAGAATTAAATCTTATATTTAATAAATAACACCCTCGAGACATTATTATAAAAATGTTATTATAAGAAAACAATATAAGACATAAGTCAATCGCACTTTCAATAAATTTCAATAAATATTAATGGATCATTGAATTTTATAAAAAAAAAGCAAAATATTTCCCAAAATACCAATTGAAAATGTTTAAGAATTTTCCATATAGGAAACCAATAAAAATTAAATTCAAATTATACTTTTTAAGAAAAATGAATAAATTTCTTTCAAAATTTTTATATATTTCGTAACCCTTCAAGAAATTTATTTGCAATTATTTATGTATAAAAATTGTACTTTTATGGCCACTAAGGAGCATTCAATCATCTCTACAGAAACTTAGCAATACACAATAAATTTAATTTTTAACAAGAAGAAATTTTTAATAAAAATATTATATTTTAAATAATAAATCCATCAAATATGAACTTATATTCTAACAGAGTGGCATATAGTTAGTATTGCATACCGTTTTTCAAAATTGTATCTGCATACTATGTACAAAAATATTGAAATCCTTATCAACAACCGGTACATGATTTATTCAGAAACTTTCACTTTTGCCAAGCAACATTTAAATCATTTAAATTCCTTAAGACATTCATCCGTGTTGAAAAATAGCCATGAAGATAATTGCATAGATAACAATTTAAAACTACTGCTTACTTTGGAAAAACTATTCTCGGGTATTAACTGCTATTATATAATCCTTGGGAGCTAATAATCTCGAATCATATCTGACACTAGCAATCTCTATCCTGAGAGTTTTAGACTTCTTATTTTAACCTTATAGTACAATAGTCTTCGTTTATATACTCACAAATTTTGGATGATTTTGAAAAAAATAATGCGATAATAATTGTATTGTTTGCAATTGCGTCTGTTTGTTCTATCAGACCACTGCAACAATTACAATTTGATAAATAAGAATTAGTAGCAATCATCTCGAAATTAGTAGTAATCATCTAAACATCTCGAATTTTGTAATGAAATTTTCAATCTTGTCATCATTTAGAACAGATTCTTCATAATAACATTACAGAACTTACCCATATTGCGGACTGTTACGTTAGAGAGTACTAAATTGTAAGAAATATTTACTCTCAAAAATACGTGAGTAAATTACTGTTAGTGTTACTCTTCTTATTCTCATTCTCATTTCAAAAATTAAATATATTGAAAATTATTGCTGTCATCAACTGATTGCTTTGTGTATCTCTTTTAGATCTACTGTAATATTTCTACGGGATAGCTTCTACATAAATTCAGAAAAATTTTCAATACTTTTATAAATTTAAAAATATAAAAATTTTTTTTCAAATAAGAAATTCCCAAAATATCCTTAAAGAAAATCATAAATCACACTTTCATTCATTTTGCAAATTTAAATAGAAAATTAATGATTCCTTAAAAATTTTTACTAAAAAATTATAAATAATTCTCAATAATTTCTCTAAATATCCTTTATTACCAAAATATATATTTGGAATTCACAACAAATAAATAATCTGCTCTAATAAAAATTATTTTAGCTTATCGGGATTAATAAATTCAATTGAATTTATTTTTAGGTCAAATTTCGTGAATTTCAAATCGTAATTTATTTTAAAAATTTATATAAAAAGTTTTTACGATATATGCAGAGCATTTTGTTCCAATTTTTATGCTTTGATTTTTTTTAAATCATTAATCAAAGTCTTGTTAAATACAATATAAATCTATTATTTATTTTTTTATAGTGATAATCAATCAAATAAATTCATCAAATTATAAAAAAAAAATAACCAAAAAAAAATGTCACATTCGCGCTCATTCAATTTTGTATAACAAATTTGTAAATAAATTTTGCATACACAAACCCCCCAAAGAAATTTTGTCCCATACAAGCAAAAAATTTATTTTTAATCCCATACAAGCAAAAATTACTTTTATTCTGGTTTTTTGTTCGAGGGAAATTTTGAAAGAACGTGGCTGTTAGTTTGATTCAGTTCGTCCGACTGTAGGTCTGTGTACCCGTTTACTAAGTTTCAGCATAGATGTATTGAAATTTCATTCTATTTAGCAAACTGTTGCTCTGAAATAAAAATTTTCGCCTTTCCAGCCTTAAGGACATTTAAAGCAAGCAATTCAGAGCCATTACTCACTACGATATAAATGTTTCACACCTTAATTTTCTGAAACTAAAAGGAATCTTTCGCTTCCGAATCATTGTTTCTGCTATCAACAAAAAAAATTAAATTTTCTTTGTTTTTCTTAAATGTCTGCCACTAAAAAATTATTGAAAATATTGATCAAAATAAAAATTAAATTTATTAAGAAAATTAAGTTACCCGTACAATTTAATTGTTATACTAGAACAACACCTGGGTGCGGTAGACCTACTTCACGGATCATGTCAACCAACTAACCAGAACAACGTCTTTGCCTCATATTAATTCCTTATTATAACCACAGCGGGCCTAGGTAGCCCAGGTGTACCCTTCGGGAAGCCGTGTAATAACCTCTTCCTTATTATTAATACTCCCCCCCCCCCTCCCGTATATATATGCAATAATATTTAATTATTAAATTATTTAAGTCTAATCTATGAACACATCTAATTACACAAAAAAATCAATACGAAATGTGCTACTTTATAATCACCGATTCGATTATGATCGACTATATGTTTTTTTTTAGTAATTTTTATAATTTATAAAAAAAATCTATTAAATAAAAATTTATTAAATTTTTATTGCAATAAAATTTTTAAGTTTTTTTTTTTGTCATGGATCACGTTTTTCCACAACATTATTTGTTTATTTAATAAAATAATTCACGAAAAAAAAATCAACTTTGAAAATAATATAACAAAATGATTTTGCCAAAAATTTTCCACAAACTAGGTCACAATATTTTTTTTTATTAACACAATATCATATTACAAAACAATAACGCCTGAAAGTTGGCAAATATTTTATATTCAACAATATTGTAGCATTGTTCTTAGTTTAAAATTGATATTTTAAATTTCTAGCCTAATTACATAAATTGAATTTAAAATTTAATAAAATTTGAGTAAAATTATAGGAACATGAAGCTTTCTTAAATCTTTGTTAATTGAAGAGTCGTGAAGAGTAGTTCATTTTTTATTAATATTATGGTTCTTGGAATAATAGCAACAAATTTTTGAATATTTTTATTTTACTCAAAATCTAATTACTTTACCAAATTCACAAATCAAATACAAAAATAAATTTTCGTAAAATTCATTTTGATAAATTTGGTTTGGGACCATTCCCACTGTACACAAATAATGCTTTATCTCATATCATGAGTTATTTGTAGTACTTCTTGGACTTCTTCACCAACAATATTTTTATAAATAAATTTTTTATCAGTTACAAAGTTAAATAAATAATATTTTGTTTAATTTTTCATAAATGTTATACAAAAATAACAAAAATAATAATATTTATTATATAATCAGAATATTTTTCTAAAAATATTAAATTTTAAAATTTTCTTGTTTTCCAAAGATGATAATTTCCCAATAGGATTTTATTCAACAATAGCGATAATGCCAACAAAAAATGCATACATTTATATTTTGTATCTTCTTGCTTCTTCTTCTTATATTTTCCCTTAAGCAACTATAACATGAGCTTCCAGCTATTTTTGAAAGCACAAAAACAAAAACAAATTTTTTTTTCTCTTTATTTGAAAATTTTCCCATTTATTCACATTTTCAAAACAAGTTAACACAGCCCCATATACAAAAATAGAAAAAAAACCAAAATGAAAAACCAAAAACCACAAAATTTTACATTTATTGTCTTTTGAGACAAACAGAATTTTGTTAAAAAAAAAGAAAAGCGGAAGAAAATGAAAGAAAAATAGCGAGAAAATAAAAAAAGAGGAAAATCTTAGTCGCTGTATTTGACAACAAAATTGACAAACTTTTTTTTTTGTTTTTAGTGGTTTGTTATTTTCTTCCTCTTATTCAGAGATTTAACTCGTTATTCTTATGTGACACGAGAATTGAAATTGGTTTGATTTTGTGTTTTTCAATTCAATTCTACACATACAATTTATATTAGTTTTGATTTCAACTTAAAAGAAAATTTAACAAATTCTTAAGTTGAGAAAAAAATTAAATTTATTTAAAAAAAATTTTAGGAACATATTTAACCCTATTACTCGAAAGAACGTAAAATTGAATCAGTCACTCAAAATATTTTACACACTCCAACTATATTTTAGAATGAATGATGATAGATTTCCATTGAGTGGGTTTTACATTGTAATGTTTGTATTACAACAGATTTCAATTTAAACCATTCAACAAACTCTTATTGATTTCGACTACCCGATATTCGAATGACTAAAATTTTGACGGAATTATAGTAAAGTAAACTCGCTCATAAATATTAAAATGTGTTTGAGTATAATCTCTCGCCTCTCCAGATATCTTCAGCGTTTGAAATATTCCATAGTCTATTATGAAAGAGAAAACATTCTTCCTATAAACATTTCTCTCAATTATTGTATGTAAAAACAAAGCTAACCATTATGGGACCCTTAAAATTTGTTAGTTACGCAAACAGGCTTTTATAATTTACATTAACATTGACGTTTGAAAGTTCTCTGAAAATATTAGAAATCATGAAATGTGAATCAATTTTTCGGGCCAAGTTGATGGCCATAATCACTTTAGCTTTAATATTACTGATTTTATAACCCTGCTCTTAAAATATTTGGCAAATGTTAATTTCTCGTGCAATACAGTCATTCAAATTAATATTATGTTATAATAAACATTATAATTTATGTATATAGTAAAGGGTTAAATAAAAATTTTCTACAATCAAAGCAAAGAGAAATTAACTTAAAAAAAATTCCATAAGGAGGCGATCTAAAAACCAGATATCAAATGCATACTTGAAAATCCTTATTCTAGTTGACAAACAAGTTAAAAACAATTTTTGTTTATGGCAATACAAAATAAAAAATTGTCCATTATTGTGGTAGATCTATGGATAAAAGAGTAAAATGGTAGCTCAACAATTTATAAATACACTTCGGATGTGTGTGTGTGTGTGTGTTTGTAGATTTATAAAAATTAATTTTAAATTAAAAATATAAATTTCACATTTTACAGAGTAAAAATAAAAAATAATTGCCTTGGTAAAATTAACCACAAAATTTTTTAAAAAAAATTTCAAATTTATAATCGAAAATTTTTAAAATTTTTATTTAAAATCGAAAATTTGTTGTAAAAACGACAGAAGTTATGCAAAATGTTAGATGCAACAAAATGTTCAATGACGATGAAACAACTCGAACATGTTTGAAATGAATTTGCGTATACTAATTTTAAATTTATTAATTGTTCAATAAACTTTAATGTTAATATTTGGTTCGTTAAATTTAGATGAAAGAGAATTTTTTTGGGTTTAATCTTTGTTGTAAGAACAAGTTTCGAGCCCTACTCGCACATATTTAAAAACTTTAATTTTTTTCGATGGTTGATGCAAAAGAAATTTTTGTATGACACTCTTGATCAAAAATGATAACAAACGCTCACATCAGCATTTTATTTCTTATAAACACTAAAAATTATTTACTTTTTTGTCAAATCATTATCATCCAAACTTCTAAATTATCCTAGACCTAGACTACCAACTTTAAATGTTTACGAATAATACATAAAAGTTTCATATATCCTTTTCCAAATTACAATTTTCACATTATTGTATAAAACAAATGAGAGAAGCCATTTTTCATATCCGCCATATTATTTTCTTTTACCTTCCTTATACTTTTACCATTTCAGTGTTTTCCTTTTTCTGTATACACACATATTTCCGTTTTTGGTTAGTATTCAACGGAAATTAACAGGTGAATTAAAGGATGAAAGAAAAATGAAAAACTATATTGAAAAAGTTATATTGGAAAATGATTTTTCACTTTACGTATACTCAGTTGATGTAGATGAAATAACAGAAAAAATTAGAGATCAAGAGTGTTAAAATCGAAATCGAAATTATTTGAAAAAATCAATTTTATTTATTTAAGCAATTTATTTTGAATAACTTTTGAAGAAAATCCATTCACAAAGATATTTAAGTCATTCTGATAATATTTTCGTTCCTTATTGCATTTCTGTCATGAAATTTTCCGAATGTGGTCAAAATTTAATAAAATGCAATAAACCGAATTTTCTTATTAAAAATTCGCTTGATAGTAGTGACTATCAACAATTAAAATGTAAGGAGTTGACGATAACTGAAGTTCGGTTAGTTTTGGAAGGAGGAGCAAATATCAAAAACCAGGACAATATTCTAAAAAAATAAATATTTTTCTATAAAATCTACAGACTATAAAAAACTGTTGGACTTCTACAGCTAAAAATCTGTATGGACGTTTTGAGAAAAATTAGAAAAAAAAACAAGTTTTAGAGCTATTTTTCCATAAAACTCCTCAGCTATTTACTATTTTACGAATAAACAAAAGGCTGTCTTTCTACTTTTGCGAACTGCAACAGTATTTTTTGGTTTCGGGATATCAATGTGATGTAAAACATGATTTTGAGAAGCAGATGTACTCATTTTTGAGCTACAACCTGTTTAATCGATGCCAGATTTCTCCTTCATATAAATAAAATTTAATAACTTGGAAGTCATGCAACATAGGGTAATTATTAGGCACTTAATTTTAAAGCTATTTGATAGATCTTTATTGTGGTTTTTACAATATTACCTTCAGTTTTCGAGAAAAAGTTACCTAAAGCTAGCAAAATTTTAGATTTTTTTTTTTGTTTTGGAATTTTTTTTTAAAAAACACGAAATTTCTCGAAAATTTTTATTATAATTTTTTTTTTTTCAATAGGCTACAATGAGAGATAGAAATTTTTTACACAATATTTTCTTCAGAATCTCATATAGTTTTGCTCTCATTCATACAATTTATTGCTAAAAATCGGTCAAAGAATCTTCTTTGAGAAATTATTTGCAACTTTATGCAAAACACTTTGCATATATGAGATAATGAAGATCCAACACAGTATCATGATTTGGCAGTAAAAGAAATCGATTCTATTAATCTCACATCAAGTTCAAATTTTATAGCAATGAACTTATTAAAGACCCATCTAAATTGTGAGAAAATCAAAAAATTTTTTGTGGTAAAATTAAAATAATTTTAATATCCTCAACAAAAAATTCAAATTCTAGTGAACACTAAAATCCAAACATTATTAGAAAATTTCAATTTAGCCGACAATTTATCACATATAAAACAAAGCAATCATGTCAATGACCTATTTTATTATTTTCCATTCTATATTTTAATATCCTTAATACAAGGTAGAGAAAAAGGACAATCAAATGATAATGAAGTTTATCGATTTTGTACTTTTGTTTTGTTTTGTTTTTTTTTTTATTACAATTATAAATACCTTTTATATTTTAGAGTATAATAAAAACTGCTCAAAATGTCGAATAACTATTTTGTTGCCAATTCATTGTCTTAATTCAACTATTTCCGGATTTAGTAAAATGGAAATGAAATGAAAACAAAATTACTAAAAAATTTTAACCATTTTTTTCTTTAATATTTTTAATGTATAACATTTTTAGTCTATTAATTCATTCATAAAATTCCGAAATGAACATGAAACTTCGAAATAATACAAAATAGAATAGGTACAGAAATTTTTTTTTCCTCAATCTATATTAATTGCGGAAATAACTTTACAAGGGGTTTGAGTTTTAATTTTTTTTTTTTTCAAAAAAAAAAAATTTTTTTATCACCTTTGTATTGTTCTTCTATAAAACTACAAATATTTTGGATATTTACATGCTATACACCAATACTATATTGAAATGAATTTTTTTTTTTGAATGAATGAATGAACAAAATTATCAACAATTTAATAATAATTTTGAAATAGTCAGTCTACATAGTATTACAGTTGGGTAGTTGTGGGTGTATATGTTTGCCTACATGTATTATATACTTATATATAAAAAGACTTACTTATAACACGCCAAGTTGCGTGTCTTTTAATTTAAATCACTTCCGATTTCAGCTTTTCTACTTTTTATTCTATGTGTGTACAATTTCTAAATATCTTGAATGGATTATAAGATGAATCATATACATAAAAGCAGCTGAAATACCCTAAATCTAGAAGTTAAGGGTTGTTCAACATTGGTGTAAATTTTTTTTTTAATTGAATAGGTAAAAATTGATTAGATGAAGTTTGTGTTGTCACTGGTCAATACTCGTACTATGTTTTTAAATACTAATTTTCAATACAATTTCTTAGATCTGCCATACAAATTTGGGAATACGTCAGAATTCAGTAGAAATTATGCATTTCGATAAAGACAAATTTCGATTTAATCTTCAATTCCGTCTACTGATTTTTCAGTAATTTGTGTGACGTAGATATTTTCGAAAATAATAAGACGTTATCTTGCAGCTCTAGTGTACTCAACAAATAAATTTTCTATACTTTGGAATGCTATATGCTAATGAGGAAAAATTTTTGGAGGATATTTATTAAAATGATTATTGAAAATTACAAAATATTACACAGATTAAATAATTGCACAAAATAATTTAAGTAAAATCATCAATTCATTGTGTTATGTATGGAGGAGCAAAATTGATCCTTGTACTAGGTCGCGGTGCGCTATTACCCCGGTTATACAAAATTTACAATCTACAAAATAATTCAGAAATTAATTCTCATTTCTAACTGTAAATGGTTGTCCTTCTTTACGTTTTCTTTAAAGTTTTTCAATTGTTGGGTGTCAAGTAGACGAAAATAAGTATATACAGCTGACTTAAAAAGAGATTTTTATTACGTACATTATTATTGTAATTAATAAAGAAATATTCATTTTATATATGGCACTACTATGTATATATGTATGGCTTTCTCAAGGATATTATAAAGAAATTTTTGTTGAATTTTAAAAGCCTTAATAAGAAAAACAACACTATACGTATAATAAAAATCTTAGTAATAAACAAATGTTTTCCTCATGTGTTTGCTTTTTTCTAATATAAAATTATGTACGTACATAAGTACATATGTATTAAAACGTACGTATATGTATGTTTATGTGTATAAAAACATAAAATTATACAATACTATAAAAGACCGGACATATGTTTACATAATAAAACGGGGAATATAAAATTATGGATTTGAAAAGGAAATCAGGAAGGAAGATAGCATTGTGTCACGGAAATCTATTATTATACAATATACGAATTTGTTGTTGCTCTTAACTATTATTTATTATAAAATGTAAAAAAAGGAAAGCATTTTCTGTTCATATATATGGTTTTTATTCTTTTATTCGGAATTTGAAAAATTAATGAACTTTCATTGTTATTTCCATTTCACAAGGCATTCAGAAATAAAAACAACTATGTCGGATGATTATAGTAATAAGAACTTTAATTATAAAGTGAATAGAATTTAAAAACATATACTATACATGGATTTTAAAATATGCGACTTATTAAACATGACTTTTTGCTATAAAGAGGCCAAAGCCACTGCATACATTTTCAGCAAATCAAGGTTTCAAAATGAAAATTTGTACTTGAACTAATTCGTTTATTTAATTTTTAAATTAGTTTCTCGCTATAGCATCGATAGTTGTATATTCCAATACTTAGCGAACAGAAATTGTTAATGGTAAATGGTAAACAATGTTCTACAATATGAAAATGAAATGAAACTTGAATTTAAATTTGGTGTCCTTGATATAATCAAAATCCTAATAGTAAATTTATAAGTGATCCACATAGACTTACAACTTAATTTCACATAATTAAAATATTTGTTAGTAGGATATAAATTATAATAATTACACGCAAGCAACACACAATACAAACAACATGGTAATTCACAAAAATACTATGTAAGAATTCAAAATAGTTTCGAAGTTGTAACAATTTCGTATAAGAACAACCACTTATATTTTATAAATTATTAAATAATTATGCAATAAATTTAATATCGTAACAATTTTAATAATTTTCTTTTTTTGTTTTGGTTTTGTTGTTTGTGCTTTAATTTTCCTACTTCATTATTTATTCACTTAATTTTAACAAGACTTTAATTCTACATCAAATTAAACAAATATTTTTTTCCCCTTATTTATTATAATGACCGCTATAATTACCTTTGTCAAATATTTAATCACGTAAATTCTCGTATATTACATGTATGTATGTACATTGTATTTGTATAGCATGAATGTGTATAAAAAAAAATTAACCAAAAAATTTAACCAGAATAGAATAGGAATGATTTACTAACAACACTCAAAAATATTTAAAAAAAAAATTGCATATTTTTAGGATAATTTAAAATTTAATTGGAATTGTAATAATAATCCTAATAGATCATTTAAAATGGACTTGAAAAGCTTTACAAGTTTAATGAGAAATTATACAGGAAAATTATAGAAAATTAGCCCGCCGTACTCCATGTTCAGTCACAATGTTCTGACGCTAAATTTCAAAAAGAAGTTCGGAGAAAAATTGAAACCAATCGAATTTCAAGCACAATTTATTTTTTATTCAAAAAATTTAACATATGAGTATATTTTAATAGTGAACTTGCTAAAAACCGCCAACTGAACTAATCTGCATGGGTTCTAGAAATGAAATAACTGCAATATTATTCTGATATGAATTATACGAGCTGGACCAGCCAACTCAGCCGCCTAAACAAAATTTTCTCTAACAATGGAAAATTAGTTTGTAGAGCCTTGTCAACTGAGAAGTCGGGACTCTAAAAAGACTCAAATGGTGTCAAAATATAAAATATATCCAATGGAACAGGAAAGCTAAAAGAAGAATTAGAATTTACAGATTAAATTCATTGTTACTGCAATTTGTTATTTGTACTTTTTCTTTCGGACATATGTACATAATACTAGAATCGCATAAAATAATCAACTCAATATTTTTAAGTCTACAATAAACATTTTAAATAACAACCAACTCTTCACTAGAGCGTAGTATCGAGTCTCTATTTTAGAATAGTTCCATACTATTATTTTTGAAAAAAATGAAAAGCGTACCAAATGAATAATGAATGTTAACCTGTACAACTTTTTAAATATTTTCATTTTTAATTTTTTGTTTAAAGTTTTTATATACTATGAAAATTTGTGAACAATAAAAATTTCATCGTCCAATAGTCCACTTAACCAAAAATGTCCCTTTAATACGGTCACACAAAAAAATACAAAAAAAAAAAATGTAGAGTTAATTTTTCAATTCCTACAAAACTGTTCAAATTAAAAATAGGGGAGCCCAAAAAAAACGTTTTTTTTTGTTGTACGTGAATAACTTGAACATGTCCTAAAGCTCATTGTATATAAATAAATGTATGCTTAAACTGTTATATTTAAATTGTACTCGATTCTACCATAATATAGCCCTATATTTATTCATACACAGGCATTTTTATCGATTTCCTGAATGAAGGGGAAAAAAAAATTCTGTGTTGTGATTTTCTGTATCAAATTTTTACTGAAATTAATTTCTTCCTCTTATTTATTTGTGCTTTAGCTCTTAAATTGCTGAAAAATTGTAATTAATGGTTTTAATTTAAGCATTAAATTTTTTTGGGGTAAATCAGAAGATTTATTTACCTGATATTTTGATTACGCGTACACATTTCTTATTATTGACACAATTCATTTGGGCACATGGTATCATGTACACAATGTCAAATTGTACAAGGATATTAAATGATTGACACGGTGTAACTTTGGCAATTCTTTTGAAATATTTTAATAAGAAAAAGTTTTCTAATTGAAAATTAATTTCAATTGTGTTTATTATGTAAAATTTTCTTTGGTATTTCTAACAAAATTTTTACAAAATTATGTACAATTTCGCCGCAATAAGGGAGGTATTGTTAACAAACAAAATTTTTCAACTTAAATTTACAAAAGAAACACTGGGACGGACTTCCTCCATTAAAGAAACGCAAATAAATATCAGTTTTCCTGTAATGTTGGTAAGTAGATTTTAGTCTAACTTCAAATCCAAGAAAGCTTGATGAATACCTAAAATTAATCAAATTTTGAAGTAAATTCGGACCTATAATCTGACTGATTGTCGATCATTTGTAAGAAAATGACTATTCGATCATTTCAAAGAAAATAATTTATGTTTAAGCTTTCCCTGACAATGTTCTAAGTATATTAGAATAAGACTAATAAAAGCCGAACTAGCGGAAATATCGTTCTAAAATAATATAGCGTGGTCGCACATGTTTCAATCCCATCATATGAACAATATGGTTATATGTATACAAGATGTGAGCAATATAGCAATTTTAATCTTAATCAAGTAATGAAGGCATTGTGTTAAATTTTACCTTTACTGGAACTATAAACATCCTAAGTGATCTAATGGTTATCCTAATGTACAAGTAAACATTGAATATTTAAGTACATGTTAGCGTAATTTTAAAAATAAAAAATCTTAAAGTTTTTCAAAAAATATTAAAAACGCATAGTTAAACCTTCTATATTTTCTCCATTCAAAGTCGGTGAAAACTTTATTGGTACATTGTTCACCATTCTAAAACTCTTTTAACTGTTCTACACTTAATTGCATTACATTTCAGCACCTAATGAATACAATATAACTGTAAAAATAAAAAATATTTTTTTTTGCTACATTTAAAAAAAAAAATGAAAAAAATATTTAGCTCAAGTTTTCAAGTGGAACTTGTAAAACTT
The DNA here is from genome assembly GCF_029603195.1 of Condylostylus longicornis. Classification (NCBI taxonomy): domain Eukaryota; kingdom Metazoa; phylum Arthropoda; class Insecta; order Diptera; family Dolichopodidae; genus Condylostylus; species Condylostylus longicornis. The sequence goes on from NW_026577982.1 coordinate 4,298,487, forward strand.
TTATAACATGCTCAACACTAAATAAATTTAAAAAAGTTTTCTTTTTTCTCCATTTGCAACTTTAAAATTTACTAGTTTTATGCAAAAAAGCAATTTTTTTTTTTTTTAAATGAAAACGTGTCCTTTTTTTGTGAAATCTCTAAAAAAAAAATTTTCCAAGATTTTTATTTTTATTGTGTTGCATAAAATGTGAAAAACAAAGAGATGAACGGTTGTTGTGCTTGTTTTACATAATTGTAAAATTTTTATGTGTGGAAATCGCATTTTTATTTATACAAAAACTTTTTCAATTCAACAATTTTTTTTTTTAACATACCCAAATGAAATTAAAATAAATCTACATCGGAATTTTTTATAATTGAATTGTAAATAATGTGTTGGATCAGAATGAAATTTACTGAACTTTAACAACGTGTAGGAGGATTTTTTTTTTCACTAGAACTTGAAATTTAATTTTTATTAGGAAAAAAGTGATTTTGCATTTAGAGGAATATGTGCTGCCACAGCTCTATTGTGAATATAGCTGGTTATAATTAAAACTTAAAATTCATTTGAATATTGAAACTTTTTTTTTATTGGTATGAAAAGAAAACTTCCTTTTATTTGGAATAAAATATTTTTTTTACTTTTTGCTAATATATTTCGTGCGCTACATACGCACTTTATCAAAGCTGATTTTCTTCTAATTAAGACAACAAACAATAAAAATTGAAATCTGTTAAAATTGGGAATATTATACCTGACTTAATATAATCTACCTGACTTAATCTAGAATTTGATTATTTATTATTTTTTTTTGTTATTATTTACAAACTAAATTTATACCTGTTTTAAACCTTAAAACTGGCCAAATAATTAGTTTAAAGAGCCAAGTAGCCGCGTTACCTTTGTCCGTATTCAGTAGGCAGTCCTTGTTTGATTTGTATATCTGCATGCTTTCATGAACTTCTCTCCTGTGTTTTCCTTTTACCTCTTCTAATACCTTTAAGTTATGTTCCGTGATTGTGTGATCCGTTTCATAAATGTATTTTGCAACCATAGAATCGAAAATCCGGTTAAATCCCACTCTCCTTGCACGTTTTATTTTACTTAAATGTTATTTAAGTCTTATTGTAACGGGTCTCTTCGTTTTTTCTATGTAAAATTTATCGCAATTATTACAATTGATTTTGTACACACCACATCTTTCATGTATCTTCAATTTATCCTTAGCCGAATTTAACAAACTCCTTGACTTGTATTGATATTTACTATTGGTTTCCGATGTCCGAATATTGTGTTTCCTTAGTTGTTTATTTATCAAGTTTGTACAGTGAGGATCATAACTTAAAGACCAATATCCTGTTCTGTTCAATCAATGTGCTCATATTCTCCTGCTCAATTTTTCGTTTTTTCTTCCTAATGGTTTGTTAATACGTTCAGTAGAATAACCGTTCTTTACAGCCGTGTCCAAAATGAAGTTTACTTTTGATCTATGGTCGTGTCTGTCCATCGGTGTGGTTAACATTCTATGAATCATAGAGTTTAACGCCGCCATTTTATATTTCGTTGAATCATACGAATCCTTTGGAATGCATCTTTGTGTTGTTGTTTTCTTCCTATATATCTTGAATCCAATTTTTTCAGATTTTCTTTTCACCAATATGTCCAAAAAAGGTAACACTCCATTTTCCTCAATGTAAATTCGAATGTAAATTTCGAATGTCAATTCGATGTTTCTATGTAATTTGTTGATGCATCTGTTTATATTTTCCAGTTCTTCCTTGTCCACTATCGCGAAGACGTCATCTTTCCAATTTGGACATAAATAATTCTGCGATAAATGGTGAAAGTCGATTGCCCATCGATACTCCCGAAGTTGTTCTGTACATCTCGTTTCTGAATTCGAAGTAGCTCTCCTCCATGCAAAGTCTTGCTAATTTGTGGTATTCTTTTACTTTGTTGTTCCAATTTTCTGTTTCTCCTGCTTGTGTTGATAACCATACTTTCAAATATTCAAGAGCTTCGTTAACTGGAACACTGGGAAAGAGCGCATGTATCTTCAATTTATCCTTAGCCGAATTTAACAAACTCCTTGACATCGAACGATACCATTAATTCATCAGGATCAATCTTTAAGCCTTTCGTTTTTTTTATAAATTCCTCTCTATTCTTAATAGAACAGGAACGGAAATCCATTTCCCCAAATCTTTTCACGAGCCACTTCGCAATTTTGTTTGTTGGGGCGCCGTTAGCGGAAATAATCTCCCTGATGTTGAATATTGAACTTTTACATTTAATTTATAAATTTACGGACCTAGGGTACGTTTTGAGAAACGAATCCCTTGTACTTATTTTGAGCAACGAATCACACTGATAGTTACACTGTAATTATTTTATATTTATGACATAAAAATATTAAAAACCTTATGATAGACACAAACCATTTATATTTAATTCAATTTCCTACGAATTGCAATTATTTCAATTAGGTTTTAACATTAATTGCGAATCTGATGAACTGGAACTCTAAATAACATTTTATTCTTAAATATAAGAATAAGATTCTTCCAGTGCTAAATTTCAAGTTATTAAATTTAAAAACCAAAATAATTTTATGAATTTGCTCAAAATTACCATTGTAGTAGTCCTGAAGTGCTCAGAAGGGCACCCTAAAATGAGAAAAGTAAAAGCAAACTTGAACTATAAATATTGAAGGTTTTCTGAAGTTTTCTGATGTTTTATTATAAAACTCATAATTAACTGAATTGAGTCTTCTATAATAATTCTTAGAATCTTTGTTATTCATAGCACTCGCAAACTATTTTATTGAATAAAATGAAAAGCATCAAAAGCGACCTACACAGATAAAAATATTAAATAAATTTTGAATTATTAAACATGAAAACAAGTAAAAACACTGCAGTTGATCTTAACCCACAGAATTATACTCTACACCTACACCATAACAATCTGATTAATTTTTACACCATACCAAAATTGTATGATAACTTACGAAACTTCCTGTTCCTAGTTACAATGGGAACAGTCTTTGGCAGAAAAGAAAAAATTTCTGAAAGTTTGGTCCTGTTGGGGTTTTTCATTTTTTGAGTTATTGTGCCATCGCACGCACGGATATGTGTAAGTCAACGCAGGATTTTACGCTTTGCGAAGATATATACAAAAATATGTTCATAATACCGCAGACAACTTCTTCAAATGGTTAAAAACTCCATACTAAAGTTAATATGCCCTTCACTAAGGTATAGGGTATAAAAAAAGCTGCCAGATGCACTTTTTAACGGTTTAATAATTTTTTTTATTAAAACTTATTACTCACTAATGAGCACTAATACTTAGGTACATTAAAATTACATGCACAACAAAGTACAACCTTGAATACAAAATAAACTCCCATTTAAATTTTTTTTTTCATTTTTTTAGCGTTTTTCCACACCCACCCGCCTCTTTTCTATCTTTTTTGTTTTTTGTTTTTTACACAGTCACACAGTAAATTGCATTTTAATGTTTTATATTTTTTTTAAGCAAAGTCATTTTAAATTCATTCCGAATTAATAATTGTGTTTATTTTTTTAATTTAAAAATCTTAATTTAAATTGCCTAAAGCAATAATTAATTTGAAAAATTATAAAAAACAAGAATAAATTTTTTTTTATTTAAAATTAGAAAAATCATATAGCTGCAAGTCAAGTACATTGTATCATAAAATTTCAAATGCCTAATTTATCTTTTAACAAGTAAAAACGTTTCAGTCGGTATAAACCGATTGAATTATACCCTGCACCTTTCGTTATTGTGTAGCAATTACTTGAACCTCTAAAATCATTCTATAGAAACTTCACGGACATGTCTGACCTATAATTGGACATCCGACTGCCAAGTTTCATGAATCTGACCTTATAATTTTTCCAAATATTTAAAATTAGCTTTTGGAGTTGTATGGTAAGTACCTGAACCTGCCCAGCAATTCCACCAAAACTTCACAAATATATCTGATCTATAATCGGACACACAACTGCCAAGTTTCATGAATCTGACTTTATTATTTTTCCAAATATTAAGAATAAGCTTTTAGACTTGTATGGGATCTACTCGAACCTGTTAAGCAATTCCACCAAAACTTTAGAAATATGTCGGACCTATAATTGGACACACGACTGCCAAGTCTCATGAATTTGACTTTATTATTTTTCCAAATATTAAGAATAAGCTTTTAGACTTGTATGGGAGTTACTCGAACCTGTCGAGCAATTCCACCAAAACTTCAGAAATATATTTGAGCCATAATTGGACACATGATTGCCAAGTTTCATGAATCTGACTTTATTATTTTTCCAAATATTTAAAATTAGCTTCTGGAGTTGTATGGCAGGTACCCGAACCTGTCAAGCGATTCCTCTAAAACTTTAGAAATATATTTGACCTATAATTGGACACATGACTGCCAAGTTTCATGAATCTGGCTTTATTATTTTGCCGAATATAAAAAATTTGCTGTAGGAGTTGTATGGCAGCCACCCGAACCGGTGCAGCTATCCCATTATAATTTTTAGAGCATGTGCAGAATATAATTGGACACATGTATACAAAATTTTATATTTATAGCATCATTAGTTTTTGAAATATTTAAAATAAACTCTATGAGTTGTATGGCAGCTACCCGAACCCGTTGTCCGAATTAGTCCAATAACAATAGGGCTCGTCCTTGGCACAAAAGAAAAAACTTGTGAAAGTTTGGTGTCGATTGCATTATTCGTTTTTGAGTTATCGTGCGATCGGACGGACGGACGGACGGACGGACGGACGGACGGACGGACGGACAGACGGACATGTCTAAATCGACTCAGAATTTTACGCTGAGCAAGAATATATATATATGTCCATACCGCAGATGACTCCTTCAAGTAGTTACAAACTCCATACCAAAGTTAATATACCCTTCACGAAGTGCAGGGTATAAAAACGCATGTATGAACAAATTACATACATGGAAACATGTGGAACTTCATAATAAAGTTCACGCTTGTAATGCAGATATGAGATAACGCACGTACAAAAATCCAGTTACAATTATTTCCCGGGCTGGTGAAATGATATTTTTACAAATTGAAATAATCTGAAGTATAGTGTCGATGTAGTGGCCAAAGCTAGACTTGCGTCGCACAAGAGATCTGATGTCTCTCCGACTAATATTGGTGCGATTGACAAACATGCAAGGAGAATACTCAGTAAATGATCTCTGTAGAAGCTATGCTGTGAATAAGAGGAGGAAAAAACGTTGACCCACTTCCTGTGCCCATTTCCGCCGCTTATCGACTACAGGCAGAGATTTTTTGTGCTTTCGAGCACGTTATGAACTTAGTGAATGTTAGGGATCTTAGCCATTTTTCGAGCAGCTAAGTCAAATTAGAGGCGAAAAAAAGTAACCTGGCGGTACAACAACAGCTTAAGTGGACTTCAAGGGAGCGCGATAACCTAACCTAAGTACAATATTACTTCCTTTACAAATTTTACGCATGGCCCAAAAATCAATAATGTAATACACAATTCAGTCTTGTTCTCTTTTAAATATTTTGCTCTAATGATAATTTCTTTTTTAAATATTTGTATAATACGCTAAATTTGACTATAATATCATTAAAAATCGAAAAAAAAAACAAATTTATTTAAATAATCTTCTTTTTTATTATTTTTACAGACAATTCATAGTGCCGATTTAGTTATAGAAATACCTGGTAATTTAGGACAAGATGATTCCTATTATCGTTTAGATTATAGTCCACCATATGGTAGACCAGAACCAAATACAACGATATCATCACGTGATGTTGGTGATGAAATACAATTTTCCCATGGTCTACCGGGAACAACATATAATTTTTGGTTATTTTATACAAATACAACACATCACAATTGGTTAACATGGACGGTAACAATAACAACAGGTAAGAGATTAAATTTGAATTATTTTTATATAACAACAATAGTAATTGTTAAAGACCATTGAAAGTGAATAAATTTAAATTAACTTTGATTACCGTATGTAATGCCAAAAAATTTTACTGTCTACGTTTCTTCACCGCAGTACCAATGATTTCTCCATTGTATATGAGTAGAAAAACATTTTTGAGAAATATTTGAAAATATGCTTTATTTAACGTAATTTTAATTATACCCAAAAAAAATTTAATTTAAAAGTTTAAATGAGGTAATCGTCATCTCTTACCCAACAACTCACTTTATAAACTCACCTTCTTTTAATTAAAAATCGCCATTACTTTATTTCTTTCTCTTTTTTTCTATAAAATAAAAACTTCTTATACAAATTATTTAAATTATTTATTTTACAATTTATTTTCAAAAGAATTTCCGAATAACTTTTTATTATTAAAAAAAAAGTATAAAAGAAACAGTGCCCTCTCTTGGCTTCGCAATAAATTAACTTTGACAAATTTTTATGTACCTATATTAAAAGGAAAAAGAGTTTTTAAACAATTTTATTCAAAATAAAAATGAAATAAAAACTTTTTTAAAGAAATTTTTTTATTTTCTCTCTCTCTCTCCTTCTATTTACTTTTACTTTTAACCTCTTTTTAACTCTTACTTTACCATATTTTATGAATAATTAATTGACAGCTTAAGGCGCAGTTTTTTATATCGCTTTTAATTATTCTTAACTCATACCACGCCATCTATACTAATTTTCATTCATATCTTTTTCAAATTTACTTTACTAAGTTTTGTTTTTTTTTTTTTAAAAAGACACTTGAAAAACATTTCAATTTCCTCAAGTCCCAATATCCGTTATATAAAGTCTAGTAAATTATTAACTCGTAACAGAAAGCAAAAAAGTTTCTTAATAAAGAAAATCAAAAAAAATTCTTTTTATTTTTGCATTTTTTCGCCTTATTATGGGAAACCCTTTAAGGGTAAACAAAACTTTAAAACTCTAATCAACCGCACAAGCTAACAAAGATGACAGCTTACATAATATATGAAGACAACAATAAAAATTTATTTTTTTTTTCTATTTTAATATATATAATTTTTATCAACCCTCTTAATAAATAAAAATTCTTAAAACAAAGAAGAAAAAATACACTTTTACTCTCTTAGATTTTGTACATCCACTCACTCTCTATTACTTCTCTTTCACCTATCAGCGATGCCATTTGTCGCGTTATTCAAAAGAATTTTCGAAACTTCAGCTACCATAAATAAGAAGAATATGTCGATTTATAGCAAATTTTCTTCTTAGGGTACTACCGACAAAATAATAATATAGATAGAAAAAAAAAAATCCGTTTTGAATTTTTTGACAAATTAACAATCTAATAGCAGATGTTTTATTGCTTTCTCTTCTTAGTGTGAATGTTCTCATATGAAATGACTCTTCTACCATACAAATATTGTATAACGAGTATATTTCCGATAGATCTTAGCAGGTTTTTTCATGTAGCATGTAGCATAAATTTTTTATTTCTTTAACGGCAACACTACATAATTTTTGTCTTTATTTGTATTTTCTCCCCTCTTCTTTTTAAATAATAAGAAGAGATTGTCATTGTCGTCATGTCACCCAAATGTAAACTTAATATATCACAATTAAAGAGAAAGCAATAATAAATTCGTATATAAAAAATTTGAATATTAAATTTTTCAAGAATTATTTTTAATTATATTTAGTCTCTTTAAAATCCTGGAAAATTCAAAAGAAAAAAAATATATAATACTCTTGAACTACACATTGTTCTTTAAAAGACACCCAGCCATATATAGAAAAAATCATTACAGAAAAAGGAACACTATGTGCGATCACCATCAAAAGAACTTTTTCATTATTTATCTTGTTCTTGTCAAATTATCAAAATGTCAAATCAAATAATTTAATCTTTAAAATGAACACTTACGTATTTTGTAATCCTTTATGTTATTCCATGAATACTTTCATAATTATTCTTGTGTATGTAAGTATCTTGTTCTTTTCTTATACTCTTAACACCCTAATTAATTTCAAAATAAATTTACCGAACATGAACCAATAAAGTAAAAAAAAAACTCTTTTTCTTATCCCAACCCAATAAAATGTCCTTTTTTTTAATACCCTAATAATATGTACGTGTATAATATAAAAAATTAATGAGGAACACAAACACAAAGGAGTAATATTTGTAATTTCTTTCTATTTTTGTATTGTTAATGAAAAAAAAAAATCACTCAAATTAAAATTCCATTTAGTGAAAATAAGAAGCATACTAAATTCATGGAATGCATGCCAAGCAAATATTAAATGCGCACACCTTATCAATAAATACGTGATTTTTTTATAGGATTTTTATCTATATAGAAAAAAGAAGTATTAAATCGATTGTGCTTCATTAAAAATAAAACTTATATTATCCTTGAATATCCTTGAATATTGAAAAAAATATCACGAGAATGTCTAATCAAAGGAAAAATGTAAAGTGTTCCAATTTCACATTTTATTTTATTTAATTCCTATAAGAAGTTAAGGTTTAAGGTTAAGTAAGGGAGTTAAAGAAATATTAGAATAGAGACAATAATAATAAAATATCCTTTCGATGCAATTATGCCTAAGTCATTATAAAAAATTTTAAAGTTGGAATCTAGTTGAATGCTGTTTTATAGGAAATTGTGGCAATTATAAAAATGTGAAATTTTATTTAAAAAACTTTTACCTTTAAAATAAAATTTCAATGATTTATCAAAATAGTGTTGTAGTAATCATAAATGAGATGTGAAATATTTTTTTCCAATCAAAAACTACAATTTTAATATACACAATCATTTTATTCCGAAAAGGTAAACTATTAGTTGCAAATGATTTCAGTTTACACATGTGATCGTATTGTATACTTGCTTATTGTGGCCGTATCCAGAATGCACAGGGTGTTTCATATCGAAGTTCATATATGCTATTGTATAAGTCACAGTCACGGAAGGAAAAATTTGTTGAAATATCTGAACCTAATATATCAACTATTTCTAAGCAATTATATAAGGATTGTTGCGATTAGTAGTACTATGATTGTTGTGTTGTGTGTCTTTCGGTATGTACGAACTAATAATCCCTTCTCTTCCTCCTGATATTTTAATTTTCAATACGAATTAATAGAATTTTATTTAAATAAATCAATTATTATTTGTCGTTTTTTTCTAAAAGCCTTAGTACAACTTATGAAATTTGTTGCTTTTAAATTTAGTATTACTTGCTAGATGTTTTGAATATCCTTAAAGGAAACTGAAAAAAATTATTGTTATCACATTCAATTACAAATGTACATTTTTCATTATTTCAATTATTTCAATTTAATATTAAAAATTACTACTATCTATCATGTTCTTATTATAAATTTCAAAAATGACTATCATGTCTCCATTATTTTCTATAAAAAAAAGCACAAAATTTCATATTATATTTGACTTAATATTATTTACAAGAAAACATTTTTAAAAAATGATTTTCTTTATTATTCCTAAAACAATAAACTTGTGGCATATTTTAATAATAAATTATTGAAATATCATGGGCTTCATTCCAACGTATAAAAAACAAACATCACAATGATTACAAATTTATTTAATTTTTTTTTTTTATAAATTTTCTTATTTTATTTAATATTAAATTGAAAGTTATTCTAAATCTTGGATTCAGTTTGTAATATAAAAGAATATTAATGCGTTCATATTCAAAAATTCAAACAATTGAATACGCCAGTTCTATATATTTCCTTGTTCGCAGATATTACTCTTGATTTTATTAGCTTATATGAATTGGCGATCCCGTACATCACTAGTACAAACTGCGGTTTGAAATTACATTATATATACGGATAAGGTTTTGGTAAAAAATAGTAATTCGTAATTCATGAAAACTGTGGTTCACCGCAAAAACCAATAAATTCGCCAATTGTAAAGCAAATGTGAAGAGCTTATTTTCAAATAAGCTTTAAGAGCTTATTTATTTTCTTATTTAAAAGAGCGAAAAAGAATATTTTCAATATTGTATTTCAAACTGTCGTAAACCTGTCGTAATTCTGCCAACTTTAATAATATTTAAATTACTGCCGCCAAATTTCATTAAGAAAAATTTTAAATCTAAGGTCAACTTAATTTAAACATCACTTTTGAGAATTTCTGCAACAATAGTTCGATTTCAATAGCCATTAACTCTCATAGCACTCGACTTATAGCCCTCAACTCGAACGGAACAATTCCAATCTTTTTTCTTTTATACTATATACAAATATATGCATTGTGATCTTAATAACATTCCATAATATTTATTTTAAATAAAAGGCAAAGAAAAGCAAAAATATTAAAAAAAAAAAAAAGAAATAAAAACGTGGAAAGATTCGACCTAATTTTCTTTTAAAATTTCAAAAAAAAAACTACAATAAGAAAACAAAATAACAAAAGAAATTGTATAGGAGACCTCAATGTTAACATAGGATACAAAATAATAAAGGAGTGCTATGTATACTGTGTTTAGTCAGTGTAGTGATGGAAAAAAAAATTCCTAAGTGTATTCAAAAAGTACAATAAATAAAATTAAAAAAAAAATTATATTAAAAGAAAATTTGTGGAAAATTTTCTAATAAAGAAAAAAAAATTTTCTATTTTTTTCTTTTATTTATTTTATACTAGAATTCTGGAATTTAAATAAAATTTTCGTTTTTGTTTTTTTAATGTGTACATATAATGGGAATTTTAGTGTATATTTTGTATCATGATTTTGTCCTTAACCCTTGATAAAATCTGGGCTCGACAACAAATTTTATTTAATATTTTTTTTTCTCTTATATAAGCCAAAAAAAAAAGAAAGAAAAAACTGGAAAATTTCTACTTTTCAAATCTGAAATTTGATTAGGGAATGATTTTTTATATCGTAGAAATTTTCTTTTCTAAAAAATCCCTTTATCCCTTATCAGGTTTATACTTATAGCTTAGCCAGCATATAGAAGCCAAAAGAAAGTGAGAGTAAAAGAGAAGGTGAACAAAAAATAGAAAATTTAAATAAAATGTCTAAGTGTTTTTATATAGAATTTTTTATGTCTATGACCGTATACAAGATTTCTTATTAAATTTCAAGGACATTTTCATCTGTTTGATTTATTTGTAATATGGCGTCGAATTGCTTTTATTTTGAATTTAATATTTCTATTTTATATGTAAATATCTATAATATTGAATTTTGGTATTAAACAAGCTATTTATACAGGTTTGTGTTTTTAGGATTAAAAAAGTTTTTATTTCAAAATAATTTTAACATTATTTTTTTTTTTTGATTATTTTCATATTTTTGTTTTTTTTTTCTAAGTATTTGTATAAATTTTTTCTATTTGATTTGAATTCTTAAATTACCACATCGCGTGTATTTGAAAATATAAAATTGATTAATTATTACGTAGGAGCCTTATGATATAAATAATAATATGATTTTATTGTATTCAAACGCCTCTGAATGTTAAGGCTTTAAGCGATTTTTATGATAAATTGGAATAATTTCGCCATAACAAAGATAATGTAGCCGAAAGACAATCAAAAGAAATTTGAAATAAAAGTAGAGACATCTGATTGAGAAACATAACGCGTTCCATTGAATATTAATTAACAGACTTGGCCTTCAATTCAAATACCAACTAAACAATGGTATTTCATTATGCGTAGTCCCGGTATGCTAACGTCGCGATAAGAAAACATGAACTCTTTGCATGAAATGCCTAGAATATAATTTTATTATTTAAAATAATTTTTTTCCTACAAAAGCCCTTAATGGATCATTTTATATGCTCTTATTTAAAATTCTAGCATAAAAATTGCAAAACTTTTAAATTCAAAGAAAATAAATAAAGCAAAAATAAAAATTTCAAATTTTCTTTGTACAATGTAAAATAATTTTTAAAAAATTTCTAAAGTTTCTACATTGTTTTTGATCGTTTTTAACATTTATTTGCTTTTGGCAACATTGTTGCACATTTTCAGCACATTTTTACCAACTTTATTATTTAAATTCATTGAATTGCAACAATAAATAAAAAAAGGTTTTTTTAAAAAATAAAAGAAAAATTTGCTTGCCGAAATTTCTAGCAAGTATTAACAAAAAAATATTTTTTATGAACTTTGCATCTTCACCAACATTGAGCTTAAAAAAAATTTTACATGCAAAATAATCGACAAAAAAAAATTCAATAAAAAATTTTTTGTATTGTCATTCCATTCAAAAAAAAATTGCTATTTTTAGCACTTTCTGTTGTTTTCATTCATACAGGAACCAAAAAAAAAATAAAAATTAAATGAAATTCAAATTAAATTTTGAATGAAAATCGAAAAGCGAATCGATAAACGAAAAATGTATAGGGAATGGAAAAAAAAAACAAAAAAACGTGACCATCAGAATCGATTTTGCAATTTTTGCATTTCAAAGAGCAACTACAAAAATTTTTTTTAAATTTTTTTAATTTTTTTTTTTTTTGGATTTTCATAAATTTAATAACATTTCTGAATAAGCAACAATTTTTAATAATTTTCGATTTCTCCTTCAAAATATATGAAATTTAAAAATTTTTGACTGAGAAATGATAAAATCTAATCTAAAGATTTAAATTGTGGTCATAACAACTTGTGCTATTAAATAGAAAAATAGAGTATCCAATTAGCTATACATTTCATAAGATTGCTCGTTTGATGTAACAGTGACAAAATTAAAAACAAAAAATTGGATTTATACAGAAATTAGTACAATAATACAATTTCTCTAGCATTTCTCTAAAATTTGTTCCCTACGATAAATTGTAAATTAAAATTTGTGTTTCCAAAATGTGTAAATTTTGAGTAATGTTAGTGATGCAGCAAGTAAGCGAAATGTTTAATATTATAAATTACTGTAAAAAATTAATCTGCTATTAAATTTGTGTAACTATATAGAAAAACAATTTCACTAACTTTTTCACCTTTCCCAAAAACAATCTCAATTTCAAATTTATTGAAATTGAGGTCTTCTTTAAATGTGCTGAAGCAAAAAAAATCTCTTTCAAAAATGATGAAATTGAGTAGAAGACGTTAAGTCAAATAAGAGTCAATAATCTACTCTCCAAATCAAATTCGACTAGAATGCGATGTTAAATACAAGTTAACCTTTTTTTACCAGGAATTTTATTTACGCTAGCTACTACTTCACTTGTTGCACCTAGATTACGAAAAAAAAAGTACGAAATAATTGAAAATCCAGTTACATTTTTTTTATTTCGATCATAATACCTGAGATTCTAGTTAAAAAGCTGGAAATTCAAGCAATTTATTTTTCACCACAATTCAACTAAAATTCCAGTAGAACTTTTAACATAAACTTACACAAATTGAAAAAAATAACGCTGTCCATCTCTTTATTTTTTTGTAACTGGATTTGAGAACTAGAGTCCTAGTGACTCAATTCAGTTATGACTACCCGTTTTCTAGTCGATTTCGGTTTAGATAGTAAAAGTGCCAAAAAAATTCTTGCTTTGTAAAATCTCACTGACTTCCGATCAAAATATTTCTTATTAAAATAAATAGTTAGACATTTGAATTATTTATGAATTCAAAGTAATTCGAGAAGTGATAAATCTGAATAATTTATTAGAATATTGTAAATGAAAACAGAATATAAAACCAAATTTCCATAGATTTAATTTTCATAAAAAAATTTCCAAAAATTCATAATTAATTGATTTAAAATATTCGAAAAATTTACATATTAAATTTTGAATAAAATTGTTTTCTAAATTAATTTCAAAAATATTAAGAGCATTTTGCAACAATGTACCTAGTTTTTTTCAGAAAAGCAAAATAAAAATTAGAAAAATTTCAAAATTGCTCGGATATGTGCACTAAAAATTCGCTCAAACGAATTCGCTTAACTGAATTTACGAATAACTAGCTATTTTTTGCGAACATTATGAAAAAAGCACTTAAGCATGGTCCACTGTATACTAAAATTGAATTCACACATGTAAAGATTGACATCAAACAAAACTTGTCCTTATAATATGAATTGGTTAAGTTTGATTACGAAACACGTCTTCTTATTTTAGCGCAATTTTCCTGACTGCCATATAAATGAACATTCATAAACAGTACATATGTATATGCAAATTATTCTCATTCTATATAATTGTTACCAAATATTACATAAAAATATTGTCTTTCTATAACTCTTCCCCACATTCTCACTCTTTTATCTCCACTTTCTATCAAATGATCTATAATATTTCGTAATTTTAATTACTTCATATATTATAATAATTTCCAATGTCATTAAAATTTATGAAAGTAATTATTAAAAAAAAATACTCATATAAAGTAATCAAATCGTTTTTTTTTAATATGCATTTGTCTGCTATCTCTTAAATAAAATTTAATCAAGCATATTCAAACGTACATCTGTAAATATGAGTAATTAAAATATAAAATTTAAAATATAAGTTTTATATAGCTTCGGCAATATGTGTTTAAAAATAATTTTCATATTATTTCTATATATGTATAAGTGTTAAAATCATAAATATTGTTAAAAACAAATTTTAAAGTGATTTCAATCGATTTTGTGAAATAAATGATGTCACGAACGCGATTATTTTGTTTTTACTTTTTCTTCCGCCAAACTTCTTTATATATAATTATAGTATATACGATGACATACAAATTATGTATAAACATATAATAAAAGGTATATTATACATACCTATTACAAACATATTATTATATGTACTAATAACAAATTACAATGCAAATATGATTAATTTTTAGATTATCACACTCAGCGGGAGAGATTTCATTCAATAATATTATTATTTTAACACTTTCAATAAATTAATAAGTAATTATTATTATTATTGCTGCATTTAACAAAACAAAAAGCAAAACACATGATGGAAGAAAAATTAAAAATATATTTTAAAACCGGAAATACATTTGGAAGACCACAGGAAATACAAAATTTATAACGATAAACGTGTTCATATAACAATAAAAATCATCATTAGTTAAAGATTTTTTTTCTTGTTTTTGTTGTTTTTTTTTCGGTAATTTTTATATTATAATGCTTATAGTTTGTATATATGAATGTTATACCGGAAAATTATACTTATTTAAGCGAATTAAATTTGGAAAAAAAATGTTTGTACTTTAATTACAAATTTTTTTTATAATAGTTCTACATTTTTTGTTTGTATTTTTTTTATGTTGGTCTCACTTTAATAAATTAATTATTTAAAGTGATCTAATAATATAATATTCATTTTTTTTGAGTCATTAATTAAATTGAAATTTTGTTAAAGTTTGCATTTTAGAAGGAATAAAAAATTTCTGATGTGAGCAGCACATACTCGAATTAAGTTTCAAATATTAAATTTCAAGAGATTTAGTTTCCGAACCTTTATATTCCAAAAAAATTGCTCGGTTCATTGTCTTTTTATAAGGCCGAAAATTTAAATTCGGCCCATAATAAAAGAAATTGTTGTTGACATCTCTGGTTGCTTTGAAAAGCTCGCAGGGAGAAAATAAAATAAAATTTCAATCAAATCTGCTAATTCTTTGAGTTTAATTTTTATTCCATTTCTAATTACTATATGTTCTTTATATAATGCAAATTTCGAAAGTTTACAATCCTTTCTGAACCACCTTGCATAATGAAAACTACTCGCTTTCTTATCACAAGTAACTTAAATTTTTACAAACAAAATTTTCTACAAGGTAATAAAATATTAAGGGAGAATGAAATCTGACATATGTGTAGTGTTAATTGTTATCGCGATTAGTTTAGAACTCGAAAATTCAATTCCCTTACTATTATAGAGTTATTATTCCCTAAGTTCCATAGGTATTAAGAAGTGAAGTTTAGTAATTTCGATTTATAGCTTAGAACTTAAATCATAAATAAATAATTTACAACTTTAGAATTTGTAAAAATTTTAGTGTTCTGTGTAATAAATTAAAAATTTTATGGAAAACATTAAAAGTCTATAGTGTATGTTGTAAGAAAATATTTTCAAATAAAGAAAATAATTGACTTAAAGACTATGCGAAACTTAAAATAAACCGATTTTTTCATAAAATTACCATACAAAAATAATGGGTTGATTCAACAAAGAATTTGATATTTTATATTTAATTGTGGGACGTACTACATTTCATATTTATTTATCCACACTCTATTCTATAGAAACGATCAAATTTCTTCCTCTATGTAAGAATCCATGGCGCTTAAAACAAGGACAAAATATTGAAACATTCTTCTTCTTTTTTTCTTAATGACGAGAAAATCGGTAAAACTGCGATTATTATATTTTAAAAACTTACTTACTTCGACAGAAATTGGATCTAAATGAAACCAATAAACATTATAAATCTTATCATCGTCATCATCATCATCATCACTACCATCAACACCATTATTATCAACAATAACACATCATCATAGAATTTATTATCCTTATTCTTTTAAAATAACACATAGAATATACTTTATATAATATAAAAGAAAAAAATAATCCTTAATTCTGTTTTTGCAAGAAAAAAGCATAATGAAAATTAAAAATAATTATTTAAGGATATCATTAAGTTTTAACACTCATAAAACTGTTATTACAATCATAATTAATGGTTTTCCATGTAAAAAAGAAGTGCTATAACGCACAGTATACAATATACTCG
Organism: Condylostylus longicornis; assembly: GCF_029603195.1. NCBI lineage: Eukaryota > Metazoa > Arthropoda > Insecta > Diptera > Dolichopodidae > Condylostylus > Condylostylus longicornis. The sequence continues at coordinate 4,315,200 of NW_026577982.1, forward strand.
TGCCTGTTCTTCCTCTAAGCCAACATAACTTTTATACGAGTATTATATTTTGTCTGCTATCTCATAAAAATTTTATTATCATATATAGAATATATAGAACATTATAGAATTTCTAGTAATAATTTTATGTACATTATACACAACATAACCCCCAAGTATCACTCACATTTTATTCAAAGCGGATTTATAAAAAAAAAAAAATTTTTGTTAAGAATTTTTGTAAATAGAAGTGATTAAATATATAAGAGTGTCGAGAGCATGTATACTTTCTCCCAAAAAGAAGAAAAATCAAAATAGAAAAATGGGAAAGGAAGGGACCCACTTATTAATCTACACCTGCTTTTGTTTTTATTTTGAAAAAAAAAATGTTTAATTTCATCTTAACTTTATAATTTTTTTTTCTTTTTATTTTAATATAAAATTAAATTTAAGTTCATGTATACATAACAATATTTCATATAAAATTTATAAAAATTCCCTTCCTTTTAATATTTTTCTCTTATGACTCTTAAAATAAAATTATACACAAAAAAAAATAAAACAAGAATAAAGTATCAAACATCGCTTGGGGAGAATTCACTCACCTAACATTATAAGCACATGGAACAATCTTAAATAATAAATAATAATATTATTATTATTATTACTTTCTTATATAATAATATATAAACCTAGAACTTTTTATTATACATACATATTGTATATGTCACCAGCAAATTATGTATAACTGAAGGAAATCAAGAGAGAACGAATGAAAAACAGAGAATTCGAAATATAAATTAGAGAAAGTTAAAAATTGAGAAATGAGTTACAAAATTGACTAGCCACCAAAATTGACTAGGAAACTCGAAGACCTTCTTGGAAAAATCCAAATTCGTCATATAATTAGGTAACTACCAGATATATAAAGCGAACTTATTTCTAAGTTTATGAACAATGAACACAATAACGTTGTTGACGTTTTATTGCCGAAAGATATGGTTCATTTTATGGTTCTACATATATTAAAAACAATCCAAAATGATTGGTCCTATAAGAATTGAAAGAGAGCTTTCGAGAAGATTTTTAAGTATTTTAAATAACAAAAACTTTTTTCATCATATTTATTCAAGTGTAACTCCTTAAATTTCCAATTACATATTTGGATATAATAAAAAAATATCCTGATACTATTATACTATTATTAATTTATTCCATTTTTGAGCCTATTATTCTCAGTAAAATGTAGTTCACCATTCTCGTCTTGAAATTTACACTGTCACAAGTCAAATCACATTATTGGATGATTAAGAAAATTTCCTAGTTTTTAAATAGTCCAATTTTAGTTTTTTTTTATTTTAATTTGTATTTTATAATTAGGAGGTGATTTTTAGTTTTCCAAGTTCTTTACACAAAGTTTAAGTTATAAACGCAATATTAAGTAGATATTAAGTATAAAATTTAAAATTAAATATGAAAAATAGAGAACTCTATGGGGGGGTCATTATTTATAAGACTTATAAGACAATAATTTTATAAATGAAGTTTTGTTCTTTTTAACTTTATAAATGTGCAAAAATAAAACTTATATAAAAAAAAGTACTATTCAAATTCTGGAATTAAAATGGTGTGGAATTTAAACAAAAATACATAATAAATATTAAAATTCAAAAATGAATGAAGCTTACCCAATTGCTCTTGCAGCAAAATCACACAAACCACAGTCAAACGCCGAATAAATAAATGATTAAATTAATTTATATTCAGCACACCTCAACCACTTAATAAAACCGGATATCATTAAATATCTATAAAAATCATCTAATTGCCGGTAACAAACAATGCCTATAGAAAATAATTTTTATAAATATAAAATAAATACAATACAAATGCACCTTCTCTTTTTGAGTAATAACATCGTATAATGCATAATACATAAGCGGTTATTATAAACCGTTATCCAGTTTCATATTAACACAAACTTGTACTTATTTATACATATTGTGCCTATATTCATACATACATACAATAAACTTAAAATTATAAATATATATTTTTTTTGGGGGAAAAAAAGGGACACATAAATGCATAATGGATATGGGACTTGGTATGGAATTGGCAATTGTAATAATAATAATAACGATAATATTGAAACAAAATATATAACGGTTAAAAAAAAAATATTTACTAGAATAAGAAAAATATTGCAAAAAAAAAATAAAAAATCAAGAGAACAAAAATATTAAAATAAAGGGCAATCTTATATAGAGCAAAATATTTATAAGAAAACAATACAAAAGTTTTACAATATAGAAAAAAGTAATCGGAGATGAAAAAACAATAAATCAACCCCCCCAAATATAAAACAATAAAATTACAAAAAAATAAAAAGGAAAAAAAAAAACAAGTGTGCAAAAAATTATAAATGAAAATTGTGGGTTTCTTTTCTTGTTTCTTCATTTTTTCAAAGGTACTAATGAAGTGGAAAACAAAATAAAAATAAGAATGAAAAAATCAAAAATTAAATTATTTTTCAAATATTAAACGAATAAATACAAAAATATTAACAAAATATTCATTTTATGTAAGAGTCAACAGATTTTTTTCCCTTTGTTTTCTTAAAGAAATTTAAGGAATTTGTTTCGAAATTATGCGGAAAATTTGAAATTTTGGGTCATTAAATCTTAGTAAAAAAAATTTTCGGAATATGTGATTTCCCTGTTTTATTAATGAATGAATTGTGTGAGCACTGTAAAACTGCAACGAATTCTGACAATAAATTTAATTTCAAATCAATTGCGGTTGACTTATATCTTACTTGATTTCAACTCTGTGATACCCGTACGAATTTGTTATCCTATGTGTTTTCAATATTTTCTAGGATATTGCCAAACCACTATTGAAGTTGTATGGCAAGTACCAGAAGGAGTCAAGTAATTTGAACGACTTTTATCAGTCGACTTTTATCAGACACTACTTATATATTCGTTTGTGTGAATTTCAATACCACATCTTCTATATAGTTTCAGAGATATAGCCAAATAACTTTTGAAGTTGTACGACAGTTACCAGAAGGAGCCAAGCAATTTCAACGACTTTTATGAAACATATTGGCTCTACTAATATATTCGCTTGTGTGAAATTCCAATAACATAGCTTTTATAGTTTCTGATATAGAGCCAAATAACTTTTGAAGTTGTACGGCAGGTACCAGAAGGAGCCAAGTATTTTCAACGACTTTTATGAGATACATTGGCCCTACTAATAAATTCGTTTGCGTGAAATTTCAATATCACAGCTTTTATAGTTTCTGAGATATAGCCAAATAAATTTTGAAGTTGCAGCTACCCGAACCGGTACCCCGATCATGTCCAATTTAAATAGGATTCTGGAACTTACTACAATAAATCATTTGTGAAAATTTGGTGAACTTAGCTCAATTAGTTTTTTAGGTATTATAGTTATAGTTTAGTTTTATAGTTATCGTTGGGACGGACGGACGGACGGATGGACGGACAGGCGGACGGACGGACAGACAAAGCTTAATCAACTCAGAATTTGACGCTGAACAAAAACATACACTTGAGTCTATGTCTAAGACCGTTAATTCTTAGCGTTACAAATGGTAAGGCAAGTTTAGTATACCCTTGGAACATACATTTGTACGGGTTTAAAAATTATGTGATTGATACGACTAACAGAATGTGGGTGTGTGTCTTTTATATTTGGAAATTTTGCTATATGTATTTCATACCATTTTATTATTATACTAACTTCATTTACTTAATGTGGAAATTAATTGCATATTATTTAAATCTTGCAATTAATTCTGTAATAAAATTAATTTGCAAGTTTATAACTAAATAATTTTCTAGATATGAATTATTTATTTGCAACTGCTTTTAAATTCGAAAACGCTAGTATTAGTGCATCCTTAACCATACCAAATTTGTATGGGTTAATTTGAACATCATATGAACACTCAATTTTACTCAATTAATTACAAAAGTTTATTAAACTATAATTTCCAAGTTTTAGGCAAGTAAAAAGGCATAATATAGTACAAACTCAGCTAAAATCATAATTTGAATATAAACAAACAAAATTTTATTAGTATTAAAATAATCTTTAGATTTTATCCTTTGAATAATAATTTCAATTAATTGAATTATTCCATAAATCTTTTGTTAGTTTTGTACAATTTCTACACAGTTTATTGTTCCATATAAAATTTTTATTTTGATATTATAATTTTCAAAATAATATTCAATATTAACAAATTCCTCTAAAAACATTTTTTTTTCTATATAAACTCCTAAATGTAACGAGAGAAACTATTATATAACTAATATTATTACCGACCGTATTGTGTAAACAATAGGTAGGTTATGTGATGGCAACAAATTTTGCATATCGAGTTTTCGGTGGGAACGTACTTCTCCATAGTAGGGAAGTGTAAATAAACTATTTTTAGCAACCTGTCGGTCTGTCGGTCTGTCGGTCTGTCGGTCTGTCCGTCTGTCGGTCTGTGTGTGCACGCGTGTATCTCAAGTTCGGCTGAACCGATTTTGATGAAATTTTATATGTAAGTTTGTTTCCACCATGGCACGGATCGATCAACTTTTGGTATATATCAGGCCTCGGGAACTGCACTTTTTAGCGGGCCTGTTTTACATTTTTGAACATTTTGAAGAAAATATTCAACCGATTTACTTGAAATTTTATATATAAGCTCAGTTCGACCGTCCGCAAAAATTCCTATGTTTTGGAAGAAATCAGGCATCGGCAACTAGACGTTTACTACGGGCCAAATATACATTTTTGTGTATATAAAGAGAAATAATCAACCGATTTCATTGAAATTTAATATATGAACTCCTCGTATTAAAACAATGAACATATAAATTTTTTGGAAAGATCAGGGCTTGAAACCGGATTTGCGGGCCCATTTTACATTTTTCACCATTTTGAAGAAAGTATTCAACCGATTTACTTGAAATTTCATATATAAGCTTTGCTCGATCATACACAAAAATTCCTAACTTTTGGAAGAAATCAGGCATCAGCAACTGGACGTTTACTACGGGCCAAATATACATTTTTGTGTATATAAAGAGAAATAATCAACCGATTTCATTGAAATTTAATATATGAATTCCTCATATTAAAGCAATGAACATGTAACTTTTTTGGAAAGATCAGGGCTCGAGAACTGATCTGCGGGCCGATTTTACATTTTTCACCATATCTACGGAACGAATTGATGGAGTTTCTTGAAATTTGATATTTGAGTTCTGGTTGTTACCGAAACTAACTGGCGCGCATTTCAGGGAATTTGGGTAGCACAAAGCGAAACTCTACTAAGAGTCAAATTTACATTTTTCTAGGTATGTTAACCATAAGCTTACTAATGTCCTAAAAATTGGAAAGAAGTATTTAACAGACATTTTTATAATATTCTGTAACACTTTCATTTAACTAGACAATACACAATGCGGTCGGTTATGTGCTGACCACATCAGATTTTTTTTTATAATATTCTTAACTTCCTAGAGCAACATTGCAAAAAAAAATTAATTTATAATATTTCTTTGTACTTTTGTTGTTGATAAAGAACAAAAATGACCTAATTTTGCAAAATCTTTCCGAAAAGATTATAATATTATACACAATTATACACACACGCTAATAATACATAGACCATAATAATATTATAATAATGCAAAATTATTCAAACGATTCAAGTTATCTTTATTTTACCATTCAAAATATCCATTTTGAATATTAATTTTTATAGCTTTAAAATTGGAAATTTTTTTTAAGTACAATTTCAAAATAGAAAAAAAATAAAATGTGCCACATAAAAAATTTAATTTTAATTTCAAATGTTTAAAAAATATGCAAAAGATCTGTAACACTTGGCTGAGAAAATCTACTAGGACAATTTGGTTATTACATTTGTTCTAACTATAGCCTTCATATTACAAAAATTTTCAAAGTACTATTGGACTTTTTGTGTGTTGACAAATAAAACACTTACATAATTGTAAAAGTATATCGACCGCAGAAATATGGACGGTATACTCTTTATTATCATCACTTTTACGAAACAAATTCGGCTCTAATATTTAAATATAAGCCATAAGGACATACACTCTTGTATATTCAAGACATTATAATATTTCACATCAACGAACACCTTTAAAATAATATTATAGGATCAAAATTATGAGTGATGTCGTTTATATACGAAGAGCGTGCCTCTAACGATATGCAATATTTTTTCGCCTAATATTATTCGTGCAAAATTAAAATCAAAGGTTGTTTTAAATCTATTTCTTAATAATAACTTTCTAAATATTTTTTAGCTAGTTACTAAATGTGCTTAAATTAAAATCTTTCTGTTTAGTGAAAAATTTCAAATGCTGAAAATAAAAATAACTGAATAAACATAAGCAGATTTAAAATAACTTTATATTCTTAAGCGTTTATATAAGATTTTTATTATTCTATAATAAGATAATTGAAGATTTAACGGTTATATACAATTTATTTTTAATATAAACTTGTTGGTTTTTCATTTAAGGATTATCATAAAAATTACAAAGTACTTTTCAACAAAAAAGGACATTAAATTTAAAATTGTGCTTAAAATTTCGTAATTGAAAGACGATTCTTCTTTTTCTCTTGTTTTTTGGATTCTGTTTTAACAATGTTATGATTGTCGTCTTCTTCTGGTCTTTTTAAAGTAGGACAATTTTTTTTTTCCTACTTCAATTGAATATGTTTATGCTTTTTAGATGAATTTTATGAAAAATATTTTGCTTATGAAAGTTTTTTGATTTTGTATCAAACAAAATAAGAGTGATGGAACCGTAAATTGTATAATAAATTTATTATTTAAATATAAACAACGCTAGAAATATTCTGTATCCTTTTAAGAGCTTTTATTCGACTTACATTTTATACAAGTATAATACTATATAACACGCTATATAAAATCTTAATAAACTTCGTTTAAAATAACAGAAGAACGTGACAATTTTATGAAAAATCATTTTGTCAATATCAATTTTCAATTATATTTTTAAGTTTTATCGTAAATTTTATCATAAATTTCAAGAATTTCTAACTAAAATTAATTGAATTTAGTTACAATTTTATGAAAATTTTCCAGTAAACTATACTTGCTTACATAGTAATTTTATTCCAAATATTATTTCCAAAATTTAAGTAACCGTAACTATATGGTCTATATCAGCCGTCAGCAAAGCGTGGGCTAATGGACAGTATTCAACTCCATTCTGCTTGCAAGAAAAATCGATAAAGTTGAAAATGTCATTTTCTCTTGTAAGTAGGTAATATAAGAAACTCGAGTGGCCCATACTCATACTCGCATAGTACATCTTTGCACGAAGCCCAAAGAGTTTGCCGATAGTTGATCAATTTCATTATCTCCACACATTTAGTTTAAGCGAAATTTTAAATCATGGTAAAAATTACTTATGTTCACCTCTACTAAATAATTACACTGAAAGGTAACAAAGTGAAACCAAAATTCCAATTGTCTAAAAAGCAAACAGTTACCCTAACGTCCAAATTCTTCCAGAATTTAGGTACTTATACATTAAAGTTATTCAAATACACTTGCACTTTATATACATGCTAATCATTTTGCATTAAAAGACAACTAAAACAGTCGCGAAAACTGATACGTTATACAATCAATTTCATTTTCGTCTCATTCATTTCCTGTTCGAAGATATAGAAAACAAAAGTACGAAAAAAATATTTAATTAAAGGTTTATTCGAACTATACGTCTTATATGACTACAGGAATTTTCTTTATTTTTCCTTTTTTATTGAATTGTTTCAAGTTCATTCAACTTCTCCTTAACCTTCTATAATGTATAAAATGAAAATGAGAATATACGCGATAAATTAATAAAAATCAAATCAAAATCAAAAAAATATCCAAATCAACAAAAATGGATTTTTGATTGAGTTTTGAAAATTTTGATATCGTATTCGTTATCGTTTCAATCAATTTTATCTGATAATTCCCCCCCCCCCCCCCCTCCCGCCCTTTAAGATTATGGCATTTTCATTTACACAAACATAAACAAATCCTGATAAATAAGGCCTTGATGAAAAATATATGTATGCCAGCCCATATAATGAAGTGGTGAAATTATCATAATGTTATTTGCGAGTATATTAAAAGATTTCTATAACAATCACATTCACCTATACATATTTGGTTTACATTCTTATATTTGTTCTATATTATTTATACTTATTATTTGTATATATTTGCAAATACTAACGTGTTTATTTAAATATAATATATTCTCATTATTAACAGTTAACTTAATAGCTTTTCTTGGAACGGAATCGTTAAACAAATCAAACAAGTAATAAGAGAGAAAGGAAAGATTATTAATCCTCATATTCTTTTCTTTGTTTACAGTTTTCTTTTTATTATTCCTTTTGTTTATCGTTTTCGTTAAAGCTTCATTATATACTTTTCCTTTTCTCTTCTTATTTCCAGCATATCAGACATAATAGAGATAAGAATAAGACTGACAAATAATCTTTTGTAATTTGAAGAAAAAATAAAAAAAATTATTTCCGTAATTGTAGAAAATTTTTCTTCTCTTTTGATTTATTTTTAATTTATTATTTTTTTTTTTCCAATTACATTATTATAAAAATTAATATGATATATAAACTTGTAAATATAGGTTTTAATCAAATTGGAATCCATATAAATTATAGAATCTGGTATTTTGTGCAACAATTAGGTATTTTAATTAGCATTTAGATTAATGATAAAGTTACATTACTTGCGAACCATAGCTCTACTGTTCATTTTATACACGCATTCCATTTAAAGGAATATAACAGACTAAACGTAAAAGCATAACATTCTACAGGCATATACATTAAATATGTATATATCACATACACCAGTCTGTAAAACAAAAGTGTATAGAGTAACTAAAAAAAATAATAACGCCCATTTATTGCGGTAAATGGCTTCATGTGTAGAACATAAAATCAATTATTCAATATTTAAATTCATATTGTTGAGTGCTGTGTAACACATTTTTCATACAAAATAGCGTTCCATTTACAAACCACTCCCAATAACTCCGGAATAATTCAGAATCAGCGTTCCCACTTGGATACAATTGTATCCATTTGGATACATTTTTGCTTTAAAATTTAGCTTGGATACAAAGATACTCAAATCTGCTAAAATGTCGAAATTGGCTACATTTTAAAATTTTGCTGAAATATGGATACATTTCTTTCTCGAACACTAAATAAATGTTAGAAAACTTTTAAAGTGCTGTAACGTTTAAGTGCTTTATCTTCCAAAAAACTTAATTTGCTGACTAAATAAAATTTGCCCGTTTTCATGCTGAATCGTTTTTACAGCATAGTTCAACAGCTACAGAACATATATTTTCTGACCTTAAATTTTAAAATGTAGTAGAAATTGCGTGTGATTTCTAAAAGAATTTACTATAAATAACGAAACTCACATTGTTGAATAAAGCAAATTATAGTATAAAATATAAAAGGTATAAAATAAGACGATTTAGTATAATAATTCTACTTTAGGAGGCTGGATACATTTTGGATACATTTTTTTCTCGAAATTGGATACATTTTGTTTTTATTGAGTGGGAACACTGTTCAGAATGTTATATTCTTTTAAAAAGAATACCCTAGATATAATATAAAGATCTTAAGCAAAAGAGAAATAAGAAAAGTATTTTAAAAAGTAACAGTAGCATTTTGAGAGAAATTATTAAATACTTCATTTAATTTTAATAACATGAAGCATGTCTGTCTGGAACGAAGCTGATTTGAAAAATTATCAAAATACGAAAATATTCCAATTGTCGAACTATCTAATTTGAAATTGGAAAATTTACTAACTTTTTATACTAATACTGTTTTATTCCGTTCATATGTTTGAATTCTGAGCAGGTAAAGCATGCATCATAGTAAAAGAAACAAAACGAAAAAATTATAACCGATTCAAATGCCAGAATTAACTGACGCTAGCTACAGACAATTTTTTGAACTTTAAACTATATACCAAGCATTTAAGTCAACAAAACAATTCTAATGCCAAAAAAATCATAGATAATCTTTTTTGGAAACTTTTTCAAACAAATATTTTACTTACATATATACGTACATACTGTGCCTATGTTATACTAAAAGTATATAATTATGATAATTCGCGATTTTGGCATTATTTTTTTAATTTTTAAAACTTAAAAATATACAAAAACTTTTTAAAAATAAAATTCACCAAATACCCAATAAACTTTTAATGGTTTTCGTGGAAAAACAAGAAATTAAAATCATTTTTTTTAGAACTTAAATGAAGTGGAACAAAACTCATATTTGTAGGTACTAAAAATAAAGTACAATTATTCTCTTTATTCTCAATAGAATTTCTATAGTTTGCCAAAAAAATTAAAAATTATTTTAAATTCAGATAGAAAAAATTTTTTTCCACTTTTGCAATATTTAAAGTTGCAGAATAATTTTTTATAAAATTAAGTACATATAAAATGTTCCTGGAAATAAAGTGAAAAATCTTTATTGATTATGTATGGGTTATTATTTGCACAAATTGATACAATTTGGGAACTTTTTGTAGAGATTTTGCGATAATGGAGATGAGGTAGTTGAACATATTCTCTGCTTTTATGAAGCATAGACCAGAAGGCGTGTATATCCCCCAAATGAGGCGGCCGAACGAATCTGTAATTGCGCGAATATTATATTGGCGCTTTGTAAACAATGTGATGTTACAATAAATCTTTATGGCTGGTCTAAGGACAATTCCTGCTAATCTGCATCTACAGGACAGAACACACATACCATATAGTACATAGGGCACACATACCTTAAAAATAATGTTCGTATACCCTATACATATACTTTTACAAAATAATTACAAATTTGTTACAGTACACAAAAAATCTCTCAAGTTTTATACTCTCATTTTAATCACATTTAAATACTTTGTGTTCCTCAATCAAAATTACAGTTACGCTATATTCTTCGATTTAATCTCCTATACATAGAAAGGCTTAAAAATTTTTGGCATTATATATACAAAAATCAGAAAACAATTTTGGATCTAGTTAGATATTAAAAAATTATCATTCAAATTTTTTTTTTTGAAAAATAAATTTTTAAATTCAACATTTCAATTTTCATTTTATTATTAAAAATTTTAAATACATATGTATATATTTTATTATTATTTAATTTTTAGCACCGGATCCACCATCAAATTTATCAGTAGCTGTACGTAGTGGGAAAACAGCTACAATAACATGGAGTCCTCCATTACAAGGAAATTATACATCATTTAAAATACGTATTTTAGGAATATCTGATAATTTTGAAACAAATAAAACTGTTTATGTTGAAAATAATGTTTTTCAATATGTAGCAAGAGAATTAACACCAGGTGCAACATATCAGGTACAAGCATATACGATATACGATAATAAAGAATCAGTAGCGTATACGTCCAGAAATTTCACAACGAGTAAGTTGGTTTTTTTTGTTTGTTTTGGGGTTTTTTTTTTTGGGGGGTAATTAAAATTTAATTCTACTCCCTCAAAATCGATTTTCTTATAATTGAAATTGTATTATCGATTTTTGAGGAATGAATTAAATTTATTATTTTATTTTTTTTTTAATAATTAATTTTAATTTTAATGATTATTGTGAATTAATATAATTATATTTTTTATTTTATGTTTTTCTATGTTTTAATTTATTTTCGAACTGGGTTAAAATATTAAAAAAAAAAAAATAATAAAAACAAAATCTCATATTAATATGGGGAATTTGGTGGTGTTATTAACTATAATTTAATTTATTAAAATTGGGTTAATTTGGTTTAATATTATTAATTTTATTTTATTATTAAATTTTTCATTTATACATTTTGTTTTGATTTTCATTTAAATTATAATTATTTTCAATAATTAATAATGAATTTTAATAATAAAATAATAATAATTTAATTTTAAAATTAAAAACATTATTTTATATTAACACTAATATTAATTTTGTATAACACAATTAAAAAACATAAAAAAAAAAACCTACTAAAAAATCTTAGTGAAAAGGATGCGACATAAGGATTTATTGGATATTAAAATCCTACGAGGTAAAAAGAAAACAAAAAAATAAAAAAATAAAAATTTTATTCATTTTTAATTTTGATTTGGAATGAACAATTTTATTTCTTTAATATTTTTAAAATATTTATTTTACAATTTTGAAGTAGCATGAAATTTATTTTATATTAATTATTTTGTATTTTTTAAATTGTGATTTTATATTAGAAAATTTATATATAAATTTAAAATATAGTTAAATTTGATTATTAAAAATTCGAAAAGGAATTTTCATATTTCAAAATTTCATTAAAAGTATAATAATAAGAATTTAGTTCCAGGTTTGTAATTTGAATTAAGCTCAATTACGGGATAATCACAACAAAATTCAAAATAGTTTTTCAATAAACTTTCCATTTCAATAATTGCGGACAAAGATTATTAAAATAAAATTTATTCAGAAAAATTACAAAATAAATTAAATTAAAATTTTAAAAAATTTCATTTTAAAAATTTAAGATTTAAAACAATTAGTGAATTTTAAAATGAAATAATTTTTGAATTTTCACACCTTCATGTTTGAAAACTTTTCATTCCACTTGGAACAAATTTTAATTTTTGAATTTTAAATTTTGAATATAAGCCAAAATAATTTAATTAATATTTTTAATTATATTAGAGAAATCTTGTATTTTTGAAAATTTAAAATCAAATACCTTTCCAATTTTTTTTTTTTTTTGGCAAACAAAAATTTTTATTTTACTATAGTAAAAATTTACTCTTTCTGTATTCTTAACTTTGTTATTTAGAGGAAATACTTGATTTAATTTTTTTAAGTCAATTACATAATTTTATAATAATAACATAAAATATAATAATATAACGTTATGTTGCACAATGTTATTGTAGATTTAGAATTTTAAAATTATAATTTTTTTTTTTGTTAATTTTATGCATTAGTTATAGCTCTACACTTATACCTAATGAATTCTTCAAATAATTTATAAAAATATACAATTTACAATTTTTTTTTATAATTTTTAATAATTATAGTTGTAATTTATTATTTTTACTTAATATAGAATAGAGTATATTTATTAATTATCAGATAATTAGCATTATCTTTTATATTATTAAAATAGTATAGAAATTAATATAATGTAAGTACATAACACCTTTATTCAAATAAACTTTTCTGTAATATACTAGCATAATATAATACACTATACGTACAATAGTGATTCGGCAGAAATATATTAAGTTATACCTTCAATTTCAGCAATAAAGTTTTTCCGTCTTAGGAATACGCCTTAGGAATAAATTTCTGATTTTATTTTAATCAGAATTCATTAAAGAGCTTAAAATTGCCTACTTTTAATCATACCACAAATATATTAGAAGGTTTTTACCTAAATTCAAAGTCTTACCTGATGTTATCTTGATTTACTGTAAGCAATATATTTTTTAACAGCTTTAATCAGATCAATTGAGTCTCAGATCAATTGCGATTTTCTTTCTTAATAGATGTAAAATTTTGCTAAAATAACATACTCTGCTAAACTAAAAATACAATAATAAATAGAACTTATAAATTATGTAAATTAATCTTAGTTTCACATTTTTTCTAAAATAAATTCTAATCCAATTTTCTTTAACAATTTAAAATAAGTTTATTCAAAAAATAATTAAATATTTTAAATAAAATATGAAAATGAAATATGAAAGTTTTTTGCGATCCAAATTTACTATTTTTACTTGACGTTTTATATTTTTCTTACCTATATTCTTTTTTGAGCATTTAAAATCAATTTTAACCTTGTAACTCCTTTAGTTTACTTGATAATCATTATGCAAAATCAATTCAAATACTACGAAAGCCAATGAAGAAGAGATTAATGCCATTTACGTGTACTCTTCTGGAAAAAATTAATATTAACTGTTATTATAAAATTTTATAAGTCCATGAAAAATTAAATCATATACAAAAACAGTTACGACAGTTAAAATCATTACGAAAAAAAAATATTCTAATTGTACAAAATAATATTCTAACAATAGTTTCTAAATAATTATATTTTAATCCGACCTACATTATAAAGCAATGGTAATATTATAGAGGAAAATTGTATATAGTCGAATATTGGCTTACGATTCTGTAAAATTTAGAGAAAAAATTTACTAAAATATTAAAAATATTATTTTAAAGCAAGAGAATTTTTTGTTAATTTTTTAATAGAGATAAAGCTTATATTTTTATTTTTATTATTTTTAATAATCTAAAAAAAAACATAAACTGCATAAAGTTTGCCAAAAATTTATAAAATACTTTTGAAACAATATGCATTATCCTTTTAATCCTGTCAAATAATATCAGACTCTATATATTTAAAAATATTAAAAATTATATGAATTTAAAAATAAACAAAAGAAAAAATCTACTTCATTTATTTACAAAACTCAACTCAACTCCATTCACCATATAATTTACTAATATATTAGTAGTTATTACATATGCACACATTATATACATTCACATACATACAGACATAAACGAAAGTAGCATTAAGTAGCATTAAAGTTTTGTTTTTGTTTTTATGATTTTCTACTATCACATAAGTTGATTATTGTTTCTGTGTATAAAATATAAATTTTTAATATATTTTTTTGTTTGTTTTCTTTTTTTTTTTGAAATTGTAAATATTTCTGCATGTTATTAATAGTGATAATAATAACCAGTCATACAGTATCCTTTTTTATTCTTAAAATATTTATAAAATATATTTTTATATACAATTTTCTAATCCTTAAATATTTTTCATTTATTTTTTTCCATTTATGTTTTCTCATTTAACTGTGTATCCTGCGGGTGCTCGATAACACTACAACTTTAATATTTGATACGAAATTTGGAACAAAAACTATTATCTTGTGATTCACAAATATTTATTTTTATTGGATTCTGTTTTATGAATATTACAATAATAATTACAATCCCGCTGTATGCCATATTTGAAATTTTGATGTCAACAAAATATACCAAAAAAAAATAAAAATATATAGAACCGAATACACCTGGAAAATTTATTGTATGGTTTCGAAATGAAACAACATTATTGGTATTATGGCAACCGCCATATCCCGCTGGTATATATACACATTATAAAGTATCAATAGATCCACCGGATGCACAAGAAAGTGTATTATATGTTGAAAAAGAAGGTGAACCACCGGGGCCAGCACAAGCAGCATTTAAAGGTTTAATACCTGGTCGAGCATATAATATATCAGTACAAACAATGTCTGAAGATGAAATATCATTACCGACAACAGCACAATATCGTACAGTACCGTTACGTCCAATGAATGTAACATTTGATAAAGAATCAATAACATCAAATGCATTTAAAGCAATGTGGGAAGCACCGAAAAATGAAAGTGAATTTGATAAATATCAAGTATCATTATCATTATCAAGACGCCAACAAACTGTACCACGCACAAATGAACCAATAGCATCATTAGAATTTCGTGAAAATTTAGAACCTGGTAAAACATATAATGTTATTGTTAAAACAGTTTCTGGTAAAGTTACATCATGGCCAGCAACAGGTGATGTAACATTAAAACCTTTACCTGTACGTAATTTACGTTCATTTACTGATAATAAAACAAATGTTATGACATTAACATGGGAGCCACATCCAAATAGCACACAAGATTTATATAAAATAAGTTATCATGAAATTGTTGAATCAATTAATAGTGATGCAAGCACAATGACAACAGATGATACACGATATAGTTTAGATAATTTATTACCTGGTCGAAATTATACAATTACAGTACAAGCAATCTCTAAAAATATGGAATCAAATGAAACAACGATATATGTTGTAACAAGACCATCAGCTCCAATAATTGAAGATTTAAAATCAATTAAAGAAGGTCTTAATATCAGTTGGAAATCGGATGTTAATTCTAAACAAGAAAAATATGAAATTGAATATAGAAGAAATGGTACATCTGAGTTAAGAACAATACCAACATACGAGAATCGAATGGTTATTAAAAATTTATTCCCTGGAGCTATTTATGAAATTAAAGTTTTTGCTGTCAGTCATGATGGCTTAAAAAGTGATCCTCATGCTTATTTACAAGCTGTTTGTAAGTATAATAATTTTATTTAATAATTTCTAAAAAAATTTTTTGAACGAGAAACTAATAACAGTTCTCTATTATATTTTAGATCCAAACCCTCCGCGTGCAATGACAATAGAAAAAGTTACAAGTAATTCTGTTTTGGTAAGATGGCAACCACCAGAACGTAGTGATTATTCAGAATACTCAATTCGCTATCGTACTGAAAGTGATAAGCAATGGCACAAATTATCACCTGTAAAAACAACAGAAGCCGATGTCATTAATATGACACCAGGTGAAAAATATACTATACAAGTGAATTCTGTTAGTTATGGAGTTGAGAGTGTATCACCACAACAAGTTAATCAAACTGTTCGCCCAAATCCAGTTTCAAATATCATTCCATTTATTGATTCAACAAATATAACTTTGGAATGGCCTAGACCTGAAGGAAGAGTTGAAATGTACTTATTGAGATGGTGGCCAACCGATAATCCTAATAGAATGTATTTTAAAAATGTTTCCGAACACAATGTCGGTGAGTATTTAAATCACAACGCAAAAACTAATTTATGAAATTTCTAATTTGAATTCTTTTATATTTTAGCTCCAATTAATTTTACTGAATCTGGAGAAGATATTCCCTATGTTAGAGTTTTAATCAGTGATTTAATGCCAGGTGTTCAATATAAATTCGATATTCATACAATTTCATATGGTCTAACAAGTGATTCTACACCACTTTCAACTAGAACAATGCCACTTATACAATCTGAAGTTGTTGTAGTGAACAGTTTACATGAACGTGATACTGTTACCCTTAGTTACACACCAACACCACAGTCAATTTCAAAGTTTGATATATACCGTTTTTCACTTGGAGATCCAGAAATTCGTGATAAAGAAAAATTAGCTAATGACACAGATCGAAAAGTAACATTTACAGGATTAATTCCAGGACGATTATATAATATTACCGTATGGACGGTATCAGGAGGTGTTGCCAGTTTGCCAATTCAAAGACAAGATCGTTTATATCCTGAACCAATTACTCATATTAATGCAACACGAATAACAGATACTGAAATTACCTTAAAATGGGATATTCCGAAAGGGGAATATAATGCTTTTGAAGTTCAATATTTAATAACAGACTCATATTATGTTCAAAATTTAACCGTTTACGATACCATAACTATTTCTGGTTTAAAACCTCATCGAAACTATACATTTACTATTGTTGTTAGATCTGGTACAGAATCATCTGTACTTAGAAATAGTTCTCCAGTATCAGCGAGTTTTACAACAAAAGAATCAGTACCTGGACGTGTTGAACGTTTCGAACCAATTGATGTGCAACCGAGCGAAATTATATTTGAATGGTCATTACCTTCAAGTGAACAGAATGGTGTTATAAGACAATTTAGTATTACATATGGTATAGAAGGTTTACCACATATACAAACAAAAGATTTTAAAGCAACTGAAACGAGAGGAAATTTAAAAGGTTTACTGCCTGGAACAACATATGTTTTTAGAATACAAGCTAAAACAGCAATAGGATATGGACCGGAAACTATATGGAAACAAAAAATGCCAATATTAGCCCCACCAAAACCAGCAACGCAAGTTGTACCAACTGAAGTTTATAAAACAAGTTCAACAATTCAAATACGCTTTAGAAAAAATTACTTTTCAGATCAAAATGGAGCTGTAAGTTTCAAAAATTATCTTTCGTTTTTGTATTAGATTTAGCATTTGATTATTAATTTTATATTCTACTCATTTTTTAGGTTAAATATTATACAATAATTGTTGCTGAAGATGATACTAAAAATGCCTCTGGTCTAGAAATGCTCAGTTGGAAAGATGTTCAATCTTATAGTGTTTGGCCACCATATCAAGTTGTTGAGCCATATTATCCATTCAATAATAGTTCCGTTGAAGATTTTACAATTGGAACTGAAAACTGTGATAATCGTCAAAATGGATATTGTAATGGCGCACTTAAATCTGGAACAATTTATAAAGTTAAAGTGAGAGCATTTACTGCACCAGATAAATTTACAGATACTGCATATAGTTTTCCAATACAAACCGGTAAGTGAAATAGGAATTAAGAAAGAATTTTTTTTTTATTTTAGGTGACACACAGTTTGACAAATTACCAAAAAGTTAAAAAATCGTGCAGTTATTCAATTTAGTGTAACAGATCCAAAATGAGAAAAATACCAGAAATGTTATATATGACAAAATATACCATAGTTATCGTATATAATTCGATATCGCGGAAAACCGCGAGTTTGTCACTTGAAAATACCCACAAAACTCTTAAATCTAGATTTGTTTAAGTTATTTTTAGGAAAAAAAAACAAAATCGGCCACCGAGAATCAAATTGACCTACCAAATATTGTTATAATAAGCTGATAACAATTGATTTCTTAAAAAAAACTGTTCAAACTTTTTTATCATATTTTCTTTATATTGTTAAAAACTTAGTAAAATAGTAGTTTCATGAAGTCGTTAACTGACTTACAACTTTGAATTACAAAAGATTTCAATGCTCATTCATGGAAAATAGTAGATTGTTGTAATTAGTAGATGGTTAAGTACAAAAAATAATTTTAATAGCCAATTTAGTTACCTTAGTAAGATCTCAACTTTATACAAGATATATGAGAAAACGTAGCACTTTCCTTACTTTACTGTAAGTAAAATAAATTGCTATAGCAAAAATTCTAAATTTCGGATTTCATAAGTGAATATAGAACTCTTAAACAATCATATTATTATCTTGTTATATTGTAATTGTATTTCAATTTTATTACCATATTAACCTATGAAGTATAAGCACAATTCTCATTTTTCCTATTTTGAAAATTTTCTTATTTAAAATGCACTATTCAAAGTATTTCAAATAGCCTGTGAGTCATAGCTGGTTTGAGAACAAAAGAAAATTCCCCTCTTAAATTAATTTCATTCAAATAAATAATTAAATTTGTATTTATGATGGCATTTATGATAAAATTTCTAAATTCAAAACTTTAATCATTCATATATGAGCCATATGTAGAAAATAAGTTTTTAAAGTTGCTATTTGTTAAAACAATGCAACAAAACTTAAAGTATATAAAGTAAATTAGTGCATATATAAATAAAGGCAACCCATAAATTACAGAAAGTTAAAAAACTTTAACGTAATTAAAAACTAACAATGAAATGTTACTTTCAACTATTCCGCACCCAATGTATATTAATAGTTAATTGGGAACGTTAGGCGTTCATATTAATTTATTATTTTTTAAAATTTCAATACAAAATTATGGAAATTATGTAAAAATTTTATATAAATTCAAATTCTATAAGTATTAATTGATTTAATAGGAACAATATAGACAATATTATTAATTATTTTTTCTATACTTTTGAAATCAAATTAGAATGAATTCAATGATCAATCACATATTTTGATAATCCTCTTCCTAATATCATGATAGTAGCTTCTATGGCGAACAAATAACAATATAATAATATATTTTTTTACAAGTCTCCAAAACAAATTTAAATGAATAGAAATTTCTACATCAATCAACTGTTTTCCAAAATTTTTCTTTGTACTTTATTAAAACAATAGAAATACTTCATGAAATCATCTTTATTTATTTGTACATTTTTATTTGATTAATTTATAATTATCGAATTATAGAATAATAGTTTAAAAATTGATTTGCAATAAAAAATCACGCGATGACAAAGGATTTCCTGCGATCATAAAATAAATTTCATTATTAAAATTTTTTTACATAAGTTTTATTAAAGATCAATTAAATAATTCAATTACTCATTTAACTTTGAAATCGGGTGAAAAAAAAATATTTTTTTTAATAATTTTAAAATTTAAATTTCATTAACACACCTCTCACGGAATTTTATAAACGTTTTTATATAATTAAACGTCAATTATAACGTAATTTAAATATATATAAATTTATTATTTACTTCTAATATATTCGACCATAATACTTATGTATAAAAGATGTGTGATTGTATCTGTTGCCCAAAATAAATAAAATTTTCAATCACATTCAATATGAAGTAATTATGAAGTCAAGTAATTACGGGAATACGAATTTTGTGATTTAAATTTCGCGTACTCATGTTGCCAATATGTTACATACAAATATCTGGATTTCAATAACAAATAATAATGCAGATATTTAATAGGCTTATTATGATCCGCAAAGAAAATGGCTTGTCGAATCGAATGGCATTTCAAATTGTGATCGGCGAATGGTTTTTTTTCGCCAAGTCCATTACTTTGTTAGTTCATGTCATTATAAAATGACATTACCATAACCTAAAAATAGTTAATACGCTTAAAAAAAATTTATTTAGATATTTTGATTTCATTCACCAAGCTTTTCACACAGAACTTTCATTACAGAGTTTTGACAGCTTATTCACTTAGAGTTTATAATTTTAATATTATTTATAATTAATGTTCGACAAAAATGTTATCAAACATAAATCCATTTTATTCTAAAATTATCTTTAAATGAATTTTATAATAATATGACTGACTTCAGATGGTTTTAATAATTTTCAAATGATTTTTTTAACAAGTTTTAATAAAACGCCTAATTGATGATAAATATTAAACACTTATTTGCCTTAATAAAAACTACATTAATAATTCAACTAATTCGAGAAAAATTTATTTTTAGTTAGTTAGAACATTTAGATTCAGTTCTACATTTGGATTATAGACTGGAACAATCCAAAAATTTTACAATTTTTCAAAAAAATTTAAAATTTTGTGTTGATTATAATTTGAATATGATTATAATTTTCTTTACATGATACATACAAGGGACCTGTCATCATTATCTTTATCATTCACACTTTTGCGAACCTATCATTAATATTTGGTATCATCGTTATAAAATTCACTACCAAAAATATTTGCCATTATTCACTGTAATTTTAAGTGGATGACATTCAGTGTTATCATTAAAAAAAAGAATGACATATTTTTGTTATTATAATTCACCCACGTCATTCTTTAGTGAAATTTAATGTTTTTCATTCTTTTTTCGTTTTATTCACTTTTTTTGTGGCAATGCTTTTTTTTGTTATGACAGTTACCATAATTCTAATTCGGGTACACAAAGTACAAATTTATGTTTTCAATTCATTTACAATGTTTTGAAAGGTGACCACCGAAAAAGAGAAATTGCATTTGTATACAAACAGTGTTGCACATAATATTATTGTGTACATTTACAAAATGTAAATTACAAATTTTAAAAATATTTAAAAAGCTTTTTTTAAAAAAAAACAAAAAAAGAACAAGAAAATTAAAAAATCTTTAACAAAAAATTTTTATAAGTAAAACATTCAACAATTACGTCAAAATTTCGAAAAAAAGAAAAATAATAATAATATTATAATTAAACCCTTCCGTTTTCTTTGACCAATTTACAATAATCGCACATTATTACATTGTCATTTTATTATTTCATATACATTTACATATACTCCTAGTAAGATTTAATATATGACAGTATTATTTGTCTGTATTTAGCACATTTTATGGAAATTTTTATTTGCACATAACTAGGTATGTATAAATATACTTATAGTACTTTTGTATATCTAAATTCAACAGTAAGTGCGTATGTATATTATACATTATATTATTATAACCTAGAAGATTTCCCCTAAAAGTATACAAGTATTATGTCTATATTTATAAACAATAGAATTTTATGTAGGTATCTTAATTAGAATTTAAATTTATTACATAAGTTTCTTTTATACACTCATTATAATATTATATTTTGTTGTTGACTATATTAATACGTAAATATATAGGTATAGTACTCTGTACAAAAAGATTTAGTATATAAAAACAAACCATTTGAAATGCAAAAATTTTATACATAAATATACCAAAAAAAAAAAAAAAAATCAAAATTCTATTTTAAGTATTTGGAGGGTATGTAGAAAAAAAATATTTTTTGTTTTATTTTTCTTATTTTTGTCTGTTCTTCTCTTTTTTTTTATTTTATTAAAATTTATTTTCTGCCCGTAGTCATGTCAGTCAACGTTTGTATTCGTTTTCATTCATAGCTATAAACTATAAAGTAAAAAAAAAAGAAGAAACGAAAAAAAAGTCAGAAAAATTTATTCTAGTCTCTCTCATTCTGTATTTTTACTATACTTACATATATACATACTTATGTGATAACATAATAAATAATTATATGATAATATATAAAATATAAATACGGTTTTTAATAATACATAACATAAGTTTTATATAATGTATATAATACAATTCCTTATATGTATAATACTATTTAAAATATATAATGATTAACGTGCAAAAAATACATACATACAATATATTGTGTACAATATAAATGACGTTTATGAAATACACATATACAATATATAAATAATCTCAGAGCTTTATAAAATTCGAACTCGAATTTTATTTAGTACACAAAAAAAATTAGAAAAAGCTTTTTCGAAAATATTTTTTGTTGTGTTTTTTTTATTATAATATTTTTAAATAATATTTTGTTTAAAATATTTGAATTTTATAAAAGTGTTTATAATATAAAAAATATTGTTATACAAATTTTTTTAAATTAAATTATTATATTTAAATAATATTGATTTAATATTAATATAAAAATAAAATAAAATTTATCTTTTCTTTCATGCCTTTCCAAAATAAATTATTTTTTCTTTATTATCAAAAAAAAAAAAAATAATTTAAATAAAAAATTATAAAATAAAAATAGTTATACACTCGACAGGTAAGTGACTAAGTATTTATACACATATGCTATTTACTATAATAAAAATAAAAATATTCAAAATTTTATATACATTTACGTATGTACATATAAGTATATTCACAATATTATATATGTACTTATATGACATTTTATATTATTATACCGTATAAAATTTTGAATGTGACATTTTTTGTTTTTATTTTTTTTTGTGTCATATTATTCTTTCTACAAATTTGTTTCTTGTTATTTTGTTTTTTAGTTTTTTTTTTTTCAATAATTTATAATGAAATTTTTTATTAAAAAAAAAAAAATTGTGTGTATAGGGTAGGTAGGTAGTTACTATTGTGAATTTTATTAGCAACATTTTATTGAAAATTATTATGTTTTTTATTATTTATGTGTTAAAAATTATTATAGTATAACAAAATGTTATTATTTTGTCACGTCATATAACACGAAATTTACATATTGTTATTAAATACTTTCTTATTTCTTGTTTTTAAGGCAAATTTTTTTAGCAAATGTTAGGTTCTTATTCTTATAATAATATTAATAATAATGATATATTAATTTGAGGTATAACATTATAAATACTTATGTAAGATATTTTATGAACAAAATAAAAAATTTTACATACGTGTTTAAGAATTTATGTTGATAACATGAACTAAATTTTCAAAATAAAATTATGTTTACAATTTCAGACAAATTCTAAATTAATGAAGTATTTATGTCAAATAAATATTTCAAACTATAATTGTTATACGAGTACAATTGAAATTTTAAATTTATATTATTTTCTATTAAAATGATGAATTTATTCGTAAGTTATTAATTTAATTATTTTATAGAGAAAAGTTATCATACAAATTTTTATACAATTTAAATTTAAAATTAATTTACATTTGTAAATTTTAAACATGAAAAAATTTTATTTGGAAAAAAACAGAAAGCGAATGTGGCAATATTATTCATTATTATTGAAAATATTCCTTATCACAACATTATTACGCTATTGTGAATAAATGTTATCATGATTACAGTTACAATATAGATATAAAAACTTATGGTGTCTTTTTCCAGAACAATTCAGTTAAAATATTCGAGAGTATACTGTTATACTATTAATATATTATAAAATTCTATATTGTCGATTTTATTTTTTGGATATAACTTATTTTTTATTAGTTTAAAAAATATTATACAGTGTAGTATAAGTATTTTTAGTTTCGTATAGAAAGTGCTGTTTTCATTCTGATAAAAATAATTTTTTTTTTTCGGTTTTTTATATTGATTTTTTAAAAATAAAAAAACATTATATGTCGAAATTTAAAAATTTACAACATAATTCAACTATTATTCATGAAAATAGTATTACAAATTGCATAATTTAATTTATTATTTAAATTTTGTGTTTTTTTTTTTTCTTATAATAAAAATCCCAAATATATTAGTCATTTCTTACATATGCAAATGTATTTTGAGGAAATTTAAAAATTTTACGTATTAATTTATTTACAGAATAGAGAAAATTCTTATTTATAAACATAGAAATCTAGTGTTTTAAAAATTTTATATGTGGCAATATAATAAAGAAGAGAGGGAGGAGAGGAGGTCAAAGTTCGAAACGATTCATTAATTTTTTTAAAAACATTATTTTAAGAAAAATAAATAATTTTTATGTCATTAAAAGTGTATAATAAAATTATATATTAACTTTCATGTACATAAGATATGGGTGAAGGTCATATATTAGATGAACGGAACTTGTCGCCGCTTACTGTTCATTCTATAATACGAATTAAACACATAATTTGCGGTTATTAACTTTTATTTATACATACATACATAATTTACTGTGAACACATAAATTTATATTGCAATTCTTTTTTTTATTAAAATTGCGGTAGATTATTTTTGTGTGTAGGAACAAGTTGAGGAGAAAGATTAATTTAGAATTTAAGATTTTTGAATTGTTATTATTTAAGCAAAGTTCTGTTCTAAAAATTTAAGCTGAATTGGGTCTAATAATAAAGTGTTTTACAATTATGTATTATGAATATTAGCATAATAATAATGTTTTTAACATTAACCCACTATATACTTATTCTATCTGGAATACTCAAAATCATATTTCATTCCCAAAATTTTTATCTTGGACATAAACCATTTTTATGAAAAATATTTCTAGTTCGAACTGCGAAATTTGCATTTTGAACTGATGCGTTAAATATTAACGACAGTTAGCCATCTATTTAATATTTATTTAATTATACGCATATTATGTTTTAATATTTTCCTAAAATACAAGAAAACAAATGTTAACCCTGTTTTTCTCCTAATAAAGTTTCAAGTCTCTTTATAAATTTAAGACATTTTAAAAGTTAGAAAATTAAAATAATTTAATCTGTATTTAAAAAAATAGCCAGCCAAGCCAAGTGACCTAAATATTTTTTAAATTTAAAATTTAATGTGAGTTTTTTTTTTTCTTAAATTATGATTTTTATTGCTTAGACTCGCTTTTTTTACAATGCACATGAATGTCAGCAAACCTAATATAAACCTATGTATGTACATATACATACAAAACAACAAAATTAATATGCAAAAGTGTATTGAATTTATTTAGTTCTGAATTTAATTTGTTTAATGCTTGAGGGTTAAATAAAAAGTTTTTTTTTTTTGTTAAATTTTTTCACACTACTAATTTTTGAAATAAAAAAAAAATTTCTTAATCCTAAATTTTTTTTTCTCTGCATTTAATTTCCAAAATCATTTTATTAAAAAAAAGAACCGGCATTTTAAATATCCTTGAATTTAATGTAGTTTCATATAATTAAAATTCTATTGACATTTTGGAAAAAAAACAGAATATAAAAAAAAAATTCTATATACCACAACCACAAATATCTAGATTTAAAATTTAGTATATATATGAGTATGGTATATAAAGTGTATATTTTACTCATTTCTCTCATTTATTTCAAAAAAAAAATTATGTTGTGCTTATAATATTTTGTTAGACTTTCTATTTAAATACCGTACATAATACATAAATTTTGCCTACAAGATACACATTTATACATACATGCATATTTATATAAAACATTTATGTCCCCTTTACTATATTTTATAAAAAAAAAAAAAACAAAACACAAAAACACAAAGGCAAAAAAAAAAAACTAAATAAATTAAATCATAAAAAAAAGGGAAAATGAATAAAAATTAAAAAGCGCATGCGCAAATTTCGAAAGGGAAAATAAATATTTATTTATATCAATCATACATAACGGTATGCTTAAACTAGTCATTTTGTTTTTCTACATAATATTATGTAAATCGAAATGTTCATAATAGAATTCTGTCCGGAAACTAAAGAATGTTATAAGAAATTTTAAATATTTTGCCTCTTTTTATTTTTTTTTTGGTGGTCCAAAAGCGTGTAGTGAAAATTCATGTTGGGTAATTGGAACTGAATTTGAAATTATTAATTTTTTCTCTTACATTTTTTTCTATTTTTGCTTTAAAAATTTATGAAATTACAATCAAAATCTTTCTGGAAATGAAATATCAGTCCT
Organism: Condylostylus longicornis; assembly: GCF_029603195.1. NCBI lineage: Eukaryota > Metazoa > Arthropoda > Insecta > Diptera > Dolichopodidae > Condylostylus > Condylostylus longicornis. Next base: position 4,341,877 of record NW_026577982.1, read on the forward strand.
TAATTTTAATTATGCATATTGTGATATGACATACGAGTAGTTGTCATGTATAGATATGCATATTCATATTTGCCGTAAAACTGTCAACCTATTTTTTAGTCAATAATAAGTTTAAAGATTTTTGACATTATTTTAATTAATATAATAAATATAATTTGGAAATTCCAATTTACACGGATAATAATAGACCTAATTTTTTATACTAAATATAAAATTTATATTTTTTAAATGGCAATGTAAGAAATTCATATTATCTATAAAAATTAATTGAAATCAAATTAAATTAAAATTTTAATACAAATTTCCAAATTGTATTCAATTAAAATTAATCAAAATAATTCAATTTTTTGCCTGTGTATTTCGTTGTTTCAATAATATTTACATATATATATATATATATATATATATATATATATATATATATATATATATATATATATATATATATATATATATATACATATCTGATAATAACAAAATCATTATTATTCCTTAGTCTAAATTAATATGAGTAAATTTTATTGAGTGTATCCTTTAAAAAAATATATTCGATTTTATCCTGTCATTAATAATATCCTATAATATTCCGGTGTTATTTTATTTTATCATAAGGAAATTTCAAAATTTAATTCTTGTTATTATTTTCTTGTTTTTCTTTTTTATACATATATAAAGTTTGTTTTTGTTTCTTTTACTTTTTATTTGTTTGTTTTTTTTTTTGGAAAATTATTTCAGAGTAAAAATTTTCTTTAGTTCTAAATAAGTTGCATTTTCAAAAGAGTCAGTCACTTTTTATATAGTAAAGTGAAGTGAATTCTTTTATTTTTTTTTATTAAAGTTTTATAATATATATATATATATATATAAATATGTATTTATATATATATTTTTTACATGCATATATATGAAAAATAATTAAAAATATTGAAGACTTTTTGAAATAAATTTAAGAAAAAAATAAATAAAAACTTTAAAGACTATTAAAAAAGTAAATATGAAAAAAAAATGTTTTTTTGTTTTTTAATTAAATATTAAAAAAATTATAAAAAGTGAATGAATATTGAAAAATCGTATATAAAATATAATTTTTTTTTTGTGAATTTTTTTCTGTTTGGTTTTTTTTTTTTTGTTGAGTGTGTACAGATGACACCATAAGCGTTCAAAATCGTTGCATACATTTATATTTTTTTTTTATTTTATTGATTTTTTTATTTTATATGCTTCATTTTTATTAAATATTTTAATATTTTAAATAAAATATTTGTTTTTTTTTTAATTTTTATATATTTTTAAAATTATAATTTTTTAATTACAAATAAAATTTAAAAATTATTATACAAACAATATGAACATTATTTCATTATGTGAGAATATCTTTTTAAAATACATACTTACATTTATATTAAAGAAATAAAAAATTCAAAATTTTAAAAGAAGAAAATTTAAATATTGCATGGCTTGTGTATATATGTATGTGTATATATAAGAAGGAAATGACACCAATAAAAAGGAAAAATAAATTAAATTATTACCACCTAAATAAATAATTATTTTAATGATTTATGTATATACATATACATGATATTATATACTTATGATAGATAAATTATATTTAATTATATATAAGTTTTGTACCTGTTCTATTATAATACATTAATATATATATATTTTTATATTTTTATGTTGCTACAGAAATAAATTTCACCTTAATTTTAAAATCAAAAAAAAAAAAAAATAGCGAAAATTTAAACTTAATTACTTTCTATATTTATTTTTATTTATTTACTTATATACAATATATGTATATATGTATATATATAATATAATGTAATTGGTACATTATATTTATAATATATTTATAATATATATTTGTAATATATGTATATATATTCAAATATAATTTTATATTATTTTTAAATTACATTTAGGTATTATAATTTTATTTTTTATTGATTTTTTATTGAGCTTCCCTTAAATTTTCAAAATAAAAAAAGATTTAATTATATACTTCTCATATACGTATAATTATACCTAATTTTCTTATAATTATAACATTATTGTCATTTTATGACTTTATTCATTATAGGAAATAATATAGAATTCAAATATGAAATTAAAATAAAAATTGGAAAAATCGAACGAATACAATAAAATTATTTAGAAATTACTTTAGTATTAAAAACGAAAGAACAGAAACTATAAAATCATATATTATAATTTACTAAATTTCGTAATATATATATACATATTTTTATTATATGTAATCATATAATCATAATAAAGGATATTATATAGGAATTACTTAATTATTTTCATTGAAGACTTTTCACAGCTTAATATGGCCATCTTAAATGGCTCATTAACCCTACATATAGATAGGGTTATAGATACTAGATAAATATGAAAATATAAAATATTTTTCTAATCATATAAAATTTTTTTTTCTTTTGGAAATTTAATTTATTTTCCGAAATTCTTATTCAAAATGCATAAACATAATAAAATGTTACCGTTATTCAAAAAAAATATATACACACACATCGTTAAATTAAATAGTAGCCATATTGTTCTTTGATATCACAAAATGTAACAAAAAAAATAGACACCATATGCACAGCAAAAAATATAAGAATTATACTTGAAAAATAATAAAAAAACAAAACACACACAAAAACTATTCTCAAAACAATCAAAGCTATAATATGCATATATGAAAAAAAAAATAAAAAAAAAAAAATAAAAAAAAACAATCGAAATAAAATAGAAGCCATATTTAATTTTTATCAACGGTAAAAGGAATAACACTACTATTTTTCTTTTATTATTCAAAAAAAAAAAACAAAAATGGCCAACTATATTTTCTAACTGTAAAAGAATTTTTTTTTTTATTATAACAGTTTATTTTTATTACCGCTATTATTTATTATGGTGCATAGGTATAATAACCTGATTTTATTAAATATTAAAGTGTATATCAGTTTGTGAATACATTTATATTCAAATTCATATATCCTTTATACCCATAGTTTTGTTTTTTTTTTGGCCTTTTTTTGACAATAATTTTTATTGATTTTAAATTAAATTCCAAAAAAGTTTCCATATTTAATGGCATCGTTTTTTTTTATTACTTTTTTTTTTTGGTTTTCTTTTGATTACTCAATATTCGGGTAATTTCTTCTTCATTTGTTTGTTGTGGAGGAGGAGGGGGGGGGGGGGTAATTTTAGATTATACATTTAATATTAATTTGTTGATTCGTTATAAACAGTTCCAAATCGAAAAAAAAAATACAAAAAAATTATAACAAAATTATTAAAAGTAAACATCAACATTTACAGTATGTACAAATAGTATTTATTTATAATCAAAAAATTATTATCGGATATTAACAGTAAATTTTGAATAATATATAATATAAGAATATTTATGTATATAAACATTTGTTTGTATACATATTTTACATTATATTTAAAGGAAATAATAATAAAACAAAAAAGCAAACCAAACAACTAAAAAAAAAAAAAAGTGAATTTATAGGTTATGTTATTTATACATTTTGTTTTGTATTCAGTCAAAATTACGGAAAAAAAAATAAAAATTCACAAACAATAATAAAAAAAAATAAAAGAACAAACACATATAAATAAAATAGCGGCTATTTATATAATTTTAAATGTAGACAATACAATCATGTATATAATATAGTATATAATATGCTTAGAGTATGTTCATATTATATATTATATGTATGTATATTATATACATGTATAAAAATAATGTAGAAGAAGAAATTCCGTTATATTGCACTAGTTTTGCACTCATTATACTCTTTTTTTTTTGTTTTAAGAATTCACAATATTTTTTTCTTTTGTTTTCGTTTTACTGCTTTTCTTTTTGTTTAAGTAAAGGCTTCTAATTTTTTGTTTAAATATTTTTTAATGTACCTGTTCTCATAGTAATAATTATTATGATTTAATGGCATGCATACATATATACAGATTGTATATTATACTTGATACAACTTGTATATAATATGGGTATACATAAATTATACTAGTGTATACCGCATTGTATATTTTATGTTTTTTTAGTTTATATTATAAAAAAAATTTTTTATTGAAAATTATAAAACATTTATATAAAATATAAACAAAACATAATGTATAACAAAATATAAACATAACAAATTTTATAACAAATGTATATACAGTAAAATCTAAGTAAAAGTAACAAAACAAAAATTGAAAATACTCCAAATTTTTAAGTTACTGTTTGTATAATAATTACAGAGTTATTAAAATATATAAAAATTCGTTAAAACTAAAAATATAAATGTATAACAGTCAAAATATTATTTTTGACTAAAGAGAAAATAATATTCTTTATAAAGAAAAAAGTTTGTCGGGTAAAGATTCTACTGTTCAAAAAAAATCAAATTTTTTCCATAAAAACGATAATTATTCAATATTAATGGAAATTACACCATTTTGTAAAATTACCTAAATAAAACTATAAATATGGCCAAGAATATGACAAGAACTGAAAGCTTTTCTTAATTATTTTCGTAAAGGAAGAGCATTTCATTTTTCCTCTTTTTTTAAATTCCAATCAAATTTTTATAACATAAAATTTATTTTAATTCAGTCTCCTACATCAATTAAATATATTGAATATTCATATATAAGAAGTATTATCTATTACTATACTATATTAACAGCTATAAATATATTTATTATACAATACAGGACCTTAGCTTGCATCCTTTTATTATTCAAAAAAATCATCTACCTACTATACATGTAATTTATTTTTTATTAATAAAATCTAAAATGTATTTATTATAATAGAGTAATATTATATATACATATGTATATGTAAACTTTATTACTTCCCGTCTACTTTATAAACGTAGGCAGTAGCACCTTTGCTTACACCTCCATTTTTATCCTTTTCTATTTTTATTTATATGTGTGTTTTGTTCCTTTTTTGTACTTCAAAATGAAATTACTTTTGATTACTACTCCTATGTCTGCATTCTTGCATATATGTTCCTATATTCCTATAATTATAAGCTTAGATATAGATAAAGAGATAATGTTGTTTACTTACTGTAATACAATATTATATTATACAAAACGTTACAAGATTATGTAAAAAATATTTAACCTCTCCAGAGCTCCAGAAAGATGTTATAATTTTAAAGTAAGAATTTATAGTAATTAGACGTTGCCGTATAACAACACTGCCTTGACGCATAATGCCTTGTTGCATCAAGTATTCTAATTGTTGTTCATTATGCCATTTATGTGTTGAAGATTATACTAAACATAATTTTGCAATTTCAACTCTCTGGCCTTGCATATTCTGTGCTCTATATTATAGTTTTTCATATTTAAAGAGGATGGGGTGAGGCAGGAGAACATCTCTTCCGGGCTACCGCAGCCATTCGATACTTATTATATCCTCCCCACGCTTCCGCCTATAATGTAATATCACTGTTCGAAATATGAAGCTGGAGATATATCTTCTAGCGGGTTAGAAACAATTGCGACGTCGAACAGCCATTACTGAAAGTCGCATAGAATATGCACAGCAGTTTCATCACTGTCCCAACAAAATTTACACAAGGGCTGATCTATATAATTTTATCAGTAACCACACCAATTGCAAACATGCTACTCGAATTAATTAATATAAAAATATTAAATTTCATTAATACCGAAACTCCGAAGTTTATTTTCAAGCTTTTCATATCACTGAATTTAGAAATTCAAATTATTTATTGAATTTTAAAAATTCTGACTGCAATCTTTTAATAACCTGTTTCATATCAGTAAAATTTAAATAATAATAAATTAAAAAAATGAAAATTTTCTTACTTTTCTTTTGAAATCAAAATTTCAAAATTAAAAATTCAAAAATAATCTACATACACATAAACTATGTAAAACAAATTATTGAACTAGAAGTTCTTATAGAAATTAATAATAAAAGGTTGATGAAGTAAGAAAAAAAAAATATTATAATTTTTTTTTTCTTACTTCATTATACCAACACAGTATTCACCTTCATTTGTCTTTTAACTGTAACTTGCACTTTACATGCGATTTCTAAGCTTAACAACCTTCAACAAGAACTTCATTTTTTTTTTATTATAATAAATAAAATATAACAAAATAGAAGAGATTTTATAATATTAAAATGTGTAAGGATATTTTACACCACCTACAATTTTAAATATATATATATATATATATATATATATATATATATATATATATATATATATACACAAAGCATATATGTACAATTATCTATGCATATATTTTATTGTCAAAAATGTTATACTATATGAAAATATAAATAAATTATGTATGTAGGCATGTTGCTGTACAGAAGAAAATAAAGAACAGGAAAATGGGAAAACGGGATTAAAATTGTTTATTTATATAATTTTTTTTTTTTTTTCAAATATAATGGGAATACTTAAAAAATGTTGTAAACAAAATGGTTGCTAAAAGGAAAGAGAATTTCTTTTTTTTTTGTTATGGTATTTTTTCTTTCATGAAATAAACACGTACATAATATAAATAGCATATTTATTATATACATATATAGAATTATTTATATAACATTTAATACATAATATAATGAAATTGTCTACCATCATTCCATTGATATATGTATACATACATTCATATGCATATAGAAAAATGTTCTAATTTTAACAAAATAACACATATACATAAATAAAAATATATAAAGGAGAAGAAGAAGAAGCGAAGAATTAAAAAAGGTTATAAGCATATCCACTAATGAATGGCGAATAAATATATGTACATGTACATATATATATCTATATATATATATGCATGTATACATAATATATGTATATAGAACGTATATAGATAATGAGTGGTTTGTGTAAAGGAATTATTTTATTATTTTACAGTCACTCTACTCTTAAAAGAAGCAAAAAAAAAATTTTATGCCAAAAAATTTATGCGGTTACATGAATTGAATAAAATAAGAAAAACATTAACAATATTTAAATTAATATACAATTGTATATGTACTTATATATATACATGCGTATATATTTGAAATACCAATGCTATAATGATGCTCACCTTTCCTTCAAAGGATATTTTATAATTATTCTTTTGTTTTGAAAATTAAACAAAAAGCAAGGACATAAAACTTTTTAAGATAAAAAAAAAAATTTTAAAATCCTGTTAAATAAGTAGAATAACAAAAATAAAACAAAACAATAAGGTTCATTTTTAATAATATTTTTGGAAAAACGTGGGTTTTTTCTCCTTCAAAATCTATAAAACCAGAGTTTATTCTATGAAATTTTATATAATAAAATTTTGTTACGAAAAAATTAAATTGTTAAATAATTTCATAAATTTTTAATATTCTTAAATGATGTGTGAATGGTAACATGTGCAAAATATCAGTGTAGTATATATTTATAGTAGGTGTGAGGGCAAGGACATTTTAATTTTGAGTGTATGAAGATGTATGCGGCGCCGCCTACAATAGAAAATTTTCAATTTTTTCTTTTCATCCCGACTACAATATTTTTAATTAATTATCAAATAAGAAATCCCGATAAGAATAACTGAAAAAAAGATATTTTTTCTATTTTTAAATTTTTGAAGAATAATGTCACCCGCCCTTTCAATTCTTAAAATTTTTCCACACAAAATAATGTTTAATAAAATAGAATTAAAAATTTCTAAGAAAATATTAAAAATATTTTAATTCACTTAAATTTTTAATGTCTTTATTGTTGTCTTCCAAGAATTGAAATTTTTGAAATCAATTTTGTGTTAATTTTTTTTACCCCTACGCTTATGCAATTTCATAATAATAAAAAGTTTTATTGAATTTCATGTATAAATATAATAAGGTCTTTAAATTTCGTTCTGAAATTCATATTCAAACTGAATTAAATTTAAAAGTGGTATTACGTGGCGATAAAATATGAAATTCGAGATGTTTTAGAGTAATGCTACACAAATTGATTTTAGATTCCAATTTAGGGATTTCTTATAATTTAAATGAAAACATAAAACACCTTGTACATTTTAAATCAGACATTTTGTAATAACAATCAATATAGAATAAAACTTTCATATACACATACATATATAACGGTTCTTTTTTGTATGACTATATAGTTATCTTGAAGTATAGATGGAAGAACGTGTCTATTTTAGGATTATAATTCAGATTAATTACAATTCTAGACAAAACAAGACTTTTTCTTTATATTTGTGTGTGTATGTTATATAGTGTGTTTTATTTTATATAATATGCATATTTAAAAAATTTTCTATTATCTTTTATATATATGTGTGTTTTATATGTATCATATAAAATATGGATTCTAATTTGTTAAAATCCGGAAATGGTAAAACTTGCATATAAGAGTGTCTACTATTATACAAACAGTTACGTTAAATAGTTAAGCACTGTTAACTTATATTGTAAATCTTTTACATTGTAATTACAATTTACATATATCAGCAAGAAAAATCACATATTGTCAATTATGATTTCAAGTCAAAATAAAACGCGTTAATTGAATCTTATATCTAGCGTCTATTCAAATTAACTGGAGAGCATCGATGTTCACATTACACATTACAATTTCAGTAAATTTTTTTTTATAATTTTTTGTAAAAATTGTATTTGTTTTAATATTTTTTATTGTTATATTTTACAATAGCAATTTATAAAGGAGCTTTGCATGGAAATTGCGCGATTATTTTTTTTATTATGAGTTTTGAATTGTTTATTTTTTCTTAGTTCATATAAAATTTTTCTTATTTATTTTTTAAATTTTTATTATAATGATTTTAATATTTTATTAAAATTAAAACTAAATTGAATTTTTTTTTTCATTTATTCTATCTTTCAATCAAATAGAACAAGATAACACCTCACTGATATTGGCAATAACAATACCAGTTTGCCTTATACTTATAACTGTTATGGCAGTAGTCTTTTTACGAAAAAGACGAAATAGTGGTCGTAAATTAACAAAAGAATCACGCACAAATGACAGTATGTCACTACCAGAAAGTGTTATAGATCCAAATCGCCCTATACCAGTTAAAAATTTTGCGGAACATTATCGTATGATGTCAGCCGATTCAGATTTTCGTTTTAGTGAAGAATTTGAAGAATTAAAACATGTTGGACGTGATCAACCATGTACATTTGCCGATTTACCATGTAATCGACCGAAAAATCGTTTTACAAATATATTACCATATGATCATTCACGTTTTAAATTACAACCAGTTGATGATGATGAAGGTTCTGATTATATAAATGCAAATTATGTTCCTGGTCATAATTCACCACGTGAATTTATTGTAACACAAGGTCCATTACATTCGACACGTGATGATTTTTGGCGTATGTGCTGGGAATCAAATAGTAGAGCAATTGTTATGTTAACACGTTGCTTTGAAAAAGGACGTGAAAAATGTGATCATTATTGGCCACATGATACAGTGCCAGTATTTTATGGAGATATTAAAGTTCAAATACTCAATGATAGTCATTACCCAGATTGGGTTATTACAGAATTTATGATGTGTAGGGTATGTATATTAAATTTATAATTGAAGTTTTATTCATAATACTTTATATTTTTTATGATAAATATTTTTTAATAATATAAATTATTATAATTATTCTATTTTTAGGGTAACGAACAGCGTGTCATACGTCATTTTCATTTTACAACGTGGCCAGATTTTGGTGTACCAAATCCGCCACAAACTTTAGCAAGATTTGTTAGAGCTTTTAGAGAACGTGTAGGTCCAGATCAAAGACCTATAGTTGTACATTGTAGTGCTGGTGTTGGACGTTCTGGTACTTTTATAACATTGGATAGAATATTACAACAAATTCAAGTTTCTGATTATGTTGATATATTTAGTATTGTATGGGCAATGAGAAAAGGTATGAACAATTTAAATAATAAATTAATATAAGAAATTTAATTAAATAAAATAAAATAAGAGAATCTTAGAGTTTTAATAAGGGTTTTCTTGAGAAGAAAATATTTCTTAATTAAAATAATTACCAAATTTGGTAAAAAAAATTGATTTCTTCGTCGATTGGTTCAATATTAATTTTAATATGAACTTCAATTTATAAATAATTCTTAGATGTCTTTAATTTAAATTCAAATATTTTCTTTTGAATTTTAATCTAATTTATAGATTAATTTCTTAATATACTTAATCATTTTATTATTTAATTATATTACTTAACGAATATTATTTAATATTACTGAAGAAGTTTAAAAATTTATTGTTCTACGAATATCAATTTTTATATATAAGTATTTTTATTGCTTAAAAAACAACGAATCACAATCTGGCGTAATTAAAAAATTATTTTTAATTAAAAGGAATTTCAAATTTTTTAAATTGAAAAAAAAACAATAATAATCAATAATTTCATATATTTTAGAACGTGTCTGGATGGTTCAAACAGAACAACAATATATTTGTATTCATCAGTGTCTATTAGCTGTATTGGAAGGTAAAGAAAATGTTGTAGGACCGCCAAGAGAAATTCATGATAATCAAGGCTATGAAGGTTAGTAATCATTCCAAAATATTATTTTAATATTTTCAATAATTTTTAAATTAAAAAACAGAATAATTTTTTTTTTTTTTTTTTGTAAAATAATATCCAAAATATTAAATAATATTTTATTTCTATTATATAATATTTTTTTAACTTTTATAAAAATTATTTTTTTCTCTCATTTCTAAAAACCTTAAATGAAAAAAAAAAATAATTTAAAAAATTTTTTCTTTTTTTTTTTTTTGTTCATAAAATATTTTTTTTTTTTAATTTAAAATTTGTTTTTAGCGGTGGACTGTGACTAACTATTAAAAAATTGCTTATTTTCTAAAAAAAAAAAAAACAAAAACAAAAAAAGCAAAAAGTACGATTTGTTAATTTTTTAGTATAATTAAAATATTAAAAAAAAAAAAAAAGTATAGAAAATAAGAAAAAAAATATTTAATAAAAAGCGAAAATAGAAAATCAAAATGAAAAATCTTGTAGATAGCACTAACTCCTTCTTATATATTAAGCTTTTTTGGTACACAAAATAAAAATTTTTTAACTAAATATAAAAAATAAGACGATATTTTTTAATGAAAGAAAAAAATTAAGTAAAAAAAAATATTTATACAAAAAAATAATTGAAAAAAAAAAAATGCAAAAATTGTCGATATTAGCGCTTTATTTAAGAAGTAAAAAAAAATAAATTGTAATTTAATTTTAGAACAGTTATTTAAAAAAAAACGATGAATTAAAAAAAAAACATACTTGTGAATTTTTTTTGTTTAATATTGCGAGTAAAGAACAAAAGCTATATGAAAAATTTATGGAATTGTTTGCTTCAAAAAAAGAAAATTTTTTCTTCATTCATTTAAATTTTTTTCAAAGTGTATTCATTATTGCTTCATTGTTAAGCTTATTTTGATCTTTATTTTCTATTTGTTTAATTCTTTTTTTAATTTTTTTTTTATTTAATTATTTTAATATTTCGAAAAATCATTTTATCTAGTTTTTCAAATTTTTAATTTAAATATCATTTATTTTTTTAAATCGTAACGCTCATCGCATCGCTCAAAAAAAAAAAAATATTCACCCTCAAAAAAAACAAAACAAAATAAAAAAAAAAAACAAATCATCATTTCCTAACCTCAAAAAAAAAAAAGAGACAAGGCTATTTCCCAGTATGTCAAAGATTTGACAATCATGTGTGAATCACGTTCATTCGCTTGATTTTGCAAATGACAATCATCTGCAACTGTAAGCAATTTTCGAGCAATTAACATTTAAAAAAAATTATTTCAATAAAGTGGAAAATTGAAAATTTTATAATTTCAAAATGTTTTCTTTGTCATTTATTTTCTCATATATATATAAAACTTCTTTGTATTAAAGAAATGCGAAAAAAATAATCAGTTGCGTTGGCAACGTACAATTGGAATTTATGACGCCTACGTCATATTGTGCTTTGGAATTCATGACTAAGATCATTTGCATGCATTTTTGATATACTTGGAAACGGTCTAAACATAAAATCTCATCATTTTATGACTCGAATACAAGGTTTTGTTTTAAAACATAATATATATTTAAAACAAAAATTATAAGACTGAAATCAGTTTTTTTTCATTAAACTGAAATTTAATTATTTATTAAAATAAGTTTTTTAATAAATTTTCATATAAAAGAAAATATTAAAATATTTAAATAAAGAGCGAATATAAATTATAATAATTCTGATAACTATAAAGCTAAAAATTTACTATAGAAATTTTTAATTAAAATAATTTTCTTCTTTCTATTAATTTTGATTGCTTTTTCGTTTAGTAAACTTCTGTTATAAGAAATTCATTTCTTATAATAGAATTTTACCGTACTTTCTCTCTGTAATATTCAATAATTCTCTTGTAAATTTATTTCTTTTAAATATTACTGTATTTATTAATATTTATTATTTTTTAATTTTAAATTGAAAAATTATAATGCTTAATTAATTGCACCTACAATTTATTTAAGAATTTCAATTACAAGATTCGCAAAAGCGAATAAAACAAAAAAATTGTCTTTTACGTTATTTTTATTTTTACAATCCAATAAACATACTATAAAATTTAGAGTATGCAAAATAGTTATTTTCCGTTTTTTGCTGCTCAACTCAAATATATAACATAAAGCAAAATCTAATTTAGTTAATAAAATTTACATTTTTCGAAATAAACTAAACAATATTTTCGTCTCTGATTCTATAATAAATCCATAAAATTTGCATGAATACAATGCAGTAATATTGTATTAAAATGCAAACCAGGTTATCGGTTGTAACTGCTGAATTTTGTATTAATACCATATTACTAGAATTCTGAAATCACTTAAACAATTATAAATTTTAAACAAATCGCTGATAATTTCAAAGCAAAAAATAATTAATTCTAGTACTCCAAATTCTTCTCTTTCTGGAATCAAAGGATAAAGAAAAAATTTACTGACATTAAAATCATCGAAATTTTCTAACATAAAATGTTTTATTTTAATATATGCACTCCAAAAACCATATTTCGATATTCTTTATATACATATATAATTATAATTAAGTAGTTATCAGAATTTCGTTACTAAAAATTAATTAAAATTTTAGTTTGAAAATTTAAAAACTTAAGGAAAAACACACATTTTAAAATTAAAAAAATTTTTTTTTTAGCTAATATCGATAATGATTGCAGTTTTTAAACTATTTATTTTTAAAAATCTTTAAATTCACATTTTACAAATTTTCTTATATATATATACATATATACTATAATTAAAATTTCATTGGGCCGCTATCAACATTTTTTAAATCAATTTTCAATCTTATATTCTTTAATTTTCTTCTAATTTTCTTTGGGTATTTTAAATGTTTTTCAACATTTCTTTATATTTATTATTTAATTTTACATATGGATCTTGTAAATTGTATTTTTTTTTTGTTTCGTTAAAAGAAATTCATTTCAAAATACAATAATTATTAATAAATCAAATATTGTTTCAATTAAAATATGCACCTGGTATTTGGGTCATTTTAATCTAACATAAAATGTTTTTTTTTTGCACATTTTTATATTCCAATTTCGCCTCTTTAATAAAACTATCATCATTACAATATCAAAATAAAAAAAAAAATCGCTTTAATCCCGCCATTAATTGTTTACATCTGAATTAAACCAAAAAAAAAAAAAAAACAAAAAAACATTTGCATTTTGTAACGCGCATCATTTGTCTCGCAACAATTCTATAATATAATGCAAAATCATAAAGATCAAGCCTTAATCGAAAACAGTGAAGCATTATTACAAGAATTATTAGAAAATGCTGCTAATGAAGATCATCAAGGTTTAGATGATGATCCAGATGGTAATAATACCGATATTAATAATATAGATGGTAATGAGAATGATGATGACGAAGAAGATGATGATGATGAAGATAATGATAATGTTGAACATCCAGATAATTCAGATACAAATGATTTAACACAATCATTAATTGGATCAACAACTGGTGACGATAAACAATTATTGAGCACAAATCAATGGAAAGCAGAAAGATGACATGAACTAAACCAGAATGAAAACAATAATAGTGTTGTTATCGTTCTGGTTGATAACTCAGCTGCAACAACAACAACAATAAAACGTCAACAAATGAATGGTGGTATAACACAAGATTTATCAAGTACATTCCGTACACCAAATAATACAACAACAGCAACAATTATAACAAATGCTGCCGCAACGGCAACATTAAATGGCATAAATAATTCAATAGTAACTTCAACAACAAATTCACAAAATAATGCTACACCTATAACAATGACAGCTGAAGCAGCTGCACAACAAGCAATTCTTAGTCAACAACAAAATCATAATCAAAGGCCAAAATCCCAAATGATTACATTTACATCTTCCACCTCAACAAACTGTGATATACCTCATAGTTTTAGTCATGAAATTATCCGTGTGAACAGTTTTCACACCGATCATCATCATCATATTAGTAATAATTATAAAGGAGTTGGTGGTTCTAATAGTATTGTCATTGGCGGAAGTGGTAGTGGAAGTGGTGGTAGCGGTGGTGGTGGTAGCAGTAGTGGTGGTGAATTCGGTGAAAATGATGAAAATCATTTAAATGACGATGATGATGATTGTGTACGTAACGGGGTCGTCGATGATGATGATGATGAAGATTATGAGACAACATCAAATTTAGAAGTGAATAATGCAAATGATGATAGTGGTGGAGGTAGCTATGAAGATTCAAATCCAATGCAAGGTGGTAGTACCGGTGGTAGTCATCCCGGTAGTCATCGTAATAGTTTAGAAAAAGATGATGACGATGATGAAATTGATGTTATTAGTACTGATGTTAGTTGCTATGATCAATTGTTAATAAATACACATCGTAATGGTGACACCACTGAAAATGGTATTACGATTGTTGTGGCTGATGACTTAATAACAAAATGTAATAGCAAAAAAAATGGTGGTGAAGGAATTATATACACTAATCCATTTGTTGGTTGGTATTATTATTTTATATATAAATATATATATATACATACACTTAATATTTTCTAACAAAAAATAATAATTTTTCAAGAATTAGTTTTAATTTGTTACTAAAACACTTGTTCATATTAATTTATAACTCTCTTGAAATCATTTTTATTAAGCTTGCTTTTAAAACTTCATCTGTAATATGTTATTGTAATTATAATGGGTGTACTTAACATTTTTAATTATTTTTAATTTTAGTTTACTTCAAATTTTAAGAAACATTTTTAACTATATAATATTCTAATTTAAAATGGTGTATGGTACATTGTAATAAAAATAAAAACTGAGTTTATTCGATATTTGATAATTAAGATGAAAATATTTTTTGCGATATTTTTTATCGATTGAGGAAAAATATAATCAGATTTTTCATATAATCAAATTTTATAATTATTAAAACAGAAATTGCTATTAAACATGTTATAATGTTATATTATGTTATAATGTATATGTATAACAATATGTAATTTTTAATAATTAAATTTTTCAAAATAGCCCTTATAAAATTGTAAAAAAACTACTTTATTTTTAAGTTTCGTCAGTATACCACATAGAAAATCAATTACATAGTTATCATATATCGCATCCGATATAAAATTTCCCTCTCTTATCGTATAACGAAAGAACTTATTAGTATTGTTGCCAAAAAATACAGTTATACTGGATATCTTCTTTTATCTCAGATTTGATAGTGATTGCAGAAACGGTAGAAACATATTAAATTTCGGCTCAAACATTCTAAAACGACAAAATTTTTATAACAGCAGCCTTTAATTTATAATATAAATTAAAGACTGCTAATTATAATTTATAAGCAATAAATTATAATATTATTCAATGTTATTATTTAATTAAGCTTATTTTAGTTAACATTTAACCAAAACTAATAGGCCTCTAAACTTTTAGCCTATAGTAACCTAATAATAAAAATCATCGAAATTTATCCTACTCCTTCGTTAAAATTAAAATTTTGAAATAAATTAAATTTAGCTGTTCTTCAAAATTCCATTTGATAATTAAATATCGAATATTCTTAAGTTTTATTTTTTTTATGTAAATATTAAATAACTCTATAAAAAATTATCATATAAATTTTTACTAATTATAAAAATTATTAACATAAAAACGAAAGAAAATTATTTGTATGTATGTACTTCATTTATTATTCCTGAATTTAACTTTACCCTCTTATCTCCTCTAATAGTTTTTTTTTTTTTTTTTTTTTTTGAAAATTTAAAAATATTACAATTAATCTCATATGTCTTTTTCTTTTCTCTTTCAATTTTCTTCTTTTTTTTAGATGATGAAGGAATCGCTGAATCAGGAATGTAAGAGAGCAACAAAATATACACAAAAAACACAATTTTTAAAAATAATATAAAACAAATAAATGTGATATATTGAAGGAAAGTAAATTAAATAAAAGAATTAAAATTAAAATAAATAAAAAATGTTCAGTAAAACAAAACTTCAGATTAGACGATTTCGAATTTCATCAAATCACATTCAGCAATGCCTAAAATTTAAAACAAAAACAAAATATACAATTTATAAATTTAAATTAAAAAAAGAAAAAACAATTAATAACTCTCTTTTAACAATAATTATTCTATAGGATATGTTTAGTAAAAATATTTATGAATTTATAAAAATTAAAACAAGCATATATTATGTACGTATGTGTATATTTTAGCTTTGAAAACTGAAAAAATGCAAAAATGTTTAATGAAAATTCAAACAAAAAAAAAAAATCTTAAATTATATTTAAAAATTAAAAAACAAGAAAGGCCAATTTTTTTAATTGTTTTTCATTAAAACCAAAATATCATAATAATTATATAACAATTAGAAAAAAGAGAGAGAAAAAATTAAACGAAAAAAAAAAAAAACAAATTTCATTTTATAGAATTTGTAAAATTGTAATAAAATATTATTGTATAAAGGTATAATTAATACCTGAACATATATAATTTATATATATAAGTATATATGTCATAAAAAAAATTATTTAATATAATTATAAATATATTTGTAATAATAATATGAAAGAGTTAAAATCATTTTTCTTTTAATATATGTACATCAGCTTTTATAAAATATAATTTTAGTAGAAATTATTATTCTAATTCTAGAATCTTTTTTTTTTTGAAATAAACTCATAAATTAACATTTAATGTATAACTACATAAAAATTAAATCAGTAGAATTATCAAATTTCGTTATTTTCGTTTTATCAATTGACATGAATATTTGAAGTCTATAATTAAATACGAATTTCAAAGAGTAATTCATACAAAGAAATTCAAAATAAAATTAGAATTTATTTCAAAATATTTTATTTGAAATAAATTATTCGAAAATTCGAAATTTTCGTATAGAACATTGTTGCGATATGTAAAATTTAAATTTGTTTTAATTAAATTACAATGAAATTATAAATTGTAAAAAGAATAATTTTTCATACTTCAAACATTTTTTACAAAAAGCAGTAATATTTTTATTTTATATTTTTGACATTTTAATCTTAAATTTAAAATAAAGTTTCAATTCAAAAAAGACTGTACATCTAATATACATAAGTAGAGTTCATAATTATATTTGCGTGAAAATTCATAAAAAAAAACTAAATTCCAATATTGAATATTAATTAATACTCTTCTCAACTTTTATAATTAATTTTAATTATTTTGCATTTGGATTTGAAAAAGCCACAACTTCTATTTTTTAATCATAATTTTTATGATTAAAAAATTGTAATTTAAGAAAGAAATATATTCAATTTTCTATTTTCATTTATATTGCTCATTTTTTTTTATATACATATGACAAAGAATGTAATTAAAACACTGCCAAATTTTTAATATATTCCAATACGCAAAACTATATTATAATATCTCAATATGTACACATCAAAATAATAGAAAATTCAACATAAATTTCATATAATTACATTATTGCAATCCAAAATTAAAACGTACATATTTTATTTTCATTATTACTGTAACAAATTTTAAATATTTTTAATTAATAAAAAAATTATTAAAGTCTATTTGATTCAAAAAAATTTATTTATTATTTTTAATAATTTCGATTTAATTAAAATTGATTTTAACAATTTTATATTATTATTATTAATATTTTATAAAAATAATAATGGAACTGAGAACATTCCACGCCACCTAATAGTTTAAATACCTTTTCACAAAATATAAAATATAATATAAATAAACAGAAAACAAAATTGTTCATTTTAAAATGATATATATATAAAGCTATTGACTTATATATATACATTAATATAAATATTTAATTAACAACTAAAAAATTAAAGTAATAAATATAATGATGATTGTATTATAGAACAAAATAAAAAAAAAATTGCATATATATACCTATTATAATTTATGTAAAAGAATAAAATATTTAAATGTAAAATGAAAAAAATCGAAAACAATAATTAAAAAAAGACTTATATAATAATATGTAGTTGAAAAAAAGAAAACAAAAAGAAAATCGTTTTTTAAAAATTAAAACAAAATTTATTTATTGTAATTAAAAAATAGAAAAAACAAATACCTAAATTAAAAACGATACCTAAATTTGTAAATTTTAAATTTAATAAAATAATCATCCCCTTAAATTTTTGTCATCATATTTTTCCTAAATAATATTAAATTATTTTGTTGGTTATTGTAATAATTAATTTTAAACTCTTGTTTAAAAGGGCTAATTTTTGTTTTTATTTTTAACTAACCAATTCAAAATTTAATAATTCTAATAAATAATCTCTTAATATTTATAATTCTCTACTTTTTTTTTATTGCTAGTTGATATGATCAGCTAAGTTGAAAGGATATCATTCCTTTACTCTTAACTGCAAAAGGTCTAAATAAATAAACCATACAAAATAAATTAATTTTTGATCAAATTCAAATTAACTCTCAAGTTTTCTTAATTGTACATAATATTAAATTCAAATATTTATGTTACATTTTTAAATTTTCAATATCTAATTAAAATTTCGATATTTTCTCAATATTCAACTTTTTAAAAACAAAAAGCGGATGATCATTTTGTTAAATTCTTAAGACAGATTTCAAAATATAGACAGCTAGTTATTTGGTGAGTTGGTTTAAATTCGCAATTTTTAAAAATTCATTAGTATTAAAGTTTTAATTAAACTTGTGAATTTACTTTTATGTTATATTAAACAATTGTTTTTGAAGTTCTTGTAGTTTAGTTTCATATCTCCAATATACCAACTCCAATATATCAAATTTAAAGCTTTTAAAATCAGAAAATTAGATATTTAAATATCCCTCTGACTTATATAACTGAGAACCAGACATAATTTATTTTTAAACTCACCACTAAATAATACTTATATTAAATCCGTATCCTAAAATGAATATTTAATCTAAATATAAATTGAATAAACATAATTTTAAATATTTAAATTCTATTTTAAATATTTAGACAATTTTTAAAATTTTGATTTATTAAAATTAGAAGACATATTGGAAAATTTAGTCAAATTTTGCCAAAGCTTTTTTAATTTTATTAAAATTTATATCGAAATTTATAAATATTTTTTATGTAAAAAAAAAAATTAAAATAAAAGTAATCCAAAAATAAAAAAAAATTGTACATGGATTATTTTAATTGTTAAAAATTTTTACGAGAAAAAAAAAAGAAATATTAAATGCAACAGCCTAAACATTTAAAGAACTAATTTAAAACGAAATATTAAATTACAAAAAAGAGAGCTAAAAGATAAATTGTATTTTATATTTAATACGTACAATTAAAAATGCAATTTTTAATATAATTGATTCTAAGTAATTTTACATTCCCATTAAAAATCTTTAAAATAAAATAACATTAATAGAAAATATATTGAAAAATTTTTTAATATTTATGTATAACTTTATATACATATAAATAAAAAATGAAAAAAAAAATCTTCAAATTTATTTCTATTATATGTATTCTAAATGTTTATAAATGTGTATTTAAAAATGTTTTGTAATTTTCTAAAGAGAAGAAAACAAAATTCAATATTAAAATAAAGCAGCTTTTTCTGTTTGCAAATATTAAGAATCACAATTATTTCTATTAGAAAATGCAATAATTAAATTAAAAATTTTGTTCTATTATTTTTTTTTTTTAATTTCAACAATTATGATTACCTTTCTATAAGGCTTACAATATTGTATAATATAAAGCAATTGTAATAAAAGATAAGATTATGTTTTTAAAAACCTAAATTTTAGAATTGCTTTATAGTATCCACTTCTATGACCAATTTTCAGCTTCACTTTTTTCTTCAAAAATTAATAATTTACAAAAAGAGAATTTTTAAAGTAAATAAAGCGTAGCTTTTGCATAATCTTAAAAAAAAATAAACTTTTATTTTTATTTATTAAAAAAAATTTTAAAATAATCAAAAATAAATAAATATATCTATTGAACTCTAATCCTTGATAAATTTACACTAATTGAACAATTAAAACAATTAAAAATTTAATTAAATAAATCCATTTATGTATATGAAATTCATGAAAACTTAAAAGTGATTCAATAAATTTAAAGAAAGCTTAAAACATTAAAATAAAAATACATATGATGCAAAATAAAAAAAAAAATTAAATTTAATAAATACAAATTGACAAATTCAATTTTATAAAACCAGATAAAAAAAAAATAAAACAAAAATCAAAAATATTTTAATTTTTGATTTTTTTAATAAAATGACATGAAAAAAAAAATATTTAATATAAAATCCTTCTATTTTAGGGAAATATCATTATATACTCCTAATATTTTTTTAGAAAATACCATATATAATTAATTGAAAATTATAGTATATACGTATATATATTTATGTATATAACTATAAAGAAAACAAAATAAAAAAAATTACCACTGAATTTAAAAAAAAAAAAAACAAAAACTATAGAATTATTCAATATATAAAATATTCCCCATTAAATATCGGCAAACTTACAATTATAAAATATGACTGCATTATAAATATTGCAATAATATTATTTTATTACATAAACCCTAACTTGAAATTATTTATTTTGATCATTATCAATATTGTAATCAACTTTTGTTTTATAATTCTTAAATAAAATGCTCTTTATTACAACTACAATTTTTTCAAATTTAATTTTAAATTTTAAAAGCATTTATTAATATAAATATACATATAAGTATTTGAAAAAATAAATACATATTAAAACTATATCAATAATATGTATTTTACAAATACAAAAAATTTTTACAAAATGATAAAAGATTTCAAATAATAATTTATGAAAATATTGTTCTATATACACATTTATATTATTTTTACGGTTTAGGGACTATTTTTAGACTATAAAATATGAACTAATTGACTAAAATTTAAAAAAAAAAAAGAAAAAAGAAAGTAATTTTTTATGAAATCCCAAAAATTTTCAAAATCGAATTCATTAAATTTTATTTATTATTCAATAATATAATAAATGGTATTATATAATTGTATAATACCCTTTTCTTAACAAGAAACAAATTAAGCAAAAAGCCTAAATACTTAATTTCCCATAAACTGTAAAATAACTTTTTTTATTCCGTTTTCTAAAAAAAACTATAAATATTTACATATAATAATACTGATTATACTAATAAAAAAAATATAACAACTTTGACATATCTTTTGTAAAATTCTTATTGAAAATATTTTTAAAATTAATATTACGAAAACCAAAATCAAAATAAATACTATACTTAAAACTTAAAAACAAAATCATTGATAATTTTTACAATTTTACAATTTTCTTCAATATTTAAAAACCCCCAATAAAATTTGTTTTTAGTTTTTTTTTTAATTTTCTTTCCTTTTTTTATAAATAAATATAATTTCGATTCAAATATTTTTAAATATTAAAGAACACCAGAAAAAAAATTATTATCTTTGTTTTTAAATATAATTAAATAACAACACAAAATTTAAATAAAATAGAAAATAATATTGCTAAAAAAAATGCAAAAAAAATAATGTTTATAAAATGATCTGTGATCCGATATTTTGAACTTAGAGAAAATTAATTTGAATGAATTGATAAAAAGAAAATTACTAAATTGAATTTTATTAAAATAATATAATTTTTTCTTCTTCTTTTTGATTAAATTTATTAAATTCAAAATAAATTCATTTCAATTATAAATTCAAATTAAATCAGATTAAATTTCAAATTAAATGAAGTAAATTTCTTTTATATTTATTTAATTTTTTTTGTTTCAATTTTAAAATTTGATAAAAAATTTAAAAAAAACTTAATCAAATTAATTTTCTCAAAAAAAAACATTAAAATAAACAAAGAAAAAACATATTATGTAACATGACTTCGCCATATGATAATTAATAAAATTAACAATAAAATTTAAGATCATTTTAAGATATTAAATTATAATAATGTATAAAATTGCTGACAAAAATAATTGTGAAAAGAAGACAAAAAGCGAATTATAAATTTTTTACTTTATAAGAATATTTAAAAAAAAAAATTTTTTTTTTTTTTTTAGAGAATAATAAATTTCATATAATTAATTACAATTCATGTAAAAATAAAAAATAAAAAACATCAAAAAAAGATTAAAACCAAAATAAACCTAATATTTATACGTCAACATTAAATTATATAACACTGTCTTCATTAATTTTGCTGTACATCTCTTATTTGCCATTTGTTATAATATATATTTACATATAAATCCATTAAATATACAATTATTATATTTGTACCATGTAAAAATCACAAGTTTGAATTTATAAGACAAAAGAATATTAAATTGCATTTTCAAAAGCTTGTTTTCTAAATTTAAATAAAAATCTCCCAAAATGATTCAAAAATTTATTTTATATTTGATATTTTTAAAAGATTAATAAAATTACAAAATGCACATAAATCTGCATGTTAATTGTTTTTTTTAACATACTGTTTTGCCTAAGTGTGCCCTGCGAGAGGCCGTTGCAACAATTTATTTTGTATCAATTTGTTTTGTATGAATTCAATTGCTTTTAATATTGTCTAAAAAATCAATTCAAACTTTTATAATGCTCGTATATTTTACTTTTATACGTACTAATATAGTGTTATTTAATTAATTAAATAAATTATAATACTAACTATATTTTCTTCAATAATAATATAATTGTCTATAACCCTTGTTGATTTTGTTATTAATGTTAGCTAAAATGTAAAATCTTAAAAAATATGTAATTATTATTTGAATTAATTAATTTGAAAAAAAAAAAACAAATTTTTTTCAGGATTCTACTTTATATAAAAAGAAAATAAAATAAAAAGCGGGAAGGTACAATATACAATTGAATTATTGTTAATAAGTAAAAAATTAAAAAAAAAATATTCTATCCTAAGACCACCATAATTAGATAAGAAAAAATAAATAAATTTTATGATTATAATTTATTCCATGTGTACTATATAAGAACTTTAAACTTAAAAACGAAAAAAATTAAAATGTGAAACAAAAATCGCGACATTATTGACTTTATTGCTGAGTCCGCAAAATTCAATATTATTTTTTATTGATCATTGAAAATCGAAACCAAGCTTATAAAAATTAGTGAAAATAGAACCCCCATAATGTTTTATTTTTTTTCTGTTAAAACCAAAACCAACATACATATATGCTATACTATAACTAAATTCATTCACATAATATTTAATAGAATTAAAAAAAAAAAAATAAAACAATAATTTTTTTAATGATATTAAGAAGAAATTTTTAGAAAATTTATTAATTTTCTAAAATTAAAAAAAAAATGTTCAAAAAAGACGCATATACAATATGTAAAATTAAAATTTATTATTATTAAAAAAAAAAATAAAAGAAAAAAAATGAATACAACAAGAAACTCAAAAAATTTATGCATTAAGAATTAAAATTAAAAATCTTATTTGTAAAGAAAATCAAGTATTTCAAATTTATATATATAATATAATCGTGTTTATTTACGTGAGAATTTCGTAATTTTTGTTTTAATTTTTTTTTTGTTTTATTTAGAAAAAATTGTAAAATATTTCTCGAATATAATATTATAAATAATTAAATATATTATATACATGTATGAACCAGATATGAAGGTTTACATTTTTATATTAAAAAAAAGTAATATAATTATTATAGCAATTAATGAAACTTTAGTAGGAAATTTCTTTATTTTTTTTTGCTTTATTTTAATTTAAATTCTTATTTTTTTTTATATATATATATTATATATTAAACAATAAATATTAAAACAAAAAAAAAACCTATATGATATTTTTAATTTAATGTAATAAAAGAATTATAAATATATAAATGAAAAAAAAATGAACTTATTTGATTTATTTAATTTAAAAATAATATTAATAAAATAACCTTTATACCATTATTCGGACGTTTAACAAATAAGGGAATTTTCAAAAATTTTGTTCTGACTTAGATTTAACATGTTCGATAAATTTTTACTAAAAAAAAAATACGTTCGAAAATTGTAACATGCTTAAAGTTCTAAAGAATTTTTAAAAGATTTTCTTTAAATGCTATAAAATATTTTAAATTTACAAAAACAATCATATACAAAACGTATGTAGATATTAGAAATTAGGAAAAGTGATGTAATTAGTTTCTGTAGAACAGTAATGATCCAAAAAAAATTTTTAAGATCGAAGTTAGAATTTTAAGTGTATATCTGAATTATAGAAAATTTCTCATACTTGGAATAAGATTAAAATTTTACATTTCCTATCTTGTTTTTCAAAAAACTAAAGAATTTTCAAGTGTTAATAAAAAAGATCCATATAGTGTTAAATCTATGACCATGTAACATAGATTAATTTCTTGTTTTTTTTAGGAATGGCTACAAGTTAGTAGAAGCTAATCTATTCTATTTCAAATTTCTGTTTGTCATAGATCTTTTGCATAGTCATTCTAAGGAAATTGTAATCCCACTCTAGGTTTCTTCGTTAGGACCTTGACTTTACAAAAAATCATTTCTGTCAGTCGTGGTTAAGACAAACGGACTTCAAATTAAATATTGACTTAAAGCTGAGTTATAAAACAGCAAGTTTCACTATCAACGAACATTGATGTAATCAGATTAGCCAGTAGATGTACTGAAATTTCTGGCCTCGAATCTCAAACCTCATTTAACTTCTGGTACGCACATCAGGTAACAAAGTTTCTAGGTATATAGCTGCATAGAAAAATATATTTTAATATTCTCAAAACCAAATTTATTAATAACATTTTTATAATATACATTGTAAATATTACATTGTTTTAAAAAATCGAAATTATTCGATATGAATAGAATTTATTTTTCAACGTTCTCGCAATCCAGTTCATCAAAAAATTGTATGAAATCACCTAAACTATTTGCATAGAAATCTGGTAGAACCTTTCTATGTTCTGCTTTATCAAAATCTTCTAATGTCGCACCACCAGTTAGAACAGCTAATGTTTGAAACTTACATATTTTCCCAAACGCTATATCTTGATCTAACATATCTCCAATCATAACAACACGTTTAGGATCATTTATATTGAATTTCTTTAATACAATGTCGCATAAATCTATTCCCGGTTTACTTAAAACTATCGGTTTTTGATTTGTACAGTCTGCTAACATCTTTGTAAACATTCCTGGACCTACAACAAATGCATATCATTTTTTCAAAAAAATAATACCGTTAACCTTGTACAAGCCATTTCGATTTTACCTAAAATATTTTTATCACGAAATTTAAGAAACATATCTGATGCCCCTGTTATAAAAAGGCATTCAGGATTTTCAGATAAATATACTTGAGCTCTAACTAAATTCGTTGCAGAAACATTCCAATAGCCATGCAAAATTACAGCAGATACTTTCTCTTTTACCGAAATGTATTGTAAAAAACCTATAAATGACTCTTCCTCAGCGTAATTAGGTTCCTCAATTACTTCAAAACCAGCACTTTTAAGCTCTTCATGCAATGATTTTGAACCAATTGCATAAATTTTTCCCTCAAATTTATTATGTTTTAAATATGAAGTAATATTTTTTACAGTGTGGCACAGATTATTCTAAACTAATTATGTTAAAGCTTTTTGATTTTAATTAAAAAATAAATAAAAATATTACCAAATCAAAGTTGATATCACATGCCCTAAACATTTCCTCGTATTCTTGATCAGATCTACCACTATTATTTGAGATATAGCCGATTCTTTTGTTTGCAGCTTGTAATAAATTGATTCCTTTTCCTGAATTTTCAATTGGAGTTTTGCCATGCCAGAGGACTCCTGTAAATTATAATTTAAGTGTACTTATTGCAATGCAATTTGATATTAATGTACATATTAGTAGGCACATACCATCACAATCACTCAAAACCATATCAAAAGATTTTAAAAACTCCTTTTTTTCATCCACAGTTAAGTCCAAAATATTTTTCGGTTTATTCATACTTAAAACTTGAATTAAGCCTTGCCTTGAATAATCGAAATATACTGTGATTACCGTTATACCTATACTGTGATTAAATTCAAGTATATATTTGAAAATTTCACACTTTTAGTCGGAGTTTTATTTAAGCTTGTCAAAGCTACCTATTATCTAACTAAGATTAAATTAAAACAATGCCAATTGCCAGCTGATATTTTGCTAACGTCAACCAATTTTTTATTGTTTTTTTTTTTATTTTATTATTTTATCTTTAATCTAGTTCATGAAAATTTCATAGGTATGTGTGTAAACATGAAAGTATATTAAAACAAAATTTAATTATTCACTTTAACTTAAATTTAAAACTGAAGTTTTTCAAAAACAACTGATCTGAAAAGCCGCCTAAATTGACATATCTACTGCATGATGAAAGCATACTGTCAAAAATATTTTCAATTCTCCCTTATTAAACCAAAATAATAAGTAATAGGTTTATATGTACGTCTTTTATCAAAATAATACATGTACACATATTCATCCATATAATTATTTCCATATGATTATAATAGTAGTACAATATCAAATAAGTTCACAACGACTGTGACATGACAGTAGCACACAAGTATTTTTTCGTTTGTTATTATTAGTTTTATTTTGCCCTGAAATGGTAATTTAATTTGTTAAGAAATTTATAATATAATTTTAAAATGATTAATCGAATACCGAAATATGCAACAAATACGTTGATCAAGTTGTGCAAGGAACAAAATATATATTGCCTAAGAACATGCACAAGGAACTTTAATTCCCCGGCAGTAATAAAATTGTCAACAATTTGTAAAGCGACAAATCCTTCAAATTATGCTAGGGAATATGAAAATATAAGGTATTTTAATAGTTTGGAAACAACTAAAAGGATACTACCTTTAGTCCAAAATCGGGGTTTTTGTAATAAAAAGGAAAGTAACTCAAATACCTTTAGCAATGTACAAGGAACCGCTGGAAATAAAAATACATTAGGGTCTCAAGAACAACAACAAGAAATTAAAATCGATTTAGAAGATGAATTTCCAAAAAAAATATCAATATTTGCCAAATTTAAATTAATGTATAAAAAATATTGGTATGTTTTGATACCGGTTCATCTAGTAACATCTGCTGGCTGGTTTTTTAGTTTTTATTTATTATCGAAAAGGTTTATTACCTTTAAAATTTAGTATTAACTTATTATTAATTTGCAATGTATTTTAGCGGTGTAGATATACCTACTTTCTTGGAATACTTAAGAGTAAGCGATTCAATGATTGATAAAGTTAGAGAATCAGACATGGGTCATTATGCAATTGCTTATCTGTGTTATAAATTAGCAACCCCTCTTAGATATGCTGTTACATTAGGTTAAAACAATTTACTTAAAAATATTAAAAGCATAAAACACTCACTTTATAAAAAATTTTGTAGGTGGTACAACGGTATCTATTAGATATTTGGTGCGATTAGGCTATATTAAACCAGTGCCAACCAAACAACAAGTTATGGATAAATTTAAAAAAGCAAAGGATGATATAAAACAGGACTTAAAGCAAAGACGTGACACAATGGTAAAAAAGGCAACAAGTTCTACTGCTAGTAAAAAGTCTGACACCGAATTTGAAAAATAATTTACCAAAAAAACTTTGTAGACTTTACTTTAATGTAGAGTATAACTTATTTATGTTACATGGTTAAAAGTTTATTTATCCTACAATAAGCAAAAGAAACTCATTCTAATTGGCATATTAAAAATTGTTTACTGTAGTCTAGCAAAAAAAATGATTTGTTTTTATGTTTTGTCACTATAAATTTTGTCAAAAAATAGAAACCGCAAACACTTTTTTACAAAAATTATACTTTTTATTCTGAAAATCCAAAAACTTTTAAATTTCCAGCATCCCTTCTTCGATCACAATTATCTTTATCATCGCAAGCATATGCTAATAAATATTGTTTAGGATGCCAAGCAACAGTAAAAGTAGCAGCATCCACCGTAATATGTGTGACTTTCTCACCAGTTTCGGTATGTGCAATATCAATCATTAAATCTTCACTGGCTGATGCTAATAACTTCCCGTCGTAACTGAAAGATATAGTACGTACTGGCCAATCGAGACGTGAAAGAACTCGAACACAAGCTAATTCTGTTGCATCCCATATTGATACTAAAGCATCAGCAGAACCTGTAGCAAAATATTTTCCCATTGGATCAAATTCAATACAAATACAAGTGCCTGGGTGAGCTTTTAATACATGTTTTAGTTCTAGGGTAGGATAACTAAGAATATGAATACATCCCTGTCCATTAGTTAAGAAAAAAAGATCACTTGTATTGTTCCAAGCAATTTCGTTAACCTCAAAATTGAATTGCTCTTCTGCTCGAATTTTATGCGTTCTAGTATCAATAAAAGTAACTAAATCTTCTTTATTTCCAACCGCAATAGTTTTTCCATCAGGCGACCAAGTAATATTTATATTTTCTCCTTTTGTTGGAATTGTTGTAGCACATTTTCCCATCCTTACATCCCAAATGCGTACTGTTTTATCACCACTAGCGGTGCTAAGTAATTCCGGAATGGATGCATGCCAGCATCTAAAAGAAAAGAATTGTAGATTAAAAAGTTACTCTTAAGTTTAAAATATAGGTTTTATAAATCTTACAATTGGTCAACCGAGCCAGTATGTCCCCGAAAAGTATTTTCTTTAGATAGTGCTCTATCGCGATCTAAAGTAAAAACGGATACGGTTTTATCAAAAGAGCCTGAAGCAAGACGTCTTCCTGTAAGTTAAATTTAATTATATATTGTGAGCTGCACAAAATTTATTTTAGCAAACCATCACAACTCCATCCAACAGAATGAACTTTGGAAGAATGTGCCTTTTGTTCTTTTATTTTATTATGTGTTTTAAAATATGTTTGTAAGTCACTAACAGTCATTTGTCTGCCCATTTTTCATTTAATTTATAAATTAATTTATTTTTCAAACCTTAATGTTTGTTAATCGGATTTTGTTTTGATTGTAAACAAAAGGTAAAGTTGTCAAAATCATAAGCGTACATACAGCAAGATATAAATACAAATTCGTACAGTAACACCACTCATAGAAACACCGTTTTTTAAAATAAATTAACGCGATATTTATTTATATGAATATAGAGCAAAACAGATAAAAACTAAAAACAACGTTACTGTTTAAAAAAAAATTAAAATAAAAAAGTAGGTCTATGTTCATATAATAGTATGAATTCTGTTAGTAGTACTAACAGAACGGAAAAATAAGAAGAACACGTAGTACTTTTGATTATAGTTTTTGGTTCAAATCAAACAGTAGGCTGTTCTAATTAAATTAATTAATTTCTTATAATAAAATGTTCGAATAGAGTTTGATTACTTCAATGTTCTTAATTAATTAATTATTAGCAATTGATTTATTATATTCCAATTATTATATAAATATGTTACATATACGATATAAAATATATGAGCACATTATCATATATAAATGTAGACGAATAAAATTTTATTCTAATTATTCTAGTTATTTAATTTTTTGCAAAAAAAAAGCTTTGAAAACTCGTGTTGAATTTCAAAATTCTCTTAAATATAGGAATTGAAATCTTCTTGTATAATCACAAAAAAAATCAGTTTTATTATATGAATAAAGAATTTTGTGTAAACACATATGTAACGTCAGAAACGACGCTTACTTAATTTATTAGTTTTGATTTGATTTGATAACAAATTAGAATATTTTCTACATATTACTTGCGTTTGTTTTGTTTTGTCCGGAAAATTAAAAAATATTTTTGTTCCAATGCATAACATTTTAAGATAATTTTTTTGTATAAAAATTTACAGATGTAAATTTAGAATTAAAATTATATCATATAAGTTAAAAATGATCTTCACAAAAAAGAAAATGAAGCAATTTTGTATGATTGGAACTTCCTTTGTTTTCGGTATTTTTTACTATTACTATTATTATTCGAAAATGATTTATTATTTAATAAAATTAATTAAAAGTGCCATTTTATAACCTCTTATTAAAATTTTAGGTATATTTCTATATAAATCGCTAGTTAGTTCAGCAAATACTGGTGAACTTGTTGAACAGGAAATAATAGAAAATAGGAATAATCCAATTAAAAACGAATTTAGTGAACATTTAGGTATAGATGAAAGTAAAATTAAGACACTAACTTCTCATGAAAATGAAATCCAAAGCGAAGAACATAGACTGAGAAAAGAACTTGAGGAAACAAAGACGCGGCTTAAACAAATTGAAAATCGAATAATGGAAATGGAAAAAAATATACCAAAAAAATATCCAGATGTAAAATTTCTAAATTACAAAAACCGGAAAAGGATTTTGGTAAAAGAAATATAATATTTGAAAAATTTGATTTACCTAATGAATTTTTTTAATTATATATGAAATAGATAACGGGTGGAGCTGGTTTTGTAGGGTCTCATTTGGTTGATCAGTTAATGATCCAGGGACACGAAGTAATTGTGGTAGATAATTTTTTTACCGGTCGGAAACGTAATGTGGAACATTGGTTAGGTCATCAAAATTTTGAATTAATTCATCATGATATAGTTAATCCATTATTCATAGAAGTTGATGAAATTTATCACTTAGCTAGTCCAGCATCGCCACCGCATTACATGTATAATCCTGTCAAAACAATTAAAACGAATACACTAGGTTAAATTCAGTTGGTACAAAAATATAACAAAATTGTAAAAATTTAATTTAATTTCACTAGGAACTATAAATGTATTAGGCCTAGCCAAACGTGTTGGTGCTAAGGTTCTAATTGCAAGTACATCGGAAGTTTATGGTGACCCAACCGTTCATCCGCAACCTGAAACATATTGGGGTCATGTTAACCCTATAGGTATTTTATATTTTATTTAAAATTTTGAAATTTCTTAATTTATACAAAAACTTAAGGACCACGGGCATGCTACGATGAAGGGAAACGTGTTTCAGAGACGTTAAGTTATGCTTATGCTAAACAAGAAAAAGTGAATGTTAGAGTTGCAAGAATTTTCAATACATATGGGCCCAGAATGCATATGAACGATGGAAGAGTTGTTTCAAATGTTATTTTACAAGCATTACAAAATGAAACAATCACTGTATACGGTAATGGAAAGCAAACTAGATCATTTCAATACGTATCCGATTTAATTGATGGCCTAATATCACTAATGGCATCTAATTATACCCAACCCATCAATATTGGAAATCCGGTTGAACATACAATAGAAGGTGAAATGAAATTAACGTAACAATAAATAGCAAAAAAAAAAATTTTAATTTTTTAGAATTTGCTATAATAATACGGGATTTGATTGGTGGAAAAAGTTCAATAGTGCAATCGGCAGCTGTTGAAGATGATCCTCAAAGACGAAAGCCAGATATCACTAGAGCAAAAAGATATTTAAATTGGGAACCGAAAGTACCATTAAAAGTTGGCTTACAGAAAACTATTGAATATTTCCGAAATGAATTAGATCGAATAAAATATCAGATATCTGATGACCGAAAAAGGTTAATTACAGGTCTATGAAATGAATTTTCGGTGATGAAATTTGGTAAGATCAGGTGCGAATTTTTAAATAAATCGTTGAAAATACAAATCGTATATTAAAATATCAACAAAAAGTGATTGTTTTAGCAAAAAAATCAAATGTCTTTTTACCTATAAAATTTTGCATATTTGACACCAAAAATTTAGTGTAAACACTACTTTTTTATTTTTGTTCCATAAATATAAATCACAGATAAAGAAATTTATTGCAGATAACGTAAAATAGAATTTTTTTTCACATTAAATGCTCAACTGAACTTGGGTGGTCCTGAGTGCAGGCTTCAAACCTGTAGTCGATTAATTTCGAAGTGGTTCGATTCCACCTGTTGGGCGAAATTTTTTAGATTTTAAATTTGCTTTTTAAATTACGAATTTGTATTTCACAATTTTAATTGTTAATTAACATATTGTTTGTTATTAAAGATTTTCTCTTTATATTTCAGGTTCTATTAGCACAGGGCGATATTTTATAGAGAGTAATATTATTATAAAAGAACCAAATAAAATTTACTGGTCATACTTACATACATATGTATTTATGTACATTTATGCACGGAATAATTAATAATTAGGAAGTAAAAAAAAAATCGGGATAATATAATGTAATTAAACAACAGTCTTTAATTTTGTAGGAAAAATTAAGTATGTAGTAAATAGTATTCAACGCCTCATATCTTAATTATAATTTGTTTATGTATATACATATCTTATTTATCTTTTATTATTTAAAAAAATTAATGTGCATATTATTACAAAAATACGTACAAATTAAATATCAAAATGTTGTTAATTTATTGTAACTTAAATTGTTAACTACAAAGGAATGATTAGTTTTAATTTTTTTTTATATTATATGTGCTGTTTTTCTTTTTTATTATTTTATTTTATTTTATTTAAGTTTTAAAGTAGCAAAAGTTTTGTTATGAAATGGGGTGTTAACAAATAGTGAAAAGAAAAATAATTAAATGTGAATTTGTTCAATTTTATTATAGGAAAAAAAAAATTAGCAATAAAAACAAACTTTCTACTGTAATTCTCATTGTTTTTATTATTTCACCTAATTGAAAATTCTAAGATTAAATTTAAAAATTTGATTTTGTTTCAGTGTGTGAATGCACATAGTAAGTTTTTTTTTCTTTCTTATATAGCATTTTTAGAATAAACAACAAACTTGTGTTATGTGAGGGATATTTTACGAATAATGTTTTCAAAAATATTCACAAATTTTCTGAATTCGAAAATTTGTCGAATTCTCTTGAACTGGAAAATTTTCTAGCATTTGGTACTAAGTATGTCAAATGGATTTGATACGTGTTTAGTGAACATTTTATTGAGAGTATGGTAAACAAACAATAAAACAACATTGACAGTATTTTAAAGTAAACGAGTTCGGCATTCGCAATACCAAACCAAGCCATTCGACAAATTTCTTGGACATTCCGACATACATAATAATTGTATTATGTATACAATAAGTACTTGTATATTTTCAACGCTCTAAATCAGTGTTCCCACTCGGAAAAAACAAAATGTATCCAATTTCGAGAAAAAAATGTATCCAAAATGTATCCAACCTCGTAAAATAGCATTATTATAATAAGTCGTCTTATTTTGTACAAATTAACCCATAATTAATATTAATTTGCTTTATTCCACAATATGAGTTTTGTTATTTATACTAAATTCTTTAAGAAATCACATACAACTTCTATTATATTTTAAATGTGAAAGTTAAGGTCAGAAAAAAAATATGTATATATGCCTTCTGTAGTTGTTGAACTATGCGGTAAAGACGATTGACCATGAAAACGGACAAATTTTAAAAAATATGTACATCCAATGCATTTTCTATTACATCTAGCTAACACTAAAATATTTTTGGTACGTTCTTGTATGAATTTTCTAAATTTTAATACAGGAAGAGGCAGTTAATAAAGTATCTTTTTTACTTTCTTGTAAAAAACTCGGAAACCTGCTTAGAATAGCCAGCAAATAACATTTATTGATGATAAAGCAACTTCGCGATTTAATATTAGCAGCATTTTAACTGTCTTGTTATATTTATTTAGTGTTTGAAAAAAAATGTATCCATATTTCAGTAAAATTTTAAAATGTAGCCAATTTCGGCATTTTAGCAGATTTGAGTATCTTTGTATCCAAGCTCAAATTTAAAGCAAAAATGTATCCAAATGGATACAATTGTATCCAAGTGGGAACGCTGCTCTAAATACTCTTCTTGGTGAACGATGTATATTCAGAATGCATCGAAAAATCAATGTAAACAGCATTCACAAATGCTGCCAACTTTTATACATAAGTTTTTATTTTTTTTTTTTCAACTTCTTTTTTGACGTTTGACTTTTGAGACATCAATTTCATTATCCTGGTAGAAATTTTGGGCAAAACAATATTTTTCTTTGTTTTATGTTAAGTTTAAGAAGTTTTTTTGTGTGGAAACTGATTCAAGAGTCACTTAATGATACGAAAGAAGCGTATTTATAGTACTATTAATATGTGAAGCAATTATTATTATTGTAATATTTAAGTATTAAAGAGCTGTGTTACTTGACCCACAAATCCCTTAAACAATACACTTTTTATATGTATATTCATTACATTCCCTGTTACATATTAAACAGAAAAAAAGGGTAACTAAATTCTAATGGCATCACATCAAAAAAATCAAAATTTAGCTGAAAATAATTATGAAGCATTAATGCAACGTATGCAAATATCTGATAATCCAAATATTTTCATATACAATGAACAATTGCAACATTTACAACAAAATCCTGGTTTTGAAAATCTAGCTAAAGATAACATAATATTGAAATCACAAGATAAAAATGATTTGCTGGTAAGCAACAAATTGCAAACTTCAAAGTTATCACCACACATTGAATATGGAACGAGATTTCCAATGCAAAATATAAATGATATTAGAAACAGCAGTAATCGCAATGGTTCGCCTTTACACATACACAACTTGAAAACAGGTCATAGTTATACAAGTGATATAAAATCCTCACCGGTTTATGAAAATTTAGAATTTTACGCAGGACAGCATTTTGATTCTCACAATAAAAGATCTCCATCGCAGGCTTCAATTAACAATAAAAATATAACAGGAAGCAATATATCGCAAACATCGAACTCTAATATTTATCAGCATTTACCACAACATCAGCATGTAAATATAGGACGATATGCACATACTCCATTACCAGAGTTAGATCCAATACCAATCTATGAAAATATCGCCCCACCTGGCCCAAGAAGTCAACCGCAAGGCTCTCCATCAACAGCAGTTATATATCAATTACAAGATCTACCAAGCCCTGCTCATCTAGGTACACAAAATTCACATTTAAGATCGAATTTAAATGAGGTCTTGGCGTCGCCACAACATCGAAGGAGTAACTCTTCTAATTCACCTCTGGCTAAAACAGGCACAGATGGTTCTCCAAGATATAGAAATTTATCTTTACCAGCATCAAATAATCAACACCAGTATATGCCACCATCTCCTAATAGTTTACAAAATTACCAATTGCAGCTACAACAACATACGCCGCAGAAAAGAAATCCTCTTGCTCCTCCTGTAAGTATACCCATACATAAAGAATATTATATAATGAGTCATCACAAACATTATAATTTAAGCAGTTATACAATTATGACTAATAGTAGTCGATGAATATTATTGTAATTTGTAAATAGTTACAAAAAGGAATCATAATGTTTATCACATTTTAAATCTTAAAAAGAGACTTAAAAAAAATACATACATACATATATTTTATGAATTGAAAATTTTCGACTAAATGAAATACATAATAATAATTTTATTATTGTTAAATTTTCAGCCTTCATATGAAAAGTCGACATTGTTCCAATCAAATACCGGTCACTCAGGGCAAATACAATTAATACATCCGCAACCACAGCACCCGAAAACACAACAACAAATGAACATCTCAATGAACCCTAATTTTATAGAAGACATTAATAGTTCCGATTATGTTTGCATGACTGCAAACCTCAGTCGTGGTGGAAGTTTGCAAAAAAATCACAAAAATGGTTCACCGCACGTATTTAGGGCTATTCAGAATTCAAGCAGTGGATCTGCTTTAAATCCCCCGTTATCTCCAACAGCACCGATTCCTCCCCCAAAATCTGCAGTATCTACACAAATTGCTACATCTGCGAAATCCAGTTATACAGAGCCTCGACAAATGTATTCTTCTACGCCTCCTATGATTCCGTGTAATAATACGGACATTGTAAGACCACCATCATTAGTTAGTGCAGGTTCACCACTGCCACAAGCTAATTCTCCAACGCCATCGCAAAATAGTACAGGAAGTGGTTCAAGTAAGCTGAGTATATATTTTATAATTAGAACTATATGTTATTGTTCAAATTTTAGGATTGTCAAAAAATTTACTACCCTATAATGTAACTCCGCCAAGGCCAGCTGGACCTACAGAGGCAGAGAAAAAAATTGAAGAGCTTACTAGACAATTAGAAGAAGAATTTGAAAAAAGTGAAGAGCAGGGAGAATATTTTGGTAATAAAATAACCATTCAAGATTAGATATTAGACAAAAAATATGTTTTTAATTAATTAATCGTGTTTTAGGAATTTGTACCCAATGCGGTGAGAAAGTTACTGGTGCTGGACAAGCTTGCCAAGCTATGGGAAACCTTTATCATACAAATTGCTTCATTTGCTGTTCTTGCGGTCGCGCACTCCGGGGTAAAGCATTTTACAATGTTCATGGTCGTGTGTACTGTGAGGAAGATTATATGGTAATAAGTTGTAATATCTATTCTAACGTTATTATTGTAAATTGTTATTCTTTAGTATTCAGGTTTTCAACAAACTGCAGAGAAATGTGCTATTTGTGGTCATTTAATTATGGAAATGGTAATAAATTATCTTAAAAACATTTTGTAAATAATTTTTTAAATATATTATAGATATTGCAAGCCATGGGGAAATCATATCACCCCGGATGCTTCCGTTGTTGTGTTTGTAATGAATGTTTAGATGGCGTACCTTTTACAGTTGATGTGGATCACAAAATTTATTGTGTTAATGATTATCACAGAATGTTTGCACCAAAATGTGCTAGTTGTGGAAAAGGTAAAAATGACGAATATTACAATTTACATACTTATACTTTATTCTGAAATGCATTTTAGGTATAACACCAGTTGAAGGTACTGATGAAACTGTTCGTGTTGTATCAATGGATAAAGATTTTCATGTAGATTGTTATATCTGTGAGCAATGTGGTATGCAATTGACTGACGAACCAGATAAAAGATGTTATCCATTAGATGGTCATCTATTGTGCAGAGCTTGTCATTTGCAAAGACTTGCATTACAAACATCAACTCATTCAAGAGTTGAACCTGTTTGTGCTAGTTATCAATATTTGGGTTAGCTAAATCATAAATATGGTTTAAGGACGTATATAGTTGTGCTTATATAACGAATATGCAAAATTGTTATATAAAATAATATAAACTAAGGGCAGAAAAAATATGCCACGTTTATCAATTTGAGAATTTAATCTTCCTTAATGCTTCATATTTTAAACTTTTTAGCTGTGCACATTAATACATACGTATTTATATAAGAAGTGGTGATAATGTTTCTTGATCAATATCAGACTTTCTATTTTCCTTGTTTATCTCAAAACTTGTATTTGTATTTTTCAACTCCAATTATTATACATATTATATAAAATTGAAAATGACAAAATGTAAGTAGTTATATGTTAATTAAAATTTGAAGAATGGTAGTTTAAAAATTACATTGGCGTCAGACTAATATTGATATTTGTAGAAGAATTTACTAATTAACATAATTTTCAAGTATAATGTATAAAAGAATAAAAAAGAAAATGTTAAAAATAAATTTTGGAAAAAACTATTTTGGACTACAAAGTGCAATTAATTTTATATACATTAAATATATGCACTTGCAAAATTTGGAATTTTTTTTTCAATGAATTTTTTATAAATTTTTTAATTGTTTAAATTACTTAATTTATTAATGGTTCGATTAATTACTGTTAAAATCACCTATGTCAAAAAAAAAGAGTATATAGAATTATATAAATAAATTTTAAATACATCAATTTTGTAGAAATAATTTTTAATTTACATATTTCAAAAAATTTGTATGAAACAAAGTTTGTTAACACTTTTTTTTTACAACATACATAATATATCAAAAAGCTGCGCAATAATTTTAAATTAATGAATGTAATTAATAACTTAATTATATTATACTGCCATTTACCGCAATATTAACAAAATCACAATAAAATATTAATGAAATTATGAATTAAATAATATTTAAGTACATAAAAGAACTAGCAAAAATTTTTACAATTGAAACTTTTGTTTTTATACCGTAGTTTTTGATAACAAATATATATATATATAATAATGATATTATAAAAAAATTAACTCAAATATAAATGTGTTATTTACTTGTGAATAAGAAATTAACCTTAATCAGAAATCAACAAATAGTGAAAACTTAATTAAAACATTAAAATCAAAAGTTGATTTAAATTTTTTTCGTTAAATAATAGTTTAAAAAAATAGATTTCCTTAAAACATTTAAAATCTGTTATAAAATTAAAATTAACTTCATTTATTTCTTAATTTTCATATTTTTATTTTTAATCCTTCTTTTTTTTTTCTTATAAAAATAATCATATTTTATTGCATCAACTTCAGAGTTATTAAAATAATATAAAATAAAGTAAAATTTAAAAGTAAAACACATTTAAAAAAAAAATGATATTTGTAATAATAATATAGAAAAATCTAATTTTTACTTATTCACAAACAGCAATAAATTAATATAAAGATTTTTTTAATAAAATTACTAAGATTTATAATCATAACTAATCTAAAATACTATGATGATGAGATATTAAAATTATTGAAGAGGATTTTTTTTTGAAAAATACTTAACTATTTTTGATCTAAATAAGTGATAAATATTTTATAAACATATTTATATACACAAATTATATAAAAACACAAAATAAACAACTAATATGAATGATAATTCATGTTAATGTAATTAATTTTTGATTTTAATTACATTTTTTTTTTTAATTAAAAAAGAGTTACAAAAAATACTTTTTTATACATATTTTATTAAAATTTTAGAATATAAATAATATAATTTCTTTGTGTTTTAAATTTATGTTATTTTAACTTAAAAGAAAAAAACAAAAAAACAAAAGTTAATAATTTTGTATAGCTAAACATTTTTTAATTTTTTTTTTATTAAAGTATTAATTTAATAAATAAGAAAAAAAAATTTTTTTTTGTAGCAATATATTGTAACTTCTAATTATATATTATTATTTACCTATTAAACAATATACATCATAACTAATTGTAAACTATATAAAAAGTCTTATAAAAAATCAAGTCAAACTTAATTATTATTAATGGAAATTTTAAAACACCGATAAATAACTGGATTTGATTTTGAAGATAATAAAATAAAGAAATAAAGTGCATTTAATTAATTAAATTATTTAAAAAGTTTTATTTTTGCAATTTTTTCAACAAGATTTTGTCTTCGTTCAATTAAGTTAATAATTTATTTGTAAGTACTTACTATGAATTCATAATTTATTGCCTTATAAAATATCAAAATTTTTTTTAAACTCAGTTTTTTTTAACAATTTTGCAAACAAAAAATAATAATAAGTTTTGTTGTAGGTGTAAAAAATAATTTATATACTGCTTTTATCTTTTCAGCCTATTGTTAAATTTGTTTATTTGTGGGAATCTTAGAATAAGATTAACTGTTTTGAAAACTTTTAATTTAATGCCTAATTTTTAAAATTTTTAGAATATACTTAAATTATACTTCATTTTATAAGGTAAAACGAGAATAATTTTTTTAATAGCATTTTATTTTATAATAAGTAATGTTACCCTGGAAATTCAAGAATTTTTTAAATTCTTAATTATTGAATATATTCTTTAAACCATATATAAAAATTTTTATTTTGTTTTTTCGACTTTAAAAAATATATTTTCTGCATATTATGTGATAATCTATAAAAATTAGGGATTCACAGTGTTAGGGTAAATAACCAAATCAGTAGGGGATTTTTTCTTTATTATAAATTTTTATATAAATATCAAAAATTAAATATCTTACAATAAATATCTTTAAAAGTATTAAGAATTACTAGAAATTGAAAAGATGAATTTTTTCTCTTTAATATCATTTTTTATTGTTATGATTTACTTTACTGAAGCAACAATTGCTATAGAAGACGATTCACAACTTGAACAAAATGGTAATAATAGAAATTACATTATTATATAAAAGAAAATAATAATTATGTTAAATATAAATTACAATTTTTAATTTTTATAGATTCAGATTTGAGAGTTAAACGCCAAATTCTATCATATTGTTCGTTATCTGATTGTGCTATGTCTTGTCGTTACACTGGTAAAATAGGTGGATCTTGCGTATTGAATAAATGCTCATGTTATTAAATATTTTTCTGTTAATCTATTGTATAAAATACATAATAAAATTATAAATTTTTTTTTCAAAGTTTTACTATATTAAATTCGATTAGTTCAGATATTTTATTCAAAAATATTATTTCTTTTTTATGTTGAATTAAAAATTATTCAGTTATTAAATAATGCGTCAATTATAACAATCCTTTAATTATATTTTAAATTTAACTAATCATAATAAATTATAATTGTATAATAAAACAATTTAACGAGTCATTACTAAACATTATGCTTACGTTATTTATTTGTATATAATCAAAATTTATTTTAATTAATGCTCAAAGATTTGTTTCTTCAATATTAAGAAAATTACAAAGAAATTCATCAAACCCATAAAAGACTCTGTGTAAAATAGTAGTTCTTTCTGCTGATGTACCAATGCATAATGTAACAAAAAAAAATCTTCATAAAGATTTATTTCATCTCACTGAAGTTTATGTTTACTTCTTAGACAGAAATGCTTTTTCTGATCATATTGTTCAAGATTATCGAGGAAATTTCAAGTAAGAGTTTCTACAGCAGCATACATACTATAGTTCTCTTTTATTTTTTTTCGATTGCAATCGTTTTTTTTATCGCCACATTTATTTCAATATGTACTTGATTGTCATACACTCATGTTTGTTAATGATAAAGCTTTGCCATAACTTAAATTTTAGCTTTAATTGCAAATCTCTACATATAAATTTGTCAGAATTATATTTAATATTCAAAAATAGTTCAATTCTTAATTGTTGTGTAATTCTTTATTTAATTTTAATAAATTATTGAACTAAATATATTTTTCAACTTAATATAAACAAATAAAACTTGAACTCAAAAATGAAATGGGCAAAAAAAAAAATATTATTAAAATCTTAGGGTAATATAATTAATTAAGTATGTATGCAAATATCAAGCATGCATAAACTATAATTTTTTTTTAGTACAATGTTTACAAATCAAAAATTTATGTAAGGTGTTGACTTTTTCAGGTTATGTTAGAGGTTCTAAGTGTGGTGTGATTATAATGCAATAATATGGTTACACATCCCAACATATACATATGTTTATTTTTTTTAATTTAGTTTAATTTTTTATAAACATTAAGAAATAATTTCAAAATGTATTATGAAATTGATATTTTGTTAACAATTTAAATTTTAAATACTAATTCTTATAATTCACTAATGGATTCGTCTCCGGCATCAGTTAAATATTAATAAATAATAAGTCTTAATTAATTAATAAAAATAATAAGTGAATTATTTATTTGAAAACGTTCAATGTTATGTTAAACTTAATAAGGCTTGTTAAAAAATGTAATAACAAAACATGCTCATGAGACAAACCCTGGCATCAGACATTAATGCATTAATGCACAATCGA
Organism: Condylostylus longicornis; assembly: GCF_029603195.1. Classification (NCBI taxonomy): domain Eukaryota; kingdom Metazoa; phylum Arthropoda; class Insecta; order Diptera; family Dolichopodidae; genus Condylostylus; species Condylostylus longicornis. The sequence continues at coordinate 4,384,150 of NW_026577982.1, forward strand.
TGAATTCGCATTTATAAACTGATTCTGTATTAATACAACTGTTAATAATTACAATTTCAATCTGACGGAAAGTTTATTATTACTAGTTACTAAGTATCTGAGTTTAAAATTTGTTACAGTCTTGTGATGGAACCTTGTGATTAATTTTAAAGCTTCAGTTTCGATTTCAGTTCTAGCAAAATATTTTAGATATACCTTTCATAGTTATATTAAATTCTAGAGCCGTGAAAAAATCTTAAAATTTTAGTAAATATTATTTCTGTTTCAAATATCCTATAGTTGTTCAAATATTTCACTTCATCTTGTTTTATTTTATGAATTATGACCAAACAAGAGAAGAAAATAAAATTTACTGATAATTTGTAACAATGTTTTGCATTGATAATGGATTATATTGATTACAACTTTTTTATTATTGTTTTGTTTTTTATTAATTTTTATATTCATATTAATAAAATAAAAAACCTTCAAAAAATTTCCATTCTCAAAGCATCTGTACTGGTTTGCATGCAATCTTTCTTTCTATTTATTATTGTTATCTTGTTATAATAGAAATTGAAGATTTCCATATTTAAATTTGTTATTATGTATTTTAATCCCCTTTTGTTTATTCAAAATCTTTTATTATTTCAAAACAAAAATAATAAAATGTTATAGTTCATTGAACATTCTTATATAATTTTTAAAAAATACACAAATATGTTGAATGCATTAAAAATTTTGTTTTAGTGCTGATGACATTTTAGATTATATCCTTTTGTTTTCGAATCCTTATTGGTTCCTCGATTTATTGAAAATTTTATTTATTAAATGATAACAAATTAAATGTGTTGAACAGCTATAATACGTTGTGAGGGGTCTTAATATTATGCTAATATATATTAGTTTACCATTATACTTCTTAAATTTTGATTAAATTAACTATAAAGGTTATTTTTATATAATTTTTATTAAAAAGGCAATATGAATTTTAAGATTTTTTTTCATGGAATTAAAATATACATAATTATTATTTAATAAAACCGTTCAATGAAACCATATTTAGTAGAAAGACAGTTAAATTTTATTTTCTACATAAACGGAAAATGTAAAGCTCAATTATAACTTTATAATTAATAAATTTATTCTATTTATTATATACTGTAATTAATTACCAATATTCTAGCAATTACGATTCATAAAACATTTAAAACACCTTAATATCACATACAGTTCATTATAATGAGTTGGAATGTCTGAATTACTGATTAAATTGCTACTCATATGAATATTTAAATTGCATTTGGATCAAAGCATTTTAAATTTTTAATACTATAGTATAAAAGGGGCTTCCTACTAATTTTAGTGAACGTACATTTTTCGAACAACCTAAAAAAATTTTTATAATCTTATGTATATTAGATTATTAATCCTGCATCTTGTTTGTCATATATAGCCTTAATAAAGGTTATTGGAATTCCGCTTGTTATTGTTATATGTGTATATTGAATTAAATTAAAGTAAAGTTCATTAATGTGTGTGCACATACCAAATGGTTCAATTTTTGTTTATTGTGGTCAACTTGTACAACATCACTTATATTATGATTTATTTAATGAAAGCAAAAGTGTTAAAACAAATGATTAAAATAATATTATTAAATTACTACAAAGTATGACAAAATTTAATATCCTTCAAAAAAAGGATTCGATTTCATATTCTTTTACTAACATGAGGGATCGAAACTCTATTTTAGTTGCAATGTAAAATTAAAATTTTAATTTTAGGTGTACTTTTGATATTCAAACTGAAAATTTTTATAGTAATAAAAATATAATTCATAAAATTTTATTTTATACTTTAAATTGCCCCTACAATCGTTTACAAAAATTTACTATTGATATCAATATCAATAAATATTTTATTAAAATATTAATTTAATGCTAGACAATTTGGCTATTCAATATAAATACATTAATAATAATGATAATAATAATGATTAGGAGAAAGTAAAATAAAAATAATATTACAAAAATGTAAATATAAATAAATATGTAAATTTATACATATATATGTATGTAGTTATTCATATTTGAACATAGTATATAAGTAATAGACTTATGGAAAATTTTAAAATGAAAAAGGCGCTTCATAATAATCTGTATAGACAATATTATAAAAGTTAAGGTTAAAGACAGCATTTTATTTTTCATTATAATTATTCATTAATTAATTCTTTGAAATATTTTGATTTGATCTCTTATTTAATATTGTGTTTTCAAAAGAATATTTAAGACAAAAGCAAAAAAAAATAATAAATTTTGAAATTACAATCAAATATTCCTTACATCCAAAATGCAATGACATATTATTGTAGAATGTAGAATAAAAAATTTAATATAAATGCAGCATGGAGCAAATTATTAAAAATGGATATTAACTACGCAATGAGGAAGCAAACAGCGTAGCGTGAAAATTGGAACTACAATGCAGTCGTTTTTTTTTTAAGTTTTATTACGGTATTAATACTGTAATTATACGGTGGGCTTGTCACCTACCAATGACACGAGAAACTATTTTATGGTTATCTATAATATCATGCAGCAGCCCTATGCTCCTCCCAGGAGCGAAATAGAATAAAAAAGAAAAAAAAAAATACTGCAATTTAATTGTAGTAAATTTTTTTTCAGTACATTTTGGACGTTATGGTATTTCACGTTTTCATGAAATCAACGATTAAATTTTTCGTAAAAATTTTAATAGAAATATTTTTTTAAAATTAAAATTTTACAGCAAATTCATGTGTTTATGCAATTAAAGGATAATATTGTTCAAGATGCATTTTGAATTTGGTAATGTACACGAATACTCGTACAAATTACAATAATTTACTTTATTTCTCAATTTGAAACCTTTTCAAATTTAACTCATATGCTTGCAATTCTGCAATGTATGCCGCTCTTCTCGATGTATTTGACAGCCTAGTTAAATAAATAATGATTAATTGTCTTCATAAGTTTTAATATTATAAATTTTCTCTTTTAATTCATAATACTATGAGGCAACTAATAAAATTCATAATTATTTAATACATATATTAAAATGTAAAAAAATTCATAATATAAAAAATATTGAATTTTTAGGTGCAAAAATATGTAAGAGAATTTGTTGCAATAAAATAATTAATTATATTATTTTATTGTTCTAAAGTACTATAGTACGGCTTGATTATGCAGCCGCATTATTCGAATAGTCAAATATACTGCAATATATATCAGTAATATTTAAAAATCATTAATATTTTAAAATATCAATAATATTCGAAAATCTACAACCAAAAAATAATTTGATATTGTCTATAGAAGGTCATTTTAATTAACAGGAGTTTTATAAGACAAAAGTACTAAAACAGATTACAAAAAATTTTTTGCAGCCTACGATTTAATTTCTTTATTTTTGGGAGTTTTAAAATAAAATCAACTGTTTTAAAAAAGCCTATAATTTTTCAAATACTTAGAACAATAACTAATGTATATGTATACTAAATTAATAAGCAAGAATAATTTTTTTAAGAGAAATTTTATCTCGATAGCCATTTCTTAAAATTTAAATTTTTAGTACTTGTGTACATAATTTATCTTAAAATAAATAATGGTATCATAAATTTTTCTGTTAAATGAAAAATTCAGTTTATATTAATGTTATACTCTTAAAATTTAAAATTTTTAAGAATATTTCAAAATATATTGTAGCTACACAATTATTGAGAATATTTCTTAAAGCTTGTCTAAATATTGTAAATTAGTTTTTTCCTTGTAAAAAATACATTATCTATGTGATAAGTTATAAAATTATTGGGATTCACAGTGTTAGGGTAAATAACCAAGGTAATTTGGGACTTTTTTTTTAATATAAATTTTTATATAAATATGAAGAACTAAAAGTGCATCTCCAACAATTGAAAACTGAGATTCAGTATAATAAGTATCTCTAAAAGTATTAAGAATTACTAGAAATTGAAAAGATGAAATTTTTCTATTTAATATCATTTTTTATTGTTATGCTTTACTTTACTGAAGCAACAATTGCTAGAGAGGACGATTCACAACTTGAACAAAATGGTAATAATAGAAATTACATTATTATATAAAAGAAAATAATAATTATGTTAAATATAAATTACGATTTTTAATTTTTACAGATCCAGATTTGAGAGTTAAACGTCAAATTTTTTCATTATGTTCATCATATGATTGTGGTAGATCCTGTCGTTACACTGGTAAATTAGGTGGATTTTGTATAGGAAATAGATGCTCATGTTATTAAGAAATTTTCTTCTATATTAATATTATATATAAAATACCATATAATTATAAAATATTAAATGTAATCAAATGTATGTACTGTAAAATGAAAATACTTAAAAATATACCAAAAATATTCAAAATTCTGTAAAACATTAAATAATTTGATATATTGTAAAGAAGACTACTATAGTTCCACAAGAGCTGTATTATTTGAAAATTCTAACCAGGGCAGTGATGTAGCTATATATATTCGTAATATAATAAAATAATAATTAATTACCAAAAAAATTGGAAAATATACATTAAAAAATACAATTAATTAAAATTAAATTTAAAATTCATGGAAATCTTATTATTTTCAATATAATTATGGATTTTCCCTTTAAAAATTTTTAATGAAAATACTTGAGTGAAATTTTTGATGATGAGAAATTCTTAAAATTATTCTTGAATAATATTTAAAGAATTTAAGAAGATCAATAAAATGAATTTCCATTTCCTACTTAAAGTTCAATTGATTTTATTGTTTTCAAATATGTTGTAAATAAATACATATATATATATATATGTATATATAATTATTTATTTTAATTATTATTATTTTTTTTTTAAATTAATTACATTTTGACGTTATCACAATTTTTTTGTTTTAATGTTTACCACGTCAATGATGAGTGAGAGATGATTCAATAGTATAAAGTATTGCACCAGCAATAAAATGATCTCATTTTTTAATAAATTTATTTTCATTATTATTATTATTATTAGTTTTTATTATTTTTTTAAAATTTTAATTTTTTTTTTTTAATATTTATTTAAGAAACAATATTAATATTAATAATAATGTTTAATTTAAATTGGATCACTTTGAAATTGTATGGTGTTTTTTTTTTCGTTTTTGGTTAATTTTATTGGTATAACTGAAAATTGTATTATTATATAGAATCTAACATTATCGTAGTTGTGTTATACGTATATAAAATTCTAATATCGTAGTTAAAATTTTTAAAATTAAAATTGACAGTGTGATAGGGTTACAATTAGAATCCTTACAATTTTTATTTATGATTTTCCTTTTTATAATATTTTTCTTGTTTACTTATAGTTTTTCTTTGAATATAGAATCTGTTATACTCTAAGAAGGTTTATAGTACATGCCATTTATAATGTGATTATGACATAATCGCTGAAATATACATGTATGTTTGAACTGAAACTAAAATTTGAGAATTTTGAATAGATTATGCTGTTTCTGCCGTATTTTAAACAATAGGAAACTATTTATGACGAGGTAAGTATTTTAATATATTTAAAACAATTTAAATTTAATATATGGGTTAAATAAGTATTTTATTATTATTTAATATTATAGTAGTTTTAGACTTAAATATGAATAGATTACATGCTTATGTATAGGCATACTACACAAATAAATTTACTTTCTAAATTTATTCACTTCTACAAGAAGAGAAATTTTGTTTGTTATTATGTAAATACCGCTAAAATATCTATAAACTCTCAATATTTACTTATATACATATATATTCTTGTCTATGGTATAATATTAGAAAATAGAATGTCAAACATATTTAAAATTATTCGTACAAATTTAACCTCGTTCAATAACAAAATGTATAAGATAAATAAAATACAACTGTGCTAATGTTATTCGATCTATGAAAAATATTAAATACAAAAAAAATTATAATTTTCAAATTCAATAAAGAGAATATAACAAATTTGAATATTCATTTGTGAATCAACGAAGGACGACGTATGTACTGGTTCTACACATGCATATTATGTTTATATTTTCTGTCTATAAAATCATCTACCTATAAATCTAGACTTCATTTATAGTTAACATCAATTTCAAAATTATGTTTTTGTGTTTAAAAAAAAATGTAAATATAAGAGTTTTAAAATTTGTGTATAACAAAATAATCTAAATATTTTTGGTACCCTAAAGTTATCCGATCAATTATAAACTTTGCAGTTGTACTCTAAATATTATTTGTTCAAATATTCGACCTTATATTGAATTTATGTAGTTAAAATGACACATAATTATTTTATTATCATATGTTACTTACTTGCAAATAAATTAAATATATAGAGTATAAAGTTAGAAATATATACGTATGTTACATTTTTGACAGAGGTTATCAAAAGTTTAATTATTTTTTAAAATAGAGAACATCTTGGTTTATAAATTTTAATAATAACTCTTATTATTATCTACAATAAATATTTAGGGTTCTAATTGTCTAGCAAAAAAAAATAAACATGTGATTAAATAAATAATAGAATTTTATAATTTTTAATATTGTTCATAACATATGCGTCATCTATATTCTATTTAGAAAATTATTGTTTTCAATAATCTTAAGCATAGTATCACGTACATATATATTGTACTCAAACGTGTACACATATAACAATTTCTAAATTATTTATCTTTAAATCTCATTAAACAGATAAAAAAAAATAAAAATCGCAATTGTATAAATAATAAAGTGTACTATTTTTAAATTGACAAAACATATGGAACAAGTAACTACGATTTATGAATAAGTTCTTATAGTTATCTGATTCTAAAATTTAGAATTAAATAGCTATTGTATTTTCATTTATACAAAATATTAAATAAATGACTTCTTGATACAGAAATGAATCAAATGAACATTAATATAAATCAAATAGTAAATTGCATATATTTAGGCAAACATTTCAAGAATCACTATAATAATGTATACATACTCGTATTATGTATTTGCATGAAATTTATTGTAATAGGTAAAATTACTTGATTATATAAAATATTAGGTGTTGGCCAATTTTTTTTCCAATTAAGGAAATAGACGATCCACTAAGTTGAACATAAAAAAGTGATTCAGAATTAAATTTACGTTTTTTCTCTTGTATTTAAAAACAAAGAAAAATATTCATTTTCAAAGTTTTTTCATACATGCGTATAAATCATTAATATTACCGTTAATTATTATTAAACGTACAATTCATATTTATATGTATATCGAACATGTTGTACGTGTTGAATTCAATAAATTTCTTCACAAAATATAAAATTTAAAACAATTAATATCAGCTTATTTTTAAATTTTTATTAACTTTTTTATATAGTTATTTATAATCGCTAGAAATTAAGTTTTTTTCATTAGTTTCAACTTAGTTCCAATTTTTCAAAAAAAAGGTCTATTCTTATTAGTTCCATTCTGTCAGTCCGAGTGTATGTTTACAAAATTTCTATTACTTTAAAGATAGATAAACTGATTTTTTAAGCACAAATAGATCTTTGCTAGGAACTTAATTTTGAAAAAGAAATTTGTTACATATCTTCTCACCTCTAAATGTTATTTCACAAAGTCCGAAAAATGTCATTTTTTAACATATATTCTGATTTGACATCGTAATATATGAACGTTGAAACAACAAAAAACCGACCATAATCATCCGTTATTTAAAATCAAAAATCTTTTCTTTTTCTTTTTTAAATTTTGGATATAGTGTTTTTTCTATAGACGTTAAGCTGTAGGAGTCTAAAAATTTAGCAGCTTTCAGGAACTAATAAATTGTTTTAATTCATTAGCAGAATATTTTTTCTTTACCGCCATTCGCTTCCAAGTTGTCTCCTCCCGGAAATCATATACAAATTAAATTTTAGAACCCTATATTCCCGAAACTGAAACCTTTTTCAAATTACAATGAATGTAAAAATCTTGTGTTGTAACGGTAAACATCGTGTAATCTAATAATGATAAATTTTGTTATTTGAATTAAAGTAATAATTTATTAGATTTTTCTTAAAAACAGTGATTTTACTACTTCAAGAGAAAAGTGCTACTTTACAAACCAGTGGTAATTGAAGTGTAGTAACATTCCACATTTATGAAATAAATTCCTTTATTCGGCTTTTTATAAATCATTTCGATTATATGTGAATTTAGCACAAAACTTAAACAATTTATTTAATCTTAATGATTTTGTTATAATTTTAAAAAAACATTTAATTTTATTTCAAATTATTTTGTATAAACTTAAAGAAAACATTACAAATGAAACACTTGATTATTTTTTTTTTCCTATCAAACACACATTTCTTTGTCATACAAAGACGTATTATAGATCTTGTTTCAATATTTATTATGTAACTGGTGAATTTTAATCTTTTTTTTTTAATATTAAATTTTATTAATACCTATAACATCAGCATAAATTCTTTTTAATTTAAGTATGAAGATTGAGAAAATTGACGACGAAATTAAAACATGTTTTTGACAGGAAATGAATTTTCGCTTTCTATATATCACCTACGTGTGTACGAGTATGTGTATATAAAATGTATATAGAATATAGAAAATACGCAAATAATAATTTAATTTTGATGTGATATTAAAATTAATTCTAGTTGATCAGTTTACGATTTTTTGATTATTATAAAATTATTCAAATTAAAAAATATTCATTTATGATATACACACACATACATATATGTATTCAGTTCATGTTCTAAGACTTCGTATTATATATTATTTTTTTTCAATTAATTTTACTAATTCTATTGTTATTATTATTTATTATAACAAAATGAATATTATATTTCATAACTTTGAGTCTATGAGTTTCTACATTAAGTACTTATAAAATATTACAGATATTTGAATATTTTCATACACAATTAAAGGCGGATTTATACTCAATGTCCAGACGTCCGGACAATAATATTTTTACACTGTTAAGAAGATACTAGCACATGCAAATATCATGAACGTAAAAAGGTTGATTTCCACTACTCCCGAAGAACTGACATTTCTGATGGACTGACGTTTGCTATTGAAGGTTTCTGATTGGTTGAAAATTTTGTCCGGACGTCCGGACATTGAGTGGAAATCCGCCTTAAAATTACATACAAAATTAGCAATTTTTTAAAAATTTTGATGTGGTATCAGACTAGAAAGTCGAATAGGAAAAAACATAAAAATATTCTTTAGCAATTTTTCGAAAAATTTGAGAAAACTTTTACACTCCTATATTTACAAAACTTCTACACTCTTTGAGATAGAAAGCTTAAATATTATATACATAGACAAATAGATTTTAAGAAAAAAGTTATTTTTCTAAAGAAGAAAATTTTTACCTACCTAATTTTTAATAATATAGTAGACTGCTGTTGTTAAAAGCAATATTTTCAATTGTTCAAAGGAAAAGTACTTCTTCAAAAATCATTGGTTTGATCCAACTCTGTTATGTGAAACAATTTTATATTTGTTAAATCATCGAAAAAAAATGCAATGATTTGAAAATAATGCTATTAGTTGTGAGCAAAATAAATTTTATAACGTAGAAATTTTTAATATATTATGAAATAATAGGCAAATAATACGGAAATCAATTATGTAGTTTTAATTTAAAAACTATATTCAATATGCAAATATAACTATTAGGAATTTGATTTTCATTATTCATATAAAAATATTAATGCCATCTGCCGGAAAAAATGTTACTACTTTTCTCAACTACTCTAATGTTATTCTTCCTTAAATGGAATGCTGTAATTTTATAAGAAATAATATTGAGAACCAATTCTCTTGTAACCGTTCTGACTCTCGCTATGTAAATAACAATAAGACATATAATGAAGTATGTGATCTTTACTTAAAAATTGAAAATAAATAACAAAATTAGAAATAAATAATAGGACGAAGCCCAAAATTTTTGCTCACTGTCATGTCATTAAGCAATTTTGGATTTGAACCAATTATTGAACAAACGTATCATATTCGAATCCAAAATTACAACAAATAGACTAATAAATTTATATAAGAATCTCATATATCCTATAGTTTCAATCGGAGATATATTAAAAATTTCAATTTTTTTTGAAACAAAATTAAAAATTATGAAAAATAAATCTTTATACCTAGTAAAAAAAATATTAAAATAATTCTAAGTTTTCAGCTTCTTATCAATGTTTTGATAACAAAATAAATAAACCTGGTAAAATTAAAATCAGAAAGAAAAAAATAATTATTAAAATATTGTTTCAATTTTATGTTATCTATTTTTAGGTCAAATTGATAAGAGAATTAAAAAATAAAAACAAATTTTTTTTTTGTGGTTTTGTTTTCGGTCATTTTTGGCCCCCATCAATCAAAATAATTTCAATTACAAAATTTGATTGAAAATTCTACATTTGTAGCGAATCAAACCAAATAATTTTAAATTTAGAAATAATTACAAATAAAAACAGTTTAATCAAGGTAAATGATATTGAAGACATAAAAATTAATAGTTTTAAAAATAATTTAGCTTAGATTATAGCTTACATTGAAATCTGTAAACTTATTTGTAGAAAATTGTAAATAAAATTTCTTAAGCCACATAAGGTTGAACTCAAAACATTTGACTAACTAGATATATGTATATTAAATTTATAATTATATTTTTATGTAGATATTTTTTAAAGGACATTATGCTCATTAATATTATAAAAAAGAAATTAATTGAAAAATTAATAATTTATTTAAATTTTAAATTCAATATTTTAATTAAATTTTGCAAATTATCTTTTTACGATATTCCAATTAAATTTGTTTTTTTTTGCATATTTTAATTTTTTTCATACTAAATTTATTGTTCTTAATAATTTCTTACATAAGCTTCTATAAATTTACAAACAGTGTTATTATCATAAAATCAAAATTAATAACCCGTCAACCCAAATACATTATACATATACATGTGAGTATACAAATGTACACTTACAATAGACATTTTGTACATACGAAGAACCACCTTTTCTAAAAATAGTAATTTAATTTTTTTTTTTTTAATTTAATCAAATTGATAAAAACATATCAAGATGGCAATTGTTTTTTTTACAATTTACCGCCTTAATCTAGGGTCTAAAAAATATAATCTTTCGATATTTTCAAACTATATATGTATGTGTGTATATATTTCATAATGATTGAAGTTTTATATAAAAAGAAAAGCGAAAACTATTTGTTTTTTTTTTTGTTAAAAACTTCGATAATAAAAAAATCAATTTTTTCTTTTAATTTGAATTCTAATAATCCATAACTTATGCTAGACATTTCAAATATTTATCTAAATACAGGGTGAATGCCCAATTTTTGCCTTTATTTTAAGCACTTTTAAAATAGGATTTTATTTTGCAATTTTTAAGGAAAATGATTTTAAAAATTTCTGGTTGAAAAAATCAAGTAAATTTTATAAAAATGCCATTTAAATATGCTCATGCCAAATGACTTTTGATCGTAATTCATGTAATTTACACTAATCAACTGAAAGTGTCTGAAACATATAAAAAAAATTAATTAGCTATTATTTTATATTGTTTATTTGATGCAATTAATATGTTTTTTTGATTCTAGCTCAATTTCATAATTTATTACAAGCAGCAATTTTCAAGCTAGAAAATTGGTGGTTTTGCACAAAAATATGAAATATTTTAGGCGCTTATTTCTGTATAAAATTGTGAGCTATGTCACTGTTACAGCATAAATATTTTATCATCTTCGAATTTCATATTTTGATAGTCACAATGTAATCATTAATCATACGCTGTTGCACTCATAATCATATGTACATATGTATATCGTAAATGACAAATTTATTATAAACAAAATTAAATATTCTTGCGTTATTACTAATGTTTATAACAAAATAAATACAATTATCCAACACAAAAAACAAAATTTTTATGTACGTAAATAAAATTTGGGTCAATAAATTTACAATTTAAAATTTTTGTAAACAAAAACAATACAGAAGGTAAATGTTCTTATATCGGAGGAAAATATAAATATGTACAACAATACACGCATATGTAAATATTGTTTATGTAAAATTGTAAATTTTATTTAAAATATTCTGAAAATCTGTAGTGCTTGATGCACTACAGAACATTGATTTATTTTAAATATATGTATGATATATGTAGAGAAAATAAATGTCTGCATATGTATTTGTAACGCATAGGGTAACAATAAAAATTGACATGTCTACACTATAACGATATTTTCATGAAGTATTTTGTTGACTAGACACATTTTTTCTAAAATTTGGGAATTTATACGAACTCTTATGTTATCTATCCGAAATTACACGAATTTTTATCTGAAATTAAGTAATTGTAACATAATATACTCCTTCATTTAATGTACTATATCTCACTAGAAATAGACTTACCATTTATCTTATGTTATCTTATATCGCTTCATATATTGAACATTAAATATAAAAGTATGAAAGAAAGTTTAGAAAATTATTTAAAACAATTAAAATAAATTAAAAATAACGCGTATCCTTTATTCAATTTTCTATTTTTACAGCTTCCTTTTCGGAAAAAGTTAAAATTCGCATAGACAAATTGACCAATTACATAGCATAATTAATACGATTTACTTAATATAAATAAAAAGGTAAGCAAAATTTACTTAAATTTTTTTAATATTAACTTTATTGCGCACATCTCTACAAAACTCATTAATTTATTTTAAAATAAATTAACGACCTTGTACGAAAATAATTAAAAACTTTAAAAAACAAAAATAAAATAATAAAAAAAATGAAAAGAAAGAAAGCACTATTCGAAAAAGTCAATAACCTTGCGATGACTTATGGCAAATGTTTTTTGTTCAAAAAAAATTATTTTCAATTTTCACTTACTATAGTGGAAAACATATACATACATATACTTTCATATATACTTACATTAATACATATAATATATAAATTTACTAAAAATAAATAAATAAAACATAAAATTCTCTAAATTTTAAAGAGCATTTTTTCTAATCATCATTCGTTTTCATAAAAATATTAAATATTTTTGATTAACGTATAGCTACTATAGGGTCAATTTGTATGAGATTATTGGGCGAAAAATTTTTACAACAAATACGAATTTCGAGAAAACCGAGCTTTGGTTATTTTGTAAATTTTAAAAATTTTTTTAAAATTTGAATTTTATATAAATTGAAAATTTTCTATACATACATACATATTATTAATTGAACAGAATATTAAAGAGAATTTGTTATACCGCACCTGTACATACATATGCTTAAAATCAGCTGAATGTTTTTCTGGTAAATTAATTTTAATACTACATACTTACATATATAAATTGAAGCCTGTGTTTATGTAAATACGTTAATTCCTGAAGCTATTTTATTTACATATAGAAACTGTTATACTAAATGCAATTTATTTAAAAATTTTATTTTAATAATAAAACTCTCTTTCTACCACACATAAATCATTCAATAAATAGTAACTTTTAATAAAAATGTAAATTTGAATGAAACAATTGTATAGTTGTATATATGTACATATATAGAATAAGTCAATCCTATATATAATGTAAAAGAATTATTCAAATTCATATATTAAATATAATTAAATTTGTTAGAATTAAAAAACTTCCTCTAATACTTAGATATTTTATAGATATAAAAAGACTTTAAATATACTATGCCATTTTTACTTCGAACATTTGAATTTTTTATTTACATAATAATTATGTATGTAGATATACATAAAAATAATTTTCATATAATTAATTAAGAAACTATATATATGCAACTAGTAATCCGAAATAATTATATTAACACCATATTAATGTAATTTGAATTACAATTGAAATTCAAATTTATAATACCATTAACTTTTCCTAATACTATAAATTAAATGTAAGAGAACTCATGTATAGCTACGAAATATCGAAGGCTTATGGGAAAAACCCCCAAAAAAATTTTAAAATAATTTTGAGGGAAAAGAAAAAAATCGAAAATATTAATTAACTACCATATTTATTGCAAATTTATGTAGACTAAAACTAAAATATTTCATTATCCAAAATATTGCAGCCAAATTCCTTAGTACTCGTAATATTAATTTTACAGTATTTTTCCATTATTTGCAATTTAATCGAAAATCTACTCTTATGTTTAATAGAGAATTTCCCTCATGAGCCCTTGATAATGTCACTTATATATGTTTACAACTTTTATTTTTATGATAACTTATGTAAACTAACAAATTTTTATATACGGTTGAAAATTCTTGGCAATTAAACAAAATGTTTTAACAATAAACAACACAAAAAAACAAAATTTTACACAAATACCAAATCACAATTTAAATAACAAAGTCGCAAAAAACAAAAACATTCTAATTAGAATTTTTTGAAAAAAATCAAAATAAACAAAAGATAAAAATAAATTACATAATTTCATTAAATTTATTTATACAAAGCAAAAAAAAAATGATTGTATTTAAATAATAAATTGTGGTAGATAGCTTAAAAATTCGCAAAAAAAAAACCATTATAATCAAAAAATATCAGTAAAACAGCTGAGTACGTACTTAACTATAATACAATAAATAAGGATATTACGTACTTAATATTATTATTTTTTTAAACACATGTCTGTACATAAGTATATATGTATGTATATACAATGTTGTTTAGTCTGTAGGGCTTATAAACGATTAACAATACTTAATTCGAATAATAAGTTTTCAATTTCAATATAATTAAGTAAATAACAAAATAACAACAGAAAATACGGTCGAAAATGTGAAATCCGAGTTAAAAACGTGATTATACACCTCATATAACTATACCCACATGAACATTCTACATATACATACACATACAAAAAACATAAGGTGTATAACAAAATTTAAAAAAAAAAAGTTCTAAAATTAATTTTGATAAAATAAGAAAATTGCGTCGCAAAATTTTTTTTAAACAATATTATTGATTTTTTTAATTTTCATAAAAAAAAAAATAAAATTTATTTTCACTTAAGTTAAAGGTTGACTCATTGATTAGATTAGAATGTATGATGAAATTAAATGTTTGTTCTCAAAATTAGGCTACGTATACAGATGTACGTGTATAAATGATAATTGGATGTTGGCCTTCTCGAACTTTTCATCAAAAGTAACCCGTCAGCAGTAATATCATGTTTCTGTTTTGTTTCTTGATAAGATGAAATATTAAATATTGCGAATTTTATCAGTAAATAGAGGAAATGATATAATCATATATTTATACTGGTAGTAATACAAATTATTATATTTGAATGAAAATATGCATTAGGTAATCTGAATTGAAAATTTTTCATACTCAATTTTTAAGAATATTGAATAATTAATAAATTAATCTTGTAAAATTTTAAAAATTTCTTTGTATTAAAATTGTATATGATCGCAATTTTACACTTTAATATGGCAAAAAGGAATAATCGTATTAATTCAAATTTAGTTGGTTAAAGTAAATTAGATAATTATGCTAAAATGTTTTCAATGTCTCAAAAAAAATATTGGTGTGATCATGAATTACGGTGGCTAATTAACTAGAAAATTTCTTAAATGAATAAACCATTGCTTAAATTTAAATTTATCGTTTAATATTTACGGCATAATTAGCCAAAATAGCTAAGCATGCTGCTAAACTCCGCAATCCTGGTAACAACATTTGTTAGTCTATCAGCTAATAACTTGAGCTATCAATTAAGCAAATTTTAATTTTCCATGAAAATTTGCAATAACCAACTCATTCCTTTTTGCCATACATTAATGTGTATGTATAATAAAGTATTAGGAATGTAAATTTAATTTAAATTGAATTTTATTTCAAAAAATAATAACAATAATAATTATAATATTATTATTTAATTACATATTTTTATGATTTTCCTTATTTTTATAATAAACAAAAAATAATTAATGACCTACAAAAATTACCTTTTTCTTATTATTGAAATGATCTTGAAATAATATTTTATTTTTTTAATTATCTGACTTTCCTTCAAAAAAAAAAAAAATTTAATGATATATAGAGCTTATTCTCTTTTATGTTAAACGTTTATAAAATTCACCCCATGTGCATTGTAATTCATGTATAAAATGTGACCGTATTGCCTTTTTCTTTAAATTTCGGAACAAAAATAATTTTATATTTTAATAATGATAATTGTATTAATAAAAATATTTTATTAAAAAAATTCTTGAATAAAATCTTATTATTTTCGACTTAAATTGAAAATATAACTGCAATTCATTTTAATGAAAATGTACACATAGATTTTGAGTAATATCATTTCTCAATTCAAAATGTCAAACGACTTAAGTATGTTTATTATTAATTTCGTCGATGTACGCACTAGTCCACATGTCAAAAAATTTCACATCTATTCCTATTCTCTCCTCGTATATAATTTTTCTCCCTCTCTTTGAATTTTATCCGTTTGTCAAAGTGAATAAAATAATGTAAATTGTCGGCAGATTAAATATCATTTCCGCAATTTTAATTTACTTGAATTATTGCATACTTATTGACTAAATTTTTAGTAATCTACATAATCATCTACATAATCATTATAATTTAAAAAATAAATCAACTTTCTTTTATAATTAGCTTTTATATATTATTTATGATATTGTACAACTTATTCATTAAAAATTAATTATTGTAATTATTCATTCGTCATCATAATTGTGAAAACATTGAAATAAAAGAAATTTACTTTGTTTTTCTGAAATTTTTAATTTTATTTCAAATTTATTGAAATTATTCAAATTGATATTATATATTTTCGTTTATATTTTTACGTCAGACAATTATCATAAATATAATGATAAGAAGGGCATTTATAACATAACCTAATTTATTTTATTTTTTTGTTTACAACTTGAAAACGAAAAAATTATATTAAGGTGTTATTCGAAAAATAAATAACAAAATCATGACAGTTAAAAGAGAACAACCATTTAAATATCAGATGAACAAAATAACAGATGTTTTTTATAAAAAAATAAAAAATAAAATTAAATAAATCAATTTTACCGCAATTTAATTTCATTGTCATTTAAACAACAATCGAATAATATCAAATTAATTTTTGGTTACTAAATTTAGAAAAAAGTATACTATGTATATTGAGATAGTACTATAGTAGTAAAAAGTAGTATGTAATTACTGAAATTAGTGCATGTCTATAGTTCTACTATTCCCCGCAAGGAGCGTAAGCCAATACAACTATCGTATCATAACATTTAAAACATATAACAAATATTTTTTACGATTATTTTACATTTACGTCAAAAAAAAATATCACTATGTATATATGTATGTATATATTATATTTATATACCTAAACAGAAGTCAAGAACATTATTAAAGAGTATTTAAGGTATGAATAAGATCTCACATGAAATTTATTGTTCAAAATTATTATCAGCATTAAAACCAAATAAAATATATGTATAACAATTAACCTACTTTATAAAAATATACAATATCAATATTATGTACATAGTTTGTAATTTAATTTATAATTTTATTGATTTCCTCATTTTATTTAATATATTTTAAAGTAAAACAAAAATTAATTTAAAAATATAATAAATTTTTTTTTATAGTTAATTTATTGCTGATTTCATTTTGTACTAAGATTTCATCATTTAATATAATAATTGTTACAAAATATATATCGGAATATAAGGAATTTCTAGCTATTTAAAGGTTAAAATGCGTATGGACTTTATATATTATATGTATGTATATGAAAATGTCTAGACAATTTGGGATTTCTTAAAATCATTGCTAAAGGTTATTGTTTTAATTAAGAAGTTTTTTTTTTTATACATACATATGTAAATATGCATACATACATTATGGATGATACATTACACAGATTGTGATGTGTAATGTACATATACATACATATGCACCTTAATTGATATAAAAGAACGAGAATGAAAAATTAATATTAATATTTTCATTTTCTTTTATAAAACTTAATATATTTTTAGAAACACGAGGTATAATAATCTCATTCCAAAAATAGGCTTATTTATATAATGTTAATGTTGAAAACTGTTATATCATACAAATAACAATAATCAAAATATTAAAATTTATAAAATCCTTTTTCTAAATCTAGTTAGTTTAATATTTCATTTATCAAAATGTTATATTGATAAATTTATTATTATTCATGTCAAATATTTACAAGATGATTTTAACTATTATACATTATCATTAAAACTGATAAAACTTTAATTTCTAGACATATATGTACATAATTTTATGATAAATATTTATTATCATACTTACAATTTTCTGTGATAATGTATTGTTCATAAATTATAAATAAAACATAAACTAGGTATAACATATTTGGGTTTGTTATCAAAAAATAAACCTTTACTGTGGATTTTATTAGGTCAAACATGTTATATTGTTTTATCGTTATAAATCTTCATATTTATTGAACACTGAATTAGAACAACAATATGAGATTAGTTCACAAAGGAAAAATAAAAATACATACATATTATGTTGAAATTAGGGCAATGGTACATACATACGTAGGTATATAACAATTTCAAAGTTATTAACTAAAACTAACAACATGAAACTTATAACTATACAAATATATTAGTGGCACTCTGTAGTACGATAATAAAACCATTATACTTTATTGTATATAACAATTATGAGAGAACTTTCTTAAACTTAATGTTATGTGGTTATGTATGTATAAATTGTTAATATTACAAATGCATATACCAATAATTTTTACCAATGCAATGCACTTAATTTTAACTGTCTTAGGCATCTTTTGTATATTTTCTGTATATAATTCTTTATTGTTATTTTAGAAAGTTTCTCATTTTCTACTTTTCTTTAGGAGTGATTATTTAACCCAACCTTTTAATAATAATCGGATCAAATTCATAAATATATGAATAAAATAGAATATTTAAACTTTCTTACACTTGAAAAATATTCAAACACTTATTTCTATTCATTGCACCAATGCACTATAATTGCTTAAAAAATGTTTATTTAAATTTAACACTTGTTCAATGTTATACGTACTTGATTTCATTCGATCACAGTAATTTGATGTTAGATTCAGATATTTTAACACATTTTATATCTTTATTGAAATTTTTTATTAATTTTAAATTTTTTAATATTAATCCCATAATAGAAAACACAAATATCTTATGTCATATCGAATAAATTATGTCAAAGTTTATTACGTTGCACTTTTTAAAAATAATTTTGGTATGTGCCATATGTATGTAGTATATACTACATAGGTATACATATATTTATTGTTATATTATAATGTTTATATGTATAACAATAATAATATGTTATACATATACTATTTTAAGTTTCCGTAAACATTTTAATTTGTTATATTGAATAAAAAAATTTTAAGATTTTTATTTAGTCAGGCTGCACGATTTTAAAAAAGTAAAATTGTTCTATATAAAATAATATGTATACATACAAAATGTAAAGAAAGTCTTTTCAAAATGAAAAAATTTTTAAAAATTTACTTCTAGTCTTTAATAAGTTGCATGGCATGCATTGATTTTGATTTTTTTTTGTAAATGTCAGTTTATTAATCCTTTATAGAACCTAATTGCGTTAAAATAATTTTTCTAATGAGGAAACCACAAAAGAAAAGGGGCAAAAACTAAGAAGTTCGATAAATTACAATGTAAATAAAGTCTTTTCAAAATTAGTTTTTTTAATCTAATATTACACAAAAAAATAAAATGCAGCTACAATTGGTAAATTTAATGCTTTACGTGGTAGCCCGTAGATTTGGAACAGCCCAAAGTCATCATTTCATAGAAGTAGTCAATTTTTCCATATCAATTTAATCCAAAATTATGGACAATTCTTCTATTATATGTTTTATAAGGTCACTTTTGGATTTTAGTATCCTTTTCGCTACATTTTCTTCAAGTGGGCCCAAAAATTCTCAATTGGATTGAGGTCTGGACTTTGGGGGAGTGTTTCGAACACTTTTGGGCAGTCATGAAGCAAACAGCTTCTTACCAAATAAGATTTATACTGCAAGCGCTTATACCGATAAAATTTATAATAACCAACAAGACCAAATTTTTCGACTTTGTTTACTAGGTTCGTTTTTAAAATGTCTAGATAATATTGCTTATCTACATGACCATCTTTAAAAAACAAGTTTAACACCCCGCGACAACATATACAACTCCAAAACATTACAGATAATTTTCCAAATTTAACGATTGGTATAATATTTGTTTTGCCGAAACTTATAAGGATGAACCAGAACGTTACTGCAACGATGTTATATTCTGTGATGAAATTAAAACTATGCTATATTACAACCAAGGATCAACTAGTGTTAAGAAATCCGTTACAGGCTCTAAACAACAAAAATATTATACCAACCGTTAAATTTGGAAAATTATCTGTAATGTTTTGGAGTTGTATATGTTGTCGCGGGGTGTTAAACTTGTTTTTTAAAGATGGTCATGTAGATAAGCAATATTATCTAGACATTTTAAAAACGAACCTAGTAAACAAAGTCGAAAAATTTGGTCTTGTTGGTTATTATAAATTTTATCGGTATAAGCGCTTGCAGTATAAATCTTATTTGGTAAGAAGCTGTTTGCTTCATGACTGCCCAAAAGTGTTCGAAACACTCCCCCAAAGTCCAGACCTCAATCCAATTAAGAATTTTTGGGCCCACTTGAAGAAAATGTAGCGAAAAGGATACTAAAATCCAAAAGTGACCTTATAAAACATATAATAGAAGAATTGTCCATAATTTTGGATTAAATTGATATGGAAAAATTGACTACTTCTATGAAATGATGACTTTGGGCTGTTCCAAATCTACGGGCTACCACGTAAAGCATTAAATTTACCAATTGTAGCTGCATTTTATTTTTTTGTGTAATATTAGATTAAAAAAACTAATTTTGAAAAGACTTTATTTACATTGTAATTTGTCGAACTTCTTAGTTTTTGCCCCTTTTCTTTTGTAGTTTCCTCATTAGAAAAATTATTTTAACGCAATTAGGTTCTATAAAGGATTAATAAACTGACATTTACAAAAAAAAATCAAAATCAATGCATGCCATGCAACTTATTAAAGACTAGAAGTAAATTTTTAAAAATTTTTTCATTTTGAAAAGACTTTCTTTACATTTTGTATATATATATGTAAATGTACAATGTATAACAAATCTAAAAATAAAAAATTTCAAAGAGGTTAAAATTTTTTTCTTCGTTCACTTTTATTTTTTAAAAAGTGAAATATTTTATATTGACTTTTTGTATAATATTAGCACTAAACATATAAGCACGAGGAAAATTTCATTTCATTTCACTTAAAAAAAAAATTATTTATTTTAAAAAAATTTTATTATCATTAAATTATAAAATAATATGATGAAACTCTTATATTATCATAAAATAGAACAGGAATGAATGACTCAATCTTGTGTTCTTTTGAAGCTATAATATTTGTTTTTTAATTATGAAGCAAAAGGTTATAATCTAGTTATACTTTAGGTTCGTTTTCAGACTGAGTGTGTATGTATCATAAAACACATATAAAAAATTAAACATATGTATGTATGCATGCATGTACTTACACAAGTTTCAAACTGAGTCATTCTTTTTAATTTCAATAAAATTTTTAAAATTTTTTTTTATAAATAAACATTAATACAAGTGTTATGAATGTAAACATTTCAATCCATTGGAAATTCATTTATATCGCAAGTCTGTCAAATAAAGTTTTCGCATAAAAAAAAAAATAAAAGAAGGTTTAAATACAAAAAAAAAGTTGTTGGCAAATTTAAATGCTTTTACTCTTGGACATTTTACAAGTTGAAAACAGAACAAGAACGATTTTCCGCAAGTCCAAACTCTTATTACGTATACATAAATCTTGTCAATTTTATTTCTAAAAATAGACGTCTATCAATTTTAGCTAAAAGTAAAATCATTACGTTTATATTGATAGACAAATAGGCGTTGTAATATGTTAATATTAAATTTAAGTAAATACATTTTAGCAATTTCGAAATTCGAATCACAGCTAGACTTACTAGATTAGTATTAATAAGGTAGACGAAATTTTCATATTCATAGTATATACTTTCATTAATTTATAATTGATATTAAAAATTATATATTTTTTAATATTCTAGTGATTTTTTATATTTTAAAAATATTGACGCATAATAATTTTTCATTCATAATGTAAATCACGAATTAAAAAAATTAAAGAAAAAATAAAATTAACTATTAATCTCTTTTGAATTTCTATAAATTTATGACTTGAATTTATTACTCATATTTATACGTATACATACTAATATTTGGTAATAATCAATTGATCAAAATAAATTTGAAAATTATTAAAAATTTACCATATACTCTTCAAAGCTAACAGGGTACTTTAGGTAATTTTGTATTTGATTATATTATATAGAACAAATTTTCTAAGACTCTAAGATCTATGTAGATCTAATTCGTTCAAAGATGTTCAAAGTTTAAATTTTAATATAAAATTATGAATTCTTACACTTTCATACTTATTTACATTTTATTTAGTTATGTAACTCTTAAACTAGACTTGCTTTAAGCTTGAAGTTAAATTTTATTTTTAATAAATTAAGAATTAATAGAAGTAAATTAATTGAATTTTAACAAAAATATAGATAAAATAGTTGCTATTATAACCAAAGAATAAATTAGATTTTAATATACTTATTGGTAATAATGAAATAGCTAGTTACAAGAATTATTCAATAACATGCATAACATTTGTATTTTTAAATTTATTAATTAATTTAATAGGGCTTTAATAGGAAATTCATTATTATAAGCAAGTTCTGTTAAATACCTATAAAACAGCCACAGTAATATTTTTCCTACTTTTATACATTTTTCATAATATCAAAGAATATACATACACACATATCCAAATATTAATGTTTCGACCAGAATATAGGTAGGTAATTATGTATAAAACAAATAGACAAATAGTCTAGAAATTTCACGGAACACCTTTATTTATTGTAATATTAAATTTTAATTTGAATACAATTCTGTTTTAAAATAATTTACAAAAAAAAAAAAATATCATAAAATAAAATCATATCAAAATATGTATGTAAGTATATATGTAATATGGCCTTCTATATGTTTATATTGTATACTATATTAAATTTCTACAGACATCATCACTTTACTCACGTACATAATTTAATATTTTGTTTTTATTTTTGTTTTTCTTTTTTCAATACCTACATATTATTAATTATTATTCAATATAAAAGCATATGTGCATAATATTTGATTTTCTTATATTACACTACTTATAAATAAAACAAGTTCTTGACCTTCTATATTGTAGATATTATTTATCATAATATTTTATATATATGAAATGTATATATTATTATATGTATATATTATACATATATGAATGTATATATACGCAATTTCCATACACACGTATATACACTGTAAATCATTTCTTACAAAAATATAATAAAGAATTCATACCTACATACATAACATGATGATATTATATGAAATCAACAATTATACACACTATAGTGTTATACAGTCATATACGTATCGCTTTGCGATAATATTGTGATTTACATGATCAATATCGTTATAAATATATTATATTTTTTAATAATACATATATAATTTATGATAATTTTATTTAATAATATGAAATTAATTCAGTCAATTTAATTTACTCACAATACAAAATTAAATATACTAGAATTTGGTATACACTAGCTGCATTATAAAGTTATAATATACATATATTCAATCTAAAAGATATTGCAAGTTTAAAAAAGCTGCTTTAATAGTTGCAATAAATGAATTCAAAATTGATTTATTTTTTAAGAAAATGTATAAGTGGATTCTTTACATGTATTAGTCAACTGCATTAAGGAAAAAGAGTATCGAATATCCGAAATTAAAAACGTGCCAAAAATATTTTATGATGTGAAACTTAATTTATTTATTCAAATTATTGTTCAAAGTAAGAACTAAATTTAACTAAAAGCACAAAACTTTATAAATATAGCAGTTTTTAAAATCAAACTGTTATACTCTATTGTCTATATCATTCAAACTGTTATACTCTTTTGCCCATGTCGTTCCATTTGCAATTAACAATTAGAATACACATCCAATCAGATCCAATGGTACGATTCAATATTTTGAAAAGCATTTTTACATACATTTTTACGTACATAAATATGTATAACAGATTACTTTAAACAGTAAATTTATGATTAATTATTATAATTAAAATTTAAAAAATTTTTAAATCAAAAATTCAATAAATTTTCCAATCTTTAAATGTGATTAATAATCTGTTTAGGTGTGATTAGTAATAGTCTATGCGTATGTGATTAAGAAAATCAAAGCTATTATTTTATTCTTTGTCGCCATATAAATAGTTACATAGATTATAAAATAAACGTAAGATTGTACACAAAACATAATGCATATTCGTACATACATACATCTTACAATAATAATAAGAAATAAATAAGCGTAAAAACATAATATTACGATAGTCTTGCATTAATGTCTTGCGAAAGGTAAAAGAAAAAATTAATAAAAACAAAAAAAATGATTTAAAGAGCATTGGCCGAACTTAAAAAAAAAACCGAGTTAAAATTATTAGTGTTTTTTTATTAGTTTTAATATTATATGCACTTCTTATTCAACTATGTACATACATACATATGTATCCATAGATTTTCAGGCATGTGGATAAAGTAATTTTCATATACTGCTAAACCTACGCTTATTATTGCCTTCAAATATAAAACGTTTATAAATTATGTATAATATTTTATATATTGTGCAGTTTACATACATACATGCGCATGTATGTACATATGTACATATACCTATCTACTTAAAAAATAAAACTCATAATTCTGTTGTTTGTTCTATTTTCTTTAATGCGGTTCTATATACGTATATACTGCCATAATAGCAAATTTGTTCGCTCACATTTTAAATTCAAGTTTTTAAAATTTTATTTTAAAATGATCAATCACAATGACTCAGAATTTTAGAGCGAATATAAATACATATGTATATACATACGTGTGTACTGGAACCATTAAGTTGCATAAATAACATTAATATTGTATAAAAGTAAAGAATACTAGGACTCATAATCAAAGAATTCCAAATTAATCTTGAAATATTAAACAATATAAGACAACAGAATCAAAACTTTTTCATTTGTATACCGAAGCTTCATAAAATGAATGGTTTATGTTGAAAGTGATCTAAGTCAGTTTGAAGTAAAAAATATGAATTTACTGCTCATTGGCTTTATACGAGTCTAGTGTATTTATATAGTCTCCAATTATTAACATATTGCTTTGGAAATTGGAAAAAGTTTTGAAATTTTAAATGGACTTAGGTGACTTTCAATATAAACCTTCCAAATTAATATTATTGTGCTTACGTATATACATATGTATTTACATACCTACATGAAATTTGCAAATTTTTAAACACATACACATGTACACATTTAAAGAAAATTTAACATTAATTTCATAATTCATATGATTTTATTAAAGTCTTCATGAATTTCAATTAAATTTGAAAAATATGGCGCTTAAATTTTGAACAGACATGTGAACGTATATCTACAGTACACAAACACATTTATACATATATAATGTATGTATATAGGCAATGCATTTATTTGCATCTACATATTTTCATACACATTTTGTTGCACATACATAATTGCATACATATTGTATTGCAATGGAAAATATTATGAAAAACTAAGTGAAAAATGATAAAAAATTTAATAAAACTTGAATTTTATTATTATTAATATCGTATATGTACGAGTACCTATATTTCGAAAAAAAAGACAAGTTTTTACGGTTTCACTCATTTTTTTTAAATATGTACATTTGTATATTGTATGTACATATGTATGTGTGCATTTTAATTCTATATTCTCTTAAATATTATTGAAATCTAAAAATATTGAAAATATTTTTTAACTTACATTTCGTATATTCATACGTGTAAAAGTGTGCACATACTTATATACAAACAAATACACAAAATATACATGTAAAATAATATTAAAATTCGTAAAGTTCGAATTGAAAAAATTATGTAGTCATCGCTAATACATTTATTAATATTTTATATACTTATATTATGTAGTACATAAAATTTTTATGCACATACAAACATACATTAACTATTACATTAAATTGTACTTGCATAAAATTTTCACATCAAACAAATTTGTTAATATAGGCACATAATTTTTACATATACATACATATATGTATGTATGTGCGTTGTTGTGGAAATATATCGAAATTTATAAAAGTAGAAAGTAGGAAATTTACGAAGATCAATTATAAATTTAAATTAACAATTTTGTAAAATTATTTTTAATATGTAGACCAAAATGTTATTAAATTAATTTATTAATTTTAAATCATTGACTCGTTTATTGTACTCGTATAATTTGCGATTTGGATTCTTAATTAACTATACACGTGTTACGTGTTTTATTATGCAAATATCTGAAAATATCAATAATGATGACATGATTTCGTACATTAGTCTTAACATTAAACCCTAATAGTGCTAATCATAAGAAAAATTATAAACTACGCAGTTAAAATGCTACTCATAAGACTTAAAAAACCTGTGTGTATTTTTTTTTTTATTTTTATCTGGCTTTTTTTTTTTTTTGAAATCGTTAAGTTTAGTTCTTTTATTATTTTTCATTTTTTTTTTTTATTTATAATCTTTCGTATATGTTTTCTTTATATCAAGTTTTTTTTTTTGTTTTCATTCTTGTTATTATTTACATTGTTGTTCTTTTTCACAACATATGATTTTTAGTATAAAACATTTTAAGTTTTTAAATGAAAACACTTAGCTAGTATTTTAGAAATTAAATTGAATGGAAAACTTTCTTAAGTATAATGTTAATCCTGTCTGTCATTTTTTATAAAATTTTGAAATTATTACACATACATATATACATATTTGCATGCATACATCCGCATACATATGTATAAGTGAAAGTTAAATTAACTATGTAAATCAACGTAGTAAATTCATTACATAGTTACTTAAATGCTTGCTTACATTATGTACATACATATTGTGTTTGTTGTGCCTGAATTTGATTTTTCAGAAAGTCACTTTCAAACAAGACGATGAAACTCCGTGAGAGAAGTCTTTAAAAGTAGATTGTCTTAATAGGTACGACGTATCCAATGAAGCTTAAATGGACAATTTATTTGACAACAACATTACATTTCAAGGATCTGTCAATATATGACAGATGACATTTACGCAGTCATAAATGCATTTATAACTGTAACTTTAGTGGAATAAGTCCTT
The DNA here is from genome assembly GCF_029603195.1 of Condylostylus longicornis. Taxonomy (NCBI): domain Eukaryota; kingdom Metazoa; phylum Arthropoda; class Insecta; order Diptera; family Dolichopodidae; genus Condylostylus; species Condylostylus longicornis. Next base: position 4,411,756 of record NW_026577982.1, read on the forward strand.
TTAGTAGAATTTATTCCTTTTTGAAATGGCCGAATAATATATTTAGAAAAAACATGCTTGTATGTGTGAAAGTTCAGTTCCTATTTATTAATTTTTCTAGAATTTTCTCCTTTAAATTTCACCCTTTTTACTTCTCTAACCACCATAATTATATTATAAAATAAAATTTAAAAAATTTTCAAATTTAAAAACAAAAGACCAAAAAAAATTTAACAATCATACCAATTACTTAAGCAATTTTTGAATATTCTAGACTTTTTTTTTATTATACCTTATCGCTTGCACGTTCCCCACAATGCGATACTACCTCCCCCCTACACTAAATATACAAAACAAACATTGTTATTTTTATTAAAATACAAAAAAAAATGAAATATAAAAAAAATAAATTCGCCGGTACTTTTGTTTTTTTTTTGTTTTCGATGGCTTTTATTTATATACAATTTCAGTTTTTCTTATTTATTTTTCATACATACTTTAGTATGTATATGTATATATTGAGTTGTTGAATAGTAAATAGGTACATATAAAAATAAAACGAAAAAAATGACAAAATAAAAACAAAAACAATAATGAAAATTTAAAAACTCGTTTTTGGTATAAAAGGCGAATTCATCACCAGAGAAATTTTAGTTCCTTTGAGTTTTCAAAGTAATTTACAACGTTTGAATTATTTATTTTTTTTTAAATCAAGTTATATTTTGTATATAAAATTAATCAAACTAGAAATTTGAAAATTTATTATATTTAAACAAAGAAAATTTTCAGTTAAGAGAAAAAATAAAAAAAAAAATATTTTATAAAACATTTAAAAAGCAGTGCATTTATACATTGTGGTATTATACAAAAAAAAAAAAGACAAATTATAACTGTTATACAATTTTCAAATTATTATAAATACATAAAATAGTAGAAAACCATGTCAGAAGCCCAATACGATAAATACGAGCATTATAATTTTGATCACGATAAGCATATTTTCTCTAGTCACAGCGGTAAACAACGTTCAAAAAAAGAAGCTAGCACACATACAAATCATTTTGATCCAAGCGGACATTCTAGGAAAATCTTAACAAAATTAATGAATACCGATTCAAATAATAAAACAAAGAAGTGATTTTAATTCAAAAAAAAAATAAATTTTTAAAATTTAAGTTAACAATATTATATAAAAAAAAAATAAAATTTAATAATATTATAAATAAATGAACTCTTAAATATATAAGAAACTTGGACTGAATTGAATTTAATAAAAAAAATCAAAAAAAAAAAAATGATATAATAAAAAAAAATAAAAAAAAAATTAAAAAAAAAATATTTAATCTTTAATTAAATGAACTTTTTTTTTTATAAAAATTTCAAAATTTTGAAAAAACGAGGTTACTACATTCTTCGTTTGAGTGTTTTTACACCAAAAAAAACAAGCTGGTAGGTAACCAAGTTTTGTGATAATTAATTTTTTTTATTTAAATTTAATTTCTTCGTCTTACATTTTTATTTTTTCTTCGTTTTATCTTAAATGAGAAGAACATAATATAATTTTCCTAAATAGAAAAAAAAAATTCAAAACCCTTGAACAAGATTATAAAGAAGAACTTTTTATAAATCTAAAATAAAAGTAAAAATAATCATAATTAAAACAGCGTATCTCCGTTTACAACATTTACAACATTTTCAACGTAATTATTCAAAATATAATAATTAAAAAATTTTTTTATAGTCAAGCAACTGGTCTGCCATCATTATAATTTTGAAAATATTATTATATATTAATATAGCAGCACTGCCATTTTCCAGATCTTTATAATATATACAGCTAAAACCAGCTAAATAACAATATACAGTTCTTTTTTTTTTAAACAGTAATTATTATCGTCCATTATTTTATATGTTCGTATAATTAAAACATTTTTGACAACAATTTTTTTGTATTAAACAATTGAAATAATTAATAATAGTAATAAAATTTGATACTATACAAATTATACAATACTAAAATAAAAATTACAATAGCTGCAAATACATACATACATAATAATAAAATTGGAATTTGGAAATATTTAAACAATCAAGAATAATGGGTCTATCAAGAAGTTCTAGTGATAGCAGTAGAATATCATCACCATTACCAATTATAATGCCATCAACATCAACTGATTCAGATGTTGTAGAAGTTGTTGAATCATCAATTATTAATAATAATAATGATGAAAAATCAACATTATGGTTAGTTAGATGGCTATTAAATCCATCATTTTATTCAAGTTCATTATATTGGAAAATTCCAAATAGAAATGGTGATACTTGTACAAGCTAAAATTAAATTATTTCTATGTAATTATATGTATAGGAGGAGAAATTGATGAAAAATAATATTATTTTAATTATTATTATTGTATTTACATTAAAAATTTAATTTTATTATATGTAATAATATTATTTTTATATTACAAATTATAATACTATCATAATAATTATTGTATTATTATATTATTAATATTCATACAATATGGATTTTGATATGAAAAAAAATTTCATTTATGTCATTATAACTTCGATATACGTATATAGATTTTCGTTTTGGAAAATGTAAAAAAAAAGCATTGTATTTATTTTATTTTGAATTTTTTTGAAAGAAATTTTTTTAATTATTTAAATGTCATAAACATTATGTACTATATTTTTTTTTTTTGTATAAAAGTTAACAAAACATACGTAATTAAAATGTACTACAATTTTTATAAGCCCATGCATAGTAGTAAAATAATTTGCCAATTTAATATTTTTATCCAATTTTAATGATCAATAACAAATGAATTTAAAATAACAAAATTTTGAAAGTAAATAAATTAAAAAGCTAAATATTTTTTTTTCATTACCTTAACAATAAACCATTGGGCTTAATTTTTTTTTTTTGTTTTTATATTGACGAATTGTATTTTTTAAATAATCAATAATAAAATCAACAACAATATTGTAAAAAAAAAAATTAAGAAAGAGAAACGTAAACCTTTCAAAGGTTTAAGAAAAAAAAAATTTTTTTTTTTTTTTGTTTTTAATTATTTTTATTAATTTATTTTCATTTTCAAGAGAAAGTAATTCATAAATAAATATATTGTAATAATTAATTATTGTAAAAATTAATTTTACTTTATAATATATTTGTATATTCTTTTTACATTTATTATTATATTACTAATTAATTACCTTTATCTTTATTTTGAAAACAAAAAAACAAATTTCAATTATTAAATTTTAATTTTAGTTTTTATAATAACTATTATAATAATTTGAAATAATTAAGAAAAATCGATTAATTGAAAAGAAAAATACAAACAAAAAATAATTTTTTTAAAGATTAAATAAAAAAATATTGTTTATAAAATATTGAAATTTTTAGTGGTTTTAATTAAATTGACCTTTCAGCTATATACCAATTTATTCTAAAGATTGCATACAGACTTAGTTAATGTAAATGTTAGAGACCTTAACCGATATTGGAGGAATTCGGACTGATTCAGATGAGTATCGGAAAAGAATAGAAATAAAAATATCACAACTGTGCTAAGTGATCTAAGTTTACACTTCGGGGATCCGCTTCAACCTAGCCTATTCTATATATGTATGTAGATTATTTTTAAATTTGATTTACTTGAAATATGCCAAAAAAATAAATATGTTCACCAAAAATCAAAGGAAAAATTGATATGCAATTCAATAATTAAAATTGTATCCCAAAATAAATGTCTAATTTGTATTTTGGTAAAAGGGACAAGTCGATACATATCGTTCCTAACAGGACAACATTAATTCGAAATATATGGATTTTTCTTTTATATTAAAATATTAATTCTGGAATATATGTATATGGTATTATACTCACATAGTTTTTAATTGGTTATTCATTTAATTATATAAAAACTTTTATTCTATTCTTTAATTTAATACCAAAATCAAATCCTGTATATACTTTTCATATTTACACGAGTACATGTTTGGATGTACTACTTGTCCATATATAAATAAAATAAAATATAAATTCATAAAGTGATAAGTCACTAAAAAATAAAATTCACATGATGTGACTGAAATCAATGTGGAAAAATAACGTAATTTGACATCAACAAACAGAATTATAAGGCGTCATGCAGTCTATACGTTTTTATATTTATGAATTCTTAAATATCAGATGTATATACGTTTATATATAAATTGCTGCAAATAAATAATTATAAATAGAACAGAAAAATGTCTGCACACACACACACAAATACGCACATTTCCCATAAATGCATTTATATTTATACATATGTATGAATTTTGGGGCCAATTCCTTTTAGATACCAACAAAATTATGTATGAGATACTCTGCGATCATCTGATATATTTCTACAGTCGCAAGTCATATATGTACTATAAAAAGAGTATGTACTCTATGAAAATAATAAGTGGGTGGTAAATAATCGTCACTAAATCACCATGGCGTTTTAAGAAGAAGACACTTAGGTAACTTAAATAAAAAATTTCAAAATACTGTCAAAAATATGTCAAACATTTTTGTAAAAAGTAATGAACGTATTAAATGTGTGCATATTTTTTTTAATTTTTAATTCAATTCGATTTAATTAATTAAAAAAATTCATTATAATAATTTTAGGTACTTTTTAAACAATTTTTTTTGATTTTAAAAAACTAAAAAATTTTATGATCTATAAAATTGTAGGTATAAAAAAAATTGGACTTATAATTGGGGTCAATAAAGCCTGACGTTATTTTAGCATGTGTAAAATATTAATAAAAAAGAAGAAAAAGTAGAGAAAGCAGCATTTAAAAGAAAAATGTGACGACTTTTAATAGTAGGTAGCTATTTTGTATAATTAAATGAAACGAATTTAAATTATAATTAAGCAGAAAAAAAAAACCTTTTTAAAACTAAAAGCAGATTTCTTTTGATATATGCAAATAAAAAATTTTAATTAATTTTGCTTTAAATTAAATTTTGCGGTACATAATTTGTAATTTTCCCATTTAATGTGTACTTTATTGATTTTAGAGATGCTATTTCGAGGGAAATTGAACAGGGGCAAGGATTGAAAGTGAACAGAAACGTCTTTTAAGACGCCATATAAAGTTAGCTTAACGGATTTTCATTCATCTCATGATAAAATGTTTGAGCCCTAAAAGCAAAAAACTCCAAAGCTTTTAGGAACAAATGCTGGATGTAAAACTGGCCAATGAGGGATTTTCAAAAATCCAGAAAACGTTGCAAAAAATATACTGAAACGATTTTTCAGTTTCAGTATATTTCAATTTTCAACCATAGCGTATTTTAATTAATGATAACTGAACATTAAATTTTTTCAACAGTAACAGCAAAAATTGGTCTACACATAGGCAGGCCAGGTAGTTTGCTTTTGCCTACATTTATGCAAAGTAATGTGGCAAAAATATGCGTGTGTTAAATTTATTTTGCATACTTTTAGTATAAATAAATTGCGAAATCAGTGTAGTTCAGTATTGCACATTTTTATTATTAAAATATGGCGTTTGCTTTAATAAAATCTTAAATAAAAAACTTTTAATATGAATGTAAAATTATCATACATTTTGTTTAGAATTTAATCAACAGATTTTAACTACATAGATTCTAAACAAAATTTTGATGAATAATCCGAAGAAATATTGATTATTTATCAGTTTTGTTAAATTAAATTACTCTAAGTATAAATTTATGTTTTAAAATTTGGTTTACACATATTAAATAAGCGATTCGATCTCTTACAAGAAAATAATTTTTGAACATTAATTACAATTAACCAACTCATAATTGTACAAATTAAAAAAAAAATATGAAAGTAGACGCAACACATACTCAGAAACGAAGGTGGCTTAAACAATCTTATATTCTTAAATTTACTGTATATTTACAAACACATAAATACTTTACATTTAGCCTGTCTATCATGTATGAACAATTGAGTTTCCTTTCCTTCCTCTTCTGTAACACTTAATAATATATATATTTTTTTTTTATAAGGATCATGGCATCCTACAACTACAATATACTTTTTGACTCCAGCATTTACGCGCTTATTTTATGCAAATACCATAATACGCTACTAGCGCCACTTACTCGTTAAGCGGTAAAGTAGAAAAGAAAACCTACAAACGTCAAAACGTTATCAAATCGATATATACGCCACCACTTTAAAATAGGAAAATATTTGAAGCTTTTTAAGTATAGATGTGGTCTGGTTTTCTGAATCTGCCAAAAATTAAAATTAGTTCTACATTAAAAAAATTGAATACACAAATTTTATCAAAATATAACATGGAAAGTTACGCATTTCTATTTGTAACATAATGAAAAGTAACATGTAGTTTGATTAGTAAGATTACACGTTTCAAAAAATTAATGTTAACCAAATATATTAATAAAATTTCAACTTGCAACAATATTTAAAGCCTTTTTTACAAGTCGCAAAACAAAAATTCTTTAATGCAAATAGTGGATCGTTTATACTTTTTCTACTAGCTTCTACTATTAGATATGTAGACATGGTACCTGTATTTTCTTTAAGAAGGACGCTCAAAAAATAAAAATTTATTATTAGTATGTAAGTTAAAATTTTACCAATAATGTGTCAAAAGAAAAATACTGAAATTTAAAACAAAAAATTAGAAAATTTCTGACGTTTTGTATACAAATTACCAATTTAGCTACATTGCGTGTTATTATAGGTCGTAAGCAATATTATAGGTCATGATAAATTCTTATTTTGGTGAACACTATTATTCAATTTTCTAAGCAACAAATTCCCAAAATAAATTCAATTTAAACAAGATAAACAAAACATAATTATCTACAATGTACTATGAGCACCAAATATTCTTCAAGTGTTTAAAATTTAAACTAAATTCAAAACTGTATATCTCTTTCACACCAATTCTTAAACCGTAACTGCTGTCATTTGAAATGTCAAGTTTAACCTCATCATTTTATTCATCACGCATCATCACGGTATAAACTTAGAGCTAAACAGAAAAATAAAGTTAATATTTTTTTTTAATTTTAATAATACATACATATATAAAATTTATATACAATATAATCGTAAAAATTTTTTGGAATATTTTTATTAAATAAATAAACGCAGTAGTGATGTTAATAATATATATATTAAAAAAATTAGTTATACATAGTTGTTGAATTCAATTTTAAATGCTCAAAATCGGAATATTTATCCTTGGGAGAGAAAAAGGATTAAAACTAGTTTTAAGAAAAGGCAAAAAGAAGACAACAGAACAAAAACGCTAAAAATATTCTTAGCATTAAATGATTGCCTGCCTGCCTTCCTGCCGAAAAGAATTACAATAAAAATAAAAAGTACACAATTGTTTTTTGTACAGTGGACTTCCTTTGTTTTAAATTATGTAAAAATACAAAATTGTTATTGAGGTTTTTGAAAAAAGATTCCAAATTATATATATATATATACATATTACAAAAGTAAAATAACTATAAACAAAAAGCTTCAAAGAACAGTCAAGGTCTTAAAACAAAAAGACAACAAAAAAAAAAACAAAAAGTAAAGAAATAAATCAAACTTCTCGTTTCCCAACAAAAATTTTTAATAGAAATCTTTTTTTCCTCAATAATAATAATAATAAGCAGTCGGAGAAATGAATTTGAATAACGATATAAGCATCGGTTTTATTAATAATAATAGCAATAGCAGCAGCATTGGAAGCACAAATAGTAGTAGCTGTAATAGTAGTAGTTATTGTATTGAAAATAATAGCAATTCTGAAAACGTTATTCAAACAACTGTAAATAATGATAAAAAAAATTTTAATCATATCAATAATGTTATTGTTACTGGCGGAGGAATTATAAATTCAACAAATGGAATTATAAATTCACAACAGAATCTTATTAATTTTGGTAATTTAATGGGAAAAAATATTATAATAAATAATTCACAACAAAATGGTATATTTACATCATCAACAACAAATAATAATAATGGAAAAAATGAAAATCAAAATTTTAATTTACAACAAAAAGTCATCGATTCAACACAAAAGATGCCTCAGATAGTGTAAGTATAAAAATAAAACAAAAACAAAAATCATATATTAAATATTTATTCATTACTATTGTATTAGTATGTATGTTATTTAAATTGGAATATGGTATTAATTTATAAATACGGTTTTTTTATTATATACAACATATATTATGTACATATATGTATGTATATATAAATGGGTAGCTAGTATACCTACTTGGTTAAAGAATTAAATACCGTTTCATTTTTTACTTTCATGTTAAATTATTTAATGTTACCCCTGATCAATAAAATAAATTGCAGCATCCATTTTTATTGAGTAGGAAATTTTATTTTATTAGCCTTATCTAGTGAAAAAATAATTTGAAATTGAAATTGTATTGAAAATTCTATTTTTACCTGCAAAAAATGTCTTTATTTTTTTATATTCATACATACATATATACACTTATTTATATATATATATATATATATATATATATATATGTATTTACGGATTTCATGACAAAAAGTATATCAACAGGTAAAAAAAAATCGGTTTCGTTATTTTTCATTTTTATTGTTTCCTTGTTTTTTTTACATTCTTTTCTTAATTCTGGAAACCCACCGGCGTTCTGGACTAAATGAAAAGAAAAAATATAAAATTACAATAATAACAAAAATAATGTAAATGAAAGCGACAGCTGCTGCTGCGCATTATTGTATGACTTTAAAGTTATGATTATCGCAAAATTTTTGTTTATTAAAATTTTTAGTGTTTTAGATTGAATTATGGTCCCACATATGTGTATGTGGGTACTCTAGATATGCATACTAACATATATATATATATATATATATATATGAAGCCTACATTATGTATAGAAATGTAATGAATATGAATATTGTACATAATATTTTTTGTATTACAAATCCCGTATATTATTTGAGTGACTCTATTTTTTATTAGGGTGTAGATTGGTGTAGATAAATTTATTTAGAAAAATTCCGATTCTGACCCTACTCAAATGGTTTTTTTTTTCTTTTTTTTTTTATAACCATATTTATTTCTTATGAGAAATTAAAAATTACTTATAAGAAATTTTATATTTTTAATTAGTATTTGTGTTCATATAATTTCTATTTTATCGAATATTGATGTTAAATTATGCGATAAACACCATAATATTTCTATATACATAATATGTATATATGAAAGTACATATATATATGATATACATATAATTACTAATTGATATGTGTGCATGTTTACAATTATAAAACTTTATCTTGCAAATGTACGCGCTTTGTTTATTGCGTTGATCATAACTCTATATTATACAGGGAATATTATACAGAGATACTCAGGGTACGTCTACCCCGATTGTTAATTGTTATAAATTATATTTAACTCATATTATGTTTGCAATTTAAGTTAAATATTCAAAATAATATGAAATATGTATGGGTAAAATTTAATACCAATCAGCCAATTCCACTTATTTTGTTATTCACTTTAAGATAATAAATTAAAAATTTTGGATTTGGATAGATAAAAATTTGGATAAGTTAAAGAATAAGTCACCTACATAATTAATAAAATCTTATTGGAAAATCCAACAAATAAAAAATTTATTATTTGCAACTTGTGGCACATTTTTGATTAAATTGAAATCCTTCTTTAAATCTATTTTAAAATATGTAAAATTTTACATAGATAAAATCTTGCTTGTAACATTCAACTTAGTGTTTAAACAGGAATTGTAACCGTATACATAATTTAATAGAAAATTATTTTATAAAATTAATATTAACATCAACTTTTCATTTCACCTACTTTTAGCACTACACAACAACAACCAAAACCATTATCAGCCAATAACTTTAATTTTTTGATTAATGAAAATTCAAAAAATAATTATGAATTTTTAAGTATTCAGCCACCGCGTCCCTATAGAAGAAAATTTTCATGTGTTCATGAGAATAAAGTGGATTGTACACCAGAATGCGATCAAGATGCCGGTTTAAAAAGAGATAAAAAAAATGGTAAAATTAAATACAATCTAAGATTTTAAAATTAAATATTAATATAATTATTATGTATGTACCTATATTGTACACAAAATTATAAATATAAATGTTTAATGCTTCCCTATTTATAAATTTAATTGAATTTAATCTTCACGTTTAGAATATGCACGTCAACAAATGCGAAAATATCGTGAAAAGATTAAATCAGATCCAGTTCGTTATATGAAATATTTACAAACTGAACGTGAACGTAATGCTAAAAGAAAATTTCGGAAAATGGAAAAATTAATGAAAGAGGATGGTGTTACAAATCCTGAAGAAATTTTAAAATTAGAAAAACGTGAAAAAAATCGACAATATAGAGAAAAATGTAGAATGGGTTTACCATTTCCAAAATTTCGAACATCGACACAACAAAGACTGCTTAAAGCTTTAATACAAAAAGTTCAAAATGGTGATTACAGTAAGTTTAATTGAAATAATTTTCTTTCAAAAGATTTTTGAGACGATAATATTTAAATTCACAATTCAATATTTAATAGAACTTCCAGAAAATTATACATTACCTGATGTTATGTTACAACAATTACAAAATATTAAAACTGAAGAAACGTCTTGTAAAGAAGAAACATTAAGTGACACAGAAAATTTAATTGAACAAGATGATGGAATAACTGATTCAGAAGAAAATAGTCAAGATTTTATGGATTGTAGTGATGATGATTCAAGATCTGATGATGGTTTTGTAAGTTTTATATTTCAATTACATTTTCAAAAATTAAATTTAGAATGTAATTATCTTGTTATATACATACATATGTATATTTTTTCTGTACGTAAAAACTAATTGTAATATTTTTTTTTTATCAGATTTCTCCAACATACAATCGAATTTGTGCTGTGGTAAATTGTCCTTCACGATTTTGTAATGATGATGTCGAATATTTTCCGTAAGAAAATTTTTAATTTTTGTTTATAAAAGATGAAATTTTTTTTTATAAAAATTCTCATACCATTTTAGTCTACCATCAAAAAAATCTATACGCGATCTTTGGATAAGACAAATAAAAGTTAATTGTAAACAATGGGAAGTGAATCCAAATGCATTTATTTGTTCCTTACATTTTTCATCGACCTGGTTTGAATCAAGTAAATATACTGAAAGAGATTTTTTATTAAAAGCTGTACCAACAATATTTCCAAATGCAAGTGCCAGTCAATTTGATTTAGAAATACCAGAATTAGATGAAAAAGATTTTGAATCAATGAAATGTTCAAAAAATTTTTATAAATGGAGTAAAGATAAAATGAGAGAACAAGAAAATTTATTAAAACATCAGCATTCATTATTAGAAAATCAAAGTGAAATGAATTTTTTACAAAAATTAAAAATCTCAAAAATAATAAATGAAATCAACGAATTCAAATCAAAGTATTTATTCGCTGAAGATGTTAAAAAAGACTTAGACAATATTTTTGATCAAATACGTGGAATTTCTATGAATTTTCCAAATTGATTTTTTTTTTTTTAAATTTTTTATTACAAAGAATATAAAACATTTGATTGTATTAAAATTGTATTTTCTTTTTTTTCATTTTCAATAATTGATTATTATTGAAAATCAATCACTAATTTGATACCATAACAATAATAAGGCTTAATATTAAATTGTCAACTACAATTTTCATTTTTTCTTTTACAAATTTTTGAAACTTTCCATATATTTTTCGTTATTAATAATTAGTAATTATTAAAGAATTCAAACAAAAATTATTACGTATTATAAAATGTTAAGAACGCTTTTTTTTCTGTTGTATTATAAAAATATTAGTATATAGTAAAAACATATATTATATTATATTAAAAATATATGTAATTAATATTAGCTTTTTCGTTTTTTTTTATAGAGTTACTCGAAAAAATTTATAATTTTTTTTATTGTAAGTTATTAATATTTTTATACATTATAGACATAATAAATAAAAAAAATGGAATAATCGATAAATACAAAAAATATTTTCATATATGAATATTGCAATGTAAAAAATTTTATTCAGTTTTTATAAAGAAGAAAATCATTGAATGAATTAAGAAAAAAACTATGGAAAATAATAAAAAACGGAATGAAATATTAAAAACAAAAAAAAGGTAGTTTTGTTATTTTTCTTTGAATTTGAAGGCCGAAAATTTTGATATGACACCTGGCCAGTTAAGCGATATGAAATTATCCTGGGTCTTGTTACACCAACAATTTTTTACATTTTCCTTAATCAACTTATAAAAATTTTGAAAAATTTTCTGCTGTACTTACAGTCAAAATAGTAGTGTACCTTAATAATGAAAAAAGTACTTTTTTAAAATCTTAAAAAGTAAAAGTAAATGGGGTGCAATAGGACATTATAACTATAGGCAACTTTTTAAAACCAGTTTTAGTTGCAACTATCCACACACTAATATCCAAAAATAATACAATAACTTATAGAACTTACCAAAATTATAAATTAACTTTTGTTTATTGTTAGTTCTCGTCTGAAAATATTGAATTGTAATTTACAAACATGCATACGTATAAGTATTTTAATAGTTTTAAAGATTTTATTTAATTAATTTTTAAATCATTTGTTTTCTACACATTTCTTATTGGCTTAATAATTACAAATTCAAATTTAAAAGATTTCTTAATGTTCATAGCCATCTGGTAGAGCATTAACATGTGGATTATGGAAAAAGGATTTTTGTCCTTCGCCCCATGGGAAACGTTTGGTACGAATACGTAAATGATCATATTTTTTAAATTCTGGTCTTGGGTGACCATGTTCCTTTTGATGTTCCAAATATGTATTCAACATGCATAATCCTACAGATGGAAGGGCAACAAAGAAACTTAATCTTTTCCAGAGTTTGTAACCACCTAAAATTTTATATGAAGAATTTTTTAGTGAATAATTTATCAGTTTATAATTAGTAAAAATTTCTGATAAAATGTTGGATCATTAATTTTATATGTATGATTTTTCAACATACATATATTACAAAATTGAGCTAATTATAAGCAATTGAGGTCCTAAATTAATATCAGAACGTAAGCTCCATATACTAAAAAAAAACTTTTTTTTTAAATTAAATAAAATTGCGTGGCCATTATCTTTATCAGTTTCTTTAAATCAATGTATATAAGTATCTTCTAAAAAGTGTTTTCGAAAAAAAAAAAATTGAGAACCTTTTGCTATTACATAAGTTTCCAATAACCATTAAGTTTTTTGCTTACCAGCATGATCACCAGCTACGGCTGAAGGTCCGGCTGCAGAAGCTCTCAATGATGTAGAAATATTACGAAGTGTAACAGCTTGAAGTAAAGATGCCATAATTTTGGAGATTAAATTGCTGTTGAAAATTTTTCTGTCCACTTGGAATGGTATCGTATCGATGAACAACGACAGTACGAAAAATATTAAAATCAAAATAAATGTCACTCAAATGTCATAGAATGACTGATAATATGCTGTTTTCAATAATTTCAAACTTAACACATACAGCGCCACAAAACTTCCTGCGATTAATATTTTCAACAAAAGCAATATGGAAATGCCAGGTGTAAATATAATTTCGTGAGAAAAATTTCAAATTAATTTTGTTTGATTTTATAAGCTATAAGCTTTATGTACAAATTAAATTAAATGTAGAGCTTTTTAAGCTTTGCAGTTCTAACCTTAAGAATTGCATTTTCAAAAATACCCATTTTACCATTATTTCCGGGTACTGGCAGGCGTTATGTTGATATCAACGTCGAATGGAACTATGTAATGTCTGTTTTAAAACAAATAAACAAATCTACAAACTAGATTCATTTGAAAGGTATAGCATTATGTAGCTTTGACTAAAAGGCAAATTACGTTACAATCGTCAAAACTTATTTGTAAAGGCTTTGTCATTCTATTCCATTGAAAAGTAAACTTTCTGAAATAAATAAATCTGAATATTTAATTAAACAAAATTATGTCTTCTTTTACAACAAAACTTTTTATTAATTTTGTTAAATTTTTTAAACATATTAATAACACCATTTTGCCATTTATCTGATTTCGTTTCATTTGCCTTTTTTAGGACATAAAAATAACAAGCTTCCTGAATTAATCATACTCTCTGAAAATTTTTTAAAATTTAAATTGGATTCTTCAATTATTTACAATATCTGAACAAAATAGGTTAAAAGCCAAATTTTTTTATGAGGAATACTTGAATTAAAATCATTTTTTTATTTTTATCAATAATAATGGATCAAATATTAAACAGAACATTTACCAGACATTAATTTGATTTTAGTAACTAACATAGAATTTTTTTTTTCACATATAGGAGTTTTCTTTTTACAAAATTTTATTAATATGCTATAAATGTATAATAAAATTTAATTAATATTTAATTTTTAATTTGTATTCCAATTTCTATAAAGCTTAATTTTTATTTAGTATTTTTCTTAATTTTCTTTAAGTAGTTTTTGAGGGCTCGTTGGTGAAGATGATGGTGTATTCCTTGAGCTTGGTCTTTCAATGGTCATATTCTGTTGCGGGATTGTTGCATCCGTTGATATACCAAGCGATGAATATATTTCTTTGACAATGAACAAAATTGTATCCTCAGAATCCCTAATAATATCAAAAACTGTAATAGTCTTTTATTATTTAAATAATGATTAAAGAATTACCAATAACAAACATGACTTGTTAAAGCAAATAAATATTCATTAAAAAACTCTAAAGGTGCCTCCTGCAAAACGTAATCAATACGCTTTGTATCATTTAATTTTCCTATTGTCATATTTAACTCATTTAAATCTTCCAAAGACTGTAAATCTGAACTAGAAGATGATGCCGTTCGAATTGGTTGATCCATTTTTAATTGACTGTCTAAAACTTTATCAACTTCTTTTTCCATTTCTTGTTGATCTTCCACTTTATTTTTTGATGATAAGAAAAATACAGTTTCCATTGTACCCTTAAATATTTCTGCAATTCTTTGTTTAACTTCAGTACCAACACGTGTCATGGTTTCCTTTAATTCTAAATGCATTCGTTTACGTCCTTTATGATGCGGTATAAGTACTGGTCTAATTGAACTAAATTCTGGGTTAATTAATGCCTCAATACGATAAGCAATTGGATCATATGGATGAAAAATGTTATAAAATCCGGGACATGTAGGCAATTTGAAATCCATTCCCAATTTTGCAATACCTCGAATTGTTGTAAATAAGCCTAACATAAAAGGATTATTAATAAACATACTCTTAAAGTTTGTAAATATATTTTTTTTAATATACCAATAGGTGATCCCAAAGCAAAGAATTTTTTTGGTCCAAATAAAAGTTGTGGGTAATCTATTTTAGGCTGACCAGCTCCACTTGAACCAAAAGTATAATTTACCTGCTGGGAATGTGCCGGATTTGGAATCTTTTGTGTTTCTAAATATTGATCTAACGTTTCCTATTTATAAAAATTGATGAGTAAAATTTATTGCATTTAAAAAAGTTGTATTAGAAAAATTACCGAATTTGTTTCATTATCTTCAACTGGCTTTTGATTGCATAATATATCAAATAAAATTAATGAACCTAAACTGTGGCCAGCTAGTGATACTTGTCCACTAAAATTCGTATTTCGCTGACAGAATTTCAAATAAACTCTATTCATACAATTAGCTACTGTGTTAATGATGTATTGACAAAATATGGGGCTGGTGTAAAACAGAGCATCAACTACAGTATCGTTATTAAAATTACGTAATTTTGGAATAGATTCTAAAGTTATAGCTTTTAGTTGCTCGTCTATTCCACTTTCAGCTGAATGTAATTCATGATGCCATGACACGGGCAATACTTCAATTCGTCCAACATCACCATTATCTACTGAATTTTTATAATGTGCTTGAACAAGTTGATATGCGATACTTCGAAATTCTTCAACTACAAGTTGTGTATAAAACATAAGTAGTTTGCTGTACAAATATTGTTAATTTATAAATTGATTTTCTTACCAACTTCTTCTACTGATCTAAACTTCAAATCACATGACGACCCAATACCATGTACCATAAATAACAAATGATCTACTTTATCGGTCTCTCCAGCTTCTATCACAAAATCATCTAAATCTCTTTTTACTACTCGGGGTTTAATTGTAGCTTGCTGTACACAAACAGAAAAAAAAACAAATAATTTTTAAAAATTATTACAAATTTTATAAACTTACAGTAGCTCCACCCCATGCATCACTTGTTTGTGATTGTAAAAAATGTACTAAAACTGTAGGAGCATGAAACACTACAGTTTCACCGTTACCTAAAGCGACTTTTTTACGCCATTCTCCAGAATTAGAGGCTTCTCTATATTCAGATTCTAAAAAGTCTGCTATTTGTTCTTCATAAGGTACATATTTAGAATCAACTGATTTAAAGAACCACGAACAACGTCTTACTTCCGTTGGTCCACCTCTCCAATAAATTGGTTCACGTGTTCTTTCATTGATATTAACATCATATCTACCACCCTCCACTTGTACAATGTTATTGCCTACAAAATTAAATTTTAATTATACAAAAACCTTTATAAATTTAATATAATGCAAATATAGGCATACCTTTTTTGAGAAAACTTTCTTCTAATGCATCTGAATCTTTATGTGTAAATGGTATCCAAAATTGTTTATTCTGTTCAATTTTTTTATAAAACCAATGCTTTTTCGCTGGTGTATAAACCTGAATCATTTATATAAATTAAAATTGGAAACATGATTTTATTTGTTTTATAAAAATTATTCAATCTTTTCATTTTATCTATTTGTGAGCTTCACTTACCACATTACATGGAACAACTGCATTTGTTGCATTTGAAGTAGACATTTTGTTGTATTCTAAAATTAGTTCTTCTGGTATTTCATTCTGAAATAAATTTAATAGTTATAATATTTTGAAAATAAGATTCATAAGATTTGGAAAAATTAAGTATACAGGTTTAGTTAGATGTTAAGAAAGATTATTGAAATTTTAAGGGTGTTTAAAAACTGTAATATGGTAAGAATTAATTATATTGGAGATATTCGAATATAAAAATTCTGGGATTTTGGTGAACCATATATGAATAATAAATTAAAATTACAACCGAATCAGAGGCAAGATTATTGCATGTTATAATAATAAATAAAAATGATTATAACTTACCAAATAAGGATCATTTAAATTGTTGGTAAACCCAATATTTTGTTGACTTAGATTTTGTGAAGAGTTATTAATATAATCACTTGAAAATTCTGAACAAGCTGATGAAGGTGGCTCAACAATATTTGATAGTGGTGTTGCACTTCTATTATCACTATATTTACCAGGTGTTAAATTGAAATCAGAATTGCTAAATTGCTTAGATTTTATTCCACCACAACCGTATAAATTTTTAAAATTTAATTCGTTCACAGAATTATTATTTAAATTCTGCGGTGGTGGATTATTGAAAAAATTTTGAAGTTTCTGTTCTTCTTCGTTTAATAATTGCCCGGTAGCTGCAGTTGTATTTGTTGATTGATTTATTTGTGCAGATGAATTATTGTTATTGTTAAATTGATCAAAGAAAGAAATGCTAGAAACTGATTCCAGTTGTTGTTGTTGTTGACTTTGTTGTTTCTGATTATTAAAAAATATTTCGTCTTGATTTTTTTGATTACTCAAAATTTGTTGTTGTTTTTGTTGATCGAAAAAATTTAAAAATGAATTTTGTTCTTGCTGACCCTTTATGGGAGAAATTTTTTGTGAAACATTCAAATTTAAATTTTTGTCAACAGATGTAATGTCACTGATCGCTTGCTGTTGTTTAATTTCAGTATCAGATTTAATAGATGGTGTTGTGTGAGATTGAGGCAATTGAAAATTCTGTTGTACAGGAGCAGAAATTGAATTCGAATTAAAAAAATCGGTTAATTTTGGGGTAGATGATGTTGAAGGAGGCCCTTGTATAAAAGTTTGTTGTATAGCACTATTTTGAATATTAGTTTGATTTTGCTGATTATATTGAATTTCTTGAACTTTTTCTGTTTCTAATTTATGTACTTCTTCTAAGTCTTTTTTCGGTTGCTGCTGTCCAAAATAATTTGCTAAATTTGTTTGTTTAAATTGTTGATTATTTTCGTCCTGATTGCTTTCCTTTAACTCAGGTGGAATTGCTGTTTGTGCTTTAGGTTGCTGGACCTCAGTTAAAAATTCTCCAACACAACTTGATGTTCCTTGAGGAAGCGTTTCCTTAGTTATTTTCAAAATTTTAACCTTTTCGCTAGATGTTTCAGGATCAGATGCTTCAATATTTATATTATTGTTAATTGGTGGTGGCAAATATTTAAATACTGGGCCTTCAGGAGGTAAAACTGAGGAAAAATCAAATTGATCAGGAAATTCTTCTTCTGGTTCAATCGTTCCTTCTATAATATGCGAATGGTCTGTGTTTTCTTGTTGAGGTATTTCATTAAGTCCTTCTTGAGCTGCGTCAATTACTTGTTGAGCCCACTGATGGCTTGGAACCGGATTATAGAAAGCTGCTATTGATGCACCAGGTCCAATATCAGGTTGGTTGTTAACAAAAGGTAATGGTGCTGGAGGCCTGAATTCTATTGGAGGTGGACAATTATTTTCACTATCTGCTATTAATTTTGGCTTTAAAGAGGGAGGTAAATATCGAAATTTTGTGTTTTCGTCTGGAAGTAAAGTTGAAAAATTAAACTTTTCAGGAAATGGTTCTGAAGAGCCTAAACTTGGTGCTTCTTGCGGTTGGATTGTGTTAAGTATAGAAGTTTCAGTAATGGTTGGATTAGCTTCTTTTATTAATTTTTGAGCCCACTCATCAGATGTAACTGGTTTAAAATAATCAACTGTAGAAGCGTTTTCTGGAACTACCGCTTGAAGTGTTGTATTAACTGTTGATTGTGAAGTTTGGCTCAGGGACAAATTTATTTGATCTGCTTGCGGTTGCAACGAAGTTCCTAATATTTGTGGATTTTGTTCGCCTGGTGTGAAGAAATTAGTTGGTACTACAGGATGTGATTTTGTTGAATCTCTTCTAAAAGGATTTGCTGATTTTGAATGACCAGTTTTGGCAGGTGGTAAAATGGGTGGTGGTGCTACGCTTAATGCTGACTGTTTTTCTTGAATACTGAGCTCAGCGGTCTTTTTTAGCAATGTTTGTTGATCACACGATTTTTCTTCAACTGAAAGGCTATTAAATTGTTTTAGATTATTATTGTCACTTGATCTTATAAATGGGGAATGTGAAGCAGATGATAATGGTGATAAATTGAATGTATTCACTTCTAATTGGCTTTGTTGAGTTGCTAACTGTTGAGGAGCAGAATCAAACAAACCGGGTTGAACAGGAGAGTAAATATTATTCTCAGTTATGTTACTAGTTTTTATTTGAGAATTGAGTGGTTTAAATATATTAGTTGTAATTTCTACTGATTTTGCTACAGTTTCCTGTTTCGGATTATCAAAAACAGATAATGAAGTATTTGGTTCTTGTGCTTTAAAGAAGTCAACGTTTGTTATCGGTCTTTCGCTGGTTGGTTCTTCAATGGGTTGAAAAAATTTACTAGATTGTGGGATTTGTTGTATTTTTGAAACCACAGACTCTTTTTGTTCTTCCTCAATCAGATTTGTAGCGTTTACCGGGATATCGGTAAATTGTTTGTCAAGTAAATGCCCTGGTTTTTGTTGATCTTGTTTAAAAGAAGAAAAGGAGGGCGTCTCTTTTATTGGATTAAATACCTGATTTGGTTGTTGTATATTTTGAAAGGAATAACTTTGAAAACTTTCCGGTGCAGGAATTGGGGGTATGTTTTCGGTGATTTGCGGTCCTTGTGAAATATTATTAAAATTTTCTGGTAATGGTAAATTGGGTACGGTGAATTGTTGCTGTGGCAATTGAGTAGTGAAAGAGGCGTTCACGCCGGATGAACTTGTATTTTCGAACGGACTTTTATACAAGCGAGTTCCTTTTTGTAAACGAAATGAACTGGTATTACTTGCTGTTGGAGGTTTCGTGGGTGGTGGAATAATTGTGTTTATATCTTCTTTTATTGAAGAATTTGAAATAGAAGATTGTATAGGCTCAAAACCAATTTGATGACCAACAATTGGATTGAAAACTTGTGTAGCATTTATTCCACTATTGTTTGAAGAAACTGGTGGTATTATAAATCCTTGGTTAAACTGAGGCTCTTGAATATTTGATTTATTTTGCAGGTCTTGTGTCGTTGAAGGAACGGATTGGTTTAAATCATTTGCAACAGTAGATTTTACAAGACCCGATAAATTTTGTATAACTCCTGAGACTCCCGAAAACAAACCACCAACAGTTGACTTATCACTTTTTGGTGATGCTTGAGTTTGCTGTTGGTACGGATCTGATGTATAATTTCCAAGTGTCAGATTTGATTGAGACGAAGAATCAGTATCGTTTAAAAATGAATTTAAGGGTTGTGCTGTTTGAAATTTTTGTGTTGTATTTGATGTCTCAGATGGGAATGTAGGTAAATTAAAATCTGTACTTGATTGAGAATTATTATCGGTATCTGTTATTGTATGATTCACTGATAGACCTGGTATTTGTGCGTAAATTTTCTTTTTTGAAGACAATCTATATGTATTTCCACCAGCAGTTAATGGTGGTGGTAAAATTGGAGTTTTTTGTTGAATTGTATCGATTGGAGGTGGCGTATAAAGTTTTGGTGGCTCAGATGTTGCTACTGAGCTATAATTTTGAGATTGTTTTAAATATTGATTGTTGAAACCAACACTGCAAAAAGAATTTAATAGAATTTAACTACATATTTCAATCATGAAAGGAAAAATAAAAACAAAATTTAATAGAAAAAAAAGAATAGTTTAGTAAAATATTTTACAAAGAAAAATATTATTTACAGTAATAAATGAAGAGTGTGATTTGAATGTTAAGAGATTGGTTAGTTTTAAAAGATGGCAATACTTTAGTTTGTAAATAATGACTAGGATTTTTTAAAATATTTATTTATATTAAGAATAAATTAAGAATAAATACAAAAAATAAATTTTTAATATTTAGCGCTTTGTTCTTATGCACATTTGACCAAATTTTTGTATAATTTTGTTAAATTTAAAAAGAAAAATTAAAAATTTCAACAAAAAATAAAGGAGATAAAAAAACAAAGTTGCAAAGGAAAAGCCAATTGAACCAATATAGTGTTAGTGAAAGGAAATGTTAACCAGTTTACAAGTGAAGTGAAAATAAAATGAAAATATTTAAAATTAATAAAGAATATAATGTAAAATATTTATACCTTTCAGGATATTGTTCTAATCCTCCTGTTGCTGTTAAGTTTTGATTTAAATTATTATATTGTGATTGATATCCTAATCCACCACTATTATTTATTGTTGTATTTAAATTAGAATTGAAATCAGAACGTTCAGAACTTTGTTCACGACTAACTGTTGTCGAACCAGGTGAATAATTATTAATTACTTTTGAAAATGTTGATAATACTGTTGATGCAACCGATGGTAATTGTGAAAATGATGATGCCGCTTGTGATAATATTGAATCATCAGCTATTTCGTTATTATTAATTGAACGTGGTTCGTGTTGTATTTGCGGAAATGCGTTATTATAATTTAAATCAAATTGTTGTTGCTGTTGTTGTTGTTGTAATAATTGTTCATCATCAGTT
This sequence comes from Condylostylus longicornis, assembly GCF_029603195.1. Lineage (NCBI taxonomy): Eukaryota > Metazoa > Arthropoda > Insecta > Diptera > Dolichopodidae > Condylostylus > Condylostylus longicornis. The sequence goes on from NW_026577982.1 coordinate 4,433,577, forward strand.
GGATTTAAATTAATTTCACTTAATGTATCTGCATCAATGTCCGGTGTTTCACCAACTGTTACAGTACGTTTTATTACTTGAGATGATTCTGATTATGTTAAAAGAAAATGAAAAAGAAACGGTTTAATTTTTTATTTTATTTATCATTGTATAAAAGTGTTTTATGTACATGTATGTGTTTCTTAAATATATTATATAATAATAATATACATATGTATTTGTAATTAACTGTATGTCAGTACCCATACATAGTAGAAAAAATATTATTTTATAAGATTGCCATTAATTTCATACGGCTACCTTACTTATGTACGCGTCTGCACAAAAAAAAAATTGCATTATTAAATTTTTTTTTTTTTTTCAATTTTATTCATTTATTTTTCAATAACAAACAATCACAAGCATACCTACATATGTACATAAATCTGTTCTCATTATTGATACTACAGATGTTTTTAGCCGAAAAAATAAAAATTATAAACTTGTTTAACAGGTTTTACAATAGTATTTTTAGTATACATAAAATTAAACTCACTTTTCATTTTAAAATGAAATCGGAAGTAAAAAATTCATATATAAATGACATTTAACATACAAAAAGTACCGTTATTTAACTTTAGATGTCAAGATTATTTTTTTTTGTAATTTTTTTTTTTATTTTGTTTAAGAGAAGAACAAATTTTAAAAGTTTGCAGCTATAATATTTTTTACTTTTATTTACTTGAATGTTGTAGCGTTATTAGGCTTTTGATTGAAATTAAATTTTAACGCGTTACGTCTGTAGCGATTAATCGATCACAAAAAGGTAAACTGGCTATGCCCACTTTTTTAAAAATTATATGATATTTGAAAAATGTAAAATTAAAACATTTGATATTATAAAATGGCTTGGTAGTTTTAATATTACCACCAATTTCTAAATAAGTGCCTATATAATTTAATTAAAAATTACCAAATATAGAATTTATTGTATTATAATTCTATTGAAATTTTAATAAATTGACCTATTAATGAATATTTTGTCAGATATTAGAGTTTTCATATGAGTTCATTTCTCATATTTTTCAAATATAAGACCTTGAAATTTTTCGATGATTTATATTTTTGTATATATGTATCTTTTAAATCGATAAGTAGGTCAAGTATATTACAAAATTTTACATCTTTTTTTTTTTTTTTAGTTACATAAAATATATAGAATTTATGTAAAAAAGATTCAGAGTGCCATGTACTTTACAAAAAAAAAAAAATAAATAGATAAATAATATCTTAAGGTTGAATAGGTTACTTTAGTTTTTAAAAGTTCATTTACTAAATAATGATTATATTTTTAGTGGTGGGTAGTAATCGAATGAAAATAAAAGATTTTGTAATAATAATGAACTTCACACGTGTACAAATCAAGTTTAATAAGTGTGATCTATTTGAATATGTAAGTAGTAACCAAAAAATCTGTTCTTCAATTCATTTTTTTTCGATATTTTGGCGTTTGATGAACTCTTTGATTTATATATTACTTTAAGTTCTAATTTTGTAAACTATTTAATGTAAATTTATCTCATTTAAGAGATCTCATATTTGAATTAAATGTAAAATAGAAAAAAATTTCTTATTAATTTTAAATTGGCTGTTTCTGTTTGCATGATAAAGAAGAACAAAAAAAAAAAACACAAGAATTAAATATTTTTCTCACGATTTTCAAGAACAGGATATAAAATGAAAAGGTTAAGAGAAATTAGAACGTTCTGGAATTTTATCTGAAATTCAGGTTAAATTTGTTTCTTATTTTTAAACTATGATTTCATGTGCGTCATTTTAGATATTATTAATATTTGCTGTTATTAATTTAGCAAAAAATTACACCTGAATAATGAAAATATACTTTTTGTAAATAATTGTTCAAAATTTTAAGACAATTAAATAATTAGACTATAGATTTATAAAAAAAATAGTTTAAGGAGCTCAAGGGCCTTACTACGTAATTCGATTTTCGTGAAATTTCGTGATTTCCGTATTTGTAAAAATGGAAACGTCGTATCGTACAAATTAATTAGTAAGACTACCTTACCATTTTTCCGAATACGAAAGTCGTTTTACGAAAATCGAATTACATGCGGTAGGGTCCCAGTTTTTCTGAATTTATTTTCAATTCATTCCGATGATAAATGCGGAATTCACATATAAAATTTTAGAATTAAAGAAAATACGTCGATTATCCTTAAAAATTGTTCAATGTAAGAATTGGTCAAGCTAATAGTAAAAATCCAGTGCTAGGAAATAGTATACCGTAAATATTGATCAGAAAATAAACTCAATATAGAAATTCTGATATAATAAATATACAAAAGCGTACGAACCTGATATACAAAAGCGTACGAACCATAAACAAAAACGGATAATTCGCTAAGAATAGCTTCTTCTAATACTTGTTCATTTTGGAAAAATGGTAAGACGAATTTCTGTCAAAATCTCAATCGAAATCAAGATGGTATCTTATGATAATGTTTCTAAAACTTGTATTTTTAATAAGAAAATTAACCTTACAGTTATGACATTAAAAATTACCAAAAATAATTTTTTTTATTATTCTATATATATACATAATATTATGAGAGTGTTGTTCTCAATCTATAAAACTACTTTATCTCTTACAGTATATATATATATAAAATGATTGCTGGACGCAAGATGATTTTCGAAAAAAATAATATTATATTGTGCTCATTTACGAAGCAATGAAATTACTTCAACCTTGTTATTTATAATTTTATGATTTGGTTTTTTTTTCTAATCATAAGTCATCATATTATTTCAATATCAAAATAATAAAATCAATTTTCAAGATTCATATTTCGCACAATTGAACAATACATAAACCATTTTTATTACACCATTAAATTTTCAATTACAAAAAAAAACAAAAATAAAACTAAAAACCAATAAAAAAAAAATCAACAAAATTTACCGACCCTAACTAAAACCACGAATGTTGAAAATATTACTTTTCGAGAAAAATCGATTTTAATATATTTTTTTTGTTTGCCTTTAAATGTTAATATAAAATTGTTATATTAGGTTATTTTTAAAGTCCAAAAGCTGGCTACTGTGAAGAAGTACCAAAATTGCGATTTCGATATATTTTAAGTTCGAAAACTTTATTGTACTCGTAAAACGTATGTTTAACTCGAAAATGACAAAAAAAGCAAATACATGGTTTTTGTAATAGACCCGATGGTAAGTAGCACAATAATTTTAGAGAAGAAAAAAAATTCAAGTAAATGAAAAAATGCGACATTTTCTAAATTGATTTGAATTATTTTGGAAATTGTTATGATGGTCATGGTTATTTTTGGCAACTTCCAAAAAAAATATACACAATATGTATAGGAAAATAATAATAAAAACAAATTTGTTTTTCAAAAATTTAAAAACAAAATTTAAAATTCTAAAGTAGTAGCATAATTCGATGAGTTTAAAATTCAAATAACTTGTCGCCAAAAAATAAATAAAAAATTTTTATTAAAACTAATTCTTAATTTTAAACATGTACTTAATCTAATAAAAATTAAAGATTGATTAATTTTTTTGTTTTTCGATATGAAGTGGTAATCAAAATGGTCAAATAATATTGATTGGAATTTTTGGAAAAAAAAAAAGTTATTAACTTTTATGATAATTTCAACATTGAATAAACAAATTGCAAATTAATAATATTATAAAATCTATTGTAATAAATATAATTCAGTGTTAAGGGTATTAAAGTCTTTATTTGTTTTTTTTTCTCTCTAAATGGTTTGTTTTATTCATTTCCTTAACTAAAATTTAAATCATCACCATAATATTATATACTATTAATAAATGAGGAGTAATGTAATTAAAAAATTTTATTATTAAAACATTGTTAGAATTAATTTTCAAAAAATATGTATAACACAATCATGTACATATGTAAGACGTATGTATAAGTGTTAAATTAATGCTTATTGTGTTTAAATATTTGATAATAACGCACAGCAAAAAGTGACGTCTATGACAATTCAAAATCATACAAACTTATATGTATGAGTGTGAATTGTTAGACTACTTGTTTGAATTTGTTGAAAAATTATGCATTTATGCATTTTAATGAAGGATCTATAAAAAATATATATAACTGTACACAATATGCACATTTATTAAGAGTTGAAAATAAATTTTTAATAAGATTTTAATTTTTAAATATAAATTTTAACAAATTATCATAAAAATTTGCCTATAAATTGTGCAATTTAAATTGTAGTATCAGTAATTGGAACATAATATTTAAAATGTGTTGCAAAATCTGAAAATACTAATAAAATACCAGTGCCCTTATTATACAAACCTCTTACGAGATCGCAATTAATATTAACAATATGTCATGAGCAGAGGAACTTCAATATGAAGAAGAGTATAGAGAATAGAGTAAAAATTATAAAATTTTTTATATCTTACATTTTTTTTTTTTTAACTCAAACATTTTTATTTAAAATAACTAAATGAGTCATATATATATAGGGTGTTCAAGACTCGATATAATTTCCGGATTAGGGTGATAGAATGCCTCCTGACAAACAAAAAACACCTTTGGAGACATTTTACTTTCTGGATTCTCCTTCTTGACTTATGAGAACTCAAAATTGGAATTTCTGAAAATTTTCTAATTTTTACATTTTCATCGGGAAAAATGAGACGTAAAGGCAACTTCATATACAACTGTTTAATAAGTAATTTATAAAGCTTTCGAATTAACATTGTTAAATTCTAAACAACTACATGATATGTTATATAAAATGTAAAAAATTTTTTTTACTACATCTGAGTAAATTGTCTTGACTCATTGCAATTGTGTAAATGTAAGTGATTTTTTTTATGTTAAAAATTTTATTTCTTAAAATAAAACCAGAACTATAAACAATCACTTTGAATGTGGTGTTTATTATTCATAATTCTTTTATATATAATAATAAAAAAAAACCAAAGCTATATTAGATTTAAATTTATGTTTAAGCTCAAATTTTAGTGTTCGCACTTTCTATACAATTATGTAAATGTTAATTAGTTGTAAATATTACGATTATAGGAGTATTATTTATTATAGGATAATAAATTTTTGATTTAGTGAATCAAGAAAATTTTTCTCTCAAAAAACGAAAATCATATTGGCCGGAAGTAAAAAATTCGAACAGAAGTTTATAATTTTTTTTTGTTTAAATTTTAAAGCTATTTAATGTAAAATTTGCAAATTTTATTCTATAAATAAAATAATAATAAACTGTTATACTAGAAATTTTTCAAATTAAATTCATAATTTTATCAATTGCTTTTATAATAAATAAACGAATAACAATTAAATACACAAATATATTTGTATGTCCTACGTCTTATTAATAATTTTTATTAAATACTAATATTACAGAACTACACACGGCTACACTAACTTTTAATTTTCACACAATTACTAACTTTATATAATATGTACTTATTATATATTATAAATAATATGCATCTACTCGTATGTAAGCATATACGTAGAGATTTGCAAAATAATAAAATAAAGTAAAAAAAAAAATTCTTTCACGTCTTTTTTTCGTATATTGTCACTAATAATCGACACTCAACATGATCAATAATAAAAGTGCATTAAATGAACAAACAAAATTCGAAAATTTTGTATTTTTTAAATGAAATGATCCGTGTCATTTCAATAATTAACGAATAGTGACTATAGATGCATACAAAAATGGTGACATATTAAATACCATGTTCAAAAAATTTTTTACCTTTTATATCAAATCAAATTAAAAGGTTAATATTTTGTCGGTTTTCTTGAATATTTTAAATATTCATATACTTATATATTTTGTTTAAAAAATTAGTGACTAATGTAAGATTTTTTATCTGTCTGTCTGTGTTACTATTTAACAAAGGTACAATAGATGATTTAGGTGGCTGGACATTATCACCCCAGTCTACGATCTATAATCTACAATCTATTATTTATTATTATTTACTGTTAAGTATTAAATATTAACAATTGAAATTTTAAGAATTTAGAATTGTATGAGCATTCACAATATTATCAATTAAAATTATTAGCATTATCAGTAATAATTAATTAAATAATATAATTTATAAAAAATCTAGTTCATTTTTAGACTCTAAGGCATTTACAATTCATCCCATTGGAAGAATGTCTTGGCTTATCTTTTTAAATATCAGAGAAAAAAAATTGATAGGTATACATAAAGAGATCAATAAACAGAAATGATATTTTGCAAACTGAAAGTAATTCATCCTTATCCATAAGGAAAATTCTTAAGTTAAATAAATTAAACTGGGCCTATAACTTTTTCACTTTTTAAAAAAATTAGTTTTTTTTTTTTATTACTATAAAGTTTTTTTGTGTTTTGGCCCTTGATGCGACAGAAGCTTCGCAAATTTTTTGATTGAATAAAACAAAAGTAATTAATACAATTAGGTCCTGATTTTATCCTAAAAACCTTAATATTATTGAAAAATATCCTATCACTTCAAGTGATATACGTCTTGGAGAATATATGTACAAAATATGTGGTTGATTTCTCATTTTTTCCCAATTCTTTTCAATTATTCCGATTTTAATGTTTATGACAAATATTTCAATAATTTATTTCTAAGTCTTTTTGTTCAATATTGGTAATTAGTTACACGATATTTAGAAACTACCAAAAAAAAATATTTTACATGTGGGTATTTTATATTTTCATTACATATAATTTGCCTGTTATAATATTTTAAATTAAAAACTATTACTGAAATCAAAAGAATACAAAAATAACAATAAAAAACAACTGCAAATTATATGCAAAAAAAAACAAGAAGAAAAATCCATAAAAAATTTAAAATATTAATCTTGAATAACTGGTTTTTTTTCATAAATAATAAAAAATTTAATAATAAAATGCTGTGTTTTTTTGTCTCGTGGTGTATAAATTCTGATTACTTTAAAAAAAAAGGTGGAAATAATCAGGTAAATACTATAAAGTTATTATTATTCAATTGTAGGAAAATACAAAGAGAAAAATAAAGAGTTTAGAGAAAAAATAAAAAAGGAACCAAAAAGGTATAAAGAAGAAGAAAAGAGAGAGGAAGAGAGCTTATATGGAAATGAAGCAGAGAAGAATCATTTTAATTTTTATTTCTTTGCTGTTATCATTTTCATTATGTTTTTTTGTTTTGTTTTAATATTAAAGCAGGTCATTACAGGTGGTTCATTATATAATAACATTATTTACTGTTAATGATTTTATCAAGTGATTTTTTTTTATTGTCTGATTTTCTTCTTATTCTTTATTTTAGTTTTTTCTTCTTCTTGGTGAGAAAATGAATCAAATAACATTGTGATGACGTTATTATGATAATTACTGTGATATTGTAGAATAAACCATTTATTTCTTAGTACGGTTTTGTGTTGTGTTATTAAATATTGAGCACGAGCAATGCTATAATATTGCTTGCTGCGTCATGGCTTTATGAATTATGATGTATGTACGTATTTCTTTGGATAGTTTTTGAATCTTTGTTTGATTTTTTACCAAATTTTTAAATAATAATTATTGAATGTATTATAATTCAAAACCAAGAGTTAATTTAAGGAAACACTGTGAAAAATTAATAAAATGAAAATAATAATTAATTATTTACATAAAATGTAGGACATGTTTTTTTATTTTTAATAAAATTTTATCAGTGTACCTTAATCGTATACATAATAGTTAAAAATGTATGTATAGTATTGCCCTAAAAGATAATTCAAGGTAGGACTCTTTTTAAAATGAAATGATAAATAAAGATAATCCTTTTTAAAATAAATCATTTAAAATTTTCCTTTTTGTTTTAAATATTTTATTGTTGCGTGAAATGAGAAGGTTAAAATCTTTAAAAAACGTGTATTAAATAATTTATTTGTATATCTGTATACAAATAATGTACGAAATCACAAGATTTAAATGAATTGTATTAATTAATATATATATATATGTAAATTTTCATTGTTTTTGATATTTCCGTATTTTAATAATGAAATATGAGTATAGGTATAGTAAATATGCAAATAATAACAATAATGTTAAGAGATGTACATTTACCATTACGGATTCTAAAAGAAATTTCAAGACAAGTAATATTCTTATTAAGAAATCAAAAAATTACTAATAAGGATTAAAAATTCAAATAAATTTTTATTGATAAATTTTCTTAATATAACTTTGTACTGCTAAAATTTTTTTGAACAATTTCTTATAATTTTACACAAAATTATTTATATTTTTCATATAATTCCCTTATATACGTATAAGTGTTATACAAATAGAATGTTCAGAATACAAATGATTACAGGAAGAAGGAAGAAAAAAATTGAAAAGGAAGAAATCGATTAATAAAATCAAATTGTTTGAAATTTTTTAGTGCAAAGATTTTTTTATTGATTTTTCTCATTTATAATTATTGTGGTTAAATTTTTATTAATCAATTTTTAAAACAAATTTATTACGATTATTATGGAAAACCGCATATATTTTTCCTTATTTTCAAAAATTTTCTTATTATAGGTATTTGTTATATTTAAAGTATCTAAACTAAAACAAATTAAAAGTTCCGGAAAAAAAAAATTATTGAATATTTTTATTAATTTTGATTACGTTATTAGTTCCCTGCGAACAATGTTTTTATGTACATGTAATTATGTATACAGTAAAGAGTACAATGCCATTGTTCAGGCCGTTTAGCGCATGAAAAATGCTTGCTTTTTAAAAACTGTTTGTATAAACCTTTTATTTTTTTGAAAGGAAAATTATAAGCAAGAAAGCTTGGACAAGTAAAAATTTCGTAAAATTTCGTAAAAATTCCTGTATCTTGGAAACCATTGAGATTTGACAACTACTTCCAAACAAACATTTTACTCATTTTTAATGCCCTAAACAATGATATATAATATTGTACGTTTTACTGAATCACCCTGAATATATGTACACATATTTTTTAACTTAATTTTTCTAATTACTGTGCTCACTTTATATTGAAATAAAATTTGTTTTAATTACATAATGCTTCAATTTTTTTAAAATCCTACAAATATTTTTTTTATATATTTGAGCTTTTTACAATCTGTTTTATAAAAGTTCTAAATTATAACTTGAAATTAAAAATAATTCTTAATCGATTAATAATACACAATATACTTGTTTCAGGATATTTCTGAAGACATACTAATCAAAATTAATTGTACAAGAATAAAACTGAACCTATATACTTACATATGTATATATTAATTATAATATATGTGCGGGCTATAATTTTCCGGAAATTTTAATTATCATTATTTTTTTATTATTTTTTATGCTTTTTTAATTAATTTACTTAAAATATAGTTATTAATATACTAATGAACAATATTAATTACTCAAAAAGTTTGTTAAATAAGTACAACCCTTACACCAGTATTGTTAGTTATTTACAATTATGTATGTAAGTTTTATGACAATTAGAAGTGAACCACAACATTTAATTTTTATTTTTGTATACCATATTAGTTGTTTTTTTTTTCTTATAAATTAGAAATTTTAATATTAAAGTAAGTGTGAACTTCAAATAAAGTGAAATTACAATCAAAAAGCTGTTTTAGAATATTCCGATTCACATATATAATTAATTTAAATTAATTAGATAAATTGAAGTTGCATATAGAAAATTTGATTTAATTAAAACATTTTCCATTAAATCTGATACGGTATACATTGAAGTCATCAAACAAGCCAAAGCCAATGAGGCACAAAACTGAGATTACATACTTTATTTAAATTCTCTATATTCAAATCTATGATTCTGAAAAATCTTGATGAATTGGGTCCGTTTTAAGATGGTAAAATTAAAAAGAGAAAAACACACCTCAAACAATTTGACTAAAATATTTCTTGGAGAAACAAATCGTGTACTAAATAAGAAATCGTGTACAAAAATAGCTTTAAAACCTATATTTTAATTTGGCTATAAAGCCACTTACTCAATGATTTCTACTTTATTATCACATTACATATTAAAATATCATTTGAAAGAGAGTTTTTATTACGATTTTCTAAGAACAAACATTAACAAAATTAATATTTTTTATTTGAAAAAAATCCTAACCACATTACGAAATTATTTAAAATATTTACAAATTAAAAATATTACAACAAAATACTGTAAAAATATTTAAAATAATAGTTAAATATCTATAATGATTCAATAATAATGTTTAATTAATGGTAAAGTAATCATTAAATAAAATCACATTGATTATCGTAAAATTCATTTGAGTGATCACGTTTGAAACAATTTGTTTTTTTTTTTTTTTAAATGTTAAAACATTTCAAATTTGGTTATGAATGTACACAGTTGTAATGAATTTTTTATTTTCTCATATGGATAAATACGTGCGTGTGTCATAGGCAAAGAGTGCATATTTTAAAAAAAAACGTGTTTTGTGTTAAACTACTATTCGCAAAGCGCAATATTTATATCGGATTTTCATCTTCAGTTAAAATATTGTTCGATTACTATATTATAAGATATAAATCATTTTATGCTCAGATGACATCATATGTCTGTCGCTTATAACCGGTCGAAGGAGAACATTTTTACCTCACATATTTGACGCTTAAAGAATCTAGAAAGAATTCATTTTTTGCTAGCTTTCCAAGTTTAACCGATACGGCAAAATAAATTAAATTGCAATTTTTACTTAAGTAGACAATCTTACTACACTACCAGTTTTGAGGATATTTAGCTTCTTGAGACAATTGCAACATTATTTGCCGCATCTGGAAAGCTTTCTAAGACCTCCAATATCAGTAATTCGATTAATATACATACATATATGCAAATGCATACAAAACAGTTTCTGAAAAATTCTCTAAAATTTTAAAGCGCAAGCAATTTTTAAAATCATAATTTTAAAGTAAATCTTCAAAATTTCGCCCGTAACATTTAAATATATACATTTATTTATGGCCTTTAAATATTTTTTAGCAATTTAAAAAAAAAAATTAATAAAACTTATGGAGCTATCATCAATATTCATTAACCAATACACGCAATAAAGTCGGAACTTTAAAACTGTTTATGGAATGAACCAAACAAAACCCTATAATATGATGTTTTTGTTATATTGTTCAAACTGGCTAGTACATTGCATTTATGATGTAGTCATTGTACAATATATAGTAAAATAAAATGCTGAAACTATACGAGTATAGATAAGACTGATCACCTTAATAAATTTAATACACGTTTTATTTCTATTTCATTTTCGATTTTGCAGACATTTTGGCACCCATACTTTGACTTAATGATATTAAATTGAAATTTAAAGTTGAAAATATAAAAAAAACGCACATTAATTAAAAAGGAAAAAAAAAATTAATCCAGTTTTACCTTTTTGTTTTTGCTTATGCCATTTTACTGATTTAGCAATTCATCAAGTTGTAAATAAGAGTGACTTCATTTTTTAAAATTTAGTGTTTTGTGAAATGCGACGAATAAAATCAAATCTTGAATTATTATGTGAAAAGGTAACGTAATGGTTGTGTTGTAATTTTTAATATTATTTCGCTAAAAATGAAGTACGTCAAATAACATGTGTGAATTTTAATTATAAAATAAATATTGCTATAAGGTATTATTGTAAATTTATAATATTTATATCAAATTAATAATAGTAATTTAATTTTAATTCCAATCTAAAGAGGTTGTATGTATATAAATTAATTATTTAACCAATAATGTAAATTTATTATGAATTTTACTTAATAAATAAAAAGTATTAATCTTCTATCAATAACTTAGGTTATAGAAAATAATTTATTAAAAATTAATTAAAATATTTAAAAAAACACATTAATTAAAAGCTTAGTCGAACTAAGGCGGAACTATGGTAAATATAGGTAAAATGGTGTTATGTCATATGCATTACAATATTATTTTTATACTAGAAATTCAATCAGATATTTAAACTTGTTCAATATCTATATAATTTTTATAATTAATGTTTGTAATTTTAATAAATTTTTTTTAATTTATAAGAGAGAATTAAACTTGTTTTTGTTAGTTTCAAAACCTTTATTTCAATTTTTAATTTTATGTTAGTAATTTTAAATTTCAAAGCTATATATTAAAAAGGGTTGATTTTAATATTAAGGTAAAATTGAAAATTTCAAACTGTTATACATATTTGAAACTGTTATATCATTAAAATAATTTAATTTCTGAAATTGTTGCATGTATTTCTAAAACATTTTTAAAACATTTAAAACTGCTATACTATTAAATTTTTAAAACTGCTATACTATTAAATTTATTTTAATTTTTGAAATTGTTATATTTCTAAGAAGATTGTATTTCTTGTACTTTTTGAAACTTTTGCATTTTTCAAATTTTTACATTTCTGAAACTGCTATATTCTTGAATTTTTTTTTTACTTCTGAAACTGGTATATATTTGAAAATGTTATATATTCTTGAAATTATTACAATTCAGAAACTGTACACTTTTACTTAAAGGGTATATTTTTTTATATTTTTTATTGGATAAAAAAAGAACATCATGCGATTGATATATGTATAACAGTAAAAAAAAAGTTTGTTATTAACCACCTTCTTTTGCCTTTTGTTGTATTTTTAATTCATTAAATATTCTTGAAAATAATCTAACGCATTGAATAATGAATCATTTCAAAATTTTCAATTCAATTTAATTAAAATGAATAATTCGATATTTTATAAATTATACTAATATAACAAAAATTAGCATTTCTTATGTTATTTAATGAATAGTTAAGTAAATATCGTAAATTCTAAGAATACGTTAAAGAAATGTGTGTACAGGAAAACAAACCAAAGTAAATAAATTTAATTTTCGTTTTATTGTAAAATTACCAACTTCATAATTTCCCATTTACAAAAAAATATAACAGTGCGTTTATTAAGTGCTTAAATGAATCACAAAAAAATGGAAATTTTTGCTTACACAAACTATTTAAATATTTTAATTATTCACAAAAAATTTTACATAATATGTATTTGTTTTTAAATTTTACGATAATATTGATTTCAATAACTATTACTGAATAGGTTAATCATTTAGAACCTAACCCTATATTAATTTTTATTGAAATATGAAATTTTTTTGCTTTTTCCCTTACACAATTTTTATTTATAAATATTAACTTTAACACTTACTCATTTCCTTATTTACAAAAACTAAAAATTATTTAAACTAAAATAGTTACACAATATTTTATTAATGAAAAACAGTTCTTCAAATATTGTTAATATTGCTATGATTATAAGCGAAAACGTAACAGAAAACTGTTTTCCCTTTCAAACACACAAAAACAAAAACTCTTGTTAAAATTAGTGACATTATTACAAAAGTTAATTATTTTATCTTTACTTTTCACAATTATCACAGCTATGCATACACATATATGAAAGGAATAGGTTAGGCATATCGCACACAACATATTTGTAAGTATACGAAATATAGTCAATCAAATCTACAATTTGTACAATGGCACATTTCCATTTAACAAATTCAATTCAAATTGTCAAATAATTTTTGAAGAAATTTACGATAAATTCGTATAATATAAGGCCTGAATTGGATGTTAGTTAATTATGGAAATTAGTTTTTACTTTTAAGTGGAAGTACTTTCACTGTTACATTTTTCCTTTTAATATAAGTTCAATAGAGTTTATAGTATCAAAGAAATAATTAACAAGGTGACTGAAGATTTGAACAAATCTGGATTGTCGGAAGGGAAAGGCGAGTTATATAGAAAGCTTGTTCTACTAAAATAAAATATCACACATCCGAGTTGCCGTGTGTAGAAGAAAATTTACTCTAAAATTTGATGAAAAAATGTTTCAGCTAAAGTTCAATTGACGTTTTGAAAAGTTAATTTAGAGATCCGGATATTTATTTCGACTTTTTCTGAAGAAGAAATAAATTTTGCTATTTGGGAGGATTTAGAAAAATTTTATTTCAGAGAAAAATGCTTTCGCTAAGATCTATTTGTGTTCAAATTTTTATCTTTTTATCTTGAAAGATGCAGAAATTTTGAAAAAGAAATGGACAGATGGTCACAGAAAGTAAAACTTATAGGAACATTTTGTGTACCCAAAAAAATGTTTTAAAAATGTGTCAGAAGCGAATTATGATGATAAATTCACAATAATCTTTGACTGCTTCAAATTATACTTTAAAACATTGTAAATTTAAAATTAAAAAAAAAATCAAACTTTTCTTTTCTTTAATCTAATCTCAAAATTAGTGTTTTGTTTTTTAAATTAAAAGATGATTTTAGTACACACAATTTTCCCTTGTTTTAAGCTTATTTTAATTTTATTGTTATTTTAAAGTAAACATTATAGGTTTCAATTTAATTTTTAATTTTTTTAGTTTTCATCCTTCACAATATTTTTTTTTTATTTAAATATTTGCTAATGGCGAAATGCAGATTATTATTGTAATATTATGCAAGGCTATGTGTTGGGAGCATAATCTTATAATAATACTATAAATACGAGTATAATAGAAATAGTATTAAATTGCGCGCACCCAAAATTAATAATAGTATAATATTGTATTTATTACCAAAAAAAGTGTAGTAATTTGACTGTCATGACATTATGATAATAGTAAATATATGCATATAGGCATTGTTTTTAACTCAAATTTTTGGGTTTATAATAGTGTATGGAAATGGTTTTGGAAGTGTAATATAGATAATGTTGTTATACTATTGACAATATCATAATACAAATCAGTTTGGATAATTATAATATATGTAACATACAATACAAATACCATATATTTACATACAAATTTTAAAAACTTAAAAAAATGTGGGAATATAAGATTTTGTGAAATGGGTCGATTTATTTAAAATAAGTAATTTTACATGTGTTTAATTTATATGATTACATTGTTAATGAGATTATTAGTTATTATAGTCACATAGTATACACTAAGTATATGATTCATTTTATTTTCTATAACATTTTAAATTCATACAAGTTATAACATTTTGTTAGCAATTAACACTATATAAATGTGTTAATCTTCCATTTTATTATTTAAGTATGTATACATATACATATAAGTACTTGCAGTGATAGTTAAAAGTTATTGTTATACAGTTTTAGGTCAAAGATATACAAAATATTTGTTATTTACTTATTGTTTAAATTTGTTATACACAATTAGATTTACAATATTTTATATAAGATATTTTTGATATATGTGCCCATAATATAAGTTAAGAGTTCAACGATTTAAAATGAAAATTCTAAAATGCGAATTCTCAATTTTCAACCATTATGTATATGATAATTTAAATTGGAAAATATGTATAACAAAGTTAAAACATATGTGTAATATGAAAATATTTTTAAGAAATGTTTCCGTAAAAAGTTGAAATGTGCCTTTACTAAATTAAATTTAAAAATAAAATTTATTATATTAAAAACTTTAAAATTAAAAAACAAAATTTTAGATTATAAAATTTTAAAAATAATTTTTTGCATACTTACAGGCGATGATTTTATATATTACGAGAAGGCAATGAGAAGTTTAAAACTTTGTGAATATTGTTATAAAACACATGATTGTAAAGCAAGCCTAACAAGTTTTCTTTAAATTATTTTTTTGCATTTCAGTCTTTGGGACACCCAGTTTCCGAAATGATATGATATAGAATATATTGTGACAGAATTTAAGCATGATATGATTTTTGTATCAAAAATAGAGGAGTCTACTCGGTGTGTCACACAAATATTTTAACTGGAACAGAACAAAGATGAGATCGTATGCAGTATTAAAATAACAAAAGTTTTAATAAATTTTACAAACTTTGTTCTGTTTCAGAAAAATATTATCTGCTTAAAATTTGTAATACGCAACAAATATGTAATTTCAATATTATACAATAATAAAAATTACTCGATCGATTTGGAATTTAAACAATTTCCCGTTATTAAATTAAAAAATATTCGAATTATTGTAATTTGCCTTTGAAATAATAAAAAATGTTCAAATTTCTCTTATCCGAAAATAACAATCATTTAAACATATTTTTTGCATTGTCAATGATAATTTGTGTTACGAGAGTTAATTAAAAAAAAAAAAACAATAATTTTTTTTTTTGTAAATGACAAAGTTATTAGTGTGTTATAATTATTTTTTTTTTTCTTATTTTATTTTCCTCAATAAACGTGATTATGATTTATTTAAACCCGAGTACCTTTAGATCAAATTCTTTTACAAAACAAATTTAAAAAAGAAACAATCGAAATTCCTAAAGATATTAAAAAAAAAATCATAATAATGAAAAAGTGAAAGAAAAAGGTAGGTGGCACTGGCATGACAGTATACATACTTAAGTTCTCTTGTACAACAATAAATGCATGTTGTTAAGTGTAAAACCACGTGCCACAATAATGATAAAAGAAAAATTTTTTTTATAATTTTAAGGTTGCTTTTTTTTTCTCTTAAAGCCTTTAAAGGCAGTTCTTTTTTTTTTTAAGATATTAAAAATGAAAAAAAAATTCGTAAGGGATCAACAATTATTTTATGTTTTTTTGTTGTTTTTTTTTTTGTGATGATGGTGAAACCTGGCTGCTAAAAAACAAAAAATTCAGTTTAAGAATGAGAAATTCTTCAAATTCCATTCTCTTACAATTGGGATGATGTTATGTTTTTCTTTTGTTTTTTTTTTTTTTTGTAAATTATATGTTATTTTAATTTTACAATTTGATTTTTTTTTTCAATATTAATTAGATTTCATGTTGAAATTCTTCTAAAATTTTTGAAGCACTTTTACATATATATATATATTTTATTTTTGTTTTGTAAATTAGTTTCCGTTAAAGGCGTACTAATGTGAAATCTCATATACTCAAATATTTAATAATATACTAAATGTACTGTGAAATATTTTTACATTATTTTTGCTAAAAGGAAAGCAATTATACAAAAATATTCGGAACATTTCGCGAAGATATATACGACTGTTAATATATCACAAAATTAACCAATAACTTGGAGAGATTCAGATGCATTTCAATTCTAATAATTTCAATATTCAGAAAACTATAACTATTATGTTAAGTGAATTGAACATATGATTATTAAACTGTATTGTAATTAATAAGCCAATTTATTTTTTGTAAATATTTCCAAAACAACGTCCTTTTATGGAAGAGAAGTTGAATCTTATTTATAAATTAAATGGAATATAATAATAAGATGCAATTAGGTGATTTTTGAAAAAAAAAATATAACAATATCAAAATTTATTTGATATTTTTACAACTAAAATGGCGAATTATAATTGCGTTATATTGAGCTTTTTACTAATATTGTTACGGTACATTGCATTGAGATGTCTTTGAAGGATTCTAGATCTCACTTTTTAAATGCAGTCAAAATTTTTTCTATATGTGATTGCATTCTTATTTTAATTCTCATATGAAAACTTGAAAAGAAAACTTTGAGCACTCAATGAGAAAACTGTTCTCTTCAAAACGCAAAAAAAAAAGTCATTCTCCGATTTTCAAATACAAAAACTACCTTAAAACTCTTTTATTCTCTATAAGCTGAGTGAAACTATTGCATTACAACTTACGATATTATTTTATGTTTATTAAAATTTTTTATTTCTGCCATCTAACACAATCAATACCTGTGGCATTTTTTTCTTCTTCTTCTCATTTTATCTCTTTCTTTCATTTTTATTTCTTTAATGTGTTTTTTTTTTTGTATTTTCTTTAAATGAAAAAAGGTGAATTAAAGGAATTTCAAAAATTTTTGGTCTTTTATACCTTCATAATATTCTTTTGTTATGTTATGACATTTTAGTATTAGATTTTAAAAAGATTTGTTAAAATTTATTTTCTGTTTTGATTTTTTTATTTTTTTTTTTAACCAATTTGAAGCATACCTTTTTTTATTATTTAAAATTTCTTATTAAAGACCTTTCCATAATTGTTAAGACTTCTACTACAACAAATTTTTGTGGTGTAGAACGTTTTATAAGTGTATGTATTATAAAATTTTTAAGTTTACTACTTAGTCCATTTATCCAAAATTATGTTTTAAGCGCAGTGTTTTTGATAGTTTTCTTATTTTTAAGTTAGAAGTTAAGAATTTTTCTTTTTGTATGATTTTTATTCAGTATATAAATAAATATATTGTAAAGGAATTCTTCAAATCAACGTCAAAGTCAGACTAACAAAAAACTGACCAATTATATTCGCATATAAATAAAGTGCAAATCAGGGATGAAATTCAAAATTATTTTTTTTTTGACATTCCTTATGTACTAATTGAATACACTTATTCAATTGTCATAATATTAATTATAGCTTTGTATTAATAAAAATTTTATTAAATTAGACATTGCATGTGAACATTATAATGACGTTTCATTACTGCCGTAGTTAATATGATTGCCATTATCCCTGCGGGCCTGTGCGGTAAGTGTTTCATTACTGTAATTTCTTTAAATTAACATGTAGAATAATTTAAATGAATATCGTGAACAACTGAAAATTGGAATGAAACATTATATGGAAGAGGCTAATGCTAGAATTTTAAATGTGTGTAAACGACATAAAATACCGTGAAATTTCAGTGTTTTTTAAAAGTAAAAAATGTCAAAGTAAAAAATGAATTTGAACACATTTTTTTTTTTTTTTTTTTTCCTTTGTTCACTCCTAGAAGGAGCATAGGGCTAGTGCATGATTTCTCATGGACTAGTTTCATAGCGTCATAGGGTTTAACTAGGTAGGTGACTAGCCTGCCGTATTTGAACATATATGTTGCCACAATTATTTTCTCAGTACAATTTCTCCTTTTTCCAAGATTTTTGCAACCCTGATTCACAATCATTATGCTACAAAATAAAAATATAAAAAATTTTGTTCTTTTTCCATAAAATTTAAAAATTTTATTTTTTTTTTCTCGTTTTTTTGTGTAAAAAATTTTTTAAATGAACATAACCATTTAATTCCATCATTTTTTTTTTTTGCTTTGAAGAGAATTTTTTGAGGAGATGACATCATTATGACGAATTTGTATTTTATATTTGTTTTTGTCTTTCCCCTTAAATCCAGACACGAACTTTTTCTGATTTTTTTTTTTTATTTTATCATTTTAAATTTTTGTCATCCTTTTAATCAAAATTTAAAAATATTTTGTTAATTTTTAAGCTTTCTTTATTTTACTACGAATTAGAAAATGAAGAAAAGAGATAATTAATAAAAAAATAAATGAAAAATAAAACAAAACATAATAATCAAATACAAGAAGATATCAAAATGGTATCAAATATCATATTTTGCTTCAATGTCATTTTCGTGTGATTTTTGACACTTTTAAGATGACATCATTTGTCATAACATTGAAATCAAATAAAAAATTTAACCTAATATTTAATGAGATGATAATAATATAAGTGTAAACATATTAGTTAAAGATTTAAGAGACAGAAAACAAAATGGATAATATTATTGTAAAAAGATAAAAAATTTGATAAAAATTATTTCGTAATTTAACGCATTTCAGTTAAGTAAATGTGATTAGGTAACACTATAATATTGACAATAAACATAGTGATTATATTTGACATTGATAATTAAAAATTTTCTGTTCTTCAAATGTTCGATTGAAATCATTCATTTTTGGGCACTAATGTACGAACGGTTCATAATATCAAAAACAATTTAATTAATAAATTGCTTGCAAAGCATTTGAAATTAATTATATTAAGTTACTTTTTACAAATTCTATACTTATTTCTGAATTTAGAATAAAATCTAACTTTATTAATTCTAATTTGTAATTCATTTTTAAAATATTCGTATAAATTTTGTTTCAACATAAAAACCACCTTGTACTATTTTTATTTTTACTTATTGACTACAGCTTCTTAAATTTTATAGAGAAATGCATTTCAATTTAAAATAAATATTAGAATCTTTTTTATAGAAAAAGTAAAAAATAATGAATTGCGATAAAATTAGGTTTTTATGCAAAAAGAAAAAAATACAACTTAAAATTCTATTACTTAATTAATTAACACTAAACTTTTCTTAGATTAGGAAATTCTTTGAAGGTATTATGATTGTCACTGTCATTTTTACTATATTACCAATAAATAACTTGATGAAATTTTTATTACAGCAATTTAAAGATTACAAGTACCAATAATGTAATTTTTAAAAAAAATTACTGAATGTTGGATCAAGTATTACATTTTTTACCAAACCAATACATACAAAGTGTTCTCACTTTCAAAAAAAATTGAAATACCTCTTACAAATCCTAAAAGTATGCAAAATAATTTGTGATACTCGAATTACAGTTTAATTAACTTTCAATTTTAAAGCAATTGTATAAAGTAATTGGATTGCAAATTGCATTTATTTTTATTTTATTGGATTGACTTAATATTTTTCTTCTTATTAAAAAATAAATTTATAATTTAATTTCGAAAATTCAATTTCCACAAAAAAGAATCTGTACGAGCTAAGTCATACATTTGAATTTCTTCACAAAGTTATTTTCATTGTGACAGTATTAACCGTAATTTGATGAATATTAAGAAGCTGAACTGAATGTCTCTGATGTTAAAAATAAGCTCAATTAAAACATCACAAATAAGTACAAGTACCATACAAATGATATCAACTTCAAGTAATTTCGAACCTTATGGATTACAGTTACCAATCAACTAATTAATTTTTTTTATTAATTTTCATATACATACTCAGCTTAAATATATTTACATATTGGTATATAAACATTAAATTTTTTTTTTATTTATATTTTTAAACGGAGTAGCAAAACTCAATATATACAAAAAAACAAAAATTCTGCTTTTTTTTCTTTTCTTTTTAATTTTTTTTTACTTTACCGGCGAGGGTTTGTCTAGTAAAGCATCAAGAGGTCGACTTAAATACATATTTAAATATACCTTTTTCAAAATCTACAGGTATATGTATACAAAATTACCTCATATTCAAGTAAATTCATTCTATATACAATAAATAAGTAAACCCGGTGTATAAATATTGTATTACCTTCAAAAATGTACAATATATACACAGATGCATTAAGCGGTTTACAATCTCTCATTTTAATTCAATACGACACATTCAATGCAAAATTTGCATAATATTAAAATGGTTAATATTGAAATATTTATAAAATAAATACAAAAAATTAAACGGTGTTTTTGATGTTAGCATATTATGCATATTTTTGCACTAAGTAGTGAATTATGGAATCTAATATTGTGTTTAAGTATGTATATGCATCTTGAAATATTCAAAATTTTTGAGTCATTTAAAAAAAATGTAAAAAATATGATTTTAATGTCATTTATTATAACTTATATAATATTGAATTTAAAGAATGCAATGTTTATTTAGTAAATTAAATATTTTCAGTTTTTAACCTTCGCTTGTAAAAATTTAAATTATAAATAAAAATCAATATTAAAAAAAATCTGATGTGGTCAGCACATAACCGACCGCATTGTGTATTGTCTAGTTAAATCAAAGTGTTACAGAATATTATAAAAATGTCTGTCAAATACTTCTTTCCAATTTTTAGGACATTAGTAAGCTTATAGTTAACATACTTAGAAAAATGTAAATTTGGCTCTTAGTAGAGTTTCGCTTTGTGCTACCCGAATTCCCTGAAATGCTCGCCAGTTAGTTTCGGTAACAACCAGAACTCAAATATCAAATTTCAAGAAATTCCATCAATTTGTTCTGTGGATATGGTGAAAAATGTAAAATCGGCCCGCAAATCAGTTCTCGAGCCCTGATCTTTCCAAAAAAGTTATATGTTCATTGCTTTAATATGAGGAATTCATATATTAAATTTCAATGAAATCGGTTGATTATTTCTCTTTATATACACAAAAATGTATATTTGGCCCGTAGTAGACGCCCAGTTGCTGATGCCTGATTTCTTCCAAAAGTTAGGAATTTTTGCGTATGATCGAGCAAAGCTTATATATGAAATTTCAAGTAAATCGGTTGAATACTTTCTTCAAAATGGTGAAAAATGTAAAATCGGCCCGCAGATCCGTTTTCGAGCCCTGATCTTTCCAAAAAATTTATATGTTCATTGTTTTAATACGAGGAGTTCATATATTAAATTTCAATTAAATCGGTTGATTATTTCTCTTTATATACACAAAAATGTATATTTGGCCCGTAGTAAACGTCTAGTTGCCGATGCCTGATTTCTTCCAAAACATACGAATTCTTGCGGACGGTCGAGCTGAGCTTATATATAAAATTTCAAGTAAATCGGTTGAATATTTTCTTCAAAATGTTCAAAAATGTAAAACAGGCCCGCTAAAAAGTCCAGTTCCCGAGGCCTGATATATACCAAAAGTTGATCGATCCATGCCATGGTGGAAACAAACTTACATATAAAATTTCATCAAAATCGGTTCAGCCGAACTTGAGATACACGCGTGCACACACAGACCGACAGACCGACAGACCGACAGACCGACAGGTTGCTAAAAATAGTTTATTTACACTTCCCTACTATGGAGAAGTACGTTCCCACCGAAAACTCGATATGCAAAATTTGTTGCCATCACATAACCTACCTATTGTTTACACAATACGGTCGGTAATAATCAGAGAATAAAATCATAAGGTATTTTTGTAATCAACATATTAAATATTAAAAAAATCGAATCCAAGCTCTGAGTTAATTACAGTTGATGAATTTGTATAATAATCGGAAGTTTAAATATTGAATTTGGATCTCGATCAGAAAATAAAATTTGTGTAGAAGTTTTATAATTCAAATCAGACTAATTCGGTGGTAATGAATAATAATTGAGACAATGCAAAAAAAATCACTGTCACCATCTATTTTGCAATAAAACATAAAACTTACAGTCAGAAGTTTCAAGTTGCAAACCAAAAATCTTTGATATTTTCATAAATTCAAAGTTGTAACGTTTACGTTTTGTAAATGCAAAAAAAATTTCATAGCATAAATATTGAGTACCTAATATTAAATTTCAAAATATGATTTCAAAATGCAACAGTTTTACAAGCATTACTTGTAAGTATAGTTTATTTGTGCAAACTTTACAATTACGTTTGCAAAAATAATGTATTGAAAATTTAACATTTGATTTTTAACTTTACCGTTATTCTTGAGTATACAATTTTAATTTCATGACGTCGCGATTACCTAATTGAGTTTAAGTTTCTTTATCTCAGTATTACGGCAAATATGCTAAATATTTGATATGAAATCGAATTTCAAATTAAACAATGTAAAAGCCGCTTAAAATACAATAACTATACATATATGTATGCATATATGTACAAATACAAATTATTATTATTATATTATTATTATTAATATATTTATATTATTTTTATATTATTGATATAAAATTATGTAAATATTACACACCTGTGTATTTAACTACAAGTTAAATACATATTTTAAATTTTTTTTTCTTGTTATTTCATTATATTTTATAATATATTATAAGTATATGTTATAAGTGTTATATTGTATTGTATGTATGTATACTGGAATAATAATAATCTACACCATCTCATCATTTTGTGATTTAAATATACCTTAAATGTTGTCATATATCGCGATTTTCAATTTTATTTTCTTACTGTGTTTTGTTTTTTTTTTGTGTTCGCCGTTTGTTATTTTTTTTTTTTGTAAAAATTCAACAGGTAGTAAAGGTATTGAGCATTTTTTTTTCTTTCAAATTTAATTTTATTTTTTCTTTATTTTTTTTTTTTATTTTATTTTTTTTTTTGTGTATTTTCTTATCAAGTAACTCTTTTAAGAAGACCCAGCCAAACCAAACCATTAAAAAATTACCACTATGAAAATTTTTAGTTGAGTTTTGATCGCGGCATTGACAAGTCACGCTTTTCGGGATTGAAATAAAAAAAAAAAAATACACGACAAAAAAAAAATTATTTTATGTTCGTTTTTTTTCTTTTTTTAAATATTAATTAAAATTTTTCATTTATCCGAATTAATTTAATAAAAAAAAAATTACAAAAACAGTTTTTTGAGAAAAGAAAGAAAAAATAATTTTTTTTTTCATATTTTATTCACATTTTTTTTTTCTCTCTTTCTATATGGTGTTAATTTAACGGTATATACTGGGTATATATAATTTATATTTAAATGTATAAGTACGTATGTACGTTTGTATAATTATGCAAATTATATTATTAAATAAAGAAATACAAAATAACAAGTAATTTATCAAGTTTAATAAACTTAAATACGAAATTTTTTAACAGTTAAAAAAAAAAAATTATAATAAATTTTTAAGAAAAATAATAACGGAGAACAAATAAGACAAAATATTGAAATTTTTTTTAAAGTGTAAAATTAAAATTTAATTTCATTATTAATATATTGAATATTTTCTAATTATTATGTTTAAATTTTAATATTAATTATATTATAATTATATTTTATAATTAAGAGAAAAAATTTAAAATTATTTTATTAATTTGCTAATATTATATGAGAAAAATAAGAAATTATTAAATAAAATTTTAATTTTTAAAAATTTGTGCTTTTTAAAACTAAAAGAATCAAGAAGAATCAAAATTAAATCAATTTTAAAGTTGAATTTAAATTTAATTTATGTTTAAACAATTTCAAAAAAAAAAATAATTGAGTAATAACCATATTTTTGTTATTACTCTAAATGTGTTCTAAAATAATATGAATTTAGGAGTCTAATACAGATTTGAAAACATTTAAAATTAAATTTCAAATAATTTAAAAAATTTTCTATTTTAATACAATTAATTAATATTTTCTCAAAAAAAAAAAAATATAACAAGTATGAAAAAGTTGTAAAATGAGTAAACTAACTTTTTTTCTTAATTATTTTATTTTATTAATTTAAATTTAATAATTTCATTTTAAGTAAATAAGAATTTTTCATGTTAATTAAATAAAAATTCTTACAGAAATTAAGAGGAAATATTTAATACTTGTAAAATTTTATTTCTCCAATATCTTAATTCAAATTCTGTGGGGGTCTATAATTATTGATGAGCAATTTGATTATTTTAATAAAAAATTTATAGAATTTATAATTTTGCTTTAGGTACCGTTCTTTTTCTATTATAATTCAGCTAATCAAATCATAAATAGTAGAAAAAGAGTGTCTACACTTTTTTAACATTTTATTATTTTAATAAAAAATTTGAAAAAAATTTATACTCTTGCTTTAGATACCGTTCCGTTTCTGATACATTTCGGCTTTTATAAAATTATATTTGAGTCTCATTCTGCGTGGCAGAACAATTTTATTTTTTAAAACCAAATTCTTATTATTTCAATTAGTTATATTATATAATATTTCTCAATTTTCCAATTAGATTTTCTCATTTTTTTTTAAATGTACATATATATATATATATATATATATATATATATATATATATATATATATATATATATATATATATATTATTTATAAAATTTTACTACACATCTGCTTAATTTTAAAATGTACTTAATACAAAATATGAGACTAGAAATTTTAATTTTATTCTATTCTAATTTTAATCAACACACTTAATATAATGTATAAGAGTTTAATCAGAACAATAAATACATTAAATGTTTGACAGATTCTAAGCAAATTAATTATTATTGAAGAATTTAATTGGTTGGCAAATCCATGGAGATGCACCATTTTTCCAATCAAACGAACATTTAGAAATCAAACTTTTTTTAACAAACAAAATTTCAATCAAATCAAACAATATCTGTTTGATTAATATAGTGTAAAAACTCTGACCAATAAAATTTTATTAATTTCTGTTGTTACTTTGAAAATTTTAAAAAATTTTTAATTTTTTCTTTAAATATAAAAATATTATTTTGTAATTTTACATATGAATATCTTTAACTATCACATATGTATGTGTATATATTTAGATTTTAATGAATTTTCATAATTATATCTTTTGATAATAATTACAATTATTAAAATTTTTTTCTCTTCTTCATATTATTTTTTGTTTTTATATAATATAAATTACATCATGTGTAGATCATATCATAATACATAAAACATGAAATATGATATATAGGTGCGTATAAGATATAAATGTACTATAATAAGATATATTTTTTGTATATATACATATGTATATAAATTACCAAAAATTGCATAATACTATTGTAGTTGGCCCTAAACCGAAATAAAATATTATGCTTTTATATGCTTTTATGCTTTCATGATTTTCAGTTTATTACATAAAAATTTCAACTTCCCTTTTCCATTATATGTACATATATGTATACCATACATATGAGTATAATTTTTTTGTATTGAATTATAATTAAAAAGTAAAAAATTAAAAAAGAAAAATTATTGGCTCAAAAAACTTAAATAAATTGAACCAGTTTTTGAATCTATTAAAAAAAAATCATAAATATAGGTCAACAATGAGAGTTATAAAGAAAAATTGTTAAAAAAAATAAATTAAATCAATGAAATCGCATAAAAAATTTCTGAATGTATTTAGTATATAGGATATTTTTAATACAAATATAAAATTGGAAATAAGAAAATTAAAATTTATTACTTTATTATTTTCGTATTTAATCTCCTTTTCAATACGCCTTTTTCAATACCCATTTTATAATATTTCAGAAATCTTTTCTTAGCCTCAAATCGTGAAAATTCAAATTATGATAAAAGAACTTAATTACAATATATTTATTAATTAAATTATTATGAAAAATGCAAATTAATTTGTTCAATTGACAATATTAAAATTATTGGCTTAAAATAACTTACTTAAATTATATGCAATTAATTGCTTGATATGTTAATATTTTTTACCAATAATAATGACAAATAAATTTATAAACTTTCATTTTCATTATATTCGAAACGTTACTATAATTTGTCACGAATTAAGTTTTGTTTCACACTTATATTAAGCACTGGTTCTAAATTATTGTAATTACAATTGAATACTACCTTTAATTTAATTTATGATCACTGGTAAAATATTGATTAGTAAGTATTTAAGAAGTATATAATATAAGAATCCGATTTATACATGCATATTATAATGGCAAATAATTTCCGACTAGCATATGATGTAGCCGTCACATGTTGTGGGAATGAAATTTCAAAAATAATATATATGTAGGTGTAAAATGTCGTGTAGACCTCTTTAATAATTTTAAAATTTAACATTTTCTTTTTATTACAATTAACTGAAAAGCCTTACCATAATAATATAGAGATATATACATATATGTGCTTTATGTTAGTATCTGACCAACTAATTCAAAATTAGTGCGTATTATATGATTTCATGTTGATTTAAAAGGTTGAGATTTACCTGTAAAGAAAAATTGAATAAAACAAATATATTAATAAAATATCATATTTATGTGATATGAATATTTAATTTGAGTAAAAATTATAAAAATAAAGTTGGGTCAAACCAATGGTTTGTATTGTAGCACTTTTCCCTTCAACAAGTGAAAATTCTGCTTTTAAATACAGTCTATGTATACCTATCACACTATTAAAATTATTTTCATTCATATACAAAACTATTTCTAGGATTGCATATATTTAGGATGACGCATATATGCAGTCTTTGAAATAAAGCAAATATTAATATAAAAAGGGGTTAACACAATGCTCGATTTTAAGGGTTAATTGTGTGAGTTAAGAAAAATAATTATATTTTTTAATTTCATGGAATTTACCTTTAGCTTTTTGCGTTTATAAAAATTTGGAAAAGCTTGCGGTTTCGGAAATATAAGGTGTCAAAAATTCAAATTTTACGAATTTCAAGAGGTGATAACTTGAGAGGGGGTGGAGATGGAAAAAAATTTTCTTCTAACAAAATGAACTATTTGTTAATATCTAAAAGCTCCTAAAATTTCAAGCTTCTACAGTCTGGGGTCTAGAAGAAAAACGACATCAAAAATTTGGAAAAAAAGGACTTTAGATAACGGTAAATTTGAACGGCCATTTTGTTTTTCTAAAGTTTAACCATAGCATACCGCGCAGGAGGAAGCAAGCCACTGCCTTCCTGCGTTTGCAAAATTTCAAAAGTGCTTATGGTTTCATTGCAACAAATATTTAAAAAAGGCCATTTCTAGGGTTTTGGGGGGGTATAACTTCTAGAGGGGGAGAGATAGGTAAAAATTTTGTTCTACGGAAATAAGTTTCTAGTGAAGATCTATGTACGTATTAAATTTCAGCTTTCTATCTTCAAAGGTGTAGAAGTTTTGTAAACAAAAAAAGTGTCCACGGACGGACGGACGGACGGACGGACGGACGGACGGACGGACGGACGGACGGACGGACGGACAGAGTGAAACTAATAAGCACTTTTTTCAAAAATTTTTTTGGAAAAGTGCTAAAAAGAGGTTAAATAAAATTTTATTCGAAATTAATTAGAGCAATGGGGTTTGATTCTAAGAATTAAATACACTAAGTGATGGAAATAATTATCATAAAAAGTTTGACATTATTATTATAAACACAAATCAATTCATTTACAGAACTATTCTATCTGCAATAATTTTTTTCGAAA
Source organism: Condylostylus longicornis (assembly GCF_029603195.1). NCBI lineage: Eukaryota > Metazoa > Arthropoda > Insecta > Diptera > Dolichopodidae > Condylostylus > Condylostylus longicornis. Next base: position 4,462,301 of record NW_026577982.1, read on the forward strand.
AATATCACATCACTTAGTAGTCCGATACTCAGAATAAACCCTAATTTAATGTTTAAATATAAAATAGCATAACATAAGACAATTAGGAGGAAATTAAAAGAGTTAAAATTATTATTAAGAACATAATACTTGTCTTATTGTGTAACCACATATGTACATATATAAAAATAAAAAACGATTTGTAACTTTAATTTCTTGTCACTTAAATTTAGTTGACTTTTCAATTCATACACTCATTACATTACAACTAAATATATAATGTTAACTCAAATTTTCATCAATATAATTTCAAAAATTTTAATTTAATTAAAGAAATTCATCTTAATTTGTTTTTCATACCTTCCGGTAGTGCAAATCAATAAAAAATTTTATTGAACGGAAAATTTACCTTCTAACCAAACAAAATCTTAAAACAATTACTATAAAACACATAATGTCATGCACGAGTGGAATGCCACTTTTCATTAAAAAACAAATTAACTTTGTTCCTCTTTAAAATCACTAGCTGGCTGTTCTCTCCCCTCAATACTTCCTATACTTAAATTAAACTTAACTTACATTTCAATTTTTTACATTTTACATATGAACGCAATTTATTTGAACTTTTATGCTCTCTTTTAATATTAACTACCCATAATCGTTCATATAAAAAAAAAATTGAAAGGAAAATTATTTACACATATTTGCATTTCAAGGGATCTACTACAATGAATTAAATATGTATTTTAAATATTCATTGTTAAGAGTTGAAGTATGTAGATATGCACGTATATATATGAAAACAAACAGATAAAAAACAATAAAAATTGGAGAAAAAAAAAAACTACTTAACCTCAAAGTTTGTGTAACCTTTTCCAAAACGGCGCTTAACAACACTCTTACAAACAAAAATAAAATTGGTAATTAAATGAACGTGAAAAACAAATAAAAAATAATAATTTTTACACATGAAAAAAAAATTTGTAAAATTTCAAAGAAAAATGAAAATGAACAGAAATAGAAGTGTAAAATGTGTAAAATAAATAAAATAACAAACATTTTTACTTTTTAATGACTAAAGCCAATAAAATAAATCAATCACCTTCAGAAAAACAAAAAAACAATAATAGCATAAAAGGGCAAAAAATATGACAGAAAGAGAAAGGTAAAAAATGTTTATACGTCCACACATGTTTTCCTTAAGATTCATTTTTCTATGATTATTCAAATAAAAATATGCCTGTAATGCACATTTAATTTAAAACAGGTACATTCCCTTCCCTACACAGGTGTTTTGCCAAAATTTCAATTTAACTGTAAAAATTAAGTATAAATTTATTGGCAGAACATATTCAAGAGTATCACCTTATACATGCACACCCGATAGACTATTAATGCTCATTTCAACCAGCATTTAATAAAAGATCTCAGATATTTTGCTTATTCAAATATCTTGCTTTGGGATGGGGGGGCAATGACAATGGTTTTGTGGCTGAAGAGAAATGAGGCAAAAACGAGAGATTTGCTGACATTAAACAGGAGAGATGTCAGTATTACACAATGTCACAAAGCAAGAACTTCGTATTTTTGTACTTAATACAAGCCTACATCAATTAGAAAATTTATATACGCATGTACATCAAATGACACAATTTAACAAATGTACATCAAATGATATTGTATCTTTAGTGTTAAGTAACTAAATAGGCATAAATGTAGGTATACTACGAGTACAAAGTAAAAATTATGCAATGTTATAAAAAGAATAATTTTTATAAATTCTGCTGCAAAACAATTAATCATTATAAATAATCAAATAATCACTCAAAAATTTTATTTATTTGAGTGTTAATTTCTTATAAAATTGTCAAAAAACTCTTCATATACATGCATATACATAAATATGTACAATTTTTAAAAAAATTGTTAAATTACTCAACAAGTACGAAGTGTGTACCAAAAGCAGAACTAAAGCCAACTTAACTTATTTAGCAATACGTTTTTAATAACTGAACAAGTTAATTTGACGTTTTGGTCAACTTGGAGTTTATTGGTAGACGCCCACAGATATTCGCCTCAAAATTTATTAAAATCGCAAGTAAAACAAAAAAAAAAATCTGATGTGGTCAGCACATAACCGACCGCATTGTGTATTGTCTAGTTAAATGAAAGTGTTACAGAATATTATAAAAATGTCTGTTAAATACTTCTTTCCAATTTTTAGAACATTAGTAAGCTTATAGTTAACATACTTAGAAAAATGTAAATTTGGCTCTTAGTAGAGTTTCGCTTTGTGCTACCCGAATTCCCTGAAATGCTCGCCAGTTAGTTTCGGTAACCAGAACTCAAATATCAAATTTCAAGAAATTCCATCAATTTGTTCTGTGGATATGGTGAAAAATTTAAAATCGGCCCGCAAATCAGTTCTCGAGCCCTGATCTTTCCAAAAAATTTACATGTTCATTGTTTTAATACGAGGAGTTCATATATTAAATTTCAATGAAATCGGTTGATTATTTCTCTTTATATACACAAAAATGTATATTTGGCCCGTAGTAAACGTCTAGTTGCCGATGCCTGATTTTTTCCAAAACATACGAATTTTTGCGGACGGTCGAGCTAAGCTTATATATAAAATTTCAAGTAAATCAGTTGAATATTTTCTTCAAAATGTTCAAAAATGTAAAACAGGCCCGCTAAAAAGTGCAGTTAACGAGGCCTGATATATACCAAAAGTTGAGCGATCCGTGCCATGGTGGAAACAAACTTACATATAAAATTTCATCAAAATCGGTTCAGCCGAACTTGAGATACACGCGTGCACACACAGACCGACAGACGAACAGACCGACAGACCGACAGACCGACAGACCGACAGGTTGCTAAAAATAGTTTATTTACACTTCCCTACTATGGAGAAGTACGTTCTCACCGAAAACTCGATATGCAAAATTTGTTACCATCACATAACCTACCTATTGTTTACACAATACGGTTGGTAAAAATTATTAATCTAATTTATTAATGATTAAAAATTAGAGAGATAAAAAAAGAAAAAGAGAAAAAAATTGCAAACCATTTTTGATTACTTATCTCTTTGTAATTTCATTTTGAATTCGAATTTGTATTAAAAAGAAAACAAAATGAAAACGTAATTATTATGACAATAATGACACAAGTAAATGTAATTATATTTTGATGTGTTATGTTGATCACTATCTGCATCGTACATACATACATATCTACAGAAATCGCATTATTGCTTAAGTGTTAATAAAAAATTATAACTGTTATAAGTTTTCTTTTTTATTTCATTTCATTTTTGTTTTTTTTAGTTTTGACGACAAAATTATGTTTATTTATTTTTTTTTTATGTTAATGATGACGATAATGTGAGCTCATCTAGTTTAATTTTTGTTTACATTAATAATAGAGGTTGTTTTTAATCGATATTTTCTTGTTTTTTTGTTTTGCTTTTGTGATTAAATTCATGTTTTTTTTTAGTTCAATTAAAAGATAAACAATACTTTTTTATATAAGATTTGCACCATTTCAAGAAAACATTGGAATCATTTTTTGTATGTATGTGTGTATGTTGTAAATTATTTTGTAATAATTAATGTTGTATAAACTGTTATTATAGGGATAAAATTAGTGACATTAGATGGTTAATAAATTTTAGTTTTAGAAAATTTGAAATAGAGTTGTGAGTAATTTGGGTAATTGATAAAATTTATAAGAGCTTTTTAGTTTCTTCCAAATAAATGTAAAGCCTCCAATATTGCATTTTTTTGTGATATTCAAAAGACAATTTTTGTAATTATCCGATAAACCACATTTTTTGAATGGCGCTAGTAAGTAATAATTTTTAGTTTAGAATAGCGCCACAAAAGAAATAGTTCATTGCATAATTACAAAAATTGTGTTCTGTATAGAGCGTTATAACCTTTATACACAATTGTAAAACCTATTTATGAATTAAAATTTCTTGGAAACAAAATTCGTACCATACTCCGTTACTAGTTTATATGGCAAATATTCCGCCTTACTTACTTTTCATGAAATAATAAAATTTGATTTTAGAAAAAGAATCGCTAATTAGAAAAAATATTTATAGATTTTTTTCCAAATAATTCGAAAATCCAAACCAATAAATTTGATTATTTATTTCGTAAATATGTAATTAAATTTATTTAAATGTTTTAATTAATTTGAGAGTGGCGCCTTTAGAAGAAATAAATATCGATTTTTATATTCAAATAAATTTTGAAACAAAACAAAAACCAAAAAAATAATGCTTTAATCTCGAATATATTAAGATTTAACGCTTACTCAATTGTTTTTTTTAACAAAAAATCTATATTATTGACAAAAGGTAAATATTCTATTTATGTGTGAGTTTTAAATATAAAAAAAAAAAACGAAACATTTCAATACATTTTTAAAGTCAATTTATTGCCTTAAACCACCAATGATAATATGAGTCGCATATGTGAATTTGAAAAACATTGTCCTTATATTATTTATTTTTTATCTATTTAATGTTTTAACAAAAATAAATACAAAATTAAAACAAAATAAATAAGTAGTGTTAATTCTAGCGTTTTTTTAAATAAGTTTTAATTTTTTTTTAACGAAATGTACAAAAATTTATTTATAAAAAATTATAGGAAATTTGTGGGAATTTAAGTGGGAATTTTTTCACAAGAAACTGGTGTTTATTTGGCCATATTATTTATGCAATTTTGGTTAGATTAGTTTAAAGCTACTGAAAAATTTTAGCTCAATTTATGAAAATAAGATTGATTAGTCAGAATTTTATGAAACTATTTATTCGGATTTTAATACATATCTACATAATTTATAAGTCCATAGAATAGACATAACATAGATGTAATTTCAGTTAAATTTAGTACATACTTATTGCTTAAAAACTTAGCTCTGGATACTCGTGTAAAGAACGGCTATACACTAATTTCACATGAAATGTCATATTTGGCATAAGTCAAAATTCTTCTCATTTCAATAAATTTGAATAATTTAGGTAATTTTCATTAAATTTGATGACAATTGTATTTGTACAATATTAGTTATTTTTGCATCTGTGATAGCAAAAAATGTTTAGGTACCACTTTATGATAAAAAACACCTTATATCTAGTGATTTTATCATGCAATAAGAAAAAGTATTGTCTAAATAAATATAATAAAATTATAAATACTATATAAACTAAAAGCAGATTTTTATATTTAATTTTAATTTCATTTTATACTCTTATATAAGATAACTTTTCTCTGAATTAATTCAAGGCTCTCATATATAGAAGTACTTATTTTGGAAAACGATTGTTTAAATAATAAAATTATTTGATAAAGTTTGATAATTTATTTTATTTTTTTGTTTAATATAATTAGCAATATTATTATAATATGATTCACAAATTTATAACAAATAATTAATTATGTTTTTCTTTTATTTACACAACTGAATTGAATTTATATATAAAATACAAGACCATATGTTGTTAAAATCTTAATATATGATAATAAGATATAAAGAAAGGTAACTGATATCTGATATACATATTTATATATTCATTTCTATATAAATATCAATTAGAAAAATGTGTTCAACTCAATTATTCTGTATTAAAGAAATTGCAAAAAAAAAAATTTTTTTGAAATAATTTTTTCCGGCAATAAATTGATATACTCGTAAGTAAGTAGGTAGGTACGTCATTTAAAATTTAAATGACGAAAAATATATTTTAAATTAAATAATAAACTAAATTGTTTGATTTCAAATCTATTAAAATTGTCACGTTTAAAATACATTCGCTTAATTAACAAACGTAGACAAAAAATTGATCCGAAAAAATAGAAACTTTCTTTTTCTTTTTTTTGATTTTTATTACGCCAAGAATTAATAATTTTCGAAAATTTTAATATTTTTTAAAATGACTTCTCATTTAATTATATTGAAATTAATAAAGTAATTGTTATAATGTTATAATTGATCATTAACTTAATCATGACGTAATATAGTTATAACCTAACGTAATTCTAGCTATAATATAACGTAACGTAGTTAAACGTAAATGCTTTCTGCTCTGTTTTAAATGTTCAATAATTACAAAATGAAAGAGTTAATTGTGATATATAATTTTGTATGAAAATTCCGCAAAATCCCAGGTACACATGGTAATTATTTTGAATACCCAAACTAATTCCCAGAATTTCGCTATCAAAAATTAATTAAAATACAGTTCCATTATTCTTAATTTTTAAGATAATTTTTTTCCTCAAATTTAGTTTCTCACGCATTACCGAAAAAAAATATATACGTATGTATGTATTCTTAGAGTTTTTCATTTAAGATCTGGGAAGTAATTGAAATTTTCTGAAAAGAATATTCTGATATCGGAACATAATCTGCTCTTTTATATAAGAAACCTTAGAAGAAAATAGAAAACTATTTACTTATTTATAATTTTATAACAAAACTGTTTAAAAAAGAAAAACGAAAATACTTTAAATAAAACGCAAAAATTCGCACCCCAACAAAAAGAAAAACACCTTAAAACAATTGTGAAATATATTTTATTTAATTAATATTTAAATACAATTAAAATTTGAACTTTTAAAACCTGTCACCTATCGTTTATTCTCATTCAAAAATATACATAAAATAATTCGAATTATTTACAATTCAACATTAATTACATTCATTCATTATACTCTTACTCACTCACTAAGTTTGTAATCATTATTACTAGCATGTAATATAAAATGTAATTTATAAAATGGCCTGTAGGTGAACAAGTAGTATGCACCTTAAAAAAAAAAATTACATACTTACTCTATTAGTATAGATTTCAGAATGTTGTACAAGAAGAAATAAGAAAAATAAAAAGTGGTGAAAAAAAAAAAATTATGATAAACAATCTTTTGCTCTTACAGCAAAAAATAAACACTAAAGTTTGTGGAACACTTTATAAAATACAACAACGATTTTACACGAATAGCAGTTATTGTAATAGCCGCCGCAGTTATTATCGGCGCCGTTAAGCAAAAAAAAAATTGATTTTCATTTTTCTTCTCTCTTACAATTTTTTTTAATGGGTACTCATAAGTCATACTGTTAGTACTTAGTATGTATGTACATACATACATATTTGTATGTAAAAATATAAATTGTCGTCCGTCGCTCTTGTTTTTCTTTCTTTTTTTTTATTTTCTATCCACTCTTAACACACACACAATTTATTTTACCTTTGATAATATTTTTATTTTATTTTTTTTTCTTCACCTTACTTTATAGTGTGTACACACTATTTTTAAATACACAAATTATTATTTTAAACATAAATATGTACATACATCCATACCCACATACATTCTTTTTTAAATATTATTTTTATTTATATACATAAATAATAATACATATTATTATTAATATTATATGTATGCATATTATTGGTATGAAGGTGTGTGCAAACAGTTACTGTCAACATTAAAATTTATTATTGTAACCTGGAAAATTTAGATAAAATCCGCGCGCAAAAAATTGCTTTCAGTTTCATTTTAATCGTGTTACGTTTAACGTTATACTACAGAAGAAAAAGAATAAAAAAATACTACTATAGTTTTTTTTTTCTATTATTTTTTTTATTTTCATATTTTTCTGTTATTATTATTAAAAAAAAAATATTTTCAAAGCAAGTTACACGGGAATTTTTATACAGTACTTACTTAACGTATGTGCGTTTGATAATTTGTATTATTTTTTTGTTTTTTGTTCTTTTTCTTGTTAATTTTATTTATATGTACTTATATTAAATTTAATACGATTTTAATTACGGTTCTAACCATAACAGTTATATATTGTTATACAGAAAAAATATACTTACGTAAATAATTTGCTTACATATATTTAAAATAAAAGGTATTTATTTAACTTTTCGAAAATAACAAGTAAAAATTGTTAAAGAAAAAAATATAAAGTAAAAATTATTTAAAAATTAAAATAAATTAAATAACTATGTACAAACATATTTGTGTATACAATATATGGGTAGATAAAAAAAAAATATTTGAGTTTCTTTTAAAAAGTGAATTTTTAATTGAGAATTAATGAAAAAAAGCAACCCCTTTTTTGAGATTGAATGAAATTAAGGAATTTAAATTGTCATATTTAAGTGTAGAATAGAATTCACTCATATGTCAAATTATAAAAAAATAATAATGTCAAAGTAATAAACAAAAAGAAATATAATGTCATCAAAATCAAAAATTTTTAATAAAATTAAAAGAAAAATTAATAAAATTTGTAATAAAAGAAAATATAAGTGAAAATTCTTTAGAAAAGAAGATTAAAACTAAAACAGTTAAATTATTAAAAGTTAAAAAAAAAACTATGAAATTAAATAGAAAAATAAATTTGTTTAGAAAACACTAGTTATCTTTTTTATAAGATTTGTTAAAGAAAATAATTTAGATTTTGCTCTAATACCATACCGTTTATATATTTTAGTAAGCATATTATATATAACACATTTGACATAACAAAAATTCTATATAGCAGAACATGAACAACAAAATGGACCGGTCTCTGTTCTAAAAAACATATTTCTTGTTACATCCATGGTACATTTTCTCAATTTGATTTGTATAAGTGTAATTAAAGTTAAAGTATATTTGCATAAGTGTAATCTACTACACTGTTATAATTATGTTCTTATACAACAGTACTACGTATTCGAACTTAGAAATCAAACATTTTGTTTTAAGTTCAATTAATATTAGAAAATTTTTAGTTTTGCAAAATTTAAATGAAAAATTAGGTCGTTCATTATTTAGAAGAATAAAAGAAACAACTACATATCATAATATGGTCATATATTTGTGCATATAAGCGTTTTATATTAGTTAGTATTCAGCTGTTAATCAAAAATGTAAATATATTGCTGTGAAAATTATATACATTCTTGGTTATGTACATAATATGTAGACATGTACTTACATACATACACAACCTATTTATTAGTTTATTTAATTTATGTATAAATATTAAAATATTATTCAATTTTTTTCTTTATTTTAATTTTAATTTTTTTTTTTCCATTGAAATTTTTTATCATAATATTATGTTCTTTATATCATATATAAAAAGTATCCACTATAATGTACATACTTTGTAATTTAGTTTCTAAAAATATAATTTTTTTACATATATGTATGTATACCTACAATATAAGAATATAACTGGAATAAGTCAGTAAAAATAAGTATTTATTTAAATTTAATGAATAAAAAATGTTCTTAAAGAAAAATTTATCAAACTTTTAAGTTTAGTATTTGAATTTTTTAATTTATTTATAAAATGCTAACAGGATTTAAACAAAAAAAAACAGATGTTCACACTGGTAATACAAAATTTTTTTTTTTGAAACAACAGGCTTATTTACATAATGTATGTTTATATTAACATACCATAATAATATGGTATTTAACATGACCAATGACAAATGGAACTTAAGAGTACACTAGTAGTATGTTTCATTAATTTACAATTTCGAAATATATGTATTTATTTAAATTAGGAGTGAAATGAGAGCAGGACAGAAAATTTAAAGTAAATATGAGTTAGATTTATTATTCAACCGACTAATTTACACGTCTAAAATTATTACAATTGAATTTCATAGACTTTATTCTACAAACAAAAGAGAAAAACGAAAGAGAGAACACAAAGCAAAATATTACTTTTACAGTAGATTTCCAACTCTTTAAAGAATGTATTCAAACACAAAATTTTTTCACAATATTTGACTATCTTTATATTTCTAAAGCCCTACAGTAAATATAAAGTTTTACGAGTATATAATATAAAATTAACTTCTTTCAACAATAAAATAATGTTGGTTAACCTTATATATTTGTTAATAACTTGCTAATAAGTTACATATGTGGTTTTCATGGTATACATCTTATTTGATTAAAATTATTTTTTTGATATTGAGGTCATTGTATGCAAAAAAAAAAAATATTGGCAAATAATTTTTATTTTTAGCACTTGAACAAAAAAAAATATCTTTTCAGTTTTTCAAAATTTACAAAATAACATATTTTGTACATATATGTAAAAAAAATCATCAAGCAAGATCCAAGATAATACCACCATTAAATACGTTCAGATGTTCAAATTCTTAAACAATATATGAATTTTGAATAAATTCTTTTAATTTAAATTTTAATGATAAAATGTAAAATATATTTTTGAAAATAAGAAATATTAAAAAAAATTTAACGCGTGATAAATTAATAATGGAAAATACAAATAACAATAATTATGTATGTATGTTTTATATATTAAATTAATTTAAATATAAATTAAATATTTACTACAATAAATATTTACTAAAAAATAGAAGAAATAAAGGAATTTTTAATCAATATATTATTAAATATAAATGTAATCAAAAATAAATATAGAAAAATAATAAAGAAAAATATTTCTATTTTAATTTAAGAACATTTCTTTTTACATTATGAGTCACTTATTTCTGTTACATCTTAAATATCAAACATTTGTTGGTATTTTCCAAAATTATGAGAGTCGAGAATAATTTTTAAATAGAATGCTCTCTTGTAGGGAAATTTTATTGCATAAGAGTAAAAATTGAAGTGACGTTCAGTTAAGAATTTCACAAAAGTCATTCGCCTGCATAAAATATGTGTATCTAAAAATCTAAAAATTAAACATCGTTACTGTGACATCAGCTGTGTGACAAAGTTAAAATTTAGCATGTATAAATTTTTCTCTTATTTGCACATTTTATGCGCAGACTTTCGTGCATATAAAATGTTTAACTCTAGACATTGTGCAGCATTACAATATATCTGCACAATTGAAACCAGGCTAATAAATTCGTCGTAAATAACAATAAAATATTTAATAAAAAAAACATCATTGCCACCATCAAATAAATTAAAAAGACAACTGCTTAAATCTTGAATCGAAATGCTAAAAGTGAGTTGCAACATACTCGTAAGAAAAATTTTAAGTTATGAAAAAATTCTTTTAGGTCAACGTTCTTCATAAAAAAAAAAAAAAACTTATTTTCCGCAAATTTATTAAAGCTTCTATTATTAAAGTTTTTCTTATTCTTTAATTATTTTTTTTAGGCTTTTCAAATTATTATTTAGATTTCATAACTTAATGAATGTCATTATATGAAAATTCAATATTGTCTCCAAAAATATATAATGAAAAGGTTATAAATAATAAATAAAAAAAAATTTTGTTTTTTTTTGAACATAATTTAAAAGTACACAAAATGTGCACACATGCAATGAACACATGCATTTTACACATGTGTGTATTTACTTAGAATAAAAATGATGCCAAAGTTGTTTCATTAAAAAATAATTATCTATCATAAATATGTAAATAAGTAGTATGTATGTATAAGGAAACTTTGTTAGACATTCAAATGAAATAAACGTGACGCTTGTGATTCGATAATTTATTTTTGACTTTTTCTGTTGTTTCTTTTTTTCTTTTTTTGTACATATAAGTTTTGTTCTGATTCCCCACTTTGTATTTAATTTTTTTTTTTAATAATAAATATTTAATTGAGGTAATTATATTTATTAATTTTTTTATACATTTAAATTCAAGAATAATAAATTACAATAACATCATTTAATAAAATTGTTGCATATGTGCAAAATTTGCGTAAAATGTACTGCAATAAAAAATACTTGTGTAGAATGCATTTTAATTTTAATCACGTTACTTATTAGACGGCGTACTTTTTGCGGTGTGTTCTTATATGTTACCTAACAGATGGCGTACTTTTTGCGGCGTGAGCATTTGTATGTGTTTTACGAGAGCTCATACTTGCTCTGTTCTTATCCGTTTTATAGAAGGTAGAATAAATAGAATAGAATACAGATTTCTTTTATTCTGGTTCTGTTCGGTTATTCCACTTAGGGATATTCCATCAGCACTGTCATTCAGTATTCTATATGCTTTCTATTTCTTTTTCGGATTTAATAAGCGAACTCAACCAAAATGAAATTTTACAGTAATCAGAAGCCCTTATCAATAAATGATGAATATTATTTGATATTAATGATAATTTTTTGATATTAATGAAATGATATGTTATTAAAGAACGTTGAAACATATTATTATGTTTATGACATCTCTAATGAAACACCAATCTTCTTAATGTAATCAACATGAAATTCATGATTTTATTACGATGAGTAATGGTGGCACGACATAATATAAGTAAAATATTTAAACTTAAAACATGTTCTTTTAACATTTTTCCTGTATATAAAAATGCGTGCATAAGAATAATGGAATAATTTCTATACATGTTAAAATATAAAATATAATTAAAATAAATAATTTTCGTGCTTTTAATCATATAAAATATATGAATTTTTTCAAACTGTTAAAAAATATATAGTTAAAGTGTTATATTGTAACGTGATGTTTATAACGTGTTATTAAGTACAATAATATAATAATAAGGTATTAAATGTTCAATTTATATTTTAAATTATCGAGAATAATAGTAATTTTTTACATTGAATTATAAAATTAATATAATTATGATGATATTTGCAAAAAAAAAAATAAAGTTAAATAATACAAATTTTCATATACTTAATGTGTGATATTGTAAAATATAAAAGTAAAAATTTATTAAAATCATTATTCTAAGTAATTAAATAAAAATTTCATTATGATTATTTTGATATGCAAAAAAACAAATTATAGAATTTTTATGAAATATTATTAAAAATGCACATATTTGCATTTTATATTTTCCATTTACATGTAATTTCTTTTTAATATTTCCGGTTGTCATCGTTTTAATAGAATTTTTTAAATTAAGAAAATTAATAACTATGAATTTGAAATGAAAATTAACAAAATTAATTTGTTATTATTATTATTATACAATGATTATTAAATTAGTTTTTACAGTTAAATTTGTAAAAACAACAGTTTTAGAAATGAATACATTTATGAATTGAATTGAGTAATTATAATTCATTTTGTCATCATTTACATAAAAATAACAATCTGATATATAAAATTAAATTATAATGTGTTATACAGTGTAGTTATTAATAATTATCAATTCTAATCGTAATTATTATGCACTGTTAATTAATGCGTTTCCTTTGCAACAAGAATATAACATTCGGAAATATTCTGCAGCAGTCGATAATATTTTATAATAAAAATTCTGAACTGTTTTGTGTCAAAATTCTGTTATCAGAGTAAAAGCTATCCTATAAATTCATAGAAGATATAACAGTCATTTTCCATATAAAAATATGAAGTCATCTACTGGAATAATTTTGTGTAAACACCTCCCCTCTATTTTGAAAGCAAAATATATATAAAGTGTTATATTTTAAGAAGTTTTATTAAAATCTTATTAACTTTTAATTTTTGCGGACTTTAATTGAAATCAATATACGAAATGTATAAAGTAAAACAATTCTTTTAATACTGTTACCTACGCCTGAAATAATATTTGAATAAATTATAATTATATACAAATATACTTTAATTTAATAGGTTTGCTGTCTGCCCAGTGTAAATACACAATATCATCTAAGTATAATAATAAAAAACGAATTATACACTTTTCACTTTAATTGTCCTAAATTCTGCAAAAGAAAAAAAAATATACTATACTTTCATTATTACAGATTATCTATTGTTAACCTATCAATAACCTAGTGTCCTCAATGAAAAGTTTTTTCTTCTGAATTCATTATGTTATAAACAAAAGAGGAGACACTATTCAGTCACATACATATAAGGAAAATGAAAATTCAACCTTTATTAAGTACTTTTTTTTTAGTATAACAATAAGTAAATAAATTACTAATACTCATACGTATTAAATGCAGATATACAGGAATGTATAATAATAGCTATATGCATATTTTTAATATACTTAAGATTTTAACTTTTGATTTTTATTGAATTCAGCAAAAATTTAATATTGTTGACCTTTTTTTCGAATAAAAATATTTTCACATTCATGACGACTTAAGGAAGTTTTTTGTTTTAAATCTGATATACAATTATATTTGTATGATTGCTATACTTATATGCATGAATATTATTTTTGCAAGTTATAAGGATTCCAAAAAAAGTAGTACAATCAAGTGCTGCATGAATTATAATTATATTTATAGCTATATTTATATTTATGTCTAGAATATTATTTAAATATTTTGAAAATTTTTAATTTTTTTATAGATATTTAAATGCATATAGCTATATACTTGCATATAATTATACGGGAATGAGAAAAATTTCAATTTATAATTGGAAAATACTTTTATGTTAATGATTTATTGAAAATTTATACAATTTTATGGTTTTTCTTTAAATAAAATATATTCTTCATATAATTACATACTTATAACTTTCATATTAAAGATTTTTATGGAAAAAAAAACATTCATTCTAACCTTTAATCTCTGAATCTTTGTATTACAAAACTGTATGTACATACGTATGTATATGTGCCCCATTATATTGTATATTGTCTATATTTTATGTCACTAAATTAAGGCGTAATTCCTATACTTAATTTCAGTTAAAAGAAAATTTCATTTTGAATTTTAATTTAATTCAAAAAAATTTCATCATTTATTTGAAAAATTTCAAAAAAGAATATCGAAGGAAAGCGACACCTTTTATATTATGATAAGTTCATATGATTTGACTGCGATACTCATATGTTAATTTCGCTATACTACGAAAATGTATTATGGGAATGTTTATAAACTAGAGTAGCAGCATTTTGTTTATAAACACAAATATAGCGCAATTTAAGCTATATATATAGTAATTTACTGCGTTTATAAAATGGCTTATTGGTTTCATTTTCGATATTTCTGAATTTTAACTCAATATTGAATCCAAATGTGAGATTAATAAGGGAAATTTTTTAATTACATACTTTTAGAAATTTAAACTATATTCTAATATTCTTGTTAATAACTACCGGTAAGCTCTTCCGAACCTTACAGCCTATTCGAGTTCACACAGGGAAGTAGGTTTCGAGTGTTGTAGATCATGCCCAACACTTAGACTGATGGAGGGAGGGGGCGCAATATATCATTATACACGATTCCTCTTACTTCGGTTGTACAAATCTACAGATCTAAAAAAAATTTCGGAAATTACCGCCATCAACTTATTTAATATACTTACCTATATGTTCAAACTACAAAATTTTATTATGATTGTAAATCAAATTGTGTTAATTTTTGAAAAATTATAATAATTGCCTTATGAAGAATTGTGAATATATGCAAAATGAAATTATAACATATTGAGTTTATTCTAATTTAATAAACAGTTGATTAGCAAACTCTTCTCTTCTCTCTCAGTTTCATGTTAATAACAATAATAAATATTTTAAAATAATTAAGATGCAAAACATGTCAGTAAAGAAAGAAAAAAAGTTTAGACAAAAATAATTTCTTAAAAAAAAAATTTGCATACACGTGTTCTTCTTTAAAGTTTTTTAAAATTGACAAGTCAAAATTCTGATTACATTTCAAATAAAAATTTATGGAAAACATTTTTCTTTTTCTTTTTTTTTAAAGTTGTGCAAAAGAAACACGTGCATAACAGAATGTTTATAAATATTTTTTTTTTGTATTATGAACCTTTATAAACACGAGATTATTGAATTGTATGTATTTGTACAAGCGTGTGTAAATACACAATTTGCAATTGGATTACAAATTAAGTAGAAAAAATATATTCTATATATTGTTTTTAAAAAATACGAGAGAGACAAAATTACCTCTAGTTGACCTCAAATATATTAAAAATTTTTTTTTTTGGCAAAACAAAATTAATTTGAATTCTCCCGATCCAAAAAACAATTAATACAAAAGTAATGTTCTTGTTTAACTTTTAATATTATTGTACTTAAATAAATATACATATACAGAGTGATTCAGTAAGCTACGAGCCATATAATATTCAGCAGACGGTCGAACACTCGGAACATATAGTACCAAATTGAAACTATTCCCGAAATAAAATTGTCATAGTTTTAAAATACTTTAGTTTTTTTTGTTTAAAAACTGAAACCGTAAGGATAGAAGCCTGAAATTTTTCATGAAATTTCGGAACCTCCAAAATACTGTTCATAGAGTTTTAGAAACTATCCTTAAGCTTCAATTTATGTTATCAAATCTTTTGTGGTACTGGAAATATAACAACAAAAATTTGAATCTCAAAATTTTAAAGGCTTTGATAAAAAGTCTCAAACTCAAAAAATTATACTTAGCTTCATTATTTTCAATTATTAATAAATTTTCATTAATTTAAGACGCTTTAATTCTCAATTAATAATAAATTTATCGAGGGCTCCAAACTTGTAGTAACAAGTTAATCACCTCATATACTTATATTTTAATGAAATTTTGAACAACTTCACTTTGATTTTAACTCCATTATAGAGTACTTATATGTAGTTGAAAAATAAAAACTAACCGTGACCTTATCATTCTGTTTTATACAAACTATTTCCATGTTCTTTAATAAAATATATAGGTGAACAAGAATTGAAGCTGATATATATATATATATATATATATATTTGTTTAATTATATTAATTAAGCATATTTTAAATGAAAATTTTGTACAGTATAAATTTTAAAAAATTAAATCCAAAAAATTTCAGGTCAGAGGTGCTTTAAGGCAATAAACTTGTTTCTTATAGTATATGAATCAAGGTCATTCAAAAAACAAAGTTAATTTTGGTATATTTATATTACTTATGCCTTTTAAACCTTTAATTCTTTTTTAACTATAGGTATATTATAAAATAATTGTATATTATTTTTTTTGCAATTTAATAATAATATTTCATATATATATACATATATATATATATATTTTTACAACCTGAAGCGACATAATTTTGAAATAAAATTAATGGTAATTTTCAAAAGATTGAAAAAAAAAAATTACTAAATTACAACCGGATAGTGTCAATTTCTTTAATTTCTTTAATCTTTTTTTTTCGTAATTCTTAAAATAATTTTTCTTTTGTTAAAATTGAATGTCATTTGAAAAAGTTGAAGACACTACCAAAATATGGAAAACAAAAATTAAAATTAATTTATTTTACCTTAAATATTACTTGAACAATTCCACAAACGTACATATGAATTTCACATAGAACTTAAAAATTTTTAGCACATTTACAACAAAATTGAATAAACAAATTTTCTTACATTCATCTGCCCGTATGTCTGTTTGTTCTAAATAATAAATCGCTTTTGACGAAACGTACATCTAAAAAAACAAAAGGAATCCTGCCCGTATTCAAATTATGAACGATATTACGTTGAAATTACATTGACATTCAAAAATCATTATGATATTACTTTAACATTACTGAATACAAAAGCTACTGTCGCAATACTTTTGTAGTACATTACCGAAAACTATAGATACGTTGTAGATATACCGCATTTGTTCTTTAATTAAGACAGTCTATAATATAGGCTCACAAAAAGCATATAAGTAACGTTAAATATTGTCTTATCAGAAATCAATTTGAAATGATCTAATTTATCGTATTTATAGAATTTCATCGATTTTATATGGCTTCCTTAATAATAATGCTATTATCCTTGAAATATGCAATATTTTTATATATAATCTAATAAAATTTGGACTTGGAAATTTGCTATTTTACAAACCATTTCTTCCGAGTCTATTCATTTTTATTAAAAATTCATAAACTCTTTTCTTCACAATTAATTTATTAAAACTGCCATATTTCAAAATTTTGTTTTAAAAAAAATTCATAAAAAACTTCTCTTTTCCAATTTTATTAGAGAAAATAAATACATTTTGCCAACGTATTAACAATTCTTAGAAATATTTCCAAAAACACGCAAAAAAAAGGAAATTTATCAAATTTGAAAAAAAAAAAAAAAAATTTTTAGAAATATTTTTTTTAAATACGTAATAAATGTTGTTCTAACTGCTACAGTAAGTATAACAATAACTTATAATTAAAATAATTAAAAAAAAAATCTTTAATTTAACTGGTTATAACCGGTTTGTCTTATAAGAATTAATGAAATATTAAAAATTATATATGTATGTACTCTTTAAAATACAAATTATTTGAATACATTGGTTAATGTTTGTGCAGAAAAAAAAAAACTTCAAATAAATATTTGTATAGTTGATTTGATTTTTGGGTTTTCCTAATTTCTATATACAAATAAAGAGATATTAATTATAATTAAAATTAAATTAATCTTGCAAACGTTCTTTCAAACGTTTGAAAAATAAAATTTAGAAATTCAAATGGAGAATTGTAGAAATTTTGTTAAACAGATATATAAAAATTTTTTTAAACCAATAATAATTTGCCACCTTGAATGAGCAATATTCCAATAAATTCGATTAAATTTTTACAATTTACTTGCATTTCTGTTTATATTAAGTACTCAAAATTGTTGAAATTTTTGATAGAGATTTTCAATCAATTCTAACTATGTTTGAATTTCAGTCAAGCATTTTAAGGTTTCTTATTATTCTTACAGTAATGAAATAAAATTTTGTTAAGCCAAATATTTGAAATTATAAATTGAACAATAAATAATAATTAAAATTCTCATTTTCATTTATATATTGAATATATTCACTGGAAATGAACGAGAACAAAAAATAACATTATTCAATTCCATATTTTTTAAACTTTTTAATTGTTTTTCACTAGAAATCAGAGAAAAATAAATGCGAATCTAATTAAATATTCTAATTAACACTTGATTCGTTTTTTTTTTTTTGAATTGTAATTGTTTAACTTTCCTTTACTATTATAAATTAGCCATATTATAATTTATGCTTAATAATGAAGTGTAGAGAAGGGTAGGAATAACTAATAAAATTGTGACTAAATCAGACTGAGAATCTTTCTTAGGACTTTCATTTCTCATATATTCAAAAAATAAAAGTTAAACTATGGTCAAGTAAACGAATACAAAGGAAAATTTCATTTTATGAATACACAAATGATTATATAGCAAAGATCATAAAAATCTTATTGAATTTTAATTTCATATTCCATTATAAAATTACACAATTAAATTAAATAGTATATATAGAGTTAGCACTAGATAACAAAGTGTTAAAATAAAATTTAATGTTTTCTGCATATAAAGTTTTGATCGAAATGAATACAAAAAGTATATTTTTATTATAGCTCCTATTCCATATAATCAATGTTTTCTATATATAATAAGAAATTTTTAACAAGTTGATCGAGTCAATTCTGTAATATCCGCATACGAATAAAATCTTCTATAAAAAATGCTTAGCATGAGAATAGCTTATACTAAATAGTTTGAACTAATATATGAACTAGTAATAAATGTAGTATGAACTAATAATAATAGTTCATACTAAACTTGAACACCGTAGTTTAAATGAAGACGATTATTTCCGAAATTACATGACAGCTAACTCCCGTATAATTTGAACTAACTTTCTATAACATCAATAGCTGCTCTATATATATACTGTTTAAATAAATTTACAAGTACCGGCACTAAAATCTACCGTGTGTCATAACAACCGTGACTCCAACAATCATTAATACACAATTACAACTTGCACATGTACAACCATATGCAAATATGTAAGTTAAAAAAAAAAAATTTAAAAAGTAGGATTTTATATGAGAAAAAAAAAAATTTTTTTTTTATTATTATTCTAACCATAAAATATTTTAATTATTCAGACTGATTTTAAAATAGAATGTGCGATTTTCATAATAATAATTTAAATGTAACTATAATTAATTCTTAATATACATACATATATGAACATATATTATGATTAGTTTGTATGTCAGTGCATATACCAGCATATAAGGTAATCAATTATAATTTTTAATACAGAAAAATAAGTAAGCTACAATTGTGTTAATTATTCTGAATAAATTTTATATAACATCCTTTGTATATTTACATTAATAAAAATTTAAAAAGAACTTGGTAAATTATTCTAAATTTTACTAAGTATGCGAAAATTAAAATAAAGAAGTTTATTGATATTTTTTAATAGTTTTATGATTAATAATTAAAAATTAATTTATAGTATAGATACATAAATTTAATTTATGATTAAACAAGAAAAGAAAATCCCTGTCTTGTATTAAGAATGAAAACCTCTAAGTAATTTTTAAAATTAACTCGGATTAGAAATAACTTATACATATAAATGCATCGAAAATTAATTAAAAATAAATTAATAATTTTGTTTTATTTTATATTTCTATTTTTATATTAAAAAAATAATAAGTTATAGGATTAAAATTTATTTTCAAATAAATAAAAATATGAAATTATCATAAATTATGGACTCAAAGAAAATATTTTATATACACCTACTTACAAACATACACTATGTATGTATATATAGATAAAGAAATCAACTACGAAATAAGTATATAAAAATAAATATAAAATTTTAAAAATTTTTTTTTGGTTAAAACCACTCTATATTTCATTATTTTTATAATTTTTTAATTTATGATTAAAAGTGAAAATGTTTTTCTTTATTTTATTATATTGAAACATAATTCTTTACATATGCCAATACATACAACACATAAATTGAATAAAAATAAGAAATTGCAGAATTATGGGATATAATTATTATGTAATTTAAATAAACTAAATAAAAAAAAATAAATCTAATATGAGTTATTCGACAAGAATTAGAAAAATAGTTCTAGATATTTGAGCTAGCATACCTTGTAAATTTGTTTTTAGTACAAATAATAATAAAGTATAGCTTAGAGCTCATTAGTAAAAATAAATACAATTATTCTCCCAACATTATTATTATAGAACAGCATTTGAGATTATTTTTTTGATTTTTATGCAAATAAATTATATGAATACTTATGACTCATGATAAAATATGAGTATTCCGAATAAAACAGTGCGCTGACAAACTCACTAAAGCCTCTCTCTCGTTTTCTCTTCTTCCTATAGCAGTTCAGAAAGATTGCCTGAATTTTAGATGTGTATCAATGAGTTGGTCCTCCAATCCACTGAGAACGTTTTTTTTTTTTTTTCAAATCTCTGAAATCGTCTATTGTACGTTTCAAGTATGTCAAATAAATTAAATAATTTGGAAATGTGATATTCTCATACACAGACCGTACATATTATGTTCAGATATTAATGAGAATTTTAAACGCATACTCTTGAACTTTAAATAAAAATCTAACAAACTATTTAAAGATTTTAGATTAACAAATTTAGGTTAAGAATTCGAGAACAATTTAAGATTTAAGAGCAAATTTAAAAAACATATATATGCATACATTTAATGAAAAACAACACAACACAGTTCCGGGTATCAGGTACACCAATTTATCTCTCTCCCAATACTCAAATTCGATAAGGCACTCGACACATACTCGAATTCAATTAAAAAATAAATTTTTGATAAAGAAATTATTGCGTATTAAAATGGTTACCTTTTTCTTCCAAGAATATAAGGGTAACATTAACAATTATATTTATAGTATTTATGAAAATAAATTAATTAAAAAATTTAAAAAAAAAAGAAAAAAAATATTTTATTAATTATGGAAAATTTAAATAATTTTATCATTATAAACCAAAAATCTAAGTATTAAACAGAGTGTAAATTTATTAATTTAATTTTTTTATTTGATATTTTTTATTTTTTTATTTTTATAATGAACCAAATAAGAAGAACATAATTTATATCCAATTAATAATTTTATGACAGTATAAGAAACGAAAAACAAAATTAAAACCAAAATGTTAACAACATTAATTTCCTTTTTTTTTTGTTTTTGAAATCCAGAAACCATTATAGAAACGCAAAAAAAAAACATCAAATCTAAAATCTCCATAAAACTCGGCGCAATTAACACTTTTAGTTTATTTTTGTTTTTTTTTTTGTTTATATATTTGTTTTTTACTATCTTGTATTTTTGGTATTTCTAGTTTATATATATATATATATATATATATGTATACAAGTTGCTTGGTGCGGTTCATAAAACAAGTTCAACTAGATTTGATGACAAAATAGGTTTATTTTCATTTCATTATATACACATATACGCATCTACATTTATACAATTAATTCATATATTAATTCATCTTTTTTTGTTTTATATATATATACATATATATATACATATATATATTTTATCGAATTTAAATTACCGCCAAAAATGGAAAGTGAATCTTATAATTTTTAAATAATTTTTTTTTTTTTCATTTTCATTTTCAATTTGCTTTTGCTTTTGGATTTAAATTAGAGGGAAAATTTCTGGTGTTGTAGATATTATATATATATATATATATATTTTTTGATTATAAATGATAATGATTTCGCCAAGGTTATAATTTGCGACTTGATTTTTATTTTACATTTACGAAAAGTAAAGATAACCAAAAAAAAAAAAAACAAATCAAATGAATCAAAAATTAGCATTTATATAAAAATAACGGTAAAAGATAAAAATTATGCGAAAAATAAAAAAAAAAATAAATAAATTGTAATTTTCTTTTATTGGTTTTTTTTTTTCTTTTTTTGCGTATATTATTTATTATGTGCTTTTGTGCAATTATGCAAAAAAGGAATATGAATTCAAAAGACTTAAGAGAGAAACTTGATTTATAGATGATTTTAAATTTTTTTTGAAAAAAAAAAAAACAAATTTAAAAATTGGGTGAAAATTTTTGTTAATTAAACTATTTTTTTTTTCCCCCAAATATAATAAATAAAATTTAAATAATATACTTTGTATATTAGAAAGCGGAAGATAATATTTAATGTCAAAAAAAAAAAAATCTTTGCAAAAATTTATTTAATTTAAAATGTATAATGTTTTAATGATATAAAAATAAAAAATATATGTTGGGTTTTTTGGGAAATTTTTGAAGTTGCAATAATTGTATAGACATGATATACATATGGACATGGTTTATACCTACATACGTACATAAATAGCGATTTAAGAGTTTTCAAATTTCAATTCAAAAATTCAATTTTAAAGTGATTATAATGAAATGAATATAGACAAAATCATTAAGATAATTAAAATTTTATAAAATATAGGTATGTGTATAAGAAAGTTTGAATGTTATTAACATTTTACATAATATTTTTAATAGTATTTTAATAGCAATAATTAAACAAAATTAGTTTTTAACAAGGAAATTTAATTAAAAAAAACGCGTAACAGGTTTATATGTATACCAAATATTGATCATAACATTTACAAATACTTAGTATGAATTAGATTAATTCGTTATTTATGTGATTTAAATTAAAAATTAGTATATGCAAACCAAATTTACAATTAATACTATAATTTTAAACAAAAATTAATAAAATTTATACAATAAATTTAAGCTTATTTTTTAACTTTAAAATTTATACAATTTAAAAAAGATTATGTACAGATTTCGATAGATTATTAAAAAAGTACGTATAGATTTTAATATTTTTAGCAAAATAGGAGTAAACCAAACAATTAACAGAGTAAAATTTCATAATAAACAACGTATACAATTTATATAATACATACACAATTGAATAACAATATATATAATGTTAAAAAAAAACAATGTATACTTACCATAAATATAAAAATTAATGCATTAACCATGTCTTTTTTTTTCGTTTCTCTTTTTTTTTCTTAATTCAATATAATTTTCGATAAATTTGATTTTATCTATTAATATTATTATTAAAAGATTTAAATTTATAATTTGATAAATTGGTTGATAAATTTTAATAGGAATTTAATTTGATCATTCCAATCATTCCGAATATAGTGTTAAAAATTGGGCAGAAATATTTTTTTTTAAATAAAAATTTTTTCCTTTTCAAAATATTTTAAAATTTATAAAAAAGAAAAATATTTATAATCGTGGGCAATCATGTTATATATTTGAATATTAAATTGTTTTTCTTATCCAAATTATACTAAACTACTAAATTGAGATACAATTATTGATAGTACATCAATGATTGATAAATTGAGAAGATAATAAATACTACTACTAATATTAAGATTTAGGAGACAGTACAATGTTAAGAAATTAAATTTAATTAAGGATAATGATTTAATTTAAAAATTAATTATTGAGATCAAATTAAATTAATTGTAATTAAATTTCCTCAAATTTGCAGAATCTGTGTTTATTGATTAAGGCAATCAATTTACGCTCTTTACTTACATATTTTAAAAGTAAACCGGTTTTATTGCATTAATGTTATAGCATCAATTGATATAGCATTTACATTTCAGTGTAATTTTTGTGTTAAAAATGTAACTATTTTGAACTATTGCAAAACATACTATAATCATTATACCTACAATCTAATCATATCTTCTGAATTTAATAAATATTTCAAAATTAAGTTGTATTCAATAATGAAAATAATTGAAGGTCACACATCTTACACCATGTAATTTTACTACATTTTTATTCCTTTAAAGATATTATGAAAAAATATTCATAAATTTTGAAATATTTATTCATAATGAACTTGAAAAAATTATTTATTCAACGCAAAACAAATATTTGAAAGTATTGTCAACACAATTATGATTATTTAAAATATCATTTGTTTGTTTGAAAATTGGAGTTAATATTAAAACATTGATGACATTTTAAATAAATTCGGATCCAATGAATGTATTTCGAAACATGATTATTTAGGTAACCATGATTTATTTGGGAAACATGATTTATTCAGTTATATTTTTGTTTTAACATTGCATATTCTCTCGTTGCATAATTCTAAGATGAGATCGGTAATAAAATAATAGAGTAAACAAATTTACCAGCTGATCACGTCAGTTAAGATAGGAAAAGTGTTACCGTTAAATCTTTCTTTTTAGAGAATTATAAAAAAAAATACAGTTTCTGAGAAAATAATTTTTGAAATGCATATTGCTAATTTTAAAGAAACGACTACATGTGAAGCTTTCGTAATTAAAACATTTTCATTGATTTTCAAAATTGTTGAGATTATTCATAATAATCATAAGGATTTTTCATTCAATGATTGGCCAAAATTTTATTTTTGTACATGTTATGCACTTCTATGTGCACACATTATTTTTTTTTTTCATTTATATATGCGCTATTTTTTACTCATTATCACATATCAAAAATATTAAAAACCAATAAAATAAAGCAAAAATCAAAATAAATACTAAAAAGAAAAATAAAAATAATTTTATTTTTATTTTAATTTCGAAATTCATTTTTTTATTAATATTATCATTTTTATTTCTCAATGGTTGTTTTCTTAACCAGATTTACATATTTACATATATTTTGAATCAAACAAAATCAATAAAAATGCAACCAAATAGTTAACACAAAAAGAAGAAAAAAAAATACAAGAAATTGACAGAAAACTCTTAAAAACCAGTCACGAGCCGGTCAATGTAAATATAATTCAAAACTTAATTGCCATGAACAAAATTAATAAGTTAAGAGAAAAATGCAAAAAAAAAAAAAACAAACAAATTGTGTAAAAAAACATGCAAACTAAATGAAAAAATTAATAAATAAAAAAAAAAATTATATTTCATAGTTGTCAATACATTTGTCACTTTTATTGATATTTGACATTTCATTATACATTTTAACATGTTACCTTTAAAACAAATAATGTAATTTTTGACATCGTTTTGTAAATTGCGTGTAAAAGACAAAAAAAAAGTAACAAATAAAACTTAAGAAACCTTTGGTTTTCTAATCAAAGTGCAAAAAATTGCAAATGCAATGGACAACTTTCATTTGAAAATTAACTTGCAAGCAATAATTTCGAAAATATAATTTCGATTTTATAAAAATTCAGAGAAATGCAGTAGAAATTTGTTAAATTAATCCTTTCGCGTAATCACGAGTGACTTTTCTGTTTAATATTTAGATTTTTGGTTTATAATGATAAAATTATTCGTGTTTTCTTAATTTAACTAAAGTCTGAAATGTTATTGCTAATGCTTTTTTCTGAACCCCTTCTCAGAATATGTGGCCTCACAGAAATTATTTTCCCTGAATTGAAAATTGTAGATTTCGCCGAAACCTTTTCAAAAATATTCAGTATGACTACATTTATCGACTTTTAATTTTAACATAAGGCAGCTACAAAGGACTTGAAAAATTTGGTTTTTAACTATAACTTCGGAACCGACAGGTTGTTCAAACTTTTTTATTGCTTTTACCATAAATCTGATTTTAAAAATCGTAGAAAAAGTTATGCCATATACAACCAAAGGCATATTCCAAAGTATTTAATAAAGTTTTATTAATGAGAAACAAAAATTTAAAATATTTTCGATTTCATTTTTTCTTTTAATTACAAATCGTTTACGTTTTTCTCAAATTATACGATCATATGTTAACAAGATCTAATAAAAAAATTTCTATATGCATGTAAAAGTCCTTTTAATGATTTTAACGTTGCGTAAAATTTGATAATAAGAAAAAATACAAGCAAAAAAATCGTACAATCATAAGAAATATTTACTTATTTTTTACCTATGTGTATGTGTACCCATGTGTATATATACATAAAAACGTACATACATATTATGTCTGCAGTTACAATTTAAAATTGAGATTAAAAGAAATATTTCAAATACTTAATCAATTTTTTTTTTTTTTAATTAATTGACCTAAATTCTTTATATTTAGGAATTTGATTTAAATTCCAATTTAAAAATTGTTTATGAATTCTTGTTATTATGTGTATGTTTGTATGAATGTGTATTTAACAATTTAATAGATTGTTTACACATTTATCATTTAAATTATAAATTTTCCAGGATTTTACAACAAATATTTTAGAAAATTTTACAGTACTACTAAAATTTTATGTAATATTCAAAGTATTCATTTCATTGAGTTTTAAAAAAATTCATTTGATTGAGTTGCAGAATTTCATTCAGTTTATTGAAACAAATGATTAATTTTAAAATGTACAAGCAGTGTAAATTTTTGTTTTTCTACTTTACTTCTTTGTGAATTACTATTCCAACACTTCACGTGTAAACGTAGCCTTCTTATTGTATGACTTATGGTCAGAACCAGTTAATTCTTCTTATTTGTATATTCACTAACTGCTCACCAAGTTTCATTTCCATAAAACGTTTATTATCGGTTTTGAACAAGTGTTGAATATTTTTAGTTTTATTTTCTTATCCAAACGAAATTAGTTCCCTCCTGACCACAATTTTCTAAATTCTGCTTTATCAAAACCAAGTGCATTTAAAATGCCGTTTTTTGTTACTGTACGCCTGGAAATTATACTGCCAAGGTAGTAATTGGCCGGCTAGTGTTGCGGTTATATGTAATTGACATATTAACGAAGATAATTTAATTTTGAGTGATAATCGAATATTAAATAAAAAATAATATTTTTTTTAGCAAAATAAGTCATTTAAGAATATTTTTAACAGAAATTTAAATACACAAACAACTTAAATTTGTTTGTATTCTTAATTAATGAATTAAAAATTAATAATCTGGTTCAAGAACTTACGAAATTTCTTAAAAATTTTAATTACTTATATTAAAACACGAAATATTCATTAATTTAATACACAAATATCTCATTTAATTTAAACCCCAAGTTATAATATTCAAAGTTCATTTGAAGTAATAAACTAATAAAAATTAATTATACGATGCTTAAATTAAATATAAATTTAATTTTCAAAATAACAAATGATTCATTATTCTTCATCCAAAATATCACCTACATACTCGAGTAAATAAACGTATTCTACGGCAAAATTAATTGAGTTGAAAATTTTCTCATTCACAAAATTATTAGAAAGTGATCCGTGTTTGATGCGTTAAAATCAATTCATTACACAAAAAAACAAAACAAATAATAAGAGTTACTAATACTAAGCCTAAATATTATTTTGTTATATAACAAAGAAACCATTACATTTAAAACTAATTCCGAAATTTTAAAGCAAAACAACTGAGCAAAATTTAATATAAAAATTTTTATAAGATAAAATTGTGTTTATTTTTTTAATTTTTGCTAACTCAGTGAACTAAATTATAGTTTTTTGAGAATATGAATTAATCATTAATAACAATACAATTTTGAAAACATTTAAAAGATACCTGAGAAGTAACAAAAGTAACAAAACAAAAAAAAACGAATCAAATTAATATCTAAATCGCGTCATATTCGCGTCAAATTAAAACGTTTATACACACACACAATATTACACCCAAACTTACGTTGTATAGTAAAAAAATTTTTTTCAATAAAAAAAAATACAGCATAGCTAATAAAAAAAAAATTAAAAAATTAAAAATAAAGCGCTATTTTAACACGTTCTGGTCAAGGGCAAAATAAAGAAAAAATAAATTTATTAACAATGGATTAATACTCGTAATAAAAAAATAATAAAAAAAAAATCAGTTGAAAAATATATAAAAAAATTATTGTTAACATTTTTGACAAAATAAAAAGAAAAAAAAACAAAAAGTAAAGCACGTTTAAAGGTAAACTTTTGACCATTTTAATATGAGCAAAAATCCACATAGCACTCTACACATAATGATAGTACACTCTATAGTACAAACCACTTGAAAGGGAAGTGAACTCAAATAAACTTCTTTTGAAAAAAAAAATAATAAAGAAAACAAAAGAGATTTATTACTTAAAATTGTTAACGCTTATACAGAGATTAATGGCGTATAACAATATTTTAAGTTTAACTTTAACTGCCTCCAATTTAATAATAAATCATAAACAATTTTTATATTTATATTTAAAATTAAGCAAAATATTATGAATTGTGATTTTTACCGACTGCATTGCATACAACAAGGGAGGTTATGTGATGGCATCAAATTTTGTACATCGAGTTTTCAATTGAAACCCATTTCTCTATTGTAGGGAAGCATAAATAGACATTTTTAAAGAGATATTTACACGTGTATCGCCAATTCGGATAACCAATTTAAATGAAATTTTATATTTGAATTTATTGTGGGTATGTCACGAATTTTTCGAATTTTGCAATCTCGTAAAGGAGAACTTTTTATGAATCACTAATTTTGACGGTACTAAGCGACGGAATTCCATGAAATTTATTATATGAATTCTGTCTGTTACCGAAACTAACTAACTAATTTTCAGATAATTCGAATGGCACAAAGCCAAACTCTATACTAAGAACCATATTTATATTTTTCTACATATTATGTTAAGTAAAAGCTTACTAGTGTCCTTAAAATTGGAAGGAAAGGAAAAAGTTTAAAAGGGATTTCCATAATCTTTTGTGACACTTTTGCTAAACTAGACAATACATAATCCGATTGGTTATGTGCTGACCACATCACATTTGTTTATTTTAAATTTACTAAAAAAAAAAAACAATAATTAAGAAATATAAAATACTCAAATATTTTGGTAGTTTTGACAGTAATTAATTTAAAATATATAACATTTGTGTATACATAGAAAAAAATTTACGGAAATATAAAAAAATATAAAAAATATTTAAATTAAGACAACAGAAAATCTTTTCAAATACATGAATTATATAATATTATTACAGTTTTAAGAAACGGTATAAATATATAAAATAAATTAATAAATGTTATATTTTTAAGATCTACGATATTTTAATTCAAATGTTTTAAATTACACTTTGATTTATATGAAAATTAAGGTAAAGGAAATGAAAATTAAATAATTTTTTTTTGAATTATATTCAATCCAAACTTATATAATGAGATATATATATACATATATTGTGTGGCAATTTAAATAGCTTATTTATATTCTCAAAGAAACATAATTGTATGAATAATGCACTCTAAATAACGAAAAGTTTAAACATAAAACTTTTTGTTCGATATGAATTTAATTAAATTATCATCATACAAAATACACGAAGGTACTGTCTAAATATGCTTATGTACGACAAAATTTAAGTTTAAATCTATAATTAAGTTTTATGACTGTTTACATATCAAACTTGAACTTATCTCATGGCCATCAAACTTAATGTCAAAATTTAATAATTTTTTTACGAAATTAATAACGAAAATAAAAACTAAACAATAAGTCTGTTAGTAGAATAGAGTAATTTCTATTATTTGATGATAGACAAAGTCTGATTTTAAATTGAGTTTAGGTATACATCGTAGATTTTGTCAAAAATATGCAAATAGTAATGAAGATTTTCAAATCAAACTTTCACCAAAATTAAAAATCAAATCAAACAAGATGTTTGATAGTACAATTGATATCAAATCAAACAAGATATATGATAGTATAAGATGTTAGTCCCTGATTAATATTCAAATAATAAAATTGACTGCTATATACATTTGTATGTATATTTTTTATTATCTGTATTAAATTTATTTAATAAAAATACGGTTAAAATTATATAAAAAATAGCCTAAAAGCAATTTTCTTAACTTCTTTTTCTTTTTTTTTTCTCATTTTTGTTTTGTTAATGTTGTAATTCTATTTTTATAATAATTTAACCTTGACCATTAATTTATTTCTATTTATATATATACAAATATAAATATTACATATGTATGTATGTATACAGTGTTTGCTACTAAAATTAACTGGTTTATAATTCCCATATTAAAATACTGAAATTACTAATATATTCATAGTAATGAAAAAAAATAATTATTTTAAATTAATTAAAATTTTTTTTTTTTCAAATTTGAATCAAAACAAAATAAACTAATAAAGAATAAAAAAAAAAAGCAATAACATTTTAATCTATGCGAGTTTCCGTAAATAAAAATAGAAAAAATGCTGCTTTTTTTTCTCTATAAATTATGAAAATTTGTAAATTATATAATTGAATATTATATAACATATACATAAGTGTTATATTCATGGGAATTTAATATTTGATTTGTTTAAGGAAATAATTGTAATGACAACCATAACCAAAAAAAAATATTTATGTAATTTTACAATAAAATACTCTTTTGCCTCTCAAACCTAAGAAATATCCGAATAAATTGTAATTTTTTATAAATCATTTTAATTTTGGCTCTAATTCATTTCCTTATTACATGAGAACCTTGAATTTTTTATATTAAAAAAAACCAGTTTGATTTGATTAAAAATTTGACCATTACAAAAAAAATTTTAATTTTACCCACATTGTTTAAAAATTTCTTTCTAGAAAAATTCATTTCTAGAACTTTAAATTTTTGAATATGAAAATTTATTTAATTAAAAAAATCACCTTATTTTGTATTATTTTTTTGTTCAATTTTAATGTCAACCATAATAAAAATTTTTTTTAATTTATTTTTTACCAATATTTTGCTTTCTGTGGTTAATATAATTGATTGATTTTATTATTAACCTTAAAAATTTATTTTTTTATTAATTTCAATTAATTATTAAAAAAAAAATTAAAATGTCATTACTATTACAATATTATTAATTGCTAAAATTATTTTTGCAATGCATTTTAAAAATCATTGAATGGAATAAAAAAAAATTGGAATGTGATTTTATATAGAGCTTTAATAATTCGAAATAATTTTTATAAGAATTTATTATTAAAAATTACATTCACTATTTTTGAGTATTGATAACACTCTTAAATTCGGCCTTTTTTAAAGTAAAAATTAATTTAAAAAGTTTGTATAGAAAATTTTAAGGAATTGCTGTCTGAATTGTACGCGATCTACTATAAATATATTGTTAAACTTATTAAAAACTTCAAGTAATATGAAGATTTCTTGTAACTGTTTTCAATTGGAAAGGTTTTAAACACTTAATTAAATACTGGTTTATATTCTTAATTCTAGTTTTATATTATAAAATGAAACATTCCAGGGGGAGTATAACACACCCAACTATATATACCTCATTCATATAAAATGGTAATTAAGGAGAAGTACTGACGAACATTTCTTCTGGTAGATCGTTTTTTTTTTTTATTTTTGTATAAATAATAAAATTCATTATTAATTATAGTTGTTTTTGTTTTCTATATAACTTGCTACAATAATTTTTCAATAATTTATTTTCAAATTTTAATATTATGGGTTTGTGTGTGAATTATTAATTAAATGAAACAATGAACTTTTATACTTATACATATATATATATAACAATTAAAATTATTATTTTCTCAAAGTTTACGAAAATTAAAGTAAGGTAATAAATATAATTCAATTAAATCAGAATTTTAATATAACAATAATAACTATGGTGAATAAAAAAAAATTATACTATACCATGAAGGTTACTTATCTCCTTTACTTTTTGTTTTTAATTCAAATATATAATTTAATTAACTTGGAATTTAAAATAAAAATTATTTTTTTCTTTAATAATATAATCTTATATAAATACACAAATGTTTACAAAGTGGTCTAGTTCTGGTGTAAATGTGTTCCGGGGGGTAATTCCCTGCGCGAAGATTTTAGCAAAAAAAATCGTTTTGATGTAAACTCGGACATCTATAGTCGTAGTTTTGGAGGGTTGAAAAAAATCGGATTAAAGAAATTGTAAAAATACAAATGAAGGTTTGTGTCTTGAATTTTTTTTTGAAAAAATTATTTATTTATATAAATTATTACTTTTCCTAACAAACAGTGAATGCGATATGAAAGCTGTGTATAGCAAAGTTGTAGAAGACATTTCAAATAATTAACCTTTTTTTGAAAAGTTTTCAGATTTTTTTCAGATAACTCGAAAACGGCAAGTCTGACACAAATTGTCGGCATATCGTTAAATGGCCTACATCATTGAGAAAAAAAACTTCTGAAAAACTTATTGTTGTAGCTTCAACTCAAACGAATCACCACCGAGCGCTTTTACGCCATAAACGGACCACTCTGTATTACTATGTATATTATATAACAATAATTTTTTCCATATTTCTTGGTAATATACATATTCAATATTTTGTTTTCCTCAATGATTATTAAATTGTGATTTTAAAATTTTATATAAAAACATGTCAAATAAATTTATTATTTATTACAAATTATAATTTTTAAATTTGCATTCAAGCATACCAGAATTTAAAATTAATTTTACTATTGTTTTCTATACTAATAAGAAATCAATCAATCAATCAATCAATATAATATTTGTATGCTTTAAATCAAAAAATTAATAGTAGATAAAAAAAATGCAATGTATATACTAGAATAAAATTGTTATAAAAGAAAAAGTATTATAAAAATTCTATAATAATTTAATAATATTATTAATATAATAAAAGTAGAATTAATAAATAAAATTCTTAATTAAATGGTATACATACTTTTAAAAATAAAAATAATTCTGCTTAATAAATTTTCTAATTAAATTATAAATAGCATAGCAAATATGCGCAAATTTTTTTAACAAGTCTTCTATTTTAATTGTATATATCAGCTATATATATTAAGTATGTTAAGATTTAGATTGAAAATTCACCCGTTCTACTATATATTCTCTTGTCAATATTCATTGTGCTAACATATTTCTATGACAGAGGTTTAGTAATAAGCTCTACATTTTAATAACCCAATAATTGGAATTATTTTATGGTAATATTAAATGAAAGTTCATACATTGTAGAAATTTTCATAACTGTAATTAGCAAATACATATATAGAGCCGGCTAATTAGAATTTTAAATGAAACAACTTTTTAAACAAATTTTTAATATAAATTTACATAATTTGTAATAGTAAATTTTTATATCTTACAAAATGAGACATTCTTAAGAAAACGCATATACTCGTAATATATATATAAATTCATATATGCATACAATATGTGTATCCATTCAATACATGTGACTCAACACTTACATATGGGATATTAACAAAATAATAACTGAAAAATTAAAGTATACAGGTTGCATAAATAAAAATTACACTCATTTTACAACTCTTAATTTATGATATAGTGGTAGGTTAGTAATATAAATAAATATTTCATTTATTCTCAATTAAAAGTATTCCCATAATTGTCTTCAAATAGGTGACATTAAGAAATATTTTTGATATAAGTGATTTTTGGTTAATATTTAATTTGAGCCTTCAAATAAATAGTGATAAAAAACAGTGCTTTATAATTTAAAATATGTAATATTTCCTGTTTAATGAATAAATGTGCTGCAAGTAATTTAATTTCGATTCTATTTAAATTAAAATTAATTTAAAAATTAAAATAATTAAATTTAAAAATTTATTTTAAACATTTAATGAACAATTATTTACGAAAACTGAAGGATAAACCTTCCCAAATTTTAACATCGCAAATAAAATCAAGTGTTGCATTAATTAATAATTTTGTTTTTATTTACAGAAAGTGTTTTTTTAAAAAAAATCAGGAATTTAAGAAAATATGAGCCTATAGTCGAACTCATACAAACCAATTTTGAAATAAATCTTAATAAAGTGATGTAAAACTGATTTTAAGAAATTATATAAAAGTAAAACACACTAAAAAAATACAAATTAATTGTTAATTAATAAAAATTAAAATAATACCAAAATAAAAAATATTTATTAAAACTTTATAACACAATGTTCCTTAAAAAAATCACAGCAATTTATTTAATTCTAAGTTTATTAGAATTTTTAATAATAACATGTCAAGTTGCCGAAGAAACAAATTCTGATGATAGTGCTACTTATGTTGAAACACCAAATTTTAATAATTTAAATCCGATGTCAACGGATATGTCAGATCCAATAATTAAAGAATTAACAAAACATTATGCTGAATTATTAAGTAAATCACAACAAAATTCTAATGATAATGATGATGATAATAATGATGGTGATATTAATAATAATAATAATAATGATAATCAAGAACAACAAAATAAATCTATATCAGAAGAAAATAATAAAACAGATATTGATAATATAACAGATACATTAACAAAACAAATGACAGCAACTGAAACACCACTACAACAGCAACCAATAAAAATTGATATACCATCTCAATTAGATGAATTAAATGAAACAGATGATATTGAAACAAATAAAAAATTTTTAATAACAACATTAATACCAGATCTTTTAATGCAATTAAGACAAGAACAAAATAGTAGTTCAATAACTGAAGTTCTTGAAAAATTAAATATAAATCCAACGGCTATATCATCATCACCATTATCATCAGTATCGTCATCAATGGAAAATAGTAAAGAAAATACAATGATTGAAACAAATGAAAATGAAACTGAAATTGCTGGTGAAAATAATTATGGTAAATATTATAATGAGGATACAGATACAGATACAGATACAGATGATAGAAATTATGGTATTGTTGCTGATGGTGAAAATATAGATGATAATGATTCTGAATCATCTTCATCAACATTATTGGTATCAGCTGAAATTAATGATACATCAGAAATGGCAAATGAAATGAAACAAAATATTTTTTATACAGATGAAATTGATGAAAATAATTTATTAAAAGTCTATAATCATTCAAATGATTTTACAGAAGGTTTATTAAGTGATTTACAAAGTAAAACAATACAAGAATTACCATTACAAGAAGCATTACATCAAGAAAATATTGCATTTACAAGTGATACTGCATTAAGTGGTAGTGGTATAAATATAAATAATGGTAATACTGTTGAAAATGAAACAATAGTAATAACAACAACAATTGGTACACCAACAATAATACAAAATACACAACAGCGTGTTAAAAAGCCAAAAAAAATTAATTCCGATGAGAAACCAAAACGTCCATATGAGAAATTAAGAGATTTTATTGAAGATCCATATTCAAGAAATCCAATTGCTGCTATTATTGATCCATCAGAAAATGTATTAGAAAGAGCAAGAGTATTATGGAAGAATGCATTGAGACCGAATACTGAATTAGATATTATATTATTGGCATTAGTTAATAGAACCGGTAAGTTTATAAATATTTATTATAAATTTTATTTTAGTTTTAAACTTAATTTTCCGTGACCATTCAACTCGCTTGTAACGTTTGTTTTTCACTTTGTTGTTCTATAAATCTATTATATTTAACACTGAGCAAAGTTAAAACTTTTTGTCAATAAAGTCAGTCGAAAACCAACTGACCGTCCAGAGCTCCTGCCTCCTAAACCGGTTGTGACACATTTCCCTATTTAATTGGTTGCCTTCTATAATAAATCAAGTCCTTCAAACCAATTCTCCAAAAAAATTTATGTTAGAAATACCTCATAGATTTGATTCAAATATATCAAATATGTGTCTAATTACCAAATTAAAGATCATTACTACATCAGTCATAAAAAACTGACAATAAAGATAAAACAAATAAAAATAAAAATAGATAAAAATAGTACCAAAATATGCCATTCACTATCAATCAACCATTATTTTGAAGCGCCACCGCACTTAATACATATTTTTTTTTCTATATTCACCTCAATTATTTAGGTACTTATCTTTCGACTCTACGTTTTGTCTTTTATTCTCTATTATGTTTGTATACACAATACACCTACCTCTATGTGTAAATGGCTATAATAACTTCAACTATAATTGTAATACATGCATTTATATAAGCACATTGTTTACAAACTAAATATGTAATGCGTTCATACAAATTTTTTTTTTTTTTGGTTTATGATGCAAACTCATAAATTATGCAATTTTTAACTTTTTTTTCCATTTAAATGAAAAAAAAATTTAAATATAATGACAATTGGTATCTTTAAATGCTAATCATGATCATAAACAATGATAATGATGTTGATCACAACAGGCACAGCTTCAAAATTTACTTTTTAATATTTTAATTTTTATATTCAATTTTATACGATTATTTGAAGACTGAGAAGAGCAAGTACATAAATGGCATATTGGTGTAATAGGCCACCATAATATTCCTATTAATAAATACACTGAAAAAAAAAAATCAAAAAGAAAAATAATTATGAAAAATATGTGAAATATGTGAAAATTACAAAAGTTTATGGTTCACGTTTTTTACAGTACCCACACGGTTATGCGCTATTCCTATACAATATGAGTGTGTATGTATGTATATATTAACAGAATTTTTAGTTTTTTTTTTGTTTTGAGTTGAGCTTTTTTGAAATTTGAGAAGGACGTGTAAAGTCATTCACATTTTTGTTATTATAATATTGTACTTCAAACGTGTTGTCTCTAAAATAATATAAGAATACAAAATAATAACAATGAAAAAAATAAAAAATATACAAAAATAAAATAAAAAACCAAAGATTAAGAGACAACAAAATAAGAAAAAAAAATAACCATAATTGCATGACATATTCGCATCGCCTCGCATCGTTATTTTAACTTTACGGAATTTTATCATTAATCTTATGGTTTTAAAAAAATGTAGATATTATCGCATCCCCATAGAAATACATTACTAAATTAAACAAATGGAAATTGTAATTTAATATTCGTTTTTGAATAATTTTCTAACTTAAAAATAATTTCATGCTGTCATCAAAAAAAAGCTCAGCCTTATTTTTAAGTGTAAATAATTATGGCTCGAAAAATTTTTCTTTTATGTTTACAAACTATAAATTTAAATATATAAGATTTGGATTAGCGTATCTTCCTTTCATTCCTCCCTATAGCTGCACCAACAGAAATCTTTTGCAGACCGATAGATCTTTCTAGCAATTTAGCCATAGTTTACCAACATCTTTGAATCAAAGAGCTTTTCGCAGACAATAATTTAGAAAAATCTTTCATTAGAGATACGATATTCAAATATGTATGTATATTATAATTTATAATAAATTATAGGTTTTTAAGTGCCTTAATAAAATAGGTATGCATTTAATTAAAATTCAAAGTTTTAAATAATATATTTATATATAAACGTGATGTACATACATATAGTTGTGATGAAGGAATTTAATAATATAGTATGAAGTAGATATAGAATAGGGTGCTTGACTGATTTAATATTTAGAGCATAACCGTTGTAATATAACATTTAAAAATAATATTAATATTATGACATAATTTTATTTGCATACTATGAATGGTATACAAAATTGTATTTTTATATTTGAAATTTAATTAAAATATTTTTTACAATTAAAAAATTATAAAAGAGTTTTTTGAATTGTTTGAAAGATTTCTATATGTTAATGCTTTTTATCATACATACTTATTTATATGTACTCGTATTTCGACATTTCTTAATGGATGTTTTCAAAAAATTTTCCTTTCAGTGTTGCCAATTTTACAAATTTTTGAGTACTATTGAATGATAAAGGAATTATTAAAATTATTGAATTTTCATTTGAGAAAAAATGTTAAAGAGCACAAGTTGTTTTTTTTTTAGTTATTCAGAACATTATGTAACATGGGCTTAATCGCATAGTTGTTGAAGAAACAATTAAGCACTTCAATATAAGCCTTGTATAACATAAAATAACAAAAAAAAAAATCAACTTTATTTTGAGAAATTTTTCAATTATATCATTTAGTTTCATCAATGCACTTGTCATTCAAAAAACTAAATTTAAAATTTAAAATCATAATGCCTTAAAGTATTATGAAGAAAATTAATAAGAATAATTAAATTTTTTAAGGAATTGAATGAAATTTCGGAATGCGTTCAGACAATTTTTAAGGTCATAGAATTCTCTTATATCAAAAATGCATTAACAAAAGCCTGTGCCTAAAAGATTACATATTGGATTAAAATGTTAAACTATTTTAAACAATGAAACAATTTTTTTTTTTTCTTATATAATATTGGAATTTATGAGAATAACAGAAAAAAGAGGCACATTAAATTTAGGAAGGAAGTGATTTTAATTGTTGCTCACGTATCGTGTATTGTATTCATATTTCATGAAAAAAAAAATATTTAAAATTAAAAGCAAGAAAGAATTTGAATAACAAGGTAATCTTCTTGTATAAGACGCGCAATAATAATTAATAAAATTTTAATGATAGAATTATTTTATTTAAATAATTATCAGCTTAATATAATCTGAAATATATTTTAGATATAAATAATTTATTGTTCCTTTTTTTTTTATTGAAAATTCAACTTTTAATACTAATTGTACATTATATTGTTTTTTATTTTATACAAAGCAGATCACAAAATAAATTAACTTGTTATTCTTTATGTGATTTCTTATGTGATTTGAATTCAATGAATTAAATTCCTTTTAGCACAAATGATTCAATATTATAGATAGACCATATTCTCCATATATATATATATAATATACATATGTATGCATATAATATAATATTATATAGATTCTTTCCATGTATGAACGTTCTACAATTATCACCGAATTCTTACCATAGTTGTATATATAATTGCAATTACAATATTTTGATTTAATTAAAAAGAGAACCATATATA
The DNA here is from genome assembly GCF_029603195.1 of Condylostylus longicornis. Lineage (NCBI taxonomy): Eukaryota > Metazoa > Arthropoda > Insecta > Diptera > Dolichopodidae > Condylostylus > Condylostylus longicornis. The sequence goes on from NW_026577982.1 coordinate 4,501,788, forward strand.
TATATATATATATATATATATATATATATATAACTTTTTAAAAGTAATGACTAAAGATAAATATTTATAATAATTTATTTATTTACTTAATTTGCGCTTCATATATAGCAATTGCATTCTAATATCAAATTTTTAATGAGTCAATTTGGCCACAGTTATACAAAAATAATTGAAACGCAATATATTTCGCATTGTTAGGAAATTTTTAAATGTGGTATATTGAAAATTATAAATAAAGCCTTAAAGTAAGATATACCATATTTGTTCTACTTCCTATATTTCAAGAGTTGTTAGGAAAAATGAAATTAGAATTAAAAATTAGACAACCTTTAGAAAGGACTAATTTGAAGTCTATAATAATTCGAAATAAAAATTAAAAAATTTAATCTTAATTTACACTCATTCTATCTTTCTAGCACGGGAGTACTATCGAATCTTGGACATTCTATATATAAACCTTAAACTTAATCTAAAAAATAATTAATTCAAATTGCGTTCTATCCGAAAAATTTATGCAAATTTTTGTTTGAAGAAATAATATTATTTCTTCTTTAAATATAGTATGAAAATTTAAACGTTGATCTGTACTATAATTAAGAAATTTAAAATTGCAATTATAAATTAGTTTACATTTAACACGACATTAGCTTTTTTTACATGCCTTATTATACTTCAATATACAAGAGCAACAAACGCATGTTTATGAAAAAGTCACAGTTTGTATTGGAACAGGCATAGAATTGAAGTAATTTTTGACTTGAAACAAGTTATTAATTAATCGATGTATCGATATTTAAATTATATTTAATTGTATTTTATGACATTGATCTCAATTTACTAATATTTTTTTTTACCTACATAGAAGTATTTCATATGTACATAAACAAAATATAACTATACCTAATGTGCTTAAATATACAAGAACTTTTATTTTAAATAAAAAAAAAAAATCTTTGATTTAACTAGATTAATCAAGTTGTCAAGGTATGCAATGCAATACTAATAAAATAAAAATTTAACACATTACAATAATTTATAGATTGAGCTACCGCAGTTTCAATCGCCGGCCGTGTTGCGTTATGTTGTCAGAATTGGAAAAAAAAAACTGAAATTAATTTGCCATTTAAGTTCCAGTTTTACTTCTTTTTTTGTGTTCTTATATTTTATTTACAATTATATTATAAAATCGAAAATAAAAAAAATTTATTATCTCGCGAATATGTAAAATAAATATGAAAAGAAAAAAAAACTGGAAAGAATTTTTAATTCATAAACGAACAATTTGAGTACGCGGCTTTTGATATTATATTTTATGTATGTACATATGTGTATGGAAAGAAACAAGTTAATAATAATGCGGTCAATGTCATGTCAAGAAGACATACAACAACTACAACAACCTGAAAAATAATAATATAAAAAGGTTAAAATTTAAGTGGAAACTTGGAAAGTAAATAAATTTAGAGAAAATTATAAAACAAGAAAATTTAAAATAAAGGTTAAAAAGTTGATGTTCCTTATATGCACATACACACGCACGGATGTACAAGTTTTTCCTCACCAAAAAAAATATTCTTTTTAATAATTCATAATAATTATTTTGGGAATAATTATTATGAATTATTAAAAAGAATTTATAATAATAATTATATACAATAAGACTTTCATTAACAAGTTATTGAATTTTCTGAACTATATTTATGTAATTTTAAGGTACACAAATTAAAAAAAAACTCGCTAATTATATCTCTTGCAGATATACTTGAATTTTCCTATTATAAATAAGTACTTAAATTTTCTGTATATAATTAATTAGTTTAGTGTTCAATTCCTAAAATTTCCGAATAATGATTGGTAATTAATACGAGAACAAATTTAATTTTATTGATTAAATACCTTTTTATTGTAAAAATAATAGTAATTCGAATAATTTTAGCGGGCGGAAATATTAATTTTATATAATATTAGACAAACCATATTAATTAAAAATATAATTGAAATTAAATTCGAAACTATGAAATATAATCATTTGTTTTAATAAAAAACAAATTAGAAACTCTTATTTAAAAAAATTTATTTTTAACAAATTACCTTTACAGTTTCGAAAAAAAATTCATCAAATAAAAAATATATTTAAGTATGTACCAACCTGTAATGGGAAGAAAAGTAAATGAAATTTATTAAAAAAAATCAAATAATTTTAAAAATATATTTTATTTTAAGTACACTGAAAAAAAAATGGATAATAAATTTTCCCATTTTTATAAGAACCCCTTTTTTTGTAAATTTTCCAATTATTTTGAGTCAAATTATTATATTTTTGAGACAATCGCCTATTTCTTTTTGAACCTTTACAATGGCAATATCAATTTAGTCACTTGGTATTTTTTCTTATATTTATTGGATGCGTAGCTAAATAAAATTATAATCTATCTTACTATATATTGCAGTAAGTCTGCTTCAAATAATATATTTTAACAAACGAAAATTCCTATATTTATAAGAATATTTACAATAATTTTCTTATAAATATAATAGAAGTTCACATTTGAACAAGAACGTTTGTATGTTTTTATAGTAATGTCTCCAATTTAATGTACATAATTTGTTACTTTATTGAGGATCAGAATAAAAAAAAGTATCACAAATTCCTAATAGTTGTGGGAATTTTTATCGAATAAAACTATAATATCTCCTATTAATTATGTAAGTGATAAGTTTATTGCAGCTAGAATTACTTTTTACATAGGAATATTTACTAAAATTTTTTCAAAACATGTTATTAAAAAACTAATATTCATCATTAAAATACTTGGAAAAGTTATATTTTTTTATAGAAAACTTTTCTTCCTATTGATAAAAATTCTAATAAAACATAATAGTGATTCTTATTTTTTTAGCAGATAATCTCAAAATTGTAATAATATGTGTTTTAATGCAAGTAGTGTATTCAAACAAATAAATATAGTAAATCTTTCGAAAACTTCGTTTAAAATATAAAAGAAATAGGTAAAATATTTTCTAGCGCATCATCAAATTATAACACAACAATGTATTGGTTCCTATATTTTTAGCAAGTATTCTTAAAAATGTAGTAAAAATGCTTTCTTTTGCAAGTAAGAACGCTTACCAACAAATATAGTAAATTTTCCTAAATCAAAGCGACCGTTGTAAACATATAGGAAATTCTACTAAAATCAAGGAGATCGCTGCAAAAATTATGAGAGACTTTCCTAAAAAGAAGAGAAAGCGTGTTTTGGTTTTACTCTCTAAAAATGTACAGGTTCGCTTCAGTCGTGAAATAAATTTTGTAGCGTTAACCGGTTCATTAGTTTATAGCATAAAAGTGCAAATATTGTAACAAGTAATAGAAATTACTTAATATAATAAATTAAAAAAAAATAAAGTAAAAAATTTAAGTGCTGAATTTTTGATTTAAAAAATATTAAAATTATTTGAAAAAAAAGTGTAATTAAAAAGTGTGTTTAGAGGCAAAACCTTGCATAAAATGGACGCGTTTGTTGTGAATAAATTAGAGGATTGGGGCTTGTCTGAACTTGTTGAAGATTTTCAAGGTAAGCAATATTATAAAGTTTAAATTTTATAAATTTTTGGCTCACTTTATTTTTATTTGAAAATGTTTCTTTAAGTTTTCGTACATACATAAGACTATGCTTACAAATTCAATTATTTCTTCAGAACCAACACAGTATACACCAGCAGGAAAAAAATGCTTCATTTCTTCAAAAACAGAATTTTCAACTAATATTGCTTCTGATAAAACAATGGAAGACAAACTGAAATTTTTAAAAATAGTGTATTGACCGATGGGAAACAGTTAAACTATTCTGGATAAATACTAGTAAAATACTAGTATACGGGTATAAACACTCGCAAAAACGATTTAAATTGTTTTTTTAATAATGATCTTTCTTTTATTTATTTTATTAACTCTTAAAATTTATTTTAACGCATAATTTTATACACTTCACATAAAAAAACATTTTTCTTTTTTTTCAGACTGAACCGAAAATTCAATTCTACTATTCAAGATTATTTTGAAAATTTTAAATGCCTTACGCTTCCAGAATTAAATTCCTATAATTATTATAATGATTTATATAATTAATAAAATGATTAAATTTTATAATACATATGTATATTATTTATAAGTCAATATCAAATTAAGCAGTTTGAAAAATTTTTATTTATTTAAAGTAAAAACTTTTATTTTTAAGAATAATAGTTCATTTGATGTAATTAGATCGTAAGTATTTAAAAAATGTTAAATAAATTTCGTTTTTTTTAAAACAATATAATATGTTTGATGTTTGGATTTTAGTATATATGCCTATACAAAAACAGAAAAACTTCCTGTAATAATAAGAAAAGTTATAGAACACACATAGTAAAACTTCTCGGAATTTCAAGAATCTTTCTCCAATTTTTCAGCAAATATTATTAATTTTTTAGGAAAAATTATTATATTTGCACTAGTATTTCTTATGTTTATACTCAATATTTCCTACTTTTTTCAGTTGAGAAAGCCAATTTTTTAAGAATCGTTGCTATATTTGTAATAAAATTTCTCTTTTTTTCAATCAGCTTTGCTAGTTTTTTTGGGGATTATTGCAACAAATAAGAGAAATTTTTCTAGTTTAACATTGAGTTTTCCTAATTTTTTCAGCTAATTATCCATTCTTTTTTGGAATTATTACTATTATTATAGTAATATTTCTCATATTGGCATTAAAATTTTCTCATTTTTATTAGGAAATATTACTAGTTTTTTAAGAAACGTTGTTATATTTATGGCAATCTTTCTTACATTGACACTGTGTTGTTCCTATTTTTGTTAGTAAATATTGTTCATTTTTTAACAAGCATTACTTCAATTAAAGCAGGAATTCTCTGTTTTTTAGCTTATTTTAAACATTTTTGGACAAATTTTGTTATAACTATTTAGAATTGCTCTTGAATTTTCGTATCTAATTCCCATATTTTGAAAATTTTTAGTGTAAACTCATATAATTTTATGAAATATTCTTAAAAAAATTGTTCTTATCATTATTAGCACGAGAATTGTTATAAAAAAATATTAAGTGTTTGTTAAACAAACTGGTCTAAATTTCCAAAAAAAAATAGGAATAATTCTAAAAAATCTCCACTATACCGCTTATTCTCATAAAAATAGGACTAATGTTTCAAAAAACGGGTAATCGCTCCTATTTCTTTTTTCAGTGTACGTATACATATTATATATATGTATACATATTCATTTAGAAATCTTTACAAACCAAGAAACAAATTAGAGTCAAAATGTAAGTTAGACAAAAAGCAAAGAATAAATACGAACCAAAAATTATTCAATTTCCTATACTTAATATGTTCAAAATTCAACTTAGTTGCAATTACCATAAATTTGCAATTCTAATTACATATTTAAGATTTTCCACTTCCCGAATTAGAAAATTGTTTTTCACTTCACTTAATATGCAAATATGAAATAATTACAGGACATGTTCTATTTTTATTAATGTTAAGACCTAAAAATGTCAAAACAACAATATTTTTTTTAATTCATAACCATATTTTGAATATTTTTAATAGACAGATGGCAAGATCACATTTTTCAATTTTAATTTCAAATAAAATCAACAAAATATAATTAATTTTTATTATAGGGAAAAACAATATTTTCTAAATTCAAATTTAGAATTAAATAAATTTAAAATGTGCATATTTTAATTTATTTTGCACTAAATATTTAACTTCAATATTAAGATCTTAATAATTTTAATATTTTATATTATTCTATATTATTTGTATATATATAAAATGTTTTTGTTCTTGCTTTTACAACCACAATCATTCAATATAATTTTATGCAAAGCTCTACAAATATTTACTTTTTGCCTTGAATTTACTTGATAAAGAACTTGTGGTTTTTAATTTATTATAATTGAAATGTTGTAATATTATTATTGTAATTTTATATTAATAGATTTTAAAAAATAAGAAAAAAAAATTTAAAAAATTTAGATTAAATAAAATTTGTTTTAGTGACCTTAATTTTATCTATATATTATACATACATACTCGTAGTTCAATGACATTTTGTTTAGAAGTTGTTTTTTTTTGATAAGCTCATTTGGTACATGAATTGAAAGTGCATGTGCAACATAAGTGCATGCAATAATAAATTTATTGTTAAATTTATCATTTTATGTAGAATTAAAATTTAAACTTGCATATTATACTCATTACACGAGGTTTTTAATCTGATGTCCTATATACATATATTAAGAATTTGTACAGATGTTTTGAAAAATTTTAATATTTATTTATATATAGGTATTGCAATATATTGAAAAATAATATTTGTTTTTAAATTACAATATATATATATATTCCAAAGTACGAAAATTAAATGAAATATAGCGAACGAATTCAGTTTGTAATGTATTCAAAATTTTAATTCGAACATTTTTAATCCAATAACGTAATCGAATTATCACCCTTATTACTCACCATAGATGAGAAGAAAATGAATGAGTTTCTAATTATAACGCATAAGCGTATAATATAATTTTCAACTTAGAAGAATTTATTCAAATAAAATTAACGATTGAGTTAAAAAAATGTGATACTATATTAAAATATCAATATTAACAAACCAGACTTATTATTACTCGAATTTTATTGTAAAATAACATAAATTACCTCTAAAATATATTTATAATGTCTAAAAACTGATATGTTTGTTGCATAATCAGGGGTTAAATTGCAATTTCTGTTACGTTAATTTTTCCTCAATTTTTGCTTCTTATTAGATTATTATAACATTTGCGGCAATATTCAAAAAACTGTGATATTCAAGAGCACGCCTTATAAGGAGTAACTGCATCTATCAACTCTACTTTGAGTTTATTTCAATCCTATTTTTCATTAAAATCTTTTAAAATTTCATTCTACATCACTTTTCCACTAAATTAAACTAAAAATATTTGTTCTTATAAAATTTTTATTAATGTAGTTCCTTTATAATATTAGCATATTATTTTTTTTATACAAAATACACAAATTAATCGTATATACTTAATTGAATATATTAATAAATCTTAATAACAAAAAAAAAAAAATATTTAATCAAATTACTCGAATTAAATAATAAAATTTAATATTTATTAAAAAAAAAAATATTCCTCAAGCTATTATTATTATTGTACCGGTAGCGAACACGGAATTCAACTAAAAATTATTTTAAAAAAAACAAAAGAAAAAAACATAAGTAAATTTCCGTCTGTTATGGAATTGTAAGAAGCCGGATCATAAAATTTTCATTATAACAAGAAAAAAACAATGTAACATAAAAATGTTCTTATACAATAATATTTAATTTAATTTCATGCACACATATTAATAATATAAATATATATATAAAAATACTTAATATACTAATTATGAATTAGTCAAGTAAAAAATTAATAAATTTTGGTCAAACCAATGATTTATAAAGTAGCACTTTTCCTTTTAATAACTGAACATACTGCTTCTAAATTACTTTAATTTATTTAACAAAATATTTGAAATAATTGCATACATTTAGGGATTAGAAAAAAAAAACTAATTTAAAAGATCGAATAAGAGGGTTAATTGCATTAGTTAAGAAAAATTATTATATTTTCTTATGGCGTGGTATTTACCGTTAATTTTGTTTAGTTAGAAATTTGGAAATCTACATAGTTTCGAGAATATATAAGGTGCTGTAAATTTAAATTTTAAAAATTTCAAGAGATGGTGATTTAAGTGGGGATGGAGATGGAAAAAAATTAATTATATAAGTAAAAATTTATGTATATTTAAAATAAGAACTGAGGGGTGTAGAAGTTTTGACAACATATACACGGATCAAACGGACGGAAACATGGTGTGAAACTAATAAGCACATTTTTTCAATTTTTTTTTGGGAAAAATGCTAAATAGCAATTAAAAAAAAAAATAAACAAAAAAAACATGAACGACATCAACAATAAAATTTATTATGACCCATAAGACATTTTGTGTATATCAAAAAAAAAATTATCACAAATAAACTTTGATCTGTAGAATTTCCTTCACATATACTTATTTATTATACATAATTGTTATTTATATTTACAAAAATAAAATTAAGTTCAACAAGTACAAATGGATAATTTTTTTTCTTTTTGGTAGATATAATTTCCCTCTAACTAAAGGATATTACTAAATTAATTCACTTAAATTAAAGTAAAATTTATTATTTTGTTATATTGTTAATTAAAATATTTAAACAATTACAGTTAAAATAACCTGAAAATCTGGTTATATATAAATTGTTCAATTAAAATAAAATTGGGAATCTAAATCTTTATAATATTATTTTGAAATTTTCGATTTTTCCTATATAAAAATGGATTTTGTATTTGAATATAATTCAGCAACAGGAGAACCATATAATATTCCGTAAAAAGATGCCTGTATAACATGTGTACAAATTCATAATAACTGTTCTATTGAGTATTTATTTGATTCTCGCGGTTATTAACATTGCATTAATATTAAAATGGAAAACATTACAATCAAAATAATGGAAAAATTACATTGTATGAAAAGAGAATGTGATAAAGAATTTGAAACGTACTTATTATCTGAAACTGAAATAGAAAATGATTCAAACATTCTAAACACATATTCTGACCAATTTATTTCTTATCAAAAAATAAACACTCATTAATATAAATTTAATCAGTATGGTCATGAAATGTTTTCATATGTTTATTAATAAATGCCTATGATGACACAATATTTTATTTATTAATATTAAATATTTAAAAATATTTAATTTGAATATATTATTATTGTTTAAAGAAGGCATATTTTAATGGAAAAATTTTTATATGTATAAGTAAATTGTTATCAAAAATTTTACAGGTTTTTGTATAATAAATCAAAAAATTTAGTAATTAATCTCAGTCAATTTTTATTATTGCACATTTATTTATATTAAATTTTTGAATATTTTTTTTTTCAAAAGAAAAAAAGATTATTGACTTCCTTTATTGTAATCAAAATAAATAAATAAATTCATAATATTTTGAATGCAAAATATTTAATTTATAAAAATTAATAAAAATAATAATTGAAATATTTATTTTTTTTTTTAATATAATTTCAGCTTTACCATTAATTTATCATTTAAATAATACAAGGACATTTTTAGCTGGTTTAAATAGTATGAAAGAATCAACTGATTCTGATCCATTTTCTGGTGTATTAAAAGCAACAGAATTAATACCATACGATAGTGCTGTATTTATTTGTGCTGAAACAGTTGAACCAAATCCAGAATTAGCTAATTATGCTGGTATTTTATTATTAAAGAAACGTATTAAAGTAAGTATTATATTAGATCTCAAATTTACAAATTGAAATTATTATTTTCAAATTGAAGAGAATTAATACAGTTATCTACGTTATAATTAAATATTAAACAGAAAATTTTATTGAAATCACATAAATAAATCACAATAATTTACGCCAAAAGTTATGCAATTATTTTCAAATTAAATTTTCAGTTTTATTGATTTTCTCTTTTTTCATTTTTTTTTCTCTCTATTTTTTTCTTTTCTTTTCATTTTAGCTATATTTAATATGGTTTGGCGATAGAAAATCAAAAGATACAAATGAACCAGTTGGTGGTATGCTTGGAAAAATTGCATTAAGATCAGGTGGTGAAATTATTTATATGGATGATATGAATAATATAGAAAATAGCTCAAATGATTTAGAAGATAATATGGTAATTTTAAATTTACAAAAATAAAAAAAAATAATAATAAAAAATGTAATATAACAATTTCTTTCTTGCATTTAATTTAAAAAAATGTATGACCTTATTGCAAACACAATCTGTTAGAAGACAATATTTAAACAAAAACCAAAATATTTTGGAAAAAAAAATTGAATCATAGTATTATGTCAATTTTAGTGTCTTTTTTACTGTCATTTAACTACTACACACATAATTAGTAACAGCACAAAAATTTTCAATGCAATTCGTAAACTGCTTTAACTTTTTGTCCTCATACAACAAACATTTCTAACATATACATATATGGACATATCCAACTAAGACAATGCGATTAATCACTTAAAAACTTTATGTTTTGTAAATATATGCATGTTTCAAATTCATGCTCAAAATTTTAAGAGAGAATATGAGAAATTTCTTTACCATTAGTCTGACAATAACAGTCTTGCGATATTCAGGAATTTTTTCCATATTATGGGAATTTGAAGAAAAAAAAAATTTAAAATGAAAAAGGAAATTTAACAAAAATTTATGGGATTTTTTAGAAATCACAATAATTTCAGCCAGATATTCTTAGAATTGAACAATGTTTCTGAATTGCAAATGTTTCTGGAATTTTTTTACTTCAATCACATTTTGTATGAAAATAACTTTATTATTAATTTTACTGCGTCAAATCTAAGGCTGTTAGCCTTATGACTTCTCACAAGACCATTTTTTTTTACTGTCGGAGTTTGCTAAATGTTTTTAACGTTTCCTGAATGTGAGAACATTTTTTTAAATTGTTTTGTTGGATCAAGATTAAGCAGTGAAATTCAGATATTTAAATATCGCAAAACTGAACGATACAGATCTCACTATTAAATAATCATCATAAATTTTACAACATTTTTATATATTTTATATTTTATATATTACATTATTCAAGAAATATTGAATATATTAAAATTATATAAAAATTAATCAATTTATTTCTTTATATATTACATATAGATAACTTTAGTATCAGACAGATTTAGCGGATCACAAGAAATTGATATACCAATTGATACAACAGTATCAAGTATACAAATGAAAATTGATTCACAGATGAGAACAGCAACGCTAGAGACTCCTACTGGTGGTTAGTTGAAAAAAAAAATCTAAATTTTATACCATTTTACATACTTGTATAAATTCAAAAAAAAAAAAATTTTTTTTTACATACTATATTATATATGTATATTTATGCATTAATATCAATGTTCTTTATATATAATTTAATTATATACTTACATATATACATATACTTATATCCTTATAAATATTTTAATTTAAATTAATTTAAATACAAGTTTATCATTTAAGAATAATATATATCAATCATATTGATCATTGAGAAAACAAAAAAAAAAAAACAAAAAAATATAATATATAAAAATAATATTAAACTTTAATTTAATTTATTCAAAAAATAAAAATACAAAAAAAAATGAAAAGAAATCATAAAGTACTTAAATATCCTAAAATACATAAATGAAAATATATGAAATTTAGTTTGATCTCTTGAATTGAAAAGAATTAACATATACACCAACAAAACAGCCAATCAACACACCCACACAACCACAATATTCACACAGATATTACACTAATTTCAAATAATCGTTAACAATAAATCAAATAAAATTTTAATAATTATCCCTTAAATCCAATAACATGTCAAATTAAAATTATGTTATAAATGGATTTATGGTATTTGGTGGAAAAAATTAAATTTATTATTATTGTCAAATTTTATATAAAATAATATAAAAAAATTCTAAATTAAACAGTAAAAATAGAAAAAGCATTTGATTTAAATATATATTGAAAAATATTCCACGTAAAATCTTTCCTTTACACAAATCTTTCTTTGACATACCGTGTCATCTATTTTACAATCGTACAATATCACAAACAGTCTTGTTGTGTTGCAAAAAAAAAATGCATTGCCTACAATTTGTATTTTGGATTATAATTTGAAACTTTTATTAGACGTCACCAATTATTGTCACATAATTTGACAATTCTATTCTTTAAAATTTGACAATTCTATTCTTTAAAAATTTTTAAATAATTTATACCTAACAATGGAACCATATCTGTTTTAGTAGAAGGACCATTTTCTGGGTAATGCATATCAAATGCAAACACAAAAACTTTATTTGCGCTATGAACATTTTTTTTGCATCTACAAAATGTAAACTTCATATAAATTATGACATTATCAACAAATTTTGGTTTGCAACTTGGATTATGTTGTATTGTTAACTTTATGTTTAATATGCAAAATTAATGTTACGGATAAGTATTAAAAATACATATTTAAAATTTGTCATTAATGATATAAAAATTTCTTAATTAGGACGTCGTATTTTTAAACTTTAATTTTTCAAGTAATGAATGTTATTTTGCAAGATTTAATTTAAAAATTTTGCAAGATATTCCAACTTAAACTTCAATATCACTTTAAAGAAATCTGCCAAGAAATATGTGGCTAAACTTTACATAATGCTTAAAAATAGAGAACAAAAACTATCAATCAAATACTCCATTACATATTATGCAACATAAATAATTTTAATAATTTTTCCCCAGTGCTTAGAATTTCTTTAAAAATTCATATTCTTCAATTGAAGGATTTTGATGTCAATACGTGTGAAAGAAGGCGTAAACATGTTTTAATTAATAATACCCCAATTTTTAACACTATTCCATAAACTCCACAAAAAAACACTTTTTACACTACAAAGTGAAATCTCGATATGATTTTATTTTATATTACTGAAGTACAGAAAATCAAATTTGTAAAAATTAATGAAATTTTCTTTTAAGTAGAAAACCGCCTATTTAAATGGTTCTCATTAATTTAAAAATTAATTTGAAATTTAATTCTAACCATGGAAATTTAATTTGGACTTGTTTGATATTCCACGAAGTCTTTAATTGTAATCATTTTTTCAAAAAATTTAAAATAATTTCAAAATTACAACATTCTTTAATAAATAATCGAGATTTCACTATTGCAACAAATTTATAAAATTACTCAATATTAATTAATATATTTAATAGCTATATTTTTAATAATTAATTTTTAATAACTAATAAAACATATTTTGTTTTACGTTTTGTATTATAAGTCCTGTCTATTTTTAATTTAATTAATTAATTTTTACATGCATATATATACATACATATATATATATATATATATAAATTTATAAATTTTGCTTAATTTTACATAATATTAAAATATAAAGTTTATAATAGTTTTAAATTAAATTTGAGAAATAAAGTTAAAATTAACCAATAGTACAAAATATATAAAAAAAAAGAGAAAAAAAAATTCAAATAAAAATTAAAATAATGGTAAAGAAATAAAATAAAAAAAACATTTATAAAAAAAAACAAGAAAATTTTTATTTACTAACTTTTTTTGTGTTATTGTTATTGTTTTGCATTTGTATCGTCCACACCTATATTATATTTTTAGTACATACAACTAAAAACAATGGCTGAAATCAAAAAGTAAACACTGCGAAGATGTTGCAGCATTGTAACTAGCAGCATAATAAAAAAGTAATCAGTAATGAAAAAGTAATCACAAAATCAGCTGACGCAATCAATTCGTAACATAATCAATTTCTCAATATTAACTAAATATTGCGACAATGTTTAGTAAGCATTCGCAACATAAAATGTCATGTTGCTTTTGTTATTTTTTCAAATTTGCATTACCATGCTTAAAATTTTGTGTCCAAATCTTTTTTTTTAATTGAAATAATAAAATTCTTACAAAATCGCTTAAATTACTAATCAGATTGTAATATTCACCAGTTCAAATCAAGCAGACAAAATTTAACATGATTGCATAAAAGATTTGCGATGGCCCAGGATACAAATTCCCTCGTAACATAATATGGCAGTGTTACAGCAACATCGCAGTATTACATTTTGTATGTTTACTTTTTGATTTGAACCAATTTCCTATGATATTAACTCAAGCTTTGTCAAAAAAAAAATTCACAGCAGCAGCAAATTGTGCATCGTCCTCTCCAAATTTTATTGTTTTTTTTTTTTGTATTTGGATAAACATTTATTTTAAATTAATGCAAAAGTAAATTTAAATTAAAATTAACTGCAATTATTATGAGTTCTATTTTGTCCTGCTTTTAAATTAAACTAATTTTTTAAATATAAAAAGTTTGTTTTTAGTTCCTGAGCATAGCCGGAGTCAACAGTTAAAGTTTTACTTTAAAAAAAAATGCTTTTTATTAATTCTTAAAATTCTAGGTAAGCTTGAAAAGCGGAGTTCTGGAAAATGAAGAGCTCTTTTGGAGATGTAAGTACCATCATTATTGCAATTTTGGAAGAGTTAAATTGAATTCAAAAACAAAATTGAGTACTTTAATTAAATGATTAATTAAGCATTGAGAACTTTTACAGGAAAATCAACTACAAAATAATTTTTTGAAAAAACAAAAATAGGTGCTACATAGTGTTATACAACAAATTATTCAATTACATTTCAAATAATTTTATTCATATTCTACTATTCTATTCTCTGTTGTAAATATTTTATAACCAACATACAATATTTTGTATATATTCTCATTAAAGCACAATAAATTACTCAATATTTTATTTTTAAATTATAACACATTATAAAATTTAATTAGGTATGTATGTGTATGTTCATAAAAAAAAATAAAGTGCACGCTTTTTGGGTGGTAATAAAATTTTGGTTTTAATATAAAAACTTGTAAGTACACACTAGAATATTAAAAAATAATTTTAGTAAAGTATGTGTTATACAAAATATATCTTTGTTATAAAATAACTAAATAAAATTATTTTTATGAATCATAGTTAAAAAAAACTTACTAATAAATTGAAAATCATTTTTTAGAAAACTTTAAATTTGTAAAAATATGTAAGGAAGTAAAATTAAAGTTTGATTTCTGAGATTAAAATTACTAGAGTGTTATAATCAAAAATTTTTTATTTCTAATAAAACTTTTAATGTGTATCTGTTATACAGAAATATGCAAAACAATTATAATTCTCTTCCATGGCGATCGGTTCTACGTACCGGAAAGACCCTGGTAATCAACAGAAGTTACGCTCCAGGCCAAAAATCGTCACCTCGACTACAGATCCGGAGCCGCTACAACAACAACAAGAATTATTACTAACGATGACATTTGAGATTTGTTGAAATTAATGGAAAAATCTTTTAGGATTTTCTGTTTATTAAAAATGATATTGCTACAACCGTAAGAATTTAGTTTTTAAAATTAAAAATACCGTTAATCGAACTTAATGAAAATAACGGAAAATACCCGGAAAGAAAAGTAAATTGTTCTTATTTTAAAAAATATTTTTTTTAATTATTTAATTTATTTCTACTATACAATAATTAGAATTCTTTTGTATACATAGAGCATTCTATTTATAGAACTTAATATTCATAGACACATTTGTTTGTACAAAGATATACTCGTAAGTAGGAAGATATTCACATAATATTAATAAATATGCATGTACATATACGCATATATTCGTTGCTAAATCTCTTTTGAATTTCAAACAAAATAATTTTAACCTTGAAAAATTACAATAAAATTCTCTTCTATAAAATTTATAATTAAAAGGTTAAATATTTATACATGAAGATATAAAAATTTCTATAGTATTCATTTAATAATATTTTTATTTATGAATTAAAAATGATTAGTTGCTTTTGTTCAAGTCTTTTTAAATATTGCATTTTCTTACATATTGCACATTGCATTAAACGAGCAAATTTCATATTGCTCGTTTAATATCCTTGTATAAAACAGTACACCTTCAAATCTTAAAGACATTCATCGTGCTATATACAAGCTCATAAGTACAGTACAGAAGTGATTAATTTTATATAACTAAGAGTATTTCTCCTGTAAAACTGTACTCTAACCATTTGCTGATTTTACTTCCACATGTGTCCTTATGCCATGTATGTACGCATTATTTTATACCAATTGTATTAACAGCTTTAATAAGTTTATAATTCTATGTTACAAAAATAGTTATTTACAATATGACAATAATTAATAATTTGAATATATACGAGTATGTATACGAGGGTACACCTGTTTTATATTAAATAAATGATTTCTTTTATTCCTGTTGTTTTTAGCAAAACTTAAGCAAACAATGATTAATGCAATAACATAAAAGGTTCTACTTTCATATATAATATATCAAAAAACTAATAAGTATGCGGTTTTCACACGAAAAAAAAAAACTAAAGACGTACATACGTTCATGCATCCATATTCAATTATATTCGGTTACTCACACCCCTTGACTAGGGGTTGCATTGGTGCTGAATAAAGTTAATACCGGAATTTGAATTTTTATACTGAAAAAAAAACATGCTCATCACATTCTAAAATAATGCAATTAATAAAATATCGGTAACATGCATATGGTTCCTTTAATCTCTTGTATGTTTGATTAATTTAAATTTAAATTAAATCATAAATTTTACAAAAACACTTTTCATAATATGCGCAACCCAATAGTTTATTACGATATACTTGTACGTAGATACTTGTATTGAAAAACTCAAGTAAGTGCTGCGATTTTATATTTGTAAATTTTAGAGAGCTTTTAGATAATATTCTCATATAATTAACTTTTTTTCTCATATAATTAACTTCTTGATTAAAAAAAAAATTCAATCTATGGATTTATGAATCACTATGTACGTACATATGTACAATGCATATACACACGTATGTAAAATAAAACCTTACCTATCTATATTTTATATAAATATATGTATACTTCTTCTATTTCTCTCCCTCTCTCTATGTCTATATTACAAATAAAAATCATACACATTCACTATAATTACAATAAATGTAGTTACTTTCTTTTTTTTTAACTTTTAACATTCACTTCTATTTTATTATCATTAATCATTATATAGCAGGTACATAAGCAAAAAGCACAATTTTTTTTTTATTTTAACAAGTGAAATTCAATAACTTTGTTTTATTTGAGTAAGTATAGGTTTTTCGACCAACTACGTTATTTCAATTTTTTATAAAATCTGCATGTAATTTTTACATAAAAAAAAAATATTCTCGAAAAATATAATATTTCAATTCTTTAAGCTCACTTTTTAAAAGTTAAAAATTTTATTTTTTCTAACAACGAATTAGTAATTGTTATAATAACATTTAAGTTTAAAACTTTTCTTCTTTGACAATTATTATGAAAAACTGACATTTGTTTATTTACATTATGCGCATGAACACAAAAAAAAAAAACAGCTGATTGTAAGTGTTCATGAAAAAAGATAAATATAGTACATAATCCGTATATCACTTTAAAACTGTCATACAAATGACATGCGTTTTGATATTCACAATAAAATTTTTGGTATGATTTTTTTTTCATATGTAAACTTTTTCAATTGTTTCGTTATTACTAAAACAATTCACTTTTTCATTCAAAAGAAATTGAAATATGTAAAAATTTATATAAAAAATAATTTAACAATTATTACAATATATAATAAGACTACTCATTTTTTTAATTAGATTTTTACAAATTATCGGTTGAACGACTCACTTTCAAAAACAAAATGAATAAATTTACGCAATACCAAAATAATTCTTCTCACTCGATAATTACATTGTACAAGTCTATCATAGTTACTCACTTTCTTCTCACTTTCCGAATAAAATAGCGAGATGATCAGGCCCTTATTTAATAAATTATTATAATTAGGTCCATTCACGATCTAATTTAAATTTTAACTTAGTTAACTTAATAAAAAAGAAGGAGTTTTTTTTTCAATATAAATTATTTTGATTTTTTTGACAAGTTATATTAATTTTTTCATATATTTTGACATTGTTAAAAAATTACTCAATTTTATTATTTATTAAAATTTGAGTTTTATGAAAATTTCATAAATTATTAAAAATTAGTAAACTTAGTAAAAATTCAAAAATTATTTCTTTTTATTCAATATTTATTCAATATTCTTTGTAGAAAATTGTGAATTTTCTATTTATTCTAAAATACAAATTTTTTTACAATTTTCTATTGTGAATACAGATTTAATTTTTTAAGGTTTTAATTTTCTATCACTTTTAAATTCAGAGTCAAGGCAATAATAAAATAAGCAAAAAAAATTATAATTTCAATCTTGTTAAGAGATGTCGCTTTAAGCATTATGTATATAAAAATTATTCCACAAGGAGACAAAAGCCTTTCTATTTTTAATTTGAAAAATATTTCAAAAATTTTTGGCGCTTAAAATTAAATTAAACTAAATTTTGCAATAATAAAAAATGATTTTCAAAATACATACTATCCAAAAAATTCTTTTTGTATGATTAAATGTTTATTTCAATTCTAATGTTCTTTTTTTTTAAGTGATAAATTATTTTACATTAAATGTTTTTGTTTGTAATAAAAATTTTATTAAATTAATTTTAATTAGGTACTTGCACTTAATAATAAGGTAGGTAATTAATTTTCTTGAATAAAGTTTTGAAAATGTTTTTTTTTTCCTTCTCTTTTAGAAACAATTAATTTGAAGAAATTTATGCAGTTAAAATCTAAAAAATTCATTGGTTCAACAAAAATTTATTATGAAATTAATATACCATTAGAGAAAAATAATAATTTGGATCATTTAAAACTAAAATTAATACCAAATATTTTAAATACAAATTATTGTTTATCAATTGAACTTGAAAAACCAAAAATGAATAAAGAAGAATTTTTATCAAAATATGGTGAGTAATGTGTAATAACATTTCAATTGTAAAATGAAACTGGATGCATTAGAAAAATACTGTTTTTTTATATTAAATAAAATTAAGAATATTTTTCATATTTCATCACTGACAATTCAATAATCTTGATTAAATTACCTAAATAAAAATTCCCCACAGTTAATATTCAAAAATGTTTAACATTTTTTTGTTAATTTTAAGATCCGATATCCGTGAATATTTTCTTTTTAATAGAAAATATTACAGTTCATTATAACTTTAGAACAATAAAACACAATTGCATGTATGTATAAGTGTTATACAAGAATACTTTTTTATTATTAAATTTAAGATTTTTGAATTATTTAAAATTTTGTTTAATTTATATAATTAAATAATATTAAAATTCGATTTATTCACTTCTTTACTCATTAATTTCAATAATAAACTAATTTAATTCAAATAATAATTTCATTCTAAATATAACATATGTATGTTTTCAAAGTAAAATATTCTTTATAAATATTTTTAATTACTTATTTTTTTTATATATGTACATAAAAGAAATTATATAAAATAAATTTCAAAAAAAAATTATAGCTAGTTGTCACAACTTTAGGATATTTATGAAATTTTATAATTTTTCCTCACAAATAGGAAAGGTAAAGATCGCCCAACAAGTTTTACAACAATGTAAAATTAACAATCTAATTGTGTATCTCACTATCAAATTGGAATTCTCATTGCTTTAATTGAATATGTCATTTTTCCAATAAGATAATTCATTTTTACAAATATATTTTCGTACTCTTACTTAAAATATCAACTGAACCTACCACCGCACATCTTTAAAAACAAAGTGAATAATTATATTTTGTATATAATTTTAGAAAAAACAATATATACGCAATACGAAAAAAAATCCTTCTCACTCATATAACAATTGGAGAAACAAATTAATAATACCTTTTTTCAAAAACTATATGCAAGAATATTAGAATTTATATTTTGCGTAATTAAACATATTTTTAATCTTTTATTATTTTGAATACCTCAATCATATTTTAATCAAATATGTATTACACAATTATATACTCGTATAATATTAAAACAAAAAAATAAATAAATAAATAAAGTCAACAGTTGGAGGAAATGGAAGATAAGGTTCTATTCATATAATCAATAATTATTTTGATTATAATTTTTCTAAATAGTTTCTTATTTCACTGAATCTTTTTGAAAGTTACTTATAATATACATACATAATTTAATTTTGTGTAACAAATAATATTTCACATACGTGCACATGTGTTTTGAAATTACGAGTATATTAAAATTTCAAAAATAAATTTTGTTTTTATATTACATAAAAAAATTATTAAATGGCGAAAAATATAATTATGTAACTTTATTTGTAAATAGCACCGTGGTAATTAAGATCAGCAGTTAATAAGTCAAAAGTAACATATAAATATTCACAGTTGCAATAGAAAAATTTATAATTATAAGAGCTGTCCAATTAAATGCTAAAATTCAAATTAAATACTAGCAGAAAGCAAACATAAGACATTTACCAAAAAGTAAATCTAACGTCAATCTGATTTTTTCATCAATACAATTCAAATTGCTGAATAAGTCAAATTGACGTTAGATTTATGTACATTTTGGTAGGCACCCATATTTGCTATTATACTAATAATATACTGAAATGAATTTTGTAAATAAAATAAATGTATAAATCTATCTTTATTATAATTTTTAAATTTTTAAATAATTTTTCTACTACATATATAATTTATTAGCATTAAATTTAATAATGATTTGATAACCTGTGATAAAGTAAACAAACGCCACCAATTAAGAATTTTACTACAAAAAATAAAAAATTGATAATTGTATTGTGTGTCAACTCAATATTATCATTATTTGTACATACATGCTTCTGTTTAAATCACTCAACCATTCAAATCACGCGATAAAAATTATTTAATTTTTATGTTATTATTTGAAGAAAAAATTTAACTAAAATACAATATGAACTAAGAGGAAAACAGTAATTTAATTAAAAGGGATGTTTGCAACCTAATTATTAATTAAATTTGTTTGAAATTTTTTAATTTCAATTAAAATAAAATAAATTGCAGAACAACTTTAAAAAATCATTTTATTGATTTAAGATTAATTAAGCTTATTCTGTAATTTTTATTGGTTTAATTGTAAAAAGAGTCTAAATACTAGGAATGGGAATATGTACACCGATTTATTACAAATTCTATAAAAGGTAGAAAGTATAGGATTTAGTTAATGTACCTCCGAGAAAAATATAAATTTGATTGTTAGTAGAGGTTCATTTTGATCGTAATTCGATTTTTCTGCAAAGTTTTGCAGTTAATTTCGTTAAAAACCAAAATTTAAATATTAAATTTCAAGAAATTCCAATAATTGATTCCTGAAATATGGTCAAATATGTAAAATGCGCCACTAATTAAAGTTTTGTTTCCCTGTTAATATTTACTGTTTAAATGTTTTATTAACCAGATTTTAAGTATAAGATTCCAAGTAAATTGGTTAAGGTACTGTACAGACTGAAAGACTCAGATAAACAGACACACAAAGAAGCAAGCAGACCAATATATGTAAATCTTCCTAAAAAACGTTTATTTACGATTTTCTACAACTGGAAAAATACATTTCCGTTGCGAATTCGACATAAAAACTTTGGTGTCATCACATAACTTTCCTTATTGCACGCAATCCGGTCGGTAATAACTCAAAAATTTTCCAGTACTAATTTAAATTTAAATGTGAGATATTTTCTGCGTTATATAAAAAATATTTTCATTTAAAATTCGAAGCTAGTGTAGAAATAATTATTTATCATAATTAATTTTTGCAATATAACTATTCCAAAGGCAAATATATAAACAACATTGTTCTAATAACTTATTCTAATTATTAATTTAAATTGTTTTAAAACTAGTTTTGTATATTAAAATTCAAAATAAAAATACTCGGATTTTCCTTTAATTTCTTTAATTTTCAATGTAAAAACTAATTATGGGAAATCACAACTTTATCATAAAAAAATTAAAAAGCTTTTTCATTACTTCATATTTAATGTATGTAAATGAAATTCAAAAATGTATTTGATTAAAATTCCTTCTCATTTTTGATTACTTGTAAATTTTAACAGACTCAGATACTTAAATCAATTAACTACAGATAAGTACTTAAAACCTATATAATTGAATAATAACACAATTATTATCGTGAATTTATTTTATAATCTACTTATATTAGATTAGATTTTTCAAATTATTTTTATTATTTTATGCTTCATAACGAATCAGGCATTGTTTATTATACTAAAAATAGAATTTAAAAGCAGATACAATTTCATAAAGTTTTAAACCTTGTTAAGAAATTTTAATAGTTCGACAACAAATTTAATGATTTTTTAATGTTACATGACTTGTATTAAACAACATAGATTTTTTTAGCAATATTTTAATATTACTTTCAAGAAAAAAATATAAAATAATCTCACTTTAGATAACGAAATTTTCTTCAAGCCATTTTGCAATTTATTTATTAAGTATTAATTAAGGTTTAGTAGTCCTGAAAATCGAAAAACTACAAATGTCATATGTCAATTTCGAATTATTAAAATTCTGATATAAATATTCGAGTACTCAAATATTCGTAAAAGAGTAATCGCATAAATTAAAAATAAAATGTCAAAAGGTTAGGGAGAAATAATCAAACGTAACAAGTAAAAAAGGTCGTTTTAAATTTTTAAGTTTTAAATTTTTTGTTTTGCTATTGCTGATTCATAATGTCTACGAATGGAATTTGAGATCATTCAAAAGTCTCGTAATTCGTAGGATTATACAAATAGAATTCATGATAGGACTGTACATCAAATTTGCCTTTTTTTTCTAAAATTCCGCAGAGATTAATGCTCTCTTAATAAGTTAAAATTGCTGAAAAAAAACTTGCAATTTTTAATTATTGCTCAGGAATCAGGAATTTTAATTATTTTCCATAATTAACAGAAATAACAATAAAAATTTTAATATTGATTTTTTAGGAAATGAATTCGATGATATGATTAACTATATAAAAAGTTCGGATCAAAGCATTAAAAAATATAGACAAGGACGACTTGAAAACAATGTTTTTTCACATGAAAATATACGTTTTCCATATGATAATGAAACCATATTAAATCCAAAAGATTTAGAAGTTGAAACTATTGATATAAATACGAATGAAACGAATGAAGCTCAACAAATTGGTGGTGGTATTGGAAGTTCATCATTATTTTCTATTACAAAAATCGATTTAGGTGTAACATCACAATTATTAGTTTATCCAGGAATGGAAGCACATATTGATTATGAAGTTACAAATTTAAGAGAAGAATCAGTTTTTCATACAATTAGAGTTGTTGATACAAAATCATATTTAAGAGCTGTAACACCAAATAGGTATTTACTTAAATAGTTTTGTATTTCAAAATGTTTAAAAACTAAATATTTTTTTTAGCATATTTATACGACCTGGAGAAACATTAACGGTACGTTTATTTTTATTAATACCACCAGGAGCTAAAATTGGAACTGTTGATGATATAACATTCACTTTAGAAGGACAAAATCAAGTAACACAATCGGCTCAATTGAAAATTATTTCAAGAGATGAAAATCAAGTAAATAAGACAACAATAAATAAGATTTATATAATATAACTAAATAAATAAAAATATATTTTTAAAATATTTTAGGATCGTAATCCACCGTATGTTACATGGTCATTTGGAACACGATGCGAGAATACATATTATAATCAACGTGAATGTAATTCAAAATTTTGGACATTAGATGTTTTTGCACAAGATTATGAAACTGGTTTATTACGTATATCATCGACACCAAATGGTATAATACCAAGATCACCATTTACAGCTGGTACAACAGAACCAGTACGTACTGTATATACATCAAGTTGTTGTGAACCAAGAGTTACAATAATGGTATATGATGTAGCTGGTAATCAAAGAACATATACAATTGATGTACGTGATATTGTATTAACAGAAGCATCAATTGCTGCTATTGTATTAGGTGTTATATTATTAATACTTTTAATTGGCCTGTTAATTGGCTTAATTGTATGGTGTTGTAAAAGAAAACGTTCAAGATCAAGAGATTTGTCCTTTCGTAGTCACCCGGAGAGAGTTAGATAATTTTTAAAAAAAAATATTTTTCTGCCATTTTTAGTTCTAAGAAAATTTTAATTTTTTTATGAGAAATTTCTTCTGATATACAAACAGTATTTATTGATTTTTTATTTTATAAAATTATAAATTAAAATTAAATTTTTCTTTTTAGTATTTTATATGTTTTCTGGTTATGGGTAAAAAGAGTATATGTATTTAAAAATTTAAAGAAGAATTTAAAATTTAGAATAAGTAATTAGTTAATAATGGCTGCCAAAGTATTTAAAAGAGAAAAGTATTAATAATTAACAAATTAAAAAACAGAACTTGTACAAAACAAATATAAAATTTGAAATAAGTATGATTTTTTTTTTAGAATATTAAAGTTTAATAAATTCATATTCAAAATTGATTAATTATTTATTGAATTATCAGTCGATGATTTATTAAATATTTAAAGTAGAAAATACCAAAGTATTATTCAATATTCCCGGAAAATAATTATTTAGAAACTGGACTAGATTGCTTTCGCAAAGAACTGATAAAAAAAATGCTTTCGTCTTTGGAAAACCCCTATTTTAATGCAAATGAATTCAGTATAGCTATGAATTACTTATATGAATGAAAATATAAATTTTATAAAGCTTGTACTCACAACCATAATTGTTATTTTTATTGAATGCTAATTGAAAGTTAAAATTGGTGTAAAATTTCAAAACAATAATTAATCAGTTTGTTACTTTTAGGTTTTTATTTTTGCGAAATATTTTTAAGAAGTAAATTTTTTTCGCAAATAAGTGGGTAGGTTATACCCACCTTTTTAGGTATCTTCTAACCCTATTAGTTAGCTATAATTGAAGTGTAGCTTATACATAAATGAAACTCCTAACCAAATATTTGCTTAAAATGAATGAAATCTTTTGATTTGTTTTTTTTTTTCATTAACTTAATTATGATCTACGTATTCAGTGCATTTGAAATTTGAATTAATTTGTGGATTGATTTATCAGAATCATGACATACTCGGATATGTTACTCATAAAAATAAGTCTATCTTTCAAAGATCACATTATAATTATCGTTTAACAATTAAAAATTGTATTTGGAGCATAATTAAAATTTTAATCAATTTAAATTCAAATCTATTCCTTTATTAGGTTTATAATACCTACTTTATAAAAGAAATCGCCAGGGCAAATATTTATATTAAATACTAAGTCACACCAAAAATATTTACATACATAATGTGCATACATACTTTGTATAAGTGAGTAAGTATGTATTTACATGAAAATAGGTCGAATACATTTTTAAAGAGATTGAAATAGAAAAAGTCTAATACAATTCACGCGAATGAATTTCTATGACATGATTTCTCTTTACATTTTATTTTATACAGAAAGATATACATCTCTATATATAGATACTTCTTTGTACATCAAAATGTAATCAGTTTGGCACGGTCTGAGACTGATTAAATACCTTTATATTAAAATTTCGCAAAGATGAACTACATAATATTTAGTTTAGATGAAGTTATGCAAAGAAAAGTTATGAAGAAAGTTCATATTTCGAATTCTACAAAATCCTAATATATAATGCTTAATATTTACCTGATACATCTTCCGTAATTGCATGAATTATTGGTGGTGCAGCTGGTAATATAACCGGTTTGTTTTGAAAATCATCAAATGTTAAATTTGTTACATTCGCACTTAATAAAGGATTATTTACGATTCGTGACGTTGATGATGACGACGTGTCACCCTTAGATTTTTCTGACATTTTTTCCACTTTAAATAATTTTTATTTTACAATTAATTTATATTTTATGCAAATATTTTTTTCAAAATTAAGAAAAATAAATTGATAAAAACTCAAAAAAAAAGTTTTATACACTTGTTTTAAAAAGATAAACTGAAAGATTCTAAAAATTTTATTGCAATGGAAATCATATCAATAAAAGTTATTTTTTATAGAATAACAGTTTATGAAAAGCTTAAAGGTGCGAAAACCGATAAACTGATAAGAAAATCAAATTAATATTTCTTATTGTTCAAACTTCTTTTTCGAAGAATAAAAGAGTAAATCAAAAAATAAAAAAAAAACAGACAAAACTATCCACAATAATTAGGCAATTGACAGCTGACACAAAAAACCCAAATACCACACGTGTCATAAAAATGACAAAAATTAACTACATATATATTTTCTTCTTATCGATTGTAGTGCCATGGCATAAAATATTTAAGGAAATTTATCGAAATTTTAAGGAAATTTCTATCCAAATACTGATACTCTTTTGTTTTTCTCCATATTCTGAGTTGACACCGACAGTTAAAATGAATTCAGCATTTCAGCTACAATTTGTAAACCACAGAAAAAAGAGAAACTTCAAAAAGGGAAGTTTTGACATTGACGTTTACTTTCATCAGTTTATTTTTCATATAAATAATGCAACAATCGGCATTTGTTTGATGATGCAAACTTTAAATATATAAATTTAATAAAATTCTTTATAATATGCTTCCTGATAATGAAATTATTAACTGCGTGCCCGGTCAAAGACTTGGGACAGTCGATGAGAATACCATTGCTGGACAAGGGGCATATGAAAGAAATGGTTCTATATATTCCACACTATTAGGAACAGTTCATGTGAGAGAGGATGGGAAGGTATTTTTGTAACTTAATTATAAAAAGAATTTTTATAAATTAAATAATTTTTAGATAAAGTATATCGAAGTGAAGGGTCACAAAGGCAAAACAATTGTTCCTGTGCCTGGGGACATTGTAACAGCTCGCGTAATGCAAGTGAATCAAAGATATGCAAAGTGTGAAATAACATGTGTAGGAGATTACATTTTGGAAAAATTTTATAAGTAAACTAATCAATTATGCCAATTTTATTTATAAATTTTGGATGTATCATTTAATCTAGGGGTATTATTAGGCGAGAAGATGTTAGAGCTAGAGAAAAAGACAAAATAGAATTATATAAATGTTATCGCCCTGGAGACATTATATTAGCAAGAGTTGTAAGTATTCAAGAATTAAAATTGTAATTATACTATCTACATCCTAATATGTTTTACAATATTCAGTATTTATTTTGTTTATATTTTCATTAATATGAGAATGAAAATAAATAAGAATATGTACTCAATCATACATACAAGTATGTAATGTACCTACATCAGTTTTGAATATAAAATTTGGCTATTTATGCATTTAACAGTTAAATATTTTAATGCTTTTAGTTACCACAAACTGAATTAGTAAATTACCAATTATCTACAGCAGAAAATGAATTAGGAGTAGTTGTGGCAGTCGTTAAGGAAGCCGGCCCATATGCACCTCCAATGGTACCAGTTAGTTGGACCGAGATGCAATGTCCTGACACACTTATCAAAGAACCAAGAAAAGTGGCAAAAATTGTGGCGGAAAGTTCTTTGACATTTACAACTGAAAGTGAAAAAGATTCAGACCCAAAATCAAATGAAAAGAATAAAGAAAATTAAACACCAAAATATATTTTATTTTATATTAGACCTGTTATAAATAGTTGATAATCTGATACAAAATTTACAACTAGTTCTGCATCTAACGATTGTTTTGCTCTTTCAAATAGTATTGTTAACTGTTTTGGATTTCCATGATCCCTTTCAAACCTTAAATAATTTAACCAAATTTGTATACTAGACTTTCCAAACAGGTTTGTGGCATTTTCATAACATTTTCTCCAGCGAGCAATATTCGGTTTTAGCTATAAAAATTGATTAAACTATAGTTTTCATAAAACTTTTGAGAGTTTATTTGACATTATTTACCTGTGTAGATTCCAAGTATGCCATTGTTTCATGCAATGTTAAAACTGCCGGACTCAATAGCGTTAATTCGTCATACAATTTTCTTGTTAATTCAAAATCTTCTTTTACCAATGCAGTGTACTCTAAATAATCAACTCTAAAATTCAAAAAATCTTCAGCAGTTTCTTTGCAGACTTCATTGTATATTGAATCCAATCTATCATAGCAATCTGGTTTTGTTTGATAGTATTGGAGTAAAATTTTGTATAATTTTGCAGATGAAGATCCTAATTTATCTTTAGCTTTCCTAAATGACTCTTCTACCATTGTGGCATCGTCTTTGATAGTATAGAATGTGGTTAAATGTTCCCACAGTTTTATGCTTTGAGGATATCTTTCGACAGCTGAATTCATTATCTATAAACACATTTGTTTAGGTTTTGTTAGAAAAATAATATTATTTATGTTACCTCAATCAAATAATCCCAAGGTCCAACTTTGTCTTCCTTTAATAAATCTATATATAAATCATAAAAATATTCCGACATAAAATTAGCTTCATGTGCCGCTTTTAAAGCTGATCCTAACTTTTCTCTTTTATAATTTTTTTGTGTTGATAAATCTTGATTTAACTCCAGCATTGCATTCAAATAATAGTTCCACATTGCTTCAGTTTTGATCTGAAATAAAATAAATCTTATTCTAAATTGTACAATATTTTAATAAATTCCAACCATACCTCTCTTACGGCACTTCGATACATTGTCACACAACATTTAATTCTTTGTTTTAAAGTTTTTTTCTCGAATCCTGGAGCAGAGGATCTTGCAAATGATATCAGTGATCTCGCATTATCTTTTTGATCTTCTGAACTTAACTGTGAGGCAATGTTTGCCTCTTCATCTGGTTTATCCAAATTACTAAAACTAAACCCTTTTAATTCGCGCTGAGCAAAAATATGCCAAATTTTTTCACACAATGGAAATTGGGACATCATGTCGGAAATGATCATCTTTTGTAAGCCTTTTGTAAAAGGATATAACTCCGTTGTAGCTAAAACTTGAATGTAATATTCAATATCTGTAATTTTTTTCTTTGCATTTTTATAAATTATTTCAACACGTTCTAGTCCAATAGATTGTTCTGATTGCGTATTATTCTGCAACGTTAATTCTGTACTCATTTTACTGGTTTCAAATAACATTATTTTAAAGAACTCGAAGTGCATTTCGATATCATCAGGATGTCTTTGTAACCCTCGAAAAAATATTGATTTGACCCTGTCAATATCGTGTGCTTCATCATATTCAAACACTGCTGCTTCTACCCAAACATATGGTTTGTCACCATGGAACTAAAATTTTATAATCAAATAAATGATAATAATCGAAATGACACCCATATACTGTGTACTTACTTTTAACATTTTCTCATATGTCCCGGGTACTTCGAAATGGTATCCTTGTAGTTTTAGAAATTTAATATATTCAAGCCAAAATTTTAGTTTTTCCGGATAATAACTTAAACCAATTTTGTATATATTTTTTATATTATTGGCCATTGAGCTTTGCAAGCGGGAAGGACCTGAAAGACTTTCACGTGCTTTGATTCTTTTTAATAAGCTGCTTTCAAATTTTATGTACTCAACAAAATCATTAACGGTTCGACTAGGTTTCGATGTTTTAAAATGCATCCGTTCCCTTTGCTTAATTATTTCCCTTTAATTCATAAAAATACATGTTTACCACTTCTATTATAATTAAATAATTACTTACCTTATTTCTTCGTCAGAGCAAAGTTTTTTTTGCCTAATATATTCATATTCAGGAAGCAACTTTTCTCCAGAATAGCTAACAAACTCAGCCATCGTTTAATAATTTTATAAATAGCAGTTCAAGCACTAAGATTCAATATAATTACGCGATAAATAAAAAATTTAATTCGACTTTTACGAAAATATACTAGTTTATTTATTAATTGCCAACCGCAATCAAAACGAAAAACTTCAAAATTTTATTAGCACATGTTAGTTTGACATATGTACTATAAAAGCAGTGATGCCATTTATGCGTCTTTATCTAGAGGAATTTTTAAAACTTCAGTCACAAAGTATAAGCGATTTTAGGCAATTTCGTCAAAAAAAATTTAGCCATTGCTAGCAACTTTTTTTTTGCGAGTTAAACAATAGTAGTAATAATAATTAAATAGCGTTGTTTTTAGGGGATTTTCTGTTCTAAAGTTTGTGTAAATAAAGGTAATTTTCAGACATAATCTAACAACTTTTTTCTGTGAAGACAAAAATGAAAATTAAGACACAAAACAACCTCAGTACCACAGAAGTGCTAAATTAATAGACTGGCAATAGATTCTATATTTAGTTCTACTTTTCTTTATTTTTATCTATCCATTTTTCGCACGGCCGACAGAAATATGATATTTTTGTTATTTAAAGATTTTAAAGATATAAAACTATTTTAATTTGGGAACTCATATGGTTTTATCAATATATTATTTTAGTAAAATACATTATTAAAAATTTGAAATGGGTCTACTAGAAGTAATTTACTTAATTCTTAACATTTTTCCTCATAAATTGTGGAAAAAACGCATATTATTTTGTGGTACCTTGAACACGTCTATTAATTTAATTCGACTAACATCAACACTTTGATATTTGTGCAATGTCAAGATATCAATACGGCATACATGGGCATAGAGCAATAATATTGTAAACATAACCATGTTAGCATGTTCTTATTCTTAAATTAATGTTTTTAATTTAGCTGCTTAGTTTAATTAAAAAAATGGCTCAGTTTATTTTTAATAAAACATTACAAGAGTTAATAGTGGCTGCAGATCAAAAACTTGTTATTTTAGATTACCTGACACAGAAAATCAAACATGTT
Organism: Condylostylus longicornis; assembly: GCF_029603195.1. Classification (NCBI taxonomy): domain Eukaryota; kingdom Metazoa; phylum Arthropoda; class Insecta; order Diptera; family Dolichopodidae; genus Condylostylus; species Condylostylus longicornis. The sequence continues at coordinate 4,532,363 of NW_026577982.1, forward strand.
GTTGTGCTTCCTACGAATCTTGCTGAATTAATATCGGATTTTAAAATAGCAGATATTGCATATGATGAAGAAGAACAAGGTAGTCAAGACAAATTAAAAAATTCCCAAAATTTAAAAATAGCAATACAAAATGTTGCATTAGCTCCAAACGGTAAAACATTAGCCGTATCAACAAGTGGAATAAAAACTTTAATACTGTTTACAAAAGTTGATGAATTTAAATGGGAAATATTGTCTGTAAGGAAATCTAACAGAGCATCTAGCGCTCTAACATTTTCTCCAGATTCCAAATTAATTTTATTATGTGACAAGTCCGGCGACTGTTTTTTATATACTTGTGACATTAACCCACCAAAATGGATACTTGGTCATTTGAGTAGTATATATGATGTTAAATTTTCATTCGATGGAAAATATATATTAACCGCAGACCGTGACGAAAAAATACGTGTAACAAATTATCCAAATTCATATGAAATAGAAAGTTATTGTTTAGGACATAAAGAATATGTTTGTTCAATTGAAATATTAGAAAATCATCCTAATATATTAGTTTCTTTTTCTGGTGATAAAACTTTCAGACTTTGGAAATGGAGAGAAGGTTTGCAATCATAATAATTTTTTAACATACAATAAAAATTGATTTTTTTTGTATTGTAGGGTTGCAGCTCGTTAAAGAAGAATTACCGGCTCCTGGTGTTAAAATGGTTGTTAGAACCGTCACCAGTAATTTATATGAACTAGCTTTTTTAATTTTTCAACCAAATGATTGTTTATTCACATACACTTTAGAAATTAAAGATTACGAAACAATAAATATTACAAAAAACAAGTGCATCTCTGTACAGGAATTAATAATTACAAATATTAATTATATTGAGGGTGCATTATTGGCAAGTGTTTTTCAAAATAATAAACTTGGAATTATGTTATTTAACACAGATTCGAGTTCAGATTTAGACAAATTTCAAAATTTAAAAATGAATATTGAAACAGAATTTCAGAGTTCGACTTTAACTGAACCGGAAGATATATCAAGTTGGTTTAAAAAGAAATTTGACAATGTTTCGGATTACCTACAAAGGAAACGACAAAGGCTTGAAAGTAAAAAAAATAAAAAAACTTACAATTGAATTTAAAAATAATTATTCAAGTTGTATATATATAAATATAAAAGAAACAAAATAAATTTGTTTTTATATACTTTACACGGGTTTGTAATCTAATTTACTTTCCAATTTCTTATTGTCAGCAACCTTTCTTACTGCTTTCATAAAGTCTTCTTGAATGACATATTCACGTTCAGCTCTAAAAATATAATAATTTAAAATATAAAAAATTTAAAAATTTCATTGCTATACCTTATGGCGAAGAGACCAGCTTCTGTGCATACATTTCTTAAATCAGCTCCATTAAAATTATCAGATAGCTTAACAATAGCTTCATAATCGATCTCACCATGTTTCGTAATTGGTTGAGCATGAATTTTTAAAATTTCCAAGCGTGCCAGTTCATTTGGCAGTGGAATCTCAATTTTTCTGTCTAATCTACCTGGCCGTAACAAAGCAGGATCTAGTGTATCTGGACGATTAGTTGCCATTATCATTTTAACTTGACCCAACGTATCAAAGCCATCCATTTGATTTAATAATTCCATTAAAGTACGTTGAATTTCCCTATCAGCAGATGTACCTTCTGAAAATCTTCTTCCACCAATGGCATCGATTTCATCCATGAAAATTATGCACGGTTGATGATCACGAGCATAGTTGAACATTTCACGGATTAAACGTGCACTTTCACCTATATATTTGTCAACAATAGCACTAGAAACAACCTTCAAGAAATTTGCATCTAATTGCGAAGCAACTGCTCTTGCTAGCAAAGTTTTTCCAGTACCAGGTGGTCCATATAATAAACAGCCTTTCGGAGGAGTAATACCAACTCTCAAAAACAATTCTGGATTCAATAATGGAAGTTCAATGACTTCACGAAGTTCTCGGATTTGTTCTGACAAACCACCAATAGCCGAATATGTTACTTCTCCTGGATCTTCATGAGACATGTTATATACGAGAGGATCAACTTCTCTTGGCAAGTAACGCATTATGGTCAGTGTAGTCATGTCCAACGCTACACGAGTGCCTGATTTTAATTTTGTTTTATCTAGTTGCCTGCGACAACCCACAACGTAACGAGGGCCATTTGTTGCTTTTACAATAACTATAATACAAATACATCATCAACATAATTTTTTAAAACCGAATTAACCTTACATTTGTCTTCTGTTAATTGTTTTAAAACTTCTCCAACAATTTGCCCAACACTTTGTAAAGCTTTCAAATCATTTTCAGATTTATCATATTGTTTTGTCAGCTCTTTAACTTCTTCACGTTCTTTAAAAATTTTATTAAGATATTCATTATAAGATTCACTATAATTATTTTAAAAAATTTTTTTTTAACACTAAAGCTGTTTGTGTCAGACTTACTTTCTTTTAAACGGGACTCTACTTCTTTGTGCTCTAATAGTTTCTTGCGATAATCATATAGTGCTTTCTCACGGACTCCGTCATTTTGAGAACTCCCAGTCGTCATTTTTATTTATTTTTTTAGCTAAATATGAAAATTAATCGAAAACACTTTTATAATTTTCAATTTCTTCAAAAATTTACAATTCACTTTTTTTGACAGCTTCTTTTATGACAATTATGGAATTTTGGAAATGAAATGAATAATGTAATGTATTGTCAAAATAGAGTCTGTTCCAGATTTAAGGTTTTGAAGTATGTACGCATAAAATAACAAGAATATACTTTAAACTTTTCTGTTATAACTGAAGTACATTTAGCGTTTTAAGAAAGAGGAAATAAAATTACATAGATACGTGTATATGATATTTACCAGAAAATTTTTAATGGTTTTGACTTACCCACCTTTTAAAGTCTTGCAACATGCTTGTGGTAAACTAAAATTAATCACTTGCAGCAAACAATGGCAGCACTGAATTCTTTGACAATCCAATTTCATTACATTCCTTTTGTCATTGCAATGATTAAATAAAATTTAATACATAGACTACAGCTTTACGTATTAACATATCGATAAAATACAAAATATTTTATTACTTTGAAGTCTAAGAGGTTTTCTTGCTTTTTTTCCTTATTAAAATTATATTTAGAAGTTAGGTATCTGTGTTTTATAAGAAATTAGAAATGAATTTTGGCATACATAGACCAAGTGAACGCTCAGCATCAACAGAAGAGCGAACCCATGGACAAGTTTTAAGTGATTTTTTGATGCAATTGGAGGATTACTCTTCAAGTAAATAAATTTTTCGAGAGCTAATATAAATATTTTTAATATCAGTTTATTCACATTCTCTATATTATTATTATCTTTTAAAACCCTAAATATTATTTTTTACCCCCTAATTGCTCTATTATTTTTAAATGTTCTTAGCTATCCCTGATCCAGTTACTGCACATTATTTAAATACAGCTGGATTTGAAGCATCTGATCCAAGAATTGTGCGTTTAATTTCTATTGCTGCTCAAAAATTTATATCGGATGTAGCAAATGATGCTTTACAACATTGTAAGACTCGGACAAATAATGCATCGAACACTCCAGGTCATAATGCAAATAAAAATCAGAAACCAAGTAAAGATCGAAAATATACTTTAGCAATGGAAGATTTAACACCCGCGTTGAATGATTATGGTATAACAGTTCGAAAACCACATTATTTTGTTTAAAGAAATATAAGTTACTGCAGATATTGGTTTTAAAATTTAAAAAATCTATATAATTTTTCTAATTAGTTCAATTCTGTATGTTGACAAAATAATTACATAAGTTATAAAGATTTATAAAAGAAAAAAAATTCAATAAAGTTGTATGTATCTCAAAAATAATGATAGGTATAATGATTTAGAATTTATATAACACTAATCGTGTTCAACCTCAGGTATCTCATGTAATCTTCAGTTAATCACAATGGATTTATATTTTTTAATAAGTTAAATTTATTTACTACTTACGTGGACTACATATGTTTCATTATTTTTTATATATTCTTAAACACTTTTATATTTGATTTACACTCGTCTTATTTTAATTTGATTCAAATAATTTTTGACCAACACATTCAACTGTTCACATTTTAAATATGTAGTAACTTTACATACATATATTTTTATACAGCACTATAAATATAGATATAAATTGGATTTGTCCAATAAATAAATAAAATACATTTCATTAAATAAAATATTAAATGATTTATGCTTTTATATTTAAATATAAATAAAAGTAAAATAAAAGTTCAGATTCGAAGCACGCTTATCATTTAAGTACCTACACCTACACTCTTTTTATCAATTTTAATATTATGCATCATGTTTATTATGAATATAAGTAGACATATTACCAATTAATACAATATGTGTATGTAAGTAGAATTAGATACGTCTATATATTAGACTATAGATACATTCATTTTGCATAAATTATTTGAGTTTCAATATATGGGATCGTCATAAAGACATAAGTTTTACTCTACGTGTTACGAGCATGTGATCTAGCTTACACTGATTAGCAAATGCCAGCTACCTATACATACCTATACATTTATAAAGCCATTTAAAGTACTTTTTTATTAAATATGAATATAATATTATTATAGAGAAAAACTTGGACTCTATTTTATACACAAATTCTATTTATAATTTAAGTTAGTAGTTTTGTCTAGTTTTGTAATCAATTTAGATGTTTCAAAAAGACTATAGGTAATAACAATGTATCCCTTGAGTTCTTATACGCATATGTATATTGGTTTTAAAGTAATAAATTTGTTAAATTATAATTATGTAGGTATTTAAATAATTTATTTGTATGGTAATAAATTAAGTAAGTATAATTTGGATATTAGTTCTAATTTTCTTTATTTTTAGCTTGAAGATGAGGTTTGAAGTGTTGAGGTAAGCGTCAAAATTTTATTAATTTAAAATTTCCAAGTAAACCAAATCTATTTATGAAATTTGAATTTATAATGAATTTACGATAACCTATGTAAATATAATCTCATCATCGAAATATGTATAAAAATATTTAAATTCACCTACATATTATATAGTTCATCAAATTTGTAATAATAATCTATAGTATTTCAAACCAAATTTTCTATCGTAAATTGCCGTTTACGGTAGTAGAGAAAAATTTTTTGTGGATCGTAATTTTTTTTTTTTAATAAAAGCGACATTTACATAATTTGTGCAATAATAAGTATTTAATATGTTCTATTTTGCTATTAATATCACTTTAACCAGACATATTATGCTAATATACATAATAATCAATTTATTAAACATAAAATTGAATACATATTTGAAGTTCCCCCATATGGTTTTAAATTATAAACTGTGATAGTTATAGAAAAAATACAAAAAAAAAAAAAACTTGGATATCCATCCAGCAATAATCTTGAATCTTGATCAGTCTCCCATCATATGTACATACATATACATATATATACCTACGTTTTTATTGCTTTTTATCTTTCTATAAATTTATATTAAAATTTCATTTTTTTCGAATGAATTTCTTTATTCTTCTTGTTTTTATTTATTTTGATTTCGTAAAACTAAACCATTGAATATAAATGATTACAAAATATGTATGTATGTATGTATATATGAATATTAGGTTCATATCATTTTGTATAGAAAAAAGAATGATGAACTTCTAGCTTTTTATTGTTATTTCTCACACAGTTTTATGAGTTTAAAAAAAAAATTTGGTTTTTATGTACCCAAGGTTGGGGTGTTTAATTGAAAAATCGGTTAATGCAATTTTAAAAGTATAAGTGCAAGGAAATCCTAAGAAAACTATATAAAACTTATATTAGTTTAGGAAATATTGTATGTATAACGGTAATTCCATTGAAACTTCTATTTACGACATACCGAAACAACAATTTTCAATTTGAATTATGTATGTATATATGTATTTAAAACTTGCTTGTAATTAGTATACTATATCTCAATAATATACATAAATGATTTCTTTTCGCAAACATTCACTATTTAAATCTTTTGAAGTACATAATAAAGTTCGACATAATACCCCAAAACGTAAGTACCTATATTATATTCGTAACTTCGGAATTGTAGTAATACTGCATTGCTGCATAATTAAAAAATAACAAATTATAAATTGAATTTTGTATTACTGCAATTTTAAAGTCAAAGTATTTCAATTTAACACACTGCATTTTTTACCTCTCTGTGATTGCATATCCTTCAAAAAAAAAAAAAAATCCATAAGAAATAAAAGTTGTTTTAAAATTTTTTGATTTCTCTTAAATCACATCATAAGAAAGGTCAATTAACTACTTTGAAAAAAATTTAATAATTCTAGTACCCCCTGTAATGTGAATTGAATATTCTTATTCACGAATCACTACACTATACATACTATTCCCATGATATCGTTAAAATATTCAAAGGTATAATAATATATGAATACATACAGTATGTATATAAACATATTTATAACATATTAATATGATTTACATATATATACCTATATGTATGTTCGGTATATAAGTATGTATATGAAAATAATTGATATAAAACTACTTTGTATGATATGGTAGCTTCTTTAAAAATGCAACGATATATAATTTAAATGTTTAATTTATTTAGAAATATTCTTTCAAGACCGTCAGTCGGACCTAAATATTAAATTTTTTTAAAAGTGAAATTGAGATAACGGATCATATTTTGAAATTATTTTTTTGATTAAAAGTAGACGAGGTCGACTGCTGATTGAAGTGATATTTTTAATTTTTATAAGTGTATGTATAAAAATAATAAAATAAATTAAAATAATTATATATTATTAATTAATACATTTAACTATTGATTATTAATTAACGAATAAATAAAAGTAAAAAAAAAAGTTCAAAGTTATTATGCATTTACGGGAATAACGGTTTTTTAATTTTATTGTGATAATATTTTTATTTTTTATTCAAAAGCTGGTAAGTTCTTTAATTTTAATTTTATTTTCAAAATATAATAAAAAAACTAGTTAGTAGTTTTATCAACTTAATTTTAGAAAATAAAAAATTTATAATTAATTTTTGGAGATATCAGACTTATTTTTAAACGTTCTTACCACTAGTTAGTGTTCACGAAAATTTAATTCCTTTATATGTTCTCTCCGTTTTCTCGCATTTGTCATTTAATAAAAAATTTGTGTTTTTTCACTTTTTAACTGAAAATTTTAAATATTATAAATATAATAGGGTTTGATTCAACATTTTGGGGTATAGCTGTGTCAGATCTCATATATGTAAAAAATAAGTTGCAGATTAAGCAAAATAAAATATGAAAAATGATCTTTTGCTTTCTTTCTCTTTTACTTTTCGACTGACGCTCTTTGCATGATGTCGTACGACGTCACTTAAATTGTATAAGATAAAATTCATACTATTAATGAAAAATTTGCAAGTTACAGTTAATGCACCTTATCATAACTATTAATCTGTTGTCTTAAAATCATATTATAAGTTGTATAAGTTTTTGTTCAAATTTTCCTTGTATGTATGTACTTAAAACATTCTTTGATGAATTTATTTCTAACTCAATAAATATGTTATACATTTATACTGTAAAGGATATTTTCTTAAATCTCACAAATGATCTGTTTTCTAATTACTATCAAAATCTGTTTTTCGCAAATAAAGAAACTTAAAGAAAGAGAGATTCAAAATATTAAATTTCGACCAATTTTTACTAGGCAGGTAGATACTATAATAATATTATTTTTAATTTAATTAAGATGTCTACTATAATACAGAACTAACGTTAATTTGACTTGCTCAGCAATTTATAATTGTATTGCTGAATAAATAAAATTAACGTTAGATCTGCATTTTGGTAGATCTCCTTTGAGTAATATTTCAACAAACTTTAATTTTCAAATTTGCACATATTCATCCAGTATTTTCATGAAACTTGTAACAATTACAGTAAAGACTAAATCTGTGACTATTCACACGTATGCACCGTTAAATTTCGTTTCGTTTCTATTTTAATATTATATAAGTTTAATAATAAACTACTAAGTATATATTATTATTTTTAATAAAATAAAAAAAAATTAAATAATATAATAATAAAAACTTATAAAATTAAATAATTTAAAAAAATTATTTTTATTTTATAGATATCGCAGGAAAAACAAAAATAAAAAATAAAAAAAAAAAGATTTTATTAAGTTGCATAAAAACTTAAGAGATTTTTATTGCGAACAAAATGAGTACAAAGAAATTTAATATTGTAGTTCTTGAAAAAGGCGATCATATTAACACGATTACTATAAACAAATTAGAAAATCCAATTTTAGTAAAAAAAGAAAATAAAAATTTTAGATCAAATATTGCTGTCAAACGTGCGAACAGGCTACAAAATTATAAAATAAGAGCATTCATGTTAGCAATAATAATTTTAGTCAATTGTATTAATTTAATGGATGCAAATCCAGTTCCAGTTATGAGAAAATCATGCGGTCGTAATTTATCACAAAGAATTTATACAATTTGTTTAAGTTATGGCGGTATTTGCAGTTTTCCAACACGCGTCATTACCAGAAGTAAGTACATACATATGCATATATTAAAATAAATATTTGTAATTTAAAATTAGATTGTTAATATAAAATATAATATTTTTTTTTAATATTAGATTGATACATAAAGTAAATAGGTTGACCATTTTAATTAGAATTTCGCTAAGAGTCTGGCAGTTTTGCTATTTTTTTTGTATTTCGGGAAACATGTACGAATATTCAGGGAATTACATCAATATATTTTACATGTGTGCTAAAAACTGCTTTATTAAATTTATTTCACGTGAAAAAAAAACGAAAATTAAACGAAATCTCTCTAAAATTGAATAATTCTTCAATAGCTTCCATAAATTTTATTTTCATTATAATGAATTGCTATTTACAAGAGATATTAAAAAATTCTAAAATTTAAGATCAAATCTAAATAATTAAGGTCTTACAAAAATTAAGGTAATTTTGTATTCAACGGTAGTTCTGTAAAGTTAGCAGATGTTAGGTTTATATTTTGTTAAATTCCCTATTGTATTAAATATTTTTTCTTAAATATTTGAAGAAAATTTAAATGTTGTTCACAGCTATGAATTTGCATACGTGCTGGAACCTATTATGTTTTCAGTACTGTGTTATGATTAAAATGATCAGCCTACATACATATTTATATTTATTAACATTTTAAAAATAAATAATTTAATTTAAAATAATGTATAAAAATATTTTATTTAACACCTCAGATCATCCTAATCATCGAGCTAAGAGAAGAGTTGTAGATGAATGTTGCCGAAAAGCATGTCATGATGATTTTATTCAAATATATTGCTGTGATGCCAAACAATACCGTGTGATTGTTGATTATTAAATTAAATTAAAAATATAATTTTTAATTTTATAAAATATTTAGAAATTTAATGAAAATTCATCAGCTATATACATCAATTAGTTTTAAGTACTGCACATAAAAAGTTTTAATTTTAAATTTAATTCTAAAATTTTAAAAAATAAGTTATGAATATTTTTAATATTTTTACTTTTTCTTATAATAATATAAATATGTGATAATCTTATATATCTTTTTTTTAAAATGTGTGATAAGAATTTCTTGTATTTTAATTCTATTTGTAGCAATATAAAGTACATCGGTATTATAAACTGAATAAATGTATTTTTTTATTAAAATATTATTAAGTATGGCAGAAAATGTATGTGGAATAAAATAAATATTAAAATAAGCTGTTAATTGATATACATTATTCATACTTTTTCATAATCATACTATATTTTATTTCAGGAAATTTCCGAGAGGGTTGGAAATACAGTGGACTATTAATTTGTCCGTAATATTCCAGAAAAATTTTCGTGAGGGTAAAAAAAATCTGAACTAAACCATCAATGAACTTTCATATCTGTTATGCTATGCACATACTCTTTGCTGGATTAAATTCGTCACCTGAAATTTACAAAATTAATTAATTTAAGTAATAAACAGTTGTATTGAAATAACAATAATTTATCGACGTTATTCAGAAATCAATTTCTCTTTCTCCTTTCTTGCTTTTTCTTTCTTTTAAGGTTAAATTTCTAATTCTGATATTCAAGACATCAAAATGTCTTGCACTTTCTTTTTAGAAAGCTTTATGATTTAAATTAAATTAAAAATTTTGTTTGCATTCTAATTCTATAAAATTTTTATCATCAATTACTAAAAAAATTTTGAACTCTATTCATAAAAAGTTCAAGGCTCTAAATCGGTCTTATAAAAATAACAAAATTGATATTAGTGATATCAAATAACAGAAACCTGATAAAAAAATTAAAATGAAAACAAATTAAAATATTAATAGAATAAAAGTTAACTGACCTGTCTTGGTTTACCTTGCAATAAAGCTCAAAAATTCTTTAGTACAATGATATTCTTAAAATATATCTAAAGATCATATTAAATTAGTGATAAAAAGAAAAAGGTTAAACGCCACGAGGTCATTGATATAAAGCACAAATGATAAAGGCGAAATTTAATAATTTTTCATTGTGATCCAATTTTTAAATTTCACCAATATATTTAAAGAATATATGTAATTAAGTTTATAGCTTTTATTTTATAAAAATGCAGCCAATTGAAAAGGATATTTCTCTGATTGCTTTCAAAAAGTTTATATAAATATGTGCGAACATAAAGAAACTCAATTCACAATCAAAACAACAATAAGTTTTAATAATAAGCAATCAATTATAATATTATAATATATATTTTAAAGTTTTATTTAAATTAATATAACAGTCTCTAAAGATAGCATTCGTATTGTTATGTAATATTTTTAGTTTATTTTTATAGCAATTTAATTTGGATGAGATTGTTGGTAATCCATAAGTTTTTTAATATATATGTGATGATTACTTAAAGCAGCTAATAATCCTTTATCATTTACAGCACTATTTTTATCAGAATAATCGAGTTCTTCGTTATATAATGTAGTCATTTTACCACCTAAAGCATTTAAAATAGCATTTCCAGCACATATATCCCACTTTTTAATTCGTGTTGAATGTAGATATGCAGTAGCATTATTAAATATTACTTGAAGAACTTTATAACCAGCACCAGCTGCAACTAAAATTTTTGAGTTCTCTCCAAATACATTATGTGACAGATCTTGTACATCACCTGGATGTGATCTCGATACAGTAACAATTGGATTATCAATAAAGCTATCGCCCTAGAAGAAATTAAATAGATATACTTTGAATTAATGTAATTACATTCATTAAATTAACTTTAAGAAAAATGGTTTTAAATCACATATTTTTTTTTGAATATGGACCAGGTTCTAATGTGTGTTTTTTGAATACAAAATTCAACAATTGCGGCAAGAGTTTGGGAAGTTCGCAATTGTTATCAAATAAATTGTTTTTGAAGAAATCAAAATAGAATTAAATATTAGCATTTTTTTTACTATTGTCATTTTAACAGAATCCACGTAGACATCAAAATATTGTAAATATTGTACTCAAGCGAGAAATTTGGTGGTATAAATCTAATTACAATTGAACAAATAACTAATTCCATAACATACCTTCTTTATACCTTCAATATCATCTGATACTGCTTTGTTTACCCACGCCCACGTTGTTTTACCACTAAATGGACTATGTATAACACCAATTGTAGGGACACCTTTCACAGCGACACAAACCATCGTAGTAACATATTCATACAGCTTTTCTATATTAAAAATTTCAACATAAAAATTTTTATTTTGGAATATTTAAATTCACATTGCAATATCTAAATTCACCTGTATATTCTTGTGTGGCATCTAATGGATCGATCCATACTGTCACATCTTTTGTATAAACTATTTCATCCGGTACTAAAGCATTGGGTGATAAAACGGATAAATCAACATCAAAATTTGCCACATCATCACCACAATCCGTTTGACCATGATCTTCTTCAGATATTATTTCAATATTTGAAAATAATCTTACAAGGCCATTTTTCATTACGCAATGAGATCTAGCGTCAGCATCAGTGACAGGATCATCAGCACCTTCTTGTGTCAAACCTTTACTTTTTTGGTTTAAATTACGGCTTTCTGCAACTGCCAAAACTTCATATCCACCACGTTGTGCAGCACTAATAGATCCCATTAATAATTTTTTCAAATTAACCACATTAGGAGATCTTAAAGCTCCCGCATAAGACTCATTTGATTCGTTTGATGGCAAACATAGATAAATTAAAGTGATAACAATTAGTGTTAACAAAAGAATCCCGGCTCGGTTAATTCTAATTCCATTATGAAATAACATTTTTAAAATAATATTAAATGGTCCAGCAATTTTCATACAATAAAACTTTACTAAATTTACTTAAAACGATTAATCTTGACGTTTTAACTTGTAAGCGCCGAACTTTGTATTTAAACTTCTTTGAACTTTAGAATTATTATTATTTCTTAACACACAGGTATTTAACACATCTCATTTTTGTACTTAAATGTAAGCTGGTCTTCGCAAAAAAATAAAAAAAATATGATGACGATATCAAGAATAAGATATGTAAACAAAACAGCAGGTAAATAAAAACTTGAAAATTTTGGCATTTATTTGTTGACATTCGTTTTTTTTTAATTCGTATTAGAACATTTTTCTCTTATGTAATAGATTTTTGTTTTCCAGATATTCATCTGATAACGAACTAGTACCGTAATTAGAAAGTATTATTAAATTGAAATTAAACTAGAATTAGGCTATTGGAAATTTTTATGAGGATATAAATTTTGTAAACAATTTAGAAAACTATAAAGAATAACCTTTGATTTTATTTACATTAGGATTCCCTTCTCTACTAGAGAAGATAGGTAGAGAGAGAATGCAACTACAGTTTAAGGTTGCTAAATAAACATATAAGCATATTACCATTCGACTGAATGAAAAATATTTTTGCAAATTTTAGAAATTTAATATATTGCACTTTATAAGATATTTTAGCTATACATATTTACACATGAAGAAAACTAAAGTTAAAAATTTATCAAAAACTCATAAAAAATAAACTGAAAATTATTCTTGTGGCAGAACCTTGTATGGGTTTAAAATATTTTTTGGATCTAACATTGTTTTTATATTCCTCATTAAGTTGATTGCTTCATCACTTTTAGAAAACGGTAAATATTTTGTTTTCAAAAATCCTATTCCATGCTCAGCACTTACACTTCCTTTTAGTTTTGAAGTATACTCAAATACAAAAGGTTCAATTTTTCTATAAATATCTTGTGAAAATCCTTTGCATGCAACATTTAAATGAAGATTAGAGTCCCCTATATGACCGTATCCACATACATCAACATCAAAGTTTTTCATTCTTTCTCTCATAACCAACACAATTTTGTAAAAATCCCTTAATGGCAAAGATATGTCATATTTAAAACAATATCCATCCTCAATCAAAGATACGGGAACCAATTCTCTAATTTTCCAAATTTCAGATATTTTTCCTGGTTCTCCAGTAAATGTTCCATCTAAAATCTCACCATTTTCCATACCATTATTTAAAAATATATTGAATTTCTCTTCATCGTGTTTATTGTTACTACCTGAAGTTTCAATTAGCATATAAAATGGATATCCTGATATTGGAGGATTTAAATTAAATGTTTCAACACTTCTTTTAAAAGATATTTCATCTATTAATTCACATGCTGATAATATTTCTCCTAAATATTTTTTTGCCTTCACAAAAGTTTTTAAAACAGCTTCAAAAGATGGTAAAGCTATAAAGGCAACATTTATTGAACTAGATATTGCTGGACATAATACGGCTACTTTTGTGATAATTCCTAATGTTCCTTCGCACCCAATAAATAAATGTTTTAAATGATAACCGGTATTATCTTTTTTAAAGTTTGACATTAGATCCAAAATATTTCCACTAGCCAAAACGGTCTCGATTCCTAAAATAGATCCATGAAGGCTTCCATAACGTATGACACGTAAACCACCAGCGTTAGTTGAAGCATTTCCACCAATTTGGCAAGTAGATTTGGCACCCAAGTCTAGTGGAAAGCGAAGTCCGTGATTTTTAGCTTCATTCTCTAAATTTTCTAAAATACAACCTGAACCACATGTAATTATACCAGTAATTTCATCAACACTATAAATTTCATTCAGTCTTTGCAATGATATTATAATTTCATCAAAAACTGGAACTGAACCCCCAACCAATCCCGTATTTCCTCCTTGTGGGCAAACCGCTAAATTTCGCGAATAACAATATTTTAATATTTGCGATATTTCAATTTCATTTTTAGGTTTTAATAACAGTTGACTGTTCCCCCGACAACTTCTTAAAAAATCAATGTTGTTGCCTTCAATATCATCTGAATTCGTAACAACATAAGACTTTCCTATTTGATTTTCGAAAAAGCTGATATCTTTATCATTAATCACAGAATAATTATTTCTCTTGATTTTGTATCGATCTTTGGTCAGTTCAACAGCGTTGTGGTTTCCTTTGTAATTTCTTTTTACTAATTTGGCACTAGATAAAATTAGTGAATATTTAACACGAATGCTGGAAAACATATTTTGATATTTTCTAATTTTATCTCATAATAATAAATTAATCCAATTGAAGTAAAATGACCTTGAATGCTTTGTTATTGTTTTATTATTTATTATCAAAATTCAAAAGTAAAATTTCGTAAACAAAAGTAATGTCAAAAATTTTCGCCGAATTTGGTACGGTTTTTTTTTGTTGGTAGCAATGATTAATATGTGGACGACGATTGTTACTCCTGTGGTTGACATATGTACGTTTTATTCGCAACAAAGATCTGATGCAAATACTAGAATACCGTATAAATAAAATCGACGTTTTAAGAAAATCCTTGCAGTAAATATGATTTAACTATATTAAAAGAAAAAAGTAATTAGCTCGTCTTGAAATCGAAATCGAGTTTTAATACAAATTTTGAATTTGCCTTTCATTAAACCATCAGTGAAATGAAAAAAACATCTTAAGTCTTAATCTTGACTTTTCAACTTAAGAGGTTTTGTTTCGAGAGCACAGAAATAATTTTTATTTGTTTCGCGCAATTGTTTACAAAAAAAAATAAAAAATGTTAGTCTAGAAATCTGAATTTATTTTTGTTATTAATTTTCATGTTTTTGTGCTTTTAAATTGCATTTTTATAAATAATAAAAATAATAAATGAAAAATTACTCAATATTTCTTAAATTGAATTAATTGAGAATGGAAGACTCCGATTATTTTTTAGCATTGAAATTGCAAGAAGAATATGACAAAGAACTAAATGTAAGTACATACTTAATGTAGTACATATTCCATTTTTTTTAAATATTCAAAATTCAAGAATATTCAACCAACTGAAATAGAATCTGATAAGGATCCTCCTTTTAAAATAAGCTCTAAAAAGCAAGCACCAAAACGTAAAATATCTGAAGAATTTGATCTAAATAGTACACAAAACTTAGTCCATCCGGAATGGGAAACATTAGATCCAACACCAGATATTCATGCAATGTTCTTAACGTTTGATAACAAATTCTTTCAAGGGAGATTAAAATGTGTTACTTTAGAATGGAGCAAAAAGATGTATTCGTGTGCTGGAATTTGTTACTCAAGGCGTAATTCTATGGGAATGGCCATAACAATTAGATTAAGTGAACCTCTTTTAAAACTTAGACCGAGAAAAAATTTAATTGAAACATTATTAGTGAGTTTAAAATATTTGATTTCCATTTTATTATTAATTTAACTACATTTTTGCCAGCATGAAATGATACACGCTTATTGTTTTGTTCTTGGAATACGGGAAGGTAATGGAGGACATGGTCCCAACTTTAAAAAAATTATGTATGGAATCAATAAAGTGGCTGGAACTAATATTACAGTAAATTAATTATTGAATAACAAAGTTTTTTCCTTTTCTTAGTTTTCATAAATTTAAGGTATATCATACATTTCATGATGAAGTTGATTTATATAAAGTACACTGGTGGCGATGTAATGGAATATGCCAACATCGGAAACCTTTTTTTGGATATGTGAAACGTAGTAGCAATCGGGCTCCCGGTCCTAATGATTTTTGGTGGAAAGCTCATATGGAATCATGTGGTGGTGGTTTTTTAAAAATTAAGGGTCCCGACCCAGTGAAAAGAAATAAAAAGTTTAAAGATGAAGTAAAAGGAAAAGATATCAGAAATTATTTTGGGAATGTAAATTCTTCTACAAATTTATCGAATGGTTTTAAGACTACGTTTAAAGGTATGTCTTTTTTTTAAATCAAGAAATAATATTCACTGCTGTTGTATTCTTTTAATTTTAGGGCCTGTAAAAGCGAATGGTGGTGGAACCCTTCTTATAAATCCAAGAACAAAAACTTTTACTTCAACTAAAAATATTGAAGATAAAAACAGTAATTCTTCTAAAGTAACCGGAGGTAGCTTAAAGAATGTTATCGGGTTAAAAGATCTTAGTAAGTTGCAGAAATATATATTTAATTTTACATTTTTATAACTATAAATATTTTAAAGGTGACGAGCCCTCTAAAGTTGTAAAAAAGAAATCAACCCCTAGTAATCAGTTTGCTGGTACTAGCCAAGGATATTGTTTAAATAGTTCATCAATTTCAAAAGAACCAAATAAAATCCCAAGTGATTTTGTCGATCGTGATAAAATTCGTCAAATTTGGTCACAAAAATTTTCTTCGCCAATGGAAAAGGAAATGACTAAGCCATGTGAAAAAAAAGAAATTGAATCAAATAGTGAACCAGTTACGGAAATACCTATCGAAGAAAGACGTTCATCTGCAGAATGGGAAGTCTTAAGTGATGATATATTAATCAGAAGTATAAAACCAGAAATAATTAGTCTAAGTGATGATGAAGAAAACGAAGTTGATGAAATTCATGAATCAGAAAGGCGTATACCCGCTTCGGAGTCGAAAACTGTCCTTACCCAAGAACAACGGCAAATTCAAATTAAAAAAGAAATTTTGGATAATTCAGATTTATCGGATGATGATATTGAATTAATAGACGACGATTATGATGATTCACTAACAAACGTAGTTGATTTAACAGATACCTCCTTAATTGATGATTTCTTTGGAGATGATGTTCTCTTAAAAGACTTTAAAATAGAAAACTCACTAGTTCCATGTGGATCACGGTAAGTTCTTAGCTTTTAGAAGTATTTTAAGAAATTAAAAAACCCATAACATAATATTTATCTACATATCTTTTTTACATAGCTCTTTGCCAGACCCCAACAAAGATATTGTCACTTGTCCTATATGTCAAAGTAAGATAACAAGAGAACATTTTGAGAATCATTTGGATGGTTGTATAGGAATTAGTATTAAAATAGAACCAAAATCTTATGGTGGTAGAGTAGTTCCTGGATCTCGAATAATTCACCCATCGGTAAAGAAAAAAGAAAAGGTTACCGCTACACAAGAAGAAATTTTACGCAAAGCGGGTTACTCCGAGCAAGAAATTAGCAACATTAAAATAACACACATTGATACAAGTATATCCGACGATCCAGATTCCTATGATGAAAATTTGACAGAAGGCCAACGACGGCGAAAGGGATTGACCACATCAACACATCAATGTCCAGTTTGTGGCAACGAAGTCGATGTCAATAAAATAGATAATCACCTAAAACGTTGCGGTCAGGATTTGTCACCTAGTGCAGTTATACAAATTTCTCCCACAAAGAAAAGAAATTCAATTCCAAAAACAAGCGAAGGGAATTTGTTTCAAATTTGTCCTGTTTGTAACAAGAAAGTAAGAGCGCATACTATGAATGAGCATTTAGACTTATGTCTTGCCGATTCTTTTGATGATTGATTTTGTTTGAAAAATTCGTATAAATTACATAAAAATTTCATTTTTGATTTTTATTTACATACATACTTGTTTTGTTTTTTATTTGTGTACCTCAAGTATATTACAAATTAACTTTAGAAATATATTACAAGTTTAATCAAATAGTTCACATAAGCTTTCCTAAATATTGAGTTTTTCCACTTTCCAGTTGGGGCCACTGTACAACAAACATATCTACAATGTGTAGTAATATTTTGCCAGTTAATGAAATAGTGTTAACGCGACAATAACTTTCTAAAAATACAATTTTGCAAGATTTTGGAATTATGTGCATTTTTCGAAATAAAAATGCTACAAGACAGATAGGAACACAAGTCCCAGGACCATTACATAAAACTAAATCAGGCTGTATTTTATAAATTAACGGAAATGCTGATAAAATTGCTAATAGTGTGCTAAACACTGATGAAAAATAATTTTGCTTAACTTCTCTACTTCGATGTATCTCGTACAACTCAAAAGATTTGTCAGATAATGCTTCTTCTATATTTTTTATTTTATTTTTGCTAGTTTTATCAGTATTTGCAACGACGTAAACTCTTGGAGTGTACTTTGTTTTGTCCAAATTTTTTACTATTTCAACCATTTCTGCAGTATGTCCACCAGAACCAAGAACAATTAAAGTTCTTGCAGGTTTATTTCTCATTTTTTAATTTCACTGTAGTAAAACTTTGAAATAATAATGTAGAAATATTAACAGCAACAAATTAACACAATTTATAATAGGAAATTTAATGTTTACCTTTTCTGTTTTGATTTTTGAAATGTACTAAGTATGTCAAACCCGTGAATTGCTGTCAATAAGTTTTGACGTTACTTTCATATCGAATTTTAAATCTTACATTATTTAAAATTGTTATTACAATCCACCTAGTGAGATTTTCGCCTACCTACATAGTTAAGTATTTTAAATGCTTTGTTCTTTAAACAAAGCATTTTGAAGTAAAAACTACAAAACAATTTCCATCTGTTCTGTAGTTGTGTGAAAATTTCGTTATTTATTTCTAAAGGAAATAAAAAAGTAAACAAATACAATTTGTTATTATTTCTCTGTATTTCGGTACATACAGTTAAAAAGTTTATGAGTACTTTATAAAGTCCTTAATTTATTTCTTTATTCTAATAAAAAAAAATAAATTAATTTCTGCTTTTTACATTTTGCTGTAAATTTAGAAAAAAAATTATTTCTTATTGAAGTTAAGTAGAAAATAGAAGCAGATGCGAATTACAATTGGATGCGAATGAAGCGAAAATATCGCCGCGGTAAAGTATCCTAAATGTCGTCTTACCGCCGGCGTGTTTTTTGAAACTATCTGCTTTCTTGGAATTGTAACATTATATGCAAAATATTGAAAATTTATTTTACTGTTCTGTTGTTGTTTAGTGCTTTGGCTCTATATAATTGCTACATTTACTGCAAAAATTTAGTAAATAATCAAAATAATGCATTATTATAAACTTGTTACAAATTTTATAAAAATAAATCTACTACAAAATGTCAAAAAAATAAGTGAGTACTAGATTATTTCAAATTCTTCATAAACAGCTGATTTTTTGAAAACGTCAAACAAAGAAAATATACACAAATTTTTCAGTTTTGCCAGCTCAATACGAAATTAATGTGAAAAATTTTAATATTATACTAATTTAATAATTATTTTTTTTAAATTCAGTAAATTCAATTATATTTTTAATGTATGTCAGATTATTTGTTACTTTTATACTTGAAATTTCAAATTTTATGAAAATTATTGAAATAATTTGAAAAATTCCTTAGCAGTTTATTAGAATGTAAAAAAAGAGTGTTAACTCAAAAATAAAAAAAAAGAACGAAAAAAAGAACGAAAACAAAAATGTCGTGGTTAAATAATAGTTTTAATACATTAAAAGGTCAGCTAACAAATTTAGCACAAGAAGTTCTTCATGAAGTTCAAGTTTCTAGTGATTTGGAAAATGAAGCACAACAAGTACACCAGCAGCAGCAACAGCAACAACAAAATTTTTTGGAAGAATCAGCTATCGATAGTGCAACCCAATTAGAATTAATTGAAGAATCACAAAGAAAAATAGATGAATTAAATAATTTATGTGGAAGTAAGGATAACGAGGTAAGTAAATAATTTTCTTTAATTTAAAGAATTTAATTTACTATGAGATAATTATTTTTTTTTTAGAATCTTTTTTTCTTTTTATTGATTCTTCTATCGTGTCTATATGCATATTTATATATATATCTACTTGTATATATGTATATATAGGTAGTCAATAAAATTTATACTTGTATAACTTTACGAGGAATCCATTATTGTCTACCTATAGATAGATATTTACTTACTATGTTGTATACTTTTCTATAAATTGTGATGAATTTATTTCACTATCCTTATAGATATACATATATAAAGTGTTTTTTTGTTACATTATATTGATTTATCAAAAAAAAAAAGTTTTGCAAGCAACTAATTCTATTAAAAGTTATTTGGACAGCACCAAGATATTTTTCCAATTTTAATTGAGAAATTATAATTTTATAATGTTGAAATAGGGATAATTAGAGAGCTCTAGGTAGGTAAACCGTTATTCAAATAATTTTTGCATTTATTCAAGTGTTTGAAAATCGAATCCTTTAATTAATCCTTTAATTATTGAAGTTAAATTTATACTAGGATGGTAAATACAATATAGTATAGGTGTACCTACACACAATAAATTTATCTTATGGTTTAAGAATAAAATGTTAACTAAAAAATTTTTACAATGTAAAAATTTTATGTTTTAATTTTAGTAATTGTAAAAGACGATTGAATTTCTCTTGTATATCTATAAAATAATCTATAAAATAATTATTATAGTTTTAAAATTTTAAAGTTTTAAGCTTTAAGTATACTTAATTTGTATTAAATTACTATCAATAAATTTAAATTAACATTGACCTATTTTATTTTTTAGGTATACTTGCCTACCTACCTGTGTAGGTACCTATCTATCTAATATGTTTACATGTTATAATCCTAGTTTTAGAGGATTTAAATATAATGTACTTATTAATGAAAAAAATAACAAATATCAATCAAATCGCTTTGCTTTAAACATAATGAAATACGCCAATATTTTGAAACAGATGAAATATTATGTTGGTTTTTGATAGTCTTAAAATTCATGACAACACTTTAATAGTTTTGATAGGATTTGAAAATCTTAAAAGATTCTCAAAAATTTTAGAATTTTCTAGTTATAGTATTTAAATAGGTAATAAGTACCTATCAATTTATTGGTACATTATTTATTTACTGCAAAAATTTTTAAGAAAAATTGAATTTGCTATAAGAAATAAAATAAAATATTAGACACTTGACGAGCAATTATTCAAAGTAATTTTAACTAAGTGATGAATTAAATTGTATATTCAAATATTTAATGTATTATATATACATATGTACAATGTAAATAGGTAGGGTAGGTAGGTATTTGTATATTTTATAAACATGCGCTTTTTCATCTTACATTTAGCTTAAACTTTAGAGTGCAAAATTGTTTTTTAATTTTTTTTTACGTTTCGGTTTACTCAACTTCTTTCTTCAAAATAAGACAAAGCAAAGATGTATTAATCTTATTTGTTTTGCCTGCATTTCTATTATTTTAATATTTATTATTAAAAAACTTATATCTCCTTCATATTATTTAAATTGAAAATTTAACCTAAACTTTATAAAATCAGATAAAAGCTAATTGTACGGTTCCCTCTTTAAAAAATCAAAACAATGAATGAACTTGTTTCGTGGGAATTCAATAATTGTTTTGAAATTTTATAAGAAATTCGAAATATTAGTCTTAATTATTTTTTAAACAAAAATTTCTTACTATAAATTGTATATTTATACTTATTTACTGTGATAGAAATGAATTGTCATCGTTGTTATTATGTGCTTATACGATAAAAGATGATGTCACGTGAAGTCATAAAAAATAAATAAGTAAATTTAATAGGTATATAAGTAATTATTATTTAAAACTAGGTACCCAGGTACCTATACTCGCTCATTCAAATAAAATATTCATTATTTCAAATTATTTTACAAATATTACTTGATTTTATTACTATAAAAGATATATGTATTTAATAATAGTTTTTTCGAATGAATTCTAGTATAAAATGTAAAATGTTTTTCTATTTCTATAATAGCCCATATCCATTAATAATTTCGTATTTCATATTTGTGTGAAATATAAATTGAAATATTTATTTCTTTTCTGTTTTTTTTTTTTGTTATCGGAATTCATTTACAGATAGCATTGCTTCGTAAACAAGTTAGTGATTTACAAAGCCGTTCATCATCGAAAACGGTAAGTAAATCTTACAAAAAATTGTTTTATTTTCATATTAGAATTTTCAACAAAATAGTAGTAGATGAATTAAAGTTTTGGAAACTCGTAGTAATTATTAATAATTAATGAAATTCAAAATTTATTATTGTTTTTCTTGTTTTAATTTATTTCATCATTTTTCTGTTTTGTTATTACATTATTTTTTAATGATTTTCTTGCGTTTAACATTCGTAGTTAATAAAGTTGTTTATCAAGTTTTGAATTTGTGTGATGAAATTTTTTAAATTTTAAGGCCTTTTCATTAACGCGTAAATTGCGATATATTTGTATTCATAAAGAAATGCTGCTAACCTAATTTGTTAATAAATATGCCTAATTTTTCGTAATATAGCAAGATTATACGCCTAGCTGACGTTTTTAAACGGTGGATGACCCCTGACAATTTAAAAATTTAAGTCTAGCATTAAGTACATTAAAAAAAATATTTAGAGAAAATACTAAAATATAAACATAAATAAAATGGATATTATGCAAAACAATTGATAAATTAAAGTGAATTTATTCTTTTATACAAGCTTTTGGATTTAAATTTTGTTGTTTTTCTTATTAATTAAAATTTTCAAAAATTGCTTTGCCATTTGTTTAAGAATACTTTTTATGGGGCGTTTTAACAGATATAAAGCATTTTTATCTTTGTTTTAATGTTAAAATATTAAAAAATTTTATTCCAATTTCAAAGAGTTACTTCATAATATTAGAGTCAGAACAAAAATAACTTAATAAAATCGGTAAAATATCGTGAAAGCCTTAATAATTTTATTATTTTTATTCATACAAAATATTAGATAATTAAAATAATGGTAAATATTTTGCTCTCACATTGTTTACTTTTTGTGAATTGGAAGTTAAATACCGGTCCGATGTCAATTTATTTTTGATTTTGGTAAAAGTTGAAAATAGAGTGTATTAGAAAAAAAATATATTTTAATACAAAAATAGATAATTAAACCAGCAATTAATTTTATTTGGGTAAATTTTTAAAAATTAGTTTTTTCATTTTAAAAATTCATTGACAATTTGAAAGGGATGTAGGTCTTTGATATTCTACTATTGAACTGATTTTACTTGAATACTGATTTAATTTTTGTCTTTTTTAAAATATATGCACATTATTTGGAATGTAGGTTCTTATTACTGAATTTGATAACATTAAATTTTATAATATTAATTTAAGCTGACCGATATTATTTTTGTAATTGAGTTCGGGACAAACAATGTTTAGTATATACGTAGATTACCAAAATAGGCGGTTGTAAATTGATTTGCAAAAATATCCCTTAAAATATTATTCGTAAATTAAAATTATAATAAACATACATATACACATTATTCAATCAATGTATCTTGTATTATCAGCTGTAACAGCCCTAAAAAACATTATTATTAAAAATTTACTACTTATAAGAAAAAAATCAATTTCAATAAATTTTTAAAAAAAAAAACTTAGAACTCGTGATATGGTTTCGTGATCATATTAAAGCGTAACCCGCCAATAGAGCAGAGATTGTTCTGGAACTGATAAATAGGCTACTTACAGGCTAATATATTACCTTTAAATTTTCAATTAGTCAAGTTTTTTTTGTGAACTTCTATAACAACTGGTCTTATGGTGTTAGGTATGCACTTATATAAATTCAAAAAAATAAAAGAAGAATAACCAATTCTAATATCGAAAAATGTTAATAGTTTTTAAACAAAGTGGTTTAAACAGTGAACGTTGTTTGTATGTTCCGTTTTTTATTTGTATAGGAAACGATTCAAGTTAAATATTTTCTCTTCAACTATTTAGAGTATAAGAGTACAAGAGCACGTTGAATTTTTGTCGCTTACTTAATTAAATATCTGCATTCATTTATCATTTTTATTTACTATGAACGTAATATTTCTTTATTATTTAAAATAAAAATTTTAACGAAAGTTTTATATACAAATCGTTAAATAAAAAACAAGCCATTTGATTCCTAAACAACAAAAACAGAAAGAGAAACGAAAAAAAAACCACGAAAAATAAATGTGGCGCGAATAAAAAACGTTTGATAAAATTCTAAGAAAAATAAGAACACATTTTTTTTTTTATATTTTTGCTTTTTTTATTATTATTAAATGATAAAAATTGTTCATTTATTTTTTACCTTATCTTTAATCAAATATTTAATTTTTTGATATAAAAATAAGGTATGCACGTATAGGTACCATATTTGTTTTTGTTATTTCGGTTCTTCTGCGTACATACCTATATATGTACGTATGATTACATATTAGTATAACAATAATATTATGCATACAAACCTTTGTACATATATGTATGTACAATAAAAAATAAATATGTGTAAATATAAATTATCTGTATTAAAAATTAAATTGAATTATTTACAGAATGTCATAAAATAAAAAACGATTTTTCAAAAATTAGTTAAAAAATTAAAAAAAAAAATTATGTTTGAATACAATATTTTTGGTATTGAAAGATTCGTATTTCAACTTACTTAATTTATTTTATTTTCAATATTCGATGTTTGTATTCGGCTTGGGAATGTATGTATGTATAGCATGCAAAACCAACGTAAATATAATTGCAAAAGCAGAACCAAAGCGGTGAACGACTTCCGTTATTAACCCAGAACATATGATGTCAAAAAAGAACCGCCAGGCGTAAAATAGGAATTTTAGCTTCTTTAGCGTCGGCTTGATTCTGGGCAGTCCTATTTATGCACGTGTATTCTGTATGAATTTTGATATTACGCTGCGCAAGATGCCGCTGTTCTCAAATTAAAGAAAATCAGACAAAACTATTTTATTATGTATTAAACAGAAATTTTAAATGATTTTTAATATTTTATTATAAATTTAAATAAAATTTTTATAAAGATGGGTCAAACCAATAGTTTGTAAAGTAAACTTTTTCCTTGAACTAGTAAAATGCTTTTAAATACTGATTTTTGATGCTGCTTTTAAAAAACAATCTAAATTACTTGACAATTTAAATTACTTTCAATTCATAATAAAGCAAAATATTTCAAGTGATTGTATACATATGGATTGAGTTCAAGGGTTAAATTAAGAGAAATAATTATGTCTTTTAATGGCATGGAAATTATCCTTAGCATACTGCATTTATAGAAATTTAAAAAATCTTGCAGTTTCGGAAATATAAGGTGACAAAAATTCGAATTTTAGAAATTTCGAGAGGAGACAACTTGAGAGGGGATCTATGTGGAAAAAATAAGCAGAAACTAATAAGCAGCTTTTTCGAGTATTTTTTTGGAAAGCAAGCTGTAAAAGAGAAAAGTTTTGCCTTGGCCTATGCAATTTATTAGAATTTTAATTCAAAATTAAAATACTGAAAATACAAAGTTAATGTATTTTATATTTCGTTCAGGTAGGTTACTAAATTTTTGTGGATAATTTAATTAAAATTATATTACTTTAAAATGTTATGCTAGTATTTTATTGTGAAACGTGTGTTTACTATTCGATTGTATGATTTCAATTCTCTGAAGTATTAGTACCAAAATAAGTAAAAAAGGTGTAAAAATATGATATTTGTATAAAAATGGAATATATTAAAAATTTTTTGCAAAATCATAAATTTTAAAAATTTCAAAACATTCTGTAGGTATGTCATAAATTGTATATATACATTAAATTATGTATGTACTTTTATATATGAACGTTACTTATACATTTTTCTTTTTCAATAAAATATAACTAATAATTTGTTTGATTCAATGTAAGCCATTATATTGTGAGATATTGCTAGCAATAGCGCGTTATGTACATTTTCATTAAAAATATTGTCATTCCTCGTATCTTATTTTCTTTTCCTTGATAACTTTTATATACGAGTAGTGTACATTGTACATAACGCGATATATGAATTTTGCTTTTCAATGGGGAACTTTGTATTTATTCTCGTATTCCCATCATATATGTAAAATGTATTCGAATGATGTGGTTTTTAGGGTGTGCTTTTAATATACATATATTCTATATTTTGGATGTATGTATGTAGTTGTTGAATTTCATATCGTATTTATTTAATTTAATTTTATTTTACATTGTTAAAAAATTTTCCTTATCTATTTGGAAGAATAACTTTATTTAGACACTATTTTTAGGGTTTTAATGCTATTTTTTTTGTGTTATATATGTAGGTATGTGTGTATGTATAATTTTGGATTATTATTTTGAACGCGTCCTTATCTAATGGGAAAATTATGCTTTTAATGATTTTTTTTCCCAATATTCAATTTAATTTCCAAGAAGCTTATAATTATAATAATGCATAAATTTTTCGAAATTATCTATAAAATTTTTTTTTTTGTGCAAAATTTAAAAAGTTTTACGAATTTTTTTTTTTCAAAAATGAATTGCAAATTTGATAAATTGATGAATTTGGATCACTAATTTTTTACTTCAATTAAAATTAAGTTGAAAGTTTAATGTACATTTAATTTACAAGTTTATTTGCAAGTTCTTACAGCTATTGCAGACTTTCAAATGATTTCGGCCATAAATGTTATATAACACTGTTTCACTTATTAGATGCTTTGTTCACATTTACGGACCACAATATGTTTATTATTAAGTTGGTGTTTATATTACCAAGATAGAGTTCAAACGTAAATAAAGTTTGAGAAACGCATAATAGAAAAAAATTTGAGTTTGACACAAATAGTTCAAGTTTTACTTAGTTTCAATTAGGTGTCAAATCTCAACGATTTTCTAAGATTTTAACGAATTCCACGAAGTTTCTACTTTCCCAAGCTTTTTTGCTTACAAATTCCTTTTCGAAAAAGATAGAAGGTTCACCCAAACAGTTTTTTAAAGTATTAGCAAAGGGCTAGAAATTTACATTTTATTTGATTTTCTATTTTATGTACAAGCTTTACTTTAAATCTCTTATAATACAGGAAAAAAAAGGAAAAAAAAACTATTTCTATTTCAAACCTTTTGAGGTCTTAATAAAATGTATAAATTTTTGATTTTTATTATTGTGTACGCTATATAAAAGGGCATGCTTTGACATAAAAGGGGGATATGAAATGACAATGTTGGCAAAGAATGCAAGTCTAAAAAGGCTGATATTATAAAGTTTCTTGCCTTTATTAAAGTTGAATTTTGATTAATAAGGTGACGTATATTTTCTGAATGTACTTTTAAAACATATTTCTTCAATGTATATGTCTAAAATTGTATTCTTCTTGTATTTAATTAAAAAATCAGAACTTAAATTTACAGTTTTGGAATACGTTATAATATTACACACGAGAGACTGTTTCCACTAATTTTTTTCTTTCTAGACTATGTACGTATTCGAAGAAAATTTTCGAGAACTTATTGACATTAAGCTCAACTACAAAATCACAAAAAAAAAATTGGAAAAAAAATCTTATTAAAAACGCGGCGCGTTGTTTTTTTTTTTATGAACACGATAAAAAGTTTTATCGCTAATTTCTGTTTTTTTTTTTTTTATTGTTTACTGATAACGTACAATTTTTTTTTTTGTTATATTTTATGAAGATAAGAAAATTTTATGTACTACCACCTTATTTTGTTGAAAAGGTGTAGAGTACAATAGCAGTTGGTTTAAAATAAGTTCAAAAGGTGTTCAAATTTTTTTTTTCTGTTCTTACATATTTTACTCTATTTTAATATTGAAAAAAAAAAAAGACATGTTCGCTTTAAATGGGGCTTTTTTTACTTATACCAGAAAATTTTCAATGTACATACATAAGTACATCTATTTACATAACGTAATGTAATTATTGTATATAAGTACCTTATTTATATTCATTGTGTATATATGCGATTGCGCATGTGAAAATAATTTTCGTATACATAAAAAAAAAATCCTAGCATTAATTTGTGTGTTTGTTTGGTTTTTTTGTTACTTTAGAAATATAAAATTTTTCGTATGTCTGAAAGGAAATTGAGTAATTTTTGTTACTAATAAAAAAAAAAAAGTTCTATAATTGCTCATAAGTTTCGCCATAAAATTTTCACTGTAAAACTAAAATAAATTAAAAAGAAAGGCACAAAATTAACAAAATGGCAAAATTAATCTCTCTTTTTTTGCGGGTTGAAAGTGTTTTAGTAAATGATTTTGATGTTCATCAATATTGTATGTGTATTCAAATATATTTTCTAAAACACTATATTCAGTTTCCAGAAATTAATTTCTAATGCCAATGAAGAAAACAAGAACAAAATGCCGATAATTTTAAAAAATTATTGGACATTTTGATTATTTATAATTAAAATTTTTATCATTAATTTGATAAGATTCAAATTTGACGAATATTCAATAATGCAAACAAATAAAGTTGGGTCAAGCCAATGTTTTGTAAAGTAGCACCCCTCGCTTCAACAAGTAAAAATACTGCTTTTAAAAGCTTTTGCTATAATTCATGTACCATTCATATACCAAAATATTTCAAATGATTGCATACATTTAAGATGAAGCAAATTAAAAATTGGAAGAGGTGTTAAGATAAGGATCGAATTAAAGAGTTAATTGCACGAGTTAAGAAAAATAATTACATTTTTTGATGGTATAGAATTTATCGTTAACTTTCTGCATTTACAAAAATTCGCTTGCGGTTTCGGAAATATAAGATATCGACAATTAAAATTTTTAAAAATTTTGAGTGACGATAACTTGAGAATGGATGGAGGGGGAAAATTTTTTTCTTCAAACGAAATAAACTATTTTCTTAATATCTAGAAGTTACTAAAAATTTAGTCTCCTAAAGCTTATCGTCTAAACGAAAAATGGTATCAAAAAATTGTAAAAAAAGGTTTTCGAATAACGGTTAATTTTAACAGTTATTTTGTCAATTCTATGCTCAATTATGTTATGCCGCAGTAGAAAAAACCAGTTGCAGTTTTTGAATAAAAGTGTAAAAAATTAAAATTAATCTAACTTTTAAATTAAATTTACTCAAACTGCATTTGCATTTTGTTTAAAATTGATTTTATTTTGAATTCTTTTCTATAGTTTAAATAAAACATGGCTAATATATTTTCCCACTTCTGATTTAGTCCTCATTTACATTAAATGTGTAATGTTACACTTAATTTTTTTTTAATTTTATGTTTTGGATTAAAAAATTAATTTTATTAAGAAAAATTTAAACTAATCTTAATTAATTTGGATAGAATTTTTTAAAACTTCTATGTCATTCTACGCAATTGGCGTCTTTGACACTATTAGGAACTGTGCATATATACATGTATTACAGTGTATTACAAAGTATAAATATACCATAGCATAGCTAGAGCTATTTGGAATTTTATCATTATTGTTTTTATTTATTGATTTTGCGGCTATTTTACAAAGTTATCACAAAATTATTGTTTTTTTCTTTTTCCATTTTTATTCTTTTTTTTTATTATTTTTTAAATTTTAATTAAATAAACTTACAAAAACGTAAATTAATAAAATATCTAATCAATAAATAATTTTAAATTGCGATATTTTGTAATAAAAATATTTTAGTACTTAAAATAACAATAGGCAAAGCTAGTTTGCAAATATTGATGGTATTTTATGGTCGACACTTTGTCTAGGAACCATATATAAATATTTATTTGTTTTTGGGTAACCATATACATACATACATATATATGTATACCCTCATTTTATACCGTATATCAGTCTATATGCATATATGGCGTACTAGTTTAAAGAAATTGTTATTTTTACGGATGGCTTGTATGAAAAATTAATATCGGGCATATAACACTATAAATTAATATCGGGCATATAACATTCTGAGTGTATAACATTTCAAAATACATTAACTTTTATACAAGGAAACAGTTAAAAGGAGTAGAAATTATGTATTTTTCTTTCGGCTGTTATATTATGGGCTGCATATTTTTTGTTATCACAAATAAACGTCAATTCTTCAGTATTCAGGAAGGAACTCTTCTGTATATAACAGGATTTATATATAAAACGGTGTCCCATTTACAAAACTATTCGTAACTATTCTATTAGTAAACTGGAATGTTGTAACGAATGTATCCTTAACTGGAACGCACCTATTATGTATACAAAACTGTTATAATTTTCAGAATTTTTTTTTGTATTAAATTATAATTTAATTATTCAATTGCATAGTTAAATTATTTATAGGGCAAAGCATATTATAATTAAATTTTTAGTGCACACATGTACACGTATATAATTGCAAATATTTTTACCTATATCTATATGTATGTGGATACATGCATACATTTATTTATTTATATGCATGAAGTATTGCTTTTATTACCATACTTTTGTGGTAATAAAATTTAAATTAGATTCGTTTAAGTTTATGTGTTTTCAATATTTTTCTGATAAAATTTCATTTAAATATGATATAGGGAAAAACTAATTTTTATTGTTTGACTCTGCTTAAAATTAAAACAAAAATACTTTGGTCTAAAGTAAATATTAGAAAATGATGATAATTGTTTATGTATGGAATTAGTTCTCATAACCTCATAATTTTACCTAAAAAGTGTATTTTTTTGGTTAATATAAAAATCAATATTAAAAGTTCCAATTCCAACAAAAATTCTTATCAATTTTTTTAAGTCTCTTATCAGCATATAATTTCAATATTTTATGCACATGTTTTGTATTAAATAGGTGTATGATAAAAGAAGTGATAAATATTTGGTTTTTATCCCTTTTTTTTTCTGTGAACTCATTTAGTAATTTTCTTTGTTTTTCCATAAAGAAATAATTAAATTTATTAAAATTTTGTAATGTGAATGCAATATATAAATTAATTGAATAAAATATGTGATTGTTTTATATTGTGCACATATGCTTGTTTGAGTAGGCTACAACATTAGCTAGTTTCTAATTCATCTGTTAAAAATTCTATATAAATTATAACAATATTATTAATTGTTTAAATGTTGGATTGATTAATATTACTACAATTGCGGTTTGATGCATAAGATGGAATAGGAATTTGCGGCCCAATCCGTTAAAATAATTGTCAAGCTCATTTTGTAAAAAAAAAAACAACCATGTATATTACCGTTTTGGCTTTGCTTTCATTGTGTTGAATTTAAAATTTTTAAAAATTTCGTAAAACCACAGGTAAATTATTGGATTTTCTAAATTTAAGAATAAAAATCATTATTTTTGCAGGAAATCTGAGATTTATAGATAGATCAATTTTAAAGTATTTGAGCTTTTTTTGTATATTATAAGCTGTATGGTAATATTAATAGTGATTTTCTCTACAGCGCAAGAATATTCTAATCATAGAAACATTATTTAGTTTTTTTATCTAGACACAACCAAAATGATAAAAACTGTCTCCAATTCTTGGTAATAGTTATTTTCTTATATATTTGTACATATATATTAATGTATACAGGGAC
Organism: Condylostylus longicornis; assembly: GCF_029603195.1. NCBI lineage: Eukaryota > Metazoa > Arthropoda > Insecta > Diptera > Dolichopodidae > Condylostylus > Condylostylus longicornis. The sequence goes on from NW_026577982.1 coordinate 4,564,195, forward strand.
ATACATATATCCTTCATATATACTTTAATATACCCCTTAACAAATTTTTTGAAATTAAGCATATACATATAGTCACATGTTCCAGTAAAATATCGAAATTATCTATTAGTTTTTTTGGAAAACTTTCTATTTTCATTGATTAGGTCTAATTGTTTCTATATAATGACATCTGTCAATAATTTTGTTTTTTTCTTTTTATTTATAGACCGTATTAATAAACTTAAAATCTATTACTGAACATTTTTGTCAATTTATTTTTGCTATTTTTGATGTTTAAAATTATGATGAAAATTGCTCACATCTAATTGTATAAAATATTAAGGAACGTTACGCGTAATCATAAGGGTAAAACCAACCTGGAATTAACACATATATGAGTTGACACGAATACGTTCCACATAATGCAATTGTCCTGGAAAGTAATTTTATCTATTATTCTGATAGTTTCGATGATTCAAAATTATAATTTGAATTAATTTTAATTCAATAAGAGATGTGGTTTAATTTCTTTAATTGTTTTTTATGAGGCAATAGGAAATTGTTACTTAATAATTAATTGTTTATTTAAACAGTGATTCTGATTCAACTAATTACCTGACATTGTTTAACGCAGTTATTTGGTGATTCCCCTTTTATTTTTTTTATATGTAAATGTATATAAACTAATTTTCTTGTATTTACAGTAACTATTTTTGTATTAATACTTCAATAATTATAATTTTTGCATCTGTTAATAAAATAATTTACAGTTAAATGTCATTTCCAAGTTAAATTCTATTTTATCACTTTATTTTTTTTTATTAAATTTATTATATTATCAATTTAGTTTTGTTTTTTATCGACTATATATATTATCGTGCATGTACTTATAGGTAGGTGTACGCATATTTATACGAACATAATAATATAAGCTTATATAAGTAGATAAATTTGCATATATATGCGATATTGTTCAATAAACTGTCGTATGTATTTTTCTAGGGAGTTAAAAATAAAGTAAGGGTTTTACATTATTAACTCTTTTTTTTTTTTTTGATTAATATTGTTATATGTATTTTTTTCCTTTGTCGAAGCATAATCAACACCCAATAATGAGGGTATATAAGGAATATCACCTGTTGAAAATATGTTCAGAGCGTCATTTATTTTTGCTTTTAAATTGTTAAAATTTGTAGTACTTATGCTGGTTTATTGGTTGTGATCTTTAACTCTTTTTTTTCTTTTAATATAGTTCAGTGTAATATAACAATAATTATTTATTCAGTTGAAATTCATTTAACTTTCTATTTAATTTTTTTATAATTTTAAATATTTAAAAATTAAATATTCATTATGTTAATAAAGAGAAAAAAAATAGAAGTGTTCCAAAAAAAAAAATAAACTGTCGATAATGTTAAAAATAATGTAAAACAGTAAAAAAGAAAAGTAAAGAAAAAAAAGCTTGTCGAATTGATAAAATTTAAGAAAACAGAGAGAAAAGTAAAAATTTTATATTGTAAAAATAAAAGAGTCGATTGTTCAAAGAACGTGTGAAAAATGTTTTAAAAGAAGAAGAAAAGAGAAAAGAAAAATAAAATTAAAATTTTTTTTTCTTGCTCTTATCTGAAATGATTGTTATTAGTCATTGTAAATTTTCTACTTTTTCTACATATGGTATTTAAAAAATAGAACTAGAAATTTATTAAAAACTTATGAAAATCAATAAGAAAAGGTAAGCATTTAAAAATTCTTAATAAGTATGCAATAAGTTTTTTTTGCTAAATTTTTAATATGTGCTTCTCATTATAAAATAGGGTTAGAACCTCATTCTATATTTTCATCTTTTGAGTCATTGGATGAGAAGAAATTAAATGAGGATTTTATATTTGCAATAAATTTTTACTTGAAGAGAATATTTTTCATAATATGAACCGAGTCTTTCTCTAAAAAAATATCATTATTGTTCCCTTTGACTCTCAATATTATTATTTTGATTTGCAATAAGCCAATGCCGATATTTTAAAATTTTTACATAACATTTTGATTGATAACATCAAAATGACAATTTTTAGATTATGGCTCTTTTTTTAAGGAGATTGTAGCGCAATTTTAAACATTCCAACAGTAACGGTAAAATACGACAATTCTTTAATGAAGTGATTTACGCCCGCTCTACATACACGTTTCAATTTCAACAATTTTTTTCAGCAGCCGAAGTGCACGTCGCGTTTTCTCACACGATATCACATTTTTTAAAATATTCTTAGTTATTCCTTATACTTAACCTCTTTTCTTTTTTGTAACCTCTTCCGAGAATTTTTCTATTGCCGTATAACAATTAACTGAATTTTTATTATAAACGCCGTGAGATATGCAATATTTTTTTTTAAATTTTCAATTCTTATGATTACAATTTTGCACTCCTATTTATTTAGATTAAATTATAAATTTTAATTACAAAATTAATTTTATGAGCTTGAAAATTAATTTTCTTTTTATTTTTGCACATAAAATACATAATATATGTGAAAATAGTAAAAAAAAATAATTTCTATTTTAATAATTTTTTTAACAAAACTCACGCATATATTTTAAGGGTTTTTTCAATATTTTTTGAAACCATTTTTTATATCATTAAATTTAGAGGCATTTAAAATTGAAAATCAAAAAGCCTTTTTTTTAGTTTAGCACTGGCTGTGAAAACTGTACAAAATTCTTATCATTTACTAATAAAAATTAACTTGTGTAAAAATTCAATTAGTTTTTTTACATACGGTTACACATTTTGATAAGTAAATTTGTAATAAATTTTGTATACAAAAATAAATTATTATAATTAGGTATAATTAAATTATAAAATAAAAATTAATCAAATATTTGATAAATTGCAGAAGGTGAGTTTCTTTTACAATGATTATTTCACAAATTTGATTTCTATTATGCTTTTGCTATTATATTTGTGCTCCAATTTTTAATCATATCGGACATTGCAATAGCAAAAAAAAAAATTAATGAAATTGACTAACCTTTTCAAACATACACATACATATATATATATAAATTATACATGTATGTACGTAGGTATATATATATATATTTAATTTTTTTTTCCTCGAAAAAAAATTTCTTGTAAACATGGAACTTCCTTCCTTTCGAGATAAAAAATTGAAAATTATTATGATTTGAAAATTTATCATTTTGCGGGTCGCTGTATATTGTACTGTTCTTTTTTTTTTCAATTTTTATTTCTGTTTCGAGGTGTGAATTTACCTGTTGCGTATGCATGGTTCAGTGAATACACATTGGAAAATTTAAAAAATTTTTAAGTGATTTTTTTTTTTTTTGTTATTTTATAAGCATATACTATACACAATATACTAATAATTGAATACTATAGTATTAGTATATAGATAAGTAATGAAATTAAATATGTCGTCTTAGATAAATTTTTTCATAATATATAATTAATATGAACAGTACAATATTATTTTGTGTGCAATTGTATAGTCTAAGAGATATATGCATTTTTTTATTAAATAAAAAGGAAGCTCAAATAATCAAATTACAAATTGGTTGTAGATAACGTTCTACAATAGTGTATATACAAAATTTATAATTGAGTCGATCTCTTATACAAAAACGAGAGATTTGAATTGAAAATTCCAAAAACAAAAATGTATGCATCTGGGCTTAAGTTAAAATTAAAATGAATAACTTAAGAGAAAAACTTTTCTTTGCGTTTCTAAAGTTTACACAAACAAGACTTTTGTATATAAGAAAAATATTAATATTTTTAAATTATATTTAATTTTTTTTTATTAAATACCTTTGCGATACGTTCTTGATTGAAAAAATCGAATCCAAAATTGTAATAAAACAAGGTTGATCATTTGGAGAACGTACTTTTAGATGTAGTTTTAAAAACAGTTGTATTTTAGCCCCTCTCTCACGTTCTCTCTGATTTTAAAATATCAAAATTTTCTGGATAATAATGAGGATAATTAATTTATATATTTTACAGGTACGGTTTAATTTATTAAGTTTACATTTCAATTTTCAAGTTCTAAAGAATAATAGATAGTTATTTTTATTTATATATTTTAATGAAAATGGATCTTGACTTGATGAAAGAGAAATTAGAAGAATTAATTTATATCATTAACCTAGATTAATCTTATAAAACTACTGTAATAAATTATAATATGAAAGTGAGATGGGAGCTCTTAAATCTGGGAAGGTATGTTGAATTCCAGAATGTAATATATGATATGTATATATGTATATACATAATGAATATATCATACTGATCAGATTGCTAATTTAATATAGAATGAAAATTATTGATTTTCAATTGCAATTACATTAACAATTTTTGCATCAAGAAAACTCCAAGTAAAAATGTATCAAATGCTTCGTCACAAAGACTATATACTATAAGTGCTTGTAATGTGTAAAATTGAAATTATATATAAAATTTAAATAATATCTCTTGTACTATACTTTATTAATGTCAAATCAAACGTCATCAGTAATATCGTTTTTTTTTGTTTTTTTTTTTGCTTTCATGATGTTTTAAGAAAAATTAACAATGAAATAATTGAAACATTAACATTACACTGTATTAATGTACATTTATTTTTGTATGTATGTGTGTATATTGTATAATCTCATGCATATTTTCTATACCAATAATAAATTATTAAAAATGAAAAATTGTGTCATCTAAAAACAGAAAATGATAAAATAAAAAGAAAACAAAAAAAAATATTTTCACCTCCATTATTTAGAAAAACCCATTTTGAGGACAATTTAATATAGAAAATATTTTTTTATTGATTTAAAATTTATATGTATGTATATAAATGTATGTACAAATATAATAGGTAAATACAAGTGTCTTTTAAAAATATGAATTGAAACCATAAGATATGAAAGAAATTTGTTTCATATTTTCATTTCTGAATAAATTTAATTATTCTTGTTATATATAGGTATACAAATACACGTATCATATGTACATAGTTAAAATATATGTATTTTATAGGCGAGTTTATTAGGTGGTTGATATTGGAATTAAAAACTTAAGTCTTACTATTAGTAATTATTTCTTTTATTTTCTGGGAAAATTGGAGCCCTACTATAAAAATGCAATAATTTTCAAATGGTGATGAATTCCAAAACTTTTAAAAATTTCCAATGTTTATATAAATTTATTATAGGTGCATAAGACATGTTGAAGTAAATTTGCAAGTTGTTTCTTGTATAGTGCTTATTGTATAGTGGTGTAAAACAAATTTTCACATTTTTCTCCTAAATTGAATTTTTTGAGTTAATACACTTTTGAATTAAGGCTTTCGAAATTAACAGTTTATATGTTTTATATTACTATATATTTATATTTTAAAATAATATTAAATTCTGTTTAATATCCAAATACATATTCATATTATTTACGAATACATATTCATATTATTTATTATTAATAGGTGGTAAATAAATTAAAAATAGAAAAATTAATGTTAAGAAGTTAAAAATTTTTTTTTTAATAATTGGTGTGGTAGTTATGTCAAAATGCTATCACGTGGCCTGTTTAAATTAATACTCGAAAAAACATAAAATATTAAATACAAAATTAAAAAAATTAAATATAAAAATTCAAAATTATGGTGAATTTTTAAAAAATTAATTTAATTCATTAAATTATGGTGAGATTTTGTTTTTTATAGTGAAACAAAAAAAATATATATATATATTATTTAATTATTAAATTATAATGACATTTTGAAATTTAATTATGTGTCAAATAATTGTCAACGACAAATTACAATTGACACGGCATAGTTATTTGTATATAGTCGTAACAGAAAACCACCGTTATAATAAACGTATATAATCAAGAAAAATCAGCCCTTAGTTTCTTAATTATCAATATTTTAGTTAAATAAAATAAAGAAAAGGGATTTATATTACGTCATTTTAAAAATTATTATACTGTCATTATGATTAATCTTTGTGCGGTGGTAATAATTTCAATAAGGTCAAATTTTAATTATTATGTTGTGTTCTTATATAAACCTCGATTAAATTTTTATTATTATTATTATTATTATTATTATTTAAACAATATATATTTGTTATGTATATAGAAAAAAAAAAATTATCAGACATTAAGAATAAAATTAAAGAATGCATTTGAAAGAAATCCGTATAAATTTAGATCGTGAGAGAATTAAATATTAAATTGGCAAATGGGAAATTAAAGAAATATAAAAGAACAAAACAAATGTTTTTCAATTGTTTTAAAAAAAAAACGATGGTCGACTAATGTGAATATATTAAGTTTTTGATTAAGAAAAAAAAAATCAGAAAAAAAAATGACAAATAAGTTATTTTGTAAAGTTATTTTTATTTAGGTGAATCAATCCGAATTATCATGAATTTCAAAGGGTATCATGAATTTCAATTCAAGTTCTAATTAAGGGTTCAACATAATCGGGAATTTTGTGTCTTGAATTATGTATTTGCAATCCAAAAATTTAGAACTCTCAACAGTTTCTGTATTAAATTTACAATTTATTGTTTGCTTACCACATGAACAATTATTACTAGTTGCATGTAAATCCAAGATAATTGAGTTTGTACTACCGCATCATAGTGAAACGAACCATAGTTCATTTCTGTTAAGAAGGTTTTGAAAATTAAAATATCAAAATTTTTTACAATTATTTTCCAATTAATCTAATATTATGAAGATCTTTCCAATAATATGATATTCATTTATATTCTGTTAGTTGTACCACTTGACTTGATATAATAAAACTCATTATTGGTTGTCATTCAAAAAAATTTGAGCTTTTCAGAATAAAATCAATTACAAAATTTGAAAATCTATACTGGAAATCAAAAAATTTTTCAATTCTTCGGAAAACATAATGTATGTGATTATTAAATGCCGGTACTGGAATTGCTTATTCTACAATATTCAAATCACTTTTGTCTTACCAGTAAACCAAATGAAAATGCTTGTAGGCTACGCGTAAATGTTGTCTTCATCTACACCAGAACAAACCTAAAATTTTATATACTTCACATTTTCAGTAATATTATTCAAAACCTTAAGTAAGTTCTAAATTATATTTTAAAAGGAAGTAACAAACAAACCATTTAGATTTTAAACTTTCGTGTGTGTACTTTGGTTTAAACCATTTTGTATTTTTTTCTTTGTAATATGTATATATATATACTCGTAGGTAGTTACAATCATTTTAAAATAGTTAATAGTAATAACAATTTTTCTTGAAGTACATAAAAAAAAAAAATAATCTAAAATAAGAAAAATAAATAAAATCAACAATAGTGCACTTTTACAATGGAATTTATTTATAAATGCGAGTACATGTACAAGTTACACATATTTGCATATGATTGTATATGGGACAAAATATTTTTTTTTTCTATTTTATAACAAAAGGCAAGAAAAAATTAGAAAAATAGTTATAAAAAATTATTAACCTTAAAGTTAAAAGGCACGAATAACAATGAATAAAATTTACTTATATAGTAAAATATAAGTTGATGATAAAATTTTACTAATATGCAAATTAAATTTTAATTATATAATTATGATTATTTAATACAAATATTTTGTATTAAATACAAAAATTTGAATTTATTTAGTTTTGAATAAAATTTTAAATGCATTTTTTTATGAATATATCATTAAAAATTTTCTGCTATATCGAACTTTAAAAATAAAATATTAAAAAGTATGATTAAAAAATAATAATCTAGACGTGCAGAGGATTAATTTATAATAATTTTAGTGCAGTTTTATTAGATCTATAATCACATATACAAATTTGAATGACATTGCAACCGACATCACATTATGTGTCGAATTAATTAGAATTTTATGAATTTTTTAAATATATAGTCCAAATTTAACATAATTGTATTTAAATTAACTAGATTAATTAATTTTTTTCGAAATTACACGAAATATTTGAGAGAAAATGCATAATTTAGTACAATAATTAAAATGGCCTGTTAAATTCTATTATACAGGATGGTATATGGTAAAATTAATTTGTTGCTGTCTAGTAAAGAAATACAAATTTGAATCTGCATTGTCGTAGTAAATAACTATACAGGTTTTTGGTAATTTTTTAAAAGTTTTGTTGTCAGATTTTCGCCCGACAGACATGATTATTTTTGAAATTTTTGCAACATTTTGTTGAATAAAACTGAAGGTTAAAATGCAAGTCTTCCCTTCCTGTAAAAAAATAAATTTTAGGTTACTGAGTTACTCAGTATCCATTATACATAGTTAACGATAGATTAAAAAAATTTTTTTTTGTAAATATTTTTTTAAAATTTTTATTTTGCATTTTAATATCTCTGAAACTAAAAAAATCTTTAACGCCACTGCTAAACCGGTAAAAGAGAAATTTCGTTATCTTCAAATTGAGTGAAGAAATTTGGCCTTATGTCATATTTTTCAAGTTATCAATAAAAATGTATAAGATTGACAGCTTTCAGAAATTCCAACTTTGAAGCGTCATAACACGAAAAAGAGGACTCAAAAAGCAAAATGACTGTACATATGTGCTTTTTGTTCGTCTCAAGTCATTCTGTCAATCTTTACTGCGGGAGTACTGTTGATAGCAAAATGGATTTAAATTTATTAAATTTATATTTAAACATAATAAAATTGGAATTTACTGAATAGAAATTTAATAAAATTAATTAAAAACGATAGAGTCTTTCTAAGTCCGAAGAACTCTATTTAAATCAGATTACAAAATATCTTTTAATTGATTTCATGAGATAAACGGTAAATTTCGTTATGTTTATAGTTAATTTGCATTACTTGAACAATTTTATAAACAATTTACTCTCTGTTAGGTGGTAGGTGACTATAAAGATCTGAAAATTTTTCTCAAAATTGAGAATATTTATGTATATCACTTTTTAATCACTTCAACACAAATTCTAAAATGTTGTCAGCCTAATTTGTTTTATTTTTGAAACCCCATTTTCAGCTTAGTTTGTAAATGCTTGTAATCAACGTTATTCAGAAGATTAGTGGTATAAAAATATTTTACAATATGTAAACTTTTTTTCTTCGTATGAGATTTTTGCCCATATTATGTAAAATAAAATTGTTTGAACAGGATAAAAAGGTTTTGGTTTCTATATTTTCTTAATATTAGTAAATTTTCCGATGTTCCGATGTTTGATAACCTTTGTTATATTGTTAAAACATATTTTATGAATTTCTATTTTATTTTTATGAATGAATTATAAGCAAACTAATGCACGCTAAGAACACGCTTAAATTTGAAAATTAAAATTAAAAAAAAACTTTATTTTATTATTTATAAATTTTTGTATTAGATTTGGGCATGTCAATGCCAATGTATGTGTTGTAATTGCACGTCGTTTTCTGTACTTTAATCGCTAGGGTCGAATGCGTTCATTTTATTTTCATCATTTTTTAATATATTTATATATGATTCAAAATGCATGTCACAAAAATAAAATGCAATGTTTTCAACATGCAATCATATTTATTTGCAATCATATGCAATTATACTATTTAGATAATAAGCTCTAAAAATTTTCTAGTTTTGTCTCAGTTTCATAGTTTTTCTGATAATTGATTTTTTTATTAAATATAATTTTACTTTTGTTTATTTTTTGTATATAAAATGCACGCATTTAATTTTGCAATTTTACTTTAATAATGTTTGTAAAATAAATGTAATTTTAAAGATTTTTCATGATTTATACAATATTTAGAGTTGGTGTAAAGTTTGACATTTAAAGTGTTTTCATCATTTTCATTTTGAAAATGAAAGATTTTAAGTTCATTTTTTTTAAATAAATTTTAATTTTGTTGGACATCCTATCTTCAATATGTATAATGTTATTGAAATATCCAAATATTTCATAAATTCTTAACCTTTTCAAACCTATGGGAATTATATCTAACAAAAATTTTACTTGTAATGTGATATTTATTTCCGTTTAAAGTAATTAATGTTATTGCAATTTTTACTATTATGATGCAAGTGGAAGTAATTTTGTCCCAATAACTTTTTATGTTAATCGATTTTGGAATCCAACAGTACTTTTTCTTTTAAATTTTCTATTGTACATAGATTAAAATACTGAGTTTTAATATATTTTCGGAATAATTAATGTAAATTTAGAAATATAAAAATGTGTTTTACAATATTCCACTTTAATGATATAATAAATGCAATTTATTTTACAACACTAATTGAAGCTTGTTCTGAAAGAGTTTATATTTATAAAAAATTTATCCAACTTAAGATTATATTGTAATAATTATTATTATTGTTTACACTGATACTGCACAATACACTTTTATCCCTCATCTCGCTCAGTTTACATAGTCTTCAACTGATTTAGTTACTTACAAACTTATTCTGTTTATAATTTACAATAGTTGTAGTCATTGCAGTTGCTTTGTTTTAGACTGAAATTAAATAAATTACTAGATAAATACCAATGTAATTTTAGATTATTCAGTTTCTATTGTTATTTACTAAGAATAACAATTAAATTATAATTTAATCTCAATAATTCTTCTTTTATTATATAGTTAATTAATTTAAATAATTTTTCTTCTATTACAGGTAAACATTGAATTCATAGAGTTTAAGTATACAAATGATTCATATTATATATTGTGAATATCTTATATAACAATATAAATTACTGAATGAATGAATGAATGTAAGTAAAATAATAATTATTTATATAAAAATAATAATAATCAAGTGCATTCGATCGCAAACTAAAATAGAATTTAAAAGTAATTAGAATACTTTTGTAAAAATAATTAGAACCGTGGATTTTTTAATTATAATAATTATTAAAGATATTTTGTAATATTTGTAATAATTATATTGGAGGAAAAGTAGGAATGCATACTCTTTTTGAAAATTTAATTTTACAAAATTGGTCCATCATTTTTCTGCCCTACTACCTCTGCGCACTTGAACACCATTCATTGATAATAATTGTAAAAATTTTTTTATGAAAAGTCAACTATAAGTTTTTTAAGCTACCTTTCCGCAATGAGAACATTTAATTTAAGCATCTGTGACTAAAATACTTTACACGTGGTTGATATTTTACAATCAATTTATTTTTATAATGCTTTTTATAGGAAGTGACCATAGACTATAGAGCATAGGTGATTCTGTTTTTTTGGTAAAGATCAAAACACATCTTTAAAAATATTTTAAAATTATAATGTATGATTACTTTTAAAGTTCCGGTTGATCATAAATAATGTAATAATTATAGATTAATGTCACAATATTTAATTGTTTTAAAATTTAGTTGGTTTTTTTTTTCTAACGCGATTCAGATATTTAGAAAATTAGTTAAAATGAGTTACATATGTATATTAAACCTGAAATGGTAGAAATATATTTTGAAATTAGTTTGCTATCACAAATGTAGAATCTTTTGTATTGCTTTAATTTAAATGGAGAATGGGGCATTTGAATAACAAAGCACTATAAACATATTGATATGCTTAGCAAATGTTTAACTTTTATTATTAAACTATATACTATAATAATTATATATAAAAATAGGTAGAGTTGACTATTATGATTCAGTGTTAGTTCTATAACAAAATTAATGATTCTATGAGTTGCATGACAACTTGTAAACAGATTCATATGTAATACAGTAGTCTTGTTATTGCTACTTAAATGATTCTATGATGGTTCTAGGCAAAAGCTACGGCGACGAATGTTTTCTTCGACGAATTGCAGTTGGAGGAGGATCAGGCTGCCTGATATCAGGTGGAGGTTTTTGGCGTTTTTGGTCTTCTGCAACTAGATCAGTGAGAGGGTGCGATCTGGCTATCTTTGTGAATAGTAGGGAAGCGATTGGGGTTTTAGTATAGGGCACTGAGGGCACTTTGAAATTTACGCAAGTTTTCGCACTCAATAGCCAGACGCAAAAATGAGCTAGCGTAAGAACATAAATAAATTGACTCAGAATTCAACATTGAACGAGTGTTGAATTCTATTAACACTGTTTATAGTCTAATTATTATTTTTTATTATAAATCATTAATTTTTATTCTTTTCAATGGAATTTCTAAATTTTTAACATCCTACAGGTATTTAGTATATTCATATTATAACATGGAGAATTTTCAAAACATTCAAATAAATTGTTGAAAATCCCATAAACATTTAAAATATGCCTGTAAATGAAAACATAAATATTTCAAAAATTTTTTCAAATGAATATGCTTATATAATTACGATATATTTACACCTTATAAATTATGTTACTTATGCTGCTACCATATATACAACTCCTATTCTTTCAGTAATTTACTTGTGCATTACAGCCTTTTTGTATAAAGATAAATGGGCAGATTGCTATTTTAAAAATTCCCGATTTGTGTTGGTTACAAGGGAATATATTCACTTGGCTATAAATTTATTTTATTAATTTCGAAAATATATTTTGACATACGAGTACATACGTCATAAATTATATAGAAAAATGGTTATTATTGTAGTTTACGGTAATGATTCCTATCACAAATCTAAAAATATTAATTTAGTTAGCTTATTATAGAAGCTAAATAAATAAATTTTATACAAATGAAATCATTAAATATTTTTGCCATTTATCTCAAAACGTCACCTACAAAATATAAACAAATCGAGAAAATTACGCAGAATGTGCTCAAAATGTAAGTGTGTAGTCAAATATTACTTCTATCTAATGTAAAAAAAATAAACAAAACAAATAAATTACAAAAAAAAGAGCAACTAACTTCCTAAATATTTTTTCAGTTTTTTCATAATTGCTTTAAATATTCATTGGAATATGACATAAAAAAAAAAAAAAAAACAAAAATAACAGCAATAAGAGACTAAATGGTAACAAAAAAAAATGGTATTTTTCATGTCATTATTTGGTTCACTTAAAATTGTAACTACCATAAGTTCATAAGCTCTACTAGTAACTCGAATAAATATAACAAAACTTTCATATTTTAAAAATTCAAGTTTTTTTTTTGCTTATATTTTTTTTTTTCAACAAAACTCATAGTTTAGTCAACATTAACAAGTTTTTTTTTCATTTCTTTTGGTAAGTTTAATATAAGTTTTGTGGCACTTAGCAAAGTTGCACATATAAACTAACACATATTATGTACTTATATATATAACGCATTGGTAATTTACTCATCATTTTTCAAACTTAACAATCATTTAACAGTAGGAAATTTTAGAAAAATGCGTTCTGATATGTTTGAAGATAGAGCAGTACTTGTATACTTCGTTTAACTCCAAACAAGCACAATTTTTTTTTGTAAATACTAAATAATTTATCCAAATATATATATATACGGTTTTTATTTGTAGGGGGTCCAAATTTCTTACTTCGTTTATAATGCCAAAAAAACTATGATTTTCAATAGTGACAACTAGAATTTACTCGTGCCCAATGGTGAATTCACTTCCACTCTTGTTTGAGTGATAATTAAAAATAATGGAACTAAGTTTTATTAAAAATTTACAAATTGTTTAAAATTCTTACTAAGGTGCAATAGAAAGAGTTGTTCAAATGTAATTAATCCATAACGTAAAGAATCGAAATTTTAATAAAACTTTGAAAATTTAGCAAATTAAACCAAGAATATAGTAATATGACATAGCTCAGGATTAACATCCGCAATAAATGAAAATTGATTTGTATTTTTCGCTTTTTGTTCACTTTTATTATAAAATCTTAAACTCTCCGTAACTTTGGGTCAACTTCAATTCCAAAATAAATTTTTTTCCATTATGACTATATTATACGTAAGCGTAATTTGAGAGCAGAATTGCTAAGTGAGCAAAATTACTGCTATAAACAAGAGAAATCATAATATAATTAGTTTTCCTATAATATTATCTCAAAACATCAAAATCATATCACACATTTAAAATCCAAATGCCACACATCCAATATTTAAAATTTAAAAAAATAAATAAATGATGGTCTTTTTTTTCTTTTTTTTGAGTCTGTTTTTATGTTCCTTTAATTTTAATAGTTATTGTTGTTTTCACATACACTTTCTTCAGTTAAATTTTTTTTTGTTTTATTTCTTTATTTGTTCTATTAACAATTTAGTATTGTTCGTATATACAGGTACATAGAAGTACAGGTGAATCAAAAATAACATATACAAAAGGCTATTCAAATACATATCCACATCCAAACATATACATTAACATTATTATTATATTATGGTTGTAAAAAAGAGAAATAAAACAAAAAAAAAATTCAAAGTAACTTGTACTTTTTTTTTGTATAACAACGTGTACTAAGGTTTTTTTGCTACGGGAATTTCATTTTATGAAAAATTTCAATAAAATATGGATCAGAATAGAATTAGAATTGAGATGGAAAAGATAATAACAATACAATTAAGTATTTCGAATGAACTCGATTCGATTTTTTTTCAAATTTAAATATTAAGGTTGCCAATTTGAATTTAATTTTTGTTACTGTTTTTATGGTTATTCTTTTTATGTGTTAAAATGTAGAAGTGTTTAAAATTTTTAACATTTTTTATGGTGTTAGTTAGTTGGAAACTCTTTTTAATAGTAATATTTTCATTGATCATTGATATAGAAAATTTTCAGGTGAAATTACCGTGACAACACTCTCTATTCCAAATGAGAATTCCAAAGGGAAAATTAAAAAAAAAAATAAATAAAAAAGGAATGACTAAATGAAGTTGTGCAAACCATTAAAATTCATATTTTTTAATGTTCACAAATTATCCATACATATATTTCTTTCTTTTATAAATTTTAAATATTTAATAATAATTTTAACTCACTTGTTTAAATCACGCATCAAGCTTGCATTACATTCCGAAAGAGGTGTATGTGTTGATGATGAAATAATTATCGTTAGCACTTTAATATTTAATAGTTTCTACTCGTTGCATAAGAAATTATATCAGAATTTTGAAATTAAATTAGAATTTTATGAATTTAAATGTTTTAGAAAACGTGTTAGGAAAACGAGTAAAAAATATTCTGTTGAACATTAGTTTTTATATTTTTATACTTGAACATTTACATAAACCTTTTATGATACTCAAAGTTGACATAGAGAATTAATTGTCAACTTTTAATGTAATAAAAATGCATTTTCTGTATAGTTTGTACAACAATCATAAAACGTAAAGGAATAATCGATAAAACTATTTAAAGTATGTTTACATTTTTGTATTACATTATCCTGTTGATATATTTATATTGTTCTATATGAAAGGTGATGTAATGTGCTAAAAAGGATTTTGTTTAAGATAATTAGGTGCTGTTAATTTTGCTTTTTTTTATTAAGAATTAACGTAAGAGCAAAACTACGTGTTATACGTTTTATTTGTTTTTTTTTTTCGTAATGTTGAACGTTCATATACGCATAATTCTTTACGTATACCTACTGCATAAAGTGTTGGATGAAAAATTTAAATTTTGTTTTTTATATTTTGGAATTTTGTAATAAATTTTAGTTCGAATATTAAATAACTAACTGAATGTCTAGCCGTTTTAAGACTTACGCGTACACATAATAAGTATGGTACTCTATTTAACATTAAATTCATTATGTACCTGTCCATATTTGACATTAAATCAATTGTCAAATTTTAATGTCACAGAAAAGTAATAATGAAAAAATGAATAAGGTAAAGTAAAAAAATTTTAATAATTTTATATTACGTTTTATTTTCCTTTTCATATTCTCTTCTTTTTTCTTCAATTAGAAACTAATTTAATAAATTATTATTTATCCGACAATTCGACCTAAAAAATATTTCATATGTAAACACAGATGGAGTTAAAAGTAATAATAAAAGAAAACGTATATCATCATAGACGCAACATTTTTTTTAGTTTGTTTATTGTTTTTTCCTTTTCTCATTCTTTCATCATAATTTTACAACTGAATGGATCACAAGATTCACAAGCGACAATTTTTCATATTTTTATTTGTTTTACCTTAATTTTTATAACAACGTTTTTGTTCTTTATTTTTCCTCTTTTTTTTTCATAAATTTCATTGTGTGTATTTCTGTTTTAAAAAAGTAAGAATTTAAAATTTTATTTAAAAAATTTTTTTCTCTGTAACTTCTGTTTTTTGAAATTTTAAAGGTATGTATTGATGAATTAGAGTTGTATTGTAAATTACTTGTATAAGAGTGTGATTGAAAAGTGGCTATAAATACGGGTTGACTATAATGTTCTTAAAAAAATTTTGGATCATAAAGAATTTCTTTTTTTAAGTACAGAATATTTTTAAATGTGTTTTTGTGCATTGTTATGTACATACGTATGTCAAATGCAAAACTCGCTTTAGGCTCTAGCCATTTGTCAATCATAAATGATACTTAATTGACACGAATTTGACAGTTAAATGTCAAATATTTAAAATATTTTTGATTTTTTTATAGTGCTAAAAGTGACATACATATATATTCAGATTTATCATATATCGCTTATTTTATAATTTGCAAGTATGAAATGAAGCAAGTTTTCAATACTTTCAAAAATCTTTGATAAAAAAAATGGCTTCTTTAAGTCCTGAAATTAAATTGTACAACAAGCAGAAAAATAAAGTTGAAAATAATGTGGTTAGGTTGAAAATAATGTGCAAGTTTCGAGTACACGAATTGACTACATATTTAATTTAATTGCTCCTACATAATATTGTATGACATTTTTTATGTTCTGTTTTTATAGAGACACGCTTTATAAAATTTAAATTTATATAAATCTTCGATAAAGTATTTGAGGGCAGAAAGCATACATAAATAAAATTGCGTTCTGAAATTTTGTTAGGTTGCATAATTTTTATTCATTTGATTTTATATAAGTATGTATGTACATTTTATTAATATTCGAAGCAGGAGGGTTTCAAGAACAAAATTTCCAATTATCATTAAAAAACAAGAACAAAAAAAAATCGATATTTTAAAACATATTCGAAGTTATTTAATGAAGAGCATTAAATTTTAGCGTTAAAGGAATTGTTTATTCAATTCAGATTATTTTTGTGGTTTAAAGTTAATGTTCAAGAATAATTTTGTAATTGAATATTAATAAAATTCCCCAAAAATTTCTAAAATAATTATCATAGTTATTAAAACAAAGAAAATTCTTTCATTTGATCGATTAAATTCAAGTTTAAAATTTGAAATTTTTAAACTTGAAGGCTGGTGCTGCACCCCATTTTTTATGAGTCACATATTTTACTTTTAATATTTTTTTTTCATAATTTAACTTGTTAAACATTTATAGTAATAAAACTTATAATTGAATAACATAATGGGATTTCCCAGATCAATATAACCTCAAATAGATATTTAAGTAACAATGCTAAAAATAAAATCTACATTTTCAGAAAATTGTTGTTTACTTAACACCATTTTTTTTTTTATATTTAACGAAATATAACAGTAAATTATGATGAGTATTTTATTTAAATTCTAAAATAATTTCAACATATTGTTAATTTGTTGAACATTTCCTTTCATTTCATAATTTTTATTATTTTTATAATATTTTGCTATGTACTCGATTAGAACAACAAAAAAGGCCTAGAATTAATAACAAAAATTCTAACAAAAATTCTAATTATTTAAAAGAATTTTAAACGCTCGCTCGTTCCATTTTATAAAAATGTTATAAATAAAAATGTATAAATGCATTTTCATAATACATATAATTAATGGTAAGGCAGCGGCAGTTATTATATGGTTATAATAAAAAAAAGCTACATAAGTATGTAGATGAAACTAAGAGAACTAAAAAAAAAACAGGAAAATGCGGACGCAACAAACGAATGATAGGAAAAGATTATAGCAGTAAAGCAATACGTAACAAAGAGAGAAACATACCGCCATATTATCGCTATTATTTTCTTTTATATATACTCTAAATAAATAAACCTATCACTGAACTTCGTTTAAATAAAAACCACAAAACAACGAAAAAAAAAGAGTAAAACCAATAAAGTAAAGCGGTTTTATAATGCAAATGATTATATTATGCCGCGTGTACTAAAAAATACAAATAACCGTTAATAATCTTTATGTTTCTCTTCTCTATTTTTAAAATTTTAGTACTCAATTATGATCCGTATTTACATTGATAATCGCCTTCAATATTAAGAATTACTTTTGAAAAATTTGAAGGAAATTTAACTTAAAATTAATTAGAAAATTATTCTTGCAAATTTAATTTGTTAGAAAAACTTAACTTAATTAAAATACTGGGGGGGATAATACTGTTCCGAAGTGACTTTAACTACAATTTTTATTCTTTTAGCAAATTTGTTTGCAATTTGCATTGACAGTAAAATTCACTCATCATTTAAATGCACTGTCAAACTCCTGTAAAACGAACTATAGGAACAACACGAATTTTGTTGGATTTTGTATTATAATTTTTTTCTTATTCGTATGCTATATTATAGTCCTGCATAAATTTTTAGAGTTTATGTTAATCAAAATGAAGACGTTGCGACGCATATTAAAAATACCATTGCCAAGAAACAAATCTGCTCAATAAAAATAAACGCGTCAATAAAGTTGGACGGGTTCCAAACTTATTTATTAGGAAAACTCGATATTTTCGTAATGTGAAATGAAAAATAATTATGTATTAAGAAATAAGTCTACAAGTTTTAATCTACATTACATCTGCTAGGATTACCTAAAATATTTAAAACAACAATTTTTTTGTGCTTACTAGTACAGTTATAAATAATTTATACATATGTACATAAACGTATACATTGTAGAAATTATTAAAAAAATGTACAATTCTAATACACGCACATAATGTACAAATCTAATATTGCACATTAATTTCAAAAAATGACATAATAAACGAAAAATTAAAAATTCGTTTAATGCTTGAATAATTCTCTATAATTTTTTTACAAAAAAAAATTACTTATCTACTATAACTAAACTATGTAGCAACGACAGTAACAGTAAAATTAACCATAAGAATAATATAAAAAAAAACGACAATATGAATACGATATATCTGAATATCATAATAACAAATGAACGAATGAACGATACCGCTTAAATGTTTTTTTTTTTAGATGAAAAAATCTAACTAACGTTGTACATTTTCTACATTCGCTTGCTAGCTGAGCTTGCTTGCTTGCTATTTTGTTTACTTTTCTCTTGTTTCGTTTTTTTTTTATTATTATTTATTTAGTTTAAAATATTTTTGTGTGTTTGTTTCTACACATTTATTCTATACATTCGTACCTACTTACTTATATGAGTTTATATTTTATGATTAAATATAAATTTTTAACGAAAGTATAATTGTATTCGTTAAAATATAATTTTTTTTTAAATTAAAAGTAAAGTTTATAACTAAGAAATGTTCTTTTTAGAGTTTGAATTAAATTATTTGAAAATTTGAAGTCACAGTTTGCAAGGGTTGTTGAATAAGTAAAGTTCAAGCGCTTAAATTAAAAAATAATTATTTTTATAATAAATTTTAATAATTGTTTTTTAAATTAATTTATAAGTTAAAATTCTAAGAAATAGCTTATAAAATAAAAATTTATTTGAAAGAAAAAAAATATAAAAAAAAATAAAATATTTAATTTGACATTTAAATTTATAATTTATTTTATTTAAATAAACCGGAGAGTAAAAATGTAAAAGCTGACAGTTTTCAAAAAAAAAAAAAGAGGACAAACGGAAAAGGAAACTGAACAGCACGTTGCATTTCACTCTCTAAATTTTATGCAAAAATAAATGAAAAAAAAAACAAGAAATAATTTTAAATAAAAAGTAATTTTATTATTAAAAGTTCAGTTTGTGACATTTATGTGACATATTAAAATACAATAACGGAATAAGGCATGTCATAATTCTAACTTGTTAAAAAAAAAAGAAAGTTTTGTGTAACTTTTCCAAAGTTCTCTGCGAAAATTTTTTTAATTTAATTTTCATTATTATAAAAAATAATAATTTTATATTAAATCGAGAGAGAGCTAGGTGAGTAGTTTTTTCAAAGCTAATAATTAAATTAACTGGGTATCTTACGTCTGTATAAATTTCAAAAGTGATCATATGTCGAATAGAGCAGAAATTCATGATTGTTTTTGGATATAATTCGTATTTAAGATAATTTTTTTATTATAGTTAATAATGGTTAGAAAAGCAAATTAAAAAAAAAAAAAATTAAAATATTGAATTTTTAAAAATAGCAAGATTTCGTTCAAAATTGGATTGCATTGTACATTAGAAGAATCAAGCGACCATAAATAAAAATAAGTTTAAAGTAATTTTGGAGACTTTTTACTTGCATAAAATTAATTCTATTTGTCGACCATAATAACTTTCATAATTTTGGACCACGCTGTAGCATTCCGAAATCAATTTTCCATTTTAATTTTTTCTTTAAGTATTTTTTTAATTTTTAAAATTTATATATTTGAATATGTAGAGGGCTTATGAGACAAAATCTTTAATCCACATTTTTGATACAAAATTTAGATGTTTCTTTAATTTTAAATTTATTGTCATATTTTGTTATGTAAGAATATTATGAATTGGCGAATGATGCGCGGCCGACTCTACTAATTCCAATTTTCTTATTTATTTTGATTTCGATGTGATACCGTTATATAAGCTAGACAATTTTAAAATAATCGATGGCAATATTTATTCCTATATATGCATACTGGAATAAGATATTTAATAAGATTTCTTTTATTACATTTTTATTATTAATTTAATTTTGATTCTCCGAGACAAATTCTTAAAACCTCATTTATTTATTAATATTGAACTTAATAGTGAAAGAAATATTTTAAATTTTTTTTATATTTCTTTTAAATAAAGCATATTAAAAATATAATATATATTTAGAATAATTAGAATTAATAAAACTATAATTACTAACTAACTGCTAACCCATGTAACTAACGTCATATAAAACTAACTTATAATATAATCTTAAGATCAGCAAATTCGATTTTATTGCATTTATTAACTATATTAATAATTACGTATACATTAAGTAAATTAAGATAAAAGTGAATTTATTATAATAAATTAATTTAAAAATTTCAATTTGAGAAACTAGATAAAAGAAAACTATAGGTATTATATTAATATTTTTATAAAAAAAGTAAAGTAAAATAAATGAGAATTGCCAAAGGGAAAAGATTCTCTAGGAAAATTATGAATATGTAGAAAAAACTTGTTAATTCGAAAGATCGATCTACGAGTAATAACAAATTTTTTTTCGAACTAATTGAATATAATATATTGTTCAAATTTCGATAAAATACAGACTGAGCTAAAAATTATACAGATTAGAAAAAAAACCTAGAATTGCTGAACACTTCTGAGCCAGCTTTTGTTCGTGGTTACAGATCGATAACATGTAGTATGTATTATAACGAGAAATGGTTGATTTTATACTCAAAATTTAAAGTCTAATCTACGAGTAAATTGGATGTTGAGTAAATTGTTTGGAAAACAATTGTTTTTTAGCTCTAAAAGGTACTTTAAAAGTTTTAATTTCGTTAATAAATGTAAATTTTTTGATATTGAGTTTATACATATATTGAATTTCAATCTAAAATAATCAAACAAAATTAGAAGAATTAAACTAATCTAAATAGGAACATTGAACCTAAATAAATTAAATTAAAATAAAATTTGTTATAAAATTAATAATAAATTGAAAAAACAAAGAGCAATTTTTTCAAGCCATTCTGTTATAAATTAATAAATAAATTTTGTATATTAAAAATTTTTCGAATAATAATATTTCTCAAGTCATTTATATACGAGTAAATTCTATTCAATTTGTATTGATTTTGTTTTCGATTTTGTTCGATTAATCTTTGAACACGATTTAACACATCAGTGTAAATGTATTTTTTCTAGAATTTCTCATAAATTTTTAAAATAAATAACTACTGTATGTATACGGTTGATACGGTTGGTATATACATAATTATATCAACTTTAACTCAATATGAACAAATTACATTAAATATCAAGAACTGATATACATACATTCAGAACTACATTCGTATAGGTCTAATGTTGATTTCAAATTACGTACTTGGAGTTCTTAAAAAAAAAAATAAATAAATATTTTGTAAAATTTGTCTATATTTAAAAAACTAATATTTTATCGGATGGTTTATGCTCTTGTAAATATTTTATGAATTATGTTAAAAAAGTGTACGAGCACTTAAAAAGTGCATTTTAAAAAATAAAAATTTTTTTAGAGTTGTTTGATTTACGGCAATTGATTTGTGCATAGTACAAAATGTAAGCCAACATACTTATTTTATGTGTATACGTATATGAGAGACGTTGATTAACATAAAACACTTTTATTCTTTTAGTTTTCCTTGAAAATAAATTACATACATTGTTGTTATTAACGATCTTTTAGTCATAATTAAATATACACATAATATATGTAATATTCTTGAGGAAATAATTATGCTAGTGTTTAAATAACAGAGTGTTTTAAAATTATTTTTCCATGTTTTAAACCTAAGTAAATTATTTATTTTATTTTCTGTCATATTAAATCAACCATAATTGCTACTAAATTGCGAATTGGTAATGATGAAACAATAAAATTACTTAATTGTTTGTTTGCTGCTATAATCAAATATTTTATATAAAATTTTACAAAGCGCCAATAATTATGCAATATATTTTTAAATATTTCAGAGTATTTTATAGTACAACTCGATAAAAAATTTATTTGTAAAATTTATGCCAAATATAGTTTTTATTAATAAATATTCATAAATAAATGTGTTTTAGCAGCGCAAAATTAATATTTGTCAAATATTTGGCCAGCTTTCGTTTGAATGCGAATTTTTTAAAATTATGAATGTACATATGAACTATGGGCATCATAATTTAATTTTAAAATTAATTAAGAAAAAAAAAAAAAGAATTAACTAAAAACTAAACGCTTGATCGTGTATTTCGCTATTTTACTCGCCATGTGAGAAAAAATTCAGTGACTATCATAATTATTTGTACAATGCAATTTTCGAGTGAGAAGAAAAAATGAGTAATCTTATTGGGGAAATGAAAAAAACAGTCAGAAAAAAGTAGAATTCTGATTTGAAAGTGAATTTAAAAGTGAGATGAAAAAGCGAGTTATACGATTTGGCTGTAAAATTGCATGATATTTGTGTTTCATACTAATTAAAAAATACTAAAATTTAGTAATTAATTTGCATGAAAAATTATGCATGCTTACTAAAAAAATTTGTAAAATAATATTTAAAATAAGAGTTTTTTTTATTAAATTTTTAAAAATAAAAAATAAAATATGCCCATGTGGGGCAAATAATTTTTATTAATTTTTCAAGAAAATTATTAATTAAATTTAATTGAAATTGTGAAAATTAATGTTTTTTTCTAAAATTAATGATAAGGAAAAATATTTAATTAATTTTCATAGTCATATGAATTTTTTATGAAGTACACTGTATAAGCCCCTCAGATAAAAATTTAATTAAGATTTTAAAATTTAAATAATTTATAAAATGTAGGTGAAAAATATTTGGTTTTGGAGAATTTGGCGTAAATGAGAAAAAATGTTTTAATTGTTTGAACGCTTGAAATAAGTATCAACGCATTAAAAGTAAAAATTAAGTTTGAAAGATAAAACTACTTAGTTTGAATTACTTACTTAAAACTTTTTGAAAAGTGTCGTACGGATCAGTGTATCATCCATTTTTTTTTTTGGATCGCAATGTATTGTCACCTATATTCTGGAATCTATATCATGCAGTTCCAAGTTTTTTTTTTCAAAATTCAATAATATTTTTTAACTTCTTTAATCCGTTAATACAAGATATAGAGCTGCATATTTTGTTTATAGAGATTTGGAAATAAAGAATTTTTTTTAATTAAATTTCAGTAATTTCCACTGATGAACGCAATATTAGGTAATATTTGACTTACATGTATATTCGTATATGTTTATGTTTATAAAAATTTAACACACATTTTATCTTTTACGTGATACGAACTTAATTTTAATTAAAAAATTTTGTTTTGACAAATTAAATTAGGTTTATTTTATTTATTTTGTATAGATTAATTTTTCTTATCGAATAGTGTGTTGTGTTGCGTAAAAAAATTTATTATTAGAAATTTTTTATAATTAAAAATCTTTCGTTTTTTTTAAAGGTTCAAGTTATTTAATTCATAAGTGTTGCTACTGCCTTTAACAAATACGATTTCAAATAAGAATTTTTTTTTTGAAAAATCTGCTACGATACGACGTTTATATTTCATCGCTTGTTTATATATGTATGTAGATTTTTTTAATTAATTTTAGGTTTAAGGTATGGTTTTTGGTATTCTGAAGGTGTTATAACGGCTCTGATTTTTTGCCTTTCCAATTTTAGCAACATAAATGTGTATATTCTACTTTTAGAATTCAATGAAAATAAAAATATAAAATTTATTGAGTACAAATAATTTTTATTTTTTTCAAATTAAATGTTCATAAATTTTGTTATCGTATCGTAATTAACCTTAAACAACAATTAAAGAATATATTATGTGATTTATATGCATATGTAAGTATATTATTATTACTTAAAATATTAATTAACAACTTGTATTTTTTGTTTTTTATTTTCATGTATTGTAATTACTTTCCCATAAAATACAATATTTTTCATTGAAACTTTTTGCAAACGTGTACAAAAAAATTTTTTAAATATCTAATTTTTTTTCTATCTATACGTATATAAAGATGTTAATTTTGGAAACCAATAGAATTCTTTTTTATAAGAGTCTAAAATTTGTATTTTAGTTTCTTATGTAACAAAAATAGCATTTAACCTTAGTTAACTCAAGGATATTTAAAAACAAAAAATTATTGTATAATTATGTTTAGTGTCAGCATAATTTTTTGAATATCGAGTTCTTATTCTAATTTTAGAATTAAATTATTTTTAGAATTAAATTTATTTAATTGGACATTGAACCGTATTATTTATAAAGAAAGTATTGGAAACAAAATTTGGCGAAAGCAGGGCGTTTCATATATTTGTATTTCAATTTTTTCAAAAATATCTGAATAGAGTTTAAAAATCTCTGCAATCATTTAATAAATAATTTTTTCAACAATCTTAGACAATGGTGATATTCTTGGAAATTAACCCTCTGATGCACAATGGGTGAAGAAATTGTGTTTTGTTTTTGGTTCTCAATTTCTCTATGTAAAGAAAAAGTAATTTTCAATAATGTAAATCAGTAATGAAAATTTCAGTAATTTGTGCAAGTTAAAACAAAATGGAAATTTTTAAATTTTAAAAATTTTTAAAAAATAATGACACTCCCTCTGGTTTATTATAAGAGGCGCTTAATGCTAAGCCCTTGATATTACCATCGGCTTAAGTATTGTACCGAGTGGTCAAAGTTATTAGTTGTAATAACGCTTTTCAACGTATTTGAAAATTAAAATTTTAAATTTGCTTATTAAAACATAAACTTTCCCTAGTATATTGTTTACGTTAAAAATATGTAAACAATTAGCTAAAAGTGTAACTGTTTTAACGCCCACATCAGCATATTAAAATTTTGAATCCTACCTCAGAGATTAATTTATCATTTACCCGATTAATAATGAACAATTAACTTTTAATATTTTAAACAAAAATATTAAAAATTAAAGAGAAAAGAACAAAATTCGTTTAAACTTAATTCTTTTAAAGGTATACAAAATTGTATATAATGAAAATGTCAGCAAAATTATTAAAATTCAAAGAACACTATAGTTTTTATATGTACATATAAGAATATATGTATGTAAAATTCTAATATAACATACATACAAAATAAGATAACTGCAGGTCAAAATTACACCGAAATTTTAAGTAACATAATCCAAAATAAAGTGTCATATTTACATTTTAATAAAATTTCTGTAATTTTTTAACCCTAGAGCGCAATGTGTATTTCTAAGTGTCGTTATTAAAAATCGTTTGCGAATATTATACGTATTTTTTAGATATACAAATTTATGTTACCCACCGGATATATTTTTATGGATTCCAATCTATAGCTTTCATTCTAAATATTCATACTTCGCATCCTTTTTAAATAATGACACTATAATTGCAAATATTTTCAATTAGTTTTTTCTAATATAATTGGATTATTTAGATATACTATTGTGTATGATAGTATTGATCCTAAACGCTATAATTAATATAGTGTATAGAATAATTAATTGGTATTTTAAAGGGCGTAATTAATTTGATAGTAATACACTGAGTTTTAATATTTACATAATATACCTTCATATATGGTTCATGTTTCAGGGTTAAAGTTAAAGACAAAAAACAAACTAAAAGAAGAATTGAAAATACATAAAAATATTTTTATTTATTTTTAAATGCACCAAAGTAAAAATACTTACTGTAGAAACATTATTCTTTAAGTTGCATAATTTAAAATTTTGTTTATTTTAGCAGAATTCAATTATTTAACATTTTGAGCAAATAAATAATTAGTCAAATTGAATAAAATTGTATTTTATAAAATGTTTACCGATAATCTAAAAATTATTATTGTAATTCGGTCTCGTCTCTTTAATATTATTGTGCTTTCATATAAAGTCCAAATTTACTCACAAGATTTACTATAGATGTACAGAACTGAAACTTATTATGCATCTCTATATAGAATGTGTGTGTATCTTGATAAGTCAAATTTTATTCTCAACAATGCTTAAAATTTTTTTATGCAAGAGAAAATTATTTTATGTCAAAAAAAGATAAGATCTTGGCTATTACTAGATTTTATACAATTATACTATTATATAGTGGACAAAATATTTAACAGTTTACCAATTTCTCATATGATATTAAGTACATTTAAAATTATGAAAATCAAAAATCTTTTTGTTTTAAATATTGTGTTGCAATAGTAACATAACATTCGACATTACATTCAAATAGTGTACATATGGTGGCATTGTTTTGCTGGGAAATTTTAAAATTTTTTAAAAATATTTGTCCACCTACTTATAAGCATATAGATATTCATTTGTAATCGGAGGACTGGTTTTTGCTATATGAGTAGAAGAATTATGAATACAAAGAATTGTAAGAGGAGGTTGATTAAATTGTTTTTATTTTGATTTCACTTATTGTTTATTTACTTGTTCGAATTTATTTTCTGCTTATCAGAAAAATTTTTATCTAAATAAATGGGGTTAATGAAGTTTGTAACTTGTCAATATTGTGTGGATTTACATTTGAAAGGAGATGTCAATTAAAAACTAGAAATGAAAAGTATAGTTTTTTTTTTTTGTTTAGTAATAGACTTATTATCGCAATTGCCTGAAACTAACAAAAACTGATCGTGATGATCTTTGGTAGTCAATGTATAAAAAATATTATTTTTCTTTTCCATGCAATCGCAATTAGCTTTCTCTTGCATTTTTAATAAGAATTCTTGTTTATTTTGATTTTACATATATTTGTTGTAAAAACTCGGTAAGAGTTATTTAAAGTTTTAGATATGAGATATAGTTTTGAAGTTAACCAGCATTTTTTTAGAGGCGTGCAGTGATTATTTATTGTATTAAAAAAATATTTATGCCATGTGTTCGAAATTGGATGATATTTGTGAAGATGAATAATAGTTTAGACCCAAACCGAACAAAAAATAGGCGAACTTTCAACTCTTTCTCGGGATTTTTAAAGATTTATCATTCAAATTAAATTTATGTAAAAATATTACAGAAGAAACTTTATTAATACGATAATCAAATTATTAATTGAAATTTTAGAATTTAAACATTTTTATATAAAATTTCAATGACCTTGACCTAATTTTAAAGTATTTATTGTTTTATAAATACAATTTTAATATAGATATGTAGGTCTAGGGCGGTATAGAATAATCTAATGTATGAAAGCTTTTATAAATTGATAATAAGAATTATTAAATCATTGTTAACTTAAGTGCAACTTTTGTAATTCAAAATAAGTATTTAATAAAACTTTTCATTTTGTAAATTTATATTGGGTTATTGTTCCAGATTTACCGAAGTTATTTTTAAAAAACTTTATCCTTTAGTACATTGCTTTATCGGGAAATTTCAAAATTTTGTAAAATATTCAAATATTTTAAATTGATTTGATATTATTATCTAAAATTTTAATGAACAAGGATACCTTAAAAATTTTTTAAAAATTACGGAAAGTCAATTAAGAATGTAGATCGGTTTATAGAGGGTTAATGTAGTTTAACATGAGTTAACAAAATAATTATGTTATACTTTTATATCTTGAATAAAATATAAGAGCAATTTCGAAGTACAATAGTTAAAATTTTTCGAAATTGGTTAAAATCAGGAAATTTAGATTAGAAATTCAAAAAAACGCATTAATTAAATAAAGGTACCCATTGTCTATGATTAGGAATTTTTAAATGGGGAACTGTTTAACTTATGATTTTTATATATATTTTTTTTCGTTTTTTTAAGGAAATTATTCACCAACACTCAACTGTTATATTTTCAAATAATTATTTACAAAATTTAGCAACTAATTATCTGTTAAATTCAATATTTTTAATAATATATGCAGATATTGCGTTTACAGATCTAAGTGTAATGTCGATCAACATAATTCATTATTTCCTTGAAATTGTTATAAGCTGAAACTATATGTTAGTTTGTATTCCACGTGGGTATGACTGTATATTAGTTATAATACATTAGTTTCTTTCATATAATATAATTCTCATGAAATATGTTTGTAAATACATATATATGTTCGTATGAATGCACATAATTGTGACCATTTAATTACCATTGACTTGTTATTTATTCAAATTATTCCTTTCGATTGTATCTCGATTTTTTACTTTAAATAAAACTATAATATTATGTATAGAAAAAAAAAATGCGAAAAATAAAGTGTGAAATATTATGAAAACTCTTGAGACGAATTCAGGAAAAAAAAATTAAACTAGCACCACTATTAATATTTGAATATCGTCCAATACCATTAATATTTGTATATCTTTCAATGTTGAGCAATGTAAAATTAAAGATAACCAGCAGAAAAAATAGAAATTATTTGTATAACAGTGGCATAACGTATGTATTGTATATCTTGTATATAAACTATGGAATGATGGATAATTTGAGGTTAAATTTTTTGAAATTCGTAACTTCTATTTGATTATTTACATAATGTAGATAAAACAGTATAAATACATATACGTACATATATTATAATACTAGATGAATATATATCTGTTTGAGATATTTAAAATGTTCCGACATGTGTTAATTAACTAATGTATGTATAATATGTACATGTATAAGTATAATACGAAGGAAAAAGAGGTTAAAATTTAACGTAATTTAATTCTTGAATAGTGAATAATATTTAATTTCTTCCTAATAAACTGATAATTAATGAAGGTTATATTATTTTAAATGTTAAAAACTAACATGAAAGTAAAAAAAAAAAACGTGACAATTAAATCATACTGGCGTATTATAAAAAAAAACATTTAGGAATAATGTTATAAAAATGTCGTATTGGTCGGTTTGTGCATACGTAATGAATGGATAGAAGTTATGAACGTAAAGAATGGAAATATGAAATTTTGTTAATGTTTGACACGTAACTTTCATTTATTTAATCTTATAATAATTGAAATATATATACATAGTACATTTTAATAATATATAATATGTTATGATATATTTAATAAAATGAAAATCTTTATTTGTATAAACAGTGGCATATTACCAAATTCCATTATGTCGAATATATTTTTGTAATACTTTATTGGTGACTCTTAGCATTTAAAATATCAAATTTATATTATATTAATAGAGTTTTTCAAGAAATTTCTATATAAATGAAAATTATTTATCAAAAGATTGTTGAAATTAAACTGACTTATAGAGGACTGTATCAATGTAAGATTCTATATGATCTCCTGGGCCATTAATTTTTGCAAATGTAAGAAAAAATTCGTTATTTGCAGTACTTTATTTTTGTCACTCTTAAGTAATAACAGGTAGAAAAACGATTTATATACCAAATTAAAGCTCATTTTACAGAATTGCCAGGAGAGCTAAAACTAGAGAAAGTTCCAATTTCACGTCACCTAAAAAATTATAGTTTTTTTTTAAAACTTAAAAGTTAAAATTTCAAATTTTTCAAAATTTAAAGTCATGTGATTCCGAAATCTAAACATATTATAACTAGTGTAACATATTCATGATGAAAACCTTATTCTGAAATTTCCAATTCATATTTAATAAAGCGTCTGTCTGGCACGCGCACAGAGTTATACTTAAAATTTCAAAAAGTAAAAAATTCTGTCGAAAGTTACTTTAAGTTCCTGTAACTTGGAATCTGTTGTCCTTTGAACATTGTCTCCGTACAAAAGTTTTTGACTACTCATGGAGACCTACACAGTTTCTAATCTTTATTTCGAATTAACAATATTTTAAATTAAAATATAGTTAAACTCCCGCAAGATGAGTTTTTCTTTGACGCAAACTAATTTTGTTGCAAAATGGTGATTTATACGTTATGAAGGACTGACTGTATAATATATAAGTATATAATGTCATATATAATATTTTAAAGTATGTACAGCACAATAGGAAAACGCTTGTGTACGAGATCTGTAATACTTTTTACTCTAATGGCATTAAGTTAATTGCATAATGCATAATATATAAAGAATTATGTGTAAAAAATAACTTAATAAAATTTAGAATATTTTTGTATTTTTATTGCTAATTATGACTTTGCATTAATTTAAATCATTTATATATATATAGACATAGAAAAAAATGCATAACATTTAAGAATAGAAAAATAAAAATTTTTACACACTTTTTTTTTTTTTGCAAACAATAAAAAAATACAATAGAATTTTACAAAAAAATTTTTAATATTGTTACCAAACGTTTTGAATTGGTGCATAGAAACGCATATTTTTTTTATGTATTTTTTTAAATTTTTATAGGTTTTTTGTTTTTTATTACCACATTTTTTTACAATTGTTTGACATTTGAGATTTCACTTTAAGTTATTTAAATTACCTTATAAATTTTTTAAAATTGCATTTTTTTTTTGTTATAATTTGCACTATTAATATGTTTCCCTTTAGATTATAAAATTTTCTAAGAAACAAAAAAAAGTAAAACCAAAAATCATAATAACGTTTAACAAATTTTAATCTAAGTGCAAATATTAAAAATATTTTAAAAATTGTTTTATTATTTTGTCATTTTTTTCTTTTTGCATAAAAATTTCCGGTGTAAAATGACTAAATTGTAGTGAGTGTTTTGTCTTATTTAAACGCTTAGTAACAAAAAAAAAATTTAAAATTGAACTTCTTATTACATGTAATAGAATTCCCAAAGATTGTTTCGTTTTATAAAGTATTTTTAATATTAGATTTTAAAAATAATAGAAATATATGCAAAGTTGTTTATATATAAAAGCAATTTGGGTACTTGGTATCTGGCTATCCTTTAAATTTCTTTTAAATTTTTTAGAAACTAAATTATTTTTGATGTATACCTTATTTTTATGTCGAGTGTATGAATAGAGATTAATTACAATACAAATTTTATTTTCAATATCGCCCTATTTTAAAATAATTCAATTTAATATTAATTTTAACTAAGCAAGAATTAATTTGATAAACAATTTTAGAATAAAAATTTCTCAATTATGTCTATTAAATTATTAATTAAAATTTTCAGGATTTCTTAATTTACTTGCATATTTTCTTATAGTGCACAGTAATCATTGGTATAAATTTTAAACTTGAATATTTAAAATATAGATAGGTTTTCTGATGCAAATATCTAGCATGACATTTTGTTTTACAAAATTTTCAATTTACATTATTGTCTGGAGTTACCATAATTATACTATTTTATAAGTAGTGAATAAATAATAAAATAACAAAAGTTAGTAGCTTCTCATCTACATTTCTAGTAATTATTTAATTACTACAATTGTAGATGAGAATTAAACAATAAGGTTGTGTCCAAAATCTTCTTTACTTTGCCATAAATTCTTATATATGAATGTAAATATGTTTTAACTGAAAAATTTTAAATTAATTTTTTATAATTGCATATTAAAATAAAAGTAAATAAAAATTAAGTAATAAATATTTTATATAGCAATATTTTTTCTCAATTAATTACATTTAAAATATAAAGTACATTTGAATTTGAATCACAGTACATTTTATACAGTTATATACAATTTTATGTGTAAGGTGCAGGAGTGTCTATTATAAAATAATATATTAAAGCATAATAATATGGTGTGCTTGTGCATAAAAGCAGCAATAAAATAAATCAACGAATTAGAAAAATTTCTCACAAGTATACCGGATTTATTTTCAAATCATGGATTTGCATTAAAATTAGTTTTAAAGAGTTTCATTTGTACATAATTACTTATATAGGCAGAATATTTTTAAAATTTAATGGAAATTTAAAATTTACAATTGAATAAAATTAATTTTTCATTTTTAGTTTCGCATATTTTTGAATTTTAGAGTTTAATATTTTGGCATTTTACAAATGCAAGAAGAAGTTAGAAAAGTCATTTAGCGTCTTAACATCAGGTGCTTGTAAAAATATCTAGCAGCGACATCTTGTGAAAAATGATGAATTCGCTATTCCACCAGGCGTAGGTAGGCAAAAACTTCAGCTATTAGAGTAAATTTCTATAGTAGACCTTGCTAATACAATGCTATGATTAGGTAGTACAAAAACAATTAAACATAAAAAAAAGTCGTAGCCTCTAAAAGATTATAGGATGAAAATGTTAAGTGAAAGCCCTATACATTCTTAATTTGAGTAAAGAAAAATATAAAAAAAGATTGTGTTGAATCAGTTGAGAATTATTACTTTATAAATAGTTACAGTTTATATTAAAAAGACTGCACTGTAAGTTTTTTGTATCAAACAAAAAATTTTTTTGCAATTGCACTACAATTTATTTCTTTTTTGCTTTATTTTTCTAATCTTTTGTTATAACGCAAAAAATGCTTAGCGATTTTTAAAATAGCTTACGATTTTACATAAATCATATTTTTATAGAAATTTATTAGAATTTTTTGAAAATAAGAAAAATATCTAATTTATTTTTTATAACCAATTCGCGGATATTGATGAATAATGCAAGGAAAAAATTAAAGCTGTTTATAAATTTTTGATTGTGAAGATTCTGATACATTCTTAATATGTGAACTCAGTTTAAAAGTTACAAATTAGTAAAGTTAAGTGTTCAAAATTCGATTATATCTGAATACTTACATTTATTATGAAAAATGCTATTTATATGACTATGAATTGTTTGGAATACTTGAGTTGAACATATCGATGAGTGATAGATGTGCAATAAGCAATGACTTGGTTGGACTCATTAATCATTAATCACTGTTCATTAGGCTCAGTGTAAGGTTTTCATTTTAAAGTTTAGGACAAATAAATTATTCAAGTTGTTTAGACCAGTTAAAATTGTTACTCACTTTATTGCCTGTTATAATTTAAGGTTCGTTTAAATAGTATCATCCACCTTTAATGTTGCTTTAATTATGATAGTAAATTTGAAAACAACCTGTATGCATATAAAAGACTCTCCTTTTGGCTATACTTTTTATGTATGTGGTTTTCTTTTATGTTACTATCAATTTATAGTTATTTTTTTTTTGTATTTTGCTAAGAAATTTCATCTATAAAAATCAGATTTTATATTGTTGTTAATTTTTCTAAGTTTTTTATTGTTTTTTTTTAATATCTAATAAATATATCAGCATAGTATGATTGCATATGAAAAAAATTTATGATTTAAATACTTTTTATATTTTCTATGTATTTTTGCGCAAGTGCATTAAGTTCAACCGTTCAACTGAATCTCCATAGCTATATGAGTGTTAATGAATTATTTGAAGCCTTTCATTTTTTTGTTATATTTATGTAATTTATGTGAAATAAAGATGAGTGAATGTTTGCAAATTATGATTTTAGAGATTAATATAATTTAGTTTGGGATATGGAAAACGAAAATATTTGAGAAAATAAATTTTAAAGGAGTTGTGCGAAGTTGTACGGAATATGAATCTTCTTACAGATAATTGTAATTTCATAAAAAAATTTATAGATAAATTTTATTTAGAGTCTTTCTGAAAATCAGAAAAGTTCCTGAAAATCATCAAGAATTTCGCTTTGAATTAAACATTGTGGTCCTATTTAGATGATGACACAATTGATATTTTTTAAATAACTGTGCATTGTAAAATAGCCAATTTAAAAGTTTCAGAAATAATTCCCTTTAATATAATTGCCGAAAAAAATGTACAGTTACAGTAATAGTAAGAATATTGAATTACGTAAACCACTAGAGGATTTAAATAGGTTAAAGACAGTACCCCATTTTAATATTTTAACATTAACTCAATAAAGGCTACGATTTCTTTACCACTACATTTTTTCATATATTATATAAGAACTTTGTTATTATTTACAGTAAATATGGTTAGCAAACAGACGTGATTTTAATTTATAAAGAGAAAGAATATAAAGTATAAATATTAGTATTATTCAGGCGCTTTAGATTTTGTGAGATGAATTTTGAATTTTAAACCGTTTTACAAAGGTAAAAATAGTTCATAATTTTAAAATTGTTGTAATAATTTTTTGTTGAGATGAGAATTGAGGGCATAAATTTTTTTAAATACGTCAGATACGTTTGTAATAAATTATATGTAGATGAGATTATCATTTGAACGAAAACTATAACGTCATTAAAAAGTTTACTATGTTGAATTTAAATTAACTGTGGTGAATTTTATTTTAATTTAACCAAGATGATCCTTGATAATCATAGATATTATTATGACATTTTTAATTTTTAAACTTACTCTTAACAGTTAAGCATTTGATTCGTATTCGTCATGCCAATATTTTTCGGAATATTCGTTAGCACGTAAACAATAATCAATATTAGGTGATTACGCATAAGTTCCAAAACTTCATGCTATCTTTGTTCTATCTTCATTGTTTTTTATTCCTTTGAATTTTAATTTATTATTTTTCATTATTAATTTACTTATCTTTTAATTAAAAATTTGTGGCAACACTTCTATTTATTTTTTTTAGTTATAAGTGGGTGGGAAATTTGTTCTATTATCATTTATTATCTTTTCTCTAACAACGCCTATCTAAAACTTAACTCATTCATGCAAATATGTGTATTTGTATGTATGTAGTATGTACATATATATGTATGTATATAGCATATAATGAAAATTAATATGGTATAAAAATAAATATTGTGTTGAAATGTAAAAATTTATCATAATGAATCATTCCCTATATTGATAAGTAAATATGAAAATTTAAATAAAAGTTTTCACCTGTTGTGATTCCAATACATGAATGCAAAACTAAAAATTTTGAAAATGTTATACGTATAACTTTATGTATACAATAACGTGATGGAAGTATGAAATTAAATTATTCATAATTTAGAATATTTGAATTGTGCAGTAAAAAGTTTGTTCTATAAAAATCTATTCATATTTTATGACGTGATAGTCACATATATTTTTCAAGATTTATTGTGTGCAACTATGCAATATTAATTATATAATTACATTTCCGTGATAGTAGCAAAATTGTAGGAATGATATGGAATATAGTGAATAATTTTTGAAAAATATGTTACAGACCCTGTACATTATTAATTTAAACTATCACGTCAATAATACATCAATTACTTTATTAGAAATAATATTGTAATTAATAAATTTTCATTTTTCCCAATGATTCATTGGATTTATAAATTTATTTAAAATTTGACGTCAAACTATTATTTCACACAAATATATAATATATAATATTTAAGTACATGTCATATAATGTAAACAAATTTTGCTTTAAATAAATATGAATGATCTTAGTGCAAAAGCGTCTCTAGACCATAGATAATAAATCGAACAAAATAATTTTGTGTATATTTTATTAGTGTATATATAACAAATTTTCATGCGGGACTTCTTTAAGCATTCTTCTCTACGTCTTAAATATTAGCAAATTAGTGAATATTTTAGCATTTTGACTAAAAACTAATCGGTGGTTTCAATTTAATTGAATTGAATTTAGTTTTATAATAAAGAGTTGGATTTTGTGTTTTTGTTAAATTATTGTAGGCTAAATAATTTACTCAAACCAAAGTCTTGATCACATCTAAATAAAATAAATAAATTCTTGGTTTTGCTATAGTATTTCTTTATAATATCTCTAGAATATAATAAGTAACAATATTTAATATATTTAGAATATTATTCAAATCCGGAACAGGCTAGACCAGATCAACTTAACCTGGTCATATAATCCATTTTGGCAGCAGCATACATTCAACATACCTATACTTATATTGTGCTTTCAAATTAAATTCATTGGGTTATAAAATTTTTTGTTCAAAAGAATTGTAAAATAAAAATATAATTTTTATAATACTATGTTGCAATTACTATTTTTACACTTACTTTTATTATTTTTTACAGTAATTTCTAAATAACTCACTATAATATTTTCAGTAATTTAAAATTAATAAATAAAATTGAAACGAAAAAAAAAATTTAAAAAACCGTTTTGTAAAACGCTCCATTAATTTTACAAATTTATTTTGTGGTTATTCGATTACTACATAATATTATTAAATATTCTTTTATTATAAGTTCAGGATTAAAGGGGTTAATAGTTTAGGTTTAGTATAGACACTATGTCAAAGAAACATTAAAAAAAATATATAAGAAAAGTTGACAGTTTTATAGGGATTTCTTTTTTTCTTTTATGTAATGTAGTGTTACAAAAGTTATAAATAAAAATTCAACCACAAAAATTATTTAAATCTTTAAATTATGAATATATTTTTCAATACATACATACATACAAACATATATTACTATTATATTGATTTTGTTTTGTTTGTTGCTTTATTTTGTGTGGTATTAAAATAATAGCAATAATAACTTTTAACTGCAATTACAAGTATATTATATAGTAGTTAGAAACTGTGATAAGGTTAAATAAATTTAAAAGAATAAATTCTTGTACATACTCTTATTATTTGTTGAAATTATATTTTAATTTTATTTTTATATGCGGTTCTTAGCATAGAAACTTCAATAGAATTTCAATTTATAAATGTTAATATTGAGGACAATGAACTTAATATTTTCTTATATTAGTGGTTTTTGTTTTGTTATATTTTTATTGTATAAAATGAACTAATTTTTTCTTGTCTTATACTTAATTCTATGCTTTAAGCTGTAAAAAATCGATTTTTCGCAATTCATGCTAGAAGTTTTCATTGAAAGTTTTTAAAAATACAAAATAATTACTTTCATTTTTAACATTAAATTTGGTAAAATTTTTACAGCTTAGCTATTAATACACCTTGTACAGTTACTAATCGGACTTATTCTGAAAAAGAATTAAAAAGTTCGATATTGTTATTCTAAACACAAACCAATTTATACATATGATTCGTGTAAATAATCGAGTTTTTGAAACTTTTATGATAAATATCACTATCACTTAGTAATTCGATACTCATGATAAGCCCTAATATCTGTGAATATAATATATATTGATATATATGTACATATCTTCGCAGATCGGTACTGTGATCAAATTTGGCTTGAAAAAGAAGGTCCTTTTAAGAGCGTTAAATAAATATGGTCATAAATTAAGATGAATTTTCTTATAACAAATAAATTTAAAGTATATTAAACAAAAAATTTTTTTTTGAAAATTTACCTAAAACCTAGCCAAGATATACGCAAATGCAATTTATATAACATGTGTAATGTTTGTGCGTATAATATGTTTTAAGCTATATTGTGTTTATTATTGTTTTACTTTTTAAATCAAATTCAAAAGAGAAAAAACCGCCTAAATTATATTTCTATCAGTATTTATGTACATAATACTTTTTTTTATGTGTGTGTATGCGTACATTAGGGTTAGAAAATGTTCACATTAAAAATATAAAATAATTTTTTTTAAATGATATTATTGCATATACAAAATTTATTTGTTTAGTATTTGGATTTTTATCTTGAATAATTAAAAAAATAAAGATTATAAATAAAAAACCAAAAAAAATAAAAAAAATTGTGATTATGTGAGGTAACGGTATACTTTTCCTAATGAAATTACTTCAGCGGGCGTTAGTTATAATTACAATCTAATATTGAATATTCTTAAAAAAAAAGCTGAATAATAAAAATAATATTGTTGAAAAATATAATAATTTTATTTATAATGTTGTTAAGTAAAACCGTCGTGATTTTATGATGTAAAATTAATTACACTTTTTTACTATTTGCTTGTTTTTTCTGTTCTGATTTTATTAAATAAAGTGTTGACAGAAAGTGAATTATAACTCCTATTTTCAAGGGCTTATGGGGAAAATCCTCTATCTAACATAAGAATAATTTTAAAATATTTTGCAAATAACAGAAAAAATCTAAGTATATTAAATTTATATTACTAGTAATTTTATTGCAATATTTTTGGACAATAAAATAGATATATTCCATATACAATCAAAATATAAAATACAATCAAAACATTTTTAATGAATGAATTTAATTTTTTGAATTATAAATTTAAAAATTATAAATTTAAAATTTAATTAATTCCTATATGGAATAAACAACTTTGCCCCATTAGCACTTGATATTCTTCACATTATATTATAATGAATGTAAAGTGTTGCTTTGCAATATAAAAATTAAAATGCCACCTATGCTGCAATAGTATAGTGTTAAAAATAATTTTTTTTTTCTTTAAAGAGTCGTTCTTTTTTCGATTAAAAAGTTAAAATTTTCGATTCTAATTATGAATCGATTTTAATTTTTTTTCACGTTTTTATTTAGAAGATATGGTAGACATTATATTCGTACGTTTTGTTTTTGTGTGAAGTGCCAATTTCATATACAAAGATTTGCAGCAAAGATACAAAATGCGATCTTGCCATAAATCTAAATTTCTGCCTAAAATTTAAAAGAATATTAAACTTGAACAATATTTATCCTTATAATATTACATATTTATCTCGGTATAAATATAATATTATATAAGACAAAGTTAGATTTCCAACATGACAAAGGAAAGAACAATTTTTATATAAATATTAGCTTTGATTTTTTTTATTTTTCTGTTGTTTTTATTACTTATGCATCACCGCGTTCTTCGATTCTATATAGCCTAAGGTTTTTGTTTAGAAATGTTTACCTAGATAATTTTAATGGATGTTTATATAGGTAAAGTCATAATACAAATAACTAATATAAAAGGAAGTGAACCATTTTATCTTTATTGTAAATATAATACTGTACTTCTTTGTATACGCATACATATGTATTGCATAATAGTTGCATATTTGACTGAAATATGAAGTCATTGC
The DNA here is from genome assembly GCF_029603195.1 of Condylostylus longicornis. NCBI lineage: Eukaryota > Metazoa > Arthropoda > Insecta > Diptera > Dolichopodidae > Condylostylus > Condylostylus longicornis. Next base: position 4,603,795 of record NW_026577982.1, read on the forward strand.
ATCAAAAAATGTCATGAATTTTATAAAACAAAAAAAAAAAGAAAAACTTGACGATCATACAGGAATTGAATTGGATAATGAAAATTCATGTAGAAATAAATATAATAAGTTGTCAAATCTGTCATTTGTCAGATTAGTATTAATTTTCTAGTTTCTTCTATCTATTTACCTGTTTATCATTTGGTTAAAAATATTTGTTTTGCAAAAACTGTCAGTATTTGTGGAATGCTACGAAATATTATTACTCGCTCCTACCTCGGTGAAAAAGTAAAGAACATTTATTTGAAAAAATTTTTTCACACGCTGTAGTTTTATGATGCTCGTACTATCTTATGTCAATAATAGGTCTTATTTTCTATTCAATTAGCAGTTTTAATCGAATTCTTCAGATTTTTAAATGATATGTAGATACTATGTATGTGTATATATTGTTTTTGCAGATGCATTCAAAATTTTTTTTGTTTTAGTATAAAATGTATGGATCTTTTATATGATTTTGTTATTGATATCATGTTGGATTTTTATTAAAAAAAAGTTATTAATAAAAAGTACAAACAAATTGCCACAGATATAATTTTCTTAACTTTAATTATAACAAAATTTCAAGAAAACTTATAACAAAGGAACATATGTAAATTGTTAAATTCAAAAGTCAAAATTCGTTTTTACTTCCAATATACGCATTTCACTAAAATATTTTCAATTTAATTTTTTGTGTTATTGTTTTTATGATATTTATTTTTTTATCCGAAAGAGGGCGAAATAAAATTTGCCTTAGCTTAAATTGTTATTATTTATTGCGAAAAATTCTTCATATATAAGAGAAGTGGCGTGCTTCATAACAAGTTAAATAACATTTTAAAATGATTTTTAATTAATTTGAATGAATTAAAATTATAGAAATGTAAAATATTGGAATTATAATTTATTTATTTAATATCATTGTTATCATTGTGTAATTATAATTAATTTTTTTTTATATTTTACTTTTGGTTAGACCTCAGAAAAAAATGAAATACTCGAAGACAGTTGGTGCTGGGAACCAGATGAGGTATCATCAACACAACCTGCTGAATCAACTGATGTTATTAATCCAGTTGCATCAACAGCTCCAGAAAATGATCCAAATTCTGAAACATCATCTAGTGGTGGAGCTGAAATTGTTAATATTCCATTGGATTCACCAAAACGTAATAAAACTGGCGATGAAAAGCTTAATCAAAAGTTGAATAAACTTCAAGAAGAAAATAGGGTACTGAATGAAACCATACAAAAATTAACGAATGAAAATGATGATTTAAACCGAAATCTGGACGAATTAGATTCTCAACATAATTTAGCTATCGAAAATGTTTTGCAAGCAAAACGTGATATACAAAAAAAATTGACTGTGGTATCAAAAGACTATGAAAATCAACGAAAAAGAACCCATGATGCTGAACAGAAATTACAAAATGTTGAAATTCAGTTAAATGAAGTTAATGTTAAACTAGAAAAGTTACAGACAGTTTATGCTGATTATGTTACTGAAAATGCCCTCCTCAAAACTAAACTTGATCAGTCAAAAAAAGAATTTGATACAGCAAGGGATGAAAGTTTAAAATTTAAAGATTTACTGGATAAAAAAGGTAAAGAATTATTAGAGTTGATTGAAAAAGTTGAAAATGATTTTGGTAATGAAAGAGAAGAAGAGAATGCACTGCTTAAGAAGAAATTGAAAACGTTAAACGAAAGATTAGATGAATTGGAAAATGAAAAGAAAAATTTTGAAAAACATAGTGAAAGTAGTAGTGCATCTTCTACTTCTGGTAAACAAAGTCTTGATGGTGGTTTTATTGTTGTAGATGATGAAAATCAACATACATGGGAACAAAAATATAATGAATTATTATCAGAAAAATCGAAACGTGAAACAGAATTCGCAGATTTGGAGCGTATTATTAGAGATTGGGAAGCAAAATATGCTCTTTTGCAAGCTGAAAATTCTAATTTTATGTCAAAAATTGAAGAATTGAAATCAGCAAAAATAATTGATCCCAATAGATTTAACGAATTAAAACGAGAAAATGAGCAATTACGTCAAGATCTTGAAGCTTCTAACATAGAATATATGGATTATCAAGATGAACAATTTGCAATTCGTAAAGAGTTAGATGATAAAATTTTATTACTTGAAGATAAAATTTTAGATTTACAAGATCGTAATGCAACACTTGAAAACGAAAATCAAGATCAAAATTCAAGAATTGATGATTACTCTAAAAGTAAATTGAACGACACCGAAAGTTTCGAAAAACTATTAACAGAAAAGCAAAAATTAGAACTAGATGTTGAAAATTCAAAATTCTTAAATAAAGAATTGCAAGTTGAATTGCAGCAACAGAAATTGAATTATGAAAATAAAATAGCAGATTTAGAAAATGAAGTAAAAATTTTAACACAAAGTAGACGTAGTTCACCGGAACAAGTTCCAAGCACAGAATTAATTGATATGGAACGTTTACGCTCTGAAAATGAAGCATTTTTAACAAAAATATCTGAATTAACCGAAAAAATGACAAAATGTGAAGCGAATGCGTCTGATGTTGAAGCTAAAATGATGATCGAAAATGTTAATTTACGTAAACGTATTAGTGATTTAGAATTGGCCTTAACAGAAAATACTAGTGATAATAGTAAAGCTATAATTAAAGAATCAACAAGAAATTCAATTGAATTTGATGATTTAAAAAAATGGTTTTCTACTTACGTTCAAATTGATATTGAAATAAATGACGTAGATTTAATTGAATCAGCATTTAAAGCAATAAAAGATCGATTTTGGAAAGTAGATGTTTTAGAAAAAAATTTAAAACAAATGTCAGATGATATATTAAAATCAAATTCTGAGCGAACTAAATTACAACATGATATTACAACTTTAAATGCCGATATAGATAATTACAAAATTGAATGTGAAGAACTTTTAAAAAATAATCGTATTTTATTAGATGAATTAGAAAATTATCAAAGTAATAAATTACCTGCAATATCAGAGCACAATGAAGAAAGTTTGGTACAATTGGAAAAGCAACTTGAAGACATTAAAGATTTAAATAAGAAATTAGATGAAGAGTTAAAACAATTAACGCAGAAATTCGAAGAAACCGAATTAGAAAAAGAGGAATCTATAACAAAAATTCAATCATTATTGGATATAAATACGAATTTGAAAACTCAAATCGATAATTTAAATAAACAATTAGATTCAATGGAAGCTGAAAAATGTAATTTAATATTTGAAATTAATGAAATGAAAACTGATGATAAAAAATCTGCTGTTGATGCTGAACTCTTTGAACATAAAGCGAAAATATCAAATTTAGAGCAACAACTAGACCGTCTTAATAAAGAGCATACAGAATTATTATGTTCTGTTCAACCTCAGCAAAATAATTTAATAGAAGCTAAAAAAGATATTGAAAGACTTGAAAAATTGATTAGGGAACGTGATTTATCTATTGTTGAAAAAGAGAAAGAAATTCAAAAATTCAAAAATGAATTCGAAATTTTACAATCTAAATTAATTGAAGAATCATCAACTGAAGACGATAAACAAAACTTAATTAAAGATTTAGATCGTTTTGAAAATGAGAAAAAATTAATCAATGAAAAATTAGAAAATGCCTTAAAAGATGTACAAACATCAAATAATCAAATAGAGGAATTAAAACAAGAAATTGAAAAATTAACAACAAATAATAATGATTTAAGATTAAAAAATGATGAACATTCCGAAACTATAAAACATTCCGAAGAAGAAATAATTCAACTTCGTCAAATCATCGAATCTATGAATATTGAAAAAATTGATATTATTAAAACTTTGCAAATGAAACATCAAGAGAATTTACAATATTATAATGAAATTCAACGATTAGGTCAACTATTAGATAGTGTTAATGATCAAATGGTTAAAAATAATACGGAATGTGAAAAATGTAAACAATATCAATTAAATATTAATAATAGTAAAGAAGAAATTGAAAAATTACAAGAGCAAGTTCAATTTTTAAAAGAAAAATCTGATATACTAACAACAAACTTATTAACTGAACAAACCAATCAGAAACTTTTACAACAAGAAAATAAAGATGTTAATGAACAGAAAATAAGTATAATGAAAGATTTAGAAAGATTACAGAAGCATTTAGTTGATCAGGAAGAATCTCATACTCAAGAAATTTTAGAAATGCAATTAAATATGAATAAGATGGAAGAAAAAATGACAACAATGGAAGAAGAAATTTCAAAATCATCGACAGCTTTAACATCGGCAAGGTAAATTATTTTAATTTTCAATAATTATATTAACATTATTTTAGGTTAACGAAAAATTATTAAACTTACCATAGTTAATTAAAGAAATTTTAGAATTTTATATTTTAGCATATTAAAACCCCTAAAACTCTTATCGCTTACATACAGTTATAAACTGCGTTTTTGTTATTTCCTACAAATATTTACTTTAATATAGTTTAGGTAATTAATATTAATTAGAGACTTGGTAATCTTATCATAATGTAAAAAAGCTTTAAAAAAGACGCATAAAATTTTGTTTTTTGAATTTATTTTTTCCCTGAAATTGATTTTTATCACCGAAACTGATTTAGTCAAATTATTGGCATAAAATTAGTATAACGTAGAAATATGTGACGTTGGTTTTAAAAAATTTATTTTATACATACAAATAATCATGCATATAAATATGTTTAAAATTTTATTTTTCTTTTTTAATTTTTTCGATATGTACTGATAAATTTACTGGTAATAAGTTAATACTTTTTACATGTTATGATTATTTTAAATTTCATTTCTGATTTATAACATTTTTACTTAATTTTAAAGGTTTTGTAGTTTTTTATTATTAAAATTGAGAATGGTATTCCAAATTTACTCGTAATATTAAACTGTAAAACGATAGCAAATATTTTTATCAATAGCGCAAAATTTTCTATGTAAACTTAGGACGAAGTGGAAATATTGGGTACATTTTCAATAAAATATTGAATGCTAACTGAACAGCATCCAAAAGCTATACTTCAGCAAAATTTGGCTTTATTTTGGCAATTAACAGAATGTGGTAAAATTCTGCATAAAAATTTGACAAAATAATTTTGTTTTTGAAACACATACCATTGTTCAAAAATTTACATCAACACAAATATTTATAGTTTTGCCCTTTTTCTTAAATTGAAATTTTAAATTGAATTTTAAATTGATCTTTCACGGGTTAATAACACATTGCTTTCGAATTGAATTTAAGAGATTTAATATTATTTCTTATTACCATCCTATAATATCCTAGAGTTTGCCTCTATTTAGTAATTTTTGTTTTCATTTAATTTGACAGATGTTTAAGTTTCTTCTTATATATTTTTTTAATTTTTAATAAAAGTAAGAAATTCACTTTTCAATTTGGCTCTTTCATTCAACAGTAATCAATATTTCATCTGTTACTACTGTATACACTATTTTTGTTCTTTTTTCATTTTTTTTTGTTAAATATTTTGCACGATGAAATTTTATCGTTTTTTTTAACAAAAATATTAAAAAATATTATTTACGGTAGATTTGTATTGTACTTTTATTATTATTAATTTATATTCGAAATATATTTATTTGCTATATATACATATATTATGAACTATATTATGAACAGTTTTTGTTTTTTTCCCTCATAAACTTGTGTAGGTAATTTAAATACAAAACAAAATATAATTTTTATGATGTTTTTTGTTTTTATATTTTTATTTTTAATTATTTTTTAGTATTCGTGCTAATCAGCAAGCTGAAACACTTCAAGCTCAATATTCATTGGTGACCCAACAACGTGACGAGTTGGCAGCGAAAATTAGTTTAGCCGAAGATCGAGAATTGAAAAATCAAGCGGCATTAGTTAATTTACAATGTGCATTGGAGCAATTCCAGAAAGGTATTTTAATATATATATATAAATATATCTATAATTGTTTTATAGATATTTATATGTATTATTATATATTAGTGTTTTATGTACTAATTATATTTTTTTCTGTGTGATTTAAATTTGTTTTTTTTTTAACCATGATTTATTATCATTTTGAAATTTTTTAAAATGTTTTGTTGAATCGTCACTTAAAAATTACAATATTATTTGGAATTTAAAATTAAATTTTTAGTATTAGGTAGTTATGTTTTTTTTGTTTTGTTTTAATGCTTACGTGGTACATTAAATTTTCTATCTAATAAGAAGAAAAATCTATAATAATGTTTTATTAAATTTTATTGTATGTACTTAATTTTGTATTTTTATACAAATAAGTAAAAATATTCTTCTGAAATGTTTAGAATATGTTCATAATTCATAATTATGAATTATGAACATATTCATAAAATGTTATTAAAAATTCATTAATAAAATTAATGAATTTAAAATTAATTCATAAAATGTTTAGAAGAAGAAAATATTGATTTATTACATGTTATTTATTTGATTTTATATAAAATATATACACATAATACTCAATTTAGATGTAAAAATTTTTAATTTAAGATTAAGTCTTGAAATTTTTTGTTACTTGAAGAAATTAACTGATTAAACACTTAATTGAATTGCTTTAAATTTTGCCTTATATTAAACTCTTAGAACTTCATACAATTTTAGTACGTTTATTAATTAATAAAATTTTAAAAAATATAGTCTTTTACAGTAAAACTATGTTTTATTGATATTTCAACCTGATGACTATTGTAAAAAATTTTAATAACACAAAATTGAAAAAAATTCTTATTTATTTTTAGAAAAACAAAAGGATATAGATTTAGCTACGGCTAAAATTCGTAAAGAATTAAAATATGAAAAAGACGTCCAAAATGCTTTGAAAACTGAAATAACCAGTTTAAAAGATCAATTAGCTGAAGCAAATCAAGGATTATTAGCAGCTTCCAGAATATCTGATCAATTAGAACAAAGTAAAGAAATGGTTTCACGTTTAAAACACGAAAGTAAGTTCGAGAATATAACTTTGAAAATAAGTTTTGTGTTTTCTTTCATTGGGAATGTTATTATAAAATAATATAATAATATTTTTTTTTAATACACTAACATTATTAATTCTATACTTTTAATTTGTTACTAACGTTATAAATATTCAAATGAAAAAAAAAAATTATTTTGTGTTTGATATGAATTTTACATGAAAAAATTATGTTAAAATTACAAAAAAAAGCAATTTCTTTTAATAAAATAATTTTTTAGTATTAAAAATTTCAAACTCTTATTTTTAAAATTTTCCAGTACATTTATGTACATACACAATGTATGATAAATCGAATTACCAACTGTTTAAACATTACTGAAAGCTTTTATGAATAATAACATTTTTATGATTTAGGTTATATTTTTAGTAATAATTCTTAAAAAAATTGTTAAGTTTATTGACTTACTTAAATAATTATACATTATATTTCTATTGACATAAATTATTTTTTATAAATGAAAAAATCTATTCAATTCTATAATTTTTGAATAAAAAATTAAGAAAAATTTTTAATTAATTTATGAAATTTATATATTTTTGTAATTAAAATTTTAAGAACTAAAAGAATTCAAAAACATTCAAGTATGTATTATAATATTCAAAAAAAAATACAATGTAAACAATTGTTTTTGTATATTTAAAATGGGATAAAAAATCAATGTTAATTTTTGGTCTTAATTAAAAACCATTATAAGACTCTTTTCAGTTTCTTTAATACTATTTGTACGAGGTTTATGTTCTGTTTTTTATTTTTTATATAACCAAAAGCATTCAGTTAATTTTGGTAATTCAAATTAGTTTTTCAATAAATTAAAATGGATATTTATATTTTAATGAATATGTTGAATTTTAATTACTTGTACTGGAATAATGTTTAGTTATCCTTTTTACTAAATTAAATTCATTAAAAAATTAATACCTTATAATTAATAACAGAAATATTTAAATTCAATAATTTATAAACTAAACTTTGAAAATTATAAAGGAAATCCTTGTGTGTAGTTCGATAAAACTTAGATTTAAGTAATGAGTTAATCGGACCCTATTAGAAAACTTAATTATTTTACAAAATTACAAAATTCCTTATAATTATTTTAAAATTGCTTATATTAATATTAAGGATACATTAAAGTAAAATTCAATCAAATGAAATAAATAATTTTTTTTTCTCTAATTTTTATTACAAAAAGAAAATACTAAAATTAATTTAAATATATAGTTAATTTAAATTAAGTTTCATATTAATGGTTGAGTGTTTAATTTTTTTTTTATTTTAAAAATTATAATTTACAAAAAACAAAAAAAAAAAGTGTGTAATATAACAAAGGAAATCCGGAAAGAATAATAATATACAAAATATTAATTAAAGATATGGAAAGTAAAAATAGCACATATCATTGTAACCACAAAATACAGTCACGAAAACTAAAAGAATAAAAAAATGAAAAATAATTCATTTTGTTAATTTGTTTTTTTTTTTTTTTTGTTGGAGGGTGTTTTTTTTTTTTAACGATTATTCACCACACACAATATATATAAATGCAATTTCCAATAACAATAAAAGGGATTTACTTTCATAAATGGTTCTTAAAGATAAATATCAGTTGGTAATTCTGGGGATTTTATATTTAAACAGCTCGGAATTTCAGCTGGTATAGATTTTTATGAACTGCTAAAAGGTCATTAACAATGTACGCAAATATGGAAAAATTTGAATAAGAAAAAAAAAAATGGGAATCATTTATTTTTACAAACACATTTTGGTTTTTATTTTGATTTCATCTTAAAATATGTAATCAATCTATTAATAATAATATTTATAAGGAAAGGTTCATAAACTTTTTAAGAAATTTAGTAAGAATAAAATTGAACAAAAAAAAAAATGGTTTACACATTATTAATAATTAAAAAAATAAATACAGTAACATTGACAATAATACGAAAAAATGTAATTTATTGTTATTTAAATTTAAAATTAATTTAAATTTTATTTTTATAATTTAATATGGGTACTTGGTTTATTTTATGATTTTTTATTTTTATATTTACCTCATATTGCTATTTCTTATTTGTATTTCTTTTTTTTGTTGCAAATGTTTTAAATTTTTATTTGAAATATCATATTGTTTGCATATTTAGTAGCAAAATTTAGGAAAAATTGACATTTAATTAAATTTAATTATTTTATTTTACAAAATTTTAGAAAATTCAAAATTTTATATATTTAAATATGAATTAAAAATATTTTTAAAAAATTAATATGCAATTGTTTCAAAATCAACAATTTCAAAATAACCAAATCACAGAAATATAAATAACGTAGGTAGTTTTCCTACCATAATCTTTTGTTTGAATCCAAATATAAGTTCTTTAAGACGTGACATTATTAGAATTTTTCCATACATATTGTATTTTAGCATAATTAAATATCTAAGAGTTTATTTCGAAAAATGAATTCAATATGAAAGAGTAGTGACTTCATTCATTTTATACTTCAATATTAATAATTTATTGAATTTTTTGTTTCATTTATATACAATAATTATTTAAATAATTATAAATTAGAAAATTTTTTTGAATTGCAATTTAAAATCTATTTACTGTTGCATTATGTAATCTCAACAAAATATAATGAGAATTAAATGAATTTCATTGTAAATGGTAAACATTTTAATTGCACGATGTATGCGCATTTAATCATTAATGTTAATGCAAAAACGCAAAATTTTTAATTATCTTTTTGACATTTTATAATTTTTTACAATTCTATGTTAGTTTTTTTTTTTTTTTTTTAATAATCTATAATTTTGTTTCATTTTATACTATTATGCTTATTGAAAAATTAAAAGACAAAAAAGAAAAAATGTTAAAACTAATCACTAATCTATTTCTAACACATTTAAATTTTTAATTTTATATTAATTTTAGTTTTATTTAAATATATACTTTTCTTTTATTAATTATTATTATAATTAATTTTTGAAACAAAATCTATTGATATATTTATATATTTTATATATATTTTTGACTGACATGTTAAAGACAATCTCATAATTTAACTGTGGGCGAGTTTTTTTTCAACTCTCACGTTAATGGTTGAGGTTATCTGAAACATGTTCACACGCTTCAGTTTCGTTGTTGTTGTTTTATTATAACTTTTGATTTTTAAATAATTATTATTTTAGATTTTTTTTGTTAAACAAATGCTGCATTTTTATTTCAATATTTGTTTTTTTTTTTTCAAATAGACTTTGATGTTTTTTTTTAAATTTACAAAAGTAAATGTATTTTTTCCCAATGCTTTAATCTAATATTTTTTTTATTGTTTGTTTGTTTAAATTAAAAGAATATTTAAAAATAATATAAAACAATTTAAAATTATTTGCTGGTTTTTTAAGTTACTGTGAATTATTTTGAGTATTCAAAGAGTAATAAAATGAGTTTAATAAAATAAAATTATTATTTTATGTAATTATATAATATGAAAAAGATTATAGTTATTAATGTATTATCGTACCTACTTATTAAATTATATAAAATATTTTTAAAGTTTCATTTATTAAATTAAAAGAAAATATTTATAATAATAATTTAATAAAATAATGAATTACAAAAAATTATATAAAAGAATGTAATAATTAATTTTCGACGAAAAAATATTAGAAAAATAAATTGAAAAATCCTTGATTTTCATATAATACAAAGTGTTTTCGAAAAATTATTGTTTTTTTAATTTCAAATAACTTTAAAAATAAAATAAAATTTTACATTTTAATAATTGAGGTAAACTGCTAAATTATATTTTAATAAATAAAATTTAATAAATAATATGAAACAAATAAGAAATATAAAGCGTTGGTGTTAAGATTTTCGAAATGAAATGATTGTGCGATATTTTTTGTATTTAATTTCTAATATTAAACAGTGTTTAAACTAAAATTTTAAAATTAAAAGAAAATTAAAAAATTTCTGCAAGTGATCTTAAAAAAATATAATGTTTCGATAGAAAAGACAAACAATTATTTTTAAATTTGAAAATGTTTTGTATTAAAAAACGTTTAATATTAAGTGTTCTTCTTCAAAAGGATCGAAAATATACGTTTTTTGAGTGGAGTATTCCCATCAGGTACTGTTTTTGGATTGAAGTATAATTTATATTTTTTCAATAAATTATAAATTAACAGTACTTATGGTATGCTCAACTTAAGAAATGTGAAATCTTCATGCATTAAATTCAGTGAATCTATTGTGAATTTTAAATTACAATACGTAAGATTGTAGAATATCAAAATGAAAATAATGTTTTATATTTTTAATTTATTAAAATATTTATTTCTGCTAAAAATATTTATGCTTTAATATTAAGATTTCAAGCTTTTCTTATCTAATCTAATATTTTTTCTATTTATTTTTTCTTTATTTTCTTTTTTATAACATTAAGTTGAAAGCCTTCAAGGTGAATCCAGTAAACTAAGAGAGAAAATCAACACAAATGAATCTAGTCAAGCTGATAAAATTGAAAAAAGTTTAATAAAAAGTTTAATTATTGGTTATATTGTTAGTACAAATTCAAATGATAAAAATCAAATATTAAAAGTCATAACAACTGTATTAGATTTTGATCAAACAGAAACAGATAAGCTTGGTTTAAATAAACAACAATTAGGATGGTTTGGAAGTTTATTAGGAGCAGGTAAAAAGAATTCAGATTATTGACAAATTTTTAATTCAATATTGTTATACAATAATGTATATATTTATTTTTAGAAGTATCAAAATTTAAATTTTTATTATTATATTATATTTTAGGTGCAGTACAAGATCAGAATAAAGATAGTTTAGCTGAAGCATTTGTGCATTTCTTAGAAAGAGAATCACAGCCAAGGAATGATCCAAAAACTCTCCCAAATTTATTAAATATAGTTACGGAAAATCCGAATTCTTTATCAAAAGAAAGGAAACTTTCACAATCATCAACAATGTCTTCAACATCAATAGCTAGTAATATGCGTAATACATCAGTGCAACCAATTCTATTAAATGATAATGTGTTATCTGATTTTGCCCCAACAAGAAATTCCAGTTCCATATTAAAAGATATTTTAAGTGATTCCTGATTCGAATTTTATTAAAAAAAATAAAAGAGAAAATTCTAAAATAATGGCTAACGTTTTTAATGAAATGGGGCATAATTTAAAATGTTATCTATTAACTAGAACACGTTTAAAATGCTTTTTAATACAATTCGTTGCAATAATATTTATACAAAAAATAATTTTTCATTTATTTGAATTAAATTAATTTTTATATTATTTAATTTTCATTTTTTTTTTTTTGTTTTGCTTTCGTGAATATTATTGATTTCAGTTCAATTTAATGTTTTGAATTAATTGTAAAATGTATTTTTTTTTTCGTTTTTGAAATATTTTTTTTTTAACAATTATAGTACAAAGATCATTTCGATTATTATTTTTATTGTGTTTCCATTTGTCTTAATTTCAATGATATTTTGAAAATTTGTTTTTTTCTTTGTTTCCCCTTTATATATGTTTTATGTAAAATGAAAATTTTTATTTTAGAGGCTTTGAAATTTATTTTTCAATTTATTATTATAATATTACTACTATACATTGCTGCGACTAATGATTTGTCTAACCTCTTCAAAATTTTAATTTCTGCTCTATGTTTTGACAATATTTTGAATACTTGTATTCAATTCAATTAATAAAGAGAAATGAAATATTCTTTTAATTTTGTTATTTTGAGTTTTTCTGAATTCATTATTTATTCACAATAAATATTTAATTTATTTTATAATTTATCATTTGAACGAAATGATCTTAAAGGCAAAATATCAAATTGAAATTTTAAATATTAAGAAAATACCTAAAGGAAAATAATTTTATGTTAACTATTATAATTGATCAATATTGAAATAATGTGTTTGCATTATAAAACTATTTTAATTATGTTATGAATGTATGTATGTTATGATAAAATAAATATTAAAAAACTCTATAATTTGGAACTACTTAAAAAAAAAAATATGAACAGAAAATAATTTCTATTAAAAAGAATTATTTTTATATTATAAAAAAATGTAAATAAACTTGTACTGTAAATTGTAAAAATTCACTAAAAACACAAATCAAACAAAAAAAGCAAAATAATAAAAAAAAGTTTTATATTATAAAATTTGAATTAGTTTTTTATATAATATGTACATATAACATGGTAATATGAATTTTTATATAACTGGGTAATAAAACCTGTAACCCACTAAACTTGTTTAAGACGTTTAGTTTCTACATTAAGAGATTTCTTAAAACTTGACTATAATCTAAAATCTAGGAAAAAATTTCTTAAAATTTTGTTCGCACCTTAAAAGTGTGCAAAAGATATGACATACTAACATGGTATTAAAAGAAATATATAAACATAGAATATCGTATTTTAAAAAAAAATGGGTTTTCATAGGGGGATAGGCTCGTCTTCAAACTAATAATTTGGTATCAAAATTTATTCTTCAACTAACGTCACTGGCCATGGCGGAGTGGGCCATAACAAAAAATTTTATGAAAATGTAAACGATTTTATGAGAGTGCTTTTTATTAAATATACATTTTCAAAATTACTATAATAAGTTAGTGCACACTTAGTTTCTTCTTTATTATGTGTAAAGAGTAAACAAACAGAAATTCATAACATTTCAATTATTGAAATATAGTTATTTTTTAAAAATCTTCATCACTCGCATTTTCTGATAGTTTATTTTGCTTTTTATTTATTATTAAATTTTCTCCAGTTAACTTCGACAAGCTTATATCGTCATCGGACGCTAAGTCATCTAATAAAATTAAATTTTTATGTAAAATTAAATTAAAAAATACGTTTATGTAAAAAAAGAACTTACATCCATGTGCCCCTAAATCTATTTCGCTATCCGATTCTCCACTTCCTAATGTACTATCCAAAGGATCATCATCTTCTCCGCCTAACATACTACCAACAACATTTCTTCTTCCAGCTTCTGTACCAGTTCTTGGTTTAAATCGACCAGTTGTTGGTCGAACACGTGGTACTTCTCTTGATTCCACAATTCTTGGAGAATCCGTTGTTACACTATTGTCTCTATTTCTTGAATACTCTTCGCTTGGTATACCAGGTCCCAAAATTTCATCATCATTATCAATATCATCTTCATTTTCATCATCATCATCTATTAAACCTTCAGTAATGAAATTCATTGAAGATTCTGCTGGTTTATTTGAAATAGGAGATGATAATGGAGTAGTAAGTTTTGTACGAGCCGCTAGTTGAGCTCTTAAAGCATCACGACATTGTATTCTTATGAAATATTGCTGAAATAAACCTCGAAGTTCTTCTTCTAACTGCTCAAATTCTTCAAGATAAGCTGGTCGGATTTTTTGTAATGCATCTAGTCTTTGTTTTGTTCTATCTAATTCAGCTTTTTTACGTTGCAATTTTGAATTTAGAGCATTTTTTTCAACTCTAGCTTGTTCTAATTGACTTTTAGCTGAATGCAATTTATTTTGTAAAGCAGTTATTGTATTTTTTAATGCTTTTTCAACTGTAGCAATTTCCATTGATCTTGATGATTGCAACATTCTTGTTTCCTTATTAATTAACTCTTTTGAAAGTAAATCATATAGAGAAGCACCACCATTTGTTAATTCAGAAGATAATTCACGAGCTCTTCTTAAATCGTCAATTTTATCTCCTAAATCAACTAGTGCTAAACTTTTATAATTTTCATCTTCATTTTCATCATTTTCATTTGGTGTTTGCATCAAAATGCTTGTAATTTTTTGAAGTTCTTTTGCTGCTGCCGATGAACTTGCGTACAATTTTCTTGGATTTAATTTAATTGCTGATTTTGTTACAAAAAATTCTGTAGCTGAACGTATTAGTAGTACACGATCTGATTCAGTTTCAGTACCACCAGGAAGTACTGTTCCCGGTTCTAATCTGCCAGCAAGCCATTGTAGAATATCTGCGACTACCTTAAAACTATTAAGGCTGCCATAATTGCTATAGAGAGCTTGTAATGGAAATTGATTCGAATATCCAAGCAATTTTAAATGCTCCGAGAGATCTAAAAATAATTTGTTTTTTAAGTTTTTTATGAAAAATATTTCGATAGAATTGCTTTTTATTAATTTACCTCTTACATCTTTAAAAGACATTTTTATTAACTAGATACGTCTTTGAAAATATTTTAAATTTCTAAGAATATTCTTAAAAGGTTTTTTTGTACAAAATTCTTTTCAAGTTTGTTTTGACTATTTTGTAGAATAGTAACGACTGTCATGGTAACCGGTGTAAATTAGAGTACAACAGAAAAAAAATTAATATTGTGCTGGTATTTGTTCTTAGTACATACTCACCTGTTGATTTGTTTTGGGAATTTTTTTTTGTAAATTGTTATAGCTCTGTAGAATGATTACAGAGTTGCAGAATATTTTAGAATAATCTGTATAATGCTCATTGAAGTTTTTTTTTACAATAAAAAGGGGATACGAAAATCATGTATGTATGTAATGTAGGAGAAAATTTTAAATATACATATCGTCGGCTGAGAAAGAAAACAGCGTATAACATTTATACGTCGTTATCCGATTTTATCACCATTGGATTCTCCATAGTCGATTCTATAAGTTGAGTTACTTTATATTTCTCTAGCTTTTCATTCTAACATACTTTTTAAATAAAAACGAAAATATTGTATAAAGCATTTTTAGAAACTAATTAATAACAAAATAGCGTAAAATGCGTTTACTTTGTTTTATTGCCAAACCGTAACTTTTTACAAAATTTAAAATAACGTAATGAATTCTTACACTATTTTGGTAGAAAATTTATCATTCAGTTGTTAATTTCAATACCAAATAAAAAAGTGTATGTTACTTTTACACGCTTTTTAAATTTTAATAAAAAAAATTTTTGCAATAAACTGAAAAGTAAAACGGTGTAAGAATTTGATACACTGTTTCATATTGTCTTATACACTACTTTAATTTTGAATTTTGAATCGTCTTCCCTGGCAAACAATGCAATAAAACAGCGTACAAAACAAACGTACATATGTACATTATACTTGTTTAATTTTGTTTAATTCTATACGCATCTTCATGTATAAGACAAATATTTTTAACAAATAAGTATTCTGTTGGATTTTGTTGATCAGTACAGAACTTAAAGTTATAACTTTTTTAATAAGTGAAGCAAATAATTAATAATTTAAGGCAAAATTTTATACTCACAACAATTAAAATAATTTTGTTGTGTCACGTAAAAAGAAAAGGAATAAAAATTTTAATGATGAAGAAGTGGTAACGTTTTTCGAGAAGTCACCAGAAAATTCTATTACAGACTTTTCTTCTGGCTCTGATGACAATTATTAGCCTAGCAAGAGTTCAGCATCTGAAACGGGTGAAGCGGAACCAGAAAAACTTACAGAATGTTTTATAGACTAAACGTTTGATAATGAAAACATTACATCTACATCACCGGAAACACTACTCGAAAAAATTTTATAAAGTACTAATCTAAGTGAAAATATAAAAAAGCAATAAAAAAAATTAAAAAAGAAAGAACTCAAAGCAAAAGAACGTTACAACTTAATTTGCAACTGTCAACACAATTGCGTTGAAAAATTTCCTTAAGATGCAAGAATTAATAGTAATAATTCGTATTGAAAGCTGGGTGATTATGGAAAGAAAAGATTATTTCTAAAACATACTTTCACACACAAAGTATACTCGTATACAAGAAAACGGCCGCGAATGTCTCGAAAAAAATTTTACGCCTTGTTATACATTGTATGGTAAAACCGTTTGCAAAAAAGCTTAACTTAAGCATTATAAAATACACATAAAAGTTGGCTAGCATACTTATAAAAGAATCTTTAATACAAAATTTAATAACTCGTTTCATGTGCGCAATATGAAAACATGATCAATCAATCTTAGTTAGAAACATTCAGTAGCATTTTATCAAAACTTGGCAGAAAAAGCCTCATCTAAAAATAATTTATCTAAATTAAACGAACCAAGCTATTCAGAAGACGAGATTGAAGAGCTATAATTAATTTTTAAAACTAAGTTTCAAAATTTCAAGTAGAAATAATGTACATTTGAATTATCTTTTATGTTAATATTATTTATTTTTGTTTACAACTTTTCATGTTACATTAATATCGATAAAAATACCTGTTTATATTTTCATACGTTGAGTTAAAGTATGTAATGTTAATTTTGTTTCTCAAATTATATTAATTTTTTACAAAATAAAATAACGTATAAATAAAAATGAAATGGTGTATACCATACAAAAAAATTAAAATGAAACAGTGTATAACTTTCTTCATACAATTTCTACCAAAAATAAAATAGTGTAAGAAGTACCAAGAAATTTCAAACCTCTAATTTTCTAAGATCTACAAAAATTTATTTAATCAAATTTATGCAAATAAACTATTTATTCCCCCAAAAATGTTTAACATAACTTTTCAGGATAGTCAAAGATGACAACCGGAAGATTTTAGATTCGAAACTTCATTTTCATTTTGCAAAAAACTTCAAACGCGATTTACTCAAAACTATACCTTTTTTTATACACTGTTTTATTTCTCAGCCGACGATATAATGCAGAGTACATATCTGTATAAGATTTTACAGCAATTCTGCAAAATTTATTTCTACAAGTTTTCTATTATATTGCATTAATTGTAAGGTAATAGTTATTATACACGTTTAGTGTGTCGAAAGATTTTGTCAATATTTTTATTTATTTGAAATTTGATAATCGTATTTAACACTTTGTTTTAGGATTTTCTGGAAAACTCTCTTATATATGAAAGTATTTACAGCAAGATATAATAGAAGATAATAAATTTAGCTAATAATAAAATAATTTCACTCCCAAGTTGAAACGCCGACTTAATTTTCGATAAATTGAACCAAGAACCAATGAGTTTTAAATCAAAAAACCAAAAATTCTGATTACATGAAATGGAATGTTGAGGAATTCGTTCCTCATTATTTTAAGATATGTATGTATTTCTTTAAAGCTCTTTCTAAATTTTTGAAAGTTAAAACGGAAGTTTTACAAGAAAAGAAAACCAGAATTAATGGAAAACTAAACCAGAATTATGGAAAACAAAACAATATTTTATGCGAGCACGAACAAAAGTGATTTATGCCAAAATTTCCAAGGTGAGATTTAATAAATTAAGATTTTACATAATATTTAAGAACTACTTAATGGTAATTCCATTATCCTAATGTAAATAATTAGTAGAGAGGACATAAAAACATAAATATGTACAACATAACAAATTATATGGTATAGCTGCAAGAACTTTGTAACAAGAATAGGACGAAATAATATTATATGGCGTATACAAATACACTATGACATAGAGGTCAAAGAACATCATTGTATCATTTAAGAACTAAAAGTTTATACAACATATTGTGACACAAAAGGACATCAATTTGTAAAAAATCAAAATTTCTAAGAATGTTGCAAATTTTTAACTTTAATTTAACAAAACCGCAATAAGTAGTTCTTTAATGAATCAACTTATATGGGAACACATTAAAGTTTTATATTTTTTTTCTTTGTAACCTAAATAAATTTTATAAAACACTCAAATTTCAAAAAAAACAGAGTATAAAAAGTTTTCTTCAAAACTTTTCTTTTACTTAAGATTATTTAAAAGATTTATTTTACGTAAAATTTGTATATAATTTTCTCGATAAACAAAAAATTTTTCCTTAATTAGTTTAAATTACTTGAAATTTGAGAACAAAATGAAATATTTTACATACATACATGTATATACACATATTGTATAGATTTATATATATATATATATATATAGATATATATATATATATATATATATATATATATTATGTCTACAGACCTGTGTATATGTATATCTATTTTGTAATATTATAAGTGAATTAATTTTAAAAAGAAAATGAATTAATTTTCCTTAAAAAAGGAAACAAAATGTAAGACATACAAAATATATGCCTTTTTCTTATATATACATACATATACATACCCTTATACATACATATACATTTGTTTATTTGTTTATATTGTATAAGTAAAGTGTATATTATGACAACAAATAAAAAGGAGGCAAGGATAATTAAATTATTTTCATTATTAGAAAAATTATAATGAGTTTTAGAATATGTAATGACAAAATAATTATGATAATTTCTATTTTTCTACAATTTTATACATATATATATATACAAATATAATGATATTGTTTAATATTTTGTAAAGGATATCCAAAAAAAATTTATATTATATATTTTGTTTTTAAATATTTCGGATTAAATTTGTTGTGAAAAAATTTTTTACTCTTGAAATTCTTTTGATTTTTTGTTTTCATTAATTTGTGCTTTATAAACCTTCTTATTGTTTTAAAAAAAAAATTTAATAATTATATACTTTTAATATTAATTACAAATTATAATTATACGATTGAATTAATCCTTTTGTTTTGTATATATAAAAAAAAATTTAAATTATATAAATGAAATAATTGTGTTAGTGAAAAAATCTAGAAAATTAAATTCTATTTTAAAGAATCGACTTAACATTTTCTGAAGAAAGCATAGAAAATTATAATTTTAATCAAAATCAGGTTTCTGATATTTTGTCTTTGATTATTTAGTTTTGAAATTTCATAGGATTTACATTTAATTTGCTGGTAATTTCTTGTATGCTATTCAAAATTTGTTTAAATTGCAAAGTAAAAAAAAATGTAGTGAATATTTCTCAAGTGAAGTTTTTTTCTAAATCAGCTTTTCTGAAAAGTTTGCTGTGCCATTCTCTTAAAAAATAGAGATATAAAATTTATAAGATGTGAAATTTGGTAGGATTACGATATCAATTATGTTGCATATGCAAAGCTGTCTGTAAATATATGCGTAATTAAATTGTATATAAATTGTATGGCATATATCCATTAATATATTGAAGGTCAGCCTTCTTCATATAAAATATTAATAAATTGCATATTTTTAATACATGAAATAAAACAACAAAAATTAGTTTCAGAAATTTCAAGGGATACTTAACTCGAGCGCTGCAAGACTGATATATTTTGTTATGTGAATACCCGCAGTGAATTTTGATTATATTTGTAAATATCATTCGTATTACATTTGGGTCCTTGTTGCATATCCTTCGGCTAAAATCACATCAGTATAATAGTAATCAAAAACTTTAAAATGCTTTAAGCAAAATTTTTATTTTAATTTGAAAAATTAAAAAATTTTACATACATTTTAGGATTTTTTTTGATGATTAAATTAGAAAAGATAAAATTTTTTAATTTAATCTTTATTTAAAATTTTTCTTTCTTCTATATTCTATAGAATCTAGACAATACACATGTATTATATCTAATTCCTTGGAATATTTTTCATTGTATTTTAATATCCTAGTTTTCTTTGATTATACAATGTTATTGTCACATTATCACTTTCATTCAATTCAAATATCATCATCAGTAGCATACGCACACACACACAATTCAAAATATTACAAGTTATATGAAAGTTTTTTACAATATTTTACTTTTATTTATTTTAATAATATTGGAAATTCAAAATTATACCTTTGGCAATTTTTTTATTACTTATATTCTCTTGTTTTTATTATATTATTCTATTTGATGTAGATTTCTCACTTATATATTATTTGGTTTACATTTGGTCTTAGAGTGCCAAAATACTTAAAGTTCAAAGGTTTTGAACTTTAAATATAACACTTTCTATATGAACAGAGCAGAAATTTGTGATTTTATTGTATTTTGTTTTTTAAAAAGTTTATAAATTATTTTATAGGTGAAAACAAATACCGTTTAAAGTGTGTTTATATTTCAACATGATTTTGATGTAAAAGGTGAATTTCTTGATTTATATTCTTGATGATATAAGTAAAAAATTTGGTGTATTATTTGAAAACTGAAATGTTGGAATTGCAAAGACAAAAAGTGATATTTAAAATTAAATAATTAATTGGAAAAAATCAGAGTTTTTGATTGTTCGTAATACAATTTTGATAAGTGACGAATAATAACAACACAGTTGGCAGCAGCATTAACTTTAATGGCGCGATCAAATTGTGTATATACGATTAGTCAAATATTTTCATTACACATCAAAGACCAACTTGTGTTTGTTAGTAAAAATGTAGCTTGTAATAAATTCTACTTAATCATTTGTTAAACTATTTGCAGTACAATTTCTAAATGATCCCATTATAATGTTTTCTTTGTGATATAAGAACATTTAAAATTTTCAGATTGTAATCAAAATTTTTGATATATACGAGTATAAGGCATACAGGTTTTAAATTGTTTTTGGTTTTATATGGATTACGAATCTATATATGTTTCAATATTTTCATTTATTCTTCACATTTTACATGGTGTAGATTTAATGTAGATTTTAGTTGACATAATAACATTAGAAAAAGCCTTTTACATACACATATTTACATATATGTACATATTTATCTATGTATAATGAATATACTGTATGTGCATAAAATTTTCATATAAAAAAATGAAGATAAAAAAAAGGGATTCTCTTAGGATTTTCTCTTAATATTTTATTGTAGCTTTAGATTTTGTTATTTTAAAAATTTTTAGAACAGTACAGTAATCCCACGATATAACTATGTACTTAGGTTGTTTTTGATTCCAGCCAAATGACAACTTATGTCAAAACAATGATAACATAATTAAATATAATGAAATTTTTTTTGGTGACGTGTATGCATAAGTTTTGACATATACGTCATATGTCAAAATTTTATTTAAAATTTTAATTTTTAATAATAATTTTTCGTTCTTATATACAAACAATCAAATATTTTATTGCCTTTGGTTTTAAAATTAATTTAGCTTTCTCTGAGTGTGTTATGAAATCTATAGTATGTATATAAAGATCTGCATATAGTAGACATTAAAAATTCGGAAAATGGACAAGTCAACGAAATTTTTTCTATGTATACAGTATAAAACAAGATATTCGGACTGTCATCTAACAAAAATTCTAAAATAAATTCGAAATTAAAAAAAAAAAATAAGATATGATAGTAGCTCTATTTCAGCTCTGAAACAGTTATTTTGCGTGTTTAAGCGTTTCCTACAAAAAAAATTTCAATAAAACTTTTTTCTAGAAAACTCTGAAAGGACAATTTCTATTTTGTTATTTTTGATAAAAATTTCAATGAAATTGGATCAACGATTGTTTTTCTGTTTAACGCTTATCTGAGATTGAATATAATAAACTTATCATTTAATCATGCTTCCTTTATTATTCAATGGGATTAAAGATTATAAATCTCAGTTTTTTTTCTCTTCTATTTTTTATTTGTTTTTGTTTTTCTCTCTTACATAGTGCCTATCTCACTTTGTTTCATTTATGTTATTATTCTTTATATATAATATGTTGTGCTTGTTGTCCTGTACTGATAATCCAATTATTTCTTTCTGACACCAATCTAATGCTGAAGATCTTAATACAAGATTTATACATCAAAAATAACAAAAATTTTTCTTTTTAGTTTCTGGTTTCTGTTTTTTTTTTTTTGTTTTTGGCTAGAGGGTGTCGCATATAATGTGATTAAAGTGATGAAGAAGAAAAAATTTTTTTTTGTGTATTCCATAGAGAAGATATTCTTGGAAATTATAAATGATTTTAAATAAAACAAAAATTCTTATTACAGTTGACTTTTATGTACGCATACTATATAACCTATGACTACGTTACACTTAATATAAAATAGGTTCATATATCCTTGTTGAGCACAAAATTCCATAATTTATTTAAAATTTTTGATTTATAAAATGTTATATTTTATACATAGTACCTATATTTAATTTTAGTTCAGTAAAAAACCCCAATGATTTAAATATAAATCATTGGGGTTTTTTACTGAACGTATCTATTTTGATTCAATTACAAAATTAATGAATTTTTATGTAATTTAAATCACTTAACCCCTGTTGTGATATCGTAAAATGAATATGTCAAATTTTAAAAAAATATCGTGATGTACTGACATCTTGTATTTTGACGGAATTTCAGTTTGGTATTCTAAATTAGGGAGTACTAGATCGCACCGATCGGTTCCTTTAATTTAATATGTTCGAATGAAACTTTGAATATTTAACAAAATGTGTATATTATTAATCTACCTTAAGGGGTGCGTAATATAGGCTCCGAATGTGAGTGTTTATTGTGAATATTGTACAAGTATGTATATATTAATCATTGTAGAGTTAATTTACAATATAGTTATTTATGACAATTTTTTCATGATTATAGAGTCTATCAGAGTTTTGTTATATAAACTGTACTCGTAAAAGCGGTGAAAATTGGCTTAATATTAACGTAGCTGTTGTGATTGGGAATTTTATAAACGTTTTCGTCCGAAATATTGTGATATCAAAAGTAAAATGTAATTGGTTACTAATAACAGTTGTAATTAATTTATTAGAAGTTGCCAGTTGAAGAATAGTTGTAAAATTAAAGAATACTTGTTTTGGTAAATAAAATTTTAAATGACATTAGCACGGTGCCCGATTTTATGTGTAAGTGTATAAGTGTTGCATAGCATTAAAATTATTTTCAAATTTGTAATATCTTTGTAATTTTTATAGCCCTGCCGAGTATTGCATATTTTTATTTCCCTGATAAATAAACTAGAATTAATATTAAATGTATAATTTAACATATTTTTAGGCGCAAGCAAAAAAAAAAAATTTTTTTTCAATGTTTATGTAATTTGCAACACGAAAACAAAAAATTCTTTAATCTTAAAAGATTGTGAACTTTGAACTTTTATACATAGCTACCTAATATTCATTTCTTATATAAAATGCACTTAATACAAAGGAAGTGGAAAAAAACAAGAAAAAACTTAAAAAAAAAATAATAAGAAAAAAGACTGTGCAGAAAACAAATTGTT
Source organism: Condylostylus longicornis (assembly GCF_029603195.1). Taxonomy (NCBI): domain Eukaryota; kingdom Metazoa; phylum Arthropoda; class Insecta; order Diptera; family Dolichopodidae; genus Condylostylus; species Condylostylus longicornis. Next base: position 4,627,893 of record NW_026577982.1, read on the forward strand.
TTGTTTTTCTTTCTTCCTTTTCCTTTTTTTCGTTATCTTTTCTGTTTTAAATCCTTTTGCTTCATACATTTGTTATTCTCTTGAGGACATTAACCTTTTCTCCCAAAAGAGATTTATATAGGACAATTTTTTTTTTCTATAATATTATATATATACGAGTATGTAAATATAAAATAGAAAAAAAAATATAAGAGATAGAATGAACTAATCAAATAAACAAATATTATTCTTTATACTTTAATTCGTAATTTTTAAGGATCCTCTATATAACATAATGTAATAGCATCTACGTAATTTAACCATACATATACAGGCTGTATACAGTCTCTATCTAACAGCCAAAACCACATTATATTGACGTAATCATTGTATAATAAAAAAAAATTCTGTTACATTATCATTCTGCTTTTTATGAGAAGGAAATGATGTAGGCCGGAAATATCCTTTTGACTCTTGTTTCTATTAAAAATGATAATATTTCAAAAAGCAAAAAAAAAAACACCAAAAAGAAAAAATTATGTTTTATATTTATTTTCTAAGAAAATAATTTTCACAATATATCCTTAAATCTATGTTATATATAACCATAAAAAATAATAAGAAAAATGAAGAAAAACGAGTATAACAAATGCAAAATGAAAATTATTTAACATTTTATTCTCTAAGGATCTCATTTTTATTAATCATATAGCCAATCTATTCTATATATACAGTTATTTTTCCGGTTATATAAAATTTAATCACATTTAATAGTGGTGTACGTACCCGTAAATAATGGGTGAATTTTATTTTAGGAAGATTTTAGGATTATTTAAGGAAAAATGCAGAAAAATTGATAATTTGCTTCTAATTTTTTATTCGAATTGATTCTATGTACTTATTGAATAAACCATTTCATATAATTGTTTGGTTATTAATGATTATGTTTTAGGAAATCATTTCGAAAGATTCATTGTTCAGTAATATTATGGAGCATTGATTGCAATATCAGAAATTATCACGATTAATTAATGTTTTCTAAAGCTTTTGTGGATATTATTTGGGTAATGGAAGCAAAGTATATGTTTGTACTCTAAAAGAAACTCAAGTTAATTCAAGTTAACAGTTGTAAAACACCAATGAATGCATTCTTAAATATAATAGTTATTCAAAAATGTTTTAAAAAGTTAAAAGAGTTTATTAAACTTTCAGTCTCTCCATCATTAAACTATTAGTCGAACTGAATCGATTTCAAGTTGAAAACTGAATGTTTTTGTGTTATAAACTCAAATCCTTGAGCTACGTTAAAATCCAAATATGTAAAAAGCCACCCATTATATTAAAATGGGGTTGGAAAATATAATATACAATTTTGCATAAATAATTTTCCTTGTAAAGAGGTAATAATGAAATATTGTATGAAATTGTATTAAATTTCATTTTTATGACAAAGGGAAATATTTTGTATTGTAAAAGAAATTGCTAGCGCACAAAAGCTCAGTTCTAAACCTTAACTAAAGTATCTATTACCTCTTAAGAGTTGTACCAACCAAGAAAATCTTTTAAAAGCTTTCGTTTTTAGTAGAGATCATTAGATCCTTGGAAATATCTTAGAAAAGGAATGCTTTCATACTATAGCTTTAAACATTGTATGAAAATTTATAGACCCACAAAATCTAGGTAATCAAAGAAAATTTATGAAGACCGTTAATCGATCTTGTCACTGTGGCAGACGTGGTACGCGTGATGCGTCTTATATATTTATTTTTTTTACAATTTTTTTTACAATTTATTTTTTTTATCAAACGAAGAGCTCTCAGCAATTTTCATTTTTGCATTTTACTCGTCATTCAAATTTTAATTTTCGATAATTAAATTCATATTTCAAAAATTCAAATTCCTAAGTGATGGTGATGAAAATGTCCTTGACCTATCAAATTTTTTAATATTGTATAATTTTGCAATTATATATATATATATACAAAATTAAGGTTATATATGCCAAAACCTTTTTGTAATACACGATATTGATTTTTTTATACCCTGCACTTCGTGAAGGGTATATTAACTTTGGTATGGAGTTTGTAACTACTTGAAGGAGTCATCTGCGGTATGGACATATATATATATTCTTGCTCAGCGTAAAATTCTGCGTCGATTTAGACATGTCCGTCTGTCCGTCCGTCCGTCCGTCCGTCCGTCCGTCCGTCCGTCCGTCCGTCCGTCCGATCGCACGATAACTCAAAAACGAATAATGCAATCGACACCAAACTTTCACAAGTTTTTTCTTTTGTGCCAAGGACGAGCCCTATTGTTATTGGACTAATTCGGACAACGGGTTCGGGTAGCTGCCATACAACTCAAAGAGTTTATTTTAAATATTTCAAAAACTAATAAAGCTATAAATATGAAATTTGGTATACATGTGTCCAATTATATTCTACACAAGCTCTAAAAATTATAATGGGATAGCTGCACCGGTTCGGGTGGCTGCCATACAACTCCAACAGCAAATTTTTTATATTCGGAAAAATAATAAAGTCAGATTCATGAAATTTGGCAGTCATGTGTCGAATTATAGGTCAAATATATTTCTGAAGTTTTAGAGGAATTGCTTGACAGGTTCGGGTACCTGCCATACAACTCCAAAAGCTAATTTTAAGTATTTGGAAAAATAATAAAGTCAGATTCATGAAACTTGGCAGTCATGTGTCCAATGATAGGTCAGACATATTTCTGCAGTTTTGATGGAATTACTTGACAGGTTCGGGTACTTGCCATACAACTCCAAAAGCTTATTTTAAATATTTGAAAAAATAATAAAGTCAGATTCATGAAACTTGGCAGTTGTGTGTCGAGTTATAGGTCAGATATATTTCTGAAGTTTTGGAGGAATTGTTTGACAGGTTCGGGTACCTGCCATACAACTCCAAAAGCTTATTTTAAATATTTGAAAAAATAATAAAGTCAGATTCATGAAACTTGGCAGTTTACAGCTACGAGTAGCTCCCATACAAGTCCAAAAGTTTAAATATTTGGAAAAGTAAAGTCAGATTCATGAAACTTGGCAGTTGTGTGTCGAGTTATAAATCAGACATATCCGTGAAATCTCTATAAAATGGTTTCACAGGTTTGAGTAATTGCTATACAACAACGAAAGGTGCAGGGTATAATTCAATCGGTTTATACCGACTGAAACGTTTTTACTTGTTTTTTCCTAAATTTTCCATTTGTTAAAAATTTTGAGAAGGCAACTATGCGGTTAACTGTTTTTTTTTTCTTTTCAATTTTGTTTTTTTTTTCTCTTATTATTATTACTTTTGTTTTTTGAATGAATTCATTTAGAAGAGAAATATTAAAAAAAAAAAAATTTTGAATCCTTGACTGATCCTTGACAATTATATTTTTGTTCCCAAAAGGGTCCAAAATTAAAAGTACCGCAGAATGCTCTTTTTTGTTTTTTTTTGTGTATGGGGCCTTAAAAAACAATTGCCTTTTTTTAGCAAGGTTATTATTTTATTGCTTATTTTTAGCCCTTTTGATTTAAAATTATTAAGCAATTCAAAAAATTGAATTGTGTGTGTGTGTGCGTTGTTTTTATTAAATTAAATTAAATTAAATTTAAAAAATGGCAAATTAAATTGTGCACATTTTTTTTTTATTTCTGTTTGTTTAAGGGTTAGAATATAGAAAATTACAAATAGCTTATAAAAAATAATTTGAAATCTAAAAAGTTTTTGAAAATTAAATGTTAATATGATTTAGGGGTATAGGTTTGTTATATTCAAACACTTCAAATTCAGTGTCTTTAAATATTTTGTAAGGCCATAAGTCCTATGTTTGCTTTTTGATTAATAAAATTTGAAGTATCATGAGGGCTAGGCAATTAATTGTGTTCTATCTGTATTGTTGAAAAATATTTCAGAACAAGTTCATGTTAGACCTGTAAGTTTTATCTTTCACAGAAGGTTCTCCACGGATATAATTATCAAAATATTTTTTATTAAATTTTAAAAATTTATTAACCAAATGACATACCCCCGTGCAATATCGCTTTTCTATACATTTTCTGTGAATACTAAAATTATTAAATAACTTTCTGTTGGTACTGTGTTAGATGATGTCTTTAGAATTCTACACTATACAAGCAATCAAAACAAACACTACCAAATGGAGGGAAAATTTATTGACAAACACATTGTGTAAATTTTATAATATGATTCTGAATTGAAATGATAATTTAAGGTTTAAAGTCGCGGAGGACCTTTCAAATCTGTAGACTTAAATGAATTTTCATTTATAGTAAACATATTTTAGTACCATACTTGAACGGATGCGGAATACAATATTCTGTTATCAGAAATAATTGGTAATCGCATACGGTTTTCAAATTTTTAACTCTAAAGGCCTGATTCTGGAATGACTCTATGGAATATTTTAAAACTAGTTTGCATCATTTTGAGTGTAGCACTTAAATATTTCAAAATTGCTCTTGTGAAATTTTTTATTTGCTTACTCACTTTTCATTTTTAAAAATTTATATTTGAAATTATTGTGGCTAAAAATATCCTTCAGCTTCAGAAAATGTCACATTATTATATTTTTTTTATATATATTGTGTATTAAAGGAGCACATGATGACGTGCATATAATTTTAGTTTATCTTCCAGATTTTAAATAACACTTTACATATTTTCTCCTCTTGTTCGCTGTTTATAAAAAGCGAGTGTCATTAAACTCTCTAGCCTTGCAAATTTGTTTTGTTTTTTTCTTTTCTTTCTTGTTTGTTTTATTATGAAAGTTATAAGAATTTGTGTTTTCTTTCATTGTTCATATATTTTGCATTATTCGTCCTTTGTCAACTTAATGTAAAAATGTTATGTATATGGAAAAAACACAAAAATTTTGCATGTTGTGAAATAAAAATCATGTTCGCTTGGTGAATTGTATAAAAGTGTATATATTGTGTGTATGTTTTATTCAACAGTTGTGTCAGCAACATTTTTTCACATAATATGTGTGTACATATATTTGTGTGAATGTAGATGCATATTGTATGTCTTATAAATTATAATTTAAAATTTTCTCGTTTAGGTATTCAGAAATGTTGATTTTTTTTTCGGTTGTTGAATAATATATGTATATATAGGGAAATATCTTACCTGATTTAGTATTAATGAGAGGATTAGCTAACATAATGTTCGTATTGTATTCCATAAAATGGGAAATCTGAAATGATTATTAAGAACTTCATAAAAATCACATGGTGACACATCTGTAAAGTTATTTTAACAGGTTTAGAAATCTGCAAAATTTGTAAGATTTGTAAGGATAAAGTCCATTAAAATCTTTTGAGATCGTAAATTTTTTGGTCATCTTACCTAAGAGGCAGCCAAAATCTTGTTCAAGTATTGAATACAATACCTACACTTCTTCTGCCTCGTGTTTGTTGTGCCACCATCCTCTCCTAATCTCTTTTCAGTCATATATAATGAAGTTATACATTACCGTATCAGCGAGATAATATCAATAAAATATTTAATCAATTCGCTTAATTGAATTAAAGGACAACAAAAAGCTAAGCTACTGGATTCAAATAATTTTAATTTTATATTGTATTGTGCTGTATAAAGTTGGCATAATGAACGTGAATTTTATGCTAACATGGCAACTTCATTTGAAAATTAATTTTTTTTTAATAGAAACTGTAATAACTGTTAAAAATATTGTATATTGGTAATTTTCTCTATACCACATTATTATCTCTCGATCTGTTTAATGAGGAAGCTGCCTGTATGTGTACATATAAAATTTTATGATTTATTTTCTATTTTGTTTTTCTTATTTATACTGTTACCGCTTATTTTGACTTCATATTTTCCATATTTTTCAATGTTCTACAAGTATGTGTGTATTAAGAATTTCTTATATTTGTTATTATTTTATCTTTAGGAAAAACAAACTTAAATATTATTGTTTATTCTTCTATAGTATTTGCATCATTATATTAAGGATTGAGAACGACTTATTTTTTAAGAACAATATTTTTTTCATTTTTTCTTTATCATGCAATACTAAAATATTTTGAACTTTACAAGACTTTACAGAAGAAATTTGTAAAATATTAGATTTTTGACATTTACTCTCTTACCAAAAATAATGCCAGCACAGTTTGTATATTTTAGGTTAATGAACTTGCGTAAGTAAAGAGAGAGAGAGACAGAGAGGGAGAAAAGAAAAAGGAAATGATAAGAATAATTTTTTAGTCATAAACTAATAGAGCCTGATGGTCATGCATATTATATATATAAAGTGAGTATTTTATGGTAATTTGGTAACAAATAAAAGACCAGTGCCGTTATAATTTATTTTATCTTTTCTGATCTTTTTTGAATAAAATTTATTTTTATATTATTCAAATTATAAGCAAAACTAATACAAAATACAATTTACTTAATTACATCAATTTCTTGTGGATGAAGCGTGTGTTTCTATATTTCATATTTTTATTTTTTAACAATATTTTGTAGATTTTATCAATAATTTATGATTTCTCTTCAAATTAATGTAAAAATATGCAATGTGTCGAAGGAGCGGAGGGTAGGTCCTTTTTATTGTGAAAAATTATGAGAACCATTTTAAGGGTTGGTTTTTCTTTTCCAATATTGCTAATATTTTTGTTTAATAAAATTGCAGGACATTTATGTTATGTTGATAAGAATATTCCATTTTTTTATTTGACTTCATATTTTTAGTGTATTGTGGTGAGAGAATAAAATATCCTTCTTCGAGAAGGAGTTAATGGTATTGTAAAAAATTTATATGTGTTATTTTTTAGTTTTATGCAACAAAGAAATGTTTATCAGAAAACTAATTTACTAATGCCTGATATTCGCTTGTATTTTAATATCTCTTATCTACAAGTATATTTTATAGTTGAATAAAGTTTATTTTTTCTTAAATTTAAGAGAATCATTAATTTTTTTTAAAATTATATTTGCTTCTACTTAAAATATCGTAATTCCTATATTCAAAATTTTTACCGAATCAGATATATTATAAAAATTGCATACTTTTTGGGGCGTATCGATGTCCTATGAAAAATAATTTTAAAATTTTATAAAATATTGAAAATGTCATCAACTTAAGTGTTAATAAATAAAATTTTGTATACTAATTTAACTAGTTCAACAAGAATATTAAATATAAGAGGCAATGTAAAATAAAGAAGGAACTATTTTATAAAACTCAATATAAGAGCTACTTAAATAATTTAAATATGAAAAAATTTTAATAAATTTCAATTCATATTAAAAAATTCAGAATATTAGTTTAATATGTTGATAAAGAAATTTTAAAAAGTGACCACAATATTCGTAGCACGTTTCAAGACATTTATTTATGCGCATGTTGGTGTCCTATAGAAATAAACGAATTCTGCTTACGATTGAAATTCAATCAAGGAACTAAATAATTATAATCTTACTTCAAATTCAGTAAATTATGTTTTTTTTTTTCTTCTGTTCTTTTTTTCTGATTACTGAAGCATATTATTTCAAATATTTTCTTTTAAAAAGATAAAAAGTGAAGTAAGACACTTTATGTATAAATGTGAAATATATGGAATTTGAAAAAAAAAATATTTTTCTCTTTTTTAGCACTTTTCCAAAAAAATTATAAAAAAAAAATTGCTTAATATTTTCACTCTGTTCGTCCGTCCGTTCGTCCATTCATTTCGATGCATGAAAAAATTTTTTCCACCTTCACACTCTCTCAAGTTATCGCCTTCCGAGATTTGTAAAAATTGAATTCTTTGCACCTTATATTGTCCAAACTGCAAGCTTTCTCAAATTTCTGTAATTGCAGAGAACTAACGCTAAATTCCATACCATTAAAAAATATAAATATTTTTTTTAACGCAAACAATTAACCCATAAAAGCAAGCTTTATTTAAGAGACTGTATAAATCATTCATCCTGAATGTATGCAATCCTTGAAGTAGTTTCGTATATTAGTGAAAGTAATTCTAATATTTTAGTAGGTATCTATAGATTGCTTTTAAAAGTAGTATTTTCATTTGTTGAAAGGAAATGTGCTAAAATATAAACCATTGGCTCGAACAACATTAATTTTGAAAATATTTGATCTCAAATTTAAATGTAATCAAGCAAAAACAAAAAAAAAAGAAAATTTGAAAGATGAACGATGAGAAGAAAAGTCATTTCATACCTTAATTTATAAAAATTTTTAAAAAGTGATGGTTTAATAACACTTAAACACATCAAATTTATTAAAAATTTTGATTACTCACAGTACATACAAGATTTTATATACGTACATAATGTACATAAATACATTAAGTATATAAAATTATTTTGTATAAAAGATTTCTTTTGAAATTTTTGAAGAATTTTACAAATTCCTTTTAAATTTTGTACATAAAGAAGTGATGTGGAATAAAGATGAAATGAGAAATAAAAAAAATAAAAGTGTTTAACTTTTAAAAATTTTGTTTTTTGATTAAGAGAACCTTGTAGAAAATTCGACGGCATCTTTATAGTGTTACTAAGATGTGAGTAAAGAAAATTTATATTAAATTAAGAAAAATTAAAAAAAAATGATTATATTTTCTTTCCCCAGTCTTTAATTTAGTTAATTTTGTGTTTTACTTTTAAATTAAATAAGAAGTAAAGGTCCCTTACTAAAGTAAATAAATTAATGGCTTAAAATATTATTGTATGCTTTAATATTTTTAATGAAATAATGTTACCATTCCAGTTGCATGAAAAACACAATTTTTTTCCTGAAAAATTTTGCAAAAAAAAAGCAATTAATTATGAATATTATAATTGAGTTTTTTTTAATTTTATATTTAAATTTAATTAATAAAATAATTAATAAAATTTCATCGCACTCGTACTTATTATTTCGGTGCTAGTAAACGTTATAACAGTTATCATATACGTTTCATATAAGTTAAAAAAAAAAGAGAAATATTGAATGCATCGCTCTCATATTAGAGAGCGATGCATTCAATATTATCTCAAGAGTTTATTGTTGAAAAGATTTGAAATCTTTGAAGAAAATAAAATATCACATATTTTTAAAATGCTTCATGCATCATGTGATAAACATAGAAAACATTGCTGAATAAAACTGAGAAAGAGAAACCAATCTGTCTCTTACCCAGAGTAAGGTTGAAGTTAGAAATCTGGATTTTTTTTATCTCAAGAACTGTTACGATAATAATTTCATATAATATATATTTAAATTTTTTTGCAACAAAATGTCGTCGTATCGATTTATTTATTACCTAACATGCAATGGCAGTAATAAAAGAAAACGTTTATGAATTTAAAATTTTGTTGAACTCTAAAACTCATTCACTTCAATTTCAATTACAATTAAAACCATATTCTCCAATTAATGGCAAAGAACCAAGATGATAATAGAAACTTTCATTAATTTTACTGATTTATAATTAAACATGCATTAATATTGAATAATGATTTTATTTTCATACTGCAATCTCTTGTTGCACAAATAAATTATAGCTGAGAGTTGTATTTTTTTTCCAATTTTTTTAGTACATGAAATTTCGCAAAAGAAAATTGCAGATGTAATTGAATGAGAAAGACAGTGTTGTAGATTGAGTTATAAATTGTAATATCGTAAAAATAATAACAATTTTCGAATAAGTGCTATTGCTAAAAAGCGTAATTATATTTGATGTCACGAAGACAATACTATTTCATTCACCCACATATATGTATATACATATAAACATATTGTATTTTGAATTATAGAGTAAATTTTAATTGAAGTAATTTATTTTTCTTTTACTTTTTATTTATTTTAATGATTTTAATATTTGTTCGGTTTCCATTATGGTTTCATGAAATTTTTATAATTTTATATACCTTTTTTCTCTTGATTAATGAATCGTAATTTGATTCGTTTCAACAGTAATTGGTATGTGAATAAGTTTAAGAATTGTAATTGTAATAAAAATATTAATGACGATATAAATAAGTTTTACGATATATTCTCTTAAGGAAGGTTTCTCTTTCGGGGCTTTAGATGGTATGTTCTTCAGTTTAATATAGATAATTTGTTTTAAAATAATGAGGAGATGGAGCAATTTTTCCGTTATGTATTAATTTGTAATTTATTAAATATTTATATTGCAATTAAGTTTGCTCATGTATTTAATTATGAAAGCTAAAATCAAGCCATTAAATCAATTTAATTCACTTTGACCTATTGGATTATTAGTGAGAGAGCAATATAAAGATCATGTAATAATCACATGTTTTATTTAGTAGTGGTGTAACAATGTTGCAATTGTTACGAGTAGCAAATTTAACGATATTACTAATTACTATACTGGTTAATAATTATTAATACAATTTTAGGACATTTTAAAATTTGAAAGGCTTTTACCTCAATCTATCGATTAAATGCTAGTAATATTTATTGTTATATGGCCACATCTCTTTGATATCGTATAATATAGATCATTTTAATTTAAATGATCAAATATGTTTAAAATTAAATGCCTTTTGAAATTTAAACATATTTGCGGGTATTTTGATTTTGGATAACGTAAAAGAATATAACAATAGATCTAATTTTATTGTTAAGACTAACTCAAGCCCATTAATATTTTCTAAAATTATAAACAATGGATGAGATTTTGTAATTTAAAAAAAAAAACATTTCGTGATAATTTCATTTTTGAACCAGGGCGAATATGAAATTTTAATTTTTATTTAATTTCAAAAAAATGAATAGCAAGTCATCATGATAAAATGGAGTTTCCATGATAAAAATCTATATGAAAATTTATTGTTTTGACCTTTTGAAAATTTTTTTTTATATTTTTGTTAATTTAGTGACCTTTTTTAGATACCGAGAAAACAGTGTTTGCCATGATGATTTTTGATTTTAAAATGCTTTGTTTATTTTTAGGGGTAAAATTTGGTTTGTCTCAATAATTATCTATGCCCTCACACAAAATGAAACTCGTGGTATAAGATAGATAAAAAAATTTTCGTATAAAAGCAAAAAGTTTAAATTTGCGAATCACGAAATATGGAGGTGGAATGACACAAACACGTGTATTTTAGGATTTTCTTAATTCTTATGCACGAATAAAATGATGTCAATTCATATTTGGAAGTCTTTGATTAACTATGACGGTGTATTAAAATTTTTTTTTTCATTATTGAAAATTATTAGTAAATACCTCAGGAACTGCTTGGAGGACGAATATCTGTTGTGATCATTAATTTTCATTCATTTTACAGATTTAGACTAGTATGTTTTTTTCGTCTCTTGTCAGAAGGCTTACAGCCAAAAAACAGAACTATTCATGCCTTAGCATAAGCCGCCAATATATACAACTTAGTTTTCAACTCACAATTTTGGACAGTAGAAATAAAATAACCTAAAAAAAATTGATATTTCTAATTTATTTAATTTTTGAACTCATTTTCTTTTTGAACTTTCGAATTCCTTATTAGACCCAATCACACTTTGAAATTTAAAACTTTTTCTTTTATTTAATTTTACGTACGAAATGAAAACCAAATAAATTTTAAATAAATGAGTACAAATTACTCCTTTAAACTTTTTCATAGTTCCAAAGGGAGACGGGTTTAAAAGAGGGTGTATTGAAGCTATGCATTTTTTAAGAAAATTTTTAAATTATAATGGCTATTTTTTATTTTATTTTTCTTATCCTTAAAAGTCCTAAAAATAACGTAAAATTTTTTTTTAAATTTATTCTATAAAAAATAATAAAAAAAAAAGAGTCAAAGAGCCACCAAAAAAATATTTCTAATTAACATTTCTAAGGCAACCAACTGAATAATAGCAAATTAATTGGTTAAATTATTTTTATTTTTTTTTTAATTAGTGACTATACAAATTGGTTCTCTTAAAGTTCTAATATTTAAGGAAATTATTAAAAAATATTAGAAGTGAGAAAGGAATTTTATGAAGCATATTTGTCACTCTACATTTAGGAGAAAAAGGTTGTAAATGTTAAAATGAAAACATAATTGAGATTCTGAGTACATTCATAACAATTCTCTGAATTGTCTAATTAAATTTCTATTATGGTTTGCAAGTGTTTTCTCAGTAATTTTTACATAGAATCAACTATAATTAATTGCACTAATTGAAAAATAAGAAATTAAATGTGATTTGATTAACACATTTGAGCAGTTTATAAGATTTTTTAGGGATATGGGCTAAGCATTTCAATGTCTATATTTTGTCATACAATTGAGTAGCGTTTTGTAATATTTAGAATGGAAGTGTCAATATTTAAAATACTTTCGATTCCTATCTTCATTCTGGAATTCAGATCAAATATTTGGTGCTCAATAATGGTGCTTTGTGTTTGAATTCGGGCTGAGAAATATTTAAAATAAATTTTTATAGCTTATAAAATTTAACTTTATTTCATTCAAATTTTATAAATTCAACGAATAATAAAAAAAAAAACAATATTTTTTAACTTAATTAATCCTTTTATTTGTTATGAGAGAAACTTTAAAGTTATAATTATTTTTATAGTGTTTACGAAGGAAAAGTTTTTAATCACTTTCTTGGTTTCTAATAAATTTCTATATAGAGTAATTTTTATGCAAATTTTATGCATTATGTAGATTGTTTTTATTATTATTTTAGTGAATGAATGAATTTAACATTAAATCTTTTGTGTTCCCGCAATCCAAAAACATTATTTAATTTTATATAAACATAAGAGGGTTTTAAAAATATTTCATCATTTGAAGAAATTTTGAATATAATGCCAAAGAAATATTGATTTGAGAATTGAATTTAATGCTATTATGATGCCAGCAAAACACTTCCTAGTAGTTGCATTCAAAAGATTTAGCAATTTAATTCACTATCGGACAAATTTTGAATAAAAATTAATCACAACAACAAAAAATTACTCACAACATGCTTATAATTTTATTTACTAATTTTACTGTTTGAACAATTATTGGCAATGTTATCAACTATTTTTGTAGAATTTATTAAAGAATTGAGCAAAAGGAAATGAGAAAGAGAATGAAACTTTTAAGACAAAAATGTGACGTCTGTAAATTTTAAACTCAGCATATGGCAATTACGTGATTTAATTTTCAATATCAATGCCATAGACACAGGAAAAAAAATCGATATTAAAATATAGATTTTTATTAAATTTCATTTTATTAAAAATTGTTTTACTCTTTAAGTTAAGCAGAAATTTTTGCTTGCATATCGTTTTCTTAAAATGCTCATATCATTGACCTTTATTTAATAATACGTTTAAGGATTATGCCAGTTTTTCTTTATATTGCAACTTGTTTGAATTTTTCTTTTACAATTTCTTTTTTGTTTTGGAAATTCTTTAATATAGACATGGAAATAGTTTCTTTTGTCTTTGCGGTATGACACTTTTATAAATTCTTAATTTTATTTTTATAAAAATTTTTTTGTCTTTCAATTTATTTGATTTGAATTATAAAGATTTTTTGTGAAGTGATTCGAGGACTCTTTTCTTATAATATTGCCTATTGTAAAGAAATAAAAGAATTTGAAAATTTTCTTTATTTTTTAAAAATAAATTTGTTTGCATTGCTTTTCTTGTTGCCTATATGAAAAACCACAATTAAATTTATTTTTTTTCTTTCATTTATATTTAAAATTTTCGTTTATCCTTTTTTTCTCTACTAAATCTAGTTCTGCATTATGTTTGTATATATGTATGTGTATGGCTATGTGAATTAGTGTATATATATGCAGATATTTAATATTTTTCTAAAAATAGTGGTAAATTTGTTTTTGTTTGTTTTTTCACAACACGCGTAAAAAATTTTTGCATATTTTTCTTTTCTTGTTTTTGTTTTGACATTATCCTTGAAAATATCTGTATTTGTTTTGTATTATGTTTGTATATATCAACATTTAATATATAATATATATATATATATATATATATATATATAGTTTTATTTATTTAGTCATATTCTATGTCTTTTCTTATGAGAGTGGAAATGCAATTTTGACAGAGAATTGTTTTAGGGCTTATGAATTTAATATGATTTTTTATTTTTTGTTTTTGAATGATTTTGTGGTAAATAAATTTGATTATAATTTTTATTCCTTGAAAAAAAATTTTCGCGAGTATTAAAATCTATAAAGTAGTTAAAGTTTGGTTTTGTAGTTTTTTAAATTTTTAAATTCAAAGTATATAATTTATGAGTATGAAAAGTTTGAGAGAGCTTCAAGTTTCTCTTTAAATACTTGTGGTTCACAAGATGGGACTTCAATTATAAAATTTCCTGATTACGACAGGATTTTGAATTTTGTGGTTTATTATTTTATTAAATATTGTATTTAAATTTATATTAAAAAATATTTTTCAAGGAAAATTTTAAATTAAAATTGTTTTTCATGTAAATTTTTACGTTTAAAATTTAATATTTCAGAATCATCAATTCATACAATTATGAATTAGTGCGATTAAATTTTTAAAAAGAATTGAGACTACAATTTGGCAATTAAATAAAATTGCAATCTAAGAATCACTTGCATTTTTATATATACTTTTTCTATGCATTTAAAATCAATTTCATAAAAAATTTGAAAAAATGGCTAAAGTAATTTTCTCATATAACCATTTTGTATAAAAGTGAGCATATACAGGAAAAAAGCAGGAAGATTAAAGCAAAAATTTTTTTTTGGATGCGAGAACGGAAAATTTGTTTGAATACAGAAATGAATAGTTTTACTATATATTTTTAAATAATGGAGGCTGTACGTACTACTTATGAATTGATGAGGATTTGTATTATTCTGCTATAGATTAGGTGGAATTTTAAGAAATTTTAGAAATTTTTTAATAATCGTGTTATATTCAAGATTTATCATTTATGAATTATAAGAAATTAGCAATGAAATTCCAAAGTTCACTATTATACATTTCAATTAAATGAAACTTTCAAAAATTTCAGTAAGATTCAAGTACATATCTCAATAATTTTTATTTCTAAATTTTACAATTTGTTTCATTTTATATAGCTGCAAATTCCTAATATTAAAGTATAAAATTTTCAATTTATTTTCTCAAATAAACGTTTCGGGCCAATTTATCTTAGTTACTCAAATATTCATTATATAATCACATATGTTGCAATGTACTCTATATGTACCAGTTACATTAAAATTATTTTCTTAAGAACTACTAATATAGATATACATGCAGATATAAGCTTAAAATATAATATCAAAGAGTTAAAATTTAATTGCATATTATATGTAATTAAATTATATAACTACAAGAGTATATTAAATTAATCACATAATATACTCATATATTAATTAAAATATATGTATATATATAAACGTGACCTTCTTTTTAATGTATACGCATTCATTTTAATTTATAAAATATTTAATATTCATTTTAATTAAATAACTTTAAATATAAATTATTATTAAAATTCTTAACTATAATTTGCATTATACTTATAATATTCATAACTTGTATAATTAAATAATTATGTATATATATTTGCGTATAACATTTTAATTTGATTTTATTCAAATTATCTTGTTATACGTATCTTTTACTTTAATTAAGTCTTTATATACATGTATATAATTATGTACATGTGACTCAAATTGCTTTAAAAGATGCCATTTATGCTTTTAATGTTATGCAAGTTGTTCAGGATGTATTTTGTTGTATATTGATGTTGACATATTAAAAAGGGAAGTCATATTTAAATTGGAAAATATTGTTAAATAAAAAATTACATAAAAAATATTTAAATTTATTTTAAAATATAAGAGAATTTACAATATAATTACCATTTTAGTACGAGTTCCAAATTATTAGAAATAACATGGAAAAATGGCATTAAATTAAGGTCATTCTTTACCGTTGATTAGTAAAATAGTACATAGCCTTTGAAGCCTATAATGTGATTAGTTTAAACTTAGAATTTGTATTTATACAGAATCAGATTTTAGTAATGAAGTCTAATGGTCTTAATAATCAAATCTGATCTAATAAGGTAATATTGCATATACGTTCAGAAGGAGTTCAGTTCTACGTGGTTTTGTAGCAGATTTTTATGATTTTAAGAATTAAAGAGGAACCTATTTAATGTATTATTAGCATTTTAAACCGTTCGTTTAATATGCTGATATTTGCTAATGATTTTTTAAGATATGTCGAAGAAATAGGTCGCCCCCTCTCTGAGTAATCCTACTTTGCAAGTTGCTTGTGGTTTCTACTTCCAAATCACTTGCATTTTTTCAGCTTTAAAAGGCTTTGAAGCTTGCATTTACTCAGCTTTCAAATTGCTAAAGCTTTTTGACGGAGAGTTGAATAAACGGTCAGAAAAAGTTTGTTTTAAATTTTTAAGGAACAGGTTTATAAAAATATTCTAACAACTGGAAATATTCAATTAATTGTTGTGTATAATATAAATAATTGTATGCCCCTAAAAGTATGCAATCTTGCTATTTTCATTGGTACTAAATTAAAAACCATATGAGACTCAGTTTTAACTGAAATATTTTTAATTTAATTTGGTTAAAGTAATTTTAATTATTTTTATATGCGATTAGAAATAAATATTTATTTTAAAATTAAAATTATGTAAAAGCAAATTTCATGTACGAGTAGTATAAATTCCGATGTAATATCATGTAATAAAAAACCTCTCATATAATCAAAAATTCAACTATTCATTTCCTATTTTGTGAATTAGACCGTAGTATGTATACCTTTCCTTTGAAATTTTCCAACAGATTAATATTTTAAATATTACTTAATATTATTTCAAATACGTAGTAGTATACTATATTACTGAAGTTGCATATGATTTTAGAGGTTATATATACAAAATTTTTTGCATCTAATTAATTCTTAATAACATATTACGTCCATAATATAACACAATATACTCCTGTATATCTAGCTCATATTCCCTATAGTAATGAAGTTTATTCTATTTTGTAGATATAAAATATTGCTTTTGTCATTATTTTGTACACATAAGTACACATCATAGTAAGTTAATGCTTGTACAAGGTACATACTTTTACACATACACATCTTTGTAAAATTGTATTGAACTTGCATATTATGTGATTACGTGAAAAGAACATCATGGCAGAGTACACTGAATTGTCAGCAAAACTTTTCTATATACTGAATTATTTTAATTATATTATTTGTAAAGTGATAATTTCTACGCACATCATTATTGTTGCGAAAAATACAAAGTATGTTTGATAAATTTTTGGAAAACGTGTATAGTTTCGTGGAACTAATAGATCTATCCGATTTTTGGAAAAAATCAAATCACTTAAAATAATAATCAATAATACCACTTAAATAAATAATTTTCAAATTAAAATTTTTAAAATAACTTTTATAAAAAATTACTACCTGATATACTAATAAATTACTGATAATGTTGGTTATAATTTAAAATTTTATACAATATTTGTGGCGTTTTATACAAAATTTGTTATTTTATTAACAATATTTGTGGCGATTTACTAAAACAGAAAAGCATATTGGGATCAACTGAGCCAGTATACAAACTGAAAATTATACGAGCAAAAATTAATTTTCTTTTATACCAAATTAATTTAATTTGAAATTCGTTGTACAAAACAATTTTCCTTGAAAGTCGTAATAAGTAGTTTTTCAATAAATTTAATGGGTACCAATAAATCTCCCTAAGAAATTTTCAAATGAACTTTCTTCATAGAAAATTTATTCTATTATACAAATTCAAAGCAATTTTCTACCAAGAACACTAACAAATTTTAGTATTTTGGAACAAAAATTACGACTTTTATATAACAAAAATTTTATGTAAAATGCTGCGGGATCCCGACATGAAAAAAACAAAATTTCCCTTTATACATGAAAAATTATTCACAGAAACCAATTAGAACAAATTAAACTAGAATTAAGATCATAGAATTTGCTCTCCGTTCCCAGAACTTATTACCCAAATTGTTTATATAGTATAATATAGTGATACAAGCCAAGTTCAGGGAAAAATTGAGTAAAATAAAGTAAATTACAAGCAACAAAAGCTAATATTACATTATTTTTACATTTTTATGTGATAAAGTATGTTCCTGATTAATATGGTTAGCATAACCAGATTTCTAATCACGTTTATTTTGTTTATATATACATATACACACATTGGTGCGGTTATTATGGTTAATGGATTTTTCTTACACAATTTAAAGAAAAAAAAATAAACAAAAAAATAATGGAAAAAGGATATATGAAAAATAATGAAGAATTAAGTAGATTTTTGTTTTTGTTGCTTTCTTTGTGTAAAATAGAAACTTTAGTAATGCTTAAAAAAAAATTTTTTTTTAATCATGTCTGATGTTATGTATAAATGTATATATGTATGTATGTAATGGTACATCTTAACACATTTTAGCTTTTAAGGCTTTTAATTTCAATTATGTTGTGTAAGGGAAAGAAAATAAAATAAAATTGATCTGTTATACTCTAGGGTACATTAACAATATTATTATATATTTGCATGTATGTAGTAAAATTTTAAATTAATTTTCAATTTAGTTATATAGTTAGCTCGCAAGTTAATTAATGAGAAAAATTTAATTATATTTAAATATTTTATGTGATTAATTTATGTGATTAATTCAAAAATTTATTTATGAATTTGATCTACATTACATATTCATAAATTCCGTAATGTAGTAAAGCGATTTTTAATATCAATTTAAAGAAATTTCTATACAAACTGAATTCAGCAATTTGTATTTGTAATAGCTGAATCGAATTTAAAAGGTAAATTTTAAGTTACTATATACGATATTAAATTAAAGGCATATATAATTAATATTTCACACTAATAAACCAATATTCCAACTCGTTATACCCTTGTGATCAAAAGTTCACGTTTTCGCAATAAATTAGACATGAATGGAATAATTAGAATAAATTCATATAGAATATCATTAATTTTTTTTCTGCTAATAATTATAATAATATTAAATAATATTTAATCTTAATTAATTTGAATTAGATTTAATAATTATCATATACTATGAGGCATAAAATAGAGAATTTAAATTTGAATTTTGTATAAGAAAACTTTAAGTTTTATATTATTTTAACGTATCGTTTTAAAAATTAGCAAATTGAAATGTTAAAATTGAAATTAATTTATTTGAATTTGTAAAATTTAAAATCAATAATTAGTTCCGTAAGTTAAAAGACAAACGATACATTCTTAATATCAAATTTGTCACCACTGTTATTTAATTTTTTCTTTCCAAATTTTCACTCTTTATGCAAAATGAGTGTACTTGTTGCTATGTTATCAAAGAGAGGAGTTGCTTAGTTTTTAAAAATTTTTTTTTTATTAAATGTGGCGCTCTATAATGACACTTATTAGAAATTGGCATTATCACTATGAAAGTATTAAGAATATTAAAATTCGAAAACATGCAGCGCCCCACTGTATTTCCACACTTATTGAAGCAATTTTAATTTGATAACGTGATTTGTATTAACAGCGTACAATTAAAACATGTAAGTTGTTGCAAGTCAAATCATATATATTTATTTCCACATTCAGTCTTTTTAACATCAAATATACACTTATACTTAAGCTCTGACATATTCTTTGACTTTGACATTTGACATATTCATAATTGTCAGAACAAATACATTCGATTTTTAACAAATAAATTAAATTACAAAATAAATCAATGCAGAATTGTAAAAAAAAAATAAATTTTTGTAAAATCGCGATTATGAATTTTAATTTTTCATTCAATTAAAATTCACAATCGAAAATAATTCACAATCGTAGTCGTTTAAAATAGTATTTATAATGCAGTTTACAAACTTGGACTCAATTGAAAAATAAACCGAATAACTTTACAACTTTATTTATTAACTATATTTTTGAATAGTTCATATGCTTTGAAGAATCGAATTCAACTAAGGTATTCCAACATTTATAAATTGGAAAAATTATTGTTATCGAATAATTTAATATTAAAAAATAAAAATTATTGAATTGGGTTTTTATATTAAAAAACAAAATATTAAAAAAAATAATTACTAAACATAAATAAATTGACAAACAAGTAAAATCATAAAAAATTATCCAAAATAATTTTTAGTTTCCATTTGACACCAAAGAGAATTATCAGAAGTGTTAATAAATAGAAGATTTATGGGTAACGATTTTGGGTATTTTATGAATAAATTTTATATTTAGTACGACATTATTAAATAAAGATAAACTTAAATATACGGCCAGTTATTTAATAAATAAGAGATTTATTTAATTAAAAGGATTCCATTTTTATTTTTATTATATTTAATTTGAAAATGAAAATAAAAACTTTTAGAAAATAATATTGAAAATCTTGACAATTTTATTATCCTGACTAATATTTTGGATTAATTTAGTAAGTAAGTATATAATGTGTAATAAAATGGAACGTTAAAACTTTTATGATATAAAATTTATATAAACCTATAATTGTATACATATACATATACAATATTTATATATATATAATTGTTTAGTAACTGTACGGTTATTGACTTTCTAAATGAAAGTTAACAAGTAGATTTTTGTTTTATATTACTATAGAAGAAGATCATAAAAATTTCATGTTCATTGAACAATGGAAGACAATAATGACTTCATATTTTGGAAATTCCATATATATACTCGTACATTATGTATGTATATATAATATGAGATTGAATATATACGTATATAAAAATATTTTATGTATGTATAAAATTATATTAAATATTAAAGCTTCTTCTTTTATCCTGGTTAATGTCCTTTCATATTTCTTTGATATCCGTTCACAGTATCATCTATTAATCTTAATGTTATATGTTATACACATACAACATGAAGTATATTAGACATATTATTTGTAATACTCGTCGATATAATCAAAATTTTTTCGAAAAAAGTAAATCGATTTTATATAATATAATCGATCTATATATAAAACAGAATATATGCTATTTAATTTTATTATAAATTTAATATTTTATATGTTGTTCCTTATTATTAAATTGATTTAATAAAAGAAAAAAAAAATATAATTTATTGAATTTGGAAGGAGTAGAATTTTTGGTTAAATTTGTAGATTGAATAATAAAATTATTTAAAAAAAAAAGTGCAATATTAAATTTGTTCCAAATTTTTTTAAAATTATTCTTGTTGTTAGCTTGAGATGTAATCTTTATTTATTTAATTTAAGATTAAAATCTAATATTGCCTCATATTTTTTTCTATATTATTAGGTAGTATACAAATACACTAACGACAATATAAATGTTCCTTAACAAAATTCGGATAATTTACTCTCTGATGTAGAGCTCTTAAAATTTTATTTCAGCACTCGAAACTCAAGAGAAGTATTTTACTTACCACACATAAAGAGTTTATTAAGAATGCTACTGTAAACAATGTTAATAAGAGAAAAATTTTATGTAAAATAAAGATTTTTATGTTTGAGAAGCAGAAATACTTGTATAAGTTAAATAATTGGAGATCTGGAAATACAGGTTCAATTTAAAGAGAGAAAATTATTATTTATATGAACAAACTTTTTAGAAATTGCAAAGTGAATGAAATTCAACTTATACAGTCGAAGTTTCAAGAATTAGTAAGTATAGTTTTTGGTTTTTTTTAACAGATATGAAATAAACAGACTTTTCAGCATTAAAAATAGTAAAATTTTCAATAATGAGTAAGGTTTGAGAGCCTTTTCTATCAAATTCATACAATTTTTCGGAAATGAGTTCTCCGCGGATAATAAATTTCGTGATTTTTGAATTAATTTTAGTAAAATATTATTTATTTTTTTAAAATGTTGTTAGAGTTTTTTATTTCTAATGAATTATGAAACACAGATATGTTAAGTAGTGAACCAATAGTTTGCTAAATTATGATCTCATTAATAATACATATTTGAAAAATCACTGCCTAAATAAGGTCATAAAGCCAAACATTTAATTTTGTTAAGCAAAAGTAAATATTATGATTTTGTAACAATAATATTGCTTCCACAAATTTACATACAATATTCATAATGTTACTGAGTCTACGAAATCATAGCTATAATGTATTTTTATGTAACGAGTTCCATAGAATTCTACTTTACTCAATTTAAGAATATTATGATAATAATTTTTTGTGTCTATGCTATAAAATATAATTTTTAAAATTATTTTCTTTCTTTGCATCAGCATTATGATATTTTCTTTTTACATGCAAGCGTCTATAGTTTGGGTGACATGCATAAGTTCTTTTAAAGCTTTTTTCGATAAGGAATTTGTTAAAATTTCACTATCGTTATTGTTATGATGCTAGATTAACTATATGTTCTTATTAATTAGAAAATAATTAACTTTAAATGAAAATTTTGCAATATTTTATGATATGTGAAAAAATTCGAAATAAAATTTTAAGAATTAAAAATTAAGATTAGCTTAACATCGCTAAAATAAAATGTTGTAAAAGAAATTTTCACAATTATTTTATTTTTCGAGTTCCCCGTAATGTTTGTAGCTCTATACTCCATTTGATTTAAGATCGAAGAGTTTTTGTGCTTAATGTTTAGAAAATTTAGCAAAAGATTGTTAAATTAATAAAATGTATAACTATATTTGTGTGCATGTACATTCCGATTTCGTTAATTTAAAATTTATTGTATAGTATCCTTAATATTCATGCAAGGAAATAAATCAATATTCAAAAAAAAAGAAAATTCCATTTATTACTGTTTTTACATACACAATGTATTTTTCATTGAAATTTCACGCGTAACTTAATTACCATAATTAAATATCAATAAAAGTCATTATATAAAATAAACATATTAAAATAATTATACAATAATATGCAGAACTGCATTTGACATGAAAATTTTTCATTAAAAATTTTAAATAAAATGATTTTCACTTTTACGTGAAAATTTCATTTTTTTCCCTTAACGCAATTATTTGGGTTAAAATTGTGTTGTTATGTCCTCTATTATACAAGCATTTCCATTATCTTGCATTATTTTCAAGTATTTTAAAATAAAATTATTTTAAAGATGAAAATTTTTATTAATAATTTAATAAAAATGTTATGGTTATATGACATGTAAAGGTTATTGGCATGTCAAAATATTAAAATATTCTTGAATTTCTTGCAGTGAAGTGTTGTAAATGGGGAATGTTTTTACAAGCTATTTATTACCCGTAGCTATTAGAGTTCATTAATTTTGCAGACTCTTTCGTATACAACTAAATTTTGAATGCAACATTTTAATACATAAATTTTGTAATTGAAAGCATATTAGGGCAATCATATTTATTTACAAGGAACTCGTATTTTCTCGTATCTTAAAACAACTCGTATTTTCTTTATTTTTTTTGTTTTCGATCTCATTGACAATTAAATAATTGTAAATATCAAGGATTAAAATATGAAAAATTAAAATATTTGATAAGAGTTGGAAGCGTATTTGCACAAAAAGTCGCCTTTTTCATAAGTTAAAGATTTGCAAAGTTATCCGACAAAAAAAGCGTATTTCTTTAATTTTTCCATATTTCACGGATTTTCAAATTTGTACAGGCACCTTAGAGAGGATTTTATGTTCAATAGAATATTTTTTAAAAACTAGAAATATAAAATTAAAGAACTGTAAAGTGCTGCTCCATAAAACTTATATTTTCTTATTTTCCTCATTTCCGACTTTATTATGCCTCAAAATAAACTATTATTTCAAATTCAAAAAATTTTTTTTTTTTCTCAATGGTTGATAATTTTTCCGAAATATAATTTTTTTTTTAATTGGTGTGAAAAGAAAACTTCCTTTTATTCGGAATAAAATACTTTTATTTTTCGCTAATATATTTCGTGCGCTACATACGCACTTTATCAAAGCTGATTTTCTTCTCAAAGAACATTTGATAGATTTTGCTTATATGAATTCTATTACAATCTTTCATATACGAACAATAATTACACTAACTGGCACGAGAATCACAAACTATATTGATAAGGTAAATTATTCTTATTCTCATTCCAATTTTATTAATGTACAATTAATTTTTAATACCAGAAAAATCAAATAGAAACTTAGAACCTCTATACTTTTAGCAAAAAAAAAAAAAAAACTTGAAAAAATAACATGCAAGTGTTGCAAATCTAATAAAACTGAAATGTCCTTGAAGCTCTATCTATATTTACATTATACGAATACAATATAATTTAATATCATCATTTTTAAAGTGACTGTGTGAAATGTGCATGTGACAATACATTAAACATTGTACGTATCAATTTTTTAAGCTTTGTATGTGCGAAGTTTTTATCATGAATAGCAAATTTTTTATTTAATTTTTTTTTTCTCAATTTTCATCTCGAAAATTTTACTGCAAGTCAAGTTTGATGAAAAGAAGCAAGTAAAGCCATAACAATTTTAAAAATCTTTAATATAAAAAAAATTTTTTTTTTATATTCAAAATGCATTCACCTTCAGCGAGACAATCTTCAAGGAATTTAAAGATAAAATGACATACAAGTATTCAAATATTGATAAAGTAAATATTACAATATTGATTTAACCTTAAAGATTTGAGGGTGAAAATGTCACTTTAAGAAACTTACATTAAAAAAAAAAACAAATAAAGAATTTCAATGTTTGTATAAAATGAGAACCAATTGACATTCATATATGGTTACAATTTTACAATGTAAAGAAAGTTCATATGAAGTAAAACTGCGTTTCTCTTTACTCAAACTCTTTTTATTATAAAAGAAATATTATATTGTATGTAGGTATAACAATTATATTTAAGATTTTCTCATTGGAGTCGGCGAAGAGTAAAGATAATGTTTTTTGTTACGTATATGTATTAAAAATACAATGAAAATATAAAAGGATTTCTTTGCAAGACAATTGAAGAGCAATAGAAATTTGAATGGAAAATATGGTTTACTTAATCTATTATCCTGCTTTGTTAAAGAAAGTATTCTTGCGTTCATATTGAAATTTTTGCATAATCTAAAATAAACATTGAAAATTATATTGATTTAGAAAGTGGGTAGATTTAATGGACTAGTTTAAGGTACTAAAGTGCATTTAAAATAGTTGAATAAAATTTCTTTTCTGTGGTCTTTTATATTATGTTTATACTGATGAGGAAATAGCAATTCATTTTGTTGCTGTTCTAGCCATTTAAAAATTTATATACTCATGAACAATAAAAGTTTGTAATAAAAGTAATCAAAAAACCCATGGTTAATCATTCATCTATTATTTAAATAAGTAAATGAAAATTAAGATCGTAAATTTTGAATAACTTTAACTCTTAAAATTTAGAACTAAGAATTCGGAGAGTTTTCCACTGCCGCAGAGAGAAATAACAAACCACAGAATTAGTCGAATTCTCATAATTCTAATTGATTATATGCTGTTTCACATCAACGGATGTTTTAACTTTTATGTTAACGTTACAAGTAAGTTTTCAAAACCTATTATTTGAAAACTTCAAAACTCGTCATTTGAATATCTTTTACAGGGTAATATTAAAATTTCCGAGCTTGTGTTCGTTTCGCTCTCGTATTCTCCAGGGTTTCTGGTTTTAATCATGGTTGAAATTTGCTTATTTGTGTTTGTCTTATACCGGATTCAGAATAATTCCGTCAATTTGATGAATAAAATAGAGAATATTTTCACATTCATTTTCGATATTAGAAAAATATTAAAATTTTCAAACTTGTTTTCATTTTGCTCTCGTACTATGCAGGGTTGTCGTGTCTTTTCAATTAATTAAATAAAAATAATTTCCTTCTAATTTTAATTAAATAAAGTTGGGTCAAACCAATGGTTTGTATTGTAGCACTTTTCCCTTCAACAAGTGAAAATTCTGCTTTTAAATACAGTCTATGTATAGCTATCACACTATTAAAATTATTTTCATTCATATAAAAAACTATTTCTAGGATTGCATATATTTAGGATGATGCATATATGCAGTCTTTTAAATAAAGCAAAAATTAATATAAAAAGGGGTTAACATAATGCTCGATTTTAAGGGTTAATTGTGTGAGTTAAGAAAAATAATTATATTTTTCAATTTCATGGAATTTACCGTTAGCTTTTTGCGTTTATAAAAATTTGGAAAAGCTTGCGGTTTCGGAAATATAAGGTGTCAAAAATTCAAATTTTACGAATTTCAAGAGGTGATAACTTGAGAGGGGGTGGAGATGGAAAAAAATTTTCTTCTAACAAAATGAACTATTTATTAATATCTAAAAGCTCCTAAAATTTCAAGCTTCTACAGTCTGGGGTCTAGAAGAAAAACGACATCAAAAATTTGGAAAAAAAGGACTTTAAATAACGGTAAATTTGAACGGCCATTTTGTTTTTCTTAAATTGAACTATAGTATACCGCGCAAGGGGAAGCAAGCCACTGCCTTTCTGCGTTTGCAAAATTTCAAAAATGCTTATGGTTTCATTGCAACAAATATTTAAAAAAGGCCATTTTTAGGGTTTTGGGGGGGTATAACTTCTAGAGGGGGGGAGATAGGTAAAAATTTTGTTCTACGGAAATAAGTTTCTAGTGAAGATCTATGTACGTATTAAATTTCAGCTTTCTATCTTCAAAGGTGTAGAAGTTTTGTAAACAGACACACGGACAGACGGACGGACGGACGGACGGACGGACGGACGGACGGACGGACGGACGGACGGACGGACGGACGGACAGAGTGAAACTAATAAGCACTTTTTTCAAAAATTTTTTTGGAAAAGTGCTTTTAAATCTATTTAAAATTACATAATAAATTATTTCAGATATACAATTTACATAAATACGATAATAATAAAAAGTGACAAATGAAATTTAAAACGTGCAATTACTTTGACGTTTGCCGTCAAATATGTAAACTGTTATTATTTATTTTTCTATTGAATTTTTTTCACTGTTTTTGTATATAAACATGTTCTCATACAAAACATCTAATTTATATAGAACAACATTATTTTTTAGAGAGAAGAGATTTTTATTTTAATGTCAACATGTTGTGGTCTTGTAACGTAATAGGCGTTTTGATAGTTAAAATTTCTCTTGTTTCCTAATTTTGAAAAAAGTTTCTAAACTTTGTTGTTTGTCAGTTATTTTTTTTTGTAATTGAATAACCACCTTAATAATGTAAAATGTCAAAAATAAAAAAAATAAAAAAATAATTTAATTTTTTTGCTTTTACTCAAGATAACTGTTTTTGTTGAAGGATTAGTTACACGAAGGTTAATGATATTCCGTTATTTTTGTTTTTAAACAATAAAAGGGAGGCTCACCTTTACCTTTTTTCTTTAAATATTAGTGAAATTCAAAAGATATAGGACATAGGTAATATAAAAGAAAGATTTTGACTTTTTGGTTTATGTTTCTGGTTTTAATGATAAACTCTGTTGATGTCTAAAGTGGTATTTGTAATATAATATACTGAATAAATGAATAATGAAATACGATATAGCGCAGACAATAAATGCTTAAAGCAATTTATTCGTTTTGTTCTCAATTATGAGGTGAATTACATTTAATATAGGAGAATAATTGTGAACTGAGAAAATTATATTTAAGGTAAGTTGAATTTATTTTTAAAGATTTTGACAGAATCAATTATTTGAGAAAATAAAATTTATTATTAATTTATATTTTGAATTTCTTGCAAAATTTTTATTGTCGTTTTAGGTATTGTTTGTATTTTATTGTTGATGTATATATTTAAGTTTTTAGTTAAGATTGAATTGAAATATGTGCATCATGCGGTTTTCACATTGTACCTAATATTGTTTTAGTAATTTTCAATATTACGCACTATTAACTTATTTTCAAAAGCGATTATATAATTTTCCATTTCTATACCTACAACGTGATTTTTTTTTAAACAAGGAGGTTTTTACAGAGATCCAAGCAAACCCTATGCACTAGGCCAACCACTCACAAGACATTACGCTCCGGTTTTGAGGTTGATTCTTCATAAATCCCAGAAAGTCACGGGCGTCTATGACAGCTCCTCCGAATCGCTTAAATTAAAGCCGCCTCGAATAATTTTAGGTATAGTCCTAACACTTTAAAAATTTTTGATCCTGGTTCAGATCATCATTTTATTGTACCCTTGTTTAATTTTTAATACATACGTATATTTTAAGCAAAAACCAAGAATTTGCTGCGTAATTTATTTTACATATGTATTTGCTTATAAATCCTGAACAATATAAAAATAATAATAACAATGAAGGAGATTGACAACATTATAGGGGCCTTCATTATATCCTTAGGATTGAATTAAAATAAAAAAAAATTAGAACAATAATTATAAAAAAATTCAATAATTCTCCTTTTGTTGTCTTTTTAAATGCTGACTATCCAATTTCAGATAAAAATTTTGGAAGATGTGCTTTTTTACACACATACCTACATATACATTTATGTTCGTGTTAAAATAGAATTATTTGGTTTCCAGTACGTCAAATAAAGTTTACCGAACGGCAAATGACGTATAAAGGTAATTCAATATTTACATAGAAAATATTAATTTCAAATTTTAAGGTATTTATGAAAAATGAAATTTAGAAAGTCAAATTTTCCATTCATGATTCTCATTATTACTTCTATATAATTTGAATACAATACAGCAATAAATTAATTTTGATTTCGTTATACTCTTGTATAATTAAGGGGATAAAATGTGATATAAAAAGTGTATTTGTATATGTGGTTAAAATCTAATTTTCAGCTTCAAGGAAAATATAAATAAATTTTCATTATTACAAGATTGACGTATAACACTTTATAAATTAATGTGGGAGAATCAAAGATTTTATGGTGAATCTCTTAATACTTATTTTGTCGGTTAATTTACCTTAAAGGAAAAACATTTTTATAATATGAATTTTTGTTTCTTTTTGTTTTTGTAATCTGGAATTGATTTGACATTGACATATAAATATACTTTTTTCCAATATTAAGTTTAGATATTGGAATTTTCATTCAATATTTTTATTACGTTTACGTTATTATATCTCGATTGTTGGTGGTATAGCACCCACTTATATTGGAGTGAAATAGTTTTTATTTTTCAATATTTTCATTAAATTCAATGGAAAAAAATTTTAGAATGAAGTTCATTTTATAATAAAATGGTGTATTTTTTTGGAACTATAGTACTATAGTAAGCAAAATTGTGCCTTACTAGGTAAATTTCAAACAAAAATGTCAAATTTACTGGGTGTGTTTACACTATATTTCCAAAATTTAATTTTTCCAAAATTAATAATTTTCAAAGTGAATGTGAGCATATTTGATAGCGCTGTTCAAGGGTGAGTTTGTTAGATGGTTTTCGAGTGTTAATTTAAGGGTTCCCGATGAATTCTCTTATTAGCCCTGTGAGCTTCGCTCGGGTGGCTGTTGAGTCCTTCTCTCTTCTATCTATGTTCTACCTAAAAACAAATTTCAATTTTCATAATTCAAATTTTCATTATTCTTATACATAGAACAAAATTCTTTTCTATTTCCCTTCCTTCTCTTCTAAAAGTTGCAACAAATTTAATAAGCCAAACTGGAGTGAAAATAACAAAACCTTATAAGAAATATATAAGATTTTTATGCGTCTGTAATTGATGTTATAACGTGTATAGTGCCCTACAAATAATAATTATTTGTGATTTATACTAATGATCAGTGTTACCTGATATATTGGTCTGAACAAGTCATTTCAAAAAGATATTTGTATTATATTTTTTTTCTAAAATATCATGGCTAGATATTAGATTTTTCTATACAAACAACGTCTAGTCAACTAGACTTAAACAATAATGTATAACAATTCAATGCGAATTGCTTAATATTTATATTCTCCGAATATTCTATTGTATGTATATGCAATATTGCATCGTGTACCGCACCATAAATTCTCACTCTTATGCACTAAAAAAATTTAATGCATTGCAGGAAAAAGTTGGGTAAGGGATGAGGACAAAAGGCGTTGTATATATAAGATTTTTATATATTCTAAAATCCCATAAAATCAGATGAGAAATGTCCGTAAACATAAAAATAAGATGGAAAAAAAAACATAAAGTAAAATAAAGTGATAAATTTAAAAGCATCATAAAGACGTGACTATTAGCATTCATTATCATTTTTGATACAAAATATGACCCAGAGATCGTGTAAGAATGTTCGTTTAACTATATAAGAGTCTGAGTTGGAATTTGATGGAGTTGTTGTGTTTAATATATAAATATGTATATTCATGCACACACATACATATGAGAATTTGTGGTTGAAAAATTTTGTTTTTTACCTTTAACATAATAATGATGATGGTAAAATAGTTGTAATCGTAGTAACATTTTAAAAAATTTACCATAGAAATTTACAATAATTATGAATAATATTTCAATAGGATTGTAAAAATTGTAATTATTTAAAATTCTTATTGTGATATGCACATTTTTTCAACACTAATAAAAAAAAAAATGTTTCCTGTATTTAGTTTGCTTTTAAGGAAACCTGAGGAAAATTACAGTTTTCTTGAAATACGTTTATAAAAATAGCGATACAAGGTGGTAGTCAAATATTTTTTCTAACAAATTGAAAATTTTTTAATTTTTACAACTAATACTAAGAGGGAAATATAGTAGAAAACACTGGAGTTGTGGATGTCGCGTCCATGACTTCTGCAAGAAAAAAGGCTGTTGGGCAACTACAATCTGGAGTGCTTTAAAGCGATCATTAGGAAGCGGAGGTTAACTTGGGTGGACGTTCGGTGACGGGTTTAACGTTGCGGGATATTTTCCAGGAAAAGTTGCTCGGATACATCAAAAATGTGGGTCTCGGAAGGTGCTCTAGGCAGGAAATTGGGCACTTATGGAGGGGAGGGTATAACAGATCTTTTAGGTCGCAGAAAAAACTATATTATTTTACGGTAAAATACTAAATTTTCCTCAGGATAATAGATTGCCCAAAAATAGAGTTTGTAAGAGTTTATTACAATAACTTTTTAAGGTGGAAGGTAGAATTTTTTATTCTACGGAAAAGGGTTCCTCAAGAAGACAAATTTGTGTATAAATTCTGCAATTTTCCATCTTAGGGATTGTAGAAGTTTTGTAAATGGGCAGATGGACATACCGAAACTAATAAGCATATTTTTATTTCAATTATGTTGGAAATGTACTAAAAAATTTGATTTTTAAAATTTATCTTTTAAAATTTTTTTGCTACTTTATTTTGAATGACATATTTTATGGTACAGTTTTTATAGTTAAAGGGAACGATTTTTAATTATAAATGTAATTCAAAAAACAAAGCAAGTATGAACGTATTATTCTTACTATTTTATAATGTGTAAAATAAAAAAAAAATTGAGATATTCCAAAAATTCCGGTCAAGGTAAAATGTATAGAAAATTTTTATATTGTCCTTATAGATCCATACATATATGAGATGAATATGAGACTTGCTATGCATACATGTATGTTGTTCAAAAAGGATAATATTTGCGGATAATTTGTTATTGAGAATGATGCGATAAAACCATAAATTGAAAAAGGTAAATATTATTTTTTTTTGTAACTTGTAAAAAGATCTAGGTGAAAATATATATATATGTATGTGTGATTGTATAATAAAATATTCATATAGAAGAGAGAAATTCAAAAATATTCTAAGAATTACGGATAGAAAAAATCTTTAATCGTGGTATATAAAAAATTGGAACAGAATTTTTTTTATATAATTTTTGATTATCGTATAAGTATTGGCCTTGCAAAGAGAATTTAACTCTAAATTTATAATCCAAATTTTTAAATTTTCAATTTGATTTGGAAATATTGAGCTCAAGTTAAAATAAAGAAATTTTAAATATTCGGTAACTCTTTCAATGAACTTTTTCTTTAGTACGAGTAATTGTTGATTTAGAACCATAATATTGTTCTGTGCTAAGCTGATTGCAAGAAATCGTTTTATGGTAAATGTTCTGGGTTAGGAATTGAAGAAATTGAACTTTCTTCAATTAAATAATTTCTGTGGAATAATAGACTTTTGCACGCCTAAAATTATGATTTTCATTTCAAAGCTTGATGTATAAGGCAAACAATTTTTTTATATCGAAAAGTTGTAGAGCTTTCCAAAGTCTTTTTAATGAAATATCATAATTGTAAATACAAATTCTATAATGCCATTCCAAAAGTCGAATATGCCATCAAAAATATGTCATTTGTATGCATTTGCATATGTGCGTTTTGAATCTCTGTTTCTTTCAGTTCCGATAAATAAGCAAATATAATGTTGGACAAACTTCACTAGAGCGACTAAAAGCTCGGTTCTTGTTGCTACCTATATCACGTTATATTTACCTAAGGTATACTACAATATTTCTATAAAATATTTAAATGTTTGAATAAATAAGATGGTCAGTCTATAAATTTAAACTTCAGATAACAATATTGAATTACAAAGACCTGCTTTATTCGTCTCTGAATGAGTTCATTTTAAATGACCATTTAGTTTGGGTTCATTGAAAGATCATAATAAGCTACAGGTTTTCGTCATAAAATTTAAAATTTTTTACAAATAAAAATTAAAATAAAAAATTTCAAAAAAATTCAAATTTAAAATACTTTAATTCTTTGGAGGGTTTTTTTTTCTTCCTTTATACTTTAAATAAAACTTATACCGTAAAGATTTACCGAAAAAAAGTATCCTTTTCTTATATCCTTTGCTTTTGTCAGTTTGGCTAGAAATTTTTGATTTTTCCTCTTTTTACCGACCGTATTGTGTAAACAATAGGTAGGTTATGTGATGGCAACAAATTTTGCATATCGAGTTTTCGGTGGGAACGTACTTCTCCATATTAGGGAAGTGTAAATAAACTATTTTTAGCAACCTGTCGGTCTGTCGGTCTGTCCGTCTGTCGGTCTGTGTGTGCACGCGTGTACCTCAAGTTCGGCTGAACCGATTTTGATGAAATTTTATATGTAAGTTTGTTTCCACCATGGCACGGATCGATCAACTTTTGGTATATATCAGGCCTCGGGAACTGCACTTTTTAGCGGGCATGTTTTACATTTTTCAACATTTTGAAGAAAATATTCAACCGATATACTTGAAATTTTATATATAAGCTCAGCTCGACCGTCCGCAAAAATTCGTATATTTTGGAAGAAATCAGGCATCGGCAACTAGACGTTTACTACGGGCCAAATATACATTTTTGTGTATATAAAGAGAAATAATCAACCGATTTCATTGAAATTTGATATATGAATTCCCCGTATTAAAACAATGAACATGTAAATTTTTTGGAAAGATCAGGCATCGGCAACTAGACGTTTACTACGGGCCAAACATACACTTTTGTGTATATAAAGAGAAATTCCTCATATTAAAGCAATGAACATATAACTTTTTTGGAAAGATCAGTGCTCGAGAACTGATTTGCGGGCCGATTTTACATTTTTCACCATATCCACAGAACAAATTGATGGAATTTCTTGAAATTTGATATTTGAGTTCTGGTTGTTACCGAAACTAACTGGCGAGCATTTCAGGGAATTCGGGTAGCACAAAGCGAAACTCTACTAAGAGCCAAATTTACATTTTTCTAAGTATGGTAACTATAAGCTTACTAATGTCCTAAAAATTGGAAAAAAGTATTTAACAGACATTTTTATAATATTCTGTAACACTTTCACTTAACTAGACAATACACAATGCGGTCGGTTATGTGCTGATCACATCAGATTTTTTTTATTTAGTAATAGAAAATAAATAAATTTTT
This sequence comes from Condylostylus longicornis, assembly GCF_029603195.1. Taxonomy (NCBI): domain Eukaryota; kingdom Metazoa; phylum Arthropoda; class Insecta; order Diptera; family Dolichopodidae; genus Condylostylus; species Condylostylus longicornis. The sequence goes on from NW_026577982.1 coordinate 4,661,789, forward strand.
GTTGACCTTTTTTTTAAAAAGCTGCTTTTTTCCATTCTCCCAGACAACAATGACTATGAACTTATTCAAAGTTTAAAGATAAGTAGTGTTGAAAATATAAGTACGTGATAAAATATAAGAAGTCCTCTTATTTGGCTTATTTTAAAGTTAATAATATTGTCTTGGTGAGTAAGAAACAAAATCAGTTCAGTAGTTCATATAAAATTTTACACAATTTACAATATTTTCAATGTGTAAAAAATTTTATTTTTAATCCCTATTAAAACTTCTCTACCCAAGATTATGAATAAAGGAATAAGGATCTCATGAATATTTTAAATTATTATTCTATAAATAGAATTATATTAAAGTTAATAAAATAGTTTTACGTCATAAAATGCTTAAAATTTTTTAAATTATTGGAAAAAAAGGGTATTAATGCTCATATTTTGTTGTTTTGGAAGAATTTTGAAGTTTAAAAATAAAATTTAGAATAAAAAAAGGTTTGATTAGAGTGTTAAAAATAAAATACGGCAATTGAAATTCGGAATTCTTTAATTCTAATTCTAATCTCAGTTATTTGGCCTTTCACCTGGCCGGTTCTTTCTAACTATATCCCTAAAAAGTTAGAATAAAATTGTTATACAAATTACTGTTTTTAAAATAACACATTTTTCTTAGACAATATTTCAATATAGATTATAAATTTTGGATCTAAGTAATAAAAGCGATCTATTTAAGTAATTGTTTTGCCTCCATAAAATTTTGCATAAATCTTGGCGAAATCTTAAATAGCTTGCGAAAAATGTATACTAGTATAGTTGGTGAGTTTCGCTGACAAGTTTTGTTTTACAAAAGAGTAGGTTAAGAACTATTTAAATATTTGGCTGGGGTTTGGCGTCCGAAATTTGGGTTTGGCGTATTTCGTAAATTTTTCAATTAATTAACTAGTAAGATGAAGTAATACGAAGAAATATTATTCGAATGATATAAAAAATTTATTTACAAATTGGTTACTTTTTGTGATTCATTCAACTATGTTATACAGGACAAAAATTTATTTCCAAACAAGAAAAGTAATTCAATTTAAGAATTTGTAATTTTTTTATATAGAAGATATGAGTTGTCGAACTTTTGCTTTTATAGAATTTGCAATTTCCTTTCAATTCGGATAGATCAACTTTGAATTGGTTTTATGCAATACATTTTTAGTTATCTATTAAGATCTGATATAAAATGCGACTAATTAAGCTGGTAGAGTCTTTTATGTTATACCAAATTTTGTCTAGAAAGGATGTATGCATATTAAAATCATCCTACTGAGTCAAACTTGATAACTTTTCAGTTAGAATCTATAAAGTGACTTCTATAGTATAACAGAAATATTGAAATTCTGTAGTACTCGTATAACAGAAATACATAAATATTGAAAAATTCAAAACGATTAGAATACGAATTTAAATATTTAGTTTAAAGAGGCAAACCTAAGCATTCAGCTATTTTTACCTATGTAGGGTATATAACAATGCAATTCTTCCCGACACTCTTTCTCCTTTAAACACTTATTTTACAATTAGCCCTTAATTTACAAGTACACAAATTAATTATGATTATTGTAACATTTTATCACATGTGAATTTCAGTTTCTTTCTTTTATTAATTTAACACAAATTTTAAATACAAAATTTATTTTGTTCAACAATAAAATCCAATTAAATAATTCCGAAAATTTATACGTACAACTATAATAATAATTCGAAATTTTTAATATGAAATTAAACTTTTCTATACAAAATAAAATTAAGAGTAATTTTCTCCCTGAATACACACATGTACGATAAAGTTTTTTAATTTTTTGTTATTTTACTTAGAGCGTGTTATAAGGTTCATAATAATGAATTTCTTAGAAGTAAAATTATAAATTTTCATAAAAACTTTAACAAGAATTTAATTTTAATGAAATTTATAAAGTGTATGTAATATGATATATATATATATGTGAGTAAGATACGCAACAGTTGTTGAAAATACGATATGAATACAACGACATCTATGAATGTAATTTTGGTTTTTCTTTTTTTCTTTATTATATCGTAATAATAACTACCAAAAATTAGTTATTTTACATAATTTATTGCAGCCGTACGAATTGTATTCATAAGGTATTATCATCTTGGAGAACAGGTGTATTAAATGTAACAAATTCTGGGTTGAATTGATTTTGGCGAATAATGTCCGTTGTTCCGCCTGTCATAGTGATAATTTAAAAATTTGTTGAGTTACTGCTATATTAAATTTTCGCAAACTGTTTTAATAATGGGGTTATGTACACTATTTGTCAAAGTTTGCCGATCAAATGGATTCGAAAAATTAATCTGAAGGATTTAATAGCTATCGATTATTTTCATTAGGGTTGCGTAAAATCGCTAATTTGTCATTTCTTGTTATATTTAGATATATTATATAACCGACAAAATTTGACATATTTGAAACCAACATTAAAACTATATCGTAAACTGTAATAATGAAATATAGCCAGCAGTGATAGTAAAATTGACATAAAATAAAGTGAGAATCGACATTGAGAATGCATTTCGTTAATAACAGAGTAGTTGCAGTGGCCATCTATCTGAAATCATTTCAAACATTGAAATTGCAAAAAATTATATAATAAACGATAAAAGAAGCTCTAAATACTTACAAATACAATTTTAAATAAAATTTTAAATGTATTTGTAAAAAATTAATGGCAAAAAAAGAAAAAAACAAGAAAAAAAAATAAAACTAATTAAAGTAAAAACTAAGTTCATTAAAAAACAAGTGAAATTATTAAAATAACTATTCACAATATTAAGAAAATTAATTCTAAATTTTTTCATATAAAAAAGTTTCTATTCACATTTCAGAGGAAGAAATTAAAAGTTTAAAAGGAAAACTGGTGGAAATTTAGCTTTGATAATGTAAAAATGTCTTAGTTTTTTTTTTTGTGTGTGTGTAATGAAACCCTTATAATAATAAGAAAAATTGAAAGAAAGAAAAAGAAAATTTTTTTCCTTTTTTAACACCATAACGTTATGTGATGCTTATTAAAAATTAATATGGTAACAAAAAAACAAAATTTTTATTCGCCTTATAATTTTGATTTAATGCAAGAAATTATTCCTTTGACTAATCTACTGTGCGACAAACAGCAAAAAGCAGCTTGAAATTTTAAAAGTGGTACGTTAAGAATAACTTTTATAATGTATGTATATCATTTTAATAACAGAGTAGAAATTATAATATTAAATTTATTTAAAAGTTCTCAAGTTGGTTGATTATAAAAATTTTTAAAAATTTTAGAAAATTACAGTTTTTATAAATTACACGCGTGCAATGAATGATCTTTTGGCCTTACAGATTTCTCCGATTTATAATGAGATTTTAAATAATATTTTGAATTTTTCATAATAATTAATATATATTTTTATTAATCAGAATTAAAATCTAATTCAAAACTTAATTAATCTTTTAAATTGTTATTGTGAATGCAATTCAAAAGTCATAAATTTCTTCTCGCTCTAGAATCGTTGCAAACATTTTCAAATTCTTATACTTATATCATATTAGATAAAATAACTGTTATAACTTTGTTTAATTATAACATTTATTTGTGCGCTGTGATTTTTGGCAAATTAAACTTTGTATACACCACTGACATAATTAAATTCTTCTACGTATATTAAAAATGAATTTTAAAATGAAAGCAATGAAAGTTTTATGGGTTCATAAAATTCGTATACACGGGAATTTTGATAAAGTAGTTTTTTTTTTAATTTTTTTTTAGAACATATATGAGTACTAATTATTATTATTTATTCCGTGATTATACAGTCATTTACAGGTATTATGAATAATTATTTTAATTTTAAATATTGAATTGGAAATAATGTTTTTTCTAGAAACTTTAGAACGAATCTCGGAAAGATCAAATATTTTGGGTTTTTTCAAGTTCATATTGAGTTTAGTTGGCCACCGGTGTATGATTATTCTTAGTATAATATTAAATTTTTGATATATTCAGAATCATCACATTGAATATTACTTAGATGTACTTAATATTCGATATTATTCGAAAATATACACAGCTTGACTTTTCGATAATCAAATTTATAATGGATTGATAGCAAGATAACAAGGTTTTGATAGTTTCTGAAATCTATATCTTATTTTTAGTACATAATTTAAATTGAGCGCTCATACTTTCAGAGTCTACATCCCGGCTTATAAAAAGACATAATTGAATAATTTATAATCGACTAAAGTCAACAATTTTTTTCAACAGGTAAGGCACTGTTCACTAAAAATAAATACGATACTCTAGAAAACTACCTTTTAGTACTGAATAAAGCAAATAAAAACTTTCTTGTGACCTTCACATAATAAAATTATATTTCAAGAGAGTGAGAGTAAGAGAGCAACAGAGAACAAAAAAAAAAGAGTAAATTTCAAAAACTTTTATAAAATTTTAATGTTTGCAAATACATACTTAGGGGTATAATTTAATTATGTGACGTAATAAAATTTAATTTTTGACCAATTTTCACCTTGAATATCCTTTTTTGTTTTTTATTTTTATATTAAATTTAATACAAAGATTTTAAAACTTTTTCTAGTAACAAATTACTCTATATGCTATAATTATACTATCAAGTTTTTGTTTTTTGAAACATATTGGAGTATGAAATATGCGTGGGTAGATTGAAAGGATATACGAAAAAATTTCTTCTCAATTAAAATCTGTTACGTAATTGAAATATAATTTCGGTTTTTATTTGTAGTATGATAATTTTTTATTTTTAAAATTTAATTATGTTGTTCTTTGAAATTAAATAAAATTAATAGTTGTATTAGATTTAGTTTATATTGTGGATTTACGGTCAATTACACAGTAGAGCGTATGCATACTAACAGTTTTAAATAATTAAATTTTGAAAAATTACTCTAAGTAAACAAGAGAACTTAACTTGTTTTTCAGTCTTTAACTCGTTCCTTTGATTACGCCGTACAAGCAATTTCCACTAAATTAATAAACAAGAGGAGATTTTCGGATTCATCATATTAAATTGATTTTAGGCAGGGTCCTTAATTATAGCGGTGTAAATGGAAGCGAATAAACTGAATAGAGAACGTAGATTACTTCCCGTTCCCGTTGTCTGAAACTGAAAAACTTTTGAAATGTTAATAAGAAAAATTTCATTTTTGTTAGTTGATCGTAAAATTTATATGGTATTCATTTGGGTATCGGGACAGGTTTCCGGTTTCTTGCAGTCTTCCTATTTTACTATTTGATTAAAATAATGAAATAAGACTTTCAATGATTAAAATAATACTAGAAGGACTACAGATTTTACGAATTTTTATTATTACGATTGTTCTAATTTACATTTCCGAGTACAGAAAAATTATGATAATGAAAATCCAATTTACTTTTTCCAAATAATCACTTTCACTTACACACTTATACAATTATTTATTATTTTTCATCTTTTAATAAGATTTAAGAATAAGTATATAATGGTTTACTCTTGAATGAATGATGAATACTTCAATTGGTTGAAGTATGCATTATTGAAAAACCCACACATTTTATCTTTATAAATTTTTACATATTTTTTTGCTGGTATTGTTTTAATACCTTCATCTCTTTTCATAAATATGTATAGTTGTATACAAAGGATATTTCAATATTAACTTGTAAAAATATTTTATAAGGAGGCGGCCACCCCTCATATATAATATTTATTTAATGATTGTTTGATTTCTGTTATCTTCAAGTATTTTTGTGCTAGAACTTGTGTACCAGGATTTGCATACTGATAATGTAACTGCATTAATTTATTAATCAGTATTTAGAAACGCAAACCAATCCTATACAATTGTGTTAATTTTAATTCTTTAGAAGTATGAATAAATTTAAATGCTAAATTTTCCTTATTCAGATTAATTTCAAGAGTCCTTGTAAAATTTAAAAAAATCAAAAACGCGATATATTTTGTTACTTCTCTACTCACAGCTATAAATTGCGTTTCTGTAAATAAGGTAAAGCTTTAAAAAGAACTTTATAACTTTTACTTTAATTTCAGTAAAAAGATTTCCGTTTTCCTTGCACTTTTCCTTTTATTATGGCTTTGCTCCATAATAAAAACAAAAAAATTATTCATTGAGTTCCAATTCTGTGTACATTGTTTTGAAGTATGAAAGAAAAATTAGTTTTGTCCTTTTTGTTATTATTTCATGTAGCACATTTCCTTCAAATTTCCGCACGCTTTCAAATAGAAAACCGTTAAACAAAGAGATTTTTTCAAGAAACCTATTATATCTAGAAAAATAGAATATTTCCTCATCCGCCACTAGTCTGGGAAATGCTTTTTCCAACTATTTCTTGTACCGAAAGTAAAAGCTAAGTTCCATAAATGCAGAAAATGCAGAAATTTGTTTCTTCCACAGCTAATCGTAATTGATAAGAGCTACAATCACGAAATTGTTGTAGAAATTAATCAACTTTATAAAGAGGCAAATGAAGAGCAACTTTGATTTTGTAGCTGTTCATTTGCCTCTTTGTAGAGCAAAAAACCAACGATACATGATTTTCAAGTAAAAAATATTTTTCTTTCCTTCCCTCACTAAATAATTCGACCATTCTGTTGAACTCTTCATTTAATCGTTGTCATCCTAGATGTATGCAATTTAATTATATTTCATTATAAAACGAAATGTGCTTCATTACAAACCATTGATGTCATTCGAATTTATTTCTGATGACCTGATTTACTATCCTCGTGCTAGAAAAAAAAAAACTTTTATAAACAATTTGTACTTTTGGTTTGTTTTTTTTTTGTTCTTCTTTAAGTTCTTTTAATTTAATCCTGATCCTTTACAACTTTAATTCTCTCTAATTTGAATATTTGAATATTTTTTTGTTTGTATAGCTAGTTTCACTTTTAAGTTAAGTAAAACGTTTTAAACATTTTTATTTTGGAAATTGTTTTTTTTTGTTTTTTGGCTTTCTATAATAAGAATTGAAAATTAAGTTTTAAATTTTTATAAAAAAAAAAAACTGTAAAGAAATGAAAAAAATTAAAATATTAAAGGCTAATATAAAAGTTGAAATTTAAAACCTTGTTGCTTTTTTCTTTCTTCTTTTATGGTACTCCAACATTTAACTACAAATTTTAACTAATAGCTGCAATAAAAAGAAGGGAAAACTTTTCCTTATTTGAATAGTTTTTATTTCAAGTTTACCAAAATAATTTTGGAAATTCTGCGGTTGAATTCCTTATTAACTTGTTTTGTTTTACGTTTCCTAATTTGAATATGTTGGGTTTTGTAAATATTTTGATTTTCTAATATTATTTATAAGTAAAAAGGGCTATTAGGAAATTTTGCTTCATTTTTATTTTAAAATTTTTTACAGAAGATTAGAGTTTGTAAATGAAATACGAGAAGAGCTTCCAGAACGTTTTCCAGAGTTTACGAGAATCAAAAAACTTATATTATGTTTGTTGCAAAATATGTGAATTTTAAAATTTATTGCGAAGTTTAATTTTTGGAGCTCCTACAAATATTTTTTTGTGGAAAGTGGAAAACAATATTCGAACTGTTTAAATTGACCTGCTTCTTATACGTAGGTCTAAATTTGCAATATACAATAAAGTGTTGATATATAACCGAATAATAAAGCCAATATGGACATATGGTATACAGTTAGGAAGTTGTGCCAAGCAAACACATATCGGGGAAATATAATTTTTCTTGAAAAAGGTACTTCGTATAGTTCGTGCTCCCCGGTATGTACTCAATAGTGAAATTCATAGGGGTTCGGATGTTCCTGAAGTAAGTGAAGAAATAAGGAACTTTGTCATGAAACATAGGGTGGGTTTTAAGTAGCATGAGAATATTGAAACCTCTCGAATTATAGAACAGGGGCTAAGGACATAAATACTGCAACAGTTATTATGTACCTTCCTGCACGGATTATAGACACAAAAATAGGATAGAGCAAAACTAATGGTTAATAAGTTTGAATAGTTTTAGAAAGTTATGACCAGATCTGGTAAGTTCTAATAGTGTAAATTTGCAAAAAACAAACAGCTTACTATCATCTAAATTAACACGTGACTACTTGCACGTATTTTTTTGCAAAAAGAATTTAGTAATGCTCATACAGTCAACAATATAGCATATCGTTTTCCATAAAGCTATCTATTGTATGTAGAATATTTTACTAATCATATATAGCTAGAAAAGCTCAGAAAAATAAAAATTGCTTAAAAAAATATTTAGAATTTTTTTCTTGTCATTTTTACTAACACTCCTTTAACCTTAAGGTTTTCATTTTTTAGTGCTTCTTATACCAATTTTATACGATTCTCATAATATAAAAATTAATGTTAGTGTAAGAAAAATATTTCTTTAAAGGTGGCACACTATATTAGAATAATAAGGATAGATAGGATCATAAAGATAAAATGAATATTACAATAATAATGAGTTTTGTCTGCTACAACGATTTATTTATTTATTTTTTGTTGAGTCAAGTCTTTGTTTATAGTAAAACATGGGATATTTAAGAAGTTTATTAAGAAAATCAAATAATTTGAAGATGTATAAAAAAATAGAAAATTTTTATTTGGTTTTTAAAGATTGAAAAAACACACTAAATAATCGAAGAAAAAAATAATGTTTGCAGCTCATAGAAAATTAAATAGAACACAGCATTGAGCTGCAAGTATTGTTTTGCTTATTTATTAAATTATTAGAACGGTAACTCTTTTTCGAAGCTGACATATTAATTGGTCGATAGCAGTAGTTTTGAATGTCAATAGTACGATTTTAGGAATCTTGCAATGGTTTTATGCGTGTCTTTTGAATTGTAATTAAAATTTTTAATTGTGGTTTTTAAAATTTAGTGCATTCTATATTGTATAACATTTTGCAGTCCCTATATATTCAGTAATTTTTGTTATACACTCAAATTTTAACATTATTTCTCATATATTAGATAATGAGCTACCAGCATATTATTAAATTTCCCTCACTCTATTAAATATTAATGAGGATAAATCTGTTTTAAAATTTTGAACGTCTTAAAATATTTTGTATTTTTATTAATTTAATTTTCATTATTTTTACAATACGAATACCTTTATTAATTTTTACACTAATGTTTTATTCAAATTTCCTTATTAAATTTTTTATTTTTCTTCGAAATTTTCTTTATTAAACATTATAAGGCTTTTAAATGGTTATACTGATATTTTTTTTCATTCCACTTACTTATATAATAAAAAAGATTTTAAGAGATATGAAGGGCCCCAATATTTTCTTAATTAATTTTCTGTGTTCAGACTTTGTTTTTCATTCTTTTTGTTTTTATCTTTTAAATTTCATTATGACCTTTATTTTTTTTTCTACCTTTGTTTGTTTGTATATTTTGCTTTTATTGTTCATAATGACCCAAAAGATTCATTAATCATTAACGTTGGATGCGTTGAATATAATTTAGAGAAAAAAAAGGTATTAAAAATTTAATATGATATCAGTAACAATCGATCGTAATGACCTTCCTAGTCCTCCGTACCCATATGATTTTTAGTATGTCTATTGGTGAAAGTACAAAAAATAGTTAATTTTTTGTAGTAGACTTATGCTACTCTTTAATGTGATCAAAATTTTGAACAATTGAGTCTAATTTATGTTATGCCACAAATAATTTTGAAAAGTGAGTTTCTATTTTGATTGTATTGAATGAATGAGAACTAGAAGATTATGCTTGAATTAAAAAATTTAATTCGCACACGAATTGTGGAAATTTTAAATTAGAAATTTTGCTTGCCTAAAAATATATTTAAAAATTACGTTTGGGGTCAGTAGTAAAAATAGCTCAAATCGAATGTAAAACTTGAATGTAGAAATTCTCCATAGTAAAAATTATATTTTGGCTGATTTTCGGAATCAGTACCTCAATTTGCTTATTGAGTTTAACCTACGGGTAATTAATATTCATTCATTAAATTAGTACCTTACAGTTGAATATTAAGTATTGAATATCTATAAAATTAAAGCGCAAAATCTCAAAATAATTAAGGATAAAAGAAACCAAAAAACAAATTTATAAAAATATTTATTTTCGATTTTAATTCTCCTGGAAGCTAAGATAGGAAAAGTATACGACTTAGAGTATAAATGTATTTGATAATTTATCGCATTTATACATGTATAAATTTTTATCTTAATTATTTAAAGAACTAAACAGTATGTATTCTCTCATTTAAGAAATGAAGGGTCTATGAGCTAAAAATGCAAAATGTACAAGTAAATTGTGTTTGTTTAGAATTAAAAATTGGCCTGAAATAGCAATCTTAGCTCCACTACTAATCTGATACTACAAGCACATTAATAAATCTGGACCTACAAGCCAAGATGCCTTTAATTCTGAGTCTACTAAATTAATCAATATAAATTTAAAGAATTAAGTCTTAAGTGGAAAATAATTGTAGTTCTCACAGAAAATCACTAAAAACGATTTTTTTATCGTAACAAATTTTTAAATTATGAGAAATTTTTAGAGTTATTGTCACAGAATATAGAGCGGTGTTTAACTCGAATTTCACTTAAAATGACTTCAAAAGTTTTACCTTGAGAGAACAGAAATGCAACACAATTTCGAAAACTGAAAGACCGTAACACCTCAAAGTAAGCAATTTAACATACTTACAGCAAGCTTTTAATTTTCAGCATTATTTTTCAAGTAATTCTTATTCAAAGAAGGAAGCAGTAAATTTAACAATATTTTGTAAAAACTCTAGAAAAATATGCTGTTTGAAGGATTTAAAGGACTTAATGCTAATTCGACTCTTTTTGCTTTTTTTTTTGTTCAAAATTCATAAAACTTTTGTAGCACTTGCAGACAGTTTAAATTAAAATGTTGTTAGATTTTTGATAAGTTAAATGCATTTTGATAATAAAAGTTTTAGAAATTTGAAAAAAGTTTTTAAAAGTTTTAGAATTTTTTCTTTTATTTTGCAAAATATTCTTTATGTAGATTTATCTTCCTCTTTCAACATAAGTGAATATATAAGTTAGATTAGAAGATAAAGAATTAAAAAAACTTTGGATATATGTGAAGTTAAAAGTGTTGACAGTAATAAGAATTTGAATATGTCATGATTTCTTGCTCGTATTTGACATTTTGATGCTTACATTTAGTAAGTAGGCGAAAAGTGTTGATGGTTCTCGAAAATTTTTCTGGAATTTTATTTCAATTTCTTTAACAAAATTTAGTATGTGTGTTTCATATTTATTTTCATTTTGAGATTACCACGAGATTACTAATGAGAGATATAGGCAAAGGAATATTTTCCTTAAAGGAAACTGCAGCGAACCATGACTTGTTGTAGTACTCCTATATTGCACTTATACTATCCTAGCTCGATGTTGAACAAATTTTTCATGGTTTACTCTGAAATAAATAATATATGGGTTCATTTACAGCGATGTATGAGGTCATATAATTATTTTAAATTACAATAACGTATAGCAGAATAAGTTTTGAAGTATAAAGAAAACTTGTATACTTAAAGAATTTGCTTTTCACTATCATCTCTTTAAGCTATGTTTTATTAAATACAAACATCATTATTTGAAAATCATTAATAGTAAATTTCTGTATTTTCCTTACAATGTATTTTTTACAAAGTCAATTAAACGTTCACTTGTTATTTGAGTGAAAATATTAATAGTCGTCTACACTTTATACTTTTGTATATTTGCTATTTAATTTAACAAGGAGAATACTATAAAAAACAAAAATGTTTATATGCAATTTCACACATTCCGTACACATACAAAAATTAAAACATTTAACATTTTCCATTTAAATGCTAGCAGTCGCAAAAAATAACAGAAGAAAAAAAAATGCCAAATGTTAAAAAAGAGAATGAGCATTTTGCAAATAATATTTTTGTTGAGTATTTCCCAAAGCGATTTACTTATAATTAAAAATTTTCAACATTTTATGTAAATATTTATATATATATATAACAGTATTTCGTTTACTGAACTCAATTGAAATTCTAAAGGGATTCAACTCTCCATTCTCTATATATTTTGTAGTATGTATAATATATTTTAAATGTTATTGTAACACTGTCTTACAAACCGTAATATTAATATCATAAAAACATGAAAGAGAACAGACTATAATATTATTTGGAAACAATGTGTTATAACAACTGCTGGGCTATTAAACCAAAAAAAAAAAAAAAAGCGATAATATTTTCATGTCAAAATTTCATATGCATTACATATTATACAGTTTCCTTAAAAAAAAGAAATAAGAGAAAATATAAAAATAAAAGAAAAAATGAGAAAATGGGTTTTCCACATAGTACAGACGTTGATAGTCAATATATGCTTACCGGCGCTCATATATAATTAATAATATGTACATTGTATGCTTGAATATTCCATTTGCATAATATAAAGGAATTATGATTGGTTCTATTGGCTACTAAATACCATTATTCGTGGAAAATGTTAATAAACTGATTTATGTTATTATTGCCATATTATTGAATTATGATGACTTGTTATACATTTGCGATTTGTGTGTCATTTCTGCCGCATATTGTGAAAAAGGCGAGAAGTTTTAAATAACTTTAGAAAAATGTTTGTAGATCAGGCGAAAATTGAATTTGAAAACAAGTTTTTTCACTCGTATTATTAAAATTTAGCAGGCATATGAATTAATTTGTTAAAGAAACTTTTAATGTAAAAATTACATTCAGGTATTGCATATTTATAGGAGCTTGTTCAATTTACTAGTCTTTCTTTATTGATTATGAGATGGTACTGCTCTTATTTATTCAAATAATTCTTAAAAATATTGTTTATATTTTACTGAAAACTTTCTTTCGGCCATCATCCCTATGGAAATTTTCCTTTACTCTTCGCGAAATAAATGAAAAATTAGTTTATGATTTCAAAGGTTCGATTATAGCCTCCATTTGAGGAAGTATTGTTTATTCTTCATATGTGGAATTTGAGATCGAATTTAAGAGCATTTTTAACACTTAAAGAGTTTGCGTGTTTAATATCTAGTGTGAACTAGATAGTGCTCATTATACGATTGGTAGAATCGAAAGAGTACTATTAATCAAATTTCGAAATCACGTCTTCTTTCAAATGAATAATTTCACAATCAATTTATTGTTTATATATCAATTTTGCGGCACACAATTTCAACTTGTTGTGGTTCACTTTGTTAACATGTTTTTTAATTTCTGCCCAAAATTCAATGTGCAATATTACGATTCACTAATGGAAATGCATTTTTCAAAAAAAAAAATAAATTTATATATATATATATTAAAATATCAGTACAGTTGATTTAATTTATGAAAATTACTTCTATAAAAGCACCTAAAAAAAGAAATAAAAAGAATAAAAAATTATAATGCAAACAACCAGCAAACAAATGCATGCACAAATGCATATGAAGAGTTAAAATTTTGAATATCAGAAGAGTGAATGTATATATATGTATATCAATTTAAAATTCATATATACTTATATGCACGTGTAGTCGCTTGTATAGGCTAGGACTCCTGACAGCTGTCATATATATTCATTTTGCATTTTTTTTTTCAACAAATACTATTGGTACATGTAAGGTATGCAATCGCATGCAAATTTTTTTTAAAGTAAAGCAAAAACCATTATTATTTTTTTACCTGCTGTGAAATGAATATAACAGTAATTACATATGAAATGTTTATACATATTTAAATTTTTTTTTCATTTATTATTGTTATCGTTTTGTTGTTATTCTTCATTTATAAATTTTTTTTTTTTGATATTTAAAATTTAAAAAAAAATTTTCATTATTATGAAAAAAAAAATTTAAAATTCTTAGAATAATTTAAAAAAAAATTCTTAATGCTGTAAAAGTTAATTAAAAGTTTTACAAAAAAATATGAAAATGTAGGTCAATTAAACTGCAGTAATTAAAATTCTGAAATGATTATGCTTTAATTTTAAATTTTCATCCTTAAATATTTGAGACAAAATTTTATAAAGGGTATGAGTTTAATGATCTACTCTACATACCATATGTGGTTTTCAAGGAAATTATTTTTGTACAATGATTTTAAATAAAATTATTCAATTATGTCAGATAGCTTGCTTTCAATTTATAGGATGACACTGTATAATTTTTTTGAAAAATAATAATGTATGAAATACAATTGTCAGTTGCTCTTGAATCAATTTCGTTTTCTTCTTATATTAGGCATTAAATTAATATGAATATAATATTTAAAAGTTCTTCTATGTATTTCCTTTGTGGAACTAACACATTTCTACTGCATTTTAGATTTAGAGAATCGATAAATTACATTTTAACTGCACGATAAGGTATATGATGAGTTTCCTAATTAATATTATCTTTGTTTGCCCGATATTGTGTCGTAATGGCCTGATCTAATGTGAGAATAGCGATTGCCATTATGGTTAATCGAATCGGTTGTCTGTTAACTTAACATCGCGGCCAGATTAGAAATTTTTTATAAAATAATGGTAATTTTTAATATAATATATTAGTATATAGAAGGCTTACAGAAAATATCTTCTAATTGGATCTATATAATAACCGTGAAATAAGGATAAATCGCTGATACATAATGAAATATACACGTTTATTTTAGTTCTTATATCAAGCATAAGATTTACATAATATTATTTGAAGTGTGACAAAATATTTGTATTTAATTTTATGTCATTGTGCCATTGTATACGTAAATGAATGGCCTACATAAACACAATAAAGAGGCCAAAAGTATAAAGATATTTATTAAAAAATTCAGACGATAATAAAATAAGAGTAAAAGACTTTAGAAAATTTTAATATATGGCAATAATTTTCGATTTTTCTTATATTCTATATGGAATTTTTACATTCTAATGCGACATTCAAAAAATCATATAAGAAAAATTTCAAATTTATTTTTGGGTGGACAATTGAACACAAAGGAGAACCATAAAAATATTTATGTGTATATGAAGTTAATGAAAATCTTTATGAAGACGCCGCCATAAAATATGAAAATAAAAATATTGGTTTTCAATAATTTAACAATTTTGGAATTTTTTTTATTTACAAAAAAAAATTTTTTTCTTTTAAATTATTATAATTTTTATTAAATGGTAAGAAATTTTCTGCAATAAATTTTTATGATTCGAAATCGTAAATATTGACAGATAAGAATAAAACGATATTTAATTTAAATCAAATTAATTTTTAAGACCGTAGATAACGGTATCACTCTTAAATTCTTGTAGTTCTAAAATAATATTACTCATCCCACCCTATAGTGTTTGAAATTCGAAAAATTATTGAAATTTATGCAGATTTGTAAAAGTATGTGGCCCCTAAAACTATGCAATATTTTATGTTTTTTATTAAAAGTATTCTATAAATAATCTGGATTAGTTCATTAAAAATTTAGATGACAAATCATTTTATTACGTTATATAGAGATATTAGAAGTTACTATTAATATTAAAATAATTAAAAAAAAAGTATTAAATAAATTCCAATTAAACTACGAATTCCTTTTTTTCGAAATACTTTTCCAATTATATTTCCGATAATATTAATATTCTATTAATTACATTTCAATAACTATGATATTATTTTGCATTTCCGATATTTGGAATCGATTAATTCATTTTAATTTTTATAAACTCCTTTAATAGCTCATTATTTGTTTTTTTTTATAAAATTATTATTTTGGATAAATTGGGCTTATAAATCAAAATTTATTTAAAAAATGAAATTCAAATTGATGTTAATTATTTTTAATATATTATTGATCTATTAATGAATTGTTAATCTATAACATAATATTTGATTTATTTAGGTCATTGTCAGGGTAATAAGCATAAAAAATTTAAAAATTATATTTATTTTTATTATCCGGTAATAATTTAATAAAATTATTCACAATTTGTATTGTTTTGAGATAAGCACACCAGTAAATTTTCGAAATATGGTCGGCTCGTCACCTACCTAGTAACGTGAGGAACTAGTTCATTATTATCTATAATATCATGCATCAGCCCTATACTTCTCCCAGGACCGAAGTAGAATAAAAATAATTTAGAAACTAAATTGCATCGCTTTAATGAAATTTTAACTTAATTAGTCTTCCTTTAATAAAATTAAAACTGCTTAGCAGATAACTAAAAATTGTAACAGCTTAGCAGATAAATTTTAGATGTTTTACATACAGTTCAGATGAACTTGTTCCAAATTTATCTAATAAATATTTTAATAGTACTAAATTTAAGAATAATTTCAATTAATGCTTATATTATTTAATAAATTCAATATCTGGAAACAATTAAATATTATGTGATATTATTCTTATAATTTTATTATAAAAGAAATTTTAATAATAACATAAAAATCAAATATTCATGAGTTTCATGATTTTATTCAAATGAATAATGTTATACATAAATATTATATACTTGCATTTTACATGAACATACTACCATGGTTTTTTATATACAATTTATTAAAGCTATAAAATTAATACAAGAATAATTTAAAGCCAGAAATATCAAAATTCTATTTTTATTTTATTAAATGATTATAATAAAATTTAACGGAACTTTATATTATGTATTGGAATCTAAAAATAGAACTAGAGCATCATTGATTACAATGCAGACATTTTTTTTTTCTTTTTTTTTGGGGGAATCTGTTTTCTATTTTATTTTTAATATTAAAAATTTCATGTAAAATTTTTGTCCATCTCTCCAAGTTTTCATTAAGAGTATATTTTCCATTGGTAGTATTTTAATTTAGACAATAATATTTGAAAAGTGCAACTGAAAAGTGCCGAAAAATGTTTGAGATTTTAAATGTTCCCGGCTCACATTCCTGGAATAAAAAAAAAATCAGTTGTGCCAAATTTTAATTTTCTAAGTCGATTTACTTTTGTTTCCTGAGTCGGTTTCGGTATTTTTACTTTACAAGTTTTGAAAGTTGGTTCAAGTGAAATTTTATCTGCACTCTGCTGCAATTTCTTTAACACGCCTTTTCTTTGTTCAGAAATCAAGAGGATTAAATTTTCCTTTCTTAAAAGGTAAATCTAAGATTTAAACTTTATTCGATCTAAATTAATTTCATTAAAATAGTTTTTCTTAAAATTCCAATATTTTATTTATTGGATTGATTATTATTAAAGAGCGAGCTTGGAACGCAAAATAATACAAGAATTACAATTTACTTGAACTCATAAATATTTTAAGTGCTTTTGTATTTAACTTACAAAATTCTTGTTTCAAATATTTTAATATATCAAGAGCTTAATATTTAATTATCAATTTAAAACCAATAATTTTCTTCAGAGTGAAATGTGCTTTTTTCAAAACCT
The DNA here is from genome assembly GCF_029603195.1 of Condylostylus longicornis. Lineage (NCBI taxonomy): Eukaryota > Metazoa > Arthropoda > Insecta > Diptera > Dolichopodidae > Condylostylus > Condylostylus longicornis. The sequence continues at coordinate 4,679,254 of NW_026577982.1, forward strand.
AGCCTATGTTGCGTTACATATTTCTCTCGATTGTATTTAACAGTATACTTAGAATAAATTGCGTTTAATATTACTTTTTAAAGCAATTTGTGTGTGTTCATAATGGCCTCTTTATTTACAATAGAAAAAAAAATATTATTTATTAACTTTGCCCTTCGCTGTCACTGTGTAAATTTGTATGGAACAATATTTAACAAATTACAGTTTGACAGTACCTATGCTTATATAACAACATACTACACAACGTACTTATACTCTTACATATCGTGTATAGTACAATATTGGTTATTTGATATTGACCTTGAATTAAAGATTGATGAGCCTTAATTTTGATGATTTTGATGTGATTTTGTTTTTATTTTTTATATCTGTATATGCTATACTTGTAGTATGACGTATACTAGAAAAAATATTAAATAGACTTAATATTGTTATGTAAGTACAAATTTATTATAATTTTTATGCGTAAATAAATATGTGTTTCATGTAAATTATTGGTGTGTATTGAAAAATATTTTAAATAAATTGTAAGGTTATACTAGGGGATAATATTATAAAATGAGAATTTATATGAAAATTTGTAAAATTACAAATTTTAAGGGGTTGTATAAATTTAGGGTAATGCAATAATTGTAAGGAAATGGGGGTGAGAGAAAAGTTAAATACATGTAATATGATTAGGTGGCAATGTGGTATAATATTTTATAATTTATGCACGGTCAATAAGAAAGAATTTTTGATATCAAATTGTTAGAAGCTAAAAATATAGGGGGAGAATGAAAAAATTATATGTGTACAGTGATATATATTAGAACTATTCTATTTTTAGAATTTGAAGAGAGAGATGATATTAAATTTGCAGTATATTTTATATAACATTTTAATTTAATTTTGATGTAAATTGTTAATTGCAATTGCTTCCTTCAAAGATTGGTTACACGATTTAATCTTTAGAAAATTGATAAAATTGTTTGTGCTGTAGAAATTTTATGCACATTAAAAATGAGCATTAGGACTGAAAATTATTAAATAAGTGATTAAATAGATTCAATTTTAATATTTCCCATATATTATTTTCATAACAGTACTTAACAACACGAATACTGGTTGTGAAATCTTGGACTGTGAATTATATACTATATCTCATGAATAACATGAACCAATGTGAGCCTTTAATGAGCCAATCGTTCTATTGTATTGTTGTCATCGTTTCTGTTGAATTATTTCTGTTGAAAAAAGGGTCTAGCCCGCATTAAATTGTCATTCATGTTTGAAAGATTTCCAAGAAATAATGTCTGATAATGCTAGCGTGAAAACTGTTATACATTCAATAGATAAAATTTTACACAAAAATTAATACCGAAAATAATAAAATTGTTATTAAAACTGTTATAAAAACCAATATACAAAAATTCATTTTAGTATTTTAAGTCTATATTTAAGTTGTATCTGCTCTGGATTGTACTACGTATATGAATAAACTACGATTACTAATTTTTATTGCCTTAACTTGCCACAGAATTCGAAGAAAATACAAGAAATACCGAACTTCAATTTTTCATCACTTCTATGGTACCTAATTTTTTACATTATTTTATTTTATTTGCCACATAATTCATTCTAATTATCGATTTCTAGCAAATATTCTAACCATTTTCTATTAGTATAACATTTTTATTTATAAAATTTCAAAAATTAAATTTTAAAGTTTTCAATTTTATAAAAAAAAAATTTCCTCCTATTACAAAACACCAGAGAAAAAATAAAATTACGGAAAATACAAAAAAAAAATTTTTTTTATGTGTTATACATTTCATATATCAATGTATTGATTTAAAAAAAATGAAAGTAAACTCGACATATTTAGGTCAATGTCCTTACCACATATTAACAATCAAAGTTATATACATTATGATATATAAATATACATTCATATATACGTTCATATCTACATGTTTAAATATTAAGAGGAAGTCATGTTTTCTCCTATATTATTATTTCTATTATACTTGAAAACAATTTTAGCATATGTAAAATATTATTTTAAGAATTTCTCTTTTGTTCTTTAATACAATGTATATAAACATGCACACCTACTACATTATTTGCAAAATATTATACGGTATAAGAGAAAAAAAATTTTTTTTTTTATTTTTATTTTGTACTTACGTATATACAAAGTAGAGAGAGTTCTATCAGATAGGAAAAATTAAATGGCTTGTGTATAACACATAAGGGCCGATTATATAATAAAAAAATATGTTAAAAAGGATTTGTTATAAAATAGACGTGCCACATCAATGTATTAAAACATATAAAGAACTAAAAAGAGTAAAATATAATGAAAGAGATTTAAAGAGTGTGGAAGATAAATTGAATAGAAGGGAAGAGGTGAGGAAAGAGAGAGAATGTGAGAGAATTGAAAATAATGAATGGAGATTTCTGTTTTTAGTGAATTATTACGGTAAGATTTTAATGTTGTTTTTTTTTATAAGTAAGTAAAAATATAAAAATTGTAACAATTTATTTTAATTTTTCGCATAATTTAAGACAGAAAAATAAATAGACTCAGACGAATAAAATAAAAGAAAATCAGAAAAAAAATTGTTATTAAAAATTTTTTTTGTTTATTTTTACTACTGAATTCTACAAAAAAGAAAGAGGCAATCACATTAATGTTATTCGTTGCTTTACAAAAAGGATTATTTTTGAAAAACGCTCAATAAATATTAAATATATAGAGAATGTTCCCAATGAGCACCACATTGTTCATATACAGGATTAATTTGTTTTCAAAATGAACAAAATAATATACGATATAAAGACCATAACAGCTTAACTGTTTTATTCTTGGAACTAATTTATTATGTGAGGCGTATTCCAGTTAAATTATTCTATATAGAAAATTCAGTAGATTCTGAATGAAAATTGAGAAAAATTAGTTTATTGACCTAAAAAAAAAAATATTTATCATTTTTTTCCTTGATTTTCTCTTTTTAGAAAAATTATAATTCATCTATGAAATAATTTAACCGCATTGTATAGAATAATAACAATAGAATAGAATAACATCAAGGTGTTGGGTCTGTTTCTGTTTTGATAATAACCGGAAGTGTGATGAAATGTTTATATAAAAATCAAAATAAATTTTGATTTATTTTCACAATAAATCATCGTTCATTCTGAAAATTTTTGGAAATTTTAATCGAAAAATTTGTGATGTCTATGTAATATTATGTATATAACGGTAACCATTTGTAGAAAATCATATTCGTGTGAGCAAATACATCTACCTATATGAAAAATATAAATGAAAATTCTTTTAACTTTGAAAAATGAGTAATCGATAAAATTGCATATTTTTAGGGGTAAATGAATTTTTAAGGAAATTTTTGAGAATGCGAAATAAGAATTTTTTATTACATATAAATGCAAATTAGCGAATTAAGCTGTTCTAAGGTGCTGGTTTTCATCCCTCAACTGGTTTAATTTTCCTTAGTTAACATTAATATGAACACCATATACTCGTGGTATCAATATTATAATGGAAAGCTTAATAAGAAAGCTCCGTCAACACGTCTGGCTTACAGTGATACCAGCTCTAAATCATTCCAAAACCTACCATCGAAGCAGCTGAACTACTGGCGATGCCACGCGGGCTAGGTTTTTGCTGTTGAAATGTGGAGTATTGTGATTAATCCATTAGAGACCAAATTTTATTTTTAAAATTGAATATTGAGCCAAAAAATTTGAAACCTCATTTAACCCAAAATTTAAGCAATTCAGAAAATAACAATAAAAATAAAAATTTCTTCAACTAATAATGAAAAATTATTCTTCTTTCAATTTTTATTTGTCATTCTAACCAGATTCAATTCCAATCAGTCAAAGAGTTACATATCTTACAGTGTTCAATTTAAGTTGTTAAGTTCTTTATATACACTTTTGATGACTGCATGTATTATAAGGATATCGATTGAATTAATGAGTTTCTTCCCCTTTTTTTTGCAAAGAAAAACCCCAAATAAGTCCGAAAATGATAAAAACCATTTCAGAATATTTCTTTGAAGTTCATAACATTCAATAGTTTCCAATAATATTGACATAGAAAATTATTTACAATTTCGTATCACATATGAAACTTCTAACACTTTTATATTATTTTTGAGCAATAAAAAAAAAGGAAGACAAAGAAGATTAATTCGATTTGTTATTTTAAAAAGAGAAAAATCAATATAGAAAATGTTTACTGGAATGGAAATGAAAAATTTTACTTTTGTAATAAAATAAATTTTTTTTTTCATTTTTATTTTCAAAAAGTTCTTTAAAGGTTTATTGATGTAAGGGAAATTGAATTTTGATTACCACCATTCAATTGAATGAAAATAAGAGTTGAATTTTTTTTTTTTTTTTGAAAATTGTGTTGAAGGATAATCAAAAAATGTTAAAATTTTTAGAGATTTTGTATGTGTTTTTTTTCTTATGAAGTGAAAATTTAAGGTGTATAAATTTCAAGGAATTATTTTTAAAAATTAAATTTTCAAACTATTTTTAAGGATTTTGAAAAAAAAAAATGATACTTAGAGTTGGAAAATGTAAAAAATAAATTTAGAGGATCTTAAATAAATTCAGAGGAACTATGTGATTGTTTTCTTCTCTTTTCTTTGTTTAGAAATTTATAAAATTGAGTATTCTATAACGAGATTCTCTTATAACTTCATTGAAGGAAATATTGATGATATTACAAAGTTCATATAGAAAAATTGTTTAAAAATTGGATTAATGTTGAAAAGATTAAAGAATATGGATCTTTTTATAATTGCAAGTAGATGTCTTCTAATGTGAGTAAGATCTATTGCGAGTATTGTTGATATAAACTATGTTTAAAGGTTTAGCAATTGTGCATGGCAGATTGTTTGTAACTGTGTTTGTTATTCTTCATTTACAACTGGTGCCTTCACAATGCATGGACGTTGAAGATGATTAATGCACTGCATTCTCATTTTATTATCAAAAAACTTCATATTTTATATTAGGTACCCACTAATGTCACTTTTTTAAATTATTTAGACTTCATTTTCAGCTTATATGAATTGCTTATTTAATTGAATACCTTAAATAATATTAGTGATTAGTATGCTCTATAATATCTCATATTTCTAAAGTTCTATACAAATAGGTAAGTTGTCGTTGCGTGAATAGTTTGCGTCGCATTTCGTTTGTGTTGGAAACAGTGTTCGTGTTAAGCAGTTATCGCCATATTTATTTATTTAATTTTCTTTGTATAATTAATGTAGACTTTTGCAATTATTTTGGCAACAGATAAGCTCGTTTAAAAATCAAATACGTTTGTTTATGTCCCAGGATTTTGTGTTATGCACTATACTCTTGCACTTAACTCGCCTACTGGCAATCTTTAATGTTTATTTTAAATATAAATATTATATAAAGAGATGTTAGTCAAAATGTTTAACAATGACTGCTTTATAGTGCTGAAATTGTAAGCTTTTTCAAAAAATCAGATGTATAGAGTTTCAATACTGCATTATCATTGCGCTATTCAAGTGATTATTTAAAATATTTTTTAATAAAAATGCGGTTAATACGACTGAGTTATTAAAACGATGAAAATATTTAAATCCCAATTTTAATTTATAAATAACAAAAAGGATAACAGTGTTCAAGAACAAAAATTTTGTATTTGAAGTATAAATATTTTATTTATATTAAAATTTCAAAAAAAAAACAAAAGGATAATGAAATAATTTTAAATTCAATTTTAACCTCACTATTCAGTTGCTATGAAATAAAAATGAAATAAGTAAATTTGTTTTGTGTAGCAAAAACTTGGTTTGTTATTGCAATTATTCATTGTTATTTAATAAAAATTTTATCATCCTTGAATGTAGATTTAAAAGTTTTTTAAATACGAAAAAAAAAAAAATTCCAACTAATGGTTGGAAAATGACTGTCAATTAAAAAAACCTTTATTTAAAAAAAAATTCATAATGTAATTGTATGTCGTCATCGCTATATGAAAACTTACTAAGTCCATTTTTGGCTAAATTAACTTAGATCTAATAAATTAATACTGAAACTTCAAATTTTTAGTAACTTGGAAGTTATACAGTATTAAATCTCTCTAATTGCGTCCAAATAAAAAATTTCGTCAATGAAAACTCATTTATGGGACTTAAATATAGGGTACGCGATATTGAAATAACACGATGACCACGGCGTTTGAATCCGAAAATCTATTTAAAAATTGAAAAGTTGATAATAAAAAACAAAATCAGTTAATTGGATAAAAGTGAAATGTTTCAAATTTGAAGAAACATCGTTCATAAATAATTTGATACAGATATGATCAAACAAGTAACCTCCGACCTATAAATATTTGTTGGTCACGTTTCAGTCTGTATAAACCGACTGAATAATACAGTGCTCTTTGACAATCTGAGTTTAAAAATTTGTTTTTGAAATATCTAGAATCAGCTTTCATTATTAAATGGTAATTACTCGAACCCGTCAAATCACTCAATAGAAACTAAATGACATTATGTCTGAACTATAATTAAAGACACGATTGCCAAGTTTCACGAATCCAGTTTTAATATTTTTTTTTTAAATATTTAAAGTTTTCTTTTATGGAGTAGTATGGCAGCAACCCTAACTAGTGCAGAACCCATTCCATTAAAATTTTCACAATATAAGAAGAACAAAACTATCAGAATATATAAAGAACACAATTCGACACACCTTCACAAAATTTGATATCAAAATCTCTATTAGTTTTTGGAAAATTAAAAAAAAACCTCTTTGAGTTGTATGGCAGCTACCCCAATCCGTTATCCGAATTATTCCAGTTTGAATAGTAACCATCGCTGGCACAAAAGAAACAACTTGTGAAAACGTGGTGTCGATTATATTATTCGTTTCAGAGTTATCGTGCGATTGAACAGACGGATGAACGGAGTCCTTGATTTCATAATTAAAATTTTAACTTTAAAGCTTAATTACTCAAAATTTAGATTTTGAACTTTGCGAGTTTTCATTTAGTAATGACGATATGTAAATTTCTTTTTATTATTGAAAAAAAAATTAAAAATATATAATTAAAAAATTCCAATTAAAAATATTGAAAAAATCGAATTGTTTTCTTTTTTTTTAAAGGACGTGTTAACAAATGAATTTACTCTAGTTGCTAATTTTTTTGAAAATGCGTAACTTTGTAAATGTGCAACTTAATTATGACAATAGTACTGCAATCATTCTCGTTTTTAATTTAAATATAAACATTTTTTTTAAAATTATCACTTTAAATTTGAAGTGTAAAATTGATATTTGACACCATATGGCAACACTATGTGATTAAAGAGCGGTTAACAATTTTTATTTAATAATCTTAGCTCTTAAAATTTTTAAATTATTTTTTATAATTATTAAGAACAAATTAAATTTACTATAATTTAATAAAAGTAATAATATTGAATAACGACAAGACTTTGAAATTTGGAGTAGAAGACGAAAAAAAAATTGCTGTTTTGAATTTTGAAAAATTGCTAATTATTATTAAATGCATCCTTTACAGATGAAAACTTCAAATTGGTTTTAATTTGATTTGACATGATTTTACTATGAAAATTCTGATAAAATTAACCAATTTTTGTAGAGCAATTGGATCCGGCAATCATATAATTAGGCAACTTTAGAATATTTTCCTGCAGAATAGGAAAAATCTATTGTTCTTATTAATCATCAGGCCTCGATTACAGTCTCTGAAAACTATTGATATTGAACTAGTAATTGATTATCTTCTAATTAACAACCTAAAATGAAACTCTAATTTTAACATTTAAATTAAATTTTATCTAGATTGGAAAAAGTAATTATTAATTTATCTATTTAAACAAAATTTATGCAAAATAAGATTTTTTCTATATTTTTATATATCATTCAAACTTATAAAACAGCCCTCTTACAAACTCGATTTAAGACAAGAATGATTACATTTTTGTCTTAACGGTTTATATGCTTACAAAATTTGATAGTTGTATGACTGTTGTATCCAAAGTTATTGTCAAATATACACACCGAAACTCGAAATTTTGTCGAGATAGAAAACATGTAAGTAGTAGACAACATCTTATCATTCTTCATTTCAATTTCTACATTTCTACAATTCTGCATTTCCTTTTTGTTGTTTAAATTAAAAATCTATGCTTAGCCCCATATATGTATATGAAATCGATATATGAGAAGTTTTAAAAAACAATGGCCTCCTATTCAATAATAAAGCATATTAGTCAAAACATTTTAAATTTATCCTTTTCTTTTCTTGACCTTTTTCGATTTATACACATTATCATTACAAATATCCTTTAAATTTATTCCAATTTCTTTTAATAATAAAATTTTTCAATTCATTGTAGGTGAAAGCAACAATAAATTTTTTTTTTTTGAAGAGTAAAATAATGCAGTCATTTACAAAATGCACAATTTATGATAATTTGTGCACGTGCTGTTGTAGTTTTATCCTATCTGTCGTCACCATAACGTTAAATTATCCTCTTTGTTTTTTTATTCATTTTTTGTTTTTGTTCGCCTTTTGATATCAATTTTCATTCAGTTCTTTATTTTTATTGTTTATCTTGTTTTATACTTCTATTTTTATGATTAGAAAGTGACAATGTCTGGAAAAATTTATTTTTGCTGGAAGGTTGAATATAATAGTTTCCAATTTGAAAAAGAAAAAATTAGGCAAGTGCTATGATGTAAAATAGACGGACAATGAAATGTTGAAAATTAAAGTGAAAAATTGATTTGTGGAATGAATAAAAAAAGAATTTATTTGAGGGTTGTGTTACCGATATGATAAATTTCTGAGGAATTGGAGGCATTTCGTAATAAAATTGCTCTCTGGAATAATTTATGTAGAATTTATCAAAACAGTATTGAATATGTAAAAATCACTACCTTGAAAAGTATAAATTTAAAATAGTTTTAAAAATATAACTAAAGTCCCGTCGAGCTCTGCTGAAAGGAATTCTTTTAAAAATTCTAAAATTTATACGCGAAAAGATTATAAAAAATTTAATAGAGCGGTGCTTTGTTTTCGATATTATTCCAAATAGAAGTAAAACAAAATTGTATTTGCAGTTGCAGTCAAACTCTTCTGAAATGAATTGGCCTCAAGGCGGCTTTAGATGTTTTGTTTTTATTAGTTCATTTATATCATTGTAGTAGTCCTATTAAAGGGAATATTCAGCATGAGAAAAATTTTTAAATCATTAAAATATTTTACAAAACAGTCTAGTATGCTTAATTAGTTTATAAAATAAAATACCCGAAAAAAATAACCCTAATTCAGTTGTTTATTAATTTACAATCTCTACATAATTCCAATTAAATTTAATGAAATATTGTGGTATATTGTGGTAAATTTAACAAAATTTTTAATTGCAACCGAAAATGTGGTCGTCTAATGTGAAATATTGGTAATTTATTAAAATTAAAAAAAATATTTGAACTAATTACTAAACCAAAAACTAAAAAAAAAATTTATTCGAATGAATTGAACTCGTCGATAAATAAAACTACTACTTTTGAGTTATTTACTTTTGAGCAATTGGCCATAATGACAATGGCGTTAACAATTAAAAAATATAGAATCGGCTCCGAAGAAAAGCTCTAGCTCCCGAGAACTGAATTATTCCAAAACACACATATAATTTTTTATAAAAATTAGTTCGACCGAAATTCGACATGCTTTTTAAAAGTTTATTTACGTTTTTCTATAACGGAAAATGCTTTCCTGTTGAAAACTTCACATGAGAACTTGTTCACACACGACCTCTTCCTTTGTATGCAATTTATTCGGTAATAATATAAGATAAAAATTTTTTTGAGTTGTGGTCTCAAGGCTTAAGACAGTCGATGATCATTAAGCAAATAGCAATCTTCAGATATTTTTATTGTTGATAACAAAAATATTATTACACTGATACTTTTGCAAAATAAAATTTTTGTAATCGTAACGAACTGTTGTCCGTTTCTCCCGATATCTAATTATTCCGCATTTGTAGTTTAACTGCATTGATATTGCTTTTGGAAAGCGTTTATATTGTATGCACAACTCAAAATTTTTGAATTGTCCTGCAAAATTATAAATTGTCGCCAAGATTTTGAACCCTGTTTTGTGATATATTAGATACGGCAATGACAAAATACTTCCAGACAATAGTTTAGCCTTGTATTTTATTGCACTAAAACACAAATATGAAATGATTATATAATAAAAATTCTTAAAATATTATTTTATAAAATAAATTTCCGAATAAAAATCATTTATTATATAACAGGACGATTATGTAATGCACAAACTCATGTATTATGTGTAGGTATATGAAAAGGATGCATTATTTTTATTTCTTTACACATACGATATAAACTATAAGAGAGCTACTTGTTTTTTTTTATTATTTCATAAATTTTACCAATCATATGGTTTCAGTTAAAAGATTAAGTATCCATCAATTATGTAACGTGACTAAATTTAAAAAAAAATTTAACTTTGAAATTAATATGTGGGATGTTATTATAGTTTCTTTAGCAAAATATCTTAAAGAATCAACATTTATAGGATTACTGGAAATTCTTTTAGTAAGTAACGTTGACTTAAATTATTAAATAATTTTGGATTAGGGATGTTTTATCACTTATAGTAAGAAGTCATAAGTGCAGTTAATCCTTAAGAAAGGTTGTAAAATACTCTCATGTCTTATATATTCTTCTCTAAAAATATTTAATGTAATAAATAAATGAATAAGAATAATATTTTTTAGATGAAGTAATAAAATGTTGGTCAAAAACCCTAGTAATTTAAAAATATTTGAATCCCTAGGAAAAGTTTGGGTTTGAAGATTTTTGCATAAAAATTTTAATAGATGGCTTCCAAGAATATTTTTGGATTTTAAGTTATAAAAAGAATGAATAAAAACGTATGAAAAATTTTATTGAATTGAGAGGCAAGCAATTTTTCGAAAAATATTAAAGAATTAAAAAAGTTTCGACATGCACTATTGCATATCTGCCCGTTTACCGTTTAAAAGAGCACAAGTATAATAGTAGAAATGACAATTAAGATCGACTTAGTACATTATTCGAAATAAAGAAAACCAATCCTCAAAAAAAAGCAAGATGGTAGAAAAGAAGAAGAAAGTAGAAGATAGAGCCCGTCTAAGTTAAAGGACAAGTCAAATTTTCATACAACTAATCGGTGTTACCCAGTTCATCACCAGGTGGAAGAAATTCAGAAAAAAGCGAGCAAGACCGATAAGAATGCAGAAAAATTCTAGAAAAACAATGAATTAATTCTAATTGTTGTTGGTTGTACAAATTATAGGAACATCTCCGATGACTCTGGTGAGTTTATCTTACAAATAAACCATTTGATTTGTGGAGACTGTAGAATGCAAACTCGAGTTTATTTCTTAATATTCTATTTAAATAATAAATTTATAATGCACGTAAATTTAATTTATAACACACGTGTTGACCACAACATTGAAACTTAAAATAACAACTAAATACAAAATAAAATAAATAATCAATTATGAAAAATTACAAATTGTGTAGGCATTGTTCACAAAACATTTTCATATTCAATTTTCTTTTTGTGAAAGAATCCTCGAGAGAAATTTCCTCCTTACAAATATATTTACAAAAATGTTAAAATAAAGCGCAATTCCTTATTAACTCGGTAGGTATCCATCATTATCTTTTTTTATTTCCCTAAAATAGATTTTCTTTGAATTATGGACGATTGTCTTGTTTTGCTGCATTAATTTGATAAGCAGTTTTTACTCTCCCACATAAGAGAAATGGGAAATATTACAACTAATACTTTGCATGCAGCAGTCACTGCACAATATGTGGTTGGAAATGTTTGATTTGGTGTCTTTGTTATAAGGGAAATGCTTGAAGTTTCCAAGCTTTAGCCAAAAACTACCTCCATTTTATAGATAGGCTTAAGATTGATTATGACAGTAATCGCTGGACCCTATTTCGTAGATTCGTAGATTCTAAGGGAACCGAGTGGGACAGGAGTAACCCCCAAAGCCACCGCAGCCACTTTTGACTTATTGTAGCCCCCCATTCTCCCGTCTATAATATCCCCGTCCCAATCACAAAGCCGGAGATATCCCTAAGGGGGTTGGACAACAGTTCCCGAACACTTAGGGACCCATGTCCAAGACAATTGCGGCGCCGAACAGCAAGTGCCGGACAGTCGCAGAGAATGTGGACGGCGGTCTCATCGCCACCCCCACATAATTTGCGCAGGAGAACTTCCCCAACCTAAGCAGGTGGTACTTCACTGGGCAGTGCTCCGTGAAGAAATTCGCAATACTGCGAACTCGGCTCCCGCTCATCTCCAGAAACTCTGCGGTGAATCCGCTGGAGCACGCCGAAAGAAACACTTTCGCATGACGGCACACTTTCGTGTCCCGCCAGTGACGGCCGCATTCCGCCGCGAGCAGGCAGGCAAGCCTGGCCCCCACGGCGGAAGAAGGCAGACCGCAGAAAGGCAGCGGCTGCACAAAGTCAGCATCAGATCCACTCCGCGCCAGCTCATCGGCAACTTCGTTGCCCGCATGGCCACTATGGCCCGGCACCCAAATGAGAATCACTCTGTTCTCCGATGCCAATTCCATAAGTGCAGCAAGGCGGCTCCAGACCAGCTTGAATGTAACCTGAGCTGAACGAAGCGCCAGCTATGCAGCCCTGCTGTCTGAGAACACATAGATGGTGCGGTTTCTATATCCTTTTTCCAAAGTGATTCTCAGACAGATCTCTATTGCATGTATTTCGGCCTGGAACACTGTGCAATACGGGTCAAGGGTTGCATATACACGCGTGTTCGGGCGGACACCGTATACGCCCGAACCCACACCCGACTCCGTTTTGGACCCGTCCACATACCACACGCTCGAACCCGACCTAAGTACCGGACCACCCCGATCCCACGTCCATCGATCGGGAAACAGAACCCTGTACCTGTGGTCGAAGTTGTACAGCGACAGACAGGTATCCGACATGGTTATTCTTAGAATCGGATCGCTCTCAATGAAGTCTCTGTGAGTTCTGTGGGCCAACTTTAGCCCTACCCCGTCCTCGCCAGAGAGAAGTCGGTAAGTCACTAGCCGAGCTTCCTTCAATATATGGAGGTGCAGTGGCGGCAATCCGATCATCACCTCCAATGCAGCAGTGGGAGCCGTCCACATTGCCCCGGTCACTCCCAGGTAGGCCAGCATCTGTAGCTTTTCCAGCTTGGCCCGCACACCCGCCTGCTGACCCTTACGGCACCATACAATTGACGCATAGGTGACGATGGGCCTAGCAAGGGCCGTATATAGCCACAGTGCTATTCTGGGACTAATTCCCGAGGTCCTTCCGATGAAGCTCTATCTATATCCGCCGTAGCTCTCCCGATAGCTCTATCTATATGGGTATTCCAAGAGAGACGATCATCCAGGGTTACTCCCAGATACTTCACCTCCCTAGAGTAACTAATACGTTCACCAAACAGAATTGGGCTCGTTAATCTATCCTTGCTTCTGCGTCTGGTGAAGGCGACTAAAGTGCTCTTTCTTGGATTTATATTTAACTCAACGCCTTTGCACCACCTTTCCACAACACGTAAATTTTGCTGTAGAAGATCAGAAATAGTGCTCTCAAATTTTCCCCGCACGACGAAGGCCACATCGTCGGCGTATCCCCAGACCCGCGTCCCGGAGCCCCTGAGAGCAGCGATTAGATCATCCACTACAATGGACCACATGAGGGGCGAAAGAACCCCGCCCTGCGGACATCTTTTTGCAGCGGAGATGAAGAGTATAGCGTCAGCTATGGTTGACTTAATAATCCTATCCTGTAGCATCCGATTAACCCATCTGCTAGTCGTCGCATCAATCCCTCGTTTGTAGACGGGATCGTTGCCAGTCATCCCTCCTGGGCCAGGATGCCCTTGGTTCAATGACCGCATTTGAGTGATTCCCAAGAATCTCCGAGTCAGGAAAGTGCGTTGACGCCATAAGCTCCAACGTCTGCTTTCCGTTCTCAGTCATGGAGCCATCAGGACGTTCCATTAGGCCCAACCCGCTAGCATATTTTTTGGAAAGCACACTGTGAAGTCGCGCACTTCTGGAGAGTTCATCAATGCCCTTGCAGAACGCCCTCCACGAGATTCTCTTCGCTTTCCTAATTTCTTTATTGTATTTTGTGAGTGAGTCTTTATACTCTTCCCACGAACCCGACGCCTTGGCCTTATTGAATAGCTTTATGGTCTTTAGTCTAAGCCTTGAAAGCTCTTCATTCCACCACGGGCACTTCCTATTGCTCCGCCTCGGCTTAGCGCGGCAGGCATTAGTAATAGCCTAATACCTTTTGGTTCATCTGGGACGCTTGTATTTGGCGTGCTGGTCGATGGTCCTTCCGTTTCCCTTGCCGCCATTTTCGGAGCGACTTCAGACTTTCCAATGAGTTTTGGCTCTTTTGGTTGGCATTGGTGTTTTATTTTGTCCTGCCCTGCCGCCAGCACTTTGAGAGGATTTTCTTCCTTTAACCCGAACGGTAACAAGGAAGAAATTCAGGAAAAGTCGGAACTCCGCTTTCCGTAGATCTTCCAATCCGGAATCATCCATGGAAAAGGTGATGCAGTAGCCCCCGTCCTTTCCCTTATCCATCCTCAGCACCCTCCAGGAACTTATCTTGAGGCCGGAATGTTGCTTCCCTATCTTGCTTAGAAATTTGTCCCTGGAGAGACTGACGGTTTTCTCGTCCTTTGGTACGTAGGTGACGCAGACATGCTGTTTGGGAATGTCGTCGCCATCCAGTACCGCGACGTCGCAACCGTTCCAAAGCTTTATCTTCGTGCAAACACTGGTTATCCACTCCCTGGTGTTTTGATTGTTGCATGTTACGGATATCCATTTCATCCATGATGGCTACTTTGATTTTCCCCATCTGAACTTCGAATAGCCTTTCCTCTGGATGCAGTCTATGAGTGATTGCCACCTTGACCTGTGCTACTGCATCCCGATAAGAAGTCATTTTCGGGTTTTTTTGAGGAATATTCTCAGGGACCTTTTCCACAACATTGCCCTTCATTGACCTCTTTTTTGAGGGCCTTGCATCAGGGGTGTTGCTTTCCGACCTTTCCCTCTTCTGGGGATGGTCGGCCACAACACCCAATACGCAGGCCTTCAGGTTTTCCAGCCTTTCCTTCTCATATCTGCGAGCTTCCTCTGTGGACATGCCATTCCTGATATAAGCCGCGATACGTCTCTTGAATGTACCAGAGAAATATTGTTTTTTTCCCCTGATGTCCAACCTTTTCAGGTCCTCCTCAGTTTGTTGGATAATAAGTCCAAGAGGATCCTGATTATCCGTCTCCATCGGAGGCGCCGCCTTTTGCTCTACTAGCGTGAGAAGGAATTCCTCCTCTGCGTCAGTCGAGAGAAGCTCTGGTTCCGAAGACCCTTGAGCACTAACTGGGTTTGTATTAATGTTGTCCTTAGTATTGTTGTTGTTGTTGTAATTGTCACTGTTGTTATTGTTGTTGATATTGTTGCAGTTGTTGTGTTTGTCACAGTTGTTGTTCTTGTTGTTGTTGTTTTTGCTGTTATTGTTGTTTAGATTGTTTTCCATTCTTGGTCTCACGAATAGCGCGGGAAAGTAAAGTCACCCATGGCAGAGCCCGGCATACCATGGGAAGGCTCATTTAAACTGGAGGGCGCCTGGTATCCAGAGTCCACATACTAACGACTAAGCTCCCCCTTAGCCACGCAGTCATCAGCATATGCTGTTTCACCTTGACTTGGGACGCCTGTCGTCAGCTGATATAAAGATATAGGGCTGAAACTCACAAAGTAAGAGGCTCGCCGCGAGACATGACCACGACACGAACGTAACTTTGATCGTTTCATTAAGCCCTTTATCCTCCGCCTTTACCGGGGCCCACCACTAGGAGGTGACAGTGCGGTTTTGGGCCCCTGGACCCTATTTAGTTGGGATTCAATTTAAAACGAAGCAAGTTTGTGGGTATAATTTATCCGTTTTGTTTTGAAGAGAACGGGATAATGCAGCATATGCTGCTTGAGTGTTTAGCTATAACACAACGTTTGAAAAAAATTTATTATTTTAGGACAATCTCTATTGAATAATGATTTCATATCTTAAAGTTCTCCTTGCGTATATTCTTCTAAGATCAATAGCAAAATATAATATGTAAATATAGTACAGATGGGATTATTATGGATTAATTTGCATTGAACATAGAATAGCAATTATAATCGTATATCCCGAAACGAATCACACACTCTTAATTGTGTGGGGCGATATTTACATTAGGCTTCATAATGCTTTAATAAATAAAACTCATGCCATTTAATTTGAGATTCAGAACATTATATGATTGATATGTATAAGAATGTTTGAGGAAAGCACAATTTATTTTCGCACGTGCGTAAAATTACATATTTATTTATTTATTTATATACTGGGTAGTGAGTTAATTCATATATATAGCTATATAAGAACACACACTTTATGAATACAATAATGAAATTTTGATAAACAAATTAACGTTTAATAAATTTTTGCTTTATTCTTGTAAAATAAAGAATGATAACAAATGGTAATGATCTCGTTATTCTGTTATTCGCCCATATTTTCAAATCATAAAATGTGCATATTGTTATTTGTTGGTATGTGTGCCTACGCATTATTAAATTTTATTTTTTCTTAATAATAAAACACTTAAAAAACCTGAGCTTTTGATTAGATTCTTGTGTATTAGACAAGCAGATGGACTAAATTAGTCTACATACTTTGTAATAATGTGATAATAATGATTGTGAGTTAGGATGCCCGTATTGTGAATTTGATATGAAAATTTCGAAAAAAAAAAAAATTTCAAAAAAATTGTTGAGTAATGCATCAATAAAATTTTCTCTTTTGTAAACAATTGAGATAATGGAATACTCGTATTCTTTCAATAAAACAAGGATCTAGTTTACATGTGTTAACACATTTGTGAGCCACACTTTGTCGACATACTAAATTAAATTTTACTAATTTTGAAGAACGTAGATTGTACATAGAAAAATTATTGAATATTATATCTTACTTTTTATTTGGGTGCCAAGCACTTCTCTTCTAACGTACTAAATTCTTAGGACCAATTAAATTTAATTGTCTGTAAAATTCTAGTCAGTACTTTTTCCCTGTTGCAAATGTACTCCAGGAATTTTCCTATTTTACTAAATATTCAATATTCCAAGAGAACATGTATTTACGTTTTCTCAGCCATTTCCGGAATCTGTAATTTTCTATACTTTTCAAATTGAAATTTCTCTGGTGCCAGTGGGGCTCTATCAAAATTTTTGTGTATGGATATTTGTATTGGAATAGGCTGCTGCTATAATCGCCAACGTTGTTAATAAATTTTGACCGTATTCAGAATATTTTATGAAGAATATTTCTTTAAATCTGATGCACTGTATAATAGCATAGACATTTCGCATTTGAACACGAGAATTACGGAGATCAAGAGACATTGATTTACCTTTGTCAAAATGGTAAATAATAAAATGTTTCACCAAATAAATCTTAGATATTTTTTACATACATATAAGTCTTTCATTTAGAGGATTTTCGTCACCAAACCTACAAATTTTTTAATATAAAAAGAAACGTTGATTTGACCCTAATGATTACTTTATACTGACATGAAAAAGGTAATTTTATCAATGGTGTGGATCGGCAAAGAGAAAAAAAAAACATTTTTATTCTTTAAATTTTACTTTTTCTTTCAATTTTTTATTAGAAAATATTTTCCAAATCAAATTGATAATTGAAAATGACAAATTCTTAATAAAAATATTTATGAGTATTGAAGACCTTTACCACAACCTTTTAAAAAAAAAATCATTAGTCCTACTTTTAGGATTTCAAATTTATCTACTTATACAATTTTCTCTTTTAGTTTAAGGTTTTGGATTTCCCTGGTCAGTTTTTACTACCATATAATTCTCTACATTATGTATGATTTGATCTCTTGAATTTTCGGTTAATGGTCCTTAAAATGGTGTGCCTTATTATTCTTGGAATTCAATTTTAAGTTATTGAACTTTAATTCTTAAAAAAAATTACATTTTCATAATGCTAGAATAGAAAATGTTCATGTTTTTTGATGTATTCGTGAATTAAGTTTATATTATTTAAGAGCCAAGGAGGGTGTAGTGAATAAATTGATGTTAATTTTAAAATATCGTATACGGGATCTTCGAGAATGGTGAATATTATCTTTTGAACAGCATTTATTGCTAATCATTTTAAAAGAAAACTGCTCTAACTTTATTCAATTTTTCATATTTTCTTTGATTATTGTTTTTTTTATAATTAACCTGGCCGTAAACAGGTGAGCTTGAGTCGCAACATTTAGTTGCAATTTCTAATACCTTGAGTTATGATTTTCCATTACTTACTAAAGGAATTCTAATTAAAAGTTAGCAAATTTCAGTTAATTTATACTCAAGTCTCCTGATATTACATAAAATAATCACATAGGGTCTTCAATATTAAGACTTTTACAAAAATAATATACTTGACTAAATAACTGAATAATATAATCTTTAATATAACGAAAATATTCGCATTATTTATTCTTAACAAATCTTTGTGATAATCTCGGTAACTAAAGTTTCTATATAATATATACACGTAAATACACAGAATAACATTCTTAAACACAATATTTAAAGATCCTTAATCTAAATCTAAAAATAAAGAAGAAGAAAAATGATAATAATGGTAAGAAATTAAATTGAAATATTAAGGTATACACGAGCTTTTATTCTCAATTGTCCAAAATTCTAAATCAAACAATTATTTTAATGGATAAGTGTAAGACGTTCTGTAATTGAATGCTATTTCGGGTGCTCCATTTTGATATTTTTATTTTATATTTTGAGTAAATTGGTTCTGGTAAATTTAAAATAGTTTTTTTGTTGATGAAATTCAATCCGTATTTAGATTTAACAAATTTGGGACCGTGATGATAAAATTTTTCACAATTTCTGGTTTTATTTTACTTGATTTTGCAATGTAACTTGTAAAGTGATCAGAAATTAGGACGATTTTGTTGTCAGATTTGGTTTTCTACTAATTTCATTTCTTAAAATGGCATAGGTGAGGATTGGTCATATAACCGTTGCGTACAACCACATAACCATGCTAGGTTTCAATCCCCATTGCATCTCAATAATTTTCTTGCAGGTGTAGAGAGCTGTGTTCACTTTTCTCACTCTTTCTTACACGTTAATTCTCCAGTTAAGTTTTGAGTTCAGCACAATACCAAGTACATACTAGCCAAAAACAATGACTCAAATTTTTATTTTTAACGAAATTGCAAATTTTTTAAAAAAAAAAAGAGAGAATGAAAACACATCAAACAAGTGACATTGAAAGAGAGTAACAACAACAGAAAATAAACGTCATTAAAATGATCATTAATATTTTTTACTCGCAACATTTTGAAAAAGAGTGAAAATCGTTTGCTCATTTCTCTTTGAGCTTCTTTTTAAATACAAGTCAGATTGTCTTCGAAATTAAACTCATTTTTGCAAAAATTTTGGTGAAAATTCAAAAGTTTTTATAAATACTCAATCGAATTGAGTTCAAGTTATTACACAAGACTTAATTTTTAGCTTATTATATAAGACTTCGAGTCTTATTACACAAAACTTCTTATTGTGATTGAGTGGGGTTTTTAAAATTGACAGAATTTGTCAAAACTGCTCACTAATTATTGAAAAGAGCGCAAATTAAAAAATACCTATTAAATCTTGGATAATTAAATTTGAACTCTTTAACACTATATTATTGAAACTTTATACCAGGTGAAAGAAATTGTGTATATAGGGAAGAGGAGTATTAAATTTCTTCGAAGTCTAACAAAAGACGTCAAAATGAACAAAAATATTCTAATTGCGTCAACGTTTCTAAACATTATTGAATTTATACACCTTTGTTTGTATGTTTGTGTGCACGTAAGTATTAAAAATTCATACATACAAATTTATATGAGTAGATCTAATACGCATTTCTACATAAAATTCGTACCACACATATATTGAAAGAAAATTGATAATATTAAAAAAAAAACATGAGTTCTCTTATAATTTCATATTGTATTTATAAAATTCATGAAAAAGGAAAGGATGTAAAAGATATTTTTATATACTATAACCACAACAGTATCGTATTGTATTCAAGAAAAAAAAAAAAACTAAAATGAATCCTCTTCGTTTGAACTGTAATTTTGAAATTTTATGGTACCACGCACATTTACTTCTTATTCTATTTATAAATTGCAAGAGAAACGTGTATAATTTTTGGAATGGTATTGAGAATTTGATGCCTCATTTCAAGGATATTTGAGAACAAGATTTGTAAAGTTGGTACATACTAAATTACTTTCTTATTATAACAGTAGTAACCACCAAATAATAAAATTTAATGCGAATTATTAGAAACTGAAGCCTAATCTAATTAATTTCGAAAAACTACCGGGATTTCAGTAAAATTTGGAAATTAAGGAAAATCTAGTCGGATAATGAAGTAGTTGTTAGTAGTACAAAAAAATATTACATTTCATTCAAGCTTGATGTAAAAGTTGTGAAGCGATTTCTGTGTGTATAGTTTAAGGGTTGTGACTCTAAAGAAAGCTGTATTTAAAGTAATATTACAAATAACAGAGCCGTTTCTTATAAAATTTTTTATATGAGTATGTTACACCTTTGTCTGTTATATTTCAAGAAAGACATAAACATTCTATGCATACCCTAGAAGAGATGGAACTTCAATTTTGGAGGCCCTCATAATAGGCAATATTCAGAATTTTGTTGATATACTTCACAAATAGAAGTAGTTACTTTCTTTGATATTGTGAGATTTTGTATAATTGACACTCTTTTATGACTCTGATAACCCTATGATTGTGGTTATTTCAACTATAAGAATATTTTAATACACGTAAAAACTATTTATATTCAAAATCTATAATGTTTTTAGGTGGGCCTTAAATGACTTGATTGTATATATATATATAATATTATGATTCACTCGATGATTACATAAAATGTTAAAAGGATATGGTTTCTTTAAAGAATATTATAGTTCTTAAGAATAAGATTGATCCCCAAAAGATTTTTTTTTTTTTAGAAAATTTTCTTATTTTAGAAAATCTTTTAAATACAAAATTCTTTTAATATAAAATGTTGATAATAAAAGTTGTCTCAGATTTTGATCCCATCTCTTATTTTGATATTTTGTACTAAATGTTCAAGAAAGCGTGTAAACTTTTTGTATTTCTTGCATATTAACATAGCTACTTACAGATTTTTACTTCTCATACGAATATAAATCAAAACTGATAGATTTCTGACACTTTATCTGACATTCTATGATTTTACACTAACAAAATTGTGAATCCATGAAAATAAAATTGTATCATTAAGGAAATATTGCTAATCAACAGGTTTCATTATAATTTGAACATGACAATTATTATTGTGAACAATAATTATTTATTGTGAGTAAGGCACAACAGTCAACATTAAAGTTTTAATTGAGAGCGCATTATTTATGCTCAATATATAGAGACTAATTGCTCAATTAAAAATAATATTCTTGTATTTCATTTTGGTTGTAATTATAATTGAAAAATAGTTTTACATGCTCTCACAAACACTCAAAGGTAGATGAAGAATTTGTTTATTAACCGATTATGTTCAATACCATGGCAATTCTTTAGAATAATCTTTGATAGTATCCTCGTATTACCGTATGAAAAAATAAATTTGTATAAATAAATTGTTTTCTTTAGTTTTAAAAAAAAAATTGGGTTGTGTCATGTTTCACAGGACACATTCCTCTATAATATACTTGACAAGATTTTCCAACTAAATCTGTGTTGATAACACTTAATTAATTCAATTAATATCATTTCTATTTATAACTAAATCCCTATCACTTAATATTCTTATAACTGTAATAAAAACTTTCCAGCAAATGCTTATTTAAGAAAACGGAATAGGTGAAAACATAACCTCAATTGCATATGTGTGGAGCTGTTGATAATAGTATCTACTCAATTATTTAAATTTGATTATTTTTATAGGGATATTAATTTTCAAGTTTGTCATACAAAAAGCGTTCTAATTACAGACTTAGAAGAATTGTAGAAAAAATACAAAGAGAAAAGTGTGATAATCTGTTATGCGCGATTAGAAATTATTAATAGAAAAACCTGTGGAAAATATCAAATTTATGGAAATTATTTACAATGAATTAAATTAAAATTTATTGGAATTTCTAAAATATTTGAAGTCCTTGAAATTTCATTGCAGTTTACTAGATTGCAATTGAATTACAAAATGCTGGATTCTTTGAAATTCAATTTAACCTGATAATAAGTCATAAATATTCAAAAGAAATTCTGAGAAAATCAATGTAATAATTTCTTCTTAATTCAAATAACTTTTATAAAAGAGCAACATTTTTAAATTTAATACGAAATCTTTTGCAAAATTGCAAAATAAAATTTATTTAATTAATTGAACAATCTTTTAACTTATTGTCTTATTAATTATCTTTCATCCTCATTCGTTATGCAAACGTCAGTTATATCGAAATTATTCCTCATTTAATTTCATTTTACGACTATTATCCTTATTTTTTACAATAATTGCAATTTCTCCAAAATAATTGCAAATCTTATCACCATTACCAAAGAGATATCAGTGAATGAAAAATGATAAAAGAAAAGATTAAAATAAATTTCAATTTTTGTTTTCCTTATGCGTACTGTTCGAGAGGAAAAGAGAAAAAACATTATAAAATTATTGATGCAATGATAAATTTTTATCAATCAACATTACATGCATTTTAAATCCAAAATCACATGAAAAATAATTTCCTTTTGATTGCATACGCGTAATTTTCTAAATTGATTCACAAATGGCTTTTTGTAAATTATATGTGACTTGAAAAATGAATATTTGTTCTTTATTGAGATCATGAGATTTTAAAATCTCTTTTATGCTCATTTAATTTAAGAATTGTTACACATTAAGTACGAAATAGGTGTTCAATAGCAACAAATATGGCTCTCATTTGAGCTTTCTTAAACTCTGTAAAATTGATTTTTTCTTTACAAAGTAAATTAAACTGTGATTACTTTTCAGTTCTGTGTGGAGGTCGAGGAGATGCTAGTGTATTTTTTTTGTGGGATGTGGGGGCTTAATTCATAGAATACAGCTTCTGAGAGAAAAGACTCTTGTGATAAAGCAAGTGAAAATTGTTGTTGGTCAAGAATCAGGAGTTCAAGTCAGTTAGGAGAGATAAAAAGAAAATACTGTTTTTCATTTGAAATCACATTTTTACTTTGAGTTTCTTTGAAAGTGAAAATAAAATGTTTCGCTTTCCATAAGAGCAAAAAAAAAAAAATTGCAAAATTAATGATTTTTTAAATGAAATTTGAAAAATTTTTTGGCCATCTCTTCTCTTCTTTTCCTTTCTCATTATTTATTCAATTTAATAAATTGTTAAATCTAAGAATTTGTTTTGTAATTTAATTGCCCAAACCATATTGAAGAATTCGATTGAAAAAAGGATTTTACGCCATGCCATTTAAAAGAAAAAAAAATCTTGAAAAGAGTAAAATGAAACATTGGAAACAGAGAATTAAAATTTTTTATTTACTGCAATTCGTGCGGTTTGAAGGGCGACTCTCTCTTTTATAAGAAATCAATAAATGTGAAAGATGATAACAAAAAATTAAAAATTTTATCTTGCAATTCATTAAATACATTAAATTACATTAAATGATCGCGTCAAGAATATGAGACCGACATATAAGCAAAATGTAAAATTGAGTATTTATAATTTGTTGTATTCTAGGGAGTACAATAAAAATATTTTTTCCAAAAATTGTAAGCGATTTTATTCCGTCTGGTAAGCAGAAATTTTTTATATTTCTCTTTTAATTGAAGAGACGCCAGGTAAGTTTTTCAAATATTTCAAATATTTTCTCTAATAGTATAATTTTCTCTAATGTTCGCTTCTTACGTTTTTACTTAGGTTTACAAGATTTTACAGAAATAATTTAATATTTGAAGAAAAACAGATAAACCAATTAAGAGCTCAAGCAACGTATTTTCGTATTACATAATAATTATATTCTGTAAAATATTGCATACATATAGGCGTGCAAAAAAATTTTTTTTTTAAAATGTTGCTTAATTGTAACTATAGTAGGGACTTACCATTACTACTTAGCTTTTATTGAAATTTAATAAAATTTTATTTTAATGGAAACTGACACAAACCATAATATTAATAATTCTCTTAAATTATTTCAATTTTCTATTAAACTATATCTCAGAAACGAATTAAAAATTATTGAATTGAGAGTTTCTAAATATCACTTGAGGAGAAAAAATTAATTAATAATATTTTGTAATTGGATTCTGTAATTTTCTATTGAGAATATTGTAGAAATGAAGTATCTCACATTTTTTTTCAGAAAATTGAAAACTTCAACGAATGTCATACTGTTCCAGAAGATTTCCGGTTAACTCATCATTTTAAAATTTCTACAATTAACAAGCGTGGTTGAGAAAATAAAAAAACAATTTTTCTTAAATTAATGAAAATTTTAAATTAGTACTTATTCTCACCTGTTTAATAAAAAGCGTATGGTATGTAATAAAGCTTTAAAAATCTTAATACCACTTAAAAATTATGTACCCTTTTAAAGTTACCATATAAAGAGCAATTTCCTTCATAGAAATACAATAAATGAAAATAAGAGGTGCCATACTTATTTAATAATATAAAAGTGGAATATGGAAGGAAATATTTTAAATCCTTTAAAGAGAAAAACGATCGCATCCTTTATTTTGTAATATCACTTTAAAATTGTCGGAAATAAAAGGGTTGTGCCACAACAAATTTATAGTGAAATAAGCTTTTATATATAGCTTTTATAGGTTTAAAAGCTATAAAGTAACATGCCAATATCGTTTACGTTTTAAAAAATGAAAATTTTATATTATTTTCTAAAAAGTATCTATTTCAATTTTTAACATTACTTTTAACACAATAAAAATAAAGTTCCTCAACTGTTATGCTTTTGGAGAGTAATCAAGAAATATTTTAAGACCACTTCTTGGTTCAATGAACGTTTATAATACTTTTTCCGTTTTTCCAGAATTTTCTTCAAAGCTTAACCATTAACATATTTTATTTTCAGCCAAAATTATTAATAAAAAAATTTTTACTTAACGTTTCATATTTATAAAAGATAAACTGTTTCCATAGACCCTATTTACCCCCACTAAAAATGATTTTCAAAAAAATTTTTTTTAAAATTGTAAAATCATTATTATTATTGTTTTTATCGTAAAAATAATATTTTTTTCTCCCCTGTATATTACTATTATTCTTATATTCCCTAAGGCTACAATGTAGATTTAGATTTTAGCTGACACTTGCTTAACATTTTATTCTATAACATTTTTGTATTTAATAAAACTTGAGTGAAATAAATGAGAAGAGAGAAAGAGGAAATGTTGTGTGAATTTCTTTTTTCTCTTCATTATTACTTAAAGGTAGATATAGGAAAATGCTTTTAAATGCTTAAAAATAAAAACAGGAAAAAAAAAGGAGAAAATAAAATAGGAGAATTGTTTGGTACGAAAGAAATGTTGCCTTTTTTTTCTTGATTTTTTTTTTTTTTGAAAAATTATTAAAGTGGATGTCATTTTATTTTAGTTTTTGTGTTTTGTTAAGAAGCGAGGAAAAAAAAAGGACAAAAAAGGATTTGAAATTTTTTTTTCTTGCTTTTTTCATTCCTTTGAAAAGGATAGATAATAATAGCTGATGAAAAAAACAATAAAGTCAAATTATAATTAAGGTTTTTAATAGTAGAAAAAAAGGTTTTATTTGATTTTTCGAAATGTGGTTTTTGGTTTTAATTGAAGTGAAGATCGGAAATGAAAATTAAAGGTTTTTTAGTTATTGTTTTTGATTCTATGTGTTAAATGAAGATTAGGTTTCCTTTACGAATATTTTGTGGATCAGATGAAAACTATTTTATTGATTCTTAATTTAGTTATCTTAAGATTTAATAAATTTATTTAGTAAGGAAAGTACTTTCCTTTCAATCCCATACAACTAATTTAAATTTTAAAGTAATCATATAAAAATCATAATGGTTTTTCTTAATAGAACGG
The DNA here is from genome assembly GCF_029603195.1 of Condylostylus longicornis. Classification (NCBI taxonomy): domain Eukaryota; kingdom Metazoa; phylum Arthropoda; class Insecta; order Diptera; family Dolichopodidae; genus Condylostylus; species Condylostylus longicornis. Next base: position 4,705,614 of record NW_026577982.1, read on the forward strand.
TAGGAAGCAATCCAATACAGTTTTCCTTAAATTATGATGACACAATTTAGTTTTAAATTAAGAGTAAATATCTCATCTAGAATCCAACTGAAAACCTGATCTAAATCCTGACCCGAATGCTCAATTCAATCATTTGTCTAATAATAATTAAATTTTTATTATTTTCTACTATTATGTTAGAAATTTGTAATAAAATTCTTTAGTTATTATTAAACCATTATTCAATTCAGATTATAAATATATTTTGAGATGGAAAATTAAAATTTTATTCATTTTAATTTTAATTTCAGCCTTAAAAGCTTAAAATCAATTCAATTGTAGAAAGCAAATAGCAAATTAAAAATCATAATAATTGTTTTTACCTTACTTATATAATTTATTATATAATTTCTCATTTTATTAGGGCATTTTAACATTTTCATTGCGAAAAGATTAAAATTTAAATTTAAAATAGTAAAAAATTTTTATGAGAGAATAAATTATTAATTATTTTAATTTAAATAATATTAATCTCTTGAAATCAAAATTGCCTTAAAATACGAAGAGTGGAATATGCAGAGTGGAATATTATAACTGCAATATAACTAAAATTTACTCAAATTTCTTATTATATTTTCAAATTACTCTCTTAATTGAAAAAAATATAATATTCTTGTAATTTAAATTTGTGTACATACCTTTAATTTATTTAAACACATGGTACAGTGCACTATAAAATAATGGTAATTTACGAGAGCAATTAAATGCTCTTCTTAAATATTTTTTATTATTCTCTTATATTATAAATAAAATCTAAAAATAAGTCTATTAAACTCGAAGGTAATTTTACTCTTCTCTTTCACCTAGTGGGTGGAACAATACACAATAGATCTATTGTATTGGTCGCACTGTACTCTTACCTCATCTGTACAATCCTACTATCTACTCTTTTTAATAAACTATTTAACATTCATTTCTCTTTTGAGATAATAATCATTTCTCATTAACGCGCGTACAAAATGCAAAAATATCTCAATAAAATTTTTCTTTCCACCACATCAAATCCGTTCTTATTTGTCAGGCGTATAGTTGGAATCCCGACTTTTATTTTTTGTTTTTTTCATTTACAATTAAGTTTTTATATTATTTTTCGTTTGAAATTTCTCATTTTACCCTACCTATAAACTTTATTATAAATGCTAAGGAAATTCATTTTAATCCTTTTTCTTTTGTATTTCAGTTTTGTGTTCTACAGACTTAAAAGTCTGTAATAAAAAAAACAACTGTCTTTTTTATCGTATATTTTACTCCGTGAATTTATAACCGAAGCAAATTTTTTCGCAAATAAAAAAAAAATTTAGAAACAAATACTTTACTTGTTTAAATATTCTATACTCGCTCATTCATTTTTATATCCTTAAAGAAAATATAACAAAAATGTTTTACGCTATATAACATGAAAATTTCAAGGACATAAAAAATAAGTGCCTTTTCATATTATTGTATACATAATATAGAATTGAAACTTAAATGATATATTGTAGTATAAGATGAAAAGAGGGAACGGAACTGATGGCAAAAAAAAAACAAAACACTAAGTAATAACAATAAATTTGTAAGTTGGTTGTTTTGTTATACAAAATGTTATACGATATAGTGAAAAGTTACATAATAAATTATTTGAAATACAAAACATATGTTTAATAAAAAAAAAATGCCGTAAACTAAGTATATTATGTAAAATAAAAACTATGCTACGTAGAACAAAGCTTGCCATAAATAATTTCTTTATATTTGTTCGGGTATTTCGCCCAGTTATAATATATTAAAAAAATTTTAAAGGAATTTTAAATGCAACAGATTTTGATTTAAATATTGTATACATTGAATTATAACATTAAGAATATTAAAAGACTGTAAACGAAATGTTAAGTAATATCTCTTTAAAATTTAATTCTAATGGTCTCCGGTTACTGTACTTCCCAAACACTCAAATATAAAATACTGATTTATTTTTGAATATTATTGAGTTGTGGGAAAACTCTGAAGAAAATTCATTCTCAATTATGTTGTATGGGCGAGGATCAAAAAACAAAAAATTATTCAAATTTTTAGAAAAATTTAAAATTTTAGATATTGTTTTAGAATTCTTAATTGTTTTAGAAATTGTTTTAGAATGAGGCAACTACCTCACTCCTAAATTAAGCTTAAAGAGTTGAATCCCTTGATCGAACTTGAAAAATATATATACGCTTAGCATACTTGAAAAATATAAATTATTTTTGAAAGAATTTAATTATCGATTGGAGAAAAGCTATAAATTGTACACAATACTCTCTATAGTGGTGCGTTGACTTATACCAGTGTGTAGATCTTCGTATAATTAAACAATTTTAATTAAATTCCGCAATATTCACAACGGCCTCTTATCATAATCAGTTTATAAGATGTAAGATTTCTTGAAGGCAAAATTTTTTTTTTTTTTTGAACCACTATAGAGAACGCCCTGTATAATAGACCTATTTTAAATATTTATTTTATAATTTTACATATTTTAATTTTCATTTTAGATTCTTGTTTAATTTAGTATCCAGAGTTGCATGACTTTATTATACTAATTAAGAAAGTTAATATATTTAAAAATCGGTTTGATTTTAAGTCTATTTTTTGTTATAAGACACTACTTTCTTTCGTGAACGAATCAATTTCTATTATTAATCTAGAATCATAGATGTTACATATTAAAACTCATGATATATATAGCATATACAGTAGTCACGCGATTTTTTAACATTAACAACTCTATTATATGAACACTTAAAAAATTCACACTCTTTTATATGAACATTTTTTTTTTCTATTTAAAATCGTAATCACATAAATACAAATAAAAATTTACGGTACCAAAAATATGAAGAATATGAAATTGATACCCAGATAGCATGCAAATCTTTCAGAGCCATGTGTATTTTGCTTTATGCTTTGGTAAAATCGCCGAATTTTTGCTATCAGGGAAACTGCATGTTGATTCTTGAGCGGTTTTTTTGTGTACATACATGATCTTAAAAATACATAAACATTTCAATTTTTGGTTTTGTTTTAAGCAATATTGTTGTAGGTCAGTATTATTTTCGCTATGGTTCGTAAAATACGCAAAGTTTTAAGGCTTAATGACAAACAGTGTATAATAGAAAAATTAAAAAAAGGTGCAACTGTAACTAATTTATCAGTTTAACTTTGTTTTTTGAATGTTTTTGTTTTTATTTATGAAATTATGAATTGTGTTTTTTTTTTTATTTGAGATTAAACATAACACATTCAATTAGCGTAAAAATAATGTCTTTTATTTAACCCCACTTATATGAAAACTTCGTTTATATGAATTGGCTTTGCTTTAATTAGTTCATATAAACGCGTGGCTACTGTATATAGAATTTGTTCAAGATTGCTTTTTTATATAGGCTGTTATATTTTATAAGTTCCATAATCAGCAACAAGGAAATTGTTTAATTAAAAAGGTATTAATGTTATGAGGTTATCAAAATCAAAAGTTCATTAAAAAAATTTTTTTTTCATAAAAGTTATTTTTAGTTTTATTCATTTAATTTTTAAGTTATCTTTTATTGGTATATATATATATATATAAATACAGTTAATATATATATATATATATATATTTGCAATATACAGATATACTTTTATATACTCTTTTATTATATAATAAAATATAAATGATCATTTTTTGTTTCATAAATTTTTTTGCTATAATTTTTTTTTTTTCTTATTTTTTCTTTAATTAATTTATTTTTTAAGATTATATTTGTTTTTATAATTATTTTATATATATATATATATATACTCTTAATAAATAATTAATTTAAATTAATAATAATTTTAAATATTTTATATATAATTTAATTTTATTTAGATTTTAAATAATAAATTTTTATAATTAGTTAAAAATTATTTTAATAATTTTATCTGTTTCTGTTTTTTTGTATTTTTTGAATTTTTTGGATTTTTTAAATATTTTATTAATTTTACAATATATTTAATTAAATTTAATAATTATTTAAATATAATTTAATAGTAATTATTAATAATAATTTTTATATTACATTTTTAGGTTTCTATTAATAGACTCTCTTTTTAATTTTGAAAAAAAAAAAAAATTATTTAGAATTTTTTTTATTTTTGTTAATAATTTAATTTTTCTCTCTCTAAACATTTAATTTATACATTTTTGTAATATATATTTTTTAATTATTTTAACTAATATAATTTAAATTTAAAATATTTACAAAATTTTTTTAGTAACAATTTTTTATAAATATTTTTTTTTCTTATTACTTCCTACAATTTCATATTTTATACACAATTTTTGTTTTCTTAGAAAATAACAATTAATTTTGAAATATGAGAATTAAAAATTAATTTATAATTTTTGATTTCATATAAAAATTTTTGTTTTTTTAAATAATTAAAATTAAAAATTATTTTTTGAATTTTATCTGTATAAGAGTTTTTTTGAGTACAGAATATTTTTTTCTTATTAAAATTTCTATATTTTTCTTGATTTATGTGTGAGTTTTAGTGAAAATTATGAGTTTTTTTTTTAAATAAAATTTATTATTTAATTATTTTTTATTTTTAATGAAAAAAGCAATTTTATTTTGACTATTTTGTTCATTTTTAATTTTTTCTTATTGAAATGTTTTTGTTGTTAAAAATCGATAATATGAAAAAGTGATGGACAATTTTCTCATATAGCTGCAATATTATGTTATAACAGTAAATTTAGTGTTATGAAACTGTTTAAATTTGAAGTGAAACGGTAGCTTTTTGTTACAATTACAATGTTTATTACATAATAAAATAATTAAATTTAATTTTAAAATTTTTGGTGGAATTGAAATTTGAATTTTTCTAATTTTTTGTTTTTATATAAATTTTAGTTGAAAATATTTTAACATTTACGAAATATGATTTAAAATGTGAAAAAAGAATAAGTGCTAAATTTAGCATCTTTAGCGGGGAAAATGCTTATTTTAACATTTTCGGCAGAAAAGTGGTAATTTTTGGCAGGAAAGTGCTGATTTTAACATTTTTAGCAGAAAAACTATTAATTTTAGCATTTTTAGCAGAAAAAGTGCTAAATTTGGCATTTTTAGCGGAAAATGTGTCAGTTTTAGCATTTTTAGCAGAAAAAGTGGTAATTTCAACATTTTTAGTGGAAAAGATGTCAATTTTAGCACTTTTTAGAGGAAAAGGATCAATTTTAGCATATTTAGAGGGGAAAGTTTCAATTTCAGCATTTTTAGTAGAAAAATTGGTAATCTCAGCATTTTCAGCGGAAAAAGTTAGTTTTAGCACTTAATTCTTATAATAATGATGTAATGTATAGTATATAAGTATGTGAAATCTAATCAGACTTTCATAATATCTTACAAAATTAAAAAGTATAGAATATTATAGACAAAAATTAAAAATGGTGTTTTGGACCCGTTAATCGCATTTTTTTCTACTTTAAATATTTAAGATTATATTTTGAAAAGTTTGATAATGTTATAATTATGTGAGTGTGAATAAAAATTTAATATGAGTATTATTAAAATAATAATCCCTGTGTTAACTTTGTCATTTCGTTTAAATATTAAGTTATTTTGATATTTCTCTCTCCTCTCTTCTCTCTTTACTTTAGAATATAGAAATAGAGAAAGAAGGAGAAAATAATGTTGAAATATTTTGTAGTATTAAATTTAATATTTCAGAATTGCCAGATAAAAAATAAATTTATTATTTTATTAATGACAAATAAATTATTAGAGAATTAATTTACAAAATCTGAACTGAGTGTAATAGTTATTTTATTGAAGGCTAAATTTCACTGGAGTTTTATTTTGAAAAGAACACCGTCTTTTTTTGCCTAAAATATAATATAGAAATGGATATAATATTTGAATTAATTAAAGTTTGTGTAATTTTATAATCTGAAGCTTTAATAAATTGCTTATATTTTTGCAATAATTGAGGCTCTCCTCGTCATATCATAAATGTGAATAAAAATATTTAATTAATAATTTGTAGTATTATGTAATTTATATTTGGTGTTATAAAAGAAATTTTAATAAATAATATTTGATGGAAAAATAATTTGTATTTGTGATAGAAAAATTATAAACACAAATTGAAAATCAAATGAGTGATTTAAATTACAACTAATGTGCACAACATATTCAACATTGCAATATAAAAGAAATATTAAGTATATACTGGCCAAAAGTTTTAATATTATATTAAGGGGTATAGTACGGTTACTAAATACAATATTTTAATAACATTGCCAAATTTTTTTAATATACGTACATATTATTTACTATAAATTTTCAAGATAACATTTTAGAAAATGGGAAACCGCCTATTGTAGCATAAATGCTCGTAAATTATACAACTAGACTTGGGAGAATAAATTGCAGATAAAATTAAAATTGATTATGCGAAATTAATAAAGTTGCCAAAATTATTATGAAAAATTCTTGAAGTTGGAAAATTTTTTTTTATTTTTTGCACGTTTATCATTAGTATTAAAAATCGATAAGAAATCAATCAAAAAATTTAATAATAAAATTTATTAATAACATTAAGCGAACTGTGACAAAAAAAAAATTTTGTATAGTAAATTTTTATTTTAATTTTGAAAAACTATGCAAGTTTTCTTATGAGGAAGCCATTCTTCATTATTTAAAGAAATGATTTATGAGATTTTTTTTCCAGTGTTATGGTTAATGTAAAAATATCATTAAGAAAAATTTCATATTCGGAAAGTGTGTTTTCAATCGATTTTTTTTGTTTTTTGTTTCATGAATGGTGTAAGTATTTTTTAATGAGTTTTTGCTTGTTCTCTGTTTTTGTTTTATAAAAAATGAACATATTTAAGAAATTTTTATAATTTTCATTATAATTTTAGAAAAATTTTTTATAAAAAACATTAAAAATTTTTTACTTATTTAAGAAAAAAGTATAATATAAAATAATTTTTTTTAATTAAATAGTATTTAAATTTTTTCTTCCTTTTTTTTTTTAAAAAACAGGGGTTTTGATTAGGTCGGCAAGAAATTTTTTATTTTTTTTAATAATAATTATTACAATTACTTAATTTAACATTTAATATTATTTTTTCTTTATAAATTATATTTATTAAATTACATTATTTTACAATTTATAAATTATTATTTATTTTATAATAAAAACTTTTTTTTTTCACTTAAATTTATAAAATACTATTTTATTATTTTGTTAAATAGAAAAGAATTGGTTATAAATTAAAAAAAAATGTAAGTAATTACAAAATTTGTTTAGTCAAATATAATTTTTTTGTTCGATATAAAATTGTTTTATTTTATTAGAAAAATGGGAAATTTAAGAATTTTTTTGTGCAATTTTAATAATATTAAGAAAAAATTCCATTTAGTTTTTATTTTATTTTTATATTTTAATTTTTGTTTTTGATCTTTTCTAAACCAAATCATGAAATTCAAATTAAAAATGTAATCAGTACAATTTAAAATAAATAATACAAGTAATCGAATAAAAATTTTAATATTATTGTAGAGGGTCAAGAGAAAATTTTGCTAAAAAAATATAAATGTATTATATAACTGAAACTCTCTCAAATATTACTATAAAGTTACACTCTCTTTAAAACATATACTGAGTATTTTTGATAATTCAATTCTATTCTAGTACATAATTTGTAGCAATTTTGATAATTTAGTACTACACGGACTGCCACCAAAAAGTATTTTTGAAAATGCAGCAATATTTTGACAGTAACTTTTTTTTAAACTACAATTTGTTATATAGAAAATACGAAGTTTTAATTTTACTATTACAACTGAAAAAAAAAAATATTAGAAAATTTAGAAGAATTAATTGAGTAAGTTTTGTATTTTAGTTTTTAAATTTTAATTTATTTATTGTAATGTTTGTGTATTTTAAGTACTATTGAAAGTTAAAAATTAAATAATTTTTTAATTTGAATAATAACATGTGACTGTGATAGTACTTGGAGTACATCAACTGTAAAAAATTTCCTTTACTACAAGTAGCAACATTAAAATTTTTGTAGTTGTTTTTTTTCTGTTGCTAAAATTTATTAAGTTTTAAGTTAGAAATGCAAAAATACCAACTACATTTTCAAGAACACAATTCAAATTCGCATTTCAATTCAAATTTGAGTCTGAAATTGTTGATAGTGTAGCTCTATGTTCTCTTGAAAGAAAAATCTCAATTAAAGAGAATTCTAAATAAGTATTGTACTTATATAGCAGTATATTTTCTTTAAGGGAGAGAATTAAATTTCTGTTATCGCTAAATCACGGAGATAATGTAAAACTGTAAAAATGAGAAGGAGTAAAAAGGAGTAATGCCACCTCGTATTTTACAAAATATTTTTATGAATCTCATTATTATTGGTTACGAAAGTTAACTACAAAAACGAAAAAAAAAAAGAAAAAACAAAAAACGAGAAATACCAGAGGATTAAAGTTAATTTTTGTTTTAAGGATCTTAAAATTTATATTTACAATTTTCTAATATTTTTTATTTACAAAATAAAATTTTATGCTTAATAGATTTATTCATGTATGCTTGTTTTAACTTAATAAAACAAAATTTATAATTTTTTCAAATTTCTTTCAAAAAATTTTTTTTTTGTTAATTTTTTTTTTGTACAAAAATTTTACAAAGTCAGAATTTCACTTCCTTTTATATTTGTTTGCTTTTTTTTTTGTTTTGAGTTTTTACCTTGACTTTTTAAATATCACACATTTTTTTTTTTCCCTAAATTTCACATACAATATTTTTTTTGTTTTTGTTTGTTTTCGAAAAAAATTTTTTTTTTGAAAGAGGAAATTTTTTCTTTTCTTTTCGTAAAATAAATATGATATAAATATACATATATAAATATATATTATATATGTGGAAATGAAGAAAATATAAAAAAAAAAAACAACTTTAGCATTTTAATCAAAAGCTCAGAATCCAAAGGAATCGTGAGTGTGCACATAGGTAATTGAAAATTTTGAAAATAGTACAAATATACAAATTACTCATAATATCGAAATAATGGCAATTAGTTAAAATGAATTCGAAAATTTAATTAGCTACAAAGACATTAATCCTAGAAATATGCAATTTTTTTTTGTATTTATTTTGTATGTTGGTATTACATACGTGAATTAATCACAATATTTCAGCATGACAGAATTAATTAATAGAGAAAACTTTTGAAAATAATTTATTACATTAATAATAATCAGTGCCGGATCTATCATATATGAAATGAAAGCCGCAAAATAGGGGCGGAATTATTATACGCAAATGATAATGTTTAATATACATTATTTATTTGCTGCGAACATAACAGATCCGGACCTGATAATATTGAATAAAATTTTAAATAAATAACTTAAATTTAATATTCAAATTTTCGAATTGTCAAAATTATTCAAAGCACATTTAATTTATTTAAATATTGAAATTGAGTTATAAGTGTTATAAGAATAATAAATAATAATCTAGTAAATTTTTCATAATTTTGTTTATAATTTTTTTTTGCTTCATAATACTACGTCTGTAGCTCAATTCAATGTATAATTTTTGTAAGAATAGCTTTAGGAAATACAATTATCAAATATTAAAGAAATTTGTAATAATAATTTGAATTATAGAAACAGTGTAACTATGCGAATAAGAAAAGCGGAACTTTTTGAAAATATTTAATATTAAAAAAAATCCTTTATGGGTTTGGACAAAAGCAATTTAGGTATATTGAATTAATAAAGTCATGTAAAATGAATAAATTATAAAAAATCCTTTTTATGAAGAAAAACTTTTGTTCTTATAATCTATGAATATCATTTAGAAAAAATGCTTATCTATGTAAAATTAATAGAGAATTTCTCTATGAAAAATTTATTGGACTCAATTCATTTGTGTTTTTTTTTCTTTAATTCTATATAATTATTTTAGAAATTGATTGTATAAAAGCCATTCAGAAGATTAATCAAGTAAATTTAATCAAGAAGTGATTGGAGAAATTTTATTTATGTACATTACAATTATTTATAAAGACATTGCTAAATGCATTATTTGTGAAAAATTTCAATGACTTTTGAGAAATTTAAATTGGATGAAATTTGAAGACTATGACGAAAATTATGTTGTTTTTTTTTTATGCGTATATTTAAATTTTTTTACAAGAATTTTTTGATTGTATTAAAAAAATTAAAATGGAAATTAAATTTCCATTTAAAGAAGAAGATGAAGTAATATTTTTTGTTCAAAAAGGATGATTGATTATATGATATTAAATTTCATATACTAGTTTGTTTTTTTTTTTTTTTTATCCTAAAAGCGTATATGTTTCCCGGTTATTATTTTTATACTTAAATATTACGTCATTATCTTCTTAAGACGCATTATTCTTCATAATAAACAAAAATTTTTTAAATGAAAATTTTGAAATAAAAAAAAAAATTTCCTTCTTTCAATACAAAAAAATTTTTTTTATATCGAAAATATTTTGTCCCGATTTTCCCCAACTCAATGTTCTTCTATAATACTTTAATAGTTTTAGTAATTTCAAATTTTTTTAACACATAATATTAACATCATCTGAATCAATTTGATCGGGTTTCTTACATTTAAATAAATATACTTCCATATTATCTTTACCTTTAACATAGACTTTACCACGCGGTTCAAATTCATAATTATTATCCAAATATTGTAGGCACTCTTTTCTTATTTGTATACGTCCAGCAACACCAGTTGAATCCATACGGCTAGCAACATTAACAGCATCACCCCATATATCATAATGTAATTTACTTGTACCAATAACACCAGCTGTAACATCACCAACATTAAAACCAATTCTTAATATTAAATTAAATTCTAATAAATCTTTATTGAATGCATCAACAACAGATAACATTGCTAATGAAAATTCCATTAATGTTATAATATGTTCATCATTATCACCACGATTTGATGGATCTAAACCGCTAGCAGCCATAAATGTACTACCAATTGTTTTAATTTTTTCAACACTTTTAAATTCACTACGTGATAATAATTCATCAAAATCAGCAATTAATTCATTTAATACTCTTAAATATTCTTTACCACCCAAATATGTTTCATCATACATTTCATTAAAATTAACAATACTTGCAAATATTATACCAATATTATGATGATTTTCTGAATATTTTGCAGTATTCTTTAATTGTTCAGCAACATGTTTTGGTATTATATTATGTAATAGCATATCAGCTTGATTTTTCATATTTTGTACACGAATTTTATCTTGATTTGCAACAGCATTACCATAAAATGTTAAGCGATAACCAATTTCAAATTCCCGATTAAGTATCCAGACTAGTATAAGTAATAAAACTAAATCTAGATATATTTCGACATGATAATTTTGAAACCATTTAATATCTTCATATAAATGTGGACTAACAATTTCAACTGCACTCTGATTTAAATTTCTTTCATTTAATTCTTCTATACGACTAGAATATACCATTAGTTGGCCAACAGCCATACCAATAAAACAAAATGCTGCCAATAATGCTAAAAAATTTCTCATCCAACAATTTAATTGAGTGAAATTACAAAAATGAAAAATACAAACAAAAATTAAAAATCCATAATGGTATTCGAATGCTTCCAATTTACTTAAATCAAGAAGAGTAAAATTAACAACAATTAATATCACAGGTAATGACATAAGTATCGCTAGGCATGTATGCCACGGATACCAACTAGAAATTGATTCAAATAAACGATCTGCACATGTTTTTGAATTTTTTGAATTATTAATCATTAATCGACTTTTCATAGAATTTGAATGTCGACGACGTATTTGCCTTGTGAATAGGAACAAAGCGAATATTTGAATTGTTGTAAATGTAAAAAAACATGATGCCCATATACGGTACTCTGATGATGTTTCAGGACCGCCATCATAAGTTGGTGTCATTAAAAATAATGATGCTGATATACAAAAATAAACTACAATACCAACAAAAATATCAATGTATGTGTTATAGCGGGGTGTTGCAAGTGTTGGTGGTCCTTCTGATTCTGATTCTGAACCGAATCGATGTGCCTTTGAACGAAATTCACGTTCCATTTGTCTTGATTTAAAAAATAATGTTAATTTATTTAACGGTGGTTTCACTAAATAACTTCTTTGTGATTTCGCATTATCCCTCACGCAACGTATCAACTGTAAATCAGACTGCTTGCGCAATTGTTGTAAACAAGCGGCAAGCGGATCTGATAACGGTTGATTCTCTGCTTGATGTTGTTGTGGTGTTTGAAAACTAACTGTTGGAAATTGTGATGGAAAATGTTGACTATCACATAAAGTTTCTGGATTTATTGGTGCATTTGATAAACTTGATGTTGAACTAGTAAAATAACCCGATACTCTATGCTGGGATATTGTTGATTGATTAAGTGCATAAATTTGTTGTTGTATACTAGATCGTCGACTATTACTTTTTATACCAGAATCTTTTCGACTTGTTGCCGATGGACATATACTTAAACCATCCGGCCAAACACCACCTAAACCGCTAGCATTTAGACCAACAACACCACAACTACTATTGCGTTTTGTTGGACTCTCAGCTCGACCAGCCATCGTATGACTTCGTTGTCTTGCCAATGGTGATGTTTCCGAATTGCCACCACCAGATCGGCCACATTGTGAACGATATGATCCAGAACGGCCAAATGGTGATATATCACTACGTGATTGTGAGATATACGACCGAACATCAATGATGTCATCGAAAATAGATTGCCCAGTCGGTGGAGCCAATATGCCTGGTGAACAACAACTGCCATCTGGAGATTTAATGGTAAGTGATCCCCGGCCATTATGAGCACTATGCGGACTTAATGCTAGTGCTTTCGATGGAATATCTAAAGTATGTACACGTGGTCTTGGTGTTTCAATTAAAACTGGCAATTGTTGATAACCATTTTGATCAATGTTTATGACCTCATCAGTACCCTTTGGTTTATTTAAACAGTTACCTGAGTTATTTTGTTGAGCTTTATTGTTGATTTCATTTTCAGTCTTTTTTAAAAATTTTGGAACTTTCCAGTTTTTCAATTTGGCTGCATATTTGGCTGCTGAGTTATTATTTTCGGTTCCGTTGCCTGTTCCATCTAATGTTGGTTTTGAATTATTTTTTGATTTGCCATTTGTTTCACCATTTGACCCAAGATCATCAGGTTCGTGATCTGAATCTAAACTTCCCGGTAATGATTTCGCTGTGATTATAATTTTTGGATGTTGTTGTGGTAAAATTGGCTTTTGTGGATTATTTGAACCTTTCTCTGAATCTGTTACATTTGCTGTAGATTTTTTTCGTATTTTCATACTAAATGAAGTTAGACGTGGCCTTATTGATAGTACTGGAGAAGGATTCAATGAAGATGATATTTGACCAACAGGTGATGCAGGTGGTACTGCAGGTTGAACTGTTGATAAATTTGTAGCACTCTGTGATAAAACTACTCCATTAATATAGCCATCAGGCGTTAAATGATTACATTCAGACTTGGAAATTGGTGTGATGCTACTATTTCTTGACGTTCGTCGTCCAACAACAAAGTACGTTCTGTGACCTATACCAAAAAAATTTTATTCAGTAATTTTATAACACTAAAGCAAAAATTATAATTTTATTACCGAAAACTTCTTCTCCCTCTTCCAAAAAATATGCATCACCCAAAAAGCTTGAAGTTTCTTCAGATATATGAACTTGTTCTGGTTTTCCAGTTGATTCCATTCTGAAATCATAAAAAATTAGAAACCAGTTTAAATAACAAGAACTAAATGTTTAACTTACTTATTGGCTAATGTAACGTCATTACTCCATACATCGAATTTCACACGCCTAGTTCCTACAATACCACATAATACAGTTCCAGTATGAACGCCAACCCTCATTTTAACACCTTCTCCTCGTTGTGCATCAAAACATCTCATAGCTTCAATCATACCAATACCCATTTCAACACAACATATTGCATGATCTGGTCTCGGTTCAGGACATCCAGAAACACAATAATAACAATCACCTAGAGTTGATATTTTTTCGCATCCATTCAAATTGCATAAATCATCAAAACGTTCAAACAAATCATTTAAGATTTCAACAAGCTGTTCAGCTGTTTTTGTTGATGACATTTTTGTGAAACCGACAATATCAGCAAACAGAATACTAACATTATCCATACTACTCATATGAAATGGACGAAATAATGATTTTACATCATTTGATGGCCGTGGACGCATAAAATTTTCATAACTTGTTTCTGTATTATTTTCAGTTGAATCATCTAAACCATTTGCTCCACCTTCTTTTAATAGCATATTTGCAACTTTTGGTGGCATCACAGAATGTATCATTTTCTCTTTTAATTGTTTTTCCATTTCTAATTGTCGTCTTACTAATAAATTTTGTCCAACTTTCATAAATGTACCACGCCATCGTACAATATTCATAACTAGTACATGTAAACCAATCAAATGTACACTGATTTGTAATAAAATTCTTAAAATTAAAATTTTATAACAAAATTGATTCATTCGGCCGCCATGTATTGGTATCGCTCCAATTAAATATGTTAATAATTCAAATAACACTGAATATGTAATACCAATTAATCCACTAACCCATAATCGCATTGGTAGAGCTGTATAAATTAATAATATAATTTCTAAACAAATAGCAAAATGTCCTAATGGACTGAATGCTTCTTTGGTTGTAGCTAAAAATAATAGTGATGTTAAACATAATGTTATTGCTGTCACAGCTGATGTTATATCTGTATGTGCTCTATAAAAATTTGTTTTTGTAAAATAAAAACCAAATATTGAAAATACAAATAATATTGCATAGGAACTCGTTACTGATATCCAATGATCACCAATTAATTTACTAGTATAAAATGTAAAATATAGGAACCATACTGCTGAGCATAACAGAATGTAGGCAAGGGCGAATCTGTAATTAAAAAAAATAAAAGTAAAAATCAAATTAATTGGAAGCGTGGAATATTGAATTTTTGTAAATTTAGCAAACTTTTAGTTCAGTTAATTGAAATCGTGATCAACTCACTTATTTTTAATAACTGAATTAAAATAATTGACAATATTTAGTAATTTTCCAGTAAATTAAGGGTCTAAATTTATTTAATTTTAATTCTTTTTCTCCTTTCATTTTGACAAATTTTCTTAATGTATTAGGATTTGAAGGATTTCGAAAAGGCAATTACAATAACTTACGGTCACTTGATAATTATTTGAGTTCTTAATTACAATTTAATTCACTAGGTGGATTTCTGTTCTTCCTTCTACTCTTGTATGATTAATTGGACAATGACATGCATTGTTATACTTGAAACCAAAAATACTTAATGGACAATTTGAATTAGCAGTGTACTTTGATTTACCAAAAACATTGTAGATTTTCATTTTACCAACTCTTCAGCATTTAATTCTAAATTACAGCATTAACTTTAATAAAATTTAGTATGGTAAACGAGAAATTGATTAAATTCCTTTCGAAGTCGAGAACTAGAAGCTTTTGCGGTTTTTATATTTTTTCGCATGTAAACAGAAATTATCAATGGATTTCTTTGAAATTTATTATCTAAATTTAGGGTGTCAAAACAATAAACCTATAAATTTTTTTGAAAAATCGCGGTTCGGAAAGCGATATAGGGCTCAATCTTCCATTTTTTACTATATCTGCGGACCTAATCGATGGAATTTCTTGAAACTTGATATTTGACTTCTGGTTGTTACCGAAACTAACTGGTTTACTTTTCAGGGAACTCGAATGGTACAAAGCGAAATTCTACTATGAACCAAATTTACATTTTTCGGGGAATATTTACTACAAGCTTCCTAGAGTCCTTAAAGTTGTGAGGAAGTGTTTGAAACGCATAATCTTCTGTATCACTTTCAGTAAAATAGCCAATATACATTGCAGTCGGTTATGTGCTGTTCACATCAGGTTCTTTTTTATTGTTATTTTGTTAGCATTTTATTTTATTTTTTTTTTTAATCAAATTAACATTTTAATCACGAACAAGTTCATGAGGACAAAAAAATATAAAATTAAATAAAAATGGGAAAGGATTTTGAATTTATTTCTGCATTCATAAAAATTAAAGGAACACAATGATTACAACTATAAAAAAAAACAAAAAAAAACGAGAAAAAAAATAGAGTTGACCTTGTCAACTCTGTGATACCCGTACGAATTTGTTATCCTATGTGCAAATAAAGATGCCATAACTGACTAAGGGACACATTAATTTATGCAAAATTTCAATACTGTCTGTTTTTCAAAATACTGTGTGTGCCAAACTACTATTTAAGTTGTATGGCAGCTACCAGAAAAAGCTAAGAAATTTTAACAAATTTTATCAAACACATTGGCCCTAGTAATATATTCGCTTGTGTGAAATTTCAATACCATAGCTTTTATAGTTTCTGAGATATAGCCAAATAACTTTTGAAGTTGTATGGCAGGTACCAGAAGGAGCCAAGTAATTTCAACGACTTTTATCATACACATTGGCCCTACTAATATATTCGTTTGTGTGAAATTTCAATACCACAACTTTTATAGTTTCTGAGATATAGCCAAATAAATTTTGAAGTTGTATGGCAGCTACCCGAACCGGTACCCCGATCATGTCCAATTTAAATAGGGTTCTGGCACTTACTACAATAAATCATTTATGAAAATTTGGTGAACTTAGCTCAATTAGTTTTTGAGTTATCGTTGGGACGGACGGACGGACGGACGTACAGACAAAGCTAAATCAACTCAGAATTTGGCGCTGATAAAAAACATACACTTGAGTCTATATCTAAGACCGTTATTTCTTAGCGTTACAAACGGTAAGGCAAATTTAGTATACCCTTCGAACATACGTTCGTACGGGTATAAATAGTTTCAAAAATTCAGGAAAATTTCAATAGCAGAATTCAAAATTGGGTTTTTATTATTTAAATTTTCATGACACAAAAAAAAAAAAGAAAAAATAAAGGATTATAAATTTTTTTTTTATACTTTTATTATCCTTTTCTTAATATTCAGTTAAAGGATTTTATGCTATCAAAAAATTAAAATTTTGACTTTTTTCTTTTATAGTTTCGGGACTACGGTGTTAAAATAGCAAAAAAATGTGTAACTTGTAGGTCTGTAACATGATAATATGTGTGTAGGGCCTGTATGAATGTTACGAATAATGATATAAAATATTATAAAATATGTGGCAATATTGAGGCGGGAAAATATAAAAATTTTTTAAAAACATTTGTTTTTCCTAGAATTAATGCTTTAAAATTTAAGAAATTTGGTAGAGAAATTAGTGAAACTAATTTAAAAGTAACATTTAGGAGTAATTCTAACTTTCACAACTTGAGTAGTAGTTAACAACAATTTGAAAGCATGAACCCTTTTCGCTACAAGGTCTTTTCTTTACGATAAAAATATTGAAATTTGTGGTAGCTTCTCTTGTCGTTCTCTAAATAAAACATTTTAGTGAATTTTAGTTCTGAGAACAGTTCCCGTTATTAAACTCTCTATAAACATAAAGGAATTTTTTGTTTATATTGTTAGTTTTTTCTTAAATATCAAAAATTTTAAATTTCCTAGAAGAAGAGAGGACGAGGTTTTATAAATTTGATTCCATATTTTCAATACTATAAGCATTTCTAGCTGTGGAATTGCGTTCTTTGCCATTTTTATAAATTTTTAGTTTTTTTAGATAGATTTTTATTACTTTTTTTTTATTTTATAATAATGCAATAATATTTTTTAACATATGTTACACATTCTTTACAAATTTAGTAAAATAATTTTTCAAAATTGAGTTAAAATAAAAAAAAAATAAAAATTTTGTATCAAAATTTCCTCTTTATTCTTTTGAGTAGTTTTCGTTTTGGATGCCCACTCCCCAAATTGTCACATTTTCATAAAAAATTGTGTGATTGAAATGAAGTTAAAAAACGAAAATTATTTTCATGTCCTTGAAAAGTTTTCCGACTTTCGCAAATTTCGTAATTGTATCATGTAAAAATGTCAAATTGACAAAAGAAATAAAAACATAAAAAAAAAATCATTAGAAACCCATAGTGGAACCACGGCGTGTTTTATTTGAAATTCGTGGTAATTTTTTAAGGAATAATTGCGTATCATGATTTTTTTTCCAATGGTTTTGTAAATTTAAAGAAAATAAATTAATATTTTTCCATTTGGAGGAAAAAAAAACAGGCGGTCTAAAGTAATTTTGTATTGTTGTTTACGTGGCTGTTAAGGGAAAATAATGTCTAGAGTAAAATTTTTCTCAATTTATCTTGAATTGAATTATGAAAATTTATGGTATCGGGTAGAAATTTAAATTCTATGGACGCTAAATATTTTATTGAATTTCTGTTTTTTTAATAGGGAACACGATTTTGATTTTATTTTGTCATTATTTTTTTTTTGCGGTGTTTATGAGAAATAATAAATTTTGCAGTTATATATTTATTGGGGTTCCAAAAGTGTAAGTACGACTTTTGGTTTATGAAGATAAATATCATGAAATAATTGAATAAGAGAACATTTCTTGTTAAGAAAAACTTAAGAAAATTAACTTTGAATAATATATAAAAATTGCATATATTTAGGCAAAATTATTAAAAATTTTTAAAATTTCACTAAAGAAAATGAAATAGCTAGAGCAATTATTTAATAAATTCAGAATTTTCAATGAACAAACTAAAATTAAAAAGAATTTAAGCAAATGGAACGAAAAATGGAATTCTTCATTTTATTGTAGTAGCCTTTAATTACTTGCATCCCACAAACCATCTAATTTTTGTTTATTTTCAATTTTCTTTTTCACAGATATTTTAGATATTGGTAAGAACATATTAAAATTCTTAATGATAATAATTGAAATCGAAAAATATTACGTTATTTATAATTAACTAATGTCATTGTAGAATTAATTTATTGATCAAAAATTAAAGTAGAGTTTACATAAAAATTACATTAACATTATTTTCCTATTAGCAATTTCTGTTACTTTCTCATTATGTCATCTCATTTGCAGTTGTATATTTTCTATATTGCTTTAGATAACACTGTTTTGAGTAATATTATGAAAATGCTGTTTATTTAATGAGAGGAGCATAATAATTACTATTACAACATGTTACAATTACAATATCATACTCTCTTGTTAAAAATCAATAACATTTCACTTGTTGCTTCTACTAATTAAAACTTTTGCTTTTTTAAAAGAGAAAAGAGGAAAGAATATAAAAATTTTTGGGGCATTGTCAGATTATTTAAAATTCCACTTTAACCATGCACAAAGAAAAGACAAAACTCATTTAATTTTACTGTAAAAAATTAATTCGAAAATTCAAAATTGTGTGATAAAGAAAATATTAAAAATGGTTGGAAAAAATAAATGTTTTTTTAATATTTAAATAAATTCCGAATATTTTAAAAAAAAAAATTTTTTTCCAATTTTCATCTCTGTTTCGAATAAATTTTTAAATAAAAATTCAAATGGACTTCTGTTCCTTGTTTTTACATGGAAATTAAAAAAAAAAATGGAAGAAGGAAAGAATTGGTTATTCTACTATTTTAACAAGATGTTTTTTTCTTCTTCCATTTTTGACCTAATGTTAATTTAGAAGTCATGTTTATCCTTCTGAATACAAAGCAAAAATAATAAAAAAAAACAAAGAAACCTCAAAATGTAAAAAATTAAAATGAAAATTTCGAATTTCTTTAGAAACCTTTTTTATTTTTTATCCTTCTAATTTTTGGAGAAATTCCTTTAAAACACAATTCAATAGGGAGAAGAAGTAGCCAGCGTTCTGTAAATATTGTTAAATTAAAAATTTTTTAAGATTTTAATAAATTTTCAGTCATAATGTTTTTCATTTCTTTTGTTTATTTTCTGACCATTTTTAATTTTTTTACTTAAATATTAAATTGAAAGATCTATATGAAAGAATTCCAGCCAAAAGTATTTATAGTTGTATTTTAAGAATTTTTGCCACAATTTTCCAAAAAAGCTCGAACAGTGAATGTGTGAACGTGGAATTTTACTAAAGTGAAATGATGAAAGCCGATTAAAGTCGGCTTAATTTGAACACATAAAAAAATACTTTTAAAAATTTAAGCCAGTAAATATAATTTCAAATGAATTCAATTTATGCACAGTAATATTGGAAGTAATTAATAATCTTCGTAAGATCAAGAATTTTTGTGATTGAATGAGTTCGACGATAATGGCCCTGACATTCCAAAATTTTCAAAATTAATTTTTACTTTTAAAAAATATTTAAAATTTAATTTTAAAATTTTTTCTGCATTAAAGAATTAGAATTTATTTTCGCCTAAGTCTCCCACTTATAGGGTTGAAAAATTTAATTATTACCGCATGTCTCGGACTTATGGTGTTGAAAATTTTAATTTTCGTCCCATGTCCTCTACTCATCGAAAGGTTAGAAAATTTAATTCTCACCGCAGGTTTCGGACTTGTATGGTTGAAAATTTTAGTTTACGGAAAAAGTTCAATATAAAAATAATTTGTTTTGCACTCTTTGTCACACAGCTCCACCAGACATATTCACTTTCGAAATTAATTTAAATAATTTAACGAGATGAACAAATTTCTTGATTCTTACATAATACAAAAATTATATTGGTTCCCATCAAAAAACAGTCATAAGTTTGCATATAGGTTTATAAATTCTGATCTTACGAAAATTTTATCAAACCAGTCAATTTTTCAAGACGATTGTTGTCGGACAATATTAAAGCTATTGCAAACTTCAACTACATCCATACATTGCTAGGATAAATTTTTAATTATCCTGAATATTTTTCAATAAAAAATTAACGTTTTGGCAATGCTGTTATACTTTTTTTTTTAGGTAACAAAAAAAAATTGTATATAAATCAAAAAAACAAAAACTAGACCATAAAATTTATATGTAAAATGGCATAATTTGGCAAAAAGCAAAAATAGGAAGGTTGCATAAACCCAATAACAGCTTAGTTAGATTTACATTTTATTTGATCTATTGCGAAAATACAAAGAAAGAGAACAAACAAAAAATCCTGAATTAATCAAGTTGACATAACCTGAAAAAGAAGAGAAGAATTTTTTGTTTTCATTTTATTTTTTTTGCTTTTTCGCCTCTAAAACATTCAAAAGGATGACTTTATAAACGAGATTATCCTTTGAAATAATCTTTTTCTTTGTCTATAATTTATTTTATTCTATTTTTTGTTCTTCTTGTTTGTTTTTTACCCAAAGAATCATTAAAAAAAAAATATGCTCTAGATTTGAGTTTATTGAGTTCTCCTTGTTTTTTTTTTTTTGTGTTCGTTCTTTGAACAAAAAACAAAATGTTCAAAAAACAAAATAATTTTTTATTATGTTCTAAATGTTCGTAAGAGTATGTTAAAAAAAAAATTCTGAAGAGTCATTGAAATAAAAGAGAAACTTCATTACTCAAATTTACTCAAATTTATACTCATGCTATCGCAACAAAGCATGTAGCATAACATAGCACTTAACATTATGGTAATGTTTGTGTCAAGAGGGGAGTAAATATATAATAGAGAATATTTGTATAACTTTAATTTTTAATTTGAATAAAATCTAATACTTGCCTCATTCTCCCTCCACTAAATAGAATTCTCCACAAAACCCAAAAAAAATTTATAATAAATGCAATTTTCAAATTAGTCACACATTTTCTATATTTAATTTGTATAATTAGGGTACTTATTTTTTGAGTAGATTTTAAGGTAATTATTGTAATTAAGTAATTAGCATAATTTTCACATATATACATATAATATATAACAGTATATTTATAATAAATAAATTAAAAATTAAATTTTAATAGTTTTATAGTGCTTTATACTTGAAAAAATGCTTTTTAGAGAAACTATTATGTTTTGAGTGAAAAAATTTTGTTTTTAATCAAAATTTAATTTTTAAATTTAAATTTTATAATTACTTATTCTTTTACATTTTTATATGGCGAGTTTTTATTTAATATTTTATTCAATCGAAATGATTATGTGTAATGTTCCGTGTAATATTTGATGTTAAATTGTAAGAGCGAAAAATATTTATTAAAGAAGTATTTGAGCTTTGTAATAGAATGGTATAATAAATTCAACTCATTTTTTGTTGAGAGATTTGTAGATAGAGCAAGAAATTTTATCAAGAGATCATTTTATTTTAATGAGAATCATTAATTATTTGCTTTTTGTTTTATTGAACCACATGTAACCATTGTTGTGGTTACAAGCAATCTATTGCTACAGTTATGAAATTCAATATGACATTGTAAGCAATTTTAAGATTTTAATTGGATTGAAGAATTGAGTTTGAATTTAAAAATTTACTTTTAATTTTTTTGAAATATTCTTGAAAATTAATAAATTTTTAATTTTACTGTAGTTCTTCAAACTTGTTCGGGGTTTCGGCCATTTATTTCTATCTGATTCTCTCATAAGTTTCTATAATAGTTATATGAGAATTTGATATAATAGTTTGCTTAAACAATTGCTTACTAATATAAGAGTTACCTAAAATAAGTGAGAATTCTTATAACTCTAAATTTTTCTGCTCTTTTGTCAATAATTAGCAACTTAAAACCGTTCTATCATTAATCAAAATTTTTTATACAAAATTTTTAAAGTAACTAGTTTCTTTTTCTTAATTGTATGGCGCTTGAATCTTAGACATCTTCTACTTTATTTTGGAAAAAATAAAATTTTATCAAATATTTTAAAAATTTCAACAGAAAAAAATTAGGCGAAAAATCTTTTTATTCTTAAACGAAGAAAAAACAAAAATTTAATAAAATCTAACAAAAAAATTTTCTAAAAATTTTTAATTCACATGTGTAACACCTTCAAAAAAATTTTTTTTTATTCTCTTCTTTTTGTTTTTTTTTCCAGCTTATTTAAAAAAAAAATTTCATTACTTTTTCATGCGCAACCACAATAACCGCAAATTGGTTTTCTTTTGTTTTTTTTTAATAAAATAAAGCACCGCGTTATTTTAATATGATGCAATCTAAAGGCGCTATAATAAAATGCTGAAATCAAAGTTGAGCTCTTAAGTGATTTATAAAGAACAAACAAAACAAGAAGAACAGGAAAAAAAATACCGAACAAATTAAAATCTTAAAATGAGGTGAGAAACAAAAAAAAAAGGAACAAGGTACTGAAATTTAAGATGGAAAATTAATAATAAAAATTTTTGTACGAAATTTTTTAATGAGATTTTTTTTTCTCTATATGAAACGAAATAATTTCCGAGGAAAAAATTCATTAAATTGCCATTAGAATTGCCTAAATTAAGAAATTTAATGTCGTGATGAAAATTTTGTAGGGCAAAAGCTACAATAATTGTTGGTTGTCGATTGTTGTTAAATAAAAATTTCATTTATTAGAAACTTATCGTCTATAGTAGAGAAAGGACATCATAAATTGAAGTTGTTAGTTAAATTTTATATAAGATTTTAAAAGAAATTGTGCTCATATTTTAAAAAATTTCAAAAAATATTCAAAATTTGCAATAATGAAAAAAGGAAAAATTCCTTGGAGAATTCCGAAATTCTTTTATTTTTTAAATTCTTAAATTTTATTTGTATTCGAGTAGTTTTTTCAAAAAAAAAATAAAAGATTTATAGAGCATTAAGAATTTTTCACCATTTAAGAGCGTAACTATAAAGCCATTAACTTAAAATACATTGTACGTCAAATGAGTCAGCAAATTATAGAAGAGATTTTTAAAACAAAAGAGAAGAGAGTCATTAAATTTTGTAATGTAATGAAATTTTTTTGTGGTTTTCGAATAAAGCACAAAAAAAAAACAAAAATGAGTTTAAAATCGATTTTTTATTTTGTTTTTTTTTTTACTTCTGATTATTTTTTTTTTGCATTATTTTCCTTCAGGACTAAAATAACAGCAATAAATGATAAGGTAATAAAAAGATAACAAATATTTCCTTTGAAATTTTCGGAATTTTTTGTGTTCTTTTCTCAACAAAGGTTGAGAATTATAAAAAAGAAATTTTTTTTTTGTTTTAAATTTACTTAAAATGGCAAATAAAAACATTTGGTATTTCGTTGTTCATCAACAATCATGATTTTTTCGGAAATGACGAAACAAAATTCAAAGTTCAAACTAAAACTGAGGTATGGTTACCATAAATTACATTTTACACGTTGCATACGACAAGGATAATAATGCAGTCACACGGAATATTCGTCCTTTTTTCCTACTTGTGTATGTTTTAATCTCAAATTTGCCTAAATAGGTTTAAAATTCGAATTGAAATTTATACAAGAACTTTCTGTGTATCGAACAATTTCATGTGAGCTTGCAAAAATTAGGTTCCAGAGATAGTAGCCTGTCCGAACTATATTCTAGAAGTATAGGCAACTGGGTTTTTCATTTAATATCAACTTCTTATATTATTTGTTTAAGTGATAAAAATTTCTAAACTCTACATAATTTTAATTAATAAAACAAGAAGTATAAAGAAATTTTTAATTTAATATTTAATAAAAATGGTATAAATGAATTTAATAAGCACGTTTATTACTCTTAATTATATTTAAACCAGCTAGATTATAATATTATACGAAGGGTAGCATTTAAAAGAAATTTATGAAAAATTGCATATATTACGGGGCACATATTAAATACTTGACTATTATTGGCTTCTGAATTACAATATAAATTTGTAGTTATACTTTAATATTCTCTTCTAAATTTACCGTAATATCGAAACAAAAATTCGTTCTGTGCCAGACTCAATTCATGTCTTTATTCTTGATGCGAATATGAGAAAATAAATTATACAAAGAAAAAAAAAGTTTTTTTGTGGAATTTTGAAGGGGACCTTGAAATTGTAAGTTCATGAAAAAAAAAATGTATGATTATTACCCTATATTTAGACCTTGAAAATATTTATATGTAAAGAGAGCTAAACAAAAAACAAAAATTAAACAATAAACAAAGAAAAATTATATGAAAAACGAGAAAAAAAGTAGAGTTGACTTTGTCAACTCTGTGATACCCGTACGAATTTGTTATCCTATGTGCGAATAACTAATGTGCCATAACTAACTATGGGGCAGACTATGACTTTAAGTTGCCATATCAATTTATGCAAAGTTTCAGTACTATGTGTTTTTCAAAATACTGGTTGTGCCAAACTACTATTGAAGTTGTATGGCAGCTACCAGAAAGAGCTAAGAAATATTAGCGAATTTTATCAAGCACATCGGCCCTACTAATATATTCACTTGTGTGAAATCTCAATATCACAGCTTTTATAGTTTCTGAGATATAGTCAAATAACTTTTGAAGTTGTATGGCAGGTACCAGAAGGAGCCAAGTAATTTCAACGATTTTACGAGACATATTGGCCCTACTAATATATTCGTTTGTATGAAATCTCAATACTATAGCTTTAATAGTTTCTGAAATACAGTCAAAAAACTTTTGAATTTGTATGGCAGGTACCAGAACCGGTACCCCGATCATGTTCAATTTAAATAGGGTTCTGGCACTTGCTACAATAAATCATTTGTGAAAATTTGGTAAACTTAGCTCAATTAGTTTTTGAGTTATCGTTCGGACGGACTGACGGACGGACGGACGGACGGACGGACAGACAAAGCTAAATCAACTCAGAATTTGACGCTGATCAAAAACATACACTTGAGTCTATATCTAACACCGTTATTTCTTAGCGTTACAAACGGTAAGGCAAATTTAGTATACCCTTCGAACATACGTTCGTACGGGTATAAATAAGGTAAAAAGACAATGAGCATTTCGAACAGGATTTTCTCTCTCTTTGGTTTTAGATTTGGAAAATTTTGTGTTACTGAATTTTTTATTTAGAAAGAAACAAAATGGTTACTGAATATTTTATTTTCATATTTTCATGTACAGAATACCGTAAATAAATATTTATTTTTTACTGTAGGTACCCACAAAAAAAATGTTATTTATAAAAATTCAAAAAAATTTCTTTAAAAATTTCATTAAAATAAAACAAAAAAAAATTATTTGTTTTATCATTTTGCCCTCGGAATTGTATTTAGGATGTTATAGAAAAATATTGTGATATTACGGTAAAAATATTTATTAAACTAATATTATTTGGTTTTTATAAAGAAAATGCAGATTGGTGGATTGGAAAATTTTTTGCTTCATTTGAGATTTAATTAAATTTGAAGAAAAAATAAACATGACTGTTCACATATCACAACGGTATTTTTAAAAATTCAATGATTGGAACAAAAATATTCAAAACAAATCAAGTGCCAAGCATAAACTGATCAAATTGTACTTTTATTAACGATCTGTCTTAGTCTAGATATTCTCACATATTCTCTTCACTCTCAGAATTTCTAATAGTATACAATTAACATTATAGTTTTTAATTTTCATCGAAAATTTTAAATAATTATTGGTCATAATTTGTATAGGAAGTCTGAGATACCTAAGGTTATTTTTGCTCAAAAACATAAATTAAGAGACAGTTAAATATGTGCTGATACACTCTTATTAAAGTATAAACCATGCCCATGTCATAAAACAATTATGAATTTACAAATTGATAATTGGTTCGAAAATGTGGAAAATAATCGGCTGGACCACAGTTTTCTGCTTAAAACAAAAAATCAATGGGTGGTTGTGCGCGATAGGATTTCAAGAACACAAGAAATAATGTTATAACATTCTTGAAAGGAATCGATTGGTGTCTCTTATTTTTGGCAAAAACAGAAATTATACAAAAAATGTTGGGAACGTCTGGAATTAATTTATAAAATTTTCTATCTTCATATTGAATTTACATTGGTCAATAAAATGGGTAATAAAAAATTTCTGTTACTTATAAAATATGAAACCACAATGTTAATATTGAATTTAAAAAATATATGTAACGGTACATTTACAAATCTAATATTATAAAATGAATATAATGCATATGTATAATTGTAATGCAAATTTCTATGTATATAGAACCCAATAATGATACTTAAGAGAATTGAAATTTATGAAATTTGAAATTACAAAATTTTGTCAGCAAATATGGTGATTTTTCTCAATTGAATGGTTACAATATTTTTATATTCCAATGTCAAAATGTTTGGAATGCTGAATTATGGAAAATAATTTAGTAGAATGCAATTTTAATTTGAAATGGTAAAAATTAAAATTTTGTAAATTTTATTATCTATTCTATGCGAACAGCGGTGTTCTTTGTTTATTCAGTTAATGCTGAAGAATACGAATTTTAAGGAACCGAAATTTTCATATGATTTACTGAAGTTTTTAATTACTCATTCGGTTCTGAATGACAAGTACAACTCCCGTGCTATAGTGTTGTACTTAACTAAATTAAATAAACCTTTTATGTTTCTCTCTCAATCTTAACATATTATTCATTACTATAATTAAATATTTTATTATTTTTGGCTATTAAATTCTTCCTTTGACTGTATTGGATACCAAATATTGTAATCGCACCGAATTTTAATATGAGGAATTCCAATTCCATTATTTTTGGCGAAATTATTCGGGTTGGTATATAGGCAGTACCTTTACTACTGGCTCATATGTCATTTTCAGTTTTTTATAGAAGTAATAATCACATTCGGAGAAATCCGTGGAAGGAAATTGAATATTCTCTTTGAACTCTCTTTTATGAGCCCCAATTAGTATAATATTCAAGGGAATTGATATAATAAATGGGTTCCCTTTTTAAATTATATATTAAAAAAATTATAATTAACGCTAATTAATTTTCAGCACAATTCAGTTCACAAGAGTTCAAGTCTATTTCAAACTTTTGAAATTTTATTCAGTAGAGACTCTTTTTGTATTTCTTTAAAATTTAAAGCTAGTGCAGGAATTTTTTACTACCATTTCGCTAAATTATTGAGAAAATTAATAATTTTAATAATTTTTTTAATAAATCAGAAAATATACAATATGGTCGGTAATATGTTTGACCACACCAAATATTTTCGAGAAACCATTTAAAAATAAAAAAAAAAAATAATTTCCTATACAAGATTCAAATGGGAAAACTTGAATTGAAAATGGGAAAAAACCTTCCCCTCTTCTCTACCCGAAAAATAAATTTCCTGAAAACGACTGACTACATTGAATACCTCATTCTTTGATGCTATTTTATCATTAATCTTCGATTTGTAACATCAATAAAGGATCAATCGTTTTCTAATCAATTCTCTTTTTCTTTTTTCTATAAAACTTTTACCATTATTTAACACAAAATTTTTCGAAGAAAATAAGAAAAAATATTGTATACTATTAATATCAATGAAAGTTTTGTTGTTGGGCGTGCAAAAAAAAAAATTGTGCGTTTATACAAAAAATAAGAATTTATAAAGACGAGGGGGGCGGGCGAATTTATTCAAAAAAAACCTCCCGAAATTTGTAACATAATTCACACGAGCATTGTCAAACATCACGTTTTACTTTCCGAAATGATGGAACGGGAAAGGAAAAGTAAGTTTTTGATTCTTGGAAAAGTTTTTTTTTTCATTATTAAGGTCTTTTAACAAAAAATATCCTTAACAGGTCCCTTATCCCTCTTTTTTACTTGATTCACATAAAATATAAGTATACAAAATGTTTCATTTACAATAACGTTTTTGTTATGTAAATTGCTTACACCTCATAAATTATGTATTTGGCCCAGTTTTTTTTTTAACTTATACAGTCCCACTTTTTCATCAGTCTTATGTAATAATTTTTGTTTTTTTTTTGGGATAAAAAGTTCACATTAACAAAGGCAAACACTCGTACACATTTATGACAACATTCGAGCTAGGTACACGTTCTCTCTGTTTTTTGAATTTATTTTCAAGATTTTTATATTGTTATAAATTCGATTTTTGTATATGCAATAAATTCCAATAAGACAAATCACTTTTATCCGATAATTTACTTTTGTAAATTACTTTTTATACTTACAATTTAAAAAAGTAAAAGAAACATTTTTGCAATTGAGGTGAATAACAATGACTTCCAGAAATTTTATTATAAATTTTAAGTGACTGATTTTGATAAATTTTAAAGAGTTGTTTTTGGGCGGTAATGCTGAGTATCAAAATTTTTATTGAAAACGTGATGTCTTAAGCTTACTCCAATTTCCTCTTCAATACGTAAACAATTTTTGCAACATTCACATAAAAACCGTATGTTTGAAAGTTATTTAAAATCTTGATATCAGAATTGTAATTATTCTGTATCGATAAACAATTCAGCAATTAAAACTTATAAGCTGAATTGTGTGTTAATACTGCATTATTACAATTCGGATTGTTAAGAGAAATTTAAAAAATCGAATGGAAAATTAGTAGTCGAAATTAAATTACAAGAGATTTTTTATTTATTTGCATGAAAATTTAAAAAAGAGAGCTGTATACGTGTACCTTTACAGTTGAGCTACAATAAAAAACTTGCATTCTGAATATCAAAGCCATTTACGACATTGTTAATGGTATTGCGACATATAATTTTCAATTTTTAGTGACCAATGAAAGTGAAGGCAAACGCCGTACGTTTTTCGTCAAAAATATTTTACATAAGGTACCCACAAAAAAGCCAGTATATTTAACTGAGAGCTTACGACATACGCAACGTGAAAAGGCGGACATATAGTTTTTTTCTACTTTCTTTATTTTGTTTTATTTTCTTAACAAATGACAGCTATATGCGCGTATCAATTTCGTTAGGCGTTAGCGTATCAATGTGCTGGCGTATAAAATTGTACACCGTATGTTATCATTTAGGTTCAGTACTTATAGTTATCCGAACTATATACCAAATTGGTTGAAGTCTGTGCTAATAAAAATATTAAAATAATTTTTCTCAAAATAAAAATTTTGTTCATTAATTAATAAGGAAAATTATTTTGCTCTTTAAGTTTTTCATATACGGTAATGTAAGTGTTATCGTTATTAACCAAATTTTATTCCCTTAAGATAAATTCATATTAAACATGAGTTTAACAAGAAAATTTAATTTAGAAACAATTATGAAATTAAAATTGTGAAAAATTTTTTTCTTCCCAAAGGCAAAACATGTTTTTTACATTAACCAAATAAAATTGTAAAATAAATAAAACATATGAAATGTTATAGGTGGGAAAAAGTTAAAAAGGTTTAGGAAACGGGAGTTGTTTTGATTTAATTGCTATATGGGAAAATAGCATCCAATGTTAAAATACAAAAATTAAAATTGTTGAATTAAAAATTAAAGTTAGTCAAACCACTGATTGGCTTTAATATTTAAATTTTCCATAGGCTAAATATTAGAAAATTTTAATAAGATTCCTCCTCTTCCTAGTCCACAAAAGTAGAAGAAAATTTTTGGTTAAAATATTCTGGAAAATTTTATATATAAATTTCATTAACAAGTTTCTTATTTAAATGAAGCTTTGTTTCATTTAATTCGGCCATTTATTTTCACTTGAAAATGTAAAAATTTGAATTGTTTACGAGGATTACACGGAAAACTATTTAATATTCTAGACCCTCATTTCATATTTAATTAATACAAATAGAAAACTCGTTCCATCCATAATTTGTGGCAGAGATTTTTTATAAAATGGTTTGTAAAATTATCTTTTAAATCAGAATTAATTATTATAACACTTTTATAATTACTCGCATACCGGGGTGATATTTGATCGTAAATTTGCCTTCAGGATTTCAATAAAATTTCAACAAATTCATAAAAACAAAAAGCAAAATGAAAATAAAAAAAACAATTTCTAAGAATTTTTAATCTCTATGAGTAAATCTGTAAAACTGTTATACTTATATAGACAAATTTTGTTATACACATTTTTATATTAAGTGTTAATTTTATTGATATTTATGCGAAATTATAAATTTTTTCTTTTTTTTAAACTTTTTAAAAACTTTGACGTAATTTTCAATACCCTTTAATATTTTTATGACTTTTTATAATATTTTTTGTTAGGACTGAGAAACAAAAATTTTTTATTCATTGTACAATGAACAATTTATAAAAATAGAATCCTTTTTTTTTGCTTATTTATTTTAAACAACGTTTATGTGTACATAGCTATATAGAAATTCATAAAAGCAGAGTACAGAGAGTGGCACACGAGGCACAGTGATGAATTCAACAATAAATGAATTAAAGAGCAATAAATGAAAGAAAAAAATTTGAGAAATTGAGCAAAAGTAATTAAAATCATGAATTTGAGTCTCAAAACTAAAAGATTAGGCTCATGTCTATTGAAATCTCAATTTCCTTAACAAATTTGTCGAAAAAAAAAAACGATATCGCCACGATAAAAGTAAATCATACGAAGAACTAATTGTGATCAGAATACCCGAACCCTATGAGCCTAATTTGCTTTTATGGTGAAAATCAAAATTAGAATAAATTTGATGACAATTAATCATTTCTCAGTTTGGATGAACGCACAATACAAGTAATCACAAACCACAACATTTTCTTTAAATTATAATTGGTAAGGAAATACCAAAAGTCGGCTCACACAGTTAGCTATCTCGTATTTTAATAAGATCAAAGTATTAAAGCTTTTGTAATAGTTGAAATTTATTTAATAATATTCTAAGATGTGAAACAAATTTTTCATACATAGTTAAAATTGAAATTAAATTTTGAAAAGTTGGGAATTTGTGAATGCGTAAAGTGTTGCCGTCATGTCAGGATTTTATTTTGAGAAATAATTAATTGCAAAAATTGCGGAACATCATATGATTTCTTCTTGTTTCTCATTATATAGTCATTATAAACGTAATTATTGGCATTTATTTAAGACGATTTAAAAATGTTCATATTTGAAATTTTGGCACATTTGTCATATCTTTGAAATTCCAATCTCTTGTTATAATCCAATAACGATTCCCGCATTACCTATGTTATAATTGCAGTAATCTTTTGAGGTTAGATCTGTTATAAAGTAAAATTTTCTATCTTCGAAAATACCATCTATTTCTAAATAACATTTGAAAAATTTTGAACTCACTCTGTATGTATAAAAATAATGACGTATAACAGAAATACAATAATATGTGTGTAAATATTAATGGCAAAAGCTATTACAATATTTGACACGTATATTAGTTTATGTATACATATTAATAATATATTTATTTCCTATTACATAATATAATATTGTATATTATATAAATAATATTTATTATAGTTTAAAATACCAATTTTTACAATTAGAATATAAGAACGTGCCTTGAAATTACAATTGATGTTATTTATTTTTTTCTTTTCCTTAAAATTTTTAATTTTCACAGAATTTCTTTTTTTTCTGGGACATTTTAAATGTAATTTTTACTCTTATATTACACAAATAATGAGTTATTTGTGTAGTATAAGAGTATAATAAGAAATAGAGGAATATAGAAATGTTAAAGGAGAGAGCCAAAATGTAAAAAAAATTTAATAAAATTTTGTTATCCTTAAAATAAATTTAAGGGATGTTATGATATGAAAAGGATGAAGGATGTTATTTATTTTCTTAATGGAAATTTTATGAATTTTTGTTTTGTGTATGGCCTTTTGTATTTATTTTTGTAAAAATTTCTCTTACATAGCTATTATGTAATATGTTAGAGAGTTAAACTTTATAGATGGTGTGTAGAGTGTAGAAGATTATTCTAATTAAATGGAAATTATTCTGGTATTTATTTACACATTGTAATTTATCACATTGAGAATTTAGTAAAATAATATTAAATATTTAAAAAAAATTAAAACTTGAAATGGAAAATTTTATTAAATTCACAGCTGAGAATTTACGGGATAAAAAAAAAATTAATTTTTTATAAATTGGGTTGTTTTTCTATTACAAATTTTTGGTGTTTTGTTTTGGGATTAACTTAAAAATATTCGTGTTAATTAATTAAGAGTTTTGAATGTTAAATTAAAAATGTATAAAAATATTTAACTTTACACAATTATAACAGCAATTTTCGGGAAGATCATAACGTACGATGAAAGTTGACTTTAATAATATTAAAATTAAATTCAAAATGGAAAAACTTTTTTGTGTAATTTATTAAATTAATCCGTGGGAATAAGAAGTGTTCAATATCAGAAGTGTATTGAGTTATTGGAAAAACCTGTATTCGGTATTCGTCAGTAGTTTTAAGAGTCAAATCAATTTGTCGGTACGTCAAATTTTGCGGAAAGTATAAATGGGTTTAACAGGAAATTTAAAAAGCACACATTAAAAGTTTGCACAAGCTCAACATTGGTTTGATATTAAAAATTTTGTGATAAAAAGTTGGGGTGAGAAAATTAATTTGTACCTACCGATGGCACAAGAAACTTCTGCTAGAGCATATTTGCGATCTGGACTCTAGATTCTAGATCATAACAAGTTACAAATAGCTGCGGAGGCCAGGGAGGAGATACTTTCTTGCCACTTGCCTTTTAAATCTACAAACTACAAATTGTACTATAAAAATCAAGGACAATTGAAGATGAAATTATTCAAAAATATTTGGAAATAAACCGTAAGACATTCTTATTATTATTGTTATAAATATCTCATAAACTGTTATATGTTTTCTTAAAATTTTTGAAAAAAAAAATCAATTTCTACTCTATTGTGAAATAGTTAAACCATTTCAGAAATGCACTTTTGATTTATTAATATTCAAACAATTAACCCCATTTTAACATTATCCTTAATCAAATTTCTATTATACATATGTTTTCTTTAATTCACATTTCCTTTAAATTCTCCTTAATATATTTTCTTTAAAAGCAAAGAATTTTTATAATCCACGTGGGTGAAAATAAGAAAAATCCAAAAAAAAAAAAAAGCAAAAAATTAAATTTAATAAAAAAGAAAGAAAAAGTGTAAGAATTCAATTCGCATTCATCTTTTCATTTTCATTGTAACATGCACACATACATATACCTATTCTATATTATTGAAATTTATTCCTTTCAACAAAAATGAAAATATTTACTTATCCTATGTATGTACATATCTATGTACACATTATAAATATAGACTATGAAGGAAATAAATAGAAAAATAATGAATTGGAAAATTTATTCTTAGAAATAGCAAAGTTCTTCTCTTTGTATACCAAATACAAAATACGAATATGCTTCTATATAAGTAATTTTTAGATAAATAATGACTTAAGTAATTGAAAATAGAACAGAAATTCAGAATAAAATTCAAATTAAAAATGGAATAATAAAATAATTTACAAAAATGAAAATAGAACGAGACTCTTTTTTATCCAACATTAATACCATGCTGTTCTTAAGGAGTTCTTCTTATGTATATAACAAAAATATGCATAATAATTATGATTAACGTTCTTATTTGTATAAGCTATGTGAATTTTTATGAAAATTTTGAAGAAAAACTGATACGTTCTTATACGAGTATACGATGTCGTTTAAATACTTGAAAATTAAAGATTTTTCTCAAGATCTTTAATAGTATTTTATAAATGAAAATTGAAATGTAAAGTAAAAGGATGTTAAGGATTTATAGTGTAGCTTATAATTTGTTGACACCTTCAACTAATTGAAATTAATATTGCTTGGTTTTAAAAATGTTTCATTGTGTTAATTTTAATTTAAACATAAGAACAAGAATCTGAAACTTGAACTGTAGAAGGATGACTGATACTTTCAGTCAAGTTTAAAGAAAATGTTTTACTAGTATAAAAACGAGATTAATACTGGAATGGGAGTGGAAAATATGTAAAATATTTAAAATATTCTAAAAATTTTGATTTTCGTTTTGGAACCTCTTAATAAATTTAATTTTTTTTGTTCTCAAATTTTTACAATTGGACTGCATACAATTGCGTTATAAATGAATTGATTACATAATGGTCAAAATGGTACTGCATAAAATTGTACTGTGCATGAACAATATAACATATTGTGTCTGAATTTTTTTAGAAAGTAGCTCGAACAGTTTATTAATTCATATTAAACTTATTGAAGCATAGGCAATCTTAATATGAGAAGAATATTCAAATCCAAATGAATTATATTGTCTAATTGTCTCATATATTTTTCGTCTTATATCATAGTTTTCAGTATGAATAGTAATAAATGATGATGTCGAGTTTTTTTTCGCATATTCCATATGATATCGAATGGTTTTATTTATTATTTCTTACATAAATATCTACTGTATTTTCGCAATTTTTAATTACACATAAATTTCTACTTTTTAAAGTAAATTCTTTCGGATATATTCTCATATTTCGGATTATTACCAAAATTTTTTGATTTTAAAATTATTTTATTTTATACTAATACTATTCAATTATATTTGAATGGAATTTGAAACTCAGTAGCCCCAATTGAATACAATATTACTATAAAACAAATCTTGAACAAATAGCCATAATATCTTTATAGAATTCATAATTTTCTGAAATATCTTAAAAATTGTGAAAATATAAGGATAATTTCCCAAAATATAACAGTTTATACATGGTTTTATAACAATTTAGTTCTTCTTTTAAATTCTTTAAAAGTTTAAAAATAAATAAAAAATTAAGGATTCTTTTTCTACAAAAAAAATTTTTCACTTTAATTGTGGTTACGTTTAATTTATCATACAAAAGTATTCGAATCCAATTGATTATTATGCGGAACTTAAAAAAGAAAAAAATAATTTTTTCCTTTATTGATTTGTGAACAAAAATAATTTTTCAATTCATTGAATTCATTTTTATTTTATTCTTTTTATTTGTTCAAACAACCCACCCACCTACCCTACTATTTTGTGGTATATTAAGGGGGGGGGAGGGGAATAATTTTCCAATTTTATCATAAAAATGCTTGCATAGTCATATTTTTCCACTTAAATCGGCTCCTTCTTTTATTTCAAATAATAATAATAATCGAATTCAATTGATAATAATCAAATAATTTACTTTCAATTTTTTGTTATTCTTTTATTTTATAAGAATAGTAATAAAGTAAATAAATAGCAATTTTTCTTTTTTTTGTAATTCAGAGATTGCGTTTTTATTATAGAAATTGTAATGAAAATGTTGAATGTTGAATATTTTTCCAATAAAACCAACAATAATAGCAACAATAAATAAATTATAATTTTCATTTAATATCCGACAATATAAAATATACAAGTATCCTTGAAAAATATCCTTTTTTTTTTTGTGTTTTGTTTTCTTTGGTTTGGTTTCGTTTATTTGGATGATATCATTATTATATGATAATTATTATTTAACAAATAGTAGAAAATTAAAAAAAAATGTTGAAATAATTGTTGGTTTGTTTTACGTTCGTAAAGTAGCAGTAAGTACAATATTTGTACATGTGTTGGGAGAATTTTCAAACAGTACAGGACTTAGTTTATCTATAGGTAGTTATATGTAGTGTATTGAAGAATTAAATTACAATGAATTTTATATAAAAGTTTATTATCTTAATAAGGAGTTTAAAAATAGCCGGAATGAAATTTATTCCGTGAACAAGAATACGTACAACATAATTATTAAAGTAATTATAGTAATTAATAAAATAATTACTAAGACTTTAGTTTCATGTAATTATTATTGTTTTTCTTGAAATATTTTGAATGATAGCTATTTAGAGGATATTTTTATAGTGAATTTTTACATAATTAAAATTATTAAATATTTAAATTTTATTAAGAAAATTTCTTTATTTTCACAAAAAAAAATGGGAAAAATTAAAGATTTCAGAAAAATCCTTTCTAATTTAGGATTAGTCAAATATCATTATAGGAATATTATCGAGAAGATTTCGCACTTTTCTCCAAAATCTATTCTGATGCAAATTATTGCATATAAAAATTGATATTATAAGAGTTCAAAATTCAGTATAATTTTGATACAGGTCTTGAGTAAAAGATGTAATGAGAGCTTTTCGAAATTTGTAATTTCTTGACAAATATATTGAAATTTTTTAATATATTGGGAATTTTTAATAATATTCGAAAAATGAAGCCGAATAATTCATTTCGTTTTTCTTTTAATTATGAAATACCGGCTATCTACTCTTGATATGCAATAATAAAAGGGACTATAATTTTAGGACCAAGCACAATTGTGCATTTTGAATAAAACAATTTAATATTTAATTGATAAATTATTTTCCAAAAATTACAAAATAAAAATGAATATTAATTTTTCTTTTTGTGATCACAACACACACATAATTTACATTTATTTACTAATTAATATTAATGTGAATTCACCATATGGTAGATATATGAATAGTGAAATTTTCTTTAATAATTATTCATATGATTAATTATTTTTAATTCAATATTATTGTTAAAATTTAAATCTGGTGCACAAAAAGTCAATTTCTTAAAAATTTAAATTAAACACAATTTATTCGTAAAATTGCATACTTTTAGGGGATCATATAAAATTAAACTGAGCAAAAATAAATTAAACAAATTCGAAAGTGAATTTAAAGGATTTAATTTCAAAGAATCTTTTTTAAGATATTAAAAATTTGATTTCACATAATATATAGTTGCTCTCACGAAATAAACGCACATTCACTCTTATAATATTTAAAACGTATATATAACTACTTAATTTTGATTTATTTTTAATCTACAATAAAATGTAGACGTCATAACATGAAAAAACTGGAACCAATGTAATAAAAAGAACACATAAAATAAAACAATAGCAATCCTTTATAAAATTTCAAATAAAATGTCCTTATTACATAAAACATAAGGTATATTAAATACCTACCTACATTAACTGTACTTTTATCCTAAATTATGTTATAAAAATTTCTACAAAAAAAAATTTTTTTTATTCTTGCTTTAAAAAGGACGAAAATTTTATAGGAACGTTGATAAATTTTTAAATTAAATTATTTTAAGAGTAAAAAAACAAGAAAACGATATAAATTGTATTTTGATGATTCATTCCGGAAAACCTATGTTACACAGAATATTTTCTTATTTATCAAAAATTTCAATTCATGTCCTTTTTCCATTTCTAAATTTTTATTCAAATGTAAATGTCAATATAAAAATCATTTTAACATTACAAGGCAATAGCATTTGATTTTGAGCAGAATGGAATGAAATGAGGTTGTAGAATTTAAAATTTGTAAAATTCATTCTAAATACAATTGGTTAATATATTTATAATGATGTAGGGTGTTACAATAAAATGTTATATTTGTATAAGGAAGTTGGTGTTTTACAAAATTTATAAGACCCATTTTTGAAATCTGTACGGTAAAATCAGTAATTTGTATTAAAAGTTGTTGAAAAAATTATTAACGAATACTCAAAATAGGCACACTGCCTTGTAAAAGTTCAAAGTAAAAGGTTGACCTCGAATAAATCATATAATTAATTGCTATTTGCACGGTTTCTTCCACTTTCCGGCAAAACAATTGTTATAGAACTTATAAATTTTACTAGCCGCCTGCCAAATTGTTGGTTTAAATATACTGTCCTGCCCTCTTAAAGGGCGAATTACAGAGAAGGTCCGATGACACACAGTGTCCACATATTCGTTATCATATCTCTCTATACATGATTAGAACCTATGTTAGCACCACTCTATCATTCCTGCTCTGATTCACTAGCCACTATTAAATAGCTTTACGGCATAATTAGACACGAATTATAACCACTCTAATTACAGTGGGCAGACTATTTAACAACAGATTTATGGTTTTACTTGACAATGCGCTGCAGATATTCTCCTGATTTCGCAAATTCAAACTTAATACTTATTTACTCCCAGAAATGATTAAACTCAATTTTTTAAATAGTCTAAAGAGCCGTCTTATTAGGAAAAGTGTTACCAATAGCGGTCATATTAGAAGTGTTTTTATTTAGGGCGGAAAATACTGGTCCCTACTGTATTTTGTCATGAAAGACCACATTTCGAAAACTTAAAAAACAATTTCATTAAAAAATATTTTCTAATACAAAAATTTCATAAAAATT
The DNA here is from genome assembly GCF_029603195.1 of Condylostylus longicornis. Taxonomy (NCBI): domain Eukaryota; kingdom Metazoa; phylum Arthropoda; class Insecta; order Diptera; family Dolichopodidae; genus Condylostylus; species Condylostylus longicornis. Next base: position 4,744,798 of record NW_026577982.1, read on the forward strand.
TTTTATTAAATATTTTTCATTTAAATTTTCTTCCTTATTAAATAGTTTACCCTTAATCTTTTCATTCACATACATACGTACGCATTAATTAATATTGAATTTAATTCAATAAACAAAGAAAAAAACAAAAACTCTCAATTCTCGTTCATTTATACTCAATTATGTAAGATATTAGAAAATTTTTTCATAATACAAAATAATATTTTTCAACTACGAGTAGACTAAATAAATATAATAAAATACACGTACATACTTATGTGTAAGGATATTATATATAAACATTTCAAGGATTCTAAGGAATATATAGAATTTTTTTTTTCGAATCGTTTTCAATTGTACATTTATACAAAAAAAAATTCTATCATTAAAATCATATACACGTACACATACATATAGATATATATGAGTTCAAGTTCAAGGATGCGGGATAAAAAAAAATATCAGGTGCCTACATAGAAAACTTGTTAAAAAAAAAAACAAATCGTAATAATAAGGAGAAAAGCTAAATTTTGTAGACTACACACAATATTATTCGAGTATATTGTCTTTAAAACCCCAAAATAAATAAATAAATAAGAAATAAATGAAAAATAATAAAGAGAATACAGAAAATACCGTAATAAAAGGACCACAAAATATTTGTTTTGTAAACAATAAAAATGAACAATAAAAATAATAAAAATTTTCATCAGGATTCAATAATTTGTCGCTTTTACCATTGCTTGTTTTTCTTTTCTTCTTCCTCCATTGTGTTCTTAATTCACATTATAAAGGTGTTTTAATAAAAAGGAATAAAATTGAAGAAAATAGGTAGGTAATGAGAAAATAATAATAATAATTTTATACAATTATGGTATTTAAGCACAAATTTTAAATGGCACTTTTGGAAGTTAATCATCAGTGAAATTAATAAATTCACGCGCAGACATTTTTCTTAAGAATTTTTTTTTTTTTTGGTAAGAAAAGTGCCTTTTCGAGAAAATTGTTTAAATTATAATTATATTGCATGCTTAATAAAGATTACTTTAATTTTTATTGCAAATTTTTATGATTTGTATTGACTGTAAGGGACAGAAGTTCCAATTTTTAATTCTGAAATTATTATACTCTGAGAATTTTAGTTTTCCGTCGAATAGTTAAGTCAACGGCGTAATGCGTGATAAGGAATAACAAACCTACAACGTACGCTTTACATGCGGCTATAATTATTTTATAGGATAGAAGACTATCTTGTTTTAGGCAGACTTGCCTGTTTTATCCAATATTCTCTTTTATGGATTTTGTTGCTCTTGCGATGTTGTGGTCAAGCACTCGTGCTATCTTTAGGTAATCTCACCTGTGGTCTTTTAGTATCGGACTTATTAACCACGGTTATTTTGTGTAGTTGGTTTTCGTTCATCTTATTCACATGACCCCTCCAGTAGTGCCGTCAGCATGTTGTCTATTGAACGACATAATGAATTTTGAATTCTTCTTTTATATTTACACTTCTTTTTTTATCGAAGAGAGTGTACAATCAAATATTTTGATTAAGATAAGAAAAGCGAAAATTTATTATTTCATCCCATGCAAATTAAACTAAGAAATTTCTCTATGAACGTGTGACTTGCTATTTTACAAACAAATATTTTTCTAGTGCCAAAATTATTTTTAAGGCAAATGTGTTTATGTTTTAATTTTAAACAGAACCGAGCCTGGCTTTTAAGTTCATAATAGTTAAATACTGTCAAAATATTTTCCTCCACCATCATTCATAAATATTTTCATACAAATTAAATTTTCATATTAATTTTTTGTATAGTAAAATTTAATTAGTAAATTTAATTTTCAATATTATTTAAATTGTTAAATCTGTCTAAAATTTACTAAATTATTGAAATAAAATTAAATATCATTAAATTTTTATTTATTAAATTTTTTCATTTTTAATTCAAAATATTTGAATTTAATTGGCGAGAATAAAAATATTAAAAATGAAAATTACAAAAAAAAAATTGCATGAATACAAAATAAAATCTATTTAATATTCTTTTAATATTTTCACATGTCAAATTCAAAATACTGTTATATACTACATTATACCATTAAATTTTCATATCTCTACTATACTCTATGCTGCCGCTAATACCATACTTTGCATATTATATCTACTGTTATAAAAAGTCCTTTAAATGAAAATTACAAAATTTTATCAAATAAAAATTACATGTACATACTATGTGTAATATGCATGAAAATAAAAATTTAATTTTATATTATCATTAAAATATTTTCAACGTTATACCCAATCATTTTCATCATAATTATCATAATCAATATACTGTTATACATACTATTGTGTCATTATTATTATTACCTACTTATACCATCAATATCATAATTTTTTTTTTTTTATATAATTTATCATCATTAGGTAAGTATAACATTTGATATCATTTTGACTATATAATATAATATTATTGTTATACACCGTATACTCGTATGTATGTAAATATTATATTATAATATTAATGTGTATATAATATATAGATTTACATAATAATTATAATAATTGTAGAAAATTTTCTCGAAAGGTTGTAATTTTTTTTTTTAAATTGTTTCCATCTCTCGTATGGTGTATTGAGAAAAATTTAATGTGTTGAGATTTTAGAGAACGTTTGTATAATATGAGAGAAAATTATAAATGTCGCTAACATTAAAAATGCAGTATTAATGTAGTATTGTAAAATACTTGTATCTGAAAAAAAAATTGTAGAATGAAAAATTTATACAATGTAGCAAGATTCAAATTGGTGAGAAAGGATGATTTAACCACACAGTAAGAAAGAAAACAACGTAGTGGAAAAAACCAAGGCTACAATGGAGTCGTTTTTTAAGTTTTACTATGGTATTAATAGTGCAATTAAATTGTTGTAAAATTTTCACTGAATTGTTGATGTCACGGTATATTGAAAGAGTTCGAAAATTATAGGAAATTTATTATAGGAAAAGTAGGTGATTGCAATAAAAAAGTTGTATATATCAAATTCGACAGCTCTGCATTTTATTCTAAATTCTATTTGTATATTGCTTAATTTACTTTCTTTAAAAGTTTTATACCATGTAAAATCATTTAGTTCTGAAGTAATAGCTCTCAATAATTATGATTTTAGTTTCGAAAGTCTAGAAATGTTGTTATTTGTTTTAATATTATTGGTAAATTTTAAATTTTAGTGCAATAGGCCGATTTTCGGTAATAATATCACTTAATTCCCTTATTTAAAAATACCTTGAAAAATTTCAAATCTTGAGTTTTATTATAGATCTTTAAGACCTCTGTAACATTCAAAAAACTCTTAATTTAATTTAAACAATTAGAAATGAAAAAAATGAGTCACAACTTTTCATGGTCATTCCATTTTATTGTCATAAAAATGATGTATGTATGTATTTTGTATGTGCTTCAAAATAAAAAAATCATTAAAAATTCCATAAAAATTTTTTACCATAAAATTTAAAAATATTGACAAGCCTTCAAAAAAAAAAAGGAGCCTTTTGAGACAAAAATTTAAAAATTCGAATTCATATGAGAATTTTTTAAAAAATTTTATCTTTATTACCCACAATTCCCTTAAACATACAATGTCGGGATAACAAAAATTTTATTTTTTTTTTATTTTAATGTGGTAACCAGCCATTTTATGACTTTTGATTCGTTTTTGTTTTATTATTATTATTATTATTATTATGGTGCTTAGAAAAATTAACAAGAAAAATAACGATATTATGTTACCGTTTTATTTTTATGTCATAAGAAGAAAATAATTTTAATTGACATTGGGTCATATGACAACGTTATTTACTGAAGTGTGTATTGAAGACGGAAGGGGCAGGGGGAGAGGAAAACAATTTATTATCATCATTATATAGTCTATGTATAAAGTATATATAGGAAGTATTTATAAAGAAAGAAAATTTTATACAGGTACAGGTGAAAAAATGAAAAAAGGGAAACAAATCAAGCAACAACAACAGAGACAAAAAAGAAAGAGAAGAAAATATTTCAAATAGTGATGGTGGGGAAATTTGAAATTTGACCCAATTTCATTAAATAAAGAAACACATAATATAAAATACGCAAAATTTATTGTAAAGGAATAAAAGAAAAAGGATATTTGCTATAAAAAGAATAAGTCAACAACAATTTTTGTTATTGTATTGTCTGTTGTTGCTGTTCTTGTTGAAAAGCGGATATTAAAAAAAAATAAAGAAAAAGTGTCGGTGTTATGAATGCTTTCATTGAATTTCATGCGGTTTCCCCCCCAATAAAACTTGATTGTTTTACTTTGAATATGTCATACAAATATGCGAGAATCCTTTTTCCAAGCAAATTTGTAAGGTTGTATAATATTTTTTATTGAGTTTTTTGAAACCAAGGTAACAATATTCATTTGAAAAATTTTCTTATATTTTTTAAAAAAACAGAAAGTCTGTGTTATGAATTAATTCCAGGTTTCAATACACAAAGGAGATGATTGAATATTTTTTATTGGATATACGAAGAGAAGCAGGATTTTTTTTTGGCGTATGCATATGGTTTTCAATCAATAAATTGTTTTGGATTTCCTTTGAGAGAAAAGGCTATGATGTGATGGTAGTTATATGGGTATCTAGAACCAAATATTTTGCTTTTCGATAATGTTGAAATATTTAATTTATTATCCTTTTTTTTGCCCTATTTTTTGCATTGTAAATATAGTTTGCTCATTTGTATACCAGTTTATTTATGTTCTATGTTATATATAGAGTTTGCGTGTTGTATAAGAATTCTTGTTAATGTTTTGTCTATTTAACAGCGTGGATAACAAAGTTCATGTATAATGATAATAATATAAACATACACATATAATAATATTAAATGGTTGTGTATTACATTTTTGGGGGTTTCAGCAACATGTGGAATTTTATTTTTAGTCATTCTTTTCCGTTTCAATTTTTCATATTGTCGTGTTGGAATTTCATGTTTTTTTTTTAAAAAGAGTTATGATTTTCTAATTTTAGATATAAAAATTTCTCAATAAAATTTATTAATTCGAATTTATATTTATAAATTGATTAATAATGAAAATAATGGTTGTAAATTAAAATTGTTATATTTTTGGAATAAAAATTACATTTTATATTTTAATAATGTTGGGGTAAAATTAAAGTTTACGTGTGCTTATTTTTGGTTCATTTTATTAACAATTTTATTTCCGGAATTTCTCTATAATTTTTAAATAGAGTTTACGGGTCATAGGAATGTGGAGCCTTTCCTAAGCAATGGGCTATAAAGGGCTCTAAACAAGGGCTAATGGGCTATAAACATTGTACTAATTGTGTAGTATGGAACATCTAGGGTAAATATCGCTAATCAAAGTAATTACCGGTTGAGTTTCTCAGGAAGTAGTTCCAAAACATGTCAAAATATTTAATGAATGTAAATAAAGAAAAATTTGAGTTTTCAAACTCGATATTTCGTGATTTGTCTCATTATTTTTGACAACAATTTAAAGACGAAAAATTTTTTTACCTTTCTAGAGCAGAAAAATTGAGTTCTTAATGGATTTCAGTATCTTGTTCACCATAGAACTAAACGCTACTGTGGTTTATCTTAGTGTTAGCAGGCTGAATTCAATTATGATTTGGAAAGCTTTCGATGATGGCGAAAAATAACTGAGGAGCCCGATATGAACATGTCATAATTTGAGTCATTTGCTTGTTAACATTGTATTTGGTGGTTATTATTAAAAAATTCCGTTAAATTTCACATCATCAACTGAAAAACTTTAATTAACAATGAATTCATTGTCCCTTCTTTTTAATGCTTTTCAAATAATATAAGAAAAATCAATTTTAAGAGGTTGTTTACCTTTCAATACACAAATTATTATTAAACCCAGCATATCCTCTGTTACATATTTACTCTTTTATAAAATTCTTTTCACGTCTCATATAATACAAAACTGTACTATACCCTATTCATAAATTTCTTTTAAATTTCGGATGGCAACATTTAATATGCACATGCATACTTCATGAAACGTATACATGATCCTTTTGCTCATTCAACATTTTGAAATTGCATTCCTTATTTCTTATACAATTTGAATTTTCATAAAATATTTAAAATAATAATAATAGAACAAGAGCATAACTATAAGTATAACATTTAGATTTATGACTAAAATGACCTTGGCCCAAATGTAAGAGTAGAATAAGAGAAAAATCAAGTGAAATCTCAAATAACTAAAAGTAGTATACAGTGCATTATTCTCTTTAATAAAGTGTACACATAATATAGAAAATCTCGGATAAGCGTTATGTTATAATTCACGCTCCACAACAAAATATGAACGATTTATTAGACATTCTTTGGTCTTATGGCATTTTGAAAGAGGGTAAAGTTCATTGTTTATGAAAATGTTCTTATAAAAATTTGATTTTGAAAACAAAAATGTTTTTTGTTTTTTTGTTTTGCTTATATGATTAAGTGAACAAAATTTCTTTTAAGTTGTTTTCCTTAAGAATAACATCAGATTAAAAAAAGTTATATAATGAATATACATTATACAGTTGTTTTTATTGACCATATTGTATATTTAGAATAAGGGAGGTATTTTAATGGAAAACAATTTCCCATATCAGTTTCGGTCTGACGCCGAGAAAAATTATGTTATCGGAATATCCTTTTATCGGTTTGGTTTGATGAGTAAATCATCGAATGATCAGTAAATTTTTGTACGAGTATTTGATCGTGCTGTTGAACCGGTTTTCAGGGATATTTATAAAGTTTGCTTTAAGGATATGAGAAAATCGACAAATTTTTACCCATATCAGCCCTTAACAACTTAGCCCTAATACATAAAATACCATATTTTTCTCGAAAATCAGGATCTCCAAGTTAGATAAATGTTTAAGAGGGCTAAATTCAAATTTTTTTGGATTTCACGCAATTTATGCAAGTAATGAACGGATTATTCAATTGAATTGCTGAATCCATTAAGTTAACCTCAATTAAGACCCAAATATACATATTAGACGGCATATTTCCTAGAAGCTTACCAGTTTTCTATAAAGTTTAAGTACGAATTTAAAATACAATTCGAAAATTTTATGTAAAACTCATTTGTATAAAAATAATAATAAAATTATTGAAATTTTTAAATATCTTTGAGAAAATTCACAATAGAATCGATTATGTGCTGACCACATCACATATTTATTTTTCATTTGTTTTTTGAATTCTATATCTTTAAGCTTTACTCGATACGATATACAATATTCAATGTGTTATATGGTTCTTATTTTCCTTATATTTTGAACTGGATGAACTTTGAAAAAATTGTATAGATTTCAATATATATGTATGTATTTTCATATACTTGAGATACACAGATTTTATTGAAAATAATATTATAATATGGAGTGGTTTCTGGAGTGCTTAAAATATAATATTAGAAAAATCTTTTAAGAAAATTATGATGAGAAAATTAAACTTTCATATATATATACGTAAATTGTATTTATGTATAAATATTAATGTTATATACGAGTATAATAAAATAAAATATTTTATGTGGTTTTATGAAATTTCATTAAAAACAAGAAAAAAAAAATGAATTTGTTTTTGCTCCAATGATCTGAATTTTATTTCTCCTTCATAATTTTTATATTATAAATAAAATTATTTTTATTATCTATTTCATAAAATATTTTAAAAATTTAATTAATTTGAATTTAAATATATATATAGAATATAGAATGTTAAATAAGAATCTTGATGAAATGATGTTTCAAGAACTATGGAATATTTGCTAAGAAATTAATCATTGTAAAAAATAATTAGAAAATAATTAAATTCTAATGTGTGGCTTATTGATAAAATGTGATTATTAATTGAATTTATTCTTCCTCTTATGGCTACAATCTTATGACTACAATCTCACAATATTACTGCAATTTATTTAACACATTATACTTTTAGCCTTTATTTTACTTCAATGCCTTACGCTTACTCTTTAAAATTTAATATAAAAATTTTCTTTTGTAATTTTAATGCAAGGAAAAATTCTTTATAGACGCATTTTTACTCTTAAACTATGAACACACAAACCAAACAATAAATATACGAAAATATTAAAAAGAGAAAACAATTCATGAACGCCAAAGAACATTGATAAATAAAATATATTCATAATCAGATAAAAGAGAGAGAACGAGAGAGAGAGAGAGAAATGCTTTTGTTTAAAAACAAAATATAATGATCAAGTTTCAGAGAAATTAAATTGAATATTGCAAATAACACGTGTACATACTAAACTAAATAAATTAACATAAATTGTATAATTTAATGTCTTCATATTTTATTCCGCTTGTTTATTTTATTTATGCTCTATTTGTTTCACCATCTTGTTTAAAAAATATTAAAGAAATAGAATTAGAGTAAAACTTTAAAGTAGCAATAATAATATTTGCTAAAATTAGAGAAAAAACTAAAGTTGTTTACTCTTTAATAATTCTCCTTAAAGAGAGTGTGAGAAAGCAACTTTGATTAAAATGCATAATAACTGTTGATTTTAAAGTCCGGAATGTCAAAGTAGATCGGGTACGAAAAAAAACAGTTAGTGTGAAATGCTTCTAAGGAGTCTAGGATGAAGACAAGTTGATAATATGAGTCAAAATTAATACGAATTCGTCAATTTATTTGTGAACATAAAGGAACTTCCTTAAATGCTAATGTAAGTAAGCATTTGGGAAATTGTAATGTAACGTCTATAAAGTAGATGTTCACAAATCACAATACAATAGAAATCGAAGAAATTAAGGATATATGCATTTTTCGAGCGATTACTGTAAAAATCTCAAATATGTTGGAAAACTTAATTAACGTTCTCGGTATAGTCTAAATCTCTAAAAATTTTCAATATCTTATACAAAATTCATTTCTTGTACAACTTTGGTTCAATTGAAATCAATTTGTCCAGGGAACATATGAAACTTTTTAAAATTCATATATAGCGTATAAGTATGTTCACTATACGGTAGAAATGGGATGAAATTAGAAAATATGCGTTTTTCGGGGGATCTTTGTAAAAATTTTCAATATGTTAGAAAATTCATTCCTTGTGTAAAATTGTTTCCAATTCTCATCAATTTTTTAAAGATAATAAGGAGATAATAAGGAACTGCATCAATGGCATAAGTAAGGTATTGGTACGTTCGCAGGAGAAATTCATATTAAATAAAATGCGCGTTTTTTGGGGGATCACAGTAAAAATTTTCAATATAAACAGAAAAAATCGAAATAGTGGTTCTTATAGCGCTTCTTATGTAGTACTCGTACTTTATAAAAAAATATGACAAGAATTCTAAAATTAAGTTGCCGCTTTCATGAGAATGGTTAAAATTTTCTCTTACATAATCCTTACTTGTTTACTGTTATCGTTTGGAAAAATTTAATTTTTTCTACTTCTCTGTTCTTGCTTTTCTTCTCATTTCTTTATTTTTTCTCATATAATATGCATAAAAACAACACGATGCAATTTATTTTTTCTTGCATACATGTTTGTTTCTGTTTATTTTTATAATAAATTCAATTTACATATAATATTAAATTGGAAAAGTAAATAAATAACTGTAATATAATATTCAAATAAGTTTAAACTAAATAAAATAAAAAAAAAACACCATCATTATACGAATGGAATAAAAAAAAACAAAAATTTTTTTTTTTAAGTAAAATTAATTATAATTGTGTTTCTATGGGAAAAAATTCAATTATAAAAAGTCATAACAATTTTTGCTTCCCCATCTGAAATCAGCAGGAATTTTTGTATATGGTGCAGTAAACGCGATTGAATTTATATTCATACTGTATGGGATACGAAAGCGATTATTTAAATTATACACTCTGTCATACACACACATACAATTTTTTATTAAAATAGCAAGAGCAAATAAAAAAATATTATGAAAATAGGAAAGGTTTCTTTTTTTAGAAAAACAGAAAAATGTAAATGAATGTATAAGTGAGAATTAATTTTATGACATTTGAAAGAAAATTGTATAACATGTAGATAAAATGATAAGAGATTTTCATTAGGAATGCAAATATTTTTCATAATGTCATAATGTGAATTCATGCAATTAAAGTTTTAAAACAAAATTGAATTAAAAAATATTTGCAATTCGCATATAAAGTTGGTTATTTGTTGAAATTTCGTATAATAAATTCCGTATAGAAGATTTACTAAAAATATATGTCAAATGTCAATTATTAAATAAAATGTCACTGTTGTCGTTTATGTCACTTTTGTCACTATGTGACATTTTTTTTCATTTAATTATAAATATTATAATCATTCACCGGAATAGGCCTTCCACATTATTATTTAATATTAAAGAAATATGACGTCTCCAGATTATTTGATTTATTCTCACGAACTTGAAATTTTGTTTTTATAAGACATCTGTTGTATATATGGTTTAGGAAATAAAACTGAAATTATTATGGGCGGTATTCTGGCAAAAATATCCGAAAAATACCATAAAATTGGACTAAATCGAATAGACAAGTTAAAATATAATCTATGCCGAAAATTGCGTCAAATTGCAATATATTCTTTTAAAATTTCAATAATCAAATGATTCGAATATTCAAATTTTACAGCTCAAATACTTAAGAACACAATAATTATAATAAAAAATTAGAATCAAACCAGCAAAAATTCTGAAATTTTCGCAGTCAATCATTCGATTCAATTAATTTCTTATTATATTCAATAATTTTTATTTATAATTTAATATATAAAATATATATATATATATATACGAAATAAATACTTACTTATAACGTTTCCGTATTTGTGGATAAACACTAGTTTGATATTGTCCTTCTAATACTGCTGAATCAAATCTTGGATGTAACCATGATTTTTCAGCAGCACGTTCAAATGCAACTGGTAACATAACACTACAACATGAATGTCGTCTACCAGTTTGACTTAAATATGATTGTATATGTGGTGCTAATGCTATCTGTATATCATCAGCTGAATTATTTCGACTATCATTTTCTAAGACTCCTGGTGGCATATTACTAAAACTAATCGATTCTCTCTGTGACTATAATATTAAAGAAAAAGAAAAAAAAGTAAAAATTAATAAAGTAATTATGAAAAATTTAAAAAAAAAATTATTTTTGTTTTGCGAATTTAATTTATGTAAAAAAATTTTCTAGATTAGACGTAAGCATTAAAAATTTTACAATTGTTTCTAAATTTTTTAAAAATTTAAAATTACCAGGCTATGAATATTTTATTGCTTTATAATTACTATTTTTGGATTATATAGAATTATTTAAATTTTTGTTTACCATTCATAACAAAGTTTAAATTATTCTACATTCTCAAGAGCTTAAATGTATAACAAATTTTACTCTATGGTTTCTAAAATTTAATATTCTTTTCCAAAATAACGAACTACGTATATTCCTAAACAAGAATAAATTATAAAATTACAAAATATTTTAATGATGTCACAACCATAAAAAAGCAAAATTGTGTCGACAATTGATTGGTATATGGGCAATTGGTATATGGGCAAAATATGAACGTAATGAAAACATTGCCAATATTTTAGTACAAAAATAACTTTTAACCAAATATTCTAAAAATTTGAAAGCATAACTACCGTAAAAACACTATTCCTATCATCTACAACCTAGTATGAAATTTCAGTCTTCTAAAACTTAAAAAAGAAAATCCAATAGAGAAAACTTGCAACCGCGTTAAATCAAAATGACATTTTAAATAGACCTACTTTAAAATTTCTTTGATAAAAAAATTTTTTTTTTTTGTTATCCTTATAAATTTTGCACACAAAAATTATCCTTTTTCAAGTTATTTACTTAAAATATTAAAAATTTAATAACGTCATACTGCAATAAATGACATAAATTTGTATGTATGTGCATAGAAATAAGTCTTATACACACGCAAGCATGTTAAAGGACTCGTTCTATGAACTAAGGAAACCCAAAATCCTTGTAGAAAAAGAAATTTTATATGAACTTTTTGTTGTACTTATTGCAAAAAACAAAATATTCAAAATTGTGATAGAAAAAAAAATATTAACAAACTCGAATGCATCAAGTCAATTTATTCAAATAATGTTGGTAATATACGCAGTCTGGGTAATTAATTCTAGGTTAATCATTACTATTTTGTTCATACTTTTAACTAGGTTGTAGGTCGGCAGATTTGCAACCTAATGCTATTTGCCAATCAATTAGTTGTTTGCTTTTCAATAATTTCTATTTGAAACAAGTTTAATTTTTTAAATTCGGAATCTGTGACATTTTGTATAGTAGAGATCATGGGTAAACAAATATGCAAGAGCATATTCAATAATTGCCGTTATATATTTCCTAGTACCAAGTCTAGGTCATAGCAGTATCGATTTTCAAAACTGGTTGTATAAAAACTCATGAAGTTTTTCAAGATATTTTCAAATTTGATTTTCCACTCAGGATCTTCTATAAATCTGAGGCCAAGCAAAACCGATTTCTAAAAATTTCTTTAAACTAAAGTTACACTAGAGTTCTCCAACATCTTTTCAACGGTATGCAACCATGCAGCATGGTCACATTTTTGTTAATTTTTACAAGGGCTTTCTTGATTGTGGTTTTTTTTACAATTTCTTTTAATATGCTTGAATTACTAGAAAATTTTCGAAATATCATTCGAATAATATTCGAAATTATTCCAAATTACCCACACCGCAAACCAGAATCTTATCTATTTCAATTATGACCAAATATTTTGAAACCTCACTATGTGTTCATAAGTTTTTTTGAAGAAGTTTAAATTAATAAAGCACAGTATGAATGCCATTATTCAATTATATTGCATGTTATAAGGATAAGGAAGTGCCAGAATAATGAAATTTTGTTTTTGTTCAATTTTTCTAAAAAAAAATTTTAAAATAAAATTAAAAGTGGTTTGTAAGTATTTTTTTTTCAAGAAACATAAATTTTATTTTATAGAAATGTTGGTTATTATTGACATATCATTAAGTCTATGTATGGTGGTCAAGAGTGCATGTGATTGTGATTAAATTTATAAAATTTTATTCAATTTTGTGCTTACGTCTTTTAATAATTTATTCACACAAACGTAATGTCAATATTTAATTTTGGGTTTTCTTTTGAATTTTGTAGTCAACAATATTGTGAATGGTAATAGTTTCACCTAAAAATATGCAATTTTTCAAAATTTTGTATAAAAATCAGATTTTGTTCTAAAGAACTTGTGGTTCAAGTTAAATAAACCTGTTTCGTAGCTAAAGAATAGAATCTTCATTTCATATCACCAATTGGGCTAAATTATAGTTAGAATAACAGCAAATATATCTAAGTCAGTACAGTCATGTCGTTATAATTTTCGATTTTCGAGAAAAAAAGTAAAGCTGCACATCCAGTTCTAATTATTATATAATCTCTAATCATTTTTACGAAGATGTGAAAATCAAAATGGCTCATAAAACCCAAATATCCTTTGATCAAACCAAAAACAACTTTTATCTATATTTCACACATGCATGTAAGTATCCTTGTAATCCAATATATATGCAAATTCAAAATTTATAAATTTGTTTTATCAGACAAATTCAAAACGAAATCCGTTTTTGGTTCACGGCTTTTTAAAATGGCATAATTGTTATATTACGAGTCCAAAAGAAAAAAAAATTTTTAATCAAGTCCACCTATTTATATAAAAGCAAAAAAAAAATATCAACACAGAAATCAGACACCCATAAAATTGCAAAAATCTTTGTCGTCACAAGTAAAAAAAAAAGGGAAAAATAAAATTAGACCGCGACCTGTGCCAAGGTTTCCTTTTAAAATAATCAATATTAATAATTTTAATTGCATTTTAAAAATATGCTTAGATTTTTAATTTGTCTGTCTGTTTGCTGAAAATTATCCAAATCAGTTAAAAATAATTAATTGCAGTGTCATTTTAATCGTTAAACAAAATGGGGACGAAACGAAGGACAGTTGAGTATTTTATTTTCTCACATGGAGAACTGGAGAACTGTTGATAATTATGGAGAATCGACTTTTTGTAGAAATTTGTTATGGCGAATTTATTAGCAAATCTTAAGTTTAAAAAGGAAATTCACCAGAAAGGTTTTATTCATTCGTTCACTAAAAATAATAAACTTTAAAAAAAAACACGTGGAATTATTTAAAATTGATTTAAATTTTATTGGCATTAAAGCTGCATTAAATGCTAATTGAGTTCTTCAGGAACCCACTCGAATAATATTTATTCAGATTCTAGTTTTAATACGTAATATTTGGATTGACCCTTGGCAATTCGTCTGCGAAAATAAATTGTTAAATTAAATTCATTTTTAGCACAAAATTTTTTCGCTTAATGTTCCTCCTAAATATATGCAACATTATTTCATTATATACGAAAAATCGATTGTCTCTAGTTGATTTAAATTTCCAAGATAAAATCTGCTGCTTTATACTAGCCATTAGTTTGTTTAACTTTCTTTTGAATGTAAATTTTATTAACTATCTTTGAATAATAAATAAGGTACTAATTTTAGGATAAAAGTACACGTTAAAACAAATTTTTAATTTTAAAGGTGACAATTTACTTTAAAAGTATTAAAAATATGTGGGCGAATAACATTAAAATTTTACTCTAATACAAAATTTAAGTTCAAAGTATAATCAACAATTGGTCACCAATAAGGTAAAATTGCTCTTAATAGAATTATTAACGTGGAATATTTCTAAAGGATTTTACAAAGTAAATGATCATAGGACAAAAATTATTTCAATGTCGTATGTTAAATCTTGGTCAAAAATATTTGTTGGAAAGACTGGTTCTCATGCAAGTACAATTGATTCAAAATACTTAACGCGAGAAACAAACAACAACGCGGAATAAACAGACGAAAAAATGGGTCCAAAAATATTCAGTACATTTTTTCACATTTTTTTTTTACAAAAATTTAGTAGTGAGGAACGATTATTTAAATGAAATTTTGTCTATAATCTCTTAAAATAGAATTTTACGTAGGATTTGGTAATTGCATATTTTTTTCATGTCCTTTTTGTTTGATACGCCATTCGTGGTATTACTCGTGAATAAATAATATTGCACAGGTACAAAAATATTTCAAAATTACTTTAATAAAAAATTTTTATACTCGTGTTACAATTTGAGTGAGATTTTAATAAATTACTTCACGACTTTTGAAAGGCATACATTTTGTTGTCACTGCATTTTTTCTCCAAATTCTTTTTGCAAATGCCGGAAAATAATTTTAGATATAAGAGTTAGAATTACAAAACTCAAAACGCGACAAGTAGAAAATGTTAAATTTTTAAGCAATTCAATAAAAACAAAGGATTAATTTTAAAGGACGTCATATTATGTGGTACATATGTGAGAATAGTTTTTCAGTCAAGGATAATAAAATGAAATTTTTCATTTCAAAATTTTCTTTTTTGGTTTGTTTTCATTGTTCTATTAAAACAGTCATAATTTTTTTTTCTTCTAGAAATTTTATTTCAAATCTAGTTAACCTAGAAAAGTTTTTGTTACAAGTTACTCTTTATGACAATGCCGACTCTAATTTCATTTTTAATGACATTTTCAATTGTAACGAAATGAAAATGAAAAATTAATAAGGAAAATGTCATGTAAAATGATTCCTAAAAATTAAATGAAAAATTTTCTCTCAAATTTAGTTTAAGTGGTTTTTGGAAAGCATTTCAAATCGAATATTGAATTTCTCTTATTGTTTTAGCAATTATAATGAAAATTTTGGAGGAAGCGGGGGAAGGGGGCGGTAATGCAATGCATGTAATATGAAATTTTCTCAATTGAAGTTGAAAAGTATCAGAACAATCTTTTTTTGTTTTTAAAATACACATAAGTGTTATAAAATGGTATTGAAGTCAAGGAATTTTAAAAATTTTGAAATTTTCAATTTCTAAACAGAAATGAATTACTCTTATAAAATTTTTTATATATGTACATATGTAGTTGTTCAGATGCAATTAAAGCAACTTAAGGTTATTGGTTTCATATTTAAAAGTTGTGCGATATTAATTAAAAAAAAAATGCAGTCGAAATAAAAATTTAATATAAACGAGAAAAAAAATAGAGTTGACCTTGTCAACTCTGTGATACCCGTACGAATTTGTTATCCTATGTGCGAATAACTAATGTGCCATAACTAACTATGGGGCAGACTATGACTTTAAGTTGCCGTATTACTATATTAATTTATGCAAAATTTCAGTACTATGTGTTATTCAAAATACTGGTTGTGCCAAACTACTATTGATGTTGTATGGCAGCTACCAGAAAGAGCCAAGAAATTTTAGCGAATTTTATCAAGTACATCGGCCCTACTAATATATTCACTTGTGTGAAATCTCAATATCACAGCTTTTATAGTTTCTGAGATATAGTCAAATAACTTTTGAAGTTGTATGGCAGGTACCAGAAGAAGCCAAGTAATTTCAACGACTTTTATATGACACATTGGCCCTACTAATATATTTGTTTGTGTGAAATTTCAATACCATAGCTTTAATAGTTTCTGAAATATAGCCAAATAATTTTTGAAGTTGTATGGCAGGTACCAGAAGAAGCCAAGTAATTTCAACGACTTTTATGTGGCATATTGGCCCTACTAATATATTCATTTGTGTGAAATTTCAATACCATAACTTTTATAGTTTCTGAGATATAGCCAAATAAATTTTGAAGTTGTATGGCAGCTACCCGAACCGGTACCCCGATCATGTCCAATTTAAATAGGGTTCTGGCACTTACTACAATAAATCAATTGTGAAAATTTGGTGAACTTAGCTCAATTAGTTTTTGAGTTATCGTTGGGACGGACGGACGGACGGACGGACGGACGGACAGACAAAGCTAAATCAACTCAGAATTTGACGCTGATCAAAAACATACACTTGAGTCTATATCTAACACCGTTATTTCTTAGCGTTACAAACGGTAAGGCAAATTTAGTATACCCTTCGAACATACGTTCGTACGGGTATAAAAATTCGAGTTTTCAACTTCCAAATTATGAAAATGACATGACCGCTTACAGCATACTTTTAAGTTAACATATGAGTAGTTGATTTATTAAAAATTTTAAAAATTAAAGCATTTTGATGGAGTATTAAGAGGAAGCTGGTAATTACTTTGAAATTTGAAGTAAATGTGCGGAAAATATTTCCACCATACTCGTATGTTAAGTCCTGAAATAATAAGATTTGATTGAAATTTTTGCGATCGCTATTCAAAGAATTAAAAACTCTGATATTGGTAATATTGCCCGTAATTTTCGATATTTTGTTTCATTTTATCAATATACGAGTAAGCTTCAAAATTTAAAAAGTTTTAGGCAAAATGTTTTAATCCTATACGGTTTAGCCTGATAGACATATTATTTTAGAAATTTTCACAAAATTATGTTATATAAAATGAAGATCAGAACACAAGGATCCTCATCCTGTAAAGAAAATTTAGGTACTATGAGTAAATGACGATTAAAGAAATATTTATTAAAAAAATTTTTGAAAATTTTGAATTTTCGCTTTAATATTATTGAAATTAAAAAAAAAGCCTTGCACACCTCTGAAACACTGTTAATAGAGGAATTTTATTGGTCTCAAAATTATGGATTGCTATTTCCCGAGATATCAACAACAATGTAAAAATTATTATATTCGATTTTCAGAAATTCCAATTATAAAGTCTCACAACTCGACAAGAAGGGTCTCAAAAAGGAAAATTCCAATACGTGTTTCTGGTTCGCTTTGAGTCATTTCTGTAACGCTGCTGCTGGAGTACTGTTGATTCTCGGACTTGTATTACAATTTGTCCAAAAAAAAACAACTGCAACGTGGTAGCAAAATTCTTTCTTCTTAATCAAAAAATTATTACCTTTAATTATTTACTTAAGAAAAGTTTTTAAATTAAAAGAAAATTTTTTCAAAAATTATTTCGCAAAAAAGTTTTTATGGTAAGTAAACAATAGACACAAATTCAACCTGGAAATTCATTTTACCTTGAAAAAAGGCGTAAAATTGTGTGAAAGGCTTAAGTTGTGTTTTTCCATTTAAAAATTTGACTAAAAAACAAAAACGAGAGAGGAAGGAAGAAGATGAAAACCATTTTAATTGAAAACATTTTTCAAGAAAATGCGGAAAGAAATTTTCTTTAAATTTAAAAACAACAGTCTAAAACTTTAATTTGAATAAAAAAATTGAAAGGGAAAAAAAAAGAGAAACTTTCTTCTTAAACTAAAATTCACACAAAATGAGGAAATGCAAACAAGTTAAGAAACAAAATTTTCATTTTAAATAAAACTTTTTTAAAATTTTTCTCAAAATTATTTTTCTTAAAAGAGCTAAGAAAAAATTTTAATGAAAATTTAATTATTGTCAATAAAAAGGTGTACGGTACCTTCTTTCATTTTGTTGAATTTATATAACTGGTTTGGAAAATGGTTGAAATTTCATTATTAACATAATTTTGAAAAGAAAGTATTTTTGTCTATAGAGGAATAGTTTCTGTAAAGAATGATATTTTGTAGTTATTTCTTATGTAATCCATTATTTCGGTTGCACACACAACTTAAATGAGTTTTTTTGGGGGTTGATTATAAATTTCCCGAAAATGGTATTTTAAATTGAAGAAATTGTAAATGGTTTGAAAATTTGAAAATTGTAAATGAAATATTTCATCAAATCATCAATTAAAACTTTAAATGTTTCACCAGCAAATTCCCTTCTTACGGCCTCCTATATTCTTTAATTAATTTTGAATTAAAAGTTTTCTATTTAATTCAACTGTATTTGATATTGAATAATTAATTAATTTTAATGGGGAAATTATTAAATTAATTTCGAATTTTCATTTATAGATTATTGCATAAATTCAGGCGAACACCGACTTATTTTATCATGTGTTACAATCATTCCAAATATTGTATGACGTACAAACGGGGAACGTAAGAAACAGTATGTTTCTCTCATTTTACCCAAAACGTTGAGTAGCTTAATTAGTTCATTCCTTCGAAACCCAGCTTTTTCGAGTTTTAGTAATTTTTAAAATTCGATATCCCGATAAAAATTTAGTTGAAATAATCACTTTTTTGTGTGATTCTATACTCAACAATCGTCGATAATACCCGATGTATTAGGGTTTCCCCAACGCCTTTTCAGTAAGTGATAGTTCATATAGGAAATATAGCCCATATTATTCAAAAAAATTCATTGTGTAAAATCCTTCTATCTAATGGAAAATTAACAAGAAATTAAAGTAACAAGAATTTGGTATGATCACATTGCACAGAACTTTCATTAACCTTATTTAATTTCATATTTTTATTAATCCAATCATTCGAATAACCTCATACTAACAAGTGTAAATTACAAAAAAAAATTATGTTTAAAGAAGTTGATTTTTTTCTTTTTTACTTTTCCGTTCAAGTGAAACAAAACAGATACCCAAACTATGAATTCAATTGAGTATTGTTGAAATATCACGGTATAATTAACAATCAATCATTTTGCACACTTCATTCTTGTCTATATGTAATAAAATGGAATAGAAACCAATTAAATTCTACGAATTCTAAAAAACAAATCTAATAAAAAATTTATTTAGATTTGTTTACAAAACATTAACCATACGAGATTTAAAGTCTTTATGGTAACAAAAATTTTAAACAAAAAATAACAGAGAAATTGTTGAAAATAAATAGAACTCAAAAATTCCAATATAACTTTCAACCTCCTGGACTGCTGTAAATACACAATTCCGAAAATTAACAAATTATTGAACTGATAGCATTATTTGGCTATATCGAAATACATAATATGAGAGTCTTACTTACAGAAACTGAAGTGCTTTATGAATAGAAAATGGAGGCTGCTATGAGACTGAGACCGGCTATTTTATACTTCTCAAGACAAATGCATACACATCTCAAACTAATAACAGTGTCTAATGAAAAAATTAAATTGGAATATTATCGAAAGCATTATCCAAAGCAAGTGAAAATTACACCTACATAATATTGGCAACGCAAAGAGTTGTAATCATAAAATTTTTATTGTTCGAAATAAAATACTTTAAAGTGTTGATAAACTGGAAGCAAAAACCACATCATTGTCTTACAAACCACCTCAAAATTACTTACAGTAGACTTATTTTATTTGGGATCTATTCTGACAAGCAGAAATAAATTAATTAAAATGTAAATAAATTGCACACGACAACTCCAAGATACGCCTGTATGTAATCGCAACAAAAACTTCTTTTATAGCATAAAAAACGTTCTGTATATAGTTCTGAATAATATTAACATCACGTTTTCTCAAAATTAACACCAACACAATAAGAATAATTGTAGAGCAGTCTAAGGAATTCATTTCGCCGCTCTACATCGCCTTCGTAGACTTCAAAACGGCTTTCGATGCTGTAGACAGAAATGCCATATGAAGAGCTCTAGAGCTAAGGGGAATCCCTAGCAAAATAATTAGAATTATCAAGGCGATGTATGAAAATGCTGAGACTCAGATTCTTCACAAGGAAAGACTAAGACCCATAACCACAATGCGGGGAGTTAGGCAGGGCTGTCCCCTTTCGCCAGTCCTCTTCAACATTGTTATAGATGAAATTATGAGGAAAACAAATGAAATCAGAAATGGGATTAGCTGGAATATTTTCAACACCCTGGATGATCTTGAGTATGCGGATGATATATGCCTCCTCACACGCACATATGAAAATATAAAGCAAAAATTAGAGAAGTTAAAGAACTGCGCAGTAGAAGTTGGCATACAAATAAACACAAGAAAAACAAAGACCATCAGAATGAATGCCACAAACAACCAAGCATTTGAGATTGATGGCGAAGCAATTGAGGATGTAACCACCGTAACATACCTGGGAAGCATTACAAGCTCAGATGGCGGAGCAAGTGCTGATATAAAAGACAAGCTCAGAAAAGCTTGGGCGATATTCGCTAGACTGTGGAAGATCTGGAAATCCACACAACTTTCAAGGAATGTCAAGCTGAGGGTCTTCGACGCCTGCGTCAAGTCAGTAATATTGTACGGCAGTGAAACCTGGCTCATGAACAAGAAAAACATTAATAAAATGCAGGTCTCCGCAAATAAATGCCTCCGCATCATATGCCGAATATTCTGGCCCAACAGAAACAGCGACCTATGGGACCTATGCAAACAGGACCCGATAGAAAACCAAGTAAGAAAGAAAAAATATAGGTGGGTAGGTCACATACTTAGGGGGCCAGAACAATTCATAGCAAAGCAGGCATTGGAATGGAATCCCCAGGGTAGGAGAAACATCGGCAGGCTTAAGAATACATGGCGAAGAACAACAGAAAAAGAAATAACAGCTGCAGGCAAAACTTCGACGCAAATAAAATCTATCGCCCAAAATAGAGAGAGATGGAGAGGTTTAATCGAAGCCCTATGCTCCTCAACAGGAGTTTGAAAGGAAAAAAAAAAATAACAATAAAAGTTACAAAATGGTTTTCCTCAAAAAACGAGAATGTTAGACTTAACCCTAAACCCTGTTTACATAAATTACATTTAAATTTACATTTGCTGTACATAAATTAAATTTTACTGGAAATAGAAAAGTTTTCTCATTTTATTCAATAAAATTTAAAAAAATAATTTAATATGAGAAATTTTTGAATAAGAATCAATAAAATTCTTAAAAGTTTTCTATTACTTTTTGTGTATAAAAAAACTCTTATGATTTTCTCAATTTATTTAAAAATTTCTCAAAATTTTTCCAAATAATAAAGATATAAAATTAAGGATATTACGATAAATTTATATTGGTCCTTTTGTACTTAAATGCGAAAAAAAAACAAAAACAAAATCTTTTTATTTTAAGATAGTAAACAGAAAATAAAAATTTTCTCTCTCAATTCCAATTCAATTCAATTTTTTGTATAAAATTGAAAAATATTTATATGATATTATTATAGCATACTTATAGGGGATATTATAGCACAAATAGCACATACGATTTCATAAATTTACAAATTTTGTTCGTATACATAGAAATTTCAATTTTCCTCTATATAAAAATTCAATATAGTTTTAAAATTTAAAATTCAAATATTTTGCATTCGAATAATTTCAAATTCACCTGCATTTCAAATATAAGGTATTCAAAATTATTATGGAAAAATTTTTCACTCAAAAAAAAAAATTAAAAGAGAAAAATATGAAAAAATAAAATGAAAATTTTTTATTATCCTTTGAATCAAACCTTTATAATTCTTCTTCCTCTACATCCTTTTTAAGATCCTTTCGATAGTTTTCAACATATTATTTTGATTTGATTTGATGTATGGTTATTTCAATAATATAAAAAATAAAAAAGCTAGCTACATAGAGGAAATGAGGACAATAAAAATAATAAAAAGAACAGAAAGAATAAGAATAATAAAAATTCAATTTTACGATTTCAATAGCACATTCTTTTTTTTTTTTTTTTTGCTTTTTTCTTCTAGTTTTTCCTGAATAATAAAATTGGAACAGGACAATAGTAACCAATATATGATTAGGAAAATTTTCCATTTCCGTTCTATTTAGATATCCTTTTGGGTTTCACATATTATATTCTATGATTACCTTATAAATTGAAATATGGGTAGAAGAGTCCCATTCACTTCTCTATATAACATTTGAATTATTTTGTATGAAATATGAATACGATAAAGTTGAATGTAAGTAAAAATTATGAAAAAATAAGCAAAACCAAAAAAAAATTGGAAAGGATATTAACAAATGAAAAGATCATTTTATAGACGGAAATCTAACATGATTGTCTCTTGATAGATGCTTATTTGAAAATTAACAAAAAAATAAATTTTCAATAAATTCTCACATGTGTGATTTTTGTACCTAAATTACAATATTGTAATAGGATGTATAACAGTTTGCAATATACTCGTAATTACATTATAGGATAGAAATGATTTTGATATAGTTAATTAATTTGGTAATGTTTTAATAATGTCTTTTAAATAAGTAAGAGAATAGATTCAATTATAAAAAAAATTAGATTAATTGATTTTATAATTTGATTTATCAGAAAAGTGTTTACAAATGATTTTTCTACTTTATTATCAGCTACTTGAAGAATAATAGAAATTTGTATAGTCGAAATTACTGAATTTCTATAAGCGATTTTTGAATATTTGTGATTTAGGATTTAAAGATTTTAACAAATAAGAATTGAGAGTAAAAGAATAATTTTTTTAGAACTAAAAGAGTTATCGATTTTCAATATAAAAATAAAAGAGTTCCAGAAAATCTGGTTTCTTTAAAATTTTATGTAGCCTTATTTCCTAGTAAAGAAAAAAAATCTGCAAAGATTCAGTTGATCGGCATAGATTCTCTGATATTCTCAATTGTTGTGTCCTATTTTGGATTTAAGAGAATCAATTAACATAATAAAAATTTGATTCCGCACAAATGTAATAATTTTGTATAGAAATTTTCCCCAAAAAACTCTCTATCCCCTTAAATTGTAGTTTTTTAATATATTTGTTAATTTAAAAATTTTAAAATGAAAACCTTATGTATTTTATCAACAGGAAATTTTGGAAGTAATCTGTTGAGATTTGATTTTTTGCACTTAATTTTTCAGTTTAATGGAAATTGATCGCAAAAGGGGTTTATACTACTCCGACAGAGACTAAAATACTAAGTCATTCCTTATTCTTTATACGAATGTTACGAATTCCAAGACCTTGTAGCACAAGCCACATTAATTGTAAAATACATTGCCAACTCAATTCGCAATTTATTTTTAAACTAAATGAAGTTTGTATTGAAATTGAATTCCAAATAGAATTGAATACATTTTAATTCTCAAGAATTTTGAATTATTAAAATAATTAAAATTAATTTAATTTATGGCAATATTCGGAATCTAATTTAAAGAAAAACAATTGTACAATGACTTGTTGGCAGCAAAAATTTTATAACGATTCTTTAAATAAAAACATTATTGCTTTCAAGAGGAGCCCAAGAATTTTCAATCTTAAATCGTGTACAATAAATTTGCAGTAAGGAAATTTAAATTTTCAACAAATTTTATAATTAAATAAAATTAATTATTTATGAAAATTTAGCATTTTCGCAATCATATTAAATTTGAATTCTCTCTCAATTTCAAGGTAATTCTCATTCCAATTACTTCCAATTTCTTTGCATAATTTTTCTATTTAAAATTAAATTCCATATATGAAGAAATACTTACACAATTAACACAATTTTCTCATATAATAATTGTATTTTATTTGTAACGCATTTTCTTTTTAATGTTAAAAAAAATGCTATTAAATAATACAAGCCTTTTAACATAATTTCTTACTTAAAGTATAATTATATACTTATAATGATTTCGATCACATATTACAGTATACTGTACTCTTACATACTTACATTATAACAAACACATATATAATTTACTTACAATATCCTTTCATGTTAATCTCTCATAAATTTAATTGAATGTTATTTTTACTAATATCAAAAATAAAAGAAAGGTACAAGTGCGAATAACATAAGCAAAATTGAGAAAAAAAAATCCTTTTTTAAATCATTTTCCGCCTCCTTATACTTGATATTAATATTATATTCATACATATGTAGATACAAACACATATTTAAGGAGTATTACTTAATAATTACAATGTTTATTGTATCATTATTTTTTTTTTTTTATAAAGTACAAGTTATTCCTTAAGTACACAACCGAAATTTCTGGCCGCACATTATTATATGGCCGTATTTATAAGCACCTAATATAAAATGTATGTGTATTTGTGTGTGTATGTTAGAATATAGTATAAAATATTATAAAAACGGTTGATTAAACAATCCTATATATCCTTATGAATAAATATAAGTAAAAATTGTATTTATTTTTTTTTTCTGTGTAAGTTCATTTTATTATGTAAATCCTTTTTAACATATTTATTGCATGTTGTCCTTATTTTTTCATACATTAAGTTCTTTAATACAATATATGCATGTGTATGTATGTATGTAAAAAATAAGAAATTTAGAATACCATCTAAAAACTTCCTTTTATTATGTTGTAAATTTTATTATGTAAACTGTTGTACTCTTAGTATTTTTCCAAAAAAAAAAAAATATTATTTTCATCCTGTCCGGCCGTGTGTTCTTTAACAATACTTTAACATCCTTCAAGATAGAAGGCTGAAATTTTAAATTAAAATAGATCTAGGATCTTATTTGTTAGAACTAGGATCTTATTTGTTTAGAAATTAATTTTTACCTATTCTGCCCTCTTTTAAGATGATGGGCCCCCAATATCCTAAAATTCTAATTTTTTGACTAATACCTATTTATTGTATTGAAACCACAAATATTTTGTCCATTCTCCCAAAAAAAAAAAAATAGTGACGCTCTATGCTCTATCACAAAACAGAACAGTCAAATATTATAATGTCAAAATGGCTGATGAAATTAAGCGTTATCAAAAAACGGTTCTTTCTTTAAAATTTTGTTTATATCTTTATTTTATTCCACAAATATTAAATTTAGCAGCTTTTTGACACTAACAAGTAATTTATTTTGTGACAAGAACATTTTTCGTCACCTCTCAAGGCATTGCCCCTCGAAATTTGTAAAATTTAAATTTATTGACACTTATAAAAATTTCTGTAGAATCAAAAAACTGACACCGAAATTGGCATATCCTCAACGAATATAATTATTTGTCTTAACTCACTTAGTTGACGGCCGAATTCGAACATTATGTAAACGCTTTTATCCAGTTTATTTCTTCGTCATCCTATAGATATGCAATAATTTCATATATTTTGGTATATTAATGAAAATAGTTCATAGTGAGATTGTTAAAAAAAAAATCATATTTCACTTCTTTAAAGTGAAAAATGCTCTTTTACAAACCACTGGCTTGATCCAAATTTTTTTTGGAATTAAATTGAAAGTATAAAGCTGAAATTGATGGGAGGTCTTTCGTTTTATTTTGATTGTATATATTTTTAGATTTAAGAATATTAATATATGTACATGCAATATTTTAAGTGTTGACGGGACATTGACCTCAGTTTTAGTTTTTATATAGTCTTTTAGAAAAATATAGTTTTCTATTTCAAATAACTATTATACTTTCAACTCCATATTATATTGAATGCGGCAAAATATCTTTTATTTTTGAAATTGGGTTGAATAGTTTGCCATTCGCGTGTTAAAACAAATAATAAAATGTAAGATGGTTATAAATTGGAAACGAAATTTTTAAAATTTTTTTGCGAAAAGGATAAAATTTAATAATAAAATAAATTTTGCTTTTAGAATTTTTTTTATTAATAAAATAAAATTTGAATATTGAACTGATTTGAATTCTAAAATGGTTTCAGTGGAGTGGATAGACCACACTCTTTGAAGGCCACTAAAGAACATTCCACATAAAACCCTTGAGTGAAATCCGCAGGGTAAAAGAAAAGTAGGCAGATCTAAAGAAATTCGGTGCAGATCAGTTGAAAAAGAAATAAGGGGCGGCAAAAGACATGATCCGAACTAAAAGAACTAGCACAAAACAGAATCAGGTGGCGAAGCTTTGTAGATGCTCTATGCTCCCAAAGGGGGTAGAAAAAAAACCCATATCTAATAATTTGAAATTATGGATTTATTCTCGTCTTCTTAAAAAAAAAATCATTTTCGCTCAATTTTCGCTAAGAAATTTTTTCTGCTCGAAATAATCACCTTCTCGACTTCTTACGTTAATCAGGCTGTTATTATAATTATAAAATATTTTAAATTTATATTCAAAAACAAATGAAGAAAATTTCTGCTCATTAATATCACTTAATAGTGAATTCATTTTTAATTTGAAAGAACATGGCATTTCAATAAATAATATATGTGAAGGTTCCGGAACCAGGAAAAAAAATTTTTTTTTAAGTAAAAATGTAAATATTTTTCTTACTGTTCTTATGTGCATGCTTTAAATTTTGCTGTAGAGACACGGTTACAGAACCTTGTGTATCTGTGTAGATAAATATGTATAATATGCCATTGTATTTAACAGGAAAGAAAAGCAATAAAAATATTCTTATTTTCATTTTCTCATTTTATATATTTTATCTAAATTTACTATTGTTCTGTCTAATGTAATGTTTTCCGAAATGGAATATTCAATTTAAGTGACAGTTTGTACCAAGGTGGTAGTATGTGTAATTTATTTTTACTATCACGTATGTGCATTAAGAAAATGACGCGTTTATATCCGTATTTTACTTTATATTTTATTGTCCTTGTTTCCGATATAAATTAAAATCCACAAGCACTTTTTGCAACATATTGTCATGCTTATAAGTTGTTTTTGTTGCAGGGTCAATAACTTTTAAAATATATTTAATTTTGAATTCTATTTCTCTAGTATAAAGAGAAAATCTTTAAATTTTTGCATTTTCATTTAAAATTTAGTCAAAATCCAAATAAATCTATTTAATTATAAGTAAGCTCAGTAAGTGTCACTTATTTAACTTGAAATTATTTAGAGGATTATAATCGCTATATAGTGTTAATCACAATAATTTATATACAGTTAATTTTCTATATTTTTATGCATTATCACGCTATTGTTAAACTATTTTTATATGCAAAACAGCTAAATAGAGTATTTAATATACTTAATATTAAAAAAAGCACTGACACATCACATTGAGTTAAAAAATGTTTAGAGGTTGTTACACCTACATGCATTAAAATTATTAAATATTTTTTCATATTTTAATTATTTTTAATGATAATTTTTCGTTTTACAAAAATAAAATACAATGAAAAATTGCAAATTAGCAATGGAATGAAATTTTTTAGAGCAATAATAAATTCAATAATAGTTTAGACTTATATAAAGAGCAGGCAACTCATGGTTCTAGAACATCCAGTGGGATCGGGGCACTAGTATTCTACGAGGAGATGGGACTGGAGCTCTTTGTTTGACTGCCGGACTACAGTAGCGTATTTCAGGCCGAGGTGCTTGCGGCTCTGAAGGCCGCCCTCCAATCGTCAAATTTAGGTTGGTGGGGCGTTGGAAGGCGGCCTTGAGGGGCTTGTGCGAGTCATGTAGGGTGACCTCATGGTGGGTTCCGGAACATAGTAATGTCGACTTAAACGAGGTGGCTGTAAGTGATCTCCTAAACACTTTCAAGGGGTGGGTTCCGGGACATAGTAATGTCGACTTAAACGAGGTGACTGTAAATGATCTCCTAAACATTTTCAAGGGACTTCAATGGATATAAGGTGATGGGTGTGCTGTGGAGAGGTATCTATGGACATTCTGTTGGCCTTGTACTGGGTGGTAGCGTTGGAGTCCCTCTTTAACTAACTAACTAAGAACTGACAAATTTTGAGTAGGCAATATTGTTAGCAAAATATTAATAATACATATTTATGTTAGCAGCCATTATGTTAATGTCATTAGGCCTTTATATAAAACGCTGCAAAAGCTCTAAAGACAACCATTCAAATGTACAGTAGTATTTTGCATTAGTTGTCGTTTTGAGTGTGAAAGTAAAAACTTGTCAATCGGAAAACCAAAATAATTTAAATTGTTCAAATTCTGACTGCAAATGTTTGGCAGAGTTATGATGACAGCATGTTAATATGACAATAATTTTAATATTATTGTTTGAGAATTACTCGAGATGTCACAATTTCAGGTAAAAAATTAAAAAAAATTTTATTCTCACAATATTTTTAATTAAAAATTTCATTTATTTCGAATTTTATCAAGTTCTATATTTAAATAACAAAAATTTTAATTTCTATTGAATCAACAAAATTTTGACAAATAAAATTCTCATTTTATTTTTAAACTCGACATTGACATAATTGTCATGTCGATAATTATATTTTCCAAAAAAAAAATTTTAATTAAAATACTTTTATTTTTGAGATTATCAAATAATTAAAATTTAAAAAAAAAAATTAAATAGAAAAATAATTAAAATTTCATTGATTTTTTTTAATCAATAGCTTTATAATTTGATGAAAATCTCAATTAGCTATCAATTGTCTGTGAAAATATATTATTAATTAAGTTCACACACACACATACATAGATACGAAATTATTAAATTTTGAAATTTTCAATTCAAAACAAAAATATTATTTAATTTTTATAAAATAAAAATTTTTTTTCTTTCATATTTTTAATGGAGAAGAATAGTGTTGTTAATTAGAATCAATAAAAAAAGTTCAAAATAATTTTTTTTGAAAGTTAATTTTCACCATAATTTAAAAATCGCACAAAATTCCCTTGCATATTACACGTACGTGAGCTTGTTATTATCTCAATTGAAATATTAGATTAAATTTATTGAAAATAGTATTGCCAGTAAGATTCTAACATTCAATAGGAAGACAAATGATGGCTAAGAAAATATATGTGATCAAAATAAAGTGGAAGGTAAATGAAAAATACGCAATTAACAAATAGAATGAACAACATATGAGTAATTCATGCTTAATTTATCGACACAGTTTGGCGACAAACCGCAAACCAGTTAACAATCAACTCTTAAGAGCGTTCCGACTAATATTCATACTATGGAATAGGTCTAGCATTCTTTTCATAGACTAATATTTTTGCATAATTTCCTGAATAATACGATAAAGTATAATTCGTATAATTCGCAAAGTTAGATTAGTCACGGTCTGTGAACGAAATTTGTTGAAGAAATGGAGAATAAATCACGACTTCGTACACAAATTGGTGAACGAATGTTATGAACGAAAATTATGTTAAACTCCTCATATGTCATTACAAGAATAACAAGTTAATTAACAAACTGATATCAATTTTAAACCAGCTATAATACAAACCATTTCTTGTGAAACATACAAAAATCTTCTCTATAAACGGCTTCAGTACGGAATCTGTAATTTTTCGAAATTTCATTCCGAAACATTATTCCTATTTCAATTGAAAACTTACAAAAATCGTCTCATGTCAACTAAGTAATCAAATTTTTATAGCATTATGCATCGAATACACTTTCGAACCGCTGTTTATTATAGTTCTAATTTTAGTAACTTGAATATGCTTCTAAATTGGGGGTAAATAAAAGATTAAAGTGTAGTGATTATTTTCATTGTTCTCTTAAATTTTAAATTTATTTTTTATTTTTTTTTTTTTGGGCAAATTATTTTTGTTATTAGAGCAATTTTTTTATTGACTATTTATTTAAAAAATTTTCATAAAATCGCGCAAATTGTTTTCTTCTTGTTGTTATAATAAATAAGCTTTTAGCATTAATACTAGCATGTTTTTTATTTGATTTTATCGGGTTTATGTGAGGAATGAAAATGTACATATGTATATTTTTTTGGAAATAAAAGAAAATAAAATAGTTGTTTTGACATTTTGTTTACTTTTTCAAGAGTGTTGGGAACGGAATGTTTTGTTATATCGTATGTCAATGTAAAGTTCATTACAAAGTTCTTGTAAAAATTTTGTAAAGTTTAAAAGTGTGATTTTGCGATTTTTTGTTTAATGAAATATATATTGGATATTTTATAGTACAATTTATATGTTATTGTTAAGAAGATTAAGTTTATATACTTTTGAATTTTTAAGAATTGATTTTATATTATTTAGTTTCTATTTGAATAGATATTTTTGGTCTGTCATGGATTCTTTAAAAATGCATACAGATATGCTTACTATACTTGCATTTATTTTGATTTTTAATTTGTTTAAAGGTATTACCTATAATATATTAGGTGTATAACACTTTTAACTGCGTCAACATATTTGTAGAGGTTACCCTATTCAGTATTCAGTGCTTTAACATATAATATCGTCTATGATATTGAAAAGGGTTAAAATTTTTATTTGGAATTTAGGCATTAAATTTCAATTGTTTCCAAGGTACAGGAAACTAGCCCTTGTAGTCCATTCAAAGACAGTTTATTTGAAAGTTTTTCATTTTGAGAACGAAAATTATTAGAAAGTAAAAAAAAGTTGGGCAGAAATTCCATTGAAATTCTTTATGCTTAATTCTTATCTGTAACGCTCTAGTCTCCTGTGACACAGGATTTTATACAAAATAGCATTTCAATTACGTAAACTATTCCCCACTATATTTTAAATCTGGGTTACATTATAAATCTTCAATATTGAGCCTGGTAATAATCCAAAGTATTATGCGAAATCGCTTTAATTTTCTCTATAATTTCGGCTAAAATCATTTCGACTATATATTAATAGTTCTTCATATTATAATTGCAATAGATTAAATTTTCAAAATAATCTTTTCCATAATATTTTTTAGAGACAATAAAAAAATAATTCTACAATAAACAAAGTAAATTTTTATCATTGAAATTCTTTATTTCAAATTAAAATGAATTCACACATCTAAACAAAAACAAAAAAACAAAATGAATACATTTAAGAATTCTAAGAAAACAAAAAATTTTTTTTTTAAATATTTTTCATTCTTTTAAATCTGCAGACAGATTTATTCGTTTATAATATTAAAAACTAAATCACAAAAATACAAAATGTACTCACATTTATATCGCAAGTATACAATGCATATACTTATATACTCGTAAGTAAGTACATAAGTATATGTACATAAGATCGTTAAAATTTTTCAACAAAAACTTCAACATTAATTTTATGAAAAATTTCTCAAAAAAATCTCATTAATCTTTTTCTCAATTCAAGGTTAATATCAAATCACTATTAAATTATGCAAAATTTATTTATTATAATTTTGTATATATAGAGAAGAAGAATTCCAGAGATGAATTAGAATTCTACAATATACACATATCTGTACATATGTTTATATATGAGTTTATGTGTATACCACAAAGCAATCATATTATACAAAAAAAAAAAAAAAAAAACGCGTTAAGAAGGTAATTTTCCTATTTAAAAATTTAAATAAAATACTGAGTTAAAAATATTTAAATGCTAAATAGCCAAAAGATGATGATCTATTCTGAAAGAGAGAGCATCTGCTAGATTATCTTATGCTTAAAATAACAAAAAAAAAAGAGACAAGAAAATTCGCTGAATTTTTTCTTATTTATTTATTTATTTTTTTTTTTTGTTTTTGCTTATATTATAAATGCGAACGTATACTGAAATTAGCGAAATATTTACATACCTGTTAGATTTCATGAAATAAAAAAAAAAATTTTTTTTTTTGAAATTTTATAGAAGAATCTCTATAAAAAAATATTTTAAAAAGTGTTATACAGACAGTAAAATGAAAATGATATAAGCGAACAGAATTTTGAGTACCCAAATATTGTAGAATACACACATGTATACACACTGTGTGTGTTTGGTTGAACATACTTTATTTTGGGGTGCTATACACAGAGATGCTTAGAACTTCTTGCTTACACAGAAATAAAAATCAAAGTTTATTTATTTTTTTTTGTTATTTGTTCTTTTTTGTTTTCTTTAAGCAGATCTATTTAAAAGCTATAAAAATTATAGAAAATTAAAGATTCTTTTTTTTTTTGAGCATATTTTAAAAATAAATTTAACAAGTTTATTTTTTTCAATAATATTAAAATTGAAAATGCATAAAATTAAAATAGTTTAAAATTTTTTCTGATTTTTTTGTGGGGTGTATTCAATTCAATTGAGTTATTTCTATTAAATGATTATAATTGCCATTCTGTTGACTATTTTATAATAAGAATGGTCTTATGTTACTAACTTGATTTTGTAATATGCCACACAATCAGAAATTTTGGAATATAATGCCTGTTGAGAACTCATTAAACATGTAAGGTTGCAATTGTATGGGTCTAATATTTAAGATTTTGTTGATTTCACTGATAAATCTAAAAAAAGACCCTAATTTTGTCACTAATAATTAAAATTGGCCGTTAATGGGCCAGCGATCATCGAAATTCATATGGTGCTTCCTAAAGTACCAGAAAACGAAAATTTAAGATTTAAATTAGTGTTAGTATGTAAAAAGAATAAAAATATTTTAAAATTTGGTATTTTTTATTACCCACGCATTGGAGAATATGAAATTCTATATGAAATTTCCGATCTAGTTGAGGCGGTTTTGATGAATTAACTTATAAATTTTGTCGACCCATATTCTTTGCAAATATAGCAGTACGCAAACATTTTCCGCGGGCAAAAATCCAAAAGTATTTGAATGATTACTAAAAATTGAAAACCAGTTTTGAAAGCATTTAAAATCACTAGGCTGTTCATTCAAAAGTTAACAAATTTTATAGTGTGCAAATTTTTTCACCTTATATTTAAAAACTCTTGAAATTGTTCCTTCCGTACTGATTATATTTTAAAATAGGCATTCAATAAGTTTTACATATTTAGAGTTTTAGAAGATTACATGAGTATTACACCTGTAATTGCACTATACTTCTGGGTCACATCAAAAATATATAGTTGAGTGGCGTGGTGAGAATTAATTTTCCATAAAAAATTTTTTTGTTGTTGTCTTCTTTCAATTTTATTAGTTTCTCCCTATATTTTTTGCTTTTTTTATTATGCTAATTGAAGATTTTTATCTGTGTGAAAAAAAAATATTTACAAAACGCTTTTGTGATTTTCTTTATTTTTTTTTCTTATTTTTATTGTTTTATTTAAAATTTAAGATCTAAAATATCGCTTTAATCTTGTCGAAAAAGTAAACAATTGGTAAAATGTATAACAAGAGAATAAAACAAAAAAAATTTTTCATTCAATAGGAAAATTTTAAAATTTATTTAAATAAATTCGCTTTTTTGTTTTATTTTTTTTTTTATTTTGCGTTTTCATTCGTTTCCTATTCTTCCGGTGACCTTGAAAAGAGAAATTTATGTTCTTTTTACTTTTCATATCATTTATTTTTTGTTTTTCATATTTTTTTTTTCTCTGTGTAAGCTAAATGTGCGTGTAAGTAGTTTGAGATTTTTAATATGATTGAAGATTTAAAAGCCTAAAATGCATAAAATTTTGGAAATATTCAGTAATTCCGTCATCAGGGAAAGAAGGAATGTAATTACCTAATCGTTAATCGATTTAAAAAGTGTGGTTAAGCAAATATGTAACAAAATTTGTGGAATTTTTAAATTTTTAATGACTTTATTAAGAAATTTTTGGATCCCATATTTTCATTTCAATTGGTGTTTCAGTGGAGAATATTGAAATTTAATGATAACTTCTAATTTCTTATTAAACAATTAAATGATATAATCAATAAAATTAATTCACAAGTGTTGTATTAAGAGAGCTTAACATTTAATTTCAATGCCTTTTTAAAAGGCGAACAAAGGTTTTCTCTCCCAGTGTCTCTCTTTGTATTTGTATGACAGAAGATGACAAATAAAAACATAAAAATTTTAAACCTATTCAAATTACTTGAATTCTTTTTAAACAAAGGTTTGACATTTTCATAAACACTCAACAGTGTAATGCATTAATTCTGAAACTATCAACACTGTATATTTAAAATTATTTTTACCAAAATTCAATTTCAATAATTAAAAACAAATTATGCTATACTAGCTCATAAAATATGCGAAATATTTAAGCACAACTTATTTATTATTTATTATAGTGTTATAAATTTTATAAATAGTTACCATGTTAAATTACACAAGTTAGAACCCCTTACTTATATATAATTAATTATAATATACTGTCAACACTTTTCAACTTTCAGCACAGTAAATACTTAAGTAATAATTTTTTTGACAATTAAATATTCATTTAATTCTCTTTATATAGTGTGTAAATTCGGAGAAAAATAAAAATCATAAAATTTTATTTCTCTTATTATTATTATAACTCGTAAGTTATGGAGGAGATGATTTTAGAGTTGGCGCTCTTTATTTATAAAGTGTCATAAAATTGTCATAAATAAAAATATAAACAGAATAAAAGAGTAATAAAATATTCCTAAAAAGTCATAAAAAAGAAATTTAGTCTAAAATTTAAGGGAATAATAAAATAAGTGATAAAAATATTTTACCATATGGTAACAATCAAAATTTGTTTTATTTGTTTTATACTTTAGTTGAAAATAGGAAAATTAATTGACTAATTTATTAAGATAATAAATAAATAATAATATATAAATTAAATGAGAGAGACCGGATCCTTCAATCTTAGTAATGACTTCTTTTAATGACTATATATATTTACACATACCTATATATATACAAATGAATTATTGCTAAGTATTGTTTTGTCTTCATTAATCTTGATTTGTTGGCCTAATAATTTAAATGATTTATTCTAAGGAAGGCAACTCTGATCACTCTATAAAATCTCAACGAAATTCACGCATAACTTACAGGGGAATACAAACAGTTCATATATAAAAGCAACGTTACAGCAAAGATGATTGCATAAGTAGGTAAATAGGTAAAGTGTGAGAAATAATTACACATCCTACCTTAACGTTTTTTTGGGGCATGGGTAATTTCACGCCTACTTGACCAAGATGAGAATACCGGAAATCAACATACCGTAAAATGTGACGATACGGTCTTCTATACTTTTTCGATTGTAATATATAGGAAGAAGCATTGCAGGCAGCAGCATTGAATGCAATTCTAGAGAATTAAATTGATTATGATAGCAAATTATTGAGAGGCAGTGTTACTTACATAAGGAAGAAATTCTAAAACATTAAGATGGTCCAATAAAAAATCAAATTTCACTAAGAAATGGAATCACATTGCCTGACCTGAAGTATAATGGGAGCAGTGGCCTCAGGTTGAATATATCATTAAGTGGGTATACATTCTGCGAAATGCTGAGTAGTTTAGCGAGTAATGATGAAATAATTTATAAGAAATTTAGCAGAATGTAGAGATTGTCAGCAGTTCTATTATAATGTTTTATTAGTAATTTTATAGCAATTAATAGTCTTACATGTCTAAAATAGTAATGTCACTTGCGACATTACACCCCTATGTTTACAAGAGGCTATTTTTAAAATTTTTAATAAATTAATTATTTTTGCATATAATTATATTTTATTCATATTATTTTAAAAATAACTCCAATATTTAAAATTATTTCCCAGAAATAATTAAAAAAAAATTATTTTAATAATTGTCGTATTAAAATAATTATTATTCTTTTACAAAACCAATTGAAGTTATTTTGAAATTTAATTTAATTGAAAAAAAAAATTAAAATAATAATAAATTATGCAATATTCCCATAGTTGTTTTTGAAAAAATAATTTACTAATATTCAATTTAATTACACTCTATAAAAATACAATCATTAATAAATTGGTTGATTAAATTGAACTTAATTAAGAATAAACAACATTTCCAAAAACCAACCACACATGCACAATATTCGAAGATCATATACGGAAAATTAATTATCTAAAATTTTCATTAATTTCCGGGATATTCAAATAATATTGCATGTTTTTATATTATTATACATGCAGCATGACATTGAATAATTCAATTTTTAATATTAAAATATTAATTTTCAACATATTTTAGTTATACTAGAAAATGAATAACAAAAAATATGTTATCAAAATGTATCCTGCCAGGATTTTAATAAGGTCGACATATTGAATGTATTTGGAAAAGCTCACATTCTAAAATTATAGTCTGCTATCAAGTAAATAATCTATTAATTATTACAGATTATAGAATTTATACAAAATAACAATAGTATATCTGAATTTTGTCTTATGGTGATTATAATATATATATATAAGTTCCATCGGAGATACGAAGTATTGTTTCCTGATCGATGCAAGTAGGATCTGGATTGCCAAATTACTGCTTCTACAAAGTATTATGTTTATAATTCTGTTCGGAACGCTTTGTCATATTATTTAATATAATATAGGCTCTCATTATAAACGTGCTTATAATGAGAGCCTATAACTTTTATGAAGAGAGCTCCTCAAATTACTTCATCAGATTCGTGCATTTAAATTGGGAAATAGAACCCAATAGCTAAACAATTAAATATTCAATTTGAAAATCTTACCATAGTAAATTAATAATGAAAATTGTTAGTAAATACTGTAAGTACCTTACATATTATGTAGCTGGATGTTCGAGTAAAATATTTTTCCCATGTAAACATAGTATGTAAAGTGTACTTACAGACATGTTATTTATTTTTGTCTGTTAAAAATAAAAAAAAATAAAATTTTTCCATTTTTACTTCTACGTCTACTATATAGGTTGCAAAATCTTTTAGACAGCATGTCGTCGCAATTTTTTTGCCAGCATATTATTATTATTATTGTAACGTTGCTGTTATTTATGACATATTATATGGTTACCATATATAATTGAAATGAATTTAAAAAATTTAATCCACCTACTAAAATTAAATTTTGTATAAGTATATACATAATAATAATATGGCTATTATAAAAATTATCTTGTATACTCGTACTATATGGTTGTTATATTGTTAATTTCATAAATTTATATTGTGTATGAACAATATTGTGGTTAAAATTAAATTAAAAAAAATTATATTGAATAATTTAGTTTGATTGCCAACTGTTTCATTATGTGATTATAAAAATGTACTTATATATATAATTGAGTGTTTATATTGTTATATGGGTTGTATAATTATTTATTTAAATTGACTTGACTTTATTGAATGAATACAATAATTTTCTGTTATGCTTTTGAAATCATTTTTAAAATTTTAACAAAATAAATTGAATTTTTTTAACAGTTTGTTCTATAAAATTTTTATTGATCATATCAAAATTGTATATTGCAATTTGTAATTTGATTGGTGGAATAAAAAGGTGAAAATATAATTAGTAAAATAGAAAGTGAAGGTGGGATTTTGTAAAAATTGTGAAAAAAATTATTGTGTTAATTTATTTTTTTAATTATATAGGCTCAAATTACAATTAAGTAGAGTATATATGCAATAATATTTTTAAAATTTTTTAATCATTATTCTTTTATGGAGATTATTCTAATCATTATTCTTCGTTTACGGTGAGAATTTTATTCTGTTTTAAAATCACGAGATATTTGTTTGAATTTTGTACTACTTATAAGAAGAAAGTACTAAAATAACTTAAAAATTATTTAAATATTATGCGTCATGGGAAATTTTTGAAAGTAAACCTTTATACTCTGATCAAAAAATTAGAGTTCCTCATCTTTATTCTCTTCAAAAACGCACAAATAATAATAATATTTCTTAAATTTTATAATTCTTTAAAATTTATACAAATTAATATAATTTTACTATATGACAGATTTCTCTCTCAAAATTTTAAGAAGATGAGATTTATTTTTCTCTTTTTTTAGACTGAGGGCTGAGTAGTGAGTACCAAGAATTCTTCACGTGATAAAAACTCTCAGTTAGTCATTTAATTTTTAAAATTATCTCAATATTATATTTCTGTATAAAATTTTATTTCGTTTGCGGTGAGAATATGATTCTGTTTTAAAAACATTAACTGGGACAGCATTTTGAATATATCAGTAAGAATTAAATCCCTTAATATACAAAATATTTAAAACCAAAAATAAATTCTTAAAAAATTTAACATCATATTTTATTCATTCTTAATATTATATTTATAAATTTTTTACTCAACATTCATACTTTTAATTGAAATTTCAAAAGAGAATTTGGTAATAAATTTTTATATTGGAATAATTGAATTTATTTTTAAATAAGTATGAATATTTCAATTCCATACGGGTAAAACACAATTCCCATTATTCCCATTAAAGGCAAAATCAATTACATTTTATATAAGTACGTTTATTTTTAACATATACGAATTTTTAAATTTTATTTTAGAAATTTATTAAAGAAATTTTTTATATCATAGATATTACTTTGTCTTATACTTGACTCATTTTCGTATACAGCCTCAAAATACCAAATAAATGAAGAAGTCATCCCAATAAGATTATATTGCAGCCATATACATGCATATTTCACACAAATCCAAGTTCAAAATTTTACTTCAAAAATTAAGTACTCGTAAAAAAAAATTTGTGAATTTTATTAAATAAATTATTGTTGCTTTACAAAATAATGTAAACAAAAATTTGCAAAAAAAATTTTCAATACACTTAATGAATTATGCATAACGATATACGACGAGTACATCCTTGAAATCTATATTTATGCATACAAACTCTTAAGAAAATTTAAATAATTTGAAAATTTTTCTTTAAATAATGATTGCAAGTATATGTACATATGTAAATATTATGCAAAAAATTTGTTTATATGCTAACGTAATTTGTTGTTATATGAAATTATGTCAAAAAACACAAACAAAATCATATTATACATATATATTATGACTACTCATTTATTTGTTGCCGCAGTTTTATTGACCTACTTACGTATATACATGCCATATTTAACATGCACGTGTATTCTTTTAGGAAAATTTTATATGTACATAAATAATTAACTCATATAATACTGTTTTCTTTTATATTAAATCCTCAAAAGGATAATAATTTTAAACAAATAAAATATATGTGTGTTTATCGTATGTGTTAAGAATCAAAAAATCAATATAACGTATGTTATATATACTGTTATATATACGCTAAACGTATATAATGTCAGATTATATATACGCTTAAATTATTATTGTTATAATGAAATATAACAAAATTCGTATTAGAGTTTGATGAAATAAAAATAATCTAAAACATAGAGGAGAATAAATTTTTATTGTGTAAGGTTGTAGACGAATAATTTTCAATTTATTAGTAAGGACACCACGGAATTATTTAATTATAAAATTTAATTTTAATCACATAGGAAATAATATACTCCGCATAATAAAAATTTAGGTAGTTTATATAAGAAGCAAAAAAATTAATAAATATACTATATATTGCTGAACAATTTATAACTATAATCAAATTGTTTTCAAATTTTATTTCAAAAGGCATTCAATATTATCAACCCCTAATTAAAGAATAATTCACAATACCGCTACATGTTAACATATTATGTGTTCACCTGTCTGAATCCAAATCGATACGGCAAAATACGATCTTACTAATTTTTAACATTTACATTGAAAAGTAGGTTTTTATAGTTGTGGCTAATTATGACATGACTGAAGAATTTCAAAAAAAATTGTAAGAGTTTTAAAAAATCAAAAACTTGTTATTGTTTCACTCTGAAAATGCGTAATAATTTTAATTCAAAATTGAATCAAAATTATTACGCATTTATTGAAGCTCAGCATATACTTAGGCTCAATAATCTGATATAATAATAGAAACCAAATTTATTGTATTCTAACTAAAAATTTGCATAAGATGACTGCTTACGGCATTAGTACTCCATAAATATTGAAATATTATCAGAACTAATGAATTAAAATATTAGAATTTCTCAGTAATTAAGCAATTGAAAATATATTTTTAATATTATTGTACTCCTAAATAAGAAAATCTACAATAAAATTTCATTATTTTAATTGTTATACTACATAAATTTATTACATTGTTTACAATATTTTAGTTGTAATCAATATTAATTGTTATGATGGTAATTACATACGACTCATATTTTAATAATCAAAATATTGCAATTACAAATTATAGACTCAAAACGTCATAATTAATGTCATCAACGTCATTGTATTTTATTGAAGATCACAATCATTTGATAATATCAAATTGAATACATATTGAAATTTTATCAATTATTTTGTTATATTATTATAGAATAGTCAAATATTACATTAACAATTTTATTACTTGTATAAGCTTTATTTATAGTATGATGCTCGTCGTATTATAGGAATAAATAAAGAAAGAATTTTTAATTCTTAAATTATAAATTTTAATAACAGTATAATTGCATGTCGTCTGGTTAATTTTCTACTGATATACGTTATAATTATATTCGTAGAACAATTGCAAGAGCTATTAATAAGTTCATGTTTACCTTTAATAGTATAGAGAGCTGTGTATATTAACTTAAAAAATTTTTGTGTATAAATGTTCATAGTATAGATGACATAATAATTTTCTATGCTGCAATGGATTTTTATAGCAGTTTTGTTATAAAATGCATTGTATTTGCGTGTTTTTTTCTATATTTCTTTTGTTTTAAACGCTTTGTGTAAAACAATAAACTTACATAATATTTGCATATAGAAATATGTGTACTTATACTATATATGTATACTTATAGTTATATTTAATTAAAACTAGAAATTTAATTTG
The DNA here is from genome assembly GCF_029603195.1 of Condylostylus longicornis. Lineage (NCBI taxonomy): Eukaryota > Metazoa > Arthropoda > Insecta > Diptera > Dolichopodidae > Condylostylus > Condylostylus longicornis. The sequence continues at coordinate 4,786,181 of NW_026577982.1, forward strand.
GTTTTGTATTTATTAGCGAATGAAATAAAGTATACGAGAAAATACAGTAGTTAAATAAATATGTATGTAAGTGTACATGCATTTATATATACATACGAGTACATATGTATTATACTTTTGTACACAAAGGTAAAAATTTTTTTTTTTTAATTATACGTGAATTTTTGTTTGGGAAATTCCACAAGAAAGTAATTATAAATTTGCTTTTGTATACTTTTTTTTTTTATCATACCCGCGACATTTCCTTTAAATACAAAACGAAATTTTTTTGTCGTCGTCATGTTTGCAAACTCAATGGAAAATTTTTTTAATTTTTATATATTTTTTTTTTATTTTTAATGAATACATGCAAGAATGCATTGAATTTACAAGTTTAATATGTGGTATCAAAATTTATGCATAAAATAAATATATTTAATTTTCGTTTGTAAATAAAAATACAAATATAAAAAAGAATTTTAAACTTTTTACCGGCAAAAATTTTTCCATAATTTAAAAAAAATTGTAAGCGGTAATGCAATGATTTTTTTTTTTTTTAATTTTTGTATTTTTCCATTGACTTTATTTTTTTATGTATAGTAAAGAGTCTAGAATTGTACTTTATTTATAACATTAATAAGGTTATGTCTTCAATATTATTAAAATTTGTGGCTAAATTTAATTGTATTTCTAAAAGCAAATATGAAGAATTAGCAGAAATTATTCCAATTAATATAGAAGATTGAAAATTGAAATTAATTGAATTATGAGTTTTCCCTGAATTGAAGTAAATTTTTTAAATCATTTCAAACTTATTGCGGAAATTATTTAAATTACATTTAAGAAAAACTGATATTGAGTAATGCAATTACAATAAAATATAAATTTTTACGAAATGCAGAATTACCTCGAAATTTGAGATTTTTGAGTTATATCACTTTTGATATACAAGTGCGATATGTCTCAAGTTTTTTTATATTTTTAACTTTAATTAAGTATTTTTCCTTCAAATATTAATTATTATTGCAGTAAAATAAAAGTTGATAATAATGTCGAAGAACAATAATTTTTAATTTCACAGATTTTTTAAATTGCATACTTTTCGGTAAAATATTAAATTTTTTTACCACATTAAATTTTAATTTCTCAAAAAAATTTCACTAACCAAAAGCACTTTCTCTTTTTCTTTTGCATTTAATATGAAAAAAAGGTAAAATTTATTTTCATTAAAGAAAATCTGATGTGATCAGCACAGTATATAACCAACTGCAATGTATATTGTCTAGTTTAGTGAAAGTGTTACAGAAGATTATGAAAATGCGTTTTAAATATTTCTTTACAATTTTAAATACACTAGTAGACTCTTAGTTAACATTCCTCAAAAAATGAAAATTTGTCTTTTGATAGTGTTTCGTTTTGTAGCATCCGAATTTCCTGAAAAGTTCGTAGTTACTCACTCGAATTGAAATATTAAATATGAAGGAAATTTCTGTAAAAATAATTTAGATACGCTATTTTACTAAAAAAAACCGGTTTCGCACCGAAAGCTCGACATGAACTGTCAACTATCAACTGTCACCTATCAAATGCCAACTGTCACCTGTGAACTATCATCTGGCAAATGTCATCTGTCAACTGTCACTTGTCATCTGTAAAGTGTCAGCTGTCATTCGTCAGCTCTCAAATGCCATCTGTCACCTATCAAATATCCTCCGTTCACCTGTCTTTCAAGGAACTTGCTTGATTTATAATTGCTCATTCTTGAGCTTTACAAATAAATTGCTCATTCCGTGACATAGCCGAAATAAACTCACACATAAAATTTCATAAAGTTCGTGTTAGCTGAACATGATACAAGTGTACACAGGTCTGTCTTAGGCCGGCCGGCATCTTTCTAAAAATAGTTTATTTACGCTTCCCTACTATGGAGAAGTCACCACCGAAAATTCGACATTCGAAAATCAATGTGATCGGTAAAAAGAAAGGACAAAAAAAAAAAAACAAGAGAAAATTTTCAACAATTTACAATTTTTATTACATTATTTCTTTTTTTTCCTCCCTTATTAATTATTTATATAGAGAAAAAAGAGACAGATAATGGCGTTAATGGCTGACAATTAAATCTAATTGTCCTGAACGTGGTCTTCATGTTCTAATAAATTTTTTTTCTTATTTTTAACTTTTGTGTTTATAAAATGTCATTGTATTTTGTTTTTTTACTTTTTTTTGGAAATTTTGAAAAGAAAAACTTTTTAGAAATTCTCATTCATTTTAATTTGGTCCTTATGTTGTTAGATAATTAAGAAAAATTTGTAAATCGTTAAATATAACAATTATTATAAAATATTTGACAATGTTTTTGTAATAACAATGAGGACAAAATGAGTTATGATATTTGGTTTTATACTGTCGCCATTTTTAATTTGAAATTATTTTAAGAGAAAAAAAAAATATAAATTGAACAAAACTATTTTTGATGTGCACAACACATGTTTATTTTTTTTATATTTCTGCAATTTTTTATTTTTAATTTTAATTAACAGAAACTAAAATTAAAATGTCTTTTGAGAAGATAAATTAAGTTTTGATATTGATGAAAAATTAAAGTTATTTAATAAATATTTTATTTTATTGAATTGCGAAAAGTATAATTAAAGCTCTCATGGTCAAGACAATCATTAATGGCAAGCATTTAATGTTAACGCCTTTGTCTTTTATCAGAAAAATGTGCTCGAAAAACTTTTTTCATTATCAATAAGAAAAATCTATATAACAAATAGAAAATGTTTAAGTTTCATATATTTTATACTAATAATATAACGGAAACGTATATTGAATATATTTTTCTAAGCGTATATAATAGGAACCCTTTAATAGAAAGAGTTCAATTAAAAGCTTATCACGTATTTCTTATATCTACATTCAAAATATTAATTCTTTGTGCCCATTAGAAAATATCACATATACAAAATAGTGTTATTGGAATTTGGAATATATGAGAATAAAATGTGCCTCAATTTCAAGAATATCTATGAATTTAATGAAAGTAGAAATGTAATTTACATACAAAGTTCAATGATTCTAATAGTATGTAAAATTTTCACCATCAAAAGATATGGGTAAAATTCATTTGAATATTTAGTTGAATATTACAATGCTAATATTGATGTTAATTAAAATTTTCTCCAAATATGTATGCTAATGTAAAGTTCTTAGTAAAATATACATAAATACCAAAATCCTTATATAATAAGTATAAAAAGAAAAACAAAAAATTTTAAAATTTAATTTTAATTAATTTATGCCTTATACTTAATGCTTTTAAAAGTAGAACAAATTCTTATATTTAATATGAATATCCTTTAATGAATTTCTAAATAAATTTTGTACATACATAATATAAAGGCGATTGTATTAGAAAATTATTTTGCAAATTATATACCATAGAGTAAATAACAATATAAGAGACATAGAGTAAATAACAACAAACGAAATGCTCGGAGTATTCACATCTCTTATTGAGAAATATTTTTCAAAACCAAAATCATTCACTCTGAGTATTGCCAACTCTTTATTGTTCAATTTGCCAGCCTTAATACAAAAATTCCCATTTTTTCCCTTTTCAAACCATATTTTTTCCCATATAAAACTTCCTTTAAAGAATTTTTTATTTATACACATAATCTAGCATTGTACTTAAATAAAATATGTATTTATTCATTTAACAAAACAAAAATATTACATTTACTCAATTGCATAACATAATTAATTAATAACGATTTCAAATTGTAATATATGTAATAATATAACAGTTTAAAAGCTTCAAAATAAATACAACTTTTTATTTTTGATCAACTGTCAAAAAGGCATTTGATCGCAAATGAAAAAAAAATTAAATACGTAAATTAGAGAAAATAAAATTTCAATGGAATTTCCCATGATTTTTGGCCTTTTTTCCCTTCAAGGCTTTAAAATTCACTTAAAAATGGGAAATTTTCCCCAATTTGGACAAAACTGCTCACTCTCATAGTACATTACATTTAAATATTTGAGAAGAATTTAATTTTTAATATGAGAGAAAAACTGTCCCATAGTGTGTGAGAAATATATTCTCTTTTATATTACTATTTACTCTATGGTTATACTTACAAAATGAAAATTTTATAAGATTTTATACATAATGTGTAAGGCTTTTAAAATTTAAGATTTTAACTCGACCCAGATATACACGAGAATATGTGCATACGTCGTACATATTCCTATATATTTCATGGTATATACGTATATATAATGATAATTTATTGTTAAAGCTGATTTAAGAAGCATTTATATAATTTTATATTTATTAAAGTTAAAATTTACTATTTAAATTAAGGAAAGGATGACATATTTTAACTATTTGTATATTACAATGTTTACCTTGTTGGTTTACATTATTTATTTTATTTTACTATATGTAAGTGTATTATACAAAATACATGATTTCATTTAAAGACTATAAAAAGGATTTTAAATAAAAAATAAAGTTGGGTCAAACCAATGGTTTGTATTGTAGCACTTTTCCCTTCAACAAGTGAAAATTCTGCTTTTAAATACAGTCTATGTATACCTATGAAACTATTAAAATTATTTTCATTCATATACAAAACTATTTCTAGAATTGCATATATTTAGGATGACGCATATATGCAGTGTTTGAAATAAAGCAAAAATTAATATAAAAAGGGGTTAACATAATGCTCGATTTTAAGGGTTAATTGTGTGAGTTAAGAAAAATAATTATATTTTTTAATGTCATGGAATTTACCTTTAGCTTCTTGTGTTTATAGAAATTTGAAAATGCTTGCGGTTTCGGAAATATAAGGTGTCAAAACTCAAATTTTACAAATTTCAAGAGGCCATAACTTGAGAGGGGGTGGAGATGGGAAAAAATTTTATTCTAACGAAATGAACTATTTGTTAATGTCTAAAAGCTCCTAAAATTTCAAGCTTCTACAGTCTGGGGTCTAGAAGAAAAATGACATCAAAAATTTGGAAAAAAAGGACTTTAGATAACGGTAAATTTGAACGGCCATTTTGTTTTTCTAAAGTTTATCTATAGTATATCGCGCTAGGGGAAGCAAGCCGCTGCCTTTCTGCGTTTGCAAAATTTCAAAAATGCTTATGGTTTCATTGCAACAAATATTTAAAAAAGGCCATTTTTAGTTCTTTGGGGGGGTATAACTTCTAGAGGGGGGGAGATAGGTAAAAATTTTGTTCTACGGAGATAAGTTTCTAGTGAAGGTCTATGTACGTATGGAATTTCAGCTTTCTATCTTAAAGGGTGTAGAAGTTTTGTAAACAAAAAAAGTGTCCACGGACGGACGGACGGACGGACGGACAGAGTGAAACTAATAAGCACTTTTTTCAAAAAATTTTTTGGAAAAGTGCTAAATTAATATTAAAGTAAATAAAATTTAAAATTAAAATGGAATACAAGAGTAAAATAGCTTATTTATGACAAGGTACTTGAAAATATGTTGAAAACTGTTAATGTATTATTGGAATTGGATTATACAGTGTTATAATATAGGAACGAGAATCATATACCTATAGGTACACCTGTATATAATTTATAAATAATGTTATATATACATTGTCCCCAATTGCTCGTATACTTTCATGATATTATTAAAATTTATGTTTTTTTAAAAAAAAAAAATTACAAATTTATTTTGTAGGAAAATACGAATTTTACACTTAAAATAGCTCTGTGGTTACAAACAAAAACAGTGTAATTTAAATTTTATATAGCTCTTCTTATAATCAGTTCCAAAGTTAATTTGTTACAAAATTCTAAAATGAATTTTCTCGATGAATATATTTTAGAATTAGACGGCTTTTCCTTAAGATCTCTTAATTATTGTGTACGTAATTATGCGCTGCATATTACAAGTGAATTGCTAGTTAAACATAATTAAGGCATTTTGAAGAATATTATGGTGATTCAAAGCATCTTGTGCATACTAATCAATTTGAACTTGTTCAATTCAATTTACTCTACTATGTATAGCAGAAATCAAGTGGAAATGATGCACAAGTCAGTATTATCACAATAAAATTAAGAATAGTATGAGTTTGTGTTTGCTCTACAATACTTCAAAATTAACAAAGTGTTTCTTTAAAATTAGAAATAAACATTTGTGGCATTAAATACAATCATGAATGAATGTAATTGTGCAATATTGCATTTGCGGAAGATTCACTACTTTGAGCCTTAAATCTGCTGTAAATATTGTTAGTATTTTCGATTTCGGAACTTCAACAGATCAAACACTTGGATCTTATTATCTATGGCTCAAAACCTCTAATCAAGTCCTATATAGCACTTTCAATTGAAAATACTTACTCTTTCATTTACATTAAACATTCATTCTTGATAATAACCGGGTTGACCTATATAGTTACATCTAAGTTGTCTTCTTTTTTATACGATAACATTCAGAGATGTAAATAATTAGTTGGTTAAAGAAATTTTTGTCTCCACATTACCCTTATTTCATTTTTATATTACTTACGTAGTAAGGGATTCAATAGCCTTCAGCACAATTTTATGGATTACCTAGTTAAAACAATTTTCATTTTATTTTCCTCTTTTTAATAATAATAAAAGACATTACACAATATACTTAAAAGTAGGGTGAAATAAAAATTATTTCAGGTGAAATTAAAAATAAAAGTTTTAATGGCTTCCCATAATTTATCCCTGTAAAAATTTATTACTTTATTTAGCTAGGAGCATTTTATCACACTTTCATTTTTTCCTTTTGGTTTTATTGATTCCAAAAGAAAATTGTTATTAAATTTAATGAAATAAAAATAATAATAAAGTCTGGAATTTCTTGAAAATGACAAATTTTTAATTGTAATTTGTTTATTTATTCAATTTGGAATCGGTTATATAATATATAGAATTATGGATTCAAGTGAAGGTTATACAAATCATAGAAGATTCAACATAACCAACCAGAAGATTTTTTTGACTATGAAAGAAAGGGAGAGTATAAGCATCGTGTTTTTCCTGGTTATCAAAAAACTGCAATTTGTGGGACTTTTTTTTTTTTTTGTAATTCAATTCGTTCTGTGTTCTAAATAGAAGCTTTTAGTTAGACAAAAATGAAATTGATCTCATGAAATTTTGGCAGGAGATTCCTCGCATAGTTCTTAATATTTACCAAAATTTCGATAAACTGCGAATTACAACGAACAAAGTGCATCACAAGGGATATTGAGAGGGTAATTATTCACTCACAAAAGAAATTGAGATTGATTGACCTTTGCTTTGAGCATCCTCTAGTATCTTTAATTATATTTTTTATATATTATAAAATTTAATATGAAATTAAATGGTAAATTAAGGTGATCACACAATCTACAAGAAAAACCTGATCTATAATCACTATAGATAATTGCTGATTTAATCTTTTAATGAAGATTGCTTCTTATATTTTGGAAGAAAACTTAGACCATTATAAAAATGTTGCAATTATTAAAAATTAAAAAAAAATTCTGGAATAGCATTTACAGTCAAGAGTCGTAAAACATTCGGAAAACATTTTCTAAAGTGCTCTGGTCTCAAAACGATAATCGATTTTTATATATGAACAAAAAAAATTGTCTTCAGTAAAGTTTTTGTCAAATTATTGTGTGTTTGTCTTTATGTATATACCTACAATATATTGGATGAGACGTGTTATTTAAAAATCTCGATCCCAAAAGAGATAGGAACCGATAAAATTAAATATTATTTTTATTGTTTTGTGAATTGAGTTCAAAAGCAAATTTTCTTTTGTGGTTTTTTTTTTTTGTTTTCTATTGCTAAGAAAACGGAAATTAAAGCTTTAAGATAAGGATATTTCTGCTTATATAATCTTTTCCTTTTTTTTGTTTTATTCTTTTTATTTATTTTATGCTTTAATCCTTACAGAATTCAACTACTTTGATCTTCTATACTTTTCTATTTATGAAGAATTTTTTTTAATTGTTTTTTTTTTCCTTATTAAAATATTTTGTGTGTGTACTAGACAATTTAAATGACACGTGGCAATTTAAAAAAACAAAAAACAAATTTTAATTTAAAATGAAAATAAATTTGGAATTTGCTAATCAATTTTATTGAAATATTAAATTGATTGGTAATAAGAAATTTTAGATTGTTTTAGAGATTTTAACAAATTATTAAAATTACTCACTCACTTAAGTGTTATATATACAGTTAAATATTCGACCGTTTTAAATAGAGTCCTAAATGTGTGGTATTACCCATTTTTACCCATTTTAAAAATTACCCATTTTTACCCAAATTGAAATATTACCCATTTTGACCCATTTCTACCCACATTGTAATATTACCCATTTTCAAATGCAATTGTCACCACAATTTATACAAAGGGAATGAATGCGGTCTAATAGATACTGTCTAATAGTAAAATATTATGTGGGTAATGAATGTGATTCAGGTCTTCTGCCGCCACAAGTTCGACTACTTAATATTTCTTTGTTTACTTCAAAGGGGACACATTTCACTTATTTACTAGTATAAATTTATACCAAAGTATACTACTCATAGTTCTCTAAAACGAGATTCACTCAACGACAACTAATGCAAGTCATCAGATTAAAATTGAGATTTAGGAATATATTCCCTTCTTCCTGTATGAATGATTGAGCTTAAAAGCACATTTTTTGGAAGCAAATAATTATTTGTTCAAATAAAGCTTTGTAAAACTAAGAAAGTGAAATTGGTTAAGATTAACTAAAACGATTAATAACAAATCATCTCTACTATAAGCCATTAATAAATTTCTTCACATCCAGATTGCTGGCAATGCAAACATGCGAAATTCCCGTTTTTTTTTTTTTAATTTTTTGATTAAATTGAAAAACTACAATTTTAATAGAAATTCTTTAAATTCGTTTTCTCTACGGCGTCCTATTACTGTCGTCCCATTTTCCTAATTATTTGTTAATATTTATAAAATTTTCTCGATTAATTTGCTATTCTTTAAAATTTCATTCTATTTCCATTCCATATAGTTTCTTGTAGTATGATTAATAAACCTTAAAATTATTATTAATGACAAAGAATTAAATAAATGAAAGGAAAAATATTTGGAAAATATTTATAATAATCAAAAAAATGGACGTTACTTAAAGTCTAGTGAACACGAGAAAAAAATTAATTAAAGAATTTTTAAAAAACCATACTCTATATTATATTAAATACCCCCAAAAAGCCAAAATTTTCTTCATGATTTTCAATATAATATGAAAAAATAAAACACAAGATCAAATGAACCAGAATAATAGAAATATATTTATATAAGTAAGGGTACAAGACTTTATATTCAATATTCTCTCTCCATAAAAATATTTTAAATATAATTCACAAAGTAGCACATAATTTTCTTGACCAAGATTCATAATAATTATTAAATATTCATGATAATTAAGAAAATATTAATTTTATTGGTTTCTAAAAATTTTCTTTATAATTCTTTATTTTTATGTCTTTTATGACTTCATAAATCTAAAATAGGGTCTCTTTACAATACTCTAAATTATTCGAGGGTAGTTGGAAATAATTTACTAGCAGAACGCTACAAACTATTCCTAAAGTAAAACATGAAACTGTATAAATTTAAGGGATTGATTGTGTATCTCATCCTTTAACTCACCGAGTGGGAAGAAATTGAATGAGTACCATTATATGTTCGAGTAATAATACTTTCAAGAGAATAATGCTTTCGTATCCATTTCTGCATCTCGTTTATTTTTAAAATTTATACAAAATTTAATCACCATACATTCAATTTGAAGATTTGATACATTCAATGCTTTTGAAGACGTCAAGTTCAGGGTGATATTTTAAGGAAAAATAAAATGAATTTATTGAAAAAACAAATAGTCATATTTAAAAAATGACATAAATTTAAATAAAAATTGAGAATTCCGATTTGAAAGGGAATAATAAAGGTGACTGAAAAGTCAATATAATCAGGCTTTAAAAATTTATAATTGCGTTCCATTTAACAGGTACACGTGTAGTGTTAAATGGAACGCAATAAAAAATTTCATTTTAAATACACTGCAAGAAAATTTTGTAAAAAAGGAAAAGTTCCCAAACAATATTTTTTATACATTCTTGATTGGTGAGAATTTTTGAATATTGAAAAGTTCTATGAGAAACCACAGCTTCTAATCCATTATCAGCCTTTATTGCCGTATACTTAAACGAAGTAGATGCATTCATATATAAAAATATCAATAAATTCTAACTAAATTGAGTAATTTAAAAAAAGTTATTTAGACATTTCTATAGACTAAAAGTTTTTGTTGTGGCTCGTAATGGGTTAATTTTCAATTGCACTTTAAATATACTTCTCTACTATTCAGCAATTCTATTTTGTCTTCTCTCATTGTTAAAGATGTTATTGAAATTATTGAAATTGTTTCTTGGAATGTTCGAATAGCCTTTTGCAATTAGGAAAACCCATGAGATCTCTTACAAAGTTGTCATAATTTTTGAGAGTTTGCACTGTTTTATTCCTTTTTTTATACAACTAGCAGGTACAATATTATTAAAGATTTTGAATGATTAGCACGAAACACTCTTGGTCACCACATCATATTTCAAATGTCATTCAAATAATTACTTTGTTTTATACGAAAAAAAAATCGTATTCTTAAAACCAATTACGATCTTTATTAAATTATTTTATTGGTTTATGCACAGAAACTGTCATTCTTTGTATAACAACTTTTGACATCAATCTGAACTCAATTTCATCTTTCAAATTTCTCTTCCCCTTTTTGTTTCTTTATTTTTAAATTCAATCATATTAAATTTTAACTTCAAAATGATATTAAAAGAAAAACATGGGAAATGGAAGAAAAACGAAAGCAAGAAAAAAAATTTATTTACTTTAAATTTTATCCTTAGAAGTCCTTGATGCCATATAAACTTTTATTAAAAAAAATAATAATAATAAATACAAAATAAAAAGAAAAAATCTAAAATACTTACTAACATGAAAGTTGCCTTTAAATCTAAGCAAAGTAAAATAATAAAAAAAAATGAAATATTAAAAATAAAAAGAATTTACGACCCAAAGGAAGTGTAACATAAAAAAAAAAAACAAAAAAGGCGGGAACTTTCCCATAAGGAATTCATTTTCCATACAAAAGAAAAGATAAATTGGAAACCTACAAGGCATAATCTAAAAAATTTTTTGGTGAAAAAAAAAACAGAACGGAACGGAACAAAAAAATGAAACAAAAAAATTATCTCTCAGTCGTTCTCATGGGAACAAAATTGTAAAGATGAAACGAGATTATTTTTCAAAGTAACGCTTTGGGTTTGCTTCTTAGATGTTGACTGGTTTGATGGTTACCCTTCAGGTATCTTCTTAAAATAATAATAAAAAACAAAACTGTTATAAAAAGCATAAAAAATATTATTGCCGCAGTTTGATCTCATGCCATTCTGCAGAAACTAATGTTGTGATAATTATTAATATTCTTTTTCTCTTTTTGAATTTTATTTTAAATAAAAGTTTTAGTAGGAGAATTTAATTTTTAAGCTTAAAAACTTCATTTACTTAAAGATATATAGAAAAAATTAAGAAATAATTATTTCAGTTTTTGGAATGAAAAGTTGTCTTCAGAAAAAATTCATATTGAATTTTGGAATTAAAAGATTGTAACTTGATCATATTCAACTTTAATGGCAGATTCATAGGAAAAATTTTTTAATCGGTGCTTTGAAAGTTTGTAGGTATAAATAAAATGTTCCCACTCTGATAATTATAATCTAATAATAAATACCTATTCTGACCAACTCCGAAATTTAAAATGTTGTAGGAAAAATTTGTTTATTTTTAAAAATTTTCAATTTTATGCACAAATTTGTTAAAGTTACAATCAACTTTGTTATATTTGTTAAAGTTGCAAATCATTTCATGCCATTGGGATCAGAGTAGCCTTGTGGAGTTTCTAAAACGTCAAAATATCTGACTCCATTGGACGACCTCTAAACTTTATTATTTTTACCTAAATGCTGCAGCGTAAATAATTTGAAGTGGCACTGCATTCTGAGAGTTCATTGAGATATTTTCAAAGCACTCTCATCTTTCGCTTGCGATTTAAAACTCCTTTTAAACAATACGAAACTGAATGGTTTCTCAAAATTTTTCAATTAGCATTACTTTTCCTACGTTAGTGCAGTTTTCACAATATGAAAGCTACAACATTTTCTAGCCGCATTAGCATTATTCATCTTTATTCTAAACGAAACAAGGAATCGAAGTTGCAACGCATAATTTTGAGGTACTTAATTAGACTCAAACGAGAAACTTAATATGTATGCCAGAATTTTCGAAATATTTAAAAATATTATTTTGAAGAACCTGACTTAAATTATTCATATTGAAAATACTTCAATATTTGAGCTGTAGTAACATAAATTTTAATGAAATAAATCATGAACCACTCCATAACAATAAATTTATTGAGCATAGAAATTACATACTATCAATCTATGGTTTAATATAAAAATTTGAATTAGTTATCCGAAAATTTGTCGTCTAGTCTAATAAGTGAAATCTAATACCAATTAAGAAGAATCAACTAAAGGTATGTATTTTCTTTTTAATTTTTTTGTTTTTTCAAACTACTCATACGTCGTATCAAATTTACTTTTGTTTAGTAATATACTGCAATATATTAAAAAGGATTCACAACATTCTTCTGAATCACGTAATTTTTTTTAGAACTTTGTTTTTCCTTTATTAATATAACAATAAATACATTATACAGTCGAATCTGGAGAAGAAGAATGCTATGGAACTGATTGACCGACGATGAATTTTCTTTCTCTTATTTCAGTGTTTTAGTTTATTCAGTTTTCAATTCTGATTCTGTCATTAACGACCGCATCGCTTAATAATAAGTGAACCAAACTTCAAATATTGAATTTGGAATGGAAATATCTTTCCCCATGATGAAGAAACTTAAATACGTTATTTTTTGTAAGACGACAATCTGAATTATTTTCTGATAGAGAAATAAACTAGTAGTAAAGATGAGAAGATGTAAAGGTATCCTTTTTTCCCGTGTGCATTTTATCATAGTTCAACTGCATTTATCTATACTTATGGACTTTTTTTCATTTATATTGTGTACGCAATGTTAACCATGAACAATTCCGGGAATTTTTTTATATAATTATTTTATTGATTGTGTCTGAGATATTTCCCTCCATAAGTGGTGAATTTCGAATAAATTATACACACACATAATATAATTAATAATTACGTATATATGTAAGACAAAATATTACAAAAAAATTTAACATGGAACTTTGCAATTAAAATTTTTTGGAAAATACAGCGTAAAATGTACTTAACCCCTGAATACTACTAGTTGTCATATAAAAATTTCAATATCTACACAAATAATTGGATTACTACACTCAAACGAATACTGAGAGGCACAGAAACTCAAACCAAAAAAAACGAAAAGGATTCTAAACATCCTTTTGCATTATTCAACTAAAATACTGTAGTAAAAGTATGACCCCTCGATACTTCAATTAAAATATCACCGTATTATTGCCCAGTGGACATTTTCATATAATAAAATTTACTGAGAGTACATAACAATATCAGTGTATGTGCCTATATATTGGTCATATTAAAGCAGGTTTTCAATATTTAACAAGTTAAAATAATAAATAAGATAAAGTGCAACAAAAATGTACGGGTACTAACTATAAATTTCTATGTTTTCCTAACCCTAATTCAAAACTTTTTAATAAATTTTAGAAAAAATTTTTGTAATTTTATCCTTAGAGAAAAAAAAACGAATATCCTTTTTTTTTGTAGTTCTTTTTAACTTTGTGCTCAATTCTGTTTTACAATCAATGAAAGTTTTATGAACAGAGAAAAAGGCAAAGGGAACAACTTTGAGTACATAGTTTTTAAATAGAAGGCGGGAGGGTATTGTTTTTTGTTTAAATTTTATGAGATACTCACATTCGAAATGTTTAGGCAACTTACAAAAATGTCGGCAATTTCCCAAATGTGTTTGCCTATTTTCTACACTGATTTAAACAAAATCACTTCTAGAGAGTGTAAACCTTTTTCAGCCACTTATACCTAATCTTTTTGCCACACTCTTTCTTCGCTTACACGAACATTTATTGCACACTATTTAAAAGTATCATCAGTAACATGGAATAGATTTTGTTAATATTAAAAGTTTAAAATCGACTATAATGCTGATCACATTTTAATTTCTCTGGAAGGAAATTTAAAAATTGGGTCATCAATAATATGCTACTGGTCATGTTGTCCCTACAGAATGAAATTCTAGTACTTTAAATGAGAATAAAAAAATGCTTTTTTATTCTCATTTTTAAATACTATTATTTAAAAATTTTTAAGTGCTTGCACATGATATAGAACATAAAACTGAGTATAGTTGAAAATTATTTAGAAATGGTAATTCTAACAATTAATTTAGATTTAAAATATAAAATAAACCGTGGAGATGAAGAGGGTTTTACTTGTGCCGCAGAACTGGCAAAACTCTTGTTCTATTTGTACTGCAGAAATGTTTTCTTTTAATTATTTTTGCTATAATAATAATAGTATTAATAATAAAAAAATAAATTTAAAGAAAATATTACAAATAGTCAAAAAATAATAATTTCCCCCAAAAGTATGCAATTTGTTAATGAATACTTAAAATACTTCTGGCTTTCAATACAATAATTTTCTAACTAATTAATGTCAATTCAAAATATTTTATTATACAATTTATTAATTGCACTCAAATTGAACTTAACTTGTTCAGTATAATAGTAAATAAAGGTTTGTTAAATTGAAGTACTCGTAAGGCTATTGAAAAAATTTTAAACTTATAGAAAATTGAAGAAAATATCGAGTGTTCAATCTATACTATGTGTGAATATTGAAATTATATGTGACATATTTTTATTAGATTAGATTTAAATATATGAGGCAAGCAATTTCTTTATGAATCTTAAAATATATACTATAATTAATCACAGAATCAGGATATTTTTGTAAGAAACTATTATATAACAAGCATATTATACTCGTATACATACAAAAATTATGAATTCATGTCCTGAATACAAAAGTATTTTTATATTAAATTGAAGAGAAAATTTTCTAAAGGGATTAATAATTATTATAATAAATTGAATTATGGTTACTAATTTATCTACGAATAATCCATTTAATATCCTTTAAATGAATATTTAGTTGAAATAAACAAGGACTAAGTAAGTATTGAATAAGAAAATAAAATTCTTTTAGAGTTATAACATAATTCTGACTTCCGATGAAAAATAGATAAACTTAATTATATACAAAATTTTGTTTTCAACTCTCTATATTATAAGTATGTGTGTACTGAAAATAAATATAATCTTTGTTAAGGATTATTTCTTTATATTTTGCAATATTATGTAAGCACATATACATACATACAAATTATATGTATTCTGTAAGCATATAATTATGATTAATTATATTTTCTTGTGCTCTAAAATATACATATAAGATTGTTGAGGTTAATAAAAATTTATTGAACGTATAATAGATAAAGAATAGATAACTATAAGAAGTTTTTTAAGTATAAAAAGGATATTTTGCATTTACTAATATGAGAATCTTATGATTTTGATTGTAATATTTTATTCAGATGGGGCTGAGAAGCAAAAGCAATATCATATGCATAAGACGAAATTGGGTCGGTCATTGTAACATAATTTGAGGAAGGTCAGTAATATAGTAAGGAGTTTGAAAAACCATTAGAAAGCAACTAAAGTAGCTGAGTAATAATTATTGCCAAGAGGCACTTTGATTTAACGCTATAGCGTACATAGTACATAATGTATGATTTTCTAGTCTAAATTTCGATCCGTACACTTATGTTTGTCTATATAGAACAGAAGTTTTATATTAGTACTTATACTCGAAACTCTGAAAATATACTAAGTATGACGAGCATATATAAACAATTGCAAATTCAATAAAATGAATACCCTCAGCTTTCTAATTTATTTATTACCTTCCATAACTTAGAGTATTACCCTCCATCCTCTTCTTCTTCTGTACTTCGGTTTCCTTAACATTATAAGTTTTATTAAAGCAAAAGAATGTAAAAGTAATTGAATCTTTGCTCAAAAAATATGCCATTATTACTAATTTTCCATTTTAGTTTAAAATATTTCTCCTAAATATATGCAATATAATAATTATAACAAAAAATGAGTTTTTCGCAAACCATAAATTTATTCAATTGATATATGAGAGGGCCGCCAGTCATTTGAAAACAAAAAATTATTGATAATTAAGTAGGCGTTCCTTAATTCAATTAATTACTTCCTGGAAATCATCAAAATTTACAAAATAACCTACAATACAATTGATTCGAATAAATCTTCGTTGTGTAAAGAAAGATTATATTTATCAGGATTAAGTTACACACTATGATTATTAATATAAATCTAGTAATAATGTAGAGAAATGGAAATATTTCCTCCCTATCATATACTTAGTTGACATTGATAATAAAAATCTTACGTAATTTATTTTGTATAATGACCAAAACAAAAAAAAGAATTTTTGTTTGATTACATAAACAACACAACTGTTATACAATCAAACTTGTTTATTCTTTAAGAAATAGGAAGTTTTTTTAAGGTCCATGTTAAAAAAAAAATAGAAAAATTTCTAACAAAAGCAGATTTTCTGCTCGTTTTCTTAATTTTCATTTCTCTTTTGTTTTAAACCAAAAATGCATAAAATTTAATTCAAAGAAAATTTAATTTAATTATGGTGGCCAAAAACAACAAAAAAAATTTAATAATTTATCTTATAATGAATGAATACTAAAGAAGAAAAGTTTTAGTTGAATAACAAATAAAATCTAATTTTCTAAAAATAATCTATGAATAGGGTGTTTTTTTTTTTAATAAACAAACGTATTTGGAAATGATAGGCTGCTTGATTTTCCTATGTTAAATAAAGTTGAAGAGTGTAGTACAAAATTACTGTAGCAGAACTATCTTTGCAATTTAACTGAAATTTGGATGAGTTCGAAAAGAAAAATACTTTTAACATTGAATTTAATGCATGACAAGACAAATAACTCTTAGTAAAAATTTCTGTAGCAGTGGTTTCTGGTAACATTATCAAGTCTTTTAGTTATGAGAAGTATTCTTCAAAATTTACTCTTCTATTTTTGTTTTAATCGAACAATATTTATGTTCTGACGATCTTTAACTATTTTTTGCTATATATATGGTGCAAAGTCGGTACATACAGATTCACTGGAATCACAGATAACGTCATACGTAATGATGTGCTGCTATACATTGTAGATTGTACAGAACCGGTAGCAGTCCACTGCGACCAACATAAAAGAGTTTTTTTGTACAGTCCCGCCCTCGAGAGCCTCATCATTTATGAATTCGAGTAACTTGAAAGGTTCGGCAGAATGGAATAAATGCGTAGCTCCCCAATATTTTCCTTCTCCTGCGGTAAAGGTCCCACAATCTCGCAAAAGGTGCACTGGGGTAAAATTACTGCTCTTAATTCCTATAATTTATTATATTGTAATAAAAAATATTCACATAAAGGTAATACAAAGACAGAATGTAGCACAAATATACTTCCTTGTCGCAAAAAACAAAGCTTTGTCATAGAAAATCTGTTGAGTCAAATATTAATATACATATGTCATCACATAAAGCTAGTGAAGATATATTGGAGTCGATATAATATAAATAGTTTTTTATAATATCCTTGTTGTAGCAATTATAAATTTAATATTTTGATTTTCGATATTGTTAAACAATTAATTAAACACAAAGTTCGAATATTAAAACTGGATATCGATTTGCGTCTACATATTATAGTCTTCTGTATAATGAGGAACTATAAATAGTGATTTAAATATCATTCCTTAAAAGATATGATTCCGATGAAATAATCATTCTTTAAATGATATGAGATGGTAATTTGTAAGAATTTTAAAAATAACACTCTTGTAATAATTTCATAGTTGAAATGTCCAAAAAATATATGAAATTAATAAAAAATTTTCTACAATTACTGGGCACGTTTTCCATATTCATATCAAATTTTTAAAGGTACATATGTATTTAAGTACTTGTATAGCATATTTCCAGAAAACTTACTTATTATTATTATTGTCATACAATATTTTGAAAGATCCTTCATCCTATTTAATAATAATAATCAATAAATTGTATTATAATCAAGTTTCTTTGAAACTCAAATTTTCATTTTAGTTTCAAATTAAATTCAACCTTTGTTCATCTAATATTAAAAGTTCCAATTTCTAATAATAAAGTATAAAAGTATAGACCATAAAATTTATTTGCTCACATTTTGAAAAACTATATACTTAGAGCATTATTAATGAAAATACTGAAATGATTGTAATTTTCTTTTAGATAATTTGGAAAATTCTAAGAATTTCGGACACAAAATAAAGATTTCGGGGATAATAAGAAAAAAGGAAAAAAAAAATATTTTTCATTATTGTTTTTTATTTTTGTGCCGAATATTCGTTAAGAATTGATGGTGATAACACGTTTTGTTTTATTTCAAATTCTTAAGGATTTCTTGTATACTATTATTTTTTTTTTATTTTGTCGATTGATAGCCATTGTATGTAATTTTCATAATCTTTAATTTAGATTGCATGGGATCCGATCCCTTTTTTTTTCATTGTTTTTGTAGCATATTATTATTACTAAATAAATTGGAAAAAACAAAGAGGGAAATAAAGAAATAATTTTATAGCATAAATTATGACACATATATGTACATACATTTGTAGATTTGTAGACTTGTACAATGGGGGACACAGTGCACCGCGACCACGTAAAAGAGTCTATTGTTCGCCCCCTCCTCCGAATGCGAGGCATGCCCTAGAACACACGCTCGAGACCCACCCTCCTGATGAAATCAAGCAACTTGTGAAGACAGGAAGACCGTAACTATGTACATACATTTACATGAATATAGTTATTCTTATAATAATTATTCACTTAATGATAGAAATATTTGACTGTACACAATAAGCAAAACAAAATTTAAGAGTTAAGAAATTTTTAATGAAAATAATAATTAATTAATAAAATTAGTGTGAAAATAATAATTAATTAAATAATTAGTAAATTTGTAATCTTTAATTATTCTTAATTACATGCCTAATTAATAATGTGAGTAAATTACAAGGGTATTACCCAATGATGCATTAAAATTTTGAATATAAAGCTCATAGGTTCTTTGCATTGATACAAACGTGATTTTTATTATAAAATAGAAAATAATAACAGTCATGTCCAGTTCAATTTCATTTATTTCAAACTCATGGGAGCTATAGAGCTCGTATAAAGTGGTTTAAATGAAAATTCCAAAATTAAAGTACAATTTAATTGTTATCTTACTTCAAACTGATAAAGGAGATAAAAATTTGAAGATTCACGGAAGTATTTAAAATAAGTATCCAGGTTATAGAAGATATAAATGATATGTGGGGCTTGCTTAGCTGGATATTAAAATAAAGCCGACACAAAAGGTACAAATAAAACTGTTGATTTGTAGAATATGTTTCTATATTTTCAAATTAGATGCTGTTATATTACAATTAGAGCCGTCGAAATAAAGAGATTTAGAATTTACACTTCTTTGAGCTTTAAAGTACGAAGAAATTTGTATAGGGAATTTAAATTTGTTTTAGGCGAAATTAGTACATAAATATTCCACTAGGTAACAATATGCCTTAGTCAATTTTCATTAAACTCTAGAAAATATTTTGTTGGCCGAAATGAGGTCATTTTAATTTTTTACAATTAAAAACATAACCAATCTAACATTACAATTTAAGTATAACAAGTGAGTTGCGTATATCCTTTAAACTAAAAGCAATCCTTATTAAAAAAATCAAAATATTGAAATTATTTTTAAATATCCTTTTATTTTTATTCCTACGCAGAACACAAATTTAAACTATAAATAAATGTTATATAATTTCTCGAAAATAAATTTCAAAAAATCAACCTGGCAACTGGAAAATGAATTTTCTTCTAAAATTTTCATTGAAATTTTATTTTTGTTTCTCAGTTTTCGTCGATTAATTTATAGAATTCTATTTTCATTCCTTTTATTTTCAAAATTACTTATAAGTGCGTATATTTTTCAATTTAATCTTTTTAAATTTTGAAATTTTTTTTTGCACGGATTATTAAAATTACTGGTAACAACATAAAAAAGAATTTTATACATTTGTATTACGACCATTTCAAGGTGAAAACTGATTTAAGATTAGAAAAAATAATATTAAAAATAAAAATAGAAAATTAAAATTATTCCCTTTTGCATTAAGAAAATTGTCAAAGTTCCAATGATATAAAAAACGTTAACACACAAAAAAAACAAAATTTATTTATAAAAATATTGTAAATGGCTCTGTAAATTTACGTATAAAATATACATACACACACACAAAAAAACGTGCAGAAAACATGTGTACTCATACATAAATTGATTTTGTGTCATGAGCTAAAGAAAAATTACATTAATTTTTTAATTTTCAAAACCATGTTCGGAGTACAAAAAATTGTGATCAAACTTAAATGAAGTCTAAAGAGCTAAAAAAGTTAAAATAATACTGGAGCCTATCCCACAGAAATATTCGTAGAATCTCTGATAATTCCATCACCAGTAAAATTGTGTTATAATTCGGAATTCAAGATTATATGTTGAAAAAAAAAGTTCGAGTATAGTTGATCTTTCTCATTTATTCGAAATAAACGCTGCACGGCAGTAAGAGAATGATCCCGTTGCTATTCTTAGACCTAATTGAAAATTTCGTTCGTGATTATGAGGTGTTTATTATATATAAACACCTCATCAGAAAGAAATCATATGCAATCTCCGTCAAATCAATTGAGTTTAAGGTTTTTTTAAATCAGAAAGATCTGAATTTCTTTGTTTGTCCAAATATAGATCATATTTTTTCAACATCATGTTAGACTGAAAGCCCATATAGCTGTCAAAAATTTTAATACCCCATTATAGACCCTGCAATTCTATGTTTTCATATGCAATGAAAATCCTCAAACGAGGTGACGCGTATCTATGCACGCTTACTTCTTATTTAAAATTAACTGTAAAATGGAAAATTGCTGTAATGACGAGGCGACTTTATAGGCCGACTACGAAATTTAAAAACTAAAAATATTAATTTGCTAATTCTTAAGTAAGAAAGTGCGGATAATCTTTTTAAATCAGGTTAGTTCAGATTTTAATTTGTAAAATAAATTTACAAAAAAAAAATTGAGTGAAATTAATATGAAGCTCGTGATTAAAATTGTGAATTGTTGTACGCCTTTAATTACCTTTTCGAACTATTTTACAATCACGTTCCTTCTTGTATTTGTGTTTTTTTATATATACCTACATATTTTAAATAATTATCCTTATTTCTGTATAGGTAAGAGTAAACGAAAATAACCTATAACGGTGAAAACTTTTAATTTTTTAATTACAAACTTTTATACATTTATAGTTTATATCCGATTGCATTACTCATCTCCGGTTTAAATTATATTTGAAATGGAAACGTGCCATTTATTGCTATTATTGTTCTTCTGAATTCTAAAATAACAACACCGTATTATCCTTTCACAATACATAATTTTTTTTTTTTCATTTTTTCTTTTTTAAATTTTTAATTTTTTTATCCTTTTAAAATAAGAAAACCTTTATGAATATGAAATCATTATGATATTTGCCAGCGTTATAGCTTTGTGTATAACTATTTTAGTAGCTCCTGACTTTGTATTTAATGAGTTCAGTTTCATTTTAATTAGTTTTTTTTCCACCTCTTTCTGTTTTTAGTTAACGTCATGTTTTATTCTGCTTTTCTAATTTTTAACATCATTATAACTATATATATATACGAAAGTATTCTCTTAGGATACAATGAAATTATATTTCCGTTCGCCATTTATTCTGACAAAGAATCATCTAAGATAAAGACATAATCGCATATTCTTGCTCATTTTCAATTTCTAAGACGAATAAGCAGTATGTCTACTAGCCCGTTCTTTTGTAATAGCTCGAAAACTGCACAATTCCCATAGCATCAAACTATTATATAAAGAATATTATTGACTCCAGTAATTGTCGCATACATTTCAATTAGAAAATTATACAACCATATTAATACAAAATTCGGACTAGAGTATTGAAAAGAAGTCCAGTAATTAAACCGTTTTGCCAACACTTTTTAGGGTACATTGCTGAAATTTTCCCCACATCAGTTAATTTTATTGAAAGCCGACTATTTTCAAGAAATTTAAAATTTTAAAATGTCACGCTGTTTCTCTTTCTTATAATACTAACTGTTATATGCAGACTACTGTTTAGGCAAACAACAAGCGGTACTAATCATGCAACTCTTAATATCATTCCTTCCTACAGGTATCATAGAATTGCCACAGCCAACTACACCCCATTCTCGTTTTCTCTCTTTCCTCTCCGTAAACATATACATATATATAAATAATGTATTCGATTTTATTTTCTCTTTTGCAAATTATGTGTGTGTATAGTTTTAAAGAAAACAAAAAACGTGTCAAGTTGTAAGAAAATACTTGAAATATTTGATTTTTAATAAATTGTGGTATGAACGAGATAAATATATTAGTGAATAATGGAAAAAGGATATGAAAAATATGTGATTGTAGTCATAGAAATTTTTATATATTGCGTTTTTAAATGGAAAATTTTCATTAAAAACTTGTTAAATTATAAAGGCTTCAAGTGTGATAATAAATTTGTTTAACAAATTATTAGAAATTTAAATGCGGAATATTTTATGGATTTATAACTTTACTCAGCATGAATTTTAACAAGTACTTTTAGCATTTATCTAACTATTAATTTATCAACAGCTTATTCAAATTGTCGGATATATAGAGGAGAGAGAACAGTTATATTTTGCTTCTTTAACATGCAAAAGAAATTTTTCTAAGACAATTAAAAATTTGAGGTTATGAGGGTAAATTTCTTAACTAATAAATTGCGAAGAATTTTCCACATTGGATTGGGTTTCAAAATGAAAAATAATAATTTTTCTTTTGAAATTCTTTTCTAATTTCTATGAGACGCAAACCTTTAATTTTTAAAGAATCAGACAAAAAATTTCATATACAAAGAGAAAAATACAAATATATTTTTATTGATAAAAATTTTCTAAATCCTTATTATAATCCTTAAGACCTTACATATATTATATGTAAAATAAAAGTAAATAAAAAGGAAAAATATTACATTAGAAAATTATAAAATGGGGCGACAATAAGTATAATTTTTTTTTTTTTGGGAAAATTATGTCTGCCGAAACATAAAAGAGAACAATGAGAAGATGAAAAGAAAATTTTTTTTTTGCCAATTTTTTCTTTTTGCGTCTATATTCCTTGATTTGCTTTGTATCCCATTTCAATCAGTCACATACAATCGAGTATATTAAATCATTATTTAAATGCACTTATCCCTATTTATCATATCAGCACTTGTTTTGGAGACACAACTTGTACAAAAATGATGAAATCTATATCTGAAGAATGAATTAAAAGAAGAAAACAAAAAAGTTTTCTAGACTTTTAAATTAGTTAACAATAAAAAAAGAAAATAGACACATACTTAGTGCGTGAGTGAATATTTTTATTCTTTGTTAAATTTCAGGAATAAACAGTGAAACTCCGGTTTATATGTATACTGAACAGTTTTGAATACACAAATATCCATAGCAAACGTGATATAATGAGCAGTTGAGTATTTGTCATGACTATTTCAGTTTGTTAATCATGTTATATTATGTTACGTATGGGGCGAATTTAATCAGCACTTCGACCTCAGGTCTTTTGTGCATCTCCGCGCCAGATCATTAGTTGTCAAGGTTCCGAGAAATCTGTACCTGGGGCGGTCAACCTGGGACCAAGCCATCACACTCAAAGAGGACATGATTGGAGTCCTCCGTACCTCCGTCGCAGAATCTACATCGCTGCGTACTTGATCTACCAATTTTTTGTAAATATGAATTAAAGGAACCATGCTCAGTGACAAACCACGATAGAGCCCTTAGTGAAGAGCGGCTCCATCTTACAATGTCAAGAATTCCTGCGATCCGTCTTTGGATCAAGATACCTCATAGAATGGCCAGTTTTTTAAATAACAAGAGACTTTAACAGACTACAGCACAAGATTTTGGTTTTGACTCCAAATGAACAAAGAACAAAATTCAAATCTCTATAAAATTTTAATAAAATAACGGTTTTTATCATCAAGCCTCTTGACTTATTCCATATATTATAATATTTCGAAACGAAAGCTTACTTTCAAGCCTAATTTCTTTTGATTTAAAATAAAATTAATTTTTAAAATAAAATTTTATTTTGTGCACCAAATGAATTTCCACAATAACACAATTATAAAATTCACGTAAAATTTTTTCCAGTGTACGTGTAGTGTACGTGATACGAATCACTTGTTTTTAACGAATTTTCCAAAAAAAAAAAAAACAAATTCCAAATATTGAAATTTTCAATTTTTCTTTCATAATACTTTCGAATTTTTTTTTGCCTAAAATTAAATATTTGAACTGAGAAACTTTTTTGCAACTTTTCGTAAATATTCTCATAGTATCTACAATTACAACACGATATGTAAGTATTTACGTGATTTTAAAACAAAACAAAAAAAAATATTTTTCTTTTATCACGAGTTCAAATTAGACTCTTTTTCTTTTCTTCAGTCATAAAGAACTTTCAACTGGAAAACAATAAGAAATTTGTACTTGGATTACATAATCCAAGTACGTTCTCTCAAACATGTAAGAAATAATCATTTAGACTGTCACAGTATTTGTCGAATTGTGAAGTTCTTAAAAAAGTGTAATGAAATTTAAAGATGTCGCATGTAAATGAGTTTTTAGTACACACCAATCGTACGCATGCCAAATAATTATGCAAAATAGACAAAGTTACATTTGACAGGAGAGCACTTCTAACACCACAATGCAATGAGTATTTGTTGGTAAAATATTAGAAAAATTTTCTCTTCTATTAGAAATTTCGAATTATTCTCCATAAATTACAAAATTTAAATAAAGTAAAAATTAAAAATTTACAAAGCCACACTGCAATTAATTAAAGTTCCTCTTAAAATTCGTATATTATTTAATATTAAGAATCGCAATATGTTTGTACATGGTCTTTGATTTTAATATCACATACAAATTCATTAAACTTAACTAAATCTTAAATTTCATATTTTTCCTCCTTTCCTATTTCCAAAGCACTTTATTTCAAAACAAATTAATCAAGTTTTCAAAATAACAAAAATGCTAAGAGCAAAAAACACACACAAAAAAAAACCAACAAACAATGGAAAATATTTAAATTTTTTCAACAAAAATGAAGAGCGAGGTAAATAAAAACAACAAAAAAGAAAAATATTGGATGAAAATCACTTTATTAAATATTTTTGCTTTGTAGAAAATTTTAAAATACAACCATCAAAATGAAAAATTCCTTTTCTAATTTTCATGTTTACCTTATATTCCCCTTTCAATGAAAAACTACGGTTGAACTTGAATTACGTACGCACATATAAGAAACAAAAAAGAAAAAAATTTATTAAAAATTAAGATGACCAAGAAATTAAAGTTTTGATAAAGGAAAAATAATAATTAAATTTTTTATTTTGGAAGAGGAAAATGGAAAAGGAATTTCTTCAAAATTTATGGTTGCCACAGAAAAATTATTAAGAGTTTTAAAACGCAATACTTTTTGAAGGTTAACAAATAATAATAAAAATGGAAGCACATTAAATTGAATTAGACCAATGGCTTATAAAGGTAAGTAAAAATTTTCTTCTCATATAAATCAATTTGTTAACAAAAATTTCAGCTTTATAAACGGAATGTCATTATGACGTACCAACATACGGATAAATGCCAACATATAGGACGTACTGACGGAAGGGCTTATAGGCCGAATTAACCTGAACGGTGATTGGTCGATCGAATGAATTCTTTTTTTTCTTCAGCCTTTTGTCAATGAACGAAAAAAGAATACATTCCTTAATCAATTTGAGCTTTTTAAGGTAAGGTAAGGCGGTAGTCTCTTTTCAAAACGACTATCAAACTATTGCTATTACACATGAATTCTTTCACAAGGAAATTTATTGTCTCCAACAGAATTAATATGGCTCTCTGCTTAAATAGACGGCTATTTATTAAAACGGCTCTCTGCTTAAATAGACAGGGTTCAAATTCTTTCGTTTCGAAAGCTTTTAGCGTATTATTCAAGTTTTCTTGTCAAAAATTTAATCTCACTTCTCTATTTTCTGTCAATTCGTTAGTCCTTTACACCTTTGCTTCTTGTAAGTTTGTCAAATTCTAATTTATAGTCAAAGCCTTAATAATAAAAGTTGATGTTTAAAAAATCTATGATTGCCAAAAAAAAAATGACAATTTTCCGGCATATTTTTGTAATTTTCATATTTTCCATTTATATGGTGACACGGTCAACAAGTTTTATGTACATATACTAAATAAAGACGAACAAAATAATGAAAAAACACAAAAAATAAAACAGACCTTAAGTAAATTTTTAATCAATGTTATTAATATCTAACGGTATTCTGTCAAGCAAAACAAGTTCTCTCAAGCAGAAGACGAAACAGAAATTAAATTTACGTAGCGCTAATCAATTTTCCTAAGGCAAACAAACAAACAAACAGAAAAAATTTTTTTTTGTACTTTTGGGATGCGGTTTTTTTTTTCTTCTATTTAATTTTTTTACATAGAAATTTTCAGGTCCTTTTGAGTTTATTTTGAACTATGTCATAAAATAATTATACAAAAATATTTACTTTTTGACAACCTAAAATATATAAATTCATTTTTGCTCCTTTTATAGTTTCTCTCTCTCTCTCTCATTCTCTCTGTCTTTTATGTGGTCTTTGAAATGTCCTTTTAGTGATTAACTTTGTTTTTATATAATATTATACCTTTTATTTACTTATGTATATATGTATATGTATATATACATAGTTGGAAAAATTTTAGTAAAATAATTTTTACCTAAAAATTCATTTTGTTACCTTTTAGATCAAAAATGTTAACTTTAATTAAAAAGCCCGCAACACATAATATAACAAAAAGACAAAGAAAATTTTAGAAAAACCTCAGTTTATTATAAAGAAAAATATGAGCTACTTAATATTTAATTATTAAAGGAAAATTATTAAGCATGAAATTATAAAATTTTTAAATTTAATATTTAATTAGTAAATTACTGTCGTTATCTAACAGAAATAATTTGCAGGTTAATAAAGTCTTACATTGTTGTTTCTTAATTTGATTTTCCATTAAATTATGTTTTTGGTATAGGAGGAGGGGAAACTTTAGTCAGAATTTTAAACAACATTAAAATTTAAATAGTACCCGTACAAACGTCTTATCGTTTTTAGCATAAAAAGATAATGATCGGGGAATTGACATTAGTGCCAATGTATCTCAGTTGATTTGAGCATGTGCGTCCGTCCGTCCCAACGATAACTCAAGAATTAATTGGGCTAAGCTCACAAAATGTTTACAAATGATTTATAATAGTAAATGCCGACACGCTAGTTAAATTGGATGTGATCGAAGAAGTAGTTCGAGTAGTTACCCTACAAAATCAAAAATTATTTGGCTATTCAGAAATTATTGAAGAAATTATTGAAGCTATAATGTCAACAATTGCAAAAGCAACTATATAATATAATTTTGAAAGTTATTTGATTTAATATTATGGAAACTTTTAGAATTACAATGCTGATATTTTGCATAAACAAATCTGGTAATATGGCCATTATTTTCAATAAAAGTTCAAAAAGTGAAACAGTGTGGCAATCAATACACAGCGTTTAAAAGCATTCATTTGTACGGGTATCAAAGAGTCGGCACGCTTAACTCTACCTATTTTTTTTTAATTTGTAAAATTATTATGAGAATACGATGATTTAAAATAACAGAGCCCAACATATTTTTTTATTCATTTTAATTAAAATCCTTAAACATATAGAAAATTATATTATATGAAAAAATAACCTTGAATTATTCTTAAAATTTGGCTAAGTTATTAATTCAATTAAAAATTTATATCTTTCCTTATTTTGAACAAAATTCAAGGCTTTTACACTCGTAACTACTATGAAATGTAGAAAATTTATTAAAAGAATTCGATTTGAAATTTTCAGAAATTTAAAAATTCGTTCCAAAAAATAGCATGTTGCTAGAGTTATCGCTCCCTAAATATCTGAAAACAATAAAAATTTATTTCCCCATAATTATTAAAATAAATAACTTAAAATCTTTTCAATATTAAGTAAATAAAATTAAATGTAATACCATTCTACTAAACTTAAAATTCGCCCTCCCCCCTCCTACCAAACACATGTACAAATTAATGACAAATCAGGTACAAGAAGTCGCCGCTTTGGATGAGAACTGTATTGAATGTTTTTGCAAGTTCGTAATATATATTTTACATAATGAAGTAGAGTGAAATGCAATATAAAAAAACAAAATTATAAGGGTCCAAAATAGTCCTACCTCTGGGTATGATCTCTCTTTTCACGTATATTCCGATTTGGCATTCCACTGGATGGAGTAATTATAAAATCTGAAAACATATTCAAATGCACAATTTTAAGAATATTTCAAACACTAATATTCCCAAAAATAATTTCTTAAAGGGCTCTGAGATATTTTAAATGATATTTGTGCAAAAAATATTTTGTAAATTTTAATCAGCATAAAATTAAATTCAACATTTTTATTAAAATTAAAAAATATTCCATGATGAATGTCATGATGAGATTAATCCTGTTGTTATCCTGTTTAAGATATTAGGGAAATTTATTTTTTAAATAAAAAATTAGAATCATGTCATAGCATCTGTTGAATTGAAAACAATACACACGCTAACACGCTTACATACAACAAAAAATATGAAGTATAATTAAATTTTTTTTTTGTGTTTTTTGTGTCATGTCAACAAATAATGAAAATTTTTAAAAATTTTACCCAAAATTCTAGAAATTTTTTTTTCTTTTCCAAATTAAAAGGAAATTTCAAAAAAGGAGTCATTTACTTAAACGTCCTATTTAAATATAGTAATAAAGACCTTCAACCCCATACAGATTCTTATATAATTATGTATAAATAGAATGTTTATAAAAATTTAAATGTACATGTATACGAGTACAAACATATAATTAGTATATGAAATTTAAGATTCATATTCATTCAATATTTTTTTTTGTTTGCTAGAACGGAAATTTAACAATATTGCTGCCATAGAAACCTTTATAATACAAGAAAAAAACTGAAATTCTTTCTTCTATAGCTAGTTAAATTTGAAAGCTTAAATTTTTTTTCTGAATAAATTATTATATAAAATACAAAATTATTCGCTTTAAATTGTTACAAATTTAAATAAGAATTTCATAGAACAGTTTGAAATAAAAATTACAGTTTGCATTCTTAATTTCTTAAAGCTTTTGTAATAACTTTAAAGTTTTCTTGAATTTTGTACACAAGATTTTGTTTATTATGTATAGAGGGCGCCTTTTCCATTTGGAATTGAAAGAAAATTCGGAATTCAATCAAACTATTACTGAAAATTGTCGTCTTAATGTGTCAAAATTTCTAAAATAACATTTAATTTTAACTGTTTACTTATTTTTAATTGGCTTAAAGATTAATAAAAGCTCTAAAAATTTATTATAAATTCACACTTTTTTTGAATATTCTGAAAATGTATTGGAATCTTCTGCACAATTCGATTGATTCGACACTTTTGACATAATCCGTTGAGAACTACGACGCATCAGTAGTCGATAATTTTAATTTACAATCCACAATCTTATCTAAATTCAGGGTGACAATTAGATTTAAATCAGGAATTTAAAACTGTTGTTCTATAAAATTTTCCCGTCCAAATCCTTGAATATCTTATAATTGCATTTTCAACACCTTGTACTTTGAATTCTTATTAAATTTGAGAAAATTCATGCACAAAGACACTACGTATACATTTTTATATTAATTATAATTTTCTTATAAAAATATTGTGTTTGTTCATTTTTATAATTTTGTGTACTTTATTCTTTATTACAAAAAGAAATTAACGTTATCATTACAACGTAGAAGAAAATTTTTAACCTATTTAATTTAAGGAAAATAATTTCAAATACTTTAATTCTCTTTAAATACTCGTATTTACGTTTGAAAGATAGGCGTGTAGGATGACATTAAAAAATATAAATAGCTACTTAATTTTAAATTTGAATTGGTGTGATTTAAACCGGAAAGTTATGTTCCAGACTGTTCTTTTCCTTTCCTTTAATTTTGTCATTATTTCATCATTTTCTATTATTAAGGAATGTACATAATATTAGATCCTTGTTATTGCTTGTATTCATCCAAAAAATTTTTGATATTCACTCATTTCTCACATAATACACAATTTAAAAAAATGTATATATATAAATTAATGAAAGAAGGGCTGAAGGGTATGAATCCCATATGTTACAGACACGTGGAAATTTAATAAAGAATTTCCTGTAATGAGATTTAACACGTGTACATACGTGTACATATACGTACATATGGTAACAAGCTTTTTACATATTGATACATACATAAATTATGTGCAATATTTTATACGTTAATATTTTATTATAAAAATGATTTAATATTTAAATGCTATATAAATTCAATTATCTATATAAATATATATACAATGTATCTATAAAAATAAGAACCTTGAAGGATAATTAAATTTGCGTAAGCTTATTGTAAGTAAATTGAATTCTCATTCACGAAATATAGGAAAATATACGAAATACGGAAAGGGGAAAATATTTTTCAAGCTGGATTAAAAATCTTTCAATTGAAAAGGATTTTGAAAATGGAAAATTGGTAAAATTCTTTTCAATTGAATTCATTTAAATAAATGAGAGAAAAGAACTAAAATAAGAATAATATCCTATACTTAGCCAGCATTAGCATACCATAAGAGAACTCATAATTAATAATTTTAAAAAGCGATTCGATTTTTCGTAAAGATTCTCAAAAAATAATTGAATTTCGCTTCCTTGTCCTTTAAATGTAAAAAAATACTTCTTAATTTTAGTAAATACCTTTTAAGACCTGTGATTTGTAACCAACATCCACCCAAAGCGAATTCATCAAAATTGTTAAAATTGTATAGTGATGGACGTTTAAAAAATCAGTTTCTCATTTTGTTAAAGGGATTTGACTTTGAATATATTTTTGAATACAATACCCAAAAATATTTATTTTTTGATAAATTAATTTGGTCATTTCTAATAGCACTAAGGATTATAAATTAAAACGACAGGATAAAAAATTTTCATTCTCATACAAAAAAAAAAAACAAAAGAAATAGAATAGATTGTTAACAATTTAGACAGACAATTTCTTGTTTTTGAATTTTTTTGCTGCAAAAAAAAAAAGAACCGTTATGACATTTAAAAGAAGCAAATGACAAAATCAGAAAGTTATCACAATAGAAAAGGATATGCAATCAAAACAAAGTTGACGTCCAGTTAGTTTTCTTAAGAATTGAGATTTTTCTCACTTGAAAAAAAAAAGCAAATTGCAAAAACAAAATTATTTCTATTTTTAAAATAGTTAAAATGATTTGAATAGTGCAATCAATTAAATTACAAAATGTGACGTCAAATTTCATAAAATTAAAAAAATTGCATAAGTTAAGGGGATTTGTGAAATTTATCCTTGATTTGTTTATGAAGGTTAGACTAAATGAAGGGTACACAGAGGCCACCTAGACCCGTTGTGGTGCTGCTAGATCTCTCCTTTTCCGCCATTTGCGTAGCAGCAGCTTATGGGTGCTTAGAGGCATACCCAGCTTCAGCTATCCAGATAGAAGCCCGAAGGTTATTCCATATCTCGCAAGCTCGTCTGTCTTAAAATTCCCCGAAACCCCACTGTGTGCAGAAACCCAAACCAAATTCATCTCGAACTGCTTTGCCATCTCATTAAGAGACGGCCATTCTTGATGTAGGGACCTCAGATTCTAATGCCCTTATCGCGGTTTGGCTGTTCGTAAAAATGTTAACGTTACCGGCAGCTATTACAGTTAACGTTACCGGCAAACGGAAGGAGAGTTCAACATTCAATTGCTCTGAATAGACTCACCCACCTATCCTGTTATCAAGTTTGGATCCATCCGTTTTTGATCTATGAATATTGGTTCATTATTTTTGCGACATTGAAAAATTAACATTTAACATTTAATAGATACAACCAGAAGTACAGAATCGGTTCTATTCGGAACATGAATTTTCGAAAATAAGTTTTTTGAATTTACAATTCCGATTCCAACCACGATTCGTTGACTTTACAATTCCGATACCAACCACGATTTACACTTGAGTTCATGTCCAAATTTAAAACGCTTACATCTCAAATATGAAATAAAATTTTACTAATCAGCTTTCCATAATAATTTTCAATAATCTATAAGTATGGTTATTGCAACCAGAGAACTTAAATTTTATTAATTTGGCGGTCCTCTTCCCAAAAAATAAATTAGATTTAGTTTGATCGTATAGTTTAAGATTATCAGAAAACCTTATATAGATATAATTTTTAATATCAAAATTTGAACTATCTATACAATACTCCAAAAAATAACTCCAATGTCTCAATTTTTCAATAACTTTTTACAAATTATTTATAAATTTTTACCTTATTTTAAAACTAATAGATTTTCACTTTGTTTAATCACACTTACCTGAAACGAAAAAAAAATATTGAATTAAAATTAACATACATTTAAGAAAAATATTTAATTTATAAAATTATTTAAACTTTTTATTTTCAATACTTTCAATTGTCGCATGTTTCAGATTGTTTCTACAAAAAATTACCAAAACATAAGCAAATAAATAATTGCAAACTAACCTCAATACTTATATAGTCAACATCATAATGGTTAAGAAGAACATTAGAACTAAATTTAACACGTTTATCACAATAGTTATCCATAGTATTAACAAGTTTTGTACACGTAAGCCAAGCCAAGGTTAAAAATTTTACGAATTTTACAAATTATCGTCAACAAGAATCTTTCTCGAATAATACAAGCGTTAACCGATTACACCAAGCGTTTTACTTAAACTTCAACTAAAATCTTAAATTTTAGCCAAAGAAAAAAAAAAACACAAACCTTATCGAGCCTTATCTTACGATTGCGATAAAGAAAAATGCGAATAAAAATTTTACTTGTATCCAATAAAATTAAAGATGAAATTAGAACTTAAGATATCAATTCGTATTTATCTAAAGAAAAAAAAAAATATTTTTTTTTTTCAAATAATAAAATCGAAAACGCTTTTATAAAATTGTCTTTTTGCCGCCGCTTATATTGTACTCGACATATAGAACGAAATGTTTAAGTACTAACACAAGTACACTCACTCAATAACTCAATTAATGAACGAATGAGCGACTCAAAGAGTGTGACTAGGCAAAAATAAAAAATTAATAATAAAAAAAAAAAATTTTTTTTTACCTATAGCAATTAATAATTATTATAATAAAGTTTGTTGTAATATAATTGAATGTTGATTGATAACTTGGCAGCGGCGCGGTAGTAAGTTTAATTAATGTTAAACATTTATGATAAATGGTGTTGTAAATATAAAGTATAAAATGTTATTATAAATAGTTTAAATAATAATTATGATCGGTTATAGAGATTATTAATTATAACTTATAAAATTTCATTTAACTTTTATATTGACCTCAATTAATTAAATGTATACTTGCACAGTTTTTATTCGCTATTGCAGTTGAACTCTGGATGGGAGTGATTTCAAATGACAAAGGTTATTGCTAAAGCTATACACAGGTTTTTCACTAGCTAGTAAAGTGAACTTGCTAAAATTTTATATAGTAAAAGTCCACTTTCTGACACCTGATTTCATTTAAAAGCTAGGTAACTTGCCGCATTGTTAGACTAACCATATACTTATATAAAAAATTTTAAGTGGATCAATTCAATATTTTCTTAAAATTGATCAAAATTAATATATTGGTTCGTAGTATATGTAGGTGCAGTTCCCGAAACCTGGGATATTCTGAAAAAACTGATCAATACGTAACATAACCAAAATACTGTACACAGATAATCATATACGTACATGAATTCACAAACAAAAAGGCAAATTGGAAGACCGAGATCTCCCTAAAAATATCATATTTACTTTTCTTTCCATTCAGATGTGCGTTCCACACAAAACTCGACATTCGAAATATTGTGCTATCACGTTATCATCTTCTTTGGTGTATGCAATGCGTTCGGTAAAAAAAAAGTAATCCGAAAAAAGTCTTCACTTCAATACAGGTTCCGATTTATAGTTTATAGATTGTTCAAAGAAATCCGATTTATAGATTGTAAAAGACAATATATCATACGATATACAATACGGTATACGATATATGGTACAATTTGTTCAAGTACAAAACAAACACAAGTTTTTCTATATATGATTTTGTTTTATGATATTCCATATTGTTTACTTAAATAATTTATAGAAAATAATGTGCAGCTTTTACTACCAAAATTGAAGGTCAAAATTTGGCGACTTTTCAATGTATGTTACTATACAGGATTCAACTATGGGTACCCAATTATTAATTATAGTAACTTTATTGTAATATATTTAATATAAATATCACTATTTATTGAATATTACGTATAATTATTTAATAAGAAAAATTATCATATTAAAAAATACATTATAATATAAAAGTGGTTTTATTTAGTTTAAAACCACAATCTAGAATTTTTACAGGAAAATGAAAGTCGGGTCAAATCAACAGCATATTTTATCTTGAATAATTTGAGTTAGTTGAAAACACTTAAAAAATTGATGTTTGATTCAATTTTTACGTAATTCTCTTAAGTATACCTTTATTTTATGGCCTTCATAGGAGAACAAAAATTGAGAGAAACATTAATACGTGAATGGGCTTCGAACAATATGGCTCTAAAACAAATATATTTATTTTATACATAAGATATCCGAGACGCAATATTGTACTTTTAATGAATAAAAAACGCTAAGTTTTATAGGCTTCAAAAGGTGTACACAAAGTTGGCTTTCATCAATCTTTCTGGATCTTTTAGTCTGAAGAGGTTTAATGTAGGGTTTAAAAGTTTAACAAAGGGATATGCGGACAAACGAAATTGAATCAATTAGAACATTTTTTTTCCTTTTAAAATTCGCTAAAAACGCGTTGAAATGCAAAATATTTTAATAACATCGTAGTTATTAATGAAATATTAGATGATCTACATTTTATTTTTATATACAAATGCATTAATTTAAATTAATTAAAAAAAATTTTTTTCCACCATCATTATATAACCTTAGCGGTTTAATATTTAAATTAATAATTTTTTTCAATTTAAAAATACAACAATTTTTTATTTAGCAATTTTATAAATCAAATTCACGACAATATTTTTTCTAATAACCAAAGTCAAAAATGTACCCAATGACTTTGATCAATATTTTTATGCGGTTTTCATGCAAAATCATCATTGTAATTTGATATTTTTTCGCTGTTTTTTCGCTCATTTTATTATTTTTGAAATAAACTATGAATCATTTTAGGTAAACACTTCTAAAGCAATACTCTTACTATTTCTATATATAAATCTTAATTCTTCGACTTGAAAATCTTAAAACTATTCACTAATATAAAAAAAAAATCACACTTACTAAAATTTCGATTAATTGTTGCCTTTCAAATTCTTTGTTTATTAAACGAGTGGTATTGGGTAGATGATTTTTTGAACGAACAGAAGTGATACAAGGTGATAATGGTAAAGTGAGAAAATTTTGTTCACACATTTTTTATTTGTTTTTTTTTTTCTCTATTGTTTTAAGATTAAGTGATTAAGTATCTAATAAAGAAAAAAATCGCGCTAAAATCTTTCCGATTGATTGAATTTCTTTAAAATAAAATTTTTTGCTTTATAAAAAAATATTTTAAAATTATTAGGAGGTATAATGATGCCAATGTTGCTTTTAAATAACCGATATGAAATTTGATTCCAAAATCCGAAAAAAATCACAAAAAAAAATTAAGTGACCCACTTGTTGAATGATAGAAATGTTACTGAAACTCTGATTTCAAAATTATTAATTTTAATTAGAGAACAGATTTAATATAAAATCTAATCACATTTGTATTCACAATGAATATTGCATGTAATTAATTTAAAAAATAAGGAGCGCATTAAATATGCCAATAATAAAAATTTTTTTACTATTATAAAAGTGAGCAATTTTCGGCTTTTATAGAAAATTATTCATTGTCATTAGTTTCAAACGTAAAGAAGATTATAGTATACTTAAAATAAGGTTCACTATATTCACTATTAAATCGTTTGACAATATATTTTGACATTAATGTACGAAACTGTCAAAAACTCAATTGCCACTATCTAATGGAAAAGGGCAAGTACTTTCATAAATCATATTTATTGTATATTTACTCTAAATTTTGACAAAATTTAAGTTAATATTGTTCGAACTGTGTTAGAATAACGAATATTAAATTTTAAGCTTTCACTCTCTTTCCTCTCAAAAAAATACAATTGAGACATCTGCTGGAGAAAAATGCACCTATTTCTCGTACAAACGGTTAATTTAATATTAATTTAATGATTTTAGTAGCTCTTATAAGAATATTGTATTGAAATTCATTCCAAATTTCAATATCAAATTTTAGAAAGAACACTTTTTAATAAATTATTTTTCAGTTTGCATTTATTTCACCTGCAAAAAATCATGAATATGTTTTTGACTCAAACCTAATTTAAATGAACACAATAGCTTCAATTTGTTTATATACATACATTTGCACTTGTATTTGTGTGTGTTAGTATGTTGAATACAATGAATTACTTATATTTATAGTAAATTATGAATGAATTGAAATTTTATTGAGTAATTATTATTATCATTATGAATTTATTTTTCCTTTTATGACACATTAGACA
The DNA here is from genome assembly GCF_029603195.1 of Condylostylus longicornis. NCBI lineage: Eukaryota > Metazoa > Arthropoda > Insecta > Diptera > Dolichopodidae > Condylostylus > Condylostylus longicornis. Next base: position 4,823,457 of record NW_026577982.1, read on the forward strand.
TTAAAAATGAATGAAATTAGAATGAAAAAGAAATTATAAGAATTATATAAAAATTCTATTATATTTTTTATACAATAGCACATAACAATGTTCAAAGTATAATTTTATAATAAAAACTCTTCTGTGGTCACAGCTATGTTCAAGTTAATTTGATTTTGTTTAAATATTTTGATCAAATTTTGATAGTGTAAAGAGAAAAATTTTAGGAATTTAATGCTAATCAATAATTTTGATATTTGTTTAAATTTAATATTCAAGTAAAAAGATGAGGTAGATTTAGTAAATGCACCAGAGATTGAAATCACCAAGATGAATTCTCAATTTTAGGTATGAATTCATGTCTCATTCAATCAGAATTTGCAGAGCACAAAATTTCGTATTGAAATCACTAAAATAAATATTTGTTATTTTTTCATTTTATTAGTTTTTTAGCCTTGACCACCCATATAAACAACATTATGTTTGAATAATGCAAATAAATATTCATTTTTTCCTTTTGAATTCATTTCAAATGTGAATAAGACAATAATGAATTCACTATAAGGTGTTATTATACAATAAGATGATTATTGAATTCATTTTTAAAACAATTAAATAACTTATCTTAAAAATTGAATTATTTTTACTAAATGATGTGTCAAATTATTCATTTAGTAGAACTGCAAATAGCAAGTGCAACAGTAGATCACCTATAATCATACACTCAATTACGGTCTGGTGACCACGGGGTAGCAGTAGCATAAGGGCACATTTGCGCTATTTGGGGTGCATTGGATCTGCTGCACTGGCCTCGTCCACAAACTAACCAATCAGAACTGTAAATTTGCTATTAACGTAATTAAAATACTGAAAAATTTGATAGATTTTAGAATACTTGAAACTTGACCATTGTACTTTGAAAATTTCTTGTTAACGATCAATTAAATAAAACGTATGTAATTATAAGAATTTCTTAGTAAAAAGAAAAAAAAAAGCCTAGATGTATGCAATTTTAATGTTAACAGCAAATAGGAAAAAGATCAATACTTTCATCACTTAAAATAAATAAATAACAAATTATCGTCATAAATATTCGATATTAACTATACAATATGCACACACACACATTCTTTATATGGGCCTCAAAATTTTTATTAAAAAATTCAAGTGCTCTTCTATATGTGCTATTATAAAATAAATTAAATTTTTCTGATTACATATTTGAATTTTTTATGTCCTGCAAACAAATTATTATTATTATAAAAAAAAAGTAGATTTTTAAGGGCTTTTCATTCTGTCATAAAATTTCCCTTTATTGATTTTTAATATTAATTTTAAATTTATTTATTCAACAAATACCTACGTGTACCTGTACATAGGTATTGTATAATTTTCTTTCATTCCTTCTATTCTTCTAGATTCTAAAACGAATAATACTCCTCATTTCCAATATTTATTTTGATATTATGTAAGTACTTATGAAATTTTCAAAATATGAAAACAAAATATTTATTTAAATTTTATCTTAGAAATGGGCTTAATAACATATTGTTATTTATATAAATTTATTAACTTTGATATGTTTAGCAATGTGAGACTTTGTTCAGTAACAAAGTCTCACATTGCTAAACATATTATGCACCGACCTCTTTATCTGGACAGCAAATTTATATAGAACGAACTTATAGGAAAAATTCCTCGAACATATTTGAAATTACTTTTAATGTACATCTATTCAAAAAATTTCAAATTTCATTTCTTAAAATTATTAAAAAACAAAAATCTTATGGTCTTAATTCGTTTTGTTTTACCACAAAATGTTCACTAAGTGTAATAAAAATCTGAAGGACTTTAGAAATTTTCATAATCTTCCATGTAAAAATGATTTGTTTTTCTTTTGTGTTGTCGCAATTCAAAGACAAAGATTATCTCTCCTTTTTGTCCTTATAAAAATAATTGAACCAAAGAAATTTAATATGCATACCTAATTGAAATGAAAACTTTTTTAGACATTGTCTTAAATCTTACAATATTTTCTGAAAATTTTTGAAAATCGGTTTTTATTGTTTTATTTGCTTACAAAATCTTTGATTTTAAAGTTTAAATAAGGACACGCACAATAAATTTTTAAAGTGAAAATTTTCAATACTTTTTTATAAAATTTTGTATTTCATGTGCGTTATTGATACTGTTATACTGATATGTGCGTTATTCTACAGTGAAAGAAAAATACACACAAAATCGAACAACATCAATTAGATTTCCCTGAAGTTTTGAGCCAATTGAAATTTATTTGGAAAATTTATTTATTTCGCATATGAATAATTTTGATTTTCAAGAGAATTTTCCAAAAAAATTAAATTTTTTAGAAAGAATTTTCAATTGTTTTGATTAGTAAGAGAATTTTTTCAAAATAAAGATGCCGTGCTGCGTTTTTCTCTGTACTAGGGATCTCTGATTGTGTATTATATCTGTAGTTGTCGAATTAAGATTAACTTTTACAAGATTCTGAATATATATCATGCCAATAGGAGATCGATCAGATAAAAACTTTAAAACATAAACGTAGCCAATTTATAAAGTAGTTTAGTGTTTGGTTTTATTTGATTTTAAATACAAAAAAACTTTGTTAAACAAAATGATTAACGAGTAATCGCAAAAAAAAACTTTCTTTTATACAATTTTCCTTTTTTTAAATTTCTGTAAAAGTAATAAATTTTAAATCAAAGGCGGAAGATGAAAAAGAAGAACCCACAAAAATTTATTTACTATTACACGTGATAGGTCAAGGATTTTCAAAAAAATATTTTTTTATTTATTCCACCTTATATGGCAGGAATATTAAAGTTTTTTGAATCATTAAAATTTTGACTTTTTAACGTTGTAGAGTAAAAGAAATTACAGAAATACTTGGAAATTAATTTCAACTGAAAATCAATATCCTTAATTTTATACACATACAAAACAATTCAAGTGTATTAAGCATCATTACAAAAATGTTTACTAGTAAAAACACAAATAAATTGTTTATTTATGCCCATATGTAAGAAGAATTGGGATATTGCTGTCGAACTATAACAAGGTTATGTTCATATGAAAGGGATAATTGCGATCCAGAATGCATAATTCATTATCTTTTGTATGTTGCATAGTTTTCTTTTTACATATTTAAATATCTCCTTTTCGAGGTACAGCCTGTTGAAAGAAAGAGTACCAGATTTTTTCTTCATACAAATAAATGCTTATAGCTTCGGAACCATGCAACATATAGAGTAACCGTCAGTAACTTGTTTTACAGGTGATTGATTTCTCTTTATTTTGTTACAATTAATTTGATTTGAGCCATGATGTCCGAAAAGAATCTAGCCAGACAAATTCAATATGAAGCAGTTATTGTGCACGCCTTTATATAAATTTTTATTGAAGTCAAGAATAGCCCATCCACAGAACGAAAACAATTATTTGAAAAGAAAAAAATTTTACCTTGAATGAATTGCACAAATGCAAAACTATTCGAATTTATAAAATTCATAATTATTAAAAAGATACTTAAGTAACTACTAAATGTGAAATTAATAACTACCCTTACTAAATGGAAGAGTTCGAATTTTTTTAGTTCTAAAATTTCAAAACTTTATTTTTCACTTAATTAAGCTAGTTGGCAATAAATTCGTCATTATAAATTTTTAAATTTAAAAATATATTTTTTTTTTTTTTTGAAATTAATTATTGAAGTCTAAAATAAATTTTTAATTACACACTCCTTTGCTATAACAAAGCAATATTCTTCTATCATTAACCTCATTTTCAATGCAAAATAAAAAAAAATTTTATTCAAAATACACAATTCAAACATAAAAAAATATTTTTTAACATTTAAAAACTTTTACAATAAAGTTTTTTTTTTTTTCAATCCACAATTAGAACAAAAAATTGAAAATTTTATAAAAAACTTTTTCTTATTTTTTAAACTAAATTGACTCATTCGTATATGAATGAGTATGAGTAGAGCAGACAAACATGGACAATTTAATTATTTCTCTATTTATTATTAAACTCATAATATGTACTTACAAACACACAAATAAAACACGTAAACATATATTTTTAATATTAGAGCTGCAAACCGGTTAAAATTACCGGTTGAGTCAATTGTTTACAAAATTTTTTTTTTGGAGTAAACTTTTTTATTTTCTTTTAAAAACCTAATTTCAATCTCTTTGTCTTGTCAGTTTATTGTCAGTGTCATTTTAAAATGAAAGATGGGAATAAGTGTACAATAACTGCAACAATGATATTCTCTCGAAACAATAGAATTCCCTCATAAATGAGCTTTTTTAATAATGAAATTATATTGACGGTGATCTAGAATTGGAAAAGCTTTGTTTTGCCTTGAAATTTGTTATTGTTTCGTCAACTTGTTTAATATTACATAATGAAAATTTGGTTATTTTAAATTTGCCCCACCTTTATCCCCTCCTTCCATCGTAAGACATTTTGACTTAATGCTTATGCATATAACCCTTATATACTAATCCAGAATTTGAATCATAATTCTGACTATATACTCTTCACAAGTGTAACATAGTTCTTAGAAATTCTTTATCTTATACTCTCCACAGATATTACGTAGTTTAACGAATAGCTGATCAGTTACGCCTGAACAGAACAAAATTTGACAAAAAAGTATATGTTAGTATTTACGATTTAATATCAAAAAAAAATTATGAATCTCAATTGATATTTTTTGATTTCCATGAATTCTTACTCGAAATACTTACTTGAATACTTATTCGAAAATAAATATAACAATTTCTTCATAAATTTATTATAGTGTCAATTAAATTTCTAAGTCCTCATTTTTGTTATTATAATAAATAGGTAAAGGCTGAAATTAAAACCTGATATATTGAAGTATTAATTAGTTTTGTTAACTGAATATGTTCCTTATACATATATATATATGTGTAAGGAGTTATGTATATATATATAACTATCGTTTACTTACGCAGACCTCGTTTTAAGGTTTCTAAAATAAATTACAATTGTATGCCTTTGAAAGGAAAACTCTTAATAAATAGTCAAAGATTTATTAAGCTAGTATTTAATCATTTACCATCACCACAATTTAAAATATTTCAATGTACATCTAAACTTATACATATTATATAATATGACACTTAATTTAATACCTGGTGGTGAGTATATGTACTAGTTTACTACCCACTTAATTAGTTGAAATGAAAATTATTTTTCACTCTTTTTTTTTTGCTTCTATTTTTTAGATTTTCTTCTCTTTCTCATATTGCAGATTGAATAAATTGGTGGCAGTTAACTAAAATATCCTTGACACATATTTTTCTAGTATAGGTTTAATGACAATAACTTTTATGTAAAATATATTTACTGTTTTTTCTTTCTGTTCTATCATTTATTATTGTTGATATTGTAAGGAGAACAACTTAAACAAGCACATGTACGTTCACGAGTATATTCATTTTCTATATACTTAACCAGGTAATTGTTATATAAATAACGTATACACATGTACATTATATTTTGTATAAAAGTATTTGTTAAATAAGTATAAATTAATTTGATTCGGTCGGTAAAAATAGCAAATACCTACAATTATAATATATGTATATATATATACATATATATGCAATTTTTCCAGAAAATTAATGAGTTCTGAGGAAATTAATTATATATATATATATATATATATACATACTTATACACACAGTATAAATTTTCTATTTTTATACTCAAGGTATATAATATAACAGTGACTTAATAAATATCAAATTGGCGTAAATTTATTTTTAAGTTAAAATGTAAGGACATTTTTATAAGGAAAAATAGAAATAAAAAGGTTAATAAAAATCGGTCACTAACATATTATATGTATACGAGTATACGTATGTATTTGTGCTAGTATATAACTAAGTATTTGAGTAGAGTAAGTATATAATTTATACCAGTTTTATAATAAAGTCATTAGCTTTAATGATTTTTCATTTTTAACTCACCATCATTTTTACTCATTAAAAAGGAGTCGGAAAAAAATTCTCCATATTCCCATACAATGTTTATTTAATTCCCATAGCGAATTGTGTTGAAAGAGTGTTATAAATTTAATACTCTTTCTGAAATATAGGTGCTGAAAAATTAAATGACATGTTCGTAATAAAAGCGTACAAATTCACACAATATACAACAATTGTAAGGGTAGTGTTTTTACCCTTATTAAGATGTTGTATTGGGAGAATTTATGTAATGGAATATTTGCGTTATATAACAAAGTTAATGTTATACTGTTAAAAGCGCGACTTGTACAGTAACAGTTTTAAGCGTCATTGTTCCAAATTACGAACTAAATAAGAAATTAATGAGAAATTTTCAAAAATTTATTGAGGTGTTATGAAACTCATTGTATGACTGTTAGATTATGTATTTTGCATCAACGCATTCTACGGCTTATCTAAAATAATCGTTATACCTGACACACTCAGTCTCCCAAAAATATTAGTTTTAAGAGTCCTTACCTCCTAAATTGCCATAGAGTGCTATTGTGGAACATTTTTTTCTTCTACTAACGAAGATCTACACACCAGTATATTTGAAAGCTATAATAGACACACCCTGTAATTCCTTATTTCTGTATATCGTAATACTATATAATAAGTATTTCTTTGAATGTCTGCTCTTTAATACAAGATTATATACTTAAATAAAATATACGTACACAACATATTTTACTGTAAACTCAATTAAATCTGTAAAATATGACCTGAATGTTGAAGTATGTAATAAATTTTTTCAACATTAAAATCAAAAAAAAAAAGGTAATTAACATTAATTTTTATGAAATTTCCGATTATAAATATTTATTTTATGAGCAACTAGAACAAAACAAATCTACCAAAATAGCACACATAATATAAACACAAACTTATACATAGAAGTACAATGTGGGTATATGCGTACGTGAAGAATTTAGAGCGCCCAATTAATAACACTTCCACCACATTTACCATAACTAGAGTAATATTATTTTCTATTTCTTCATTTTTCAAATCGAAATTCATTAATCTTGTCTCATTTAACAATAAGCAATTTTAAAATTTCCCTCATAATTAAAATTGAAATAAAGTAATGAACAATGATTTTAACTTTTTCTTTAATATTTTTAATAAACCATAAATCTAAAAAATTATTTAAAAATATAAGAAATATTTTAATTAAATAAAGAAAATATAAATTATATTATTTTGTTATCCTCGAAAGAAAACATAAAGGATATTCGAAGGATTATTATTATTGATTAAAGATTTTTTTTTCAGTTTAATTTGTTTTTAAAAAATTAAGGTTTTTAGCACATTTTCTTGCAAGAAAATTTTGTTAAGAGTATTTTGGTCTGGATGTATGTGATCCTTTTCTATCAATCAGGAAATTCAAATTAAAATATTAATAAAATTTATGGTGATGCCAGAGTAAAATTAAAGACAGCATTATTTAAGAGCCAAACAATTCCTTACCACACGATTTCTTTATTTCGAAAATTTCTAACCCTGGCTTATCGATAAAATGCCGAGAACTCTTACTTTGAAACACCAAATTTGAGAATAAAATCAAAAACAGTTTTCAAATCAAACTCTTGAAGTCACGTTTTGCTTACTCAATACTTTGTAAATAAAATTAATAACTACAACATTGTATACTTTTAGAAAATTCTGATAAGACCTTACTTCTTTTTTAAATTTCATTTCTTATGAAAATTTCCTTGTTTTCTTCTTGCTTACTCCATACATCCTTAATGGTAAAAAAAAAAAATTATTTTTCCAGGAATTTACTACAAAATTAAAAATAAGTATATTTTCGTTTAAATATCAAAATAAGTATAGAATCATTAAGGATAAGAGAATATTAAATCGGATGCACATGGATGAATGTAAGCTGCATGAAATAATTAAGAAAAAAAAAATGGAAAGATACTAAAATGGATTTTTATTCGAAAGATGTAATAATAAAGAAACACAAACACATGAAAAAAAAATATAAAAATTCTAAATTAATTTTTACTATAATTTTTACTTAGATAAAGAAAGAGTTTAAAATCAGGAATTTCTAGAAACAGAATAAAATAAGAATTCTCTTAAAATATAAGTGAGCGAATTTCTAATGGAAATCCTAAATTAATTGGCTATAATCACCCGGGATTTGAGACGGCACATTCCAAGAAAGTGCACTGAGGTTTCTCCCCGCAGTTTTTTTCGACATTTCTTATCATAATCTTCCAAAATAAATCTAGTCTATCGAAGCGCTGGAAGATTTCTTTACTTCTCTAATCGCACCATTTCCATTTCATTCCTAAATTCACTCGGTGCTATATGCGATTCCACCTCGCAAACAGACGTTGATAGAGTAGAGCAAGTTATTTTTTTCTTCTTTAGCTAACATATTTGACATCTCAATTACTTTCCACGACCACTTGTTCCAATGTTCAACCGATATTTCGAAAGCTCAACTTTTGTTAATTGATCAATTTTCAAATAAAAATCAACTTTGATCAAAATTCTAAGCAGCAACAGGTTTTTTAGCAAAATTAGAAGCTTAGATGTAGAAAGAACTACATCTCAAATTTTTTTTTTCGAAAAAAGTTGAATAGTTCTTTACGATTACAATCAAAGGAACCGATTAAAATATTTGGTTTTTATTACAGTAACTTCACGTAACTAATAAATAAAAATAGGTCACACGCTTTATAAACTTTATACTATGGCTAAGAATTTTTTATGATGACCATATTAAAGTTTAGCAATCCAAGTTCTGGTATATTTCTCTTTATAACAAACTTTAAAAAAAATATCCTGAAGGAGGGTATGTTTAAAAGAGATTAAAAACAAAACTTGGACGTTTTTATTGCTTCAAAAAAAAAATTCACATTTTATTACAAAAATAAGTTTTTTAATTAATAAAATGATTTATTTTTCATTTTACATACATATGTACTTATACTAAAAGGGTTTTCATAGAAATTGAAGATGAGTAAACTTCGTATCTAATTAAAACTAAAATGAAACGAGAATAACCAAAAAATTAAGATTTTAAAATCAAATATTTTTAACCCCTTTCATAAGGTTATTTCCAAAAAAAAGTGTATTTTACATTAAAAAATTTCCCTCAATGGATCATCCCATCTTGAAGCGATGTTTACATAAAAATAATATATAAGTAGTACACTCCGTACACTCCCATCCTCATCTAGCCTTCTAACGTCTTATAGAGACGGTATAAGTACCTCATTCTTTACCTTTCCCAATTTTTTTTGATCGATCATATACAGAGCTCGCACAAATGTCCAGTACTTATTTAATTGTTCTCTCTTCTTACATTGTCAAGAGTTTCTTAATTTTATTTAGCAAAATTTTAAAAAGTACTAAGTTTTTAATTATATTTTTGACATCTTGACTATACACAGTAAAACTTAGGTATTTGTTGCAACAAAAAAATCTAAGCTGCTCTCATGAATACAACATCAATATAATCATCAACATTTTAAATGTTTACATACAATGTATATGATAAATTCGAATTTAACGAATTTACTGCAAAAACGGGTTCACACTTTTGATATAATAACCGGGATAACACAAATTATTCATGTGTTTTGTAATTAAAAATTATTAAATAATTTTAAGTAATTTATTGTTAATTTTAATCATTAATTTTCTATCAACATATTATTAACCATCAACACGTATCATGCTGACATATCACATTGTCAACATAACTGATTTTTAACATTAACGTAAATAATCACAACAAAATTGAAATTTAAGTAAAATTTGTATTTAAGTAAAATATGTCAACTAATCAAAATACATACATATATATGCACTTATAACATGACTTAACATTTAAAATATTTTTCTAATTAACATCCTGAACTTATCACAATAATGTCATGAAATATGAATATTCTGTAGAGATTTGGGCAAAAATATACTTATGAGTATATAATTTATGAGTAGTTAGAATTATTGTAAGTATCTAGGAGAATAAATTAAATTTAATGTAATAATTAATTGTTTACAAGCGAAATAAATAGGTAATTCAGTTTGTAATATGATAATTTGAATTTTTGAAAGAACTCGTTGAATATTTTAATTCTGACAAGTTCATGTAATTTATTTTAAAATTTTACGTCATTATTTAAAATTTTTGTAATTGTACTTGTTCAGGGATGTCAAAAAATTTTCTTTCAAAAAAAAAAAATGATTTCTTTGAAATTACGTAAAAAGAAAATTACATATACAATTTTCCCTCATGTAGTTATATAGAAATAAAATAGCCTTAGTTAAAATTTCAACAATCCTTGAAAATGAATTTTAAATGAAGTTGGATAAGAATAAAAAATTATTTATTTTAATTATTTTGAACTTAAAAATAAATTTTGAAATGGAAGTATTTTTATATAGAAATTCTTTGTAAAAATAATTGTGGTTATAATCTAAATATATACACACATACGCATACACACAAACATTATTATTAGAAACATTATTTTTTTTATTTTGGATTTCAAATTTAATAATTATTTACTTATTTATACTAAGAAACGTAAAAAAAACTTTCATTTTCTTTTTAAGGATCTTTTATAATTCTACCTACGCAATTCTCTTGTTTGTTTTTCTTAAAAAATTAATTTTAATTGGGTTATTTTTAGATTTATAAGTACCTACCAAAAAACTTAACAAAATTTTGATAATTTTTAACTATATTAAAAAGTTACTTCTTTTATGTATTTTAAATTCTGACAAAATCAGGTTCATTTTCCCTTAAGGATAATTACATTTCTTCCATTATAAGTGATTTAAAATTTATATACCAAATTAAATTTAATTTTTTTTTTGAAAAACAAATTATACAAGTGCGATTTAGTTTAAAAATAATCAAAATTTTAAAATAATTTTAACACTGAATAGCAATAATACAAGTAAATATTTATAAATTTTGAACCCATTAAGTAAATAAAATTGTATTTTTATGTTTTGAATGTACATATTTGCATTTTATATATTAAACACATGTATGTGTGTTAGTTTATTTTTGTATACTCTTTTTTTTTTTTTGTTATTTTAAATTACAAATTTTGATATTATCCTTAAGTAAGATACACATAAGTACAAGTTATTTATGAACTATCTTATATTTTTGTGAGTTGCCAACTTGTTGAAATTTTAAGAAATTTTTATAATTCTGTGGAAATAAGCCATAACCTGATATCAGGAAATTTGTAAATCCCGATAAGGTAAATATCGAAGTTCTGCAACTCCGTAAAATTAATTAGTTAGGATTATCTGGTTATGGCTTCAACAACTTTTAATATTTTTATTTCTTAATTTGCTCATGGAATGCAGGTAAAGCAAAGATTGACTCTTTAGCATTTCCTTTTTTATCACTAACTCAAATTGCCCAAAATATGGCTTGTCAGGTTATGACAAATTTCAAGAAAATTTGTATATATATAATGGTTATAATGGTCACTTGTATTGTATGATTTGTTTGATGTTACTTGTATGATTTTATTTGTATTAAATTGAAAAAAAGCTTGTATGATTACAGTAAAAAATCTGAGTTTGATGTTGAATACTTTAGTATATGTATATAAGAATTGAACCTTTAAAAACATAGGAAAATAACTATGAGCGTATTACTATGAGATTATGAATGTCTCTTAAATTTTCAACAAATGAGAGTTCTAACTGAATAAATTCAGATATTACCGTATTAAAATCGGAATAAATTAGAATTTTTACAGTCTCCAATGTACGTTATTAAAACTAAAACATTTTTTTCAATTTCCTCTTATTGTTTTTCAAGTTTACAAACTTTAAACTTAAAATTTATACATTATGGAGAACAAATTATATCGTCATGTCCTTCAAGTTACAAGTGTCAAGAGCCAGAAATTTCTAAGTGAATCCTCATAAAAGAGAACTTGGAATGAAATTTTCTCACCAAGTAAGCAATTTGCTATATAGAAATTCAAATATTATATTCTCTTATTTATTTTATACTCTCGCTATATTTATCTGTGTGGCAACCTTTTCTTTATTTTTAAAGAACACTATTCTCTCCCTTATCATACATTAATAATAAATTCTTGACATTTTTAAATATGTTGCTATTTCAACATACTTTTCTTTATTATTTGCACTTAAAATGCATTTTTTGTTTTGGAATTTGCATAAATATTTTAAATAAATAAAAACTAAACAATATGACTTCAATAAAACCAAATATTGAAAATTTCTACAATTTAATTTCATTTTTAAATTCCATACAAACAATCTTGGTTAACACTACCCCCAAAAAGCAAAAAAAAAAAAATCAGAAAACAAAACTATTTTTCTTTGAATTTTAAATTAAAATTTCAAATAAAATGTTTTCTGCTCTCGATATTGAAAGATTCAAGGTCTTATAATTTATACATTTTGTGTATTTTAGATTTGCTATAAGTACTTTTCTCGATAAATTTTTAATTTATTTAAATTTTATGTTTTTCTCTTTTAAAAAAATTTCTTAAAAATTAACTTGTATTTTATAAGAATTGAAATATTTAGAAAATGATTTTTGCCAATACAATATTCTTCAATTTAATATTTTTATTGGTTTAAGTTTGAAATAAGGATAATTAAATTGATGACTTAGGGAAGAGATAGATTTAAGGAGATTAAACAAAATAAATATTTTTTATTAAATTTATCGAATTATGGATAAAATTTTCTTATAGGGTTTCTTTTTGTTTACCGAATTTTTATGAATTAAGACCATAGGAAGTAAACAACGTAGAGTTAAAAGTAATTATGGCGTACTAAGGGAAAGGGTATTTCCCCAATTTAATAAAATTTAAAGGAAAGCGATTTAATAAGATAAAATTTCTTGGTGATTTTCAAGATAATGGTTGAGTTCCATGATGATGTAAGATTTGGGAATAGTATGATAATTATGAAAGTTCAAAGGAATTTCACATTTAACTTAGGAAGGACATTAAGATTTTCATAAATGGTATAGCTTTATAAAATAACTAAGTTGATTTTAAATTGACATGTTAGCGATTTTTTTATAAACAGTATAGGGAAATTTTTTTACGCTTTGGGTTTTTTTACACTTACAGCGAATGATTCGCTGCATTTATCAGCTTCAAATCGACTGATGTTGTCATGTGAAAATAATTTATGAAATGATATTCCAGATGAAATGTGTAAACAGAATTGCCACAAATTTGAACTTTGCGAATGAACCATACCTAAAATATTCAAGGTTGGTTACAGGAAATGTTCTTATAAAATTATTTTTGTCTCAAATAGAATTGAATGAAATAAATTTTGAAAACGATTATAAAACGTGATCAAATATTATTTGTTCTCTTTTTCAAAATTACTGGTAACGCAATAAACAAAGTCCATATGATTGTAATCAACGCAGAAAAAGACAGAAAAATTTTTTCATTCTTCTTATCCCTAAAATATTCAAAATTATTATTTCATATCTTGTCCATGAAATATCAATTTTTAATATGTGCTGTGTTTGAATTATTAAATAAATTAAAATTTTTATATAATAATTACCCATTTTAATTACTTAATTACTAGACTATGAAATTATACTCATATATTAAATATATTTTTTGATTTTACTAGAAAATTATTCTTAAGTAATTGAATTTTTATCTAATCGATCTAATTTACATTAATAAGCAATCAAATTCAGAAGTCTCAAATATTCGAACAACATTTTGTTTTATAAGGATCAATAATTTAATGTAGTCTAATAATAGTGTTATGGAATATAAGAATACTAACTTGTTACTTTATTGAAAAATTAACACAGACTGCTCATTTGCATAGATTAAAATGTCATTTGTCTGAACCACACCATATGTCTATCCTATACTATTATATTTTTTTCAAGACACGTACATGAATATTTAAAATAATTTTTGTTTTTCTGCTTTTCAACCCTTTCCTCCCGGCCCAATTTTTGAATAATTAAATCCTTTTAATAATTTCTTGTCTCAATATCATCAAAATTTACATAAAGATTTAAAAACCTGCTTATCTAAAGAGATAAAAACAAAAATTTTTATTTAAAAATGCTCGAAATCAGTTTTTTTAAGGAGACTCTCTTGAATTTTTTTTTAAAATCTATTTTTTGTATAGCAGTAAGGATTCAGTATTATAGTATGAATATATAGACATATAGCTGTATAAAGTATTCCTTTGAGTTTGTTTAATTGATTGAAAAAATTTCTTAAGTAAATAAATTGGGAAAAGTCGAAAAAGTTTACAAAAAAAAAAATAAATTTTTAATTTAAAAGCGTCTGAAAATTATTTAGAATTTTATTATATTTGCAACTATATAATATAGACTTGTTGACTTGTATAAATGTAGATGTGTTTAGATGCGGTGGAAAATTGCAAATGCCTTAATTTCTTTGATACCTTTAACGATTTAATTCAATAACTTTATATTTCAAACGGATTAAGAACTACGTTTTCTTAAACATTTTCTAAGCTATTTCATTTAATTCTGATCTTTCTATTCTAATCTCCACTCCACTGTAATAAAAGTCCTCGAATAAAAGGATTTACCCCAGTTACATTTACTACAAAATATGCTTTACTAAAGCTTATTAAATATTACTTAGTTTACTACAGTATTTTAACAATTTACTCATTTGGTGAGTAAATTTACGGTATTATGGAAAATTTATTGAATATTACTAATTTACTCGGAAAATAATACCATTTATAGATCAAATGTAAAATTGCTAGGCATAAATGTAAAATTACCGACGTGAAGGTAATTTTACACATTCATAGAGCAATATTACTCTTTTCAAGAGGAATTTTCATTTATAAGCATCACATTGACACAAAAATTAACTATTATCATTTAGTAGAAAAATCGGCTTTAAAATTTTTTTGGTTATTTGATTTTGTAAGTTTTTACTCTACGTATGTGATATTGGACGTACTAAAATTACTCCGACACTATTGTAACAAATTTACACAAATTTTTTTATTTTTTTTTTTTTTTGACTTAGCAATTTATTTCAGTATATCTATTATATTATCAATAGAATCTCTCTGAAAGTATCTGAAGGGTTATGGGGAAAATTGTCTACTTCGAATTTTAAAATGTTTGAAGTAATTGGAAGAGATCTCGAAAGTGTTATGTAACAACCATGTATATTTATTGCAAATATGTAGATTGTAAATTAAAAGAATATCACATTAGATTCCAAAATATTGCATTCAACATTGTTTTTGTCCATTAATCGCAAAATTTTTAAAAATTTTTTCTTATATTTGATAGAAGATTTCCCTGTATTAAATTATGAAAATTATATGAATTATATAAAAATATCTATAAAATCTTACCTCTGTCATTTCGAATTCTATTAATTTTTATAAATGTTTGTCCAATTCAATTTCTAATTTTTTTTCTTTGTTCAGCCTCCTTGCTTGTTTTAAAATAATTCCTTTTTTATCAATAAATAATGTTATTTTGCTTTTTCTATTTAAGTATATTAAATATTTTAATATTAATTATTTTAAAACTTAACAAATATAACATTTATATTTTTCTTTTAAAAAAAGCATATTTTTTCTTATATACACATTTTTTTTTAATGAAAAGGTCTTTTCCATAATTTGAGCAATTAATAGTACATTAACATATTGTTATACATATATATGAGAACTACTTAATTATACATATATATTATATATGTATATATGCACTTATATAAATTTTAGACTATTTTATATATTTGTCATAGACATAATATGAAAAATTTTTATATATTTTTAATCTTTTAGAAAATAATTGTGCAATTATTAATAATTTTTGTTATATTTATATAATATCATTTCTATAATTCTCTTTCAATGATAATTTTTAAAAATTTTTTAATAAAATTGTAAAAATTTTAAATAATAAATTGCAATAATTGTAATAATTAACAATTTTGAATTTATTATAATTACATAAAAGTGTTATACACAAAAAAAAAATATAAATATTTAAAAATAAGTAAGTTTTATTAATATTTTAACACTGAACACAAAAAATTTCATTAATAATTAATTAAATAACAAAAAAAAAATTATTAAAATAATAAAAAAAAAAAAATTTTTAAAATTAAATTTAAATTAATTGAAAATTGCCTTATTTTGTTATCCAATAACAATATTGAATAAGGCCACACAATTATCGTTTATTTTTTTCAAAATATTACGTAATTACAATTTTTTAAAATCAATTT
Source organism: Condylostylus longicornis (assembly GCF_029603195.1). Classification (NCBI taxonomy): domain Eukaryota; kingdom Metazoa; phylum Arthropoda; class Insecta; order Diptera; family Dolichopodidae; genus Condylostylus; species Condylostylus longicornis. The sequence continues at coordinate 4,839,778 of NW_026577982.1, forward strand.
TTTAATTGTAATTTTTTTTATTTAAAACACTTTTTTAAAACATTTTCTTTCAATCATTTTTAATAACACTTTATTAATTTTAAATAATTTTTATTTATTTTTCAATTATACACAATAATATTATGTTATAACACTTGTATTTAACGACCGAACCGGTTATAATCATCAAAATATAAACAATACAAGAGTCCGATGACATCGACGATAATAATAACGGTAATTATAATATGACAATAATATTAACGGTAATAGTGACGACATTATAAATATCTCTGTTTTCTTCTTTTTTTCTTGTTTGTTTTTTCTTTATTTTCACATAAATAAATTTAGAAATACATATACCCTTTTTGTTATATTATATAATATAATTATTTTCATGAAAATTTAATTTATATTTTTATTTTAATAAAATATAAAAATATTTTCTTTCCTTTCACTCACATGTTTATAGTTAGTATTGTGTTTTCTTTTTCTGATTTTGTTATTTTATAGTTATTTTTTATTTTATTGACCTTATTCATTTATTTAATTTATATGGTAATCATTATGCTATAAATAAACACGTAATAATATGTTTAATAATAAAATAAATAAATATAATATTTCTTTACGGCTATTTTAATTTTATAATTTTGATTGTAAACATTGTTATATATTTAAAATATTTTTAAATCAATAAATCATAAATGATACGTAATAATTCAATATTATATTAAAATTGAAATTGATTTAAAGAAAAAAAGGAATATTCATAATAAAAATAATAATAATCATAATATAAGCAATAATATTGATTCAATATATTAGTCAACTCTTTAAATTATTTCATATCATTAATTTCAATAATAATGTGTTATAATATGTATTACATAAATATCGGAACTGATGTCGGATAAATCTGTACTTGTAAGTCCGACTTGTTGCGCTCTATTTATTGAAAATCAAACTAGTTCTGTTCTATTTATAAAATTTGTTTTGCGAAAGCAGGATCTATTTACTATAACTCTACAGTATCCTAGGATATTGGAATCAATAAAATGATAAAGAGTTGTTCAGTAACTTAAGTATTATTAAATAATATTAGACTTGCAGTTAAATATTATTAATAACTTTTATGTAATTTCATAAAATTAAATTAAATAATTTTATAATTTATAATTTTACAAGTCTAATCTGAACCTAGAACTTTCAGTTTACTGCACTAATGATATATGCAAGCTAATTAATAACATTGCAAAAATCAAAAAGTGAAATTAAAGTTTTTCCCACAAAAAAAAAAAACACAAAAATTTCTTTGTTTACTCTCTTCAATAATATAATCATAGTAAAAATTGAAAAATTTACTAATTTCTCAACGTCAGAGAGATAACAAATTTCGCTGTACTGTTTATAGAAATATCGCTAACATGTCAATTTAAAATCAACTTAGTTGCTTATAATTGCAAGTGGCTCGTTTGGTGTAGCGTACGCCTAGTAAGCAATAGGTCAATGGTTCAAGTAAAATTTGAACTTTGAGGAGAAAATTTTTTTTTTAATTTCCTTTGATTTGGTCACCAATTTATCCGTTCAGCAGTTTTATGAAGAAATCTTTATTATTTGTGTTTTAATAAGTTTAAAGGTTTAGTAACTATAAATAATCACATCGTCCTCAATTATCCAATAAAACAGTATGAATCTATGCACGTATTTTGTGTGTAAAATTAAACTTATTTTCAAAAAAAAATCTAGTTAATTAAATTTATTTTTTCTATTTAATAATTTAATAATATGCCTTTTATTTAATAAAATAACTTTTCATTTGATTTTTATTTCCTTACTTTCATTTTTAATTAAATCAATATTATAATGGTGTAATCATTGCACAAAATATTCACGAATTTTAAAATAAAAAAAAATATTTATTAATTAATTAATTTTTTCACTTGGTTGATTTTTCAAATTTATTTTGGTAATCTCATTCCTAAAACTTTTATATAAAGTAAAAACAACAGAAAGACTTATTTATTCACTTACTTAAATCAAATATTTTTAGTAGCAATTCACGGTAAAACGCTTTGGTACGTTTTTCTTTATTATATAGGAAGTTTTGTGTTTCTTATTCTTTTCTCCATTTTTTAATTATCTAATATTTTTAATTTATAAATCACTATATTTTTATTATAACAATTTTATTATAATTTTTTCTTTTTCATATAAGTATTTTATTCAATTATTTAAAAGGTATTTATATACCTAATTGTCTAATATTGTAGGTTTGTAGATGTATGTATGTACATGCATAACAGCGTTCAACGAACGCAAATACCCATGACCGTGAATATTTTTTTTTCATATTATAAAAATTATTTGAATCACAAAAAAAAAATACAAATAGCATCTATTTAATATGAGAAAATTGAATAAGAGAAAAAAAAAGTATTATAAATAAATAACAATGACAATAAAAAAAAATAAAATAATTCACCCGCAATTTTAAAAACTTGTTTACAGCTTTTTAAATGTTTCGTTTAAGCGTATATTATAATTGTAAATAATATTAAATAAGTGCTATGGCAACATTCATGCATAAAGACTTTTTTCATGCATAATAATTTTCATACTACATAATCATAATTTCATTTTAATAAAACTAGCCGGCTTCAATTAATTTTTACCTCATTTGTTATTATTGTTATTAAATATAATTTTAAAGTCGGCTTAAATTTTAGAAAAAAATAATTTTGTAAGCCATGCTAAAAACCGCTATTACAGCTAATAAATGATGAGTTTATTATGAAATTTTCTTAATTTATTATAATAATTGCTGAATATTGTTTGCTTGCAGAATAAAACTGGTTCTCTCTTCTGTTAAAATTCTCTCTTTTTATTATTTATTTATTATTACATTTTCTGTTCTTTTAAATTTAAAATATTCTTATCATTATCAATATCAATATTATTGCGGCTGACTGTGATTTTTGTAAGCTGAGCTTTATATATAAAATAAAAACACATTTAAATAATATTTCTCTCTCTACTTATTCTCTCATCATATAATTATTTTATTTTTACATTTTTTTGTACATATTTATATTTCTTAAAATCAGATTTTAACATTTAACAGAAATGTATTAAATTTTGTGCAGATCAGTTTTGTATTAATGTACGAGTATTATTGTATTATTAAAATAAATTATAATGAATGTGGTAGAATGTAATATATAATTCTCTTTTATGCATGTCGGTATGGTGTATGGCTTAAATACGAATACAATATGTATGTTAATATGTACATATTTTGTTAAATACCGTGATTTAATAAATAATGAATAATTAGATTTTTTTTTTCAGGTGTCAAAAGGTGTCACTTAATATACTTTTAAAAAAAAAATTTTTTTTCTCAGTTTATAAATTTACTTTCAACTATATTCTCTTATGTAGGAAAAATTATTATTGTGTGTTGAATTATATACATATTGTTGAATTTTTGACTGATTTTTGAAAACCAGTTTTTGAGAGTGCAAAATTATTAAAAATAATTTTTAATTTATTTTTAATGAATTCACCACTACATATGCTATTTTAATATTTATTTAATATTAGAAAAAAAAATTTGCAAAAATTAAATTAACAGCAGAGCAGAGTTGAAAAAAAAAATCATTTCTTGTTTTTAGTTCAAATTGAGCTTTTGCAATGTAAGCATGTACGAATGAATTACTTCGGATATCAATTAAAATTTGAAAAAATACAAGCTAGTTTAAATGAATTTTAATTAGATTTTTTTTTTTTTTTTATTTTAATAAATTTAATGTTGATATGCTATGCGTGTAATACACCATAAATGTATGTAAGAATAAAAAAAAACTATGTAAGATTTTTTAATATTCATTCGGCGATTAAATTGAATTACTTAATGTTTTGAATAATAAAAGAAAAAAAAAATAATGATATTAAAATAATTTAAAGAAAAAAAAAATAAAAAATTTTAATGTTTTTTATTTTTTTGCTTTTTTTGATTTACAAAATGTGCGTATATTTAAATGTATTCTTTGTTAATGCTAATTTTTTATTATTATTTTTTGCGCTTATGAATATTCCAATTTAAATCGAATTAGTTTTTAAATTTTGGCGTACTTATAATATAAGTGATTCGATTTTTTTCCTTCCTTCCTCTTTTATTTTTGTTTTTGTTGTATTTACTTTAGCATATAAGAAAATTCAAAATTAAAATGCAAAAAAAAAAAAATTAATTATTATTAAAATGCAATGAATATTGTGTGTTTGTATGCTTTAATTGGAAATTGAATAAAACAGCTTAAATTTGAACGTGATTATAATTTTCTTTTTGCTATTAAAAAAAAATTTAAATTCAAATTAAATTGAATATTTGTTTTTAAATCGATTTTTTTTGTTCTTCCTTTATTTCTGCACTCTCATTTTTAGAATATTTGGCTATTTAGTTCTTTTTCTTTTGTTTTTGTATAATATCGTTGATCTCGTGCGGAAATCGAAGATATTGTTTTCATAAATTTCCAAAAGTAAGAAAATAAAAAAAAAGAGATTGAAAATTCTTATAAATTTTTATATCCGGTCCAAACGAAAATCTGAAATGAAAAGGAAAAAAAAAAAATTAAATATTATTTTTAAATACCAAAATTTTTTTTTTATTTTTAGAATTTGTGAGCTAATATTCAGAAAAGCAAAACGTATTATAAAGTTCAAGAATAGGTTGGTATGACTGCCCAGAGGATTAAAAGTTTTGGTGGCCAGGAATGTGACTATGCCGCCGTGAGGGCTTTACTAGGTTCGGCTTACTCTGATATGCCCTTGGACGAGTGTGAGTTAAGATTTAACTTCGACAATTCCTTCAAAGTGCTATTTTCTAGTAAAGAAGGTTGGGTGAAACAAAGACCAGAATGGGCGGAGATCGAATGGACGGATCAAAAATTATAGAGAAAGGATTAACTCAGGCGCCTTTAGATTGAGCTCTGGCGACAGACCCTTGTATATTTAAAAACATTCGTATAGGATATGTGAACAAAACCATTAACGTATTGTTAGATAATCAAATTTGACGTTGGAGTGTCTACAAGCACTAGTGGAACTTATTAGGAATAATGCGGTTGTCCTATCGTGGATCCTCTCGCATTTATGGTAAAACGGTGAGATGAAATTTATTATTATGCAATCGATCAAAAGTTAATAAGCCATTATTAATAATGAATAACTGATGTAATTTAATGCTAAGCTCATTTCAAAGAAGTTGATTTGCAACTTTTGCTAAATCCATAAGTCTAAATTATTTACGTATAATTACTTAGAATTTCTTAATTGCTCTAAATATTTTTAAGTTATTCCTTCCCAAAGCAAGCCGTCTTCATTTCTCTCTATACAAAGCTCTATATATAAGCTCAAAATTTTTTCTCAATAAATCAAAAAAAAAATAAACAAATTTTCGTTAGAATTCAACATATTAAAATTAAAATTCATTATTTTACCAAAAAAATATTGGTTTTAAAAACTTTTTCATCGATTTATGAGGAGATCAGTGTAAAATTAATAAAATATTAAAATTAAAGTAAAAAAAACACAACAACAAAAAAGCTATAATAAACTCAAAGAATTTATTTTTGTTTCTCCTTCTTTAATTTTACGATATTTACATTCGTATTATGATTTTATAGCAAACAACCGAAACTGTACAAGTCCCCACAATTTGGTCAATGCAAAATCTTAAAATAAAAGAAAATTTTTATTATTCCCGATTAAAATTTTACGATTTTAATTAAAAAAAGAAAATTTTTTGTTTTAGAAAACAAAAACATTGAATATAAAAATAAATTAGAAAATTTTTATGTAAATTATTTTTTAATTAATATTCAATAAATTATTGAATTTCGAGTATTTTCGAATTTATGTTTGCATATTGTATTGAAATAAATTTTTATTACTTTGATTAAAGAAACTTTTTTATTATATTTTGAAAGAAAATGAGGGTATTTATAAGGGTTTCTTCAAATTTTGTAAATATTTCGTTATAAATATTTGAGAACATACAGTATCTTACGTTATAATTATTATTAAATTAATAAATTTACGGACTTGTAAGGCTAGTGTAAGTAACTCTAATTAATAAGCGGGAATTCCAAATTTGACATTCTGAATTTGATATCTATGTATGATTTCTCGATTTATGCATGAGAAACTGGGAAAACAAATAAAGTTTGGAGTTAAGACCCAGAAATTTTCTACATCTTATGACCAGGTTTTAAATTCCGTTGATATCTAATTAAATTCAAGAAAAATGCTTGCTTATTCAAATTTACTCTTCCAGTTTAAAAATAATTTTTCCTTAAAATATTCAAATTTATCACTTAAAACAATAAAATAATCTTTTTCTACATTGATCTTGAAAATTTTCAGGTGCAATGTCAATATCTTTTAAATAAATATTATTTATAAAAAAAAAATAACACGTGTTTTAACTAAGGTTAATGTAAATTTATTGTACACTCAAACTGCATCAGCAAAACGTCTACATGACAATTATTGTCAAGGATTTTCTTTTCAGTTTTGTCCCCTCTTATGTGTATAAGCATGTATGTAAAAAAAAATTATTTATAAATCCTTTTGTGCTTTTATAGTTTTTAAGTACTTTTTCATAGTTTCCCTTATAAAACATTTAATTATTGCAATAATCTCTATAGCTTTTTTTTTTAAATTTAAGAATATCTACTTTTTGAAATATATTTGTATGAATATAAAATGGACAGCATTGTGTATTTTTTAATATATTACATATACATATAAAAAATATTTATAAGTATAAAAAAATTTATAATGAATTTTCGGAGAAGGTCATTCGACTTCAAGTTTTAAATCGATCATCTGTAGATTATTGATTTGCCGCATTCTAGGATATGAAACGGAAAAAATATTTTGCACTGAGAAATAGATGAAAGACTGTGAACGGGTTTAGAAATATTTTTACAAATCAGCATTAAATGGTACGAGTTACTATTGAATGATGTAACTTACTCTTATTTAATATAAACAGCACTGGATGAATAAATTGTAATTTTCATTTAGATTAACGCCTACTGCAGTAACATAACCTTCTGCAGTCAATCATTCTGCATGCACTCTGCCGACTTATTTCAATAGATACAAAATTAAATTAATATACAAAATATAATCATTGTTCATAAAAGTCCGAACGGAGCTCGAGATCTCCTAAAAAAAATTCAATAATTTTTGCAATCTCTGTTCTGACATTACAAAATTATTCACAACACGAGCTAAGATATTGTTTAAATGAAATTAAATATTTTTTTTCCAGTTTCTAAGAACTATGCTGCAACTTGAAGATGAAGGATTTGAAGGAAGGATAAGGTAACTTGTGTAAGTTGACGGATGCGTGAATAATTTTTAAGAATTTTACACAATATTCACTGAATTTGGAGTGGTGTAACTTTAGGTCCATCCTATACATTAGGATCCTATACATTATAAATTGCTGATGCATAGGTACATCATGTACATAGCCGTCTATAAGAAAATATTTACTTCCATTTCAAGATAAACCGTTTAAAATACACAAAAATTCTAAATTTTTCCTAAAAAATTTTTTAATTTTTTAACATATTTTTCTTATTTTTTCTAATTCTACAGGTTTATTTTATCAAAAAAAGAAAATAAAATTAACAAAACAATAAATTGTAGGTGAAATGTATAGGTGAGTGAGTGCGTATATATTGTGAACGATTTTTATACCGTGAATTATAATTTTTATTTTTAAAATTTAAATAGCGTCAAAATTATGTACATACTAAATTTTTTTAAAATTGTACAAAAATATTGTAATTTTGACATTGTTATAATGTATATGTTTACACTTTTTTTTTGAACAATACATAAATTACATACATACATTGAACATTATTTGCATATGTCATGTATAATAGAAAATTGAAAAATAAACATATGAGAGAGATATCTGGGCTGGAAATTAACTTGATTGTTTTCATTTTATTTATTGCGTTTCTCTAGAATCAAAATTATTCATACATTCATAAATGTATAAGAAAATATACTTATTTATATATATGCATAATACACACATTATATACATATGTGGAAAAGAATGACATTTAAAAATAATTGAGCGACAACGTAACGCAAAACAAAACAAAAAAAAACCCAACAAACACATTTTTTATCATCATAATTTTTTTGCATGTCAAGGATGACAGGAGGATAAATAAAGTAAAGTTGGTTATTAATTTATGATAGTGTATATATATTGTACTCGTACATAAAAATCAAAAAATCATAGTTAAAATCAATTATATACTTAGCTTAAGGTGCTTTATACAATAATTTTGTGTTTAACATTAAATTATAAATTTTTTTTTTTTTAAATTCCGTACCATTAGAGCCAAAACTTAGTTATAATCACTTCAAACTTTTACTATAAGTATAATTAAGTATAAAAATATTTAATTAATATTTAAATATTTTTCTATTGAAACGATCAAGAAATTATTAAGTTGATATCGTAAAAAACAACTTAATTAATTGTTTATTATTTTTGCTGATTTTGATACTACAATACTAAAATAAAAAAAAATATAACAAAATTAATTCAAAATGATCGTAGTTTTTTGTAATTAATTGAACACCTTTTACAAAAAAAAAAAATTGTACAAGGACAAAGTAATTAATAATTACCTCGATATTTTGCAAAAAAATATGCAAACAGAAAAAATTAATCATAATAAACGATTTGAATGATTTGACATATGATCAATAAATTGTTTTAATATTTTATCAAAAAAAAATATTAAACATAATTTGAAAATATTTGCATATTTTTTAAAAATTGTAATTTGATTAAAAAATTTTTCTCCACTCGAAGAGGGACAATAATTCGATGTTATTCTAATTCAAAATTTCTCTAATTACAATGCAATGCCTTTCCGATTTCTATCAGGTAGGAGGATAACGGTGCTGCAACAAGGGCCTAACGAGTTGATTGTCTGATTACAAGAAGGGTGAGCCACCCCATAAGAAATCTCAGTAGAAGCTGCTGCGGCGAAAGGGAGCAGGAATCGATTACCCACCTTATGGTTACTTCTTCGGGGGCGCTACAGACTTAGTTAATGTAAATGTTAGATTGTGATATCCGGCTGTACAGCAACGGATCTAAGTTGTCCAGGTGTATCCTTAATAGTATCCAAAAACTCGTTCTCCATAGTAGGTAAATTGCATTAAATTATCACTATATTTTTATATTCATGTCAATTAGTAAAGGATATCTTACAATTTTAATTCATAATCGTTGTCTTTTTAGCAATTTTTGTTCAACTCATTAAATTCTTAATTACTGTAAGCTTTAGTATATACAGTATAAGTAATTAACAATGTTTAACAAAATTATAAGTAATTTAACATATAACAAAAACAGAAAAAAATTCAATATTTACGATATATTAGTGTCAATATGGTAAATTACTTATAATGTCAACTAAAATTAAAAAAAAAATTTTACAATTAAAAAAATTTAATTTCATCACACAACAGAGATGTCAGCACATTAACTGTCAAATTTTTTCTCTTAATTTCTTTCCATTTATATAAAAAAACAAAAAATATTTCGACTTTATATTGATGAAAAAATGATTTTAAATTAAAAGCGCCAAAAGCAAGAGCTAACAAAAAAAAAATAAAGTGATCCATAAATTTAATAATGAAAAGGTGAAAAGAAAAAGAGAACAAAAACACCAAATTCATGTTAATGATATTTACGTCACCTGTCAATTTAAGAACTCTTTAGTGTAATGATTTTTATTGATATCAAATTACGTTATTGAATTGTGTAAAAAGTATAGAAAGAAAGTATAAAAAATAAAAATAAAAATAATTGTGAAATTACAGGCATCACGGCGGATAATCGTATAAAAATGTTTTCATCTTACGGCTGCTGTTCTTTTTTTCTTTTTAGCACTTTTTCAAAAATATGTTAAAGAAAAGTGCCTCCTTATTAGTTTAATTGTAATCGTCCGTCCTTCCATACGAAACTTCTATATCCTTTAAAATAAACACCTGATGTTTTACATATAAATTGATCTTTACAAGAAACTTGGTTCCGTAAAAGAAAATTTTTGCCATTGTTTGACTCTTTGTTTTTAAGAAACCAGAAACATTTTTCTAACTCTAACTTCTTCTGTCGCGGTACATATTAATTGAATATTAAAATTACACAATGACACCAAAAATAACCGCTATCTAAAGCTTGCTTTTACAAATTTTTGATATCAGTTTTTCTGCTATACAATAAGTTGTAGAAGTCTGCAATTTTAGCGGTTTGTAGCTTCACTTCGTTAGAACAAAATTTTTTTCCACCTCTGACTTCTTTCAAGTTATAGCCCCTCAAAATTTGTAAGATTTGTATTTTTTTCACCTTATGTTTCATATAAGTAAGTTACCTTATATTTCATACAAATGCAGAAGGCTAACTGTAAATTGCATGCCATTTAAAAATATAAATTATTTTCTTAACTGATGCAGTTAACCCTTGAATGTTAACGCCCCTGAAATGTTTTTTACCTCATCCAAAATGTATGCAATCTTTTGAATATTTTGGTATATGAATGAAAGTAATTTATATAATGTACATCGTTTGATTGTTAAAGGGAGAAGTGCTACTTTACAAACCATTAGTTTGACCCAATCTTTTTATTTTTTTTTTTTTTGTTTTGGTTAATTTCAGATCATTCATAAAATTTTTTATTTTTTTATCAAATTATTGATTACATACCTATATAAATATAATTATATATTGATGATAAGTTTACCGTTATTGAATATTACATTATAAATTACCAACAAAATATTAAAAATATCAAAAATTTATACGGATACGAATTTGCTTTTGGCATTTTTTCTAAAAAAAAATTTTTTTTTCAAAATTTGTTTTTTAAATCAATTATTTTTAGGAACGCGAAGTCAATTAAATGGAAATTATTCAAGTCATACTTAATAAAATTACTAAAATTTTATGATAAATTACAATGATAATTGGAATTTATGTAGTCAAACATGATTTTGACGCAATCAATCAAATGCCGTGTGATGAACATTGAAATTGAATCTAATGCCAATGAAATTTCGACTATTATTTTCAAATTAACTAAGAATATGCTCATCAAAAGATCTCGGATCGTACAACTCCAAGAGCTGGTAAGTTTCGATCTAATTTATATATGTGCATATGACAATAAATTCGCTATATATATGAGCGTGTATTAAATATACTTTTTTCTGTTGAATTTTATTCTAAAAATAAATTTAATTTTTAATGACGCACTATGTTATACTTATATAGTTATAATTTTATAAATTATGTATGTCAGCAAGTGTACATTGTATACAAATAGAATTTCTACCTTAATTTAATATTACGCTTATATAATTATATATATACTCTAATATTATTGTACATAAAAATATTAAACATAAATAAGTATAGGGTTACCATATAAGTGCACCTTAGGCAAATATTTAGGTTAAAATAAATGTTATATAAATTTTATATGTGAAAATAATAAAGAGGGGGGAGGACAGGTTTATTTAGAAGATACAGAATAATTTATAAATAGTCCTGGAACTTGAATTTCGTTTTTTTTTTTTTTTGTTATAAAAAAAATTAAATTACGTTGCAGACTTTATCAAAAAAAAATTATTTTCATGAAAATATTATACTTCATATTTTCTACCTATTCCATAATTCTAAGTAATTACTACGATTTAAAATTAAATAATTTAAAGGTAATGGAAATGTAATCGAAATTCTATTGAATAATGCATAACAGATCATGTTGTCAGCTATTTTTACAATTACCAGTTATTTTTTCCAGAACTACAAATTGTTGACGCCACAAAAGTCAAATAAATTTCATTCTCAATTAGATTTCACGCAATATCTACATTTTTTTTATTTGCTACTAACTCTCACCGCAACTACAGAAATTAAATTAATATTAGACCCATTATCTTAGATACGAAATCATCAAATGTATTGGTAAATTTTGCAAAATTTTTCCGTATTTTTCAAATTAACTCCAAGGGGCGGAACTTCTGAGCTATATTTCCAGAATATCATCAGCAACTTTTTTATTTCGTCTTCCAGAAGTTATTATTTATAGCCTCATCGCTAATTTTATTTCAGATTTATGTCCTTATTTACAATACAATTAATCATACTCACTTTAGCAAATAATTAAGTAAATTGTTACATTTTGGAAACTTGATTAAATTTAAAAAAAATCCACCAATTTTAAATGATTAAAAATAAAATTTATGGAATTTAATGAAAATAACGAAATTGAAAAATTTTTACATTAAGAAAGAAATTGTTGATTGTTACTAAAAATTCTGATGATGAATGACTTTTTCATTATTAAAGAAAATTAATAGAAATTTTTCTTTTTTTTGAAAATTTAAGGTTTTCAACCACTTTTGTACATTACGGCCGACTCTTGTAAATAAAACGAAAATGGTTTGTATGTTACTTATAAGATAAACAGCAATGATCAAATTTGTCATTTTTAGTCTCAGATTTCTTCAAGAGATAATACTTGTAAGGTGGCAATACTTTGAGCGTTGTAATGATTATTAACAACAGTCGTACCTAGTAGCCTTATTTGATAAAGCCAATTTAACGAATAAAGAAAATTATAAAAACATATTTCTACTGGAAATCGGACTTAAATGTTTAAGTAGAACATTGGACGGTAACCGGAAATAAAATATTAATTTTAATACTTGCAAACCTTTTTTGAGAAATTTTAAATTAAAATTTCATAATTAGTTTTAAATAAAAATCAACACTCTGGGAAAATATATTTGTTCGTAAATTTTTGTCCGTCACTGTATTTGTATGAAACGATTTTGTTTTTCAAATTAAATTTACGGGAAAATTTAATTTAGTTGATTCTTTTAGAGGCTTTTTTCTCTTCTTACGTTAGCAAAAGTAATCAAAAATATTAATAATGGATATTGGGAGAAGTAAAAGAGAAAAATCCGAATAACATAAAAAAATAAAAAATTCACATTAACCATAAATGTACCACTTTTGCAACTTCTTCCTTCAATAAATCGCAAAAAAAAATTTTGCGTCTTTACAATATGAAAAGGAGAAATTTTAACATTTAAAGGAGATTTTTTTATATTAGGAAGAAATCATGACCAACTGGCTTTATTTTCTGTGAAAAATATTAAAATAAATATTGAAAACCAAGAGGAAAAATTTAATTAGAAAAAAATTCGAAATTAATTAACCAAAATCCTAATATATAGAGAAGATTTCAAACATAAAGCGCAATTCTTCGAAAATTTAAACAAACAAGAAACATTTTTAAAAGTTTAATGAAAAAAAAAGCGACCGCACTCGGAAATTCTCTCAAAATTTTATACAATTTCCTTAATCAGATTAAACGATTAAGAATAGAAAAATATGAGAGAAGTATGAATGTAGTACGTCAGTTAGGCCAAATACGCTTTTTGTGATACTGCAAGGTGTTGATACCTTTCACATGAACCACATAATTCTATTATTCAGCGATTATACGCCTAAGCATTTTCATTCAATGTAAATTTGGTAAGAAGCTATTCATCACATCAGATCCGACACAGATCGACTGGTGGAAAGTTTTCCTAGCGAGTTTTCAAATTATACAATACGACAATTATTACAACTCCTATTGTATTATTACTCTGTCTACAACTCTGATATCTTCCGACTCAGAGATACGAGATCTCACACCGTCGTAAGATCTAGCTTATGGACAAAATTCTTTAATTGCATTACATTACAATTTTGGTTTGATCTTCTACAGTTAATTTAGCCGATTCTTGCGTGGCATACGGATACAACACCTGGTGTGTATTCAAAGGAATTCGTAAATCTCGTGCCTTACCAGCTCGTATAGATTACTTACAAATTGTTGTACTTTCCTTCCAGTAAATATTTTCTAACAAAAAATCAAAATATCAAGTGTCCAAATTAATATTTGAAATTCATTTACATTGACACATCTAAATTTTGTTAAAGAGCTCACAATAAAAGAGAAAAAGTTTTTCCAATTATTTGAATTTCAAATTAGAAAAAAAAATGCTTTAGTATACAAAAATGTAATCAGCAATTTCCGTTCATTCATTTTATTAAGGATCTTTCAATTATCCTTTTTTATCGGTACAATAATATTACTTAATATTTAAAAGATTAATGGACAACCAACAAAAAATAATAGAACAAAATATAAATGTGCGTATAAACTAAAAAGATATTGTTGTTTTAGTAGCGAGACAAAATTTTATATTTGACTTTCAGAAAAAAATTTTGCATTTATTGCTTAATGTCAGTATTATTCTTAAATGAAAATTCCTTTGTTTCATAATAGAATTCTGCTGTAAATGAGGACAATTTTTTTCTCTTTATGGTTACCCAAAAGAAATCAATGACCCCCACATTACTGGAGAGATAATAAAAGTAAAAGGATTTGAAATTAAATTGATAGTAAAAAGCAAACATTAAAATATTTTTAAGTGAATCATTAATTTTCTATTATAGCAATTATAATTACTTTTAATTCTGTATAATGAAACTTAATCAAATTTAATTCGAAAGAAAATTGAGAGAAACTGAGAGGAATTCAAGACGTTATGAGCCGATGACTGAGATATTGCGCCCTGTAATTCTAATTCTGGTTGTATCGATTTTGCTTGGCAATCTCAAAGCCGCATTTTTCGCGATTAGCTTATGATTGCCTTAGCTCTTTCGTGCAATGTTACATTGCATGATAGCTGACGCATGGCTTAAGCAATTCACCTAATAAAATTTCAAAAGGAAAATGTTTGATTTCTGTCCAGACCCAACCAAAAATTACATAATCCAACTTTTTCAAAAACAAAAAAAACACATCATGCACCTACTTATATTTCAAAATATTCAAAACCGTATAATATTTTTGAATTTATTCATTTTCTAATTATTAATTCCATTTTTATTTTTTAAACTAAATTCTTAAATTTAAAAGTTTTTTTTTACACAAATCACGATAAAATTTTTCTTTTTTGAATAAATTTAAATTTTTGTAATTCTGCAGTAAAAAAAAATATATACTTAGAAAACTTTGTAAATATATATAGATGTATGTGTTATATATAAGTGTAGAATGCTAATTAAAATTTTACTTTGTATGGTGAGTCGTGCAATCAAGAAACAATATGGTGCAATATTATAAACATGTAGTTGGTACATGGAAATTGTTATTGGTTAATGCATACAACATTTCATTACGAATAATAGGCACACATATATAGAAGTGTGTATGTATATATGACATATTTACATTTTATAAAATATTTTCTTTAATAATTTTGATAAGCACATACAATATTTTTCGTTTAAAATTTTTTATTACAATAGAAAACATGTAAATTTTTATCTCGTAGGTGCACATAAAATTCATCTTAATTAGGAATGAAAATTTCAAATTTTTATCAAAATTTTACAAGTAAGTATAATGTAAATTTATATTATAATTGTAGACATTAGCATAGATGATTGTATATGTTTGCATTAAATAAACATTTTCCACCTAGTTTGACATAATTATCATTGTTCACCTATACAGGATGTTCATGAGTTAGATGTTATTTCCAAACAGCATGATAATCTATAGATAAACTAAATTTAATGGCTAACATTTTACCTTTTTTGTCTTCAATATCAGTTATTGTGCCAAAAGGGTTTGGTTTTTTAAAAACTATTCACTTTTCAAAATTTTTAATTTCACAAACACATTTTGAAATTCCCGAATTACTATTCTTGGGCTCATATTTTTAGCAATATATCAACCAGATGTGAAACAATGCCTGGTAACATGGTAAGGAAAGTTTCCAGGTAACTATTTTCATTAATCATCCCCTTTCGGGAGTATTATCAAATATCAACACCCTGTGGCAAAATCGTATTAAAATAAATGCTATTGTTAGAAAAATTCAAATATAACATCTACATACTTATATAGACAATATATTATAAGCAAGAGTAAAATGCATATATACACGTTCGTATATGCAATGAAAATTTAAAAAAATAAATTCATCAAAATATTACAACATGACAAAATTTTGTTACCAAAATTTTAACATTGTACAGAACATATAAAATTTTTAAATTGTATGTACACATAAAATTCTTATAATTGTCATTTTTTTTATACAATAGATATATTGTTATTTAATATAACAATGTTATTTATATAACAGTTTTGTATATGACATGATGTATTGTATTTAAAAACAATGTTACCAGAGTGAAGTCATCATCAGTATAAGTTAGAAATATTTTATAATAGTTTGTAATTGAGAATTTTATGTTGAAAATGAGAGTATGGTGAAATGTAAAACATGAGTTTTCTATTTAATTTTTAAAAAAATATTATGTTTTTTGTATATTTTGTTAATTTTAATTGAATTGCCAATAAAAAGTAAAGAGTTGTATTAAGCCTCGTGTCATGTTAAAAACTTGTTACACATAATTTAAATTATATTCCTACTATATAGTTTGAGTAAAATTTAACATTTTCTAACATTTCCGGTATGACAATTTATTACGGTATAAAACAAAAATGAATATGGAAATATTGCACAACTGACCGGTGGTCGTAGAAATTTCTGATTTCGAAATTCAACTAATCTTCTTAATTGAAAATATTAAATTCAAAAATAGGTTGAGTAAAATTTAACATTTTCTAACATTTCCGGTATGACAATTTATTACGGTATACAACAAAAATGAATATGGAAATATTGCACAACTGACCGGTGGTCGTAGAAATTTCTGATTTCGAAATTCAACTAATCTTCTTAATTGAAAATATTAAATTCAAAAACATTTTACCAAATCTCAATTTTTTTTTTAAAAAATACTTTACTGGTGTTACGTCAAGGTATAAAAACCCAGTCCAAAAGTATTCGAATCATTGAAACATAATACGGTAGCTCAAACCAATCAAGAATTGATATTCAACTGAATATAGAAACAATCTCATCAAAGCAAAAGAGAATATATTGGAACGGCAAAATAAGGTCACGCTATACAATTTTAAAAGCTTACTATGGATGGACAAGAAACAACATTTTTATCTTATTATCATTGTTCAACAAGCTTGTTATTTAATCATGCTAAAAACAAACATTCAGTCATCTAATATTATCAGGAAGCACAATTCAAATTCAAATTTAAAGGCAAATTTAAAGGACAATTAGAAATGCGAGTAACAACAACATTGGAAGAGTTCTTGATTGAGACTTAGATAATGGCAATATTGAATTTATATGATTGGGGAAATACAGACCATGCCACAATAGCCGGAATAATTTCAAAATTACGAAAAATTCTGAAAATATTAAGTACCATAAATTATTCTCTTTTTAAAATTAACATCCATGTTTTATGGAACATATTTATAGCGTTTTTACAGTTAAACATCTCGAAATAGAATCTAAGCTTCGAATGAATTCAACTATATGAACGTAAGCCGATATATAGATTACATACTATAAAATCCACACATATATGGGTAAGTAACTACAATTCCAAATTCTATAAAAAGCAAAAAAAGAAAAAAAAGAAGTAAAATTGAAATCGTGTTAAAAAAATAAATATTTACTTACAAAATTTTTTCGCAAATATTAAAAAAATTTTCTATTTCAGGATATTCAAATAACTCTTAACTATGTATACATTCAAAATCAAGATACAATTTTACCCAAACCCACTGGTACATACATGCAATCATAAAAATACACCTAAACCCATAAAAAAAAGATATAGTCGTATTAAGAGTGAGACCATCACGTAATTCTAAAATAAAAATAGAGATCTTAAAATAAAAATAAGAGGAATATGGACCAGCAGATCACACAAGAGGGACAAATATAAAAGGAATAATCCATGAAGGCAAAATAAAACGAAAATCATCATTTTTATTACTCATATACCGCACATACTTCAAAATATGTACAATATGTGTATTTATTTATTAGGATGTGTTCATTCATTTCACATTCAAAGGTCAGGGAGAAATTTTTCCAATTCCTAAATATATATTTGCATTTCTTATGCTTAAACACAAACACACATACTTCTTTTCTATATATTTGCTTTAGTATTTAAATTTTTGATTGTCACAAAATTTTACTCTATAAAAATTCAAGGACTTTGTTGAATAAAAGACTTTGAATTTTGGATAAACTATTATGGACAGCAAAAAAAAAAGAAAATATTGTCAAGATTGAAAATTATAGATTTTCTTTTCTTCTCAATATTTTTGATTGTATGAAACCGTATGCAAGTGATAGTAATCCTTGTTAAAATTATATGATCCTTGAATATTCAAAAATAAGGTTGATGGTAAAAAGAAAATTTACAATATAACAAAACAAAAAAACAGTAAGAGAAAAGAAAAGAAAATTATTATGATTACAAAAATAAAAAAAAAAGATAAGAAAAGAAAATATGCAAATAAGATTAAGTCTTTCATATAAAAATAATAAAAAAAAAAAATTATCATCAGAAATTTTTAAAACAAACAGAATTGTTGTCCTCCTCTAGGGAATGTGGTGCAATTTTTTCTATTCTTTTTTTCAATTCAGTGTCATTCACATTATACCCGTTGTCATTGTTTTCATTTTTGTTTATGTATATTTGTAAAATGTTTTTAGATTATAAAATTGTGTTTATTTGAAAGATTTTCTCATGATACTCACAGAGAACAATATACAATCGATTTATTGTAGCAAAAATGAACAGATGAAGGATCAGATTTTTAGAGAAGAAGAGAAGATTTTAAGATTGCAATAATTTATCTCCCAAATGCAATAAGGCACTTATTTAAAGAAATAATTTATAATTTTTAGATCTTAACTGTTTAGAAGAATATTGGTACTTATAACTGAAACAACTGATTGAGTTTAATTTTAGTGCTACAAAAGTAAGACACTAGACAGAGAAAACCAAAGCGGTACCATAATGGAAAGTTGTATAGAGGAAAACACAAAAGCTAACACAAAAATTTAAACGTATCATATATTAAAAGCCTATACGATCAGGCTTTTACTCAAAAGCCTGATCGTATATTCACAGAAAAAAGAATAATAAGGCAAATAACCAGTATGTGGTTGTTTATTAAGAAAAAAGAAATGTATAGCAGCTACAGTCTAAGATGGCGATGATGTTTGTATCTATACTGCCTATATCTATATAATGTTATTTACATTTATATGAAAAATAATGAGTTGTTTACATTTTCTACCGTGTTTCCTATGTTTTATATAAGGAATTAGAATTTTTTTAAGGTTTATATGTAAAATATTGAGTTGTTTACGTTTTATATGAAAATATAGAGTTGTTTACGTTTTTTACCGTGTTTCCTATGTTTGAATAAAAAATGAAAAATAATTAGTTGTTTACTTTTTCCACCGTGTTTCTTACGTATTATATAAGGAATTAGAAGTTTTTTACGTTTCATATGTAAAATATTGAGTTGTTTACGTTTTAACTGTAAAATATAAAGTTATTTGTGTTTATATGAAATATAGATTTGTTTACGTTCATATGAAAAATAATGAGTTGTTTACATTTTCTACCGCGTTTCCTATGTTTTATATAAGAAATTAGAAGTTTTTTACGTTTCATATGCAAAGTATTGAATTGTTTACGTTTTCTATGAAAATATAGAGTTATTTACATTTATATGAAAAATAATGAGTTGTTTACATTTTCTACCGTGTTTCCTATGTTTTATATAAGAAATTAGAATTTTTTTATGGTTTATATGTAAATTATTGAGTTGTTTACGTTTTAATTGTAAAATATAAAGTTATTTGTGTTTATATGAAAATATAGAGTTGTTTACGTTCATATGAAAAATAATGAGTTGTTTACATTTTCTACCGTGTTTCCTACGTTTTATATAAGGAATTAGAAGTTTTTTGCGTTTCATATGTAAAATATTGAGTTGTTTACGTTTTAACTGTAAAATATAGAGTTATTTGTGTTTATATGAAAATATAGAGTTTTTTACGTTCATATAAAAAATAATCAGTTGTTCACATTTTCTACCGTGTTTCCTACGTTTTATATAAGGAATTAGAAGTTTTTTACGTTTCATAATATTAATAAAAATTCAACTCTTCAATATTTTGGTTAAAAATTATTTTAAAAAGTAAATTGAAATTAATAGCCAAATTTACTTATGCCATTGTAATAATTTTTAATATAAAACTGCTACAAAATTGCACCTTATAAAAGAAACCTAATCTTATAAAAGCGAACACGGAACTATTACCAATGTCATACAAAATGTTAATTTCACATACGAAATTATTTTTTAAACTTTTTCAAGGATTACAATATTTTGTATAAAAATTTCTTGAATTTGAACAGTGCCAAGTCATCATGACTCCAAAATCCTTATATGTACTTATGTACATACAATATAATTTTCTTCATATCCAAAAATGTCGCCATATTGACTGATTTTAATATAAAAATAAAAATTTTTTTTCCATCATTTAATTTTTATTTTAAAGGTTAAAATCTTTGAAAATGAATCCTTTTTTTTCCAAAAAAATAAAAAAAAAATCAAAAAATCAAGAAAAAAATTTTGTAGACAACAAACTTTCCAATAATTTTTTTATACACTTATATCTGTGGTGTGTGTATGTTTGTAGTAACAATAAATTATCATTTTGGACATTTCTTAAATAAAATATTCACCAGGGACAAACGAAACAAAAAATGGCCGCATTCAAAGTCATTATCAAATGAATAAAATATTTTTGGTTAAAAAAAAAAAAAATCCCAATAAAAATTTCAAACTTAATTTCACATTCATACTGAAATTTTTTTGCTTAGTTCAACAATGAGAAAAGGGGAAGAAAGACTTTACAAATTTTATCAATTTACAAAATCTTATGGACCAAGTAAATCTCAGTCTATCAAATTGATTAGCGGCACACTATCTTACAGAAGGCACACAACTCCAATATATATTTTATGGTTTTGCTATAGAATTAAGTGTCCTATAATTTGCACAGAAAATGGTGCAAGAGAATCCCAAGGACAAGGTTGAAAAATAAAAACACTGGCTTTTGTTTTGGCTGATTGGAACTAGAGCCAGAGATTTCACCCCTCTAGGAAGTTATACAAAAATTTTCGAAAATTATTAAATAAAATTTATAACGTAACTATAATATTAATGATTAATTTATGTAAGAGTTCTCATTAAGACTTTCATAAAATGAATTACAAGTACCTTGAATTTTCCAAATTCTCCAACTACACCTTATGCTCTATATATCTTTTAAAATTTTTCAAATTACATTTGAATTTGTTGTTGTAATACGGTCGTCCTGAAATAAAATCTGAAATGAAAAAAAAAAAACAATATTAGTTCTCAGTACTGCTGTTAAAATTGTATTAAAAAAAAAGTAATAGTATTCGAGTTTAAGTACTCATACTTAAGTAGTATTTTAAAATATGTGTCCTTCAAGTAAACCATAACAATTATTGGTTCAAATCCGATTTTATATAGTATTACACCTTACACTGTTATAAGAACAATTATTGAAAGAATTTACTAAGAAATTTCAATTATAAATTTAACAAATTATGCTCGGAAAAATGCTTGAAAACAATATTCTCATTGCAATGAGATAAAATTATTAATTCAGCTTTAAATTAAAAATGTAAATTAAATTGAAAAGTAATTAATTTTTTTATTAAGTCCCTGAATATGAATGAGAAACACAAGGATATTTTTATTGTACTTTTTATATTGTATATATGCTTAAAAAGTATTAAGAAATAATTGCATATTTATAGGTTTCACATAAAATATATTGTATATTAAATGAATATTTAATTGTATTTTATGGAATTAAGAATTTTAGCATTTAAAAGATGGTTTAAACATTAATTATTTCAGTAGACATGTAGAAGTTATAAAACAGGTGAAGCATCACTAATCTTAGTTCAAAGCGACTGATTTTTAGTACCCGGAAAATTTAAATACATCCTATTCCGAAAAATCCAAAGTCAGGACTCGTAGATTCGGTAGATTCCAAGAGAACCGAATAGGGCAAGGGGACATATCTCCCAGGCCACAGCAGTCATTTGTGACTTATTGTAGCATCCCCATCGTTCTCATTCTGTTCCAAGTATAAAACTGAAAATATCTCTAAGACAATTAGATAGTACTTTCCGAACGCTCAGCTAACCCTGTCAAAGACAATTACGACGACGGAAACCTACTACCGGACAGTAAAGAATGTGCCGTCTCGTCACCAACTCACTGATGATCACCTACTTACAGGATACGGACGATCACTTTGGGAATTATGTAAATCGCATGTTGTCCACTAAACATTAAATTGTTTTTAATATTTTTAACAACATTTTCATTTAATATTACCACTTGCCAGCTCAAATTATTTGCGACAGTTTCTCATTTATATTTCTATTCTCATTCCATCTTAACGTCTCTACCATCTACTAAACTGATGAGTGATGATAATTTTTCCAAAGAACGTATTAATTTTATTTCCATCTTTTTTCTGGTGAAATTTTTTCCAGGAATTTTCCCTTGTATGAATTCACAATATAAAAACGCTACAGCAATAAATGATCTAAATTAAATATTTGAATTTTTTGTTTTTGGTAGAAAAATAAGGAATCTATCACTTTTAGCTTTTAAATTGCAAAAATTGTATTAAAAAGTTTATTGTATAGAACGATAAGGAAAGAATGTCGGGGAAACGAAAAATAGAAATTGTTTTCAAATTCTATATGCCATTGAAAATGAAAAATGTCCTTGAAAATGTTTGTGTTATATATAGGTCTATTTAAGTATTAGTGTTTACATTCCCGATATTAAAAGAAAATGAAAAACGTGTGACAATTAAAGTCAAATATAAGAGTGAGCAAAGTCAACATTTTTTAAGCAACTAATTTTATTTTGTTGAATCTTTTGAAAGTTT
Organism: Condylostylus longicornis; assembly: GCF_029603195.1. NCBI lineage: Eukaryota > Metazoa > Arthropoda > Insecta > Diptera > Dolichopodidae > Condylostylus > Condylostylus longicornis. The sequence continues at coordinate 4,862,869 of NW_026577982.1, forward strand.
TTTGAAATTTTAATTTAAATTGACTCTAAGAAGTTTTTAAGAAAATTATTGTATTGTTGCCGAGGAATTTACAACAAATATGTTTCACAGCAAATATGTTTGCATAACATATCAGCAGAATTTTTGGTTTAAAGCATTTGTTTATCAGAAATCGACTATTTGCCATATTCAGATTCCCATATTCATCTACATTAGCATTACATTAAGGCCTCTGGCAGATTGCAGTATAGCAGGTACCTCAAATCGCGAAACTTTAAGTGGAGTCACAAGGCTCCTTCCGCAGCATCTCAGATGTAGGCGAGCCACCGCGTTCACAGAGTAAATGCAACAGACGGAAGTTCTCGTCTCCGCCTTGCCCATCCTTCTCATATAAACCATCGAGAGGCAATGTCCAGTGAACACACCCTCTAACGACCAAATGTATCTAGTTCCCGCCCCTTCCAATTATTCCAATTTGCTTTACAAAATGTAAATTTAATTTTTCTTGCAAAATTATTTCAAAATTTCACCATCTGCAAAACAAAATGCAAATATGTGTAGCCTAGTCAATTAAATCCAGGTCTTAAATCAATTTTAGTTATTCAGCAATACGATTTAAATTGCTGAATAACTCATGTCAATTTTTGAATTTACTTATTTTAAAAGTCTTCCGATTTTAAATAATTGCAAGATCTAAAAACATATTCAACACATTATTTTACTTATTCGATACAAACGGCACTATCAAATCGGGAAAATTACTTGGTTGAAATTATTTTCAATATTCCTTATTATTTGAACCCCTAAATATATGCTATTTTTTTTTTACATTTGAATTACACACATTGACTTCCTGCGAATTCAAAAAAAAAAAAAAAATTTTATCATTCAAATTTTATGATTTTAAGTACACAAAATAAAATATATTGAGTGACTCCATTCAATTTCATTCTAAGAACATTTATAGATAACAACACTTCTAACATTTTAACCTTGAAAATCGCAAATTTTAGAAAAAACATAAAATTATTTTCTATTGAACAGGAAAATGAGCTTTTTGATATGAAGAAAATAATGTTAAGGTTCATCATCATATGTGATATTGTCGCTTTTCTTTACATGTGCTTACAAAAACTGAGCTTGTTTACATTCTAAATACAATTTTAAGGAAAAACAAGGATTTCAAGTGTTTGAAATAAAGCAAAAACAATTTCATTTTAAAAAATTCTTTAAATTTTTCTTTACAGTATTTTTCCACAATTTAAACATCAAAAGTACTTTTCACCCTTCAGCATTCTCAGATGAAAAATTTTCATATATGAGAATGTTGAACATATACAAGAGGTTTCTCATTTATAATGTGTGAATCATTTAGAAAGCACAAAAGAGACACAAACAAACAGAATCCTTGTTGCCATATTTAACAAAATTTTTGCCTTTACGTTATTAAAAATAAATAAACAACTTTTTTAAAATTTATTTCTTTTTTCACATAATTTAAATGCCTTCATTGAAATTTTTATATTGGAATTGCTAATGTTTTTGATAGGTTATAATTTCGGTTCATATTGCCAAAAGTAAAACAACAAAAATCATAAAATGAGAACTGAAATCAAAATTGCTTATAAATCAAGTGTGAAATTTTCTTTTGAATATAAAAGGATTTTTTGGTTTACTTTTGTTCTTTTTTTTTCCTTTTTAAATTAATGGTATTTACAAGCATATTGAAAACGATGATAAAGGTTAAAAACGGATGAAATTATTAATAAAGTTTTAAAATGCCATTTTAATCGATTTATTACCCCTAAAAAATTCATTGATTTCAAAAACTTTAACATACACAGGAAATGAAATCACGGAAAATGAGAGAGATGAAAAAGAGCAGATGCCAGTGGGTCAAGATGTTTGTGTAAGAATTAATGATTAATGGAAGGCAAAAAGAACACTCATTCAATTTTCAACTATCTCAAGTAAGTGTATAAAATTTTTAAAATTTTATTTGTTATTCAATGGTAAAGTTAATGTCAGATTTCTGTGACCTCATGAAGGATTTTTAATGCAAGCAAAACTATATATTCACTTGTGTAAAATTTCAATACCACAGCTTTTACAGTTTTCTGAGATACAGCCAAATAAATTTTGAAGTTGTATGGCAGTCACCCGAAATGGTACCCCAATCATGTCCAATTTAAATAGGATTCTGGCATTTACTACAATAAATCATTTGTGAAAATTTGGTGAAGTTAGCTCAATTAGTTTTTGAGTTATCGTTGGGACGGCCGGACGGACGGACAGACTCAGAATTCGACGCTGATCTAAGACATACACTTGAGTATCTATGACCGTTATTTCTTAGCGTTACAAACGGTAAGGCAAATTTAGTATACCCTTCGAACATACGTTCGTACGGGTATAAAAATTAATTATACTTTAGTAAGTACTCATACTTTAATTTCCATATACTAAATTAGTATATTTAATTACGGTACATACTACACTCAGAAAATTTTTTAATTCTATTTTCACTCATGTATCTGCATAACAGAATATATTCTATATACTTATATACATACATAAGGTATATAACCAGTTATTTTCAGTGATGAAAATCGCAGAAACTTGAAATGTTGGAATGCAAAGAAAAAACATTTATTTTAAAAGTGAGTATGTATGTGTATATATATAGCGCGTACATATAAGTACAAATATATGTAAATAAAATTTTAAAAAAATAATATAAAAATAGGTTAAAAATTTTATTATAAAAAGTAATAAAAACATTAAAAATGGCAAGATTTGTATATATAAGCTGTTCAAATAGTCAAGTAAAATAAAAACGTAAATAAATAAAGTAAGTACGTAAACAAAAAATTTTTTTTTAATACAAACATGTCTAAAATTAAACTGTACACCTGCATATGCATAACTACTTATATCTAGTTATGCAAATATGCAATTTTTTCTATGGAGTTACAAAATAAAAATAGAAAAATTTTCATCTACGTCAACGTATATCAATTTCAATTTATGAATCAAATTTCAATCAATGATTCACTATTATTTCACGCCTCCATTGTAATTGTACACAACTACATATAAATAAAAACTACAATGTCGTTCATTATTTTAAATGACATTGCCGTGCTTGCCCAAATTCCTCTATAATGCCATAACTATAACAACCAAATTAAAATTTAATGTTGAGTAAAATTAAAAGACTCAATTTTTTTTTTAGAAATTTTAAGCCTATTATCATTATATAAGCTGTACGCTTTACACAAAAAATCGCATTACAAAATAATGATAATGGGAGGTGTTAAATAAAAGCAAATTTAATAATTCAAGTTCAACAAATTAACTGTTAAGTATTTTTTGTTTTTCTTTATATACTTACATTTTTCCTTTAACGGTTTATGATTTCAATGTATACGAAAATTTTTATGTATTTATATAAGTACATAAATTTGTGTGTAATAAAATAAACCGTTTGGAATGGAAAATCATAGAAAATCATAGAAAATCTTATACTTTACATTTAATTACAAAAAAAATTTTGTTTTCATTTATGTTTGTCACGTATATATACCTGATAACTTATACTTCTTATTATGAAAAAAAAAAATTAAAGGTAAACTTAAGAAAATAGGGAAAAACCTTTAAAATTTAATATGAATTTTGTAATGTGTTTGAATTTTTTATTGTAATTATAAATGTATAATAAGAATATAATAATTACGATAATAACTTTTAATTAACCAAATTAGTAGTTAAAGTAACAAAAATATAATTGGTAACAAAAATGTTGTTTACCCTAAGTATCGAATCACTAAATTATAGTGATTTTTTTCGTAAAAAATTAAAAAATCTTATTACAGAATTATTTCGGATTTTTTACGGTAACCTTTTATGCGGTGCTCAGAATAACCCCGAATGATTTGCAAAGTAGCACTTTTCTCTTGCGTATGTGAAAATGCTGTTTTTAAAAAAAATTTACAAATCCCTTCCATTCGTATACAAATATAAGAAATTATTGCATACTTTTAGGGCAAGCAAAAAAAAAAATTAAAAAGCGTTATCATAATCGCCGAATTCGATGGTTAAGCAAATAAATTTAAAAAAATAATTAAATTTTTTTCCTGCATATTTCTATAGGTGAGGAGGGAACTCTAACGAATAAACAATTTATTAGTTATTAAACGCTGCCAAAATTGCAGCAGATTGCTACAAATTACGGTCTAGAAGAAAAACGATACAAATTATTTGAAAAAAAAAAACGGATTTTAGATAACGACTAATTATAAACGCCATGTTGTTAAATTCAATGTTCAACTATGCTGTACCGCGAGAAAGCATGTTACATTTTGCATTACCTTTTACGGCGAGCTACATTTTTGCGTTACGCAAAGTAATATCCGCTTATGTATACGCAACTTTTTTAAATTTTGCTTATCTAATATTCAAATAATTTTAAAAATTTAAGATGACATGTCGAAATACATAAGTAAAATAGGTATACTTATAGGAGTATTAATTTTCCAATTAAAAAATTATTTTCTTTTTCCTAATTAATATATTATTTTCTTACTATGAGTGAGCAGATCATTTCACTAAAAGGTCTAGTTATAGTTGAAACCACTAGTAAATTTTATATACTTATACGGCTGTCATATATACAATATTTCTTTATTTTCTAATGCGAAAAATTGTCTGAATGTTACATAAAATGTTGAAGATGCTTGCTGATATTCTAAATAAAACATTTTAATAGAAAATACAAACAGCAGTGTTGCTATTTTGTTTCATAATTCGCAACAATTAGATTAGAACTTGCTACATTTGCTACTACAAATGTGGTTTAAAATAATTTTAAAAATATTCCTCTATTCCTTATAAATTTGTATTCAAATTTCCTTACACTTACTCTTAATCTACAAAATCAAAATAATTTATTCTTATTAGTCAATTAATTTAAATTTTATATCAAATTCATATTAGAATAATTTATTCATTTTTTGAATATCTTTATTAATTCTATTTGTAAAATATATGGTCATAAAATGTAAAAGTAGTTTAAACCTAATTTAGTATATTGAAATAACATGAAATTTGATGATCTGGTAAACTAAGAACATAGCTATATAATATAATACAAATGCCATAATTTCCAATTTTATAATTCCCCATTTATGGCTTTTATTAAAGCTTAAAAATGCAAAAATTTAAATATAAATTTTTTTTTAAAATTTACATAACATTAAATTAAATTATTAAAGAAATATAAAATTAAGAAACCTTTAAGCTTATAACAAATTACATTTTATAAAATTTCAAGAAGCTCTAAAAATAAAATTTAAATTTATGTACTTATAAGTAAATAAGAGTTGATTTGAGTTTTTATGATTATGTCTTCTTAAAATGTAGTTGTAATGCGCTCCTTCTTTTTTAATATTTATGACTATTAAAAAGCCGGCTGAAAAATTCACCATATTTTTGGAATTATTACTTTATAATCAATAAATGTTCATTCAATACATTCGATTTTTAATACGAAAATAACATTTTTGATAATTCGATAATTTCTTAATAAAATGATTATTTTATCTTAGAGATAGATTGAATTTCTTAATTAAAAATTAAATTATTAAATTTAAGTAAATTTATTTTAAAGTGGACAGGCGGCCGCAACGCATCATTAAAATTCTTTAATTATAAATTCTGCGAAAAAAAACCAAAAAAATTACCACGAAAACTGTAAATATCTCATTGATTACAAATTATGTAGGTATGTGTATAATGTACAATAAACATAAATCAATAAAGCTATTTTTAAAAACACCATTAAAATGTTAATGTCAACCCCCAGATTTTCATTTCTTTATTTCAATTTCTTAATATTATGCTTAAGTTTATTAACCTTTTTATAATAAATCCCATATTCCCAATTTTACCAAAAATTAGTACAAAACAGTACTCATAAAAAATCAGTTATATTAAAAATGTCAAAGACCCACATCCATATACATACATACACATATACCAAGTATAATTAACGGTTTTACTTAAAGAGTAATATAAGGAAAAAAAAACTTCATACATAAAAATTTATTAGCATCTAAAAGAAAAAGAGTTCCCAAAACAGAAGTTCTCATCCGTATTGAAAAATTTATTAAATATTCTTTGGTAAAGGGAGCAACAAGCAAAAAGAATTCATTCGAATATGCCGAATATGGAATATAATTCCGGAGGGGGAGAAAGGAAAAGAATAACCAAAAATCTGAGTAAAAAAGAAAGAAAAATAAAATAAGAAATCCAAAAATAAAGTAATAATCACGAAAAGAAGAAAGTGAGACATAAAAGGAAAAACATCACCATTATTGATGTCTTCCTCATAAGGAAATAAAAACTAACAAAAAAATTATACATAGTTAAGTTGTATAACATAAAGAAAAACACTCAAACCACATCTCGCCAACACTTTCAATCCACTATAGCATACATTAATTTTACTTTTATATATATACGACCTATAGACTCACATACACGAATTATAACCGAAACGGTGAATTAAAAAAAAAGTTCACCAAACTTTAACAAAAAAATTATACCAGATTCTAATACATTCCCCTTTTTCGTCTTCGCCTACATCTACTCTTGTAGTAGTATATATAGTATATACTAATAGAATATACTAATAGCTTTTCTAGTATATAGTATATTATGTCGTAGCTTTGTTTTTGTTATAAATAGCGGCACTCTTGTCTTCAAATTTTGACATTAATGATTTCCCTATTATATAAAGTTTGAAAAAATCATTAATAATGTTACGTCATCATTTTATTACAATTCTTTTACAATACTATAATTACAATTGTAAAATTTTTTTTGTAAAATTTCAATTTTACATAAACACAATAGTTATACTGTTATACACAGTTTACTATAATCAATATGATTCCTTTATATGTATAAAGAAAATTTATGAGTAAATCACAGTTGCTTATTGTTGATTAGGTTTGATTTTATCGATTTTCCTATCACTATTTCTTCACGTTTCTATATCATTTCATCAATGAATAAATTATCTGTAATATTATTTTAATTCGTTTGATCCGTATAACAGTATTGCCAAATGTTTGAAAGTAATAATATGTAAAATTCCATAAAGGAGTTGAACTTGCCTAAAATTATGCAATATTGAATTTTTTTCTTTCACTGCCTTAAAAGTCGCTGTTGATTGCCTCTGTCATTCATTTTGTTCTACAATTGTATGGAGAAATCATCTTTTTCTATTCATTTCAAAGAAGAAAATATTAAAGGTCGTTTGCTAGAATACAACAAAGAAGATTATAAGTCACAAAAATTAAGCCACAAAAATTTTATGTAAATTTTCCACGCCAATTTAATTTAAATCCTGTGCTAAACAATCTTTTCAGTGGGAAATAATAATTTGATTTTGTTATATTGCGATATACATATTTCAGTAGTTAATTACAGAAATAATACGTAATATACATATTATACCCACTGTTATACTTTTTATGATAGAAAAAACAATGGAATTATGTGTGGTTTTGAAAGATTCTATATTAACTTTAAACCTCCTCTCTTATACTTGTGATCTCATCAGCGAACAAAACAACACTTAAACAATTTATATCATAAAAACTAAAACAAATTCCACTAAGTAAATAAGTAATTTAATTCACCATTCAAGTCATACACACAATACTTACGAACATTTTACGTATATAATGACAGAATTGTTTCACAAAAGAATTGTTTATAAATACACTAATGACAGCTTTATCTTCTAAAATAGTATAAAAAATGCATAAAATAAAAATAATACAATATTGCACAAGGATATTTTCATATTCTAAATAAATTATGCCATTTGCAATATAGGCTTTAGCTGTACTACGCAAAGAAATCGCAGTTTTTCCTGCTTGCCCTACGAAAGAAAATGTTGAATAACGTAAATTCTATTATTAATGGATTTTGATATGGCGCAGAGAAATATTAAATTATTTCCTTTTTCTATATCCTTAATAATTTAATTTTATAATTCTTTTTGTTCTATTTGTAATTTTCAATGAAACTTATTGCATTATAAAAGTGTAATATTCTTAACTCGGTTAGAATTTTAAAGTGAATGTTATGTGTTTTGCTTGTTTTTTCATTTTAATTTACTGAATCACTTTCTAAGTAAAAAATCACATTTTCAAGATTATATACCTAAGTAAATCCAGATACTACTAGTATATTTTGGAATTTGAAAATATTCTCCAATTTGTATTTCGATTACAATACACGCTAAAATATGGAATTCCTTCATGAGTTCTACACATATGTGTATATATGCAACATATCTTGGAAAAAATCTTCGAAGGAATATCCGAATATTGGTTCTATATACTGCTAACTGGCGACTGCAGACACATATATTGAATAAATAACTTCGAACTAGGTTTGTATCGCTTATACGATTCGATTAAATGTGAAAACAAGCAAATGCGATGTATATTACATTTTCTCTGTTAATTCTCATATAGTTAACAAGAAATTGCCTTTTATGTATCTGTATAATTAGAAACTCAGATTGGATTACTTTATAACGAAGCAATAGTATAATGATGGCTATATATCTAAACAAATTTGCAGTAAATTTGTGAAATATGTTCAGTAATTTTAAAGTTGTAGTGATCGTTAATCATATCCTCCGAAAACTACTACATCTAATATAATAAAATTTAATTTAGAAACGTAAGTACTCTATTAAATGCTTTACTAAAACTATTAACTACATACTTGTTATTTACGTGTCTTACATTACAGGACTAGTAAACGTCCTACATTTTTATTAATAAATTTTATTAAAAATTTTATTTCATTTCCATTTTTTTTTATTATATAGGTACTTTCAACTTACGAGTAACAATTTAAACAACGCAAAACATGAAATGTCGCTCCATCCCATTGTCAAAGACAAATACCGAAGGGAATAGTTCAAAAGTAAGTAAAAAATAATCCGAATTAGTTTGGAAGGATAAAATGTATGCCAAGTATGACACGAAGATAGCATATTGGAGTAAAATTTAAAGTTCGCGGTGGAGTTGGTATATAAACCGCGCACTATCTATGACGGAAGCCTATTCAATTTCTTTTTTTATTTTATCGTTCATCTGCTTTTATTCTTTTCTATTTTATTTAAACATTTTTTTTTATTATACTTATAGTTCGTTTTCATTCCATTGATGTTTTAGAAACAAAAAAAAATCCTTATTCAAAGAATATCAAAGAAGGAGAGGTTAACGTCCTTAAACGGATAAGGATTGTTAACGAATACTTAGTGAAGATAAAAAAAAAATTATTTCTTAAAAAAGTTTTTATTTTTTTTATTCTTTTGTTTGTTACGTAATTTTAGTTTATATAGAAATTTTCCGGTTTGTCTATTTTTATAGAAAAAAAAATAGTTTTAGCGTAAAATATTTTTACTTAAAGTTCATAGGTCATGTTCTTTTCTTTAAATAAATAGTTATATAATAAATTTGTGTGTTACGTAAGTGTTACGGTACATAAAAAGAAATGAATCATGAAGATTATTTTGTATTATAGGCGGCACAAGAAAATTTTGAATCGGTTATAATCGGTTAAGTGAGGATAAAGCGGAAGGTAGCCGAATCACAAAAATTAAAGCAATATTTCTTAAAGAGGAAGAAGTAATAAAGTACTTGTACATGTCATAAAACTTTTTATGTTATTTATACGTTCAGCGTAAGTTTCAAATTAAAGTCAATGTATTAAAAAACTTTTTAATTTTCGGCACGAATTAATAAAAAGCACCAAAACTATTTTAATAACCACTTAAGTTTATTTATCCGGTATAGGGTCATCACCGTTACCTAGTTAAACTCAGTGACGCAAGAAACTGGTTTATCATTATCTACGATATTATGCATCAGACCTATGCTCCACATAGGAGCGAAACAATATAAAAAACAAAATTTATTTAAGTTTTGGAAGCGCATTACGTTTCTTTTCTCCGGGGGTCATTTTACAACTGCATGCACTCTGTCAAACGAAAGAAGAACTATTCATCAAAATTAATCTGACCTTAATTTTACATAATATACAAGAGATTTTAAAGAATTTATGAATTTTAGTTTCTTTGATTTTTTGTTCAAATATTATTCAACACCACGAACAATATTATTCGACGACATACTTAAATTAACTAAGAATTATAATTCAATCAGAATTTTTCAAGAGAAAAAAAAAACATGACGCGTATAATAAGTACACTTCAGAGTTTAATATTTCAAGTTGAATTGGTTCGAATTTCTATGTAAAATAATACATGTACTCTACATATAGGTATATGTATTGTGGTTCATTGCTTGTCATTTAGTTGTCAATTAATCACAATAATTTGCAATTCTACACGTTATAATTTGTTTTACTTATTACATAATCAAATAATAAGCAAGTGCAAATGTAATTTAATAATTTATTTATTTATTAAAATTTTGAAATATTTTAGATCAATTATAATTAAGAGGGCGACAGACTTCTTAATTATTTGTTAATAAAATTAAATAATTTAATAACAGCTTTCCCATTTATACGAGTAATCGCAATAATTAGCTATGTATTTAATTACATGAAAGTACTTATAAATAATTTTTAAATAGACTTGCTATTTCTTAAATATATCAAATATAATTTTTAATTCGGGAATAAATAATTTAAAATGCGAAGTTACAGAAAGAGAATGAGTCTTTCCAAACGTACAACAAGGTTAGGCTTCGTTGATACTGCATCATTTTGAGGTTTAATTAGAGTCTAGGGGAGGAAAAACTTTAGATGCATTAGACCTAGCATTAGATTAATTCGAGCTTTTCTATAGAGAGTATAATAAAAATTTTGGGTTCCAGCAGAAGGCAGATACCAATTACTATTGATCGACACACTTCGTCCTTAACTATACCGTATCCACAAACTTGATCTGTTGACTGACAGACTGTTCAGATTTTATCGCAAAGAAGAAACGGCTGATTACATGTTGTGCAACTGTTAGACGTTGTGTCGGTGGTGGCTTACGTACTGATAATGTTTTTTCGTACTCGAACCTCCTTGGTTTGTGATTTCCACAAATTTTTCGTTTAACTGTTTCTAATTTCGGATGAGATATCATAATATAGGATGAGATATCATAACCTAATAGCTGCAGTAATCAGGTCTGTGAGGTGCATTAAATTATCCTATTATACTAAAGTTTCGAGTATACAAAATTATTTAATGCTTACTTAAGTTATTTATTTAATTGCAGATTTAATAATAATTAATTAGCATTTTATATAAAGCAAAAATTAGAAATAACATAAACAATTTTACATTCACACATTCTCTAATAAATTGCATAAATTTTAATAAAAAAAAACATGAAAATGATGCAATATTTACTATATGATTTTATCATCATTTTCAGAGTGTAATCTTATTTTTAAAGCTTGCACACAAAATAATTAAAATTAAAAATTTTAAGCATTGCAATTTTCCATACATTTAAATTATAAATAGTTTTTGATTACACAAAATATTAGCGTGTATTTGTTATAATTAAAATAAGATTTAAAAAAATTTGCATTACCGTTGTTTTACTTAAGAACCTATACATAACTCAATGTAGAGAATTTCCTGAAATGTAAGCAATGAACATTAAACAGTTTTACTTACATTGTAAGAAATGATTTGAAAATTAATAAAATATATAAAGTAGATTACACTGCATTTATAAAAGTTCTTTTTCAATAATGAAGTAAATATTACCCGGTTAGAGATCGGAATTTCGGAGTTTACCCTGTTAAAATTTTGTTTTCGGTGAAATCACTTTAAAATACGTAAATATTATGCTTGAAAAAGAATAATATTAATATATAAAATGTATGTAAAATAATTAGAAATGAGAGTGAAATTTACTCTCAATGTATAGAAGTAAGTTTACTCGATAATGGAGTAATATTACTTACTGTTTCACTAACAAATTTTCGTTGACGATTCCATTATACAACTTTCCAATTTCACCGGAAGCTTTTGAATTATTTCAGTTCCTATAACAATTTTATGCGATAACGTTTCTTTACCGTGTCCATAACTTTAACTTTCCAATTAATTCATTCTTGAATGTTTCGAATTATTCTAATTCTCTTAATGCTTTTGTGCATATCAAAATTTTTTTTTAAATCCTAAAGATGTTATGAACAACTAAATAAAATTAAAATTTTTTTTTTAATTTTTTGCGAAAATTATCATACTTATACTTAAATAAATTTTATAATCGTTCAAATAAAATATCGTATGTCTTGATTAATGATACAGGCACCATAGATAAATTTTCCTTCGCCATACATTGTTTGCGATCACATGATAAGCAACTATTAAGTATACAAATTTATACATGACACTTGTATACACACATATATATATGGATATATATATATTTTATGTACCACCATAATGGGCGCAAATAATTTAAGCGGAAGAACGAATTTGTCAGATAAAAGATTAAGATGTACGTATGTACATATACACACTTACTGATCTCTCTCATAATATAATTTTAAAATATTTTTGAAAAAAGTAAGTATATATTATGGACGTGTACGAGTTCATGGATAAATTAATAAAGAAAAAGCAAAAAAAATAAAAAATAACAAAATTATTTTAATATGAAAATTATAAAAAGTAATTTGAAATTATTATTTTATTACTAATACCATTATAGCTTTAAGGTGACCAATATATGATTTTTTTAAAATTGTAAATTTTTGGTGATGATGTTCATTGAATTTGGGTTGCACTCACTTAAATAAAGCGAATAAATAATACTAACCAAAAATTTACTAATTACTTGCTTTCGAACCAATCAAAATTGTGAACTGTTGAGTTGGAAAAATTTACACGTTAAATTCTTGGCTAAATGTTTTATAACTTAATTTATAGAAGTGGCAATGAATTATTGGTTAACTATTGTGATTTCAACTTAGTTTGCACTAACAATCTCCAATAATATTAATTTTCAAATATGTAAATTGGCTTCGAATCTCTTCAATCTATACAAACTTTTTAAATAAAATTAAAATCCAGAAATATAAGTGCCTTTAACATTAACTCCAAAATTAGTTTCTTCAAATCACCAATTTATATTCATACTATTTAAACTGTAAGATTTCTAGGTAACTGGTCACATTATTTTAATATATAAAATTATAAGAACAATGTACTTAAATATAAAAATTAAAATTTTTTGCAATGGAATTTCACGTGATAAGTGAGCAGACTTACTTATTATACTTATTTAAAGTAATTTCTAGGGTGTTGTTAAGCAAAAAAATAAATTTCTATTATCTTAAAAGAGTAAATTAAGGAAATTTTTTTCATTAACAATTTTTTTTATGCCATTAAATTTAAAGGTTTTAAAGAAAAAAAGTTAATATAATTTTATTTATTTAAATTTAAAATGGAAAATAATCATGAAAATATTTCATAAATGAGTTTGATATTGTTAATGAAATCAGAATATTTTTTAATTACATAAGTAAGTACAAACCACCTATCTCCCTAAGTAAAATTGTCAAAATATTTTTAATATAAACTTCTGGCTGGCAGCTTATGACGTGAAATAGTGGTTTGAATTATGAGCTGTTCACGTTACTGGGACACTGCGACAGCAACACGAAGTGCAATAATATACAAACCGCTGATAGGGTCAGTTATATTGCTGCGACATGCGACACTGACAGTTGCAGAATTTCGCAATATTTCATATTTGTCGCTGCAGCATGCGATGACAATTGAATGAGAAAAGCCAATTATTAATTTGAAAATAAAAATTGCGAGAAAAACGGTTTATATAATATAATGGAATGCTCAATGTATTATAAGAACTAAAAGGTGAAGAAATTGAAAAATTAATACAGCCAGTAAAAAATTTTTATATATTTTTTTTGATTTTTTTACTGTCGCTGCGAAATCTCATGTGACTCCAGCTGTTGTTCAGAGTGAACATGGGAGTACAGGTGCGATGTCGCACCAATGTCAACAGCGGCTAACTGAGAATGTCGTTTTAGGGTATTTAACATTTGAGTATGAAAGCATTTCGCCATTTTAGTACAATACTGTACATTAAATATTAAATTGATTTGAAATTAATAATAATTATCAATAGAATTACAATATTAAATGTTCTTACTTTTATTAAAATTGCATCAGAAAAGGTTAAATTTTATATTTAATTTCTAAATGATTTTTCATCAAATTACAATAATGTCAAATAATCTTTGTAAACGAAAAATCATTAAAACATTTTTAATGAGAACAGACTGATGATGTGTTAAATATACTTGAAAACATATATACATACTTACTTCTATATTTATTATTTATTATATTTTGTAAGTAAAGTAGACATAATTATAATAATTGCTTTGTTAAACACTTTATTCAGATGAAGAAATTAAAATTTTTATTATTAATTTTTCTATTTAACATTCTTTTTACAATACTTTTATACAAACGTACATACTTATTTATTAAAATATTTATGTATGTAATAAAATATTCTAGCCTTATCGCTAGCAAATATTGTAAACATAACCTAATCTTATTATGAAAAACAAAAAAACAAAAAAAAGAATAATAAAAAAAATGTCACGAAAGAAAATATGTACTTATGTATAAATAAAGACAATAGCATTGATAGAAAAGAAACAAAAACTGAAAAAAAAACTGAACAGAGCAGTACAATAAAAATAATTGTAAAACACAATGAAAAAAGAGAAAAGTAAAGAAAATAATCAGTTATAATAAAAATAATTATGTGCATTAATAATAATTATTAATACATATAACATACATACATACGTACATATTATGTCTGCATACTTATTATGTGTGCCTATGTGTAAATTTATACTTATTTTATTCTTGAAAAAGGTGAAGAGAAACAATGAAACATGAGAAAAATTCATGCAATTTAAATTAAAACTTTATACTTGCGTTAACTACTTATGATTTTAAACAAGTAAAACCGTTTCAGTCGGTATAAAACGATTGAATTATACCCTGCACCTTTCGTTATTGTGTAGCAATTACTCGAACCTGTGAAATCATTCTATAGAAACTTCACGGATGTGTCTGACCTATAATTGGACATCCAACTGCCAAGTTTCATGAATCTGACTTTATAATTTTTCCAAATATTTAAAATTAGCTTTTGGAGTTGTATGGCAACTACCTGAACCTGTCAACCAATTCCATCAAAATTTCACAAATATATCTGATCTATAATCGGACACACAACTGCCAAGTTTCATTAATCTGACTTTATTATTTTTCCAAATATTAAGAATAAGCTTTTAGACTTGTATGGGATGTACTCGAACCTGTTAAGCAATTCCACCAAAACTTCACAAATATATATTATCTATAATCGGACATACAACTGCCAAGTTACAAGAATCTGACTTTATTATTTTGCCGAATATAAAAAATTTGCTGTTGGAGTTGTATGGCAGCCACCCAAACCGGTGCAGCTATCCCATTATAATTTTTAGAGCATGTGTAGAATATAATTGGACACATGTATACAAAATTTTATATTTATAGCTTTATTGGTTTTTGAAATATTTAAAATAAACTCTTTGAGTTGCATAGCAGCTACCCAAACCCGTTGTCCGAATTAGTCCTATAACAATAGGGCTCGTCCTTGAAACAAAAGAAAAAACTTGTGAAAGTTTGGTGTCGATTGCATTATTCGTTTTTGAGGTATTTTTGAGGTACGATTGCATTATTCGGACGGGCGGACGGATGGACGGACGGACATGTCTAAATCGACGCAGAATTTTACGCTAAGCAAGAATATGTATATATGTCCATACCGCAGATGAGTCCTTTAAGTAGTTACAAACTCCATACCAAAGTTAATATACCCTTCACGAAGTGCAGGGTATAAAAAAGCTCATTTTGTTTGGTATGGGCTGAAAAATTTATATGTACATAAGTACATAAAAGAAATAATTTTATTACATTTAAATGTGACAGATATATGTATGCACTTATAAAGCAAGAACTGCCGGTGTTACACAATAATTTTGATGTCAAAGTTTAATAAAGATTATTATGGTAATAATGAATATTACCAGTTATGGTTGTAAAGTGATTTTTTAATTTAAGCGTTAAGTAAGAAAAATGTTATGTTTATAAATAATTTATTCACTTTGAGGAAAAAAATAAAATTTTAGATTTTATTTAATTAGGCCCAAATAACTACAGGTCGCGGAGTAATTGAATCCAATTTTAATGTGACAACAAGTGACTCTTCTGTTGTCACAGCAATGAAAATAACTATACTTATTGATTGTGGGCTATCAGAAAGAAATAAATCGAAGATCTTATTGAATAAAATAAATAATTTTAATCCGTTTTAATTTTATTTTATTAAAATAATCTTAATAATCATTATCTATTAATTTCAATAACCCATAAAATCTTTAATATATTAATGCAATACTGCAATAAGGAATAACAATAAATTTTCACTATTATACAAATGAACTTTAATTACCTATACATGCTTACTTATATCTGTATATACATAAATAATTCAATAATTTTTTTATTATTATAAAATTATAATATTTACATATATAAAATGAAAAAAAAAATTAGTAATGATAATTATTATACTTATATATAGTATTAATGATAGTTAGTAATAATAATTATTATTTGTTTATATAAGATGTGATAATTAATTTCTATTACAGACGGCAATGACTTTAATTATTATACTTATATTGTAGACCTTTTTTTTTGCTATTGTCGGATTATACACAGATATGTAGGTACATTAGTGTGTAAAAAATAGGAAAGGACAAAAATATGCAATATAATTATGAAAAATTTCAATACACACATACTTACACATGCTTATAGTAATAGGGTATTAATAATTTATACTTAAATAAATATTTAATTTATTAATAAACTATAAGTAAGTAAATAAAAATATTATGCGAGTGAAAATTTTTTAAATAAAGATTTAAAAAAAAATAAATTATTATTAATATTTTAATTATTAAATTATTTAAAATTTATTAAATAAATGTTTATATGAATTTATTTTTATTAAATTTATTGTAGGTTTAATTAACGAGAGTAATAATTGCATTATTTTCGTTCTATTTTTAGATTATTCATAATTATTTGGTATTGATGATCGAATTTTTTTTGACAGCTTTATAATTTTATTGTGTTTATTAAACTTGTCAATCTATTAATTACTTCTGAAATTCTATAATATAAAAATAATAATTTCGAAAAATTAAATTAAACTGGTTGGTATAGTTAAATTATTAAGGATATGTAAGCTGACAGGGAAACATGTGAAATTTTTGAATAACTGGCCGAATTTGTCAGCGTATTTGAGAGTTGAAAATATCACTGAAAAAAAAAGATATAGCAGAAAATTTTGCAATCTATTATCTGTCTGTGCAACCAATTATACTTAATATTCTTAAAATTTTATAATATTATTCTTAAAATATTATAATATTCTTCTCTTCAGATTCTCTAATTTTGGTGGGAATTGAAACGTTTCTTATGATTTCTGACCTTTTCGTACCTATAATTATCATTTTTCAAGAATTTTTTTTTCAATTTTGGACTATCGCACGAAATAAACATGCACGATTGGAATGAAACTATTATAAATAACCACATTTTTCATTCAACTCAAAATTTTTAGAGAAAGAGTAGCCAATAGAGAATATTGTGCTACATAAGAATAATATTCACAAACTACACTTTGAAATTCGTTTAAATGCAACGTACTGTGAGAAAAATTCACTTTGTTTTTTGTAAAAGTAAATTAAATCTGTTCTATGCTTTTAATATTTAAAATAAATAAAGTAAAGTAAATAAATACTTAAAGATTAAGTGCATTCAATTTTTTTTTCTCAAAAGGATGTACATAAAATACGGTCATTTTGTTCAAAAGGATAACTTATTTCATAGAACCAAACAAATAAAAAGAATACAAAGTATCAGGTATGTAGTTCAAAAAGAACTAAAAAAAAATTCAAAGGACACTTGTTCGATTTTGCTAGAATTTTATACCTACAATTGTACTAAATTTACATGTCCCTATATACAAATACCGTTAAAGATTTATAATAATATAAAAAAATTCACATAATATCCTTTAGCAGTTTAACTATATATGAATCCTTGATAACATAATGCATTTGTATTATGCTTGTACTCATATAAGTATATAGGTATTTCATATTATTTTAACAGGTAGAATATTTGCGCATGCATTTCTCCCGGTAAAACGATATATTGTACTACCAACTAACTATTATTTTTTATCTGCTTTAAAATTTTTATTATTATACTACATTTTCTGAGTATATAGCAGAAATTATACAAAATTTTTTTTTGTATTAAACTTGCTGTTATACTCGTTAATTTTTTGCTTTAAAAATTCTGTATTGCATTTGTGATAGTCTATAATGCAGCATTCAGAACCGTAATAACTAAGTATAATGAATAAGTGCAACTACCCGGGTTTTACTATATCTGTTCAACTAAATAGTTTTACATCTACAAAATACTATATGTATTACAGATTCATATAGGCATAAAATACTATGATTTTGCAGATACATTAAGTACTTATATAAAATTTTTTTAATCCCTTTTTTTTTTGTAAATGAAATGCAAATGTAGTTGAAAAAAAAAATTATTTAAACATCACCATATGCGGCAGAAAGTCGACTAAGTACTCGTATGTATTACTGAACATTAATAGTAAAAATGGAAAATTGAATTTTTTTTTAAATTTAATATGCTCTTTGAAAATATGTTATACAATTTATAAATATGTATGGCATACACATATAGTTATTATATGAAAGTGCAGTACTAACATTGATGCTCTTAATTTGATGTGTTTGCAATCTATGATAATAACTTCTCAGGACAATTGAAATAAAAAATAAATATAGTTGTAGAGCCCTGATAAAAAATAAATATGATAATAGAGTTCAAGAATTTTCATGCATCTCTTGAACAGAAATAGTATAAAAGTCAGAAACTACCTATAGGATCTGCGAAGAGGCGAAGGAAATCTTTAATTCAAAGTCTATGAGACTGTGGAGCTATAATCTGTATGAAAAAAAAAGATTCCTTTTATATTACACCCTTACAGTGTGTATTATAAGAGAAGCTGCAGGCGTTTAATTTTTGCAAGATATTCAAATTTTTTATATTAATATTTGGGAGCTTTGTAAATAGGATCACTTTAAATCATCTTAGAAAGCGGTGTATTGTAATTTAAAATTATAGTATTAATTATATATATATGAAACTTAAGTATGTACATATGTACAGATATATTAAACATCACTAACTCATAGTACACCTTCTAAAAACAAAGGAAAATACTTTATGTTAATCGCGGTGCACTGCTATCCTATCTGTGCAGTCTACACTAGCGCTATATTAGCCTTCACTCATTCAAATATATTTAATACTCATATATGTATGTATGTACATGCGTATTTTTCATTCTATTAACTAAAAAAACTTAAAAACAACACCCTTTAATGCGTTTTACAGTTGAAAGCTAAATGTAACGTTATAAAAACATTTATTGTTTTCCTTTTCCTGTTAAAGTTAAAAATACCTTGGTGTTTTTCCTCCATCTCTTTCCTCTCTCATTTATATTAAATAAATACACGAATAAATTTTAAATAAGATAAGAAAATCTTTAATTTTATTTACTTTTTAATTTACGCTGTTAAAAATGACACAAATTTTCGTCTTAAATTTTCTTAAATTAATTTTCTGTTATCTCCCCTCTTCCTCTGTCTCTCTCTCTCTTTCTCTCTCTTTTCAGTCCACTCTCTTCTGTATCGTAAACTATATTATATCATAATATTTTCTTACATTGAACTGAATAAATGACAATATAATCAGATTTTTGTGAGAAAATGCCGAATCATTAAAAATTCATTCAATTTTTTATTTTTACTTGTAATTAATGTCAAAACAAAAAGCATATTGTAAAAACAAAAACTAAAAAAAAAAAATTACCAAAACAAAAGCACAGAGTAAAGTTGCTTGCTGGTATAAAAATTCAAGCTAGCGAAAAGAAAAACAAAAAGTCGAAAAAAAAAACATCCAAAATGAAAAAACTTTAAAACTGGAATTACCACATTTAAAAATCTACCATAAAGTCATAAAAATGAAAATGACTCAGTATGCGTAATAATAATTTTAAAAGTGAATTAAAAAAATATAACTATAGAGTTTTATACTTAAGGTTGCCAATTCTCAGAAATTATTATAAATAATTTAATTGGAAAAAGATACAGAGGAGATTGTAAGTTAAGCGAAATTGAAGTTAGGCGTTCACAAAAAAATGTCCGAATTTTATAGTTACATAAAGATGGAGTAAGTAATTAGAATTTAAACTTATTTCTTTGTAATTTATTATAGAAAGTATAACAGTTAAGGTTATAACTTAACAATTCTTACAGATTTGTTCGCCCGACTGCCACAAAATTATGGCAGTCTCTATTAAGCCGATATTAACAACAACAGTTCTGCTTGCTATCCATAAATGAAAAAAAAATTAATGAAAATCATATAAGCAAATTGAGTGCCTTCAAGAGGATGATGTTTTTGTTAGAAAAATTTGATATTGTTCTAAGAAAACAAAATCTCATAAATTGTTATATTTGACTAAAAATTTACTTGAAGTTGAAGAGATTTTAATGATTTAAGTATTCTTAATGAACAACAATCTGAAAAAATTTCATATGCTTGCCAATTTACGTATATGTACTTAAATGGTAATTATTATACACAGTCAGAAATTTTCTTTCATATAGCAACCTTTGTGAAATATAATTGATAAAATGTATATGTATTTATGTATGTATATATGTGCATTCGTTTATAAAAAAGAATGAAAAAGCAGAAAAAAATATCTAAAATCTCAGACAGCTCACTTAAATTGTATTATATAAGAGTGTTTTATATGGAAACACAATTTATATGCCTATGTACATACATAATTAATATAAACTTAGTTAAATATATTGATATATGTACATACAAATTGTATAAAACATACAAAAAGATAAAACATACCCACTTATTTCTCTTTAAATGATAGCATATTTGTAGTTGCATATTAAAAAGTGACAGTTTAAGCTACCAATTTTGTAAAATAGAGTTGGCACACTTATATAGTTATTAATTTAGTTACTAAATAAAATAGTAGTTTACAATAGCTTATTTATTCGCAATTTCCACATTGATTAAGATGAATTGCTACAAAAGCGTACGTGTACGTGGACAGTAACACAGTCGTCGTTAAAAAATTATCAAATAAAATAAAAAATTGCACAGCAAACTTTATAGCTTCTTGTATCAAACATAATGTATATCCGTTTGTAATATTTGATACCAACACTTTTAACAAATTATGTATTACATTTAACATATATTTTGCACGGTAACACCACTTAAAATTTACGAAAATAAAATACAATATTTATTCGGAAAACTTGCATAATTCTATAGTAAATCTAATAAATATACAGCAAGTAAGTATATATATGTACATTATTATTCTGCATCTTTCGCACACATTTATTCCATATTTCAGGTGCTTTCTGACTGTTCGGGTTGTGCGTATTATGAAATTATAGTTGCACTAATTAAATATTGTACAATCCGCTCCTCGATAGTATAACAATTTTTACTTATTATAGCACCTTATTTATACTTACTACCAATCATACCTGTATGGCTGTATTTTCATGCATATGTACATATAATATGTATACGTAAGTGTATGAAATCTAAAAACAAAAATATTATTTGCGTAGACTGCAGACTTGCTCAAGTAGGAGTATGACGTGATTTAAGCAAAAACGAGAAAAAAAATAGAGTTGACCTTGTCAACTCTGTGATACCCGTACGAATTTGTTATCCTATGTGCGAATAACTAATGTACCATAACTAACTATGGGGCAGACTATGACTTTAAGTTGCCGTATTACCATATTAATTTATGCAAAATTTCAGTACTATGTGTTATTCAAAATACTGGTTGTGCCAAACTACTATTGATGTTGTATGGCAGCTACCAGAAAGAGCCAAGAAATTTTAGCGAATTTTATCAAGCACATCGGCCCTACTAATATATTCACTTGTGCGAAATCTCAATATCACAGCTTTTATAGTTTCTGAGTTATAGTCAAATAACTTTTGAAGTTGTATGGCAGGTACCAGAAGGAGCCAAGTAATTTCAATGACTTTGATGTGACACATTGGCCCTACTAATATATTCGTTTGTGTGAAATTTCAATACCATAGCTTTAATAGTTTCTGAAATATAGCCAAATAATTTTTGAAGTTGTATGGCAGGTACCAGAAGGAGCCAAGTAATTTCAACGGCTTTTATGAGACACATTGGCCCTACTAATATATTCGTTTGTGTGAAATTTCAATACCATAGCTTTAATAGTTTCTGAAATATAGTCAAATAACTTTTGAAGTTGTATGGCAGGTACCAGAAGAAGCCAAGTAATTTCAATGACTTTTATGTGACACATTGGCCCTACTAATATATTCGTTTGTGTGAAATTTCAATACCATAGCTTTAATAGTTTCTGAAATATAGCCAAATAATTTTTGAAGTTGTATGGCAGGTACCAGAAGGAGCCAAGTAATTTCAACGACTTTTATGTGGCATATTGGCCCTACTAATATATTCGTTTGTGTGAAATTTCAATACCATAGCTTTAATAGTTTCTGAAATATAGCCAAATAAATTTTGAAGTTGTATGGCAGCTACCCGAACCGGTACCCCGATCATGTCCAATTTAAATAGGGTTCTGGCACTTACTACAATAAATCATTTGTGAAAATTTGGTGAACTTAGCTCAATTAGTTTTTGAGTTATCGTTCGGACGGACGGACGGACGGACGGACGGACGGACGGACGGACAGACAAAGCTAAATCAACTCAGAATTTGACGCTGATCAAAAACATACACTTGAGTCTATATCTAACACCGTTATTTCTTAGCGTTACAAACGGTAAGGCAAATTTAGTATACCCTTCGAACATACGTTCGTACGGGTATAAAAAGAAAAAAAGTTTAGAGAAAACAAGAAAAAAATCTAAAAGTGTATAAAAGATTTAAAAAAAAACTAAATAAAACCGGACTGATCCATGCGGTCGTTTATATATATTGTTGATTTCTTTTGTTTTTCATTTTGTTCTTATACTTTATCTATTTGATTTTATTTTAATTTTTATTTGAGAATTGACTATTTTATATTGGGTAGACAATCTTTTGATATAAATAAGAATTTCTTAATACACACACGTAAGGTACGTACATAATATTTATAAGAAATAACCATGTTATTTCATTCACTTTAACAATAATAATTGTTAAAATAACAAATTAGTACAAGTATAACAATCCAAAACAAGTTTTTTAAGTATTGGTTTTCTTTTCTATACTTAGAATTTTGTTCTAATTTGGCTAGCAAATTATTAAGTATTTCAAGAATACTTTTTTTTTAATTGATTTGCAAAATCTGAAAAATTTTTAGCGAAAATTTTAGCGATAATTTTAGCGAAAATTGACACATTTGAATTAGTGTACTTAAATTTTGTTTGCATTTTAATAAATTTAATATATGTAAGTGTAAAATAAGTAGTTGCATATTTTCTTGTAATGTAATGAGAAATAAAAAAAGAATTAAATAAGTAATTAATAAAATTTACTACTTTAGTAATTAAATTACTTTGGTAATTGTATTTCGAATTTCTTGTTTAAAATTTCTGTACATTTCAAGAAAATTTCCAGATATTGATCAACTTCTTATAATACAGATTATATTAAATTATCAAGAACTCAAAATATTTGAGCTCATATTAAGTGAGTATTTCTAACTTTAAATATTATAGAAAAAAATCAGCTAATGAATTTTTAATTAATGGTAAATTGCTTAAAAATAAAATTATTTCTAATAGATTTTTCGGATCTTAACGAAAATCTATTAAAAATTAATTACCAATACCCAACTGTAAGTACGTCCCTACATTTATTAATAAATTTATAATTAAATTATTGATTTTGTAATTTTTTTTTTCTTAAAAATTGAGCGAAATTGAGAAGAATTGAGCGAAATCAAGAAATAAACTGAATTAATTACAAAATCATTAACTTAATTTTCCAAATCATAAAAAATTTCAAAAATAATTACACAGAAAATAATTTATTTATATTTTTTTCTTACATTTAGCATAATGCTTAAATTTTCTGTATTATTGCGCTTTGTTATACTTTTATATTATTATTGTATATGAAATATAAAACTTTGTTAATTAAAATATTTTCTTTGACAATGAAAAATAATGATGAAAAATTTTAATATCCCATTTAAATTTTTAACAGAATACTTATATAAGTATTGTACTTAATGAAGGGAAAAAAAGCTAAAAATACAAGGTGTCACAATTATGAACAGCAAATATTGAAAAGTCTTTGTATCTACTGTAATTAATTTCTACTGTAATTAATAATGAAATAAATAATGAGTAAGAAGGTAAAGGGTTGAAAGTAAACTCAACAGATTCGATTCAGTTACAAAAATTTCTTAGGAAAATTTAAAATTTTTAATAAGTAACAGTTTTAAGTTTACACGAGTGAATGGCAAAATATCTTTGTACATAATCTGTAATTTGTGTCATAAGTACTAAAATTGTTTATTATGCCTAAATACTATATACAGTTAAAGATTTACTCTAATACGGCAGAAATACATATGACCCTAGAATTCTATATAGTTATTTCTGTGAATTGTGAAATATATCATTGGGTCGATGTTGTATTCACAGTTAATCCAGCTACCTTTAACGAAATTGAATAACTTATTACTTACGGTCAATATTCTTAAACCAAATTAATACTATTAATACTACTACAACCAGACAAATAACTCGAAATCACAGATTTTTAGCTTAGCTCAAAAGTTTTTCAACTCTCAAATTTTTCACATTAATTTTAATTATTTATAAGTACCCTATATACACCTCATATGAATAAAGAGAGAAAAATGAGATTTTTTCAAACCATTAGAAAATATTTATTTCAGTATATAACCGTACATAATATAAGCAATTAGGATAGGTATATTGCTCTCTCTGACTTGATTCACATACGTATACTTGAATATTCTAACGCATACAATAATATGAGCAAATTATACTCACCGCATCTCACATATTTCCTTATCCAAAAACAAAATATAAAAATTCCTTTGTGACAGCGACGAATTATAATAATCCGCAGTTACAAAAAAAAAACTTTTAATTATTGTTGTTGTTGTTTTTGTTCTTATGTATGGAAAGATTTAATTAAATTCTGTAAAGTTTATACTCATAAGTATTATTATTATTATTAGAGAAAATAAGCCAAAGGGTGCTGCAAGTTATGTACCTATACATAAATAAATATATATATGAAACACATAATGAACTTTTAAAGTAAGTGTACAAGGATGAATAGGTATTAAATTAAAAAAAAAAATTAATGAAAAGAAAATGAGAATAGAATTGGAACGGCCAACTCCATGGCACCTGTTGGAATAAATGTTTCTAGTAGTTGTTTATTTGCATATTGGTGTACTATACTTATTGTTATCAGAAACAGTGGCTTTGTTATCAGTATGATGTTTTACTTGAGCATTATCTAAAATACGATTAACTTTAAGTAAATTAATTGCAAGTATGGCAGTTGTCGTAAGTAACACAAGTAATTATCGAATTCTTACTAATTTTTACGAATAATGACTCATTGTACTTGCTCTCTTGTGAAAAGTTTCAGTAGTCTACCTTGAATAATTCCGGAAATGTAGACCTTAACTAAACAACTTTTGAACTTTAATGACAAATTATCGACTCGACAGCAATAATTTTTAATTATGAGGTTCTACAAATTAAGTATATAGTAGTAACTCAACAATTCGATTCTGACCTTATTTCTTAGCATTACAAACTGAACGTTTCTTTAAAAATAACTTAGGAATCACGTTTGTATGGGTATTCGAAAACAAAAATCACTAAAAACCATGAAAAAATAATTACAATAATTCGATTTAGATTTCATTAAGCTAATGATTGTATTTTTTTTCATAATAATTTCGTATATCTATATTAAATGGTAAAAAAAAAGTTAGACTAATGGTGTTGAAAAATAACACATAAATTTCTTCGTAGAAAATTCAATTTAATATTCAAGAATTCCTGAAAATCTTAATTAAAAAGGGAAAAAGTGAATTCAATATGCTTATGAATAAGAAAAAAAAAATTCATTAATTTCTCATTAGAAGCATTTTTTTTCGTGCTCCTAACTGTTTACACGGAATTTACTTTGTATTCAACCATTTTTTGTTGTTATTGTTATAAAAGTAATGGGAATTTGAAACTTTATTAAAAATTTTCTTGCATATAACAAATTTCAATTGAAAATTTAACTTGTTTGTATTCGGTGTAGAGTCAAATTAGACGAATTAAAAATTTGGAGCCAATATTCACTTAAAATCTTGTCGATTTGAAATTCATTCTCATTCATTTTAAAATATTTCAAAATTTTTGATAAACAAACTATAAGTAATCCCTAACTATAGCACTTTCAATTTTCAAATCAAATAAAATTTTCAAATCAAATATCTCGATTAAAAATGATAAGATAAAAGAATTTAACTAATTTGCTATTTCAACTGGTAATCTTAATTGTTAAATAAGTATCTACAATACAAGAGGCTATATTTATAATTAAAAATACGACAACACTCTTATATGAAGTGCTCTGGTGAACATGAGTTCTTTGAGTAAAAAACATAATATTTAATTATTTATTTTTGCTTGAATTCGGAATAGATTAGAATTTCAAAATTTTGAATTTTTTTCTAAGTAACATGCCCTAACTACACTAAAATACTAAAATACTAGAATACTAAAATACTAAAACACTAAAATACTAAAACACTAAAATACTTAACATTTTGCAGTATTAAAAGAAAATTACAAAATATTTAATTAAGTACTTACTCAAAAACACGATGATTTCTCTTACATTTTTAAGGCTTTGTCTAATGTCTTTTGATCCGGTAAATAGAAAAAATTTTAATGCATGGGGAAAAAAATTGAACTGAACACTCGCCTCAACCGTTGAACTTAACTGCTAGTTAGGGTACCTGTGCATTTATCATGTAAAATGCTACCGCTATGTTAAGATAAACTGTAATGTGTATGTGAGTAACCCAACTGCAGTCTAAGCCGTATTTACTGCATTTTTGAAGCCAAGGGCTGATTTTATAAGTAAGTATAAATATAGTTATAGTTAATAACAATTATTTTTGCAATTGCTGTTGTTCAACGAAAACAAAATTTGTTCATTATTCTATTAAATGCTCACAATCAATCAAAAACAGTCATTACTTCACATTGAAAATATTTAATTTGATATTTTCGTCTTATTCATTTCATATGGTCTTACATAAATTAAAAAACAAAAACATTAAAAATACGAATACTTATAGTACATAAATTATAAGGATAATGTAAAAATCAAGGATAATTAATTAGTAATTACACGATCAATTAAATTAAGGAATAACAAATTCAAGGACATTTACAGAAAAATCTTCATCAGATGAGAATAAAAAGGAAAAAAGAAAAATATCGTGCCAATAATATTAAAATCGATTCCCTATACTTCTGGAATTAATCGATATATTGAATTGCAAGGAAAGCACAAATCTTCATAGCTACATAAATATAAATGCTTATAGATATTGGAAATTTAATTCACATAATGAACTAGCAATGTGAACTAACCATATTGCATCTATTACACACAATTAGACGTGATAACGTAATTATTACTGCGAATTTCGCATAATTTTTTCATACTTCTGTTCCTCAGTTGATAGAACGTTTAGAAAACGGCAATGCAACTAGTTAAATTTGAAAAGAAAAATATATTACCAGCTCTTAACTTTAGGCTTAGGCTATTGTATATATATTTGCATATATATGCGATAGATACTAAACCTAAACTATATACGTATATTTTTTAAATCTGATCCTTCTCGCCGACATTGATTTTTTCATTTAACTACCGAAAGAACCATAAATTTTTGAACTTAATTGCCATCATTTAGATTTTTTACTTCAGCATCACGTAATTATTATTACAAATTGCATGAGGAATATTTCAAAAATTCTAATAAATATTGTAAAATCATTATTAAAATTACTATTTTAATTAAAAATTTTTTAAAAATTATATTTTGTGCAAGAGAACTCACTATATCTTACTTTAATTTCTTATCAATTCAATTTAATTTTCTCAAAACAATGATAACTCCATAATATTTTTAAATCACAACTTTAAGCTAAGTAAATACATTTGTATTATGTATATGAGTATACATAAGTACTTACTTATTATGTATTTAAAAATTTCCAACTTGATTACTAGTATACCTATGCTAAGTATACTATATTATTTAAGTATATATAAGTGTAATAAAAATTGATTGAATAATTAAGTGAAGAGTTATAAATCATTAATTGCACTCAAGTTTATATTATAACTATAAGTATAATTAATCTTCAATTAGGACTTACAGATTTCGCCTTTAAATATTAAATAAAATCAAATCGAATTGTAAATCAATATTTTAGGTTTCTATAAAACCGTCTATATATGTACATTAAAAAAAACCCACTCCAAATATCAATCTGAGCACAATCTTCTTATCATTTACAAATTTAATTGATTTATTATTGAAAGAAGATTAACCTTGTACATATGAACAAAATTTATAAGTATTAAAGAATTTATGTAATTATTTTATGATTTTATAATAATTTTATAATTTATTAGTTTATTAAAAAATATTTAATATATACCCTCAACTAAATTGATTATAACATTGTACATAATCAAATGCAATATTTCCATGATGAAAAAGAGTCAGAGTCATATGTATACACCTCATATATGAGGTGTACTACATGACTTTTATATATATATGAAAGTCACCACATGTTTACGAGTACTGCTACATAATAAACTGATTAAAATTTTAATATTCAATTGAATATTGAATGTCTCACATCAAAATACATAAAATTACCTATTACTTAGATACTATTATATGGTCGTATTCATAAACTCATAAATTATATAGTAAATAAGCTATATATACTACTACATAAAATATACATGTACAAGTACTTATATATATATATATATATGCAAAATAAGTCTTTGACCTTAAATTACCTTTAATAATTCAGTAAACTTTTAATATTTTCACTTGTGCCTTAAAGCTATTTAGAATATTATCTGAGGCAAAATCGATTCTCTAAGATATTAACTTTATATTATTTATATATAATAGCCTAACTGAGTGCCTATACGTACATATATCCATATTTTCATATATATAGAATTTTTGAAATTTATTTTCAAGACATAAGTATCAAGTTACAATACATTAATACAACTTGAACAGTAAAGTATTTTATTCTTTTTTATAGTATGGTAGACAGGCGTTTATAGAATGTTGCCATCTATAGCAGTAATTTTTACATTTTGAAGTAAAATTTCATTTTAAAGAATAAGGAGAAATGTATGTTAGAAACTGCTTAATTTATTCAAAAAATTATAACTAAATTTAAAAATTGTCTGTACTTAGGTACTTGAGCACTTAAACATTTAAGTTTTTAAAAAAAATTTCAAAATAGTTCGACAAAACCCTGTAACTCATTTTTCAGAGGATTCTGTCATTGTCTCAATCCCAAAATTAGTTCAAACTATAATGATACGATGTAAATTTCCTGAGATCGAAAATGTAATAATACAGAATTCAGCTTATAAATTCCAATTGCTGAATTGTGTGCCGATACAGTATTATTACATTTCCGATGTTAGGGATACCGAATAACTTAACCTGAATTGTAATATATGGGAATAATTAAGCCTAACAACGGAATCACAGTAATACTGCTATTAAATAATACTTAATTCAGCTTTTACATACTAATTACTGAAATGTTATAGTATAACTTTTCAAACATGAAGCTTTAAATAATAATTTTTCACATAACGTCACCACTAAACAATTCAGCTTATAAGTTTTAATTGCTAAATTGTGCAGTGAGAAAGTGTTAACAAATTTTCGATGCCATGAAATTGTAATAAACTTCAAAACTTCCAAAAACACACGAATATTAAAAATTTTACATAATTATGTACATAAGTAGTTTTGTTATACGAAAACTGTTTTCCGAAAGAAAGCGTATTTTACAAAAAAAAATGAAATATTACTACATTTTCATAGTAAACGACAACACTAACATGATTATGTTAATCAGGTTATTGATCCTTCTTTTGGAATTTTTTGCCTTTAACTGGTTTATTGTAAATAATTTGCAATTAGTTAATTTAACACCTTCTACAAAAAAAAATTGTAAAATCTGTTAAATTAAAAGTTAAAAAAATTTATGCAATAAAGAAGCAAAAATTTATAAAAAAAAAAAATACAAAATGTAATTAATCCTTAATTTCTTAAGAGGCTTAATTTCTGTACTCAAAGAAAATGACAATGATTACTTATATACAGTGATTTTATATCACGAGATTAAATTTTAAGATTTTCAATTAATTTACTATAGATATCTAATAAGTTGTTGGAGCTCTTAATTTTGTAATAAGAAAAAGAACTGTTTCTATATAATTAATCGCAAGTAACAAGCACCACAGAATCATAAACTGTTATACGTATACGTTCATGAACTTTTTATATGTACAAAATACCGATAGTAAGCCCATTTATTTTTTCTAGTTGTCTTACAATATAAGTCATAAGAGAGCGTTGCAATAGTAAATCATATTAATAATTGAATACCATTGTGATATACAAATATGTAAATATGTATATACATACATTAATGGATCATATTGTCATAATTCATTTAATCTCACAGTTTATAATATTAACTTAAATTTTAAACCAGTTTATATACCAGACACGCCTACTAATTCAGGTGATAAACTGAAATTACATACTTATATATATACTTATTTAAAATTATTAACTATTATTCATGCATGATAATTAAAACTTTAAATATTACACTAATCTATTAAATTATATCGTTTAACACTTAATTACCTCACAAATTAATAAAAAAAAGGGTAATTATTAAAGGGGTAGATTACACTAATATTATTTTGCAGTATAGGCATCTATTATCACATTAATAATGATTGACCACATCTGTTCTTTTGGATCCGATAAAAGTAAGATGAGAAAATGTTCACAGAATCACAAAAAAAAAAATTAAAAATTACTGGTACGAGTACCTTATAAGTATGGGTAGAGTACACATGCACCAATATTTATTGTTACTTTATGTGTATACAATCAAAAAAATATTAATTTATAAGTACTTAATGATTCTTGTATTGAATAAGGTTAGCAAACCTGATATAAGTAAATGAATAGGGGATTGTATACTTAATAGTTCAATATTAAGAAAAAAAAAATGCATCCTTACATTGAGATGAACTTACATAAACGAAAATCCCACGAAAAACCTTTACTTATAAATGATGAAGAAAAAGAAAAGAAAGAAGATAACAAGTTTACCTTTATTTTATGCTGTGGGAATGTTTGAGTAAGTATATATATATATATATGTACACATACTTATATTTACAAAATATATTTAAAAGAAAAAAGACACAAGATTTATTTTAGGCATGGGAACAACGCCCTTGAAATATGAATTTCACTCAATTAAGGTATAAAAAATTTTGTAAGAGAATTGAAATTTTTTAAATATAATCTTATTACTTCTATTTTATGAGGCTCATTAGAGGGATCAAAATTTTCAAAAATTTTTTTTAGGCATTCCGTACAATTTTGATTTTCCACATTTACACAATTAATAATTTTTTACGCAAGGCAATTACTAATACTGAATGAATTACAAATTTTATATACACTCAGGGAAAGTGATCAATTAGCAGGTGCTCAATAATATAAATTTGACGCTCAATTTATTCAGATCCATGAAAATGAAACAAATTGCACACCGAACGTTCTTTAGTTTATTGTAAGTAAGTACTTAATTCAATAATTAAGAGATACTCAAATTTATTTAAATATATTTGAGCATTTATTTCTCGATATTAAAATGGCAAACCGTATACCCTTAATCAACTTAAAAATCACAAAAAAGCGTAGAACCAAAAAAATCACTCAATACTTTTTTTTTTTTTGTTCAAATGTACAAAATCCGAAACAATTTTAAATAATACTTATACTAATTGTATTATAATGAAAACAGTATAGGGAATTTATGGACTTACTTATCACTAACTTGCGGTACCTACCTACATTCTTAAGCATGCATTAGCATACAACTTTAATATTTAACTTTTTCCGAATAAATTACCATTCAACTTATATTACAGATTTAAGTAATTATTTTTGGAAAATTCTTTAGCATTTGAATTGCAATTTACACTGTAGATCAGTCTCTATCATAACCTCTACCATAGTAGTAAAACATTCATACTTCCTAGTATTCTTTGACTTCATACAAATCCACAACTCATTTTCGTACTTCCTGGTTTTACTGGATGGAATAATTTGTATTGATTTGTGTAATTGTTTTAATATTATATTTAGTATAACTAAAGTCTAATATATTTCTATTATCGGCGAAAATTTTAGTTGTTCATCAAAATAAAATCGAATATAATTTAATTCTGTACAATACGTGTTGCATGTAGTCGTCAGCCAACTAAGAGTTATTGTGTAATTTCATAGAAAAAATCATAAAAAAATAATTTTTACATAGACATTGTAAAATTATTATTAAAATATTTTCATTACAATATTTTTACCTTTACTATTAATCCAGTTAAAAACCGGTTACAAAATGGTGTAAATAAACAAAAATAAAAATTAATAAAAAAAAAATAAGAAAAGCTTTATTAAATTTTGTTTTTTTATTTGTTTATTTTCTTCCTCTCTATTTTTCTTTTTATTCTATTCAGTAAAAGAAAGGTAAAGTTATGGTAAAAGAGAAAAATTTTACAACTGCTTACTTGCATTTTTACCTTAACAAAAAACTTGCTATCAAAACTCTTACATTATTAAAATCACAACAAACAACAACAAACTTTGAATATTTTTTTATTATAAAAAATAATAATAAAAATTTTAATTACAAAAAAAAACATACGTAAAAAGAAAAATGTAAAAACAAAAAATTTGTAATAATTTCAATAGGAGTTAAAAATGTATAAAAAGTAAACTATGTAAAATATAAGACTGCTATTATTAACCGTTATTATTATTTAATTCCTGCTTTTAAAATTTTGTAATCTTTTCAAAATTAACTCTTACTTTTCTTTCTCATTGTTTTATTCAGCTTGTTTGCTTTGTTTTGACTTATGAATGAATTTTTTGTGTTTTGTAAAATAAATTTACTTACTTAAATGAATATTATAAAATTGTTTTAGGTTTTAAATTATTATTAAATGAATTGTATGTATGTGTGTAAATTATAACAGATGTTGTAAGAATACTCGACTAGTCAGCCATATTCAATGATTTAAATTTAAAATTTAATTCAAGTTTTTGTATACTTAAGTATAAGAAATTCACATTAAGGAAATGAAGGAATTTTGAAATTTTCTTAAACTTTTTTTTTTAGATTTATTGCAAGTAATACTAAAATTCCTGCAATATTTTTACAGTCGTAAAATACTTTTACTTGTAGTTTTTGCAGCATATTTATAATTAACCTATAATAATTAAATTTTTCATAATATTATATTGGCTATATCAAGTAAGAGTAAATTAAATTTGATTTTTTTTAAAATTTCTATCCTGTTTTATATAAGTAGTATTGTTATACATAAGAGACTACTTAATGTTAAACGATAAGTAATTAAGTAAAAGGTTTAATAATTTCAAGATTTATAAAATATAATAATAATATAATTTTGACAAATTAAATTGTTATTACTCTTATAACATATATGTGTGTATATTCATATAATTGTAGATTAACACACAAAAGTAATTCAATACAGTAGTTTTACACACAGAAAATTTTTTTGCTTCTAAAACGATTTGTCATTTTACTATAAGTAACAAAATCTATACCACTAGCATTCTTTTACAGTTAAATGCTTTGTTCACAATATACAACATCAATAACGCTATGCGTAGCAACTTTCTATTGTGAATACAATTACTAAACTTATAAGTTTTTGCTATAAGTATAATTCAAATGTTACTGCGTTACTGCTAGCGTGGCCTATTGCTTTGAATTGTAAATCAAGCACAATAAAAAATTAAATTATAAGTATAATAAAGATGTTATAAAATTCCCATAAAATTATATTTTTACTAATCATTGAATAATTTTGACTATATAATGGAAGTTTTGTTATTATCTAAGAGGATCAACTATTGCAATATAGCATAGTTTTCAATTAAGAAATTATATAATTTACATAGTAGGCACTCTCACTTATTGCATACATTTATGTATGTAACTATGTATAAGCATTTAGATGCATTATATATATGTATATATTTTTTTTGGTCACTGCACAATTTGGCTAAGTAGGTTTTTAATATTGTTAAATGTTATTCACACACAGTGCCTTAATTATTTTTATATAATGTTATGTTAAAATGTAAAGTACAATAAAAAAAATTATAAACAAGGTAACGCTGGAACTCAATCTAAAAATCTAAGTATTAATATTTCTCTAAGTAAATGCATTAAAATTTAAATTGTTTTAAACTTTACATTAAGTACTTATATAAAATCATTTAAAATAACTATAATTACTAAAATTAGTACCTATGGTATACTTATTTAAATTTGGAAACTCTTTTAACAAATAATTAGACTTAACGAAAATATTACCGTTAATAATTATTTAAAATGTTAATTATGATATTTAATACAATCTAATTTTCATACATAAGTTTCACAGAAATAAAATAATAATTTAATTGCCTTGTTCATAATAATTTACAAAATAAAAGTAATCATTGCTTTATTTTAGTCTTATTAAATTTAAAATGAATTAAAAATATTTTAATTACTTAATTGTAATCAAACCACCTGACTGCAATGGTTATGACACCGGCCCTTTAACTTAAGGGTCTCAAGTTCAAACCCCGGTCAGATCACTGTATAAAAATTATATTCAATATTATATAACTTAATATACAATATTAATAATTGTTATACAAGTAATTTTCAAATATTCATAATATTTAATATAAATAAAACTACGGCAGGCTAGTCACCTAGTTAACCTTATGGCGCTATGAAAGTAGGGCATGATATCATACACTAGCCCTATGCTCCTCCTAGGAGTGAAGAAGGGGAAAAAAAAAACAAAATTGTAATCAAATACTTTTTTTGTAAAAATTATTCAATTAGTTTTACCATTATTAAAAATTTAATATGGGTAAATAGTTACGTATCGCACATTTGATGCAACAGTGATATATGTGAGCAACTTAAAAACTACGATTTCTGAATTACGCAGGAATAGACACTTGAAACATTTATTTTTTGTATTTTTTGCACAAAAACACCATTTCTCTATATAGCTTAAAAATTGTCGTTCACAATTAATTGTAAAATAATACTATAAACACTTGTAACGAGAAAATTGATCGAAATTTGCAACGGGCCATTTTTTTCTTAAATATGTGCAAAAATATTGAGATATGACGAATTGTTGCAGCAAACAAGCGATATAATGTATGTACGTGTAATACTGCAACAATTATTTATAAATATTTTATTTTTAACAATTATAATTCACCTACCTTATTTATATTTATTATTAAATATTAAAATTTATTCCTTTTAATTTTTGACGAGCTTAATTTCATAATTGAAATATTCACAAAATTTTTTCTCTCCTTAATTACTTATAAATATTAATTTTTTTTTGCAATTTTTTAATTTAAATGCATAACTATTTTTACATGTATATTTTTAATTATTTTTATGTTATATATACTTAATTTTTGTACATAACAATGTTTGTAATTTAATTATATGTGTTATACTTACTAAAACTATAACATTTATACATTTGACACAAATATTTTTTAAATAACATTGAACTAATTAATTAATTTTTTTATTTTATTTTATTATTATTTTTATTTTTTGTAATATAAATGAGTAATACACACCAAAAATTTAATAATTTCAATTTTTTTTTTAATTAAGTATAAACTAAATTAATTTTTTATTTATAATATTTTAAAATATTATTTAACTACACACACATAAATAAAATTTTATAATTAATTAGTATTTTTTTTTTATTTTATAATATTTTCTTCTTATTAGTAATTAATTAATAAAATAATTTAAATTTCAATTTTTTATTCGAAAATTATTTTTTTTTTTAAATCTTATTTAATTTTTTTTTTGTTCACAATTTATTAAATTTCTTTTCTTCTTTTACAATATTTTACTATTTAATTTTTTATTTACAAATTTAATTAATTTTTTTTTTCTTATATTTCAATTTTTATCTTAAAAAAATCACATCACTATTAATAATAATAAATTGTATTAGAAGAAATCAAGAAACACAATACAGAGTAAAAGCAAAAAAAAAAATCACGGCGCGGCGCTTTAATCTTCACCATCATTTCGACAAGGTGTAGTGAGTAGTGATGAAACAAACAAAAAATATTTCGGTTCGAAAAGTAAAAAAAAAAAATTTAAAACAAAAAAGAAAAACACACAGTCACACAATTTGATTTTGTTTTGATTAAAATTTATGCAAAAAAAAAAAAAAAACAAAACAAAATCAACAGAAATTCAAAAAATTTAATTCAAAAACATTTTTATAAAAATTTTTTTAATCCCGTTTTATTTACCGACTTGTTACTTAACAAATCAACTGCTTACAGATAACTGACAGGTTTTACAGTTCACTCTCTTCAACTAAACAAAAATTTTTATACTTGTTTGTTTTTTTTTTTTTATTTTATATTATTATTGTAATACAAAACATATAACAAAAACAAAAGAACAAAATATAAGAAGAATAAAAAAATAAATTGAATAAGAAATAAATTACATACATACAAATATAATTTGCAGATCTGCTTAGTTTTATTATAAACATATATAATATAGATTATTTCCATTTTGTATAAGTATAATATAACAATATAAACATTTATGTGTAATACTAGTATATAATATAATTTCTGTTTCTTTGCAGATTAGCTACCACCGCTTATACAAAATGAAACAATAAACAAGAAAATTTTAATGTATAGCTTGATAATAAAATTATAAAACTTGTTTCGCCGCGCCGAAATATGTACCTGTGATTGTGGTATGCTGACATTTAATACAATACAATTTGTAAATAGAACTTGTTAAATGAAAGTGAGTCGATAGCGACGGCTTGTTATTAAAAATATAAATTTAAAATTTTCTGTTTCCTTTTCTTTGAAAAACTTGAGTGAGTGAGTCGACGGCTTAATTTAAAAAAAAAAATAAATGTGAGGCGCACAGTATATAACCGATGACATTATTTTATAAATGATGTTTAAAAATTGCCATATATTTGTTTTTGTCATTTTAAGACGGCAGGTAAAAATTTGCAAATAAAGTTTTTTTTTTACTTTTTTTTCAAATGTCAAAAAACTAAATGACTTTAGGGTTTACATAATATTATGTATAATTAACATGACTCATTTTTTCGTGACAGACTTTTGGTTTTTTTGACAAACAATTCTAATGTAGAAAATTTCAAGGTAATTATGTGAATTTTTCATATTTACAAAAATTTAACGTTAAATTCTTAGAGAAAATTCAATTTGTCGAACGTAATTTCTGCGAAATGTAACTATTTTCATCTGATATATATAGTCGATTAAAATACCCCAAAAATTAATCAATTCGACATGCAAATTATTTTTTGAAAATCGATTCAGTTTATACGCCATGTGATATAATGTGAGATTTGTTTCTGTTTGACACACATTTTATTAAAAATACCTTGTATGTGGAAAAGCAATAAGTGGCATTTATGCTGAAAATTCGACAAATAAAATTTGATGTGAAAACGAGGCCTACCATATTTATTGTAACCAGAGTATAGGAGAAAAAAAAGAGAAATTCAAAAATTTGCAGATTTCTGTTTTGGGAATTTTTGTTTTTACATATGTAAATGTTACAGATTTTCTTCACGTGTTAATTTTTATTTACTCAATAAAACTGTTGCAGCTAATGGAATATAAGTAAATTACCTACCTGTTTTAATAGTGAAACGTATATATGTACATACATATGCATTTTATATTATTATGTTTAGTATCTTCATATTAATGCCTTGAAAACAAAAAATTGCATGTATGTTATACACTTAATGTAAGGTAAGGTATATAATAATATTTACATGTTTCTTGTTTTAATTTTCTGCAAAGCATGATACGAGTGTTACATATTTTATATGCATATTATGCTCAATACAAACTTAAAAAATAAGTGTTATACAAAATTAAATCAAATTAAAAATTTTACTGAACTGTTATACAAAGTTGAAAAATGCAGGCTATAAAATCAAAAGCATCATAATAAAATTTTTAACAAATTAAAGCATGTAGTTTTGTTTGTATTGTTATAATGTATAACACTATACCAATACTTATACGTTTTTGCAGTCGTTATATTCGTGGTATAACAGTAGCAAGAGGTATGTACATATGATGAACGTATTTATTGTTACACATTTTCCATATGCAAGCATTTTTTATTTTGCAGATTTTCAAGTACTTAAATTTCCCAAAATAATAAATCAACAGGTGAAGAAGCATGAGATAAAAAGAAAAATTTTTATTTCCCCAATGTGATATTTTTCATCCTAAACATATGCAAAACTGTTAGTGGAATTAAAAATCTTATCTAGTGACAAAATTAATCGGATAAAATTGATTTGA
Source organism: Condylostylus longicornis (assembly GCF_029603195.1). Taxonomy (NCBI): domain Eukaryota; kingdom Metazoa; phylum Arthropoda; class Insecta; order Diptera; family Dolichopodidae; genus Condylostylus; species Condylostylus longicornis. The sequence goes on from NW_026577982.1 coordinate 4,902,055, forward strand.
ATTTAATTGAAAGATTAAAAATTTTAAAAAATCAGAATGCTTAGTGACTAAATAAAAAATTCACGATATTAAAAATTAAAATAGTACGAAAATTTCGAATATGATATTGTGATGAAATTGTGAATGACTTTATTTTAAAATTGACTTGAGTTCTCGATAATATTTTTTATATTTAAATTTTTATTTGGTTTGTTACATAAAAACCAAAGTTTAAACAATAGCATTTTTACGGTCAGAGAGACGGTACTTAAAAGAAGATAATTTATAATCCTCAAGGAATCAGAATAATTTCGTTACGGAATACGTAAAGCCTTTCCTTTATAACTTTAAATTTCATGAATTATGGAAAGTATCTGGGAAAATATCAAAATTCTCAAACTATTTTTAGCAAATCCAAATCACAAAAATTTGCAAATCTGATGATGTCCTACTTTACGTTTTTAAAACATCTTCGATTTATAGTATACATTTTCAGAATGGGAAGCGTGGAAACTTAAAATTTTTACTTTATTTTTAAATTTTATTTTACATAATAGATGAATTTTTTATATATGTAAACGAATAAATAATTTTTTAAGGAGATCAATGAAACGTATAAATAACAATGAAATCAAAATAAAATAAAATAGAAAATCCTAATTACGTCAAAACTTTTGTTAAAATTTTATAAAAGATTTATTATGATCCCAAAATATATATTGATAAATAACTACCTACCTATATAAAACATTTAAATTAGGGTCTATGTAAACGTGATGTTAAAGTTTTGATGTGTTGGATTAAATATGGGAAATAATATGCAAGGTGGGTGAATAACTGAAAGTGTTGAAATTAATATTGAATGATGTGGAAATTCTAATTCAAAAAAGAGTAATTTTAAATATATCCCTACTTAAATGTTGGAGAATAGAATATCAAAGAAAAATTTATAAATAATTCAAGGCTATAATAGAAATTAAGGTTATTTTTAAGAAAATTTTTGGAAAAGATGTAAAGAAAAAATCCAGGATATGGTTACGTAACTAATGAATACAACCATTAGGAAATATTTAAACCCTTGCAGTAACTAAAGAAAATCATGTGTCCAAAATTCCATTTTTTGGAACTTGAACAAGAAAAAAAAACAATGAATCGAATATAATCTACAAAAATTCCGGATATATACACTGGAAATTACAACAGTTTTTAAAATAAGCACACAAATACCCCATCAATTATTCGAGTATAGGACCTTAGAAAACTTAATATTCCTAAAAATATTAACTTCCATTCCGACATCATTAAAACTATATGTGAAAATTATATCTAACAATTTGAAAATACATATAATATTAAATTATTTTGATTTTAAGAACGGAATTGAAAAGTAAGGGCCTAAAGTTAACATAATTTATAAGCCCATAAATTAAAAAACTGTACTTATAATTATAGACATATACAGATAATAAATGCAACCTCTATGTATAACAACATTTTCTTGTTTGACATATTATATTCCATTAAATAAATTAATTAATAATTAAATTTAATTTTAATTAATTTCTATAATTACTAATAAATTATATTGGTACAATAGAATGAATAAAATATTATAATATTAATTAAACAATGAAAAACATATTTTTTACTTAAAAATTTACAGTCTTTATTATATAATATTAATAATGAGTTGAATACATTTATATACAAAAAAAAAAAAAACAAATAATAATAATAAGTACATTTAATTACATTTTCAAATATTTTATAATATTTTAATTATACAAAAAATAAAAAATATAATACAAAAAAGAAAACTTAAAAAATAATTATAAAATAAATATGAAATTATGCAGAATGTGAATATAAAATAAAATTAACATGGTTTATTGATAAAAAATAATTTAAAATAATAAAGTAATTTAATAATATTAATAAAGAGACCACATTTAATGTTAGGTTAGAATATCCAACTACTTGCTTCTACATTCAAATATTTTAAAAGAATTCCATTTATTGTGAGAGAAAATTTAATCTTATTTTTTATAAAAATTTAAAATGCGCTCCCTTATATCTTTATTAATTAATTACTCTATATGAAAACTTATACAAGAATTAATTAGAAAATTTTAATTTTTTTTTTTGTGTTAATTTATAAGAAAAAAAAAATTAAATTTGTAATTAGAGAATTATTTTAATTACATAATTACATATTAAATAGGGGTTAGTGAATAATTTACCCTTTATTAGATTATTCCATTATTTTCAACTAAAATATTAGGGTAAGTACAAGCTAAAATAATTTAGAAAATAAATCTTCTTACTAAAAACTGAGTTTAACGCCTGATCGTGTATCTCGCTATTTTACTCTTTAATTGAAAAAATGAATAATCTTATTGGAAAAATGAAATATCTATTAGAAAATACTAAGAATTCTGATTTGGAAGTGAATAAACTGTGAAATGAAAAAGCGAGATACACGATTAGGCTGTTAAAATTATTTTTGAAAACATTCATGAGTACAAACAGAAAGTATACAGAATAGTACAAACAGAATTGTCTTTCTAACATTTATTTTCGATATCTGAAATTTCAGTTAAGTTAAAAACGTATCATTGACTCTTGATTTTGAGACAGAAGATTGTCAGAATTTTTTGAATGTTATTACTTAAACTAACATAATATTATATAGAAATTCTTGGATAATCAATATTCTTAATTTCTTTAAAATTAATAATTTATATGAGTATAAGAAATCAGATATTTACACAAAAATAAGAATAAAAAAAAAACATTAAGTGTGTTTAATGAACAAAAGTTAATTTTAACTATTCTAATATACAATCATTATTATATAGAAACTTAAATTTAAAAATCATTTTATAGTTATAGCAGTAACAGGCAGTAGTTAAGTATTTATCCTTCAAATACTCTAATAAAATTTTCACAAAATCTTTTTACTTCATTTATTAGCGCATATTTAATAAAAACAAAGATCTTAATAATATTATTTTTATTAAAGTTATTTGCAAGTATAACAGAATTTTACCTATATATGCGACTGATAGATACAATAAAAAAACTGCAATAACTATTGCACTTAAAGAATTTTTTTATTCAATTCTTAAAAAAATAAATTTAAACATAGAATACAAAAATCTAGTTAAAAAAATCTTTTGTCGCGCCATCATTAAAATAGTAAAGATATTTATGTACTTAAAACGAAAATAATAATTTAAAATTATGAATCAAAAACAATAAAAGGATCAAATAACCACAAAAGGATCATAAAATCAAATTTATTTTCTTTGCAATTACTTGGAATCTAGCTCGATGGTTTTTTTTTGTTTTTTAATAAATTTGATTTCATATCCTTTTTTTTTTGTTTTTGGTTCCGAAACAAAGCAATTATTATTGTTATCTCTATGATATTTTTAAGTTTTAAATTGAAAAAAAAAAAATTATTTACGCTTATTAAATTTAATAATTTTTTTTTTATTTTATTATACAATTCCTGAGCACAAAGAAAAATTGCGATTTTTCTGTATAAAAGTTATGGTTAATGCAATTTTAGTGCTAATAGTTTTACAACAAATAAGAAAAGCGATGTAGGTACTTAACAGTTTATTAATTTTGATTAAACTAATTTAATAGTAATTTTATTAATCTAACATGTACTGTGAAATTGGCCAACAATTTTTTAAAATAATTCAACTTTAAAATTAAAATTTTTAACATTTTAAGAGTCGCATAATATAGATTTCCATATTATGTAATTACATTTCCTGAAAATAAGTTAAATGGTCCTATATATTTAAAAAATAATTTTGTGGAATCAGATGATGTGAAATATTTATTGGAAATATTAATATAAAACCAAAATTTAGAGCCACATATTGTATTTCACATTTCCACTTTTCGGGTAGGAAGAAATGAATGAGTATCATATTACGATATACTTATTCTCCTAATATAATTTTCAAGTACAAAGAAAGCGTACAAAACTGTATTTGTGCAAAATTCAGTCAGAACTCAGTTACTTTGTCCAAGAAAATTATAAGTTTATTGGATATTTTAACATTTTTACTGGATATGCGTAATCATATATGCAAACAAACAACTAAATCTTATTGGAAAAATGACATACATATATAGCTATACATATATGTAAACAGAGCTGTGATTTGAAAGTGACTACGAATTTGACTGGGATACAGAATGGAGCTACAAACTATGCAATTTTTCTTTGTGGTACATTAACTATAATATTACATTATTTCTACAATTATGGTATATATATATAGCTGCTTATTAATTACTAATGTTTGTAGATACAGTTTATATATATGTATATGTATGCATGTATTTATGTATATGGTATTTACATATTTATAAACTATATTATAATAATTATTTTATGTTTTTAAACTGGTTTTCCAATATTTCCACTTCTATATGAATCATTTGATGATGATGTTGATGTTAAATAATCTACATGACTACCATTATTTGATTGTTCTTGTCTTTCTAAAAAACTATCAGCAATAGTTCGATCTAAACCAGTATATGTAAATGCTTTACGATTTTCAGCATCTGAATCAGATTTACGACGTTGTCGACGATTTGCATCCATTTTACTTGAACGTTTTTGACGTGTTCTATTTTGACGTTGTGAATGTACAATATGTTTTGCATAAATTTCTGAAGATGGTCTTGAACCTGGTTGTATAATACGATATGAACCTGGCATTGGTGGTGTTGCACCATATGGTGATGGAAATGGAAATCCAACATTTGGTGGTGGTGGAGGTGGTGCTGCAGCAGCTGGTAATAAAATTCCTGGATTACGACAACCTGGCGGTAACATTTGTGGTGGTAACTTAAATTATACAAAAGAAAAAAGAAAAGATTAATTATCATTTTCACAGAGTTTAATATGCGTTCATACACGAATTTGTATATTTTAGTATCAAATATCTTAAAATAGTATAATAGCGAGTAATTCAACACTCCACGTTAATATAAAAAAGACTTTATACCTATTATAAATATTCTTACCCCATTTCCTGCTGTAGCCGGAACTAGCATAATTGGTCGCGATTTTTTCACAGGAGGTGGTTGAGGTGGAGATGCTCTTTTAGCTGAATACATCCACATAGCCATTAATTTATCAATGTTTTCACCAGAAAGAACCTATCCAAATAAAATATATAAATGTATATTAAAAAATTATTACAATCAATTATTTCCGCCCAGTTTCAAATTTTAGAAGCGATGTGTTATGGAATTTTTAGTTATGTAATTCACTTTATGTGATTAAAACTTCAACTTTCTCTTTGAGAACCAATTGATGACTTGTTACGTGATGACAATTGGAAAGATACTTCTGTAAGAAGTGTTTATGTTGGGGTAATTTAAAAAGTTTAATTTACAAAAAACCGTATATTATTTTCATTTTCTTAATTTTGTCCCGTACAATATTGCAGAATATTATTTTTTATATGTTATTATATAATAACAGTTGAAAACCTGTTATATGTATAACAGGTATTTATACTAATATAAATATTAGTTAAGATACATATTTAGTGTTTATTATTCGCTACATATTGCAAGGGGGTTGAAAAATTTTGAATTTATAATGCTGAAGATAGAAAGCAAAAGCTTTCGTTATTAGAAAAAAAAAACGAGTTGCAAACAAAAATTCCATAGGTACTCGTATATGCAATAATAAAAAAAATATTGTTAAATACTTGATGAATTTACCAGACCAGACCTGTAAGAATTTTCATTCTTAATAGTGTGTTATTGTGAATGAAAAAAAGCAAATTCAAATTCAAAATAATTTCCCATTGTTAATTCACAATAGTAAGAATTTTTTTTTTTAAAAAAGTTTTACCTTTTCTTTTTCTGATGCTGACATCGAATTAAAATATTCTTCAACTTTGTGTTGATTTAACATTGTTGAATTATTAGCAGAAATAATATTTTCCAATAATTGAGCAGTTTCATCTCGTCTGTGAAGTAAAAAAAAAAATATTTAAAAAAAAATGTTTGCCATAATTAATGTTATAAGTATGTAGCTATTAAAAATTAAATGTAATCTAATAAAAATAATTAATGACATCTTGTTGTTTTAGTAATTTTTTCTTACAAAATTAAAATAACCTAAACTTTTATTATTAATACACATACGGCATAACTAGATATTCTAATACATGAGGCAACACTGTTTCTGCAAATTTACATTTTTGACATTTCTTATATAAAAGCACGTTAAAGCTTTTCTTTTAAAAAGATTTGCTTGAATGTGACGTTTGCTGTCACTTTTTATTTTGCTTTCTTGGAAAAAAGTTGTGTAGAAAAACAAGTGTACATTAAAACTAAATTTTTTAATAATAAAAAATAAAATTAATATTTTTATAATCGTATATCAATAAAATAAAAATAAAATTACCAAATTTTATAACTTGATTGCATTTACTTCAACATATTATTCGAGTTTTTCAAAAAAAAAATTTTATCGATTTAAACACAAAAACATTACGGAAAACAGTGTACCTATCAAGTGAATTGGAATTTCTTTGATTTGAGAAATCAACTCGGATTTCTTCATTTCACACTAACACTGCTATTTTTTTTTGTAGGTTTTTAACATAACGATAGTAAAGTTTGATGACCGCAGAAATATTGATGTTTGTTTAACTAAGTAAGGAATCAAAAAATTCTAAATTAAATTAGATTTTTTTTTGTTTAAAAGAAAAATAATGCAGTAATTTGAAATGTTTACGTGGCTAAAAAACTAAATTTAAAAATTTATAAATAAAAAAGAAAATAAATGTATTATTATAACTTTTACTTTTCCAACAAAGATGAATCATAATTTTATATTTTCAATCAATAAAGTGTGGCAAATTAAGTGTAAACTTTTTTCACATATCTACATTCACAACATTTAATTTAATGAAAATATTTATTTATAGTAATAACGCGCTAGTAAAACTTAGATAAGAGAAAAAACTGAATATCGGTTTTGGTTTTTGATTTAAATTAAGAACAAATTCGAAAATGTTTGGAAAATTCCGTAATCGTTATATGTCTGGTTTACCACAATTAGTGGGACCGGTTTCACCTCCAATTTTACATCCCCAACCACCATATTCAATTTCTGGTAATAATAGTGGCCGTCCTTCAAACCGTCATCTTCCTGATAAATTTTCATATTCACGTCCATCCTTTTTACAACTTCTTACGTTAGATGAATTAAAGGCATCAGCAGATCATAACGTAAGACCAATTATTGTGCCCCGTGATATCAGCGTTTTACCATGGAATACGGGTTATGCTGAATGTGTAAATTCTGGTAAGAGTGAATGGAATGAAGATCAAGCTCAATTTTGTCGACAAGTATTAAGTCATCCATTAAAAGAACATCCTGATTTACCATACATATATTTCGGAATTTTTGATGGTCATGCAGGTTATGGTGCAGCATTAGCAGCTGCAAATCAATTTCATCATATATTGCATGAAAAATTGGTTGACATCATAGATATGTTAATGCCAAGACAAGAAATATTACAAAGAAAGCCAGATTTTCCACATCCTATTAATTTTCAGAGAACAGTTACAAAGGATGAACTAATAATTGGTGCTTTAGAAAGTGCATTTGTTGATATGGATGCATTATTAGCTGAAGATAGATCAAAATATCGAAATGCTGGTGGATGTACAGCATTAGTTGCATTATTTATATATGGTAAAATGTTTGTTGCAAACGCCGGTGATAGTAGAGCTGTTTTATGTCAAAGAATTTCAAGTGAAGTATTGAGAACACATCAAATGAACTGTGGCATGGGTGATGAGGAAAAGCAAAACGGTGAAACAAGTAACGGAGAAAGTGAACCAATTTCAAAACAGTAAATCATTTTCTTTCTCACATTAAAATAATAATCTATAAATTTCATATTTTTTTCAGCCAAGATAAAAAACATATGCATATATTTCCAATTCCATTTTCATATGATCATACACCAGATACAGAAAGACCTCGTTTAATGTCTACAGCAAAATTAAATCCAGTATTAATGGGTGGCGAATATGTAGCAATGGAGTATGCCAAACGGCCTGTTGTAAAAGATTTAGGTCAACGGATACTTTATCGCCAAGGAACAATGAAAGGTTGGGCTTACAAGACTTTAACTCATGAAGATTTAAAAATGCCAATTGTTACTGGTGAAGGAAAGCGTTCAAGATTACTTGGTACAATTGGCGTTACACGTGGTTTTGGTGATCATGATTTAAGAGCTCTTGGTAGTGGGCTACCAATTAAACCATTCCTATCGCCACATCCCGATGTCATTTATAGAGATTTATCAAAAGTCATATCAATTATGGATGACAATAATCAAGATGGTGATTATGGCATTTTAATTATGGCGACAGATGGATTATGGGACGTTGCAGATACAGAATCTGTTAGTATGACTGTATTTAATACTTTATCAAAATATCCAACAGAAAAACATCGTTATACAATGGTTGCTCAAGAATTAGTAGCTAAATCACGAGGTAGAATTAACAATTCGGGACATTGGCGTTTAGCAGATAGTAAAGCAGCTGCAACAGTTGATGATATATCAGTTTTAGTTATACCAGTTTACCAGTATTATAGAGAATATTTAGATTGGGAACGAAAATGCCGAGAAGATGCCGAACGTAAGCGTAAAGAACAAATTGCTGCTGCAGAGGAAGCTGAACGTAAGCTTAAAGAGGCTTCATTTGCAGCTGCTTTAGCTGAAGAAGTTAAAGAGAATGGATCTACAGGAAGTGAGGGTGCCGATGAAGAAAATGATGAAGAAAACGATGATAATGACAATGAAACCGAAATAAAAGATAGCGAAACTGAAAAAGAAAATAAAATTAATATAAACGAAAGTGAGGCTTTAAACGATATTAATAAGAAATTACAGGAAATAAATACTGAAATTCCGAGTGATCTTGATATAAATGAAAGCAACTGTGATATTGATGATGTTGAATTTAATGTCGAAAAATCAATAACTGCAGTTACAAATGATAAAAATAACTTTAATGCTGATAATAACGCAAATAATTCCAGTTAATTAATTATAGATTTAATTTGAAAATAATTATGTATTTAAAAATATAACATATGCAGAACATATTTGAAAAAGCTAGGCTTAATTAATTATTATACATATTTATGTTCTTTAAGTTTTTTTTTCCAATTTATTTAACAATTTTCAATTTAAGACGAATTTAGCTATGTTTCTTTTTTAGAAATATGTTTGAAAAACTTAATATAATGAAATATATGATTTAAGCACAATAAATTATGTATATATATGTATATATATTGAATATATTTATATTTATAATGATATATAAATTAATTATAGCTTTAGAATAAATATTTAACAAAATGTTCATTAAAGTAAAAAAAAAAAATAACAAAAAAAAAATAAATATTCTAATCTAAATGAAAGAAAAGCAAGCAAACGATAATAAATGAATTCAGATTTTTAAACATTATAAAATTAATTGAGAATAAAATTAATTTTATAAAAATTAAACGTTTAAATTTTTAGCTAGATAAAATAAAATAATCAATAACAATAATATTAATAATAATAATTGATACAAAAAAATTATAATACCATGTCTAGATTTTAGAAAAAAGTAAAATGAAAGAAACAAAATAAAAATTGAATAAAACGAAAATTCAAATAAAAATTTTTAGAAAAAAAAACATTTGAAACTTATTTGAACAAAATTCTAAATTGAAATATTATTTTTTTTTTGTTTTTGCAATTTTGTTAATTTTTAATATCGTATGACAAATAAACATATAAAATTTTTGCAATTCACATTTTACGAGTTGTTTGTACGAGCATTAAATGAAAACCCATAAAATATATTTTCGGGGAATTTTTGTCGATCAATTTTTTCGTAAATTTTTTTTTTTTTTTAAGTAGGTTTTTTAATAAACATTTTGCCTTTTTTTACACTAGCAATATGTTGCTCCTTAATTATTAAATAACGTCTTTATAAATAATTTAAACTAATTTTCAAAATTAATCTTTAATTAGATTTTTATAAAAAAAAAATTATTTTTATCTTATCCTCAAAAGTCCTATTGATCTACATATGCTAATTAAATTAACATGTAAATATATATACGTATTTATATAGATATTTAACTGCAAATTGCTTTACACCTACATTATAGGTGTTATATTTGATAATAGAGTAATATCAATATTGTTATCAGTTATAAGTATTTATATATATGACATACAGACCAATAGTTATACATTTTTGAAAAACACAATTTTTAATAAACTAAATACTTTCCGAAACTTATCAAAAATTTGTAATAATTAATTGATTTATATTATTCATAGCATTACAAAATTATTTCGGAAATTAACTTCATTTAAAATATTTTAAAATAAATACATATATTTATTATTATTACTTATAATAAATTCTTAAGAATCAATTTTTAGTTCTTATCGATAAAATATTCTAATAGCTTACAAAATTTACTGATATTAATTCTACTATCAAATTTAGATTAACTAAAAAATTTGTTTATTATTTATTAATTTATTAATTTGTATAACACTATATTTGTTTTCAGTAAATTTGTTTGGTCAAATCAAATTTAATTTAAAATAAATAACTTAAGAAAGTGAATCTTGTTACGGCTCAAAATTAGAAACTTATTACTAGTAACTTACAACAAAAAAAATTTAGTTTTAATTAAAATTTTAATTATGTATTGAGATTTTCTATTCATAATGTTAAGGTTAACTGGCTATTTAAACATTCTACAAATATTAATTTTTTTTTTAGATTCTTATAAAACATGTTTAAATTGAAGAAAAATATTCAAATTTTTTATAATTGAATATTAAATTTCGAAATTTTTAAAGAACTAATGATATTGTACACCTGCATCATTTTTTAATATATTATTTTTCTGTTTAAGATGAAAAATATTTTCTGTACGTGCCTTATGTGGAATATACTATTGCATTACTATAATAGTTTAATAATATTTTGATTTTTTAAGATTAGATTATCTTCTCGGATTTATTTGATTTGGTCTCTGTCTTTTCTGTGATTTAATATTTACTGAATATTATTCAATATTTAATTATCATATGTGTTCATTGTCATGGTGTAGGTGTAAGATTCTTAGTGAAAATTTTCCATTAATTTTTATCATTCAAATTCATTTAATTTTTTGTTATTATAGCTATTTCATATATCAAACACACAAGAATAACAAAAAGGCAATTTGAAAAAAAACCTCAACCATATAGTTTAAATGGCCATTTAAATGACCTGATTACATAAATAATATAACAATAAGTAGAAGTTACTCTAGAATTTAAACTTGATAATGGAATTTCGTTTCTATTATTTTTCAAATACGCACGCTTATTTGATTGTAATTTGAACTACTTTTTTTCATTGTAAAATTTTTATTTTCATTTTTGTTTTTGCTTTCTTATTCATTATTTATTTTCTTTATGATTATTTTTTTTAATTTCTTATCGTTTATTTAAATGCTCCTTTAAATTTAAAGTCTATACGTACTGTATGTATGACTTGTTATCTATGGTGCAATGAAATTTGCATTAGTGTTGAAAACTATCAAGTATATATTATGTATTTTTAATTTAATTTTTACTTGCATATTTACAATATGATTACGAATGAATGTGGTTACCATATTTTGAAAATATGAAATTACGTAGGTACAAACTGATTAATAAGGAAAATAATATGAGCTTCATTTCAGAAGAATGGTATCAGTTTATTATATAATTTGATAAATAACATTTAGAACTGCACCTACATATGTACCTACATATGCAAAATGTTAAGTAATATTTTAAAAGCTAATATCCGCATACCTCCAGTATGAGAAACTCGAAATAGTATATACATAAAACAATCAATTTTTAAGATGCGATTAAATAACTTTAATCATTTACTAATTCTAAATAGAAAAAGGATTAGAAATTCATTAGAAAAAAGATCAATAAGAGGATGAAGATCAGAAACAGCTGTTATTGTTTCCTTATCAGTTCATAGATACAAAAGTTCAAAAAACAATCATTTTTAGTTCAAAAATTCACCCAAGCCTCTATGTTACAAAAATTAACTTAGGTGAAATATCGCATTCTATATAGTTTATGCATAATTTTTGACGAAGCACTTTATTCCGTACCAAAGATTTAATGACAATAGAATCTTGATGAAACACCAATATTCTAATTTTGGTTAACAGATATACAGAATTTGTATGTTTTAATAGCTTAGAAATTTAATCGCAGATTGCCTTTCTTATGCCAAAGTCTTTAAAAACATTTCAAAAGTCTTAAATGACATAAGACAAAGTGTATAATTAATTTATTATTCTAGTTTTAAAATTCAATTCACATTTCCTGATTAATATTAATTGGAATGTTGTTGAAATTTTTAGTCAGACCTAAACCAAAAATTTACATTAATGCTATTACTAAAGAAAATTGTCGTATTCTTATTGTAAAAGGTAAGAAAATAATAAAAATTTCAATTAAAAATTTTGTTTACTGGATAATTTTTAAATAAATAAATGAAAGAAGTCTATTAAGAAAAATGTAACTTCTGATATGAAATTATACTTTACGAGATTTAAAAACACGAGAGTTCCTGAAATATTTCTACTGCCTCATGTTACTGTTAATAAGATTGATTTATTTTAATTAAATTGCACTGTTGAAAATTTTTTAATATAAAAGTTGTTAGTAAAATGCACATTTATATTTTTCTAGCTTAATTTAATAAAGATAAATAGCGTAAAATACTCAATTCTAATCTAATTTAAAGCGAATATTCGAATTAGGTAACTATTGTAAGCTTTTGACTGATCTATTGGCTGAGTGGCCTACTACAAGCATTATATTAACCAGAATTATTAAATAAAAATTCAAGTACGGTGAGATGATCCCATAATTTTGTATTAGTTGATGAGAGTAACTAAAAAAATATATTCAAAATTCAATTAAAATAAATTATGTAAATTCAAATTTCATCATTAATTTCAAATGTAATTTTTATAAATGACAATGTAATTTTTTATTTTTCAAGAATTTTCATCTTAATAGTATTAAAAATTTTTTTAATTCCTCCATATAATCATCAAAAAATATAAATTTTAAAGCTGCATGTACTCATTATTATTCACCTAAATTTTCAAAAATTTCTTTAAGAAGGTTTTCACTTAATTTAAATAATGCGCAAATTTTGCTTTCCTCTAAAAAAAAAAAAATAATTAAAGTATTTTTAAAAAATTTATTTTAAAATTCAAAAAAACTAAATTAGGAATAAAAATATTTGCATATTTTAAAAAATGAAAATCAATTTGTAAGAAAAAGAACTTTCTCAAAAAAATTTTTTATGCCTAAGTATATAAGTATGCGATCTATGTATATCACAGGCACTCGCGCACACAATTTGAATATTTATATGCAAAGATAGATAAAACAAGACACCGTGTGTGTTATATGTCCAATTTATGAATTTAATAGTTCTTCATCATATACTCACACCTCACTTTCGATCGTTTTTATCATCAATAATCGGTGGTCCTACCTATAAAGTATAATAATAATAAAAAAATTAAAACAACAAAAAAAAATAAAATAATTTTTGATTTCTTTAACCTAAAAACTCTTGGTGTCTGCTATATACGAACATTTCAATTCATCATCATATATTTACTTATAAAAATAATGGTTAATGAATAATAATAATAAAAAAAAACTAAAAAAAAAAAATAATAGTAGTAAGTAATGATGATAATAACAAATATAATGCCTCCTACTTACCCACTTTCCATTTTTAGGAGTCTAATAAAAAAAAAAAAAATAAAAAACAGAGAAAACGAAATGCAAATATTTTGATCCGAATACAAAAAAAAGTTAAAATAATATACGCGATATAATTTTTTATAATAAAACATAATGTAAAAATATTGCGTCTGCACTCATTCCATATTAAAAAACGTACAGCGTCAAACAATTTATGCGTTAACGCTACCTATATTTCATGCGACACTAGGTGAGAATTTTTAAAATATCATTATCAGTTTCGGATGTATAATTTACTTAAGAGCGTTTTTCTCATTTCTTATCAGATTTTGTCTGATAAAAAATGTAAATACGTGAAGTTCAAATATTACGATATTTAAATTTTGTAAATTTAATTATGGATTTTTAATTTTAATTCGAAATCAATAATTTTTTGTACGTCCTTACTTTATCGTACTACAAAAAAAGAACAAAAAAAAATTAGACGTTTAATACAATTTATGAACAGGCGCAGATCAAACCTCCCATTAAGTTACGTTAGTTTATTATTTAAGGTAGTTTTTCACATATAATAGTACTAATGCGAATTACGGGCTGATATTACGGGATTTACTTAATTTTATGTTCTTTTATTGATATGTCTTTTAATTATAGTTTAACTTTGAGTAAATTGCCTTCCATATTGTGTTTGCTATCTATGCACTGTATGCACTATAAAAAGTTAAAAACTAATAATAACTTTTTAAGAGGCCAACTATAATAACTCCTCCAATATAGCTCAATTCTTTGGTTATAACACAAATAATAATTTTTTCACTTTTATAAATATTTCTGAAATTGAATGTGGTTATAGCAGTTTTCTCTTCTTTTTGTTTCTTTTAAGCATTTATGAATATTTTTATTTATAATATTAATTTTGTATAAATTATAACGTAAAATAATTCATTTATCTAAAACAAGAAAAAAGTCATAATAAAAGTCAAAATTAATTTTCTGAATTGTTTTAATTAATTCTAATGATTAATAATTGATTATTTAATTAACTTTCGATTTTATATGAAAATTTTTTTCAAATTTTTAATTTAAATTTTTGATTTTTATGCAAATATGCCGATTTTTTTTCACCACGTGGCAATATAACATAAATGTATAGAATTAATAATAAAACATAGTGCTAAATTTAGTTATAAGTTGAAATGGTGGTATAGCCGTTTGATGAAGTATGATTTCGTTTTGATGAAGTATAATTCGGGTTCGATCAAGTATGATTGCAATTCGTTGCTTTACACTCATCAAATCATAATTTTACCCTTCCTTGTTTAAAGTTTTAGGAAGAAAATATTTTCTTTGAGTCCATCAAAATTAAATGTTTTTGTTTTAGTTCAATGAAATTAATAAGTATAATTGTATGAAACATACCTATATACATGAATAGATGTTTTAATAGGTGTAAACTTCAAATATTTACTTTTCAAATTTTTTTTCTTTGTATTTTGTGTAACGACAATGACATGTAAATTTTGAACTTAACATTCTGTTATTGAATTAAAATTTATTTTAAATTACAAAATACAAAAAAAAATATTCTTTTATTTAATGTTAAAATCATTCAGTATCTATTCAAAATAATAACATAATCGAAATTTTTTACTTCCCATATTGTCGTAACGTAAATAGTGTCATGAGAATTTTTAAGAGAGATCAAAGAAATAAAATGGTGAAAAAAAAAAAACAAAAATTCACCTTCAAATTAATTCAAATCATTGCGCAAATCATAATTTTCATTTCATCTTAAAAATTCATTATCGTCGCATCATTAGAAAAAAAATTTTATTATTAAATAATATATGTACATATTTCATGTGTTGTACGAATACAGGGTGTTCGAATTCGAATGCTTTCAGTAATGCAGTGTGCGTTTGTATCCCATACCTTTAGAAATAAAGGTTTTAAATAAAGTCTAGAACAAAAATTCATTCTATGAAATCTGTAAATTCGGTATTTGCAGAAAACATGTTTGATAATCTTAGTTTGCAGTTGTATATTTCAAATAAAGTAGCGCAAAACGATAAAGTAGTTAATAAAAATTTAGCATTGTAGTTTCGGTTTTTTCGCTACGCTGTTTGCTTTGCTATTGCAAAATTAAAACTCATGTTTTATGATTTGGATCTATTTGGATAGTACTATGTTAATACCGCATTTTGGGATGTCAGGGTATCCTACATGTTAATATACCCTATACATTACAACTGTTTATATTTATAGGTAGGTATACCTATATTTATATACATACATACATATATTGGTACTCGTATAAGCTTACAAGTTATTTAAGCCTAATATTTTAAAACAATAATCATTCGAAAATCATAAATAAACGAAGACGAAAAGAGAATTAAAAAAAAATTCTTCACATACTTTTAAAAATCTCATTTTTCAGTTTTCAATACGTATAAAAATTTTCTATTTAACCTCAATTTATTTATTGTTACATCAAAGTACGTAAATGCATGTGTATATACAAAATAAAATACACACTTATGTATTAAAATTATTATTCATGTACCTTTAACATAGTTATAAGACAGGTGTATTAATTGAATTCTCATTACCTTATTTTATTTACTTTAATGACATTAAGGTATTTAAAAAGATTATAACGGTATTCAAGTTAAAGAAAAAACATTTTTTTTCTCTTATTAATAAATCAATCAATTAAATGTCAAAAGTTGAAAACATTAAAATATTTCAAAAGCAAGTATGGATGTGTACAATGTACAAATAAAGGTAGAAGTATTCGCTTGTACGACAAACTTGAATGATTTTGCAAAGACTTTTATATTTTAAAGTAAAAATATTTACATAAAGTGAATGTATGAAATTTATATTTTTAGCTCGTTATTTGAATCGAACACCAAATTAACATACACGATCAATGACATCCATACATATGTATATACATAAATTTTCTGTTACATTTCAAATGGTATTAAAATTTTTTGAAAAAAATTATTGAAAATATTAAACACTTATAAAAATAAATTAAATTATTCTAGCCTCTGTGAGCGTCTTTTGAATAATACATGAGTAAAGAGTAAAATTTTTGACAGCAATTGTTTTAAATAATATTGCAAAAATGGGAAAATCCTCACAAAATATCCTTGACTTGAAAATTTTAGTACCCTATCTAAACGATTTAGCAATTTCAAATTATATAATGAATTGAATATTAATACCATATTATTTTGCACTTTTTAAGTCAGAATATTCAAATTTTTCACTATGTAATGAAATTTTAAAATTGTTCAATAAAAATAAATATTTGTAGATGAATTTGGTTAAAGTTTTGTTTGTCTACAAGTAAGGTCCAAAAAAAAATTGAAAAAATGTGCATATTAGTTTTGCTCTATCCGTGTCCGTTCGAGTGTCTGTTTACAAAACTTCTGCACCCTGCAAGACAAAAACCTTTAATTTTATACATGAATAAATCTTTACTTTAGAAACTTAGCTCCGCAGAAAAAAAAAAAATTTCCTCAAAGTCCTAAAAATGTCATTTTAAAAAAAAATTTTTTTCTACCTCCATCCCTTCTCAAGTTGTTGCCCTCCGAAATTGGTAAAATTCGAATTTTCGGCTTCTTATATTTCCGAAACGGTTTGCAATATGTTGAGTTAGGAATGAAAGGAATTTACATAATCCTGAGTTACAATGTGTAACATCTTAGTATTTTCACTTGTTGAAGAGAAAAGCTCTACTTTACGAGCCATTGGTTTGATCCTACTTTATCTCAAAATGGAATGTGTTGAGAAAAACTGATTTCTAATCTAGAAATTTACTAACCATGTAAATTGTACTTTAAACAGTGAAAAAAAAATTTTGGTGATCAATTGATTTTTGTACTGAAAACTGCAGTATTTCATAGCTACATATTTTTGGTAATACCACTAGAATTACCAAAATACAAGAATATAAAGTAAAAAAAAAATCTCATTTTTTTTGTGTAAAATCACAAAACAATCGGATAACCGTATTATCACATCTACATACGCATGTAGATGCGAGGGAAACCTATAGTGTTTTACAAATTATTTACAAGTTAAGACTTAGTAATAAAAATAAAGTCAACACTTTATTTAGAAGAAAAAATAAAATAAATTAACAAAAACAAAACTGAATTTTAAACACCTGTTGAAAGTGAATAAAAAAAAATGTAAAAAAAATTATCTTGGTACTTCATTTTTGGTGCAAAATAAATTACATTGTTGGTGTATGACCAAAAAAAAAATACAATGCTCTGGGTGCATACAAAATTACCTGTTGTTTTTCAAAAGTAGGTACGTACTTTAATTTACTTGTTACAGTTTTTGTAGTTTTTTTTTTTATTGCCAACACTACCTACATATTTTTTATATTTACTATTTTTACCCAATTTTTTAATAGTTAAATTTTAATTACCGTTTTGTTTCTACTCAATAAAATATGCGGTAAGTTTTTTTTTATATATAAATTTTAAAAAGTGAATTTGTTATTATAAATACAACAATTTTTTTATATCTTAATAAGTTTATGACCTACATAATAGTTTTATGGATATTAATGGGTATTATAGGGCACAAAAAATACAAATTGAGAAGTTACAATTGATACCTGAACTTTAATTTCTTGTATTTCTTCATAAACAGTGAACAATTCGCATTGCACTTAATTAAGCTATTATAAAAAAAAAAAACACAAATATTTTTAATTAAAGAATACATTTAATGCATAATTTAATTTTATTGATTAAGAAATTTTTAAATTTATTGAAAACAATATTAAATTAAATAAAATTGGAATGGTATTGAAAGTAACTATTCAAGATCTATTGTAATCTTTATTGAAATTTAAAAATAATTAAAATAATAAATACTTTTTTTAATAATATTAAAGAGTCTAACAGTGCAAGAAGTTAAAAATCAGAGCGTGTAATATTGTTATTCATATAGCATTTTTTATTATTAGTTATTGTACGTGCAAAAATTTATTATAGAGCGAAGTTATAATAAAAATAATGGATTATTTAAATCATAAAAAAAAATTATTTATGGTTTATCTATTAAACTGATAGGTTTAAATTTAATCACGGAATATACGTACATACATCTGTAAATAAATATTGTTTTTCTCCATACAAATTATAATAATTTGAAAAGTATATAGTAAAAGTATTGCAATTCTTTTGTTATTAGTTCGGATATAAATATTATTCAAATCAAAATATCAAATCAGAAAGTTATAATAGCTACGTGCAAAAAAAATAGTATGCCACGCTTGGAGTCCAATTGTAATCTAAATTGACCTCACATTATGGATTTACGTAATATTTGTGTGTACTACACGCATTTGTACGTCGGGGAAAATTTGCATACTTTTTTGAGAAGGTTTCCGCAGTTAATCTAATTTGATTTAAAATTTAATACATTTTTTAATTGTTAACGTCCATCTACGTCCTCTTATCAAACAAACTTCACTAGCAATTATTGATGTTCATAAGTTCCTTTCTACAATAATTTTAAGTTAAATTCCTTTGGGTGTTATAGAAATATATAAATTATAAAAATATACATATACATATATAATAAATAGGTGTAAAAGAATAAATGCAAAGTTGAGAGTTCGGCCTTTCCTTTTTCATTTAGTTTTTATTTTCACAAAATTTACTTGAAAATTTTGTTACTCTTGCAGGGTTTTATTAAGCTGAAGCAAATTGGGGTTCAAACACTTCGAAATAATTTGGCTTTGTATCATTGTTTTATGATCAAATTTATTTGCTACTTGCAATTCTTTCTAAACATCAAGTGCAATTCTTTCTAAACATCATGTGCATTTCTTTCTAAACTGCAATTTTAAATTATATGAAACAACTGTAAACACACACATTTGTATACGTACAAATATTTTTGTATAATTTGGTATTATGTAATTAAGACCAATATTATATGTGAATTTTAAATTCACTCAAGTTTATACTTACTCCGTAAAAATATTAAATTATTCAAATTCCAAATGGAACGCGTTATGAAACCAATGTCTAAATTTTTTCTTATCAATATCAAAAATATTCAAGTCCCGCCAAAAGTTTCTTATTACATTCCAATCAATTTATTTTTTCTTGTTTTTCTGTTTTGAAATACTGTTGAAAAGTATAATTATAATCGGTATATAATTAAATAAATTTTAATTATTTAAACAAAAATATTATAAATAGCTATTTTTATTATTAACCTTACAATGTCATTTTACTTATTCTTGAATTTTTTGTTTTCATTTATCAATATTTACTCTAAATTTATGAATTTTCATTTCTAGTGATTTTTGTTTTGTTTCTTAAAAAAACAACATAACCTTAAAAATTTTAATTGAAAATTTTGTCAATTGTCAAGATTTTGCCCTAAGAGCATAAACGTACGTTTCCACCTAAATTGTAATTCTCTTCTTGTTTACTATTTGTTTGTGTACTTATTTACAAAATTTTGTAATCAAAAAATAAAATCCAATACAAAAAACAAAAGAAAAACCTCTATAATTTTAATAATAAGTTTTTGTTTTTGTTTTCAGATTAAATTAATTGGTAAACTCATAAATAGAAAGGTCAGTTTTTTTCTAAAAACAAAAATTATTCAAAGCCAAATACAAATTAAAAATATTGACCATAAAAAATTATAAAGTATGCACACAGATTTTTACTTTAAATTGCAATGGTTTGGTTTGTTAAGTGGTGTGTTTTTATTTTTTTGTTCTTTTATGTATTGAAATCGAAATTAATGGCTTACGATATTTTGAAATATTAAGAAAAAAAGTGCTAAAAGCAATTAATATTCAATGATTAAAACATCAAAAGAAAACAAAAAAATTCAAATATTCCCACCATTTTTTTACTTCATTTTTTGAAGTAAAATTTGATTCTAAGTTTTGTTGATAAATTAACAAGTTGCTAAATTTTATCTGTAGTTGTTTATGTAATTTTAAAGTTTATGTGGAAACCTTTGGGTTACATAGTTTGAATATTTTAACTATGTTGAATTGAAATTATAATTAACAACTTGAATGTTATACATATTTGGAATATCAAATTCGATTTATTCAAGAGCATTGTCATTTTTATATTATATATATATATATATATATATACATATAATGGAAATTTTTGATTCAGTTTTAAACTGATTTAAAATGGAACACTGTTATATAAAGAATTTTTTACATAGAATTAAGAACTAATTTGCAAATTTATGCATCCAACATTTGACATTTATTTGTCATAATCTTATCTTTTGCAATAAAAACGCGTAATTGTAAAAACATTCCTAAAGCGGTGAACGGCAACGGCGCATGATTTGCGTTGTTAACCAAAAACAGCGGAACGGCAAAATAGTATTCTACATATAACGTCAGACACATATTGAAATAGATAAACAACCGCCATCGGTAAAATAGGAACCAAGGTTATTTTACTGAAATTCGCCATTAAAACTCATGTATTCCATATAAATTCTCACATTTCGTCACGGAAAATCGCTTTTATGCTGTTTTCTCTTAAAGACTTTCTTATGTAACTAATTCTTGTTAGGAATATTATGAGCTCTTTAAAAGCAAGGAAAAATATGAAGGAATCGTAAAGCTATTTATTCCAAAATATAAGTTCGATATTTTTATAATGGTTTACTAAACAAAACCCCATTTTAAAATTCTGCATATGATTGTTTAACTATAATATTATAATTTTTAACATGTGTTATACTTGTCTGAAATCAAAGTACGGCTGTAACATAAATTTTAGGCTATATACTAACATAAATACAAAGCAATTTTAGTAGGTACTAATTTAAAGTTTATTACAAATTAAAATTTTGATTCATTAAAATAATCATTTAAATAGTAATCCATAAAATACACAACTGCTTAATAATTACGTACACATAATGTTTGCATGTTGGTTTGTGACCCGATAACTTTATACTAATAATTTTGAATAAAACCTAATTTGAAAGTTACCACCAACCAATATTTTAGTTTTTATGTGTATTGTTTTTTCTAAACTACATCTATGCACTATGGTGGAATAGTTGTGGTTTTTGCTTTAAAATATTTTTTGAAACTAACCATTATAATATTGTTAACTACTATTTCTTTAGTTTTACCTTTATTGAATATTTAATTGATTTATGACGCCATATTGAGTAAATAACATGTTTTTTTTGCATTGTTAAGAGTTTTACTAACTAACTGTTTAATGGTGTATTAGAGCTAGTAAATACAGTATGTATGTTTTTTTTATGTTTTTACTTAAAAATATTTTATAGGTATAATAGATCAGTTTAGACACTAGTTTAAGCTTTTGCAATAAATTCAGTTTTTAACAGATTCTAGTTTCATAATAATATTTATTTTTAAAATAAAAAATTTAGACTATTATTAAATTAAAATTTGATCTATAATGTATTGATCAATTATTGGCGGCCGGTGGTAATTTCGGTTGATACTGGGCAGTCCAATTTAAATATGTGTATTTTGCATATATGAATTCTGACATTTCACATAGGAAAATCGCTCTTCTTCTGTTTTCAACTTAAATGGTCTTACGTATAATTAAATATTCGTTTATCATAAAGGATAAATGCTACTATGGCAGAGGAACGTCCCTTTTAAGAAAAGAAAATTCCGTAAAGTAGCTAATAACTTCGATTTATTTGTAAATGCATAATATTGTAGTAAACTTGATGTAGTTACTTCAATTGATTGATCTAAGTTCATAAAATGAACTGCAATCAGTTTTCAAGTCTTTTTAATTTTACTCTGATCTTACGTTAATTATTTTCTTGAGTACAAATGAAAATTCACAATGAATTATTCTTGTGAATAATAATTTCACTGCCTGTGAACTTATCATTGACAAGAAAACATAATATTTTGTTGCTGAAAAGTACAAATATTTCCTCCATTTAAATTTCAATTCAAATATAATAAAATGTCTTCCTGGATTTTTCTTAAATCTTTAATTTTATGTTGTCTATTTTTTCTTCTATACTTTAATAATTTTTGAATTAATTATAAAAATAAAACAAAAATAATTAATACCTTAAATTATTATAAACTGAACAATTTTACACCACATATAGGAGATTTATTATGGAATTGTATTTAAAGTATACATACTTGTACACGTATAATATAACAATATTGTGAATTGACGTGACTGCATAGTCATATTAGCACAGTATTTAATTAGAGCATTCTTTTATACCTGATTAAATATGGAGTAGGCTAATAATAAATTTAAAAAGCTTTAATTTTCTTTAAAATAATTTGTAAGTAATATTTCTTTGTATGTGGATTATATAAATGCCAATATTTATTTAATTAGAATGGAATTTAAAGTTTAAATATTCTAAAATTTAAAAAACATTTCCTGGTTTAATCTATTTTTTTTATTGTGCTGTTATACAAACTATAATTTAATTAAAAACATTAGAAAAAAGAACAAGAATGTAGAAGGGCGTGCTTGTATTTTTTTTATTATTTTTTACAAATTGGAACTGTGGTTATGGTTATGCATTAACTAAGATCAATTTAAAAAAAATTCTGTTCAAGAATTAAAAAAAAAAAATAATTTATTATTTTTAAGAATTTACAGTTTTTATAATAGATGGAAACTTTACTAGTTAATTTATACTGCAGTATATTTCAAAATGACAAAAATAGTTTCATAGTTTTTCTCTGCATCAATATACCCCTGTGGAAGAAAAATAAGGAAACAACTTTTTCGCAGTTTTTTTTTCGCATACATTGTTTCTAATTACTTATACACATTTGATTGCCTTTTTCGACTTGATTTTTAAGTTTTGTCCTATTTTCATCATTTTGTGAGATACGACCGCATAGCTTTGAAGCGATGTAATATTTAGATAAAAAAAGATTATGTAGCTACCGCAAGCGGCACTGCATGCGTAATTTTTTTTTGTAATATTGTGAATATAATGAATGTCAAATATGATTCAGTTTAATTGTACTGTAAGTTAAGTTTAATGCTAAATTGTTCACTCAGAGTTTTAAATTAAATAATATCATAAATTAATTCCTAAAATCAACTAATAAAAATATTAATTAGCAAATGAATACCAGCATTATTGACTTTAAATAAACGAATACTTTAGAATTGTTCAAGAGGTACTTGACTTTTTAGTAAGAATTTTCCTTTTAAATTACCTTCAAATGTATGTTCAAATGTTTTTATATTACAGTTACTCAAAACTTATACTGAATTCCATAAAATTTTGAATTACAATCATCATCAGAATTGCAAATTTTGAATTGTAATTGCAATTGTACATTTTTGGCCGATCTATTCAAGAAATCAGAAATATCAACATTTTTCATAAACGTTACCATTCCATTAATCTTCAAATTAACATAAACCTTACATACATATATATACATGAGTGTAAAATTCACATACATACATATGTATGTACCTACCAAAAGACGCCATAAATTATTTATATTCCAACATAAACTATATTTACAGCTATTAATCAATTTTAGTGTTTTCTGTTTTTTGCTTTAAATACTTTATGCAATAGCATGCATTTTTTTCACCTTTAATTAAATTTGATTTTGCATAAAATTTTTTGTTCATAGAATAAATTATTAAAATGTAAATTAATCTTGAATGAATTTTCTAGTGTAATCTCATATACATACATATGTACGTACGTGTGTATATAAGAGAATAGTGCATATTTGCTTTAAAAATATCAAAATTGTGTCATATACTTATTAAAAGTAATCACGATTCGGATTCATATTCGATAGGTACTATTGAATTGCATTCTTTTATGAGATTTGTATTATATGAACTATAAAATAATGCACAAACATATACATATACATATGTACATGCCTACTACACAAGACAATTATTTGGATTTTAATCTTATAAACCTTACCTGTGTTTTTCTTGTAAAATTTATAATGAAAAAAATTTAATCGAGCAATAAAGCGATAAAGTGATCTTTTAAAAGCCGTGATATTTTGTAACTTGAATGTATATATATACAGGTAAGTGTATCAATTTTAAAGTATGTATAGCACATTTTAGAAAAAAATTTATTATTGCATAAATTAAATGCAATTTTTATAACGCATTTTTGAATATAAAAATAACAATTTGTCACAAGATTTTTTAATAGTATCTAAAGTTAAAATTTTTATATTTGTATAATATTGTACTTTGAATAATTTTCGGTTCTATTGAATGTAATAAAGGTATACGATATATAGATTATGAATTGTTATGCATACGTACGAAGAGAACTGTCGTGGAACACATATGTATAGTTTGGTGTAGATGAAAGATTTATATTAAAGGTGGAAATTGGTTTAAAGATTTGTAATAAAATTTTTAGAATTTGTTTGTGTATAGTATAATATAGAAGTTCAAGATTAAACGGACCTAAAAATTATTTTCATTCTAGATTGAAGAGATCTAATAATTATTTTAGCACGCGAGTTATTCTTTTATTTAAATAAGTTGTCTAGTGACTATATCTATGGCTGCGAAAGACATTAAAAATTTCGATCAAATTACATGTTTTAGCCTATGCACAATTTATAATCAACATTTGAGTAAATTTTGCAGATTTATCACAAAACTGAATGTTTTTTGTTTTGAATCGATCTAAATATCAATTTAAATTTAAATTAAATTGTCAATCTTTAAGTTCTTTCTGAGCTTTAAAATTTTAAGTAGTTGCAAATAAATAAAATGGTAAATAAATTGAATATAACTGTTTATTTGTTAATTTTGAATAACAAATATTTTACTCAATTGAATTCTAAAATATGAATTATTAATACACAAAAAAACACACATGTATGTACTTATGTGAAAATATGAGTATATTTTCATATTTTGAATGATTAAAATATTTTGACAGATTATTGTTTTTAAGTGTTCACTTCATTAAATGTCATATTTAGATTAAAATCAACCAATTTGAATTGAGAGTAAAATTAAAAATCGTGATTTATTTTCTGTAGACTTCTCATACAAGTAGTAGAAAGATTTAAATTTTAAAAAATAAAAGTATTCAAATTGTTCAAGATAATTGCATTTCATGTCAATGCTAATGAAAAGTTGCCGCTGTATTATTATGTACATATATGTACATTCTAGCGATGGGAGTGAAAAAGTCAGAATTGCATACACGCTTTATTAATATAGGTATTCTTTTGCATATACCTACTCGTGTATTTCACATATTTTGCATATAACATTTTTGTTTTTATATAAAATTAACATAAGAAATTGATTTATTATTTCTATGGAATTTATTCTCATTCTAATTTTAAAATTATTTGAAATTTGTAGGTATGTTTGTAATAAATATTCAAATATATACGACAAAGATTCGTATTGTAAGCGGCCTTAGAGTAAATTATACCAAAATAATGATTTGGATTTTAATTTGTAAAAATGCAGACATTTAGTTAATTTAAGTAAAGTTCACATTATAAACTTGTGTATGAATTTATAAAACATAGAAGTGAAATTGTAATGATTGCTTTTTAAAAATATTCTAATGCTAACATTACTCTCTAATTCGTTTCATTTTCCAATATTCTCCTTTAATTCATTGAATCTTAAACAGTTATTTGCCATATTTTACAAAACTATCGAAAACAGGATACACACTCTATTTCTTTAAGCTATGTTATACAGTATTAAAAAAAGTTTAATTGAAATTTTAAGATCCTTATCACAAAACTGTAAGTTTTTTTTAGGGCGTTCTATTAAGGCCTTACAGTTTGCTTAACAATATTCAATATTCTCCATTTTTAAAATATTTCAGTGAAAAATTTTTTGAAGATTTTATTTTGCAAGAGAACTTATTTCTAAAATTTGTGTGTTAGGGTTAAAATTACAAAGTTTTTATGTAAAAATGTTATGAAACACAAAAATTTTTCTAATCAGTTTATGTAATATTTACAGCTACAGCTGTTAGTTACGCAGCTATTATGTAATATATTCAATATTAAAAATATTAGGACGCTTATGTTCCTACACTCATAAATGTTTATTATACGATAAAATACCACTATTTTCAATAATATTACTTATAAGAATTTCGTAAATTACGTAACTCACGTTTTTCAACTAAATGAACACTAAAATATTTAAAATCTTTAAGTTGGAAGAATTTTCAAGTGTCATTAAGATTTTTATTAGGAATGAAATTAAGCACCTACCTAATAGTGTACGTGTGTGGTTTTTTTTTTTTTACAATTATTAAACAAAATTTATAAATTTACACACAAAAAAAGAAAAAAAGTGAAAAATATATTGCGAACTTACCTTGAGCATAATTTAATCGCTGATTGATAAACCGATATAATGCTTATTAAAAAATGTAAAGCTAATGCAAATATTAACCCACAACCGGCTGATACAGCAGCTTCAGCATTCATTAAATTAAACTGAAAAAAAAAAAAAAATATAAAAATTAATTTTATGGAAAAAAAATTGTAAAAATTAAAATATTAAAAAAATTTTAAAATCATCGTGATATCATCAGAATTTTGGTGTGAAAGTTTTTGGAATGAATGTTGGTACTTAAATGGTAATAATATTATATGTTAATTTAATTTTACGATTAATAAGGTACTCCTACCTCAGTAGTAAAATTAAAGATTAAATTTACTGTAAGAAATTCGTTTTTATTATTTTAGAAGAAGACCTCGCAAATGATTCGCTAGAACTGTGCAAATTCCTTGCGCCAATAATTGCTTATTTTGTCAGTTTTCAAAATTCCCATGCTATCTATACGCACTTTTGTTAACATCAAATTTTAAATAGTCTTAACAATAAATAAACATTTTGGAGCCATTGCTAGAATAAATTTTTAATTTTCAAAATTAAAGATATCGTAGATTTACAGTTAATTCCGAATATTTAAAAGCACAGTTTTAGGAAATTAACTTAAGAAATTCTGGAAGGTGCAAAAATCATCACAATAGATAAAACTCGCAAGAACAACACTTTCCAACCTTGAAGCATTGTAATAAAATTTCATTTTATATTATCCCGTATTTTTTTTTAAAAATTTCATTTTTGTTATTGCTGAAAGCATTTTCAGACAGTTCAAACAGACTAAAATGCATTTGAAAGACCGTTTCTTTTTCTAAAACAATAAAGCTTATTTTATTCTTTAAATATTGAAAAAAAAATTATTTATTTTGTCCTCAAATGAAAAATTTTTTATGATATTTTTATGTATTTTAATATATTTGCCTTCGAAGGTCGAATAAATTTTTTAAAATTTTATGATGAAAATTCGATGAAAATGGAAATTTATTCTAAAAATGTAAAAACCAAAATAAGAGATCATATCAATACAGCAATTATACGAGTATTTGCTATTTTTTAATTAATTTTAAAAATCTTCATTAATTTTGAAAATTTTATACAATTGATAAAAAGATTTAAGAATCAAGATAGTCAAAATATATAGTCATTATATTTATCAGTTTAGGAAATTTATTACTAAGACATTATTTACTTTATTATGGTTATTCGTAATTCAGTATAGATTTCGATCTCAAAAGTTTAGCAGTGAGAAACAATTGAAAATTCATTTTTAATTTTCAATTGTCGTTTAGTAAACAAATTCTTAAATTCTATTTGTCAAAATTTAGTAAAATATGATGGGTCTTTTACGCCTTCTGAATCAAAATTTGGTAAATTATTGTTTTCTAAACCCATTCAGTTTACACAAATATTTTAATTTCAAAACGAATCTTTTTATTTCTTGCAATGTTTTGCTAAAGTCGATTAAAAATACGATAAAACTGAAAACCTCAACATCTCTTATACTTAATAAATATATGAATATACGATAAGAATCAATTTTCGCTTGTAAGTACACAACATTCCCGAAAATTGGAGAATAATCTGCAATTGAAATTGTATTGTTAAATATCCCAAAAATCAAGTTGACGTTGGTATGTGGTAATCCAATTGATGTTGGGCTTCGTTTAAGAGGGAATTTTTTTGCACCATCAAAAAATTTTTTGAAGACAACTATATCAACTATGTGTGTCTACAAGTCAGTCGAAATTCAGAAAATCCATGTTATTGTATTAATATTATTTCGGACCTCAGTTATATTCAAAAATAAATTATGCTTTTACGTTCAAGCTCTTATATAAGTATAAAATTTACTGTCGTATGCGAAAAATTTAATCACATTGTAAATTAAAAATTAAAGAACTATTTGAATATATTCGAGTTTGAAAAAAATATCAATAAAAAATATTTCAATAAATAACATTATTGAGGTCATGGAAGATAACATTTTTAGAGGAATTTAGAATAATGCACCATAATGCACCATGATGCTTCGTAATGCACCTTATTTTGAGCTTTTTTTATATTCTGAAGAATATCTTTTTTGTTGGATCATCTTTGTATTGTAATAAATTCAATATATGTGAGCATATTCCCGCATGTAATCAGTTCGATTTTACGTAATTTTAAACAAATATTTTTTGATGTCATTTTTAATTATTATTTTATTAGAAAAATTAAAATAAACCTTTATTATAATTAATTACCAATTAAAAATGTTGGTAAATTTTATTATTTTATTTTGAATACCCAACAGAAATATTTATAAACACCAGTTTCATAATAAACTAAAGAGATAAATTTTATTTAAAAATTATGTATGTTGTTTGCACACCAGATTATTAATCAATAATCACATATCGTAACTATAAAGAAGCGAGTTAATTTGATTACAAAATTTAAAAATTTTGATTTTTAGAAATAATTTTTAACTAAATTATGAAGGTTATCTTTAATTATAATAAAATTATATAAAATTATAATTTGTAAAAGTAACAAATCTACTACAGTAAATTTAAAAAAAACTCCATCAATTATAATAATTGAAATTTGATTTTTACTTGTATAAATTAAGTGTTTACACTTTAAATGATTGTAATAATTAACTATATTTTATTATGAAATATCTGAATAGCTTGTTATTATGAAAAGTTCATTATAAAATATTTTGGAACTAAACCTTAAAATTCACAACGCATTTTCTATATTAACATTTTAGAACATTTGATTAATTATTCTAGGATTAAAATTTCTGATACTTGTCTGAAGGTAAACTACAAACATTATTAAATTTTAAAAGAAGAAATTAAAATATTTGTATAATTTATTTTTCTCAATTTAAATTTCAGTGTTTTTAATAAATTTGTGTTTGACATCAAAGCTCAGAATATAAGAACATTAATTAAATATTTTGTTTGGTATTCCAAGGGGTTTAAGTTTAAGTAACGATTTACAATTCATGTACAATAGAATAATTTTTTTTTTTAATAACTAACTTTTTTTGAAAAATAACAATATTTTGTTATATAGGTTTCGATCTCAATATAATAGAGAAGTTGTCTATGGTTTTTTAACTTATTCTTGAATTTCCTTTTTTAATTTTTAGGTTAAGAAATGCACAAGTTTTAAGAAAGTTTTAAATCTAATAATTCACAATTTCAATAATTCACAATTTAAAATTACATAATTCAAATTACATTTTTCTCATAATATGAGCTAGATATTCAATATTTTAAACAAAACCTCACAATTGCATAGTAAAATTTTATGTCATAATCGAATATGAAATTTTTTTTTTTATACTTTACTTATATAAGAAATTTAATTATGTTCTCCGATTTTTTTTTTATGTACTTTACAATCATATTGTAATTTGTAGCGACTGATAAATTTTTCATCTTTTGTTATTAGACTTTGAAATAATTTTGTTACAAGAATGCAAAAAAAAACCCATAATAATAACAAATGAAATTTAAATTTACAAAAGATTTAAAAATAATGAAAAGAATGAAAACAAATGTATGTGAACTCGCCTTAAAACAAGTTGAACAATAGATTGTATTTGAGAAGATAAAGAAACAAGTAAAAATTTTTTATAAAAGAACGGTAATTTAATTGTTATAATATAAAAGTAAAGAAATTATGCAACAATTTCGCTTACTTTGAAAAATAATAAAAGTTAAGGAATTTAAATTTAAAAATTTTTTATTTTATAGTTCGTGTAAACACTTATGAAATAACTCGGTAATATAAATGCTTTTAGAAAATATTTCAAGGACAGAATGTGTGCGTTTTTTCTAAATTAGTCGATCGAGTGTTTTAACATAATATTGAAGAGTAAAAATGTAACTATTTAAAGGAGCCGATCATGTATTAAAATATTGATAATAGTAAGTTGCATGGCAGTTATATTTGATTTATTAAGGCACTGTGCCGATGTGCAAGTATTATTTTGAATCCTATTTGAAATCAAAAGGATTAATTACCAGTGCGGTTAAGGCAGAATCGCTTTCGCAAGAAAATGATAAAAAGTAAATTCTTGAATTGTCCTTATTGTAAAACAAACAGGTTGAAAGAAGTTTAAAGCTTTATTTGCTGGATAAATTATATATATTATATAGGAAACCAAATCTGATTACAATAAATTTCGATTACTCACTTGGAAATTGCAAATTGGCATTTCTGCATTGTTTTCATATTGTAAATTTATTTTCAATTCACAATATTTATTCCATAAAATAATTCATTCAATATTCAAATATATTTTTTTTGTATTCAGAAAACATTATAAACGACAATTTGTTTTTGAAATATTGAAAGTACAAGTTTTTTTTTTTAATAATAATTGATTTATCACACTAACAAAGCCATTAAAAAAAACTTGTTAAATATTAGTTAAATTACGAGTATAAAATAATTCGAACATAATTTTAAATTTTCAATAATTTCAACTACAATTTAACATTTAATTAATATTATGGTCTCAACTCTCAACATATGCCTGTATAAATTTTTTTTTTCTTCAATAACCTTAAAATTAATTGTAACTAACCTTAATTAAATCAGATATTAAATTTGTCGTGTACTTACTTATATTTTAAAATTATATGCACATGTATATAGGTTTGTGTCTATGAAGTATAAAATGTATATGTACCAGTGTTTCATAAACATATTGTTATCAATTAATACTAAATTAATATTATTGTGATGTAATAGAAATGTTGTATAACAAATTGAGTGATTTGTACTACTCCAAATCTTCAAAATCACATTTAACTATGATGAGTGAAAGAGTGAGGCCATTGTGTTGATATTAATTTCGTGGAGTTTGCAAATGAGTGGTTTGTGTTTTGTAAATAATTTGTAATTTTTGTGAATGGCACGTTTTTTTGCAACGAAATTAACTATAACACAAATAGATATGAATTCAAATATTAAGAATTTGACATTTATTTTACATAGTGACACCGTGGACGACACTTGCCGAAAGAAATTTTGTATAAGCATGTAATAAATTCCCTACAACTCGCAACTTATTTCTGCGTATATATTCTCTTAAAATCATTGATCACAAAATTTCTTAAAAATAATATTGAGAAGAACTGATTAAATACAAAAAAAATACGTTAATAAAAAACTTACACTTTCTTTTGACCCCATTTCGAGTTGAAAAGAATGTAAAAAAAAAAAACTAGTAAAACAAATCATTTTGTTTCCACCTCGGGTACAATTGATTTTTTTTTTGTGCGCGTTTGCCTACTTTTTTTTTTTAATTTTATTTGAATAATAATTATTTCGAGAAAAAAAGAATGTTGAAGTTTAGTTGCAACCGTTGATTTTTTTTTGTAAAACTGTGAAACGCACAAAAAAATTGAATTTGTTATTTTTTTTTGTTGATGCTTGTAAAATAAAGCTTAGCTTATTGGCATATTTGTTATAAGCTGGCATTACAATATAGTTATAGTGGCAACAGCCAATTGTTGTTGACAGCTTTATTCATTTATTCTATACACATAAAATATTGACAATTAAAGGTAAACCATATAAATTGAGAAAAAAAATTAAGAGATCAAAAAAAAAAATCAGAAATTTAGTAAAAAACGTTTTGAAAAGAAATCCTCCTTGAAGTCACTTTACAAAGACCCAAACACACAGAAACATTTAAAGGTTAAAATTGTTTGGGTTTTTGTTCAGTGGTGGAATAGTTGATGAAGTGAGTATAGTCACAAATAAAATACATTTTATTGCAAAATTAGTTATACGGTAAATACAGATTTGATATTTGAATTCACGATAAAAATTTTTTTAACATATCGTAATGAAATTTTACATATATTGCGGCTTATTTTGAGTATCGAATCACTTAGTGAGAGTGATATCATAAAAGTTTCGAAAATTTTATTATAGACCCGAATCATTTGTATGAATTGATTTGTGTTTATAATAAAAATATCGAACTTCTTACGATAATTATCACTATGATTTAGTAATTCGATTCCCACAATTGGACATTGTTGTTTTGGGTTACGAAACTTAAATGGTTAAAATATTAACTGTTTCCCGCTATTTTATAGAATATTTTCTAACTATTACTCTAACTTTTGTTTTTTGCTTTGTCAACTTGTTGTACGTGCGCCTTATTACTACTTTACTGATTTTCTTTTCAAATAAATTTTGGTAAGAATTAAATGTCATATTAAAGAATTTTTTTCAAAGATAAAAATTTTTTTAATTTTCATCAAAATTTTTTAATTTTTCTTTTTTGTTTTATTTATCGACAATTTTGATGATAAAGCAAATTTTAAAAGAATGAAAAAATTTTTTTTTTTTACTATGTATTTTCAATGACATAATGAAGGAGGTGCAGTAATCTATTGTGAATAAAAAATGAAATATAGTTTATAGAATATTCGATTGTATCAATTTCGAAAGGAGTATAGAAGAATTCATAAATATGACTGTTTACACAACAACTTTTGTATCAATGGTTGGCATACGTTTCGTCCATTTCACTTGCTAACAATCAATGAATGTCATGAAATTTGTTTGTGGCGGTTATAGTCATATTTTTTGCTAAAAATTTTAAGTTTTTAACATACATAGTTAGAATTTTTTTCATTTTTCATATTTCATATTTTTATAGTTTTTTCGACTTACAGATGGCGCATTGGTATATAAATACTTGAGTAGAAAATTACACTTCAGACATAATACATTCCAGAAACCCAATATACATATTCAATAATACAACAATAGTCTGCATAGTTCAAAAATTTTATAAGAATTTAATAAGAAAATTATTAATTTCTATAAAGATGGCCGAAAGATCGTCATCATTTTAAAAATTAATGATCAAAATATTTTATTATTTGGGTGGTCTACATACATATTTATAGTTGGTCATCATTATTTTTAGTCCATCAAATTTAAAATATTTTTTGATATCAAATGGGATTGGAAATTTTATACTTAATTTTCTTTTCAAAATGGAGAATTAATTTAGAAAGTTTAATAGTTAATAGAAAATAAAAATAACTGTAAAATATGCAACAAAAAACTATGAATAGATTATTGTAATTTAGTGACCGTAACCTATTTCATACATATATTTTCTATTTTTAAAAAGTTTTACAAAATTAGATGCTTAGTTTGAGTTCAAATTAAGATAAGTTATACTTAAATTTTAATATGATTCTTTTTTGAATAGATTTTATGATGCTTTATGGTCAATAAAATTTTTTTATGAGCGAGCATAAAGTTCAAAAATAATTGAAAATTTCTGTTTTTTTGTTTTTTTGTTGCTTTGGCATAATTTGTCTTCATTCCTGAGTGCTTCAGTTTTCTTTTGTATAAAGTTTTGAATTCATGTCATAATCATGTGGTAATAAGTTTAGAGGCGAAAACTGTGTCTGTTTTTGTAATTAAGTAGTTATGGAATTTTTAAAAGTATATTTTTGGATTATATCATAGTTGGATTCTGTTAAGGTGTGGATAAGATTTTCAAAAATATTCAAAAAATATTAATGGTATTTAAAATTTTAATCAAAATATTAGAAAAAAGTAATAAAAAAAAATCGATTCTTACATCTTCATTTTGTTCCATTGCATTAATATCACGTATTAAACCGGTACCAGTTAATGCCATTGCTAATGTACTTGATGCAACACATATTAAACTAGCAACTAAAAATCCAGCACGTGATCTACCAACATTTATAACACCTAAAGCACCAGCAATTGCAGCAATACCACCAGACCATATACCAGAACCAGTTGTTGATAATGCCGCTTCTCTAAATAATAATAAACTGCCTAAAGCAACCAATGATACACTAAGGACTAGCTGTATAATACCCAATATTATAAATTTTGGAAATTCTCTTTTTGGTAATACCAGTTTCACTTTATGATGTGGTAATGTAGAATTTGATGATTTTTTTATATTTGATGTATTTTTATTACCATTAATATTATTTGTTGAATTATTTATTGTTGTTGCATTCTTTTTAGCTGTTTTTAACATTTCTAATTTACGTTTACCTTCTTCATCCAATGGTTTTATTGGTATTATATCTTCACGAAATTTTTTAATTGTTTTCTTTTCAGATCCTAATACTAAATCTGGACTCTGGTATATATGATGTTGAACTGAATCATTTCTACAAATACTATCATCATTATTATTACTATTCGATATCATTGATATTTGTGAATTTGTTAAACTATTTTTATTGCAATTTGTTGCATTTGTACTATTTTCCATAGCTGCTGTTTGTGCTTGTATATGATTTGTATTATTATTCTGTTGTTGTTTAATATTACGATCAACTATTGTTTCCATACTGGCTGCTGTTGAACCACATGAATCAATAGTTCGCGCCGGTGATTCTTTTTCACGATTTTCCATTTTTTTAAATCAATTTTTTCTTTTTCTACAAATATATTTCAGTTTTGTTTTTTCTTTTGAAAATAATTGGATATCTGAAATGAGAAAAATAATAAAAATATAATTATAATTTTTTGTAAATATATGTATAATTTATGTAATATTATTAATTAAAATAGTTTTATTATTAAATTGTAATTTTATGTCTCGATCAATTGAAATTTCCAATTTAATATGCAATTATGTTAGAGAGTAAAACTATAAAACTTGTAAGCCTTGATCTCTATGAACTGTATTAGTTTTTGTGATATATTTATTATAATTGGTTGGTATTTTTTCCAACCAGTATATTGTAAATATATTTTTGTTTTATTTGTATGTCGATTATTAAACTGATACTGATGTATTTTAATGTTTTTCAAAGAAAAAATAAAAATTATATTGTGATTTATTCAAAGTAATTAAAATATTTTCTTCAATGTTAAAATTGAAACAAATTTTAAGAAGAAAAATTTTAATAGAGAATTGGAAAATTTTTAATTTTTACATAGAATACATATTAGAATTTTAGTTTTATCCACTAGAATGAAATTAAGCTGTTCATAAATGTTCTTGTAATTTAAAAACTTTCTCTTGTTCGTTCCAATATTTCAAATGAGTTCTCAAAAACTTTACACTCATTAAGATAGAAAGCTGTAATTTTATACAGAAATTTTTCTGAAAGAAAAGTTATTATTTGTATTTATTATGTATGGTGTCTTAGTGTGGTGGCCGGTGCTGCGTACAGCTGTAAATCTCAAAATGATAAGCAAAATTCAAAGAATAGCAAAAGTATGTAAGTATTGGAAGGTTCTTGCACTCAAACTCTGCTCAGGCTCCTGAGATTCTCTTGCATATGGTGTCATTATATATACCGGGCCAGCGGATGGTTGTGAAATTCGCAGTACGATTGGGAGCCCATAACAGTGGTCGTTTAGCAACATGGGCAGATTTTTTACGTTTTAAACTAAATTTTAATCTTAAAATAAAATATTATAATATCTTATTCAATCTTAAATTTTAAATTTTTATTTTGCCACAAATTAAACAAATAGATTACATAAGTGCATAATTTACTCACGTCAAGATTCACTAAATTTTATGCATACACCTACATAAAAGCTTAATTACTCAAGTTACAATGATTAATTAAATTCAAAAAATAAAATGAAATTGTTGGAGAAATCCCTTTATAAAATCTCATCTTAAAACAAACATTTAGAAGAAATAAAACCTATATGACATTAATTTAGATTAGAAAATGCAACAATCTTGCTGTAGATCCCACTTTCTTTTATAGACACTTTAAGAGCTTTTATAAATTAAAATGCAAGTGAATTGAATAAAAAGAAAAGCATTTTTTTTGTATTTAATTTTTTTCCCATTCTAATCTTTAATTTTATATTTCTTTTTTTTTTTTGTAAGAAAAAAAAATTATGATAAAATAGCATTAAAATTTCTTTCGTTTTTTTTTTCCGAGATTAATTAATTTCATCCGATAATATATGAGAATGACATTATTGTATTCTTAATGATGACCTACATAAATTTTCATTCCGGATATTATAATATGATGATGATAAAAGTATAATCATACAAACATATTTATGTGCGGTGAATTCTTCACTTTTCGTTTGATTTTCGTGTTTAACCTATTCATATGACATTAGAATTAATTTATAATTTAAATTTTTTTATTTTTACATTTTTAATCTTATCCCAAAGTTAAAGGTTTTAATTTATTAGTGGAATATAGTATATTGTACACATGTGTGTATTGTGAATTTCTTATGTGCGCACACATTTGAGATATGAGATTTGAATTTCAAAAATTTTTATCGCACACATTGTTAGATGGCGTTTACATGGTTTTGATTTTTATTTTTTCACTTTTGACATACGAGTGTTATAAAAAATTCACTCAATTTGCTAATTTTAATGTAGAAGCATCGCTTAAGAGAATCTTTGTGGAAATTTCTGGAATTTCTGTTCGATATTTTGTTTTGGGTTCATTAGGATTTTTTCTGTTCGATATTTTGTTTTGGGTTCTTCAGGACAATTTTTCGTAACATAATATTTTGACATTTGCGTCGTACATGGCCATTACTAACAAAATGATTAGTATTTTAGTTGCTTGTTTAATTATGAGCCTCTCTATACTAATTAGACTATTAAGTAGGAAATAATTTTTTGTTTTTACTCTCCTTTTTCTAAAAATGAATGAAGTAACCTAAAATTTAGAAATTTTTATTTTAAACCATATTTTAATTTTCTATCCACCATTAATCCTACCTCTAATTTATGCCTTCCAACTATATTAAACTCCAATCACTAAAAATTATGTTTCAATAACAATTTTTTGAAGAATTTCTTATACTGCGATATTTTGTGAATTATACATAACTATAGTGTGCTTTATAGTTGGAGAAATGTGAAATGTACTCGATTTTCGACAAAAGTAAGAAATTTAAAATATTTGGCATGCTTTTAGGGGCAAATGATAGTAGTAGAATCGTGATAATAATTAATAGTACTAGAAGACCTGAACAACGTTCAAAATAAAATTCAGATATAAAAAGTAAATTACAAAAGAACTTGTTGTATGACATACTTGACGTATATAAAAATAAATTACTTTAGTTTAAATTAACAGTCCCTTTTCTTTAAATTAACGGTAATATAGTTAGAAGAACAATAATGTGAAATTAACTTTTACTATCATTAATGAAAGAAGTGAAAGTTTTTGTTTACAGTTTACAGAATTATTGTGAATATTTGAAAAATTAAAAGTAATTTTTTTTAAAGGCCCTTAAATTCAAAACAAACAAAATTACTAAAAATTTTCCTTAAGTACATACATATGAAAGTGTATACCCTCAATTGAAATTTAATTGTTATTGTAAATTATTTTAATAATTATTTTACTTAAAAATAAATAAAAGTGCGTAGACATTCACAATATTACCTACATACATATACACACGTATATGAGAAAAGTACTACTTCTTAAGGGACCGCATACATGACTTGTTGTTTTTTATTTTTGATATTTTCTCTCTCTAATAAACATTTTCTTTTCAATTAAATTTCAACTCCTACATGACTTTCAATATTCAGAAAAAATGACCATAAAATTCTTCTTATAACTAAAAGTACATGACGTTTATCGTTAGGCTTATGTGCACACTTTTAATATAACAAAAATTCCCACGTTTTAAAATATTTTTGCTCGTAAATTTATATTAAACAAACTTGTATACACATGTACAAATTTTCCTACATATAAAACACAGGGAAAATACCTACATATACACAATTAAAAATGACAGGTCACGTTTTTGTTTGATGTTTTATTCATATATTTTTTGGTGAATTCGGCATAGCAGTCAACCAGCGCAAAATATTTTTTTTTTTATTTTTGTTTTTGTTTTTCATTAAACATAATTTTTGTTTTCTTTTAATAATAATTTATAAACACGAGTTTTATTATCATAAAACATAAATCAAAGAGGAACCATATAGTATAACAACTTTCACGATTTATTGTAGGTTCGAATGCATCAATATTATGCATCATAAACAAAGATAAAAAATGTTTAATTGAAAAGAGAAAACAAATAGAAATATTGACACGTTTTTGAGCCGAAAATATTTCATATGAATTGGTAAATAAAATTTTTTGAAATTTAACGCTTAAAAGGTCCTTCCTAAAATGTAATTCTTACAGAATACCTGCATATATGTATATTCAGATTTCCAGAATTGTAGTTGAATTATTATCAGTCTTCATTTAACTTATAGCACTTAAAATAATTAAAAAATTTATACAACTTTTTGATAATAACTTAATTTGATCGTCTGATGATGTTGATGCATAAGATTATGAAATAGTGCTTTAAGCTTTGTTTCAAATTGCATGAAAGATTGAAAGTAGTCTTTTGGCTATGGACCTAGGAAAGGTAGATTAGGTTGTCGCGGCTCAACGAAGCGTACATAAGCTAACTAAGCCCGTTGCGGTACCGCTGGATCTCTTTTTCTCCGCTCCACAATCGAATCAGCCCGAACCTAGAAATATGTAAATTTGGTTTTTAGTATAAAATTATTTGCTGACATTTGATTCCTTCAAAAAAGTAGCTTGTTAAACAAAATTTCAAGAACATTCATTGATTATTTTTAAAAAAGAATTGAAAATGTAAAGTGAGCCCGTGGTAAAGGTTCAGTTCCTGTGATCTGACATATCCCAAAAATTGATAGAACCGCTCATAAATATTTCGATTTTTGGCGAAAATCGGTTTAGCCGAACTTGAGATAGATATAGACTAACAGACAGACACACAGAGGGACAGCTCTCTAAAACAGTTTATTTACGCTTCCCTACCATGGAGGAGTGTGTTCCCACCGAAAACACGACATGCGAATTTTAGTGCCATCACAAAAGCTCCCTTATTTTATGCAATGCGATCATTGAAAATCTGATTAGTATGTGATCAAATATATTGTAGACTACTCGTATTTACATTAGTCTAACAAAAGTATTACACCGCAGCAGGATACAACTAAAAAATTTCCTTCTCGAAAAGTTTTCAGAGAATAAATATTCCCTCAAAGAACAAAGCTGATATATAAAATTTCTAGAAAATTTGTTAATTATTGATTAGATATAAGTAGTAAAGTTCTTGGTTTTTGAAAATTGATGTGTCCCAAAAGAGGTACAATTCCTCGCTTGGCACACATACAAGACAATTTGAAAATATTGCGCTTGAAAATAATCTTTACTAGTGTTGAACATGAGGATGTTAGAGCTAGCTTTGAATTTCCAATGGAGAGCTAATTATCTACAGAAACTCAAGTTAATCAGTAATATTACAATTCAAGTGACATTTTTAAACACAAAATAACCTGATTCTGAATACATTGTACTCGTACACGTACAATATCGGACAAAAAATTCTATGTTTGAGTGTAATGTGTGACATAAAATTTATTGGTAGCTATATTAATTACTTTTAATTCCAAACATGATATTACACACTTTAATGCATAATTTTTTCTTCCTTATAATTGAAACTTGTTGTTCAGGACAATTACAGCACAAAATCTCTCAGAATTAAGATTAAAATTCAAAACTATTTAAAAAAAACTTAACGAATCTCACTATACTGTGTTTCTGGTATCTTGGCTTAATGAATTTAAATTTTCAATTTTTTTTTTTCGAAACATCAAAAATACAAATTTTATAGCAACTCATTTACAGTTTTATTAATCAATTTTTTATTTAAAAAACTTTTTATTAATTATTCACACAATAAAGGAAAAAACAAAATTAAAAATATTTAGATTTTATTTAAAATGGATACAAAATTTGAAAATTTAAAATTTGGAGATAATTCAAATGCTGTCGTGGATGCTTTACATAACATTGAAATAGAATCAACATTACGAAATTTAACACGTTATTTATCAGACAAATACAAAGTGACCGAAGAGAAAATTAAAGGACCATTAAAGAAAGTTCTTGATTGCGGACTTATTTTAGGTTTGTTTACACTTACAGATGGCAAATATTTTATTAGTGGTGAAGAACCAGAAAATGAGAACGTGGAAAGTATGTTGAATGCTAGTAGTCAAATTTCTAATGAAAAACAAAGAACAAGTCGGTCAAATCAGAAATCAATGAATAGTAATGAAAATTCAAAAAGCCGTAGTAGATCTAGACGTCGACGTCGCCGAAAAACATCAAAATAATTTAAGAAAATACTAAAGAAATATTTAAATGAAACCAGATGTATT
Source organism: Condylostylus longicornis (assembly GCF_029603195.1). Classification (NCBI taxonomy): domain Eukaryota; kingdom Metazoa; phylum Arthropoda; class Insecta; order Diptera; family Dolichopodidae; genus Condylostylus; species Condylostylus longicornis. Next base: position 4,943,586 of record NW_026577982.1, read on the forward strand.
TTCATTGTATGTTCCAAATTTAAAGTGGTGGCTATTATTTAATAAATGTATTTTTTAGAAAGTCTAATTTTTAGAAAATTTAGTTTATATTTCTCGTTGCGATGAAGATGTAAAATCAATTCGGTAAATTTTTAATACTCGTATCAGCTTATTTAGAAACGATTCCAACTATAAAATCAACAATTTCAATGTCTTGAAATTCAATTAGAAGAGGAATGTGATATATTATAGTGACACCGATATCACATTTAGTACGAATAATTGCTATTGGGTGATTGTAAAACAATGAATATTTTTTTTCCTATACATTCATTTTAAGTGAAAGTGTTTAACATCAAAAATTCTCATCGTGATATTTTTCTTTAAGATTTTTTTAAATTCATAAATGAGTTTAAGTTGCATTGAAATGCAATTACATGTCAATAAATTTTTACAATGCTTATACTTTCAACCAGTCTTCCATAAATGCTTTGATTACAAATTTGTTATTTAATAACTGTCGGGTTGTATGATCTGACTGTTGAATTACCTGCTATTTTTTAAAACATTATAAATTTCGTAAGTGCAAATTGAGCCTGAATTTCACATTTTTTTTTAAAAGAGTTAAAAACGGAAAAATTTCTAAATTCATTTGATATTTCAATTTTAGATTCTTCCCTTCTCCTCCCACTACCGAAATTATTCTGAAAATTTTGAGGTATTGTGACACAAACCGAAATTGTCGATAAAATTTTTGAAAAACGATAAAAACTTATTGGTTCTGTTAAAAATTTTTACATTACATAATATGCCTTGATACCGTTTCTCTACTACAATGTAGTATTACGAAAATTGTAAAGCAAAAAATCAAGTTTTCTAAATTGTCTATGATCGAAATTCGGGACATTTCTCAGAATATCGAACTGACGTTAGCCGTGAACTCCAAATTGGCATTATGCACGCCTCATAAATTCTAATATATGTTACCAAGGCAACTGAATGTTATTTTTATGTGTGTCAAAATGAACGACGAAGACTTTAATTGCAGACGATTGTCATTTGCAAAATTGAACGAATGACGTGATAGATATAGTCGCCAAATCTTTGACATACCGGGATTTTTTTTGTGTGCCGAAAATTTTTCAGACTTGGAATTGGAGAATAAATTGAAATCTTTGAGAAGTAAGTGTTCGTTATAGTAGCAAAAATCAGACTACTCTACCAATAGCAAGTAATTAAGCAATGCAATTTCTTTCTTTAAAATCTATGTGCAACAATACTTATAATTTTTACATGCCACATAACATTAAAAGTTGTATTTAATAAAAAAAAATATTAGAAAGGTATTGTGTGTGAGTATGTATACGAATAAATGGCAATGTAACTAACCACGCATAAAAATTGTTATGAAGTTTCAATAGAATAAATTTTTTTTTTTGCAATTTTGCATAAAAAATTGAGCCGCTAATCCGTATTTAATATACGATTGGGGAAAAATTAATAAGAAAAAAACGAAATAAACAAGACAAGTACAGAGTTCAATAGATTTCAAGTCAATTACAAAATAATGGTGAATAAATAACATTGTATAAGAAATAAAAAAATACCCTGTAATAAATACAAAAATACATGATGCGATTAGCTGTGTTTTAAATTATAATAAAAAAAAAGATAAAATATAAAAAAACGTGGTACTAGAGTCGTGGAATTCAATCAATTATGGATGAATGATGTCTCGTTTATAAAATAATTCTGGTATTACGTTATATCGAAGGTACGCAGAGAAGAGTGCGGTAGCCTATCACGACAAGTTTTAATTAAAAAAAAGAAAAGAGCAAAAAGAGAAAAAAACTAGATATGTATGCAAATTTTATGTTGGATGTTAGACTATAAGGCGTTTATTTACCTTTGTTGTTTCAGTGTGTTGTTTAATATATGTTTTTATTCCGTTATTTTCGTTCATTTTGCATATACAGTAAAGATTTTTGCAACGGTTTAATACAAAACGAAATAAGAATAACGGTTCAATGGCAATGCGATTTTAAAAATTTTTTTCTTATTTTTCCTGTTTTTTTTTTTATAATGTAAAAATTATGAAAAATGTTTCCGATATTCATAAAATGGGAAATGTTAATTTTTTTTTGTTGAAGGAAAAATGTCATCAATAAGAGACAATTTTTGACAATTACATGCCAAAGCAATTAAAATACATTCAAGACAACTTGTATGATTCGAATTTATTGCTATAAACTGTATGAAATTATTGTATTTACTAGTTTTTATTACAGCAAATGTGTGCCGGTTCTGTCCCATTATTAGATGTATAAAACATTTACAATGATATCTAATTCCAAGACGGAAACAGGCAAACGTTTCATATGTAAAATTTTATTCTGGAAGTATGTATGTATACATGTTACAAGATGTATTTTTGTAATTTTAAGATTCTTCAATTTTAAGACAAATAGTATTAATCATGGTTTGCTTCTCAAACATTGTTCATCTAATTCGTTTGATTAAAATTAAAATTTTATTAAAAATTCCGAGGCAGAAAACATAAACACAAGTTTTACGCTATTTCTAATTCTTGAAGGAGCATAAAGATACTGCACAATATGAGTTGGACAAAACACAATAACGTTCAGAGGATACACATATCAAAGAAGCCTTTGTCTAGCCAGCGCAAGAGAAGTGTACGAAATGAACACCGACGGTAAAAGATTCGCACGAGACAATCATCAAAACGTGGTCTATGATTTGCATGTAGCATTAACATGCTTTCGACCATATCCAGTCAGAAGATTTATTTTAAATTTTTTTATTAAACGATTTTTCCTAACCATACATACATAGTAACTCTGAAGAAAGTATGAGGCTTAAGTATGAGGCTAAAAACAACATAAACTGTCGACTTTAATCAGTGTCTATTAATTATTGTAATTCACGAACAAGTCCCACAAACTATGTTTGGTTACTTATCAAACATAGTTCACGAACAAAATGTCCTAACAATCTGCATGATAGTTCAATTTAACAATATGTTATATTCTTATACAAATGAAGAGCATGAAATAATTTCTTAAAAATGTTTATCGATTAATCAATGAATTAAGCAGCAAATTGATTTAGGTGGTTTGAAGCTCACCATTAAGGGAAAGTTCAAATTAATATTAATAAGCTGCTGTCAATCGAATTATGTTCAACTCGAGAATAATTAAAAATAGAAAAAAGAAATTACAATATTTTTTTTTCTTTCAGTTCCAAGTGAAATGCTTCAATATCCGAATAGCAAAGTAGGTATAAATGTCAATCCAAAATAACCATAAGCAAGTGAAAAAGAATTCTCTTTTTTTTATTAAAAAAATAAAAATTATAATATGTAAACTAGATGATTAGAAAAAATTTTAATGTGGCCCATTTATTTATTGTTTATGATCATAAATTTTCAGTGTTTTCCTCCATTTTAATCAGTGTTTAGTTTCGCTTCCTTATAAGTTCAAGTTCATCATTAAAATAACAAAAAAAAATTTATGTTTTTTTTCATTTCTTCCCTTTTTTCCACTTCTTTTGCTTTCTTATTGTCGGATTTTTATATTTTCTTTTACCATATTGTTACATGGTTCTAATCTTAAGCAGTTCATACATGCTTAGATTCATATATGTTTATTATGAATTTATTAACACCTTTTATACATCACATTTTGATGGTTTTAAAGGTAACGAATTTTTTTAAGTTAAATTACCGTGACCTTTTTTGTTTTACTTTGAGCGATCATTAATGTTACTACGTTATTTGAAATTTCATTTATATACTTGATAGATGTAAGTAGAAGAGAATGAATGAAGTTATTTCCCATGATGACGATGTGTTTCTGTATAGGGAGGAACTTTTTTTAGATCTGTATGTGAAACTTAATATACTTGATTTGAAATTTCGTTTATAATATGTCTATAGATTTGAAATTTCGAAGTGTGTAAATTTGGTATATTGTTATACCTATAATATTGTCAGAGGATTGCTTAAATCAAGCCTTTAATACAAAGACATAAAGTACAAAAAAGCAATAACATAAAGCAGCAGCATGATAGGATTCGACCAACCAAAGCATCTCAATTCAAAATGTCTTGACTGTCTTAATTAAAGCAGAATAAAGCACCCAATACTGACACGCGTATTCAAAAGAAGGCCTAATAAAAATTTAGGTAGCATATGAATCCATAAGCTCCGCTTTCACCTCATAACGAAATTTAAATTGGAAATCACTGTTGATTGGTTGAAATCACTTGGGTAACGTAGCCTGTACAATAGGTCTACCGCACCCCATAATTAAAAAAAATTTTTCGTTTTGCTACCTCCACAACCAATGACCACTTGACTGTCTTTGAGCGTACAATTACAGCTGGCCCATCTAAGTCACTCGATCCTTTTGATGAATTTATCTAAGTTCTTAATATTATTCCTCGACATCTTGTTCAGCCCCGACGCGCTTACACTACCCCACGTGACCAATTTAACTACCCTCAGGAAAAATTATTCCTCTTGATCATCTCCTGGAAATCACCGTACTAATAACCATATTTAAATGGGTTTTAAAATATAGTTCGCAATCCATATTAACACATCAAGGTTAATCGAATGTACCTGCATTTACAGTATAACAATTCTGGGCATTTAACTTTGTAAGAGAAATTTACCGCTAAAACAAAATTATTTTCTTAGCAAAGACATCATGAGCTCATACAACATCCCACAAGAATCTTAGAGTTGACAACTTAACTACAATAATTTTTTAATTTTTTAAATTGAAATTGTTTTACTTTAATACTCTGATTTTAGGGTTCTTAGAGCTCTTTTTCTTTATATAGTATACCATTATTATTTAAAAAAGAAAACTACGTTATATGCGTTGATAACATCAAATTTTCGCGGTTATTTTGGTTTTTTTTTAAATACTTTTTTGTTTACTTACCCCCTAAAGCTATAATTTCTATTAATTTTTTTTTTGTTAATTTTTGTAACAGTTTAACATGAGTACTTCAACAACTACATAGCAGTAGTTACAGAGTGTTAAATGTATAATAAAAACGGAAGAGAAATTTATGTTTTACGATTAAAAAAAAAACAAGATGACGATCACAGTTAGATTAGTAATTTTTTTGTTTTTTTTTCGTATTAGGTAAATCGCGAGGCATTAATGAACACTTATAGATACTAAACGGTTAATTTTTTAAAAAAAGTAATCAAAGAAATTAAAAATTTTTAATGGTTTTCAATACATTGTGATCGTAATGATAGTAATAATGACAGAAATTTTATGAATTGACCCCATTTAAATTTGGAGTAGATGAAATATTTTTTAAAAACTTTTTTAGAAAGGATTTGGATTCAATGTAAATTTTGTGGTTTAATGCATCGACACAATGTTGGTAATTCTACAATCAAAACCTGTGTAAAGAAGTAAACAACTTCAGTATAGCTTAGATTAAATGAGAATTACTTGTGACGTATATTATGTGTGATCTCTATACCGAACTATTTAAAAAAACCGAACAATCTACTTGAAAAAGAAATCCCGAGTTCTATTCTGTCTATACTTAAAAGTTTCAGTCAACAATAATAGTCCTTTTCCTAATGTTTCCACAACAACAGTATAAAAATTGTAGCTTAAATCACGTAGAAAAAATAACACAAGTATATTAGTGTCTGGACTAGTGAATCACTATACATATGTATATACAATATTTATTTGGAATCCTGCAAAAGTAAATTTTGAAAGGATTCCAAAAATTACTTTTAGACCAACGATGTTATTAAGACTATTTCAAAGATTAACGTTCTCTGCCAGATAATTGTAATAATTTTCCTCAATAATGGTATAAGAAAGAAATATAGATCTTTAATTTTCACTTTTTCCTCAAATGCCTAGAATTACGTTCAATTAACACTAACTTATGATTAATTATTTAGTCTTTCAATGAAAAACATGAAACGTTTTTGTTTAATTACAGAAATGGAAAGAAAATTAAAACTTTCTCTTGTAATCTTTATCATCCCGTCGTTTAAGTTAAACTGACAACTCATTAAATTTTATCTTGTTAAACTTCATATTTAGTGTAGTTTAACAAAGCCCCTTGTTGTATATTTTATGTTCACATATATTTACCTTAACTTTTATAATAAATTGCGTTCTGCATAGCAAATTGAATTTTTCGAAAAACTAATAATTTTTAAAATAATTGATTATATTTTTTTGCTTTTAAAATTTTGTCTTTTAATTTCTCTTAATTGAAATCTTTGTGTAGAATTTAATTGTATACAGGGCATTGGAAGCTACACCAACTTATATAAGAAATAATAATTATTATGAATTGAATAGAGCTGTGCATTGTGATGAGTTTGTATTCGAAAATCTAACTGCTTTTAATTAGGATAATAAACATGAGCTTCCACAAAATACTTTAGAGCTTATAAACTAATAATGATATATAATAGGATTTGAAGCAGAAATCCACAAACAAAGTAGGTGTTATGGTTTTCTTTGTGTTCTTCAAATTGCAACAAAACTATGTGGAAAGGTCAGCATTTTTAAGGAATTTAGTGATTCAACGCATTTGAGGGTTTATATTACTGGTTGTTGAATGCTGTGAAGTATCATAAGTTGTGCCCTATTTTCGTTGGAACTCATTTGAAAATATAATGCCACAAAATACTTGAACAAACTGCTTTTATATAATATTTATGAACTAACTTTTAAACTCCAAGAAGTCTAAAGAGTTTCTGGTGATTATGAGCAGAAGCGTTTTAAGAAAATTATAGGGATGGGCAAGAATCAGTTGAGAATTCTCACTGGGGTATTGTCGTACCACTACAGACTTACGGGACAACTCAGCAGGCTGGGTCTGAAAAGTAAAGACACTTGCAGGTTCCGTGAGGAAAGTGAAGATACCTGCAGGTTCTGTGAGGAAGATGTAGAGACTTCAGTACACCTGTGTGATCTGTGTCTGGGAGAGTGTGTTGATATCCTTTTCCCGCTCGCAGAAGAAAGGCAATACTGAGGGACTTTACTCTAACGGCGGCGGAGTTACTGTTTTCCGTCCCTCACAAGTTGCTGGAGTACATCAGAGCGGGGGATTTCGAGCGAGTATTGTAGGACCGTGGTTGCATTCAAGAGAGGTGCATAATAAATTCTCATACGTAGTTGCGTTGCACTTTTACCCCAGTTTTACAAATCTGCAAACTTTGAATTTAGTTTAACAATCATTTTTAAATTCAATTAAATATTCTAACCACAAATTCGTTCTATTAAAATCAATCGAGGTTTTTGTATAAACTCTTAATCGGAAGTTAATCGTATGTTCTCGCAATAATAAAAATTTTAAAGAACTATTTATTTTCAATTGCAGATTAATGTTTCCATGAAAATTCCTTTGAGAAGCAGCAAATCAAAAGAATGTTATGCACTCTTAGAATAAAATTCAAGTGCAATTTTAAAAGACACCGTCATTATTAGAGTAAATTATAAACTGTGGCGGTTACGTTATTTAAGATTTTATAAAAGGAAATTATAGTTGAAATTGAGAAAAAATATAAACGGAAATAGAAAATTTTCTATTAAAATAATGAAGACCAATTTTATACAATAAAAACTTGCAATGGCAACATGATTGAAAATATTCTTAATGCTTTCCTTAATAGTTTTTCCAAACCATAAAATAAAATTTGTATAATTTTCTTTATAACTAAGGTAAAAATTGAAATATTCTTTCGATTTCGATGATGATTACGAGTATATAGTCCTAGAAAAGTAAATTAATAAATAAATTTGCATGAAAATTTTTGATATGCCTAAATTACATAAAATTTTCCATGTTCCCATGTCGTAGGGACGTTCCCACAAGCGGCAAGTACATATAAAACGTTTAAATTACAAATAAAAAAAAAATTGAAAATAGATTTAAAATACAAGGAATACTATGAGATTAAGCATATAGGAAAGTAAAATTTGTAGAATGTTATTAATGAGAAACAAAATATCATGTAATTTTTTGCACTTATAAATTACAGGCTTTATCACTTATGGATTAGTTATGACTATAACGTTAGCTATAAGGTATGTGTCGACACATTCTTCTAAACAGTCACGCTGAATGTATTGTTTATTGTTTTATAAACCAATCAACGAATTTCAATTTGAAATTTGAGTTCATTTAAAAGAGGTGCAATCGGTTCAATTCCAAAATGTATACAAAGTAACTAACGTATATGTACATAGAGCGTTAAAACTTATTTGTTTAACACAATTATACAGACATTACAGACAATTACTTGGATTACTTATGATACATTTTTGTTAAGAATTAGATACTTGTTCCAAGTACTGCGGTTTACACACTTGCGTGTGTTGGTTAGATGTAATGTAATCTCAGGCTAAGGGATGGTTGTGATATGATCGCTGATATAAGAGATTTGTATAAGATTGTAAGGATGTACTTGAAATTTCAAAGAAATTGTCTTTTTTAACTTTGGCTTTTTTCGTTTTGTACAAATTTTCAGCCAAATAATTTTTTGTACGGCGATAATCAAAATTTTTATCCATTAATATGAAAATTATTATACACTTGTTAGTTGATATATGCAACTTTTTAATTCTGATTATTTATCTCTGCCCTTAACTTGAAATAATTCAATCAAGTACTAGAAACTCTGCTTAATTTTGAACTACTTAATCCTAACAATTTTTTTACACGCCTTTTGTAGCCCTTAGAAAGTCGCAAAAGCGATAATTTTAAGGAACCAAAATAAATTCTTAACTCTTCCTCTTTTAATGTGTAAAGTGAGATTTAAAATTATATCATATCCACTTCTAGAGCACAACCGCATCATAAAATTTTTTCAATTTATAGATCAATGCATTTTTGTTCGAGAAAATTTATTAAGAGAAAATCTTTAAACAAAAACAAATCTGTTAAATTTTCCACAATGATTACAAAATTATGTCAAATGATTAAAAGTAAAAATGAAAAAGTCGAAGTCACCGGGGTCAATTGCAAGATTTACACAAAATAGAAAAAAGAAAAACCAAATGATTTTTCTTGATAATTTAATTTTACTTTCATCTTAATTTCTCACAATCACTTAACTTTATTTAACAACAATTTTCTTTAAGAAAATTTAAAAAAGAAAAACATTTAATTATAAAAATTATATTGAAATTTTCTTGCAAATTTTCCTGATAATGCAATTTAAAGAAAAAATGCCAAATTAGAGAAAAATTACTAAAAAAAAAATAAAAAAATTGTGAAAAGTTCAAAAATGTTAAATTTTCTATCACAATTATTGTTATTTTTCGTTTAATTCTGCTATTTGAAATTTTCATTTTTAATTTAATGATGAGATTATTGGTAATGGTGGACTTTAAGTATTGTGTACTTTCGATATCAGTATAAGATTGAAGATGAAATTTTGTTTGTTAGTTTTTGTAAATGAATTGGACACATTAAACAGCTACTCGTTTTGTATATTTTTCATTAAAATAAATGAGGCTCTGTAAGTATACAAATTGAATTTGGAATTAAGCTTTTATTAAAATCTAGAGAGAGTGGAAATATATTTGTGCTTTTAAAAGATTTTTAGAGATAAAATTGAGATTAACCAGTTTTGAGAGTATTGAAAAAAAGATAAGTCTATAGAGCACAAAATTGTGATATTACAATGCAATATTGTAATATCACAATTTAACCACCCGTATTCGACCAATTATATAGGGATATAGAAAAAGTTTCATTCAATTTCTCGGTCTTACGAGTATCAGTCTAAAATTCACAAATTTTGAAATTTCTGAAAATATTTGAAGTTATTTAAAGCAGAATTATTTTGTGACTGAGAATCTATACTCAAAAAATTTTTCACCTGTAATGTCTGCACGGACAACTCCTTATAATAGAAACTAAACTACTATCTAAACCAGATTTATTTTTAAATTTTTTAAAAGTTGAAATTTTTCATTATTAAAATTATGATTTGAAAACTTTTATTTTCCATTTTAAATGCCCAAAAACAAACCTTTCATTTGCCTTAAACCATAATCAATCAACGGTGTAATGGTGTAAAATAAATAAAATTATTTTCAATTTCTAATAAAATAAAAAAAATTTATAAATTTAGCAATATTACTCTAAATTTTTGTTGTTTTTTATATTTATTTCCAATATAATAGTTTAAAAATCATATAAAATCGTTAATATAAAAATAACGGTGATGTCAAAATTTTATATTATCTTTTTTTTTCTCCATATAAACAACAATAAATTCGATTCACCTTTCTTATTATTCTCAATTAAACATTAAATTTATACCTTATATGTATTGGCAGTATAATTACTGACAAGGTCATTTAATTGCGGATATTTTTTTGGGCAATATAGGAAAAGGAAAATAAGAAAAAAAAATACTGTTCATATAACCGCGCAGAACTACATTCAAGTATATTTTTTGATGGTATACGAGTATGATTTGATGTTAAGGGTATAATAGACTTAAAATTTCATATATAATAACAATAAATGACGGTAATAGAATATTTCGTGTGTTACTCGCATAAATTATTACCACTGAATAAAAACAAAAGCGTTTTCCTTAATATTTTTCAGAAGACATAATCACTGGCGTATAATTAATTCTAGTATAAGCAAAAGTTGGTAATTTCAAGTAAAACAAGTAGTATAATTAAAATGAATGTTTAGTATTATATCCTATCAACTTCATACATAATCTAAATTGATATTGTGCGATGTGTAAGCAATTATTTAATTTGTTTGAAAATATAAATTGTATGCATTTCATACAATATACGAACTTTGTCTTAAAATTTATCAAATAACTTGTATTTTGCCAAATTAGTAAGATCGAATATTTGGTATGTTCGAATAACTGATACAATCAAACATTTGGTATGATCGAACTTTTGAAGTAATAAAACATTACCATAGGCAAAAATAGCTGGTAAGATCGAACTTTTGGTATGATCAAATATTTGGTATGATCGAACAATTGGTATGATCGAACAATTGGTATGATCGAACGATTTGTATGATCCAGCAATTTGTATGAACAATTTTTTTATTTTAATCTATTTATACCAGTTATTTGTTTTGGCAGCCATGAACGCATCTTCAAATACAAATTTTCCGTGTATCCTAAAGATCCTAAGGTTAAAGTTCAATATTCGCCATTGTGCCTCAGCATTCTCAGTTAATATTTTATGTCTTCATTTTGAAAATATTCAATTCAAACAAAAACCAAAATTAAAATATAAAAATATTTTTCTTCCTATGATCGTCATTTTATCGCCCAACGATTTTTGTAAATTTTCGACAAAAAAATAAAATACATTAAAATTGAAACTATTAAGTAGTTTACCGTATAAATGAAGGTGCAAATTATACTGTAACAGGTAAGTTTAGATTATTAAAGTTATACCCATGTGTGTATAAAAAATGAACGTTCACTTATAAGTTTAGACGTTAGTTTCATTTTTTTTTATTTCTTGCTTTATGATTTTATTGCCCAAAGGGTTATTTGGTTTTTTTTTTTCTCAAAACTTAAAAAGCATAAAAAATATATAGAAGCAGAACACACAAAAAAAAAGAAAGAGAAACAAAAAAGTTTCAAAATGCCAGTGTCATTTAATGTATACGCGTTCAGAGATAACGTCAATGTGATAGACAGCATACGTGTACCTACATATATGAGAGAGGAAAATGTCAGCTTAAAGTATACACACGCATATATGCTTAATAATAGATAATTTAATTAATTAAACATAATTGAATTAAATTTAAGAAAAAAATATTAAAACAATTTTTATCTTTGCAGAAATTGTGGGTGTTTTGCGTTTTTTTACTTTGAATAAGATTTTTGGTTAAAAATTCTTTAGGGTATTAGTTTTACCATAAATTAAAAAGTAACACTAAAAGTAATTAATTTTAATGTTGAGGGCCATTTTTTTTACATTTCTAATTTTACTAAAAATTTTTATAAACGAGGAATTGTTATATTTTTGGTTTTTCATGTTCAAGTTAAAATTTAGTGAAAATTAATTTTTAAGAAGCTTAAGAGATCTACTTGCTAAAACGTATAGTTGTTTGAAAAAGCGTATTTCTTACAATTAAAATTCAATGCAAGTTAATGTATTTTGTACGTAGCTGCGACTTTCAAGGAAGAAAGTAACCTAAAACAATAACAAACTATTCGTTAATGTTAAAATATTGACTTAACGGTAAATAATTAAATTAATTATCATTAATTATAATTTTAATTTATTTTATAAAATTTCAATTTCCTATGATAGAAAAGGAACGCAATTTTTCCATCTTATGTTAAAATAATTATTCCATATATTTTTGATTTTTTTCCGTGTGACGATTCAATTTTGCCGAAATCATTGAATATTTCGGAAAAAATGTTGAAATTATATCAAACATATACGGATATTGTATATAGATATAAAATGCAGATAAAAAGAAGGAACTAATTAGTTTATGCTGCAATAAATAATTTACTATAAATTCTGTTCACTAGACCAACATATAGCTATAATAATTAAATTTGATCGCAAGCATAAATAACACGTTACACATAACCATATTACCATGCACATCCATAGGTATCATTATATTTATTGCTCATAAGTAACGTTGCATATCATGTTAATTGACTTCAATATAATAATATGCACGTATGTATGCATGTAGTAAAAGAAGAATTAGAAATTTACTTATTTTAATCGATATGTAACATGCGATCAAAAGTGCTATGCGATCAAAAGTGCTATGCGATCACGTCAAAAATTTTCAATTTAAAGTAAAACAATAATTTGAAGTAACACTCACGATTTTTTTTAAAAGAAAAATCGCGCGGTATTTTTTTTTTTTCATTGCAATAAAAAAAAAACAAATAAATTTTCTTTGTTTTTAATTTTAATTGTGGTTTCCTTCTCTAATTTACTTTCATAATTATTTATATAGGAAATTATTATTATGATTAAGTTGACAGCGAACATGTAAACCATATTTTTTTTGTTGTTTTAATATTGTGTATTAAATTTCAATTTAGTGTTTGAATTTTTCCCGTTTTCAAGTTTAATTGAAATGGAAGAAATTTTCAATTTAATTGTAATCGAATGGTGAGGATCGAATATATTGTCATAAACTTAATTTTTAATTTTAAAAGTGCACATAAATTTATAAAATAGCTTATAATATAGCAAATCATGGCATCTTGATTTAGAAACTATATTCGTTTTGAGTGAAAGGTAGTATACTGGCATACTAGGTGCATTACTATTTAGCCTTTATATGGACAGCATTCAAAATATAAGTGACATTGTTGACAAAGATTTATATGCTGATGACATTTGCAGGGTATTCGAAACTGATAATTTAAAACAATTAGAAAAAAAAATGAATTGTGAATTTGGTTAAATTGCACCATATCCCTTTTTAAATGAATTATTAGAATATAGTTCATAGAATGTATGGCCGAAAGCCCAAGTATCCCAATTTTAAAGTATGTACATAATTGAAAAATATTAATTCTTTTAAACAAAAGATTTAAGTGAGAAACTTTAAAAAATAAATTTCAAAATTCCTTGCGATTCTTTGAATAACAGGTTGAGTTCAAGTTTGCAGATCTTATGAAGTGCTACAAATGCAGTGCGTTTTTGTATTTATACTGCAAAAAGTAGCGCGTTTTTGCTTGTAGAACTTGAAAAGAACTTCAGCAGCATTTGCAGCATTAAATTTGTGCTCTCATTAATAAGAAAAAAATATCACCTTAAATTTTAATAGTATGAAATAAGACCGCGTAATAAGACCGCTTAAAAATTTTTAATTTCTTTAAAAAAATTTAACTTTGTTCAAAAATTTTCAATAAATTTCAATAGTTTCTTCTAAAACAAAATTCAATAGTTTCTTCTAAAAAAAAACTTGCTAATTTTCAAAATTGTATAATGTCTGAAACACTCGAGACTAGTGAGGACATGTAAGTACATATCTACATTATCAAAATTAAATTTTTCAATAAATTTGAAATGGTTTTCTTATTATGTAGATTTGAGGATGAAGAAAAAAAGATGGTCCAGTGCAAAAACCAAACTCCTCATAACTGAAAGACTGAAATTAGAAAACGACTTCTGCTCGGGGCGAAGAAAGAGGAGTGTGATGTGGGGAGTAGTTTTAAACAACATTCTTGAAGTACATCCAGAGTTTCCTTATTCCAGACAGCAAATAGCCAAAAAATTTGTTAATCTTCTAGCAACATTTAATAGAATAAAAAAAAAATAAAAAAACTGGTCAAGGTGCAACAATCTGGATATTTTATGAATTATTTGATGAAGTATGAAGAATACTTCCTATTCTTGAGGCTGCCAGCAAATACATTTTTAATACATTAGATTTTTGTTGTAAAAAATTTCGATGTTTTTTTATTCTGTTAAGTTTTTTTTTGGAAGCTGCTTAGTAAGATGTTGTTTAAGAGAAAATTACTTTCCTTTATCTTTTTTTTGCCATCCGTATCCATTTTTTATCAATTTTTTCTAAACAAAAATAAATTAATAATATTAACATACAAACACCAAGGTTTAAAACTAAAACGACAAAATAAAATTGATATGTCAAAAACAGATGGTTGCAGTGGGACGCTTTTATTTTCAGAACTTTTTTTTTCAGTTTTTGAATTTTCTTTTGCAGAATAGCGCTGAAAACATAAGAACTACTTTTTAAGATCTGCAAACTTGAACTCAACCCATATCCTCTGTGAATTAAAGTTAATAAAGATTTTTCATTTTGATACAGAATATTTAAAAATTAAAAATAAAATTTCTTAATGTGGAATGATTTCAGTTACAATAAATCTTCTGGAAGATCTATTTGAATTACCTAATACTTACAATTCGAATTGGAATTCAAAATATGCGTGTTAAATAATGACTGATTCTCACATTTTTTCCATTTTTACATAATTTTCATGTGTCCAATTTTAGATTATTATTATAGGTGTAAAGTGATGATTACTTAATTTACTACACCTGTTTCAAAAACCCAAAAATTTTTTAATTAAGAAGTAAATCGAATTTTTAATTTCCCAAATCGAATTTTTACTATTGTTTTAAAATTGTTTTATAATACAAAAATAATTTTTAAATTAAAATCATTTCTCATTTTATAATTTTAATCCCAAATCCTATTTATTCACACACTAACCCACAGAAAAAAAATTAATATTTTAAAAATTCACTCATAATCATTTCAAATTTAATTAAGACGAAAATGAATTTTAATCTTCAAGAGATTGTCATCTTCCAAAACAAAAAACAAAATTTTGTATGTATGATGATTTTTTTATGTTAATAACTTAATTAAAAGTTGAAAAAAAAATTAAAATTTAATTATTTTAAAATTTTTTGTAATTTTATGTATGAAAAACGAAAAAAAAAAATTAAAATGGAAGTGAGAATTGAACCAAAACTTTACAGTTAATTTGTCAGTGAACTTCAAAAAATATTTAAAGAAAAATTAAGAAATAATGACATTTTTATTACACAATTCCATTGCAGGGGTTAACAATTTATGGTACGTAAAACTATTGGGTTATAAGTAAAATAGTTTATATAAATTATGCCATTTATTGTGGTTTTATATTATTTTTAGCAGCAGAACTTCTAATTGGATAAACTTCCTAATAATGGCTAAGAATTATTTTTGTTCCACCCTAGCATTAAATTTTTGAAAACTTACTCAGATAAATCAATTGGTACACTCTATAAGTGACTATTTCACTATTCGAATTTAAGTTGTTGTATTTAAATTTAATTTATTTGAGAATGCCAAGGTTTTAAACCTATAAGTCCCTTGAATCAGGTGCCAAATATAAAGATTCTTGACATACCGGTATGAATGTTTGAAAAAAATTAATTCATTGACTGTATTAGAAGCATGAAGTTTTCAAAATAGCTACAATAAAAATTTAAAGCATGCTTTATTTCGAAAACCCATTAAAAATTCGATGGTCAAATTTTCCAATTTAAAAAAAATATTGTGAAAAATTTTGTAAATCGTATAACATTGTGTATACGAAGAATCCAAAAACCCAGTTGAGAATATCATAATTCTAAAAGGTGATGTCTTGGCTCATTTCTAGACTGTCATAGAAGTTCTCATTGAAGAAGATCGTTAAATGAATGTGGTCAGCTTCTATTCTTTCTCATTTTGTGGGAAAATTATACCAGTCCATAAATTTTATGAAAAACTTTATCTATCTCTGATCTTAGGTTAGGTTAGGTTGATGTGACTGTCAAAGAATACACTTAGGCCAGGTAAGCCTATTGTGATACCACTGCATCTTCATATCCCAACATTTGAAACATTCTCTATATACTGGGTTATAAATTCCTGGCGTTTGCATTCCTCAGGTCCGTAACTTATCCGTAAAGATGAGCCACTGACATTATACTCGTAAAAATTATTTATGTAAGAAGATATTAAAATCTTAATTAAAGCATGAATAAAATTTGGTCAAAAACAAAAATTTGAAATCAATTGTTTTCAATAATTTTCTTTGCAGTTTTGTTATTCCTTCAAATATTTTCATATTTTTTATGTTTAAAGTTGTTTTGAACAAGCCAA
Organism: Condylostylus longicornis; assembly: GCF_029603195.1. Lineage (NCBI taxonomy): Eukaryota > Metazoa > Arthropoda > Insecta > Diptera > Dolichopodidae > Condylostylus > Condylostylus longicornis. The sequence continues at coordinate 4,960,248 of NW_026577982.1, forward strand.
GCTATAAAAATACAATAAAGCCCCAATTTTTTATAGTTATGTAAAAATTTAATATTTAATGAATTGAAAAAAAATTATTATTTTTGTTTTATGACTTTTATTGTTGTTTTACTATTCCCCAATATTCATGAAAGCACAGAAGAAAAATGCTTTGATCAACGCATAAGCGTAAAAACAAAAAATTGAACCGGTGTTTTTTTTTTTTGTTAAATAATTATGCAAATTATAACGATGATCGGGTATCATAAATTGTGAATTATGCAATTTCTAACGGTGTATAAAACAAATACAAAATGTAATCTTAATTTTTTTGTTTTTACAACTTTTGAATTTACGGGGTATTTTGTATGGTTGCCACTGAATTGAATTGTTTTTCAGTTGTTTTTTTTTTATATGACATGACTTTTTTAGGACTTTTGAATTTGACTTGGTGTTGTTTGATTTTTTTGAAGAGATTTTTTTTTCGATTGATGATAACTGAGTTTTTATACCCGTACGAACGTATGTTCGAAGGGTATACTAAATTTGCCTTACCGTTTGTAACGCTAAGAAATAACGGTCTTAGATATAGACTCAAGTGTATGTTTTTGATCAGCGTCAAATTCTGAGTTGATTTAGCTTTGTCTGTCCGTCCGTTCGTCCGTCCGTCCGTCCCAACGATAACTCAAAAACTAATTGAGCTAAGTTCACCAAATTTTCACAAATGATTTATTGTAGTAAGTGCCAGAACTCTATTTAAATTGGACGTGATCGGGGTACCGGTTCGGGTAGCTGCCATACAACTTAAAAATTTATTTGGCTATATCTCAGAAACTATAAAAATTGTGGTATTGAAATTTCACACAAACGAATATATTAGTACGGCCAATGTGTCTTATAAAAGTCGTTGAAATTACTTGGCTCCTTCTGGTACCTGCCATACAACTTCAAAAGTTATTTGACTATATTTCAGAAACTATTAAAGCTATGGTATTGAAATTTCACACAAACGAATATATTAGTAGGACCAATTTGTCTCATAAAAGTCGTTGAAATTACTTGGCTCCTTCTGGTACCTGCCATACAACTTCAAAAGTTATTTGGCTATATCTCAGAAACTATAAAAGCTGTGATATTGAGATTTCACACAAGTGAATATATTAGTAGGGCCGATGTGCTTGATAAAATTCCCTAAAATTTCTTGGCTCTTTCTGGTAACTGCCATACAACTTCAATAGTAGTTCGGCACAACCAGTATTTTGAAAAACACATAGTACTGAAATTTTACATAAATTAATATGGTAATACGGCAACTTAAAGTCATAGTCTGCCCCATAGTTAGTTATCGCACATTAGTTATTCGCACATAGGATAACAAATTCGTACGGGTATCACAGAGTTGACAAGGTCAACTCTATTTTTTTCTCGTTTTTTGTGTTTTTTATAGTTTTTTGTGTTTAGTTATTATTTGCCATCTATAGATTTTACATTTGATTTTATAGCGTTTACACCATCAATGGGTATACAATAATAAAATATGTTTGTAAAACAGACTTATCTACTGATATATACGTATATAAGTTGGCACAAGTTCAATATAGACATGAATATTAAATTAAAATATTTGAAATGCATATACAAAATTTAGGTTGATTTTAAAAGTTTGGAAAAAAAAAATTGATGCTTGGAAATGGATTTATGAAGATTTCGAAATAAAAATTTCGAAAGATCATTTTCTAGCTGTTAGATAATATTGCATTTTTATTATATTTTTGAAAAAAAATATTTTGTTTTTGAAAAGTTATAAAAACAAAGTATAGATTTGAAATTAAAGAAAAAAGAGATACAATTTATGCGTTGTGTGCATTTCGAAATAGTATTCAAGTTTTCGAGATTTTTTTCTTGGATTTTTTAACAGGAAACGAAATATAAAATACTATAAATTTATTGATAGTTTATGAGGATTTGTTAAATGGAAGGTGATATAAATTTTATTATGGAAATCATAGTTTTTCTGTTGACATTATAAAATTGTAATGATAAGATTTGTGATAATTTTAGAATAAGCCAGAAAGGTAGAATATGATGATCCATTTTGAACCTGCCCATATGTTTAATAATATTTGAAAATTTTACGAAAAACTATTTTCTAGCCCACAGATCGCACTACGATCGCACTATAAAACTTTGCCTACGTTTTCTCTATATACATAATAATATTCTGGATCGACCGTTATAGAACTCTTTCGTTATAGAATATGTTCCAAGAATTTGGTGGAGTTTAACATTACGAAATTGGTTGAACATTAGTTCATTGTTTTCAATGATGCTTTCATGTTGTATATGAAAAATAAAAAAATAAATATAAATGGAACAAAAATGATATTATCTTTGTTGCCTTCATCATCTGGTCGCGGAAATTAAAGTGTTTATATTATGCAAAATTATTACATAATACATATGTAATCATAATATTATGCAATTACCACCTTTTCCTTCGAATTGGAATAGAAACATAAAATTACTGAAAGAAAGATAAAAAAAAATTACAGTTTTAAAATTGCATTTCTCTATTTACATTTATATATATTGATGATACTCAAGTATCATATTATCTGTTATGCCACATTTATCCCACACACTCAATATACAAGAAATGATAACGACATTTAGATGACAATTTGTTATTTTGTGTTTTGCACATTAACTGTTGCCTATTTACATAATAAGTAATTTTTTTCTATAAACAGTTAATGTTGTCGATAATTTAAATTTTTTTTAAATTATTTTAATTACTGAAACGTTTTCATTTGTCTTTTTTTTATACATTTATAAAAAAAAATTATTTCTCATTTATTTATACAGCTATAAATGAAAAAATATTCCAACAAGAAATTGTGAGCAAATTACTCAAAAGTTCTTCCCTATGCAAGCACTGGAATGTTCGAGGCTGGCCAGAGCGCTGCAGTCTCGTAGCGTGTAGAATGAGAGGAGCATGAAAGCCTTTTCGTGATCCGGTATTGCTGATCTCAGCAAACTGGTGGGAGTGCCGGTGGGGCCCTGCCTCTTAGGGAAAATGGCCAAGGGACTAGTAATCATTGCAACGGAACGGTAAGAAAGAAGCGCATCTTAAGGGGTTTCTTTTACGTACCTGGAGGGACTTGTCGGGGGGGTCTTTGGTGCGATTCTTAAGATTCGCAAGGAGGTTGATTGATTCCAGCAGGAGGTTGATTTTTGGAGTTTGTATTATATGGAAAGGGGTTATCGATTGTTCTTCTGAAGATTACCAATGCCTTCTTCTTGACCTAATGCATTGGCTTCGCGTGTGTAACGGAAAAACTTGTCATTTAATACTCTAATTTTAATGAGTCCCATATTTGATTTAAATAAGATAAATGTTCTCATTGTTTCATTTAAACAGAATTAGCACAAAGTTTTAAAAACACTTGATTTTTTTTAATTTCCATGAAAATTCAACTCGTGAAAATTGCTTAAGTGCTAAGTACATTTCATATCGATGTAAAGTACTTTTTAATATATTCAAAATATTTAAACATACGAATACTAATGAAAATCTTGTTAAAACAGGTGTCATGCACGCGCTAATGTAATAATCAGGAAATAGCACATAACCTAAAAGAAAAAAAACAAATTAAAATAAGAAAAATTAAGTGCGAAGAAATAGCAAACCTATTGCCCAATAGAAGTTTTAATTATTATGCTAATATACATACGATTCACCTGTTTAACAAGAACTCACATCTATAAATTTCATATTCGTTCACGTTTTACAATTAACGTACATTTATTATAAGATTGCAATAAGATGAAGTGGATTAGAGGAGGTTATAAAATTTACAATTAAAAAAATGGGTGTTAATTGAAATTATTTTGTATATTGAAGCGAATTGTATAAAATATAATATGGGTATACAAATATTGGGTGTAACATAATATACTGAAGCGAATTAATAAATTTATTATGCGACCTACTTAATATATTTGAGAAAAATAAAGTTGATTGCAATAATTTAACGATAATTTTTTAAGATTGAAGTGTATGAGTAATTTATTCTTTTAAATTTATAAATAAATTTCTTGTGTAGCAATATACTCCCTGCATATTGCTAAGTAGAAAAAAGTACAATATTCCTATCAGTGTCATTATAGAAATGTAAAATTTGGACATCCTAACGTACATGTTACTTTTTTGAGAATTGAAGAGTTTTTGTCCTATATTGTAATGCATATGGTAAGACTGAGTTGCAATTCTCCAGTAAATTTAAAAATGCATTTATACCTATTAAATATTCAATAAATATCTGAGTCATTCCAGAAAGCAAAGGTTAAGACTAGTATGTTATTGCCATCTTAAATTGCAAAGCTGATGGTCAAATTGATCAAATGGATTTTATTTGATGAGAATTTGATAACATTCTACTTCTTTCATCAAGCATAATCTACAATCACTTACTCATCATAAAATTCTTATCAGTTCAAACAAAACGTATGAGCACTGTTTGATATGAAAAAGTTGCATTACTGATATTTTCTGTGAAATATAAGACATTATTATTGTAAGCACAAACCAATTCGTATACAAATAATTTAATCAAATAATTGAATTTATTTCATACAAATACATAGACTAAGAAATTCACTTCCCAGAATAACCCCCAACTTCGCTTAAATAACTCTATACTCGTATGTACATGTATATTATTTATTATATACCACATAAGTCCAGCAAAATGCACATACAATTATAATCTAGTGCATTTTGTAATAAATATAATAAAATTTTCTATGAATTGCAATCAGTAATTAGAGCGGTACATTTTATTTTATTATACTAACGTTTGTATAACAGAAAATCATGCGGAAGAAAATCTAGTATAATTTGTATAAAATTACGGATAAATTAAAACTAATTGTTTAGAAACTAAAACTAATAAGAAAATGTAAAATTAAAAACAATTAACATCATTGTTATTATTATTGTTATACTATTATCATTATAATTATATTGAAATCTGATAACCTTTAAAAGAGATATTGGTATACCATAAATAGTCTTGTTAACATTATTAAAGTGTGTTCATCATACATTTTTATTTTTCTACTGTATAACACAGGGTATGATCAATTTGTTTCTTAAGTGTATTAGAAATATGAAAATGATTATTATATTTTATGATGTTATACTGAAATTAAACACCGCAATACCAAACTGTTTTGTATAAAATTAATCAGAAAGCAACTTTATCAACAGAAAATGTTATACTTATATGTATACTGTATTTACCTCTACATAATGATAATAATAGAGTTTAATAATAGTTATTTTGTTTAAGTATATAAAGAAAATATGTAAGAATAACTGCGATATATATTTAATTAAATATAATGGTATATAACTTATGTATAAGGAAATTTAAACAATTAAATTACGAATACACTGGAAAAAATTATTTGTAATCGAACAAAATTTTTATCTAAAATATACAATGACTAAACTAAAATTCTTAGATGTTTTTAGAGGGTATGCTCGTCATTGAATACAAAAGAATTGACGTTGAATATGAGGCTCAATACCTAGAAAAATCATTACTATAGAAAAATGTAAATTTAACTCTAAGTATAGGTTCACTTTATGCTATCCGTATTTACTGAAACTTTCGTCAGTTAGCTGCTGTAACAAAAAAGACCTAAAATATTGAATTTCAAGAGATTCCGTCAATTGTATCCAGTGCAATCGATAATTAAATTGGTATTAACTAATTAGATATCTGTTCCTACTATTTTTGTCGATTAAAAAATTTTTTTTTATAATAGACTTTGGGATTTAAGAGAAATAATTTAAATAATTTTTTTTTCTCAGTATACATATTATATAAAATAAAATTATAACTAAAACTTGTCTTCCTCATCACATAATATTAAATACATATATACATACGTCGATTATATAGAAAATTTATCGAGAAAACTATGTAAATATGTATATGTATATATAACTATACATGTACATATACATAAAGTAAAGAAGTGGAAATTGGAAAACTGGATTTTTTATACCCGTACGAACGTATGTTCGAAGGGTATACTAAATTTGCCTTACCGTTTGTAACGCTAAGAAATAACGGTGTTAGATATAGACTCAAGTGTATGTTTTTGATCAGCGTCAAATTCTGAGTTGATTTAGCTTTGTCTGTCCGTCTGTCCGTCCGTCCGTCCGTCCGTCCGTCCGTCCGTCCGTCCGTCCGTCCGTCCGAACGATAACTCAAAAACTAATTGAGCTAAGTTCACCAAATTTTCACAAATGATTTCTTGTAGTAAGTGCCAGAACCCTATTTAAATTGGACATGATCGGGTTACCGGTTCGGGTAGCTGCCATACAACTTCAAAATTTATTTGGCTATATCTCAGAAACTATAAAAGTTGTGGTATTGAAATTTCACACAAACGAATATATTAGTAGGGCCAATGTGTCTCATAAAAGTCGTTGAAATTACTTGGCTCCTTCTGGTACCTGCCATACAACTTCAAAAGTTATTTGACTATATTTCAGAAACTATTAAAGCTATGGTATTGAAATTTCACACAAACGAATATATTAGTAGGGCCAATGTGTCTCATAAAAGTCGTTTAAATTACTTGGCTCCTTCTGGTACCTGCCATACAACTTCAAAAGTTATTTGGCTATATCACAGAAACTATAAAAGCTGTGATATTGAGATTTCACACAAACGAATATATTAGTAGGGCCGATGTGCTTGATAAAATTCGCTAGAATTTCTTGACTCTTTCTGGTAGCTGCCATACAACTTCAATAGTAGTTTGGCACAACCAGTATTTTGAAAAACACATAGTACTGAAATTTTGCATAAATTAATATGGTAATACGGCAACTTAAAGTCATAGTCTGCCCCCTAGTTAGTTATGGCACATTAGTTATTCGCACATAGGATAACAAATTCGTACGGGTATCACAGAGTTGACAAGGTCAACTCTACTTTTTTTCTCGTTTTTATATAAATTTATTGGGTTTTTCATCTATACACACTCTCCCAATTAAATATTTTCAATGTATTTGTAATAAACTTGCATATATATGTATATATATGGCTATATATATATGTGTGTGTATGTGTTCGTATTTTAGTCACGTTTTAGAATATACTTATAAGGCATAATGAACGGAAATTATGTATATGTAATATATATAAGTATATGTGTACATACGAGTATGTATATATAAACAGGATCGGATGTCATTTGTTCGACGCCCTTCCAAAACGTCATTTCCAAAAGGCTCTTCTCACCCCCCTCTCCACACACATTGCGCATCTTTTTCTCGTAACTTTATCATACTGAATGCAAGATTAGTCATAGAATTAAAGCCAGGAATTAAACACTTTCAGATTTTTGTCTTGCAACGTTTGTATAGGTGCATGTTATCAATTGTATAATTGATTTTGCTGTAAATATAAAAAAAAATTATAGAAAGCACGTAATGGAATACTCGTATATCGGAAAAAAAATTTATTTTTTAAATTTAGCTTTTTTTAAGTTTTCAATGGCGCCCCGATTTTCATGACACTTATTTCAAATTCTTATTTTGCATACATGGTAGATCCAGCACTGTATATAAATAAAAATAATAAAAATCAATTGAAAATAAAAATTAAATGCACTAATATAAAAAAAAAACAAACAAACTTGTTTATTTTATTTTTTTCTCTCAAAAAAAAAGTTCAATTCAAAAATAAGATTTTTCATCCGGTTATTGGCCCCATTCATTAATAAAAATATGGAAACGTTAAAATGTCAGTAAATGTACAAGAAAACAAAAAAAAAAAACTGAGAAAAACTTGAAAGGAAAAATTTAAAGACTTTCGATTTCGATTTCATTTTCTGATTTTCTTATTTTTCTGTTTTTTTGCATAATTTTATATTGAAAATCAAGTATAAAAGAAAAATCGATAAAATGATTGAGTTTTTTCACTATAAACTCCGTATACGACTTTAGATGCATTTTTACCATTCAATAAAATTCATAGTTTTTTTTTGTTAAATGGCAATCAGAGTTTTGCGGCTAAAAACGGAAATGTATGGAAAACTCAACTTGTATACATTTACAAAATGCTTATTTTGAAAATAGAAATCGAAAAATTAAATACAGCATGCATGGGTTCAAAATAGGGGGAAAAAAACCAATTTTTTTTTTTAAAGATTTTTAATTAGATTAATATTTTGTATAAATTAATGTTGTTGTTTTTTTTGGTCTAATAATAATAATGATGATAAACAAAAAAAATTGGTAATAATTGAAAATTAAATATTGTTCTCAATCAATGCATGTAATTACAATTGAAATACGAAATATTGAACAGAAGGAAAAAAACGCCTTTTAATATTTTTAAAATTTTATAATGGAAATAAGTTGAAAAAAAAACCTTTAATTGTCTTCCGTTTTAATTATTAAGCTTGCATAATTAATTTGACACGAATTGGATTCCCTTTCAAATATTGTTTTTGAATTCCCTTCAAATAGTGATTTTTAAAGAAATCAAGTATTTCAATAGTGAAAATATTTATACTCGCAACAAATAAAGTAGCAGCTAACAGCGCAATATCTAACAGAAGATGTTCCAAGTTTGGTATTTGAATTGCTCTAAGTTTAATAGGACAATTTGACCAAAGCAGTAGTGATTATATGCTAGTTATAGATGACGATTATACCACCATTTAACTGGATTAATGATAAAAATTTTTTATTTAAATTCAATTATTAATTTAATTATAATTTTTATATTACAAATTTATTTATAAATTTATAATATTTTCCTAGTGGCACTTCACATTATGCTATAGCGATAAATAATGAGAAGGAGGAAAAGGTAGCCTGTTGCTTTTATAAGTAGAATTTGGCAGAGGCAGCTATTTTCGTATGACAGCTGCATTATGCCTCTCCAATTAAATTACACAATGTTGTTATGAAGAATATCACAATAAAATGTTTTTTTCTAAATTCAAAATTGAAAAGAAAAATTTCATTAATTACTTAAAGAAAAATATATTAATTAAAAAAAGCAAAAGAACTATTCAGAACAAAAGGCAGTTAAGTTTTTCAATTAACGCGTCATTCGAAGATAAAATTGGTTTTTGTATCACCGGATGTTGAAAATTCCCCAGATAATCGCAATGTTTGGCCGTAGACTATTCCAGCAAGTAAAGATATAGGTAACTCGAGCGTTCAATTTCGACTATTATCCCTACAATTCGAAATTCTAATTAAGTTTAAGTTTAACTTCAGGTTTCGATGTTCGAAATTAATTCGAATTGAGCTCATTGATCTCTTAAGTCTCGAAGTTACACGAATACGTGAATTATAATGCGCGACAAGAGCTTTAGCTACCGAACTAACTGTAATGTCAGGCAAAAAGAACTTCTCGGGCCACCTAGTGAAACAATCAACAACCGTTAAAATGTTTGTAAAGCCTTCCGAAACTGGAAAAAAAACCCTCCAATTCGATGGGGATATTCTTCAATCTGTCATTCAGCCAATGAATTTCGGGCTTTAGCTCCGGTTAGGTCACAATACTAATTCAAATTTAGTTTTTTTTAGTTCGGTTGTTAAGTTACTAGTTCCTTCTTCGTCTGTTAATAACTGCTAAAGTTTAATATATAGCAAAGAATATAATTGAACTATTACAATCAGTAGGCAATAAAATATTTTATTTTAAAGCAAAAAAATTAAAATTTTTTGTAATAAACAACAACTATTTTATGCAATTACTATTTAAGATTTCTAATGAAAAGTTTCTCGCATGAATTTAATTTCCGCTTCAATTGTAATTGAATTGTCAGTACACAATCTATAAATACAGGGTCAAATTCCAAAATATTTCAAAATCGAGCAACAAAATTCTAAATAAAACAATTTTATTTTTTTTCATTTCTCAATAGAATTCTTAATTATTTCTTAATTTTATACATAACATTCCTTTAATTAAAATTTATTTTTAAATAATTCAGTTACAAATGATTGAATTTCAATTATAAAATGTAATTGTTTTGCAAAAATATTGTTTTATTTACAGAAAAAAAAACAAATTCTATAAGTCAATTAATATTTTTAGTACCAAAATTAAACAATAGTTTAAAATTTGATCAAAAAACAAAAAATTGTTACTCGTATAATGCAATCATAATTGAATTTTCTTTTAAATTTATGACATGCTAAAATACTTTAAACAATAAGAAGGAGACCGAAACAAAGTTAAATGAAAATTAAAATAAAAGAATTATAAAAAAATTTTGAAAAACTTCAAATTCAATTCCAAATACAGAGACAAACTGTTAACAAAATTCCAAAATATCAAAACAACTTTTAAAAAAAGTGAGAAAAATGAGAAAAAATAGAATTGACCATGTCAACTCTGCGATACCCGTACGAATTAGCTGTCGTATGGGCGACATCTACTGAAGTTGTATGCCATTTACAGCAAGGAATCAAGAAATTTCAATGATTTTTATCAAACATAAACAGTCCCAATAAAATATTTGCTTGTGAGAAATTTCTATATTATAGTATCTTGATCACATCGAATTTAAATTGAATCCGGAATTTACAATTATAAATTATTTGTGAAAATTGGGTGAGCTTAGTTCTATTAGTTTTTGAAATATCGTTGAGACAGATAGACGGACGGGCGGACTGACTGACAGACATTGTTAATTCGATTCGGAATTCAACGCGGATGAAAAACGAGCACTTATGTCTATATTTTACATTATTATTTTTTAGCATTATGAACGGAAAGGCAAATTTTGAATACCCTTTACGACCATACGTTCGTATGGGTTTAAAAGGTAGAAAAAATCAGTTAAAAACGCTTAAGAAAAACTTTATTAGCAACAACAATAAACACTGATTGGTTAATAATTGTTTAAAACTCCGTTAAATTTTGAAAATCAATAAGAAAACTACAGTTAGAAAAAAGTTGAAAACTTGTTAAAATGCTACCATGCTGGCTGGCTACTGTTGTTAAAAAAATTTAAAAAAAATATATTTTAAGACAAAAATGAAAGAAAAAAATTAAAAAATGAGCCAAAAATGGTAGAAAACACTTAATTGTTGTTTTTAAACTGAAAGAGCAGCAGTGCTTGTTAATGTAATCAATTGGAATCTGGGCCTCATTTAAAAATTTTTTTGATTAAAATGAAAATTGAATAAAGCAAACATTGTTGAAAATAAAATTGCTTTTTAGGGAAGAGTGATTCAAAAGCCAATATTTTATTAAATTGTTGTATGTCGATAGTCAGCAAAGACTCAAGTCAACTTAAATATTGATATATAGCTAAGTGTCTCTGATATTCTGCATTTCCCAATGAAAATATAATTTTTAAAAATTTTGACGGGAATTCAACTCACTATTATCTATATTAAACTCTCACATACAAAAATATCGGACTCAAAGTGGTTTTGTAGATTTGTACAACCGGGGTGAAAGTACACCGCGACCACATATAAGGATCGCTCTGAGTGCGGAGCATGCTCTTAAAGAACACAAAGCAAGATCTCACCTTATGTCATTGAACTGGGTTTTACTGATAGAACAATACCGTCAATCCAAATTCATTAGCAAAATTATTTTACGGGACTCCTTATAAGAAATTGAGAAATTGATTTTAAAAATTTTAGAAATTTTTTATATCCTAAACCACCCCACCCCGTAAGCTTTGAAAACAACATAACAAATTTAAACAAAACAAAAATACTTTTATAAATTTTCAAAATTTCCTTCACAAAATATTTTTAATCACTTGCAAAAATATTCAATGATTTTTATGAGTTTAAAGACTCTAAACTAATAAAATTATAAAAAATTGTTAAAAAATTAAATAGTGAAAGATAAATAGAAAGTTTTCGATTTTTTTTTCATTTTTTTGCAAAAATTTTATTATGGTAAAATTGAGATAGCGCATAGTTGATTACCACCTATACTTTTAGGTTTTGCTTAAAATAGGAATGACCATAAAATATCTTTTGTAAAAAAAAACGAGCAACAGTGAAAAAAAAATATTTATTTTAAAAGAAAAGTAATAATTTTGCAAATTTTAATTTCAAATAACTTTTAAAATTAATCATATGTATACATAGTATACGTCTATAAAATAAGACCCGGAAATTATTTAAAAAAATTTGTTTGCATAGCTTTCATTTTTATAAACAAAATTTTATTCAATTTGAATTTAATTTTTTGTCTATTTTAATTTAAATTTTGTAAATATATGATTTTGGAATATGTGTAATGATTATGTAAAATTTGCTGATGTTAAAATTGCATAAACACTTACAACATTTGCAATATAAATATTCAAATTACAGTAAGATGTGTGAGATAAAACACTAGGTTAGGTAAGGTGAAATTGGAATCTGGGAATTTGTAAATTGTAGATTTGTACAACCAGAATAATAAGGCACCGAGATAACTTATAGGGATCTATTGAGCTCACGGAATACCCTTCTAAGTGCACGGAATGCCCTATACTACAACCGATCGAGACGCGTTCTCCTAATATACAAATAATAACTTACTGTTTAATTTCAAGCTCTTATTAAAGCGAAATGTAAATTTGTCTCATTGGAGAACTTATTGAAAAAAATTGATTGGATTAAATCAAAACCTAAACGTGACATCCACAAATATTGCTGGTCAGAGGGGCTACTCATTTAAATTATTTAAAATCTGTACTTCTCATTTTAATAATTTATTAATTTTAAAAATTATAGATTTAAGTAATTTCAAAAGTATGAATAAATTTTTAGTTCCAACTCTAATTATTTTCATTTTTTGCAGGATCCATGTAATTTTTCATATAATTTCATCAAGAAGTAAATTCGACAAGAAGTACCAGATCCTGCCATTTTAAGTGAGTACACAAACCATACACAAAAAATTGTATAAAAATTATCATCAAATCAAGTTTTGTATACAAACATTAATATTTTTAATGAATTCCTTGCCTATCTCAAGAGATAATTGGATTTGAACAGCACGTTTAACAATGATGAAAAAACAGAAACAAAAAGTTATTTGAACGAAAAAAAAAATTACACTTTTTTCCTTCATATCTAAAATTTGAAAAACAAAAAGGAAATCTTTAAAATTAAAAGCTGTTATTAAAACGGCATAATTTTTCATAAAATAACACGAAGCATGTAGTTTTTTCCTTCAAAAAGTACCACCTTAAAATAATTATCATCTATAGCAGAAGTAGCAATTAGTGCGGATTTTAATAAAATGTAGTAGAGTCAACTACATTTTGGCTCTCATTATATAAGTTATATGAAAATTGATTCAAATAAGACAACTATTTTTGACTTTAATTTAAAATTCTTGAGTATAAATTGAGTTATATATTACGGTTCGAAAGTCTAATGAGCAACTGATAGTTTATATGAATTGAGCAATTTATGTATATTTAAATTCAATAGGAATTAAAATTTGTATAACAGCAATTAAAAATTGCCTCACTCCAAGGAAAACATTTCCAGATTTTTTTTTTACAGATTTTAAGCAAAAACTTTAATTTTGGAGAGTAAACTACAAGTGATCAATCTAAGAAATCATGCTTTTCACAAACAATTCGCAAATTATTTAAATTTTGAAATATTTTTCTATTTGAAACCGGCTCAATATGAATTCACTCTTCATAGACTCCAGTAAACTCAGTATATTGCATAAAAAAATCCAATTTTAAACGCACCTGCTTACATTACAATATTATAAGTACGCGCAATGAAAAACGTTCAGAAAATATAGTACAAATACTACATATTAAAATAAACTGCAACACATTATTGTCTAACATTTTTTCATAATAATAATAATAGCAATAATGACATCACATAAACATTGATAAATATAATTTAAAAAAAAAATAATAATAATAATGGTATGAAGTTTATAATCACTTTCTTTTACAAATAAAATTTTAATAGTTTGCGATAATTTTGATTGAACACGAAAAGAAACTATTAGTGTAAACTGACAAGGTAAAATTTTAAAAATGCCTATAATATTTAATTATCAGCAGTTTTACAAAATAAAATAATTAATTTCAAATGTTTATTAAAAAAATTTTTAATTATTTAATTGTCAATAAAAAGTCATTGTCAATTTAGCGTCATGTCAAAATAATTTAAAGTATCTAACTTTTATTCTCACCGGCTTATTTTATTGTCTTTATACTCTCATGTCACGAGAAAAATGAGTGAGTGTAATGGCACCTGTGCAATATCGTAATTTAATTTTCAAGTGAGAAAATGTTTACTGTGCACTGCACTACGGTCTATCGGTGAAATATCGTAATTTAATTTTCAAAAGAGAAAATGTTTACTGTACACTGTACTACGGTCTACGTGTCTCATTTTTTCTTGCAATTTATGTACATTCTTGCAATATTTGGTCACGTTTCTTGAAATGGTGACAAGTTTTGAAAAAAACTGGTTAATGAAAAATTTCATTATTCGATGTGGAAAATGAGAATTCTTTCCACCCGCTGATCAAAAAATTTTTCTTAATTTCTTTTGCAACTGGGTTTCATAAGTCGCATTCAAAATATGTACAACACAACTCCCATGTCAGGCTGCTAACCCCTTAAATAACAGTAGAATCAAAGTAGTCAGACTGACAAAAATTAAATAAACAACTATTTTTTTTTTTTAAACTATTTTCAAATTTTTTAATTGAAAAGTTTTTAATAAACTCTCAAACATTGAGCATAACATGAACGGACTATAAAATAGATAAAAAATTTGATGAAAATTCAAAGCAAACACAAAATAAAAAATAACATCAAATTAAAGAAGGTAAAATTTACCTTTTTGAGCGACATAAGAAAAATGAAAAGTATAAGACAACACTCGAAAAACGCGTTGTACACCTTAGGTATACAAGTAGTTATTGGAAAAAAAGGGTAAACTGTGTAGATTGGGATTGTAAATATATGGAAAAAAGGTGTTATTTTATAGTGAAAATTGACAAAAATTAAAGTGATTTGTCTTGAAAACAAGAAAGAAAAAATTTTGGACACAGTGACCAACTAATTAGTAAAAGAAAAGAAAAACAAGAGTTTTTTTTGTTGTTAATGCCTTTTAAGGTTATGTTTAGGTTGTAATAAGGTTGAATTTTGGTGTTTGCATTCTTTTCTTGTTTATTTTTTTTGTTTTTGGTTTTTATAGATTTTTACTTTCTTTAAATGGTTAATAATTGTTATTTGTTTTCCTTCGTTTGTTGTTTTTTTGTGGTTAAACTGCGTGCGGACGTTTGTCTTTAATGAAAATATTTTTTGTATTTATGGCAATTTTCGATTTCATTTTCAAATTAAAATGATTTTTAGTTGTTTTTGAAAAGTTTTCGCTTTCAAAATTTTAACAACAATAAAGAAACAAAAAAACTTTTACTTTTAAACGATTTTTTTTAACTTTTGGAGTAATTTTATAATTGCGGTTTTGTTGTTATTTCATATGTATAATAAAGGTTTACTTACTTATATGATGGGTTCACATATGAAAATGAAAATTTCTTTTGATTAATTTTTCCACCTTTAAAAATTTGAATAAAAAATTGTTTAAAATAAGGAATTGAGTGTCAAATAATAGCCGATATTTGTTAGGAAGATTTTTTTTTGAAAATTTATTCAGTTTATTAAAAAAATTGACATTCTGAAAAATTCTGACTTTATATTCATAGTCTAAATCTATATTATGATAATTTATGATAATTTTCCATTTACGTTTACGAACGGATGCAAGAATAATGCCTATATATAATTTAAAGTCAGCGTAAAGTTCCTAAGAATGTAAAATACCGGCATGTAATTTCGGCCCATCATTATAAGAAAAAATATTAATTATGCGTATCCAAGACCCTAATTAAAATTATTTGAAATATAAATTGTCATAATGTATATTGTTCAATGTAATCCGAAAAATGTCATTGAACTTAATAAATTTTACCTGAAATAAAACTTCTCCTAAAAATGTTGTTTAAAACAAGATTTTGAAGAATTTTTGGTCATTTCGGTCATTTATTTTTGAAAAATATTTTGTTAATTATATAAAAAAAAATAATAATTAATGTAAAATAAACAAAACAAATACAATTTAAAAAAAATTCCCACAAACTTTTTAAAATTAAAAAAATCTACTCAGTTATTCGCTATAGGGTATTCATGTAGGCACATACAGTCTTTCGAATTGCATTGAACAACTACCATTTGTGACTAAAATCTCAAATTCTGGAAAATGCATTAGAATTTTAACTAAAATTTTTGTTATGCACAATTAAAAAAATTATTTTAATTAAATTTTTTTGTTTTAATCACTGCAACCACATAATATGATGAATTGCAATTCAAGAAATTCAACACTGCACGTAACATATAGTATTTATAATAGAAACCAAGTCCTTAGAATATTAAGGTACTTTTTAAATTGTTGAACTTACGTATTTGAATACGGAACATATATTTGGTATCTTTTTCACCTGTAATACTTTTGTGGAATTTTTACATTTTAGATGATTAAGGGTGTTGTCTTTATAGTACAAATTTTCTTTCTATAAAAATTGTTAGTAGCACAAACAATAAAATATGGCCGTCGTAAATATTTTTCAATTATTTGAACATATGCTTAAATATCATGTTTAAGTACAACACGTTTTTATACAAATATTCAAATTTTTCAAATTAATGAACAGTAGTATCGTTAATATATGAACTCAATTTCCTCAATTACCGTTTTGAAAATCTAAAACACGCCTATAAACGTTTCAGTTTATACAACAAAATCCTAAATTTGAATAGCATTAAAAAAACAATATTATTATTTTAATTTTTTCCTTTGCACAATTATTTTTGAAAGTCACTGTTAATATATTTAACATATACATATTATTTTATACGCATTAAAAATAATAAACGACGAGCCTTTATACAAAATTTTTCTAATGAATTTCTAATGATTATTTATGAATATTACAAAAATTAATATTTGGGCATATAAAAACCTCTTATTTATTTTGATTACAAGAAATTGATAATATTATTAAAATTTTAGTACTCGTATAATATAAAATTATTTATTTTTGATTTTCCATAAATAGTTACCGAAAAAATGCCATTAGAAATAATATGGGGGATTTTGTTTTTATCTTAAAATGCTCCAATTATGAATACATTTTGTGTCTTAAAATGGTAATTTTTTATCATCTTCTAAAATCACATTGGGTTTTTTTATTTAATATCTCTATTAAATAAAATAAATCTTTAGTATGTATAAATATGTCTATATATATGCACATCTATATGTGTATATAAAATATTTTTTCTATTCAAAATTGACCCCATAACTTTGAATTATTTTTTAGTTTTTATTTTTTTGTTTTTATTTATTAACTAAATTCAAATGCAGGTTAGAAATATTATTAGAAAGGGAAAAATGAATGCTATTAGATTCGATTTAATGTTTTGAATTAAAAAAAAAAAACAGTTTTAACAAATATTTTTTTAATAAAATGAATTTGATTGCACCATACTTTTAACAACAGAAAATATCGATTAAGATTACTACTTAAGATCGATTTAGTGTTACCATATTACTTTCAAATTCATAGGATCTTTTAGAGTAATATTCGATGGTCAGTATTCTAGGAAAACTTTATGTTGTTTAAAATCTAATGAAGATTGCCTTATTTTATTTAGAATGAATATATGGAGAAAAGTGTGAAGCTCTACGTAAATACAATATACGTTATTACCATTGGATACCAAAGCCAAATATTAATTATTAATTAAACTTCAAAGGTTATGGATAAATATTTTAGAAAAAAATTCAATAAATATTCACAAGAAAGCATTTATTTCACTAAAAGAATTAAAAAACTGATATTTAAAAATTGAGTCAGAAAGGAAGAGAAATGAGTAGGAAAATTATAGAAGGCGCTCTTCTTTAAAAAATTTTTTTAAATAAATTTTTACAAAAATTTATTGCTTTTTTATTAATGTTGTTATTGTTGTTATTGATGTCATTTATCAGAAACTTTTATATAGTGGGTTAGTTTAAAGCTTCTATCTTTTTCAGAAGAGAAGTTATAAGCTTGGACAATTAGCAATTTCATGATAATTCGTTAAAATCCTTGTATCTCGGAAACCGTTATCAAATCTCAACTTGACACCTAGTTCCATTTAAGAATTTTATTAATTTTTGATTCCTAAAACCTAAACGATAAAATGTAATATTGCACTCGCTACTGAGCCTATTATTTGTTACTGAGGCTAATTTGTTATTAGTTAAAAAAACAATTTTTCTCTTATTAATTCCAAATGTCATCCCTTTTAATGAAATTTTTTGTGAAAAAATTAAGCTGGCGAACGATATGATTTGCACAAATATGAGTCTAAATTTTATCAAATTAATGTAGAGGCAAGCTTCAAACTCTACATAATCCAATTCTACAAACCCCAAATTTTTATATTCTGATAAATTTTTGATAACTTAAGTCATAAGGTTTCGTCTAGGTAACATTTGGTATTAATAAGGTGCCCTTGTATACTACAAGTTATTAGACCTAAAGTAAAACAGATATGAGGGTTCAAGAAAACTTTCAAACGCTTAAAAAGGTGTATGTAGCACCTATCGTATTTTCATTCTGACTCGTCTGTTGATTTGGTTTGTTAGATCTCAATAATGCACTTAAACTGCAATCATAAATAAATTTCTGGCATCTCTTAAAATTGTAGCAATTCTTTTGTATTTAAAAAAAAAACAATAAATAAATTAAAAGTGAAAACATGTAATTTAATGGTGTAATAAACAAAATCAAAATGAATCAAGATATCGAAATTAAAGAAAATTGAACAAAATTTCAAGTTTTTTATTTCATATTTAATAGACTTTAATAACCCAAATAAAATTTAATCCTATAAGTAGACAAAAATTTCGAAAAAGAATTTTTTTTTTAACTTTAAGTACAAAAACAAATAAAAAAATTCAGACTTTAAATCGTAATTAAAAAACTGGTTTAAAATTTTTTTAAGCGATTTTTGCTTGTTTTTTTGGTGCTGTTAAAAATAAGAAACAGCGTTTTAATTAAAGTAGAATTCAAAAATCCAGTTTCGATTTTTTTTTTTAAAGTTTTAGATAAATTTAGTCAATATATTTTAATTTTTATTAAAAAAAAAAAATAAAATGTTAAAGAAACTGTCAATTTTATCCTGATATTCTAGAGTCTATAGTCTATACAAAAAAAAATGTGAACGTAATTTGTTTACATAATTTGTTTCTTAAAATAGTTTATGAAAATAAAAGTGGAGAATATTAAATATCAACAATTCATTATGCAATTTTTTCTTAATCACGATCTTATGCACGCCGCCGACTTTAATACCGTAAACAATTTAAGTATTGAAAAAACAAGAATATTGACAGTGATTAACAAAATATTTTGCTCATACCTTGTCCACTTATTTAAATAAAAAACAAGTAAAAACCTTACAGTCGACCTTAACCTATTGAGTTATGAATGTTGTTGAGGTTTTGCACAGAGTAGAATTTCATATTGTTGTTGGCTTTATCAGTTTTTTCACAAATTTCAAATTATAGTTTCTTGAGCTGTATGGTAGCTAATCTTGAGCTCCGTGTTCAAAATTATTTAATTACAATTGCAGCCATCCTTGGCTGAAAATAAACAATTTCAGAAAATTTGAGCATAGTTTGCTCTTATAGCTTCTGAGTGGGCGTTTATATAATTATTCTGTTATACGCTTATTTATGAATTCTATTGTTGCTGAATTAAAAAAAATTAAAAACTAAGAATTAAATTTTATGTAACGAATAAGATTATACACTTCTGTTTAATGGGTAAAATGAAAACAAAAATTATGCACCAATAAATTTTAATGTTAATAAAACATTTATTATGCAAAATATAATATCAACAAGGAACCATTAAACTTCTCAATATATCTTTAATTATAGGAAAGTAATTAACCATAAAAATTTGCATGTTTAGAGCAAAATTATTTTCTTAGGTAGTTTTAGTAGCACAATAATATATTATATCGGAAATGAATTCATAAAAATGGAATTTAAATTAAAAATTAATAATTTTTTTAAAAAATTATAATTTAAAAATTATTTAGTAGACGCATTAGAAAATCAAAAAAAAAATTAATTCCAAATTTATTTTATTATAATTTAAGTGCAATAAAATTAGCATAATTTTATAATTCGAATTTTTAATCTCGGTATACTCAAATAACTATAATAAATAACTGTATAAGTAAATAATAAAATTAAATCAAAAATTTTGTTTTTCAAATATCAAAAGAAATAGCAAAAAATTATGAAATAAAACACCCGCACTTCCTCGAGTTTTTTTTTTTTTTGAAATTTCTTGTGTTTTTCTTTTCAACCGCAATTGTTCGAATAACAATACCAAGTTATTCCGGAAGAAAACTTCAATTTTCTGTTTACTTTTTCAAAAGGTATAGGTATTGTAATTTTATAATTAAAATATTGAAACACGATTTTATTATTTTTTTTTTCGTGTTGCTGCTTTTCTTTTGAAATAAAATAATAATTATTATTTATTTTAATTAAATTGTGGAAATAATTATAAAATCTATTTATATTAAAATAATTTTATTGAGGAAAATAAAAAGGAAAATATTTTAAAATAATCCACACGATTTTTAAAGAATTGTTTTAATTCAAGGGGTCTATTAAAAAAAATTGCATGTTAACTAAAAATTTATAAATAGGTATAAATTTTGCGTATTTTAAGAATAAAAAATAAATAATAATTAGGAAATGAATTTAATTTAATTTTATAAATTTGGAAATAATATATTAATATAAGTACACGCATTCATATTGCATACAAATACCATTATTAAATTCGAAAAACACACAATTTTAATGTAATTTATTAAAAAATTTACGATAATACAGTAGAGATAAGTTTTAATTTTGAGAGCACCTTTACACATTTTGAGAGCATTAGCGATTTCCACTTGACTTTTTGAATACAAGTTATTGAGTTAAGTATGGGCAGTGACCATGCTTGCCGCAGTTTTTTTTTTTATATTGAATATTGAGGGTTATTGATATTATAATATAGGTAATTAAATTTATATTAATATTTTTATTCTATAATGGACACGCTCTCGGGATGAATATTTTGGTACATAATACCTATATAGTTCTCTATTGACATTTCCTATTTGATTAGAAAAATTTAATGTGGATAATAATTGCAATGCATATGTGTGTATTGAAAATAAATATATTCGACTGCGTATTAAGCTATTTAATATTAAATATAATTTTTATAGTAATCTGAAACCGAAAAGTTTCGATTCAACGACTACTGTTATTATAACCATTACTCGCCTGCTTGTAGAAAAAAATTGTATGTATTGTAAAGTGAATTTCACAAAGTTGTGGTTAGTTTAGACGACTATTTTAAACAAAATAATATTCTAATTGGAAAGGGTGACATTCTTTAAAAGTTTTCATTTTAAATTTGTATTAGCTCAACCTCATTTAATAATAGAATTTCAGAATAATATATTGTAGGAATATAAATAAAACTGGCAAACTTTTAATCTTTCTATAGTGTGACAACAATATACATGTATTTCAAGCACAATTTTGTTTTGACACAAAATATCGTTAATTGTAAATTATTTATTAAAATATAGTAGAATTGTAATAACTATCAATAATTTTTGTACAATTGGATGTGTCAATATTATTGTCATTTTTTTAAATACAATTAATGTAATTGATGAATTTAGTTTTTAAATAAATAAAAGGTTTTTGTTGTATTTCTTACAATATAATAGTATTAAAATTTAAGAGAAGTTATTTAATTACAATAAAATAAAAATAATTAAATTAATTATTAAAGAAAAATAATAAAATACCTACGTTATATTTCAATTAATCCAGGAATAAAATATTGTAATCCAGGAATAAATATTTTCTTTTATCAAATTAATTTATATTAAAATATTTTCATTTAAAAAATTATATAGCTATTGTACAATTTTTCGGTATAACATTAAATCAAAACAAATTTTTTTTTAAAAATTCACGATAAAAAAAATTTACAGGAAAATTCACAATTACATTCTTAATGAAAACAATTAATAAATAATTATATTTCTATTTCAAAAATTTTTTAAACAAAATTTTTCTGTATTTTCACATAACTTTTGAACTCGTATTTTATTGAAATTAATTAATTTAATTTAATTTTAAGATAAATCACTGTTAATAATTCACTTTTAATTTCTTCACTTCATCAAAATTTTATTTGATTAATATACAGGAATATTTATGTAAGTTTTAACAAATTCTATTGAAAAATATCTAAAAAAATTATTAATATTAATTTTTTTGAATTTTCTTTTATTAAAAAAATTTGTATTAATTTTGAATAATTTTCTTGTTATACTTGATTTTCAATAAAAAATTTTAATTATTTAATAATAGTTTTAAAAAAAAAATTTCATATAAAATAAAAAAATATTTTAACAAAAATAATTTGTACTTAAAAAATTATAATTAAAGAAAAAAAAGAAAACAATAATTTTCAAACCAACAAAAAAAAAGGCACATTAATTTTTAAATTTTCATTTTTTATTTTTTTTAAATATTTTTTTTTTTATTTTTTAATTACAATTCTTTAACATTCTTTGCTTTTTTAACGGTAATTTAAGATAATTAAATATCGTTTTTTTTCTTATTTTATTTTTATATTATTTAATATTTTTTTTTTCTTATATTTTTTACTTTTTGTTTTCCCAATTCAACAGTTAAACCACAATATTGAAAATTGCATGAATTGCAACCAAGTCAATAAACTAGTTTTGTTTTAATTTTTATTTTATGAATTTTTCTCCTCGTCTGTTTTTAATTCGCTTGCACTTATTCACTTTAACTAACTGTCATAATAATAATAATATATGTAGCAATATACATGCATCTGTACCTATATATATAAAATTAAGAAGAAAGCACTAATCTTTTATTATTAAAACGTGTGTTTGTATGTAAATACATATGGGTACACACTTCAAATAAAATAATGATAGTAAAAACAGTCAAAAGCAAAGAAATATCAAAAAAAAAAAAATTGATCTGAGCACCGTAATGTTATAACAATATAATAAAACTGTTAAGATAAAGAAAAAAATTATACCGCAATTTTTATATCGTACAATATAAGTGTATACAATAACGTATTTTTGCCAGAATAAAAAAATAAAAAAATTTTTGAAAAAAAAAAATGTTTTTCTTCTTGTAAAATTTTTACAATAATTTTTTATTTTAATTTAATACACGCTTAACAAAGCAAAGCTTAAACAATATTATAAAAATGTTATACCGATCTGTTCGATAGTTCGTTTTGAACTAAACTTAATGGCAGTCAAATGATCAGGTGAATTGTGTTTTTTTTTCTTCTTCTTAATTTTATTTTCTTCTCTGATATTTTTTTTTATTTTTCTCTTCTCTTTATATTTTACTCTTCTTATTGTTATATTGTTTTCTTGTAAAAATACACAAAAAACGAGAAAAAAAATAGAGTTGACCTTGTCAACTCTGTGATACCCGTACGAATTTGTTATCCTATGTGCGAATAACTAATGTGCCATAACTAACTATGGGGCAGACTATGACTTTAAGTTGCCGTATTACCATATTAATTTATGCAAAATTTCAGTACTATGTGTTTTCAGTACTAGGGGTTTTGAAAATACTGGTTGTGCCAAACTACTATTGATGTTGTATGGCAGCTACCAGAAAGAGCCAAGAAATTTTAGCGAATTTTATCAAGCACATCGGCCCTACTAATATATTCACTTGTGTGAAATCTCAATATCACAGCTTTTATAGTTTCTGAGATATAGTCAAATAACTTTTGAAGTTGTATGGCAGGTACCAGAAGGAGCCAAGTAATTTCAACGACTTTTATGAGACACATTAGCCCTACTAATATATTCGTTTGTGTGAAATTTCAATACCATAGCTTTAATAGTTTCTGAAATATAGTCAAATAACTTTTGAAGTTGTACGGCAGGTACCAGAAGGAGCCAAGTAATTTCAACGACTTTTTTGTGGCATATTGGCCCTACTAATATATTCGTTTGTGTGAAATTTCAATACCATAACTTTTATAGTTTCTGAGATATAGACAAATAAATTTTGAAGTTGTATGGCAGCTACCCGAACCGGTACCCCGATCATGTCCAATTTAAATAGGGTTCTGGCACTTACTACAATAAACCATTTGTGAAAATTTGGTGAACTTAGCTCAATTAGTTTTTGAGTTATCGTTGGGACGGACGGACGGACGGACGGACGGACGGACGGACGGACGGACGGACGGACAGACAAAGCTAAATCAACTCAGAATTTGACGCTGATCAAAAACATACACTTGAGTCTATATCTAACACCGTTATTTCTTAGCGTTACAAACGGTAAGGCAAATTTAGTATACCCTTCGAACATACGTTCGTACGGGTATAATAAACTAGGAAATGTAAATGTAATGTTTGGTTTGTAATCTTTTGGACTCGTGCGAAACACAATTTTGTGTAAATAAAAAATTAGTGAAATAAATTACAAAATAATAAAAGTGTGTATATCTATATAAGAAATGTTTAAATAAATAGTTTTTAAAAAATTTGTATGATAATTAGTACCTGAATCACGTATAAATATCTATTACTTAAAAGTAGAAAATTTTGTATTAAAGTAATTGTAATTGTAATAGTATTATAATTGTATTGTATAGCATATCTAAAATAATTAAAGATGTGCGTTATTTGTTCTCTTAACATTGTAATATGTTCTTGGATTGCATACTTTTAGGATAATGTGCGAATCAAGAGAGTAACAACTATATTTCTTGGTAAAAACAAGCCATTTACCGTTGATTTTGATAAAAACTTGGAATAGCTTATATTTTCGAACAAATACATTGCTGGAAATCGAAATTCCGTCTATTTCGAGAGCGACGATAAGTTATTTAGTTGTGCTCATAAACATTTAAAGTTATAGATTCTTACAACTTGCCATCTTTGAGAAAGATTATGCTAAAAATCCAATTTCAGTTGTATTTTTCAAGAAATACAGATACCTTCCTCTGGGAAGAATTATTTTATTCTCAAAACAATCGCTGTATTGTTGTGTAATTCCGGATTAAAGAATCTTGCATTAGAAATTTATAATACCTATATTTATAATTCAATTCAATTAACATTTATGATATGAAAAATTACAAAAAAAAAAAAACAAATATAATAAATAGTAAAAATAAAATTTTCTGTATAGTGCAATACAAGTATGTTAAAGCTTTTAAGACAAGCTTTGAATAATATGCTTTCAAATATATAAGATTATATACAAGACAACGACATCATACACCAAAATATGCTTAAGCATAGTTTTTTAAAAGCGAAAATGCAAGAATAAAATTTAAGTATAGAAAATAAGAAAATAAAATAAAAACTCTAATGTCTAATACTCATAATTAATTAACCAAATTAGGAGAAATCAGGTTTCTTGCCGAAGTTTGTTTCTTGATTTTCAATCTCTCGTTTTGTCTTTTACACAATAATAATTCTGTTTTTGTTGCTCTATTGTAGTATTGAAAAAATTGTTCATATAAAATCACAAATAATATAGTTAAGCAAATAAATTTCAAATAAGCACATACATACTTTTTATATTGTGCAGCACCTGTATATCACTTTGTAGTCAAGTAGAGTTGTAGTTGTAGTTTGATAACAAAATGCAATAAAATTGAGGAGAACCGTAATTAAAGCTTAGCTTTTCATTTTCTTGCTATAGCAAAATTGCATATTTTTCCTAAAATTTTCTCAACTTGATGCTGTAGTTAAGCCAATGCTTTATTTCTCTCTCTTTCTAGATTTAAGAAAATTGAAATTTTTCCTTTGGTGTTTTGAGTATTTTTTTGTTAATTTTTTCTTAAATTTTTTTTGAATGGAATGCTGTGATTTTATCATGGTAAACTTCTAGAAAACTGTAGTTGGCACAAAGAAAATGTATGGAACTTGCGAAATATTAATTTTTTTATTATTTTGCATACAAACACATTGCACAATGTGCGAATTACAATAATGTGTATATATGCATGTACACATATGATATTTTAGACGTGGATTATGTAGTGTAAATGTCATTGATTTCTTAAAGTGTTCGATTTAAGCCAACCGCCGTTCCAGCAATTTTTACCATCGTATGTCTTTTAACTGTTAGCTTCTCGAGAAATTCGATTCTCATTGCTTGTATCCAATTAAAATTGCCAATGTCATCTACATCTCGCTTATCTTCTTAACATATTTTATTACTCCCAAGAAAAGTAATAAATTTTTTGCGAAGAGTAGGACATTTGCAGAGATGATGGAAAGGGATTCTTTTATTTCTGAATCCCGAAAACTGCAACACCAAATAAATTTCTCTAAAAAGTTAGAACAGAAAATTTATGAAGTAAACCTTAAGTGAGATATAGGATTTATTCCTAATCTTCAGAATTTATAGACCCTACCGCTGCTGCGAATCAAATAGTTAATATGCGTAGTAAAATAATGTAGTTGTTGTTTAAAATAACATCACTGGTGAGGAAATTTCATCATGAAAAATTTTAATGAAATATGATAGATTTGATTACTTTTAACAATTTTAACATACATTGTTTGTAGATATGTCTTCATATATGTGCTTACATACATTTCCAATTTGTTTATTAAAAATTTCATAACTCGAATATTATTATTTATTATATTGTTTTTGATTACTTTAAAATTTTATTTTAAAAGCATGATAGACACGTCAAAATCTAATGATTATAATTGGATAATAGTTTTGAGATTAATATTCGATAATAACCAAAGATTGCAATAAGATGAAAATATTATGTAAATTAACGTTAATTGAATAAACATTAATTGTGAATATTGACAAATTGTCATATAATTTGATTGATTATTTTAGAAGATTAATACACTGATAATTGACAAGGTATACCATAATAATCTGAAGTAAAGATGTAATAAATAAAAAATTTCATAAACATTAGGAAGAAATGCAAATATTTTGGTTATTGACCAACAAACTGAATAGTTAGATAATATAACAAGGATGATCAAATTGCAGCTCACGAGTCAAATGCGTTTTTCAAAGATATTGGTTACTTGATTTCAAGGAGGGACGCCGAATATGCAAATTAATAACACAAGGGGAGAAATGTTAATTTTGTAAAGAAAAAAATTGTGGTGAAAGTAGTTTAGCAATGCTGTGCAACAGATGGTTTTGAGGCTCAATACATTAAGGAAGAAATACTGTCACACTTTTTCAAGCTCTTTTAAAATCATTGTATGGCTTTAGACAGAAACTTTTATTTGTAACATTTGTAAACTTTTATTGCATCAGACAGGTTGGTTTTGAACTTTGAAGAGAACAATTATATCCGTATCACCCCTTGGTACAATTAATAATCTGGAATAATTTGTAATTTTTAGATATAATTTTATAATATAGATTTATTTGCGGCTTTCGAAAAATTTAAAATTTTGTAAAATGGCTCGGACTACTATGGGTTCTGGTAGCTTCTGTATAATTATACAAAACCATTAAATTTCGATTGACTCCAACAACATTTTAAGAAAGTTTTAGAGACTCTTCACAGACAAAATCTCTAATTAAGGGTTCAATCAAAATAGAAGCTCTCTAAGACACATAACTTCATATATGTTTCTTAATTTTACCTACAGTTTCAAGTTGATTAATCTTTACTTTTTTTTTTTAAATATGCATACCTTAATCATAATTGTAATAATCCCAATTCCACAATTAATTCCAACAATTACTTATCCATACACAAATTGCGTGTATAAGTTTTTCTTCTTAAATCATTTGACACTAACTATACTGAGAGATTAACTTCTGTTACATGATGTAAATTATAAAAGAAAAACAAAAATGAAAATAACCTTACAACACAATGAAAATTTTTTTTAATTTAATTCAATTGAAATAATTATTATTTATGAAATTCATTTATAAAAAAAAATTTTTTTTTACAAAAAGAAAGTTTAATATTTTTGTTTTTGCTTTTTACTTTTGCTCTGAGCGAATTCCCCACAATATTATAAAATAGTTGTAATTATTGTTCAATATTTTTTTAATTTTAATCTTTAATCAATTTCATTTTTATGGATGATTTGTTGTTGGGATTTCTTTATTATTATACATACATAAATTCCACCATATTATCAACCAGTTTTCCATACGCGCTGCTGTTGACCGTATTGAATCTATCAATCATTTATGTTGTATAGTAAGTAGTAATAAGTTTACCCTTTTTCTGATTTTTAAACTTTATTTTGGATTTTGTACATATCTATTTGTATATATACGAGTTCGGTGTACACAAGGTGCATATGGTTTATTGGCGGTACGTGAACACACGTACAAACATACCATAAATAAATTAAATAAATGAAAAATCAAATCACCATTAATTATGTACTTGTGCTCGTAGTTATATACACACTCTTTACTATAAATTATAAAAGGTGTTAAATCCGTTATAATAGGACAGTTAAAAAAGAAAAAGTATGACCATTATAATAACAATAAAAATAGAAAAAGAGAAAAAAAAAGTGTGTAAATTATATTAAAATGGTTAGTGGTGTACAATTTCACATACATACGCATATTTTAAATTTGCACATAAATATTTTCTTTACAATTGCGATAGGAAAATTTTTAAATAAGAGCTTAATATAAATTACATATAAAATTTATAAATACATTTGTAATGTAATATATAAATAAAGAAGAGAAACAAGAGCACTCTTACTTTGCAAGGACCATGAGCAGAGGACAAAAGCGTGTTATTAACGTATGGAAGAATGAATATTAGAGAGGATGTTGACAGAGCATAATAAATTGTCTTTTCGATATAGACACCAAGCGACTCAAAGTCAGAACAATAGATATCTAGCAGGACTTTCAAAATATTGAACCGTTGTTACGAATTGTTGAAGCCTGGTCTTTTCTGATGTGAAGGAGGAGACGCTTCTTGTTCTTCAAAGAAGGAGGAGTATTTTTGAAAGAGGAGGAGGATCTTTGAGGAAGGAGGAGGATCTTTGAAAAAGGAGAAGGATCTTTGAAGTAGAAAACCGTCAAGTGTCCCTTAGAAGTTTGCTCGTTTTCTGAACTTGTCACGGCATTTTCATTTTTCTTGGACAAGTTAGTGAATAATTTTTTTCTGTTTTAAATTATTTTTGATTTGAGGGTCGTCGTTACGCTTTTTTATTGACCTAATATTGACTATTGCGCGATTAATCAGGCATGACCTGCCTTTCCGACTAAGGTTATGACTACATTGACATGGTTCTATGTGACAGTAATTGCAAAATTAAAATTATTATTAGAAAAATTTAATGGAAAAATTACCTTTTATTGAATTACAAATATTATTTTTGACAAAATGTGCCTGCCATAATACTTGGACCAGTAATGGCTAAGATAAAAAAACGAAGCGTTTGAGAAGAAGCGTTAGTAAAACACTGTTTTACTATTTGAGTAAAATTGATTAACTGTTTTTAAGGAATTCATTGGTATTCAATTCGAATATTTGCCAATTTTCTTCGAAAAATTCTCTCCGGTGGTTACGAAAAATTCGAATTTTCTTCGAAAAATTCGATACCGGTGGTTATCTATAGAATATCCTAATGTATCCTAGCACAAACTTTATTTACAAATTTTCTTGTTGTAAAAATAGTATAAATAATGATTGATTTCTTTAAATTGTTAAGTGTGTAATAAAATATATGAGTAAGTAAGTGTCTATCTTTTATACACAAAATTAAATAGAAATGTAAAAATGTCTAAATAATAATTGAATGGTCATTAAACTTTTGAATAGATAGAAATTACATTTAAATAGTTAAAATGAAAATTAATACACAATTTTATGAAGTGTTCAATTATTTGTAGTTTTCATCACTAAATAAAATATAAAAAAAAAACTCAGTTGAATACTTTTTGTTTTGCTTTTCATTTGAAAATTTTCTAATAGCAATTTTTCATTTTTCAATGTTAAGTAACACAACTTGCGCGCATTGATAATTTTTTTCTTTTCCATACTTTAAACTTCTACTATTCGCGATTATTTCCAATTTATATTGAATGAAAACTCGTTAAATGTATCATGTAGTTTAAATTATAAATAAATGTAAAGTGGTACGTTTTGGAAAACCTGTAACATATTCCATGTGTCTATAAATTTGATTGTAAAATATGTGTGTTGTACCAAATGTTCATATAAATTTTTGCTTAAATTTGAACTATTTGTTATGATCT
Source organism: Condylostylus longicornis (assembly GCF_029603195.1). Classification (NCBI taxonomy): domain Eukaryota; kingdom Metazoa; phylum Arthropoda; class Insecta; order Diptera; family Dolichopodidae; genus Condylostylus; species Condylostylus longicornis. The sequence continues at coordinate 4,990,711 of NW_026577982.1, forward strand.
AACATACAATTAGGATTACATGTAAGTAATTTTTATATTCGAACTAGATTTAAAATCAAAAGCTTTAGAGAAAAAGAAATAAAAATCTGACTTTAATAATTATTATTATGAAATGAGTGAGTACATTTTGTTAATACAAAAAAAGACCGGTACAGTAACAAACAATTTAATCGATTGCTGTGAATACAATAAGCCATCGATTATTTTAAAAAAATATTGTATGCAGCCACTCTGTGGGTGTCATCTAACTCTAACATATAAGAGTGGACAAAATGAGCTTGTTCAATTTCAGATTTGTAATAGAGATAAAGTAGAAAGACAGGATGACTTTAGGAGGATGGTACAGTTTTAATTCTCAAATTAAGATAATTTTACCGTATTTCGAATTGAAGCATTAAATATTGCAAGGTTTGTGTGGTGGTGGTTCGTTTTGAAATTAAATTCTTATTCAGTATTAACTAAATAGGATGGACAAACAGTGATGACGTATTATATTCCTGCCTGGTAGAAGGCAAAATGAAAGTGCACTTATTATATGACTGAGAGCCAATAGTTTACTTACAACTGAAATTCGAAAAGGATTTTATGACCCCGATGAAAATATCGTAAACTAGAGTAGCTTCAATGCTGCAATTTATTACGGACAAAGATTTACGCTAATTTAAGTGGAGATAAGAATCACGAAAAATCCTATTGGTCGATGTGAGAAGGGCCTGAGAGCCTCGATCTAATACAAAAAAAGACTTTAGTCTATTAATTTGAGGGTTTAGAAGAGAACGCATCTATTTAAAAAAAATGAGTTTCTATATCTATGCATTTCATTTAATTTCCATTTAGTTTTTACCTATTTTTACCCAGAAGACTGTAACTACATTAAATTTATGCAACATGTTTCCTTAAATTATATAAATACAAGTTATGTGTTGCCATACACTTATATCTGCGTAATATGTGTACTTTTGGATGAAAGTTGTCTAACAACTTATGGTCAGAAATGAATAATTTTATTGATTTCAAAATTGTAATTACAATTTTCTTTTTAATTTCATTTTGGAAATATTGTAAAACAACGTATTTTTTACACAAACTGCATTATGTACTTCATATTTGAATGTTGGTGTACTTTATAGTTAAAATCGCTTAAGTACAATTAAGATAAAACCGGGACAGTTCAATTTATGTATTAGTTATAAATAAAATTTAAAAATTTTTGCTTTTTAATTAATGCTTTTAAGGAATTAAATCCGAATCACCTGTAGTTTTTCGATATAGTGTCTTTTTATTAAAATTTAAACTATTATTGAAGACTGTGTGAGAATGTATGAGCTCTATATTTCAATTTGCACCTACAAATGTCCGCATAGGTTTCAAATAAGCTCTTATGAAGTATAAAGAAATTGCCGAATAATTGTTCTTCACATTGCTTTAAACTGCAATCCACATGATCACCAGGCTCCTGATATTTTTCAAATGTAATTTATTCGCCATAAAAATAAGCCAATGAACGCATCAAAACCATTTACCCAAAAAATAAATTTTTAAAATGTGAACACATTCCGGCTTAGAATGCAAAAGTATAAATTTGGAATTTTTTTCTGATATAAGTGCATAATAATATTCTGCAATGTAAAAAATAAAGACGACAACACAATAAAAATATTGATAATAATTAATTGTTGTAATTGCTGTAACTGGTTATACATAAAACATTACAATCATATTATGCGGGTATAAGCGTATGTAACCGGTTTGTACAAATAATATGAAATATCTGTGCAAGTTTTCACTTATGAGAATTTATTTTTTCTTATATTTTTTTTTTTTTATAATTTCATTTTGCAAAACATTTTGATAAAGATAAAAAAAAAAAAATATTAATTTCAACCACTTTAATTTTGTATTGATAGCGGTGGGATGTTGATAATGAGGATATTAATATGATTTAAACGCCTTTGATCATTTTTGTTTTTTTTTTTTTACAGTAAAGTATTTAAATTCTGTTGTTCATCTCAGCCCTACTGTGATTTGTGATCAATGACGAGCTATAATTTGACCCAGAAAGCTGTTTACCCAGCTCGCTTTCAAACAAATACCCTCAAACAAGCTTATTCAAGTTTATGCTTATCAATTTTCATGTGATACACCATATAGATCTTCAAGCTTATAGAGAGTTTAACTCATAACGTGATCTTTATTCAAAAGCGAATTTTTTGTCATATTAGATGTCGTCGTGAGTATATGCTCTGCACCCTTCTAACTTTGAACTTGGATCAGTCAGAATATATTTTTTTTAAGGATCAGAATTATCAGTCGTAATATATTTTTTTTTTTTCAACCGACCGACATAATTTATTTGAGCCGCAAAAATTTTGCACGTGCCAATCACAAGTCACATAGCTAGTGTCACTACTTGTTTTAAATAAGTTTTTTATGTAACTGTAAATTTTATATTAATCTTCTTTCAAAATTTGGTTTTAATTTCAGTAGATTTTATTTAACCCTCACTGTGTTCATACTCAAATTTGGATAGGTACTTATGATTTGTATGAAATACTTAAATTATGAGAATGCATTACAATAAGTAAAAGTTTTTTCATTTATAATTTCAAGTATAAAAAGTAAAGAGCAAAAAAAAAAGTTGTATATAGGACCTGATTTTTGGAATCTCTAAAAACATAAAAGAATACCAAAATAATCAGAAATGAAATTAAAATATGGCTGGAAGCAAAACGTCTGCAATTAAGATATTTTAAGGGCACTATATGGAATTGCTGATCTATTGTTATCAACATTACATGTTATTTATAAATGTATAATTATAAGAAAAGAAAAAAAAATCATCTGAAATAAAAGTAAAAGGTCACTAAAAGAAACTAGTTGTCCTTATACGCGTTCAATACATTCGAGATTTCTTACATGTATGCATGTACTTAGTATTGAGTAAATAGTACATATATAGGCCCTTTGATATTCAATTAAAATTAAAAGTGGGTTTCAGATACGATATAAAGCAATTAAATAAAATTAATAAAACCGATTTCGTTCGAAAAATTCCGATATATCAAAATTTGAAATGCTATTGCAGAAAATTACTTGAAAATGTTTCGAAGAAATTTATTTCTGCTCCACTATAATGTTAATATAGATGGTATTAAGGCTATGCAGATTCGTTTCTTTCGTTTTGTTCTTCGTGGTATGGATTGATCGTCTCTTAATTATGAAAGTTAACTTCAGCTTTTGGATTTAACGCTGCTTCCTTGTGATTGGGTGGTTTCTAATAGGTAAAACAGTGCTTAAGTCCACTCTCTACACTAGCATAAATATTTAATTAATACTACGAACATTATTTTTCCTCTCCCTTTCCCATTCCAACTACAAACGATGACGATTTTAATTATAGTAACTGATAGCCAAGTTTACTGACTAAGCGGCATGTATTTTGCTATACGAAATGCTTGTACCAAGCAGTTGTCTAACATAAAACAAAAATTTGCATGTTAAACTTCTAACACGGCTAGACAATAGAATATTAAAATTATTTGAATTGACTAAACATTACTGACGCCTATTTTAGATTTTAAAAATTCAAATAATGTTCAATTGAATAGCTTGTGAAGAAGAATTATTAAAATGCACTTAGATTAAGTCAATGTATACGCAATTATTATAAGATCTAAATATAATTTGTACAATTATTATTAAAAACGCTCATAAACATATGATATCAACGTCATTGTACGGCTAACAACACAATAACATTGCAAATTTTTGAATAGTTACATTTCCTTATTGTAAGTTCACTTGCTTACAACTTTCATTAATATTTTTCTTTATAGAAAATGTCATATATACTAACGCTATTTACCGACAGACATCGTTGTCGCATTAAACGTGCATAAATTTCATTATTGTCTATTGTAATTTAAATTATCACAGATTTTTATCGCAACAATATTGTATAGCTTATATACCCTAAAAGGAAATCATATGTACATATTTTATGATTTAAATTTAATTATGTAGAATACAGAGTGTTTCACTATTTTTATAAATTTTTTAACAGTTTGCTCTCTTAATTTTTTTGTTTTTCCTTCTTCACTCCTAGGAGGAGCATAGGGCTAGTGCATAATATCTACCCTCGTTTCTATAGTCATAGAGAGCTATCTAGGTAGGTGACTAGCCTACCGTAGTTTTTATTTATATTAAATATTTAACTTTATTAAAGTTTTTAATATCGAATATTATGAATATTTGAAAATTACTTGTATAATATTTATTAGTATTGTATATTAAGTTATATAATATTGAATATAATTTTTATAGTGACCTGACCGGGGTTTGAGCCCGAGATCCTTCGGTTAAAGGACCGGTGCCGTAACCACTGCACCGGTCCTTTCCTGCACTGCGGGTGGTTAGGTCGCTATCTTCATTAGTTGTAGTTTATTTGCTTGTTTTAATACTAATCCCGTCATTCATTATACAATGTGTCCAATTTTAAATAGGCTCATTTTTATAAATGTGAATGTGTTTGGACATGTTTTCCAGGTATATTTTTATCATGCTCAATCGTCAAAATTCTATTCCGCAGCTACATGAGATATAAGGTTTGTGATAGGTAACGGAATAAATTTAAGTTCGTGCAAAATTGAGTGCGGTTAAAAGAGTATATACCTTTTTGTTTCTCCAAACTATTGTTTTCGTCTAAAAAGCAACCGAACAGTTTCCATACCTGTCAAATTCAAATACGGTCAAAGAATCAGAAAATAAATATAAACTCGAAAATTAAATTCGGTTGAATTAATTAACTCCAAACTAACTTTTAGTTGAAAATATATACGTTTTTAAGACAATTATCTGACAGCACTTAGAAAGATTAATATTAAGTTTTAACCAAAACCATTTAATTAACCACTAAAACTAAATATTACCTTAATTCATAAAAGTGTAAATTTCTAATTTAAATTATGGTACCTATAAATAAGGGGGTATATGGTTTTCAGTCCATATACATAAGTATAATTGAATAGTGGTAATTAAAAATGATCACAAATCATTGATCACCAAATTTGTTAAAGTGAAAGCAAACTTCAAACTTTAAATTGATTTTATTTTTTGCTCTTTTTATTTTGATTAATTATACAATAGTGAAAAAAACCATTTATAAAAAAAAATTTACAATTTAATTAAAAATTATTTTAATCATCATCTTGTGGTAGCACAAATTTGTGGTAAGTACTTAAGAAATTACAAGAAATTATTGGGAATGCGCAAACTATATTTTTTATTTGGTCAATAACCCTTTCATCTATGGAATTATTTTGTTAGAAACAAAGCACTTATACATATTCCATAGTTCCATAATACAAACTTTGATCTGAGTTCTCGTATAAAATAAGGAAATGAGATAGAATTGGCTCGACTCTTGTAACAATATGTTTTACGATATAAAAACGATTTTAAAAAATTATTGATTAGCCCCATTTTGCTTTCACACTTTGAAATGCAATTGATAATTATAGACATGTGTCCACATTATAATTCAAAGTATCGAGTGCATTAATTAGAAAACTTAACACCAGAATTAAAATTAATTGAACAGAGTAAGTCAAGGATACTTGAATTTACCCTATATATTAACCCTAATAAAATTATTGTCATATTGCAATTTGTAATGCATTTGAAAAATTTTTAGTGCTCGTAATAACTTAATTTTGTTTAATACAGTAGAGTCGCGATATAGTGACCAATTAAATGTTCAGGGTGGTCATTGTTACGAGGAGTCTACTATTCCGAGACTAGTGTTTTTTTTCTTCAATCAATATTATAATTTATTCTTCATCAGTAAAGGTTACATTTGTTTCAGAAAAATAATTTTAAAACTCTTATTTTTAATAAAGTACGCATATTTAATTTTATTTAAAAATAAAAATTATAAAATAAAAGTAATAACATCCATTCAGTTCAAAACAAATACATAAAACAAAACTAAAAATTAACAAAGAATCTGAAAACATAAGTTAGGAATTTAAATAACTTTTTACATTTATTTGAAAGAGTTCTGGTTTTAACGCATTCATTTGAAAAATCTGTAATCTTGCATTCTTTAAATGTTTGCTTACTTTGCTCCAAAACAGCTCTTTCTCGAATATTTTTCAAAACGGAAATTTCTTCGTTTGTTGCACGATTTTCTAATGTGTATTTCAAACAGTCGTTGATGGCTTTGATTCCATCAGAATGACTCATTTTAGTTTGAACTTCTACTACCTCTTCAGATACGTCAGTATCATCAGATTCAATTTCAACAGCAGGAGTTTCATCATCTAAGTTTACATCTTCATTCCACGTATAAATATCTTTTGATGATAAGTTGGCATTTGGACAAATCTTCTGAAATAATGATTTTGTAATGTTCATTTCCTGATCTGAAAACATTTGGGATTTTAAATTTATTAATGGGATTTCATCTTCAGAATCATATTCATTATCGAAAGAAGTAGAAAAAATTTTTTTCCAACACTTAGCTATCATTACAGGTTCTAAACTTTCCCAAACTTTCGATAAGTTTGTAACAGCATTACGAAGGTTAAATTTTTTCAATATAAATTCTAAATCTTCAGCCTTATTTGCGATTATGTGGGACAGAAGTAGATTTCTGTATTTCAATTTTGTGATTCTAATACAGTTTTGGTCCATAGGTTGGATTAGGGCAGTAACATTAGGCGGCATAAACATTGTAATGATTTGACCATCATCACTTATGAGTTCATCTTCAGGTGGATGACTTGGAGCATTGTCAAGCAAAAGAAGAGCTGTTTTACGAAGACCTTTTTGTTCAAGGTAGCATCTCACTTGAGGAATAAATTTTGTGTCGAACCATGTTTTGAAAATTGAGCAAGTCATCCAAGCTGATTTTGAAGAATCATAATCTACAGGAATGTGTTTATTTTTCAGGCAACGTGGATTTTTTGACTTTCCAATAACAAGAGGTCTTATTTTATGATCACCAGACGCATTCGTGCACGCTAAAAATGTCAAACGTTGTTTACAAACTTTTCGGCCAGGCGCATTTTTTTCTTTGTTTGAAACGTAAGTTTTATCCGGAATCAGTTTCCAATATAAGCCTGTTTCATCCGCGTTGTAGATTTGATCCGGCGCTAGATTAAGCTGCTTTATTTTTTCTGCTAATTTGATTAAAAAAGGATCTACAAGTTCTTTTTGAGAAGACAACTTTTCACCACAAATTTTTATAAATCGAATTCCGTGTCTTTTTTTGAATTTTTGGAGCCAACCAGAACTAGCAGAAAAGTCATCTTTTTTATATATTTTTTTGTAAAAGTATTTAGCTTTGTTCTTTAAAATGGTACCATCAATCGGTATATTTTTTTTTCTGCCTTCTAAAAACCATTCATACAACATTTTTTCTAGCTTAAAGAATTCACCAGTGCGCATTGTTTTTCGTTTACCTATACAGGTAAAAAAGTCATTTTTACACAGAAATAAACACTAATTATAAATTAATGTATGTACTTCTACTTACCTAGGCCACCAAATGAATTAGCATTAGTAGAACTAAGTTTTTGACTCTGTTTTTTTATAGAGAAAATTGTAGACTTTGCAATACCATACTTCTTTGCTAAAACTGAACTGCAGACTCCTTTTTTTAATTCATCTAGAATTTCTAACTTTTCTTTTAGAGTTAAAAATTTTCTAATATTTCCAGTCATTTTTACTTATTAGGAAATTGAAAGACTACGATATTATTGTTTTAACACTTCCAAATTACTGACAAAAAATGTAAAGCAATGTACAGAAATGCAAATATAGAAAGCAAAACAAAAAAAAAACAACTCCAATTGTAACGGTTTTACAATAAGGAAAAAAACATGTGGTTGATTTACAAAAAAAATTTTTTAGGGTCACTATTTAGAGTTACGAAATTGTTTTGGGTCACTATTTAGAATACGCAAAATTCAAATGGTTGGGTCACTATATTGGGAGGTCACTTTACTGGATGGTCACTATATCGCGACTCCCCTGTATATTTTAAATTCAAAAGGCATAAAAATTTTGTAATAATAAAAAATTATATAAAAAAATGTTACACAATTTATTCCAAATTAATTAAGAAGCTAAAAATTCATAATAAAATTAATTTATAATTACAAAATTAAACCTGACAATTTAATTTCATTTGAATATGAGCACTTTTACTCAAAATTCATTATGAAGTGCGGTGCTTTCATTTCATTTGATTGAGCTTGTGCCTTGTGTACTCGTTTTTAAATTTTAAAGAAAGAAATTTAATGGGTACTTTATAAGGTACTTCAAAATCATATAAATAAAGGTATGATAGGGTAATTAATTGATTTAATAAAGGGAAAAAATGAAAATAAAATATTTTACGACTTCAATTTGAGCAGCGGATATTGAAAACCTTTAAAAGAAATTGGAAGCAATGAAAATTGAAATACTTAAATTTTAATTGATTTGATTGAATTTTAATTGAAATTTTTGTTTTTTTTGAAACTCATTTATGGTCTGTTGATAAAGCAGTATTACGTAAAAATTTGATAGATTTGAAATAAATATTTTCACGAAATTAATATTGTGATTTATTCAGTTATAAACATTCATAGACGTCATGTTCAAATTCAAGAAAAAATATAAGTAGGTATGAGCTTAAAATTTATATAAAAAGCCTAAGTACTTTGGCAAAAAAATGATATAAGAAATATATCAAATAATTACAGGGTGTCTGAAAAGTTCCCGTACTTTTTTTAAATATTTTTACAACTTAGAACTGTTACATGGATCTGGAAATCAACAATGTTGATTTTGTTGATTATGTTGTTAACAGTTTCAAGTGTCAACATCTGGTCAGAGATGTTTATTAGAGTAGTAATAACAATATCCAATAAAAAATTTACAACAAATGCTCAAAATTAGCTCCATTTGCAGTAATACATGCACCATGATGTTACATTTTTTGTAACCAGTCGTCCTGACAATCTCAGCTGTCTTCATACCTGACCTGTGTAATTCTATAACAGTAATGGGCTTGTTATCGCGATTCATTTCTAGGCTAACAAAAAATAAAGACACAAAATTAACAGGTACCACTTGGGGTAAAATTACCGATGAATGCAAATAATGAAATCAAATTGAAAAAAAACCAGAATTATAACGAGAAAAATTAGAATTTCCAAAAAGGCGAGAACTTTTCTGACACCCTGTATTTAAATCGGAGTATGCTTTTAAAATTTCATCTAAGACGGTTTGACTTTTAAGATTTTAGTGTTGCAGCTTTGAATCAAATTAATTGTCTCTAATGTATGTATGTGCATTAGCAAATATTTGAATGCTCTTCTTGATTTATTTAATTTCGTAAATAAATTGGCAATATTAACAATATTTAATTTTATTTACTTAATATTTTAAAAAATAAATAATATATTGTAATTGACAGAAACAACCTTTCAAATTAAATTTAAATAATAAACAATTACCGTAATTTTACAATTATATAATTTATTCACTTATTTACTTAATATCTTTATTTACCTACACAAAAATATCTCATTACGAATTTTTGGCCAATATTTTATTTTGCCTATTATTTATTCGACTATTCAAAAACTCATTGTCTCTGAAAACAACGAAATTCGCAAATTAATAATAAAAATTTTCAAAATATGTAAAGAAAAATATCATGTTACATTTAAATACCGTTATTTATTTATTAAAAAAAAAACAAATACCATCATTATTCATTTTACAATAATTAACTGAATTCATAGAGTTACCAGGTTTCTATAAAATTATATATTATTAATAAGTAAGTTAATACAAATTGTAAATTCTATATCTGAAAATGCTAAAATACACATATATATATATGCGTCTAAATTAACATATATGCAAATTCTTAGCATTTTTAGTTTTTCCAGGAAAACTAGAAAAAACCGATACAATTAAAATGATTTGAAATATATTATATTTTATTCCACAATTTTTGGAGAAAGTTTGAAAACTATTCGGAATATTAGATTAGTTTTCAGAGTTTGAGTTTTAGTGCGAATCGTGATACAAGTATGTTACTAATTTATTTATAACCTAATTTTCTGAATAATTAGTGAAATGTTTAAAATTTTATAGCTTAGAGATCTCACACAGAACTCAGATTTAAATATGTTCTCGAAAAATTCAATCATAATTCAATTATTAAATCAATTCAATAAACAAAGATTTTTCTTGAGGCCTTGTTCGATGGATTTTTAAAATTAACTCCGAGCAAAAATTGTTAAACTGTTTTTAAAGACCTTATACAATCGATTATCCTTACAGTTGTAATTTCATGACCTTCGACTGCCACCAAATAGAGTTGGTATTCAAATTTTTTGGTTCTGAATTTTGTAATTTTCTTTTGTAAAATTAATTGGTAACCCATGTACATATAGCACTTGTGACCAGTAAGTAAACAGTAGATCTCGAAAGTGAGCGTATCATACCGCAATTCGACAAGAAATTTATTCCTCATCTTTATCAATTGATATCCGTGGTTAACTTCAAAAATATATACATAAAAAAAATATTTACCACAAAAACAGTACTAATCTGGCAACACCATTTTAAAAAATTTCAATGATTTTTTTTTAAAAGCATATGAACTTTAAAAATTGTCACAGGTGAAATAAATCCTTCAGTTCGAAAAGTAATTGAAATATTTTTCATTTTTTTTTATTTTTTTTTATTTACTTATCATTTAAGCTTTATTGCAATTCAAATTTGTTAATAATTCATTCAATAATGGTAGTAGCTTTCAAAATAAACGAATACATGCTAAAATTAAAGCAACCAAAAAATAAAATAAAGCTTGTTAACAAAAAAATAAATTAAAATTAAAATTAAAATTCAGAGAAAAAAATTTTTAAGGTTTCCAAATTCAAAATTGAAATAATTAACCATTACTAAATTGAGTTGATTTTGCGAAATTTTTACCAAAAGAATTTCGAATCAAGTCAACTAAAGTAGTGTTGTAAAATATCGGGGAAGAAAAACCGATGTGGTGAGCACATAACCGACCGCAATGCTCAGTTTAGTCAAAATGCTACAGAAAATTATGAAAATGCATTTTGAACATTTCCTTTCAATTTTAAGAAAGCTTTAAGCTTGGGTTTTAGTAAAACGAAAACTTAATTATCAAATTTCTAGATATTTCATCAATCCGTTCCGTATGGTAAAAAATGTAAAATCAGCCCCCAGTTCGGTTTCCGAGCCCTGATCTTTCCAAAAAATTTATTAAATTGATTATTTCCCTTTATATACGCAAAATGTAAAATTGCTGTAATCCCAAAAAAATATAATCCCAAAAGTTATTCAATCCACGCCATAACCCAAAATGAACTTATATATAAAATCATCAAAATTCATCAAAATCGGCTCAGGCGAATTTGAGATACACGCGTGCACACACACAGACCGACACACCGACATCTCTCTAAAACTAGTTTATTTACGCTTTCCTACTATATGGAGAATAGCGTTCCAACCGAAAACTCGAAATCCAAAATTTGGTGCCATCACATCACCTACCTTATTGTATACAATGAAGTCAGTAATAATATTAAATTTTAAGTTTCGAAATGTTATGTGAGTTTATTAGCATTTTATTTTATTTATTTTTGCATAGTATATGTGTAGGTATGTAGGTCTAGCTTTTACAAAATATTTAATATTTATGCCATATTTAGCTTGTAATGCAACAGACTACTGTTTAATTAACAATACTTATTTAGTTAAGATTGACATGCACCTAATTCTTATAAACAAATCTCAAATAAAATTAGTTATTCAAGGAATTTGCAATATTTACCTCTATATACAATTAACGGTATATAAAGTATGCATAACTGTAAATAATTTTAAAAGTTTTGTAAATTAAATAAAAATTTTTTGAAGGCAAGCGATACATGCAGAAATTTGACATTATATGTTTTTTTTAGTTTATAGAAATTTAATTTAAATTACGAACTGAATAATCCTTTCCAAATGGATTATGGAAAGATAATCTTTAGTTATACCTTCCAACTAATAATATAAAGTGTGAACGACCCATCCCAGTCAACTCTTTGGTTATAGCAATAAAATAAGATCAAGGTAGAAAATTAGCATTTTTATTGGTACTATAAATTTATACAAATGTATATATATGTAAATATAAATTTTAAAATTTGTGATTTCCTTTCCTGTAGCTTGCCCTAGAAATTATCGAAGACCTCTTGGAATCTTGAAGTAATGGCGTTAAATTAAGTATGTAGTATTAAGAGAAACATCAAAAACCAAAAAAAAACGTTTCCTATATAAAACACAAAGTTTTGTAGCGAGATTTCAAAAATCTGGGGACGAAATTCATTCATCTATTTTAGGAATAATTTACAAAGCTCAATCTTATTTACGAAATATTAATTTTCACGTGATTTAAATTGCTCCAATCAAAACTTAAATGTGTAATGGAAAAATATTTAAAGGATTGTAAATCTAAATAGCACATGTAGTATGAGCATTATGCCATGACACCGAAAATCAATAATAACAGGATTATTCAATAAAAAATATTACATATAACTTATATAATGTGTGTGCGTGTATATACATATAACAATATCATATACCCAATATAGTAATCAATTTTAGAATTTTTATTAATTTACGAGCAGTTTAAAAAATTTTCATTTTAAGCTCGTTTAACAAAATCTTAATGGAAAACTATTAGTTGCACGATTTCATAATTTATAATGTTTATATACACATACACATGACCATATAATGTGCAATATTCACATACGTATGTACCAATTTTTGAATGATATGAAGTAAACAACATTTATCAGAGACCAAAGTTTTTTATAACCGTACGATCGTGCGCTTGAAGGATAATCTAAACTTGCCATACCATTTGTAACACTTAGAAATAATGGTCTAAGATATAGACAAGTATATGTTTTGATCTAGTATAAATATTAATGTCGAATTCTGAGCTGATTTAACCATGTCCGTCTGTCTGTCCGGTAGTCCGTCCATCCAAACGATAACTTAAAAATTAATGTAGCTGAGCTCACCAAATAATTTGTCTTAATTCCTTGTAGAGCTTGCCATACAACTTCAATAGTTGTTTGGTCATATCTTAAATTGATATGGTAATGCGGCAGCTCCTATTTCCGTGCGAACGTAAATTATATTAAATCGTTTATAAAACAAAATCAGTGTAATTTAAGTCAGAGTCAGTCCCATATAGTCGGCTATTTGTTCGCCCTTAGGATAGTAAATTCGCACGGGTATCACAGAGTGGACATGATTAACTCTATTTTTTTTCGTTTTTTTTCTATAATTTTATTGACTAGTTTTCGCAAAAATCTAGTTTCTTTTTGAAAAATGAATGTATGTAGAGATTATGTAACTATTTATGCAGCAGTATAGGCATAAAAGAAGTTTTATAAACTATAAAGAGTATTAGAGAGTGAAAAATGGAAAAACTGAAATGTACAAGAGCGCTCATAAGTTGCATTTTTTATATTTATCGATTACATCACAATATAATGGCAATATTTTAAATATAAATGTTGACATTATCCACAATATTATATATAAAATTATACGTTTTCTAGTGTTACAATTAAAATTTAACTATATAAATTAAAAATATCGTAAAACTGTTTAAAAAATACTATGTGCCTACATAATTGGTGTCTTGTTATGAATTAATTATAGAGATTTGTATCTCTCATTCTCTCTCTCTCTCTCTGTATATTATTGTAAATTAACTGTTTGTCATTGACATAATATTACCGCCCTCATTCTAACGAGAAGTTTTTATAGAAAGTTATTAATTCTAAAAAAAAAAGAGTATATCGTTGCAATATTCATACATTTAATTAATGAACGTTTTCAAATTATACCGGTATTTTGTATAAGGTGTTTTAGGGTGTGCTACAGTAAGAAAATTTCATAAATTATTTTTTGTTTTTCTTTCTAAATTCCACAGCTTTTAAATTTGCATAAATAAGGTTTTTAAATGGATTTTTTCAAATATCTCCAAACATACACATTTTTACTACTGCTTAATATCATATATTGGCGGAATCTGTGAGTTTGTAGTAATCACGAAAAACACTTAGAATCGCTCTATATCTTCTAGTCTAGCCAGAAAACAGGTTTAAAGTATTTAAATATATTTTTTGAAATACCTGCAAAAATATTTTTCCTACAATTCAATGGCGGGATCTTTTTTTTGGTTCCTAGTGATTCAAAACCCTCGTTGCAATAATGTTTGAGAACGGGGATAAGTAGAATTTGTTAAGGAAAGGAGGGAAAATTTGACAGTGTAATAGGATGCCATCTACACTACAATATAATGGTTTGATATTAAAAAGTGGAAAAAAAAACAGGTCCATTTGTTTGGGTACATATATCCTGGTTTAATTTAAAAATTAATCGTGCAATAAAATTTCCTCAATTTTCTCGATTTGAATAAATAAATTTTAAGTGATAAATTGTTAACTTGAAAATTAATATGCTTTCGTTTTGGATTTTTTTTTATTTTTCAAATATACGTTACTTCAAACGTTCTAGAGAACTATTTATTAATACATATATAAGAATGTGTTTATATGATAACATATGAGCATTACCACCTGCGTATAATTTATATGACTTTGCCTCTCCTGGGTATTTTTTATTATTATTTTTGTACCTACTTTCTTGATTTTTAGTCTCGATTATAAATTTTAACTAAATCAATCATTTAATATTGTTCCACTTAAATTTTATTATACCTATGTATATAAAAAAAATTATTCTCTCCTCCTATTTCTGTTAAAATTTATAGATTCTTTCCAATTTCTAATACCAATAAAACACCGTTATACTATTACAGTATAGTTTAAGATATTGAAATTCTTGAATGTTTTTAACGTTGAAAATAAAAAAAAAAATCATTATAACAAATTTTTCATAGCTATTACCGTAAATATGTATGTGAATACACATACATATAGTCCTTCTATCCTCAGGTACGTAGTCGATATACATATACTTATTCGAATCTGCAATAAATTGAATTTTCGAGTTTTCTTTTAATCGAACTTATATTATTGGTTAACGTTCTCATATTCATATCCGAACTTTCTTTATTTCGAGCCTCTATTATTTTGTTTATACAAGTCGCCAAATTGTATAATAAAATTTGGTTTAGCTTCTAACTGCTCGAACATTTCCAACCATTTTAAAATAACATTGCTGCTCTCTCTGGGCATTATCTGGTTCCATTAAAATATCGCATTCACAAACTCTGCAAATCGCGCTCCTAATTGTGTAAATTCTGCCAGAACGATGAAGGGACGGCTACACATATTTTGTGTGACTGTTCTGCGCTGGCTGTCAAAAGGTGTGAATGATTTGGGCAGGGTTTTCTCATTACTTGGAAGCTCACGTCTGACCACCTGAGCGATATCTCCGAGTAATTACTTAGAACTTGTGGTCAGGAGAGAGGAATTCCTTTGCTTATAGCTCTCTTCAGTAATCTACAATCTAGGACATTTCCCTCACTTAAAGTATTTTCGAAAAAAAGCATCTTACAGTACAAAGAAGAGCTCAAAATTAAAAACTGCTTTTATTGTGTGATAGTTTTGACGGCAATACACACAAATATAGAAAAAAGATTTTCGTATCAACTCAACACTCTTGATAAAGAAATTTCACTTTTCAGCTAAATATTTTGTGTTCCATATTTCAAAGTTGCATTGTCACATTTTCTATTTTTATAACTTGCCTTATTTGCTTTTAATAATTCTTCAGTTCCACTCCAACAGTGATAACATTATTTTTATTTTAATTTTTTGCTTTTACTCATTTTCAACTTGTTTTTTCCTAAATATAAAACCAATTTCATAAAAGGTCAAAATAACAAAAATCTAAAAATAAATATAAACCTTTTCCGAAAAAAAAAACAATTTTATATTCCGAATTATTAATAATAATAAAAAAAAAAACAAAATAAAAAATGTATAAGAATTTCTCTTTCACTTTAGGAATTCCAATAAAAATTCGAAATTTAAAAAAAAAAATTTCATTTCTTAAACTATAATTTTTTTTAAATATGATGGTAAAAGATGATGTAAATCTCAAAGAGGTTCGACCACAATATCTCTATAAATCTTTCTCTCACTCGTACATTCACGATTGTATTCGTTGTAAATGTTTGTTTCTATATGTATACCTAAGTGTTTGTTCGTAGCACGGAGGAAAAATTTTCATTATTTTAATCAGATTTTTAGTTTATTGTAAAAGTCTTAAAGATAAAAGATAAATAATTGCACCTGAACACACCAAAATTTTAAAGGTTACAAAATTTTCTCTCTATCAATAAATATTTTAATTTTTGAACTTTGCAAATTTATTTATTAAATATCAAATATTTGATGTTGGCGGTAGCAGTAGTCAATTTGCTGATGTTGGCGGTACTAGTCAGTAGATAAGAACGTTGCACATGTTTACGCTCAAAAATTATAGTTCACCTTGAAATAGCTCAATATGTTAACAAAACGACATTAGGGTGCAAGTTAAATTCGGTATGCTACAACGACAATACGGACTGAACGACATTAAAGACTGTCAAATTCTTGTCACTGACCCGAAAAGGCGCAGATTAATATGATGGTGTAAAACACAATTCATTTTTGTTACTTTTATAAATTGCACAAATGTCATATTTAAATATGATGACGAACACTCATTTTTTTACACAATTTGCAATTCAATTCCAGGCTCCTAAAATCGGGAAAGTAAAATTTCACTTGCGGACCTATGTATACTTGTACGTAATATCGATAACGTAAACAACCACATGACAATTCAATTACAGAAAATAAAACAAATGACCGCAGTTAAGAATTTTGCAGTGTGACAGAAAGGAATTGTGATTGAAAGTTAAAGATAAAAAATTTTTGTTTCACTAACAATTTAAAATTCACTAAAATTGAAAATTTGCCTATTATTTTTTATTTTTATAAAATTGCAAATTTTATTAACTTTCAATTTCTATAAAGCAAAAAAAAAATGTCGTTTTCATTTAGATTTTTTTAATCGCTTTCAACCTACGCCTGCATAGCATTTTGAAAATTTGAACTTATTTTAAATTTATGCGGTTCAATAAGAATATTTTGTATATGATCGTAATTTGAATAGCGTGGGAAAATATTCTCATAATTTAAAAATAAACAATTAATTTTTTACAATTTTTTTTAAAATATGTAGATCACATTTTTAAACCTACGTGTGTACATATGTAGCTACATATTTAATTACGTTTATTCTGCGCACTGCAAAGACGTAACCTTTAATTATTTTGCATTTAAATATGAATTAAGAATGCTTTCGTGTTACTTTAATCTTATTTAATAATTACTTTAATGATCATTTCCTTATAAGATCAAAATAAATTAAATATTAATTAATTATAACTGTTTTCGTTAAATTGTATATTAATGAAATAAATTTATTAAAAGTATACTAAATTTAATTTAAATAGTACATTAAAATTATTGGAGGAAAATTGCCCATGAATGTTGAATAATATTTCGTGTTGAGGTTATACAGAAAAAGCCACAAACTGACTTTGAAATCACGTCTTTTAATAGGAGTAACTACTCATTATTTTATATAGCAAGTAGTATTTATATACAATATTGCGCCAAGTTACTTAACTTGAACTGCATTGTATTTTTAAATTAAAGAAATTCTTTAATTGCATGAATTAGCACCCTTTTAAGCTTTTAACCTGAAAATATCATAGATAAAATTATCAAATCAAAAATCTGCTTTGTGATTTAAGTTTTGTTCAGAAAATAAAGGGATAAACATTGTGCAGACTTCGGTGTAACTCTTCTGTCTACGCTCCGTCAATAATCAGTATACCGGTTGTGGCATTTTGAAACTTTTTTGTTTTGATTGTTTTAAAATGTCACTAAAAATGTCCTGGTATATAGTTATAGACGGAAGACTGAATGTATAATTCTCAACACCCTGACTTTTATTTGCCCTAAAAAACAAATAAAATCTCTATTTCATCTTAAATCTACTTAAAATTTTTGAATAAATGCCTCACATACTTATGTGTATACGCATACAACATCTTAATAAAATTAATCTTAAAGGAATATTTTCGCATTACAAAGCACATTTTACAGTGAAATTTCTCGCATTTCATTTGTTATATTTACACACATATGCACATATATGTAAAAATTCCTTATATGTGAAAATTAAAAGTTTATTTATTTTTAATTTTTTTTTTTTTTCTTAAAATGCTAATGAATCAATTGGACACCAAAGTAATATGTTATACGAATATACGATTAATACTTTTTACATTATTATTAAAACGTACAATGTAAGAGAAATTCTTTTAAATACATACATCCATATACCACACCAAACAAAAACAAAAAAAAAATAAAAAACTACACAATACAATATGAAGACGCGCGTCGTCGACGACGGAAATGACAATATTTTTAATGATGACATATGATGAAAGCATCAACAAGTTATTTTATAAAATTTTCTTATTTCTTTTTTCAATTTCCTTATCTTCTTCTTCACTAATTCTTTTTAATCGAATTGTGAAACTTTTACTCACATTTTCAATAAAATAATCTCACTAAAAATTAAAATCTCACGCGTATAGTGTTAAAGTAAATGTGTTTATTTGAAGTCACTTGGTTTTAAAAATAATCAAATAAAATCACGTGCTGATCATTTAAGAAACATAAAAAAAAAATTGTATGTTTTTGGGGGCAAATTTTTTTTCTTTCTTTAATCTCCCCATATTAGGTTTTATTTGTTGTATGCTATAAAAAGTTCATTTGCATTTTACTATGCGTTAAAAATAATATTTTGTTAAAAATGTTTTTTATTTTCTTTTTTTTTAGTGGAATAATGACAGTTATAGCAAGAAAATATATTGCAGTATTGCGTTGAAGAACATTTTGAAAATCACAAGTATGAAAATACTCGCACAATACATATGTACATATCTCGATTTTTTTATAAATAAAGACGCAGTGCTATTGATTCGGTTATCTTTAATAATAACCTCACTACGATCTGCTCAATATTCAAATTTAAAAAATAGATAATAAACTCACAAAACTTAAACAATTCTTAACGTTGTAGCGCAAGCGTGATTTTTTAAACAAGGAATTAATGTAAAGCACATTTCTAAATTACTTTGGAAATTTTTTCAAAACCGAAATATGCCAGCACATAAAACGGAAACACGTGCTCTAAGTTTCAGAAAAAAAATCAGAACTAAACTTTATTTGTTAAATTGCAATTACTCGAACTTGTCAAACCACTCAATAGAAAGGTCACGGATATTAATTTGCCAAATTTCATGAATCTAGCTTTAATTTTTTCCAAATATTTCAAATTTTCATATGGAGTTGTATGACATCTACCCGAACCCGTTGTCCAAATCGGTTCAATTACAATAGCAGCCGTCGTTGGCACAAAAAACACAACTTGTGAAAGTTTGGTGTCGATTTCATTTTTTTTTCTTGAGTTACCGTGCGATCGGACGGACATATATATCGTCTCCAGTATGAACATGTGGGCAAAAAATACAGCTTGTTTGATTGACTTATTGGCGTTTTGCAAATAAACGTTTATGACTTATATAATTTTTAATTTAAAGAGAAATTCAAATTGCAGATGGTTTAAGAAAATGAGAGTTTCACTGTACTTGCATGCAATTACTTAAAATTCAATTAAATTTTCTGAAATCTTTACAAGAATAAAAATATAAAACTACAATTGTACTTGAAAAACCGAACCTAATGCCAAGAAAAGAAGAAAAACATTTAAAAATCATATGCAATTTATACTTTAAATCAATGAAGGCTAATCTTTATATCCGGGCGAATATTTTTAATTTTTTATACACACAACATTATTTAAATATGCAATACACGATTAGATTTCACACAATTTTATTGTTAAAATTACAAAACATTATGAATCTAGATCAAATAAATGAATATTTAAATTTAATTGTTGAAAAAAAAAAAAAAATATTCTGTACATCTTCATCACATTAATTCCAATTTTTTAAGTAATAGTAGAGTGTCATCTAGTGAAAGGAAATAAGATGGCGAAGGTTATAAATAAGATAAAAATAAAGAATTAAGTTGCGAAAGTGTAGAGAGTGCAACTTTCCATTTTCGATATTTTCTGTTTTCATGGATGTACGATGTTAATATCGCGATTATTGATTAATTTTTGTGACAGTACCTATTGTGGTAAGATTAAAGTAGGTTTTAGGTGTGGTATGAAAAAATAACATAGAAAAATGAAATTGTTATACAAATTTAATAATTGGTTATTGCTTTAATTTAATTAATTCAAATTTTTGTCACATTATTGCTCCAATTACATGTAATTACTGTAGTTTTTTTTTATTACTAACTATTACACTATGCACATTTAATGGATGTGCAAACTTTGCAATCGAAAATAATAATTTTTTCAGAAGGATATTAACATCGTTTTACAAAATTATATTGTATACATTAGATAATTTGCTATTTAAGGAACAATAAATGTGGATCCTATTAATTCATAATTTCTTAGATTTAAGAGTTCAATTATAATTTAATATTTACATAATGCGTTACGTTATTTTGATAATATTAGTGTGTAAGTGTCCAAATTGTGACTGAACCCTGTGCAAGAACACCTTCCATTTCATTTAAGAACATCATTTTCAAATTTCCATTCATTATTAACCAAATTTATTTCAGATATTTAGAGCACCATGTAGTTATTTTATTAAAAAACTATTTCAGTTTTCTATTTTATCGATTATTATTGTTATTTATAATAATAAGAGCATCTTTCTTCTTTTAAATAAAACATAATTATTTATTGTTATATAAATCAATATTTTAATTATTATTATTATAAAATTTTTATTAAGCCAAATTTTAAATTTAGGAAAAAAATCTTTTTTTTTTTTGTATACAATGCAAAATTTTATATGTAAGCAAAAATATTTACTTATATTGAAATTAAAGAGGATTTTCGAAAATTCAGTTTTAACTTAGTTCTTAATATAGAACATTAGTATAGCAATAGTATAGCATATTCGATAAATCTTTAGAATTAAAGAAGAACATCTGAAAATTGTAACATACGCTTAAAGTTCTAAAACATTTCTAAAGATTTTTCTTAAATGTTATACAAAAATATTTTAAAATTGAAAAAGAATCATTTAGAAATATGTAAGATACTAAAAATTTGAAAAACTGAATTGATTAGTCCCTATAGATCTGTATACTGATGCAACACACGATTTTTAAAATTTAAGTTAGAACTTTAAGTGTATACATTTGAATTATCGAAAATCTTCTAATTAACATAATATTATAGAATATTAAAATTCTGAAATCAATTCTGAAATGAATTGTTCTAACATTTTATATAAGTTTTTTTTCATAAACAATATTATAATTAATTAATAATTAAAACATATTTGTTAATAATAAACATTTATATAAAATTTTAAAATTTAATCAAATTTATTATACTTATAACAAATATTTAAAATACATATACATATAATAATATTTTTTAATTCAAAAATTTCGTTCATGAATGAATTCTATTCATAATAATTGTAATTAAGATAAAAATTTTAGTTTTTCAATTATTAATAATAATAATTTAATAAATTTTAATATTGTATGTAGAAAACATTTAATTAAATTTTGTTATATTTTGAAAAGTTTCATAAAAATGTCATATAAATTTTTTATATTTAATTTTAATCACAACACTTACAAGCTCACATTTATATTTATTATTATAAATTCTATAAACGTATAATTATTTAATAATAAGTAATAATGATTATATTATATTTATTAATTTTTAAAAAAAGCCATAAAATTTTTAAAACAAAAATCTGGTAATTTAATATGTTTCCAGTCTTTATTATACATTTATATTTTAATTATTATAACAAAAATATTATTTCTAGCAATTCTTGATATTTAAAGGCTTTCATTTATTTTCCAAATATAAAAAAATTTTATTGCTTATTCACAATATTGTTGCAGTTGTTAAAAAATTTGTATAAATCTTTTTAAAATAGGATAATTGATTATATTAATTTTCAAATACAATAATGCTAGTATTGTAAAAAAATTGTATAGTAATAATGAAGTTAAAATAGTAATAATTATTTATTATAAAAAGTAGTACAATATAAGTAATTAAAATGTAAAAGTTCTCATTATAAGTATGGGTGCAATATGTTTTTAGTTTATTATTTTAATCTCTAAGAACAAAACGATTTGATATTCTTGCCCAATTACTTGATCCTTCCAAATTGTATGGTCCACCACCTTCACCCAATGAAAAACTATTAAAATAAATAGCTCCCAAATATGCACTAGCACCATAACTATTTGTTTTCTTACGATATAATACACCAATATCTTTAACATTTACTTCACTTTCAAATGTAACACCATAATAACGTACTTTCCAATTATTTAATAAATCAAATGGTATTCTTATTGCTGTATTTGAATTTTCCATTAATTCTAATAGATCATCATAATAATTATTTTTAATTGATGTTATAAAACATTTTGATCTTTGTATACCCAATGAATTACCATAATCACCACAATATATATAACCATCTTTATTTGGATTAATTGTATCATCTGAAAATCTAAGAACACATTCTAATTCACCATCAAGTTCACGTACTTTATATGCATATGCAAATATAAAAAATTTCTTAACTTTAAAATTTGTTGTAAATAAACGTAATACAACATCCGATTTCATAATTCTTAAACAGCAACCACCAAATACAGCATCATCATAACAACGTTCAGCTATTTCAAATAATGGTACAGATGGTTGTAAACTTTGTCGATTTAAATTAAAAAATGAACCTAATACAACACTACCTTGATTATATGTATAATGGCCGGAACCTAAACAAAAATCCGTAAAAAATGGTTGTTCAGTATATGAATGTGTACAAAAATATTCCCATAATAACCACCAAAATTTTTCATTACGTCTTAAGAATGCATCATTAACATCATATTGTCCATTTGGATTTTTAATATTAAAACCATAATCACGTAATGTTTCAAATGTCCAACCGGGTGCAAATATACCAACAGAAAATTCATTTCTAGCAATTCTTGATAATGTTTCACGACAACGAAATTTTGCAACTTGTCCACGTCCAAAAACATCAATACCAAAAAATACTTTAAAAATTGATTGCCTTTCTTCATGAACCAAAGTTTTTGTATCATTTAAACTTTTATCATTCCACATATAATTGATAAGCATACCATCCGAAACATGAAAATATCGTACATTTTTATCATTGATTTCATTTTGCCAACTTAATGATCCATTATGTAATACGCTATCATACCAAAACACTGCACCATTTGGAATTTTTTGTGAAACTTTAAATCGTAAAGTTTCAATGAAATATCTAAAAAAAATAAGATATTTTAATAGAAATGTTTTGGGAAATTTAATTTAGTAACATTAATTGTTCCTTACATTAAATCATTAGCTTTATCCGTTGGAACATTACATTCAATATTGATTAGCCATCCTTCAAAATAGAAATGTTCACATAAACGAACTAAAGCGTCACAAATTTCATTGATACGCTGATGATGATCTAAAATCCATAGAAGTTTTTGTGTTCCTGAATTCCCTTCCGTTATAAATGTCCCTATAGAAATTTAAATTTTTAAATAAGAATAAAAATTCAATTTTAAAAATATAAGAGTTCCGAATAATAATTTGAAATAAAAGATTTACCCAAAACTTTGACACCATGTAAATGTGCTGCATTTATCCAACCACAGGGCGGTATCGTCACATACTCATGGCTAAAATAATTAAAATAATCGATTGCAGCCCAATGATAGAATCGATAATCATCCCATTTTTTCGATGTTCTGTAATGCCTTAATTAAAAGAAATAAAAAAATTTAATTAATTTTTAATTTATAAGAAAATTTTAATTTTTTATGAACCGGTCATTATATTCAAATTTTAGAAAAACTAAATTGATGTAGACACTTACTTATCTTCCAAATAATTTCCCATCATATCATGGCAAAGAAGAACTTCAGGACGATTACCACGACCAGCTGCATTACGTATCGGTTCACCCATATAATTAAAATTTGGTCCAAGATATCTACATGATTGTTCATCTCTTGGTTTTAATGGTATTATTAAACGTTTCCAATCAATTGATCGACTCCTGACTTCGAATTGTAATAATTCGAAATTTGTATTAAGAGCATGCGCTTCTAATTTCGCATCTAATGAGGCCATTTTCGATAACAAAAAGAAAGTAGTGAAGAAAGAAAAATTGAGATTTGCAAATATTTCTTTTTTTAATGAAAAATAAAAAAAAAAATGTTTTTTTTTTGTTCTAATAATACAATTGTGGTTTTCTAATATGAAAGCTCTGCGTTAACTAAACATTTGCAAAAATTTAAAAAAATTTTTTGCAGGGAATCAAAGAACTTTTGTTATAATTTTATTAAAATTTTTTGTTTTTTTCGAATTAAGTGCATTTTATCTTTTCGAATATTGTATGTAAAGGAAATGCATTTTTATCATGAATAAAAAGAGCGTTGTTCAACCCTATTTTAAGGTTATATTAGAAAATAATGGTTTATAAGAATTAAGGAAAATGGTGTTTTATAAGAATTAGGGCAAAAATTTGAATATATTTGAATTTCTAGCTTGTTGTTTGCATTTCGAATTTTTTTTTTTAAAATTAGCCCGAAGTATCAGAAATAGTCCGAAAGAGGCCACTTTTAAACTTAGCGAAAATAGTGAAATACATTATTGTTCAACAAATCCTAATGTGGTGGATAATTTTTGCTACGAAACTTTATTAGAATTGCACACCTATTAAAACTCCTGGGTCCGAAAAGGAATAATCAATTGCAATTTGATTGAAATTTGGAAATGAAAAAGAATTTGGATTCCAAATTGGTTGGAAGACCACATCGGAATTTTTGCGGGTACATGTTAATGTCACAATCAATTTTTGGGTCATAAACTTCATCATTTTTTCTTCAATTCTAGTGAATTCAAATAGAAAATTTTAATTTATATAGAATTTAAAGTAAAATTACATACCTAAATATTACAAACGGGAAATTAAAAACGAAATTAATAACTATGCATATAATTAACTATGTTTACTTCTATAATTATTTTATTTTATGATAATTTTGTCGTCATTTTTGATTTAGATTGCGCTTGAACTAATTTTAAAATAGAAAAAAAATAACAAAATAAATATTGAGGTTTCTAATTTTTTTTTGTTTTTAGATTACTAATTTAGAATTCAAATTATATGCACGTTTTAATATTATTTTTTAAATTTTCTTGACAATTCTATTTTGACTGCGGTCGTTTTCAGTTCATTAGCATTGTATACATGCATACATTAACCCAATTTAATAATTTTACAATATTGTAGTCAAAATCTTTGAAAAAAAAAAAAAAATAAACAAGGAATAACTATTAGAATTTATTTAGTAAATAAAGACAAAACTGAATATTATTTTAATGTACATATGTAGCTATTTAAGATATTACTATACTGTAATAATTTAATTTTATTCCAGCTTTTTAACTACCTACATTATTCTATGCCTTACTATTCTTGCCGCACATTTAATAGACTCAGTTAATTCTTATAGATAAAAGTAGTTTTTTATAATTATAAAATTTTCTTAAAACTTTCTTGAAAATCTAATAAATATCTATATTTTTGAAAGACGCTGACCAATTTATTAACTGATAAGTCCATCTAACACTATTTCAGCATTATCCAACAATTAAAATTCGTATTGCGAAATAAATTAATTTGATATTAGATTTGAATTTTTAAAGAAGCCCATTATTCATTAGATATTTCATATATTATTTTTTATAATTCCTTTCATGTACCGATAGATGACGATAAAATTGAAACTGAATTTCTAAAAATTTTACTGTTTTGATCCCTATTCAATATTGCTTACCTGTTTTAATGTCATTATTTTCAAAAATTATTGTAAATTTATTTAATCAAAAAATTCAACTGCTCATTGGCACTAAGAAAAATTGCCAAATATTCTTATTTCTGAATATATTTTAAATTTATAATTTTTTTTAAAAATTAAAATTAAAAAATTAAAAATAATGCAAATTTTAATTACAATTGAAACTGCGAATTTAATTGAAATTTTTTAATTGACTCAAACTGTTGCTGCAACACGAACGATTTTTTTTTTTAAATAGCAAATAAAATTCACAATATAAAAAATTCAATTAACCAAACTATACACGTAATTCACAGTATAAAAATAAAATTAAAAATCTTTAATGGCTAATAATGCTATAACAGTTACTTTCAAAACTAAAAAAAAAAATTTTTTTTTTTCCTTTCACATACATACCACAACATTTCAAACTTCTTGATATTTCTGTAAAATAATTGTCATCAACAGCTGATTTCCATTGATATTTACAATTTTTATTATTGTAAATTCTGTATAATAAATCCTCTCTCAAATTTTCTAATGTCAAATTTGAAAGCTTTTTAATAATTGGATTTATAAAACTACCAAAAATAAATTCAGAATAAAAATGTTTTACGATTGTTTGTAAAATACTTTCCGCGACAACTGATAACATCGTGGTTAATTATTATTGAAAAAGAAAAAATAAAAAAAAAAAAACAACAACAACTTATTAATATTTTTTTTTCTGTTTGTGTTATTCAATTTTCGTTCATTAAATAAAAAAAAAAATTCTCAAATTTTTATTCGGAGGAAAAATAAGGCAAAAAAATTCACACATATACAAAAAAAAATCTAATCTAATCAGTTTGTAAAATATTCACAATAATTATATTTTTGTTTTTATTAATATAAAATCGGAACTGTGTTTGTTTGTTAACTTAATAAATAATTTTATTGATTTTAATTGAATTTAAATAGCTAGTTTACTTGTACAAAACTTGAGACAAATATTCATTGTTCATCACAAATTTAATAAGACAATATAAAAATTATTTGTTTTTTCCAATTCAAAATTTTTTTTTGCTTTCGTGTCACTTTATACACTTTATATTATATTGTACACATTATTTTTGAACTTATTGTTAATTTATTAAGAAAAAAAGATTTAAAAGCAAAAAAAAAAAAGCGGAGGTGTTGTAAAATCTATCTATCTATATATTTACAACACAACATACTACACTAATACAATACTACTTAAGTATATCCAATATTTTTTTTTAACCCTGTAATTATTAAAGCTTCTTAAAAGGGAAACAACAAAAAAAAATTTTTACTTAAAAACAAACATTGTATAAAATCAATAATTTTATAATTTACATAAAGTTTGTATATTTTTGATATATCATTCTCACTTTAAACTAAATACAACCGGAAATATAAGAAATTAAATATATTAATAATAAATATATAAAAATGTCTCAAGATGAATTACCACATGTAAATCCGGACGATTTAAAAGACTTAAAAGAACGTATGAGACTAATATCGGAAGCAGATCCAAAACAATATCATAATGAGTATTCTCTTAAACGATATTTGAGAGCTTTTAAAACAGTTGACGCTGCTTTTCAGGTAATACAAAAAAAAAAAAAAAATTCAATTCTATATAATATTAAAGTATAGGTACATATTATTTATATAAAATAAAAATATATACATATTCCGAAAAGTTATTAATTACAATCCATTCATTTTCAAAATTAATTGAATACAATTCCTAGATATGTATGTAAATGGGTATAATCAACCCATCTAAATATATATAAATACATGTACACACAATTTATATGTACTTTTGCTTACCTATTCAGCTAGCTATTAAGAATCATAAAATAATAAATTGCTAGCTAAAAATATTATTGTCCGGTATAAAACAATAAGATTGCTTTTATGGTATTTTAAATTTTAAATTTTCTACAATAACAAATAAATTGAATGATTTGGAAAAAAATGTCTTAATTCATTTATAAAAATAAATTTCTTTACTTAATAAATAATTTTATTTTTCTTTTTTTTTTTTTTAGGCAATACTTAAAACAAATAAATGGCGTGAATCTTATGGTGTAAGTAATTTAGCTGATTCTGATGCAGTTAAAAATAATCAAAATAAAGCTAGAGTATTACGGCATAGAGATTGTACTGGTAGACCGGTAAGTAATATGTAAAATGTACCGATAACACATAGGTGTAATAATGGATCTTATTTATTATCATTTTAACAAATATTTTTGTCATTTTATTACATTTATATATGATTAATATACACAAGTCGTTAATATTTTATACAACCGCGCCTATTATTTAATCAATTTTCAATTCAAGATAATTATTATTGATATTTATCATAAAGATTACAATGATTATAGTAAATAAGTAATATAATTAATTAGAATATTATTACGAATATATTCTGATAAATAATTTTTTAAAAAAACCCCAAATACAGATAAAAATTTGTAACTTCGTAAGCTTGAAAACGAAATTTAATAATAGATTTATGCTTATATCGCGTTCGAAAATAATTTTTTACGAATGAATGAATAAAAAGAAAGCCTTTGTTAATGTTTAATTTTGTTTATACAAAATAATTTGTTCAACACACATTGATTTTCCCTCACAAATGTTATTTAACTATTTTTTTTACAATGTATCCGATAGTAATATAAGGAAGTGAATTAATAAATATATTTAGGTCTCACTAAATTTAAATCTATTCTTAAATTTCGAATTACATTGTAAATACTTAAGCACATTGATTTGGACTTGTTTATTCAATTGAATTGTTTAAATTTAACAATACTTATCTGATATTGAAATAAATTTTGTGTAAAATTAGAAACTTTGAAACCAAAAACATACACTACTATTATAAACTAAAACCATACTTATTACTTACTTAAATTATAAACAAAATTTTTATTTAATTATTTATTTTTTAGGTAATATATATTCCAGCAAAAAATCATAATGCTTCTGAACGAGACATTGATGAATTAACAAAATTTATTGTTTATTGTTTGGAAGAAGCATGCAATAAATGTTTTGAAGAAGTCACTGATAATCTTTGCATTATATTTGATTTAACTGAATTCAATATTAATTGTATGGATTATCAATTGATTAAAAATTTAATATGGTTATTAAGTAAACATTATCCGGAAAGATTGGGTCATTGTTTAGTTATTAATTCACCAGGATTATTTTCAACAATATGGCCAGTTATAAGATCATGGTTAGATGAGAATACAGCAAAAAAAGTTATTTTTTGTTCAAATGAAATGGAATTATGTAAATATTTAATACCAGATATTTTACCAACAGATATGTAAAATTCATATTATACTCTCAAAAAGTTGAAAAGAAATTTTTTTGAACACATCAAAACATATTATGTATATGTAAAAAATAAATAATAGTATATTGTAACACATATTTAAAATATGCGCTAAATTCGAAATTAAGCTCAATTAACAATTATTATACTAATATGATGAAAAACAAAGAAAAAAAAAGCATCTAACTACATTATACTAACTATAGAAATAAACATAGTTTGT
Source organism: Condylostylus longicornis (assembly GCF_029603195.1). Lineage (NCBI taxonomy): Eukaryota > Metazoa > Arthropoda > Insecta > Diptera > Dolichopodidae > Condylostylus > Condylostylus longicornis. The sequence continues at coordinate 5,020,472 of NW_026577982.1, forward strand.
TGAATTTAAGTACAAAGTTTAAATAAACTAAATTAGGATTAATTTAGTCATTAGTCCAATACATAAATTTATAGAATTTAAACCAAAAAATTTTAATTAAAAAACGGCTGTTTATGCATGAAAGAAATTATTTTACATAAAATAATTTTGAAAGGATTATTAAAGTTTTTAAAAAATAATATTCATTCCGAGCTGGATTAAGTATATAAAAAGTAAAGAATTATTTAAAGTTCGTTCATTATTTTATTGTGAAGTAAGGTAAAACAATACAATATTTTACCAATTTTCGAATTCAAATTTTCAAGATGAATCTTAAAAATTTAAAAGTATTATGAAAAAGATGTTGAATATTAATTATTCTCTTACGCATCAATATTTAGAAGAATTCTCAAAATTTGAATCTAAATTCTAAAATAAATAAATTTTAAATTGTGCTAAAATAGAAAATAAAATTTTAATTGTTTTTCACAATTGAATTTAAATATAAATATTTTTATAAGATCAAATTAAAAATATAATTAAAAACAATAATTCTATTTGTTTCAAATCTGAAATATTTTCAAAAAAAAAAATATTAATTTTGAATTAATTTTAAATAAATAAATTTTCGATGAAAATCAAGGAATCTCTAAATTATTACTTCCATTCCAAGTTAAACTAAGAATTCCATTGAGCTTTAAAATTTTTATTTGGTAACTAAATTTTAAACAACAAAAATTTTTATTATAAAAATAAGAAATTGAAATTAGTAAAATAAATATTATATATTTTCAATACAATATGTTGTAAAGGTTGTATTATTAAGGGAATAATAAATTTCAGAAAAATATAAAAATAATAATATTATAAATGTCTATTAGTTAATTAATGTACGATTGTTAATTGGTAAGTGTATAAAATTAAAAAAGAAATATAAGAAAAAATTATATGAAAAAAAAAAATAATGTTGTTAAATGTATAAATAGCCACACAACAATAACATATTCTTACTTAATTTAAAACTGTGAGTTTTTTTAATATTATTAACAAATTTTAAAATTATCAAATTTAATTGAATATATTTGAAAAACACAAAATTTTTTTTTTGAAATTTAATTTCTAATTACAAAAGTACTAAAAATGCATATCCTAATTTTAAAATTAATTGTAATTCTTATAAGAGCCTAACTATTATCATTCCGTATATTTTGTTTCTTTTAATGCTTTTATTTTAATACACAATTTGAAATATACATACATATTTTTTTTTTTTTTTACATAACATTAAAGTAGTAAAATAAATTGGCTGTAATAAAAAAGAAAAAAAAAAAACTATAAACCCTAAAATTTTACAATTTATAAAAATGTAAAATAATAAAAATAAATAGATGAAGAACTAAAAGAAAAATTCTACCAAAAAAAAAATAGAATATTAAATAAACATTAATTTTCTAATACCAAATTGAAAATTTATTCAAATTGATGAAAATCAATAAAAAAACAAACAAAAATTAGTAGGTGTAAATTAAGAAAACAAAACCTAAAAAAAAAAACTAAAAGTAGCTAGTTGTATATTAACACATATAAATTTATTATTATTAAATACAAACTTGATTACATTATTTATTATATGTAATTATTATAATTATGTAGTTTAAAAACATCAAAATTTTAAAAATTATTCAATAAATTCTAATTGGGTATCGAAAAGAATTAAGAAAATAGAATTCCTTTCTTGTGTTGATCTTTGAAATTATATTTTTACTCTAGTATATTCAATATTATTTAAATTAATATTAAATCATGATTACAAATTTCCTTTGAAAGTGTGAAATTTTTACATCTAAACTTAATTCAGATTTTATAATCATTTATTTTAAATTAAATACATTTGTGTTATTTTTATAATATAATTGAAATTTAAAAATTTCTTATGGTATTTTTTAGTATAACAACAAATTATTTATCTTAAATAATTAAAAAAAAACATTATATTTCATTAAACTATTGCAAAAAAAAAAATTTGAATACACATTAGTAAATCCTAGTCCAATTATTAAAATTGTTAAATTTTAATGCAATTCCTTCCAAAAAATAAAAATTATATTCACTAAATTTTTGAAAACAAAAAAAAAAATTAATTATAGAACAAACAATATTAATCACGTTAAATTTCATGTATAAAATCACAAACACATTTCAATTTTTTTAAAATTTACCCTAGCTCTTAGACAGCATTTAATTAATATTAAAATAATTAATCAAGTTTGTAGTAGCCTTTAACGTTTATTTAAAATAAACCAAAAATGCTGACTTATGTACCTACTCTATATTTCTATAAATATATATATATATATAAATATATTAAAAAACAAGCGAGATTAAAATAATATTATTAAAAAGTGTTTTTATTGTTATACAAAGCAAAAAACCAAAAAAAAAAAAAAAATTATCAAAAAATAAAGTACTAAAATTATATTAAACTGCATGTAAACAAAAATATATATTATGTATTTAAAATAATAATTATTAAAATATATTATACATAATATTTGAAATTAATACCATAAATATATTAAATATTATATTTTGCGTTTAGAGAGTAATATCAATAGATAATATTATATAAAATTAATATATTATGTTGTGTACCTATGCGATTTGTAAAAAAAAATATGAAAATAAAAATTCTGTTTACTGCGTAAATTGATGATTTATTTCAAAATTCTTTTTTTTTTTTTGTATCTTAATATAATAAATTAAAAAAAAAAGAATTTTAAATGATATTAAGATCCATTAAATATCCCATTAATCGTTTGATTTTGTGTCCTTGTAAATTTTAGTATGACCTTGTTAATTTAAATAATTTATTGGAAAATTTGAGATTTACAATATGTGTTAAATTAATTTTACAATTTCAAAATTTTGAATGTTTAATAAAAGCCATTTAATTTGTTCTTTAAAAGAATATATAAAAAAAATTTAATTAAAATTAAATAAATTTAAATTTATTAATTTTTATCACTGAAATTAGTAAAGTTCCATAAAAAAAATGCTCAATTTAAAATTTTGTGATGATAAGCAAAAGCTTTAAGATCCAAAACAACTTAACTTTTGTAACAAAAGTTTTTCAAGTTCAAGTCATATATAAATTTAAATTTCATCCAATTCATCTTCTTCTGGGGGAAAATCACCAATTTCAATACATCCCGGAGCCACAAAACCTCCATATTTTTCTTCACATTCAAAATAACTTTTTCCATCAACCCTAAAATACAAAAAATATTTTTCTAACTATTTTCATATCCAAAAAAAAAATGATAAAAAAAGGTAGGTACTTACGATCCATTATTTGTTCCCAATGGTTCATCATATTTAACACCAATAAATATTCCCTTTTTACCTTCTAATTCACCATTATACATAACAGTACCAAGTCTAGTAGGTTTTCCTTTTACTTGAACTTTACATCTTGAACCAATTTTACAGGATTCTGCTTTCAATTTTTCTTCTTCAGCAGCTTGTTTCTTTTTTTCTTCAATTTTTTTCATTTCTTCTTCATTATATTTTCCCATTTTATTTTTTTTTAGAAAATTTTTTAAAGAATCTTCTCTTTGTTCATATTGTTGATCTGTTAATTCAAATTTTTCAACTTGTTCAGCAATAAAAATTATATCATTTGTTACATGAACTCTCATATCATCATCAATTGGATATGAGCCCAATAGTGCTTCATTGTTGTCTATTTTACAAACAAGTTTATCACCTTTAAATAATTCTAATTGCATACTACTGGCTGATCCACCAGTTATTATTTCAAGTTTTTCCTAATATTTAAAATACATTATTACAAAAAATTTATTATTTATTAATAAAAAAATGAAGATTATATTAAATTTTAAAAACAGATGTGTCTGGATTTAATTAAAACATATTTTTACATTATTTTACCATACTCGTAAAATATGTAGGTAGACACATTACTATTTTAGATACATATACCAACCTTAAACTCTAAAACAGATAAACTTTTTGGGAATCGTTTCTCAAACGAAACAGTATCATTTTTGGAATTAGAAATATTGATCTTTACGAAATCCGACATTTTTTTGTAAAAAAAATTATTTGTTTTTTTCTTTTGTAGGAGAAGGCAACTTGACCGGTACCCTTTTTTGTTTTTGTTTACAACTAATTTTTATGAGTCATTTGACATTTGACAACAAAAGTTTTCTTTATTTTCAGTTTCTTTCAAACTGTTTATGAGAAAAAATGTTGCCATTGTTCAATAATATTTTGGTTTAAATCCTAGGTGTTGAATATAAATTAAATAGGTTTGTCCAAGTTGAAAAGTGGAGCGAAAGCATATTAGAAAATTTTTTCAACTTAAACAAATTTGAGAAATTTGTATGAACATGCTAGAATATTTGAAATTAAAAGATTAAAGAACTGCTGTTCTGTAAATTTATAAATTTTCAACCACAATTGTTTTAGGAAGTTGGCAGACATGCAATTTTTAGTTTTGCATCTTTTTGATAACTTACTTGTATTTCATAGGTTTATATTTAAGCACGCACACATGCAACTGTATGTTCGCAAGCTATTAACCAGTCATACAGTTTATAATTTTTGACAAACTGATTTCAATTTAATAATTTCAAATATTCTAGTTACTGAAGTGAGTGGAGGGTGAAATTAATTTGCAATCAAACTGTAATTGCAAAACTAAAAATTACAAGTCTGCTTCCTCTCTTAACTATATATTATATTGCTTTTGAAAGTATAGTACCTATGTTAAAACTCCACACAGTGTTGGCCACCGTTTTCTGCAACTATTCATTTTTGGAAATCAAACAGCTGCATTGATTCTCAAATGTCAAAAGTTATCAAAATCTTCCAAAAAAAAGAAAAAATAAAACATAAAATTTTATTGTAGATGAATATTTCGCGAAAATAAAGCGTTTTCTTGAGTTAAAATAATCAAAATGTAAATAAATCAAAGGAAAATTAATTTTAAAATAATTGAATGCCGTAAGAATGACTTATATAGTCAAGAAAGGTGCCATAAAGTCTCTAAGTAAACAAAGAAACGAAATAATATTAAATTTCATCACATATATTTTGGTTACGGTCCTCGTCTTTGGGGCCATTGTATTTTTATGGGATTATTTTGGTAAAAACAATACAGGAGATAATTATAATGAAGAAATATCATTAGATATAAATCACATTAGTCAAATAACATTAGAAGATGATTTAGAATTAGCAAAATCACGTAACGAAAATTGTACATTTTGGACTTGTTTCAATGTTTACAGATGTGGTCAAAGAGAACAAGATCGTATATCAATTTATATATATCCATTACATGAATATATTAATTCAGAAGATAAAAAGGCTTTTGTCTTAACAAGAGAATACTATGAAATTTTAGAAACTATATTGGATAGTCCATATTATACACCGAATCCGAATGATGCGTGCATATTCATTCCAAGTATAGATACTTTAAATCAAAATTTAATCGACATAACCTTGGTTAGTAAATCTTTAGCAACTCTAAACTATTGGGAAAATGGAGAAAATCATTTACTTTTTAATATGCTTCCTGGAGCATATCCACAATTTAATACCGTAATGGATGTAAATACTGATCGCGCTATGATAGCGGGAGCTGGATTTGATTCATGGTCTTATAGAATGGGTTTCGATATATCGCTGCCGATTTGGAGTCCAACATTAAGAGATTTACAAATGCCAGTTTTCTCATATTCTAAATCACATGATAATTATTTACTTATTATTGGTCAACTTAATTTACTGCCGCAACATATACGTATATTAAGGGAAATTGCTACTGAGAATCCACACCAAGTATTATTTTTAAAATCATGTCCAGAATTGAATCTCAATAATGAAGGAATATTTAGTAAGGAAACAAGATGCAATCAAGTTATTGAAGACGAGAAACACATGTATCCTGATATTCTTGCAAAAAGTTCATTTTGTTTAATCAGCCGTAGTGTTCGATTAGCTCAACCAGATTTCCTTGAAATTTTATCACACAATTGTATTCCCGTAGTTATGATTGATAATTATGTTATGCCATTCAGTGACGTAATTGACTGGGACCTGGCATCAATAAGAATAAGAGAGGCTGATTTACATTCCGTGCTTGATAAATTGAAAGGTGTTTCAAAAGAAAAAATTTCTGAACTAAAAGCGCAAGGAACTTGGTTATATGACAATTATTTTAGTAGCATAGAAAAAATTACCGAAACATCATTAGAAATACTTAATGATCGAGTTTTTCCACATTTAGCAAAAACTTCAAAGCAGTGGAACAGTAGAGATATCTCAAAAACTGCTCAAAATCCTTTATTTTTACCTATTATCTCACCAAAATCACAAGGATTCACCGCTGTGATACTAACATACGATAGAATTGAAAGTTTATTTACATTAATACAAAAATTATCGGTTGTACCGTCATTACAGAAAATATTAGTAATTTGGAATAACCAAAAGAAATCTCCACCTCATCGTAAGTATTTAAAGAAAAATTAATTAAAAATATTTTATGTTTATATTCAATTTTATTAAATTTAAATTTTAGCTTCAATGTTTCCTAAAATTAGTAAACCGCTTAAAGTTATTCAAACAAGAGCAAATAAATTATCAAATCGTTTTTATCCGTATGATGAAATAGAAACAGAAGCTATTTTAACTATTGACGACGACATTATTATGTTGACTGCTGACGAATTAGATTTTGGGTGAACTATAAAATAAAATAATCAAATATTGTAATATAAAATTGATTATTTTTAATTTTAGATACGAGGTATGGCGAGAATTTCCAGATAGAATTGTTGGTTTTCCTAGTCGAACACATGTTTGGGATAATGTTACACATAAATGGCGTTATGAATCTGAATGGACAAATGAAATTTCCATGGTATTAACTGGAGCAGCTTTTCATCATAAATATTGGAGTTATATGTATACAAATGAAATGCCTGGTGATATTAAAAATTGGGTTGATGATCATATGAATTGTGAAGATATTGCTATGAATTTTCTGGTTGCTAATGTTACAAATAAACCACCAATTAAAGTTACACCACGAAAGAAATTTAAATGTCCCGAATGTATAAATAATGAAATGCTTTCTGCAGATTTAAATCATATGATGGAAAGATCTGCATGTATAGATCGATTTGCTCGAATATATGGAACAATGCCATTAAAAAGTGTAGAATTTCGAGCAGATCCAGTTCTTTATAAAGATAATTTCCCAGAAAAATTAAAACGCTTTAATGATATTGGCAGCTTATAAATTATTTTTGAAAAAAATACATAAATTATTAGAAAAAAACGAAAAATATATTCAAAATATAAAATATATATTTAGAAATTGAGATACGTTTAATTGGTTAAATTGATGAAAATTTATCGGCCAGTAAAAATGTAGCAGCAAATATAATAAATAATAAAATGAAAAAAATAATTTAGCATTATCTAAAATGCAAGTGAAATAAAATAGAATATAGTAAATAAATTTTACTGTAAAATTTAAATTTTTTTCATAATTTTAAGGGAAAAGTTTAGAGAAAACAATGTATATTTTAAATGTTTGTTTTAAAGCATGCTTATTATATGTTAAATAATATGTGTATAACGAAAATTAAATTGTAAATTTTTTAATTTAGATTTTAAGAACAAAATGGAAGATTATAAATTCTAAAATAACTTTTTTTTTTGTATAAATTTATATCTACATTTAGTTTTATTCTTTTATTTTATTTTTTTTTTTTGTTTATTTCTACAATTTGTTGTTTTTATATATATACAATTTTTATTTCTCTACTGAATTATTCGATTTTGTGTAAAAAAAGAAACTTAATAAAATTTTAAGTTGAAAATTATGTTTTTTTTATTATTGGAGATTAGATATATTCAATAGTCTTGTAGTAACCTATTAGCGATTTCTTAATTTTGAAATATACAATATTCAAATATATAATATGTATTCAACAAAAAATGTTGGAAATTTGAAATTTTTAGTGGACTACTTTCAAAGAAGTCTTACATTTTCATTAATTTTTAATATGATTATTATATTGCTAGAGTTAATTAATTGCCATTTAAGATTAGTATTCGAATATTACAAGAAATCTGTTCTATAAAACAAAAATTACCCTCTTTTAGCTCAGATTACTCTTAGATTTCATTTTCAATTTAAAGAAAAATTTTGAAAAAAAAAGGGAAACTTTTAATAGTAAAGAACTAAATATAACCAAACCAAATATAATATAAAAACAAATTACATATTGAGATTTACAATTCATAGAAATAAAAGCTCTTTTGTTATAAAAAGAAAAATAAAAGTTAAGGGTTTATTTTATTAGTATGATAATGTTTCATCATGAGCTCATAAAAAGAAAAAATTAAAGTTGGTGCACAAATTGTTTTTTTTTTTTTGTATTAGATAAGTTTAATATTATTATTATATATTATACTTTATATCTACATAGTTCTCATTTTACAAAGATAGACTGCAATTTTTCTAAATTTTTCAAATGAAAATTCTTTTATTTTTTCTTTCGATATCACCTGTTTACTAAATATGTTAAACTATTGGCCAAGTAAAGGAATTTTAACGCATGCTCCATATTTATATAAATACTTAGAAAATCAGGTAAGGTAGGAGCAAACTTAAAATTTTGCGTATACTTGGTCTTGGTACATTTACAAAAGAATGGTTTTATATAAATTTTAAAAATTAAATTTAAGTTATAGAAATGGAATAAAGTTTTCAAGTTATAAAACCGGAATAAATTTCGGATTTTCAATAATTGTGACATGCACTGTAAATTCTGAATTAAATGTCAAAAAAGTCTTTTGTATAAATACTAACTAATCTGTAGAAGCTAAATATTTTGTTTTTTTTTTTTGTAGATTTGTAACATATTTGAGTAGTTCTTTAATAACCAAGACCTTTCTATTAAGCTCTTCTTCTAATTTATAACATTTTTTTGCTGTAATTATAAAAAAAAACTTAAATAATTTTTAAGAGCTTTAAGTACAATTGTCATTTTCGAACATGTTATTTTTGCAGTTTAGATTTGTCAAACGTGCTTTAACTTACAACTGACTATAGAACGAGATCTATATTCTATCTATCAAATAGAACGAGAAAATCGTAAGTACAATACGGAAGTTTAACCTAAAAATTAATTATCAAAAAGTCAAAATAAAGCTAGCTCAGTAGCATAACGAAGACAAAATAAAACGTGCCCTAGAAAAAAAATTGTTTTCAAACTCTGATCTATAAGAGTGTAGCAGCTACTCTATTTACTGCAATTTTACTTAATACACTGCACACATAAATAGTATAACACAGGTTTTTGTTTACAATCTTAGGCCTCATCCTAATACAGAGATACAATATGTACTATATCCATACAATATGTAGATAATCCATACAATATGTACTATACATTATTCACAATCTATATACATAGATAAAATACCCACATAAGTATTGCATAAACAATAAACTGAAAACTTACCCTAATTCTTTTTTTTTTTTGTTATTTCGATTTTTCTCTTTTGTACCTTAATTTCTTACGTTCACAACGCATAAAATAACCAAAAATATTAAAAAAAGAAAAAAAAAACAAATTTTTTTAGTCTCTTTTATTTCTCTTTTAATTTGTGTTCTTTTGGAAAATGAAAGGAAAACACAAGAAAACCAAGAAAATAGACACTGAACTTTACCTTGTGTAACGGGAAAACCAAAGAACAGAACAAAACTAAGAAAGGAAAACAAAAGAAAAACAAAAACAAAGTATAATTTTCGCATAAATGCATGCACAAAACCGTTATATTGGTTTTTTTTTTCATTCTGTATTTTGTTTTTCTTCTCTTTCTTTTGTTTTTTTTTGTTTTTCTATAGATTTTTTTAGACACTCTTACTGCCGTTAAAATTTTTCTTCTGTATTATTTTTTTTCTCATATTTTTTTTTTTTCTTGTTTTTCTTATTTTTTTTTTTTTTTTTTGTATAACAAAAAGCTTTATCGGTTTTCAATTGAAGCTCAGTAGAAAAATAGCCCCGGTCGTGTAAAAATCTTTAATTTAATTTTTATTAAAGAATTTTTTTATATTTTTTAATTTTTCATTATTAAAAAAAAAATTTATTTTTTTCCAGTTCTTTGTTTTTTTTTTTTTTTGGAATTTTTGCCAGTAGTTATTTGGTTCGAATTTACAAATGCATATGATGTGAAATTTAAAATAAACAAAAAATAAAAATGATTTCCGAATTAAGGATTTTTGTTTTCCATTAAAATTAAAGAACTAGAAGAACAAGAAAACAATGAATTTTTAATAATTATTTAAAAAGAAATGAATTTAATATAAAAAAAATTTTAAATGTATGGTGGTATTAAAAAATTTTATATGAATCTGTGATTATTATCCTTTTCTTAAATATCCTTTATATGTATTGTGTACCTATATGATAAAATATAAAATAAGTGAAAAGAAAAATCGAAAAACATTAAATTTAAAAAAAAAAAAATAAAATATTTTTCCAATAATTTTTTTTTTTGAATTTTTTCCGTGCGTCCTGTTTATCGGTGTGTGTCTGTCATTTTTAGTGTGAATAAATAAAAAAAAAACAAATTCTTTATTAAATAAAAAAAAGTACCGCAAATTATACAACAAAAAAAATTTTTGCATAATATTTGGATGTGCATATTACGGTCATTATGGTATGTAGGATATTGTGTTAAATGCAATTTTATTGCACAGTGTTGGTGAATAAAATTGTTATTTTTTTAATGTTAATAAATTAAATAAAAAAGAAAGAGACTAAAAACTGAAATTTTCATTAATTATTAAAAAATAATTTATTTTTATTGAAAAAAAAATTATGGAATTAAAATCAAATTATAAAGCCGGAAGAGATGAAAATTCAAAAATATGAAAAAAAAAATGAGATAAAATAGAGTTGGCCGTGTCAACTCTGTGATACCCGCACGAATTTGTTATCCTATGTGAGAATAATTTCAGTACTGTGTTTTCCAAACTACAGTGTGTGCCAAACTAATATTAAAGTTGTATGGCAGCTACCAGAAGGAGTCAAGCAATTATAACGACATTTATCAGACACATTGGCTCTACTAATATATTCGCTTGTGATGAAATTTCAATACCACAGCTTTTATAGTTTTTATAAGATATAATCAAATAAATTTTGAAGATGTATGGCAGCTACCCGAACCAGTACTTTGATCATGTCCAATTTAAATAGGGTTCTGACATTTACTTAAATATAATAAATCATTTGTGAAAATTTGGTGAACTTAGCCCAATTTGATTTTGAGTTATCGTTGGGACGGACGGACGAATGGACATACACTTGAGTCTATATCTAAGGCCGTTATTTCTGAGCGTTACAAACAGTAAGGTAAATTTAGTATAACCTTCGAACATACGTTCGTACGGGTATAATAACAAAAAAATTAGGACAGAGAAGAGTTATAGAGAAATATTAAGTGCCTTAACGATGGTATAGATACAAAAATTCATTGGTTGAAATGCAACTATTGTACAATTACTTTTTTCTTGTTCTTCTTTTTGTTTTTATTCTAAGATTAGAGTAGAACATGTCGGAACAATATTTTTTTTTATGTTTTTTTTTTTCCCCCCCCCCAATTTTCTTAATAAAATATTGTGCTTAAATACGTACGTAAACGGGCTTACTAATAAATTTCCCATACTTACCGATATTTTTTTTTATAATATTAAGAATTTGTGTAGGTGTGTAATATTATGACGACCATACACTTATTATGCATTCTAGTTATGAATTTATTGGAAAAAAATAATAATAACAAAAAAAATAGTATAAAATTTGTAATGTATAGCTTGTTTTAAAAATTATAACCAAAATTAGAAATTTCACTTTTGAATCATCAACTATGAGAAGAATTTAAGTATTTGGAAATATACCGGAAGTATATTTTACTAAAATATTCTATATTAAATGTACTAATATTACTAGTATTTACTTTTATTAAAAGAAAATTTAATTGAAAGCAAATATAAAATTTTCGTATTAGAAATTATTAGTTTTATGTTTGTTAAGAATTTAAAGTGTGTACATGAATCACTACTAATATTAAAGAGAACAAAGAATGAATTTATAATTATTATTTCTTTTTTATTAATTCTTGAGCTTATTTATGGTTTCAATATTTAAAAGAATTTGTATTTATTTTTTAAATAAGTTTCTTATTCTTTCTAGTAATTGATATTTTAGTATTAAATATAAATTTCTTAAAAAAAAATTTTTTAATACCGTATTTCTTCTAGACCGTAAATTGTACGAGTCTGAAATTTTAACAGCTATTAGACACTAATAAATAGTTTATTTCGTTAGATGAAATTTTTTTTCCACCACCATTTCTTTTCAAATTATCACCCCTTGAAATTTGCAAAATTTGAATTTTTAGCACCTTGTATTTCCAAAATTGTAAACGCTATATTACAAATTTCTATAAATACAGAAAACTAACGGTATAATTGCAATACCATTAAAAAAGTATAATTATTTTTCTTAAATTACGCAATTAACCCTTAAATTCGAATATTATGTTAACCATTCTCTTTCAATTTTATTTTTTTTTTTCCTCATCCTAAATGTATGCAATCTTTGAAATATTTTTTGTATAAGAATGAAATTAATTTAAATAATAACGTAAAAGCAAAATAATTATACCCGTACGAACGTATGTTCGAAGGGTATACTAAATTTGCCTTACCGTTTGTAACGCTAAGAAATAACGGTCTTAGATATAGACTCAAGTGTATGTTTTTGATCAGCGTCAAATTCTGAGTTGATTTAGCTTTGTCTGTCCGTCCGTCCGTTCTTCCCAACGATAACTCAAAAACTAATTGAGCTAAGTTCACCAAATTTTCACAAATGATTTATTGTAGTAAGTGCCAAAACCCTATTTGAATTGGACATGATCGGAGCACCGGTTCGGGTAGCTGCCATACAACTTAAAAATTTATTTGGCTATATCTCAAAAACTATAAAAGCTATGGTATTGAAATTTCATACAAACGAATTTATTAGTAGGGTCAATGTGTATCATGAAAGTTGTTGAAATTACTTGGCTCCTTCTGATACTTGCCATACAATTTCAAAAGTTATTTGGCTATATCTCAGAAACTATAAAATCTATGGTATTGAAATTTCATACAAACGAATTTATTAGTAGGGCCAATGTGTATCATAAAAGTTGTTGAAATTACTTGGCTCCTTCTGGTACTTGCCATACAATTTCAAAAGTTATTTGGCTATATCTCAGAAACTATAAAAGCTATGGTATTGAAATTTCACACAAACAAATATATTTGTAGGGCTGATGTGCTTGATAAAATTCGTTAAAATTTCTTGGCTCTTTCTGGTAGCTGCCATACAACTTCAACAGTAGTTTGGCACACACAGTATTTTGAAAAATACATTGTACTGAAATTTTGCATAAATTAATATACGGCAACTTAAAGTCATAGTCTGTCCCATAGTCAGTTATTTGCATCTTTATTCGCACATCTAAAATATTTTACTTGAACAGTTTAAATTTATATTATAAAAGTTTGAAATAGTTTTATACAAATATTAGACACAATATAAGTATAGTTATAAATTTTTAATAATTCTGTCATAAATTTCATGATTGCAATCAATTCTTGATACTCACTTTATCAGTACATATTGGAAGGTTAACGTTTATCTATACATACAGACATAATTGAAGCTATGGAAGTTAGTTAAATTGTAATATAAAAATTATGATTTCTTAAAGAAACTAAGGGAAAATACATTAACAATGGTTGAGTTTAAAACAAAAATTTCCAGTTCTTTAAAACTAGTATGAAGAAAATGTTTGATTATAGCTAAAATGTTAAAATAAATAATAAGTACACATACATTTTTACAAATGTAAAATCTCTTTTATTTATTTTAGTTAAATTATAACATTAAACTGATTACAATAAAACTTTCTAGTAGTTTTTATTTTTACTCTAAATATTAAAAATATTTTTACTTTCATAATAGCTATGTAAAATTAAAAATGTAAAATATACAAAAAAAAAACTGGAAAATTCTCTTCTTTATATACACATACACACATAAATCAATAATTATAATCACAAATTAACTGATTTATATTTACTTACAGTTATGTTGCAAATATATTTTTATTTATACTGCAGTATTTACGAGTAGTTCTTACAAAACAAACCAGAATAAATTTTTACGGGGTTAAAAAAGTAATTAAAAAAAAAAAAATTAGCAAAACACCGAATTTTTTGTTTAAAACTTGATTTATTTTTTTTTTTTTGGTTTTCTTATTTTTAAAAATATGCGAATATTAGGGTACTAATAGAAGTTCACAATAAAGTTATCCTATTATTTATTGCATGTATGTATGTGGATTATCAAAAATTTTAAATCGAAAATAAACAATATACAGATTATTCACTCATGTTACGCATATTATGTATGAGTAAGTGTGTGTAATTGCAGTAATAGATGCAAATTCCAATAAGTGTTATACATGTATAAAATTTTCAAATTAAGTTGAAAAAATTTCGTTCTAAATATTAAAATTCGTTGTTTGATTATAAAAAAAAAAACATTATAAAAATTATAAAATTTAATCAAATGTTAATTATAATTTTTGAGCGCCCTCTTATAACGTAACTGTCACGTTAGATCGTATCGCATAATACAAACGGGCAATGGATTTAAAAGTATGTTAAGCTACTCGTACAATTAAGTAGTTCTATAAATCTAGTATAATCATGTGTAATACGAAATAATTGAAAACTGCACTATATATAACATGAGTAATATGTGCGGCTCATGTGCGGCTCATGCATATCGTATGGCTCATTGAATTTTTATTTAACCTGTTTTTTTTTTTTTTAAATTAATAATATTAAAGTTGCAAGCAGAATTAAGTGAATTGTGTCTTATTGTATTTTAAGAAATAAATTAATAAAAAAATTGATATTTTAGAAAATTTCTATTACGATATAAACTTAATTATAACTAAAATTCGATTGTAATTTTAACTAAATAAATTCTTATTAATTAACATAATTAATTTGTGAATATATTTTATACAATTGATGAAAATGAATATTTTAAATTTCAAATGAGGCAATTTAATGGCGAATTACAAAAGTGTGCAAATCTACACCATAACTATTTACAATAGTCACGATTAATATTACAATTTATATAATTAAAATCAAATTTACAAAATCGAAAATGTGTCAGGAGGAGGAGGTCAAGATTATTTCAAAAAGAAATTCTTATACAATTTAATTAATACAAATTACAGTTAAATAGTTTTTGTTTTAAAAATATTTTCATAATCAAATCATTCAACAGTAAAAAGGTTATTAACATTTTTATTAAATAATTAATTGTTATTTCAAATTAATTTTTAATTTTTTTTTTATTACACGAAAATTGATGTAAAAAAATATTAGTAGGTATAGGTAGGTACCATATTGAATTTTAAATTTAGATGTTCTGCTCTATTTATTAGAAAAAAAAATGAACAATATTGAAATTTTATCGCGCATTCGAAAATCAAATACAATTTATTGTTACGATATAAACATTACGTTCTCGTATTGAAGAAAATATCAAAAAAAAATTTCATGCGATTTTTGAGAGAAGCATGAAAATTTAATTTTTGACACTTGATTGCTGTTATTATTGTGTCATGAAATTATTAACAGGCATAGCAATGCAACTGGATCAAAATACGAGATTTAAATAAATATTTTTCTAATTTTGTGCAATTTTTCTTTTTATTGCGTCACATAATAAAGAAGTTTGTATATATTTATAAAATTTGTATTGTAAAATGTTAATATAAATTTGATGTCGGGGATTTATAGGACTACCTAATTAGAGCTTAATATATTTTCAAATCCATTGCATATTTCTATTATGCGATACGATCTAACGTGACAGTTACGTTATAAGAAGCGGTCAAAATTAGAGTAGTATAACTTCAGAAATGATATTTCAAGATAAATTCATATTTTGAATTTTCCGAAAAATTTTTCTTTAAAAAATGTGGGCTCAATAATTTTATGTATGTTTATATGTATAGAACTCTGATATTTGGCAAATATATTTTAAGTTTTGTTTACCTGTATGTATTTAAATAATTGAGATATTTGAAAATTAGAAAATAAGAAGAATGAGGTTTAGACTACTATTTCAACTCACCGTTTGGATGTGTTTACAAAACTTTACACTAAAAATGTTGTTCTATTGACTGTTTTTTGTTAATTTTTTCTTTTACAAACCAGGGCCATATTGCATGAATCATGTTTTGCTTTTTCTTAATCAGCTAATCAAAAAATTTTGCAAATTTTCTGTTGCAACAAGAGTCAAAACACTCTAATGAACTATATTTAATTAAAAAGTACTTTTTTTGGAAAAGTTAAAAAGTAAAAGCAGAACTAAAAGTAAAAGTGGTTGGTACAATACAGCCCTGGTATTTAAAAAGTAAAAAAAAAAGTTAAACTTTATTGTTTTTACCAATGTAAATGTCAGGAGTCTTACCATTTTATTTTGAATTAATATTGTTTCTAATACTTATAGTTTTAATGCTTCGATTGTTTAGAAATCGAAAATTTGTAAGTTGAACACATTGCTTTTGAGCGTTTACTTACACCTAACTACCTATATCAGTTGATATAAGCATTTGATCAGAATAATTTCTATAGTAATTTATAATTTATTTTGATTAAATTTAAATTTTTAATTAATTTCATATATTTATATATGTGGGGCTCTTCAAAGCTTAATTAAATTGAACAATTTTTTAAAATTAATTATTCATACGAATATGTGAGGTTTATTAAAATCCAAAAGAAAAAAAAAATTTATAAAAATAAATAATTTTTTTTTATAAAATAATTATAATTGCAAAATGAATTAAAAATAAAAAATGAAAATTTCGTTCCACAGTAATATTTTATTAGAATCGCTACAGTGGCGAATTTATTGAATTTCTTCTTGATTTTATTTAATAAATAAATTTATTAAAAATCTAATTGAAATTCATTTTATTACGTAGGTGAATACGAAATGCAATTATATCGTAACGATTTATCGTAATATATCGTTAAACAAGTTATTGCACTAAAATAATATTAAATTGTTGTTGAAAACGTGTCAATTTTATTCAGACTAGCTTAATAGACTAAAATTTTGGATTATTTTTTGTATTTTAATCTTGGCGTATAAGTCAAAATATCGTAAACATTCAAAAATAATTAGCCTTTAAAATCTTAATAATTATTCTCACATTTCTTATCTTTTCTTTTAAATAATTTTCTCTATTCTGTTTTCGGATTTATTTTGATTTATTTTGTAATCAAACGCAATTCATAAAATTGAAAGGCAGTTTTGTATTTAAAGAAAGCCCTTGCATATAAAATACATATAAAGATAATTTACATAAACATGTGTACTTTAATATTGCATGTGTGTGTGCGAATGTGACAGGATAGAATTTTGTTAGTTGTTAATTTGCATTCTATTTTATATGTCTTATATAATAAGTAGGTATTATTTTCATCTGCATTTAGTATTATTTTCTACATTCTTTGCCTATGGGTTATATCTGATTCGAATGCTATTTTAATAAAACAATGCCGCATTTTCAACTTTGTCCGACCATCCGTCCGGTATATTAGAAACTCTAGAAACATTTTTTATCTATATCGCAAAGTCCTTAATATTGCACTTTTAAACGTAGAAAAATAGTGATATTTTTCTTTTGTCGTGGGGCCAAAATCCATTTTTTTTTTCAAAGTTCCGAAATTATTTTTCTTTAAGACAGTAAGTTGTAAAAGTATTATGTTCTAGCAGCCTTTAAAGGTTAACAAATTTGTAAAAATTTTCGGAAGCCTTTCTGAATTTCTATGAAAGCAAAGAAATCATGGTAAATGTCATACCATCTAAAAATGTGATATTACTCACATGACTTAAATGTGACTTAACTCACTTGCCAAATTCAACGCAACGCTTCTTTTAGTTTTTTTTATCATATTAAATGTATGCAATAAATTAATGAAAGTAATTTAAGTAATGTAGTGAGAAAATTGTTTTTAGAAGCAGCTTACTCAATTGTTTAAGGCAAAAGTGCTATTTTACGAACCAAATTGATTTGATCCAACTTTATCGAGCATTTCAACCATTCACATGAATTTCAATAATTTTGTTTTCCCTCTCTGTGAATATTGATTTAATTTATTCAAAATTATTTTATGATTTTAAATTATTTAAATTTAAAAAATTTCAAGAATTTCTATTGCGATCGATTGTCGAAATATTTGCTACCTATATCATATATTTTGAAATCACTGTTGCTTATTTTGTAGTAGTTTCTAAGTCTTAAGAGAAAAACTTGCCGAAAATTTTTGATTTAATATTCTTAATGTTTTAGCGATAATCAGGGCAATATTACGGAAATACTTTTGTTTGAACAGACTTTAGCAAATTTATTTAATTTATTACAATTTGCAAATCAAAACATATTTATTTTATTTTTATTCAAATTTTTTGCATTTTGACAATTTTTCAGAAAAAATGTAAATAAAAAATCAACAACATGTACTTAAAACTTCAAAAATCATAAATTAAAATGAAAATTTCAAAAATAATTAAAAGGACCTTCACAAATTAAAACAAAATTCATCTAATTTTTTCTAAATGTGTGTATGTAAATTAAATAATAAATTTTAAATACCAAATATATAATAAAAATAATATGAAAAATAATCTCATTAAATTTTATTACAATTTTGAAGATGTTTCAATAATAATAATTTTTATTAAAGTGATAACAAAAATAATATTTTAAAATTCACATTTAAATTAATTTATAGAAATAAAAATAATAAAAAATTATTAAAAAGTTTTAAAAAAAATTTTCATAATTGAGAAAGAAATAATAATAATTAAAATAAAAGAAAAATGGTAGTTTGGTGTTATATTTTAGCTAGTATACTAGGAGTTGTTATTGGAACCTATCTCCTATTGGAAATTCATTATTTTATAAGAATAGCAATCAGTGTGTTACTAGCCAGATATGTTAAGAAAAGAATACGTATTATGGATACTGCAATATTTACAAGTGAGTATAAAAAAAAAACTTAAATTTATTTAAATGAAATAAAATTTCCTATTTACGATCTTAGATCCTAGTGTATTAAGAAGGAAATTTAAACTAAGAAAAATTAAATATACGAGTATAAAACTAGTTCGCAGCGAAATTTCTACCATACAATAAACTAAACTTATTTAATGGTATACGTGTAAGAGAGTTAGTAAGCCTAACTCTAATACTAGCCAGTAAACAGAGACGCCATTGCAAACTTTAAAAAAAAATTCTAAAAAAATTAAAAATTTTATTCAGTTTTCAGCGCATTTTATTGGAAACCGCGTAGGCTGCCAGACCCAGGCTAAGTACGCCTATGTGGATTTTAACTAGTTTATTATCCAAAAGATCGCAGCAAAATTTCTATCATACAATAAACTGGACTTATTTACCAGCTTATGTGTAAGAGAGCTAACAGCGATAGGCCTAGTACCAGGCAATATGTTAATATTCAAGGATGTATAGAAGAAATAAATGAATTTTGTAAATACTCGAGTTTTGCACCCATTGTATTTTTGCTAACTAACAAATTTAAAAACTTGAGTTTTAATATCTATTGCTTGTGTATGAAATTTATAATGAAAATATTAAAAATTTAAATTACAAGAATTTTAAACAAAAAAAAAATTGTTATTCTTTTAACATACATATTTACATATATACCTACATAGTTCTCATCTTATATAATATTATATTATGACATTAATTTTTAAGAACATTATTAAATCATTAAAGAAAAAGTTTATGACATTAAAATTCTAAAACTAATCATTTAATTATATCTACATACAAGCTGTCATACTTATACTCGTATACATAAAGATAGTTTAATGGACGTGTAAATATTTATTGTCATTATAAAAATGTGTTATATGATTACGAAATCTCATAACAGTAGTGTATATATATTTTCTTACATACATATGTATGTATATGTGTATCATATTTCATTAAATATTATAGAAATAAAGGTTACGCATTATAAAATTTAATATAAGAAAAATATTTCATTTAATAAGAAATATCGTATTAAAACTTCATTTAACTATAAATAATTTTGTGGTTATAAGGAAAAACTTTTTAATTTGATTAAGAGGCTTCTGGTTCTGAAATGTTTGACATATTATGTGATATCAAAATACCAAGCATCACTCTTTTCTAAGAGTGACCAGACATCACTTCCAGAACACTAGACATCACGCCCAGATTAGCAACATGTAAACATAGGTCCTTAATTGACGATTAAAGGGAAATTTATTGGAAAATGTTTTTAATTATTCTGATTTCGACTTAAGTACCTCTGAAACTTAAAATCCTCGGTCCAATGCTGATGTGATGCACACGCCATTTTGGTGTTTTTGGAGTTAACAACACTTTCGCGGGAAGTGTGGTCTTTCAGCTTGCTTTGGAAGTGCTATTGACTGCCGCACACACTGTATATGCAAGTTGTTTGTATTACAACAAAAATATTAAAAAAAAAAATTATAAATAAATTAAAAATTGATTTAAAAATATTTTTTCCCGCTTTCCCTTCATTCCTCGTAACTCAATTTTTCATTGTTTAATTTATTAAAAAAATTATTTTTATGAAAGATTTTTGGTTAATAAATTAAAAATAAATTTTTCAAAAACATTTTATAATAAATTTTAATTAATTAAAAACGATTTAAAATTCTTCTTTTTTAATTTTTCATCAATATAAAAATTGAATGAAATGAAGGGATGTGTTTTTATAATGCCCCTAAAAGTAGGCAAATACAAAAATTTTTCGTTTGCATGCACGAGTAATGCTCATTTACATTCATATGCAGAAATTGTTCAGCAATATTACGTAATTTTAATGAGGTATAGTTATGATGACCATTTATGAAAATTTGCTAACAATTATTTTAACAATTATTTCTAATATAAAAATATGCAAAAGATTTTTAACATAGGAAAAATTTGTGTACATGAAGACAACAATTTTGATAAAAAGGGCGTCTAGTTTTCCTTACTTTCTCATAATTTTTCAAATTTACTCAATTTCTTATTGCTTCATAACTACTCGTATAACTGTTTTATTAAATATTGAGAGCGTAAATATATACTTACTCTTTTAGAAATTTTTTATGCACATAGTTATTTAAATTTAAAAGAGCGCCCAAAAGAATTACTAAGTGGGTTTATCTTAAGTTCTTGAACTTTAACTTTTGTTGCTCTTTAAATACATTCACAATAGACGTTATACTTAATCCTCTTCATCTTTAGGTTTTTTTTTTACAATGTAAAATTATTTTATCAATTTGGAGTATTTATTTATTTTAAATGTTCCATTCAAAAATGAAAAGTAATTCAAAGAGTGCTTTTGGCAACAATAGCAATTCTTATTTTCCCTCTTATGCTGTTGAAGTAGAAATAGATTCATAGAATTTTACCGCCATTTTAATTTTACAACAAAAAATAAAACTTTTATTGTAAATGAAAAAAAAAAATATAAAAATTTTCTTTTTATTTTTTTTTTTAATTTCATTTTTCTTTTACATTTCAATTTATTTACAATTTTGAATGTCAAGGTTACTTGGAATGACGGTCGGTAGGAGGTTTAGAAATTAAAATTTTATAACATTTTTCTGTTTTTCTCCATATATGTACGTTATATACAAATAAGTATAAATGTGTGTACATGTGAGTATGTTAAACAAAGCGTATGCTTTTACACATTTCTTTTATTTAAACAGAAAAAGCAAAAAAAAAAACAGAAAAACTTGGCACACGTTTGATATTTTCAATTTTTCTTTTATTGTGAATTATTGTGGGATTTTTCATATAATATTTACATTAGGCATAATTTGGAAAATAAAGAAAACGTTAAATTTTTGCAAATTATTTTGCAATTTTACAATTATGCGGGAGTAAGAATATTTTCTTGAAGATTATCATATTACTTGTGTAGGCTTCCATGTTTTTGCTCACTTACTTTATGAAAGCAATATTATTTATTTACTTAATTTAACTTCAGGATTGAAAATTATCATTTCAATTTTACATGATAATTGATTTTCTACATACTGCTGTAGATTGTATACCAATAAATTTCCGACTAAACTAAAATATTATATCTAATAATTTTATTATTTTTAGCGAATATACTAAATTTACTTTAATTTCCCTATAACAATTAGATTATAGTTCTAAAAATTCTGAAAACATTATTACTTTTATATAAAAAAAACCCATGAAATCTAAAGCCAAAAATCAGAAACTTGGACATTTTCGATTGCAAGAACATGCGCCATGCAATAAATTTTCGACGAAGAGTAATAATTATTGAGAATCCTTTGAATTTGAGTAATTGAAATATTGTGAATTTTCGCTAATATTTGACAACAAACAGTTTAATTTAAATCTTTTTAAATTTATTTTTGTTTTATTTCAAAGGCTGCATAAATCGTTCATCTTAAGTATATGCAATTTGTGAAATAAATTCGTATATGAGTGATAAGTAATTTTAATAATATTGTATGATATAATAATATTGTACTACATCGCTAGATTGTTTTTTAAAACAATATTTTCACTTGTGGAAGAGAAAAGTGCTACATTATAACCAACCATATTGGTTTGATCCAACTTCATGAATCTTAAAATCATTTTACTTAAGAGGAGTCACAACTTTCAATTTTAACTGTATTATATTGTACAATTATATTGTACAATATTGCTAAATTCTGTAACTTATAACACATTATTAATTATTATGCATAGGTATTGTACGTTTGCAATGAATGAGCAGTAGTTAAAGTTAGAGGTCATGAAAAGTATAACAACTAAAATAATTATAGTTATTTCAAATGTCATCTTGAATATAGGAAAGAAATTTTTTAATTTTTCCACTAAATTAGCTTTCTGAACATGTATACGATAAACACACTGAACATGTGTAATATAGTAACTGTTTAGTATATATATTTCTCATATTATTTCATGGTAATCACTTGAAATTATGGAAAGAACTCTGGTGGAAAAATATAATATTAAAATTAGATTAAATGTAAATTTTTGAAATGATATTTGATTATTTTTAATTTTAATATTAAGTGAGTAAGCTACAAGTAAATAAATTAAATACTTAAATTATAAAAATTAGTTAAGCCACAATGTTTACATATTTTGTACTCATTACATATAAGAACCAAAGAACCATATTATAACTGAAATACACCAAAAAGAAATACCAAAATTCAAAAACCATATCGGAATACGTCCTTCAAATTGTAAATATATTTTATATGTTAATGGTCAGTTTAAAATTTAGAAATCAAATTCTTTTTTTTTTGATTTTAATGTAATTTAAATTACAGTAATCAGCAGCTTTTTTATAGTACCGTTATGTGGCAGTTATGTGCATAATATTGCGTGTAAAATGCAAATCTCACTTACAAAATTTAATAATGTTCAGCAATTAATAGTTGCGGTTGTTATTTTATTCTTAATTAGAATTATTTAATTAGAATTTATATTGAAAGAATAAAAAAAAATTATTGTTCGATGTTTCCATATGATTGGCAATTATTTAAAATAAATTGTAGATGTATCCAAGTCGTAGAATTACTCTATCCTACCCTACTCTTTAAAATTAGCGAAATCTTAAATGCAGATAGGTGAAAAGGGAAAGCATAGTCTTCATAGGAAAACGGACTACGATCTCAATTTTTCTAAATAAACCTCTCTGTCAGATTTTGTAAATACATAATTTAGTTTTGAACTTCATACCTAACGTTACTCTAAAAACTTTTCAACGTATGTGATATTAAAATAAGGATTGAAATGGAAAATTCTTACTAAGAAAAAATTCTAGTTTGTCTGGTTGACACTTCGTTAGAAGGAAATTTTCAATGGTTTTAAAATTAGTTTACCACACTACCTCTACCTCTTCCCATTATATTTTTGGAATTATATTACGAGAAATAAGAAAATATAGAAAGTCTTTTCTTTCCAGAAAGAGGGCGAAAAAAGTCTCTTATTATTTTTTGTTTATTTAGATTCATATGTTAACGCTATACCGTGGGAAGTACCATCGACCACTTCTTTCAGTATATAGATAAGAAATTAAGGCTTTTCATAGAGGAAATAGAGTGTTTTTAAATGAATAGAATTAAAGGAGAAAATTTTAATAATAAAAATATTTTCAAAATCTTTAAAAGTAATTTTTTATCCCAAGTTTAATTTAATCCATCCAAAATCCATAATAAATATATTTAATTATATTTTTAAGCAAATATTTTATAAAGCTTTAAATCTCAGAAACATTAGAAATTCAAATTATATTTAAAATTCATAACTCATTCCTCAATATCCATGGATAGTATTCTTAGATGAAATTAAAAAAGAACAAATAAAAAAAAATAACAATCATTACAATATGCTAACCGTCATCGTCTAGTTAAAAATAATGATTCAAAAATTTTGTCCATAATGTTTATTGTAAAATCTAATTACTATTCTCAAATAAAATCAAAGTAAAATTGCTGTATTGTATTTAGAAATTATTGTTAATTCAATAGAAATCAATTATCAAGGTCAATATATTTTGACAGAAACTACATTTTTTTTTGGGAGTTCAAATTTAATTTTGAATAAATTTAGAATAATTGTGTATATTTTACATATTTTAATGTACTCTAATAATAAAAATAAATTTTGTAAGGTTATAGCAAAACAATGGTTTACAAATTAAGTACATTTCTCGTATATATATAATATATAGAGGTTGACGTTTGTAAACGTCTCAAATATTTGTTTAAAAAAGAACAAAATGTCAAATAAAAAATAATTCAGAGTAAGAATGAGAAACAAATAAATGTGAGAAGGAAATTTCAAAGGAAATTCTAAAAATTTTTATTTATTTTTTACATTTAGATAATCTTGTCCAATGGAATCAAAACTCATTCTTATAAAACCAAACCATAGCGGTGAACGGCAACAGTAGACGATTTCCGTTGTTAATCCAGAAAAACAGCGGAACGGTAAAATCGACTGTTTAATAAAAGAGGAATTAGGCTAATTTAAAAAAATACCGCCGGATAAATTCGGGTCGGTAATTTCAGTTGATTCTTTGCAGTCTCATAAGTATGTGTATTCTATATAAATTTTGACACTGCGCCGCGGAAAATCGCTCTTGTTTCTGTTTTCAAATTTGCGAATTTCGGGATCATACTGAATATTAGAAAGACCATTTTAAAAATAGACCGACAATAATTATTTAATAAAATTTTTCCAAATCATATCTTCAAAAATCGAATTAAATATGAATTTTTGATTATTATTTATTCACATAACATTAAAAATTTTTATAATATTGTACAATATAAGAATGCTAAACAGCATACAAATGTTTGTGTGGTATGTGTGTTTATGTTTGTTTGATGTGTGTGTACATGTAGACCAAAATTTATGCATTCATTATTAATAAAATAAATATAAATACATTTTATCTATTTGTTCAAATAAAAATGAAAATTTACTATATTGAAATTATTAATATATCGTGTAGGTACCTCAATTTTTAAAATAAAATTAAAATATAATGAAAATGAAAATTCAAAACACGTGATGAAAGTACGAATTAAACGCGTTGACTCCATATATTATATTCGGTCTCATAATATTATAAAAGTGAGCTCATTGAACGGTACGTTTACACATATATGGAATTATAGAACCATAATACAAATGCTTAAGTATACATATTACATTTACAGAATTTTGAATATATTTAGTCGGAATTAAATTAAATAATTTTATATATATTAATTAAAATAGATTTAGTTAGAGTCTACCTGCTGGAAGGGAATCATTTATGTGTAATGTAAAATTATGATTTTTTGTTTAAAGTACCAAACTAAGTGCTTAATGCAAATTTTAGTGTAGGCTTACACACTATGGGCACGTTCGAATATTTGATAAGACAAAACTATATTTTTTTCACTGTGAATTATTTATTTTTGTGTGGCGGTAACCCTATCATATAATGTGTACACATATTTCCATGTTTACCTATATAATATACATCTATATGAATATGGGTGTGATAAATTTGGTCAACATTTTCAAACTTTAGTATTTATAGGTTAAGTATGCTCTATAAATATATATAACACTGTATAAGTAGTAAAATTATTTATTATGAAAACGCGACTTACTGTAATGTATACAGCACACACGATACATTAAATCTATTTAAACAATAAAATTTATTGTAGCCTTATGTTGATATGTTAAGTATATATATCAAACTGACATAACATAAACATGTTATACCTATATAAACTGTACTAATATATATGTATATAAGATTCAATATTAGAAGAGTCTTTGAATGTTCTTACAGTTAAAGGCTGTTTTGTGTGAAAATCTTCTTATGCGTGAGAGTAAAGACAGACCTGTGTAGGTCACTTATACAATTTAAAAATTAAGAGTCTGAAATTTAATTTGTTAGATAAAGTTATATAGATAGGTTTACGAGACTTAACGAGGGGTATTCTTAAGCTATTTAGGCCCGTCATCGTGATTATTCAGCTGTAAATATACAAATTTTTAATGCTAACACGCTGAATACATAAAATATAAGTTGTTTAAAAAAATTTTCACTCTAATTCCTATTTATGTAAAACAAATATTTAGTATAACATTTAAATTAAATTTTGAAGGTCAATAACCATATAAGGTAAATAAACAACAACGATCCAGTAATTTTAATTGAAAAATTCAAATGTTTATTCTATGAAACACAAATTTTATTATTTACGAGTGAAATATTGAAAAAATTCTGTAAATATACTTGTATAATAAACTGGGCTAATTTATATACACTTTATAACTCCTGCTAGTATATACAGCAAATATTTTAATAAGCAACATTATACATTTACCGTGTAAATTTCACTATACTCTACAACAATATCTCGTACGTTCTTACATCAAAAAAATTATATTTAGATCTTATATATAACAAATTTATATATGTATTTAATATGCACATTGTGTTATACAAAAATTATGCAGTTTTAATGAAAAATTTCATTAAAACAATAAATTTTGTTTCTTATTTGCATGCTGTATATGGAAAATAAATAATTGAGGAAAAAGTTAAAATTAAAATATAAAATTATAATTTGTGTATAAAAATCAATAAAAAAAAAAACAATTTCAAATAGCGGAAATTTATCAACACACAATACAATTATTTAATTATGGTTACGCGCATACAATTAAAAAAAAAAAACAAGAACAACCACAATTATTTTTTTTCTTAAGAAATATGTAATTGATTATTAAATGCATTAATGTGAATTTGTGTGTGAATTTTAATTTTAACATAAGTAACAACATTTCAGTCGGTATAAACCGATTGAATTATACCCTGCACCTTTCATTGTTGTATAGCAATAGCCCGAAACTGCAAAACCATTCTGCAGAAACTTCACGAATATGTCTGACCTATAATTGGACACACAACTGCCAAGTTTTATGAATCTGATTTTATTATTTTTTCCAATATAAAAACTTTACTTTTGGAGTTGTATGGCAGTCATCCGAACCGGTGCCACCACCCCATTAAAATTTTTACAATAGTTTTTGGAAATATTTAAAATAAACTCTATGAGTTGTATGGCAGCTGCCTGAACCCGTTGTCCGAATTGGTTCAATTACAATATCGTTCGTCCTTGGCAGAAAAAAAAAAAAAAACAATTTGTGAAAGTTTGGTATCGATTGCATTATTCGTTTTTGAGTTTTCGCACGATCGGACGAACGGACATGGCTAAATCAACGCAGAATTTTACGCTGAGCAAGAATATATATACATGTCCATACCGCAGATGACCCCTTCAAATAGTTGCAAACTCCATATCAAAGTTAATATACCCTTCACGAAGGTGCAGGGTATAAAAATGATTTCAAATGAACATACATAATTTATTATGGTGAGTAATAAACCATAATATTGCACATTATGTAGAAATA
The DNA here is from genome assembly GCF_029603195.1 of Condylostylus longicornis. NCBI lineage: Eukaryota > Metazoa > Arthropoda > Insecta > Diptera > Dolichopodidae > Condylostylus > Condylostylus longicornis. The sequence goes on from NW_026577982.1 coordinate 5,048,732, forward strand.
ATCACAAGATTTCTTATAACCTGTTGTAGAGGAAGGCAAAAATCTATATTTCAAAATTACAAATATCGATTTTTCTTATGACAATAATTATTAAAGGTTGAGATATTACTGATATATGTATATTAGAAAATTATTCTATGTGACATGGAAAATAAATTGTATATAATTTGTAGGTTGCCATTTGTAGCATCAATGTCCAGTAGGCAAAAGAAAGAAATATAGTATTTAGAAAAAGGAGATGGCACCCCAAGCACTAGGCTAATAGAAGCCCCATTGGAATTCTTCCACGACACAATTCTCTCCGCTAAATCCATCCAAAATCCTTGACCAAATTTTCAGCAGTTCACCAACGGGCGCAATCGAGAGCTCTTCCATTCCATCAAACCGATATCCTCCTAAAGCTTCTTCTAATATAGTTATACACATGATAAGTAATAAATGCAATTTAATTCTACCCCTAATTCCCAACGAATTTGTAATTCCAATTACTCTTGTAATTTTAATTTTAATTCTTTTATATGCTCTTATCTAATAAATTTTTTCCCTATATGTACTTCACTATATAAAAATAATTATTTTTGTTATATTTAAAATTGTAATTATAAATTATAACATTTATAACAGATATAATTTGAATTACATTGTGTATAATAAAATATTAATGTTATATTCATGTTGTTTTTTAATATAAATCATTAAATATAATTAATTAATTATCATATTATAATCTGATCTTAATTAAAAAAATCTTTCTTAATTATGAAGAAGGAAGTGGCCCTTGTAAAATTGTAAAATTTAAATGTTTTCAAAATGTTGTTACCGGTTATACAACAGGAATAAAATTCTTAATTTTGAAAATTAAGTTTGGAAACAGTAATTGCTCATTTAGTTAGACTATTTTGTAAAGTGCTTTAACAAATCAATCGAAAGTGATTTTTGAGGCTAATTGATCATAGTTTACGGCATGTCAGCAAATCATGTGAAATACAGCTGAAATATACATAATTTTATTGAATGTAATTCATGCTATTAAGAAATTTTTCAAAAGATAGTGATAAACAAGTTGCAAAGTCTATTGCTGTCAATCATGCCTTCAAATAATTAAGAAGAAGAAATCCGGATTTAGTTGCGTCACACATTTTCACTCTTTTCTCATATACAATAAAATCAATATAATAGTAATAATTATTTAGCATTTGTATTTAATAATTGTTATCAATTATTATAATTGATTAAATTTAAAAATATTAGCGGCATAAAGGAGTTTCTTCTTTTCTTGTTATAAATCAAATTAAATTTTAAATCTTACGGAATATTCCGATACAATTATTTTTATTTCTTCGTACACAGCCATTCTATCAATGTTGTATTAATCTTAAATTATGTTCATTAATAAAGTTTGCGCGTGTTTTACGTAAAGTATAATTGGAAAGAAAGTATGTTCTAGAATCTATTCATATCTACATTATTATACACTCATACAGATCCAAGTAAGCATGTATTCGTGTAAATAAGTACACGTAAAAAGCAACTTATCAAAATATGATACTCCTATCGAGTACTACCAATATTTTATGGATTAAAAATATAGTTATCTATATATAAATACGAGGAATGACAAATGGTTTTGCACTAAAATCTAGATAATTTTAAATACCTGTATTACGTTTGCCGTCAAAAGAACAAAATTTGACACGATCTCGGACGAAAGGTAATTTTTGCTCGATTGCTGTTTCGCTGAGTATCTAAATCTGCGATCCATTAGCCTCTTTATCAAGATTCTTGATGATGATTGTCGGAAATATCCTTGTTAAACAACCAGGAGGAAAAGGTCCGTTAGGTCGCCAATTTGCGAAACACCAAGGCATATTAGGCTTCTCTGTGGATAAACATTACTTGAATAAATAAATGAATAATAACTTTAAATAAAATTTTAAACCTCATTTACTTGTTAAGAAGAAACACCTTCATGCAGATCTAAAGACAATTTGGCTTGCACAATAAAAATTTTACGAGTATTACTAAAGTGAGTAAGTTATATTAGATTTGCATTTCAGTAGATGCCTTAAACAGCCAATTTCAAAAACAATCTAATTCGTTAGCAGGACCACATGAAATTTTTTTCATTCTATATCAGTCAATTCAACTATAAAGCCACCATATAGCCTTGTGTAGTTGGATGAATTCAAATTGTGAAACTGCCATCCAGCCCTATTATACCCACGATTAATATTTACTGAACAAAGAATTTTTCACATTACATACCTTGTACAAGTTAATAGAAGAAATAAATAAGAATGTTAGCCTTTGTATATTAAAGCTGCATCACGTGTTGTACGCTTTAAATTAAAACAAAATATTTATATAAACTCATTATGAATCACAAATTTTTTTCTTTTTTATAATAATAACTAATTCTCAGACATTAATATTTTTAATGTTGAAAACGCCATTTGAAAAAATTTATATTGAAAAGCAGTAACGATAAATGACTATTAAATTTATTTTATGAATAGAATTTTTAATATTGTTTTTGTTTTTTTTAAAATGCAAGTTATATTTTTAATTGTCGTAATTAATATATTAGCAATCGAATTACTATATACATTATGCTTACATATTAAATAGTACGTTTAAATGTAATGCAAAGAATTTCCTGCAATAGGTAAGTATAGGAGAAGCGTAATAAAAACCAAAATACCTGTTTATAGCAATTTTGCAATGTATTTAAAAATATTATTAACATTCAATTATTGCTATTGTTTTGTTTACTCTTATATACATGTGAAATTTGACCATAGTGCTTAACAGATTGGTTCTTTTAGCGACTAGAGAATTGGTTCATTTAACGACTATCTATATGCCAAAAATGGTTACCTTTCGAAAATGTCATATTAAGTTCAATTAACACAAAAATTAATATTTTCAAGATTCAATCCCATGTTCGGAAGCCAGCTAATAAATTTGCAGTTCGCTGCTTAATGAACTAATTAATTATATCGCTATTATGGACGTAGACAAATACGAACAAATTCATTAAATTTGAGCTTTTAAATTCGAAAATATTGAAAATTTAAAAGCAGCCACATGAACTTTGGTTAAGTTCTCGTTTGTAATTCTGAATGCTGAAAATCTTACTAGTTATAACTGCACTGCAATATAAACTGTTAAAGCAATGCATTCAATAAAAATTCTAGTGTTATCTCAATAAAATCTCTCTACTCTCTCAATAATGAGTTCTCTTCTAATTATGGTTATGAATATAAGAGAAGCAAAAAAAAATTATAATACTGTCGATTTGACAGAAGATCTTTTACAGTTCTACCAACAAAAACGGAATGTTTTTTGCAGCAAACTACAAAAACTTGCTGCCATTGCAGATCTTTGTTAGATTAGCAAACGCTAATTCATGTCGCTAATTTTTTCAATTTGTTATCATTTTATACCATACAGCTGAATTGGGTTAAATCAAAGCGAATGAAAACATATTTTAATGAACTGTTGCACCTGTACAGAATACAAAATTGTCTTGTTATTTCGTAATGTCTCTAATAAGAATTATTTAATAAAAAGTGTAAATACAAAACCACGTCTTGTTTACTGGTTTTTTTTTCGCTAGTTTTTTTTTCTATTTTATTATAAAAAATTTAATTTATGTCGCACACAGATAATTTATTTATATACATACACATATTTATACTTATAAATATAGATTTCTAATAGTAGATAAAATTAAGATGAGATTTTGTAACATTTTATAAGCGGATAATTTAGTAAGGAAGCGCATAAGTTGTCAGTATTATTTTAATTTCATTGTGCATTTAAATAAATTACTTAAAATATCATTTTCATTATTAATGTCATCTTTAAGGTTTCCAACAATTATTCTTCACATTTAAATAAAAACCTATAATTTTGTAGATTTGCTACCGATATTTTACACATTCCTTTATTATTTATTTAATATTTCGTAATTATTTTAAATTATTTTAAAAGGATATAATTTAAATCTGAATAATTAAATTTCAAATAGTGTTTTTTATAAAACATGTAATTAACGATTATTAAAATGTTAGAGGAAAATTTGCAAATAATTGTTGTTTTTCAAGATTGAATGCTTACATGGTTCTATATGGATGTCTATATTAAGAACTAGTTAAATGATCTATATTAAAGTGAGTTGCGCATTGTTTATAAATGAAGAATTTAAAAAATTTTCCATTGATATTAACAATTTTTCAACTATGTATATACATACATTGGAGTGCAATAGTGCTGCCGTAATAGGTTAATACCAGTGTAAAATGTCAGCTTAAGAATATTTAAAATCATTACTTTTTACTTAAGTGAAAGGCCTACTGAAATAATATTTGCTTAAAAACAGTTTTGATAAAAGTAGTTTCTTCCAATGAAGTTATTTAAGAAATAAATTTCATATTAACATTTGAGTCCATGTAAATGTACACAAGTGTGTAAAGGTAAAACAAATTTTTTCATAAAATTCGTAAGCGAGGTGCAAAAATATTGAGCAAAATATTGAGCAAAAATTCCGAAAAATTAGGTTGAATTTTTCTGATGACGCTAAAATTGAGCTTAACAGTTTTTTAACTAGTTTTATAAATTTTTAAGAAATATTAAAATATGCCTCTATAGTCGACGAACCTTAAAAACTCTTTAATAATTGAAATATAATAGAATTTTGTTAAAATTAAATATATGTATACGAATATCTATATTTAGGTCTGTAACAAAGAACATTGGCTGCCCTGAAAGTAATCTCAGTAGAAGCTGATGTGACTAGAAGATGCAGAAAACTACGACTCAACTACATTATGCTCATTGGCACTTGCGAGCTTCAGACGGATGTTTCTTGAATCTTACTTCTTTTAACCTGCTAGAGACATGGCAATTACATATTTGCATATTCCATGTCTCTATCCCGTTAAATGCAATAGCTTACTTAATTTATAAAAAATTCGGACTGGTACTAATGAGGAAGGAGAGAAACAGACTAATAGCTTAAGGGTACCCTTCGGAAGAACACGTCAGCTATGTATAATCTAACCTAGTACATATGAAAATAAATTAGTTACTAACTTTTGATAGCTATGCAAGATATAACTAAAAATTTTATTCTTCATTTGGATATACACACTTCTTTCTAGAAAATGTGTACAATAATATTTTAGTATATACATATACATACATATGAACATATTTTTGTTTACTTGTCCACAGTTCAATTACTTGTATACCAAAATGTTTACTCGTCTATAATTTAGTTGCACCACCTGAATGAAAATCGTTTAACTTAAAATTCTTGCTGTCCTTGAGAAATAAAAATAAAAGCATAAAATAAATTTCCTAAAAGAATGGTTATAAAAATCTTTAACAACTTTATATATAGGAAGTTTTTTGATTTTAAAATTTTGTGTATGTGATTAAATTTTATAAGCAATTTTATGAAAAGATGTTAAAAAAATCTAGATCAATAACCAAAAATTAAATAAAAAAATGGGTTTTTTTTATACAGCTTTAAAAAGTTATAAAAATACCGTTATAAAATATTTATGCGAGTAAAGAACTAGATAGATTTAATTCATTAATAAAGATTTTATGCAATTTTAGATAATTCAACGTTTAAGCTATTAATGATAAAATCTTTTGGTTCTAAATAACTTTGATTTGAGTACATTTATTCACATATATAGAAGTATATGTTAGTCCGTCTGTGTGTATATAGGCATTGAGTATAGCCTGTGATATAGCATACAATATAAAATGCACATTGCACTAAAATAGTGAAAAAATATTTTGTATATTGCATAGATTTTGTATAAAATATTTTTGTGTGTTGAGAATATTTTTTAAAAGCACTAATTAAGAAAAATATTGTTAAATTTAATGACGTTTAGAATTAGAAACGATGCTTGATAAAATAAATATAAATTTACTAGAATATAAAATCGAATTTTGTTCATAAAATTTTGATTCTTGGAAAGAGAAAGTGTGCAAAAGCATGAATTCAATTCATGATTTGTAGTCATATTAATTATTCTACCGGATTTCCACAGCTTATAAATAAGCATATCGAATTTTAACAAATAAAATTTTTTCAGCGCAATTTGAAAAGCTGCACATCGTAGCATTACAATTCTATAAAGAATTTACAAATTTGTCATCTCTGCCAAGAAGTTTTTATAAATGAAGCGATCAATAAAAGCGAAGAAGTGATTGACTTATTTTTTTGTTAGAAAACGACTTGTTGATGAAATTGAATTGAGTTAAAGAAAAATTTCACGTAAATCTATATACTTATGGTTTCCTATAGATTCATCATATGGTTCATTGTTAGTACAAACTCTTTTATATTATTTATTTCTAGGCTTTATTTGGATTGAGCAAGATTTTCTTTCTAATGAGCAGCTAATTTTAAAAAAATATTGCTCAAAACTTCTTAAAACACTCTATGCTTTCATTCATGCATATTCTATGAATTACTCAAAGTATTCAAAATATAATTATATTAAAGATTAAATTGTTTTGTAAAAATTATTTTTTAATTCATATTTTTTTTTACCCCCGTTTGAAAATTTTCAAAATTTCATTGTTTTACTTTTCAAAATTTCATTGTTTTTATACGATAAATGTGAATAAACAAATACATGTTTTGTTCTACTTATATTAATAATAAAATTTATTTTTTCTCTTAACCAATAATTGTTATAAACATGCATATACATAATAATTATTCTTTTATACTAAAAAAAAAATAAAATATTATTTAATAAAATTATTATATGAGCATGTGTATAACAAATTTTAATATACCTAACGGTACTTTTATGAAAATTGCCCAAAGCAATGCAAATAAAATAAATTGAAGCACACAAAGAAACAAACAAACAAAATTTAAAATAATTTCAAATTAAATTTTAAATTTTAATTTTACAAAATAAAAATATTTTTATTTTTCATAAAAATAAAAATTTAATTTATTTTTTCCAAGAAAAATTTAAATTACGCATTAGATTTCAATAAAATAGCTACGAGTATACAAAATATTCTAAAATATTGACGTTTCAAAATTTAAGAGCAACATTCCAAATTAAGAAATTTTAGAAAAATCTATAATTATAGGGCAGGGACGTTTATTCAATGCAATTAAATACAAGGTATACCTTTGCATAAAATTCTTTCGTATTATTTTTTTAATTTTTAAATTTATCCATAGGAATGAAGACCTTTTATGGTAATTTTTCTTAATGTTTAAAATCAATTTTGGACAATTTAAAATGCCTAATTAAGTTTCTAATAGAATTAAATTCTATTAAATGATTAGAATTTAATGTATAAGAATATTAGTTTTAAAATTAAATTTAATTCATTAAATATTTTATATTGGACGGTGTTTATTTTATGCTAGCATACTTATACTCTTATGTATTTACCATAATTAGAGACGAGCGAGATGTAAATACAAACACTTTTGCATTGATACATACGTACATATTGTAATTTTTAACCTCGCATTCTTTTGAAAAAAAAAACACAACAAAAATGCATGTAACGTGTGATTGTATGCATGTATATATATATATATATATATGTATATATGTATATTTAGTTACAAAAATATTTGCAATATTTATTATGAATCATTTTTTTATTTTCTATCATATGTTTTCATTCAGTAATTTTGACTGATCGCATTGTATAAAATATTAATGAAGGTATGGTAATCGGACCAATCGAACATGTCGAGTTTTCGCAACTCAAAATTATTTTTTCCATGTCAAAAAAACACAAAAGAACTATTTATAGCAAGATGTCTCTCATTCTGAGCATCTCAAATTAAGCTGAACAGAATTTAATGAAAATTTGTGTACATATTTGAGTTCACTTAAAAGAGTTTGTTCTGAATTGATCAAATTAATCAGTATTCCTGGCGGATATGAATTTTCCATTTTTGATAATTTTAAGAAAATTCCTTGAAATTTCATATACCTTCCAAGTTATGTTGTTGAATAAAATATTTTAAAAATATTGCGATTCGGAAAAATAACATTTCCAGTGGTCGTTTTGAAAATTTGAGCTTTTTGCCACACAAAAGCACAACACAAGTTGAGAAATTGCGGCAAGAAAATTATAATTAACAAGCTCTTTGTTAAAATGGTACAAAGAGACGGCTATATGCCTCAAATTAACATTTAATAAGGGCATATAACCGCGCAAGAAAACTTCTTTAAATTTGAAATTAGTGAAATTTAGAATAATTCACGGCTTTGTACAATGCTTGTTTTCTAAATTAATTAAAAAAAAGATCGATTTTTTAGAGATTTTACAATTATATATTGAGAAAATGGACACGATGCGGTCGATTACGTGTTGTTCACATCTGAATTAATGATTTTTTTTGTAAGTAGTATTATAAGCACAAATTATATAATTTAATATATAGAATTATACGATAACTAGTTCTTGCATTAAACAGTGTTAATATTTTAATTTAAAGAATTATTATGTAAAAACATAAATAGAATTTTTAAACTGGTTTATAATTTGATTTCTATTAAATGTGGCAATAATATCGCATTGTATGCATGTATTTGTTTGACTATCAACTAAAATATTAATTCTTTTTTTAATAAATGCACAAAATTAATATCGGTAAACAAGATAGTTATGTTTTATTAAAAGAATATTGTTACCAATACATTTTTGTTGTGTGAGCGCATAATTAATTTTATAATATTAAAATAGCAATTTCAATACTTGCATAACAGTAATGCTGCAGCAATTTACGTTGTATCATAATTACCTGCCATTTCACATTAAATATGATAATAAATACAGTTTTGATTTAGGTTTTTTAGGTTTTTCACCATTTTGTCAGGTTTCTACTGCAAGTCTTTCTATTAAGGGTGTATATAAAATAGTTGAAACTACCAAATTCTAATTCTGGTTCTTATATCATGTACTTTGAGAATTTTGTTAAATTGGTCCTGTAATTCAAATTGAAAAACAAGTTGCTGTTTAACGTAACAAATTATGACAGAAATCCTAATAGAATTGGAAATGATGTATATCGAATTTGTATTCTAGAATTATTGTTTAATAATCTGTAATTGATAATTTTCGAAATAAATTTGACTCTCTCTGTGGCTTAAAACAAAGCCTCATGCGACTGAATTTAATAATGTTACGACAATATAACTAATCTAAATTTTGCATATTTCGTGTTCGTGAACTGTCTAGTCGTACAATTTACCAATTTTTAAATACAATTTACATACTAATTGCTGTTTAATACAATTAAGTATAAACTTTCTTCTAAATATTTATAGATTTTATTGTTATATTGCAACACGTCCTATAATCATACAAATGTTTTGTATATCACCTGCCTATATGATCATTTAAAAATTGATATAGTGTTCAGCATCAACCCTTTTTTTCATTTAAAATGTCATCTTTTCAACTTTACCATACTTAATTAAATTATTTCAAATTTAATTATAGTGATGCTTTATCATCTGTAAAATTCATATGGACATATTCGTTAATTGAATGAACATCATATTATAACTATGTTAAAAAATAAATGTAATTTTTTAATTTCCAATAAAATACATATAAGTATATGTATATGTCATATGTAAATGACAGGGAATTCACAAAACATGTGCATGTAAATGTAGATTGTAGATTCTAAGGGAACTGAGTGGGGACAGGAGCATCCCCCAAGCCACCGCAGCCATTTTTGACTTATTGTAGCCACCCCACCCTCCCGTCTATAATATCCCCGTCCCAATCACAAAGCCGGAGATATCCCTAAGGGAGTTGGACAATAGTTCCCGAACACTTAGGGACCCATGTCCAAGACAATTGCGGCGCCGAACAGCCAGTGCCGGACAGTCGCAGAGAATGTGCACGGCGGTCTCATCGCCACCCCCACAAAATCTGCACAGGGGGGAGCCCGACTTCCCCAGCCTGTGCAGGTGGTATTTCACCGGGCAGTGCCCCGTGAAGAAATTCGCAATAGTGCGAACCCGGCTCCTGCTCATCCCCAGCAACTCCGCAGCGAATCCGCCGGAGCACGCCGGAACAAACACCTTCGCATGACGGCACCCTTTCGTGTCCCGCCAGTGACGACTGCATTCCGCCGCGAGTAGGCAGGCAAGCCTGGCCCCCACGGCGGAAGAAGGCAGACCACAGAAAGGCAGCGGCTGCACAAAGGCAGCCCCAGATCCCCTCCGCGCCAACTCATCGGCAACTTCGTTGCCCGCATGGCCACTATGGCCCGGCACCCAAATGAGCATCACTCTGTTTTCCGATGCCAATTCCACAAGTGCAGCAAGGCAGCTCCAGACCAGCTTGGATGTAACCTGAGCTGAACGGAGCGGCAGCAGTGCAGCCCTGCTGTCTGAGAACACATAGATGGTGCGGTTTCTATACCCCCTTTCCAAATTGATTCTCAGACAGATCTCTATTGCATGTATTTCGGCCTGGAACACTGTGCAATACGGGTCAAGGGTTGCATATACACGCGTGTCCGGGCGGACACCGTATACGCCCGAGCCTACACCCGACTCCGTTTTGGATCCGTCCGCATACCACACGCTCGAACCCGACCTAAGTACCGGACCACCCCGATCCCACGTCCATCGATCAGGAAACAGAACCCCGTACCTGTGGTCGAAGTTGTACCGCGGCAGACAGGTATCCGACATGGTTATTCTTAGAATCGGATCGCTCTCAGTGAAGTCTCTGTGAGCTTCAGAGAGAAGTCACTAGCCGAGCTTCCTTCAATATATGGAGGTGCAGTGGCGGCAATCCGATCATCACCTCCAATGCAGCGGTGAGAGCCGTCCGCATCGCCCCGGTCACTCCCAGGCAGGCCAGCCTCTGTAGCTTTTCCAGCTTGGCCCGCACACCCGCCTGCTGAGCTTTACGGCACCATACAATCGACGCATAGGTGACGATGGGCCTAGCAAGGGCCGTATATAGCCACAGTGCTATTCTGGGACTAATTCCCCAGGTCCCCCCGATGAAGCTCCTACACGTCCACAAGGCCGCCGTAGCTCTCCCGATAACTCTATCGATATGGGTATTCCAAGAGAGACGATCATCCAGGGTTACCCCCAGATACTTCACCTCCCTCGAGTAACTAATACGTTCACCAAACAGAATTGGGCTCGTTAATCTGTCCCTGCTTCTGCGTCTGGTGAAGGCGACCAAAGTGCTCTTGCTTGGATTTATATTTAACTCAACGCCTTTGCACCACCTTTCCACAACACGTAAATTTTGCTGTAGAAGATCAGAAATAGTGCTCTCAAATTTTCCCCGCACGACGAAGGCCACATCGTCAGCGTATCCCCAGACACGCGCCCCGGAGCCCCTGAGAGCAGCTATTAGATCATCCACTACAATGGACCACAGGAGGGGCGAAAGAACCCCGCCCTGCGGACATCCTTTTGCAGCGGAGATGAAGAGTATATCGTCAGCTATGGTGGACTTAATAATCCTATCCTGTAGCATCCGATTGACCCATCTGCTAGTCGTCGCATCAATCCCTCGTTTGTGCAACGACTCACAGATGACATGATATGGGGTGTTGTCAAAAGCTCCCTCTATATCAAGGAAGCAGCCAACTGCTACCTCCCGCACTTCCAGTGAGTTTTCAAGGACCCCCACCAGGCTCTGCAGAGCGAGTACAGTAGACCTTCCCGACTGATAGGCGTATTGAGATTCATGCAAGGGATTGCTTCCCAGTGCACCGTCCCGTATAAATCTATCAATCACTTTTTCCATTGCTTTCAATAGAAAAGAAGTAAGGCTGATTGGACGGAAAGACCTTGGGTGGTTGCTTGGTCGCTTACCCACCTTCGGAATATACGTCACTTTAGCCACCCTCCATGCCTGAGGGATGTAACCCCACGCATAGCTGGCGCGAAAAATTCCCAACAGTGCTCTAGCGATATGTTGGAAACCCCTCTGCAAAAATGCAGGATATATCCCGTCATCACCAGGAGATTTGAAGGGCCTGAAAGAGAAAACAGCCCATCTAATCCTGCCCATCGTGAAGACTAGACGGGATCGTTGCCAGTCATTCCTCCTGGGCCAGGGTGCCCCCGGTTCGATGACTGCATTTGAGTGATTCCGAAGAATCTCCGAGTCAGGAAAGTGCGTTGACGCCATAAGCTCCAACGTCTGCCTTCCGTTCTCAGTCATGGAGCCATCAGGACGTTCCATTAGGCCCAACCTACTAGCATACTTTTTGGAAAGCACCCTGTGAAGACGCGCACTGCTGGGGAGTTCATCAATGCCCTTGCAGAACGCCCTCCACGAGATTCTCTTCGCTTTCCTAATTTCTTTATTGTATTTTGTGAGTGAGTCCTTATACTCTTCCCACGAACCTGACGCTTTGGCCCTATTGAATAGCTTCCTGGTCTTTAGTCTAAGCCTTGAAAGCTCCTCATTCCACCACGGGCACTTCCTATTGCTCCGCCTCGGCTTAGCACGGCAGCTCCCGTGATAGGCATTAGTAATAGCCGCCGTCAGGGCCTCGCTGGCCAGTTCGATATCCATCACCGTTCTGACAGAAGCAGGAACGGATCTAATCCCATCCATGAGGAGCGTTTCGAATTGACTCCAATCTGTGGATTGGGGCACCCGATATATTTCTTCTGCCAGGCCCCCGGAGACCATGATATCAAACCTAATCTGCCTATGATCGGACATGGATGTCTCATTTGAGACATGCCATCCACCAACCCTACTGCCGATAAATTCAGTGCAAAGGGTGATGTCAAGGACCTCTTCCCTAATTGCATTTATGAATGTCGGCCTATTGCCTTCATTCATAATCATTAATTTATTGCTATATATAAATTCAAGTAGGCACTCACCTCTTTTGTTTATATTGCTGCTTCCCCAGACGGTGTGGTGGGCATTGGCATCACTTCCTATTATAAGTTGGAAGTTCCTCCTTCCACAAAAGTCCACTAGATCCTTCAGTTGCTCGTCCGGGTGGGCACAGTCCCCCGGGAGGTAGGATGAGCAAACAATGAACTCTGTCCAGCCCCCGCAGGACTTCACCTTCACCAACGCAGCTACCTGATCCTTAGAACAGTAATCTGGAATGGGAAAATACGTTAGCTTTTTACTAAACAAGATGCAAGCCCTAGGCCTGCCCCCAGTTGTATTATCATACAATAGCTCACCTGTTAGGCCCTTAACCTGATCCTTCACTATGTAAGGCTCTTGGATAAGGGCGATATCGAGGTGATCCTTCATAAATCTATGAGCCAGAACATCAGTAGATGCCCTAGCATGCTGTAGATTTATTTGGATGCACCTCACAGCCATATTATTTCCTCCGGCTCTTGTCTATGGGCTTTGGCCCTTTAGACAAAGGCTTTACATGAGCCTTACCTCCCATTTTCGCCTTTTTACACATCTTGGTGGGCGCCTGCCCTGCCACAGCCTCTTTTGCCGCCCCAGGTGCCACGCTAGCCCCTGCAACAGCAAATACCGAAGCATTTCCGGGCTTCCCAATGGGCTTGAGCCCTTTTGGTTCCCCCGGGACGCTTGTATTTGGCGTGCTGGTCGATGGTCCTTCCGTTTCCCTTGCCGCCATTTTCGGAGCGACTTCAGGCTTTCCAATGAGTTTTGGCTCTTTTGGTTGGCCTGAAGTGCTCGTCGTTGTCGTTGTCGCGGTGGGCACTGGTTTTTTATTTTGTCCTGCCCTGCCGCCAGCACCTTGAGAGGATTTCCTTCCTTTAACCCGAACGGTAACACGGAAGAAATTCAGGAAAAGTCGGAACTCCGCTTTCCGTAGATCTTCCAATCCGGAATCATCCACGGAAAAGGTGATGGAGCAGCCCCCGTCCTTTTCCTTATCCATCCTCAGCACCCTCCAGGAACTTATCTTGAGGCTGGGATTTTGCTTCCCTATCCTACTTAGAAATTTGTCCCTGGAGAGACTGACGGTTGTCTCGTCCTTTGGTACGTAGGTGACGCAGACATGCTGTTTGGGCATGCTGTCGCCATCCAGTACCACGACATCGCAACCGTCCCAAGGCTTTATCTTCCTGCAGACACTGGTTATCCACTCCCTGGTGTCTTGATTGTTGCATGTTACGGATATCCATCCGTCCCTTTGCAACGCTGCAGTGAATTGTGGATGAGAGTCCACAATCCTATCCATTTCATCCATGATGGCTACTTTGATTTTCCCCATCTGGACTTCGGATAGCCTTTCCTCTGGATGCAGTCTATGAGTGATGGCCACCTTGACCTGTGCTACTGCATCCCGATAAGAAGTCATTTTCGGGTTTTGTTGAGGAATGTTCCCAGGGACCTTTTCCTCAACATTGCCCTTCATCGACCTCTTCTTTGAGGGCCCTGCATCAGGGGTGTTGCTTTCCGACCTTTCCCTCTTTTGGGGATGGTCGGCCACAACAACCGATCCGCAGGCCTTCAGCTTTTCCAGCCTTTCCTTCTCGTATCTGCGAGCTTCCTCTGGGGACATGCCATCCCTGATATAAGCCGCGATACGCCGCTTGGATGCACCAGAGAAATATTGTTTTTTTCCCCTGATGTCCAACCTTTTCAGGTCCTCCTCAGTTTTTTGGATAATAGGTCCAAGAGGATCCTGATTATCCGTCTCCATCGGAGGCGAAGCCTTTTCCTCCACTGGCGTGAGTAGGAGTTCCTCCTCTGCGTCAGTTGAGAGAAGCTCTGGTTCCGAAGACCCTTGAGCACTAAGTGGTTGTATGTTGTCCTTAGTGTCGTTGTTGTTGTTGTCACTGTTGTTATTTGTCTTGTTGTTGTTGTTGTTGTTTTCCATTTCTGTCCCACGAGTAGCGCGGGAAAGTAAAGTCACCCATGGCAGAGCCCGGCATACCATGGGAAGGCTCATTCAAACTGGAGGGCGCCTGGTATCCAGAGTCCGCATACTAACGACTAAGCTCCCCCTTAGCCACGCAGTCATCGGCATATGCTGTTCCACCTTGACTTGGGACGCCTGTCGTCAGCTGACGTATAGATATAGGGCTGAAACTCACAAAGCAAGAGGCTCGCCGCGAGACATGACCACGACACGAACGTAACTTTGATCGTTTCAATCACCCCTTTATCCTCCGCCATTACCGGGGCCCACCACTAGGAGGTGACAGTGCGGTTTTGGGCCCCGCATGTAAATGTAGCGTGTGACTCGTAACATTTATGCAAAGTTTACGCATAATATTAAATATCAGCAAACGTTGATTAAAGCCTAATTATTAAGTATTGTGAATGTACCTATTTGTATATATTTGTAAAATATGAGTATAACATCATATTGTGTGTACATAATTAATTTATAATTAGCCATGATTTTCTGTTAATCTCTTTATAATTTTGTATCTGTGTGTTATGTGTAAGTATACGATTAAATGAGAAAGAGAGAGATTCATTTTCAATAATAAATTAGGGGTAACAATTTAAATAGTCTCTGATGATGATATGAGAATATTATAATAATTTCTCATTGAATATCAACATGTTGTTAAAACGATACGATATACATACATACTATAATAATAAATAAATATGAATATTATAATTAAAATTTAATATTAAATTATAAATTGTTAATTTTTAGCATAGGTACAGGTAATTGAATTTTCTTGTATTAGATTTAGTGTGAATAAAATTTATTTGAATTTACCATTGTCCAGGGAATTATGTAAGAATTTATATAAGAATTTCTTAATATTTTAATTAATTGAATAAAAGTTTTGATTTAACACATACTTATTGTTTAATTTTTATAGTTTTCTAATTGAAAATCACAATAAATTTCTATTAGTTTTAAATTTTTTAAAGAGATATACGATTAATTTAATCATTATTGTGATTCAAAGTTCGACTTACATGTTTTTTGAATATCGTAACATTAATTGTGTGCGAGTAAATGGGATGTCATAATAGTACTATTTACATTGTATGTAAATTCTCATATAATGTAAACTCTTCCTTAGTCAATGTTTGATATTCTGTTCGTCTACCTCAGCTAAAATTCAAAAAATTATGCCACTGAGTTCACTTAATTTTTACAATAAAGTTTTATATTAGTAAATTACAGGAACTTTATTAATTTTAATAATGAAATGCGTGCAATTTACTTCACAATTTTATAATCTCAGGACAATGGCATCCTAAGCAATAGCATCATTATTTATAGGGAAAGGAAAGTTCAGTTGGTATAGTGAAATAGGAAAATTAACATGAAATGATTAGACAAAAACTTTAGAACTGGAGAGAAGCTATATTCTCAAAATATTAGAATTTAGTTTGCCACATTGCTAAAATTTAACATGAACTACTTTCGTCCGCAAAGCAGTTAATTATTAAGACTGCTTTCGCATACTGTAAAGAACATATTTTATATGTATAGTAGAGATTGTTACAATTTATTGTTATAAATGCTCTCTCATGATCTCTAAAATGAAAACAGTAAAAAGAAATTGTTATACGATTACAAAGATTTTAATTACAGCTTGTATACTAAGGATATTGTATTTTGTTTTTCTGCAAATGAAGGTTTGACTTTATTTTGATATTATTTTACATCAAGTGAATTTTGAAATTTTAACAGAACAATGATAGTGTAGAAGCTAGTTATAACCTTTAATTTAATTTTAATTTCATCTTCAAATTCATTTTTCTACGTAGGTACTGAAACAAAAATATTAAAGTAGGCATATCAAAAAGGAATTAAAATGACAGCAATTACATTTTCCAAGAAGAAATAAATTATAATATAAGATTGTGTTGTTATTATCCTTTTGAAATAAATTTATTTTAATTTCCATATTTAATTTTTATTATACGTTAGGCACTATATTTTCATTATTATTTTTATCAAATCCTTATGTTTTCATTTTTCATCTTAAAAAATTCAAATAATTTTCGTATATAACATAGATTTTTTATTTTATCAAATGTTACGTAATTACTTTAGGATTTTTTGTCATCATTTTCTATCTTTACTTTTATAAATTTTGCACAAGTTCAAAGTAAAATAAAATGTAATTTAAATATAATTTTATAGATTAAATTCCAATATAAATTCTTAATTTTATAATTTTAATATTGCAATCATACAGTTATTCCCAGCTGTATTGATATTATTTTCATATTTTTGAGATATCTTGTAATAGACATTAATATGATATAGTACAGTTAAATAATATGATTATGCAGACTTCCATCAATCATATACAACATAAATATAATGTGTTTATATTGAACAATATTGCTATATAGAATTCAAAATTGCTTCGGTTAAGCACAAGAAAACGATAGCAAAAGTAGATCGAATTGACCTATCTTAGACCATTATTTGTTACTGTTACAAAACGCACAGGGAATTTGTAATACTTTACTAAAATGGTTCGTATTTCTATAAGTAATGAAATATGAATTTTGTTGAACTTCTTGTTTAAAATATTTATTAAAACTTTGACATTTTGCAATTTGTAAAATATCTAATTTCATCTAAATTAATTATATATAAAATTTCAAATAATTTTAATTGAACCTTGAAATGTCCTTTGTTAAATAAATAATTTTGTATTTTTTTTTAATATTAATTAATTTTTCACACCATCTTGTTGTCATGTTTGTAATCTGTTATTATGATCGATTAAGAATGACTTAAATTAATTATTCAAAGAAAAATGTTTGGAAGGCAGCAAGACAATTTTTACAATAATTTCCAATTCAATTTTTATTTCTTTTATTCTGTAAAATTATTTTCAATTTTTAATCATCTGGTTCAGTTACTTTCATTTGAAAATATTGAATTAAAATGTCACTTTAATTACACAAAAAATCTAAAAAGTTCAAATGTAATCCTATGTGACTTTCCTATGCACAAAAAAAGTCTGTTTACGTAACCAATTTATAGGTTCATTTTGTAAAGGAACATCTATATAATCACTTTTTACTTATATTTGATTAAATTTATCAAAATGAATAAAATTAAATTATTTATTTTGTATTTTTATTTAAAGATTCTTTAAGAAAATAAAAGAATCCTTACAAGGATATTTTTGGTTTTTTTATTTTGTCGCTTTAATTTTGTAGGTTTTCCCCATATATGTACGTAATACGTTTTTGTCCTTTGTATTTTTCTAAGAAAATTCATACGTATCCAATTTATAGATTTGTAGAATTTATATACACAGTTGTAGGGAAAACCCGTAAGTTATATAAGAAAATTATTTCATGAACTTGAATCTGGGGGCCATTTAATGCGAAAAATTATACATATATGTATATACGTGTATATTACTTAAATTAAATGTAAGTATATAAGGAATGAATGAAATCCTTTTCTTAAATTAAAATCTAATCAAGATTCCTTGAAGAATCTTGATAAAAAAATTAAAAAAAAAAAAGATTTTATGTTGGCTTTTTTTATATTTTTGGTTGAATTTGTTATTATTTGTATAAAAAACCAAAAATATTCTGGTAAATTAAAGTTTTGAATAAAAAATTTTAATATTATAAAAATCGAAAATATATTAGTTTCCCGAACAAAAATGGTATTTTATAATATAATAATATTAAAACATAAAACCAAAATCAAATAATTGGAGCAAAAGAACTACTCAAGTAGCTAGTACTCTTTACATTTATGGATTGAGACATGGAAGACGGAAATTCATTAGCATAATATGGGTCGATAATAAGCAGAAATTCGAAAATTTAGGGAAATTATGAAAAAATTTAAGCGGCAGTGAGATTTTTTGTTAGAAACTTCCGTCAACAATCTAAATGATTACTTACAATTTTTAAATGGAATAAGAATCCACTTTCAACTACAAATATTCTTTGTTGTTTACTTATAATATAACAACTTTCTGTTGCAATTGCAACAAAATATTTATTAATGAATATTTTATCTTATATAAAACAACCGCACATAGCTTAGCAAATGAATTAAAAATGAATTATAATTCATGAATTTAATTAAATTTGATCTAAACATTCTTCTAAAATGACGTATAAAAATTAATTTGTTTTCCTAATGAATATTCATTATGACAAGTTGATTGTAGTGATCGCAGGCCAGGTCAATTATTATTTAATATCAATGTTAAAAATCATAAAATGTCAATATTTAGGTGGATAAAGGTGTTTTTTTGAGATTTCAATTATACATGAACGAGAATTAAGTAATTGAATTTACGGTTTGCTAAAAACAATGTGGAAATCTACTAATTTACGTCATATTGATATTTAAAATTTTATTAGAGCTTGCACTGTTTATATATTGTAGATAATTGTAGCTATTTAAAGATATATATATTGATTAATCAATTATTGGTGTAAATTATAATCAAATCAACATAAATGCAACTTTAATATAAGCTATAATTTTGTTTTTACAATAAAATTAATTTTTAAAACTTAGAATTAAAAAGACCAAGTTTGCATACTACATAGTGATATACTGTAACATCTTGTTTGTTTTCAACATCTCATATTATACACCTTAGAATTTATTTTATCAGAGCTCTTGAATATTTTCTGCATAGCTGCAAGCAAGTGGTGACCAATCTCTTCTTTCAAGTACATATATTTTAAACCAATTTTGTTAAAAGTTTTGTATGCGGCATTTTGAAAACATTTGACAATATTATTAAGAGCTTGAAGACATCAGTAAATGTTTTAGTTTGTTTCTCTTCCCAATTGATGTTCCTCAGATTTGATGTTCATCGAGGATGTTAAATTTAAAACATTCAGCACTACTCTAAATCTTTTGAGCCAATTAAATAATTCGTTAATATAAGAAACGGTCGTTAATATAATAGGCATTAACAACAATTAATTTAATTGTCTTCTATTCTTTTCTATTAAAAAAGATTTTTAGCTGGTTAAATAAGTTTCAATCAAATCCATTGTACTATACGCCGTCTGTATTAATGTCAACTATCCGAACCTGTAAGATGAAATTAAATACACCTTTATAAAATTTTATGTCAGTATCTTTACTGCGGATTTTGAAATATTTTAAAAAAATTCTTTTGAATTGTATGGCAGATTCCAGAACACATGGCTCGAATTGATCCAATTACAACAGCAGCCTTCCTTGGCAGCAAATAATCAATCTCTATTTTCGTTTTTATCAACGTAGAATTTTATGTTGAGCAATAGTTTATACGTGTTAATACTGGAAATATCTCCTCCAAGTTATTATAAACTTCATATCAAAGTTAATATACATTTCACCAAGAGGTAGATTATAAAAATCCTTTTTAAATGTCAATCTTCTAGAACACTGAACAATTATGCTAAAAATACATTTTGTATGCATTACACAATAACATGTCCAATTATCAACAAACTAGAACAATTAAAACATCAATAAAAACATAAGAATAAATAAAAATAACGGAAAAAATAAATTTATGACCCTAGGACGTCCTTTTTTATTTTATCAGAAATTGTTTATCAAGCAAAGTACCAATCTTCTATAAACTATGTACCTACCCACCCACTTACCTACATAAGTAAACTTAATAAATCACATAAATTTTCTGTCACGTATAAGAACCGACAGCAAAAATGTTTATGCTAAAAACAACCAACTTTAGTGTTTACGTAAATTTTTAATATAAATATGAAAAAGTGAATGTTTTTTTATTAGGTCAGCAAATCAGTTGATTCGACAATAATATGAAAATACAATGCGGTTGGTCATAGTGGTAATAGACATAACAATTTAATTTAGTACACCATTATTAGATTAAGGCTACTATAAAATGAGTATTTGCAATTATTACGATTGTATGAATAACATGGAAGAAGACCAAAAATTATTTGTAGTCAGGTAATGAAAAATATGTATAAATTTAAAAAAAATGAAATAAATAGAAAATGGATTTCTTGCTGTATGTATGTATGTATGTATAAATGCGCAAAATTATTGTAAAGCACGGAATGTTTTTAAATTGCTTAAGGTTGGTTAAATAATCGGTTCTTCTAAATTTTAATTGTCTGCATGCGATATTTGTTTTAATATATTTATATTAAAAATATAGAGCACATGCAGTAATAATGGTGACCTGAGTACAAATTTCACTAACTTCCTATCTGACCGGCATTTAGATTTAAAAAATTGTTGATTCTACCATGCAAATTTGATATTCTTTTCAATAATTCCGTAATTGAATAACGAAATTAACAGTTATATTTACATATCTACGTAATATATATATGTATATATAGGCAGAATCTACTTACCGTTTATAATTTTCATTTACCGGAGAAACTACATATGTATATTTATGAAAACTTCGGAGATCAAGTGTCCCGCATAATTCAGTTGAATTTAATCCTCTGAATTCACTCCAGTAGCTAAGTGTGTATTAAGCTTTAGTTAATGATTTCTTTATTCAAAATTCATAATTATTAAATTTATTCTCTTTCGGCAAAATACCTACAAAGTTGTTTGTAGCTTTCTGATTCGGTAATATTTTAGCTCAATTCTAAAGTAAATACACTTTTATCACCTCTTTTCAACACTTCACAAATTATTACAAAATCCAAGACTTTATTTTTCAAATGAAATCCTAAGATTATTGATGTTTCCTGGAACTTTATTTAATTTTTATAAATCTATAAATTTCGAAAATCACTAAAACAAACTTTGACCGTTCTGTACTGTATATACAGTAAAACACGGTTAAGTGGATCACGCTTAAGTGGATTTCACGCTTAATTACATCAAATTTTCGTGGCTTGTACTTTTTTCGATTTTTTCATATAAAAAAATTCGTTTAAGTGGAATTCGGATAAGTGCACAACACGCTTATATGCACATACATTTTTTCCCTCATGTAATACTTAATATGTAAATTTATTCTGCTGCACATCCCTGTTTTTATTTAGCATAAATGTCAAAAATGAAAAACTACACTCTCAACTACAAAATAAGAAAAGCAACACTATGTAGCTACACAAAATATTTTAGTTTCTGTCATTGTCAAATTTTGAGTGTTGAAAAATTAAAGTTTAGAACCAGTTTTTAATAAATTCAATTCTTTGACATCGGAGGTAATTTTTTAAGTCGAATTCGTATAAGTGGAAAATACGCTTTAGTGGACAAAATTTTCTTGGCTGATCGATTTCCACTTAACCGTGTTTTACTGTATAAATATTGCCGTGACAAGAACATCAATGACACAAAAAAATCATAAAAATTTTATTTTCCATTTTATTAAAACGCAGGCACGTTTACATAATTATTTAACTACACTTAATTAAGTTTAAAAGAAAGGTGTTCAAAAACACTAACACATCAATATAAATTTCATTTCAAGGAGAAAAAAAGTATAATAAAAAAAATTAATTGAAAATTCAATTTTCTTAACATTTTCTTTTTTATAACTTAATTTTGAAGTTCCCTTTGATTAAAAAGTAATGGGTGTGTTCCATTTAGGGTCCATTAAAATCTAATTTAAACAAATGTTAGGTTTATAACAGTGCAACATAAATTATACCAGTTTATAAAAATACCTGTGTTTACACAACGAATTTTGCATCCTTCATCAGCACTCACTCTGAATTTATTGTTTCTTCAATCAATTTGCTTCCGAACATAAAAGTGCATAAATTTGATGTAAAAATTTAAAATTCTCTCATTTTATAAATTTTTTGCGTGGAATATGACGATTCGATTCAATCTCAACTTTAGTTTAAAAGTTTGGCCAAAATGTTTTTGCGAGAGAAATAAATTCAATTCAAAATATCAGTTCAAATGAAAAAAAGTGATGAATCCAACATATAAAACTAAAATAATTATAATTTGTAGAGCTAGAATTGATATATTATATACTGTGGTGGAATATTAAACTTTCATAGAGTGTTATATAACTTCAAATGGAACACAAACATTGTTATATTTTTATATTGTTTTTTTCTATACTTCTGAAAACTTTTTTTTTTAATTTATTTTCTTTCGTTTTCAATATAATATTGAATATTTGAGTAGATAAATGGGTCCCCAGACCATCATTAATTATGTGTAAAAATGAAAAGAAAATTCCAATAATTGACATAACAACTACATTAAAAGTTGTTGACCAATGGTTTATGAATTCTTTGTGCTATTAAAAGTTATTTTTTGGTTCCCTTTTCTTCACGTTTCTTGTTTTTGTTTAGTTTTACGGTTTTTAAATGTACAAGTATCACAATATCAATGCAATTGTGGTATCCCCTTAAGTTCATTAAAATCGATTTTTCATTTAAAAAAAAATTCTTTTTATTTTCTTATGCGGTCAAGTTGACTTTCATTTTTCCTTTGTTATTTTCTGTTGGTTCAATTCAAGGACATGTTCTGTCAGAAGAATAACATATACATGGGCTGTTATACAAATACAAACGTTACTGTTATAATGTTAATAAAAAAAATTAAAATTTTGCATTTTATTATTCTATGTGAATATTGCTGGGTTATAAGTTTAGAACCGTGTTTCTCAACCAGGTGCATCGAACCTCCCGAAAATGTTTCTCAGAGTAAATTGTTAAAGAATATTTTCTTTAGTTTAGTAATTTCTTTAGTTTTCTTAAGAATATGAGAAAATTTACTTTTAATGTTAATGGAAGCAATCTGTTATTTTTTAATATGACATTTTAATAATTGATAGTGTTTCAAACAAAATGTCAAACTTTAGCAACATGATGTAAACTACATTTTTGATTGTAAGCTTTTGCGTTGCCAATTTCAACATAACAAAAATATCTGAATTTCTGTAAGCCGTGGTTGCGAGTCATGCGATATAAAATTTTTTAATAAGAAATTCCAAAAAAGTTTGAAAAGAAAAGTGTCAGATAGCTATTTGGCAGTTTGTTTTAGTTTAACAATAATTTTAGCTTCAATATAAATTTAATTCGTAACTTTTATAAAGAATTTTTGAAAGTTTGAATAAAAACAAAATCATATTTTAATCATTTGTTTCTAAACGCATCCAGGACAATTATAAATGGGAGAAATGAAAATAAATGGATGAATAATATTTTAATAAAACGGTACCGTATTGGAAATTATTTTATGCACTGAAAACTGTAAAAGTTTTAGATCCATTAGCTTAGAAATACAGAATTTATTTACATTTTTATTCTTATTTATATTAAGAGAAAATCTTTTACATATTTAATTAATTTTATTAATCAGTCAGAATTAGAGCGATCCTGGACAGCGTAATGGCATTATAGCATAATACTAGCAATAATTGTTTTTGGTACCCACATACTTGCTTTTAAGTCAAATTGCAAGTAAAATATTGAACCATAAAACTTTTAGTTCATCAATTCAGTTACATTAAAAAAACGGTAAATAATTAAAATTAAATTTTAAGTCACCTAATTGTTTATTATCTCCAGATTATATCTAAATTCATACATATGTTTTTAAATTGCTCAGACATTGTATGTTGAAATTAGAAGCAAATAATGTACTTGGAAGGTGTTAAGTATTTTTAAAATATCTAAGAAAATTTCATTTTGAATGCATACAAAATTAAAGGAATTTAAATTAAATCCAGGATCAATCGACCTTATCTTGTAAAATTATACAATTTAATTTTATTCACATTCAACAAAATTATATCAATTTTCCTCGAACATGTAAAACATATTCTAATACACTATAACTTTTAAGAATTCCAGGATGTTTTTTACATTCATTTTATATCGTTAAATTTTATGTTAAATATATTATAACGGAGATAAAATGAAAGAAATAATAATCACTCCGTTTAATTGACCTATAAAAGAAGGAGGAAAGTGAAAAATCAGTATAAAATTTCAGTATGTTTTTTAATATTGATTTTTTCTTTTGAACAAAGAAGCACAATGTAATCCTTAAAGCCCTTTTGATTTGAAATTATGTTTTAAGCATATAGTAACGATGCTATTCATTCGTTCTTATCACGTACATATTCACGTAAATAGTATGACGTGATTTTAGAGCTCGAAATGTTTTGATTATATATTTCAAGTTACATAGTTAAGCTGCAGTAAAATCTTTTGGAATATTATGCTTAGCAGCGTTTTTTATTTACAATTTAGCTCAAAATTTAAACGAATTCTTGATTTAAACTGTCCATTGTAAGGTGTTTAATTAAAATATGAAAAACTTCTTGTATTGACACTTGTACTCCTCTTGTACTTCAGAAATACTTGTCCTACTTCTAATGTATTTAAAAATGATTTTTAATTTTTCAGCTTGTTTTAATCGAAATCAATAATTCTGATGCACAAGTGTATTATATAAATTCTTAGCCGAAATTCTCTGTAATGGGCCATGCAATTCTAAAACATTTTAAAGAATTTTTACTGTAATCTCTGAAATATTTTAAATTCTTTATTAACTAGTTAATAGAAATTAAGATATGTTTAAATATTTTGCTTAAATATAATGTACTAATTCTTCATTACTAGATTCTATGAGTTAAAAATATGTCCCAAGCAGAGAAAATTCGGATTCAAGTACGTAACTCAATAACTGTGAACAGTACAACTTAATGAAACTCAATGAAATAACTATAAATGTTACAGGTTTTGATTGATGCTCATCCGATACTAAAATAAATTAATCAATTTACTTGCTTTGTTGATTCCACAATTAGATTATTGGCAATTTCTTCTTCTAATTCTGATAATCCAAAAAATTTCCATTTAAAAAATCCTTAACCATTTTTAATGTGATATGTATTCTAAAAAATATAAACTTCATTTTGCCTTATTCCTTTTAAAAAAAGTTTAAATAATAAATTTATTTATTTGCTTTCAGGTTTTTGTATAACGAACGACATTGATGTTTATTTAAATCATATGAATAATGCTAGATATTTACGTGAACTAGATTTTGCTCGAGTTGATTTTTATGAAAGAACTGGTCTATATAAAGTAATTGTTTCTAAAAATGGCACTATTGTTCAAGGAGCAACAACAATACGTTACAGAAGATTTATACGAGTTTTTTCAATTTTTAAAATTGCATCTAGGGTATGTAAAAAAAATTTTTTTTGTTATTATAAAAAATTAATAATTGTTATTGTATGTACATATAGAGAAAAGAGATTATTTATTTATTTCGAAATTTAATCCTTTCACAAATTAAAAACCTACAAAATCCTTATTTTAGATTTTTCATTCTGAAATAAATATTCAACTGCACACGTACGCACATTTATAAATTGTAAATTGTTTTTTAAATTTTTTCTTATTTTATTTT
This sequence comes from Condylostylus longicornis, assembly GCF_029603195.1. NCBI lineage: Eukaryota > Metazoa > Arthropoda > Insecta > Diptera > Dolichopodidae > Condylostylus > Condylostylus longicornis. The sequence goes on from NW_026577982.1 coordinate 5,075,031, forward strand.
TAGGTAATTTATTGGGATGAACAATCAATATATTTAGAGCATCGATTTATAAATCCAAAGGATAATTTTATACATTGTATTGCAGTTTGTAAACAACGTTTAATTAATTGTTCAGCTAATGAAGTAATGACAATATTATTAAGCCGAGAAAATCATAAAACATTACAATCACCAACAGCATTAACAAAATCAATTCATTCACAAAATTCTGTACCAACAACTAATGGTACAACAAATACAACATCAGAAACAAATGGAACAGCTAATGGTAATGATGTTCATAATAAAAATGGGAGTGCAACCGAAACTATTGTTATGCAACATGATATTAGTCGTATTGAAAATGGTGATATGACTAAATTTAAACCAGAAATTCCAGCTGACATTTTAAAATGGATAGAATATAATGAAATATCAAGTAGTAATTTAAAAAAATTAAGTAATAATTGCTGACCATAAAATTAATAATATTAAAAGGGTATACTTACACGATCCTATATATTTATAAATATAACTAATGTTCGTGTATGTTTATGGTTAAAATAATTGAAGGTAATCAGGTCCACTATATAATATGTAATTATTATATAGTGTAGTGACATTAAGGATTTAAGGATCTTCAATATAATTCTATATATATTTTTAAAATATATTATATGGCAAATCTTAAAATTATTAATGTCATGAAATAATAATGATTTGCATTTATAGAAATAGGGAGTAGAAAGAAATAAAAACAAAAAAATGCTTATGAAATGGGCCCAGAATATTTGAGAAAATGTATGTATATGAGCTCGAGGTTAAGGGTTAAAATCATGACTGATGTTAAAAGATTGTGATAATGTAAGCTGGAAAAAATGGAATTTCCAACAAATTTCTATTATATTAGCAAGTTTTTTTTTAATAGAATACAAAATTTAAATCACTAAAATTTTAAAGAAATAAATTAGAAAATATTAGGACATTTTAATAAATATAATTCAAAATCGAATTTAATGTAGATTTTTCTAAGTAAAAAAAAAAAACTCAAAATTTAAATTGTATTTTATAAAAATTTTGCCTGTTATTTTTTTACTATGCTTATTATAAAATAAAAAAAAAAAACATTATTAAAGTAAATTTAACGCGATATTGTGTAACGAATTTAGACTATATTCTATTTAGTACATATAAAATGTGCTAACCGAGATAATGATTAATGTTGTTCTGATTTCTTGCTTCGAATTCCGAAATTCGTATAGTTTTACGAGGTAATTATCTGATACTCATAAATGTTCGTATTACCAATTTAAATTTTTTTAATAATTTCGTTGTTACTATGATTATATAATTAACCACATTAGGTATACAAATACAAAATAGTAATTTGTTGGTATTATAAAAAATTTCCTTATTTAATTTTTAAAATAATTTGCGAAACACATTTTCATTCTTTATTTTCATTAATCTGTTTTAAAAAGTGAACTTATTGTGAATTTTAATTTATTACTGTGAATTTTCTGTTAAAAATTGCAGAATGTGTTTTCTAATATACGTATTTTTTATAAGTCAGTATTGTGTTGTTTGCCTGTGTATATTTTTCATCAAATATATTATTTGTTATATTAAAATTATAACAGTTTTTTATACCGATAGAAATTCATACATTCTTTTTAAAAAATTTTAAATAATATGGTGTGCGTCTTTAATTGGTTTGAAAACAAAATAAGTGGTTCACGTTCATGATTACATATTTACTTGTATATTATGCTCTTATTGTTATACATTAAATTAGGAAATTTTTATTATTTTGTTCACAATAGAATTTTTAATTAATTTTTAATAATTTCTTATTTATTAAAATATAAATTTCTTATTATAAAATTTAAATGCAACAATACATATTTGTTTTTCTAATAACCTAATCTGGCTGAATATTTGTCATAATAGTTTAGTTTAAAAATTTAGCGCTTGCTATAGTTTTAAACTCTTGTTTAGTAATATTATTTTGGTAATTTATATCCCAGTGATTGTATCACAAAATTATTCAAAGGCATGATTGAATTGAATTTTATATATTAGGCACAAATTAAGAAATCTTATTTGTTTAATCAATTTATTTAAAACTATAATTTAGTCATATAATTTTGTAATTGATATTTAAATATTAATCTTGTGATCATAAAATTTTAGGGTCGAATTTCCATTATTACATGCATATTAAAATCTATATAATTAATTTCAAATTTAAAATAATTGTTAACTATTAGATTATAATATATAATTTATAGATCAAACCTAAAAAAGAAGTATTTCAATTATTAAAACAACAACTGCAATGTAATTAATTTTAAAAAAATTTATGTAATATTTTTTTTGTATAAAAAAATGTTTAACTAATTATGTATTATTATAAATTTTTTTAATTTTTGTAAGATAATAATCATTATATAGTATTCTTATTACCAAAATAAGTATTTTAAATAATGACAGAGTTGTAAAATTTTGAAAATATTTACGTAATAAGCTAATGAGTAATTAATTTTTAGAACAGGGCTGTATATTTTTATAGAATTATATAATTTAAAATTTAAAAATGATTATTCAAGTGATTATAATATAAATTATATTAAACAAAGAATACTCTCTAGTATATACTACATAAAATACAAGTATATACTATCATATTTTTCTAAATTAAATATTTTACATTGTACCTTCTCTATCACTATTTAAATATACCTTTGTTAAAATTAAATTTTTAATTAAAAAATTTTTATAATTCTGTCATTATATTCGTATAATACTCTTCTGTATTATTAAATAAATTTTAACGAAACTGTATTATAATTTAATTTATAAAGATTATGTATTTATTTTTTTAAAAGTATTTTGGTAAAATCTGTATACTTATTAAAAAGTATTTAATATCCCATATAAAAATAATTATAAAAATTGTAATTAAAATGTAATTATTAAAACAATTCAAAAAAATAGCAAAACATTAGATTAAAATTCTGTATTTTTAACAATATTAGAAAAACAAAATAAAAAATCATTGTTAAAACAAAAAATTACTAGTCCCCGAGAACTTAGGAATTAGTTTTGGAAATGATATACATATAGGTAAATTATATTATGTTCAAATTAAAATGATATTTAAAATGATATTAATATGTGGCCATTAAGGGTTATTAATTAAAAAAATTAAAAAAAAAAAAATGATATTAAAATGTGGCCATTTAGGGTTATTAATTATTTAGAAGTAATCCAAAAACGAAAGAAAACAAAAAATAGCAACCAAAAGTAAAAACATACTGAAATCTTAGGAATGTGAACGATTTAAATGAATATTTGTGTTTAAATAAAAAACAAAATGAAAATAAAGATATTTAAAAAGAATATAGAAAAAAAAATTAAAGTAAATAACTAAATTCAATAAAAATTAAATAAAAAATTATTTGGAATTTTACTTTTTTCTTTTTCAACAAAGATTTTGAATACTATTCAGAAGGTAAATAAATTTTGAATCCTATATAGGATGTCCAGGATTCGGTGGAGTATACAATAAGTACTTACCTATCATATTTTTCTAGTTACCCATAAAAATATAAGAAATAGACAGTTTTTAGACATTCCAACTTTAAGGCCTTATAACTTGAGAAGGAGGTCCAAAAAAGCATTCTATCATTCTACCTCGGGAGTTCCGACTCTAGAGTCTCGGGCAACTTCTATATATCGTTTTTCATATATAAGAATTGCTTGTAAAATTCCTGTTGTTTCTGAAAAACTAAATTTCAAATATAACTTGCATAGTAGTAATAGTGTTGCAAAAGTAATGTGATATTTTCTGAAAAATGTAGGTAAACTCATATTTAATACTCCTAACAATAATTAAGAAAGCTAATGAAGAGAATAATTATACAATATTGCTTTGTAATTACTACTATAGCAGACAGCAGGTTTTCTTTCAATTACCAATTACATGAAATAAATTGTTTTAATTATAACAATTCATTACCGTTCTTTTGAATTATTTTGCTAATACAAGAATAAGTATTGCTCACAATAATATTATGAATTTATTATACTGTCATACTACCACTATATAAGCAGTATTATTATTTCGAAATTTAATTTTGAAATTCGAAAAGGTATATCTTATTCACCATTTCTCTCTAATTACTTATTGTAGTCATTTTATTATACGTCAAGTTGCTTTTCATTTCAAATTAAATTCATATTAAAGCACAATGGGATTTTTTCTCTTTATACCGGCAAATTTTTGTTTTTACCTGAAATCTGAATTGTGCTGTGTCGTGAACTATACATACTGATACTACAGTTTTTGCCTTCAAAAACAATAATTAATTAATACTCTTCACAAATACATTCATAATATTTTATATAACAATATAAATGTATAAGTATAAAATTAATTAATACTTTAAGAAAATTTTAAGCTTTTCGATATTATATTTTGTTTTTTTTTTTTTTTTAAACAAGTAAAGCTGTCATGTCATTAAATTTTTACCTTTTAAAATTTTCGAATTAAACATTTTAAGAAGAGTTCAGTTTATAATTTGCTGCATAAGTGGAAGGTTCATTTGCGCATGATAATTTAAAAATAAGCCGACTAAACAATAATTATACATTAAAAAATATTTAAAATTTTTATAAAAAAAAACATAATATATAATTGAGGTTAAATTTCGTCTTATAGTGCTAACAATTAATTAAAGTATTATAAAAGGTAAGTTTGAAATTATAACCAAAAAATTTCAATTTTTAATATTTATTATATAAGCGTTTTCTTCAAAATAAATGTATGTATAACAGTAAGTTATAGGGTCATAGTAACAGAAAATATAACAATATGGTAATATTATGTTAATATATATTTATAAGTATATACAACGTACCAAAGATAGTCAAACTTTACAAAATATTTTATTATTACAAAATCAAATTTGATACGTGTTTGATATAGGCACACAATATGTACATACATTATGTATACATATCCATATATGTGTTATATTCGTATAAGGAAAACCAGTTTGTTTTTGAATGAATGAAGAAGTTACAAATGAAAATAATTTTTTGTTGCTGTGATATACATACTTACATACATATATGAACTTGTAGTAATAATAATATTACATTATTAATAAAATTATTATAAGTCAGTGTAATACACACATAAATTTTATTATTATTGTTGATATTTTGTAATAAATTGTAAATTCATTAGGTATGAAAATTAAATTTCCATATATGCAGGCTAGGTGTTGTTAAAAATTGAATAAATATAGGTACTATAATTGTAATTAACAAGAAATAAATATGTAGGTCATAATATGTAAATGATGGTAGTAGTAGTAAGAGAAGGGAGCCTCAACAGTCACCCGCGTGAAGCCCATGCGCTAGGCCAACAGAAAGGGCCCATCGGCAACCCCCAAATGATGGTAAAAAATAAACGTGCGGTGAAGAAGATATTTTTGTCTCGTCATATTTTTACTTTGAAAATTTCCACTCATTTGCTGCAACAGTGACATAAGTTATTCTAATTAGTGAGTTATTTATGCAGAGATAGGCCAGCACTTTAAAATTACTTTTACTCAAATTTACAAATTTTGAGTTAGGTCAGTGTTGTAACAAACGAAAATTAAAATTAGTTATGCATCGATCTAAAATGAAAGTGAAAGTTTGAATTTTCTATAGCATAATGTAAAATTAACTTTTTTTAAATCAAAATCATGGTAACACTAGAAACTCTTTTCGATTTAATATATTGCATAAATCTAGTGGTTATTAATGTTATTATTACAATCACTGCCATTACTATACTCGAAATCACTGGCCTGACTTTGAAATGGCACACGTTCTTTTATTATTTCAGCTATAATATTGCCACATAACTACATAAAATTGTAGCTCTAACCATCTCGAACCGATTACGCTAAGTGGTACGGTGTATTAACAATTTCTAGTGCATTAACATTTTCATGTAGTGTATTCAAAATTTCTATTACAACAAATCAGATGATTTTTCATTTCACATAAGCTTTATGCTAAGATTAAAGAAAGTGTTATTTTAGTTTTGATAAATTTATTGATCAAAATTATCTAACAAAAATTTTTTTTTGTTTTCTACTTTTTTATATTATAAAAAAAATTGATGGGAATTTAAAACTTTCCTCATTTTTTGCTAGTTATTTTATTTTTTTATACTACTACGATTTTTATGATTTTATTTAAAAAAAAAAAATTTTGATTTTACCTACTTTCCATTAGTATAGTTTCCGAAGTTCAAAGATTCATAAACTTTAAAAACGATTTGGAAATAAATTAAAATTTTTCTTGTTTTTTTTTTTCTTGCTTTTATATTTTTAATTTTAATTCGAAAAGTATTCAAATTGCTTAAATTATACTAAGTAAGTTTAACGTAGAAAACTTCTAAAGGGAAGTAAATACCTTTGCATATATGAATAAAGATTTCTGAAAATATTTGTAATTTGTCGAAATTTAAAATATAAAATAATAAAAAATATTTTTTTTTTATGAATTTCAGAATAAAATAATGTCTTGGCTTGTAACATTACTCATTCTTTATATTATTTGGGATGTTAATTATTTTATAAGATGCGTTTTTACCGTATTTGCTGGCAGATTATTTCAAAAGAAACGTAAAATTACAGATAAAACATCAATTTACAGTGAGTATACACATGGGTCTTACTCTGAGCATCGTATCACTGAGTAATAATTATCGTAAAAATTTCGATATTATTATTGTAAACACAAACCAATATATACAAATGATTTGTGCCTATAATAAAATGTTTGTAACATTTACAATGAATATCACTATCTTTAGTAATTCGATGCTCATAGAACAAGCGCCCAATATTTCTTTTATTAAATAGAAATTGACTAATTTTTTTTTTTTTTCAATTTTTAGGTATTTGTACATCACAAGATGTTGACATTTTTATACGGCATATGAATAATGCACGTTATGTTCGAGAACTTGATTTTGCTAGATTTCATTATTATGCATTAACTGGTTTATATGAAGAAATTCGAAATGGTGGTGGTGGTGCTGTACAAGGTGCATCAAGTGTACGTTATCGTAGAACAATACCAATATTTCATCCATATCGTATTGAAACAAAATTAGTATGGTGGGATGAAAAAGCAATATATATTGAACAACAATTTATAACATTAGCTGATAATTTTGTAAGAGCAGTAGCATTATCAAAACAATGTATTACAAAAGTTAATGTTATGGAAATAATGAAAAAATTCCCAGAAGGTGCAAATAGGCCAGAAATGCCAGAAGAATTTAGATTATGGTTAGAAGCAATTGAAGTTTCAAGTCAAAAATTAAGAAAAGATAATTAGTTTAAATAATGAAAAATTATGTATAATTTTGAATTAAGAAGTAAATTTTAAAAAATATTAGGTGCTTATATTAGACAAGAGACTTGTTTATTATGTATATATATATATGAAATTTTGTGTCAAAACATTTTGTATGATAAATATATAAGTGAAGGGATGTTTTTATTATTTTTTATAAGAATAATTGCATTTTATTATATTTAAGATGAAAATTTAGTTGTAATGATAGAATTTTATAGAAAATTAAGAAGCAATTAAGATTGTGCTCTTAACAATTTCTGTAGCAATACCGAATTAGTTGTCCCTACATATTTACAAAAATCATATTTAAAATACAATTCACACGCATTCAGTGAATAGCATCAGAGATTTAGAATACAAGAGCGTTCGTGGTAGTCAGATGATTAATAAATTCTACAAGTACTATTAAAATTAAATAAATTTAAAATAATTTTGTAGAAAACAAATAATATGAGATTGAAAAGTAATTATTCTAGGAAAATATTACAATTTTACTTTTCTTATTAAAATGTTTTTTATTATACGGAAATTCTTTTAAATCCTTTCGAAAATATTTTTAAAGAATTTTGTTCATGCGATAAACAATGAGATTCTAATGAAATTTAGCACATGCACATGCTTTTATTTATTTTTCCTCAAAAAGAAGTTTTTCAGAACTTGTTGCTTTGCCTTTGAAATTCAATTATTATTTACTTAATATTTTTCATTTTGTTTTTAATTCAGATTGCAATATTATGGAAAAGTTATTCTTTTTTTGTTTAATTTTTAAAAATAACATAAAATGAATGTTCTAAAATTTGATTATCTTTCTTTGAATATAAAAATAAATTTTATTTTTGCTGTTTTTTACTTTTGGTGTTCTATTCATCTTCTGTACTCTTATCAGTTTGAATTTTAAGAAAAAATTCTTACAAAAATATTTTAATCTCAACATACTCGTACATGATATTCAAGATGAAGTTTTGTTGGAACGATTTCATAATATTCATACATAATCTATAGTATTGTGAAAATGGTATAGAATCAAAATTTCCCTCATCAGTTACAACAATTGAAAAAGCAGTTAATAAAATAAGCTGGTAATTTTCAGAATTCTTACATGTTAATTTATTGAAACAAATTTACCAACTTTCTTTAATGTGCTTTTAATAGTCTTTATCATACTTTTAACTACGATCAGCCTGGAAAAATTTCAGTTAGAGTAATTCTGCCTGAAAAGTAACTTAAATATTTTCGGAATGAGATAAAGCCAAATTATATAAACCTAATTTAACATTTGTCGCTTTAAATTTAATAGGTTAGTTTTTACTTCTTTATACTTATAACAGCTCTGTTACCACTAAGAAGTTCTTAGTAAAATTTTGCAAATGTTACGAAATTTCAGGCCTTATTTTTGAATTTAGTTATCTTAAAATGGACAGGAATAACTTTTTATATATTTGCAAATTTTCTGTCACAATTTCCTATTTTGTTAAATTTCTATTTTGAATTACTGAATATATATATAAAAAAATAAATAATTTTCACTTCAGATCCTTATTTTTCTTGGTACTAATTCTATTCTTTTCCATATTTTTCCATAATTTTCCTCGTACATGTGCTTATTGTTTGGTTTTACTCCTTTTCCTAAGTAAAAAATTATTTTTTTTCTTTTTCTCAGTTTTGAGCGTGAATTGCAAAATTCTTAAATTATTTTGTTTATTATTATTATTATTACATATTTACAATATACATATATACAGTATAACATACCAAAGTAGAATATACATAAACATCCTAAGTATATATAAGAAACTTTTCTTATTAAAATCTTTCAGATATCCAGACTGATAAAAATTTATAATATAGCGCAAACAAAAAGAGAAATAAAAAGGATAAATGTTTTGTAGAGAGAAAGTCAAGTTCAATGAATGAACATGTAAATGAATAAAATAATCATCGTGTGCTCCTACTCCTACTCCTACCTCCCAACATCTTACCATTCTTATTCAGTTTTTCATTGTAACTGTTTCATTAAAGATGAGAAAAAACAAGGAAATTTTGATTTAAATTTAAATTTGTGCTATAGAGCGTAGTCTAAGGAACTAAAGGATATAAAATGAAGGGATGGGGAAAGGTAATGGGCTATGAAAAAATATTTCAATTTAGTTTTAGTCTTACCTACTAATATTTGCAAAATTATTGTATAAAGTTATAAAATAATTAGTCATGTACACCGTTTATGCATCTTATAAAATCTATGTAATTGCGATGTATGAGACGAACTTTAAATACTGTGAGGTTGAATAAAATTATTCGCTAGGGTATGTATGTCGTGGGAATATGCATTTAAAGACAAAACTGGCCTCTTCTAATATACAAATACATTGTTTCTTTCTGCAAAAACAGAAGGGGTGACAGTTTCTATGACAAAATCTGTATCTACGACATCAAAAATATTTTTGTGAGCTCAAATTTGTCAGCACAAAACTGATATCTTTTACGATAAATTCTGTGCCTGCGGCATTAAAGAACATTTATTGGGCTTAACTCAGCAAATATAGCCGGATTATTCTAAATCCGTTGCTACGGAATTTAAACTATTTTATTTAGCCTTTCGCTATTTTTTTGTCGTTTTCTATTACAATTTTTAGATCCAAATGTTATTTCCTCACATTTTTTATCATAGAGCCTAAATATAAAATCTTTTATAGAAAAAAATTTTTTGTTTATCAATTTATTTTCAGCTTAAAATAAAGTTAAAATTATAATATGATTTTTTCTAACTAATGTTTTCTGAAGTAAAACACAGAAACAACAGTGTAAAAAAGACTTTTTTCGAAATTTAATTTGAAATGAAGGACGGAGGGTTTCATATCGGAAGGTTTCGTAAGAATGAGGAATTAAAATAAATAAAAATTTTTTATTCTCGATTTTTTTATATACTCATACGAGTAGAATAGAAAATTATATAAATAAAGTTAAATTTGAATTGTGCTGTTATAAGAAGGAGCAAAAAACGTAAAAATCTTCTTGCTCTCTTTGTTATCATGAATTCGAAAAGATTTTAGAAAGGCGTGAGTTGTTGTTTTGTTTAATTTTTCTTTCATAGGAAACTACTGAGACAGAAAAGGAGTTTAAAACTTTTGAAGATGATTTGATAATTTAAAATTATATTTTTATTATTTTTATTATGCGGCCGTGATGAAAGTTATGCAGATTTTTCCAACCATAAACTTGAAAAAAAGAATTTTATAAAAAGTCTCTTATAAATATGACAAAAGTAAAATGGAAATAAAGAGAAAAAAAATAAAAGTGGAAACAATTTTATATTTTGCATTTGATTTGGAAAATTTTATTGTCCTTAAAATTTTATTCAAAAACGCGGATAAATCTTTTAATGAAACAAAATTAATTTTAATCAAATTAAACTTTTAAATAAAAATTATTATCAAACTTTATTTAATGGTAAGGTGTTAATCTTTTCTTATGTATAGATAATGGTTATACTGAAATAAAAGGAAGATGAAAGCGTGTTACTTGCCATTATTGAGAAAACTTTTAATGTAAAATTGGCCATACTCACTTTAAGATTTACAATAGTTTAAACTAGCCTCCTAATAGTCATTTGGCACTAGTTAAACATAACTAACTACTGCTGATGTAGCAGGGTTAACTGCTCGAACTATATCAATAGTTTTTAGGACAATATGATCTGAGCAACAAGAAGTTTAATTGGGTCTGTGAAATTTTAAATATGGTTTTAGTGAGGACGGCAATCAATGGATAAATTATTTGAAATCATGTAGTGATCACATCTTATTTGATAAAGTATGAAATTTAAAACAGATAAGGAGGTTATTTTCAGTCTAAATGGTGTCAGTTGTGTCACAGTCTCATATGAAAGTACAATAAAATTTATTGGCAACACGTTATAGATGACAAGTTTGGGTGGAAGTTGTATTATAGTAAAGAAGAAGAAATTTCGTCTGGAACAAAAAATACAAAACAATTTAAATGAGTTCTGTGGAAAAATTCAATGCCGTCAGTGCTCAACAACATCCTAACGCAATTCTTAAATATTCTAAGCGCTCTGAGCTTAATATGTCAAATTCAAATGACATTTTATTTCTATAGCAGTTTATTAGAATAATTTTGAAAATCACTCCTATTCCTTTATTAAAATTATTCCAATAAAATATTAATTTAAAATTTTATCCTTATATAAATCTATAAAAATACATAAAATATATTTAATAAATCTATATATATAAAATTCATTACAAAATATCAAACAAAAATTGATAAACAAGTAAAATATAAAAGTGTCTAGAACGGAAGGAAATGACACATTGAAATGATAAAAATGTTTGAACATAAAAAGTATAGAAAATGTAGAAAAAAAAATCAGTTTTATTCAATATAGAAAGCATGTTATGTATATAGTCATAAAAATAGTAAAGATAACAGTAACACCTGTCAGAATGTTAATTGTGTACACATATATGTTATACAAATGTTTATATGTGCATTTGCAGAACAGATACGTACATAAGTATGTATGGCCCATGATCTATGAAACGTCTTAGATGAAAAAAGATAAAAGCTTTCCGGCAAACGGATGTAAAACATAAGAAATGACAAACTTTAGAGAAAACATTCATTACAACTAATATTGAATGATAAATATTAAATACACACATATCACCTAGTATGTACCTATATAACCTGTTATATGCTCAGCATTATGTGGTAAGGATAATATTTTAATGTTTATGCTAAATGTTCCTCATATACTCATTTCCATATCCTGTGTTACATATTTTCCTAATTAATTTTTTCTTTTATAATATTAATTAAATTTTGTGTTTAACTTAAATAGTTTATATGTGTGCATATATAAATTTGAGAGTGGTGAATAATATTTTTTATTTTTTATTAGGAAAAGGAAAAGAAATAAACGAGGATTTGGAAATTGGTTTCAGATATAGCGGATATACTCGTATAAGTATAAAATTATATTTTAAAAATATTTGTTTGGAACAAAATTTTAATAGTAACACTTCTATAGAAGCACCCTTTCGTTTTATTCTGTTTGGTTTCCAGAATTTTATGAAAATTGGAAGCTGTTGTAGTTTTATTCATCAAATTAATTAAAAGAGATCAAAATTATTTTATAATTTAAGAATATTTTTAAATTCTTGATTAATCGGTGCATTTAAAGAAATATTTATAGCTACACTGGAAATTGTATTGTTAGATACTGTTCCAAATTACACTATAGAATTTAGTTAAGAATTCTAGAGTAATAATTTGTAAATGAAATGTTGTTTTGTATTATTGTGGGTCCATTAAAAAATTCTCTTGATTAGGAGTTAAAGCATACCAATAAAATTTAAAATATTTAGAATTTGACATTTATTTTCCAATTCCAATCAATGAATTCCAATATGAAGCAATGTGTACTGAAATAAACTTATACATACATATGTCAATTTAGATTCTTATCATTTAGTTTACTACACTAGTTTACTACTTTTCTCAACAATTGAGAATCTCTCTGTAAAATCTTATATATTATAGATTTCATGATTTTAGTTCATGAGGCTACCCAGGTAACAATTTTTATCTCATAAGACTCTTGTAGAGTTATTCTGAACACTTCTTTACGTATTGCTGAAAAGAATTAATTGGCAATTTTCAATATCCCATTGGAACGCAATATTGAAAGGAACGTACAGAGTTTTTGGTATTTAATATTTTGAAAAATATTGTTAAAGACTAAATTATTAAACGCACACATATTTATGTTAAATATCAATTAAATAGTAAGCAATAATATTTCACTCATAAATATTTACTATATTAAATTTAATTAAATTCTATATGCTTAAAGAAAAACAACTTTATTTAATCTTGTAAAACATATTAAAATCGAACAAATTTTTTACACTAATTCAAGTACATATTCAATTTATTTTCTAAATTTAACTTTATTTTTTTTTTTGCTGATTTTTTTATATAAATGTTTTACATTTAACTTTGGGACTATGTCAATTAAATAAATAAAATGATAGGTGATGTAACAATACATTAAATAAAGAACAGAAGACTCTTTTTATATTGAACTTTATTGTACGTATACACATAATCTCATTAAGATGTATAGAAGTATAAGATATTGAAACTTTAAGGCGCAGACAGACATGCAAGTTTTAGTTTTACAGCTATTTTAGTAGTTTAGTTGCTTAGATGTGCGTGCAACGATTATGCAATGAATAATTATCTTGGCTTGGGCTCTTAAGCTTATACTGAGCGTAAATATTAACCCTTAAAGAATTTAATATTTATATTAGGTTGACTCAAAACAGTAAGTATTTTAAAACAGTAAATAAACAGTAAGTATTTGTAAGTCTACAGTAACGTATTTCTTTAGAATTTAGTTTATAAACCACTGGAATTCTGTACACCACTCTCAATATTGCCTTCCATGTGATATTAAGAGTTACCGAATTATTTATTTGTTATGGGGTATTTACAGCGTTTGTTATGGGGTATGAGTGTGTTTAGGACATTAATTTGTCAAATTTTGTCTTTTTAAAATATCTACTTTTATGAAACGTTCAATTAAACCACAACTTATTGTTGTAATATTAATTTTCTTTTTACTTAAAAATTTTTTTATATTTAGGTATACTGTATAATATATAGCATAATATATCACAAGTATATATGATGATATATAAGATAATATAACATTTTTTTATTTTATCTACCTCAACTCAACTCAACATCACCATATACAATACAAAAGTGTTGCTATCATATGAAATTTATTGATGCTGAATAGGAATATGAATGGTTTATTGCTTAAACATATAAGCTTATAAAAAATAAATTTTAATTCTAAATATAAATTCATAGATAGATTTTTTTATTAAAATTCCACAATTTAATTTTATTGTTTTTATTTTAATTCTAGTTCCGGTGAACATTTTGTAAAAAAAAACAAAACACTGTGATGGATATGATGAGAACCCCTTGTTTTTTGTTTCAAATTAAAACCCTGAAGAACCTAAAGAATTTTACATTATTTGTAATAGATGCGCGCGTATACATATAATATTTATCTATATATGCATATATATTTAGGTATTTGAAGGCGTATTTGATTTCAATATCACAATATTGAATTTCATTGTTATCCTATAGTCATGTTTTTTATTATTTTACATGTTATTTTATTGAAAGCGGTGAGGGTTCATCAATAAAAAAGTTATAGGTTTCATGAAAGAATTTGTTATTTTCTCAAGACCTTTTAACTACATAATATTTTGTTTGAGATCTTAATAGATTAGAAAACAAATCTATTCTTCATACTAAAATTAAATTATACGAGTAGTAGTTTTATTCAATAAAAGTTTTTAAGGATAGAATAAACAATTTACTATTGTACAATGTATTTGGAGGAGCCTCTATGAATCTATAAAATTTTATTAGCATATCTGCAAGAGGAGGAAATTTGCGTAATGCATTAAATGTAGAAATTGAAATAACTCCAATTTGAAGTAATTTATTAGGGTTGTCATGTTGAATGCGTAGATTTCGAAATAAAACCTGTTCAGCCGTGAGACGCTGACCTGGATCAGCGTCTCACGGCTGATCTGATATCTCTTCCTTGAGGTGACATCGAAGCGATTATAGAAGTTATAACTGAGTGTCGTCTGATTCACAAACACACCAGAAGCATGGGATGTCCAATGTCGCGCCTCCTGTGGTGAGGAGGAGACAGTGCGGTTCATTTTTTGAGGTCATGTACACCTATGATACGGGAAAGGTGGAGGTTCCTTGTTTCGACTGACGAATATCCTTAATGTTTCCTTTAATAGCCACGTCGAGCTAGAAAATCTAACTTATTTAAAACCAGTTACATTTTCCCATCACTCTTTTGATACAATTACATATTATTAACGTTAAATCAAATATTCGATTTAAAACTCATAATTTTGAATTTTTAATTTTTAATTTTATGTTATCAAAATACCAAAATTTATTAAATGATCGTATATTTTCTAATCAGCATTAACAATGACAAATATCGATTTAAATTTTCTTATGTTTTTCATGTTATTAAATTAAGATGACCAATGACATGGAATGAAATGGGATGAAATTATGAAAATGGATGATCCATACATATGAGGTACGAGCTGCGGCTATGAAAAAGTTTCTTACAAAGTATTCAAATTATATGTCGTTATTGTGTTAGAATTTTTATGTCAATTAAATTCTCCGCAATGAAATATTCTGTCATGGGGCACGTCGCTGTCCGTCTAACTTTAATTTACCCATTAGAGCCCTACGATTCCCATAAAACAAATTTAAAATTGAATTGTCAGTACTATTCAAATTTTATTTACTTCATTGTTATATTTTATATGCATTACTTCCTAAACCATATTAAGTATATACAAAGAGCTTTTCACTCATATCCATGAGACAAATGACAATTTCGATATTACTCGATTAGTTGTGTTAGCATCACAAATCAATTTACAAATTCACTATAACCTACGCGTAAATAAAATGTAAACAAACAAAAAATTTAAATTCAAATTGAATGTGGATGCGAAAAATAATAATAAAGATGTTTTATAAAGGCATTAAACGTACGCGTACTTACATCTTGAAAATAAAGTTTCTAAGAGATTAAAATTATTTATAAAAGAAGAGCCCACATCCTATATACTCTTCATTGTCCAAGAGGAATAATTACGAAATAAGTAATCAAAATAAAAAAAAACATCAATTCTATTGTAACTTTTTTTTTATTGTTATACGCACGTTAGAGAGATTTGGGGTCGATAGTTTAATACTGTTATTGCATGCTTTTGTATGAAGAAACGTCACATGTATCTAGACATTTTGTTGCTTTTATGCATCTTAATTCCACGACTTTAAAAAGTGTCTGATACGCAGCGGGATGTTTCTTCGTAGTGAAAGATATTTTCTTATGTTATTCTTATTTAAAGATTTAAACTTAATTAATATCGATAGAAATCATATTAACATGGTGTTTTGAAAATTGGCCGACAAGTTGAATTGGTCCGCCTGTTATACTTATTAAAATTACAATTTGGAAAAATTAGTTGAATTCACTATTTTGGAGAACTGTCAGCTATTTCGTGAACCAGACAAATTTCTAGCAGCCTGCCGTTATGAAGCATATTGGTTTCACAGTCCGTTAATTGTGAATACAAATAAATCAATAAAAACAAAACTATATGCTATAAGAATACTTTAATTCTCTTTGGAGTTGTTAAAGATCGACAAAATGTGAATTTATAATTGAAATTGAGTGTTACCATTGTTTGTAACATTGTGTGTAACAACAACGAACATTTTTGAGGGGCGCTGGTGAGTAATAAGTATTTTGATTTAAAATAGCGCCTCTAAAAAAAAGTAGACTGTTTATGTAATAATAAAAATTGCCTTTCGTTTATCACTATAAATTATACACAGTTGTACACAATTACATTTTTAGCAATTATTATCCAAGACTCTCTTACAAGATACGGAAATCAACACGCTGAAAATTTTCAATTTTAGGGAAAATACAAAAATTTATGCTCTTATATTTTCTCACACCATTTTGGTTAAAGCTTTTTGATACACTTTGTACATTCGAGTTTTCATATAAAAAGTGTTTGTTTTTTACTCACTTTTAGTTTAAATCAACTTATACTGCTTTTTGTCGCCATGTTTCTTTTTGAGTATTATCGAAGAGCATCACAATCAGCGTTCCCACTTGGATACAATTGTATCCATTTGGATACATTTTTATACCCGTACGAACGTATGTTCGAAGGGTATACTAAATTTGCCTTACCGTTTGTAACGCTAAGAAATAACGGTGTTAGATATAGACTCAAGTGTATGTTTTTGATCAGCGTCAAATTCTGAGTTGATTTAGCTTTGTCTGTCCGTCCGTCCGTCCGTCCGTCCGTCCGTCCGAACGATAATTCAAAAACTAATTTAGCTAAGTTCACCAAATTTTCACAAATGATTTATTGTAGTAAGTGCCAGAACCCTATTTAAATTGGACATGATCGGGGTACCGGTTCGTGTAGCTGCCATACAACTTCAAAATTTATTTGGCTATATCTCAGAAACTATAAAAGTTATGGTATTGAAATTTCACACAAACGAATATATTAGTAGGGCCAATGTGTCACATAAAAGTCGTTGAAATTACTTGGCTCCTTCTGGTACCTGCCATACAACTTCAAAAGTTATTTGGCTATATCTCAGAAACTATAAAAGCTGTGATATTGAAATGTCACACAAACGAATATATTAGTAGGGCCAATGTGTCTCATAAAAGTCGTTGAAATTACTTGGCTCCTTCTGGTACCTGCCATACAACTTCAAAAGTTATTTGGCTATATCTCAGAAACTATGAAAGCTGTGATATTGAGATTTCACACAAGTGAATATATTAGTAGGGCCGATGTGTCTCGTAAAAGTCGTTGAAATTACTTGGCTCGTTCTGGTACCTGCCATACAACTTCAAAAGTTATTTGACTATATTTCAGAAACTATTAAAGCTATGGTATTGAAATTTCACACAAACGAATATATTAGTAGGGCCAATGTGCTTGATAAAATTCGCTAAAATTTCTTGGCTCTTTCTGGTAGGTGCCATACAACATAATAGTAGTTTGGCACAACCAGTATTTTGAATAACACATAGTACTGAAATTTTGCATAAATTAATATGGTAATACGGCAACTTAAAGTCATAGTCTGCCCCATAGTTAGTTATGGCACATTAGTTATTCGCGCATAGGATAACAAATTCGTACGGGTATCACAGAGTTGACAAGGTCAACTCTATTTTTTTTCTCGTTTGCTTTAAATTTAAGTTGGATACAAAGATACTCAAATCTGCTAAAATGCCGAAATTGGCTACATTTCAAAATTTTGCTGAAATATGGATACATTTATTCTCTAAACACTAAATAAATGTTACAAAACTGTTGTAAAAACAAATGTAAAATGCTGCTAATATTAAAACGCGTAATTGCTTTATCTTTCAAAAGTGTTATTTGCTGGCATTTCTAAGCAGATTTCCGAGTTTACTAGAAGAAAGTAAGAAATCTGCTTTATTAAATGAGTGCTGCCTCTTCCTGTATTCAAATCTAGAACATTTAGACAAGAACATACCAGAAATATTTTGGAGTAAGCTAGTTGTAATAGAAAATGCATTGGCTGTACATATTTTTTAAAATTTTTCCGTTTTAATGGTGAATTGTCTTTAGCATATATGTACATAGTTCAACAACATATATGCATATGTTTTTTCTGACCTTAACTTTTAACACATTTAAAATATAATAGAAGTTGTATGTGATTTCTTAAAGAATTTACTATAAATAAAAAAACCAACAATAGGACGGCTTGGTATAAAAATTCTGCTTTATGAGGTTGGATACATTTTGGATACATTTTTTCCTCGAAATTGGATACATTTTGTTTTTACCAAGTGGGAACACTGATCACAATAGTTTTACAATTGACAGTTGAATTGATGCTCTCTTTTATATTGCTTTATTGCTTTCAATTTCATTATTGTTTATTGAATGTGTTTGGGATTGGGATTTCTAGCCTCTTTTGTGTTTCCCTTTTATAATATAATCAATATTTGAATATAATAATTTCAAAAGTTTTATTTTAATAATGAAACAATATACTAACCATAGGTAAAATAATATTTTTTTTTTTATTTGAAGCAAACTGACCTCATTGGGGGTCATTTTATAATATACATACATAAATATTTTGGTAGAATTTGGAATTAAAAGAAAAATCTTAATTTCTACACACAAATGTATACACGTATACGTTCAACAAGTATTAAATTTAGAAGGTTCTCAAAGGTAAACAGTGAGCCGGAATTTTAATTGTGTAAGATAAGAAATTGTTTTTTTTTTAATAATTTGAATATATTTAAAATTAAAATTAATTAAATTTTTAGAGAGGATATTCGAGATGACTGAAATGCTATGTCTTATGTGGTTATTTAATTTATTCAAAAAATTATATATCTACTTCAGTTGTCTCGTCATGAGATAATCGTGGTGTGCCTTCGTAAAAGCGAGGGTTGAAAATGTTAAACTTTTTATATGTAAATTTTAAAGATTTGATTTGATTTTTAATAAATTAATTTTGTTTTATACGAAAAAAAAATTTAATAAAATAAAAACTATATTTTATTGATGAGTTTTATAGATTTTATAGACTCCATTTAATGAAAAGGTTTTAATTTTAAGATTTTAAATTGATTTATTTATGAAATAATAAATAGATATTGAAATTTTAAATATATAAGGGCTTTAACTACAATATAGTTCAGCTTGTGATAGTATAAAATAAAATAAGAGTAGACAACAAGTAAAATATGAGTAGATAATCTACTAGTTTAGTCTTGAGATGAGTTGTGGATTATTTCTATTTATTTTACAAGAAGACGGGAAATAAAAAAATAATGTTTATTGCGCTGATTGAAATTTTTCGGGAAGAAAAGTGGTTCCCCCCATACGTTCTACTTATTTATAAATGCTTAGTAATAGTTTTAATTTTCGTTGTAGGTGCAAATTTTATATTAATGTCCAAAATTTTTTTTTTGTCTCCAATTTAGTTTTTTTTTAATTAAGTTAATAGAATTGAATATGCATAAATTCGCTTACCTATGAATTTAGAGTTTAGTTACTATATTCAAAAGAGCTTATGTTTGTATTTCAATTTCGTTATTGGAAAATAATAATATATGTAGCTGATGCACTTTTGATAGTAAATTCAAATTCAAACTTTGGACGCACCATTATTATTCTGATTCTGATGGCTGATATTTCACATTATTATTCATCTGGCCTAATTAAATAATATTAAATTTCAAATTTAAATCTACTATTGAAAAAATTTTAATAATGCTATTTTTAAAAAATTGAAAACGTAATTATTGAATTCTCTCTATATTGAGAAAATGTAAACAAAACCTGATTAAATATCAACAAGTTGTCAAAATACGCATGCCTATGAATTTGTTGTACTGTACCGTTAAACAACATAAAAAAAATTGTGTGTACTATCTATCACTCTCTTCTATCTCTTACATTACAGTATTTCGCATTTCTCATTTATTATTATAGAAAAGACAGATATTTGTATGTAAAAGATTTATCCAAGACACACACCATTTTCAATACTGTTAAATGTTATCAAGCTTTGACAAAAGAAGCTTTCAAACTGTTACAAAAAATGTTGATAAACAAATTTTATATCTAAACATAAAAGCTAATATATGTCAACATACACAGTATTTAATTCTCATATTCATGAATTTATTTATGTTGTGTAAATTTTTTTCTTATTATTATTTTTGTGTCTGAAATCAAAAAGCTAAAAACAAAGATATTCCACTTAGTTAAAAAAAAAGATAATGTTTAGGTACACTGTGCTGTGAAACAAACTAAAAATAAAAACAAAAAAGAGACAAAAAAAAACTTCAAATCTGAGAATTTTCATGTATCAAAGAAAGCGCATTTTTTTAAAATAGCTATTTTGTAAACTTAACATAAAAATTGAAAACAGTTTGATTTGAACGACTTGTGTGAAAGGTGGTGATTCTTTTTATCGCTATTTTCGTGGAATATTGGTCGCGTTGCGATTATTTTTCCGATTTATTTTCAATTTTTTTTTTTTAAAACGATATTGTCAATAATTTTTACCGTTGTTACACAAAAAATAATTATAAAAAAAGTAATTTTTTTCAATGAACTTATAAAGAAACAAAAATACGAGAGTGTTAAAAATATATAAGGTATTTTAATATGTGATTGCAATATTGCACAAAAAATCGTATTGCTTGCATGTAAAAAATACAAAAATTAGTTTTTTAAGTTTGATATTAATAAATTATCGTAAAAGCCTAGTGAAATTAAAAATAATAAAAACAAAAAGTATAAAACAGGGGCTTTTTTTTTTTTGAATACTCAGCAGCAAATTCACGATTATTTTTTCTATTTTTATTGCGTTAAAGAATAACTAAATAAATAAATAATCTAGATTCCTGTAACAGGTGGATAAAATCATCGTTTTTAATTTTACTGTTTGTTTGTTTGTATAAATTTTTTTTTGCGGCCATATCTCCGGGTTTAATGCTGTGTTATTTTTTTTATTGCTTTTATTGTTATTGTTCGATTAATTTATATTTTAAATAATAATATAAAATACTCGTATAATGTGCAATTTAAAAATCTAGTTTAAATTACTGTACATGAATGGGTACATGGTTTGTAATAATAACAATAATAATAAAAATAATATATTCGGGATCACAAGCACACAATTTGTACTCGCCGTAATTTAAACAGAAGGAAAAAAATATTTTATGTTTTTTATGTTATGTGTATGTATATATGCATTTATACATGCATACATATTATATGGACTTGTACATTATCATAAGATAACAGTGGATTTAATCATTATAAAAGTTTTGAAAAAAAATTTTTTTTTTTTTTGCATACCTATTTAGTTTTATTTTATCGCAGATTTTAGTTGAGCTAAGTACGATTATAAAAATATTATTGCGGTAGCGGTGGAAATTATATAAAAAAAAAATAATTTTAAAATTTTATAAATTTGAGCTTGGATTTGAAATTTTTTTTTCTAAATTATTATTTTAAAGGTTATTGTTATTTTTTTTTTTTTTATTTTTTAAAGTTTAATATTAATGTTTAGTAAAGAAGATGAAAAAAAAAATTTATTAACACCTATAGGAAATATTGAATAATAAAAGCAAAAAAATAACGATAAAAGAATTCTTAAAAAAAATTTAAAGTTTAAGGTGAATAAAATAAAAAATAATTTAATATTAATAGAAGCATCTGTGAATAATGAAAGATAGATGAAGGTGTGTCAAATGAATTACTTGTTAAGTAGATAAAAATTCATTGTTGGTTAAATTATGGAAATTATGGCACTTTATGTGGTGGTTATTATAGCAATTAAATTGTGAATAATTTGGAGATTGAACTTGCAACTGGTATCAAATATTAAATATAATAGAAAATAAGTATCTAATTAAAATCAATTGGAAAATTTTCAACTTTATCTGGAATAAATATTTACAATAAATCAAACAATAAAATATTAATTTTTTTTTTTAATAATAAATAAACCTAAAAATTTAATTTTTGAATATTTAAAGTGAAATTCGGAATGAATTAATTTTAATAATTAAATATTTCAAAAAAAAATTTTTTCTCTAATAATTGGATAAAATTTAAAATTACATTAAAATATAATATTAATTTCTAGATATGAAGTTATACTTATATATTGAATAATTTATGTACTAAATTCTTTGTCAATATTAAGCATAAGTAGAATATTCTAGGAAATGCTTAAACGTGGAATTCGATAATCTGCAATCTGTAACAGGCATCCTAATTGTTTTTGATTTCATTATCATTACTTGTTAGATTTTAGTTAAAAATTGAAATATAAGACTGTATAAAAACAGACTAGAGTGCTAACCAAAGTGAATATGTTAAGAACGCGCCGAAACTTATCGAAAGCGTGAATTTCGACATATTGTATGTAATTTTGTCATACTGACCATAGTAGACGATTCAATATTTTTTAAAATTCTATAAAAGAGCTAAACTGTTAGGTAATGTTAGGTAAATACGAATGAAAACATATTGACATGAATTTAAAAACGTATAACTAATAGTGACTAAATTTTTTAATAAATTTTAGGAAAAAACGAGATGCCGAATGCGAAATTGTTATTCTTACTTGAAAATTACATTACTTAAATGAATATATCATTATGATACTCACTGATTTTCTTCTCACTTGGCGAGTAAATAGTCGAGTTACATAATCATGCTCTTAAAATTTACTTTCAAATACCAATAACTTTAATTTACCCCAAAACTGTAATTTTTAATTCAAGAACTAACGAGAATTTAAGTACAGACTCATGTAAGTGTGGACTTGTTTAATACGTACAATTATTATTAAATACGCTATATGTGCAAACTTGAAATAACGATTCATATATTACTTATGTAGGTACTTAGACGCATATAAGTACATGTATGTATAAGTACTCGTCATACCATAAATTAGAGAAATTTGTAACTTATAAGATTAAAAAGATCTTAGTTCAAATTAAAAACACTGTTATATAAATTATTCTTACTGTTATATAATTCCTAGGTTACTTGTTATAATTCGTATAATTTGTTAAAATTTACGAATTATTAAAAGAATAAATTTTGTATTTTGTTGTGTTGTTATTCCAAGAACCCAAAATTAATATAAAATGAATGAAATTGAAAATATGCTTTTTATAGTATTATAAAAAAAAATTTAAGATCCTTACCGTGAATTTTTTGTTTTTTTTTCTTGTTTATTTTAGTTTTTATGCTTAATTTCACTTTCAATTTTTATTTTTCCTCCGATTTAAAGAACAAAATGTGATTACTAAGGTTTCTTTTTAATTTGTTGTTTTCACTATAGGTATAAGATAAAAATAGAAAAATTTTTTAAAAACACATACTTACTTACTTAGGCATTGCTTAATTTTAATGCTTTCATTTTTTTAATAAGATTTGAGCAGAGCATTTTATAATTTTAGTGTTTATAAGTAAGTATAGTAAGTGAGTAATTTTAAAAAATACCATAATGACCATTTGTTATTAAATATACTTTATAGGTTATTGTACTTGGAAATTTAGTTTTAAAATTTAAATTTTGTTTTTATCAATTAA
The DNA here is from genome assembly GCF_029603195.1 of Condylostylus longicornis. Lineage (NCBI taxonomy): Eukaryota > Metazoa > Arthropoda > Insecta > Diptera > Dolichopodidae > Condylostylus > Condylostylus longicornis. The sequence goes on from NW_026577982.1 coordinate 5,099,267, forward strand.
CTTTAACTAAGAAGCTAGAACATTTATAAGAAGGTCTTTTTCTTTTAATATTAAAAGTAAATTTTCCCATAACATTTGTAAACATAATTTCGAATTTACAATCTTTTTTAAGGTTTCATTTAACAGTGTTATACTTCTAAGTATAAAAAATATTATCGAAGTTGCAAAAGTAGTGTTTTTAAAGTTCGAAAGAAAATATATCAGAAATATTAGAATTTTCGATTTATTTTAATAAAATTTTAATAAAAGTTGCTGAAGGGGGTGGGGAGGGGGGGGGGGCTATTTTGCTCTTTATACATAAATATATTTTTATTTATTCATCATATCCTGTTTTAAATTAATGTATTCATCAGAAATTATTATTTAGTACTTAAGGTATATGATGCATAATGAACATGGTTTCAAGGTAATTTATTACATAAGTAATAAGTATTGAAATATTTTTGAAGAGCGTATTTTTTATTTAGTACAATATTTAAATATATAAAAATTACATGCCTTATAATTCCTGGACATAGAGATTTTGGGGGTGAAATTTTAATATTATTCCTTACTTATGTATAGATACGTATAAAAATTTCTCTCTACAGATAAAAATTAATATAAATTACTTATTTAATTTTCAAAATTGTGTATGGAAGCTCGTAATAATTTAGTAGTGTTCTTTGATTACTTATATTAAGCATAGCATTTTTTAATACTGTGTCCGAATCGTTAGCTATGTAATAAACATTTAAAACGGAAGGCCGCCGTTTTATAACAATTTTCATATATGTTTTCATATATGAAAATTTTATGTTTTGTTATTTGTAATTAATCCCCATGTCGTATTAGATTAAATGAATAAATTCAATTAAATATTAATAATTAAATTGAATATTTGGTAAATTAATGAAATGGTTCTTCCGGATTTAAATTAATTATTAAAATTCATATAATTATATTTAACCTAAAATAGGAAAATAGATAACCAATTAAATTATAAAACAATACTCGTATAAATACGAATATCAACTTGGATGTGGCTGCGAATAGTTATAAGATTAGGATGAATAAGGACCAACTTTAATTTGCGAATTTTTAATTAGTAATTCTCAATTTGCTTTGTATTTTATATTGTGCATTGAGTTTTTAATTATTGAAGTGTTCCATGATTCATTTCAAATTGTATACGGCTTTTATCGTCAAAAATTTATTAATTATAATTTATGTATAATATACTTACGTATATATGTATGTAATAATTTTAATACCAAAAAATTTCTATATAAAATTTTCGTAAAATTCAATACCTGCTTATAATGAATTTTATTGTCCAAAAGAAAAACATTTTTTTTTTAAATAATTTCGAGGTAAACCTTGATGCATTTGATTTTAATAGCCTATACTTTATAATTGATGGTATACAGCCACTTATTACATATTTTCTTACTTATATATTATAAAAATCAAATATAAAATATTAAAAACAAAAAAAAAAATATTTAAAGCTTTTTAAAATCGGTCATAAATTTCCAGTTCAATTGTCAAAGATTTTAATGTAAGTAAATAAAGAGTATTTAAGTATATACAGTATCATGGAAGGCAAAAAATTAAAATTTAATAATAATTTTTTTTAAAATAGTTATGTATAGAATTCTAAACGTATATTGGTACATAGCTACTTACAAATACCGCCGAGGGGTTGTTTTTGTTATACGAAAACCATTTTGTAATAATTTTAATATGGAAAAAAAGTTTATCAAGTGAAAATTCAATTGGTTATACATACATATACTTGGAAGGAAGGTGAAGAAGGCATAAAAGGAAGAGAATTCGAATACGATTTAAAAATAAAATAAAAGGTTTTTCCAATTCTTTTTACAATTTTTCAATTAAATGCACTTTAGAAAATTTAGAACTTTAAATATGGTTTTTATTTTTCATAAAAAAGAAAGCGAAAATTTTATTTTAGTTTTTAATAACGGTATATGATTAAAGCCATACATAGTTTACTAAATCGAACAAAATTTTAAAAAAATTGAAAAGTTTTTAATTATTTTGTTTTTTAAAAACCTATACTTACTAATTAAGTATATTTACCCATATATTTATCAAATATAAAAGGAAAGTGAAAGAATTTATAGAGTTTTGTACTGTTCATTTGTGGTTTTTATTCTACGATCCTTGTTGCGTATTTTTGTAAAATTAAATTTCAATACTTGTAGATGTATTCTAAGACGACATGGGGATGCATTCCAGGTATTTAAACATCAATTTTATTTTTGAAAATAAACTGTTATACGACCTCTAAAATTTTGGACTACAAATGGTTTCTTTCCTATATCTTCCTTGCCGTAAAAGATTTTTTAATATCTATCAACTTAAATTAAAGCTAGGCAATATTCTGTAAAAAAAAAATTTAAAAATTTCTAAAAATTCGATGCGAAATTGTTGGAATCCAGAAAACTAAAAACGTATAAAATGGTAAAAATTAGAATTTTTCTAAAGTTCGAATGTTTGTGTTCCCAAAATTACATGGAATACCAAAAAAAAATAGTTAATTATTATAACTTTAAAACCCATATCATTTTTGGAATGGAAGTTATAAGCACAAAACTTGGGCAAGCATAGATTCGCGACAATTCGTTAAAGTTCGTTAAAATCCTTGTCTCGGAAACCCTTGGGATTTGGTACATACTTTGAAACAAAAGTTTTATTCATTTTTGATTCTCTAACAAGTGGTATTCTTTGTTGCTTCCTTTCAGAATCAACCTGTAGAAATCGTTTAACCTTATTTAAAGGGCTAGTAAATTTAATTTTCCAAGTCAAATTCTTAAAAATTTAATGCTTTAACATAAAATCTTGATTTGGACAATATTTAAAGGGAAAATATTACTCAAATTATTTTCATGATTGTGTTGACCTCACGTAATAAATTTTTATAACAACTTTAAGCGAATACTGGTTGCAGTTTGTAAAATAAAATGAACAAAAAAAAAATATGCCAATAAATTAAAATTTTAGAAATTTTAAAAATTTATGAAAGTAAAAATTTAATCCTTTCGGATTAAATGCTTATATAAGGTAAAATAATTTTTTAATCACCTTTTCTAAAAATCCTTTTTTTAATTGATTATACACACATGTATACATATACAAACATTTTATGATATTTTCCAATGTTTTCCAATTAATTTTTACAAAACCGCTATTATTTATTGGACTTTGTGAATATTACATACATATATACATATATAAATTGGCCAAAAATTAAAACCTATCTACATATTATGCTTAGGTATGGAAGTAGTATACTATATCTACTATATGTGCGTAAATATGGTTATATGCTTAGAATTCATTCATATGTGAAAATGAATTTTAAGCAGATGCAAATATGCATAAAGTTTGTTTGTAATTATTATTATTTATGTGAATAGTTAATTACTCAATTACTTTATATAATGTAAAAATATCTATAAGTATACAATATAACAATTTTAATAATTGAAAATTTTTAGTTAAATTTTAGTAAATAGCCACCCATAATTTAATTTTTTTAAATAAATATTTCAATTTTCAATCATTTTCATTATTAGCAATTACATGTACTTATATACATAGTTATTTTTCATAATGCATTCAAATATTTACATAAACTAATTAAAAACTGAAAGTATATGTAATTATAATAGCCTTAGGGGTATAATTTAATTGACTTATAATACTTATGTATATAAATATATAGAATTATTATTAGTTTTAATGTAATTTCATTCTAAAAAATATTAATTTTTTGTTTATTCACAACACTACACAATAGGTGGTTCTTTACAAAATAATATTTTATTAATATAGGGAGTTCATATTTCATATAGTGGCATAATATTTCCTTTTCGAAATTGATATATTTTTAGAATTAAGTATTTAAATATTTTTCAAAAAGCCTTTTGTGATAGCAAAATTAACTGTAAATTAATAACTTAATTTAGAAATATTGAAAAAATTCAGGATATTATTAAAAAAATTTTAAATATATGATTATAACCGTATGTTATGACAATAAATTGCAAAAACATTCTTATTACAGAAGCCCTTGAGTACCAAAAATTTTGAATGGTAAATGCTTTTGAAAATTCAAAGTAGGACCTTACCGCAGAAAAAGTACATGTTCTGAAATCTGATTTTGTTATACGTTTTTTATTGTTATCATGAAAAATTTCCATTAAATGTCATAAAAAATTTCCAAGTTGCTCCTTAGAAAAGATTAGTAAATCATATTTTCAGTATCCGATGTGAAATTTCGGCATAGCGTGCAAATTCGTAGGGAAAATTTATATGTGTACATATACGAGTATAAAATGTAACAGAACCCGTCCTAACAATTTCTATTGAAAATTTGAGAAGAGAAATTTGGTTTGAATAAAATATTTTCTATACTATTGTAATACAATGCGAATTTGAAAAAGGCTCTATTAGAAATAATACAAATTTATCTACTGATTTAGGTGTAATGGATATGGATCAAGCTACAGTCTTTACTTTCAAGTTTTTAATATGACAGACAATTATATCTATATAGTAGACCATATGACAGACTATTTTCTATATAGTAGACCATAAAAATCATACTAGGACAGCTGGAAATATTCTAAGTGACGTCTATAACTTTATTATTAATAATGGCATCATTCTACTGTTAAAAAAAATTTGTTTTAAAGAAACAATTGAATTTAATTTTTAAAAATTGAATTTTAAAAAAAAATTTCTTTTCTATTTGAATTCATTCATAGAATAGAAACTATAAACTAATTGCTTAATATGTTTGTGCATAATTGAATTAGAAAAGAAATAAAATTTTTAAAATTTGATTTTAATTTCATTTCCATTTTTAACTAAAGTTTTCAATCCTAACGATATTTAATTGAAAAATACAGCAATTGAATTAAAAAATCATGAAAATGGTATTAAAAATCATTTTTGTTCTGCTAAAACAAAAAATCAAAAGTTAAAAGAAAGAAAATTTAGAAATTTATTGAGAAAATTTTATTATTTATTGTTTCAGATGTAAGTAGTTTTAGGTTTAATATGGGCAATCTTAATTGGTACATTAGGAGAACGACTGTTTGATATTATTTGAAGTTAATTCATATTTGATTTAATAAAACACTTTAAATAAATTTAAGAACGGTTTGAGCTTAGGATAAGATTGGTTTAAATTCAAGAAAAATAAAGAATTAGTTAATGATTGCGGAAGAACACCCAGAAGAGCAAGAGTCATACCTCTTATATAAGAAGGAAAACGGTCACTTGTCAATACTAAGTTATTTTGTTGATATGAGTTTGATAATTAAAAGTCGGAAAAAAGGACGTGCGGTAAGCCACTTTTACCCCGTAAAAGTCCGTGTTCGGGAAGTGGAATTAAGTTAGTTTCCGAAAGAGAAAGTTTACTGTTCTTTTGGAAGGACGCTCCTCTCAGTTTCCAACTCAACAAAAATTTTTATTATATTCAATTATATTTCTTAATTTTACGAGCTAGTTTTATACGAACTTAATGTTCGTATACTTGATAAGGAGGGTATAGTAAAATTGGAACGTATTCCACACTGTGCCTTTTAAAGTATTACTTAAAATTCGAATTGCTCTTTTTTGTTGTAGGATCTGTAGCACTGTACATATGTACGCGTTCAGTAAGTTTTATGTATATAATAAATGGGTATATATATAGAAGCATATAGACATCTTCTATGTACCATATTCACATGCATTTAGCGCCCAAAAAATTTGTGTTTCTATTTGTTTTTAATACAAATATCAGAAAAGCGTTTCATTTCTTTGTTTTGTGTTTGATTCTTAATATTTGTTCTTTTACTTTTATTCTTATTGTAACTGCTTTTTGTGTTATCATTGTTTTTTCATCCGTTTGTTATTCGTGTTGACTTTTCTCTTGTGAAACTTCATTACAATAGTAGATATACACAAACACACATGTGTATATGTCGGTTAAGGAATAAGAATAGCTGAAAGTAGAAAAGAAAAGTAAGAATAACGAATAAAAACAAAAAAATAAATACAAAATCGGGAAATGAAAATATCGTGTTCTCTTAAGATAGTAATGCTAAAAATAAAGTAAATAAGTTCGTACATATGTACGTAGTCATGTAATATGTTTTCAATGTAGATAACATACATTTATGTAATATAAAATACTAACATGCTTTTCTATTATACAGCATATATAAGAACATAAAATGTTTAATAATAAAACGACAAGCTCACCAAACGCTGCATTGTTTTTATTATCCCCATAATACCGTTTACGCAACGACAGTTATTTGAATAAAAACTAGTATTTATGCAAATCTGCAAAATTATATTACTTGTTTAACATAAAAACATCTTAATTTAGAATTAAAATTATACAAAATATACTTAGAGTTTGTGTGAGGCAAACCCTGAAGAAGATCGGAAAAATAATTGTTAAAAAAAACAAACAATTTTGAGAATCAACAATCGAATTGGGAAAGCCATTGAATTCCGGACATTCTTTGTATTGAACGTAGTTTATTTTTTACTCTCTATGTCTTTTATATATCATTTTTCCAATAAACTCTGTGAATCTTTTCCTCTCTCTTTCTGTTTACGGGAAGCAGAGTTTGAGAGTTAATGTAATACATATTATATTTTTCATGGGGAATGGCTATATAAATTTGTTGATCCATTTGAAAATAGCAGCTCTACCTGTTTAGAATTGATTGTTTAATCCATCAGCAGCTCTACCTCTTCAAACAATCGGAAAATATTGTGAGGAACTGTGAATATAAAGTTTTTTCACTAGTATTTCTTCAAAAATTGTCTCGTATTTTATTTTTCTCTTACCAATTCTTAAGTGCTGGTAACCCTATTAATTTTCATTAAGCAAAAAAAAAATATATACATACTTATGTACATATATAAATACTTACAATTATTGGGTATACTTACTAAGTATGTGATTTCATTTTTTTTTTAAATTTTAACAAAAATTACTAAATGACAAATTGATTGTATGGAATAAAAAAGTCAACAATAACAAAAAAAAAAATCAAAATTCAATTCTAGAAAAGAATTAAAGAGAAATTTAAAATAAATTTTAAAGTACCAAAATAAAAAACAAAAAAAAGTACAATTGCAATTGAATTAAAAATGCACAAGTGAGAAAAAAGTGAAAAATTGAAAAGCAAAAATAACAAGTAATAAGAAAAAAACACAAACAGCAAGAATAAAAGAAGTAAGGAATTGTGTCACCACACTGCACATAGTGTACAAAAATTCTGAATCTGCAAAAAATAAAATTACAAGAAACGACAACGGCAGCAACCACCGTATTTACTTTACAATTGCGACAACACTAATAAAATTTAATTAAATAGCAATGACATGAAAATTTTCTACTTATTTATTTTTTTGTATGAAAATCGAAAATAAATTTAAAATAATTAAAAAATAAATGAAAAGAAAGAAATAATAAAAAAAAATATTGGAAAAGCGAAATTCACTTGAATTCACAAAGCAAAAAACACACTTACACAAACCCACGTGTAAATTTAAAAATAAATATAGGTATTTGTTGTGTCAGTGTGTTCGCTGTGACTATTATAAAATTTATTTCTTTCAATTACTGCACTACATATACGTGTTAAGTACATGTGTAATCACTTTACTACATTTTTAATAAGATATGAAATTTAAATTACACGTGAGAAAAACATTTTTTATAAGATTACAAATTTTAATACAGTGATAATTTTATTTTATTTTTTTTTTTATTTATTTTCAGTTGAATTTTAGTGTACGATTATAAAAAAAAACACACAAATTTTAAAATAAAAAAAATTAAAAATTTAAGTGAATTAGAAATTGAGTATTGAAAAATAAAAAAAAAGTGATTTTTATTTAAAGAAAAGCTTATGAGTAGCATTCAAACAAAATTTCTGATATTCAACACAAGGTGAATAAAATCTGTCAAGTTGACAGTAGCATACCTTGTCTTTATATTCTACTTTGAATTAAGCCGCAAAATATCACATAAATTATATTGGTGCGTGCATTTCAAACAAAAATTAAAAGGTGAGTAAAATTTTTAATTTTAATATTTTTATTTCTTTCTCTTTTACTTTTTAATTTAATAAAGGGAAAGTGTAAAATAATAAACGTTACCAACATACATATACATACATACTTACTATATATTTTGTTAATTAATATTATGCAAATTTTAAATTCACAATAAATTTTTTTTTTGGAAATTCCAAATGAAATTTCATTAAGTACGCCAGTTTCACTCATTTTATTGCAATTTTATTAAAGTCAAATTATCGACACCGATAATTAGGCATGTACCGATAACTTGATCTTAATAAAAATGCCATTACATTTGGTTTAAGTATTTATTATTTTTTGGTATATGTGTGCAAATGTCTGTATTTATCATATTAATTAATGTATCTTTCTCTTGAAAGAGGAAAAGTGTATATGTGCTTACTTACTTAATCAAATTTTTCAATATTCCATTTTAAATTTACAACAGTTAAATAAGTGGCACTTCGGCGAATAAAAGTAAATCGTGTTGCGCTTTCAATCCATTTTACCTTATTATTATATTTTTAAGTTCAAATTTGCTCGAACAAGTCATTAAAGCTCACAATATTCGAATCTATTGCCCGTTTTCTATTTAGAGTAAGGAACAAGAAAGTGCATATCATCATAATAAAAATTAATGTCGATTTAACTATACTTAATAATAAAACTAGCTCTCAGTTCTGTATTACATAATTTTAATACAAAGATTGTTTTTATTTACAATCTAATTGTAGCTCAACAACTTCGAGAATACTTTGCAGTGCTTCAAAAGTATTGTTAGCAATAACGGTGCAAAAAAATTTGTTTGGCCAAATTGTTCAACACCTCTAATAAAAAACGTCTTAAACTTCATTGATTTGAGTTTAAAGCGTAAGATTAAGCATATAAAAATACTTTTACTCGAAGGCATCGTAAAATATTCGGGAAAACATTTTTTTCATGAATTGGCAAAACTATTCGATTCTTTATATATACTTACTTAGTCGATTTTTTTATTTGATTCAAATTATTTTTATTTCATGTCGTAAGTAACAGTTCTGCATCAATTTGTAATACAAAAACTTTCAATTGTGCGGGCTGACAAGAGGCAGTGCACAAGTACCATACGTTCCTACTTGCGCATATCCTACAAGAAAAAAATTTAGTTCAATAGGAAATGAATAGAGCAAGTACTCGTACATTTAAGAGCTACAGCATCGCTCTCATGAACTAAAAATATATCAAGAGAGCAAAAAAAAAACTTTTTTTTTGATAATTTTCTAAGCATGTGTAATTGAGGTTTGAAGAGGCAAGAAAGAACACGGAGAAAAAAAACAAATAGAAGACAAAAGATTTGTAATTGTAGGCTTTTTGTTTTAATAGTTTCTTTAAAAATCATTGAAAAGCAGGAAAACTGAGAAAAAAAACGAAAGTTACAAAAATTAAATTTTAAACGATTTTTGGTTTTTGTTTTAAAGAAATTCATTCGTTCTTTTTTTGTTTTATAAGATGATTTGAATTTTTCCATCTATCATCATAAGTCAAATTTAATTTTATAGATTTTCTTTTGTTTCCGCCTTTGAAAAGTGAAAAAAGTCTTTAAAGGAAATTAAAGTTTTCTTTTCTTCTTTTTTGGTGTAAAAATTATTGTAGTTTACGAAAACATTTTGACTTCTTAAAGGTAAACATTTGTAACAAAAAATTGTAATGACAGCTACTTTAAAATAATGATAATTTTACAGTTTAATTTTGAATGTTATAAAATATCACAATTAAGTAAAAAGTTTCAACCACGTTGAATAGAAAAAGTACGCTACTTATTCAAAAATTACGTAAGAAAAGGTGGGAGAACAAACAGGCTTAATATACGAATTGCATTCCGAGCTTAGAAATGCTGCTGGAAGTCAAATCAGATAGTGTACAAATTCGCAAATCAGAAGGAGTACTTTAACATAGCAACAGTAAAAGCAGAACTCACCTTATATGCCGAAACTGCCATTGAACGACTCCATTTTGTTCTTTTTTCAAAGACTCAGCTTGGCGTCAAGCTTCTAACTTCAAGTTTTCGACTTCAAGCTTCTGACCTTGCTTTAGTCTTTCTTGTAGATTGTAAAATCTACAATCTAGTTTTTCTTACAAAGAGTTTAACCCTGTTTCAGACGATAATAAAGCAACACCTAGTGGAATAGTTTCAAAATTCCTTCCAAGTCGAGTATGGTTCTTCCCTAAGTTTAATTAAATGGACGATTTCCGGAAAATAAAAGTCGGCTCTGGAGATCATGTAAGAATTCAAATATTAAACTTGCAAAAATATTACCAAAAGTCAATTGGCTTGGACGACTATGTAAAGAAGCAAATCAGAAGTCGTTTTTTTATAATATTAAATGATTCTTTGTTACTTTTCGTTGTATAAAAGTGATCAAGACCGATTAAAATTTAATTTTAATTTGAAATTTTTATAGGTTATAAACCGACATAAAACGTGTTAAATTATCACTTTTAAATAACTGTTTCAAACTATTATTTTATGTTAGGAGTAAATTGTGCGTATCTGATAACTGCTGTACATATAACATAACAAAAGTTGGAGTGCTTTTGATTTTTGAAGATTTGAAATATTGGAAGAGCAAAGGTAACATTAACATGTTCATGTTAATATTATAGAGGTGTGAAAGTTTTTGATGAAGAGGAAATCGTCACATCACATAAAATTGTAAATCCGAAGAAATGAAAATTTCGTTTCATTTTTGTTGCTTTCCTGGTTTATTACGAGTAAGTACAAGATTTAATTGAAAAGAAATCTTAATAATTTTGGTTTCATAATAAAAATGTATAAGATTATGAAAAATTGAAAATAATTAAATTTTACGGTAATTATAATAAATTTACAAATTGATTAACTTTACAAAAAAAATAAATTGTAAAAATTGAATTGCAATCAACCGTAACTGCGTTTACATAAAAAATTCCAATAAAATTGAACTTTGAAAGGTTTTTACGTGGTTTTTAGTTTAAATAAGAATGCGATTTTTAATTTATGATCTTGGTTAATTAAATATTTAATGAAACATGAATTTCTTAATAGTATTCAATTAATAAAATAATTGAAATAATTATTTTATCGATCGATTATAGTTGCTTTATTCGCAGATCTCTGAATTTTACTAATTGACAGATTTCCCTTGTAACGGAGTGTGTAAATATATTTGTTTTCAATTAATTCGGAAGGCTTTCTCTTATATACCGTAATTGATTTGTGCGATTTTAGTTACACTGTTAAACTGTAGCAGTTACGTAGTTTTCAATAGAATCAATTGATCGTCACTTTAAGTTTACATTTAAATGTGCTCAATTGACTTTCCTTATACAAGGGTAAAGTTAAAAAATTTTATATTTAGGAGAGTACAAGTATGAGATGTAAATTTACAATTTATGATGATAGTATACTGAAATTTTCATTTTGTTTACAATTCAATTTTGCATATACATTTTGAGATAGAACACTATTAGGTATACTTACATGCTAAATAATTTTGGTAAAACCAAGTTTAAATCAAAAAACGACTTAAATTTTGATAACCTGTTAAATAAATCGATTTCAATCTTAAGTGGTCTGTCTTTATCTGTTTATTTAGAACAATAAAAACAAATCTAATATTTTCTCTTAACTAAACTAAGTTAAAGTTCATATTTGCTTTGATTCATTTATAGAAGAGCTCAAGAGCTCTTTATTATGAAGTGCTGTTCTAAATATTACAAAAAATATTTTTAAAACGGAGAAATCCATAATATTATTTAAATTAGATGCCGAAATTCTTAGAAAATAAATATTTTGAGTAATCGAATTTCTAAAAAAAAATAACATTTGTGTATAGTTTCAAGTCACAGGTGAGTTCCAATTAAGACCAAATCAGAAAATAATTTGTTCTTTTTATGTGCTATTTATGATAGAGATTAAAACATGTTTATACCCGTACGAACGTATGTTCGAAGGGTATACTAAATTTGCCTTACCGTTTGTAACGCTAAGAAATAACGGTCTTAGATATAGACTCAAGTGTATGTTTTTGATCAGCGTCAAATTCTGAGTTGATTTAGCTTTGTCTGTCCGTCCGTCCGCCCGAACAATAACTCAAAAACTAATTGAGCTAAGTACACCAAATTTTCACAAATGATTTATTGTAGTAAGTGCCAGAACCCTTTTTAAATTGGACATGATCGGAGTACCGGTTCGGGTAGCTGCCATACAACTTCAAAATTTATTTGACTATATCTCAAAAACTACAAAAGTTGTGGTATTGAAATTTCACACAAACGATTATATTAGTAGGGCCAATGTGTCTCATGAAAGTCGTTGAAATTACTTGGCTCCTTCTGGTACCTGCCATACAACTTCAAAAGTTATTTGGCTATATCTCAGAAACTATAAAAGCTATGGTATTGAAATTTCACACAAGCGAATATATTAGTAGGGCCAATGTGTTTGATAAAATTCCATACAAATTAAATAGTAGTTTGGCACACACAGTACTTTGAAAAACTCACAGTACTGAAATTTTGCATTAATTAATATGGTAATACGGCAACTCAAAGTGATAGTCTGTCCCATAGTCAGTTATGGCATCTTTATTCGCACATAGGATAACAAATTCGTACGGGTATCACAGAGTTGACAAGGTCAACTTTTTTTTTTCTCGTTTTAATAATAGTTTTGAATTAAATTTTAATGAAATGTTTTTGGAAATATAATACATACATAGGTACATGTACGCACACATACATGTGCTTCACACATAAATTTACGTGCTTCATTATATTGAATTAGATGAATTGGTTCTCCCCCTTAATATTTTTATATTTTATGATTATTTTATATCTTGCGGTTCTAAATACAAAAAAATAATTCACAATAATTTACTTCCATATTATTCCTAAAAATAAGATAAAAAAAACCAAAAATATTTTTCAATAAATCAAATTTTAATCTTTAAGATATTTAACGAAAACCGAAAAATAGTTTGAATTTAATATCATTTTTTATACCAGAAAGATGCAAACTGTTTGTGTGTTGCATTGTGTTTACACTATAATAATTCAAGGTCATATAACAATATTTTGTGTTAAAGTTCCTACATTATTACATCACATAAAAAAATATGATCAAAATATCAGAATACACTTAAATTATATAGTACATTCGTACATTATACTGTGTATGTTCACTAGACAGACAAAATTTAGTATAGATAAACATAAATTTAACCCTAGACTATGTACCAATTGTAAATATCCGTCCAATAATGCTCACAGGTTGTCAAGAAATAGATAACTTGGAAACAAATAAGGCACTTGTTCATATATTTTATTACAATACGTTTATGCTGGTATAATATAAGAATACGGTACGATGCTGTATGAACGGACATGTATGATTGTGTAAGATATTGTTGTATAAACCATAAATAGCTAGGTTTAAGTTTATTATTTGATTTTATTATTTACTTAGAATAAAAATAAATGTTTAATGTAAAAATCAATCTAACATATACTCGTGTTCAATAAATAGTCCTGTAAGACCTAATTCATGGTCTCATACAACTTGTACATACAATACAGTTACATACTTTATGATTTGTTTCAATTAAGCAGAGGTTGAAATTCATTAAGACGATTACAAAGTAAGTTAAGTATGACTCCAAAAAATTTTAGAGTCAATTTTGTTATCTATACTATAAGTATAGTCTCATGTAACGACCATAGACTGTAATATAATATCAGGCTTCTGTGCAAATTTTATTCAAATTAGTTACTTATTAAAATTGATAAGATTTTTCTTTTGTTATTATGGGATAGAACATTTTAATAAGAACCGAAAAAATCTGCAAAATTTTGAATGTTCAAAACAAATACCAGATTTTATTTCAAACAAAGACTTTTTTTTATTAGCATTGCGTGATATTGTCTAAGAATAAATCTTATAAATCTCATACATGACGTGTTCAAATATCACGAAAGTAATCTAAATTGTTGATGTCATACCAAAAATGTTTTTTTTTGTTGTAATGTATTTAAAATCAAGTTCTTTACCGTGCAGGAACAAATTTACTTAAACATCTTAAAATTTAAAGTTAATTTAAAATACTCGTATTACAAAAATTTATAGCAGTTACTGATGCAGAGCAAAATTAAGTGCCCAATAAGTATTTAATTATATTGAATTCTGTAGAATTTTTTGAGTAAGTAAATGCAAAATTATTTTATTTCAAACTAAATATTTTTTAATTAGAATATTAATAAGGTACTTATTGATACCATGAGATTAACAAGTTTGTTTTTTGTGCTAAATTTAGAAATTTTCATTGAAATTTTTTAAAAAATATTTTAAATTTAAATAATTTAGTTCAAGATCTATAAAATAGATGTATAAGGAAACTAGAACAAGACAAAATTAAATTTTGCCATTCACATAGTTTGTTATTTTTTTGTATATTGAAAATCTGACCAATTATGTATTTCAAATAAATTACTACGAAATTATGTAAACGTACAAGTACAAGTACTTTAAATTAATTTTAGTTCCAAAATATTTGCATCAGCATTATAATTATGGGGCATCACGGTGTTAAGGTAAACTACTATTAGTTTTGAAAATTTGAAATTTTTTTAGGAATTTCAAAAAATTGCAGAGTGTTGAAATTAAATGTAACATTTAATATTTAGACAATAAAAAAACAGTAAGTATGTAAGTATAACAACTTGATAAAATTTATATTCTGAACAAATTTTAAACACGAGTTTTATTTAAGTTTGACTACATCAGTCATATTCGGAATATTCTTTATCAATGAATGTATCAAAGAAAAGTCCAAAGTAAAATTTTGAAAAAAATTTATGAGAAATATTTTATAGAAATAAGATCTGTTGTGTCTCCAACCAGGAACGCCCAGTCTGTTGCGTAAAGCACCGCCTCGGGGGCGACATTTTTGATGAATCTGAGTAATTTTTGCGGGGAAATATTTCACAACGGCATGTCCATCAGCGACAAGCCCTACTGAAGCCGTCCGTTCTCTTATGGAGCATCGCTCCAAACTCATTGAGAAGGAGCAGCGGAGTGCCTTCCCTTCCCCAGATTACCCGTTGGTCGCTAGGCCCAATTTGCTTAGTTATTTTTGTGGGCAATGTTGTCCCTTAATGGTCACCTTAAAGCGCTCCCAGTTTTAATTGTTCAGAAGCAATTAGTATAATACAAAAGTGGCATATTACGGATTCCTACGTAAATTTTCGATTTCATTTTAATTCATGTTGATTTTATAATTACCAATTTAATGCTGCGTATTAGAAAATAAAGTGTAGCAATTAAATAATTTTTTCATTGAAAAAATACCATTTGTGAAAGTAGAAAAGTGTTACAACTCCATATGAAATTCATACATACATAATTGTACTTGTAATATTTGGAATGTTTACTTTAGTTAACTTGTAAATATTTACATATAATTTATTTTTACATATTTAATTACATCATTAATATGTGATTTATTTCGAATGATTTTGAAAATCCATAAAAGATTTTATATAAAAATACGTTCATTTATCTGTACTCGTATATGTGTATATGCATTTATATACGCAAAATATTAATTTTTTTTAATTAATTACAAATGATAAACGAAATTATGTTAATGATCACACTATTTTCTATTAGCAAAAACTTACTGGGTGATTACAAATTTGCAAAATTTTCGACAAACTTAGGACGCACACATGAGTTTATTGAATTATTTAAATATTGCGCTCATGGACAATGGTACTTTTACAAAAGAAATAGAAAGAAATAAAAGTAGCGCCTTTTTATCTTACTTTATTCACATACTACGTTTTGTTGAGCATTTTAATTGGCGCAATCGAAATCATAATACATTATATGTTTTATCAATGAACTTAAAGAGTCTACACTATTTTAAAATCAAGTTCGAGCAAGCTGTTAAGCTATATTTCGCTTCCGGTTTAAAGTGCCGAAATAAACCTTGCTTTCGGCTTTTTGAAATTTTTTTGCCCGAAAACATGGGGGAATTGAAAAACTATTGACAGAAGTACGAAAAGAAAGCCGGTCTTTTCAAATACCTAACTAAAATTTATAACACTTTTATGAAATTAATAATTACATAGAATTTTATAAAAATTTTACAATTGTAAATATTTATGAATTTCTATTTTAAAACTTGATAGAATTCGTCTACTTTGTAAACGGTTATACATACCTAGTATACATTTTACTAGAAATGTAAATTATAGTTTCAAAGAATTTACTGTACATGATCGGACATTAATTTTATAAAAAGAATAATGAATAACATTTACATACAGGCTCATTACACAATAACAAAATTTATTATCTATGAAAAGAATTACAATAAGACTGTGTTTTAATGAGTCTTACAATAACTACTTATTTTATATTCTTATTATTACTGCATTATTCATTATGAATGAAAAATAGGTCAGTGAACTAAAACTGTTCCAAAGTAAAAAACAAAACTAATTCTTAAAAATTGAGATTTATATTAAAATTCCGAAAAAAATTTTATTCTTTAAGATTTCTTACAGTATCTGCATTTCAAATATATGTAAATTAGGTTATTACAAAAAAGTACAACTTTTTTTGAACACGATTTTAAAATATATTTTGAAGTTTGTGGGCTTCTGCACATTGATCGTACTGAATTTGATTAAACAATGCATAGATTTTTATTAACACTTCCTTGTATTATAAAATGCTAATGTCACCTACATTAATAATATTTTCAATTGAAAATAAATTTTTTTATTTTGAGCAACAGGGCGCACTACTGGCAGGCACTACATACATACGTGTATAAATTATATAATTTCCGTTTTAATTTTAAAATAAATTCTTTCCATTTCTTTTTTTTTATTACCTCTTAGTTCAACCTGTAAATAAAATGTTTTTTTATTTAGATGAATGGAAAATATTTATTTAATATTTGCGCAATTGAAAAATTATTTGCTGTAAATATAAGCTTATGCTGAAAGCTAAATTGTGTACGTATATAATGTTAATATTTGTGTATGCATATTGTACATACATACGTACTTAAAATAAAATGTATAAAATAAAAAATCTATTAAAATCTATTTTGTTCCATTTTTACCCTTTAATATAAATAAAATGAGATAGAACGCTAAAGGGACGGAACGGAGTGAATGATGGGAAAACGTCAAAGAGAGAGCAGAGTATATTAGAATTGAAGTGAAGAAATTAAAACAATATTTATGAAAATATAATTTGTGGAGTATTGTCATTACAATAACCGAATACTTTACGGTCGTCATTATTGCTACTTGCCAATTCATATCGGAATAATATCGAAGTTCTTCGGTGCCTGCTTATGTTGAAATTCAATATTCTTCACACAATTCTCAACATTTTTACTTGAACAAAATTCATGAACTATATTTATTAAATTTTCTATGAGTACTATTGATCACCGATGTCCTCTTTTGTCTTCATTATTATTATTGTCTGCGGTTAGAACTGATTATTGACTAAAACAATGTACTCTATAATAAAGAATAAAATATGTGCATATATAAGTATAATGTGCAAATAAATACGTATAGACTGCTTTAATGTTATGCTAATCATTATGTCGTTAATATTTACCGACCACATCCCATTCAATAAGGGAGGTTATGTTGAGTTTTTGACAGGAATAAAAACAATTTTATCAGTTAGAGAAAAAATCATTCAATTCAGTTGTGTTTTATGAAACAATAAAATAGCAAATTTTCTGAAAGTATCAATGTTCGGAAGCCGAACTTTCATTACCAGACGATTTTACATTTTTGACAATTTTTAAGGAATTTTCGGAAAAATCGGATCACAGAAAATGAAACTCTACTAAGAGCAATTCATTTTTGGAGGAACATTAACTAGAAATTAGTTAAATATTCTTTTTTTTAATTTTGAAGTAAGTGTTAATAGAGCATTTTCATTATCTTGTGCAACATTTTTCTGAGTCTAAATTAGAAGTGATTTTTTAACTTTATTTAGATATTGCTGTCGGTAACACTCTGGCAACACCAAATTTATTTTAAATTGTATTTTAATGATTGATGTGGTCAATATTGCTAATCATGTCGCTTAGAGGTAAATTAGAAAAATTAATACTGCTGATTGCCAATTGGATTCTGAAGAAAAGATGTTACAATATTTAACTCAGTTTAAATTTTAGTACATTAGCGTATAGGAAATGCATAATTCATTTATTTAAGTACACATAATTCTTTACTTATGTAAGTATATAGAATTTATGTTGCACACTAATATTTTTCATTTAAGTTTTTCATTTTATATTCTGAAAAATCTAAGTTGCATTAAGCTTTCACAATTTAAATTTAGTACATGAGAGAGATACAATAATCGCAACGACGATTCCTTTATATACATATAAACTTTTGATTTTTACGATATTTGACATAAGTGTCAATAGATTAAAAGTAATCTACAGATTGCTCTGTTACATAATTAATATTGTCGGCAATAAATTTACAGAGTGATCGTAAAAATATTCGTTTTTGATTTTATCGCTGACTTTATCGTTCTTCTATTTGCCTGTCCAAAAGTTACAATACGAATATATTTTTCGCATTTGCAATGTATAAAATCTCGATGTGCATAGCAAAGAAAGTACGTACAATAGCATCCAATTATTTACTCGTGTCATTTCAAAATAAGTGAAGCGAACGATTAGGGTCAACATTATGTTCTTTGAGCATTTTGTAAAAAAAGTCGGTGCATCATTTAATGTCGGCATAGTGAAATATTGTAACCGACATCTTCACTTAATTTACTTACTAAATCACTAAATATTCTGGGTAATATGTATAAACCATTGTTAATTATTTTTAAAATCGAAATCAGCTTCAAAGGGAAAAATTTTCAAGAAATTTGACATAACCCTTTCATTGATCTAATAATCGAAAATGCACAATCCAGTTTTTCGATCCGAAAAGGGGGAAAATAACTAAAACTACCAGGTATCAAGTATCACCTTGTACAAGCTAAAATAGAATTAAGTATTTAATATTTATATTTTCTGTTGAACAACTTATTCCATTAAATAAATAAAAAAATGTAATTTCCGCATAGTGGCTGTAAAATATTTAATTTTCATCTCCTCTTCCATCAAGTTCTTATATTTTAATTGAATCGCGATCGTAATACATGTATACAAAGATTTCATAAACGGGAACATTTAGTGTAGGAAACATTTTAAAAAAAAGCTTTTAAGTATGCAAAATTTATTTTTACATAAAAATTGTTCTCTTTTGAAATTATAATGATCCGCAATTTGATGTGCCAAACAGAAAAATAAAGGGTGGCGGAGAGAGAAAACATGAAAACATTTTGGCATACTTAGTGTGCAAAACACTTTTTTTTTTAGTGCAAATAAAAATCACCGCAAAAAACGATTATTTTTGAAGGTCTACTTTAAATTGATTTTGATTTTAGTTGTTTTTGTTTGAAGAAATTAATTTTGTTCAAGCAAATTGAATTTTTACTTCAAAATTTTTCTTTTTTTTTGATTAAATAGAACACATTTGGAACATAAAATTAAGAATAGTGCTAATGTTTTTTCTTGATCACATTGCGTACATTATTGGGAGGTATAGTGATCGCTAGCAATTGCTGATTTTCAACAACAATGAATTTTTCCCAGCTAGAAAAATGTAAACATCTGGCTGTCCGCCTGATTATCGCTCTGTCTCTATAAACAAGCATTTATTCATACCTTAGAGAGAATTGATGCGTAACATTTAGCCCACTATTTTAAACTGGATTACGGGTCAATTTACAGATTTAAGAAAATAATTTAGAAGCTGTTTTAAGATTTTTTGTGTAAGTTATTTGATAATAATCATAGTTAAACTTGTTGCCAGGACAATAAGTGATCAAAAATTGATATTTTGAGGATTTCTATGACTTTTAAAGCGGAAGTTATACAACTTTTGTATAACTCTTTGTATAAGAGTTGTATAACAACAATGTCATATAACTCTTCTCAAACATCTACTTGAACTGACATACGGATAATATATATGGAAGGACGTCATATATGTACTTCTTTATTAAGCAAAACGTTTTCTATTTATTGCTACTTGAAAGCAGAATTATCTATACTTCCCGAATAGTCACCATTTTTAGCACTTTTCCAAAAATTTTTTGAAAAAAAGTGCTTATTAGTTTCACTCTGTCCGTCCGTCCGTCTGTCCGTGTGTCTGTTTACAAAACTTCTACACCCTTGAAGATAGAAAGCTGAAATTTTATATGTACATAGATCTTTACTAGAAACTTATTTCTGTAGAACAAAATTTTTACCTATTTCCTCCCCTCTAGAAGTTATACCCCCCCAAAACCCTAAAAATGGCCTTTTTTAACTATTTGTTGCAATGAAACCATAAGCATTTTTGAAATTTTGCAAACGCAGAAAAGCAGCGGCTTGCTTCCCCTAGCGCGGCATACTATATTTGAACTTTAGAAAAACAAAATGGCCGTTCAAATTTACCGGTATCTAAAGTCCTTTTTTTGCAAATTTTTGATGTCGTTTTTTTTCCAAACTACAGCCTAAAGAAGCTTGAAATTTTAGGAGCTTTTAGACATTATCAAATAGTTCATTTCGCTAGAAGAAAATTTTTTTCCATCTCCACCCCCTCTCAAGTTATCGCCTCTTGAAATTTGTAAAATTTGAATTTTTGACACCTTATATTTCCGAAACCGCAAGCTTTTTCAAATTTCTATTAACGCAAAAAGTTAACGGTAAATTCCATGAAATTAAAAAATATAATTATTTTTCTTAACTCACAAAATTAAACCTTAAAATCGAGCATTATGTTAACCCCACTTTATATTAATTTTTGCTTTATTTCAAAGACTGCATAAATCATTCATCCTAAATATATGCAACCCTAGAAATAGTTTTGTATATGAATCAAAATAATTTTAATAGTGTGACAGGTACATAGACTACATAGACTGTATTTAAAAGCAAAATTTTCATTTGTTGAAGGGAAAAGTGCTACAATACAAACCATTGGTTTGACCCAACTTTATTTAGAAAGCAATCAGCGATCCCAATAATCTGTTCCATTAGTTGTCACTGTGAGTATATTTTGCGTCTGAATTTAATTCTTTACCTTAGTATGTTTGTAATTAAATACATGGTACAGATACCTTATATGTATTTGGATATAGATTTCACTTTATAAACTACTTTCAATTCATAAACTCCTTCTAGACAATAAAAATATATTGTAAATCAATTTCTTTATTTCCATGAGGTTAATAAATTTAATTAAATTGCCCTAAAACTTAATTTTTATTTGTGTAAACGTATACGATATCATGGAATAAGTTTATAGATATATAAAATGGTAAACTTTAAATTTCAAAGTCAAGTCAGATAAAAAAAAAGTAGAAGAGCAGAGGCGTATATTTTTAATTCAACCATATTGGTATTTGAAAAATTATTAAAATATTCTAGTTTCATTCAACTTCGTGAATAGTTATTGTGGTTGAATAAAATCTATATTTACATATATTTGATAGCTTTATAGAATTGTCTAGTCTAGATAGAATGAAGTTGTTTTTTGTTTCTAACAACTTGTAATATAAGGTAAGTGTCCCTATTACTGACATATTTCGCAACAAATTTAACTTTGGCGTGAGATATTTTATATGTGGGACACAATAAATGATCGTGTTTCCGATTTTTTGAATAATTTGGATAATTGAGAATAATGTTTTTTATAAAATTATTTAATCAAAATATTTTTTAATTCATAATTTTTCGATTAAAGATGAAAAGAAAAAATGTTCCTAATATTGACATATCCGCAAATGTTTGTGTCTATTACTGACAGTTTGTGTTCCTAATACTGACAATGTAATTTCATATGCTGTATCTATATTCTATATATGAATAATGGTTAAAATGGTTAAAATGATAATATTCAATAAAAATGGAATAATAATTTAGATTTCTACGGATATGTCATTTTATTTAAAAAAAAATTAAAAATGAATCAAAATATAATTCATACAAAAATAAAAAACATATTTTTTATTGAATTAAAGGGAAAAATATGTGGAATTCAGCTGATTTGAATTTATTATTACTGTAGAATGTACTTTTACTAGTAGTCTTAATATGCAACAATGAATAAATAAAAATTTTTAAAAGAAATTTATGAAAATCTAATTCGAAATTACATAATATTTTATAAAGTATTATAATTAATATTTGCTACAAATGTATTCTTAAATATAATACCGAAAATATGATGTACCATATCACACGAAATTATAAGAAATCAGATCAATATATTCTAAAGCTGCTTTTTGCTTTAACAAAGACTATTTATGTATTAAGTACGTAACGAAAGCAACCCATTCTCAATTTTTAGAACAACATTTTGGGTTATTAAAAAGGACTACTTTTCTTATTTAAAGAGAACCATTTCCGTTGTGATATTTGTTATGACGTTAACATTTACAGTAATTTTCGAATTGTACTGTTTTATTGACAGTATTGTATACAATATTGATACACAATTTATTAGACGAATATCACTATTAAAAAGGTAAAAAGGTCGTAGTCAGATATAGGTTTTCACAAATGTAATCGATTTTCATTTGACTGAAATAGTTTAAACAATTTTAAAGTATAAAGAAATTATTTTAATTAATTAAAGTGAATATCAAAATTAAAACTTTATACTGACATAATTTTGTACATAATATTGACCCTCTTTAGATCGTATTACTGACACCAGTTTTTAAAG
Source organism: Condylostylus longicornis (assembly GCF_029603195.1). NCBI lineage: Eukaryota > Metazoa > Arthropoda > Insecta > Diptera > Dolichopodidae > Condylostylus > Condylostylus longicornis. The sequence goes on from NW_026577982.1 coordinate 5,122,214, forward strand.
GTAAAATACTCCGAACCTGTAGTAAATTCTTAGTGTCAGAATTCGGACATTAGAAAGAAAATTCAAATTCGATTTTAATTAAATAAATACGAAAATAAAAATTTAAATATTTTAAAAATGACGTAATTTATAAAAATACGGATTTTTGACGTCTTACTGATACATATGTCAGTAATAGAAGCATGGTCGAATTTTAGATGTTTCTAATACTGACAGAAATTATTTGTTAAAATTCTTATTTATTTAATGTTTTTACTCCGATTTACTTATAAAATAAGATAAAAAATAATCAAAATATTTAATTTAATATAAATTCATATATTTTTAACCCTCAAATAAGTCAAAAAGCAATAAAAACAAAATCGGAAAAATTAAGCAAAAAGTATAAGAAATTCTCCAATTCAACCCACCATTGCTAGGTCTATGGAAACAAAACTGATTTATGTTCAATATTTTGGAGTTATTTCAAAACTAAATAAAAGGAAGTATTGCGATAATTTGAATTAATCTAGAAATAAAAATATATATATATGTTGTATAGAGAAAATCTCTTAATAATTATAAAAAACCTCATATATGTCAGTATTACCGCCACTGTCAGTATTAGCTACACTTACCTTACGTGAATTTGCTTCTTTTTATGTTAATTTTCAAATTTATCGGGAATATTTAAATTAGGAAATATTAATATGCTTATTTATTTATTATAATTTGATAAATGTAGCTATAAATAGTATTTCTGCTCTTTAAATTTTTATGAGGAAATTTATTATTCATGTATTCATAATTTGTAGAAAATGATTAGAAATTTTATATTAATTTGACATTATTTTCGTTTATAATCACAAGATGTTGTAAGCATTATTTAAACAAGTAGTACAACAAATATTTTTTATTATGATTTGAAATTCAATATTTTTAAAATATTTGCTATAGTATAGTTGAGTATACTTTTTCCAACTGTTATACGATTTCCTCCTTCAAAAAATCAATTCTCAAATGAAAAATCAAGTTAAGGAGAATAAAACTAAATGCTCGCAGCATAAGTAATAGATCCAAGTTCATGTTGAAAGTCGTTTTCACCTATTCAGCAAAATTTAATTTCAATGTACGAGTAAGATAGATGCAAATATACTTTCGGAAAAGCTCATGTATGTAAATATATGAGATAAAATATTCTCTTCCGCTTATTAGAATGATATGGTTTGTGAAAAATTACCACTACTACTCAAATTGTTCGATTTATTCGCCAGGAATTGAAATATATCGCAGTAGCAGCCTATAACTATATGCATACATATTGGCCTGTATCTTGTAATTTGTTTGAAAGGAATTTTTAACCCAGAGACTATTAAGTTTAAACTCAAAGAATAAAGTTCTTGGAGTCAATTAGACCGGGATCAACGCTGTTCGAATGCTGTCATGAAAATGATTAAATTTTACGTGTTATGAGTCACAAATATTAATTACAAAATTCTTATTATTCAATTGAACTATAGAATCAATTTAGAATTAAGTACTTAAATGTAATAGAGTAAAATTGAAGTACACTGAAAAAAAAAACATATTTTAAGTATTACATTAGCCGGCTCTTCATTCTATTTGCATACAGTTTTTCTAGCATAAATTTTAAATAAGAAAAAAAATGCTTTGTTGGTGACTAATAATATTCAGTTACTGTCATTGTCATATTGAATTTTCATATAAATACCATTATTTGTTGGTGTACCCTCATGAAAATTTATTTTAATTTTTCTTTTTTTGTTTTACATATACTTACTTGCATTATAAATAAAAAAAAAATTAAAATTGTATACTGTTATACAGATTATAAAAAATATTGTACAATCACATTATATGACCTAAATTTTAAAATTGTGTTATTGTCAATTTTTTTTATTCTTATATTATTTATATATTGCATTAAATTTATACACAATGTTACAAATATTATACGAGTATTGCACATATTACATACATAGTATTTATATAATGTTGGAGTACCTAGAAATTTAACACGGTTTATTTTGATGATTTTGGTTTTTTCTATCACATTTATATATAGGTATAAATTATATTTTTAGGTACCATTAAACTTAGAACTAACCCAAGTACACTGTCAGTTAGCACTTTTGCATACTAAGTATTGTTTCAATCCAATATATGTATGTATATTTTATATATAAATATAAAATTATAAATATATATACATAATATTATTATTACTCCTGTTATTTATGTACATTACGTACATAATATGAAAAATATAATTGTATGGGTTATTCTCAGGCAAAATTAGATAAGATTCATATACTTACATATAAATGTGTTCATGAACTTAAAACCACTGTAATTAAGTAATAAACCTTATGTTTTTAATTATTACATACCACTTAGGTGAAATATTCCAGTTTTAATGTGAATGCTTTCGGATCGCAATTTTTCGTCGTCTAATATTTATTCGTCTAAGTTTTATTCTTGCGTATACTCTGAAATGAATAAAAACACTTTTATAATTTCAATATTATACAACATAAGGCTAAACCTTATTTATTTAAGGAAAAGATTCCACAAAATCGTGAAAATGATTGTCAATTTCCAGAAAATGATTATTTTGTCGCTAAGTAGTATGTTTTGATCATTTTGGTAAATTGAGGTTTAAATAAAATTGCCCTAGAGAATTCGTGTTTTATTTTCTAAGAAATAAACGAAAACTTGAAATTGGATCCAACATAAAGTACAAACTGACGTGGCCCCAAAGACTGAAAACTGACATGACCCCAAAATTTGATTTATAAATTCTTGCTTTTCCCAAACTTAACTGAATTATTAACTTTCTTGGAGAACACATTCGCGGAATTAGAGTGCTTTTGATCAATCGATCGTGATGCCATTTCGCTCAAAATAATTGCACTACAAACCTTCATAACAGAAGAGCTCATTTTGGGACACAATACTTTCTGCGTTGAATGCAGTACCGATTAAAATATAGTTTTTCTTTAGAATTACCTTTGATGTTAAGATTTGCATATTATAAAAAATCTAAATGGTATGTGTATATGTATACGTTCCCTTCAGGTATACGAACACTTACTTTTTAACATGCATGTTATGTGACCAATTTTATATAAAATAGAAAAAAGAAAATAAAAATATTATTTATGCAAAACCCATCACAACAAAAAATAAAAAAATAAACAAAAATAGAAACTAGGAAAAAGTATAAAGATAATATAAAAGACAAAGACAAAGAATTCAACCATAAAAGCTGATTTTCTTTGGTTGCATTCTGTGTTTTTTTTTCGTTTTCTTCTGATGTGCTGTTTGTTGTGTCCTCTCCTCTCTATATGCCAGAATTTAAATTTTCTTAGCATTTTTCTATATTTTAATGTAAATTCTATGTATGTATGTAGGAATATTATTTTTGACATAAATATATTAAATTCTGTTTCTATTTTCTTATAAAACGAAAAAGAAAAACTTGAATATTACAATTGAGTACAATGACACAGATATATATATAACTACACTATTGTAATGTTTATGAACATTCTTATATTGTATAATAATGCCATGTAAAACATTCCATTGGTATGGTACTAACATAACACTATTTTCGCTCTCTATGTTCATTTTTTCCGTGATGTTATGAATCTTGATATTATTTATGTGTATTTAACTTCACTTTACCTATTCCGTATATACATATTTTCCTCTCTTTTGTTCTTTAATACATTTGAAGAATATAAAAGCTTCTGTACGGTACGGTATGGTGAGTGTCAGTTAGTATTAAAAGTAGAATGATCTATAGTTCCGATATCTTCGCCCTATATTTATTATGTTTACATTCTTTTGAATTGCTATAACAGTGCAATGCAATGTAAGAGATTTTAGAGCCGAAATATTTCTCTAAAAATATTGCATTAATGTGCTTCTTCTTATATGTGTCTTGCATTCATAAGATAGTTTTGTTTTGAATAGAAGTTTTATGTATATTAAAAAATATTGTTTTTTTTTTCATGTTTTTAAAGAAAACTTCTCCTGTGAAAACCATGGCACATTTTCTTTAAAAGAGAATATTCACTTGAGAATCTCAGATGTTATTTTGTTAAAAAGCAAAAAAAAGAATTTTTATTAGAAAGAGTGAACTTTCTTTTTCCATTCTTTTGTACTTGCAATCATAATTTGTTCGCTTTTAACTTTAATCATGTGCAATGCATGTAAATGAAAAGTTGTAACTATCATTCTGTAGTTTTTTTTTCGTGATAGTAATTGTTAAAGAAGAAAAATGTTGTATAGTCGCTGATAATGATGGTAAAATACTGCTGCCGTCATCATTTATAACAAAAAAAACATAACAAAAAAGGAATGAAATTATATTTGTATTTGAAAAAAATAAATTTCAAAAGCAAAAAAAAAAAAGAAACTTCAATAAAACACCGGTGATGAAACAAAATTTTTTTCAGAGTTACGTGCGATTAGAAAGGCATGCATTTTAAAGAAAAAGTTTAAAGAAATTCTTATAGTATTCATATACCTTAAGCATACTTAAAGATCGTTTAGATAAGGGAATCATTCATTGAATATGTGATGCGTCAGACTTTCTTAATATAATGTTGGTATATATTGAAAGTTTTCTACGCTATAAAGAAGTTTGTGACATGGAAAACTTACAATTTGATGTCTGCAAGAAAAGTAATCAATGCCAATAACTTACGAATGGAATTACATTTTGTACGATGGGCTAAAACTTTAATTAATACTTCGATTAATTTACACTCTAATACTTACATATTCTATTGCAAAGATCAGAAAGAATTTCGAAAATTTATGAAAAATATATACATACTTATGTATGTATTAACTGGACATTGTCTGATTTTCGAACTTTCGGGGAGAATGAGACTCCTTGTAACGATCTCTGCTGTGACGACGAAGAGAAAGAGAAGTAGAAGAAAGAGAAGGCTCATCTTCTGTGCTCCAACTATAACCAAAGCTCTATGTTCTCTTTTGATACTGTGAAGACGCGGTTTTCTTGGGCTACTTTTTGCAGAGTTACGAACCAGGCGAATGTAAATTCCAGGGATTAAAATCGATTTATAAGAGAAAAAAGCTGCGTAATCTTAACCAAACTAAACCTGAAGTCATACTTGAAATATTCCAAGAAGAAGGAGAAAACGGTGTCCTTATCAATTTAGAATTAAGAAGAAACAAAAGGAGAAATTCGTTGGGACAAAAATGGGCCTATTTAGCTTAAGTGTAAAATTCAGGTAGCCGCGTCAACCTTCCCTATAAATTTGATATTGAACTTATGAAAACCAGTGAAATCACTAATATTTCGATCACAATTCTTAGAAATATGACAGCGCTATCAATTTAATTTTGTTTAGCGTTGAATGAGAATTATATTGTCTTTTGAATATTTTAAAAACTTTATTTAAAAGAACCTACGCACACCATCGTTTAAAACTATCTGTATTTCAATGTAGGCTTGTATATTTTAAGCTAATTATTTACCATTAACGAACGCATCATCATCATTATAAAATGGTGTACTATTTTGTGCTCAATTTTGACTAATGCCGAGTAAAAAAAATTTTTTCATTGAAAATTATATTTGAATATTCATATACTTACGGTAAAATATTCTTTTAAGAAATTTCGTTTCTTTCTTGTTTGTTTTTTTTTTCTCTTTTATTTTTACATCAGACGTCACGAGACTTTGTGAAATTTTTTGAATTTAAAAAAAAAATGTCGTATATATAAGTAGTTTTTTCAACTTTAAAAACTTTTTCTTTTATTTTCTTCCAGCTTTTCACATACCTACTTTAATATTATGAAATTTCCCATACTTAAAGCAGTTAACTTTTATCTACAATAAATATCTTCAAATTTGTGAAAACTTTTCTTTTTTCTTTCATAAATTTTTGCTCAATTTAGTGTACGATGTGTGTGCACTGCACGCTTTAAGGATATTTCAATTTTTACAATAAATTGATGTACATATAAGTGCAAAATGAGAAGAAATTCCTTTTATTAAAATTGTTTTTCGGATTTGTGGTACATTCCGTTCTCTTCCAATATCTCTGTTCTGCTTCTTTTATATTGTACATAAATAGAGTGTGATAAATTGGGCCCTATAATTTGGTAATACTTGGGTTCTGAGTTTGTAATGTAGAAACTGTTTACACTACGTTTACCCTCAATCCATGTATCTACGTCATTATTACCGTTTCGTCTTCGTATGTGATTGTAGCTTCACAAATGCTTTCATATCTGCATCAATTTATTCCCGAGTTATCAATTCTATCGCTAATTCTGATTGGAATATTGGACTCGTAAAGCTGTTATGTGTTGAAGCAACAATAACCACTTCTAACAACTTGTCAATAGTATCTGCTTATCCACCTAAACTCTAAACTAACTAAACTAAAAGATAATTTAGTTTAAAGTTTAAGTTCAAAAATTTTTTGTTAATTTTTTTACTTTTTTTTATAATACCCAAAAATTTATCCTTATTTTATGTTAATGTACTTGAATTTTGTATGAAAACGAAAATTATTCTAAGTTATAGTAACACACACGATCCTCAATAGTTGTTTTGTATAGGTTCGCAAGTGTAAATGCATCACTTAAATAATTACACTTGTGGCCTGTGTAAGTAATAGTACTATATAGAGCAGTTAATGTTTAAAGATTTATTCGAGGAAGCATGCTTAATTTCATTACTCCACGTTAATGTCATTACTTTCTTTAAAAATTTTAATCTCGTACTAAGAATGAGTTCTTTACTTTGAATTTAATTATGATGTTTTCCGCTGGGTGAGAAAAATTTTAAAGACTTAATTCATATTTTAATGATATTAGAAATGTTCTCTTTCCATTTGTAGTTGTTAAATTCGTTGGACGTCAAATGTACCAACTTGTTCAATTGAAGATACTTAAGACAGATCAATCAATCAGTCACTTAAATTATATTTAAAAGCAAAAGTTTAAAGGAGGCGATTAGATATTCTTGTTTTGATTTTAATATTTAATTGAAACTTTATTGAGAAAGTTAATTAAATTTTAATTTAAATAAGAAATTATAAACTTGTAGAGTGAGTTTAGATGAGAAATATTTTAATTTTGTAATTAATCTATCAAGTAATGCTCTTTTGTTATACCTTCTCCTCCATTGTTTTCATAAATTATTTTTCTCTTTTTACACTTCATTAAAAATTGTTACTGAAAGATAATGGCAATTGATTTCCTTCGTTTATTCTCTTCTTTTTCTCTAACTTACATTTTTCTTTTTACTTCAGAAAACTTTCTGAAACTGAAAATTTCTGATTTTCAATGAGTACATTAATTTTTCATTCATCAACATTTTATTTAATAGTTTAAGATCTAGAAAAAAATTATATGAATAAAGTGTTCTTAAAGAAACAAAAGCGAAAAATTGGAGCAAAGAGCACAATAAAGCTATATGAGATAAAACGAAAGAGAAACATAAAAAAAAAAAGAAATTCTCACATTAATCGCACGCTTCCTCAATTTCCTTATTCAAAATACACTTTTTTTTCACCTCTTTTAGTGCTTGCCTATTGTGGAGTATACACGTATGTGAATGTGTATACTCGATGTTTGCATAGAATATTTCTCAGCTCCATTCATTCAATGATTCATTTATTCATTGCTGTAATAACTTACCAATATCTATATATTTATTGTGGAGGGGATTCCCTATTAATCTTTTATAGTAATTATATTTGTAAGAAGTGAAAATCATCTATTATTCTTCTTTTAAAATACTTTTTAAAGAGTTCATCTTAAGAAAATATAGAAAGTTACAAATAATAGAAAAAAAGAACATAATTTTTCTTCTAATCAACCACAGATACAACCATTACAGATCTAGAATCCTAATGATTCTTATTTTCCTTGCTTTATTAGTCCTATACTACGTTTGTATTTGTATGTATTGGGAAATTAAAATGCAATGAACTTCAGAAATTAATTTCAAAATGAAAACTCTTGATTGTTTTTCCAGTAGAGTGATAAAATGTGTAATATTGAAAAAAAAAAAAAGAATTCTAATGTTTTTTTGAGTGTATTGTTCTTTTATTTTACAGTTTAAGTATTTTACCCCTATTCACAGGCTTTGTTTTAGCACTTCCTTCATATACAATGGTTGTGTTCATCTTAAGAGCTAAGAGTTCACCACACTCCATTTTGCACGTAATTAAATGTGTCATTATAAACAGAAAAATCACTTTCTCTTCCCCGCAATTGGAATCAGCCTGAAGTTTTCAAAAACTAACAAAGGTTTTAACATTTATATTCAAACGAATTTGAAGGTGCATCACCATTTTCTCCCTCACAACACAATATTCCAGAGTTCGTTTGAAGGATTGCCTGTTTGTCTGGCATGTTCACAACGATCAAACAATGGTCTCGTTTAAAGAGATATCCAATTCCTTGTTTAACTTGTTCCGACCGTTATGATCTGAGATAGACTCACTTTATTGCTATATGTTGTACAGAAATAACATATGGTATACGCAAATAACCAGGTAAAATCGTCGGGGATATCTTATGTCTCTTAACTTTATTCTTCAAATGTCTTGTATTCAAGGACCCATACCAAGTTTATCTCAAACTAGCCTGCGACGTGTTTAGTAGATACATACAATTTTGGGTGGACTTGGATGTGTTGGTTTGAAATTCCAACGCTTCTATAAATATTCAAGTGTATAGGAAAACATATTCATAAGCTTGCAAAATACTTGGAAGGAGTGCGTTTAATAATTCTGTAATAACTAACTTGTAACTTTTTAATATTAAGGACTTGACTTTTGTATGAATCTGAGTTCTCTCAAATACACCTGGTGTAATAAGGAATATTGTACATCTGCCATCTGGTACGTTTAAAGTGTTATACACTATTATGTAGCACACATACAATATAACAAATTAAAGTGCAATATATTTTTTAAGTCTTATTAATGTACCATTCAAAGTTGATTATTAAATTTTTACAAAATGTATTGCTTGTCCAGTTTGATAAGTGTTATATAGTATACCTATACACAGTTGTTTTAGTATATATAAGATATTCTACTAATCTATTTTAAAAATATATTTATCTTAATATGCAATTTTGTTTGCTTTTCCTCCTGAATTTTATAAATGTTACATTATAACGTACCGTCAATCTTGAATTTTAGAATATTTTGTAGTATAACAGAACAAACAATGAATTATAACTTCTGGTTTTCGAATAAGACATATTTGGTAATAAACTATATAATATTTTTATGCGATATATTTTTATATAATATTGCAGTTACAGCACTTTTCTAATTTTTAAATCTTGTAAAAGTTAATATACATATACATATGTACATATGTGGTAATTTATTTTTATTTCAAACAACTTTTATTTTACACACTGTTATACTTATTTATTATTTATTTTTTCTGTATATACTTACAAAATTTATTGCAGCAGATGCATTAAATTTTTTTTTTAATAAAAAAAAAGAACATAAATATTGTCATTTCATTAATCTATTAGAAACACGATGAAATATTATTATAATGTTGTATAACAGTATGCAAATAGTAATTATCGTAATGAGTTACAAGAAAGAATGCATCAAATTGTGTATTAAATATAAAAAACAAGTTTGAAAACAAAAGCGAAATATCAGTGTAAACAATGATGATTTGTGACATGACATCAAATGTCAAAACTAATAACGTATTAAAGAAAGTTGTATTAAAATACAAACAATAGACAAAAAAAAGAGTAATAGAAAGAGAAAGAATTATAAAATAATTTCTTTGTAAGTATAACAAACAATAAATAATTAATTATAATATTTGAAATTGAATGCGTTTTATGTGCAATGTGTAATTATTTTGGGGTAATAATTCTATATTAATCATCATTTTTGTGTTGTATGCACTGTCATGTCATTTGGTGTTGCAATATGAACACATAACGTAAGCTATAATTATTTATGCAGTAATTTTATTAATATGAGGTAATTTACTAAATCAGTTATCAGTTTTAATGATTCAAGTTCAAGTAACTAGTGAACAATATGCTACATGCGCTTATTTTTTTAAATAATCAATATTATTAGATATTTTAGTCATTTGTACTGCGGGATCCAAGTATGTGTGACGTATTTAAATTTAATATTCAATTAAAAATGAAAGTCAAATTGCAGCGATTTTAAATCAAGTTTAATCAGGAAGACGTTTATAATTGAAGAAAAAGTAAGGCATATTATTTATTCATTGTACTTGATGAAAATTTGGAGTAATTTTATATTGCTCATCAAATGAATTCGGAGCATATTGACATATTTTTATAAAATCAAGCAATATGCATTAAGAACACTTGATAGAAGTCTCCAATTTTCGGTGTAGGGAAAAAACAACTTGGTTTATCTATCAAACAACCTTGGTTATCAGCCATGGTAAATTGCTATATTCGTAAATAAACCAGTAGTTTTTTAAAAACTAGTAACTCTCTAACCTATATTATATACCTAGAAATGTTTCCGTATTTTACATTGAATATTTAATTTAGAAACTTTTGACAAATTAAGCTAATCGCTTCTTCTCATCAAACTTCTCCGCCCCTTTATTTTAAGATCTCCTCTTGCCGTTATTGTAAATTTTTATTAAAGAAAACTTTAAGTTTTCATTTTAGAAATATTCAAAATATTTTTTGAATAAATTATTCTTGTGCTATGCAAATAGTTTTCTCTTTGTTTTATAAATTATGAGTTTTTGTTTTTTGATTTATGATATGAAATTGAATATGAGTTTTAGAAAAGACACTATTTGTATACTTAACAAAAATTAAAGAATAACAAGTAAAAACGTTTCAATCGGTATAAACCGATTGAATTATACCCTGCACCTTTCGTTATTGTATAGCAATTACTCGAACCTGTGAAATCATTCTATAGAAATATAACCTATAATTGGACATCCGACTGCCAAGTTTCATGAATCTGACTTTATTATTTTTCCAAATATTTAAAGTAAGCTTTTAGACTTGTATGGGGGCTACTCGAACCTGTCAAGCAATTCCATAAAAACTTCACAAATATATCTGATTTATAATCGGACACACAACTGCCAAGTTTCATGAATCTGACTTTATTATTTTTCCAAATATTAAGAATAAGCTTTTAGACTTGTATGGGAGCTACTCGAACCTGTCAAGCAATCCCACCAAAACTTTAGAAATATGTTTGACCTATAATTGGACACACGACTGCCAAGTCTCATGAATTTGACTTTATTATTTTTCCAAATATTTAAAATAAGCTTTTAGACTTGTATGGGAGCTACTCGAACCTGTCAAGCAATTCCACCAAAACTTCAGAAATATATTTGACCCGTAATTGGACACATGACTGTCAAGTTTCATGAATCTGACTTTATTATTTTTCCAAATATTTAAAATTAGCTTCTGGAGTTGTATGGCAGATACCCGAACCTGTCAAGCAATTCCTCTAAAATTTCAGAAATATATTTGACCTATAATTGGACACATGACTGCCAAGTTTCATGAATCTGACTTTATATAAAAAATATAAAAAATTTGCCGTTGGAGTTGTATGGCAGCCACCCGAACCGGTGCAGCTATCCCATTATAATTTTTAAAGCATGTGTAGAATATAATTGGACACACGTATACAAAATTTTATATTTATAGCTTTATTAGTTTTTGAAATATTTAAAATAAACTCTTGGAGTTGTATGGCAGCTACCCGAACCCGTTGTCCGACTTAGTCCAATAACAATAGGGTTCGTCCTTGGCACAAAAGAAAAAACTTGTGAAAGTTTGGTGTCGATTGCATTATTCGTTTTTGAGTTATCGTGCGATCGGACGGATGGACGGACGGACGGACATGTCTAAATCGACGCAGAATTTTACGCTGAGCAAGAATATATATATATGTCCATACCGCAGATGACTCCTTCAAGTAGTTACAAACTCCATACCAAAGTTAATATACCCTTCACGAAGTGCAGGGTATAAAAAATAAAGAAGATTGAAATTTAAATTAAAATTTCAAAATCGAAATCAAAAATTTTTAAATATTGGACATATAAAGAAATTTTGAAGTTTTGATGTCATTTAGAAAATTATTTATAAATTTAGTAATAAGTAACAAAATGGTTTGTAAAGATATTTTTGCCGAATTTAAGCTTATTTTTAAAATTGCTAATTATTTTAAAAGTAATTGAAAGCAATGAACCATAAAAAAGAATTTAAAAGTCCAGAAGGTTCCTCCGACTCAATAGTTTTGTGAATACAATTTTTTTAAATTAAAATTTCAATAAATTTGTGAGGAATTTATGAGGCAAACATTTTCCGACAAAATCTAACCGCAACCATTAATAAGTATTTATTATAAATTAATTCAAGATCTTAAAACCAATTTTCTAATTTAGGAATAATAATTTTTACCAAATAAAATTAAATCAAATAAATTATTTTATAAAAATTATAAAATTAAATTTTTTTTTTTATTTTTCAGGGATTTCAGAATTGCAACCAAAAAATATTTCATTGCAAATACCTAACCTACACATACATATATAGTTCTTAGTATAGAGCTGTAAAGGATAACCAAAAATAAAATATTTTCTATTTAAAACCAAAATATAAATCCTTTACGATAGTAATTTGTATTTGCGGAAGAAACAAGTAACCACCCACCCAGAAGAATAAAAATTTTGTGTAAATAAAGTTGGACAACATTTTTCATAAGTTTATATGAAAATTTTTACAAAATAAAATCAAAAAAAGGAAATTTATTTAATTTTCAAATCAAAATAGGAAAAGAATTGGAATCATAATATTGGTTAAAGAAAATCACAGATTGTATAGATTTGTTGAAAGAAAAACTATGAGATTTAGAGCTGCTAATGGTGTCTCACTTTAAAAACAACTTCTAATAATCCTCAAGTACTTGGATGAAATTTTTATTATATAGAAATTGAAATTTTCAAAAATAACTCAGCAGAACGAATACATTTAATATTTTTAACTGCAATTTAACTAATTCATCTGAATCAGATTTTATTGTTGAAAAATATTGGATCGCTGCACAAATTTTATAATTATATATAAAGAGAAGAAGAAGTACAACTGAAGAAAAGAAAATTCTAATACCAGATATTAGAAGAACCGTGAGAGAAGGTATTCTTGGTAAAAAAAATTCAAGTCATCAGCAAAAAGAGAGAGAAATATTTTAATTTAATGTAAGTACATAAAATATTTATCATATGATATATATACAATCATTCTGACTCTTTTCTTACATTCTCCTTTTTTTAGTTTTTTATTTTTTTTTTCTATAAATTATTATTATTCCTTTTACTATCCTTTTTTTTCTTCTTTCTTTTTTTGGTTGATTTTGTATCCTCTTCAATCCGTTTCATTGTGACTCTCTTTACATTTTATCTATATGCATAACAATAATAATAGTATGTCATGTTTGTGAATAAAATTCCATTCACCATAATTCCAAGATCCTTTACTCGTACTTATACTAATATTGTATAACATAAAAAAATTATTCTATATATTTATAAATATTTAGTATATATATTAATTTAAGCATATTATTATTAAATGTATATACACACACATTTTTATATAATATTATACTCGTATTTGACATAAAAGCGCAAATCATATCGACGCATCACTTCTACTTGTATATTGTAACAGGAATTAACGCATAATGGAACTTTATAATAAGTTTGAAAAGCTATAATCTTATAAAATTTTTTTAAAAAAACTTATAGGATCAACAATGATTTTCCTCCCGAATCATTGAATGAAGACGACTTTTAATGCTTTCCGATATATTTTAAACACATTAGTGGATTCCTTGAAAACTTATTGAAACACACTAATTACAAAAATGTATTCAATTCTCTTTGACGTGATTAGAATTATTGTCTATACATACGAAATACAAGTTGTAGTAAAACAGGAGAGCAAATCTTTGAAATGTTTCTTTGCAAAATACTTTCTGTAACTCATAATTCATTAGACTGGGTATAGTGTTCAAATAATGTCGCACTGTGCATTAATGTTCAATGGTGTAGTAGTTATAGCACCGGTTCTCTAACAATAAATAATCAATATTTTGCAATAATTAGTATAAAGAAAAGCTGCGGCAGGCTGGTTATCACCTAATTAAGTCCAATGACATGTAAAACTGATTCTAGACTTTAGAAGTCAAGGGTAGGGTTCAAGTACTCCCAGGTGGAGACAAAATAGTGCGACATTGCTGTTTACTCTTTAAACTATAATTTATACGGCGTGCCTAATGTGGATTTAAATTATAGCCATTTTGTACGAAATATCGCCAACACTTATTTTAAAGTGATTGCCATTACCTTTGCCCTTATTTTTGACAATTTCTTCATTCACTCTTTATTGTCGAAAAATTTCTTTATCTTCGAAAAAACACATTATTTATGTATATATATACCAATATTATTTATTTCCTTCTCTTTGTACCTACAACCAATATTATAAAAATTGCACTCAAGATTTTTCTAGACAAAATTTCCAAACGTTAAAGTTGAATATCATATTTTTTTTTTAACATTCTCATCTTAAATATTACACTTCTCTTGATGATGCTTGATTTTCAAAAATTTTTATAAGAAAACAGATTGCATCCAATAATGTTATACAAGAAAAGAACATCAATGCTTTTGTTTGATAAAATTGTTATATTCAATAATAACGAATCTATATATTTAACAAAAATATAAAACTATAGGTATAGGGTAATGATAATAATTTTACCTTCAAAGAACTATTTTGTACTCATTCCTGCAAAATATACGTTCGTTATTGATCGAGATTTTTAAATTTTTCCAAAGTCAGTTGAACTGAAACTAAAGCACCGTGTTAAGCTTGTCAGGAAGATTCTTTGTAAAAAAAATATTTGAAAAGCTTATATATCAGTCCGTTTAAAAGCGTTTTTTTTTTTCTGCAACTTTTGTTGAAAAGGTTTTTTTTGAAACAAAAGCCTCATATCGTAAGTCCAAAAAGTGTTTCAAAAAAGATAATTAAATGTGGTGAAAAAGAGCTTGATTGAAAAACTCTTGCAAAGCAGTAGAAATTAAATGCCAAAATTTTAAGCACTGCAGATCAGTAAAGTTTTAAGTTTGGTGTAATGGAGAAAAAGTATATGGCATTATCGTATTAAGGCCGATTACCGTATATGTCTTTATTGTGATCGGAATGTAATTTATATTAATTTTGTCTCTGTTTGAGATTTCCTCTATTTTCTCAATTTAATTCGAGTTTAAAATGCATAATATAAATTTTAATTTAAAAATCATTAAACTTATATCATCTATCGGTTCAATTCAAGTTCAATGTTCTGAACTCAAAATGTTCTACGTTTCTAATATCGAGAGGTTTTAATCTGTTATTCTCTATATTGTAGCATTGAGTTTTACATCTTACAATAATAATAAGAAACTTGAACATGCATTGTATAATGTAATAAAAGCTTAGCGGTTTATTAAAAATAAAACCAAATAAATCCGTATTTAACGATCTGACGAATGTACGTTATGTATATCTTGCATCTTATCAGATTTTTTCCATGTAATTTATTTTTTAAATCTTTATTTTTAATAAAGAACAAGATTTCAAAAACATTTTCTTACGTTTTCATATAATATGGTTTTTACATATTGTAGCAGTTATATGAGATTGTGTAATATGAGTTGTACGAGCTTGAATATTTCTTAAACTATATTACAAAAACTATATAGAACTTTTATATTAGAAATATACGAATGTTGTTACAACAACGTTGTTGTATATATAACATAGACAAAATCGTTTTCTTTAATCACGATGATAGTTCATTTTAGAATTTATAGAAAATTTCAACCAAATTCTGGATAAAAGGTAAATAAATTTTCGTATTTGGCACCATACGTACCTCTGTTTAGCATCCTTGTAAAAATATACTTGTGTATAATATAATGTGACTTTCTTCTTAAATCGTATGAAAACATAGTCAAACGATTCGAATATAAGGTGACCGTTAAAAGTAGCGATCTAACAATTTCGGAAGTCCAAAATTTTAACAAGTGTTAATACTGATAAATGCATAGATGTTTCGATATATCAAAACTATTTTCTATCTTTCTATCCCATCTCGAGTCATCACGTTTAAAAAGTAGTGAAATTTAAATTTTTGGTATATGAGGAGCTCTTGCTTCTTTTGAACTTAAATTCTCTCCAAGAAGGCATATTTTGATTCAAATTTTTTCTTATTTAAGTTATTTAAGTTTTAATAAATGCTTTACTTTATTTTTATTTATAACATATGCTTTACAAATATTGTTTCTTAATTTTTTTTTTTTCCTCGTTCTTGACCGTATCCCTACCTCGTCTATACCTGTCAAATTATGTTATTGGCTATTCACTATACACTTCGTTCTACGGTTCGTGTTTATGATTTATAAAGAACACGTCGCAAACACTGAATCAATATTAAATAAAAAATTCTATACGAATTTTTCTCTACAAATTTATATACGAGTTTAAAACAGCGAAAAAGAAAAATTATTTGCGATGTAGTTAAAGTTTTTTTTTTTTGTCAACTAACTTCTTAAGAAACATAAGAATTTAACATAAAGATTTACAACAAAAGATAAAATTTATATGTAGGTACTATAGGGAATAAGGACATTTTGTACAAAAGCGCGATACAAAAGAGAACAAAAACGGCGAACGTGTTAAAAAAGGAAGATTTTTTTTTATATTTTTTTATGGGTTGCGTTAATGATAACGAAATAAAATGACAACGACAACAGTAATAGCGAAAACAAAAAATTAAACTGGGTGAAAAAATGAACTTTAAATCAGAAAGGAAAAAAACATAGAAATTTGATATTAAGTTTTTAATAAAGTAAAGAATATTCATGAAAATAATTGAAAGGGAAAATAAGAAAATAAAAGATTTAGAAAAGTTTTTAGGATTTATTGGATTTAAAAAATATAAGAAAAAGGTTTTTTGTTACCTGAACAAGTTCGCATAAACTGTGACTTAACAAGAAAAAGGTTGAAAAATATTTATTATAAATTATACGTTTAAAGTGTGTGTGATACCATAGTCGCCAGTATCAAAATCTTTAAATTATAATTAAAATAAAAATAAATACGCGGAAGAGAATTAAATAAAAAAACTGAATTTCGATTTATTTATTCGTGAGTTCAGTTAACATTAGTCTAATAGAACACATGCTCAAATTACAAGTCTTCAACCTTCGTAATGCGGTTCTTAATTAGATTAAAATTCCCACTTAAAAGAGAGAGACAAGAGGAACATATGAGAAGTTAGCAGAATTTGTAAACATTATATTCATTAAAACTGATTAAACAAAATTACCGTTCCGAAATATGAAGAATTCGTAAGGAATTTCTTACAGTTAGCATAATTAAATGTGGCCTTGTCGCGTGCATAATCTTATAGTTTTTAGTGCAACTCTAAAAGATTTAAATATTTTGATGCAACCATTTTAGTTCACGCAATTTTTTGTGTTCAAAAATGATTTCTATTATCTATATCCTTAAGACTGTTCCCAAATTAGTAATGAATATTGTAGCCTTATTTGTACTAGAAGTTCAGCTCGTTCTTTGAATTTAATTCTACACCCAACAATTTTCCTTCCAACATAGAATCGGTCTATTCTCTTTAATAGTTTACTTCGATTAAGGTATGATAATCTTTACTGAATCACAAATTTTTGTTTTCTGGTCTAAATCTAAACCCAAATGTACGCTTCTACAACCAAATTAAAAAAAATAATTTAATATGGAATCGTTATAATTTTCGATTACAATATTTTGATTACTTTCTTGTTTTTACTAGATTATTGCAAGGTCATAAAAGGGAAAATTTATAACTTCGTTTTTTTTAGTTACCTTTTGTTTCTTTTTTATTTTGAACTCTTTTTTTTGTGTTATTTACCTTCTATACAGGTGAAAATAATTTAATATTGTAGATTATTATTGTTTTCTCAGCTTTATATTGTCGATAAAGAATCTGTATGTATTTAAAGTATTAGTCATTCAGTTTGTATACGGTGATAAAATAATAAAAAATCGAAATACTTATTCAGAAAACAATTAACACTGCTGAAATTAATTTTATTTAATCAGCGGGGCGATGAGTGAAGAGTAAAGTACAATTTGGTTTTTCGAATATTTTTTTTTTTTTTTTTTTAGAAATTCTAATCAAATTTATTAATTATAAAGAATCTGTACTGAAGTTTTGCAAATAATCTCAATTCTATTTTAAAAATGCTCTAAATTTATTCGAAATTTGGTAAAACTAAGATTGAAACGCCTAAGTCTTCCGTCTATTTAAAAAAAAAAAATGAAGTTTATCAGATAAAAAAATCTGTTCCAAAAATTTTGCCTCCTGTGAGGATTGAACTCACGACCCCAGGTTTACAAGACCTGTGCTCTCCCACTGAGCTAAAGAGGCTTATATCCAAACTAGAGGAAATTTTATATTAAAGCACTAAATAATAATATTTATTTTTCTTTTTACACTTAAGTATCTTTGTTTTGTTTTTCTTTTCGCTATCTTTTCTAGAGATCAACTCATACATATTTCATTGCGATAGTTGAGTGAGTACCAGATAAATAAATTATTTTAAAAATATTTGATTTTATGTATTTGTATTTGTTAATTTGTGGGACAATTATTATCAATATGTTTATATTTTGAACGAAAACTAGAATAAATTTAATTAAAGTGGAAGGTTGCCAGAATTATTTGCAGAAATATTTTTTATATTTGAATACCTTAGTCTACCATAATTGCTTTACTTAAATTATCCTATAGAATATTATGTAATATTCTAGAGGAAACGTATTTTAAGGTCAAGCTTGAATTATGGCTTACAAAATATCACAGTCTGCGATTTATAGTGTGTTGTTCTCAGGGTTGTCATGCTGTTGAAGAGCTTATTAACTGCTTCTTGAATGCCTCTTGAATGCCAATGCTTCTATGTAGCTGCCACTTATTTTGTCTAAGATGGTGATTTCGCTATTACAGCATTCTTTTCCATAGAGCTTTTTATATAAAATCATGACTCTAGGTGTAAGTCGTTTACTTTAGCAATTTGTACAAAAATTTTTATTTTTAAGAAATTTTTTGTACATTTCCTTTCGTTTTATTTTTTAAAGCTGACCTACAATTTGCTTTTCTCGTTTATTTTCCAAAACACAACTAAGAATTTCCATTTTTTATTATATTTTCACCACAATCACAGATATTAAAGGAAAATGAAATTGGGTCAAACCGATGGTTTGTATTGTAGCACTTTTTGCTACGTCAGCTTTTTGCGTTTACAGAAATTTGAAAAAAGTTGCGGTTTCAGAAATATAAAGTGTCAAAAATTCAAATTTTACAAATTTCAAGAGGCGATAACTTGAGAGGGGGTGGAGATGGAAAAAAATTTTCTTCTAACGAAATGAGGCATTTATTAGTGTCTAAAAGCCCTTAAATTTCAGGCTTCTACAGGTTGGGGTCTAGAAGAAAAATCGATATCAAAAATTTGGAAAACGGACTTTAGATAACGGTAAATTTGAACGGCCATTTTGTTTTTCTAAAGTTTAACTATATTATACCACGCTAGGGGAAGCAAGCCACTGCCTTTCTGCGCTTGCAAAATTTGAAAAATGCTTATGGTTTCACTGCACTAAATAGTTAAAAAATGGCATTTTTAGAGTTTTGGGGGGTATAACTCCTAGAGGGGGGGAGATATGTAAAAATTTTGTTCTACGAAAATAAGTTCCTAGTAAAGATCTATATACATGTAAAATTTCAGCTTTCTATCTTCAAGGGTGTAGAAGTTTTGTAAACAGACAGGCGGACGAAAGGACGGACGGATGGACAGACAGACAGACAGAGTAAAACTAATAAGTACTTTTTTTCAAAAAATTTTTGGAAAAGTGCTAAAAAGTAAAATAATAATAACGAATATATAAAAAAAATTTTAAAAAACACGGACAGAATGTTAACATAGTAATTTGTGTATAATAGGATGCCACCTAGGGTTATTTCGAAGTAATATGAGATTTTAAAAGTATAAAAAAAAAAAAAATCCGAAAAATGGCAAATTGTCGTGTAGAAACTCTTAGAATGGTAGCAATGCAACCAATTTTTTTTTTTACACATTTTATTTTACTATAATAGTATCGCGTTTAGGTATGAGGTGACAAAATGACCGAACCACAAGCAAAATTCAATTTGTTTTTCTCAGTAAATCCTAGAATTAAACTCAGTTGAAAGGAATAAGAATACTATATAAAGTTTACATTTATTATTTAAAGATTTTATTACAGCTATTATGAAAAGGTTGTATAAAGAGGAGGCATTGTACATAATGTTTTAACAGTAAATACTGTAATAAAATGAGTTGTAAACGAAGGCCATTAAATGGTTGAACTTTATAATTATTAGAAAATTTTCAATTTTATATAGAAAATCCTGCAAAAAAAAAAAATTTATTTCGTAAATTTGAAATTTTCAAAATAAGATTTGTGGGATAAGATGATTTTCCTTTTATAGGTTAAAATTACTTCGAAATGTTTTTTACCGTGGTATAGTTAAACAGTTATGGAAGCTTTTAAGTCATAATATTTTTGGAAGTGATTTAGAAGGATAAAAGTTTTCTAAAGAAATTTATGAAATCAATTCGGGACAATATATATTATTCTGGAGCCAATTCAAATGCATGAAAAGAACATATTAAGTAGTAATTGTGTTAACAGCATCAGACCAAACATATCTAGATTTCTAAGAGAAGATGGAAAGACTCAATAATCAGATTCTCTTCGCTCTTAATGGCTCCTTCAAGTCACTAAAATTGAATTTCTACCACATTATGTGCGTACTAGTAGCAGATAAATTAAAAAGTTTGCGACAAGTTTAGCTAAAATATTCACTTTCCTTAGAATAAACCATTCTTTAATCTAAACTAGAATTCCGTTTAGTGTGACGTGTCGCACTAGTATGTGTCTGACACACAACCTCCCAGAATTCTAATATTCTAACAGCTTCCTTATTTCACTTCAAAAATATTTTCAAAGTTTGAATATTTTACAGTGTTTCCGCAATGAATCCCTAAAAATAAAGATTTAAATTTAAAAATACTTCAAAAATTTATAAGAAAATATTGCAGAAAATGCAACAAGTAAACGTATGTAAGTATTATTATAACTACAATCTACATAATCTTGGCTTTACAACATTGAATTAAATTTTTCCAATGTTGTCATAGTTTCGCTTTACTTATCTCTTTAGTGCAATATTATTTTAAAAGAAAATCCAAAGAATAATATTGAAAAATATTTTAAAACTACAAAAGAAACTTGAAGATTTTCCTAATATTTGTTTATTAAATTTCATATACCAAGTTGCTAGAAAGCGTTTTTCCATTCTCCATTCAAATTCTCAATAACATTTTTCATTATTATAGTTTATGAAGGAAAAACAAAGTTTTCCCATTTATCTTTAAATTTTTCATTGGAAATTTGTACTGATTTAAGGTTTCTATATTTTTTTTAATTCCTTTTTGTTTATTTTCTTGCATTCTTTAATAAGTTTTCCTCCGAATTTTCTTTTTACTTTATTTTTTTGCATTGAATGTTGTGGTTTTTCATTTGAAGAAAAAATAATTTGTAGTGTAGGTAGCTATGTATGTATATGTATGTACAAATACTTTTAATAATTCAGTTATTTGAAATTTTATGAAGAATTGATTTTCTAGCGAAATGAAATGAAAATTGTAATATTTTGCAAGTCTCTCATTGAGCTATGGCCGTTCGAGTAACAGGAACCATTTATTTTGTATGCTACGTTACGCTGTCAGTCATTTGGGTTATATCTGAAAAGTGGTGTTGAGCTACGCAATTTTTGAAATTCGCGTAAGTTAATTAAACTGTCGTGCAGAGACAGAAATTGGACAGAATTCGAAAATTTTGCTCTAATATATAGGGGTTCCACCAAAGCAAGTAGAATATCACGATATGTGGTGTTTAGAGAAATTTTTGAAAATCCGTTTGTAATATCTTTAAATACTATTAAAGAAATTCGCAAGGAACTCCGATAAAACCCTGATTATGTCATATACAGTAACCAAAGGTTGATTATCAACATCGTAAAACAAAAATGTTACCCACGTTCAAGTCCATAGTCTTTAACAGCCACATCTTCCAGAAAAAAAAATTGTGGTCTTCCCATGTAGATGTATAAGTGAGAAAAGTGCAGTTCAGTAGAAGAAATCATCACTTAGAGCTAGCTCAACTCAGTCTTGTTATAGGATCATGGTCTAGCAAATGGAATAGATGGAGATTTCAGTGGAGTGTATATTTCCAATATACAAGTAAATCATCTGGAAAAGGAAAGACGGGTTCACTTTTGATCAATCTTATTAAATTTATTTTTCATCTTGAATGGAAATTTCTTTTCCCGGGCTAATAGCACATAATATTTTTCAGTACTAGAAAAAATATTCATTCATAATTATTTATCCGTATACTTACCTTTTTTTTCTCTTGTAATTTTCATAAAAATTTTAATCTGTATTATGTCAGCGCGGTCAAAATGGCAAAGAAAATACTAAAAAAAAAAAAAAACAAATTCAAACAAACAAAAATACGTGTAAATCTACATAAAACAATAAAAGTAAAAAGGTGTTTGTTACAGTGCGGTTATTTTGTCTTCCAGCTGACCGAGGCGTTCGAATGGAAATTAACATTTTCTCTTTATACAATTATTATAAAAGTTTAAAAAGGTCAATTTTCATACATGTGTTCCATAGTGTAAAGATAAATTATTTCATATGTTTTTAACATTGGGCCACAATATTAACATTAAAAATATTATAAGAAATGAAAATTTTATATGCTACCTCAATAGAGGAAATTTGTCTTATAGTGTACAAAGTATAAAAAAAATAGCATAAATTATTGATCTTTATCCGTTTAAATCTTTTCGCTTTAAAAAATATTTTAGAAAACAAAAAAAAAAACTTTTAATGAAGTTTATCGATTGACAAGAGATAATGACGGTATATGGAGGTGATTTTTATAATTTTTGGTATTATTTTCGATATTTTTAGGTGAATTGAACGATTAAAATTAATTTTATTAATCGGTTTTATGAATGCCACCTTCAAGTAATTAATCTTCTCAGTTTTTTCTTTAATAATTAGATTTTTTTTGTCTAATGTAGTGATGCGAAGAGAAGAGCTTTTGTTTGTTAAAGGATTAAAAAAAAAACCGGATAATTAAATTTTGGGTAACAAAAGTATAAAAAGGGTACAGTTCTTAAATTTACCGAAAATTTTGGCATCATGAGGAAAGATTTCAAAAGAAAAACTCAAAAATTACAGGTATGAATAGTAGTTTTTACCTGAATAATGAATTATGTTGCTCGAATGCTATGAATCGTGTTTTATTTCAAATATGTGAACCTGGCATAATTTGGGAATAATTAATTTTTAGCATTTTTCCAAAAGTTTTTTGAAAAAAAGTTCTTATTAGTTTCACTCTGTCCGTCCGTCCGTCCGTCCGCCTGACCGTGTGTCTGTTTACAAAACTTCTACACCCTTGAAGATAGAAACCTGAAATTTTATATGTACATAGATCTTTACTAGAAACTTATTTCCGTAGAACAAAATATTTATCTATCTCCCCCCCTCTAGAAGTTATATCCCCCCAAAATCCTGAAAATGACCTTATTTAACTATTTGTTGCAATGAAACCATACTCATTTTCGAAATTTTGCAAACGCATAAAGACAGCGGCTTGCTTCGCCTAGCGTGGTATACTATAGTTAAACTTTAGAAAACAAAATGGCCGTTCAAATTAACCGTTATCTAAAGTCCTCTTCAAATTTTTGATTTCGTTTTTCTTCTAGACCCCAGCTTGTAGGACCTTGAAATTTTAGGAACTTTTAGACATTAACAAAACGTTTATTTCGTTAGAGGAAAATTTTTTTCCATCTCCACCCCCTCTCAAGTTATTGCATCTTGAAATTTGTAAAATTTGAATTTTTGACACCTTATATTTCCGAAACCGCAAGCTTTTTCAAATTTCTATAAACGCAAAAACCTAACGGTAAATTCCATGACATTAAAAAATATAATTATTTTTCTTAACTCATACAATTAACCCTTAAAATCGAGCATTATGTTAACCCCACACTATATGAATGAAAATAATTTTAATAGTGTGATAGGTAGGTATACATGTACCGTATTTAAAAGCAGAATTTTCACTTGTTAAAGGAAAAAGTGCTACAATACAAACCACTGGTTTGACCCAACTTTATTAAATAAAATTTGGGTATTTTGGTTTTTAAGTCAATAAAACATAAGAAAAAACAACGAATTCTGGTTACATAAATTGTTTTTCGAAAACGGTTTTCCACAAAGAAAATTTTGAAATAATGGTCTACCGCCATTAATGTTCCGCTTTCGTATATTCCGTTAACCTTTGTTTTGATTTCGGTTTCGCAGTGCTACTTTTAATTAAACGAAAAAAACCTTTTTGGAAGAAGTTTGAATTTTCTGAGAGTTAAAAGCTTTCAAAGGAATTCCTTGATATCAAACGGCAACATTTGTTTTTGGCTATTATAATTTTTTGTATTTAATTAAGTAATTGAGACTATAAAAAACATCATTAATCAATTAGCAATTTTTATTCAATTTCAAACTGGAATATCAATAGTCTAAAGCTATTTAATTCCGGTAATCCAAAATGAATCATTCTAATTTGTCTAATATATTTTTATATTAAACAAAAAGGATCTTTCTTATAAATACACAATAATATCCGGTAATGACCTATAAACAATTCAAGTTCTAGATTTAAATTTAAATTGCCTTTTTTTTCCAAATACTTATTCGAGCATTATGTATGTATAACATAACTTTCTAAATTCCTAATACAAAACAGTTAATTTTATTTCGATTAAAATATCCAATTTAATAAATAATAAAAACACATATTCTCAACATTATTAAGTCAATAACTTTTTGAAATATATTATAGAATATTTGGCAATTAAAATGCTATAATAACACAATAAAAATATTTTTAAACAAATCAAGAAAAGCAAAAATAGAATAAATATGTTAAAAGAAGAACCGGAACCACCTATTAGGTGCCTAATATTAAAATATTCAATTATTATTTAAAATAGTTTTGCTCTTAGTATAGTTAATTATTACGGAAAAAATGCAGATGAGAAAAAAACGACAGCAAAAATTTAATCGAATTTTTGACTTGATTAAAAAACGACATTTATCGATATCGAATGTTCATGGAATCGAATTTGCCAATAAAAATAACAAAAACAAACCAAGTTCTTATATTATTAAAAATAAAGATTGTGGCGCCAATTTTATGATTTATAAATATTTTTATTTGCTTCTCTTTCACATAATTTCAGGATCCAAAATTTTTATTTATTCTATTTAGAATGGGATTTTTTGTTTTCTGAAATTCTTTATTGATTCCATATTAAAGTATAGAGAGATTCATGTTGAGTAAAATTCAATATTGATTTGACTGGCTTTCATTAAAGTAGTATAAGTACTAAGTGTAGAAAATTTCTAAATTCAGTAGCATTTAGAACTCAAATTGAAATTGATGAATTTTAATAAATAAATTTTAACTAAACTTAACATATAAAAATAATTTTTATACATTTATATAAGTGTTAAATAAATTTAACGAAAAATTTTTTAAACAATATCGATAATTACAAAAAGGAAACTATTTTTACTCTTTGCGAGTATCTGTCTCTATTCTTTTTGATTTTTGCGAGTATCTGTCTCTGGGTGGGACCATACTGGTCACGTGGAGCTGGGCAAGTGTGGCGGGCTGGACGAGCGATCGAAGATTTGCGTCCTATAATTGTACGCTCAATGTAGGCCTATGTAGTGCTAGAAAAACGGCACATTTGTGTCAATTGCCATATGGTGGAACTGTTGCAAGGGCTACGTGGGCCAACCAATTCTCAAAATATATAGGATATGAGAGCAGAGAGCTCAAATATTTTCTATGAAATTTCCCACGGGCTCCTATTGGAACTGTTGCACCGGTTACGTGGGCCAACCAATTCTCAAAATATATAGGATATGAGAACTCCAATATTTTCTATGGAATTTCCCATGGGCTCCTATTGGAAATCCAATATATATAAGATATTTAATAGTAAAATAAATATTTTACTGTTATATTATTTTTGACATTGACATAACGTTTCTTTCACAAAAATGACGTATCTATCTTGGGAAAGAGAAGAAAAATGTTGTTGAAAATTTGAAATTGTTTTGACAATATTATGACAGCCTAGTATTGATTGTGTCAAATGTCAAATCCCTTCATTTTGCGTTTGCTTCAAAATTTATTTCATATTTTTCTGTTCGGGATCTCTCTCTCCTTTTCTCCAAATTCATAAAACTGATAAATTTATTATGAATTAATTATTAGTTTATTATTAATTTTGTTTTTCGAAAGAGGTGTTTTTGATATTAAGAGTCAAAAGTTTTTGAATATAAAAAGAAAATTCTAAAGAATTTTAATTGAAAAAAAAAATGAAACCATGTACAAAAATAAACGATAATAATGATTTATTGTTTTTCAAAAATTAAATTTAAATATTTTTGCACGAAAAAAAGAAGAATTAATTATAATAACTTGTAGAATTGAACGGGATGAATCAAGTTCCGTTAGATTTGAAATTGAATAGAACTGTCTTTCAATTTATTAATCGAAAACAACAAAATAACATTAAATGAACGTAAATATTTGCTAAAAAAATACTAATTTGAAAACTAATTTTTTTGGTTTTTAAAACTTTTAATATCATAATTAAACCATAGAATAATCAAGCTTAAAAGTTATAATTAAACTTGATTTTTATCTACAGAGTTTAAAAGTTACTTAGCAACTGTTTATGGGTTTTTTGGTTTTACTTGTTGCTTTTTCTATAATTAAAACTCATTTTTAAATTTTAATTAAGACAACAACTTTAAATGATAGTGTTATTTTTTTTCCCTGCAAATTTATAATTGATGTTTAATTTTTTTTCGATTTTTTATTGTGTTATTTTTGCTTCTTTATTAATAATTAGATTTAAAATTGGTGTTTGATTATTCCAAAAATTCTTGTCATAAATAACATGTCAGATTTATTGTATGAAGCGTTAAATTATGTTAAAAGCGTTAAAAGCAAAACATTAAATTACTTTAAGCTGCAAATCTCTTATTCATTGTGTTGCGAACAATTGCGCGTTAATTTGGGGTTATTATTAGCCGATTATCACAAAGTGATTATTAATAGAATGTTTTGTAAAATGAATATTGAGTAAAATGTAAGAAATTGAGTTTTTTGCTATATCGCTCAAAAATTTAGTTTTAGAGATTTGTAAAATTATAAATCTTTTTTAAAGAAGTATGGGATTAAATTCTCATTTTCATATTTAAAATTGTTTATCTCCCTAATGCATTTTCCCAACAGTTTTCAAAATATCGAGAAAATTTTTGAAACTCTAAAACGAAGTGTAATCGATCTATTTACTCTTTTTGCTTACATTTTCACAAACAGTGAAATACATTGAGTTGAAATATTCATTTCGTACGTTTCACATCAAAAATTAAGTTTTACGCAATTGTCAAAGAATTTGTGTTTTTTACGATATGTCAGACGACATATCGAATTGGACGACAATACGGTATGGGCGGACGAATTTATATATGTATATCCGTTTTAACGTTTTTTATAATTTCTCTCAAATAAAACAGTACTGAAAAAATAGGTAAAAAATTTCACTTATATTTGAAGTTTTGCATGTTATAATATTATGTTCATTTGTTATACATTACAAAATCATTGGGCCATTGAGATTATTAAGCATGTAACAGAAATATCTTTTGTCTTTTAAAAATTAATTAAATTTTTGTCAAAAATTTTCACTCTTTTTCCCTTTTTAATATTAAAAAATTTGATATTTAAAAAATAATTTATAATTTTTTATTACTAAATATATGTAGCAGTAATAATTAATTTTTTTTAAATAATATTTTTAATTTTATTCAAATGTAAATAATTTTGTTTTTAACAATTAAATCGAATTTTACTTTTATGTTTTAAACGAGCACTCTGAATTCAATTTTAGTAGAAATTGCACCCAATATAGCATCTAAATTTTTTAATAATTCAAATTTTTTTAAAAAAGTTAAATGAAAAATTAACGAAAAGCAAAAAAAAAAAACAAAAATTTCGAAAATCATTTTCAGATTTTTATTTTATAAATAAATCTTTACTTTCAAGACATTCTTATAAATATTCCACATTAAAGAATTCGTTAAATTTGTTTGTTCATTAATAATTTTTACACTTAAGTAGTAATTAATAAAAAATATTTCTCTTTGTGTTTCAGTTTTTAGTTGCTTTTTTTTTATAGTTTATACAATTTACCTACTATAACATTAAAAATTTTTTGATTTTTTGTTCATTTTTCTCCTATAAATGCAATCTATGAACTTTCACATTTTAAAGAAAATGTCCAGCGCTTAACAGTACTTTAAAATTTCTTACGATATTAACTTACGATATTAATTTACGATATTATTTTACGATATCATTTACGATATTTTTCATAAGAATTCGATATTTTTTATGAGATTAACTAATTAACATCTTGTGAATAAAAAAGTACTGTAAGACGTAAAAAATTCAAATAAAAGAATTTCATCTAAACATCAAGTACGAGTAGATTTAAAATTGTTATTTTAAAAAAAAAACTCAATTTTATTTTTTGATATAAATATTTCAGATCCTGATATTTCATAAATTGAATTTTTGAAAAACTGTTCGACTTATAAAAAATTAGAAATATTGTTGAGCTTTCAGTGTTAGAATGAGAGCTTCTAATATTTTATGAAAAAGAAACATAATTTAAATGCTCGTTGTGGAGAATTTTAAAATTTTATTTTAAGAATTTAAACTATTATTTTAAGAATTCGAATTTTAAACAAGTTCAGATTAATTTGTATCTTACATACCTCTGCATATTTGAAAGTTCAAATACAGTTTGTGCATTAAATAATCTCGAACATTTAAAATAAATTGATTTTAAATTTTGTTTGGCGATTAAAAGCTTAATTTTTCAAAATCATTACCAATACTAGACAAAAAAGTTACTGAAGCCGGCGCTGGAATATTTCTTTAATTATATATTTTTCTTTTCCATTAAAATGTGTCAAAAGACAATTATTTTTTTTTTATGTTTTTTTTTTAATCTATTAACTTTTTCCCCTAATTTTTTAAAAAATTTTTTTAATCTTAATTTTTTTATAAACCAAGAAAACAAAATCTTAATTGTTTTTTAATTTTATTTTTTTTCTATTTTTTTTTTATATTTTACTTTTGGGACCATTACCTATGCTTTTTTGGCCTATATTATATTTTGCCTACCTATTATTTTGTAGTGAATTGAAAATTCATAATATTTATTTGGAGTTTTCATTTAAAAAAAAAAGTAAATACCCGACACCCATTAAAAACTTTTTTTTGAATCAAAACCGATAACAAAAAAATCAGTCAAAATTGATAAGAAACGTGAAAAATCGCCTGTCAAAACGACAGCATCAAGAACCTCAACAATGTCTTCAACATTGGAATATCTTGAAAGTAAAGAAAAATCTGATGATGATGGTTTATCACGTGAAAATCGATTGGAATTTTTGATGAAAAAATTAGTATATGAAAGTGAATGTAAAACTAATTTGAAAATTAATAGAAAACTTGATTTACTTGAAAAAAATATAGGCGATAGATATGATAAACGTTTAAAAAGGATTGAAAAAAAGGTTAGTGCATTATATAAAAAAAAAATTATTAATGCATGCTCTAACTTATTAAAATATTTAAAAAAACAAAGAATACCAATTAATTTTTATTATGCATGACCTTTATTTGAAAATATTATGTAACAATTATCGCATTTTGATTGAAAATAATTTAACATACGAGTATCACAGACGCATAATATATTCGTACAAATCAGCTTATCTGCTAATCCATAACCGTGACTAATTGTAAAATTGCTTTTCTAACTCTTTAATTTTCCGATTTTCAAAAAAATTAAACTGGAGCTCCTAAATATATGTATTTACGATATAACAATAACATTAAACTTTACGCGGTAGATTTTCAAATAATCTAAATTTAATTTGAAATTACATAATTTTAAACAGTAACTTGCAAAAAACTAAAACATTCTCCTAATTTGTTTATCAAAAATTGTTAGTCACTTTGACAGTAATGCAATTACATAATTACTTAATGATAATCTTTCAAGTTTTAGCTAATGCGCTTCGTATGTTAATCGTAATGAA
Source organism: Condylostylus longicornis (assembly GCF_029603195.1). Classification (NCBI taxonomy): domain Eukaryota; kingdom Metazoa; phylum Arthropoda; class Insecta; order Diptera; family Dolichopodidae; genus Condylostylus; species Condylostylus longicornis. The sequence goes on from NW_026577982.1 coordinate 5,152,715, forward strand.
CTCACCATATTTTAACTAATGTTTCTTAAGACAAAACATTTAAATAACTTAAACGCAAGAGAGTATTTTAATTTTTTAAAGATTATTCTTTTTTTAATACACATTCAAATTAACTCGTGCAACTGTGAAAACTTGTTATAATTAACAAATTATTTTATAAAGATTTATAGCTGGTATCGTCGAATAAAATAAATTTTTATTTAAGTTGCAATAATTTTTTATTTTCAAAATTGACCTTATATTTATAGTTTTATAGCGTTTAAGCGTTCAAGAGTTGTTGAATGAAAATTTAATTTGAAATTGCCATGTTTTTCAATATAATTTAGTTTTTTCTTAAGCTAAGTCAAATAGATTAAATAGGTAAAAAAGTTATAACTGTATTCTGTCCTAGAAAGGAGTTCTGCATTTTTCCTTTTTTATTTAAATTAGCTAAAAAAATTTTTGTTTTGTTATATAATACTATTAGTAATAGTAATAGTAGTAGTAGTAGTAAAAATGGGGGCCACATCCTAGCACCCACGAGAAGCGCACGCACTAGTTCAACAATAAGGTCCTTTGGCAACCATCAAATAAACACCAGACAACCTCCATATAATACAAAATCAAAAAACCATCTACCGAAACCAATCAACCTCCTTGGCGGATCTTAGGAACTGCGGAAGAGGCTCTTTCAGCAAATTCTCCAGGTCGTCATAAAGAAGCCAACCCGGATACGTTTCCTTTTCTTCATATTGGGCGAACGGGTTCTAATAAATAAGTTTTGCTAACATACATTGACTGGATTCGGCTTCCAATTTTGTAGGAAAAGTCCTCAAAGCAATGTATTTTTTTTCCTTTACACCATTGCACATTTAGAAATAATTTTTTTAAAAAACTTTGATTTTTCAAACTGTTTTTATATGAAATTTGTGTGCAATGAAAAATTTAATATTAATTACTAAATTTCTTTCTGATTTTCTAACACTACTAATCTTACTTGTATTTAATTATATAGATGTAAACTTTATTACTTTTATTATAAAATTCACTGATTTGTCATAATATTTTTGCTATTACCTACTTACATATGTGTTATGTCAATGATCTAAGCAGCATTTCTAATAATATTTCTATAAAAGCAACTTGTATACACTTGCATTACAAGCTACAATAACATTTAATTTGACAACAATTTTTTTTGTACCTCTTTTATTTCTCATTTTGTCGCCAGTTTTTTTTTTCTCTTTTGCTTTTATTATTTAAAAGTGACCGCAAAGACCACTTTTTAATAAAAATAAATATAAAAAAAAAATTTTTTTTATTTACTTTCTCTTAACAAGCTACTAATTTAACAAGTTTAATAAATTTCTTAATTAAGAGTTATAGCAACACATGCATAATGTATAATCATCACGTTCAATGTCATCGGGAAATATGTAATTAAAATTTTAATTTTAAACAATAATGTTTAGAGCAACAACAATAATAATAGTAATTAGTAAATTACCCACATACATAATATTTACAAGAATATTTATGTTTAAAAGAAGGTATGCATTATAAAAATGTTTGCAAAAGGCAGGCAGAAACACACTCATACATTCGATAATATTAAAATTTTTAAAATTTCAACTACTTGTACATCCGTAAATTGTATTAAATCGACATTAATAATTTTATAGAATAAAATCAGCATATCGTATTCTCTTACTCTTTTAAAGTATGTATGTGCATAAGATTGATCTCCTCAAGAAATGATTGCATACTTACAGGGTCTTAAACCATTTTGTGCTTTAATAAAATTGTAGCATTGTAGTAAATAAGAACAACTACATTTCCACACGTAAATTTGTTTAAAGTTTACAAAATTGTATGTTTTCGAATATACTTTTTTATATGGAAGTTTAATGTCGAATCCACATAAGTCGTATTTCCTAAAATATATTAGAAAATTTTTATACTACGTAAGTTTATATAGCTCTTTTCTTGAAAATTACCTTGGCAATTATTAGTGTTTCGCAAAATCAAAAATTTAATTTTAAAAAAATTCAGAGTTAAAACTGGAAATCTAACATGGAAATAGCACTCCTTTTATCTTACAACTTATTCGAATATGAAGGTTAAAATTCCGATAAGTCACTATCCCACTATTATATGATCATATTTTTAAAGAAATTCTAATAAAAATGATGTCTTTTATATGACGCTTCTCAATAGTTTTTATTGTATTATCTAAAATTATTATAATTTTAACAAATATTTTTAGGTCCATACACTGTAAAATATATAGGTAATTAAATTTTTTTCAAGACATCGTCTACATCTGAGTGAGAACATAGAATTAATAAATTACATATAGAAATTTGCATAATTCTGCAATGTATTTTTCTACACTATAAATTTAGTTCGAGATCTTGAAAAGTATTCAAACTTAATGGAAGGCACGACAATCTTTATGTACAAAATAATTAAGAAAATAATTACAACTTCTACTTATAATATATAAAATATTCTTGCAAAAAATATTTAGTTTTAAAATAATTTAGAAACAACTACATTTAAGATAATTGTAAAAATTCTCTAAGATTTAATAAAAAACAAAAACTTGCTATTAAATTCATTGTTGCCTTGAAATAATTTAATTATTTCTAATTTAAGCTAAATTCAGTCAAGTTAAGAATGTTAAAAATTCTAAATTCTATATGATGAATTATATTGAATGAGTTATGAGCTCAGTGGTTAGTACATCGGCTCGTTGAATTTAATATTAAAAAAAATTAATCGCGACTGTATAATATTGTAGTTTTGGCATTGGTCTAGTATTTTGTGATAGTTGTTTTTTTATTAAACTCATTAAGAAAGGTAGAAAAAGCTCCATAAAAATAAAATTAATTATATTTGTTTGACTCAATACGCAACATAGGACGCGTAAGCTCTACATTATCACAACAATATTTTTAACAAAAAATTTTCATATTTGATTTTTATTTTAAAGTTTTAATCAAAATTTTAATAGCTTAAAGTTCACATCTACTTATAAATTAATTGAAATTTAATATTAAATTTTTTTAATTTTCTTCTTCTAGGTAAGTGTCAGACAACAAATTATATTTGCGGGTTAATTACAAGAACATAATATTGAGTGGTAAGTACAAATTCATTATTTTCATTAAAGATTCAAAGTACATTAAAGATTCTTGAATAAAATTTAAAATTTTTTTTAGGTTTTCCATTCTTTTACCTAATACAATCTGATATTCTATTAAGTATTCTATTGTATATAAAACTCTAGTGTTATGTATGTTATAATGTTGATATTTTATACCTTGAGCTTATCGATTACATAAAATACATGCATAATTTTGTTAACCTACATGGAAAATAATGACTTGAAATTTGAACTCAATTAAAATTTATTTTATAGTCGAGCCCAACATTTTATTACAATTCTGAAAGAAATTTTTTCGAATTTTAATAATTTTTCAGTGCTTAAATGAAAATTTATACTTTGTACCATTTCCAAAAAACAAAGAGTAAAAATTTATAAAATCAGTCACGAATTAGTTCAATTCATTAAGAAACAAATCATGTAAAATGACTGTCAGCCGATCATGAGATGGAATAATGACCAAAAAAAGAAATTAAAGAAATTTCAAGAGTTGCAATTACAATAACACAAAAAGCATGAGGTCATAGAACTTTGATTAGCTTTATTTATAAAGTCGCGATGTACGCAGCCAGATTTTAAGATGGCATGGTGTTATCCTTTCATTTTGGTAACTTTAATTAACAAATGGTAACAATTAGGTATAACCCGATTTGACTAGGGTATAAATTTGTTCACAATTCAAGCACAGCTTGGATGAAAATTAATTTCTTCAAAGCATGAATTTATTTTATAATATTATAAAATTCAAACAAAGTCAATTTCAAAGAAATTAATACTTTTCAAAAATTATTATCCAAATTTTAAGACACTGTTGTATTGAATTTGATTGACAATCTCTGTACAAAGTAAAATACTAATTAAAATTAAATTATAGGTTAAAATTGAATAATTTTTTCCATTTAATGAAGACTCTTTTTTAATAAAATTTTATTCAAATGTTCCTTCTCCTTTATTATTCTGTAGTATTCAAAATATTTTCTTTCAAATGTAGATGCAGTTGTAAATAATTATTTTTTAATAATGATTTTGCAATACAAAAGCGTCAAGTATATAAAAAGTATTCGTTGTTAATAACATACTGCAATTACTACAGCCAATAAAAACTTTATATACCCTACATTTTTAATGTTAGTAATTTCACGAATTTGAAATCAACATGATAGGAATTAAAATTTAAAACACATACCTACTAAATGTACTTTTCTAAACTTTAGTAAGACAGTAAATCCAATTTAGTGATGCCAAATTTTTTTGTTTGTTTCATAGATTGTAGGGTTGTAGATTCGTCAAAATTGAATAACAGCGCACCGAGACCGAGCTGTACTCGAACAACTTGTGAGGCTCGGAGGACCACAACTCCGCCGTCGTGAGAGCAAAACACTCGCCCATAAGGCATACTAAAGTCTACTTATCTTTCTCACAGAACATGCAAGCGTCTTCATTTTCCAAGCCAAGGCTGCTGAGGTGTCCCCTAAGTCTGCAGTGACCCGACAAAACCCAAGTGAAAATTATCACGTAGTTCTTGCCCATCCCTTTAATTTTCTTACATCGCTTCTGGTCGTAATCTCCTACAAACTCCTTGGCATGGCGAAGCCTGGGAGGACTTCTTCAGTGCTCCAACCGCCTCTTCTCTGATTCCTTTCTTAGTTCCAAACGAATAATATGTGGCCCACTGTTTCATTTCTCAGCACACGAATTGATAAAACATCATACAAAGCATGTACATAGGTTCTAAAATATTTTTTTAAGTGTAGGGTATAAATCAGTTTAATTTTAATGATCAACTGGTTGGTACGCTTTTGCATTTTACGAGTTTAATTTACTTTTTAATTTTGCATAAACGCGAAAATTTCGTTAAACCTTAGTGAAAATTTTACTCCATTATTTGAAATTTCCAATTTTGAAAAATATAATTATTAAGTATCTGCCATTTAATTAACTTTTTGCTAAAGGCTAAAAACAAAACTGAATGAATCAAATATCATTAATCAAATACGATTATTTTTCCATTGTTAATAAAATATCATGAAAAGGATGAATACTTTGATCCAAAACAGTGTAAATTATTACAAAAAAGTACACCCAAGTCAATGGAACACCACACAAACGCTCGTAATAATTTTGAATTCCATGCCCTTTTCTGTAGCATTAAACTTAAATAACAAAACAAAAGGTAATCGACGAACTATGATAAAAAAAATCAATCATTAAAATCTTCAAATCAGAGTAAAACAAAAGACTTGTTCATCTTTAGTGTGTTATACAAATTGTGTGTTAAGAATCATGGTATTAAAATTAAATTAAAATCAAAACCCTAAAAATAAAAACAACGAATTTTAGTTATTTTGAATTTCCAAAAAGGCAGTCGAATTAACAACTTTTTATTATGCATTTTACATTTTAATTTAAGTGTTACCGTGTGGTTTTTTGTTCATGGATTTTTATGTAAACGCACCTAAGAACTTATTTAGGGGTTAGAATCAATTTTCATTCAGTTGTATTCATTTTTATCCCACAGTGTAGTGGATAAAAATGGATTCCTACCAATGGATTTGGTAGAAAGCTTTAGGTCTCTCCTTCTTATGATACCTTCACTAGGATATTGCAAGACAACCATGTTTTTGCATTTTTAATCCAGCCAATCATTATGAGATTTCAAGAAGCGCCAACATTCTTATTCATTCTGAATTCCTCCTTCAATTAATCTAAAAATTTAATTATTATTATAATTCATAGCACCATAGAATATGAAAACAATTTCAAATGAAACCTTGTTTCCGTCGTGCTTCCTAACAGTACAAAGGCTTCTCTGTTGTATAAATTGAAATTGTCCCTCAAAATTACTCGGCAAATACTTGATACTACTTAATTATTTAACATTGGTCACTTCTTTTTATACAAATATAAAATCATTATTGTTTTTCTTGTCTTTTTTTATTTTATTGCTCATTATCATCTGTTTTGTTTTGATTCAGTGTTCATCGTAAAAATTGCGGTTAAAACGGTTATTAAATAACAACAATATTTTCGTTTTTAATCAAAATGTGTGTGTGTGTTGGTGAGCGGAGTGGAATTATTTTTATTATACTTTTTTATTAGTTTAACAGTATAATAACCGTATGTATCATATATTGTATAGTTTATAATAATAAAGAAGCTTAAGTCTATGATCTGACATGAATTTGAAGTGATAATTTTTAAATTACTGTATTAAAGATTAAATCTTTGTAATATTAAATTTTATTCAAGGTTTTTTTTTTTGGTCAATTAAAGTCGACCAATAAATATTTTATAGTTGAGTCGATAAGCATGATCAATGAGGTTTTTGTCATCGGTAGTTTTTTTCAAATTTGCTCTTGTCCAAGAAATAAAGGAAACCGATTCTTTTTAAAAATAATTTTCTAAAACTATTTTCACTTCTCCATACGAGTATGTAGCCTGGCTACCATTTTTACGAACTACCACTTTAATTTTTATACGAATTTAAGAAAATTATGTTCTAATGTTTCGGTTCCTATGGCATAAATAGTACCACGTTTTCCTATCTAAATTCTTCAAAAATATCAACTGTAAATTGGATTTTACTTTATTTTAAATTGAAAATCAATGTATGTAAGTGTTCACTTGTATATAATTTCTAATGCATTATTGTGTTGCTTTCTCCTTTACACCATATCAAAAAGTTAATTTACTTTCTAGCTACATACATCACATATAAACATACATATTGAGTTAAAACTAAATAAATTACATTAAAGTTCACTTTTTCCGATTTATAAATTCATGCCCGCACATATGCATATGAGAGTATACACTTGTTAAATTAATTTAAATAGAGAAAATAAATTTTCAGTATTTTCTCTTTAGATCTCAGATGCTATCACATAACTTATCTCGATTACGATGATCAAATGCATGTACATATATAGAAGATATATGTAGAGATGTAGGTTTTATAATATCAAAAATCATTTTCAGTATTGCTCGTATTTTATTTCAATTCTTATAATTAAATTTAAAGTCACTGTTTTTTTACTACTTTGAAATTCATGCTCGCATATAGCAAATTGCAATTTTTATTTAATTTAAATTGTAAATTTCTTTTCGAAATAAAATTAGTTATTTAATTGTTATCGATTTATTTTTTATGAACTTAAGTGAACTTTATAACGTATGTAATGGAAATTTAAATTTATAAATTATTCTTATCAATTTTAAATCTGAATAGTTATAGATATTCTTGCGCGTGATTTTGAATAATAATTTTTGTGCTTCTTCGGTATTTTCGTTCAAAACATGAGGACTGAACCAATAGCAAAGGGTTTTAGTTAAATTTTTTATGCCGGAGACTGAATAACTGCAAAATGACTACAACAAACAAATGAACTTGCAAAATGAAATTGCAAAATATTGCATTGTAATACACTTTTCACCAACGATGGAGTGATTGTGGCGCCGGTTCTTCAAACAAAACTGAGGCAAGCTAATCACTCGAAGTTTAAACTCAAAGATTTACGAAATTGAAATTACAATCTAAGATGGCATGCAACATGCCACTCTTCTAGGGATCTGTAAATTCATAAAATGAATTTTGAAGCAAGAAGCTTTTGAATAAATACGGCTCACAGACGTTGCATTAAAAGCATAATCTTAAAAGACACAACGAACAAGGTGTAGATTTTCTGAAGTAAATAAAATGATTGAAATGCTTTATATATGACGTAGTGGACTACCTATGGTAAAATTTGCCCTAATTCTCAGTGAATTACCCCTTATCACTTTCAGATCTGAATTATTCTGAAATCGTGTAATTATCCTCCACTTGTCATATTATAGTATTTTAAGTTAATAACAATAAAATTACAGAATTTCAACAATTTGAATTGATTTCGGTTCACGGGCCTGATGTTCCATTTGGTTTCTATTTTAATCGAGATTTTATTAAAAAGCAAAAGAAAATTCAGAAAAAATAATTTGATGTGAGTCTATTGTATAAGAAACACATAAAATCTTTTAATTTCTTTTTTATTTTTAAAATATTTCAAACTCTTCGAAGAAATCCAAAACATATTGGAAGTATAGGTACACCTAAAAGAAAAAGAAACCCATCATTAACTTAATTAAGTTTAATATAAAATTGAAAATAAATGAAGTAGTCGATGACCACTACCACGCATCCCATTTCTTCATTTTGATTAATTTAATATGTTTTTTAAGTAACTCCCACAAATTTATGCATGTGTATATAAATTATACAAAGTATAGCTATGCCTTTTTTTAAATACTCACAGCTAGAAAACACAACATCTCATAGGAGATGAAACGAAAAGAAATTGTAATAAACCAGCTTGAAATATTAAAAATCACCGAAACAAAAAAATGTTTGTATGTATGTATATCAAAAAAATCTCTATGATTCAATCTAATCAATTGTTTAATCTACCCACAATATGTTTTATTTTTTATTTGATTTCAAAATTACAACCATTTCCAAATGCATCATGTGGAATTTGAGTAAATTAATCAACATTGGACTGAAATCACTTCCCCCTTCACAAATAATTTCACATTAATAAAATATCAAATGAGAAAAAAATGTTTAAATGTAACAAAGAATACCTTAAAGAAAATTTATGGTTATAGGCAGCACTATAAGATTTACTGTTAAAACATTATTACTGTTATAATAAGATTTATTTTATTTGACTGAATTGATTATACCGTTAATTAATCTTAATGTCTAATTTAAAATTTTTATTAACATAATAATTTATTGCCCGATAGAACTTTAAATTTTAAATTTCATTAAAAGCTTCTTAAATACATACATACGTCGAAACTCGAAGGAATACATACATACATCGAAACTCGAAAGACATACACATATCAAGAATATGATTTTCGTAAATGTTATTGACGAGGTCTGATTTGGATGTCCATAATTTTTCTACACGTTTTTGAGCACAGTTAATCGTGCCTATGACATTAATAACACGAAAATATTGGTGTTCAAAGCTGTTGATGTTTCATCAGCATAGCTTGACGAAGCCAATTGGAAGATTAACAGGAAATAGTTTTAAAAGTTTATATTTAATCAATTTGAAAATAGGCTAATATTTGTAACTCAATCGATAGATTCACTATTGCACGGAGTCAAAAGCCATTCTTATTTATGGTGAGGTAACCCATCTGCATATAAAATAAGGGATTTCGAACCTGTCTTTGCATGAAATAAGTTTTGATGATTCCTCTAATGTATAAATCCTCTCGTGTGATTCGCTTTATCTCCAAAATGAATTTTTCTCCAAATTAAGTAATGAATGCCCATTATATATTATGCCCTTTTTTCTATAACAAATTTCAAATTGACGGTAAGTTTGTTATGCACTACATATTGTACAGGTATGCACATTAAAAAAAAATTCATTAAAAAAATATTTTTTGACTACCTGATGCTTTTTACTGTTTGCTATTACAAAAGACGTATTTTTTCAATGTGGTTTGAAGAATACATTATTTATGAATGAAATTGAACATGTGATACACATATATACGTATACTACGTAGCATAACATTTTTTGTTATTATCTGGTATTAGTCAGGTGACGAAAGACTTTTGAACTTAATGATAAGTTCAATTTCCTATTGTACATACAACTAAAAGCATAAAATACTAATTTCAATTCAGTTTTTCTGCCTTCAAGCAAATATGATCCAAATATGTAATATCTGGATCGTATCAATGCTTCATATAAACTGAAATGAAACTTTAAATTTTTTCCCCTACATTCGTTCTAATTTAATAGCAAATGCTCCTCAATGACACTCCGATCCCCAGACAGCTCTGAATTCAAAGAGAAAATTAGTGAATTAAAACGACAAAATTTCAGTCCAATTTAACTCTTATTTTTATAAGTTTGATCTTCAAAAGATTCATCAAAACGAATTCATAGTTCAGTTGTGGCTGTATTATAGATGTAATTCCTTGATTAGAGAAATTTTTCACGTTAAATTTCGTTTTTCTTAAAAAAAAAAAAATTCACAATTACGTACTTGAACTCATGTGTGTATAGGAGAAGGAAATATAAAATTAACAATTTTAATATAAACTGTTACAAATTGTTTCTCGAATGAAATAACATTAGTCGAGTCTGTTATACTTAAAATAAAGCAGAAAATTACTTTGATTAAAATAAAAATATCAGTCAGAAAATTTCGCAAATTATGATTTCAATCTTTCTTTACGACTTCACACTGTCATTTTTCCCATTCATTACCGACCGTATTGTGTAAACAATAGGTAGGTTATGTGATGGCAACAAATTTTGCATATCGAGTTTTCGGTGGGAACGTACTTCTCCATAGTAGGGAAGTGTAAATAAACTATTTTTAGCAACCTGTCGGTCTGTCGGTCTGTCGGTCTGTCGGTCTGTCCGTCTGTCGGTCTGTGTGTGCACGCGTGTATCTCAAGTTCGGCTGAACCGATTTTGATGAAATTTTATATGCAAGTTTATTTCCACCATGGCACGGATCGATCAACTTTTGGTATATATCAGGCCTCGGGAACTGCACTTTTTAGCGGGCCTGTTTTACATTTTTGAGCATATTGAAGAACATATTCAACCGATTTACTTGAAATTTCATATATAAGTTTTGCTCTACCGGCGATGAAACCTCCGAACTTTTGGAAGAAATCAGGCGTCAGCAACTGGACGTTTACTACGGGCCAAATATACATTTTTGTGTATATAAAGAGAAATAATCAACCGATTTCATTGAAATTTAATATATAAATTCCTCGTATGAAAACTATGAACATGTAAATTTTTTGGAAAGATCAGGGCTCGAAAACTGATTTGCGGGCCGATTTTACATTTTTCACCATTTTGAAGAAAATATTCAACCGATTTACTTGAAATTTCATATATGAGCTTTGTTTGACCATCCGTGAAAATTCCTAGCTTTTGGAATAAATCAGGCATCGGCAACTGGACGTTTACTACGGACCAAATATACATTTTTGTGTATATAAAGAGAAATAATCAACCGATTTCATTGAAATTTAATATTTGAGTTCCTCGTATTAAAACAATGAACATGTAAATTTTTTGGAAAGATCAGGGCTCGAAAACTGATTTGCGGGCCGATTTTACATTTTTCACCATTTTGAAGAAAATATTCAACCGATTTACTTGAAATTTCATATATGAGCTTTGTTTGACCATCCGTGAAAATTCCTAGCTTTTGGAATAAATCAGGCATCGGCAACTAGACGTTTACTACGGGCCAAACATACACTTTTGTGTATATAAAGATAATAAATTTTTTGGAAAGATCAGGGCTCGAAAACTGATCTGCGGGCCGATTTTACATTTTTCACCATATCTACGGAACGAATTGATGGAGTTTCTTGAAATTTGATATTTGAGTTCTGGTTGTTACCGAAACTAACTGGCGAGCATTTCAGGGAATTCGGGTAGCACAAAGCGAAACTCTATTAAGAGCCAAATTTACATTTTTCTAGGTATGTTAACTATAAGCTTACTAATGTCCTAAAAATTGGAAAGAAGTATTTAACAGACATTTTTATAATATTCTGTAACACTTTCACTTAACTAGACAATACACATTGCGGTCGGTTATGTGCTGACCACATCAGATTTTTTTTTATTTATTTAAGAGCGTTATATTGTATGAAAGCAAAGACATGACAAATGTGATCGCGTTACGAATTTTTTATATTTCATTTCAAAATTTATGCTTTAGTATTACTGAATATGATTAAGTGAATTTCATCAAGATCTCAGCAGAAATTTACATAACAATTATTTTGTTAACTTTATGAATAATAAATAATCTTAACTTTGATGGCATAATAATTTGTATTTAGTGTACGTGTACAACAATAATATGAAAACTGTCTTTGTACACAATTTAAAATTTATAATTTTAAAGAAAAGTAGAGCAAATTGAGGTTTGTGTCATATTTAGAACATTCTTCATTGAATATGAAAATTTAAAGATTTCTTTGGATTTTTGAAAAATAAAATTAACGTTGTATTAGAACAGTCGTGAATAGTCATTAAGATGGTGTTAATTTTTATTAATTTTTACAATTTTACCGAGACTGCCAAGTAGCTTCTCAACGAATTGGCGGATCAGTTTTAAATTAACCTGATTGTGGTTCTAGAACACAGTGGAATCCAAGAAATTGCTGGGCAGATGAGCTAGCGCGGGATGTGACGATTCCTGAGGTTCTACCTTACTGACCTGTGTACAATTTTTCATAAATCGTTACTAGAATGTTTTCTCTTATCGTGATAATAATTTGTATTTTTGAAAATACACCTGCTTGTTATATTATTTCGATGACGCATCTCTTATACTCATGTTCGGCGCTGGTGAATTTAAGTCAAAGATTCCTTGGATTTAAATCTCATTTCTTCTAGCGAGCTACGGACTTATCGAATGTAAGGCTAGCGACCCTAGTCGGTTTTTGGCATTCAGACTGTTCAGATGAAGGTAAAGACCAATCTTTTTTCTGGTTGTGTACTAAAAGCGCTGTTATGCTGTAGAATAAAATTTGATTAAATACACTCAATTGACTCTTTAAGAAGAAAAGATGTAATGGAACAAATTTAATAAATTATAATTATGAAAATAATTTGATAACCTTTAATACTTCTTTTTAATTATTTGATATTTAAAAAAAATTCACAGTGCTGTGACATATTAATGAGTGAATTTTGACGCGAAGAAATTTTGATGATATTTTTAAAGTTTGTACTTTTGACATATAAACAAAAATAAAAATCCAAAAACCATACGGGCTCTGTACGTTTGAGTTATTGATAAGGCGTGTGGAGGACGGGTATGTAATAGTAAGATGTCGGTTAAATGTCATACGCAGATATGCAAATAAGACTAAAAGAATTGCAAAAAAACGGCAGAGTTGGGGTGAAGTAAACCTCAGTAAAAATAAATGAAGTGGTAAGGGTTACGGTAAGGAGAACGTGGGCTGATATGACTTGAGTGATATAGGCGTTTTAAAAATCCTTACATATTATAAAAGTTCTGACTCTAGCATATAAATAGCAATGGTTTTATTAGGGATGCTGATTAAATAAAATAAAAACGCAACGGCTTTAAAGCAAAAGAACTACATTTGGATGGATCATATTTCAGATGAGAAAGACCGTCAACAGGGTGTGATTGTGAAAAGTATGATTGCGGGGATTGAGAAATTCAATTAAAATTCTCCTAAAGATTCTCTGTTACTAAAAAATACTCGAAGAGTATATATAAAAATAATTTTGTTATGCAAATTACTTTTTATAATCTTGCGTTGAGTACTATCTACTTAATAATATGGAAACAGAATGTAAATTTTATTCAATATTTTTCACGAGACAAACACATAGTACTTTAATTTTACTTCTATGGAAAGCTTAATGTTATACGAAATTTTTTTAGAGATTCAGTCAAATAATACTATAATACTTAAATAGTAAACGAGAAAGAAAAACGAATAAAAATTATAATAAAATTAAAATAAGAGCGAGGGAAAAAAAATGAAAAAGCATAAAATTTGTCAAAATTATAATTGTTATATAACATTAATTATCACAATAATTTTATTGAAATTAATTTCAATGACAAACGCCAGTCCAAAAGTATTTAATAATGAACAAAATCTCACTGAAGCAAATGTTCTACAAGAACTTGAGAAGCGAATGTCAGCTATAATGGACACTAGTGTTGATCCATGTGAGGATTTTTATGAATATGCCTGTGGTAATTTCGAAACCTATATAAATTATACTACATTTTCGAATAGTATAAATATTGTTGATCATACAATTAAAAATCATTTACATAATAAATTTCTTAAAATGATTAGCAATACAACAACGACAACAACAACTGAAAATTCTGATAATTTACAAAAGATTAAAAATTATTACAGTGCCTGTATAACAACTGATATTTTTTCATATAAAAAAGTTCCAGAATATTTGGATTTAATTCGTGAATATGGTGATTTTCCTGCTCTAAACCCAATATGGAATGAAACTCAATTTGATTATATAAAAATGTTAGCGAATGTTGATAAATTTTTTGGAATTAATAAAGTGTTTATATACTTGGAACGTATCGAAATCAATGAGATGTCATTCGATGACACAAAGAAATTTTATTTAGATTTTTTACCACAAATTGGATTTACAGGAATTCCATTTAATTTAGAAGATTTTTTATATAAAAATACAACAAATTTTTTATTAAATATTGAAATTATGGAATTATATTTGAAAATGTATGATGTTCAAAATACAAAAATTATAACAGATTCGATTATGGAATTTTTTGAAAAATTGGTAAATATTTCGGAAAATTTACAACAAGATGAATTTTATTACAATTTCAGTGAAAACGATGAAATTAAAATTTATGAAATAGAAAATTGTAATTTTAATTTAAGCCACTATTTCCAATATTATACGGATGATAAAAATTTTAACATTTCAAATCTTTATTTCGGAAATTTTTGGTATTTAAATGAATTGGGTAATATTCTAAATTCAACGGAAAAATCAATTATTGCAAATTTTTTGTCATTGAAATTACTGTCGGTTCTTCATGATGAATTAGAATTTCCTAAAAAATTAAAAACAAAATTTTGTTTAAATAAAATAATAAAAGATTTGAATTTTATAATTGGTGAAATTTACATAAAAGAACAGAATATTAACAATGAAACTGTTAAATATTTAACAGAAATTATAACAGAAATAAAAATAACATTAAATGAGAAAATATCAACAGTAAATTGGTTAAATGAATTGAGTAAAGAGAATTTCTTAAAAAAATTAAATGATATGAGAATTTTCCCGGGGAATTATGATTTTCCAATAATAGAAAATTTGAGAAATATTCAAAAAAATGTTAAAATCACTTCAAATTATTATTTAAATAATATTAATTTGAAAAAAATCAAATCATCATTGGATATATCAGAATTGATTCAAACAAAAAATATTACAGTCCCCAGAGATTTAATGAATCCAATGGTATTCTTTGCAATCAATGATCAATTTATAAATACCGTTTATTTATCAACAATATTATTAAATCCAGGATTATATCATCAAAAATATCCTTTAGCTGTTAATTATGGTGGAATTGGTCAATTAATTGGACATGAAATATTTCATGCTTTCGATCCAAATGGTATTCTTTGTGATATTCTACTTGAAAATTGTACACTTTTTGAGAATAATAAAGAAAATTTTTATAAAAAACATATGGGATGCCTTAAAGAACAATATGAACATTTTAAATATCCTGAAGCTAATGCTATTATAAATGTTGATAGAACATTAGAAGAAAATTTTGCTGATTCAGCTGGTGTTCGTATTGCATATTATGCATTTAAGAGACATTATGAAAAATTGAAAAATGAATCTGTATCTGGAAATAATCAATTTAATTTAATGCCAATTTTAAATTTTACTATTGATGAATTATATTTTGTTGCACAAGCACAAACACATTGTTCTACAATTAATTTTTATAGTTTATTTAATAATAGATTTTCTTATCATGCAACACCAATGGCTAGAGTAAATGGTGCTTTTCAAAATCTTGAAGATTTTTCGAAATATTTTAAATGTAAAGAAGGATCGAAGATGAATCCAATTAAAAAATGTGTACTATTTTGAAAATATAAACAAACTTAAATTAAAAAGTGCTCTTTTTTTTTACAGAAGAAATTTTCTATTCACTTTAGAAATCAGAAATAATTTTGAATTTTTTTTGTTTCACCTTAAAATCTCGAAAGACTGTCAGACGAAGAAATGGTAGTCGTAGATTTAAACTCACTAAAAACAATCACCGATCGAACAACAAGCGATCGAAAGTAGCTAATTTTTTTCCAAATTTATTCAAATTTTCTTTAACCTTTGATTCGGTACACAATAGTACTAAAATTATAAAATTGTCGTAATTTAAATCACCTGACAGCGTATTTACAAACACGTTTTCGATTGTCAACCATAGACTAGAGACGTTTTCATATTGGCAATTCAGTGTATCCTTTTTTTATGATCTGTAACACATCTGTGTTAATTAATAGAGCTCTTCTGTTTCCGAAACTTACAGAGTGAGTGACAGTTGGAATTTAAGGAGCAAAATTGAATATTTAACCACTATTAAGTAACTAATGATAATATGTTTGGCTTAAAGATTTTTGGTTTTGAAAGACTTAACCTTTGCAAGATGCTCAAATAAATGATATTTTTAATCTTATCGTTTAATTAATCGCAGAATTCTCAAATTTTTCTTTAACAATATAATATTATTAATTCAAATTCTAATAAACGCAATAATAAAAATTAATATTGTGAAAACAAATTTAATGTAATTTAATTCAAAAAACTCGCAATAAAACCATAGACTTATAAACATTAACATAAATATTTCTGTAAAAAAAAATGCATTATTGAAATTTATTTCGTCTGCAAAATTCAGACTTCTAAATTCTAAAAAAAAAAAATTAAACTAGGTTACCATATTGTTTAAGCAATAAAGAAAAATTTAGAACGATTAATTGAAATTAAATATTAAATAATAAAAACGAAACGCAGTTGAATATTCTCAAATAAATCAAATTTAATTTACGCATGTAATAAAATACTTTACAAGAATAATAATAATTTTCATATAGAAAATATAATCATCAAATCATTTTATTAAGGTCTATAATGCAATAATTTGCATTTTGAATATGGTAAAATAAAATCATTCACAATAACAAAGAATGGCAACGACATCAAGAGAGAAAATACCCGGAATAGAAAATTTAATCAAAAGAATATTCTCTTCTATGAGTAGAAGGTACGCAAGATGGAACTGATATCGTGTTGTATACCATTAAAAAAAATGCTTTAACTAGATCCAATTCTCGTTTCTTTTCATCTTACTATAATAAAACTATGGTTAATCTTAATAATTTAGTTATTTGATAACCATTCTATTGACAACATATTATTGTGTTACGCAATTTATTCATAAATATTATGAATAGATCTTCATACACGCGTCTTTGCAAAACCAAATCTAGAAAAGCGAATTGTGAAAAGTTCATCAATTAAAAATAGAATAACAATGAAAATTATTATAATATTATTCTTAATATTGCCAACCTATATCAATTCTTCAAATATTATAAAATTCAATGATGATCAAATTAAATTAATAAAAATACAAAATAGATTAAGTAAAAAAATTCTAGCCATTATGGATAATAAAACTGATCCTTGTGATAATTTTTATGAATATGCATGTGGAAATTGGGAAAATTATTTAGAAAATCAAAAATATCCGATAACAAATGAATATCCAGTTGTCAATACATTTTATACAATTGAAAATGAACTTATTAAAAGGATTAATAAAATAATGAAGAAAAAATATCAAAAAATACCAGAAAATTTAATAAACATTCAAAAATATTATAATGCTTGTATTACAAGTGATATTTTCATTCATAAAAATTCATCTGAATATCTTAATCTTTTACAGAATATTATTGAACTTAAGAGCACAAATAATAATTCAAATAAATTTGATTATATTAAAATTATAGCAGAAGTTGATAAATATTTTTCAGGAAAAGGAATATTTTTTGAAATTAAAATTACAAACTATTATCCTTTTAATATTATAATTGAAAAATCAGCACATATTGGAATTGGAAAATTTTCTTTGAAATCGAAAAATTTTATTGGAAAAGATAATGATCGTTTGTATTTAATTAATAAAGATTTAATGAAATTTTATTTGAATAATTATGGAATCGATACAACGAATGAATTAATTGAGAAAATTATGGATTTTTTAGGGAAATTTTCGAAAATATTGGAATTAGAATATAAAATTAATAATTTCGAACATGATAAATTACCAACATGCTATTATAATTTCTCGAAATACTTGCAAATCTTAACTGGAATTAATTTTAATGATTCTTCACTATTTTCGAAAACAATCAATCATAAGCCTAAAATAATAATTTATTTAAATAATTTAAAATATTTGCTGGATACAACAGAGACAATTGTTATAAAATATTATTTTGCATTAAAATTACTTGACAGATTACACACAGAACACAGATTTCCACCGAAACACTATAAACGATATTGTATTCTGAAATTAATACAAGATTATAGTTTTGTTATTGGTGATTTATATTATAAGGAATATATTAATTTAAATTTAAATTCGAATATACAAAAAATTTGGTTAAATTTAAAGGACTCTTTAATATCAATGATAAAATTATCAAATTGGATGGATAATATAACACGTGATAATTTTTTATATAAAACAAATTCAATGAAATTATTTTTAAGTAATATTACAGAATTTAATTATAAATATTATTTAGATATACAAAAATCTATTAATATACAAAATAATTATTATATAAATAATATTAATTTAATAAAAAAATTAACTGAAATTTATTTTTATCCTTATATTATACAACAATTAAATAATCGAACATTTCAAAATTCAAATGAATTAAATATAATGGAAATAAATGCTGAATATGATTTTTATAAAAATTCAATTTATATTTATTCAGCTATTTTAAATTGTGATCTTTATAATCAATATTATCCATTATTTATTAATTATGGTGGTATTGGTAATATTATTGGACATGAAATGTCACATGCATTCGATACATTCGGTATTAATTTCGAAATACGAAAAATTTATAATCGAATTTTAAGTAATCGTAATATACAATTATATTGGAAAAATATTCAATGTTTAATGGAATATTATGAAAATTTAAAATTTCCTGAATTTAATTTTAATACAAAAATTAATTATCGGACAATACATGAAAGTATCGCTGATAGTATTGGTGTTAAAATATCATATTATGCATTTAAAAAATCATATGAAAAATATAAAATTATTCATGATAGAAATTTATTATCACAATATTTAAATTTAACAGCATATCAATTATATTTTATTGCATATGCACAAAAATTTTGTACAACATTAAATTTACAAAATATTTTCGAATATGAAATGTCAAAATATCCAATTGGTATTGTAAGGGTTAATGCCGCTTTACAAAATTTTAATGAATTCTCAAATGTTTTTAATTGTAAGAAAAATACTAAAATGAATCCAATAGAAAAATGTTCAATTTTATAAAATATTTTGTTATACTGCAAATTAACGTAACCGTAGTAAAACTTTAAAAACAACTGCATTCTAGCCTCGATTTTTTCACTCCGCAGTTTGCTTTCTTACTGCATAGTTAAAACCTATCTTAAGCAATTTGAATCTTGCTACATTCTATAAATTTTTTATTCTATTTAATGTTGATCACAAATACAATGCAGTACAACATTAATATCGCATTTTGGATGTCAGGAATACTTGCAAAACCAATTTGTTACAATAAAAAAAATACAAAAAAATTTTTTTTAACATTTACTTAACAAATATTTTATTTACGATTAAAATATTATATAATTTATTAAATAATACTATTATAATAAAATTATAATAAAAAATTAATAAAACTTATTTTATTGTATGAATTGATTTATTGTATTATAAAATATTAAAATTAATAATAAATAATTAAAATTTCTAATAACAGCAGAATTCTCGAAAGCAGAATATTTCTTCGGTGCAATAATTTCTATAACTGTAAAAGCAATAAATATTTATTTTTAAGTAAAACATCAATTAAAATTTGTATGAATAAATAGAAAAATATATTCACCTCCACCATTCCCCATACAATAATATCCACCATCATATTCTGTTAAATTTGGGCAATCCGAAACATCATCAATTAAATCTTCATTAATATAATAACTTTTTGGTGGCACATAACCATTTGAAAATTTAAAAATTCCAATTAAAATAATTGTTATAATTAGTATTAATGTAAAATTAACATTATAATTAAATGACATTTTTAATTATAAAACTATTTAGAATAAAATTAAAATATCACAATCACAAAATGTTCTATAAAAACATGTCTGTTTGAATTGAATGTTTAAAAATTACTAAATCACATTTATATTCATACGTATATAAAAATAATAACTTTCAAATGATTGATTTTAAATTTTGAATGTCAATAATAATTATTATATTATAGTTACTTTAATGGTATAAGTAGAATTTCCTACTTCGATTTTTAAAATCGATATCATTATAATATTTAAGGGTTTTCTGTAGAAGATTTCCTGAAAAAATAACTTCAGCGAATCTCTTTGTCATCTTTTTGGAAATTTGTTAAAAAATCCATATTTCCATTGCTGCAGTTTCTTATTATTCTTCTTGAGTCATGAGTGTTTATAGAACTCATGTTGGTTTTGACACTATGTACTTTTGATAGTACTCAATTTTCATTATTAATATTAACTAACATGTGTCAAAAAAGGTGTTACCTTTCTTTGAAAAATTGCCACAGATTTGAATATTTCAATAGAGATTAACAAGTTGAACGAAATTTTCCCATACAGCGCTACAATGAGCTACACAGAAATTTTAAATTGTCACAATTAACATTTCCATTAATTTTGACATTCACAATACGAGTAATACGCAATTTCGTCATTATTACTAAATATCGATAGACTGCCAGACGTTTTTCATTAAAATGAAAATTATGTAAAATATTTTTGCATTTTGAATTAGTTTGCTAAATTCTTATGTCAATGTGCTAAAATAAACTGATAAGAATTTTTTTTTATGATTGTTTAGTCAATTTTTTGAATAACGCAATTTCTAAAAAATTTTCGGCTCATTTCAAACAAAAATCATGTATTTTTATTTATTTTTTATTAATCGTCACAAATTATCAAAGGTTTTTTTTTTTGCAAAATAAAGAAAACAAAAACAAAAACCGCAACACATTGCTTTACACGCTTGTTTTTACTGATAAGATATGCTCATTTTCCAATTTATGAAACATTCATCAAAAAAGTTGAACATTCAATTTGTTAGACAAAACTTATAATTTTTTTTTTTTTGATTATTTTTATTTAAATGTTATCATTTTGCAATTTGTTATCTCTTTGTGATTTAGTACAAATTTAAGGTTGCCATCATATAGTGAAAATCTTTAAATTCAGATTACTTTTGGGGAAAACTGAAAGTATGTAATAATAATAAATTTCCAATATTATTCTTAGGTCTACATAGAAAATATTGTTGACTTTGATTTACAAAAAATTTAAACTTCTATGCGAATACGGAAAACAAATTTATTTGACAAAATTTCGGAAAATATGGAAATTTCGTTCTATTACAAGAAGAATGTCGAACTAATTATAAATTTCTCAAGTCTTTTTATTTGAATTAAAATGATTTTATTAAAGAAAGTTTAAGTGTTGCTATTAAGTATAGCTCATCAAAATTTTTTTTCTTTTTCGAATCAATATGGGAACTTTGTCAACTACAATTAAATTTTCATATGAAATACAGACAATCTTTAATCACAATTCAAAAATTTATTTAACAAAAATATAAGAGAAAACATAGCGCTTTTACCGAGACTTTTCATTTACTTTTGATTGTTGATAGCTCTATAAAAAAATAAAAATCCTGTTGATTGTGGGTAAATAATCATTGCAATAATACGAAAACGGAATTACTAAGAAAACCTTATTCATCTTAAGAGATCAGTTGTTTTTAAATTATGACTGTAGAGCATATAAGCTGAGTTTGTTGAATTAGATTTTTATAATCAGGAAGTTATTGGAAAATTGCAAAAAAATCTAGAATTTAATTAAATTGTATATTAAAATCTAGTGTTCGATAGAGTGATTAAAAGCCTTAAATGAGCTTATCATTAATTATTTAAAATATGAAAAATTTTAAAATAAAAGACAAATTTAAAAATAATTTCAACAAATTCTTGTAATTAAATGAAAATAATTTTTATAGGTAAGGTAACCAAATTTTATACTCGTAGGTCTATAAAGTGTTTCAAATTATTTAAAATTGAAGTGAAGCTGTCACAAGTTACAATAGCTTTACATTATTAAACAAGCATTTTCGAACTATATTTCAAACCTAATATTTACATGGGATTCATAAAGGAAACTTTACAAAATAAATTTATTGAAATAAATATTTAAGAACACAAATTTTTTATGTAACTGCAAAACATTTTAATAATATCTTTTATTTTATAAAATCAACATTCAAATAAAATTTTACTAATAAATTTACAAGAAAAATTCAAAATAACAAATAATAATTATTCACAATAGAAATTATAATATATATATATACGAAATTTAATAAATTTTTCAAAAAATACTACATTTTTCTATTGGATTCATTTTACTTCCAATCGGACAATTGAATACTTTCGAAAATTCAGGTAAATTCTCTAATGGTACATTAACACGTAATTTCATAAATGCATATGATGATTCAGATTCAAATAGATATTGTTTACGATAATATGTTGAACAATATTTTTGAGCATGTGCTATAAAAAATGTTTGTAAATGATTCCAATCAGTATTTGGTAAAATTTCTTGCATCAATTGATTATATGTCATTGAATTTACAATATTCTTATATGCTTTATATGCTAATTGTAATCCACCACTATCAGCAATATTTTCACATAATGTTTTACTACCATTAATTTTAATATTAATTTCTGGAAAATATTTTTTATTATATTGTTCTATAAAACATTTAGTACGATTTTCATAAATTTCTATATCATTTTCAGTCCATTGTCCTAATAAATTTATTGATGCTGTTTCACTTAATTTTATTGAATCTGTATCAAATGTGTGGGACATTTCATGTGCCATCATTTGTCCAATTGCACCATATATTATTGATTTTGGATATTTTTCATCATATAATGGTGGTCTTAAACTGACTGCATTCAATTGTATTGTATTTTTAAAACGATTATATGATGCATTTATTATAATTGGATTTAATACAATTAATGGATTAATTGTATAATTTGCATGACTTATCGAATGATAATATTTTAATTTATTACGTAATAGAAAACTTTTTAAATTATTTGCATAATAATTATTTGTAAAATTAAAATTTTCAATTATTTCAATTAATTCCGATAATATTGGATCATTTAAATAGCCCATATGAACAATACGATTTTGTATTTTTTTTATTGCATTAATTTTTGATTCAACCGTATATAAATCTGATAATAAAATAATTTCGGTTTGAGCTTCTTGTAATGTTTTATAAATATTAATTAATTCATTATATTCTTTATATTGTTCATATTTATTACGATAGATGTCAGCAATTAAAAATGATAGATCAATTTTTGTTTTTGATAAACAAAATGATTTCTTTGTACTTATCCATCTCTGTTCAATATGCAATTGATATAAAACATTTAATGATAAATAATTTGCAATTGCTTCATAATCATTTAAATCGAATAGGTTTGATGTGAAATTTTGAAAAAATTCTTGATTTTTAAATAAAATAATAAAATGATTATCTAATTTTTTTGTTTGCAATACAATTTCATAATATTTACGCCAATCGAAAATATCATCTTTTATATTTTTAATTTCATATAAATAATTAATTTCAATATC
Organism: Condylostylus longicornis; assembly: GCF_029603195.1. Taxonomy (NCBI): domain Eukaryota; kingdom Metazoa; phylum Arthropoda; class Insecta; order Diptera; family Dolichopodidae; genus Condylostylus; species Condylostylus longicornis. The sequence goes on from NW_026577982.1 coordinate 5,176,532, forward strand.
AGAATCATTTCCTTGTGCGCTATAATTTAGAAATTTATAACCAAATTTCATAATATCATCTGTAATTAAAAAGAGATGAGAATTAAAATAATTAATTTTAATTATTTTGAATTGTGATCTTAAAAACAAATAAAGTCTTAATTGAATTTTATTAATTTTAGCCAAAAATTTGTTTATTTTAATTAACTTTATTAATATAATTAATGAATTTGCTACCATATAATTATTAAACATTTTCATTTACTTAATTAGAATTTAGAATATAATTAGCTACATTAAGTAGAATAAAATTTTAAGTATTCAAAAATTATACAAAAATGGAATAAATTAGAGTTTTGTATAACAATATAAAACTAATGAGATAAAGCAATAATCTATAGTAATTAACAATATTCAATCTAATAATTGTCTGTTAATAAACAAAATTTAATTGAATTTACGCCAATTTTCATAAATTTTTAAATTTTTAAATTTGAAATTAAATTATATAAATTAAATATATAGACGAAAATGACAATATTTTAAACTATTTATAATTATGTAGCATTTTTGGATAATTATTACATAAGATAAATAATAATGATTTGTTTTTTGTCAATGATATGATTGAATTGATAGTCGTATACAAGGGTTAAACAAATTAACAGCCTTAATAACTGGGACCTATAACTTACATCTATTCAAAATTATTTACAAATTTTAAGAATTATTTATAGATTGTAATTATTACCTATAATTTTAATTGATTTCATTTCACTAACACCATATAATTTTAAAAAATATTTCATTATCTCTTTATCTATTTCAATTTTTATTGAATATTCCATTTCGAAATCATTTAATTTTATATCAGAATTTAAACCAAATGTTTCCAATGGTATTAAACATGGACAATATGGATGTACTTCAGCAATTTTTATTTTAAATAAACAATTACTATTTATTAAATTACAATAACCAGTTGATTGACTTAAATCAAATTTATCTTTTGACCAATTTTTATCGATTGCCGGAAATCCAATACCATTTTTAACAAATTCTATATATTCTGTTATTGGTTTCATTTCAAATATATTCTCTTTCATACATATTTTATAATAATTTCTTGCTTTTAATAATCTTTTTTTTAATTTTTCATTTGAATTTTTCAAATAATTTTCTTTTAATTCATTACTTGTTAATATATAATTTAAACGTTCTAATAGATCATCTTTTAAACCAATATAAAAATTAGCACTTGGTTTATTAATATCATCTTCGATATTATGATATTTTTCCCAATTACCACATGCATATTCATAAAAATCATTACATGGATCAGCTGTTAAATCAGCAATTGATAAAATTTGTTTACCAAGTGATTCACGATATTTTTGTAAATCTTCAATTGGATATTTTAAATTTTTTTTATTTTCAAATTTATTTTTTATATTGCTGTTTGAATTATTATTGTAATTAATTTTATTATTATCCAAAGTAATGTTACCATCATTATTATTATTAATATTACTGTTATAATTGTTATTGTTATTAAAATTATTACTTTTATTATTGATCACATGTGCTTCAATTGAATAATATGACAATTGTTGTGATAATAATAGAATTTTTAAATAACTTATTATTGTTATTATTATTATTTTAATATTCTGATTTAATAACATTTTTATGTATAAGCCGTAACAGTAACACGGTACACTACTATTATAACACAATAATAAATGTAAAATTATTGATTGTAATGATTGTGGTGTTGTCGTTTGTTTGTTATTATGATAATAATGTTAAATTTTAATGATAATTTTATTTTGTGTATTTTTTAGTATTACATATACAAGATGGTAGGTAGGTTGTGTTAAAAATATATATGTAGATGTTTACGTTTTACTATTTATGATTATAATGTTGTATGTATGTATACAAAATTGTAATATTTATGTTGAAGTTTGTAAATTATTTTGCTTTTTTGTTGCTTATTTTTAATTTTTGCAACAATGCAATCGAACAATCAAATGTAAACTAAAAAGGAAACGAAATATTATATTCTAGGGGAGGTCGAACTCTTATGTTTATGTATGTTCCTGTGTGTGTACAATTATAAATATAAATTTATAATACTTTTATATTGAAATATTTTTCTAGTTCTCTTTACATGTACATATGTATGTATATATGTATATGCATACTCAAAATGAAACAGTGTTACATAATATAAAATAAATTGTACATTTTACTTTATTTAAGCTGCCACTTACTCTTGCGCTAGTAAAAGTAGATTGAGAAAATTACTTTTTTTTGTTTTTATTTTTTAAATAAATAGCTACATATGTATGTACATATACATACATATGTACTTACATATTATTATAAATTTAAAAAAAGACAAAAAATTGGTATTGCGAAAACTTTAAATTGATATCTATTCGTTTTTCTGTTTCTTTTTTTGTTGAAACTGGTATATAGGGTAAAAAAACAAAAAAGTGTCGGTTGCTGATTAAGTTCAACACACATAATATACATAATTATATGCATGTATAAGTCTCAATAATAAATGTGTTTCAGTAATAATGTGTAAACATTATTATTATTATTATAACTGTGAAAAAGATATAAAAACAAATAAAAAAATAATTTTTGTCGCTTCTTTTTCTGTGTGCTCCGCTTTGATTCTTGTTTTTCACATTTTTTCTTTTTAAATTGAAAATTGTTGTTCTATTCATGTTGATGGTTACAATATACACTGTTGCCTGCTATCACTATAATTTATCACTATTATAAAATTATTAATAATAATAATATTTCTTCTTGTTTTTTTTTTTTATTTCATTTCAATTTGACCTCTTAATACATTATGAAAATTATCTTTTTTTTTATATACTTACAATAATGTTATACTCGCTTTATGTACCGTTTAAATGATGGAATGTGAAATATAATATTATCACATATTTTATGTATTATGAATGTTTATTTGGTTGAAATTCTTTGAATTTATTGTAACTAATTTAAATAAATAAAATAATATTGTCACTAAAAAAAAAAATTGGTTGAAATATTTAAATAAATATTTTTCAATAAACATAAAATTGTAGAGCGGATAAGGGTTAAAAATATGAAATTAGAACAAGCACACGTTTTTTTTTTAGAACATAAATAATATAGAAGTTATGTAAGAAATTAGCTATAGGTATATATACACATAAATCAGTATAAAACACACAGTATATAAAAGTTTAAGTTTAATTTGAGGAATTTATTAATAATATTAATTTTATTAATATAGTTTTATTTTGTTTCGAAAAATTAAGACTTGTGTACAAATAAATGAAGGCTATATTATGTTCTGAGATGAAAAATATTAACGTAATTTTAAAAATTATGTAGTGATATCTGACCTGGGGTTATAAAAAACCTGTATGAGACGGTTATAGTAGGTGGATGAAGCTGTGGGTGTCACCCTATTTATATTATAACAATTTAGATAACTTTAATCAGCACATGTAGCGCTTATTATGTAAATAATTTTCATCATTGACATTGTCCTTGCAAGCCATTATCTGTAATATAAATCATGCAAAAGCTTTTACAAGCCTTCTTACATGTATAACTATAATTAATATTGTATATTATATTGCAATTTTATTTCTAATCTACCTTAAAGCTATAATTACTAATAGTCATTAGATATAAAAATTGTACAATATGATAAAAAATAATGAATATATAAATTCTTTGACATAATTCTGAAATTCGATACGACGTCAAACGTCAATATTATTTACTTGCAATGGAGCATTTGTTTTAAGACATTTGAAGTTCTTTAGAAGATACTAAAATAGAATTGATATCATGATTATAGAAATAATTGGAATTTTAGTGCTGCAAGAAATACGGTGTTTGGATGTATGTGCATTATGCACGAGGAAATTGCACAATGCAAGAAAGAATTTAAAAAAAAAGCTTAAATAATTGTAATTTTAATTAAATTTTATTCAAGTATAATTGGTCAATAATTCAAGTATCATGCCATCACGATCAGTTTAATAGCTTATTGAAAGATTAAATAAGCATTGTATTTATTTTAAAATTATTATGAATTAGGTATGTAAGTATTCTTTTCTTATGATTTCTTTTTAATAATTAGAATCTAATGTTGATTTACTTGTAAGAGATTTTTGAAATGGCCTAAAAATATCCAGCTAAAAAACTTTCTAGTTCCATGTTAACAGATTTGATGAACTTCCTAATCGAATTGTTTAAACGACGTGGCTGTAGCTCAACGTCTCTATAAATTTGCTGTATATATTCTTGCAATTTGCTTGGGTTATACTCTTTACTTAAAAATCGCACATTTACTTGCAAGAAATTTTAAAAGTGCAAACAATTTTTTTTTAAGCACCGGAAAACGTATTCCTCAACTTTATTTTTATTAATACAATTCTAATTCCAAAATTTATTGCTAGCTACCTGTATTCTCTTATCTTTGAATTTTTAAGAAAGGATTAAAATCAAGGTGAAAAATTTGAAAGTGAAAATATAAAAATCTTAATTTATTAGTAGTTATTCAATTTACTTTCCTTGAAGAAACTTGAAAATTATGAATGTACGTGTATCTAGAAATACAGACGTCACTAAGTATTAGATATCTACAAACATATATATTGGACAAATCTCATAAGATGAAGCTGTAGTAATAAAATTTAAAATAAATTTCTTTAAAAATAAAAATATAAATTATTCTCAGAAACAGTAAAAGCAACTAAAAAGTAAAAATGAAATTCAATTTAATTTTTATGTAGAGTCACGTAGATAACCCATAAATTGAGATCTACACGTATTAACTAATAAACTTTATGGACTGGTTAACTGTAAAACAAAGAAAAAAAAATTAAAATAAGGCAATAACAGAAATATTTTACATATTGTTCAACAGCGTTTCCAAATATTTTTTATTACTTTTAAGAAGTTTCAGTAAAATATTGGCACTGGAGTGAAAAATTCGACGGCTACTGAAATGTAAATCAAATATGTCAGCTTATTTTAATAGTTTTTAAAGGCTTTGTCAATAATATGTTTTTAAAAGCTGACTATCTAAGTCAAAATGACGATGTAGGGTTGGCTGTTGATGATGACAAGTTGCTGAATTTGAGGTTAAATGCTGTTCAACTGCTTATTTCACTATGTATATGCAGGTGATTCACCCTTAGAATATTGTGGGTAAAATATGAAGCTATTGTCACATTACAGGATAACCCTATCTTTAATTCTGTGCCGAAAGAAGTCCTATTACCTTATTTACCATTGCCCATGATTACAATTCTAAAATACTAATTTCATGCCCAATTACAAAGTTGTTGAATATTTCCATGCCCAATAACGAAGTTTGAAAACTGCTGATCTAATTTGTTTTAATATGCAAATGCGAAATTTTTGCTGAATTTTTTTCTTCTGAGAAAGTGTTAAGAATGTAGAACAGCATTAGTGAATAAGTTTTTTTTCAGAAAATTTGGGTATTGCAACAGCTAATCCATATGGAAATGACCATATAGAAGGAATGAACACGTAAATGAGTTAATGGGATTGTGTTTGGGTAAAAAAAAAATTTTTTTTTTTTGGTAATATATTTTAAAAGTTAGTTTTTCTTATAAAAAAGGTGGAATAAATAAATTTTGCCTATCTATAGTTTTGAGCAGAAATATTTTTAAAATGAGATGGTCAGGTTTCTTACTTCATCATTGAGAAATAAATTTCCGAAAATTTTCTTATTAAAATTTATTTAAATATTTTATTTCGCAAAATGATGGCCTTTTTAAAAAAAATTCGTATTTTCGTACAGGTATAAGATATATCCACGCATATACAGGCTTAACTTTAAAAAATGGCGATTAGTTGCTACTTAGTGTCATATTTATTACTTATTTATCAAGCTAATACAAATCATGCTTACTAATAATAACTCTACATAAGATAACTCTAAGTACTACATAATAATAACTCTTAATCTTATTACTACATTGGGTCACACATACAACGTTGATCGAAACTGTAAAACTAAGTTATGGTGGTTAAGACAAAAGTAAAATGACTTAACTTCCGCATTAACATTTAAATCTGCGGTTAAACATTAAACATTGTTCCCGAATTTTGTTTAATTAATTTAGAACTTATGCATGTTCGATACTCATGCGTCTATCGCACATGTTCGGTAACCGAAACGAACAATATTATACACTTTCATAAACAGAAAACGCACTTTATTTCCACATGTGTATACAAAACGTGTATGATTAATAAACGTCATACCTAACAATCCCATTAATATTTGTTAAATTTACAATTTAATAAATATGTTCTATAAAAATTGGTATTCATAATCATACATTCCTAATTCGTTATCAATATACTCATACATATATCAAACATGTTCGGAGATAATTTACCTACTTGCTACAACTCAATATTCGCTTTTCATATTAAATTTATGAATAAAGGAAGTTCTGTATTGTCTGCAAAATAACAGGGTTCAGCTCAATAATTTTGTTATTGAGCTTATAAATATTTTTCTTATTATTTATTATAAAAATTCTAAATATCTAATATAGAAGAATTTATAAACAGCTTAAAAATATTTTAATAAGAATCAATTTCATTTCTGATTATTCAGGCTAATAATTTAAAATAAAAATAGTTGAGTTAAATTTATAAAATTTTTCAATATAATTTTTATTGAATTGGATTAAAAATGTGTGATGATACTTATTTTCTTTAACTAGAAAAGCTTTCATGTTGTGAATAGTATTTGTTGTAAATTTAGCACCCCAAAAGTAAACTATAATATTGCATTCTTCAGAATAATGAAATGAGAATCAAATGCAAAATTATTAATTGAGTGTTATTGATTACGATATTTGAAATATTGAAGATCACGTCCTTAGAAATAGTAAATAATTGCTTAATTTTAAGATTGTAGCAAATTGTTTAACTGCACTATTCAGCAATCACAACTCATATGCTGTATTGTATGTAAATACTGTAATACCGTGATTTTGATGTATCTATAATTAAAAGTTTACTGCTGAATAAAGTTAATCCAAAATGATTATGAGAAAAATGGACGTATTGCATCCGCTTAAGTACAAACTAATTTAAGATTTAATTTATTCAGTAATTAAAATTGTGTTGCTGAATTGGGCAAAAGTGACGCTAAATATGAATGTTGGTGAACCAACACAATTACAATTTACTCTACTAACGGATTTACAGTAATATTGTATTGATACGCAATTTAGCTTATAAATTCTAATTGCTGAATTGTTAAGTGCTACAATACTGATGCCAGGCATGCTTCAAATTTAGTGCACTATGTAAAATAAATTCATTTAGTAATACTTAATCAATACAAGTGGCTATGCATTTTATTTTTTATATTTCTGAATTATAAAAGTATGCTCTCGGAGTGTGATACATTCATTTCCACACTATACTTATGTTTTAGCGTTAAAAAAGCAATTGTTGAAACTATAAAATGTTCCAAAGTACATTTTTATCCAATTTTATTGTCATCAATTACTATTTCAATCGTATTTAATTTAACTCATCAATTCCCGTGTATAATTTTAAATCCAACAATATAACGTATAAGCACATACATATATACATTATGTATAAGGGTATATTTTAATTTAACATAGGCACTTTACAATAATTTTCTCACTAGACCACTATAATGTGTATAAGTCCACTTGTAGTAATTTTGCTTAGCATTACTGAATTAAATAAAATCGGATAATTTATATGGAAAAAAATTGTTGATAATATAAAAAATATGAGTGAATATAAAGTGGAAACCACCATACCATGATGTTGGGCGAACTATATACATATTTATATAGAACTAGACAGTTTTGGAATGTTAAGTAGAATTTAACAAGCTCACAATTTTTATTATACAAAACACTTACTTAGTGATTTTATTTGCTCATAAAGAATTAATATAGTGGAAAATTATTTTTTGTATTGTATATGAAAAAATACAAGGAAAGATCCCTCATGTCGATTGCAGCAAAAAATTTTGTAATTAACAAATTTTTTCTTAACATTTCACGCAACTTGGAATATATTGTATAAGATAGAAATTTTGTAACTCCTATGTTAACCGATTCGAATACAGGAACACAGTGATCCGCCCACAAGGCTTATAAAAATAAATAATCTGCCAAAATTGTTCAAAAAATCTTTTAAGCTGGCCCACTGTCCCATGAATCTAGTCAATATAATATTGATGGTGATATACGTACTCAAATTCATTTGTTCATAAAATTTTTAGTTTCTTTTAAAAAATTACAAAATTTTTTTTTTAATTTTAATGTTTCAGGTTTATTAGGCTGCATTTTTTAGACTGCAGAGAGAAATTCGGCAAAATGATTAAAAACGAAACATTTCTGTAATATGTTAATAATTACGTATTATACTTAATATACATAATATTATACAGAGATCACAACACAAGATAAACATAAAATTTCTCATTTTAACAATTTCATTAACAGTTTAGTATTACATTGAATAATTTTCGAAGATTTATAATGGTCATCATTATACGATTTTAATCTTTTTACATTTTTACATACTTCAGTATTGTAATTGTAAGTCGATAGTTATGCATGGTCACATTTGTATAAAATTAATTATTATATGTATATGAAAAATTTGTTTATGGATGATACTTATGTGTAAATTTAATACGCATATACTTTATGTAAGGTTAATTGGAATATAATCTAAATGAAACGAGTTTTTAAATCAACAGAATCATATAACTGGGAAAAAAGAGTAGAACTGTAATATAATATTAATACTGGGCATAAAATGGAAATTATAAAATGTATTATAGATGAAAACGTTCGGATTTTCAAGAAATCATGTTATTTTTGAATTCATATAAGTACATCTTATAAAAATTTAGAAAATTTATTTGAAAAAGTTGGCCATACCAAAACTATTGAATTCATAATTTTTATATTCGCAAGTTTTTCTTCAATCTTGTAATGTATTTGAATTATTGCACTAGGCTCATGGCAATAACATTTTTTGCTGGGTTAATTTTTACTTTACCATTCTTTTTGTACATATGCTGCAATTAAATTACATTCAAATCAGGAGGGTTTTCGCAGCAAAATTGTTAAATTAATAGTTTGCATCCATTCCTTCTGTTTGATAAATTTTACTTTTAAATTCAATGTTACAATTTTTTTTTGATTACTGTACAAGCTCTAGTATAAATTATTGTTAATTATGCCGGACAAAAATGGAAAAGTGTTCATTTTCTCAATTTACAAAATTAGTTGAATTCCGGGTACAAAATTCGAGTACATTTAATTAACATATATAAATTTTATTGGCATAAGTTTTTAAAGGCAGTTTATGGCTAAATCAAAAGTAGTAAAGTCATTTCGAGTGATTTTATAAGTTAAATAAAATTCTTAAAATTTTTAAAAGAATAAAATTCTTAAAACACTTTCAAAATAAAGGAATAAAACATAAATTTCAATTATTTTATAAAACCAAAAGATAAATTTCTTATAAGAAGCATTTCCCATCAATAAATTGACCCATTTAATATAATTATACAACACTTTTATAAAAATATTTTTTATTGTCTTCCACTATACTCGTATATGAGAATAAAACAAAAAATAGAATAATGCAGCTTAGCATTTTTTATGTTGTTACTTAGTCGCATTTTATTTTATTATCTAATTTAATGAAATTCAATTCAATCGTATATAAATTAGAATTATAAATACCAGAATTTTATGAGGAAACAAAAAATAAAAAATAAAACCAAGTACGTAAGATTTAAGAATCGTAAAAATTGAAATTTAATTGTATGTGAAATATGGCTCCTATATACTATTCACCCAACTGTATACTGGGAAACATACTTTAAATCACATGTGCAATTCAAGTCTGTTTCGATTTTTGAATAATGATTTCGATTTAAAAGTAATTGCTTTTAGAAAATCAATTCTAAAAATATTATAATTTTAAAAACATAAAATCAGTTCGAGTGTCATTTAATAACCTGTCCAGACCAAATATATTTTTAGCATTTTTAATATATACCTTTTAATTACCCATAAGTTGGGAGCTAAAATTTGAAGAGAGAGATCGTTTAATGCGAAAATTATTACAATTTTTCATTCACAAAAATAATGTGTGCTTATTGCAATTATAACAATTTCGGGGAACTAGCCTGGAAAGTTTTATTTTTATTTCATATTTTGCATTAATTTATTTAAAAAATGTTAAGGAAAATGGAAAATTTTCTTTTGTATTTTATTGCTAAAATAGGTTAATTCGATATTTTAATTCAATATTTCATATACATTGTACTCTATAGAGTACCTTTGATATCACGTAATTTTTCATTCATCCAAACAGTGTGGGATATGTGCAGAACATTCTTTATATATGTAAATTGCATATAGTGAAGTATTCATGATTGAATTGATCGTATTAACACTCAATAAAAAATTGATTTAAAATGCAAAAAACAAAAAATAAAGGGAAAAACGTTTCATTGCATCAAATTATTGATGATTACTTTTTTTTTATACTTATTCATCATCATTTTTTTTTCTTATTAAATTACAGATAATGGGAAAATCTGGCTATACATGCATACGACGGACATTCTGTTGGCTTAACATCATTTTATGGGTGAGTTTTTCATTTTTTCTTTTTTTTTTTTTAATTTTGATTTTTAATTATTTTTGATTTTTTTTCCCATATATTCAATTTCACACATTTTTTGTGTTTGCATGAGTAAATTTTGAATTATATAGCTCCATAATGAACAGGAGAATAGTGACGGAGAAGAGATTCTTTCAGTTGTTTTCTAAATTAAAAATATGAAGAAAGAAAAATATTCGAAATTTAAAAATTTAAAAAAATATGAGATTTTGTAGCGTAATTATCTGTCTGTCGCTAGAAAAAATATAATTGAAAATAATTTTTTTAATAAGCAAGGTGTAAGGTACACAATTCACAAATCCGATTCGTCCCGTATTGTCATTTTATGTAGCTTGTGGAAACTTTCAAAACACCGGTCAAATATTGCCTTTTCCTTCCACTATAAGATAATTCTTGGGGAACTGCTTTCTTATTGTCGAAATAGATTCTTAAAACGATATTATGAGTAAAATTTTCTCTGTATTAAAGTTAATAAAATAAAATTATAATGTGTTTTTAAAGGCTTTGTAAAATAATTTAAAAATCAAATAATACCAAATTTGAACGTTTCATTTTTCTCTTTATCTCACAGTACCAAAATATTGTATAAAGATTTTTTCGGACTCTCCAATAGAAAAGCATCTGACACATTGAATTTTCAGTTTAAAATTTTTTTCACCAGACATCGTAACTAAAATATTGCGACTTATGCATTTTTTCTACTTCTTAATCTAGTTTCTTAAAAATCTGTAAGGCAACATATGCTTGATTCAGAATCCTTAAATAATATAATAAAATTTATAATGTCTTACAATTTACAATTATATTTAAGAATCTAAAATTTTTGCTCGCCTTTCATTTAAAAACATTTAAAAATGTTTACCTTATAATAAAAAAAAAAGCTTTAACTTTTGAAAGCAACAAAAGTGAAAAAAGCATCTTTTATTGTCAGTCATTAATGAAGTTTAATCCAGAAAATGTACCCTTTATATTATTCTCTCTCTCTCTCTCTCTGGTATTCACTATCAGAGCAACTGTTAAGCATTCACACATAAATACAAGTTCATATAAAAGTTATTTAAATTCAAAATCACATCAAATGAACAAAAAATGGATTTTTTTTTCAAAGTACATTTTATTCAACGGCTTCCCTATTTTTCATGCTTCTATTGTTCTTCTTTTATCTTTTAACACATAATGTGTATGTATATGTGTATGAAAATCTGGAACAGCAACAATAACAGCCAACATAATATAAAAGTATATTTAATTTTCCTTTATACTTTTGATTTTAAAAATACTTTAAAGCATTTTTTATGACCGTATGGTAGAAGAGATTAATTACCGAAACTTCAATAAAACTTCTGAGAAAATCAATTTGCCATCATCAATAAAAATATCGAGAAAAAAAATTTTTTTTTTTATTACTGATTCCTTCCCAGTATGCCGCGCGACGTAATACTGTAAAATGGAAATACAAAAAAAAAATATTTTTATTATGCCGCCATAGACTATTTTTACAGTGGCTACATTCATAAATAATGCATAATGTATTAAAAATTAAATATTTAATGGTTTTACTCAAACATAATGATAATGTTATGATGTTTTTGAGAACTTTACTGAGTTCCTTATCGCCATAGTGTTAGCAATTCGATATACAAAAGATGGAATATAAATAAAAGCTTGTTCGTTATACAATACTTATGCAAGCAAAAAATTGTCGATTCTTAATGTATATGAACATGCACATGAGCAACAGACGTCAACGCTGAAATTCCTTTTTAACCTATTATGCCGCAGCTCTCGGTAAACAGACAAATAGAAAACTTTATTTTATAATATTTAAGCGAACTGTACCTTTCTTCCATGTACAGTTAGGTAAATTAGCTGTAGTGACCTAGTTATCGCAAGACGGTCCGCAAAAGTTTGCGTTGATGGTAAATGAAAATTCGGTGATGGCCCCTTTGCCTTGCTTTTGAAAGAAACTTTTGTTTATTTGTGTAAGAATTTCTGATATATTTCACCTAGAATTTATATTACATTTCCCTTTCTACCGTAAAGAAGAACACAATATCAACGTTACAACAAAAAGCAAAATCTCTCAAATTTCATTTATTTACAAGGTCAAGCTAATTTTATCATTTGCGGCATATCCCTTAGTCTCCATTTTTTATTTATGTAAGTTGTAAATTAATAAATATTTGTCATACATATTTCAGTTTTCGATAAAATTTCTACAAACTATAAAGGTCCTTTTTAATGCTTTGATGATTTTAGGGCCTCTGCATATCTTAGTGAAACAATTTAATATTCTTAACCATCAAAGTGAAATTTTAATAAAATCGGTATTTTCCAAATTTAATAATCGCCATTTTTATATTTATAACCATATAAATTCAATAAAATAATAAAATGAATTTTTAACCACTTACTATCATACCACATACTATCATATAGAGTTTAGTTGTACAATGAAATACAATGTTTGTAAGATAAAATTTATTGACTATTGTGAGAAAATGTCCAAGACCAATTAAATTCCTGTAACAAGGAGAAAGGGAGAGAGAGAAAAGCACAATAAATTTATGGTGATATTGTCAAAGTTAATTTTTTTTCTCATTTATTATAATTTTTCTCATTTCAAATGCTACTTCCATTCCTGGTATTTCAATAATAATTTTACCATGTATTTTAACTTTGGATTTATACTTAATATGTATACATGTTCTCTTTAGTACAACTAATTCTAACTTATTTTTATGTGGTTATCTCTTTACTAAATTAAAATAATATTCATTCTGAATTCTTAATGAACTTTGGAATTGTCCTCTTTATGTACAAGAGTATAATATTTTGGTACTTCTGTCGTGTACGTACAAAATATATGTATATGAATATTTATAGTATGTCGTTAATGTTTTACAAAAATAAATTAAAAGCTTGTAATGATATTATTAATCCAAAGCATGTACAATATTATTATACATATTTATCTTAAAAAGTTTGACCGAAAACCAGAACACAAGACAGTAAAATACAGAGAAAAATATAGTTGCGAATAAACACAAGTGTTGTAAAACAGCACATTCCTAAAACTTAACATTAACAATACAATTTTAGAGTCAACTGATGAAAATGATGTTGAATTGAAATAATAATTCTCTATTTATCAATAATGTTGCATATATTTAGGGGAAATTTTAATATAATTTTTTATTTTGTTACTATTGAATAGACCTGGTTAAATTTGGAGACTCTTTGAATAGTCGAATGAGGTGAAAAATTACTCTAGAAATTAACGAAAAAACGTTATGCTGACTAGTTTGCAGGGCCAGTTTTACAAGTTCTGCAACTTTTTTAAGTCAGAAAAAAAAAATAAATCGTTACCTTTGTGCAGGGCAGAGGGAAATACCTAAAAATTTTATGAAAGAGTAATATTTTATTTACTAAGGTGTACTTGAATGGAACATTTCACTTTTCTGCCTTTTGAGTGTTAAAATTTCGAAAAAATAATGGGCAGACGGAAATTGCTAGTAAAATTTATAAAAACATTTCTTCAAAAATTTTTTCGAAATGTAGGAATATTCAAAATATAAAGACAAAAGGCAATACTAATTTAACTGTCTTTCAACAATAGATATAACCAATTTGATATTATTGCCGCCATACACATAGATTGCCGTTATTATATACTTGTGTTTCTACATACACACGTACTGATTTTATTATGTTAATACCATAGTCGTAAAACCATTTTCACTAAAGAAATGAGACGAAATAAAAAAAAAGAAACCAAAAAAAATCTTCATTATGTTCATTGTGACATCATCAGCATACACAATATTACAAGTAGTCTAAAATGCAGTAAATTGCATTTTAAACAAAAGCTAAACGTCATAGAGTAGAACGTGAGAATTTAGATCAAGTGAAATGAATGTATTTATAGCTACTATGCAATATGTAGTTTATGTTTGTATTAAGATACGGCTACCACCACAATATTAATGTCTACGTGCCTTCTATTCATAATAGAGAAGTTTAATTGAAAATTCTTGATCTATGTTATCTTATATATTAACAACAATGTATGTATATAGATATATATATTTGACATTTCAGAGAAATACCATAAGCGATAATGTGACGCTTCCATAGCCAATTATCTACATAATATAAGGTAGTAAAGATAGAAAATATGGTAAAAGATAATTGAAATCTCTACATACACAATCAATATACGCAAGCAAATGTAGAAAGATATGATATATGTATAAGGGATAATAAAATCTTTGAATATGTTCAATAAATTTTTTAATAAAAAAAATTTTAATTATTAATTTATTAAAAAATTGAAAATTAAATGAAGATCATGATTGATTTTTTATAATTTCCGTTTTAACAAGTTTTCTATAGCAAAGATTTTGAAAAGATGTTGGTACCAAGTCAACTTAATCAGTATGTTGGACGGTTATTTTTACTAGTTTTCTAAATGTTTTGATAAAACGAAAGTCAAATTTTAATTTATTATTTTTTAAAATTGAGAATTAATTATGCTTCAGAACAGTTTCTTAAGATGAGGAAGTTTCACTAATTATAACACTTTCAGAGTACTCAAGATTGAGTTCTTTGATAACAATAGGGTGCCCAATTAACAAACAATAGTTTCATAAGAAAGATGATGAATTTCTGTTCCTATTATTTATGGGCAAATGTTAATACGTCCAACTGGCTCCGCTAAGTAAACCAACCGTTAAGTAGCAACTTGAACTAATTTTTTATATCAATTTTCGTATCTCACTTAATTTGTATAAAGCATTTTTTTAACATGCCTCCTTATATTTACTTAAGTTATAATCACTTGTTCGTGTAAGCAATTTTTAGTCTTCATCCAAAATCTAACAATTCAAACATTTTTGCAGAAAATGTGCTTCTTTACAGACCTATTGAACTCATATCAGTCTATTATTATCTATTTGTAGAGAAAGAACTGAAAAATAGATGACGCTCGGCAATAAGGATATAAATTTTATACACGTGCATAAAGAAATATTTATAACAATAGCTAACGATGATACGGTGTGTAGGTATTTTAAAGAATAATCAATTTTCTGTCCTTAAGCTTTATATAGAAAAGTGTATATCTTGATATTTATAATAAAAATATTGGAACGTTAGAGAATTTCAATATAGAATCGATTTTATTAAAAAGTATTTTGTGGTATTCAACCACTTGTTTCTTTCATTCGCGCAAGGACACTATACAATTCCTATATAAAAATACATGTAGTAATAGATAGGTATAAGAATAGTATATAATGAACTATTAATTAGCACTGATTTATTGTACTTTAGAAGATGGTTTCATTACCAATTTATACATATATTTTCCACAAATTGATAAAATTAAAAATATTTTCCATTTTTCATAAAAAATTTTTTAAATTTCATTAAAAATTCAATAAATTTTTCTATTCTTCCATTATTAATATGAAAAATCTAATTCAGATCGGATAAAAATAAAGACCCATTATAAAATTATCGATTTTTTAACAATTTTAAAGAAAACATATTGAATATTATTTTTCCACCTCAATTTTTTATTCTACAAAATCGCATAACAATAAATTTTAATAATTTCATTATTAATTTCACGTTTGGTTTTCCCTTCTTAACATTTTCCATATAGTGATTTTCTTTAGACCGCAATTTATTCTAATATATAAAATTACACATAAATCATAAATGAATAAAATTATGTATAATGACTATGCACTATATAATATAAAAAAAAGGAATAGAGGGCAGCAGGGGAGAAAGTAGATAAAAAATTGAATATGGTGTAAAAAATAATTATGTTTTAGTAGATTTAATCACGCAATTTAATAACATAAAGTACAAGTTACATAAATTACCACCATCGTTTGTTTATACATGCAATTTATGTAATTCGGACAAAATGAATTATTTGTAATGCATTTTATTCAGAAAATCTATTTTATTAATCATTTTAATTTAGCCTATATAATTAATATCAGTATTTTATATGTAGTAATTTAAATATACACGATATTATTGTTAAAATGTTGTGAAATTTTGTATAGGGTAACCATATCTCCCCTTACAATACGATCTGTCAAAACAGTATCTTCATGATACTGGTTTGCGATACTACCTGATATTTTTTACGGCATTTCATTTATGAATAGAATGTGAGCTTGTAATTATAAAAAAGAACCAAAGCGCGATGAATGGAAACGGCGGAAAATTTCAGATGTTAATCGAGTACAACAGTCGAACGGCAATGTCAACTGTTCAGTATTTTGCACCATAGGTACATGGAAACAGATAATAATAAACGGAAACAAAAAAAAAACGCCAGCGGTAAAATAGCAATTCTAAACAGTACCATTTCAATATGTATATGTATTCTATATGAATTTTGACATTTCGCCGCGGAAAATAGCTCGGATAATCGCTTAATTATAAGTAGTAAATGAATTAAATGAATTGCTAAACGAATTAAGAAAATGAAATAATGGAAACGTTATGGAAATGACATAAAAATGTATTAACGCAAAGAACCGTTAGCTGCCAAATTACTTTTACCATCTGTCAGATTAATGGCTCTTCTATTCGTATTTCTATTGTAAATAGCGTCACTGAATGTTAACAACGGCTAATTGTTAGTCGCTCTAGTTACCTCCTGATTACATAATATTATACTAATATTCAATTAACTCTAGAACAGCATGTGTCCAAAACCTTTTCGATAGATTGGTTAAGTTCCCTATTTTACATTTTACCCCT
Organism: Condylostylus longicornis; assembly: GCF_029603195.1. Classification (NCBI taxonomy): domain Eukaryota; kingdom Metazoa; phylum Arthropoda; class Insecta; order Diptera; family Dolichopodidae; genus Condylostylus; species Condylostylus longicornis. Next base: position 5,194,076 of record NW_026577982.1, read on the forward strand.
AAATTATTACCCTTTTAAGAAAAAAACAATTTTACATCAAACTAGATTGAAATGGAACCATACTAAACCATCGCACCACACAGTGCAATTCCACAATAACACTATAAATTTTATGTCTACTCATACGTCCCAGTTTTCTAAAATTTCATTTGTTTTTTTAGGTTAAATATTTTGTTCGGGAAAAAAATATTCTCTTCTTTAATATAATGACGTTCTCAATGCAAAAATAGACTATACATAGTTCAAAAGAAAAAGCTTTTCAAACCCTTCAAACATTAAGAGTTCTTACTACTTTTGTTTTTATATATTGGGCAGACATTCGTAGGTATAGGGGATCGAAAGAATTTGTTAAAGTGAATTTTTTTTTATATAATCTTAAATAGTTAAATTTTATCATGTCTTGGGTATGTTATACGAAAATTGTAAAGGAATTATAAATGGGGCAAAATTTCAACCGCCTTAAAGTCCATTTTTTTCTTTGTTTTTTTTTTTTTGTATGGTTTTTGTTGTTTTCATTTAAAAATAGAGGAAGGGAATATTCTAAAGGTAATTTATGTCTGTCTCCTTTATGTTTTTTTGTAAAAACTCATAAGTTGTATACCTATACAAAAGAATAAAACGGAAGGATTCTGAAGAGTGATAGAAATAGAAAACAAAATAACACCAAAAATTTTAGTCTCATGCATACTAATTGGATCTTTTCTCTCTCTTTATTATTAGACTGTATAAAAAAATTTGTTTAACAATATTTTGCTGGCTTAATTCTATTCGGAATTTTTTTTAATAAATGACTTTTCAAAAAAACAAAATATATTCAATTGAATAGTTGGAAACTATTTTATTTTTCTGGAAGAACGTCGAACTTATAAGTGGGTGAGATGTGATATAGCAAAAATGATAATTTTTATATGAAAAAAATTCTTTAATAAAATTATTTTCAAAATTAGAATATAAATAGAAATTAATGACATTTTTGGTTTGTTTTTACATAAAATATTATTATTATTGGGGCGAATGTAAATTAAAAATTAAGTACAAACAAAATTATTATTAACCCTTAACTAGCAACTGGGTTGTAAAAGATTGCCTCTTAAAAAATTGTTTACCCAGATATGGGAAATACTGCAGGGCTTCGTTCTCACAACGGCAGAGTTACAGTCTTAAGGGTGTCCGAATTCACTCTGGTCTGGACTCAGAGGAGAGCACAATATATCCTATATAAATACGATATCAGTTTGTATTATTGACAAATATTATAAATAATTCATTTATAATTTCGTCTTTATGACGGTTATATACCATTATTATATGGTTTCTTCCCTGTAGACTGTTATAATGATTTACAGTATGTCTTTTATGTGTAGATAAAATAATTCAAATATGTTTTTAATAAGCGGATTTAGATTCAATAAATTATTATAGATTGTATTGTATAAAGGAAATATTCTTGCGCCATAATTCGAATTGAAGGAAAATATTTTGTTTCCGAAATTGTATGGTAGATGAATTTTTATTATTTAAAAAACAACGATAAAAAATAAAATTAACTAGATTTTCATGGTATAACAAAGATAGATAAAACAAGTGTGTAAATGAAATTTAATTTTTATAGATTTTAGAAGTTCTAGCGGAATCGACACCGAAGAGTCGAAGTTATATCAGAGAATAGAAAATCTGAAAAATGTGTTTTTAAACTAACCGAGTAGAAGTCAAGTCATGTGTCGAAGACGTGTTTGAAATCGAAATCAAAACTGCAATTCTTTGTTTGAACTCAATACCGAAAAATTTTTATTGTGACCACTTAATATAATTGATCATATTACTTTGTAATTTTTAATATAGCCTTCATAAACTAACTTGTTAATTTGATTTATGTTGTAGGTACCTGTTTTTACAAAGATTACATACTTTGGACATTACATAGAATATGTAATGTCCAAAGTAATCTATTGAAATTTTGATTTAGAAGGTTGATTAGCAATACTTAAAGTATTAAAAATAATGAAAATCATTAAAATCAATTCCATTTTATTTTATTCATTCTGTAAATTTATTTTATTCATAATTTCCTTGTACTGAGTACTAAAAGTAAAATTAAACTTTGAAATCAATCAAATTATTATTAAATTGTTGTAGTTTTTGTTTTAACAATATTACTTTAATACAAGTTTTAAGTAATTGATTAAAATTACAGTAGAACAACGCACATAAGAGAAAAAATTAATTTTTATTTGTAGAAAATTTAAAAATTAGTGTATAAACTTTTCATTTATTCAGTTTTGATTATGAATAATAAGAGATTTGATTCCGTAGTACTTCTTTTTTACTGATCCCTGATTATATTTTCTTTCACCAAGTCAATGAAAATTGCGTCTGCAAGATCTTCTCTTCCTGCAAAGTGAAAGTATTCGCTAAAATTAGCAAAAATCTACAAAATAGAGAGTAAGATTGACAAATTTAGCCTAACACTTTTAGAGTTGAAAGTAATTGGACTAATTACAAAGAAATTCTGCAGTGATAAATTCACTAAGGTTTTCTTTTTGTAAATACATGCAATCCAGAGTCATTATGGCGTAAAAAAGCAATTTGTCCGGAAAAATTATTCGTATGCATTTGCTACTTCCTATTAAACGACAAAAGTAAATCCTTATTAATTAAAAGGAGTCAATCAAATATTACTTACTAAACCAGCATTCAAAATACATGCATACATAAGATTCTCCAGCAATCCATTCCAATTCAATTTAAATTAATTTTTTTTTTATTAAAAATTCACAATATGCTTCGGCTTTTTTTTAATAATAAACTCAAATTCTAAATTTAAATAAAATTGCTTATAGGGTTGACACAGTAACAATCATTAAATCGAAGAGAATAAAGCTACATTTAAAATTGATAACCTTTTCTTTTTTGTACAGCTTACTTTCGTTTAATATCTCTGTCGCTCGTTTCACTTCTATTTTTTTGTTAAATATAAAATATGTGCGAATATAAAAATCCAGTGACCCAAAATATATTTTAGCCATTCATTTGGTTCATTTTAATGAAGAGTTAATAATATCAAAATGGTGAAAAACAAAAACTATTCCACAATTTTTTTTACATGTTATGTAAATTGTCAGAACGCTAATGAAAAATCGGTACGTGGAAGATATTAGTGATAATTCTTTGTGCAGAAATAGTTTGTGGATTTGCTAATTGAAGTAAAAATGCACCGCGGACAAAACGGATGTATTGGACGTTCCTAGTTGTTCAGATAGTACCTGGAACTCCAATTAATATTGTGGTAACTTATGGAAAAGGTTTTTCTCAAACATTCATACAAATTGTGTGCTGAAATTTTTTAAACCTTTTCGCAGGATCCGTCGTTAGCATAGTTCCGTATTTCAGTTTTTTGTAGTATACCGTAAGTTACCTCTATCCCGGAAAGACATCAGTGTGCGCTTTTACCTGGATATCTGGAAACATTGAAGTTTCTTGACCTTTTGCAATCTTGGCCGATATTTTTAATTCGGTTACCTCGCCCTCACCAATCCATTATCCAGTTATTCTTGTAGTTTGTAGAAAATACCCAGTGTGATTACAATACTCTAAGTTGATTTTTCGTCAAAATATATTCTCCATTTTATTTCCTTGTAGAATTTCATTCTCTTAATATTGAATTTCGCAGGAAAACAACGAAAACTAAAAACGAAAAACAAATATGGCGTATTTTAATGAAATTCTGTTTTCTTAACTTTTGTAGCTCCCGATGAAAACTCTCAACTCTCCATTGATTTTTATTTGTCATTAAGCGTATTAAATTGTTTTTCAATTTAGTTCAAAGCTCGTATGTTTACAATAAGTTCTCCAATACGCAACGCTGTATAGGAACGTATTACATAACAAAATTTCGCTCCAATTTTTTTCGTGCCAAAAACAAAAGAAATGAAAAATAAGTTTTTTTTTTTTAAATGAAAAACGTTAACTAAAATTTCATTTACTTTATTTCTCTTTTACTATATAACCCCTTTTTGCATATCGCAATTTTATGTATGGAAAGTTTACATATTAGCTTACACCATGCATAACACAGATACGTACATAGATATGTAGGTTCAATTGGAAATGATTTAGTAAAATTCTCTTTTGACATTTTAATTGTGTTATGTGACCATTGAATCACTTAACACATGAATCATTTAAAGGGAACCTATACTCTCTATTTAAAATATATGCTTGGTGCCTTTAGCAATATTGTAAAACATTTTGTTACTTTTTGATTTCAACTTTCTTTTGATATTTGGAAGGGTTTTTGAAAATTGCAAAAATGAAAAAGTGAATAGAATTACTGGAGCATATCGAATGTGTAACTAAAATAATCAAACCTTATGCAACGTACAAGTATGTGACGTTAAATTGTGTACGTATGTAACAGAATGCGTACTAGTGTTTTGTTATATTTAAGTACGGGTTCAGAGAGGCAAACAAATTGAAAGAAAAACAAATTGAAAATATATTGGTCTCATTGGGACTTTTTTGAATTTAGTTTGTTTGGTATTAAAAAATTCTTTAGAAAAAAAAGTGCAGTGACTTTTATTTACTTTTTCTTTAGTAGACCTTATTTTTACTCGTTTATCTAAATATTTGAAATCAAAGAGGATATGGGCATGCACGAGTGCTCTTATGAATCTAAATGAATAACACATATTACATGTCAAACTCTTGTGAACTCAATAGTTAAATAAATATTTTTCTTAAAATGGTTATTTTAATGTCCTAAAGGAGACAATTTATTTTCACAATTTCGATTTGATCGCACTAAAAATGTTAGATAGCAAAATTAGAATTAGCAGTACTTACATTCTCGTATAAAGTCAAAAGTATTGATCCCATTTGAAATAAATGGAAAATTATAGCTAAAGTGCAAGGAAAAGAAATTGCTGACGCTTCTGGAGATGTTTTGTGTGAAGGTTTCGCTAATACAAAGGTGAATATGAAGGGAGGCAGGACCCTCGAAATATGAGTTGAACCTGAGGGAAGAGAAACATGATTTGATTAAGCATAAAACGAGGATCATATTCCAGACGAACATTAGTATTTTGGAATGTCTACGAATTTAAGTTTAACATAAGAAACATGTTTTATAAATAATCATTTCTCATGTTCTATTCTTTGTCTCAGTTCTCATTTTAAGCCGATTCGGCTTTGTACAACATTTTTCCTAGAGCCTCAAGAGATTAATAATTTTAATTTTTAAATCTGCTTCCTATATTCTTTTGCTATTGAAATAATCACTGCTTTTCAATATTATTTTTCAATGAATTCGTCTATTCTTCATTGAATTCCACTTCTGGTGTACAATTGTGGAGATTTTTTTAATATCACTTGATATTAATTCTTCCTGTATAAAATAAAATCACCAAGAATGTAATCTAATATCTAAAAACAATGCTACCAATGTATTGTAGGTGAATATATTTCAAAGAATAGTGAAAATTCTTTTTAATCAATAATAAAAACCTTGTATAAGTCCACAATTAATTAAAATAATAATACCTCCAAAAGTATACCTGATTTCAGTGCGATTTTTCTATTATGTCTGTGACATAAAGTGCATTATATGAGCTTCTCTTTTGGAAATTTGATGTATCTCAATTTAGACTTGTGTTATAACTCAATTTAGACTTGTGTATAATCAGCCCTAGATTTAAGTCATATCTAGTTACTCTTCTAGCTCCATATGGTTGCAATACGGTTGTTGAATGTCATTTAGCTTACAACACATTACGTTGAATTAAGTTTAAAAAGGTATTTTTGGGTAAACTTTTGACGAAAAGGTATTTTGGTATCGAATTTTTTGACGAACTATTCGCGATCAAATAATTCACCTTGTTTGCACGAAATACGCCTACATATTATTTGGGTCACCAAACCTAGATTTAGCTTTCAGGACTCGGAATCTTTATGAACTGTTATACTATATATATTTTTCCTACTTTTAAACCACTGTGCTTCTATGGAGTTTAAAGCCGTTGTAATTTGCAAAATCAAATCATTCCCATTGTTCTCATTTAAAGTAACTCTCAATTTAATTTGAAATCAAACAATTTCAGACTTCTCAGAATAATAATGTAGATATCGTGTATCCTATAGAAGAGTTCTTATCTCCGCCCTTCTCTTTCCCTGTAGAAATAAATTGGTTTCACGTATAATCTTACAGTTGCATGGAATTCTATTTACTGTTAATTTTCTTGTGTTGTGATTTTTCCGTCTCTATTCTGTTTCAATTTTTTTTTATAGATTTAAATTTTGTTAGGTTTCAGTTTTATTCTTGCTGCTTGACTAGCAATATTATTGCATATGACATTTCCGTGTAATGGAGGGAAAAGTTGAAAAAAAGTAAAACGTCACCTTACAGTCAAGGAAAAACTTTTTTAAGGAATCTTTTATTAGTTTTAATTTTTTTTTTTCATTATTGTTTTAATTTTTAAAGGTGAACGCAATTATTACTGTAATTTAAAAAAAAATAAAAAATTTCATGTACTTTTTAAGCGTATAAAAAGTTTTTACAAGTAAAATGATTTTTTCGTCATTAAAGAATGCATTTTTTTTTCGTATTGTCTGCCCCAAGTTAAAAAACTTTAAATATAGAAAATATTAAAAACTTTAAATTTTGAGAGAAAAGTTCTTGAAATTTACAAAGCCATTACTAAGTATGTCCTTTTGTGTTCTATTAGAGTGAGTAACATTAGAAGGAGAACAATTTGTTACGGGAGTAACACGTTTGGAAATGGGTGAGTCAAATATAGAAAATGGAATGTGCGTGGAATATGTTGTTTAAATTCTAGAATTTGATATAGTTATAATCGGACAAGGAGTTGTTATAGTTGTTGTTTAAATAAATAAACAAAATATTTTTAATAATTTACAAAAGGTCTAATTGTCCTCAGCAGTTTTCTTATATTCCCAATGTATTAATAAAATTTAAATTTTTAATATTAGGATATATTACTTGATATATAGGTCCGATCCAGTGCATAATAGCGTTAAATTTTACTCGAATGTGTTTTGAGTTAAAAAAGCATGTTAAACAAATAATTGTAAAAAAGTAAATTAATATTATTTAAATTTTAATCTAAAATCAATGGCCTAATAAAATCCAATAATTGATTAAATGTTATTTACTTTTCCTTCTATCAATTAAATTGGGTTCATTAATCCATAATACTCCAATTTGCATTTACGAATTGACTGATGATTCCAAAATTTAAAAAATCTAGTTTAATTTGAATTTATAAACAAGAGCAAAAAAAAAAACAAATCAATTATTTTTCCAACAAAAATTTCTTAATAAAAATTTTTTTCAATTCCAACCAAACTTTTCAATTCTACTAACCCTAATAACTGTTTATCTTTTACTTTTTTATGTACGTATGCTTGTATTTTCCCTATACAAACCAGACAAAATAAAAAATTGCAATAAAATATACGGAGAATTGAAGTAAATACACTGTTAGTAGTCTTTTAAATGGGGCCTACACTTTTATTTATTCTTACTCTTCTTCTTCTCCTTGTTTTAAATACAATTTCCTTTTTGACACAATATTCACTCACAATGACTCGGTGAAAATTGTAATTTGAATTGTACATTTTGTGTATATTTTATAAGGATTTAATTAAAACGAAATAAAATTACGAAAGTCTATACAAAATGAAAATACGATTTTATTGTAAAGCTTAAATTCCACTACTTTTCCCACTTCATATTTTCACGATTTTTAACTTTGAAAATTTGAAAAAAAATAAACTGAAAGACAATACTGAAGAACCACACAACAGAAAATGAAAAAGTCAGTCATTTCAATTATCATAAAAATAAATATACTAAAAATGGCCTAATTTACTTTTCATACTTTATCCTATTATTATTATTATTGTTATTATTATAGTCGTCCCATATAGTCACCATAAACTCACAGTCAGTCACCGTCAGCTCAACTGAATATTGTCTTTGTATCATTATCATTATATTCCATTCCGTGTACTTGCAAATACACACGCTTCATGTACGTATATTCAAAGTCTTATTACCTTAATAGCCCTGGATTGACTTTAATTTTGATTTTTATAATAATGACAGTTGAATATGTGTTTAGTGATTAAATTAAATAATTCAACATCAGTATAATATGTTTATGGTGAATTAAATTAACAGAGACAAGAGATTGGGAAACCAATAAGATAAGAAACACAAAGTTATCCAAAGATAAATGACTTAGGTATTATATGATAAAATCTTTGTCAGATTTCTGCTTTTTCTTTTTTTTGTTTGGTAAAACATTGGTGTTTTTATGGCAAGTTATACAAGAATTTAAACAAAAAAGTTCTTGTTCTTGTGGAGTTTAGTGCATCTACCGTATACGGCAGGCAAGTCGCCTATCTAGTTAAAACTCTATGACGCAATGAAACTGCGACATGATTATCTGTGATAGCTCTATGCTCCTCCTAGGAGTGAAAAAAAACCTTATATTACGTGTATGTTACACAGGATTTCAGAGAAAGATATCTAATTAAATCGGTTCTAAAGCAAGCAGACGATTTTTAACCATTAACTTAAGGGTTAAGAGGATTTTGTAGTTTCCACAGGCGATAATTGATATTCGGTTTTTATTAGATACCAATCTGCTGTTAACGTAACAGAAGACCGGATTAAGTCCGTAGACTGTAAATGCAAACTGTAGTTATCACGTAGTAACCGAACCAAAAGGTGATCTTATATTTTTAACGTAATTTGTTATTTAAATTTCCATTGCTGTAATAGTACTTATATTTTCACAATTTTTAATTTGACAATGACGAGGGCTGTGTTAACAAAAAAACACAACAAAAAAAAATCCTGATATAACAAAATGGACGACTGCAGTAGAAGTTAATCAAGTTCTGTCAAATGGAGCTTATCCATTATCATTTAGTTTTTTGCAAAAAAAATTTTCGCCCCGTCAACAACTTATTGAAATTTTGTAAACCTTATTATTACCCATTACTAATAATAATAAGACCCAATATTTCGAACTTAAGTTTAGACCATGTGCAATTCCTTTCCATATCAAATGAAGTTTTACAATTATAAACCTTGCATATTAATTTCAATACAGCTTTGAAAAATAAAAGAATTTTTCGTGAAAAGGACTTAGCAGTGATACAAAAATAACATGAAAACCATTCCTTAAAAAAAAGCACAATAAAGTAAATACCAAAAAATATTGCATACATTTTTTTCCTTCTCATATTACTCTGCCAACTAAGAAGCTTTAAGTATAGACGTGATAAAAACTACCAGTGGTGGTAAATAATAATAACAAAAGCAGTAACCAAAAAAAAATCAACTTTTTCAATTTCTATTTTTCTTTTTCTGTTTTTTTTTTGCTCCTTGTTGTTAAAAATGTGATTTTTTTGATGGGAGCTCCTTACGTGTTGAAATTGTTTTAGCTTCTTTATTTTTTATTCCTGTTGGATATTATTACCTTAGTTTCAAATATGGCAAAGGGAGCGAAAAAAAAAAATAAAATTTCTTCGGACAATTTATATTGGAAAAATGTTTTTTTTTTAATTTTTTTTTTAAATCAACACCATCATGCTATTTTAAAAACCTAATTTTAAATGACACGCGATCTAAAGTAACGAACTGCAAAATTGAACAACAAAAAAAAAATGGTTATACAAATAAAATGTAATAAAGGTGAAAATGTGAGTTCTGGTGCACTAAAACCTTTATAAATTGAGAGAAGAAAAAAGTCCAACTGAATTTTAAAGAATGAAGTCAAATTATTTTTAATACTTTATCAAATTTACATTTCTCACAGGGCTTTTAAAAGTAATCCCCTGACAAAATTTATTGAAGTTTTCTAGATGTTTTCAACGATACAACACATTGCCATATTTGTTAAATTTTTTTAAATCACTTACCGAGACCTTATGCGGATGGCACTCGTTCAAGTGGGTTTACGAAATATGCAATACTGACATGAGATCAGTATACAAATTCCAACTTTCTAGCTTCAGTCGTCCTAAAATGAACGTTTAACAAAAAATAAAAAGAGGGACGGACATGGACAACTCGAACTTAAAATACGACTTTTAGAAAAATATTTTATGTACTTTAACAGTCGAAAATGCTCTATTCCTAGAATTGCGGGTATAATATCAAAGGGCTTACCATCGTCTATACCATTAGAATTTATAACCAAAATATTCTCTCGTTTCCTTCTTAAATTACTTAAATTGCAAATTCCAATCATGAAAGTAACCTAAAAATTTTAATAGAATACAAGAAACTTTAGTTTTTTTTTACTCTCCACCGAATTAAACTCTAACGGGAACGAGACAACAAAACAGCAAAAAAGGGAAAAGGAATTTAATTTTGTCTTTTTTTTTGTTTCGTTTTCGTTTTTAACTTTTTTATTTTTATGTAGGTAATTGAATAAAAGTTTACATAAGAGGAAAAAAAAAAAGTAATGTCCTGATAAGATTTTCTGCATAAAAATTATTTTAAGATTAATGACATAAATAGGACTTTAATGACAGTTCTCATTATTATTATTGTTATTATATGAACCCAAACAATGACATACAATATTGTATATTATGTGATAAACAAACAGAGATGACAAGAAAAAGCCCAATACCAAAATCAAACAATGAGAATATCCCAACACATACACTGTATGTAGTACGTTACTCTCATATTATAAACTATGATATCTCGCCTTCTACATATATCATCATAATATTGAATTCTCATTAAAAATATGAGGAGTAAAAATGAAAATTATTTTTTTCTCTTATCATCCAGGATAATTATTATTGGGATATCTGGAAATCATTGTCATAAATTTTCAATTGAAAATTAAAAAAGAGAGAGAGAGAAAAAAAAATATATACAAGTAAATTGATTTACATATTCATACACACATACTCAAACGTACATATATCGTTGAATAATAAGTTATGTGATGAAAATTTTTCGCCTGAATAGAGAAGTCATCATCAGAGACCCAGTTTTTATGCCTCATTAACTTTAATGTATAAAAATTTCATTTTATTTATTGTATTTTTTATTTAAGTTTTTTGTTTTTTACAGCTTTTGTACTTATATACATTGTATTACACAATATACTTATATATTATGTGGGTTGATGTGTGTTTTGTTTTTTGAAGAACATGAATAGATAAAAATGTACCGAAAATAATGTCCTTTTTTGTCTGCTTTATAATAAAACTATATATACTGTGTTTGACTATTATACTCTGTCTCGATGAATAAATTTGAAAAGAATTGATTTCAAAAAATGGGTAATAATAGTAAAATAGAAAATTGAGGTTTTGAAAGTAGCATTTTTCTTAAAATTAGAAATTTATCATAAAAAAAGCCATGCCACATCCAAAACCAAAGCTTTATTTTTAAGTCTGATGACCCTAAGCAAAATAATCTCAATATTACTGATATACCGACGGGGCACTGTCGATTAGGAAAAATGACTAAGAAACTACAGCATTGTTCCGTCTGCTATCGTTGTTATCAGGGCTATAGGGTGTTTGGCAAATGCCCTAGTCAAGTGCAAAGGAAACGGTTTTTTAGTGTAAGATAAAATTCTGCAAAACGGAGAAGCCCTCGATCACCGTCTTTCGGTGATTCGTTGAGCATAGTGAAGGTAGTTGAATAGTTTTACCAAGGAGAAATGTTTTAAAGAAAGTTACTCATTGGCTTCTTAACATTAACGACCTAGTGCGAGGTCTAACATCAAGGCTAGTTTAATAGTAGAACGTTGATTGATTTTAGTTTGGAAACGTTGCGATTTCTAGGCAAATAATTTACTCAAAAATGACAGTACAAAATCTTTCAACAATGTTATTCCAGAATGGTTCCATTCCAAGAGTAACATAGACATGTATAGAAAGAGAGAGTGAGTGACGTTTGAACTTTCTCATATATTTCATACTATGTTTAAGTTTGTTGAGACAACCAAAACATAGCAAAACAATTTTCAACAAAAAAAAAATTGCTAAAAATACTCGAACAATTTTTTGTCATTTCAAAAAGAACCCATTGAATTGTGACAACCAATTTTTTTTTTGAAATGCAAAAGGAAACATTTTTTTTTTTGTTGTTTCTTCTCAAATTTTTTTTTCCACTTTCCTATAATAGAAATATTCTAAAACTAAGCCATGGTCGGAAGTAAATTTTAATTTTTTTAGGAACTTGTATAGTTTTTTTCCCTCTATAACGACTAATGAATATTTGGGACAAATCCATTTATTTTTTTGTCCGACTTTAAATATCCAGATTAAAAATTTGAATCAGATCATGTTCACTTTTTTTGTTCAGTTTTTTGATTGATATTTTGTATTTATTTTGTTACAATGACTAGCGTTTAATATTGTGTTTTTTGTTAAAAATTTTTTAATACTCGTAAGTATGACATATTAAAAGCCAAATTCATTGTTGTAGCCTAAAGAAAGTAAAATTTATTTATGAATTATGATATTAGAAACATATCAAAGGATTCTTTGAGCAGTTTATGTTAAACGATTTAGAATAACATCATTTGAATTGAAACAGAATTTAAAATTGCAAAAAACCGAATAGTAAATTCTTTTCATGTGTTTAGTTTTTAAATTTTTAAGAATAGAACAGAAAAAAATGCAAATCTATTTTTATTTTTCAGTTGAACTGATAAATCAATTTCCACCATTTACATAATTTAAAATTTTATCTAATTGTTGACCATGTGATAACTACGTTTCATTTAATGTATTCGAATTTTAAGCCACTTTTTCAACATTTTCGATTGTGGTATAACCAATTATACGTTCAATATTCTTTTGTAAATGTGTAGTCAATGTCAGATCGTCGACATACATATACAAGGGATTTCACGTCCACATACAAAAATTCAGGTGCTGATAAATAGAATGAAAAATTTCTCATGGAACGTTGAATTATTACATTAATTATATAGCTCAATAATTGACCCTTGTTCGGGCGCCACTTTTATTTTTACCAGCATAAGAACGCTGCCAAATTTATTCAAACGAAAATTTTGGTTTTTTTCCTCATAATAAAGTATATTATTGGTAAAGTAACCTTTTTACACAAATTAAGTTAAATTAGCTTTTGAGCTAATCAGCTCTTTTGTTCAAGATGGAATACATATATTTTTGTTTTAAACATTTCTTCAATTGAAAACTAAATGCAATTCGCTTATATTATTACACTCGCTACAAGTACATGTAGATTAGCTTTACCCTATTGAATACATTCGCAAAAGTACTATTCGATAATAATATAGAAATTACCGTCACAGTTCTAAAGTTTCATCTCAAATTACTATTTTATTTTTTTTTTTTTCATCCTTCATATTATGTTAGCCAATAAAATGTAAATAATTCAATTTGTTATTTTTTATTAAATATTTTATTTTATTTTTTCTTATTTGTTTTTAAATTTCTCTAGAAGTAAGCACTTTTTTTGTTTATAATTTAAATATCACTTTCCTTATTCCCATCACGACTTAAACATTTTTGTATAATACTCAAAAAAAAAATCTACAAATTCGGTACTTCACCGAATTAAATAGTGAGTAAACAGAAAAAAATAAAATAGATGAAAAAATTTAGATATTTCCAAAAAGTTTTGATTGTATAGATTTTTAACATGGATAACTGTTATACAAATATTGAAAACAATTTCTATTTTACCATATAGCCAATCATAAATAAAATCAGAATATAAGATAAAAGATAATATAGAAAAGTGAACAACAACAACAACTATAACAATAACAGTAATAATAATAGTTAAAATGTATAAAGTATAAATTACTTTTGTTTTTTTTCTATTCATCTCTTTTCATCTCAATTGTGTACACATATTCATTGTCAATAATATTTTTTGTTAATAATACAATAGAGTTAAATAAAAGTGAAATAAAAATGTAATGACAACGACATGGGAATTTATAAGTTTACTATTGTACGAGTATAACAAAAAAAATCTTAAAATCTCTTATAATCACTTAAACCCTACACACTATTAGATATCTATCTACTATATTTACATATCTACCCACAATACAAGAGTTAAGATTATGTTTGTTTTTTTGGTTTGAGTCTGAGAAAAAATATAAAACTATTAAAATATTAAATAGAAAAAAAATAACAATAATATGTAATAGGAACTGTGAGCTCGATTTCATTATTTTTAAAGTAATTCGATATTTTATTAAGACTTTTGTGACATTAATCAGAAATATGTATGTAAATCATTATGCATATTGTATAAAACTATTTACAACATAGCAATATATACTCAACATTGCAAAATTCTATAATATTACGTATTAGGAAATAGCATTGTATAAATTTATTCTTTCTTTTATATGATATTGCAAAAAAATTACTGGCATTGTTAAGTTTATTTTGTTATGTAAGAAATATATATAGTGAGAATTTAAAGACGCACCATCGTATAATTATGATGTGCAAGTATTGTGAGCACTCATCTATATTAAAGCAATTATCATTTCTAATTGCAATAGTATTGTGCATACATAGTTTATGTTACTTAGTTTTAATCATCAACATTTAATATTATTTATTATGTATATAGAGTTGTATTATATACTCGTACTATATGGATGTGTGGTATGGTGGGAATTTAAAAATTGTCTCAGACTTGTCATGGTCTGATCTTGAAAATAATGCTTATAATGTGAGCAATGTGCATGCAAAAACAAATTATAGAATAAGAATTAAAGAAAATTGTAAATCTTTTAAAGAAATCCCACAAATGCTGCATACAAACAACATTTGTTTACAACATAATATTGTATAGTTGTCAAATAAGTACACGTCTTAATTAAGTAATTAAGTTTAAACGCAAAATGAATATAATTTTAAATAATTTATAAATTTAAAATTTATGTACAGGTACCTAAAATTTTAGGTTGAACAATTTTAAAAGAAATGTTTAAGAAAGTTCTAGGAAATTTTTAAAAGAACTCGATAGCTCTTTGTTTTATTAAAACTTCCAATTCTTCATTTAGTTTTATGTATTGTCTTGCAAAATGTGACCTATATACCCTACTGAGTTCGTACCTAGGTTACGGATAAAGTTATGAAAAGTTGAAATGTACAATTGAATTTTAAAAATTAATTTTGAACTTAATTTACACTCGAAATTAGGAAATCACTGATTTTCTAGTGTTTTTTTTTTTTAACATTTAAATTGAAATTCACATAATTTGCTCACACTGATCCTAATTTTACGGCGACATCTTTATTTTCCGTTATGTATGTTCGTACATATGTTCGATCTCAATGGTATTCAGTTTTTATTTAAAACACACTTAAATTGGCTAATTAAATATGTTTTTTCCCAAATCCTACAATTCGTACAAACACAATGGGCACATAACATAAGTACATCCATTTAAGTATACTTAATATACTTCACTCTTTAATGCTCTAATACCTTTTCTTGTGCATGCAAATGAAATAAAAGTGTAAGTGTGTACATATATTATTTAACAAGGGTGAAAATCACAATAAACTACCATAAAAATTATATTTGTACAACTATTCAAATGTCATAATCATAAAATTTCACTATTTAATTATGTAAAATATTGCAATAATACAAAAGAGCAAAAGAAAAAAAAATATGCTTTTGTCCTTGTCTTCTCCAACATAAACTCGACTCGATTCTGATTCATTTGAAAACAATAAATCTCACAATTAAATAACATTTTTTTCTTATATCTCTTATTATTATTGTTGTGACTCTCTTTGTTATTGTGATCTTCATTATGTCAAAAACGTATTTGTCAAATAATAAAATCGCTTAAAAAATCATAATCTTTTTATATAGAAAAAATAATCATACAAAAGACGAACATTTTCTATTGTTGATCTATTTTCTATATGTTTTCATAATTCAAGAGAAATGAAAAAAAAAATGAAAGAAAAATAAGAAAAACTAAAAGTGAATGAACATGAAAAGAAATCATCAATCAACTATTAATCATGTCATAAGCGTTTGTATAGTTTTTTAAGTGCATTCTTGGAACTAGACAAAAAAAAATAGGGAAAACTTTCTATTCGATTCAATATCAGAATGGCTGTCATAATTTTTGGCGGGCATTTTGTTCATAAGGCTTGAGATGGATGTTAATGAAAAAAATACATAAGAAAGCTTATGAATATCGAAGAAATCAAAATATTGATGTTACATTTGGTTTAAACCTATAAGTTAATTCTGCATTACAACTGAAATATTGTGGTTTATTCTGGGTATCGAGTCACTAAATGATTCGTAAATATTTTGATTATTGTAAACACAAACCAATTTATGCAAATGATTCTTGTATATAATAAAGCTTTTGAAACTCTGATAATAAATGTCACTATCATAATACTGACTTGCTACTCAGAATAAGCTCCATTGATAAACATTTTAAAATAAGATATCAAGACTTAAAACTGAACTTAAGACTGCCTTCACAAAATTAAATCCCAGATATTGATAAATCTTTACAGAATCTATTTATGACATCTATTTGACAACTAAATATTGATTGAAATGTCTGAACTGAAACATTTTATTATCTTCAAAATTCGAATTTTTCTACATGACAACAAAGTTTTAGAACTGAAGTTCAGAGTTTGAATCCAAATTGTTCTAATATTTATTTTTAAGGAATTGTGCTCTTTATAAGCCTTTCGTTCAAAACTGCTTTTTTTTTAAATATTTACAAATGTCATTCATACATTGACTTTTTTTCTTTCAACTTCTATTGATATGAAATTTTATTTTAATATTTTTTTTATATTTTTTTTTTTTCGTATTTGCAGACATGCGGTTGTGCATTTCTTGGCGCTGGTGTTTGGTTACGATTAGCATATCGTGGTTATGCTACACTTTTACCAGATCATGATGGTTTAAGTGCTGATTCATTATTTATTGGTATTGGTGTATTAAGTTTTGTAGTATCATTCTTTGGTTGTTGCGGAGCATGGTTCCAATCACGATGCCTATTAATAACGGTAAATATTATACAATAATAGTGGAAAGGTATACCTACGTGCACGTATAAAAAAATGATATTTATGTATGTATAAGAAGAAAAATAGTTTTCAATAGTCAATAATAATTGTACAATGAAATTAAAGAAACACTGAAATGCAATGAATACAAATTTCCTGAGAAAGAGAAAATCCAATGAAAACAATATTACTATCGATTTTAAGTTCATTCCCAAGAAATATATTATTTATGAATTATAAATGAAATAAATTATAAGAAATCTATGGCCGTCTACCTAAATGAAAATTTAGGTAGTTTGTTTTGGGTAGATGCCTAATAATAGGCTTTTTTTAATAACCTTGAGTTGTGTGCGAAATAAAGTCAGTAATAATACATATGCAAAGGGTAATATTAAGCGAATTAACACATTTTCGACTTACAAAAACTTAATTTCGCTTTATTTTAGCCTGAATTTATGCAAAGCATAAATCTTTTTATCGGAAATTTAATATTTTCCTAAAAATAATTTACGAAAATAAAAATGTGCTGAAATAAATTTCTACTTTTATGAGCAAAATCTCGTATTGTTCATTAGATCACTTACTTTATATTTGAACCATGAAAGTTAAAATTTTTAATAAAAAAAAATGACTTTTTCTTTATTTTAAAAACTTTTTTTTTGAAACATTAAAAATAACGTCTGCTTTTTCTCTTTTCAGTATTTCATCTTGATCGTTTTATTATTCTTAAGTGAATTTTTGATTGGATCAATAGCCTTCTTATTTAGAGGTGGACTTGGTCGAACATTAGCAAATGAATTGAGATTCGGTATTGAAAAACATTATAATGCAACAGATCGTGGTGGATTAGCAGCGCCATCAGTGGCAGCAATTTGGGATAATGTTCAACAATCTGTAAGTGTTGTCGTTGTTTGTTGCTTTTGAAAGGGATAAGAAGTAGTGTTTTCGGCTGTTGTTTCCGTTAGAATATTTTTTTTTTTTTTTGAAACTTTAAAAATAATGTTTTTTGGATTTTTTTTTCTTTTTCTTTCGATTTACAATTTTAGATGGAATGTTGCGGTGTAACTTCATATGAAGATTGGTATGATATTGCTGCTTGGAGTGGTAAAAGATGGGTACCAGATTCATGTTGTAAAAAAATTTATCAACAAAGAGCACTACTTGTTGAAGGTTCAGGTGATGGAAAAGGATCGGTAGAATGTGGAAAGTAAGTACTATTAGAGTTTATTTGCGGTAACTTAATAAAATTTTCTATTAAAATTTGATTTTTTTTTGCAATTTTAGATCCGAAAATCCATCGCTATGGTTCGATAAAGGTTGTGCTCATTCATTACAAATATGGTTCGCTCAACGTTTACATGTTATCGGAAGTATTGGTTTAGTGATAGCATTTTTACAATTATTTGGTTTAATAACATCAATGCTATTATTTTGTACGGTGAAACATAAAAGAGAATCACAAACATATAAATCATATTCACCATCAATTGATCCGACAAGAACGAGCAGTTGGGATGATTAACATACGAGTACACATTTTTAAATATTTAAATGTATTTAAAAAAACAAAAAACAAAAATAATATTTTATTATTTCATAAAAACAAAAAAATCTATTTAGAATCTCCTTTTTTTTTCTCATTTTGTAAAAACACAAAAAACCAAACCAAAAAATACTTTAAAATAAAAAATACAGGAAAAAAAATTTATTTTCAAATGTAATGAATTTCTATTTTTAATTAACTATGATAAAAATCTCAATTCACAAAAAATATCTAACTAGTTAAAGG
Organism: Condylostylus longicornis; assembly: GCF_029603195.1. Taxonomy (NCBI): domain Eukaryota; kingdom Metazoa; phylum Arthropoda; class Insecta; order Diptera; family Dolichopodidae; genus Condylostylus; species Condylostylus longicornis. The sequence goes on from NW_026577982.1 coordinate 5,212,950, forward strand.
CTATGTATTTTAAAAATTAGTGAGAATAGCTGAAAGTGTTTACAAATAAATTTTTAATTCTATAGTAGAACTTGATATTTCCATATTAAAATTTTAACAATTTTTGCGTTAAATAATTAAATATTTAATTCCGATTATTATGAATAATTAGACGTCGCGTTATGCAAAAAATGTACAATATCCAAGAAATAAAAAATAATAGTCACAATATTTCCGGCATTTCCAAAAAAAATCACCAAAATGAATTAAAATCGAATTCAAATCGATTAAATTAATTTTTCTCTCTCTCTCTCTCGGTAACACTCTTTTTTGTTGTCTATTTTAATTTCATAAAACTTCGTAGAATTTTGAATGGCGCTATAATCATTTTTTTGTCAACAAAAATGAAAATTTTTATTTTTTTTTTTAATTATTTCTCATTTCAATTGTTTACTCTACTATAATATATATAATTAATTGAATTATAATATTAAGATATAATCGCTTTTTTTTTTAAATAATAATTATTTTAATTAAGAATACAAAAATTAAATTATAATATAAATATTTTTGTTTTTTTGCTATTTTTCATTAATTTTTAAGAAACTATATTTATGCATTAAAAGAAAATATCTGTGTATAGATGGAAGAGTATAGTAGAAAGAGTACACAATATAATGGAATGTGCCAAAAAGAGAATATTAAAAAATTAAATTAATATTAAATTTATTATTTTGATTTTTAACTTATTAATGTAATAAAATAAATTTAAAGAAAAAATAAATAATTATTAAATAAAATGTAATTTTTTAAAATATTAATATTAATTTAATTGAAAAATAATTAGAAAAAAAATTATATTTAATTTATAATTATTAAAAAATAAAAGAAGATAAGAAAATTAAGTAAAAAATTATATTAAAAAATTATTAATAAATTTTTAAAAAATTCAATAAGCTTTAGATAATTTAAAGATATTAAATATTATTAAAAAAAAATATTATTATTTTTAATTTTATTGTCATTATTTAAAAAATTTATATATACATATATTATATAAGTTTTTATTATTAATATTAAGATATAAAAGAAAAGAAATTCAGAAAAAGTATTTTCATTAAATGAATAAAATTATAAAAATTATTCAAAAGACTATTAAGGTAGAAACAAAGTATAACAAAGAACTTCAGAAAATGTTGTATATATGCATATATGAAAAGAAAATATGAATTATTAAAAATTTTTATGTAAATGTTTCGATTAATTTTATAAATTTTATTAGAAATTTTATTACTTAATTTTCATTTAATATTTTACAATCAAATTGAATTTAATAAATTTCTGAAAGTAGATCACGGCCTAATTTTAAATTTAGAATTAGATTTAATGAAGCTATTTATTAGATGGCCTAATTATAAATTTATTATTTAAAAGAACTTGCTAACAAAAATGAATATTAATTTTATTTTAATTAATTTTTTCCTGAATTTTTATTTACATATTGGTTATAGTTGAAGTTTTTTAGTCTTATATATACATAAAATACTGCCAAAGATCATATATTGAAAATAACTAAACAAATATTCTAAAATAAATTAATTAAATTTTCTAAAGAAAATCTTACAAATTTGGCATAACTTCTTAATTTTTATAACACAAAAATTTTATTATCACTGCCTATAATAATAATAATTGTAGTATAAGTGATTATTCAAGAACATTCCCTTTAGGATATTCAGGAAGATCATTTGTTACAGATTATTATATCTTTCTCTTAGATTTCAAATTAAAATTGCATAAAATTTATTTAATATTGAAAATTAATCGAAACTTTTTTTTATTTTATATATTTGTATAACAGTTAATATATTACAATCATGAGTTAATTTTCAAAATAGACAAAGAAATATAATTAAAATTTTTATATTAATATTATATTTTTTAAATTTATTTTTATGTTTTAATGCATTAAATTAAGCGCAATTTCAATTTTAGATAAATTAAAGATAATAAGGCAATAAAATTGCTATTATAAAATACAAAACTGCCTAATAATTTTATTAAATTCTTTAAAAACATTTATTTTTGAATTTTTGAAAAATATAGCAAAACAAAAAATGATATTTTTTTAATTAATCACAAATTTTTTTTTGTTTGTTTTTAATTTTATAATCTCGAATAGCCTTTATTATAATTAATAATTTTTATTTTATTTTTCTCAAATGTGTAGCCCAATTTTAAAATATTATACATATAGATTTTTATTAAAAGAAAAAAATAAATAAATAAATAAAATATTAATAATGTGATGTAAAAAAAAAGCAAATCCAACAAAATATAAAATATTTAATTATTATTATAATAAATTATTATTATGATTATTATCAACTATTATTATATAATAATATTATAATAAAAATAAATTTTAATTTATAAGAATTTTAAAAATATCAAGAACTCTTTAAAAAAAGAAAACAAAAAAAAAAAACTAAACGAAAATCGAAAATAATTTTTACTGTGTTTTATTTAAAGAAAAAAATCATAACTTCCTATGTCCCTACAATAAGCACAATATTAAACGGATCGAGTCATCGAGCAAGCCTAAACGAATACGGCCTCATTTTGTACGATGAATACATTCTACAGAAAAGCGCATATAATTGGAATTCAAAAAGACTATGTGCTTTGAAAAAGTATAAGAATACGTTCCTTAATTCTCTAAAATCGCATAAAACTTAAAACAATGTGTTATAATTAACTTAAAAGCAGAATAATTGTTCTTAATTCATTTTATATTATTGAACAGAAATAAAAATGTACTGCATATTACTGGAACTTTAAATCGGTATAATTTAAGATAGTCAGTTTCAAAACAATTCCAATTCATATCTTTCAATGAGAAATTCAATATGTAATATAATAGCATTCAGGATTGCAAAAGTTCACTTTAAATATATTTCACTGACATTTGGATGTAAAGAACTGAGATAGATGTAGCTGTTCTTTGCGTTCCTAAAAAGTGTACACGTCAATGAAACCATTTGGGTGAGCTTTGAGTGTTTCACGATTGTTAAAGACTTTCTTTACGCCTATATGTACGGTTGTCCAAAAAATTTTCGGATAAAATATAAATTAGATAACTTCAAAATCACATAAAAATAACCTCCATAAAAACAAACCTTACTCTATATTTCCAAACTTTACTTTAACAATATTTTGAATATGTATTTTAAAAATTTGAATTTACAACAAATTGCACTTGATTAAACTCTGAATTTTATTTATTAAATTTTTAAATGCCCTAAAATTAATGATTTTTTTAACTTTTTAAATGAAACCAAAAATAACTTACTAATTTCTTTTATACAAATGCCACAATTGCATCAACATTTTGGTTTTTAATTATCCAAATTTAAATCCAAAATTAAAATCTTATTCTTTTTAATAAAAATACTTGTAATGTGTAACTTAAAGAGACAAAAAAATTTTTATATCAATTTCCATTTAAAAATTAGCAATTCTACACATTTGAATACTAGAGCTATACTGAATTGAAATTTCATTTGCAATTATTAATTATCCCATACCTATTGTGAATATTAAATGTCATTTTAATTCTTCTTTCACCCAAATAGTGTTAGGACAGAATGTAAAAAATTTTACATCATAAAAAATAATTTAACAATTTTTTTATTTAAAAAAAAAAAATGTTTTTGTTTTCTTAATAAAACTATAAAACAAATTTATGAAAAAATAAAAGCAAATTTTTACTTAAGTTAAAATGATTAAAATAAATAAAAAGAAAACATACTCTAACAAAACTATTGAAAAATATTTACAAAATGTTAAATTCAGTTCTTTGAAATTTCACGCCAGTCCAACTATTTTCCCGCCAATGAGATCGAGTTTTTCATTTAAACTTTTTGAAAATGATTTTATTACTGATCCTGGAGCCTAAAAAGAGAAAAAAAAAATTTATTTAAATTAAATTTGTTTTTGTTACATCTATGCAATTTTTTTTAGAACAATAAATGAATTTTAATTGCTAACGATAGCATAACATGTTGGTCATGCATGTTTGTTTACATTATTTGCAATCGAATCTGTAATAATACATAATTATGCCATCTGCATAGCGAAACAAACCTCAAATCAATCCTCAGTTAGTATGATTGAAATTGTGCATTTGGAATATTTCACATTTCTTTAAAATCAAATAACTAAATCAAACGGAAAGTTTACAAAAAAAAGGTAATCAAAAACTGGTAAGCTATACAGTTTATACTGTTCTAGTTAAAAGTATGTATTCTGTATTAGGAGTGTTATGTGCAGTAGATTTGTGTTTGATATATTGTCAAAAGGTTTGAAGCATCATTTAACAATCTATTAACTTTCTCAATATATAATTTTGACATTTTAACTTTACATTACGCATGAGAGAGGTATGTATCGCATTAAAATTTTTTTGCTGTTTTCATATAACACGTATAATGTCAATATTGACGTATTTAAAATGTTTTCATGCAATTAATAAAAAAGGCATATAAAACGTATTTGCTATAAAAACGAACTCACCAACATTTCTTAAAAGGATTATTAAAAGAAATGTAAAACTTACAGCAATTAATTTATTCATAAAATTTGAAAATGCTTCATAACCATATACAATTGAGCGTGCGACACCATCGAACATATCACCTTTATTACCGTATTTTTCTTCTTCAGTAATTGTGTCAACAATCGGAACAGCCTAAAATCAAAATTTATGTTATTATTCAATGAAATTTTTATGAAAAAAATAAAATTTATATAATTATCGAAGTTTTAAAGAAATGACTAAAACTTTCAAGTCTTACATCAATAAAACTGGTTGCCTTATGTTGTGTATTGTCATAAAGACTAAGTATTCTTGATGGAAAAGCTTCATCTTCTAATTTAGCATTTTCTCTTGATTTTTCAGGTTCTACCAAAAGATTTACCTGTATAATTTAAATAAATCACCATTAATATATTTTCAAAACAAAAAATTTTTAATTTACAGTAAAATTTTTAGCTGATTTTGCTGTATTTACGATATCATTTGCAGTATCACCACCTAATGGGAAACCAATAATACCGCCAAAATTCAGAATCACCAAATAAAAAGTGAATATTAATAATTTCATAGTTTTGCTTTCACTAAATTAAATTTAAGGCTTTTTATGTTATAAATTTAGATAAAATTAATTTATTCGATCAGTTTTAAAAAAAATTTTAAATCAACCATAAAGTTATTCCAAAAATATTAAAAAAAAAGTTTTTTTTTTTTAATTTTCTTTCTTTATTTTTTAGGTTTTGATTTTATATTCCGTATATATATAAATTGCACTTCACAAGTTCACAACCATCTGGAACAAAAATTCAATCTGAAGACAAAATAAAGATTACGAAATGGTTTTTACGGAAAAAAAAGAGGAAAAATAAAAAGTGATTAAAATTTGGTGGTAAAAATTTAGCTTAAAACTTCATAATTCAACAGAAATATGAAAACGAAATGAATTTGATCGGAAGAACAATAGGGATTGTGAATTGAATTCAGAAATGATTGCTCAAATCAGAGCTTCATATAGAGATTATATAGAGAGATATAACGCTGACGTTCAATTTGTATCACACCTTAACTTAAATTATCTATAGCCGTGTATGTGAAAATATGGGTATGATGCTTACGAAAATCCAAGAAGAACTCTTAATCTGCCCCTTAAATAAGAAATTACTTTTACAACTTCATTTCCAGTTCTCTTTTCCTACAACATTTTTTAGCATCGTCTAACAGAAATACCGGCAGCCCGGCCGCTGCGAGTGCCAAGCTCCCTTTGAACTCCTCCTTCTTGTTCTTCATAGCTTTATACTCTTTCAGAAAGCTAATGTGAAGATCTCTCCCGCTTTCACACAAAACCTGCAATTATCTCCATCTTCTACATTTTTTTTGAATTTGTGATTCAATTATAACTTTATTCCCAATAACGAGAATTCATTATGGTAGTCGGTAGATAATAGAGTGGCGAATATTTTCATTATACTGCTGCTGCCGTCGTTACACACGAATAAATTTTTAAAAATCATATTAAATCTTATAAACGTGGAAACAAATTAAGTACACATTTCGTTCAAATCGAATAAATATAGAGAGAGGTAAACAGAGATTGCATATGAGAATAGTGAAGAAATAAATTCAAGAAGGTCACCCCTCCATGCAAAATATTGCAATACAAAAAAATTTTTACCAGTTTTTTATTTTTTCATTTTAATTTTTTTTAATGTTCATTTTTTTGCTATGCCATAATCAAAATTTTTTTTTTTTTATATTTTTAAAGGGTAGTTGAATGCAACGGTAGCTAATACTGGTAATTATCTACTATAAATTGTGAATTGTTATTTGTGATCTTTCAAATTATTATGTGTTTATCCGCGTGCCACACTGATTTACTCACCTAGTTTACATGTCATTTTTTATTTTTCTCTTCTTGTTTGTTTATACAATTTAATGCGAAAATATATGAAATAATCCGGTTTTTTTTTTAGTTTACTTTTATGTTTGTTAGATACATTTTGAAGTATGTAATGAATGACGAGTGTATTATTCCATATTATAGCATGGTGCTTAGATCAAAGCTTCTGCGGTTAACAATGTTTTCATGAGCAATTTATTTATTTGCCAGTTGCATGAAAATCAGATGTTTGTTAAATTATTTAATATTTAGTTTTAATAATTTACTTTTTATTTATATAACAATTTGTGTGAGAAATGTAATAATGAAAAGGTGTAATTGTAGTGTTCAAAGAAAAATTTTTTAATTGTTTACACCACAAAATAAGGTTCGGTTTTAAAACACCAATAAAAAATGTAAAACAAATAATTTTATTATGCATATTAATTGATATAACAATGTTACTTAACACAATAATATGTTACTTGTATTATAATTCAATTTCGTTATATGAATAAAAAATTTGCAATACGGAATCGGACATGAGCCTTAAAGGTACTTGAAGGAAGTTTCACGTTCTCTGAATTCCATATGTGCATTAAATTTTAACTAGGAATTTAAAGGGGCTTCTCAATCAGTCGATTTTTTTAAAATAAAAGAACAAATCAGTTGATTTTATTTATTTTGAAGAATAAATACATCCTACAGATGGCAAGAATTAGAAGTGATCGTAAAATGTGATGATTTAATTTTTTTTTTGGATTTTTCTATTAAGATTCTGCGAAAGAGGTGTTCGAGATAGGAGCTCGGAGAAAGATGTTCGGGAAACCTTCTGTGAACTCGTTTACAGCAAGAATATTGGTAAAAGGTGAATCTTGAAGGTGAAGAAAACAAAACTAATTATACAGTAAAAGTAAAAGTGAATATTTTTAAAGATTTTGTATATTTCGGTATATAGAATATAATATTCACTCTAGCCTCATTATATAGAACATTTTGTGCAATTGTGCGGCATTATATCGAAAACATTTAATCCAGCCTTGCGAAATGTTGAGATTCGGGTTGATATATGATCTTTGTGTGCATTCTACATGGGTCTTACTCTGGTTCCGAATTTCTGAGGGGATACCATAATAAGACACAATGAACTAGGTATAGTGAAAGAATTTATTTATTTACTTATTGCTGTAATGGTATTAATATTTTTGCTCTATTGGTGATAATTTGCTAATAAATATTTTTCGTTTAATATTGTAATTCCATTAATCAATAGTTTTTATTACATGAGAATTAGTTGTGCAGCAACAATTACACTATATAAAATTTTCACGCAGAATAATCTGACATATTTCCTTATTTAGATGAATTCAAGAAAAATATTGGTTTATAAGGAAATTGAAAATAATTTTTAGATGATAAGCATTTTATTACATAAAGTTAAAATTGCAATAAATAAAATTTTTAATGCTGATAAACTGCATTAGATGCAAGTTTTTTTTTATTTATTTATTTTTTTTCTAAAATACACAAGTTTACGTGAAAAAGTAAAAGTAGTAAAAAGATATGATAAAATTTTTTACGTCAAAAAGAGGAAATTATTTATATAGGTTACGAGGTTGACCAATTTAATTAAATGAAATAATTTATCTAGTTTGCACAGAAACAAGGTAGGTATCTAATAATAAGGTTAAGGAAAAAAGTGTGCATGTTTGTGTTTAAAGAAAATTTAATAAAAATTTTATAAATTCCTTGTATAAGGAATAAAATAATCAAATAATTGATAATCAATTTGTTTCGTAATAATTGATTTTAATATTTTAGTTAGGTAATTTACACATTTCTGGTCTATTGCATCATTGTTGATTATTGGTGTTTATTTTTATTAATTATAAATATTAATTCTAAAATAAATTTATTAAAATTTGCAACTTTATTAACAGATCATTTGAGGAGATTAAAGACGCGCGCGAATTAAGCAAATTATTTAGCAAATTTTTTGAATAAATGTGAAATTATTACTTAGAGTTTGGTCTTAAAATTTCAATTTGATTTCATACTTGTATATGTATAGCGATTTCTTCATGATATAATTACGATAAAAACGGTTTCTTCGTGTTATACATATCATATTATGTAGTTCAAGGACACCGAAAATTAAGGGTTTTTATCAAAGACATTAAAAATGTTTTTAAAATCTTATTTAATTTAATATTTGCTACCTAGAACTAGTGACTAGTTCTTTAATACATTTCATTATTACAACTTTATAACATTAGTGCCATCTAAAATCTAAAATATAAAACTATTCTTTCAACTACGAAATAAAATTTGATTCACAATTGCTATTTTAATTTTATATTATAAATTCAAATAAATTAATAAAAATAACAAACATGAATATTAATATCACCATCACCTACATACATCATATATCCTAATTCATGTAATATATTTTTGTTATAATTAATGGGTATTAGAAATTCGAATAACTTTTACTACTTTTGCCAATTTTCAAAAATTTTAAATTTCTTATATTGTGAATATTTTATACAAAATAATATTAGAAATGAAATTGTGAATACCATGAAAAATTTCCTTATTAATGTAGAAATGTTTTGCTGAATAATAAATTTTACAAATACATTTTATTGTAAATAGAGAATTGCTTAATCTATAGCCTACTAGATGGCGCACTACACAATATATATATAATTCAAATTCAATTTTTTCATACGCAACGAAAGCATCAACATTCTGGCAATTAATAATTTATTTTGAAAGACAAGCAACTGAAAAAATTTTATTTATTTACTTGACATTTTATTTTTATTGTGTTGTATTTTATAAAAATTAAAATTTAATTTTTAATAATTTTTTTAAGAAATTCGACAAAAATAGCGAAATGTTACGGTTATGTCGTTTAGTTATGGATGAATTCAACGGTTTAAAAGAAGAAGTTATTATTGAAAGTCCTTTTGCTCAAATAACTCAGGATGGTGAGGGTATTAGACAAGTTCAATTAGGTACAAAACAAAATCTATTTTTCAAATACATAGTACATACTTGAATATTATTTTATTTTAAATTTTGTTTTTATTTTAGGTTTAACACGAAAATATCTTTTAGTTGGAAAAGATAATTTTGATAAGGCAGAAACAGAATCATTGTCAAATATTTATTTTAAAGCAGATATTGAACCGGAATTCGAATCAATGAGATTAATACAAATAATACCATTAAAAGCAATTCGTATAAAAGTTTATCGACGTGATAGTAGAGAACTTTTAAAAATTATTGCTGGAAATAATTCTAAAATCATATATTTTGAGTTTGGTGGACATTTATTAAGAAGGGTAAGTTTCATATATCACACTGAGTCTCAAATAGGTGTATATGTATTTCAAGTCTTAATATCCCCTTTCAATTACATATTGATTTATAATGAAAATCTAAGGATTTCAGTTACTGTATCGATACATCAACATTTTACTTATTTTATATTTTTTGTAAATCTTCTGAAATTTAATTTTAGATGTATTGGAATATTTGGAAAGATCGAATTGAAAAATTAAAAATTTCTTTTAATAAATATTCAAAATTTGAAAAATATTCAGATCCTTATACAGATATTGAAACACCATTAACAAGTAATAGTGAAAATGAGATGCCAAAAAAATTACAAGTATTGGTCGAAGTTCATTCAAAATTTAAAAAAATAGTACTTAATGAAAATGGGAAAGACCAACAAGATGTTGAGACTAATATGAATTATTATTATCATGAAACAAAATCATCAATTGAAGCAAAAATTCAAACAATTCATAAATATTTTGTTGATGCTTTAACAAATTCCAAAATTAAAATTTTAAATAAGAAAACTGGTTATAGTGTATTAAAATCTCATAGCGATAATGATTATATCATTGATTTAAGTCAACAAAAGAATTCTACCGATGATGAAGGGACATTAAATAGAAAATCAGTTTCAACGGGATTGATACGTTTGTGCTAGTAAATTAAAATGGTCTTAAGATATTACAAATAAAGCTGCTAAGGTTTAAATAACTTGAAAAAAACATGTAATTCTTACAATCTTAGCCTTGATAAATAGAATTAGGAAACTAAATTTTTTGCTTAGCAATGCAGAAGTTCGTAGATAATTTTTGTAGATCGTTTCTGATAACATTTCTCAGACCGACGTTTTCGTAGGACCGACGTTTAAAAACTGTCGCAAACAAAATTTTTTTAATGCTTTCTTTATAGGAAATTCTTGGCAAGTAAATAAAATTTGTGCATCATATTAGAGCCTTTACCCCTTTTATTTGACTGATTTCTCTAAGGCCTTCTAAAAACTGTGCGACTTCGAAATTGAGGCCAATATTGAAATTTTTATAGTTCGCCTTCCCAAACACTATGGGTCATCTAGAAGTTGTTGTATTTTTTGATTCTCATAAGCCAGTCGGATCAAACAATATTTTATATTCATGAAATTTGTACAAAGTTATAGTAAGATTTTAATGCAAATTGTATTAACTGTACAAATTTAGTTCTTATTTGCAATAATTTCTATAAATAACTACTATGTATAAAATAAGTAAATTATATAATAGTGACAATAAAACAATTGTTTTTTTGTGAAAATATTAAATATGAAATTTTTATTTTTTATTTACATAAAATTTATTGTTTACAAATAATATCAAAAATTAAACATACAATTTTTTTCTTTTTATTATTTATTTTAATTTTTCAAGAAAATTTTATATTATAATTTTTGTAATAATTTATTATTTTTTTTTTAAAGCACGAAAAAATAATATTAATTATATCTTTAATATTTTGAAGATAAATTTTATTTTTCTTTAAAAAGTTTTACAGATTATTCTTTTTATATATTTTAGTAAAAACAATAAGAATAACAGAAATTGTATTTGATTATTGAAAATAAAATAAAAATCGAAACAAATAATAAACAAAAAATAAAATTAAAATAAAGATTATAAAATTTGTGAATTTTTAAAACATAATTAATAATTATTAACTTAATAATTACCCAATTTATTCGTAATAAGGAGCACTTAATTTTAAATTGATTTTTTAATATTAATTATATAAGATACATAATAATTATTATAATTTCTTATTATTGTTAAAAACAAATATACATTTTAAAAATTAATAATTATGATAAATTTCTAATTCTAGTATAAGTTTACATGACTATAAGCTGAAAAACAAGAATAAACTCATTCTAAAGTGATTATTAAGTTACACAATCATTATGGAATCAAATTTAAAAAGATTAGAAAATTGTTTTAGAAAAGAGAAAGAATATTGCCTAGGCTAGTTATGGGTTAAAGGCTAAATTATAATTTCCTTTTCTCCAATATTAAAATTATTTATTAATTATTTAACTATTTCTGTTATTATATTTTTATTATAATACAAAAACAAAACAATTATGTGATAAATTATCATTTAACTTATATGCAAAAAAAAATTAAAAATTTTATATATAATTTTATATAAATATAATAATGTATATATATATATATATATATTAAAAATATACATATAAAACTTAATTGTAAAAATAAGAAAAAAAAAACTTTCTACAATTTCTGTTTTAATCAATTTCAATTTCCGAATGTTATACTTTTATCTCCATAATTACTTCTGTTACTGCCACCATTTATCATACTATTAATAGAATTTTTTAATATTCCATTTGATGGAGCTGATGTTGTTGATGTTATCGTACCAGTTGAACTGTTACTGTCAGTCTTTCTTAATTCAATTTTATTGTTAGTGTTATTTGGTAAGGAAATTGTAACACGTGTTGAATTGGCACCATTATTATTATTATTATTATTTGTTGAATTTTTATCTATTGTATTACCATTATTACCCATGCCATTTAATGTTGCTGTTGTTTCATAAATATTACCATTACCATTTATATTTTGTAACATATTTGTTATTTTTTCAACATTTGATGATAAAGGTTGTTTCATTGTTGATTGATGTTGTTGTTGTTGCTGTTGGTAAATTGAATTACTTTGATATGCAATATTTCTATTGTTATTATTAGCGCCATTTTGTATTTTTGTACAACCATTTTGATGATTATTACCATTATGATAATCACTATTATTATTATAATGATCACCATTATGTTGGAAGCTACCATTTTGATAAATACCATTATTATATTGTACAACAGTATTATTATTATTATTATTGGTACCATTAATATCATGACGTTTTTTTAAATTTGATCTTGATAATGTTAATTCTAATTCACTACGTAACATATGTGATACATTTTCATCTTTCCCATTAAATGATGTTGGTGACATTGATGACATTGGACTACTTAAATCATTTGGTGAATTACTACCAGATCTTGATGATATAAAATCAAATTTACTTGGTTCTTTACGACCACCAGATTTTGATGCACCATATTCACCAATTGTTACGGATACCGGACGATTAGATTTTTTCATTGTTGGTGGTCCGGAATTTGGTGGTACAAAATATGCTGATGGTGGTTTTGGTGTTGGTGATGATGGATTTAATAATTGATATGAATCAATTGATTCTAATTCAGCCATATCACCATTTGCTTTTGCTATTTCTGATGCAGCAACACGTCCCAGTGTACTCATATTACCATTACAACCATTTGTATGTTTGTTATATGTATGTTGATTCTTTTTTAATGTATGAGATGGTGATGATATTATTGAATCATAATCAGGTATTGGTGATTGTGGTAATGGTGGAGGTGGTGGTGGTGGTGGTACATTTGGTGGTATTTCTGTATTATTATTATTTGTATGATAATTTTGTGATATTGTTCGATGTAATTCATTGTGACCATTTTGATTACCATTTTGATTATGATTATTGGCAGCATTAAATGCATTTATACTGGCAAATATTTTTTTACCCATTGGTGGTTTATTAGCAAATTGTGGTGGCTAAAATTATATAAGAAGAAAATATTGAATTTTTGTTAATTAAAATTTTATTAATAATATATAAAAATTAATACTCGTAAAGCTATTTTGGTTTTTAAATATTTGTTGGTACTATCTTGTACTATTTATTTTTAAATAATACAATTTTAATGATTAGATTATGCGGCAAGCATTAAATTTATATTGTTATAATCACAATTATGTTAAAAATTATTTGGAGAAAGTGTTGCAATAAAACCTTGGCCCTATTGCACCGACTGCTTCTACTTTTACTATTGCAAAAACTAAATATTGATAGGAGCATTAATGATCTCAATTTAGAATAATTAAAAATGAAAAATAACCATTATTTTCGCAAAAAATCTCAAATTTTCATTATGAAATGTGTTGCGTGTTCCATTACTAATTGGAACCATTTTGAGAGTATTACATTTTGCTTTATTTGTTTTCTTTTTAACATTTTAAATAATTTTCAAGAAACAAACCGATCACCATTAATAATTTTACATAGTAATTAATTTGAACAATAAAAATCGATTATCTTATATATTGCATTTAATAAAATATTTACTAATTAGAATATTATAAATTAATTTTAAAATTTAAAAATATACAAAGTGAAAATTTAATTATACATTTGACAACAAAAGAAGTCATTCACATAAAAATCAATAATCTAAGTAACATGACAATAAAATTTTTGACATTAATGTAAAAAATGCTTCGCTTACGTAAATTTTTCATTTACGATAATAATCGATAATCGATTTTATAATTGAATATTAAATATTTATGAAATCGAATTTTAGTGGTTTTTAAAGTTTCACCTACCGACCGTCGTCGATTATTACTGTTGCGTTATTTCTCGTTACTGTTTACTTAGTGCATATTTTAAATTTATATTTTGTACTTGGATTTTAAATGCATAGATATTTTATTGAAAACGACATTATGGAATATTGAGTGCAAATTATAATTAAAATTGCGCTAATTAAAATCGATTAACCATTAATCTGACCATTTTTAATGCGTTATTTGTAAAATTTAACGCATATTTGAAAACGGAAAGCGAAAACTAATTCCTCAACATATAGTTTTTTCAATATTATGTAATATAGTTATAATAAATTATATATTGCGATGCTTATGCATATATGATTGTGTGATGTATTAAATTTAGTTAAAATATGTTAAACTTCTTCTCTTACAAAACTAATTTCGTATACATTAATGTTGCATTACATAGTGTGTATATATGGTTCATATTTAATACGACAGATAGCACATATGTCGATGGTTTGTTCAATATAGCTAATTGTAAGTATGAAGCGTCATACTCGGTTATATATTTACATGCTTGAATGAGGTATGCACCTTTTTGAGTTAAAAATGATTTTTATTTTTTTCTAGATTTTTAAAATTGATTTTCAATTAAAATTAATATGACGTTAATGGTGTTATTACGTCAGATATAATAAATATTATAAACGCCTTTTTAAGGAGACTTACAACAAGTATCAGAAACTGGATAGTATATATACATATAGGTTGTCTCAACATGTATGATATGAGTGTATGCAATATTGGATCAAGTTGTATGGAATTTTCTAGTTTAGATTTTTGTTTTTTCTGTCGCATTTGGATGAATAATGAAAGAGAAAATTAGGAATGGAACAGGTTTTAATGGCATTTTTATTTTTTATTTTGGAATTTTTAATTGAAATACGGTCAGTAGGATATAAAAATATTTATGATTTTTGTAGAGTTATGCATGTGGAAATTCATTTTTAATCAGATAGTGTACACATAATAATTTTGTTTTTTTTTTTTATTCAATAATTTTCGAAAATAAAAAGATTATTTGCGATCAGCTGAAAAATTCCGATTTTTTTTTTTTTTTTTCAAATTTTAGTAAATAAATTGTTAAAGAATTTGAAATAAAATATGCACACATACAGCCACTTAATACTCTTATAATTTTGAATTTTGAATAGTGGTTCAATTTTAATGTTTGCAAGGCAAAATTATTAGCAAACTATTTTTGGATTAGAGTGTTAACCAAAAATGGTATAAAATTATTCAACTTTTATTATTTAATATTGCGGAAATTTGATTTTAAATTTGGAAAAAATTACCCATTGCATTTTATTAATTTTTACAAGGAAGTATGAAAGTTACATAAACTGTTAAAATGTGTGACAAGATTTGCAATTTTCAAGTAATCTTGGAATATATCCATTGGCGACTATTTGGCAGTCATTAATGTGCACAATTTTTCGTCAATATCTTAGAAGTTTTTAATTGATTAATCGACTTGTCACTTGTTTTTGTGGATTAAGAAGTTCTACAAATAGTTTTGCACCATCACGAATGTAAAATAAAGAAAAAAAAACGGAGAAAATCTTTTATAAATCAAGGCTGACTAAAATTTAATATAAATCAAGAGTAAATGTTATTTTCTGATGTGTCCTATTCACATGTAAATTAATATTTTTTTCTTACCGGTGGCGGTGTTGGAAATTGTCCTCCATTTATTCCATTTGACATATTATGATTACCATTACCATATTCAGTCTTTGAACCACTACCATTTATACCATTATTATTATTTATTCCACCATTAACACCACCATTTTCAATTGTATTACCACCATTATGATGATAGTGTTGATGTTGATGATGACCATTTTGTTGACCATTTATATTACCATTAATCATAGCACAATTACTTTTATGATTTGCTACAATCTTTGGTGGTGGAGGTGGTGGCGGTGATCTATGATCAGTTTCATCACGCATTATTGTTGTTTTTTTCAATTCTTCTTGACGTTCCTATAGATCATCATGTGTACGGATATGAAACGAAAATTGAAAAGAAAAAAAAAATGTTTGATAAGTTTAATGAACTTTTTACTAAGAAAATATAAAAACAAAAAAAAAATTTTTTTTCTTGCTTTGTAAATTAAAAAAACTAGAAAATTAAAAGAAAAATAAACAAAAGAACTTTTTGCTTTTATTGTAGAACTTGAAACAATCAAGAGAAGAAAAAAAAAACTCATTTTTTGTTTTTATTGTACCTGTACACAATATTTAAAAAATCTCAATTCTAAGCAGAATTTTAAAAATTTGTTACAATTATCACAATCCAAAAGAAAAATAACAAGAAAAAAATTCGGTGATTATGCAAAAAAAACATGGAGCGATAAAGCAAATCACCGTGATTCAATTGTTAATTTCGAAATCAAATGAGAAAATCATTTTTAATTTGTTATTTAAATAGTATTTAAGTATACATAGACCCAAATCAGAAGCATTTTGCTTTACTGGGTTACACCACTAAACTGTTGTAGATGAGAGTATTCTACTAAGATGTTTACAACTAGGATTCACAACTCCGAACCATAGCACACAGAAGCTCATTATATATTCTGCTCTTTGTATTTTTAAAAAAATCGCATATTTGTCACATTATTACACATATTCTGTTAGTTGAATCACTTGAAAATATGGAATATTATTGAAAAGAATTCCGTTTTTTCAGAATTGCGGGCTATGGAATTGACTTTATGAAACTGTGACAATATAGAAAATCTTTACATATATATAAACTTATTTGTCAAACGTTACATTTTTATAAATGGCAATTTTCTGAGAAGAAATTTAAAAATAGCCTACACTTCTCTTTATTTTTAAACTCTTTTTTGCGTAAACGTCACATAATTTCTGCGTATCGACGTTTTTTGTTCAAAAATTAAAAATTTCCAAAAAATTGTGTATGTATGTATGTATATGTTTTCTAAAGACAAACTGGCCAGGTTGATTAACTACAAATAATGTCAAAAATTTGTTAAAAAATATCTTATGACATAACGTCAAATGTCTTATTAGAACGTTCAGTAATTATGGGCCGGAAAACTGTAAGAAATATTGTAAAATTTTATAAAAGTTAACAAAAATCTTAACAGTTTTAAAATATTTTACAATAATTACAGAAATTCTTTAAGTCATTCATTAACCGTTTCCACTCTTGTGAAAACAAAATGGTCCACCTTGTACACGTTTAGAATGTCATTTTTTTTAACCTTTATTTTTCACATTCTGCTAATTAGGGAGTTTTTTTTTTCCTTAATTTTTTGTTAAGATCGCAATTTTATTTGTTATGGTTTTTTGTTTTCTGGTTGTAAATGCTAGAATGACATTTTAAATTTTATACAAAAACTATTTTGTTTGAAAACATTTTTAAGGTTCTTTTTCTGCTTAAATTTTTTTTTTGTGTCAAAACGAAAATAAGTTCTGAAATTTAAAAAAAAAATGTTTGTTTTACTTTTTTTCAACTACTTATTTATGCACATTTTGCATACTATCGTGATCTAATCATAAAATTCAAATCGTGTTTAATAAAAAGAACGCAGCTTTTGTTTTTTTTTTTTGCTTGCTTTTACTGAATTCGTAATTATTTTGAAAATCTGTTCAGTTTTATTTCAATATAAAAATGTTGGCAACACCCTTGCATGAATTAATTATAGTAGCAATAAGAATGCTATGTGCATAAATGATAGTTTCATAAACATGTATGAAAGTGCCATTTGACAATTATTATCAACAAGAATTGTATTATACCTTAAAATAGGCTAATATTATGTCTTTATATTTTTGTATATACACTCTGATATTGTGACAAATTGGTGAAATAATATTTGAGCAGATGTTATAGAAGACCAATAAGAAAGTACTTAATGGTACATACTTATTAATTATGTATCTAACAAGTAAACAACATTGTTATAACTATGTATTTGTACTTGCATACATTTTGTTCGATTTCATACTATAAAAATGATAAAACAAATGAATTGAATGTGAAATATTTCCGCTTTTTAAAAAAATTGGTGAAATGTGATGGAAAACAAGAAAATAAGAGAACGAATCGTGACAAATTGATAAATATTTTTGTAGCTCTACAAGTATGTACATTTGTTTTCTCATTACTTTACAATAAAATTTGCTGTCCTATTCTCGTTACATTCAATAATGTTTTCTTTATATAAATTTAAAAGAAAGTATAAAAAAACACCTTACTATTAAATACCAATGCATAAAGTAGTTGAATGTATATAAATGTATGTATGTATGTCAGTAGTATAAATACCTATGTATATAAAAAGTACACGTCTTTATTGATCCAGCTGGGTTAATATAAGAAAACTTTTCATTTTTTTTTTTGCTGTTTGTTTTTAACTCTGCTATTTATTTTTGTGTTCAGTAAAATATGTAGCTTTTGCACACCTTCGACAACACAATAAATATGGTAACAAAACAACAACAGCAGCAGTACAAAATAAAAAATATTTTTAACAATTTTAATAATAATGGTAAAATGGTAAAAATTCTTATGGGCAAGAGTTGAAGAAAAAAATAACAAGCTGAAAACTTTTACGTCTGATCGTTATAAGAGTAAATATTTTGTCAGTTTTGTGTTTTTTTTTTAAATTCAGAAGCATCTACAACAACAAAAAAAATCCATGGCTGAAATTTTCACTTAAGAAAGTGAATCAAATCAAAAGTTTGAATGTGATTCGAATTCTAATTTCGAAGTGAAAAAATTTTTTTTTATTTTATTTTGAATTCGTGAACTTTCAATTCACTGTATATGTATAGATTTTTTTTATATATGTAGGCTATAAGAAAGTAATAAAATGTAGCGCATAGTGTACAAATCACCCGTCAATCTTAACAATATTAAAACGAGCACATCATTTTACTTTCAAATAATTTTGAATTTTTAAAACTTTCCTTATGACTTAATAATGTTGAAATGCTTTTTGTTCAGAATGATTTCTTTGATTCAAAATTTTGTGTTATAAAATTGTATTAAGGGTTGATATAATTAAAATTAAATAAATTCTTCCATGATAAATTTTGAAGAAACATATTTAGCATATTTTGACAGAAAAATCACTAAATTTAAAATTCATTTCTTTCATTATTTTAACCGAAAAAATTCCAAAAGCTAAAAAGAAAATTTCTGTTAAGTCAAAAAAGTTAGAAATTATTTCCAAATTTTAAAGATTCTTATAAATAATTATGTTCGTTAGGGCTGCAGTAGATATGTTATTTTTTTGTATTCAAGCGAGCACACAAACAATCAAACAGTTTTTAACATTTTACAAACTGATTGCAATTTAGTAATATTAAATAATTTAGTTGCTTAAGTGTGACCTCAATTAACTTGCAGTTAAACTGCAATTGCAAAACTAAAAATTGCATATCTGCCAGAGCCCAAACTTTATTGGTGGAAGAAGTTTAATTAATTATATAAATAATATACATATAAACACTCATTTGAAATCTATTATGAGCCGTCATATCTCATAATTGGCTTAAAAATATTAGTATTGATAATTTCTAAACTTAATAGAATAATATAAAACTTTAGGGAAGACAATTTTCTACAAATGATAAATAAAATTCAAACAATTCAATAAAAACGGTTTAAAATTGTTATCTTTAAATATAGTTTTTATGACAAAAAAAATGTCAACTTTGCGGATATTTAACGTGTCAAAAGTGATGTCAACCGCAAAATAATAATTGTAATTTAATTTCATTATTGTGGGGAGTTTGTTTTTTTTTTTTTTAAAACAATTAAAAATCATGAAAAATTCATTTGTTTTGTTTTTTATGTCATTTTGTCGTTAATTTCCAAATGATTATTGAAATCAGAAAATTATTAAAAAAAAAAAATCATGACATCTTAAAAGTCCAGACACCTTAAAAAACAGAGAAAAAAAACTCTTGCTTTTTGTAAATTTCAATAAAAAAAATGGTGCCTACATGAACTCACAAAATATTTTTCTCACAATTGTCCAATTGGAAGAGTGTTTTGTTCTAATACAATTTGTTTAAAAACAATTAAAATTCTTCAAAACTTTTTGTTTTTTTAAATACACTGAAGAAGTTCAAATAAAAAATTTCCATCATTAAAATGATCAAAATGTCACGCTAAAAATAAATTAATATTAAAACTTTTTAAAAAGTAATAAAAAAAAAATTTATTATTTATTTAAACTTGATGCCTGAATAAAATTGAAGTACACAATAAAAATGTTTACTGGTTTAAATTTAGAATGAGACCTAGAATTTGTATTATAAATTTAGGTACAAAAACCATTTGACATTTGATTAAGTTTGCTGAAAATTTCAAAGATTATAGATAGCTATTCATCCGATTAAAAGTTCCAATTATGTATTTTGACTGTAACAATATGATAGTTTGACATAACTTGACATTTTGAAAGCAACTTAAGTCAACTGAATTGTCATTTGAAACCTTTTCATGTCATTTATTTCATGTAATTTATTCCATTAATAATCTAAAATATAAGAGTACATATATAAATTCTTAAATTTATTTTATTAAATTTAAAACTTTAAATTATTAAAAAAAAGGTCAGAAATTCAATATTTCTTTTATAAGCCAAAATTTTAGTGTTATTCTATTTAAGAAATCGAATAATTTGTAAAATGTAATTTGTTCTAGTGCTCCTCAAATTCATGTCCCAAAAGTTTGAAAGTTTATTCTTCTATCACACCAATAGCTTTTTTCCATACACTTTTAATGACCAAATTAATGACATTTAAAGTGAATGAAAAAAAATTATCGAACCCATTCTTCTTGTTAATCAATTCAAAAATCAATTAAACTTCATAATAAATTTAATTACGAAAAAAATAATAATTATAATTATTATTTTGCCCTAAAAAAAATTCCACTTTAACGTTTAAATTAACAAAAAATGAAAAAAAAAATTAGGTAAATTAGAAGTGTTTCATGTGTTTAAAAATAAAAAAAAAATAAATGCAAACGCAGACACACACTCGCATATAAGCAATCATATGAACTTAAAAATGCTTACGTAAACATTAAAAATTTTCACGCTTTTAACATATTGTTATCATTTAAAGAGTAAAATTGCAAAAAATTTCATATTATGATATCACGTATACACACCACACCGGCTTGAAATTTAATTTTAAAAATAAATAAAAATAAATTGTAAATATAAATGTGTGTATATGTGAAACATATGCCACGTCAAGAGGGCAAGTTAATTCAAAAATTTTTATTTTAGTTCACACGAGAAAAACATGAGAGAGCAGGAAAGCTTTGGGATAATGCATTTTGATAACATAGTCTGTCAAAGTGTAACAGAACGTGTCAAAATAATTTTTTGACGTTGCTCGACGTAATCTGTTAACTGAATTTAATTAGTGTGCAGCAACGCAATTGTACTGTATCGATGACAGTTCAGTGTCAAATCTTCAACTTTACTGGTTTAATTTGCCATTCGTGTGAAATTCTACGAATATTTACAAAATTTTGTAGCTTATTTTTTACAAGTGCCCTAATGGTCACTCAATATGACTTTAGCTTGACATCGTTTATTTGATGTTTTAAACGTCAAAAATTTTTCTAATAAATAAGAAATTTTAGTGTAAGTGCGCTGCTATATTTCATTTCGTTTATTTAAAGCAGTCAACCGAATGCAATATCATATGTCATTTAAATATATGAAATAGTTGAAATAATTTATTACAATAGATGAGCCTCAAGCATTCATTTCTATTTATTTTTAATACTAAAAGTACATGATTTTGTAAACTTTAACATGTTTTTTTTTTAATTTTCTCTGTTATATGTTTTCGCTGTGTTGAAAAAGAAAAAGAAATGCGTAAATAAAATGCTGCTAGCTAATACACGACTCCTCACATTCAACAAGCTGCTATTCTACACTATATTTGACTAAGCAGGTATATGACTATATTAAATAATAATCTTGACTGTGTGTTCACATTCAAAATATTAACTGAGCGCGACTTGATGACCTTGAACTTGTTTAAATAATGAAAAATAATAGTTAAAATGGGAAAAAAATAAAAATAAAGTTATAAATTGAAAAATGAAGTAAAGAAAAAAAAAATTTATAAACTAAAATTAAGTCATTACCATCTTTAAACATTAGTTTTCATTAAAAAAAAAAAAAAGAATGTTGAAAAAAAAGCAAAAGTATTTTTTAAAAAAATTTAACGAATTTAATTAATTTTTCTTGTTATACTTGATAAATATTGTGTGCATTTTGCCATCTTGTATTTCAACTAAATGTATAAGAGTATATACACAAACATTACATTTATTTTTCTATGTCTAAGAAAACAAATTGCATCATCGCAGTACAACCAGAAAACACAACAATAAAATTTAAACATGACGATGACATGATCATTTAAGATGAAAAATTAAATGAACTCGATCCTATCGACTTTCGAGTAAGTGTAAATGACTATACGAACAAAAAAAAGGCACAACTAAAATAGTTTTTCCAGTCTATACCAACTGATTTACACCCTAAACTAAGAAAAAATAAAAAATTTAACATCATGAATAAATTCAATTTCATAATGAAAATTTTGACATATTTTCAATTTTTTGACATAATTTTGGCATTTAGAAACGCAAGGCTTCAACGCAAATTTTGGATATGTTGCAAGCTTTTACACTAGCAGCAGTAGGACTAAAATTTTGTATTTCAATCAAAATCGTAGGAACTTTTGTATGTTCCGTTTCCTAAAGTTAAGGCCCGATCATGAATGTCTACAAAAAATAAAGGGAATACAAAATATAGGAAATTCTATCCGAAAAAAAAACACACAACAGAGTATTTTTTTACACTAATCACCCGAAATCGTTTTTTTATAAAAATGTTCCATTGTTAAATTTTCCTAAAAAAATAAACATTCTAAACCAATTAATCTAATTGACAATGAAATCCGATTATCAAAGCTATAATTTGACATCGTTTTTGAACTTCTGAAAAAATGTCACATCAGAAATTAATGGCGATTTATAAGAGTGATTTGATTTTAGTTAACAAGTTACAAAAAATTTACTTTTAAATTATTTAACTCAAATGTAGTAGTTTTTAAAAAATTATAGATTTTCTCAATGTCAAAGGCATACGTTAGGTTGGATTGAATAAGAGAGAAAAAGTACTATATGTCAAAAGTACTATGTGCAGAAAAATTGGAAACGAATTCGTGAAAGAGACTGTAAAAATATGATAAATTGATATGTGTGAATTTCTACAAAATTGGCACAGAATTAGGAGTCGAAAATTGACCAAGTATAGGAGTCTGACAATGTATCTATTTTTTATTATTGTGGATTTTTTTTTGACAGAATTATGCTATTATTTCTCATGTTAACTAAATTTTTGTTTTTGGATTGTGTAATAGTAATGTATAACCTTACTCACATGTAGGGTATATATACAGACTATTAAGCACAGATATAATTTTTCTTTCATTATGCATTTATACCCTATTATATAATATCTAAAATTGGTAAAATTAAAAACAAAAATAAATACCAAAAACGTTTTACATAATATTTTTTTTTTAATTTTAATGCGCGAACTATTTCACATAAATAATACCAACAAACATACATGAAAATTAACATTTCTTAACTGTTATTATTTTCATTTACCATAAAAACTTAAGGAAAAATACATTTAATTGTTATTTTTAGAGTATTATTGCCGAAAAAAAACTGGTAAAACACACGTTTTTTGATTTTAATTTAAAAATTAACAATTAAACAAAAGTTACAATTTTTTTTTTTTTTCAAATTTGTTGTAATTTTTGTAAATTGATAAAGGTAAACATGACGGTACAATGTGGTGTAAAGCAATCGTATTTTTGTAGAGTATGTATAAGAGATTGTTATAATTTAATAGAAGAGTGTTGTAATTATTATGTTTTCTAGTTGATGTTGTTGTTTTAATAATTTACTCTCTTATACTTACACTTACTATATGGTGTAGATAGCAAATTTTCAAATTGTGATTATTCTGTTATAAAAAAATGTTAACCTAAATATTTTCTTTCAAAAAATATTACGCGTTATTTGAATTTTCTCCAAATAAAGTTTATTATTTTGTAATTAATATACTTAATTAATTTTTTGGAGTGTGTAATTGTATATCTATGTATAATATAAATTTACGATGCAATTATATATTTACTTTAGGATTTTTATCGTAAAAATTGAAAATTAATTGAGGTTTTTTTTCGACCAAATTTGGAAATTGGCAATGGAAGAATTCTTTAAAAAAAATTCATTAAATTTTGCATTTATGGCTTTTAAAAACTCATGAAAATAAATTTTGTGCTGGAAGATTAATTACAAACTATTTGAAGATTGTTATGGTATAATTTTATCGTATAAAATATTTTTATAAGGTTATAGAAAAATTAATTTAAAATCTGAAAGTTTCTAGTAGATTTTGAAGTAGATTTGAAAAATTTTCTCAAATGTGGTACAAAAACCTCCACTGACTATTAAAAATAATTTATAGAAGACAATCATATTTTTATATGGTAATTTAATTAAAATACTGAAATTATACAGAAAATTTTCCATAATATTCTATTCTGGAGAATATTATGGAAAATTTTTAGTATAAAATCTGAGTAGTAGGATGAAAGGAACTGTTCAAATCGATTTCTTTTATAATTTCATCTGCACTTAGGCAAAATTTGTATATCCGCCATAGATTTTAGCAGGTACAGATGAAATCGGCACTTCAAATTGAAAAATTTTTAAATTGAAGCTTTGTTCATTGCCCACGATCATTGTGTTGCATAAAGAGCGTAACTATATTGGTTTACAAAGCACTAAGCATTGTACAAAACATCCAAAGGAAACAGAAACCAAAACAAAAATTAATTTTATTGTAATATTTATAGTTGAATTTGAGTTGATTTTAAAGTTGTAAATTGTAACAGCAAAACTAAAAAACCCACTCCGATTTTATTAAAAAAATCAAAACAATATTTCCATTTTACAATACATGGAAAAATTCCAATTCCAATGTTGTTATATAAAATGTTCTTTTTATATATGCTTTGTTTAATAGAATTCTTGAAATATTTCAACTTATATTTTTTATATATTGTTAAAAATGTTTATATGTTAAAATTTTTAATATAAATTGGCTTTTTTTCTTATTAATTCAAATATGCTAAGATTATGATCAGAAAATTACAAGAGAAAAAATTGCTGAACATATATGAATTAAAATTTTTTCATTAGATATAAAAATGGAGACTGATTATACAAAATGTCGAAGTCAATAAGATCGAACATTGAAAATCAAAATCAGAAATATTTCCAAAAGTGGATTGAGTGGATTGTCGGATTGGATGCCTTTATTTGTAGTCATTAACACAGAATATTATGAGTAGCGTGGAATTAAAAGCTGGATATTTGGAAATTTAATTGGTTTAGAGATCCAATCATATGGCCGATAATAATCAACAATATTTTTATTTTTTATCATAACAAAAACACTTCTATATAGTATTTCAAGTTATGTTCTTATTTAGAAGTTCGATATTTGCAAATTATACAGTCTCCAAATAAATCTCCAAATCTTACAATTAATCTCGACACAAGAGAAATTTTGAAATTTCTTTTCTTGATTCTGGATAATTTCAAATTGCAATAATAATATTCAAAAAATTTCAAATAACATCAAAATATGAATCAATAAAAACATTGGTGAATTTCATTGGAGAATTTTTTTTTATTTTGTAGACATTTTAAAATTTGACATTTTAACATATCTCTACGCTCTATTTAATCTTTGATTATATTATTTTCCTTGTACAGCTGTTTTTTTTTTTTTTTTTTTATTTTTGATTAAAAAAATTGAAGGCTATATTATAATTTAACAGACATAAATAACTGTAACGTATATAAGGTAACATATAACATAACCTAACAATAAAAATAAATAAAGTGATTTTAAATTACAAAAGCCAATATAAGCAACAATATGCATATAAGTGTTTGTGAATTGTGAATAAACTGAAAAAACAAGAGGTACATATACCTACTCATTGTCTTCTATTACCTACCATAGATCAAAGTAATAATAATAATTGTAGGTTATGTTCGTAGTTTGTTCAATTTTTTTCTTATTATAATTTATTCAATTCTCTTCTCAAATTCTTTTTTAACTTCATATTTTTGTTATTCCTAAAACTAGATCGAAACGTGAATTTATAATAACCACAAATCAATAAAAAAATTACAAAAAACAAAAACAACGGTAGAATTTCGAATATGAAAAAAAAAAAATTATTTAAATTATTTTGCATAAAAGTTCAGCTCCTGCTTAATTTATGTACAGCATATACGGTAATACCCACTCACTCGTTCAATAATACAAAACAGATTGTAATGTTTGTTGAAAATTAATAACAAATAAGCGCCAAAATGGTGCAATTCTCATATTATATGATTATTAATTTATTTAATTTTATAGAATGGGTTTATATTATGCCAATGAATGGTATAATGTTAACCTTGCCAGAATAAATAAGTAAATATCTATTAAAAAAGAAAAGAAAAACACAGAAAAAGTATTTGTAAAATGTTATTGCTCGTGTAGTTACTTTTTCAGACATAAGATGGAGAGTAGAGTGTCAAGCATCAAATAACAACGATTTTCTTATTAAATTTTTGGTTTCTCTATAAAAGCGTGAATGGAATTATATTGCAATAAAATTTTACACTATTATATTTAATTTACTTTAAATTATTTTACTCTCTCTCTTTCTCTCTCATTCTTTCTCTTTCTTTCCATATAAAAATTTATTGTATTAAAATTATATTTTCTTAGAAAATTAAAGAGTTTGAAAAGTATACAAGCATAACTATGTGTGCATAATTCTTGCAAATTAATGTAGCATGTTATAATATAATAATATGGTTATAAGCATATTTTATATAATATTTAAAATTTAAAGAATGCAATAATGCTAAATGAAATGAAATTAGAAGGTGTTTGAAAACAAAATGCGGCCCGCAGGTTATTACTCTTGTTAATTATTTTTAAAATTCAAGGTAATTTTTTTTAACCACATAAACAGTGTTAAATAAAAATTTCTCTAGGAATATGTTATATTTTTGTAGTATAAAATCGGAAATAAGAAGTTGGATATGCAAACAAAATATTAGAGAAGGTTAACAGATTTATTGGAATGAAAAGAGGTACGTATTTTAATTTTATGTTAACAATTTTATTATTATTTTTATATTTCTAGAATATTTTTACAATTTTTTAATTTAAGAATACGAGAATTAATATATAGAGCTCTATATTAATTATATAGAGCTCTATCTATTTTAAATATCAGATTAATTAATGAACAAGCTCTTAGTAGAACTGAGCCCGAACTTAATTTATACACGAGCTCAACAGAAACTTTGATAGATAAATTAAAATTCCTGTCGTATAATAAATTATTAACCTGTTTGGAACGAAAACGAATTAATATTGTTTGGTTATACTATATTTCGTCCACACATTATGTATTGTCCGCACATATTGCCTATAATTATGGATCTCTACAAAATCAAAGTTCTACAACTCTGTAACTCAAATATTCTCTCTCTCTCTCTCTTTATAATAATTTTGTTCGTGATTTATTATATAACAACTTTATTTAGTTTAAAGATATAATTAAATTTTAATATTTTTAATATATTTAAAAAAATATTTATTAAATTAAATGTCTGCACTAATCTGCTGAAATATGACATAGTTAGGCGCAACTAACGATTATTCACGTCATTCTTGTATAATGTGAATATTGTAATAGAGTATGGTTCAAAAAGAAAAAAAAAACGAGAAAAAAAATTTAAAAAGAATTTTATGCATAATTATGCAATATGAATTTTAATTTAAATAACCGGTACTAGTATGAAGGCTATTGTAGGAATAAAATTATTTTTATTCTCATGACTTTCGAATCAAAAAATTCTTTAATGCATTCTATAATAAGAAAACGATGATGTTGATGAGGAATATATGTCAACATTTTGTATATATATACATAAAATGACATGAGAGATCTATAGAAATATAAACAAATATGTTTTATAATATAGAACGAACACCGAAGTAGTTGGAACAAAGACTTTTTGGAAAAACAAAATTTTTTAAACCGGTTCATTTTGTTTAGTACATGGAAAATATTCCGTGGAATCCAATTGGACATCCTTTCGATTTGATCACTTGGTTTAAGATAAGATTTTTTTAAAAATACATCAGCAATTCAACAATTAAATGAAAAGTACAGTCTGTTCGATACTCTGACTTGAACTTTATTAGTTCAAGTTAAATCAAACTTATTTCCTTCAAAACACCTACATATATAAAAAAATTTATATGACAACCGCATGTAGTGATCATGTGAACAATAAATATGGTACACGGTAAATTCGTTCATATCTGGTATTAAGCAAATATATCATACAACAATATGATTCGATTCAAACAAAATGTTTGACACGTCAAAATATGCTTTAACATATCGAACATGTCTCAACCTTTTGAGACTTTTTACTGTCTCCGATCAGATTTTTATCTGTTATTAGCACATTTAGAATACAAGTTCTCGGTGCTATTAAACAAATTACATAATCAAAAAGCAGACATTGTAATGTTGCATATTAAACAAAAATATTTCCTTATAATACAAAATAATTAAAAATTATTTTCCATTTATAAAAATTATAGAGGAAAATATTTTGATTTTTTACATAACATCTTCTATATCTACTATTACTAATGAATCGAATTTAATATTTTATTACATGTATGTAAGAGTAACTAAACGCGAATTAACTACATTGTATAATGAAAGTAATAGTTTAGTTAATTACACTAAAAGCCTCAACGTTATAGGCAAATCTTCAATTATTTATGGTTATTTTTTTTAAATAAATTTTCTGTTCAACGAAAAATTCCAATATATTAATTTGTATATTTTGCTCCATACCCACATTTCTACGTTCCTCTCCTATATACATATATACATACGTATGCAATGTAATCATTATTTTTAGAAACATTACCACATTGTCTCTCGCTACAATCTTTAAGTAAAATACAAGGTACACAGCAAAAAAAAAAAATTTTTTTTTATATTCCTTAAAATAACCATCATATAATGAAAACAGTAAAAATTATTTTTAAATTATTTTATAAATTTCCAGGTGAAAATTAAATTACACATGTATGTATGGTGCCAGGTATGGTCTCAATTACATCATCGCCGTAATTGTAATTTTTAAAAATAAAAAAATTTGCACATTTTTTTTTTATATTTTTTTTTTTCAACTAAAAGTACAAAAGCATCCCTCTGTTCTCATCTGATCTTGTGTCGGTAAGTGTTGTTATACTGTTCGCAGTATAACAACACTTCTTTTCAATTTAACAGTATTAAAGTGTTAATATGGGTAGAAACTAAGAAAAAAAAACTTAGTTATGTGTAATAAAAGAAAAAAAAAGAAAATCGAAAATAAAAGGTGAGAAAATTTCATGCAACTTTTAAAGAATTTGCATGCAATAAATAAAGTAAAAAAACAACAAGAACAACAACAACAGCAATAAAATCAACAAAACAATTACTTACAACAATTTTTACAATCATACACAAAAATTGCAACATTTTGAATAATTCACTTTTGCATATTTTTTTCGAAAATATTTTTTAAATTTTTTAAAACAAGTTTCATAAATATTTAATTTTCATAACTCACATTTTTTATTAAATGTGAAATTATTGCGAAACACTTTCCAAATTGAAAAGCCATTAAAATTTATCTTTAAACTTTGAAGCAAGTTCAGCTTAAAAGTAATTATTTTTATAAATTACACACTTGTTCGATTTTAAAGGAGGACTGAAATATTAAGAAAACAATATACATGCATATGCTCGTAATCTCAAACTAATTTCTTTCAAACTTGTTGTATTCAGAACTTGTATATTGAACTAAACTAAATAAAATTTATGCACATTTCTCTAACAAAAATTTAAATCATTTAGTCTAAAACATTATATACTCCTAATTAATTTGGTTGCAACACAGGTAGTAGTTTAAGCAGCTAAGAAATGACACTTTTGAGACTACAATATTGGAATTCTGAGCAAATGTGTTCAGTAATAGAATCAAATTAACAGGGAACAACTCAATTTTTCTTTTCCTTTAGGCATACAATTATTAATATTAACAATAATTGACGCAAGTGAAATTTTTAACAGTTTATAGAAATATATTTTTTGTGATCTCAATTAATCTCTGTCTTCACTCTATAACTAATTCACGCATATTAGCTTGACTTGCGGAAAATTTTTATTCTATATATCAAGATTTTTACTGCTTTAATGTATGTACGGATAGTTTTAAATAATTATATTCTAGATAAATACAATCAAACTTAAAATCAAACATAACAATTAAACATGTGTCAAATTTTCTCTCTATATTAACAATAAGAATTTGAAATTGAAATAAGAGTTAAATATAAAATCTATACTTTCATGTAATTTATCTCCAGACATCTTATATTTCAACTTAAAATTTTACATTTTATGTACAATGACATTTTAATTAATTCTTGTGCCTCATTATTACATCATCTTGATAAGCTATATTTACAGAATTTTTTACATAAATATTTGTGATTGCTGACTGAAAACTTCATATTATTTATTTTATCACATACATACAAACATGCTATACAAATAAATTTATTCAAAAATTCATTAATTTTTTTATTTTACATTGGAATATTTATTGTTAAAAATTTCCAATCATTAATACAATTAATCATGTCATTTGATAATTTATTTGAAATATATATATATATGTATATATATATATATGTGTATATAATTTATTGCAACCAGACATGTACCTTTATATTAATCAAATTACCCACTATTATATTTTGTATATAAACATTGTATTTTAACACTCATACCGCCATACCAAAATAATTATTCATACATTTATAAAATTCTTAAGCAAAAATACAAAGAGAAAAATCACAAAAGATTTTTCTATAAATTTTAATCCTAAAATTTGCAATTGATTGCAACCAAACCAACAATAATTATTTTTAATTTTATGTAATTTTATTTTCATTTGCACATTCAATAATCATACAATTTAATCACACAAACACACATGTTTGAAAAGCAGTTTTGGTATGCGGAAAATTTTAACAGGTTTTAGGAATAACACCTACTTTTTCATAAATAAAATTTAAACAGAAAAAAAAAATAAAAAATCCTTATGTTAATTTTATTGTATTTTTTTTCTTATTATTTAATCATTTTTTTTTTTCATAAATTTATTCAATAAATTCAAACCTTTCGCCTATATATTTCATTTTTTTTTTGTTAATTTTAGAATTTAACTTTAAAATCACCTGTAGAGTTATTTTTCATATTATAGAAAAAAAAAATAGATAAAATATGGAATTATATAGAATTATATAGGAAATGCTTTTTTAAATAGATTTTTAATTTTAGAAAATATGCTTTTATTAAGACTGTATAGACACAAAGCCGCGCATATTATAATAAATTAGAGTGACCAGAATTCGATCAGAGCAAAAGGAGAGCAAAAAAAATAACGAGAATTTAGAGACCAACACATAAAAGAATGATAATTTATAAATCTTACAGTTCCTAGTTTGCAAAAAATCGAAGTAAATTTAATTAGGAAAGGTATCTGACTTCGAAAATAAAATACCGTGACGTAATTGTAAAACAGCTACTTAAAATAAAAGCTATTTATAAAACAGTCTTTGTTTTACATCTACAAAACGTAAGCTTAGATCATGTGACATTGCAACTTGCTTTATGTTTTATTTACAAAATGTATGTAATTGATATTTGAGTCTCTGATATGAAGTTACTGTGATTCAGAGAGATTTGTGATTCAGAGAGATTTAAGTTTTTTTTTTAGGAATTTTACTTACACTAAATTCTAGCCAATAAAAAGAAAAATCAAGGAAACTGCAAATAAATTCACGATTTTAAATTACTAATTTTAATTTAAAATAAAAGATGTCAGTAAAAAATTATTGTATAGTCATCTTATATTTAAAACGAATAACAATGTAAAACATTCACTACAAGTATGAACAAACAAAGTATGAACGACAAGTTCTAGAATCGGAGAACAGATGGTCACTCTATAATAAACATACTCAGACTCACATGTTATTGTAATAATGGCGCAATATTAAAGAATTTGCGACAAATAAATTGAAAATAAATTACCAATTCGAATATAATAAATTATTATTAACAACAGTACATACCACCATTAATATATGGTAGGATTGCAATGAGAACAGTTCAAATACTTTAAGATTTAAAAAACTAATAAAATTTATGCAAATTTGAAGTTCACTTAAGTGCTAACCGAAATTATTGTATTTGTGAACTTTTTTATTATGGGTTTGGCATCTATAATAAAAATATTAATCGGATTTTATTTTCTATATGTATACAACTGCAATATTATGTGTATAATTTGAGTATTGGTACTCGATATGAACGTACCAAATTAAATTATTCATAATAGGATTTAAATGATCTTATAAATTTACGTAATATTTTGTAGAACTAGAGTTTAAAAACAAATATTACCATTTGACTTATTTAAATGACCTTTTTTATTTTAATATTAGGAAGGTAAGAGAGGAATAGTTGAAGGAATTTTACCGCATTTCATATAGAATTATGTTGAGCCCTTCCAATTGATTTCATCTTTATTTCAAGAAAATCCTCACCTTATTATTTTGAAAATTAAAGATCTTACTCCAATTATCCAAGTACTCGTATATCATTAGCAAATCATTATTTGGAGTGCACAAATTTTAGCTATAAAAACGATTCAGTTGGGTAACTAAAGGTTTCATAGGTGAAATTCATCAATGTTAACAATATTTATATTGATACGGAATGTTTCCATTCCATTAATTAGGTCTATATGAAATTGAATTTTCATTATTAATCAATTGAACTCAATAAATAATTAACTGGATCTCAATTCAAATAATTATTGAGTATATACTTTCAAATTTCATTCTAATTAGTAATCCAATATTTACGTAAACTGGTTCACAAATATATAAAATTATTTCAAGTGTTTCTATTTTTTGGAAGTTTTTTGCAAGTATTTATAAAAAATATTTTCATATTTCAATTAATTAAATGCTAATATTGACCGGAATATTTTTTATTTTAAATTAATTAGATCAAATTTTTTTTGTAAATAAATTGGTTTTTGCCAAAAAATTTCTCAAATTTTTCCAAAAAGGTAAGTAAATTTAATGAATATAGTGTTGAAATTGCTAGAATACTTTAAGATTCTGAAATGAAAAGCTTATTATTAATACTAGAATATTTGTTTTCCATGACAGTTGTAATATTTAACAACTGTTCAGTGTTATAAAGTAAAATTTTATATATGATTACTCAGTGACCTTCATCACGGGATTGATATTGAATTTTTATAACCATTATAAAAATGACGTTATCCTGGTGGTATTCTCTTCTAAGAAAACAATTTAGAATAGAAGAAATTCGCAATTTTTTTGCATTTTTGTTTTTTCATTTTGTTTTTCCTGTTTTTCTAAAAATAAAGTGTAAAAAAAATTCATTTGCATAAATTTTTAATAAAATTTTGTAATAATTTTTCGAAGCGAGAAGGATGTGGTCACACATTGTAATTATATAATTGGATTTTAATTATTGTTTTATAACCCAGTCAATAAATAAAAAATTTAATTAGAATTTTGATTATAATCAAAATCAAGTTTTCTTATTTTGCAAACTGTATATGTATATGTAAATATGTATATACCAAAGATGTTTACAGCAGTTAGTAATAATTTGTATAGTGTCTTTTACTGAACCATTCATGAGGTGCGATGATACTAATTGGTAGTTTTTGGATAGCTCAAGTACAAACTTTTATATTAAGAATTTTTTCAAGCAAAAGCACTATCATATCCGACACAATCTACATACATGATTAAGTATAGTTACCTCAAATCAATTAGTAAAAATCAATCCTCATTGTGACTTCAACATTTTCCGATTGCAGCAGTCCAAACTTGTTAAAGCCAAACTCAACAATCTCTTCTGAACAGTCTTACGTAGTAACGAAAATATCAACGAAACGGTAATGCGCCCAACTATAATAATTAATCTCTTCTCACTTTTTTGATTAGAAAACTGACGTAGATTTGTATTTGTTAATAAAGAAATTGAATAATACTAATGTGTCCAAAAAAGTGTTGCCGTTATTAAAAATGTATTTATAATAAGAAATTTTATGGTGTGTGGAAATTGTATGAAACATGAAAAAAATTTCTTCTACTTTCTTTAGAAATCCCTTGAGAGAAGCGTTTCACATTTTTTACAAATAATTTTATAGTAAAATCAAAAACAAAAAAAAATTTATCTTTTTCGAATAATTTATTCAGATCCGGTTTAATTACTAACTATATACACCAGCATATAAGAGTCAAAAACTTTTAAGAATACACTTCAGTATGATTTATAACTCATTCCTTCTATGTACATATATCTACATACACTCATATGTAAGCAAATTTTGTTCTACTAGTATACCTTTACCTATTATAATTATAAGAATTCGCTACAATATGCTATAATTTATAAGTACGTGTAAAAATATACATAAAATATCAAAATGTGATCATCATTTACGATCTATTAATAAAAAGACTACCATTTCTACAGACTTTAGTATAAAAGTAAAGAAATTTTAAAAAAAAGAAAAAAAGCTCGAATAATTTTTATGATCTATTGAAAATTCTTTTAATCATTTTTTAACTTCTATAATGACCGTCATTTAATTTATTGTTGAAAAAAGACATTTGTGTTTTTTTTTGGTTAAAATTAATGTTAATGCCTTCTAATTTAAAAGATTAATAATTTCCATATCAGTTGTTTTTTTTTATTTGCCAAAGTCAAAATAAAGTCAAGATCAAAATTTTTTATTTTAATTTTTCCATAAACAAATAAAATTTGTATGTATGTAAATTTAGTTATTATAGTTAACATACATGATGTATACGTGTATGTCACATTGAATGATTGTTTATTTGATAAAACTGGATTTACTTTTAGGTATATTATCACAATCTTTGTATATATGTATGTAACATATTTAAAAATTTTAATATTCGTAATATTAGTATAATCATGTGTCATCAACCAATATTCATTGAATAATACGAGTATAATAATATTGTTGTACGCATATGGGTTAATTATTATAATATTATAATTTATAAGGTATGTATGTATGTAATTTGTACCCAAATAAACTAACAAAATCCTCAAATAAATTATCAAATAGTTTGTCGGTACACATGAACTTATATTATTAGAATTTAATACTGGTTTTATTCTTTAACTCATAATTACCGGGGATTGTTAGCATAGACTGGTATTTAAAATGTAAATTTTAGTTTCAACAAAAAAATCGAAGATTTTGGTCTTCCTATGGTACGGCATCTAATTCAAACTTTGATATATAGTTATGGTTTCCAATACAGTTTCATCTCATTCTTGTAAGTATCATTAAACGCTACATTTTTCTTGGTACAACTGAATTCTTAAATTCTTTTGCAAGTTGGTCTCACTTCATATTTAGTAATTTTATTTATTTTCAAAGATGTTAAGCAAAAATACAAATTTGTCATAAAACCTTGTGTTAGAGATAAATTCACGTTATAGATAAAATCACCTGGATGTATCCTCAATTTCGCATGTGTAAGTCAAATCGACAAATTTGTATCATATTTTAAGATTTTATTGACATAGGCTTTATTGTTTTCAATACACATAATTCTTCAGCAGTTATCGGTGTTTTTAAGGGTTATTAGGTGTTATTAGCAGTAATTAACTGTATGAAATCTAACTTCGTTTAATGCCTTACTTACTTAGATGTTTTATGATTTTCAAATCAAATTTGGCCTATTTCATTGATATAAAACAAAGTGTAAGTCTCCGCCTAATTATTTTTCAGAATAAACTCTTAATAAACATTAAGAGGTAACTGCAGTTCCACAGTTCATTTGACACATAAACATTTTTTAAGGGTTTGTATCCAAATTATTACCTCATCTACGACAATCTCATAAACACTCACAAAAGAATCATTGAAAAAATCTCAAAAGAATTTCATTTACAATTTTCAAAAAAAATCAAAAATTTTTTTTTTATATTCTATATTTCAAGCGAAAAGTTGTTATTTGATTGATCATCATAAAATGGAAATGATTGTGTATAAAATCACAAAAGATTTTTTTTTAGAAAAGTGAACAATAACAATGAAAACTTTAACATTAACACAGTTAATCCTTTAGGTCATGCTGTATTAATTTACTCTAGTATAAAAAGTTTTTTTAATGACGTATGATTTTTGGCATTTTAGTTTACTCCTCAAATTCTATACACTTGCTTTTCATTCACACATGCATACGTTATGTATGTATGACAAGCACACAATTATTCATAAGTAGATGCAGTATGGTTTTGTTTTATTTCTATAAATTTTTTTTTTGAATTCACAATCATAAAAAAACAACAATAAAATATTATTTGTGATTTTGAGGATGATACAAACGAATTAATTTCGTACATTTTGCTCACCTCGCATCTTCAAATTTCATACAAAAAACAAGAAAACCTGAAAAAAAAAAAGTAACAAATAAAAAGTCTTGGGAATATTCAGTAGTGAATCTTCTATAATAAAAGTAAACTGGAGAAGAAGAAAGGAAAAAACAACAAAAAACTAAAACATAAAATTAAGGTTCAAAAATAAATAATAAATTTCCATGTTATAAAAAGCTGACACACCTTGCGCCTTACATTCATTCAAACTTGAATTATTGTGTATGAAAGCATACTTCCACTCCTTTTTTGTTCTCTTATACAACAAATTTTATGTACTTATATTTTTGATTCGAAAAGTATAAAAGATCAGATTTTTTTTTTTATTTTTAAAACAATTCCAAAATGAAATAAAAATTAAAAGAATTTAAAAAAAAAACAAAAAGATTAAATTTTTTGTAAAATAATTACGATTTTTTTAAACAGTTAACTTTTACAACTTGTATATAATTCCATTATAACGTAAGAATTCAACATATTTACATATGAATATGCTCACACATGAGTAATATGAGTAAAAAATTTTTGCCAATAAGTTTGACAGCACCGAATGAATGAGTAAACGATTTTATTTATAGAAAATGATAACTTATCTCTTAGAATATTGTGAAATCTTCATCAGCCGATAATTCAATTATTTTTTATGTTAAAACTTAAGGTATACTCGTAATTAAATTATTATTGAACAAAACAATTGATTTATTTCGTAATCCAAATTGAAAACAATCTAATCGAATTGGAACTGAAAAAAAAATTGTATAGTTACCCACAAAGCAAAATCATGCGTTCGTAAACGTCATTCAATACGTTCAATCAAGCCTTATCAGAGAAATATATTTATGGAAACATACTTGTATGATAAAAAAATGTAGCACTTGATTTAATTATTAAAATGCTTTGTTTATAATAATTTTACTTTTAAGTTAGTAGACACTTATTCTCAGGCTAATTAGAGTAAAATTGTTTGACTTACTGATAGCAATACAAACAAGTTAAAGGTGGATTTATTGATTGTAGGATGCGATTTCATTGACTGTACGGTATTTTGAAAATTTAATTTTATACCGCCAAAAATATTTTCTCAAGTAAACATAATTGAGCATAAATATTAAAAACATACTGTTATTTTTAAACCAATTATTAATTTAAATTTGAAACCTTACTAAAATTCCATGTATCATGTGTGTGTGTATAAAAGATATTTTTGATCAAGTCTCAAAATATTCAATTCGTATTGGTGCTACTTAAATACATTTAAATCACTGTATTGGAATGATCGAGCATATATATGGTGACTCTAATACATGTTCGATCATTCATACAATCATTTTCATGTTCTATCATACATTTTTCAACGAATGATATTTATTTCAAACAAAAAATTTAAATAGATTGATTTGACCCTGTCAACTCAATGATATAAAAATGTTTCAAATAAATAATTCTTAAAGCCAAATGATAATCGTGAAACGTATTTGTAACAATATAGTTTCTGGCACAATGTGAAATAATTCGTACAGAAATTGTATGGCATCTATTCGAACCACTGTATTGATATTATCCTATTTACATAAATCTGGTTCTGGAATTTATTATCATTAACTATTTTTGAAAATTTATTGAACTAAGCCAAATTAGTTTTCAACCAATTGCTGAGACGAAGGCCAGACAAGACTAAACTGACTCAGAATTCAATGGTGAATAAGAGTTTTAACGTAAATTTAACGTAAGTAAATAATCTGTCTATACACTTCCAAATTATTATTTCTACCACAATACAAACATTAAATTTCGTTTTTATAAATAAATACTCAATTATTGACTGGGACAACTTTTTTATCTGTCATATTTTATTTTGTTTTTCATTAAATTTTTTTTTACAAAAGAAA
Organism: Condylostylus longicornis; assembly: GCF_029603195.1. NCBI lineage: Eukaryota > Metazoa > Arthropoda > Insecta > Diptera > Dolichopodidae > Condylostylus > Condylostylus longicornis. Next base: position 5,251,920 of record NW_026577982.1, read on the forward strand.
TAATAAAAATGTTTTTATTCAAAAACTTCAATTTTACCATAAAAATAAAAGAGAAACAAAATAAAATTAAAATTTATAGGACGAGTTTGAAATTCTGTGTTGCTTCTGTGCTGCTTTTGTTATTCTCTTTGTTATTTCTTTGAATTTAATTAAAGAATAAATTAGGGATTGTTGAAAAAGATTTTTTTCTCCTCATTTCATTTATTGCAATTTTGATTTTTTCTACATTTCTGTTATTATTATTTTTTTGATTTATTAAATTTTTATTAAGTGAAGAAATTTATTACTCAATTAATTATGTAAAAAATTAGAAAACAAAAAAAAATATTTTATTTCTTCCTCCTTGATTCTTAAATTAAAACTTGAAAATAATTGAAATTCTTAGATTAAAGATTTTATAATCGTTTTACTTTACAGCATTCATAAACCCTTTAAAATCGTTGAATAAATTGTTTGTTAAGAAAAAAATATTAAAAATTGACGCAATTTTGTTTTAGCCTAGACCTGCAAGAGAACTATTGACATTTAAATGTAACAGAATACTAACAAATTGTTTATAAAATTTTTAAATTACAGTGGCGGACTAGCAAAGTTTTTCTGGTTGTACAACAAATTGCATGATATCAAATTAAAATGTCAAAAGATTGCATGTTTTTTTTCTTCTTATTTTTCTTTTCATAATTCAATTTTATAATATTTAATTTAATTATTTTTAAGAAATTTTTGAATAAATTAAAATAAGCAACATTAAAAAACATTTCAAGCAAAGTTTTGGTTTTGCGTTGGTTTATTTTTCATTATTGTGAATGTTAATTAATAATTACGAATAATTTGTGAATTTCAAATATGAGAAATGTCAAATTTTTGATTTTATAACAAAAATATTTCTACAATTATTATTTATTTGCATTAATAGGTTAGGTATCTATATAATTGACATATAATGATGACAACTGGCGACATAATTAAATTAATAATGTCAATGTCAAAATAATATATGTGGGTAATTAAAAATTTTCGGTATGTTTTTTCATTTTCTGCTTATACAGTATAAAAAAAAATTTGAATACAAATCGTAGGTTAATAGACGTAAAAATTAAATTTTCAATTTAAAATTTCAATAAATATTTTTCTTTTTAGTTTATACCAAACTTAGAAATTTATCTAGGTAATGGCAACATTATAACATTTACTCACACATATACGTACTTCGTTATTTAAGTTTGATACATAGTCAAATTTTAAGAATTTCAATTATTCGACACTTTAATAGGATTTATATTGTCTTTTTAAGGTTATGTAATTTAATTAAAATATTATATTCCTAAATTTGAATTTTGAATACTTGTTAATTATATTTGTACATACAAATACGTTTAGTAGGCCACAAATACCATAATTAAAGTATTTAAATGATGAAAGTATAATACAAAATTGATAAATCGAATATTATGTTTGATATATAATTTTCTTACATACAAAAAATTAATTTGTTGATTTAAAATAATTTGAAAAATCATTGAAAATATTTTGTAGATTTTCAATTTTTTATTGAATTAATTTGTTTTCAGATTTTGTATATGTTTGCAGATACTGGTGTTTGTACAAATTCACCTTGATGCAAAATTAAAATGTATTTTAAAATGAAATAATATTTGTAGGACATGCATACTTTGAATTCGATTAAAATTTTCAATGTATTAAGCTATGAATCAAAAACGAATGAAAAAATTATTAATTTAATTAAAATTTAATTTTAAATTTTCCAAATACGAGCGAAATATTGACTATTTTAAAATAATGTTACAAAATATTACAATCTCTAAAAATTAATTAATTTTGAATGAAAGTTCTGTCATAATTATTATTATACGCTTGGAAATAATTACACTTCATAATATTATACTTAGAATGTTTCTAAAAGTTGACACGAGAGAGCTACGCATTAAAATAAACACTGAGCTAACAATATTTACACGAAATCAATTTATATTCACAATTTTGTGCATGACATTAAAACGGCAGAGCCTTTTTGATCTTTAAGCTTTAAGTTTATTTTAATTAAACGCTTTTATTATCCCACATTATGGCATTGTTAAACGTAATGAATGTTTGATAACCTGTGCTCTTTTTTCATAAAGTGTTAAAAGAAGTGTATGTTTCCACAAAATGTTATTTTCCAAAAACAAAATGTTTCCTAAACAAAATCACAAAAAATATTACGTAACTTGAGATTCTTTATAGAAAAATATTTTAACACATCTTAATTATTACAACCATTAAAAAGTAAATCTTTAGATACAAACAATAAGATTTAATTGCGATGATTTGAAAATGATAGTTCCCTCATATTTTATTATAGATGTTTTGAAAGTCTAAGTAAAAGAAATATTGAAGAATCTCCAAAATAATTGAATGAATAAAGAATCGGCAAAGCAATAAAATTTATTAAAATAATTAATAATAATAGTTAAAATAGATTTTTTTAATGCTCGACTTTTAATTTTTTAATTTCAAACTAGTTCAAGACATTATTAACGAACTAACTCTATAATTTACAATTTCTATTAAAATTAATACAAAAGACTTAAGAAGAAAAAATGGTTTTCTATTTATTTTAAATTTTTTTAAAAAATTATTTAATACTAGTATAATAGTTATTTGTGATGTTTTTGCTTTATTTGTGTCTTATTTCTTACCTCATAAGTTGATATTGTAACAAGCGGTTTCATATTGCCGTTGATGTTGCTATTATTATTGTTGTTCCTTCTATTTAGCGTGCTGTTACGACTGCTATTATTGCTATCAGTCGGTTTCATAATAAAAAGTAGTGTATTAACAATTGTATTTTATTTTTTTTTGAAAAATAACAAAAATAGTTCAAATTAACTATGAAGTTTTTCTAGTTTATTTTTTAAAACAATAGCGTTTAGTTGGCGGCTTCACTTCTTATTTTTTTTTTTTTTAATTTCAAGTGTTTTCGTTTAGTTACGTTTTTTTTTTTCTATACAATTTTAATAATGTTCTATTTTAATTTTTCTTCTTGTTCACAAAGTCTATATATATATTTATATATATATATATATTGTATATATATTTTTAATTAATTAATTTCTGAAAAAAAAACTTTTATTTTTATTGTTTTGTACTTTTTTAATTGCAGTTTGAGAAATTAAAAACAATGAATGCATTTTTTATATAATGTAGAATAAAAAAGAATCATGGGAACTCTTAAACAATATTTATTTGCAATGATGGTGGCAATACTCTCAATTAAATTAACTAGGTAAATAAATTTTTAGTACAAAAAAAAAAAAAATGTTGCAAAATACAAGAAAAAACAAAATAATGGAAAAAAAACGATGACAATTTTAAATAAATACAAGATTTGAGGTGAGAAGAAAGCAAATCAAAATATTTTCTAAGAAAATTAAAATTTTTTTCTTAAATATTTACATGAATTCTTTACACTCCTTTGTATGACACTCAATATACTCGTAAGTAAACTTAGTTATGCTTATATAATGTTCTGTGTAAGAGCGTAAAGTATGTAAGCATGCATAATATGAATTCGAATTTAGCTTCAAGCTTGTATAATTAAAATTTTCAAAAACAAAACATAAGTTTCCCTCATTTTATTTAGTTCATAATTATTTTACTCAATTAATTGAAGAACCATACAAAATTGAGAACGAAAGTAGTTTTGATAATAGAGAATTTGAGCGAAAATACTCCTCTGTTGTTAAATGTACGAAATTAAATACGAATGTAAACGAAAAAATTTGTACGAAATTAAACGAATTTTATCACTGACTATTCTAGTTTCAAAATGAGAATAGTAAACTTCTATATGGGAAGAGTAAATAAATCTTAACATAATATCGTAAATAATTTGACGTTTAAAACAATAAAATTCAAAACTGAGAGTGAATGAAGATCCATGCAGGTAAAGCGTTCTCCCGTGGAATAGAGCAGGAATTCTAAATAATGAAAAATCCAACTTTAACATAAATGAAAAGAATACACTATAAATTAAGATTTTTGTAGGAAATCAATTCTTTATTTGCAGTATTAAAAATTAAATACGAAATTAGAATTGCAACAGTTAAGCATTCAAAAAATAATCGAAATCTGTTATTGTTGTGGCAAGTGGCAATTTATTTATGTAAATAGTAGCAAAATCCATAATATGACTTTTTCCCTATCTTTATTATAGGATATGAAAAAGTCATATTACTTTCTCTATTATAGGATAGACTCCATAGGATACTCCACGAGACATTGACTTTTGCCCTATAAAAATGCTGTAAACACGTTTGCATAGCACCTTTGCATATATATGGTATTATATAACGTTCTGGTGTTATATAAAGGCGCTATGTAAACTTAATTGCAAATATTAATAGCATGTCAAATAATTTTTTATTTTAAAAAATAGAAAAAATTAAAATTAAATTCTTAGAAAAAACACGATTCTATTTTATAAAAATTATAAAAACAAAAACAAAAATTCATGTTAAAAATTATAAATTTTATAATTTAATTAGCTATCAAGAAAAAAAAAAATTTTTTTTTCAATCACATGATAAAAATTGTGGGGATTTTTTCAGTTTTTTTTTTTTTAACATTGAATCTAATTATAAGTTGAAAGATGACACACGATATCGTCTAACTAATTATATTGTTAAAGTTAGAATTAAATATATAAGAACTTATATATACAAAATATAATCAATGCATTATTCAGATTATTATTATTATTTTGTTTACAACTTCTAAATCCAAAAATATGTACATAATCCGATTTACGTGCTACTTATGGGTAATTTGATCACTTCCAAAACTGTAATTTTAACAAATTGATTTTAACAATTTTATTCTTAGCCAATGAAATTCATTTTACTATTGTAAAAGCAATTGAATACTTATTGAATGAATAATTACTTGAAATTTAAATAAGGCCCGAACAAATTGTTAAAGAAAGCTAGCATTGAAAGAATTCACAATATTAGTTATTGAACTAGTAAAATTCATATATACGCGCCTGAAATTTTGTAATAAATTGGGAAATATTTCATAGGTAATTCACTAGCCTAACACTATTAACAATAAAATATTTTAAAAATCGCATACTCTAGAATGAATAACACATAACTCAAATTATGAATTTTAATTTTTTTTTTAACTAAAAATATTTTAAATGAAATTAAATATTACGTGCTTTCTATACATTGAAAAAAACTTTCCATCTCAATTCTTTCAAAAATTACATTTCAAACGTAATGTACCAAAAATCAAAAAAAAAATTTACTAATGCAGTAAATAATTTTCATTATAAATAAAAAAGGACCATTTTAACTGCACATACATATGTTGATTAAATACAAAAAAAAAAAAATACCATTAAATTCTGTAACCGAATAACCGGTTATATTTAACTAACATAAACAATTGCATAAAAAAACAGGTACCTAACTTCAAAAATTAACAAAATCCAAAAAAAAAATATCGTCATTACTTCTGCAGTATAGGGTAATTTAATAAATCAAAAAATAAAATTTATCGTACACAAGCATCAACAACAATGTGTATACAAGCTCCACACAGCTATACCGTCTAGTTATACTAAAACTGCTCAACGCGTATTTAAGAAAAATGTAATAAAAAAGAAAAATCCTTTTTTAATAAAATTTAAAATTACTTTATAACTGTACAATATGCAATGGAAACAAAAAAAAACAAGAAGTAAAACCAAAGCCTTATAAAAATTAATTAACAAAAAAAAAAGCAAAGTGTTCAACAATAATTGGCGACCGTTCACCATTAAAAAATTGTGATAAACGTTTTTTAAATTTTCATTTTTTTTTATTATTTTTTATTGTCTTCTCTTATGCAAAGCTGACATTATAAATATTAAAAAATTTCACTTTTTACCATTCATTTTGTTTTTTATTTATTTTTTTATTCGTATAACATGTATGTACTCGTATAACAACTGGAATTTGAGTTTTAAGAGAAGAGGAAAAAAAAAATTGTCAAAAAAAAGGCATAATTTATTTTTATTAAATCAGAAATTAAAAAATTTTATAAATTAAAATAAAATTAAGAAAAAACGCTTAAATCATCTCAAATGATAACGTAAAGCAAAATGTTGTATAAGGAAAATATCCAGGAGTATTGTACGAGTGGTTTGTGGCTAGGAAATTCCATTGAGAGCTTGATATACCATACTGAAAACATTGCATTTTTTCAGTGTGACTTTAGCTTAGAAAATAAATTATAGGAGAGAATCCAGAATGAAATGCTAAATTATGGGAGAAAAGAGTATGACACTCTTTCTCAGAGTGAGAATCTGGATGTTAAATGACAATTTTAAATATTACGTCAAAAATATTGTTTATAAATTTGACAAACTTGAAAAACTTGGATATTGTAGACGATTTTTAAAAATATCCTAAATGAAATAAATAATTAAATTTTGTTTAGTTGAATTTCGAATAATTCTTGTTAAGTTTGTCACGTCTTACTTACTGACTTACGGTGAAATGCCTAAAACAAAAAACAAATAATTTTCCTTTGATTTTCATTTTCATTGGAGCTCTGCCCTTTTAAAATTTAAGGCAATAAAAAATGTTAATGATGTATGAATGCACCAAAAAAAATTGTTTTGTTGCATAGTTTTAGGGGTAACCAAACGAAATCTTCTAAAAAGTTGCAATGGAACTAGCATGACTGTTAATAAATTTATAAGACAACAAATAATTTTTTAAAGCGAAAATTTCCTAAAAGAAGATCAATAAAATCCTAAAGAGTCTTTGTTCCTATAAAAGAAGATCAAATGCATTCCGGTATTTCAGAAGATCGCCCTTATTTGATATGATATATGGCACATTCTAACTTTAAGAGCCCATTTAAGGATTATCTTTGCATTTATTAGAAATCAATGAGCTTACATCACCTGATGTTCCCGCTCTTCATAAAAATAACACGAAGTCTCTAAAAAATGTGTTACCAACATTTTCCAAAAAAAAAACAAATATCAAAATAATCGACTAAATCGAAGTCCATTAAAATTTCAGGTGATTTACCTTCCACTTTAATTAAATTTAATAAATCATGCATTGAAAATTCATCTTTATTGCAGTCTTTAAGTGCGCGCTGTGATTTACGAATATGCAATGATTTTTAAAAATATTTTTTTTTTGTGATGAAAAAAATACTATGAGACTTTTGCAACTAATTTTGTATATTTTTCTATTATAAGTTTCCTTAAAGGTAAAGAAATTTTCACTTTCACCTGTTATTCAAAAAAAAAAGAGACAAAAAATGAAAAATAAACATAAGAATAATAAGAAAAAGGAATTGGCTCTGTGTAATTGTGTGTGCAGTACTTTGCATTGCAAAATTTTGATTTCTGATTTATTGTTTCTTTTCCCTTCTTGTTTTTGTTATAAAAATTGAATGGAAAATGAACTTAAATTGGGACACATTGGGTTTTTTTTTATGCTGACTTAATTATTGCAATAAAATATTATTTTGTAAAAGAAATTCAATTCATTAATAAAGTTTTGTATTTATTTTGCTTAGTATTAAAAATTAATGAGTAAAATTTTATTAAATTTTTAGTTGAGTCTCGTAAGTGTGGAGTATTTAATAGGGTAATTAGTCAATTCAAAATAGGAATTAAAGAAGTCTGAGGTCAATTCCAGTGCATGTTTTTGCGTTGTTTTTTAACCTGTTGAACAAATTAATACGATTTTCAATTGCATCTGTAGAAATTGTTTTTGCGTAAATACGTGTCTGATCCTATTATGGTTCTTGTAAAAGAAAAAATGCTTGTAGCAACAACTTTTCAGTTGAATGTACTAATATAATTTTATAAGAGTTATTGGGTATGTTTGAAATCAAATAATGTATTTTAAAAAAGTTAATCGCCTTGAATTAATGGAAAATTGGTTGGTCAAATTGAATACAAAAAATTTTTAAGCTTGTTATGGTATAATATCAACTTGACCAGTATTTTTTTTTGTCAACGCTGTACAACTATGAGAATAACTAAAATACAAATAGTTTAAAATTATTATTATTATATCACTATAGAGCAGCTAACAAAAGACAAATCCAAATGTTGACATTTGGTTTCCATATGGATGACTGCTATATATCACATTTAAATATTGTAAATTGGGAAAATTGTTTGTGGAGGATTTTGCCACAAGAAAGAAATGGGGTTAAGGTAAAACATAAAATTTGTCCTCAGCGGAATTTTTACATTGTACGCAGTGGTTCGTTTAATAATAAGTATAATTGAATAAGAGATTAATTTAAATGGATTATTAATTTTCTTTAGCAATACAATTAAAAACTTAAGACTAATAATTAGTAAGAGACCACGGTTCATTAAAATAATGATTTAATTTAAATTAAAATAAAATTTAATAATTACATAATATTAAAATTAATTAATTATTAAATTTTCATTAAAAAACAAATTTTATATTTTGCCTTTCATAATATGTAATTGGGGAAATTCAATGTAACATTATCGTTCAGACATAAAGGAAATGAAAACACGCACATTTTGTATTTTAAATAACAATTTGTACTTCCTAACTTTTATTAAGTGTGAATTATAAAATACAAATGAAACTGAATTGTATATATATATATATATATAATTATTTTATTCAATTAAAACTATACTCTGCATTTCGAAAATTAATAATAGTGTAACTGCATACTTTTTAATTTAATATACCGTAATTTAATATTGATCTTATGTTTGCTAATGTGTTCGATTACGTATAAATTGAAATCATGTAAAGGTATTGGAAATAGATATATAAACCAGTTCTATTGTAAGTACATACGTAAAAGAAAATTTACTTTCAATTACATAAGTACTTACTCAATTTTCTATTTCGGTTTTATATTTTCCAATTGAAGATTTATAATGTAATTTTATATTTTAAGGAAATACGCAAAGAAATGGGAATTATAGGTATTATGATATAACATATATGAAGATATAGGCTGACATAATTCCAATTACCGTCATCATTTCATAGAGAATTGATAATATTGTAAATCTACTTCCTTAAATTATATATCAATTTACTATATTTTTATGGAATAATATTGTAGTTATTATGTTTCTGTAGATGATATATAGGTATAATACAATTCTTAAAGTAAGTACAGTGCTTAAATTCTGCAATAACCTTGGAGATAGTAAAATTTATTGATAATTACATTCTAATACTAGAAAAACTTAAAAAAATTTTCAAAAACATTTACTACACTTCACGAATATGCTTTACAACACTTTAATTTGTTTGGTTGCCTTGATTGTGCTCTAAATTTAATGTTGAATAAATATTTTGCAATGGAAGCATTATTTTTCCGAATTATTTAAGATTTCATTAAAAAAAAATTTCAGTAACCTATGTCAAATTATGGTGTATTTGGTAAAATTTGTATGTTAGCATCATTAAACAGTAAAATGTGGGGGTTAACTATTAAGTTCAGATTCACTAAGAAGAAAAAGTCTTTGTTGTACAAAATTAACACAATATCGACGGAAAATAAGGAGGCTAGTTTATTATAATTAAATCAGAAGTGACCGAGAGGAAAAGGATTTTTGAAATTTTTAATTAATAAGTGAAGATTAACCGTAAAGATGGCAGTTTTTTATTAATGCATTGAAGATTTAACGAAACGCTAGAAGTTTTTTAATAATTAACTCAATATATCGACGGATTTTCTGCCTAAAAGTTTTATTTTGTTTTGAGAGAAAGATGAGATAATCGATATTCTATGTTATTCACTTGATTATTTTTAACTTTTCTGCGATTTTTGGGTTTCTCTAATAAAAATTTTTAACGAGAAATGAAACTGAAGAGAAGCCGAGACTCTTGCGTTCAGTGTGGTTGGTATATTGTGAATAAATTGACAAAACAAACTTATTTAACTTTTAGAATCGTTAAGTTGTTTAACAAGAATTTTCCCCATTAAAATGATTCAATTTTTATTTATCTTTGAAAAAGAATAAATATTTCCAATTTTTCTTTTGCTTTTATTGCAAAATTTCCACTTAAATTATTTAATTATTTTAAAAGGTAAGGTTATATTTGCTTACATTATGGTTATTTATTTTACAAATTTCGTTAATTACTTTTAACACTTAAAAAGTATATGTATTTCGAGTTTAAAGTCAATAATATTGTGCTGTTCTGATTTTATTGTTTTCATATCTGAATAATACCACAATAAACACATAATCGTATGTACATATGTATGTATATCTATAAGAGTTATTGTTATGCAAAATTATTATTTTAATACTACGTGTATATTCAATATAATTTTGTATATGAAGATAAGGTGAAAGTAATTTTAAAACAACAATTTTTTTTATATTTGTGCAAATTCAAGAAACATTAATAATAATTTACAATAATATAATAATTTTATCGCAACAATCTCAAATAATTTAATTGTATAAACGTGTTGCAGTGCACAATATTATTTTTCCAATCAATATACTTAATGTAATATGCAATCTTGTTGAATGATTTTTGAAGAAATGCTTTGAAAATTGAAAATTTGTCATGGGCTTCAATAATTTATTGTTCGAAATGCATTGAGGCCATAAAATTAAGTCGTAAATGTTTAGAAAATGAATATAGAAAATTCTTAAACATTAAATTGACTAGGATGCTGAATTGAATTTAACATTCTATACAAATACACAATATTCGGTACATTTAAAAATTTTGTTCACTCCATTACAGAAACCAATGAAAATGGAAATATAAATTGGACTAAATTCATAAAGAAATTGCGGCCATAACATTTTTTTTTATATATATACAATTGATTCTCTTGATAATGTTTGATTTCCAAATATAATATTTTCTCGTAAATTATGGTTCAAATTATGTTCTAGATATTCATTCGTTCGTCAAATTACGTTCATTCGACACGTCTAATTTTCCTCATTCCCAGGAATTTGAACTTAGATACGGAATGCAAATTGTTTAGAAGTTTTTAAACAAATATACAACATTTTTTTAAAATATTTCTCAAAATTTTCAGAGACAAATTATTTTTTTTTTGCAAACTAAATTATCGTATGGAATCAATTAATTATACGTAGTCAAACCTATAAGAACATTTCGGAACAGTTATGCTAAAAACAATTGAATTTGAGCGGACAGTAAATTTGAGCTTTTTCACTTTGGGGGTCAAGCATTCAGAGTGTTATACGTTTAGAGTGTTATCCTTCAATGTAAAACAAATTTCCCGGAAAATTTGAATTGCTTCAAATATTATTGAAAAAATATTAGTGAAAGAATGACGCAGTTTTACAATTATTTCATACATGAAAGAATATTACTTTTATTTTCCAATCTCTACATGTCCTTCATATATATTTTCTAATTTCAGAATACTAAAATACTTTGGAATCACATATGAGAACACAATAATCCCAACAATTCTGTGATTAATCCCAAGGTATCAAAACAACAAAAATCTAACGTTAAAGAACCCATGTATTATATTGAAAACAAAACCTATATCTCAAACTGCAATCAACAACTTGTAGACATGGAGTAGGTATGAATGCAATTCTAATTCCTAAAACTCCTTTCTCTTTTTTGTTTTTTCTAATACACAGGTAAGGTTGGGTACATAATATTTTTTATTCTCCTCTAGCTGCTAAAATTTTTTTAACTTTGAAAATATTATTAAGTATTTTTTTTTGTTTTTTTTTTTCAAATTCAATAATCGATTTTAAAAATTTTTTTATTTTTTTCATTTTCTTTTCGAAAAATCGATTTTTATCACGTAAAATGTTTTAATTTTATTTTTTTTTCTATTTATTTATTTGTTTTTTTTTTTTTTTTTACAGTTTAACATGATTTTTTTCTCATTTTTCTTTCGTTTTTTTTTTTTCAAATTTATCACGTCTTATTTTATCAATGTATCATTTTTGATTTTTTCTTTTATTATTTTTTGATTTTCACCTGATTATTATTTTAACAGGTAAAACAATTCAACAGCGGGTAACATAAAAAATGATAACAAGATAAAAGCACTTGAAAAATAAAAAATTTTGTTTTTGTTGTTCTTTTTTTTCCTGTAAATTATAAAAAAACAATAGAGTTTGTTTATATGTATGCAAACCTATACGGACACACAAACTTTCAATTTGTTGTAAGTAATTATTGTGCTTCTTTATGCATAAACAAACCAGCTATGTTGTTCGATTAGAATAATTTCAGAATTGATTGATTGTGTGATTAATAATCAATTTTTTTTTTTTTAATTTGTTTGGCACGTAATTTATTGTACACGGTTATTTTTTATTTTTTTATTTCTCTTCCATGTTTTTTTTTTTTCGATTTTATCAGAACTTTTTTATCGATAATTTTTTTTCCCGTAATTTTTTTTTAAGGAAAATTCACCTTTTTAATTTTTGTTATTATGATTTTTTTTTCCGAGTTTTTCAATTTTTCTTTCAATTTTTAATTTTTCTGTTTGTTTTTAATTGTTCTTTTAATGAATAAATTAAAAGAAAGCGCAGTTATAAATTAATTATGATTGCAGTTTCTTAGGAAATTATTAGAGGATTAAAATAGTTCTTTATTTAACCAAATTCACTTTTCTATTTAAAAAAATTTTCATAAATTTAATAAAAATAATTTTGAATAAATTCATGAAAATCGCGATTATTTTTTTTGTACCTTTTTAGCAAATTTTTCCAAATTTTTTTAATTAAACGCGAAGAAATACGATTTTCTATAATTTTGTTTTTCTCAGAGCGAATATCAAAAATCTATAATAAAAATCCCCAAGAAGAAGACGAAAATAATAACAAAAAAAATAAAAACTTTATTTTTCTTTAATTAAAACGAAAAAATGAATAACCATTAACGGTAGATGGTAGACGAAAGACTAAATTAAAAAAATAAAATTTTTCAAATTCCTTCAAAAAAGCAAAAAAGCAGAAAACTTTGAAATTGAAAAGTTAAAAACAAAAATTTTACCTGTTTTAGCAGTATGTTACCTACCTGTTGAAATTTAATCATACATTCAAACACACAAATGCAATACATTTTGCCCATAATTGAAAAGCTTTATGAATTTCAGCTCAAAAATTGAGTCGAAAAAAAATGTAATAGAGAAGAGTAAAAAAAATTATTGAGAATAAAAAGAAATCATCAGAGAAAATACAAAATCATAAAAATAACAATTGAGTTGAGTAAAATTCAAAATAGCTATAAGGAAAAACTCAAGAGACAAAAAAACACACTCAGAAAATTAATGCTATTTTTATTATTGTTGTTGTATTGTTATTGTTTTTATTTGTGATTTTGTGTATTATAAGAGAAAAATTGAGCCGGCATTAAAAACACCTGTAAGAAAATGTTTTTTGTTTTTTTTTTTTTTCAGATTATTTTTTTGCTTTTGTAAATAAATAAAAAAAAAATAATACTGAATAATAAAATTGAAAACATAAGCGTAATATTTTAGCATTATAAAATAAAGGTGAGAAGAAGTAGGAAACAAAAAAAAACACAAATGAAAAATAAAGGAATGGAAGAAAAAAAATATTTTTTCTTTTGTAAAATGTTCAGAAACTCGCTTTGAAAGCTCTAAGACTCTATTGAAATTGAATGCCGTACTGTTTTTGGTAAACTCTGAATAGGTCGTATATTATGCATGCATGTTTGTTGTTCAAAGCAATTATGCTTGCATTCTTATAGTTTGCAAGATGAAAATAAATAAGGAAAAAGAAAACAAAATCGCGCTATTTAGAGAATGTTCAATAAAAATTTGAAAACAAATAGTACTCGTACTTATTTATGTACCACAGGTTCTATGATTTTAATATTTGAAATTTTTCAATTTATTTATTATATATAGTATTAGAAGTAGATGCAATTTGGAATATCATTTCATTTGGTTTAATTTTAAAATTCCCGTTGAAAATCATCATGAATATAGAGTCACCCTTGAATGTCATTGGTCATGGGTTAGTCATTGGTTTTAGCTTGAGTTGAACAAGTAAAAGTGCCATATAAGGAGTTAGATCAATCCACAAGAGATCACGCAAACTTAATTTGCCAAAAAAAAGAGCTCATTTCATTATCGGAACTTATTTATTTCAAAAAAATAGACTGAATCTCGCCTTGGTCAGTGAAGAAAAAATTGCCGTAGCATAGTCAATAATTGTTCGTATAAAAATATAACATTTATGATGGTTTTCATTCAAATTCGTTTTTACTACGTGTCTTATGGCAAACACAGTTTTAGACTTATTGAAATCAAATTTTTACAAAAGTTAATTTTGGGAAAGCTTGTGAATTAACTGCATACACATTAGCCATACTATTTGATATCTCTGAAAAATTAGAAATGATTAATAAATCATGAAAATTTGCTTTAGATACCATTACACATTGGTCATACCACAAATATTATTCGAAATTGTATACAGCTCAAAATTTGGCGGTAACGATTTCCTCTGACCATAAACTGAATTCGCGTCTCGGTTTTTGGATCATTAAATGTGATTTTCACGCCGTGTATTGTTTTTTAATTTTTTCATATTTGAAAAAAAATGTGCTCCAATTAATATTTATTTTTGAAAGCAATTATTATAATTTTGTATAATATTTAAATCCCGATTTCCATTATCACTTTAATAACACCCCAATAAACTTCATTTTTTCTAAAATATAATTTTGATTGATTAATCCTAAAATTTTTACATAATTATATACAAATTCCATTCTTTGAAATTACAACCCGAACCTAAATGATCATTCATCATTTTTGCAATCTGTGTATAATGCATTTTTAAAATAATTCAAATTAATGGTCATTTAAAATGAAATCTGCTTCACTAATGGCATAAATTAAGAATTTTTTTAATACAAAAAAAAAAATATTTCGCAAATTAAAAACAAAAACCACACTTTGTTCTACAAAACATTTTTTTGTTGTGGTTTAAAACTCCGCTTCATCTTAGTAAACACCAAAAAAAAAAACACAAAGTACTCAAGTTATTGGCAAAATATTCAAGAAAAGAATTTGGTCCCAACCGAATTGATAAACCTTAATAAAAATTATTAAATTATTGGTTACAGTAAAATAAAAAATTACAAAGCTCAATTCAAGCTGTAATAATTTTTTAAGTTACTCATAACACTTTTCAGTAAAAATGTCAATTAGTTCAGATTTTTTCTAGGTTAGAATTTTAAAATTTGTTGATGGCTTTTACTTGCAATATCATTTACTACACACACACACTCATATGCTTAACAAATTATATACCACTTAAATTATTATGGTTAATTAAATTTAGAAATAAATTTAGGTTTCGAACGTGTTAAATGCAATGACAATAAAAAAAAGTTTGACGTTATTTTGTTTCTCTTTTAGATTTGTGCTGTCATACTTAGAAAAAAGTAACATTTTTTTTATGTAGATCAAAGATTCACAATCAACTATATTATTAAAATTATTATTCTTTCTCTATCTTCTATATTGATAATAATAATATAGGTGAATTAAGTCTAAAAGAGAATTAATGAACTATGATTCAGACATGTTATTTTGATTTTAAATCATATGGAAAAAAAAAGGAAAATTCTGACGGATTTTAAGAATGACATTTCGAACAAAACAAAAAAATTATAATTTTCAATTTTTGTTGGTCTATAAAACGTGATTTTTGTCTGTTCTATATGGTCAATTTTTGATTACAATTTTATTTTTTTTTTGTTTGCGAAAATCTTAAAAAAATTTGATCCGGTCAAAATGAAAATTACGTGAATTTTGACTTTTTATTTTGAATATTGTTTTATGGACGATCTTAGAAAGTTTTGATTATATTGAACCAGCCAGTAGTAAGTTCTTAGCCGATATTTAAGAACATCATAAAAATTTGAAAAAAAAATCACGAATTCAAAGCTAATTTAATTCCACTTTATATGAAATGCAACGGCCACTAACAAATCGTTTAAGTGATTTAGAATGCACAGATATAAAGCATATCTTAGAGATATAAAGCATATTGCAAACGTAACATGAAATAGTGAGTCAAGTACGATACGACAATAAACCTATAAGAAAAATAAATTTAATGCGAATTAGGAAATACGGCATTCATGCATAGTATGACTGCAGAAATAATGCAATTCAACTGACCTATATATAGTAAATATAAATAATACAGCAGGAGTAGCTGAAGACTTCAACAATAGTATCATATTTGCAAGAATGGTTTGGACGGAACAGTTTGGAATGCCGCTAACTAAAATTGTTCAAGTCACGCGCCAAATCACTCCTTCAACCATTACCAATAGGCTAGAGGCGTTCATTATAATTAGATAAGAAACACCTGCAATATTCTTGTATTTTAAAATTATTCAACATTCAATAAGAAAGCACTTATAACTATAAATAACAATTATGGTAAAAGTTTTCATCTTCAATAATTCAATAATAAAATTTCAAGAATATTATATAATAACACCATTCGAACACCAAAATCATTCATATATCCCATATACATATAATAAATTTTAATTTTAAAACCAAATAAAACTCTTAATTTTTAAATAAAATTTTTCAATTAATTTTAATTACATTTTCTTTAAATGTTTTATAATCTACTTTAGCAATTTTGCAAACTCCACTCTATTGGTTGTCAGTTATTGCCATAAATACACAAATAAGATGTAACAAATGATTTAATTTCCAACTACTCGTAATCTCACATACTTATATGTTATTCAATAAGTGGATTTGCTAGATTATCAGTGATTAAACAAAATGTTTTTTTGATTTTCTATACTTAAAAATCACCCACATCACATATATTGAAAATATTATGACCACAAACCGGTCGGTCATTCGATGTGCACCTCCATTTCGGTTTTTTTATAGCTCGATTATTCTTGTTTTTTTTTCCTATCTGGTTTTATATTGTTAATGATTACCTTTTTTTTTTTTGTATTTAAAAGTTTTAATTTCTTTACATTTTTGTGTAAATATTTTTTAAATGATTTCAAAAACTGTAATCGATTACATCAAAGAGGAAAGATAATAATTGTAATATAGAAAAAAAAATTAAGGGGAACCCCTCCAGATAAAAGTTTAACACTAAAGGAAACAAGAAATAAAAATAATTTTTTTTTTTATGTATGCACGAAAATTTTTAAAATTAATGACTTTGAAATTAAGTGAACTTTATTATAGTATCGTGCTGTCTAAAGAAGAAGAGAATATGAGACAGTAAAGCAGTTGTTCATTATAGAAAATTCAAAGTCATAAAATGTATTATATTAGAAATTAAAATATTGGTTAGAATACCATTATTCTAATTATGATTGATTGATTGGTTTTTTTTTTAAAGAGAAGCATAAATTTTTTTTTGTTTATCAAATTGCTCTAATTTCGGCTTATCGATCTACATCTTTTTGTATAAAATTTCGTTTTAAATTAAAAAACACTTCCATATTAATGTCATGTCAAAATATTTTACGACATAAACGTCACTTATAAGCCTTAATATTGTGAATTATTAATAGTATAATAAAAAAGTTTATTGCTGCTGTCTCAGTATACAAAATCCAAATGTCAACGAATTTTATTAATAGTTTGTAAAGTAGCACATTTCTTTTAAAACATTTAAACTGCTTAAAAATTTTGACAGCTCGCTTAATTTCATAAGCTTTATTATTGCATACTTATAGGGAGAGATCATAAAATAACAGCAAGTTTACATGACGGCCGAATCGTTAACCAATTAAGTGTCAATTAAAATAGATTATACTCTCTATTTTAACAGAAACTTAAAGAAGCTTATAATTTCGAAAATTGATCGGAAATGAATTACAACGCATGAAAAATGCAAGTTGGTTTCTATCGATAGAAGTTTTATAAATAAAGGTACCTATGGACGAACAGCCCGAGTAGGACTTATTATTCGTATTCTTCTGATTATCTGATTTTTTTTAATATCTCTTTTATCTGATTTTTCGTCTGTTACTTGTTTTATTGTGGCACGGCACAAGAACTTAAGATAAAAAAAAATCAGATAGTTTAATTTGATTTCAATGGTCTAACTTTTATATTCCTATATATAACAGTATTTCACATAAATATGCACTTAAAAGTTTTAGTTTATCTCTTTCTTCTTCATAATCTTCTCCACTGTCATTACAAGAAATTCAAAATAAAATTTTGTTACTTTTATTAAAACTCGCTCACTAGGTGGTAAACTTTATTAAAGATGATTATTTAAACTACTGGAAATTTTAGTAAATGTAAAAAATATTGTGAACAATTAATGATTCTTAATTATTATTATTATTGCATATATAAAATAAAATTTTATATATGCATTATTAAATGTGATGTAATTTTAAGTAAAATAATAATTCTTTTGTATAACAAAATACAAAGAATAATTTTCTGAACATTATCGCAGTTATACAACATTTTTATAATCAAAGATTTAAATTAAAATTTTCCAAATAAAATAATTAACTTTTAAATTATGAATAAATACTTTTATATTATTATTTTACATAAAGGATGTAACAGTAGAGATGAAAATGAATAATAAATATTATTTTTCTCTCTCTCTCTCTTTGTGCTATATATGAGGGACGAAAACATAACCATAAAAATAATTATAACAGTGATAAAGAGCCGGAAGGATTTGTTGAGTTTATAAGTATTGTGAACTTAAATGAGTTAAGATTTGAATTTAATAATTTAAAAAGAAGTGAAGGAAAATTTATAAAAGTTTTAAGATTTTAAGATCAGATTTAAAAGAAGACAAAAAAGGAAATTAAAATTTTATTAAATAATGCTTTTATAATAGTTATACCTAAAATTTATTAAATTTTGAATTTAGTTTAGTAGTTCCGCATTTCTTTTGTAAAATTATTTAACAACTATGTTATTAAAAAATACAACGAATCTCTGTAGTGTAATTGGTGCTAATTTAAAAATACTTTGAAATTTTTTAGGCTGAAAAGTGAAGTGATTACATCATCTGTGCTTACAAGTAAAAATGGCATTGGGCGAACTTGATTGTTCTTAATTTTAGTAGAAATTTAAATTTTCCATAATTCAACCTAAATTCTGTTGAGATATAATTAATATAGCGAAACAAGGTGCAAGGTAATTCAAAATTCGACTAACATATCTCATTTAGTTCGAAAATTTAACTAAGAGGAAAAAATACAAAAAGGTTTTTACAATACTGCTCACTTTGACCTATGCTTTTTATAATTTTATCGCTGAAATCATCTCTATCTTTCAAGAATCACTTGCTGATTTATAAACGTTTGAGTAAATGTCAATAGCTTATTCGTTAACAACATCCAATGTACGGATGACACATATCTTAAGGTAGATAATATTTAAGATTTGCAATATTTTAAAATAAAATTCTTAAAACTACCTGAAAAAATAGTACACCTTAAAGTAAATATACAAGCGAAGGCAGACACAAATCATTTTAGCTTATCGCTCAAGGAAATATTAAGAAATAGATATAGGAAAATATAGGGAGAGGTAGAAAGCTAATGTGATGGTAAAACATATCAGGCAGTAGACAGGAATAAGTAAACAATACATGATTCAACAGTGTGTATTCCGTACAAGAAGAAGAAGAAGAAGAGGCTCTTAAGTTTCGAATAAAAAATACAAAAAGCCCTCTTTCGACTGAGTTAAGTATTTATTTCCTTAAAACTACAAAAATATTTTATTTAAATCTCAGTTATTTTGCACGTTTCTAAGACAAAAACAACACATACCTTAATATATTGTTCATTATATTTGTTTTTATAGAAAAATTCCCTTACTAACTCGCAAATAAGCATTATCAATCATTCTAGAATTGATCACATAATACACACAATATTTTATTAAATTATTTAATCAAAATAAAATTTTCTAATAAATAAAAACAAAATAAAAAATGTTGGGTTCATGACAATCAAAAACAAAAATTCCAGTAACTTTAAATTTTCAATTAACTTTAATGACACTTGAGCTATACGCAAGCAAAATAATTTATAACAAGAGCCTCATTAAAATATTAGTTACAAAAAAAAAAACACCTATAAAACAAGAAATTCAACCCCCCTGTAAGCACATGGCTTAAGTATCATTATTAATTATTTGAAGCAATTTGCTCAAAGCATATTGGCATATTTAATTTTGAGATTCAAATGATCACATTAGAATTTCAACAAATTAATGACATACCGCCCGCCGCCATTTTGATCTTCAAACACTCATCTTGAAATTATTCTCGTCTCGCTTCATTTTATTTATTTTAACAATTTATTTTTAATTTAATTTGTTGATTCTACTTTTTTAAAATTAATTTTTTCCAATATTTCATTTAAAAATGGGAAAAAAAACGCAAAAATCAATTTGAGCCTTTTTATTTTAAGACAAAAGGCACAAAAACAAAAAAAAATTTAAAAATTTAATTACAAAACATTGACAAGCAAAAAAGTCAATTTTTATTTTTTTTTTTTTTGTTTTTCTTATTTATATAAAATTCCAAATAATTAACATAACAATAATTTTAAAAAAGTGTGTATGACATCTTATCTAAATAATCCTAATAAATATTATTCACCTTCACCTTAAAATACACACCAAATTATTATTGGACTATCAAAAAAAAAATAGTTGAGTATAACAAAAAAAAAAAAAAACAAATTATAACATGGTGATTAAAAATTGGCAGCTCTTACGTAATTGCAGTAAAGTTCTTGCTATTTAATTGTTATTTGGTTGTTAAAATTTCAAATTTAATTTCAGTTTTTGGGCTATTCTAAATTTCGACGATAAGTAGCATGTGGTAATCAAAAATTTCGTATTTCCATTTTGGAATCCTAAAGTTAAGCATGAACTGGTTAAGTTTTTGGTTACCATATAATGTACGCATTGAATTAGAATTTCGAACCCATTTTGGAGCGTAAAAATTTACATTTTGTAATTCATGAACCTATTGTCTTTAATAACGCTGTATGTCCTTAGTCTCGGATGCCGTGGTTATTAGGAATAAATTAGTATGATTTTGTTATACTAGGAACATATAATTCTAGATTTTTAAATTTTTTCATCACTTGCTTCCAATGTTTAAATTCAGGTGCCCGAATATATGCAATTTGTTCATTCGAATTATTAATTTTAAAAAAAAAAAAAGTAAACAAATCAGGATTAGAACATTTTTCATTATGAAATATAACAAAAATTTTTGAAAATATTTGAAAGCAACAATTAAGCTACAAACCGTTTGTCTAAATATTTTAAGTCCATTTTACTTTAAAACTTTTTTTAATGAGTAAAGAGCTAATAGAATATTATAATATCGTTATATTATGGTCTTATTAAATTAATAACCATGTTTATTGAAAAAAACAAATTTGATTGTTTTTATGGTTTTCATTTATTGTAAATTTTTTATTTTACAATATAGAAAAGCTCATAAAAAATACAATAAACAGAAATTTGAGAAGCTCAAATCAGAATGAAGCACATCACATCACCTTAATTCTTAATATAAAATTCAACATTTAATATGGGGTCTATTGATGGATAAACAAGAACATAGTCATAAAATAATAATGAATTTATTGAAGATTAATTTATATGCCAACAATATTTTTATTTAATTAATAATATTCATTATATAAAATTTAATATAACAATAAGAGTATAATAGTAATTTTTGAATATTTTGTCGCTTATGAGTAATGAGAGCATCATCTTTATAACGCATTAATTTTTAGTTCTGGCATTAAATTCAAGAATTATATTAATTAAAATTATAAAATTAATTAAAAAACATAGTAGGGTTTGAAAATAATGAAGGTTTTTTAAGAATTACTTATTCTTATTTCATCTACTATTTTTTGTTTGTGCTAGAATATTCTAAAATACTCCTCATATTCTAACATGAAATAAAAAATTATTTTGTAGAAAATACATTTCTCGCTATATTTTCTATATATGTTGCTAGATAACAGAAACAGATGAACCCATCTTGATATTTACAAGTTTTAAGAGGTTATGCACTCATACCAAGCGTCTTATTAGTGACAACAATTTTTACCGTCAATACGTTAGTGGAAATCTCCAAGTACGAACTTAAATTTGGTAATTTGGCTCTGGTATACAACATAAATGCAAATTATTATGATTAAATTCAATTTATTTCAAGAGCTAACTGCATGGTTCAAAAAATTAAAATAATTTCTTATCTAACGAATTCCATAGTTGATATTTGACAAATATGGGTAATTGGAGAGAATAATCGGGCGCCAGTCTCTAGTAGTAAAATGTTAAATGGAAATCAGCTCTTTCAACGTTGACAACTGCAACGCTTACGCGTGTTAGAAATCGAAAGAACCCGAAAACAAAAGAACAAAATGAAATAGTTTTCCTTCGAAATATAATTAATTATTTTATTTTACAATATTCGAGATTTTCTGCGTTAATTTTCTCATATTTTTTCATTATAAATTTACTAAAATAAAAAATATACTAAAATAGAGTTATTTATTATTTAACAAGTCTGAAAATATTATAAACATTTTTGTTAAAAGAAAGTTTTGAATAATATTTTAAAATTAAGACGAACAAAAAAAAATGTATTTTAAATAAATTGAATATTTTATAACTTCATTATTATTGATGAGTTATATAAGTGATTTAATTAAATCACCCGCCATTTTAGTAAATTGAAAGAAATTACTAAACGTATGTAAACATGGTAACCTTAATTGGCATACAAACAAAAATCAAAAACAATTATCATTAAATTTTGGTACTCTAAATTTGTGCTTCAAACCGAAAATAAAAGTAATGAAAAGAAATTTGAAAAAATATTCAAAATAAGGCAAATGAAGACACTCGACCAAAACGGAATATTGTGTTCGACTGATTCTGATGTATATACTTGCTGCTGCTTCTGGCTACTTAATAACGTTATAATATGACAATATTTTTTTTATTTCTCTTTTCTTTGTCACACAAGATCCAACCTAAACCAAGTCATTCGTTTGTCACAACCACTTTATTTTTTTTTTATTATTATTTTTACTGTCACTTTTCTTTTCATTATTAAAAAAAATTTTTCTTTTTATAACTTCGACCATAATATCCGAAGATACGGTCAATAATTTGACTAATCAGTGATTGTTTTCCTAAAATCTACACTTGTTATTGTGATTGTTATTTTTTATAAGGAAAACATTTTTAAAACTATGTGACAACGAGTTGATTTTGATCACCGCAACTCAGGTGAAATTGTGAATTGTTAATAATATGAAAATGAAACTGAAAACAAACTTAAAATTTTTTGTTTTTTTTCTTTTGACTAATTTTCGGAAATGATTGTAAACTTTCCTATTTTTAGATTTTAATTTTTTCGTTTTTTGCGTTTTTAATATAGAAATGATATTTTTTTTTATTTATTTAAACTTTAAATTATTAAATTTTTTTCTATTTTTGTTATTTCTTCCTTCTCTATGTTGATTTGATCTGACCACAAAAAAAAATAATCTGATGCCGGGCATAATAAATTTTATAATTTTTATTTTCATTGAAAATTGAAAAAAAGAAAGAAAAAAATGACATTTAATCGTTTTGTAATTTTTCTGTCAACATCAAACAAACAAGGAAAGTACAATATTAAAACAGAAAAAGACAAAAAAAACATATAAAAAAATAAAAATTAAGTCACTGGGTGATTGAATTTAAAATTTCTTTTCAGTGTATTTCTTTACGATGTACTATACAATGAGGGAAATTATAACAGTATCATGCCATTGTATTGAGTGCTTATTACAAGAGTGACAACAAAATTACTGTAAGGTATCGAATATTAGTTGGTGGCGTTAATTATTAACCGAGTTGTCTGTTCACGAATACGAATACAGTGCATATGACGACAAACTTATGAACTACATCAAAATGAAAGTGATTTTAAAATGTGGAATACTCTTCTGCAGTCAAATACTCTCATTTTTTTCGCAACATAGAACAATCATTCAACATGTTATTATTGTGACTGTAAGTGTAATCGACAATGTAAAGGGCCGGCCGACAATAATTGTATTTGGCGGTCTCCAACCAACAATGAACAATTTATGCTGAAAGAATATTTTACAAATCAATTTTTAGTATACATAATTAACGGAAGAAATCGTTTGACAACTGCTTCAATAACAAATTATTTTTAATAATTTGAATTTGACATTTTATTGAATAAAATTTTGTTATTCTCTTCAAAATTTTCTATTTTGGACAAAAGAGAAAATCCGCAGTTGACATTTTTTTTGTTACAAAAATGCCAAAAATTTTTAACAATATACGGCAGGCATTTGACATTAGTAATGAAGTGACATTTGTTTTTGTCGATAACTCAATCGATTGACAACATTAAAAGTTACAATATGCTTCTTTTAATTGCAATGTCAATTAAGATGCAAAAGAATTCAATTCGCATTTTACAACATCAATTAAACCCCTTGGGATTTATAACAGGAAATTTAAATTTTTGTTTGATTTTGATTAAATATCTCATTTTCTGGTTCTGTTATTAAAAAATCTGATGAGTTAAGACTCTTGATTAATTTTTATGTAAACGCTTACAATAATTGTGAATAGCACTGTCATATTTTATGGTACATGATATGCTGGACAACTTATATTGAAAATATTTCTTTTTTTTTTAAATTAAATATTTATTAAATTTTTTAAACGTTTCATTAACACCGATAAATGCATTTATGGTTGTTAAAAAATTAAATTTCTTTTAAATTAAATAAATTTGACCATAATTTCCTTTTTTTTCTCTTTTTTGTTTATTTGCTTAAATAAATCTTTGTTTTTCTTTCTTTTTGCATAAATTGAATTAATAACGCTCAGAAAAAAAAACGGAACACATAAAAAGAGGAAATGTTGTAATACAGATTTGGAGAAGAAGAAGAAGACAAAAAAAAAATGACAGAAGACATAAAGCATAACGTTCCAACTTTCTATGGCAATGTTTTCGCACTTGTGTTTTTCTATTGATAATTTTGTCATTTGCGCAGTCATAAATGACTATTGTGGGAAAAATTGACAAAAGTTCCCAAATAAATATTTTAAAAATTATATAATTTAAGTTTGTTTTTTTTTCATTTTGTTTGCCATTCATAATAGATTTTAATATTTCATTTTATTTCAATACTTAAGTTGTAATAAAATAGAAAAATAAAAAATGAATAAAATTTGAAATTTGATCTTAAATATTTTAATCCAATACATTAATAATATTGTTTTTTGCTGCCAAATAAAACTTAATTATGCAAGGACATGTGGGAACTTTAAATATTAGATTTACTTTTTAACACAATCAAAAGTCACAGATTAAATTGATTCAATTGGAAGCTTATAATTGAGCAATTTATTCGTTCATGATAATTTCATTATAATAAGTTAAACCAATGGTTTTGAAATTACAGAAATTCCATAAACTTGAAAGAGTATTTAAAAAAAAATTAGATTGTTGCTTCAAACCGAAAATAAAAGAATTTTTGTAAATTTTTAGATTTTTATATTGGCAGGGACCATTCGTAGACCTCGTTACTGTAGCTGTAAAGCCTTATATTGTAACATTTCACCGTTCATACACCGTGCATATATTTAGGATGAAAATATAAATTAAAGGAATCCTTAACATACTGGTCGAATTATCAAACTAAATGATAATTTGGAAAAGCCGATAGTTTCAGAAAAATAATTTTTGGAAAATTGAAAAGGAGGAAGGCAATAGAAGATAGAAAAAAAAATAGACTAATAAAATGTCTATATTTTTACTCAAAACAATATCATGCCATTGTATTGAGAGCTTTAGTTGCAAGAGTGTAGGAAGAAAACTTTTTGAAGAAGCTTAAATATCATGAAATTATTTTGAAAACGGCCTTCCTTTTACTTGTTTTAAAGTCATATACTGTTATATTAATTTTGCAAGTTTTTAAAACTCATCCACTTTCATTTTTGTGTGATTCAACATTACAACGCGTCGAGGAATGTTGCAAGCAAGTGTATACAAAAAGTCTTTTTTCGCAATTAATTTGCAATCAAACTGTAATTGAAAACTAAAAATTACATGTCTGCCTGAACCCTTATTCTCCACAATTGATTCATTTTTCATTGACAACAAACTCATGTATCGGCGGAGACTACACCAAATTTTGTATGATTTAAATTCGAACGCAGTATTACATGTTTGAGTATGTATCAGTAATGAATACATGTAAATATTTTTTTAGTCTTAGTTTTAAAATTACTTTACTTTCCTGAAGACGTCATTCTACATTAATGAACGGAAATATGATTTTAACCAATTTTCATACATTTTTTTTTCTTGCGAACAAATTTTTATATTAGACACTACTTATTGTTCACCCACCGGTTACCTAAGCTGTCATTTTTTTGCAAAAATGTCATAATGGAAATGTTGAACATTTAATTTTGACAATATTGTTACGAAATCAATATTCGTCATTTTTGTTTTAATATTTTTCGGTTTTCATTGTTTTTTCTCGATTAAATTGATATGCGAGATTTTGTTCAGTTTTTTTTTAGCAAAATTTATACAAAATTTAAAAGGTGATCAAATTGGTTCCGATCTGGAAGTTTTTTTTTTATTAACAGCCCAAGAAAAAAAATTTTTTTTATAAATTTTTTATTGTTTTATAAAATTCAAAAAGACAATAAAATAACTTCAGAAAAAAATTCAATAAGCGAAAGTTTTATATTAGCATTTTAAGTTTTTTATGTGTGTGCCATTATAGAGATTATGTTATAAATAGTAGTAGGTCTTTTTGTTCGTACATATACGTGTAAACAAAATGGTATGGATTTGATGAGAAGTTGATGACGATTAATCGTAGTGCGGTCATTTTCAATAGACATTTTTACGTTTTATAAACCCATTATATATTATTGATTCTTTGTACAGAAACGCAGAAACGCATAAATTTATTTAGAAAAAAAAAATAAAAATATTAAATGAAAATGTTTGAAAAAACCAATTGACTAAAAATTTATGTAAAAATGAACTTTCTGATTTTAATGCCACATTTGAAGGTTAGAAAGTTTTTTAAAGGTATTGAATTTTTAATGGGCACCAAAATGAATTTTTAATAATGTAATTAATATGCAAAAGAGTCAATAAATGAGCCAATGCACTTTATTTGATATTGATGATGATGATGATGATATTTATTGTTGAATTTATAATGATAATGATTAGGTTAATGATAATTAGTGAATTAATAATACGAGTATTCTTCCTTAAAACAGAAACTGAAATTATTCAGAAAACAAAATTAAAATATGATGAAGTTTTTGTTTAAAAAAACGAGAAAAGATATAGTTGACCGTGTCTTTACTTTTGGAGTTGTATAAGAGCTACTAGAAGGAGTTAAGCGATTTCAACGACTTTCATATTAATGCAATTAATCCTACTAGTACATTTCCTTGAGTGAAATTTCAATACCACAATACCACAGCTTTTATTTTTTGAGATATAGCCAAATAAAATAAGAAGCTGTATGGCAGGTACTCGAACTAGTACCACGATCATACCCAATTTAAATTCGTTTTGGCATTTACTATAATAAATCTTTTCTTAGCTTAATTATAGAATTTTATGAACTTATTTAGGAACGGACGGACAGACACACCTAAATCGATTCAGAATTCGACTCTGATCAAAAACATATAAATACTTGAGTCTATGTCTCAGATCATTATTTCTTAGCGTTAAAAACGGTAAGCAAATTTAGTATACCCTTCGAACATACGTTCATACGGGTATAAGAATAAAGAGGCATATCGAGTGTATGTAAAAATATTTAAAAATTCATAATTTAAAAATGAAATCGAAAGGGTTTTTGGTTTTGTTTTTTACAAAGGTCAATGACAATCTATAATTTTTGTATATATAAATTAAATTATGCATATCATAAAGAAATATTTTGAATTCCGAAGCAATTTGCTTTGTTTTTTCTAAATGGTTTCTTATTTGGAATAATTTTTAGGTATATAATTAAAATTTTCAGAAATATTGTTAATTTCTGAATATTTATTATATGTTTAAACCTCCCACTTGGAAATGAAAATTAAAAGTTGAATCGGAAATTAATGCACTAATATGAATTTTTTTTTGATAATTAAAAATAAAAAAAATTCTTAATTCATATAATGGCGGATGATATTTAAATCGAATTTGAGAAAGTTTATTATAAAGCCACATTGAATTCCATTGTAGGTGTTGATTTAAATTTTATATGAATTAATATAATTATCTTAATGAAAGTGAAAATTAGGGGTCTCTTGCAAACGTAGAGTGTTCTAATATTTAAAACTATAATGGTCTGTTAATACACAATGAAACTCAACAATTTCCAGTTCAAAACTAAATTTTGACACTTGCATTATTAGAAAAATTTTAATCTTAAAATTATAGTCATACCACTTCAATATATTTTAAGAAAGTTCGACTATCTAGCTTTAAATAGATATAAAAAACAAAAACCAATATTTTAATTAAAAAAAAATTAATTGTTATTTTTATGACAAAGAAATTATTCTACAAATAAAATTTCACCAAAATCACGTGCTTTATACTTAATTTTAAACTCTTATCAATAATTATATAAAAATTTAATTAATTAAATTTCATAATTGAATACTGTAACTATATCAATTTCTTTCGAAAAAAAATCAAAAATTATTTTAATTATTTTAATTCTGATTCATTAATTTTTTTCGTCAAAAAATCTGATTATCAGAATTCTTCCGTAATAAGAAAAAATTATATTAATAAATAAAAAATTTTTTATAATTCCTTATTAAAATCTTAGAAATTTTGATTTCACACCATATTAGCTCCCTAGTAACAAAAATAAAATTTCGAGGTGATTAGCGAATGAAATATTTTATAAATAATTTTTGTAAAATTGCTGAATAGCCCAAAAGGGTGCCAAGTCCCAAAGCTTTTTTCTATACAAATCCAATATAACAATGTTAAGCCATCTATCGGAATAAATTTGGATATTTACCTCACTCAACTATTGCTGTATATAAAGGCAGATTAATTGACATAATTGTTATACACTTGAAATTTCACAGATTTCCATTATAATATACTATTATATAATGGAGGAGGAATGTATTGTAGGACTTTCACGGCATCGTTATTGTGATCTTCTTGGCCTCACACGGTGCTCAAGCTCATCAGGAATGTTGATTTCGAACGGGTACTGTATGAACAAGCTCCACAGTCAGAGGTTGGCACAATAGGTCCAGTCGTAAAAATCTACAAAAAATACTCCTCAAAAAAAAAACTTTATGCTGTTATTATTGTTTTCCCAAAAATAACTTTACTAAATAGTTATAAATAGAATAAATTACATAATCACATATAGGCGAAATATAAATGAATGCATTATAATATTCTTATGACTAATTTTATCTACAAACAAACTTAATTAATTGAAATTAATTGAAATATTGAAAAATCATAAAGTTGAGTTAATTACTTAGGAATTTAAAAATTCAAAAAAAAAAAAAGCAACCTTTATCATTTTTCAAGTTGACGTCTTGAATATTTTTTTTAATAGGAATCAAGAAGGAAAAATTCTTTAAGTATGATGAACCACAATTTTTATGCCAAGTTCCTCTACGAAATATTAAATTTTATGTAACGAAGAAACCAAACACAAAAAAAAAATTAAAATATTTTATTGTTATCACTGAAAATTATTTTGTGGCATATCACAAAATATTCACTTTAAAAAGTGAAAATATGACGCTACACACACAGACACACTTCCGATATCATTAGAAAAAATTTATTTTTTATGAATATTTTTTTTTTCTAGTATAAAACAAAAATCATGTTAATGAAAATGTTGATTTTTTACATTTTTCTTTGTGTATTTTGAATTATTTTTTTTTTTAACAACAACACTTTAAATACGACTTTGTGGCGCTTTAAAAAAAATTTACGATATGCGATAGTTGAATTATTATTTTTCACCTTTATTGTTTGGTCATACTTCAAGATAATAATCTTTGCTATACATAATGTATGTATGTATGTACGTACACTGAAAAGTTTACATTTTAAATATTTTTTTCTTATCTACGATTTATTTACGATTTATAGATTTGCAAAATTCAATGAACATAATTAATGTCATGTTTTAAATGTTTATTATTTATTTTAACAATTTATTTATTTTTTTTTTTTATTTTTGTTTTTTTTTATGAAAAATTAATTTTTGTAATATCATTTTAATAATTTATTTATCGTAATTATCGTAAAATATATTGACTGAATTTTTTTATTAGACGAAAGTTTTATTTTTGAAGACAAAGAGAGTAAGACCGAATGACAAACGAAAATCGAAAATATTGACATAGTCGAAAATTTTTATTATGTCCATGTTCACGGAATGTAAACATGAAAACGCGATATAGAGCAAAACTAATGGTAAGTCAGTTTAATTAGTCTTAGGAAGTTACGATTACTCAGGTGCGTTTTAGATTGGGTTCAAATTTCCATTTTTAATTTTCGATAATCTTTAACTCCACTATTACAAAAACAAAAAATTTAATACTAATGTAATAATAAACAAAAATCACATTTCCATCACTAATATTAACACACTAGATTTTTGGAATACTTGCAAGAAACACTTGAAAAATTTGTCTTTCAGTTTCAATTTGTCTTCTGTAGCTCAAAAATGAGTGATATTAACAAATCGAAAAACGAATCGATTTTATTTAAAAAAATTATTTCTCTAGAAAATATTCTACCCTACATATTTAATGATTCTGTTCGTCAAACGATGAGAACTCCTTAAAACCCTTTGATTTTAAATTGTTTTAAGGAGTTCATGTCAACTGTGAATGCATTAAAAATTAATAAAACCTAACATTTTCGCTACTTATAATTATTTACAAAAGTATTTAACTAACAATGGTGCTGAAAAAAATTTGGATAAATAATCTATATACCTCCATTTATCGTGTTTTTCTTCTTCTGACATCTTTAAAATTATTTGTATTCAAAATTCTCTTTAAACCTAAATTATGCGTACGTATATGAATTACAATAAATATTATTTAAACTATACAACTTCTACCGCAAATAATTGCATTACTCAATTATACAACTTCATTAACATACAGTAGATTATTGTTGAGTGATCAAAAAATTTGGCGAGATCTACTCAAATTTCAATTTATGCTCAAGTATAGATTATCTCTTCATTTAACAATTCAACTTCTCTCATTCTTCTATTTATTTTTTTTTTTTGTAATATTTCGTTGATTAATTAAAAACAGAAAAAAATTTGCTATATTCGCTGTGAAATATTAAAACAATTAAAATTAAAATAAAAATACCAATTTGTGTTTCTTCTTCTTTTTCTTCTATTATTAAATAATAATTCACAGATCGTTGCACTTTACGAAATCAACCGACACCACCGTTACCCCATCTACAATATCATAACATCATCATCATCATTATCATAAATGATGAGTGAATATGCTCACTATTTCATATTTCTGAGTATTGTGATTATTAAAATTGTTGTAATCATTAAAGATCAAATGAAAAAACATAAAAGGTAAAGTAAAATTATTCTTAACCACGCGAACTGCTGCGCTATTGCACATAAAATAACACATAACATTACACGCATTCATACGTACTATATTTGCACTGCTATTTTTATTTTCATATTCATTATTATGATTATTACATAAGCATACATGCTTACATACCTACATACATTTAAATTTTTGAATAGTTGAAATTCAAATTCCCATAAAGATTGCACTTCTCAATTCATTATTTTATGCTCTTTAAGTTTTTTATACTCACAAAATTATTTCAACAGCATTGAAATTATTTTTTTTTTGTAAATATTTTAACAAATAAAAGAAAAATATTATTTTATTAATGAATCTTAACGCTTCTTGCTTTTATTGCAAAATTAAAAGTTTTTTTCTTTTTTTTTTCTCTCGGTTCCATCACAAAATATATTCATCACATGTTTAATGTTTTACTAAATTAAAATTTCATTACCGTCATCATCTAGTTACTCTCAAATTTATTTTTGAATAATTTTTAAGAAGACAAGAATTTCCCTTAATTATTTTTGATATGTTTTCTCTTGCTCTAATTTCGTAATGACATAAAAACAAAGATGTCATTGGCATTATTATAGACTTACCGATTGGTAACGAAAACTATTAGATACATACGAACGTATAGAATTCTAATAACTACATTGAATGTGTTGTCATTATTCAAAAACAAAAACCGAAAACCCAATTTTTGACCAATTTTAGTTTTTGTAAAGAAATTAAATCTTTATTGTGCCAAAATTTGACGAGACTATAGCTTTCTGTTGATAAAACAAATATGAGCTAGGTGCTTTAAATGTTTGAGGCTCTTATAAATAAATTAAATCGCGATACAAAAAAATTACAAAATTTGAGAACTATTCTTCATGTCTTTCCTTTATAAATATTTTAATTTTTAAACCAACAAATTCACATTAAAATTAAATGTCAAACACTATGTGCTAACTGCCAACTTTAATCTTTATTCTCAAATATTTATTCTCATATTTCTCTCTTCGTTTTTATCACATGTTTATTTTTTTTCACACAAAGTATACTGACGCGTTCTTTCTCTTAAAATTTTTAAACTTTATTATGCCAGTACAGGTGGCGCTATGTACACATTTTCAATTTCATTTTGCCACACAGATTTGATTTTTCTCTCGGATAATTTTGTAATGATTAAGTTGTTGTAAGAAGATATCATGCAGTAAATTTTAATTACAATTTTCATAAAACTAATTTGTTATATCATATATAGTAGGAAAGAAGTGGTAAAAAGAAAAATATAAATATTAGTAAAAGTTGACTGACCACTTGGCAATGCAGAATTCCCGTTTATTTTTTTGAATATTAAATGTAAAAAAAAAAAATTTTTATTGAAATCTTTATTTAGGCTTTGTGTTGTTGTTCATTTTAAATAATATTTAAAATTTTAATTCACAAAATTTGAAAATATGGAATTGAAATTAATACTTTTGGTATTTATTTTTTATTATTACATAATTACACTTGATGTTATGAATTTTTGGTTGTACTGATGTGCATTTCCAAACTAAATTGATTTTTGTATAATTTTTAATTATATTTTAAGAACTCTTTCAATTTTTTATTTTAATTTTCAATAAATTTGTATTCGTTTTATTATCACAATACTTGCTATAATTTGGTGTTCAAAAATAATTTAATAAAAATTACTGTAATAAAACACTAAACCTCAAAATTTAACCATACTGCAAGCAAAAATAACGGTATTAAATTTCTTAAAAATAATTTTTGGAAATCAGAAATTGACTGCCTATAAAAATTTGGAATAATTTTTTTAATAACACATTTATAATATAATTTAGATTAGTAATTTTAGATTAATAAATATTCAACAATAATTTGTTGTTATTTGCACTGACACGGACCAGTTAAAATAACACACAAGGGTTAATACACTTTTTTGAATTAATATCGTTCTTAACAAATTTTACTGCACAAATATTTCAGTTTTTACATTATATGTACAATAATTGCCCTAACTTATATAATACATCAAAACTAAGTGCTTTGATCAACAAAAATGGAGTCGGCATGAAAAATTATTTGTCGAATTTCAAAATTTAATTTCATATTTGTAACCGGCTGAAATATTGTTTAAAATCTATCAAATTTAATGGCATAGAAATTAGTAACTTTTAATTCAAAATATTTCTCCTGGGGCTAAAATTACGAATACAAATATACATGATAAGAACATTATTTTATAAATTTAAAATTGTGATATAAAGCAGCAACTTTTTAATTCTTAATTGTATTATACAGTGAAATTTCAAATTTCCCACAATTGAAACATATCCGTGTGGTCTTTCAAAATGTAAAGAACGTGCCTCACTAAGTGATATTTTGATATTCCGATATGAATAATTCAATTTACTTAAATTTGATCTCAATTCAATAAAAACACGTTTTATCAACTTTCTTCACCAATTTATTATTATTAATTTTCTCAAATACTTCAAAATATTTCATAAAACTAAAACAAAAAACAAAATACTTAAGGATAAGTGCAAGAATTATCACTGAACAAAAGGAAATACATAAATAATAAAGGGATTCGAAATCAAGTGAGGTTATTACGTACTTAATACTACAGTATATTTAAGGTTATTAGGTACTAATAATAAAAATAAATATTTTTGATTGCATTTAATAATAAACATGAATACTTTAGCAGCTCACCCTACTTATTATCGCTGCTCATTTAAATTATGTACAAGATAAACAATATTTTATTGTAAATTAAGTCGAGTGCCTGATAATTTTACATGAAAAGAAATCGATAATCATATTTTATTGAACCTTTCAAAAAATGATTTCTAAAAATTTTTTTTTAATACTTTCGCAGAACATACTTTTTATAATGATTTTACAATATAATTATTTTACTAGCATACAGAATTAAAATTTTTATTGTTCAAATTTATTTGCAAATTTTTGATTATTGTTCAAATTTATTTGCAAATTTTATGATGCTTCATTAAAATTAAACCATAATTATTGCTATAGCTAAAATTATTATAAAATTGGTGTGTAAAATTAGCATTAAATATTTTGTTAATCTACTTTCTATATACAAGCTCAATTTTTTAATTAGATTCAATTATAAAATAAATTTAACACACAATTTAAATAATTCTAATTAATCTCTTATTATATAACATTATAGAATTGCCATGATTTCCGGCTATATTACTGCAATTATAGCGGATTTTAAACAATTATAAAAAAATTGTTTTTTTTAATAAACATTTCCAATTAATTACTTATAAATAGCTATCAAATTAAATTCCATTAAAAATTTTAAAAGAAAAAATAAAATAAATCAAGAAACAATTTAATTTTAATTTGATATTAAAGCCGATTAATTTTTAAACAATAATGTTAGTCAAAACAAATCATTTAAAAAAATTGTTAAAAGAAAAAAATATTGATGTTTAAAAATTATTTAAATTTTTTTTTTTCAAAAAACACGGATTAATAATTACATAGCATTTATTAAATGACATCCAAAACAATAATTATAATCATTTCGTCCCTGACCAAATCATCTACTTGTATACTAGCTAACAAATTAATAAATCACAATAAAATAAAATAAATTACATGACAAAAAAAAATTCAATCAAAACTAAAGTGATAAGTAAGTAAATAAAAAGATTTAAAGGTACAGTGTTGCCGTTTTAGTTTTAGTACTGTCGAATAAAACTTGTTAAAATTTTAAAATCCGAATGGTAAGCAAGACCATCTTAGTGTGATAATGGCAGTATTAAAAGCTTTATTTAGCTAAAATACCTCTGATGGAGTCGCAAATTTTTGTCAAAGATCTTAGAATACACACCATCGATAATAATCTCATTTCCAAATAAAGTTAAGATTTCGCTATCTCTTATACCTGCACTGTACAAATGAATCATTGAGGGTATGTAAATTAGGGTAGAGGCGGTCCTTCGAAGGATACATTTCACAATTTAGACCATTTAAAACTCGGTGTGAGTAAATTGTGTATCTGGGATAAGTGTGTGGTGACATCAACAACTAATAATTTTCAGTGTAGAGAAATCTTACAATTTTATTAAATTGTAGATTTTTACAAACGCGACTTCATGATTAATTTTATTGGCTCAGTGTACCTACAAAAATTAAAACTATTAAAAACGCTATAATCAATATTTTTACACCCATTTTAAAGTGTTACTCGCTTTAACATAACAAAATTTGACAAAGAAATGTAAATAGAGTAAATGTACTACAAAAATTATTAAACGATATTATTAATAAACATTGAGGCATAGATTTGAAAAAGAGAAAAAAGAATCAAAATTAAAGATCAAATGCAACAGCGGAAGCAACTGGAAACTTCAAATTAATAATAGTTTATTGACGTTTCTTTTATACTGTCTTACATTTTCGTATATTCCGAATATATTTTTTTTGAAGAAGGTCTAAAAAATATTTAACAAAACAAAAAAAAAATTTTAATTCACAAAATTATAATAAAAATAAATAAATAAAATTGGAGGACATGGTCTTTTAATTTACATGAAAAATGAAATCGCAACATTTCAATAAAAATTGTTGACATAACCGGTATAAAGTAAAAAAAGAAATAGAAAAAAATCATGATCTAGATTTTGATAAAGTCAAAATAAAAAATGAAAATTTTGTCAATATTATGAAAAACTATTGAAGAGTCTTAAAATTATTTAAGAGGATGAAAAGAAATAAGACTATAAAAGACGTAACAATAATGAAACGCATTTGTAACCTAAATGACCATCATTACGTTATTTTTCAGATTTTTTTTTTCTTTCCATTTTTCATAAAAATTACAAATACCTTTTTAAATATTTTGTTAATTTAAAAAAAAAAACTGAAATGTACAGGAGAAACATCATCAAATAAAAATAAACATCTTAATAAATTGTACTTTTTGAATAAACGCAAGAGTAGTAAACACTTTATTTAACTATATTGTGGACGGTGTATGAAAAAATGGATGCTTTTCGCAATAGAATGCTTGTATTTATGTAAAAATAACAATAAGGTCTTTGAGGTATATTAATAATTAAATCACAAAGATAATAAAAACAATGTTTTTCGATTCAAGAAAATGAGGTTGAAATTGGCAATAAATCGGAAATCGGAACAGGACAACTAATAATATTAACAATATTACCAACCAATTTTCCAAAGATATATGCAAAATTTTATAATTTTAAGAGTTTTGTTTTGCACAAAATAAAAAAAATGTAATCAGAAAACAATTTTTATTCTAGCGCAGGATTGAAAAATTTCCTGTAAACTTTTAAAATGGTGGGCAATTCGAAATATAGTAATTGAATTATAATAAATTACTCTGCGATGGTGACTTACAAATTCAACTTCAATAATCCATCCAAGAATTTTTTAATTTAAAAAAAAATTAAAAAAAGAGGTGAAAAATTTTTACTAAATCCAAAAAAGTTTTTTCATCCCTGAAAGGGTTTAAATTTTAAATTAAAATTTTCTTTAACTTACTCTTCTCATTAAAGGTACACACATTTTATTTGCTAATTTCATAATAATTATTTGAATTTTATTTTTTCATCTTCTTCTTTAAAATTTTATGAATTTTGTGTAGGAGGTTGATTAGATTTTGGCCATTATAAAAATGTGTATATAGAGGTACATGAAAATGATGACATACCTTAGATAATAATAAGTTAGTATAGGAATCAAAATAATTTTTGATGAATAATATAATAAAGGAGATCATTATGAAATTTACTAGAAAAATTATAATTAGTCTCTTAGCTAATAAATTGTTTTCAATAAAATTTAAATTTATATTTTACTTTTTATATATTCATTTCCGCTATTTTAAATATTGAACTTGAATAAGTTAGTATTAAGTAAAAAGCATGTTTCAAATAGATTTTTTTTACAATGTAGCAAGAAGCATGCGTAGAATTTTGATGGAAAATTCTCTAATTCCAATTAGTTAAGAGAAACCATCTTCTATAAATTAAAAATTTTAATTGCATAATTAATTAATTGATTAAATAAAATTCTAGGAGATTAATTAAAGAATGATCTAATAAACTAAATAAACCAACGAAATTTCATTCATTAGAAATATTTTTTATATGCAACACAATTAAAAAGCTTTGCCACTAATGAGTCGTAAGCTATTAACAATTATTTAATAGTAGATTGCAGACTGTTGAAGCAAAATATAGGCAAAAGAATTCCTTCCCTCCGACCACCGCAGCCAATCATTGCTTATCGTAGCCTTCCCATATCCCACTTAAACGTTCTGATTTCAAGTAAATACTCGGAGATACTCCTCAGAGAGTTGAACGTGAGCTGCCCAACATTGAGAATATCCCACCCAAACCATCTACACGTCTTTGATAGCCAGGCTTACGGAGAATATGCATGGCCGTCTTGCCATCATCCTAACAGAATCTATACACAAAAGAGAGTCCAGTTTTCCTATTCGATAATAAAAAAAAATGTTATGAATTTAGCTGCTTACTTGAGATTTATTTTACATGAGTCAAAAAACTCTAATACTATATCCACTATTTTTGATCTACCACATAAAAATAATTGTAAAAATAATGGAAATGTAAAATGGATTATAAATTTCTGATAAAATGTGAAAATAATAAAAAAAAATTTATACAAATAAAAATTAATCCCTGATTACATTTGTCATTTATGCAAAATTATTTTTGCTTCTTTTATAAAATCCAAATATTTTTGAAAATATTGTATAAGGTACTTAAAGTTTATAAGTTTTATATTACAAAATTATTGGTTATATAAATGAAAATTTATTTAAAAACCATTAAAATGAAAATTTCCATTTTTTTACATTTAAAATTACAATCAAAATTTATTTAATAAACAAAATTTTAAGCCTAAGTTACATGAATTACGTATGGTGTCTTTACTTTACCTATGAACTTTCACCAATAAAATTACAAAATTTCAAATGTTGTGTTTAATATTAATTGATTTTTTTCACGACTTATAAAATTTATAGTTTTTTTTTTAATGCAAATTGAATATTAAATAATGAAGAAACTCATGTATTTACAAATGTTTCTTTAGAAGTTTTTAAATGAGAACGCATTTTCAAGTTATCTTCAATAGAGTGTGGTGAAGAACAATATTACATAGCTTAAAAGATCATATTAAAGAAATTTGAATAAATTTTGTTTAATTCAAAGGTGACAGTAATCATTGCGTTTCGTTTACATGGAAGTAATTGGATATTGAATAATTTGTAAATGGAACGTCGTAACTCCTATTAAGATTCTTATACCGTAACTCCTGTTAAGCAAGTATTAAGTCTTTATCACGCATATTGCTGTTAAAAAATAAAGCCATCTATTGGAATAAATGAATAATCTTAATTTCACCTATATACATAACATTTGTGCTGAAAGGAGATAAAACAGTTGTATGCGCTATTCAGAATAGATCAATCACTATATCCGCAATAGATAATTACAAATGTCATTTTTACAACATTAAATTGAAAATTAAATTAAATAATAAATTTCAAAATATTATACCTATATAAATTACTTGTAAATTAATTTAATTATACCAAATTTCAAAATAATTATAAGAATACTTAATGTTTAATTAATTTGAGATTAGGATCTAAAATAACAAAATAAAACTACGTACCAATAGTAAATAGATTTATGTACGTATTTCATAATTAATGTCAAATTTTTTATTTCTTAATTTATATAAAAAACAGCACAACTAATAACGAAAAAATCATTATCCAAAGTCACAAAAATCGAAATTCCAATCAATTTTCCTGCTCATTATATTT
The DNA here is from genome assembly GCF_029603195.1 of Condylostylus longicornis. NCBI lineage: Eukaryota > Metazoa > Arthropoda > Insecta > Diptera > Dolichopodidae > Condylostylus > Condylostylus longicornis. The sequence continues at coordinate 5,291,557 of NW_026577982.1, forward strand.
TGAAATTAAAGAAAAAAAATTAAGTACTTTAATTAATTTTTTTTAATATTTACATAAGAATTCTTTTAATTTAATTGAAAGTTGAAGGTTAAATTATTTAAAACGATTTATTTCTTAATTAATCTCTAATGATCAGAGATATAGTACATAAATATATTGTAAGTACTTTAATCCGAACAGCTCAATTGTCAAAAACAAAATCATTAAAATAATTTTATTATAATTATGCTTTTATTATACTTTCTAAATTGTTATATATATAAAATATTACAATATAATCGTGTACATGTGTGTAATACAATTGATTATAACAGTGGATCGAATAAAATGTAATAATGACAAATGTAGTGGATTTTATAGTTGCCAGATCAAATTGAATTCTGAAGTATAATGCAAAGATATTCGAAATTCAGTATTACCAAAATGGATATGGTGAATAATTTTTTAACCGAGGTGGTGAATACAATATACTCCTATAACATACAACATATATATATACATATATTAACATATATTGTAATATACAATAATATTAAATAATGCTCTTTTTTGTAACTGTTAGACAGTTTTAGGCAAGAGCTCCTTTACAACGACATTCTCTACCTTTAAATTACCATCGAATCTTATACTTAAATCCAACTTGCTTTGAAAATTCTTTCAATTTTAAATCGAATGTTAAATATTCAACGCTACATTCCTAAAATTGTACCCTAAGATTGCCTTTTTGTGTATTCACATTCAAAATGACAAATATTACAATAAAACCTACAGTTCATGAATATTATAAATAAATTACTTTTATATAAAATTTACTACCGCCTTTAAACAGATAACAACTGGTAGTCCTATTCACGATAAGATAAATTTTATAATAGCATAACGATTCGAAATATAAATAAAATAAAAATCGAAATCGAAAGTAAAAATTAATTTGACCATAGCATATATAAATTGTAACAAAATGAAAAATACAAAAAAAAAACATTAATAAATTAATACATACATGCATACATGAACATGTGATATGATGAACGATCACTTCACCTGTTGACATACATTTCCAATGCTGATAAACGTTTAATAAATATGATACAAACACACACATACATACAAAAATTACTTATAAATGGTAATTACAAATTGGAATGACAGAGAAATAAAAAAAAAAAAGTTATAATTGACATTAAATGCAATTCTTGTTATGACAATTTCAAATGAATGTCAAGCGTTTCTCATTGTCACAACAGTAATCGCTTATACTTTTTATATTAAAATTGATTACGACTGTAAAAAAAGTGTGTGTATGAAAAGTGAAAATTTTCTTTTTTCAATTTTGTTTTTCTCCTTCCGAAATAATTTATTAAAAATTAGTTTAAAGAATTTTCATTCAATAAAACATTTTTCCTTCAATTAATAAATTTTACATATATGTACGTAGGCAAAAGTTTTTAATTTTAGGCTGTCAATCTTGGGTTAGCAATACTTTTTAAGTAAGTATGTGTAAGTTCAGCTCTAAATATTTAAATGGAGTTCTAATTTTAACTTGTATGTGAATTATGTCTTGTTATTTGTTGCTAAAATTGTAAATATCAAAGATAAGACGAGAACATAGATATGGCGATAATAATTTACACTACGTGACATTGGATACGGATTAATTACATGTTTAATTTTTACGCACGAAATAAAGCAATAACTGCACTTTTAATTATGCCCATTGATTTGTGATATAGTTTAGTTTTAAAATGTCAAAGCTATATGATTACATGTTGAGGTAAAAGTTTGACACTAATATAAACGTTAAATGCGTATTAAACGTACATTTTAATTAGTTGAAATAATTATCTCGTAAGACAAATCAAATACGACACCTTATGAAAATCCGCATTACGTGCTAAAATACGCAACTACAATTTAATTTCACATTCGAAAATTTTAAATAAATTTAAAATAAGCTTTTACAACATAGGTACGCACTTTTACGCATACCTTTACAGCGCCGATAATCGTAACAAAAGAAAATTTCAATTCATAAAAGCTTTTATTCTCTTGTGTTCATTTAATTTTTTTTTTTTTGTAAAACTCAAAAAATTTTGAAAATAACGTAAAAACATTCACTTACCATTTCCGTTTCATTAAAACCATTCCGGAACATACGGCGATGTGCTGCTTTAAATTCATCCATTAAAGCATTATGCCGTGCTGCATTAACGCCAAGTGATGGATTTCCAATACGTTTAGATTGCTGTTGTTGCTGTTTCAAATTCGCCACACATTCATCAATGTTAGTTTTTTGGTTTGGGTTTTGACTTAGACGCTTTTATAAAGAAAATGAGAAAAATTTAATTTTTAAACAATTTGAATTTCATTTGATTAGCAAAGACAAAAACCAAAAATATTATTATAGGAAAAGCTTTAATTTTTATGATCATTTTTAACCGTTTGAATTTTTTAAACTCAATAATGTGGTGAAATATTTAAAAAAATATTTTCTTTGAAGCCCTCTGTTATCTGGTAGAAAAATTATGGTCTTTATGCAAAATTTTAACAATGTTTTAATAACAGTTTGATGATTTATTTTGCATTTTAAGTTTTGTAACTAAAAAGTAAAAAATCATAAAAAATTGTAAATTTTTTTTTCAACTCTGCACAAATTTTGTTCACTGAACAGAGTAATGCAAAAATGCATATAAATTCTTCTCAGTTTGTGGTTCATATAAGAATGCGCAGTCAAAAACCATCTTTGTAGATGATTAAATTCATGTGCGCAGTCCCGTGTTTGCGTATTCTAATATACATGATTATGTTAAGTTGTTGTAGTATGATTATAGAATGTATTTTAACAGATGTATCGTCAATATTATGGACAATTATTATATGCAAGTTTGTAAGAAATTTCTTTTAATTTATTTTTATTTAAAAATTACAATGAACTCAATTAATCATAAACTTCTATTATATCATTAACGAACAGAGCACAGTAAGATTGTATTACTTAGTAATTATTAAAATCTTCATTGGAGCAAATCGGAAATTGGAGCAGATTGCTATCGAATAGAAGTAGAATAATATAAATTAATTCTATATTATTAGCAATTCGTTATCGTTCCTGTTCCCATCTCAATAAAATTTTTATTACAAAATGATCATTTGTTTTTGTTCTCTATTTCCGTTTCATTTGTCTCTGACAATATTTTAATAGAAATTCCATATTTTGACTTCCAACAACTGTACATCAGTGTAATTGTACATAGGAAAATGTTGAATTACGATAAGTAAAATGAAATAAATTTAATTTTCTTCTTGTTTTTGTTGGACTTTTCTAATAGAAAAAAACATTTTTTTTTATTACATGCAAAAAAACATGATGAAAATCTGTCATTAAACATCCATCAAAGCTTGAAATTGTCTTAAACTTGAACTTGACAAAAAATAAAAATATACAAAACACCTACACAAGAATTCAAACAAAACAAAAGACAGTAGGAAAAGATTAAAATTTTAAAATAAAAGCAAAACATTTAAATAAAAACAATTAGATATAAATTGAACAGAAAGAGATAGAGAGAGAAAAAAAAGAAAAGAATTGCTTTAGAAAAAAAAAATTCCCATATTTAGCGTTCATTATTTTTTGTTCAGTTATAAGCTGATTTAAAAGAGTCATCAAACTGTTATTTTTACTGTTATTTATTAATGTTGTTTTTCTTTTTCGGAAATGGTTGCAAAATTTTCTTTTTTTGAAATATGTATTTAATATCTTAAACTGCACTTTATACTTACCTCCTTTCTTTTTCTCAATTCTTCACTGATGGCACTGGAAAGACTTGTACCACCTGAACTTATAATACTACTTGATATTGATGGAGATCTTTCATGACCGCCGCCATTACTTGTCATACTTGATACACCTGAAGATGGTGTACCTGGATTTTGCATAATATCTGCTGTTTGTGAATTTGGTGCTGGTGATATTGATGATGATAATGATGAAGATGAAAATGATGGTGTCGGTGATACACCAATTGCAGATTGTGTTTTTGAATTTATTAATCCATTTGATATGGATGATAATGGCATCATTGGCGGTTGTGGTCTTGTGCATACAGTATTATTATTATTTTGTTGTTGTGATTGTTGTGATTGTATTTTACCATAAATTGAATGACCAGAATTATTATTACTATTTGAAATATCACTATAATTATTTAAATTTTGTTGTTGCTGTTGACCTTGATTTTGTTGATGATTAACAAAACTATTCGTTGTACTTAATTGTAAATTTTCATCGTTGTCACTTCGATGTACTTCAACAATAACAGTTTTCGTTTCACTTTGACGTGATACAAAACAAATATCAGCAATTTTATTATTATTATTTGATTTATTTCCGAGACCAGCATTGCCATTTGCTTCATTTGGTTGTTGATTTGTACCTGCATTTTGCTTTTGATTTGTAGTTGCTGATGACGTAGTTGCTGCTGCTGCAGCTGCCTTGTAATCAGGTGCAATAAAATTTGACATAGATGATGATAGATGGCCTATATTTGGTCTTACAATTAACTTATCATTAAATTTTTGTTGTATTCCATGTTTATTTACATTATTTCCGTTTAATGGATCATTAGCACCAATATTATTTCCATTACTAACGATGGTATTATTTATTAATGTACCATTATCAGATAATTGTATTATTGTTTTATTTGATTCATTATCTTGTGATCTCATACCATTTGAACTTAACATAGCTTGATTTAATGCTGAATTTGGTATACCAGTTACTGTTTTTCGACGATCTAAATTACTTTTATTATTAATTGTTCCATCCATAATCCATTGATTTTTTGTTTGACTTAAAATTGGTTCTTCACGTACCATACTTAAACGTTTTGCTGATTGATCAGCCCAACATGGACTTTGATCACCAGTTATACTACTTGCTGAACTATTGTAACCACTTGATTCACCCGGAAATAAATCTAAACCGGCACCAGTTCTAACAATCATTTCTAATATATTTGAACTTTTCATAACAGCAACAGCTTCACTAAATAATACATCAGAAAAATCAATACTATTGCATGTTAAAATTTGATCGCCTGGTCTTAAACCAGATTCACGTGCAACGCTAAAATCTTTTGTAAATTGTACAAATATACCGGGTTTCCATTCTGGTCCTTTACATATACCAAGACCTAATTTTGTTTTTGGTGCAACTTTTAATACAATACGAACATCTTTACCAATTGATGACATTTGTTCATCTAATGCGTTCAAGGTTGTTGCCAATGCATGACGCGGTACAATATGCCATGTTAATGGATCTAATGTTTTCCTGTTAAAATAAAAAAAAAAATTAATTTTGTTAAACAAAATTGATTCAAATTTCTGTGACTATCTGTATGTAATTAGAACAAAAAAATAATATAGAATTTGGAATTAGGTTAAGGTCGAATGAAATAGAATGTAAAAAATTTAACGAGTGTGAAGAATATTTTAATCATAAAAATTTAACGGTACTTACTCTTTTATTGGAAGCATTCCAACACCTGTAAGTTGAAAAAGAGAGGAAAAAATAAGTTTTCATTAAAAATCAAAGTACAAATTCAAACAACAAAATTAAATTCTAATAAATCTAAATGTCAAAACTTTGAGAGAGTTTTATTATTATGTCACAACACAATGACATTTGAGTTATAATTCAAAACTATTACTCATTTATGTCATTTTATTCAGGGAAATTCAAGTATTTATTCTTTAAACCGGAACATTTTTTTTTTTTGAGATTTAAATTACATTTTGTTTTGTTTTCCATTTCATACAATGTTTAAAATGCTAATATTATAGTATTTTTAATGAAATCTTGCATCATACAATTTTTTTCTTATGATTATTTTAAAACTACTTATTTACTTAAACAGCTTAAAATAATCACGGCGAATTTATTAAATTTAGTTTCGCTCTAATAACTTATGGCGCGCTTTGTTTATATGTTTTATTTTACTATTTCTGTTTTGATATTTGTTTCCAAAGAAGAATTTTATTTTTTGGTTTAAGAGATGGAAAAACTACAAAATAATTATTAGTAAAAATATATACAGAGTGGTTCACGAGGATCAATAAGTGCTTTACTAATTAATAAGTTCAAGAATCGAAATTTTTTTGAATTTTCGAGAAATTATTGTTACAATTTGACACTTAGATACTGTTTACATAATATAATAAAATCTAAGGTTATGTCTACAATAAAGTCTGATGACTGTTTACATATCACACCAAAATTATCTGATAGCGCACAGAATTAACGTCGAAATTGAATAATTTTGCTACGTAAATCATTATTAAAATAAACACCTGTTAATAGCTATTGCAAACTTCAACAAAAAATTACTTGTCACCGCATTTTACTTTTGACAATTCGACAGTAAGTCTGATAAAAATAGCATAATTCCCATTATTTGCCGTTAGACAAAGTCTGATATCAAACAGAGTTTACATATACGGCTTCCATCAAAATTTTGACTTAGTTTCAAACAAATACCCATTTTTGACGTCCATTATAAAAAAAATTTATTATGAGTAAAAATTATATCCATTTTTCAGACTCTGAAACGGTTGTATATGGTAAAGCACTTACTAATGAATCACCCTATACATTTTAAAGTTTCTTTTGTTATTTGAGTTGTGTATGACAACTATATGAATTTTAATATCATTTATGCATAAAATTAAAAATAATAGTGTTGAAGAAGTCTTATTTGAAATTTTTTATTACCGATAAAATTCTATTATTTGTAGTGAGACAATTATAACACAAGTTGATTATTTTGGATTTTTACCTGTTTCGTGAATGATGTGTTGTTGCTCTATAAAAACATACCAGATTTGGTCGTCGTCATTTATAATGAGAAAAATTTAAATATTTTTTCAATACCATGAGAATTTCGTAAAATTATTATATGAATATGGGACACGAATAATTGTATATTTAACAAAATATGTAAATTGGCTGTATTAAAAAAAAGGCTATGAGTGATTTGAAAATCCATATAAGGTATCATAGATAAATGAGTGATTTTTTAATTATTTTAAATACTCAAAAGAATTGTTCTAGTTATTGTTATTTACTTTCGATTTTACATACAAATTATCTGAATTTCTTTTATGTGTTTTGCTTACATGTCATAAAACTAATGCATTATTATGACATTAAATTTTAAAGTTGTTTTGAAATTCAAAGTAAATTATAGATTTCAAGGTAACGGTACCACAACCGCTTTAATAAATTCATTTTTTCTTAATATTTTCTATTTTACTTAATATTTCAAATATTATATAATAAAATAGATTATTTTTTGACATAATGAACGATTGCGTTGCTGTAATCGTAAAACTCAAGAGATCGAAAATGCAAACTTTATTACAGTGATACCCGTTTAGCTACTTCCCGCTTAACTGCGTTTCACTTTTAAGTGCGTCAACTTTGTTAGAGTCTTTACTTTCTCCATTACATTCAACGTCAAAAAAATTGGTTAATTGCGTTTCTTATATCGGCGCGAATCGTTTAGTTGAATTAATTTTTTAGCAAATGTTTCTCAGTTTGTTCTTCAATAAATCGCTTTGCTGCCTCAGACACAAACCAAACAAAAAAATGTTTTTTAAAGTTTTTGAAAAATAAGTCGTTTTCATAGAATGCGCATACGTCTAATGTCAAATAAAGTTTAACAATTAAGTCATTTAAATTTTTTATAAAATATTTAATATTTTGAATAATGTGTTTACCATTATTGAATTTTTTTTGAGACGCACTTGAGCGGATTGTGATGTACTAATCAATTCAGTATTGACAAATCGCAAGCCTTATTACTTATACATTTTGAAGTAAGAAACTTGCATTTAAGTGCCGTTATAAATACCGTAATAATAAAATTAATCGGATTTCCACACTCTTACGCATTTTACTTATCATTCATAATATAGTGATCATTTTAAAAATTCTAACAAGACAAAACAAAATAATTAACGCATTTTTAATTGATTTAATTACAAAACAATTATGGTAGTTCATCGGAAATGTTAATCGTTTCTCAGAGAAATCTTATTGAATTCATAATTCATTTAATAAACGGTACATTTTTCCTATTTTAAGCACACAAGTATATATGTAGATGACTTTCAATATTATTCATAGAGATAGCAAAATAACCATATAATTTTCTCTTGTATATACTAAAAATTTATTGATAAAAAAAAACCAGTTTAATAAAAATTATTAACAAAAAAGTCCAATGATGCTGAAGGCACAAAAAAATTCAAATTATTTTTTACCTTTATTATCGCGCTCATAACATTAAACTTACCATCTAATTTTTATATTATAGGTTTTTTCTAACTGGATATAAGAGTTATAAATGCAACTAATATAATCATTTTAAAAAGAAATCAATTATCATTAAAATAATCATTTTTTATACACTTATGTATAGATAGTAGAAAAAATCTAAAATAACGCGCTTTCAAATAAATTTTAAAAGCACTTTGAAAAAAAAAAACAAATTGAATTTTTTTTTTGTACTTCTCCTCATGAGCAAAGAACGCGTTAGGTTGAGAAAATTTTGTTTTTTTTTTTTTATTTAAACAAATTTATATCTTGGGTACTTTAGATACAAAACAAATCACCACTTTGTTAAATAAAAAAAGAAAAGAGCTTCCTTAAATTTCTAATTCAATAAATCAATTTTATGCTCGCTATAGGCTTTTAATAGGTTTCTTTCTGATATCAAAGAAAGAGAAAAAAAAACTTTAGCCATTATTAAAATTTTCCCGAATGAATTTTGGGGAAAGTATGGATAAGGTCAACAATATTATGACACGACATACATTTGTCAAAAGTTTCTTTATGACGTAAACGCATGTAAAGGTCAAATTAAATGAAAAAAAATTTGCTGCTACACAAAGTAATTGTGCAAAGCAAATTTTTGAATATAAATTTATGTACATGTTTAAATTATGAAAATATTGGTAGGCTGGTAAGTCTTTTGTTTGTTCATCTCTTTTGTTTTAATTGATTTCAATAATGCGAATTTTTAATAACAATAGATTGAGTTGAATAAATTTATTTTCCCTCTAAAACATTTTACGCAACCTTATTTTAACATTTAATATTTTTTTAAAGCATAATAATAATTTGTAAAATGTTGAAGAAATTATAGTTGACATCCTGCTCATTACTTTTATGCAATTGATTATGTTATTATGTAATTTATGATCAAATGAAATTCATAACTATTATTAATATTGATTAACAATTGACGTTAACAATTAACTATTGACGTTCAATTTGATTTTCATTAGTTTTTAAAATAATATGGGAGCTGACAGCTTGATTCGCTTTTATTTTCTGCTATATATATATAGTAAAAATTTTTGTATACTTTGAATGAATGAAGCAGTAAAAAAATTCGAATGGTGGTCGCACACGCTTCACGCGCCCTGAACCCGCTTTATTTATTTATTCGCATTACTGATTTTGCTCCTGATATTCTTTATTTATTCGCATTACAGAAAAGCTGATATTCTTCAAATAAGAAAGGATTTATTGAAATACCCGAATAACAAATTTAAACTGAAATACTCGTATTGTAAACCTTTGACATCCGGCAGATGTCTTTACACGCTATTAGCCTGTCAGAATTGATGAAAAACTGGCAAAAATTGTTAAGTTAGTAAGCAACTAAACGAAGTAAACCACTGACATTGAATTTTTAACACAACGTGAGCGACTTTACTCTATTAAATCTATGAATCTCATAAAAAAATCATTTGAATTTGAAATTGTAGTACAATTGCTAAGTAAACAATGACACCCTTCTAGAGAAAACAATATAGTTTGGTCACTCATAATATTTTCTATGTCATTTATACATACTTCGAACATATTATCGAAAATAAATAAACAAATCATTAATTTTTCATAAAAATAATTGAAAACGTTCATGCTTACTTATGTTTTCAATAAACCACCGTTTTTTAACTTTTTATTTCTTATTTTATGTTGTAAATAACAGAGTAATAATAATAATAATTGATAACTACCTTTAATAATACAATTAACCTTTCCCATAGACTCCCAATACACTATATACTCTTATATGTATGTATGTGATAAAATTATTGATTTATGAAATAGTGTACACAATGCGAAACGATATGGGGACTTAATAAAATAAAAAATTTTTGTTAGATTGAATTGAAATTGTTTGGGTCGCTGTCGTCATTGTAGTAGTTGTTGTTGTTATTGCTGTTGACTTCATGTTAACATTATTTTCAGCGCCATACTGTTTGTTTCTTTAGCGATTTATCACTGGTTTTAATCGCCATAGAGAAAAAAAAAATAACACTTATCTTATTAAAAACTTTCTTTACTTTTACTCGAAGCAATTTTTCTTATTTTTTTTAATTATTACAATAAAAGTAATTCAACAGATTTTGTTGTATAATAGTTTTAATGGAACAATTAGAAAAAAAAATAATAAAGTGTTTGTGTCCCTCGAACAAAAAAAAACTTTTTATGTTTAATAGGAGTTGTCGAGAACGTGAAACACACGCTATGGTAATAATTTTTTTAGTTTTAGACAAACCTTTTAATTATTGAATTATTTGTGATCACTAATTAAGAGGGTAAAATTAACAAGAAAATTAATAAAATTCGATTTATTGGAGTTTGAAGATTGCGTAGTGTGCTATTAATTAATATTTTATTTCAATTAAATAATCCAGTAAATTAATGTACTCTGACTTTGCTTTCATTGCCGGGAATGAAAGTGTGGAAATCAAATAATATTGGAATTTAAGTTACACGACTTTAGAGCGGTTTTAGAAACAAATGTCGCTTTAAAAAATCAACAAAGTTTTAATAAAATTAATCTTTTCTGTTAATGGTTTTTAACATTCAAACAATTTTCTAAACCTATTTTTCTTCTCGAATTCATAATCATAAAATTTTAATTCTTATTGAAAATGATCGAATATCAAGATTTGTCTTTAATTTTCTAAATTTTTAGTCAAAAATGTCTGAGAAGTGTGTTCTAAATCAATTGCTTCGTTTTTTTTTTAAATTTTATCCAAAAAGTAAAATAAATGAATAACGTCACCTAAAGGAACGCGTCAATAGAGAAAAATTTACAGAAAATTCTCCGCAAAATGGATTTGAACCAAAAAGCTGAATTTTTCAAAACCAGACTACTAACGGAGTTGCCAGATGAAGAAATATAAAGAAGAAATTATCAGCAATTGAATGTAATTATAATTGCATGCATTCAGCATTGTTTACCCGAGATCACTCAGTCATTATTGAAACAAACATTTACATAAAAAGAAAACACACAAATCAACATCATGAATCTTGCATAATTGTTTTATACTAAAAGATTAAACTATATTTATAAAAAAAAAAAACAAAAAAAATACCTCGAACTTTTAAAGTTAAACGATCTTGATTCGAAATGAATTGTATTAATTCTTTATGTATAGCATCATCAACATGATAACCATTAACTCGTATTATTTGATCACCAACCTAAAAAAAATTAAATTCATAAAATCATTATTAAATTTATAAAATTTTAACAACTTCATATAAAACTTACTCTTAGACCTCTTAAATCAGCTTCACTACCTTTATCAATTTTTGATATAAAAAATCCTGTACTAAATTCTTTACCACCACGTACAGCAAAACCAAAACCAATATTATTTTCCGGTCCAAGTATTATACGTCTAGAATTTGGTCGAATCATACGTATTATACGAATTCTTGAATTACCACTACCACCACTTGCTGCTGAATTATTGCTACCACCACGTGATGACATTGCATCACTGGATGAGCTCGTTGATCCTTGTATACTACTACAATCTGTCATTTTTTTTTTGTTTTCCTGTTGTTTTTTTTTATAATATCGAATTTATTTTTTTAAATGCTGCGAAATAATTCGATTATTATTCCGTTTTTTTTTTATCGTTTTCGATAAATCGATTTTTTTTTGTTGCTTTCGATCACCTTTTCGTTTGGTTTTTGTTTTTTCCTCCTTGTTTTCTTTTGGGTGTTAACTGTTTTTCTTTTAATTTTGTTTTTTTAAAAATATTTAATTTTTAAATAAAAAAATTTAATAGAAACGTGAAATTTTTCCATTTGTTGTTATTTTTTTTACTCCTTTTTTTTTTATTTTTAACTTGAATTCTTCTCATATATTTGTCGAATGGAAACTGTCGCTGCCAATTCACCTGGAAGCAATACGAAAGAAAAAAATTAAATATATTTAATTGAATTGCAATTTTTTTTTTAATTAGACAAGCTGTTAAAAGTTGTACAATTTAAAAAAAAAAATTAAAACATAATATAAAAATTTAATTTTTTTTTCTAGCTAGAGTGCTAGACAATAATAACAGTAAATGAATTCGATTATATAATAAGTTTCTGTGAATTTCTTACGCGCAAAATTAAGAAAAAAAGAAGAAATAAAAGATGCTGAGAAAAATATAAAATAAATAAATGCAACTCACACACTATTTTTTAAAAAAAATTGCAAAGGTGATTACCAGTTATAGGATAAAAAACCAGTTCCTTTAATTTCTTATACAGTACGAGCATTGCTATTAATTGGATTCCTGACGGTAATAGGATGTGAATCATTAAAATTATAATTAATTTTCAATTCATGAATGATTTTCTTTAAATGTATTGTCTTTAAAATTAAAATTCCACCATTGCATTGCAATCACTCTATATTGTAGATATTCTAGAATTTTCAAATACAAATGTCATTAGAAATTCTTTAATTTTCGTTACGTTATTAATTCTAAACATATTAATAGCACTAATCTTTAATCTTATTTTAGTAATTTCTTAATTCGTTTGCATACTTTTAAAAATTTGCACACTTTTAGGCGTACAAAAAATCAAATTAACTTCAATTAAATTTAATTTATTGTTGTAATTAGGACCGTATTAACAATTCAAATTTCACACATCGTGACTCGGAATGAAATAGACAAAGTAATATACCTCAATCTAAGACCCGAACCCGTCGAATTTTAATGTACGAGACCCGTGATAGCTTACTTTCAAACAAAACTATCTAAATTCCAAAAAATTTGCATAAATATACTAATATATTGATTAAGAACTCATTTGACAAGATCATATAAGCAAAAGCGAAGATTTTAATCTGAGATATTTCACGGGATTTTTCGAGCTTAACTAACGTGCCATATATGCAGAAATTGAAATTTTTTTGCAGACCCTTATGTTTTCATTAAATAATCTTAGAGTTTTCTGCATCTAGTTTTTGTTTTAAACTAATTAAACTAATTTCTATTTTTTTCTATTTCATTTTTAAATTCGAAATATTAAAACAAAGGTGTCATTAAATTTTTTATATCGTACCTATTTTATATCTAAATCAGTTTTAAAATACAAAAGCAAACGAGAGTCTTTTAAGATCTGCACAATAATACCGGGGATTTTTTTTTATAAAAAATAACAATATTGTGCATTTATGTTTAAGTATTTTAAACAATATAAAACAAAAAAATAATTTAGATAATATTAAGAAAACAAGACAAGAAAAGCAAAACTTTAGCTTAGATCTTTCTATGATCGTTTTTGTTTTTATAATGTTTAATAAAAAAAATCTTTATTGTACATTTTAAAAATTTTATGTTCTTCTTAAAAAATTCAAGTTTCTTTCCTTAGTTTTTAGTTTTTCTTTTCATTTTTGTATTTAAAAGAAACCGTTTCCTTGATTTTGTATTCTTCATGTACTTTAAAAACAAACCCAATGTGGCCAGCATATAATCGACCGCAATTTGCATTTTCTAAGTAATGCCCTTTAAACACTTTTTCTTAATAGTTAAAAATTGAAAATGAAGCCCTATATATAGGAAGTCTTCTGAGCTCTGATATTCAAGAAAAATTTGTTACTTCAATTTTTCAGCAATCGACTATTTCCTTGTATGTAGATAAATCGACCAAAACCTAAATTTGATTCATATAGGCTCCTGGTTCTTTCGAAAAGCTTGCTGATATATTTAAGAACGTAAAATTGACCTGCATTGAAAATTCTGATTTTTGCTTCGTGACATAACCCAAAAATTGATCAATTTGCCACCACACATCAAAAATAAATTCAAATATAGAATTTCATCAAAATAAATTCAGCCAAAATTCAGATATAAAAGTGCACACGCAGACACAACTTGTTGAAAATACATTGCGTATACCTATGTCTCCCTCTATGACGAAAAGATACATTTCGGTCGAGAACGTGACACATAAAATTTAGTGCTATCACATTACTTCCCTTTTTTATATGCCGTGGGTTAAAAGTATAAATAAAAAAAAAATTCTTTAAAAACTCCAACTATTATACACAATACATGAACCCGTATATTTGACAAGAAAACAGGAGAAGAAACAAAAATTAAAAAAAAAAAACAAGCTATTCATAAATGTAGTTCACTATGACGTAATCAAAAAATTTTTATTTTACTATTCTAAAATTTTCAATACTGGGTACATAATACAAGTATTACACTGCTTATATGGTATCTACTGTTGTAACAATAACAAGTATAATGGTGAACTTACTGTTAAATGGAATGTAGGAACTTTTGTACATTTTAAATCAACTGAAAATTATACACACACATATTTTAAGTGAACTGCAAGTACATTATGCACAATATAAACAAAATATCTATATAACATGTAAATGTATAACACAATATCTAGACAATGTTGAGACATTTTTTTTTTAATGATTAAAGTATAATAGTTACAGTATATGTACTTATATACATACATAAATAATCTATATTTAAAAAAAAAACAAGTAAAAACGTTTCAGTCGGTATAAACCGATTGAATTATACCCTGCACCTTTCGTTGTTGTATAGCAATTACTCCAACCTGTGAAACCATTCTATAGAAATTTCACGGATATGTCTGATTTATAACTGGACACACAACTGCCAAGTTTCATGAATCTGACTTTATTTTTCCAAATATTTAAACTTTTGGACTTGTATGGGAGCTACTCGTAGCTGAAGAGCAATTCAACCAAAACTTCAGAAATATATCTGACCTATAACTCGACACACAACCGCCAAAGTTTCATGAATCTGACTTTATTATTTTTCCAAATATTTAAAATAAGCTTTTGGAGTTGTATGGCAAGTACCCGAACCTGTCAAGCAATTCCATCAAAACTTCAGAAATATGTCTGACCTATAATTGGACACACGACTGCCAAAGCTCATGAACCTGACTTTATTATTTTTCCAAATATTTAAAATAAGCTTTTGGAGTTGTATGGCAGGTACCCGAACTTGTCAAGCAATTCCATCAAAACTTCAGAAATATGTCTGACCTATAATTGGACACACGACTGCCAAAGCTCATGAATCTGACTTTATTATTTTTCCAAATATAAAAAATTTGCTGTTGGAGTTGTATGGCAGCCACCAGAACCGGTGCAGCTATCCCATTATAATTTTTAGAGCATGTGTAGAATATAATTGGACACATGTATGCAAAATTTTATATTTATAGCTTTATTAGTTTTTGAAATATTTAAAATAAACTCTTTGAGTTGTATGGCAGCTACCCGAACCCGTTGTCCGAATTAGTCCAATAACAATAGGGCTCGTCCTTGGCACAAAAGAAAAAACTTGTGAAAGTTTGGTGTCGATTGCATTATTCGTTTTTGAGTTATCGTGCGATCGGACGGACGGACGGACGGACGGACGGACGGACGGACGGACGGACGGACGGACGGACGGACAGACGGACATGTCTAAATCGACGCAGAATTTTACGCTGAGCAAGAATATATATATATATCCATACCGCAGATGACTCCTTCAAGTAGTTACAAACTCCATACCAAAGTTAATATACCCTTCACGAAGTGCAGGGTATAAACAATGTTGATAAATAATCTAAGATATACAATATAACATTTTTGCATTATACATTTGGAGAATTTTCATTATACACAAAGAGAATTTTATTGCATATACTCAACACAAATGTTATTATTATTATTTTAAATGGCGCATATATCTACACATATTCAGTGTTGTATTGCTATAGTGTAGAGTATAAAAGTAAATACATGAAATGAGATAAATATGTTGTCGAATTAAATGTGGTGTGACAGATTGTGTCATTTTATTGAGAAAATAAAAAAAATATAATATTGAAAAATAATAATAATAAATATATTTTTATTTTAAATTCTTTTTTTTTATCTCCCAAATCGAGACAAATAAATTTTAAATTTGTTTTAGTAAAAATATAATTACTTTTTTTTGTTTTAATTAAAATTTTGGGAAAATTAATTACTTTACATATTGAAAATAATAAGTACAATAAGATTGGAGACCGTAACAAATAAAGGAGAAAAAAAATTGGGAGATATTCAAATACAATGCATTCACTGTTGCCCCAATAAACTTTTTTAACCTTAATTTTAACATTATTTTATTCCGTATATTATGAAACATGTATGTAAGTAGTGATGGCGTAAATTGGTGCTTTGACCTGCTTTAAGTTTTATGATTTTCAATTATTTTTGCATACAACAAAATGCATTCAATTTTGTAAAATTTTAAAATACTTGTCATATAAAGTTTATCAAACGTAATTTCGTTCATTTTATTCATTTAAACTATGCACAAAACACTCCCTACTACACAAAACACTCGTTCCTACACAAAACACTATGTAGTATTACTTTAGAAGAAGTCTGTCAAACTAAGTTCTTTATCTATTGCCAAATTTTACAAAAAGGCGGTGCAGATATTAATATTCGGTACAAGTGGAATCTTTTTGCAGGCAATTAGCCTTTTCATTGAACACGGTGTAATTGTGACCACTACTGATTGATGATCGTTCTTGTAGACTTTTCAAACAAGGAAAAATATACACCAATATGAAAAAATGGTAGTTTAAAATTGGAAATTTAATAAGTTATGAAGATGGTGATGACAACTACAAAACAACGATGACAATTTAAAAAAAATAGGGGGGTAATATAGAATCTTACATTGTTGTGCATTAATAAATAATTTGACAAAGATTTATAAACAATATAAAATTGCAATATGAGTAAATAATATACTAAATATACACACAGCTACTTTTACAATGATTTTAAGTCATGAATATTTTATAATATTTACAAGTCATGAATACCAATATCAATATATGGTCTTCATAACTTAGACAGTTTAAATCGAATGATTTGAAAATCGAAAAGTTTTCCGTTTTCATGAATTTAAAAATATGAAAAACACAAAGCACACACATTGTACATAATATTTTTATATAAGATTTTCAAACACATTAAATTTTGTTTACATTTATTTTTTGCATATTTTTGCAAGTTGTATTGTTAGTAAAGGGCTGCAAGCATTTAACATAATTTTGCATAACATGTAATAAATTAATATTTACTTATTTTTTCAAATATTTAAATATATATTTACGAATAAAAATTCAAATTCGTCATTGACGTAAATGACATGAAAATTTAAACACTCTTCTTCATTGCACATAAAATTACTATAAAACTATTAATTTTATGCTATTATTGCAAATATTATGAAATCAATTAAAAATTTTGAAATATTTGCAATTAACAAATTGAAGACGTATGGATGTTTAACTGACATTTTAAATTTTCATATTCACAAAAATAAATTTTTCATATATTTTTGCTAATTATGGAAATTATACTTATTAATTGAAGTAAAAACAATGTAAACGCGATTATTTGTGATGAATGATAGATGACAAACGATATTTTATCATTATCATTTCAACATATTGACTCATTAAATTGTCAAAAGTATTTAATGACAGATGAAATGTTATTATAAATTATTAAGAATTTGAAGAATAAAGTATTATTAAAATACTGCCTGATTACTGAATTTCAAATTAAATACAGATTTTGATTTAGTTTCTTAAAAAAATTATCTCTAATTTAATTACAAATATACATGCATTACACTGTGTTAATCTACAAACGTCTAGCTTATTTTTTACTTATCTATGAAAAATATTGTTAAACATATTTTTAGCTCTCAATAATTCTTACAATTTGTATAAAAATACTTTTTATATTATTTTCTATATCTTTTTTTGCTTACATATTAACGCCTACAAATAATTCAAAATTTAATTTTTAAAGAAAAACAAAATTAAGAGAAACGTGTATACCTTTCAGATTTATTGACAACTTCAAATTCAATATAGGGGTCACTATTTTATCATTACGTCATATATACATTAACAAATTGTCAACATATTCAACAAATCGATAAAAAATATTGACTTTTTTCTTTCAATTTTACAAATATTTTAAAATCGATTTAAATTCTATAAAAATGTCGATTGAATCGAAATTGAATATGAAATGACATAACGAGGAAATTGTAATATTGCAGAATTTACAAACAAAAATTAATAAAAAAAAAACCTTTAATTCAAGAGTTTTAATTCTAAAAGGTGCAGTTATTCTCTACAAAAATTTGCTTTAAATATTAATAATTATGTGTGTATAGAGCTTAATTAAGTATTAAAAATGAATATTGGACAATTTAATATTGATTTAAATGACTTTTTATAGCATATAGTTTTCTTTGTTATTTGAAATAAGAAATAGACTTTTGATAATGTAGTGCGAATCGTTAATTTTATAATTTATTTCACAATATTTATCCATTATATATTTAAGTTAAATAATCGTCTTGCAAATATGCAAATATTTCTGCGATTAAGTCGACATTTTAAAACATTTAATGGCTTAATATTGTTATATAACAAATCAACTATATTCACAATATTAATCGCTCGTAATCCAAAAATAGTTCTTGTTATTTTAATAAATTGCGAATTGTCTACGAATATGAACCGATTGTGATGTTGTATGAAACTATACTGTCATAAATGGTTTGATTATTCTATGTCACTAAATATTGTAACAGTGTTATATTAATGATACTCGTATGTCAATATTAATACAATTTGCGGTTTAGAAAATTAAAAAAATGTTTTAATTAATATTTTCTCAAGATTTTCAAACAATTTTTTTAAAAATCGATTTAAATTTAAATTATTTTTGGTTTATGTAGAACAGTTTAGGAAACTTCACCTTAAATCCGAAATTATAGATAGATGTGATAAATGATTCTTGTTTTAAATTAAATATAAATTTTGAACTCAATTTGCTAGTATCATGTTTTTTTCAATTAGATAAATGATGTTCAAAATTACAGAAAATTTTCGTTCAGTTTGTGTTGATTTAAGATTTAATTTCTAATGCTATAAATATAGGAAATTGGTAGAACACGCTTAAATATCTTGAAGTCATATGTTATTTTACAATTAATTAATTTATTTTGTTTCGGAATCCGTATTACTTAATATTCTTCTATATGCTTTCCGGCTTCAGCTTTTTCAATAGTTTTTTTTTAACAATGTTATATAATGTTAATGATCCAACGAGAATCTTGTACGGATAGGCTGAATTCTTCATATAACGATGTGTCAAAACTCAATATTATTTATGAATAGCTTCTAAAAGGATTCCCACCCAATATTATAAGCACACAACATCAAATACTTTTATTATATTTATCATTTTAAACTTAAAGACACTGTTCTCTAATTTGACATCTCACATAACCATTATCATGGTGGTAATTGTTATAATTAAGCTGTTTTTACTACTACGTACAACAAGAAATTACCAACGCTATATTAATCGTAAAATATAGATAAAATTTATTTCAAACTACTTTTCTTCCTCAATTTAATATTATAGACTTTAAAAATTTAATTACCTTTTAAATTTTTTTTTCAATTATTTAATTCAAAAATTATATTGCCACTTATTAATACTTTTAAAAATAAAAAAAAAAAATTTACAACACATTTTTTATTACCCTCTTTGGACATTAAAGATTCTCACATAAAGGTGGCATCAAAAAATTTATCTAAATGAATTCATTATTTATCTATAATAAAATTTAAATACGACCTAGTCAAGCATCACACTCTTTATACTTACATACCTACTTTATTATACACATTTATTAGAGTAGTACGGCCATACGACCAGGATTGTTATTTTAATAAAATACTAATTTTATTCAAAAATTCCTTGCAATAAAAATATAAAAGAAAATTTTAAAAAAGTTTTCCGGTATATTAGAAGAATAAAAATGTTTGCTATAATCGTGATTGTTAAAAGCCGTCAGCCGCCGTCACACCACCTACATACATACACGTACTTACTATATATAATATAAATTGAGTATAAAGATATGAGTTACTTAATAATTACAATGTCTTAAAATAAATTTTGAAACGTCATTATTGATTAAAATTAGAAATTAAATGAGACAAAACGCTCGTTCGTTAAAATTCCCCAGAAAATAAGAAAAAAAAAAATGCTGTATTAAAAAAATTATTTGACTCTGCCTCGCAAAAAAAAAAAAACTTCATTCCAATTTTTGTTTTTTTTACTTGTCTATTATTTTTAACTTAAAATTTCGCCTCAAGGGCTTTTTTTTTATTTTGTCCGAAAATTTAAATTTATAAAAAATTAGAAGGCAAAAACTAATTCAAAAATTTTTTTTTTTAAATTTTAGGAGCGCATTTCCTTTAAATAAAATTCCTTGAAATCCTAAATTTCTAGAGGGCGGACCGATTGGTTCGGTTATACCCTGATATTCAAATCAGCAGTAATACTATATGACAAAACAATTAAGTTTATAATGAAAATTGCTGAATATCTGAATGATAATTTTTTGCTGAATGGCTGAATTATCAACGAATATTAACGAATATTGGAAAATATCAACGAATTTGGAATGTCGTTTATAAAGCAACCAAACACAATTCAAGTAAGAAATAAATCGCTGAATTCACACAACAAAAATAAATTCAGGTTTAGTATGAATATCAAAAATTTGTAATTTAAAATACAACCATTTTATACACGTAACTACACATTTAATAAATAATAGTTAAAAAATTGCATACTCTTTGGCAATTTTTTTAATTAAATTCAAAAAAATTTCTAAGTTAAATAAAGTATTCCTGGTACATTTTGTAATTTTTTTTTTTAATTTATTGCATTACCATATTTCGGAAGGCGTGTCTTTCGGATATATATTGTTCTAATCAAAAAAATAGAATGATTTTAATAAAATTATATTAAACAGATTATTAGAAATCAACTTTATGATTTAGTCTGTTGGTTCAGTTTCATATTCTTCAATAAACTTTTACCAACATTTCAACACAATAACATATAGTCACCAAACTTTAAGTGCCTAATTAAGAATTTAACACAAATGGACAGCCATTTGCATTAAAATAATAAAAATTAAAAAAGTTTTATTCGTATTTTATAAAATATCTGCAAAATGCACGAAAAACTGCAGAAAAACGCAACACCTAATATAAAAAAAACGCAAATACCATACGCTATAACTTAAAAATTTTTTAGTGTTATATAAGTATATGCATAAAGGTGTATTTTAAATTCACATATCTTTGAACTTAATAGACTTGCTTAAAATATTTTATTTATTTTTGTATCTATATTTTATATACAAACATACATATGTTAAAATCTTATTTCGTTAGTGTCCATTAAAATCATGTGAACATAAATTTGCATATTAGCTTTTTTTTTATCTGACATTATGCTATTATAAACTTTTTTAACATAAATTTAACAAAACTTTTGAAAAATAAAGAAAAATAAAGGCATTAAAAAATATTTAAATATATTTATTTAATTGACGTCTAATACTCGTTTTCATACCATTTATATTATTGCAGTATTGCAATATAGCAAATCAATTCAAATCTCTTATAAAATAAAAAAAAAAATGCATTCTTAAAATTGTTAAAGTAAAAAATAAAATTAAATTTTCAATTAATGCCAATTTTATTGCTATTAATTATTGTTATAATAAAATTATTATAAAAAATTACTTTTTAATAACTTCGGGGAAGAAAAACAGCCTCCGCCATCAGATTTTGTAATTCATACATATGGGATCAATTTAATCTTTTGATCAACAATTAAAGATTTCTTAATAAATACTTAAGTCATTGTTAATAACATTTAAAATTGTAAACTGAAGAATTTTATAGAAATTCTTTGACTTCAAAATTGCAGTAATACGGCATTAATACAAAATTCAGCTTATCTATTGTAATTGCTGAATCGTGTATGGCAATACAAGTATTACTGCAATTCTGAAGTCACGGATGTTTGTGAATATACTGAGCAAATTTGTGTAAGAATGTAGGAAACACTATTATAAGAATGGAGCAAATCTATTAAGCTAACACCATAATGAAAAAATTACGGTAATATTACAAAGTTGTGGCGCCAAAACATTGGAATTGTAATACGAGTAATACTGTATTAGCAAACATTTCAACATTTAGCACTTGCAAATAGAGTTTTTTAGTAGTTGTGTTCTTTACTAAACCCGGAATTTAAAAACACAACCATTATAAAACTCACAATCACAGATTTTTCTACATTTTCACCAAAATTCAACTTAAAACTTGTAAGTAATTCCATTTGAATTGATCTTTTCATAAGAAAAGGAACAGCTTGAGTGGACCGTTTCAGGGGTCGTTCTTTTGGCATATTGCTGTAGAATATTGCGCCGGAAGGTTGCTCAGATTAATCGGAAATTCGATTTTTGAGAGGATTAGCAAAACACTAGGCCGTAATAGATTTTTTAAGTGGCGGTGCATCATCGCTTTAATCAGCATTTTACAAGCTGAGTCTAATTTTGATATTAAAATATTTTTAAAAAACGGCAAAATCTTGGTTAAAAGATCACAATGAACTGTAAATTTCTTAAAGTTTGTTTGAAAAATGTTAGAATACTGGATTGAAAACTCTAAAAAACGTGATATTCAAGTTTTAAAGAACATTTTGCTTTTATACTCAAATTCAAATCTACGGTCCCAAAATAGTGTACATAATTGAATTTCATGGAAAATTCTACATCACATATTATTATTTTAGACTAAAAAATTCTTTTACAAAATCTAATATTTTATAAAATACAAAAATCATATTCATTTACATTTTTTCCCACAAAAAGCACAAAAAATTGCAAGCTCACCCTTTTTGATTAAGCATAGCCTTACACTTATACGAGTACCACAGCAATAAACAACATGAAAATAATAAAGAATTCTGTAGAACATAAAGAATTCACTGAACAATAATAATAATAATAATTTTTTCTGATTATATTTCAAATTTAGTTGATCTTTTAAAAATTAAGATAATTAAATTTTTGCCAGATCTACATTTACAAAATATATTGAAATAAAAAACCACTTTTAAATAATCACCCGCATTTTATGAATTCATCTATATGCTTACAAATTGCATAATTCGCAAAAAAAAAATACAATTTTTTTTTCTTGTGTAGATTTTTACACTATATAGAGAGCGTTATAATTTATTATACCAACTTGTATAATGGTTTATATTACATAATAGAGCTTAAAAAAAAATAAAAGTGTCATTTAAATTTCGTTTGACATGTGAACTGAATGTGGTGGATAATTACTATTATAAGATAAGATTTATTTGAATAAGAGCCAGGAAAAAAATAAAATTTAAAATAATGCGGTGTGCAATATTACGAGTATTAACAGTTTATAAAAAAAAAAAAAAGTGCGCTAAATCCAACATTACACATTATACATAAATTTATAACATTCTCAGCTAATTACAAAAAAACAAAATGTTAAAAATAAAACAATGCAAAGATTAAGACTACAAATGCAAAATGCCATTGTGGTTGAAAAATTGTCAAAATCATTACAATAAATTAGAAAGAAAAGAACAATAATAAAATGTTAGTGTGTGCCAATGATAGAGACAGAGTTGTTCATTATGATGAGCATAAATTGTAAAGAGCTGTTAAAGAGCATAAAATTGTAAAATGACGGGCAGCCCAAGGGGCCAATCAAATTCCACATACAGAATTTTAGATTAGTGCAAAATTTATTGTGAAATTATTCAGTATTAGGCTCCGAAATTGCTTTGAAAACGTGATTAATCGAATATTAAGTTGTTTGTTTTTGAAACGTCAGTTTGTTAAGAAATTTGACATATTTAAAACTCCCATGCAACTGTAATGTCTCTAACTGTAAAATAGGAAATATTTTAATAGTTCTTAAAACTTGATTATTATCTTATGTCGCAATTCAATTGTTGTGTTATCTTATGTCGCAATTATCTTATGTCGCAATCCTGTTCGGAATTGCTGTCTTAATTGAGAGAGCTATTGTACTTTTGAGAGCAAATAAAGTGGTAGTTTTATTTCAGTTTATATAACTGAATTCAACTTGTATTTCTGCAATACTATTTTGTAACTTTTAAAATATTTTGTTTAAACTTCAATCTGTACTTTGATTAACACCGAACGAATGTAACTCCAATTTTAAAAAATATTAATCCGAATGCGTGAAAATTCATATTGAAAACTTTTTCTCCATGTAGTCTATATATTTTGCGGTCTCAGTAGTAGTCTACTTATTCACACATGATAATTTTACATTTTTTCACTTCAATATAAATAATAAGGTCTATCGCACAGGACTTTCAGTGCAGAGATAATATACGTAATTTAATATGATTAGTTAATCCGATTATTTATTGAAATTGCGCTATTAAAGTGCTTACGTATATGAAATTTACACAAAATTGAAGTACAATTACCAATTGAATTTACGGAATGAATATATTTTTGAATTCTAATTTATTTTATTTGAATTGAGTTTTAAAAGTTAATAAATTAGATTAAGACATTTTCTATGATGAATATTGTCAGTAACATAATGAAGGTAAATCAGATACTAGGAAGTGCAAAATTAAAATTTATGTCAATTTCATATTTTATAACTTATTAAAAATGTAAAGATAAATTGGTTGGCTATCTATTATCATCAAAGTAAGAGTTTCCTTGAATTTCCCGATATTTTTCAAAAACTGAAACTTTTTCTGATTTCTGTTTGAATAACCTCTCTTATGACCTCGAATTTGTTCAAATTCTCTGATTTTTGAGTTTAACCCATCAAAGTTGGAAATTTTATTCTCTTTGTTCTTTCAGCATAATTTGGAGGAAATTATATATCATATATTTCAGCGTATATGTCAGAACTTAACAACATTTTCCAAAAGACAAGGTTTTAATTTTATTGTATTTATTGAATTTTCCTTCATTCGCGACCGTTTATCTCACGTTTTATCACAGACCATTGAAAGTAGGAAGTAATTATATTATATACTAAAAAATTTAACTATTATGAGATTAAATAATAACTGTCATATAATACAGGATTTGGACGACTTTGTCACATTGTTTCTTTACCAAAACAGGACTATGATTAGGAGAGTTTTAATATGAGGAAACCAATTTTAATTTCACAAAATTTCATTTTTTATATTATATACTATTTGCCAAAATTATAAAATTTGAAATTCCATTAAACAAAATTAATTTTGACCTACTTAAAATCTGTTTACAATCAAAATTCACCATTGCCATCACAGTCAGACACTATTTTAGTATATCACTTTTATTTTTTTATTTCCCACAAAACAAAAAACACAAACCATATTTATACAAACACATTTAACATATATTTATATTTGTAATCAATATTTACATAACTAAGTGTAATAAATTTCTATTATTAGGGGTAATAAATTAAAATTTAATATTGTCTAGGCAAAATAGTATAATTTGCATAACCATATATTGTACGTTATGATAATTATTTATATATTATACTACGCAATATATTTTAACTCTTGAATAGAAAAACTCAGTGGGGAGAATATTTTAATTTAGATCAATTTATTAAATTTGGAAACCATAATAAATAAAAAAAAATTTATTTTTTGAGAAAACAAGAGAAAGAAAATATTTGTGTTAAAATATTTAAATCAGTGTTTTATAATTTATAAGTATGTAGTTCTAGTCTGTGAAGATTATGGAATTTATGGAATTCACATCATCTGATGTCTTATAAAACGACTATAGAGTTGAAAAGCTCTAAGACTAATTAGATGCGGAAACTAGAACAAAGTTAGCAACAAAAATTTAAAAAATTTTAAAATAAATTGTAGTATTTCCTTTCCCTTAGACTCCACATTCCATTTTGACTGTGTGGATTTCGTTAATTTTGATTTATTTTGTCTTCTTGCTAAAACAATTATTCTATATTATACTCATTAAACCCGCATGAATAATATGACAATAAAGTAAATTTTCATATTGTATTGAAACAATGTCGACACTTTTACTTCTATGGCCAGTAGGTGCAAACTATGAAGCAGTAACATCTTTGACATGTGGTAAGAAGACAAAGTCTCGAAAAACGTAAATTTGAAAGAAACTTTTACGATACCAATGTTAGCACAGGTTTTGAAACTGTTCGCATAAACTTTTTATGAAAATCAAATTGAGAAGTAATTTTTCGTTAAAGCTTAAGAGTCTGTACCAAAAATTACACAATGTAGTAAAAATTATTTGTCAATGTAACTTTTAACCTCAACAACTCACTTAAAATATACACTTAAAAACAAATAAGCTTAAACGTGCGCTCTCTATTTTTTTTAATATTCGTGATAAAAAATTATCTTGAATCAATAAATTTTCTTTATATATCAATTAACACCAATTTTCTATCACTCATTTAATAATAAGCCTGCATATAAAAATGCATTAAACTAGAAAATTTTTAATTTTTATAAATATAATTATAAATATATATATAACAATTATATAAAATACATACACATATGATTAAATAATCAAACCCGAGGTTAAGTTAAATATACACTTAATTAACTCATTCATCTAGTTACAATCACAATAATATCAAATATCAAAAACGCCATAGGAAACTCTCGTTAACCATTTCAATTGATAATAAAATCATTGTATGTATATATAAAATAGGTGTAATATTTAACAATTCAGTAAAATGTCTGCATCATCTACTATTTAATGTAATGGTCTGACACCTTAAGAACACTATAAATTAAGAACCTTTACATTTATACTTAATTTATACAAGTGGGCACACATATATGTATACTACATTTAAAGTGATCGAACTATAACAGAAAAATATTCTAAATGAAAAAAAAAGCAGAAACAAGCATGCTAAAAAGACACTCCCGAACATCATTTATTTTTTAAAATAAATTTTGAAAAGATCGATTAACATTTAATCGATTTCTAATGAAGTGGAACATATCAAACGAGAGAAAAAAAATTGAAATATATGCACATGTATGTATGTACTGGTAAACAGCTCTTGTGTATCGAGAGAAATAAAAAAAATTTCAGCCACCTAGTGATGACCAAATAAATGATGATCATTATATAATTCACCATTATATGGTCTGTTTTAAATTTAAATTCATTTTAATTATACTAAATCATATGAGACCTTATTATTTACTTTTTACTTTCAATGCAATTTGATAAGGCTATCGATGACATTTTATCAAAAATAAACTAAATTAACTGTTATAATAGACCGTTTATCAACAGGTGGTTAATTTTCATTGTTTATACTTTCTTTATATTCTGCGTGACAGTAAAAAGAGCACAGCTTTGATTTAATATTCATTTAGTCATCTTATTTTTTTTTGTTTTTCTCTTTTGTTTAATCACGGAAAAATTTTAAAAATTTTCTCTATATTTTAACAACATGGTGTCTCATTAATTCGAAATTAAGCTAGAGAAAATGATTTCTAGCACTTTAAATTTTGTATAATTTTTAAAAAAGGGAAATGCTACTTTAATGAAGCAATGTTCACTTTAAAAAAATTTTTTTTGACTGTATACTGGCTGATTTAAAAACTTCAATATAAATTATCTGAATAATTTTATACTAATAAGAATTCGTCTTCCTTGAGTAAGGGATGTTGGAGACGAATTTTTCAAACTGTAAAGACTTTCAAGCCAATTTTCGCAAAAAAAAAGTTGAAATCATTCCAAAATATTTAAATTAATTATGACTAAACTTAATTAAAAATTTTAATTGGAAGATATGAGGATATTTTAAGAAAATTATTACAATTTTCAATACATTCTGAGTTCAAAATTTGAATCATTCTTCTGCCACAAGCCTGTCGAATTGCGGCTTTAATATGCAAATATTCTCGTTAATATTCTGAATAATTTAAAATACGCAACACTTAATGACGAAAATATCTATTTAATGTAAATGCCAATAAAAGTCATCTATCAAAAACAAAAACCAGTGTTATAACAATAAAAACTTTAAAAAGATTAGCTTAAAAAACATTGTTTTGTATAACACATACAATGCGACACCTATCATCTATAATAGACAACGTTTATCATCTCTCTTTATGAAGAATAAATGAAATGAATAAATGTCACTTTTTCTCTTTTTAGATTTTTATCATAAATGTGTATATAATAATATATACACATTATGATAAAAATATACACAAGAGGGTGTCCATAATGATTTCTAAATTTGGTTATCGTTAATAAAGTAAATACTTAATAACAATAACAGTAATAATAATATTATTATTATACATGCAATTGAGAAATTTTAAGTTTCTATGAAAATAAAATTTTACCTAAGAGTCTACGAAGAAAAATTCCTACAGATATGCTTAAAAATGTGCATGACACCAAGTTCGGTGCGTTACAATAAATTAAATAACAAAGAGTAAAAGAGAGAAATAAAATCAAAGAATTTAAATTTTTTAATCCAAAAGTGAATGCCTTGTAATTTTCGTTCAAAATGCGTTAGCTTGTTGAAATTTTATATTTTCACATAGCTATATTATTATATGAAAATTCGTACAGTACAATAAAATTTAAATGAATAGTTGACAAAACTGAAAACCATTAACAGAAGCTGTTCTATCGAAATCTACAGAGCAATTTTTTCAAGAATTAATTCTAGCTGACTGATATTCATAGTGTCAAATATTCATAATACATCCTATAAAAATTATATTTTAACACCGTACAAATTCGACAACAATACTTTCAACCCTTCAAATTCTTCAAGTAAATCTGTCAAAAGATGACATTTAAAATTTGTAACATGAGATAACATTAAAACAATTATCATATAAATTTCGTTTCTGCTTTTATGTTTTAACTAATTAACATTTAGTTTCATTTAAAGTCATTTTTCGTCAGAGTGCCACCTTCATGTGCTCACCCTTATTTCAATACGCAAGGAAAACAAGTTAATTTTAACGTTAGTTTATGAGTGCTATACTGTTTTGTTTTCCTTACTGTGTTCCAAAGACTTAACTTTACTGTATTGTGTCGATAAAAAATAATATTTACGTATCCGTAGTCTTTTATTCAAAATTATGTTAAATGTGTGCACATTATACGTATATGGTTTGGATACATTAAAATTTATTTGTGTTTAAATTTTAAATCATGCAATTTATTATATAAAAAAAGTATGATTATAAAATAAATTTTTGCAAATATACGAATATTACAGGATAATAACAATAATTATTTTATAGATTATATAAAAATAGTTATTAAGAAATAAAAAATAATTGTATTTTTTATATTTTACGCGTACATATATGGAGAGTTATATGCAATGTTAATGATTCAATTATAATGAAATTTAAAGTAGAATAAAACATTTTTCCTGTTTTAACTTCGGAGATTAAAAATATCATTTTTGTTTCGAAATTCTGCAGTATTTAAATAAAAGGGCATCTAACAAAATGCAAATCTAACGTCAATTTGACTTATTCAGCATTATAATTTTAACTGCTAAATATGTCAAATTAAAATTAGATTTGCGTTCTGGTAAGATTTTTTTTTATTTAATATTTAAATAAATTAAATATAAATTTATATATTCCAAAATAATTAAATAATTTTTTGTACAATAAACACTTTTAGTTAATTTTATCTATCCAACTTTATTAATGTATGATCACATGATATTGGTATATGTATGTATGTCAAACTTGAATGACAAAACAAACACTGCGCAGCAATAATAAATATTAACTATTAAAGTGCTTATTTTAAAAGTAATTCTAAAATCTATAATTGGAATTTATTTGACCTTCGTGTGGTCAGTGTAATTATTTTTATTCATTCATAATTACAATTAATTTAATTAAAGTTTGAAGAATTGTTGGAGTTTCTCTTCTAAGAACTGCAATTTATATTATTTCCCCTGTTAATTTTAATGGGATTCGAATGCTAAGAGTGAAAGCGTTGAATCAAACCGACAGAAATATTGAGGTAATTACGTTCGGAACGTTTTTTGTAATATCCCGTTATTCATTTATTTGAAGTTTCTCTCAATAAAATAAGAAACGGGAACATTTCGTATATAATTAAATACAAATGAGAAAAATGAGAACAGAATTTTCACTTTTATTCTAACACGCATTGTTTTTATTATAAGCGCGCTTACTTTACTTTGGTTCTCTGTATGTTAATTT
This sequence comes from Condylostylus longicornis, assembly GCF_029603195.1. NCBI lineage: Eukaryota > Metazoa > Arthropoda > Insecta > Diptera > Dolichopodidae > Condylostylus > Condylostylus longicornis. The sequence continues at coordinate 5,322,189 of NW_026577982.1, forward strand.
TGTAACACGCTGTATACTAAACAAAAAAATTAAATAATTAAATAATAATTAAGACATAAAAATACACACATAATTTACATATCTATACTCTATCAAATGTATGTACGATTAATTACCAAAAATAAAAAAAAAAATTCAATTAAAAAATTAAATAGAATTTTTATTTGAAATTGCCATAACTTCGACCATAAATTCAAATATAAACGCTTAAAGAAGAACGAATCTACAAGACCTTCTATGTTTTTTAATTAATTTTTTTTCTTTCACAAAAGGCACAATTTAGAAAAATCAAATAGCTATAAGAATTTATTGTGGGAGTTTTTTAAGTGTTTTGTGTATACGCAGTGTCTATTTACAAAATTTTTTATTTACATACAAATTTAATTTAATTTCATTGACATTTTTAGTGACAACTTATGTACAACAAAAAAAAAAAACAAACGATTTATTTTACTGACATATTAGCCATTTTTTTTTTTATTTACATTCATAAAAGTCAATTATTGTATTTAAAGAGTGGACATTAAAAAAATTTTTTTATTATTGTAAAGTGAGTCACGAATCACAAGGTCATTTTATTGTTATATGCATATAAAGATTACTATTAATGTAAAAATATTAAAAATATATAGTAAATTAACTGTTATTATCGCCGCCGCTAATAAATTACCACGCTAATTTAATATTCATTTTTAAATCAACATGTATGCTGAATACTCGTTGAATTTCTCTTTCCGCTCATAATTTGTTTACAGATAACTATTTGATCGGGCATCGATAAATTTATAATTTGTGTTCGTCTTCAATTCTCAAACCAATGTAACAGAATGAGAAGAATCTATCTGCAACTTATACATTATCTATATTTTAAAAAATAACATGGTATTAAATTTTATGGAATTGTATTTGTTAATTGAAGGAAATCAAAGACACCCCCCGTTCTGGTACCTTACAACAAAATACCCCTTTGAAATTTATAGAACCACCTGAAATTCCCTTCGAAAAGCTCTGTGCGTTCCTTCATTACACCAACAGTTTTATTATGCCATTTATTTTAAATCCATGTTACTCTTCAATTTACCCGAAAGTTATCCGGTCTAAATTCATTTTTTTTGAAATTTTAATGATTTTTTAAATGTGAATCGATTTTCGTATCGTCTTAGTTTAAACGTAATTGTGATGCTAATAGTACGTGGATGAAAAAAGTTATTTCAAATAGGTAGGCAGTTTTAAGTATAATGGAAAAATAAAGAGGCACTCAATGCATTTTCATAATACTTATTTTTCATAGGCGAAATGATTAATGTTAGCGTTGAAATCAAAATGTGTTGGTTGAATTCAATTGAAATGAACTATAAAATCAAAAATTCTTAAATTTTTTATTATAATTTTAGTTTTTCAATGTGGTTATGCATGTAGAATGCAGATTTTTGTTTCCTCTAGTTTCTTAAAGAAGAATATTTGAATTATTGCAACATATTTCCTTAAAGGCACACACCTAGCCGTATTCATTATAAAGATGTATTTAAAATTATTATCTATTTTACGAGCATAGATTACTTTAAAATGCTAGTGATTTTTGTGTGTCTTTTATATTGTGACTCATGATGTTTATGTAATTAAAATACTTTAACGGAAATGAATTGAAAAGTTGAGAACCATACCTTGAAAACTTTGTGAGAGTACGCAACTGAACGTATAAGCACAAATATATTTTTAAAAAAATCAATATAAAATTTATGCTTTCTTTAATATAAGATGCCGTTCCAAACGGAACGTAGAAATTTGAAGGATGACTTAATGGAGGTTTTCCTACTTGTCAGATTTTCACTGCCATTCATCTTAAAAATTCCAATGTCTGCGGAATGTGATGTTAAATATCTTGCCCTGCGTCCAAATTTCTAATATTTTATATCAGTCAATCATTTCTTATTCTATACGAGGGAGCTCCTATAGAATCTCCTTCCAAAGTCAAATTCAAGACATATTCCTGTTCGAGGGATCATATGATTTTTACGTGTATCATTAAATTATTTATAAAGTAACTAAGATTATATTGTAATAATTATCATAATTTCTATATTGATTCAAATAGTATACCAATGGTTAAAATATAACAATAACCAATTTTTACGATTATCAATACCTTAAAAAGCCAATCCAGTGAGTTAGTTTCTGTAGACTTCTGTTAGTTTGGCAGACTTCTATTTCATATAAGTTTGCCAAAAATAAATCATCTTCGAGGACTAAAACTGAATTCATTCACTTTTGATTTAACAAAACGAAAAAATCATAATCATTACTAAAAATATTGAAATAATAGAAAAAGCAATAAAATTTTTTAATCGAAACTATATACTTGAATATCACTTTCACTAAAATACACTATATTTATCTGTGATAAAAGTATTAATAACATAATATTGCAGTAGTTTATTGCAAGTTACTGAAAATTCATATAATAATATAAAATTTTAAAAATTGGAAATTTATTATGAATGAAAATTTTTATAAAATAGCTATAGCCTAGCTAATAATGATAAATCAAAGCACGATTTTTCTCCCTGCATAGTAAAAAATAACATTTTCACCCCCTCTTCTATCACTATTCTTATTATCGAATAATAATAATTATCAACGCTATAATAGAAAAAAAATTATATTAAAAAAAAAAAAACAAAATTTATTATTATCATTAGATCTAACTGCAGAAGCGCCTCTAGACTCCAAAAAAAAAAAAAATAACAAAAATAAAAAAATTATATTACGATTATTGGTTGATATTTAATATTTTTTTGCTCCCTAAACTGTATAGTAAGAATAGTACATTTGGTTTATATTTGCCGATATATTAAAAATGCAGTAGAATGCTGTATGAATTAAAATGTGTACTATCATAAACATTATAAGAGTAGAACCTTTCTGCTATAATATTTAAATTTTATAAATTTACAGTTGGTAACTTAAAAAGCTTATAATAATAAAGTTGTTAGACTGAAGCGGATAAAAATTAAACTAATTTTTATTGAGAAAATATGCAATGCACGTATCTTAAGACAAGTCCATCGAACGTGATGTAAGTTAACTTCCCAAGGTTCTTCATCTCACTCTATTGTACGCTAGTAATTTATTTCCAGCCATGTTCTGCAATTGTCTTTATTTTTTTCTTAATTGATCTGCACCACGTTTGTTTCGGTCTGCTCACTTTTCGCTTACTCGGAGAATTCTATTCTAAGGCCTTATTTTTTGAATGTTATTCTGTGATCTTCTGAGAGTATGACTGATACATTTCCGTTTTCTCTTCTTTATTTGGATTTCTGTAGTAACCTGTCCTGTTAACCTCCCAGAGCTCTGAGTTCCCGATTATTCTTAGCCGGAATATACTTATATGCAGTGGTAGGCATTTGTTTATTAAGGATTGCATTTTGTTTGAGCAGTTTTTCTTTACTTCCATATAAGAGAACCAGGTCTCACTTTTGTTTGTATAAGAGCATCAATTTTACGTAACTGTCGAATATTCGTAATTATATATAAAATAAAATGATAGAAAATCAACTAATTTTATGTAGCATCAAAATATTTCTGTTAAATATTGCCAATTTAATTATGTGTTTATGAATGCACTACATTTTCCATTTAGCTGGCAACACTGAACAATATTACCAATAAACTAAATTGTTATCTAATAATATGAAAAAGCATTATTAAAGTTCATAAAGCCATCACTCGTATTTTAACGCCTCAATAATATTATTATTGTCAATATTTTTTTTGAGCAATAATTCACTAACTTCTCTCATGATGTCAGTAGTTTTTTTCGATGGCATTATGAGCATTATTTTATGTATAAGTATGTATGTATAGCTGATTATTAAGATTTGTATTGTTGTATTATTAAAGCGTACTTTTGTATACCGTTCAATTACCTTTTTTATTTGTGTTTTTAGCTCGCAGCATGAAAATTTCTTATATTATTTGTCGCACAGATTTAAACAGATTTTTTGTTTTTTCCTTTTTCTAAAATATGGTGGGTTCCTTTAAAGATTATTATCATAGAATTTCTTAAATAGGGGCAGATATTTTTTTTGCTTAGCTTTTCTTCTATAACATTATATTTTTTTAGGAAATTTATGATCGAAAAATAATGTCTAGAGGTTAAAAATTATTGTATGTATGCACATAACAAGATGGCAAAATATATTGCAATTGTTTTTTTGTGATTTTTATTTTTCTCATTGATTATAAAATACCTAAAAATATAAGCTAAACGGGAGGAGATCTAGGAATTGACAAAGTAAAGGTATAATAAAAATTTTGCGATAGTCAACAATCATTTTTAAAAATTTTTTAATTTATTTTAAATATTTTTAAAGTTTATAATGCAACCATTTATTTACGAGTAATATTCCTACAGTATTTTGCAGGATGTAAGTGAAAGCAGACGCGGGCAGAGGAAAACAAATCACGGGGTCAGACTCGTATCATCTGATCTTGAAAAAATATTGAGAAAATTAATTTATTCTTATTACAAAGGGTAATATCGGGGCCAACATGCAGTTTGAATTTAAAAAACCCAAATCCGGTCTTAAAATTTTGGGATTGACATAGAAATCCCGTTGTTAATTTAAAATATTTATGTACGAGAGGATTTGTGCTATTTTGAGTTTAATCGAACATTGAATTAGATTTCGTATAACAGTTATACTTAACAATTGCTGGTAAGTAATTATACAGATACAAAAGCCATACACATAACTCAAATATTAAACTATGGAAAATATTATTAATATAAAAGACCACAATGCCAATATTATTTCAATTTTTTTCAACAACATCTGATGTCAATCTTGTTTTCGGCTCCTTCCCTTCATATTCTGATTTTAACCAAATACAATCTATTGCTGTTAACCATCTTGAATATGTAGACCATATGGGGACCATCTTAATACCTATAAAAAAGATACTATCCTTCTTGCCTCTCGTTTGTATTTCCAAAAATTTATGATAAATTTTTCACGTAGAATTTCTATTTTAAAATTGTTTTATTAAAAAACAAAATTCATGAATTTTTTTTTTGCTTGAAACCGGAAAATTTTTCCATAGAAAATCTTTCTTTTATTTTTTCATAAAAAATTTTCAAATTTAATACGATAGGTAGGCGTTATAATTACTTCCATTTATTCAGTAAGGGTTTGTGCTCGTACCAGTACCATAAATTCATAAATAATATTAAAAAAAGAAAAAATTTCTTTAAGAAAATTTTTATAAAAAAAAAATATCTTTTTCAATACTACAAAAATATTTTCCGATTTATTTAAAAAAAAAATTCATTTTCATTTCGATTAAATAATTCACATGTGATCTTTTCACCTTAACATCTGCATTGTTTCATCTTTTGTTTTTTTGACTTTTTCTGCATTTTGAAATTGAATTTATGATGCTCTCCATTAACATTTTGGTACGAAAAGAAGAGACGGTGAAAGAAAAGGAAGATGAAAATGAATTTAAGGAGATGATGCTACAAAGATGAAGATAGTTAGATTAGGACCCTATTGAAAATTATAAATCCAATTGAAATATGATTCACCACCATTTTTATTACTATAGTGTTCAATGTGAAACTTCGTTGTTGCCTTCAATTCCAAACAAATTTATATACTTTCTGTATCCAGTAAAATATATTGATGTTGAATCAGAATCAAAGGCACCTCTTAAAAGTAAAATATTAACAAAACTTTAATCGGACTCAATATTTGAATGTGCTATGTACAATAGGAAATAAGACAATAAAAATAAGTACAGTGCAAAATAAAATTATTAAACAAAGTATTGGGTAAATCTTCAGCAAAACACTATTAGCTCGCTAATTGTAAAAAGTCACGCAAAAACTATAAGATAACAGAGAGAAATACGAGTAACCTTTTACAGTTAAATGAAAACTTTAGAGAATTCCTAAAATATTCTGGACAAAAAATATTTATTTTCGTTCTTCATTAGTAAAGTAGAGATCTGCAGTAACTGAAATTCAGGTGATTTTAATCCCAAAAACAAAATGTCTTTTTTATGACAAGCCATTCCGGTTTTCGAAATCTTACTAAAATTTTAAAGGCTCATTATAATATATATTATTTTGTTCTCACCGGAAGACATAAAACGTGTCTATTATTGATTCTTTATCGGGGTAAGTGTCGACGAGCTAGTAAAAAGAGTTTCGATTATGCTTTTATAAAAAACGCCAATGGTAAAATAGGAATAAATATTACCTTAAGCCGTCGGATTAATTCGTGGTGGTAATTTGGCATCATTTTGGACAGCTCACTTTACATATGTGTATATCTTATGAAATTGATATTTCCCTGCGGTAAATCGGTCTTGTTTTCACCATTACTCAGTGAGCAAAATAGTGAGAAATATGATACTGTAAAACTCTCAATTAGCCCACTCATATCAATTTGCGAGAGGGAAAAAGTTTTCGCTCATTATTATGTCGGTATCACTGTTTATTATTTGAATATACGAGAGATATTAGTAAATTTTATTACGTTATTAATATTGTCTCATACATTTCAATTATTACGAAATATTTTATAATAAAAAACTGTGAAAAAATAATAAATTTCAAGTTTAATGGCATTTTATTATAGTCTTTCAATTCAACATATTTACATTTGTGTATATAAAATTTCAATTGAAATTAAAAAATTAAAAAAAGTGACGACAAAATATAGTGAGGAATAAAAAATTGTATTTAATTTATTAAATTTATTTTTTAATTTAAAGAAGAAAAAAAATTAAAAAAAACGCCTGCATAACTGAATTTTCTAAATTTATTGTCCACGTAAAGGCTAGCACATAGCGATCGTAAAATTTGGTATTTGCATTTGAATTTTAAGAATATTTTTAAAATTTTTGATGCCTTTCAAATTTTAAAATTTCAAAAATTTACAATTTTCATAAGTCCATGTGTTTTTTTTCCCTCCCGGAGACCGCGTCTTTTAGGCCCTTCTCACGTCGACCCATAGGATCTTTTGTGATTCTCATCCCCATCTACATTAGCCCAGCACCTAGGCCCATGACAAATTGCAGTATGGCAGCCACATCAATACCCTCAAATCTGAACGACCAAGCATGGCCACTCCCCATCCTCCCAGGCCCAGGCAGATGTTTCAGTGTTCAACTCTAGCCCGCTCCTCCCATCCACTCAGGACACGCACGAGCGTTGTCCTGGGCACCCCAAAGCATGGCTTAATGAAAGGAGTCGCTGCTTCTCCCTGGCAAGTCCACATTAGTTTCGAAACAAAAAAAAATCCAATTGCGAAATTTTATGATGACTGCCAATATTTGTTGTGGAGAATGATAAATTCAAAAAAAAAAATGTTTTTAATCCCACCTTAAAAAAAATTTCCATATTATACAAATTCGGAAGGAATTTTAAAAGAATTAAAATTTTCTTTCAATATTTTCACTTAATACATGAATTTACACACATGCTCACATGGGCACATTGCAAAAGACCAATTTGAGCATGAAAAGAAATTGAAATTTTCTTTAAATTATTTTAGGAGTTTGTATATGGTTGGTGTTTAGGATTTATTGGAGACAAAATCGTGAATTATTATTTAAATAAAAAAAAATAAAAACAAACAAGAAAAGAAAATAAAAAGGAAAGAAGTGAAAAATCTTTATTTGGAAAAGCGTTTTTCACTTTTCCACTAAAAAAAAAACAAAATAAGAAGAGAAAAATTTTGGACAAGAAAGGTCGTTTCAAATTTTTTTCTTAAATTTTCTTTTTGTGAAAATTTAGACATTTTAACAGAAGGTGAAATTGGAAATTGAATGCAAAAATGCAAGAAAAAAAAGAAGATGTCACTGGTGTTACCTTGCTTTGTTTTTCTTATTGTTGTTTTTATTGTTGTGGCAAATGCCTTGTTAAAAATTATTGCTTTTATTGTTTTTACTATTGCTGCTGTTGTTGTTGTTATTGTGAAAGTAGTATTGTAACAAAATGACAAGGATTTCTTTTTTTCTATTTTTTTGTTTTTTCAAATTTGGTCTTGAAATTTACAGGAATTTTTCAATAAAAAACAACAACTAAGTACACAAAAATAAATAAAAGAGCAATAGCATTCTCAGTTTGCATTTTATCAGCCATCTGTTAACAAAATAAGCAAACTATGCAGAGTCTAGTCTGTATCGAGCATAATGCATGTTTGTATGTATGTACATAATTTGTATTTGCATATACAATATGAACAGTACAATCATGCAAACAATATGCTGTAAGCGCAGTAAATAAGTATGAATAAATTATGGAGTTTTTGCCACTTGTTATGGCGAGCGTTTTGATTTATTGTTGTACGTATATTGTATACTTTCTTTATAAATTTCAAAATTTTTGAATATTAGAAAGTTTTCATTTATGAATTGATTAAAAAAAAAGATTTTAATTAAAATCTGACATAATAAGATGTCATCATTTAAAATTTTTTATGTGTTCATTGAATGCAGTGGCATTTTGCAAATTTTAATTTGAAATGTAATGTAATCCCCAGCCATTTTTACTTCGGCTGGGGATTACATTACATTTGAATGGAATGCAATTTAAATTTTTGTTTCAATTGGATAGAAATGAAATTTATTAAACTTTCTTTATAAGGACTAAGTCATAAAAATATTGGAATTTAAATTGTGGAAAAATTAAAATATTACAGAAAATATATTTAAATTTGACTTAAATGTAAAATAATTATTGTGAATGGATGTTTGCTAAAATGTCTTATTAAAATAGAATGAGAAGAAAACTCAATAATTTTTAAAATTTACAATAAAACGAGAGTTTGTTAAACTCGTCTCAGCTATAAAACACGCACTATGACCTAGGTCCTAGGACTCTTTTTTTCGTTTTTCGCCCTGATACTTCTAATTTTTGAAATTACACTTAAAAAAATTATTTACTACTACAAAATATAATTAATGTATTAAGTAGTAACTTACCATTTAATTTGGTCCTATATACATATACATAAAATAAGTCTAAGTCGATCTGCAATAGAAAAGAAGAAATTTTGTAAAAAAATGCATGTTCTAAGTAATATTTATGATAATTAATATATTTTTATATTATGGCTAAAATGCAGAATGACGTTAAAATTTGACTTTTTCAGCAGTAACTGCATTTTGGTTAGCGCCCTTTTATGAGGTCACTGCACAACTTAAATAACTTCAATTATAATACTTGTGCTGCATTTAAGAGTAAATGAAATGACTAATGAGTATTAAGTCGGGGTCATCAATGTGGCGGCCCTTAATTACCAAAATTTATTTAAAAACCAGAAGAATAAAAAATCTGTTTACTTATTGAATACTAAGTTATTTCTGTGTCTTAAATATTTCTCTTAAATTTTTACTCATATCACAAAGTTTATAATTACTGTTATAATACAATACATATTCTCTTATAATATTGGGCAGCAGTGTGATGTGCTGCATTACAAAAAAAAATAGCCGCTTTTCCGAGTAGTTTCATTTTATTTTTAACCCAGACAATATTAGTTTCCACAGTTAGGCATTTAGGCACGTTTATTTTGCATAGAAAAATGTAAGAACACCTACCGAAATGAATCAACTCGAATTATTTATACAATGTAATTTTAAAGTATTATTATATTTTCAAAACGATATAGAACGCTAGAAATTGTATGCACTTTGGTATCACAAACGGCAACACCAAATGCCATTTACCAAACTAAAAAGTGTAAAACTATTTTGTATATTTGTTTTTCCCCATTCTTGCATATCATATTATTGAAGAAGACGCACTTAACACTATGAAAAAAAAATTAAGATAGCAAAAAATTAATTCTACATTAAAAGCCTCCTACAGTGAATTAAAATAAACGTATAGCCGCATTACAAAACAATGCGTTCAACCTGTTAATTAATTTCATTAATTTTAATTTTCTTCGTTCTTTCTTCTTCTTATAATGCCCATACAAATGAAAACTGAATTGATCCCCTACGCACGCAACGGTAATGTAAAAATTCGCCATTGAATGGCATCTCAATATATGGAATTGCGTGACAGTAAAAACAAAGCAGCAATATAGAAGACATCAATAATATACCGTCATCATTTGTCTGCCGACCAACAAAATGATTTCAGCTTTTGTCTCCAATTTAATAATTACCGTTTTATTAAAACAAAAATGACAACAAAATAAAAATAAATGATAAAACAATCATAATTTAACGGTAAATTTTGATTATTGTGTGTGCGCGCTTTTTTTCTTAATTTTGATTTTTTAAAAAGAAAAAAAGACAAACCGATTGATTAATTATCAGCTTTAGTAGGTGAATAAAGTGATGAACATCACATTCAAATTACTGAATTTATGATGATGACTGATGAATTGAATTTTTGCTAAATGCTAAGTTTTTGTTAAGGTTTTTTTTGTTTTAATTTCGTGTATTTAATCGAAAATTGAACAGAACTACAAAAAAAATTTTTCAATGACATTATAAAATTATTAAGTAATAGATTTAGATGTTGCTTTGTCAGTTTGATTCATCTATGGCTATAGTTAAAATATTAAAGATGTTGATTTGAAAATGTTAAGATGGACACACTTTTGAAGCACGATTTATAATAGAAAAATTTTAATTTTGAAAATTATAGTGTTTTAAATAAGAACAGGAGTGAATTGAGGTACTTTTGAAATACCTAGACATATTCGAGTATTTAGAGGTGGACTAAACAAAATGTTTTCATTATTATAGCGATTGAAACGTTAACAAAAGGCGACTTCTCCGTTCGAGTCCAAAATGAATTCAAAAATTTTTTAAGCTAACTTGAAAAATTAAAAAAAATTAAAATTGCAATTAGATATCGTCGGTATTATGGAAGAGTCACGAAACTGCCTTTTTAAGAGTTTTGAGTTATATATACAAAAAAAATTCAGAATTTGCTAAAACATCTTTATAAAAAACCCACGTAACTATAACGTAAGTATTTTCGGAAAAATAACGTAAATTTTATATGTAACTGCCAATTAACATTATTGCATACATTTTGTTGCATACATTATTGCATACAAATGTGTTTCTCTCGAAACACAAAAAAAGTAGTTTCGTAACTCTTCCATAATTCCCACGATATTTACCGTAATCAAAACAAAATTCGAAAAACATTCCTTAAGTTATAGATCAAAACTGCTTGAGTCATGAGGCAAATTTTAAATGAAATTATTAACAAATTTAAAATGTCAAATAATTTTATTAGTGCAATATTTTGTAAGCATACTGCACATCAATGCAATTAGGTGGTTGTATATTCACCGTAGTGATTTGGATTTATATATGTAAATCCAAAATTAAAATGTACATAAGCAAATAAATGCTACTACATTTATTAAATTAACTAAGAATTGTATAGATTTTATCATAAAAAGAGGTTAGAATTATTATGTAAGTGTACAGTTAAACACGACGATTGAATTAAAATCAAATTAAATTAAAATTATAGAAAGAAAAAAATCAACAATACTTTTAATTTTTACATTTTCATTAATAATTTTACAATAATAATGGAAAAATCAAAATCCACCTCTGGCTATACAAGTGTAAAACAATCATTTCTTTTTTTTTTTGTTTAATATAAATTTTATTTTTTTTCTGTGTTCTTCATATTTTTCTAATTATTTTATCTGTCAGATTAATAATTCCATTTTGTAATATTTTAAATAATTTTTGTTTTTTTGTTTTAAGAAATTAATTTGTATTTTTACCATTGGCACAGTTTTTTTCCCCCCAATTTTTTTTTTTTTTTTAAAAAATATGTACTGACATACCCGATACCTGATACGTCATGTCATTTAAAACATACTACATTTTAATGACTTTATGGAATACTTGTACTCGTGCAAAATACACTCGTACTTTGCGAGATAAGTAATCGTTCTTTTACAAGAAATTAATGGATACTAAATGATTATAATTCTCTTTAAGAGATGGCGGTATAAGCAAAATTTATTATTTTAAATGGTCAACTTTGAATACAAAAAAAAATTAATTTTTAAATTTTTTTTTTGTTTTGCGTGTTTTTTATGTTTGATTTGATATTTGAGCTTATAAGTCAGTTGGTCATTGATGACGATGATTGAATACATTTTAATTACGCTATCAAAAAAAAAATATTGTTGTCTGTGCAAATAAAATATCAGTGTTGTATACTTGTAACCTACTCAATGATAAATGATTAAAAATTTTTTAATATTTTGTTTATTTTTTTTTTTCTTTATCTATGAATTTTGTTTGTTGCCGCTTGTTTGACTTTTAGTAAAAATAAGTTTAAGTTAAATACGCTGTATAATATTTGATTGTCCGGTTTAGAACTCAAAATTTTTTTGAATTTGTAATTGGCAACAGATTATTTTAGAGACAGCATCTTTCAGACAAATATGGTTCAAATGAATTAGGGATGCACAGAATGAATTATGCAAAAATCTGGTTTATCTTCAGTGATAGCTAATAAGCGCGTTAAATTTTTAAACTTTCACAACAATAACGAAATGGTGAGACAGTTTGAAATTAACAAAGTAGAGTTCTAGGAAATTGTGAGGCTGATAAACTTGAGAAACATGGAGCAACTATCGCAATTTTACCTAAAATGTAGAGCATTGGATTTCTGCAAATATTCATAAACTGTTGCTGCGCAATAGATTAGCAATAAAACAAACTAATTTCACATGAGTAAATGGAATGTAGCAGTTAATGTAGCAAAAAAAAGAGGAAAAATTTAAGTAGCACAGATTTGGGATATCCACGATATAATAAAAATTCTAAAAGAACGTTGTCTGATTGATGAATATATCAGAAGAATAATTGGTCGGTTTACAAATTACCTCTGTAGACGCTGTTCTAACCAGATAAAGGAACATGTTATTCCCGTCCGGCACTGGATTTCATTATTAAAATTGGACGACTCGGAGTTACCGTCAAAGTCGAATTTAAAATATGTAGCTACTTTAGAGATTTTTAATTTACCCTGTAGTTGACAAGCTACAAATATTTTGAAATTCTTTTAGATGCCTGAATATTTTTCTATCCATTTTCTAATTTTTTATTTTGTTTATTTTTCTTTATTTGATTTCTTTTTAGTGGACATAGACACTAACGGATTTAGATTTTGTTTTTTTTTTTTTCTTTTTGCACTTAAAGCGCAACTACTACGCATTTGTTTTTCTTTTTTGTTTTCATTTTTCTTTTAAATTATCTTTTGTTTCGCTTTTACCACTATGAAGGTGTTATTTGTATTCCAGCCAGAGACGTGAGCATTGATTTTTTTTTTTTTTGGTTTTTTCTCTTATATTCAAAAAAACATTTGTACATTTTTATCTGAAAGCTATGAAGGTGATCTAATATGAAATTATTTAATTATTTTTTAATATTACATAATGTTTTTTTTTGTTTTTTATTAATTTTTTTGGTTTTAATATAATTTTTCTACAACATTGTTTCAATATGGAAGAAAAGATTTTAGAAAATGTTTTGGAAAAATTTTTAACGAAGAGATCAAAATCGTGAAGGGAAAATTGTAATTATATTTCATTATTATTAAAAGTTCGATAAATTATTTAGAATGGAGGGGAGGAGGCAAGTACGGGGGGAGAGAGAGAAAGAAGTTCGGACTTAAAAAGTACAAACGTATTACTCTGAATAAAATGAAATAGAAAAAAGAATTAAAAAAATATGAAGGAAACTGTAGTCACGTTTCAAGTGTACAGATGAGTCAAGGTTTTTAGTAATAATTACTATATTATATAATAGTAGATTAATATTTAAAATATCTTGCAATTATTTTGTACATGTTTTAGTAATTTGTTAGTGCTATTGTGGTTTTTTGTTTAATCTTTTGACCATAAAATCCAAAAAATAAATTATTATTGCAAGTGGAAATATGTAAAAAAAACGGTACATACACACATTGAAATTGAAAATTACTTAATTAATATTGATTTTCAAATATTAATGAACAAAAATCATTTTTCTTTTCAAAAATTTCAATTTAAATATTATGAAATTTTTGTTTATTTAATAAAAAAAAATATAATGAATTTTCTGTTTGTTTTTCGACAGAAAATATAAAAATTAATTTTTTTCGAATTTTAATTTAAAATTTAAATTAGATTTATAGGTCATTATGTCAAATTCATTAAAATTTATTATAATGCGATATTACTATACGCTATGTGTTATACAGAAGATTATGATGCATTTTTCGTAGCAAATTATTTATTGTACTTGATTGTTGTGCTTCAGTTAAATATTTCAATAATATTTGCGGCTTAATATTGTTAAATTTTCTAAAATGAATTACTTGCATTAATTTAAATTAGTTTAATTAAGTAAATTAAGTTAAATTAAGTAGAACTGGCATTATACAGTACAAAAACTTGTCTTAAGTAGATTACTTGCAGTAGCAAAACAATTGTAATATCAAACCATAATTTTGAAAAACCATAACTTAATTAAGACTAAGTGTGTAAACAGAATTACTATTTCGGCATTAGGATCGGAAAAAATTTTGCTTAAAATGCAGAAAATTAAATTGTGATTACAGTAGAATTTTTGCTGGGAAATTTTTTAATTTTCGATCGTCTCATATGGCAATTGATTTAATTCTTATTTTCCTTTTACCCTTCTCTGCTTTTTGTTTTAAAAATTGTCAGATTTTGACATTACAAGGTGGTGTCATTTCATATGATTGTGTTAGACTTTCACTTCCCTTGCTGACATAATGCTATTAGACTTGCGCTTCCCTTGCTGACTCTATCAATTTAACTTAATAAAATTGTTACAATTACGACAACTGAATATATTTAGCCGACTAAAGCATTTTAACCTTGTGAGACAATATTTAAATTTTGCTACTGCAATATAGATTGTCGTTATTAAGCTGGCTGTAAGGCGCACGTTAGTTATAATAGCAGATAACTAAAGACGTTTATTGTCTTTAATAACTGTTTATATATTTATTAAAATCATTATGACAATTTTCATATTATTCCTCATTGGCATTGAATTTCCTTAAGACAAAAATATAAATTTTTAATCAATCAATAAAACAATTGCTTTATAAATTTTTATAATGTCATTTTTCGCAGAATCAATAAATACACTTAATACAAGTCACTTTTTCCTACTTAATATTAGAAATTAAACATTATTAAACAGGATTACTTTTAAAAAATTTTCTAAAGAAAAAAAAAAGAAAAATAATTATTACCATCAATTGAAAATTATTTATGTAAAAAATTGAACCTATCATCACGTAATTTATTATTGATTTTAATTGTTAACCCCTCTGGATATCATGTAAATTTTCAATTTCTATTAAATAATGAAATTTATACTGAAATGCGCGTATAAATTACAAAATAATGCTAATTCATCGTTTTAAAAAACAATACACAACTTTCCCCTAAAAAAAAAATTAATTCCAATTAATTAAAATTTAAAAATTTAGGATGTTAAAAACAGTAGAAAAACCACTTATTTAACAGCTTTCTAAACAGCTTAACTTTAAAACAAAAAAAATAATCTGTCACATTAATAAATATTGCAATCTGAAATTATAGTAAGTTGCAAATTTTCATTTTCATTATCATTTAATTGAATCTTTGAAAATTCATTTAAGTACATACATATATGCATTCATGTATGTATGATTTTGTGTACGTCAAACATTAAGGCAGAAGCTACACAACTAACATTACATTTATTACAAATATTCAATTTTCAAAAATATTTTTGCAAAATTTTACAACAAAACAACATTGTAACATTAAAAATATGAAAAGGCGGTTTCTAATGGGAATAGCACGAAATACACATACGCGCATATACAAATATGTTCAACATTATATGACTATTTTCCTTTAACATGACAATTCAATAGATTTAAGGAAAATTTTAATCGAAAAAAAAAAAAAAAAAAATTAAAAGACACAATTGAATAGATCTAAAAGATCTTTATAAATTTCTTTTATTTGTACAACAATCTACGGCGATATTATCAAAAAAAAACAAAAACCCCAAGCAAGTATATGATAACAAAACTGGACACTGGTTAACAGACACGAAAAAGTGTTTGTTAACTTGTTCTTTAATTTAAATAAATCTTAGATATTGGAAATTTATTTCCAATAATATTTTAAATTTTTCTAATATTTTATTTATTTTTGCATAAAATCGAATAATTCCAAGTTTAATTTCTCACGTTCAATAAAGAAAAATACCAAAAAAAAAAATTGAAAAATTTATTGATTTTTTAGCAAAAATTGAATAGAGGAAAGAAACTATGGACAATGAACGACCTCATGTGAATAAAAATTTTACTATAAAAATTCATATGAGAAGATCAACGCGTATCATCGCGCCATAATTTTCGTTTTCACGTCATATCAAATGCAAAAATATTTTTTGTATTTGTGTTGTGTATGTGTACATGAAAATTCAATTCAATAATTTTCGTAATCGAATATTTTTGTATATATTAAGAAATTTTTGAAGATGAAGAAAAGATTAATAGCATTAAATTTAAATATAATTTAAATTTAAAGCTATGCAGAAGATTAAAATCGAATTTAACTTATTTTTATTGAGCAAATGTCCAACTAATATTAATTGGTTTTTATATTTGCGTACCATTATAAAAATTTATGATATTTTAAGAGAATTTTTCACCTCAAACAGTAATGTCACTTTTGTGGTGAGTTAATTTAATTGACAAATGTCATTTTTTAAAGAGGAGGGGAAGAATTTGTTGAAATCAAAAAAGTAAAATCACAATCCTGCATATGAAAATTACGGAATTTCGAATTTATGGTAAATTTCAGAAAATTTTGTCTTGAAGAATTAAAAACATTACAAATTTTCATACATTCAAACAGATTTGAAGGGTTGTTTTGTTCTATGTTTCCTTCCATTTGTTCCAACAATAAATTTTGTAATAACAAAAAAATTTGCATTTAATTTTTGAATGAAAGAAGTACAAATTAAAAGAGTCAACTGCGCGAGCCATTTCCATAATTGTGATGCTGCCGTTAAATGATGAAATAAAATTTTAAAATTTGTGTTACTTGTTCTTTTTTTGTGCGCATGTTCACATTTCGCGAATCACTTATTTTTTTTAGACAACATTGATAGGAAATTTTTCTTTATTTATTATTGTTAATTTTTCTAGTATTTAACACCGACTAAAAAATTTTTTTTTTTATTTTTTCTTAATATTTTTATTTTTTCAATTTTTTTAATTTCATTAGAAATTCTATAATTGGGCATTTGAAAATAACTAACAAGGACGTCGTCTCAATACAATCACATGTGGCCAAATATTATACTGCCAAAAGCATGTACATGAGGTAACACCAAAAAATCTCTAATGATTTTATAAAAATTAAAAACAAATTTTTTTTAAGTTTGGAATTTCAATTTCCGCTATTGAAAATAAATATTTTTCTTTGAATGTAATAAATTTTCGCGTTTATATTTATGGTAAAGCGCATGAGAACAAACACTACATAGTGAAATAATTGTTAAAATGATAATAATAAAAAAATTAAGAGAAAAATTTTACAAGTTTTCGCTTTTAAATTTTAAATATAATTTCCTGCACTTTTCATTTTAAAAAAATTATTTGATCAATACCGTGGTCACTCTATGATTTACTCAAGTGATTTTTAATTTACAAAAAAGTTTAAAAACTGGAAACTTAGAGACAAAATATCAACTCATCTGCTTTCTATACAGTAAGTAATTCAACAGCAGCTTCACGAACAACCATCTTGGTCACTATTACAATTGCAAACCATGTTGGGTCATAATACTCGTATATTAACGGACTAAGTGCTTTAGACAAAAGTGATCAAACACTAAGGTAAAGTACCAAAAATTCACCCCATTTTTAATTGAAGTAACAAAATAACTGCGCACTTTCGTCGTAAAGTATGACTATATGTTGTATTTGAGGATTGTCTCGAACAAATGAACCAATATCTTTTTGATAATTTTTCGAAATTGTCACTTTATACTTATCATCAACATACCTATCATCAGACCTTCCCAATAGTGGGGGACTTTAACTTAACCAAAAACGCACCTGGATGGTCATAAACTCCTAAAACTAGTCAAATTGACTTACCATTAGTTTAACGTGATTTTGTGTCTATATTCCGTGAAGAAAGGCATGGAAGTACTGTCACAGCACTTTAGGCTAATTCGAAAGTTCTCGTTCACTTCAGTCTTTTTGCCTGAACGCTCTCCCCTATAAATCGGGAAGCTTCGACGTCCATACGCTGTTATAAACGCGTGTAGACTTCTCCCGTGTAACTTCCCTATGTTTCACGACACAGTTTTTTATCTTTTTGATACTAATGAATAAAAGCGAAAAAGTAAATGTCGTATCAACCATTTTAACTTTTGTTTTTTTCTCATCCCAAGCGTATGCAATAAATTGAAATATTTTGATATATAAATAAAAGTAATTGAAATCATGTAGTAGACTGATTAAGTAGTAGTAGGTATAGTATTCTGAATTGTTCAAGGAAAAAGTGCTTCTTAACAAATCACTGGTTTGATCCAACTTTATTATTTTATACAATTCTCACAATATTCATACGAAATTTTTATCTTTAAATTAGATTATTAGAAGTCATAATTTTTTACTGTTTTGTTTAATCACAATAAATTTTCTGCAAATTGCATCATTCTATAAAATTATTACTTTTACTAAATCTTAATCCTCGTTGTAAACTTCAATTGCAAACACAAATTGTATACAAGCAAACATTTTCCAACATAACTGCATTGAAATAAAATTGAAAATTCCAAAAACAAAAAATTGTAATGAAAAAGGAAAAGAAATCATTTTTAACCCCGTAATTAACCCATAATATTTTTACATTTCTTTAAAAACAAATTCGTTTTATTTTTTCTTTTAAATTTTCAAATTTACGTGATTTTCACGTAACCCCGGTCTTTTATTATTGGATCACTTCTACATATTGTTATAAATTATTGCACTCGTATGTAGCACAATTTTTCAACACATAATCATAATTTTTTTTAATATAAAAATTTCAATAAAAATATTTAACAAATTAAAAGGTTAAAAATTTTTCAATTTCCTTAATTTAAAGTTTTTTTTTGTTATCTTACAAAAAACTTACATTTTAATGCAATTACTGCAGTTATTGCAATATATAAGAAAAATTATCGAATTTTTTCTTAAATAATCAATGAAAATCGACCTGATTATTCGTATAACAAAATGTATTGAAAGAGAAAACTTTAGTTTTATAATAACATTAATCTTAGATATCTTAAACTGTTACAAAATTTTAGGTGAAGACGTATGACAAGTTGAATTTCCACCCACCTTGCGCCATTTATTAAACATATAAATAACAAAGAATAAATCAAGAAAATATTATGTAATTTTCTTTTCTCTTATACTTTTTTTGGATAGAATTTTAATTGTTGGATATGGACAAAATTTATTGTTTATGGATCGGATTAAAATTTTTTTAAAGAATTGATTTTCTCAATATTTAATTTATTCAAAATTGTGTTAATTTGAGTGAAGAAATTTTATTAAAAAATTATTATATACAAAGGGTTAGAAAAAAAAAATTTGATTGTCGTTATCTCAGAAGTGCTGAAATATTCTGAAGAACTACGACCCACAAAATAATGCTATCCAACTCCTGAAATGAAAGCAGAATAAAACTTTGCAAAAAATACGTTTATAACGAATTGTCATTTTTTGACATTTGGTTATAATTGCTTTAACTTCAACGTGATAGAAATTGAAATTTATGAAATTGTAACGTAAATATAATTGTTACTGCTTATGTAAGACTCTTAGATTCATATACCTTTAATTATGAGTGCAAGTACATTTCAACTGGCAACAAATTACTTTCCAATTGGCGGCATTGCGGCATACAAATAGTCATTATAAAGGTTCATAGAATATACCGTAAAAAATTAGAAAACATATCGTAAATATGATTTTATCGTAAATATTTCAAAAATATTTACGGTATATATTAAAAATTGTTTGGAAACCAAACACACAACACATACCGAACTTTAATATAAATGAGGAAATTTCTTAAAATCACAACAATTTGTCGATAGGTCATCCCAAATCTTACTTAAACCAAAACAAGCAAACATTTTTAAAGTAGCATTTTTATCGTAATTTCATTTGATTCAAATATTTTGAGCAAAACATCAATAAGAACCTATCAATTGTACAGTCTTAATTAACCTTCTAATATATGTAATGATAATTTACAAACAATAATTGATATTTTGTTTCTCTCACTCTCTTGTTTTCTTTTGTCTTTCCATATTATTCCAAATCACTTCTTTTTCTTTTCATTTCTATTCATTTTTTTGTTCTCATTGTCATAAAATAATTAAATCGATATTTAATCAACTTAATAATAATAATAATGGTAATCTTTAGTAATCATTTTATAATAATTACTTAATCGATATAATCGATTATTACTTTATTAACGCAGAGAGAAAAAAAAAGAAAGACAAAAAAATGCAGAAATAAAATGAAAAAGACAAAATAAAAATTAATTTTTTTTTGTTTCTCTTTTATTACCATTACTTAAGTTAGAAAGCATGACGATTAATTTTTGAGATGAAAAACAAAAATGCGACGAAAAATAACGACAACAAAAATGCAAAAATTAATTCAGTTTTGCGATATTTTCATTCATTTTCAAAAGCAAAACAACAATAAAGACAACACTAAAAAATATAAAGGAAAAACTTAAATTACTTTTAATTATTAATGGCTTTTAAAATATGAGAGTAGAAAAGAAAAAATATTTTAGTTTTTAATTCAATTTCAGTTCATTGTAACCAAAAATATAAGAAAAACCCATAATCATTGTATAGCAATTGTGTGTGTAGCAATAGAAGCAGCGCAATCAAGAATTAACGATTTTCCAATCGATTAAGATCGATTTTTTTATGTAATCATGTGAAAACGCAAATTTTTGGTGTATTTTTTTTTCGCTTTGTTTGTTGCTGTTTATGTTTACATTTTGCTGAATTTTTGGTTTTTCTGTTGATGTAATCACAGTGGAACATGCAACTCTTTTAAAAATAAAAAAATAAAAATATTTTTTTTTTATTATGTTGAGAAAATTTAAAAAAATTAAATTGAATTTTTTTATTTTTATTATTAATTTTCATGTTTGTAAGCATCTGGCAATGTTTTTCTTTAATTTTTTGTTTCTTGCGATTTTTCAAAACATTTTAAATTCTATTAAAATAGTGTTCGTATCTGTTATACACTTATACCTATGTATTAGAGTCACTTAATACTTTTATGGCCGAGTACTGTTAAGACGGTATTGTATTAATGTTATTAAATTTGATGAAAGAATCCAAATTAATGTTGTACTTCCGTTCTAATTTCATTTTATATAAGAGAGTAGTTCGTTTATATAATTTAACGATAATTATGTTATAATTTTTGTAAACTGTTAAATTTTTTTAAATAGTTTAAGACAGCTTGTCAATTATAAATGAACGTTAGATCACGAAATCTATTTAACATTAATGCTCTGCAATAGATTTCAATTGAAATTCTTAAGATTTAAAAATAAATTCGAAATCAGTACCAATCTTAAGTTGAATTAGAAATTATAACTTTTATTCAATAATTTCTTGGAGATAATCGATTAATTTATGAAAAAAATTGATTTTAAAATTAAATCTAAGTAATTTATCTAAATTGAACTGAATACATATAAGCACATATACATATTAAGTATACAAAATGTAATTTAACGATTCTGCAAATATTTTGAAAATCTGATTGATAGATCTAATTCTTGAAATGTTGGCAATATGATAAGCTTGGATTTGGAGTTCTAATTAAAAATCAAAGAAAACAACGAATGTCGTAAATTTCAATACTAATAAATAGTTTGAATAACTAGGAAAATTTCGGGAGCTTATGTGTTAATGTAGAAAGTAGTTTAAACAACAACCGATTAAAGTTTTGCTTTGGTAGTCAAAGAAATTTGTAGTGTTTCGCTTTCCATTCCAAAACTTTGAAACTAAATAAGGCATATTGATTAAATTTTGGCAGAGCACAAATAAAAGAATGAAAATTTCTTATTTCTGATTAATTCCTGGGATACCTGGTTATACTAGGATCAGACAATAAAATTTCGAATTTGGCATAATAGAGAATGACTAAATACAAGTTAGGTTAATGCTTGCAACCGTTGATTAATATTACAGAAAATTCGATTATTTACACAACTCATCTTTTTAGGGATTTCATAAAATTATCCTATATAATATCTGTCAAATATCTGTCAAATGTCTGAATAAATATCTGTCTAATTTTATTATTAAACAATTTGCTATACGCATGAATTGAATTACATGCCGCAATTGTTGTAAATGCTCAAATAATATGAAAATTCGCCTCTTATTTCAACAAAAAGATCTGTTATTTTAATTTTCATGTATGAGAAGCATGCGAAACTGTTTCATTGTAACTAATTTGTATTTAAAAGAAAATGCCTAACAAAAACACTGAAAAAAATTATAATAAAACATGAAATGATTTTGTTTTTAAAGTCATAACAATTAAATTGTTATTGACCGCGTAAAAAAGCAAGAAAAAACTCGATATTTTTTTTTTCTTTTTAAAAACTTGTGGAAAATTTTAAAATTAATCGAATCCAAATTTGTTTCACTTTTGTTCTTCTATACTCTTACATCTTATTCGTAATTAACTAAAAGTTTAGTGTAAACTCATTTTATTTTTTGTATTTTTATAAACTGAAAGAATAATTGACAAAATTTTGTAAGTTAAAGCGACGAAGGTAATTCGAACGCTTCAATAAAATTATTTTTTTTTATAAAGGCACTCTTTGTACTCTTTTCATATAAAACAAAAAATGATTTGTTGACCACAAAATCTGTTGAAACAAAAAACAAATTTTTTTTTCACATCAAAAATACAAAATGTGAAAATTCATCATAGCGAGAGGGTCAAACACCTCTTCAAATTTTTGTTACTTTTTCAATATGTGCGTTCTTCATAATAAAAAGGTCAGAAAATCTTTTGTGAGTCGCGTATTTTTTTTTTATTAAAGAAGTGATTTTTTAAGAAAGATATTTAAGATTTAATCGCTTCTTTTTGAAATTTAAGAAACTTTAGAGAAAATTTCTCTAAGATTTTTCTTTAGGAATATAGAACTTTTTTTTATCTTTTTAAAATGAGGTAAGTGGCAAATTAGGTACATAAAATTTATATTTTATGATTAGTGTTTTCTTTTTCTGTGTATTTTATATGAGAGTCTAATGTTTATTACTGTTGATTATTCTAGGTGATCTTGTGTTGATGAGATCATTACTATAAGATTATTACAATTTTTGAGAGTGTTCTTTTTAGTTCAATAAAATCAATTAACACAAATTTCTTTAGTACTTAAAGTTTGAAAATAAATGCGGTTAAGTGTTTGATTTTCTATCATAAAAAAATAAGATTTAAAATTTTTGAATTTTGATTTTTTTTCGTGGATTTGTATTACATAGGGTGTTGTCGATTGTTAATATGGCCTAGAGTATAGGCATCGCATGTATTGCCGGGCGGAATTCTCATCTCATACTACTACAACTACACTTCCAGTTACATTTTGAAACAAAATGTTATAGATTAATACTGGCCTGCATATTTCAAATTTAATCGACTACATACAATTTATTGAATGCTAATTCCATTTTTCCAACAATTATTGTAATGATTTTTTATTCACTATAACAAAAGGTTTATACTTATGTTCAATTACTTGCAACGTCGGATCTTTCAAATATATGCAAAGTAAGCATTACTATGCGCAATGTTCATTGTTTATTTTATAATGTTCATTGCTTTGAAAGCGGAACGAAACAACTCTCTTTCAAATACCTTACAGTACCAAAAATTTATAATATACAAGTCCTACATTTTTTATAACGAAAACTCGTTCAAAATTTATATCAGAAATAATCACAAATCCTTATAGATAATTATAAATCTTAAATCAAGAATGATTTATGATCACATTAAAATTCTCTTTAAAATTTTACAATTTCAAAGAAGTTTTCAAAAAATTCTTATGTGAAAATTTTAAATTTTCATAGCGCACCTTTAAATTTTGTAATTTTTAATAAGCTGCTTATAATCAGCATAAATTATTTTAAGTCGCAATATTTTATTCGAATAAATTTTTCAATGCAATCCACCAGCTCAATTGTTTTGATTTTATTGAATGACCAACCAACCAACCACCAACAAAGTTTTATTCTCATTTAAAATTTCAATTGCAAAAATAAAACAACATACTTGAATTTTATTAGGTATACTTGGGTCATTCAAAATTCTTTAAATTTTTATTCTATAGAAAATTTTTCTACAATATTTCATTGAAAACTTGCTTACTTACTTTTATACACTACAATATTCAGGTCATGAAATCCTGTTTTATATCGCAGGCTTTATAACACAAATTGAATGACAGTTTCCGTCAACTAACACAATAATAAGAAAAAAAAAAACATTTTAATTCCTTTGTGACACACATGCGCATTATGAATAGTAAAAAGTAAAAATTATTTTTGTGTACATGCTCGGCGGTACAATTTCTTTCAATCATTAAATTATCATTTTGATTGATTACATCGTATCAAAATCACAATCAGCTATTTGTAGACAAAGAAAAGGAGAAACAATCATTATACGTACTCGCGTAAATTAAATATACAATTAATTTAATATTAATGTGTACAAGAAATGAAAAATATACGCAAAATTATTTGAAAAATTTAAGTACAGCGTAAATAATAAGTTGAAAATGTCAAAATATTTTTCTATACAATCAATCATAAAAAAATGTTATTGAATTTTTAAATAGCCGGTTCGATTATTATTGTCCAAGTATTTAAAAAAAGAATACAAGTGAGAAATTGTAGATTATAATCGGTTTTAGAGATTGCTTTTGAATTCGTTATCGTAAGTTTGACAATGCAATAATAATACAGTTAAATCCAGTCGACAGGTTGTAGATTTTTAAAATTATGGTAAGAGTGCACCTTGACTCAATAATCGAATTAAAACACAAACTAATAATCAAACTGACCACCGACCAATCATCGAAATGAACCCCTAACTAAGTATACTTCCATGCGACGTATTTTCTCGATTAGTTCATCGACTATCTTGTAGGAGAATGACAAACGCATTTTGAAAGAGTCAATTCTTCAGATCGCTAAGAAGCCCGTAGGATTGCCGCCATACTAAATAGTCCTTTCGAAGATGCAATCTGATTCATTCAATTTCTCTCTTGAGATCCTCCAAAACTTTTCACGTCCTAATACCGAAAAGAGATTCCAGCTCCGCAGGCTGGGATTGACATCATTATATAACAAAGAGCTACTCTTCGTTCTTTATCCAGTACAATCAAGTTCTATATCCAAAACCTTTTAGCTTTGTTATACTATGATAATATTGGTAAAGATATTTAGATTTATTTAATTTTGCTGAATTTATACAACAAATTTCTGACCGATTTCCAATGTATAACTGCAAAAATTCAATGAAATCGCGATTTAAGACAGATAATTGTAAAATTTAAAAAAGAAAATAAAATAAAATATTTCACTTCTTTTTCTGTCTGCATTATTTTTTAAAAAAACAATGTATAAGATATTAATGGTATTATTAAACACGTACACCTCTCTAAGCGTGTGTTAATGTAAAATTCCATATATACTATTCAACATTTGAAACCATACACAGTGATATACGTTTTATACAATAATATTTCATATTTGAAAACCTATGTCCAGAAAATCAAGGTCAGTAGTTGAAAAAAATAATAAAAACAAAATCATATAACATTTATCAAAAAAAACTAAGAGATTATGAATGATTCATGTGGAATGTTGGAATGTTAAAGCGGAAAATATTGAAGTAAAATATTTCGAATTTTTTATTTTTTTACTTATATTGTATTTTCTATTATCCTTCCTGTTCTAATTTCGACCGATCGTTATTTTGTATGATGAATATTTTTCCATATTGGCTATATGTACTGAAAATTAATGTGATTCAAAGCTTTTACAAGGCAATGTTTTAGAAATTCAAGAAATAAGGAATGGAATGTGCGGTAATTTGGATTTCCGAATAGGAAATTTAAGGAACAATTTTATATTAAAACGTCTAATATAGTTATCAAAAGAGAAAGGTGAAATTGATGAGTGGCGCCCGATATGGGAAAATTCTAAATATTTCGATAGGGATATTTTGTAACATATTTGAGTAACATGATCAGTATTACATCAAATATGCTATAAAATGCTAAATATGCTTAATGAGTCATTAATTTTCTCAAATATTCTATATTTGAGAGAATTAATGACTCATTCATATTACATATGAATATTTTACACATTATTAGACATTGATATTTTTCAAACAGCTTAACTTATTAAATAAACGAGAAAAAAAATAGAGTTGACCTTGTCAACTCTGTGATACCCGTACGAATTTGTTATCCTATGTGCGAATAACTAATGTGCCATAACTAACTATGGGGCAGACTATGACTTTAAGTTGCCGTATTACCATATTAATTTATGCAAAGTTTCAGTACTATGTGTTTTTCAAAATACTGGTTGTGCCAAACTACTATTGAAGTTGTATGGCAGCTACCAGAAAGAGCCAAGAAATTTTAGCGAATTTTATCAAGCACATCGGTCCTACTAATATATTCACTTGTGTGAAATCTCAATATCACAGCTTTTATAGTTTCTGAGATATAGCCAAATAACTTTTGAAGTTGTATGGCAGGTACCAAAAGGAGCCAAGTAATTTCAACGACTTTTATGAGACCCATTGGCCCTACTAATATATTCGTTCGTGTGAAATTTCAATACCATAGCTTTAATAGTTTCTAAAATATAGTCAAATAACTTTTGAAGTTGTATGGCAGGTACCAGAAGGAGCCAAGTAATTTCAACGACTTTTATGAGACCCATTGGCCCTACTAATATATTTGTTTGTGTGAAATTTCAATACCACAGCTTTTATAGTTTCTGAGATATAGCCAAATAAATTTTGAAGTTGTATGGCAGCTACCCGAACCGGTACCCCGATCACGTCCAATTTAAATAGGGTTCTGGCACTTACTACAATAAATCATTTGTGAAAATTTGGTGAACTTAGCTCAATTAGTTTTTGAGTTATCGTTCGGACGGACGGACGGACGGACGGACAGACAAAGCTAAATCAACTCAGAATTAGACGCTGATCAAAAACATACACTTGAGTCTATATCTAACACCGTTATTTCTTAGCGTTACAAACGGTAAGGCAAATTTAGTATACCCTTCGAACATATGTTCGTACGGGTATAAAAATAGTTAACGTTAGTTGTTTACGTTATACCAAATAAAATTTGTGAAAATTCCCGATAAGCAATTGCTAATCATGTGGTATTTATTGCTACAACAAACTGAATCTAATTAAAGTTTTCCGTTTTTGACAGAATAAATGAAATTTTTAATCAAATTTAGAAAATTTTACAAAATTTTTGTTATTAAACTAAGCTCTGAAATTTTATTAAAAAGACTTAATTAAATTAAAATTCACGACACGTTCATAAATTTTATTGAAAACTGCTAATAATGCACTAAATGTAATAAGGTATGGACTAACAGTAGTGTCAATAATTGGCATCTCTATAAAAGCTAATTTTAATTAACTCTTCAAATAGATCCATTTTTGTTGCCCCCTTTACTGTTAGTTTTGGAAAAATTAATTGTAAAATCCAACACTTTTAGAATTTTAAGTTTCTATTTTTATTCTCTTATATGAGAAAATAAAATTTTATTTAGTAAAATCAAGAATATTGATTAAAAATCGATATAAAATTAGTGAAAGTGACAAAAAGTTCGATACAAGACCCATATATATGCCTGATTTACCATAAAGATAAAAAATTTACACTGTTGCAAAATACAAATTTTACACTGTTGCACTGACTGAAAAACTTGATCTTAAATTGTATAGCCATTAATTTAACAAAATTTTTTATGCTGCATTAAAAATTTACTTACTTACCATTCAAAAAAATTTCAATTAAGTAGTTTATAAAGCTACTCAAGATTTGTTTAAAAAGCATAAGCTCGCCTAGAAGTATTCAATTTATTCCAGAAAAAAACAGTAACGTTAAAAACTTCCAAACACTTTCGCCCAAATCGTCGAAATAAAAGCGCCCAGAATTTCGAGCGAGAATCATTGGAACAATTTTTTGCATTTAGTCTTTATCACAAAGCTTGTCGGCGGGTTAACGGATAAACAGTTTAAAAAGTTAAATAAATAGCTTTACATTTTAATTGGTTGCAGAAAATTTGATGTTAAAATTTCCTTATTTAATCATACAATTTTGATTGCCGAATAACGGAAATTTCTATACATCTGTATTACAGTGTTGAAAACTTTATATAGGTTATAGATTAGATGAGCAACAATGAACCGCGACCAAAGTTTACCTCGTCCTGGACACTTTCTGTCTATTAGAGTTTCACACCTTCCCACAGAAACTATGTTGAGATTTACTCTCCTACTCTCGTCCTCTTAGCTAGGAGTGTTCCTCTTTAAAACTTTTCTGGTTATAATACATTTTTATTCAGCATTCTTTAAATGCACAAAACGGAAGTCTTATTCATATTTTATACAATTTAATTGCAAAATATTTAAATTTCCCTTTTATATACAAAAATATTTCCAAAAATAATCTGTTGTTAATGCTACTAAAAAAAAAGCAAAAATAACAGATTTAAAATTTTATTGGTTTTTGTTTTTGCTTTTTTATAATCGTGATTCTCGTGACGCTATTGAACCAATTAAAACTGAATTGAAACAGGCGGCTTACACAGAAAGCAAAAACATTTCAATTTCATTAGAGAAAGTCATTTATTTTTGCGGTAGGATAACGTTGTAACGTTCCAAGTAAGGCGTTTCTCAAGACAGTTTTCACTTAAATTTACAAAAAACACAAACAAAAAAAAAATTAATAAATAAATTTTCAATAATTTTTTTTTCTTTTTTTTTTAATTTTCTTATGTGATAAATTACTTTTACAGGTTCAAAAAGACTAAATGTCGCTTTATAAAATTTTATACAAAGAAAAATAAATAAAAACAATAAAAAATAGTTGTTCTTTCATTTGTTCAAAAATCTTTTCAGAGAGCCAGCCGCTCAAGAGCAGGAAGACAAATGAGTTTTCAAAATGGATGGATAAAAATGATGGATGAATTTTGGTTGTAAAATTCACGAGGAAAAGAGAATTTCCAGGTTTTAATTTTTTTGTTTTTATTTAAAAAAAAAATAATAATAATTAAAAATAAAAGTAAATAAATAAAATGTAGAGCATTTGTTTTGTTTATTGGAAAGTACCTACATATTTTGTTGATTCATTAAAAACTTAACCTCAAAAATTGCTTTAAAAAAAACCTAGGGATTATCTGTTGTGTATAAAATGTGGTTAGATTGAAAAGCAACAAAAATTGATTTTAAGAGAAAAATTAAATGATAAATTGGTAAAGCTGTGAAGTTTGTTTGATGGTTCGCTATTATACAATCTAAAATCCCCTAAATATCCAGAGTAATTTATTAAAAGAAGAAAAACAAATATTTTTAAGGTAAAAAACAAAATGAATTAGGAACGCCTTTTATCTTACATGAATGAATTGAAATTTTTTGTTTTTTCCTAATTTTTTTTAGCTTAGCATATAGAAAGTAAAATTTTTTTTTTTGAAAAGCGACAGGCTTATGGTGTTAGGAAACAATTTTTTTTTCTTAAAAATCCAAATACTTTTGTTTAATGTGCTAGTACAATTGAAAAGAAAGTGCAGCATAATACACTTTTTTGGTTTATAAACTTATAAGACAAGTGGTGTCACAAAAAACAGTCAAATTTTTTTTACAGTCAAATTTAAAATTCCAATTTTTAATTAATTTACATTTAATATAATTAATTGTAAAATTGAAAGTTAATGTAGTTGTAAAAGTAATTCATAAACTTTCTTATTAAATAATATTAATGTTAAAATATGTGAAATTCTAAATAAGGCTTTAATTGAAAGGGATACAAAACAAAATGAAGAACTACCCAATACAATATTAGACTCTTTTAGTGTTCACTATTTCAGCAGATAGAACACTCGATTTTGACTCAATTTAACATGATTTTCTCAGCACTGAGAAAATTTGATGCATAACTTTTGTACTCATGGTGGCCGGACGATAATAGTTGGACAAAGATAATAGTTGAATGTGATGACAATCTCATCCCACATCCAAAGGATATGTGCAAAAGAGAGCCAATTTTACCCAATCTCTTTGGAAAATATTTCACTGAACGATGAATGAGAAAAGGAATTGACAATAGTATCAACTTGGTTACGATTCATCTCCAGGGGTTATATATATAATATACATGAAGATCTTTGCATAATGACAACCCTTCACGTCAAGAAGATGGTTAATGTATACATACTTAGCTATCTATGTCTATGTATATACAGATTTGCAATTAAATTTTGTATTAAATTTATTCTCACTTAATTTAAATTGTTATTGCCTTGATTCCGATACATTTTCAAGCTCATTTTGATCATGTTTCTCAATCAATTTTGTACAATTTTCATGGAATACTGTTTGTAATTTTATCTAAATATTTAAAATATTTTTGCTCTACTTTAATTTCCGTATTATTTATTTCATAAAATACTTTAAATTTGTGAATTAATAATTTTTTTTTTTAAATTAAAAAATCAAATTAAATCACAATGACACTCCATATTAAATATTTTTGTTTATTTCTATTTAAAAATTATCCAAATTCACTATATAATTTAAATATTCAAATTTAACACGTATTTTCCATTAATTGGTAATTTGATATGGATTAAAAATTATAAAAAATTTTGTATTTTGCTACTAACACCGCCCGCTCTAACAACTATAATTTTTAACTGTTTAAAAAGAGAGGAAAAAAAGCAGTTATTAAGCTATCCAAAAATGTTTTATACAAAAGGCGGAAATACGGTATCAGTTTATTCCCTTCATTCATTAATTTAAATAAAAAATAGTAAAATATAGACTACGAGTCTAAATGGTATAGAGATGATTCACGAATCAGATACAAAGTATAAGAAGATCAGATAATAAAATTAATTTTTTATATGACTTGTGCTATTATAGGTAGCTATGTATATTAAATGCTTAATAAATTTTCATTACCTTAATATGGTAGGATTATCAGAGGTTTAATCAAAGATTCTAAAATTATTAAAATAATTTATAGCATTTAAATGCTTATTTATAGCTTAATAGATGATCCAAATTAGTTTGATGATATCGAAATCAAGGATTTTGCTTAAAAACTAATTTATAAAATGAAAGAAACTGGTATACCGAAATGATCTGTTCTAAAATTAAGTATATTGTCTTAAAGACTTTGATGAATTTCCTTCTCTTCAAATTAATTTTCCTCTGATGAAGTCACATTTTCAAACACGAGTACTATACAACAGATATTGCAAATTATTACACTTGACATTCGCTTAGTTTAAATGACGAAATTTCTAAAATATTTTGATTTTATAATTTTTCAAGCCCGAAATAACCAGCCAGGTTTTTAAGGATCACTGTTAAAGATCGTCCAAAACATTCGTATGAATGTACTCGAATTCGAGGTCCGATGGAAAAAGCAAACGCGGCAAATGTTATTCGTCGACTTTTTCGAAAATGGACCGTGCGAAAATTTAATTTGTTTTTCAATAAAATTAAAAATTCAACGTCTTAATTACTTTTAATACCGATACTTTCAAATCGGTAATTTTAAAGAGAAACAAAATTTAAATCTTAAATTTTGTCCGAATTCAATGCAAAAACGTACTACGAATCGATTTTTATTACCGAAAGCGACACGAATATAAATGACGATAATACGACAATAACAATGACAATATTGACAATAAAACTTCTTTATTATCACATATTTAAAAAAAAAAATCCAAACTGATTTGAAAACTTCGTTTAGTTTAAATCTAAATTTAGATATGCAATGCAATTATTAACATACACCTAACACACCATCTCTATTTTGAATGTCTAAAGAGAATAAAATTTAAATGTTTCAATAAAATGAATAAATGAATTAAAATTTTAATAAAGTGTTACCATTGTGTGAGTGTTTTCTTCTATACAGTGTGAATATTTACGCTCCAATAAATATTCAAATTGTTTTTTCTTTATTTCTGTCCATTTTGTATCGCCTACACCTACACCATCTTGCTCATGCAAACTCATACAATATAATCTCTATTAAATAAAATTTTTTACATTTTTTTTTTCCGATTTAAGCCGAAAGCTAATTTTGCATCGAAAACTTGAATTGCAATTTGTTTTTTTCGATATTTTCATATATTAATTTCATAAACGTGCAAATATTAAGCATCATTTTGTTATATGAACTCAAGCTAATAAAATAAGATGAAGAAACAAAGAGAAAAAAAAATTCTATTTTGGTAAATTTCAAATTAATTCTTTGAAAATTTTATTGAAATTAAGATTGCGGCCACTTACGCACGATATTAGTTGACAAATTGTTTTTTTTTTTTGGTTTTTTTTATTAAAAGGTCAATATAATTTTTAACCATAAATAAATGAAAATTAAAGATGAATTTTATTTGCTATAATAAAGATTAAAAGAAAATATGCTTTAAGCGTTTAATAAAATTTCATAATATCCCAAATAGAGAAGTTTATTATAGTTGGCTTTTAATTTTTTTGAGGGAGGGGGGTAAAAAATTGATTTATGTCGTCGGTCGGCCTTATTAAATGATTACACACTTTTGTTTTGATTCTTGTTTTTGGTTTTTTGGGTAATCAACAATTAGAAAAATGGAAAATAAATCTTCGATTTCAAATAAATGATGGCACTTTAGGCTATAAAAATCGATTTTTTTTTTCTTATTGCCTATGTTGACTGCGCTTGCATACAAACTTCAAAATTTTATGCCAAATTTTTATCGTAGGTTTTTTTTTATTGTTGTTTCTATAATTTAATCTCAATGAAATGTTCTGGTTGTGGTTTAAATATCAAAAATTAAAAAATTATAAAAAAATTTTTGATTCATTTCTGTTTGTTGTTTTTTTTTTTTTGTGCGTGTGTGTGCAAATGTTTGTGCTATCATATTTTTTATTGCAATTTATTTTATTTTTTCATCTCATATTTAATTTCTCTTAAAAAAATTTTCAAAAATTCAATTTATTTTTTATTTTGTTAATAGTAATGAGTGTACCTGTTCAAATAGTAGTACTCACAAAAAAAAGTTAACTGTCAAACGAGCTGTCATGATTTTTTGGATTGTTGAACGTGGTTTTACAATATGTGCTGTCACTTTTTCAAATTATCAGAATACTTCGGAAAATCATTACGATTTATAAAATAAAATTAGCAAATGAATGATGTTACCAAATTATAGAAATTTACTTTGAATGTCGCCAATCGTCAGTTGGCGCCTAATACACAGTAGTAAGTAGAAGAATAACAGAAGTAATAACAGAATTTTGATTTGAATTTTTAAGTGAAATGGCTAGAAATGAAAGAAATAACAAAAATTTAAATGCATTAAAACTATGTCTTGCTAAAAGTGGAAATGGAACAAGAATCCATTTCAAGCCCTTCTTTTCTCTTTTCAATTTTTAATTTATCTACTTTTTTAATTTTTTAACAATATTATAGTTTACGAATCCTGTTCTCTTGAATGAAACATCTTGTAATTTTAAGCATAATCTCATTTAATCCCCGAACGAAAAGTACGATTACGAAATAATTTAAACATTTTGAACATTATTATTTTAAAAGTTAATAAATTAACTAAGAAAATTAAATAGTTATTAATTTTAGTTACCTAATATTTTTTTATATTATTACCCAAATATTTATTGTATTTTATTTATATTAAAAACATTTTATCAAAAAAATATTAAATTTATGATATTTAGCCTTAAAATTTTGCAGGTTAATTCGTTTGTTTTGAGAAAGAAAAAAAAAACCAAAATCTTTAATAAAATTTGATACATTGGAGGTTTTTTATCAAATTTTTATTGATTTTTTTACAATTACATAATAATGAAATTTTTGGTTCTTGTTTTTTTTGATTAAAATGACACAAGTTTTATTGTATGATTAAAATATATATGACATAATTGCTGTGTGTGAATATTTTGTACGTATAATTTAAAAAAAAATTAAATTAACCTACAAATTTTGTGGGTATTCGAAAGTGTTATTGATAATTTTCACGTAATATTTTAAGTCATAATTATGTGTTGACCTTAAAAATTTTCTTGGATTTTTATGTTATTTTATGAATTTTAATGCATTATAAAATTTTATGAAATTTAAAAATTTACAAAATAAATGGATTTAATTCAAAATTGTTGGAAATTTTTATGTTTAACACTTTTATTTGAATTGTAATTTTGCAAGAGTTTCATTACATTCTTGCAAGACGAAAAACGTTTAACAAAGACGGCAAAACTTTATCTTATTTTTTGCTGAAATAATTAATACAAGAACAGAACGGGCAATGCTGCAGTTGTTTTTTACTTGAAAGTTACGCTTAAGCTATGACAATTGAGAACCAATAAAATTATTAGAAAACGAACTTCAAAAATACGTTTAAACTTTGTCTCTCTGAAATAAAATTGTGAGAGAATAAATGTCATGTCACTAATATTCATCCTTCCTCGTAACAAACACTTTTCTACAAAAACAAAACTAACTGTCTTTTGAAATCACTTCATTTTTATGTCATTTTCATGTCATCTATTAAAATATTCTATTTCATCAATTACTTTCAAGTACAATAATTAAAATTCATTATAATCTCATAAAATTTTGATATTTGATTAAAGTGCTTAACAACAAGGCAAGTTGAATTTTTTTTTTTCAAAATGTCATAAACAATTTAATTTTCTACACTATGTTTAAATTATTTTTCCAATTTACAAAAGAAAATAAACATTTTCTCATTAAAATAAACTCAACATTATAATTTTATACTTTATTATCTGCGATATATATTATTTAATTTTAATCATAGCACCTTATAGCTGCGATTCAACTCTATTTAGCAATTATATTTGAAAATTCATATGAAATGACAACTTGTTTGCGCGAATAATCAAATTGCGTTCTCAGGCAATCATGGTATACAAAAACAAAAGAAAACGAACGGCACAGCTCTCATATATAAAAAAAAATCATTATTATTCCAAGTAAATTTTAAGTAAATAAAAAAAATAATTTTAAAGAAAATAAACAAATATTTAGAAAGATCGCAAGAAAATATTAAGCAAATTTGAAGTAAATATTAAATAGGGATAATGTGAATTGATCTTCCGTAAGTACAATTGCCGGTATGGAAATAATTACTAGTAATTCATCAGCATGACATTTCCTCATAGTGAAAGATAACAAGAATCAAATGCGCAAAATACATAAAATAACTCCATTTCATTTAAATTGCAGTAATATCGTATTTCTACGCAATTCAGCAATTAGCTTTTATCTGCTGAATTTATGTTTAAACGAATTTTATATACAATATGGTTATATAAGTTGTAATTGCTGAATTAAACTGTTATTTTGAATTCACAGAATATTTTGAGTATGGATACTCACATTCGCAATGAACACTATGCCAAATTAGTGACAAATTCACAACCAATTCAGTTAATGGAGAAGAGACTTTGAATATTGTGTACTGTTTTGTCACTTTTTCATACTATCTCACTAGATATTTGATAGTGATTTGATTCGTATTACTCAAACATTTTTGTTATACTCTTTGGGTTTTACATTCGACTAACAATAATTTCAATATCTTGTACATTATAAAAGTTCATTACTTTTAATTTAACAATTTTTTATATTTAATTTACACTCAAAATTATTATTTCTTTTCGTAAAATAGCTGGTGATATCTTTTGAATTAATGAGAATTTTGATATATTTGGAAATAATTTTTGTTATCTTTTGTGAAAAAAAAGCTGTCATAAACAAATAAAAATGAAGAAAAAATTTAATTTCAGCTAATTATCCAAGTATAATACCGCTTTCCTCTTAATGTTTTTAATGAAGAGTGTTTGATATTTTAGGAATATTTTAAGTAAATATCATAAAGAAGAATGGTAACGAATTAATTAGCAGGTGTTCAGAAATCAAAAATGATTTATGAAGTGGTAAAAAAATTTTAGAAGAACTGTTTAAGAAGTGCCAAGATTATTAAGAACAGTTTTGCAGAAAGTACCTGTTGTGTTTTCATATTAATTTGAATTCTTATTTCTCATTCAGCCTATAGTTATAATTCTACAATTTAGCCCAAACATATATAACTGTGATATTGTAAAATGGTCACGATAACCAATTTCAATTGATTCAAAATATTTCACGTTATGTGTAAAATATAGTTGTCGTCTTCCTAAATGCAACTGAAATGTCAAAATAATTTCTTCAGCAATATAATAATCTTGATCGCAGTATAAAGTAATCTCTTATTTTTGTTAAAAAAAACTTGAGAATTGAAATCAAATTGTTTTTGGAAGCTTTAATCTATACGTAAGTCTTTCGTAACACAATTTCACAAAAAAAGTCATTCACAAATGTCAAAATATGTTTCGAGTAGTGGCGTTGTATCTTATATTTGCTAATAAGATCTTAAACTGTTCACAATAAAATGCATTGCAAATATTTGAAATTTTAAAATAAAAACAAATTATTTTTGTTATAATTGAAATTTTATATGAAAAATTTTCACAAATTAAATGATGTTCCATGGAAAACTTAAGAAGTCTACAATCACTTCATGATTTCAATTCATTCTTAATTCTCTTTTAATACTACAAATATTAGTTTATTTAATTTATTAATTCTTCAGAAATATTAAAAATTTGTACAAAACTCCATCTATGTACATTTATATTTCAATGAGATTATTTACATATTTGCAAACTCATTTAATTTAATCGATTCACAATTAATAATTTAAATATTTGTACTAAGTGTATACGTACTTCTAGGCATACATACAACATAATTATTGCAATTTAATGTATGTAGATTTTTCTTGAACAAGATAGGTCATTCTTAAAATATTGCAAAACAAGCAAATAACAGAAAAAATATAGAACAGTTTAAATATTTGTGAAAGAATTAATGAAAGAATTAAAAAAAATGTCCAGTTAAAATTAAAAATCACAAAAACAAAAATAGAAAAAAATTAAGCGTATGTAATTATTATTTTTGTTTTATCTCGAAAGATGTCGTTACGCAACATAAAATTCATGTGAATCATTTAACAGCTTCATTTTTTTTTTGTTTTTCTTTTAAAATGTTTATTTCATTTTGCTAAGTAAAGGTCAAGCAAACAATTGTAATTTAAATAAAGAGTAAAAAAAACAAAGCGCATGAAATGTTAAATTTAAAAAAAAAACTTATACAAATAATGATCGTAAATACAAACTTCCTACCTTTTAAAGCTTAACAGGAAATGTTATTAAACATTACATCAAGTCTAAATGTCTTAAGAGCCCTTATTATTATTAAGTTGTGTTTATTTTATTTATAAATTATATTCACACTATTACATGTACACATACATACACACACATTTATTATTTAGGTGGTAATGTCATTAAAGAATGGAAGTTTTTTAAGAAAAATGAAAATCTTTTTAAAATGATCTTCTAAAGATTAAAATTAAACAAATTTTACTGGACCTTCAAGAGTCCAGACTAGCGTTAGTGATCAAATATTCAATTCCCCATTTAGAAAACTTATTTAAATCAAAAAATTATCAGTTGGATTCTGTTCTGAATTTTAGAAAATAGAAACATTTTCACAGAAGTTTATCAAAAATTTCCGAGAAAAAAAAATTCGACTGTGATGAAACAAAGTAGTCCACTATCTTAGTTGGCAAAATTTAATATTTACTGTACGAATCCAAGGTGTACCAACTGATTTTCCAACAATCCAAGATGTACCATACAATTTGACTCAAAAAGTTTTTATGAACTACTTGAACAACATGCCGTATTCCAAAAAACTATAAAAAAAATTTTCATCTAGAATATCAAAAATATTTTGTTATACCAAACAAAACTTGATCACTTTCATATAAAGAAACTATGTTAATCCAACATTTTCCATGATACATGCTGTTAATTTGGTTAATTTATATTGAATTCATTTTGATTTTACAACTTCCATATAACGCATTAAGAAATTGACCAAACAACAATCGACTACAAATATATTTCTAAATTTTCATTCAAAATAAGAATTCCTTTAGTTCATATCTTTTTTATTCAATTATGAACTAGAAATTCTAACCTCTATAAAATTCAACATGCATTTTAAGAAAATTTGTTGATGATCTCCTGTAAATATGCAATTAAGTACATAATTTAATAAATCAACAAATATATTATTATAGCGCTCAAAGTTTTCTTTATTCAGCACAACTTCTTTGTTTGACAAAAAGGAACTAAAATGAATCTGCATTAATTTAAAAATTATTGTTAAATCATTAAAATATTGTTAATATAATTTTACAATATTTGTTATACTTACATTATAATATTGTAAATTATGGACATAAAAGCAATTTTATTACAGGACGTTTTCATTCACATTTACACATACCAACAATAATTATAAATAACAGAATAAAACCAGTTTCTTTTCTTTACCAGTTTATTAGAAAAAATGCGATATAAAAAATACCTAAGTATATATAAAATCGATTAAACTGAACCCATTTACTAATGATAATACGAACACTGAGAGTACAATGAAAACTATGAGTACATAACTATTGAAATACATAGTAAGTATACGTGTATATAAGAATCTAAATTTAATGTTATAAAAAAAACCAGTTTAACACTTCACTAAAAGCCTTTTTATATTTTGCGTTTTTTTTTTGTTTTTGCAATTCGAAATTTTTAAAAGCAAAAACTATTTAAAAATCTAAAAATTTTTCTTTTTATATTCTCGTTTTTTTTTTTCATCTTTAGACACACGATAATTCTAATATTGTAATAAAAATAACAAACAAGAGAATGAGAATAACAACAAGTAATCAAAGACGTAAAGTAATTACTAGAAACAACTGAAATTAAAGTAGGTTTATCGCCAGAGGCGCGCGATTGTATAAGTAAAAAAAAAATTCCTGCAAAATCAACATGAAATGAGAATAAAAACAAAAAATAACGTATATTCTTTGTTGCAGGCAGTCGCAATTCTCAGCCACTCAACCAAACATCATGACATTAAAAAAAAAGCAATATTAAAATCATAAAATTCCTTACGAACAATAATGTTAAAAATATTAAAATTTTAATAGTAAAATTTTTCAAATATAAAATTTCCTTAATATTTTTAGTATTTAAAAAAAATTTTTAATATGAAAATATTAAAATTTAGAATTTAATTGCTAAATAGATTGAATATTTAATGATTTAGAAGATGAAATTTTGAATTTTCACTGGAAATTTTAAGATTTTGTAAATAACTCTTTGCTTCTAATTATCTTAAAATAAAGAGTGCCAACCGTTAGTTGCTATAATTGTACACAATACAGCAATTTTTCACTCATGACCTAAGTACGAATACCAATTTCACGAATAGCACGAACGGAAACGATATTTTATAGAATTAAATAGAAAAAATAAGAGGTGATTTTTTTAGTGTGTATTGCTTTGGTTTTCGTATTTTCATTTTTGACACTTTATGAGTAATTTGTAACTGAAATCAACTCAGTTTGATATACTATTTCTCTAAGTAGAAACTGGCGCCCGAACACAGCTACCATTTACAACTGAAAACCAGCTTGGTGAACAAATTATTTCTTGTTTTAAGAGTGGCTATTGACCATCGTATTCATTAGAGTTGAAATCTTCAAATTATTGTTTGAGAGTATATGAAAGATCTTGTTACCATAGAGCATCCAACATATATGGAGCCTTTGAAAATAATATCAAACAACATCAGTATAGCAATATCAGAATAAAGTCATTTCAGCCAAAATATTTAAAAAAAATGGCTTAAAATTTTACTGTTCGCATAGATCAATTTAACTGCGGCCAACATTATTCCAAAAAATATGGATTGAAAGGAAAATTACATGAAAAAAAGTAAATAATAACGATTGATATCTACAAAACTTCTCTAACTTGATTTCATTTTTAAATCGATTTCATTTACTTATGTTACAAATTGCAAATCCTAAGAAACTAATCACCTCGTATAATCAATGCCCTATTTCAAAATTTAATTGAATTAAACAATAATTTCCCTTATCCATTATAGTGTAATGTTGAAATATTTTTAACTATATCCTAGATATTATGATTTAACAAAAATCCCTTTAAACTTTGTAATTCTTTTATTCAAATGATTGAATGTTTTTTAATTACATAATCGATTTGGATTTGAAGATTACCATACCATTATGATTTTAATAATAAATGTAATATAACTTATAAAAAATATTATACGAATATTTATTTAATATTCAAACATCAACTATTTTAAATCTTAACTTGTATTGCAATGGTAATACAAAACGACGTGTAAATCCCCATTTATATATAAACAAAAAGAATAGCAAAAATGGACGTAAGCAAAAATTTAATTCAAATAAAAAAAAATGATGGTAGGCCAAGAATATCAGCAACATTGGATTAAATTTTAAAATAATGAAAATAAAATAAAACGATTTCATATTACATAGGATTACGTGGGAATTTCAAAGTTTTCAAATTCGTTTTTCAAAAAATTTATTAAAGAGACCGCAACACGATACAAAAATCTTGTACACAAAACTTCAAAATTCATTATCATTTGTACATTCACATACATACAACTACAGTTAAAATTCACTCTCCAACAAAAATTGCTAGGCACGATATTTTGCAGATGATTCAAATTTATTATTTAATTTTTCTCATTTCCATTTTTTTCCTCTTCTTCTCTACATAATCAAAACGCGTTACAGGTGAGATATTTTTGGTAATAATTATTATATTTTTTATTCATTTACTCTTAGTTCATTGAAATACAGACATGTGCAAGCAGTTTTAGTATTCAAATATGGTAGAAAAAAAAAAAAGAACAACAGGTGGGTGAGGAATCGATTACATCTTCGTTATATACGTGTACTGTATTAGGAGTTGGAAAATTAATTATAATTTTATTTTATAAAATAAAAATCCAAAATCGTTATGAATTACTTTATTAAATGTAATTATTACTTAAGATTTATTATTTAATCGTTTTTAACTGTTTCTATATAGAAATCGTTTATTTTTGATCGATTATTATGATTAAGATTAGTTAGTTCTGAGAACACTTAAATTAAAAACTTGCAGCGACTTCTAATTTGCATTTAATTACAATTACAAATTGAGATTGATTGATACATTAAAGTAATTATCTGAAATTGAATGCGATCGTTATAAAACTGTAACGGTAAAAAATCGATTCTTTGTTATAAGAAATCGATTTTAGGATCAAAATAGCCATTATTATAGTTAAATGTACAAATTGTTTTTTAATACGATTGTCATCTCAATTTTAGTTATAAAATAAAAAATTTCTAATAATATTAATATCAATTGATCAGTTGATCAGATGAACAGTTGAGCAATTGATCAAAATTATTAGCCATAATTCTAAATTTTTAATTTTACTGAAATCGCAATGTAAAAATTTAATATTTTCTTCATTACATAGCAAAAACATTGCGAAATGTTAAAGAAAGCACGGAAGGGGATACAATCTGAAAGATAGGGAAGAACGTTTAGGAAAAGCTAAAAAGTTCTTAATAAAATAATAATTGGAAAACTTGGAAATGTAATTGGAAATTTTGTTGGATTCCTGCCATGAATAATAATTGGAACAGGCAAACATTAGAAGGACGTAACTAGATTAAATACAATATATTTTTTAGTTTCAAGATCACTGTAGTTCTTTGATATTTGGTATCACGCTATAATATATAATATCTTGAAGAAAACACGTAGAAGCTGTAGATGTTACATGTCACAAAACAGTTCTTAATAGTTTGTTACTTTTATCAGTAAGACGTTTCTCAGGAGTAATCTTGTATTTTGAAAAAAAGGACGTTTTCATCTTCATCTTAAAATCAATTTCGATTACTTTTAGAATCGCAACTACAACAAATTATTCAAAGTAAGATGTTATAAATTCCAAGAAAAAATGTGATTGTAATTACATTAAAATTTATTTTTAGAAGTTTTTGAATTGCTCTTATTTGTCTTTTCTTTGTAAAATTCTAAAGTATCGATTCAATATCCTTCTAAGGTATGTGTAGCAAATAAAATAATATGGGTACTTACATAAAGAGAAACTAAAAAATTTGTTCGAAATTATGATGAAAAACCAATTTAAATCCACCTTATTTTTTAATATTATAGTTATTACAAAATAATTTTTTATTAAGAAAAATTCAAGTCACCACAGGATTTCTCATCTAATTGATATAAACGCCCATCAAAATTGAACGTAATATTGTAAAAATAAAAATGGAAAACAAAGGAATTATTTCCACCTTTAAAAATATTTAAAAAAAAAAAAAAAAACTGTGAATAGACAAACCGGATGCTTCAATTTTCATCTCTATTGCGCGAAATTTACTTATGTAAAAAAATTAAATGAATACCAGCAATTTAAAACCACATGATTTTTATTGAAAAACCATTCTGAAAAAAAAATAATGGGTGTACTAAAGTTATATAGGATTTTATAACTTTAAAAATAATCAGTAGCGATTGAAAAGAAGAGAAAAGATATAAAGAAGATGAAGTAAAATAAGAAAAAGAATCCTTTTGAGAATTTACCGATGACCGCCGTCTGCTTCTCATTTAAAAAATTGTTAAGAATTTTATAGATCTCTTGAAGCATCTATTCATAAAAAAAAAATCTATATGCATACTAACACACAAAAAAATAAATATAAAGAAACTAATTACGAAAATAGCTTAAGGATCGTTTGCATATGTTGTGTGTGTTGTCATGTCTTTATATCTCAGACAATAGAAAAAAGTGAAATTACGAAGTTGGTAAAATCTACTCAAGGGTATAAAAAAAATACTTAAGTCAATAAATCGAAAAGGTTTCCGAAAAAGGAGTCGAAGAAACCTAAACATAATATATAATACTGATGAAATGGGCTCATATTAACTTATTGCCGGTAAGTCATATTGATCGAATGACAAGTTGAGTCAGTTACATCACGCCAGTAAATTAACGGATTAACAGATTCAACTCATTTATTTGATCAACCCAATTCACTGGACGACCCCGATTATTTCTTCGGATTACTTTAAAAGATTACGTAAAAATATTTTTTGGTATAGAACTATACGGCTAGGAGTATAAATATCTAATCGGCTCGGAGTAAAAATATCTTTTGGCACGGCTTTACGGTAGGAGCATTTAACAATTGTTAAAATACAACATTCCTTTACCAACGGACCAAACAAGATGTCTACATTTTTTTTATACAAAATTCCGTAATCTTTTAGGAACTCTTGAACCATCAAATACAAGCTTAAACTAAAGTGTGAATAAAGTGAAGTTTCCTGATTAATCAAAAGTCAGTTGAATTCAAAATCTAGGGGAAAGTGTAATGTGCAAAACTTAAATTGACGCGGATTTTAAAATTTCTCCAAAAACTGTCACGTTCCATGATTTCTCTATTAAGGAAGCCCACTGATCTACTTAAGCTAACCAGGTTATAAAACTTCAAACAGCTTCAACAGTGAATTTGTGGAGTGTTATAAGTGGAAAACGGATTTCTCGATCTTATCACGATACAAATTTTCATGTTAAAGAACTTTTTGCATCTGAGCTTCAAACTAATTTTTAGCACTGATACCATATTTTTTTTCGTCTAGCAATTGAGAAGCAACTGAGTTAAATGATTGATGCCATTAAAAATTTTTTATAATTTATCTCCCTTTTTTCTATTTGATTGATTATTATAGATTTTAGAAAATTGTCAGGTTTTTTTTTATTATTTGGTAGAATTTTAGAATAAATGAACAAAAATATTTCATTTTATAACTAACATTAGAAAAAAGGGTGTTACATTTGAACAAAAAAAAATTCAACTCACCTTATTTTATTTTTAGTTTATTCAAAGAATGACGCCGGAATTCATTTTTAAATATTGTTTTTTTTTCCCTTTGTTTCGCTTAAAATTCCTGATAAATTACGATTTTTCTGTAAAATAGTCGATTAGCTAAAAAGAAATAAAAAAAATTAC
The DNA here is from genome assembly GCF_029603195.1 of Condylostylus longicornis. Classification (NCBI taxonomy): domain Eukaryota; kingdom Metazoa; phylum Arthropoda; class Insecta; order Diptera; family Dolichopodidae; genus Condylostylus; species Condylostylus longicornis. Next base: position 5,366,715 of record NW_026577982.1, read on the forward strand.
AATTATTTTAAATGATTTTAAAGTTTTTTTTTTATAAAAGATTTTAAAAATAAATTTAAGCAATACTCAGCAATCTTACATCACATTAAACGCGAAAAAATAGACGATCAATAAAAACTTCAACAACATAGCAAATCGAAATTAAAATACGCAATATTAATTGTGGCGAACTATAATTACATGAAAATAGTTACAGACCTCTCACAAACACCTGCTAGACAGAATGTAAATACAATGTAAATTAAATATGTGAAGCTATTTCCACATCTGCGGATATGGAAACCTTCCACATCTGCAGGGCACCCTTAAACTAATTTAAATAAAGGTGTCAAATTGTGAAATATTTAGTTCAAAGACTAAAGGAACTGCTTAAATATTGCCTGATGATGTGAGTGGATGAAATTCGGTTTATAAAATCAAACAAAATCCGTGGACTTCCATATACTTCAAACTTTAAACCAGACAAAAATCACTGGTAGGAAAACTACACTTTTGTATGTACTGTATATATATAATAAGATACCTGATAAGGGACCGCTGCATGTCTCCTAAGTCGCATTGAGTAATTATCCAATCTGCATTACATGTTCCCTTAACTGGATATTAAAAACCTAATTCGGAATTAATGTAAAATTCACATGAGCTCATAAATTAATATCACATTCAATTTCGTAGCAAAAGTATAATTTCCCACTATTCTACCATTTGCACTTGTTTCTCTAAATTTGTCTTACATCCAAAAAATTTTATAATAAAAATTTCAAACAAATAGTTTTTTTCCCCAATTCACGCATTCTTACAAGTACACCAACAAAGTGTAGGTACATACAAATTGTATAACACTTAGAAAACGAACAATATTCTTGTATTAAATTTCAATTTCATACATGTTTGTATGCATAACTCATAAAAATGTTCGTATCATCTGTGCAGACGTCATTCACACAAAAACTCACAATCAATTTAAATTCAAAATAAACCATCATCTTAACACAAATATTTTCTACTTTTTTTTTTTTCATTTTTATTTATTCTCCCATTTTTTAGGTCAAAATTCCACCTCCAGCCAAAAATATTAAAATACAAAAATCATTTTTATATCAAAATTTAAGATGATTAATACCAACATTTCTATTAAGCGTAGTTAGCAAAAAAAAAACACAAAAGAGAGAAAAGTAAAAATTTCACATGAGACAAAAACAACAAAACAAATGAGTTTTTTCTTTCTATTTAATTACGTGTGCTTACCACCATAATACAACAAAACCCAAACCGATTATTCAAAGACACAATCAAGATTCAAGATTAAAAAGTGTTAAAAGTTTGTGTTTTGACATTTTTGAGCTTAAATTGATATTTTTATTTAATGAGTGAGCATTTTGTAATTTAATATTGTTAAAATATTCTCAGATGATAGAACGAATGAATAGTGATTCTCGCAGTAATTGAATAATTTACCGTAGAAGTAAACCAAAAAAAATGAAAACCGAAATTTTAACAACTAAATCACACTAAAATAACGAAAACATTCTTAAATGTGTCGATTCTTAAAGAGAAAGTTGGTAAGTTTGAGTAGAAAAAATAGAAGGGAAAACATCAAATTATCGAAAAACAAAACAAAAAAAAAGTTGTAGTACACACAATCTAACAACGTCGATAACGTTAACATCAGTAAAACATGAACTTCTGAAAGCTTCTTTAGCAAGTACGTGCATATTGAGTATGTAAGTATATGAGAAAAATTTGATCGTTGACCTTTTTTGTTTTTGTTGTTGATATTAAGCATTTTGTTCTCTCTAAATATTCTTTTGTTGTGTTATTAAAATGTGTACGTACATTTGTACCTTCTTTGTATATATTAACATTAACATGTTTGTGCAGGTATTGAAAGTTTGCGGTTGATTTAATATGGGCAATCTTTGATATTGTGTGTATAACAATAAAAATGTTCAATTTAATTTTAAAATGCATAAGCAAATGAAAATGCGCGACTGGTTTAAATGACATTTCAATTTAGCAGTCGTGTCAGGCATAAATCTGTAACAACACACCTCTTACAAGATTCATGATAGATTCACACTTTCTGTAATTTGCGGAAGTATTAAATCCAACAATTTAGGAGAAAGAATTTCAGGTCTCTGTAAAAATATAGAAGTCACATTGCAATCCATTCGAAATTGCAGTTCAATACCAAAAAAATATCTTTAGTCGACTCATTCTCGTCATGGAATAATTTTTTGCAGTCATTTCCAATTTGTGCAAATGTTAGGGAAGCCTATATTGGCTAGTTAAAAAACCTATCATCGCCATTTCGTTGTTTTTCCTACTGCATATCAAACAATTCTGCCTCCCATTTAAAAACAGACCTAAAGTGACAAACTTTTCTAGCCTTATCTTTATACCGAAGTCATATCTTTGCATTAACAGTAATCTCGCTAAGAACTTATCTTTATCATAAATTAATTGAATTGCTCCGAAAAATTTCGGAACAATTCTTGGATAAAATGACGAAAAACCTTTTTTTTGTTTTTTCTTAAATTTTCACATTTTGCGTCACCATTCCGTGTGTTAAAACTTGAGAAATGTTTATGGATAAGTGAACTTATACCCATATCAAGTTTTCAACTTAATTCTTTTGTTTTCTTATGTGTAAAATGTCATTTTGTTGCTATTGTTGGGGTCGCACAAGAATGCGTCATAAGATGATTTTTGTTCAAAACAAAAGGAAATTCCAATTAAATAAAACTAAGTTTGAGTAAAATTATTATTATGCATCTGTAAAATAAACATCGAATTTTTTCGTCAAATCATAACGAAGGACCTTAAACAGCAAGAAACAAGTAGTTTTTTCTCTTTTTTCCCATCACAGAAGGGTGAAATTTTTTCTTCTCCTTCATATACAATTGTGATCACAATTTTCAAATCAATTTTACATTACCAGAATTTAAAAAAAAATTGAGTTGCGTTAGTAATTCATAGCATAACTCGTTCTAAAATAAAATTCTAATCAACATAAGCACTGAGTATATGTCATACTCGTATTATTGGTTACCAGAGTTTAGTAATAATTATTGCTTTTTTCATAAAAATGTTAATAAAAATGAGTGCTTTAGCCTCATATAAAGGTTTCTGTTTCTGGATTTATAATTTTAACTGGAATTATGCTGCAATTTGGGGCTCAAACTCGTATACGATATGCCTGTTACGACATCTCTTGAGAACACATTTAAATATTTTTTTAATTTTAAGTATTTAAGGAAACTCTGAAATTTGTAATACAATTAAGGTTGATTATTTAATAAAATTTACGTAATTTTTTTTAATTCACACACTTATATTTACAAAGATTTTGTATTCAATTCCATTATGAAAGAAGAACAAATTAAACCGTTATTCATAATTAAAAAAATAATATCAAAATTACATTTTTTTAAAACTCTCAACATATGCTTATTATGTAATAATTTTTGCCTTAAATAAAGTAAAACTAGATAGTTAAGTAAAAAAATTTTTTGTATGAAGATCATCTTGTTTTCATTCACATTTTATGATATACATACAATAAATATGCTAATCATAACACTATAATGTAAATTTGTAAATGAAGGTTCTGTTAAATGAGAAAATATTCTTGTAAATATCAGAAGAAAATCTTTCAACATGTTTTTAATCTTGAAAATTCTACTTTTTAATTTGTAACTGTAAAACTTTTATAATAATTACGCCAACATTAAAGTTGAATTGAAGTTTTTTCCTTCATTCTGTGTAAATTCTTTCAACTTTCATCTTACAAGTACAACTCAATTTCACATAGATACAAACTAGAATGTCGTGTGTCTGAGTACCACAAGAATTAAAAAATTTTAATGTTAATATTTTCAAAGTTAATTTATCATCCTCTTATATAAAACGTAAGTATTTCCTCATAACTGAACTTCAATAACTGAGAAATTTTAAGTGTCTCGCACGCTATTTATTAAAATATTTATTGTACTTACGAATACTTGTTATACGTATAACTAATATATGTGTGTATGCGTGGTACTTATTCAATTTTAGTCAAGCATTTTCAATATCATATAAAACATAAATAATATGATTAAATTATTTTTAATTCTATGCATGTAATTAAGTACTTGCTTTTAAATTATGCATTTTAATTATAATGAAAAAATGTCTCATATATAGTTATAATAAATTAATAGGTGTATAACTATATAAAAATTAAAAATATAACAGTTTTTATGTATTTGACGACATCATAAATATAAAAATTTATTATACACATCATGTCTTGTTATTTATCGTAGCTGCAAGAGTATTAAAAGACATGAAAATAAATGTACGTGCATAATTTTCTTTTTAGTAGGGCAACAGATATTAAATGGAGTTTACTATATCATGATCTAAAAACGACAACACTATATCGTTTTGAATGACAACACCTTGTTATTTCTTTAAAGTAGAAGACTGTTCAAACATATACAAGTCAAGACCGTTTTTCGTTTGTAGCCTTGAATTATCGTACGACTAATTTTTTAACATGTTACTAAAAGTAAGTGGTAAGGCTAACACACTGTTTTGTGAACAATAATTGTAAATTTTATTCAATTGCATACTTTTAGGAGTTGTAGATTTTAAATGTGTATATACGACGTTACCACAAAATCCAACTAATTTAGTTCACAATAGAGTCATTACGACAAAATTTAATTCTAAATTCACTTAAGTGAAACGTATAATAAACAATTTCTCAAATTAAGTTAACAAATTTTCTTGCATAATCTGTTATAAAACCCTTTAGAATAAAAAATTCTACAAGTCCAATGACAACTTCTCGAGACTATGACAATTTGAGTTTTCTAATTCAATTATTGTTATGTTTTTTATATCTCTTCTTTTTTATATCTAAAAACTTCAAAAGTATAAAATAAAAATTTGTTATTTTTAAAAAAAAAAATGTCAAAGTTAGCTGATAGCGTGGATACAACGTAATTTAACTTAAGCTAGAAAAGTAAAAAAAAAATGTAAATAAATGGAAGAAAAGAAAAACAAACGCAATAAACAAAAGAAAAGAAAATTCACAATTAAATTATTGAAATGTCAAAAAGTATGTCTGACACTCACTCGCTAAAATTCAATTAAATCTTCAAATCAGAAAAAAAATTCGTTTTTGTTTTCTAGTTGTATACTGAGTGAAAAAAATAATGGAAAGAAACGTACACTTCTGTATCATATGTGTTACAGTAACAGAATTGGCAATTAGGAGACCACAAATACAATAATATATGTGGTTTGTGTACAAACTAAAAAAAAGCGCACTTTATATTATGCATTTGTTAACCCCATTACTTGACAACTGGAGGATAGGAAAGAATTTTCCACTTCTAATTAAATTGTCACACGTAATGTCATACATATACGTGTTATTGCAGTGCATTGTCACGCATTACGTCTTTATGTCATATTATGTCATACATTACGTATTATTGTGGTTAAGTAACATAGAAACTTAACTACGGCAGGCTAGTCACCTACCTAGTTAAACCCTATGACGCTATGAAACTAGTGCATGAGAAATCATGCACTAGCCCTATGCTCCTTCTAGGAGTGAACAAAGGAAAAAAAAAAAAAAACATAGAAACTTACTACAACCGGATAAAGCTAGCAAAACTGTTTTAAAAATTTCCAGATTTGCGCATCATTCGACTGACCATATATACTACAATGCTCTGCTTACTTGGTTTACGTAGTGAGTCAACACAATTAATTCATATTATATAGTATTTTTAATATCCTTTGACTTTCAACTGATCTAATTTATACTTTTATGTTTACAATTCACCTCCTTTGTTTCTTTAATTTTGTATTTATGTAATATGTGTGTGGGCTTATCAGATCTGAGCATTTTATGTACATAAATATTTAATATTTGACATAGATGTGGTCAGGAATTGTGCAATTGTACAAAGTGTCCATATAATTTTATTTTTACTCTTTCTTTTTTTTTTTTCTTCGTCACTTCTTAATCTCATATTTTATTTGAATTTTTGTTTTTTCAATTTTATTTTTTTTTTAAGTCGCCTCTAATCTTTTGATTTCATTTGGAAATAAAATATTTTTTGAACTAAGTATAAAAAATTGCAAAAATTTAATTTTCAATTTATTATTGGGAAAACATGCACTTATTTTCTGTTTCTTTTGTGTATAAGTAAAAAAAAAGATATTATTGATGACATTATATGATTTTATTTATTGAATATGCAAAAAAAAAAACTTGTATATTACTTGTACGATGTAGATTTGGAATGTTTATATGCGCAAAAATCTGAAAACAAAAGTATACATAAAGCACTTCAAATTTAACACAAACTATGTACACATAATAATAATAATTTATTGTGAATTGCGACGAAAACAATAATGACATGACGCCTATAATGACAATTTAATGATCATCGAATATGTTCAAATAAATATTTTTTGACAATTCAGTTTCATATGACAATTGGTATGTGTCACAATTGAATTTAAAATTATGTTTTCTATATAGTTATAAAAGTAGAAGAATAAAAAAAAATTAAATTTGATTTGGTTTTTTGTATAAAAATTACATTTGTACTAGATAAATTCATAGTGATATTAAATTGGCGTATTGTTATGTTCAATGTTGCTAATCATTTCTTTATTTTCGATTCAATGAACTATGGAGACTGAGTCTGCTATGCTACGTATACGTTATGTACATAAATTATGTTAAAAATAAGTGAGTTCTACATTTATTTAAATTATTAAATATCTTCTGACACATTTTTTTTTGTTTTTTAGAAAATCTAAATAAGATTATGTAAAAATTGATTTTTTTTTCAATTTTTAGAAAATGACATTCTTGATAATGTCAATATTTTATATTTAACATGAGCTCACCACAATAGCTTACATAAAATAATTGATCAAAGATTATTTAATACAAAAATATTTCGTAATAATTTGAAAATACATAATTTAAATTTAATAATTAGAAAATTTTTCATTACCGCAATATATTTCAGTATTTCAGAGTTCTGTCAGTAATAAAAATAAGGGTATCTACCTTAATACAATTTTAATTTCTGGATAAATCTCTGAGCAATCGTGCGGACAAATACTCTGACTTTACTTGTTTTCCAGTTACTCGACCACAAATATGATTTTCATTGAAAATGTCCTCCTTTAAATCGGGATCTGTATTAAACTCGAAACTCTTTATTTCTATAAAGTTCAAAGAATTTTGTTAAAACAGTTATTTTTGGTTTTAGCTTCATTTTCATTATTTATTAGCTTCATTCATTATTTATTCATAATTTCAAGAACACTTTAGCCGTTTCCCAGTTTGATTGAAAGATTTGACAATCATGTCAAATCTTTCATTTAAATTTTAAAATGACAATTATCAATTCATTTAAATTTTAAAATGACAATTACCTGCAATTAAGCAATTTTCTCAATTGACATTTCAATATTATTTCTTACTTACGCATCAGCCTAAGTGATAACTAAAGCAACTAAAATAATCAGTTGCGTTGGCAACGTATATATTGAAATTTGTGACGCATAAGTTATATTGCGTTGGAGTTCGTGACTAACGTCAGTTGCACGCATTTGATACACTGGGAAACGACCTCTATCTAGGAGTATTACTTTAATAAAATTACAATAACATACTGCTATTGTTTTTTCCACTATTTAAGCATTGTTTTAGTTTGAAAACCCAGGAATTTGAGCGACAAATTTTAAGCAAAATCAATTAATACATCAAAAAATTTTTTTAATTCCTCTGAAAATCAATTTAAGTAATTTTTCATTTTTTGATCGCAATTATTTCTCTTTCAAATCAATTAAGTCACTCGAAATGGTTCAAATCGATTATATCTTTAAAGAAAATATTTCAAAATTAATTAAATAAAATAGAGACAACTTTCACTCTATTTTCAGTCTTTTATTGCTATATATGTATGTATACAACAATCTCATCCATTAGACATACAAAATAATATACGATTTTTATTTATTCCAACCACTTAAAATTTATTTAAAAAAATTTACTATTTCTTAATAGCTTCTATTCAAGTCTTTTCGGATATAATAGAAAGGAATCTTAATTCTTGGTTTTTATACTTCAATTTATTCTTTTGTTCTCCAGCAACAAAATGGTAAAATGAAAGTTACGATAAACTTTTTTTTAAAAAAGCATACACAAATAAAATAAAAGGAACAAAATGATTGGAAAAATTCAATCTTCAATTAAAAGCCATTAATCTTTAGGGCAAAATTGCTGCCAATCTTTTCAAATATTTTTTTCTTATATATGTACATACACATATTCTATATATGCTTATCTATATATTAGAGTTTAGATTATGAAAATCGTGCCATTTTTTTTTTAAATACCCACTTTTGTTCTAATTAACAAAACAATGATTTTTCAATATCTATACACTACTTACCAAAAGTAAAACAAAAAGAAGCAGAAACTAAATTCATTGTAAAAATTTTAGACTAGATTCTCGTAATTGTTTTGAATTTTTTTTTTGTAAATAAATTTTTCGAAAATTTATATTGAAAAAAAAAATCAAACAATTTAAATAATCGTATATAAAAATTGGTTAAATTGCCTTAAGGTTTGAGGTAGGTAATTTGAATTTCAAACAATCAATGAAAAAGAAAGTACAAATTGGCGGTAGTTTTTAAAGATCAATGGTCTTGTGCTTAAATATTGAATATTAAATATTGAAGTTATACAAGCAATTTACGTGCTTCAATCGAATTGAAAGGTATTTGAGCTACGATTTACAAAATACTCATATGGTATACAAAATACTCGTTTGGTATACAAATATGAATAAAAGGTATAGGTTTTTGCAGCTGAAATTAAAAATAAAGAATTATTTCAGTACAACTCGGGCCCAAAAAGCTTTAAAATTAGATCATTAAACGTTCCAGAAAAGTACTTCGGAAATATCGCCCATATACAATTCGTTAAAACAGCTGGAGAATTTTTGGACTGGTAATGATTCCAAATTGCTTGCGACATTGCTCTGGAAGACTTTCACAAGGAAAGTTTTTTAAAAATTCCTAAAACATATTTCTACAAAACTCCTTAAATATATAGGACATTACAAAAATCATTTTATATGTTCCACCGAGTTTAAGTAGTTGTAACCAATAACGGGAATATTTGTGATCAAAAATGCACAAGATGCCGCTCTAACTTTGATAATCTACCACGAAAATGCGCTCAATGTTTCTTAAAAAAGTCGCTCTGCAACCGGAATCAGAATATGATCTTATAAACACTTGACCCACAAGTTGGACAAGAACTTTATGATCCTTTCTCTGATATTCAGTTTATCAGGAGGATTATGTGAAATGAAAAGCTTTTAAGACGTTGAAAAGTAAACCGCTTTGCATTAGCACTATTTCTAACACATAAAGTTGCAAGTGTAAAATGGAAAAAAAATTAAGCATTCCGATACAAGCAATATCACTCATAACTCATAAAGTTCAAAAAATCTACTTTTTTTCCAAATTAAGTTTCATATTTCCTAAACAAGTTAAAAACATTTTGTTTTCCTCTAATTTATTCTTACTTTTAATATTAATATTCTTTTCCCATAAATGGTTTTAGATGATTCCGTTTCTTCTAAAATGATTTTACATGTTTACGCGAGGAAATTATCAGGGCAAATGGACATAATAAGAAAATTTTATTAGTATTTTTTGTTGCAATACCTTAAGTTTGGCATTTAAATTGAGGTACAATAAATCATGACTTTCAAAAAAAAATTTTTCTTTTATCTAAATTTTATTACTTGTCTTTAATTTTTTTTATTCAATCCATATAGCATATTACTTAAAAATATTATTCCATAAATGGCAACATTAGAATATAAATCGGAAAGACAAGAAAATTATTGTTAAGCTAGCTAATTTACAATAAAGTGTTGCCGTTTTATTATGCAAACAATAATTTTGTACTATACCTTAGAGAGAGAATACAAAGTAATGGCACAGCTCAAATAGAACACGTTTGAGCTTTAAAAGGGGTAGAATTTTCACGCAGCAACGGCATCGGAAGAATAAGAGATCGAACGAAAAAAGATTATACCAAAGCAGAAAATTTTAAAAGTATTTCAATTCTGTTATAAATATACAACACTAAATCCGTCGTAATACAATTTTGGAAAACGTTCTTATTAAAACTACTACATTAAAATTATAACGGTAACACTACACAAAAATACAAAAAACTCTTTTAGAATCAATTAAATTCAAATTTTAAAAAATATAATCATAGCATATAAAAAATCAGATTTGAATATAATGAAGTGAAGAAACGCGACTACACAATAACATGGTAATGCAGTAGCTAATTTTATAGCCGCCTACACTAGTTTTACATTAGACTAAATTAAGAGGGAGTTTTTTTTTTGTTAAAATGTTTTATGCAAATTTAATATTATCCAAAATTTTATATAATTAACACCAAAATTGATTATTAAGGTAACTCTCATTTTGGAAATTCAGGATTGAGTTTTTAGGTCAAAAGTATAGATTTACTAAAAAAAAAATAGAATGTTTTAGAATATTTTGGAGATACTCAAGTTATTTGCTCGAAGAAAAATTACTTTGTTCTTTTAAACAAACCCCAATTACACAATACTCTTTGTTTGTCCCTTTTCATTGAAATGGAATGTTAAAAGTAGAACTCAATTGTTGAGAGAAGTTATTGAACAACGTTATTCTGTCTCTGGGCTCATGAAATATTGTGTACGGCCGAACAACTGTTCGTGAGAACTTTAATACAGTTCTTAAAATTAAATTTCCTCTAAAACAATTTTTGCAAAATTAAAATTTTTAAATCTTACAAACATTTTCCAAACTTTTATTTTACTTTTATTTTTCAAAATTAAAAATTCAAATAGAAAAAAATAAACAAATTTATCTTACAAATAAGAGACTGGAGAAACCCCATTGAGTTTATGGAAAAATAATCAAAAAAAAAAAAAAAAAAAATTAAATGCTCAATACCAAACCTGCAACCTAACTAAAACCTTTCCTTGTTACTCCAAAGACAAGCAAAATTTGAAAAAAATTTTCTATAAACTAAAATTTTTTGTATCTGCTTAAATTTTTATTTTTTTTTTTTTTAATTTTATTTTTCAAATATTTTCCAATTAACTTTTGTAGCAAAATAAGATTGTAGAACTGAGAGAAATTATTCTCTTTCTTTTGCTTTATAATGCTTAATTGTTGATCATGATCTACTAAATACATTAACTGTATCACTGCTATGCAGGCAGATGTAAGTGTTATAGAATTTTTTTTACACTTCTAAGGGTTCTCAATATTTGGTGTCCCATATAATTTTAAGAATTCTTTGAATCGTAGTCAGAACTTGAAACAATTTTGACGGTGAAAATTAATTTTTTAACACAAAGGCAATTACGACATAATCTATAACTATATTGGGTCTCAATTTTTTCTGTAACTCAATTTTTTGTGTGTGTTTCCTTAACTCTATTGTTCGTTGATTTTTGAAAAACGTTGGTAATTAGTTCAATGAACTATCAAAACCGAAATAATATTAAGCTAATCTATTAGTCCACCTTAGATAAAAAAAAAGAGTTGCTACACTGCTCATATTCATAAAGAAAACCTCATGAGCAAATTGGTGCAGCAATAGGATTTCCTGCGTTTCATATTTCCATGAATGAATTGATATTCATTTATCAATGAATATCAATTCATTTATGAAAATATGAAACACAGGAAGCAAAAACAACCTTAGATATAGAAACGCTTTCATATAAAACTTCAATACAAACTGACATATGGAACTTGGAACGCTCACAATACCTCGCCTATTGTATGGAATACAGTCAACAATTAAGTGACTTATAGTGAGTGGTTAATCCTGAAGACTGAATAAAATTTTCCACTTGTCATTTCATTCTGTTAATTTTTCTTTTATTTGTGTTCTTAAATAGTAACATCGTGACTTCTGCTCCCAAAATATAATTTTTCTTTTTCTTCTTGTTTTTTTTTCAGTTATTTTGATTTTACTTTTTAACTTTGTTAATGGAATGTTATTTTAGTGGTAAAAATTACAGTTCATTAGCCTACCTTTATATACACATGCATTAAATTTAATTAAAATGAAAAAGGTCGTTATTATTTTTAAATTTTTTTTCTTTAAAAAGGAATATCTACATACACATACGTAGATGTATATATATATATATATATATATGCACAGAAATTTACTGTTAGATTGCAATGCAGGTAAAATTAAAAATTTGCCGAAATTTAAGTTTTTTATTGAAAAATATGACCGCAAAAACTTAAAATATGTATGTAAAATTAACCCTGCAAGCCACTACATGGTTTAAGAAATGGGTTATCTACCATGATGGAATAGGCTACTACAAAGATTCAAAGGGGTTTTACGTAACTGTTGTTCGGATATTAATTCAAATTTGTTAAGAATTAACCCCTTAAGGCGCAGGTTATTGAAAAGTTTATTTTTTGGAATATTTAAAGACCTGGCAAAACTGCGAGGTATTTTTCTAAAAAAAAGTGTTTTTGAGATAAGAAAGCAAATATGATGATATCGGAAATTGTGAAAAGAATATCTAATTTCTCTTCCACTACTCACCGTTAATTTTGATGGAAATTAACCCGGAATAATTGAATAAAATACTATGATTCATACCCTGGTTTCAACTAAAAATTGTAAGGGTCAAAGTGCCAAACAAAAACATGGTAAGTTATAAATGTATTTAATTTTATTTATTTATAAAACATTTTACCCAATAAAATCGAAATTGCGTCAATTTTTACTTAATCATTACGAAGATTGCATGTCCAATAAAATATACAAAACCTCATTATTATTCCTGACAGGAAATGCTATTCAGAGAAAACAAAAAAAACAAATTACCTTTAATCTATAAATAACCAAAATTTTCAAATTAACCAAACATGCACTCACAAACACCTTCTCCAAATGGTATACAATAATAAAAATAAAACAATAATCTTATATTTGCTTTTAATAAAAAACAAAAATTCCTATTTAATTTTAAATTCCAATCTACTTGACATAACATTACATTAAAAATATTAAACATGGTGTATTCGAAAAAAACTTGAGAGAAAAAATTAACCATAGTCTATACCACACCTTCTCATAAAATGCATATTAATAGTATAACAGTTAACCGGTCACCTTATTACAATAATGGTTACGTGCAAAATAACAATAAGATATCGCACATTTTATACTTAATTCTTTTACAAGAATTACTTGTATTATTTAAGAAATTACCATAATCAATATACAAAAAAAAAAATTAAATCAATGCTATAATTGAATGATTGGTGTGGTGACTCAATTCGTATATATAGATTGAAAAGAAACACGTATATTTAAATGGAAACTATAAAAAAAATTCCAGTTATTTCACCCACATTTTTATTGTATAGGTAAGATATACTTTCTCATATTGACACAATAATCTAAAAATTTTTAACATTATTTTTGATAAGATAACCATTTAGAATTTAAAATTCAAACTATAAAGCTATGCATTGGAAAATATTTCGCAAATAAATCGTAGATAACGTAAGAATTCAAATAAAAATTTTTTTCATTTTATTTTTAAAAATGTTCATAATGTTGAGTAATTGGCAAGTTTCTGGATTCTTCTGCATAAGCACCGATCCCGCTTTTTTTGAGTATTTTAGTGAAATTTTAGTACCTAATTCAGACATCCTGCTTTAGACATAAAGATTTGAGCTAAAAACCTTTTACAGTGTCTGACAGTAATAGTTTAAACTGAATCAGATCACTATTCAGCTTGTGCTAGCACTGTCAAAATCTTTGAAAAGATTTCAATGAATATAACAATGTTTCAGAAATTTTAACATCTAGAACTCTTAAGGGGTTGGAAACTGTAAAGCCTAGTACTAGTAGGCGGGATGGCGTGTAAATTCTACTATTTGATCATTCCGAAAAATGAACTGGAAAGGTTTATACATTTGCTAATTTTAATAATAAATGAGTATATTACGATATTTTAAATTATTTTTTCACCCGAATTTCCCAATAAAAGACTCCAAGCAACTAAAATAGTTCGATCTTCAGTAAACCCATCATCAAGAAATATAATACTCTTCAATTTGAAAATTTCTTAATCGATTTTTCTATTAAAAATATAAAATAGTACCGTTTTGGTCATAAAGCATTATCAAATATCACTGTCTCTTTACTTGACCTTACTGATTGACATACCACAAGAGATTGTATGTGTTAAATTGTAATGCGCTTACACTGACATTTTTTTAAATAAACACATGCACATTTTTGCCAAAAAAAAAAATATTTCATTTTGGAAGTCTTCTATTAAAGGGTAATTGTAATTCGACAGATGAACACAAAAAATATGACAGATAAAGACAAAAATTTGACAGAAGAAGATAAGAATTTGACAACTGAATTGTTTGACAATTTTTATTTTAATACCATATAGAAATGTAAATTATATGTTTGAGATCTATAAAATAAAATATCACACAATTTTAGTTAGTGAAACAAATCCTCTAAGCAATAACATATGTTATCAAACATCTACTAAAATTTGTGTCAAACAACGCTTTAATACAAAATGTTACAACTCGTTTTATCTGCATAATATCAGGTAAAAATTCTGGTAAAAAAGCTTTGGGGCTTTTCTAATAGAGTGAAAGTGATTAGCATATATTATGTTAAAACACCTATATATAAAAAAAAACTATAAAATTAAAAACCTAGCTTTAAAAACAGAAAATCTTATACTGTGCAATTTAACAATTTTATACGACGATTAACTAAGTAATAAACGATTTGTTCCAAATTTATAAAAAAAAAAAATGATTTTCATGCATAATTTTGCTTCAATTTTCCTTCAATAATTTTTTTTTTATATTGTAGAAAAAAACATTTTAATATGGTCAATTTATATTTTATAGCGTATGTAAAATAAAAATTGCACAGCATGATCTTGTCTTGTATATGCTAATAATTAATATTATCATTATGACATTTTGTGTATATTTGTAGACAATGACTTTATTTATACTACAATAAATGAGAAAACAAAACTCTGATTTCCATTAAAAACTTATAAACCCCATTTTATTCATTCATTCTTTATTAAATCATAAAATGCTTTTTAAAGTTCGAGTTTATAATCACATAAAAAAAGCAAAAACTCTTTGTTAAAATTACTATAAAAATAAGAAAAATATTTTCATTAACTACTTATTGAAATGTTTTTAAATATAAAATTAATGAGCTCTTAACATTAAATAAAATGTTCAATATTTTTATAATATATTTTGTTAAAATGTTTTGAAGAAAAATCATTAAAATTTCTTCAATCATTTATGAACAATAATGAATGGTGTAACCTATATATTTTTATAATCATTATTATTAATATGTGATTTTTAAATGAGCATGTGCTCTTAATTCATTATTGGTAACACTGGCAGTATTCTGTGTTGTCAAAAATAAAGTTTTGTACTGGTCTTTAAATCGTATTCAAATCGAAAACTAAATACAATGGCACTGCATTGTAAAACAAACAGAAACGTTTTTTCTGCATTTTGGAATACAAAATTTTGTTTTTTTGATATTGACATTTTTGTATTAAAATTGACATTGACATAAATAACATTATAAGTACTATTACCATGCTCATTCTAATTTCCAGTTTTCTATTAATTTTTTGCATCAAAGTGTCAACACAAAACGTCAAAAATTAACGCTAATTAAATATGAACTAACGTATAATGCTAATACTTATCATCAAAAGTTTGCAAAAAGCATTCAGAATTTTTTAGATGTACAATTTCCTTTTCTATACATTTCGAAAGTACATTTTACACAATTCGGAATACGTAACATTGTAATATTTTTTTAAGATGCAATACGGAACGTGATAAATCTTTAAAGTTTGCAGTTTTTGTTACAATACGGAATACTGCCACCGTCTATAATAGTAATTACAATATCTTTTAATAGTTTTATAGTTTTCATTACGTTTCTACAATATTTTACTTTAACATCTCTATTTAAAATTTATGAACTCCACCACTTAAACGATTTACAATTAAATCGAAATAATAATAATTATTATGAGGTTCAAGATAATTATCTAAGGTAACTTAATTAAATTAAACTGTTCTAAATTTATTTTTTTTTAGATTTTTTGGTTTCTAACCCCATTAATATGAAGAGACTTTTAAATTAAATTTATTACATAACCTAGAAATGAGTTCACAACACAACATGTGAATAAGAAGGTTCCAATCTATAAAAGAAGTTAATTTAATTTAATAATGAACGATTTATAAGACTTTATTTAAAATTATATAAACAGACCAACCATATGAATGTTTCTTAAATTTAAATTATATATGTGTGTACAACCTGCGCCTGAAGACCTGATTTTGTGCAAAATTTAATTTATTTCTTATAATAACGATGTGCAGATTTAAGATATTGAGCAGTTAATTTAGTAAAAAGCTGTAAATGTATAAGAATGATATTTAATGTAGGTATACAAAAATTAACAAAAGAAAACCTTGTTCAATTTTTTAATATTAAATGGGTTTTTGAACCTTTAAAGTTGAAAATGAAATTAAGTGAACAAGTTTTGTAATAAAAAATATTGTTGAAATATTTTATTCATAAATAACTAAAGTGTACATATATGTATGTATAAATAATAATTAAGTATATGAAAATATTAAGACAATGAAAACAAAATAATATAGAAGACGAAGATGAAATTAATAAAAGTAAATCATATAAACTTTAATATTAGGGATGGTAGTTAATAGTTTATTGTTACTGTGTTAATTCTTTATGGTATAATTACATAGCGTTCCATTTAAGGATGTCTATTTAAAATTCTAAAGCACCACAGGTGTATCACACTCCCTTACAGTGCACTTGAGGAGAACAGTTACCTACATTTCATTCAGTAAATAGATTAAAATTTTGTATGGGAAACAAAACTCGTAATTCATATTTATGTAATTTTTTACTATGCGTTATTCTTAATCCAAATATTATGTTTAGAGTACAATGATGCACCTAAAAATTTGACAAGTTGCAGAATTATATTTAATTACCTCCACTAAAACATGACGAAGATGCACATTAATCCACCCCAAAGACATAAACCTACTGTCAAGTCGTGTGTTTTGACAGATAGCAATTCAAAATTGCTTTTACAGGCAGCAAATTCAAAATAAGAAAATAAAGCAATTTTGATGTATGCTGCCATGAAGTTGCGTCTTTATTTCATGTGCATTTTTGCTTCACTAATCTGCATTGAAACATCTACATTGAAGCTGTTAGATTTTGTTACTACTCAAGATCATTGATTACAATACCTTACAATAGCTTACAATACCTTGCTTGATTCAATAAACGGTTTTCTATTCTAATATAATTTTTTCTACTTTTCAATATGCTTTATTGTGAACCGTGTTCCCAAATGCATAACGCAAAAGGAACACAATGCCTTCTTCATCAATCTTTTATTCATATATTATTGTCGACACAAAAAATACAACTATAAAAATTTTATTCCAAGGCACATAAAATTTGCAGCATCGCTTTCATTAAAAAATTGTAGCATACAAGCAGAAGAAGATCCTGCATATAACTAAGTAAAAAGGTGCTCAATCTAAAATTATAGCAATTATAATTAATGCCACTAAATAATAATTTCAAATACTTTTAAAGCTAAAAATTTAATAATTTCCACCCACCATTTCTACCAGTCTACTGTTGGTATTGTTAAACAATAAAATTTCAATTCAATATTAAAAAAAAAAATTATAAATTTTTATTAATTTTTAATATCTAATCATAATTTAAAAATTTTTTATTGAAATTGATTCTGCGAAATTATTAAGTAGGCATTCAAAAATAATTACAATAAATTCTTTTGAAGGCGCACTTAATAATTTAGAATAGAGCACTGCCATAACTTTTATTGGCACAATATTATTTTAATGTTACTAAAAAAATTTGTGTCATTACTAGTAGTGTTGACCTATTAAATAAAAAAAGAAAAATTTGAAATGTAAAAACAAAAAATAAATTTTATGGTTTTTGACTATTAAGAAAAAAAAATAAAATTGTTTTTCTCAAATTGAACATTACAATTTTTCGATGAAAAATCTATGAAACTTTTCCAAAATACTTACAGAGACAAGCGCATAACAAGCAAACCAATAAAACAAGCAAATGAACATGAATTTCAACATTTTCATTTCAGCAAATTCTTAGCGTACCTGTTTATATTTTTTAATACCTGACATGTCCATAAATTTTTTTTTTTATTTTTTTTTTATAAATTTTTTTTCTTAATACTTAAAAGAAGAACACCGAGCTGAGTCTCTACACACTGATAATAAACAAAAGCACCTAGAAAAGCCTAACCAAATCAACAATAACAAAATGAAGAAAATGGCAAGCAATCATTAAAAGTAGTCTCACCAAATAATTATCATTACCTAGGAAAATCCACACAAATAAGTGTGTGTTTATACACATTTGTATAAATTTTACGAGTAGTTAAAAAAAAAATTAAGGTGTGTTTTGTGCTTTCAAAATTTTTTCCATTTGGTATTTTCTTATAAGAGTGTGGTGAATTGAAATGCAACTTACCGAAAAAATTTAACAAAAAAAAAATTCCAATATTTGCAGAAAGTTATCTGCAGCTCAACAGATGCATTATTAAAAATTTACTACATATAGAAGAGAGAATGAAATAGAAATAAATGGAAAATAACATAAAACTTTTACAGTCTTAAAACCTAAATTGTTAATGTAAGAATAACAGAATAAATAACAATAAAAAAAATTTGATGTGATCAGCACATAACCGACCGCAAAGTATGGTTTCTGATTTGAAAAAAGTGCTCAACAAAATTATGAAAGTGCTCTTTAAACACTTCTTTCATATTTAAAGGGCGCTAGTATTCTTTAAGACAACATACTTAAGAAAATTGGAATTTGGCTCTTAGAAGAGATTCACTTTATGCTATCTTAATAGAGTAAGAGAGACATCCTGGAAAAGAGTAACAAAGAGAACTAAAATATTAAATTTAAAAAAAAATTCGTTAATTAGTTTCTACGATATGTAAAAAATATAAAATTAGCCGCCATTGAAAGTCCCGCTTCCGAGATCTGACATATTCAAAATATTAAGCAAACTTAGATATAAATTTGCGTGAAAATCAGTTAAATCAAAATTAAAATACACGTGGCCACACACAGAACATTCCGCAATACATTTCCGTCGAAAACTGAACGGGTGAAGTTTGGTGTCATCACATAACTTTCCTAACTGTACGCAATTCAGTTAATAATAAAAATTAAAGTTAAGAATCAATAAAAGGGTAGCCGCTCTGTTTTAACTACTTAATCTGCTCTACGTCTATAACTTTATTCTGCTTCTCAAGCTATGACCCCTCAAAGTTAGTCTTTCAGAAATTCATCCGATTTTTACATTTTGTCTTATAATTCGGAAAATTTTACAAGCAAAATTAAATTTACGTACTAATTTTAAAATCTCATTTTTTTTGGTCAAAAACTTTTTCAGTTTCCGAAATTTTTAAATACAAAGCCAATTCTTAAAAAAAAAAAACATTTTCGACAACCTTGTCTTTAACTGTTAAAATACAAATAAATAATCTATAAGATTTTTGTATTTCGCTTGTTTATTCAACCATTCTTTGATTTTAGCAGGGACGGTTTTAAATTTTCGCCCCATTTTTTCCGTTAGTTTGGTATCCTTAAAATAATATATCCATATGTTGAATAATTTTTCGAATATTCGTGAATTCTCGCGAAAAATTTTTAAAATGGTTAAATATTTACTCTTATTTTATTTATTTTGCTGATACTTTTCAGTTTTCTTACCATTTATAGGTTTGGCTATCAGGCTAGGCTAGTTTCAATAATGTAAAATATATTTTTTTCAATTTTCTTGTTTTCACAAATTCTTCTTCTTTTTAATTTTCATTTTGTTTTTTCTTCTTAATTTTAGATTACTCGAAATGGAAATTAAAAAAGTGAGATTTCTAAGAATGGTAATGGATACCAGATGAAATAAAGCAATATGTATCCAAGTATAGACCATATATGCATATTAAAAGATAAACTAAAAGAAAAAAAAAATAAAAACTAATAATAATTTTGGCTAATTATAGGTATTTGGTATTTTAACATAAATTAAAATTGTTAATAAGGTGATTATATTTTTATTAAATTTTATTGTAGTTGTTGTTCATTCCAAATAGTTGGAGTAAAATTATTGTACTCTCATACAATTATGAATTGTTACTTACATTAAACGGAATATTTTAATTTTAGATAAATGCGCTTGTATAATCTCGAAGTTCTCTACCATTACAGAATTATCGTCAATGTGCAATTCATGAGGCAATTCTCAAATATTTATAAAGTTTCTCATACTTAGTTTTGTAATCCTAGCTTTGAACATACCTACTGAAAGTCATACCGTATCCCATATTAAATAAATGTTTCCTCACCATCTTTCTCACTTTCTCTTTGTAGGAAACCGGTTGTTAAACATAATACGAGGGTGTTATCGCATTGAATAGTCCAAGTCTAGCAGTTATATAACTCATTCCAAATTATGATTGATAAAATGGATGAGAACACAGTGCAATAAATTGTATGGTTGTCAGATTTTTCAATTTTGAGATCATAATCACGATGAACTGTTTCAGTTAAATTAACTATAAGGACTTGTTTCCCGAACTTCAATTAGAAAAATTATTAATTAAAATACAAAGCGGTAATTATTGCGCTTGAGTTTATTATGATTCATTCGGAAGAGCAATTAAAAAAAAAAAACCATTACTTAAACCATGAGTATAAAATTTCGATTTCTTCTTAAGTATCAAAAGTATTTCGTATTAAAATGGTGATACAATTATCACTATATATGCCCGTATGTAATAAATAATAAATCTATAAAAAAACAAAGATAAACTTAATGAAAGTGAGGGAATTTTTAATGAACGCTTGTAAAGAGATAAGAAAATTGCAAAATAAATATTTACAACTATACTGGCAACATATAATTTAAATATTTGACGTAAAAAGTGGTTCATTTTTGTTTTTCGCACAACAATGTAGCATAAAAAATACGAAACAAAAATGTGAAGTTGAAATATATAAAAGAATTCTTTGCATTTTCAAAATTTACGAATTCCGGGAAGACTGTCAGATTAATTCAGAATCGTATTGCTTTCTAAAACATTAAAAGCTCACTGAATATATTTTACCATTTAATGGTTTCGTAAGCCAATTAGTAGTCCTATATTACGAATTATGGCTTTAACAAGGAAGCACATAAAATAATCATCAAATAACAAGCTGCATTGACTGCGTTTTTGGGCAAAGCTATTATATAATTTTTATATATTTCTATGAAATTTTATATATGTTATATACTCGTATTTTGCATATACATATGTCACTTTACTCAACGGAAGAGAAAAAATATTACTTAGAATTTTTAGTTCTCTTTTCTACATTTGTCATGTTTTCATTGAATTCCTCATTATCTCAGTTTTCAAAGCAAAATATCGAATGTTTAATTCGAAAAATAGGAAGACTTTCCATCCAATACAAATTTCGATTTTTGAATAAATTGAATATCAATCCTTTAATATGTATAAACGACCGCATTCCGACTAAATTCACGATTTTTCAAAAACTAAGGTTTACCAGAATCACCGACTATTTGCTCATTGTCTTATTCAATTCCTTCTTTTTTGAATATTTTCATTCTTCCTCAATTGTATAACCCCATTTTTTTTATCTCGCATATAGAATAAAACCAAGCAAGTTGCTTGCTATAAAATGTATTTGCATCAATTATAATGCGGAACATTTTCCTATGCAACAATGTTGCTTTATTATTACATAACAATAAATAATATGATCAAAAGCAATTAAAATAGAGAGAAAATGAAAAAAAAAAAAACGATAAAGACAAGATCACAGCATAAGATAGTAAGCGCGCAATCTATATAAAAAAAATATTGTTCTAAAAAAATAATTTGTATGTTTTCGAACATACACATGTACAATTGTATACAATGTTGTAAATATTGATGTTTTCCTTTATTGAGCAATAATTTATCTGATCGATTCTTTGATAATCGATGTATGTACATATACTTTTATTACAATATGTGAGTATGGTAAGAAAATTTTGCAATAAATTTAAAAAATATTTATTTAGGAAACAGAATTTTTATTTTTCCTTCATTTTGTATTTACTCTAAAATTATATATTGTTGGTATGAATTATGCTATTCTAGTAACATAAATTTCGTATGGTAACATCTCATTTAGAATATCTTAGAAAATACAAATAAGATTAGCTATGGAGAAAATATCAAAGACTTCAAATCTTGTCGAAAAAATTTTGTTTTTTTTTTTTTAATTTTTTCCTAAAAGTCATAAATTTTCTAAAAAAAAAAAAATCATTTTTACATGGTCGTACACACTTTTTATATTATTCGAAGATATAGAGTAGGTAGGTATATGAATAATGTACGAAATAATTGTAAGGTTTACATTGTAACATTGCAGATTTATGCAAGAAAGCAAGCATGTAAGATTTAATTTTATTTTCTATAAATTTTATGACCGCGAAATTTTGTTCAGTCTATACAACACAAAAATTAAATGGACACATTAAAAACAAGTTCATAGACACAAAAGCGTTATACACAAATATATAACTATAACAGCAATAGTAACAGTTATACATAGCGTATAACAGATATATATCTAAGATAATTAATTTCAATAACCTATTACAAATAAAATTTATAATTAGAAAATTTCGATATATTTAAGTTTAACATTTAAGAAATTTAGAATAATTGTAAAAATTATTTCTAAAGTTTCGTTGATTACTCAAAACATACACTAAAGTATTGTTTAATGAAGAATAGCCTAGGCATATAAACAATAAACTAAAATCATTTTGCTTCCAAATTTAGTGAGCGGTCCGGTTATCATTGTTTTAGTTCTGAAATCTAATTGCTCATCAAATCCAATTAATAACTGTTATAATAAACATATTTCACTTTAATTTTTTTTTTTAATTTTTAAAATATTTGTGTTCTAAATTCAATTTTTTTTTTGCATTGTTATTTTGCAACCATTCCCTCAAAACACCTATATAAATAAAAATAATCTTATCTAAAAAAAAAAAATTCGAACAAGAATTTTCAATTTCAAAAAACTGAAATTTAACAAAGAGCAACTGTTATACTTGAAGTAAACGTGAACAAATACACAAAATTATTTCTTGATAAAAAAATAAAGAGTGCGAGTTTGGTATATGGTAAAAAAACACCAAATTTTAATCCATAGTATTATATTGGAAATTCCAAATACAAGTCATTTAAACTTCATCGACATTTTTTAGAAACGACGGCAGATCTGACGGTTTGACTATAAAGACCAATACAATAACTTTCAATTTTATAGGTGTGAAAGTAATAGCAGAAAAAAAAAGTTGTTTATCATGCTTTTATATATATAAAAAAAAAGAACAGAAAATGCAAAAAAAAAAACAAAATTAGGAAATCAAGTAATGAAATTAAAAAATTTTGTCCCGAAAAAATTTTCTTTTCTACATTTTATAAGTACTGAGAGCGATTTTTAATCTCACTTTCCTCAAAAAAAAAAAAAAAAAAAAACAATTTAAAATTGCTTGTACTTTTTTTCTTTTTTATTTTTTTTTTTTGTGTTATAATTTATTGCGATAATGTTAAACAAGTTTTAATTGAAAATTTTCAATTTTCAAAAAAAAAAAAAATATTTGGCGTGAAATTTTCTAAGTGATTTCTAAGCGTTTTATTTTCTTTTTTTTATTTTTTTTTTACTTATAATTGATAGATGTTTACCTTTTAGTATGTATTCAAAATATAACTGTTATACAATATCTATTATTTCATTCATAACAATAAAAATAGAACCATCTACCGGAATAAATGTGCATGACTAGTGTTTCATTTATTTTTTATATGTACAAGCTTATACAAACAGTGGGTATTATTATTGATGTAATATAAGTATAACAGTTCTAGGAATGTTATACTTTTCAGAGATATCTTATAAACCCTTAAATGAGAAGCATGAATACCCTTAAATATTTATGCTACGTTCTTTTTGCAGGAATATAACACATAAGCATACAACTCTGGAGTAGTTATTTAGTAGAACCAGCAATATTTGTTCAATAAATTTATATAATTCGACATATGACGACTATTTCTCGCAAAAAAAAAAATTTTCTTAGAAATCCTTTAGTTTACGTGATCAACTTAAATATATATTTTTCTTTAATGCTGATGGTCAATTTATCTCTTCATTTCAGCTTCAATTTTCAATATGTTTATTTACTTTTGTTATATTTTTTCTGTTTTTTGCTATTCCCCATATTTTTTTTGCATTTTCAATCGTTTTGTGTTAAAAATTAATGTTTTGGTCCGCCTTCTTGTCTTACATAGTATCTAAATGTTTTTTTTTTTCAGATTTTTTTCTTCTCGTTGCGATATGATTTTGATTTCTAATGAATAAAATGTTTGCGATTAAAGACCATTTTTTTTATGTTCCAACTAACATAATTTCATGTCTGCATTTATCTCCCATGTTTGGAACAAAAAATTGAAAAACTAGAGTAGAAAATCAAGTTTTTTTTCTTCTAAGCATATAGAAAACAAGACAAATTTTTTTAATATTTTATAGCACAAAAAAAAAGGAAAAAAAATAGTTAAGTATAAATGATTTGCAATCAGCCGGCTATTCAGCTAGTTGGTCAATTAAGAAGAAATAAAATTTCAAAAATCGCCATATGTTTAACAGCAAATTAAAAACTCGCTTCTCATTTACTTTATTTTAAAAACTAAACTCTTGAATTGAATTTATTTTCACTTTTATTTTTTCTATAATAAAAATAAAAGTTATTTTTTAACTATATTTGATCGCATTTTGCAATATTAAAAATTTAATACCAAAATAGCAATGACATCGAATGCGTCAAATGAAATTCAATTTCATTTGAATTTTTTTTTTTGTTTTTTTTTCTACTTTTAATAAAGATTGCATTAAAATTAATTTTATATCAAGTTTTTGCCTAATGACACAATTATTTTTAAAATGGTAATTTTAAATTGAAATTTGAGTAAAAGAGGTAAGCTATAGTAGTGCAAGCTGAAATAGCATCAACAAGAAAATGAAAAGAAGTGGCGTTATCGGTGTTGACACTGCTGACAAAGTTGTACAAATTTGGCTTGTGATTGTCATTATTTATTAAAAAGTTTGTGTTAAATTTGGATTTTTAAGATTTTCCTGTAGCTTCTTATACTAATGAAGCTGCCGTTTTGAATACATTTAAATTACAAAACACGTCAACTTCAAACATGTAAGAATACACATACGTATATGTATATATGTATAATTCATAAAAACTGTACACTGTAAAAAATTCATGCAAAATTGCTAAAAAACATAATAATTCTTACTACAATTAATGCAGTATATACGCTATAGCATATTAAATTTTACTCGATTTGAGAGTAATTTTGCAGTTTACTCGATTAGCGAATAAATTTACGACAAAATCGAGGAATATTAATGCTTCGTAGTAATTTTACTCTGAAAGACGGTAATAATCATGGATCAAGTTGAAAATTACTTCAAAGTAGAATAAAATTTTCTTTGTGAAAGTGATTTTAGTTTTTTACGAAGTATTTTTTGACATATTACTATTTTGTAGAGTAACATTTTTTGACCAAGTCATCATTTTTGAATTTCTTCTCAGTTTGAATATAACTTTGGTAAAAATTTTGGGCAAAATTCCAATTTATTTCATATATCAGGAAATTTTCAGGTAATTGTTATACATAAATGCAATAATTTGTATATTCGTCATATTAAACTCAAGTTGAATAAACGGCAACACTTTTTATTGTTCTTTTTCCTATACTTTTCTCAAAAAGTGGTAAAACACAAATTATTCATGTGTCCATTGTTACCGTCTCAACATCAACATTACCGTCTCACTGTAGCACTTTGTAATTAGAAATAAAATATACCAATATACTTCATATTTGTTATTGACTTTGCTTGTGAGTACGAAAGTTTGATTATAGTTACCAACATGATTCTATATTAAATTAAAATTTGTAATACATCTTCAAACTGCTTTCTACTTGAAATAATATTTTTAAAAGATGTTAATTGATTATTTTAATTAACAAATTCAGATTAGCAGCATGAAAATGTTCGTGAACGTGTCAGGCTCCATTTACGTCAAAATGTTATTATACATTTAAAACGAATCAATGTCTCACAAAACAATTAATAAATTTAACAAAATTAGAACATTTATGAGAAAAATAAACAGAATCTATCTGCTAAGTAGAGAAGAACATGCAAAGGGTACAATCCCGCTGATATTTTTCACTTAAATGTGTTAATTAATAATAATATTAATATTTTTTTAAATACAGAGACGAACACACAAAATTTCTAGTAATAATCTAGCATATAAAGACAAGTTTTATATTATCAGAAAATTCAATTAACAATTCAAAGTCACTCATGACAAAATTGTCATTAAAAGTGGTTCATTAACGCATTAAAAAGCTATGATAAGTGAGCAATGTAAACATACGATTAAAAAAAATAAATAGAAAAATAGGCAAATGGAAAAATTGTTGACTATTTTTGTTTTAAATGAAAAGTGAAAACCATAAAACTTTCTTCCCATATTCGTCATCGGATTTAACCATAAGATATTTTTATTTATAATTATGAATCACAACTTTATTTAGAGTGAAATTCAATTGCTGCGCATCATAAAAGTAAAAAAAAAATTTTAATTGCGATTAATGTAATTTGCCCATATAATTTTATTTGGAATTCATAATTACTCGTTCAAGATCAACATTAATGGCTTTTATAGTTATTATTTTTTTTATAATTAAAGATAAATTAAAAAACTGGGTTTCTTTTTTCAATATTATCAGACTGGATTTCGAAAGAGATCAATTTCTAAGAATTTCAAAATGTTTCAAATTCTAGGAAACTGGAATGATTTTTATATATTAAGCCTGAAAATTAAGCGTGAAAATTAATAAAATTACCTATATGAAACAAAAAGGATCGGTGCACATTTTTCTGTAGTATGGAATAAAATATCATATTTGTCTGATTTAGTTTGAGTTCAGAAGATACACCAAAAAATTTAGTAGTCTGAATTGAATGGAAACATAACATTCTCTCAAATCTGAAATAAAAATCTTGGCATTCTACCGCATTTGGCAACATTAACTTTTTAACAATAACTAAGGCCATAAAGAAACTGTCATATCTGGCCAAGTAGCAAATATTTACATAATATGTTAAAAAAATTTTTTTTTCTTTGAATTGGCGAGTCACGTCCTAAACAATATCAAAACAGGTAATTAATTATTTAATTTAGCGTTTATCATCACAAGGAAATTCCCTGCAAAAGCAAAACTCCAGAACGCTTTTGTTATTCTTGTTTGTTCCATTCACAGTAAATGTTTGTTAAATTTTGAAATGTACATTCATAATCGCATTCTTATAATTCTGGAATATCGTTGTATATGATAGTGTCCAATCACTTACAAACACATATATTAATAATACTGTATTTAAAACAGTGTTCTGACAAAATCAAAAATACCCTATAATTAATTAATAGTCGGTCTTCAAAATTAGCATCTGAAAGTTTGTTATTACAACAGTAAAATATCTCCATTTTCTACATACATAAGTGCAGAAAATTTATTTGAATGCAAATATTTTCGTAATTTTCGTTTGACATTACAAGGAGAACTTGGATAATTCAGGGTTAATGCAATAAATCTACCCTAGAGGTCAGTCACTACGTATGCAAACAGTGATAGTTTTAAATTTTGAAATTTTGATTTTCCTTGAAATTTCGCAGCAAAAATCGGGGTATGCGTATTGTAATTTTAAATTTATATTTTTCTCTTGTTCTTCTTTTTCTTATTTTATTTCAATAATTTTAGTAATTTTATGTTTTAATCGGTTCTTTCTTTTTTTTCATATATATTTTTTAAGTATTTCACTTTCATTATACCTTATCTTTTCACCTTGAGTAAATTTCACTTTTTTTCTGATTTAAAAACACCTGTATTACACGTATATATGCATAATCATTAATACTTTGCAATAAGTATAACGTTCGTATGAAGCATTAAATTAGTTCAACCGTTGTTATTTTATAAATTTTCTTCTGATAAAATTTTTGTTATTTTGTATGCGTGTGTGTGTGTGTTGGAATATATTTACATGTGTATGCAATTTATTTTGCTATTTTCTATTTTGTGTTTTCCTCGATTCAGAGCTTATGTTTCAGAGCGCAAAATATCAGATTGTCACATAATAAAATTTGTATGTATGCAGGGGAAACAAAAACAAAAATATTTATCGGATTTTGTTAATCGTGATTTTTTAAATATAATAAAAAAATCACGAATTTTCTAATTTTCATTTTGTTTTGTTTTTTTTTGTTTATTTTGAATTTAATATATAAAAACTTTTTAAAGAATATCAAAAAGAAGAAATAATTATGATTGAAATGTGTAACTTAAAACAAAATTAAGACAAAAATATTTGAGTTTTGCATTTAAAATTTAAATTTATAATTAAATTACATTCCGGAAGTTTTAAATTACAAATTTATATACAAATTTTATTATACATGAAATGGGTAGTCAAAATAAATAATTTGACAAGTTAATTTTATGAGTATGATTGAAATGTGATGACCATATTTACTCTGAACATAAAATATCAAAGATGTTTTTAATCTTCAACTTTTTAAACCATAAAACGATATTTTTATGTGAATAAGACTGTTTAGTATTAGTAGGGTGTATAGAAATTTTAAAATGTCACTCGAACTGTCATTTTCTGATTTTACTGGAAATGTTCTAAAAACAAATCTGGCTTTAAAATTCTTAATACCAATTTTGGTACTAGCTCAAAAACAGAAAATTTAGTATCATAAATTCGTATCTTGTCAAGTATAACAATTTTTACATTTTGTAAATTACCATATTAGATACATGTATGTACATCTTAATCCTTAATAGGCAAAGTTATTTAAGAAAATATTTTTTATATAACTTTGTGTTTTCATTTAAATGTACATACATACATACATCAATTGAATAAAAAATACTATAAAAATCTCATAAAAAATTCAATTTAAATTGGCCGCAAATGAACTTTTCATTTTATTGATTAAACTGTATTTTACAAGTGATTATTACATTGTATAACAAAATTTTATTAAATAAATCTTATTTTATTTTATAATTTAGTGTATATAGTAATCAACATAACCTAATCAGTTATGTCATATTCAACTGTCATATATATACATTTTTTTCAATTTTTAATAATAAATTGTGAATAAAAATTCAAAATAGTGAAAAGAAAAATATTAATTTAAAAAAATTTACAAAGTTATTTACAAAAATAACGTGATTGAAAAAAATACAGGCATTTTTCTTTAAACTTTAAGCAAAAACATATGTGAATTTTTTATTTATATACTTTGTATTTTGTGAATTACAATGCAACATGGTTGCATCAATAATAGAGGGTGTTGTTACGAACAATAAACTGTTAATATGAATATTTTTTCTATTTTGCTGTGTTATTAAATTATTATACTTTACTGTTAAATCTAGATGACGTATACCAGCAAATGACTTGAAATTTGTTTTATTTTTTTTTCGCTTTTTTTGTTTCATATACATATATAAATTAATAAATTAATATTATGAATTTACAAAGATATTTTGTGCTGCGTAAGTTTATTCACAGTTGGAATTTAATGTAAAACAATTAAAAGAAAAAAAAAGTTTGAACTAAAATATTTAGAAAAGCGTTCAGAAAATAAGCAAAAGGTATTTATTTTGAGTTTTTACGAAACAAAACAAAAGTTACCGTTTATTGTTTTTATTGTCATAATTCTGACATCTTATGTGACCAGTTTCTGAAAATCGGCAACACTTCATGTATTAAAGCTTTCAAGTAATGACAACACTGAGTTTTTACATAGTCTAAAAAATTACAAATTACATATGTGTAATAAATTACGTCACACAATCCTAAAACAAAAATGTTTACTATTACTAAATATTATCTAATCGGGAAAAAAAAACTATAGATGTCAGTAGTATATAAATTATCACTTTGCATTTCAAAAATTATGCAAACATTCTCTTAACTCTCCACACATTTTATTGGAGATAAAAACAAAATTTTATTTTCTTTTTATCACCTAAAGCGACCCTACTACAGGCTTGACAATCAATTATCGACAATAAAATAAATTAATCATTTTATTTTTGTAGTGTTTTTTATACCCTGCACTTCGTGAAGGTTATATTAACTTTGGTATGGAGTTTGTAACTACTTGAAGTCATCTGCGGTATGGACATACATATATATATATTCTTACTCAGCGTAAAATTCTGAGTCGATTTAGACATGTCCGTCTGTCCGTCCGTCCGTCCGTCCGTCCGTCCGTCTCTCCGTCCGCCCGTCCGTCCGTCCTTCCGATCGCACGATAACTCAAAAACGAATAATGCAATCGACACCAAACTTTCACAAGTTTTTTCTTTTGTGCCAAGGACGAGCCCTATTGTTATTGGACTAATTCGGACAACGGGTTCGGGTAGCTGCCATACAACTCAAAGAGTTTATTTTAAATATTTCAAAAAACAATAAAGGTATAAATATAAAATTTTGTATACATGTGTCCAATTATATTCTACACATGCTCTAAAAATTATAATAGGATAGCTGCACCGGTTCGGGTGGGTGCCATACAACTCCAACAGCAAATTTTTTATATTCGGAAAAATAATAAAGTCAGATTCATGAAACTTGGCAGTCATGTGTCCAATTATAGGTCAAATATATTTGTGAAGTTTTAGAGGAATTGCTTGACAGGTTCGGGTACCTGCCATACAACTCCAGAAGCTAATTTTAAATATTTGGAAAAATAATATAGTCAGATACATGAAACTTGACAGTTGTGTGTCGAGTTATAGGTCAGATATATTTCTGAAGTTTTGGTGGAATTGCTTGACAGGTTCGAGTACCTCCCATACAAGTCTAAAAGCTTATTTTAAATATTTGGAAAAATAATAAAGTCAGATGCATGAAACTTGGCAGTTGTGTGTCCAATTATAGGTCAGACATATTTCTGAAGTTTTGATGAAATTGCTTGACAGGTTCGGGTACTTGCCATACAACTCCAAAAGCTTATTTTAAATATTTGGAAAAATAATAAAGTCAGATGCATGAAACTTGGCAGTTGTTTGTTGAGTTATAGGTCAGATATATTTCTGAAGTTTTGGTTGAATTGCTCTACAGCTACGAGTAGCTCCCATAGAAGTCCAAAAGTTTAAATATTTGAAAAAATAAAATCAGATTCATGAAACTTGGCAGTTGTGTGTCCAGTTATAAATCAGACATATCCGTGAAATTTCTATAGAATGGTTTCACAGGTTTGAGTAATTGCTATACAACAACGAGAGGTGCAGGGTATAAATCAATCGGTTTATACCGACTGAAACGTTTTTACTAGTTTTTATTTTATTTTAATTTTCAGTGAGGCTACCGTAAAATTCATTCACATTAAAGCTTTGAAAAAATTTGTTGTTTTTTTTGTTTTTTTACTTCAAACAATTTAAACAAAATCGATTGAAA
Source organism: Condylostylus longicornis (assembly GCF_029603195.1). Taxonomy (NCBI): domain Eukaryota; kingdom Metazoa; phylum Arthropoda; class Insecta; order Diptera; family Dolichopodidae; genus Condylostylus; species Condylostylus longicornis. The sequence continues at coordinate 5,398,669 of NW_026577982.1, forward strand.
TTTTTTTGCAATTAAATTTCATTTAACAAAATCATCGACAAACATCGATTTCGAGTTTATGTAAAAAAAAACAAAAATGATTCATGATATTTCAGATAGATTTTATGTACTTTGTATCGTTTACAGATTATCAGCATGCTAAAGAAAACGTCAAGAAAAAAAAAACAGAAAAATGATAAAATTGATAGAAAACGGAATGCGTTTCGCTTAAGATTTTCTTAATGAAAATTTTTATTAAAATTCGCATGCATACACTCACACACACTTGCATGTTATTTAAGTAGGAGTTAATGATTAGATAATTGTTGAATATCATGTTGAGTTTCAATTGAAATTAAAAATTGATACGGTTAAAAATTTACAAGAAAATAAAAATAAACTACGAAATAAATTAAAAATTATTTAAATTTTATTCAAGTTGACAATCGATTAATAACGAATATAAAAAAGAACAAATCTCTTACATAATTATTCTCACCATTTTTATGGTGAATTAAAGTAAAAGTGTTCAATATAATTTTTCGTTTTCAGCTTTATTAAAGAACAAATTTTGACAAACGAATAAAAAGGAAATTATGTGAGCGCTATCTGTACACTTAAAATCCTTACTAGTCAAAATGGAAATGAACTTATTGCTTGAACTTTGACTTATTATCGCCAAGAAATTAAACTCTTGTATCTTACAAAATGAGAAAAATAAGCCTATAATTTTTCTCTTCACGCCCGTTGAAGAGAAATAAAGAAAATCCGTTTGTCGCAATTTTTCCACATATTTTTTTTCAATTTGATTTTAGTTTAGCAAATTTTTCATTATTTTGGAAGATACAACAGTATTTTTACTTAAATTTTAATTATTTAAATTAACGTTTTAATAATTTTGTTAAAAAAACCGAAGAAATCCGAATTTAATGTTTAAACTCCGACTACTCCGAATAATATTTCAAATACTTTATTTATTTAAGAAATTTGCAATTATCCACAACAATTTGAATGTAACTTATTACATTGAATTGCAATCAATTCCAAATATTACACAATTCATTACAAAAAGTAATTGATTACATTTTTCGTTACATGGTTAATTACAATAAGAAATTTTACAGCATTCCAATGTCCTCTTAAAATATAATATAAATTTTGTAGGTGCAAAATCAATTTAAATATACACATGTGCATATATACAAAATTATTTATTAATTTAAAAAACAAAAAAAAATTATATTTTTTTTATAGTTTAAAATTACATATTTTTCACATCATAATTCAAAAAATTTCAAAAATTAAGTGATAAATCTTTGTTAGACTATATATGAATTTGTAATTAATCACAAAAATTCCGAATACTTTAAATATATGTACACATAGTGTGTATAAATTACAACATATTATTATCTTATGTACTAATATGTAAGTATATAAAGCAGTTTTACCTTCTGCAGTAAAATAAAACGTGAATACACGTATACGTGGTAGAAATAAAACGCTTGGCTCATGCTGATTTTTCTATTTTCTTTGAATACAAAAATCAATTAATTTAAAAACAAAAAAAAAATAAAATGTTGGCTTTCGAAATTCAAATAAAATTTTACACACAACATGTTAATTACCATGTGGTGAATTTTTTAAGAGCACATATTATATACAAAAAAACCGACATTAGGACAACCAACTTAACTAATCCAACTTACTTAAATTAAGATAAGAGTATATGTAAAATTTTGGTAGTACTAGTTTTCAGTTTGTTTTATAATTTATTTACAATGAGTAGGTTCCAAAAATGTAAAAGAATAAAAATTAATATTTTTATAGTTTTATGTAAATTTTATTACTTAGGAAATAAAAAAAAAACAATAAAAATTATTTAAAATACAAACTGCATTTTATTGCAGTAGTTTAAAAAGGTAGCTAATATTGCCTTTTAAATTAACAAGAATTTGGATAGTGTTATACTAGATATTTTGAATAAATGGGCTTATGTATGCTTGTATATACACTTAAATTAAAAAAAATTAATTTTGAAAAATGCAATTAACTGTTTTTCACAATAGAGCCTTCATATTAATATTGTTGTTGCACATAATGACAACGTTTTGAAGTTTATTTCAGTTAATACAAAATTTGTGAAGTTATAACAGTACTTTAAGATTTTCTAGCAAATTTGCAATCTAAAATTTTGGTGTATAAGTCCTAGTATCAAAAGTTCTTTAAATATTAATCACAAAAATATGAAAAAAAATTCAGAGCTTTTTTACAAAATTCTTGAATATACTTAGTAAATCTGTATAAAAGTGTTCCTGTAGTATGCACTAAATATATGTGATTACCCCATTGTTAAGATTAAGAAAGAGTGCTCTGATACATAAATAGATATTATAGTTTTTGGCAGCCATATAAATTCTGAGTTCATTTAGCTGTCTTTTCCCATTCTTTTAAGTGATAATTCGAAAACTAATTCAACTAGGCTCATAAAATTTACACATGTGTAATAGAATAGAAAACATCGCAAAGAAGACACAATCAACGTTACCTTCTTGCATTTTAATTAATTTTAAAAAATTTAAATCCAAAATTTAAATTAAACTCATAAATTGCGTGCAATCACTATTTACTACACATTTCTTACATACTCATTGGCATTTATACTAGTGTAATTTATGGATCTCAGATCAGTTTATATTTTACATTATTTAATCTCATATTTAAATTAGTACAGGTTAACTTATATACAATTAATTAAAAACAGATTCCAAACAGTTTCTCATCTGATTTGATTTTGTTAACAAAAATCAATTGAGATAAGCCAAACCTAATTTGAACAATATTAAATTTACCTAAAAAAACATACACACTTCATTGTATGATATCAAATTTTAACAACTGTGTCGTTAAATATACGCAAATTTGCAAGTATAAATTTACAATATAATGCAAAAACCCACAGAATTACATTACAATAATGAGTTTGTTAGATAATTTTTCATTATAAATTTAAATTTAGAGAATAAAAGCACATGCATTCTAAATTTTGTTTAAATCTCATAAGATAAGAAAAATTTTCAATAATCGAAAAAATATGCAAGAATGTTACCCAATCTTATGCACAATGCTTTTTTCCGAATTAAATATGCAGAATATTACAAAATTTCAAAATCACTTTATTAATTCAATTTCCAGCCAAAGTAATAGAATCGATGAGCCAAATCACAATTCAATTTCCATATTATTTAATAAAAATTTCTAAAATTATTCGAATTTCAATGAATTTATAATGAAATTATTGCAGGGACTTGCGGGTTACAAAAAAAAAAAATCTGATGTGGTCAGCACATAACCGACCGCATTTTGTATTGTCTAGTTAAATGAAAGTGTTACAGAATGTTATAAAAATGTCTGTTAAATACTTCTTTCCAATTTTTAGGACATTAGTAAGCTTATAGTTAACATACTTAGAAAAATGTAAATTTGGCTCTTAGTAGAGTTTCGCTTTGTGCTACCCGAATTCCCTGAAATGCTCGCCAGTTAGTTTCGCTAACAACCAGAACTCAAATATCAAATTTCAAGAAATTCCATCAATTTGTTCTGTGGATATGGTGAAAAATGTAAAATCGACCCGCAAATCAGTTCTCGAGGCCTGATCTTTCCAAAAAAGTTATATGTTCATTGCTTTAATATGAGGAATTCATATATTAAATTTCAATGAAATCGGTTGATTATTTCTCTTTATATACACAAAAGTGTATGTTTGGCCCGTAGTAAACGTCTAGTTGCCGATGCCTGATCTTTCCAAAAAATTTACATGTTCATTGTTTTAATACGGGGAATTCATATATTGAATTTCAATGAAATCGGTTGATTACTTCTCTTTATATACACAAAAATGTATATTTGGCCCGTAGTAAACGTCTAGTTGCCGATGCCTGATTTCTTCCAAAACATACGAATTTTTGCGGACGGTCGAGCTGAGCTTATATATAAAATTTCAAGTAAATCGGTTGAATATTTTCTTCAAAATGTTCAAAAATGTAAAACAGGCCCGCTAAAAAGTGCAGTTCCCGAGGCCTGATATATACCAAAAGTTGATCGATCCGTGCCATGGTGGAAACAAACTTACATATAAAATTTCATCAAAATCGGTTTAGCCGAACTTGAGATACACGCGTGCACACACAGACCGACAGACCGACAGACCGACAGACCGACAGACGGACAGACCGACAGATCGACAGACCGACAGACCGACAGACCGACAGGTTGCTAAAAATAGTTTATTTACACTTCCCTACTATGGAGAAGTACGTTCCCACCGAAAACTCGATATGCAAAATTTGTTGCCATCACATAACCTACCTATTGTTTACACAATACGGTCGGTAATAAATGCATGTGCATTTGTATAAGTAAATTCTAAAATCAATTAAAAAATTCATAAAAATGGTAATATAAGGAAATTTTCGAAATAATAAGAAAAAAAAAAATAAATTTGGAAAATTATATCAGGAGACCAATTGTTTAACCAAATTTAGATTTTCATATTTTAGATAAATTTTTTTTTTCGGTTTTTCTTTGAGAAAATTTTAATTGTTATACATAAAATTTTTGTTTATTTATGGTTTTATAAGTATGTAGTATGCAAAAACAAAATTTATTATATAAGTTGGATATGATTATGTAATAATAATTTTATTATTCATAGTTGAATGCAAAAGGGAATTATGTATATTAGAAAAACTTAATATGAAAAGCACATAACCGTGAGCATTATTAAAGTGTTGTGTAAGATTATTAAACTTTCCTTTAAATATTTTCCGATTAATTCATTTAACTTTAGTTAATGGATTTAGAAAAATATAAATTTTGGTTCTTAGAGGTTTAATTTCCTTAATTCGATTTCTCTGCAAAATTTTCCAGTTAAATTTGTCAACAATTAAAACTCAAATCAAAAAATTCCGTCATTTAGTCTGTAAGTTCCTATGATCAAACATATAAAATCGGGCCGTATAGTAAAATCTTAATCGCTGACAACTGATTACACCCCAAAAATTTAAGTGACAAAATTGTTTTGGTAGCGTTGAGTTATTGATCTATGGATACGTTGTTTCATTTTTATAAAGATGAAGAAATACAAAATTCGTTATTACGCCGAATAATTCCAGTTTCCAAAACTAACAGTTAGATTTTTTTGAAATTGCAGACAATTCACAGAATTTTGAGTTTGAATTAATTGAGATTTATAAAAAAATTTTTTGATCATTACTAAAATATTTTAACAATAAGTATTCAAAGAATTTCAAAAATTCAAAATTGATGTGGGTATGATATTAAAGGTCAAAATTAAATTAAATACCAAAGCATTATAAATTAAATTTTCTTACAAAAAATATTTAATATTTATAGTTGAATAAGATTTGGGAAAAAATGTTATTCTAAATTGTTTTAGTGTTGATATTGGAAAAATTAACTGATTAACACATGATTTGATTTTCATATCAAAAAGTGAGAAGTATAAAAAATTCTTAACTCTTCAAAATACTATATAGATATACAATAAATCTAACAAGCATTTCAAATATAAAATATAAAATAGCAACTGGAACCCAAAACAATAAAAAACAAATTTCATTATATTCGCACTTGCAACAAAAAAAAATATAAAAATTCTTTATAATTTTTCGGGTATCTCTTTCAATTTTTTGTACATTTTATATACGATATTATGCAATAAAATAAACGACCCTGCCGAAAAATTTTATACACATGAAAATTCAATTGAAACGTGCTTTTAAGAGCCAAAATAAACTTTTGTTCATAACACGGTTTTTTTTTTGTTTTTTATAATACAAAACATATTTTTTCAAGCTTAATAACAATTCAATATTAAATAAAACAAATCAAAATGCTATAAGAAACCACTTAAAATAAAAGGTTTCTATTTATAAATAACTAAATTCGAACGAAACCAAAAGTTTATGAAGTAGTACATTTCCCTTGAAAAATTGAAAATATTTTGTTAAAAAAAAACCAAACTTTTACCCGAATTATTCTCATAATTTTACTAAAAAAAATTTATTTTACAATAAAAAATGATTGCATACTTTTAGGACGAAAACATAAAATAAAGGAAGCGTTAGCACAACGGTCGAATTTGACGACAAATTAGATAATAAGACTTAGGGCTATTTGCTCTTATGGAAACTTTCGAGAAATAAATAAGGAGCCGAAAATTCAAATTGTGTTAATTTTGAGTGGCAAATAGCTTTTCGCGAGTAACTGCTGGAAAAAATAACTTCAAAAAATTCAAAAATTATATTCGTATTATAATGATTTTCTATGCTGTTTTACGATATAAGAGGCAGACCGCTATTTTCTGATATAGTGAGAAAGTAATGGTGCAATAATTTTTTTCAAAAAGTTTTATGATATTTAAAATTTTTATGAAAGTAGTTGATGATTTCGACACAATGAATTATCAGAGAATGGGATTTTAAGGAATTTTCGGATAAATTTTCGGATAAATTTCTTAGAGAGAGAAATATATGTAACAATGCTTCTCACAAAAATTTTATATAAAACTTCAGTTGCTCAAAATTTCTACATTAAAGGGTAGTACAAGTTTTGCAAACAAACACACAGATGAGTAAAACATCAGGCACACAAAATGAAACTAATCAGCACATTTTTTTTCTAATGTTGTTGGAAATTTGCTAATAAATAAAAATCCAAAAATTCTATTTGCGCTGAAGTAACTTTTCATGAGCAATTAACATTGGATTTAAACCGCAATAATTCTTCCTTACCACATTTAATGAAAAAAAAAAACTGCAATATCACCATTCATCATTGCTATATCATGCTTAAATTGTTTAAACACCACCTAAACTTGTTAAAAAAAAATAATCGTCACAAAATGATCATGATTAACTACACATATCTATATATACACACAAGTAAAAATACCACAATTGAAAATACACCAAAAACCTGTCAATTAATCCATAAAATCAAAACAATGAACGATTATTTTTTCTTAGAGGCGTTTATGCCTCGTCTCTTTGATTTTAAACTTAAAAAACAAAAATAAATGCTAAAATCTTTAATACAAAAAAATCTTCTTTAATGATTTTTAATAAAAATGTACTTAAATACCAAATCGTCTACACATTCTCTAAATAGAATGTGATTTTGTCTATAAAATGAATGAATGCATGTTATTTCTAACCAAAAATCAACTCACATGTCATGATAATTTTTTAGCGTTTCAGTATTTTTTTAACATAGGCACAATCATAATAATACGAAAAAATAATAGTAATGAGAAAAATCGCATAAATTTGGAAAAAAACCTTGAATCTAAAATTTATCACAAAGATTTTATTACAGTAAATAAAAAGTTTTTAAGTTAATTTATTTTATTAAAATAAAAGAGGGTCCAGAATCACAGAATAAAAGTTCAATTATATTTATTGAAATTTGAGATTTTTCTATCTAATTCTCTATTTTAGAATAGCAAAAATTTAATTAAAATTTAGCTAAAGAATAGTTTTTAATATGTGAGCTTATTAAGTTCAAGGTTTAAGGAAAATAATTGAGTTTTTAAAACAGTAATTGAGTATAAAGATTCTTTATAATTGAGTATAAAGAAATGTTAAGAGTTTTACTTTGAAAAGCTATCAAAATCATGAATCGTCATCGACTACCAATCTATGGTCCATCTAAAAAATATGGCGAAGTCTGCCATGTCTACTTGGAAAAGGACGAAACAATAAAGCATTTATTGTGCGAATGGGAGGCGGTGGATTGCTAACAACTGAGATGAAGATCAGAAGGGACTTTGTGACAACTTTGTCTCACGGCTTGAGGCGGCTACTATACTGAAATGTCAGGGCCCTAGATATAGTTCTAATGTAGGAAGTAAGAAGGGCTTAAGGGTCTCGCTCCCCTATGGACGAAAAAAAAATCAAATGCTCGGGTCTTAAAAATTTTCAAACCAATCATCCTATGCTACACAATTCAACAATGTATACAAGCCGAATTTTGTAAAAACCCTTTATTACTGCAATTTTAAAGTTACTATTTTTAGAATTATGGTTTATTCTGAAAATTTGGAAAATTATTCTGCGGAATTTATTCTGAAAATTGTCTATTTATGTAATTAGCTATTATAAATATGATTTTGAATTTAATTTGAAGTGTAAAATTCAATTTTCATATTTATTTTTTAACTTATGAGAAATTATTAATTTAATTTTGCTGGTGTTAATAAAATTTAAACTCACCATCGAAATAATAGCGACAACACCCTGAAAACATAAAAAAAAAACAAGTGGTTAATAAATATTATTGGGAAAAAAATCAATAAAAAATAAGAGCTATTTTTAAGTTTCTAAAAAATATTCTACAAATTATAATCATTAATAAGTTTTTAAATTTTTATATAAGAGATAATGATATGGAAATTGAAAACCACATTGTGACAGGCTGACCTCCATAATATGATAAAATGGGAATTATGACGAATTTAAGGAAGCAAATGACGACAATGCCTTTCGTCCAATTTTCGAGAACCAAATTGACTTAAAATAAACATAAACAACTGTTATACATAACTGTGTAACTGTTATACATAACATGCTTATAAGTTATACATAACTATATGCATATATCATTATAATTACTGCTTAATTAGGCTAATTATCACAATTACAAAAAATTTGAATGCTATGACATCAAATTTATTTTCAACTTTATTTTGACAGTTTTAATTTTATAATTTTAACTTTAATGTCAAATATATTTCACAAGGAAATGTAGAACATTATTTGGTACAGGTATTCTTCAATAAAATACTGATTAAATATGTAAACACAAATATTGTAAACAAAAGTGTAATAAATTTAAATTTAAAATAAATTATGTAGGTATAAAAAACAATAAACAAAACATTCTTGACATATGATACCTACATAATTTCGTCATTCAAGACATGTATTGTAAGTATTGTATACTGATTAATGATATGAAATTAAAAAAAAGTCGCATCGTAAAAAAACTTCCGTAAATTAGAATTCACCATACATTCGTACGTCAAAACAATCAAAATGATGGTGAATTGGAATTATAATTACAAAATACACCAAAAGAAAAAATTGTTAGAATCTTTTATATTAATGTTATTGTTATTTTTTTTGTATTAAATAATAAAAAATTCTACCGTTATACACATTGTAAGCCTAATGTTGTGTTTGTTTTGAAATGTCATTATTATTTAGCCGACAAAATGTTAAAAGGCAAATAACACAAAAAAAAAAGACCTGACCATAATTGAAGAATTTTCGTTTTATGAGATTTTTTACCTTTTTTAAAAATTCGTTTATTTTTTTTTTTTTCGTTTTGCACTGCCCGATGAAAATGGCCATCATTAGAACAATTTTCGTGAAAGAATAGGAAAAAAAAGAAATACTCTGCAGAATTTTAAATAACTTCCTTGGGAATATTTTATGTATTTTAACTTTTCCATTGGTAATCTATTCTATAATGGCTACTACAAAACAGATTTACAATATCAAATAGCAATGTCGGTGTTTTGTATATGCATTAGATTAGAAATTTTATGTAAGTAGAACTCGGAATTCATACAGCAACATATTTAAATGGTAAGGAAAACAGTAATTTTATTTGATATTTTATTCAATATAAGCGTAAATCTTAGCACATTTCCCTTTTCATAAGTGGTTCTTTTCTCGAATCTTGGAAAAAAAAATACAAAAAAGCCAAAAAATACGTCAGAAAATAACGAAATACAAAAGAAAAAAATCTTAAGGCAATTAAGAAACAAAGATTTTTCTTAGAAAACTTCTTTAAAAAATTTTTAAAACCTGTTCTTTTAAAATATTAAAAATTTAAAATAGCCACCAGAGTTATTATAAAATTGAATTTCGATTCGTGAAATGAAAAATATTTCATTGATAATTTTTTAGTTATCGTATTCTTTTACTTAATAATTTCAATGCAAAATTTCTCCGCTAACAGCTATGTCTACTATGTAAAGACTTAGGCGTTTTGTAGTTAGTATGAAAACGGGTTAAAAGTGAATTCTCAATAGAGATCATAAAATAATTAAAATGTTATCGTATTGCGAGATCAAAATGAAATGAAAATATTAACGTAATGCGAGATCTTCAACATTTTTGAAAATTTTTACGCTCTTTCGGAGTACCATGGAATCTCTCACATTTATCTTACAAACGACATCCTATCATTGCTTTTGTTAGATCAAAATTGAATTAAAATCAATTATGAACAGCGAATAAGTACATAGAATAATTGTCTAATTTATAAATTGTTGAAGTATAAAAATTTAAGTATCGCTTTACTTTAAAGTATATAAGTTTTGCAATTCACGACTATTATAACATTTAGCTCTTATATGATCTATTTCATGTAATATTTTTCCTTACCACTGTAAAATTTTTATTAATACCTGGCCCTTTCCTCCTTTTCCCTAATTAAATGCTCTTATACGGTAACTGAACTCTTGGCCTATTTGAACTTTCTTTTGGCCTATGTGAAATAATTTATTGCAATCACTACAATTTTTTTGTTTAATGTCTGGAGACACAAATTGAAAACTAAACCGACTCACATTCTGGAAAGTGTCAATATTTTCCAAATTTAAAGCACATTTCCTGACGTGACATTTAAGGCACGTTACCAAAGTTAAAATTTATTGTTCTCTTTTATTAGAGCCTCTTGATATTTTAAATTTAACTACTTACAGTGTATTGGAACCAAAAACCTTATTTTTTAATTTTTTTAAAATTTTATTTTTTCTAAAATTTAAAAAAGAAAAGACTTTTTTTATCCTCTAATATTTCTTCATTATGTCTTGAAGTCATAATAAATAACCACATATCACAATAAAATTTATGATTCCTTTAAAAAAAAAAAATTGCCATTATAGAAGAAAAGAAATCAAGAAACCAACAAAGAAAGAAAATAGCAAACAAAATAAGGTAATTGAGTATCACAGACACATACACACACATACACCTAATAAATTATGTAGATAATAACGCGCAGACCCAATAATGGAATTTTATATTCAATGGTCAAGTTGTTATAAATTACACTCTGTATGCTATTCTCATATATTATTAGAAGGACCAGTTTTAATAATTTGATTGTATTCGGGTTATCGCACTAACAATGTCATTTTATTTGCATCACAACTAAAAACCATTAATTCTTTGTCTGGATCTGTATGCGAAACCAAATCAGGTCAGGTTTATGATATTTGGTTTATTTTTGTGTAAATTATTGTTTTACACTAAATGAATAATTTGTTTTTTTTTTTTTAAATACTAAATATTATAAAATGCCCAAGGTAAGTTTATCAGTTCTTGATTATTTTGACAATAATTTTTAATTAAAATTTAATGCTGCAATTTGAAAATTTTGTAATCAGAATAATTTTTAATTACAAATTCAACAAGACTCTTGCATTTTGTTTGAATAACTGACTAACAATTGTACGAGAGATGCTACTATTCTTCAATCGCTAAATATATGAAAACTTAATTGGTACTGAAATAAATGACCATCCCAATATACATTTCTATCATTCCTAAACAGAAAAACAAGTGACATTATTTTCGTGGCAACATTTTGTTGCAATAAAAAAAATACTGTTTTTAAGTGCATTTTAAGCACAAGCGAACACATTACATAAGTATGTACGATTATTACATTATGTTGTACATACAAGGAGCTCATGCAGTTTTATTTTATATTATACAATTTATAATATATAAAAAATAATTTACGTTTCCGTATTTTTATTTATAGAAAAAAAATAATTTTTCTTTGTGCATAATTTTCTATCGGGTAGCTGACTACTTTGATATTTTTGATGAAAACTGAAATTAATAAATGATAGCAGCTAAAAATTGAAAATTTTGACTTCGTGAATGTACACATATAGTGTTAATAGAAAGAACTTCGAAATGAAATCATTATTACTTATGTTAATGATGCAATTAATATCTATCTTCTTGGTAGTAGTCCTTCTCAGTCTACTATGAAATCTATGGTTTTGTAAAAAACGAAAGAAATAAGTAATAATTAGCACGGTAAAGTAAGGAATTATTAAAAATTGTAATTAGAAAATATTTATATAATTAAAATATGTTTTGGAAGGGTTTTGAATGATGCCTTTAGTATCTATACTTATAAAACTAACATACTAATGGCGTACTTAGACTGAAATTACACAAGAATTATTTTAACACTAAGATCATATTTTTATAACAAAACAATTTATGCATATTAATTGTTTTTCACTTAACTGACAACTCTACACGTATACTAGTGTAGACTATACACGTACACTATATTAGAATACCACTACTTATGAACTTCTTTATTTATATGTGAAGGAGTAGTTAATGGAAGCGTTCAGTTTGAAAAATTCTCAAAGCGAATCATCAATAGGGGAACGTCAATACCAGAATATTTGTAAATGGGACTCCTAAATACACAGGAATAAAAACTAAGCTATTAAACTAAAAATGTCATATTAAACATATGACATTTGATTTCCATCTGAAATTGCGATGCCATCTATTTAAAACAATATGTGTAACTACTCCATTTATCTTCTCTTTTGTGTAGGCAGAGTACAAATGTAGCTGGCAATATTATATATTTAAAGTGTTATACGTTTACAGTGTTAGTTATAGCCAACAAATAGAGCAATATAAATAACGGTATTTATTAGAAAGTAATTGTAGTTTTTGTCCAGTATAACACGAATTCCATACAATAAAATGTTTCTCAATCACACTTTAGAAATTTATAAGGAAAACGTAGAACGCATTTTACCCAAGTGTATAACACTTACCAACTATTTATATTATTTAAAAACCATTTAAATTTAACGATTAATAATTCAAAAACAATTTTATTTCTTATAATTTATATTAAAATCCCACAAAATTTTTGTATACCTACAGTGTTTAGTTAATACAAATTCTTACACGAAAACACACTCGAAAAATGCGCGTTTTGGCTTCTATTTTCGTATAATTACATTATAATCACTCAATCAAAAATGAACGTTTAAAAAATACTCCGGCTCAAAAGTACAAAAAATCATTTTGTTATGCTAGTTTTGCCGTCACATATACCTACGTGTATTTTTGCAATTGTAAATATGTAATTGTATTAGTATACTCAATGTTGTAGTAAAAATACAATTCAAAGAATTCAAAATCAGATTATGTACCTATATTTAAATACGTATAACAATTTGAATTCAATATATTAAATTAAAATTTTTTATTTTAATAACAACTATTTCTTATACAAATCACTAACGAAATACATTATAGTACTGAATAACCTAATTAAAGTATTAAACTGTCATTTAAATGTCATTATGTCATCACTTGATATACAACATAATCCTAATTGTTATACAAAATGAAATTTAATCATTAAAAGAGAAAAAAAAAAACATAATATTTGAATGCATGTTAATATGTCATAAAAATTATTTTCATTTTAAATATTTTGTAATCATTTTTATAAAATTTTATTAATGTTGATTTTCCTCTGAATTAAAAATATTCGAAAGCAAAAAAAAAAGAAAAATGTAATTCGTATATCGAATCTCTATCATATTTTTAAGCATTAAGGAAAATTATGTAAATATCTTTACTCCTTTATACATAGTAAAACATAATATTGTATATATGGGTGTACATTATGGGTATATGGTATACCTATATGAAAACACTCTATGAAAACTGTTAATGTGAACGTTTTATGTCGTTTATTTTTACTTTAATTTGGAATAGACATAAAATGAAAGAAAATTTATTATATTTAATTCGTAAAATAAAAGCACTTCATTATCTTTATTGACAATATTATGTATATGTTTGTATATGTGTATATGATTCAAATTTCTAAAATTTTATGTGTTCAGGTAAGCAAAATGGTACAATAAACACGCAACACTTTTTACTTTTTTACACAAGTTTGAATACATTTTATATGAAACGTAAACAATCATACCATTTTTTACGCGAAATGTAAAATATTCTGAATCTCGATCAAAACGTAAAAATTTCAACATTTTCCGTTAACAAATACAGTATTGTTAAAAATAAAAACGTAAGAAATTCTATATTTTCGTATTATATGTAAAAAAAACCTCTAATTTTTGACACAAATCGTACGGAAACAAAATTTTAAATTTCATAACAATTTACGTGCAAAACGTAAAATTTCCATTTTTCATACAAAACAAAAAAATATTAAATTTTCATGTAAAATTTCTCATTTTTTACTTAAAACGTAAAAAATTCCCTGTTCTCAACCAAACGTAGAGAAAACACAACATGTTTCGTATTAAACATAGAAATTTTCTTATTTTTACAAAAAATATTGGTAAAGAATTAAAAAAAAAATCTTATTTTTGTATGTAAAACACGTGTAGTAAAAAACACAATTTATAAGAGCAAAAAATAAAAAGCTTTTAGTTTTGAAGAGCTTATAATTTTTCACACAAAACGTGAAAAATTCGATACTTTCGTTTAAAACGTAAAAAAACTCTCTTTGCATAAAACGTAAAAAAATTGAAATTTTTGCATTAAACTCTCTAAAAACTTAACATTCTTTTGAAAAAGACGTAAACAATTAACTATTCGAGTTTTTATGTAAGACATAACTAAAAAAATTATTAATTTTTCCTAGCGTAGAAAACTAAACAAATTTTTAAAACAAATACTCAACTAATCGGATTCTACTGTGGCATGAAAAATAAAATAAAATTTTTTATTTAAAGAATTTTTTTAATACTCGTACATATAGAAAAACTAAGCAAGATCGTTTAAAAATTCGATTATAAACACGAACATTTTTAAATTCATCATAAATAAAAGAAATATTTTCAGCTTTAATTATATTAAGAAGCTATGTATATACAACTATTATCAAAAACTAAATCGAAATTCAAATATTGTATAAAATTTATATCATAATTTTATTTTCTTTCTAATGCAATTTTTTTTTTAATAAATAAAATTATAAAGAAAGAAAAAAGTCTATATTAATTGAAGTTTATTAAATGAGATGGTAAAACTTAGATATTTTGCAAAGGGTGCAGTGCTTTCATCGAGTACCATGCAATATAAACACAAAGGTATAATATATGAAAAGCTCTTGCAAAATAATATAAATATTTTAATTAATGTACGATTATCAAAAAAACTAGTGTAGCATGGCAATACTTTAAAATTTTACAGTTTTTTTATATAACAAAATTTAGTCTACTATTATTATAATTGTTTAATCTACTAGAGATTTATTTTAAATAACAATTAATTGTTATATTATAAAGTAATACAAAAAAATCATCTTAACTCATTCCTTCTAAATTGTGCTTATTAGTTTAACACAGTCCGTTCAACAGTCCGTGCATTCATATTTATACAGAATTTAAGATAGAAAGCACTGAAATTTTATACCCAAATGGATTTTTATACGCAAAACAAATTTCTCTGGAAATAAATTTTCAGATTTTGATTCTTTTTATCAACAGTTATGATCTGTAAATGTCCTGATTGTATTAAAAATAATGTTATTAAAACATTTTTTCTTTCAACGTTGTTATAAGGAAATGTGCTATTTTATAAATCACTTATATGTGATCATTGAATATCTTCATTCAAATAATTGAAAATATTTAAATTCTATTGGCACATGGCAAGCATAGTGAATGTCAGACATAAGTAATATGCATACATTTCCACTTAAACAAAATTCCTTGTAATTACTCAATCAATCTACTTACTTAATATGTTAATATTACTTCAATACTAAATAATCTTAAGTAACATTATTTAAATTTGGAATTTATTTTAAGTTCATATGCACATAATTATGTAGGTTCTCCTTTCACTTTTTATTCGAAATATATATATATAATTTTTTTATTCATTTTATTTCATTTTTCATTCATTTTCGATTTTAAATTAATTTTACTCTTTACTGACCTAAAACATCAAATATGTTTGATTAGATATGAGCATTCGAAACCAACACTTTACATTTCAATAGAAAACAACAAATAAGTTTTACAATAATGTTTAACATAACGGTTGATTATAGGTCATACGTGTACATATTATATAACATCACATTGTGGCGGTGTTTTTAACTTTATAATTCAATCATCCTATATCTAGTTTAATAATCAATATATACAAATTAATAATATAACTATGGACAGTGAAATATAAAAAAAAAAAATCAATTTGTTAAAATCTGATATAAAAATTAAACCTAACTGAGAACCACAATAGAAAATCATAAAAGAAAAACATTCAATTTTACTCAATAAGTATATAGTTGATTTCGACTTTAATTAACATTTCGACATTATTATGGCTATGTAATTTTTATTTCTTTATAATTTTTTTTTTTTAATAAGTATCAAATTTAAAGTAATGAAATGAAATTTTAACCAAAAAAAACAACCGTTCATTAAATGCTGTCATAATTTTTTAACAAATACATAAATTCAATTTTAACAGAGATAAAACACCTAATCATACACATACAAAACACACAAAATCATACACACATCAAACAAGATTTATTATTCGATGTTTGGCGTATATGTAAATGTATAGCAAAAAAATTTTACACGATTATGAAATCATAAGAAAATACGAAAAAAAAGCAAAAAAAAAAATCTATGTACATAACCTATAAATTTGAATTGGTAACCATATGTCAAAAGTAATGTCAAAATTTTCAATTTTACATATTAATTTGAAAAGAATTTTGATTTTGAATATTTTTTTGTGCTTTTTCTAATTTACCGTTATACTAATGCATTTTTGACATCTGACATTTAAATGTGTAAGAAAAAAAAGTGTCAATTAATATGTAAGTAACTATATATTTTTTTAATTTTTACATTTGAATTAATCTAAACAAGTTATTTGTTTTTGATAATGTAGAAAAATTTAAAAGAATAAAGTATTCAACATTTTTTTTTATCTTGACAAAATTGTCAATTTTATACATTATTATTATTTTCATGACAATTAATCATTTGTTATATATTTTTATGGTTAACCGTACATTCTGTATAACAGATTATTCTATAAATTATTTCTTTCTATGGGAATTTGAAATTTTCAATGATTTAATGTAAAACGATCTATTATCTAGACCGCGGAAGTTTTTTTAAGATCTACAAACCTTGATGAGCAATCATAATTTGAAATTCAATTTAATTTATTTCTATTCGTATACAGTTTCCAACTATTAGAATACATACTATATTCTAAAAGTGGGCGAAATTACAAATAGTTTACTTAAATAAAGCATGAGCACAAAAAATGTTGTCAAAACAGGGAAAATGTCAAAAGTATTTGTAAATGTCATATGTCAAATATTTGTAGGTTGCCAAACTGGATAACTTTTTTATTTAAATTTGTAAACCAAATTCACAAAATCAAAATTTTATGAGAAATTTAAAGAATATCAACAAAAATTAATAAAAATTACCAACAAAATAAAAATGCTGTTATAAGAATGCCTTTTTATTCGAAGTATGAAACTATAATAAAGGTTAAAACAACGGCTATGGGCCCAGATGCGTATAGCAAAAAAAAATCTGAAAATATCCACGTAATCTAATTGTATTCTAAGCAAATAGAGCAAAATATGTATGTACATATATACACTGGTCATTGAGAATTAGCGATTGAGAAAATATATAATTATTTTTTTGTAAATAACGGAAAATTTCGTTAAATAGATCTGAAACATTAAACTCAATGATTTTTTTTCAATCAAAGGGATCAAACTCGTAAGGCTACTTTAATAAAACAAATTATTTTAGATAGAATGGCGAAAAATGAAGATATAACGCTTTCATTTTAAAATGGTTGAAAAGTAATTTTCACTCAACATCATTTTTTTCGACTACTTTAACTTTCTTATGAAAATAATATCGAAATTAAAAATTCCAACCAAAAAAATAAACAATTTAAATAATAAAGAAAGTGAATTTTATAAACAATTTTTATTGTTATTGTTATACGAATGCGGAATTAAACGTGACAACGATTAAAATGCATACAAACATAAATAAAAATTTAACATTAAGTACACATACTTAATTTAATAATTGTTTAAAATATATATTTTGCGATAAAAGTTGTCCATTTCATTTGAAAGAATCATAAACCATTAAATTCTTATTTAATTATACTTTTACCGTGCACGGTATTTAATTGTACTTACTGTCATTATACAATAAATAACGAAACGAAAGTTAATCCAATTTCATTAAAATACAAAAAAAATATAATTCATCAAATAAATAAACAAACCTGAACGACGTTTATTACCTATGTATACTTGTACCTGAAAATTAAAGCGGAAGAAAACGAAATTATCAAAAATTAAAATTTTTATGAATTATGGAATTAAAAACGTTTAAAATTCCAAAAATAAAATGAAGAAAAAAACAAATAATTTTTAAACAAAAGAATTAAAATTATAAAAGAAATATGCGAATTATATATTATTCCATACGGTTTGAATTAAAGATGAAATCAGGCAATATTCGGGAAATGTTGTTCCAAACTATCATAAGACATATCACTTTTTGTGTTTTGAAAAAGTTGATGTTCCCCCCATTAGGCGCATTTTTATTCAATAAAAGAAGTAGTCTGCATGTTCATGCACTGAAAACCAGTTTGCTATTTATTGGAGGGTACCTTCACAATACGGCGGAAATTTGCCAATTCACCAATATTTTGCTTTTAATTTGGCAAATTATAGTATAGACTAGACGATATCTATTCAGTAGCTATTGATGAATTAAAATTCGATTTCATGGTCTGTGTTCAAAACTCTACGGATATTTAACTTCATAACTTTTGAATGAAATTTCGAAAAGCATTTTAATTGGCCCGATTTTGGAAAACTCTCTTAAAGAATAATTGTGGACGTTTTTCAAATCTTCATAATTTTTACAAACAAAAACCTACGATAGTTATATTCGGCCTTCACTATATTTCTAGGAAAGACGACAATGGGTCGCCTTTCCTAAATCACCTGGCGTTGCCATTCAGTAGTCAAAATTTTGAACCGGATTACGTAGATAATCTAAAATATAAAAATGTTCGGTTACGTTCATAAGGCTCAACGACTTTTAGATGTAAATCCATAGTTTTTTATGAATACGATATTGTAACAATATTAAATTTATAAAAAAAAAATAAAAAATTCTTTATAATTATAAAGAAAAAGTAAAAAAAAAATTCAATTTACGTTATGATTAACATTATGATGAATGGATTCGTTAAATATCGTAACAATAATTATTTTTCTACATTTTATAAATACATAAACATATACTTTACACATAAATAAATATTTATGTTACAGATATGCTTTGCTAGCTTGTGCATTTACTAACAAGTCACACTCATATTATGCACGTAGAAGTTGAAATTTTATAAAGAAACGATGGCACATTTAATTTTTTTCTTGTCATGGAATTATTTTTCTTTTTTTTTTTTAATTTTTAATTGTTAAAATTTCACAGAAAATATTTTTTTTTTTTATAAATATTCATAAATATTATACGCTTTTGTATAAAAGTAATAAAATTATTTTAATGTTTTTTTTTAATTCAATAATGCAGATCAACAGCCATACACACAGTTTAATCTATTTTAAAGGTTATTAATAACTAAATTGTCTGACGGGATTATAAAAAAATATTGTTAAAATCCAATTTATGTTTATACGAAAAACAAGCAGAAGTTTATTCAATAATTAAAGTATAGGAATTAAAATTAGATTTACTTAATATTTGTGGTATAATGCCGCGGAATTGTTTAAATAAGTATAAGTTGCATACCAGTTTATTAAGATCTATGTCACACTTATTTTCAAGAATAATATATATATACAAAAGCACGTTTAAATGGGTGAATATCAATGAAATTTAGTAAAGAATAATTATTTTGAGGTAAATCATGTGTAATCATTGACATTTACAAATGTTGTTTATTTGAAATTTTGTATAAGCAATGTTATGACTCAAACAATTGAATATTGAGACTCACAGTAAAGAAACTCGAACGAAATTCAAACTTTTTTAATAACTAATAGTTAAATTTCAAGTATAGCCAATGTTAAGAAAGGATTTGTGTCCGAGAAGGTTGGATTTAATTAATGACTGGGCGATCTTAAAGCTGAGGAGTCACAATTACTAAAAGTTGGTTCGAAATCGGAACTCTATTAATCTAATCTTACTTCTATTACGACAAATTTGCTGTTAACATCACCTATAATTTGTAAAGAATTAAAAAAATTGATAAATCATTCTAGAGGATAAATAGGTGTGTGGTCATTTAATTGCTAGTGTATCTCTCAGTTAAAGAAACAAATAATGAAATTTTCAGAAGAAATTGAATATTCAGCACAAATAAAACATTCTCCTACCGGCTAGAATAAATAAAGTAAGTAACATCATTTTAAATCCGAATTTATTCTATACATGCAGAAGTTTTTTTTTTGGTTCTTTTTCAGATTTCCTTAACAAACAGTTAATGGATCTATGGGAAAAACTTCTTTTAAAAAAAACCATTGCCTAACACTATGATGAGAAAAATAGGATTTGCAATGAATTTTTTTTTATTAAAAGTAATATGGCTCAATTGGCTCAAAATTACATTATCAGCACTCAACGTGATATTATTTTTGCTCAAGTGCTGATATACCCTAAGAATGATCGAAAATAACAATTCATTTGATTTATATTATAAAAGGCTAGTAAATTCATACGGCTAGTTCTACGATCAGTAAATGTTATCACCACAAGATATCAAATTTTTTATATATTCTTAAAAAAAATAAAAAAGACGTCAGTTATCATTACAACTTATCAAATCTCATGTTTTACTCTCATGAACGACTAAAAAACAAGATTTTTCTGAACTAGAATAAAAAGAAATCAAAACTAAAAAACTTGTGAAAACGCATCAAAGTATATTTTTTAATCTTAATTAAATTTCATTTAATCTTTCATTTCGATTTCATCAAAATCTTGCATTAAGATGGTACAATTCAATTTTTAAAATATAAATGTAATTAGTTATTTATTTTTCATTTGAGCCGTCAAGGCGCATCGAAATTTCAATCAACTAGCAAAAACACATACATATGTAGCTAATTAAAAAAAAACGTAAGAAAAATACTGATAAAAAAAATCAGTTTCCGTTTCAAAATTACATTCTCACATTCGCGCGACAACTGGTTTAACATAATTGAATTGGAGATCATATCAAATTACAAATAAAAAAAATAAATTTTTATACAAAAACAAGTTGAATAATAAGAATTGCGACTAGTCTGTTTATGATTGTAATCCTTGAAAGTTATACTAAATATATTTTCAATTAAATTTGCCATTTTTAGTAATTATTATTGTTTTACAATATCTAATTGATTAACAAGACGGGTGTAGTGTTTTTAAGCACATATATTCAATTATAATTCTAAAAGGTGAAAGTACTCTAATTCTCAAAACATAATTTAATTCGAGGGTTTAATATTAAATTTTAACAATTCCATTAATTAATTGCAAATTTTAGAAAAGTTCTTATATATACAGTAATTTAAATATCATATATTCATTCAAAGAAATTGCAACACCACTCATAATATTCAACTTCATATTCACGCTGAAAAATTAATATGCTGAGAACACCTCATAAGATAAGGAAGATATTATGATGATTTTCGACCATATGCAAAAAAACTAAGGGAATTTAAAATTTAATAGTTGAATTTTGTTTTATAACTCGGAATTCTACCCGAAAAGAAGAACTTAGGCATGCCTTTAAACACTCACAAGCTTCTGCAATAGAGCGCACTAACCTCAGATGGTCGAATGTAACAACGTGTAACGCGACAAATAAGTTGTGGTCAAAGGTAGATTTGCGTCGTACAATGAATCTAATACATCTGCGACTGGAGGATATTAGCGTCATAACACTGTCTGATTGGCGAATATTATTAAAATTGATTAAAATAAATTTCTAGCGCATTAAAATCACCCCGTAATATTAGTTTTTACACAACTGTCAAAAAATATTGCAAATATGTAAAAATTTATTGTTGTGCTCTATTGCGCTTATGAAAATATAATTTTCTTTATTTATATAAAGAGCATTAATTTTATTATCAGACAAGTGCTTTAAAAAGCGTTCGCGTTAAGACGACTCAGAGAACATTGTCCTTTCTATTTCTGCTTACATATGGTATACAAGTTGAATTATAAGTATTCATTTTTCTATTTCTGCTTACATATGGTATACAAGTCGAATTATAAGTATTGCTATCAATATTCAACGTAATTCCACATCTTTTAAAAAGCGGATCCTTAAAAAAATCCCTTCACTTTTAGACGTCGAAAACATATTCTTTAATGGGCAAATCAATTAAACTTCCCAAAAACATTAAAATTATTATAAAAATGATTACTTATAACAGCGATTACTTAAATAAATAACTAAAATAAATGTAATCCATTTCCAAAATTTACAAATCAAAAAATTTTTAATTTAAAATTGTTATTACCTTAACAAAATACCTTTTTATTTGTATATTTAATCCATATTACATAAGTAAATTTGTTTCCGGTACTATTTTTGATATTAAAAGAGATCATAAACGGCGAAACACTAGAAGTACAGGAAATTATTTTTCTTTTTTTTCTTCTTCTTACTAATCACATTTTAAATTACACGATCAACTATTAATCATATGAGCACCGATGAAAATATCAAATTTTTAACACTTTTTTTCTTTTAAATTACCAAAATTTAAAAATGGAAAAACTTTCACTATTTTAATAAAAAATTTCATTGTCAAAAAATAAAAAAAAAAATCGTGAGAAATTTTTATTTTTCTAAAAAAATCACCACAAAAAAATACTTAATTAACTGGTATTTGCTAAAATTTTGCAGGCACCTGAAAAATATACGTAAATTTTTTCCGTCTAGAGCGACATTTTAAAATATTTTTTTGACTAATTTTTTTCAACTAATTTTAATAATTTTTTTATTCTTTTTATTTATTTTTTTCTGAGGTTACTTTGCTAAAATTTTTAAAAACATTTAAAAATATTCTAAATTTATTTTTATATTTTGATCATTAATCGAATTTAAAACGATACATCGATGATATATGAGTACGATAAAAAGCTTTAACGACATCTGTCATCAAATTTTGATAATTTTTTTTTTGGTATTGCCAAATCTAATTTATAATCATTATTTACTCCTATCAATTTCGTTTTTTTTTTGTGATGCGGTGATATGGGAATTGTAAACAAATTTTCAAAATTTTTTTTTATCTTTATAATCTAAATTTAACCTATTTACATATTTTAAATATTGTTAGGGAAAAAAAAATAATTTCTTGTAAGTATACATAGGTTTTTATTCAACTGAATTTTTGGAATCATTTGGAATTTTAGTAAATGAAGCATTATAAAGCTTATTTTACCCATGAAAATTTTGTTTTATGCAGTAAAAAGCTGTTCAGTTTCTCAGCTAACTACAAACAATAAGAAAAGAAATAAAGAGTTTCAAAATTAAAGTTGATTTTTATTGTAAAGAAATTAGTAGCAAAGCAAGATTGTTTCATAGATGCGGCAACAACAGTCCAACCTTAATGGTTAAATCGAACCGGATCGGATTCTAAGCAAGGATTTATATGTATGCATTTGGTTGTGTCGAGAACAGTTTCTATCTGAACAATACTTGTGTAAAAGCTGGTGATAAGTACAAAACATACAGGCATATATAATTTTCTTTTTGACATAATATATTGGAAATACATATTATAAGAGGTATGTTCATACAAGTTCAGTTTTAAGCATATACTTATTTGTAAGTATAATATAATGAAAAACAAAATTTTTAAAATGCTTTCGTAGTATATCTACATAGCATACCTTACCTCCACTGCACCAAATTTAGAAGAAGAGAAGAAGTTTGGGGTTATGTAAAATGATACTAAACTAATCAACTGGCGACATTAAAATTCATCCCTTTAATTTTTTTTATTTATTTATGATTATTGTACCTAAATTTTTCAAGAAGGACTAAGTAAATGAAAAGAAAAATTTAAAAGGGTAACCTTTAAAATATAATATAGTCAGAATACTAACACACATAGAATATAAATTTTTATGAGAAAAATTCGTAGCAGTTGGTCCACGAAGAAAAAAAAAAATGTTAAGTTGACTGAGTACATTCCAATTAACCACAATAAAAGTCGGTGATGAGATTATTATTTAATAAAACTGTCAAGAAGAGCAAAAAAAATAGTTATCATACTTTACATGCATACGTTACAAGTATGTTTTAGCTGATTAAAAGAGCTCCGAATTCAAAGGCACATCTCGGCGGAACGTAAGCACTTTAACAAATTACGCGATCAATATTGTAGCTGTAATCGACGTCCAATCGAATCACGCAACAAATTGATGAATCAAAAGTTTGATTTGAAGTATATATCGAACGTCAGTCTCGCCCTGGTCAAATTCTAAAACTTACTTTTAAAAGTGGAATGAATAACACGAAATTGTCAAATTAATGCTTTCTTTTATAGCAGCGTCCTGATATTTAAAATATTTCAAATCCTATAACCAATTTTAAACAAATATTTATGTAGTAAGTAAGCAATTCCGCATTCCCTGTTAGAAAAATTAATTTGAGTCTTATGATTTTCTCTAATTTAATATCCGTTTAATTAAAATAAAGGAATGTTGCTCCTAATTTCTTTATAAAAACTTAAATCTTCTGTTTTTTTTTTATTTTCATAAATTGTTGTGTCCACCTTAAATAAAATTGGCAACAATGGATGACTTACTTTATTTTTAGTAAAAAAGGAAAACAAAAACACCAGAAAAGAAAATCAGAACTTTTTTTTAGGACAATGAAAGAAGAAAATCGCGTATGCAAGAACTTGATATTGAAAAAACAAAAGAAACGCCAAACAACAAGAAAAACTAAAACCAAATAAAAAACAAAACTCTTAAATTTACATCACGGTACATAGAGGATAATTACAACATTCCAATGATGAACCATAAAAACAGATCACTATATAAAAAATGTGAATTGAAAAAGTGCAAAATACAGAGAGGAACAAGAAGAAATTAAAAAAAAAACAAGAAAAGAAAGGCTAACCATATTCCAAGTTTCAACAATGAAATATTAAATCTCTAGGTCAAGATTACACCAATATAACCGTGCATATGTATAATAATGCTTTGTAAGGTAGCAAAACTCTGACGATAACAACAATCAACAAAAATAGCTGAACAAAACTTTTAATAAAGGGGAGATAAGGTACAAAAAAAAAGAGAGGAAAATAAGAAAGGGTGAAATAAAAAGAACGTTATCATACGTTTACTTTGTTGTGATTTTTGCCCTAAAGCCTAATGATGATGTTGTAAATCAATCGAGCTCTTATACACTATGTAGTTAGTCCACTACATTCATTTCTGTTATGTACTCGTCCATACATTTATGCATATGAAATATTTTAACAGCAAAATTTTAGTATAGGGACGTACTGAAGTTGAAATTTTTATTCATGAAGTTTATCTAGATAATCTGGATTAAATGCTACGTATTACATAATAAAAAAAAATTCACCTTACTTTCAAGAGGCTACACTGATTGAAGATTTGTTTTACAGTTTCGTTTAAGTAAAGTAAGGCTATCAGAGAAGGGAAGAATAAAACTACTCTCATGGATACATTTTTCATTCTGCCAAAATTGAAAAATTCCTAAAATTGATGTTTATTTTGTTAATGGATTCAAAACTTCATTGCTATTTTGGAAACTTTATTAGAATATCCAAAAATATTGCTTTCCACAAATTACCAATGACATAGACCACAATTATACAGCAAATCCAGCACTGTGTGCAGCACATGAAATTATAACAACAAAAAATATGTGAGCTCTCTGTATAAATATTCAAAGGTATTTAAAAAAAAATCCAAAAGAAGTTATGGGTTCGGTATATACAAGGTACATTATCTCTTCTTATACCTTTGCATACAAAAACTTCATACCTACGTCTATATGTATAATTTATTTGTATATACATACATAATTGCAATATAAAAGACCGGCTTTATGCCTTTTAAGCATATACATTTGGTCCAGTCAAGCGAACCCAAAAAATGTAAAAAAGAGAAAAATAAAAATAATTTTAATTCAATAACAATGAGTTAGCAAAGATTGACCAGAAGGAGATGAAGAATTTTAAGAGTATACAAGAAACAAAAAATAGCGAAAAAAAGATAACAAAAATGTTTGATCCAAAAAAGAAAGAACAACAACAACAGTGCGATTTCTGGTTTTAAAGTTTTTTTACTTGGCCTTTTTCTTTTTGCTTAATATTTTATTTTTTTGCTGCAAAAAAATCTGGAAAAATTGTACTAAAAAACAATATGAGTATACATACATGTGCATATATTTTTAGCATATATTAAAATTCTCTAAACAATATTGTCTGTGGTCCACGTTATGGAAGGTATCGTCTGAAAATTCCTTCTTAAATTTCAAATTTTTCTACATAATTTTACTTGCTTTTCCATTGTACCTACATTTATATGTATATGTACATATATCATAAAAAAAAGTATAAAAATCTTAAAGAAAAAAAATATGCTTATGATTTCCGGATTATTTATGTTGGTCGGCCTTAATTTCATTTCATATTTTACAGTAAATAAATCAATTAATAACGTTTTTATATTCAAATAAAGTTAGATTGAAATTTAGAAATTTTAAATCCAACATTGTAACAAAATAATAATTATAAAATAATGTTATTAATTGTAAAATCATTGTGTTAATTATATAGAAAATCTTGCAGAAAATGTTAAAATATCCTGAACACTATCAAGTATCTCTTGCGCCCCGGATAAAACGGAAACCTTTTAAGAGCTAAGTGATTTTCGATGCTAGCTGGGAGTTCAAACACATATCTGCAGTTTTGTAACATACTGGAGTCATTCTTCAATATTCAACAATTTCCTATTTTGCTTCTATTTTACTTTATAATACGTACATATTTTTGCAGTAGTTGATTTTGAGTAGTTGATATTTTTGATTTAAATTAAGAAGTTAGGACTAAATTAGGGAAAATGTCTCCATTTAAAAGCGATACAATAGAATTTTAGGAATCTTTACAGCAGCACTTTTCTCAAACAATTTATTTTAATACGCCTGTAAATATGCAATTTTTTCACTAAAATTCTTGTTAATTAAATCAACCATAAAGGAAAATTGCTTTTTTCCCATATGTACACAATATTTTATTCCAAATTAAATTTTTATATAGATATAGGAAATTTCAAAGTTACTTTCATAAAATTGAATGGGAATATGGAATGGATGACCTCATTGTTAAATGATTGGCATCGTTAAAATTATTGGTACAATAAATTTTTGTTTTTTGATTTTTTAGTGTTTAAAACTTCTTTTTCTCTTCTTTTTTTTTTAATATTTACATCAGTATACAAAATAATTTATATTGCTTCTCTAAGTATATTGTGCACAAGCAATGTGAGCAATTTATAGGTACATATGTATGTTTGGATTTATATACACAAGTACAATATCATTTCACTTGTATAAGTAAAAAAATTCGTTATTATTGCTGCATAATAAAAAGAAAAACTCACTTAGGTGTGTGATCTTTTAAAAGAAAAGGTTAATATTTTTGATTTTAATAACTTCCTTTTAAAAAAAAAATTATTTTTGGAAAATATTTTATGCAAAACTCTTCAAATATTACAACTCTTAACTGTATAAACTTTGTAAGTACAAATTTAATTATAAATGAAAGCCAATTTTTAAACTTTCTTTATTTAATTTTTTCTTATTCTGAAATTAATTCGATAAATATTAACGATTTTTATGCTTAAGTATGCAGATTATTTTGTTATACTTACATTTTTACTTTTCCTCTCTATAATTTCGATAAAAAGTTCCTGTAATTAAAGAAAAAAAAATTTAGAATTAATTGTTGAGTTTAAAATAAATCATCAAAAATATGAGATACAGAAATTAAATTTAATTGTATAACATTATTTTTAAAGATATACTGTTATACACTGATAATGTACAGAAGAAGCTTGTAATTAAGTTAATATAACGCAATTAATTTTTATAATTTGAAATAAATGGAATGCACATTTATATAACATTTAAAATAACTTTTTGCAAAGTAACAAATAATTTGAAAAAATTTGGACATTGTAAAGCTCAATAAGATCATTACGTTATTTTCCATTAAATCTAATATAATTAAATAAGATAAACAATCTAAAATAGCATTATTACGAAATGTTTATGAATGCACCTGTACATTTATAAAAATTTCGTTTGAATTTTCGTTTTATTCGTGTAGAAACTCAAAATTACAAGGAAAGAAAATCAGTGACAATTCTCTCTTTTTAAAATTTTCTCACAACAACTCCCTTATTAAAATTTTTGCAAGAAATTTTCAACTAAGTATGTAGATTGTTGTAGGTTTTATAATACGAGGAAAAAACACGTTTACCAAAAATGAAATTTTAGCTTTATAAATCTATTTCGAATAAATAAAATTCGAAGGTGAGCTTTATTTAAACTGCATATTGAAGAACAACATATATGGAGCATCAATAGAGGAATTCCTAATATAATAATGAAAATCTAGCTTCGCTACAAGGAACATACAAAGTTAAATAATAACGAACATTGGCAAGTACAATAAAAAACAAAAAAAAAAAACTATTCAAGAAAAAATAACAATAACCAACAATGTTGACTTGCAGATTTCTTCTATACTATTCACAATATCCACCTTCTAAGTGTATAACATTACACAAATGCAACAAAAATGTACCCACAACATTAATTAAATCTTAAAACATTGAATATATGTAAGTATAAATACCAAATATACAAGTACGTAGTGTTTAAAGTTTACGTTATAAATTCACCACACCTATTTCAAAATCATTATGTATATAGAACTCGAAATAAACAATGTATGTAGGCACTAATACAGTTAGTATCGCTTTATCTATTAAAATATTTCAACATGTATCTGTATATAAGCCTATATATAGCCTGCCTATATATAACACAATCTGAACATAACCATATGTATCTAGATATAATAATTGAATTGATTTTATTTGCGATATTTTATAGTTTATTAGAGATTGGAAAAAGAAATATGCGACTAGACATCGAAATATTTTTCGAAAAATGTTCGAAACATTTGCAATTGAAAATTTATGTTTTTTTGTTTTTTTTATAATTTTACTTACAAAATCATAAATTTGTTGAAGTTCATAACTTTTTATTATGCAAATTACATCACTTGAAGTTGGTGACATTGATCCAGTATTGTTAAAAAAAATAAAACAAGAAACGGTACCTAATCAGTTCCAGTGATTATAAATTTTATTTATTTTGTGTTTTGTTTATAAGCATTTTTGTTTACATGCAAGTTTATAAACAGTAGAATAAACTTGCAGCATTTAAATACACAAGCGTTTGATCGTTGACGCAATTGCAGTTAAATAGTAACCTGGCGTTACAGAAAAATGCCGTTCTTTCAACAAAAGTTTGATTAATAAAGAAAAGTAAAATTTAATTTTAAAATTATTTCTTAATCTGAATCATTCAATTTTAAAATGATTGAAAGGGAATTGTACTGAGCATCATAAAATTGTTTTCATATACAGGAATTAGAAACGAAAACCTTATACTTCATTATGGTACTCTATACAACTCGAATTCCTCATTTGGAAACTTAACAAATAAACAGCAAGCAAATTAAGTTAGGAAAATGTTTTTCACCTATTTATAAAGAACGTAATTCGAATTCGAAAATATCATTTAAAGAAGATTGAACGGCGATTTCGAAAATATCGCAAAATTTAAAAACTTGTGCCCATTTTTTTCGATAATGTAACTAGGCTACTTTTTCAGGAAATTTGCAAATGGCACTTTCGTTTACACTTACAGTAAGTTGCATCCCAATAATTTTCTTCTTTTAAATTATTAAATTTGCTAAAAAGACTCTCTCTCATGCTCTCATATCAAAACTAAGAGATCACAACACGAAATTTTGAGGTATGAAGAAGCTTAGAGGTACCTAATATAGATATAATGCAATTTTTTTTTTGAAACCTATCGTTTTCCGGAGTTGTGACAGGTTTTTCAACTGCAGGTGAGATTATTTTTTCAATTCAAATCAATTAACCGCCTAAGAAGTTCGAAATTATTTGAAGCCCTCTAGGTAAGTTTTTATTTACAAACATAATAAAAGTATGATACAATTACGATAAATCAACAGAACGCAGCCATTTAAAGCTCCAAAACTAATAGACTAATGAAATAATTTTAAAAAATTTTGAGTTCGGTTTAAAATTGAAATTGTTTTGACTATAAATTTTAAATGCTATGCGCACGACTATTGTCAGCCGTCTATAAGTCTATAATAACGAATTTTTTTTTCTAAGCTTCTTTTTTTTTATGTTTTCTTCTTTGATTGAATTGAATTCTAATTTTTGTCTATTGATTTTTATGAATGGTGTTTTGAATTATAGTTTTATATTGTGTTATGGGTTGTGTTTACCAAACATATACATATATCTCAAACATACATATCAAGCATTACTTATGTCAATAAATCATTTTAACTGTAAAGATATCATACAGGTGAACATAAAAATTATTAAATATTCACATAGTCTACACACATATTCATAAGGTGTATGTATTTATGTATATATACACATTATTAGGTTATTAAAAGATTTTACGAATAGTTCGCATATTTATAATGCACATGAATAAATAATAAAATTTGATCACGATTTTTTTTTTTCTTAATATTCAATTTGCGGTTGCTTATATTTCATCGCTTCTCTTTACCTTTAATTTCGTTGTTAACTTCTTTAAATGGAATTCGAAGAGCGTTAAGGAGATCGGGTGGGGGAGAGCTGGTAAAAAAAAATTCTGATTCGTTATTTATACTATTTTATGTACATATAATATACTATTAGTGTTTTAGTTGCTTTTGGTGTTCTTTTTATTGTTACTGCTTTTACTCTGTGCCTGCTACTGTTATTTTTGGTTTTTACTCAATAAATTTTTAATTCTATTTTAATTGGAATTAATTTAGAGCGGTTTTGCTTGTTTTACAATTCTTTTGTTTCGTTTTTTCTTATTTCTTTTACATTTTTTCTTTGAATTTTAAATTTTATTTTATATACTTACATACCTACATACATACTCGTATTAAGTACATACAATTATATATATACATATATAGGTTATGTTTGTTTTTTTTTATCGAGAGTTGTTTACCTTAATTATTACAATCAAATGAAAATTAATTAAATTGAATGTATAAATAATTCAATTAGAATTTATAATTGGAATATTAATAAGAAAAAGAATTGGTACCATAAAAATGCATAATATGCTTACTCTGACTGGCTTACATAACACAATGTTAAATAAAATGCGTTTTACAACTAGTTACACACATTCACACAGATATACCAACTTATGAATAAGAAAATGTAAAAATATGTAATGTAACAAATACAAGGGTGCGTTGCGTTGTGAAAAATATATTACGACACACAAAATCTATATTTACTTGTCGTATGTGTAATTAAATACGACTTTGAAAATAAAAAATTACTTTTTTGGTTTTTTTTTTTCTTTAACTTGCTAATTTAATAACTGTAACTTATTTTTTAAACATATTTTTTTATGTGCATTAATTAATTAAAAAGTGATAACTTTTTCTATACAATATACCTATGTATAAGTACATAGTTATATATATATATGGGTATTAAGTACTTACTATAACTAGAAAATAAAGAAAATTACACGGTGTTTTAATGCTAATGAGAGAGCGTACTGGAATTAAAAAAAAATTTTTAGCAGAATTTTAAAATTTGAAAAGTTAGCAACATCAATTTATCGGTGTGCATTTCCGAATCTCTGTAATCAACAGAAGTCAAAACTGCAACACAATTCTTAATTCCGATAAATGTAAAAATTTACCTAAAAATATTATTGTTAGAAATGATCAAAGTTTCAAATATTTTTCTAAATTTCAGGGTAAAACTGTCAAATGATCAATTATATTGGGCTTATTTATTTTTTATTGCGATCAGTATATTGCAACCTGTTGCAAATCATGACCAATAAAAATCACACGTAAATAACGTTACCGCACTACATTGAAAATGAGTCATGGATTAATAGGGCATAACTTAATTTGTAAGAATGAATAATAAATTTGTTGTGTTCTGTAAATAAATTTTTGTATTCTTACCACATATAGGGTCGGCAATATCACGTCTCTCAATTTATTCTGGTCGACCAGCAATTTGAGACTCGTTAAATACTTGTTGGAAAATTAAATGTGTTATTCTTGAAATATGTACCTATGTCCGAAAATTATTTAAAAAACTAGAACAAAATTTGTCGCCCAGTATGCGTTTTGTCAAAAGCAATCAGTGATCATTTGTCTACGGCACGTTATAAATAATTTATAACTAATTTATTTCCTTAATTTAAACAATTTTTAATAGGGAAATTCAGACTTTCATGCTTTCATTGCAAGGATTCAAATTTAAAAATATATTATAAGAAATAATAATGTGTAAGCAACTTGAAAGCTAGTTTATAAAAAAAAATTTATAAACAATTTTTCAAGCGTTTTATATTCTTTGTTTAAAACTTGTTAGTTAACGAGCCAAACTATTTTTACAAGCGCAACCGTTATACGTATTTCACTAATTTAGTAAAAAAAATATAAAAGCAAATGTTTATCTCGATTTCAATATCTTTTATAATTTGCTAAATATTTTCCTGCCAATATTTTTCAAAACAAAAAAAAAAAAATTTTATTTTAATTTCTAAACCCCCTTTTGCCAAGATTGTGTTATATTTGATATTTTTTTTTGTATAACAGTTTGTTAGATTGTCATTTCAACAAATTTCAATACTCTGATTTATTGTTAAAATCAAAATTTTACTTTTTGCATTCAAAATTTGCAGAAAGGAAAAAAAAAAATATTGTCAATAAATTCTTAAAGACCACCCAAAAAATATAGTTGTGAAAATTTTGAACAAATTTATGATAACCTGTTTTTTTTTCTTTAAGATTTGTTTTAATTCTTATGCAATATATGGGTTATAATTATTCATTATTTTAGTAAGTTCAGCATGAAATTTTTGAATTTTTGTAATATTTTAAGATATAAACAAAACTAAATGTAGCAAATTTTTATTTTATTGTGACAACTCTAAGATGTTACTTAAGAATGAACCAAAAGCACCAAAAAATTGTGATAAAAATACTAAAAAACCCAAAAGGATCTTTAGAAACTAGAAAAACGAACACACTATATTATTCATGAAATGCACAATACTGGTTTATAATAGAAAATGTTCAACTATGTCCAATCACTGCGTAATCAGTGCACATAAAAATATGATTTGAACTCAAAATTGACTCTGAAACTGCAACTCACTAAGGGAAAGGCTAATTTTAAAGAACATGCTGTGTTCTTGCTCGGCCTTTACAGGAGAGGAAATTGACATATTATTTACCATCACTGCAAAAACAGGATTTTTCTGAATTTTACAAACAGAACGGAGCACGTACTTAAAATATGCCAAATTTTATATAGCTTCAAATTTTATATAGTGACAATATTTCACATTTAATCAGGCTGATCAGTTATCAGATTGTCGAATTCTTCCTTAAAAAATATTCATTCAATTAAAATTTAATAAAAACTGTAGAAAGTCAGAACTTCTACCATTGGAACTTTAGAAAATTCTTAATATTCGGGCAATTCACTCAAACCAATAGCACGACAGTGTCTCTAAACAAATACATGTATTTCAATTAAAGATTTTATATAAGGTTTCGATCGGCATTATAAACGAATTCACAAATTAACAACCTATAACTCTTTTTGTTCAATAATTAAATTTTTACTTATGGTATGTGAAAAAAATGGAAAAAGAACAATTTTTTCTGATAATAATCTTTTCTTCAACTTATTAAAATTATTGCTTAGGTACAAATTAAAAAATACAAAAAAGTAAGAAAATTAGACTATATGAACTTTAAGATTTATTATTTGGCGCTATCACCTTTTTATATCGGTTACTGGTTTTAACAAATTAATAACAAAAATAAACTAGTTTTTAAAATTTTTTTAAGCAAAGATTTTTGTTATGCTACGAGACATACGAGATATTTTACATTGCCAAGAGATTTCCAGGTGTCTTTTAATCTCCTATTTCATATAAACTAGGTAAAAAATTTAATTTAATTAGAAAAAAAAAGTTTATAACTTGATTTTATTTTCCTTTTTTTGTTTGCAATATTTAATTCAAACATGACTAACAACGAATTAAAATACTAAAATTTGACAATATTCAAAATTGATTCTTTTTATAGTATATCGATTATTTTTGATTTATAATTAATTAATTAAATTTCCTGGTTTCTATTTCAATTTTATATTGGCCTTATTTTAACCTGTTTTCTTCTACCATTCCCAAGACAATACTCTGTCATCTACAAACAACAAGTTTACGTTCGAAATACTTCTGATTAACGAATGAAACGTCACGTTAGAGAAGCAAAAATTGCAAGAATATGAAGTTACAAAACAATTCTTAACAAAAAGATCGATTAAAATTATTAATAATTTTTAAACTTAAGATTACAAATTTAATTTATATTGGCTTTTTGATCGTAAATACAGTAGATTTTTTAAGCAGGGTATTAAACTGTATCGTAAGTTGATTTTGCAACATTAATATTTAAATTATTTTGTAGCTATACTTCGTATTTTTTCGGGTTTATACGAAGTATATTATAAACAAATTTCTATATGATATGTAAAAGATAAGAAATATTCAATTGTTCCCTCCAATTTGTATAAAATTATTCTAGAATATAATTTAGAATAATTTTACATATATAAATTTTTTTTTCTTAATTTACTACTAGACTTACAACAAAGTATATAACTCTCTTCCGATTTCATTAGTTAATCGCAGAACTAAATATAGAGTTTTTCGATAATCAGGAAAAAAACTGTAATTTTATAATGGATCGGTTATCAGTGAACAAAGAAAAGTTCTACTATCTATGAAATTTATGCATAAGTATATTAATATACAAATATGTATGCAAAATTATGCACAATATACAAAATATACTTTTGATTTGAAAGCCAATTATGATTTTTTAAAGGATTTTTTTTAAATATAAACTTACAAATTTTTTTTATTACCAATTGAAAAATTAAACCATTTTGAATATTTCTATGGAAAAATTATGTCTAAGCATAAATTTGTATTTTTCTGTGTATTTACAATAACGCTTCAAGCATTTTTTAATAAAAATCTGAAAAAAAAACAACAAAATCACATAACTAACCATCTAAAGTAAAATTACTACAAAGAAATCACTACAAAATTAATGATTTATTGCTATTAGTTCCGGTTCATTAATGACTTATTGAGTGCAATACTGAAAATTATTTAAGAACATTATTTATGTATAAAGAATAGAAAAAATATTTTAGAATAATTTTCATTTATATTATTAAGTATGTACAGATTCTGATATAATGCATAACAAATAAATGATTAATTTCATGATTTTAATTAAAATTAAATTCTTTATTAAGAAACCTTAATTGTATCAAGAAAAAATACGCTCTGAAATGGAATAGAAGCCTTCTATATTTAATACTCAAACAGAATAACTGATAGGAAAACCTGTTTAAGTGATATTTAATTGTGGCCTCAGTGACTAGTAAGGAAGCGAGCTGTTATATTAAACCCCTTTTATGAACATCTCAAAAGTTTGGCTGTTTTCCTGTAAAATGCGCTTTGGATGATGAGCTTAACTGTTCAAAACCAAGTCGTTTATTCAAATGACGTTGATGCAGATCAGTAATCCGCTCATTTTGACAGTTTACCTAACAAAATCGAAAGCAATAATTTAACTTAAATAAATTTTGATTTTGTTTTAAGTTTCGCAAGAAATTTGAAAAATCCCGGACAAACATAAATTATTATGCGCGATACATGATGTTGACTAAAATTTTTTATTAAAAACTAAATTCATTTAATAAAAAATTAAATATTAAATAACATTTAAATACAAAAAAAAAAAAACAAATGCTAAAATCCAATTTCAAATGCAAATGGAAATTCAATGAGCGGGTTATTAATCAAAATCAAATTCATTTTTTTTTTTCTTAAAGTTTAATAAGAAAAATTTTGAATTTGTAAGCTATGTGTAAAGAATATAAAAATATTTTTTGGGCAATTCCGTCTTGCAATGAATGTTGTCAATGCAAGGTATGTTAAATATAGAGAAAAATATTGTGAAAATTTTGGTTCGGATCAACTCTCCTTTGTTTGCTTTTTGATAAAAATAAAAAATAGTAATAATGTTTTGAGCCAGCACAATTGACCAAGGCCTTTAACATCTTTGGTTAACTTAAATTTGGGCTAAATAAATGGTGTTTTTCCTATATTATTTCCTGTGCCATAAAAAATTTATTAAGGTTTATTGTCTTAAATTAAAGCTTAAGAAACTGGGCAAAATTTTGTAAAAAAATTTTTTTAAATTTTTAAGTTTTTTACAAAATTGTCCAATTGAAAAAATTGGAATTTTTCTAAAGTTCGAATGCTTGCGTTTTCGAAAAAACGTAAAATACAAAAACAAAGTGATATTTTGATTTTAAGCCCTTTCAAAAACAGTATGTTTAAAGCTTGTATATTTTTCGGAACGGAAATTATAAAAAACCGTGACAAGCAAAAATTTCGGGAATATTCGTTAAAGTCCCTGTATCTCGAAAACCCTTGATATTTGACACCCAGTTCAGAACAAAAATTTTACCCATTTTTAATCCTCTAACCAAGGGTATATATTGTTGTATACCTTTCGGAATTACCTTACATTATAAGAAGAAGATTGCCCTTAAATTTCATATACATATATACTTTTTTGTTATTTATTAAATTTCTGAAATGTTTTCTATTATAATGAATATTATAATAATAATTTTAAAGAAATAAAGAAAATATTTACAAATAATATTTTTAAGCTATAAATTTTAATATTTCTACCGGCAGCTATTATACTTATTGTATATCAGATTATGTAAATTTAACCGGTATATCAAATATATTTTATTTTGTATACCTATTCATATGTGCATTGGATAATATTTATAGGTATACTAGTTTTTCTTATATACAAGAACTTTTTTCATAAAAACAATATTATTTTGTATAAAAAGCAGCAACAACATTAAAAATATTACAGGCAATCCATTAAACACGCATATGTAAACTAGTATTAAAGCAATTAAGTAAACATACTTAAAATATTCATGTGTGATTATGTGTATACTTAGCACACATGCTTAGTATGCTTAGAAGATAAAAGTTAACAGTTAAACAGTTATAGCATATTATAAAAAACAATATTCTTTTGAGAAAGAACAGTAGGCAAAATTATTAAAGTGAAATAAATTAAAATTTTTTATTTATTTTAACTTTTAAAATATTCAAACCGGTATTGTATTTTAATAATATCAAATAATTTTTAATTATAATTTAAAAAAAGTAACGTTATCAAAGATTTTATTATTGATATTCTGATTTTATTCATATACAAACTTAACTAAGTTAGTAGTTTAAGATTTACAGTTTACTAGTTTTAAAATTCTTAGATTTTAACTTTTGATTGTTAAATACTTGTAGGTTAGCTGCACTTTAATTTTGAACTATGGGTATTGAAGAAAGAAGTGACCTATTGAGAAGAAATGGAATGTGAAAACAAAATGCAATTGTAAAATAAATTTTGTATGACTCGTAGGGTAAAGAAGCGCCGACGCAACGCATATGTTTACTTTAATACACTGTGTTTATTATATAAATTTTAAAGCTATTGAATTTCGTTCGACAGCGGTTTCACTTTTGATTTACATATGTAAGTACCTACAAGAGTATATGTGTACATATATAATAATTTTAAATTTTCAGTGTTCTGTTAATTTTCCTATTAAATACTGGATTATTCAATGCAACACTAAAATAAGATTTTCGTTAAATTTTATAATTTAATCGCAATATATTGAGTATTATTATTTGAAAAACTGTCCTTAGCAACAATAGAATCCTTCAATAAAATATCGCAATTTTGAGCCGATTAAAACTGTTATTAACTGTTATTTCATTGGAGGCACTTAGAGTAGATAAGTATAACATTTTTAAAGCTAATAATATAATTTTTTAAGGGCAAAATAATTGAAATTTATTTATGAAATTCATGCACATGTTTACTGTATATTCTAAATCTAAAGACCGTGTGTTGATAAAGCTTTATCACTATATATAAAAAATTATATTCTAAACTGGAAATTTATAATTTTAAAGCATAAAAATAAATTATGACTTTAATTTCAATTTTAAGGATTTTAAAAAGATTATGCCTCCAAAAACAAGGTTTAAGTAATAAATAAGAGTCTTAAGGGACTTATACAAATCAAGTAGCGAGTAGAATAAACCGCATATGAGTCAAAAATCACTAGTGAACACATCTTTTATCAACAATTAATAAAATTTCATTACCATGTTTAGGAAAATTATGAAAAATTTGCAATAATTAAGAAGAATGTTATATAAATTTTTATTATTTAAAAACGTTATTTCCTAAGTTCTCATGTCCTACAACAAATTTATCTAAAGAATTGAAATTTTAGGAAAATTGTGTCTGTGAGTTCATTCTATTTCTAAAAATACTGATGAATTTCATTACTTTTTGTTTTTATAGTTGATTTTTTAAATTTCATTTAAATAAAAAGCAAATTATTATTCTAGATTTTTTTTCCTTCAGATTACCATCTTTTTTCCCAAAGAAGAATAACTTATTGTAGCTATATATAGAGAACAGCAAAAAGAAAAATTACAAAAACGTGGAAAAACTTGAAAAAATTCTTTTTATGGAAAAATTTTATTTTATTTTTCTGATTTTGGTTTATAAGGAAAACTTGTTTTAATTCTTTTTTTCCTTACTACACAATAAGAAGTTTTCAGATTTTTTCTAAAATATTCTTGCAAAAAAATTATTTTTTTGCAAAATTTTTATATAAGTATAGATTATTGCCATATAATTAAATAAATCTTTTTTTTAAATAAAGTAACTTTTTACATACAAAATTAGAATATATTGAGCACGAGAATTGAAATGAATATTGGAATACTGGAGATTCTCGTGACTTAAACGGCCTGTGGATACGAAATATTTATCGAGGCAATTGAGTTCCCATGGGTATTAACAAGTTCAAAATAGAATAAAAATAAACGAGAATTAAATTAAATAAAATTCAATTTTAACGCAACAGTGAATCAAAATAAATGGAACCGGGAACAAAAAAATTTATTTCATTGTACAAGAGGATATTATTCTACTGCATTGCAAACGAACTTGCAGTTTATTTCAAAATTGCATTAGTAACCCTTAAATAAAGGTTTTTTCTTTTTATTTATCAAGTTTTTTCTTGAAATCGCAAAATCGAGAGAAAAATCCCCAACAGTCGTCAATATTATAATTCTTCCTGTTTTGTCACTATCATACTACTTATCTTAAATCTTTTTGACCTTTAAATAATTTCCATTATATGGCAACTCCTATAACTATTATTACTATAATATTATGTATAGCATTTATTTTAATGTTCAGGAACTCATCAAATAAAAAATAGTAAAAAAGAGCAAAATAAAAAAAAAAATCAAAAACATAATCGTAAAAAAGGTCATTCAATAATTTAACGCAAAATTACCATTTTATTTCTATCTTCCTCACCTTTACTATTCCAATATTGTCATCTCTCTTCCACCCTATGTCTTATATTTATTTGTTTTTATATTTTGTGCAATTGAATTTAAGCGATTTATCTTCAATTTTATGAACGACCTAAAAAACAACAGCATTCAAACATAAGCAACTTGCATCTATATACATAAACAAATATACATATATAGATTGAATACAATAATTGAAACGATATGATGTTGCACGTTCACAAAAACAAAAATTTATAAATTTAAGAATATTGCGTGTGGAAAATTAAATTTTTTATTACAAAACGAAAAAAGAATGCGCTTATTGCAGAATTTTTAATTTTTTTATGATGAAAACTTACATATACTCTTACTGAAGTTTCATCATAAATAAAATATTCGTGATTTTTAATTAGTCAATGAGAAGGAAGCTCAAACATCAGAAAATCTTAAAAGTAAATACGAGACGCAATACCAGAAAAAAAAACAACAAATATTTTTAATGTTTTAAACATGAAATGTTCTTAATTCCGGAAATTTTTTTTTAAAAAAATAAATAAATTTTTATTGATAACTGTTTATTTTTATGTTTAAAAAAAATTTATTGCATCATAGGCCATCTTTCATAATTCTATAACTGTTGATTTCTGACGACCTTTATTTGTAAATGCAACATGAATTTTTTTAGGAAATTTTACGTGATTTCAAGTTATTTGTTTCACTGTAAATATATTTACATAAAATGTCTATACATATGTAACATAAACTAAAGATGCTTATCAATATTTCAATATAAGATATCATATACAATATATTAACGGTTTATGCTGCATATATACGCTTTACTACTGTGAGGCCTATTGCAGTAACAAGAACTATTAAAATTTAATGTAAATAAAATTGTAAAGTCTAAAAAGAAGCTCATAAATTTCATAATATAATATAAAAAGTTTAAAAATATTGCAA
Source organism: Condylostylus longicornis (assembly GCF_029603195.1). Classification (NCBI taxonomy): domain Eukaryota; kingdom Metazoa; phylum Arthropoda; class Insecta; order Diptera; family Dolichopodidae; genus Condylostylus; species Condylostylus longicornis. The sequence continues at coordinate 5,439,687 of NW_026577982.1, forward strand.
TATTGCATTGCCCGGAATATTTACAATAGACATTTACGATTTTGACAACAAATATTTTTACTTGTAAATACTTGACATTAAATTTGTACACAAAATTTTTAAATATTTAATTAATTATTTTAATATTTTCCATTTTATATCTGATAATTTTTTTATTGTTGTATTTTAGATAAGATCATCAATTCAAGGCCTGTACAGAATCATAAAAAATTATAACAAAATTTACAGAAGTAAAATGATGTAAAGGTCATCATTTCAATATTGTCAATTTATTTCTGTCATTGGTTTAATTGTTATTAGACTGACATGAAGACTAAGAGAAAAATTATTCGTTTACTCAATTTTAAGTGCAATTTCCATCATTTTTTTTTTCAAACAGCTGTAAAATTCAACTTAATTCAAAAAAAAAAACCTAAATCCCAATTTCTTCGAAGTTCAAAATAACCAACTATAATGGGAAGATCAAATATTTTCGCTCTATTCAAAAGTTCGAATCAAAAATTCAATTTTGGTCACTATTAAACTTGTATTTCATGCAAAAAACAAACAAGAAAACAATATTAAATTTTTTAATTAAAACGATATGTAACTTCTCTCTTTTGAACTAACAACCACTCTAAAGTCAATAAAATTTTAACACTTTAAAGCAAGTAAGTTTTTACATAATAATGGCAATAAATTAAAATAAATTTTTTTTTTTAATTTTAGATCAATTTTCCATTAAGTGTAGAGAGGATGGAAACTTAAATAATCTTAATGGAAAAAAAATAAAAGCAGTTCCAGTTGTTTGTTGCACTTCATGAATTCAATTAAAAAGTTGTTTTCGATTGGGAAAAACATAGCCGCCAGAAATAATTTTATATGAACTTGTGCACATGATTGAAACATGACTTTTGCTTTGCGTTTTATCCTATCTATGAATCCCTGTCGTGTCAATTTTTTTTTTAATATTCATAATTTGTTCATTAATTGTATATATAATATATGCATAGGTTTTATGTAAATATAAAGTATAAGTATATTAGTTTAAGTATATAAGTATTTCTTTAGCGAAAAGTAAATGATAAGAGTGTTTGCATAAATTAAAATTGTAATAAACGTATGCAAGCAGTAACAAACGTATCATTTTTTGTTATATATATATGTACATATTTTCTGTTATATATTAACTGTATATATATGTATATATATATTTTCTATATTACTACAAATTAATTTATTGAACATATTGGACGATACTTATAACTAATAAGAATTCTTATAAAATAGGGTATGTATGGAGTATTCGCAAGTTATACAAAAACTTGTTAATACCCTATAATTTTTACTCGTTACTTAAGCATTAAAATTTTTTGAATTTTTAAAATTATTACCTAAAGTAAGTTCTTAATACACATTAATATTATTAAAAATGTTTCTTATAGGTGTATAACAATAGCATGAGTGTATAACAGTAGCATAATAATATTATAGGCAAATTTATAATTTTTAATGCTAGATTTTTCAACACGAGAATTTTTCCTATAAACCATTAACTACTTCTCTGGTGCTATCAAATAAATTCTGTTATTAATTTTGTATTAGAATTAAAAAAAAACCTAAAACATGGCAACACTAGCGTTAAATATCAATTTTAAAGTTGGCAATTTTATAATTAAATGTAAATAGAGTAATTCTTTAATATTAAAATTCAAAAAATAAATAAGTATACTAGTTTTTTATGAATAAATTTTAATATTACTTAATATTTTAAAAAAATGCAAATTTTAAAATGTAGCTTTAAAAGAAAAATGTTAAATTTATTCAGTTTTAAGTATGTTTTTAATAAATAAAATATTTTATACTTTTTATAAGCGATTTTAAATGCAATGGCATGGTGCTAATTTATAGCATTAATAATTTGATTTTTTTAAACGAATAAATATAATAAGCAAGTATAAGGTCATATAAATTGAAAATCATAAATTTTATTAAATAATATTAAAATTTATAATTTATAAACATCAAAAATTAATATGATAATGTTGTTATATTTGTAATAAAAGAAGAGATAAATTGCTAATTTTTAAAATAATATTTTTCCAAAAAATTTCATAGTACAATTTAATTATATTACGTCTATTAGTTTTGATTAATACAGTCATTAATCACTTACACATTGTAGTTGTAACTCGTAACTATATAAATTAATTAAAATTAAACATATGAGTTATTTCTCTACGTGTTACTTTCATTTCAAAAAACATATCAAAAATATTATTGTTAATATAACTGCACAAGCAATTTAAAACTAAGTAGTATAAAATATTCATAACCTTTTAAAAGTGAAATTTGTGATTAATGAGATATCATGATTCAAAATTTGAAAAATGATTGCATTTTCTATAAATAATTAGTTCTAAATAGTTACATACTTGCATCAAGAAAGATTTTAATATTTAAAATCCAAAATCAATTCAATATCAAAACCATAAAAACAACATTTTTATTGTATTTAATCAAATTGAATCGAATTGATTTGACTGAATTGCATATGATATTTTATGAAATTTAAAATACACACTTGTTATACGGAATTGTATAATTAACATTTGCTCAGATTTTATATAACAAAATTTACAATATAAAATAAGCATAATAAATTTCGATTTTATACAGATTCATAAGATATTTAAAGATAAGATCACTGGATTTTACCTCTAAATTTACATATTTTGAAATGTTTAACATCTATGAGTGTATAAACACTATAAAGATATCAAGAATTATGACATTTTATATTCAATTTAATTCATTTTTCAAAAGAAATGTAAACAACAGATAAATGATTTTATATTTAGTTTTATATATTATTAAAAAAAAAGTCATTAAATTTTAACATTTACATACATAGTAAATATTTTATTTATTTTTAATAAAAACGCATACTTAACATAATTTTACTAAATTGACACAACATGTCTAATTTACATTTAGCCTAAATTCTTTACAAAGTGTTAACATTTTCAAATACATACGCTTCTTTACCATCTTACTTGTACATGTTTTATACATAGTTAATTAATAAACAACATTTAAAAAATTTTATAGCTGCAATATTTTTATAATAAAACCAAAAAAAAAAAAAACACAAAATTAATAAATTAATTTTTTGGTGTCTTAATCTTCATAAAATTGTCATTTTCGTTATAACTGTTAATTTTAAATATTATTTAAAAATACTGTAATGTTATAAAAAATGTATGTAAGCATTTATGAGTAAATTTACATTTATAATATTATTTATGAATAAATTAAGAATATTAAATAAAAATTTGTAAAAATATTTTTCATAATTAAAAAAAACAATAACCAAAAAACCAGAAACAAATTGAAAACAAAAATTTGTTTCATAAATTAAAAGTGACATTTTTATAGCGTTGTTTCAAACCTTGAAAAATTAAAAATTAAAAATTAATTGTCAAAAATATTGATAATAACAGATTGACAGAATTGCTAATTAAAAGTTGAAATTTTTTTTTAAATGGCGTTTAATAAATTTTTTATTTTGAAAACATTTGAACTAGAGAAAAAATATTTTAAAAAAGTGGTAGAATAACTAACAATTTGTATAAAAAAAATTACAAAATTCAGGAATTAAGTGCTAACTAAAAGTAATATGTTAAAAACACGTCCAAAATCATTGAAGACGCAAATTTTTGACATGTTGTATGTAATCTTGGCATACCGTACAAAATTGGCTATAGTTTGAAATTGAACTGTGAGGTAACATATGTATATTTCCAAATACTTACTGAAATTGTATTGACGTGTCTTCTTGACTCTTCATATAAAATGACAATTCAAAACGATCTCATCTACTCTTCTGACGCGTTCATTTTGGTTCACCGCATCAATTTTTTATAATCCGATAAAAAAATGAAAACTTCTTCATTAATATTCTGAATAACAGATGTAGATGGAATGTGTTCCAGTTGTTTTTCAAAGAAATTATGCTAAAATTCATCCATACATATATATATATATATAGATAATTTCATAACATAAATTCAACTACCAGGTATATCGTTTTAAAAGCCTTCTTATGCGATTTTTTGAAACTAATTATATAAACTCTTTAGAAACTATGCAATTCGGCACTTAATACATTATAATCGAAAAAAAATTATTTAAAAAATATAAAATGACCACAAAAATAATTAAAAAAAATATAACAATGACCTATCAAACGTCAATTCTGTCGATTGAATAATTAAAAAAAAAGGAAAACAAATAAATTAAAATTCTTGAATTATTTAAAAACAAAATATAAAGTTTCCAAAATAATAACAACTACATACATATGTATATACACGAATTAAATGCCAAAAATAAAGAAATAAAAACTTCAATTTTAATTGCTAAAAAAAAAAAATTAAAAACAGAAGCATTTCAGAAAAAAATAAAATAAACAATAAAAGGTCATATGACAATTTTATTCTCTATACCATTTTTAAATTATGTGTGTATATGTACATAACCTTTTCAAAAATGTCAAATTTCAATCAAAATAATCATTACATTGTACACACTGTGTGTTTAGGAGCTCCTGTTTGTAAATAAAAACTTCTTTAACAAAAATTGTTTGTTTATTTTCTCTCGTTCTACTTGTTCTTTGTAATTTGTATTTGTGTGTACCAAAAGATGGCGCCCTTCAAAATATTTTTATTTTTTTTTTAATTTCTCATTAAATTCTTTATTTAAGGTAACATTCGATTCAATCAATATAATTTTAAATAAAATAAAATTTAAAATAGTAGCATTAATTATTTTTATATATAAAATAACAATAGAGGAAAAAGAACAGTTAATAATAATTAGTATAACAGCTAAAATTTTAACTATTGTTTATATTTTTTTGTTTTTTAATTTTAATTACCTTATTTGGTATTTTATTGTTTTCTTTTTATATTTTAAATGTGAACAATTATTTCTCAATCACTTCTTAACCTGTTCTTAAACGATTTTTGTATAAATAAGTCGTTTTATTTTCTATTATTTACTAGTTTATTAGTAGTTAGTAAATAAAGAAATACTTAAATCGTGATTTAAAATATAATAAGAAAAATGTAATAAATATAGATCACGTTCTGTTTTTTTTTTTTAGATTTTAATATTTTTTAAGTATTTATTGTTCAAAAATGCGTTTAACAGATTTATTTGTTATACTCTATATAATAATAATTATAAAAAAGTTTTTTAATTCAATTCTAATTTTTCTTAGTATTTACTCTTATATTTAATTTATTTTTTTTTTTTTTTGTATATTTAAAAAATGGAAAATATGATTTATGATTTTATAAATAACCTTCGTAACATTTTTTTTTTTATAAAATGCCATTTTGTTAAAATGCTATTTATTTACTATAAATATATTATAGAAGTCTTCCGTATCAATAAAGTAAATTAATCATTTTTATAATTACAAATTGAACATTTATATTAAGTATTTTTTCTTAATTTCAAAATTCATAATAATAATCTTAAAATCATTCCTTATTTATGAAAATGCATAATATTTATTCACCTTTCGAAATTAAATATTGGTAGCATTATTGAAGTTTTTAGCTTCTACAACCGATATAATCTCAAAGTGTATAACAATAAAAATATGACTTGTGCAGAAATGTTGAAATCCAAAACTTAGTAATAAATACTTATTATAAAGAAATATTCTTGTAAGTATAGGCTACGATACAAGATAATTATCATATAATACTATTTCCAGCTAAATATTACTTATACTGTTCATTCTTACTGTATTACAATTAACAATGAACGGAATTAAATTTTAATTACAATTTTCATTAAAAGATTTTACCGTATACTTATATCCTAAATATAAATTTCATTGATGGTATGGAATAAAATTTTTCTTAATAAAATTTCACTGCAATATATCAAATGCCCGTACATATCATTTTATTAAATGCATTCGAAATGGATAAATTGTAATGCGCTAATAAAAATATGACAAAACTAGACTTAAGTAAAATAATAATAAAATTTAAAAACGTAATTTTATTTCAATAAATCAGTTAAGTAAGAACAACCATTCTGGTCTATTCACATCTCTCATAATAAAAAAAATTGTTGATCATGTGACATGATAGCGATTTTCATTGACCATAACGTTAATATAATTCAAATTTTAGGAAATAAGGTCTAATGATATTATTAGCATGCCATTCGCCATGAATAATAAATTTTTCTATATACAATACAGTGTGTAGTAATATTGTATATATGTATGTAAAACAGATTTCATAAATAATTCTATATAATCTCACTCTATAAGTATGCAGGAAATTTTTGCTTATCAACAAACCCGTTACGTAAATAATCAGCTTCATCGCTTAACTTAATTTTGTGATATAACAATGGTTTAAAATAGCGCCCCTATTAAAATAGGTTTTTATGAATGCGCCTCTAATAATTAATTTACAAAGTAAATTTGGAAAATTTTGATAGTGTTGCTCAGAAATATACCCGTTTACTTTATGCTTGATCGTAAACGTCAAAAAATTTAGCGTAGTATGATAAGACGTTTAATTTTAATTTGAAAATTTTTCATATAAAGAAAGCACATGCCATTAACAAACCGAAAATTTCTTTTTAATTTTCTTTTTACAAGTTTTTTAGCTTTAAGCTATATGTAATTTAAAAGCATATCGACAATGTAATTTTACATACACTTCTGCACACGTATTATTTAATTTTTAATTAATAATATTTGAAATTATCATAAATAAATGCATACTCAATATTATGTAAATTTTAATAAAATGTATAACATAATAAATAATAGGTATACGCATAATACCTACACAATATTCATTATGTCATTCATTGTATATGTATTATGCTTTCCAGGAAATTGACATCCGTCTACGCATACCTATTATACATGTAATAATAGAAAAATTTCAAGTTTATTAAAAGTGTAATATTCCATAAATAATAACATATCATATAAAATGTTATACATATATATAAATAATTCATATACAAATAATTTTATAAAAGTTATGAACTCAAAATTTTAATTAAGTAATTTTTATATTATATATATATACAATTCATATTATATAACATGAATACCGTTAATATAAAAACAATAACAAGTAATTGAATATTTATTATGACAAAAAGGAAAACATTTTTTTATAAATGAAAATTATTTTGGTTTTTATAAATTTATTTTTTATAAAGTATAAAATTGCTTTTCTTGTAAAAGTTGTTAATATTTAATTATGGAATAGCTACTATATAAGAATTATTAATTGTAATACTCGTACATATTTAATTAATAACAATACATTTCTTTGAATTAACAAATTGGAATAATTGTCAAGTAATGAATTGATTTGAGTTAAGTTTATAAGCAATTGTTTTATACAACTTAATAATTAATTTATATATACAGTAAATTGTTATATTAAATAATTAAATATTACAATAAATTACAATTTATGAGAAATTTTAAAAAATGAAAATAGTATTTTAAATAACTTTTAAGTTTAATTTTAATTATAATTAACGGAAGAAATTTCAACTACACGGAATATTGTTAAATGACTTTAAATTAAAAATTCAAGTCTACTTATCAGTATCGATAAGTAGATTGTCTGGATAACTACGATTTTTTTATAATGAAAATTACTATAGAGAAAACAATTTTAATTTTAAATGGTAGAATAATTAATAATAAAATTTAATTTTACAGTTATTTCACATTATACTGAATTCCAAAACTTACTCAAATCACTTAATTGGTATATACAATATTTTATGTAAAATCTGTATTTGTAGAACAGATAACTATCAACTGTTAAAATTCTTTTTAATTATGAATGCATTATGAAATTTTTAATTACTTAAAAAATGTAAAATTTAATACTTAAATAGTATGCAACGGTATTCTATTATAATGGTATACACATAAGTATTTTACAAGTCTACATTACGGTGTGTATAAACGTATTTTAATATACATACTTACATACGTTTTATGTACACATATTTTAAGAAATAAAAATTTCTAATTCTTGTTTTATCTTTTTTTTAATTATTAAGATTTTCAAAATTTATATTTAAAGATTTTACAAAAAAAAAAAATTTAAAATTCCAATTATACTTTCTCACTCCAGCCTCAAAATAATATGTTTTTAGAGCCATATTCTACATACATATTAACATTTAATTCTTAAAAACGATAACCATTTATAAAAATTCAGCTTTTCTATTTTAACGCTATTAGTATAACGGATAACCACATAATATATATGTATATATGTATATTAAATTAATGTTAAAAAAATATGGTTAACTGAAAATATTAACATCAAGAAAACAAGCTATAACACTTTCTTAAATTCTTTAATAATTTTTAAAGCGAGATCACAATATATGTATACACGTATGTAGGTATATGCAGTATGTATATGTATATACAAGAAAATTTAAAAGAAATTAAAGGTTAAAAATACCTCCTAATGAGTGTTAATAGTTTTAACAGAAGAAAATTATGAATATGATTAGTTAATAACCGCAAAATATAGGTAAAAAATTTCAAATTTTAATTGATCTAAAACGTGAAATTTGAGCTCAATAAAAAATTTTTAAGTAATAAATTTTTTATCAAAATTTAAAATCTTCTATATAATTTCTCTTTATTTTAATTTAACAAGGGCTTTATTAGAATGGAAAACAGGCTGTAAGTTTATAAGATTAATATGAAGATAAAAATTAAATTTGTCAAAACATGTTAAGTATAGAAAATTTCTTCCTTAATGCATCAATTTGTTAGATCTATAACCGTATGCAATTTGTATGAAATACTTAAAGATAAATTAAGAATTTTAGTAAAATAGCCTTTTGAAAACACAATATATTTAAAATTTTTAAAATTCAAAAGGAAAATTTAAAGGTTGTAATTAGGGCAACACATGAGCACATTTCCATTTTTTTAAATTAAGTACCTTAAAATTCGAATTTAATACTGAGTGTATATTTCTAATAAGTGTTCTCAATTTTCAAGTTTCTCACTTAAGTTCTTCTATTTTGTAAAATATTCAGAAATAATTATTAGTTTTATTAAATCTTCCTTAAAAAATCATATTTCACTCATTTTTGTTCAAATTATTTTGTTATATTCTATAATATTCACTAAAAAACAATTATATTCTCTCACATTTTTGTGGTATTAGGCAAAAACTACCTAATTTGAAAGTTGAATTTTTACAAAAATATTATGACCTTTATATTTTCATTCATAAAATTTGGAAATAAGTGAGTTTCACTAAGTGATAAACAATAAATTTCACCAAAATGTGGGTATTATTATAAAAAAAAAAACTCAAGTTTAACAAAAATTTTAAAAAATCGTAAGATTTATAGTGAGGTGAGTTAGAAAAATTTTGAAAGATTTTAAGTAAATTGAACTACTTAATATAGAGATTTTGAATTTTAAATAAAATTAGAAACTCAGCTTATGCAATTATTCCTCGGAACAACAAGTAGTAATAAACTATAGTTAACTCTGTCGATATACTATACTCAATCTAGAATAAAATTCTACATGAAATTTTAGTAAACTGTACCTGAAATTTAAAACGTACTTAACAATTGAATCGTAACAATTATATTACATGTATAACATGCCATTCTGCATGTGTTATATTTGAATATTTTTGTTATATATACGAGAATAAATTTGAAACTACAATCTAATATGAAAATTCTTTTGGCGATTTCATTTACATTGTAACATATAAGCATTTAATGCATACTTATATACTTAGAAATACTATATAATTTTACTATGTATACTCTATTTCGACTACATAATGTCTATATAGTAAAGATTCATTTTTCTGCAACATATAATTTACATAATAATTTTAATTTCTATAGCAAATTAATTCAAATGGCATAAACATGTAGTTAAATATTCAAAAAATTATATTATATAGTATGTACTTTTGCAAGTATATGTAGGTATTCATGCATTCTTCTATTAACCGTATAAAAATACAGTTGAATAAGCATCCATTTATTTTATATAAAATTGTAGAAAATAATGTGTTATTTCAAGTGTTGTGTTCAATTTTAATAACAAAAGCAAATTCAGATTGGGAAATTTCATTTACGGAAAGCATATATCAAATTCAGAAATATATTTGAAATAGTTTCTGACTTTTAATAGTTTAACTTTTTAATTAATTTTATAGATTTCTCGTAAAATTAGATTAAATTAAGATTTGATCCATTGTGGCATCCGTTGATATCTCATAAATTTTTGGAGTATATATATGTAGATCACCTAAAAACTAAGATTAATCAGTTTATAAACAAAACTACTACGCAATTCAAGATACAACAAAACTTTACCATACTTACGCTAACTACGTATGTATGGCTTTTCTAACTAATATTTTTTCTACACGACAACTCGGATTCAAAAGTCAAAATCTAAATCAAATATAATGTACAAATAGTAATATACTCAAATTTATATAGAATATTCGAATAAAATCGATTATAATTCTTACTATGTACCAGTTAAAAATTTAAACGTTCACATATACTCTAATTTTAAAATACATACACGTTGCTAATTTAATTCATACAGGTTCAACATAACAATAGGCACATTAACTTCAGTTAGTATTAAATATTACATTAACAGGTCTAAAATATATTTAAATAGATTGTATAAATATGAGATTGTGAGGCGTCTTTTTCAACATTATTTCAATATAATTTAAATATCTGTCTATACTACTCGATTAAAATTCTTCATTTTATTCATACCATATAGTCACATTTTTATTATAAAAATTTTATTTTTATTTAAACTCTTAATTCTTAAGGTATTGCCAGTAAAATAGCTGAAAAGACCATATTGTACTTTTCACAATAGTTAAAACACACAACTCTATGATATTTTTGTTTCCTTTTGCTTGTTTTTATTCTTTCGTGTCTTTCTTTTAAAGTTTTCATTATAAGCACTTTTATGCTTACCGTTACGCTTCCTGCTTTTTTTAAAGATATGGGGAAACCATTCAAAAAAGACGAATTTTATGGGTTCTTTTATAAGAAACGAAGAAAAAATAGCAGGCAAAAAATCCACCATAATAATAATTTTTTTTTTGCATTCATTTTCTTGTTGCTTTGTTATTTCGATGAAAAAATATGTAAAAAATAAAAGGGGATTATGTTTTTTTTTTTTAATAGAAACTATATGAATTGCAACTAAGCAACAAAATCGAAATTTCAATTCATAGCTCAAACAAACTTCATTATAATATTTGTACTTACATATAAGTTGTTCTAATATAACAAAGCTAAGGGTATTATAAATTCTTACTTTCACTCTGGATAACTTATAGAACAGATCTCGCTTGTGGACAGTTATGGTAATTTAACACATGTTTGCTCATTTTGCAAAAAATATTTCCAATAACAAATTTAGTGTCGTCCCGCAAAAAGAAATTCAACCCAAATACGACCAAAGAAAATATTGTACAGGCGTCAAACGATATGATCACGACAGTCAAATAACAAGTTCGAAACGTAAATTTAATTACTTGAAAATGAACTAAACTGAAATTTCTCTGAGAGCAATTAATTCTCTGCTAAGGTATAAAAATTTTGCTGTATTCATTTACAACATGGATTTTCTGAAACATAATATTTTTTCCATATGACAATAGAATTTAGTGAAGTGAATTTTTGAAAAAATAAATGTTAAGTTAGGTTATGAAAAGCATATTTAAAAAAAAAAATATGTAAACTGTACAGTGTCTATATATTGTAAGTAAGTTTTTTAATAAGAACAATAAAAAAAACTCGCATACATAAATAGAAATATACTTAAATATTTAATAAATGTATGAATAACGTCATATTAACATTAAATAGGTGACACAATTTTAAAATAAAAAGTTATTTCAGAAAAGTTATACTTTCTATGGAAAAAAAAATATGCAGTTACACTTTTGCATTATTTTTTATATATGTACAAATCTAAATATGTTATATTAAATATTTTACACTAAATAGATATGTGTGTATATATTAATATAACATCGATATGATAAATACACATGTAGTCAAATTGGTCTTCGATGATATGGAATAATATTAAATTGTTACAAAATTGATGCCCAAAAATTTTGAATAACACTTTAAATTTATGTAATAAGTACAACTCACTAAATTTTTAATATACAAACCCTTAAAGCTCATCTGCGAATACATACAACATCGTACTGAACTCATATTACTCCAATCCGTCCAAACCATCATAAACACTTATTTTATACCTACTAATACCTACTTATATCCACACAGAACACATTAAGTATTTACTTGTATACAAAAATTAAATAATTTTTGAAATATAGAGCATTTGTTAGGTTGAAATCAAAAGAATTTCTTAAATACAAACAAAAATAATTTTCAAATTTACCATTATTATTTCAACCTAATTTAATTATACATACTTGTTAACCAACATATTTCTAAATTACATAAACATTATTGTGCGCGCACATGTACATTGTCATAATACAAAATATAATTCAATTTTTTAATATTTCCAAAATTCTGTCTATGTATGTATGTATGTACATACTTTCATATAATATATCCTAATCATATAATATATCCTACATCTAACTATTTCGGTTTAAATTAATTTTTCCGTTATGTATAACACAATATTGCACTACATAGTGCGATGACATTTCAAGGTCAAATTTTTAACTAAAATTTATTATTTTTATCTAACCATATTCATTTTGAATTGAAATGTTTTCTTATTTCTGTACACATATATATACATACATATACATTTTAAGAATATTAATGTTTAAAAATCACTCGAATTAAATTAAATTAGGTTCATTGTCTTTTTTAAAGTATACAAATGAAATGTTAATAAAATTAGAAAAGAATAAGATCATTAAAATTACTCATAGGTTGTTTTACTTTTTAAACCTTTTTTTTTTTCCTTTTGAACAAATTTTAATTTGGGCGCGTATTTTAAGTGGCTGTAAAAAAAAAAATTCAAATTTAAAAGAATGTCGGTTTTGTCATGGCTACTTATTACACAGGTATTTAAAGATATTCAGGTAATAAGAATTTCAATTAAAATAAGGTTTTTGTATTTAATATGGGTTATGTGTACTTGATTTGATAGTTTGATTTAAAAATTTTTCAATATAATTTGTTCTGCTTCCATTTTAAATAATGGAATACTCGTATAAATAAATAAATTTTTATTTATTTTCTATTTTTAGATTTGCTAATTTGCATGTTATTTGTACCCCTGAGACTGCCCTGTATTACTTAAGCGTATAGCAATAAACAAAAACAATATTCTTTCTACATTTTTGTAAGTTAATTTTTATAATAATTTTCAAAACTTATTCAACCTAAAATAATTTAACCTACATGTTTGTTATACCTTGTTTTTTTTGTTTCATTTTAATAATTATAATAAAAAAATATTAATCTTTTCATTTTTAACTGCAATTCAATGAACTATAATAAAAGACAAAGTAATAATAATAGTAATTAAAATTATTAAAAAAAAATATAATGAAATTTTAAATCAAGTGAATACAAAAAGATTTTCGAAAATAGATTAAAAAATTAAATTCAATTAAAATTAAAATTTTTAATGGATTTTTTTTTTGTTTTTTTTTTTTAATATTTATGTATAAATATATGTGAACTAATTTAATTAATTAAATTAAGTTATGTATAACAAAAATTTTTGAGTATTAATTACAAAATATCTGTTTTAAGTTAACCATTTACTCTATATACTCTACCACAGAATTAGTTCAATGACAAATTTAAGACCAATATTGAAATTTTTTTTTTACATAAATTGCTTTTCTATAAATATTAATGAAATATGTTGTAATTATTACAGAACTAGTATATTTTATACATTTACTAGTATTAGTATGATTAACAGCAGTTTTATATTAGTGCAGAAACAGAGAATAAATCGATAATGTATAAAATAATAAAATATAATGCTTACACTCACTAAGCATACATCATAAATATTTTTTTAACAAATTATCAATTCGTAATTCAATTTTTTAAATTTATTATTCAATTGCAAGGCCCTAATCGTATATGGCAATTTTAATCAAATGCTCTTATCAAAAATAGGAAATATGAAAACAATTGAAATTTTTGAAATGCAAGTATATTAACTGTAAACTGAAAATCTTTGCTTCCCTTTCATTTACGTTGAGTACGAAAACAAAAAATGTATGTACTTAACTAAAAATATTCTGTCTTTAATTAAAACAGCATTATAAATGAACAGCGTTTTTTTTTCTCTTTCGTTCACCCTTAGGAAGGATATAGGGTTGAATGAATGCGTTATAATAGAGTCATATTTGAGTTTCGGTAGTCAGTAGGTTAACTAGGTAGATGACTAACCTGCCGTATGTATAAAACAGCTTAATTTTTTTTATATTATTTTTTAAATTAAAACAATTTATCTGCAAAAATTGACAAAATTTTCGAAAACTAAATGTAAATATTAAAAAATATTATCTTACCTTTGTAAAATATGTAATATTTGTAATATATCCAAAATCCTTAATATCAAATTACATTATAAAATTAAAAAAATTTAATAATTAAGTAATAATAATATAAGTAAGTAATTTTTCTCACAATAAATTTGTAAATTTGTAAAAATATTATAGAACACAATAATTATGAAAATAATAAAATAAATTATAACACTTCACTAGGTACAAATATTATGTATATATTTTACGTATTTTTTTATTATTTATATATAAAAAATATATTTTAATAAATATGTAACTATTTTGAATAATCAAAAATCACTACACAATCAATGATAATTTCATTTTATTTGAATTTATTTAAAATTTTGTATATAACACTTACATTGCATTATTTCAATATTTTTCAAATTAATATTTGAAACTTGGTGTAAATAATGTAACGAGATATTTCCAATAAATTGAAACATAAGAAATATATAGCTATTTGTAAGTAATTAATTCCGTAAGTAATTACACTATTGATATTGATAACATTAAACTGTGTAATTTATTTTAATAAATATCCGATTTTATTCAATAAAATTAAATATTACTTAATTGATTTCCTCATTTATTGTAAAAATTGAAGGTAATATTATTATGTTTTGTTTTGATTATATTAAAATTAATGTAAAAGTAATTCATTTATTAAATCAAAAATAATTATAAGTACTTAATAATTATTTAATCCATAATAATTTAAAATACATAATTTTCTTTTTCAATTCAATTAAATATAAGTAATAGATATTACATATTCGTATTATATTTATTAATTTAAAATTGATTTATTTTTATTTACTTTTGATCTATTAATAAATTAATCACGTACATGAATGTGAATTGTTAATTTAATTCAATTTAAAAAAATTATTTATATTACAATATATTGTTTTAAGAAATAACATGATATTATTTTAAAAATCAAATTAATCGATTTAATACTCGATTCAATAATAGTAAATCATATCATCAAATAAATGATTAATATATTTATTTATATACACTGTACATTAATAATTTAATATACGAGTATATTTAATTTTTGTAAACAATTATTTTTCTTTTCGTCATGAAAAATTTCATTTATAAATGAACGGTAACACTTTTATTATTAATTCAAATTTAATTATCATTATTTTCACATTATAAAAGTACACCATAACAATATGTGTAAAGTGTATATATACATACACACATATTTCCAATCAAATATAAATTTTAATATATTTACTTCAAATTTAAAATTATAAAACTATGCAATTATTTTCGTGATAATTTACAAAACATTTAAAATAAAAAATGAACCTATAATTAAAAAAAAAATTTGTTAAGATTATTTATATGAATTTAATAATTAATATTAATAAATAAAATTCACAAAATTTGTATTTAAAAAAAAACACAATAATATAAAAAATTTCAATACACTTTCAAAATTACAATTCAATTGAAATTTGATACCGCGCGCGGTTTTTAATAATAAAAAAAAAAAAAAAAACAAATAATAAAAATAAAATTTTACTTTTTTCCCCGTTATATCACTATTAATGTCTTAACAACTTCGATGCCAAAAATTAACTAAAAAAAAACTTCCAATCTCACTAACGAATAATTTATAAAACTCTCAATTTAACTGAAATAGCAATAACATCCAACTGTTGATATTTAACAAAATTTAACAGAAGTATGTTAATAAGAAAAGGTTTAACAGAAAATTATTTTAAAAATGCTATCCTTTCAAAGTTATTTTTTTTTATGTTAAATTATAACATAACATCCATTTAAATCAGATATTTAAAACAAAAAACAAAATGAAAAAATATATGATTTTTAAAATTTAATGAGAGTAATTAGACAATAAAAGTGATATGAAATTGTGATTTTCGAATTTCATGTCATATGATTATTAATTAGTTCAAGAGTTATTTAAATTCTAGATATTTTAAATTAGAAAGAGAGTTGCCGACTAAAATTTTAGATATTTAACAATAATACTCTTTAAATACATAATTAAGTATTATAAATAGAAAATGTGGTTTTATGTATTATAAATGGAAAACTAAAGAACTTAAAAAATTTCTATCTTACACCCAAAAACTCTTTTTCACTCTATTCTATTTAATAAAACCGTAATAATAAACACAATACAATTCGCTGCTTGATTTACTTTAATTCCTTTCATTCTCTATTTAGTTTAAGTAAGAACAGGTGTTTTAATCACAATTCTTAATCACATTTAAAAAAAATTATAATTTACAGTTTATATAAAAATCGTACAGACTACAGATAAAGATCATAAATTTAAAATCTGTTAAAACAAAAATATTCTTCTCTTTATGTTATTCTCTTATTTTAAATAGTTTACTTTTATTTCTTGAATTCAAATTTAAAATTCTCTCAATTTTCCTTCTACCGTTAAATTATTTTTATGGTGTAAAACCATTATGAGACCGGTTATTTTTCTTTTGTTTTTGTTTACATAAATTTTGCTAGTACAAAGTCATTCATATCTATGTCTATATAGAGAGTATACTTGTGTGTATTTAGCTTTTCAATTCGATTGAAATTGAATTTCAACAGTGTTCAATAATATAAATTTTAAAAATATATTATTAATTATTGCAATAAATTGTTTAAAACAAATTGAATGTGGTGGAAACTCGAAATTTAAATATTAATTCAATTGAATTAAAAGTTTTTATATTTCTTTTATTAAAATATAATTTTGAGAGTATGAAATTCGAATGGACATAACAAACAAATAACTGTTATATTATAAAATTAATAAAATTTTTATTTGAGATCTGATTATTAATAATTAATAATCAATTATTGATAAAGTTCTATAGAATAAGTTTGGATATGGGTAAAAAATAAAGCATTTTTTTGCAATGATTTAGAATTTAAAGAATATTATTGTTATTGAAAAGTACATTTTCATGTACATATGTATGTAAATTTGTGTTTGCTTAATATTTCTTTTAATTAATAAGATTTAACCATAAGCTGTGTTTGTTAATAATTTGTTCCAAAATTTGAGTCAGAACTTGTATAACACTTGGAAGGCTGGTATCGACATAATGAGCCCCAAATGCTTTTAACTTAATTTTATAATTAAACCAATATGTAGGTATGAGTCATAGTTACAGTATACCTGTAGAGAAAAATATTAAATTAAAATTACAATTTTAACCATCGTCATAATAGTGGATATTACATTATAATAATTTTAATGTGGGGTCTTTTCCTTTTTGTTATTTTTTTTTTTTTTTGTTTAAGTAATAAAGGAAATTGTATTTTATTTTTAGGGTGATTTTAAGAATAAAAACTTGTCACGTGATGGTGGTATAAAATATTAATGCATTCGAATACAATACAGTATTTTTCTTTCCGTTAAGGTACACAGCACAGAAAATAATTTTTTTTCTGATGCAATAATTTGTTTATATATTTTAAACAATAGTTTCCTTTTTAAGGTTAAAAATAATTTATATGACAGGGACCCTGATCTGGTTATAAATTGACATAAGAATTGTTATTTTAATTGCCATTTCATTATATTCATTCATAACAAAACGAAGCAGGTTTTTTTACAGGTTACGAACTATATAAAACGGTAACACAGCGTAATATTAATCATGTTTGTATGTATGTACTTACATTACGTTCTGGATTCGGGAAAAATACATACAAGCATTCATAGATCCTTGTTTTAATTTTTTTATAACTATTGATTTAAATTCTTAGGTACATAATTCGCTTAATTATTAAGTTAATTATTAATAAACACTAAGGCTGATTTTTATAGAAAATTGCAATGTACATGGTACATACGTTCTTGTGTATGTACAGTTATGTTTTGTAAAGTTTCTATCTTAGGTAAGTTAGGAACTATTTGTTCTTTAGAAATGCAATTTTAGCAATTTAAATTAAAATAAAGTTATTTAACATTCACTCACTACATCCGTTTTCGAACCTGCGAAACTACCACTTAAATCTAGCACTTCAAATCAAGACTACTTCTTACACTTCTTTTTCATTCCAAATTTATGAAGAACTGAATTATCGCGCTTTTTAAAAACTAAAGACAAGACGCTTCATTATTTTCCAATGTTTCCACTAAAAATTGAAATTTATGACAGTTGACAAAAGTTCTTAGGCAAAAAAGTGTTACCATTATGTATATTTTTATAGCATTTTTATTTCAGATTAATTAAGACAGCGCCAAAAAAATACCCTTTTTTAAATAAACTCAGTTTTATTTGTACGCATCTGTAAAAGAAGTTCATCAATAACTATTACTTCTTATACTTGTTTTTCTAATAGTACTTGTGTTGCTCATTTTCTTTTGCATAAAGAGGAAGTGCTTTTTTATGTTATTATTTAATTTAAATTTGTTGTGAAGTGCAATAATCTAAAGTGGATACCGCAACACTTAATATTTGACATTTAAATTTAGTACGAAATGCTCCAAAAAACGTACTATTAGTATGAATTAGGAACAATTAAAATATGCTAAACATTAGAAAAATAAATTCTTTGTAATAAATATGGAAATAATATACACAGGCACATGCTGAAATCGCTTACAAACACTGTTCTCATCATTACCTACTAATTATTCTTTAGTAAGTTTTTTTTTATAAATTCTACATAAAATTCAAATCTTATTTTCGCTTATTAAAACAAAATTGAATCATAAATAACCATAAAAAATAAATTTTTTTACCCATATAAAACGCAAAATAATTTTCATTCAATTTTTTATGTATCTACGTACATTTCGTATACATATATGTAAAAATTTTTAATATACTATCTATTATAAAACCACTGATCATACAATTTTATATTTATATTGAAATTTTCCAAAAAATAATTATTAAACGTATAAAAGATCAGTACAATACAAAGAACGAAAAATAATACAAAAAATAGCAGAGGAAATATAAAACTTCAATAAACATACATACACACGATCTTGAAAATATTATACATACACACTTTATTACTATATTTTACACATTTCTCCCCAAAAAAAAAAAAAAATTAATTACTAAATATGCAACAATCAAACAAACATTTCTATCTATATAAACGCCTTTTTATTTCTTGTATTTCCATAACATTGTGCTACAGGTACATGAAAATACGTATATGTGGGTATTTAAATTTGTTCTGAATATTGTAAATAACGAAAGCGAAGGTCAACAACACTCTCATGTTATCAACACTTTGATATTTTAGATTTAATTCTAAAATTCACCGGAAGGGACTTAAACTGAAATTGTAAATATAATATATAAAATAATCTCGGTTATTTTGTCTGGTTTTGTTTTGTTCACTTTTGTATTTTCTAAAAATAACAATCATCACTATTTATTTTCTACCTAGTTTTAGAGGAAAGAGAAATGTTAGAGAATAATCATATGCTATACACTGCGTATAAATCTTAAGTCATATGAAATTGTTATACGAGTATATAAAGTATAGGCAATTAGTATTACGATATAATTTTTGATAATGTGGTAATGTATTGTAAACTTTATTGCTTGGCAGCGGTGTCTTCAATGTTGAATATTTACTTAATATACCTATAGAGGGCAATTAAAAATTAGGTAGTTTTTAAAGATGTAATTAAGGGTTTAATCTTTTTAATTCATATTTTAATTTTTTTGAAAACGAATTTTAACTAGTTAAAATTCTAAATATTCTAGCATGCATCCATATTTTTCTATGAAAATAATGAGGACATTATGTAGGTCGCAGTTTTACCATTTTCTTATCATAATATACAATTGTTGACAATGTATGAAAGGTGTTTAAGAAAATACAGTTAGTGCAGTTTTAGACTTGCACGAACCGATATTGATGAATTTTGATGTAAACAACATCGATTGTAGACAACGTCCAACTAGGTCTATTTACAGAAAAGAAATCTCAATGCAATTGATTTTGTTTAGTACTGTCAAAAACTAAAAAAGTTTTTGAACCGTATTAAAACTAAAATTGTCTAGAAAAAATTGCCAATCTTATGAATTAGGGGTACAAATTTGATTTTTTGATGCTGACATTTCTTTTTTAATTGACACTATGAATTTTATTATATTATTACCATCCTTCTTAGCATAATAAATTACATATTATCAATTTTCTATACAAAAGTAAAAAAGTGGCGCTATGTTTATTTAAATTTTATCTGGCGCTAACTGGTAATACCTATTGTCAAAATTTTAAAAATAAAAATTAAAAATCGCACATTTAAAAAATTGCGCTTAAATTAAATTTACATTAAATTTTTCGACAGGAACTTGTTGTACAGTATTTTTTTTTAAATAAAAGTATCTAAAGCTTTTAATATTTGGACGATTTTAATTAAGTACAATAATTAAGCGGATTTTTTTTAGTACAGCTTAAAACAGGTGAAACAATAATATCAATAACGAAATTTATGTATGTATATTTAAAAGCGAATCACGAAGAAAGCATTTATTCTTTATAATTTTATTAGTTATTAGTAGTTTAACTTACATGAGTTATTTAAACGTATGTACCTATAGCAAGTATTGCAAAATACCCTGCGGGTAAAATAATACAATAACCACAAAGACAAACTAAACTTAAAACTAACTAAGTATAATAATAAACTTAAGTTCCAAACGAAAAATTAAATAATTTGAAAAATAACTTAAATTTTTTAAGCATTCAGCATCTGCTACTTGGTATACATATGTGTAAGTTTGTACATATATGTACAGGTAATTGATTTAAGTTTAGAGGAAATTGAATAAGTTTTTTGTATTAGAATTTTGTGTAGCTACAAATTAAAAGATTTGCTTTTTGTCTATACATTTCAGAAAATGTCATAAATTTTATTTTGAATAAAGAAAATAGAAGTGAAGCATAACCATTGCAAAGGAAATAAATGTTACCAGTATATAAGGGCGATCTCCCAGGCAGAAAAATCAAAAGAAAACTCCCCTCAAACTAAGTTCGAATCAGATATTCAATGTTTTTAATATTGCAAATTCAATTAAATGCCCACCTATATTCATACGAATAATACGTATTAAAACAAACCAGAAAAAAATTTTCTATTTAAGAAAATCCTATCTACCGAATTTGAATATTACGGTACGAGTTAGTAAGAAGAACCGGATTTTTAATCAAATATCAAACGCCATATGTAAAATTTTCAATATACGATTTTATAATTTAATCCTAGCCATTAATGAGGTACTATGATATTTTTGAAAATATGCTTCCTACAACTCTTCCAAGAGAAGAAGTTAATTTAACAATAATTTAAATATTTCATACACAAAGAAAAATACTATAAAAAATTTTACCTAAGGATATCCTTACATTTTTACTTAATGATTATCTTCTCATAGAAATTAGAACATCTGCTGAACATTTTTCTCTGTACAATAACAGTAAGTAAAAAGTAAAATTAAAACTTTACGTTTAATATGCAGTCCTATGCACAGGGTGTTCAGTAATAATTTTCGATATAATTTAATTGTAAAGATAAACAGTTTAAACAATTTGATGGTGAAAAAAAAAACTTGTAAATACTAAAGCCGAAATTTCAAACATTCTGTGCTTCATTACAGACAAATAAAACTACAAAATATTATATAATAATTTGAAATGGCAGAATAACATAACCCTGTATAATATTAAGTTGCATATTTTATGTACTTAAATAAAATATTTTATTTTATATCGTATACTATCACCTTACATTTTAAAAAATTAAACTCATCGAAGCTGAACATGACTCAGAACTACTACTACTACTATTTAGAATTATTATCATGTATGTACCTACATATTTCTTTCTTGCATTATTATTATATATACTATGTATAAAATTATGCAAAAAGCAAAAAACAAGAAAAAAAACACAATATTTTTCACAACTCACCTGTTAATTCTTTCGTTACTGATCTTCATCTCCTCTTTTTACTCCCTTTCTGGATTCTTTTCTCTTTCTTTTTTCTTATTTTATTGTATTTTTTTTTTATGAAAATGTAAACTAAACTTAATTCTAATTTAATATCAAGCAAAAACAACATAGAAAATACATAAAAAGAAATAAAATACCCAGGGTTAAGCAGTCAACCAGAAAGTCAATAGGTGACTATTGCCATATTATATCCGAACCTGCTTTGTTCCTTTAACCGTGACCATATAAAACAAAGTTCTTCTTTCTTTTTCCCATAAAATGTACAATACTGGCTGATAAATAATTATAAAAATTTAAATGATAAGACAATAAAGACATATGATTATTTCTATGATACAGAATATATTAAATAAGAATACTTATACATGCATAAGTATGTACAAACATTTATACATACATAATATTTGGGCGAGAATGAGAATTAATAAAAGAAAGTTACGGATGAGTCAATCAAAAAAGTTTAAAGTAAACGTAAGTTTAAGAATGTTCGTGTTTTCGTTACATTCAAAGTAGGAATAATATCGATATAATCGAAAACCGTCATAATAAATAGATAATTTAGAATTTGGCGAATTGATTGTCTTTCAAAATTTATCAATTATTCGATTGTGAATTTCAATTTAATTTAATTTAACGTAAACTTATACGTGAAACTTGTACACGGCAGTTTTGTTGTTACTATTAACAATACTTCCATTTTTATGTACTATGAACACGATTCGAGATATAATGGAATGTTGAGAGAGGCTACTTATTTCGAAAAGTTATTCCCGTCGTTTAACGTCAAGTAGATTTATTTAGCAATGCAATTTTCATTTCTGGATAAAGTAACTTATAAATTGATTTGTATTTTGCTAGAAGTATTGCGGTATATATATTCTTTTTTAAACTCTTTTTTTAAATAGTCGAATTATTTTTTAATTTTAATAGATGCTGTAAGACTTTATTATGAATCAATAATAATTCAATTAGTACAATGCATGTATATATTTGGAAATTTCTTTTACGCATTATATTTCAATTTTTTCAGGCTTACAATAATAATTTTATAATTATCATAATTAATTTTTTGTTATGTACGTGTATTATTACACATTTTTTAAATATAATATCTAAATCTAGTGTTTTCGAATTGTGTGGTTTCAATTTTTAACGGTCATGTTTTATATCGAAATTTCAATTCTCAGTTGGACATCTATCATTAAAACCCTACCGTTGCGCTATTTAATATTTGCATAACTAATAAATTACTATAATTTAAGAGATAAATAATTAAATTGAATTTTGAAAAACAATATTTTTTTTTTCATTTTCACTCAAAATAAGTTAGCACTGAAGTATTCATTAAAAAATAAAAAGTAAAAAATTTTTTTTCCTTTAATTTCATTTCTTTTATTATAACAATAGTAATATGAGCACAGCAGATTATTATTTAATTCATTTAATTCAACATTAATTATTATATTTAATTCATTTTGTAAAATTATTGTATAATAAAATTTAGGAAAATTGATTTAATTTAACAATTATTAACACAATAAAATAAAATTATCAAGGTTTTTGTTTATGTATAAGATTCACTTACAATATTTACTTGCCAAAAAGTTCTTCTTTTATGTCATTTGTGATTTAATATTTGCAGAGTTTATGTCCAGAAAATCCAGGAATGAATGATGCTGTAGCCATGTTTCTATCAACATGAAAATCGACTGATGGGATTAATGGAGAGCTCATGTCATTATAATAGCAATTAATGTCAATACTTAAACTATTTGAGATAATCAAGAATATATACATATAATGTTGTACCTTATGACGATGCAATAACTATGAATACTTAATTCAAAAAAAATTTGCAAAGAAGAATGATGAATGGTGAGA
This sequence comes from Condylostylus longicornis, assembly GCF_029603195.1. Taxonomy (NCBI): domain Eukaryota; kingdom Metazoa; phylum Arthropoda; class Insecta; order Diptera; family Dolichopodidae; genus Condylostylus; species Condylostylus longicornis. The sequence continues at coordinate 5,464,194 of NW_026577982.1, forward strand.
AAATTTTATATGCAGAAAACAAGAATTTTTCCAATTATGTATCTCAATATGAATAATAATAATGAAGAACGAACAAATGATTTATGTTTCATGTAAAGCAATATTAAAAATAATTTATTTATAATTATTATAAAGCTCTTATTGGTCACAATCAAATGAGAAATGATTTAGCATAAAAATAAGTTTTAAATTACAAAGAAGATATAAATAGTAGCATTTATCAACTTTAATGGGATTATTTTCAAAAAAAAGTGATACTAACACCAAGATTACTAATTTAATTTAATCATATTACTAATTTAAGATGATTGCTTTTACATTTTAGCATTTATAGAAGTTCACATTTCGAAAAAATTCAGAAACCAATATTTGATTAACTCCGAAGTGGAAGAAAAATCAAAAGAAATTTTAAAATTTTAAAATCGTCAAAGTTTTGTTACAGGAAAACCAATTCTTTCAAATTTACAAAAATCGACGATAAAGTCGGAAGACAGACTTAAAAAATGGCTAACTTGAAAAATCAATTTGTCCACCAGAAATTTGTCTTTATAGTTTTCTTAGTTCGTAGAGAATTCACAAGAATGACTTTTGAAAATGTAAACGGCTGATAGAAAATTTGAATTTTCACGGACCTATAACTTGAAGCAAAGGCAGGTTGGGAAAAAATTTTTTATTGTGGAGAAATAATACCTTCATTTATATACTTATTTGTCCACAAAATTTCATATTTTTATCTTGAATTAATATTTTGTAAAAGTTTTGTAAACAGACTTTCTGAAACTAATAGTCAAATGTCAACCAAGAAAAACCAAAACAGAATTAATAATATTCTTTATGTTTGCATATAACAAAATAAGAATAAGGAATAAAATTTGTTAATTTCAACCTTGAAAATACGAATCGAATTACTTTGATTAAAATTTGAATAATTTCCTTCCCTAATTAGAAATCTCTTTCCCTTTTTTAATTACATATGTATGTATATGCAAGAAATACAAAATATTATTAACATTAATTTTTATTTTTAATGGTATAAAATTTAAAACAATAACCATTTATTTAACAGTAAGTCAATTACTAATAAAGGCATTTCAAATAAATAAAGACGGAGAATTGGAATAAAAAAAAATTGATTTGGCATTTCCGTTGAAAAACGCCAACATAAATGCATACAAGTTAAAAAATTTTGTCTTTTTCTATATACTGTGTGATTATTGACGTCTTTATTCCAAAAATATAAGGCAAAAGACAAAAAATTATGAATAAAAGAAGAATAAAAGGTAAAATTGTAATAAAGATGAAGAAAAGAAACACTTTAAAACGACCCACAGTTTTTGTCAAGAAAACGGTGTAACATTAGCAGGTGATAAACTTTAAAAATTCATTCAAAATTTATTCTTTCTGATTCATTCATTTTTTAGAATTTCTTTTTAGCAAAATATAGAGAGAATGCAGCGTTGGATGAAGTTACTATAAAATATCTAAATATTCAATAGAGGTAGAAATAAATACAAACCGAAGCGAACAAAACATTTCGAAATTGCATGCCTACTACAGGATAGGTAATTTATTTAATTATCTAATACTATATAAATACTAATTATAATTTTATTTATTTTAGGATTGTTAATTACTATTCATGATTCATCTACTTAACTGTTTTTTGTGTGATTTTTAGTTGAAAAGCACCAAAAGCACTTTACAATGTAGGAAATTATTAATATTACAATATATAATAGAATTATATATAATATAGATTGTAATTTAAAAATTCTATCTTCACTTTTTTTGGAATTTTTCAAAACTTATTTTTCTAATCAACTATTTACTTCAACTATTCTTCAATTATTAATAGAAATTTTATGAATAATTTAAATTAAAATTTACAATAGATTGTTCAATAATATAATAGATTGTTAATCAACTACAAAAAATACTGTTATTTTGTTTAATGTACATTACACGGGGCTAACTAGAATTTGTATAGCTTTATATATTTTAGATCTACATTTATATACATATGTACATTTTTAGTAGCTGAATAAAATTTGTGTAATATCTAATATTTTTATTATCTAACTTAATATTACAATTTTGTTTAATTCCAAAATTATTTAATCATTGTATAAGTCTTTTTATAATATAATCAAAAATCTTTCCATTCCAATAAATTTTCATTACATTATTTAATTTTAAGTTGTGAGATTTAATTTTAATGAAATAAATACAAAACGATTTTCTCGCATATACTTAAGAAAAATTTAATGCATCAAAAAATTTTAGCTTATGGTCATTTAAATAGCCTCATATGCAAGAATGAAATTAAAAAAAATTTATTTTAAAGTCGAATTATTTTTATATAATTATTTATATTTTTACTGCTCTAATTGTATAAAAAAATTTTTTGATTTTATTTAACTACGCGATATGCATTCTATAAAACCACAAAAAATTAAACAATTTGTATATAATGTAAAAATTGTAATTATGTTACCTTTTTAATTAATTCATAGATTTTACGATATAGAGGGTATAGAAAAAAAATAAAAATAAAAAATAAAAAAATAGCATAATTCCAGTAAGTCCATAATTTCCGCAATTTGAATAATTTTGAATTTTATAAAATGGGTACTACTATTATATTTTGAACCAATTTAAAATTGTAAGTAGGTATACAAATATAAATAACTTATTTATGGTAAATATTATTGCACTTTTTGCACATTTTCAAAATCAAAATTGTTCAATATTTAGTTTCTTTATTGTTTATTATCATCTTATTGTTTAGTTCTAGTTTGTTTATTAGACTTTTTATAATTATTCAAAATAAAAATATATCTTAACTTAGAAAACAATTATCTTTTCAGGCAAATCGTGTCAATGCCTAAGTAACTTAAATAAAAATAGTAACATATGATTAAAGATTTCACGAGTTATTCAAGAGTAGCTATTTAAGAACTTACGTACTATTTGAACTAATTTTTCTAAAAAAGTAATAATACTTAATCGTTAATGGTATTTAAATTGCATATGATTCATTAACAAATTTCATAATGATTTCCGACAAGACGGTTATTAAAATCTACATAATATATATATATATATATATATTATGGTATTTAAATTGCATATGATTCATTAACAAATTTCATAATGATTTCCGACAAGATGGTTATTAAAATCTACATAATATATATATATATATATATATATATATATATGTCCATATTAAAGTAATTATTACCGAAATTTTTATTGTTAACTCATTTAAAACTTTCTTAAACGATAAATTAAACTAATGTATGCACATATATAGGTCAATATTATTATTCTGTATATGTGGGGGAATATAATTTTGCAAAATTTCTTGATAAGAAAATTATCTAGAAATTTATTTGATTCTAAAATAACGTTGATAACGTAAGGTATAAATATTTTGATTAATTGTTATTCATTGACGAAATTAAAAATTAATTATTAGTCTTGCAAAGTTATTGGTCGATTATAAACCAAAATACACCCAGTTCAGTTTTATTTTATTTAATTTTCTTGTTTATAATATACTTTCAATAGTTATACAATTTTTAAATTTTATTAATAAATTATGGATATTTCATATTCAAAATCAACTTCACCAAATTCACCACGGTAATATTTTAAAATTTTAATTTAATTTTATTATTATTAAGTAGATGTAATCTTAATTAAAAGAGATCAATAGTGTTTAGAACGAAATGTTGTAATGTGAATTTCTTCAACCAATCTAATTCAATATTTCGTAAATCTTATTTTCATATAAAAAAAGATACTTATACATATATGTATTACTATTTCGTAATAGAAAATTTAAATTACAACAGGAAAGGGGCATTTTTATTACGAAATTCAAATTTAATTATGACACATCAATTTATATGAATTCAGGGAAATTCTTGTGTTAGGGGGCTTATAAAATAATACAATCTTATCAAACCAATAAAAACATTCTCAGACATTGTTAAAAGTACATACTATTCTAAGAATATTTTTTGTTATTTTGTATCTGCATTTTTATTATTGTACTCGAAAGTAAAAGTTATTTCTATAATGTTTTCGATTGCTTTATCTTATATTTAATTATACTATGTACAAATAAATGACAATTAAATGTTGTTATAATTTATTGCTTAAGAATTTTATAATAATTTTCTTGTAAATTTGCAAACTACACATATCTTCATATATCAAATTTTACTTCTATTTATATAAACTGAAATAAATATTGTTATTTTTACTGCCTTTCGACAGTAGACTTTTTTTTAAAAAAAAATATTTTATTTACAGTTTTCTTTTTGCAAATTTCATCAGTTCAGTTGAACCGACTGCAGTGAAATATTTATTTATAAAAAAATATATATCTATTAAACATATTCAATTTCTCTTTTTTTGTAGATGCAAATTTTTAGTTGGAGCTGAAGGCAGTGAACAACAAAGTTTTTCGGTAGATAAGCCGATATTAGCAAGCGCATCTCCAATTTTTAGACGTTTGCTCTATGGAAATTCAATAGATGATTCCGAAGTGATATTAATACCTGATATTACACCATATGCTTTCAGTGCAATGCTAGATTATATATATACAAATACAGTAAAAATTGGATCATTTGAAAATGCTTGTGAGCTATATTCTGTTGCTAACAAATATGTTTTACCAGAAGCTCTTTTCGAGTGCAGTTGCTATTTATTACAAAGTTTAAATGCAAAAAATATTTGTAAAGCATATGAATTTTCAAAATTACACAACGATCCAATTTTAAAAAATAAATGTATAGAAATGTTTCCAAGTTTAATAAAAGGAATTATAACAGATCCGAGTTTCATGGATATAAAATTATCAACATTAAGAGAAATATTAAGTATGGATAATTTGATGATATCAGAAATTGAATTATTCATGGGATTAAGAAATTACATAATTGTAAATGGTTACCTTACAGAATTAAGTGAAAATAACAAGAAAAAAATTCGATTTCAAAATACTCAAGAAGGAGAAATATATCAGCCAGATGATATTACAGTTCAAAATTCTCAAAGAAATATTGGAGATTTGAAACATGCTATACGTAAAATTAGATTTTTATTGTTCACTAAAGAGCAATTTGTTGAAGTAGTAATAAAATCTGGTATATTAAGTGAATCTGAAGCATTAGCAATACTTCTTAATATTGTGCTACCATTAAACAAAGTATGTCCAATGCCAGATGGTTTTACTACATCCAAGTTCCGAAGATATACGCACCCCCTAAATTATGTAGATTTGGATCATGTACCTTGGTTAATAAGACGTAAACTTTTCAATTGATTTGAAATAAAGCAAACAGAAGATAATAAATTAATTGTATTTTACATTTAAATTAATTATAATATTAAATTAAAAAAAAATTATGTTTTAATGCATACATATGTACAAACAACAAAATTATCTGTAATTACATATGTAATCAGTTTTATGATTTAAAAAATTTTAAATATTTATTAAGGTTATTGTAAGAGTGCTATAATAATCTTGTAAGAGTGCTATAACAATCAAGTGACGAAAATTTGTAAACGATTATTATAGCACTGGTTTAGTAACCTTTTTTTTATTTGAAGAACTTTTGCTTGTCAAATTTCATAAAATGTGAAATTATAATATAATTTTCAATAAAAATAGAAGAATTTAAACGCTGTATTAAATAACATTTTAGCAAATTCAACAAAATTTTATGAATTTCCTGATAACATTTATCAAATAAATTTATTTGATTCTAAAATAACGTTGATAACGTAGTAAGTATAAATATTTTAATTGATGGTTAATCACTGGCGAAATTTAGTATTGCAAAGTTGTTGGTTGATTGTAAACGCCGTGCACACGCAATTTATTTTTTATAAAAAATGGATGAATCATCAGAAGATCAGACTTCATCAAATGGACTCTGGTAATATTTGAAATATTAATTTTTAATCGAAGTACATATGCACTTAATTTTTATTTTTTATTTTGGAATTCCTATGTACTTTCATATATGTATTGTATTTACATATGTGTATAATGTGCGTAGCTACTTTAAATTAAAAGTTATTTATTTTAAAACATTTAGTATACTTCAGAAAATTTTGCATATGAATGTTTTCGCTTTAAAACATTAAGGGTCTTTTGATATCCTTGTACTAAGGTACGTAGGTGTGTGTACATAAGCACTTTAAATTCCTTTTGGATTCCTTTATAATTGCGGCAGTTTATAAATTGTTTCGTAGAATGTTTTTTGCAAATTTTAGCTAAACTGTTTTTAAAAATGCATTTATAAAATAATTTACTAAAATAAAATCAGTATTCGAATGGAAATATATACAGCATTCATTTATTTATTTTCTAGAATATTTTCTAATACATACACACATACCTAACTTTATTGATTAAATTAATTAATTTATCACAGTTGCAAAGTTTAAAGTGAAATTTATTTAAAATTTTAATAAAATCTTAATCATTCTTACTTTCTTAAACTTGTATTGTAATTCGGCATTTTAAAAGAAAAACGCTAGAGTTTAAGTACCTTTCATTAAAGATACAAGCTCCTATCCAGAATATTATCAAGGAAACCACTACTTCGCCTTCGAATAAAAAGTTCTTCAGTGCTTAATCGTCATTTAAACAAAGATTTTTTTAGAAAATTCAAATTTGTCAATGACTCATTTTGTTAATTTGGATTTTTGATTTAAGATTACCGAAGAATCAAGAATGTAATCTTATCATGTAAATTAAATTAATTTAGTGTTTTCGTTGTTATTACTGTTTATATTGAGGATATAAATTTATTAGAATTTATTAGAGGATATTTATTTATTAGAATTTTAATAATTAAAATACTTGATTATAATCAAATAACCTATCAAAACTTTGCATATTTTTACTATTTTCAAAAAAATATAAAACAAATAACTTTAATAAGAACGTTTTTTGCAACATTCCAAAAAATTGCAATTTTTCAGCATCGACATTTAGAAGTTCTGAAGAATTTTAAATATATAAAAAGATTCATCAAGATTCATCATAATTTAACCTAAGAAGTCGGAAAATTTGATTAGATTTAATTAAATAAATTTATTAAATTATAAAAAATTATTTATTCACATAATTATATTTAATTTTTCTTTTTCTTTAAGTCGAGAATTTCTAGTTGGCTCAGAAGGTGAACAAGCAAGTTTCTCATTAAATAAACTACTGTTGGCAGAAGCATCTCCACTATTTCAGCGATTGTTCTACGGAAGCACAGCTGATAAATCTGATGTTATACTTGTACCTGATGTAACACCACGTGCTTTTAGTGCAATGGTTAACTTTATATATACAGATACATTAAATATTAAATCGATTGAAGATGCATTTGAACAATATATAGTAGCTATTAAATTTCATGTAGGAACTTTTATGGACGCGTGCAAATTTTATTTATTTGAAAATTTAAATGCAGAAAATATTTGCAAAATATATGAATTTGCTGATTTATATCGGCAGTCATTTCTGAGAAGAGATTGTAAGGACATGTTTCCAAAATTGATTAAAGAAATTATAATACATCCGAATTTCATGGAAATAAAATTATCAACATTAAGAGAAATATTAAGTATGGATAATTTAATGATATCAGAAGTTGAATTATTCATAGCATTAAGAAATTACGTATATGTTAATGATTATCTTGTTGAATTAAATGAAAATAATAAAAAGCAGGATCAATTGCAAAATACTCAAGAAGTTGAAATAAATCAATCAGACGATGTTGCAGTTCAAAATACTCAAAGAAATATTGAAGATTTAAAATATGCTATACGTCAAATTAGATTTTTAACTTTTAGTGCAAAAGAATTTGTTGAAATAGTTGCCAAATCTGGTCTTTTGAGCGAATCTAATGCATTAGCAATATTAATTAATATTATATCATCATCAAATACAATCTGTAGAATGCCAGGTGGTTTTTCTGTATCTAAAAATCCAAGATATTCACCTTCATTAATACAACGTTTATTTTCAAATTTACCAAATTGAAATAAAATTAATTTTCTATTATAACTATTTTGTATGAATATATGTGTTTTTAAAAAAAAATCAACTAATTCTTGTAATTTAAGATATTAAGTACTTTATGTAAATCTTATTTTGCAAACTGCGTTAAACTAATAAATTTAAATTACTTAAATAATAATCAATAATAATGAAATGTTGTTGTCGATGAAAAGTATATTTATTAAAATGATATAAAGATTATATTTTATAAATTTATGATAGTAACATAATTAAAAGATCTATAATTTAAAGAAATTTATTATTAGCTTCTTAATTAATATTTCATGAAAATGAAATAAGGTTTTACTAATATAATTTAAAAAAAAATTTTTTTAAAGGACTCTTAGACAATATTTTACCCGGTCAATACTCTGTTCAGTGTATAATTGCAAATTCAATAGAACTTTGTTGATATAGAATTTTCCCGATAAGAAAATTTATCAAATAAATTTTTTTTTGATTCTAAAATAACATTGATAACGTAACGAGTATAAATAATTTGATTGTTAATCATTAATGAAATTAAAAATTAATTGTTAGTATTGCAAAGTTATTGGTCGATTGTGAACGCTAAGTACTCTCCAAGTTCCTGTAAATCCCTGCAGTTTTTTTTTAAATTATATTGTGCTTAACACTATTTTATAGTTCATTTAATTAAATATGGATGATTCATTGGAAAATCAAATTTTACCAGACGAACCCTGGTAATATTTTAATATAAAAATATCTTTATTTATTAATTTTAGTATATATACTTACACTTTCAAATGAAATGTATACATGATATTATGCATAGGTGTCATTTTTATCCGCGGCAAAAGGTTTTTATGTGAATTTCTATAATTAATTTTATTTTAGATTTAATGTACGCATATAACATACTTTAAATAAGAGCTCATTATACATGTTTTATTTTCATAATATAGAAAAAACGATCACCAATAATTCCATTTTGGTTATGAAATCTAAAACTAATTCATGCAAAAAAATATTTTATTTATTTGAAATTACGGAATATTTTTAGTATCGATGAAAGTAATCTTATCAAATCGATAAATATTCGTACATATAGCCATTGTTAAAAATAAGAATGTTTTGTATGTTTTTTATAGAAATTCAATTTTATTCAAATCGAAAAAAAAATATATACAATAGCTTTATTAAAAAAAATTTGTCCAATTTCATTTAAAATAACCTCATACAAATAATAGGCAAAAATAATTAATTTAACAGAAATTCAAAGTATATTCATGACACTTGCTGTATTATTTATGAAACTTAATGCTTACATGCAAAATTAATTAATTTCCAAAAAAAAAATAATTAAATTTTAAAATATTTCTAGGAATTCATTATATTAAAGTTATTTCAATTTCATTTTTTTATTTCAATTTAGGCGTAAATTTCTAGTTGGGCGTAAAGATAGTGAACAACAAATGTTTTCTGTAAATAAATTATTATTAGCAAAAGCATCTCCAGTTTTTCAACGGTTATTTTATGGAAGTACAGCTGATAATTCTGATGTCATACTAGAACCTGAAGTAACACCACGTGCATTTAGTGCAATGTTAAATTTTATATATACAGGTACATTAAGAATTGGATCATTTGAAAATGCATGCGAACTGTATAGTGTAACGGTAAAATATGTTCTACCAACAGCTGTTTTGGCATGTAGATCTTATTTATCACAAAATTTAAATGCAGAAAATATATGCAAAGCATATGAATTTGCAGAAATAAATGATGAAGCATTTTTAAAAAGGCAATGTAAAGAAATTTTTCCAACTTTAATTAAAGAAGTTATATCGAATCCGAGTTTCATGGAAATAAAATTATCAACATTAAGAGAAATATTAAGTATGGATAATTTAATGATATCAGAAGTTGAATTATTTATAGCATTAAGAAATTACGTATATGTTAATGATTATCTTGTTGAATTAAATGAATACAATAATAAAGAAAATCAAATGCAAAATGCTCAAGAAGGTGAAATATATGAGCCGGATGGTATTACAATTCAAAAAACTATAAGAAATATTGAAGATTTAAAATATGCTATACGTCAAATTAGATTTTTAACCTTTACTAAAGAACAATTTGTTGAAATAGTAGCAAAATCTAGTCTTTTAAGTGAATCTGAAGCATTAGCAATACTAATAAATATTGTATTATCTTCAAATAAAGTATGTATTATGCCGGAAGGTTTTTCTACATCAAGAGATCGAAGATATGCACAATCATTCATAGAACGTACATTTTTTAATTGATTCGGATAAAATATAAATGTTATAAACTATTGTACATAGAAAATATTTGATTTAATTGTGAAAGTAATTTTAATTCTAAGAAATGCATTATATTTATATTTTATAAAAGATTGCTTTATAGAACTTAAAAATTAATGTACATATTATAGTAATTGGAAATTTATGTGTAAAATACTATAAAAATTTATCTCATAAAGATATTTTTGAATTCTTATTTAATTTTCTCTAAAAAATTTGAATTTTTTTAACTTTAATTTATTTATCTTCAATTATTTAGAAAAGTATTGAATGCTTTATTTTCAAATAAAAATTCTAGTTTAGTCCCAAAGAGTTTTTTTTAAATTGTAATTTCTTTTTAGGGAATACTAACTTTTGTTAATTTTTGTAATTAAATTTATAAATTATTACTTGGATTACAGAATAAATAGTAAGCAGACGAAGTGTAATTGTTTATATTTTCCTTAAAATAAAACTTAATTTTCTCAAATATTGACCTGAAGCACTTCCCTGGTATTTGTAAGAGTATTAAACTCGTATAGCTTATAGAAAAATTGAATGTGTATACGAATTTTTTTAAATGCCGAAATATAGAATTTCTATAACACTTCAAATATATTAGAAGATAAGAAAAAATAATAAAAACTTTTAAGGGCCCATTATAAGATTATAAAAAAAATAATAATATATAAGTATGTATATTAATAAAATACTAGCATACTTAAAAAAAAATTAATCACTTCTAAAATCAAAAACTATATAACAGCTAGCATAAATTCATTAAAAAAGTTTTGTATTTCCTGGGTGTCAGTTACACCTTAATTCAACTCTGATTCCATTAATTCATTCTTCTACTATAAATAATATTTCCAGATAAAAGTGAAATTTATCAAATAAAATTTATTATAATTAGAATAACAAGTGATAAGATATTTTATTAGATATCCCCAATATATACTAGCCAAATTTTAGAATTAAAAATTAATTATCAGTTCATTGTTAATTTTACATATAACAACATGTAAATATTTTAATTAATTTTATATTAAATATTTGATTTTATTTTATCATGTAAATTATGGGAACTACAGCTAAAGATTGGCAAACAGCTTGTACAGAAATTAGATTAAGAGGAAAAGTTATTTTAAGCACCGAACAATGGTACCTATATAATATTATTTTATTAATATTGTATTAATAAAGTTAGTAAATGGATTTATTGTTAAAATTCTTTTATTTTTATTTGAATTTGTCAAATTTTACTAAAAATTAATAAATAGTATGTACTTGTAAAATTAATAATGTTATCGAATCAATTAAATATTTCCGTATACATACATAAAAAGTAATTTTTATTTAAATTTTAATTAAAATCATTGTTGTAATTGGATGGTTTGTTTTGAAAGTAACTTAAATCCTAACGTATATAGTTGGAATAGAAACTTATGTTGTAGGACAGGAAAATAAATATTTTATAAATCAAGTAACTAGTTAACCGAATTTTTGACTACTTTAGACTTATGTCACTTTCCATGAATCACCCAATTATTCAATACGATAAAATTATAAATAAAATTATTTTGAGGTTATCTAATCGCGGTTTTAATTTAAAAAAAAATTAATGACTAATTACTGTTAAAATTTAGTAAAAGAACAAATTCGCAAATATTTTCTTCTTATTAAATATTATAAACCAATAAATTAACATTTAAACTTTGAAAATTAAGCACTTTAAAAGTAATATTAATAAATAATTTTCGACAAATTCAGAGTAATAAATAAAGTAATTTAAAATTTTTTATATTACTAAATATTTTTATTGTTATATTGTTTCGATTTTTTTTTTTTTTTTAGGTCAGATTGTAAGTTTTTGGTTGGACCAGAAGATGGAGAACAACAAAATTTTGCAGGACATAAATTATTATTAGCAATGGCATCTCCAGTTTTTGAAAGAATGTTTTATGGTAGTTTAGCTGATAATTCAGATATTATATTAGTACCTGATATTACAACATATGCATTTAGCGCAATGTTAGTTTATATATATACAGATAAAGTGAGAATTGATTCAGTTGAAAATGCTTTTGAATTATATTATGCCGCTAAAAAATATATTGTTCCACATTGTAATCTAAAATGTGTTAGTTATTTATTACAAAATATAACTTCAGAAAATGTTTGTAAATTATATGAATTTTCAAAATTATTTGATGAACCAACATTAGAAAATAAATGTTCACAACATATTTCAAATAAAATAACAGAAATTGTTGCATCACCGGATTTCATGGAAATAAAATTATCAACTTTAATTGAAATATTATCAATGGAAAAATTGATGATACCAGAAATTGATTTATTTATAGCATTTAAAAATTATGCATACGCTAATGGTTTTACTCCAATTGTAAATGAAATTTCTGAAATAAAAGATGAAGAAAAACAAAATATATATACACCAGATGATGATGATGGCTCAGAAACAAATCAAATAAATATTGAAGATTTAAAACCAGCACTTTACAAAATTCGATTTTTAACATTGAGCGCACAACAATTCGCTGAAATACCGGCTAAATCTGGTCTATTAACTGAATCTGAAGCTTTAGCAATACTTACTAATATAATATCACCAATAATTACCGTTTGTCAAATGCCAGAAGGTTTTTCTACATCAAAAATACGAAGATATTAAATTTATATATAAACACAAATTATGGATTATAAATATAAAAGTAAATCAATAAGAATAAAAATATATGTAATTAATAAATTTAATAAATTAAATTTAATATTTTGAATTATTTTACAAATTTTTCCAATCAGCACCTGGACTTCTATTAATTTATTTTATTTTTGTATTTAAATGTTAGAATCAACCTTTCTTTGTGATGCTTGGAATTTAAGGAAACTTGGTAAGTTTAGAATTGCATATAAGTTATAAATATTTCAGAGTTGGTTTTTTAATTTATTCTCTAGAAATATGTAAATCAGTTATAAATTTAATTTTATACCGTTTAATTTTTTCCATATTTTTTATAGGAAAATTTAAGTAAATATTTAAACAAGAATTTAAATAAAAATAGAATAAAAAAATAATTACATTTCAATTTTGTTTCATACAAAAAATTTATTGATCTACATTACACTCTAAGATCTAAATAATATATCAGTATCAATATTTTTAAGGAATAATGATGTAAATCACTCTATCCTTACTAAATATGACGTTTTGTATCAAAATTATAAGTTTAATTAAGATTCAATTTCCATGCAAACATAAAGTAACTTATTGAATTAATTATTCGAAAGGGTCAGCCGTGTCAACACTTCGATCTGTATGCTTACGACTTCGTTGTTCAGCTTCTTGAATAGTTTCCATGAATTTCATTTGTAATTGCCTACATAAATCTGAAGACATTTTTCTAAGTTTACGATGTAAAAATTCAAAGAAAAAATCAATTTCGTCCATATCATCTGTAGATTTTTTCATACGCTTAGGTGAGGAACAAATATTTCGATTTTTATATAAATTATGGTTCTTATTTTCAGTTTTAATATTTGGATTGTAACGATCTTTTGGCAAATTTTGGTTAATTTTGTTTCCTTCATCTTGATGTTGATAACGATTAAAATGTTTTTGACGTTGATAAGATTGTTGATTACGTTCTGAAACATATCTCTTTGACTTATAATTATTCCATTCACTTTTCTCATGGAATATTGTTTCATTTTTACACTCTTCCACAGGATTATCTAAAGTCTGATTTTTAACTAATATTGGATCAAATTCTTCATATAAAACTTCATAATCTTCTGCTGAATTATCATCATCCAGTAACTCTGTTTTATTAACACTAATTTCATGTATGGGTGTGTCAGAAATATCTGGTACCGATATCAATACTTTTTTGGATTCACCAGGCAAATTGTAATTTTTATATAAAGTTTCAGTATCTTTCATTGGTACTTTTTCAATTCGATTTCTTTGTAAGTATTCATCCAGAAAAGCTAATTCGTTGATATATTTACATTTTTCAGGATCTCTTGTTCTAATATATGAGGAGTACTGTTTGTGTAATATCGACCAAATTCTTCGGCAATCACTTTCGTGTATTTCAAACTCATTTGCAATTTCTTCCCAAATCGTTTTACAACTTTGTTTCTCGTAATCTGTTAATTCTTTCTCATTTGTTTTGGAATATAAAATTGAATTCATTTGTATTACACATATAAATTGTTTAATTTTCTCATCATCAAAATTTAGATCAAGTGCCAAGTCCTCAAGCATTTGATAATGGTCAAAGCTACAAAAGAATTTCAAAAAATTTAAAATCAAAACATTTTTTATGTTTTAATTACATATAAAATTAAAATATTTTACATTTTTTTAGGATTTCGTACATCCAAATCTATACAATATTCTTGATGTTTTCGTGACAAGTGCTTTTTTAAATTAGATGTTCCACCATTCTTTGAAATATACTTTCGACAATGAATGCATTGAGTCTTATTTTTATCGACCATATTAAAATGGTTCCACACTCGACTGTTTTTCATTTTTTAAGTAATGAAACCTGAAAATAATATGTTAACATTAAATTTTATATAAATAGTAAGAACACTTATATTCTCTACCTACAAGTCAAAGGAAAAAATTGCCTAGTATTGTAAAAGACAAAAATTTCAATTTGAAAAATTTAAGCGATAGAAGGTGGTTCGATCGGACAGTTACCAATATTATCAGTAACTGTTTGAATAACCGTATTAGAAAATGGTACCTACCTACTCATATACTTCAAAATAAAAACAAAAAATGGACCTATTTAAAGTGTTTGTAGGAATACATGGATACATACTTATGAAATTTGCAAATACAAAAATTTAAATAACTTTATAATTTACCAGAAATTAATCAATATTATATTTTAGCGCAGTTAATATTAACTTACATTATGTGCTTCTTCTAAGACAACATGATATATACTTAAATAAATCAATTACATATTAAAAACTACTGATTCGTGAATAATTACTAAAGAAATTTACTTGCCGTCTTGAATACAAATAAACATCTTTAATCTTCTTAAATAAATTCATTCGAAGTAAACAATATTTGAATTATATTTCTCGTTTTATTTTTGAATAAACGAAAGCCAAATTTTATTTATAATAATAAGTACATACCTTGAGTTTTGAGTATTTTTCTTTGATTACAAATATTTTGTATTGAAAGTAAGGAGTAATAAAATTGATTCTAAAAATAATGATATGAAGTGTCAATTAAGAATAACATGACATTTCTAAATAGGTACTTGATGTAAGAAATTTGTCAATTTAACCAGTTTCTCTCAAAATGTAAATTAAGAAAAGTTTTGAAAGATCTTGTATACAACGGTTAAAAAATGCCAGTATGATTAAAATTATTAACTAATAAAAATTATTTTAAAAAAATTTGAAATATTTAAGTTATTATAATGTTATAGAATAAATTAGTTAAAATATATTACAGTACTCTTTATACATTTCGAAAACTTTATTTTATTTAATTAAAAATAACATAACTATCTAATAACGGGATGTTTAAATGTTCTTTTAAATTATATGTATCAGTATTACATAATATAATTATATTTACATTCCATTTCATTCCACAATTAATTAAATTAAATTTAAAATAATCCATGAACATACAATTTTTGTAAAAAACTAGGCGCTTTACATGAAAATAATTCCCATTTATTTTTAAAATTTAAATAGGTTCCATTCGATCTTATTCTTTCAAGTAGTATTTGTGGATCAAATTTGGGAGTAACTGGAATAGTCGATTTTAATATAGATTGAACAAAATCAGTCAGCATTGATGGGCTTTCTATAGGAGAATCTACACCATATGGTTTTAAAATTGGACTTTGTAAACGTAAATCACTATCATCAATTTTTTTAATAATTTCTTCATTAATCTTTTCTTTAGACACAATTTTCATTTTGGTGTTTTGTTTTTTTATAAGATCGTCATTTGAACTTTCCAAATGTGTAAAATCTTCTTCAACTGAAACCGGTTCAACTGAACCAATACCAGTTTCTTCAATGACTGAACTTTTTTCTACCAGAATAATGTCATCGTTTTGGGACTTTTGAAATTTATCATCTAGAGATTCTTGTGATTTTTTGTTTTCTTCGTTTTCGGATTTCTCAACCAACACTTTATTTTGCGTATTGCTATCATTAATCAGCAGAGTATCTTTTTGCTTTCCACCGGTTAAAAAATCCACATTATTTATCTCTCTTATCAAATTTTTAACATATTCTTCAAATTTTTCAGTTTTGTTTTCTGCAGAAATTTCTTTTATAGAAGGCAAATTCAAAAAATTATCAAATATTTCATATTTCAATGTTACGTTATCTAAATTTTGAACTACATCTACACTTTTTAAAAGCTTTTCAATGGAATGTAATATTTTTAATATTTCGATTGATGTTAGCTCTTCATTTGCAATTGCACCTGTTTCGTTACTAAATTTTATTACAAATGAATAAATCTCAGCAGGATTATCTATTGCATCTTCAAATCTATTTTGAACTTTTTTTAATATATTCAATATTTTCATGTGATGACTATTTCCTTCAAAATTATATTTTGTTATATTGTTTTTAGCTAGTTCCAAAATTTCACAAACAATTTGAAACAAACTACCAACATCAATGGTATTTTCGTCTCTTGGTAAACTACTATAATATACTTCTAATTCGTTGAGTAAATTCTTCGAAACGTTTATTTTTTCTTTCGTGACAAATAGCTCATATAAGTTATCAAAAGACGTGTATTCATTGATTACACGATCGGACGTTTCTTTGGACTTAAAAATTTTATTTTTTAAAACAACTTTTTTCATTAAAGACTTTAAAATATTGGCTATATCAGAAGAGTCATTCTTTTTTTCATTTTGAATTTCTGAGTTATGCGTATATATATTTTGCTTTTCAGATTCATTCCAAGTTCTTTCCGTAAATTCTTTGCGTTCTTCAGGCATTTTTTCAATTTGTTTTTTACTTTGCTCCTTTGTCAATTGCGATAATAATTTTTCAGTATCAGAAAAATTCGCTTCAACTTCTGTAACAAATTCTATATCAACTGTTATATTTGCGTTTCTAGGAACAATTTTCGGACACTCAAATTTCTTATTTATTTCTTCACGTTCCTCAATTAAGAGTTTCCGGGTTTTCATGTCTAAGAGCTCCCCTTTATAATCATCAATATTAAAATCTTCAAATATATCGAAATTTTTAGCGTCATGGCAACAACGAAGAGCTGATGGATCTATTGGATGAGCTTCTGTATTAAATATATAATTTCCACCTTCTATGATGCAGTTACCATTCGTTGTTTCAAACCAAGTTCCTTGTGACCCATCATTATGTATAAAGTTATCTGGGTCAAATAACAAATATAAGTATTTTGTAGTTTCAGCAAGAAAAAATGATTCCATGCGATTTTCACGTTCATGGGTCCGAACATTTTTAATCTGAAAAAAATAGAGATATGAGTTTAAACCAAATCAAGCTTAAAAATATATTGGAGTACGGTTGCATAACCACATTCAGTTCTAGCACTGTGTTGAATACTTGTAAGCATGTCATCACCAAATTCTAGGTAGTATTGATCTTTGGTTGCTCTATATAGAAACATTGCTGATTCAATAATCTCCGGCCGCAATGGATAGCTTTCCCTGTTAGCAGTTGCTTCTAAGTTAGGAATATTATAAAATTCCGGTAAAAATCCATATTGTTTCCAAACTGAATGATATTTCGCAAAAGTTTTCGTCGCGGCTTCAATATCTCCTATTGCTGATAAAATACCAGGCCAAAATGCTTCTAGAGATTGAAACACTGGTAGTGTTATTTGAGCCTTAGTCATACTAACCCACACATACCAATCTTCTTTTCTCATATATTTATCAATAGCCTGCCGACTTTCATGAAACATTTCTAACAAATCGGATCTATTTAATAATATTGCTCCTTTTACCAAATATTCGAAATAGGAGTCTACGCCGGCTCCAATTCCCGAATCTTGTGCAGTCCATCTACCAGTTTGAACATCTATATGATTACCGAATAATCCAATAGGTGAACGATATTTCCACAAGGAATAAATTGCGTTAAGAGCAACTTCTTCATAAATAGGATCACCGGTTAATCGGCTTAAACTTCCAAATTCCACTAAAAATGTTCCCACTCCTGCTGTGCACGTTACTGGAGTTTCACCTGGTGGCACTCCATAACGCAAATTAACAGTTCCATAAGGCATACCAGTTTTTGTATCAAAAGCTGGCAGCAATCGCCTTGCAACGTCCTCCGCCATTCTCAGTAATGGACCATTGCATGGCCATCCTGGTTCGAGATCAACACCAGCGCGTCTAGACATTAAATGTGCACTCAACAAACCACCTACTACTCTTATGTTTGTTTCAAAAACAGAAACATTAATATCACTATCGAAATTTGAATTTTCTACCAAATATTGCACTACTCTTCGAAACTCTGTGAAATTTCCCATTACAGCTAAAGTATCTAGAGCATCAATTAAAGTTAAAGAGTAGCTGCCCCAAGTGTTTATACCGTCACATGTTAAAGGACGCTAAAACTTATAAAAATTATATTCAATATTTAACTTAAATTTTATTCATTTCACCAATTCGTCATAACCACTTGCATAATTAAGATATCCATCATAGGCATGTTGAAAAATTTTTCGAACTTCTTCCCTAAATTTTAATTAAATTAAGTTTTTTTGTATCTTACACGATAAGAACAAGTACCTCTTTCGTAAAATGTCTTCTTTTGTATAAAATTGATTTCTAAAGGATGATATGCAGCTAAAGGTTTGTAAAATAGCAAACCATTTTAATATTTTTGCCATTCCAAAACAATTTCGTTTAAAAATTAAAACAAAAACACGTCATAAACCATTATTGTTTATTTATTAGATTTCAGATAATGCCGATTGTCAAAATTTTTCCCAATAAACAAATTAACT
Organism: Condylostylus longicornis; assembly: GCF_029603195.1. Classification (NCBI taxonomy): domain Eukaryota; kingdom Metazoa; phylum Arthropoda; class Insecta; order Diptera; family Dolichopodidae; genus Condylostylus; species Condylostylus longicornis. The sequence continues at coordinate 5,483,593 of NW_026577982.1, forward strand.
GTGTATGTTTTCTTATACCAGTGAACAGATGTTTTACAGCGATTGCAAATATTGTATTGTCAAGATGGATCGAAGCGTAGCTGTAACATATGAACAGAAAACCAGAATAAAAAACTTATTTTGATTTTTTTTTAACTCATTAAATAATTAACTTAATTTTATAAATCAATATACAGATATATTTACTTTAGCTTTCTAAATCATGAAATTTAAAGTGTAAAATGAAAACATTTAAGCGGTACAGTATGGATTAAGTATTAGTATTAGAATTTATACAAATTTCCAAAATTTGTTATTATTCGTTTTGAATTATGAAATTGTTAGTCCACAATTTTAATTTTCTATTTTGCAATTTACTGTACTTAGCATAGCTACTATGATAATTCAAGACCGGTATACTTATGAAATCCTTGGCACGTTAACATAATTATATCATAAAACACTGCAAAATGAAAATAAATGCAAAAACTTCTTAAAAATTTTAACATATTATTCTTCTTCTCTATTGTACCACTTTTCGTCGTGTATTCCTAATTTGAAGGAAAATGTTCGTTTTAATAACGCAAAATACGCAATACGCATTTTTGTTTTTTTCATATATCAGAATACGTTGACAATATTAAAACAGAACATTTTGTTTGACTTTACTCAGTGTCAAACAATTTCAGTCATAGTTTAATTAAAACGAAACGTCAATTTTGTTTACAGTAGTTTAAAATTGGATACATATTGGTTTTTAAATTTTATATATGGTTTCGAAATAATTGAAAATTCTAGTGTTTTTTATTAATTCATTGATATGGAAGAAGTTCAAAGACATAGCGTTCACACACTCGTATTTCGGTCTTTGAAAAGGACACATGATCTTTTTGTTTCCAACAACCAGGGTCATGTTCCTGAGATAGACGATAATTTGTATTATCATTTATTTTAAGCTAAATATTGTGCTTTTAAAATTTTACTTTTTGTATTTTAGGAGAAAGTTTTGGAAAAATGTTAAAGCTAGAGATAGCTACGGAGCGATAGTTGATAAAGTTGCCAAAAATAAGGAAATGCGAAAACAACTAGCTGAATCAGAGCAAACAATGGAAATATCTGACAACGATGATCAAGCAGACTCAATTAATAATTTAGAAAGTAATAATGTTAAAGCAGCAATATCATCAGACAGCCAATTAAATCAAAATCAAAATGCATTAGTTTTGCAAACTGCCAGCAATAATATTGCGCCAACAAACCTTCAATTGATCCCGAAAAAAGCTCCTACAATACCAAAACCCAAATGGCATCCACCTTGGAAACTGTCAAGAGTTATTTCAGGTAACAAAACACGAAAATATTTTTATTTGTTTTAAGTAATTTTAATTTCTATTACAGGTCATTTGGGTTGGGTAAGATGTGTTGCTGTTGAACCCGGAAACGAATGGTTTGCTACAGGTGCAGCTGATCGAGTTATAAAAATTTGGGATTTAGCTAGTGGCAAGTTAAAGTTGTCATTAACCGGTCATGTTAGCACAGTTCGTGGTTTAGCAGTTAGTGCGAAACATCCATACTTATTTAGTTGCGGAGAAGATCGACAAGTTAAATGTTGGGATTTAGAATACAACAAAGTTATTAGACATTATCATGGTCATTTATCAGCAGTATATTCATTAGCTTTACATCCTACAATTGATGTATTAGCTACATCTGGACGAGACTCAACAGCTCGCATATGGGATATGCGAACAAAAGCTAATATTCATACCCTAACTGGACATACGAACACAGTGGCAAGTGTTGTTGCCCAGGCAACAAATCCTCAAATTATAACAGGTAGTCATGATTCGACAATAAGATTATGGGATTTAGCATCTGGTAAAAGTGTCTGTACTCTAACAAACCATAAGAAAAGTGTTCGATCTATTGTTTTACATCCTACTCTATACATGTTTGCATCAGCTTCACCTGATAATATTAAACAATGGAGATGTCCCGAAGGAAATTTCATTCAAAATATATCGGGTCATAATGCTATTATTAATTGTATGGCTGTCAATCCAGATGGAGTTTTAGTTTCTGGTGGCGACAATGGAACAATGTTCTTTTGGGATTGGAGAACAGGATATAATTTTCAAAGATTTCAAGCCCCTGTTCAACCAGGTTCTATGGATAGTGAAGCAGGTATATTCTCTATGACTTTTGATCAGTCTGGTTCTAGATTGATTACAACAGAAGCGGATAAAACTATAAAAATTTATAAAGAAGATGATGAAGCAACAGAGGAAACACATCCAATTAATTGGAGACCTGATATATTAAAGAGGAGAAAATTTTAAAATATTATTGCCTTTCAATTTTATACTATTAAATGCAACTGATTTTAACAACATTTATATCTGATGAACAAGGGATTTACAAATGAAAGTTCATCTCATACAAATTATTTATTTTTTTCATTTATTTTCTATTATTTTTTTTTTTTAATTGTGACAACTGAAATTTTTAGAATGTTTCTTCTCAACCATAGTTCTTTTTTTTTTGTCTCAAGAAAATAAATATACATTAATAAAAACTTGTAAATTTTTAATTAAGATGTCCAATTATTTTGATTTGCTTGTAAAATAAGGAAAAAAAAAAATAAAGAAAAAAATTGAGTTTAAATTTTTTTATTAAGAATTTTTTATGTTTAATGTTTGTTTTAATGGGTAGGAACGGGCGATGAAGATTTTCCTACATTTGTTGACGATGATGTTATCGCATTACTTGTTGATGAACCCGAAAATGACGATGAAGATGACAACGATAACGACGAATCTGTGGCGTTGTTTCCTTGGGAAACTTTATTATTTTGATCAATCTAAAACGAAACCAAATTGAAAAATATATAAATTGTCTTATAGACATATAAAATTAATTTATTTAGAGGAAAAATTGTAATTCTATATCTTCATTGTAATATAGCTTCAACTATGTGTGGTTGAAATTCTTTGATATTGTACAATACTCAAGGTAAAAATTTGATTTTGTATAAATTTTGAGTCAATTTTAATTCATAAAATCCTTCTTAATTCTAATATTATTTTCTATTTGTATAAACAAAAGGAATTTTTCTGAATCATTTCAGTGGTTAAATTATAAACAATTTAAAATCATTCTGTAAAAAGAAACTCAATAATGAACCAAACCCAAAAAGTGTTATTTAAGCAATGAAATTTTTTTACAAAATTTTTAATTGTGGTGAGCAAATATTTGATTCTTATTTTGATATGAAACAATTTCTATTTATCATTCGAATAATTGGATTCAATTTAAGCGTTATTTTACAATAATTTAATTTAGCTTTTATGAATAAGCCTTATGGTATTCAGTTTTGCTTAAAATCGCTTGTAACTTGTTAAAATTTAAGTAATAATCATTAATAACTAAACTGTAATACCTTTACTTTTAAAATAAACCTATTTAATATAAAATTTTAACATACTACAAATTTGAAAACAAATCTATTGAATGTCATACCAATTTTTTAACGTAATTAACAGCATTAATTTTGTTTGGATCATCAGTTGATACATTTTCTTTTTTATAAGGTGGTGTTATAGTTACTTCATTGAACACTATAATATTGTGACCATCCCATGCAACATTTTCCAATGTTTTACCAATAGCCATAAAAAGATTTTGTCCTTCAATACTAACACCAGCATTTCTTGATAAAATCCAACGATGACGCTGATCAACTGAATTACGTAATCGAGTTTTGAGCTAAAATAGAATTGAAAAACCAAAAATTAAAATTAGAAAACGAAAATAATCAAAATTTTTGTTTTTTGTTAAACATGTATGTAATATTACATTATTTAATTAAATTATAATTTATTTACATTATCAACTATATTCTGTTAATCACTTGAGCATTACTTGTGTTGATTTGATACCTATTATTAAAAAGTATTTTGGATTTCAGTACAAAATTTCAAATTTCAAATTTGATTTTATTTTGAAGAACTCAAAATTTTCTAAATAACATTGATGGGTTGTTAAGTGATGTGATTAACAGAATATTGTTTTATGTATTTATTTTTACTTACCCGATGTAAATTAAGTGGTTGCGGAGTTTCCGTAACCCCGCTGGCTTCTTTTAGTACTTGAACATCACTACAATATTGTAAATTCATTATTGATACATCGCTTAATTTTTCAGCTGTTTTTGATCGACATTCTATTTTTTTTTTTTGAAAATATTTAATAATATTCTTAAGGAAAATTTTGTGTTTCTTTAAATTTGTAATAATTTCTCTTTTTTTAAATTAATATATTTAATAAATAAACTTTCTAAATATAATCAAAATAAAATAGATAGTTTTTGTCATTATGCCTAAGGATATTCTGCTGGTATATAAGGTAGGATTCATACAGCGTATTTAATACATATTTTTTTAATTTACATATTTATTCTAAGACTACCAACAATTGAAATTGAACAATTAAATTTATAAATTTAATCCTAATCATTTAGTTTATTGTATCCGAAAAATTGTATTTTTAATTACCAGTATTATAGGAAACAATTTCATTACCATAATTTATAGGAAACAAGAAGTTTATATGTAATTCATACGAATTTGAGGCAACCTTATTATATAAAGCGCAAAAATTATTATATGAGTATATAAATAAATTATAATATGAGTATATTTTGAAATTTAGTAGGTACTGTAAGTATATATGTATAATTAATCTACATTTCATGTTATTGTTATTAGTTTGTACATCGATTTTGAATTGTTAAAATAAATTCATAATAACAATAATAATATAGTTTTTCTTTTGTTTAGTTCAAGAAAATTTCATTCTTTTTTTAAATTAAAACTTGCATTTTCAAAGTAAATAATGCTTGAATTGCCTATAAAATTAAATAATAAAATAATTTATTATTGTATTCTTGTTTTTAATATTAAATTAGAATTTACGTGACGTGGTAAGTAAACACCAAAAATCCTAATGTCTTTTTCATTTTTAATATAAAATTCATTTGTTTTTTCATAATTGTTACGAAGAAATTTTATCAAATTGAATAATCACGATTTAAGTATTAAGAAACAGAAATCAAAATTTGTTTTGGTATTATAATCGTAAAATATATTGTTAATTGATAAGTTTTATACTGTTTTAGGATAATAATAATTGAAGGTTATATTTTCTGTTGATGTTTTTTCAATAATTTGCCAGTTTTATGCCATGAAATCTAAGGTATAACCAAAAAATAAATGATATTATTGTAATTTATGGCCAACAAATAAAGAAACATTTTAAAATAATTTCTTTCGTTATAGTAATTCTTCTTTAAAATGTCAAATCTAATAGACTTATTTATATTGTGCTTGCTGCTCTACTTTATATATTTTTTTTTTTCCTGTAGTAAAATATTTTGGGTGCAACCTCATCTAAATCTAAAATAAATTTATAAAATTTTTTTCTCCTGAAAAATTTCATTAAAAATAATCAAAATATTTATATTTTGAAAAGATTAATTTTTTTTTTTCTTTTTTTGAAAAGGATACTCAAAATTAACATTTTTGTATTTGGATCAAATGCTAAAACTTCGCCTTCCACTGTTTCATTAAAACATGTTTTACAAGCCACAATACTTCCAATGGAGAAACATTCACTAGCACCTGACATCTTCACATTTATTCTATATAATTTTTTATTTCTAAATTATTTTATAATATTAAAATTTTATTTAAATTTTTCATAAAACTAATTGAAAAAACAGTAGAGAAATTTATTATTTTTTTTTTATAACTCTATGCCAAATTGGAATACGAATACTAATACTTTCGCAATTTGGTCTTCTTTTCACTTTTAAAAATAAAAAAAAAATCGCAGTGCTCACACACATTCAAACATTTCAATTGTCAAATTTATAGTTTGACTTTTGAAATTATTAAAAATGGTAGCCTCGAAATATTTTCACTAACTTAATATAGTAGCGTTATCTAGTGAGAAGAATCAAAAATTTTTATGTGCTAAATTTCGGAAAACATTTTTATGGTTTTTTGGTTTCTAATGTAATTTTACTCATGAAAAATTTTTGCATTAATGTAAAAAATTGTTCAGTATTAAAGAATAATTATGTCTTAATCAGATTTTTTTTTTGTCAAAAAGAAATTATCAAGAAAAAAATGTCAAAAGAAATCATTCTAACATTTTATTCTGCCATCTTTTGTTAGATATAAAAATCGAAATGTTTTTGATATACTCGTATTTTGATATCGCATCCCAGCGGAATTTTTTAATAAATTGAACTTTTAAAAACTTGTTTTCGATCAAAACTACCAATGTTAGACAATTTCTAAGGTATGTAAGATTTCAGTTACGCTGTGTTGTAAATACCGATTATTAACAACGGTGCATATATTATATATTTCATACATTAGATGTATTTACACAACGAGCCATGTATCAATGGTTAACATTCCATTTCCCTCTGTCGATAAACAAAATTAATTTTGAGCAAGTGGAATGAAACCTAGTCAACTATTAATACAACAGTGTAAACATACCTATAGATTTTAAAAATATCTGTTACAAAATAAAATTGAACAAATCCAGTCTTCATTTACTTTTATTCAATCCATAATTAGATAAATGTATTATAAAAATAATAAAAATAATTCTCTGTGTAGTTAATTTTAAATATATTACATATTTTATACTAATTTATTTTGTGTTCTGTCCTTTATTTTTATTTTTATCAAAATTCAATTGTGAACTAAAATCTATTGATAATTTTTTAATTATCTCCTCGCTATTAGTATTAATTTCTCTTTCGAGTGTCTCGATGTCAACATTTTTACTTTCCAAACGCATTTGGAGATCAGAATAAAAATCACACCTAACAATAGGTTCACTACCAGATTTTTTACTTGTGCTACAAAATTGACCACGATGTAACAATTCTTCTTTTTTATTTGAGTTTTCAACGTTATTGAATCGTACACTTAATGGTACCTGAAAATTGAAACCATTAAACATAAATCGAGTGTTATTTTTCTTATTAAATACCTGTTGCTCTAATAATTTCTCATGGCTTGCCGTTATTTGATTTTTCATATCTTTCAGTCCATTGACTTGTTCTTTTATGTATTCCACATTTCTTAAAAAATAATGAATCAATACAATATATGTATATTAAATTTAAAATGATAACTAATTAAATTTTGTCATACTTATACATTTCAGCAGTTTTTTTATTTAAATTTTCAATGCATTTTAGAAAATTTTTCAAATATTGTGTTTTTGGCAAATACGTTAAATCTAATTGCTCAGTCATTTCAAAATGTTCTAAAGAACGATTAAATTGTGATAACATTGCTAAAGTTGTTGCTAAAGCAAAATGATTTTCTGCTATTTCTGGAGCATGATCTACTGCAGCTCTAAATAATATTTCTGCCTCATGAAGTTTCTCAGCACGAAACAATATTGAACCTAAGCTTAGTAATGGAATGTCACGAAATTTTCTTGGTGCTAACATAACTGAACGCTTAGCACATTCTATAGCTTCGGATGCATTTCCTTTCATACGCCAATAATATGAACTTAAAATATAATACTTCCAAGAAGTAGGATTTTCACTTAATCCTGTTACTAGATTGCTAAGAAATTGTATAGTATTTATTTCTAATTCATCATTGTATAGATCAACTTCCTCTGATATACGAAGATTATTAAATTTATTAATGCTTTCTATATGATCATAGCAACAAATTCCAGAATATTTGATTGGAATTTGTCCGCAAAGTGGAAGTCTGTTTCCTACTACAATATCATATTTCTTTTTTAAAGGTATTCTATTAAGATAAGATTTTGTTATAACTGCATGTGTTAAGGAACCTTCAATATAGTAATCTAAAGCACACTTTGCATCATCGATAACTTCCAATCCAAATTTAATTGAATTATTTATTTCCTTTACCATTTCTTCACGTTTTCTTAGCAATTCTAGATAAATACTTTCTACAATATCATTGTGTTTCATTTGATCTAGAAAAACCATTAAATTACTAGGTTCTCGAAGATAAAATGGAGAATCAATCTAAAAAAGATATGATATAAATAGGTAGGTGTACATGTATGTTTGTATATTTAATATCGATATTCAACGCCACTTACCTTTTGTGTAATTTTTCCATTTTCATCCAATACCCAGTGATTAATTGAGTTAACAAAATATACAAATGGAAAAATAATTGTGAAAGCTATAAAAAATTTATACATTTTTTTTCTTCTTTCTAAATTACTTTCGTTTTAATAAGCATTATAGTAATTTTTTTTTTTCATATTTTAAGGAATATATTTTTATTTTATTTGCAGATTAAAATGTTTACAATATGAATTTTTTTCTGTTTTTTATTGAAGTTATTATTTTTTAAAGTAGATTGATACTTTCGCTTCCTTTATATTTCTCACTAGTCTTAAATCTGCAGCATTTATCTTCAATATTTAATAAACATGGTCAAAAACACGAAAAACAATCAAAATAAAAATCAGCTGTTGAATAGAATTGAATTCACAAATTCACCATAGCATATGGAATAGTGTCAAAATCATGACGTTGTTATTATGATTGTTGCCATAAAACAAGAACACATTTTCTACTATTGAGACAGTTCACAACATTCGTATCACTATTTCTTGTACTATAAAATATAGACAGAGAAGCATGAGTGAAAAATATCTTTATTGTTAGTGCAAATATAAAAAACCTATTCTTTAACAAAATTGCATTAACTTTTCCTAAACAATTTACGTAGATACTTTTTGTTGATGTAATCCGGCTGAGCCATTTGAGAAGATTCAAATCTGTCAATCATTTACATATATATACTCGTAAATATGGTATCTCTTTATTGCTATGAAAATTTGTCAAAATACGATTGTGCGCATTTACTAATGCCAATTTTTTATAAGGATACCTCAACAAAAATATTATGCACATATTGCTATTCGAACTATTTCATCAACTAAGTATACAGTTTTATATATACATATTATCCTTTTTTATATTATTTACATATTTTGGAACAGTACACGCTCTCAAATATTTCCCACAATCTCTTAAAATAGGATAATAAGCTTTTTGCTCAAAGCTTCTACTTTTTATATGTTTACAGTCCAAAAATATAACAAAAAAATAACTAAAAAATTTTCAATTTCGATTCTTCGTTAAATTTATAACAGAACATAAATATATTTTGCAGGCATATTTTACAAACGTATAACCTACTTTCTTTATTTAAATTACAAGGGAACTATATATGTGGTCTGGGCACTTTTTTGAGTTTTTTAAACATCATTTCAAGAATTTTTTCCTAAAATTGCCCAAATATAACAAGAATTTTTAGGATGCGTCAATCAATTCGTGAATTTACGATATATAAAAATCAACGAATTGTGTACAAAAATAGGCTGTTCCACGAGATTTGTGTATAGATATACATATACTTGCAAGTTGTATCACATGATTACCTACATACGCCTGCATAAATTTCAGAATATGTATTTTGAATAACGAGACTTCACTGTTGTTAAAAGTCTATTGAAAAACAATTTAATTCATATAAATATAAAAAAAAAGGAGAAGCAATAGTTTTTAACTTCAAATTTTGAAAACTGAATAAAAGAAAATAAAAAAAAAATACTCTTAAAGAAACTACATATACCAAGTTTTAGTTCCTCTTTCTGCTTTTTGTTTCGATTTAATGGTTTTTTCCTATTACATTTTACACACATAAATTGACAAAAATTTTTGTATCAGAAAGTTAAAAAAAAAAAAAGATGTCAATGATTCGACAAGGATTGAATATAACTGGGAAAGTTATAAGAAGTATGAGCGGTTTAACACGACACAGATTTTCTGAGAAATTAGAATGTGCTTTAAATAAACAAATAAATATGGAATTGGAAGCCAGTTATATTTATTTATCAATGGTAAATAACTTTTTGTTTAACTATAAATTTTAAATTTTATTTTCAAAATGGAAAAAAAGAATTGCATAAATTCAGGCGTAAATCCATAATGATGTAATCGAGAACATTTTTCATTTTAAAATCGACTTGAAAGAATGTTATCCTATTTTAAAATTGTTTGTAGAATGCGAAAACATTTTGTATGTATATGTATATATTTATTACATAAATACTATATACAAAATTGATTGACCTATTAATTTGTAAAATTTCATAACTTTAGAAAATGCTAATGTCATTTTGTATTTGTATTTATGAATATACGTACATACATATGTAGCACATAATATTATGAGTCTATGTGTGTCGGATATACATATTAGAGATTTGTTCCAACTTCTCATCAAGCTACTTTTATTCCCTGCGTAACTACTCCATTCGTATCCCTTTAAGGATAAAAGGGATTTCTTGTAAAAGACAGTCTTGACTAAAGAAGGTGGCATAACTTGAAGAATAAAATCGGTGGTACCATAAATAAATTTGAGACCTATTTTATTTATTAAAGTTGAATTTATAATTTATTGAAATTTGTTCTTGGTTGTCGCGAAAGATGTATGCGAGATTTGTGATTTCTATAATGATAAAATAAGATGTTTTTGTTTAACATTGTTTAACGGATTTTTTCCATAATGAACGAGAACAACACGACATCTTCAGGGCGAAAACAAAAACTTCTTGTTTACTTCTGTTATCTTTTTATTAATATACTTATTTTACAGAAGACCTTACATTCTTACATTTAAATAAATGTTGTCTTTATAAACTAAAAATTTTAATCTGTTTTAAATAAGATTTCAATTTCAATAAAATTTTATTTTTCTTCATGGAAGGCGTTTCATTATGACAGAGCAGATGTTGCACTTAAAGGAATGTATAATTATTTTAAAAAAGCATCTGACGAAGAAAGGGATCATGCTATGAAATTCATGACTTAGTATATATATAAAATTTATAATATTTTCAAAATTAATTAAATTTACGTATTTATTTTATATATTTTTTATAACAATAATTTAATTTTTAGCCTTAATAAACGAGGTGGAAAACTTGTTTTAGATAATATTAACAAACCGGAAAATTCTGAATGGGATAATTTAGAAAAAACTATGACATATGCCTTAGATTTGGAAAAGAAAGTTACTGATGTAAGATAAATATTTGAAGAGTTTTTTTTTTTAAATAGTTTAAGAGTTATAGGAGATGTACATCTTTATGTACATACTCGATTTAGCGTGCTGTTGTATCAACTATATCGTAAAATATTTTTACTTATTCATTAGATATTAAGCACAAACACTTTAATTAATTTTTTTTATTAGAGTTTATTAGAAATGCATGCTTTGGCTTCTTCCGAAAATGACGCAGATTTAGCAGACTTTTTAGATTCAGAAATGATAAAGGTAACCAAATTTTAATGACAAATTAAAATCATGAAAAATAATTACAATTTATTTATATTTCTGTTATTTAATTATTAAAGGAGCAATACGAAGCTATAAAGGAAATAGGAGAATTGATAACAAATATTCGACGATGTGGTAATGGTTTGGGAGAATTTATGTTTGACAAAAGTATGGACGATGGTACAAAATGAAAGACTAAGTTGGATTCGCAAAGACCTTATAATATACATAACCTCTTTAAATATATGTATGTATTTGTTATAATAAAATATGTATGCATGTAATTGAAATTAAAATTTATTACAAAATAAATTTGGTAATAAATTTGAAATGATACGTATCTGTCATACACATCCAAAAATTGATTATTTATTTTTATTTTTTTTTATTATTTTCGGTAAGTCAAATAAATAACGTTTGTATTCAGTTTGATACGTTATTTATAGAATTAGTTTTAAAAGAAAAGTTAGAATAAACAGAACCCTATTTTAATCAAGTTGATGCAAATGCAGCAGAAAAATACTCTAGTTTAATTTTTTAATTAAAAAATCCCATAATTTTCATTAAAATTGTCTCAAGTAATAAATTGCCACATCCTAATCTTTTGACATTTGATACAATACTTTGTACCGTATGAAAAGTCAAAGTGCACGACAAATAAGTGTAAACAATTACTTTCATTGTGTCAATTACTCTTTAGTTACGATGTACGATTACGTTACAAGTCACCTGAATAAAATTCACCGTCAATTTAATATGATAGGTTTGTATTCTTTAGTTTGAAAGCCACTGTTAAATTGTGGTGAACGTGGTGGTAAGTCAAAAAAAAAACTATTTATATCTTGTAACTCGAATTTTTTGATTTTGCTTTTTAAAACATATTACAAAAAATAAAAATATGTTTGTAAATCGAATAGTAAGACTTTTTATAAGTAAGATACAGTTTTCTACCACAAGTACACTAACAGTTAGGAAAGGTCCTAATCCTGGTGTAAATAAGTTTCTTAATGAAATGAATGATGTACAAGAAGAAATTTCAGAAGATCCTGAATCTTTTGGAAATTTTGAATCTGATTTTATGCATGTTCATAAGACGCATAAAGAACATTCAGAAGAAATGAAAGCATACAAAGAATTTATTCGATTAAAAATAGTTAAAAACAAGTATTTCAAGGAAAAATATCCGAATTTCTTGACTTTTGCTGAAAAGGAACAAATAAGGTTATTACACGAACGGGAACCCGATGTATGGAATATTGAGAAGTTATGTGAAAGTTTTCCTGCAAGCGATGAAACTATAATTAAAATTTTGAAAGGTCGTTGGTATCCAAGGAGTGAAAAACGTTTAAAAACACATGATGAAAAAGTAATGACTAATTGGGAGAAGTTTCGTAAAGGAGAATTTCCCGATTTACCACCTGAATTAACAGACCATTTAAAAAAATTCGTTGAACGTAAACCTAGTGACTTAAAAAATATAGAAACTAAATGGTTGCCAAAACGTCCAGTTATCCCGAAACCAAAAACCGATGAATTTTTGAGTATATTAACAAGCTGCAAAGGATATAAAGAAAAGAACTTGATAGAAGAAAATGGAAATAAAAAAAAAATAGAGGCGGGCAAAACAGATTTACTTTCTGTAAATAATTTTGAAGCTGCCCAAAATCACGGTGACGATGAAACATTTGTTTTTGGAAACATAGAAAATAAGAAGCCAATTACTTTAAGTTTTTTAAAAAGTAAAATTGGATTGTCTGAAAAAGAAGAAAGTTTACCTGTCAAGTTAGGGGAAAAAATTGAAGAAAAAAAAATTCTAGACGACGCAACAAAAGTCAATCCTTTTTCATCATCAAAAAACAAACTTGATTTTTCTGAGATAACAATCTCCAATAGTGACATCCAAAAATATAAAGTAGATCCCATTAAAGAAAGAATACACATACCGAACAAATTGTGGAAGAGAGGCGCAACTTATAAAGTGAAAGACTGTTATTATGATTACGATGGAACGTTTTTATACAGGGTTCCTGGAATGACAGGAGATATAAAAAAAGAGGACAGTTGATAAAGGATTTAGATATAAGGAATATCCCGTTAATTGATAAGCTTTAATAAATGTAATACGCATGAACGTATTGATTACTTATGATACTTTTTAAACTAGATATTAAAAAGAAATTAATCTAAATTTAGATTTTCTTAAAAGCCTAAGGTGTAATTAAAAAACTGGATGCTACTTATATTGGGAATTATTAAATTAAAAATATGTACATGAATTCATTAAACCTGTGTGTTTCAGAGAAAGTCTGCGATTTCTCGCAATTCTTATATTTTTCAAATAATCTACGTCAGACTTTTAGATTGTATAATGGAATTGAATCAAGTCGATATACAATGTACACACATATGCTTTTTTATCAGTTTTATTTTGTTGCATAGATAAACAACTTTTATTATTTTGCGTATACAAAAATTTTTTTAAATTAATTTTTTTTAGTAATTGATTATCTGACGTTGAGTAATTGTTTAAAATATGGCAAAGCGACAATTATTACTTATTTCTTCTTCAAGAGTTCATGGATTTGATTTTTTAGAACATACAAAACAGGCAATAGATGATTTATTGCAAAAGTAATTTCAAAATTTAACTCGATTAAGTAATTGAATGATTATGTAATAATATTTATTAAAACTTTTTAGAAATAATGTAAAAACAGTTTTATTCATTCCTTATGCCTTAAGAGATCATGATGACTATACAAAAACTGTTTCGAAACCTTTAAATAAATGGGGTTATAATGTAAATAGTATTCATACTAGTTCAAATCCAGTAGATGCAGTTAATAATGCTGAAGCAATTTTTATTGGTGGTGGAAATACTTTTGTTCTTCTTAAAACACTTATCGAAAAGAATCTGGTGAATTCAATTAGAAAACGTGTTTTAGAATTTGGTGTACCATATATGGGCAGTAGCGCTGGTACAAATGTCGCCACTCGATCTATACATACTACCAATGACATGCCAGTTGTTTATCCACCATCCTTTGATTCTTTGAATCTGGTACCATTTAATATTAATCCACATTATATTGAAAAAGAGGTTTCAACTCATAAAGGTGAAAGCAGAGATCAAAGAATTCATGAATTTATTGATTATAATAACAGAGTTGTAATTGGATTAAGAGAAGGTACAAGTTTATTAGTTCAGGGTGATTGCGTTAAATTAGTTGGAGATAAAAGTGCTAAATTATTTTTAACGTAAGTTAATAAGGTCTCTTCATTTAATAATTTTTTACTAAAAATATATATTTTGTTTTTGTTGTAAATAATAAACTTTTAATATGGCAAATATTTTATAATATTCATTTTAGTAATCACGATACCCAAGAGTACGAGCCTGGATCTGATTTGAGTTTTTTAATACATGATGCTGAAAAATAATGTTTCTTTAAAACAAAATTGGGTAAAGAACATACAAACTTGTTTAAAGCTGTTTAAAAAAAAAATTTTTATAATATGTGAATTAATGCACAAGGTATGCGGCAATAAAATTTTGATAATAAAAACAAATTTAAATCTAGTCTATTTTATATTAAAATAAACAGTAAGGAAAATCCAAAATATTAAATTCATTAAAATGAATAAAAATATATTGTAATATTTTAGTTAAATGATTGATGATTAAGTTTCATACATTAATATTTAAAATATCATTGTTCCTGGAAACTGCAGCATTTTCGATTAGAAAGCGTTCTATTAGGAATGAATTAGAGATAAATTAAAATTTATACATCGATATTTGATTGTACTCCTAAAGTCTGATGTATAGAATGGAACCATTGTATTTGAAAGTTAGTCTTTTTGATCGGTCTTACATTTTTTTTGAAAGGCGTTATTATATTTTTTTTATACTCCAGGAAATAAAACAGGTCGAAACGTTTTAGCAACCCTATTTCCAAAAATTTCTAAAGTCTCTGTAGTATTTGAAAGAATACAAATACTAATTTGAGAATTTTAATAATACAAATTTAAACTTAGTCTAACAGAATATTCCGTAAATTTAATACAGGAAGCAAAAATGAGATTAAAAAATATTATTTTTCTTCAATTTAATTATTTATTTTTAAAATATATGTACAATATTATCAAAAATAAACAAATATATATATTTTTTTTTCATTTTATTTTAAATATTTTCAATTAATTCTTTTATACAACTATTATTTTTTTTTTTCGAAGATTTCAATTTTTATTTAAACATAAAATTTAATTAAATTATCTATCTAATCTTATATATTTTATGAATTAAATGAATTAATTTTATTAAATTTAATTTAAATTAAATAAAAAAAAAAATAATTCAAACATAATAATTTCGTTTTTAGAAAACTTTGGCACTTTATTTTCGTTTTTCTTATTTTTTAATACATTACTAAAATTAAATTTTAAAGCTTAATTTTAAATTATTTTAATTGTAATATAAATTTTTTTTTTCAAGGTTTGAATTTTTGAATAAAATATAAAAATACTAATAATACGTTGAGTTCCAAGTTATACACAAAACACAATAAGGTTAGCAAATTTTCGCAATGATAGTTATGCATTGTTAACCTTACTAAAATTTTTTGATTTTAGAAAATTTTATCATATATTTTATTTTGCGAGAAAATTTATTTGTTAATATTTTTCTATAAAAATGAAATTATTAAACATTTAAAATAAGAGACAATCAAAGGAACTTTCTGGTTTTGGAATGAGTCAAATTATGTGGTCATTAATTATGTGATCAATCAAATTTCCGATTCTAAAAAAAAATTTATTTTGGTATTTTACTTAAGATATTTTTAGAGGAGTCAACCGGAGATGTATTATTAGTTTGTATGTATCATTAGGGGGTGTAGGTATATTAGAAGTCCACTTTGCTTGAATTTAATATTCCTTTATACATTTATACATCATGGTAGACTCAGTTAAGTTGTTTAACTATTGAATATATTCTTATACACTTTAAGCCAGAGAATTGGAATTGGATATGGAATATATAATTTATCTTTGAATACATATACAATTTATGTACATTATAAATTATACTAATTTTTTTAATTTATTAATTATACTTAAAATAATATTTATAAATTTTCATTCTATTCCTTTTTTACAATTTCCGAAATGTTTGTGTCACATTTTTTTTTTTACTTATAAATACAAAATACCATATACATGTGAATAAATATTTAATAGTTAATTATTTTTTTGTTTAAACAATGTTTTTTTTTTTAATTAAAAATTAAAATATTTTATAATGACTAATGGCAAAATCTTGTACCTATTCTAATAAAATTATGTATATATACTAAAGTTAAACAATTTAAATGGCAAATATAGATGCTAGAGTTAATTATTATATTTTTAAACTTTGGAAACTTAAGAACTGGTTAAAATTATTATAACGTATACAATTTACAAAAATGTATTTTTGTAATAATATTCAATTTACACTGGTTTAGTTTTTGTAATACATCATGTCATATACAAGAATTAAAAAAAACAAGTAATTTAATTGAAAAATATTACAACATAAGTATTAGAAAAAAATGCTTTTATTATTCATTTACAATTTTTAAATGTAGATATTTTAGTTTTTTCAATTTAAAAAGTTCTTCTCCGGACATTGTATATTTTATATTATGCCAGAAAAGTAAGATGGTCCGCGAAATCTTTTCACTTTATACCCGACAATTTTTTTTTTTTTTTGATCCTTCTTCACTCCTATAAGGAGTATAGGGCTAGTGCATGATATCTATCATGCCCTAGTTTCTATAGTCATAGAGAGTTAACTGGGTAGGTGACTAGCCGACCGTAGTTTTTATTTATATTAAATATTTCAGTTTATTAATATTTTACTGTTTATTTTTCTTAGTCTTTAGTATCGAATATTATGAATATTTTGAAAATTACTTGTTTATTAATATTAATATTTTTATTAATATTAATATGTTTATTAATATTTTGAAAATTACTTGACAATTAATAGATCTAAATTAGTTGTAATTTTCGGAATTGGTTTCGTGTATTTAAAGCGATTTAATTGGGATTTACAAAATAAAGGGGCAGTGAAAATAATTTCCTAATAAACACATATAAACATTATTGTCTGAATTAAAAAAAATTTAATTTAAATATTTAATATTAGTATTTTAATTGGTTTACTTGATTCCAATCGTTTAATCGATTACATTCATAATAAATTTCTATTTTAATTTTATATTGATAATTCCTATAATAAAATTGTATTTAATAATGTCACGAGTACTTTAACAAAAAAATTTTCGCCTAAAAATATGCAAATCATTTTTATAACATTAAAATATTATTTGAATTATACAATAGCGTTACCATCGCAATTTAATATTTTTAGAGTAAAAATTTTTTGTATTTAATTAAATTTATTGAATTTTCAGATAAACAGTTTCAATTAATTTTTTTGAATTTTAAAATTTTTTGTTTATAACAATACTAGGTATATTTTAAAATATCTATGTATTACTAAATTTTTGTTTAATTAATTTTGATTTTGTTTAAATTTATTATTATTCATTTGCAATTATACTTTATTTAAAAAATTAAAAATAAATTTAATATAAATGTAATTAAAATTGGTATTTATTATAGAGAGGAACAAAATAGAGATGAAAAATGAACCTAATTTATATATTATATAATAATATTTAATGTTGAGTACCAAAATGCAAATTTTAATATTAAAATAGGAAAATATATACGTATATAATGAAATCAAAAAAAAAATTTCGTTGTTCTTTTAATTACATATATGTATGTATATATGTATTAAAGAGTATATAATTTTAAAATCATAATTATTCTTAATTTAAAATTAAAAAATATTTTATTTTTACATAATGTATATGAGAGTTATTAAATCAAAATAAATTACATTAAAAAATTTAGGAATCAATGGAAAAACATTGAATTTAAGATTTTTCTAATATACTTCTAAATATTATTAGTGATTTATTTACATAAAAAATATTAAATTTTTTTAAATAATAAGAAATGGTGGAGAAATTAAATAATTACAAAATTAATGAAGAAATTTAATTAAAGCCAAATGATATTTTTATATGATTAACAATTCGATACCTAATATCGTGAGGTTAATGCTACGACTAGATAAATCGAAAGTTTTATATTTTTATAGATAATTAACCTGCGACCTGATAATTAATATGCGATCAATATCTAAGATTAAATTTATTCTTAAATATCTGAAAATGATAATACAAAAATTAGGTGTCTTCATGATAAATTACTTGTTATTGCTAAATTTTGTATCTTTAAAAGTTAATATTTGTAAACCGCATTAATTGCAAGTTATCTAGTTGTAGCATTAACCTCACGATATATTGCTACATATATATTTTAAGTGAATATTTAAAAAGTTCAAGAATGAATTCGAATGAAATTTTTAAATTGATATAATATGTTATTTATCTTGGGGGGTTATTCATTGTAACCTATATTGTAAATTTTGGCTTATTTCTATATACATACATACATACATACATATATTATACTATTGGTTTCTCATATAGTAAATTTTATTACAGTAATAGTTGAGCATTTAAAATTTTTGTAATTTTTTTTTTTTTTTTGAATCTATTTTAATTTATACTAATGTCTACCTTTTCCAATTTTGTCTTCATATCTTATAATAGCATCACCAATATGTTTTCTAGCTGCTAAATGAATACATTTATTTTCATTATAGTAATTATTTAATAATTTACTATTTTTATTAATATTACTATTACTATTTGGAATATTATTTATTTCATTTTCATTTTCATTATTATTATAATTACTATTACTATTATAATATTTAGAATATGGGCATTTTGGTAAATTTTTAATTGAATTACGTTTTTTAATAAAATTTCTAATTGTATTACCGTATCTTAAATTTGGTTCAATACCACGTAATGTATGTATTGATAATTGAGAATGTATAAAAATATCTAAAACATTATTAATAATTGGTGTTGTTGATGTTGTTGTTGTTGTTGTTATTATTGTTGATGATGATGTTGATTTATCATTTCGATTAAATAATAATTCAATATCGTTATCAGTTCGTATTATTGGTACAAAATTTTCAATTTTTTTACGAGCTAAAAATTAAGAAGAAAAAAAAAAAATTAGAAAAAATTTTTATATTAATTTGTATATATGTATATATACATACCTTCAACATAATCTTTACTATAAAATGATGTAACATCATAATTATATTTATCAAAATAACCAGTACCTTGTGATACATCACATGTATCACATTCTTTACAAAAATTAAATGCTTTACAAGGGTACATCATAAAAGCTATTGGAGAAAATATTTGAAAACCTTGTATTGTATTCATTCGTACCTAATTATAGAAAATATAATAAAATTAATATTTTGGTAAATTAAAATTATTTTTTTTATTAAAAATCTTTAAGTCATTAATTTTGAAAATCATTAATTATTTTGTGAATATTTAAATAAAAGTTTTCTTGTTATTTTATAAAATTCAATATATGGGTATTCTGTCTCTGAGGCTATATTGTAGGAGGTCTTTGGTGAACATGTTGAAATGTATATGTAATGAAAATCAACTATGAGGTATTTGAGCTCAAATTTATTCTAAAAATAAATCACATTATGTCTTTAATCATTTATTGATGGTTTGTGTTGATTGAAATTATTTATTTATTGTTTATTTATTGTTTTGAAGTATGTATACATAATGTATGTACATATATACAAAATTTTGTTTATGAAGATCATTTAGCAATGATTTCAATTCAACATCAAAATTCTTGTTTAATAAATTAGGAAGGCCAGAAATATTTGCCATAAAATTAGTGGTTATTGAATTGTCGATAAAGTTTCTTGTATAATTCTAGAAATTTCTAAGCGAAAGCTTTCGCTGCAAATAGTCGTTACTCATATTCAAATTATGTAAAGCATTACAAGAGGTTTTCTTGAAGTTTCCATATAGTCAAAATGCATGTTACTTAAAAAAAATCTTAATTAATGAAATTACATAAAGAGTGATTCAATAAAGGGTACAATAAAAAATATCATTATTTAGGATCAAAATCAAAAATTGCTAAGATTTTTGTTTAGAACTAGGTGCCAAATTTCAATTCCGGGATACAATTAAAACGGTTCTTCTCCTATATATCTTCTGTACCATAAAATATATTTTAACGTGTCTTAAATGTATTTAGAGAGTATATAAAATATATTATTAAGTGATATGAATTGCTTTCAAGTTTTTTATACAAGCCCTTCGAAAAACTAATTGTGTGAACCTTTTATCTTTTTTGGAAGGGAAGTTATATAAGCAAAAAGCTGCTGCGGCAATTAGAAATTTCATTAAAAATTCATAAAAATCTCTGTATTTTGGAAACCGTTGAGATTTGACACCTAGTTTTAAACAAAAATTTTACTTATTTTTGATGTCCTAATTGACGATATATATATTGATCTCTTTATTGAATCACCTTACATATTTTATATTGAAAAGCGAAAAACAACTTGCTTGTTTTCTCTATCTTTTGATGTCGTTATACAGATAAATTTGGC
Source organism: Condylostylus longicornis (assembly GCF_029603195.1). Taxonomy (NCBI): domain Eukaryota; kingdom Metazoa; phylum Arthropoda; class Insecta; order Diptera; family Dolichopodidae; genus Condylostylus; species Condylostylus longicornis. The sequence goes on from NW_026577982.1 coordinate 5,504,659, forward strand.
GATCCCTAACAATTCAAGAACTCGTGACATAATTAGAGCAACGCAAAAAAAAATCAACGAAATATAAAACCTTTATAAAAACCCCGTTTTTAAATAAACCGGTCTCGTTCGATTAATTAAAAAATTTCAATTTTTTTTTTAAGTATTTAATTAATAAAAAATTACAAACAAAAAAAGTATACAAAATTTGATTTTTTATTTTTATGTATTTTTAATTATACTTTTATTTTAGTTTATTTTAAACTTTAATTTTAATAGAAATTATATGTTGATCACAAATAAATCAATGATTTCATCATTCTAAATTATTTCTATTGTTTGTATATGTATACACTTTATTTAAAGAAATACAAAAAAAGACACTCAATAAGCTAATGATTTCAATCAAAGCTTACAAAAAAAAACAAAAAGGGAATAATGAAATAAGAAAGAATAATGTTTTCGGATGACCAAATCTTAATAGTTCATGGCAGAGGTCAAAATATTTTTTTATACATATTATATCCACCAATCTATTTGAATTTAATGCTTATTATTCTTAAGTATCACAATGAAATGAAATAACATACATAATTTTATTTAAAAGTTTAATAACATTATTTCGAGTTCGAAAATTATTATTAGAAAATTACAAGTAAATATCTTCCATATAAAAACAAATAAGAGTTGCCTAGTGCAGATAAACACAATACAGAGATTAAAATAAAGATTATTGGCTCTTTTTCAAAATTCGAAACTACATTGGCTTGCAAAATTTAGAATAATGTTTAGTTCGAACTAAAATATTTTCAAGATTGCAGTATTTCAAGGAAATTTCGAAAGTGGCAGCAATATTTTATATAAATAATTAAAGCAACGCAACACAACTGGTAACTAAAGAAGTATATCGACTAAATTTTTAATAGTTTTGTTAGTACGTTCTTTGTTAAATAATACATACTCGTATGTTGGAACAGTATAGCAGTGATTTTTCAAACACATTTTTTTGACAGTTTACTACCAAAATACCTAGTTATAAATTTTTAATAAATAATAAGCATCGAGGCTAGTTTTTAAAATAACGCAACAAAAAACAACAGAATTATTTTTTTGACAACGTCAAAGTATGTTTTAGAATTAGTATAACTTGTCAAAATAATAATTCTTTGTGAAAAAAAAATACGCGCCTACGAGATGGAGCTTATTTTTTTTTACAAAATAATTAAGTTAAAATTTAACATTTTCTTGTAAAGGGACCTATAGTTATTTAGTGAGAACTATATTTTCAAAAACATGTTTTCTAACATTTAATAAATTTTCTAAACATAATTTTTTTGGGAAATTTTTCTATAGTGGTAATTGAATACAAATGGTAACCTTTTTCATGTATACTTATAAATTTTATCTAGTATATTATAAATATTTTAATTCTTAAATAGAAATAAATTACATTAAGAGTTCTTTTAATTTATATATAGAAAAGTGGAGTCACATATTAGCATCCTATATTATACAATATATGAAATTTAAAATTTAAAATGGAAGAGGTTGATATTATGTTTAAATTACACTTGAAAAATTACAAGTTTTTGAAAAAAAAAAATTGTCTACAATTTATTGTAGAAAAAATTGTACATATTTAAAATTTCAGTACATTTGCACTTAAAGAATATAATAATATGTATGTATACAGATCAAAACTCTAGAAGAGTTTTGCATATGGAAAATGAATAAAATTGTAAAAGTGGAGAATGTCATAAACATATAATTTTCATATATGTAGACCGGTGTTTTCTATGTGAATCATCTTGCAGGTTATAACAATATCTTGTAGGCTGTGTTATTCACAATAGAACGAATTTTTTGTAAAGTCAGCCAATATCGAATAGTAAAGCAAAAATTTACTAAAGCTCGTTTCTCACTTTTCCTCACTTTTTCTTTGGGGACGTTTAGCTTTACTGTCTGAATTAAAAACAGGTTATAGAAAATATAAGATATAAGATGCTAAGTATTTGTTAACAATAATTATTAATTTGTCTAATTAATTCCAAAGATAAGTAAAATATATTTAATTTCAATTTTTAATATTAATAGTGGAGAGATGTCGATGGGCTTTCTATTGGCCTTGTACTTCGTGACGTTGTTGAGAGTGTCACATCCCCTTTCTAGCTAACTAATTAATATTATATTAAAACTAAATTATATATATATATATATATATATTAATTAAATTACAATATACTTACTCTATTTAAAAAATCAGCCTTAAATGTCATTGCATTCGAACCAAGTAATATTAAACTATCTAAACCAATTTTTGGTAATGATAAATCTGTCACAGCCAAACTGAGTATTTCATATTTTCCATATATTGAACTTAACATTATATTATTATCTATATTTGATGAGATTTCATTTAATTGTTGTGGTAATCTAATTGATACCCATGCTATTCTAGAACCATCCGTTTTATATTTTGTTGTTAAATCTAATGCTAATTGTTTAATATTACGAAATGGATCTAAATCACCTTTACTTGATGAATTATAATTATATAAAAATATTAACATTAAAAATGTATTATCTTGATTTTCCATACAAATTTTCTCATATAATTTTATAAAATTATCTAAATTATCAATTTGATGTTCAAATGTTGGTAATAATATTGCAATTCTTGTTGATTCAGTTACATATGGTGATGGAATTATTTCAACTTTACCAAGTGGTTTAACAACATAAAAGCTATAAAATGTATATTAAAAAAAAAAATAATAATATAAATTTCATAAAATTAAATAAAATAACAATATAAATGAATAAAGAAGAGAAATAAGGCACTAACAGGCACTGTTCTCTATAGGTACACACATACATTTAAAATTATTATTATTTGTTTTTTTTTTTTTTTTTATTAAATTTGAAACAATAATTTTATTAGCGTTTTTTTTTTAAATTTTTTCTTTTATAAGTGGTAAATTCTTTTATACTTAAATTTATTATACTCGTATTATTAAAAGACAACGAAAGTTTAGATTCAAAGAATTAAAGTGATTTAAAAAAAGAAATTTATTAATTTAATTAAGAAGAAAATATTTTGAACGCATAAAATTGTAAAATAAAATTAAGGAATCGGGCATATTACGAGTAAAATGAAAATTTCAGAAAAATAAAAATCAAATCCGAGAATTTTGAAATCTAAAGCAGATGGGAATCTCAAATATTGTCTTTGGTTCATATTTTTTTACAATGTAGATGGCGTTCTACTTTTTTATCATTAAACAAAATTCTGGTGCATTTACACTGCTTTGCACAACAAAATTATAATAAATTTTAATCAAATTAGATAAAATCCAAGACAATGTTTAATATAATATAAACCCAGATTTAAAAATTTTTAAGATTTCAGATTTAGTGCAATAAATTGTAGAAATTTGATATAATTTGAATTTTACGAAAAAAAATATGTCAGTTACTAATAGTTAAGAAAACGATTCAAAGATGTCACTTAAACAATAACTTCGAACTTATTTACCATACATATTGAATTTTAACCATTATTTCGATTGCGCCGGAACTTTCACTCTTTATATCTAGTATACACATAGTAACTGAATGCCAAATCAATTTTAAAAATATTTAATTAAATTCATGGTCTTTTTGAATTTATGAACCGCGTACTTATGTAAGATTTTAAATCACTTTAATCCATAAAAATTTAAATAAAACAATTCTTCTCCCTACAATATATAACGCTTAAAACTCAAGTGCCTATACACAATATCTATTAATATTAAAATTAAATATGTTTAAGATAAAAAAAGACAAATAGTACTGTGGAACTTACATGAAAAAACAAAAATAAAACAAAAACAAAATTACAACACAAACCGAGACGATCTAAGAAAATTACATATGAGAAAAAAAAAAAAAACAAATACTGACCTTTTTATATGCCTCTTATTTGTTCTTAAATCTAAGAATAAAAAATGTATATGATAATCCATTCCACGCATCGGATCAAAACGTCTATAAATTGTATGAATCTTTTCATATTTTAATGAATTTAAATTTCCAATTTCAGAAAATTCCATTTCTTGTGATTGCTGCTGTTGCTGCTGTTGTTGTTCCCATTGCATTTCATTTTGATGATACTTTTTTTTAATATATGAGACTGTTATATTTATAATTTTATTTAAATCTTGTAAATCAATTTGTTTTAATGGTTCTATTGCATTTTCATGATTTGGCATAAATGTATGTGTTCTATTTATAAAATGCCATGTTATAATATCATGTCGGGTTTCTGGCATACTGACCGGTATTGTACCTAAAGGCCAACGTATTTCTAAAATATCATTTGGTATTGTACCATTTGCAATAAAATAAGATTTTTTTTCTAATTGATAACTTTTTTCACGTAATGCATCCAAATGAAGCTATATAAATTGAAGAATTGAGAAAAAAAAAGAAAAAAAAAATATTATTTATATAGTTCCCATATTACAATGAAAGAGAAATTAAATTAAGAAATACTTGAAAAAAAAAATTGAAAGCAACAAGAGAAAACCACAAGAATGGTTAAAAAAAATAATAATAAAGGGTTAAGAAAAAAATTGAGAGAAAAAAAAGAAAACACATTCATAAATTATAAATAATAAGAGATAGAAGAGTTTTGTTTATTTACATTATGGTTTGACATTTCAAAATAATTGAAAGTGGGCAGAGTTTACTAAACTTAATTAATAGTGAATTTATAAAAATAGAGGTAATCGGGCCTTATTAAATTTGTATTCTTTGAACGTTGGTACTTACTATTTCTCTCTCTTTGTATCTACAAATTAGAAATTTTCTGACGTAAAAGCTTTAAATATTGTTAAACAAAGAATAATAAAGTTTCCAGTATTTCTCTGTTGTTAATTCTTAATGAATTACATACAAAACACAAGAGCATTTGCTGTCAGAATTTAAACAATTTAAATTATTTTGGTTTTGTAATTGACGGTTTCAAACTTAAATTTTTACTCAAACACTCAAGATACAAAAAGTACTATTGTATTTAGAGCTGTTGCAACGCTATGTTAAGAATACAAATATACAAAAATCCATTGTAGGTAAAAGCTTCGACATCATAAAAAGGGGCCATTCTTATAGTTCTCATCAAAACTTCTTTAAAAGAGCTACGTTTTCTCTCTTTTGTTATGAGAATTTTTCTTACTTAATGTTTTTGTTAAGCCAAAGGTAAAAACTGTCAATTTAAAAAGAAAATTGTTCAAAAAATATATTTAGCCCTATATATGTATATGCAATTTTATGTTGTTAATAAATTACATTATAATACGAATTGAATTTTATAGGTGAGTAGCTACCTACATATATCATAACATAACATTTGCAAGGGAGGACCTATTCAACTTTTAAATACATATTTACATAATTAGAAAATTTGACTTTTATAATTAAAATTTACTTTAAGAACGTAATTGAAACCATTTTATCTCAGTAAATACCAATATTAGCATCGATTTTAAGATTTTGTCGAACGGAATTACTTCAAAATAAATTTAAAAATGATATCGATTTGACAAGAGTAAAGTTGAATAACATTTTTTTTTGTTTTTATAAAAAATCTGACCTTTGTTCTACACGGTACGCTTTGTCATAAAGGTTTTTGTTTCCCTATTTTAAATGAAATTTTCAAACAATATAATATTTTCAATTGGTATAAAGAAGAATTGGTATTTTATTTTACATTTTGATTTTTTCTCAAAAAATAAATGAGAATGACACTTTAAACACAATATAACAGAATTAAGAAATCACTTTTTTTTAATTTTATTTTTATTAATTGTACGAATAAAAATATTAAAAATTTTTTTCTGGTAATGGCACTGCATTCCTCATACGTTATATATGGTTATTACTCTCATAAATTTTTTAAAAGAAATTTATTCAAATTTCATTTATGGCATTGACACCATTATTGAATTTAGTTTGAATTCAATTTCATGTTAATTAGAATGAAATGTATTTGTGCTTAAAGAAATAACTATATTCAGAATTAGTGAATCAAAACTGAGAGATCAAAATAAATACAAAAATAGTTTATCTTAATTTATGTACAGCTGCGCGAAACTAAAAAATCAAATTTAGCTTACAAAATGTAAAAATTCCATAAGACCCATTCATTTTCTATTACAAAAAAGATTTAATGCTCATGACTTCTTCATATTTAAATTGAATTTTTTTATAATTGAAAACTCTCCACTATTTTAACGTCTTTACATTTTTTAAAGCCTTATCTAATTAAATTTTAAATTTGCAATTAAAATTTTCGTCTGCACAAATAATTAAAGAAAATAATAGAAAAATTTTCTTGCTATTTTTAAGGAGAAATTATTTTTTGTTATACAAAAGCAATTAATAAAAAAAACAAAATATATAAAAATATTATAAAAATTAAATTTGAAAAAAAATTTCTTCTTACCCGACAGAAATATGCATGCAATATATAAAATTCATCTACACTTGTCACTGGATAAATAATTGTTGAGTTACGAAACTCTGAGTCTTTTTGTAATACTTTCAAATCTTTATATAATTTAATATTATCAAATTCATATGATTTGATTTCAATTTCCTGAAAAGAAATAAAAAAACATATTTTGAATTAAAAATGGCGTAAATTTTCGAATTTTCGATATAATTTCGGAAAATTTATTGATTATAATATTTCTGTGTTAAAAATATATTGTTATTTCACAATACTTCATTTAAGACTTTAAAATAACTTTCTATGGATAAAATTTTGCATTTACTAAGAAATTTTCAATAGAAAATTTTATTAAGAGGAAATTTTTTTATTGAATTTCCATTATTCCTCTAAATTCTTCTTCGGAAATTCGTTCCAGTGTTAAAAAATTCTTTTGAAATAGTAAAATTTAGTTTTGCTTTTATAATAAAACAATGAATTTGAATGGGAAAATTAAAATTGCCCTTCAAGATTTTCATACCCTTCAAGAAGGTGAACATTGGTATGGAGTTTATAATCTTTTAAAGGAGTCTTTTGTGGTATGAATATGTTTATATATTTGGTGGTAAGTATATTCTTGCTAAGCGCAAAATTTTTTCTTTCATTAAGATATATTCGTCCGCTCGTTCGATTACACGAGAAAGAAGAATTCGACAAATATCACCAAACTTTCGAAAATTGCTTCTTATCTGCCAACAACTGGCGCTATTGTATTTGGACCAATAAGAACAACGCCTTCGGGTAACTTAAAGGATTATTAAATATCCGTTAAATATTTTAAAATTCAGTCGGTTCAGTAAGTTAACATCGTAATATTGCAGTCAATAATGAAAAACGTTCGAAAATAAAATAGAAGTTAAGTCTTGACTGAGTACATACAAGAGAAAAACATACAAAATGTTTTTGACTGTAGCAAAAATTTCATAAATTTTCGATAATGAGCGGAGAGGCAGATGGGTTATTCAAAAATTTCAAATACATTTATTTACTCACTCTACGTTTAGTTTCCATCAATGGTCTCTCCCTATCATTATTCGATTTATTATGAGAAATATTAAAAATAAACTCTATGTAAGCAATAAAATCTATATATGAATATCTTTTAAAATGTGGAAAAGATACACTTATTATAATTTATAAGCATAAATAGTTCATCTTAACTTTACCAGTAAATAATAAAAATATTTAATAGTTTAATATATATGTGTACTACATTATATACATATAGTTTTCAAACGCAAAGAAATTAAATTAAAATTAAAAATTACGATCACTGGAATGACATCAGTATAATAGTTTTGTATTCACTATTTTTTTAATTTCTTGTACAAGTATAATGAATCACAAATGAAGCAATATAAACATTATATATACATATATAAATATATGTATGTACACTTAAATAATATTGAAAGAATAATATTTTTTTTGGAAATAAAACGGTACGAGAATATCAAGTGTTTTATAAGTGGAGTGAATTTTTATCATATTCATATCTTATACAAATATGGATCATAAATTGCAAGGTATGTTAAATTTGTACATCAGATTAATAATAGTAATATTATGTAAGGTAATTTCGGTGTTATTATTAAGGGATATTCGGCAAGGAAAATTGTTTTTGGGCAATTAGAATCGGGAGCGTTATAAGACAACCATAAAAAGGGCGCAGAATTATGTGAGAATTATCATGAATTTCCTGTCGATACCCTGTAAACATATTAGAACTTAGTTGAACCCGCGCTAGTAATCATGTTGTTGTGAAATATTTCCCCAGAAAAATTGCTCGGATTCATCAGAAATATAGGCCTCGAGGGAGTACTCTAGACAAGACACAAAGCGCTCGTGAAGATTGCCTGTCTTTAGATAATAGATCTTTAATAATATTTACTGTTAACTTACGATACTGATAGTTTCGATGCATTAAGTTCTGTACTGTATGCTAATATACTCAAAAATATTAATTCCCAAGCGTTGTAATGCAATTAAATATTTTCTATACACAAATGAATGTATACCAGAAATATCTGTTATACATATATTCTACATATAAATAGATTAACATATTATTTTTGGATTAATATTTCCTCATTTGTTTCTTTATTTAATTAAAAATAAATAAACGTATCAGAAGTAATAAAATTTTTCAAATTTACATACATAATTCAATTTTAATTTTAAAAATATAAAATTTGTTTTTATAAATAGAATTATGTAATTTTGCACTGGTTTTTAAGAAAATATTTTAATTTCAATTGAATGTGAAAATTAAATATTTATTAGAAAAGTTTATTTGAAAATATTAATAAATTAAATTAAAAGCTAAAGCTGGTAGCATCGAAATACAATTAGTATGAACATTATTGTTGCGTATACATAACACAGTTGATATATGCATGTATCAGGACCGTTATCATAGATCAATTGAGATTTTTTGCGAAATTCGAAGAAAAGTTATATTTGGGCCTTATAATAGAAAAATTAAGAGTAACTTTGTTGATATAACTTATGTTTATGAAAGTTTATCTGAGAAAGTTTATGTGAATATTTATGTAAGTAAAAAAATTGACGGTCAAATTCGTTTTTGCAATAATATTTTTGCAATGACATACAGGTGGACTATATGTATTCTTCAATTGCGCTGCGATATTTTGCATATTTAATAATACAAAGTTAGGGCATCATTTCACATTCAATGATTTTTAAAAAATTGTTATTTTAACTCCTTGTTCCATGTTTTCTTCAGTAAATTTAAGGGAGATTCATGATTTATGGATTTGATTTCGACAGGGTATGGGAGCGACGAAGGATATCTTCAAATACAACAAACATAAAATGTGCTTTGTTTAAAATGTACACTCGCTCTTTTCTCAACAAAATCAGCGACACAGATTCACAATAGTATTTGAGAACATCAACGCATTACTTTGGATATGACTTGAGCCGAAGACAACTCCAGCAACGCCGGTTAATTCTTTGCATTTACAAATTACGCTATAAAATCTGAAACTAATTAATTAAAACTATATAAAATTTTATAATCCTAAATATGTGAGGTCATTGGCCGTGAACAATTAGAATGCATATGTTACAAAATTATTTCATATTACGGCATTCCAATATGCATACTTACATATTATATAGTATGAAATGTCAATTAATTTTTATATTTAATTTCTTGTTTTATTTATAATTTAATAAAATATCACATGTCTTTTCAGACGTCGCGGAATCTAACATTGAAACATAAAAAAAATTTTGTATAAGCAAATGAATTGTGTTATACGCTTGTATGGACAAAAAATGCATCGGATGGATTTCAGCAAAATAAATGCATAAAATGAGTAAATTTTTTTTTGTTTTTTCATTGCATATTGCATAATGCACATACTGATGAGATTATATTTATAAGCATGCAGATGCGTAAATTTCTAAATAAAACTAAAATCATTTTTAATATTGAACGTGATTCTCTAATTTATCGTGTTAAATAGTAGATTAAAATCAATGATACAAAGATAAACAATTATTTTATGAAAACTGAACTGATCGAATTTCTAATTTTTATAGATCTACATTTTTATTGTGGTGATTTTATATAGTTCCTTGTAAATTATGATCCAGTTCTTCCTTGTAATTTATAACAATTTTTGTTTGAGAATTTACTCACAGTAAAAACGATTTCCTAATGCAAATTTAAATATTAGGAAGTCTTAAATTTTATTTTTTATTGTATGAAAAACTATAGTTTTCTGCTGTAGCAACAGGTTTTGTATATTTATATTTATACATTAGTTGTATTTTTTATATATTTTGTTGTCTTATTAACTTTGTTGTTTTTTAACATTCAATAATATTTATTCCAATTACAAGTCAATATGGCATATCACTCTGTACATAACTCTATTAGACGTGCACCATTGTCGTTACTGTCGGCAATACAACAAAATTTAGGTATTCATCAATAAGTGTCTAAGAAGCATATGCAGGATTTTCTGGCCTAGGAGAACTTAGCAACGACGACCTGTGGACATACTAACCGGTTAAGAACCAGTAAGTCTACACATAAGGAGAAAAAAGTGGCGATGGTTATGACAGACACTCGAATGGAACCCACAAGGAAAACGTAAAGTGGGAAAACCTCGGACAACTTGACGAAGAACAATGAAGAAAAAATTTCGGCTAGTGGTAAATTTCGGCTTGGGCACAAATAAAGTTATTGGCAAATAATTGAGTGCGATGGAGAGGCTATGTGGAAGCATTATGCTTAAAAATGGAGTGAAAGCAGGAGAAAAAAAAAGAAGAAAGAATGACATATTCTAGTAATCTACGGGAATTTTTTTAATTAATTATGAGTCGGTATTAATTTAATTTTTAGTAAAAATTTCAACAATTTAAATAATAATTGATTATATGTACATAACATTCGCTGTGCTATGGTAATATGAACAAGGAAATGTGAACTCTTGACAATAATTTACTTTAAAAACTACCATTAAGAACGAAAAATTAGAATACATTATGAATGCATTTTCTGTTTCAAATTCCGGAATGGGTAAATACCTAATGTTCACACGACGCTTTTTCTATCAATTGTTGACATAAATAATATGTTTCATTCCCTTTACCAACATGCTAATTTTATGTTTGTTGGCAAGGCGAATTAGACGAATACCAACCATTTCGCTATGTCAAAATTTTATTTGGTAGATCACATATTGTTCAAATTAGAATTATCTATACATTTAAATAAGTTAAAATAAAAGTCATCGTCAAACGGCAACACTTTTGTTCAATAGCTCAATTTAATTTTTAACAATTCAAAGATTGTTTTTTTTTTGTCGTTTTATTTTTTTCAATTTAAATTTAATTTGATTACAAATTGTTATAAACTATCCATCTATCAATTATTTTTATTATAGACCAGCTTTCAGTAAAAAGAACAAGAAAAAAACAAAAGCAAATAAGTAATATGTTTATATTGTGGTCATATGGTTAAAAGATGAGACATATAAAATAAAGGGGTTCTTTTCAATAACATAAAATTAAATTGAGATATTAAATTAATAAATTAAATGGATCTGACTATATTTAAAAATTGTAAATTGAATATATGTATGTATATAGAATTTATGTATATACATATATGCACATAACTAGAAATATTTGATTTATTTTGCTAACAAATTGCATTGAAAACAATTTAGTTTATGCTGGTTGGAATTCTATCGCAAAATAATCGATCAAAAAAAAAAGAGCCAAGGGTATAAAATTAAATTTAAAAATAAACTCGTAAATTAGAAATAAGAAATTGTTTGTACAATATGCATGTACATGTATATATATTTAAATGCATAAATATATTGAAGAACTAAATATAATATAAATTTAGAAATAATCTGAATTTTAGTTCAAGTTCAGATTTTAATTTGCATTTTGTATTTAGGCCTAACGAAATTAATTAATTACTTATGTAATTTATGTGAAGAATTCGAGCATACTTGCATAAACATTAATTGTAGATGAAAAAAAGAAAAGAAAAGAAAAGAAAGTGCTTTTCTCATGAGAGTATAAGGAACTATTTCGACCTTTACTTTCAAATTAACAAAACAATTATTCTTCAAGATAATAATGTCTGTCCAATGCAAAAAAAAAATTTTTTGTGTTGAAAAATTGAACAGAAAACTCACGGAAAAAAAAAACTCAAAATTGATGTAAAATAATTTTGTACATGACAAACTTCAGGCTTGTCACATTTTTTGTAAATTTTAGTACAGTTTGAAGAAAGTGTATATAGTTTTGTGTTTTCTGTTATTTTATATTGAATATTCTGCACAAACTAATGGAAAAAACTGAACTTAAAAAATTGAAATAACAATGTACAAAATTTAAAACAAGAAACAAATAAAGTTGGGTCAAACCAATGGTTTGTATTGTAGCACTATTCCCTTCAACAAGTAAAAATTCTGCTTTTAAAATACAGTCTATGTATACCTATCACACTATTAAAATTATTTTCATTGATATACAAAACTATTCCTAGGATTGCATATATTTAGGATGAACAATTTATGCAGTCTTTGAAAAAAAGTAAAAATTAATATAAAATAGGATTAAAATAATGCTCGATTTTAAGGTTTAATTGTGTGAGTTAAGAAAAATAATTATATTTTTTAATGTCATGGAATTTACCGTTAACTTTCTGCGTTCATAGAAATTTGAAAAAGCTTGCGGTTTCGGAAATATAAGGTGTCAAAAATTCAAATTTTACAAATTTCAAGATGCAATAACTTGAGAGGGGGTGGAGATGGAAAAAAATTTTCTTCTAACGAAATGAACTATTTGTTAATGTCTAGAAGCCCCTAAAATTTCAGGCTTCTACATGCTGGGGTATAGAAGAAAAACAACATCAAAAATTTGAAAAAAAAAGGACTTTAGATAAGGGTAAATTTGAAGGCCTTTTTGTTTTTCTAAAAATTAACTATAGTATACTGCGCTAGGGGAAGCAAGCCGCTGCTTTTCTGAATTTGCAAAATTTGAAAAATGCTTATGGTTTCATTGCAATAAATATTTAAAAAAGGCCATTTTAAGGGTTTTGGGGGGTATAACTCATAGAGAGGGGGAGATAGGTAAAAATTTTGTTCTACGGAAATAAGTTTCTAGTAGAGGTCTATGTACGTACTAAATTTCAGCTTTCTATTTTCAAGGGTGTAGAAGTTTTGTAAACAAAAAAAGTGTCCACGGACGGACATACGGACGGACAGAGTGAAACTAATAAGCACTTTTTTTCAAAATTTTTTTGGAAAAGTGCTAAAAACGAAAATTAGAAAAAAATTTTGTGAAATTTTTGAATACTTTGTGGTTTCGCAAGGATTGGTATATGTTCGTATATTTCATATATTTGTACAATATATGTACTCGTATAACGCAATATATAATATAACATGTGAATATTATATTGATTAACTGGCCAATTATTTTGCCCTTGAACTTTTTCAAAGAATCGTCGGGATATTCACAAAATATAATCTTTTTTCTTTTAATATTTTATATTGTTTCAAGAATATTTAAAATTCCTGCGTTTTGTATTCTCTTATATGTATATAAATATCTCAAAAAGAATGAAAAAAAAAGAAAATAAATCTTGTAAAGGGTTGGTAACATGAAGAAAAAAATTGATTATAGGTTTTGTCGTGAGTGGAGGAAAATGCAGACTAATATACCGTAGCGTATCGCAAGTTCGTTGTTTATCTTTAAGAAATGTTTAAGATATTCTAAGACATAATTTTGTTTAGAAATTAAAGTTTCAAAAATATAATAATTTTCGGCACATCGTCACATACAAAAATCACTTATTTATACATCAATATTTAAAGAAATGCAAAAAATAAACTAAAACATTAATGAGTTGCGCTGGCAACGTATATTAGAATTTATGAGGACATGACTTATGTGGAATTGAAAAACCTGCCTAGATAATACAACATTTTGGTTTGCTAATTTGGCTAAATGTGAGTAGGTAGTAATACTATGCACTTTCATTACGGTAGTTGGCTTGTTATATACGTTTGTAGGAAAAATAAATGTCTAATTTTAAGTCGTTAATTTAAATTTTATAGATTAGGTTTTACTGCTGTATACAGTAGATTTTGAATGCAAAATAGTGCTCATTTACAAACTACTCCTAATTATTGCGGAGTTGATTAGGCTGCTATGCATTTGAAAGTAGTTTGAACTTCCTTAAATGGAACGTAATCATTTTGGAGAATGAAAGCAAAATACCAAATTTTTATTTTTCAAATCTTTGCGAAAATGTTCATTCCTAACTTAAAAAAAAATTATTTTTGAACTCATTTAAAAACTTTTTTTAACATAATTTTTCTCTAGAATTATACAACTACACAAACTCATAAAAAAATAAAAGATTTATTTTCAGTTTTGTTCTTTTTTGGAGCATTAATAATTTATATGCTTTGATGATGTCTAGACTCTTCTTTTATTTGATTATTTGTAGTTTGATTTGAATTTATTTTTTATTTTAATGATGCGTTTAACAGATCCAAACTTAACTGGATGTGTGTATAAGGAAGATAGCTTTGTTTAAATTTTATGCTGCCCAATATAATAGATTTTTTAAATTTATTTATTTATTTATTCACCTAGCTTAAGCAATTTATAAAATCAGATATTCGTAATTAGTTGTGCTTAAACATAGAACTATGTGGCAAGGCAATGAATATTAAATCTAATTTTGGTACTTTTCCAGAACATCAACAATCAGACGATCATGTCAATCACATCAATCACTTTCAACTGATGTTTTGTAATTTATAAATAAAAATCTCGTTTTTTTACATGTTTTCCTTTTCTACATCAAAATACATACAGTTTTTTTTTTAACAATTAGTATTTGAAAACGAGGTAACAAGTGCAAAAAGAATCAAATTACGCAAATGTTGTTTACGCAAAAATTTTGGAACTCATGACTTTTGCATATTGTGTGCAGTGAACATTCTGTGGAAGCGCCTTTATCCTTTAATGTATTTGAAAAATTATTTTCTCAAGAAGAAGTTGAAAAATTGGCGGCAATTTATTGCATTTATCTAAACTTACAGATATTTATCTCCAAACTGTGAAAACGCAGCAACATCATTAAATACATTTGGCGTCATACATGTTTTTAGTCACATTGTCTGATTTGTTCTTATATAAGGAAGAACTCATTCTATATACTATTCTTCTCTTATTTCGTTATTTAATTAAATTAAACATTAATTCAATTTTAATTTTATTAACATATTTAATGATCAAACGTACATGTGTAAAAACGAAAATTTCATAAATTTTTGAATCATATTTACTGAAAATTTCAATGTCTTAAAAAGTCAATACCCTCAAGAAATATGAAAACAAACTAAAAACTAATAAATGAACATAAAATATAAAATAAATATCAGTATATTGCACCTACATAAACATATGTATATCATAACATAGGTATAAATGTATATATACAACATATGTACACATGGAACGCAGTGACAAACTATCTATTTATTTAAAAAAATGTTAGAATGATCATTTTTAACTCATTCACAGTATTATAAATAATTAAAAGAAAATATTTTTAAAATAAATTTTGTATTATTTTTCCAAATTTATTTTTTTCATATGAACGCTAAAATATTTTTCAAATCTGTCATATATACCCATGCGACTTAAGAGAGCATCAAGATTCAATTATTATTTCAATTTTTTTCCACAATCGAAAGAGTGTATCAGATTAACTTTTCTGATGTCATTTTTCATGTCAACTTTCAAGAATTCTAAAAATAAATATTTAAATTTAATGTCAAACGACAATTAAATAACTTGGTTGTAATTAATATAAAATGTCTTTTAAATGCATAGATCTGCGCTTGCTGCAATGGCAACTCTGTCAAAGAGAATCCAATTACAAAATTGTATATATATTTACGATAAACTCTGAGAAGAAAAATTAATGAATAAATATGACTACTAATAACAAAGGAAGAACCAATCTGAGACCAGATGGAAAAAACAAATTTGGAAAAGGATAAGCCGCACTCTAACACACTGAATTCTATACACTTACCTTTAGGGAAAGATAATATTCGAGGACTAAAACAACTTTGAGGAAAGTGTTAGAGCTGAATGCGATTGCCAAAACATTGCCAGAAATGACGCAGCAAATGCAAAAAAAGGAAAGCACGTTCATTGATTTTTATACAATTTGAATGATATACTCTGTATTATAACGGAATTAACGCCTAAAAATGACTTTTAATCAAAAAATATTTTTCACATGCTTTTTTTTTTAATTTTTTTTTTGGAACAATTCCAATTTTATCATATCTAAACACTATATACCGTGTGTGCTTTTACTATACAGTTATAATATGAGTAACCTATGTACCGAATTTCTATCTCTATGTGCATATATGTAAATAACAAGTGTGTATATGTATATACATATAAATAATTATCACAAATTAACACATCAGTGTTACGTAGTAGTATCATAATAATAAATATTTTGTGATTGAAATTTTTAAAAAATGGTTATAAATTGTATATAGCAAAACAAAATAAGAAAACAACAAAATTAAAAATAATTGCTAAAAATTTTATGATATATGTACATATTATGTATGTACGTTAAATCAAAACAAATCAGGGTTAGTCAGGGTTATGGTTAAAAGTTCAATCATATGATGTTGAAATTATGTTTGCAATCAGAACAATATGACATTGCAAATTCAATAACAACAAGCTTGTGTGTAGGTAAAAGTAATAAAAATTTTGCTCTAGTCTTAAGAGAGAAAACTTAATCTTTAAATTGTTTTGGGAAATGTCATAAAATTTATTGCAAAATGAATCTGATCTTTCCGGAATATAAAATTTATAGGTACATATAAAGGTATATGTATCATAATTGATTAGAGATTCGAAAAATTCGGAGAAAAATTAAGAATGGTGAATAATTTGTTTAAGTTTCTAGTTTAGAATCAAACCCAAAAAAAATGTTTATTATCTTCCTTTTTCAAAACTTCCCTAAAAATGATTTAAGGCTTCGATGGTTTAAACCTCAATGTCTAAGTTGTTATAAAGCGTGAGAGGTCCCCTTCTTCTGTTGGCTATAGCTCCACATTTTCCAAAAACTAGCACTGAACTTTAGCCTCTCTAAAGAACTCCTACGAGCTCTTCTGCTTTGAGTGCAAACTCTCCACTTTAATTGTCTCCACAGTCAACAATGTCTCTTCCAGAGACCTGTTTGCAATAATTGCAATAATTTTTTTGAGCAGCTGCTGGTCATAGTCAAAGAAAAGCTTATTACTTTGTCAAAGATCCGGACAATCTCCAAGGAATTGATTTCACATAATGATTTGGATAACAAAATGGCTATCATAGTAGTCTTGTTCATAGTAATATAATGTAAATCGGCTTCGCTTACATACTCTATTTAGTCTATTAACACATCTACGTACCATTCAGGAGGTAATCGAGCATGTCGGAATAATTCTGAAAAATATTTTAGGGTTGAGAGTGTACAGTCATTTTATATGTGAGATATAGTCATTGATATTATAAAATATACTTTTGAATTAATTTGCTTCAAGCATATTTCAAATTCATAATCCGTGTATATATAAAGAAAATTAAAAAAAAAAAATAAATTTTAAACGTAAGTACTCGTATATACGTAAAATATTTTTAATTGAATACTGTAGAAGTAATTATAGATATGTAAATATTGACATTTGAACTTTTTTATTTCACTTTTTTTGTTTTTTAAAGGTAAAACAAATTAGAAAAACAAAAATGACAAAGAAACTAATGACATATTTTGTAATTGATTAATTGATTTGAAAAAAATTAAATCACGTCAAATATATACTACACAAGACACGTGCATATATATACATACATACATATAATAAATAATTACAAAAATTACCTGAAATTTATCTTGACATCCAGTCACCTTACTTGAATATTTAACACAACGTCCAATATTAATACTATGTATATTTGTAACAGCATTTCTAACACACCAATCTAAATTTGTTCTCATTTTTCTAATAACACTACTACTTAATAAAATGCCAGCATTTAAATCACAATAATTATGATCACCATCTATGTTATTGTTATTATTATTATTATTATTATTGTTTTCACTACCACCATTATTATTATATATATTATTAACATTATTATTTATATCGATATCATCGATATTATCATTAAATTGATTTAATTGTTTTTCAGATTTTTTTCGACCCATATATATATCAAATGATATACTAAGATGATATAATAAATTTTTTAATTTTTTTGCATCAACATATACTGTATCTGGTATTATTAAAAAATAATCATAATCTTCTAAATAATTATCAGCAATATATTTTAATATATGAAATGGTCTTAAATTTTCACGTGTATCTGTAAAGCCGACAATGTTTTTTAATTTAAAATTTGATTTAACATTGTCGGCATTAATAAAAAATTTTATTTTATTAACTAAATGTGCTGTTGTTTTATTAATTGCTGTTGCATATGTATTAATATTTTCTTGTGATGTCATAACACCAATAAATAATTTTTCACGTATACCTAATTCAGATGAATAATAACGTGGCCGTATAACTGTTTTTGCCTAAAAATATATTAAAAAAAAAATAAACAATAATTAATAAGAATTATATTTAATAATATTAATTATATTTAAAAAATTTTATAACACATTAAAAAAAATAACTTCATAAGAGCCTGGAAATAAATAAAACCTTGCGACCCAAGCAATAGATTAAGAAGGAGGCTTTAAGTTCTTGAGCAATCTGTTCTGTTGGGTTACTTAATATGAAATTGTCCTTTGAAGTTATGGGGGATATTACAGTATGCTTTTCTGAAATGTAATTTATTTTTTATAAAAATCATCAAAATATCAAAATTTGTCTGCCTGGTATTCAATTTGCAAGATCATTACAGTAAAAACAATCTGTATATGGAATTCAATACCAAACCTACTGGATAAGTAGGTTAAAATCTTTAAGTCCTTAAAGATTTATAAACATGGGTGTTTATCATAACAAAATACGCAACTCTTGTAATTTAATGTAAATCTTGTAAAGTATTTAATTTATAGTATGAGATTTTAAATACGCAAATACTTAATTAAGATTAATACATTCACAGATCGTATAATTAATCATATTAATTAATTAAAATATATTGTCTATTGTATGATCACTACTAATATACATACAAATACCCACATACATCCAAAAATACTTAAGGTGTTGATTCAAATGATTTATTGTTGAAATGTTGAAAATGGAAGTAATATTGATAGCATCAGATATGTATGTATATTGAAATAGGTATAATTGCGTTAAAAATTGTTCAAAAATTTTAATATCTCAAGGGTTTAGCCTTAATATTGAACATTAATAAAACGAAAATATCAAGTACTCTTATATACTACTTGTATGCATATGATGTGTACGTAACACAATTACGTATTGCTATTTATGTATGAAAGTGTAGGAGTTATTTATGAAACCTTTAAGGAAATTTCATTTTAGTATAAAAATTTTCAACTCTAATTGAATATTTCCATTTTTGACAAATTATAATATTTATTATTGCGGGATTTTTAATAATAAAAAATAATATTTTGGAAAAGATTATTATGATAATAAATGTATTCAATTTTTAATTAAATTTTTTCAAAATAGGAGAATTTATTAAAATGTGTACGTTTCATAAGATATTTTAACACTACATTGCCCGAGGTAGTCTTGGCTTTTTAATGTCAATTAGAAAAAAAAATTATGCAATGATATAATTTCATAAAATTTTATGACTTTTTGTACAACATAAAAATACTTTCAATGATAATTGTAGTTACCTTCCCCCCTTGCTCATTTCCGATATATATGTGTGTTATACCCATATTGCCCAAAAGTAGTCATTCTGCTAGTGAAATTTAAACTAATTGTTATTGAACTGAGTAAATTTCTTGTATGACCATTTCGGTTCTTTATTGAAATAACATTTATTTCGATGACCTTTACATAATGGCATACAAGTATATGATAAATTGTTAATTTTAACGTACTCTAACTAGATAACTTGCAGTGGCTCAATAATTGTTTTTCGTATCTTTATGTTAGGACAACCTAACAAGTTGTTTATTTTATATCATTTGCGCTCTAAATATTTACTAATAACTTGTTACATAACTGTAAATAATATGAAAAATATAAAAAATGAATCTTGAACAAATTTATACATTAATTAATTATTCTTACACAACGTACTTTGTTATTTTGACTGCTTTTGGGCAACACAGGTATATACAAAATTTCAGTCTTTCTAGTGTTAAATAAGTTGGCAGGAAGAAAAGCGGGCGCTACACTTCACGTAATTCGTATTGTAATAATATAAACCGTTTAGAAATTTGCAGCGAACTTTCGCTTAGCCTATAAACTAGGAATAGTTGCATCGCAATTTTTCTAAATTACATCGAACAATAACTTTTAAATTTCTCTTTAAAGCGATTTTTCCAACACAAACGTTGCACAACATATTTTATACTTATAACACCAAGTATTCTCCAACACTTATTGCGGGAACAACATAAAGTACATAATATCCGTTTAAAAAAACAAAACGAAAACAAAAAAAATCTTTGTTATATTAAAAGAAAAATCTGTTGAGTCAAAAGAAATTGAATTTTCGATTCTCTATATGTGCATAATGCAATATGTGCGCACATAACAATTCAAATAAACATTAATTAAATGACAAAATAAAGGCGCATGGTTGTTATATAAACATTTGTTTGTAAAAATATTCATAAGAATAACAAACATTATAACATAATTAACAAATATTTATCCATATGTCATCTTTTTGGTGTCAATTATTTAATGCGTTTAAATGTCTTGCTTATACCGTTAATTTATTTTTTAAACAAAAAAAAATTCTTTTTGTATTTTTTTTTATTCTTGTTCTCTTAATCGTCATCATTTATAAATTTTGTGCAATAAAAACGGTCATTAACTCTTGTTTCCTTTCGTGTTTTTTCTTTGCATAAATTGTTACTTTTGTTTCGTATATAAAATATGCATATTATGCTCGCTTACCTAAGCTAAATAATTTAAGTTGAACTTAAAATATTAAAGCGAATATACGGTTTGTAGTTAGATCTTTCGACAAAAAATTTAATGCCATATTTTTGCAATGAACAATAATGTGACATTCACAAATTCAAAAATTTCTTTATATAAAATGTAAATGAGAAAAAATTGTATGTATAATAAAACTAATGCAACTCTAAGGTGGCATACCTAGACCTATTACAAATTAATGTTCATTGTTGTACAGTTTGTTTAATTTAATGAACCACAACAATGTTGGATCACAATTTTAAGAAAAAGCGTAGGAATTCTCTTAATATTCTTAATATGCAAATAGTTTCGATTGAGAGTAATTTTAAATAAAAATTTTTCTTTATTTTATTAGATGTTAAAGTGAAGATGTTTGCCGTTAGGCAGACTGTACACTCTCTTAAAATAATATCAATATTTTTCGTAGGCAATGTAAATCTCTTCACTGTGAAAGCAGTGCCGTCCTATTCTAATATTATATAAGAGTAACAGGGTAACTTCAGTAATGGTTGATGGTTGTAATTGTAAGTCATGTGTAAACGAGATAGAGGTGCAGCTCAAAATAAAATTGTTCCTGGGTTGCTGTCGTCTATCATGTAGATTTTAACCAGACTTAATTGGCGAACATGCTTAAAAATTGATCGCTCTATTAAAGATATCTGGAGTGGCTGCTGCGAATAGGAAAAGGAAAGGGTATATGAGCCAAGGATAGTATTTTTTTTTATCTTGTTTTACTTTGTAGTTTAAAAAATGTTGCTGCGCAAAAACCCTTTCGGTTTTTGAAAAATTCAAGTTTGGATGAATTGTTTGAAGGCTTGGTAAAAGATCTGGCATTTTATTTCTTAAGCACAAATATTTTTTAGTATACTAAGAGTCCTCGGAGTGAACCCAGCCAAGACGGAACTTGTACTTTTTACGACTAAGACAAAAATCCCGAGCTTTGGACTGCCCCGATTGGGTGGTTTGCGGCTCAGTTTGAGTCCGGCAGTTAAGTATTTGGGAGTCATACTCGACTCTAAACTTAACTGGAAGCTTAACGTGCAAGAGAGGGTGAACAGGGCCTGTACGGCACTTTACACCTGCAAAAAGATGGTCGGCAGGAGGTGGGGGCTGAAACCTAGAATGGTTTTATGGTTATACACGGCCATTGTACGACCTATATTAACTTACGGTTCACTCGTGTGGTGGCCGGCGTTGGGGAAAGCTTACAACTGTACCAAGATCGGTAGGGTACAGAGGGCTGCATGCATAAGCATTACGGGGGCATTGAGATCGACGCCCACGGACGCTATGGATGTACTCCTCCATTTGCTTCCACCAGACATCCATATTAAGAATCTAGCCGCGGCAAGCGCCGTTAGACTCAGAGAAGCTGAGTGCTGGCACGAAAGGCCGTATGGCCACGGCAATGTCCTTCAGTCACTACCGGACGGAGTGGTTGCGGATGCTACAGACTATTGCATCCCTAGACTTGAGCTTGACAAGAAGTTTCGGGTTGAGCTTCCGTCTCGCGGGCAGTGGAAAAGAAATCTTCCACTGCAAGGCTTTGATGTTGCTCTCTTCACTGACGGTTCCAAGGATAGGAATGGGGTCGGTGCTGGAGTATTTTCAGAGACTCAGAACATATCGGAGTCATATCGCCTTCCCAACGGATCAAGCGTGTTCCAGGCGGAAGTATTCGCCATATGGAAGGCATGCGAAATCCTGGGAAGGGATTTGGTTGTGGCCCGGGAGGTCGCAATTGTGACGGATAGTCAGGCTGCGATTCTGGCTCTAAATTCGCCAAAGATATTCTCAAAGTTGGTAGGGCTTTGCTACGATGAGCTGACGAGATTGTGCAGTCATCATAGTATCACCTTACTCTGAGTTCCGGGACATAGGAACATACCAGGAAACGAGCGGGCTGACGAGCTGGCCAGATGTGGGTCGGCATTGGACGGCTCCAGGGCCGAGCGAGTTCTTGTCCCTATAAACACCATCAAAACTGATATATGCCGCTTCCAAGTGGCATGTGCGGACCGCAGGTGGAGGGGCCTGAGCACATGTGCAACGGCTAGGAAGACGTGGCCGAAATACGACCATAAGAAATCAATGAGCCTCCTGGCGATGCCTCGACCGGACATAGCTAAGTTAGTGGCTGTGTACACGGGGCATTGGCCTGTGGGGGATCATGCAGCTAGGCTGGGAATTCCCTTTAATACGTCATGCCGCAGTTGTCGGGAGATAGACAAAAAAGAGACGCTTTTTCACTATCTCTGCGAGTGTCCGGCTCTTCAAAGGGCCAGGTTGTTGTCATTTGGGGAAACGGACATAATGGAACTGGGGAGCATTTCTAGTAAAAGTATCGGGGACGTAAATAAGTTCCTTAAAAGAACGGGGTGGCTCTGATCGCTGGCCCTGGACCAACGTACTTTGACAACCGGGTTTCACGAGGCGGTGGTAGCAAAACGGCACGTCAGTGCTAATTGGGGTGTTGGCCAGTCGGGTCGCACCGGCCACTCTAACCAACCAACCAACCAACCAAGAGTTCAAAAATGGCTGGAATGTTACGCGTATTTTTTAGAAAAAACATTTGTACTTATATAGTAAACGAAATTTTATTTTTTGAATTCGCATTAAAATATTTGTTAGTTCATACTTAAATATGTATGTATATAAAATTTTTTTTAGGTAACTATATTAAAAGCATATGTATATGTGCTTTAAAAAACAAAGAAAAAAAATCAGCAAATATTTTAAAAATATTTAATTGAAAACGGGAACATGGCACTTGAATTAAATAAAAATTTATCTCTTCCCTTTACAATGATCAAGCCCAATTCGTTTTTACTTGTACCATGATTTCTATATATATATATATATATATATACCTATGCATACATAAATGAACTTAATCATCAATTAATTCAAATTAATATGATATCATTATTATGGTTAACTTTTGTTTCCTTGTTGTTGTAATTAAAGATTCAATTCGGATGGCCGTAATTCATGGTTGTTATTCTTTTAAAATGAATTTATTTCGTTAACATTGTAATATGAATAATTTTATATACATATGTAATCGTATAGAGAAATTACCTAAAAAATAAAGGCACAATTATTAGATATACCCAGCTGAAACCTTGCAAAATAACCAATCTTATTGATATAATAAAAATAAATGAGGTTTTGTCAAATTCTACTCCTAAAATTTTACTCACCATGCGACTCAATTTGAAAATAAAACTAGAGCAATTTTTCGCGGCGAAATGTCAAAATTTTTATACGCAAATATATAAATAATAAACGCATATACTTATATATATATAAAAATAGGACAAGACAGAATGAAGCGAAATTACCACCCTGAATTTAAGTGACGGCGGTATTTTATCGCTCGCAATTTTTTTCACATCATCTGTTATCACATGTGTGTGAGTTTAACATTATATCAAAATACTTAACAGTTGGTCGCTGTTAAGTATTTTCGCTTGCCGTTCTACTGTTATTCTTTATTGAACAGTGTTTATTCTCCGTTTTGGTTCTGTTTCTATACTTTTATTGGCTATACAAAGAAAAATTTATTTCTATTAAAACTGTAATTCAATTAATTACCTTTTAAGTACTATATCGGTAAATTTCAAAAAACCAATTTAAAATTTTAATAGCTATTAAAAAAAAAGAGAGAAAGATATTTATTTTTATTTTGTCATTTTTTTTACGTAAATTGTTTACTTTCTGTTGTTTTTTTAATATTTCAAATTTTGCATTTGTCGTTTCTATGTATATACGTACAAATAAAATATGGCAAAAGTAAACAGAATTCGATATGACTCCAATTACGAAATTTTGTTTTGCAATCAAACCATTTGACTGGCAAAACAACAGCATAAAAAAAAAATGTGAAAAGGAAAAAAAATAATGAAAACCTTATGAAAATAATTTTTGCGTTTTCCTTACTAATATTGTTGAATGGTATCCGATTACCATACATTTTTAGCTTATAATATTTTATATAGGTAAAATTAATTACCATATTGAATATTGTACATAAAAAATGCAAATAAATACGTATATTGTTTCTGCATTTAATAAAAATATAAGACATTTTACATACATTTATACATACTTGCTTTAGACTTCATATACATATGGTAATTATTGTGTAAACAACAAAATTTTTTAAAAAAATATTGTAGAGATTTTTAAAGTACTCTATTGATATGATTTTATATTGAATTGATTCGCACAATTAAATTTCATTTATTTAAAATGATAATCAAATAATTAAATAAAAAATGTAAAAGAAAAATTATATTGGATAAATTGGTGAGCTATAGATTTATTGATTTGTTCTTATTGTTTTCATAATATAAAGTTGCTGTAGTACATACTGTTTTAGATAAATTTTAAATAATCTTTTAATTTAGTAAAAGTAAACATTTATAAAAATTTTATACATGCGCAACCTCCTAATTCCTTGACCTATAAAAAGAAATATCATTATTTGCATAAAGAGAGAGCCAAAAGAGCACGAATATAAGCTTGTTTATACATATACGATCTTAGGTATGACTGTTAAAAAATCGAATATTTTGTTTAAAAATTTTGATAAAATTGCATATTTTTAGGAGCCATATTTTTTACTTTCATACGCATAGGGAATAAAATTCAGGAAGAAGTACTATACCTATAAGAAAGAAACTATGTCCATATAGGTATTTAAAAAATCGATAAAATTTAGAGTTTCAAATAAATCAGTAGCCAAAGAGGAGATTTAAACTAAAATTTTTCTTTCAAAAAAAATCAACCATTTATTTATTGTTCAGTAGACGAACTAAATGAGAAAAATGAGGATATTTGCTTCCGATTTTTTTTTTTGGAAATGTGCTAAAACGCAATATTAATAATATGTTTTTATTTGTTTTTCCATTGGGTTTTATATTGCGCTTCAAATAATTTCGGTTTTGACATACAGACACATATGTGTTTTTGTTTATAGTGCCCTAATACCTTTCGAAAAATTTCTTAAATTAATTTATTTCTTCACTTATGTGTCTTTCATATAAGACAAGAATATTAAAGACTAAATTGATAAAATGAAATCCCTACGGCTTAATATTTTATTTTCAAAAAAATATTTTTAACACAACATTTTAAAATATGAGATAATTATATACATAAACCTATTAATTTGTAGCTTTTACCCTATTGAATTTTCTATGAATAATAAATACATAAACAAATTGTACCTATTTATTATATTATATTGGCTTTTGTATGATGCTGTTGATGATCTGTTATGTTATCATGAGGCGCAAGTAATAATTAAGTCAAAAATGATTTACAATTTGAAATATTCAAATATATAGAAATAGAATGATATGGTGAAGATTGTATATGGTGGTTGAGCACATATTAAATTATTAATTTTACAATATTTTTGACTGCCAATTTTGACTGATTATTTTAATATATCAATCAGCCATAATATAAAGATTTTATTTTACTTATTAAAATTATTCAAAATTAGAGAGAATTTACAAAATTTCTGGCACAGAAATTTACTTAGCAAGCAAGTGATGACATGTCTAACTAAAGTAAATTTTCTTAAAGTATATCTTCTTAAAAATTCATGAGAAAATTAGAATTTTTTGTTTTGGCTTTTAAAAAAAAAAAAACAAAAAAAAAATTGTTATTTCCGCAATTGTTAATAATTTCATTAAAATTAGACAAAAAGAATTATGAATGTGAGTAAGTTTTGTTTTAAACAGAAAAGCAATTAGCATATAATAGAACGACCAAAATTTATGACGATATTTTCATACTTTAATTGCCGAGAACTTATTAACTGTACGTCATTATATTTAAATACTTTAAATAATTTTATTATGTATTAAATACAAAATATGATTCTAATATAATATTAAATAATACACAGACTGATTCAGTAATCAGTGCTTTAACATATGCCATTGCTTGCGGCATGAAAAATGGGTAAAATTTTTGTTCGAAACTTAAGACGCTAAATCTTAATGGGTTCTGAAATACAGGGATTTTAACGAGTTTTTTTACAAAATTTCTTCTTGTCCAAGTAGATTTGCTTCCTTTTTGGAAAAGGTAGAAGGCTTTCATCGGAAATCCTTGAGATATATTTGGCTTTATAGTGAGTATGTGTACAAAATATACATACATGTGATCTTGACTTTAATACACGTACAGTTAATATACATAAGAAATGTAAAATGCAAATTTCAGTTTGTTGCTATATGTAAGTATTGTATAACAATAAAAGATTCATTCATAAAACCGAAATTTACTTGAACTATAAGTACGTACATAACACATACATTAATAATAATTTCTTTTAAAATAATTTTCAAGGAATCACTTAAATAAATATTTATTTTAATTTTTTAAATTTTATTTAACAAACAAAAAAAATCAGAAAAAATATTAAGTAAACAAATAATTAAAGCGAAATTTTCTATATTAACTGTATTTTACTCTTACACATACATACTCATAGAATTTTGTTCATTTATTTGCAAAAATATTTTACGTATGAATGTGCATAGGTAAATATCGTATATTAACTGAAAATATTGTCTGTCTATAATTGCATATAAAAAAATGAGACTTATAAAATTAAAATATGAAAATTCTTTTATTTGTATAATATATTAGCTGTACAAATATTGAAATACAATGTAATATTGCACATTCACACGTTAATTTAAATAATAGCAAATTATATTGCTTGTATTTCACATTATAAAATTGCATTACGATATTATTTATATAGATATATAGATACGATATGTACGATATGTGACTCTATCATATACTATTTAAAATGTGTTACATGTGAGTACAAAATAAGCCAAAATATAAAAATTCTCTATTATTAAAAAAATACATATTGGTTGCAATGAAATTGAAAGTTCAACACGTGAGTTAATTTAGGCGCCTAAAATTATTAAAGAATAATATAACAGAATGTTTTTATATACATATAAATGTTTGTACGTGTTTTGTGGTGCAGTCTAGGAAATTTTTTTTCAAAATGGTTTTTTCATTAAATTAAATATGATAAAAAATAAATTATGTAACCGGAAATGAGGAGAAAAATTAAAAAAAAAAAAAAAATAATTATATTTGAAATTTATGTGTGTATTGAAACTCATGTGCAATATTTCGTGTGTATATTTAAATTAAGTGAATTGAAGGTTAATGTTTAATACATACATAAATTAAAAGGTGATCGTCCTAAAAAAATTTGCACTTAACAACCTAATTTCATTAATTTTTATTGATGTTTTTACGTACTTACGCAAATTTTAAAATGATTTGAAAATGTTATGTATTTGCAGAAATTCTAAATATTTAGCACGTCTTGTGGGTATTGTGGGTAAGCAACAACATTTTTTATAATTGTCACAAATATAAAAGTTTTGAAGTACACAATGAGTACATTTGTTTTTTGCAGAGAATATTCGGATATTTACGAAAATTAATGTAAATTATCGGAAAAATATCGTTGCTTTATTGAGAAATTTTAAGTGTTATTTGAAGAGAAAATCATAAAAAAACGGAAAACTTTTTTAATCGTGGAATCTTTTGTATTTTATTTACTGTTATTGATATCTTAGCTCGCAATATATTGTTACATATCCAGTATATTATATTGCTAAGTATCTGCCTAGAAATTATCAAGTAAGATATCATTCGGTCACGGTACTTAATTTTAAACTTTCCGCGAATATTTAGAATTAATATACTTACCTGACTATAAACATATTCAGTTATCAAATTTCAATTACTTCAACATTCCTACTTGAGTGTTTTGTAAAACGCTTGGAATTTTTCTTTCGTATTAATTATATAAGTACTAGGAGGATGCTAGGATGAACAGCATGGTTCAGTTCATAATACATAAAAATACGTTCATAATACGTTCAGTAATACGTAATGTTAATCATGTAACAATAATAAGTATCATTCGAAACTCATTTGAAAAATTCGATTAAAAATAAAAATTCCAAATTTTGTTTTTTATTAATTGTTCAGATTTCATCCAATTGATGCTTTAGTATTGTTTATTATAAAATCCATAGAACGACGATCATTGAATCAAAATTAAACATAATAAATTTAATTTTTTTTTAATAATATTTTCATTATTATTTCATGTGGTTCTAAAAATAACATGTTTTTTTTTAATAATTTTGATTTTCCCTTTTGAAAGAAAAAAAATTCCACGTTCTTTTTTTTTTTGTTCTTAAAATAAATTTAATGCTAAAACATACCATTTAATAGTATAGAAAACAACGCCTATTAAAACTAACACGAAATATTATAATTTTGTATGATCCTTGAAAATTTCCAGGAAATTTCAAATAATTTAAGGTTTGCATTTATTTATAGCAAATTATTTTTGCTTTGATTTTATATATGTATGTATTAAGATCGTTTCAGAAAATTCAAATGTGAAAGTAAAGGTTAGATTTTCTCTTTTAGTTTGTTTCGGATAATTTATTGAATAATAAGCATGCTGAATTGAATTAGATTTTGCACTATGGCTGTCTGGTTTAAAAATTTTTGTTCACTTTTAATTTTAAATATCTGAAGTTTAGAAACAGCGATTATCAAAATAATTAATACTTTTGCGTATATACATAGGTAATAGTGATAAACAAAAAAAACAGTTTTTATAATTACACAATACTTTTCTTGAGTGACACGTATTTTAAATTAAAAAACTTATTACTCACTAGCGACCCACAAAGCAAAGTAGTTCTTTGTGTATAATTTATCACTCATTAAATATTATATAACAAAAAATTTTCTAATAATCGAGACAAAATTTTGAAAAAAAAATGTGCTTCTTTTACAAACTAATATTTTTTTCTAACTTCTTAAAACAACTTCTCATTTATACTGCTATTAAAAATGAAAAAAAAAAATTTAGTCAAGAGCGCAAACATAAAAATAATCTAAAAATAAATTTTTAAAATTGAGATCTTGCACGAATTATCAAACTTGTTTCATACTGTACATGCATCCAACAATATGTTTTCTTTAAGGGATGAAATTTGAATCTTTGATATACTCACTTAAATTTTAAATAAATTTTATAAAGTGCATTTGAAATCGATATTATTACTGAAATCAAGAATGATTTCTTCTATATTTTGACATTTTAATTTTCTCATTTTAATTATTTGAGTATGTATATTGCGTGTGATCACTTATTTTTTTAACATTTTTTCTTATTTTTTTAACATAAAGTTACCAAACCTCCATTAAACTGGCGTGAGAAAAATGGAAATATAAAAAATTATGGGTTAATAGTTGAAATATAAATAAAATGAAGAAATTCTTCAATTACTCAACTATTTGACGAAATATCTACGGAAACAAAAAATGAAAGGAAGTTGCAAACGAATTTATTTTCACAAATAATACAACTATGGCGATCAAATGATATTAAAACAGTCACAATCAAATAACTAAAATATTTTGTTATTAAGAATGATTCTCAAAGTTAAATAACAAAAATAAGCGCCACTTTTGTTATGAGTGGCCTAACCAACATTTGTGTTTTATGGCAAAAAATTCATGGAAAAAAATTCGAAATTTTGAAATAATTGTATGAATACTCACAATTTCTTCAGGCGTAAGTACTATTTGGAGTAATGGATTGTTATTAAAAAGTGGGGAGGTTTTTAAATTTTGAAATTGAATTTTATGTTTAAAATTACAAAATTTTTGAATAATAAGGCTTTTTACGAAAATGCAGATCTAACGTCAATTTGATTCATTCAGTCATTGAAACTGTATTGCAGCCATTGAAATTGTCTGTAGCTCAGTTGGTAGAGCGTCCGCCTAGAAAGCGGTAGGTCACTGGTTCGAGTCCGGTTCGAGGAGAAAAGTTTTTTAATTAATTTTTCTGCCTTTAACTCGTTCCTTTGATCCATCTGTTCTGCAGTTGCATGAAGAAATTTCCATTAATTTAAACAGTTCCTGTTAAGATCATTCTGTTTGTGAGTTACCATATTTGCATGTAATAAAGCACCATCACTGTAATAATTATTACAAAACGGAGAACAATAATTTTAATAAGAAAAACAATCACATATTCTAAAATTAATTTTAAGAAATAATCCATAGAATATAAGAAAATAAAAATCCAAATTATAAAAGATTTATTTCACAAATCAAATGTAATCAGTTGAATTTGATCGTAATTCGTGCAAATTATTTCCATTTCTATAAACAAATCAAATATGTATACTTATTTTATGTTTATTTGTGTATGTTCTACATTTTATTTCTTATTACAATATATAATTTTCAGAAATTGTTTATAAAATATGCATTTAGTTGACTCATGTAAAAAAAAGAGTTTAGTTAGTAATGTAAATTACGCACGTTTTTTTACTAATAAGTATGTGTATGACTAAATAAGTATACACTTACATGCAGTCATGTACGTACATAATGTAGAATAAGTAATTAATTCTTCTCTTTTAATTTTAAGGAAATGAGAAATAAACTCGTCAGTATAGGTACGTCTATGTTATTTTTGTATCTAAAATTAGATTATACTAAATTAGTCATTAACTATTCCAAATTGAAAACATGAATTTCTTTATATTAAAAACATTAAGTGAAAATAACCTTGAAATTTTAGGTCAAAATCATATATTATAGAAAATGTATAGACTTACGGTAACTCTAAAAAATATTAAACATGTGTTTAACATAAAAGAATACATTAATATATTTTAGATTTAATAATTTATTTTATGTACATCCATATGCACATATCAACAACGTCCAAACATATTTAAGTTAATATTGTGTTTCAATATACTTTATACATTTATTTAAAGAAATCATTTGAGACATTTGGAAGCGAAATGAATTTAAAATTAGTATATACATATATATTTTTTGTTGTTTATTTTATTTTTCCGCTAATATTTGCATTAATAGAATATGAAAGTCCAAAAAAAGAATACATTTTAAGTAACAAGTACGCTGTTCAGAAATAAATATGTATGTAAGACAAATTGAAACGCTTGTGCAAAATAAATTAAACTCTACAAGTAAAAAATATTCTAAATTCTATGTAAGATCTTAAGCTTTCAAATTAAATTTGTTTTTTTTTTTAGTTTTATTATATTTTTATTTAGGTAAATAATATTATGTATTTATTTTATATAATAAAAATAAAATTAACAAAAATAATTTTAGAATAATTTAAAATTGTCGATATAAGTACTAAAATATTTAGTAGGAGTTTAAGAATTTTAATTAAATAAAAGTTTTAAAATTTAAATAAATAAAAGATAAATTATTAATATTGTTGTAGGTATGTACTTTCATTATAAAAATATTAAGAAATAAATATTGAAATATCTGTGGCATTGTGGTTTGCGGCATTTGTATCCCGATAACAAAATTATTATAATTTTGAAGATATAGAAATTTAACTGTATTCAACTATAGTATACAAATTGCAGTAACCCTATATAATAATTAAGATTTTTGTCCGTATAAATCGAAAAATAAAACACGAGCGGTTTTCTGAGGCGAAATGCTGAAATTCAATTAATACCACATATTTAAATTGGATTGCCCAGGATCAAGCGATATTACCGCGACGAGTTTAACCAACGGCGGTAAAATACCCTATACTTGTATTTTACTGTTGGCGGTTTTTTTTTTATATCATCTGTTTCCATGTGTGTGTGATATTATATGCAAAATACTGAATAATTGATTTTGCCATTCCTCTGTTATTCTGAGTTTACAACGAAAATTGGCCTTGGTTCTCGTTCACCGCTTTGGTTCTGTTTTACAATAAGAATGCAATATTATTGCAAGTTGTATAATTTTCTTTATAAGTATGGAGATCTTCTATAGTAACTTAAATATCAGGGTATTTCTTCAACAAAATTAAAATATTTGCAAGCCGTAAAAAAAAATATTTATCAACAAATCAATTATGTATTTGAATGAAACTAAATAATCTGTATAAGTTTTTAGGATTAATAGAAAAATAGATCAATTTTGAAGGAATCTCACACTTATACATGCATGGTTATTTAATGAATTAAAAATTTTCTTTTTATTAAAAAATATTCTAAAAATAAAATTTATAAAGCTTTTAAATACGATAATATTAAAGAAATTTTCATCTATTAAATTAATAAAATCAAAATCAAACTATATACACTATATTGTATGACGTAGTGTAAATAGTTTGAAAAAATTAGACTTTATATAGTGACAATAATTGTCACATTAATTCATATTGTGTGGTCAACTAAATTTTATTATGAATATTTTAAGTCTTTTTAAATTTTAACTAAAATATTGAGTAAAACTTGCATGATGGATCTACCACAAATATTTGCTTAAAATATTAATAAATATGCTACCTAACTTATTACTCGAGTAAGAACACGTATACTAATAAATTTTTTCTTTTACACGTAGTTCTAAGAATAAGTATTTCTTAACTCAAGTATTATGCTATGAATATCGAAATTGCAGAATTACTATTACTAAATTATATAGTTGTACAATATTATTGTAATTTTTTAAAATTTCAGTAATTTTTTAGGTTTAAGCTGTTTTACGTATAAGCTTAATCAGATTTTTATCAGATACTGTGTGCTATTGCAATATGGAACTCAAGAATTAATACATAATAGAATTTTCCTTTCTATTTATTAAGCATATATCATTTATATGCAATGCTAATTTCGCTTGATATATATTATTCAAGGCACCATTCGTACATTACTATACTAAAGCAATAATAATATACATAAAACTCATAATTTCTTTAAAATTTGACTTAGCTGATTTTCTTTTTATTCACAAGATAAAAAAAAAATAATTGTACTATATTGTATAATCTTTTTATGGATCTTGTTACCTAAGGAAAATACGTGAACGACAGAAGAAAAGAGAAGAAAATAAAAAATGAATAAATAAAACCAAAAACATAAAAAAAAAAATTTTTTCTTTCTCACTCACTTAAAATTTTATTTATAAAATGAGAATATTAAAAATTTAAAGTGAACAAATGTGTTTTACATGAAAAGTAGTTTTTGTGATTTTTAAGTGAGTAAATAAATGTATAGAGCCTATTAAATTGCCAGTTTATCGAATCCGAAAAAAGTTTCTTAAATTATTGATTATATACAGCGCCGGCTCTAGCGGTACTAGAACCCCGATGCAAGTTTCTATTTAGCGCCCTTTATCAAAAAATATATCAAAAAAATCAAATGCAAATTAAACAGTATATTGATTATTGTATAATATTTAATATTAAACATTTATTTGTAACTGATATCAATTACACATAAAATCAATTGCACGATAGTGAGCTTAAAAATTTATTTCTCTTGCTTTTATCGCAGCAAATTCATCCAAAATATTATTAATTTTTAGTTCATCGCAGATATCGCTTTCAATAGCAATCATTGATAACCCAACTAATCTCTCTTGAGAAATATTTGATCGCAAATATGTCTTAATTAATTTAAGTTTAGAAAATGACCTTTCGCCACTTGCTACAGAAACTGGTAGAGTTAATAGTATCCGCAAACCTATTGTTAAATTTGGAAATATCCCAAATAAATCATTTGTATACATAGTTTAAAATCATAATTGTTTAGTTGCGGCGTTATGGTATCTTTAAATATAAAAAGTTCATTATATAACTCAGAAGAGTTTATGTCTATTTCTTCACCATCAGTTAATGCAGTTTGTAAATCGGTACATTTATTTTTCATTATTTCGTCACCCAAATTATAAATTTCATTAAAATTTATAAGAAAGTGAAACTTTTCGGCATGACTACTTAGAAGTTCGAATCTCTCTATTAGGGAGTTGATTGCACTGTCGACAATTGGAAGAAAGAATGAAATTTTATAGTTCTATTCCGGGTCTCTTGGTCT
This sequence comes from Condylostylus longicornis, assembly GCF_029603195.1. Lineage (NCBI taxonomy): Eukaryota > Metazoa > Arthropoda > Insecta > Diptera > Dolichopodidae > Condylostylus > Condylostylus longicornis. The sequence goes on from NW_026577982.1 coordinate 5,539,836, forward strand.
CTCATCACGACGTTCGTAATCAAACATACGTTTTTTACGCCGTCGTAATGGGTTTTCTTTAAATTGAGGATTAATATCTACATCTGAAAATTTTGATAATTTGAAATCTATATAAAATTGATAAAAATCACAATACTCACAAAAATGGTATTATCCAACAAATTACACTTTTTTCTTACACTTTAATGTCTAATTAAAATTAAATATTTCACAAAACAAATTATATTTTATTTAAATTAAATAAAATACTATTTTTTCTTACTGAAAATATCGCAACGAAAATGAAAAATGTCTGTATTTTATAAACCAAAAAGAAAAAAAAATTCTTTAAAGAAAAGCCTACTACGACTACATTTTTTTTTGTATGTTTTTTTAATTTGAGCGAAGCAAAAATTTTTTCAAAAAAAATTTGGATTGGAAACTTGATTTAAAAAAAAAAAAATTACAAAAAACAATTAAGTGGAAAATCACTTTTCGATTTTAGCGCCCTTTCAGACCCTTTCAGAATGGCGCCCCGATGCCGTGCATCTTCTGCATCCACGGTCGAGACGGGCCTGATTATATACCAATAATCTTATATATGATTAAATGATGCAAATACATTATAACAATAATTGAAAAAAATCAATATATTATTTGCATATTTTGGCTCCTCATAGATGCATGTTTTGACATAAATAGCCAAAACTGAGTAGATTTTTTATTTCGAACAAATGCATGGATGATCTTTGAAGTTATAATATACAAGAGATGGATTTTGTTTTTTAGGAGTGTTTTAAGCTTATCAGTAGTTTGAACACGTTAATGGAATGCAAATATTGGCACAATTGCAGCATTAAATGAAATCTAATTTTATACGAAGAATTCAATTACGCCGAATTTAAAATTACGCTGCAAATATCAAAACCAAAGTGTTTATTTCTGAATGAAAATATTGAAATTTAGCACCTAAGTTAAGAATTAATGTGAATATCAAGTATAACCTGATTAATTTGATTTTAAGATAAGTTGTGTGTACTTTAAAATATTTTTTTTTAAATTATTTAAAAAAAATCGAATTTTGCAGAATAAAACACGTAACATAAGTATGTAATGAAATAAATGTAGATTCAATTATTTTGATATTCTTAATATGGTCACTCTTTTGATATGAAAAAAAAAAAATAGATTAAGTGGATAATAAAGAGAGCTAAAGTGAAATTAAAATAATTTGCAAAAATTCTTCAAGGCTGATTTTGACACACTTTTTTTTTTCTTTCTTTTTATCTATTCAATACAATAAGAATGTATGTACATACGTATGTATATTATATGTATATATAGTACGTACCTTGTACATACATTGTAAATACAGGCAGACAATTTGATAATTACGATGATTTTCAATGTATACATAGAAATAATTTTTATGTTCGAATAATTTTTTTTGTTCTATTTAGATAAAGAAGAGAGAAAGATCATGAAAATTACCTTGAACGAGAAGAAATGAGATAGAAAAGATTTTTTTTAGAATATTTTAAGATTATTTTTGGATAAACAAAAAAATTTAAGAATGTATTGCAGAAATGCCTATACTATTGTGGGTAATAATTGAATTTTTAGTTTTTTCGTTTTTTTTAATTCTCTGCAGGAAATTTTCTTTATTTTTAATTTCCCTGTTTATTTTTCAAATTTTTACTTATGGCATATTTTTTTTTCTTTTTAATATTGTTCTTTCCATATTTTTATTAGATATGAGAAATTTTGTATTAAAAAACTTTTTCTTATTCTTATGTCCAAGGTCTTACTAACATTGAAATTATTAATTTTCTACATTAAGATTAAAGTGATGACGTAACACTTACTCTGGGTTGTATGATTTTAATTAAAAAGTCGACGAAATAAAAATTGAAAACGAAAACAAAAAAAAATATTGAACGAGATAAAAAAGAACATTTTTTTTTTACGGTTTACCTGTTTTAATCTACAAACGAAAAAAAATAGAAATAAGAACGCGCAAAAAAATGTGAAAGAGTTGAGTTTAGAGAGGCACAAAAAAAAAACAAAAAATGAGGACGAAAAGCAAAAACATGAACGAAAATAAAAAACGGTGGGTAAAATTAGTTTTTTTTTTTTGCATGATAAATTAAACAATTTTATTTTAACCATACAATAAACATTCAATAATTGTTTTTGTTTAAAAAAAAATATTTTTTTTTCCATTTAGCTATCTGTTTATTTTTCGTTTGTTCGAAGATGTCAAATTAAAAACGTGTTTTTCATTAATGTTTGATTGCTCGAGGCAATGAATGTAAAGTGACTGTTAGAAAACCTGATAATTGTTAGAAAGTTTTGAATAAGAATCTACACTTATTGCAAATTGATTCTATGATCATTATGAATAAGTCAATTAAATTAAAATTTAAGTCAAGAGTACTTATATAGGACTTTAACTTCGAATTTGACATAAATCTTGCATTTTGGATCTGAATTTTTAAACCGTATTATGTACGTATGTATTTATATAAAATTCTATTTAAATGTACATGACATTCTAAAAGTTTGAGACAACTCTCAAAGTTCTAACTTGACTTTGTATGGACTTGACACAAAGCAGTTGTGACGCATATATGTACATATGTATTTGTTCTGGTAGATGGAATGTATACATGCACATTCTTATATTTAAATTAAACGTCACATCTTCAATATTTAATTGTAAATTAAAAAGTTTTTATTCCCTAATAATATAATAGAACTGCTATAAATAAAAAATGCCACTTGGGATTATAGTGTTAAATTTTCTTTTACATAGTCATAGAAAAATGCACCAAGTATGCAGTAAAATTGACAATTTTATTAACGACATCTAGATGATATCAATTGAATTAAATTAAAAATTAGTTTAAATTAATATAAACAATTGGATTAGCGATTAAATTTTTTTAACATTTTAAAATAAAATAATGAAGTAAAAGAATTTAAAAGTATGTAAGTAAAATTTGCGTATTAAAAATAATTTACAATAAATAAAAATAAAATTAGCACGTGTTTATATTATTTTTTAAAAAGTCTATATATTTTTTTAGATCAGGTAAATTTTAGTTAGCACATATGTATGAACATAGATATAATATGTAGGTACGTATAATAATTAGAATATTTCAAAACTGGCTCTTTTTGCTTCCCTAATGTCTGTTTAAAATATGTACATATATATAAGTCATTCATCTCAAAAAAAAAAATGGGGCAACTTATACATATAAATATGTACACACATATAAGGATGTATATACATATATATGTATATGCCTATGCCTTGGTGTATTTACATATGCGTATTTTGCAAAATATTTTGAAAGCAATTAATTTTTTAATTATACTGTAGATTAATTGGTATATGAACCTATGGAGCTAATATATGTATATTGGCTCTGTAGTTCTAAAGGCTTTTGAATTGAATATTAAAATTTGTACATGTAAGATTTAAAACAGAAATTTTTAAATTTAAAAATTGTATTGGAAATTATTAATTAACAAAGTTAAACGAAATTTAATATGTGACTATATAGTGACGAATCTTTAAAACATACGTTTACAGTGAGTTTTATAAAATTAACCATGGTATACTTAATCTAATCAATGGGTAAATTCAGAAATACGTCGTTGAGTTTATGATGTACCAATTAGTATACCGTTTGCTTAAAATGAATTGGACTCCGTACACTTTTGAAGTTACCCCCAATCTCTTTTTTTGGGTAATTAAGGATTATTAAACCAAGGTGATTTTAAATTTCTAACAAACTGTAATAATAATTGAAAATTTTTCTGAAATTTTATTTTTGTTAACTTAGTTTACTTATAAACAAACATGTACATAACAATATATATGGAATATAACTTAAAAATGTAAGCAATCGCGTGTTAAATTACCATTTATTAAAGTGAAATGGTGTGATAATGAAAATTAAATTGAGTATGGAATATTCAATTTGCGAAAAGGTTAAAAACCGCTGATTTTAATTATTTTTGTTTTTTATGTTTTGGATACCTGAAAATTTTGTATATAAATTTTAATGACAATTAATCATAAATTTTCTTAAAAGAATAATTGAAAAAAAAATTTGTAATACTCAAATACAAAGTTTTTTTCCAGAACAAAAGGTGCTAATAAAACATTTTTTTTTTCTATGTAAAAAATCCCGAACAGTCAGTTATTGCTTATTTATTTTATTTTCTTTTTTTAAATTAGAAATTCAAAGAAAATTTTTGTATATATGCAAAATAAAATGAAAAATTCGATTGATTTTAAATTTTTTTATAAATAATAAAAAAAAATTATTTGGAAAAAATCAAATTTTGATTAATGATTTTTTTTTCGCAATATTAAAAAAAAACAAAAACTAAAGACACAATAAACACAAAGGTGAAAAACTAATGGAAAAATTTTAACCTAGTTAGAAGTGTTCTACGTATGTAAGTGGCACATGTAGGTGAATATATTTTTTAAATAAACAAAATAATTTGTGTCCATCTTATCCCGGAAATTTGTAGTATAATTAGGCAATTTGAATACAGTTAATTTATTTTTTTTTTCGCCAATTACTTATTTGGTTTGTATAGAATAATTTCTTAAGAAAATTTATTTAAGTAGTATTTAGAAACTAATCATTGAAACTACACTAATCACTGTATGTAGGTGAGTTATCGAACTTAAACTTATTTTCATACATGTCTTATGTATGAACTGTTTTAAAAGCTTTCATACAATTTTTGATGCCGTTAATTAAGTAATAGATGCCGGTTTCTTATATTTATGTATGTTTGATTATATTATTTTATTTATTATTTTATTTGAGAAACACCGTAAAATGGTTTCTTTTCTGTAGTTAATAGTCATTTTATAACAAATTTAGACAAAAATTACCAAAATTTTGGCGACTTAGGTACAAACATGTTATATCATTTGCGTCAAGGCATATTAAATGTAAACTACGAATGTGTTGAACACAAAGATTGATTGATGACTGGAAATTTATTAATATACCTGGTATAAAAGAGGATTAAAAGTCAAATTTATCAATTTTGACAAATAATTATGAATATTTTCATTTTTGATTGCGAACATCATTAATTAGTAAGTTAATAAATACCTACATTATGTAAATCTTAAGAATCCGATTTCTTATGAATATAAGTAATATACATATGAGTAAAAAAATTATTACACAAAATTTTAAATAAAATTAAATACAATATATTAAATTTTTGGGAATTCAACAATTTCAACTATTGAAAATAATTTGAGAAAGCCGCTACAATTTAACTAAAAATGAAAGTAGTTTTAATCAAATATTTTAATATTTTTTTCTATATAAAATATAAATTACATAAAATTTCGCATGTGCGTATGTATATATGTATATTAATACGACGATTAATAAATACAAATATGTAAGGTAAAAATTTTTAGGCTATTAAAAATGAGAGGAATTAAGTTATTTTAAGCTTTTCATTTTTAAGCTGGATTAAAAAGAAATTCTGTGTATGTAGATATTTTTGGTGTCAATGACCTTAAGAGTGAGTAAATGAAAAAAAAAATCAAAACTTTCAAATAACAAGTTTTGCCAAAAAAATTTATTGTATATTGTTTTTTTTTTTTTATTATTATTTTTTATTTTAATTGACAATACAAAACCAGTTTAAATAAAGTAATTTGGGAAGTGCTAGAGCGTAAAAAAAATTTAGCATAATCAACAATTTGATTGAAATTATATGGTATAACAATATTTTTTGGTTAGTAATAATATAACAATTTATAAAATGTCAAATATGTGAAATATTACGATCAGAATTAAGTTAAAATTATTGTCATTTTATATGACATTAACTCGTTCGCTACCAGGGTCTTCTGGGAAAAACGTCCACAATAGCCCAACATTTTTTTGGTGGTTATATTAAATGAATTGAAATAGATTTTACGTATGTATATTTAGAACAGTCTAAAAAAGTAAAATAAGTATTCTTTTAAACTGACCCAAATATGTGACGCTGGGCTAACTTAACAATTTAGTTCAATACTCAACATGTTCAAACATGCTTTTGTAAATTATACAAAAATATCTGTCACATATATGTGTCGCCGGGCTGTGGTAAAGAAACGCGGTGACACATATATGTGACGATTGGTAGCGAACGAGTTAAAATCAGTTATATTATTGATGTGATTCTGAACCTTTTCAACCAACAGTTGTTCCGCAATAACTTAGACTTAATATGTATAGAATTAAAACGAACAAACACACTTCAATATGCGATTCAAATGAATATTTTATTTTATAAGAAATTTTTTAATTAAATTTATACTTTTCCGCAATTTCCAAGATCTAACAAATTTATACCATCTGTATATTTAAATATACCTATACCTACCTACATATGCACATATAAAAATGCCGGCAATATCGACAAAAAAATAACCGGCATTTAATAAAAAAAAAATATTTGATTATATTTTTTTTAAAGTAAATATTTAATTTTCTTTTTTACACGGTAGAATGTTTGCGAACTTCCTAAATTAAGTTTATCTAAAAAAATTATTGGAAGTATCTACTTAAATTATAATGAAATACCAATTGAGTTCAATTTTATTAATTCGTCTATACATATATATATATATATACAGTTATATAGAGTTATATAGAGTTATTCAAGATAAGGTGACGCTTGAAATTAATTTATATTATGTACATATGCAAGTAAGTGTGTAGTGTTAAGAATATAGCAAATGTATATATAGGCACTATGCAATATATAAGCACATAAAATATTTGTATATACATATATAAGTGCATTTGATTGAAAGCGAATAATTGTACATTTAAATAATCCAGTTTTACTAGAAAGAAAATTATGTACGTATGTATGTACATTTACATCGTATTTTAAATAAAAGGTTTTAAAAAATTAGTATAATAGGCGTATGTAATTATATTGCATAGTATACCTATGATGTACCAATGTGTTGAGGTAATTGAAAGAGTTATTAATGTATATGTACGACTATTAATAGAGTTTCGAGTAAATCAAGTTTAAATGCAGCCTAACTTTTATTGCAGGTGATTATAATTGACTGCTTTTGCTAACAACATTTCCGAATGCAGACTATTTCTAAATAATCATACATACGAGTATAGTTTGACAATTACTGTTTAGCTGTTTTATACTATGCTAGGGAGCTTTAATCTAGACATATTATGTATTCCAAAATTTCTGAGATACGGTCTACTCGGGTTAAATCATGTAGTTACTGAGTTACAATTTCAATCAAATGTAAATTAAATAAAAAATTATTAGTTAAACATCGATAAAGTATAAAATTATAATTTTCAACGAAAAGAAGTCAGATGCGCTTGATTACATCTTATTTCAGTACCTATACTTAAAAGAATGTGTATGATATATTATTATTGCTGCTTATATATTAGTATTAAAATACATAACAAAATACGTACAGAAATTTTTTTTCCATTGACTAATTAACTAATCTAATTAATTATAGATCTTATTTATACATGTTATATACACATTATTATAGATATATATACATACATACACACATGAATAATGTAAATATGTTGAAATATCAAAAAATAATTTAATTTTAGTTATCTTCAGTGTCACCAACAAAATATAACGAGTAAATGAATGCTTTTACTTCATTTTGTACTTATAAACAATGCTTACAAATAGTTATGTGTGAAGTTATACACACATATAAACGGTGAGTATAACAAATATTATAAAATTATATACAAAATAAGACAATTAAAAAGTAAACGTAGAAAAATCTTAAATATAAAAATATAAAAAGGAACGCAAATAGCGATATAAATAACGGAATATTTGAAATATTTCGGAGAGCAATTACTACACCATTATTCTTTAACATAAAATTGTTAATTCCTATTATAATGCTTTCGTGAGTTCCTTTTAACAAAACAGCCTAGTTTGACATAGTTGGTTGATGAAATTTTAAATAATTTTAAAGTAAAGACTAACCTTTTTCTACTACACAAACTAACCTCTAAATATTAAGAATTTTACTATATCAAAATACACAGCCGTCTACCAGAGAAAGTATTCGTAAGTACACCCGTCTCCTAAACTTTTACATAGACTGGTGTGTTGCTGGATGTACTTGGGTGTAGAAAGGCGTAGTTTAAAACAGTAAAACGAATGCTCGATGAGGTAGAGACATATTTCTTAACGAAGCTCCTTCCTATATTTGTGTTTCATGAATTTGTCAAGTAACCTTAAACTTGTGTGTATTCAATTTTAAGTATATTGAGAAGATATATGTACATATGCATACTGTACTTAATTAATAAAATTTTGGTCAGATGACATATTATTGTCTTATAAAAATTCAATTTCTAATTAAGTCAATTCGACACTAAATTGTATTAAGTACAAGTTTTTGTAAAAGAACCATTGTTACATGCAACACATTTATTTACGTCCGCTCGGTTCAACGACAACGTTAATTGATTACAAATAAACATTAAATTTAATAAAACAAGAAGAAAAAAATATTTAACTAAAAAATTAAATCAGGGGTGGTCAGTTCTGTTCAAGTTCCAAATTTTTTCTTCAAATTATAACAAATTATGCTTATAATGTCTTTTTGAACAGGATGTTGCATAAATATTTTTACAAAACAAAACAGTAAAAATAAAAAAGCGAATATATAGCAGACGGGGTCCAGATGTTTTATTAGTCAAAATATAAAAAGAAGGCATCAGAAAAAAGTCAAAGGAAATTATAATTTTTCTCATATCTTTTATACTTATTGAAAAAATCCCAATTAACGTACAAAAGATTTTTGCAAAATTCTAATGAATTTTTTGAACTTGATTTCTTTTTTCTTTTATGCTTTGTTTTTCTTTGCTCAATAAAACTTATTTCATATAATAAATATTAAGATAGAAAATATTTATGCTTTTTATGTTTAAAGGAAACGGAAAGATCAAATAGGATTAGGGTGATGTTTTGATTAAATGAAAAAGAAAGAAGGAGTAAAATTAAAAACGTTATTTAAAATATTTTTTTCCTACATAGCTAAAAGCTACTACAATTCACACATGTGATAATTAAGTAATTAGGGCATTAAATTAATGTGAATAATTTTATATTATTTTGCGTCAGATCCCTTAACACTGAAATTTTCAATTAATTAACCAAAGTTAAAGTTTATTTGAAAAATTTTCTTAACATATATTTTGTTAATAGTGTTTTTCATGCGATAATTAAAGAATAGAAATTGATTTAATATTGGCTTACCCTGACATCGGAAATTCAGAAATACACAATTCAGCTTATAAGGGCTAATTGTTAAATTATGTATCAATATGATACTCGTATGTTTACGCAAAAGTAAAAGGCTATAAATAAGAATTAGCTTCAAATTAATGTAGATATAAATTTGTGATACCAGGTGATACCAGTTTGACATATTCAGTCGTACAATTTCGATAGCTAAAGATTATAAGTTTATTTCTGATTTAAGGAAAATATTCATTAACATACGATAACTGTCTAATTATTAAATTGAAGATTTTAACAAAATTTTGACGGAAGCGAGAATTAAAAAACCAACAATATTTACGACTTTTACAATATTACAACATGAAAGTAAGTATAATATTAAAAATAGAAACACAAATTCATTGTACCAAAGAATAAAACAGGCATATGTAATTATAAAATAAAAAAAGAATGTAAGAAAAACAAAGCTTTCCTTAATTATTTTAGAATTAAAGCCATTACAATCTGATTACAATTTCAATCTGATTTTTAATTAATTTCGAATTATATACAAAATTAGTTCAGTATTTCAAATGGAAAAAGTTTGGTAATTATAAATGAGAAATATGACCTTAAAAAATTTATAAAATCATTAACTAGAATGTTGAAGCAATTATACGACCAATAAATTACATAAATTTTATAGAGAGAATAAAAAATTTAAGTATGATTAATTTTATGTATAATTATTTGTATAAAAAAAGAAATTACAATACGTGTTTAAATTTTTTAGAAATTATAAAATTAAATTAAAAATTCCGCAATAAACGCAATAAAAGGAAGTGTAAGTATGTAATTTAAGTACCAGTAATACAACAAAATTTCTTAAGTAGATATTGCAACTATAACAAACGAAAACGTTTTTAAGAATTTCTCATCTGCGATTGTACTCTTATGAGGAAAGAACAAAAAATGTGAAAATTTTGAATATTTTTATATTTAAGAAAGCGGCCTAAATGTATCTATAGTTTGTATTTAATTTTTGTGTACTTAACTTTTCTTAACAGGAAACAAGAGTTTTGGATAGCTCCGAAAATGTATGCAAAATTTTTTCTCTCACAAGATGAGTTTTCAATTTTATCTCATTTCAGGAAACATCTCAAAGAAATGCTCTAGTTTTCATCATTGGCAATCACTCCGAAGGAAGGCAAACAACAGATATCAGTAATTTTGTGTCACGATACACTGTAACCATAAAATTCTACAACTCTTCAACTGCCATTTGAATCAATCACAATCTATTTTTTTTTTTTTGGAAACAGCGTTCGTCCTTAAAGTATGATCTTATGTATGTATTTAGGTATGATATCCAAAATAAATTATTTACACGTTTTTCTTTATACTTTTACAATAAAACACAAATAAAATCTTTTAATCATTTTTAATGTCTTTACGTCATTTAATGAATATTAAACTAGATTTTATATTTTATACAAAAAAATAAATAAAATTCTAAGGAAAATGACAAGTAAAATATGAAAAATAAAATAAAAACAAAAAAAAAAAAGAATTTGTGACGGAAATGGAACATTTTAAAAAAATGTAACTCAAAAAAAAAAAACCTGAAGATTGAATAAAAAAGAAACGAGCGAAAATAAGTCCATATTTCGATAGTAAGCCGCAAATAAAATTTTATTTTATGAATGCAAACTTGTGTCAGACAAAGTCCATTAAGCAATTTAAAATTTAAACTAGTTTTTTTTTCGTATTTTTTTTTCTTAATATTCAAGTAAGCAACAAGTCAAGGTAGTTATAGACAATATATACGAATGTGTTTTGTGTTTACCTATGAGAATTATTAATAAATTTGCCTAAATATTGTATATGTACATACTTGCATGAATGTATTCGCACTTATTAAAGTAGGCATAATATACTGAATAAAATTTACCATTATATGCTTATAGGGATGAATAGTATGTACATATGTAGAGTAAAAATTCAAGTGCATGCGAATTCTATCAACTTAAAATTTTATTCTCATTTCACTTTATATTATTACAAATAATGTGCAAAAGCAATATATGTAGGTATTTTTTTTCTGAAAAATATTGAGGTTAAGTTTCAACTATATATTTAACAGTTTTAATAAAATTTATTTATTTGTTTTTAACCACAAAAAAAAAATGAATTCTATTTTGTAGTATTTTTATGAATTTCTAAAAAAAAAGATTTACACTAATTGATTAATAAAATTTGATATAAAAATTTTAATGGTGCCAACTACAAGTCATCCGTCATCATTATACGCGTATTATAATTCGTTACTTGCAAATTTTAAAAAAATTTATTTCGAAATGACTCTTATTTATTCACTTGTGTCATCATATATAACAGAGTTATTTCACTTCTCAGAATCTATGCGTTGGTTAGAACCAACCTCTACTATAAATAAGGTTACATTGGAGGCATTTCGTTACTGCGCTTAATTGAGAAAATATCAAATAATATTGAATAAATTAAAATTAAAAAATAATATATTTATTTCTAAGACAAGCAGTTTTAAACATCATAACATTGTTGATTTTGTTTGATGAGAGTTGTAATACGGCAATCAAACAATATCGATCAAACCGACATTAACACACATCAAACTTATGTATTAAATTAGTTGTAACCAACAATATTTAATAGCGTATAAAACCTGACTAAATGAAAAATTTCGCTGTTTTTATTCCATTTCAGGTTTTAAAGCAGTTTTTGACATTAGTTTTTAGTATTTTTCTGTCATTATTTTTAGATATCTTATACAATATCGTACACAAACCTATGTTAAAAAAAATACATACATAAGTCGCGTTATGAGAATTCGGTGCTATTTGCAATTTGTTCAAAATTTGACATTCGCGTGTTAACAAAACTATGGGTCATACGAAGGTGTGGTGTACTTACATATATTATATGATATATACTCATAAATAAATTTTGTAATATTTTATTCAATAGTGTATAATAGTTAATATAGTTCAAACCCAATAATGTTAATCTTAATTGATAACAATAAAGGATTATGATTACAAAGTGGAATACTCATGGTTTAATATATATAAATGTAATTTTCTTTAATTTGTAACGTTTTCTTGTATTAAAGAAAGTAAATAATAGGGTATATAAGTGGCACTTTAAGTTAATAATGTTGATAATTGAAAACTAAGTATATCAGATAATCTAATATTCCACAAAATATTCCTTGAAAATATATTATGGGTTTTACTCTATATGTATGTATATGTATATAAAAAAAGAAGGTCCATGCCGATGAAATTAAAGAATTAACTCAAGTTTTAAAAATTGCAATTCAACACTTTGTTAATATAGTAAAGAAAGACTTAGTAAACACACTTAATTAAAACATTAATCCTTTAATATAATTATAAGCATTTAAGTTTGATTAAATTATTTCTGATAGGCCAGAATAGTTTACGCAAAATCAATCTTTGAAAGTTAAGAACAAACTTGCTTTTATTTATTTATTTATTCTTACATAATGTTGCAAATTACAATTTGGTATGTACACATATTACACATATTTTAATTGCTGACAATTACAATTTAATTAATTAAAGCTCACAAAATCCTTATTAAAAAACTCTATACTTAAATAAATAAAAAATTTAACATTATAGCCTGCATTGAGTTACAATTTTAAATTGTACTCTTAGATTCTCTTAGAATGGCTTCGCCGCATATAATAAAACTATAAAAAATTATGTGAAAAATAATTTCTAAATCATAACTCTCACTTAATTTTCCTATCACCACACCAAATACCACATAAAATACTCATTTTTCCCTATGTAGGTATATGCATATATATACATGTATATTGACTTGAAAGTAAGCAATCACATCACATCAAAATACGTATTATAATGTTTTATATAAAAATAAATTTTATTACCCAAAAAACAAACAAATAATAAAAAATTTTGCATAATTTGTATTTCTATTTGATTACAATATCATTATAAATATATATATATATATATATATATATATATATAAATAGGTGCAAATATTATTTTGAATTTTTTTCAAATAATTTAGTGACAAAAAATGCACATAATCATAAATTAAGCTCCCAGTTTTATAAGTAGCAAAATAATTTCAACGTGCTAAAAATTAACACAATGAAAATTATTTAGAAATTTTTACCCGCAATTTAAAATTTTTTTCTTTCTTAATAGAACATAAAATATATTTCAATATTTCAATACCTGATAATAATTTTTTTTTTATATTAGATAAATGTGGGCAAATCTAGTTGCAATTCAGAAATTTTATAAATTTTCAACATAAGTAAATAAAAGTAATAACGGTAATTTACGGGCACGTTCAAGAAATTCAGGAGTGTGTCGAGAATAAAATATTTTGAAAAACCACCTTATGCACTTCTTTTCTTAATATAATGCCCCTTGAAGTCCAAGTTTGTAAGGAAATAAAAGTTCCTTGAAGTCCAAGGTTTTTAAGGAACAAGGAAAATTACATGAAAACTTTTAAATTTGCACGCTATATAAATTGATTTTATTGCAGCAGATCGAAAGCCTGTAACTTTAGTTTATTTTTAGTTTTATCTCTTTGCTATATCTAAATTTAAACACAATTATTTATTTTTCTTAAATTCTTAATTAATTTATATTGGTAATTTCATTGTATGTACAAATATTAGTATTATTTATTTTATAAATTTGTATAATCAAATGGGGCCAGGAACACTAATTTAATTATTTATGCACTTATATTATTTTCATAGAAAGTGCAAATTTTCCTATATATAGAAATTAAATTTTTTAGATCACACTTAGCTATTTAGCAAAACGAATTTAATTTAAAATTATAAAATTATTTAGATATAGCTACTTAGGAATTTATTATGTAATTGGAAAGAATTATTATTTTTATTCTTTTATTTTTTTTATTAATACTTAAGTGATTTATATTTGAAATCATATTTATTTTCAATTTGAAATATTTAAAGAAAAGAGAACAAGTAAACGGTTGAAAAAACAAATACATAAAAGTACGTCAGCAGTCAGTTACTGATGTATAGCATATGTTGTAAATACAATTTAAGTATCATGTGTAGGCAACATAATATTTTTGTACATATATGCGACAGGTATTAAGTGGTTATTCGAATATATATTTACAAGTTATGTATTTCATACGTTCTTCATTTATGTAAGTAGATATCCACATGTATACAAAACCGTCTACCTTTTGTATTTTCTTTTCTTATTTTTTTTGTTTTGTAGGGATCTTTTGCAGTATAAAAAAATATGAAGGTTGCCAGATTTAAACAAAAAATAGTAATCGTTTAACAAAGCTTACAAAATTTATATAAAAAAGATTATGATATTAATTTTAGAAAACAAAAATAAATTTGCATACAAAATAAAATGTGAAAAATTCGGCACTTGCAAAAATGTAAGCCCCAACCCCATATAAAATACAATGAGATCGCAACAACAAGCAATTTATGAAAAAACTGTAAAAATATAAAATAAACTAATTTTGAAGTTTCAATTTCCGGTTGCAGTTTCATTGTGTGCCAGTTGCAATTCCATTTCAAAGGCTAATTTTATTTGCAAATGTCAAATTTTACAGTTTGTAGTGCTTCCTCATTGAGTTTAGACTTTTATAATAATATTTAAATGGCATTTCAATTCTCATTAATTAAGTTAATATTACTTTAATTTTAATAACTAATATAAACTCTTTACAGATACAGGAACGAAAATTGTGTCGCACCCTTAATTTAATCGAAGCCACGACGTAAATATAAAACATTGGGCGCTATAAATTAAATTTTGTTTTAAACTAAATATAGCTAAAAACTTTTTTACGTTTGGTAACCTATATATATATTCAAACAGGTAAATACCAATACCTGTTGTTAATTATTAAACCTTTTTCTAAAATGATTTGTTATTTTCCTTTTTTTTTGTTGTAGTTTGTTGCTTTCTTTACTCAATGAAGAATAAAGAGAACGAAAATATATAAAAAAAATTAATGTGTGAAATACGATATACAAGTACAGAAGAAATTAATATAAGAAATTTAACTTTTTTTTTTGTTTTTTAACATAAAAATTAAATTTTAATAATAATATTTTTACAAAAAGAAAAAACTTACTCGTTTTTTAGCAGCTAATGGTTTATTTATTAAGTTTAAATGTGGCTCAAAACCTTCACCAAATCTTTCATCTTCAACTATACCAGGACAATTACTAGCAGCATCCTGTGCCAATTCCCATACATCTTCTGGTATATAAAAACTTAATATTAAACCTAATAAAAATCCCAAAATGAAATAATGATTTCTATTAAGAGTTCTTCTCATATTTCATGAATTTTGAAATTTTTTGAAATCAAAACCAAATAGGAGGATTACATTAAATATTTTTGCAGATCTTTTACTTTTCATTAAAACTTGATTTGTTAATAAAAAAGAAAAAAATAATAATAAAAATATAAAACGCTGAAAAGATCTTTAACTTTCTTCTTCTGTTTAATTTTGCTTCATTTATTATTTTTACACATATTCTTTTTTATATAAAATTCCTTTAAATTATTATTAATTTCAAATTAATATTATATAAAATTATATTTATATTTTATTCTATTAATTTTTATTTCCTTTTTTCTTTATTAATGACACATGTTTTTTGTATGTTTTCTATTGAATATGCTAATAAGAATATTTAAGAAACAGAAAGAAAAAAAAAATTATTTTTAATTCACTACCGGAACGAATTTTCAATTTTCTTAACTAACAAAACTTATTTATTGTGTATTGTTGCCGCAAAACTCGGATGAATGACCACGATCGAATGATTGCTTTCAACTGATCTTTCAATTTTTACAAAACAGCAAATACATTCATTCAACTGAAGAAATGAACCAAAATAACGAACCAACTAACGAAAGCATAAAAGATAAAATGAAAGGTTGAAAGAAAACAAGGCAAAAAAGAAAAGAATCGTGAAAATGTTTTTAAAATTATTTCTTTTTTTTTTATTGTTTATGATTTTATCATTTTAAGTATTGCCATAATAAAAAAAAAATTATAAAGTAAATATGTTAATTTTGTGAAAATTTTCAGTTATAGTAATAATAAAATATCCGTTATAGTAACAATAAAATTCAGTTATAGTAATAATAAAATAAATAGAATTAATGTAACATATAATAAGGTATTTTCATGAATTAAAAACATTTGTTTAAAAATGCCTAATGTATTTTTATAAATGAAAATATATTCCAGTATAATTTTTATTAAAATATTACAAATTATGTATAACAGGAAATTTACTTACGGAAATATCAGAGTGTTTGAATAAATTCAATTGCTTTTAAATTTCTTTTAATTTTATTCGAATATAAAAAGAAATTTGCTTGTTCTATCTATTTGGTGTAAAACTTGAAAAGGCTTTAAAAAGAGAAAATAGTGAAATCAATTCTAGCAAAGAAAAAAAAAATTTATTTAAAAAAAGAACTGAATCAGACGGAAAAGTTGAAAAAAACTTTTAAAACTTTGCAAAACACGTGATAAACGTTAAATTTTAAAATATTTATAAAACATAAACAGTACTTATATAAAAAAGAACATATGTTTTAGCTTTATAATTTGAAATGTTTTTAAAACACTAACTTTTTGTTTACAAAACTTGAAAAAAATTTAAGCATTGAGAAAACGATGACGTCAAGTATTATACCAGTTGCTTTGCATACTAAAACGTCTTGAAGTTTTTTCAAGTTTTAAAAAACTTTTCAAAAACTTGCTTATTAATTGAGAACCTTTTTTTTTGCAGATCTCTTTATTTAAGAAAAAATATGTTCCTTTGAATCATTTGCAATTTCAATTTTAATTTTAAAAAAATTTTTTATTTATTTTTTTTTGCTTTTGCAATATAATCTTAACATAATAAAATTTATGATTAACTTTACATTTTATTTATTTTTTTATTTCATTACTAGCTCACTGATTGATCACTCTAATAAATTTTTGTTCCTGTATTTCTTGCATTGTGTATTAATTAGTGTTTCGAATCATTTACAAATATACAACTACACCTTATTAATGTTCAAATTTCATGGCTTGTAAATTTCGCTTTGAAATTGACAAAATCGCAGAAAAATAAAAACTGAAACGTAAAACAAAGTTTAAAAAACATCGAATTTTTAATTATTTCGATTAATCAATTATTTCTAAGAAAAAAATGCAAAAATTCTTAAAAACTAAAAAAAACTCAGCGAAAATTTTTAAATATTTTACGCAACCCTAATAAATAGTGACATTTATTAAAAAAAAAAAATCAGAAAAACAGAAAGAAAAAAGTTGAACAACCACGGACTGTCATATTTAGACAAGTCAACTTGAAAAAATGCAAGTATTTTTGACATTTAGTTTAGTCATCGGAAATTTCATTGCGGGAGAGTTAGAATAAAAATTTACATTTTTAGATAAATTTTGTTAAAGCCAAAAATTTTATAAAAATTTAGTTTTTAATTCTTTTAAGTTCTATGAAAAAATATTTGCCAAAATGGATAGTAAAGGAAGGAATGTCATAGTTTGTGATAATGGGACTGGTGTAAGTAAAAAATTAGCTTATATGGAGACACAGTAAAGAAATTTTTTTTATTGATTAAAAGGAGAAGAAATTTTTTTTAATGATAGTTTTTGGGTGTATGACACATTTTGTATTCAATTTAATGTGCTTAAAATCAAATATGTATGTTTAAATTTTACTCATATGCATGTATAATTGAAATTTTAATAAAATTTAAAGATAAGATTAAATTTATTAAAAAAAATGTAGTGGATACCAATTGAATCTACCTATGAACGTATAGATAAAATGTTTTTTTTTTTTTTTTTTTTGAATTAATTTTGAATACTGTAGATACTGACCCGCCCTTTTAAGGGTAATTTTTTTTGTATATAATATCGAAAATATAAAACAATAACGAGGTTATGGAATTTTTTTTCTTTAGTTTTTCTTCCATTAATATTCCTACAGTAGAATTGAATTATGTCAGTATGGAATTAATTTTTAATCTAATTTAGAAATTTATAAACTTAAAATTATTAACACATTTCAAAACAAATTTTCATAATGTTAGAAAAATGGTAGGAAATGTGGGCACAAATTCCATATTATTTTGTAAATGGTATGGAATACCTATATATCTACATACATATTTATACAATATGCCGTATGTATGTTTATATATAATATCTAGTATTTTTATACATATGTTCATGTGTATACACATTTATATAGATACACACATTCGTACATACTATATTTTTCATTCAAATTTCTTGGTAAAAAATTAAGTATGCATCACTTAGCCTACATTTTCAATGAAGTCGTTTTTAAAGTTTATTTTCTATACCCAATTATAGATACCATAAAACATGATTTTTTTTCTAATCCTTAAAATAAAACTTAATAATGTTTAAGTAGATTCTCTTAATTTCTTCCTGAATAAAAATTTAATTAATAATTTTTTTAAATAAAAATATAATTAAAATATGTAGGGATCAAGATATTAAATGTACATGTTTGGTAAATAATTATGAGTGGAAAATGTTAAATTTATTTTGGTAAATAAATTTAAAAAAAATTAAATTCTTTTTTTATTTTTTAGTTTGTTAAATGCGGTTATGCCGGTAGCAATTTTCCTGCACATATATTTCCATCAATAGTTGGTCGTCCTATAATTAGAGCCGTAAATAAAATCGGTGATATTGAAGTTAAGGTAAGTTTTTATTAATGAAAAAAATAATATTTAATTTGACCTATAAAAATATCTGAAAACAATTAAAATTCTTACATTAGACAAAAACACAAATTTTATAATAATTATGTCTATTATCGATTTCATATAAAATATATTTTATATCTACTTAAATATTAATTATATATAAATATTAAAAATTTTTTAATTAATTTTCTTTTTTTTTTTTTTATTTCATTTATCAATGAACGAAAATAATAAAAAAAAATATATTTTACAGGATTTACATGTTGATGTAAGTCTTATCAAAAATTTATAAAAGTAAAAAAAAACAAACCGAAAAATTTCCAAAAAAGCAATTGATTGAAAAAAAATAACCTGAATTTAGTTTTTTTGTGTTTAGAAAACCATTTGGTTTTTCTATTTTTTTAATATTATTTTATTTTTGTTTTTAATTTAATTTTTTTTTATAAATATATGATTTTTTATTAAATTTAATGTTATCTATATATTTTTATATAGAATAAAAATTAACAAATTTTTAAAATGTACTTATGTGTTTAAAATATGTGGGTATACCTACTTATTTTTTATTTTTGTTTTGTTTTTCTAAATAAATTATAGATTTATTTTGCTTTAAATTGCTCAAAATAATTAAATAAAAGCTATAGCTAATCGTTTTTTGAAAACTCTGCTATCATTATTAGCTAAATTCTTTAAAATTACATGATTTTTAAAAATCATATGCAAATATAACATTTTCTTATAGAAAAATTATAATGCTATTAAGTATAGCTTGTGTATTATAAATATTGATACACATAGATATCAAATAAATATCGAACTCTTCAATCATCTCCATTTTATATATATATTTATTGGATCAAATTCTTTAATTTAACAATTTGCAATAACATGTAATTTGTTATCAAATCTTCAACTTCATTCCAATTTATTTTCACATATTGAAATTATTTTAAAATTTTATCAGTGAAAGCACTATTTCATTTAATTAAATAAATAATTAGAAATAATGTAATTTTCTTTCATTCTCTTTCAATATTAATATGATTATGTAGATACTTATTAACTGCTCATGTAGATTTTAAAAAATTTATACAAATTTTTATCATTATATCATTAATATCATCTTATTCATATAAAATATTTAAAATTATTTAAATATAATTAAATATGCATTAATTAAACAATTTTGATCGTTTGTCTACTTAAATTGTGCATTTTTATTGAAAATATTCATTTAAAAAAAAGTTTAATAAGTATTCTCTTTCAGAAACATAATTTTCATATTATTCAATAATGTAAAAAACATTATTATCATTTTAGTTAGTTAAACTTACTATATTTGTTTCATTTATTTTTAATTATGATGAAAGAAATAAAACAAAATGATTGTTAATTATTGAATAAAATGTTTAAAAAAGTAAATTATTTTATACAATATTATTTTTTAAAATTTTAAATTAATTCTTTAAGTTTTTCTATGTTAATTCACTGTTTAAATGTTTCCTTTTATGGAATGAAAGGAATCTGATTTGAAAGTTGTAGATTCATGACAATTTGAACAAATTTACATACTAAATTTAAATACATAATATAATATATAAAATTATATTTGTGTATATCTAGAAAACTTTTCTTTAAATGGTTAATTTTTAAATTGTTCATTAAATTCTGTATTTTGTGTTCAAGTTGTTAAGAATTTGCACAAGAATATCGTTTAATTCTTTATTTATTTTCATTCGAATTCTTTATTTTTGTTTTTGTTTGAATTGATCGTCAACACATTTTAAATAATGGTCACATTCCCAAAACATGCCCAACGACACAATAAATGCATGCACAAAATTATGGCTGGAATTATTTCAATTTAGATCAAGAAAATACTAATAATTCAGATTAATCTTACTTTGCTTTAATTTTTCTTGTTTATTGAACATATACTACAATTTTTGTAGTATTTTTGAGATTTCTTCAAAAACAAAGTTGATAACACTTTAAAATATATTCCAGACTTAATTTTTTCATGATGTTTTTTGAAGACAAAAATTGTCATTCTAAAATAAAAATAAAAAATTGTTTTTATAAATTTGCACTTCTTGTTTCTATTTTTAATTTTTCCATTTAATTTTATTATAATCCAATTAAAACTTTTTAAAATTCATATTTAATTGTAAAAATAACTTTTTGAAAAGTAAAAATAATTCATTTTCTTTTTGCCTTGTGTTTTACTTTCAAACTAAAATATTAATAAAAGAGTCCATCCCTGTTGTCTTGTGTGTCATCTTTAGAATTTAATAATAAAATGAAGTAATTTCATATTTAATTGTTTATACATAGTTTTTTTTTTCTTTTTTATGTAATTTAATTTTGAATACTAATACAAAATAGAGTTTTTTTATTACCAATGTACATATTAGTTATTTGGATTACTAATTTTGTTAATTAACATACTATATATGCTTTTGATAATTTAGGATTTAATGGTAGGAGATGAAGCCTCACAATTAAGATCATTATTAGAAGTATCATATCCAATGGAAAATGGTGTTGTAAGAAATTGGGAAGATATGTGTCATGTATGGGATTATACATTTGGTTCATCAAAAATGAATATTGATCCAACAAATACAAAAATATTGCTAACAGAACCTCCAATGAATCCAACAAAGAATCGTGAAAAAATGATAGAGGTAAGAAGGCAAATTACATGAGTGAAAATTTCATGATGTATTTGCAAATAATTTATATAAGTTTTGCAACTTTGCAAATATTTTACGATTTTTCTTAACTTAAAATTAAAGCTTAGTATTTTTTCTTTTTTTTAGGTTATGTTCGAAAAATATGGTTTCCATTCAGCTTATATTGCAATACAAGCTGTATTAACTTTATATGCTCAAGGTTTAATATCTGGTGTAGTTATTGATTCTGGTGATGGGGTTACACATATATGTCCTGTTTATGAAGAATTTGCTTTACCTCATTTGACTAGAAGATTAGATATTGCTGGTAGAGATATCACTAGATACTTAATTAAAGTAATTATTAAAATTAAAAAATTATCTTTTTTCAATAAATGTACAAATTCTCACTTTACTTTTAGTTACTTTTATTGCGTGGTTATGCATTTAATCATTCCGCTGATTTTGAAACTGTTAGAATGATGAAAGAAAAATTGTGTTATATCGGTTATGATATAGAAATGGAACAAAGACTGGCGTTAGAAACTACCGTATTGGTGGAATCATATACAGTAAGAAAAATTACATATCTAAAATTTTATAAATTTAAATAAAATAATATTGAATTTAATTTTAGCTACCAGATGGTCGTGTTATAAAAGTTGGTGGAGAACGTTTTGAAGCCCCGGAAGCATTATTTCAACCGCATCTAATCAATGTTGAAGGTCAAGGTATAGCAGAATTAGTATTTAATACAATTCAAGCGGCCGATATTGATATGCGTCCAGAATTATATAAACATATAGTATTATCTGGTGGCTCAACGATGTATCCTGGTCTTCCGAGTCGATTGGAGCGTGAGATTAAGCAATTGTATTTAGAAAGAGTTTTAAAGAATGACATCGATAAATTATCGGTAAATATGTTACCTGCTTTAAAAATACTAAGAATAAATCAACATAAATTAATCGATTCTTTATTCAAAACAAATAATATAAAATTTGAACTTATTTAAAATTAACAATGCAAATATTATATTTGTGTTTCTTTTTGATTTTAGAAATTCAAAATACGTATTGAAGATCCACCAAGGCGGAAAGATATGGTATTTATTGGAGGTGCTGTATTAGCTGAATTGGCTAAAGATAGTGATGCATTTTGGATGTCAAAACAAGAATATCAAGAGCAAGGTTTAAAAGTTCTACAAAAATTGACAATGCGCACACATTGAAACTGTTTTCATTTTGTTTTTTATTTTTTACTTTTTTAATTTTCTGATAATCTTTTTTTTAGTGTAAACTAGAAAAAACTATTATTAATTAATTTTTTAATTTTTTTTATGTATATTTGTATGATTATAACGTCTTAAAATAATTTAATATAAAACAATAATTGGATGTATAGATGCATTTTTATAATTACAATAAAAAAAAAAAAAACAAAAAACTAAAAGTAAACTATAATGTAACTTATGTAGCACTGTAAAGTTTTCCTTTTTTTTTTAATTTTTCATTGGTGTCTTCTAAAAGAATGTTCATAATGAAAAATCAAATAATGAGAAGAAAATACTGGCTTTTTAAAGAAATTTAATGACTAATACTTAGTAATAAAATATTGATATGTTGGAATATTTCTTTCAAGAATTTTTTTATTCTTATTTTGCCTTATTATTTTTTAATTTAAAATAATTTATGTAAGAATATTGTGTAGTAAGTTGTTGAGAGAATAATATAAATACAAATAATAGCGAAAATATTTTTCAAATAAATATTAAGTAGTAAACTTTATTGTATTAAAAAATTTTTCATAAAAAAAATTTCATTTTAAAAATTTTAAAACGATTTTACACTTAAAGTTATTACCTAGTAAATAAGGTATATATTATTTGTTTTTTTGGTAATAAAAATTTCATTACTTAATTATCACTTAATTATTAGTAATCGTAATTGTAAAATCGAATTCAAAATGTAAAATTTAATTATGAAAATTAAATTGCATAATTTTAAAATAGAAGAAACATACATAATACTTTTTATATATGTTCTTTTTAGATTTAATGCGATCAAGATATAAATTGAATTTTTTATATCTATTTGTAATTTTTTTTTCATTATGAACATTTTTTTAAAAATTACTTTTAAATGTAATTTTAAACTTCCATTTTTAATTTCTATAATATACTTTTTTTTTTTTATTTTTACTTATTATAGAATTTTGTTATCAGATTTTTATTTTCTATTATAAGTAAATATGTTAAAAATTATGATGTATTATTAATTTTATTATTATTATTATTATTATAAATAATATTTCATTTCATTCATAAGTTTCCTGTAATTAATTAAATATTATTCTTTATTTTATATTTCATGAAATCAATGCGTATTTATATATCATGAAATCAATAATATTTTTTTTTTAATTCAAATAATAATTATTAAATACTGGCAAATTATAGTAAAGAAATACAAAAAAATTATATGACAAACTGGAAATAAATTGAGTCTAGATAGATAAAATAAAAACATAATAAAAATTAATAAAAATCTATTAATTAAATCATAAAATAACAATGAAATTTCTGACACTAAACATAGTAATTTAGTATTATGTATAAAAAATTTAAAATAAAAGATGTGAAAAAGAATTAAAAAAATTAAAAAATTAGTTAAAAATACACAATAAAATATTTTAATATATATTGAATAAAAATAAATTGTCTACAGTTCAGCATTCTTACAGAAACGAGAAAAAAGTTTAAAAAGAAAACTTTTTAGTATTTTATTTAGTAACTAAATAATTTATATTATTTCCATGTTCTTTTTTATTTTATATAAAATATATTAATTATTGAAAAAAAAATTTTGATTTTTTTTTATTATGATCACTTACACTGATATATTCTTAGATGAATCGCTTGACTAATTCAAAAATTTTACAATTAAAATGAAATTTGAAACTACATATTGAAAATCTTTATAATTTTAAATAACCTCATCGTCTGAAGTGAGGAGTCAAGTAAGTCTAAAGTGAGGCATCAAGTGGGTAATTAAAACTTTAATTTTGAATTTTTTAAATTTGTCGCGACCATTTTTAAAATATTTAACATAATCAATTCTTCTTTTATAGTCTTATTCAAATGTTAACAGAGATATCTCTTTTTTTCTGAGTATAATCTTATATAATTAAAAGAATGGGAAATATAAAACTCCAAATTTTAAAAATGTGATAGTGAAGCTTTAATTTTAGCTATTTTTAAAGAAAATGACAATCATATTGATATTATAAAGAAAACATTTTTATATTTTCATATTCAATATAAAAAATTTATAAACATTACTTAAAACAATGACAAAAAACTTCTTTTAAGTTAATTTTATAAACATTTAATATGATGACAGTGGATCTCTATCCTTTTCTGAAATTAAAATATCACATTTACCATCCAGTAATAAATGTAATTGCGGTTTAAAATTCTTTAAGAACCCTCTTTCCGAATTACTATGATTGCATAATATGACTGAAATATCATTTTGTATGGCATCCAAAACTTCATGATGTGACATTTCACCCGATAAATATAGATCTGCTTTAGTACCTTTTAAAAGAGATGCACCAGATCCTGCACATATCCCTACACTTCTTATTGCAGAATTTAAATTTGACTGATTCCCAATAGCGACGTGAACAGTTGGTATTTCAGCATGTTTCTTAATAATTTCAATGATATCTTTCAGTTGTGTTGGATTATTTAACGTTAAAATTCGTCCAATCCCTTCATTAGGATTTTCAGGAAATGACTAAATATAAATTTATTTCATTTAAATTAGTTATCATATTATATTAAGAAGAAATATATTATGTACGTTAATTACTTTTATTGGTAATATTTTAGAATAATCAAAAGCAGACGCTAACCAATCATTTACACCACCCTTAGCCACATCCCAGGCGGTATGTGGAGAATATAAAGCAATTTTGTTTTCCAAGCATATTGCTACAATGCGTTCTTTCCATGTTCTGTTATTGGAACCGAAATCGGAAATTAGTAAAGATGCATATGTATGTATTAAAATATTTTCATAAATTTATAGTAATAAATAATTTATATATGCATATAAATATATACATAATTACCTTTGTGTAATCCGTTTCAAAGGGGCAAATATTGGTGGATGATATGAAATAATCATATCTGATTTTTTTTCCAGAGCTTCATTTAAAACTACCTCAGTTAAATCATTTGTGAGAAAAATGTTCTTAATATTTCTAAAAATCAAAATAATAAATTACTCGTCATTAAAAACTTAGAAATTATATTATATGAAGATTTACTTTGGGGTTGCAGGTTCTATTAATAGTCCGACATTATCCCAACTTTCTGCATTAACTAACGGTGCAAACTTTTCAAGTTTTTCAATTACCTGCTCTAATTCCATTCCAGAAATTGATTTGTGCTGGTAAAATCTTGAAAATAAATTTTAATTTTTCTTCGACTAACCATTGTAGGATTTACCTTTGCGTTATTTTTATATTCCTTGTAGCGGCTTTAAGTAAAGTTCTTATAAACATAAATGTAATTTATGAAGTAATTATTTAAAAAAATCTATATTTATTATATTTGTATATTAAATGCAATTAAATTTTCAAAATAAAAATATTTAAGGATTAATAAGAGATTGCTCTAATTCCTATCTGTAGTGTTCAACTTTTCAATTTAAATGTAAATAATCAATTGTAACCACAAAAAAATGAATAATACTGTCGTATTTTCGATTTGACATTTAAAAATTGACGGCGAATTGTATAGCCGGCGTATTTTCTGTTAACTATTTCGTAATTAAGCGAAGATTTGAACCTTATACTGAAATTTTTGAATGATGAGTTACAGAGTACAGTATATAGGGCGCCTTTGAATTTTTCAATCCAATTAGAATATGAAAAGGCATTTAAATTTTAAAATCATAAAACTACTTCTAATAGGAAAAAGTGCTCTTCCAAATGAAATTGAAAGGGAAAATATAATGCACTCTTTATACATAGATATTTTTAGGTCATGTAGATAAAAAGTCTTACTATATTGGAATTTAGACAAAAAAATTACAAAAGTATGTTAAGCAACTTTAACCTGTGATTATTTTGCTATAAGTTGTTAATGTCAAATTTACTAAATATGCAGAACAGATACGTTAATTAAAATTGTATTATGTAGCTCATACTTAGCAAAAATTATTAATTCTTAGCATTTTTTCTAAAATAATACTTGTTTCTTTACTACACTTATTCTAGATATTTTATATACCATTTTTTTGTTTTGCATTTATTAAGATTTGACTGTTAAATACCAGTTGTACTGAAGATCATAATTAATAGAACCTGTTGGTGTTGAGATTTAAAAAAAAACAAATATTAAATTGTTTGTATAATATAAGGTAAATACAATACTATAAATAGGTAAATAATTACGTCTCAGTAAAAATAATATCATTTAAGGAATAATATTCCAACAGTTTAGTCGCTCATAGGTTCAAAAGTTCATAAAAATTTATTAAAAATGAAATTTATCGCATTTTTTCTTACTGCTTTTATATTGATTGTTACCATATTTAAGAATATTGAAGCGGATGATGTTGTTTGTGCAATTCCAGAAGTTTTGGCACCGGTTTGTGGAAGTGATGGTAAAGTCTACAGTAACAAATACGAGCTTGAATGTGAAAATAAAAAGGGCAAGTCAATAACAATTGTGAAACCAGGAAATTGTTAAAATTTTTATATGTACTAAACGATTTATGTAACAATTTATTAAAACAATAAATGAAAATATAGAACAGAAATTTAATTTTTGTGTATTTAAATCTAGTGAATTTCTCGTACTTTTAATAAAACTAATTCAATTTTGAAGGTACATGATATATGCATACATATGAACATATAATTGGAGTGGTAATCGAGTTTTGTAAAGGAAATAAATGGCTTCATGTTCAGCATAAAAGAAAATTAAAAAAAAATAATTAAATTCAGAGAAAAGCTTACCATAAGTATAGGGAATTCCTTTAAGATAAACATTTATTGTTTAGCTCTTCGTTTTTGAAGGAAACAAAATTGTATTTTCCTCATATTTTTAATTTGGCTAATAGTATCCTACCTAAAGTAAGACTCAATATGGGAATACTGTTGAAGTTTCGCTTGATGAAGCACGCGCTCATATGACAATTTCAATAATTTACTTATAAATTTCAAAATTCTAAAATAAATTTAAAAAGTAGATTATGAAAAAGGTGAAATAATGTTGGTACACTAAAAAAATAATAAGGATATAAACATTATAGATATACATACATTAATATATTATAAAAGAATATTTGAAAATTTATATAATAATGAAAAAAACTATAATGGTAAAGGCAATAATTAACTGCACTAGTTGTTAGGTGCAAGAAAGTAGGGAACCATTCGTATTGTAATGAAAATATAGAATAAGCAATATTTTCTTAAAATTATTATCATGATAAAAATAATGTAGTTTTAATATTTGATGAATAACGTTCACTTTATTTTAATTTGACATTTCCGGTCAAAGATTATAAGAAAATTACACTATAATTTTAAACTGAAAACCAATACAGAAAAATAAATTTTCATCCTATTATAAAATTGTTCTTGAAACCTAAAGTGCCATGGGAGCGATTTAAAAATTTAAATAAAAGTTATAAAAGTATTTAAGAATTTTTTGAATCCGTTTTTTTGACTCTTTTACTAGCTCATGTGTAACGTATTTTTTTCTGGTCCATAGCGGGATTTCTGAAACACCTTTATTGGATAAGGAAATTTTTCTCATTTGCAATACTAATTTGAATATTTTACAATAAATATTGGACATTGGTTGACAAAATTTATGATTAAAAGCAAAAAAATTTTCATTCACAGTTTCAGAACTAAAGGTATACTCATTGCTGCATTCAAAAGCGCCACATCACAATTAATAATTATTCAAGTGACTGAGCACTGTATTTTTCGTCCGGAAATGTTGACTTCTTGTGTTCTTGACTTATAATTTTCTATAAAAATTCATTTGTTTCTTCACGTTTTGTTTATTTGTTTTGTTTATTCACTTTCATCTTAAAATTCCTTTTGAATTTTATTTATTTATATCTCTATATATAAATGTATGTACATACATATACATATATATAATATGTAGTTTTTAATGTCTTGACTTTCGATTAATTGGAAGTGAAGATTTTAATGAACTAAACATTTTCGTAAATAAAAATAAAGAAATCAAATAAAAAAAAATTCATTCGAAAGATGTTAAAAAAGAAAAAAGCGCAGGTGGTTTATTTGTATAAGATTGTAGTGCAGTGTTTAGCGCGTGCTATAAATATAAGTAATAACAACTGTAAACCGCTAAATGTACGATTGTGATCCATATAAAAAGTTACTCCAATATTTCATCTCTTTTTGATGCAACACAAATGCAGAATAATGTAAAGAGCCATCAATATCATCACAACAACAACTTTTTTTTCAATTTTGTTATATTTTGTATTTCTTTTTTCTTTTTGCCTTTTACCTTAAAGGCATTAACCTAAAACCGATTAATGAACCTTTTATTTTCCCGTTACTGTATGTATAGGAATATTAACGCACAATTTAGTATATGAACTGTAATTGCTGCATTCTGAATTGCTACATAATTTTAATAGCTGATTAAAATAAATCGAAAATTTCTCTATTTTACGGTATGATAAAGAATTTTAAATTTAATTGCTTAATAAAATCGATTGAAGATCTCTCTATGATGTCTTAATTGCAAAAATGTACTGCATTACGAAAGTTTTTAGTAAATATTTAATAATGTCTTAATTGCGTTGGTATACCATTCAGTAATTAACACTTATAAGTTGAATTGCGTAATAATACGCAGCATTACCCCAATTCCGAAGTCAAAATAATTAATTTAAAATTATAAAAGACCGGGAAATATCCTTGTTTATTTCCGTTTTGACATTAAAGATTTAATGCATCTCAATACTAATGCGTGCTCAAATACGTAAATAGTGAGGAAAAAATGTTATGATAACATTTCGAAAACCGACTCTAAAGTGTATTATAATTGATCATATTTATGTGACAAATTAAGATTCACGTATGAAATACAAATTCTATTATATGTACAAGCATATACACGCTCATACATATACATATATATACATATATATATATATATATATATATACAAAAGAATAGATTATGCGTACAAATATATCTTTTTAAAATCTAACAAGTTTAATAATTTATGCTGAATGTTAAGTCTTTTATGTGTATAGGTTAATGACATTCTTTGTTTTTCTGGCAATCATTGATATTTGGTTTGTGTGAATTTTCTGCTACGATCATACCTAACAATTATGACCGCGTACTTTGCAATCAATTTAATCAATAATATTATTTTATACAACGGGCCACTATGTATTACGGAATTTAACCCTAAAATTAAGTTTATTTTAAATTGTTAGTATTTTATCACGATTATGTGTATAAGTATATATATCGCATACTTTTTATAGACATCGTATATAGTGAGTATATATGTTCAACAATTTATGTGGAAAAATATGCATCGCCTTTTGATGTCCGACTTAAATATATTTAAAAAAAAACTTAAGAAAAAAAGTGAATAATACAGAATCCTTAAATTGAAGTCAAATCATTTGATCAGATAAAGTTATAAAGGTAAGCTGTTATACTATACTCTATATGCTTTCATGTTTTGTTACAACTTCAGTAATCACGATATATTGGAACAACTTCAGCAATAAATATATTGAAAATAATAGTAGTAATATAACAGAGAATGATCGGATAAAGAATAAAAATATATAAAAAAAGAGAGAGAAAAAAAAACAACATTAATCAGAAATGAAAGATCATCATTAAACGCAGAGTAAAGATGTAGAAGCGATTTGTGATGTGATGTTGGCTCGTGCCTATATAGAATTAATATTGGTTTAAAATTGTTATACTTACTATTTTTTTTTGTCTTTATTTTAATTTGATTTCTGGAGGGTTAGTAACACAAGCTGCTTACAGCAGATGATATTTTTTTTTTAATTTAAGATGTTCTTTTTTTTGTATATTGTTGGGGGTTATTTGCCTTTATAAGTTTTTATAGTATTGTTTTTTTTTTTTATAGTAAATCTTATATTTGAATGCTGTATTGTTTTTTCGGCCTCTAGTAAAGGAATGAGTTTTCAAAAGTAAATTGAATTAGCTTGGTGTTCTTATTAATTATAAAATTATTGTATTGAAATGCTTTCGAACTATATAAGAGAATGTTATAAATTATAATAACTATACATGTATATACGATGTATCTTGAATTTTGTTGAAAATGACATTATTATTGAAAGTGTTAGAATCTTGTAATGTATTGGCGAACTTAATGTGCAGTGTAACATGAAATCAATAGTAACTGAAAGATGTCGCTTATTGAACAAAAAAATTATCACTAATATTTTGAAGTTATTGAACATTATATAATGATTGATTGAACATTCATTATTATTTTAGGGTGAAAATTCGTCTGTGTCTTTTGTTTATTTGTAAAAAAATTTTAAAAGTTTTCAAAAAGAAGACAAAAATTTGATTGGCATTTTTCCTTAACAAATTATTTCAATGGAATAAAGTTTTTTTCGGTTCTTTTTTACGTTTGCATTTTATCCTTTAGATGGCCCTTTAGAACCCTGAAATTTTTATTTTTTGACAGTTTATTATGTTTGGAAACGAGATAGTTTTTCAAATTCCTATTATGTGGCGTCTCATTTTTGTCTCATTTTATACATAATATTCCAAATCTTCATTGTTTTTGATAATTAGGATAATTAAAAGAAATTTGATAATCAGGACACTTAACTTTTTTTTGTTAATTGTACTTTATTTTGTTGGATCTTGCGAAACAAGAATTATAGAATAGTAGATAATTGAGAATATTTAATTTATTAAAATGGAATGAATTTATTAATCTACGTATAAATGTTTACTTATTTACATTATGTAGATATAGATATTTAATATAGCAATTATATTTCAATTTTTAATATGAAACTGAAAAGTACAAACTCATCGGAGTGACCAAAAAAAAACTAAAACTTCAAAATTAATCATATAAAATTCCAATTGTGATTGACTTGTTAATATTGTCATTATTATTATTATCATTATTGTAACAGGATCGTGAGCATCACATAAAAAAACAATATACAATTATTTAAATTATAAATTCTGATGTTAAATGGTATATGGTCGAAACTTTTTAAAATAATCATGAATTTTTCACATAAATTTGATGCCAATGACATTAACTTGCATTTTATATCAATTGTTATTGATCAATTTCAATAATATTAAATGGGTTGTTAAATTAAAATTGTGCTTATAAAATAAATGTTCAAAAAATTTTGGATTATAAAATTAAAGTATAAAAATATAAGAGAAAAATTAAAGAAATTTATATTGAATATAAAAAATTTGGAATTTTCTTTACAGCATTTTGTATGCAACTTTACAATAGCAACAGAAAATCAATATAAATTGATTGGTTGATACTTTTGTTAAAAATGATTTCAATATTTCATTTTTAAGATCTTTTTGAAGACATTTTTACGAAATTTATGATTATTTATTAATGACACACATATGTGATGGTACTTAATAAGTGGATTTCATAAAAGAAATTACAGTAAATATAGGAGCAAAATGTGAACACTTATACATACCTGATATTTCGGGTCATAATAAAAATATTGATGATGATTGGCGAATACCAAAATTTATGAGAATGTATATAAACTACTTTTAAATTTATGTTGACAAATAAATTTACATACTTGAGTGACATAAATTTTTTTTTTGGTTATTTTGAATAAAAGTACACATGTACATACAAAATAAATGTTAAATATAATTTCACGCCTACATGTAAATTAAATACAACATTTGAAATGAATTTAGTAAGAGTTGTAAGGTGAAGCGTCCTATGAATTTGACAGTAGTTTTTTAATTTATATTATATTTTGCCTCTTAATGCGATAAATTTTAATAGTAATTTTGCAAAATTAATAAAGTTGGGTCAAACCAATGGTTTGTATTGTAGCACTTTTCCCTTCAGCAAGTGAAAATTCTGCTTTTAAATACAGTCTATGTATACCTATCAAACTATTAAAATTATTTTCATTCATATACAAAACTATTTCTAGAATTGCATATATTTAGGATGACGCATATATGCAGTGTTTGAAATAAAGCAAAAATTAATATTAAAAGGGGTTAACATAATGCTCGATTTTAAGGTTTAATTATGTGAGTTAAGAAAAATAATTATATTTTTTAATTTCATGGAATTTACCGTTAGCTTTTTATGTTTATAGAAATTTGAAAAAGCTTGCGGTTTCGGAAATATAAGGTGTCAAAAATTCAAATTTTACAAATTTCAAGAGGCCATAACTTGAGAGGGGAAGGAGATGGAAAAAAATTTTCTTCTAACGAAATGAACTATTTGTTAATGTCTAAAAGCCCATAAAATTTCAAGCTTCTACAGGCTGGGGTCTAGAAAATAAACGACATCAAAAATTTGGAAAAAACGGACTTTAGATAACGGTAAATTTGAGCGGCCATTTTGTTTTTCTAAAGTTAACCTTTAGTATACCCCGCTAGGGGAAGTAAGCCACTGCCTTTCTGCGTTTGCAAAATTTGAAAAATCCTTATGGTTTCATTGCACTAAATAGTTAAAGAATGGCATTTTTAGGGTTTTGGGGGGGTATAACTTCTAAAGGGGGGGAGATAGGTAAAAATTTTGTTCCACGAAAATAAGTTTCTAGTAAAAATCTATGTACGTACAAAATTTCAGCTTTCTATCTTCAAGGGTGTAGAAGTTTTGTAAACAGACACACGGACGGACGGACGGACGGACGGACGGACGGACGGACGGACGGACAGAGTGAAACTAATAAGCACTTTTTTTTCAAAAATTTTTTGGAAAAGTGCTAAAAAGAGAAATTTCAAATAATACACATAATAGAGAAATTATATTGTATATGACCTATTTTTGCAACATATTACGATTTAAATCGATTGCATTCTATTAACTTTTTTTGAAGGTCAATACGTAATCAGTCTAAGTATTCTAATACGAATAAATTAAAAAAATTTATCAGGACTTCTTTTCTTTAGTCTTATGATCTTTAATAATGACATTTAAAATTAGCAAAATTTTCGACAATATTAATATATGACCTAGAAAGGTCTTTAATAAAAGCTTCTTTTATTGTTCTATTTTAAAAGTGACGTAGGTCAGTCAAATTTTGATTTTAGTGACATAAACGAATATAATTTTTTGTTGTTTGTTTTTATTATTTGATTGAAATCAATAAAAGTTTAGTTTATGAATCAAATTATGTTTTGTGTTTAATTTATACTATCGTGGAGAATATTTTGGAGAAAGTATTTTTTTTTTATTAAATTTTTTCCATTTACTTTGGTATATTAAATTTGTTTTTCTATTCATGATATTAAAAAGAACACGTAAAATATGATTTGCTTATACTATATATACCGTTTGTAAAAAATTTAATAATTATTGGTGAGTATAATTGTAAATAATGAGTTTTTATGTTCTGGTAATTATTCAAAGGTAGTTTTCATGCTGTAAAGTAGATTTAACAAAATAAACTAAATATATTATTTATTACAGTTTTCATAACTAAGTAATTCTTGAGGCAAAATTTATCTTTTGAGGGAAAGAATTAAAATAATAATTCTATTGAAAATAATATGGAAAACTAATTGAATCGAAAAAAAAATTTTCACGTGACATTTACTTTATCGGCAAAATATTTGAAATTCTATTAGCGAAATCTTAAAAAAAAATTAATGTAATAGATGAAAAAAGAAAATGCATTTTGCAAAAATTAACGTAGATATAATAAAATGTTGTTATAAAATGTTAATAAATTCATAGAGAAATCTGTTTTTAAACACAAAATTCCTTGCGATAATCTTTGAGAAATTTTTAAACTAATTAAAATAAAAACTCTC
The DNA here is from genome assembly GCF_029603195.1 of Condylostylus longicornis. Classification (NCBI taxonomy): domain Eukaryota; kingdom Metazoa; phylum Arthropoda; class Insecta; order Diptera; family Dolichopodidae; genus Condylostylus; species Condylostylus longicornis. The sequence continues at coordinate 5,574,724 of NW_026577982.1, forward strand.
ACTTTTAATAATATTTTATAAAATTTAAATTTTTTATATGTATGTTTGTTATATTGCAAATTAATAACGTAGTTTTATAAAATTTTGGTAGGCGAACTATAAAAAAAGTGGACGTTATTATAAACCAATTTATTAATAATTTTATTTTCAAATCGTTTGTATCATTTTCATTGTCAAATCAATATTAAAAATTTATTGACAAGTGTGGGTATAATCAAGCATTCAAAATGAAATTACAAATCATTGTTTTATTAAATTTTTTAGTTTTTGGTGTGATTTGTAATCGGGGTGAGTTTTAATAATTGATTTCGCATTTGTGTTCAAACTTATAATTGCATGTTTTCAATTTAATCACAGTTTTTGGTTTTAAAATACTTTTAATTCAGAAAATTTTTTTGATTAATCAGTGACTAATAAAATGGGAGTTGCTAATATATGTGTATACGATAAAAAATCCGAAAATATTATTAAAATAATTTTTAAAGAATGATTAATTTTGACATTTCATATACAAAAATTAATTTTTACATTCCATAAATATTATTATAAAAATATAGCGATGCAAATAAAATGACGCTCTGCAAATAAATTATTTTTACACCACAAACATGTTGAAAATAATTGTCATTAATATGTGGATTACAACATGACATTACATTACATTATTGCGTCTTACGGAATTGATAATTCATTGTCGTGGTCAAAAATCTTTTGTACCAAAAACTTTAATTAAATTTTTGATTTATTTTTTTTTATTATTAAATAAAAATTAAAATGTGTTAAACTTTACGTTTTTTTTTCTTTCAGATAACATAGAAGATAATGAAAAAAGTGAATTGGAAAATATGAAAATATTTCATATTCAAGGAAGGAAAGTTGATATTGCACCACAATGTATACTCTCACGTAATGCAAGATCAGCTGAATCTAGAACGCCAAATATTATAGTTTATAGATTGGACAACAATAATAATAATAATAGAAGACGAAATACACTTAGGAAACGACAGAATTTAGTACAAAGTGGTAAAAGAAAATACAATGTTTTCAACAATCGTGGTATTCAATATCGTATTGAAATAGGTTCGTTTATAGATCATATAGATTACTTTAATGATTTTTACAAAAAGGAAATAAATTTTTAGATGATGGTGCTGAAAATTATGAAAAAAGTGATGAATATGAACGTAATGAAGATGCTAAAATTGATGTAAAACAAAATAAAGGAGAAACATTATTAAATCCAAGTGAAGCAGAAATAGTAAATGATCCTGCCGTAATAAATTGTATTATAGTAACGAAAAAGGATAATACACCAAATAATGAAAATCGTAGATGGTTTAATTTCTTTGGTAGAAGGCGTAAGAGATCAATAGAAGCTATTAGAAAAAAATTTAATTTATAAAAAAATTAAAGAAAAATTATTTGATACTTTTAATTTAATAGCATTTATTTATTACATAATTTATTTTCTTATTTCTTGTATTGTTTTAATTTAACTTGAATATATTGATTTATATAGAATATAAGGAAATAAAATTTATTTGAGGTTATTTTAATTTTGTTATGTATACATATAACCTTAAATATTATATAGTGCTTTATAGTTACTGCAAAAATATAAATTGGAAGAGGAGCACAGAAGAAAAATGTTGAATATTGAAGAATTTCTAAAGCATGTTACAAATTAAGAATGCAAGTACAGAAACAGCAAGTAAAAATTTCAGTTTCTGTAGATTTGTAAGTATGTGTGAAAAGACTTTATCATTTAATTCAGAACTTTGCGTATATGAATTACCAAAAATCTTCTATATATGAAAATTAATATGTAATTTCTAATGTAGTAATCAATTAGAAAATTTACATAAAAGCTTTATTTTTAGCTAATTCTAATATAAATAAAAAAATATTATAAATTCCATTAGATTTTTAGATAACGAAAAAATATTTTGTTTTTATAATTTTTTCAAAACAATTTTAATTTGTCTTTCACCATTGGCCATATGTTATGGGTCGAGTTTCGCAGTTTTTATGTACTTTTAAAATATCTTTTATAGGCTATGCTTACAAAATATTTCATTAAACTGTATTTAAATTAGGAAATTAGATGCCTTATTAAGAAATTTTTCATGATTTAATATGTTTAATAATTTAAAATGGTTCATAATTGATATTAGACCAAACTATTAAAGTATTGGTACGCAATTTAAACTTTTTTAACTTAACTAGGGTAGTTTTTTTTTAAATTTTTTTCTTACCCAATGGAATTAAATAAAATCAGTATTCCCATGTAGTTTATTTTTTTTAATTTTTTCTCTTTTAAATAGTTAAAAAAAAACATTTTTATTGCAATTTTTTAATGGGACAATTTTTTTTTGTAATTAATACGGTTTAACATACAAATTCATGTTTTACACAAATTAGTACACATAGTTCGATAACTTGTCTCGATGACTTTCTAAATGCTTGATTAGAATTCGGTCAAAGAATATTTAATTAACTCGTGGAGATAAACAGAACTAATATAATATTAAAAAAAATATTTAGAAGATTTAAAAAAAAAAATTATGTTATTGGACGCTAAATGATGATGACAATTCTCTAGGACATTTTTTTGTCAATTTTCAAAATTTTTGCTTTAAACTAGAAAATATATGTGAGAAAAATGTTAACAAGAAAAAAAAATTCGAAAGGAAGTATGTATAAACAAAAATTCTTAAGCTTTTTAAGAAAAAAATTAATTATTCTTCGAATCATTTAAAAAAAAAAAAAACTACATATGTGGATAAAGAATTTATGGCAAAAAAATTATTTAGGATGGTTGTTGAACTACGTGTGATGATATGCAAATAAGAATATTTCAAAAATAACAGTTACAAGTTATACAGTTTATTATAATAGTTTTACGCAAATAATATTTTTATTTACTTTTATTTTTATTGTTTTTTTTTTCTTGTTTTGAATGAAAGAAATAAAACCATTGACAAAAATCTTATATTTTTATTATATATATGACCTTTTCGAATCATACAACTTTGATTATTTAGTTTAGAAATACGAATATTAACAGTTATAATAACTACAATTGAAATAAAAACTATTCTAGTTGAGAGGGTAATATAAATTATTATAAATTATTATAACTTATATAATTATATATTATCAATGTATATATATATACATATATAGTTTATAGCGACATAAACATGACAATTTTTGGAATTACACAAAAAGAACTCCTTTTTTTGAGTAACGTTCGTAAATAGTAAGTTTTAATTTATAATAGCGCCACTGAAAAAAAGTAGTTCGTTTTGTACAATTACAATTGTATATAAACTATGTATATACATAAGGATAATATTATAATTAAATTATTTAAATAAAAAGGTAATTGCGAAAATTTAATTGGTTAATTTTAAAAAAAATGTAAGTGAAAATAAAATTTGTAAATTAATTATGTAATAAATCTTGAAATTCAGATTTTTATTATCTTATGGGCATTACATATTGTTTTGAATATATTACGCTCATTTAATTAACATAAAAAACTAAGATAAATAGTTAATTGAATTGAGTGTAATAATAACAATTGCACGATAGCTTCATTAACCTATCCGCCCTGTCCGACTGTTTATAAAATTTTTGTATATAAATATTTAAATACAGCTAACAGTGGAATGAATATCCAAGAAACATTTTGTACACAAATAGCTTTCTCAATCATCATTTTTGTACAACAACTGGTTTACGCATTCTATTTTTACAAAGTTTTATCCTGTGAAAATAATAAGTTTTTGGCAATTTATCGTGTTCTCTAAAGGCAGAATGATTAAAATTAATCAAATAAATTTCTTAAGGATCTTAATCGACTATACTTTTCAATAGTTAATCTTATTTCTAATTATAATGTTCTTCTACTTCATTAATTGATATCAATATATTTCGGCAAGGAACGTATTTATGACATAATCAATTATTAATTACATTAATTTAAAATTAAATTACGCGAGTGTTAAATCATTTTTCAAATATAAAATTAGATACAATACACTTTTTAAATACAAGCTAATGAAAATTTTAGTATATAAAGTATTTTATCTAAGTGATCATTCTAATCATACGAATTACGAAAAAATTACGGCATCTACAATGTTAAATAACTTAAGAATAACACAAAAGTCATTAGTTTTCAATAAAAAAAAAAATAAGACAAAAAGTGTTTTTTCTTATAATTTTTTTTTTTAAATTCATTATATAATTTAGTGTTGAATGAAAAAAATCAAAAATAAAACTAAAAAATATTTGCATACCAGACTGAAATCTTCTTTAATCAGTAAGATTTTTAATGAAGAAGATCGAAATCTCAAAAGATATTTTTAAATTTCAAAATTTTTCGAAAAATATATATTCGAAATTATTTTGAATTTGCTTTCAAAATTAAGAGATGCAGTAATGGAATTGTCAGCAATTTTATTTCAAAACAATTAGTCTTACGATTTATTGGAAAGATTGTATAGTTAATATGCTCTTAACAATAGTTTCAACATCCTAATGTACTAAACAATCTATGTATGCAGCTAGTTATATAGTTTAAATATCTAATAGATCTAATGGAAATTGTGATTAATCCTTTTATAAGTCTCTATATTTTTTTAACATTTATATTTGCTTCATGTCGCTATATAGTATAAACCTGAGAGTCTAAATATTGAAATATCGAAAACAAATTTCGATTACTAGTCTAAAACAAATTATTATTTTTGACTATAAATTCGTTTCGCGATACATAATAACCTTATTAAATGGGTCATATAAGTTTATTTTTTTTATTTTTTTATAAATATTTTCGAATTCTTCAAATTTTCAAAGTTCAAATACATACATATTATATTTATATTTGGAATAAATTATTCTAAATTTTTTCTTTTAGAGATTTCGTTATACATTTGTATAAATTATACATAAAATGTTTGAATAAATTATGATCAGGTGAAATTCAATAGTTATAGTTGATTTTAAATAAGGCATCAACCTCGTTTTTTTGGTAGTGTTAATGAATCAAATTTAAAATCTGGCCAAAAAAATTTTTTACAGTTATTTTCCTTCTAAAAATTGAGATGCTTATTAAAAAGAAACCTGAAAAGAAACAAGCATTTTTACATGGCATCCAGTTTTTTGACTAATTTGTTTTTTTTTTCAATAACGAAACTATACAAAATATTATAGAATAAAGCAAAAAAATTGTGAATTAAGTAAACATTTAGGCAAAATCTTTGTTAAATGCTATGAAGCAGATCTGTTGGGTATCTTTTAAGATTATTTTTGTTTTAATTTGTGTTTTTGTAAAGAACTTTAGTAAATTTTGACCTTATAGTAAAAAAAATGGTAAAAAGAATTTAAAATTTTCAATTAAATAATTTCTATAATTTTCATTACAAACATTTGGTCGAAAATTTTAATATATTTAGGAGAGGTATTAGCACAGAACGATTAAATTAATAACAATTTGACAATATCTGAAATGATATTAGACAGGATATTAATAATAAAAAATTGTAAATATGTAATTATTATGGACAATATGTCAATATATGTCACGTTGACATATTGTTGACATAAATATTATAAGGAAATATGATTTTTAATTATATAATATTTTGAATTTTGTGTTAAGTGGATAAGCCTAAGTAAATGTTTTTTTGGTTTTATTGAGTTAAATGAAAGACAAACAGACAAAAACAAATTACTACTACAATTTTTTCATGATTCTTTCTACATTCATATATATATAGAAGTGTATAATAAATAATATTGGAAAATGATAATAAAAAATCAATATAAGTATTTTAAAATATGCTAATAAATCTATTATATTTTCAAATGTAATCTTTTGCGTACATAAAACGTTTCCATATTAATTAGACAATTAAATGAAAGCTTTGAATAAAAATTTTGTATAAAAAAAATATAAAAATGTAAATAATTTGTCGTAAAAATTTATTAATTTGACATATTCTTTTCAATAAAATTCTAAAGTGTAACAATACTAAGAAAATAAAGACAACAAAATAATCTTTATTTTGTTCAAAATTTCATTCAAAATATAAAAAAAAAATTTTAAAATCCATTCGAAATGTTTGAAGATATTGTTTTTTTTTTTACATATGGCAACTCTTTCTGAAGGAAACTTTTTTATTTGCAATAAATTTTTTAAGATAGATAACTGCAATTTTAGAATATTATTTATAGTTTAATTTACTTTAATTTAAAATAATAAGGAGGTTCATTTAAGCTAAGAGGACAATTAGAAAATTCTTACCCAAATTTATAAATTGAAATTTTAGTTTATTACTAATTGAATTGTATAAGTAAGAGAAGTAGGTATTGTGATTATCCAACAAAATTTCAGATATGGAAATTTGAAATTAACTGATATGATATTGTACGAGTCCAAGGACTGGGATCCGTATCGTTGGACATGAACAACTCAAATCAAATTTTTTTAAGTGATATTTCATATAGGTTGTGTTTTAATAATTGTTTGTGTTCTAATAACCTATTATTAGCCGTTTTGGGAAAACGGTGTGTGCCATAATAAAAATTTTATTCTTATTTTATCTTTTTTTCTCGTCAGGGAATTAAAATTTCAGCTTTCTTTTTTAAAAGGCTAAAAAATATGTTTCTTAAGGAAAATTTAATTAAACAACCTCTTCTATATGGAAGAGAAATCCAACCTCAGAACATATGGAGAACGAGTCAAGGCAGTGTGTTGGATTATTAATTTACCACTTTCAAGGGGACGCTTAACCATCTGAGAAGTGCTGTAAAAAGAAATGTGGAAAACGATTTCTGATAATTTCTTCAGACCTTTATAGTAGATTGTTTGCGTATTTTTATTTTTTTGAAAACTCAAATAACTTTATTGATTTTTCATTATTAGGTTTTTTTCATATAGAAATTTTGAAAAAGAATTTTTTTCTACATATGGCAATGCTAATTAAGATACATTTATAATATTACTAAAATAGTAATTTATTTTGCGAAAAAATAAAATATAGGTTGAATCACAGTTTCTTTTTGTTATATGTATAATGTATATATTATTATATATATATATATATAGAATTAATTCTTTACAGATGATTATAGTGATCTAATTCATTTACATATTATAAATTTTATAAGAGATCACAGGCTAGTATTCTAATTGCTTCTTTTAAAATGAATAAATAAATGATCTTTAATAATCACCTGAATTTCATATAAATAGTAAGAACTCTACTATAATTTTTTCTGTAAAAATTCTGACATTCTACTATCATCTACAGCAAAAAAAAACATAAAAAATATAGGAGTTGCGTTATTTTATATAAGATGAATTCAAATACAATAATTTTTAATATTTTGCTATTACTTTATTCAATTGTGAGTGCAAATAATGGTAATTAACTTAATTAATTAAATTAGAATTATTTTGAATTAATTCGTATATTATATTTTAGATAATGGTTTATTATTAGAAAATAATAAAACTTCAGTTTTTGCTAATAAACAGCTAAAAATTGATAATAACCATGCTGATGAACTTCCAATAAAATTATCAAATATTGAAAATAATTTAATTACAAATCAGTTTCAACACAATATTAGATGGAGAAGATACAGATCAAAAAGAAAAAGATCTACTGGAGACAGAATAGTTCATAACTTGGTAATCGCAGCTGAAAATGAAAACAAACGAACAGGAAAACGTATACGATTTGAAGATGATAGTGTACAAGGAAAACAATGTAAGTTAAAAGAAAAAAAATAATTAGGGAATATTTGTATCAATATTTTATATTTTAGAGAAAGAAAATTTATGATTAGGGTTTTCTGAGATAAATATAGAGATCATAAAAAAAACTTCAATTAATAGCAATTTGCATTAAGAATTTTGGTTTGGAATACAATTTGTAACTGCAATTCATTCATTGGAGGATCTGCTTCAAGCGAATATCTGAATTTACATAGGAAAAATCCTTAATTTAATTTTATATTATATTTTAGTGAAAATATGCATTCTATCTCCGAAATCTTAAATATTAAGCTTAAACATTATTTTGAATGAAGTTTTTTAGATTCATGGAATTACATAAATGCCAAATTGGAAAACATACCACAAATTTTAGAAATCAAATTATAAAAAATATTTCTTTGATTTGTAAATTTCGAATGATCGAATTGGTTTTTGCTCCATAAAAATATTTATATTTATCTCAATTTATATTATATTAATTTTTAATGTTAAACACATCTTATTATATTTATATTGTAATATTATTTATATTATTTAATTTAATTTAAATATCATAATATTATAATAATTAGTTTTTGTTTTTCTTTTTTATTTTCAAATTAGCACCTATTACACCACCACCCCCGCCACCACCGCCACCACCGCCGCCACCACCACCACCTCCACCACCACCACCACCAATATCTCCACCTCCACCACCACCTGGCCCAACACCACCACCACCACCGCCACCAGTTTCACCACCAGTTTCACCACCAACGGGAACGACACCGCCAACTGGAACAACTCCGCCAACAGCAACTCCAACGGGTACACCTACAACAGTAGCACCACCACCACCTCCACCTCCTCCACCACCACCACCAATTACACCACCAGCACCACCACCGCCACCAGTTACAAGTAAATTCATTTTTTATTCAGAAAAAATTTAAAACCTTGTATAAGTTAATTGAATAAATCATCATTATTTTCCAGCTTCACCAGCAACAACACCTGTCATTCATATTGTATATCCAACGCCCGCCCCCGGTTTATTTAATAAAAATAAGGGATAAAAACGAAAGAAAAAAAAATATATGTATAAATGCATTTTGAAGATGTGTGAATAGTTTTATTTATACTTTAATTACTTCTCAGCAATTTTTTGTATGGATTTTTTTTGATATTTATGCAAAAAATTTGTCGTGATGACGGCTAATAACCATTAGCCAAAAAATGAATACAAAAATATGGTATTTTCTTTGCTCTGTAGCGACACGCAGTTTAAAAGCTCTAATTCCCATTCCTTCACAATATAATCTTAATGTTTTGTGTATAAGTCAGCTTTTGTTCATAACAGAAACTGAAAGTAATATTTTAATAATATTATAACTAAATCAGAGGTTGGAAGGTTGTTTCTTTTCCGAAATTTATAGACCTAGGTATTGCGTTTTCTATTTTGGCAAAATAAAAAATTTTTAATGATATATACAGTGTACATAATATATACAATGGTATATAAGAAACTATTTGAAAATTTAAGCTTCGTATGATATTTTGGAGATAAAAAGCATAATTTTTACTAAAATCTAATTTAAAGTTAAATTTAAGATTTTTGAGAAAAAATTATGTAAAATATGAAAGAAAATTTTAAAACTAAATAATAAAATACACCAAAAAATGCAAATGCTGATTTTTTATAATATTTTTAAATGAAATAAAAATAAAATGAATTTGAAATTAGCAAGGACTTTAATTATTTTACCACTACCTGGCCAATCACTATCCCAGCCAGTCTCGCCATCAGTTTGAAATGGATTTGAAATTAGTAAGGACTTTAACTATTGCCTCCACCACCACCTTGCCCATCACTACCTCCACAACCTCCACTAGTCTCAACCCCAGTTTGAAGTGGATTTGAAATTAGCAAGGACTTTAATTATTGCCTCCACCACCAGCTGGTACATCTTAAATCTTTAGACACATAGTGCATCGAAATTATTGTTCTTAATTTATACACAATTAATATTAAATTTATTTATACATTTATACATGTCGCGGTCTATATCAAAGTAATGTATGTGAAAAAAAGAACGTTTCGAAAAAATGAATTGTAATATTCGATATAAGTTTCATAAATCCTAGGGACAAGCGCAAGAACTAGTCACTGCGAAGAGATATTAAAATTGAAGTTTTCACATATTCTGAATTAAAAAATTAACTCAAATATAATAAAATTGTAGATAAGTGGTTGTTGAATAGACAGGATGATAATATGCAAAACTATACCCATATTTTTGAGGTATTATAGAAAATTTACGATAAGCTTTTGTGTAAGTATCAAAGTGATTGTCAATTTTTGTTTTTTTTGCTAAATTAGCTAAAAATATTTTTTAGGAATCCGACAACAAAAAATTAATTTTAATATTTACAATGGTGTCATTCAACTTCTTAATAGAATTCGGTCAAATCATAATGATCGGCTGTTGAACGGTAATACAAAGAACAAAAAAAAAAACAAAAACATGTTTGTAAATTAGTTTTTTTTTCCAATAAAATTTAAAAAAAAAAATTAAAACAAGCATAAATATGAATTTTATTTATTTTTGATTTTCATTAAGTTTTTCAACTCAAAGTATAGCTACTTTGTATAATACATTGCGATGTATTCATGTGATAGATGGGAATTTATAAATTTAAAGGGTTTTTTTTATTGTACAGTAAAAATAACATTTAATAAGGGTTTTTTTATTGTACGCTGTAAGATTCAGCCTGATTCGAACATCGAAAAATTAAAGGAAACCATAGGGTTGATGAGTTGACTAATAGAGGTCGGCGATATATTTTATTTGACTTGTACCTTGCTTTGTTATGTTGAAAAAGACGGTCTTCCACCTCTTTGATGGCTGGGTAAGCGGGGCCAGTAGTGATTGGTGTTGTAGGTGTTCAGAAATGGCGCATTCCAAGGAGTGAGAGACGGAGGTGATCGCTATGACTCATCCAGATTTGAGGCTTATGAGTTGGAGTATTCACTGAATATTGTCTCATAAGGTGGAGAGTGAACAGTGTCGTCTTTGACTGGAAGAGGGTGAGACGGCAAAGTATCCTTTGTGCGAGTGTGACGCTGTGGGCCGTTAAAGGCAAATTTGTTTCGGTCGACTATTTTGTGATTCTTTCGTATTGAGATGCGTTAGGAAACCAATTCCTGCAGAAAAAACAGAAAGAGATTCAGACCACCGGAATTTATTATTGTTAAAATTGAATTCTTTAGGCATATTATTAATTTTGCTGTTTAGACAGTATGTTATATATAATTATGCTTCAAAATTAAACAATATTCTGTATAAATATATATATTCGCCAATTAAAAATAATTTCAAGAATTTCAGAATTTTGCCCTATTATATAAAATAGCATACAGGATACCATATTCTTGAATTTTAGCAAATTTTACTTATGCAGGATTTTAAGTAATAGAACTAATAAAGTTATAGAGCTCAACTCTTTAACAAATAAGCAAAACATATGGTGTGTGTTCCATGTGACTTATAAAATTGGACTATAATTATAAGTATAGGTTTACTAAAAAATTTACGATATTAAATATTTTTTTCTTAATTTGTAAGATTATGAGTATATCCTTAAATTATCTCTTGATAAGTTTTTTTTGTGTGACGCTCCGTTTCCGAGATAATTCACCCAGAAATGATTTCTTTTATAAAATATTTCCAGCTTTCTGCCCCCGAGAGATTATACCACGTTACTGGTTCAACCTGTATAGCTATATACTGAATGATAAGTAATTTATACACATTTACTCTATAAAAAAAACTTTAGTGAATAAAATAAAATAATAAGAACTAGAATAAATAACATTACTTTTGGTTTTTTGAAAAGACTTTTCAAATATGCAAAATCTGCTACTCAAATATACGTCACAAATATCTTCGCAATAAATAGGGATTTATTTTTAGAATTTTTAAAATTATAACTAGTAAATGAAATTTTTACTAACTATAATAAAGAAACAAAATTTCGGCTTTGTATTGTGTAGAATAGCAAAAAATCATCAAATAAAATAATTTATTTGTATAAATTATTCAAAATAAATGTAAAATTCGAAAGAAAAACAAAAAAAGAAACAAGAATTTCTTTTTTCAAAACTTTGATTTTTTTTTATTATTTGCGTTAATTTTATTATCTTTTGATTTCAGAATTTCAAATCTTTTCATATAAATAGAAGATGAAATTTCTTCGTTATTTCTTCGTTTCTTCTAATTTGTTGTAATAGGATTCTATCGCCAAAAGCTGGCGATTTCAACTATTAGAAATGAAATTGATTATTTCAATTAAATTTTTGATTGTATTTTTTACGATAGTGTATGGAAATAATGGTAAATTACAAAATAATTATTGCAAAACAAAACTAAATTAAATAATAATTATCATTTTAACAGTTGGAAGCGATTTTGCTGATTTGAAATTGAGCGGATCACCAAATAGAGAAGCCATTTTAAAATCTAACGGACTTTTTCAGCACATTCCACGGAATTTAAATTGGAGACGGAAAAGAGATATTGTACAGAATTCTGATGACAAAAATGTGCAAAATCCAATAAACGAAGGATTAAAAACAGAAGTTCATGTTGAAAAGTATGATAATGTTAACGATGATGGGACGTTAAAACGTAAAGCACGTCAAACGCCACCACCTCCACCACCACCACCACCACCACCTCCTCCACCACCTCCTCCACCACCACCTCCACCACCGCCGCCACCGCCACCACCTCCGCCACCTACACCGCCACCTCCACCGCCGCCAACACCACCTCCGCCACCACCACCTCCGCCAACACCACCGCCGCCACCACCACCCGTATCACCACCCACTGGAACTACCCCACCAACAGGCACTACTCCACCAACAGGCACTACCCCACCAACAGGAACTCCTACACTTCCACCACCACCACCACCACCAGTCACAAGTATAAATGCAAATATATATAAATATATAAACTTTATTTCTAACCAAATAATTTTGTCTTGCAGCATCACCACCATCACCACCTGGAGTTATACAAATTATTATTCCAGCTCCGGCACCTCAATCAATGTTTAACAAAAACAAAGGATAATAAATTTTATTAAGAAACATATTTTGCAATGACTTTTATTACAATTTTTAATATTAACATTTTATGCTACATTTTATGCTACATTTGAAATTACATTATTATTATTATGATTTAGAAACTGCGTAGTATAATAATATTAATATAAAAATTTCACCTCCTCTTCTTTCCTTATACGACATCCATGTGCAGAAATTTTGTATTAAAAATGGTAATTCCTCAATAGTATTTTTAAACTCCGTATACATATATATGTATATATACTAAAAATGAAGAAAAAATAGATTGTAGGCAAAAAATAAGTAAATAAAAGTAGACGTCGACATAAGTACCTTCATGTATATATATATATATACATATATATACATCTATATCTAATTATATATAATAATAATATGTCTTTATATTTTTGAGGATATTTTGCGGTTAATGAAAATCTTTTATTTTTTGGAAGATTTAAAGTGCTTCTTCTTTACACAAAAATTTTGTGGATTCATTTTAAAATTTGTGCACTATAATTAATTTTGTTTGAACATTAAAAACGAGGAAGGAACATCACAAAATTCATTATTTTCCAGGGAAATTAATTTCTTTTTATTCCCCAGGGAAATTAACTTCTCCTTTCAAAAAATTCTGGAATCTGCATTTTTTTTTTGGGTGCTTCCAATCGTGTGTTATGCCCGTTAAAAACTTTAGTATAGTTTGGAATCCTATATTTTTGGTTTAAATTGCTTATGGTGGAGATCGAAAAGGAAGTGAGTAAGTATTACTACGCAAAAACAAAACTAATTCCTCCTCAACAGATAAGGAATATTCCAGCAGATAATATATATATCTAATACGACAGGTACTACTAATAATTCTTGGCTGTTTTCATCCTCTGTCACGACAAATAAAATTGTTCATGTTTGTATAATATAAATATAATTTTTGAATAAAATAATTATTTTTCAGGATCTGATGGATCACCAACCGAATATGTGCAAATTTTAATTCGGTCCCCGCATCATATATTTGTTCAACAAAAACATACGGATACCGCCTATAAGATAGCAAAAACATGATTTACATATTTTTATAAAAATAAGAAATTCAAAAAAACAAAGAAAGCAAAACAAAATTATCTTTTTCCAAAATTTTAACTTTTTTTTTTATTACTTGATTAAATTGTCCTACTCGTATATCTCGGTTATAAAATTTCAAATATTTTCATATAAATAGAAGAAGAGTTTTATTAGTTAAATCTGTTATAACAGGATCTTTTCGTCTCAAAGCACCGGTTACAATAAAGATGAAATTTTTTATTTCTGTTAGATTTTTAATTGTAATATTTACGATATTGTATGAAAGCAATGGTAATTAAAAAAATAATTATTGAAAAAATTCTAAATTAACAAAATGACTGTTTCAAACAGTGAATTCAAATAATTTTTTAATAATTATAAACAGTTGGCAGTGATTTTTCTGATTTGAAATTAAGCGGTTCATTGGATAAAGAATTGTTTTCAAAAAATAACAGAACCATTTCCAATATTACGAAAAAAAATAATGTTAATAAACATGTGCGAAGCGTACAATTTAAGATTGGCGACCGTGATGGTGTTAGCGATAATTCTGCATCTAAACGTGAAGCACGACAAATTTTGCGAACTCCACCGCCACCACCACCACCTCTACCTCCACCACCACCTCTACCTCCACCACCACCACAACCATCACCGCCACCGCCACCACCACCAACACCACCACCGCCGCCACCACCATCACCAGCTCCAGTACCACCACCTCCACCACCACCCGTATCACCACCTACTGGAACCACCCCACCAACAGGCACTACTACTCCAACAGGCACTACCACTCCAACTTTTAGTCCGATATCTGAACCTCCCATAACAAGTATTAATTAGATTTGTTTATTATCTGCAATTTTATTTTTAATGAAATCTTTAATTATTTCACAGCAACGGGAACAATGCCAGTACCACCACCGCCATCACCGCCTGGAGTTATACAAATTGTTGTTCCAGCTCCAGCGCCTCAATCAATATTTAACAAAAACAAAGGATAATAAATTTTATTAAGAAACGTATTTTGTAATGACTTTTATTACAATTTTTAATATTAACATTTTATTTTACATTTGAAATTATATTATTATTATTATTATTATTGCTATTATTATTATTATTAAAACTTACCTTATCTTCCTTTTATGTACGACTGTACGCAGTTATTTTGTATTCAACATGAAGTTTACTTAGTTTTTAAACTGCTATTAAATTTTGGGCATAAAATAACCAAATAAAAGTTGACGTGGACATAAGTACCTTATATATGCCGATATGCATAATTAATTGCATGTTCCTTCTTGCAAAATCTGTAACAATCTATAAAAAGCACAAAAATGAGGAAGAAACGTCGCAAATTAATTTTTTTCCAATGATATTTTCTTCATTTTAACAAAATCCTATTTCTTATTTTAAAACCTTCTAAAATCAGAACTTTTTTTTGGTTTTTTTCCAACTTGCGGTTGTGTGCTATGCATATTAAAAGCTTCTGTTTCGCTTGAAATCCGGTTTTCTTTTGTTTGAATCGTAGATAGTGGAAATTAAAACGGAAATGACTAAGTAACTACGAGCAGACGTCATAATTGCTCCCCTAACATTTAAGAGATATTCCAGCAGATGATATAGCTAATCCGATTGGCACTACTAATAATCCTTGGCTGTACTCAGCGAATAGAAGTAAGATTTGTTTATGTATGTAATTGTATAAAGTAAATAGTATTTTCTGTGCTCATGCGGTGCTTTGGTTCGAGTTACGGACCTGGTTAATGTAAATGTCCGGGATCAAAACCAGTTTATAAAGCTCTCGTGATTGGTCACGCTAAATCTAGAACCAAAATCTAAATACCGTTTTTAAGCAAAATAATTGCTTTTTAGGATCTTAAGGATCATCAGCTGGATTTGTGTAAATTTTAATTCAATCCTCGCATCAATTATTTTTTCTTTTAACTAAAACAGATGGCCTATAGGATAGCAAAAAAATAATTTACATATTTTTATAAAAATAAGAAATTCAAAAAAACAAAGAAAGCAAAACAAAATTATCTTTTTCCAAAATTTTAACCTTTTTTTTATTACTTGATTAAATTGTCCTACTCGTATATCTCGGTTATAAAATTTCAAATATTTTCATATAAATAGAAGAAGAGTTTTATTAGTTAAATCTGTTATAACAGGATCTTTTCGTCTCAAAGCAGCGGTTTACAATAAAGATGAAATTTTTTATTTCTGTTAGATTTTTAATTGTATTATTTACGATATTGTATGGACACAATGGTAAGAATAATATTATTTTCTTCAATAATAACAAAATAATTATTGAAATAAATCTAAATTAACAAAATGACTGTTTCAAACAGTGAATTCAAATAATTTTTTAATAATTATAACCAGTTCGCAGTGATTTTTCTGAATTGAAATTAAGCGGTTCATTGGATAAAGAATTGTTTTCAAAAAATAACAGAACCATTTCCAATATTACGAAAAAAGATAATGTTGATAAACATGTGCGAAGTCTAATCAGAGAAAAACTAAAAACACAACTTAAAATTGGCGAGCGTAATGGTGTTACCAATGATTTTGCATCTCAACGTGAAGCACGGCAAATTCCGCGAACTCTGCCCCCACCACCACCTCCACCACCCCCTCCACCACCGCCGCCTCCACCCCCACCTCCACCACCTCCACCACCACCACCCCCACCTCCACCACCTCCCCCGCCACCAACTCCGTCTCCTCCACCACCACCCGTATCACCACCTACTGGAACTACCTCACCAACAGGCACTACTACTCCAACAGGCACTACTACTCCAACTGTTAGTCCGATATCTGAGCCTCCCATAACAAGTATTAATTAGATTTGTTTATAATCTGTAATTTTGCTTTTAATGAAATCTTTAATTATTTCACAGCAACGGGAACAATGCCAGTACCACCACCGCCACCATCACCGCCTGGAGTTATACAAATTGTTGTTCCAGCTCCGGCACCACAATCAATATTCAACAAAAATAAAGGATAATAAATTTAACTTAAAAACACATTTTCCAATGATTTTTATTTCAACTCAAGTTCAAATTAATTAAGTCAAAAAGGTCGAAAGCGATGATATGATCAGCTTAACAAGTACAACCATTACTTGTGGTTTAATTTCATTAATTCCAGTTTAAGTTTAAAGTTAAAATTTTTTATTTCAAATTTCACATAATCTTGTGTTGTTATTCATAAAATCCTAAAGCTTCTCTATTAATTTTAAACACATATTTTTAAATGTATAACACATAATTGGAGCTATTTCAAAACAAAAAGAAGAGAGAAAAAAGAATGTGAATGAACATAAGAAAAACGGTCGGGTTATAGGGTCAGTCTTGGATTTTATTCATTCTTGCGTAAACTTATTTAATTCAGTCTCATTAATTTTAACATAGGATTTTTCGCAATACTTTGCTCTACTTGGATTTTATCGTATCGTGTTTAAAAGAAAGTTTAGCGCTATTTTTTTCATGACTACTTCTGATTATTCGGTTTAAATCTAAATTTAGGTTGATTTTGTATAAATAAGAGGAAATATTCTTTCAATAAATCTTTCATAACAATATTTTAGTATCTCAAACAAGTTAACAAAGTAAATTAAAGAATGGAATTGAAAATTTCCTTCAAATTTTTTATCGTATTCTTAGCGATAGTTTATGGAAATACTGGTATAATTAATAAAAAAAAAATATAATAAACCTATAGTAAAAAATTTAACATTTTTTTATTTGTACAAACAGATAAAGGTGATTTTGATGAATTGAAGTCAAACAGTTCGGCGGATGGAAAATTTGCTTTTAATGCTGAAGAAATATTTAAAAGTAGTGATAATTCAACTCCTAGTCACAGAAGAGATTTTATCAAAATTGAGAGTTATTTATCGAATCCAGTACGGAGAAGGCTTATTAGTTCACAAGTTGATGTTAAAAAGGCTAATAACGTTAGCACTGAGGACCCTTTTAAACGGATAGCTCGTCAAACACCACCTCCACCACCACCCCCACCTCCACCTCTACCGGTTCCATCGCCACCTCCTCCACCCCCACCCCCAACAGTACCTCCACCACCACCACCTCCTCCACCACCACCACCGCCTCCACCCCCACCTCCACCCGTTCCTCCTACTGGCACACAACCTCCAACTGGAACTACTACACCACCGACAGGAACTACTTCTCCAACAGCTCCTACTCCAACCGGCACTACACCTACACCGACAGGCACTACTAGTCCAACGCCACCCCCATCCCCTACAAGTATAAAAAAGATTTGCATATAATGTCATTTTTAAGTAAAATAACATATATTTTCAGCAACAACAGGATCGCCAACCGGAGTTGTACAAATTAAAATTCCAGCCGCGCCGCAACAATCTTTCTTTAATAAAAACAAAGGATAATAAATGTCATTAGAAAACGTCTTAATAAAGCTTCTGATTTTAACGATATGCTTTTTTATTAATTTGGCAGAGTTTAAGGGTATAATTTCTTATTTATGTATACGTAAGATAATATTTATGATTTATGTTAATTTCAACCGTTCTTAACAGGTTACAGATTTTAAACAGAATAAAATTGATTAGGTTAGTGAACCGGTAGTTGGTGTTATAAGCAAATATGGACGCATCGTGTGGCAAAACAAGGAATGTGTTTTACAATTTTGTTCAACCTTAATGTTGACGTTTTTTGATCCAAAAGGCCTTAAATGGCAAATGGTTTTGGGGATGGAAAAATTATCTTTTTAAGTCCTCAATTTTATTTTAAAATTTGACGAGAGCTCATAATATTTTCAAATCAATTTTGCAAATGCATTATAGAAATATTAAAATTATTAGTGTATACATAGCTCGGAGTTCTAGTATATTCCTCTTTTGTAAGAGTTTCTCTCTGTGTCAGAAGAGTATGCTCTTTTAAAATCTTTTGACCAAAGTTTATTTACTTGCGCCACTCATCATTTTTTTTATGTTGCGGTATTATTTGAATGGATTTTATACTATTTGCGTCAGTATTTTTTTACAAAATAAATTGCAAGATGGAAATAGGTTCTATTTTCTCTTAATAATTTAAAAAACTGTTTCTAAAATAAATGAAAGCTTTTTGCAATATCATATTAATGAAAGCTTTTATATACTTATAGTTTATTAATTGTAAGTTTAGAATCTGATGTCGTTCAACTCGAAATTAAAATTCAGTCAAATACAGACACATTTTTTGCTTTCAGCATATGATTAAGCAGAAAAATAAAACAAAATAAAAATTATTAAAATATGCGTTACAAAAAAAAAAAACAGTTACACAATTTTTTCTCTAACAATTCTTTCTCCTTCTTTTTACTATTTTTTAACTATTTTAATTAGTTGATCATTTGACAAATAATCCGAACTTTGACTAATTTTATATAAATAAAAGAAGAACTTCTTTCATTTAATCTGTTACTTGCGAAAATTCTAACAGTTGACACGGGTGGTTTTACGAAAAATGAATAAATAATTAAAAATGGAGTTGAATATTTCCGTTAAATTTTTACTCGTATTCTTTGCGATAGTATATGGAAATAATGGTAAATGCTAAAGTGATTATTTTAATATAAAAGACAAAAAAAAAACAAAAAAAAAGCAATTAACAAAATAAATATTAATATTAAAAAAATATTTTATTAAAATTACATGTGTAGTTGAAAGTGAATTTGATGATTTGAAATTAAGTAGTTTAGCCGATGGAGAAGCTGTTTTGAGTAATAATCATAAAAGTTTTGATATAAGCCCTGAAACTTTAAGTTGGAGACGTAAAAGAGACGTAAAAAATTTTGAAGATGAAACAATAAACCCAGTAAGGAGAGTCAGATCACCAGTTGAAAGAGTTGAAGCTAACAAGGATGATGAAGTTGTTGATGATGGCACATTGAAACGTAAAGCACGTCAAACACCACCGCCGCCACCTCCACCTCCTCCGCCACCACCACCACCTCCACCACCTCCACCACCACCACCACCACCTCCACCACCACCACCACCTCCACCACCACCACCTCCACCACCACCACCACCACCTCCACCACCACCACCACCACCACCACCACCTCCACCACCACCTCCGCCTCCACCAGTATCGCCACCTACAGGTACTACTCCTCCTACAGGTACTACTCCACCAACAGGAACTACTCCGCCAACAGGAACTACATCACCCCCGCCACCACCACCAGTCACAAGTATAAATTCAAATACATATAAGTATAGTAGCTTTATTTGTAATTACATAATTTTGTTTTGCAGCATCGCCACCATCACCGCCTGGAGTTATACAAATTGTTATTCCAGCACCCGCGCCGCAAACAGCATTTAGCAAATTTAGAGGATAATAAAATTTATTTAAAAATGAATTTGATGATTTTTTTTTCTACTTATGTTTTTATTAATGTTTGAAGGATAATGAGGGTTTCTCTAAACTTGGTATAAAAATTGCCATTTAATTCAATTTTGATTTAATTAAGCTAAAATTTAATTAAAAATTGAGGTTAAATTTGAACGACGTAAAAAAATTTCAACAGATGTTTGAGCTTAACTTTGAGGTGAATTAAATTCAGCAATGGTTTGAATTTAGGTTTGTAAAGAAGGGCGAATATTTATTCCAATCTTTAATTTTAAAGAGCATTATAACGGTAGTTGTTAATTTCAATAAATAGAGTTCTCAGACATAAATGTTTTGTCTTAGTAACGGTTTAATATTAAGATCGTTTACAAAATATTCCTATTCGTCTTCTTATCTCCTCCATAGTAACAAATCAAAAATATCGCCCAATTTTTAACAAATTGCTTATTTTTGCATAAACCAAAAATAATTTCTATTTAATTCAAACAGATGTTTAAATAGATGCCATACATTCGTTATCTCGAAAATTATGAGAGATTAATTAAATCATTTGAGGTTTGCCTCTCCTCAATTATCTATCATTATAGACTTATTTTTATCCACACACTTAATAAGTGTCTAAAATTTAGTTTCAGTGTTACCCTTTTTCATTATTAACAGTACCGTTCCTTTCTAATAATGTTTAAAATGGTTTTTAGAGCATTTCAAAAATATAAGAAAAAAAAGAGCTTTTTATAGTTTTAATTTGTCTGTTGAGTGTCTGCGTGTGAATATAATAAATCTTCTAAACACAGACAACAACGATGTGCTACTTTTACTACGAAGCAGTTCGTAGCCAAACATTATACTGACAAATTAAAACAAATCCTCTTCTAAAACTTTGATTAAACATAATTAAAAAATTTCATTTTGGAAAGAATTGCTCCAATGTTTCCAATAAAAAAATCTGATGTGATCAGCACATAATCGACCACAATTTGTATTGTCTAGTTAAGTGAAAATATTACGGAATATTGTAAAAATGCCTGTTAAATATTTCTTTTTTTAGGGCGTTAGTAAGCTTTTAGTTTACACAAAATGTAAATTTGGCTCTTAGTAGAGTTTCGCTTTGTGTAACCCGAATTCTCTGAAATGTTTCTCGTTTCGTCTTGTTTGTTCAACAAAGTTCGTTTTGGGAACAACTAGAACTCAAATATCAAATTTCAAGAAAATCCATCAATCCGTTCCGTAGATATGGTAAAAAATGTAAAATCGGCCCTCAGATCAGTTTCCAAAATCTGATTTCTTCAAAAAATTTTCATTGTTTTAACATCTCGAATGGAAATATTAAATTTAAATGAATAAACGTCCAATTGCTGACGCACGATTTCTTTCAAAAGTTAGAAGTTGCCCGCACGATCGAGCAAAGCTTTTATATGAAGTTTCAAGTAAATCAGTTGAATATTTTCTTCATAATGATCAAAAAGTAAAACCGGCTCGCTAAAAAGTTCAGTTCCCGAGGCCTGATATATCCCAAAAGTTGATGAATCTGTGCCACTGTCAAAATAAACTTACATATAAAATTCCATCAAAATCGGTTCAGCCGAACATGAGATACACGCGTGCACACACAGACAGACAAACCGACAGATTGCTCAAAATAGTTTATTTACACTTCCCTAACCATGGAAAAGTGCGTTCCCACCCAAAATTCGATATCGGTAAAACGTCTGCGAATACCTACATACATGTTTCTTATCAATAGTTCTTTCCAATTTCTATATTTTGTCCTAAAAGTATGCAATAGTTTCAGCATATTATTGCGAGCAACTTAAATAGAATAATATTGATTTTTGTAAAACTATTTTTACTTGCTCATAATCATACGAGTAAGTTTCTTTTTGACAAACGAACGTAAAAATATTCGAAATCGGTATTCTGCGTTGGAAAATGACATTGATAGATCTCTGTTTCGGCGTTTTGAATGAAAAAATTAATCTTATATATATTCATTAGTATACAAATAAGTTTAGTATAAACTCTTAACAAAAAACAGGGCGGAAAGCTAAAAATATAAACGCTTAAAATAAGAAAAAAAAAATAGTTATAACGGCAAAAATTAATAATCGTAAATTCTTGTATCTTATATAGATAGAAACAAAGATACGATAAAAATATGAAATTCTTTATAAATTTTTTGTTTTGCCAATAATATATTTGACAGGAACAAACACACATAAAAAAAAACAAAAGAAAAAACAAAAAAACACAAAACAAAAACAGCTTCACTATGCCTGAAAGTTTAAAATCTTTGAAAAATTAATAAATCAAATTTTCTTTCTTCATCAGATTCGGTACGTTTGAGATATTCTTATAGATTGTACCGCTGAGTATAAGGCATGAATTTGAAGTACTCTCCCAAGCCTATATTTTCTACTGAGCTTGTTTTACCAGTAGTCAATCCTTCTCAGCCATTTTTCCGATAAGGCGAAGTCTGTACTCTTTTTTCTCGTCAGAAATCGCTGCATCTTGCGTTGGTCAATGTATAAAGAATACATGAATTTTTAATTTTAATATAAAAGACATTTTATGTAATCAGTATTAAATAATGGGAAACATTGTTAACTGATTAATAATTTTTAAGTCTAATAACCAATACAATCTCAGCTTTTAACTTAACAAATTAAAATTTTTAATTTCAAAAGATTCTTACATTCTTTTTGCTCATTTCGTTTTTTTTTATTACAAAGACAAGATTAACTAGTTTCACTTTCTTTTTTTTTTTTTCTATTTCCTATTTTTTTATTTTTTTTTCTTTTTCTTTCAATAGAATGCTAATTTGCTTATTTTATTATTACCATTTTAGAAAAATGTTGAACCATTAAAACTTTTAAAAGATAGTTTCTCCTAAATTTATGCAATTTTTTCTTAAGTTAACTACAGTAAAGTGAAAATTAAAATAGTAGCTAACAATTAGTTTTCAAATGTAAACTAATTTAATCGCAAAACACATTTAATAAAGGTGCACTCTACTTTTGATTTGATGAAAATTTAAGGAAATTGTAAATTATTTTATTTGTTTTAATATTATGGCAATTTTAAAGAGAATAGAATTTAATATTATAAAAAATTAATCAGAATTTCTTGAATTAAAAGACATTATATTTTGGTTACACAGAGTGTTTCACATAAGGTAGCAAATAATTTCAGAGATGATTCCTTGATCAATTTCCAGCAAAAACTGCTACGGTTGATTGAATTGGAAGAGTGCAGATATACTCGTTTTCGAAATGGAGCAACCATTGAGAGCTTGTTTTACAGGTGATTGACTGCGCTTTACTTTTGGTGCAGTCAATTTGATCTAATCCATAGTTTTCGAGATAAAGCTTGTCAAATTCAGAATTTTTGTTTTTTTTTTGAAATTTTTTTTTTATAAAACTCGAAATTTCTTGAAAGCTTTTGCAATTATTTTTGTTATTTATTTTTTTCGATGCGCTACGATGAGAGCTAAAAGTTAATCCATATAACATTTTCTTCTATCACTCATAGTTTTGCTAGTACAACGTGTTAAATCCGTTTATATGATTCGAGTGTCTCATAGCAATTGACAATTGTGAAAATATTTCAGATATTAAAGCATTCCATTCGTTTGTTTCTTAAGCTTCGATTCTCCCATACAGGAAATTTATTCTATAGTTCTTCACTATAGTTCTTTTAGTTATTCTATAGTTCTTCACTATAGAATTTTCTTAAAAAATCTTCACTATATCAAATACAACAACTTCTTAAAAAAAAGTAATAGCAAAAAATATGCAAGACAAAGATAAATACACAATACTTATACACTAAATTTCCAAAAGTTTATATGCAATCCCTGGTTTGTTAATACAGACCACACCTTAAATTAAAACCAAACAATGAAGATTTTATAATAGAAAATCACAAACGAAATACAAGTATATAGAAGGAAAATCAATAATCATTGTATGACGTAGAGGGAGAAACTATATAAACAGCATAAAAATAATGTAGCTTTTATCCCTTGATGAAAATAACTAAGTGAAAAAAAAACAGTCTCATCACACCTTAATTACTTAATTTCATGTAATTTATCCGTACAAAAAAGCATCACAAACACCATTAACATCGAATTCTTAATCTCCCTTTACTCGCACACCGAGAATATAACAAAGGTTTATGCAATTCCATTATTCTTATATTATATAAGTATGTTTGTGTCGTAAATATGACTTTGTATTCAATCACCGGGGGTGAGATTTTAACATCATCACCCCATTTTATACCATATCAAAGACTATATTGTTATAGTAAATAATTGTACAATAGCATCATTTATAAAACATATTTAAATATGTAGGGTGTTGTGGGTACTTATGTTATACATTGTTGTTCATGTTGTTAAAAGAAATAATTAAATATCTCTCTAGAGGTTTTAAGATAATTTGAATGAATTGACTTTTTAGATATAAGTACATATACAGAAGTGACTAGCCCTTTTTTCTAGTGTTATGATATGTTAACTTTAATACTTGCAAAATATATGTATATATGTTTATTAGACGATTTGTATACTTAACATAGTAAAATATGTGGTAATGTATATTGTATAAGTTGCGGAACAATTTAAAATTTGAATAATGTTCTAGAAATGAAAATGGTAATAAGTTCAAAATAGCAACTTAAATAGTTCATGTATAAGAAAATATGGATATATCACTTCCTTTTCACAAGAACATTCACAAGAGGCTACCGCGAGATGCCATCATGCGAAATTATTTTTTTAAACTCACTCAAGAAAGTTTTCCTTATCATCTTGAATTAACGTTTACTGCACAAACTGGGTAAATCGGAATTCTTTTTGTGTAGGTTATGGGCCAGGACGCTGAAGAGACGAGCATACATATTTTTGTGTGACTGATCTACTCTGACCGCCAAGAAAACACTCTGGTTTGGGTGTGGCATTCTTAGTATTTCGAAAATCATGATTAATTTCTTGAATATATTTTCGACTATTTGATTGCGACTGAGATACTATAGAAGAGATATATGGAAGAACTACTATAAGCTATAGCTGGCTGTGGTAGTCATGGAAAAGATGTTCCTTTGCCCGTATCCTTCTTCAGGAATCTAAAAGTTAAATATAAATTATTATAATATAAAATTAACTGAGTATTATAAGAGTAAAAATATAGATTTAAATATTCCGAAAATATTTGTCAGAAAGTATGTTCTTTTCTACTGCATCAAAGATATTTTGAACAATAATATGAAAAATTAAATATAAAACATCAATAGACTTAAAATAACCAATTAATCCTAACATTTAACACATTATCCTTTTACGGAATTGGAATAAACAAAACATCGTAGAAGGATCATGATTTTATTATAATTATAACTTTTGTAAGGTTTGTGAATTTTATTGTATTTAAACCGCACCCTCTTTTATAACATATTTTAAAATTTTTGGGTGGATGATGATGATTAACGTATTTCAATTATGTGAAATTCTTATATTCTGGGTTTCCGCATGAATTTTCGCATTTACTTGTATAATGTGTATAGTGTTTATCCTCTTGCTAAGTTAAAATGCTACAAATGCTACAAAGATAATAATAAGGGATGAATAGTGTGATTGGATTTACAAATTATGTTATATTGTACCATATTACATATGGTAAATGAATAGACCGCATTGTCGGTTACAATTAAATTAAAATGTGTCAAGTAAACATACTTACAACAAGAAGATTATAGTTGCAATAGTGATTTATTGAGTTTGGAAACTTTCTGTTGATTGTTAATGGCATCAGGTTATTATTTTTATAAATGAATTATTAATTAGTATTAAGAAACTCACATTTGATAAATTTGGCTTGTTAATCTTTCTCTTTTATTTTTGGTATCTGTTGAACTCTATTGTAGATTGGTGTAGTTAATTGTAGATTGGTGTTATGTCAACGTATGAGTTGGATATTACAATGGATGAGTTGGATATTAGTATATCTTTCACATTATAGCCATTTCTATCAGTTGAGGAAATGAGTAAAAAAATTAGAAATATTTGTAAGTGGGACAATTTTTGATTGACATATGCAAATCGATTGTCACTGCAAAGGTCTCTGAAAAAAACTTTTTATTGGAATGTTTGAGTGGAACGAAACCACCCAAGAGCATATGCAAAAAAATATTTGCAGAAATCAGTAAATAACCCTTTTCTACTGAGTTATCATTAAATAACTCAGAAGAAGGGTAGGTATTTTGCTCTGACTGCAGCGGAATTGTGATTCTTCCAGTCCTCACAAATTGCTCGAGTTCATCAAATAATAATTATTCACCTCATTTGATTCACATAGGAATGTGTAAAAATATTTTTAAACTGCTTCCTAAGCCTTGTTGAGCCTAAAAGAATATACTCGGAGAATAAAAATATTTTTACACCAACTATTCCACTAAATATTTTTAAATTAATTTTTTGGTTCCTTAAAAATCATTATATCATTGAATTCATGATTAATCTGACTTATAAGTTTGTCAAAAAAAAAATTTTGAGCGCACAATGCAAGTCAAATATTTTTGGTGGGAAAATCTATACTAAAATTATTGCGCCATTTTTGCTTATAATATAGCATTCAACTGTTAAATGTTATACGAATTTATAGTAAAAAAAAAAACAATAAAATATAACACTATTGGAACTTAAGAATTACTTTTTATTTTTCTAACACAACTACAAGTAAATCAATTTCAATACCAATTCAATATATTCCAAAAATTTAAAATCTTGGAAATTATTAAATTCCTATATTCCAATTTTATAAGAAAAGAAAGAACAAAAAACAATGAAATTTAAATAATTTATCAAATACTTTTATAAAGTGTGTGCATGTATTTTAACCCCCAGTATGTACGTCATACTGTGAAAACCACTCAACCCTGAAGAGGTAAATGGTCAGTTTAACGATCTTAAAGTACAAATCATTTTCATATTTTTATATTACATATATTTTATACTCATGTACATGTACATATTAACATTTACAAACGTACAAAAAATTTTTTTCTAAGAATTTTGTGTTATAACCTAATTTAAATTATTTTTTTATAAGGATAATAACATTTATTATAACACAACAACATACACTTTATATTTTATTTAAGAAATTCCGGTTTAAACTAGAAATTTTTTTGTTATTTTATAAGAACATTGGATGGTATACATGAAGCCCTTTTAAAATAGATTTAAGAATAAGAAGTTAAAAAATAATTTATTAAAAATAATTTTTTTTTTTTATAATTTAACCCTTAAGAGAAAAACTGACCTCTGGTCAATTTACAAATCAAATGAATTTTATATGCGTTTACCGTATACACAACATCCATATAGTATAAAAGATGTAGAAAATTACTTTAAATACAAAAATAAAACCAGTTAAAGAATTAATATTATATTGTGTATAATAAGCGAAAAATAAGAAGGGCTGAATGAAATTTGACCATCCCATAATAAATGGGTAAAAATATAAATAAAACTGATAATTTTTTTTTATACCCTATACAAAAAATACGTATAATATATTGAATATTTGACCCATTCATAAAATTGTATAACTTTATAAAAATGTAATCTTGGTACTAAACATCACAGAGCGGGAGAGAAAGAGCAAGCAACAATGTAATTTATGAAATTTTATTTTAAAACTGGACAATCCTGGACGCAGGTAAAGCCAACATAAAAACTTGATTTTCAATTTTTCTAAATTAAAATATAATTTATTCAGGGTTTTGGCCTTAATATACGAGTATATAATATGTATATATAGAAAATTAAGAAAAGGAGAAACTTTAATCTTGACCATTTGAAAAATTTCAATTTATTTTTATAGGGTAACAAGTATTATTTGAACATTTGATATATGCCTGTGAGTGTACGTGTAATTTTCAATCAGAATTATTTCCTATATGTGTGCGTGCTTTTTTCTCTGTGTACCATTTATTTTTAATAGGGTGATTGCAGATTATTATTATATGTATAACATATAAAATAATAAAAATATCCTTTTTGAAAAATTTTTAAAAAGGACATTCAAGTTTTATCCCCCGAATATGCAGTTTATATATGTACCTAAATTAAAAATATGTCATACTTTATTAATCTGTTTGCTCTTCTTTTGATTACGTGTAGTGTATATATACACATAATTTGTGTATGTTTGTATATACATAGGAGATTTAAAATAAGGCAACGAGAAAAAAAAAGGGGTCAAACTTAAGGTCAATTTTTTTATTATTAAATTTATTTATTTATTCTTGTTTTCTTTTTATGTAGTATGAGTTTAAGAAAAACATCCTTAAAATTTTATGTGTGAGATCAATGTGTGTTATAAACAATTTATTTACCTGAGTTTTAAAATTTTAAAGTTGTTTTTCTTAATGGTCATTGTGACACAAAGGGTTATCCTTTTAATTTATTGGTGCAGTTTTTTCAATTTTCTTGTCCGGATGGCTTGAAATATTTTCATTGTTGAATCTTGAATTAAAAACATAAAAGACAAGTTAAAAGGATAAAAGAAAACGGGCGAAGAAAATTTTGGTGCAAGAATTACTGTTAATTTTTGTTTTTGTTTTTGAAAACAATAAAATTAGGATTAATGTTGAAAAGGTACAAAATTTTTTTAGTTTTTCAATGCGCATATTATAGACAATATTTTAGACAGGATTAACGATGTGGAAAATTTTAATAGTAAATAAAAATAATTTTTATTTTAAAAATTTTTATTAATAATTTAATTTATATTATACATAACGGTTAATTTTTAAATGTAGGTCTGAAGTCAAAATTTAGTGAATAATTTTCACAATACTAATGATGAGACTCGGATGGTATTCAATCTTATTGCAACTTTTCAGCGTCTCATTTGTAACATTTTTTTCCAAGTGTGAAGAATTTTAGATTTTTAATTTACATACGATTCATTTTAAGACTAAATTTATTTTTTGATTTTGTCTAATGCGTCTCTATTATTTAGCAATAGTTCCCATTTTCCTAGAAGTCCATTATAGATTCTTAAACCGCTCATTTTTGCTGAGAGAAACTACAAACATATGATGCAGCCACCTGAACACGTTGAAATAGTAGTGCGGAATAGTAAGATACATTTGTTTTTTATTCAGATTCGATAGGTCTGCCTCCGGTTTTGTACTGTCGTATATATTAAGTATGATAACTCTTTATTTTAATTTTTTTCCGTATAAGGGTCTTGAAAAGCGAAGAATGTACAGGTGATCATTTAAAAATTTACATTTTAGAACAGTTGTAGACCCGTCGCAGTATGCTGTTTATATGGATGCACTAAAATACAGGTCCTTTAAAGGCTCTTTGGGGCGAGAAAATTTTTCGAAGAAGCTGTCAGAGTACGTCAGAAGATCTCATTATTGGTGGTTTCCAATGATAAGCAATTCTAAGAATAAAAAATTGCAAAAATTTTCTCACACTTCAACTTACACAAACTTTTTTTTCTAATTCAATTTTAGGACACTCTATATAAAGTTGTAAGACATCAGGTAATAACCTTCAATTTGACCTTTTTATTATAAGATTGCATAATTTTAGAATCGTCGTTATATAAAATTTTTTTAATAATCCGTTCATTTCTGTATAATAAATGTTTTTTTGTAATCGAAATTGACCATTGAAGCGATTTTAGTCCACAAAAATTCATAACAAAAGAAATTCAAAGGGTTTTATACCTTATGTATGTAGGTACGCTATATTGTATGAATGTTGCATAAAATTATTTACTTTTTACATGATTTTGGTCCTTAAAGGATAATTATTCTATAGAAGATGTTGATGGTACGATATCCTTCTACAGGATACAAGGATAATATTATTTATTTTGTTTTTAGTCTTATTTTTTTAGGAAGGAGAACAATAGGAAATGAAAAACTTTTACCTGACCATATTACTGTGGGAAATTTAAAATTTATAACGATCACATATTTTTTTTTTTGTTTTTCTTTTTGCTAAGGTAACATAAATTTAAAATATTAAGACTGGCATTCATATAGAACGTTTTACAATTGTGTTGGTTGAAATTTGCTAAAAAAATGGTCAATTTAATACGGTCTAATTATTTTTATGTGTACATAGATAATATAGAATATTTAAGTGTATATGTGAATACAAGTAAACGCGCGGAATTATTGTTATACTTTAGATTCTTCTAACTCTATAAACTTTCAATTGTGTTTAAATTTTCTATTACTTTTAGAAATATGCTTACTTCTACATTAAACTACATTCGGATTACAGCCGAAATCACCACAAATAAAACAAATTATAAAATTAAGATATAAAATTTCGCTAACATCTGAAACTAAGCTAGCCGGACTAAAAAATGGCGAGGAAAAAGATTTAAGTTAGTCGGACTAAAAGAGGAAAATATTTAAATTTTATAAGCATAAAGTAAAACTGAAAATTGTTGCTAGTTATCATAAACATTTTAAATCAAACATATAATCGAACATAATCGAACTTGTTCGATGATAAGTAAACGATAATCAAGCATAATTTATTTAACTGCAAACAGTAGTCTGTACTTTGTTCAACAATTAAAGCTCGATAGCTTAATAGTTCAAGTTAATGTTCAGTCACTCACATTTTCGATTAGGTAGACACTCATATTGTATTCGATTTTTTCTTTAATACTAATAAATTATTGTTTCCCTCTTATGTTGCTTCAAGTTTGAATAGGTAACGCAAATTTTACGTTTCATATAGGCACCTTCCTTTTACACAATTCAAAAATAATAGAAAATACAAAAGCAATATTATTAAAATTCGATTATTATTTTTTACGTTACCAGGATCTTACTTATATGTATGTGTGCCTATATATGTTGTAGTCAAACAATAGAACAATTTTTTTAAACCATATTAACTACCAAATTGAAATAAGGTCACTAAAATAAAATTTATTGTAAAAAAAAGGAAAGAAAGCTATAATAACAAAAAGAAAAGGATAATTTATCCTTTCTTTTTCTTTGTGTATATATGCAAATAAATTGTATTAAAAATACAAAAAAAAACGAATGATTTATATGTGTATGCATTGGAATTAACTGGCTAAAAATAGAGTAGAACAAACTGAAGACCAAAAAAAATAAATTTAGATCAGAAAACCTTGTTTTCTGGTGGCATCTTATTGCGTATTTTATCATTATCCTTTCCGTATAATGAAATAAGTTCCAAGAATGTTTTGAATCGAAATTTCTTATTTCTAAAGAGTTATTTGTTTATATAGAAGAACACATACATTGAATTTGGTAGAAAATCTTGGTAAATGGTGGTGGTACCCTGAATTCCCTTAAATCGGACATTTATTATATATGTATATTCCAATTATCCTGGAATTAGATCAGACTACCTGCAAATTTTGAATATTTTTTTATCTATTATCCTTTTTTTTTGTTTTTGAATGGTCAGTTTGATTTTTTTGTTTTGTTCTTTTGTAATAATGTAATCGTAGTTGATTGTCTTTTAAAATGGACAGTATGGGTTTTTGGTCAGTTGATAATACAGTAGTTGTAGTAGTAGCCGTTTTAGTGTCCATATTTCTAGGTTTATTGTTATAGTTATTGTTTTTTGAATTCTTTAAAATTATTTTCTTATATAAAAAGTTCTAAATGTTTTGTGTAAACTGAATGATATGAAAGCTATAAGAAAGGAGGTAAAAATCGCCTTATGGTCATTTAGAAGTTGTTCCTTTTCCTTTCTTATGTAATATTTGTATTTTGGATATTTCAAATTTAAATAGAGCGCGCAATTTGATTTTGTAACAAGTTTCAAAATATTCGTTTTTTAACGGATATGTTTTTGTTCACACAAAGAAAAAAAAATAAAAAAGTAGAAGAATTAAAAAAAGGTGTTCCAAATTTAGTTAAAAAATTTCAAAAGTTTAGGTCAAGGATTTTATTTAACGGATTTTTTAATATTTTCAAGCACATTGCGAAAATTTTTTAAAAATTGGAAATTCAATTCAATTGTTTT
Source organism: Condylostylus longicornis (assembly GCF_029603195.1). Lineage (NCBI taxonomy): Eukaryota > Metazoa > Arthropoda > Insecta > Diptera > Dolichopodidae > Condylostylus > Condylostylus longicornis. Next base: position 5,607,168 of record NW_026577982.1, read on the forward strand.
CTTATATTTGAAAATGTAGAGGAACAATATCTTCTCCAAGCCTTCTCCGACTTTTTATCTTTTTTTGCCATTTGGTTTGTTTCTAATGATGTTTTGTCCACCAGGTCGCTGATCGCTTCAGTGATCGTTTTCCTGTTTGTTTTTAGTCTTCCATATTCATTTTTTCTTGAGAATTTAATTCAAGAACTTGTTTTGTCAATTATGTTGTAGGTCGCGTTCGAATATGCGGCTTGTTCTTCTTCAATTTATTATTTTATTTGAGTCTAAATTGGTTTTTATTTTCTTATTACCTTTATTCTTTGATATCAGTTCTCTACAATTTGTATACATTTTGGATGTTATTGTTCGATGTAAACTGTGTCTCATTCCTAAATCCAACACGGATAATCTAATTTTTGTTCTTAGTTGTGTTTTAGTTAACTTACGTCCGCTTTAAATATTTCGTGCTCTGTATCTATACTCAAAATAATATCTTCATAATAACAGCTGCAACTATACTCTTATAACAATATAACGTTTCTGTTCTGCCGACCAGCTCAATTTTTGTATGACTTAGCGGAAATGTGGTAAATTTTAATTGACCGCATCAATTTAGATTTCAAATCAACACGAAATTTGTAATAAAATTTTGATCGAAAATTTCTTTATAATTATTAGGCGGCAGTATGCCCGATAAATCAATTTAACACTATTATTCTACACTTATTATAAAAGTGTTGAAGTTAATGATAATTAATTAATTTTAAAATCTCAGAATAGTTAACATCCGTTAGTCATAAATTTTATATTAATAAGATAACCGCAAATAATAATATTTTTAAATCTAAAATAAACACACTGACAAATTATAAAAACAAAATTTTAATATGCAAATTAATTTTTAAAAATGGTTTTGTTTATTTTAATAAAAAAATTTTTTTTTTTGAACTAAGCAAGCTTGTCTGTTTACTAAATTAGTCTAATTAAGTTATCATTTTATTACAAATTATGGTTATAATTACAAATAAAGCTACCGTAAATGGTTATTTTCATTTTATGAATAGTTTATAAAGTGTTTTGTTTTATAATAAATAATGTTGTTATTTTAAATACGTTAAAAACCTTAAGTGAAAGGCAAGAAACTTCAAAAATTTAGGTTATTACTTCATTAAATTTGGGTATATTGTAGATAGTCTTAATTCTAATGGCATTTTATTAAAGAAGTTGTGGGAAAATAAGTCTGAAGAATTTGTTTATCTATATTCGCCAGGTTCGTGACTCGCAAAAAGAAATACGATCCAAGGAACCGCTGTCTTCCACGTGGCAAAACTGGGCATGAACACGGAAGATGACCCATCCCCTCCTTCTTCTTTGTCGTCACAACAACTTCTGAAGAGATCGTTAGCAGGGCAACCCATTCTCTTCTCAATCAAACAGTGCCTAGTCATAACTCCTATCGCAGCATGTCGTTCCTTTTTCCAACCTACAGTTGCTTTGCTGTATTACAATATTGCGTAACAAATCGTACTCAGATGCATCTCCAAATCCTCCTTTCAAGGTAGGACCTCAAGATCGCATAACGGTGCTCAGCGACCTGCACGGTTTGTTGTTATCTTCTTTTACTGTGTAGGTATTTTCTAACTCTCGAGACCCAATGTTCTTAATAATATGTAAAGATTGTCAGATCGTACCTCTATCTCACTTTCATTAGTTAAAAATTTGGTTTACTATGATTTTTGTGCTTTTTAAAAATTCTGCATTTTAAATTGCCTTCCCAATAAACGTTGTTAACTTAAACATTTCTATACGTATGGAAGCTGATACAATTAAACGAAACTATGTACATATATAAAGAAAAAGTGTGGTAGCAAAAATAATTAATGTGTCATTATAAAAATGAATGTGAAAACAGCAGTATAAAAAAACAAAGAAAAAGATGAAAAAGACAAGGTAATTTTATAAAAATGAACAAATTAGCAAAATATGGCAATAGTTTTGTTATTTTTTTGAACATTATCTGTTCATTTTGGTTATAAAAGAAACAAAGTGTAAAAACAAAGATATGGAAGAAGAGAAATTTGAAACTATCATCTCATACCTGTGATGTGAGCTAGTGATCAGATAAGTAAATTTATTTATTTGTTTATTGTTTTGATAATTTTTTTATTTTAAATCATGTGACAAATTGTGAGTAACAGCAAAAACAAAGCGTTGTTTTCTTTTCTTTGAATTTTAACGTTGATTTTTTTCAGGCGTAAAAGAATTCCAAATGAATATTTAGAAATTGTGTTTTAATTCAATAATTTCAATATTTTCAGCTCTTTAAAGTAATTTAAATCTTTAATACTTTCAATTTGATTTCAGTTTGGCAAAGAGAAATTTACATGCTTTTCAATATCACTTCCGGATGATACGAGAGAGAAATATCAATGACAGGTCTAGTAGCAAGTGAATAGAAGAAATCAAGTAAATAAAGCCACTAATTTGACAGATGAAGAAAGTAATTTGACAAATAGATTTTTGGTTGTTTTATGTCTCAGTAATATTTTTGCTTACTTGTAATTGATTTGCACAAAATTTTTGAAATTTTAATTATTCAATGTTGAATGGAACTTCTCTTGCTTTCTTTTAAAAGAGTATTGAAATATATTGAATTTTAAAATTTTGAGAAAATTGTCAACAAAAATGTCAGTGTCAAATTATCATTATGTTAATTTAGTTTATTAATGTTTTTTCATTTCATGTGTGTAATTATGATTCCAACTTAATTATAAAAATGACAATAAAAAAATTATCATAACAACAAATTTATGTTGTAAAAACTAATATTAAAATTAACAAATAAAATTATATAATATTGAAGAAAACATTCAATTATACAATAGAGGTTAGTCGGAGTCAATTGAAACAATCTAATATAACAGCTACATACATATATACACCTAACATTTTATCAAAATGTTAACAGTAGAGAGTTAACCAGCATAACATATAAGATGTATATACACATACGCACATACATATATTACATTCAGTTTATAAGCAGTATATAGAAATTTAAGAAGCGGAAGACGGTATTTTCTTTTAGATCTTTTATTGTTTTCTTTATAAAAATAAAAAAAAAATTAAAAATATTTTTATTTCTTTAAATTTCCGCATAAAGCATTCAATATTCAATGCGACAGTATAGTTAAATGAACTTATAAACAACAATAAACTTATAAATCGTTCTGACAAGTAGGAAAGATGATAAAATATGTATGGATTTATTAACAATCGGTTAACTTTCGGTCACTGAGCTTTCTGATCTAAGCCGCGGAATGGGGAACCACCATGGGTACTTTCCGCCTCAGCTTGACTAGGCAACCCCCATGGTAGGCAGTAATGATGCTAACCATCGTCAGGATCCCGCTGGCCCATCCATGAACGAATCCCATCCATGAGGAATATATAATTCATAATGCGAAAAATGAAAGAATTTAATGCTTTTAACATTCCTACAAATTCACGCATTGAATTAAATATGGGCTTAAATACAAGTACACATATGCTTATAAATGCATATGTAAATTCAAATTTTCAATTAAAATGTGTATATAATAATATGTAATTATGTATTTGTTAAAAAGATGACATCAACTGAAATATTACATTTCAGTTACAGACCTATTGATCCAAATATTATTAATAAAAAATTTTACGATAGTTATTTTAAGTATACGAGATAAACTATATGGATTCTTATTATATAAATAATCAGTGATGCATTAAGTATATAAAACGTGAAATATCTTAAGTATAAGCTTACTTTGTTTCTAAATTTTATCTTTATTTTTTCCACTACATCTTATAAATTATTCAATATGCAATACTTAGTTAATGTAAAATGTATTTCGCATTTTAGAAGCTATACTTGACAATATACAATGTACATACATGTAGGCACATCGTATTTAAAATGCTCGAATTATTACAGAGTGACCATAAAATTGCTCTATCATCTTCTACTATGAAATGGAATACATGTTTACAAACTATATCCAAATTTGAGTAACCAAACCCAACCTCACCCATATTTATTTGTCTTTACTTTTCCTATATATGCACGCGATTATATTATTTTATATTTATATGTATAAAACATTGATAATAATACACAGCATATGCACTTATATATTACATATTTGAAGGAGAGAAGTCAGTTAAATCGACATCTGGGATACACATAAATTTTATCGTTATACTTTAAGAATTAAGAAATTGATCAGAGGAAGCAAAGAAGTTACACGTTTTACATTAACTGCAATATACTGAATACAAATAAGTATATTAAAATCGATAACGAGACAACAACAATAAGAGCATAAATTTTTAGAAGTCTATAATGTAAAGTTGAATTGCTCTTAAAAACAAGATAATGTTGTAATGATTGTCAAAGAAAACGGTAGAAAAAGGCAACACAAAAAAAAAGAAGGCAATAATCAAATTATTTTATACTTTGAAAGAAAAAAAAGATGCCAGTTGTGTGAAAAATTAAAGAAGAAAATTCCCTCCAAAATTCTATAACTGCATATATACACAAACATACATTATCATTTGAATACGATGTATGCATAGTATGTGACACATTATGAATTCTTAATTATTTTTAGTATATAGGTAATACAAAAACGCCTGTATATTACTTTCAAAAAGAAAAGTAAGGAATACACACTAACGTATACCTTGTATAATAATGGTAAAAGAAAATAAGTGGCAAATTGTTAATGATAACGACATATTAAAATACAATGACCTATCATTTTGATAATGATGATGATAATGATTACGTTGATGATGATGATCATAATGATGATGATGTCTAAGAAAAATTCTTTAAAAAAAAAAAATAAATAAAAAGACTAAGGGTAAGACACGAAAAGACAATGCTATGTGCATAAGTACGAGAAAAGTAATAATTTTTTCATCGTCGCGGATGGCTTAATATCACCTTTATTTTTTTTTTGGTTTTTTGTTTTTTTTTTACTCATAATGTTTAAAATGATACCAGTCAGCTCCTTTTGTTTTATTAAAAAAAATTTTTTGTTGTACTAAATTCAAAATGTGCTTGCACTTATGCTGACCGGGTAAAAAAAGGAAATCGCCTTTATAGTGCATACGATGATGTACAAAAATGATATTTGTACTCCAGATATAAAAGAAGGAGATAAAAAAAAACAATGTATTATTTCTTAAAAAATAACGATCACAAAGCGTTCTTTAAAGATAAAATTAAAAGAAAAATTAAAAAAAAAAATTACGAAAAAAACAGACGTGTACTTTTTATTGCAAGACAAAAATTTCACGAATTTTCAATTAGAAAAAAAAATACGCATATGGTAAAATAAAAGAGCGCATTTTTTTTTAGTTTTAATCATTTTCCTGATGTAGTTTTAATGTATTTATCAGTAAAAATTAAAAAAATATTAAGAATATTGTATAAAATCATAAAAAAAAACAGAATAATGATAATTCTAATTGAAAAAGTTTCTTTTTTTTTATTTTAGGAAAACTACACCTATAGATGGCATTGAATTACATTTGTAACGGCTGGCAACGATTTATTTTATTGACGGTAATGCTTAAACAACTGTCTAATTATGATTATTTTTTTTTATGACAAATGTGTTTTATATTAACAAAGCAGAAATCATTTCATATAACTTTATTCATATAAGTAGTGTACATTATTGTTCAAAATATTTGAATTTTATGAAAATTGTATAGGTGCTATGGAATGGATATCTGACGGATTGATCGGTATACTTGTATTAAGAATTGGAAAAAGTTATAAACTCCACTGTTGAAATTTGGGAAACTTCACGAAAAAAAAAAAAACAGATTTTTGATTAAAGTAATTACATACGTATGTGTGTATATCAACGAGGGATGTTTTTTGTTTTTTGAAATAATTCTTACAGAATTGGAATTGAATATTTTATTCAGCATATGCATGTATGTATTTGATTTTACCTGCGAATTGGAATTGGCGAATTAGTATAATTAAATCTAAGATAAACCATTTGTTGATTACAACCACCGGTTGTAATCTAAAAGTAAGCTCTCGTAAATTTATCATAAAATGGTTGATAGCGTGTAGTAAAAGGTTGTGTTTTCAATATTATATTTATATTTTCATTTATGTACTAGCCCAAATTCTGTTTTTCAGACAAGTTCAAATAGATGTTAGAATTGAAATTCAAGCGATTTGAAATTTGATGTTATAAAATATGATGGCTTTTGCAAAATTTCGAAATTTTTCAATTTCATATTCGAAATTCACCATATGATTGTCATTTAACAAAAAATTAAATACCATATGAAATGCTTTTTTGTACTGCAAGTTGAAAATGTGCTAAAATATGATGCAATTGTGCTAAATAAAGGAAAAAATGAGCAGCTAAAGTAATCTATTAATAATGTCTATTATTAATCTATTAATATGTATACAAAGCCTTTAAATTTTAGCTGATCATTATGGATGGAGTAATTTTCACAATTAATTATAGTAATAGAGAAGAATATAAAGAGGAGATAGTAAAAAAGAGGAATTTTACTACCAATTTCCTTCATCTTCCAGAAAAGGCGTAAGTTTTTTACTTAATTTTTTAAAATTGAAAAACTTTCAAATAAAAATTTAGCGTTTAAGATTTCAATGCTATTTCCGGATTAATGAAGAGACACTTCGTAATATTACACTTGATTTGAAAAACAGCTACTCGAAATCAAATCACATGATAAAGTAAAAATGGCTTCAATATGAATAAATTTTTAGTAATTGGAATGTGAACCACCTCGAAATCTTTTTCGAAATTCCAATTCACAAATGTTTCATTTTTCAAATAAGTTTGGATAGAACAATAAATTTCATTTTCACATCTCAAATCGACCGAAATCGGAATATAGAACATGGGTTATAGTTTACTATTGCTTATTCTAGTAATTGTTAATGACAATTTTTAAATAAACTTATTGATCCCAAAAAAAATTCCAGCAGCCTGACTGCGCATGATTACGGTATTTGGAGTATTTATTAAAAATTTCAATACTACAATATTTAATTGAGGTATTGAGAGTACTTTATTAATATTTAATTTATCAAATATTATTGTATTTATTGGATAAAATTTACTTTTTTCCTTAAAAGTCTAAACAAATAACGTATTAGTATTTTATATACATACATACATAAGTATGTATACTTTTTAAAGATAATAACAAATTTTCATTATAATCATTGCCTTTTTTGTTGAAAGCTAATTAATTTAAATAAAATCATAGAATGCTTTCATAAAATAACAGTATAACAAGTTTATCAATTGAAATAAAGTTGACTGTCCTAGAAAACATGAACGGATTGTATATATTTTATCAATAACGCACAAATAATAAGTTACACTAGGTACATATGGTGCCTATGTATTTGTATAATGTGATCATTAATTATACATATCGTATATACATTAATATACGATGAATATTTAGCATAAAACTTTAGTTGATAACAGCATATCTTACCCATTAAAGAAGAATATAAGAGGAATAAACACCTTAAATTATTCAAGAAAATTAAAAAACAAAAAAAAGTGACTAGTTGTAATCAGTTTCATTACTTTAAAATTTTTATCAAATTGGAGCAACCTTACCGTGGGAGAACTTTGTTTTATAATTAAATTTTTCGGTTTAACTGTTTAACTACTATCTCTTTAGAAGTTATAAAGAAAAAGTGGGAACAAAAGAAAATTTAACTAAAATAGATTCTTTTAAGTCACTCAATTTCTAGCGTTAAATTAAATAATGTGTTGTTTGTGTTGGAAAATAATTTCCATTTGTAATACACTGCTCTCAAGTACACCATTCGAAAATATTTAGCGAAATGATAATGAAGTTAATAAACATTTGTTGTTATAGATAGGTAAAAAATTACCCATGATTTAAGATGCGTAATTAAAACACTAACAGCATTATAACGATTTAATATATAAAAAAGTGCTTTCATTGCCGACGTTGAAAAACATTGAAATGCAGACTTTATTGTTACGTACCGTCATTTAATACTTAGAATATAAAAATTTTGTTTCTTAAGAGTGAAATCGTTCTCCTTTTGTATCACATTATGACGCTTTAGTTCTCACTTCGTTTTTTTTCTTTTATTGAACTTCCAATTAATTAAAAGTATTCTACAAAATGTATGACGCGGGATTTTGATCAGCTCCATAAATATATATTGCTTTTTACTTAATTAGTTAAGTAACTAATTTCAATAAAATTGTTCACACCATTGCTGAAACTGTTGTCAAAATAGTATGAGTTCAATAACTAATCTGATCAATAATTTAGAAGCCTTACTTAACTGTCACAGTATTGTCCAGAATAACGTCAATGTCATTGCCTTCAAATTTCTTTTATAATTCTGTTACGATATAATTTTATTTTACATAAAAATTATCACAAGATATTTTAATATACAAAAAAAATTGTCTCTTATTCAAATTAAATAATTTAGGTTTAACTTTTATTCTAGTTAATTATTTTTTTATTATTCCATTCAAATGATAAAAAATTTTGTTGAGCAATCGAAAATTATATGATAAGACTACAGTGTTACTATTTAATCTCCTATATATATTTACAATAAAAATTTACAAAATCACAATAATAAAACCTGAATCTGTGGTCTAAAATAAAGCTTTCTGTGTTGTTGAATTTAATTATAATTCACTAGAATAATGATAGTTTCCCAATAATTTACAGATAACCTACAGGGTTTGAAAATATAAATTTAGTTTGACTAAATTTAAGTGGATATAGATATTGCAATAAATAGAAGAGCTTGTTTCCACCTCTTTTAAATTGCTACCATATTTGAATTTTTCTCCATATCTTATGAACTGCATCTACAAACACTACCTCTACATATTTTCTTATGTTATTGTGCTTCTCCTGATAAGAAATAATGTTATAACATTATAGTTTATAAAGACTAATCTATTATTTTTAGTCCATTATGTTCACTAATTTTGTGATTTGCGCTACTGCCTCCAAAAATAGACGTATCCAAATATCAATCTCGTCATCCAGCAGCTTCAGTGAACATTGCATCCAATGTTGCTCCAATACATATATCGTGTATATATATTTTTGATTTTCCGCTATATTTACTCACTTGGTAGTAGAGATCCTTTAAACTTCTCAGTTTTATTTCCATAATAAGTCCTTTCTGCTATATTCCTTATCGAGAGTATACATAAGCTTCATATAACGTTATTGTTTGAATTAAAAAAAATTTAAAGGTTCGCGAAACTAACATTAACTTGTTGACCTGATTCCTAACTAATGATTTTTTATCTGCTGCTGCTCGAACATAAAACTGGTATTTATATTTAATTGTAATTACTTAAATACTTCCTTTATTTTGGATCCGTACACGTTTGAATTGAATGTTAAATTTAGCTCTTCCTTTGGTGATTATTAGTATTTCTGTTTTAGTCACCGCCAGTTCGAGTCCGTGAATGTTCACCAATTTATTTATTAGTCGCGTTTTATACATATACAAGAAGATTAGTTTGTAATATTTTTTGAATCTATAAGGACATCATTGTGTGATTTTTTTGAACTCAGTTAAAAATTATATTTTTATTTTTTATCATTTATTTTTTTTTTGCAAATAATTTAATTGTTATTTTTGAATTTGAACTGAACCATGACGCAGTTTTAATATTATCAGATATTATAAAAAATTTTTAAACAAGATTTTTATTTTAAATTAAAAAACTTCTTATTTTCCTTTGGTCAAAGTAAATTTACTTACTTAACTTTGTATACATGTGAACCTTATGTATAAGAACAAAAGGTTAAAGATTTCATGCCAGAATGATTTCTCATCATATCGTATAATTGTTCTATGTATAGCAAAGTTGGTTATAAATTCAAGACTCCCTTAATCTTTCAATATATTTCTCATATGCTGACTGTAGTCAGAAATATTATATATTGTGTCATCAGTTGGTGGACCTTTTATGACCTCTTTCTATTTTTATATTATATGTATAGCCTTTAGTATAAAATTAACCATCTTCTTTAAAATTAAATAAAATTTTTATACAGGGAAACCAAATGTATACAACAAATTCAAAGTTCAGACGGATATTCTTGATTATGATCGTTTGTGTAATGATCATACTGTGTCATCATACTATAATGATCATCAATATTGTAGTAATATTCTTGTATAGGATAACAATTTTTATCTGTTTAACATTTTATACGAAAACCTGTTTTTCATTCTTATTTTATTTGTAGTTGAAAATTTCAACCCCTTTTTTCATATTATTAAATAAGCAGTAATTTCCATTCGTATGCTATTTTAGGAAGAGTGAATTCATTGCAAACATTGTGATGCATAATTTAAATGCTAATATTCTATTACAAATTTACATATTTATAAAATGTTTGTTTATGTTAAAAATATTATGAAAATATTGTTGGATGTGTGTATGTGCGTATCTAATAACTGCCCTTACAATTTTTTTTCAAAATTATAAGAAAGTACCAATAACATGTCAACCTAAGTGCTGATTTATGATCTATGAAAATATAAGCAGATTTTTATAAAAAAAAATTTAAAGAAACTAGCATTGATGATTCTAAAGTTTAAAATTCTTAAATTAAAAATTAGGGAACACTGTTATATATACTGTTCTCTCTCAATTAATTTATAATGTTTAAAAAGTTTAATACTTGATATTGTTGTCTCTGACAAAAATAGGGTAAAATTATAATGTCATATTAAAGTGTGTAAATAATTTCGAAAAATTGTAGCATGGGTTTAAAGGTACAGAATTCAAGTTAATGGAAACCAATCTCCGATTTACTTTGTGCAAAATAAAATTGTATAGCTAAATAGCACTGGTTATCGTCTATTTCGAATTTTTCACCATAGAACTTCAATGGGATTTCTTCATAAACAAATTTATGTAATAAAGTCGTCGGAGCAAATCGAATTTTTGAAAACGACGGAGAGAAAGGTTTATTATTCTTCTCTTCTTTGTTTATTTAATTTTAAAAGATTTCGTTCTTGCATTTGGTCCAATTTGCTTTTAATTTTGTGAGCTGAATCACATACATATTAAATTATGCTAGTTAAGCCTTTAATGTACTTATTACAATAACAATCTTGAATTTCAACATTTCGTAGATTAGTTAATTTTCAGGTGACCGTGTGGGGCAAAACCCGCCGAGATACCGCAGCTATTCCTGTCTTATTGTAGCCTGCCCACGCTCACAACTATAATATCCCCGTCTCAACTATAATATAAAGCTGAAGATATCCCCCAGGGAACTAGACAGCAATTCCCATACGCTTAGGAAACCTTGTCCAAAACAATTGCGACGCCAGACAGTAAAAACCGAGGAGTTCTAAAGGATATGCACGGCCTCAAATTTAACATTTACAAAATTTTTCTTCCTGTCGTTTAATTTTACTCGAAATAACGGGTCCAATATCAAAAAATGATGATAAATCCTATTTTCGATCACCTATCACTTATATTTCCATTATTTTCAATCCAATTTTTCAAAAATCATAAATGTTCTTATTGTATTAATGCATAACTACATATGAGCAACCAAAGGTGTCACATTTAATTCTCATGTACCTTAAAAATATTTAGTATATAAAAACAAAAATTAAAAAAACCGAAAAAATTTAATAAAATGACCTTTTTTTTTTTGAAATTATTCTCAAGTTCAAATTGTTTTATAATTCAAGCTGAAATTGACTTGTTTAAAAAATATTTTTCTACAATATATGATGCTTTTACTTCTAACTAAATTATCAAACTACATGACTATGTATAGGTGAATGTGTATAAGAATAACATAAAAAAAATGTGTAAATATTGACCCTGTCAAGGATAATTCTGTGATCAGATAAATTTTATTGAAGGACCTCCGAATATTATTGTTGTTTGAATATAGACAAAAAACGTATATAATAATAATTTATTATTAAGGAAAAAGGATACTCTTTTTTTTTATCGTTATTATAACTGTATGTCCTAAGAGGATAGTATTAGAAAAGGAAAAAAAACAGAAAAAGAAATGAAAAAAGATTTGAGGCTGCTATAACAAAAGGATGATTTGTAAGATTTTTGACTCATTTGCATCATCTTATTGTATAGAACGTCCGGCATTTGTGTGAACCCGGAAGAAATAGTTTTGTGTGGAATAACTGGTAACGTATTACGTGGAAAACTGGTTATACAGATTTGATTTTTTTCTACATTTGCTTATATTTTGAAAAAGATGATGGCTATTAGGAATTTTGTTTGAAAGAACATTCAATTTTTTTTTTGTTTTGTTTTATTAATAATGGGCCTTGGTTCTTTTATTTTATTGTTTCAAAAAAAAAAAAAATTGCAGCCTTTTGTTATTAAGCGAAGAAAATTTATTCGACAAAAATTCGTTAAAAAGGATTGAGATAGAAAAATGGATGAAAAAAATTATTTGTTTTTTTTTTGTTTTGTCCAGGAAATTGTTAACTAAAAAAAAAATTGTAATTTATGGTTTTCATAAATAAAAGAATATTCAAATTTACAGTCATGATGTTTGCACAAAAATTTGTAGAGAATAATGCATTGTACTTGAAATGTACGCTTATTATGTTGAGAGAATTTTACGAGAGAAAAACGTTTTGCTCTTAATTTCGGATTATCTTTTAACCTGGACTCATTGGTCTGTTAGTTAAGCGACGAACTGTTGTAATTTATATGAAAATTTATATTTTTGACATTCTCTTTATTTTTAGTACAAATTTCTTTTCTCTCTCAAAAAGTTGAATCAACTTTACTGCAGAGGTTTTTTCAAAACGTCAAATTTACATACGCATGCTGGAATACTACAATTATATATTATTCTTGTCAAAAAAGTAATAAATGTATCATAACAAAAAGAAAACGTTAAACTTTTTTCACACAAGCCAATGAGTCATCAAGAGGCTCTCTTTGAATTTATCAAGAAGAGAAATGTAATAAAGAACAAAATATTCTTAATAGGACCAGACTGGAAAAATCGGAATTCTGAATTTTTAATAAACACGTTTTGTTTTCGTATTTCAAGATAATAACGTAATTGGGAAAATGTTTTGACAATTTTGACATTTGTTTAGCTAAGTCAAATTACATGTCGGTTTTGAAAGGATGTGTTTGAAAGAAATTGTAATATTTTAATTGTGTGTTGTAAATTCCAAAAAAATTTTATATTATTTTAATATAATTCGAATTAATATTGTAAGTGAAATCTTCTGTACATAAATCTTTGTCTTCAAAAGTAGTTTGACAATATCCGCACAAAAATATCTACATACATACTCATATTTAATGAAATTTTCAGAAATTTTAACTCAAATCTCGTACTTTACTTTCTTAATAATCTTATATACTCGAACAATATTGACATTTTCTTGGAAAACATTGTATTTTTAATTTAATTTATGTTTTATAGTAGATCATTAATACCATAATTGGCATTCATTCACTTCTTATAATACAGTAGCATAACATTTAATGTATTTTTTTATTTTATCATTTTTTATTTTTTAATACAACATTATGTATACTTCAAATTCATATTGGTACCATACACTATGTGTGTTAGTATTTACAAAATAGAGAAATTAATATTCAGGCAATAGAAGATAGTACACATAATTTTCGCTGACGCAAGACCCGATTATCATCGCAGTATACAATTTTTTGTTTACGCATTTTTTAAAACAAAAATAAAGCTAATAAGTTCCATATAATCTTTAACCATCTCCTATATGCATTTTACTTTTATTTTATATTAAATGCTCTCTAAAATCTAATTTTTATAGTCTACTCTCTACAAACATTTAAATACAAATTGCTAATTGTATATGTATAAATGCGTGTATGGGTACTTATAGTTAGAGAAAGGTATACTTGAAGAGTATACGGCATGACTTAAGCAATATCTTCATATACAAGTACTTATATCTATAAAAATAATCTATATAGTATAAAAAAAATTTAAATAATCGTGTTATTATAAATACTATGTATATATACAGAAATGGTGGTTTATACCATGATGATTTGATGAAGAAAACAGAAATTTTTTTATATTCAATTTATGTGCGTTTCTTATGGTTTATAACAAAAAAAAAAAAAAATCTCATCTGTTTTGATGAAATGGAGACAAACGATCTTTTATAAATCAAGTGACAACAGGTAGCCAACAAAACAAAAGTCACATATTACAATGTGTTCATATAAGAAGAGTTCATTTGTAATAATAAATGTGCGGGAGTTGGAGAAATTTTTTTTTTATTTTTGTGCTTATTTTGGCCCTATACAAAAGATGATCCGCACTTAATTTATTATTCTGTAGGTTAATTCACATCGAAAATATCATGATTTTTTTTGTTTTTTTTTTCTTTTTCCAATTTTTATTAAAAAACTTGAAATTATTTGTTACTGTGATGTGCATGCGGTCTTTCATTAATGAATGCTGTCTGGATTTTTTAATTCAATTTAACTATTATAAAATTGTATATATGTAGATGGTGCGATGATGATGATTCTTCATCATGGTCTACTGGTAATAATGATGATAGCGTTGATTAAAATCACGATAAAATGGTATGTTGTATGTTAATAATTATCGTGATAATTGATGATGATGGTGATGATGATGACAATCATTAAAGATATTATACAAAATAAGCATGTTTTTAATGTCTTAATATTGTCTCTGTTAAATGAATTAATCGTGAATTGATAAAGACTTGATGAATATTGTTAAAAATTAAAATTTTTTTTTTTTTTTTTATTGGAGTACCAAACCATATCTGAAATTCATTTTTGATTTTTCTCAAAAGAAACATTGAACTTTGCGCAATAATGGATTTCATTTGGATTGTGTTTTATTTAAGATTTTCTTTACAATAACACTTGTGTAAGCTTATATAGCGTCAATAACCAATAAGAAATGGAATGAAATTATTGAGTAAGTATAGAGTATTTTAAGAGGCGCTTAATACTATTGACAGTAAAGATGACTAATTCAGACTTCCAATAGAGAACTGCCTGGTCTTTTCAAACAGAATGTTACCTATACTAAAATCGTTAAAAATAACCAAGAAAAACTTTTTTAAAAATATTGCCAAAAAATGCCTCGACATTCTTTATGAATTTTATGGCAATAAATACACATATGGATACAAGTTTGGCGCTGAAAAGGATATATAACGCTAATCCACTTGACCAAAGATATATTGGAAGACCGAGGTTAAGATGGGAAGATGACGTTATCGATGATCTAAGAAAAATGGAAATATATAATTGGCAACAAGCGGCAGCAGATCGGGATGAATAGAGGCGTATTACAAATCAGGCTGAGGCTCACATTGGGCGAAATCATATTTTTTCAAACCGCAACAGAGTCATATTTTGTCTTGAGATCTACTTTAATCTAAAGTACCACTTATGGCTTTTCTTTCCTGATTTGTGACCCGGTGTCTTCATTCAAAATACAGCAAATACTCTACAACTGAAAATACTTTTTGAATTCAGTATAAAATCAGTTGATAAGAATCAGTTGGCATCCTTTTCATTATAACAAAACGCGGGTAAGCGTATACAATCTTTAAAAACATTCAAAGCTTAAGATGATATTGGTTTGTAATGCTATAACAACACACATATGTACGTTCATCATTTACAAAATAATTATTTTCTTTGAAATGACCAAAGTGTGAGAAGATTCCCAAGAATATCTGTAAAAAAATTTGTATATTTATTTATAAAACGAATAAATTTGGTTGGTTCATTGGATGGATATTTAAATTTTGTTTGTTCCTTTTTTTTTTTTTTTCCGAACTTTTTTCTCTCTTTTGAATAAACTTCGACTATGGTTCTTCAATTTAAATTGAATTATTTATTTGCGCATCCATTTTCGTCTTCTTCTTTTCAAATTCTTTTTTGATTTTTGTTATTTTTATTTCCATTTAAAAAAAAATTAAGATGAAGAAGAAGAGGAAGAATTAAGGAAAAAGATTTAAATTGAAAAATTAACGCTGTTCGCATAATAAATAGTATAAAGATAACCAGAATATTCAAGTGTTAAAGGTAAAAAAAATAATCGGAATATAAGATAAAAACAAAAATATTTTTAACGCTTAACTTAACTACTGGAAACTGCCCCCTTTTAAAAGTGTATTCAACAAGAAAGAAAACAAAAATAAATACTTGGATTTTGAAAAATCAAAGATGAGAATTTAAAAGACAAATTTATTTAAATTAGTTCTCTGTTTATATCATTCAGATATACAGAAACAGAAACCGAAAAGGGTAAGAGTTAAAAAGAATAATAAAAAGAGTTAAAAAATTTAAAAGAATGAAATTATAACAATAAAAAGATATAAAAGAACAATCATTCCGTAGTACCCGCAACATCCTATATTACATTAGATAGTTGAATACGGGTACGCAATACAGATATTCTTGGTGAAGTAAAATTTTATACATAAGAACATAGGTACGTACCATTGACTATTCCGTACATCATTATTTTAAACATCACTTGTAAATAAACAAATTATGTAATGTACGAAATCATGAATTTTATTAAGATGCATCCGGTTTTTAAATAGTTTTTGTTACTTAATCAGAAGACTTTGATTTAGATTAGAATATTATCAGAAGAATTGATTCAGATCAGAATATTGCGGTTTACGGGTTAGAATGTTTAATCGATTTCTAAAATAGGAAGGAATATTTATAAAATTAAGGAAATTATGAAGCACGATCTTTGATAATGAATCAATTTTCAAAGATCTTAATACAAGTAGGCACTTGGATCCCGCCTAGGCAAACCTGGTGGAAAGAAGGCATTATTTGGTGAGGATCTATCCATTTCTACACTGATGGATCGAGCAGTTCGACGTGGATATATTCTTTCGTCTTCTGGACCACTGCAGCGCATTTCAGGTGAAAGCGATTGCAATAAGCGGAGTTATGCGCTGAGTGGCCGTTAACGGCTGAGTGATATTCTATAGGGGAATCAGCATCTTAACCGACAACCAAGTAGCGATAAGGGCGCTGGAATTAGAAACATCTACTTGTAGAACAGTCCGGAACTAACCTAAACTACCTGTACGTACTCAGAGGCATCCCAAGGTCCTCTTTTTCAGGTAGAATCGTACCATGCCTCGCGAATTCATTTGCCTTGCAGCTTCCTATAAATAATACAAAACGGTGGACGCAATGATGCAATTAATAACCAGTGTGGGGGCAAATAACACAAATCACACTAGAACAAACATTATAATGTTAAATGAATGTGTTGCAGTTCCGTGTTGCAATATGAGATTGACACAAGGTTTATAAATATCAAAAAATAACATGAAAAACTGGTGTGGGTACGTTTCTAAAACTGGTATGTCACATATTGTGTCCCAGAAGAATAATTAAAAAAAAATTAAACATAAGAACAAATCTGGATTCAAATAAAACGAGCAAATTCGGCACTACATTACGGAAATCTATTTTTTGATTAAACTTTTAAATGAAAATTTGTCAAGGATTTGTCTCCTATAGTAGACATATTGAGGACTGTTATAAATTTTCTAACAAAAGTTTAATACGAGTATAGGAACGTTTTCTGACATTATAATTAAAACAATAACAAATTCTTGCATAATGTCATTGCAAATTCTTTTTTAATTAACATGCATAACAATTGGTTATTGATATTTAATTATTATTGAAAAATATCAAAACAAATTTACTTAATTTAAATAATTACCTTGTGATTACTTAATTTTTTACATGTTTTTAATTTTATGATTAATTAATCAAGTTTTTTTATTTTTCATTTGAGTACTAACTATGGTGCAAAGTAAATGAAAGAGAAGATATAGACAATTGTTCATCATTGAAATTTATAAACCAAATCATCAGTACATACAATCTATCAGACCATCAATAACGATCTTTGTTCTAAAAACAAAACAAATTCTATAATTCAGTAGTAATATTTTTTACACCTCTACTTAGCAATCCCAATTATAATTAATGCGATTTGATTGTTAAGGGGTTACAATAATAACAATTATATAATTAATTATATATGTGTATGTACATATATAAAATCTAACGGTCTGATAATTATATAACATTGATTAGTTCTATATAATTGCAATTATATGATTTGTACACCTTCTATTCTTTTGTTTTTGTATTAATTAATAACTACAATTTTTGAGAATGAATTAAAGAAGAAGAGAAGAGGACGCTCTCTTAATACCAAGTATTGCCGTTGTTCACTTTTTTTTTTATTAAATCATCATTGATATTCTTATACATATTAATAAAGTGTTACAATAGCTCCAATACATAATTTTAATTACATATAATGGAATGAAAAACAAAAAAAAAATTTTTCTTTCATAATTTTTAGTATTTAAAAGGAATTAGTCCGCCGTGACCAAAATGAAATTGAAATCAAGAAAATCCATCAGCCTCCAAAAATATTAAAAAAACACGCGATATAATTTAAACTACCTGTTTATGTATATGTATGTATTTTTTAATCACTCATTAAAATTTTGTACATACACTGAATAATTTTATCGCATCAATACGAATATAACATATTATATGAGGATATATATTATATGTTTGTCATATTGTATATTTAAGATGAATTGAAAAGTAAAACTAAATCAATGATTTTGAAAGTGAATCCAATTTAAATACTTTTTATATGTTATTATGTACACATACGTTATATATGAGAGTAGAGTTATTACTATAGATATTTAATTTTTCGTGTATATAATTTGGAAACTTATTATGTATTAAGTGTGTCTGGTTCTCTTTGTGAAAATGTAAGAATATCTGACTATATATTTGTGTATTGTTTCTATTTTAAAACTCTGTTTTTACCAAATTCATTAGGAACGAAGCCAATAAGTAAAACAATTTAAGACAACCAGTCATTACGATCTTATTTCGCCTTATAAAACAGGTCGTCTTTCGTTATAGAAACTTCCAGCTATTGTTGTAAAGGTTCATATTTATGAGTTTTACTCTCTTAATAAAATTTTGTGTATTGAAGCAATGCTTTTCTGATTCTTACTGAAAACGTGGGACCGTCTTTCGGAGTAATATTTCACTCTCTATTTGATATAAGCATTTTATTTAATTTATAAAATTAGTTTACTGAAGGATATTAATATATTTTTCCCTTAGGTACGAATATTTCAATTATTTTACTGCGATTTAACGTCATTTAGACTTAAGTAGTTCGGTTTTACAAAGATTTTTATAGCAGTAATTGCATTCTGAGATTAGGGCAAATTTTCGCAGCAATTTACTGTACTAGATTGTTCTTTGGAAATTAAATTTTATATGCTAGTTCTGTCAAATATTTTCAATTAATTTCCTTATACCTATATATGCTGCACTTTATTTGCTTAACAAATAAACATGAGAGCTATTGAATACCTGCAAATAACAAAAACAATTGAATCACTTTTGATTTCGGAAGCGTTTACAGAAATAATTGTATTTTTTTGTTGTTTTTCATAATTATTTTTCTATTTGGTCGCGTGCTAAATACACTTTTGATTTTTTTACATAATTCATTTTGAAAGAGAGCAAAAACAAAAAAAAACATGCCAATTCTTAAAGATTATGTCCGTGAAAAATCTTGAATTTTTATATTATTTTAAAATACTCTAAACTAAAGATAAGTTTTACAAGAAACCGTTACTTAATAAATTTGTAGTTGTTAAATTGCATGGTATAATAATGATTTTTTTCTCCACCACATTTTAATTGTTTATATGGAGTGTATATAGATGCAATAAGTGCAGTACAAAATTTTTTGGTTGAAAGATTTTAAAATTCACAAAAAAAAAAATTGGTAAATTAAGTATTTCATTCATTTTCAAGATATCTAAAATCTTGACACATGAAATCAAACTGTAAAATCTATATAATATAATGCATTTAAAATTGTTCACGTTAGCAACTAAATTGACATTAATATTAGAGAGCATATTATTGTTGACGTGAGAGAGTATGAAAATTGCGCTTGTTGTTTTGAAAGTAAATGAATATGAAGTATTTTCTTTAACTTTCAGAGACAATTTTAAAGAGCTTGATTACCTAAATACTGCATTATAATTGATTTAAAAATTTCAAATCATATGCAAAAACCAAATTAGTTTTCGATTATTTCTTAATCCAAAAACATTATTTAATATAATCAACTGGCATTTAAATATTTATTTTTTGCTAATTTTCAGATTTATTCTAATAATGAGGATGCACATTTTATAGGAATGTGATAGAAACCTTTACACGACAAGATGTCAAAACGCCACGTTTTAACAAAATTTTATTTTTAATTCAATTGGCAGTGTGCGTTTTAAGCACCTGTTTAAAACAACTGAAAAAAATTTAAAGTAATTATTAATCGTTACTTAATCTGTAACTGTGCTCATCAATAATCATTCATTAACATGCGGTAATAAAAAAGCAACAACTACAAAAAACCTACGTTTTTGTGTGTTTTTTTTTAAATACTCCACATACATATACCACCAATCATGTCAATAGCGAAACCACCAACAAAAATATTTTTCGCTAAAAATATGAAGATATCGAAAAAAACATATTTATAAAATAAGACAAAAATGAAGCGAAAAAAAAAACACAAATAAAAAAAAATTATAATAAAAATCATAATAATTAAAAGGTGAATTTAAGCTAATGCATAATATGTACACACATGGCATATAATTGCAAGCATTGCAAAAAATCCAATAACGCTCATACCTAAAAACTGAACACATAAAAATGCATTATACGGAAAACATACGGAAAACATTATAATGAAAATATCCCAGCCAGCCATCAGGTGAGAATAAGATTCAGAAAAACAAAATCAGCGTAACTATACACAAGTAAGTCATAAAACGGCAACAAAAAGCGAATAAAAATGAAGAAGAAGACAAAAAGTGAAGAAATAAAAACGAATTCAAAACCACAACAAGACACACACACAATAAGGTAATAAAAATCTTTGAACAAAAAAAAAAGCATAGAACGCAAAATATAAAACGTGAAGATTATGCACCTGTTCGCCTCTAACAGCTCTTTTAACTCTGATTTTTAGACGGATGATCAAAATATGAAAAATCAAAGAAAAAATAACAAAAAAGCAAAAGTTAAACAGAAGCTTTTGTTTTAGCGTGCACATTTATTGCTGCTTTTATTAGTAAGTTTTGCTTATGGCCACGCTTTCTGATCACAAAAAAAAAAAAACATAAGAGGAATTCGAGAGTAGGTACCTTGTTTTTTATATTTTTTTCTTGGCTTCTTCATATGATTTTTCTTGTTTTTTTATTGCAATTATTGTAAATTTTTTTTTCTGTTGTTTTTCAATTAAATAAAAATTGAAAATAAAGAAACGAGCATAAAATCTAATGGTGTGTTGGTACGTACCAATCTGTGGTTTATCTTCAAGGCTTTTGTTTTTATAAGTGTTTATTTATGGAAACGTTTCTACAAAATTTAGATGTAAAAATGAATTGAATAAAAATAATAATAGCGGATTATGTAGACAAAATAAAAGGAATGACGGCGGAGGAGGGCAAGTCATTTTTCGTTTATACCAATTCCATGTCTGTGTGCATAGATGAATTATGTTATTTGAATAGGGGTGTATAATAAGGTAGAATAATAGTACATTCATAAAATGTTTCTATACAACGATTGCTTGTAATCATAATTTTAACATTTTAAATATTAAATTTGCAATAATTTTGAAATTAAAATTAAAAAAAAATTTATACAAACAAAATACATGACAACTCTAAGAATATGCAACTACTTTTGGAGTATGAATTAGCATTGAGTTAACTATACCCAGCTGTTAATCCCCCAATTTTCTGATTTGACCTCTTAATAACGTTGAATCAAGCCAATATGGTGTGAAGAAGCACTTTGATCTTGAAAAGGTGATAAACTGCTTTTGAAAATAGTTTACTTACTTGATTATTTAAAATACTTTTATTGCTTTATCAAAATATATTAATTTATTGCATACTTTTAGGATTAAACGGATGCTTAAGTTGAAACAGATGCTTAAGTTAGTAATAAGCTAGTTAGCATTTGCTTTGACGATTTTATTTATTAGTGTCTAAAAGTTGCTAAAATTTCAGACTCCTACAAGTTGCTGTTTGCAAGAAAAATGTGTTACATAAGTTGTGTCTTATGTAACGATTAATTTTAATGGCGTTTTAATATTCAATTGTTCCATGACGCCCTAGAACGAGCATATTAGTATCTTTCTGCTTTTGCAGAATTTAAAAAATTTTTGTTGTTTCATTACATTTAATAGGGCAAAAACAGCAGAAAATTATTGATGATTCTGGAATCTGCAAAAGTTTGATACCTGTTTTTTTATCAAAGTTATCAATAATATCTCTTTGATCACTGACTACATAAGTAGCATAAGTTGTAAAAAGCTGTATGTACATTTCAGATTGGTGCATAGTTCGAGGAGAATAATTTTTAATTTTGCTGCAATTGCATAAAGAAAGGAGAACATGTTTTTATTTTATGTTTTGAATTACCTCATAGTTAGTTTGCCAACGTTGAAAAATAACTACTTGAATTATACAAAATGTTTGTTATTATAAAAGTTAGATGAATTCAAAATGTTTTTATTTTTAATTTAAATAATTATGTGCACATCAAGTGTAAATCAATTTATTTGACTTGTTGAAATATTTTAAAATTAAGTTAATGTATAGGAATTGAAATGGAAGACAACAGCATATAGCAAAGATCATCATTAACTTAATTTACAGTTTTTACACAAATACTGTTAAAATTTTCTAAATTTATTTTTCATTTATTATAGATTACCTGTTGTTATTAAAATGTTTTATATACTCGTCTTACTTATATTGTTAACGGTATTATATATAACACTATAGTATATAGATGAGGCTAATGGACTCTTTTTTTTTTTAGAAGCGCAATATGATGTTGAAATGTGATGATGATTTTTATTATGTATAAACGGTAAGCAATTAGAAATGTTAGTAAAATGTTCATAAAAGAAAATGTAAACAATTTTTAAAACAAAATAAATAAAATTATAAAATATTTGTAAATGTATTTGTGTATTTAGTATAGGAAAATCATAATAATGTAAAAACGGAAAATATAATAAAAAAAAATGTGAATTTCATTATAATTCCAGATAAAATTTTAATGTGGCGTACAGAGAGGTGTAAATTATGTTTAATTAGGAAATTTTTTTAGATTTTATTTTTTTCAATTTCAATTATTTTTTTTTCATAATATACGATCATTATAGGAAGATAGGAAGTGTTATACAGCTTTTGTGTTTTTAGTTTGTTAAACTATAATTTTTAATTTTTAAAATTTTATTTTCTAATAATTTTCAATAATGTTAAAAAAAAACAAAAAATGTGATGGAAATTAATGCGGAAATTAGGTATTTATTTAATTGATTTGAGCATGTGAACTTTGATGGATGTTAATTTTTCAATATTAATAAAGAATTATAAAAAAATTCGGGTATCATCTGGTATATGATAGAAAATTTTCAATAATGTGGTATATTTTTTAATGATTCAAAGTAAAAGTTAACAGTAACCATACAAGGAAATGATAGAATTGCCCATTCTGCTAAGACGGAAACAGCCGTAACAACACTCATTTATGGACAAGTTGCTAACTCTGCTACTAAAAGAATTTAGGAATATAATATTGATAAGGTAATTAAGTGGAGAAATTGGGTGGTGTGGACGGAGAACAGCACGTGCTTAGTGTGGGACCAAAGCGTTATTTTAAAATATAATTGGATGGATTTCACCATATTAGTGGGGGGATTTGACGGATACTATCTCTAAGGTATAATACCGCATCAATGAATATCTGTCGTGACTGTCACATTGTCAGATTGTGACGACGAAAAGTATTGCGAAGAAGGAAAAATTAATTGTATTACTTTTGTCTAAAAGAATTAGTAGAATTATCTTTTTTAATAAAATAATTGATTGATGAATTCTAGTAGTAAAAAACTGCACCCCTCAGAAGTCAGATAGCGTATTTTGTATTAAGGATGTTGCGAGAGAAGATAAAAGGCAACGCATCTTGGGTGAATTCTTGTATGGTTGCATAAAAGAGCAAGTAGTAGTATCTTTGCCACAATTCTTCGAATTAAAGGATTTTGATTGATTTCAGTAACACAAAAACCGTTCCCATCGGCACCCAGATTGCCCATATTGTGTTAAACCTTAAACTTAATTCTTAGTTCTACAGTTTTTAAATTATTAAAATGAACAGCTCTTTGAATTCCAAAATATTTGTTCAATAAGTTACTCTAACTACCTGTAGCGTTACCTCTAAGTTTAACACAATTTCTTAATTGCTATAGCATTTTATAAGAAATTTCCCAAGACTTATTTGAACTTCTTCCCAAATGTTTTAGATCTAATCTGATTTCATTTTATCTCATATAATGTATAACAATAATTAACAGTATACTTTAATATTAATTTAACTACTTTTTCTTTTAATTTAATGGTTGTACATTTTAAGAACAACAAATTAACAATTTGAACTTTTTTATTGTTCCAAACTGTCTACGAGATAAACTTGTAAATTGACGGTAGAAAAAGTCATAAAGTACAAAAAAAAATATTTTAAATTTTTTAACCTTTACATTTTAATAAGCTCCAAAAGTAAATGTCGTTTTACTGTACATTCTCCTATTTGAAAATGAAGGAAAGCAAAAGAAAAGTATAACAAAATTTACGAATAATTTCGTTAATTTGAGCAATTTCGAATGAATAAACTCTAGGGTATTTAGAAAATTTGAAAACTTGCATGATGAATGCAAATTTTTCAAATTCAAAGGTAACATCAACCTGTTCTTAATTTCGAGTACTAAGAAAACTTGTAAACATCTACATTTTAAAGTAATTATTGAGTGCTAAAACGTTGATACAGCAAGCTATTTTTGTATTAAGTGAGCTCATTAAAATCTATTCATAAAGTTTTCTATATTATAAATGAATTCAGAAATATAAGAAACATTTCCGCATTTTCAATTTTCAAGGAGAACGAAGAAGAATAAAAATTAAAAGATGTTTAAGATTGTTAAAATAATGAACTTCGTCATTTTTTAAATATCTTGTTGCTAAATATAATAAAAACAAAAAAAAAAAAGTTTCTTTTATCAACCTGTTGACTTGTTTAAAATCATAGCTTTGCATACACTCGCACACACCGTATAAATTGAATTTAATAAAAAGTCAAACATAAGAATGAAAGTCAGTGTGTTACACATAATTTTACAGTAAACGAATAAGTCTTTCATCACATAATACTAAGTATTATAGCGGGCTTTTTGTTGTTTTCGTAAGAGAAACATTACACTTAAAATAAGGAAAATGACAACAAAAAAAAAGAACAACTTTGAAGCAAGTTTCATAGTTAGTTAAAAGGTTTAATGACGAACATCAATTTAAAATTAACTAGTACGGGTAATCATGTATTTTATAACTTCGTTTATAATAGGTTTTAAAGTGAAAAGTACGTAAGAGCTACTTCCCAACAAAACGGTCATTTTAACTCTAATGAATTTTATCTTCTCATTTTATACGGAGCACTAGGAATGACTGGGTGCGTTTGCCGCTGAAGGAGTTCATTGACATCACAGATGAAACTAAAAGGAGGGGTAAGGTCTTGTTAGCGGGCGCCGCAGGTGCAGAGTGACAAGCACGTTGTGACCTTGTAGGGATGAGAAAAGAATGAAGATGTCGTTGGAATACGGTAGGGTTGGTCTCAATGTAGCGATGACGGTGCAGATAGGGCACCTATCTGTTTGTTGTGAAACATAAGGTTAAGAGGCTTGGAGTCGCTACAATTCTTTAGCCATCAAAAGTGCGCATTAACTATTTTACTTCCTCCTACATTTTAAATTATCCGAGCAAAAGTATTCCAAATTGCCTGAACTGCAATATCTCTAGACAGTAACGTATTTTACTAATGTTTTTATAATATTTAGTGATTTATTACAATTTTATTCAAATAACAGGTACCAAATGGTAGACAAGGAATTATTTTTCCATTACTATAGTTCTTCTTATGATGATTATATTGTGCACTTAATAACAGCTAATTGCTATAGGTGTAAAATATATTTTACGCATTTAAATATTTTTCTATTGTGTGAAATTTAAATAAATTGTAATACAATGTTGTGAAGTCTCATAATATGAGAAAACAAAAGATCAAAACAGCATCCTATTCATTTAAGAATAATAAAAAAAAAACAATAGTTCCCATCTCATTGTTTTTTTTTTTTTTTGTTTTAATTTAAACACCTTAATCGGGTTTCACATTTTATATTTTTAATTCGTAAATGACACTTTTGAACTTTGAAATAATAAAGAAAAATCATCAGAATTAAAAAAACAAAGAAGGAAAAAGATGATGAATAGGTAAATTGTGTTACAATGTTGCGCTTTAGAACAAGTCTTCTTGATACGTATATACCATAATAATAATGTGTGTATGTATAACTATGTGCAGGTACAGGTAAAATTTTTGTTGCCAAAATATTTTTTGATGTGTAACGAAAATTTACACATTATTTTCCTCTTTAAAGAAATGAACTGGTACGTTTTTATTCTTGTATTTCTTGTACATATTTATCATTGTATTTTTAAATGAATGAAAGAATGAGATAGAAAATGAAAGCTGTAAATGAATGAATGATACCGTAAAGATTCACCTAAACGGCAATTCTCTTAATTCTTTTTTGTCAAATACCTTTATACGCGTTTTAAATGTGAGAAAAGGTGAAAGATGAAATTTATGATGAAATTTCTTTCTATAAAAAAAAATTGAGTAGGTACAGTACGGTTTTTTTTTCCTACTTATTTTATTTAATTTCTTATATGGCATTTTGATGAAAAGATATAGAAATTTTTACCTTACCGGTATTACGTATAAAAAAATTATGAATGTGATAAATTTAGTGTTGTTGATCTCATTATGAATTAATGATGAAAATTGTGTTAATGTGCTTAATGGGATTTTTTTTAATATTCATAATTCTGTTTTGTTTTTAGTAAATTAACGGTACATGCTATGCATAAAACGATTTTTTTTTAATTATGGTCTAATTATTATTTAATTTTTGATTATTAATAAATATAATTAAGCTATCTACCGATTCCAAATAATTAGAACCGTATATTAGGGTTTCATAGTTTAAAGACCCTATATTATGAGTTATGAGACGAGTTTGGTCTTCGAGCATAAGTCTAGAATTTGGTAAAAAAAGTGGATTTTTTGTTCATTGTGGACAGCTTATTAAAAAATTTCATGTGAGCGGAACCTACATAATCGTCCTTGTTGCAAATTATTCAAAATGACATACTAAATTGGTAGGGTGAAAATATAGCATGAAAATAATCAAAATTTTAAATAAATTTGTGGAAACTATACAATATTGCTGCTTTAGGAATAAAAAGTTAGCCCTTCATAGAGTTTCTGCTATTAATAATTTCTCAAAGAATAGGGCTAAGAAGGAACTATATTTTCAAATAATTCTTATAATGGAAAAACAATTCCTTGTAGGTAAAAACTTATAATGGAAAACCAATTCATTGTGGGAAACTTTCTGCAAAAAAAAATGCCTAAATGCTCGTTGTTACATACTGCACGTACGAGTATATTGTTTCCGCCTCATATCGTATCAACAAAAAGAATTTTATAGATGTAAAATTTCTTGAAAATCATTTCAAATTGAGACATTCGGGAATTCATTGAATTATTTTATTATTAGACATTGATAACTAATAAAATTTGTTATGAGCTTAAAATCGAATGGTCATCCATTTAAAATTTTCAAATGGTCATCCATTTTACAAAATAAAATTAGTGCATTTTAGCAAATTTATCATAGCTTTAGAATTTCATCAAATAATTATACTCATACATTATTAATTTTCTGGTTTAATTTCCAAGAATTTCTAATATATAAGAAAATTTTTCAATAATAATTCTGTAAAAAATATTTTTTATTTTCATTATATGATCATAAAAAAAAACATTTTATTCTTTTTTCATACCTCTTAAATTCATCAATTTCCATAGCTCTGATGTCTATGACCTAATTGAAAATTCAACGATCATACAAGCACATTTTCCATACATACATACATACATTATTCTTCTAATTCCAATTTCATTCTTTAATAATCACACAAAATAGTCGTTATATCTAAAATAGAAAAAAAACAAAAGAAAGTTATATAAAATACCCATAAAGAACAAAAACAAACCAAAAAACAAACAAACACAAGAAATTTTAATCAAAAATACAAAAACAAAAGGAAAAATAAAGGTGAAAATACCTTCAGTTTTTACCTATTTTCTAATTCATTTCATTTTAAATTCAAAATCACCATTCAATTTTTCTAAATATACCTACAATAATATTTAAGTGCAATGTTGTATAAGTTGAACTAAAAATGCATTCGAGAAGAACGTAAATGAAATGCAAATTTGTAGCTCTAATGGGCATATAAATAACATAAATTCTATCTTAACTTAAACAAAGATACAAATAATTTCTTTTCTTTTATCATCGTATATAATATCTCTCTATATAGCCTCTAATATATTGTAGCCTCTACCTTTATCAAGTTGGAATTTAAATTTGTGCATATACATAGGAATAAATAATAAATATGTGAGTACATTACATAAGTATATAAAATATAACAGCACTGAAATAAATAATAAATCCATCAAGATTACAACCAACACCATCCATAAATTAATAAAGTTCAGTGACCAATCTAAAAAGAAAAATACAAAAATTAAATAAGAAGCGATGCGAGTTAACATTGTCATTCGAGTCATACCCAACCATAGATTGGACTTTTTTTTTCGTCTTCTGTTTCTCTCTTTATACTTCTTCTTCTTTTTCTTCTTGTTCTTTTTTCTAAATGAAATGATTTAGAGTCAATCATTAAAAAAGAATGCATGATGTTTTTAATAACAACAATCATAAGTACTTACATAAGTATATGAAACAATACTCAAATAGCTGTCCAATCTTCTATTATTTTTGTCCGTTGCTGTGATGGTAAAAGAAAGAAATCTACCTAACTAGGTATATTGAGTGTATACAAAAACAGTAAGTTATTTTCTCATCTAACTATAACATCCAACCTTTGAGCATTGTGTTTCTCAAACAGCGTTCCCTGTTGTAAGCAAAATGAACTATACGTAAATAATAATAATAAGAAAATAAAAAAAAACAACAATAATAATAATATTAAAAATTATTAGAAATCTAATGGTGCTGTTGGTCATTTCCATTTTTTGAATACTTATGGCTTGTACATTCATCATGCTATTAAAGTACATAATATGTACATACTCCAATACTTTATGGCATACATATATGGCCATGGGTACATTTAAAAATCTATTCTGGGGAGTATACACAAACACAGAGTACTTACTTAGTTACTTGCCTACCTACCCATCTATTGATGATCAATCAAATGAAGACAAAAAAAATTTATTATTCGGAATTTTTTCCATTTGTTTTTTTTTTTACTTTGATTCAAACAAAAAAAAAAGAAGAAAATGAAATAAAAAATCTTAAATATGGTTATTGATTTTATTATTCATTATTGAACGGCGGCCATTATGATTCAAAGATCAACAAAATACCGAATGGAAGAGGAGACTAGAAATAAGAAAAAAAAAATTTTTTTAAAAACAATAAAAACAGAAAAAAATTATCAAAGAATTTTATAAAACATAAAAAAAAAGATAGAGAAGAATAAAGCAAAGAAAACATTAGAGAATGAGAAAAAAAAAACAAAAAAAAAAGTAAAAGATTAATAATTTTTTTTTGTCAATATTATGACAGATGAACGATTTGTTTGTAATACTTATTTTTAATATTTTGTAGGTATTGCTCTTGCGGGCTATTTAGTAACTATTAATAGAACAGAACTTAACATATACACAGTAGGTCGAAAAATAAAATGTACATAAATAATTAATTGTAATAATAATTGAAAGTTATGGTTGGAAGTATGGTTAAGCAGAAATTGGTCTAATACAAAATGAAGACTATGGTATTTAGCAGAGGATGGGAATCTTTCTATCCATGGAGGCCAAATTTAAAATAACAATAACTAAGCAGGCCGCATAAGTTTCAATACCCATAAATATAGTTTTTTTTACAGTAATTGTGTTGATCACATTTTTTATTCACATATTTTAAATTCAGTTTTTATTTATTCTAAATTCAATTTGTTTTATGCATACATATGTATAAAAATTAACACAATTAAATTAATAAAAGGAAAAGTCAATTCAATGTAAAAATAAAAAATTAAACATAAATATCAAAAAAAAAGCTTCAATTTCATTGTTTAAGAAATGCAATACAAGTTAAGATGATATTTAGTGAGATATTTGCATTTGTTTTCCACTTGAAAGTTATTAAATAATTAAGTGGCATTCATGTATCAAAAGGCTGTGTGACCCACACAAAAACCTACAGAGGCCATCGCAGGTTATTGCGTGGCGCCCGGTTTTTTCACCTCTGTCACATAAAGACCCCAATTGCCATTCGAAGTAAAATTCTTTGAAGATTTGATTTTTATACAGTTATTTTGAAAATGTGGCAAATCGACTGACGTAAATCAAATCGCAACAGTACCTATACTGTCGAAAACTGTGGGAAACCAATAATTAATTATCTTAATTATACGAAATACAAATATCCGAGCTTTCATAATCAATAAGTCTCATAGCTTTTATGGTACGGGTAATTTTTAATTTTGAATTTTCTAATATGGCTGGGCAAATCATATTTTGATTTTCTTTTTATTTTTGCTACATTGTTTGTCAAAAATTTCTTAGATATACATATGTTTGTGTGGGTACATCATATTATTATATAAATATAATACAATATGTGTATGAATGTATGCATGTATGTACGGTAATTCCAAAAAATTTAAAAGAATGTCACAATTATTTTGAATAATTAAATCTGAAGATTTTTATTCTTTTTTATTATATTTTTCATTTTTAACTGTAACTATATTTGTACATACACATATGTATATGAAACTACATCATTATTAGTATTGAATATATAAAATTGATGTCCAAAGAGAATATTTTAAAAGAAAGTTACATAACTGTTGACATCCGGTAGATGAACGTATAACGATCTTTCTGCTTAAAAGTATGATATACAACATGTGTAGGTTATATAGTATGCCTATATATATTTTATAAAGAACAAAAAAATTATTAAATTCACTATATATATTATGGAGTGCTTTATTGCATTTCTAAAAAGATGTACACTTTATATTTGTAATTCAACTGTAAATCCATAGATATATGGTTTAAGAACATTATACTATATGTTGTAGGAGAAAATCAAAGTTATATAAGTATATGGAGAAGAAAAGAAATGAATAAGAATACCACAGAAATGTATGTACTAGTGCCAAAGAATTATTAAAGAAGAGGAAGAATAATCATAAAGGAATGATCAGAAAGACGTGATTTTAAGTTAGATGAGTTTTTATATAATCGTGTTGTTAAAAATTTTTTTATATAAATTTTTCAATAAATCGCAGTTAATTCTGTATTCTATAATATGTTTGATATTTTCCATATGAATGAATGAATGGATGGATAGGTGGATGGATGAATGAATGAATGAATAAATAAACTACATATTAGGAGAAAGACATAATAATATATAATATATGATATGACTATAGAGAAGTTTAACTTATGTGTACGTTACTCAAATAGTAGTCGAGCATATAAAATAAGGATTACCAAATGGTAATTTCTATGAATGATTTCATTAGGTCTGCTGGAATAATATTACAATTTAAGTAATAAGACCTTTAATGTACTAGTGGAGGGAGTACTCCACACAAGATCAAAACCTTTCTTCAAGAGGTGGGATGTGTTGGTAAAAGTCACGAGGGTGGGGAAGTGAAAAGTTCAATAGGTTGCTGTGAAGGTGAAATCAAAGAACAAGAAAATCTACAACTTCAGCATGGGTAATCTACAGGGAAAGGGGGTTCCTTGGAAATTAAAAAATCTTGAAATAAAAAAAGCCGCTATCTCTTGATTTTTGTATGATAGCTGAAATCTACAAATTCACTGCGATACGTAGAACACCATTGTATTTTGCAATTACAAAAAATATTGCAAATTCGAATTCGACTCCAACTAGTTTTCTCTTACGCATTTCAAATTTGAATATGATCCAATCTGATAAATTTGATGTCAAATTTTTTTAAATGCTGGCAATATTGATATTATCTACAATAACTGCACATACACACATAAAATGTCTTTAAAAATAAACACTCAAATCATGATTTTATTGACAACATTTAAGGAAATGTTGATGTTTTTGATGTTTTCAGAGTTAAAATTATTTCATTTCCTGAATTTCATTTAATATTTTTCTTTTAAATACTTAATATGTACAAGTATTTTAAGGTACCGTAATGAATAATTCCTTTCTTTAAACAATTCAAATTAAAAATGAATAAAGAATAAGAAGAAGAAAAGTGAATAGATTTTTGTTTTTTTTTTCTTTTTGATTTGTGTCAGACAATTTTCTTGGATATTTTTATTACAATGATTTCATAAATCAAATCAATTCATGAGTTCATCAATTTCTTATTTATACACCTATCATTTTTTGATTTATAATTTAAAATTAAATGATATTTTTCTAAAATTACACATAAAATATGTGTATTGTGTGAATGCGTGTACCACACATTGTATGTCTAATTTACTATAGTTGTAGAAAATTTTTGTACTTGGTAATGTCAATAAGGGATAGCTGAAAAGCATTTAGAAATAATTAATTTAACAAACCGGTCAGTTTTGATTGGAGTTCTTGGGGTAAATGAATTTCACACTGAATACAACACCAGTATTTATGGCGTGCCAACAAATAACCTTGAATAAGCAAAAAAAATTGGATATATTTTGTAGTTTTAATAGAATTTATAAAAATAATAGAATTTTCTGACTTCTGAGTTTTAAATGTATTGCGAAACTGGAAGAAGTAATTTGTATTGAATTTCTCCAAAAGATGGCTTTTAATTCAACTTTTACAAAAACTTTCTTAATTTTATCTAGTGTCATAATCGTTAAATACTAACCTGAAAAACTCAAAAAAATTTATGATTTTCATGTAAAATATGCTTTATATGTATGTTCGTATTTACATACATATGTACATGTATGTATTTTTATAGGAAGAAAAATATTTCTTATCAAAAAATAATAATAAAAGAATGTTTTTTTAAAATATTAAAATCATTACACGTACGTTTAAAAATTGTTTATTAATGCGCATTACAAGTGTCAAACGTCATGTGAACTATCAATGAGCTTTTAATAATGCTTTCACAAAAAACATACCTTTACAATATTTTTCATTTGTTTACACAAGTATGTGATTACTTCTCTCAATATTTTTATAACTTTTAATTCTAATTTTTCAATTTATAATTTTATTTTCTTTAGAAATAAAATTAAACTTTTACTATATAAACTTGAGCAACAACATTAACAAAAAAAAAAAATTGCTGCTCTATACTCGCTTTTTACTCATCAATATTCATCAATTCTATGATAACTAGCAAAAATATTTACATGTTCAAATTGAATGTCAAAAAACAAAAGCAAAAAAAAAAAAGAGTAAAATATTATAAACCTTATGGTTTGTAGTGTTAGAGGTTTGATACGAATTTTTGAATTGATAAAATTTCAAAAATTCAAGTAATGCAATTTAATACTCGCCCATTCATACATACATATTTACAAAATTTTTAAGAATAGCAATATAACTTGGATATTTTTATGCGAAAGTGAATTTTGATTTTTATTAAAAAACTAGATAGGAACCAAAAAATATGCTACTATAATATAAGGGGAAATTAATGTTATAATTGGAAGTTCAGTTACTTTAGAGATGGCATCTAGCGATTGACATTTTTGCTGAATAAGAATTTTTAGTATTTTGATCGGCGAATTCACTCAAATTTTAAGCAAATGAGCTGTCAAAATTCTGGAATGAAAATTCTGTGTGACAAACTTGGCGAATTAAATTACAAATCAAAATAAATATTTTTTTTTATCTTAATATGATGGGAAATTTAAGACCGTGTAAGACTGGTAGGTTTATAATTTGGAAATTATTATAAAAAATATTGATTGTTTAGTATTATCTTAATATCCACTGTCATATGCCGAATTCTGTAACTTTCCCTTTCTCTAACATTTTTCTTTACATGTACATAGATCTATAGCGTATAGGTACTCAAAATTATTTTAAGGGTATAATACCGCCATTTTTTAATGACTTGAGCTAGCAACGCTTTGGACCAGCCGAGCAATAGTATTCGCGGATCATAATTTGAAACATCATTCGATTCGCCAAGCCATATTCGCTTTGCCTATTATGACTATACACTTGTTACAATTTTTTTGTAGAAAATTTGGAAAATCATTACATAACAATTTAAAACAGAGATTTTTGAAAATTTTTCATTATGTTGTCTAGGTTGAGTTTAAACAATTTGCTTGTGATTCGTCTCTAGTTTAAATTCCATTTATTGCAGTTTTGCAGCTGCTCAGTTTTGAAGCTCTTAAACATATGCGAAAATTGTAACTTCGCATTCTTGCACTATAATATATTTTAATCTTTGATTATCTATAATTTTACTTATACCTAAAATATGTGTATACTAATATATGCAATAATTGTCTTTTCTATAAATGAAATACCTTTTTATTATAAGGGTGCTTATTTTGTTTTTTTTTTTTTAAATCGTAGATTTTATTTTTTTTTTAATTTCTTATCATTTACACATTTTTGTTTTTATTTTTGATGTCACGATGTACAAAAGAGCAAAAGAAGCGTCTTTCAAAGCAAATAACAAAAAAAAAAAAATAGTTCAATTAGGTCAAAATCTGCATATGACCAAAGTGTCTCATGTGATGAATATTGATGAAATCTACATATAAACTCTATAAGTTTAATGTTTTAAGTAGCTAAGTATAATTTTAAAAGAAAATTAAAAAAAATATATTGGATGATCATTCGATGAGTTCAATTAAGTTAAATTTAATAACAATAAATACTTTAGTATGTTGTTGTTTTATTTTAAATATAATCATTTAAAGTTTCTTTCAAAACAAGACTTACAA
Organism: Condylostylus longicornis; assembly: GCF_029603195.1. Classification (NCBI taxonomy): domain Eukaryota; kingdom Metazoa; phylum Arthropoda; class Insecta; order Diptera; family Dolichopodidae; genus Condylostylus; species Condylostylus longicornis. The sequence continues at coordinate 5,642,579 of NW_026577982.1, forward strand.
TTTACATATGTGCATATGAGTGTGTAGTAAACATGCATATGTATATATACACAAATAATATATGAACTTAAGCAGACTGTTTTATTGTCTTGTCTATGTGCGTTTATCTACGCATAAGATACAATTAGCTATTTACGAGTATATAGAGTTGAAATGAAAAATGAAAATGACTTTCCATGATTACATTTTTTTCCGTTTAAATATTTCAACTTGTATACGATAATATTGAACGTGTTTGTGAGTGTATTAAAGAATATATAAATTTATTTTGATGTTTACTTTTATTACATTTTTACATATTATGCGCATACTAAATATATTAAGGTGTCAATTCAAATAAAATTAAGTTCAAAACCTTAAAAATCGTATAGTGATAAAAGATTTAAGAAAATTAAATTTTTCTTTTTAAATTTGGTAAAGGGATTTTAATTTAAAATTAAAAATGAAGAGGGTGTTCAGAAAAAAAATATTTAATTTTGAATAAGTTAATAGTAATAGTTGTAGGTTAGAAAACGCAAGGTCTCAGTTAGTCGCGAGGTCCCATTTTGATACCATATAAATAGCGCCTCAAGGCCTCACTTTGATGTCATATCTCATGATAATTCGGTTTACTACGGGTCAGATGTTGTCCGTACTGTTGAAGTATGAATCCCATGGAAAAAAGGGGTGGATTTCCATATTTTAAACCTAACCCAAACCCCTTGATTTGTGAATGATGTAAAAGTGTCTTCTTCTTTCACATTTCTCAAACAATTAAAACATGTGGTTTCATGAATGCTAGATTCAAAACGGAGATGTAACATTCAGGTGTTTAATACTTTCACTACTCGTTTCGTAATGACAAAATTTACAATATCGTCTTGAAAATTCAATTTTACAATATCGTCTTGAAAATTCAATTTTCAAGACGATATTGTAAATATCAAATGTTCAATTTAATTTTTCAGAGCAATTTAGGTACTTCACTTTCATGACTAGTTACACTGCAGTCAGCTTAAATGTAGCCAAAATAAAAAAATAACGTGAAACATACAAATAAATGTGATTGGTTCTGAAAATAATGCGTGAGTTTCTTTACCCTCTGTTGTTGTTCCTATTATGTTCAATAATACTCATCATTGGTTAAAATAATTCATATGAGTGCTTATATACGCATATTACTTATCGGCTTACATAAAAATATACATGTTCATATGTAAGTGTAGGAATAATTGTTTGTGCATTTATGAAGTTTGGTAGACACACATTTGGTATGATTTCAAATTTTATTGCCCAATTTTATTTTAATTTAATGATACACGTGCATAATATTTAATGCAAGTAAAAACTTTTAAAAATATAAAATTTTTATATAAATAAAATTATATCTATGTATATATGAATGTGTATAGTCGCAATGCACCTCACCTCAAAACAACGAACAAGAAGCAACCAAAGTACGAAAAATATAATAAAGATAACAATAATTATCGTGAATCACGTATAGGAAACATAAATTTATTGTGAATTATAAAGAGCAAAATATCTAAAATAAAAAACAAAAAATAAAAAAAACAAAAAGCATAATATGAAAAAATTAAAAAGGTTAAAAAATTTCCGGATTGTTTTTTTTTTTTGTATCTTCAAAATTATTAGAAAGTTAATGAAACAAAAAAAAATAGGAAAAACAAAAATACCTGAACCATATTTGCCCTATGGTAAATTGTTTGAGCTGAGTTGCTTTATCACATAAGTAATTCACTTAATATTTTTAAAAATTTTCTACCCTTATGAGAAAAAAAAATGTTTACTCACTATGCTAAGAACAAAATCATTGTCAACTACTAAAATGTGTAATTTATGACCGAAAGGTCAAAAAATTGAGCAAAAATATTTCCGAAGTAAATTTTTCTATTTGTTAAGTAATCATACATAGTTTCTGTTAATGCTACCTGAATTTGTTGTAATCTTTCTTTAATGATGAAAAAATTTAGAAAAAAACGAAAGAAGATCAGTAACAAATTTCTTTCAAAATCTAATAATCATAAAATTTGATTTTAATGATTTTTTAAGTGAAAGGTGAAAGATGAATGGTAAGAAATTAAAACAATTTAAAAGATTACTGGCAAAGTGCTCAAAATTTAAAACTAAAATTTGGAATAAAAAATTATTTACTTTTAGGAAAAGTAGTTATGATTAATCTCATACTCTAGAGCTACGCGGCACTCTTGGGGAGATTGTTGAAAACTTCTCCAAAACTGCCGCCTGAAACTTGAAGAAAAGCATTATTCTCATAGGACTCGTACGCCATTTCTCTCTAAGTGGAATCTAAGCGCCATATTTCTCCCGAAAATATTATCGAGCTACATAAGTATATCTTTTAATTCTCAAAAAGCCATACTTTCAAAAATTCATCCAAAACAAGTTCTTGATTTCCTAACAGTATCTCGTTGTTGTGCTTTACAGCATATATTTCCTTGTATCTGATTCGGTATGCTAAAAGTCCTGACTTCTCTTAACATCTCTCTGACTATGCGAGCCCTGTGAATGTGGCAAACGATTTGATTAACAGCAAGTCCTTTCTTTTCGCTATCAAGACTTGAAACAAATTCAAAATTATCCTTCACAAATAGCATCAGGCGCTAATATTGCCGGTAACATATGTTTTATATAATTTTTATTAACTCATAAAATTCAATGAAATAGATTATTAAAGCGGCTCTTTATTTTAGATCCTGAAACAATACTAATCGAAATAAATCAATCAATTTTATGATTAACTTCCGATATTAAATTAGTTACTTTAGTAGTCCACGATAATGGGATGTACGTATATCTATCACGCCACCTATAATTCAAACTACATTCTGAAGAATTCCGAATTAAGATAATTCACAAAACAATAATCTGAATGTTTTATATTCCGAAGTATTCCGATTGTTATTTTTTTTTTTTAGATTTTTGAAATTTTTTATTTTATTTAGTATTTTTTCAAAAGCCATCTATAGATTTGTAATTATTTTTTTTAAGTAGGTGATATTTTTATTGATGAGTTTTCATTAGTGTATTAGACTAAAATTTCCTTTCTACAGATTCCGTTAGGATTTAACTAGTATGTACTTAACAACAACTTAATATTGAAATTTCAATTCCATAATTTATTTAATCTTAAAAGTTACATCGTGCATATCGCAATTAAAATTACAAGCTTTTCTTAATTTTATAATCTAAAAATCTAAGCGCCATAAGCATCATTGAGCTCTTATAAAATCAAAAATTGAAATGACATTTTTGATAATATCCAGAAATTTTTAGTTTTTACATTTAAGACCCTTAGGTTTAATCCGGATTTGTTACATCTTGAAAAATAAATGATATGTGCATAACAATATTGGAAAAAAACAACCTTGAAATTATTTTGGAATTAAAAATCATAACATTTTAAATCAAGTTTTAATAATGCACTTAAATTCGCTTTAAGGCTTTTTAAAAAAAACCAATGAAGGTTATTAAAGATATAGGCGGCAACAACATCAAATCTGAATTTACATCACTTCTGCCAATTCATTATAAATATGAAAAATAGTGTACCTGTGGATTATCAAATCTATATTATGAATTCAAGGCTGTTTTGAGAAAACTAGTCTTTTAAAGAAACAAGTCTTTTAACTAATTTAATTTCAATTTCATGATCTATGCTAGAGATACAAAAAAAAACCATATGATAGATCAGGTTTAACACATAATACAAGGCATACACGCAAGTTATGCATGTAAAACTCTTTGTTAATTTTATTTCCAAATTATCAATTTTTACTTCTTACATAAAATCTTGATGATAAGAAAAATGCAACCGGATTTGGAATGAATTATGAAATAAAATGATATATTTATCTAATCCGAGAATCAACGAAGACGCAGGTGCTTATGCATTCTAAAAAAAAATTGTGAATGAGTTCACAATTAAAACCAACATTGTTTTCTAGAAAAAAGGAAAATTGTTAATGGTACTTAAGCAATTTTCAGATTTTATTTTCTTTTTTATCCAACTGTTTGATTTCAGATGCAGAATACGAAAATATTATAAGCTATAAAATAATGTTTAAATTTTAAAAGAAATAAATAAATATATGCTTAGGAAAGGCATGGTTTCATAATCTATATACTCTTCAGAATAAAATGAAAACTATGGGAAAATAAATGGTTAAATTATTTTTCGTTCGCAAATGGTTCATATTGCAATTTGTCTGGCTTAAAGTGTAATTTACCTAAATCGGAAAAGGCCGAAAAAGTCATAAGATAAGTATTCTATACGGTTGTTATTCCAAAAACCAAACAAAATTCTTTTAGATTCTACAGAGAAATCTATGGAGCAATTATTAGGAAGGCAGGCTTAGAATTTTCTACTGAGGTTGTTCGAAGAAGTTTTAATGGAAATCGGTTATTTTAGCGCATTAGTATAGGATAAAACCGCAAATTTATTAGCATCTGACAGGAACTTGTACCAATGCATTTATGCAACGCTTAATGATTTGTTTAATATTTTCAACACTAAATTGTAAGCCGTTTTAATTCTTCTCTTTCAATTTTCTGAAACTTAAAAAAAAATCTCAATATTTGAGAAAATAATTTTATCACTTACACACACGTACATAATGTATAATTTACATAATGTAAAGATCAATTATTTTGAAATAAGTAGGTAATTTTCTAAAATTTCAATTTTAAAATCATAAAGAAAAAACAAAGACAAATGGCACCCAAAATGAACGATGATCAATTATCAGTATTTTTTATACCCTGCACTTCGTGAAGGGTATATTAACTTTGGTATGGAGTTTGTAACTACTTGAAGGAGTCATCTGCGGTATGGACATATATATATATTCTTGCTCAGCGTAAAATTCTGCGTCGATTTAGACATGTCCGTCTGTCCGTCCGTCCGTCCGTCCGTCCGTCCGTCCGTCCGTCCGTTCGCACGATAACTCAAAAACCAATAATGCAATCGACACCAAACTTTCACAAGTTTTTTCTTTTGTGCCAAGGACGAACCCTATTGTTATTGGACTAAATCGGACAACGGGTTCGGGTAGCTGCCATACAACTCCAAGAGTTTATTTTAAATATTTCAAAAACTAATAAAGCTATAAATATAAAATTTTGTATACATGTGTCCAATTATATTCTACACATGCTCTAAAAATTACAATGGGATAGCTGCACCGGTTCGGGTGGCTGCCATACAACTCCAACAGCAAATTTTTTATATTCGGCAAAATAATAAAGTCAGATTCATGAAACTTGGCAGTCATGTGTCCAATTATAGGTCAAATATACTTCTGAAGTTTTAGAGGAATTGCTTTACAGGTTCGGGTACCTGCCATACAACTCCAGAAGCTAATTTTAAATATTTGGAAAAATAATAAAGTCAGATTCATGAAACTTGGCAGTTGGATGTCCGATTATAGATCAGATATATTTGTGAAGTTTTAGAGGAATTGCTTGACAGGTTCGGGTACTTGCCATACAACTCCAGAAGCTAATTTTAAATATTTGGAAAAATAATAAAGTCAGATTGATGAAACTTGGCAGTTGTGTGTCCAATTATAGGTCAGACATATTTCTAAAGTTTTAATGGGATTGCTTGACAGGTTCGAGTAGCTCCCATACAAGTCTTAAAGCTTATTCTTAATATTTGGAAAAATAATAAAGTCAGATCCATGAAACTTGGCAGTTGTGTGTCCGATTATAGATCATATATATTTGTGAAGTTTTAGTGGAATTGCTTGACAGATTCGGGGACTTGCCAAACAACTCCAAAAGCATATTTTAAATATTTGGAAAAATAATAAAGTCAGATTCATGATACTTGGCAGTTGTGTGTCCGATTGTAGATCAGATATATTTGTGAAGTTTTGATGGAATTGTTTGACAGGTTCAGGTACTTGCCATACAACTCCAAAAGCTAATTTTAAATATTTGGAAAAATTATAAAGTCAGATTCATGAAACTTGGCAGTCGGATGTCCAATTATAGGTCAGACATATCCGTGAAGTTTCTACAGAATGACTTCACAGGTTCGAGTAATTGCTACACAATAACGAAAGGTGCAGGGTATTATTCAATCGGTTTATACCGACTGAAACGTTTTTACTTGTTTTTATGTTTTATTTGTTTTGTTGGATGAAAAAGGATTGTACAACGCCAAGGAAAAAAAAATTCAATGTTTATACCCTGAAGGGTATATTAACTTTGGTATGGAGTTTGTAACTACTTGAAGGAGTCATCTGCGGTATGGACATATATATATATTCTTGCTCAGCGTAAAATTCTGCGTCGATTTAGACATGTCCGTCTGTCCGTCCGTCCGTCCGTCCGTCCGTCCGTCCGTTCGCACGATAACTCAAAAACGAATAATGCAATCGACACCAAACTTTCACAAGTTTTTTCTTTTGTGCCAAGGACGAGCCCTATTGTTATTGGACTAATTCGGACAACGGGTTCGGGTAGCTGCCATACAACTCAAAGAGTTTATTTTAAATATTTCAAAAACTAATAAAGCTATAAACATAAAACTTTGTATACATGTGTCCAATTATATTCTACAAATGCTCTAAAAATTATAATGGGATAGCTGCACCGGTTCGGGTGGCTGCCATACAACTCCAACAGCAAATTTTTTATATTCGGCAAAATAATAAAGTCAGATTCATGAAACTTGGCAGTCATGTGTCCAATTATAGGTCAAATATACTTCTGAAGTTTTAGAGGAATTGCTTTACAGGTTCGGGTACCTGCCACACAACTCCAGAAGCTAATTTTAAATATTTGGAAAAATAATAAAGTCAGATTCATGAAACTTGGCAGTTGGATGTCCGATTATAGATCAGATATATTTGTGAAGTTTTAGAGGAATTGCTTGACAGGTTCGGGTACCTGCCATATAACTCCAGAAGCTAATTTTAAATATTTGGAAAAATAATAAAGTCAGATTGATGAAACTTGGCAGTTGTGTGTCCAATTATGGGTCAGACATATTTCTAAAGTTTTAATGGGATTGCTTGACAGGTTCGAGTAGCTCCCATACAAGTCTTAAAGCTTATTCTTAATATTTGGAAAAATAATAAAGTCAGATCCATGAAACTTGGCAGTTGTGTGTCCGATTATAGATCATATATATTTGTGAAGTTTTAGTGGAATTGCTTGACAGGTTCGGGGACTTGCCAAACAACTCCAAAAGCATATTTTAAATATTTGGAAAAATAATAAAGTCAGATTCATGATACTTGGCAGTTGTGTGTCCGATTGTAGATCAGATATATTTGTGAAGTTTTGATGGAATTGTTTGACAGGTTCAGGTACTTGCCATACAACTCCAAAAGCTAATTTTAAATATTTGGAAAAATTATAAAGTCAGATTCATGAAACTTGGCAGTCGGATGTCCAATTATAGGTCAGACATATCCGTGAAGTTTCTATAGAATGACTTCACAGGTTCGAGTAATTGCTACACAATAACGAAAGGTGCAGGGTATTATTCAATCGGTTTATACCGACTGAAACGTTTTTACTTGTTTTTTTTTTGGAAAAACAAAGAAAAGAAAAATAAACTTTCATTTTACTATTTTTTATGAACACTTCAAGCATATTACGCACACGCTTATGCACATACTTATGTATGTATCTTTCCACGTAAGTAAACACATTAAATAGAAAATTGAATATCTTATAAATTATATTTTGTAATTTTCATTTACCAGACTTGTTCCTATAATACACACACACACATTCATGTATACTTATATACATATATTTGTACATAGGCAAATATACGAAAAATAGTATGTACCTCCATATGGTTAATTTTAAATACAATAAAAAATTTTTACTTTTTAGATGATTCAATAAAAATAATGAAGAAAATAAAACAAGATTTTAAATTTAATTTCAATCTTCATTTGAGCTACTATTCAATTGTATCATGTGTGTATGAATGTACATAAGTATACATATATGTAAACCTTTTTATAATACTACATAATATTTATTTTATTTGATAAAACAGGCGGGTCCACCTAGATTCCATTGGATTTTGTTGTTTTCTTTCTATTATAGTTTGTTTCCCTTTTTTACCATCTTCACAATATAATTGAGATTTCACATACACCATGTGATGTGAAAATCATTTTTATTTTCTATACATTTATTTATTCATAGACAAATGGTTATATATGCATATGTGTAAACATTTATACAAAATAATTATGAATAAAATCCGTCTTTAAAAATAAAAATGGTAGCTAAGCATAAAAATAAAAAAGAAAGCAGCCATAGCACCCACATTTATACATAATGGGCTTTCAAAAACATCACATCGTAATTTTTAACATCATCATTATCACGATAATCATTATCATTATCATGTGTTACTGTCACCCATTTATGCTTTTATAATAATATTGTTAAAAAAAATAACTTTTATACCAACATACAAATGCCTTGCTCTTATACAAAATTTCAATCAATACTCTCGTCATATGAAGTAAAAAAAAAAAAATTTAGACGTGTACGTTTACTACGTGTTTTTTACGCATTACATACATTTTAAATACACAATAGAAAACGCATTGAATTTTTGTTTTTGTTATGTTTATTTTTTTTTTAACTGTGCGTTAATGTAATAATAATAAATAATTACATTGTAATTTAAAATTTACATATAAATTGATATTTTACGAAATTTTACGAAATTTTCTATTATAATAGTAGGTATTTTAGATAAATTACCTATTGCGTATATTATTCAAGCATATATAGCTATGTACTCATGTGTAAGTATTACTGTCATTTGCGTATCAATGCGCTTAATGTATTATTTTCTCTTTAGCAGTTTTACTAAATGTAAATTTAACATAGTATAGTTAATATTTTTAAATTGGGAGAAAAGAGATGATCATACGCGCTATATAAGTGCAATGATTAATTTAAATTTTAGTGAAGGAAACACACTATTATTAAAGAATTTACGATATCTTGGGATTTATAATTCCTATCGACTTACTCGTAATTCGAAAAGCATACTCTGCGATCTTGTAATAGAAGCTAAAACAAGCAATTAAAATCAAAACATCCGTGTTTACAAAATATTTTTTGAAAAAAAGAGATATGAAATCCATACTTTTTCACTTGAACTATTACTCATTATTACTCATTTACGTTCTTTGGGATATAATATAATATACTCACTCACTCTCCTATTCGATGAGTAAAAGCGTTATATACAAAACGGACTCTACATATTTTGTTTTTCAAAGATTAAGTGTATTTCAAAAATATGGCAAGTTCCTATTTTTCGCATTCTTACAAAAAAATTTATTGTAAATTTTGATGTTAAGCAGCTCATATTTCCGAAACGGCAAACTTTTTCAAATTTTTGTAAATGCAGAGAGCTAACGACTATTAGGTTAATGTTTCTTTCAATATTTTTCTTTGATTCATCCCAGATGTATGCAATTAATCGATATTTTTTGATTTATAAATGAAAGTCTCTTTTTTTACGGTAAAATTTGCGTAATTTGCGTACTAGCTCTTTTCCCATCCATTTTCCCTTCAAAAATCAATTTATCTATTTTTCCATCACTAATCTTCTTCATTAATCTCGCTAATCTTCTTCATCAATCTACATTTAGTTCTTGCAATATCGAAATTATAGTGCGGTGTTCTGTGTATGATGTTCTAAGCACTTTTCGGTATACACAGAGCATAAAAGCTGGTAATTATGGATTATGTTTGATAATATTGTTTAAGAGAAATCTAAATTTTGGGAATTATTAAATTACCTATGACATTTTGTTCGAAAAAAAAATTTTCTGCTCATACTTTTCATTAAATTTCATTATTATTAAAATCAAAATACCAAAATATTTAAATAAAATCAAAATATTTTCAATTAAACTATTAATTCAAGTGTACCTACTTACTTTCAAAATATCATCAGGTTTAAATCATTTTACATAAAAATTTTATAGATTTGTCTACTTACATACCCAAACAGACGTGTTATATGAACATACGAATTGTCTAGTATTCGAATGTACTAGTATAAGCTGAAGTGACCATCAAAAATTCATAAAAAAAGAAGAAGAAGAATGAAAAAATAAAAAAAAAATAAATTTTTTCGAGATTGCGAATTAATGAAATTTTAATGGGTTACAAAGCGAACAAAAAAAAAAAGAGAAAAATGTAATGTACCTACATTTTCTGTTTATTTTTTTATTTTGTACTTACAACTATTTGTATAACACGTACACATAAACCATAATTTTTGGGCATATTTCAATTAAAGTCGCCTTTTTTATTCATGCTTCATACCAGTATACTGTGTTGTAAGTTTGTATGTACATCACATTGTATCATTTTACATACAAGTGAAATATTAATTTAATTTTTTTTTCTTATTTTTTTCTTTTTGAATTTAGAGAGACAACAATTTTTTAAAAATAAAGAAGCTGATGAAGCACATTATTACAATTAAAAGATAATGTTAATAATACGAAATATTGTGTGTATATTAAAAAAATTACCCAGTAAGATTTTTGCGGTTCTCATTCAAAAACGTACATATGTATATAATATTAAGAAGATTTTGAAATGAGTTACTGATTCTTATGATTTTTTCAGTAAAATCTCTGAGCGCACACTATAACTACATAGAAAATATTAAAATTTCAAAATTTCAAACTGGAACAACCAAACTCTTCTGCCTTCCAGACTATATATAGCAAAATAAACAAAGGCTGTGAAATTTATAGACGCTGTACAGTGCCAAATTAAGAAACAAAGTTAAAAATGACACTTGTAGAATCGGACAATCCACAAGCAATATATTCACAGGTAATTTTCCTTGGAACTTTTCAATTTATTATTATAAAATCATCTTTCAGGATTTCTAACGGACCTTATGTAGATCCTATCATTGTCGACAAATAACGTTTGATACAAAGCCTAGAAAGTTAATAATCAATTGTATATTAGATTATTAACTTGCTGGGCATTGTAGAATTTCGTATAGTTAAGAAATCTTAATACTCTCTGAAATGGGAAAATAGCGACCAACTTATACACTTAAAAATCCCGACTGGGTATAAAAAAAATTAAAATATTATATTTACATACAAACATACATACATATGTATATATACTATTCATAATTATGGTGAAGGTATGCTTATGAACTTGTGAAAGCGACGAAGTGAATTCAAAGTCTCGCCGAAAAAAGATACAAAATTTTTTATGTATCTTGTTCGTATGCAAACGTTTTTGACTCCGCATTGTTTTGTTTTTTTTTTCGTTAAATTTTTTTTTTTTTAAATTTCATTTTAACTTCGCGGACAGCATAAATCATCAAAAAATTATTGATAAATCATATAGAAGCATAAAATTAAATATTAATAAGATTGCTACATTATTTTTGTTTTTTTTTTTTTTTTTTGTATAATTCGAGTGGTGTGTTATTGAATATTTTGTCCTAAATATTTCTGATGATTTTTTTTTTGTAATTTAAATTTTATTTTCTTGTAGTTTTTAATTCAAACTTGATTGAATATCTCTATCTCTATCTGACGATTTCATTATAAAAATTTACCTATAAATTTTTTATAAATACGTTATTATACACATGTGGTAGTTATTCATATTATTGTGTAAGTGAATATAATATGTATATGTATATATGATTTGTACATGTATGATTTTCATATTTGTAAGTATGTTGCCAAAAACGTTAAATTGAGACCAATGGCATTACATGAACTTTTTCTTTAAATATACAAAATAAATTTCATTTATTTTACAAAATTAATTTACATATGTAACTATGTATGTATGTATATGAATATATGCCTGTGTTAGGTTTGACTACCTTTTACTCACCTATACATACATATATGTACATGTATTTATATTAAAATATATAATAAGTGATCATTATGTTTGCTTAATTAAGTACAAGGTGATAATTATTTTTTGTCGACAGAGAAATGTGACAACTGCAGAATTTTGTTACTTCAAAGTTTTGCTAAAAAACTACAGTTCAAACTACTTTGCATGTTTTTACTGTTTATTTTACTGTTTTTAACTATTAAGAAGGAAAATTATTGTAGGTAAAAGTAAAAGAATTTTTACTTGCTTCTTATAGTATTAGTGAGACTCGATGCTGAAATTTGATAAATGAGAAGGTCCATATAGGTTCAACTGTAGTGATGCTGATACTACAACATAACAAATATTTTACATTTTCATATAAATTGGAGTCCTTTATCAGTCCACTGTCTATTATTTTAAAAAAGTAGGTCATATTTGAAAGTTTTTGTAATTTTCATTGCAATTATATCTAGAGAATAATTTGAGATTAATATGAATTTGTTATTTAGAATAACAATTATCGAATCTCCTGATTGATCTTGATTAATTACAGACAAACAAAGTTCAACTGTGCTATTATAAATGATTCCATTTTAATAAGTAATTTTTTTTAATTATTAAAATCATTTCTAATTCTTCATATCACTAGCACAAGACGCTGATTATACATTTTACTAATTATTTCCCCATCAGTCAATTTAAAACCTAATATTGCAAAAAAAAATTTTCATAGACAATGTATTAAATTTCAGAGAAAAAATAGTTGCCACCTAGAAAATATTCTCACCACATATCTAGAATCTACAGGTGAAAATTTTAAATTTTTTTATAATCTCTAATTTCAATATTTTTAAGCGTGTACAATTCCTAAATCTGCAAAATACCTTAAAATTATGTAAAATAATTCACATGTCTTTATTAGAATTTCCTTCTTCATTTTCTTTTAATTACTCTCCCAAAAAAAAAAACATGATGCTCAATTCTAAATAAGTTTTACTTACTATAAATTTTAAACTCTCTTCTATGTCCTACACAATTATTTTATATACAATACTAAATTTATTATATTAATGAAATTTTTGGGAAATTTCTCATAAAAAATTAAATAATCTCTGGGAACTTTTTCTTTTATATTCATATTTTTCATTTACTTTTAGATTACACTTGAACTTGAAAACATCATATAATTAATATGGCATTATAAGGGAGAGAGAAGTATGACTTGCCTAGCACTTACTCATTAAAAAATTATATTGTAAGGAAAAAATTATTTCAAGGCCGTTTATTAAAAAATTACCATTGAAAATATTTTCACAAACTTCATATATAACTATTATTACAATTTTAATGGTAACCCAATTCCATTTATGAAATTTTTTTTTTTTTTGAAAATTATACAGTAGCAATGACTAGGTTTATTGTATATGAGTAGTTATTATATAATTTAATTATATTACAAATAGTTTTTAGTAGCTGTTTTAAATGCTCCCACGATATTTTTTGTTCGTCAAAATAATGTGATACAAAAAGTAAAAAAAAAATAAATAAAAAAGAAATGAAAACCTAGAATTTTTCCGTTTAGAGTTACCATCGTACTAGACAAATAATTATAAGATTGTAAACATTTAAATGGCCCGGTTATTGGTTAGTTTAAATCAAATGTCTTAGTTAAAATTGAATTTTCTATTTTAAAAAATTATAAAACTGGAATAAAGAATAAGATAAAATTATATTTTTTGACTGTCAGAGACTTATAAATAGTAGGGGACTTTAACCCGACCTAAAAACTGAGTGGTCATAACTTCCTGAAACTAGTCAAACAGACTAACTAACTAAGATTTGATTTAACGTATTTTTGTATTTATATTTCGTGAAGGAAGGCGCAGGTGCACTTGTTGCGGAAGTTTTTGAGACACAGTACTTTAAAGCTAAATCAAGACTTCTCATTCGTTTTAGTCTCTCTGTCCTAATCTTCTTCTCTATAAGGATGAAAAATGCTATTCCAAACGTGCCCTAATACGTTTCTTGGCACAGTTCCTTATTTTTCACATACCTCGGGGATATTCAAACCCCTTTAAATGCCAAATCCCAGGCAGCACCTACCATATTACGAAGAATCTTGTTCTGGAAAGTGTATAAATGCTTGATATGGCTTTGTTTGGCACAACAAAGACATATCAAGCTGTATTATATTTATTGTATTGTAATAGTTTTCTCTATATTTATTTTGTAATTCTAGTTTTTTCTTGTTGACATGTTCTTTTCATCTAAGGTTGACATCCAAAGCAAGTTCCTAAATATTTTGCTGTATTTTAAAAAACAGTTTTAATATCATTTGCAAAACTTGATTACAATTTGAAACTCAGCGTTACCTTAATGAAAATAAATTGATCAAAAAAATTGAAGGCAGATTGGTAACCTCTTCTCCAAAAGAAAACAGTTAAATAATATTGTTATCTTTTTTGTAAATGAAATCAGATATAAAGACTTGTTAATTTAAAATATGTTTGTATCTATTCATGTTTGTGCCTATGTTAGTTGAATGATTGCTGACTTTTGAAATTTCTGAAAATTTCATCACATTTTTTATCAGATAAATTTCACTTTTACTAAAATAAAAAATTTTTTTCATTTAATTTTTCGCGGAAATATTTTTAAGAAATATTTAACAATGATAAAAAGAGGCTGTCTATGCAGAAATACTATTTTGATTCTGGGAGTACTGTTCTAAATCAGCTGCAAAATTTTATTTTTGTAATATATGTTTTGGTTTACATACTTTTGGACAACAAACTTTCTATCGAATTTCAAATTAAATCAAGTAGAATTGATGAAGAATGTTTCTTTGTTAAGCCTCATAAATTTGAGCCTTCATTGAGCTTTGTATTATAAGCTGCATATAATCAGATCATCATTATTCCATTGTGATTACATGGACAAATTTTTTAAATGTAACAAATTTGAAAAGCGCCCATTTCTTTGATTATTGGTCGTTGGACGTAAAATAATGTTGCCGTATGTAAAGATCATATAAACAGTTGTACCACATTCGTAGTTAAATGACAATTTATTTGAAACCCACAATTTTTTCTCTATGATTAATTTATTCTTAAAAAAGAACTCTAATTCCTATATAGACAGGTGAATTACAAATAAAATGCATTTTTAGCACTTTTCTTTATATATAAGCATTAAACTTCCAACTACATGGGAGATCTAACTGACATATCTCAAATATCTTAAAATTTAATATAAAAAAAAGTAGATTTTTTTTTTGAAGTTCATTGTAAGAAAACCTATACGATTTTTTTTTTAACGTGCGAAATATGTTTTTCAAAAAAAACAAAACATACAAAACATCCCAGTCTGAAAAGGAATGAGAAAATTTAAATATTTGTATTTTTTTCTTGTTATTATTTTGCACTTGTTGTTTGGTTTTTTTTTCTGCATAGGTCTACAAATTTAAAATGATTAACTGATGTGACAAACTCAGTGTATTCCGATACCAGATGTATATATTTGTTTCTGTTTCCAGTATGGATTAATTACAAAAAGGAAAGAAAAATCCAGAACAGAAAAAAATAATGAGTCGTCAGTCGTTGTGAATATTTTTAGCATATTTTCTAAAAATTTGAAAAGTTTTATTTGTTAAGTTCATTTAATGCTTTTTACCGGCTATCAAGCCGAATATCCAGTCTGGTATCTTTTTTCTGGTATTGTTCTATATGTTGTTCTTTAGAATTTTTTACAACGTGGTTTAAAATACGATCAAATCTTGAATTGCATCGCACAAGTGTATATGAGCTTTCAAAATTTTAAGAAGTTATTTGAAAAAGGTGCATTAAAGTGAATGTTCTATATGTCAGATATTTCCAGATTCAGTTACAGAACAGCAGAAAACATTGAATTCAGTTTTTTCGTGATAGATTTCAATAGTGTATAGTAAGAAAGAACTGGATTGAAGGCTTCCTAATGCAAAATTTTGAGTCACGTATATGCAGATGGAAAATTACATTACGTGGACTTTTGTGAATACACTAAATATGGAATCCATATTTAGGGCATTTTAACCAAGTAACTGTTTTTCATCCAATGTGTCTTTTAACGTTTTCATTTACAAACATAGGCATACATACTTTGAGAGAAACTTACAAAAATCTATATGTAGATACATACACACACCTAAATAAGAACCTATATTCTTTTTATTACCATAAATTAAAAAGAAAATTTTACATTACCGGATATTGGTGCCTGTATGTAAAAAACAAAAAAAAAATAATGAGCACCACTATTCTTATACGTGTAATGATTACATAATTTTCCTATATATACTCAAATTATATATAAGTATGTATGTATATATATGATATGTAATGCTCTTTGATTAAAGATTCGGACGATTGTCATTGATGAGATAGAAATGATTACAATTTTGTTATGGCTATATAAAATTTGTTTGTAATTTGTAAATCTCTTCTTCTATTGCCCATTTCAAATGAGCATTTTGTATTCATAACTTCAAACAAAGGTACACAAAGAGGAAATCAATTAAATGGGAAAATTAAAATATAAATGAGTTAGAGAAAGATAGAAGTATTTATGATTACAAAACTGATGATGATTGAATAAGAAATAAAGATATGAAATGAGAGTAATAAAAATTATCACTTATGATTTTTAATTTTTTTGTTTTTTTTTTCTGTTTTCCCCCGTTATATTCATATTTTTCTCTCCAATAAACAATATTCTTTAGATCGAAAGAGAGAATCGTGTGGTATACAAAATATTGAATAGAGAGTCGTGTGTCTACGCGACGCGCGTTTATGATGACAGGCAAAAGAACAGAGTGGAAAGTTTATTGAACTTTTTAAAAGATGTCGTCGTGGTTGTTTAAATAAAATAGAAATGTAACAAGAACCAAAATCTTTTTAATTCTAAATTTTGTTATTTTTTTTGTTTTTCTTTTCATATGATTTCCTTTTGAAGTTTCCATAATTTTTGTAGCCATATACCACTACCACCACTACTACTATTGATAGCCCATCGGTTCTATTTTTATATTTTTTTTTTCAAAAATATTCTGAATTTCAATAATAATTTTATAGATTTATTGACGTAATCAATAAAAAAAAATAAGAAAAACAACATTCTAACAGATTGTAAGCAAATATAAATTTGCTTTTTTTTTTTTGAAGATTGTTTACATCATTTAGACAAAAATAGTACAGCTACTCATAAAATATATACAATACTATCATATTGCTCCCATTGCGATAAGTGAATAAAAAAATTGATCTTAGAGAAGTAGAAATTAAGGTGTGAGTATTATCAATTCAAGTTACAGGGTAAAAATTAAATAAAATTAAGTAAAAAATTTTCTAGGTAAATTATAATGTGACAGTTTCAGTAGAGTTATTCGTAATGTGGCTGCTTTAATTGAGGCGAGTTTCCAATGTTTTATAAAATGTAGTAAAAGTCTTTTTTATTTGGTCGCATTTGTTAAAAAAAATTGACATAAAGCTACATAATGAAGTGACATCTCCAGTGGCGCCATCTGTACGTAAATTGTTACAATGTTTCAATTTTATAATTAATTCAGTTTTCCTTTACTGCTGAAACTTATTCTAATCTGTATAATTTCCTCTTAAATTAAGTTTTTTTTTTCAATTTTTACAGAGTTGGGATACCACCAAGTTCAACTACATTTCAAGTACAAGTTAATTTCGGAACCATTTTGTGATTCTCGAAATTCTAATATCCCAATAATTTATTCTTCAACTCAAATAATATATGTTAATTGAATTTTAAATTCTGCAAATTATTGTGGAAACAATGACACTCCTTGTCAATGACACTTTAATCAATTAAATAATGTTCAAATATATTCGGAAATTCTAATCCAATGCGTTAGCTATAACTTATAAGCGTAACATTTATTTATATAGTTTATATCGTGCTGTAAATCATCAAGGTGAACTTATTGCGTCATAACATATGAATGAATAACAGAAGATTCGCGTTGTAAGATAATTTTTTCATCATGGTGTAAGATAAGATTCGCTATAGTGTAAGTTAACGGATTGATATTCTCACACTATGTGCCTTTATCAGTACATTTTTTTCCAAACTAATCCCAATTTAATTAAGATTATGAATTTTGTTAGAAATTAAATTTTAATATTATTATGAATAGCAGATGAGATAATAGAAGAATTTTTATCGGGATTATAGATTAAGGTATATAAAGGTTGTACATTGTGTACAATCAATTCGAAGATTAAACATTGAATTTAATCTATATATTTGAATGATGTAAGCAAAATTTAATTATATTTTTACTTTAAATAAAAAAAAATCACTTTAAAATTATATACTTCACTTTATAAATATGTGATAATTGTAAGACGATAAAATCTTGGGAGTAAATCATTATTATTTTTTGGTTTCTTATAATATTTTTAAAAATCTTCATCTGAAGTTGCTTTTTGAACAGCAGGAATAGCATATATAACTCCTGTTTTAAAATTGCTAAAACGGTGCTCATTTTCTGTGCACATGGCCGGCTTTGGCACGGAGAAGGCAGAGGTTCTTTGGATCGCATTTCTTTTTACGAGTTACTAAACTTGCGAATATAAATGTCAGGCATCCAATTCAATTTATGATGGACTCGAGTTCACTTGAGGGTGGGAATATGGGGATCCAACGGTGAAACAACGAGCCTACTTGTCTAAGTGTATCTTCGGATATCTGCTTCAACCTGAACTACTGGTGGGGTGGCTGCTTAATCTACTACAGTGACTTACAATTTTATGCTCAAGAAGGACCTGCATTTTGATATTTTTCCAATTGACTTTTCCAGAAAAAAATTTATTTTTCAATTCCTAGTCGATGCGAAAATAATTATTTAGCAAAATATCAAGTTTATGTCCGTGTAAGATCCCATTATTTTTGCCGTCTAGTTACAAGATGAATTATTTGATCTGATCATAAAAAATACCGAAACGTTTGGCGTCATATAAACTATACATTCAATTAACTTTCACGTGTATATGCACTTCATAAATTCCTACTTCAAAAGCACTTGCTTGGTGGTCATTATCATTAAAATAATTATTATTATTTTTTAATAATTACAAAAAAAAAATTCAAAAGACACAAAAAAACAAATGAAATACCTACATCATTGATTTAAAATTGTATATTGTCCAAATTTAATTTTTAAATTATTTGAAAAAATAATTTCAAAAAGAAAAAATTATGAGAACACCTAGGTTGTTTAATTAAAACTTTATAAATAAAAACTTTAATTCTCACATTCATTACAGTTCAAAAACAATTCTAGGTCCAAACTACTTACAAGTTTTTTTGTTCGATTATTACATCATTCTGAACAATATCAACCAACCCTCAAATCTATATATTGAATCCTCATCAAAATCATTTTAATTATTCCTATATTTCCATAAAAAACGGATGTTAACATATCCGATTTTTGTTAAATTTTCCTCCTGCTCTTTTAACAAACCTCGTTTTTGTTTTCTTTGATATTCTTTTGGTTAAATATATGAGGAATCCTTAGATATGTCCAATGATGTGTCAACAAACTGAAATCCTTAATAAAAAAACAAAAATTAAATGCAAAACTTTGTACTCATATCCTTTTTTTATGAATTAATTTCATATCGATTGTAATTTGAATTCGATATTGTGTACAAACACAAAAAAGAAAACATAACAACTTGGGTGTTTGTAACCTTAAAGAGGCTGAAATAATCCAAAAAAAAAACGTAATTAAAGTATCAAATTAAATTTTATGATGGTTTTAAAAATGCAAGTCAAAAATATGTAAAAAAAAAAATGAATATGAAAAACGGAACAAAAAGACGGACGTTATATCCTTTGTTTCATTGTTGGGGGTATTTTGAATAAAGTATAATCGGTAGTCGGTCCTGTTTTTTTAACCCTACTTTCTCAAATTTTCTATAAAAACTCAGGTTTAATATAAAAAATGAGTAAAATTTTAAGAGAATTTTCGAAAGTAATTGATAATGAAAAAGATCGTTTAATTTGTTTACAAGATGGAGAGAAGTAGAAGATAAAGAAGAGCAAGTATAGGAAAGACGAAGAGAAAGAACGTAAGGAGAGGTAGAGGAAGGATATTGGAAATACAATGATATTTGGATACGAAAAATAAATTGTTTTGAATTAACATGTAAAAAAAAGTGCTAAAGTTTGAGTAACAAATTGAAATATGAGATCAGATCAAAATTGTATTAAAAAAAAAAGCGAATTTTTTTTTTAGTTTGGATTTGATTGATGCTAATTTTGTGATCATCGTGTGTGGTTAGAACATTTAAATAAATATATTTTAAATTTTTTTTTTCGAAACAGCTCTTCGAAACTCTTCGAGAATGAAATGGAATATAAGGCATCAATCATACAATAGATACATATGTCGATAAAAGGAGTTTTATGGAAAGTTATATTGAGATAAAACTGAGGACTTCACCTCTTGTTGTTCCTCTGAATGAAAACGCCGTATAAAGAGCTTCTTTCCTCATAAGAGGTAGTTTTAGATCAGGTAAGAGTTTAGTATAAAGAATATTTGATTGAGCTCCAAAGAACTTTCCAGCTAAAACTTTTCTGCTCCGAAATAAATATCTTTTGTCATACTCGAACTTCGCCAAATATACACTTATATAGGATACCGATTAAAATCTCCGTTACAAATTTCGTTCGAGAGGTTTTTCCAAAATTCAGTCTTTCGAGGTTCTAAACCCTAAAAAAGTTTCAGAAAAAAACTGAAAATGGTTAAGAAAAATATAACCAAGCGACATGCTGCCGGAAAGATATTTAAAACCTTGACGACGATTATGCGTGGGAATTTATGAAAAATTGATTCATGGAGTACGTCTTGAACCTGTAAAAAAAGTAATCAAATATACATAAGAACAAACAATTAAATTTAAAACATTTTTTTACTAGTTTCGGGATGGTTTAGCCTACTAATGGCTCACGATATCTGCTTTAGCAAGGGCTAATAATACACTAGTCTCCCAATACTAACTGTCTTCTGGAAACTTAAACTTGAATTTGTTTTTTAGAAACGGAATTCCATGAAAGGCTTGTCTATGCATTATTTGCTAAATAAAATTATTTAGTTTGCTTGCTTGCTTGAAGAGTCACGCGAACTAAACAACCATTATAGGAAAAGGTTTCACATCCGTTTTAACTCAATATGAGGTTGGCCATCGCTTATTGCTCGAATTTAATATCGAGAAAATATTTTAGATTTCATTACAAAAATTTGGTCATGGTTTTAATAATTTAGAATAATTAAAAGATTTCGTCAATCTTTAATATAAAAGACGTTCAAGTTTTTTAGGTTTATCGTTTTTCTTTTAATTTTCATTATAACTAAGATCGACTTTTGCCTCAATTAATGTATCGATTAAATTTGTAATACTAAAAAATTGAATAAAAAAAATTATCTGTTTTTTTTTATTTATATTTTAAAATTTATGTTAAACTTTGATCTGACAAAATGGTAATCGATACTTAATAATATGTAAATAAAAAAAATTAGGGTCAAAAAAAGTTGAAAATTTAACTCTCCCAACCATAAGGTATATAAAATATTTTCAAAAATATTTTAATTGTTTAAGCCAAACCTAATTGTTGCGAAAGTTACAAATTTCAATATTGTAGTTACTCTTGTAATTCTCTATACCTACAATCGTTTCACCAGAATACTCAAGCAAAACTTTCTAATGACAATTCGAAAGATTAAATTACCGGATTAAATAAGTTTCAGAGAGCGTCAGTTTCCTCATAATCGATTTGAAAAACAAGTAAAATCATCTATTTCTCTAACAAGCGATTACCGATTGCATTTCGAATGAATAGTCCGTCCATTAGAACTCCAGAATATATAGCAAGCTGAACCAAAGCATCAGTTTTCATCGTTGTAAACCGTTTTTATAATCTTAACCAGACTAAGCCAACAAGAGCGCGAGAGGAAAATTGAGACTAACAGGAGGCCAAACAGAACGATTATAATATATATTCCTTGCAAGAATCTCGTATCGTCTACTGTTTTTAAAATCTTGCGTTTCATGCAACATCAATACCTATTTGTGGAGCGCATGTATGAGAGTTATAGCAAATTTATAATACTCTCTGAACATTCATGCAGAAATTGAATGTATGTATAACAAAAATTTCAATATCATGAGATCGTTTACTCAGTCGGATGTTAAGTCGTGTTCAATTCGTTGTATTTTAGCTTCTCGTTTTAATCTGATAATTTAATTTTCGTTTTGTTTTCTTTGTTTTTGATCTTTCACCTATTCTGTATATTCGTTTCGTCTTCCTTTTCCTTAGTCAGCATTTAAATTTTTATTTTTTGCTCCCCCAATTGTTATTTGCATCTAAAGAGATCATTTACCTGTAACGTATTCTTATATATACATGTGGGACTTCTTTTTCTCTTCTTATACTTTGTTTTTTTTTATTCTTTTTCTCTTGTATACGAACATGTACGAACGCTTACATCCTTTTTTCGTATGAAATTTTAAAAATAAAACGGACTAATGGTTATATTGAGAAAGGGAGAATACGACAGGTGCATACATAATAGGTAAAAATTTAGATGTGTAGGGGAATGAAGGAATGAGGAAAAAAATGAACAATTGATGCTGCATACAAGTTACAACTTGTATTCAAAGAGCACATACATTTATTTCAACGTTGTATTTTTTTATAATTTTTGTACGAGTTGGTTGCATTTTTTCTTAACTGGTATACAAATTTTTTATATAAGACTTGGGTTTTTTTTTTATCTTTAATTTCATAAGGAATAGTTGAACACCTTGAGTTTTTCATAATTTTGAAATTTTGCTGTTCACCTTTATTTTTTCTTTTTTTATTTCAATTTATTTTCATTTAATCGTCTGGTCCACAATATTGACGATGTCCGATGTTAAAATACAGAGGGTTTAGAACGGTTTTTTTAATATTTTTTCTTCATTTTTTAAACACTTATAGTACAGAAGAGAAACCCTTATCATGTCCTTTTTTTTTGGAGGTACTCAAGTGTTTCAATGTTAAATTCAAATGTGAATTTCTGTTTTTTTTTATACTTAATAGTACAGACAATATGAATGAGGTTTGGTTGTTTATTACTTTATCATTGTTTTGTTTTTTGAAGTATGCTTAAAGGAGTTCATGTCGCACATTTTACTATCCGCAATATAAAATTGTATACGGTGTAAATGAATAGTAAAAAATTCAATTCATATGCTTTAAGAAGTTCTTTGAACTTTTCAAAATTAAGGGATGAGGGGGCATAATTATATATTTTTTTTTAATATAGTTAAGAAAAAGGTACAAAGATAGCTTGTGTCATTTGGAAAGAATAATGAACTGAAATTAAAGACTCGGACAATGAACTATTTTTGAAAAATTTTGAAATTATTAAGATTATCTTTAAAAGAAAAAGCGAAAATAATTAAAACGAGAAATTTATAAAATCGTAATATAAAAATAAAATTAATGAGATAAAGTGAAAATTCTATCTTTTTCTTGATATCACCTGGACCTCATTATTGTAAGGTTTTTGAAATTTTCTATATATTTTGCTAATTTAGTTAAAGTAGCTTAATTTGAATTTAATTAGTTATTAGAAATAGTCTAGAATTTGAAAATTCTAATATAGCAAAATTTTAATGATTACGCAGTTAGATTATTGAGTATGAAACTTGAACTGGAGTCATCACGTTATATAATTGATATGTCAGGTATTTAAAGTAGATTTTATGTTTGTATATTGAAGTTATTTTATCTAAGAACACAACCCTTCCCCACTACAAAATTAATTTAGAAAAACTCTCGAATTTTTAATGATAGGAGATAACATTTTTTTCTCACACTCAATCTCTGTGCTTGGGTCTTGGATCTTGAGTGATGAAATCAAAACCCAAGATAATTTTTTGTTTATATTTAAAGTCAATGAAATTCTTCGCATCGCATATGAAAAAAAAACTCAATTATTATCAGAAAATTTAATTTACTTTATTTTTTCAGAAAATTTTAAAATAAACATTAAAAAGATCGATCAATCAATAAACAAATATTGAAAGAATGAGAAAAATTGGAAAAAAAAGAAAAAAAAATTATCTACTCTCTATGAATGAAATCATTTTGTATTCCAACTAAATTTGATCACTTCGCTTGATTAGAGTTTATTCGACAATTCTGATGAGAGCGGGCGGTAACTATCACATTAGTTTTTATTTTCAAAATATTCCAGGATGCATTCTAAATGGATTTCTGAAATAAAATTTTATTGGTACAAAGAACCGAACAATATAGAAACTAAGTAACACCATAAACAATGTCTTACAAAGCAATGTTGGTAAAATAAGAGCTGACCGTCGCAATGTGAAAAATTTTTAAAATCACTGAATTATGCGTTATTCTAAATTTTACAAGTTTCTAAAATTATAGAATTTTTATCGAATTTTAGATATTTTCAAAGAAGTTTCTCGAGATCTTGCTTTATACATATTTATTGCACATACATATGTATTTTTAAAATTTAATTGAGATCAATTTAAAAAATTAAAATTTGATCTGTTCATATTTCAAATGTTAAGATTTACTTGAATATTCGCTTACTATGTGTTTTTCTTTTCGCAATATTATTATAACCAGCTGGGATCGAATAACACACTCGATTATAAACAGATTGTACAATATAAGTGGCACATAAGCATAAAGTTGATTATATAATAAGCGAAACAAACAAATGAAAAGGAGCAAAAAAAAATAATTTACACACGTAAGAAAGCAACAAAACAAATAAAAATTTTATTGAGATAAAAAAACAAACACAAAATTTCTTATAAGGGAATAAAGTCTTGCAGTCAGGAGAAAGAATACTCACATACAATCATATAATAAATATGTAATTTTAACAGGTATGTATGCATTTGTATAATATTAAACATTTTTATTTTTCCATCCGCTATCGGAGGTTTTAAAATTTTTTCGATTTAATTTTTTTTCTGTTTTTCAAGGATTTATGCATTATTAACCATCAATTAACGATTGACGGAACGGGTTGTAATAATAAATTGATGATGATATTGATACTATTGTATTGTTAACAATACGGTATCATATTCTCGATGCTACAGTGATGATCACTCAGACCAAAAAAACGAAACATAAAAAGATGAAACAATTTTACTGCGTTTATACTTTTTTTGTTGTTTTCTTAATTTCCCGGTAACGTAAACTATATATTTATGTATACGAATGCGGACGATCACTTAAATAAATCGTCCGTCTACAAAGAACAGTAAGTTCATTATCACGTTAATATGAAGCCGTATATATAAAATTTCCAGAGTTTTTTTTGTTATCACATACATACAGGGCATCTGTAGATTGCATACGTATACAGATTTCCTCCAACCTTAATAAAGAAATTTTACTCCAACTTAAAACTATACTGAGTTTTATTTACAAATTTTAATTCAAGTAATGCAACCTATTAAAAATATTAACATTAAGAGATTGGAGAGTAGAAGAACGAGAATCCTTCTCATGTTTTCAAGAAAGAAGATTCAAAATGGTAATTTTATTAAAATGATTCATTCAAAATCATTGAAAATATTTAATAATCTCAGAAAATAATTTGGCTTACTTTAAAATTAATACGTGTTATGTTTTATTAAACTAAGTGTAACCGCACAGTAAAATTTTTTATTAAAATTTTAAACCAAAATTATTGAAAACAAAAAAAATTCGAATTAATGACGTAAAGAATGTATTGCATGACGCTATGACACAAGGTATTGTGGGTATAAACAAAATTTTCATATTTTTAAAAAAAAATGTTGTCGTCAAATTCACCACACTATGTTGTGTGTACATGTTAATCATATTTAATTACTTATTTAAATAAATTAATTCTTCTATAAAATTCTTAAAACTTTTTATAATATTTATATTTTTTGCCTCTTTAATTTTCATCTTACTAAATATGCAAAATGTGTGAGCTGGTTTAACTTGAAAATGATGATAGTAAGCCGGAAAGATGATGCAGATTCAGTAACTTATGTTATAAAAATTTTGGAATTCCCAAGTATTTTATTAAACATTTCAAGTATTATCAAAATAGTTTCAAAATAATTTTGATTTACAAGGGGATTCATGAAAGATATGAGCGCTGTTCAATGCTTAACATACCCTGATAATAATAGTCGTACATTTAATATCCCTATGTGTTTACGTAAGTACATATTACATCTACATATATCAAGTTAATTAAAACTTGTGTTTAAAGTTTATTACTAAAAATAATTTTAAAATTTCTTATTCAAGTTCATAAAATCTTAATTTAACACTCAATTATGTAATAAAAATGTTAAAATGTGATACATTATTGAAATATATACAAGTCGGAATGTAATATAAATTTATATAAATAATGCAAAATCTAAATAGCATCACTTGTTTACCATTGAATGTGCATTGAATTTTAATTTAATATTTAAAATTTTAATTGAGATTAATTTAATTTTTATGATAGAAATATAAGAGCATAAAATATAAAAGAGTAGTAAGAGTTAAAAATTTAGTTGAATTTTTGAGAGAGAAATTCCTATATAGTAGCAAAAAAAACAGCAATGTATAGTAACACATCAATTGAGACAAGACAACTGCATTCATGTTTATAAGATTTTATTAATTAAATTGGGTATTTGGAGAAGAGAGAAGAAATTATCGGCTCAGTTCAGCAATGCACATTTCTTGCAGAATGCAAATAAGAAATTATCGTGATAAAAATTGTGATCAAATCGCATCATCTCATTTGCATATTTCAAATTCTTTCTTCATATATTTATTTTTGTAATCCGTAATGAATCTATATGTATACATATTAAGAAATTTCCAATTAATTGACTAATTTCAGCATGGTAATTATTATTACAGTCTGTATATGTTGAACATTTTATATTACAGCGTATGAAAGTTAATATTGAATATTAAATTTGAAATATTGGAACCAAAATAGAAAAATCTATAGAAAATTTACAAAAAAATTTCATCTTGGGAGCGACACATGTGTATGTAAGTAAATAAATAAATTAAAAATATTTACGTTCTGAGAATTTAGGAAATTCGATTGGATCAAATGAAATTATTTTTTATTAGTTTTATATGTATGTCTGCAATAATATCAGAGTTGGTAATTAGTATAACAATCCTCAAATAATAGAAAATTAGATTGAATTGCAATAACAATAATATTTTACATCTTACTATAGGAAGAGTTTAAATAAAAGCGTAACAGTATCAAAAATTAACTCAAAAATTCATCCACAAATTCAACAACAATATTCTTCTTGCAACAAAGTCTATATACAGGCATATGAACATAATATGTATGTATGTACGTGTATAAAACAAGAGCTAATAAATACAATTGAATATAAAAAGTAATAAAATATTGAGAAATAAGAAAAAAACAACAAAAATTAATAACAACATACCCAGATGGCATAATTTTACATGACACCTTTATGAAAATCAAAAAAAAAAAAAAAGCAGAAAAAAAAGCAAATAAGACAGCAACAAACAAAAAGCTTAACCGTTAATAAATCTATGAATTTTTTATATATTGCTGCATTAAAATGGAAAAACGAAAAAAAAAAACGAATCAGTAAAAAATTAAAAATGGCGGTATCATCACTCATTTTTTTATGCTCACGTATTTATTTTTCTTCTTTATACTTTTGCTTACAGTACTTACACACACTCGTATTATTAAAAATTGAATCAATTATCAATAATATTATTGCCTAGCTTTATGGTTCTGGTTTTGCTTTACTGTACGTAGTTTTATGTAAAATACAAAAAAAAAAATTAAAAATTTATCGATCATTGTGAATGCAAACAGTTAAAAATTTTTTTTTTTTTAAATACTTATAGGGAGATGTAGAGAAACAAATATTTTGTGTTGTGAGTCGATACTTTTCTGTTGATCAAATATTGATATTTTTCACCCCGTGTATGAGCTTAAAATATGAAAAATAAGAAAAAAATCAACAAAATAAATAAAATAAAAAAAAATAAAAAAATAGTCCAAACGTGTGACATACTTATTTTTTTATTTTGTTGATTTCTGAAGAACGCATACCGTAATAAAGATTTGTGTTGCAACAATGAAAAATATTATTGCAGTATACTTGTATCTTTGTGGAAAAGATTCATTATTCAAGGGGCTTTAAGATTTCGAATATTTGATATTATTGATAGCATATTTTTTCGCTATTACAGGGTGCTTATTATTACAATTGAATTTTAGGTTATGCGACTATAAGAGTGACGAGAAAAAGTATGCGACATTTAAATATACCACTAAGAAAGTGTCATATTTAATTTGACCGCACAACTGTTTTTTCTTTCAATTTTAATCTTCGTAATTGACTCATTTATAAAATTAGATAATTATAACTGTATATATATTTTAATCCTACACAAATTGACTGAGTTATATTTTATATACAAAAGATATTGATGATCCCTAAGGTAAGTGAACGTGAAATGCGGGCTGCGATTGTTAATAATTTCATATTGCCGCTTGTAATTGAAAATATGATTTTAATGCATTTGCCGCGCGGCAAATTTGTCATCCCTTAAATTTAAAATACCTAATTCAAAAACTACATACCGCATTCGTACCCTCCTACTTTCTTTGATTTATAGCATTTAATCGTATTTTTTAGATTTTACATACATATTTTTATTTATCAAATGTCAATTTATTTTGTTTGCATCACTAATCACTTTTAAATAATTTTAAACAACATTCGAAATTAAGTTAAAGACGATAATCAATGTCGTATATACATATTTGATTGTTTTTCGGAATGTTTGGAGGACAAACATAATAGATTAATATTTTTTAATAGCAGTTGTCCAGCATATATGAATAATATAAGTATTACAAGTTTTCTGTAGTACAAGCAAAAATTGTTTCACAAGTTTTATTTTTTTCATTCTTACACACTTTATAAATGCGCAAAGGTAAAGATTTATTTTATGCTTGCATTTTTACGATATTGTGGCGTAAACATTGAAAATTTGTTTTGTTTTGTTTTACTTATAATTTTTAATAAACTTTGATGAAATTTTATTAATAAATCAAAATATAAGATAGTAATTTTATTTTTTCTCTTTCTTTTTTTTGTGAAATATTTAATTTAAACGGAAAATTAAAAAAATTAAATTAAGATTTCTGATCACGTATTGGATTGCTGTATAGTTGTTGTTGTTATTGTGCTTTATGCTGTTTAATTCATTGTACTCGTATTTGTTTCTTAGTAAAACAATAATAACAACAAAAACAACAATGTTAAATTAAATAAAAAGAAAAAGTAGAAAAAGCTTATTAGTGTTTTTCTCATTTCATTTTTTTTTTGTTATTAATTTTTGGTCGGTAATTGAAAAATTATTGTCACTGCTGTCAACTAAAAATTATATAGGTACATGTAAAAGCTAAGAGAAGTCATCGTTTTTGATATTTGAAAAATTTGCCTTCTGAAATTAATAAATTGAATAACTGTCAACACTGTACGATATCCTATTTTTGGTCGATAAAAATGAAAAACACAATTTTTAGAAGTATTATCGTAATATTTGATGGATTTATCGACTGAAAATTCAATTAGTTAAGCTATGTAGTTTTCACATGTGTTTAGTGTTCAAAACTGCAATCAGTTAAAAGAACACTGTCCAATTTTCAATATCACAACTAGCTATCTGTCATTTAACTAAAATATACTTTTTTATTTTATGAAATCAATATTTTTTTCATAATAAACAGCCTGTTAACAAATATTTTTTTTTATCGTAAAAATTATTCTAACATCGTATTGTAAATATGATATCGTAAATTTTGATTAAAAAATTGCAAAAACCAAAATTTTTGATTAACGACAGTATTATTCTGTAGTATACAACATATGGAATTTTTAATTACGATAAAAGACTTTAACACATTATGAACGCATTTTTAACTTTTAAAACATGAATTTCAATTTTTAATTACCGAAATTTGAATATTTATTGAAGACATAAGGTTGATCTGAGAAGAATATTTAGTAATTTTGGAGGTTTTTGTTTTTTTTTTTTGGAATATAATTTTAATTGAAATATTAAAAAAGAAATTTTAATTTAAAATTAAAAAAAAACTTGAATTTTAAATTGGAAATAAGAGAAATATTGGGGTTTTCTTGGTAATTTCGAATATGCTTCATGTATATAGGAATCTCCAGCAACTTTTATACATACATACATATTTATGGTCAGAAGAAAAACTGAAAAAATAAACATACACGTAAACATTGTGATGTTGACAAGGTACTTAAATATTCTGGAAAAATTGTGGTTTGTGATTGGTGCGGTTGGATTTAAAACTTTTCTTTTTGGTTTTTCTGATCGGAATTTTTCTTCTTTTTTTTTTTGGATTTTATGATTGTAATCTTTTTTGAAACAATAGAAAACAAAAACAATAAAAAATTAATAAAATAAATAATTTTCAAATTAGGGATTTTGTTATGAATTCACTTGAAATATTTAACGAAGAAGCATCTTGGGGGTCTCATATTATAGGTATAGTTAAATGTTTTCGATTGAATCCCAAATAATTCGTGCTCTGATTAAATAAAAATTGATTTTGTATTTTAATTTTTCTATGTTGTTTTTATTTTATTACTTTAAATTTAAATGTAATAACATTACTAAGGTTTTTGGATTTTATTTATATGTTTAGCTTAAAATAATTTAAATTTTGGTTTTCTGAATATACAAAAAAAAACGTTCTAGGATAAAAATTAACAGGCAAAAAATTTATGGAAGAAAAAATACGAAATGAAATTTTTTCATGCTTCTCTAAATAAATTTTAAGTGATGAATAATTTAATTGTCATCCAATATGAATGCCTTATTTCTTATTTTTATTATTTGGTTTTATTATTTGGTTTATGCTAAGTGTTGTCTCTTAAAATTCTTGCGTATGATTTATAGCATCTAAATGTGTCAAAATATTAAAATATTGATGAGCTGTCATGGCGCATTTCAAAAGTTTTTTTTATATTGTCATATTCCAGAGAAAAATAATAATAAAAAAAAAAAACTAATTTAAAGGTGTTAAAAAAATTAGGCAAAAATGTTTGATAAAAAATTAAGAATTTATAAATTATTAATTGCATTTGGGTATATCATACGTTATGTATACAGAATTGTAATGTACATATACGTAGTATATTTAAATATATGTAGGAATTATTTTACGACAAAATCGGTCTCTACATTCTGGACCACGTGAAATTTAACCGACAATGTTATCTGGAAAGTTGCTTAACTATAAGTACTTAAACATTTTTTATTATATGTATATACATATGTATTTCAAAATGCCAATACATAATTTAGTATAGAGTGAAATTTCTTTATGGGAGGGAATATCCAGTTTAGAAACCAGCATTATTCTTTTATTAATATTAAAGAATCTTAGAGTTATTGCTATATCAAATATTTACTTTCGTACTAGATGAATGTCATATTGTAATACCAAAATACTTTATCAACTTATATAAATCCTTACAAATTATACACATGCTTCTTTAAATCTATATGTATTTGCGAATTTTATAATTTGAGCAAGTATGGATTGCTGTATGTGTTTGCAAATTTTATGCCCTCCATGTAATTACTTTAAAATATACGTCAAAAATAAAACTAAGCTGTAAACAATAAAATTGAATTTAAAACTTTCCTACATAATAGGTTAAAAGTACGGTACTAAAATCATATTTGAATCATTATTGTGAATTTATGGATTGACATTAAATAGAGTTCACGCTTAAAACGTCATTCGTATTAATACGCACATGTGTACATGGTATATTCAATAATCCGACAAATTTAAAAAAAAATACAGTTCTCCCCGGTTAAATGCACCACGCTTAATTGATTTTCCCCTTTTATTGAACGAAAAACTAAGGCAACTTTAAATCCCTATTAAAATATACATGAATAACATCGTTTAATTGAGTCCCGTTTAATTGAACAACTCGCTTAAATGAATCTCTTTTTTTGGTATTACCTTATAAAAACTGTGAAAAATTCCCCTGTTTATTGACCTGATAACGGCATAAACATTGTACGGAAATTTTTTATCCCACAAAATAAATTTATTGAAAACTTAGATGAAATGGAAACCTTTATTATTAAGAATCATTACAAACATAACCAAACGAAAATTACAAATTTTTTTAAATAGGTTTAATTTTTTATTATTCTATTTGTTGTTGTTAAACTAGCAATAGTAAATTTATTGAAAAATTAGATATAACGTATGAAATATTTTGTTTTCTTTGTAATATGAAATATTTATTTTTAATTTTTGTTATGTTATGTGATATAAAAATATTATGATTTAAATATTTTGAATTTGAATTCATAGTTACATTACTTAGATGGATTTAAAATAAAGAAAAATTTAAGTTTTTAAATTTTGAAATAAAAAAAAATTTGAGTTTTAGTATTTCATTAGTGTATCCACTATTTTAAATATAGCTTTTTACCTAGGATATTTTGATAAGTATATGTAATAGGATATGCTTCCTATTGTTTTTATTAATTTTATGCAGTAGCAGGATCAAATTCGTTTTTGCGCCTGATCTTCAATAGCGAGTATTCGTTTTCATGCGTAAACGATTCAGTTAAAAAAATTCGTTTTATTGCACCAATTGTTCAATTAAACGGGATTTTTTTAATTGATTTACCCGCTTAATTGATACAAAAAGTGTGCAACTTTTCTCGGTTCAATTAACCGGGGAGAACTGTATATATTTTTCGAGTTCATCTTGGAATTTTCGAACAATATCAATATTAATAGCTATTACACATTGTAAGCATAGAAAGAATAGAAAAAAAAAACAGAAAAGAAAAAATAACACCGAAAGGCCTCCATTGCTTAAAATCAATAAAAATTTCCCATTTTATTGCTCAATATTTCATGAAGAAAAATAATTCATAAACAACTACTACCTACAAATATCTCGCAATTAACATAAAAACTTTGATACAAAATCCCCATATAGTACGTAATATGTATGTGTGTATGTATGTATTCAAGTATATACTCTAAATATAAAACATAAAAAAAAATATTAAAGTACACCTTTAAAGAAAATATTAAAAATAAAAGAAAAGAAAAAGAAAATCGTAAAAACAAGCAATTGAGAGCCATAGAGAGAGAAAAATTAAAATTCAACTCACACTGAACAACGTCACCACGTCGTCACGGCTGATAAGAATCTCTAGAAGTAAAACGGTGCACAAACACTGTACCTTTTACTTAATATCGTATTTTTATTTATTTTACTTCATACCTACAAAAATTTACTCAAACTAGAAGCTTTATCACAAATTCATGCTACACAAGTATACTAGTGTTAAAACAGTAAATAAATAAATATACCGAAAACATTAATACGAACTTAGGTTAGTTTTGTTAAATTTCTGCAAAATTTTGTATATTATTTGTTATACAAAACTCACTACTACTACGACTCTTTAATTTCTGTACCATTTCTGCAAATGAAAAATAAATTAGTAAAATAAGGGAATGAAAAATATTTTTTATCAAAATTTTTAGTATATTTTTAAAACGTAATTCTATAAGTATGTGTTAGTAGATGCATTTTGAAAAAGTAAAATCTAATGTGAGTACGTAGAAAGAAGGAAAGTGAAATTATTATTGTAGTAGTAATTTTTTTCTCTCGCTTATTTCATTTACTGGTTTTCTGTCTTTACAGTGATATTTCTGTAAAATAACCTACTGATAAGAGTCTGCAATTGGATTTGTGTTGTGCGAATAGAATTTATAACATTTTATGTGTGTATGGATTTTAGTGTCATCTTAAGTCTTATTGAAATTACGGGAATTAATCAATGTTATATGTGTATGTGTATAAATTATAGTTTTTATACCGTATGTTTATTTTGAATTATTATTTTATATACGATAAATATGCATTATTATTTCCAGTATATAAAAATTTTTAACTTACATATTTATATAGGCAAATTTAAAAGAATTTATAGGTACATATGTATGTATGTATGCACGTGCATATATTATTAATATTATTATGTTTTATATTTTAAATAAATTAAAATTAAATCACACTTGTATAATAATTAATTTTGCATAATTTTACAAATATACTGTATATAAAAAGATAAGGCTTAGTTTCAGTTTAATTTTACATTTTCTTACTAGTAGAAATTTGTAGCTTACCAGATATTGTAAGGGACTAACACTCTTGTACCATGTTGTTGTATGTAAATAACATGTCTTCTGAAATTTTCGACTTAAATATTTTGATTATTGCGCTAAAAGTATAACATCTCGTTTAAAGAATTCTTTAAACGAGATATGATGAATTTTCTTTTATATTTCATCGTCTTTAAAAATTAAAAAAGGGCTACTCAAAAGTAAAAGATATGGCGAAATAAAATTCGAAGAAAAATTAAAAAATATGTTTAAATTGCATAATCCAATAAGATTTAATCTTCAAATTTAATGACATGTATATATGTCCAAGGTTAAGTCCAACTTTGATTGTAAAACCCTATTATTCGGTATATTTGCATACGCAATATTTAAAGCTTCCCCGCATTAACACTTATTGGCCCCTTCTTGGTATTTTATATGCTAACAGCAAATAGCAATATTCATAAACCATCTATTCATATAACAACTCAAATGTATGTATACGTACCGAGTACGACCACTCAATTAACAATAGTTTTCTGTATTAATATTATTATTATTATCGTGTTTTGTTTTACGATGCGTTACTTGCGATAATAATATTTTTAAAAATTTTATTTTTACTCTCTTATCACTGTCGCGGTTTTCTACATTTTAATTTCTTTATCGTTTTCTTTTTAAGCTATTGTTATTTGTTTTGAATCAAATTTATATAATAGTAATTTAAAAAGTCCCTATCGTAAATAAAAGCTTTAGTAAGTATGTATGTAATGTTTACTACATCACATACATACTTGCTTTTCTTGCTATTTTATATGCTAACGTATAAAACTGGAATTCTGTTCTGACTAAAAAATTAAATTAGCAAGAGAAAATTTATGTTTTTTTTTTTCGTTTAAAGTTTATGTAAAGGATTGGTTAGCATGAGCAATAAATCTTCTAAAGTATGAGCAATAAATCTTGTGTAAACCTATTGTGAGCAAAGTGTTGCAAGTAATTTTATCGGAAATTTCAAATAAATTAATACTACAGAATTTAATGTGGTCTGTAATAAACAGATGTCTAACATGACTCTTCTGGTAGTTGCTTGTAATCTTATTATTCTAGAAAACTAAAAATATTTTTGTGGTTGAGTGAAATGGGAAGCTAAGGAGAGAAAATTTCAAATCTAATTTTATCGTAATTAATTAAATAATATTTTTTTTTTAAATATTACATACATAATTTGAAAGCATTCTCACTTTTATAGAAAAACTTTTTGTGTTAATTACAAATTTTTTCTTAAAAAACTTCTATCTAACATTTAATCTGTTTTAAACCAACGAAAACTGTCCCATGCAAGAAACACGCTTTAATACGCATAATTAAAACATCCTATAATAACTTTAATACATTTCCTTATTTGTGAGAGAGAATAACACTAAAATTTTATGTGAATAATATTCATTTTGTATAATACCAACGCATAGCTCGACTCAAAGCCTAACATTATTTACCGAATTTGTAAATAATGCAAAGTAATTTTACAAATTTGATTATGTTATAGAGATTATTAAAATTTACTAGGTTAGAGTCCAAAATTTGTTAATACTAAAATTTTTTTTACTATTAAGAGAATATCGTAAAAAAAAACTAAAAAAAAATTTGGTGAGTAAGTCGTGATAAAGGTAAAATTTATAAAAATTCAATGATATCAAAATGTAATTGTGTTAGAATTTAAATATAAGAAGAGTTAATTTGTAAAAAGCGTGAAACTTATGCTTGGGTTTTGTGTATTTGTAAGAAGAATCCAAAGAAAATAAGAAAACAAAGAAAGAAAAAGAAAAAACTTAAAAAACGCGGACCCAAAACGGGGAAAGAAAAACTGAAAATTCTCTTTCATTTTTTTTGTTTGTTTTCTCCATTTATCCATTTGCAGGGTTTTTCGAGTTATTCGAATTTATTGTTGGAATTTGGAATATGGTGTAAAGTGGAGATTTTGCTGTTATTTTATTTTTATATTTTTCTCATTTTGTTGTACTATTTCTGCTGTGATGACAACCACTTTTGAACTCTTGAGCTGGACTGATATGATGATGAATTTTTTTTGTTGTGTTTTTCGCTCATGTGCCTTTTCTTCTGTATTAGTTTTTTTTTTATCTACAATTTATTTTTTCACCTTGGTGGTTGTTTTCTTTCTGTTTATTTCTCATTTTTTACTTTATTTTTATTCTTATTTGCTTTATTTGTTATTTTCTTTTTATTTTACCTCGAAAGTCGTAATTTTTTTAAGGTTTTTTTTCTTTATTTCAATATTCCTTGATTATATTTTTGTTTTTGTTTTGAAATTGTAAAACGCGATGTTGTATACACAATACAATAAAATAAACACACAACACTCATTACTTTTCGTTTTCTTTTTGGGGAGATTCATGAATACACATTTGTGTATGTATGTATGTATTTAATTTTATCATTCGATTAAAATGTATTTTTAATTTTATTCATTTTTTTTTCTGTTTTTATAACATAGCTGCTTAGCTTCTCTTTACAGATTCGTCACATCTCCGAAGACAATTGTTGGAGAAACATATTAAAGTATATTGTCTGAGAAATTGTGTGAGAGACACAAAATAAGTTGGGAAAGAAACAAAAAAATAAATGCTTATGAAAAAACTCGGATAAAAAAGTTTTCTAAAAATTTTATTTTATTAAAATTCAAATGGTTAAGCAAATCTTGTCATCATGTTATTTAAGAAAAAATTTTTAAATATTAAAAAATAAGAAAAATATGAAAGTAATTTGTTTTATTTTCCGAAATATTATTAAAGAATTTTTGCAGTGTTGTGCAAGATTTTAAAGCAGCAAAACAATTTTAATTTTTTTTTGAGAAAGTGTTGACGAGTTCGTGTGGCTTAATTTACAAAAAAACAAAATTATTTGAAAAATTTATTTGATTTTTAACAAAATTTGTGATTTTTCTTAAGAGTTGCTGTAGAGTTTTTAATAAAAGAAGACAAAATATGTAAGTGATTGTCATAAAATTGAAAATTAATTGTGCACGCAGCCAAAATATTGAAAATTTAATTAAAAATTTTCTAATTAATATAAAATGTGCTAATACTCTTCGAACGGTGCCTGCAATAATATTTACAATAAAAACAAAATATTCAAAGAAATCATTCTGACAAAATTTAAGTAATATTTAATTCATTAAAATCACCAGTCACTGAAAATAATTTTGAAATTTGAAAACATTAAATATGTTATAAAAATTAATGACAACAGTGTTGTACTATTAGGCTACTAAAATAAAAATTTAATAATTCTTATTTAATAAATACATATGTATAATTACGTTCTTACACAATTTCATATCCTATAGTTGTATTTGAATGGATTATAAATATTTAAACCAAAATGCTTTTCAAAATTTTGATATGCCAATAATTGAATGGTAAGTAATTGGACATGTTAATCATCTGATTAAAATTTAAAGCTTGAAAAAATTTCTTTAAATATAGTTAGTTAATTTGAAATTTTGTTTTCATTAAACTTAAAATACCTATTCATTTCTAAAATTTTGAGTGAATTTACAGAATATTATGTAGCATTCCATTATTATCCCCGTATTTAGCGTCGGCAATGCAATAATTACAAGTTATTGGAAAATCATTATAAATACATGAATAATATTAATATTATTTTGGGGGTTATAAGATAGCAAGTGAATAAAGTATCAATGAATTAAGGATCAAGTGAAATAAATTTTAAATAACGTAAGCACACTAAATGAACTCGGTAATTTCTATGGGAATAATTTTTATCTTTACTTATAGAAAGTGCCATTAATGTTCAATACTCATAATTGTATCTTCTATATCTGTTGATAAAATGTTTGGGCAATGGTGAGATTAAATCAGTACAATTCAAAGAATTTTCTATATTCATACACTTATCATAAATTTTCTTAAATTTTACATTAAAAATTTTGCAAAAGGCTAATTACGAATTAAATATTTTTAAATACTTACCTTTTTCATACTTAGTGTTCTATAATTTCAAATTTTCAATAAATTATTTTTTTTTGTAAAATCTATAATGAGAAAACTTAGAATAATTTAAATTTAGAAGCGATTTTCATAAGTACCATCAATTTCGTGCGTGAACCAAATCTCTAAGACTTCGTAGATAAACGCTTTACAAATACTCGAATTATTTTACAATAACTTTTACAATTTATGCACTACTCTCAATCACAATTATAAAATTTACACGTAATCACAAAAATTTTTTAAAAGTTGTGCTCGCTCCTATGTTTTACTTATTTTTCGTTTCTGTAAATCTTAAAATAGTTAAAATAATTTGAATATTTAATATAAATAAAAGAAAAAAAATTAAAAACCCAATTAAAAATTATCATAAGAATTTTCATAAAAAACCACATAAAATCAAAAAAAAAAAAAAATCAGAAAAAAAAAACATACAAAAAATAATTTTAAAATTAACAAGTGATGTGTTGAGGGCACCCAATATGTTGTGTGTATGTATGGTTGATTGTTGTAACAACAAAAAAAAATGTATGCGAACCACAAAATTATGACAAAAAAAAATTATTTTGATCGAATAATCAGTGAAAAAAAAAAAGTGGTTTGAAAAAATCAGAAAATACAAAATTTTTTTTTCTGTGTTACACTCTTGTTAACAGATTTTAATTCGTTTGACCATATAGCAAGTACATACGTGTAATTGTGTGTATGAGATATCATACTGTTTTATAAATTTAGAATTTAATCACTGTTGTAACCACATCCAGTTTATCCTAACACGTTCCAATATTTATTTTGTTGTTTTTATTTTTTTTTATTTTACATTTTTTATACATGAATTATGTAATTTGTAATGTTTGTTGTAAAACAAAGAAAATTGATAAAATTATTTTTTATACTTAAATTAAAAAAATTTATTTTTAAAATATTTAAAAATAATTTTTTATATTTTAAAAATTTTTTGTTATATACAAATATGGTCAATGAAATATGCAAATTATTTGTGTACTGGGAATTTTTGTTCTATGTATGAATGAAAATTGTCATATTGTTTAAGGAATCATAGCATTTAAGGTATGACCGTTGTTAATTTCTTACCATAATGGCTTTGAATCACAGATTGGAATTTCTTTTACATTATAAAAACCAATAACCACAGTTGTTAACAAAAGTGGGAACACATGATTAAGAATAAGAACAACATGCAAATTGCATATTTATTCAAATTTATAGAAGGGTAAATTTTAAACGCAATGCATTTACTGTTAGACTTAAGAATATTTTAAGAAGCTAGTTTTGTACAAAGACGTATGTTCGTTGATTATGAGTAGAAAGTAGATGGAGAAAGAAAATTTGTTCATACACAAATGAATGATGTATTTGAAGTTCTATTCCTCTCGGCAGATTTCAACAATCTTCCTTTTATTTCATTGTCTTAGAAATGTAATGGGTGTGTACTTGTATTATGGTACAATACTAAACCTCGCAAGCTGAAATCTTAGGGTGATTAAATATTTCTGGGTTTTGCAACAAATGCATTACTGTTAAACAAATCTTATACATATTATGAAAATATTTATCTGTAAGGCATTGATCAATTTTTTTTTTAGATATTGGATCCCAGGCAGTATTTTAAGGCAAAATCGATCTATCTATAGTCTAGTTTACTAATAAACCTTTAAATTTCCCAATTTTTTTTCCAAATTTTTTAACTTTAAATTTCCATGTTATCAAACTCAAATCAGTGTACGTTTTAATTAGTATTCCTCCAAGTATATGTACATATAAAATAGCATCAGTTATCGATTTTTTTCCTATAAAATAAAAAATCTTACTTAAGTACTGAACAATTTCAGCCATATGAGATAAATTTTACCTATGTACATTAAGACATCGAATAATTACAGTTTATGGTATTTCTCAAACTTAACAAAATTTGCGTTTGTGCTAAAATTTTTATATTAATTTTAATATTTTAATTAAATATATTCACTGATTATTCTTTAAGTTATGAAGAAAGAGTAAAAGAATCATCACAATTTTATTGCAATTAGTTGGTTAATCCCCACAACTTATTTTTATCAATAAAAATTTATTTTAGTGATTTTGTATGATGAAGCTGTGTGAAAGAAGAAAATTATTTTATTTATAGGCTATGAATTAATTAAAAGAAGAAAAAAAAAATAATTTATCTTGTTCTGTTTATAATTTTTTTACAATGAGTAATAACATACGTTGTTAATATTTTTGAAATGTAGTCTTCTATTATCGGGTATAGCATTAAGGATTTTTGTTAACGTTGTAAATTATTTTTGTGTTATTATTATACATATCAAACATGTTGCAAGTGTTATGGAACGTGTGCGACATATTTTTCTTATACAA
Organism: Condylostylus longicornis; assembly: GCF_029603195.1. Classification (NCBI taxonomy): domain Eukaryota; kingdom Metazoa; phylum Arthropoda; class Insecta; order Diptera; family Dolichopodidae; genus Condylostylus; species Condylostylus longicornis. The sequence goes on from NW_026577982.1 coordinate 5,683,256, forward strand.
ATTTTATAACACATCTAATATTTAAGATAAAAAGAACCCGTGAATTTGAAAGTCTTTAAATATTTTATTTTTCGAAAAATTTTAAAATTTTCCAATTTCAATGTAATAGAAACTACTTTACATTGATTAATGTTGTTTGTAACGCTATTCTTGAAATTTCACCTTATAATTCAAATATATCACCTCAAATTTCATTGAACTTTAAATTATAGCCAATTAATAATAATTTAAATGTAAGTAACCTGAATGAATTACATATATTTAAAAACAAAAATCTTAAAAAAATTTTAATATTTAACAGTGTCATTCGATAAAAATAATAAAAATGTCCTCTTGAATAAAAAACACAAAACCAAGTGGTCTTGTTTTTTACACTTTGCGACAATATCAATTCGACAGATTGACTTTAATGTATATGTGCTCGTACATACCTTTTATAACCCCATTTAATAACCTTTATACTACACTATAAAAAAATACTTAACATTTTCTTAATTTTAAAATTCGAACTTTAAGGTTAAAAAATGAAGAAAAAAAAACTAGAATTTTTTCCCCTGATTTCTTTATTTTAGTTTGGCCTCAACTAAATCAGAAAATTATTTTTTCCTATGTCTAAGAAATTTCCTGTTTTTCTTTTCCCCCATCTTCTTTTAACACCTTTAATAATATGCTATTTTTTTTTAATTTATTTTAATTGTTCTTGTTGTTTATTCCATAAACTTTCGTAATTTATTTGCTTATTGCATGCTGAGTTCATCAGTTCTGATGAATATGAGCTGGACTTGAAATGAACCCCTTTTGACTGTTTTTTATTTTATTTTTCTTAATTTTCATTTTTCTTGAAATATGATTATTTTTTTGTTGTTGCAAGAAAAAAAATTAAAATTTTTTAAATTAGGGAAATTTTTTTTTTTAATTTTTTCTTGTTTATTTTTACTTGCTTAATTATTTTCTCTCTTAATTAAATTACATTATTATTAATATATATCTATCTCTTTTCAATCTCTGTGTAATAATTTTGGCTATTTAAAAATATTAAAAATGAAATTTTAATTGCCTAGCCGATAAGTAGACGTACCTACAGAAATTTATCATGCCAATTGAATTTTATTTTTGTGTTTGCGATGAAATTCAAAATGTTGAGCATAATTGTGTTGTGTTGCATATATTAATAAATTTTGCCTCATTATGCATTAATATACAATACTTTATGTAGCTTATTAATATACATATTACATATGCATGTATGTATTTTGGTATAGATTACTTTCACTAGCAATGTCGAATAATTTAAATGTGAAATGTGGATATACACGAAAAGTCTTGTAACAATTTCTGCGTGTTTTAATATTTTCGAATGAGGAACTGAAAAAATAGAATTAATATCAATTTGTGTGTATGTATGTATACATGTAAGTATTTTTCAATCCGTTCTTGTTACTGTTGTGCGTGAAATATTTTCTCTTTTAAATTGATAGAAAAAAATTTTGTTAATATTTTCAGAAGAAATTTTTACTTAATCCTATAGGAGAAGGAAATTGATGATTGGAAAGAAAGATATAGAGGAAAAAATGGATGCTTGGAGAAAATTGATGTCCAAAATCGTTACTTTTACGAACATAAAAAAATTCTCGGGTCTAAACATGCAAAATCTGAACTTTTACTGAAGAATGAGCTTGGATTATAAAGAAAAAGTTCTCAAAACATTAACGTGCTGAATATTTTTTATTAGAATCCAGTAGACTTTGGCATAAAATCATTTACTGTGCGATTGTATAGTTTTAAGAATGTAGACACTCTTAATATATGTATTCTGTAGAATTTCCGTAGTACAATTAAATTACTGAATTAGTTAAAGTTATTATTGCAATCATCATATTTTTTTATTATGTCGGGTAATTTTTTTACTCTTATTTTGATTATACAGTTTTTGAGTTGAATTACAGTCTTTGCATTCCTATTCCATATATAGCACCTATGGCGTTCCGAAATTATATGTAATTCCGCTAATTATATTAAGCGCTCGTTTGAAAAATTATAATTAATTTTTAAATGTGCTACAACAATGTGTTAATTAATTCTACATTTTAGAAAAATCTAAATAAATTCGTCATTTTTGACCTGATCTTCCATTCACTCATAAAGTGATCAGGTAATCGATTGACATTTTTTACTCAATAAAACTTAAATGAGTTTTTGTAGCACATTTCCCTTAACTTTTCCATATATACGAGTACTTGTATCAAATATCAAAATATGAGTGTTTTTAAAATTTTTAATTAAAAGCTTAAATTAAAAAGTAAATAATAAAATAATATGCAAATACAAAAAAACAAAAATAAAATTTATTCGTATAATGAGGAAAAGTCAATCACCTTTGGCTCACTTAAGAAAACTTCAAAATGTATAAATTTAATAAATACATGGTGCCCATACTTCCGTCATTTTAACAAATACATATATACGTGCTCGTATTTGCAAATTATATTGCAATAATAATATTGTTTTCGTATTTAAAATATATTTTAAAATTTTCCCGGTTTTTTAATATATTTTCTATTTATTTGATATTAATTTTTGATGAATTGGCAAAATTTGTTGTTTTTTTGAAGAAAATAATAATTATAAAAGACAAAATTAGATTTCTATAATGTAGTTTAAATATTGTTTAAATAAATGTGAGGTATTATAAATAATACACTCCGATGTAATTTTAAATTGTGATCAATAAAATTTTATGTATTCACTTTAGTAAGAATGTGGTAACTGTTCCACTTTCAATTTTGGGGTAGACATCATTTCATTGATTTTGATAAGAATGAAGTTTTCTAAGTATTATCAATTGTGAAATTGCTCATTCGATTATAAATCTATAATACCATATTTTTATTGAAATTTCATTGTTATATTATGAATTAAATTAATTGAATTACAATAATAATTTTGAAATCAATTACTTATAATGTTGATAAAGTCACGCAATCTTTCCAATAAAGTTTTACAATATAGCTAGTTTAAAATATTTTTCCGTTGATTTGATTAGGAGCAGACAAAACAAAAATTCTATTCTAAAAATAAAATAAATTAAAAATTTTTATTAATAATTTTAAATATTTCTAATTCAAAAAAAGATTTTTGAAGAATAAAATATTTTTATTGAATTAGTTGTTGAAAATTATTAAAGTTTAATAATCAAACATGTTCGAGACTAATCAAACATGTTCGAAACTAATCAAACATGTTCGAAATATTTAAGCGTAAGTTTTAATTTCTATTAGTTAGAAAATACCAGCTTATTTCAAAATATTTGTATGAAATATTTCTGCTCGTTAAACTTGCAATGTTTTTATGTTTACAGCATTTTCTAATAAATTTACTTAAACTCAATGTTATTTTAAACAAGTTGTATAAGACACACAGCCCATGTAAATTCAATTATTTTTACATAAGAAAGAAATATTTTTTATACTTTAATTTCTTAATTGAAATCATTTTTTTTTGCTTTTATTGAGTATTTTTTTTTTGTGTTAATATGGAAAGTTAAATTTAGAAATCACTTTAACACTTTGCCACACTTTACCACTCTTAAAATTGATGTTTTAATCAGCAATCACTTGAATTGATTGCGTCTTTCCTCTTCCTCTTTTTTGTCTTGTTTTGTTTTTTGTTCGTCTTAATTATAGGCTGTATACGTAAGTAAGTAATTGACATCGCGTATTTAAAGAAAGAAATTATCACTTTCTCTCACATTTTTATAACATTAACTTTTTTAAAACAATTTTTTTTTTTTCAATTAAATTCTTAAAAATTTTAAATTTAATTCATTAAATACAAGTAAACCCAATGTAAAATACTTAAAAACTATAAAATAATTTTTTTTTGTAGTTAAAAACCTTATATAAGGTTCAGTGATAGGGAAACTTTAGGAAACCAATTTTAATCGTAGCGCAGAAATTATGAATTGTGCATAAATAATATTTTCTAGGAATTTATGTATAAAAAGTTTTCTTGAGTTCCACATTGCAGTGTAATATTTTTGACGATTTGACCTGTAAGTGGGATTTTATTTGTATTTTGGAATTGAAAGCCTAAATCTCATAGAATCTGAGAACACGACCATGTCTGTAATAAGTTTTCACTATAGATTCAGAGGATTAGTCTTAAAACATTTTTGTGTTGATAACTATGGCTTTTATTGATTTCTTAGATTGGTGGCTGAATAATTCTTGTGAACTATTCAGAGTATCTTTCTGCATCAATGAACTCACTCTTTTTTGAATATTTGAGGTCGATGCATTCAATAGAAAAGAAACGATATTTATTACTTTGCTATTATATACTTTTTGTACGTAAAATGGATTTGCATATTATATACTATTGTTGGAGATCAGAATTGAACAAGGTACTATACCTTGTGTTATTTGAGTCTATCATGGAAAAGAAGGAAGACACTTAGATAAATGACTCCTATAAGAATGATATGTCCGAAACTTGTGTAAATAAAATTATTTATATGTTTGGTTTAGATCTCAGTGTTACCCGCAAGTGTTGAAACTGATTAAGTACGATAATTTTCAATTCAGACAAGTTAATTAGGATTCAGACAGAATTCAGATAGAAATATTTCGGTTTCTTGGAATTCTTCTCCTCCAGATTCAACTCTTATTCTTTCCTTTTTTAAATGACTATTCTCTACTTTGAAAACTCATAAAGAGTTACAAACGAAGTGGGAATTTTTTGAAATTTCTTTAAAAAAAATTTAAAATAAATTTCATAATACGATCATTAAAAATTGAAAATTTTATAAAAACAAAAAAAAAAACGAAGAAGCACAACTTATGCTTGGCTAAATCCATTAAAATATTTTCAACTGTTTTCCATTTCTTTTATAAAATTTTTTTATTTCTTCTTCATCTCATTGCATTTCGTTTTATTAAAATTTTTAATTTTTTTTTTGGCTGATCTTTCAAGACAATTGAATGTACCAAAAAAGCAATAATTTTTTTTTTTTTATTAAAAATTCATAGACCCTCGGGTTTTTTTTTTCAAAACTCCGTTAATTTCTTTTCGTTTTCTCGTTTAGTTTCAGTTATATCTCGCGCATGCCACAAAAATGCACCTGCCTACACCTGCGTATTCTTATTTATTTTTTTTTCTTCAACAAAGCCTTTTTTTATATTTTTCTTCCTTATGTTTTCAATACAAAATTTGGAAAAATGCACTACGATCTTCGCAGTTCACATGGGAACGGGACAATGTAAAGGAAAAAAAACAACGCTCCGAGAAGTTTTAGTATTTGTTGTTTTGTTGTCTTGTCTTGCTTTTTTTTTTTCGTTTTTCAAATTTGAAATGAATTTTAAAATTTATGCATCTCGAAAAATGCATAAATTGCACATTAAAAGTTCTTAGTCTTTGAATAAAGAAAAAAAAAAATTATCCTGTTTAATATTCAGGATATGAAAAAGGAACATATGATCCGAGAAGCACGAATTATATGGGGGTTATTGTTTTGTTCCTTATTGCATTTTTTAATTTGTTTTTTGTTGTTGGCCAGTGAACCTATGCAAGTATAACTAATGTCAGCTGAGTGTTAGTTTTTTTTTTTACCACAATTTCCTTAAAGTATAAATTTTTATTTTACATTTGACGGATGGGAACTGGTACTTTGAGTATATTTGAAAGGGGTGAAATTGAAATATTTATTTTTACTATTTAAAAATATAAGAGGTGAGAAATGTTGAAATTTAATATTCTCAATAGCGAACTCGTTAAAGATGAAAATTTATGGGACAAATCAGCACACAATGCGGCATTAATTATTGTGCATAACTTAAAATAGTCCTTTAGTAGTTGTCTTCCAAGTTGGCTCATTCTAGCTTAATCGAATTGTCGGTTGTGATGTAAAACGTTGTATAATTTGGAATTGAACAAGTTGAAATCCAATTAATTGTTTTATGCGAGGTTTATTGACATTTTGAAAATAATAAAAATTGTAAAAGGTTCATAAATTTTTAATAATTTTTTTTGAAAGATCACGAAATCGTGAGCAAATATTTTATAAATTTGACATGATGATGAATTTTTGAGTAAAAATAATTAAAATAAAAAAAAAAATTGTTGAAATTTAAAAAATTAAAATGAAAATTTTTATTGTTGTTGAAGAATTTTAATTATAAATTTTGTAAAGGTTTGAACGTGTAATTGATTTGTAAATTATCGATCTACATTGTTTAGTAAATAACTCTGAATTACTTTATTGAACATAGTATTTACATACAAAGAATAAGAATTTTTAGTAATTTCAAAAATTTTTCTAAGAACTTAATTCTGTGTTTCTCATTTCACAACTTATCGAGTGAGAAAGGATTAGTTAGCTATTTAGAGAGAGCTTTTCCAATCCGTCGATCCCCCCAAAAAGCATTCCTTCCTCCTCATAAGAATGGAGCACTCGCATAGCACGTGATGTAGATCCTCTACCACCCCGATGTCTTTGCATCCCCAACAAATATCCGATGAAGAAATGTCCAGTCTCTTAACCATCTTTCCCAATAAACAGTATCCCGTTAAAAACTCTTACCGCAGTACTGAGATCCCTCCTGTTCAATGCCAGCATCTCTTCGGTCCTTGCACCGCTTCTTTTCGACCATAGGGCCGTTGTCCTTGCGCAAATCGGCCCGCCATAACAAATCAAGTTTCCCTTTCTTCTACAGTTTCCTAATCTATAATGTTCTTCTACTCCCCAAAGGACAGAAGCACCAATCAGTCCATTGCCGCAGTGTTGGCCTCCGCCTTCAAGGAAGATCAACCATTAGGCCCTTTTTTCTTATTTGTTTATCTGTATCCACTGTATCATTAATAGATTTCTTCGGGGGAACCATGGAGTCCTGAGTATCCTGCAATTTTTCAAGTAAAATGAAAATTAAATTGTTGTTCAAAATGAGATTCAAAAAGAGGGGTCTTTTGAACTATTTACTTTTCAAATTTTACGTGTGGCTAATTAACAAAAATTATTTTCCAAAATCTATAACCAATTTAATATATCTTACTATTAATACTATAAAATAATTGATAATGTTAATAATGATACAATCATCATCCCTTAAATATTCGAAATTTATTGTTTTTTCACTCCCCTCATCACAGTTCAAAATTCTATTATAGAAGAAATCTTGGTAAAATATTTCGAAAACTACCTTTTAAATAAAAATTATAATTATTGATAAATTATTTGTTTATTTCCATTTACAGATATATCTACATATATATATATACATCTAGCGTGTATATAGGCACACTCCTAAATGAAAATCTAAAGAACACCATCTGCTGTCATATTCAAATACAATTTTGATTTCCTCATCTAAAAATTTTTAAACCTCTTACATACAAAATTTACACACTTACCATTACCGCATTATACGCGGTACGTATGTATGTATGTACAAATTACGAATATATACATATATTAAAATTTATATTTTATTGAATAAATACCACACCTTTCCTCTGTACATATGCACAATAACAAATAGCAGTTGCGCAATTCTTAATGCAATTATGGAAAAAACAACGAAATATTGTCATAACGCAGAAGAAGAAGAAGAGGTAGAAAAATTATTTTGATTTTCCTCAATTTCGATCTCTTATTGTTTTCTGAATCCGCAGTGTCGATGAAGCCAAATCTGCTACACTTATTTTCTACAAAAATTTAGAAATTTCCGTATTGTCAATTTTCATCGAATATTGTCTAATCTAAAAGTCGAGTCTCCATTATATCCGTATTCAAAACATTAAAACAGGTATTGTGTTATGAGATTCACCCCCTTTGTACGTGAGTTACCAAAATAAAGAGTAATATTTTACTATTGCAACTGACTATTGACTTTGACTACCATCACCATTCCAATCCCATTTGCTTTTCTGTTTTCTAAAAAATTGCATTTAATTTCTCACAGCTTTGTCTAAAAATTAAGTGGGAAAGAGCAATATTTTCGCTTTATACTTTTTTTTTGTTGTTCTTATTTTTTTATTCATTTAAAATCAATAGGCACGAGATATCCATTACCAGTAATGTTTTTGTTGTTGAGTTCTCGTTTGTTTTGGGTATACTCTTAAATTTATTGTGTAACGCGTGTATTGTACAATTAATTTTTGTTATTTTTCTTGTTTTTCTTGTAATTTAATTTACTTATTCACAATATGCTCTTCTTTAATTTAAAATCATCCCCTTTATTTTAAAAATCTGAAATTAAAACTGATGTTTTGTGGCTTTTATTATATAACAGAATTCATGTGTTTGTTTACCTGTTTATAAAAATACTTCCTAAAATTTGATTTTGACCTTAAGAGATAAACTCGTATAATATAATATTTTGTATGCGCAATTTGTATAAAAGAAGAGGAGGAAAATATACAAAATTTATGAAAAAGAGAAAATCGGAAGGAAATTGATTTCTTGCGTCAATGATTCTTTTACCATAAAAATAACAAATAAATTTTTATCTTCTCTTTAACAGGCTTGGACGCTCAAGTTTATCATTACGCTATATTGTTGTACTTTGTAATTACACTGTTTACGGTATCATTTTCAAAAAAAAAAAAATTTCAAAATTAAGGTACAAAAATTATAATACAGGTTTAAGTACACATAGTAAACATGTGTATACCTTTATTGTATGGTGAGATGCCCGTAATTTTATTTTGGTATAACAAATTCAGAAATAAACAGAAAGAAACGAAAAGAGAATATTGACGGGAAATTAAAAATATTAAAATAAAATCGGAAAAGGACATCATTATAATATATGATGAGTAACGGAAAAATCGATTACTGTAAATATATGTATGTAAGCAAATATATATATTGTGTAATAGAGTATATATAGGCTAAGTATAGTACTCGTATATGGCATATGAATGGAGAAATCCACGAATACACTATTGTCAATGTAAATATTATGGGAAAGTTTTTGTTTAAGGGATTAAATGAACATCGGTTCGATAAAAACTCGATGAGAAATATCGCTAAGGTATCGTTGTAATTTCTCTTTTGACAAGAAACTGCATCCATTTTTAATAGAAATCTTTTAAATAAATGTGAAAATGAAAACTGAGATAAAATTTCGAATATATAATTCCCATGCTGGTAAACATAATATTGAAAATCGATTAATTAGATTTATAACAATAAAAAGCAATGCTTTTCGATAAATGTTGTGCAAAGAAACATAAAATTTAAGTAAAAGTTTCAAGTTTTCTTCTTCTGTGATCAAAACCTTGAGAGAAAATTGCTTTCAAAATTCTTTTATTTTATAATTGCTTTGCTGTACAAAGATTTACAAAATTTCTCTCACTTCCTATACAATCGAGAGAAAAAGATTTTTTTATTTTTTCATTAAACAACAATAGACTTATATTGATGTCCCTTGTATATTGATTGCCTTCATTACAAATATGGTGTTAAATTTCCAAGTTTATACTTTCCATCTCATTTAATTTAAACGTCCGTCGTTTTTTCGTTATGCATCCTTAGAAATGCACAGCTTTATTTTCTGTACATACATATATAATACCCTCCTTGTAAATAATGAGGAATAAAATGAATCGATTGAATTGATCATACAAACATTGTGGCAAAATTACAGAGTACTTGAGTCTATGAATGAAAAAGTGAGTCACATATCACTCTAAATATATTGTGAATTGTAATAATATTCTTATATTTTTGCTGTGTTGTAGATGAGAATGTGTGAGAAAAAAACCACAAAAATATGCAATACAAATTGCATGTTATGACATGTGGACAATTTTTATAAAGGAAAATTTGTGCAATGGTGGAATTTAATTACGTAATTTATTTTTCCCTCTTGTAATAAATTCAGTGTGTAATATTGGAAATTTTGCGGAAAAGAAGAGAAATTATTTGATTGTTGAAATCATTCAGAGATTTCTAAGGTTAATAATTATTTTGTTAATAAAATTTATTTTTGAACCAGATCCCACACTTTTGTAGAAGTTTCGAATAACACTGTTATGCAGTTAAATGTTGTTATAAATTTATAACATCATTTTATACAAACTTTTTGGTTGTTTCTCTCTCTTGTTTTGAGTCTTTATGAGTAATTATATTAAAAAAAAAGTGTTATATTTTCCGCAGGGTAGACCAATGCCGATCGCCTATTATATAGTTTGTGTAGAACTATTTTCAACGTACAGCGGTTTTTCAAACCTTAAATTGAAATTTTCATTCATCTTTTGTTTCCCAATTACTATTTGCATTACAGAACTTGAAATAATTTTTCTTTGGGATAAAATTTAAAAAATTAATGGTGGAATAACATAATGAAATCCAACATACAAGAATATTATTAAAATTGCAATAAAAACAAAATATTCAGTCAACCATTAAAATAATTTTAAAGATCATCGCGCATCGTTCAGAAATATCGTGAATGTGCAAAAAAAAAAAAATTAAAAAAAAGAATTAAAAGATTTTCATTTGAATTCTCTTTTGTAAATCAGATTAAAATATTGTTGTTTTTTTTTTTTTATTATAAGAAAGAGCACGAAAATCTGAGACTAGAACGGAATAATAATAAACTTTACCACTTGTTATCTACCATTCTTTTTTCATTCATGTCCAATAATTTTTTAAGACAGGTTTGCGTTAAAGTACTGATTTGTAACTTGTATAAATGAGTGTACAGTCCAGTCATAGCAGAGTTTATACAAGAAACCAGAAGAAGAAGAAGTAAAAGAAATAAGAAATTACAAAAAAAAAAATTTAAAAATTGAATATTTTAAAGAAAGAAGATGGTTGGGCATCCATGATTTTTGCCTCATTTTTTTTTTCTTTTCTTCTAATTTTTTTCTTTTTATTTTGATTTTGAATGGAATTGGACAAAAATTTCGTGACTATACATACAATTTTATTTAATTTTCTTCTTTTTTTTTTTAAATTTATAATAATACTTAAGTTTTTATTACTGATCATGACATGACCTGAAATGAATGATTTTATGGACATCATTTTATAATATTATGCTCTCTCTGTATATAGTCTGTGAACTATATAGTTCTTCCATGTACATGTATGGAGAATTGTATTGGAAAACAAGAATAATGAACTTTAAAGGCCAATATTTTTTTGTAGTCTGCCTTGGTGATGTTAAAGAGTCCTGTTCTTGAATTTTATTTTAAATTTGTTTTTTTTTTTGAATGATAATTATTGTGGTGGGTAATATAAAAAGAAAAATCTTATTCTTTTTCAAAAATTACAATATCCGGTCTTAAAATGTTAAAGAAAATCGTGTTTAAATAATTTTAATTAAGAAGTTTATTAAGAGAAGAAATAAAGAAATAAATTAAAATTTGCTGATAATTATTTTGTTTGCCTTTGCTTCTAAATCTAGTTTTTATTATGAAGTTCGTTTAATTTGTTTTTAATTTTAATTTTTTTCTTATTCTTAGGTGATGCACCAGTGTAAGTTTCCAGAACAAAATTATAATAGTATCGCAGAACCATCTTTTGATTTCAAAGGTAAGTGTTCTTGTATATTTTTTATTAAGTTTTATAATATAACGAAATTTTAAACAGCCTCTACGCAAGCACAAATAAAGCAACACTGCCATATTCCTAAGATTTAATTAAGGGTTCATGGAAAATAAGAGACAAAAGAATCGTTAAAGAGTCGTCAATCCAATATTCTAAAATTTAAGTTCAATACAACAAAATAACAATTACTTATTTAAAATAATTGAGCAAATATCTATTCTATTTAGTTGAATGATTCATGTTCTATGATGAATTAAGAATTGAATGTAGATATTTTATATCTAAACTCTTACAAATAATGGCGGGTAGGTTGAATTTTTACATTTAATGTCCGTAAAATTAATAAATTTCGTGCATCGCCTGAATACACTGCAATAAATTTGTTGTACGGAAGCTGTGTTTGCTTGCTGTGTGCACCAACACACATTGCTGCATACTGACAGAAATTTATTTAGCCGTTCATTATTTAAGTAGATTTTAACATGCGAACTAAATTTATTGAATTATTTTAATATTTTAATGTTTTTAGCTTGTCGACGATAATCGTCAGCCAGTTATAATAAGTTCTATGTACACAATTCTCCCTATTCTATATACAAATAATGTAAAGAAAAAAGTTTAAATAATTCTTATTGCTGCTGTCATTTTGTTCTTCCCCATCATGTACCATCACTATATTATCGTAATAATCTTCTTAACTTTACGACTATTATTCTTTAATTATCTTTAAAAATGAAAATTTAATGATTACATCTTCTTTTCTATGTAGACAAAAACATTTTTATTTTTTTATTATTTTACAAGTCTGTATAAATGTGTGTGTGTATTTTTTTTAACTATTCCTTGGTTCAGTGATTTTTCAAACCACTTTTGTTATACATGTGTATACAGATTATGTGGCAAAAGGAAAATAAAATGATATTAAAAGAAAAAGAAAAAATGTTGATGATGCCATGGTGCTCTGCCTCCATTATCATTAAAGAGAATAATCATCATTATCATTACATAATCAACATCATATGGTAAACTATTACTTTAATCTCAAAGCGTGTGGTACAAGCTATACATGGTTTTTTTCTCATTTCTATTTATTCATTCATTTAAAGAAAATAAAAAGAAAACTATACTGAAAGCTTAAAAGAATTTTTCCATTTAAAAATTAGGGGGGTTACAAAAAACAAGTTTTTGATAAAAAAAAAAATAAAAAAACTATAAAATGCTGTGTGCTGTGCTGCTTTTAGTTGAGCAACAATAAGAAGAACTAAGGAAATAATCACATCCAATTTGTATTATTAAGAAACACATTCTTATTGTTGAATATGATCTTGTTTGTAAAGATGAATGTTATACTAAGAATTCTATATAGTCTGGGGATCTTAATTACAATAAAATTTTGAATAGCCCTAAAATTTTTAAGTTCATTTTGTGATTAGTTATTCAAGACTTAAGTTAGCACAGTGTAATAAAATAGTATGGCGGGACTCAGCATAATTTGAATTAATATAACGAAAAATCTCTGCCGGTATGTTGAAGTTCAAATTTATTCAATAAATTCTCGGCTTAAAGTATTAGCTTGTTCCATTACCATGAGGAAATTTAGTGCTGAGGAAACCAAATTTTTTAGTTTAAGAAATTCAATATTTTTAGTTTGGTAAATTTTTTCAAAAATAGAAATATTTTCATAAAAATTTAATTTAATGCTAAATGGTAACATTGTCTTTAAGCATGTGTTAATATATTCTCAAAATTTCACGTAACTATGGTCAAATTACTGAATATATTTAGTACTGCTCCAACTGCACGCAACAAATAGAAACAAACTAGTTACAGGTACTGCGTGAGTTATGAAAATGTAAATATTTTTGCCCTTTTATAATTGGGAACAACCGGTAATCCTATTTGGTATCCAGCCAATATTAAATTATAATACTTTATTCAGAAGAAAATATCTTCAGGTATCGTTACCGGTCAATTGGAAAATTTCCAACTTTAGGGAAAAGATTTTTTATTTTTATTATTCTGTGCATTTTTTACGAAGAAATTTTTTCAAAAAACTGAAAATGCATTATTCTAAAAAATATATAATAAAGCAACGACAACATTAATAGCAACAGAAATTAAATCAAAAAAAAAAAAATTAAAAAAAAACGAAAAAATTTCTTTTTGTCTAGGGGTCGGTCGGCCGATACGAACGAAGTAATTTGTGTTGTGGTTTGCCAGATTATTGCATCGTATGCTGCTATCGTTCATTTGCAACTGCTGCTGCTGTTTGAATCTTCTTCTTCTTTCTTATTTTTTGTTTTTTTTTTCTGTCATTTACTCTTTTATTGTTATTGAAACTCTTTTATTCATAGTTTTCTTGTTTTATATTTTATTATTTTTATTGTATATGCAAGTAAAATTGTGATTATTTTCATATTGTTATTGTATAACTATACTGTTATATATGCTATATTGCAATGTATAATGTCTTGATGACTGAATCTGAACTGCTTTAACTGATTGTTATGCAGAAAATGCATTATCATGATGAAGTTGAATGCGTCAACCATCATTTATGTTAGATTTTTATTCTTTGTTTTTTAATTTCATTTTTCTTTTGCTTATTTCAAATTCAATTTATTTAAATACTAAAGAGCACATTAAAAAAAAATTTTTCTCTTTTGGCTTTTGGAAAAAAAAATACTAAAGATTGGAATTTTGCACAATTTTTTTTAATGTGCCTGAAAATAAAAAATTTTTATGCAAATCATTGTGGTATGTTGATTTATAATGGAGCGCATTTTTTAAACAGTGCCCATTAACTAATTTTTTTGAAAACAAAATGGTCAATAATGGCATAATATTTTAGAAATAAGGGTTAAGGTTTGTTATAACAATTGTGGTTCTATAATTATTATTACGAGGCTATAACGCTCTTTTGAGAAAATGTCCAATAAAAATTTAATTCTGAAATTTTTCCAGGTAACGTTTTACAGGAAATGTCATAAATTCGACATAAAGAGAGTCTATTAAGTAGCCCTCCAAATAACTTGCATTTTTTCAATTTTCTGAAACTATTACTATTTTTTCTTTTGGAGAGCCTTTTCTTAAGTCAATTCCGAATTTGCTTAAGAAAACTTGTAGGTCTCTTTAAAATAATTGAACTGTTCGTCATACATAAAAGATTTCCATATTTAACTCATTTGAAAGCCATGTTTTTTTTTCGCACGATTCGTCAACTTCCTCTTCTCATTTTAAAACTAATGACTAAAAGCAGTGGACTTTAAAATTTTTATGTTTAGTTTTGTCTTTTACCATCTTTTGGAACGAAAATTTTATGATTCAAGTTAAAGCTTATGTATTTCCATTATCTTAGAAAACGGTAAGTCTATATTTCTAAATTTTTATCCTTTAAATTACATCATTGTTATAGTTGCATTCAAAATACTAAGTAATATTCTTGAGTCTAAAAGTAGATATTCAAAAAAATAATTTAAAATTAAAAAAAATAAAAGGAAACGATTGTCTGATCAAAAAATGGGGGAAAAGAAAGTCATGCATAACATTTTCAGATCAAATCTTTAAGAAATTAAATTTAAAGAAAAAGGAAAGATGGAAAATAGGAATAGCAGCAATAACATGAAAATATTCTTAAAATATACCCACATCTTGTATGTAAATAGACAATGTTCCTTGACTACAATTACATAGACAATTTAATTTTATTCTAAATGTAATTTTGGAATCAGGCCATCTTTAATAATAAAATATTTAAATGCACATACATTGTTATACAAACCTACAATTTTCATTATATCCAAATGGAAATAAATAAAACGAGAAACATAAAATTTGAACGATTGTATTTGTATATTGGAATGGAGCCGAAGTAGCACGACGATAGAAAATTATTTCGTCATTTTTTGTTTGTACAGATTCGTAGATTCCAAGGGATCCGAGTGGGGCAGGAGCATCCCCCCAAGCCACCGCAGCCATTTTTGACTTATTGTAGCCACCCCACTCCCCCGTCTATAATATCCCCGTCCCAATCACAAAGCCGGAGATATCCCTAAGGGAGTTGGACAACAGTTCCCGAACACTTGGGGACCCATGTCCAAGACAATTGCGGCGCCGAACAGCCAGTGCCGGACAGTCGCAGAGAATGTGTACGGCGGTTTCATCGCCATCCCCACAAAATCTGCAGAGGGGGGAGCCCGCCTTCCCCAGCCTATGCAGATGGTACTTCACCGGGCAGTGCCCCGTGAAGAAATTCGCAATAGTGCGAACCCGGCTCCTGTTCATGCCCAGTAACTCCGCGGCGAATTCGCTGGAGCACGCCGGAAGAAACACTTTCGCATGACGGCACCCTTTCGTGTCCCGCCAGTGGCGGCCACATTCCGCCGCGAGTAGGCAGGCAAGCCTGGCCCTCACCGCGGAAGAAGGCAGACCACAGAAAGGCAGCGGCTGCACAAAGGCAGCCCCAGATCCCCTCCGCGCCAGCTCATCGGCAACTTCGTTGCCCGCATGGCCACTATGGCCCGGCACCCAAATGAGCATTACTCTGTTCTCCGATGCCAATTCCATAAGTGCAGCAAGGCAGCTCCAGACCAGCTTGGATGTAACCTGAGCTGAACGGAGTGCCAGCAGTGCAGCCCTGCTGTCTGAGAACACATAGATGGTGCGGTTTCTATACCCCCTTTCCAAATTGATTCTCAGACAGATCTCTATTGCATGTATTTCGGCCTGGAACACTGTGCAATACGGGTCAAGGGTTGCACATATACGCGTGTCCGGGCGGACACCGTATACGCCCGAACCCACACCGTACATACGTAAATGTAGGTGCCCTGCAGTAATACTACTCATACTAGTTAATGTTAAACAAGAATACTTTTTATTAAAAAATATTGATAACATTTTTGATAGTGTAGCTACCATCATGATGAAAAAATACCTGTACAAAATACGAAAGATAATATTAATGTGGATGATGATGATGATGGCAATGATAATGATGATGATAATGATTGTAATAGTGGTGGCTCACCCTATTTATAATTTTTATTTTATTCACATTTTATTTTATTTTTTTTTGTATTTCGTTTACCTACCAAAAATTAAAAGGCGCAATCGCTCCATTTACAAAAAAAATAGTACATAGGTACAATGATGCCATTTAAATTGTATATTTAAGATACATTGGGAGCCAAAGTGATTTATGTACATATGCATGTGTTATATATATAATATTATTCCTTTATATTACTTTTATACGGAGAATGTGTTTATTGTAGCCTGTTATTAGGGAGAGTATGAGTGTGTACCGCACTCTATACGAGCGTAGTACATAAGAATACAAAATATTTTTTTTTTTGTTTTTCTGCTCTAAATAAAAAACGTAAAGGTAAAAGCACATAGGAAAATATATACATATAAGTAAAATAATGAGATACCCGAGGGTTTCTTCAATACTTAATTGTTATGGTTATATTATATATACATATGTAGGTATATGTGAATCTATTCATTATAATTTTAATGTTGTATGTATAGGGTCGTGCTTTCCGTTCAATCTTCTCC
This sequence comes from Condylostylus longicornis, assembly GCF_029603195.1. Classification (NCBI taxonomy): domain Eukaryota; kingdom Metazoa; phylum Arthropoda; class Insecta; order Diptera; family Dolichopodidae; genus Condylostylus; species Condylostylus longicornis. The sequence goes on from NW_026577982.1 coordinate 5,700,372, forward strand.
AGGATGTATCCCCGCATATTATATTTAAAAGAGAGGAAAAAATAAAAGCAATAAATGTATATTTACATATTTATTACATATAATATGTGTTTGTGTTGGGTAACAATAGAAACTGTATGTATGTATGTTGTTGTATGAATTTCAGAATAAATGATACATTAATAGAATGTGAGGGAGGGAGGGGGACCCTAAATGTAATTCTCTCTCATTAATATGGTAATTTTTTCTCCTCTGGGATAACATTAATGATGATGATAATCGTATAAAAAAAAATAACAAAGAAATTTGTTATTTAAAATAAAATGATGGTTAATGTGTCCTGAATTGTTAATTAAAAATGAAAAAGTCATAAAAAATTTATACTGTTCTTGCATACATTAAAAAAAAGTGTACAAATTACAAAATAAATATAAATTCATCTATATGATGTAAATTTCACCATTTGAATGAGATAAAAAAATTTTTTTGGGGTAAGAGCGAAAGTAAAATTCAAATTGCTTAACAGTTGATTATTTCCCGTAAATAAGTGTTTATATTGTATACCACGCGGCTTCTCATAAATTATAGCTTACGTACAGTCCCTACAATGAATCAGAGATTCGGTCGTAGAGATGGAAGCTCAGACGAATTCATTAAGCAGTTAAAATAAGTTAACGTTAGTTAGCTAACGACTAGAGCAAGTTATTAGCGAACAAGACGAACTAGTCTATGTGCTGTGATGATATTGATTGAAGTGGTGGTGGTTCACCCTATTTATTTTCATTTTAATAAAACATTTCTGCGGAAGTAAATTAAGATTGTTAGAGATTTGAGCCAGAGTAAGAGTATTTGAATACGTATTTTCCCAAAACACCCGAAACGTGAATATAAACTGTCATTAGAAGTGAAAGAGGTAACTTTAATTTTTATTCAATAAGGAATTCAAAGAAATAGAAAACGAGATGTAAAATATAAAGACATAGCAAGTATTGATGATGTGAGCACTTGAGAACGATATCATCATATAGATTAAAGACCATTACGTCAGAACTGGATTACAAAGAGTTGTTGGCAACCATAAAATTGAGTTTTTGGAAAATTTGCTATAAAAACATTTACCGCGCATATCTGAGTAAGAAGACGATTAATAATTCGTCTATTAAAACATTGCAAAAATAAAGCTTTTGTTCGTTATGCTGTGAGGGTATTTTTTAAGTGAGTTGATAAATTTCTTCCAAGTCCCCAGTATGTGTAAATTGAATTTATACACATTTTATGAAAACTTTAACATGCAGTCGTATTCCTTTCTGTTGAAACTCAAGATCCCTGCCATTTTCATTTAGATTTACTTATAATTTTTTAAATTAATTTTGATTTTCATTATAAATATGTACATACATATGTGGTCTTCAAAATATTGATTCTCATTTTAGCCTAATTTTATGCAATTTATTCATATTATGCAAAAATAACACAATTCTAAATTTTGTTAAAAATCATAAATTTTCTAGGTGACGTTGGATATACCATAAGTCACTAATATGTATGTGTGTGTCCATTTCAATAAAAAATATGATAACCACAAATTCTTCTTATGTAAAATTTTGCATTTGTATTTGGTTATCCATCTATGTATATAGGTTATGTACACTTTTATATTGTGTACTTAAAGATTATATTTTGTTGATTTTGTGAGTTTTTGTTGTTGTATTTTTATTTTCATGATTTTAACTTCTGCGCACAACTTAAAAAATCTGAATATTTTTCAATTCGATTTTTTTTTCTTTCTTTATAATTTTCTTATTTTCTTCTTCTTCCCTCCCAGCTTATAATGTTTAGTTCAATTGAAATTATTATGATGATTCTTCTCATAATGGTCGCATGTCGCCATCTATATGCTCTTGTTCGTACATACCTACATACATACATATATGTAAATGGAGAACGGAGTGTGTAGGTTATCTATAAGTGTTCATATCTATTTGTTTGTTTGAAATTTTGTATATTTGTGTGTATAAAATCCTCTCAAATTTATTTTGCTATAATGGACATTATAAGATACATTCATTATAATGTATACATACATGTGTATGTGGTGAGTATAAAATATAAGTTGAAAAATCATTGTATCCATAGATACCTTTATATTATTAATTTGTAAACGTAGATAAAAAATTATGTAAAGGAGGGCCAAATATGCAATTTTATTTCGAAATTGTGAGTTTTTATGTTTTAATCTTATAGCAACTCCGATGATAAAATTGCATCAAGCAGCCTTATTATTCGAATTTAGGAGCTTCAACAATTAGGAGCTCATTGAGCTTTAACAATTACAAGAAAACCTATGAAAATATTCCAATAGTTCTATTTATATACAAAAACTGGGCGATTCTCACATCAAAATTTGAAAATAAAAATAATTGTTCAATATTTTTCATTGTTTATTATTTAGCATGCAACATAATGTATTGAAATTGTTTAGCCACATGTATACAAGTTGCATGGTACACAATATGATGCCAGAGCTTGAAAATTAATGCTTTGATTATGAAGTAAGGAACTCCAATAATTTTTAAATAAAATTATTTTTTAATCTGGATAATCGTATAACGAAAATATTAGGAACAGATTATATTACAGTATAGTTAGCACGTTAACTTCATCATATCTTGTATACATACATACATAATTACATAAAAATTACACATACAATATTTTGCTGTAATTTTCCTATGAGCTATCGTATTCTGTATACATTATGATAATATATGCCACACCTTACCATCATCATACCAATGCTCTCAGCGTAACTAAAATTCGGAAAAGAAAAATAGCAAAAACAAAAAAAAAAAATAAATCTAAGTTCTTCTCTTTTTTATATAGAATATAGAAAAATTAAACCTTAATGTTGATTACATTGGGTAGCTACATATAAAATGAAGATAAAAAAAAAATTTATTTTCATATCGATATTTTTACACTTGTATATAACGTTAATATATGTGGTACTCATGCATATGAATGTATGTATATACACTATTGTATTGCACATAAAAATCAATATTTTCTATACATGTAGTTTTTTTTGTAATACGAAACGATTTGACTGCATTTAATCTGCAATTAGAATTGTGTTGATCAGATATTGATAAAATTTTCTGATTATTAACTTTCGTAGTCAATTTAAGGTTGAACGCCTATTACTTTGTTAATTTTTTTAGAATTTTCAAAGCATTTCTGTCTTAGATTCTTGCTCAGCGAAATCTCTGTCATACAATTTGTCAAAAACCAATAAACAATTTGTTTATTGGTTGTTTTGCTGCAACTGTTTCGGGATCTTTTCGATTTCACTTGAACTTAAATTTTGTCGAAAGTTTAAGGTATATACTCGTAAATTGGAATAAAAGTGTTATACTAACACACTATTTTAAAAAAAAATTTTCCTTGTCAAATTCCTTCTTATTTGTTTATTGAGAAAAACTTTACTCTGTTGTTTATCACGATTTTGCTATGATATACAACTGTTATACTCATACATACTCTATAAAATAATAATGAAAATTGTTAATTTAACCATAAAATTGTTTTGTAAAACTGATTCTTTATTTGGTTTAACTGTTTTTACTCATATATCAGTTTTGTTATTCATTAAACAATGTTATAATTCACATAATTACTCGTAATATACCAAATATTTCGTTTCAAGTTTTCCTGTATGATATTCTTAATATCCCATAGAAAAATTTAGATTTTCAAATGATTATTCAACATTCAATATACTTCTTATTTACAAGTTTTGGTATATAATCTTTATATAATATATATAGGTATATAAAATTAGTATCTATAGATACGACAATATATTATGTGTTTGTAAAATTGGGAATTCATATTGAAAACATAAAACCCAAAAGATATAATAAATTTTATAAAATGTTATACGTATTGTGTATCTGTTCAGATAGATTTTATTGCATGTACAATTAGTATAAAGGTATATATAAGTTGTATATATACATAATATACATATAGTTATTACTGATATCTTGTATATGAACACAATTCTTCAATGTATAGCTCTCATAACGTTGAAGTAGCGCATTTTAAAAGCAAGAATAATAAAAATTTTTAGAAAACCTAAAAAGAATATTTTAATCTTCAAGATATAAGGTACATTATGTATTTGTATATTAGTATATATGTGGGTATATATGTGGATATATACATATATAATATAATATTATAAAATAAAGAATAAGGAATGGGAAATGAAAAAAGAATTTCAGTTTTTTTTTTCCACAGTTCCATTTGTTCTCTTTTTATTTTTATTTTTTATTTTTTTCATCTTCAACTCTCTGTGCGCTGTGCTTTGCTGATGGTGGATGAATAGATGGATGGTTGGATAGATGGATGGATGGATAGATGGATGGATGGATGGATGGATGGTTGAATGGGATGACGTGAAATATAAAAAAAATTAAAATAAAAAATGGAAAAGAATAAAAAAAAAATTTTTTTTTTTGTTTTGTGAATATATGCGTGGTCTTTTATACGTGATATATTGTATGTATGCGTGTTTGTAGATATATGTATATTGGATATATAAAAAATGCTGGTTTCTTTAGAGACCCTTCAGTGATGGCTGATGAGACTCGTTACGATTGGTTGAACATTATCTGGTCTGCGCGAAAAATATTTATATATATACATAAATTTATGTATGAGTGTATGTAAATTGTATATATGAAAGTGCTGTAGTTTTAAAATTATTTTTACTTTAATGTTATTTTCGTTTAAGGTTTTTGGCTTTATTTATAATTTTTTAAAGATATTTAGATACAGATATTTTGTACATATATATAGATAGATATTATGATATATATATGTAATGTATTATTATTTGTAGGTACGAATACAGATTAAAAAGAGGACATTAAAAAAAGATAAAAGAAAAAATTTTTTAAAAGTAAATTACTTTGAATAAGAACGATAAAAAACGAATTGCTCTTTGGGAATTCTAAAAATAGGAATTTGAAATGTAATGTGAGGAAATTGGAAAGGTACTGCTATTCTTTTCTTTATTTTAAAATTTTAAATTTTTGTTTCACAAGAAAGGAAATAATGATGATAGGTCGCGCCATGTTTATAAATATTGAATAAATTAATTTATCAAGGAATAAAATAAAATTACTTTTAGGAGTAATTTAGTAAATGCTTTTGTCTTGAAAATTAATATTTTTTTAAATGCGATTAAAATTATATTACAGTAAAAATTACTAAGCCGGTATAAAACAAGTGAATAGTTTTCCTTACGAAATCATTTGAGAATGAGCTTCTGTGAATTTAAGAAACGGCTTTATAATTTTATGTACCCTGACATTTTATGCCACAATGTAAAAAGTTATGAACAGAAATGCAAAAATTCGTAATTCATGTAAAAGGGTAAGCCTGGCCATTTCAATAATATAGCATTTCTTTATGCAATTATATTAGTTTATTCTTAAATTTAGAATTATTTTGTAGTTTATTTTTCTTAAATTGTTTGCTCTAATTTGAAATGTTCCTCTCAGAATCCTCTGATTCGAACTTTTATTTACTTTATCTCACTTTTATTATTTAGTTTCTTCTTGTTTAATTGTGTTGTATCTCTCTTATATTCGAACTCTTATAGAGAGATTTGATATTAAGATGTTCAAATTTCTATTAAATTCAATCTATTTATTAATTAATTACATAGGGAAAAATATTAAATAATCATAGTACAGTTATACTTTAATAATAATTAAATAATTTCCAAAATTTTTGAATTTTTACTAGAAAAAAAACATGTCCACCCCACTGCTATTCTTGTATAAAAATAAATTCACTTTTTCATTGTTTACTTTCGATGACAATAGAAAAAAAGAGAACCTTTTCTCTTCTATACACAATATTTTATTTCATCAACTCTTAATTTCATATTCATCACGTGAAGATTTTGTTTAACATTATAAAAAAATAAATTAAAACAAATATTTAATTTACTAAAGTAAATTTTCGGGAATTTTTCAAACATAATTTAAAAAATTTCTTTTAACTCTTAGAATACACCTTCATTAAAAAGAACACACCAATTTAGCAAAATATTTAATTGCTTTAAAATTATTGTCGTTGGTATTGGTCCCCCTTCATAATAAAAGAATACGTGTATACCTAGGTAAGTTGTGCGTTTTTTTTCCTCTTTTCTCTTTTCTTTAAAAATTTTCATGTCATATTTCTTTTTCTTTTTTTTCTGAACAAAAGAATCATGCAAAGGTGAATTTTATTGTTACAGAATTAAATTATTATATGAATAGGTTTATATTTTTGTATGAAGGTATAAATTTAATTATGTATGTAATAAATGTATAAAAACATAAAAATATTGTAAAGGGTGCCAGTTAAAATTTTATTTATGAAATAACAATCTGATTTCTACATTAAGGTAGAAGCTCATTAAGGGCTCAGTCGGACATGTAATTTTTAGTTTTGCAATTACTGCTTGATTGTAAAATAGTTGCATATACATCTACGCAACTAAGCTATTGCGTCAAATCAAATCGAGTGCATTAACTAAAAAATGTATTTAGTTGGTAAAAATTACAAACTGTTTGATTGTTAAATTTCAAGTTTAAATATAAACCTATATGGAATACAAATGTTAAACAGTTACAAAACTAAAAATTGCATGTCTATCACAGTCCTAAGTTGCTGGAAAATTTTAAAATGAATTCTTATATTAAGTGAATATAGTAATAAATAAATAACAAATAAGACTTTACCTGCCAATAATGTCGGTTAATTATAGGTAATACTTTAATAGTAAATTGTGCTAATATAAACATTTCTTGAGTTTTATAACTGAATTTTACATCATCTAGAATCTCGGAAATATGTCAAATATTACAGTGTGGAGCTCATTTTTATAGGTAACATACTTAAGAGGAATTTTAAGTTTCCTAATACAGAACTGTAAATAATTTTATCGGTAAATTACTTTAGCTTTTAGAAAAATAGTTTGATTTGACAAGGTTGCTTACCTCTTGTACAATTCCTCCACTACAATTTTCTCCGCTTATATTTTAACGTAAAGAAATTTATGTATCCAGTTTAGGTACAATTAGTAATTCAATTTCTAATTTACTTATTTTTTTATAAGAATAATCCTAAATATGCACTTCTAAAACATAATATGCCATCTTGTATAGTATGGTAACCCTTATTTGTAAATTAACATCATAAACTTCTCATATATAAATGGTATATATATTTTGTGTGTGTGTGTGTACCTGATGATATTTCGCTATTATCTTAAGTTTTTCATTACATTTTGTTATTTTTATTATTTCTGGGTCTGCGCATTTTATCTTATAGAGATACAAAACAAAAAAAAATAAAAAGTCAACTGAAAACACAAAAAAAAAAATATATAAAAATTGTTTTGTTTTTTAAGTATTTTTTAAGCATTTTTAATTTTTTTTTTTAATTTTTTTTTATTTTTGCGTTTATTTTGTACAATTCATACCTTTTGTTTATTCTTTAAAAAAGAATTGTTTTCAAATGATTCATAATTTGGCGTTATTATTTTAAAAAGACATCATAATCTTAGATTTTTTTTTTTTATTTTTCTATATTTTTTTTTGTAATTTTCTGACTGACTACCGTATTCTCTTGTGTTCGCGATATTTAAACTATCAATTATTATTTTATACAATAAAATAATGAAGATTATTTTGTTGTGGTTGACGATGATGATGATGATGATGATGATCATAATTGTTTGTGATTATGATGATAATGATTATATAAAATTATGATATATATATATATACGTGATGTCGCTATTATTATCTAATTTCAATGCTTATCGAGCATTTTTAAAAATCTTTAAAAAACAAAAAATAATTTTAGTTTATTGTTTATTCTAAAATTTTTCTTAAAAAAAAATTGCTGTTGTTATGATTGTTGCTGTCGTCTATTCTCGCTCGAAAAGAATTTAATAATATTCTAATTTTGTTGTTGCTTTTTTCGGAAAATTTCTTATTTCATATTTTTCCGTAACCTTGAACAAAAGTATTCTGAACCGTGAGATATTGTTTAAAACGTGATTTATTTTAAAAATTCAAAAAAGAAAAAAAATTTTAATATACTTGTATATCACTTATTTTTTGTCTTAAAATATTGTCTATATTTAAATTTTTAGTGGCAGAAAGTCAGACTATATACAAATATTTAAATGAAATCATGCTAAATTGTATAATTGTTAAATTTGTTTATTAATTATGTTGCGTTGATTGTGTTCTCTCATATAAGAATTTTATTTTATTTTTGTTGTGGTTGACTGCATATTTAAATTTTTTTTTTTTAATATACAAAATGTACATGCCAATATTCTTATGTAGATAACAAAATTACAATTTATCTGTAGATATTTTTGTAAAAGAAAATATTTGTGAAATTTTAACAAAAAAAATTTTTCGGATCAAATTAAGTATAACGATATGTATAATAAATTATAAAAAAACATATTTTTGTCTGGTTACAAAAATGAGAATTCATAGTAAAAAATTTACATAACAATATGCTGGTGATTATTAAGAATTTTTTTTATATCAATTTTCATAATATCGGCATATGGTGTAAGATTTATCTTGAAAAAATTTTGTATTTTTTAAAATTTGTAAAAATATAAAAAATGCAAAACTAATTTCCTTCTTTATTTGAATTACGAGTACTTCTTCTGTATTTAAAATTGCAATGAAATCAAATTTAAGAATAAAATGTCTGCAAATTGATACCTGCTATTTAAATAGTTTTATAAATTCCGCAAACATCATAAATTTTTAATCATTAACGGATTAACAATAGAATCAACAGCATAATAATTTATGGCTAATTTTTATAATGAAAAAATTTAATTCGCAGTATTTATATTTTAAGGGGAGAAAAACTCGGAGCTGTTACTTGTTTGCGTAAATTTAAGTAGACATGTTTTTTTTGCAAAATATGCAAGATCAGAATAAATTAAAAATTTTTGCATCCCCAAATTGTTGTTTTTAATTATCTATTATTAAATTATTCAAGAAATTTACATACCAAAATTGTACACATTATTGTGATAAATTTTGATTATATCTTACAATTTTTCCAAAAAGTTTCGTCGAACACTTCCGAGCGAAAACTTTTGAATAAATTTTGAATGGTTCGAAAATTCGCCTTGCATTGTATGTGTAAATACTGAACATCTTTTAACAATTGAGATTACTAGTAAAATAATGATTATATATGCGCTTGAAAGTGTTATACAATAAATTTTTTCCGATAATTATCTGCATAAATTTAAAATGGTGTTTTAAAATATTTATTAAAATCACTTATTGAGCATAATATTTCAGTAATTACACATATGTATTTATTTCCAAACGGTACCCACTTCTTGTAATATTATGATTATTTTATTATACACAAAAATTCATAAGAAAATTCAATGTAACAGAAATAATAATATGTAAAACGAAAATTTGAAATAAACTTACACCATGCACATAAGTAATAATAATATGAATGTAAAGTGTTATACAATATTATAAAACTTATGAACAGTAAACAGTTAAGTTAATTATTATGATAATGTTATTAATGGAGTATAACATACTTGTTTACTATTTTTTTTTTTGTATTTTGCAATATTTATTTATTTATATATTATGTTTTTCATTTCAATATCAATGACCTTAATCTAGAAACAAAAAATTCAATTCCTACAATATTCCTTATTAAAATAAAATATTTATATATATGTAGTATATATATATATATAACAGTTATATATATATATTAAGAATACGGTACAAGTACAAGTAAACTTTTAATATAATGATTTAGTATTATACGGTTTTTTTTGTATATTATTTTTATTACTATTATTCTTGTTAGTTACCATTATTATTACTGTTATACTGTTGCTGTTAATATTATTATTTTTGTTGTTTATATTATTAAATGAAAGTGAAAATTCTCTCATTAATATTATAACCTGTATTTTTTTTTTTGTATTTTTCGTATTTTTCAATTATATTTTCTTAATCATAACCTAGAACAAAAAATCAACTACATATACAATATATATATATGATATATATGAGTAAAATTATAATATATAAGGTTTGTATTTAAATTAAATGCATATACAATTTATAAATATCCATATATACACATATATATACATTTGTATTTAATAATAGTGTATAGATATTTTAGAAAATTAAGTGAAAAACTATAAACTAAAATATATAATTATATATTAATATATGTATGTACATGTATAAAACGCGAATGAATGAAATGAAAGTAAAATTTTCGTATAAAGAAATTATTTTTTGTATTTTTTTTTTTTTATATTTTCACTCCTTGATGTCTAGTCTAGCCACTTTAAATAGCAAGTAATATGTCAATTATATATACAATTCCTATACATGAAATTCTTTGTATTATAACACGAATAATTTAATATATACATATACAAACATACTTATACATTAGCTTATAGTTAAAATACAAAAAAAAAAATGAATCTAATTAAGTTATTCCACCTTTAACTAACATTAATTAAACGTTACATTTACCCGTGTAAACTGTTGCCATTATTTGTTTTCCGCTGTTTTTACCATTATTTTTTTTTTCACTTTTCTTCTGTTGTAATTTTGCTATACTTGTGCCTCTCTTGCTTTTTACTCTTAATATTATTATTTTTTTTAATTTTAATTTTTTTTTATTTTAAAGTGTACTTAAAGAAAAAAAGAATTTTATAAACAAATTCATCGTCATTATTATTTTGTTTTTTTTTTTTAAATAGAAACTTTATACACACTCACATAAACATGCACACTCAAGCATATATTAAATATAAACTTATTCAGTTTTTATATTTTTTTTGTTTAGTTATTTGATATTTAAATAAAAAAAAAATTGGAAAAATGTGGGTACCACATTACAAAATCCAAGAAAATAAATAAAAAATAAAATTGAAAATTTTAAATATTTATGAGTGTATCTTATGAAAATGACTTGTATACGAAATTTTAATTTTAAATACTACTACTATACTACTACTACTATTTATTGTGTGCCTGCAATATAATAATTAAGCGTGACAACATTTAATTGTAAGTTTCTAAACTTTAAAAATAATTGAATTAACGGAGGTGTAAAATTCTTCAGCTATGAATTTGGAAGAAATGATAATTGTTTAAACATGCAGTTGAATAACAGCAGTATATGAAAAAGGGAATAACAATATTGTTGAGCATACAGTGATATGCGAACTTACAGAAGAGGCGGAAATAGAAGGGATTTCAAAATTAATAATTAAACATTTTAATTCTCTTAAATTATTCTTATTGAATTTGAAATAGAAACAAGAGTAAATTTTTTGAAAAAATATGTTCTACGTTATAAAGCTGATGTCGAATGTATTTAATAATAAGAATGATGGATAAGGCAAGGGGATGTTTTTGTGGTGGAACGAGGTGCAAATTGATATTTCTGGAATGTATACTAATATAGACTTTCTTAATGGTTTTTATCACCAAACACATGATTGTAACTCCATAATCTCCGACAAATATTAAACAGTGTTGAAAACTCTCTCTTGCTCAATTTACCAGCCTTAGTTAAAAAATTATTCATTTTGTCCCTTTGGAAAATCAAAATGGGAAATTTCTCACGATTTGTCAACACTGGTATCCAAAATCAAATGACATAAAAAATCACTCTTTGTTCCTATTTCAAGACAGAGCTGACTTTTCAATTTCGATCCCGGAAAGGCAAAATTCAGAAAGCCTTTTATAAGGCTTAAATGAAACTAGCAGAGAGTGACACCTTTCTAATTGCGGAATGAACTTTTTGAACAGAAACATTCGATTTGCCATAAAGCAAATTATAAAGTAAAATTTATAACAAAAATCATGTCAAATTTACATAGCGCTTCAAAAAAGGAGTTGTTAACGTTATTTTTTATTAAAGAAGCGTACACGAGCATTTAAAAATGTTTTATTTAGAGAAAAAAAAATTCATACTTATTATTATGTTAAAAGCACTTTTCACGCTGAATTCGCCGATTTTCTTTTTCAATTTTTCATTCTTTTAATTCTCTTTTTCTTGATTTTGTAAATTTTAATTTTTCCTAAACGTTAAATAAATTGTTCTTGTCTACAAATTAATGAGTGCACATTTAAAAAAGAGAAGTAAAAGTGAATGTAAACAAAAAAGTTTCTTACAAGCTTTTTAAATTTTAATTCTAAGATTTTTGATGGAAAAAAGTAAAAAATTATTCTTAAAGTTTTTCAATATAAAGAAAAACTGAAAAACCCACCACACACTTTTCTTTCACTTTCCTCACAATAAATAAACTGAAAAGAAAAGCGCGATTAAAAGAAAAATGGTGTGAAGGTGGGAAATTAAAAAGACAAAATAAAAAAAATGAGAAAAAACTAAAAAAAAAAGTGTTAAATTGTTTTATGAAAATTATTTTGAATTTATAACGATTACAAATAGGTAAAGGAAATATAATGTGTTTTATGACTGTGTGTGTGTGTGTGCCGAGTGTGCCGAAGTACATGAATGAAGGTTGATATATATATATATATATATATATATATATATATATATATATATATATATATATATATATATATATTTGAATGAATAATGTGTAATGAATTATGAAAGAAGGTGTATATAAATTTAATTTCCTAGATTTTTCTCACCTTTTAAATTTGTAATCTGAAATTGCTTTGTTTCTGGTGTACTTCAATTGTATATAAGTGAGTAAATTTTTCATGTAGAAGGAATGTTAACAATTGTAATGTGTAATTAATTATTGTTTTTGTACTGTTTTTTTTTTAAATTACTATTTTATGTTAATTAAATTCATTATAACTATTATTTTGTTAATGGGATTTTAAATTATTAAATTGTATTCATTTAGTAACCGATTAGTAATTAATTATATACAATAATTGTATGCATAATTGACAACGTATTCATATACATTTATTTATTTTAATTAATTAAATTATATAAAAATAAATAAAATGAAATAGTGGATTAAATAATGCAGAACAATATGAAGAGATCCTATTCCAAATAGACTTTTATATTAATGGACAGCTTTCGCAAGCTATTCCATATAATATTATACCCTTAAGAGTAATTTGACTTGGTCAATCAATAGTGATTTTTAATTAGAACGAAAGTACAGCCTTTACGTATGAATGCAAAACTGAAAATGGATATTGTTTTCAAATATTATGAAGATATCAGGCAGAGCTTTTTGTGATCTGTAAAGAATATTTTAACTGCGAAACTGCAGAGCTTACAAATATTTATAATGATAATTGGTTCGGATTAGTTTATAAAAAATTGGAATGTTTAATAAAGTTAAAAACTGCGAAACTTGACCTGAGGCAAAAGATTTAATAATTATTTTCAATATTTTTACATTTTCCATGGTATAAAATCATGAATTTCGCAAAATCTCACTAAATTTTTTTTTTGTATCGAAAGTTCAGTGTCATACCGGGAATCGAATTTTTCATATTTTGCAAAATACTTATATGCAAGAATATACAATTATGAGACATGAGTAAGGAACTGTGTTCGGCTTGAAAAATTTCAGAATATTTTTGTAAAGAAAATTTTGTTTCAAAATTTGCGCTGCAATTTTTGTTTTTAATCAGAAAAATGAAAAAATTTTCCCGGTAGATATTTTTTTTTAAATATTTTTGTATCTCATTTTTTTATATATACCATAGAATTTTCCACTTTTCTTTCTATTTATTGTGTATATATATTTATATATATTTGACATAAAATTATATTTGTGGTTTATGCAGAGAGAAAAATGGGTGCGGTCTCACTCAAAGAATGTGATGCTTAGTGTTTACATAGATATATAAAATATTTTATTTTCTTACATTTTTCTCACAAATATATTCACTGCAAATCACTGAAATTTTGTTATTATCCTTATATTTGCGAAAATATAATAACATATACTTGCCTAAATGAAATCATCATTTCTATATACATGTACGTGTACGTTATAATCTATCTCTAAGAAAGTAATCAAAACATGTATGTATACATATGTACATATATTTCTCTCATTCTTATGCAATAAGAACAAAAATTCTCATATAACTTATGTATATATACCATATGTGCTAAACTATCTAAAAATTGATAAACTCAAATGAAACGCAAATATTAAAAAAAAAAAAACAAAGAAATCCTGTATTCATTTTCATTGGTCCAAAAATTACTCAGAGAAGAAACAAAAAACAGAAGAAACAAAAAAATAAAGTAAAAATCTTGATTGTGTAACTAGAAACGAAAATCAGAATTCAATTCTGAAAAGAAAAGAACAAGAAAACAAATATCAATAATCCGCCATTTTGAATTTTTCCAAATTTATTTCTTTCTTTCATATATTCATATTACACACATCAGAATAACAAAAGTGAATAACATCATACAATAACACACAATAACAACAAAATAACAAAAAAAAAAGACAAAAAATAATTCTAAATTTTCCCAAATTCTTAAACAACAAAAACACAAATTTTTGGATAAAATCCAAAAAAGAACAAAAAAAAAATCAAAAAGAAAAATCATTATTTTCTGTATTTTCCACTTTTTTCTTGCCTCATTCAAATACGTACATAGAGTAGAGCTACAGATGCATATAATCAATTATATACAAATAATACATACACTATATATACATAATATGTGTGTACGCGTATGTAAAGTCTATATTCTATATTTAATTTTGCAGCATTTTCATATACGACGACGGTATTAATGCTTTTCTTATTTAAAAATAAATCTCCTTCTCTCATAATACACAGCTACATATATATATACTCTGTATTTTTACTCTATAATTTACTCTATTTTACATATAATGTAATATAATAGTTCTGATTATATTTACAAGTATAATGTTCGCTGCTCTCCTCCATAAAGATATCAATGATTTTATATTCTTATTATTATGATTACATATATATAGTGTTATACATATTGTTTATAATTCTCATAATATATGTAGACGGTATATGTTTGGACATGCATATAAGAATATATATGTAATATACTTGTCGTATATATACATACATAATATACTTCCAATTTTATTTCTGTTTTTTTTTCTTTCTTATTTTCAGATACACATCCTGCGCATTTCAATTTTTTAAAGATTTCTCATCCATTTATATGTATAGATATACATACTACATAACAGTGATTATATATTATTGTATTACATGTATATAAAAGATGATAGAATATTATATACAGTTCGAGTTCGTTACATTTATATTTTATTTACATATATAAATATGTTCCTACATATACAATTAACATTTAGTATATGTTGCTTTCGAATTTATCCAATCGTATAGTTTTTCTTTTATATGAGAAAAAAAAATCTGCGTCAATTTTCATCTCTTTTATATACTCATTTTCTCATTGTGTATAACCGAATTTTCTTCTCCTCCTCTTCTTCTCTTATAATTATTATTATACAGTAATGATAACAACAACAATAACAAATACAATCAAACAAAAAAATTATTTTCTTTGATGGAATATGCTTGCGTTCTTTATCTGCTTTAAAGATTTTCTTCAGTGTTTTATTTACATTTATATTTAAGTATATGTAACTGTACAAATAGTCCTTTTATATACATATATATACAGAGGAATATCAGAGATTTTACTAAATCAATCTCACAGTATATACGAAATTAAAATTGGCCGTACCGTTAAAGCATAAAACACGAAATAAGATTAAAATTTTCAGAAAATGCTTATGTCCCATATTGTAAGAGTACGGTTTTTAAATCCGATTGCTTAAGTCCGACATGTAAATTGCCGAATTTAACTCTCAAATATAAAACTCGGCTATGAAAGCCCGATAATTTTCACATCGAAATCAAGAACATTTTGATAAAATCCAAATTATATAATAAAAAAATTAGAAAAATCAATTTAAGAAAAATCAATGATGATTTTTTTTTCTTTCCTTCCAAAATTAACAAAAATAGCTAGTAGTTGTCAGTTAGTGTTCATTTCTTAAACAGTATACAAGTAAAACGGATAGGTAAGCGAAGATTTTTTATTTCATATAAAATTTTTGTGTTTTTTTTTTTTGTCTTTTTTCTAAAAAAAAAAAAAATACAAACCCACACCAATAAAATATCTCATAATTTTTTGAATTGAGCAATATAATTTTACATATTTTGTGTGTAATATTTAAATGTATGTATAGTATATATATACGTTTACTCATATTTATAATTGTCATGAGTATATATACAAGTATGTAATATATTATAGATATTTTCCCGTATATCCTTATTTTGTATATGAAAATATGGTAATCTTTTTTGTCTTATTGTAAAAAGCGGTCATGGACATCTTTGTCGTGTATATATACATAATATGTTTGTGTATATATGCAAGTATATTACATTTCACTTATATGTATATGAGTATAGTAAATTACAAAAAATATCTAGAATCCTCTTTATTGTATGTAAGTATAACATACATAAATGTACGTATAGAAGATATTATGGATTTTTACTGAACCATCATTGAACGAAAAAAACCACCCATAAAAATGTTTTCTATTTTACGAGTATATTTGCTATTTTTTTTTTTGTTTTATTTATATTTAACTTGCACCTGACGATTAAAAAAATATTTGTAGGCTTTTCGAACTTTAAAAACATCTTGTTCCATACCCGTTTCCATTCCGGATCTTGTTTGACCCGGGTTTTGTGTAGGGGTTCCAATTTATTCGTATTTGTATTCGAATTGGAGCATAAGTTTAGTTTTGGGTTCGAATCTTTGTCTCGAAATTAAGTTCGGCATCAGTTTTGGACTTAGATTTTTCTCGTATTCGATTTCGGATTCGGATTGACATTACTTAACTGGAATAAATTTCAATAAAGGCTAAAGTTTCTTGTCAAAATTCTCTTAAAAATTTTGTGATATATAAAATTTAACTTTTAAAGATCATTATGAATAACAATTATTGCTGATGGATATTGAATTTTGTTATATAGTTTCGGGGTCGTGTTTTCATGTTGCAAAAAACTACCAACATACATTTTTGTAGGCACATACATTATCATAAAATATTGACCAAAATTTTTTGAATTATCGTAAATTTAAAATATATTAGCAATCTATTTCTGTTGGGGTGCAAGAGAATATGTCCAACTTTACGTAAATTTGTGTATGTACTAAGACAGTACTTTAAATCATGGGACCTATTTAAAAGTTGTTGAGTATAGAATTATATTTTACCATAATATTATATATTGTGTTTGTATATAGATTAAAATTATGTATAAAATATAAGCTTACATAAATTTCCCGCTAATATTTAACTTAAACAAAAAAAAATAATAATAAGAAATGTAAAAAAAATCTGTTATTTTCATTTTCATTTATATTAAAAGGGTCAATCTTTATTAGTACATAAAATAGGTTGGATTCGTTCAAAACATAAGTTGTAAAACGATTTTGACATACACAAATTATAAGAATTTTCTTTCGTTCAATGTAAGAAATGCGATCGTGTTAAAATATAGGTTTTAAGTAAAGGACAAACGTAATCTCAGTAGTTTGTTTGTTATGAAGCTTAATTTTAATATTTCAATAAATATTCCGAAATTTATTAATATTTTATCATAAATCATGTGCGCAATCACTGGGTTTTCTCAACAGGGCTCACTTTATTTATAATTTAGTTCGAATTTATTTTAAATCAAGAATTGACTGCTAAAGATATTACCTTAGTGTTGGATTATTCTTAAATTTTCTCTATTACTTATATAACCAACTTTGAATTTTTGAACATTATAATGGAGCCTTTAGATTTAATTATTGAATGAGCGGTGAATTCGGTGCAAAAATTTTGAGATTACTATTTAAAATTCAATCTCGAACCAGAATTGTTGTATAATTTGACTCTAAACTTGAGCAACTCTTGCGATTTCTTAATAATTTTGTTTTAGAAAATTTGCATACTTATAGGGAAAATTAGAAAACATTTTTTTAAACGGAAGCTCTATCTCCGAAAATCTATTTTGATTTTTTAATTAACGTTATTATTGAGAACAAGTGCCTTAAAATATGACCGTGCTATGGTATGATTACCCTAAAATAATATTACATACCATTAAAGGAATAAGAACAACAACAACAATAATTATTATTATTGCACCATTTTTATTTTTACTTTATTCCTTAGCCAATATTCTATTGTATAGATAGAAACAATTTTTTTTTTCTGTTCTTATCTGCTCTTCCGTTTGTGTCGCGTCCATAAATGATTTTGTTTTTTTTTTTTTATTTTTCTCCTTGTATTTACTTCATTTGTGTTTGTCACAAAAGTTTTTAATTTTTCCAAGGAAATTTGTTTTTTTTTTTTTTATATTACGTACACTGTTGTGTATACCTGTACTGTAACATGTACTCTTAATAAAATGTTTACATAAAATAAGTACATATATTATGTATATAATATATATTAGATATGCAGATATACTCTACTATGGTATATAAATTTTAATATTTATGCCAATATCTCTATGAATATATATACAGGATGTATATACAATAATATACATATAAATAAATTATATGACAGGACACTGTTCTAAATTACATTTAATGATTATAAGGTCGAAAGGTGGATGAATGGCTGCACGTATACGAAAATATAACAATATAACGTATATATGGGGGTATACGTGTTTTATTTATGGAAAATCCCTATGGTATTTTCATATATTGCTATAAAAATTGCCCTACCACCCCATAAAAAGCAAAATAAAGACTATTTTTTTTTGCTTTTATTTCTTCTTTTTAATGATAAATAGATTAGCATTTTAGATGTAATGTGGGCTGAGTTTTATATGCATATACATATATATATAGAAAATCTAAATGTAGATTCATTTATAAAATAAATGTAGCTTTAATATGTATGATTGTAAGGGTAAAATTTTTATCTATAAAAAAAAAAGAGGAAAGAAAATGTATAAAGAAGAAAAATAATATTATGTATGTACTCTCTTTTTTGGTTCTAGAAAACAAAAAAAAAAAAACAACAACAACATAATGTGATATAGAAGAAAAAATTCTGTATTCGTTGGGAAAAACCGACCGATTTTCGTTATGTCCCTGATTGGTAACCATAACAACAATGATAATAGATTTGTTTTTGCTTATTCTGCAAATATTGTTACTTTAGAATATTCGCGTTTTATTTTCATTCTGGCACTATACACACACATATTATAATATCCAAAGTATATGGCGAATGTATAACAAAGTTAAAAAAAATAAAAAGAATATGATTCCATTTTTATTAGAAAAAAAATTGTTAGAAAGATTTTTATCCTTTTTATTTTCTACAATAATATTACATATATATTTTGCTTATTTTATCTCCGCCATTTTGATTTTACATACCACACTGTACAAGTTATTCGTATATGCGTAAAGGTACGATTGTATTTAATTTTTCAGAAAATTTTATTCCATTTCATTTGGAATTTTATATGATGCATGAGATTTTTGGGAATAAGAAAATATATTTACAAAAATTCCATAGAAACATTCCTAATGCAATGAATAGAACTTAATTGGGCAACATTAAAAGGTTTTATAGCTGGTTTTATTCTCGAAATTGTTATAGATTAAGATTAAATACCTTTTAATATTAAAGAATTTAGTTGTTAAATTACAGAATTAGAAGGTCACAAAGTCCTAATTTTCGTTGGCGAAAATCTACTGCATTAATAAGCACGGGGCAGTAATATTTTTGGAAATTATTAATGATGATAAAAATCAGATGTTGCTTTTATAATAAATTATGTTAAAAATGAAGTCAGGTTGTACATATAAGAGTTTTGTTCTCAACTAAAGTAAATGAATTTTTTCCTTAGAAAAAACAGTAAGAAAATCCTTGAATTCAGATCTAATAAATGTATTTGACCTATAATAATCAAATTAAATCGTAAAATGGTCCCTCTTTAAGTCGAAATTGACGTCAGTTAAAATTGTTGAAATTAAATTATGCAGCGCAAGATATAATTTTATATCCTGGAACAAATTGAGGCAAGATTTAGCTTTTATATTCTTTCGCTTAATTGTTAATTTTGTTGAAAAATTCATTTTTTTTGGACTCCATTTTAATGCTATGAATATTTCATTCTAATAGCCAAATGAATAAAATTAAAAATGGTTATGGGAAATTAGAAAATGATTACTCCTGTTTTTATAACAATTCAATCCCATTAATTTTATTGTTCCTTGTTAATAATTTATTACAACATTCATTACATATGTAGGTATACATTCAGTTAAATAAAAATCCTTGTGCAACCAATGATAAAATTTGATATCCTTATATGAAACTGACATATATACATTTACATATATATACCTATATTGTAATTGTTATACAAAAAATTTACCTACACCATATTTCTTAATTTTCATTTTCATAATATCTTTGAAATATCCTTGGCAACCTTATAAGTTAAAAAAATAAAATAAAAATTCTATAATTAAAAATATAAGTAACTTATATAACGGAGCTTTGTATACGTATACATTCGTGCTCATATATATATGTATGTATGTAACATAAAATATACAGTTGCAAAACCATTCATGTAACTTTCCGTCATTTTTAGATCAAAATCAATAAATTCTTTTTATTTTCCCTTGTTAAAAAAAATTTTTCTTAGCGTTTATGTTTTTTTTTTGTATTCCTCTTTTTTATTTTTTTTTTCATATTCTCACCCTCAAATTTTCTATTTTATGATGTCGGAAATAATCTGTTTTACATTCTTTATATACATTATTATATATGTATTATTTATGTACACTTGTACGTATGCCATTTGTATATCAGATGTATTTCATCATTACTTTTAAGACCTCAAAGTAAAAGTAAATTTATAAAACAGTAAAAGAAAAATAAGAACTAAGAAAAAAAGAAAAACAGAATAATAAAAGAAAATATCAAAAGAAAAACTTGGAAAAATCGAATTTTTCCATCTGCTTCCTTTCTTCTCCATTAATAGCATACACAAAAGAAATTTCTTATTATTGAAATGGTTTTATTACAAAAAAACGTATAGGGTGTATCATTCTAATAAGGTTCCAACTCGAAAATACGTTCATGCGAAGAAAAAACATAATCATCGAAGAGGAAGATGTAAAGGATGTTAGTGTCTCATTTCCGGAGCAGATCAACTCGTTTTAACTTGTTTTACCTGAGGCTTTCGTCCTCTTTTTCTTTCATACTGTTTTACCCACAAGACACTCTTCTCTTCTCTTGCCTAACGCTTTGGGTTCCTAACCAACTTCCTGGCCATTTTGATTATCTTCTCATTATCTATTATACCAATAGGCCACTGCTTCTTTGGATCATCTAGCCGATCGTGTTCTCTAAGTGGTAATAGGGAAGAATATTTTCTATTTCATTTCCTATAATATATTAGAGTTCAAAACTTCCCGAGCTTACGAGGTATTTGGTAGTTTTTAGAAGCACGATCACATCTCAATTTCCTTAAAGGATTTCCCTATATTAAATATGTTTTTTGAATATAACAAGGTTAAAAGTTGATATTTATTTCTTCCACTCTATCAGATTTAGGAATTTTCGCGGTGCCTTGTTTTCTTCCGCTGTTTTAATATTTTGGCAAAGTATAGAAAAATGAAGCCAATCATATCTGCCATCTAAGATATATTAATCGTTTATTAAAAACTATAACTTATCTAAGTTTAGAATCGTCTTTCATATTATATTTGAACTAAAATCATTCACTCTATTAATGTTATTCTGTACTATTCTTAAATTTAAACCTATATATACCTTGTATATATTGAATATTGTGTATTATGTAAATATATACATATATATATAGGTAAAATAGTACAGATTATGCATGAGTGGTTCTTCATTTCTAAAATAACGAAAAAAATATATACTCGTAAGAGAAAAAATCAGTATAAATTCAAAACTCTGCGGCCAAAAAAACAAAAAACTGAAAAAAAAACAGAAACAAGGAAAAAAAAAATCCACCCTCATCTTCATCAGAAGGTAATAAAAAAATACGAAAGCAAAATTACAAAAAAAAATAAAATGAAAAAAAAAACAGAATAATTTTTCTCGAAATTTTACCTTGTTTCTTAAATACAAAGGTAGAAAACAAAGAAAATAAAAATTTATATGTACGCGAGAAGATACAAAATCTAAAATGAAAAATATACGGTAAAAAAAAAAAATACACAATAAATTCTTTACGTTTATGGATTATGTCAGGTGAAACATTATCTAAGGGGATATTGGAACGTTGGTATAGGAAAAAATTAAAAATAACAACAGCAAGAAACAAGGAAAAATAAAAATAAGAAAATGAAAATATGGCTTCTTCTCCGTTATTTTTAAATTTATCCGTATACAATGTACATACATACGTCTATATATACGTGATAATTTTCTGCTTCTTTTTTTGTTATTTTATAAAACAATGAATAAATTTCTGATTCGGAAATAAGATATAATAAAAAAAAATAACAAATAAAAATAAAATAAATAAATAAAAACATTTTTTTTTTTTTTAATCTGATGCAAAAATTTTATGAAAATTTAAGGATTCAATATAGAATTGAGAATTTATATGAAAATATTTTTGCCTTATGTAAAATAATAAAATAATTTCTAAGACTCTTGATCGATATCTTAATTGTTGCCATAATGAATTGTCGATTTTGAGCTGGCAGATGAAATCAACAAATTTTTAGTCGCGTTGGTTTCTTTGTTTGCTTTCCTGTTCACAGAAATCGTTGAGAAAATCATAAGGTAATCGAATTTATTCCTCTTTTCGTTCTCAATCCAATTCTTACTGCATTGCATACCATCTACTCTAAAGGAAATTTTAAGTAATTTTCTCAAAAATCGGAAACAACCATTTTATTATCGAAATATTTTTTTTTTTGAAAATTATCAGTTAAAGGGCAAATTTTATTAATATTTGCATAAATTGTCGTTGTGATATTTAACCCTATCCGATAAAGGAAAGGAAAACAAATTCGGCCTTTATGCTTTTGTGAATTTTTTTTAGCAATTTTGTTCCATTTAATCGAATTTACAATTGTCTAAGTCGCAACACTATTATAAATATTAAGTATAAAATAAATTGCATATTTCACGGCGAAAATCTTTTGATTTTCAAAATTTTGCTTTGATTTTTTTAGAGAAATTATTCATTTTTTTTTAAAATAATAATTATTTTGAATAAGTTGAATAATATTAAAAGAAAAATTCTGTTTTTTGAGATTCATGAAATTTAATCAAACAAGGCTGAAGCAAGAGTTAAATTCAAATAGATTTAATAGAAGAATCATATAAATTTTAATAGAAATCGAAAAAATTTCTTGCGTGATTATTGCGACAAGTTCATTTCGCAATTGATATTTTCGATATTTTTTTCGAAGAAATAGGACCTTCTAGTTTTTATTGAATTTGAAACAAAAAAGTTTCGTTTCACCTTTTGAAGAAATTTTTACCTTTTCATTTTAAACTCTTGATATTACAAAAATTTCATATTCACACATATTTTTTTAGTGAATACGAGTATTGTATGAATTCATTTGAAAATTTATTTTATATTAAAAATTAAATTAATGAAAAATTAATTTTAATAAAAGGATTTTATAAAAGGATACACGTCATATGGGTATGGAATAAAATCTTACATAATTTAATTTTGAAAATGGAAAATTGAAACTAAAAATAATATTTAAAATTATTAATTTTTCTTTTAATTTTACAAACCTAAATGTAATTGATTCTGGGAATATCTTTTGTATATAGCTTATTCTGTGAAAGCCTATCAATATATGTAATCATAAAGACAACATTGCTCCCACATTGATATTAGCATACAGTCAAATGTAAATTATGTAAGGAAAATTATAATTTACATATCGTCGGCAAAACTGTGATACCTCGTAAGTGCAAATATTTCCAAAAGTACTTTATCAATTTTCTGTTTATGAAATCTCAAACAGTCAATCTTTAAAATTTACGAAACAGTAAAAACTAATAAATAATTACATATTCTTTAAATAATTTTCATATTTTCATAAATTTAAAAGATGGATTGTTTGACATTTCCTAAACAGAAAATTGGTAAAGTACTTTTGGAAATATTTGCACTTACGTGGTATCACAGTTTTGCCGACGATATATCTTATATATAATTCTTTCTTATTTTGTGAAAATATATTGTACTATATATATAGTAACTCATATAAATATCTAGATTTTAAATTTGGAATTTACAATAAAATTAATTTAGATAATTGGTTTGTTATTCTTTTCTTCTATAACTTCCTAGTCTTAAATCTGTCTTAAATATGAGGAAAATAGTTTAAAAGTTCATTATTCATCTTAAATCTATAGCTATAGATATTTCAAGCTAGCTATAGATATTTTCAAGTTCTTTGCACGCACTTACATGAAAATGGCATTTAAAAGGATTGAAATTGAAAGGCATTATATTTGGTGTTGAAAGTTATAACATTCAAATATTTATTGCCATAAATTTATTAATCTCGTGTATTCGCCCTCTATGCTCATTAAATTATACATTATTGTAATATTTTCATATCGAATTTTTTTTTTAATCGCCATTATTCAACTCTTTCCTTCAATCACCATTAGTTAATTCCTTTTATTATACGTGAAGTTTTATATAAAGGACATTCTTGTAAATTTCTCATTATATACATTCAATGTAAATAATTCCAATAATTTAAGTATATACAAAACAATGTATAGCTACATGTTCAATATTTGATTGATCAAAAAGTTTTTCTAGGACAATTTCTAAGAAAAATATATTTGTAATTGTATGGTGAGAAAACATGAAGAAAAAAGCAAAATAGAAAATTAAAAGTGAAATCAAATTATAACTTTCTTTGTACATAATGTATACTTTATCTTATATTAAATGAAAGTACCGTTATCATTTCATTTTATATTTATATATCTTGATAATAAAATAAATGATATTATTCTAAGAATAATTTGTGTAAGTTTTTACGCATGTTAAGGAAATTAAATGAAATTATATTTAAGTAGAATTTGAAATTAAATTAACTTTCCTACATATTACAAACACACATATGTATAAATTTTTGTCATTATTTTGTATATTTATATCTTATATAATGTTCGTTCATTAAAAGGATTGAAAGTTTTGGTGATTCTATAATAAATAGAATAAGAAATTGTATGATATATTAAAATTCCCAGAATTTATTACTAATAATGATTTCGTTTAATTTCATTATTAGATTGAATTTTTGAATATTTATGTTATGTATTGGTGTATATTTCGATTTCAAGATGTAGGGTCTAATAATTGAAAATAAATCCAACTATATTAATAGCTCTCATATCACAAATTTATATAACAAGAGGAATTCGATATTGTAAAAACAAATGAGAAATAATTAATATTGCCTACAATTAGGCGCTTTATAAAAATTATTTTCTTCCTTGTTAAAGCATTTAGTGAAGAGTCAATCTTAAAGTGTTTTTAACTTTATCATGTTTAGTCAGCAGGTTACACTTTTTGAATAACTTTATAAGTAAAATTTAGTAAAAAAAATAATTTTTTTTATAATTTTTTCGAATAATTTGAGTTGATTGCAAAATAAAAAAATTTTCTATTATATATTTAAAGTGCCTTTTTCCTCTGATTTTTACATTATATTTCAATGAAACAGAGTGTTCGAAAAACCTTACTGTAATAAAATTAAAGTAATTTCCTTTGATAAACGATCTTTTTCTTCCTTCCTTAGAATTTCCATAATATTTTTCTAAAATTTTAAAAACGCTTTATTTGAATTTATATAAAATCTAACTCAAAACATTTTGAAATCAATCAATAAAAAGAAAAAAATGAAAATCCTTGAAAATTTCCAGAAAAATATTTTCCTTATATGATAACATATTAAAAAAAAAAAACAATTTTCATATTTCTACCAATATATAACAATGTACACTACATATATACATTTATCGGCCTTTTTACATTCATATATATATAATTATAATGGAAACCTTATAAAATTTTGCTTTGTAATTTGGATGTTTTTTCCGAGAACAACCAATAATAATAAAAATTCTTTATAGATTTTTTCTTTTTCACTTTATTATTCATCAACGTTGTATATTTAAGCAAAGCAAGGTAAAAATATTCAATAGGGCACATAAATGAATAAGGATAGAAAATAATTTGAATAATTGTAGCTTCAAGCAGTTTTCTATCTGTCTGCTTGTCGAATATTTCATATTATTTTTCTGGTCCCAATTAATTTGACTAAGAATTCCTTAATTTTAAATGCCTTCCACAGTAATTATTCAATTAATTATTCGAATAATTTATTGAATTTAAAAAATAAAATAAACAAAATTAATTCTGATATTTGGCTTTTTTTTCGAATTGCATATAATAAGGCGCATAAAAATTGTAAATAAACAATTTGTGAAGAATTTCCAATTTCGTGTACGATTTGATTTTTTACTTGAAATTTTTCAAAGAAAATTTTTTTTTATTTTTCTTTTTGTATTTGTCATAAAATTTTCCCTTAGCCTTAACTATTTTCACGTTTTCTTATTTTATATTTTATTTTTCTTATTTTTGTTACAGAATCAAATAAAAACAATTGTAAAATTTAATATTGGAAGCACTCTTCTGAGCACAACCACGTACACATTCAAAAAATATTTAAATGTGTTTGTACTAGGCACATGTATATATGAATATAACGGGTCTTTATTGTATCACCATTTCATCCCTATATTCGAATGATGTTCTCACATATATATAGAATATTGTACATATAGAAGTTTTGTTTTTTTATTAACAGCAGGTAAGTTAAATAAACAAACATATACAATAAAATAAGAAATAAAAATAGAAAAAAAATGAATAAAAAATAAATCAGAAAATAAGAAATTGTGAAAAATTCTCAGAAATCTACGCCAACAATCGTATAATGAAAGAGAAAGAAAGAAACAGAAAAATAACATGACAAAGGGATTTTTCATGACATTAACTAATACACAGAGAAAAATGAAAATATAGATAAACTAAAATCTACATAACATTAATGTGAAAAAAATGATGTTTTTTTTTTATGTTATTATTGGTAACTGCACACAACTGTTTTAGGGTAGCCAGATTCATAAATTTCAATATATTCGCTTACATAAATTTTTATTGCTATTGAAAATTTTTTAAATTTTACTCAAAGAATGAGTTTAATATTAAAGAATATTAAAGGAATCACCACACTAAACCAAAAACTGACTCATCAACAAGTCTTCATATACTCTAAAAAATCGCCACAACTATACCTCTAAAAACTACCACAAATAAACTATGTGGAATTTCTAAAAAAAGTTGTCTTCTCCTCTACATTTGATTAGAGAACTCACAAAGTACTTGTCGTGTGTCCTTTATTATTTCAAGATGGAAACTTGACAAGATATCTATGGTTTCGGGTAGAAGAATACCTAACCTGGATCTTGCAGTTTGAATTATCAATTTGCAATGTTAAAATTCAATTTGTTCAATGCAATCAGGCTATTAACAGGCTCACGGTTCTTACTGTTCCCCGAGAAATGCTCAATATAACTGGATATAGCCGTTTTAGTTCTCAAAATGAACAATAATTGTAAAAAGACATAAAAAAACAATCGAGATTAATCAAGTTTACTTAAAAAAATTATTTTTTCTTTTTTTTTTTTTATTGTCAAAGGCCCTCTTTTTATTGTTTACATAATATTGGTCAATCCAATATAATAACATAAATTATTCAATAGATTTACTTATATATCACATACATATGACATACAAACATATTTTATCTAGAAAAAGAACTTAAACACAACTACAATTGTAAGTATAAAAAATGAATGGGGGAAAAAAGTATGAGCAGGTGAAATGAAATTTTTGGATGCCGCAATATGTACGTAAATAAAATTGTGTACATACACGTATATGCAAATGAAAAAGGATACAAAGTTTTATGTACTATGAGAAATGGTTTCAATTGTATCCTTTTTTATTTTGTGTCTTTTTTTATGTACGTTAATAAATAACGGTATTAACAAAAAATTGTGTATAAATTTTATGATTGGAAAAAAAGGGATTATTTTGAATTTACCTTATTGTTTTTACCCTATTACACCACTCAAATATACTTATAGGGTTTTAAAAAGATCGAAGAATCGAAAACATCTGGAGGAGCTTATCTACAGTTATTATGTACATGTAAAAAATTATGTAAATATGTAGAAAACTTTACAATTTAATAGTTTGTTTGATAAAGGTGTTGGTTAATCATAAGTGGTTAAGTAAGTCTTATTGGACTTGAAATTTTGAACCAATCCATATTTTTCTAAGGACTTTAACTTTCATGTGCTGCTGTCTGTGATAACGTATTTTTTTCATTGCAGACATTTAAATGAGTTTGGTTGTTTTAGCGGACAATTGTATCCGTGGAATATTGTTTTTAAAATATGGTATATGAAGATGTACTTATCAAAATTCACAAAATAATCTTATCAAAATATTAGGTTTTGTTGTAGTTTCAAAGTCTCGTAGGAATATGTATTTAGGCATATATTTCATAGAACCCGTTCCTTTTAAATTTATTACAGTTTATTCCAATTACATTCGCAGTAATTTTTCGAAACTTTTCTTTGTATTTTTTTAAGCAAGAGCCTAAAAAACGTAATGTTAATTAAACTACCGCATTCATAAAAAATTTCATTTTAATAATATTTTTTTCCTTTTCAATACTTATACAATTAATTATGTGATATTTTCATTGGAAAGGAGCAAGGGAACCTATAGAGAAAAACAAAAATAACATGAACAATTTCAGATAACAGGCTATCAATAATCACCATTCAACCACAAAAGTATATTCTACCCCACACTCTTATGAATTCTGCTCTAAAAACTAAATTATAAGAAGAAGCCATAATTTTTGTTGTGTGACCCTGTCCAGTATCTATGGTTACGGATCAATAGATTTTCTTTCTCTGCTATACAAAACACATTTTATTTTTCATATTTTCCATATACATATGTATAACTTTATTTTGTGTGTATATTTGTATATAAAAGGTGGAAAAAGTAAAAAATATCAAGGTAAAAAAAACAAACAAAAAAAAAAAATTATAAAATATTCACAATATTCTAAAAATTTTTTTTATTCTCTTCACAATATGATGGGTGGTTGTTTTTTTTTTTTTTTTTTTTTTTTTTGAAAAATTACGTTTAACATTTTTCCCTTGAGAGAAAAAACCTACCATTATTCAAAATTATTTTGAACAGTGTATTCTCGGTACATGAATCACAAAACATATACGTACACGTAATGTGATTGTATTAGTAAATATGAGATGCACATACACATATGCAACCAAAATAAAAAAAAAAAAAATATGAAAATTTTTGAAATGTGTACAGATTGAACGGTCGCCTAAATACGATGTCGCTCTATCTTTAGTCGAAATGCAAATTAAATGACGTGACAACGCAATTTTCTTGTTTTTTTATTTTTCATTTTCTTTTCTATATTTTTTATTTCTCTTTCACTCTTTGTATCTGTTTTTGTTGTCTATTTTCATTTGTTTGTTCAAAAAAGTTTTCATTTTATCTATATTTACCTTCAAACTCCCCCAGTTTTTATTATTCTTCCCTTATTTACTTATGTTCTTTTCCACCACATCTCCTTCTCTTTTCGCATTAAAGAGATGACAGAATGGGTGGTGAAAATCCACAACAACAAAAAAAAAAATCATATTTTTTTATTTCAATTCTTTTCTCATTTTCCACCCCACTTTCTTTTGTTGTTTTGTTTGCAGCTCACTGGAAAGGTATACTGCAGGATAGGGCTAAAAACTTTATCATTTTTTATGTATCTATATTAATTTTTATGTGGGGTGAGTAATTTTTTTTTTTTTTGGATTCTAACTGATTCCGAGAAATGTTTTCTTTATTAAATTGCACAATAATGATACTTAAGGTATGTAAACATATGCATATAGCAAATATACTTACTTTGATTGCTTAAAAATGACCGTGCAAAGAGGTAATACTAAAATAAAAGTAAAAGGAACTATGTAATTGAAAGTAAAAACTTTGGTTTTTAATTTTTCAAACTGTGACCGTATAAAATTATTTAATTTTAAATTAATTTTTTATTAATTCAGGAGAAGGTTTGGAAATTTTTATGTGTTTAATGAGAGTGATTTCTTAAAGTCACTTTCCGAGCCTAAATCATAACTTGGGTTTTAATATAGTAGTCACTCATTAAATCCGATTCTTTTATTTAAACTCTGTGATTTCGGGTTACTAAATCCAATTGTGAGGCACCACTGAATCTTTGACTCTGTGATTTCAACTTCATAACTCTTTAATTCAGATTCTGTAATTACGACTCCATAACTCTGTTTCACTGATTCCGATTGTCACACTCCGTGACTCCTATCTAATATCGAATCTTTGATTCCGACTCCGACTTCTTCCTTAACAATTTTTCTATATTAATATTCTATAATGTTTGCTACTCAAAACATTAATAAATCCAGTTCAGGCCGCAGTTTCACATGTAAACAAAACTCTCTTCTCTGATTTCATTACAGCTTTAAGAAAATGGTATTTCATAAAATTTTCCAAAAACATTTTCTACAGACATACTGAAATCGTTTATGTTTCATTTATTACCACTACCATAAAAAAAACGGATTTCTTAAAACACGAAGTAGGATGAACTCTTATTTTATATTACAATGATTGAACATTTTCCTTGTTCATACAAGCTTTTATCATGGCATAGATAGACAAACTCGCGCTATTATTATTAAAAATATAGAATTTAATTGTTTTTCTTTTTCTGTAGGTGAAAACATGGAAAATCCTTTTTTATCTATGTTTTATCATGCACATACATATTCACAATAAAACTTAATCATATAATGTTATAAAAACAATATAAAAGAACATTATTTTTCAGGGGTTTATTCGTTTAGTCATCATTAGGTTTAGGGTATGTGCATATAGAGAATAATCATCGTGAAAATTATTATTTTTCTTTTTATATTTTTACATAAATTATTAATTTATGAGTATGGTTGTATTCATATTCCTAGATGTACATTAGTATATGTTAGTTATATAACATATCTGTATTTTATTCAGATATTGTGACGATATTACTCAATTGATGATGATTGTACAACTACTTCATGATGGAAAACTTTTGCATAAATATTCTGTAATTTTTCCAAATGACAAAATATGAACAAGTTTTACTCTGGTTTTGTGCTATTTTTAATAGCACATTTTAATTTAATTACGTAAGTGGTTATATTTATGTGGGTAGTTATATTTTCGTGGGTTGTTAAAGGAATGTCAGTTTCATTACTTTGGAACAATAAAGTCAGAATTAGGATATCAGATTTATAATTACTTTATATATCAGAAGAATTGCTTAGGCAAAGCATCATTTATCATGCAAATAAATATTGCGCGAAAAAGCCGAAGCAATCATTATTTAAGCGCCCGAAATGTGGCTATCAGATTGCCTAGGAAAATCGTCATCATTTGATGTTGAAGAAAAAGACTAGTAAGTGTAGAACGAGTAAGGGTTAGAGTTTATTGGAATAAGAGGGGGAAAAAATTTGAGACATGTAGCTCCGGCGAAATTTTTGTGATGAAGCGTCACTTTTTCGATCGGTGTTGGCTTGAAATACATACAATGATAGCCTTAAAGTACATCTAGTCTCAAAAGAAAAATACGAGTCAATTGCATACCATTGATGGTCTATTTCTCTAAATCAATCTACCGCTAAATTTGGTGAAAATGGCTGTACAACAACATATGGTGACATCTTGTTAAAACCATTATTTTTTCTTCCGGGTCAATGGGGTCGATAGTTTTATTAAAAAAAATTGTTGGTTATTGTGCAATCCATAATGCAGGTTTCGGCTTCATTTTTATACAAAAAAATAAGATCTGATGATTGCTTCATTTCCGATAACTTTGCTTAATAAAAAAAATCAATTTTGAAAGTAAATTTGAACGATTTGGTAGGTTTATTCAAGCGTGAATCTATTCACATTTGTCAGAGTACACTGATCATAACACGTTGCTTTTAAAATCTTTCCCCCATTATAATCATAATCTAATTTTAACATAGTATTAGTAACTTCTGCCATCAGTCATATTTATATAGAAATTAAATTTTGTTTAAATTAGAATTTACGTAAAAGAGATTTACTTACACTTACACTATACATTCTAATTCAATTGCAATAATATATACAAACAATTTTAAGCTTTTTTCGATTCTTATCTTTATAAATAATCTATCTATCTATATATATGTATATCATTATCTAAAAACTAATTCAGAATCCTAATAAGATAAGGTGGCCTCAATGTGCAGACACAAATATAAATTCCAAATATAAAATTACGTGTCTACATTTTTCATCTCCACCCTTGTGTAATATTTACGTTAAATTGACAAAAAAAATATATGAATCAATCTATAAATTCTAGATAAGTCTAAACGTATTGCATTAAAAGTCCCTATTTTATTTGAACCCCACCTATAATATAAGTCTTTTTTAATATTTCCCGTAAATAAAATATGATTCATCATAACAAAAATTAGCCAAAAAAAAAATGAGAAAGAGAAATACAAAATTCTCATTGAAAAATCCGTATACCATCATTACTTTTATTTTAATCAGTTAAAGAACAGCATACAAGGGTATCATTAATATTCAAACTTATTTTTGTATAGTACCCCCGATATCATTCCAATAAAATCCATAACATATAGAGAGTAAGTTCGAATAAATTGATAAGTATAGGTATATTTCGGATTTACTCAATAAAGGCACGACGTTACGCAGATTGACACATCGATCAAAGTAATAAAAATTTCCTTAACAACAATCTCAATAACAGCAATAAGAGAGCCGAAATTATGTAGATAATAATTTTAGACGACGTCAGAACAACAAGAAAAATAAATAAAAATTTTATTCTAATAAATAAATTTTATTATTGCCTAATGTTAGCGAAACGAAAAAAAACCGTTATTTTTTCATTCTGTGACATATGAACAAAAATGTGTCGCGGCCGTCGTATGCATGGTGTTTTTTTTTTCCATTCTAATCTTCTTCAAATAAGATTTTATGATTATTGATTACACAAAAATAAAAGAAAAAAAAAATTTACGGCTAGCAAAAATAAAAAACTTCAATTAAAATGAAATAATTTTTTTTTTGTTTTCGATTGTATTGATCAGTTTTCATTTCCACACCTGTTCAAAACAAATAATTTCGTAACATAATTCAGGAATTTTTAATTTAATCTCGCGATTTTGGGATATTGATTTTAGATTGAGAAAAAATTGAAAGAGGTAAAGTTCGAGGTTAGCGTGAAGGTAACCATTCTGAATGAAAACAAAGTAAAATCTAAAAATTTTACAATGTGTTCTAAGAGTAAAGTTTATGACGTCATATGACTCTTTTGACATATGATTTTGCATCATTTCGTATTTGACATAGTTGTACTATAAAACGTGATAAAACTTTAATTGCCTTGCAGTTACTGCATTGCAATTAAAGTTTTATCACGTATTGCATTTTAAAGACTTAACGTTACTGCAAAAGTTTTCTAGCTAATTGAAATATAATGAGAAATGTTTAACAAGTCAGAGCTTAGCTAACTATACTTTTAAATGACGGTAATATTTCTTCGGAAGAAAGTCTTTGCGATGTGAATGAGAAAACCATCGACTGTTGAACCTCGGACACTGCATATAATCTGAATTTATACTTCACTTTAATCACCTTGTAAAGTGTTCATATAGTATAATCCTACACTATAGTATAAAAAATATTCATTATGAAAATTAAATAAAGTCTACAGATTAGGCTTATTTCATGACCATTTTGTTTTTTATTTTGACTATTTATATTGATTTCTCCCTTATAAGATAAAAATTTTTAGTATTAGAGTTTAAACACAAATTACATGGACACACGCGTAATAAATGTTTACGCTTTTATTAATATTGTTTTTTAGTTTTTCTAAATGCGATTTATATTTCTGGATACTGCACGAAAAACTATACTGCACGAAAAATTTTAAAAATTTTCGAATGTGCCTTTCGCACTGTTACAACACTCTTATTATTTTATTCATATCAGATTTAAAATAATTACATTATCTTTATGTCACAATTCATAAAAAATTTCCAATTTTACCTTAAATTTTTATCTTAATTTTTCAATGACTCAATAAGTCCCCCAAAAAAAAAAAAATCAATTCTTTACATTTATAATTTTTTGAACTCATTTACACACATATTTATTTGCGCACCTTAACTCAAAAAAAAAAAAACATGATGCAATGAAAAATTCCAAAAAAAATCAAAAGAACAGAAAATTGACAACAAAAATAAAAATTTAACAACCCAGTTATTTTTCTTCCAAATTTCACCTCTATTTGATTTTTAATAAAAAAAAAAAAACAAAAATTAAAATAACCTTTTTTTTTATTTCCTTCCTTTCTAAAATCAACAAAACTAAAAATAACCCCGCGTGTAGACACACATAACAGAAAGTCAAACGTCAAACGCCCGATAAGATGAATTTTTTAAAGTGACACAAAAAAAATAACACTGAAACTAAAGAAAAGAACAACAATAATTTAAAATATCGCATCACATCTCTCAATCACTTCCGCAACAATTGATGCTCAATATTCATTATACCCGCACGAAAAAATGTTCGATGGGTATTGCAAATTTAGTACTCCGTTTGCAACGCTATGAAATGGACGTCTCAGATATAGAAACCAGGTATATGTTTTTGATCAACGTCAAATTTTGAGTCAATTTAGGTATACGTATATTAATTCGTTAAAACCCGTTAAATTAGGCTAACCAAAGTTTCACCAATTATTAAACATCACAAATTAAACAGGGTTTGTGTTTTTAACGTAGCTGTAACACATCTTTATTAATAATTTCATCATATCTCGGAAACTATAAGTCGTATAATAATCAAATGAGTGTATGAATAAGTGGTGGGATGACAAGATCACCGTCCCAGTAAAATTTAGTTTTAGATATAAAAATTTTTAAAATGGCACAGTGTCGAATCTTTTCATAAACGATTGCTGTAGCAGAGTAGCAATTCCAATTAGATTTGGTGGTTTATTAGTTTAAGTTCATAACAGCTGTCATAAAAATTCAACTGAAATGTGTACGCGAACAAAGTATAAGAGCAGCTTTAGTAAAAGAATTAATCTAAAAAGCGTTAATAGTGAATCATTTTGTTAACTCTCACACCTAGGTTTTAAAAAAAATATACGAATGAGTACCACAGAATTGTTACGGTCAACTCTATTTTTCTCGTTCTTATTTATTTTAACAAACTGTAATGTAAGCAAAGTCAAAAAATATTGCTATTGTGACAATAACATTCTTCTATTATATTCTGTTTCGTAAAGAGAAGATTATTGTAGCAATGGTACGTCTATATAAAGAATTATAATGATGTGACAATCTCAGTAGACGGATGAGCATTACAAGAACAAAATTATAATATTTAAAGAGATAAGAGATCAAAAAAAATTATCCAGAGTCAAAATATTGTCATTATTAAAAAATAATCACTTAAGCGTCATCTAACATTAAGATAAAAATTGAGTTTTTTTGTTTTTGTATTTTAAATTGTAATAATGAAAAATGAACGCTTGTCTTTAATGAATAGACACAAAAGATTAGCACAAGGTAATAAAATTAAATTAACAACAAAAATTTTTTTTTTGTTTTACCTGTATTTATAGTCAATTACACCGTCGCGTCGTGCGCATCTTTTTAAGATTATCTTTTGAAAAAAAAAGAGGAACTTTATTACCTACATTGTCTACGTACACTGTATGTGTGTACCACGTTTTTATTATTTTTGAAGACAGTAATTAAGTAAATATGAATTTAAATTAGATGCTATGCTTTAAGTTCTATGATCTCTGTATGTAAAAATTCACATTTGAATCATTAAAAGACTCTTATTTAGGTTGGAGACGTGTTAATCGCATCATTTTTCATAAAAAAAATTATGATTTCTTTATTAATTCTTTTGGTATACAAAAGAATTTCTTATTTAAAAGCAAAATTATTATTATACTCGAATAATATAATTAGGGTTAAAGAATCACTTACTTAATATTAAATTGTAATTTGAGACACATTTAATTTTAAACCTTTTTTAAGGGCGTGGTATCTAACTATAAAGTTTAACTTTTATGTGTCTAATGGTATAAGATTTTACGTATACAAGAGCATTATTCTGTTAGGAAAAGAACTATGGTTGTACAGCATTGGTAAAAGTAAACTACAATATTGATTAAAATGTGAGTGTTTTTTTGGTCGTAGAACTGAGATACACAAGTGTATGGGGTTCACACTGTTATAGACTACTTGTATTTCAATTGCATTAATGTAATGCAAAGCCGTCTTTCATGTACCATTTTGAGCTCATTTTACGTTCTGTTATACCCAAAATATCGAATTTAAGTTTATTTTTCTTTTCTCTTCTAACTTGTGTCTTTGTTTACAATCATATTTTTTCTATATTTTCTTCTTTATTTTTTAAAATTTCTTGATATACTCGTATTTCTCAATTGCATAATCTAAAATTTATCTCTTGTTTATTTAAAAAAAAAAAACATCTTCATTTTTTACTGTCGTTCAAATTGATTCGATTTATAAAAGATATAAAAAATCCAGTGCTGAATTTTAATTATTATTGAAAAGATCAATTGATAACGCTCAAAATTATCTGAGCAAAATACTTAAAATATCTGAACTTGCTATAGAATAATAAAAAGAATACCTGTACGTTAAGTTTAAGCCTCAGTGATTAGTTTCGCTTTATAAAAGCCGTTTATTACAAAAGGAAGCTTTCCAACAGCACATATTTCTTCTTATAATCAATGCTGAACATTTCTTCCAGACAGGACATATAGCATTTGTTGAATTTTCAATATTTTCATGGTTATGCCTTATGTACGACAACGTCTTAATACTGTACCAGAAATCATTTTACTCTCCGTCCTATTAAGAAAAACAAGGAGTTCATTACGAACTCTCCTACTTGTAGGCAAGATATTTTCATGACCCTTGGATTTTGATCAGTTTTCAGTATACTTCATCCATCTAATGACCCTTGAAGAGAGTTCACGATCTCCTTTACCGACCTCTTACCACTTAGTAGATCAAAACTGCAATACGTAAAGAAAATTTAATTTTAGATAAATCACATTATGCAACACTGACCCTGTAATTCAAATAAAATTTATATAATAAAAATATAAGTGGATAGATAATAAGGTAATGTTGACAAAGCATCACACCGTCAAAATAAAGTCAAGTCAAAAATTTTGAATGACTCGCGCTCCACCATACCTTTGAATTGCAAACATTTTTTCTGTATAAAATTTGTGATGTATGATGGAGTGATGATGGAAATTTAATGATAATGATAACAAATATGTCAATATTGTTTTATTGTGTATATTCGTTGGCAAGATTTGTAATAAACGATGGATGAAAAATAAATAAAGGTAGAAATAACAAAATATATGAGATAAAAGTAATTGAGAGAAAATTGATAAAAAACGGAATGTTGTGATGTTGTGAATCAAAATAACTTTTTATATATACACAATATGTATACATGTACCCATGTATAACATGAGATATAAGAGTTAAAAAAATAAAAGATAAATGAAACATAAGTCAGATGTTTACTTTAGAAAAAAAAACTACATCTGACATGTGATTCTATTAATGCTTACTTATGGTAACTTTAGTAAATTATAATCAAAAACGAAGTGATGACTGTGTAACGAAAGCACGTACATATTTTGGAACTACATAATATATCATAAAAATTCATGTCATATCAATAATTTTGTGCCTATGGGTATGGCACAATAAAATATTGTTGTGCAGTGCTGATGTTTTTGTTAAAAGGAGTTGATGTTAGCAAATTATTTTAGGGTTATTTAGGTAGGATAGACCCGCATAAGGTGTGAGATATAATTTAAAGAGAACTCTGGGATTCGACTTAGTTTTAGTAGTATATCATCGTCAGAAATGGATTAAGAGAATTATTGCGATAGAGAATTCATGAATTTCTGGGTATTATGTATTGCCGACTATCAGTGCAACTGCGAATATGCCATTGTATTGTTGACTGTTATATTACACATAAATAAAAGGACCCATAATATGTTCTGTGGATTGGTCAAAGAATATTCAAAACCTTCGCTTGTCCCCTTCTGCCATAATGTTGTGCAATTTAATTATGTATTAAGTTATGAATTATTTTTTACTCTTTTTGTAACAACATAAGAATGATTGGTTTTCATTTGTTGACAAAAAGGCAAAACTACTTAAACCCTCTGAACACTCATTATTAAATTAGTTACAAAAAATACTTAATTTATAAGGCAATAAGTTGTGAGGCGATTATGTTCAAAACCTCCGTTATTTAAATGTTATAATTTATATTTTAAGAATCTTAATTAGATTAATGAAATACTTTGATTTTAATAATTCTCATTACTTTTACTTTATAATGTTATTCTCAATCGAATAGTATTATAAAAGAAGAGTTATTACCTATAGAGCTAGAATAAAATTGATTAATTTATCATCTCCAAAAAATTTAATTTTACACTTATCACGTAATTCTCTTAACATATTTTAATTAAAAAAAAAATATGGTTACTTGGAATGTCTGTTTTTAAGAAACATAATATTATATTTATAAAATCGATTCGCAGTATTTAATTGCACAACTTAATAAATTAAAAAACATAAGACCTGCAATCTTTAATTTTTTTTTACATCATCAGAATTTTTTTCTCTATAAAAATCTTTAATCACAATATTTTTTTCACCTAGTCATCATTCAAATGATAAATTTTTTTTTTTTTAATTAATAAAATTGAAAATGATAGCGTTGATTAAAAATTATCAATAATTATTGAGTATTTTTATATTTATATAGAGTACATACACATATGCAGTTACTTTTTAAGTCTTAAAATGATTCCAAATCGAATCTCAATGTTAATAATCGCTCAAATAATATTGAATTTAATTTATTCAATGTGATTTATGGAATATAAGCAGTGTTTAACCGTACTCAATGATAATATTTCAAATAAATAATGTAATTTCTATTTTATAATATAAAATAATTTTAGTTGTAAATATTAAAATTTTAAAGAGCAGATCAGAAATATATGGAAGTAAGCTGTTAAATATAGAAATCTATATAGAAATCGCGTAATAAAAGAGAACCTATTCTACGTGCTTTCTTGTAATTTGTTGCTCCTATCAAATTAAAAAGCTGCTTAAAAGAGTAAGTTGCTTGCAAGTATAACACTTATTATAATAGACATAATTATATAAGTGTTATAAAGATATAACAATTACTTTAAAATTATTGTTATATCTATCTGAGATATTTAAATAAATTTTGCAAGTGTAAAAAAATAAAAAATTAAACTGTTATACGAATGTAACCATAAAATTAAACTGTTATACGAATGTAACCATAAAAATAAACTGTTATACGTTATATAAGTAACTGTTATACGTTATATAAGTAACTGTTATACGTTATATAAGTAACTGTTATACGTCAATCATATAAGTATAATTGTTTGTGTATGAAACGTACGAATAGTTTGTCATTCGTAATTGAACTTGAAAATTAATCAAAACAACAAATGCATATGTTTATTTATTTTATATACTAAAAATTTATGTTATATATTGAAAATATTTACATATACATATTATATTAATTTTAGTGGAATAATAAAACGAAAATTGCAATGTAATACTAAACAACAATAACCTCAAAGATTCTAAGCATGTTTACTTTCATAATATATATAATTTTGAGAACTAATTTGCTATTCATATTAACTTTATAATTTTTTGTTGCAAAAAACATGTATGTGTTTGTCATTTACATGATCAATCCTCAAATGTGAATCATTTTGAAATTTGTGACGTTTTCTTTCTTCAATTCCCCAATATGGGGCAACTGATTCTGCCGCCCCATGTGAGGCGATTGATTTATATATAATTAAATAAATTTAATGAAAAAGCGCGTGTATTAAATTTTTTCAATTTAGAAGAAAAAATAAAATTATTTATCTATTTTATTACTGTTAATCAGATAAAATAATGATTGTGTTGGATACACCCATAATAATTGTGATAATAAAATGTCATTGTCATCATAATCATCATAATGATCATCATGATCATTTTATGATCACTTATATACTTAGTTATCAATATTTTTCTAACTATCATTATTCGTATTATTGGAATTGAAGAAATTATTAATAATGTAAATAAATTAGAGAATATGTTTTTTTTTTGCAATTTTCTTAGTAAACTAAAATAAATAAATGATTTTTATTTTTCCAATTCAAAACCTGTAATAATAAGGTGTTAATTGTAAATACCTTATCTTATAATAGTATCTATAAGGTTAGAGTATATAGTGAAGTTATATACACATATTTCTAGTTTATCCTGA
The DNA here is from genome assembly GCF_029603195.1 of Condylostylus longicornis. Taxonomy (NCBI): domain Eukaryota; kingdom Metazoa; phylum Arthropoda; class Insecta; order Diptera; family Dolichopodidae; genus Condylostylus; species Condylostylus longicornis. Next base: position 5,741,228 of record NW_026577982.1, read on the forward strand.
TAATAATTAAAAAAAAATAAGAAAAATTTTCTCTCTAATTTTTATATTTCATAGAAATTTGTTATTTTATGAATTAATTTTGATAAAATTTACATTAGTGTGACAAGTTAAGGGCCCCAAACCTGTAGTATTTGCCGCAGGTTTCATTGAAGGTCATATAGAGGTCTAAAGTATAATTATGACACTCTATAGATGTGTAACTTTCCAAAGTATATACTACAACTCATGATTGTAGATTGTAAGTTGCAGAATGGGTCGATGATGAACCGCGACCTAAAATATCTATTGTGCTCCTACTACGAGTGGTCGCTCTTATGGAGCAACGCTCCGCACTCATGGAAAAGGTGCTACTACTACCTAGGAGGAGGAGTTATTACCTACATTTATTCCGATATACTCCGATATATTCATCTGAAAAGAGAAAATTATCATTAATTTTAATAATATTCTTAAATGTATTCAATTTATCTCACAATTATATTCATTCACTCCTTGTAAGAACATAAAAGGAATAAAAACGAATGCAATTGTTATTAAAGCAGCGTTAATGTAAATTGCGTTTCTTTTACAGGAATATAAAATTTCGCGAGCTTACTGTGCAACAAAATTTGAAGCCATCTGTCGGAATAAATGTGCGCAACTATTTCTCCAAACTTGCTATAAATTGGTTGGTGCAGTATCTAATATAACTGTAACCAAACACAAAATGCATAACTATGTACATGTGGTATACAAAGTGTTATACAAATGGAGTATATTATGTAATTAGTTATAATCGTGAAATTAACACAAAATATTCAATGTATTTGTTCAACATGGAATGAAGTTCTTAATTTCATAAACTTCTAAGTAGCTCGGAATTTTCATATACGATAATTGCATAACATATGCAATTAAATGTGTATAACTCCCTTATGTTTCATTTGTACTTATTTTTGTTATATAAGATTTTTATTTATTTTAAATTTTATTGCACTATCCTACAAGATTTCATGATATTAAACAATTTTGTTATGACAAAAATAATTTAACTAATTTCATTATAGTTTTTTATTAAAGAACACGATTTCTATATAATAGTTTTAAAATAACCAGAAAATAAAAAGCAGAAAAAATGTACTATAATAATTTTAATGATAAGAACGTAATAAATGTCTGAGTGTGACTTACAGAGTTAACATAGATATTAATTTGTAGCTTAACTTGCATATTTTTATGTAAAGGTAGTGGTTATCTACCAATAATAATATGTAAGTTAATAATATTTTATAACTAATAACCTTTTTTATAAATAAATATAATAAAAATCTATAATATTTTTTGTATAGATATTTTATAACAGATCACTAATTTTACCTTTAAGGTAAAATACATTTTACTTTTTTTTTCCTTATTATTAAATTTTGTCTACGTATAATGATAAATTTAGTGTATTACACTTGTATTCCATATTTGGTTTTCCGTTTTAGTTACCTTACGATCTCTAATATTAAGAGGGGATCTCTATAATATTAAGGGGGGAAAGTGTCTGTTTGTCGAAATAATTTTTTTGTTCGTGTTATAACCTACTCTATTGTCTATAACTTCAGTATTATCATTCAATCTCGAATATGCCGAATATGTGCACGAGTAGTCACTAAACTTATTGCTGTTGATAACTCTAAAAACAGATAAGTTTTGATTTCAGTTCGGTGTTCCAGTATGATTAGGGAGTAGAAGGTAAAGCAGCACATGTTTCGAATTCTACATCAATTTAATTAAAATCAATATTATTTCCCGAAATATACATTAAGGAAATTTAGTTAAAATATCCCAAGGTTGTTGTTTATTAATTAATGTATTGAAAATTTTCCTTATTACGAATTTTTGTTGTTTTTCTGTTTTGTTTTGTTTTTTGCTATTAATATTATTAGGTTATGATGAAATGCTCTGAATGCAGTCAAGTGCATGAATTACTTATTATGTACACATTGCAATATTGTAGCAATGCAACTTTGAACATTTCTTTGTTGTTGTCGTTTTTATTTTATTAGTTTTGTGCTGTTTTTTAAGTAATTTACGGTTGGAGGTTATTCATTTTTTTTTCTAGTTATTCAGAAGACCTTGAAAATTGCCTTTTTTTGTTTTTTAAAAAACACATTTATCTATTGCAGTGTGTGCTACATACAAGTATGTGTAACAAGAAAAATAAAAATATCAATAAAGTACTAAAGGGTATGAACACGTATTTAATTACATACATATATAAACACTTATATTATATTATTTATGTAGGTACTTATATAATACAAATATTTTGATATGAGATTTTGTTATATGTTCGTAATTAAACATATTTATATAAAATAACAAATTTGATTACATATTTTTATTTACATAAAATCATTCGATGCTAAACAATATTAGAATTTTTCATATTTACCTTTTCTAATATGTAAACATGTGTGTATTATAGAAAAATGTGCACTTAAATTCTTATCTTTTGCTTCGCATATATACAGACTATAGACATCAGATATATGTGAAATGTGTACGTGTATTGTATGAGCTGAGTGCATTTTAATAATGACCAGGAAATAATTTTTTAATCTTTGTACAGAAAATATGTCGATTGCAAAAATTTTTTATTTGAAATTGAAAAAATTATAGAAATTAGGGAATTTCTCAAATATGAAGAGAAATTTTTTGTAATAAATGTGATTCAATAAAATATTTGAAATTTAATGGGAAAAAGTAGAACTAATCAGCTCTTGATAGTATTAATTATAGAAAGTACAAAATGATTATGTAAACTGAATTCTAGTGAGATCTATATAAATATTTGTCTTTTTTTATATAAATTATATGTTAGCTTTCAAGCCCATATTAAATTTCAACACTAATTCCGAGTCTTTATAAGGTTCTTTAAAGTTTTAAGTATATAGAATATTATATTTAGGTTTACGTTGACACGGCTATCCGAAGATATATTTAGACTAAGTAGGTCCTTTGTGATACCGTCGGATCCCCATATCCTCATCCTCACCAGTCTCAGTCCTTTATAAACCGATTTAGATTCGTGGCATTTACATTCGGCAGGTCATTAAGTCGCAAAAACAAGCTCTCTCCGTGTCAAAGCTCGGCTTGAGGACAGAAACTGAGCCACCGTCTCCTCTTCCTATTCGTCACAGTAGCTCCTGCAAAACCTTTCTAAACTTTGTGCTTTTTCTTTATCTCTATAACAAGGTACATATAGCGGAAGAAAAAGAAATCTTTCTTATTTATTACGAGAGTTAACCTATATATACTATACGTAAATATTCGTCTTAACTTTTATTATTTCAAATCCCTAACATTTTTTTGTGACAACTTGACAAACTATCTGCATTGGCATCGTTCATCTTACAATATTGATGACTGAAATTTAAAAAAAAATATTTTTGTGATTTTTTATGGTATATTAAGTTTTCATATACAAAATTTCCAAATTAAAAACAAAATGAAATGAAATTGCAAATATATTCAGTTTTTATACAATTACCCAAAAATTCGGAAACCAAAACAATCAAAAAACGAAAATACTTTTAATTTGTTTTTACTGCCTTAAATATGAATGTAGAATCTGAGAAAGATATCAAAGTTCATTAAGGCAGCCATATTTTTTATCATTCTATTGCAAAATTTATTGATAAATATTGGAAAAATTCTTGAAACATTATGATGAATCACAAAACATATTTTTTTATTATCTGATTTAAGGTGTAGACAACAAATGTATGGACAATAATCGTGTCGTGGATGAATATCTATTCAAAAGTTTTTATAAATCAAAATTTTTAAAATCAAGTTCTCATAAAACTTTCTACGAAAAAATTCTTTGTACCTATTATGGTTCTTTATAATAGTCGCATAATGAAAAAATTCGCCTTTTCTTAATTATGGGACATATTATCATGTCGCCATTTCGAAAAAATTTTTTTTTTTACTGATAAAACGAATGAGAATTTCGCTATGCAAGAATTACGCGAATATCAAAAACGTATATAATGAATCATCATACTGCCATTTACGATTTGAGTTTGAAAAAAAATTCTTAAAAATATTTTTAATTAAATTTATACCTTCAATAAATTTTAGTGAAATTATGAGCAAAATTTCTTAATTACATTCTTATTCCCTGTCTAGTCAATAAAAAGGAAACTTTCTCTCCAAGTATATTTTCTCTCCAACTTTTCTACCATAAATTGTACTGTAAAAATTTCATTTTTTTTTTCAATCCATTGTCCTTTTTGCTATACTTTTGTTTTTTTTTCTCTTTTTTTTTTTGAAAAATAAGTTATGTTGCATGAGCGTAAAATAATCCGGAACAACATCGATTTTTAATGACTTTTTAATCTCTTAAATTATCCTTTAATTACCCAAACAAACCAGTATAATAGCATAAATAAAATTAAGAAACCAAAAAAAAAAAAATATAAAGGATCTTTAAAATGCAAATTTTTTTCTTTTGTTTTTTTTAATTTTCCAAACCTTAAATTTATGACTCAATACAATTTGAGTTGCTCAATAGTGATTTTATTATTATTGAAAATATTTTTACTTATCATATTTACTATTTGTATTTGTGTACATTATCCTTTTATCCTTTTTTTATCAGAAAAACTGCATGAAATGTTTAACAGTAGTAGGTATAGGTACATACATACCTTAATTTTTTGTACATTATTTTTTTTTCAATATCCTTCCTTATTGTTTATGAGGATATTTCTTTAAAAGCAATATTTTATTATGTAGGTGGCTACGTTATTATATTTTATATTATTATTAGTCAAACAAACTGGTATATACAAACTGATATATTTAACTAATTGTAGGAAGTCATATTTGTAAAGGACTATAAATGAAAACAGAAAAAAGAAGCGATACGATTCAGTAATTCTTTAATCCTATTATATGTTACATACGATTGTTATCGATATTCATTTACGGAAAGGTACATTTTCTCAATGTATTATGTGAGAGGGTATATATAGTAGAAAAAAAATTGTGACTTTGAAATAAAAGGAAATAATATTTTATTTGGCTCATAGTAGGTCTCGAACCATGTTTTGAATGCGAAGTAACTGAAGAGCAGTTTGTTTTATCAAAATAAAACTCATAGTTTACAAAAGGCTTTACATATTAAAGCAAAATTTACAAAAAGCTGATTCTTAAATTTGTAAACCGATGCAAAGCATCATGAAACAACTAACTTGTTTTCATAGCTTTCATGATCATATTTAATCTTCTATTAAATTGTTACTAACGAACGAAGTCGCATTCTAAACCACAAAAAAAATGAACATTTGAAATTGATTTTATGCCCGTTCACATTAAGCATGTGAACATTATTTGCAAACTTAAAGAAATTAATCTAACAATAACACTATATGCAACAGTAGTTCGTCCATTTAAAACGCCTTGTACACGTACGTACATAAGAGATTTGCCTACTTTGGATATACATATGTATGTAAATCCATACATGATCGTGATTTTTTTTTAATATTACGGGATCATTTCTTCATTACTTATTTTGTACATATGTATGTATTTCCCATTTATGGGCAGACTCTAAGATGCTATGTACATCTCAATAATGTATATTATGTTATGTCTGAAAGACACTGTAATGTTAATGAACATCAGGCAACACAAAATATTCGTCTTTAACTTTTTCTTAATATATGTATATATGTATGTATATAACTTGTTGGTCTCCTACTTTAAACATTACTTCAATGCATACAGTTGAATTAAATATAATTTTATAAAGGGAAATTTTTAATTGAGCACCAATTTAATATTCGAATAAATTTTAATATACCGGTATATACTATATATACATATATAATAAAATTTCGATTAGATCACCACTACTAGAATTTTTGAGTTCGAAATTTTATATACTCCATATGTGTACACAATACATCTGTGAATAAAAAATGCATTTTTTTCCCACTTCCTAGGCAGTAGTATTGAATGTATAACATAAAAACTGTTTTATGCTATTGTCATAATAATGTGCTGTCTGCACATAATCCTATTATTTTTCATATTTTCGTTTTACCAATAAACAGAGAGACAATAACAACATTACACAAATAAAATGCTATAAGCAAAAACGATTACTTTAATTTACTCATATAAATGTTTCGCACACACATGCATTTCAAAGAAATATCAAATATCGTAAAATGTATATTCTCTATATATGTATATTAATTTTACGATATAAGAAATTTTATAACAAAAAGTACTTAATATGCATTTGATTTGTATTTTGTATCTATGTATTATGTCGAATAAACACATTCACATTCATTTAATTGTATAATTTTTTATTTATATATTTGGTAAAATTTCTGCAAATTAACGAATATGCTTCGAAGAAATTGATAATGTTCTGTACATATTCGATATATTAAAAAAAAAAATGAGAAGCAAAATAAAAAATAATGTGATTAAAAATTTGAGTATAAAATACAAAAATAAAAATTGTTACTACTTCATTTCTAAAATTAATCAACTCACATATGTACATACATATATACCAACATTAGCAAACAGAAATTTTGCAGAAATTTTTACATTTCAAACAAAACAATTAAGTAAATACAAAAACAAAATAACACACTTTATATACAGATTAATCTCTTCTCAATTTCAAAACGAAGTGAGAAAAAAAAACAAAAAAAAAAGAAGCAAAAAAAATCATTCTCTTCTCATTCGTCTTCTTATCTACATTTTCTACAGATGTTCATTATTTGAGTTTAATTTTATTTGTTACACAAGACATTTTCTTATTGGCGGAGATATTAAGAATGACGTTATACAGATTATATTCGTATATATGTATGTAAAATTTATTTTATATACATAATCAAAATTGAGTTGAATTTCTCATGAATTTTGTGTATAAGTATATAAAATATATATGTAATAAAAATTTTCTTTGAATCTATATTTTGTTATAATATTGGTGAAATGATTTTATATTTAGATGTATTCATCTCTGTATACTAGTTTACAGATTATAATAAAAAAATATGTACAAAGAATAAGAAAAAAGGTGCGAAAAATTTTGAAAAAAGCATAATGAAAAAATAACAAAATTGAGTTTGAGACCTCTGATACCTGGAGGATCAAAATGAAAAAAATAAAAAATATAAGAATAAGAAAAACGAAAACACAGGTTTATAAAAATTACCTTAACGTTTATCGTTCGTATATAATAATATAAGAGTTAAGAGTATTTTTGAGAAAAGGTTGCATTATCGCTCTTCATTTTCTTCATATACACAATTTACTTACCTACCTATAATAATAATTTTTCTGTTTGTTACAAAAAAAAAAAAAAATTTTTTTTCTGTCAAGTTGTATAAATAAATTTTAGATAAAATTTTTCAAATCAGTTTCATTTGTACCGTAGAGCTGTAAAGATTGAAATAAGAAGAAAAAAAAAATTTGTTTCTTTTTAATTTGTTTTTTTTTATTTTAATAAATTTTTTTTTTGTAAATTGATTTTCTATATTATTATCGTAATAAAAGATCAGCTCTTATTATTAAAAATATAAACTTGGAATTCCCTCTATCTTATACTTAATATGTAAAAATTAATTATTATAAATTATTTTTATTTTAAATAATTAAGAGAATAGAAAATATCCAAAAAAAAAAAATTTAAAAGGCAAATTATAGCTTTTTGAAGGAAAATTTTTGAAAATGTGTACAACGAAAAAGTGATATATTATAATTAAGTGCCATATACAATTTATATACACATGTTCATATATACATGAAAACGAAAGGATTTTTAAGGATATACCTACAATAATCAGTGAATAAGAATAAAAACGAAAAGAATATATAACGAAAATTTTAAAAGCAAAAATTTTACTTACATAATATTTTTAATCAATAAAAATTAAAAAAAAAAAATTTTTTTTTTTTTGTAAATTAAACCTGTGATAAAAAAAGGGAATTTTATCAATAAATTTTAATTATTTTATACCTACCTGCTTTAAATTAAATATAATTTTTAAAATTTTTAAAATAAAAAATTTTAATTAATTTTTTTTTAATTACTAAAAATTAAATTTTAATTTATCTTCGAAAAAGAAATTTAAAAAAGACTGAAATTATAAAGGTGCACATTCACACACACACTCACACAAAAATACACATTTAATAATAAATTAAAATTATTAAAAATAAAGAAAAAGGAATTTTTTTTATAAGTGCTATTTGACACACTAATTGTATATATACAATATACATGAAATATGTAGGTATATATGTATATATATACGGGAAATAAAAGAAAAAAATAAAAAAAAAAAATAAAAAGTTCAATAAAATAACGGTATATATATTAAATTACTAAAAGTTGTGCAATTTTCACCTTCAAAAAAAAAAAAAAAATAAAAGAACACAGGAAATACATTAAATTAATAAAAAAAAAAATAAGGAAACAATAATAAAAATAAGAAAAAGACAAAAACAAAAAAAATATTTAAGAGAACATAAAATTTAATATTGATTTTTTTTCTTAGTTGTTTAAATTGAATAAAAAAATTTTGTTTTTTTTTTGAAAAAAAAACGCTAATAATAAAAATTTTTTCACATTTAATATTTTTATGCTGGACATAATTTTAATTTTTTTCATTTTTTATTATTTATAATTATTTTATGGGTTTTTTCTGTTATACACCCCATAATATATATACATACATATGGTATAAAATTTCAATAATTTATAATTTATTAATTTTCAAGGATTAATTTAAAATATATGACATATAAATAATATTATGTACGATTATTTTTAAAAAGTACATCTTTTAAAAATTTTGAAGGTAAGTAATGGTAATTTTATTTTGACATTATATGTATAAGAACCTATAGATACTCGTATAATAGTTACGGTCACTTTATTTTGCTCATATATTAAATTAATAGCAATCAATGTAGGTATCATAACCTATACATATGTAGGTTAATAATTTTCTTAAAATATAAAAGTTTAAAAATATTAAAATTATTGATCACTGAGACGTTAAAATTAAATTTTTATTTAAAAAAATATTTTAATAATTTTTTGAAATTAAATTATTATATGAATAAAATAATTCTCATGGTAGTAAATTTAAATTTTCTAAAAAAAATTATTTAAAATCGCTAGAAATCACAGATTTTTTGGAAATAATGTTAATATTAAATCTAAATTATTATTTAGAAATTAATTTCGATTATATGTAGAGAAATAAATGATAAAGAAAATTACGATTTAACTGTGCAGCATAGTTTTCTGTTATACTGCAGGTGAATTAATTCTAACCAACTTTAGAATAATACTGTAGCTATCTAGCTATCTTCGAAATACTCTAGTTATATTTCTTTACATTTAATATATTGACAGCAATATACACATATTATCTTTTAAAAACTATTTAATTATACTCAAAGGTTACTTATACTCAAAGATTTTGTTTTATAAGTATTTCAAGTACTATCAATATAATTCTTAATATTATATAGCACGTATATAATTAATAAGATTTTAGAAACACTTGTAATACTCATACTAAGAATATAACAAAGAAAAATCATTCAATTTATATAAAAATAAAAATTATTGTCTTTAAAATTCTAATTAATTATATTATCAGTTATAATCCGTAATTGGAATTTATATATTAGGATTACTAATAATTGTGTATTTCCTGAATTGTTCATAATATTGTTGTACTCAATAACTAAGATATTGTAATTTACGAGAACATATGCGGGATATAAAAAAATTGCAATTACAAATAAAAAAGATTATTTTCCGTAAAAAGAAAAATAGCGAAAAAATTTTATTATTTAAAATTTAATTTTCGTAAATTTTCAGAAATATTTACAAAGGGTATTTAAACAACATATATATATGTACTCCGTTAAAAATCTAAATTAAAACTAAACTTTAAACAAAAAATATATTTATTTCGGAACCCTACTACATTCCGCAATTTATTTTATATGAATACCATACCGTTACTTATTTTATATTAATAATTAATTCATATATATTAATTTTATACAAATATATTTTGAGTATAACCGAACGTATTTAACGAACATACATATAAATTTATTAAAATACATGTATTTTATTGTTATATTGTTGTTTTTTTTATTTATTAGATTAAATTATATACGAATACATACATATGATGATATTATATTAAGAATGTATACTTGCGGTTCATTCATTTCAACACTTTTAGAATATTTTAATATGCGTTTGAAAAAAACAAAAATTTAAATAATAAATTATGAGTTCAATATTAAGAACTTTAACCCTTTAAACCCAACACGTCTATTTTATATTATATATTCTTATTTATATGTGTGTATATGAAATATATATTGTTAAAGGTGAAAAATCGGGATCAATTTCTAAATTATAAATTGAACAGGAAATAAAGTAAATAAGTAGATACACAATAAATATATATATACACATATATCAATGCATGTATATCATATATGTATATCAATGCATGTACTCATATATATTGTGATTTTTGTTCATAAATTAATTTCCCTTTATACAAATTTTTACTTATTTGTATTTGTATGTAGATACATGTAATTTAAAAAAAAAATCAAATTTCTTGTAACGGTATATAAGCACGCACATTTTCTTTAAGGATTTTTATAGGATATACGAATAATGTGGACATTGTGTATATAAAATAATTTTTTTCTCATACTTACTTTTAAGAATATTTGAAAACAATATTTAGTAATAAAAAACAGTGATAGATTTTAAAAGCAGCATTTTCAAATTATAATTTTAGTAGGGATAGATATAGTAGGGATTTGTGAGAGAAAATAATTATTTAATGAGATTTATCATAAGATATTAATAAAATCGGGTCGAATTCTCAAATCTGGTACAAATTTCAGTATTTCATCATCGGTTCCCAATTGCTATATATTGGCCATAAAAATAATTGTGTGAGCCAAAAAAAGTCTCTGTCACTTCAACATGTTCACATGCATAGTGTTACAACAGATTTCATTTAATGAAAACGAATAATTTCTTAATTTTGATTCTCTGAATAATTTGATGATTAACTTAACTTTTTCGAACAATATTAATTTGCATAAGAATTGATCCTTGGCTTAAGAAATCTAAAATGTGCTTATCTAAATACACTTTTGAAATATTTTGAACAATTTACAATTTATATTTTTAAAGTAAATCTTAAAATTGAGCTCGAAACACACTATATTTTTCCCACTTACGGCATTCTTCCTCTAATTCTTTTCCACATAGTTTTAAAATACAAACTGAAAAATTTCATCAAAATTCGACATATTTCATTCAAATTTTCGTCCAAAAAAAAAAGAGAGAAAAAAAAAGGAAATCCCTAATAATATTTTTTTTATGAAATTTTAAAGTTTTAAAAAATTTAATAGAATTTTGATAAGAAACCAAATTAATCAATCAAATTTTATTTGCAGAAAATCTTTTTTTTTTAAATTAAGTATTTAAAATTTATTCCAACTAATTTGTTAGTCATATTTCTTAGTCTTATTCCTAAGTAATTAAGTATGTATGCGCTGTACTTTGTACTTACATAAATATGATTACATTATGCATGCTTGTTGTATTAATAAAATAAGTAATAATGATGGTATACTTATGGCTTATTAAATATATTTATTAGTCATCATTTTTGTAATTATATTATATGAGAGGTACTGCAAATTTCGCGTAGATATTACTTATTTGAATGTATATGTGTGTATAATAATTTTGTACCTACATCAAATTTATCATTTAATTATTAAATTTCATTTAAAATAACGTAATATATATTTGATGATTTTCTTAATTTCTGCGTATTACACTTTATCAATTATAATTTGAATCTTTGCTACACTACACTTATATTTTAATTATTAAATAATTTGTATATTATGAACATTTACGTAATATGTAGATGTTTATTCAATTATATACAGTAATATGTAAAAATGTATACTGTACACGAGTAACAAATTTAATTTTATTTTCTTATTTGTGACATATGAGAGGAACATTTTAAATAAACAACATTTGCAATTACAATATACTTACTTACTTAAATTATGCATTAAGAGAACATATTTATATATACAATGTATTTATCGTGTATATAAAGGTACTTATACACGATTGTAATGCATTTGCAATGCATATACACACATATTAAATAAATATTCATAAATTGTACAATAAAACTACTTTAACAGATTGCATACACATTTACAAACGTTTTTATTCGTACAATTTCTTTGGAATTAATCAACCGTTTATACCTTATACCTATTTTAGGTTTTAAATCATATTTTAGTACAAATGTATACAAACACATACACACAGAAATATAAAATATTAACTGTTGGCTGGTATTTGATATCAATTAATCCAAAAAATACAAATACAAACAAATCAAAAAGAAAAATAAAGACAACAAAAAAAAAAAAATGCAAAAATCATCAATTTTTTTTTTCTTCTGATTTTTTTTTTGTTGCTGTTTTTTGTTTTTAATATTCTTTGTGTGATTTGAGATGTCATGATTAAATAACGGAATTTGAACTAAATTATTTTTTTTTTGTTTTTTAAGTAAAAATAAAATTTTTAATTTTTTTAATTTTTTCTTAATTTTTATATATTTTTTTTTGTTCCTATACGTTTGTATTTGTAAGTACATACTTATTTATTATGGAGATAAACAATAATTTTTGTGCCAATTATTGGCCAAATTTTCTGAGTTCAAAATCAGTTTTGTAAGCTTTTATTGGGAAATGAACTTTTTAATAAAACCTTATTAATCTATATGATGTACGAGTATATAAAGCAGTTTAACATTACTTGGCAAGACTTATAATATTTAACAACTTATAACTAAAATAGAATATATGTACATACATTTTATATAGACTTTAGGCGGTATATAAATTGAATAATTTGTGAACATAGAGAATATTGCAAAAAATTGATTATACTTATTTAAATATATATAGTATACATAGTGATATGCCATTTATTATGTACATTAAATTTTTGGGAGACAACTCTGGCACTATATGATATTAAAAATGCTGATTGTTAATATTTTTTTGTAATATGATATTTGTAATATATATTTCTCAATTTTGCATACCACTAGGCGCTCTGTTTTTAAAATTATGCCTATCTAATTAATTAAATTATTTTATAACATCACAATATATTATTATTTTCAATTTAATTCAATAATTTCCTATTTTAATTTGTACAAATAAAAATATTCAAGAAAAAAATAAATAACAACCTCCTTATCATAGGGAAAAAAAATCCGATAAGGATCTTACGTCTGTATACAATATTTCGTAATATATATATACATATGTCGTAATATATATGTACATATTATATATTCATAAAAATTTGGCGTCAACAGACTCTTCTCAGCGACAAATTGAAATTTTCATTTCAATATAATTATTTGTAGATGTTATAAATTCAATAAATACTTATATACATGTATATATATATTTACATATGAACATAATATATAAAAATTTTAAAGAATTTCTAAGTACAATAAAAATAAATAAAAATTGAATAAAAAAAAAAACTTATTGATTTCATATGTAGATTATCTTATCGGAAACTGAGTCAAACAAACCACTTCTTAGAAAGATTTTAATTGGAAATTGGGAATTTTTTGAAGAAGAAAAAAAATAAAAAAAAAATATTTTATGAATAATTAGATAAAAAATTGAAATGAAATAAAAAATAAAATTTGACTGGGTTTCTTTTTATTTGAAAAATATAAAAAATTTAAGAGTTAATTTTCAATATAAAAATCTTATTTACAGATAACATTTTTGTGCTTATTCTTATGACAAAATGTGTCCTGTTATTAAAATTATGCTGCAGAAATGCAATTGTGCATAATTAACGTATTTTTTACACTATCTAAATAAATTTTAAAAATTATAAACACTTTATATGCAAAAATTTTAATATTAACCTGTGAATTGGTATCACACTTAAAATGCTTCATCATACTACACATTTATATCTAACGCATACAGAATAACATGTGAAATTTACAGAACTTATAATATGTTCATACCTTATACAACTGTGAAAAGTTAATTAATATTTTTGGAATAATCACAAAACAATATTTACAAAATTCAAGTGTACGTACATAAAATAATAATCTTCACTATAGGGTTAACAATTATGCGCATATTTAAATATTTTTATAAATTAATATTCCAGACCACTAAAACCACAGTAACAACAATTTATATCTTAAATTGATAAGAAAAAAAAACAGAAAAATTTATTTAAAAATTTTGCTCTATTTAAAATTCAACTATTCTTTATATTTACGAGTATTCCTGAAAATAAAAAAAAAAAACTCAGAAATCTTTTAAAAACAAAAATGATGCCTTTTATATATAGCATAAAATTTTATTTTTAATTAAAAAATTTTCTCTTCTTTTATTTACAGAAATTCTACTGAAATACGAAAAAAATTTTCCTTAGTAAAAAGGAAAATTTAAAGATGATAAAAACAGTTAGCAATAATAATAATAACAATAATAATCTACTAACATTTAATAAATATACATGCTCATCAAATAAAATTAAAATGGAGAAATCAATTAAAGAATTAACAGCATCGGGTATAGTCAAAACAACATCGGATGATACATCAGAAATTTTAACTTTAAAAAATGATAAAATAAAAAATGAAAGAAGATTGTCATCAACATCTGAATCATCTGTAGAGCCAATGGATTTGGGACGTACACCAACTCCACCACCACCGCCACAACCACAACAACAATCCCAAAACCTAACATCATCATCTACATCATTATTATTAAGAGGAACATTTAATAAAAAAATATATAAAAGTAAATCACATAATGATAATGATGAACAATCAAAAATTAATGATGCTAATAATATTCAAACAACACCAATAAGACGTTGTAGATCATATTCTCATAATGAATCTGAAGGGCCATATGAATCTGATGGACAAGATAATTGTATAAATAATGCGCAACAAGACATATTAGAACCAAATCGTAAACCAAAAAATCTTGATACCAAATTAAAATTAAGATATAATAAAAATAATAATAATAATAATAGTAATAATCGTAATAATCATTATTATCGTAATAATCGTACAGTTGTAGAAATTGAATCAAGTGATAATCCAAATTCATTAAGGAAAAAATTTCGTATTAGTACACCAAATCGAATTAACAATAATAATAATAATTTAGAAAATAATAATAATAAGTGTTATGCAAATGATACTGATAATAATAATGAACTAAATAACAACGAAGATGGTGATAAAATTAAATTTAAAACGAATTCATCTCCAAATTTTAATATTGGTAATAATGATAATGATAATAGTACTAATCGAAATTTAAATGAAAATATAAAAAATAATAAAACAAAATCAATAATGCAAGTAACACCAAGAACATCGACATCTTCATCGTCAAGACGTTGTAGTGATGAAAACGATGATCATATTAGTAATGGTAGTAATGAAATTGGTATGATATCAAATGATATAAATAGTTGTGATGATGATGAAATTAATATAGTTAATCGTACTAATCAAAATGAATCTGGTTTTATTGATGGTAGTAGTCATAATTTAATGAATTCAATTAATTCAATATCTAGTCCAGAATCTAGTAGCGGTGGTAATAACAATAATAATAATAATAGTGGTGGAAATAAAAATGATAACAATAATTGTAATGATATAAATAATAGTTATGGAAATGGACGTAATAATAATGGAAATGAACGGAATAGTAATAATAATAACAGCAATACTACTGAAGATATTAAATATGTTTGTCCAATATGTGAAGTGGTTTCAGCAACACCACATGAATTCACAAATCATATTCGATCACATAATTATTCATCTGGTGATACAGAAAATTTTACGTGTCGTATTTGCTCAAAGGTAATTTCAACAATTTCAATTTTTTATCTTATAATTATTGATTATAATTATTTTATTTATTTTTCAGGTATTATCATCTGCTTCGTCTTTGGATCGTCATGTACTTGTTCATACTGGTGAACGTCCATTTAATTGTAAATATTGTCATTTAACATTTACAACAAATGGTAATATGCATCGACATATGAGAACTCATAAACAACATCCACATCAGAAACGTCGAAGTAGTAATAATAACAATAATAATAATATTAACAACAATAATATAATAAAAAATAACAACAAAGACAACAACAATATAAATTTAACCAAAACAAATAACAACAACATCAATAACAATAATAATAACGGCAACAACTACAATAATAGTAAAAACACTAATTTAATTAATAATTTAAATGTAAACATTAATTCGAATTCCACATCTGATAATTTCAATATAAACAACAGTAGTAACAGCAACAATAATAATAACAGTTCATTATTACTACCACAAACTGGTAATAATACAAATACAGTTATTTTACAAAATGGTAATGTTGATGGTGGCGAAAGCTATGAAAGTGAAGATGGTGGTTGCTCAACAGATTCAAGTGCCAGCAATAATAGCTCAAATTGTAAATCAAATAATATTAGAAATAATAACGGTATTCATACAAATACAACTACTCAAAATGCAATAACAGCAACTGTTAATAATAACACTAACAATATTTATAAACGTAAAAATATTGATGATGATATC
Organism: Condylostylus longicornis; assembly: GCF_029603195.1. Classification (NCBI taxonomy): domain Eukaryota; kingdom Metazoa; phylum Arthropoda; class Insecta; order Diptera; family Dolichopodidae; genus Condylostylus; species Condylostylus longicornis. Next base: position 5,758,043 of record NW_026577982.1, read on the forward strand.
AATGGAATAACAAAAAGGCGAATGAAAGCAATTAATAATAATACAATAATTAATGAAAATGATTCAATTAATAATAATTTTATAATATCAACAAATACAAATCCAATACCATTAAATCTTGAAAGTAATGAATCAAGACAACAACAACAGAAATTTTGTTGTCCCGTCTGTAATCGCAATGATTTTATTAGTATGCCAATATTAAGCAATCATATGGATCGTGAACATTCCGATATACCAGCAAAATGTCGACAATGTGATGTTGTATTTAAAACACATAATCAACTGAGTGCTCATCGCTGTTCTCTTACAAAACAACAAATACAACAACATCAGCAACAATCACAATCAATGAATGTAATGCATGGTATCAAGGACTTAACATTTGTTGAATTTAATAGTGAAAAATTTCCATTAATTGCAAAATCATTATGTGATCAGAATATGCGTCAATCAATTATAAATTCAAAATTTGAATGTACGAAATGTTATTTAGCATTTCCATGCTCAAATTCACTTGAAATTCATATGCAAGATTGTAATGTTGTTAATGAAAAGAAATTGAAACCAGTACCACATTTAATTGACCCACAAGCATTGATATTATCAAATATGTTAATGCAACATCCATCAAATATTGGAGTAGATTTACCAAAAGATTTTTCAATGCGAAAAATATTTAATATTCAACAATTGATGCAACAACAGCAACAACTTCAAATACAATCGAATCCACAAAATTTGAACGAAGAAATGAATGAAACGCAAAAAGTAAATTTAAATAATAATAATGATGGTAATATTGGACAATTATCGCCAAGCCAACTGAAGCGTAGTTTAAGTAGTGAAAGCTTAAATTCCAATAAAGATATAATTATTAATGACGATAATAATAATAACAATGATAGTAATAATAAAAATAATACAAATAACAGCAGTTTTGATAAAGAAGAATTAGATCGTCATCGTGATGAATTTTTTGCTCATTTAGATTTAAAAAATAAATCAATGATGACTTTTAATAATAGTAATAGCAATTCAATTAATATTAACACAAAAGAAGCCTCGGAAAAAATGTTAAATCTTAAAAATTTTGATAGCAGTCGAAGATCATTATCACCAACTTTAGAATTGAATAAATCAAATATAAGCGGACAAAATAAAGAAAAACGTGATCAAAAATTACAACAGCAATTACAACAAAGTGATTCAAGAGATTTAGCTGATATACAATCTATTTTGAATAATACAGCCTCTTCAAGTAATTTTCTTAAAAATTTTGAGACTAATGTTAATACACCAATGGGCAGTGAATGTGGTTATGGTAAAGATGAAGAAGAAGCTCAGGATTCATTTACAGCTGAATTTCGTAAAATGAAATTACGTGGTGAATTCCCATGTAAACTTTGTACAGCAATATTTCCAAATTTACGTGCACTTAAAGGTCATAATCGGATACATATAAGCGCTGCTGGAAATGCTGGTCCATATCGTTGCAACATGTGCTTATATTCAATACATGATAAAGCAGCTTTAGTACGTCATATGAGAACACACAATGGTGATCGACCATATGAATGTGCTGTATGCAATTATGCATTTACAACAAAAGCAAATTGTGAAAGACATTTACGTAATAGACATTCAAAGATTACACGTGAAGAAGTTAAACGTGCCATTATTTACCATCCATCTGAAGATTCGTCGTGTGACGATCCAACGAAAAAACTACATTTATTTTCGTCACCCGAATTCGATAACGATGATGAATTACAAATTAATCCAAAAGACCGTTCGACACCAGTTTCACATTTAAAAGAAATACTTCAATCAGAAACTACTACAAAACCTGCAGTTAAAATACAAGTAAAAAGCTTAGAAAAACTAATTGATAAACCGGCGGTAGCTCCATCAGTAGCACCAGTTACAACACCCGTTCCAACATCATTAACATCATCATCTACGTCAATAATGCCAAATCCACATTTTTCAGCAAATTTATCGCGATATGATAATGAAAGTGTCACTGAAATACAAAATAATAACGAAAAACACAATCAACCAAACATAGAAGATTCTATTGACTCACATCAAACTGAACCGATTCGGGCTATAGATTTGAGCATGGATGTTTTGGATTTGAGTAAAAAATCCAAACCCGTTCCGGAAGAAAATACAGATACCCTTAAACAACCAGATATCATTCCCGACGCCTTAAAACTAGATTTATCACAACAATGGTTACTCGCACAACAACAATTTCTTGAAGCATTACCAAAAATGGATCCAACTAATTATTTTCAGTTATGCAGAAATTTGGCTTTACCTTTACCATTTAATCCATTTTTAACGGCATTCAATCCATTGCTTTCAAATACGTTAGGAGATTTCAGCAAGTTTTCACCTTTTATCAATTCAGCAGCGCTTTTTGGGAACCCAGCAGCAGCCCCAATGCCAGGTATTAATGTATCCATGCCCCCAAGTACAAATGAAAACAATATGAGCAACAGCCAAATCAATCAAAATCCCCAAAATCAAACCCCAGTTATTGAAAAAACTCCGAATGAAAGTCAGTTAAAAATTGGGCCTAATACGGTTACACCAAGTAGCACCCAAAATGTACCAAAAAACATCCAAAATTCGCCAATTTCAACTGGAAGTAATCAATTGAATGTACCAGGAACGCAAATTTTACCTCAGACTTTACCTCAAACTAAACGAATGCCAGTACAACAACCGTTACCAACCAGTACTTTAAATCAATCATCTAATAATGTTGGACCAGGTAAGTTCTATTTTACAATATATCTTTAAAAGTTTTTAATCATTTTATTTACTTATACATTTAATAGTTAAAATGGTAATTAAAAATGGAGTTCTTATGCCAAAACAAAAACAACGTCGGTATCGTACAGAAAGACCTTTCGCCTGTGAGCACTGTTCAGCACGCTTCACTCTTCGTTCGAATATGGAAAGACACATTAAGCAACAGCATCCACAGTTTTGGGCACAAAGACAGCGTTCAGGCCAGCACGTTATGCGCGGACGTGGTAGCAACTCAAACGTAGCATCACATATGCAGTCGTCTCATTTAAGAGCACAAGTGCCAAATTCTTTGTCATCCAGTCATTTTGGTACTATTTCAGATCAAGTAAAGTACGCTCTTCTTGCTCAACAGCTTAAAGCTCGTAAAGAAACAGATATCTTACAACAAGCATTAACTCAAGGTTCTAACAACGCCTCCTATAACAATAATTCCGCGTCCAATAATAATACGAATTTAGAAGATGATGACAATGATCCGAAACTAATAATTGACGAAGATGAAGATCTGGAGGAGATTGAAGACCAAGATGAACCTGAAGAAGAATACGATGAAAATGAGAATTGTAATCTTGAAGATGAACCACCAGAGGACGAAAATGAAGTGAAGATCAAAGGTATGTCCCTTCAACAAGATCAAAATGATCGTTGTGGTTCAGAAAATATAATAGGTGCAAAAAAAGTTGCCGAAACAATTTTGGAGCAAGCAATTAAAGCCGGCAGTAGTGCCGTTCATAAAAAATTTGCAGCGAATACTATACCGAAAGAAGAAAGTCTCAAAAATGCCAATAATATGATTGCTCGGGCCGAATCAGTAGGAAAATATTTAAAGGAAGTTGCGAGTTCTTCTTTTAAATCAGAGGAATCACCCGATTTGGTATCTGTTTCGAAACTAGTTGACAATGCTACAAACAATGCTATGACGTTTAATAATTACTTTAAGCCAAATGATATTGTCGAATCCACAAATAACGTTAATCATATGGAACAGAGTGATGAAGAAGGACTTGTAGCTTCTGGAAGTGCATCCGATAATAATTCTGGACCTGAAGAATCTGGTGCTGGTACAAATGCTGTTACTCAAAAAAAGAAATCTGCGTATAGCTTGGCACCAAATCGTGTACCTTGTCCATATTGCGATCGCATATTTCCATGGTCAAGCTCTTTGAGACGGCACATTTTAACACATACCGGTCAAAAACCGTTTAAATGTTCACATTGTCCACTTTTATTTACAACTAAAAGCAACTGTGATCGTCATCTGCTACGCAAACATGGTAATGTAGAGTCAGCTGTATCTCTTTATGTTCCTATTGATGATATGCCGGAACCAGTTCCAATGCCAAAAGCTGTTGCAGAAGCGTTTCAAGCAGCTAAAGTAGCTGCAGCATCAGCAGCAGCTTCAAATAATCATACCACTCAAATTCTGCCAATACAGCAACAATTACAATTACAAACTAAAAAAACAAACGATGAATCACATTATGATTCCATGAAAGAACAAAGATTACTTCAAAATCCACCGCAAAATATAATACCGAAACCAGATCAACAGACTACTGGTATGCAAGTACAGATCTCATCAACCGATTTACCATTTAAATGTCATTTATGTGACAGTTCATTTAGTGAGCGTATGCAATGTTTAGATCATATTAAAATAAATCATATTCAAGAATTTGCATTACTTTTGGCAAAAGGTGCCATTGATACTGACGTTGATCCTAATATAACACAAGTTCAGCATTCAACAACCGAAGAAGATGACAAACGTGACGATGGTCGAGGTAAATACCCAGATTATGCAAACCGTAAGGTGATATGTGCATTTTGTGTACGAAGATTTTGGTCAACAGAAGATCTTCGACGTCACATGCGAACACATTCCGGTGAGCGGCCATTTCAATGTGAAGTATGTTTAAGAAAATTCACATTAAAACATAGTATGCTTAGACATATGAAAAAGCATAATGGTGGAAATCATAATAATCAAGTGACAACACAAAATAGTGGATCGGATTGCTCAGATGATGATCAACCATCATCAAGTATGATTTTAGTAAATTCCTTAAGAAATCATAAAATTCATGAATTATTAAATAAAGTTAATGATAACACTAATAATAATGGTAGTAATGAATGGCATAATAATAGAATTTTACTAAATGATTCTAATATAATAAAAATTGAAGATAATAATAATGAGTTAATCGATTCGTCAACAATTACATCAGCAGCAGCATCAACATTAACATCAAATCAAGGTGCTAATACAAATTCTGATTTAATTGGAAATTTACTTGGTATTAGTGACCAAAGTTTGCTAAATAAATTTTTAACAAATCCTAGTGAAGCAGCAAAATTCTTTGGTGTTGAAAAATAAAAAAATAAGAGAGGATTATTGAATGAAGTTGCAAGTTAATAATTATAGCTTATAAATAAAATTTTGAGGATTCGTTTTCAAAAAGCAATGCAAGATACTTTATTTCGATTCTTTAACAAGTTGAAATATAAAATTTTTTGTTTTTAGAATAAAGTACAAGAATTATAAAATAAAAGGTTCAATACGAGTCCCATTTATTAAATATCATAAAAAATTGATTTGGTTTATCCCAATCAAAAACTATTGGTTGTTTAACAATATTACGATATCAGAGAGTCAAGTTTACGAAACAGTAAAATACAAGAAAAGTCGAATTAAATTTTGTGTCACAAAATGATATCTTAGGTCACAAATAATTGATTTAATTTGAATTCGAGTTAAGTATTTCAAATTTCATGTATGTATTTAGGTACTGTAAGAATTTGTAAATGTTATAGATTTTAAAATAAATTAATATGCAAATATTAAATATAAGGGTATAAATTGTATACTATAAAAATTTATGAAAATATTTAAATTAAATGACAAAAATACAAGAAAAAAAAAACAAAAACAATATTATGATCCTCTAGTCACCAAAAAATAAAATAAATTGTAAATGTATAAATTGTTGTAAGCATATTTAAACTTATATAATATAAAGAAAAATTAATAGCCAATTAATTTAATAAGATAATTATATAATTAAACGAAAAATATAGATTTAATTGCTTAAAAATTAAATAAATTAAAAAAAAATGATTATAATCTTAAATAACATTTAAGATTTAAGAGCAAGCAACGAAGACTTAAGAAACTGTATAAAATAATTAGTTTAATAAAAAATAAGATTTAATTTTAGTAATTGATTTTATGTAATTGTTATGTCTATATGGTAAATTTAATTATAAAAATAATAACAGCAATGTATAAAATGATGATAAACAAAAATGTTTGTGCTTTTAAATAATTCTGAATTAAAATTCTTTTAAAAAAAATTGTTTTGGAAATATTTTCAACAAAATATGAAAAAATTATAATGTAAAAATCCGAAATTAGTTTCTACAATTATAAGAAACGCTTCTTAGTAATTATGAAAATAAATGCTTACTGGTTGTTTAATTGAATTTAATTATTATAATAAAAATAAATTAATTTTATAAAAATATTTTCAAAAATATCACGATTTTTTCTCAATTTTCACCAATTAGACTTTTAAAAATAATTTTATAATTGATTTTAATTATTGTTTTTTAGTGTAATTAATAAAATTAATAAAAATAAATTATATATTTTTTTAAAATTAAAATAATTCGAATAAACCATTGAGAATTGCTAAAATTTTTATCATTATTTTGGTGTTTTCTTTTTTATTTCAAAATTACTACTTATTAATTAGAAATTGGCTAAATTTTAGATGGTAAAAATTAAATTGAATATAATAGTCTTTTTTGTTCTAGATTTTATTTTTTAAAATACTTTATACTTTATAATGAAATCAAAATATGTTCTGCACATTTTTGATATAGGTTCATGTAAACTATGAGCATAAAATTTGCAAAATAAAATTTCCTAAGCAAATTTTTTAACTAATTGGAAGTTTTTGAATTTAGAGTTTCGATTTGTTATATTTCAAAATATTTCAACTGCAGTATATTTTAACTATCACAACTATTTTTAACTTTTATTATTAGATTATTTTCAAAATTGCAATTTTATTTCAGTTTATAAATTTAGATTATTGCTGAATGATGTATGAATCGGTATTGATTATTGAAATTTTGAAATCAGGGTCAATAAATGCATGCCTTTTTATTTGATTTCAAACTGACTCTCTTTATATTTAACGTAGTTATTTTATACAATTTTTCAAATTGTTATAACAATAATTTAAAACTTCATTTTAAATTTCAACTAAAGAAGAACCTCAACTAAAGAAGTCTACAAAAAAGCAAATACCTATAAGTTGATGTTAAATATTATTAACATTTTAAATATTACAGATAATATAACAGATTTTTTTAAAAGATTATAATTCAGATATTATTTTTTTATAGACTATATAACTTTTATATAATTAAGATAATAATCAAAATTTAATTTTATTAATAATTTATTAAATGAACTGGTTAAACCAAATGTAGGGAATAATAATTTTATTACACAAAATTCATAAAATATTAATTTTTAAAGAAAAATATGAGAAAAAAAAAAACAATTTAAATTTTAAAACAGATTGAATTTAAATGTTAATTATAATTAAATTATAGATTTAAAAATACAAAAATAATCTATAAGCAATAATACACAAAATAACCAATTTTCAATTTTTAGAATATTATAAAAGAAATTACAAGTCGAAATATATAACAATTTCTAGTTGATATATGTATGTACATGTACTGGCCAATTAAAAATTTCATAATTAGTAATAGTTCATTTTATTTGAAAAAAAACAAAAAATAATTTAAATATTTATATTATATTTGAGAATTTTAGAATTGCCTTATTAGATTTTCTTTTATATAACCGTGAACAATAAAGAGCCAAAATAAAGTAAAATTACATTAAATTTTGTGTGAAGCGCACTCTTGCAATTTTATAAATCCGTTTTATTATTAAATTTTACTAAAATACAAAACAAAATTAATAATTAGAAGTTCAAAATGTTGTCAGTATGTATGAAATATATTAAAATAATTAATGTATAAAATCTCTATAAAATAAATAAATTAAAAATTTATTATGGAAAATGTTTGTTTAAAGAAAAAAGAAACAATATTTTTAAATAATTTTAATATCGCATATTAATATTAATAACAATAAGGAAAACGTGATAATAAGGAATATTTTTAAAGCGTCATTAGTTCTCTATATTGCAGCTATACAATTTTTAAATTTAATTCTTATATTAATTTTTATACTGCAATATGGAATTCGATGATGGTATTTGATTTTGTAATGTAGAAAAATTTAAATAAAAATATAAGCAAATTTGTTAAGTTCATAAATTGGAAAAAAAAATTGAAATTTAATTATATATTTAATTTTTTGAATTAAAAATAATTTTAAATTCTGTACACAAACTAATATTTTAAAACAAGGCTTATAACTTGTTTCCACATTACAAAATTATCGTTTCCTTAACAATGTACTTATAGAAATTATGTGATGATTCCAAAATTAGAATAATAATAACAAAGCTATTGCAATTTGAATAATTATAGTCTGAGCAGATCTAATACCGAATTCATTTTTATAAATATTTTGAATTTTCATATATTTTCAAATGTTACTTATAGTATACATAAATAATTTTAGTTTGGAATCGTCTCTAATTTTATAGTAAAATAAATATCCTTTTATAAATATGCAATATTCTATATATTATATTTGAGTTCCATATTGCAATAATGCGGCTTACACATATACAGAGAGTGTTTTGCTTAACTGGAGCCTGAAGATATTTTCATATTGAATATTTCAAAATTTAAATAGCTATATGTATAGTAAATTTTAAAATTAATTTAGAAGTGAAAATAAATTTTGAATATAAATAAATTATTATTAATTTAATTATATTAATTAATTATATAATATATATACAAATAACATAAAATAGACTTATAAAATAAAATAAACTTTTATATTTTATTTTAAATTTTCCTTATTATTTTAAAACATTTTTAAAAAATTTTGAAGTTAGAACATTTTTTTTTTTGTTTTCATATTTTCTAATGTATATATTAAAAATTATATAACTTCAAAATTTAATTGAAACCAAAAGTGGCTTATTATGGTAGCTTTGTAATAAAAAAACACACAAAAAATAAAAACAAAAAAAAAAATTAATATTGTGAAAAATTTAAAATGGAAATAAGTACTTAAAATATAAATTATATAATTATAATAATAAAAAAATAATTATTTTATAATATAAAAATTTAGAAATTTAAGTATAAGAGCTCATAACAATTTCATTAGCACTTAATATGCATGTACATAATATATAGCATATAATTACTATAATTAAATATTGAAAATGAAATTGCAATTGAAAATTTAATTTTTATTCTTAATTATATATATATGTATGTATATATAATTTTACAAAAATTTAGATATTGGACCATTATGTAATTACCTAATAATTTAATAAATAAAATAATTTATATTTCAAAACATTACCTTCAATATCACAAAGTAAAATTGAAATTATTCTCAATTAAATTAAATTTAATCTATTAATTTTCATATTTTTCACATAATTAATAAAAAATTTTATTTATATTAAACGTTTACAAAATATTTTCGAAGATTAATTAATCAATGAAATTTTTATTTATCGGCAACCTCTATATCTGTAATTGCCATAATGTCACTAATTTTTATAAATATTTTATTTCAATTATTTATCATTACTGAATATAAGAAATAAAAAATTTAATTATTACTCTTTGGTTGTCTAATCAATACTGCATAATCTGAAAATTAAATGAATGGTGCAAGTAAGAAAATATTTTTATTTTATATTTAATATCAACTGCCAAGAGAATAGCTGCGTTTACATGACTCAATCAGCAATGAAACGTATGCCAACTATTAATCGAAAATTTGTTGTGTAAACACAGGTATTCTCTTCTATTTTAGTATTCCTAACTTCAAAATTACTAAAATATTCTATAACTGTTAAGTTGTTAGGTAATTACAATAATCTGAACAATATTTCAAATATACTGTAACATTATGATAAGCTAAGTTTTTGTTAAAAAAAAAATATGTATTTAATTAACAATAAGAAAAAAAATTTTGTAAATATAAAATATATACTTGTCCATATTGAATACAAAAAAAAAAGTAGCTATGTAGTATTGTAGTATGAATTTAAATCAATATGAAATATTTCTAATTTTTTTTGGAGTACTACTTAAAATTTTTAATTTTTCTCTTGTTTTTTTTCTATTTTGTTCAATTGAATTATGCATTTAATTTGAAAAAAAAAATATTAATTATTTTTCTAATTAAATCTAAAAAATCTAAAAATTAAAATATTTCCGAAAAATCTCTTTAATTTCAAAATATTGTTTCTTAATACTATTGCCATACTATGTGTAATTGTGTTCGAATGTAACTTGCATGACAGTAAATGTTATATAATTTTAGAACATTTAGATAAAATTGAATTCTAATGCTATAATAATCCTTAATTCCATAAATTACGATGGGCTTAATTTAAAATTATTTTCACATTATTGTGAAACAGAAACTTGTTTTTTTTGGTCATTTATTTTAAAAAATATTAGAATTTTGGAAGCAAAAGATTGAAATTGAATGTTAACAATGAGATTATTTTGGAAAAATTTGGCATTTAATCTTACTTACAAATATTCTGTATTTTTGTATTTAATTCAATAATATCTAGAACAATTTCAGAATATCATTTTTCAAAAAGCTCAACTAAAAATGTAATTTTGAAATTAATATTTTATAAGAGAATTTCACCTTTCATACTTGTTCTTTATTTTCCAAATTTTAGTTTAAATTTTTATGTTAAAGAATTATAAATTTTTTTCCATCTTTTATTTAAAAACTATTTTACATAGCTATAATTTTTTTATTTTAATTTCAAAAATATTTTATTATATTATATTCGGAATATATTTTTTATAAAATTTATTTATTTTCTCTTTGCCAGAATAATTGAATATTTTAAAAATATAAAAAAAAAAAATATTTTAAAAAGCAATTCATATTTTAATTGTGAAAGCAACGATTTTCACGAATTTTAAAATATGCATTGTTCTTTTCTTTTTTTAAAAAGTTGTAAATTAAAAATTTGAATTTCAATATAATTTTAAAACACAATATTGATAATACTATAATTTCATAAAAATAATTAATAATGAAATTTATGTAAAAAATTTTTAAAAATTTAAAATAAAAAAAAAAATATTTATATATTAAATAAAAATTTGAATTTAATTATGCACACATTTACAAATTAGATTTTAATCAATTTAAGAAAATAATATTTAAAATAATAAAATTAAAATTTATAAAAAATTTATAATTGTACTTAGTAAGACTTTATAGTAGTGCTTTTTAGTATTGTAATAATTTAGTCAAATTTAAGTTAGATTTTTAAGCAATAATTAACAATATAAAATTGTTTCAACTGTAAAATTATTACAAAAAAAATACAATATATAAATACAATATATAAATAATAAAAAAAAAGATTTTAATTTAAAATAAACAAAATAATAAAAAAATATTATAGAAAATCAGTAAGACTTCTGAAGTAAGAATATTTTGTTTTCTTAATTTTAAATTTAATTTAATATAAAATATGCTTACAAAATTTGAATAAAATTTCATTAAAAATTTATATAGATATAAATATTTTTACAAATAATTTCAAATTTTAAAATAATTTATAAGAATATTTTTCTTTTGTAAAAATAAACCAAATGGATTTTTTTCTTTTTGAATTTAAATTAAATATTTTGTGACTTTAAATTTAGAATTTTATTAAATAATTTACAAAAAATTATATTGTATTAAAGTAAAAATATTATTAAAATAGAATTAAAAATTAAAAAATTAATTAATTTGAAATTTTAATATTATATAAGTCAATATTTAAAAACAAAAAAAAATGTAATTAATAAAATTTGAAAATAAAATAAAAAAAAAAAGGCAAAACAAAGCAAAAATTTAATTATTATAAAATTGAAAAAAAATTATAAAAATAAAAAATAAAATATACAGCAATAACCAAAGCGTATTCTGAGTGTGTAATAAATTTAATTAAAAAAAAAAAAAACAAAAAATAAAATGAAAAATAAAAAATAATGGTATAATAAAAAAATATTGAAAAAAATAAGAAAAAATTAATTTAAAATTTTTGTTTTTTTGAACTATATTTTTATTTTATTTTTATTTTATTGAATAGAAGAATAGAAAAAATCAATTTGTGAAGTAAAAGAAAAAATAAAAAATTTTTTGTTTTATTATAAATTTATTTTTTTTTTTTTTACATTTTTTTCATATTATTTTAATTTAAATCAAAAAATAAAAAATTAAATAAAATTTAAATAAATGAAAATGATTAAAAAATAAAAATAAAAAAAAAAAAAACAATGAAAATGCAATGAAATAAAAATTTTTCTGTGTTGAAAACATAAAAAAGAAAATTTTTTTAATATTTTATAATTTAATTTAATATTTAATAGTCAAAGACACTGAAGACTACACTTTTATTGCGTCTGACTACTATAACATTATTATCCTTATGGTTGTCATGATATGATCCTTATGATATAAAATCTTATAATTTTGGCGTTAACACTAAATTTTCAAAAGAACTCATCAACCTGCAAATGCAAAAGCATTCATAGTAAATATGGGTTTTCGGGTTTTGGGTATAAGGAGGATTTTTGTTTATTCCGTTCTATTCCGTTCTAGAATAGTTCTTGTAGTACGTTCAAAAATTCACGCTACGTAAACTGAAAATATAGATCGTTCGGAAATTCAATCTGTAATAAAGAAATGTCAGTAATGTAGTGCAGACCTCTAGTTTAAATTTTGTCGCTGCCTCATGAAATCTCTTTTCTTTTTTTTTTTATATTTAAAGTTCAAAAAAATTTTAAATTTCAAAATGGTAGATTCAGATATTGAAGTAAGTTATTAAAGTAAGTTTTATAAGTCTTTAAATCTTGGTAAAATTTCCTTATTTTGTAGTGAATTGGTAGGCAAAAATTATTGGGATACAATTATCATAAATAATGTCATTTTCGGACCACTGAATATGTAGAAGTTTCAGAATTTGTAGACTTCGTAAACAAAAAAAAAAACTTGTTTAAAGTTTTTGCATACTGTTAACTTAGAAATTTGTAACTTAAGCATACAGTTAACTTAACAACATTGCGACTTAGAAATTTTCGTTCTAATGTAGAACATTTAGCGGGGAGCGTGCATAAGCGAAAATCCCAACATTTTTAAATATGCTATTTTAATCCCTCCTTCAAACGCTACCTAGTTTATATAGCGTACTATTCCAAAAATTTTGATATTAGAATATATTATTAAAGAAAATTGGTTATCTATTCTTATAAATTTATTTTTAAATTTTTTATTATAGTGAAAAATTTAATTTTCACTATATGATTTTGGTATATAGCTAGTCTGTTCTTTTTGAAAAGCTTTGTCTATATATTTTAGATAAAAAGTTAAATATTGTTACAAATTAGTTGTTGGATCATCCCATAGTAAATTGAGAATTTAATAGTTCAATAAATTCATTACATTAAAAATCGAAAATCTTGGTCTTAATATTATTGCAATGATTCTATTACGAAATTCTATACAATTTAAATAATCTAGTTAAATCGTACTAACTCCTAAATATATGTTGTTTTTATGAAAAATAATTTAATTCATTTAAAATAAACTTAAATATATTATTTTGCATATGTTTAGGATGAACAATGTAGGCATTTATTTTATTTTAATTATATTTTAATATTTCGAATACAAAAGGTTTTACACTTGACTAAAAATTATAATTTCGAAAAAAAAAAAAAAAATCGCTAGGTTTTCGTAATCAGCTGATATAATTGAGGTTAGGTTAAATGAAAACCCACCAATGTTTACATTTTACTATAATTTCAAACACAAAGTTCTTGTTATTTAAAATATCAAAATATGATTCTAAAAAAAATATTTATTTTAAATAAATTTCAAATAAATTCTTTAATATTCTATACAAATTCAATATTTCAGTGTAATTTAAATGGAATTGTGTTAAATCGAAGATGTTTACATTTAAATTTTATGAATAAATCAAAACTATATCTAGATCGTGAAAATCAATATGCTCATGAAATTTTAAAAAATATTGAACAATATAATGTTTATAAAACACCATCTTTAGAAAATATCAATAAATCTGATTGTATTGATGATATTTTAAAGAATAATACAGAAAAAACATCAAGTCAAGTATTTGAAGAATTTAAAACTATTGTAAAATATTGCAAAGATAACAATGTTTGTATATCTGATGATAAATTTGATGAATTTATTGATACATTTACAGAAAAATGCCATTATTTTACTGATGAAGAATTAATTGAAAGTTTAAATTATATGGCATTTTTGCCCGCAACTCCATTTATTTATTATAAAAATTTTATGGAATTATGGTTAGCATTAGATGAAGCAACATGTGCTCGCTTAGAAAAATGGGATCTAAATAAAGTTCTATATGTATGTGAATGTTGGTATTCATTTAGTATGGCTAGAAAAAGTGAATTTGTTTGGTTAAGTTTAAGGAAATTTGGTCGAAAAATTAAAAAATTAAGTAAAATTGAAATGGTACATTCATTATTCTTTTGTAATTTAGTAAGAAAACCATTAATTGAGATGTTTGATTATGAAATAGCATGGAAAAAACATTTTAATGAAATGACTATTGAAGAGATAAGTATTATGTCGATGGGATTTTTTAAAACTAAAACTAAAATTCGTAGTCCAGAATTGGCTGATAAAATATACGAGCGCTTAATAAATGAATTAGAAAATGTAATCAATAAACCTATTTGTTTGGTTAATATTTTAAAAATTCTAAGATATTCATCAGGAATTCCACAAAGAGACATTATGAATCATTTATTAGAAAAACTTTGTCCATTCATCGATAATTTTCAATTAGTAACTTGTTTACATATCGCTTTATTAGGCTGCGATATGCAACAGTGTCATGATAAATGTATTGAATTAATAATGAATCGATTCAACAGAGATATCACAGAAGCTAGATTGAAGGATTTGGAACGAATAACACATGCTATGTCATTATATAACATATCAGATAGTAGCGGCGTTAAAAATGAACTTTGTCAAAAAATTATGGAAGAAATACCAAAAAGAATTAATGAAATTGTTTTGCATCCACAATGTTTTGCTGCTTGTTTGCATTACATGACTTTATGTGGTCATCATAATGAAGATTTTATAAATATAGTCCTGGATCAAAGATATATGAGACATGCTTACGGTAGGAATTTAATGCTTGGCCGTGAAGTATTTTGTTTAGATTCCTTTACTAGAATTAATTTGGCTGGAAAATACAAGTAAATAATTGAACTTACATGTTATATTATCATTCCAATATTTTATTTAGCTACATATTTTTTTCTTAATATTTTAGTGGTACTCAATTGACTGATAAGAACCGTGCAACAATGGGAAAATTATTGACAAATTACATCCCCGAAAAAAATTCAAAATATAAATTAAACCAAACGGATAAGATTCTGTTAGAGGTTAAAGATTCCTGTCAGAAAATATTTAAATTCTGTTCTATTAAACATATTCTTCCACATTTTCAACGACCCGATATTGTACTATGTTATGACAAGTCAAAAAAAGAAGCCATCAATTTAGAAGATAGTTCTATAGAGGATTACACTGGTATAATTCTAACTAGAGAAAATATGTTTAATGATGGCATAGAAAAAGAAAATATCACAACAATAGCAATAGTAATAGCAGGCTGGAATAATTATGTTAGAGGATTTGAAAGATATACTGGTATAATGGAGATGAAATTAAAACAGCTACAACTTTTAAACCATAAATACGTAGTTGTAAGTAGAAAATATTTTAAAATATGATAAGTTAAGCCGAAATTTAAGATAAAAAAAATGTATTTTAGATACCCTGGCATGAATGGAAAGATCTTCAGGGTAGAGATGATAGAGAGAGATATTTAAAAAGAAAATTAATACCTCTAACAGAGCTTTCAAAATAGCAGTAATATACATAATTTACAAATAAATACTTTTATTGTATTTAAGTAGAATATCCTAATAATATTTTATACAAAAATTTCAATTTTTCTAACTAATTTTGAAACAATATATTATTTGAAGGTACATATTATTATTTAAAATTTTAAAAAAATGCTACTTTGGAAATGTTGTTTCAATGAATTTCTTTGTATATTCATAAACTAAGAATAATGTTGCAGTAGCAGGTATTGTTCTTAAAACTGTTGGCAGTAATCCATTGTATAAAGCTAATACACCCTCACTACGTACAATACTTAATCCCATAGGTATCATACCAACTTTTAAACTATGAATTTGTATACGGCTTTTTATGACATCAGCAGGAAATATTGCTATCCATAATGCGATACCACCAACGGCTCCAGATATCATAGTTTTTAAAGGACCAATATCATTCTTCGTTTGATCAGGCCTAAAAATTTTTAATGTTATTTCATTTGATATTTTGATATTATAATATAAGTAAATTTTTTGTACTTTCTAAATAATTCGCGACAGCCTTCATATCCTCCAAAAAAGAAAAAATATCCAGGCATCTCTCTAGCAAATGTTGGTATTAATCCACGATAAAATCCCGCAATACCTATAAACAAAAAATCAAAACAAAAAGTTATATTAACGCGAAATTGCTATAAAATGATTTTATTATTCGCAAAATGATTAATTTTTTAATTATCATTATTTTGTAAATTACGTATTTCTAAACTATAAATAAAGTTATCTACATGTTATTTTATGTTATTACCTTCTGCTTTGTAAATTTGTTTTGCTAAAAAAAGTGGTGATATATGATTTGTGCCCCCCATCTAAAACGTAACAATAGATAAGCTTAATGACGTTCGGATTAATAATAATGTTAAAAGTTTATAAATAAAAAAAAACAAGTTTTTTACCTCATGCAAAGCTTGTAATTTACATTTGACTAATTCTGTTGGACATAATGTAAATGTTGAGAAGAATGCTGCTAGGAATCCGGATAATGCGTTTCCAAGTGTATTTAATTGTTTTGGATCTTCATAACCCAAAGTTTTAGTAACAATTTTTTGGCATCCTCCATATGCCGCAAAAAGAACCGAATTTTCAGCTACATTCGCTATTACAGCAGGTAAAGTTCCAGCGTATAAACCATGATATATTCCATCATTTTTGAATGTTTGTATCATGCAGTTAACCATTCCACGATAAAGTTCTGGAAAAGCTTGCATTTTTACTTTTACAGTATCAAGTGGTTGCGAAACATAAACAGAGCATACACCACCCAATGAACCTGCCAAAAAATCTGTTAATCCATCTCTAAATGTATGATCTTTTAGATGGCTTTCTATCTGAATAAGTTGTAATTCTGGATCCATTTCATTTGTTTTCAATTAAAATATTATTTATTTGATTTTCTTTTAAAATTAATAAAAATTTCAAGTCAAAGCTTTTTAGTCAACTAATTATGTTATAATTTAGAAACTTGAAGCATTCTGTTAACCAACTTTCTGATAACAAACCTCTTATCTGTAATAGAATTTGTCCTGATAAGAATTATTATTTGACATAGAATAGATTGTTCTAATTACACTTTTATCTGTTAAAATAAAATGACATTTAATCTAATGAATTTTAAATTTTTGAATATTAACTAAATTATTCTTCCAAAGAGAATTTTGCAATAATTTTTAATGACGAAATAAATTCAAATAAATTGTAATGTAAAATGTAAATAAATAGCACACCGGAATTATTTTGACACTAAAGTCAAATGTCAAATAAAATGAAAATAAAAACATTTGGTTATAGGGATGGGTCGATAAATAAAATTAAAAAAAAATCGATTCAATTTAAGAGAAAGAAAAAAATTTTGCAAACATCAACAAGAGCGATTTTTTGCAGCGAAATATCAAAATTCATGTAGAATATACAAATTTAAAATTACCGTCTTGAATTTAATCCCCAGTGTTTAAATAGCCTAAATTTTACCATTAGCAGTTTTTTTTGACATCATCTGCTTTCATGTGTGTGTAACATTATATTTAAAAGACTAAACAGTTGAATTTGCTATTCGTTTCGCTCTTGTTCTTTGGTTCAAATATTAGTTTTAATCTATTATTTTGATCACTATCAAAAAAATTTTTGTTACTTTATCATTAGTTTAAATTACATTTCCCTCAAAATTATTAGCATTTCCAGCATTCCTTAAATTACTTTAGATTCTTTTCACAGAAACTTTCATTTTCATAAAATAATAACAGACCCCTTAAAAAGAACATGTACTTGTTGTCATAATAACAATTTCTATTCGTGAATTTTGACATTAATTCACTCCATTATGATAACACATAATGTACATACCTATTTATGTATAAATTATGGTAATAAATAGCCATATGCATGTACAATTTTAGCGAATTCGCCAAAAAAAAAATAAATCATTCTCCTTGTGAATCATAAAAACCCAAACACATCAAAGCATTAAATTTGTTAACATTTAACATAACATTTTTTTGACAGTGCCATTTAATTGCTACATTGTTGTGCCATTTAATTGTTTTCATCCTAAAATTATGCTCTTTTTACGGTAATAGTGTAATTAAACATTTTTAAGAATTTAAAATGCAATTTGTTTTTTTTTTATTTGAATAATTTTATTTTTGTTTCTTTTGTAGTTTTTTTTTTTGTCCTTTTTTTTTTATTAAATATAAATATTATATAAGTTTTATGTTTATATTATACTTTGTATAGTTAATAATTATACAATTATGATTATAATATTATAATAATGACCTTAATATTATATTCATGGTAATATTTTTTTTTTCTTTCACTTTTTTTTTGTTTTTCTTTTTGAAATTTTTTAATATTTCTGTTAAATTGTTTTGTTCATATTTTTTTTATAATTATATATATATATATATTTATATATTAAATTAAATATAATTTAATTATTTTATACTGTTTACAGTAAATGAAATATTTTATATAATTATATTATGATATTATTTAATTAAAAAAAAAAATGTATGCATTTTTTTTTGTTGTTTTTACAAATTAAATTTGAATAAATTTTTAATTTAAAAAGAAACATAGGTTTTTGTAATATTATATATAATAAGTTAATACAATAATCAAATATATTTTACAGAGAGTTATAATTAAATTATAATTATTTTTCTGTATATAATATTCAAATAGTTGTTATACGTATAATAATAATTATTATAAATAAATTTTTCATAGTTTTGTTTTTTTTTTTTCTTTTTCTTGCTTTAATAATAAAGTATAGCACAATTAATTTAATTAATTAATTTTATTTAATAAAAACTAATTATTTATTTATGAATAGGTAACATATTATATGATTAAATTAAAATTTTAAATAGCAATAAAATATTATTAAACATATTTTTTTTTCTCATAATTATTTTTATAGATATTTAATGATCATTTGTGTATTTTGAGATTTTGAACGCATCACCGATTTGCGTTGCTTTTAAAATCGCTATATTATAAAATCGATTTTTTGTTTAGTTGTTCTTAATTATTTTTTCTTTTATGAATTAAAGTTTCTGTTTTTTAATATTTTATAATTAAAAATTAATTTATGGGCGAATTCATTTCATTTTTAATATTTTTGTTTCTTTTTTTGTTTTAATATAGATTTCATTTTTTTTTCTCAGAAAGTACATTAATAATCTTTTTGTTTGCGTTTTGTTATTTGTTTTTGTTATATAATATAAACATATTATTATTACAATTATATATATATATATATATATATATATAATACTTAATTAATATATTTTTGTTTTTCACTACAATTTAATAAAATTAATTATAATAAAAGGAATAATGTATATATTCATTTTTTGTTTGTTTTTTTTAAATTATTATACAATTTTTATTAAATAATTAAATTCATTTTCTTTTTTTTTTTGTTTTTGATCTTATTTTTTGGTTGTTTTATTTTATTATAAACATTATATTTTCATTTTATATTGTAGATATTTTGGTCAATCGATGTATTTAATTTTAATTATTATATTATTATATTGAATTATAAAAATTGTTATACATAATAATGGAAAATTAATATAAATAGAATAAAAGTTAAAAATATATTATAAATATAGATGTAGAAAAATTATAATAAAAAGAAATATAATTAAAAAAATATTGTTTGTAAAATTAAAAATATTTTAAATAAATTTGAAATTTTGCTTTTTTTACATAATGAAAACATAAGTTTTTTAAATTCAGTTTTTTAGTTTTTCTTTTTACTTTTCATAAAATTGATATGTTAATGTATATATAAGTAGTTAAAAATTTTGTAAGCCGTAAGAATTCGATTTTTAATTTATATTTTTTTAAATACATATTTTACTATAATAATTTTAAAAATTTATATTAATTTTTAGAAGTTTTTCTTTTTTTTTTTTTTTGTGTATAATAGCTTCCGTTTTTTAAATTATATTAATTATGAGTTAAAAAACCCAAGTTGTTTTTAAAAATGGAGATCATTTATAAATATCCAGCTGATTGACTCAGCAATTCAATTTGAAGAGAGAAAGAAGAAGGAGATAAATAAAGAAGAAGGAAATGAATAAAGAAGAGAATAAAATAGAGCGAAGAATTTGTATTGAACGTATTTGTGTTGTATTTTTAAAAATGTATTATAAAAATTTATTTTAAATTAATTAAAAAAAATTATATTGTAAAACTAATTTAATGTTGATTGAATTACAAATTGTATCATTTAGTTTGAAACGATCAAGCATATTTGATTTGAAAACAACCAATTCAATCAAACTAAATTGTATGAAAAAAAATAGAATTTTGTCCTATTTGTCATTCCAATTTTTTGACAGCTGAAACAAAAAATGAATAGTACTAAAATTTTAGATGTGTCGTAAGTGTGATCAGCAGATGTTTTTTTTTTTCAATTAGAATATTGAAAAAAAAATAAATAAGTGAAAGAAAATTTGATCAAATCAATTTTGATTTACAAACATTAATTCGGTTAGTTGTATGTTTTAGTTGTCCAATTTTGTTTGATTTGTAAACGCTGCCATTCATATTCTATTATTACAATTTATTAACATAAAAATTTTATTTTACAGAGTAAAATTATTAAAGTAAGATATTTGTAATTGATATTTGAAATACCAAATATAATTGATTTTATAAGGAATAGTTACATAATTTCAGAATTAGAAATTTTATATAATACGTAACGTATGCCTATAAATAGATTTGATTTTTAATGAAATACAAATTATAAAAATGTGAATTTATAGAATTATTATTAGTTCTTTTGAAAATAAAAACATTTAATTGAATTTTTGCTGACAAAAGACATGTCGTGGGCTATAATTGATGTGACCCGTCAATTGAGTTTGAACAGTTCGTATAGTTTAATGCAGAGAAAATTGACGAAAACCCGTCAAGGAGTACTTTAAAAGTGTTAATAATTAATATGTATAATATGTGTTAGGAATTACTGTATCAAAATTATAGAAAATAAAATTTAACTGTTTAATAAATTACACAAATTAGTAAATTAAAAAACTTCTAAAAATTTCTACAAATTTTTAAAATTAAAAATATATAGACCTAAAATTTTGTTTATTTTTTGTTTTATATTTTTTCTTAGCTTCTTTCAACTAAATTTATAATATATGTTCTTTTTTTTTTTTAATAATAATAATTAAATACAATTTATTGTTTGTTAATTAATTAATTAATAAATTTATATTTTAATAAATCTTTTATATAATAATAATAATAATTATTAAATTAAATAAAATTTTACATATTTTTTTTTTTTGTATAATATTTTAAAATGAAAAAAATTTTGTTCGGTTGTTTTTTATTTTAAATATCAAGTTTTTGATTTTTAATGTGCCAACTAAATATTATTTACTGATTTTATATTAATGAACATATAGCATATAAATATATACGTATACATATTATGTTACATACATATACATATATATATATATGTTTGTGAATATGTAATTTATATAATGTACAATAATAATAATATTTAGATGAATAGAAAGTTATACATTATAATTTTTAATGAACATTTTTTTATATGCAAATTATGAAAACATTTTTTTTTTTTATAATTATTATAATTATTATATATGTATATTTGTATATAATATATATGTATATCGTATTTATTATTTATTTTTTTTTTATTTTTTTTTTTTGGTTTTGTATATAAGATTATTTTTTTTTTTCTGTTTTTGTATCTAAATCTACAAATATTCAAAATATGAGTATACAATGTTTTTTTTTTTAATTTTTTTTTGTTTTCTTTTATTTTTTAATTATTTTTTTGTTCATTTGGGTTTTTCTAAATTTGAAATTTTTGTACTTGTTTTATTTCTTTTTCATATTTTTTGTCTTTTTTTTTTTTAAATATTTTTATTTATTAATTAATTAAATTTTATTTTTATTTTGTGTTTGGTTTTCTATGAAAATGAGAGATTTGTAGATTTTGTTTGTTTTTGTTTTTCATTTTATCTTATATTTTTTGTATTATAATTATTTTTTATTTAATAATAATTATTGTTTGTTTTTATTTGTTCTTATAATATTTTTGTTTTGTTTAAAAATTTATATGAAATGTATTTTTTGTTGTTTTTTATTTGTATTGGTTTTTTTTTCTCTTTTTTTTTTTATTTTATTAAATGGCTTAAATTGTTTGTTTACTTATTATTTTTATAATTATATGAAATCCTTTAACCGTTGGGTCTTTTGGCACATATGTTTGTTTTGTGTTTTTTTTTTTTTTATTTTATAATTTTTAATTGTTTACATTTTGTTTTTTCATATTATTTACCATTCTTTTCTTTATCGTATTTCTTATTGGTTTGTTAATAATTACAATATACTACATACTTGTATATTATTTGTAATATCTAAAAATTTTTTTAAAATTAAATGTTGTTTTTATTTTCACTTACATTTTTTTTTGTGTAATAATATTTTATTATGCAATTATATTTATGTATAAATTATGTATGTATATATATAATTTTTTAACTTTATATATAATTTTTATACATTACATTTGTTTTCATTTCTTTCGAGTTATACACGAAATTCTTTTAATTTTATTAAATTTTTATTTGTTATTTTATGTTAAGAATTTTATTTTAAGTTTTTCTGTGTATTAAAATTTAACATAAAATTACATAAAAAATATTATTTATTTATTTGTTTTTATTTTGTTGGCGTTTATTGTTTAATTTGTGAACCTGTTTCGTTTATATTAATTTTATTATTTTAAAACAATTTCATAATTCGCTTGTTTTCAATATTTTTATCTTTACATAAGCATTTATTATATAGTTAAGAATTTTTATATAGAGCTCCAGAAAGATTTTAAAGTTTGAAAATAATAAGTATCAGATTTTTAAGTTGATAAGTTGACAAGGCTTGTATAATTTTTTTATTAAACCAAAATTCCTATTGAAAAGAAATATTTTAATTAAATTTTTTGAATTCCTGAATTTTGGAAAATTTATAAAAATGAGATTACAATTTAAAGTTCTAGATGTATAGGAGAAAATTCTTGGTTTAAATATATTCTGCCATCGGGAATTGTTGGCAGAATACCGCATCGATACACAATTCAGCAATTGGAATTTAATATTGGCATGAATTCAGCATTATTGCGATTAAGACCTCAGAGATAATTATTATTAAAATTTTGAATATTATAATAAATAAAAGCAATCTAAAATTTATTATTTTATTTTGATTCAAAATGCAATCAAATTTATTATTTGAGAATAAGTTCTAATAGACTCCAGGTATATTAGTTATTTATAGGATACGTATAGAAGAAAATTAAATTATTAGTTTAATAAAATTAAATTTAAATATAAGGAATATTTTGTTCAGAACATAAAAAAAATCAATTTTTTTTTTAAATTTTTACTCAAAGGGTGTAAAATTTACGAATTATGAAAATTAAATTGAATTTTATTTGAAACAATATAGTAGAAATTTATAAATTATATAAGAAATTCTTCGATTATAGGAAGAAATTTTAAATTTCAATAAAATTATTTTAATTCACTTTGATACTTATTAGAAAAAAACTCTTAATCTTAATTTGAGCATTTAAGCACCCGTCTTCCTCATTTATACATTTTTGTAAAAGCTGTTTCTTATTATTAGTATCAGTATGTTTGTGTGTGTATTTATAAGGATTAAAAATAACTTAAATTATAATTTATTACATTAATATGATTTACTTTTTTTTTTGTGTTTGTTAGCGAGGAATTATAGAAATATTTTATATTATATAATATAAGCGTAGAAATTAAAAAAAAATTCTAAAAATTATTTTGATTTTTATTTAAATATTTTATGTATGTAAGTATATGTATAATAATTATATGTATTATATAGAATTTATATAAGAGAAAACAAAAACAAAAAAAAAAAGAGAAGAAAAAATTCACATCCATTTTGTTTCATTTTTTTTTATATAATTGTTGCGTTTGCTTTACATTACATACATAATTATTTATATAATATAGTTTGTGGGTTGTAATAACCGAAAGTGATAAAAATATTAAACGTAATTATTAATTGTTATAATGAAAATTATAAAATTAAATAACATTTAAAAATATGTATGAAATATTTGTAATGATATTTGTTTTTATTCAAATATAAAAATCAAACGGAAATAATCCCGGAAGACATTTGATTACAATTAAAAGAATAAATAAAAATTTAAAAATTATTTGAAATGTAAAATAAGTGCCAAGGTAGTAGTAAATTTTTTATATTATCAAGAAATTAATGTATTCCTACTAGAAAATATTAAATTCACGCTTTTCTACAATTTAATACAGAAGTATAATTTATAAATTGTAAGCTTTAACATATGAATAAGAAAAAAACTCTTTAATAAATAAATATTTTTTAAACAGGTTTAAACTATTAACATTTTTACATATATTTATATATATTAGATACGTTGATTAAATGTGATTGGATTTGATAAAAAATAAATAACTAAAAACTTAAAAAAAAAATTATTTTTTATTCTGTAATTTTTTTTTTTTTAATAGTACGCTGGGAATGGGTGATAATTTGATGGATTAGGTGTATGATGATTTGATGATGGTAAAACTGGTCTAACAGATGGATGATAATTTCCAGATGCAACTTGATGATATGCACCAAAACCACGTGCCATATGACGATTTTGTGCAACAGCAGCTGTTTCACCTAAAAGTCTTGATTGATCAGACCCTAATAGTCTATTATTTTGTTCCATTAATAAATGGGCGGTGGGATCGACTAATAAACGATGCTGATCAGCATTTGATGCTGCTAATAAACGATGTTGTTCTGCTGTCGATAATAATCTATGATGTTGTTCTAATGTTTCACGGCTATTATGTTGAATTTGTGATGAAAGAAATGATCTATTATTACCGACACCCATATTTGTATTTGGTGTCAAATCTAATGATACCATACGTAACATATCATGATGTGGATGACTATAAGGTAAAGACGGTGGTGGTGTTACAACATAATTAGCTGTTCTACTTAAATCAACAGATGTTGCTTGATCATGATCCTGATCATTCATTTGATCTGGTATCATATTATGAATTGATTGATGTTGTTGCTGCTGTTGCATTGCCAATTGTTCTTGCTGATGTTGTTGCTGTTGTTGATGATGTTGTTGTTGTTGCTGTTGTTGTTGTTCACGTTCTGAAAGAATATCATAAATATGATGATGATATCGACCTAATCCTATATTTGAACTATTTGTAGACGGTAATTGAAAATTATGATGATAATTTGTTCCAACTTGATTTGATCTAGATGACATATCTAATCCTTGTAAATCTGATAAGTCATTTGAAGTATTATTTCGGAAATCTGTTACATCCATATCTTGATTATTACTATATTTTAGTCCTGAATTTGTCATACTTTCGTATTTAGAATACATTAAGTCCATTTGTGATTGAGTAAATTTCATTCGCATCTCTTCTTGACTAGCAGTACTAAAATAAAATTTATTTAACATTTTTGAATTGAATAATTTATACCAAGACTATTTACCTATTTTGCGCAATAATACTATTTTCTTCATCACTAGATAATTGGTTTTGTGCAGATAAATGAGCGCGTTCTTCATCCCGTTTTCTGCACATTTCATTGTTAAAGTCATACCTTGGAATTGCTGGTGAAGAAGCTGGTGATATTAATTCATGTTCTGGATAAACTCCAGTTGTTGATCCTGCAGCTGACCTGCGATTTTGAATGGAAGGCAAAGGTGATGATCCTGATATGTTATTGTTACTACCATTGCCACCACTGCCGGAGGTATTAACCGAATTAGGCCCATTTCCACTTGGACCACCAAACATGGAATAATCTCTGCCTGGTGATATTACTTGAGGTGAAGGAGGTGTTTGATGATGGTTTGAAAACCGATCTGAATCACTAATTTGTTGACCTCGTGGAGTTGATCCTGCATCAACATCTATGTCATTATTACTACTAGCATTATTTGTATTGTGATTGTTAGCATTAGGGGTTTGTGCATCCGGCGATATATTACAAGAGCTTAAATTATTTGTTGTTTGATTTTGATTATTATTTGTAAACATTGGCAATGGTGGTATTTGCATTGGGAAGTTATTTAAATTCTTCATCATCTTAATTTCATTTTCTAAACTTTCAATACTGCTAATATTGTTGACCGCATTACCAGAACCTCCATTATCAGGACCTTCATTCGCAAATCGATTTGCTTCTACTTCCATTTGTGCATTAATTTCATTATCCGTATCTAAGGCAGAGTCATTTGGACACTACAAGAAAGAATTATATGTATAAGCATAATCTTAGTTTACTGTTCGAACATAAAACAAAAAAATTATTACGTTACTTACTTTTAAACTTCCCTCACTTTCCATTATATTTCCAACAGAATTCAGTGCAGCTTCTACTAACATGCTTGCCGAAGTTGAAGCAGAACTTACAGCCCCCGTTAATCTTGAGTTTGCGTTATTGTAGAAAGAATTCATGAAAGACTGAGTGTGATTCATTGGGTTCATATGCATTTGTGTTTGTTGGTTATCATTAGTATTCGTATTGAAATGTGATAATTGAGCCGATGGATTATGGGAATCTACAACATCTAAGAATGAAGAATTTTCATCTTCTTCATGAGGCATTTGATGGTGTCCTTGTTGTTGTTGCTGTTGTTGTTGATGATGCTGCTGTTGTTGTTGCTGCTGTTGTTGTTGGTGCTGTTGTTGATGTTGTTGTTGATGATGATGAGGTAAATGATGTTGT
This sequence comes from Condylostylus longicornis, assembly GCF_029603195.1. Taxonomy (NCBI): domain Eukaryota; kingdom Metazoa; phylum Arthropoda; class Insecta; order Diptera; family Dolichopodidae; genus Condylostylus; species Condylostylus longicornis. The sequence continues at coordinate 5,785,427 of NW_026577982.1, forward strand.
TCAACATTATTTATTCCCATAAACCGTGCAATTAAATCACGATTAGGTAAAATTTTATTCGCTACATCTTCTACAGTTTCATTATCTAATAAACCACTAGCGTTAACGTTTCGCATAGCTTGGTGTAAGTTTAATTGTTGCTGTTGTTGTTGTGCGTGCCTTAAATCATCGTCACTTATCCATTTTTTACTACCTTTACTCACAACCAAATTTTGACAGGCGGCACTAGTCGAATCACGCGAATTTGTTGAACCACTACCCATTCCAATAGGTCCATGTCTATAATTATTGTCATTATCATCAGGAAGCTCAGGTGAATCGTGTAAATTTGAAGGTAATTTGTTTCCGTTATCAGTATCTAAATTATTTACAGATGAAACAACAGCTGCCGCCGCAGCAACTGCTGATGGTGTGGTACCTAAACGTTGTGCAGTTGTCGATAGGAAAGTTTCAACTAAACTTAATTGGGCATTTTGTTTTCTTCTAGCTTGTTCTAAACGATCATCTTCAGTTTCGCCACATTCATCTAATAGGCCGGCAACAACTGATTGATTTAACATTTGATTGGAATTAGATTGTTGTTGTAGCTGCTGCTGTTGTTGTTGCTGCTGTGGATTCTGTTGCTGTTGCTGTTGTTTATTTTGTGTTGGCTTATTTTTTCTATACTTTCGTTTTCGCTTTGGCGCTTCTACCGCACTATTACTAGAATCTTTATTACTTGGTTGTGGTGGCAGTTGTGGTGGCGGTGGTGGTGGTCCACTACCAAACATAGACGTTAATTTTGATGATAAAAGTGATAAATTGGTTTCATTGCGACATAAATCTTTTATTGATTTGCCAGATTTTTTCATTGTTTCAAATATATTATCATCTGAAAAGTCACTATCGTTATTACTATCAAGAATACTGGAACTAAGGCGGGAATTTTGATCTTCAAGACTCTTCCTTCTACGTCGTGGAGCTTGTTCTAAAAAACAATGTTATTGTATTATTTAATATTATTTTGGTTTTTACATTTTTTGAAGAATTTAATTTTCAGTTTTACCTAAGAAATCTACTTTCATTCCCCCAGAATATGCATCAAATGTATATGCAACACTTCTTTCAATTTTTGGCATTTGTTCTTGTGAATAGTTATGTACTTTTTTATAATGAAATTGAAGACACTGTTTTGTTGTAAATGCAGCCGTACATTCATTTTCAGCACATCTAAAAATAAATTTATAAAGTTTAATAAAACTTTTTTTAAATAAATATTTCAATTTATTGATTTGCTTACTTAAATGGACGAACTCCAGAATGTGTTAACATATGAATTTTTAAATTACTTCGATTTTGAAACAGTTTCTGACATCTTGGGCAGCTAACAACCGTTGAGTTCCGGCTATGAACCTCTTTATTGTGTCTCTGAAGAGCAGCTCGCGATCCTAGAAGTTTTGAACATAGTTTACATTGGAAATCTCTTAAAACATCAGCCATATCTATACATAGAAGGGAACAGTTTTATGTTTAGAGGAATAAATTCATGTTACTTTTTTGTTTTCTTTTTTTTTATGCGAATTTTTTTAATGAAAAAAAAAATAAAATAAAATTAATAAAAATATAATTTTAACTTGTGTGTTTTTTAAAAATGAAAATGTAAAACTCAAAAATTTCTAAATGGTTGTTTTGATTTAAAATAATGAAATTATTTTGTGTATAAACTATGAAAGATGGGTACAGGGGATTTAGAGAAAGTGAAATGATATACTCATGCTTCAACATCAATTATATTGTATATATATATATATATATATTAATTATACATTTATACATTAATTACTAAAGTAACAAAATAAATTATAAATGATTTAACGAAAAGTTATTCTAATTAATTTACAAATTATTGGAATTTGATTTGAGTGTCAACATTGAGAAAGAACAATAATTTTTTACAACATATATAAAATATTATTATATAACATTTATTTTAAAAATTTTTAAATATTTATTATAATTATATAGTTATTCTAACGTAAGTTCCGCATATTCGAGAAAATACGCAATCTTATCAATGAATCTTTGACAGAAGTTTTGAAATTTAATGGACTCTAAAGAGTAATTTTATCTCCAATAGGAAATTTTAGAGTTTTTTCTTAAATCAAATTTAATGGAGCAAATCAGCCAAATTGTATTCCTCATTGATTATTAAATCACCGTCAAATGTATACCGGGTTGAAATGCCCTACAATTATTATTATTAATTCTAAAATGCCGAAATATATTAAAAAAATTAATTTTAAATAAAACGTACTTGTAATTTTAAAATTTTGTGATAGGTTATGAATTACGGCATACTTTTATATCAGTAATCACAGCATGCAAAATCATTTAACTCTCATTATTATAAAAATTTAGTTAGCGCGTTGAAACAAATTATATTTCGACAAGACGACTACGGACTTTTGCTGTAAGCGATGGATAATATAAGGTAACTCCTATTTGTAACAATTCCCTTTCAAATAATCAATATTTTACAAATTAACAGTCAATAAATTTTTAAATAATAAAGGACATATTCTTTAAAATACAATGTCGTGCACGGTTTTGTTATAAGATAATCAAATAATTTTTAATAAATTTAATTACATTAAATTGCTTCATCATTTATTTTACATAATCTTAAATCCTTACCATAATCTAATAAATTAAATATCTTCTTGTAAATTTTTATTATTTCTATTATAAATTTCCTTTTTTCATTTTATATTATAAACTTCTTTTGCTCAATTCCTATAAATCCCCTTATACTTGTTGAGCAGGAACAATATTCATGACAATTAAATGTCATGATCGCAGCTGGTATATATACATGTACATATATATTTAACCAGTATACAATATAAAAGCAACAAAAAAAAAAAAAAACAAATACTACAATAATTTTTAATCCCAAACTTACCACTGTGCATTCTTTTAATATGAATTTTAAGTTTTTGAGGTTGACAAAATTTCTTTCCACAAAAATCACAAAGCGGTCGTGTTCGTTGTGGATTTGCACTACAACCATATGTTCGATGCATTTCCAAATAATTAAGACGAAGAAAAAATTTTGAACAAAACTGACATTGATATGCACCTCGACCATCGTGCATTTGGGCGGCATGCTTAACTAAATTTTCCTTACCCAATACTGCTTCACCACATATTTTACAATGATATTTTCTGATTGTTAAACTAAATGATGGATCATGGAAAACTGAACAATGTGTTCTATAATGTAATGGATGATCAAATTTAACGTTACAACCACCGCAATCTAAAAAAAAATAATAAGAGAATTAATAAATGAAAAGTTAACTGGTAATATTTGAGGTATTCCAAAATTTTTGATGAACAATACTTTCAGAAAGAACATGTATATATATTTTTTACATAAAAAAAAAATCTTATAGCTTTGCTGATGTCTCGCAACAATTTGAAATTTAAAAATTCTAATGGGTAAAATTTATTTTACCCAATGGGGTGAGATAAATAAAATTTGTTTTATCAAAGACATTGCGAATATACTTGCATGCGTAGTACTGGAGTGCATGTGGTATTAAAAAAGCAATTTAATTCATATTGGAGAGAGTAAAAATATTTACATTCTCAATTTTTAACTTAAAATCCGAGACTCTAACCATCTCTCTTTTGTTTTTAAATCATATTTCTTACGTATAAGTCTGGCTACACTTTTATTTCTAATTGTATACTTTAAAAGACTAAAATCCATTAATATAGAATAAAATTCCAATTATTGATATTATTAAAATTTGTTACTTTCATTTTTCAAAGCCAAAATTTGATTATTTATTAAGCAGTATGAAAAAGAAAAATAAAAAAAAAAGTAATTTGTCTTAAAAAATATTTACCCTTTAAAAGAAAATAAGAAGCAATTTTTGACCCTCCTAACGAAAGTTTTCATAGTGAATGACCCTTCAGCAATAGCTACTACACTTTCATTTTTCATTATCCTTTTTTTATAACATAATTAATGACTTTATTATAGAAAAAGTTATTCAGATTGAAAAATATTTAATCAATCGTTTCATTGTACGAATTCCGTCTATTGAGTTGGTAATAAAATTGCAATTTTTGTTTTCTATTCGAAAATTTTTAAAATTATAAAATTTTAGTGTGATATAAAATCTCAGACGATAACATTTTTAACAACTATTCTTTACTTTATGTTACTTTAAAAATTGTTTTAAACTTGTAAATTTTATAGTCTTGCAATATTTGTAAAGAGAAAGAGAACGTGTACATCTTTTTCGTTGTTTAAACAAATTTTCGATATAGGAACTTTTATGTACTTACTTGTTTTATCCCAGTGTTTTTTACGCCACGATGAATTACAATCATCACTCCAGTATAAAAGTTCACAGCCAATTGGTATTTCATTGGTGGTAACAAAATATGCTTTTCTATCTATCGAAACCAAATTAACATTACGTTCTTCATATTTTTTAGCAGGACGAATATATCTTAACCAATTTGAATATGTTGGATCATTTGCTGATATAAATTCTGATTTTGTTCCATCATGCGTTTCAAATACATATTTCATATTACAATCTTCTGAAATATCATTATTTTGAACAATTTTCCCTATTAATGGTCCTAATCTCATATGTTTTGGTAAATTAATTTTTGTATATATACCAATACAATTTGTTTCATTATTATTTCTATTTAAATTTTCATCACCATCATCATCAATACAATTATCATCATTCATATCATTATTTAAAATAGGCCTTAATTCAAATTGAGGTGGTAGTGATGCTTCAGCAAATATTGGTAATTTATTTGGTAAAATATTTTGTAATTCAGCTTTAATTTTATTTTTTAAACTACGATTATTTGCATTTTTACTATTATCTAAATCATCATCTTCATCATCATTATCATCGTCTTCGTCATCATCATCATCGGCACCATTTAAATCATTTGCTATTGCATCAAGATTATTTCTAGCTTCTTCAACAGCACGTTCATTCTCTTTTTTAACAATATACTCTTGAAAACCAATAGAATCAACAATAAAATCTTTACAAATTCTATATGGACATGTTTCAAATTCATGTGCTATTGTACAATCTCGACATGATTGTTTCAGTCTAATTGTATTAAATTTAATATCATCATTTAATTCTTCATCTTCACCTTCTTCTGGTTCATCTTCATCTATTTGATCATCATCATCATCTTCTTCATCATCTTCATCATCAATTTCAGTTGTACCGTTAGCAGCATTTGCAGCTGCTTTCATAGCTATGGCTTTCAATAATTCTTTATTATCTTCGGTTTCATTTATTCGACCGTTCAATGGTAATTTTGTACGTGATTTTTTCGTTTTTTGTGATTTTGAACGATCTCGTATTCTAAAACCATTATTATCAGTTCCATTATTAATATTTATTCCACCAGTAACACTTCCACCATTATCATTAATATTTTCATCATCATCTTCTTCATCATCTGATCTATTATAAACTTTATATTCTTTTGGTTTTTTAAGACATAAAGCTCCACGAAAACTACTATCATTATCCAATTCATTATTGGCAGTCTTCTGTTCTAATTCACTTTTAATTTTTTCTGCTATCCGACAATCTAAAACTTCTGGTAGATTTTCATCATTTATACTATGATTTGATAAATTTGATTTAGAATCTTGAACTGCAGTAGTACCACTTGTTGTATTATTATTATTATTGATAATATTATTGTTATTGGTGTTATTATTATGCTTTTTACTAGATTTTGTTACACCAAATTCTGAGAATTTTTTTGATTTAACGAAACCATTTAATGATGCATCTTGAAATTGAACACGTTTTTGTTTTTTCGATGCTGACGATGATCCCACTGATGAAACATTTTGTTGTGAAAAATCTATATTATCGGATGCAGAATGCTGAGATGTATCAAAATCTTTGGCACTTAAATTTGGTTCTAATTTAAAATTGGCAAATGGTTTTGATGGAAGGCTAAAATAGAATTAAAAAGAAAAATTGAAAATTAAATTAATTTCAAAAATTTAATGATTATTTTAAAGTAATGCTATGACTAATATAAGATTTAAATAAATTTCATTTGTGACCCAAATTTGAACAACTGAAGTGAGCAGATAACATAAGAAATATTGTGATTTTCCTATTTGAAATAGTAACATTGTGTTAGAATTCCTTCTTTTAATTCCAAACTCTTTGGAAATTCACGCAATTTAGCAAAAAGGGATTTTCCATGAAAATTAGGTTAATATCGTCATAAGTTTCGAATTTAAAAAAAGGTTTTATTCATTTTTATTAAAAATATGCCCATTAGTGCAATTAACTCCTCCAAATAATCAGATTTTTCTTAAATCATTCCATTTTTATGCATGAAATGTACAGAAACTCACATTTAATTTAAAAGTTTATTTGCCTTTCACTTATTTCTCTTCTATATCACCTGGTGTATTCTTATATTACCTTTAAAAAAAATTTCAAAGCCAAGACATTGATCATATACATGTTTACATATATACATTTATATTTTCAAATAGAAATGATAAGAGTTTATAAATTTTATAAGATACCAAATCATTATCATTATTCTTATCATCACTATTAAAACAAACAATCAATATTATTTATATACCATTTTTGATTATTTATACTAAGTTAAAATCTCACTTTAAGAATAAATATAACTGGTATTCATTCCACTTGCATAGAATAAAAATCGACCATATAGAATGTAGGAAAAACATGGGAAGAAAAAGAAATGGCAAGAACAAAAATATAATTAAAGTGGGAGAAAAGGATATGAAAAAAAAAAATTAGTCTCTCCATAAAACCAGAAAAGAAATGAAAAGAGGAGTAAACGAAAAGAAATACTAAAAGTTTACGCAAAAAATTATTTTTTCATTCAAAATACGACAATAACAACAACAAAAAACTAAAAAATAATACATGGAAGTAAAATTATTAAGGATTAAGGATTAAAAAGGAAAAAGAAAAAATTTGGGAATAAAAAAAAAAAACAAAAACAACAAAAATTTACTCCCTTTAATTTATTTTATTGCAAAAAATTTTGTTCACTTTTCTTTTCTTTAAGGATAACAAAACCGAATTGAAAAAGGTGCGTACATCCCTATCTAAAAAAAATATATGTATAACAGAAGAGCTAATAAAAAATCCTTTTTGCAAATATCAAATAGTAAAGAGATTGTTTTTCTTTTTCCCCAATTTTTTTTATTTTGTTTTCTTTTAAGAGAAACTTATAACAAAAGTCAAATTCAATATAATTCCAATATATCCTTGCAGTAAAAAAAAAAACAGAAAGCAGAAAAAAAGAATGCGAAAGAAGAAAACAGAAAATGAAGAAGAACAAGGTTCCTTTGTATTACGAAAAATTTTTTTTTTGCTTTTGTAAATTAGATACGATATGGATGTCTTATCCAGCAATATTTTTGCAATCCTTATATATTTTGTCTGTTATTTCAAAGTTTAGTCAAAGAGTTAAGTGTTATAAACTCATATATTTACTTTAAGTCAAAGAATAATCGCAACAATAGGAAGAATTTGGCTTAAATGTACAAATCTAAAGTTAACAGTTGGTATTTTTTTATAATAACGTGTGGAATATGCCTCTTTGCTTAGAGATTCCACTGTGTACCCTGGAATAGATATTTGCATGCCTATTTTATTCGTTTTCCGGTAGTTTACCCGATTTCTATGGATGTTTTGGAACATGTTACGAGTATATTTATTCAGTAAATACAATTTTTGAATAATTTTTAATTAGAAAGTAAGAACGACACATAGCCGAAATAACCCGAAATAGCCCGAAATGGTGGGTTTCATTCAAAACTAAGTATTAGAGAATTGAAAAATTTGTTAATTGAAACGAAATTGAAACGTGATCATATTTGAATTTCGAAAAACATTATGATAAACTTCCCAATTACAAATATCAGTAAATTAATGTAGTTTTCAAGCAGAAAATTGTGGGACGAACCAAAAATTCTAAAACTTTTAATATGCAAATATTTTTTTTTTTCTTATAAATATTTTTCTTCCATCTCTTGATTTAAAGATGGAAAAAAATTTATTATAAAAATAAAGAAAAAAAAAATAAATAATAAAAAAAAAATGGAAATAAAAAAAATTCTTGTCGACCATTATCCTTTTTTTTTTGGTTTTGTTTTTTTTTATCCTTTTAATTGATTTTTCTTTCCGTTTTCTTCAATTTTTCTCTATTTTTTTTTTTTGTTGAATGTACAGAGTCAGAATGGACTTGAAGCTTCTGTATTTTATGTAATTTTATAAAACTTATATACGTATGTACTCAGATTGTATGTTATATAACAATTTTTCAGTATATTTTAGCTCTATTATTTCAGGTTCTTGAATTCATAACATTCGTATTTATAATAGAGAGCTCTATATGTGTACTACAGTGAAAACAGTATATGAAAAATATATTTTTTTAGATAAATAACATGTATATCTAGTATATTTTTAGTTAAGGATTACAAGAACTACACAAACACAAAAAAAAGGTAAAATATTATAAAGCAATGGAATGGAATAAATAAATAATAATTATAATAAAAAATAATAAGAATAGTCAAAACAATTACAGTACACAAATATTATAAGACAACAAAAAAAAAAATAATACTCAAACCTACCCACTATCCCTAAACCATCCTGTACAAAATAAAAATAAAATAGAAAAAAAAAAAATTAAGAAAAAAAAAGGGAAAAAACTGAAATTATCATCATATCTCGCTTTTATAGCCTCGCTTCGTATGAATTTTAAGTGAACGTATAAATTTTTTTTTTTTTTTGTTTTTATTTGAATTTAATTTTTCTTAGGGAAGATTTTGCGTTTTAACATAAAATATAAAGTGGAATTTGTATAGAGATAAACTGGAAATGAAAAGTGGGACATCAGCAATATTTTAATATTTTTGTACATTGTTGCCCTTTTTTTTTTGATTTGAAATTGGTAGTGTATTCCTACCAGTAGTGTTTTGTTCTACGGGATGAATGTTCTACACGATAAATTATAGAATAAATATTTTTGGAATATCTACAATGGAATAGACTGCAAAAAATACTAAAAGTGTATAAGATATATAAGATGTAGATCTATAAAAAAAATTAAGAATTATTATCTAAATTTTACTGGATGGTATAAAAAATAAAGGGTATTCTTATACAGGATATTAGAATCAGTATAGAATATAATAATTTATGTATATTCAGAACCCAAGAATTTGAAATGAGATGATTGCGTTTATATTGTATACCGTAAAGGAAGATGTAATTACTAAAATTTTCTAAAATGAAACCTCTAAATCTAGTTGGTGTCTGTGAATATTAATAGTGTTGTTAATAATACTGAATACTTTGAGGTTAATTGCTTGCTGTTTTCTTTAGGAAACACAAAAAGGAAGATTATATCAAAGTGAAACTCTTATTTTCTTAAATATGATCATTTTTATTACTTTTCTAATTTAAAACAAACTAGAAGAATTCATATTTCTGAAAAAATTGAGGTATAAAAGTGCAATGGGTAAATCATTTTTTTAAAATTATGATTTGGTAAACGGAATTCATATAATAAGATTGAAGAAAAATGAAGTGAATGCAGAGGCAAATGGGATAGAATTACAAACACCAGTACAAATATGAATTGATTTTCAGAGATATGAAAAATTTCAACAAATACCTGGTTAACCTTAACTGAATAAATAAAGGTAGATTATGAACTACTAAAAAATCTCAGTAGTTCATAATTACCTCATTATTTTAATTCCTATACATGCATATTATATAAAATATATTTTAAGTACTTCCAATACATTTTAAGAGCAATCAAAAAGTTTTATACAAATAGATCATTTTCTTCGAAATGTGGAAGATTGATATTGACTGAATAATTTGAAATTATCTTATAAATTTTATGTATCTACATTTTTTTATTGTAAGTGGTCAGCTAATAAAACAATTTTTTTTTTGTATTATTCCTTGAAAGTTTTCCCATCAATTTCATGGTTGGAAAATTTCAATGATATTATGTACCAATACTGTTATACATCTTTGTAAACCTTCCTCCTTCACATGTCGTATACCACTTTTTTTTTTTTCAAAATTAAATAGAAAAGAAAGCGAGTGTGCAATAAAAATCAAAACCAAAACAATGAAAACGAAAATAAAAAAAAAATAGTGAAATTCTCTCCGTCACTTTCCTATTTTATTTATTTTTTTTTTTTTTTTTTGATATTTTTACAAAAATAATTTTCTATTCTTTTCACAACTTTAAAAATAATATGAAAGCATCCGTATTGTTATTCTATTAACAGAACAAAATTGTTAAAGTGTTGATAGCAAATATAAGAGTAAAAATAAAAAAAAATAAAAACCTTCAAGAGTCTGCCTTTCTCAAAATAAACCCCCAAAGTTCATTAATATTATATAGGAAAAAAATGAAACTATTGAAAGAAAAGTTTAATAATAGAAAAGAGAAGACACAAAAAAAAATGTTACGAACCTTTCGGCAGCAGTATTGTTTGTTGTTGTCTTTGTTTTTCTTTGAATTTGTGTTTCAGTATACACATAAAATTATCGTTACATATTATGGCAATTTCTTGATATTATAAACGGTTTAAGAATTTAATTTGTCAAATAGCACATTCCCTATTAACAATTTAAGTATAGAACTTATATTTACAAATCTTTGGCTCCATGTAATAAAATTGATCTATTGAAATAATTCGCTTATATAGTATGGTATAAGTAGACAATCGAAAATTGAGATTTTGGAAATTTTGAGGAGGAATAATAACTCGAAAGAAATTTTTTACTAGAGTGAAATAAAATATGCATTCATACGGTGCCTAAGAGCTATATTTGAAATTTAATTACATACAAAGGTACATTATTATTTAATTCGCCGCGTGGGAGAAGAACTCGCCTGAAACGAAAAATATAGCTTGAGTAAAAGGTAATTTAAAGGGTCAATTCAACAGCTGTGGACATTTGCTTGTACATGGTTATTTATTTTGTTCTGATAAAAAAAAGTAATTTCTGAACTTTCTGCATTTACAGAATTTAAAAATTGATTTTGATTTGGTTACAGTTGAAGAAATTGCTTATAGAGAACTATTACTAGGAAGATGGTGTTGGCGAAAAAATTTTATATCAGACAGCTGGGAAGAAGGAGAAAACCTAACTCTTTGGAATGACTATTCAACTGACTATTCATGGAATTCATGTTGACCTCTTACATTATTTATGTGTTTCAGCATATTCGCGAAAATGATGAATTGGCTTAGTTAAATCATTCGAAAACCTTAAAGTTGACTTAATCAACATTCCATTTACTTATACACAAATTACGTCTATTCTACATACGCTACATACATAAACTCTAATATATTCATAATTGAATTTAGATTTGGTATGGAATAAAGAAAATTTCTCGTTCCTTTTTTTTTTTTTTGTCATTTTTCTGCAATATCCTATACAATATTGAAGTTTATAATGATCCTTGTTTTTATTATTATGTCTTGGAATCGTATATGTTACTAGTATATATGTATATATAACAGTAAAATTAAGCTATTGCGAAATTTACTTTTATTACTTTTTTACATTCTTTGTTTTTTTTTGCATTTCTTTTTCATTTCTTTCTCTCACTCTCTCTCTCACTCCTTTGTTCTCTATAGAATATTTACCATCTATCTCTTCTTTTCTTAATAAATATACACAATTTTTATGACTGTACCAGAACTCTTTCAATTATTTTCTATTTATTTTTTTTTTATATTACATTTTATAATATAATTCTTTCTTTTTCTGCATATCTCAGCTTCTATTGTCTCTTTCTTACTTATTTAATTTTATTTATTTATTTATTTTTTATTTATTTATTTAGTTTTGTTTTTTTTTTTTATTAATACGATGAAAGTAAACGAAACGGATGACGAGGCGAGCTTTGTTTTTTTTTCTTTTTTTTTATATTATTTTTTTTTAATTTTTTTCCCTTTTGTTTCTATTTTATTTATTTATTTTATTTTATTTCATTATATTTTTTTCATTATATCCTTTTAGTTTGTATATATATATTTTTTTTTCTTATTGCTTAAGCATTTATAGTTAGCATTAGTAATAGGAAAAAAAGTAGAAAAAAAAATGTAATAATTGTCATAATATGTACGTATATTTCGAAAAAGAAGAAGAAGCGAAACTGGGAAGATAAGTAAATCCTCCCACATAATGGCTCCGTTTATTTTTCTAATATTTGCTCTTCACATTTATTTGTTTTATTTTTTTTTATAATTTCGTTTTAGTTCCAGTCATATAAGCAAAATGGGGGGGAAGGGACGAAAAAATAATGAAGAGGAAGGTCAAAGGATATAAAAATATTGACTATAGAAGCAAGTTAAAGAAGATCAATTTTCATTACAACTATAATACAATTATTGTATAAGAAAAGTGGAAAAAAAGAAGAAGAGCAAATCAAATTAAAAAATTGGATTTTTTTTTCCTTTGGTTTTTAAAACACACTAATAGTCGTTTTTATCTTTAAATAAGTTTATTTTTTTTTCTTTGTTTTTAATTTTATCTTAAAATTCTTAATGGATCTAATATTAAAATCCTGTGATATTTATATAATTTTAAGTCTATAGGAATTTCAAGGATTATAATGAGATTTATACTTCAATATTGGTGTTTGATATGAGTAATATCAGTCATGTAGAAGAAGTTATTTTAGTTGAAAATTTCTTAAAATCTTATCTATAAAATGTTTTTTAATCTCTTTATCTTTAAGGTATTGGAAGGTTGTAATTTAAATTTTAAAAATTTAATTACGATGGTATTCAGTTACATTTATAAACTTCATTTTATATTTATTCCTATAAGCTTTCACTTATTAAAGATAAGTTAGGTTAGGTATGAGGAATTCAAAACTAATCGGCTAGATTCGGAAAATATTTCAAGGCAATGTTGAATCTTACTAGTTCCCCATAAAATAATGTTCAGTGGCCATAGTTTTCATTGTGTAATAGGTATTGGAATAGGTATGGAATTGATTTTAATTTTTCGTTTTTGAAGCTATTGTTAAAAATTTCTCTCTAACTTTAAATATCTCTTTAACTCTAACTGCTAAAATTGAATATGTTTTGATATTCTTGTCGTCCATTACTCTGAATTACATTTACTGAAGTTTTTGTACTTATTGCTACAATTTATTCGTCAAAATAATTTTTATTTATAATTTTACATTCATGGCTACAATTTTGTGGCATTTGTAGCTCATGTTTTAGTTTTTCACTTAAGAGTTAAATTTTGAGCTAAATTTTTTTGGTGTTTAAATACCGTAGTTACTTATGTCAAAATTATTTAACTGAAACTGAATGAGCTGCTTCAACATTCGTCTTTACTTTTTAGTCCGGTCCGATCGCGTAAAGGTGAGAAAACGTTGTGTCTTTTCTTTACGTTATACTTAACATGTGGGATAATTTCAAGAAGATAATGAAAGTCTCCATATAAAGCTAAATTAAAAAATCATATAATTTGGCAAATTTTTTCAATTTTAATAAGCCAGCATTTATTACACAAACTTATGCGTATATTTTAAGTTATCTAAGTTTAAAAGGTTTCATTGTATTCGTTTTTCTTATATTTCAACATACATAAATTTGGAATATACAAATGAATATAAAATGGTATATCAGGACGAATTGATTAAATTATGTGCGTTGAAAAGAACAAGTTTAACAAACACTCATAAACTTATATAAATTGCCTTAATATAATATGACATATACGAGTATGTCGGATTATAATCAAAATTTTATTTAAGTATTTCCAATTAAGTACAATTCGATTCGACGACTGTCAATTCAAAAAATATTATCAAATCTATAATGAAATCTATTCAATTTTATTAAATATGCTTAATAAAAAATGTTATAAAATTATAGAAAAATTTTTCATATAGGTTAATGACAATTAATATAAAGGCAGCAAAATTTTGCTGGTTTTAAATGAAAATTTGGCGAGTAGAAAAAATTCTCATGATGAACCTAAATAATATTTCCGGTTCTTGGATAATACAATAGTTTTGAAGGCATATCCCAAAAAAAAAATATAAAATTATCATAATGCTTTTATAAATTTTGTGGGTAGGCCTGTAATTATTAATGTGGCTAATACTATGTGATTTGCACTGCGTACAAGTCCTTTGAATTAAAAATTCTAAATTTATTAATTCTTTGCTAATATAAATTCAATTTTCAATTGAGTAGTAGCGTTTGAGTTTAAATTGTTTAATTTCTGTAAAATTCAATTTCAAATATAAAGTAATCCAAGTAAAAATTCATTCTTTGGTTATATAATAATGCGCTACACTTAAATACTGCCTCAATATAGCAATACAACATGTTGTGACGATGTTGTTGTAAAGGAGAAGAAAAAAAAATTAAAAAATCTTAGTAAAGCCTTGGAAAGAAGAAAAAAAACAAAAACAGAAGTAGAAGAAATAAAAATAATAATTTTTTTTATTAATACAAGGATGATTTTTTTTTCCCAACTTGCAATACATATGCATTAAAATGTTACTGTTATTTTATAACGGAATGAAAAAATTACAGTAATGCAAGTAATTTTTGTTTTATTTTTTTTTTGCTTTCTTGCTTATGGACGTCTTTGTTTTTTTTTTATTCCACCATAGTATAACTATGTGTAAGTTCTTTTTTTTTCATTATTTTTTGTAATTGTATACGTTAGTGAAAATATCCTGTAGATAAGAAGATTCGAATATTGTTATAAAATTATATAAATAGAAAAGAATATGAAAGAATTAAAAAAAAAAAAATTTTTTTTTTTAGTTGTTGCCGTCGTCGTACTCGACGTCGTCCTCTTTTACATACGTGTGTATGTATTTTCTGTTTATTTTAGTTCCGTTCTAATGAATTTCATTAATCCTGCAACTATACATTATGAAATAAAGTAAAAATATATGAAAATTCTCATGATGAAATCAACATTAATGTATTTTTTATGATATTCTCTATATTATACGCTTGTATGTATGTTAGGCAGTATATATACGCGTTGATTTTCCATGTATATTTTTCATTCCCATTTAATAGAATTTACACGCAATTTTTTAATGTGTGGTATTTACTTAGTTGAGCAAGTTTTTTCCATTACGATTGTAAATTACAACAAAAATAAGTTGGTATAGAACAAAAAAAAGAGAAGAGAATGAATTATTAAAAAAAAGAAAACATATTAATGCAGCAGCTTCCTTTGCAGTTAAAGTTCCCTAGAAAGTTGAATATAATTATGTACAAGTATAAAGATATATGTAGTAATATTGTTTTTACATATGTGTTAGGTATACGTTAAAGTTATTGAAGTGTAAAGAAAAAATGATATTTTTTTTTCCTCTTTTTTCTACTATGAAATTTTCAAAAAGATATTAAAAATGTTTGACAAATCTAAAAACGAAAGAGCTATGCAGGGAAATTAAAAGAAACTAAAATTTTATCACGATAATTTAGAAAGATGGTTGGTGCTTGAACATTTGCTTATTAATTTATCATTGTAAGTATTTGACCAAACCACAAAAGGCCTCAAATATATTAGGACCATAAATAGACTGAACAAGGGTTCTGAAGTGAGTAAGTAGATAAAATATAGTCGGGATCGATTACGATTTATTCAGGGTTTATCAGAACGCATAGAAAAATACAAGACAAATATATATGAATACATAACATGTGAATATTACCGTTCTATTGTTTGAGAAAGCCCATTTTTCTACTAATTGCAATATCAAATAGCTCATTTACTTTTTACGCACGGGAATCACCTGGCAGTTCGGAAATAAATTACAAAGTTTCGAATATGCCGATGTTGTTATACTACTGATTCACTCGGCTGAAGACCATCATAAGGCCATCATAAATAAATTGGCTGAGAAAGTAGAAAAAATCGGTCTTAAAAATAAACATAGCAAAACACCAAACTGATGTGAATTAACAATACGATTCAAGCCCCCCTTCACATATAGCATACCCTAATTGAAGAGACATCAGAATTTGAATACCTGCGTGTCAAAAAAAAAAATGGATATGGGGGGAACCACTAAAGATATTGAGCATAAAATTGTTAAGGATATTTGGGAGGCAGGTTGTGGGCATTCTGCAAGTCAACTTATATAGCACGCGACACCAAAATAAGAATATTCAACGCATGTGTCACTGTCGGTGTTGCTTTACGGAAGAGAAACATGGTTGCTTTCCACAGCTCATATGCAAAAGAAACATGTCTTCATTAACAAATGCCTGAAAATCATATATAGAATATTCTGGACGATCATGAACACAGGATTATGGGTGTTGACGAATCAGGATCCAATAGAGATCCAAATAGGAAAGAGAAAATTAAAATGGATTGGTCACATTCAAAGACGCTCAATAACATCAGTTGTGCGTCAAGCTCTGAAGTGGGACCTGGACGAAAAAATGTTGGTAAGGTAAAAGAAATAAATCAATTCAGCAAATTACGTGCACAAATAGAGACATTGGCACAAAGCAAAGAAAATTTGAAAGGCCATGTTGAAGCCTCATGATCCCTAGCGGAAAAACAAAAAAATGTATATATGTCATTTAACTTAAAATTTTAAAGACAACTGTAGTGCTAGTGACGTGTGTTTAAATCTCTATGTATTTAACTGTATTTAACTATCTATCCATTTTGTTATTTTATAATTACATTATTCCACCATAAAGTTCTTATTTTCTAATATTTTAAAAAGATATTTTTAAAGACAATATACTAATAAATAAGTTTTAATTTAAAAAGCCGTCTGAAATCTTTCCTTAAGAGTATTTTCGACATATTGCATCAACAAGTCATTTTTAAAAAACTATTCTAAATTTTTTTGTTTTACTTCCAAAAAAAAATGTATAAAAAAAAGGTTTTTTCATTCTAATTAAAAAATAAAACTTTCTTTATTTAATTAATTTTAACCTTATTATCACAAAAATATTCTTTATCCTGTAATACAATTACATCATATAGAATATTTTATGTCCTATAATATTCATAGACATAGTCAAGTAGTTACACAAATAGAGACATAGATAAAATATTTTCTTTAAAGAAATTTGAGTATATGTGAGATTACGTATGGGTCCATATGTAGTAAAATTGAAGAATGAGAAATTTAATTTTGGGAAATTGAATTTCTTAACATAATTGAAATTCAAAAAGAACTAAAAATTTAAAAAAAAATTTACTTTAAATAGAATTTTAATATTACAAACAAAGAAAACACAATATATAACGGTATTTCAGGTATGATTTGGCAAAAAAATAAGTGGTAATAGAATGTAAGGAGTTGTCTTTTCCAGTAAGTAAAAGGGGATTATTGTATTTATTTTAAATACAGTTACGCTATTGTTATATCGAATTTCCGGGTAAACAGAACAAGATATTTCTCATGAATGACAAATTTTTACCTTTGGAAAATAACGTTGAATGTAAAATATACTTTATACACCAACAAAGTGGAACGAAAAAGTGCCTCAAAACTAGAACCTTCGAAATTAGTAATAACTAATTTTTACAAGAAATTATGTTGAAAAAAACTAATGGCAGCAATTAATTTTCCCGATTTTAATGTAAAATAAAATGTAAATAAAATTTCCTTTAAATCCAAAAACAAATTTATATTATTGTTCTAATACAACTTAACGTTCTTATATAATCTTTGCAAATATGTGAATAACCTTTAATATCTTAAAACTTTAATTAATTCATTAATTTTTAATCTTCGTTCTTCTTCTAATTAAATTTTATTGAAACTCGCATACATTTTTAATATTTTTCAATGTAAAAATTAATATATACATATTTACTTCATATATATAAAAGTAAACATAATGAAACTTTATACATATATTTTTAAAGATTTATTCACATATAAATTTTTCATAATTACTCTATATTATCCTTATATATTATAAAAGTTTCTTATAAGAAAATTATGTATACCTATTTCAAATTTAATGAATGAGCATATTTTAAAACCCAATAAATTTTTATTTTATGAATGTCTACTCTTTACAAATACAATGTATATATATATATATATAGAGATTTCCATAAAATTGATATAAAATCGAAGTTTTCCATATTAAATTAAAGTGCTCATAAATAAATTATAAAATTTCTCTATATTTCTCTATATATAAACACTTTTACTGTAATAATAAAGAAGAAAATTTAATTTAAGATTTTTCTTATTTCAAAAAAAAATTTTCAATTTAATCGAATTAATTATGTAAAAATAATTTTTTTGGAAAATTTAAAAGTGTATATGCTTTATATTTAAAGTCTTTGCGTAATATTGATAGTTTTTTCTTTAGGGTGTTTAACAATGTAAAAATATTGTCAAATTTATTGTGTGTTTGTTATATTGTTATATTTTATATATCTGTGAATTGTAAAAAATAGATAAAAAATATAAATAATTTTTTATTATATAGAAAATTTCAGAGAAAGATGATATTTTTAACCGGAGTTGAATAACAAGAGTAAAAATAAATGGTAGGAATTAATAGGTTACGTAATATTTACAGAGATTATGCTGTGCACACAATTTATTAGCATTCTTGATATATTATAGAAATATTAGGCAATACAATAATATACTGCTTCTATTATTTTAATTGGTTTGATAATATTGAAAAAAATTTAACAAATATTATGAAAAAAAGTTTCAGTTGGTGCTATAGGAAAATTAAAAAAAATTGCATATCTTTTGGGGCATTTTTTTTTTTTTTTAAAACAAAATTATTAATGAAAATACGCGTATTTCGACGAAATTACAAGTTAATAATTTCTGTTTTAAAGTAAAAAATTTAAAATTGATGTAGTAGCTAATTTAAAATAGCGTTTATTGTGGATTTTGACCTTTTTTTATAGAGAAGAACAGTAAAACAAAATATTTATCAAAAGTTTTATTATTAATATAAAATTCTAAGAAACGTGAATATAATTTAAAGAAGCTTTAATTATCTATTGAATCAACTATATATAATATAAGTAAAAGAAAATGATTTTCCGGAAAATTTTCTTGAAACATTGAAAAATTACGTTAAATTACAAAACAAAAAAACAAAAAAAAAAACAAAGTTGAATTTTTTCTCTTCATCTTTTCTATACTCTTATATTATTTTCTTAGAAATTTAAACTTCACATGCACACATACATACCTACGTATGTACACATTTAAAAAAGAATATTGAATTTAAAAATTTATCTTTAAAAACTTTTTTTATACCCTGCACTTCGTGAAGGGTATATTAACTTTGGTATGGAGTTTGTAACTACTTGAAGGAGCCATCTGCGGTATGGACATATATATATATTCTTGCTCAGCGTAAAATTCTGCGTCGATTTAGACATGTCCGTCCGTCCGTCCGTCCGTCCGTCCGTCCGTCCGATCGCACGATAACTCAAAAACGAATAATGCAATCAACACCAAACTTTCACAAGTTTTTTCTTTTGTGCCAAGGACGAACCCTATTGTTATTGGACTAATTCGGACAACGGGTTCGGGTAGCTGCCATACAACTCAAAGAGTTTATTTTAATTATTTCAAAAACTAATAAAGGTACAAATGTAAAATTTTGTATACATATGTCCAATTATATTCTACATATGCTCTAAAAATTCTAATGAGATAGCTGCACCGGTTCGGGTGGCTGCCATACAACTCCAAAAGCAAATTTTTTATAATCGGCAAAATAATAAAGTCAGATTCATGAAACTTGGCAGTCGTGTGTCCAATTATAGGTCAAAGATATTTCTGAAGTTTTTGTGGAATTGCTTGACAGGTTCGAGTAGCTCCCATACAAGTCCAAAAGCTTACTTTAAATATTTGGAAAAATAACGAAGTTAGATTCATGAAACTTGGCAGTTGTGTGTCCAATGATAGATCAGATATACCTGTGAAGTTTTAGTGGAATTGCTTGACAGGTTCGGGTACCTGCCATACAACTCCAAAAGCTAAGTTTAAATATTTGGAAAAATAATAAAGTCAAATTCATGAAACTTGGCAGTTGTGTGTCCAATTATAGATCAGATATATTTGCGAAGTTTTAGTGGAATTGCTTGGCAGGTTCGGGTACCTGCCATACAACTCCAAAAGCTAATTTTAAATATTTGGAAAAATAATAAAGCTAGATTCATAAAACTTGGCAGTTGTGTGTGCAATTATAGGTCAAAGATATTTCTGAAGTTTTGGTGAAATTGCTTGACAGGTTCGAGTGGCTCCCATACAAGTCCAAAAGCTTATTTTAAATATTTGGAAAAGTAATAAAGTTAGATTCATGAAACTTGGCAGTTGTGTGTCCAATTATAGATCAGATATATTAGCGAAGTTTTAGTGGAATTGCTTGGCAGGTTTGGGTACCTGCCATACAACTCCAAAAGCTAATTTTAAATATTTGGAAAAAAAATAAAGTCAGATTCATGAAACTTGGTAGTTGTGTGTTCAGTTATAGGTCAGACATATCCGTGAAGTTTCTATAGAATGGTTTCACAGGTTTGAGTAATTGCTATACAACAATGAAAGGTGCAGGGTATAATTCAATCGGTTCATACCGACTGAAACGTTTTTACTTGTTTTTCTTTTGAGTTTTTCTTTTATTTTTTTTTTTTAAATTGCCATCTTAAATTTAAAATAAGTTAAGAGGGAAAAAGTAAAATTAAACTTTCTTTGAAAAATTCTTTTAAAATAACTTTTTAATGAAAATAAAAAAAAAAAAAGAAAAAAATTAAGAAAATATGAAAAAGGAAGAACTTTTTGTTAAGGATTTTCTTTCTATTTTTAAAGTGATGCGAACTTCAATGTTAAGGTCAAATAAATATTTTCTTATTAAACATTATTATATGTACCTATACATGTTATATGTTTGTAAAATGATATTTATACTTTCATAATAACATTATTGTATAATATATGCAGGAATGATTGAATGATTGAATATTTTACTTAGGAAACATATTATAAACACAATATGTCGTACACTTTTAGGATTTTCTTAAAAAAATATCAATATAAAAAGAGAGGAATTTTAAAGAGGAATTTTGTTTGGGAAAGCCTACATGTCATATAGGATACCCTATATATTTACTAAATTTAAATTTAATATTATAATTTTTTGGAATTAAATTTATAAATTACGCTATTGAATATTTTCGAAAATGAATTCAATATTGGTTAACTATGCAAATTTTTTCAGATATTCTGAGTATTTTAATAAGATTCCAGTGTTCAATTATTAAATTATTAATTAAATAAATTTTTATAATATTGAAAATCATTTTGTTTATTTCAGAAAATTTCATCTTCCTATTGTCCTCCTTAAGCCTACATAATTTGTTAATTTCTTCGGATATGAATTTAAAAAGAAAAGCTCTAATTAATTAGTATTTTTTTTTTTATGAGGGTCAACCGAACCTTGAATACAAAATTGTTCATTAAATTTGCATTATTTAGTCCTTTATTTTTATTTGATTTTCTTTTTCATTACGATTGAAATTTAATTTCAAAATTTCTTAGAAAATTTTTGGCCCATTTTGGAATGTTTCAGAAAATTTTTGAAAAAATTTGTTTATTAAATTTCATATATACTTGCTGTTTGTCAAAAATTGTTCCCTATTTCCGATCGAAAGGTTTGAATTTTGAAAGCAATATTGGAAGATAGGGAAAAAATGGTTTCCCTAAAGAAAATTTTTACGCTTCCCGTTAAAGTAATGTGTTGAAATAATTTTGAAATAGTGTTTACTACATTCTAAATTACAGACAATATTTGGATTCATTAGTACTCATAGGTTGCAATTTAAATTTTCAATTTTAGAAAATCATGTTGAAAGCGAGAAAATCGACATTAATATTTGTTTTCTTACCAAATGGTGTACGTTTCTGATATATGGTGTAACTAATGTACTTTTAGGAAGACAGATTCAGTTATATAAGAATATAGAAATATAAAATATTATAATTGGTAAACATTGCGACTAGCTTGTGGTAAGTTTTGATAAAATTTCAAATTTGAGAATTTGGTTTTTCATCATTTATCTTTCAGAATTCAAGATTGAAGGTATTTTGTTTTAATTAAAACGCAAAAAAATGTTGTCATAGAAGGACAACAGATAAAAAGGAAAAACAAAATTTATGAGGTCAAAGCAAGCGCATTTTTCATATACTTTTGTACTTTTAATATTTTCCAGTTTTTTGAACAAATGTAAAAATAAAATCCAAATTCTTTATAAAAAAAAAAATAAAGTGAAAAGAAAACAGTAAAAATAAAAATATTTTTTTCTTCTTAAAAACCTTGGTATTTTTTCTTTTTAAATTAAGCGAAAACCTAACCGAGAAGAAGTAAAAGAAAATACTTTTGCTCTCTTATAAAAATAATTGGAAACTTTTTCTTCTTTTTTTTTTTTAATTTTATTGTTCATGTATACTGAAATTGCTTTTCTTTTCAAATATAATGTGTGGAACACATTAAATTAAAGGATTTTAGCTTTAAAAAATAATTTTCAGTTTTTTTAACAAAAAAAAAAAAAAAGATATTTTATAGAAATTCATGAACACGAGGTTAAATGAATACCATATATAAAATGACAAGAAGAACAATATGATAGTAATAGGGGATACATACGACAATAACATTTTGTGTATATGTATATGTGCACATGTTATCAAGAGCACATAAGAGTGTACATATACATACATATATAAAATATAATGATATACTCATACAGGTAGGTAAATATTTTGTTTAAAATGATGAGCCATTCTCAATTGCCTTCTTTATTTGCCTTTAACTAAAATATAATTAGAAAAATACAAAAACAAAAAAAAAAAATAGGTCTTAAAATTTTTTTATGTTTTTTATGTTGTGCATTTTAGATATGAATAATAAATATGATTTCAGTGTTCATGTAACATGAATTTTAATTTTGTCCAAAAGAAGCTTTAAAATAATAAAGGTAAGGTGCAATTTTTTGTAATTATTTTAATTTGTATTTGTGTTTTTGACTAGTAGATTAAAAATTAGTGAGTATATATAAATCTGGTATAAGTGTTAAGATGATGACAGAGAAAACCTTTAAGGGACTTGAAACACTTTAAGCATAACTATTGTTGGGGAACAGAAATGATGACGATCTTCTTTTAAAATCTCTTAAGAGATGTTGATGAATTTCTTTTGTAATAAAAAATTGTCACCGGATCATATTATCCTAAAACAGATGCTGTTTCATATCTCAAATAATGCAGAAAAGAAATTAGGAAAAATATCATTATGGCTTCTTTTCGGCAACAGCCCATAATTAAAAATATTTTGTTGCTAAAAATACTTCAATTTATTTTTCATGCAATTTTTATTTAATTTCAATGATAAAATTAAATATTCTCCCAAATTTTTCGTAATATTAGCAGGATATTCGTTTTAAATCTTTATTTTTTTCTTAGAAAGAAAAAGCTACTAAATTTCGATTAAATTTCAATATTTAATTCCTGAAAATTCTTTTGTTATACAAATTTGTCATACGGCACATTTTCTATATTATAAACTTTTATATACAATATACTTATATAAAATATATTTGTACTTATGTAAAATGTTTATCATGAAAAGTTTTTAACCTTTTCATCTCAACACTTCAAAATATATAAATACATACATAATATATATATATTTATACCTAAAAAGAAAAAAGACAGAATAAAAAGAAAAAACACTTGAAAATTCTAAAAATACTTTTGATGAGTGTATCTACATATAAAGTTTTTCCATCTTAAGGATATATAGAGAATGATTAAACATAAAAGTAAAATAAAAAAGAAAAAATAACAAAAGAAATTCTTTAAAAACTATCTTGTATATTTTAAATACTTGCACAATATTTTAAAAGTATTTGCTAGCAGTAAACAATGCAACAAAAGAGAGAATAAAAAAGTTTTTGAAAAGAAAGTTTTCTATATAAATATATATATATATAAAAATAAAATTACCTTGAACTTCTTTCTGTATCATTTTCGGCCAATTTTAATAAATATGCAACAAATTCAACATCATTTTTAAAGCATAAACGAGTTCTTGTTAATTCCCATGATTCAGCATTTTTTGTACCAATATATATATTTTTACTATAATTTTGATGACGATATTTTTTATTACTATTACTGCTACTATTATTATTATTATTATTATTATTACTATTACCATTATTATTATTACTATTGTTATTATTGTTATTATTATTATTATTGTTATTATTATTTGATGATGAATTATTATTATTTAAATTACTATTACTATTATTACTGATACCACCACCAATAATACTTCCTGTTTCAGATCTATTACTACTATTACCACAATTTATTAAATTACGTTCACTATTTATATTAATATTATTACTATTATTATTAACATTATTATTACTATTATTTTTATTATTATTATTTATATTATTATTACTATTATTATTAGTATTAGGATTACCACCATTACTTAAACCGATACTACTTAATATACCACTAGTTCCAATAATACCACTATCATCAATGTCATTGACACCGCCATCATCACCATCACCATCGGCATCACCATCACCATCACCATCACCATCACCATCTCCATCATCATCATCTATATCATCATTTTGAATATTATTATCATCATTATCATTATTATTATCATCTCTTAAACTGGCTACACTATTACGACCACTATTATTACAATCATTCTCATCATCGATATTATTATCATTATCTAAATTATTTAATGATGACGTTATATTATTATCATTATTATTATTGATACAAATATTACTATTATTATTGTTATTATTATTTGAATTATTTTTATTATTATTTGAATGTAAACTTTTATTAACACTTGCTATTGCAGCTGCTACTGCAGCTGCTGTTGATTTTATTGATAATGATGTTTTATTACTTTTATTATTTAGATTTAAATTTCGATTACGCGAAGATGATAATGATGAAGATGTTGATGATGATGATGATGTAGATGATGACGAAGATGAATTACCACCGCCACCACATTCAATATCATTTTTATTAATTAATAAATTTGTATTATTATTATTAACAATATTATCATGATTGTTATTATTACCACTTTTATTACTGTTTGTGTTATTATGATTATTATTTAAAATTAATGGATCTTCATCAATATCATTATTATTATGATTATTATTAACATTAATATTATCATTATTATTTGTATTATTATCATTTAATTGATTCGTTCTTAAATTCATATCATCATCATCATTATCATTATTTCCATTATAATTATTATTATTATTATCGTCATTATAATTATTACTATTATTTATATTACTGTTATTATTATTATTATTATTACTATTATTATTGTTATTATTATTACCAGATCTATTCAATATTAATCTATTATTATCATTTTCATCTAATTCTTCTTCTTCTTCATCGACATCTTCATCGCCTTCATCATCGTCATCATCATCTGAATTTGATGATCTTGATTGTGGCGATGATGCTATTAATGCAGCATTTAAATTCAAACCGATAGTTTTTGGTGGTGGCAATGTTGGTGGTAATTGCTGACGTGATATACTTAATTCACCATTTCCACCACGATTACGATTACCACCGCCACCACCATTATTTCTTCTGCTACTTCGTCGATTACTTTGTATTTTTCTATTTAAGAAACTGGCTCTTAATGTATCATTACTTTCATCATCTGAATTACTATTAAAATCAAATTCATTTAAATTTGGTGGCGATTTTGACATGGCAATAAAATATACTGAATTTTTTTTTTCTTACAATATTTTCAATTAAAATATAAAAGGAAAAAACTATTTGATCTTGGTTTTTTTTTCAGATTTTATTATAGCAAATTAGTGCTTTATTTCTTCATTTTAATGAATTGTAGTTGAAATAAATTTATAAAATGGTGAATTCATATTTTATGAAATTTTCAACTTTCACTATTTTTTTTTTTTTGTGATATTCATATATACATACATTATTCATTATATTTTAATATCTTTGTAACTTTTAAGATTATGAATACATTTTTGTATTTTTTAGTAAATATTTGTTTTATACAAAATGAATTTTATTTTATTTTATATATATATATATATATATATATATATATTTTACATTCCAGACTTTTCGAAAATTTATATTTTTTTACGAATAGCTTATAATAAAAAAATTTCCTCAGAATATTTTGTAAAAAAAAAACAAAAAAAAAAATTCTTTTATTTGTATTTACGTTTTTGTTTTTTTCTTGTATTCTGTAGGTATTTTGATTAAATTTTTATAATTTTATGTACATTCATTTGTATATAAATGTGTGTATATAAATGATAAATAAAATATGAATGTATGTAAATACATATTATATATATGTATGTATGTATATTGTTTTGTATTTTCTCATATATTTTATATTATATTTTATTATTCCTGGTTTTTATATGTTTTTGTATTTTATATATTTGGAGCCATTCAAAAAACTAAAAACAGCTATAAAATATAGCTTTCACTTTTCTCTACACATTATTCATAAATTATATTATTATTATTATTATTATTATTATTTCTTTTCTCTTCTCTTATTATATTCATGCATAAATATGCACATATATATACATATACGTATGTATGTTTGTATATATATATTATGTATCCTTTTTTGCAAACATTATTATTTCAATTTTTTTCACACTTTTTATCTTCTCTTTTTTTTCTCTTTTTTTTTTTGGAAATCTTTAAATAATTTTTACATTTTTGGAAAAAATAATTTTAATTTATAATTTTTTTTCTTAATTATAATTAAAATTTTCTCAACTATTTAATTTTACTTTTATTATATTTTCTCTTAAATTTTCTTTATTAATCCACAATTTAGTATTGTAGGTATACGTATAAAATTTTATAAGAAAAATACGATTTCCTTCACAACATTCAAAAAATAATTGCAAAATTAATTAATTAAAGAATATTGAAATACAAATTCACAATACACAAATATTTTTATATTTTTTTAATATTATTACAAAATTTTATTTTAATTAAATTTATTTCACTTTTTTATTTCAACATTTTCATATATTCAAATAAAAAAATTTTCCAATATAATTTCATTCGCATAATATAATATAAATGTATAAAAAGAAAATTATTATATACAAGAAAAAAGAATAAAAAACAAGAAAATAAAAACAAAAAGTTTTTCAGGAAAATTTCACGTCATCCATATTAAAGAGAGAGAAAAAAATCATAAAAACAACGACAAGAAAAAACAAAAATACTTTTTATTTTTTTTTTTTCTTTTAAGAAGAATGAAAATATAAAATCATCATCAACCAAGCCGGATGTTGCATCCGGCTCTCCACTGCACACTCTTTCATTCTTTCTTCTCTCTCTCTCTCTTTCTCTTTCTCTATTGCTCTCTGTGTATATATTTTTCTTCTACTGCTATTATTATTATTATTATTTTATTTTATTATTATGTGTATATTTGTATATTATGTATAACTGTATAATATTATTTTTCTCTTCTTCACTTTAAAAACTTTGTTTTTTTTTCTTCTTTTTGTTTCACTGTATTTTCTCTTATATTTTTATTATTATGTTGATATTTTTATTTTTTGTTATTATTTTGCTTTTAATTTTGTAGTCTCGTCCCGTTCTATTCCTTGAAATAGTGTTAGAACATATTTGTTTTTTTCTTTTTTAATTAAATTTGTTAAATCATAGATATTTTAACAATAAAATTTATATGTACACATACATACATGTGTATATAATATAAATAAATATATACATTTATTTTAGAAAATTTATATTGTATTTTGTTTGTAAACAAAAAAATTAGTAAATAAATTTTTAATAGGCATTGCATTATTTATTAAAATAAATTATTTAATAAGAAGAGAAAAAATAGTTATTTTTTCTCTCTTTTTTGGGAAATTAAGAATTAATAATAAAGAATGGGAATATATAAAGTATAACTTTTATAATTCAATTACAAATATTTTTAAAATTTTCTTGCAATTTCGTAATCTTTTATACATGTAAATTAAATATAAGTAGCGGAATTACAAGTGAATTAATTTAATCTTTTTATATTGTTGGGTTTAGGAAAGAAATTGCAAGGCTTAAGTTATAAAAATGTGAGAACCTTGCATAAAATTAAGTAATTATTTCTAAAATCTAAGAGTGACTGAAAAAAACATTCATTAACATAATGCATAAAATATAACATAAATTGGTATTAAAATTTCGAGCTTAAAATAATGAAAGACTTAGTTTTTCAATAGATGCTATTAACTTGAAATATTTTAAGAAATATTGGATAGGTAGATAGTATAACATCTGCGACATATCCCATATATCTAACCTATATCCAAAAAATTTTCAGAATTGAAAGTATTAAATCTAAGAAAACTATCATTTTTGATCAGTTTGCATAATTGTAAACTTATATAACACTTTTTAAGAAATTATTATAGGCATACAAAATCGTTATCAAGTTTTTAATACCAAAAATGAGAATTATGTGAAATCATCCAAGAAATTTTTCATATATAAACAAAATATTAAAAATCAATGCCAATATTTAGAGAAATGGAAAAAATACAAAGAAAGCATCTTATTAGGAAAATTTTATTTTTAAAATTCTAATTAATTTAGAATTATTTTATTTTATTTGAATTAAATAATTTCCGTCACAAAAAATATTTTGTGTTATTTTAATATTGAATTCCGATATAATATTTTTTTAACAGAACGTGCAGAATTCGCATTCGTCCTTTTTCCTAATTTTTTAATATAATCCACATTCAATGTGCGTATGTAACAAAACAAAACATATTTATAGTGAAAAATAGTTTTATTTTATTTAATTAATAGCGTTCCATCACTGTTTTTTATTCCGTTCGATGTACTTTTTATGCACACACACGTACAATCACGTTTATATAATTTTATGTAGTAAAAGGAAAAAATAAAAAGTTGGAATTTTTTTTATTGTTATTTTTCTTTATTTTTCTTCCTTTTTTTTTTTGGTTCGTTTTTCGCAGGCTTGGTCTGTGTTTTCGAATCGGACACACAGAGCAGAACCGAAATAGAATAATTTTATATTTTTCTTATAATTTGTATTATAAGTTTTTGTTTTTGTTGAACGAAAAATTTTCTTTTTAAATTCACTTTATGTACACAGCGACAAAATAAATTGAAAAAAGAAAAACAAAAAAAATTAATTATTTTTTAATTAAAATATTTTTTTAAATATTTTTTTTTTATTATTGTTTTCATATTTTTTTTTGTTTTGCTTCTGTGTACATTCGAAAACTTCCGAAATTCACACTATTTTTTTTTTTGTGTAATGATGAAAAAGAAAAATCAATTTACCGTTATCTTTTATAAATACGTACAAAATAATTAAAATATATATATACTATAGTTTTATATCCTTGTACATCCTGATTATATTTTTACTTTTTTTTTTGTGGTTTTCATATATTTAAAAGTTGAAAACGAAAAAAGAAGAAATTATTTGAAATAAGAAAAGGGAAAATTTATTTTACAATTTAAATTAAATTTTTCTCAGTGTTTTTCTTTTTATAAATTAAATTTTATTTTATTTTTTATGGTGCTTCGAAATTTCTTTGGCACCACCTTAAAAATAAATACAAATATTTTATATAAAAATTCTTTTCACATTTACTTTTTTTTTCGCAAATTACTTCACTTATTCTCTTTTATTTTACTCTTGTTTAATTTTAATTAACAATTTTTTTCTGTGTATATTTTTTTTTTTGCAAATTTTTTAAATTAATTTTATAAATTTTTTTTTTGTAGAAGTTTTTAAGATAAAAAAATAATAAAGCTGCGTTTTAATGCTGGTTATTCTTCTTTTTCTAATACACATAGAACATACACGCCGAGCACACACTTAGTACACAAAAAAAAAAATTACTCAGAGTCTTCTCTTGTCATTCAAAAAATGTTGGGGATTTAAAAAGAAACACAAATACACAGCGAAAAAAATAAATTCTTTTTTCTCATTTTCCTTCTGATTATTTTCCTTTTCTGCTTTTTTTGTTTTTGGTATTTATGTTGGGTAAAAAGTTGCTGTCAGAACGAAAGTTTATGCCTCTTTAGTCCTGTCTGTATATATTTTTTGAATTTTATTATCCTTTTTTTTTTTTTTTATTGGAATTTTTTATTTTTTTTCCCTATATTATTGTTTTGCTTTATTTTTTTATTGTGTATTTGTTTGGAATTTTTTGTTTTTCTGTGTTGGTCATAAATTTATTTGATTACGTTGAAAAATTTTTGCAATTGTCGTAGATTTTATATTGTTTTATTATGATAAGAAAAACCAAAAAAAAAAAAAAATATATTGAAAGAGTAAAAGCATATTACATACAATAATAATAAAGGATAAATAATAGAAAAAATGTGTTAGTATTTTAATTTATGTTTGTGTATATAATAAAGTTTAATGTGTATGCGTATAATATACATATATGTATAAGGGTAAAGGATAATAATAATATATGGTTTGTTTTCTTTTTGAATAGTACTTTATTTTTCACATTTTTTGTTTGTTTTGGTACTTCATGTTAGGATTTTTGTTTCATCCTTTGTATGTATTAGTGGAATGTTATTATGAAATAGAATGGAAAATGAAACATGAAAAAAAAATAAAAATATTTCTACAAAAAAATTTTTATTTCATATTATTGGTGTAAAAATATTTATTGTTGAAATTTTTGTAATGTAGTTTGTCAACAATATTCTAAAATAATATTTTGTATGAACTTCCTAAAAAATTGGTAAAAATTATGTTTATAAGTGACAATGTTTCCGTGATAGTATAAAAAGAGGACGCATAAAAAAATTGTAGAATTTCCGTATTTTTAACGTAACTTTTTTTAGAATTTCGGTATTGATAGTCGGAATTGTTACACTGGAATGACATTCATTTTAAAAAGAGTTTATTCTCTCCTTAAAATTTTAATATAACAGTAACACACTATTGTCTGTATTCGCTTATATTTTAAATTTTTTGTCATATTAATGCTTAACTATTACAATGTCCGTTTTTAATAATTAATTAATTGAATCAAACATTAATTGGAAGACAAAACTCGTTGCTATACAATATTAAATAATATTTATTGCAATTGAACCTAAATTGTAATATAATGACTTCGGTTGAGAGGCTATATAGCGATATTAATAGAAATACTCATTGGTTAAATAAAGTTCCTGAATGCAAATATTAAAAAATATTAATACTTACTGCTCAGAACCGAATTCTAAATGGATTTAAATGCCTTTGTCTTTTGTTTAACCAATCTATAAGTTTGTTCACCTGTTTATCTAACAATCTCATTCGGAACTCTTTTTGTGTATTTGTTTGTCCCTTTTTCTGAATGTTTGTATAGTTTGCAAAAAAAAAAAGAATTTTTCCACTTTTGCCAATTAGTGCTATTAGTTTTAAAAAGCATTCAATAACATTTTCGATTTCGAAAAAATTTTTTGTACGATTTTTTAATTTAAAGAATTTATTTTAATAAAATTATATTAACTTTATAATATTGTAACTTTATATGGATGGAATTGATTCTTTTCCTGTATATAAAGCCTAAGTATCGATCATAGTATTTTGAATCCCAAACAGATTAACTATTTTATAAATAAATCACATTATTCATTTTTAGTTTATAATTAAAGTAATCATGTAAATACTTTCTAAAACATTAATGTATATAATTATTCGAAAACGTGTTAAACATTAAAATATTCAATTTATTTTACCGTTAAATAATTCAAGAGAAAGTTCACGAACTACATAATATGTATGTACATTTGTGGTGTCAAATGTCAATCAAAGGATTGAAAAAAGAAAAATTACCTAAATCAATTTTACAAAATATATTCTTAAAAAAAAATTATCAATAAACCCTTAAGCAGAATTTAAAAAGATTTAAAAGAATTTCTGAACGTAGTAATTTTAAAAGTGCCTCAAGGTTTTTCTTGATTATTTCGAAAATATTATATTCCTTCCACATTCTAATTTTAGACTCATGTAATAAATTTTATTTTTTTTAAACGTGTTATATTTACGCATATTATTGGAAATATATAATATTTTAATGAAATAATATAAAATTGTATACCCTTTCACATGTTAAAATAAAATAAAAAAAAATTGATTGTAATTTTTTATTTAGCATTCGTTAAATAAATACCAACTATGATTATTTATTTAAATAACATTTAAATTAATAAATTACATGCGACAAACACGTGTTGAATATTATCGAATATATAATTTCGTTTACCGTAATGAAAAATAATGTATATTATTTTTTAAATAAAGTCAAATATCGAATATATTCTAGTATTGAATAAATTCGAAATCATTAGTGTAATAATTTTAATATTAAGAAATAATGTTTAAAAAGAGTAAGTAATAATTATTAAAAAAAAATTCATCTAATGAGAGCAATAGTAATAATAACATTTTTGAGAATATTTTACCTATAAGAATCAATTATTACTCACGTTTATTTTCACCCTAATAAATAATTTCCTTACAATTATAGAACTATTTAGTTTGGCTCCCCTATTTTTTTTTTTACTTAATAAATTAGAGGCAGGCAATTTGAATGAAGAATTTTATTTATTAGAATTTGAAATAAAGTAGTATGGCAATTTAAGTATAGAAACGGAATACTTGAAGCAACATTCAAGTAGCTTCAAAATATGTGAGTAGAATTCTAAATATTTAATTAAATTGTTTTAATTTCTTTTCAAAGTAAATGATATACGAAACAATACAAAATTTTAACGAAGTTACAACAATACAAAATTGACCATAAAGTAATCTTTTAATT
This sequence comes from Condylostylus longicornis, assembly GCF_029603195.1. Taxonomy (NCBI): domain Eukaryota; kingdom Metazoa; phylum Arthropoda; class Insecta; order Diptera; family Dolichopodidae; genus Condylostylus; species Condylostylus longicornis. The sequence goes on from NW_026577982.1 coordinate 5,818,498, forward strand.
TGAGAAAATTATCGATGATTTTCTTATTATATGACAGGAATTATTGATAAATCCATACAGAAATTAATTCAAATGCATTATTAATATTCTTCAGAGATAAATTCTGAAAATGAAAAATTCAGGTCTGCCATTATAAGAACAATATATTCAATTGTACATAATACATTCAAGATATTATGATAATTCAAATCAAGTTTAACGAGTTCATTATTAAAATACGAGTAATAATAGTAAATGTAAAAATAATTCTCCATGAAGGAAAAGAATTTATATACTCGTATACTCTATACCCCTTTTATATTCAAAGTACAATATTGTTCGAAAGCGATAGTTTAAAATAAATAAGAAGAAAAAGTGTTACCAGTTCAATATTTTTTACATTCAACTTAGTTTGCTAGTGAAAACCTACTAACTTATTTAAAATTATGTTAAAAGAAAGTTGAACTAGAGTATTATATTTTATTTCTAATTTAATTTTAATAACTTGATTTATTTTTATAAAATATTTCAACTTTCATAATAGATTCTATTCCGTTATTCTCTTATTGAAAAGAATATTTAAATTACTTGTAGTCCATGATATGAGTAAGATCACGCAATTACATAAGAGAATGTGAGTTTGTTAATTAGAAGAGAGTTTGTTATTCAGATGAGAGAGTTGAGTTTGTTATTCAGAACTTAAAAAAGAGAGCAAAAAGGAATCGGAAAAAGTGCTTTAACTCAAAAATGCTTTTAACTCATTTTAACCTATTTATATTTTGAGTTAAAAATGCTTTTAACCTAAAATATAAATAGGTGCAACAATAATATAATTAATATGCAGTTGTATTCCCTTGCAGTTTAACGCAGCTTGTCTAATATTGACTATGCGCAATCTACTATTTTAATATATAGTTTTGTAAAACCTTGAAATGCTGGAAATTTTATAATTTTTAAAAATATTATAAAAATAGAAATTTCAAATATTTTACATAAACTAAATTTTTAATATTCTTCTCCCTAACTTACATTTGTATAAAATTACTTCAAAAACTTAAAGGACATTAATTATATTTCTTAATATGTGTGTATTATTTCTCTTTTATTTTACTAATAAAATAATCATAAATTAATAATAATAAAATTTTTATATTAATATTAATATTTTTTAAATTATATTTTTCAAAAATATTATTGGGTATGGTCAAGCACATGACTTTCATCAAGTAACCATAGCAATGTTTATAAAATATATCAATTCTCGATAAAATACTTATTGAAAGGATATATGAAAAAAGTGTTTTCTTTATTTTATTATATTTCTTTCTTTTTTCTTCTATTTTTCTCTTCTTGATTGGGAAAATATTATATTTAATTTTTTTTTTTCATCATCATTTACTTCCAATTCCAATTTATACTATAAAAATATTAACTGCGAATGTGAACCTTTACACATTACATTTTTGTTTATACATAAAAATTTAAAATATATCCTTAAAAGTATGTAAGGATGTTTGTATAATAATATATATGTATGTATATACAGCTTTGAAATTCCTACAAGTTCATTCCGGACGTAAAAATCTGTAAGATAGAAGAAATATGCAAGTAAGTTATGATTATAAAAAATATCTTAAGAGAAAATAACAAAAAATAAAATAAGAAAAATAATTCAAAACAGAAACAAGGAAATTTTACACTAATACATTCAAAAGAATTTTTGCAAACACATTAGCAAAATAATTTCACACAGCAAAATTAAGAATGTGTGTGTGTAAGGCATGCGCTAATGAAATAAAATAAAAGCAGAGAAAAAAACAAAAAAACAAAGGAAAATTTAATTCCAAAATGTTCCAGCCGAGAAATGTTTGATAGTAGTGTGGCATGTATAGGAGAAAATTCATAATAATAACAAAAATAAAGATTTTGTCCTTATCAAGTAACAGAAATTTTTTTTTCTCGTTTCAATTTACTTCCATAAGGACATTTGTATTTAAAATTTTTCTTTTTTATTTGGTTTTCCTTTTTTTTTTTTTGGAAAATTGCTTTGTTGTCATATTCTTAACTTTGATACATACAAGTTATACACACATGTATTATTTTTATATCAGAAAAAATTACGAAAACAGAAATAAATTTCTTCCAAATATAAACATACACGTTTTATTTATAAATGTAGTTGTAATTTATTGATTAAAAGTGTACATACTAATGTACACGTATTTTTATGAAAAAATTCTCTTACACGTAATTTATAATTTAATAAAATATTACTATATATATATATGTATATTTATAATAATGTAATATAGATGATGGTATCGGAAAAAAAAGAAGTTATTCATCTTAGTTTTTGTTGTAGTATAACTTTTGTATATTATATTTTATAAAAATTTAGCAAGGATATAAAGATTACAAGGACATGAAGAAAAATACATCGTTTTTTACTTGTATTATTTTTGCTTTTTGATTTGTTTTTTTTTTTCTATTTTTTATGCGTACATACACATATGTATATGTCGTTACTTTGTAACATATGATTACGAAGTAATTTTTGATGATGGTTTTTTGTAGATGACTATATTATGCTATTTTTTTCGGTACTCGTAAAATTATTTTTATTAATGAATAAATATTATGTTATTCTTATACAAAAAAAATATATTTAAGATGTCAAAATTAAAACAATAAATTATTACTGGGTTTAAAATATTACCGGTTACATTTTGTAGTAATTAATTTAATTTTTGATTACTATACATATTCGTGACAAATAAGTACCTACATAACAAGTAATTGTAATGGAAATGAAAAGTAATCAAAGCTTTGCTTTAATATTTTGGATAAAACAACAGCATAAATCTACTATTAATACAAAAATTAAAAATTTAAGTTCTATTTTTATTGTGTTTTCAGATTCCATAAGTTTTAATCGATTGTTCACCTTTCATCTGTTCAATTATTTTTTTAATAAAATTTTGAATGAAAATTTGCTTGCCGATTGCGTTTTGTATTAAAATAATGAAGTATTTTTGAATATTGCAATATTAAAGAAAGTAGGAAGCAGAACAAAACTAATTATAAATGACTACAGCTGTTTGACTATTTTTACAGCCACAACTATAATTTTTTTATAATTTGGCTAAAATAGCTTTTCAAAAAATCATTATTTTGTCATTAAACATTGGAATTTCCATAAGTTTGGTTGGATATACGGAAAGTTTTTCACTAAAAATTTATTAAATTTCAAATTATTGGGAATAAATTAATGAAATTCAGGGTTTAGTGGTACGTTTCATTAAAAATAAATTAAAAATAATTATTTAATTATGGAAATTATTAATTTCCTCATAATATTGTTCCTAATACTGAACACATACTGTATTTTTCCACATTTTATTATTATTTATTCATAGTGTTTACAACATGAAAAGAAAAACAATATCAAAGACGTCAACCTTAATTAACAAAACTACAAATTTCTGATTGTAAAAATAAAATAAAAACAAAAACCTTCTCATACATTTTTTAAAATTACACATAAAATAACAAAAGTTTACTTAATCTAACAATAGAATGCGCCACAATATAAATTTTATATTTAAATATGAAAAAGGATATTGGAAGTAGAATGAGAGAGTGAGAAAGAAAGAGAGAAAGAGGAGTGTGAGAGAAGTAAAACATGATGGTATTAAAAAGAAGGTAAAAATTATACAAACAAAATTCATATAAATTTTATTTTTTTCGATACAAAATCAACACCCACTGTTTTAGAAGTAAATTTTTTTGATTAATAAGAAAACAAAAAAAGAAAAATAAGAATAAGAAAATAAAATATGAAAAAATATCCTTTTTCATTCGATTTTTTTTGTTTTCGGCTTCCATACTTTTACCGTTATATATCCTTTTTTTTGTTTTCTTATTTAGATTTTCTTATTTATTTCGAGTTCATATTGAGTTGTTTATAAAAAAAGAAAATTTATTTATGAACGTGTGTACATAGGTGTATGTATATTTGTGTATATTTCAGTATTATACTCGAATACTAAAATTTTCGTGTAAGTCAGAATGTGCACCATATATTTTTATTGTTAAATTTTCCCTCTTTTTTGTTTTTCTTTATAAAGATTTGTGAAAGTAATTTCAATAATCCAAATATCTAAAAGGATTTCTTTTTATTGCTCTTTTCGTTCTATTTTTTCTGTTTTTAAATTGGGAGGAAGAGAAATGGTGTATTTTAGATCGACTGACTGCGAATATTATTTTCATTACTTATTGAGTATAAATAATGCGTATTACACTATATACATACATTGTATACATTTTGAATCTTATATAGATCTATATACAAAAGTATGTGTGAATGTTTGTTAAGATGAAAATTTTAAAGGAAAAATTCGATTATTTTACTTCAATTTTTAATGCTATTGTTTTTTAGATTTTATTTTTATTGTTTTAATTTTCTAATTTTTCCGTCTAAATCAAAATGTGATACTTTTGAACAGTATAACAAGAAAAGATATTTGTTTTTATTTCTCATGATTTTATTTTCACTTTTTTTATAGGAATAAAAATTATTTATATTATATTTTGTTGTTTTTTCTTGTTTTTAAGGAGGGTGATATAAGAAAAATACAAATTTACTGTTAAGGTGCGCTGGTGTGCATTCAAGTTGAACTAGTTGAATTTTAATAAGAAATGTGAATTGTGCCGAATAAAGTAAAAATAATTCTACGACCTTTTAGTTTTAATTTTTAACTAGAAATAATAAGTGTATATATGTAGCAAATTTGTGCATTCTTGCGGGTACTGTGGTGAGGGGGAGGAGACCCCGGTGCACGCGACATACTCAGTAAGTGTGGGACTTTTGTCCATAAGAGAAGGGCCAGCTTATGTGGGCCCTGGTTTGTGGGCATACCGATGTGGGATATCCCTTCGGAAAAGTTGCTCAGACTCATCAGAAGTGTGGGTCTCGAGGGGATGCTCTAGGCGGGACACTGGACACCCGTGGTGGAGGGCGCAGTATCTTTCAACCGCCCCATTCTACAATCCAATCTACAATCTAATCCCTTTTGATTATTTTTGTAGGAAATGCTTTAAATTTCTTTCAAAACATTTTCGAAATGCATAAAGTCACTCATTGACCACAGTCAGCACCAAGAAAATCTGAGTAACGTAGCACAGTTTAGCATTAGTTAGCATTAGTTTAGCATTTAAATAAAGTTATATTTAAAATTGTAAAGGAGGACAATTGATGTATCGATTTAAATAGGAATTAGATGTAATGTTCGAATTTTAAATTATTGTTTCTCTATTTGAAATTTAGCTCTAGTTGGATTTTAAACACCCCCCTCCCCCTCCCCCTCCCCCCCCCAGCTGGTGTACATATGGTACTATAAATGTTAATTAAAACTTCAATTAATAAATTAAACAGTTTTTTCTAAATATTTTTATATATACGATTCTTTGGCACGATTTTGAAATTATAAATTAAAAATCATTGCGCTTATATTTTCTGAATAATTAATGTTTTATAAAGTATTGTTATGAAAATTAATACTTTGAAAGTATTCATTATTTTATGTTTGTATGCTCCCCCAATATTTCTTTATAAAATATGCAAGCGCAAAGTGTTATAGACACAACAATAATACGAAAGAAGAATTTCCCTCAAAAATTTTCACTATATTTCTATGAGTCATACATACTTGACAAAGTTTTTTTTTCCTTTTTGCCTTTATTTGGTGTAATTTTAAGATTTCAAAAGAAAAACTAAACAAGAAAAAAAAAAATCATTGTGGTTTTTTTTTTTCTTTTGTAATTTTTTTTTTTTGCTATGCTATGTGTGTACTTTTTAAATCCTTTTTTTTCGACAACGATAAAATATAAAAGTTTTTCTTTAATAAATTTTTATATTTTCATATTTTATATAGAAATACCACAAGAGTGTTAGAACTAAAAACACCTTCCTCATCATATTACTATTGGAAAAAAAAAACAACAAAAATATAGAAATAAACATTGTGCTCTTTCCCGAGAATGATATTTCAGCTGACTCATTTATAAAATATTATTGATTTCTTTGCTAATATTTTAGTTTTCCAATTCAATTTTTTTGTTTTTAATTTTGTTTTTGTTGTTTTAAATCCTTTCTATGACTGAATATTATTTTCCTTTATTAAAAATTATTATAAGAATCTTTGCGCATGAAATACGAATTTTTTTTGTATATTTACCTGTCGGTTGGTTATTCATTTTAGTATGACCATCATTTTCTCGCTTCATTAAACTGTCCGTTCGTCTATTTAGATTACTCGTGCGTAAATCTATATACAACACTTTTAATGAATGCGAGTATATATATATATATACTTTTATATCATTATTATGTTATGTTATAGAAAATTATTACAAGATTATCCTTTTAGGGTTTCTGGTTGCGCTATATTTTGTTTTTTTCTGTTTACATTCAAAAATTATATTTCATCACTAAAATATTTTAAAGTATTTGGTTTGGGGGTAAAATATTTTCAAATATCAAATTTTGAAATCAATATTACAAAAGTGTCTTAACACTTGGAAAGATTTTTGTAAATTATATTTGGAATTTTCTAAATGTTGGATAAAAATGAATTTAAAATGGAAACAGTTAAGAGAATTTCTTCGAATTGAAGCAATTTTCACTAGAATAATAATTAAGAATAGCAATATGTCAATTCAGCACCGAATATCATAAAATGTTAACATTGGAATCAAATATGATTTTCAAAGTTCAATTTAAAAATAAAGAGGTGAAAAAGTGGTTCTTGGTTATATTAGAAAAAAAAATTTTAATGGTATATACTTGGTATAGCAAACAATGATAACCATACGTACAAAACAATATTTTCTACAATTAAAATAGATTCCATAAGTTATATAAATCGTATTTTAAGTGTCTAAATGCCTTGAGCTATTGAAGACTTATAATAAATGTTAGAAAATAGACTAGTAAAATTTTATGTTTTATTCTAGTTATTTTTGTACCATTTACTAATGTCCTCAATAAATTATTTTAAGTTTAATAAGCAGCAATTACTTTGATTGTGTGCTTATTTTAAATTCTGATATTAAAATTATAATTTTTACTTCGAGAACCTGAAACATTAAATCATTTCTTGCAATTACTTTAACATAAATATTTTTTTTTTATGCATAATTCTGTCATGAAGAATTTTTTTCCAAAATTCAACCCAACTATTATATGAATTTAATATGCAGACAACATCAAGGCAACAAAAAAAAAAAAAACAGTAAAGTAAAAAAGGTAAAATTTAATCAAGGGTGCTATTTACTGTTACTTTTTCCTTTAGTCCTCAATATATTACAAAAATTCAACTACCTAAGTTCTCCCCACTTTCATTTCAAATCGAAAAAAAAATAGGAGGGAAAAGATAGAAAGAAGAATTATAAATTTTTTCCTTCGTTTTAGTTTTTCTTTTTTTTTGCTTTTACTTCCCTTTTACACGCTCTCTACATACTTTAAACATAGTAATATAGACTATATATTTGACTCTGTAGTTTATACTTCTTTCTTTATAAATTCCTCTATATATAAAATTTTCAAGTCCAGTACTTCCTCAATTTTGAATTTGCTATGCCTTCAGGCTGTTGTCATGTCGTTTCGTATTTCTTATTCACTTTATCCTTTATTATTATTTTTTTTGTTATTTTCTTTTTCTTTATTTTTATTTTTAAAATTAAGTTCAATAGTACGGGTGTAAATTTAATATTATTTTATTATTTTTTTTATATAACAAACAATATATAATAAGAAACAAAGGCAAATTCAATTTTGTTAAAAAAAAAAAAACAAGTATTATTTTTATAAGAGTATTGCAATATATTTCGTTAAAAATTTCGATAAAATTTGACACAGAAACAGACGAAGAAAGAGGAACAGAAAGCAATTATTACAACAATATAATGAAGAAAAAAGAAATAGTTAAAATATAACAAAGAAATCAACATGAGTCCTTAATATAAGGAAATTTTTAGATTAGTCATAAAAATTATTAAAATATTCAACTATGTGTGTATGTACATAGCTAACTGTCAGATTTATTGAAAGTTTCAATTTATTCACAAACACACGACTTAACTAATATTGTCAGATTGCAAACCGGTCGCTCTTTTATCGAAAATGAGATAATATAAAAAATATTAGAAAGAGTATTATTTAACGATGACTAATATCAAATAATTTTCGATAAAATTGGCAAGTCATTGTTAATTATTATATTAGATCGAAATGTCAAATTTGTTTTTTCATATTAATATCGTATATTTTTATATCCCTTGGAGCATTCTCATGAGAAGATCATGTAAAGATGGCATTTTTATTAAAATACATACTTTCTTCACTTTATGCATAGCTAATCTACTTTCTTAAGTTTATGCATAGCTAATCTAGTGTTATATTCATAATGTGTAATAGTGTTTTAATGCATTTATTTATAATAGAGTATAAATTAATTTTAATATTAAGTCAGTAACTACAATACTATAATTAATCCACTAATGTGCATTACACTATTGATTATGAACAGGCTCAGGTACCTGTCCACTACAATTTAATCAAAAAACATATTTTTAATAAAGTTCTTTATTAAAGATTGATTATGATGACTTCTTTTTATAATTTTTAAATTTATTTTGTTGAACTTACTCTTTGTTTTCTACATTTTTAAGGAGAATTAATTGCGGCGCACTTTGTAGACGATAAGTTTTTTTTTATAAAATTCAACAACAATGACAAATTAGCACATTACATTTTACAACCCTATATTTTTTTCGTTAAAAATTCGGCAATAACTTCGCATTGTGCAGAGTCAATATAGTGTCAACTTAATTTCAAATTTGCCATGTTTTTCGTTTAAGTGAAAATTCAACATATACTATCTTATAAGTATTTAACGAAGACAAAATGACATTTCTATAATATTATTAACGAAATTCTCATACTTAAATAAAATTTTAAAAAAGTATGTAAAACTAATATAATTACAATAAAAAAAAATTAAATAATAAAAATAAAAAAAAAATTTAATAATAAAAATATTTCGGGCATCGTTAAAGAAACTCAACGAATTCATCGATTTTGATATTATTAACTATATAATAATAACGGTATGATATAATTTTTCGTTATCTCTATATTTACTAATACTCTCCTATAAAATAAATTTACATTTACACACATTTTTTTTTTGTAATGAAGTCAGAAAACATGACAACGTCTACAAAAAACGCAAACATACGGCATACAAAAAATCAGTCAAAACAAAAAAAAAAATTTTTTTAACGAAAAAATATTCAATACAATTTTATTTATCCTTTCAATTATATTTTTTTTCTATTTTTATCATACATTACATTTGTAGTTGTTAACGTTCAAATTGACAAAAGAGACAGAGAGAGAGAAAAAACAATTTTTTATGTTTTAATACAAATCGAAATTTTTCTTTAAAAATTGCCAACAGTTCGAGTTGAAATCGTTACGTGTTAACAGTTAATGTTATAAATACGTCTAACGGTGAAAAAAATTTATTTTATTAACTGAGTCAAGAGAAAAAAAGCATAAAAAAATTGAAATAAAATATTTTAAAGCTGAGAACAAGAAAAAAAAGAGAAAATTATGTAAAAAAAAAAATTATAAAAAATTTTTTCTTTTAAAATTTTTCTTTTTTAAAAGAAGAATTTCGAATTATTACTTTTTTCGTTTTTAAATTACAAAATATTAAAAAAAATTTACCAAATAAAAAATAAATAAGTTCGATAAATATTAAATATTCCTACATATTATTAAAGGAGCAAAAAATACACCTATATAAATAAAAAAAAAAATTGTGCTTCTTCTTGACTTTTGAGTCATAGCGAAAATTAAAACAAAATTATTGTGAATAAAATTTTTCTTAAAAATTATTTAATAATAAAAAAAAATTAATAAAAGAGTAAAAAATACAATTCAAAATTTAGAGAGTAAAAAAAAAGAAATCACAATAATTGTTTCTAAAATATTTTGTGAGAAAACGAGCAAACAAAAAAAAATTATTGAATTTTCCAATCGTTTATAAAGTTATACATTATACTAACATATATGTGTGCGTATATACTACTTACATACATAAATAATAATAATTATAATATAAATAATAAAATAATGTACATAAAGTATATATATAACAGCTATATATAAAAATAATTTTGCTTTTTTGTCTAATTAATTCTCAATAAAAAAAAAACATTGTTGTTGTTCAAAGTAAACATATTGTGAATAAAAAAAAAATAAAAATTTGATAGAAAATAAAGTAAAATTAACTAATTACTATATAATTTTAAATACATATATATATATATCTTGTATATATTTTCAAGTATGTAAAATATAGAAATAAGTTCATTTAATATATGTATATACCCATAATAATAATCTCTTATATTTTGTGAATTAATAATTTAAATATTTGAAAATTTTAATAATTTATGTAAACAATAATTTGTTAATGTGAAGACTACCAAAAAAAAAAAAATTAAAATAATTTTTTCTTTTAAATTCAAAGTTTACAAATATATACAAGTTTATAATGTACATATATAAATAAATATAAAATATAATTACTATATATATTAAACATTATATATAGAAGAAAGAGTTTCATGAAATTTCATATATATATTCTATATATAACAGCAAATATATAATTAATAAACAATAATTTAATAGAGAAAATAATAATAATTATAATTTAAACAAAAAATAAAATTGGTTAAACATAAAATTAACAAATTTCTAAAATATTAAAAGTTAGTTATTTTTCTCTTTCTATATATGTCAAAAAAATATTATATTTTTTTTCATTTATTTTCTAAATATTTATCTACCATATTGAAAACTCACAGATTTTTGTTTTTATTTTTGTTTTCTGTACACAAATCAATATTTACGATTATATTTTTTTTGTATTTCTTTTCTTGTTTTTTTTTCTCATATAAATCTATAAATTTTTTATTAATAAAAAAACATGATATATAAAACATAAAATTATTATAATTAGATTATAAAATCAAAAATTATAGGAAAAAATTATATAATTACACTTTATAATTGTTTTTTTTTTTTAAATATATACTTTTTTGATTTTAAATATTTTTTAAATTATTTTTGACTATATATTAAATAAATTGCAATTTTTAATCCTTTTTCCTCAAAAAGAACATTTTTGTCAGATAGAGCACAATAATATTCAAATTTTTTTTTGTATGTAGTTATTTTACAATTATGACGTATAGAAAAATAATCTACAATTTAAATATATAGCTGCTAAAATAAATTTTATTTTATTGCACTATATAATATATACTATATATATTGAAACAATAAAATATACATCATACGGAGAAGAAAAAAAGAGCAGATATTTTGATAATACTCATATTATTTTGAGTTGAAAGGATTAAAATAAATTTTTTTTATATTTTTGATATTTATGTATATATATATCTACATATATATATATATATATATATATATATATATATACATATATATATATATATATACATGTATATATATATATAGAATATATATAGAGTATAATATATATATATATAGAATATATATATTCAGTATATATATTGATAGAATATATATATACATATATAGAATTCTGGTGCTTTCTCAAAATAAAATTTTTATTAATTTTTTTTTCTAAAATTCTTTTAGCTTTTATATTCTAATTTTCTAAATTTCTATATATTTTATTCATTATTATAATATTTATAATAGTTTTGTTTTTCTTTCTTTTATTAAATTATACACAGAAAAAATCAAATAAGGATCAAATATACTATATTTTTTACTATATGTGGCCTATATATAATATTGTTTTTATTTATATACATAATGTATATATATATATAAGTATATATATATTTATATAACACATACATTATGTTTCTTTAATTTTTTTTAAATAATATAGAAAATATTTTTATATGGAATTATCCTTGAATATTTTTTACTATAATTATATAATAACATATAGTTAAATATATAAGACCAATATATATTTGCAATAGAAAATAATAATGCATTGAAATAGAAACACAATGCAAAAAAAAAACGTGAAAAATATTTAAACTAAATTATTAGAATTATTCTAGAGTTTAAAAAAATGATTTCGAACAATAAATTTTTTTTATATGGAATATGTATGTTTATATACGTATATATATACATATATATCAAAACTTTTTGTTTTTTTTTTTCTGTACGAAAAGAAAATTTCTCATTTAATTTTTTTTTTCATTATTAGCCATAACCTCAATTTTTTTCCGTATTTTTCTTTCATTTCAAGCTGATTTTTATATACAAGTTTTCATTTTTTCATTTTTTCGTGTCGACTCTATATATATATATATATATATGTATTACATAAATAATATTATAAAATATATTGTTATTATATATTTATTTATTATGTATAATTACTAATTTTCATATATTGTGGAAATTTTTGTACTTAATATATTTGGAATATATACCTAAATATATATATTGATATAAATATATATATGACATGTTTATTATGTACTTATATTGAAAATATTCAATAATTTATAAATTTTTATTATTATAATATCTATATATCACTATGTTATATAGTATTGTTATATTATTTATTGAATTATATTGAGGTATATATACGTTATATATAATAATAAATATATATATACAAATAATATAATTATTATATTAAATTGAAATTATAATTGAATTATACATTATAATTGAATAAATTTTATATTGTACGATAAAATATTTTTTATTATAATTATTATATTAATATAAAATATAACGTATATAACAGTTATTATTATAATCAAACAAAAACAAAATAACAAAATTAAATAAATAAATTTATTTAATAATGAAAATATTTAAAAACTGATAATTTAGTAAAAATATTTTAGTAAAAAAAAAAAAACACAAAATATAAATCATAATAAACTGAAAAATAAAAATCAAACAAATAATTTAAACTCTGGTAAAATATTTTAAAATAATAATATTTATTTTATTATATATATAAATAATATGCATTATAAACATACTTTAATACTAATAATATTCATAACTAAAATGCTAACTAACAATAATTACCTTAAATAAACATAATAATATAAAATATTCAATATAAACGATCTATAATATCTTAATATATATAAATATATACTTAATATATATATATATATATATATGTGTATTTTTTACATTTTACATTAGCTATAAAATAATTGTTTTTTAACAATATTTTATTTATTATACATAATATTTGATATTTGTATGTCTTATAATCATAATTATTATTATATTTCAATAGAAATTTCATTTGTTAACAAATAATATAATTTTTTTTTAGTTAGCAAATAAAATAGCAAGTAAAAAGAAAGTAAAACATAAAAATATATAATTATTTACAAAAAAAAATTTTGAAAAAAATATAGCAAATACATAGAAAAATATTTCAAAAAAAATATAATAATTAACTGAAGAAAAAAAAATCAAGGAAAAAAAAAAAACTTAAAATTTAGAAAATAAAGGAGAAAAGAATTATTTATTTTACATAAATTTATTCGATATTCTTCATATATATATATAAAAATATTTATATAAAATCGGTTCAAAATGTGCCCAAAAGTAATAAGTGAGAATCTAATTCATTAATTAATTATTCCTTTTCTTATTTCAATCTCTTTTTATTTTCTCAAAAAAAAAAATCAGTTGTTAGTTAATTTTAGATTAAAATATATTTAATAAATGTATGTATATATATATACATATTTTATAATATATATAAAAATATAGATTCTATATAGTGTTCATCGTAATTATTATACTATATAATATATATTATTTGTTATATATTAGTACATTAATTTATTCATTAGTTATATGTATACTATAATTAATTATTTGCAATAATAAATAATTAAAATTAAAAGTATGTAGTATAGAATTAAATTTATAATTTATAAATTTTATAATATATTTTTAGTTAATTACATAATATTAAATTAAATATACGCATACATAATTATTTGTTTAAATTTTATTTCGTTTTATATATTATGGGGATAAACTTTATTTGAAAAATTACCTTGGATTAGTTGATTTATTTTAATTAATTTTCCAACTTTTAATGTTGTTAATACGATTTCTATTTGTAAATTAATTTATTAAATTATTAATATTTAAAGTATAACAATTATTTTGTGTTAATTAAATTCTTATATAGTACATTCAAATATAGTAAATTAGAAAGTTCTAAAATTGATTATTAAAAAATTAATTTGAATAATATTTTTTGCTAAATATTGAGGTTGTTATTTTGCTGACAAAAAGATTATTAATTCTAACTAATTAACATTAATTGTTAGATTTTATTAGTTTATTTATAATTATAAATTTTGAGTATATTTAAATATTATTTATAATTTGTTTCTAAAACATTTGTTATAATCAATATAATCATGAATACTTGTAATTTATTCAACCAAATTATTAGAAATGTTACATATAAGGGATTTAGATACGGATAAGCCTGTGACTCGCAATACAATTCAAATCAAATCAAATTCCTTTTAATATTATAATAAAAACTTTGATAAATTTTGTGATGAATTTGATTCATTTATAAATGTTAGATTTTTGGAGATGGGCTTTTTATGAAATAAATTATTATAATTGTAAATCAATAGATGCAATAATTCTATTATGATGGTATAATAAGAGTTATTGCCCTTATGCATAAGGGTATTTAATCGCCATTTAACACCTTACAATAAATTAATTGATTCTAGTTTCATATACATTCTTGTTTAATTCATGACTCATAAAAAATATGGTATAATTTAAGGATTCGAAGAAGAAGTTTTATTAAATACCTGATTTTAAGTTTTTGAAAGCTGTTTTTAAATCCTACTTAAATTTTATTGTGAATCCTGCAAAAATTCACTTGTAACTATAATTTAAACGTTTTTCTGTATAAACTTTTATTTTTTTTTTAATAAAAATCGATTTATTATGGATTTTCTCTGATTTTTTTTCCTTTTGGTTTGTATGCCATCTGAAATTATACTAAAAATATAAGAATTTTCTATGTTTTTCTTTTGTTTTTTTTTTTCTATTTCTAAATTTATAAATTTTCTTACGTATTTTTTGGTTTTTTTTTCTATTCACCATTTTTTTTTTTCTATTTTCTATATTACCTTGAAAATTTATGCATATATATATGTAAATTATATATATAAAATATAATTGTACTTGAATGTATGATGTCACACATTTAAGGTCAAATGAAATTAATATTTATAAAATGTCGTAGAGAAAATTTTAATCTCGTTCATTGCAAGAATTTTCTTCTTGTTAAAATATAAATATTATTAAAGTTTAATTGCAATTGTTAGAATTACAATATAAAAAAATATTTAATTATTTTTTTTTAAATAAAATATGTTGTATAAAATTCTTTACATTTCAAAAATACTTACAAGTATAATTAACGAGAATAGATAAAGTGGATTGTGTCAACTTTACATGATACCAGTACGATTAAGCTATTCTAATAGTTGTATGAAAAGTGCCACTTGGATTATTATCGCTTCGTTTTTTCTTAAATAGTGTCCTTATTATTATTTTGTTCAACTTGAGTGCTGTAAGTTGAATGTTTTCCGTATAACTTTGTAGATGGTTTTCAATCATTATGAAAAAATATTATGAAAATTCTGTTTTAACTATAAATTCATATACATTTTTAATAAAAATTTCTAACATCTTCCAGTTTATTGCTCCTATAAATTTTGTTTAAAATAATTTTAACAAATATTTTTTATTTTCACTAAAAATTGTAATAGTAAGAGTATAGTAATCGCAGAGCAAAATTGTTCTCCTTTTCAACCATGGCCAAGTTTTAATCTCAAGTATTAGTTAACAGTGTAGTAAGACATTTCGAAAAGCACTTAAGAATTCTACAAAAATTAACCAAATATAAAAATTTGAATGTTAAATAAGTTCACTCAACTTGCCTTAGTTTTAAAAACTACTTCAAAATAAAATTAAATTGGTGATCAGAATATTTCGAATAAAACATATTTTAATAATAATTTATTTAGAAAAAATAAAACAAAAAGTTAAATTCAATTTTATTAGTTCATACCTTTAATGTGAGTTCATATAAAGCCTTTTTTTTTATTTTTCTTGTTTTCTCTTTTTAGATTAATACAAAAAAACGTGACAAAATGCAATTTATTTTCATTAATATAAATGTAGTATTTATGGTTTTATTAATACTTTGCTTAAAAATTCAAGTAAAACGATAATACTCGTAAATAAAAAGTAGAAAATTAAAAGTATTAAAAAAATGCAAAACTTCAAAAATTTTATTTTCCCGATTACTTTAATAATGGCAGAATATTGTCACTTTATATAACAGTAACTCTAAGCGTATCATATAGAAAAATTAAAATTGTAGTCATTAACGGGACCTGACTTAGTCAATATACCTGTAATAGATTATAGACGAACGTTATATGCGGAGCACTAAAATCTTTATTTAAAAACTCTCTGTTGTTTGCATTGGGAAGTGGATGAGATAAGAGAATACAAATTTAATTCATCCATAGTTCTAGTACGTATAATATCAGCAGAACAAACATATCAGATCTACATTCCAAATTTTGCAGTGGAATTTTCAAAATTTGTAATGTTTAAAATTTTAGAGAAATTCAAAGAATTTTTTTTTTTACTGAATTAGATATACTCAGCTATATTATTTAACTGCATTCTTTAGTTTAGAATTTTTGCCATTTTAATTTTGAATTTCGCCCAGTCTAATAAAAATGTATGTAAAAACAGTATAACAGTATAAAAACACTGTATAACAGTATAACAGTATGTATAAATAGTATGAAAACAACTTTATGTGCATATTTCAAATTAATCAAAATTTTCTAACTAGACTTTTCCAATATAACACAACGGCGGATTTAAAAAATGTTAATAAGGTATTCATTTTTTTTATTATACCGGGAAAGTGCAGAATTAATACGTACGTTGTATAAATATTGTACATGAATATATTTATAAGTACATATATGTACATATGTACACTTATATAAAATAAATGTTCTACACAAAATATTAAAAAGCTAGAGGGTGGATTATTGTTAAAAAGGACACTTGTCTTTTACAATTTTATATATTATATGCGATGCACACAATAATAATTGCTTTGGAAACAAACGATCATTCAAAAAGAAAATAAGAAATAAAAAATAATTTATAATAATGAAAAAAGGGGTAGAATTATTAAAATATTGGACGTGTATACTGTATATATTTGCTTACAATATTCTTGTATATGTTCTTATATTCTCATATATTCTACTTATTTTCGTATATGTATGTAAGACTAAATGTACATATTTAATGTAAGAATAATATCTTTTTTTTCGATAGTTAAAAGCATTTTCCAATCAAATCCCCTTCACGAAAATGACATACACACGAAAATATAGTAGATATTATATGGTGAACTAAAATATTTATATTATGGTATATAATGTATGTACATATTTTATATTATATTGCAATTATAACATGGTACGTCACCCATAAG
The DNA here is from genome assembly GCF_029603195.1 of Condylostylus longicornis. Taxonomy (NCBI): domain Eukaryota; kingdom Metazoa; phylum Arthropoda; class Insecta; order Diptera; family Dolichopodidae; genus Condylostylus; species Condylostylus longicornis. The sequence goes on from NW_026577982.1 coordinate 5,836,197, forward strand.
TAGTGGCGTGTCTATCACATAATCCGATACCTTTAAGTAATATTAATGAAGTGCTTTTATGTACATTTATAGATATGCTTATAAAATATAAGATTATGTTTTAACATTGTAGAGAGACAGCATATTTAAATATATTGAGAGACAGCATATATTTTGATTTTTTTTTTCTTTGTTGCCCTCTTTGTATACTGTTGTCATCTTACAGAACTTTTATCTATACTACATGTGTATACGGAGTAATTATTAGTAGTTCTTATTAGGGTTTAATATATTTTTTATTCAAGAAGAATAAAAAGAAAAATAAATACAATTTGCATGATTTTTTCTTATGAACTGTGATTTAAGTATATATATGCGTTTAGTTGTATAGGATTCTATATATTTAGGGAACATGCACATACAATCAATTAAGGGTAAAAAATTTTCCAATTCATTTGAGATCATATAATCAATAACATTTTAATAAAATTTAAGAATAAATTTCCCGCAGTAGCAAGTTTTATAAAATAAATAATATAAATTTTATTTTAAAATTGTTATACGTTGCATTTAGCTATTATATTCAGAAGTAGTCGTGAACAGGTGGAAAATAGTTCATTTACATACATATATCAATTATATAAAGGGAATTTGTGTTCGGATTACTTCAAAAATATACTATATTAATTTGTTAAGAACAACAATGTTGATTGAATTTTTATAACTCTTAAATTTTAATTTTATTACATATTATTTATACTATATCTATATAAAGGATTTTAGTTTCTGTGAAATATTCTAAGCTCAACTATATTTGATAAAAAATATTTAATTTTATTAATCAATTTTCCAGTCACCTATAAGATGAGAAGAATTTAACTGTATTAATGGGTACACCGTTCTATAATTGCCATGATTTTAATTTTAATCAAATTTATTGTTGTTTTAAAATATTTAAAAGGGCACATGCGTTAATAGTATTAATAGAGTTTTGTTGCACATCTACTATATAAAAAATTCATTTTTCTCTACTAAAATTAAAAAAAAAATTGTTTATTCATTTATTGATTAATTATACGGATCGGTCTATTGATTATGTGTAAATTACAATTTGGATTTACGCCAACGTTGTTTTTTTTTTTATTAATAAACAATGGTTTTTACAGGAAATTAATTATGACGATTAAGGAATTAATAACACAAAACAAAAAATGGAAATTCTTTTAATTGGTTTTTTTTTTGCAATATTTTGCATACATTTAAAATTTAATGTGTTGCTAGGTGATTTAATGCGGCAAAACTTATAACGTTGCAGAAAATTTTACAGTAGGTTGAAAAAAATTTTTAGTACACATACCTCCGGCATGTTACATTTCCCTCTTTATCGATAATATTCAAAAAATTTAAATTTTGAAAAAGCGTATAAATTATGAATGTACAATTTTTTTTTGTTTATAATGTTGGGCGTTAAAAGATTTATTAAATAAGTTGTTTACTAAAAATATCAGACAAATTAGCCTTTGCGATTTGATCTTGAAGAAAATAGAAACAAAATTAACTAGAATTGTAATTCTGTTTAGCCGCCATAGAAATCTTTTTTATTCAGAGATCAGCAAACATATTGCTTGCATTTATCCAAATTTAGTTTTTTCAGTAACCTGCTTTAATGATTGTTTCACAAAACAAAATAATTTATTTTGGAAAACCTAAACATTATTTGTTGGTATTATTCTTGTTTATCATTTAAAAATGCTCCGAAAGTAATAGATTCTATTTTCATTAAATTCAAAATCATAATTTATTTAATTATAGAAATTAAACAAAATTAAATAATTATACAATCAAAAAGAAATGTGTATGAAATGCATAAAATTTTCAAAAGGATTCTTTCAAATCCTTGACTTATAGCAAATGTAATGCCCCCATGATGAAATGTTAAATGTCAATTATGTGCAAAGAAATTGCTAGAAAAATATTATTATAGTGTTTAGGTATATTTTATAAATAAAATTTCTATTCCTTTAATTTCTAATTATTACATTATTTTTACAAATATTTCTCCTTGAGTACACAACAAGTACATTATATTTAATAAATATATATTACAGTTTTTAACTTATACATAATAATATATATTATTTATTTATAATATATGTACACACAATTCAATTTAAAATCTAAACAATTTATATTGTATCTCTTACATATTATCGTACATACATACATACATATTATATTTACATACTTCATTGGAAAATGCTTATTTATTTTTTTATATCCTTGTGGAAAGAAGATAATCATCATCATTAAAATTGAGAGCAGATACACTTGTAATTTTTGTATTATTCTCAAGAATGCGGCTTTTTTTTTTTTCTTAAATTAAGTAGGTACAATATTCAAGTATATTGTATATATGGGAAATATTTAAAAAAAAATTTCATTATTACAGGGTGGGTTCTTAAAATAATTATTGTTATTCAATAATTATTATTGTTTTAAGGAAAAATGTTAATTTAGGTCATTTATACTTAAAATTGTAATTGAGTCAAATAAAGCGTTTGTATAGAAGTTATAGTAGAATTATGACAGTTTTTATGTATTGCTATTCACAATTCACCATATAAGAGTTTGAGTCACTGTTTGAAATTCATTACTATTTTAAGATTTACGTATTGTTGATAAAAAATGGAAATATTATTGAAATTTGTTTAACAAAATAAATTGCCCAAAATTTAACATACCGAGTATTTAATAAATTTGAATTACACATAGTTACTACATAGGGCAATGTTAATATATGTACTCCTTTTACAGAAATTTTACTTGTCGAATTAAAATTGTTAGGTAGATTATGGTAGCAGGTTGTAATCAAAATTATTGAAAACCAAATATTTAATTAGCAATTTCAAATTAGTATTTAAAAAAAATACCCTGTACTAGCGCCGTAAAAGTACCGTGTATATATAAATTACTCGTGTATTGGAAAAATAATTTTCTAATTTTTAAATAAAAAAAACAAAAACAGAAAAGGAAACATATTTCGAAGTGATTTAAAAATAAATTTACCTACATTTTTTTTTCTTATGTACTTGTATTGTACCTACTTATAAAGTTTATGAACTCGTATGTCACAATCAGAAGAATTTACGAGAAAAGAAAAAAATGTTATTAATGTACATGCATTTATATGTGTACATAAAAAGTATAGGTAATATTCACGTTCCATACATTCTAAATATAGATATAATATATACATGCATACATACATACATATATAATAACATTTAAATGAAATTAAATATTTCGTTCTAGTAAACAAGAAATGCTTTAAAGCAATGATATAACAAAAGAATATCCTTGTTCTACACAATAAAAACAACAAAAAGAAAAATTAAAAAAAAAAAAAAAACATGAGAAATGATAAGAACCAAAGAATCAGGATTTCTTCTGTTTCGATAATAAGTAAAAAGAAAACAAATCCTTCTCCTTTTTTTTTTCTTTAGCATTTTTCTTATTATTTTGTCTGCAATTATACCAATTGGGAACGGCTGAATTTAACATCATATAAAAAATATTCTTATCGGCAATTTTCATATATATGTTATACAATGTGTATAAGGGTACATATACATATTATGAAACATATAATTTCATTAATATTTATGTATATATACATGGTATATATATGAACTTATATATCAAGATAATAGAGTTTTTCTTTCTTATTTATAATATTATTTTGCCCATGTTCTTTTTCATTTGACAAAGGAAAACAAGAATTATAAGTAAAAAAAAATAAGGCAGAAAGCAATAATAAACATATCCTTATATTTGTATTTTGTACTTGTATACATACTTAAACATTCATATAGTACATAGCATTTATAACTTGTTCCATATTCAACTGTTGGTATATCAGAAAATTTTTGCCTTCAACTCTTCAATATTAATATTGCTTGCGCCTATATATATGTTATCGTGAATTTTATTCTATATTATGTAATGTTAAAACAATTCATTAAAATTGAAATCATTTCGTTACAAAGGCAAAAAAAACAAAGAAAATACAAAAAAATGAACGAATATTTTTTGCTTCATCCTTATTTTCATGTTTTTATTTTTTTTTTTCTTTGACTGTATTTACATGTTATTTTGAAAAAAAAAAAGAAATATCTTATTATAAAATATAAAACTTTTATTAATTTTTACGATATAAAAAAAAAACAAAATGTTTAAGGATATTTTGGGTTGGAGTAGAAATTTTCATCTTTCATTTTGTACCATAAATTATTGTTCAATCATTTGTCAAGACAGTATAGAATATTTCAATATATTGTTTCTATATATAAACTGAGTCTGATAGCTATATTGTGTTTCACGAGACAATTAACAAGACGTATTCTAGTCAAATATTCTTAGAATTGTAGATGAAAACAGATAATTTCCTTCATTGCAGTCGTCTATGTTTCAATTCAGGCAAATTAAAAATATTATTTTTGTTTCCGTTTCAGATCATTGAATTTAATTTTGATTTGATGATGATTCATCAGACTATATAAAATTCTGTATAATACTTTTCAATGTGAATGTAATAAGACATTTTTGTTTTTAATGTGTACGATAGTTTGAAATTTTAAAGAATGATTCACGATTTTTCCAAGATATGCAATTTACTCATTATAGCTCTGAAATAAAATAAGGTCTTTGACATTAATACAATATTTCTGTTCTATTTGTATGCAATTATACTAGTTTCGGAATTAAAATATAATTTTTGAAAACATTTTAACATTATAAGTTTTATATACATATTTGAAACTTACATAATCCCATTTAAATATTTTATGATTATATTTGTATTACAGTTATTGTAATATGAATATTTGCTATTTATAACAGTACATATACAGAACATGTTTAATTTTTAAAAATTATTATCTGAAGGATATTTTTAGTTCTTATGATTACATTTATTGTTTTTAAGATGATTCATTTTTCGGCATAAATTTTAAAGTATAACAAGAAAATATTAAGCTATGTTATGTAATTAATTATGATTTAGAGAGTATGTCAATATAAAAACATTCTAGTTACCTCATTTGTTCTCTCAAAATAAAATGTTATTGGTCTATCAAACAGATTTTTGTCGCTTCTAATAATTTTTCAATTTTTCTCGATCTTCGAAACAAACTTATTTATTCCAAGCTATTAGATTGTAATTATAAATATTTTTCAACAAAAAGGGACATACCTACTATATCTAAAAAAAATATTTATTGGCACTAACATTCTTAAAAGAAATAATTAAAAATGTTGCATGCATGAATAATGCATCTTAATAACTTATAATTGATTCTTTTCCACTCTCAAATGTCATAGAGAAGAAGCGGGCGAATATCTACTTTTAAGACATTACCTTCAATTATAGTGATATTGTGTATTCGTATGTGATAATATGTGTGTATTCTCGAATTACTTTATTTTTCATATTATACTAATATTACTTTTTGTTATCCTAATAATTTTTTTCTGTTATTTCTTTACCATATTATATATATATTTTCATTGTATATATTTTTATATATGGACATAATTATATATACGTATTTGTCTGCCAATATTCAATATTATTTTATATATAAGCTAGTATAAGCTGATTTTGATATAAAATGATAGTGACGATGATAAAACCGATGATTTTCGATTAGAAAAATTTCCTACAAGAATTATGAATATACATAATATGTATACAATTATATATGTAGATATTTTTGGAAGAAAACTCATGAAAATGACTAAGTACGTACACACGTCGAATAAAATATTAAGAACAATTCAATTCAATTCAGTATAGAAGACAAAAACAAAGAAAAAAAAAATGAGAAAAGAAAGGAATGTTGATAAGAGAGCAACAAAATTATCAGCAATATTAAGAAAAAACCCATATAAACTTACATATACTTATATAAATACTTACATACATACAATAGTAATTGATGTAGAAATCATCGAGTGACGAGTTCATGACAAATTTATCAATATTATCATATATATTCATACACACGCGTATATAATTATTGAGTTTACATTCAGTTAAACAAAGTTATATAAACGGTATTAACAACAATATACACGATATATAAACAGTGAACGTATATAATATTATGAAATGACAACGGTATTACATTGCTTTTTCTCAGACTTTTTTTTCAATCCTTAGTATAAAACAACTTATAAAAGTTAAACTGGTATGGTGACAGATTTTTTTTTTTTTTTTTATTTTCTTCAACTTTTAATATTATGTATAGGAAGTATATGGTTATACAACAATATAATATGCATATACCTAAATTTATTAATGTTTACATGTTATATAAGTGACAGAGTGTGTCTCTGTTCTGTGTAAAGGCCGAATTATGAAAAATATTAAGAAATTAAGAGAAAACTACAATGAACACAAATAAGTTGCAGTAGCTGAGTGATAATGATTAGTAACTGCTTACATTAAACTGAAGATAGGGTTAGAATTAGGTCGAGAATATTATAATTAAGAGTGAGAATTTGGTTGAGAATATTATGACGATGCACTTGTTTTCTTTAAAATTGAACTAAGTTTATTCGAGTTTGTTAAGAATCAGAAATTTTATGATTTTTATTCAAACCAAACCAATAGTTTCTAAGGTAGATAACAATTAAAACTCCTTATTAAAAAAACGAAAGGGAAAATGTTGCATACTTTTAGGCTGTGCATAAAAATGAAACTTTTAACCGTTTAACATGCAATTGTGTGATCGCATGCAATTAAGCAATCAAACAGTGTATAATTTTTTACCATCTACTTATGTTTTGCGTAATTCAGTGAATTAGTTGCTTAGATGTCCACATTTAGAAATCAGGCGTGATTCATAAATTTTGTTTGATTTAATTCAAATTTAATAAAGCTTTGATTCACATACATAGCTGACTTTTGTTTGACGAACAAATTAGTATGTCATTCAATTGTTATCAACCAAAATCAATGAACAATATTGATCTTTTATATCTTACCTTACATGACGGGTACACCGTATTTACTCATGTTTAATAATATTTTATTCTTCTTTGCTGTCAAAAGTCATATACTAGCAATAAAAATGATTTTTGCTTTTTCTTCCACTCTTTTTTTTTTGTTATTTTTTTTTTTGCTTGCTTGTCATGTTTTTTTCTACTCATACATATAGTTCCATCTCCTCTTTTTTTTCTACATTATAATAAATGAATATGAAGGTTATGTGTGTATAGAGAGTATACAAATAATATAAACACATTTACATATACAACATGTCTTGTTTTTTTTTGTTGATTCGTTTTTCTGATTCGGTCGGTACGGGGGTGACGTTTTTATATTCGTATATTGTCGGTTTTATTTATTTTGCTCTTTATATTCGACTGGTTTTTTTTTTATATTATGTATGATTACGTTTTGTTTTCTGTCGCTTTTTATATTTCTCGTGTTTTTCGTTCTGTTTTTGTTTTTTCAACTTTCATTTCATTTCATTTCACTTTACTTGACATATAGATTTTTTATTTTCTGCTTTTACACTTCTTTTCTATATACTTTTAACTAGGTTTTTATTAGTCAGATATGAACGGAAGAAAAAAAAAATTCGTCATCCTTTTGGTTTAAACAACAAAAAAAAAAGAGAAAAATAAGACGAAGAGAAAACAAACGAAGATGAAGAAGAAAAAATTTATGCCTTATTACTTTTAGACTTTTAATATTATAGAATGAAAATTGTTGTGTTGTATGTATTAATTTTTTGTTGTTTTTGTTGTTTTTCTTCTGTTAAATGTATCCCCATTTGTATTCACGTCTTAGAAAATATTTTTGTTGTGAACTTAGCTTTATATTTATTTGACATTTGGTACAAAAATTGTCTTTCTGTACAATATTATTATTATATGACATGAAAAAAGTTGCACAGTTAAAAATATTTTTAAGATAACGTTGATTGAGAAAATTAACAGGGCTTAAAATTATAAGAGATACAATATATATATACGTATAAGAATGTAATTCACGAGAGAGTTTATTGTCTAATAGAGATACTCATATTAAAAACTATGCGTATTTCATTGTTCATGGGGTTTTAATTTTTTAAAATAAGTTTCAAATTAAGTTTACTTAAAGTTTATTCAAAAATTATAGATCAAAGAAATGAAAAGATGAAAATTTAGTCATTTAACCATTACATTTGAGTTTATGTATTTGTTCCGAGGGCTCCTTTTCATAAAATTTGCTTAGGTACATCGTCTTTAATAGAAAGGTTTTAGTAAGCTGAAATTTTTGTATTTTTGGTACATAGTATTTTTTTTTCCAAAAAATTATTTACGACATTCATTTACTTAACAATAATTTTTAATTATTCTCTTTTTAATTTGACAACCTTAAAATTATCAGTGCTTAATTCGAATATTTTGAATTAGACTTTGTTTTAAGCTGAATTAGAAACTTCATCGATATTACTTGAATTCTTACAAAATTCTGATTACAGAAAATTGTTTAAATTAAAATTATTTAAGTATAATTATTAATCTTATTGAAAGCTAAGAGTTTAGAATTTTAATTGTTTTAGGAATTTTTATATTAAGAAACGAGAATTCCTATTTAGTAAAGTAATTTGTTCAAGTTCTTCCAATATTTTCCGCATTTTTCTATTTCTTATAAATTGCGTCATAAAATATCTGAAAATTTCTTAAGCTACAAAATATAATTTTGAATTTAAAATAATTAATATAATCTTCAATCACTTAAATACCAAGAAGTCAATACGTTTCGGGGCCACAAAAAAAAATTGAAATCAAAATTCTTAAATACTTAAGTGTATGAAATCATTTTTCTTTTCATACCTAGACCAGTTTAACAGAGATTTATTTTTCTAAGAAAATTGTAGAAAAACAAAAGAAAAAAAGAAAAACTATTTTGTTCTTTTTTTTTCTAGAAAATTTTTTTTTTTAGTTTTTCTCTTCTTATTTTTCTTTTAAATTTTTTTTCTAAATATTTTCCTTTTCTTCCCCTTTTATATTTCCAAATACAAAATTAATTATTCATTTAGAAATTTAAGAAGGAAAAACAAACGAATGAAATAAAAAACAAAAAAAATAACAAAAACAAGAAAATCATACAAAAACTGCATGACCATGAAAAAAAGAAACTTTTTTTTATTCTACATACAAAAATTTTCTTTGGGACTTGAGCAGAAAAAAAAAAACCATTATTATACCTAAGTATGTACAAATATTTTTATTCTTTATAAAAAGCAACATAAGCAATAATGTAGAATTATGTTGACTTATTAAAAAAGCAAAAAAAAAAAAGAGAAAAAAAAATGAGATTCGTATTATTTGAGAATCGTATTCTTATACCTTTTGGAAATTTTTCTCCTTAACGATGGTGGGAAAAGTAAATACAAAATATAATAGAAGAGAGTAAAGAGAACTAAATGCGATAAGGTACGTACGTGTACATCTCAAGTTTCATGTACTCGTATATTCAAACTGACATGATAACATATTAACATACATACATGTGTATATATACATGGTGAATATATGAAGAATATTAATCGTTTATTTATAGGCATAAGTGGCTCCAGTTGATACCTATAATCCTTTCATTTATTTTTGTATACTTCTTCTTCTTCTTGTTTTTATTTTGTTTTAAAGTACACATAGACTTATATTACATATATTATATCATATATATACAATTACATATATTTAGTATTTATTATTTTACATATATATACAAATATTTATGGTTATGAATTTTATAAAAATATGACATTAATGATTAATAATATTATATTTGTGAATATTTTCTATTTTAAATATACAAAAAAAAATTGTATAAAAATTGTTTTTTTGAAAATATTATAACCTAAAGGGTAGAATTGTTCCGAACTAGGGTAATTTATATGATAATATACCTATAATATTATAAAATTATTATGATAAATAATATGAATATGCAATGATTTGCATATATACCTTGATATATATATATATATATATACATATATATCAATACATATATTTAATATACATATATATATATATATATATATATATATATATGTATATTAAAATATAATGAGAAAAATAATTAAGTTGTAAATATTTTTTAAAAAGTTTTTGTTGTTTGTTTAAATATTTAATAATATATACTATATATAATAATAATTCATATATATTAAGTATACATGCATCTTTAGTATGACATTAAAATTATTATTACATAATACAGAAATTTTAATAATAGCCCGAATTAAAATGCTATTGTTAAGGTTTAATTTTAGAAAAATTATTGTGCATATTGTCACAAATTTAATTTACTAAATAGGTTCTGTTATTAAGTTTTAATATGGGGGCAATTTACAATTACATAAAGTTCAAATTATAAATTATTTTTAGAAAAAATGTTTAGAGGCAAAAAAAAAAAAGAGAAAATTTTCTCAAATCATTCGAAGAATATTAATAATTAGGTATAAGAAAGATCTCATAAAAAGTTGAAGCAATAAAAGAAAATTTTTGCACATAATTGCTGGGTTTATCAAATATATTTGTGATTTTTTCCGAAAAATTAGCTTTTGCGGACGAAATGCAAAATTATTTCGATTAATAACAATAGACAAATTGTTTTAATGTATTTATTTGTTTTAATGATAAATTAATATAATTCCGAAAATATAGAAAAATTCTAGTTAACTGTTGCTTATAATGGCTAAATTCTGCAGTCAATTCAGGGGTCAATTTGCCACTTAATATTGCAATATTTTATAGTAGATAAGTTTGTTTATAACTATTTTTAGCCTAAAATTTTGTTTTCGGTAATTAAATTTTCAATTATTGCTGCAATATTTAGTGACACTTTAATAACAATCGATTACAATTATAAAAAGTTGTAGTTCCCTCTAAAGATTTTAATGATCTATTGCAAATTCAGTTAATAAGTTTCATATAATCAATTAGGTAGCACTATTTTATAATTTAAATTTAACAAATTTTTATAACAATTCTTATCAATTGTGTAATCAAATATTGCCAGTACTTGTAAAATTTTTAAGTACCATAATACAGGATATAATCATGTTTTACAATTATTATTATTTTTTTTGGAGCGAAAAAGATTATGAACATTTTGTTTTCAGTATTAAAATAACCAATATTCCTGGAATTATTTCTTGTATAAATCTAAAATAAGCATTCTAAACTGTAAATCCTATTATAGATTTAGATATCTTTTTTTATTTTAAAAGTGGCATATCTTATTTATTTGGTACGTGCTAAAGAGCAGGTAATAGGATATTAAAAGCAATTCTGTTTCTTTTTTTTTTTTTTAAACAGTACCTATATAAGGTTATGGGTTTTTTTTTCTAAATTTTTTCTTTTGGTATTTAAAGTGTTGAATAACATTTTAATGTAAATATTTTTTCTTTTTCCTCATTTTTATATTTTCTAGATAATATTTTATATTATAATATGGAAAATTCTTATACAAATATGTAGATATGTAATATGTAAGTAGATATTATTGTGAATGTAAACACAAATTCACAATTTCTCTGTATAATAAAAATAAACATCAAGTATTAGAAAAAGGCCCAATTTTTTTTTCTTAAAAAAAAATAAAAAAGAAAAAATTAGTCTTTTTTTTTCTCTTATTATTATTCCCAAGAAACGAAATTGTTTCGGTTTTGTTTATCTTTATTTTTTTTGTGTTTGTGTTCTAGTACTTTGCCTATTAGAATTTTAAAGAAACCAAAAGGACATACAATCAAAAATTATAAAGATAATTTCAAATTTTTGATTTTTTCTTTCTTTTGTATTTTTTTTTCTGATATAAACTTTTAAGGATGACTTCATTTTATCTTTATTAAAACAATAACAGAGAACTGACAGCAAAACAAAAATTTAGATCAACGCAATGAATGAAAGATGAAGATTAAAATGATGTAGCAATTTTAATATATTTTAATATTTTCATTATATATAGTGAAAGACATTTCAAACACACATATCGACATTCAAGTAAAAGCAATATACAAACTTATATTTGAATATAAAAGTTAGATATTTTGTACACAACAGATTTGTTTGTATGTAAATTAGAATTTAACTAAATTAAGTATTAATATTATAAATTAATTTTATTGAGAGTAAAGGAAAACTTTTCCAAATTTTATAGCAGGCAAATATTATATATATGCATGTATATACAGTGATTCATAAATTATGAATCATATTATATAAATATAATATTAAAAAAAATAGTTAAAATATTAATATAATAATATGAATATGATAATAGAGTAAAATTAGATCTAATTTTAGTATTAAGAATTAGAAAATATAAAATATTTACAATATTTTTTAATACCACATGCTCCCCTTCTTGCTAATGAATTATATAACTATGAGGACATTATGTCCAAAAATATTTTATTAATTTTATGATTACTATATTTGTTTGTAAAGTAAGAGACCCTGTCTTCGACTTCATTATTTGATGACAAAAAACTTTATTCTAAGATCATACATTATGGTCATATGTATAGATTTTTGGAAGAAACAGTATGCTACTCTAGATTTAAAATCTATACTAAATAATAATTTAATAAAACGAAATTAATTCTATCACTTTCTTTTCTAAAAACCATAAAATAATATTGTTGATTTTCAATATGGAACCGAATAGTTCCTCTATACTTTCGTCGTACAAAGATAGATAATTTCCGTCACGTTCTTTCTATTAAATTGTAATTTACATATGCTTTATATTTTAAAAAATATAGTAGATTTATAATTAAATCTACTATACTACTATCAGAAAATTTATTCGAGCCATTAAAATTTAAATGTAATTTTTTTATAGTATTAAAATTTCGCTTTAATTAAAAGGATAATTAAGAATAAAATTGTTATATACATGAGTATTAAATATTCAGAATGAAAATTTATCACCGTTATTTAATAATATTTTACTGTTAATTGTCTAATTTATATACTGTATAGAAGCAATTAAATTTACAATATTTTTCGGATTTTTTTTTTTTTTTGTAATTAAATAAAAGTTATTATGTAATAGTCATAGCAATTAGGTGATGTTCTCTACATAAATTTGTTATATGCGATATTGCAATTTGCATTACATTAAAAGTTTTAAAAATAAAATTATTTTTACGATAAATTAGGATTTTGGTAATATTAAGGGTTTGATTTAAATGGTTCTACATTAATCGCAAGTTAATGAGTCTTAATTATGAGAAACGCCTAAAAATATGCAATTTTTTCATCCGTTAATTTAAATATATATACATGATTTTGTGTTGATTTTAATACAACTATTAACTTTTTAGGTCTTTCTTAAAAATTTTTAATGCTTTATTTAAAAAGTATTAAATAAATGAATCTCGAAAATTTTATATGAAACCACAGCATAATAATATAAATGTATGTTTGAGTGTGATAAAGTACCAATAATTCTGAGTTTAAAATTTAAAAGTCAGTATCCTGTTTAAATGGATATTTGACCCTTATTAATAAAACATAAAAAAATACGATTATTTTATATAATAGGCATATGAAAGCTCATTTACTCGTTTTTATATGAGAATAATATTATGTTTAAGGACGAATAAAAAATATACCGTTTTTGTTTTTTTTATTTCATACTTCCCCCTATTTATATTCGCGTTTTTATTTTATATTCATGTATGCATATGAAAAGTTATAATATAATTATAATATTTAATATATAATGAAATTATGTACACATATAATATGCCTGTTATATTTGTTGTATAACCCTTTTGATATAATAACCCTTATATAATATTTAAAACTATAATTTAAAGGTAATTAAAAAATTTTATTATCGAACGAAAAAAAAAAGAATTTATTAGCTTTATTCATATTAAAATATTTTCCGTTTTGTTTTTTTACAAATTTTTAAATGAACGGGGGACAGGAAATGGGAAATGTAAAAGTTTATTAATCTAATTCTAGTATCACAAATGACAACTACAGAACATACATATTATGTAATCTGAACTATATATAATTATTTTGATATTAGCAATTAAAAATACATTCTTTTAGGGACACAAGTTTTTAAAGACCTCAACGTGCAATGTTCCTTCCATATATTTCTGTATTGTGTAATTAATTGTTACATAAGTTCATTCTGTTCAAAATAAATTTGATATTTAATTGATGACATTTCAATAAATCAGTTTGTGCCGAAAACAGTTTAAAATGAAAGGCTTAAAATTTTGTATAACAGTTTTATTAAAAAGTAAGAATAATTTTTTTTTAATAATAAATATTAGAATATAACAATAAAATTGAATTTGCATATTAGGAGCTATGAATTTTACATTCAAAAATCGCCCAAGTCATGTTTGATAGTTTCCAAAATTATAAACTCAATATGTTAAGTCGAACATGAAAACAACATGAATTAAGTATTTCTTTAAAAATACTTAAAAAAATTAAGTATCTGAGTTGTTCTTAAATGAATTTTTATTTCGAAACAGGTTTATAAGGATCAAAATTACATTACCGTTAATAATTAGTTTAGTTTAATAATTTTTAAATAGATTTAATGACTTAGTCTCTAATAAATCTTTACCAGATTAAATATATTTTTCTGATTTAATTGAGCTACATTAAAAATATTTTTGTATATTAAAATCCAAGAAAAAAACAATATTATTATAAATGACACCACCATCTAAAAAAATATTTTAATTTCATTGCAATTAAAATAGATTGATCAAATATTTTGGCAGCAATAATATAAATGACTAAAAAATATATAATTAGTTTTGAAACTAAAAAAAGAAGACGAAAAAAAAAAAGAATTTAGTTCAAAAAAGGGCAGTCCTCCTACAATTCTGGCAAATTTTCAATTATTATTATTTCTTTTGGAGAAAAAAATTTTTCAAATAAAAAAAAAATTATTTTTTGAAAAAAATATTTTTTCTGTAACGCCAAAAATTTTTTAATGATTTTCCATACCATTGAATCAATTAAATAAGTTTTCATTTTAATTTCTTATTTTCTTCTTCTGTATTTAAAAATAAATGTCCTTTCTTTATATATGAATGAATGTATGTATATATTTCAAACTTATATTGGATTTATTTTTATAAAATTATAAAAAATAATGAAGTTCTCAAAAAAAAAATTTTTTTTTATTTTTTTTTGTGTTGGAAATAAAGAGCATAAAAATTTTCTCTTTTTCTTGTCAACTCATTTAAGTAATTAAAAGTTGTGTAAAAGTATTATACACTTTACTAAAGTGACTATAAAGTGTTCTCTTTTTAGCAAAATTGCAATAAAAAAATAGAAGAGAAAAAATATATAGAAGAAAATAATAATCAAAAGTTTTTTTTTTAAATTAAAAATCAGAAATTTTTCTATTTTACCGCTTCATTTGTTAGTCCGTTTTTGTACCAATTTCTTGTTTCTTAATTCCCATTTACGGGAAATTGTATATTTAATTTTTTTTTTTAAATATAAAGCCCAGTATACAAATTTTTTGCTGTACATGAATTAAACATACTTGCGTACATTGATTTTAATAAGAAAATATCAGAAATAATAATTAAATTTTTGAGCTTCAATAGAAAATTTTAATTTCAGCATCCATTTCTTAGTCAGACGAAATTTTCTAATTTCGGAGAGTTCACTGTCTACTGGAGCACATAAATTCAATTAAACTCACTTAAATTCTCAATATCTCTTAAGATCACACGAAAATTCCCGAATAAAGTATTCATTACAACAGTTTCACTCGTACATTTATATACATTTAAATAAAACTTACTTTACTTAATTAGTTTCTTTAATCATAGTTAATATACAGGACATTTTAATAATATAGACAATTTTCTTGGGAAAATTTCTTTCAGTCTTTTTTTTGGTTCTTTGTTCTTGCTTTTTTGTGAGTAATATTTTTAAAATATTCAGTTAAAATTCAAGTCCCTTGTTGAAGAAAATTTCAAAAATAAAAAAAAAAAATTTTTTTGCAGTATTTTTTTTTTAGTTTTTATTATTATTTTTAACTAAAGTATACTTTTAATTTGTACGCTTTTCAGAAATAAAACATAAAAATTCAGCTTTGTTTCTTATGTTACAGTCAGTTTTAACTCTGTACAAATAAATGAGAGAGAGAGATGGAGAGAGAGGGCTGTACAATCATTATTCTATATTTTAGAATTTTCAGAAATTTGAGAAATTTCAAGTTTGAAAAAATATAGAAATAACAGAAACGGATGTCAAATATGTAGCATAACATATACACGTAAACTTAGAAATTTGTAGCTGTAGGTATTTGCAACATATTTCGAAAATGGAAAAAAATTAAAGAAATGGAAAAATGAAATACCATTTAAGTGAATGACAGTTAAAGAATAATATTTTATAAATATTTCAAAAAAAAAGAGAGAAAAAAAAGGAATTTTTTGTTTTTGGGAAAAAAAAGTCCTTGGAAATTCTTGAAATGAAAATCATTTTAAAATAAAAGTTATTCTCAAGTTGAACCTAAGTAAAAACGTATGACAAAAATTGTGCATAAAAATATTCCTGATATTTTAATACTGAAACATAATTTTCATGATTTTATAAAAGCCTACAGGGTGATAGAGTAAAAGTTTATGAAATTTTTTTAACAGATTCAAACACTTGAAAGAATGAAACAGTCTTGAAAGTATGTAAATTGCATTTATTTTAAAATATTATTTGCTGAGCAAATGTCCTTGTTTAAGATTACAATTAAAAATAAAAAGCGCCTGTGCCGAGATTCTAGTTCCCATTTGTAGACTTATTCGTAAATTTCGGTAATTTTTAGAACTTTTGTGTAAAAATTTTGCATTTTTTTTTGTGTAAGAGCGATAAGTTTTGTTCCAATTTACTAAGAGATGTGCAAAGAAGCAGAGCCAAGTTTCAATTAAAAATTTTCTTGATTTTTGAATCAAGGTACGTTTTTCAAAAAATTATTCCCAAAATTGTATAGCAAAATTATTAAATACATTTTGGGTTGCACTAAAATGGTGCGGAGAATTCCAAAACTTGAATTATTTGCTTTTTTGAATAATTTTAATTATAAAGTCTAAATGTAATTAAAATTGAAGTTTGTAAATGAAGAAAGACATTTTTTTAGTCAATCTATTAAAATTGTGGAATATTTGAGAACAAGAGTCCCCCATTAATATACGATATAATCGTGCAACGTAAAAATTATTAGAAATTTCCAACAGAAACAAAATATTTTATATTCGCTGTCCTAAAAATATGCAATAATTTTTACAAAATTATTGTAATAAAAACATGAATTTCCATAAAATTATGGAATTTTTGTTTTTTAAGTTAATTTCAGTAATACGGTAATAAAAAGAAAACTCAATTTAAAATATCCTTTTGTAATTTTTTTTTTTTGAGCTTTTAAAATACAAAGTATATAAACACACTTCAGCGGAAACCTCAGTTAGTTTTTCTTTTTTATTTAATTTATGTAAAAGTAAAAATTTTATTTTAGGCTGTTTTATTTGTAAAGTTAACGTACTTAATATTAACAGAATTGTTTCAAAAGTATTTTGCAGTTGACGAAAAATAATGAACATTGAAAAAAAGAGAACCGAAATTTATAATTTTTTTTTTAAAAAGTTTACGTAAAATGTCCTTGAATAAAAAAAAAATTAAATAACAAAAATATAATATTGAAAGTACACTTAAATTTTAGTAAAATATTTTGGAGATTTTTTTATTAAATCAAAAAAAAAAGTCGGGTAGAAAGAAAAATTGTTCTTTTCGTCTTTGCTATTGTTAGTCTTTACGTTTTTTTTCCAAATAGATGAACAGACATGTGAACATGCAAATAATTATTTTAAGTTTTGAATTGTAAAAATATTTATGATTTTAACATAAAGTAATAATTTTAAAACAGAATTGATTGGTTCGTATTCCTTCAAAACTTATTTAAATTCTTATCGTAAAAACTAGCATACCGGGTATATACACCCGAATGAATGCATTTTTAAACCATCGGGTACAACATTCCTTCGTAATTGCATGTATTTACCTAATTACTTAATTTTGAGTATTTTAAGTTATGCGATTTCTTAAAAATTATTTTTAGTATTTAAATTATTGTTGAATAAACGACGTTTTAATGAGGTCTATATAATCCATTAATAGTAAGGAATCTGATATTGTCATACAACTCCAATAATAATTTAATCATGTATGGAAAATTTTAAAATAGCTTATATTGTACACAAGGAAGTTTATTAACATGGTCATTATTTACAAAAAAAATCAATGGTATAGTTAGCTGCATGGATCCCTTTTCCATATTTTTTAACATAACTCTTGAAAAATTTTTGTGCGGGTATCACAGAGTTGATAGTTTCTCATTCAAAATAAAATTTATAAAAAGTCTTAAATCAAATAAATTTAAACCAAATCTAAAATAATTTTAGACTCATCCTTTAAAATTAAGGGCAATTCAACAGAAATATTTTCGTTGACACAATCTTATTGTCATTCCTACATTACCATATACCACTATACACTTGAAATTCTAACTACAGAAAAGCTTAAATTCAAAACATATTTCAACAAAAATATAAAATAAATTTAATATTTGACTTGTTTTTTTTCCTCTTAATAAAGTCATTAAATAACATTGTGTATAGTAAATTAAAAGGTAAGGTGAATCATAAATAATAAAAAAAAAAATGTACATATATTTTATAGTTATCATTCTTTGTTTTAACACTAAAAAAAAAAAGAAAATTTCATTATAAGAAATAATTAATATAGTGTAACAACTAAAACGAATTAAATAGCGTGGGGGATTGAGAAATATAAGGTTATCATTAAATCATCGCCAGATTTTTTTTTTACCTTAGTTATTTCCTTATTAAAAGCATTATTTGTTTCACCCTTAGTACTCCCATTATACTGTTTTGGTTTTACTTGGTTTTAATTTGTTAGAAAATCATAAAATCTCTTATATATGCATACAAAAACTATATCTAGATATGTTTGTATTTATTGTTACCTCACGAATGACCTAATTAAACAAAATTTTATTCGACAAAAAATAAAATCAAAATAAAACAACAATATATTTTTCATGCGTACAAAAAAAAAAAAAGAAAATTTTTTTTTTACTTCATATTTAAATCTAAAAAACTTAAAGAAAATGAAGGAATCATCTAATTACTTCCTTCCCCACCATCTCCACCACCACCACCTCCACCACGGCATAGTCTTTTATTCTAATGGAAGAAAATTTTTGTTTCTTCTGTTTGTAATTTCTGTGGCCTTTTACTCTTTCCCTCTCTCTTCCTCCTCCCATTTCTTTAATATTTTTCCTCATACTTTTCTTTTCCTCATTTTTTTTTCTCATTTTCTATTCATTTGTGTTCTTATTCTTGTTTTGTTTGTTTTTATTGTGTAATAAAAATAAGTAATAAAAATTCCCTAAAGTCCTTGAAGGATAAAATGAATGTTTTATACTAGAAAATTTTCTAATTTATCAAAATTCGATATAGAAAGTAAAGAAAAGCATAGGACAAAAAAAAAAACAATTATAATACAATAAGAATAAAATGAAAATAACAATAAAAATTTTTCTCTCTCCGCTTCAAACATTATTTCCTGCTGTGGCAACTATAAAATATCGTTGTATGGTATTAAGAATAGCGACGTCATTATAATTATTGCTATTTTTAATGTCCTTTTATTTTTGTTGTTTTTCATATATGTATATATTGTACACATAGTGTATAGGAACATATGTAAATACATGTGTAAAATATTATGTAAAATGAAGAAAAAAACTAAGCTAAACTGAAATATTTTTGTGCTTAATGGTAGTGAGGTGTAAAACTGTTGTTGTTCTTTTTTTTCTTCAAAGTTTTTTTTTCTATTTCGTTGAATATTTTGCTCACTCTATCATAATTATTTCCATATTATGAACACTATTATGAGAGGACAGAGCCGGAGTATAGTCCTCTAAACCTAAAGTAGGAAGTCCAATAAAATTTATATTAAATTTTTTGTGTTTCAAATTTTAGATTGGAATAGATATGGTATTTGTGCAGCCTAATTTTTCTGGGAAGGGAGAAAGTATTATATTTTGAGGCAGTTTTCGCTTATGTAGTCTGGTTATATTTCGGTTGCGTGACAAAATTAATAATAGTACATGTTCAATATTAAGTTTATAATTTAATTGCATAATTATTGAGTTTTTAATGCCTGTATATACTACGTATTTAGTGATATTGCCGAAACATAGGTACATGTAATTTTTTTAATCATAATTATTCCGGTTCAAAAAATCTCAAACTATTTATTAAAAAATTTAATAATTTTAAATAAAATATTAAGAATTCTGAATTCGCCACTGTAAATAACCAATACAAATACTAATAAATTGCTATTTTTTCCTTATAGTACTTAAAAATTCTCAAAATATAATTTCAACTTTTACTTTTTATTTTATAAAGTATCTATTTGTAACATACATAAGAACAATAACAATGTCCTGAATTAAAAAATATTTAAAAATTTTCTTAATAAAGTAAAATTTCAAAAACAAATCATTTTAAAATGTTCAATCCTCTTAAATTTAAATTAAATATAGAAACAAAAAAAAAGAAGAATAGAATAATAATTAAGTATGCCAGCTCTGATTCTTATTCTTTATTGTATATACAAAATTATAAGATCCTATAATAATAATGATAATAATAGGATATCAATGATGAAAATTTATAGGTTGAATACATACACCCCATATATTTATACTTACAATTTTGCAAACGTATCAAGAAAAATTTTATCCATTATAGAGAAGAAAAGAACCAATATTAGAAAAAGAAAGCAAGTAAAGAAATTGTTGATCTCGAATTTTCTTAGTTATACTGTGTGTATACATATGTTAAGTAAATATATTAATATACCAGCAACATACAATATAAATTTTATATAATATTTACATATTCGCTATATTGGCGTTATAGTACCTACATTATTATAATTACATATACATATATGAAAACGTATTGATTCGCAATGTAGGTTAATAGTATATTTTTTTTAGTATAATGATTATACATGTGTTTTTCGTCTGTGTATATGTACATACATTATCCTTTTTCTATTCGTCTTTTATTTTTATTGAAATTTAATTGGTAAAAATGAAAATCGTAAAAGATAGAAAGAGAAAAAAAAATAAAAGAAGAAAATTAAGAGTAATTATGTCCTTAAATTTTAATGTAGTTACATGCTAAGTTTTTATGTGCATAGAATATAATTAAAATAATGTTTATTCTCGTAAGTTACTGTTGTTGTTAACTATTGACTATTCTTGATTCTACATATACATACTTATGTATAATTAATTTAATTTAATTTTTTATTAAATTTGTATAATGTGTTTGTTTTCATGCTGGTTTTTTTTTTATGTGTATAACAATCGAAATTACAATTTTGTTGATGTCATAATTTTTAAGTTTTTGAAAAAATTGTCAAAATTTTGAAGCAAAATATTGAAATTATTTATAAAATTTTACCTCTGATATTACGCATTTGAAATATGATCAACAGTAATTTGATCTGCGTAACAGTAACAAATTAAAATATGATCAACAGTAATTTGATCTGCGTAACAGTAAATGGTACTAATTTACATAACATTTAGTGACCTTCAAATTCCTAACAATTTCACATTCATTTTAAGAACAAAAATATTTTTTTTAGTTGAGCTCTTGCATATTAACTCAATGGAAATTTCTTTATACAACTGCAGAACAGATGAATGAAAAATTAAAAAAATGTTTATCCTCGAACTAGTGAGTTACCGTTTCCTAGACGGACGCTCTACCAAGTGAGCTACAGAGGTATAAAGAAATACTCGATAAATTGTTCTTTACATTGCTTTATACTGTAATCTACATGATTACTATGAATTGTTTACTTAGAAATGCTACATGCAATCTTCTATTTGAAGTACACAATCACATATATATATAAATAGGTATTGTGCCTATTACACTAATGTCAGTCTGTTCTGCAATTGTATGAAAATATTTCCACTGAGTTAATATTATTAGTGTAATAAGCACAATACTTATTAATTAAACACCTACACGTTGTATTAGTAATTCAGTGAGCTCTTGCATATTTTTCTCTAATATCTGAAATTTCGTGTTGCATACTCTACATATATAACAAATTTCAACTTATAACGAGACATAATATTCATACGTTCAACATTGTGTAACGTAATTTGTATGTTTGTATTACTAGAATGAATTAATTTGTTAGTATAATAAACAACAAAAAAATTCATTATACTTAAATAACAAAATAAATATGAATCAAATTCATCATACCAGAATTTTAAAAATCAATAATTTTCTATATTCATGTTTAGTTCCAAACAACCCCTATTTATAGTAAATGGAAACTGTTCTACTTTACTATTATAGTGCATTTTAAAAAATTGTAAAATTATACATTAGAAATTTATGTTCAGTTTAGAATAGTATGCAATGAATTTATATTATGTATGTATTTTTCTTCTTCTATCCTTTTTCTTAGAAAATGAACAAGGATTTCTTCATTTTTTCAATATACTTAAATTAATGTTTATTTTAAAATTTTTCATTAATATTCTGAATTTTTCTTTGTTTTTTTATTGGTTTTTCATAATTTTTAAGAAATTAAAAATTTATAAATTAAAATGAAAAAAAAAATTAATATTAAAAATGCAGAAAATTGTAAAAAATTATAAATTATACCAAACGTATACCTACATAAAAAATTTTAAGGTAAAACATTCATAAATGTAGGTTTAGCAAGAGTAGTATAGGAAAGAATAAATCAGGTTTTAGCTAGTTGTATAGGGATTCTACGATTAAGTAGTAGGTTTTATACAACGAAATTTTATGTTGTGTTTAAAGAAAGTATCAAACTAATAGAAAGTTGTTCGTTTTTAATCACATTACAAAATCAAAATTTGTGTAGGTGTTTCTAAAAAAGAAAAACTTAAGGTATATTTTTTTTTTCTTTGAATTGATTAATTTGATTAGATTAAATTTTAAATTAAATAACATTTACTATTATAGCATCATATTGGAAAATTAAATTTTCTAGTTGAAATAATTTTCGTATAGACACGTAATTGCCTATCGGTACCTTGAAGCGCTGATATTTTTTTTATTAATTATTACAATAAATCTTTAGAAACGTTTTTCGGCAAAGTTGTTAACTTGAATTTCTCATATAATATTTTAAAATTGGAATTTATTTTTTAATTACATTCGTAAATTTAAATTGATATTAGAAGACATTAATTGTATCCTATACATTTCGACCAGCTCAGATTTTTATAATTTGTGATTTATTTATCTGTAAAAATCACTTTCATTTCAAGTTTTGTGGCAATACTTACTTTAAAATCTATAATAATTATATTTTATTTTTAATTAAATTCGAACTGCATTATTGCATTTTTGTAAATCATTTAAAAATTTTCATAAAATTTTAAAACCTAAAAATATGCAATATTAATTAACAAAATATCAGCCATATTATTTTTTTAATCCTAGCATAATGTTTAAATGCTGTCAACAATGGCATAAAAAAAAAAAATA
This sequence comes from Condylostylus longicornis, assembly GCF_029603195.1. NCBI lineage: Eukaryota > Metazoa > Arthropoda > Insecta > Diptera > Dolichopodidae > Condylostylus > Condylostylus longicornis. The sequence continues at coordinate 5,859,890 of NW_026577982.1, forward strand.
TTTTTAACTTCAATTGTAATTGATCATAACTGCAATGTCTGCTCTAATTTTACAACTAAAAATTTTCAAAATCATAAAAATATCTCATGTATAATTAAAAAATTTACGAGTATGTATATAGATTTTTTCATAATAATTATTAAAAATTAAAATTAAGTCTGCAGTCTTTGTTTGTATTTTTATAGCTATTATGATTTTTTTTTTCTATTATTTAGATTTTAGTAAATTAAAAACAAAAAAATAGTTTATTATGTAAATGAAAAATGAAATTCAACAAAAAGTTTTAAATCGAAGTTTTTTTAATAATTATTTTGGTATGTAAATATTTTCATACAAGTACAGATACAGTACATGGCTTTATATTACCGGCAAAATGTAGAATTTTGCAATTTGTGATTATACATTTTAAGAATATTCAATTCGTCCTAGTCAATATGAGAAATTTAAGAGTACCTAGCCAATATGAGAGAGTACACTGAAATTAATTCAAAATTTATTTATTCTAATATGACTAAATGTAAGTAGGTTTACGTTGTTCCCAAAATGTTCTTAAAGTTATGTTCCTGTGTAAAATATTTTCTCACATAAAAATTTTAATTGAATTGTTGATTGCTGGTGACATAATTCTCTTGTATGTAAAATATGTAATATTATATACAAACACGAGTATAATATTCTAACACTATATCAAATACTATGTGATATTTAGTGTTTATTGTGTTGTGTACGAGTATATACGACATGTTTCCATAGTTTTTTTTATTAAAAAAACTGCCTTTTTTCAAATACAACAAAATAATTTAGAGAAAAAAAACACAAATGCCACAATAGAAATATGTAGTTTTTAATAATACCTGCAGAAAGAATAATTTTTTCTTGTGTTATACATAATAAATGATATACAAAACACAAATTATATTTTATATAATAATATGACATATAATATTATGTGTGGTTGAAAATGATATTCGTTTTAATCAATAAATAATAAATGAATTCATATACATATGTATGTGTGGTAGGAGAAAGTAATAATCAATTTAAATTAGTAATATTATAAGAATTATAATTGATTTATATTAATAATTAAGTGCATTGTTTTTGTGGTATTCGGACATTTTTACATATCCGAATTATATTTATAATTGAATATTGCATAAAATGTTTCTAAAGCCAAAAATTTTACATAATTTATTAAAAAATATGAAATGTCTAATTCAAATAGACCTTATTATAATGTGTACATTTAAGTTCAACTGAGGGAATTCAATTGTAAAACCAATTTATTTAAAAATTTAAGATTAATGTTAAATAGGAATTTTTCATAGGATCAAAAATTTAAAATTGACTGCTCGTATTAAGTGGAAATTATTTTAGGTTTTTGATTATGAATTTTGAAAATGACTTGCTTTTCGATTAAATCGTTCTTCATTAGGTTTCATACACGATCTTGATAATATCCTTCATCTATATTATATAATTATATGATACTAGACCTAATTTATGTTTGAAGAAACAAGGAGCTCAAAAGTAGAGCACACATAAGCCATATTATTGAGCCACTATGTGTAGGTTAAGCTGATTTGCTTTTGGAAAATATTTAAAATTTTAGTGTAATAAAATATTTTTGTGATAAATAAAAATATGAAAAAATCAATTCTAAAACCAGGAAAGAAATTATAAAAAAAAATTATACTATCTTTGTTTGCCGGTCACGCCACCATGATTCTGAGCTCCTGTTATTTAATATTCAAACAAAAAAATTTTTAATTAAGAGTTAAATGTAACAGGATTTCATCTTTCAAAATAATTGTACTTCGGATTAATATTAATCAAGAATTAGTGAATCGATCCCCTAAAATATTTTAATTTAAATTTTGGTTTAGTTGATTTTTAGTTTGAATTTATTATTTCATTTTATTTCTATTAACAAAATATAATATAATTGATTTATAAATAATATTATATCATATATGTATTTGTGTATATATAATGTATATAATTTTTTTGAAAAGCCCATGTTTTTTGTTTTTTAATTGCTATTCATTTTGAGCATTTTGCTTATTTTTTGCATAGTTAAAATTAATGGTATGTTTTTCATTTTTAAATTAAAACTTAGTTTTTTGGAATGGTTTGCTATTTTTTTGAACTTTTTTTAATTTTACAATTTTTCATATATTTTTATATATTTTGTGAAATGATTAATTGATATTTTTCTTAAAATTATTTTTAACAAAAAAAAAAATTTTTAGAATAAAATTTATTTTAATTTTAGAATGGTTCATGCTGAGATAGACTATCCCAATTGTATTGTGTTTGATGTAAAAATTTATTTTATTTATTTTAGAGTATTATGTAAATATTAAATTATTAAACAAAATATAACTAAGTATACATAATTCTAGTATATAATTAAATTTCAAAAAAAAAAAGAAAGATTTATTTTCCATCTGTTATTGAAATTAATTGCAATAATTTTGGAAAAATATTGTTTTATTTTCCACTCTCTTATTTAATTACTTGACTATACCAAAAAAAAAAAAAAAAAACAAAATAAATTTATTTTCAATTTTGAACTACTCTTAAACTAAATATTAAAGACCGACTTATCAAGAACAGAACATAAAAAGCTGAATTTGAGAAAAGGAGAAAAAATTCCGCAAAAATGTAAGTATACTGTTATATTTTATTATTCTATTATATTTTATTAAAAAATAATAATAATCTTTAATTGTTATAATAAAAATAATAATTTTTTATTAAGAAAAAAATTTATATAATAATTAAAATCTAAATATTTTTGTTTTCTGTACGCAAACATGCTAATATTTAATATACAATTTTGAATTTGTTATATATTTTATGAAAAAAATTTATACTCGTATATAAAGGGGTACACAAATCCTTTTTACATTTTAGTAAAGAAAGGTTGATAAAAAGATTTTTTTTTTTGTTATTATAATAAATATTATTATTATTAAAAATTATTGAAGAAATAAAGATTATAACATGCGGATGGTAAAAGTAAAAAGAATAAAAAGATAAAAGAAAAAATAAAATTAAAGAAAAAAGATATGGAAATTCCTTTGAATATTTCTACTTTTTAATTTATTTCTTTGTTTTACGTTGTATTAGATTATATGGTGACCAGTTGTTTTGTATAATTCTATGTTGATCTATTTGAAACTCAAGAATACATAGATAATTTAATTCTTATATTATTAAAAATATATTCGTTTTAAGAATGCAAATATCCAACCATTTACTGACATCTAATGCCCAAATTATAATAGACTTGAAATTTTCTAAAATTAAATTAAAATAATTTTTTTTTTATTAATAAAAATCTCACAATTTAAATGGATGATTTAAATTTCTATAAAACATTATTTGTTTACTGCTGTTCTCCTATAAATTTTAAATAATCGTAAACCTACAACTTTCCAAATCTTTAACACAAAGTTTTGTTTATTTGCCTTTCCTTTATTTTCTACATTCCTCGTGTCAAATAAATTAATAAATTTTTAACATTTTCATGACTCTATTTTACTCTATTTATTAGACATCTAGCTTTCTTTTCGAATACATAATGGTCACCTTCCATTATACTGAACAATAGTATTGTCTTAGTATTCGTTTTCTCTCTTCTTATGTCTTAGAATTTGAAAGTCTGCTACGTCGTTTCTTTTTTCTCTTGATTCTCTTTTTTTTTTCTTTTGTTATTTTTCGCTCTGAATTTTCTTGATTGTTTTGATTAGCTTTTTCTTTCTCTTGACTTTATTATAATAATTTACATTTCATAAATAAATATGTACTCTGTAGTCCATTTTACATAAATTTATATTACCATTTTCCATTCTTTCGTTTTGTTTTTTTGGGGTCATCATGCTTTTCCGACGAAAAAGTAAAAAAAAAAAATTGAGGGAAAAAAGAAAGAACAAAAAAAAATATTTTTTTTTTTATTATTTTTATTTTACTTTTAAAGTTATAAGGATAATAAGTTTAAAAAATGTTCCTACATTAAGGAAACTTTCAAAAAAAAAGAGAATTTTTTTTTATAATGCGAGTATTATTGAGGATTTTAAGAGTGTATATGTAGGTGTGTGGTATGTGCATACAAAGTAATTGGATTTAAAGAAGATAATTTAACCCTTTTTTTTTATCAAATTGTTAGATAATGTAATATAATGTTAAAAATTAAGACTTTACGTATTAAAATAATCCGTAATACACTTTAAAGTGTATTACGGATTATTTTAATCTTGTCATTATTAAATATGTTGAAATCATTACTTTAGGACTCATTCTATATATATAGACTTAATAATAATAATTTGTAATTATAATGAAAATGTTATTTTGTTACTTTTCTTTTAATATAAAATTAGTGACTTTTTTGTGATTGAATTAATTAAGGTTTTCTTCCTTATTTTGGAAATTAATGGGTTTAATAGGTTTTATTTGTATTGTAGAGGTGTAAAAACTTTGTGATTTTCGAATTTTATGATTAAGTGTTACGTTATTATGATTAAGTGTTTTATCAAGAAACAGTTGTGATGTTAAATTTCACTATTAAAATGTAAAAAATTCGCTTCATTTGATTTATTTACAATATACGTCTGTATACATAACATTCAATGAATAATACATATACAATTATACATGATATAAATACCCGCATTTTAGTATATTCTGTTTATGTATGAGAAGTGCCAATAATCATTGCAAAATATTTTAAATTTTGAAATCAAATACGTAAAATGAATATGACAGTCATTATTGAATTCACATAACAAATGAAGATTTTTATTTTAAACTTGTTGTCATTAATAATCTATCTATTATTATCTATTTCTAATCTATCTATTAATATCTATTTATTAATATCTATTTATTTTAATTTTGTTATCCTTGTTATTATCCTTTAAACGATTATTAAATTTATTAATATTTTGATTTCTAAATTGTTATTGATTGTTATTTCTTTGATTGTTAAATTGAAGATGTTATAATAATAGTGGTAATTAGAAAATTTAAATAAACAATTCAAACATATATATTATATTGCATACTTATAGGGATATTTGTATTCAAAAATTTATAATTTTTATAATTACAGCTTAAAATGGAATCTCATGAAATTGTTAATTAATATTTTTCTTTTTTGGCACTGTAGAGCCTATAAACAAATGAGTTGTTATAACTCCTAGTTAGTCATAGGAGTTATTTAAATTGTTCAAGTAATATCACGTTGCTGGTCATTTACAGTAATAAAATTGAGTAATTTTTGGATTTTGAAATATTAATTTTTTTTGTGGAATTTCTTCCTGATACTATTGCGTGACAATAACATTTTTGTTTTACCATTACTTATAATAACTCTGGGGATCTTAATTAGTTCTATTCTGTTCGATAATAACGAATATGGAAATACTTATAAATAATTGAATGCTTTTTACTCAAAAAAAAAAACAATTTAGTGCACATGCGATTCCAAAATAATTACTTAGTAACTACATATTTATGTATACAATATATTCACGTGTAACAGAAATATAATTCTAAAGTGAAACTTGCATACACCACAACATATAAATATTGTGTACATACTCTAATATTATTTTCTTGAAAAAATTTTCCCAACATAAACCAAATATAATATACTCGTATATTATTAAGTACGTCATTGTACAATTGTTTTTTTTTTCTTACTTTTCACTTTACACTAAAATTACCTCTTCTTGACTAGTTATTATTATTTGTGTTTGTAACCTCCCTTAAATTTTCGTTTCTTTTATTTAATTTTACTGTAGAATACCGCAATTCGTTTTTGTTATTTTCCACTAATGCTGCAAAGTAAGTAGCATATATTTTTTTGGTTTTGTTTTGTTTTGGTTTTTGCTACTTATTTTCTTTTTCCTACTTAAAGTTACTATTACCTTATATTAATGTGTACCTACACATACTTTTCATCTCTTTTAATTTTCCTCTTTTTTTTTTTTCTTGACTTCTATACACTTACGTACGTAATATTTGTTTTTTTTTTCTTTTTCATTAATTTTTGTTTTTTAATTTATTAAAATCCTTTTTTTTTCTTTTTATATATTTTGTTTTTGTTTCTCTCTTATATGCTTACTCACTACTGTATTCTTCGTTCTCATATAATAAGTTTTGGTTTTGTTTTTTGTATATTTTTTTTTGTATGCGATTCGTTTTCTCAAACTTTTACTCTTATTTACTTTAATAGTATATGATGGTCTCTTTCTAACTGATATTTGAATTGTATTTTTTGCAAAATATATATTATACAACTATAAAGATGGGAGAATGAAAGAGAAGAGTAAAATTTTTAGAGTTAATTTTATTCAAGAAAACAAAAAAAAACAAAAATAAGAAATAAATTATTTGGATATTGGTATTTTTCCTACTTGCTCTCACATCAATTTTATATTATACAAACAGTACAATTCCGTTGGTTTCTCTCTTTTCAACGTTCCAAATTTTTTTCTATTTTATTTCGTAGTATCGAAGAATAAAGAGTAGAGGTATCAATATAGGTAATATGGTATTGTTTTAAGATTTTAATATTATTTTTCATGAGAATCAGATAGAAAATTTCCGAGAAATTGATGGGGTCTTGCATTTATATTGAAAGAAAAATGAATATTTTTTTGAATAAAATATTTTTTGTTACTAAAACTGGTTTAATTGCTAAGGCTATTCTCAGATCCATATCCATTGTATTCAAATATTTATTCATTCAAATTTGAAAAAGGTATTGATGTAAGTAGTTTAGGATTAATGAATGAGATAAATTGAGTACTGTACTGAGCTGGCACTGCTCCTAATTTATTCCAAATTCAAAAAATATTTTGCCATCTTCTGTTATGACAAATTTGAGGGTAAAATAAATTACTTCTTCATTTGAAAGATAATTCCGTGTTTCTTTCACATTTTCAGTTAGTATTAAGAGCATTATTAAATATTATGTAAATTACCCATTTACACACTTATATAATTTTTTGGTGAATTTGGTAAGCTTTCGATAATGTCTGCAATGTATGGGCAATGCATAAGTCTCATGGAAACGAAATAGAGAAATATTTTCAATTGCCTTTTGTTTTCTCAATATTTTATAATATTTTTAAAGTTAATGCGAAGTGTACATTTGATATAGGTTCCTCTACACGGACTCTCTTTCCCAATTTTTCTCATTTTTTTTGTTTTAATTTTTATGAAGTGGAAAAGATTTTTATTTTAAGTAACTAAAGCCTTTTGTCTGTTTTGAAAGAAAAAAATAATAAGAGAAAAAAAAATACCGAGAAATAAATTTAAAGGATAATAAAGGAGGAAATGGAGGAAAAAATTGTTGAAAAAGTTTTAATGTTTCATGTTTTTACAATTAGTTTTTTGTTGTTGTTGTTTTTGTTTTCTGTGTAAAATAAAGTATTCTTTTGTACATATTTTAGTTTTTTGTTTTGTTTTTTTTGTCATTTCGTAATAGAAAATAATGATGATAGTCAAAAAATAAATAAGAACACCAGAAAGTAGAACAAAATTTTAACAAATAAATTAAAAATATTGTGAAAATTTCTATACATTTTACAAATTACCTAAATATTTTTTTTTATATTTACATAGTAGCAATATACTATACATATACACAATAAATAAATATAACAAAAACTTAAGTGTTATACTCGTATAGAGAAATTTTTTGAATACAATAATAACTACACCGAATTCCTCTTAGTTGGTATATTTGGAAATTAAACACAACTGAATTTATCGAAAAACACAATCCTTTTAAAAAAATAAAATCCGAATCGTTTCATTTTACTTAAGCTAAAACCATAATGAGATTATTTAAATCTATTTTTAAAGTCCTTTTAAGAAATATAGTGTAAATAAGTATTTTTTTCGGATTTTTCATATTAACAAATTCAAAAAATGATTTTCTGTTATTAGGACAATTCGAAAAAATCATAATGACTTTCTGGTTAAAAATACAATTTAGGGCGATTTTGTTTTAAAATGAAGCTCTGTAAAAATTGATTACTCTAAATAGGCCAAAAAATATTTTATAATAACAAATAAAATCTGAAGACTTCTTGCATATTTGTAAGTTTGAAAATTTGGTATTGATCGCAAGATCAACTGTAATGATTTTGCGAATTCAAAATTGAAGTAATAATTTTTAATTCTATTACAATTGTACAGCGAATGCTACTTCAAATAATCTATGGGAAGAAATTGTATAATATCCTATTTTGTTTCAGGCTATCATAGTCAGACTAGACTTTTGAATTGTATCAAATAAATGCCATTTGATTTATCTTTTGCTTGAAGTAGTTTTGAAGGAATTTTGTTCGATTAACCTTGAAAATAATGTCACATTGTCAAATGCGTTTAAAAAAACTTATTAGAAATTCGTATAGCTGAGAACACAAACCTATAGTCTTGGTACAGGGCATTAAACTTTTCATAAGCTTCTATCACAATCAAAATATTTTAAACTGACACAAAATTTCCTATTTAATAATTAGGTTAATCTAATATTTATTTATAATAAGACTGAATAACATTAGCAAAATTATAAGCAGATATTATTCTTTGTGTAAGTAATGGAAAATTTTCAAAAAATCTTAATAAATTAAATTCCTTTTAATTTAAATAAAGTCAGTCACAAATTTATGAAAGTGTGATAGCATTTGTTTTAATCCAAAATATTTTTTTTTCCTTTTATTTTAAATTCAAGGATTCCATTGTACTTTACATCAAGGATATACTTAGTTATTTTTATAAAATTTGTAAATTTTGTATTTTCTTTTGAATACCTTATGGATGTCAAAATAAAGTTTATTTGCATAGCATAAAATAAAACAAGAGAAAAACAAAAGGAAAACTTTTCTTCTCTTATCAATGTGAGTCCAGATTTTTTGAAAAATTTCAACTCTAAAGTTTCGTTTTTGTTTTGTCCTTTATTTACAAGTTGTTATTGTTGTTGTTATTTCCTTTATAATAAAAAGTCATAAGAGGATTTCCTAAACTTGTTATGATTCTGTTATATATTTTATGTTTATTATTATTGTTGTTATTATTATTGATGATGTTTCTTTTTTTTTTTTGGAAAATTCCTTTAGTTTTCAGTTTTTTTCCTAAAAATTTTCTTTATAAATAATTTCAAAATTTATTAATTTTTTTTGGCAGTTTTTAATGAATTATATTATTAAGAAAATAATGGAAATTATAAAATATTTATGATTTTTATATTGATGGCAAGTACTCACATTGGATGAATAATAAATATTTTTGCCTAAGTTGAGGAGGAAATACAATGTAAAACATCTATTGCGCTCAACCTTCTCTGGGCAATTAGAGCATTTTTTCGAGTATGAATACTTTGAAAGTGCCTGTGTAACTTTTTCATATCCTAGAAAGACGCGTCTATAGCTAGCCTAGAAGACCAGAAAATACAAGATCTGTCAGTTCCTAAGATCAATATTTTTTTAACGCTTTTTGAGTTTAGAATGAAGACCTGTTAAAAGATCTGTTAAAAAGAACGTTATCATGCTATCTATGATTGTTTTATTGATTACTTGAAAATTTTTCGGATACAATACGAAATCTCTATTAAATCATTGCCAAACTTACCATGAATTTTTCCATAGTCTAAAAATACAGGAATTCCTGAATAAAATTTCAATTTTTTGAATTTTGCTCTTACAGAAATTTTCAATTCTACAATTTGGTAACATCACACTCGAATCTAATATTTTTCTTTTGTTACAAGTTTTAAATTTCTTTTTACTCTCCCTGCATATTAGAACTTTTTAAAGTTTTTCCAGATGCTTACGAGAAATTTGAAGAAAAAAACAAGGAAAAAAAAATAAAATAATATGAAAACGAAGAAGAACGACTCAAGTGTAAAATAAATTGGAAAAAAACGTAAAGAGGAAAAAAACAAAAATCAGAAAAAAAGGAAGAAATCCGTTAAAATGAATGAGAAAGTTTCCTTCGTTGTTCTCAATATGGTTAATCAAAAGTTGATAGCGAAATTCAAGTAAATTAAGAAGGTTATAGTTACAAAATTCGAAAGTAAAATTACAATAAAAATCTCATGAGATTGAAGAATAAAAACAATGAAAAAAAAAAATAAAAGCAGAAAATAAAAATTTTTAATGCAGGGTAAAAAGTTATTCCAATTTTTTTTATTTTCGTTATTATTTTTTCTTTTTCCATAAAATTGGTATTAATAAATATTTTAATTTGAAATTTTAATATCGATTTTATAAGAAATATTGATAAAGGTTTCTCTTTTCACTTTTTTGTATTTTTTTTTTTAATTTTTTATTTTACTGTGATTTTAAAACTTTTATTTTTTTTATACTACGCTGTAAAATTAAGATTTTTGAGTATAATTTAAAATTTAAAGTAGAAAAAAATAATCATAAATTTAAATTTTTAAGGTACAGGTTATTTTGCATACATTTAGGAACTAGTTTTTAATTTTTTATTTATTGTATACCAAATATAATATTTTTTTGTACCTTATGTTGAAAAATTTTGCATAATAATATCAAATTTATTGAGAAGAATAAAAAATGGATAGCTATTAAAAAATTTTTAAATTAAGAAATGCAGCTGCTACTCATATAAGAATATTGAGAACAAAACAACCAGGTGATTTAAAAAAAAAAATTTTTGGAAAAATAAAAGAAAATTTAAAATAAAACATAAATTATTTTAATTTTTTTAGATATTAATTTTGGTATATAGAAGGTTCGAGAGTAAAAATTGTATGCAAAATATGTCTTGTTTTATTGGAGGCTCTTTTTAATAGTCAGGTACTTTTTTGATATTATGAAGATTTACGTTTAATATTTTAAAAATATACTCACAAAAGAAACTAAAATTTAGCAATCGGTCGAATACGAGTATTCAACGGGTTTTGTATCAATTATTTCTTATAGTATAGTATATTAATCCGAAAATTTCTAGTAATTAATGTATGAATGTAGTTCAAATAAAAGTTGGGTCAAACCAATGGTTTGTAACGAAGCACTTTTCGCTTCAAAAATTGAAAATCTTGCTTCTAAAAGCAATCTATTTTATTGAAATTAGTTTCATTATAATATACCATATTATCATATATAAAATTATTGCATACATTTAGGATGAGAAAAAAAATTATATTTAATAAAAATAATTATAGTTTTTTTTATAGTGTGATATTTACCTTTAGCTTTCTTGATTCATAGAAATTTGGAAAAGTCTACAATTTCAGAAATATAAGGTGCAGAAAAATCAAATTTTATAAATTACGGTGGGCGATAATTTGAGAGGAGATCGAGCTAGTAAAAAATTAACTGTTTATTAGTATGCAAAAGTTGTTAAAATTTCAGATTATCGGGTAAAAGAAAAGCAGTACCAAAAATTTTAGCAAAAAACCGAATTTTAAGTAACGGTTAATTTTAACATCCATTTTGTTTTTTTAAAGGTCATAGAGCTATATCGCCATAAAAAAAGCTCACCACTACTTTTTTGCGTTTACAGAATTTAAAAAATGTTTATGGTTTCGTTACAGTAAGTAGTCATAATGGTATTTTTAGGAATTTAAAGGGTTATAAATTTGGAGGTGGGATGTGATAGGTTTAAATTTTTCTGCTACGGAAATAAGTTAGTAGAAACCAATTCATGAACAAATTTTGGCCTTCTATTTTCAAGAGTATAAAAGAAGTAACAGACGTAGAACAGGCATCCGGAGAGACGAACGGATGAACTTACCATTTCGTGTTTTAGATTTTTAACTAAAAGTTTAGTTTATAAATTTCAAAATTAAAGAAAAATTTCTAAAATTTTTAGCAAAAACTTTTACCGAAGTAATAAACAATTTCATATCAAAATTTAATTATTTTCAAAAATTTCTACATTTTATCACTCCTTTAGTCCACATTACTCGTATTCTTAAGTAAACTCTTAAATAGATTATATTGTATGTAATTTCATTTATTATTAAATCCTTACAAATACCATTAATTTCGTATTTTGATGGAAATTATATTTAAAAATTGAGCTACCATGAATTTTTTTAACATTAAATGTAATTTTATGCAACAGACTGATCTATTAACTGCAACAAATTTGAGAGGGAAGGAGAATTTATGTGATATACAATAAATAATTTTATATGAAGATTAAAATATTTTTGTTTATAAATTTTGTTTTTTTTTTATACTAAATTAACCACAAGATTGCTATACTGCTGCTGTATATCAATATATTTTTATGCTCTACATAAAATATCATGATGGACTTTCAATTTATACATAGATGCAATATACGTGGCGTAATTTCCTAAATACTAAAAAATTTCAAATACACAATCTTTGTAAACCTACCTACATCTATATAATTTTGATGTTGCCATTTACATAGTACGAGTATGTTCCGGTACTTTTATACACCTATATAAATCCCAATGTTATTTAATAAATGTATATATATATATATTTAAATATCTACTTCTATATATGTATGTATGCATAAGGAGAAAAACTAATTACAAAAAAAAGGAAATCAATTTTCTGCTGTCCTCCTTTTATTTTTTTTTTTACTCATAATATTTTCTATTTTGTTTAATGTTTGTGAGATTTTCAATTTCCTAAATATTCTTGTAATTATAATGATGTAGCAAAAATATGTTTACATGTTCATGTTATGTCTTTTAAGGCATATATATATATATATACATATATCATACATGAATATTTTTTTATTATTATGCCTTTACCAATGTAAATATTATTATTTCAACAACAAAAACAATTATACAACATTAAGCCAAAGAAGATCTCTTCAGACTTTAGTCAGTTAATTTTTTAAGCTTTATTTATATACATATATATATATATATATATATATATATATATATATATATATATATATAATATATATATATATATATATATATATATGTATTATTATATATGTATTTTGGACATAGAACTCTTGATTTAATATTAAATGAAAATCTCTGCATTATAATTTTACCTACATACGTGAATGTAATTAGAATAATATAAGAGGAATGATGGGGTGGATATTTAGAAAATGCTAAAGAAAGAGAAAAATTCTGTTAAACACATTAAATAGGTAGAAAAATAAATTAATGAATTTGCTTTCTTGTATTTGAACTTTAATAAAAAAAAATGTGTACTATGTTAAATGTGACTGCATATTGTAATATTCCTTGAAGTAAAACAATTTAAAGTACCTAAGCATATTAAAATGAAATATTGAAAATTTAAAGAAAACCGAAAGACATTACAACTCAAAATTAATGTAGTATAGGTGGGCAATGAGCATTGGCTAAACATTTCAAAATTATTACGATATTGTGTCTTTTGACATAATGAAAATGAATTTTCAATTTTTATTAATAACTTATTATTTAGGAGAAAATATGGAATATCGAAGTTAAATAATTTGGTTAAAATATGTGGAATATCTGTGACTCATTTTTAATTTTGATTGTATTGAGTCCAAAGAAATAAATAAATCGAAAAATTTGTAATTCATTTTTGAAATTCTACCTTCATTGTTTAAAATATTAAAATATCAATTGAACAATTTATCAATTATTTAATGTAAAACAATTAAACAATTTAATTGTATATTTGTACGATTTCAACACTGACGGTCCTTATATCATAATTTGTTATTCTATTAAGGCTATCATAAATTGTTATTCTGCATGAACTTAACAATTATCTATATTTTTAGAAAGAAAATTCCCAAGTACTAAAATGTCAAGTAATGCAGCATCTTCATAAAAAAGAGAATAGTTTATTAGAAATAATTAGCTGCATTATACATCTTGTTATATTTACCTTGGTATTTAGGTCTTCACACATGTTATCTTGACGTTATGCTAATATGAAATATTCCCATTTACAAAGTGAATTGAAAAATAAAAGTCAATTTTCAAAGTGAAATTAAAATAAGAGAATTTTAAAAGTCGGCATTAAGCAATTATGTTCTGCCAGTGTTATCTCTATTTTATTTTATATAAAAAATTTCAAGTAAAATTCTCAAACAATTAAAATTTGTATTATTTTATGTCTATTGCATTCTTTAATATTAAATTTTTATATTATAATATATTGAAATACTATCATTTTAATAGATTAAAATTCCTTGCAGTCATGATTTAACTATTCCAATTAGTTTTTTAAATTTTTTTCTTTTTATAAATAAAAATCATTTAAATACGCCATGTATTGTGAAGAATACTTAAACTATATGCCATGAATTCATCTGATATACTCATGTGAATGCATGAACAAAGATTTATTCATAAAGAATCTGCATTGAAATCTATATAATATGTAAATTGTCGCAAAAATCTCATTTGGAATCTACATAAATATGAAATTGAATGAAGTTAACTATGTTTCATTATTTGAGCTGAATACAATTTTTAATATTTACATTAGAATCAAGGAGTTTTAGGTATCTATAATCCCCTTTCCTTTTTTTTTTCTTGTTCCTTTTCATTACAATAATGGTGTCAAAAAGTATATTGAAATTTTTTTTACTTTTTTGTTATTCTCTAGAATTTTATAGATATTTGAATGCATAATTAACGAAAATAAAAGGATCGAAGAAAATATAGAGGAAAATGAAACAAAAACAAAAAAAAATTATAAAAGCAAAAAAATTTTTAATCGGAAATAATGAAAATAATCATCACAATTACAACATTGACGTCAGAATGAAAATGGATATTGTTTTCTCTTTTTTTGTTTTGCTTTTTTTTTGTTTTAAAGGACCTTTTTTTGTGTTAGGTAAATTTATACATTATGTATCATGTTTTCAAGTTTTATAAGTAATTCACGGAATTTTGTGTAGCATTGATTCTTGAAGCTATTTTTCAAATTACTTTATTGTGTTTAATAAATTTCTTAGTTGGGGTATTATAAATTTTATAAGTAACGTATTTTGCTTTGTTTTGGGGCATTAATTATACTTGTTTTGGGACTGTTTAAATGAGTCAATTTTTAAGGCCTAATTGGGTCTCGTACTGTCGTGATATAGCTAGGGACAGGAGAGAATACAATATAGCAGAAAAATTTAAATTTACTGGAAAAGAAAATCAAAAAATTATGTGTATATATTTGGCTTGTTTTAGACAAAATTGCAGGCATTGAACAATTTTAGCAGAATACGAAGATCAAGTATCTATTGTAAAGTGAACTTTATAAATTAATTTCCAAAAAAAAAATTACTAAATACAGCAAATTAGCAGCTTAAATCTAGTTTTTGAAAAAAGGGTAATTTTGCCAATAATTTTAGTATCAATTAATTTTTAACACATTCACCAATATTTTGTCATGGTACAAATTAAAGGAATAAAAAAAGCTGAATTAATGACAATGCGAACTATTGAACATGAACCTGGAATCTATTAGTAAATCAGTTATTAACTTGTTCACAATGTCTATTTAATTTGTGATTAAATAATTACAAGTACAACCTTACCTAACTTAATTTGTAATGACAAATGAACAGAGAATATCGATTGGGATTGTATTGTCCATTTGTGTACGCGATTTAATGTAAATGCTCATATATTTTAAAGAGAGTCTTCCAAACAATACGACTAAAACGTGTGTTAAACATTATGTGCCAAGTGGCATTGACACAATAACAATTTATTTTTTAATTTCTACATTATATTGCTTTTTTCCATTAAATTTAGTTTTTTTTTTTTTTATTTTAAAATCTTTTATAACTTAAGACATAATAATTATTTGACGACGTTTAATATACGCTTTTAATGCAGTGTGTAAAAATTCATTTTAACAAAATGTAAGTATAAAAATTATATTGGATTTTTTTATAACTTTAATTTTTATTTTTTAAAATTTATAATAATATGTTGCAGCCATAATTATTTTATGATCCAACATTCATCGTTTATTGTTGTGCTCGTTTGACCTTAAAAGTTTAAGATTTTTAAAACTTTAAATAAATTATTGAAAATTTTTTTAAAAAAAAATTTTAAGGAATTTCAGAATAGAATAGATTGAATATAAAAATAATTGTGTCTGACAACTAAAACAATAAAATCCGAATAATAGAGGCATAAAGAATGTAAAGTTCATGTTACTAGTAGTTAATATTGAAAATATGTCTAAGAAGTTTTATTGCTTATAAATTTTCTTTGCATATCATAGAATTTCAATAATTTTTCTATAAAACTAAAAATTCCTATAGTTTAATTTTCATCTAACTCGCTCATATTTAAGTACGCAGCTAAAATAATTTTAACTTTTGCTGTTTATTAAGGCGTCATTAAAAATTTAATTATTTATTACATTGATATTGCTTTTAAATTAAAGAACAAAAAGCAATAAAAACCCGGGATTCTAATGAATTTTATTCCAAAATTCTTAATTCTACTGATTGATTATGTCTACTCTTGATCCAATAAATTCATATATTCATTTTTTTATGTGTGTAACTTCAAATAGAGGAATTTCAATCAAAAACTTTTATACTAACATTTTTTATTACATAATTAATTTGACTAAAAGTAATAGACAAAAAAGATTTTAAATATTTTGTCTGAATTTTATACAACTATAACCGTGTATTTAAAACAAAATAAAAGTAAAAGGTCTAACAAATCCCACATTAAACGTTTTCCTAAAAGTTTATCCTCAAAAAAAAAACTAAATCTTTATTATAGTGTATAAGTATAGTGTTTTTACTTAAAAATTATTCGGAACTTAAATTTTAATAAAATTTTTAGAGAAATTTTTAGATTCAATAAATTCTTAATTTTCTACATTATTTTCTTGCTTTCTATTCATTTTATTTTATTATAAATTTTCCTTTTTTTTTATACACGTGTTATATAAAATATTTGATTACTTTTAGTCTCCCTATAAATTAAAATTTAAAGCATTTTCAAACTAATTAAAATTTTAGAAAAAACCGCATATAATTTTGTTGTAAATATTAGGGGGCCAACAATAAATTAAATCTGCCTCGATATAGTTATATGTATATATGTATATAGAAACAGAAAAAGGAAAGGAAAAATGAAAAAAAATCTTACAACTTTCCTTTGAACAAATATGCACAGCGCCGGATCTATTATAAATGTAAAGTAAGCGTATGCAATAAGCGCCGAAAAACAGGGGCGCATTTACTATCCATAACGTGAAATGTTTATTTTATATTGTTCATTGCTTTTAAAGCGGGAACACGCACTTTTTGGAAAACGCGTAGTTTGCACCGAACAAGTCAGAACTGGGCCTGCACATATATACTTATAGAGTTGCCATGTTTTTGTGTTTTCTTTCACTTACCAATAGATAAAAATATATTTTTGTTGTTTCGTGAATCTAATGTAAATTTGTAAAAATACTATGCTATTATAATAACAATATAAATTCAAAAACTTTAATAATAAAAATTATTTTTAATATTTCGAAATTATAAGATTTTGTTAGACGTTATAAGAAAGTTATAGGGCATAACTGAAGACAGACAGAGAAAATTTATGTTTATGAAAGGCACTAAATACAAAGTATTATGTGTTAGTTTAAGAATTTTTCTACCAGATGACTTATTTGTTTGACATACAAAATTTTTCAAATATGTTAATAATCATGATTACATTTACATTTCACGTGTAAACACATTGTTATTTCTAAAATCAATACATATTCATAAGTGTATATCAATACATATACATATTATATACAAAATAATGTTATATGTAAATTCTAACACTTATATAATATATAAATTGCACATATACAATTTCCTTTTCAATTTCCTAACTTAATTTCCTTCTATAGATAAAATAAATGAATTATTTTAGATCATAAAATTGCTAAAGAAATTAAAAGGAAGAAAAAAGAAAATTGTTAAATATTTTGTAAAATTTCTCATCTCTATAATTATAGTGAATAAATTTTTGGAATGCAAAATTTTTGGAATTTCGAAAATTACATCATATAATTCGTTACTTTCATTTATATTTTCTAAATTAACTTTTGGACGGACATCAAAAAATTAAAGCGCCATTACTTTTAGATTTCGCGAACAATGAATGCTCGTATATTTCATTTTGTGTGATTATTAAATTTTTTTAAATATTTTGTTAGCAAATGACCTTAATGGCAGAATTAAAGTGAAAGTATTTAAAATTTCAGGAAAGTTGTAATAAATAATGTGATATTGACATGAAGTACTTTAAGTTTATTTTGTTGGTTTGAAAATTATTAGTATTTAAATTATGTCCAAAAATCTCAATGTCACAACAGTTCCTGCAGAAATCGTCAACGGGACGTTCCATCCTCACAAAGTGCAGAGTTATAATTCATATGATAGCTCTGATGTCAAGCCGAGGAAGAGACATCAGATTTGCCGTTTGACGCAAAGCTAGCCTAGAATTTATGCTTAATTTTCAAAGCAATTGCTAGAGCGCTTTGCAAAAATTCTCAAAACCTCGATTTCTTCCAGCAATAATTAAATCAAATTCAATCCTTGTATACTTATCTATAAAAAAATAATTGTTTTGGAGTTCGGGGAAAATTTGCAATAAATTAAAATATTTTACAAAAATTTTACTATTTAATTTAAATTGTCTGACTTTCATTATATGTGAAAATTAAAATAAGAAATGCAAATAGTTTAAGAGGTTCCACTGTACTTTTTTCCAAAGAAAAACAAATTGAAGGTATACCATATATTTCAAGTCAATAAATTTCAAATTTACTTATATAAATTTTAATGGCATTTTACCTTTCCATTTACATTACCATACTTTATAAAACAAGAAAAAGAAAAACGAGAAAAAAGAAACTATAAAAAATCAATTTAAAATTCTAAAAGAAAGGAACTAAAGGTATTAAAATAACGGTTTAACAGTTAAATCATTTTGGTTGATTCGGATATATTAAACACTATGGAGTTTTAAATTTTTGTAATTACATATATACATACATGTACGACGATGGGATTATTGTATTATATAGAGGTGAACATGTTTGCAATGAAGATTATAACAAAGTAAACTGACGACTCTATATTCAGTTTTATTAATCCTGTAATGATATTTTATATTTTATGTTAAGATAAGAAGCTAAGCACGAACCTGATGATTTAGAGGTATTTTATTTTTCAAAAATTTTTCAGTCATTAAATAAACATGCTGGCATATGTATGTATTTTATTGAAAATGTAAATTATTACAACAATTATACGAAATATTACAAAAATTATACGAGGTGAAAAATTGTAGTAAAAAAATTTAAAATTTACTACATCATAAAAATTGGTGTATCGTGTTAAAATTTCTTGACGACTTTTAAAACGACTTCAAGTCTTAACGACTTGGATTGTGTTGTATACTCTTTAATGTGTTACACATTCTTGTATTACATATTCTTTGTCAAGTCGATCGCAAATAAATTAAAACACATAAAAATTGACTTTTGTTGAGGCTTCGAGTATTTCGAATTGTGCTGGTTCCATTCAATCCAATTATTTTCTCAAATTTTTTCATACAAAATTTTAACAAACAATTCAATTGTAAACTTCGCTTTATGCAGCCGTCATCACCCATTATTAAATTTTTTTTGCAATTAATAATTATTTCAATTGAATTAACCATTTTTTTTTCACTAAAAATTACATTGTGTGGCTGTAAAATAAAAACGGAAACGGACTTAAAGTCAAAATTTAAAAATAAGGTCTTTTCTTTTATTAAGACTTTATAAATTCAAATTTTGAATGAAACTTTCATTAAAATTTTCCTTTTTATTTTAATTTTTTGTTTAATTTGAACATGAATAACTACTCAACTCGTACGTAATATTACGATTGATTGCAAACATTGCAATTTTTATTTTATCACTGAACCAAGTCACATGTAAAACTTTAATCATTTAAAACATATTTTATCACTTTAAAAAGCCATTATTATCATTTTAAGTTTTTATATTTTTTTTTCACAATCGGTATTTGATGATTATTGGGCTCGTCATTAAAATATCTTTAACTTTAACACATAACAAAATAAAAACAATAAGAATGAAATAATATACGGTAATATTGAAACTTCAATTAGGTTCGAAAAGTTCCCACCAATGAAATTCGATACATACACATAATATCACTTATTTTATATTTTATTTTTTTATTATATTTATGTTAAAATAGTATATATATATATATATATAAATATAAAAAACGTATATATTAAAAAAAATTGTTGATACATTTTTGCAAGGATAATATATTATCACTTCGGTTGAATTTATTGGTTGATCTTAAAAGGTATATAAATAAAACCTTTAGTTTTATGTTTTTATTTTATAAACGTATACGAATGAATCCATTAACATATATTTTGTATACTTGTATATGTATATAGATAACATTATAAAGTTAAAAATGGATATATTATCATATAAGATATAAAATGTCCTTCAACAAAATTTACGTAGGTGTATATACAGGGTTACATTGCAGAGTTGATAAATTTGTAGTTCTGAAAGTTAACATTTCTGAAAGTTTTATTCAATTGAATCAATGCAAAAATTAAAAATTTAAACACTAATTTTTAATTGATACAAAAATCTTGCAAACAAATTTCCCGTGAAATTAAAAAGAGAGAAAATGATTTTATAGGAAAGAGACGTCATACGTGTGACATAATTTTTGAATTATTACAAATTTCATCAACATAATTAAAGTAATTAGCCGTGGATTGCAAATGTTTTATTATGGTCGTTCATTACGAACAAGCTTTTGGGGGGGGTTACCCTCTAAAATGCCTGGTCCTCTCACTACTCACTGCCAAATTAAGTGTAAAATGTTGATTTTGGAAACTACCGCAGCATACTTGTGTAAATGTACAAATTTTTTCCATAAAGAAGCAGAGACGGTGATTTTATGTCTCTTAATTTTATTATAGTGTAACTGCATTGGCATTTATCCACAAATAGTATTGTTTCATTTGTTTTGCTTATAATAATTGCTATTAACACAATGTATGCTATTATAACCCTGTATATTTTTGGTTTTCAAATTTCACTTTTTTCTTATTATATTTATATATTTTTGTTTATGTAACATATTTACGTACATACATGTTATATGTATATGTAAGATATTATTTGCTTGTCTTATTAATTCGCCTTTTCGAATGTCAACAAATGGTGGCATATCATCCAGAAAATTCGTAAATGGTTTTCCATCAAGTTAAATTCAAATGTTTAAATATCCGAGAAAAGTATTTTATTCCAAATAAAAATCAACCAAAAAGCAAAGAAAAAAAATATCAGAAATAAAAAAGAAAGGATAAAGGATATAGATGTGGGTTAAAGAAAAAAAAGGCGTGTGTGTTTTTTTTCTGTTTTTTTTTTTTTGTTGCGAATTTTATTATGTTAAAATCCAGTTTTACTAAAGTCTCTTGTCTTATATTTTAGGTGAATTGATATTTTAATATAATTGGATCTGAGTTATTTTGGATCTAATTTCATATATTGGATTCTATTCGTGTTTTATTTCTACTAATTTTAACTTTAGCATAAACAAGGATTAAAATATTTAATTTTGCAAAACCATAGGATATAGTAAAATTGTTAAATGGATAAGGGCAAAGAAATTTATTATTAAATTAATTTTAAATTAAGATAAATTAAAATATGGAATAAATGAGAGCTGTGAGAGTGAAATTTCTGTGAAAATTATTTTGCCCCGTTTCACAGGCTTCTGTTAGTAATTTACTTTATTTAATTATTATTTAATTTATTTTACATTGCTTGTACAAGTTTGAAATATATGTATATGGCTTGTATGAGCAATGCTTATAAAATTTTTGAAATTTTTAGAAAATTAATTAAATTACTGCTCCTTTATTAGCTGAGAATCATAGCCTAATTTAGAACTGAAGGAAATAATGTTTAATTTAATTAAAAACTAGTGTAAGGTACGGCATAGAAATTCAGAATCTGATGTATTATTTACTACGTAAGATTTGTTCTTAGTATTACAAATGGACTAACATATTAATAAAATACTTAAAGCAAAAGAAATGCTAAAAATGCTTGTCAGTAACATTGCAATACAAGATGATAAAAAAGTATACATGTTACATATACATATACAGCTACTTTTATACACTTACGAATAATATGTCGACAAATAAATAATATGTCGTAAATTTTAGAAGTCAATTTTGTTTCAACAAAATTACGTTTTAAATTTTAAATAAATGAAAGAAATAAAAGAAAATAAACAAAAACTTATGGCAATTCCAAAATGTAGAGTTAAACGCAAACTCTCAATTTATTTTATTAAATTTAAAATATTTAAGCATATGTACATACAATTGAAAATGTAATCATTTTGTCATAATTTATGATGAATTTGATATGTTAAATGTGCATATTTATGGGACTATGAGTGTGAGTGTGGGTCGAACTAAGTGGAAATGAAGTCGATATATAAGCATTAGGTATAGGTAAGTGAGTCTAACTGGTTTTAAAAACGTAAATAACCATGCATTATTGCGTAGAATGTAAAAAAGTACAAAACGTAAAAAACTCAATATTTTGATATAAAAAGTAAATTACGCAGTATTGTTTACGCAAAATCCATTATTTCATATGAAACGTAAATAACTCAATATTGTTTACGTAAAATGTAAAAAACTCCATATTTTAACATAAAACGTAAAAAAATCAACATTTTAATCTAAAACATAAATAATTCAGTATTGTTTACGTAAAATGTAAAAAATTCAATATTTTGCAATAAAACGTAAAAAAACCAGGATTTTTCGTTAAAAACATAAAAAAGTAAGCATTTTGATTTAAAACGTGAATAACGCAATATTGTTTACGTAATATGTAAAAAATTCTATATTTTCGTATAAAACATAAAAAACTCAACATTTTTATTTAAAATTTAAAAACCTCAATATTTTATACCGAAATTCTGTCTAATATAAATTTAATTTAAACTAAGTATAGAAATAGAAAATCTCAAGATTAATAGAGTTTAATAGAGCCTTCTAAGGTAAATCGTTGTAACGTTTGGCTTTCAGTGTAAGACTTTTTAAAAATTTAATTATAATACTACTCTTATAAAAATATTCTTCAAATAATATGACTACAAATAATTTAATTTTAAATTTGGTCTACTTTATGTATACCTTAATTGAAATTAACTACTTAAGTACTTAAGGATTTTGTGTTAGGATTTTAATATTCTAAAGCATAATAGACACTAATGCAATAATATGTATGTACTAATATCATTTCGAAGGTTATTATTTAAGTGTTATTTAATTTATTTCTTGTGTTCCGGTAATTATTTAATTATTTACTATAAATATTCAATATGGAAAATTTATGCTCTGTTTTTTTCTTTATTTTTCATTAGAATTTTCATTCAATAAGGATAATCCTTACTTATAATTGAAAATTTAATCGATTTAAATCTTCAATTGCCACCCGTGTACTTTACCTATTATTTATTAATTTATTTGCATTTTTAATCATGGCGTATTCAATTATATAATAAATATTGTATTATAAAAAATCTTTGTACTTGTGTGTCAGGTGAAGTTTTAAAATGTTGCCATGAAAATTTTAAAGTATTTTTACGTAATAGTAAAAAATGGATGGTTAACTTTTTTTTTCTTCTTCAAAATTAAATCTTTAATTAAATCCAAATTATTATTAATTGAATAAATGTTGAATATTTTATTTTGTTTTTGTTTTTCCATTTTTTCCAATTAATTAAATTAATTTAAGCATTTTGTGTAGTTGTTATAAAATAGTACCGACCTACACACATTAAACTCGTAAATTTTCATTAATTTACCCACTGATCTAGAAAAATAGCTACTCAAATTAAAACTCAATGGTTTTTTTTTATATAATTTTTTTCTTTGTTCAGCTTACTTTATTCTACTCAGTCTTGATTTCCTCTTATTTATTTATTTTTATTATTAAATGACTGGTCAGAAAAAAATGGAAAAAAGGTTACTTTATAAAAATTGTTCAAGGATTTTTTTTGTATTTAAACTTATTCTAAAGAATTTCGGTTAAGGGGGGCAGATGGTTGAATTTGGATTCAATAGTATATTATACGTAAAAAGAAAAAGTGAGAGTTGTCTAAAAATAATTTGCATTACTAAAATGAATTAATTCCTTTTAACAGAAAAAAAAAACTTTTTAATTATTTTATTTTTATAACCTTCAGTTTTCTTAACTTCTATGTGCCATTGATTCTGATTTTCTTTTCTCTCCGTAAACGTTATCAGAATGAATCAAAAGTTAAAAGTATAGAAAAATAAAAATTTTCATTTATTTTGAAATAATTTTTTAAGTGGGTTTTTGTTTTCATTTCCTTATTAAAAAACTTACTACAGTAGGTGGGCTGCAAATAAAATCAAATGAAAAAGAGGAAAATTAGAAAGAATGAAACGAAGTTCATGATGTTACAAAAAACATGCATAAATAGAATAGGTTGAGTTGACTGAGTGAATTTTGTCAGATCCTTATGAGTAAACGGTTTAATAATAGAGGTTTTTCATCTAAGATGGAATTTACCACATTATGATGATATTCGATTGTTGAAAATTTAGGTTATGCAACTTAAATAGCTTTGATGTTCGCCAAATAATTTTCAAAATTATATGGCAGCTACCAGAACCATTAATTTGTAAAAATATTTATCAAATATTTTCAATTAGTTATTAATCTATGACTGAAGCGGACAAGGTAAGGATTTAATCAACTTTGAGTTTGATGAACAGACCGCTATATCTCACTCCAACAAACGGAATGACAAATTTATAATACTCTTCGAACATAGGTTCATAAGAAAGGTATAAAAAATATAAAATTGTATTTAAAAAGCAATTAAGTATTGTTAGTGCGACTTTGCAGATATATTGCAATTTAATATTGTAATGAAAAAAAGAAAGAACAATAATTAAAAGAGGCAATTCATATTATTTTCAGAAATAATTTTTTGAATTTACTTTTCAAGAAATCTTTGGTTTTACCGACCACATTGCATACAATAATTGGGAGTTTACATTGTGATGAACTCAAATATGTCCAATTTTCGGCGGATGTGTATTTCTCCATAGTAGAAAAGCGTACATAAACTAGAGTTTGACATAATTTTTTTTCTGTGTCTCTCTTTATATTAAAAGTTGCAGTAGCGTTTTGAAAAAAATCAAAGATCGTAACAGAATTTGAAGCAATCATCCAATCGGAATTGCCACATTTCCTTTCAATTGTTTAAAATTATTAATCTTAAAATAAATATAAGGTATGCAAATAAGTTCGGCTCAGTTTATAGAGTTTTTAATAAATTTCTACATGTAAACGAAAATAATTTCAACATAAAATTTCCTTATCGTAAAAGCTAAAACATTTGAAAATAAGAAAAAAACTTAGATCAAAAAGATTTAAATTTAATTTTAGTGTACATACAACATATTTTTAAAACCACTTTTTAATATCTTTAATTGCAAGCTCTTAATTATTATGATCATGTACATATCATCTTTTAAACCATAACAAAATACTATTAATTAAAATTTTAATTTAAATCACTACATTTTAAGAATACAATATACATACTTGTATTTTATATGCAAAGAAAATTATTATATAATATATGTGAAGACTTTTCACCTACTTTAAATGTTGGTATATATAAGTATAATATGTAGCAACAAAATATTAAACATAAAATTTCAATTTCTTAGAGTGATTTAATCTTATTATTTTTATAGCTCTTCTATATAGTATTTTGTATATTGTGTGTAGACATGCGAGTATTAATATCAATAACGTAAATTAAAATTGCGTAAACCCTTGTTATAAAATAAATATAATATTGAAATGTATATATACGCATATAGGACTAGATTGCAAAATATATGTGATATTGTACGCATATATAAGTATATAAAGGTATAAAGAGCATAATATATTTTAGATTTTTATATTCACATTTCTCTTATTTCCTGTATTTTAATAAAATCTAATTCAATTACATTAAATATAACATACAAAATATATAAAATAAAATTTAAAATGAATACTTAAATTTTTTGTTGTTTTTTTTTGTTTTGTTCACATTGTTTCCTTTCTTCTTTATTTTTATTATACTATTATTATTATATTATTTGTTATGCTACTCTTATATTTTGGTATTGTAGTAAATCTGGATTCTAGGATAATAAAAAACAGTCAAAAAGAAAGGAATAAAAATGAAAAAGAGAAAAAAAAAATTTCAACTCACAATAATTTTAATCAAAAAAAAAAAAAAAAAACCTATAATTTTCTACACATATAAAAACAAACAATAAGGGATTGCTTATATAATAAATACACATATATTGTGTGTGCGTATGTAATATACACCTCTATTCATATCCTATTATTATTATTAAATTTGTATCCTTTTTTATATTATCATTATGTTGTGCTCTTATTTGATTGTTATTTCATTGTATTTTAATTTTTTTCTCTTTCTCTTTTATACGAGAATTTTAACCACAATTTATTAAAAGTAGATTCTGATATTTTGGCGACACCAATTATTATTGTTATACTGTTAAATGTAAGATATAATATACGTATTATATAGTATGAAGAATTAAGAATGAAAGCGGAAAAAAAATTAAGATTGAAAATTACAACAAATTCTGGAGTAAGTGTTCCGAAATATTTCAAAATTGGCAATCACAATTTGTTAAACTTTTATAAATAAATTCAAATATGCTAGCAAAATTAAGCAAATTTATCAGAGTAAGTTGGTACATATATCATTTTCATGTATGATGTCAAGGAAGGATATTCAACTTTATACATCTAATTTTATTGTGGCTCTAAATCCAATTCTCTTAATTCTAATTCAATTCACAAGTTTTTTTTTTGTTCTAGATTACCTTACCCATATTTTCATAATTTTCTATGATATTTTTGGGTTGAAAAATATTTAATTGTAAAAGTAATGTACAAAATTCGTGTACCACTCTGTGCTAATACAAATGACTTTTTTTAATTCACGCACACTCATACATTAAAAATGTAATGTATATCAATATAAATATAAGTATGTAGGCATGCATGTTTTGCAATAATAACAATATCCTTTATTACATTCGCGTGTATATTTAAATTACTATCATAATAAAAATTGAAAACAACAAAACCGAAAAAATGGTAGGTTAAGTATAAAAAAAGAGCCCGAATACAAATATAAAAGAATTGAACGTCGGTATAGAAAAGTTGAAAATTCGTAAATTTTTCGTTTTTCCTTTTCAATTGCTCTTTCTTCTGAATATGTGCGGTTAATTTTTGTTTTTTTTTTCTTGTTTATTATTATTCGTATACTTTACCGTTGTAAAATAAAAATTTACGTTCCTATTCAAAATATACTAATATGGAATTTGTAAAATATTTCGTATTATTATTAAAATTTTAATATTTTTAAATAAAAAATCTTTAAAAATTTATAGAAATTATACTTATTAACTTCAATTAGTTCATAACATAAATGTGAATCTGTGACACGTCATACAGGGACTTCTATTTATATTTCTTGGATAAGGCATTGGTAATCAGAAAAAATATTGTGAATTGTTTTTTATAGTCTGCAATTCCGCCTTGTGCTTAGTATTATAGTTCACTCCTTGTGTAGTTCAATCTGTTAACAAATTTTAATGAAGTTTTATATGTGACTTTTGTTTTATAAGGTGACTCTTACAAAAACTTATATATCTCTTATACTAGGGCTTATTTTTAAAACTGCTCAAATTAGAAGAGGTGACTGATGTCACAAATATGTCCAAAATTTATAATCTTTTCTTAGAATTTAGTTTTCTAGTGATTTGCGTCATTAAAATTAATAAAATCTTTTATAAAATGTTGTCTTAGGAAAACCACCACTAATTTTATTATTTTCTAGAGGTATGAATTCAAATCAAGCGTACTATAAACCATTCGAAAAACTAAAAACAATCGAATTGTTGTAAATCATACAATATTTTTCTGAATTCTGGATTTCCATTTAATAAACACAAAAAAATTTAAATTAAAGATTTCTGATTCAAAATATTTTCACTTTAATAAAAACATATGTTACACAAAAATGAAGGATAAACCATAATAATTTGTAATTGCAGGGAAATTTTCTAATTTTTTTTTTTTGTTATAAATTTAAAATTCAGCATTCGATTTAAATGTGTGACAACTAAAGTGTGTGCTTGTTTTCATAATAATTCAAATAAAGCTAAAATCTTACTCTTATAGTAATATTAAATTTTTATCTTTCATTTTATTTCCAGAATTTTCAATTTCAAAATTTGTTTTTCCTCCACTTCTTTCATATAATTCTTTATCTTAAATTTTGCTTTTGTATTTTAACCTTTATATTATATATGCACGTCATTTAGTTTTTATTTCAAAATTTTAAATCATTCAATTTTTATAAAGTTATCCTTGAGCTTTTAATATTATTATTATTATCATACTGTTTAAATTTTCCAATGTATACATACTTGCAATGTAATATGTATAATATGTAAAAGAATAGAGTGTTGCGTGCAATGTGCCGCAAATAAATAAATGAGTTGATGGGCAATTCCATTAACAATGAGGGAAGAGTGGTACATAGTAGTAAAATTAGAATTAATAAAAGAAATTGTGGGACACATTGCCTTGCTTTCGCTTGATAATATCGTATTTTGCTATAGTCATTATTTTGATTTTGCACACTCTGTATTTCTAATAAATAATAAATATGTAGTGACATATGAAATTTGTATATAGACTGGGATATGTACTGAATTCATAATTTGGTGGTATCAATATAAACACAACAATAACAAAAGAAACATAGAATAAAAATTCCTTTATTCTTTCTTATTCCAATAATATTCCAAAACCATACTTGATAAAAAACAAAAACGAAAAAATGAAATAACATTGAAAATGAACAAAATAAAAAAAATTAACCTAAAATTTATTCCGAATGATATTTATTTAATATTAGGAATTCTTTTACTATTCAATCTGACTTTTCTCCATTGTCATACAATTCTGTGTCTCACAAGCAGTGGCGTGCGACTATATTCTGTTTGGAAATTATGGTTACAAGGTTAACATTGCCTAAATTGAATTTTTTAAAAAAATTTTCAAATAAAAATTGTAAATTGCCAAGTTTTTAGGAATTAGCTGCTGTAGTTCAAATGTTTTTCTTGTCTCAAAACATTTTCTTGAGTATAAAAATTTTGCATAGTACGCAGTAATTATGCTTCACGTTGGATGTAATATAAATTGTAAACAATGTGCACAATTAAAAATAATTACTTAACTCTACGAATTATAATTTAAATTAAATTAAATTTAGTAACATGCAAAGAAGAATGAAATGTTAAAGCAAATTCTAAAGAAAGCGTCACTGATTTGCAATATATGTGTAAGTTATACTCTTGAGTAGATTCTCATACATGCATACAGAGTAGTTAAATATATTATGTATGTACATATTATTTTATTATTATGTATTATATTTTATAGATATGAATGTTATTTTTGAACACATATTAAAAAATTTTTAAAAAATATTAAATACGCCATGCTAAACTTGAAAATTTTGTATTGAAAAATTTTGTATCAGTTTAAAAAAGTCTTAAAGTAACATGAAATATTTCTATTTAGAACACGTTTCTTATGTGCGATTCTAACTATACTCTCAATAATACGGTAGAATTAAAAAAACCCCAAAATGTTTTGTTTTTAAGGCTAAATACTAGTTATTAAGCGAATTAAGTAATTTTCTTTAGTTTTTGGTTTTAGAATGAATATTATTTGTGTTCGTCAAATATTTTTATAACAATTAATTATTTATTAGAAATTAAAATAAAAAACTTCATTAAATTGCTTGTTATTTAATTTGTTTAATTGACAAAAACAATATAAAAAATGATCCGAATCTGGCATAGTTGAATTTAAACTCTAAATGAGTATCATTATTGTTTCAAAGAAAATATGAAAATCGTGGGAACAATATTGTATACTTATAAAGCAAGACAATTAAGAAATTAATTTTCAACAAACTTGAATTACTTAAACATTAATATTCTCCGAATAATTCCTTGTTCGTCATATTCAGAGAAAAATAATTACTGGGATAACTAAGTTGAACATTCAGGGATATATAAGGAATAAAATATTATAAAGTCTATAGAGTTCTTTTGTTCCACCTTTATTTATTGAAATTGAATTTCTGTTTTTCCATCTTCATTTATTTATTTTATCATCATCTTTAATCTTTTATTGAAAATCATAAATTTTATTGATTTTTTTCATAAAAAAAATTCTAATATTTTTCGAAACAATTTTTTTTTTGGATATTGTTTTTGGAAGTGTGTAAGATCCGATTTAACTTGTTATTTTTTCATTCATTGTATAAGCTTACTAACTATTTATTTTTCTTGCAATATTAAATTTTCCAGTGAATTTAAAATTTTCAATTGAATTACAAAAATATAATAATGAAAACAATGGTGAAGCAAAAAAAAAAACGTATCCTTTGTTCAAGTTTGCTGTCTATAACATTACTCCTGTCTATCATAAATTCCTTTGGTGTACACGAATACACGAAAAAAGCAGAATTTTATTCTTTTCTTCTAAAAATTTAATTTTTTTTTTTTGTTTTTTCAACTTCAATATTTCTATCATGTTCTGCTCTCCCCATTTTATAATAAAATTTTATAAAAAGGAAAGGAAAAAAAAAATTATTGAAATAACAATAACAGCAAATAAATAAAGCGAATAAATATTTTCCTTTTATATAATAATAATAATAATAATAAAGAAAACAAAACAGAAAATAACACAGGAAAATAAATTTCAAACAATAAAGAAATCAATAGGTAAATATCCTTTTGTCTAAAAACTTTATAACATTTTTGGTATCTACATGTATAAAGATAGGATAGCCTGTCTTCTTAATACATTTATAGTGTGTATAAATTTGTAAATATTGCGTAAAGTCTTTGTTAAGAGACGAAGAAATGTGGTAAGAAAGAGAGATAAAATTATGGTTTTTAATATTTACAATATTCTTTGTTCTCATATTTTTATTCTTATAATGGATATACGTTATAAGTTTTGGTATATACAATGATAATACAATGATATAAAAATCAATATATATATATATATATACTTTAAGAATATAAAAATATTAAGTATATTAATTTAAGAAATTATTAGGAAAATTAATTTAACAAAAAATAATTTTATGTTCAAAATTGCAATAAAGTCAAAATTTTCTTAGAAAAATAATTAATAATTATTAATGGAAGTCTCTTATTAGAATTGTATAATAGTTATTCGAATTGTTTAATATTAGTATAAATATTTGAATAACAATGTGTCCTAATTTTTCTCCAATAAAGGAAATTTTAAATGTTATTTAATTTGATGTTTTAAAAACTCCTTGAATTTCTTATAATTCATGTGTAATCAGGCATAAAATGTGAAGATATGAAAAGGATTACCAATATTAGAAAACGAATAGCATATTATTCAAAATCTGACTTTGATGAAAATTTTTTATATTGTGAGGCTTTTATTGAATTAAATTATATTATGTTGATTATTAAATTTTTAACTCATGGCAATTATACTTTAAAATTATAAATTTTTTCTTATAAACTTTTAGAATTCCATGGAAAGTAGTTTCACTTAGTAATTATACCTGTAAGAACGTATATGTTCGAAGGGTATACTAAATTTGCCTTACCATTTTGTAACGCTGATAAATAATTGACTCAAGTATATGTTTTTGATCAGCGTCGAATTCGAAGTCGACGAATTAACAATGTCTGTCCGTCCATTCCAGTGATAACTCAAAAACTAATTGAGCTAAACTCATCCAATTTTTTACAAATGATTTATAGTAGCAAATTCCGGAACTCTATTTAAATTGGATATGATCGCGGCACTTGTTCGGATAGCTACCATACGGTCAGCTTTATGTGTTCTCGTTTTAGATACTGTGGACACTACAATCAAATTAATCGAAAACAAATCAATATTTTTACTATTCTGACGTCATAATAAAAAAATATGTTCCTATTTTCTACGAATAACAATAGTTTTAAAATTATTTTTCTATTTAATTTTAAATTTTCTTTTTCAACATACTTTAAAATTATTAAATTTTAATGTTGCATTCTTATTTACTTATGAGTTACGGCTATATAATAATTTAAGAATTTTTGTATACATATATGTGTATATATAAATTTAGGTTTAATTTTTATTTCCATGTCACATAAACTACACAATTTTCTACATTATTTTCTTTTGAATATTTAATGCGCTTTCAATGATTACAATCTACAAAAGAAAAAAAATGATGTTTTGATAACCTCTTTTTATACTGACATACACGACATACACGACATACATACGTTAAGTATGGAAATTGTGCATTGCATACAAATAAATTTTTTTTTTGTTATTTTTCAAATTTACTTTAAACAACATTATTATTTTTTTTTATAAATAAATATTTTTCGTATATAGCTATAAACACATAAACTTATCAAAATTAATTATAATCACAATCTATTTGCATGAATAAATTTTAAGCCAAGGTAGACCGACGTCAATAGCATTTCAGTTGAATTAGTTTAGTTATATAGTATAATTTTTTTTTTTTTGTTATAGTATAATTTTTTGCTCCTTTCAAGGAAACATTTTGTATTATATAAAAATAATATTATAATAAAATATTATGAAAATCATTTACTTATGAGTCAATGCACTTTATTAAAAAAAAAAATTTTTTTTTCTTTTCTATAACACAATTTCATACTAAAATACATTTTTATATATTTCAAGATATGTAGGTGTGTATTAACACATACATTCATGTGAATATGTTATATACAAATATAATATGTTATTTAAAATGCAACCGAGTATTACAGTAGTACTTAACATTACTTAAAATATTATGGTATACTTTTTTATAATTATTTAATACCATGCATTTACATATAATAATACTATGGTTTTTAAATATATACAATATATTATATACGTATATTATGTAGTATACAAAATATATTTGCATGTATCCTGCTGTTACATAATAATTATGCACAGATATAATAATTTTAATGTATTTAAGACTAAAAAGTCGTCACGCAATCTTGTATAACCATACTCAAATATAACCATATTTTTACATGTATTTTTTTTTATTTATTTTTTATAAAATTAAAAAAATAAGGATAAAATGTTGTATTTTGTATACGCGCGAGTATATCCAGTGCTCAGATTAAACAGTAAGACAAACTATGTTGTAGGTATTTAAAGCAACGTAAAAAATGAAATAACAGCAATAATAAAAATAATAAACAAAGTAAGGATAATTTTAATTTCAAAGTTTTTTTCATACTTATATAATATATACATACACAGGAACACACACAAATATCTATACATTTAATTTATATTTTTTAATTTTATTATAGAGGTTTGTAATTTTGATTGCGTGCAACAGCAACTACTATATAATACAAAATTTTTAATGTAATTTTTTGTTATCATTTTATAATATTAATTAAGATTTGCAGATAGAAAATACTGTGATAATTAAAAAGAAAAAAAAAATTTATTTTAATTTATAAGAGGAAATAAAAAGCAGAAGGAAAAAAAGTAAACTTAATTGAAGAAAAGTGTGTCATACTGAACTCTGAAATGAAAAATAAAATTAAGGCAAAATTTTTTAAGAAATTCTATAGCATAAAATTTATAAACCATGTAAAGTACGTAACTCTATATGCGCTAGGTAAGAATTACAATAGAATATTTTTTTAAACACATAAACGCGTACCATAACCATAAATTGAATATTATTTTTGTTGTCCCATTTTAAATATTAAGATAATTATATTGTAATTATTATAATTTATAATACAGACTATAATTAATAATAAAAATGTATAACAGTTTTTACAAAAATAATGAAAATAATGAAATGGGCAATTTAAATATTAATTAAATATAGAGAATTTTGTTCACATAAAAATTTGAATTATGAAGCCATGGTAAAATTTGATAAATTATTTTATAATGTAATTTTTTTTAATCGAAAATATTATAAAAATGGTAGTTTTACAGGATTTTGAATTCAATTATGTTATGAATTTATTTTTAAAAATAGGTGTGGGGAGGGATAGGGTACAAGATATTGTGACTGGAAAAGCTTTTTTGTTTAAAGATGTTTTTTCTTTTGAAAATGAGACTTCAATATTGTAAGTTGCCATAAAGGTCTCAAAACCAAATTATTATTAGTGTGGCTTGCGTAAGAAAAATTTGGCGCGTATAATTTTAACAAATTTGGAAAATGAATTTGCTGAGCAGCTGAATTGAAACTGGATTTAAATTTCAATGTATTTCAATTTCTAGTTTCGAATAGAATATGTATATAAAATAATGAAGTCAGGTTTGCAATTCGTAATGCTCGAAGAGATTTAACATATTTATTATGAAATTCTTTAAAAAAATTTAATTTGCCTATAAAAACTTTTGTTCCTTATCATTTGATAGGAGAATGCATTAAAAAATTTTCAAAATATTTCATATAATGATTTTATATTTTTCAAATTTTCTTTAACAAACCCGAATCTACTCAAATTGCAGTAACATGGAACTGATAGGTTATAAATTAATTAAAGTAATAACAAAGTTCCAATGAGCTCAAGAAATTTCGCGCTTTTTATTTTGGGAGCTATACGCTTCAGCAATCAAGAGCGTATTATCTCGTCGTTTGTACAATAGAATTTGAAAATATTTCCAAAATTGTAAAAGTTTGGCAAAGGAAATTTATTACTGCATTAATTATTGCGTCTGCATTGCCTGTATTAAAGAAATCTATTGCACCTACAAAATAATTGAATAATTCAAATGAAATTGGAGACTAAATTCAAAAATAAAGATTGCAATTTTATTAAAAAAAGGAAAAATTCATTCTATATTACCATTTTTTTAATGAATGCATAATAAATTAAAAGTTTATTCGATTTTAAGTTTCAACACCAAAAAAAAAACAAGCATTACAAAAAAAAATACTTATAAAATGTGCGACCTTATTGCTAAAAAGAATTTTATTTTCCATTTAAATTAAAATTGAAAAGAATTTAACTAATTAAGGACTTTGTAATTAATTAATTTTCTTTTTCTTTGATTTGCATGAAATCAAATTGAATTTTTTTTTTAATTAAATATTTTTATAAATACTGCGGTGGCATACACTACCTCGTACTATTTTAATTGTTTAAAAAATCAATAAGAATTTTAAGTAAATTTTTTTTTAATTTTTAAATTTACTAAATGGTGCTCTTTAAATTCAAATCCATAAAAAAGTACAATAAATATAATTTCATATTTAGATTATACTCTTAAAAAACCTTTTTTTTATTTTCCTTTCCAAACAATTTATTAGTAAAATATGGTGGATAAAATATTTTGAAATAATTTTTTAATATATTAGTTTTAACCATATTACAATATGGTACACATAAGTATATGCTATGCAATTCAAAAATATATAAAATAACATTTTGGTTTTTAATAATTTTCTATATATATGAGACATACACATATACATATTTTATATATGGTACAAGGATAAATCCAATTTTATGATTTATATTTTCATCCAATCATTATTACTTCAATACTTCTATAATAAAATGTAAGCCAGATTAGAGTCAATATTACGCGAAGGGAGTACTTTAAAAGGATATTGTATTTTAATTGAAATTCTGGTTATATAATATACTTTTACCATTTTTTATTCAATGTTTATTTGAAAATTTAATTAAAAACAGAAGAAAAAATAAAAATGGTTTACCTTCTAAGGTTGGTAGTAGTAGAAGTATGAACATTTTCTGGTGAATTTTGTTTTATGGTTTTAAATTGGTACATTTTTTGTTTTATCGTTATAAAATAAATGAAAGTTCAGGAGGATTTGTGGAGAGAAGTGTACATATAAGAGTGCATATTCTGTATAATTTAATTATAAATCTTAATTTAATTTTTAGATAACATTATTTGTGTAAGTTAAAAAAGTTACTGGAAAGATTTTAATTATAGATTTGTGTTCTCTTTTTTTGCATCTCTTTTATTCTAATTCAAACTAAAATTGAATGAATAGCAATCGGCAAAATTTGGTCTACTAAGAAAATGCTATTTTAACGAATTGTAACAAAGGAAAAATAGGGTATTGCTTTTTATTTTGTTCGTTGCTTAATCATACAAGCATATTTCTAATATCGTGACGTAATTACAATAAAATCAAAACTTACTGTTGCAAATAATCTAAATTTTGATTTTTTGCTGATTACTTACCAATATTGTATATTGACCGGAAATTCAATCGAATATGAAATCCATTTCAAATAATGTTTCGAGTAATGTAATTAAAATCTAATTAACAAAAATAATTTTCTTTCGAATTTCAAGGTATAAATTAGAAAATGTTATGATATTAAATAACTTACACCTTATTTGTAATTATACTATTTAAATCTATGAATAAAATTTTAATGAAATCTGAAATTCTTTTGAAATTATTTTTTAAGTGAAATGCCAAATAACTATAGAATCTAAAACAAAATTTTAATTTTAAATAAAATTCTACATAATTTGAAAAGAATAATTTTTTTTTGTAATATCATGTTCATTATTTGAAAATTGTAATTTTTGTCTGATATAATCATGTATATGTTTAATTTTAGACATATACAAATTATATCGTAAATAAAATATTATTGAAATATTCATGAAATCAGTAAATAATTTTATATTATAATATTGAATTGTATTTTTTGGAAAACCTTATTGATATTACACATTTTCTATTCAATTGTCTACATTCTCTATAATTGAAAATAAATGAATGTGGTTTTATATAATAGTAATATTGTCAAAAATAAATATTATTTAATTAAATTTTATTATATATATATATATATATATATTTAATAATAAATTGAATAAATATTATATAATTTTCATATTTTTAAAAATATGCATTAAAATATAATATTAAATTGCATATATGTATACCTACACAAAAATCAATTTTCAGAATTTATTCGGTTAGCTATTACTAATTGAAATTTATTAAAGAATTTAATTTAATAAAATTTTTTTAAAAGTAACTAGTTAGTTTCTGTTAATTTTACTGCGGAAATTTGAAAAAAAAAAATATAAATTCAATATTTTATTAATAACCATATAAAAAAAGATATTTTGAGCATATCAAATTTAATAACAATTTGATTCAGAATTTTAATGAAATATTAAAAAAGAAAATTAATAAAATTTTAAATCTATGAGTTTTTATTTTTATAAAATAATTATAAAATTGCATACTTTTAGGGGCAGCAGAATTAGTTTAACATTAATATTTAATTTAAATTTATTGAAAAATGCACATTAATAAGTGAATTAAAATATAATATAATAAAGGACAACGTTATTTTAGATATATTGTTAGAATTAAATAATATATTTGATTTTATTGCAGAAATAATGCAGTTTTCTTGTTCATTTTATGAGGATATGAATAATTTGTTTTCCTTATTGACGTAAATTTCGCCATGAAATTTTAATTTATCTTATAAAATTATAAAAATGTTTTAATTAATAATTTATATTTAAATTTTAAGAATTAAATAAAATTAATTTTTGTATTCTCACATAATATTTTTGAAAATTTCTCAAGAACTCCATATTGTATGTTTTATTCAAATAAAACAAGAAAAACTCTGTTTAATTTTTCTATTTTTTATTTTTAATTCTTTTAAAATTTTATCTTATGTGAAATTAAAAATTCTACAGAGCATTAATGAGAATTTACATAATTGAAATTCTTAAAAAATCCTTGAATCTTTTCTTTCGCATTCTGATTTTAAAGTTTATTATGTCTAAGTATATATGCATAAGTATAAGTGATATGCGTTGGAATTCAGTGTGTGGAAAAATAAATATATCTATATATACACAATTTTTATTAAATTAAACAAGAAAAAATATGCATTTTAAAAATTTAAGAATAAAATAATTTAAAGAATTAGCTTTTTAGTGGAATAATGAATAAATAGACTGAAATGGAGCTCATTTACAGTGTTGATAATCAATATTATATTTTTTGGAATATATTCCTGCTAAAATACGTTTAAACTTGGTCAAATATAGAATTATATTTGATTGATTTTCATTCCATTTAAATTAAATTTTTTATAAAAAAATTTAATTTTCATAAATCTCTAAATCAAATCAAAAATATTTCAATATTTCAAAAGCAAAAGCAAACAAAAAATTCTAAAAATATTAACAGAATTGATTTTTTATATTAAAATCTTTTTTTCTTTTCAAATAATTTTTAATATCGGCCATTGTATGAATTAAATCGATCCTTATATCAATCCTTATATGTTTGATTACAATAAAATGGTTGATATACAAATAAATGATTTGATATAAAGAGCAATGATTGGTTGGATTTCAGTTTTTTTTTTTATTAATTTCTACAAAATGTCTTCATTTCTTTCATCTATTCATTCATTTATGATTTTCTATTTGAATTTTTTTTTTATACTTCTAGTTTCTACTCCTACCCCCATTAAATAACTAAATAAAAATAAAAATTGTCATGCACATATACAAAAAAAAAAATTGCAATTTCCTCAAATGAAAAAAAAAATCTAATACATAAAAAGTATAGGTATGTATGCATGTATAAATGACTTAACTAGGCCATTTCTTATGTCCTTACGAATTTTTTCATGTATATGATATGTATTTGAGTATGTATGTTTATAAATCCAAATTTTACATTAATAAATATATATACATATATATATATAAATAAAATGCACATGTGTTTGGTATGTTATTTTAGGCCATTGATAACACGTGTTTTATAACCATAAAAAGTAGGTCTAGAAAAGTTTTTATAAAAGTATTATTGTGTTTTGTCATTTTTTTGTATGTTTTAATCTTCATTGTCCTTTTTTGTTTTTGAACAATAATATACAAATATATGTATAATATAATGTAATTTAGTACAATTATTTCTAAGTACTTACCATGTATATAGAAATATTTTTAATGCATTATTATTGTATATGAAAATATCACATATTGGTACCTTTATAAGTATTTGACAAATTTGGACAGATATTCGATAGTTGTACTCGTATATTTAATGGATTTCAAATACTTTTGAAAAATATAGAAATACAAAATTATATTGGATTTAAATTGAATGTATTATTTTTGGGAAAAATTAATTAATTTTAGATTTTTGTTTAAAAATTTGAAAAGGTTTTTAAAAAGAAATTTCTAATATTAAAAATTAATACTGAATTAAAAATTTTCAGAAGAGGCAACTGCTTTTAATATAGTTGCCGATTGAACAATTGAAAATTAGTAGTTCCAATTTTCGGATGGAACTAACAAGGAATCAAAATTAAAGATTCTTTCAACTATGATAGCAAAGTTTTCATTGAATACCAGATTTGGTTTTTTATTAAAGCAATTTGTTTTTTAAATTTATATTTTAAAATTTCGGCATTTTGTTAATTAAAATATCGAATCGAGCATACTATAATATCTAATTGAAGAAGGTAGGGTATTGTAGCGGCTGATTTTAATATAATTAAATAAACACTTTTTATTTCGTCATTTATTTGTTTTATTGGAAAATAAGTCTGTACTTGAAGAAAGTCGAAACAAGAATCATTAACATCTAAATGTGCCTATAACATTAATACTAATATTAAATGATTAATGCTACAAAATATTAATTAAGAGAGTGGGGTGCGATTTTTCATACCTTATCTGGTGGTAAAGTATGATGAGTTCAAGAATGTTCCATATGTATAAGTATGCATGCATAGAATTTTTTATGTTAGATTTTCTAATTTGTTGCAATATTAAGAGTGATGTCAACGCTCCACACAAAAACTGTATCATGTGTTTTGCCAGAGGTATATGCAACAACTTTTTGTTTTAAATTGAATTATGTGAAAATCAGCAAAATCAAAGAATTATTATTTCACAATTATTGGATGTTTAATTAACCCAATCACTTTTGTCACTATCCGCACTTTAAAAATTTTTTAAATTTTCTTTTCTTCACAAAAAGTAATGGAATTTAAATTAAAATATTAATTTTTGTTGTCAAAATAATAGGGAATTTACGCGCCCGTTATAATGTCACTAAACAAATTGTTGCTGTGTGTGTTGAAAATATTTTTTGTGAAAATACTTTGAATTCTTCTTTATTTCATTTAAAATAATCAATGAATTTTTCATTCTAAACATTTTTTTTTTTGGAAACCTTTTTTTTGAAAAATGTTTTTCTCTCTCTCTCAATGAAAAACTCTCATAAATCTCTAATGATGACAGACAGTTTATTAAAAATTATCTCCCAATACATAAAATATTTCTTTGCTTTAAATCATTTCAAGCGGAAATATATAAAAAAGAAAAAAATGCAAAAGCAAAAAAAAAAGAAAAAAACGAAATACAATAAAACTAATTTTCTTCACAAATGAATATTTTCAATTTAAGCAATATTAAATATCGCATCCGTAGATGAAGATTACGTCAATTCAGAAAAAACGAAAACAGAATGTTACACATAACAATAATTTATACTACTTTAATATCCTGCGATGCAGAAGGTCTTTTGAAAATATTAAGGTTACTGTATAAAGTAATTGAAATTATAGATTTTCTAGGTCATAAAAGTTTTAAATCATAAAAATTATCGATTATTTTTGGGGGGATTGTGGAATAGTACACACATTTTTATAACATTAAAAATATTATATTTATGTAATATTAAAAAGCATATCGGCGTCAAAGAATTGTGTAATGAATAATAATGAGAGTATGACATTAAGATTTTAAATGGTCATCAGAACTTACGAGAATTTCTAACTTAAAAATTTAATGAACATTTTTGATTCAAACCAAGTTTAAATAGCATACTTAGATATATTCGAAGACGATCAATTAGTCGAAATTGAAATGAAGGGTTCACAAGCAAAGTGGCCTAATCCTGACTCACAAAATTTTTGTTTTTTTCTTAAAAATGTACATAAAATTAGTTCCAAAAATTAATTTTATCGAAAAAACGCAAATATTTCCAACATTCCTTCATTTTTTTGGCTTATATCCAAAATTTAATATTTTTCAGTACAAGAGGTTTTACCCACATATTGTGGCAAAAATTTTGTAAGTGAGCGTTAGGCCTAGACAAATGCATGTCCTTAATAAAATTTTTGAATAAAATTTCATTTAATTATAAAATTTGTTAAAATGTTTTTAAATTAATCTTTTATTAGTGGGGCAATATCATATAAGTAACTGTAAATAATTATATAATATAATCCATAAATGAATATATATATACATATTATATACAATACATAAAAATGAAATTGTATCAAGGATATTGTAGACGCAAAAACCAATATTCGAATTTTGCAATATTATAAATGAAAAATGTTACCATGATAGTATAAATATAATATCTATGTTAAATTTCAACCATATATACTGTATATACTTACATTGACATCAAATGACCAATATATAGTATATATACCATATTAAATTTCATTTAAAATATAAATATAGGTGCATATATATATATATATATTTTAAAACATAATAGACATATGTTTAAACATTTTGTGTTGGTAGAAAGAGAAATGTACAAATGTACACGTATTGTAGTTACATTTTTAGGTTGAATTGGCATTTTCTCATTGTGGTCAAAATGTACATATAGTACGAGTATATACATACTATGATAAATAAAGTATAACATAATTATATATTATATATGTAAAAATGTGTAATTATGGTAAGAAATTAAACTGTTTGAGTATTTATATTGCTTAACCATTATGTAGTCACATGTCTTTTACAAAATTTCAATTCTATTTATGATTTCCTGTTGTTCTATATTGAAAATTTTTCTTTATTGAAAATATTATGCTAAACAAAATGATGTTTCAAATTAAATGGAGGTTTCAAAATTTCAAAGAAAAATTATTGATATTTTTGTGCTCGAATGTGAACTTAATTCAATTGGTATGAGAATTTTGCAAAAGAATATATTAGTACAGAAATTTTTTATTCGTACTGAAATGAGGCTGTTCTGTAAAGTTATTGCCGCTTAGTGTATCAATGTAGAGTTGATCGACTAATATAATTAATCGCCAGCAAATGGACAAAATTTTTTTGAAAAATTTTAATGTCATAAAGCGCACATAATTCAAGATAAAAGCGATGATATTCAACAGCAAACCAAAGCAAGTATTGTGAATTTCATTACTCATTTTGCATTTTTTTGCCTTATATATCATTTGTAGTTATATTTTGGATGAAAGAAATATAAATTTTCGGCACAGCTGGGTATTCAAGTAAAACAGCAACCACTAACCATAAATTGTTCTAAGTTTCTTCGGTTATTCACGTTTTAATCGCGTTATATTTAATTTTATAAGTAAAAATCATTATCAACTCTTGACGGTAACATAATCTTGTACCTTCAAATACCTTATATACTATTATAATTCAGTCTACATCTTTGTTCACAATTCTGTTCGGCATACTGTTAATTAAAATTTTATAAATTTTCATATTTAAGTAAAAATTTTTCTATAAATTTTAGAGTTGAAATTTCTGTTTTTTGTTTTTTTAAATTCCATGTGTAATTACTCTGTTTGTATAATGAAAAACTAAAGAAAAAAAGTTTGGTTAAAAAGAACAATAATCATTTCATACAATATTTTAATTTAAATATTTTTTTTTCCAATCAAAATGTAAAAAGAACAAAAAATTAAAATAGCAAAATTTATTTTATACTTTGAACTTATTAAATCTTTTATCTTGATCCTTAAATTCGCATGAATTTATTACCATATTCACATAAAAATTTTTATATATACGTAGGTATATGAACATAATAGATAAAAATACAGTCAAATCATAATAGGTAGAACTGTTTCCGGTCTACTGTTTCTGCAGCAAGGTACCATTATCAAGCATTACCGCTACATTTCCTCGTATTAAGTGAAATACAAGGTATTTTTCTTCATTTCAATAACGTTAATATGCGAAATTTGGAAAAAGATAACAACTTTTCTGAATATTTGCTCCAAATTTTAAAATAGCTGATATTTTTAAATTAGGATCCAATATAAGATTTTAATTGAAATCTTTATATGATTATTGTTTAATGAATTTCTTACAGTTTCATGAGTCGTACACATATTTTGCGACCTCTTTGTATATATTTAGTTTACCATGTTGTAATAGTATATTGAACAATCATTAGACTACTTTTAATAATAAAAATTTTAATGTTCTTTTATTAATAATATTTCCATTAATTAATCTTGTTTTCCTTTTTGGGTAACCACAAATTGCCATTCGACCATAACATATGCTGGTAACTGGTCCAAAATTCAAACATAATAATGCAAACATTTTATATGTGAAATGGAAGTCTATATAATAAGCATTTACGACCTATGAATGTATGTATACAATACAAGTTCGTAAAATACATAAAAAAAAAGTTTTTTTGTTCAAAAGTATACTTAAAACGCCAAAAATTATTGATTATAACAAAATGTGCCAAATAATTACTGTTCTCAATAAGTAAATTGTTTCTTTTTTAGAACCTTTTAAGATCATCAGCA
Organism: Condylostylus longicornis; assembly: GCF_029603195.1. Lineage (NCBI taxonomy): Eukaryota > Metazoa > Arthropoda > Insecta > Diptera > Dolichopodidae > Condylostylus > Condylostylus longicornis. The sequence continues at coordinate 5,903,778 of NW_026577982.1, forward strand.
TTCAATATTAAATATGAATATTTAAAAAGTATTTTAAAGCCTATTTAAAGGCATCATATGAATATTTTCAATTGTAAAGGCAGCAAAAACAAAGAAACAAATTACCAACATAAAAAGAATCCTCAAAAATACAAAAAAAAAACAGGATAATGAAATACTTAAAATGTAAATGCAAAAGCAAATGCAAGTGCTCATATATAGTAAAATATAAAATGAACAGCAAAAGCAACGCGACTAACTAATAAAAAAGAAAAAAAAAAAAGCAAAAAAAAAAAAAAATAAGAAAATGAAAACAAAAAAATTGTTTTTTTCATTGTTTATTCTTATAATTAAAAATGAGAATGTTGAAATGTTTGGGAAAAAACAATAACGGTAGCTGGTAATAATAACGATAAAACAACAACGACAATTTATAATGGAAATAGCAACAACGACATCTCGACAATACAAAATAAGAACAAAAATGAAGAGCAGAGAAAAGTAATTTTCAATTAAAGTAAAAAAAACAAAAAACAAAATACACAAAAAGAACAAAAAAGAGAGGGTAAAACAAAAAACAAAAAAAAAGAGAAAAAATAGTAAAAGAGAAGAGAATTTAATTAGTTTTTGCAAAATAATGAAATGTTAATAAAAAACAGACATATTGTTATTTTACATTATTTTTTTTTGCTTTTATCTTATCCTATGTTATGGCCTAGCCTCATAGTAAAATTCTCAGACAAAGGATAAATGATAAACTTATGTATATAATATTTATTAGTCTATATAGTAAACGTATACTTCGCTTAAATCTTTAATTTATTGGTAACTATTGAATTTAAGATGAAGGAAAACAAGATTTATAAGGTTTTGTATAAATTTCTAAACTAGTGATAGTTGCATAGTTCTACAATATTTATGATGACTTTCATAGATATAGTGAGATATTAATTGCAATATTCATTAGTATTTGCATTAAAATGTTGATTACATCAAAATAAAGCAAGCTTTCAATTATTCTTGTAAGACAAAATTTTGAATAGGATCTGAATTGCATTGGAGATAACAATTTATTTTAATACTTGTACATTTCTATATAAAAAATTTTGAAAATTTTTTGAAAATTAAATTTTTCAATATATTTTTTACTATGTGAAAAATTGCATATATTCAGGCGAAAATAGATAAAATACAAATAATTGCTGAGCAGCTATTATTAAAATAGAGCCAGAGTTTCAAGTTAACTAAGAACTACATTTAATATTTAAATGTGAATTTCACATTTTAAAAATTTATTATTTCTGAAAAAATATTTGATAGTCACAAATTTCAAATCAAGTTTATGCTAAACATATAAGGAATTGAATAAGCAATTTGAAGGAATTTATAAGCAATTTATTGAATACGAATTTTATTCGAATTTGCGAAAAATCCTTGATCAATCATTGTTAATTACATTCTAGTATTTCATCTAGGTGCTTACAAAGTCTTAAATTTAAACAATTTTATTTAAGATGCCATCGAAAATTCTTTGAATACAGATGTTTATATGAAAATTTCTTTGAAAATACAAGAAAATTTTATTATATTAAATAATTACAATATTTATTTTTTAATTGAAAATAAAATACTGTTACAATGTAACTAGCTATTTAGGTTTCCTTATTATTGTCGTACGAAATTGAAAATGATAATTGTTAAATTTAATTATGGCAACGAAAAAATTTTACTTTTTGAAACATTGCTTCGAATATTAAAATAAAAAGAATATTGTATTCAATACTTTGTTACTCACAAATTACTCACATACAATTGTCAAAAGTAGTCTACTGGTAGTATCTCATTTGATATATAAAATGACGTACTTACAATTAATCATTGTATTTTGCTGTATGAGTAGAACACAATGGTTACAAGAAAATAATTCTATTTTATTTTACCATCTTTAAAATGCAAATTTTTATATAAAGCTTTTTTTGCTTACACTGTTAGAAGAGATGTTTCCACTAATATTTATGCTTTTTTTTTCATTGCAATTTCATGCACGTACAGCAAATCAAATTTAAATTGTTTTAAAAATATAAAACAAAAGTATCGTAAAAAACCCCCGCTTATATAATAATTGTATTCGCTACATATTCAGTATTTGAATTAAAAATGGAAAAGTCTCATTTTAAGAAAATGTTTAAATAAGTAATGAATTTAAATTAACAGTAATTTGTTTTATGTCTTATGTAGACGCTGAGAATGATTTCAAATATTCAATTAGAAATTTTCATATAAGTTTTATTGAAATTAAAGAAATTAAATTTCAATAAAATCCTAAAATACTATTAATTTTATCAGAAACATATGGGAGCTTTAAAAGCTTAAGCAATCATTGGATGTTAAAACAGAAGCCTCTCCTCCTTTTCTTTAATTGTTCTCAAAAATTTGTTTTATTGTTTTGTTAAAAGGATAAGAGTTCTAAAGAAGAGTTTGCAGTTCTCGAGAAAGAAGCGCGGTAGAAACAAATATATTGTACTGTTTAAATCCATAAACACAAGTAAAACGCTTACCATAAAATAAGTCAAACGTGTACAACGGTACAAAAAAAAAATAATCTATATATACTATCTTTCGGTCATTCAAGTTGTTATTTATATTAGAATTAGTTTGTTATTCGCCAATCAGGCGCCATATTTTTAAAAACCATTTAATATGACGTCGAAAAAAAAAGCTTTTTGTCTCAATTTAAATGTTAAATGCCTTTAAGAAAATATTTTGTAATTTTATTTTTTGATATTGTAGGCAAAACTATTAAATTGCACAATTTGAGTAAAAAATTTTAACAAAAATTTTCAAGGAAAATCAATAAATTTTTTATTTATCGTTAAAAACATGGCTCGCGATATTAATTTATAGATTGATGGGTAATATTAAATAAGAAATGAAAATTTTTCGACCAAGAATTTGAGTTTGAAAGAAATTAATAACGATAGGATCAATTTAATTAAATTATAAATGAAATTTTTGGACTTTAATGAATTTCCCGAACTTGTGTTCGTTAAAATAAAAAAATTCTTTATAATTTTCATTTTTATAATTAATATCCTTCTTATGGCAATCATTAAAATTTTAGAAAAAAAATTAATTATCATAAGAAAATTTTTAAGAAAATATTAAATTTTTTTTTTCAAATTTTAAAGTGAAAATTTCAGAAATACAAATCTTTCATACAATATTTTCCAAAACTTATAAAATCTTTTGCAAAAGTTTTTCAAAAGGTCATTTAAGGACATTAACCTGAATTGGATGAAACTGTTTGAAAATGTTGACTTTTCCAAACAAATTTTTCAAAAAAAAAAGGAAAATTTTATGTGTTAAAATGAAATTGTTTAAGAAAAAAATATATGCCCCCAAAAATATGCAAATTTTTAATTTTCTAGTTCCTGTTTGTAAATTGCTCAAATCATGGATCTAAAAGATTTTCTCATTGAATAAAAATGATAATTCTTTGCATTCTCTAAGTTTCCAAAAAAGAAATTTACTTCATAAAATTGTATCCTTGATATTTTAAATTTTAGAGTAATTAAAGTTTTTATGCAATTCTGGAATATAGAAATGCAAAAATATTATAGAAAATAAACGAAAATGTCAAATAATACATCACAATTGTCATACTTTACTAAAAAATAACTATATACAATCATACATGAAGTATGTATGCCCTTATTTAATAAAATATTTATGTGTATATGTATGTTTTGTACTTTAAAAAATAATCTAAATATTATTATGACGCATGAATGTTTTTCGCCTACTTTTCATTTAATTTCATTCAAATATGATAAATTTAGGAAAAACAATTTAATTTTGCCATTTATGCTTTGTGCTTTATTGTAAGAAAAACAAGAAAAAAAACAAGGAAATTTTTCTTATTTCTAAAATTGAAAACAGGATATTTTTATACATCATTTACGTATACAAATGTATATATGTATATATGTATTACATTAATAACATATATATGTATATAATATATTTGTGTAAAATGTATGAATGGGAAAAAGGAAGAAGAAGAAAAATTTAGTTAAGAGCAATTTATTATTGTGTGTTTTATGTTTTTCTTTTTTTTTGTTTATTTATGCCTATATTGTTTTTATTTTTGTACACTCTTATGCCTTGTACACTTCACATCTATAGGGTTAAAGTTCATATTGAATTTGCCAGTTCATTTATAACGACAATATAAGTTTACCTTACGTGAAGTATGAATTGAATGCTTTTATTATTGCAATAAATGGTGTATGATGGCTACAAGTACGTCAGACTGAAAAAAAAGTGTGATAATATTAAATTTTTAAATAATAAGAGCAAAAGCACCAATATTTATTGATATTGTATTTCTGTACCAAGGTAGTTTAATAGAATATTCGAGAAAAACCAGCATTTTAAATGAAATGCGCATAATTGTACCTTATTAAAATTTTACCTTATTAAATTCGATATTAAAATTATTAATTAAAGGCTTCTTGTTTTTCAAAATTAAGAGTCCCTAAAGTCTATAACAATAATCTTAAATTATTTTACGTCAGACGTGATTTTTTTTCTTGTTTATTTCATTTTTATTTTTATTTTTTCAAAGGATATTTTTAGTTTCAATTTTCATTTTTCTTATCTTCTTAATATTTTTACATATATTTCATTTTATGTGTGTTGGTATATAACATTCACATACATAATGTATATATTTTTTTCTGCCGGTTCAAACTTATTCATTTATTTTCTGTTTGAAAAATAACAAAAGAGTAAAGGAAACAATAAATTTTAAAAGTCTAAAAAATTTGTTTTCTGTAATTGTTTTAAAGGATTTTTTTATAATGTTAAAAACATTCCCCATATCTTTCACAAAACAAAAACAGAATGTTAATAAATTGATGAAGATCTAAATAGATATTATGGAGATTCTATATGGAGGATCAAAAATCTTATATATTAAGAGACAATATAGAGGTATAGTAAATAAAATTTTAAAAGAAATATTATTGTCCTATGCTATTATTGATTAAATAGTAATTTTTATCATATTTATAAAATTTTTTAATTAAATTTTGACGAATGAGATTGACTCATTTTTTAAGAAGCTTTTTTCCATTTGCAGAGGGTGCTGCTAGTTATTTAAAATAAATTGTGTAAAATGATGTTATCAGAATATGAATTGGAAATTTAATAGTTAGAGGAGAATTAGGTTTTATAACTCATTACGAAAATCCAATGCAATTTTAATTTTTTAGATAATACTAAAAATCTGTATAGAAATGTCGCCGAAATAAATTTAAGATTATATTCAAAAATTCGCAAAGAAATTATTGCAAATTAACACATAATATTGCTTAAATATTTCGAAAAAAATTTTTTTTTGCTCCCCTAAATATATGCAATTTTTTAAATTTTTTGTTAACATTACTATCCTTAAAATTCACACCAATTTATTAAAAATTTTGAATTACTAAAACACTTTTAGAAATTTATACATTAAATTTATACATTTTAAGAAAGATAATGGTATGGAAATAAAGGATCAAATTTTAATAACCGATTTATATTCTTGAATAATTCAATTACATTTCGTTATTATTTCTTAACTAGAGCATTATTTTTCATTACAAAAATGTGAATATATTATATATATTCAAATAAAATTTTTGTGTATATTTTTTGGAATAATTCAAGTTTATAAAATTAAAATATAAAATCTATTTTAACTGAATTTTAAAAATTGAACATCTCAGGCAAAGAAAGGAGATGGAAAAATTGTGAAAATTTCGTTGTTTTTATTTATAATTTTCTTTTTTTTTTTTTTTAAATAAAACATTTATTTATATATACATTTATTTAACATGATCATCCTTTCACACTCAATACCGCTGAAAAATCGCTTATTTTCTGTACTTTACAATATGCTCCAACATATTTTATTTTCTATTTAAAGCTGCAAAAGAAAAAAAATTGTTTGATAAAATGAAAAAAATCCAAAAAAAAAGAAAAAAATCCGCTTGAGAAATTGTTGATTTTTAGGTTCACTTATTTTTTGTGTCTCTTTTTTTTTCTCCTTTAGTTCATTTCCATTTTCATTATATTTCATTTTTTTTTTGTTTTCACTTGTTTTGTGTCAATTTAAATGAAATAACGGTATTTATGTAGTAAAATAGGTGTTTCAATTTAGGGCGATTTAAAAATTTGATATAAAGATGTCTACGGTAGTCCAGCTTTTTTAAATTCATTGAAAATATTAAACGAATTTTTACTATTTTTGCCAAGAAATATGCACTTACTATTAGAACAGTTGTTGATCTAACGTGCTGTGATGGTTTGGTATCAATCATATATAATCTGTGCAACAAACCCATGGATAATTAATAAAAGTTGCTAAAAATACAATGCTTGATTTACACTTTCACCAATATATATGCTTTGGCCCCGAAAAACTGAACACTCTTTATTTCCTCCTGTATATAACATAATATTGTTATATATGAAAAAAAATTTCCTCATTGCTTCTCTATTATGTGTTTATTTTGTATACATAAATCGTTTTTTCATTTTTTAATTTTTTTTTTTTTTTGGTGAATACAAATTCACAATATTGTGTATGTAAAATATATGTGTACAATTAAAAAGGAAAAAAGTTCAAATCCTTCTCTTATATTATTTGTTTAATAATATAGGCCACCATATTGCTTTGCTTTACTTGATTGTCAAAATATATTATGTATATTATGTACTTATAACATTTTATAACATTCATGTATATCATGTTATGTTACAAAACATACACACTTATACATACATATATGTATTATATAGGGTTATATATGCTCATATTATTAAAAGTATATATATAAAATTTTTTATGTATTTCGTATATGTACACATTGATGTTATCAGAAATAAAATTGGAATAATAAAGTTAAGATTGTAAGGATAGAAATTAACAAATACAAACAAACAAAAAAAAAAAAATAAAAATTAAAAAAAAAATTAGTAGGAATCATACAACTTTTTTTTTTGTTCTTTGGCGTCAGCCTGACGTACTTGTAGCCATCAAAATTGGATACAAAAAATAAAAGGCTATATAATCAATGACACACTACTATACATATATACATATTGTATGTATAGTTGATATTGTATGTGTGTATATTTTTATTATTTAAATTGAATACTAAAAGGACGTGGTGATTAATAGCTTTCGGAAACAATTTCCTATACATTCCTTTTTATAAATGATAATATATAAAATAGAATACATATAGATATAATATACATAGTATTTTATTAAACAGTAAAACAATGATATTTTAAATGAAAGGGCAGTACTTATATAGGGTTTAAATGAAATTCATTACAAATAATGGAATACAAATTATTAAAACTTTATGGTAAATATTAGCCTAGGAAAAAATTCATAGTGGGTGATGTTATTTGAAGTACCTATTGAAATACCAGCTTAACCTAGTCATCACTTCATCAAGCAAAATTGAAAGAATCTGAATTTGGAAGAAAAATTTAAATCTGAAAAATTTTATTTTAATTTTAAATCACTATTCATAGCTTGTTTGAGGCACAATTATGTCAGACAAAGAAATAAATAACTATAAATTAATTAAAATTTCAAATATTTATTCCCTTTCGATAATCGCAACAATGAAAACCATAAATACCTTTAATTTATGATCTCCAATTAAATTTTAATTGAAATAATGATTCGACTGTCTTTTAAATAATATCGAGAAAATTTTCTAAATTTATTATTATTTTTTTATCTTAACGATTAAAAGCCTGTACTGCTTTTAAATTTTTTTTCTCTGGTTATATTGGTAGGAAAAACTGTTGGAAGTACCAGACATATGAAAATTGCTCCTATTAAATTAATAACATGAAAATATCTATATATTGATATTAATAAAATGTCCTTACTGAGAAAATGAGAAAAATGAAAAGATTTTTTTTTTTTCAATAAAATAAAAGCAAAGGACTAAAAAAGATATAAATTTAAATTTACTTTAAAAAAGAATAGTATATCTATGTGGATACTGAAAATTGGAAGGGTGCCAAATTGTTAAATTTAATTCAAAAAAGAAGAATTGTTTTTCCTTTTTCGTTTGTACAACAGCAACAAAAGAAAAAACAAAGTATCCTGAAAATTCATTATTACTTGAATTCTTTTGGGATTTTTTTTTTTATTTCTGTTCTGTTGTAATTTTTTTTTTCATTCTTATTCCTTTGATCTAAATGTCCTGATCCGTATGCAAATTAAAATTTATTTTCCTTTTTTTTTTGTAAAAGCATAAAAACCATATTAAGATGAGTTAATAAAGATGTAATTTTTCTGTAATTAAAATGTTATTATCCTAAATAAATTTTATTTTCGGGTTACCCGGACCGGAAATTTAATAATAACGAAAAATTAGTCTTTTGTCTAGTCTTCTTATAGACACGAAACAAATAATAACTAAAAAGATAACAAAAAAAAAAAAAAAATTAAAAGGGAAAAATTTTCTTCTCATTCTTCTTAAATTCTTCTTTTTTTTTGTAAATTTAAAATTTTATTTGCTTTTCGTTTTTATATAATTTTTTGATCTATCCTGCATGATAATAAAATTTAATGAATTGATTTTTAAAGCTATTATAAAATGTATCTGCATGTAGATTATCTGCAATAGAGTAAAATATCATGTTGATAAGAAAAATTAATAAGAAAATGTAATAAAAAATTTCAATAATGAATTTTCAAAATTTTTCGGATACAAATTTACAACAATAAGGAATTATGAATTTGTATATGTGGGTAGTGTTGTTTAAAAGTTTACATTGTATAGAAGAAATAAATTTCTTTTTTAAAATTGTTCTATTTTACAATATCACCATTCGTTTAAATAATATTAAGGGTTTTAATTCCCACACACAAGAAATAATTTTTAAATTATAACAAAGCCTTATAAAATTTTATTGTTCTTTCATTTATTTTCAAATTTTCCTCAATTTCTCCAACACATAGATATATAGCATAGATATATAGCTTTAAAAGTAATTATTATGTAAATAACTGTTAAAGTCACGAAAATCGTAATCTGGTTTCTAGATTTTAAGTTTATTCCTTTAGGTAATAGTGGAATAAATTAATAAAAATTTTCAATAGAAATTTTAATATTTTAGTTAACAATAGCTCCTAATTTAATAATATAGATAATAAACCTTTATTTATATACATACTGTTAATTAGACATAAATATTGCATTAGAACACACCATCCTACAGCACAATTTAACTAAAAAATTGTTAAAATATTAAAAATTGCAGTATTCATTACAAAAAATTTGCTATAACAAAAAAAAAGGTGAATAATTTTAAAATTTAATAAGAATTTATTAGTCCTCTTAAACCTGAAAATTCTTCAACAATTGCGGGAAGAAATTGCGTCACACAATTTATTAAGAAATTAATAAACTGCAAAATCGGACAACTGGAAACAAATCAAAATTTTGGTTTCACATTTTTAAAAACTTATTTCAAAATATTTGCGCCTGATTGTATACAATGCTCTCTATATTAATATTAAACAAAACTAAAGCCCCAGATACAAAAATATGAGTCATAACATTTCCATTCTGACCTATATTTTGTTTTTTAGCGGCAACTTGCTTTTTACTTTTGTTCTTATATTTAAAAATGGCATTCTCTTTTTTTTTAAGGAATAATAAATTAAAAAATAATTATATTTGAATTTGTTTTCCTCCAGCCATGGTCTTTTTGTTTTTTTTTTGTTCTCTTTCATAAACTTTTATAAACACTTTTATAACAGTTTTTGTTTTAATAAGAAAACTTTAGTTTCTATCAAAAATATTCTCTATTAGTTTATTTTTTTTTTCTAATTTTAATGTTTCCGTGTTTTTCGTAGAAAACAAACACACATTTAATCTAACACTCTGTGTAATCTAACACTTTTTCACTCAAAATTGAATTAGACTTTGATTTTCTTCTTTTTGTTCTTTCAGTGCCCCAGAATGTTCTTTTTTGTATACAAAAAAAAAAATATGAAAATTTGATTTGTCTTTAAAACGTGTAAAATTTTGTTCATCACATATAATGATAATAGTGTTTAGGTTGTCTGTGATTTAATATTAAATCGATTCATATTTTTTTTTATAAATTTTGTAATTCCAGACATTTATTTGGACTACATAGAAGTCTCTGTGTCAGAAAAACAGAAAATACAAAAAAAGATAATAAAAATATATTTTCCTTTCAAAATTGTGTGTTTTGTACGATTTTTAGGTCACATCAAAAATAGTTCTTCCTATTTTGGTAACTAAATATATTTATACAGAAGTGTGTCAATATAACAGTTTATAATACGTCAGCATAAATTATACAAATTCCTTTTTTTAAAGGAATTTGTATAATTTTTGCAAATTATTTAAATTTTCTAAAATAACATAAAACGAAAAAATTAAGTTAATTGCATAATTTTTATATACATACCTATAATTTGTTATACTTAATTATAGAAGTATATTGATGTAATTTAAATGCCTTGTTTTACGAAAAATAACAAATTACGTGTAATTGGAACATTGAATTTTCTGCACGGAATGGGTATGACTAATAATTTTATATGATATCAATATGAATAGAGGATTGTGTTTGCTAAAAATTAAAAAATCCTAAAACGATTTTCTCCAATTATAATGCTAGAAATGTTAGCTGCTATTCTGTTGAATGCAAATTTTTTTATCATAACAAGTAATTACTGGAATACATGCACCAAATTTAGCTGAAAAATTCATAATTTTAATTTAATAATTGTAATTGACTAATTAGTCAAATTTAAATAAAATTATAACAATAGTATTCTCACCAAAAATATTAAATTATGGGAACCTAATAGCCGTAATAGAGACAAAATTGCAATATCGGTAATAAAATTGCCGAAATGTTTAATTATTTAATTGGAAGTATTTAGAAGTTAAATCACACATAAGTTAGGATCAGTTCAGACAATTTTAGACTCAAAAATGTTATTTTTAAACAAATAATTTTGAAGACAGTAGTACATTCCCTCAACATACCACACCAAACTGTATATTTTACTGTATAGCTCTTGTAATGTTAACTGATTATCATCAGATTTAATGCAACAGTCTTGTTTATTAATAAATTCTATCAGTTAAATCATAATAGTGTTACAGCATTTAAAAAGTGAAATTTTACGGTACGGTAAAGTTCTATTAACAGTAACAGTTTCTCACATATAACAAATTGATTTTGCGATATGAAATCGGTAATTCCTATTATTCTAAGAATACCAACTCGTTTATTAACAAGAGGCTGATATCAGAGATATCAGAATCTCAGATGTCTCACATTTCAAATTATTATAGCACTCTAGAGTATATTTTTAAATTAATAAATCAATTTTTTCTTCAAGGATATTCAAATATCATTCAAAAGGTGTTATTTAATACAACACATTGTTATACAAAATAAAAATAAAAAATCTCAATTTCTAATTAGATGTGACATGACAAGAAACATTAATATCCTTAAGTAATTTTAAAAGCAAAAAACAAAACATCATTCACTTATAAGAAATATTACTTAAGAGCTGTTGCTCCCATCATTTGCATTCGAATTCTAATTTGATTGATTTGTTTTTCTCAATATTTCCATAATATTGTCTCACCTTAAATCTTATATTTGAATATCAATTACTGGAATTTATATATAATATGTGTGAATATTATAATATTTATGTATATACTGAGCCACTAATAGAAAAATCACACCCACAATAATATTTACATAGAGAAAAAGAAAACATTTCGTAATTTATATTATTTTTCTTTTTTTTTATAAAACTTTTTAAATTAAAATTTAAATTGTCACAAATTAATTGAATTATTTTCTATATAGAAGATGAAATTGTAAGAAAAGAACAATTTAGTATACGTAAATCCTTTTTATACCACTTCTTTTACAATATAGTATTAAATCTCAATGTTTATATTGTATACTTTTGTTTGTATAACATTTGATCTTTTACATTATGCATAGGGTAAGGCTATATATGTAGGTATATAAAAAAAAAATTGTTTCTCAAGTATTACTTATAAAGTTTCTCAAGTCAACTTTTAAAATAATTTTATATAATCCCTAGTTTTCATTCTTTACTTTTCAATTTTCTATTTTATTTTCTCTTTCTTTCAAGATTTTCCTATATATTTTTTTACCTATATGTGTGTGTTCATTTGTGAAAAACGTGTCAGGTTAAAAGTAATTTTAAATTATTTTAAAATTCATGTACCTATTTCTATAAATATATTTATACACCTACAATCATAGGTTATACAAAATATAGTTATGTACGCACACTATGGTATATTTGGTCTGTTATACTTATAATATTATGTAAAACAGAAATGGATATTTATTTAACTATTATAAACTTTCATACTCGTAAGTATAAAAATTTCCCTATCGTGTTACCATTATCATTCGCATTAGAAAAAAAAATATTATGCAAAGAAGAATAAAAGTGAATTAAAAAAAGTTGAAAAATCTTTAATAAAAAAAGTTTATAGTTGACATGTTCGCCCTAAAATCTTATGGTAATTCCTCACCTGGTTTTTCCTATTATTATTATCGTTATAAATTGAGAATTTCATGTAGCAAATTTTAATTTTCCATTTATAATTTGGAATTTTCAACTTGAATTTTGTGTTAGAATTATGTGAACAGGTTTTATGTAAAAAATCAAATGAAATGCAGCTCCATATCAAATTAATCGACTGTAGTTGGAAATGGTAGACACTAAATATAATTTACAATATCAAGAATTAAATTTGTTTCCAAAATTCTCTTTTCCTGTTTTCAAAGCAAATCTCCTAATCCAAGATTAAATTATTTCAAAATTTAAATTCTTGCATATGACAAACTTAAGTCTCAACTTTGAACTTTAAACACCCGACACAACAACATTTCAATATAACAATTTTTTCCCTAACAATTTCTAATTCCATTCAATGATATCTTAGAGTAGAATAAATTGTACATCTAGTTCAACAATATTGTAACATTTTATTTTTCTAACATTATTTTTCTTATATTTTCATTTGTTTTTAATTTTGTTATTTTAATTTTAACAATAAAAATAGAAAAGCACTCTAAATGGTTGTTTATTTAAATTAGAGACTATACGTATATGAAGAAAGTAAAGGGTATACATTTATGTTTTTAAAAGGAATTATAGGATCAGGATTCTTTCTTCAAATAAAGAGCAAATAAAATAATAATAAGGATTAATGGGAAAAAATAAATATATTATAAAAATACTCTGTTGGCTATTAAAGATTTTTTTAAAAAAAAAAAAGTATTTGTAAAGAAAAATTATGTTCATTTTCTATAGCAAATTTTATTTTCTTGTAGGATAGAATTAATTTTAATTTGCCAATATGAAATTGTTATTTTTAAACCGTATTAAACTTAACTAATTTAAGTTTTTAAGATTTATTTCCAATACATAACAGAATTTAATTGGTATCAGAGAGTTGATAAAAAAGTAGTTAATTTGCAGAAGTTATTTGAAATACCAATACGAAAAATACGAGTATTAGTTCATATTCAATGAATATTCATACAATAAAAATTAATACTATGAGTTTTTTTTTTATCACAATCTAAACCCTTTAATGTGCGAATTTTCATGTATACCAACTACAGACTTACTTAAAACAATAATCGTTTACAAACAGTAGTGTTTTATTAAAACAAAAGCCTGATTAAATATAACAATGATTACATATAGTGTCCATCCTGGTAAAACATCACGAATTACTCTGTTAAAATCAGATTCAGAAATTCTCGTTTAACCAGTAAAGCTATTCAGCACGCAATAAACCATAAATGGTATTTAAAATTTTGTTAAGTAAATAATCCCTTTAAATTCTTATGGTCTCGATATAATAATTTTGCAAATTCTATAACATAAAAATTATAAAATTGACTTTGATGTTTAAATTATCAGAGAAGTGTTTATTAACTTATAAAATAAATGCCACTTACTTGCAGCATTAGATCAAAATCAAATTATATATATATGTACATACTTTTTGTTCTGTTCTACTAGAGCACACACAATGAGTGTATTAGATTTAGAAAAGGATAAGTTTTATTTAATTTTAACCTCTTGAATATTATAATAATAATAATGATTATAATTTTATTAAGTTATTTTTGAAAATCAAATTTTCCACTTCAAATAATAATTTTCAATTCAACTAAGTCTTTAAATTTAGAAATCATAATTTTGCAATTTAAATTTTTTTTTCTTTTATTATACCAAAATATAGTTTTCTGATTTTCCAATTCAATTAATTTTCATTTCTTTTGATATTATCAAATATATACAAAAAAAAAATTTTTTTTTTTGTACTTTTTTAAGCAAATTCTTGCTTTATCAACTTAAATTTTAGGGGGCAAAATCATAAAATGGGAAAATAAAATTTATTTTAAAAATGGTTTCCATATGTTAGAAAAGTTATTAATTCATTATAATATCGATTTCCATACGGAATATCTTTGATCATTCATTGGAAAATCTTTTAGATAATTGCAAACTTTATTTGGGTAGTAGGTTTTTTTTTTTTCTGAAATCAGTTCGAAGTTCAATACACGCGTTTCAAAAACGAAAAGCAAGAATTCTAGATAAGAGTATGAGAAGTAAGGAATATTTAAAGTAGAAGAAAATTATGAGACGAGATTTTGAGATTGTAAGAAGAGAGAAGAGAAAAGAGAAAAATAAATTTATTCAAAAAGAAATCATAAATCAGGAAGAAAACCTTTATTCCTTAGGGCTCTTTTTTGTTTTTTTTTTTTCCTTTTTTGGCTAATTTTACATTTTTTTTTTCTTTTCTATTCTCTTTGAAGTTTTGTGTCTCATTTTGCTTTTAAAAAATAAGAGAGAGAAAGAAAATAAAATTAAAAAAAAGCAAAATCTCGCGAACAAAATGTAAAAATTCCCTTTTATTTTCTTCGTATGCTTTTTTAACACTCATTTTTCTGTCTTCGTTTTTGTAAATCGTAATCGTCGCCAACATCATGTAATCATTTCTCTCTTCCATTTTTTTTTTTTGAATTTCATTAATTCATCTTTTATTCCTTTCATTCCTTTTATACACACATAAGGCGTCATACTGGTATTATTGGCATTCTCTTTACATTTTTTTTTGTTTGTGTGTTGTTGTTTGATTGGGTTTGAGTTTGGGGGCTACTTTGTGTGTGTGTTTTTTTTTGTAGTAATAAAAATAAAAATATAAATGTATAAAAGAAAATGAAATAAAACTAAAAAAAAAAAAAAAATTATAAAACAAAATGGAAAAGAAAAAATCAAAAAAGGAAGAAAAGTTCATCGCGTACAATAAAAACCCATTATCATATAAAAACAGAAATGAAAAACAAATGGAATATGAAATCACTTGCTAGAAGACTATGTCTATATTGGTATACAAAAAAAAAAGAAAAGGATGGAAAGAGAAAGAAAAAGGAATATGAATAAAATAAATATTTCCCTTTTGGCTGTCATACATTTATTATTTTTTCAGTTTATATTTTTAAAGAGTTGCCGTTTTACATATGAAACAGTTCCTAGTACGTATAAAATAAATATTAATTTTTTTTTAAATCAAAATTTTGTGTTGTATGAACTGCAATAAAATATATAAATAGTTATGATAAAATATTGGAAGATAATGCTTGATCATACATATTGTATGATTGAGATAAATATGCTCGTATAACTAAATTCTTAATGTTAAAACAAAATGTGATAGAAAATATGTATTGGATGTTATTGCTTGATCATACAGATTGTATGATTGAGATAAATATGCTCGTAAATTGTAAATGTTAATAAAACAGAATATTCAATGATAATGTTCGATCATACGAATTGTATGATTGAGATATTTTTTATTGTAGATTGTCAATGCAAGATTGTTAATGCAAGAGCAAAATATTCGACATTAATATTTGACCATAAAGTTTATTTGATTGACATGACGGATCTGTAATTTTAAGGCTATTCATACATCATTTTGCAGGCAACACTTTCGTCTGTTAAAAAAAAGTTTTTTTTAATATTAAAATATAGGGATGAGTAACAAAATTTTTCGACAAGAGTAACCTTGTCTATTTGCCTATGGAAAAAAAAAATTTTAACTATGGTGTAACTACACAGAATTTAGATATGTTACTTGTATGTACTTGTACACATATATAATATACATTATATTATGCGTGTATGTGAATATGTGCAAATTTTCTCTATATACATTATGTACAAGTATTATAAGTGAAATAAAAAATAACCACGTCTCTTTTATGTTACAAAAACAAAAACAATAACGAAACAAGAAAATAAAATTACTAAAGGAAAAACTATTAAAACCTTATACATATAAAAATATTCGTAAAGGAAAATAACAAAAGTAGACCAGAAAAACGTAAAATACCAAAGTGGTATAAAATTTATTGTAATACAGTGTGCCATTTTTATAAATTGTAACTAATTTCCCTTAGTTATTACAACTATTACAGATTTGACACGTACCAATCCAGAATTTATGCGTATGTGTGTATATACACATTATAATAATATTTAATTTCACATAATACAAATGTTTATATTAAGTATATTTCGAATTATATGCAGTGAATGGTGTCAAATGAATTAATCAAATAAAAAAATTAAGTGAAATTAGGAGTTTTTTTTTTATATTGAACGCGTAAAATGTGTACTAAAAAGGATCTCAAATCTTAAAAGGTAATTAAAATGCTTTCGAAATCAAAATACGAAAATCAATGATTACATGTATTAAGTTTAGAGAGTGCAAATTTATTCGGGCTAATAAATTTAATTGAAAAATATTTAAGGATCATACAATTTTAGTAAACAGTGAATAAGTTTGATTGAAATTTCATTCACCTTACTATTTGATATTTTTATTCGTTGTTGTTAACAGTTCACATATTTTCATACAAACTTCTTCGTGCAAAAACTGTACTCGTAGATCTAAGTTGTTAATAATTTGAACCGCTTGTTCGCAGTAATTAATTAAACCCAATGTCAGATTTTAATGTTCCTATGTTATATTCTATTCTTCTTAATAAAAATATTTTAAATGCAATATTTTACTGTTAAAAAATTTCGCATTACATAAAAATTTATTTTTAATTTTTCACATACATAGCTAATTACTCAAACGATCGCTTGTTTAAAGTAATGCAAATAATATTAAAATCAGTTCACTGGACTGAAATAATTTTGTCAGATTGAAATATTTAACCCGAATAATTAATGGATTAAATTAAAACTACGAAAAACTGGAATATTTTGAAAAAAATATATAAATTTTTAAATTATTGCTAATTGAGTGCGCTAATTCCCGAATTCTATTATTTATTTTTTTGTTTTCTAATTTACTTCTGAATCATGGGTATTTCTAACAAAATTAATTTGAATTTTAAGTTTAAAATCCAACAAATTTTTCAAAGTATTACAGCAATAACATTTCTAAATTGAAGAATTTTCATTGTTTAACAGGTGTCATATAAAAATCACTGTTCAACCTCCAATTCATTTCATATAGAATAGATATCAACAACATGGAGCATCACACTTTAAAAAACCAATCTTATATTTAAATAAATATTCAATATATACATATATATACTCAAATATTTACATAATACCAGTATGCCTATAATATAATCAGCAATCTATGATGAGGATAACATTTCAGGATAATATACATAAAATATTAGAATAAAATAAATTTTGTTTAAAGCGAAAAATGGGGAAAAAACTATTTCGAAAATTTTTAAAGAATAAAATTTTGATTTTTACTCTTATTTTTTCCATTTTCTTTAGTAACCGTAGAAAAAAAATTTATACTTTTGCGTTGCGTCTAAAAAATGTTTCTGAAATTTTGTTACATACAAGTAATAATATATATAAAATGTTTGTATGTCCTCGGGTAGAGTTAAAAAGAGGTTTCCATTTTATAATCTAATATTTTTTTTGCTTCTTCGAGCTTGTTACATTTTTAAAACAATATATATATATATATATATATATATATATATTTTATATATTACATTTAAATTTGTATTTCCTCCATTTTATAGTTATTTTTAGTATTCACTTACATATTTTCATATATAAAAAAAAAGATTTTAAAATAGTTGTGGAAAGAAACCTATTTTTTATGACTTTAGAGTTTATTAAAAAAATAAAATCGTCAATTTTTCAATAACCATCCGAATCCTTATATTATTAATTTCCCAGTCATGTCTCAAAATATAACATATTTAAAATGAACGTGATAATTGGAAAACGAAAAATATATAATTTTTTTTTTCATATAATATTCTTTTATACGTATAGCAAAATTATATTAGCGTAAAATTTTATATGAGATTCAGTAAATGGTACAGGATTCACGTATTTTAATTAATATTGTAATAAACTGAAAATTTCCTCATAATTACAATAAAATATTTTATATAATATGCGTATAAACTATATATAAAAATATATCCGTTTTATACAATATAATTTAATAAGGTGCTTTAAGGTAATAAGGTCTTAAATATGGGGAAAATTCTTCAAAATTCAATTTGTATTTCTCTTTTTATTTCAGTAAAACATTTTTAGCCATAAGGTATGAGAAAATTTTTGAAATCGGCAAATTAATGGAAAATTTACAGGAATTATAAATAAATTATTAAAATAGGCTGTCATAATTACTGACCATAGGGACTTCACCTCCGTACGAATTGTGTTGGTTTGGACATTATGAATTATGAACTTAGTCCATTTCTAACACTGAAAATCAATTGTTGGAAATCAAATAACATTTATGGATTTTCATGGATCACAAAAATTTTTCTCCTCTTCTTTCTGTCTTCTAAACTAGAGACTCTAATTTTTTCAAAACAAAGACTAATTTATTTTGGCCAATTTCTCAATTGTTCGAATTAACTCGAAAACATTAATATTATGTTAATACTTATTTAAAATTATTGGTGGTTTTCCTAAATTGTTAATAGAATTCTTATTGAAATTCTATGAAATTCAAACCTGTTTTCTATGAAAATTTTAGAAATAGATTAATTACTATTAACTTTAATTAGACAGTAACAGAATAATAACTAACAGTATAACATTTAGGACTCTGTTACCCGTTAGTACTATATGATAAAATGGAAAAATGTTCGCGTACAGAATTGAAAAATAAATAGGAATTTATTCATTTTAAAATTTAATTGCAATATTAAAATTTTCACGTATTTTTGAACAAAATGTATATATTTTTTTAATATACTAATATAACATTTTTTTTATTTTTATTTCAGGTAAGTCATTTGTATATGATAATCTCACAAAATTTAATTAAATAAAGGTAAAAAGGACAATGACATTTTAATATTGGTATTTTTGTTTTATTATTAAATTATTTATTCATAAAACATTTAATATTCTGTTTGTATAAAAATATCTACTTCCTTATTTGTTTACTCTTCAGTATATTTTTGTTAATATTATAGGTATACAATGTTTTCATACGGGTCTGCATAATTAAGCATAAAGGAGACTCAAATCTCTTATAGTCTTAAAAATATCAAAAATTGGCGTTCAATCAAAAAATCTTAAAAACAAAACAATTTGTTTATTTTGTATTCAAGCTTTGTGTTTTTAAAATATCGAAAATTTTTTCCACCACAAGAGTATAATAGATTTGCTTTTAAATTGGAGTTTAGAAAAATACTATTTTTTAAGCCCCAAAATTATTAATTTTTTCTATAAAATTATACAAGATGTTAAAATTTCAATATAAATTTTGATTTTTCTTTCTTATTGCAAAATGTAATCCAATTCTTCTATAAATAAAGTAAATTTTATTCAAATCGGTACCAATATTATTTGAATTTCTATCTAAAGAAAATAGTAGATTTGAATAATATGTACTGCAGAATTAAGAGTATTAAATGCTAATAATAAATTATGCCTGGAAATATTAAGCAAATTGCAACCTCGAAATAACAATGTGAACATTTCATAAAAATAATATAATCACAATACTCGTATAAATCTTGCAATTTTCGCGTATTCGTACATTAAAATATCAGCATTCGCCATTTGGTATAAAATCGATAGTCGAAATGTATGCCATCTTATAGTCATTCTATAACCATCATTGAATGAATAAATCAAATAAATAAAAAAGAACTAATAAAAATCACAAACTAAATAATATTGACAATATTGAAAATATTTTATAGTCTTTGGAACTTAATTTTAATCAAAAAAGTATAAATAAATTTTAGGAACTTTCTGTGTATATTGTTAATTTGAAAAATCACACAAGATACATAGAGGATATTCTTTCATATATAGCGATATATAATATATATATATATACAATTCTTTGATATATTCAAGTTTTCAATAAAAATGAAACAGAAATAAGCGAATAAAAAATCTCAATAAATTACTCGAAATTTTTCGAATCAATTTTTTAGTATATAAAATAAATGAATCCTTTATCTTTTCTTTAGATGAAGAGAAAGGAAAAATAAGAGAGAGAGACAGAAAAAACAAAACCATTCAACAAAAACCCAATTTCTTTTATTTGCAATCAAATAAAATCATAGAAGAAATCGGTTTTTCCGGATTTAATTTTTATTTTCGCTTTCTATGTTTTTTGTTTTTTTTTTTAAATAAAATTTTTTATTAAATTTTTTGGCCGAATACAAATGATTAGGATTCGGTTTTTTTTTTGCAATTTGGGTGTTTCAATATTTTGTTAAATGTACAAATTGATAAACTTGTTGGCAAATTTATTTGAATCTTTAACTTTAAATATAGTTATAACATATTTTTTGCCACTGCATACAGAACCCTATTTATGTTTAGAATGCTAGCTAATGAATTTTACTGTTTAATTCTTTAACATAGTATTTTGATCTACCATTTGGATTTCAGATTGTTGGAGTATATAAAAGCCTATGACTTTCAAAATGCTTAATAGAAAATTTATTCCACTATAATTGGAATTGTTAGAGTATACAAAATACAAAATCATTTGAACTTTCAAAATAAAATTTGTATTTAGCCTCAATTATACTTCAAAGGCCATATTATTTATTTTTCTTTTTATTTTCTTTTTAAATCTAAAATAAGCAGTTTCAATATCCTATAGAAGAGGAACTGATTTAATTCCATTTAAATTGTTATATTAAAATTTTTGTAACTTTGATTTCAATATTCTTTTTTTATGAAAATTTCAAAGAAAATATTTAAATATTTTATTGAAACGTGCTTTATTCCAAATTTTGTTTTATTTACTTTAAATAAAATTTATTATAAAATTTTATCTTATGTTTACTATTTATATAATATTTTCTTTTTTGTTTTTCATTTTTTTATAATTTATTTATTAATAAAACAAACTTCCTAAATCAATATATAAACAAAGTTAATATCATTAACTATGTAGAAAATTTATTCATTGATTTAAATAAATTCAATTTCATACGAAAAGGATATAATTTTAAATTTATGTTAAAATAGAAATTTTTACAAAAAAAAAGCAAAAAAAAAATACTTTTTGATCTTCATAAACCTAAAATATAAAATTATATACAAATTTGTATATATGTTACATAGGTATACGTATAAGAAAAGGAAGAATATACCTATAGCAATTCATATCAATTATTTTTATATAAATATAATTTAATTTAATAAAATTAATTTTTTATTGTCCTGACAATTTAGTAAAAATTATCTGAATTTTAGATATAAAATAGTGTGTAAAAAAATAGGGGATAATAAAATTATTTCTACATTTTATTAATTAAAATGAAATTTTAAACTAATTTTCAACTTCAAATTAATTGAAAGCAATATAACAGTCGTAATTTGAGTAATTTTTGATTAATTTTGGAATAATGAACTTAAGGTATGTATAAGCTAACTGTCTGCCACATATTGCTTATTCTACATTTTTGTATACCTATTTAGCAGAGTTCTGCCTCAAAATAGCAATCAAGTTTTTTATATTTTCAAAGAAAAATGTTGAGTTTTTACGTTAGTTATATGAAAATATTGAATTGTTTACATTTTACGTAAATAATAAGGAGTTGTCTACGTTTTATGTAAGTATCTTAAATTTTTTGAGTTTATAACGAAAAATTTTAATTTCCTACGCGTTGTGTATGAAAATGCTGAGTTTTTTACATTATACGTAAACAATCCTGGATTATTGACGTTTCATTTGAAAATGGACCACTTTTTACGTTTTTAAAGGAAAATGTTGAGTTTTTTACGTTTTATATGAAAATATTGAATTGTTTACATTTTACGTAAACAATAAGGAGCTGTTTACGTTTTATGCAAATATATTAAAACTATTTTAGTTTTTAGTGAAATATGTTAAGTTTCTACATGTTGCATATGAAAATATTGAGTTTTTTACACTTTACGTAAACTATCCCGAATTACTTACGTTTTCTTTAAAAATTTTCACTTTTTTATGTTTTTTTAAAAAAAATTTTGTGTTGATATTGAATTGTTTACATTTTACGTAAACAATCCTGAATTGTTTACGTTTTATATAAAAATATTAATTTTTTCCAAGTTTTCAATGAAAAAGGTCGGTAACTCTACGTTTTATGCGAAAATATTTAATTGTTTACATTTTACGTAAACAATCCAAAATTTTTTTACGTTTTATATAAAAAAAATTAATTTTTTCCAAGCTTTCAATGAAAAAGGTCGGTAACTCTATGTTTTATATGAAAATATTTAATTATTTACATTTTACGTAAACAATCCTGAATTGTTTACGTTTTATATAAAGATATTAATTTTTTCCAAGTTCTCAATGAAAAAGGTCGGTAATTCTACGCTTTATGCGAAAATATTTAATTGTTTACATTTTACGTAAACAATCCAGAATTATTTACGTTTTATTCATAATTGTTCGGTTTTTTATGTTCTTAATGAACTTATATAACAATATTAAGTTTTCTACATTTTCAGTCCGTCCGTCCGTCCGTCCGTCCGAACGATAACTCAAAAACTAATTGAGCTAAGTTCACCAAATTTTCACAAATGATTTATTGTAGTAAGTGCCAGAACCCTATTTAAATTGGACATGATCGGGGTTCCGGTTCGGGTAGCTGCCATACAACTTCAAAATTTATTTGGCTATATCTCAGAAACTATAAAAGTTATGGTACTGAAATTTCACACAAACGAATATATTAGTAGGGCCAATATGCCCCATAAAAATCGTTGAAATTACTTGGCTCTTTCTGGTACCTGCCATACAACTTCAAAAGTTATTTGGCTATATCTCAGAAACTATAAAACCTGTGATATTGAGATTTCACACAAGTGAATATATTAGTAGGGCCGATGTGTCTGGTAAAAGTCGTTGAAATTACTTGGCTCCTTCTGGTACCTGCCATACAATTTCAAAAGTTATTTGACTATATTTCAGAAACTATAAAAGCTGTGATATTGAGATTTCACACTAGTGAGTATATTAGTAGGGCCGATGTGCTTGATAAAATTCGCTACAATTTCTTGGCTCTTTCTGGTAGCTGCCATACAACATCAATAGTAGTTCGGCACAACCAGTATTTTGAATAACACATAGTACTGAAATTTTGCATAAATTAATATGGTAACACGGCAACTTAAAGTCATAGTCTGCCCCATAGTTAGTTATGGCACATTAGTTATTCGCACATAGGATAACAAATTCGTACGGGTATCACAGAGTTGACAAGGTCAACTCTATTTTTTTTCTCGTTTTATTTTGTTTTTCATGAATGAAATGATAATTATTATTATGTTCCATTTACACTATATAGAGCTAGAAACTATTAATATTTAAATTTTTAAATTTTATAAAATAAAAAAAATAAAAAAATGAATAAATTCCCTTATTTTTATTAGAATTATTCATTCGTTTCTATTTTCATAATTTCATTATCCTCATTTCATTGAATTCTTTATACACACATACAAAATTTCAAAATACATTTTAATTTATTTTAAATATTTTTAATTCAATGAAAGAGCTAAAAAAAACAAAGAAAATCTTCAGGTATGTTTGTATGTAAATGTGCATACCTATATATGATATACGAATGAGAGGATTTACGTCGTCGATTTAAATCAAAATTATAAAAAACAAAAAAAAAATTAAGTAAAAAATTTTCATTTTTTTTTTATTTCTCAATAAAAAGCAGTCAACATTATACTTAGAGTGTAAATATTCCATTAAATATAATAAAATACAATAAGGTATAAGGAAAAACAAAAACAATAACAACAAAAAAAAAATGTAGAAATATAAAATTTTAAGTAATTTTTGTCTCAAGGTTCAATTTAACCTTGTGAAACGTGCCATGAATAATGGATTTTTAAACTTTATCGCCTTTCCACCATCTTCTTTTCTTTTACTTTGTTATATTATATTCCCTGCTATTTATTACTTATAATATTCTCAATGTATAGTTATCGTATATTGTTCCTTTTATAATAATGGGTACATTATTTAAAATGTAGGTATATAATATTATTATACTTGTATATTATATCCGTACAAGCTGCTTTATAAGCTAAACAATATGTGT
The DNA here is from genome assembly GCF_029603195.1 of Condylostylus longicornis. Lineage (NCBI taxonomy): Eukaryota > Metazoa > Arthropoda > Insecta > Diptera > Dolichopodidae > Condylostylus > Condylostylus longicornis. The sequence continues at coordinate 5,928,513 of NW_026577982.1, forward strand.
TATTCATCATAATCTAAAAAAAACTCTAAGGAATTAAATCTAAATCATATACCCATATAATATAACAATAATACGAGTATATAAGTGTTCCTATACTTATATATATAATTTGTTCATATGTATGTAGAAAGTTTTCCAATATTTTTATTGTATTTTTGTATTAAAATATATGTTTGAGCAATTTTTTATAATCATTTTTTAATTTTTTTTTCTCTGTTCTCTATTGTTAAAATTTATTTTCTGTACCTACCTACATATTATTAATATTCTATGTATAAACTAATGTTTCATTTCAATGCAGATGAATCAATTCAAAATCGATCGATTATTACTTAATGTATATATATATATATACTTGTATGTATTAATATACAAAAATGTAATAAAAACTCATGCAATGTGTAATGTTATACAAATTATACTTCAGATTATACTACTCTGAAGTCATATAACACATATATAATTATATGATTCTCATGATGGTATTATATACGGTCATATACACATTCAACACATATATATGTGGTCATATAATATATGATTAGAATAACATAAACTGATATATTATTACATATTGTGTGTTATATTATGTCATTTACATATACAATCTGTATATGTATATCATTATTTCTATACTATGTATTACAGTTTTGTCCCTTTTTTTAATAGATTCTCATAGTAAATATAATATATTCTATATAGCATATATTTATAATATTATTTTTAATAGCATAAAAATGCATAAATGGGAAGAATAAATAATTTCGATTATACAAGTATTGGAAAAGTTAACAAATAGTAATAATATGATTGCGACTTATATGGTGATTGGTACTTTTTTGTACTGGTATATATGCGAGTTAGGTTGGTTATTAAACTAAATGTTATTGTAGTTTCCACATATGATAATTATAGTCTGCAAAATAGAACATTTAAAATGCGCCACATGCACAGTTCAAAATTTTGCATAAATCTAGGATGAAAATTTAAATATTTTATCGGTATAAGAGAACGCGTAACTTGAAAGGATCAATTCAACACTCTGATGGTTTTTGATAACTTTTCACAATTAAAGAAGAGGTAATTGTATACCATTCTCACAGAACTTAAGAATTATTTGAACAATTGAGCAAGAAGTCAAAATTAAAGCACAGTTCGATTTTCCAAATCTATAAAACAGGGGGATAAAATATTTGACTTAACTAATTAACCTGGTTTTCAGAATTATATCATAAAAAAAAATTATTATACTTTTTTTGACTTAATAGAAAAACTACAGAATAATTAACCTTTTGGATAAATAGTACACTTAAAACGTACATTAGTCTTTGAAAAGTTTACTATTAAATTGTATTTATTAATTTATATGTCTGCAGTCGGTTCTTCACATTAAATTCAATTCTTTATTTCTGATACTCGAATACAAACAGAAAATAAAATGTTAATAATATATTTAAGATTTTAAAACCCCCCTCCTCGCATTAAAATGATCACAATACCTAATATAAAAGTATAAAAATTTACCGGGTAATTTTACTAAATATATGTATATAATCTCAACTAAATAATACCGACGCTTGAGGTTATGAAAAAAAAAATGTGATATAAAAAATTCATTCGTCTACAAATTATTCTCATCTTTTATAATAAATCCCGACCAAAAAACGTATACAAATAAATATAAATAAATATAAATAAATTATACATAAACATAGTTTAGATATATAGAATACAATATAACAACAAAGGAATACGATAATGGCGTATATATACGATAATACGTACGTATGTTGATTACAACTTTTGTTACCGATGACGGTATTAATATTGTTGTGAAACTACCCATAAATTATAAAATATTTGCAAAAAAAAACATAAAACTACACATATTTTATGTAATATCCGATGAATTTTTACCTCATTCTACATATCAACCCGGATGCATACTTTGTTTACTATTGACAGATCTGAATGCAATAAGTATAAACCGACGCAAATAGAGAACAAAAAAAAAATCAGAAATAAATACTGAATAAAAGTTATACAATAACGTATGTACGTACATCAATATATTCTAAATTATAAAAGAAAAAATAGAAATCGCATAAAAACCAAAAAAAAAAAAACGAAATAAAAGCATAATGCAACAAATCCAAGGACCAAGATCTCCTTGACCTATAAAATCCTTTTTAAGAATATAAAAATTATTATATACGCTTACAGTTCGTACATAAATATATAAATTTATAATATACGTACATGAGTTTTTGAAAAAGAACGGATACGTTAAAGATATTGCATATGCAACATATACGTAGATGCCCTTTAGCTTTTAAAACATAAAATGAATGCCTAATAATAATAACAGCAACAAAAACCCGAAAGGCAGAAAAGCAGAAAACACTGATATGACTAGGATTTTTTTCTTAATGTAGGAAAGTTTTTTTTTTGTATTTTTAAAAATAATTTGCGATAATAAAATGATTTGACGGCAATGAGACAATATTAAAAAAAAAAAAGGTTTCTGAATAGCAGAGCAATTAATTTGAAAGAAAATTAAAGAATTATTATTTTTGTTTGTGTAGGTATAGGGTACTTTAAAATTAATTATGGATCAGCACTAATCAGAAATAAATTGCATAACTATGTACATATATAGATCTTTGAAATGCAATGGATTTGCTAAATACTAGAATGAAAATTTAAATCAAGACTCGTCATAGCTATAAATTATTTTTGTCATTATATTTGAAATCGATTTCCAATAATCAGTTGCTTCCATTTTTAGGCCATATACTAAGCGGCAAACATAATTACATGAGCAATGGTGGTGATAATGGCACAATAATACCTCTGAGTCTAGCAGAATTAGCAAAAATATTAAAAATAAAGTTTTTAATTGCAATTTCACCAATAATGTGAGAAATATTTTCTGGAAATTTGCAAACTGAAATTTTTGATTGGAAACTGATTGAAAATTTCCAAAAAAATTTAAGTTTTTTTGAATTGTTATTCAAATAAGGGGATGTGAACCTTCATCCATAAATGCAATGTTAACATTATATGTAATTATTTTCATTAAAATTTAAAAAACAATCATGACAATGATTCATTCAATTTTATTAATGTAATCAATTTACTCCATGTAGGTAATTATTCAATTGTTGCCATATTACATTCTTCAATATACTTCAATATATTTCACAAATATATTCTGATACTTCATAATTTTCAAATCAAACAATAAAACTATTCCAACGTTACTTTTTTTGACAAAAATATAAAGAACATGTAAAAGTATTATTCAAATCAGACAGTACCTGACGATTTTAAATACCTTTAAAGCTCGAGAATATTCATGAATGTGCTTACAATTTATTGCATATAAATAGTTCTGGCTCTTTGTATATACATTTCAATAAGAATTGGTGTTGTTCTCCTCTGAATTCATATTAAATATTAACATTAATTATTAATTATGCAACCTAAAATATAGCTTCCAATTTCATGGGAAATTTAATATTCTTATTATGAATATCAATAACTTAATATTATTATTGCCTATGAACTAGAAAAAAATATATTTTGGCATCCTTTATTAATATATTCTTTGTTGTATATGAATTATAATTAAAGTATAGCCAGAAAAGACAATATAACCCTCAATGTGTATTAAGTATAAAAAGTAGCAACTTTCAACCCTTAGCTCTCAAAAAATTGAGTGATTGAATCGAACTCAAAATTAATTTTATGCACAACTCATAACATAAAAAAAAACCAAGTTCAGCTCAAATATTTTGATGTTGTAGCTACTTTATATCTGCTACAAAAAAAAAATTATTTTTTGATATTATCCTATAAAATTTCAATTCTTTTAATGTAGATAGAGGCTATCGATTTTATATGGAAAACATGAACATTTTTTCTTTTTTGATGAATATAGAATAACTCACATATACTTAATATACATGAATAAAAATAATAATATAAAATCAATATTTTGCCGAATAAAACAAGAAGCAAACTAAAAAAAAAGCCGAATAAATTTATAACAAGGATATTAATAAACTGAAGGATAATTGGAAAAATCTCATAAAAATGGATTGGAAATTATATTATTGATTAAATAAATTTTGTAGTATGCAAAAATTTATTGCTTATGCTTCTTCGCCCTCTTTTTTTTTCCAATTCATTCATTATATATTGCCTACACACAACACAATATTTATTGTCTATGTATTTACACAGAAAATTATTATATGGTTATGTAACGATCAGTTTTAGTAATTGCTATATTGGTAATATATCAATAAATTGCATCAATTTATTTTGTGTTGTAGGAGGTGTTTTTTATTTTGTTATATATATGAATGCAATTTTAATTTTCTTCAATTTATTAAGTCGCCTCAGTTTATAAATTTAATAGTTTTGAAAATTAAAACAAAAAAGAAAACAAAATTACTATATTTTGGTTAAATTAACCTATTAACCTATTAAGAATTGGGGGAGAAACCATATTATTCGTTCAATTTTACACAATTCAGTCGATGTAAATGGTAGTAAAAATATTGTATGCTATGCAAAACAAAATTTATTCCTTTAAATAAAATTAGTTGCAGGCAGTGTTGTTCAATTTAAAATTTACTATTATTTTCTATAGCATTATTATGAAGAGAAAGAAATTAATGAGTAGCAAGACTGGTATGAAAGTACGTTGATTATTAAGTTAAATAATCAATATTATCGGCTCCCTTCTTTTTCCTTTTAAATTTTATATGAGAGAAAAATTGCACTGCTAATATGAATGCTATCTAGGCCAGCCAACATTTCCAACCTTTCAACCGAATCGAAAATTATTAAATTTTCATTTGTTCAACAAAAAACAAAATTTTACATTCAAACTAAAATTCAGTAAATTTTAAAAATTCATTGTAGGAAATTGAATTTAATAATCATTTTATTTTTAGAAATTTAGTAGAAATTCTAAAAAATTCAATTTTTTTTAAAAACAAAAGCATGATGAATTTCAAAACTAAATTTGATAGCGAAAAATTGAAACATGTCCAAATATCATAAATTAAATTTCAGTTTAAAATACTTGATGTTACAAAAATATTTTAAAATTTTATTGTATTTTATACGCTATATACCTAAAATATTATAATCCGGTTGTCAAAAACTTTTAAATTTTCACCGACTGCATTTTTGATGTAGGAAAAATCATATTATATAATACTTTGGAATTAAACCTTTTTTTTTGGTATAAAACAACGCTAAATGGATTTTGAAAACTTTACAAACTTAAATCTAATAAAAAATTTGCATTTTATCAACTAAAACTTCTCCCTGGAATAGTATTACAAATTCTATATTTGGTTTATAATACTGAATATAATATATTGCATAGTATAGTAAGAGTTTTAATGTTATATCAAGTTTTAGGGCTATATTTCGATGATTATATAGTAATTTTGTTTGTTCATTGAATACATTGAACTTATACATATAACAACTACTGAGTCTGTTATACAGTTGAATTGAAAAAAGTTATTGCTATGAAAATGACTCCTTCAAAATGAAATCAGTGAATTTCATTATTCTTTGTGTATGATTCAATTTTTAATGCGAAATATAGCCAAATACGTAAAATTATACAACTTTTTATTGAATCTAATCAGCATAAAATATCTTTGAGTTAGCAAGATCAAACTTAATGTAATAATATCCTTTTTGTTTTTATTTAGTTCATAAATCTACTTTACAATTTAATTTTTGTTCTCATTTACACAGGAACTAAATGAAATTTCACTCAATTTAAATAACCGCGATAGGTAGGTACGAGTTTATTGAATAAAAAAATAAAAACAAAAATAAAACAAACAGAAAAAAAAGGTTATTTTTGTTTTTAGTACAGATGAGGACTATAGAAGCGTTTAAATTGTAGTTATACAAAAACAAAAAATTTTATTTTGTATTAACGATGAAAAATATTGTATAGAGTATGAAAAATTGTTGTAATACACCTGTATTTTTACGGATGTCCATTTTGTTCACTGCCACAAGGTCGTGTACAAATAAAAAGGACAATTTAAATGGTACATAACAAAATAAATGTCAATTTGTTTGCTTAATTGTATTACAAAAAAAAAAATATTTTTGTTGGCGCCTAAAGAAATTTTTTACAAAAAAAAATTCCAGCCAAAAATTTTTAAATAGAATAAAATTTCCAAAAAAAAACTAGTAATGTAGTCGAGTTCTCTTTAATATTTAATGAAATTTTTCAATTGTTTTCATTATACAATTAAATTGCAAAATGTTGAAAATATTTTATTAAAAAAAATTTATTTTTTTTTTTGTAAATTACCAAATAATTTTATTGTTAAAGAGCAAAGTAAATAAATGTGCAGTTAAATAAATTTAATTTAATTTTCAAAGTTATTTTAGTGAAATTAGACCACTCATGTACTTAAAACCATTAAAAACAATTTTGAATTTTTAATTTAAATTTTTTAGCACAATTTTTTAATAAGTGCAAAATGCAACACTTATTGGCCTAATTTATTTAATTTAAGAGAAGATTCTGAAACTATTTTGGATTTAAGAGATTGTATAGATTTTTTATACATATAAGTCCGATACTCTAGCTAAGTTGTTCTAGAATGCTTTTAACAAATATGTTATTTAAATTTTGAATTCCAAATGTTAGAATTTCATAACATATTAGCTTTTGTTTCATCAAATATTAAAAAAAATATTTCTTTTGTTTAAAGTTCTGGAAATTGGTCTATCAGTTATTGAAAATTAAAGAATACCACTGACAAAAATCAGATTTCATATTTTAAACTTGTTAATATTATTAAGTAAAATTGTTTACTTAAAAGTGGTATATAATGTAATTTAGGTCACCATAATCAGAACTTTTATTAATTATGTTTGTTTTAAAATTTCTATTTAATTGGGTTCGAATGGCTAATTTTAAGTACTTAATATTAATTACCACACTGTTTCAAACATACTCATAGTTGTTTATAATATATATAATGCTCTTATATATAATTGGCAATCTTTAAATGTGAATAATGTCCATATTCGTTTATGTAAAATTTCAGCACTATTATTTCAATAGTTTCCATGATATACGACCAAATAACTTTTGAAGTTGTATGGCATTACGAATCAATAAATTGGAATGATTTTTGTCACATATAAAAACCTTGATAATACGAGCAAATATACATATTTGCTTTTGCGAAATTTCGATACCATCTTCAATAAATTCTGAGTCATAGCCAAATAGTTTTTTGTTAAGTCAACTCACAATTTGATTTTGATCAAAAACGTACTCTTACATCTACGGTCTCAGGTCATTATTTCTCAGCGTTACAATATTTTTTAGTGTTTCTTATAATCTTTGGGTATAAAAATCTGCTACTTTTAGCCACTTATCTGCATTAAAATAAACTTTAAAATAATTATCACCATTTTTACATATATAATTTAAATTTTATCTATAAAATCTCAAATTTTATTATGTTAAGTTGATTAAAATTAAATTTGGCATCGAACAAATAAAAACTATAAAATATTGATTTTTATAAATTTTTTAGAATTTCTATACCATCTTATTTTGTACCTACATACAAAATATGCAAATTTTCAATTTTATAATATTAACCTTTAGCACAATGTTGAGAAATTAATAGTTGCTTCTATGTATAATGGAAATTATTTTAAATAAATATTTTACTTAAAATTGCATAAAATGTATGTACCTATTATACATATATATACATAATAAACACCTATACATATTCTTTATAATAAAATTATAATATTATAATTTAATATATAGAATTCTGTTCGTAATTGGCACAAGGACATTAAGAAGTTAAATAAATAAAAAAAAAAACGAATATAAATTCCCCCGATAACCACAAAAAAGGACATAAATTTTTAAAAGTATGTTTTGAAAGTAGGTATATTATGTTTTTATTACACAATCTATATAATTTTTCTACAAGATCATAAAACTATCTGCTGGTTATACAACTAGTTAGTTCCTAATATTATTATTATAGAGAGTGTCAATAATATTATTTTACATATTATGTGTACCCATATTATGGGAGCAGAAACCTATTAAAAATTATTTAATAACTATAAAATTATGAAAATAACACTATTTTGCAACCAATTCAACATGAGTACAAAAATAACATGAGAAGTAATGAGAATGTATGTATGTAAATACAATAATTATTATTAATATATATACATATAAGAATGTTTGTGTATATCCAAAATTAATTTATTATTTCAAAATTTCATTTAATATTAAATTTTATTTTCAATATCTTAATTAAGTACACTATATATAGAATGCAATTTATTAATATAAGAGAAAATGTTAATATAAGGCAAATAACACACAGACTACAACATAGACTATAAATTAATTAAATGTAAAAATTTCTAAAATTATAAAAATAAATAAATAATAATTTTATTATTAATATTAAATTATTATTTAATTTGTCATTAAAACATAATATACAGGAAATTTGAAAATTATAAAGAAAATTGTGTATACATATTTATATTACATATTATAAAAATATATACTAATATATTTTATGTTAATTTTATATGATAATTGAAATTTTTAAATGAAAACCACAAGAAAATTATTTGATCCTGTGAAAAATTTTGTGGTTTTCAATTAGTATACTACTACTATAAAATTTTATTAATTGTTGTATAACTTTTATGCCATTTTTAGTTTTTATTATTATTTTTTAATTCAAATCTGTTTAAAATGGAAAATATAATTAATTTCTGATTTATTTTGTGATTTATTTGTGGCCATTACTAATTAAATTAATAAAATGGGAGTTCAAATTCAAAACAGAACTAATATAATGATTGAAATGATTTAACAGGCTATATAAAAACAATTTATAAAATTTGGATTGTAAACTTTTACTTGAATCATGTTACCCGATTTTTCATAATTAAGGTTCCTCGTATCGTATGCCGAAGTTACTTTTAACGCGGTTAACAGAAGGACGACTAAACAGTTGCTCATTTTTTGTACTCATGCCCAGATTTGGCATGGAGAAGGCAGAGGTTTCTTGGGTGACATATCTTTCTGTAAGTTACGGACCTGACTAGTGTAAATTCCAAGGATCTAAACCGGTTTATAAAGGACTCGGGCTGCTTCACGTAAGGATAGGAATATGGAAATCCAGTGGTATCACAACGGCCTAATCGTATCGTCGGATAGCCGCGTAAACCTAAACCTGAAAATTTAACTTGGTATAGTTAAAAACATTTATGAATCTCTTGAATATTGGTTGACCTCACATGAATTTCATTAAATTTTGTTAAAATTTTTCATATTAAACACATATTTAATAACTATTTTAGAAAGTAACTCTCATTCCTGATAATGAGAGTTATTTTCTAAGATAAAATTATAAGTATTACATGTACATGTCATACTTATAATTTGATATGAAAAAAAGAACAACACGTCATTCAGATAAAAGTGTATACGCTCTTCCTATTAAAATTCTTGAAAATTTTTTGAAACTTGTTAGAAACTTTTTATTTTCAGAGCGCTCATTTCAAATACGAGTCGTGTTATGGAAAATTTCACAATTTTTGCAAAATAATTTAAAACAAATTTTTAAAAAATAATTATTATAATAAGGTCATCTATTTCTAAGCAAATATATATGTATATTTATGATTTAGAACTTAAAGTTTTCAAAATTACCAAAAGTTGCACACTAAAAATGAAAGCAAAATTCAAAAAAAAAAATAAAAGAAATTAAAGAATAAAAATTTTTCTTCAAAATTTTCCCTAAGCAACACTTTTAAAAGTGTTATATATAGAAAATTCATTCTAAATTATTCTGAAACAAGAAAACTTCAAAATTAGAGAGGACCGAAAAAGAAAAAAAAAAAATCATTACAATTTCAAATAATTTATTTCCAGTGCTTTCATTCTTCTTACAAAAAACTTGTTTTTCAATTTCTCCTAAAGACACCAAAAAGAAAAAAAAAATTGGAAGAAAAGGGAAGAAAAGTAGGTGTTTTCCCTAATCATAAACAATGCAAAGAAAAAAATTCTCTAACAACTAAACAAACAAATTATTTCATGTAACATTTTTCACTCGAAAAGGAGAAAAAACATCGAACCTTAAAATGAAAGACAGAAGAAAAAGCCAAGACAAACTTTTTACTTTTTCTCATGTGGTGTTTTTTTTTCTCATATTTTTTCTTCTTTTTTTTGGACATCTTTAGCTGAACTTTAAGTTGTTTTAAATTAGTACATCCATTATTATAAAAAAAAAATTACAAATCTCAACATTGCAAAAATAAAAAACCGAAAAATCAAAAAAAAAAAAGGTTACAGAAAAAAAAAAGTTTTTCGAAAAACTTCCATTACAATTTACGATTAATTTGTTATACTCATAGGTACAAAGTTTTGTGTTTGTAAACAATTTGTTACAAAATGCCAGGAAAAATGGAAAAACACTTATATACAAAAGGAAATTTTACAACATATGTTTAAAGTAATTTCAATTGGTGATCATACGCCCAATATTGTAACACAACAAAAACAAAAACAATTGTGGGTTTAAAAAATGGTTTGCACTTGGAAAATTTTAATATACAATTCAAGTTGAGATGAGATACCTACAGATAAAGCTATATTATTGAAATAATCTTCAGAATCCTTTGAATTTTCTAGAACTTTAATTCTCATCACATAAGCCCTTGAATTCTCTAAAAAACAATCAATGATAGATTTTCAATTGATCTTCTATAGATGCAATTAATTTTGTTTTTAACTTTAATTTGCTAATTTTCAATAGTCGGAGTGGAAAATTTTTCAAATTACTATGAAAAATACACTGAAGCTGAACTGCAGAAATGAAACAGTTCTATTGGAATCTCTCATATCTGAAGGTTAAAAAAATTTAAAAAATTTGGCATTTAAATGCTCACTTTAAATTTTTACATTAAGTACCGAACACACCTTTTAATACACAACAACAATCCTTAAAACCCATTTTTTTTATTCCAACACAAAGGTTACTGTTATTATCATAGTATTCGTTTGTATGATTCACCACTATCTTATTAAATTTTCATTTTCTCATAGTTGGAAATTGCATCGACCACTTTAGTAGCATCTTGCTTTTTCATCCATTATGAAATAATTTACAAAAAACTAGAAATTGTGCAAAAAAAAAACAAAAGAAACAAGGATATTGTAAGGATATTTTATAGACAACAAAGAAATGAAAGATTAAAGAATTTTTGTCTTAGTTTTCCTTTTCTTTTCTTTTCCACTCTTTGAACACTTTCTTGCCTTTCAATTTAACATTTAGATTTTCTATAATGTCTGCATGTACATAATATATTCATATATACATTAATATTTAAAGTTGTGTACAGAAGACATGCACAAAACTTCCAAAAAAAAAAAAGGAACAAATGCAACGAATATGAGTAGATAAATTGAAAAAAGTAAAATGACTTCAAAAAAAATTTTACATATTATAAAAGGGAAAACTTTAGAGGGAAAATTAAGCTATGAAAACCCATTAACATTTTGAAAGGATGTTCCGTATACGGAAAATAAAAGGGAAAATATCTGCTTTTCAAAGAGAAAGAAGTCAACACATTCAAATTTCTTTTTTAATGTTGTGTGTGGTTCACTGTGCGTATATCAAATTAATTGAAATCAACGTGTTGCTCTTTTTTATTTCACTTTGATTCCTTTCCTTACAAAAAAAAACAAAAAGATCAAATACCATAGGAATAGAAAAAAAAAAATTCATTTATAATTGATTTCCGCTTTGTAAGCATTTTGAATTGAAAAAGAGAAAAAGAGAAAAAAAATTTGAACGGAAAAAATCAATCGTTGCATTCCTTTTATTTTTCAAAAAAAAAAAAAAAAATTTCAATTCTCCCAAAAGAAAAATGAATGAATGAAAAGATTTTTTGTTTTCTAAAGTTCTCAAAATGCATTTATAGATTTTTCTAAGAAATTCTGGAATGAGTTTTCCTTGAAAAATAAAAATCCTTTTTTTTTTGTTGAAAATTTTATGATTTTTACAAGAGAAATAAAGAAATTTTCTTTTGAATGTTGTGGTCAATTGCAAAATTTTATGTGATGTCTGTATTTTAAATTTTAAAGAAGATGATAGGGAAAAAAGGGAAAATTGTTGATCCAAGCACTATATGTGAATTGATCTGGAAACCAATTTTACTTTTTGCCTTATTTTCATTTATTGAATATTTAGATTAGAAAAATATTGGTTAAAAAAATGAAATTCTTTAATTTTCCATAGAAACCATTTTAACTATTCTATGGCTCAAGTTAATATCGTCTATAGTAGCTAGAGTAACCATAAATTTAATAAAAGGGTGATATTTTTCAATTTTGATTTTAATTTTAAGCATTCATTTACACAAGCTATAGTGAATGTTTTATGAAATTGTATGATTAGCATAGAATGGAAAACTAAAGAAATAAATTCATTAAGTAGGACTAATATGTCCTAGTATGAGTCAGTTAAATATCTGAAATACAATTCATATGAAAAAGCAATGAAAATATATAAAGCAAACATCTGTCTGATATACGCAATTTATTTAAAAAACTAATAAAATACGAAAAAACTTCTGCCTTTGTATGGAATTTATGTGAAAACTAGGTAAAATATAAACGAATGTCTGTCTGGAATGCAATTTTTGTTAAAATATTGCTAAAATATTGATAATACTTCCTTGTCTGGAATGTTATTTATGCGAATAGTTGCAAAAATATTGAAAACGTCTCTTTAGAACACAATTTATTTGTGAAATATAGGCAAAATGTGAAAAAAAATGACTGCCTGAAACCCAATTTATATGAAAATTCGAAAAAATTCGAAATTATTTATGTATGAAACTTCATGCAAATCCATTATATACCGTCTTGAATTTCATATACAACATGTATAACAATAAAGAATTGCATTAAAACAATTTCATTTTCTCATTAAATTTGAGCTTAATTATTGCAAAAATATATTGAAATTACAATGGGAGTAATAATTTTTTTAATTAGGTATTAATTTTAAATTTTAAAATCAACTCTTGCATGCACCATACACAACAGTTTTAAATTTGTTGTCCTGCCAATCAACTGCCTTTATATTATGTATTTTATGAGTATATTTTTGTGCAATTCTATCTTTATTAAGACCAACAAAATAAATGTCCACTTTATAATAATAAAATTGTTGGTTATTAATTTTAATTAAGTCAACATCTGCATATATTAAATTCTTTGCACATATTGAATATAACAGTTTTCTATTATTTTTTAAGATTATTTTGTAAGATTTTATTCCTAACTTAAAAATAGTTTTCATTTTATTTAATTTTTTCTTTTCATTTAAAAAACAAAACAATAGAATAAGAATAAAAACAAAAATTCATAATAAATATTAATTTTTATAATATTATGAAGAAATTTTTAAAATAAATTACACATTTGAAGTTTTCTATTTAATGTTGACCACATAAATTTAAAATGATCTTCCTCCACAGAAGAAGAAAAACAACACTTTCAAGAAAATTCTTCTATTCTTTAATATTTTATTCATCTACATTCTTCAACATACTATTACTATAATATTTATCCTTGATGTATCCTTCATGAGCAACATTTGAATTGTAGTTATGTATTGTAGTTAGTGGCATAGATATACTAAAAGAAAATGTAAAAGAAAAGACACAAAATGCTGTAAAGAGAACATAGAACAAAAGTTGAAATTCTTTCTTCTCTTTTTATGTTATTTTGTCTTTCTTAAATGCATAGAAAAGAATAATTTAAAATTGCATTTGCCCTATATACATATGTGTATATATATAGCATAATTAACTTTTACGCTATATAATATATTGTCATTGCATTCTCACACATACATTGCCTTACACATATATTAGATTCAAGTGTCTTTCTCTTTTATCTTCTTAAATTTTTTTTTTCCATTCTGATTTCTATTTTATTATTTCTTAAATAACACCTTCTAGACCTTTTGAAATTTCATTTCATTATAAAACAACCTATATAATATTGTATGTAAGTGTGGTAGCAAATCTTTTATAATGAAATTTTCTCCCACAACAGTGGGAGAATTAAAAATATAAAACTTCACAATATCGTATAGAATAGAACCACATTTAGAAAATGTATTTTGTGTTAAAATTATAAGAAAACCATGAAAAAAAAAATAATTCTAAGTTACGTTGATAGCAAATATTGTAAGAATTTAACACACAACCACACACACACACACACGTGCACATATACATACATACATTTATTTCACATAACGCTATGGTATTGCATACTTATTTAGAATTTTTTATATATAAAAGAATTAGTTTTTAAAAATACCATCTTGGTACACCCTCATTACATGAATACTGAATCAAAATATGTACATACATACATACAATTTGTTAAAAGAAAAGAAAAAACGTAAAAAGAAAAATATTGAAAATTAGAAGAAGAAAAATTCCATTTTTTTTTCTTTAGAAAGTTTTCAAAATAAAAAACTTAGATTACAACACTTTTATTTTTTTCTTTTCTATAATAAATACAAATATAAAAAAAAGAAAAATAATAGCAATATGGTAACACGCTCTAAATTCAATTTAAGTGACGGAAGGATAATGGCCATATTTTAATGCTGTGCTTATGCAGGAATGTATTTTGTATATTGTGTTTGTGTCTTATTTTCAATAGTTTGCTTTTAGCACATTTTTTAAAAGAAAAAAGTTAAAAGGAAAAGATTATTTTTGTTTTATTTGTAAAATTTTAACAAATTCTTGGTCTTTACACGTTTCCGTTTAGATGTGCTTTAAATATTAACTTTTCTTTGAAGAAAATTCGTACGTCACTTTGAAATTATTGACATGAATGTTGATTTTTGAAATATTTTCAATTTGATGTATTCTCTTTCCGAATTTACTGGGAAAAATTTCTCCGTTTTTGATAATTCAAAATACGATTCAAATTCGAACGCTTTTATGTTAACTTTAAACAGTGTAACGCTTCTCCATTGAACTACGTTGAAAAGCCACACAAATAATAAGAAAACATTGACGTCATGGTTGACGCAAAAATTTTGTAAGACTACAAAGAAGTGCGCTATAGTGACAGGTGACAGTTGACATTTGACAGCTGACAGGTGACAGTGATAGGTGACAGGTGACAGGGTGACAGGTGACTGGTGGAAAAGGGGTAGGTGGAAGCTCTTTGTTATAGTGAATAAACAAAGGAGAAAAAAATAAATAAAATAAATAGTCTTACAAAATTGCACTATCGGACTCTTATGAAACACTGAATTGTTTTGTTTATGGAATGGAATTTTTGACTTGTTAAACGGCAGTCCTGTTCCGACACTTTGAATTTAATTTAAACAAAGGATTTATAGAGTATAACCTTTTTTATTTGCATTCATCATTACTTTTACTCTTGTGTCATAATTAATTTTTAATATTTAAAACAGTTTAAATAATATATAAGAAAATAGTAGTCTGAATGCTGCTAACGAAACTAAAAAATTTTCTGTTCAGTAATTTTATGAATTTGACTGATATTTTAAATTTTCTTATGTAATTGAAATGTGGTTGAAAATTCATAAGTCTACAACCAAATATACGTACACGATATTACCCACGTATATTATTTTAAAATCCAAAATGTGAAATTTCATATAGGTACGTTGGAATTCATCACTTAAATATCGAGTTCAGGTAAAAAGGACTCAAAAGATATCATAAATATGTGAATGAATGCTGATTAATGACACATTTTGAAAATTTCACTGTAAATGAGCATATCTTTCACCTTATCATAACAAGTTTTACTGGAATGAAATAAGAGAATGATTTTTAATTTATTACACATTTCATCATTTGGATTTGTCCAAAATTTAGTATTGAAAATGCAAAATTATTGCCTTTGCCAACTCAAATTCATAAAAGTTTCCTATAAAATTTATTCTTTCAATATTTTTTCTTCGCTTTCTGCAATGATTTTTACAACCACAAATTGTTGTGAGCTGCCGATAGCAATTGTGCAATTCGGAGTCGATGCTTTCCGATTGCAGTGGATTGGCACAAAATTGTTGTGTAAATTTTAAATTAGCGTTATTAAAGTATTTTTTTTGTTTCTGAAAACCTTCATTTTGACCACTACCTTGCAAGAATAATACTTATTCTCAGCACACATAAAAATATTTTATCAGGTTTCATTCACTTTGTGATAATTTTTTTTTCAGAATAGCTTTTTTTAAGCTTTTCATACTTTAACACGCCATTTTCTTTTCATTTTTTCTATACTGTTTTTTTTTTTTTTGGTTCTTCCTGAATTGAAACTCAATTCTTTTTTCATTTTTTTTGTGTTACATAACGAATTTTTGTATGCAAGGATTTTAATACAATTTCCTTCTCCTTTCCACTGTTTTTTTTTTCTTATTCCATTATTGTTGTCCTGTTTTAACTTTCTGATTCAAGGAACCGAATATACCCGAATCTATTATAAACTTAAAATGCTTTAATTAAAATGGAAAAAAAAATGTTTGCGAAAATATCAAAAGGACATTTAATTTTTGTTTTTCATTTTTGCTTCTATTGTTATAAAGTTTTTGTTTTTTTTTTCTTTTGTTACAAATTATTTTTGTTTTTAATTTAGATTATATCTTGTTTATAGTAGTTGTGTGTGTGTGTGGTTGTTTATTGAAAAATTAATATTATTGTTATTATATAATGTGAGAAAATGTTGTGATTTTAAAAGAAATTTTCTTTTTTATTGTTAGAAATGAATAAAAAAACAAATTTTAATTTATGATTTTTTGTATTTATGAAGAAGTATTATTGTGTGTGTGTGTATGTGGAATATTGTTTTATTTAAACTGATTTAAAAATGAAATACAATACAGGTAAATTTCTTAAGAAAACAGAATAATTAGAAATTGATTTAAATTTTGTGATATTTTGAATTCTAGTCTGAATTTTTACAACAAGATTGCAATATTAGAGGTGAATGAAAAATTGTTGTTAATTTTAGCAAATCATTTCCATTAAATTTCTCGTACAAATGTACAATACATTCAATATGTACAAAATTTTGGTAAGAAGCATAAAAATTATTGATTTCGCCTTACAAGATATGACTCTGATGTAATTCCAGTAGAATTTCCAAGAATATTGTTGTTATTCATTAGTTTCGAAGTAAAAAGGCTACAAAACCCGAAAAAGACACAATTTACTAAAAATAATTAATTGAAATTAAAAATAACTTATAAAATTTGGAACGGAAATATTTCAAAACTTTCTCATACTCAATAATTAATATTGAATTTCAATTACGTGTAGATCCTTAATAATCACACAACCAAAAACACTTCAACAAAATCACACAAGTGACCACTTCATTTGTGACTACACTTTTATTGTAGTTTAAAATTTTTTTATTGTACTCAAAGAGAATTGCTGGAGCTCAATAAAATATTGAACAAAATTATTCAGAATAGTTAAACGATAATTGAGACATGCTTTATGCCCGTACAAAATCTATTATTTTCTTCTTGTTTAACTAGGTTCAAAAAGCAAATAACGTGTCATGTATGCCGATTTATAATAAACAAATTTACTTTGTGTACATACCAATATTTTATCTCGATAAAAAGAAATAATTTAGTAAATATTTATAAGGATCAATGAAAAAAGACAACTTATATTTTCTTTTTCTCATTTTTGCTTTTTTTGATTTTTTGTTTTAAAAAGCCTTTAGTGAATTCTTAAAATTTATAGTTTAAAAGATTCATTTTATAAAACTTTTTTTTTTTTTTTTTGAAAATTTGGGTCAATTGTTTTTAAATATTTAATTTCAAGGATATTACATCCTTAATAGTCTTTATCACATAATACATAATATGTATATATATAGATAGGCGTGTGTATCGAATACATGAATGTACATAGGCATGTACATGACATTTATTTATTTCTTCTTCTTGTAACATAGCAGTAATAAACAACTAAACAAAAAATAAACACAACAGCAAAATAAAATAAATCAAGAAATCTTTTGCGGCTTATTCAATTCTAAAGAAGATTTTATGCTCCTTAAGTTTACTCAATTATATATTATGAACATTGGATACACACACACATATGCATATATGCAATAAAAAATATAGAAAATTAATATTATATATCTACACTTTCATATTATTTTTAGAATTTTATACAAAAAGAAAGAAGAAAATAAATTTGTGTGTAATGCAAAAAAAAAAAAAAAAATTAAAAAATAAAAGTAAAAGCAAAATATATAGAAAAGGAAAAAAATCTCTTACGGATTAAGGTGAACTTAACCAACAAACTATGTATATATATATATATATATATATATATACGAATTCACAATAAAATTATTATCCTTAACGCCCAGAATTACAGGATAATTTTATTGTTAGTTTATTGTATATGCGATTTTTGTTTTTATTTCTATTTTTTTTAGAATTTTTTCTAGGTCTCGAGAGGATTTTATTTTTAATAGCGTGCTATTTTATTGTCTCTACTATATAACTGTTATACAAATTATACATTATGCCTCTATGATATATAATGTGAAAATTGTATAAAACGTATTCTTTATAAATAATATACAAAATAAGAAAAAAAAATAGGTTATTTTATGAATTAAAGATTTTCTTTGCGGATTTACAAGCAAATAAAAAAAAAAATATTTGAATTGTAAATTATCACATTCAAGTATGTTTTGTTTTTTTTTTTTGTTTTTCTGTAACAGAAGAGATTACGTTACATATAGTTTACATTAAAGGATAATCACAATAGTAGAAAAAAAATTAAAGAAAAATTACTTATATAGTAAAAATTTTCTAATGGAAATTTTAATAAAATATGAGTTTTTCAATTTTTTGTAAAATAAATGTTTGTACATATAGTCTATCACCTTACTATTGAGAGGACGTTACAAATAATTAATTTTCAGTACCATTGTTCAGAGTATTTTAATTACAATAGATTTCAATATTAAAATGGAAAGTTTTTATGTGTTTAGGTAAGGGAATTTTATAGGATTGTTATTACTTTCAAGGTTCTCTAATATTATGGGGCTAACACTTTAAAATTAAGAGTTTTGCGTTTAACTACATTAAATATTATTAATTGTATAATATGTCGAAAAGCAAATTTACGAAATTCATAAAAAATTTCCGATTAGAGTAAAATACACCAAATTCAATTAGATTTTAAGAAATTAAAATAATATGCTTGAAAAATTATTAAATTAACAAATTTTTCTAAAAAATTTCCATTTTCTTTCTGACGAACTCTGAAAGCTCTGAAGTCAGGAATTTAGTCCTGACTCTTTCAATGGGAGTTTTGTTATCAGAATTATTAAAGAAATATATGTAGAAATATTTTAATTATTTCATAAGTTTTTAGTTATTTCACAGCAATATGAAAATATTTACAAATTTGCAAAAAAAGAACGCTCCATATGAAAATCCTAACTACCGTCAATTAAAATAACAAAAAAATTTTCTTTTAACTTAGAATTTCTAAAAATCACGTTCGATTTTATCTTTTTTTCCTCCTCAGTTCTTTCAATTTTCGTTCTGCATTTTTTAATACAGAACATAAATTAAATTGTAATATTTTATTTTCACGTAAAACAAAACTTTCAACTGGTTACAAACTACACTTTCCCTATATTTAATGTGTGAGAAGAAAAAAGGAATAAAATTCGTTCCAGTTCTTTTTATCCAAACCACAATATTTTAATTTCTCTTTTTTTTTTTTTTTTGTTACGTTCTTAAAGCGATAAAAATTCCAAAAGGCGCTAAACTTATTTATTCAAAGAAATTCTTCTGTTAAAATATCCTTGAAAAAATTTTCCCCTTTTCTCTTTCATTTGACTAATAAACGAATATATATAGATATATATATGTATATATACACGCATATTTATATGTTTTATCATTGTTATATTTGGAAAAGAAGGAATTGTAAATATTAGGATGAAGGCTTCTTTTGTTAAGTTACGAATTCTAAAAATTTTTTTATAAGGTTATTTTCTCATTTTTTTTTCTATTTCTCTCTCATTTAGAATAATTTACCCTATTCATCATTTCGTTGCAATACTGATTTTTGCAGCAATCGCCATTTATTAACTATCATCACAATGATTATTATCATCATTACTAATTTATACATACATATACATACATATATAATAATTATTATCGTAATCTAGAGGATTATCACTAGCTATATGAGAGATTATCATCAGTGACATTATAATTAGAATGTCATCTATACCATAGCAATGGAAGAAAAAATTAATTATTTTCATTTTCCTCCATTTAATTCTCTTTATAACTTTTCATTTTAGTTTTTTGTACCTCATACATATATATATATATATATATATATATGCAAAGTTATAAGAGTTATAATATTCTCTGTCATACTTTGAAATGCAAAAAGTTAAAGGAGAAAAGAGAATTGAATAGGAAATGGTACTTTTTCACGATTTATTCTTTTGAAATATAAAAACATTTTTTTCTTAATTAATTTTTTTATTTTGTTACTCTCGTAAAAATACTCGAGAGAGATTTCCTAAAAAAAAAAACAAAAATGGAGAAAAACATTGTTTTGAAAAAAAATATTGTGTAGGTCAAAAGTAAAGTGTGAACATTTATTTTGTAATTTATGTATAGGATTTGAATTTAAAAAAAAAATATTTTATTTTGTTACTTATAAAGACCAATTTCCAGTTGAATACCCTTGATAGGATGAAACGGTGATAATTTTAAGTATGATGACAAGGGGCATGACATAAAATATAGAATTTTAAAAATAACAAAAATTACAAATTAAATTTATACTCCAATATTAATCTTTTGTATTTTATGATTTTTGAACCCTTGAGTTTACGATATGCGATATCGAATATTAAAACCAAATGAAAATTTTCAATTTTATGAATTAAATACAATATGCTTTTTACACTGAGACTTGTGATTCTCTAAACTTATGTATTTATTGTACACAAGTTGTTATATTAAGATTACTGTGTCTTGACCTATAGTACTAGATCTAATATAAAAGTATTAATGCTAATTCAAAACTCTTGATATATTTCCAAGTGATCAATCTGATAAAAATTTTACATTGATCAGCCATATTTTAACGTAAAATCTTAAAATTTAAAATTATAATTCATATTACATAGGAAACATGAAGTTTCAAACAATTTGTGGCTGTAAATTTTGATTCTATATGGGATCGGTCAAGATGTGGCTAATGTAAAATTTGTTGATAAAGCTTGCGTATGCTTCTATTCTACAATTTATTACTTATCCGCTTTTGTAGAAACTAGAGATTTCACAATTAGAATCGTGCGGTAAACTGTTGGAAGAATTAACCAATTAAGCCTCAAATTGTCTATTGGTGGCTCTGTATAAATTTTTGTTTACTAATATAAGCAGTTGTTAAAATTAATTTTTTCAATAACCCACATCTGCGCTTAAAGTAATGGCATTCTTGTTGCAAAATTTAATAGTTACTTTTACGAGAAGCAAAATGTGTTTAGATATTTTTGTCATTTAGTGCCTTATGACTTTACCAATATTTTGATAATCCTGACACTATTAAAAAAACTACTCAATATATTCTAAACAATCTTAAAATTCCCTTAAAACAATATCATAAAACTTTAGAACGGAAAATTTTGATACAAACAAAAATTTTTACTATACAATTCAAGCAGATACTTTTAAAATACACTTTTTACGAAATTATTAGGATTATAAATGTCGCAGACAAAGAAATTTGCATTTACACGATTTTTAATTAATAAAGATTTTCCACTGCAGTATACACTTTGCATTTATGTAAATTTTCAGTTGAAAAAGGAAAATTCTTTAAAAAAAAATATGCACGCATTTTTTTAGTCCTCTCTCTTCTGTAAATTATTTATAAATAAATATTTCTATATTAATCATTGCATGTATATTGTACCCGAGCTATGGAAACTATCTAAATCTGAACACATTTACAATTGAAAGTCACCGTTACTACCTCTAGCATAACGCAATGTAAAAATTAAAATAATTATTATGAAAAATATATTTAAACTATCGTTTTTAAAGTATATTAAAAGTGTGTGCATGCAAATAAAATACACAAACATTTTGTACAATAATATTGCAAAATGAATAAAATATTATACAATCATTATTGACATATAAAAATGGGACATCACTCTAAGGATATAATCAAAATGTCTTAAGAAATTTTTTCTTTAAACTTGTCTTTTTCTCTTTTAGTTTTTGTGTGTTCATTTTCAAAGAAAAAATGCTGAAAATGTCAAAGGTATAATATTGTCTCTCTTTCTATATTCATATATATATATATATGTATATATGTACATATATACCTATATATACATTATAAATTCAAATAATTAATTAAAGTTATGTTCGTTATAATTAGGGTTTCTGGACTGTTTTTAACAGTAACAGTAAAACCGCTGTTTTTTTTGGAAAAAATCAAAAACAGCAAAAAAACAGAAACAGCTGTTTTTGAAATGCTGTTTTTAATGTTTTTCATTTTTAAATTTTAATTCAAATTTGAAAAATTCTAGCAAGCATGTATTCTTCAGTAAATCTTTATTATCATAATTCACAAACTATTTACAACAATTTGTATAAATATCAAGTCATCTTAGAAAATTTGAATTTTTACTGGAAAAAATTTCCTAAGAAATTGAAAAAAAAATTTTCGTCTTCATAGTGGTCACTGGCTTTATTTAAAATTAGTGTTTCAGTTCAACGTCAACCACCACATAATTTATAAATAAATATTTCAACTTAATTGTTTGTAAATAAAATTTTGCACGAAAAGTAGTAAGTATATGAAAAATTATTTACAAAATTCCCATTTTGAAGTTATACAAAATTCCCATTTTTAAACCTCTTTATTATATTAGTAATGTCAGTCTGGGATCATGCAACAAAACGAAAAAAATTCAATGACCAAAGAATTAGAAGATTACGTCTATTACGTAATTAATTACGTCTATCAGACAAATCAATATTAGCATTGATATTTTTAAAATATTATTATAAAAAGTAAATTTTAAAGAATTTTTGTATCATAAATGTAAAAAAAAGTATGAATTAAAATAATAAATTGAAGTAGAAATTATTAAAATTTATGTCTTTATTAAAATTGTTATCTCTTTTCAGCTTTTCACTCTCATATATTGGAAAATTTATATGAAATTTCACTTTATATGAAAAATCAGTAAAACAGCTGTTAATAGCTGTTTTTTCAAAATTATAAAACAGCAACAGCTGTTTTTTCAAAACCACTGTTTTTCAGAAACCCTAGTTATAATGTCATTATTATATTGGAAAATGAAAAAGAAAACTAAGAAATGAAAACTTAATTTGAATGAGAATTGCAGCACCTGAAGAAGTTGAGAAAGAAATCTTTCTATATTGGTATATTTAGTATACTATACGAGATTCTGCATGATTCATTTGATATAAACATAAAATTTAATTATTAAAATTAAAATTATATTAATTAGAAATTATAAATTTAGAAATTATACCTTTGATTTAATACAGAAAAAAAGGATAAATTTCTTAAATCAAAATTCAATTTTAAAAATTATTTAAAAAAAACTTTAACCCAATTTTTAAAATAAAATTAAAAATTATAAAATTAAGTCTAAAAATGAATAAAAAATTTTCCAATTTTTTCTAAGAATCTTGCTAAATAATTTGAATTTTCTGTTTAATGCTTATTTGCATATTTTGAATTGATTTTTAAAACAATTATCGGAGTTTCAATTGTAATTAATTTTTTAATTTGACCAAATTCTTCAAAATTATAAGAAATTTATAAATTATGAGGATATTCATGTTTGTCGAGGAAAAATAATTATTGCATGTATTTAAGTGCTTCTTCATTACTTATAAAGTAACGAACAAGCACTTGAATGAGCTTGTATGGGGTTTTTCATAAGGATATTCTAAAAAATTCTTTTAACTAAAATGTTTCAAACGGAAAGATATACATGTGCAATTGTGGAGACTTTTCGTGAAAATTAAAATTTTTAAAATAGTTGCAAATTTTACAATACTTTAATGAGCAGATTAAAAAATAAATGTTTCAGTTCTGGCAAAAAAGCCACATATAAAGAGTGTTTATTAACTTCTTCCATTAGTTATTTAGAAAATTCTATCAATAAATTATATAATTTCGTATTTTTATCTGAAATTCGTGAAAACTGATAAAAAAAAGGAAACCCGTTCACAAATATCCTTAGAGAAGTTCTTTCAGTCAATATTACTCATAAAAATACTATAAAATTTCATGAGCTCCAAGATAGTTGTCGTTGCAATTTATCATTTAAAATTTTTTTTTATTTTTTCAAAATACAGAAAAATTTTTCTGTAAATCACATAAAACTACAATTAAAATTTTGAAATTCTTTATTCATAAATAATAGATTTTAGACGTTAACAATTGCGAGTTCCAATTTATATGGAAAATGTTCCATTATCTAAATGCGAACTTGAAACTAGGAACTATTGTACACATGTATCTATGTTTATATATGTATATACACAAATATATATTTTCATATAAAAATATTCAATTAAAATAAATTTCTTTATTTCAATTGAAAAACTTATGTTTCTTATTAAAATTGAAAATTTATAAGACAAAAAAATTTTTTTTTGAATTTTTGAACATCAAAAGAGTAGTAGATTCTTTGTTATTAACAAGAGAAAGTGCACATATATGTATATATATACAATATGGTAAAGATATATATATATATATGCAGGTACATGTGTATGGATTTAACTTATATAATAACGAATAGACAATCGAAATCGTTAGCAATTCTCTGCATACACTACAGCTTTATTTTTTCAAATTGATTCATAAATATAAAAATGAATAAGAAAAGTTACGAGTTGACTTAACAATCATAAGATATCAAATAAAATTTTTTTTTGTAGGAATTTTTAACTGTTTTATGGTGTGTGCTCAACTCGGTCTTAATCTACTGTGCAAAATCATTCAATATTTAAAATCTGTAGTATCAGTCGTCAAGAAAATTTCTGAAAATTTTTGATTATTTTTATAAATAAAAATTTATTTTAAAAAAATACCCTATAATTAAAAGTCTAAAAATTTCATCGAGGAGAGCATAATTTTCGAATAAGAAATCATTTTTTTTTTCTATCATAATTTCACAAATGGAATTACAAAAATCGCAATACACCTTAATGTTTTCTGTAATCATAAAAAAGCTTTTCAATTCTATATTAATCTATAGTACTACATTTGAATGTGTACTACATTTTTAGATAGAAATGATTGGTTTATGTATTTTAAATGTATAGATATATTACGTGTATAGCTACGTGATTGCAGGAACAATACAAAAAAAAATACAAAAATTTCAAAAAACAAAACCAAAATTTATTGCTCCTTTCGGATTTTAAAAATAGTGGAAAAATATTGAACGAAATTTTTTTTGTCCTTCGTTTGTTTTTTTTTTTTTTGTTTTCTTCAATATAAATTCAAACAATAAAAGCAATAAAATATTTTCACCCTATTATTCCTATGTATGTATGTAAACACTTTGCTGCTGCAATCCTTAGGAAATATATGTTTATATTATGTATGAGTATATGTTCTGATTCTGAATAGCATAGTTTCAAAAATTTGAAGCAATTTAAAAAATTTTTAAAATTGGGAAAAAAATAGAGTATAGCCAAAAAATTTAATATTTAAATTTAATTTATCAGGAACTTCTTGGAATTATCTAAATTTTCTTATATAGAAAATACTCGTATTTTTTATTAGATATCGGTTTAATGGTTTAGTTAAAATTGCTTTTGTAAAAAAAATTTTGCAAAGGTTGCAAGAAAAGTTTTCATGGTAGGCTTTTAAACCAGCTTCGCTTTTATAAAAAAATGTGAAATACTGCAGAGAAGACGATTTTTCATAAATAGGCTGATTAATTCCTTAGAAATACTCAAACATTGATTATTACATTTTTTTCACAACCAATACATTTAAAACTACAAATATTTTTATAATTTTAATTAATATATTGGATAAAACTAAAATTTGAAAACTAAAATTTGAATTAGAATTTTAATTAAATTTGAATCAGGATAATTAAAAAAAAATGCCTTTTGTAATAAAAAGATCATTATTTTAAGTTTGGTCAAAAATTTCTGAATACGTCTAAGACAGTTTGACGTAAACCATACCAAAATATTTAATTAGGTATGATTCACAATACAACAACATGACATTTAAAACTAATGATCGTTAATCATCGAAACGTCTCTTAAAACAAAATTTTGATTTTTTCCACTTAATTACAAATAAAAAATAGTTTCTAAAATATTTTTGCTAAAATCTATTATAATTTGCCAGTGAAAGACATAAATGAAAATGATGTCACCCTCCTTAAATTTTTTAAAATATTTGTAAAATCTCTGAACATATTTCTGATTTTTAACTCACTTGTTCAATTTGTTTTTGATTTTATGCAAAAATTTTATCAGATTTAATGAATTTTTAAAAGCCCCCTTTAGAAATTACACACAAAAATATCGCAAGTATCTGATATGATAACTGTATTCAAATTACAATCTCGCTATAAACACTTTATACAGTCATCTCCTTATAATATTATTCAGGCATTAATATTTTTTTTCCAAAACTCAATAGGATTATTAAACCAAATTTTTCCCAAAATAGAAAAAAAAATAAGCATTCCATTTCTATCCATTTAAAATTGCAAATAAAACACCATTTGAATTCCGTAGCAAAAACTACAAAAACCCTTTAGTTGTACAAAATTACAAAATATACGAGAATTCCTTAAAAGAAATATTCTCTACACACGTACATACCTATATAATTATGCACACATGTACTTGTACATGAATTAAGGCTCATCGAAAAGTACATGTACACAATAATTATAATAAAACTATATGAAAATATAAAAATATAATTTCAATGTTAAATAATTTCCAGACAATGAAAATAATAGTCTATTATAAGAAAAAACAAAAAAAAAATACCAACATCATAATAAAAACAACAAAAAAAAATGAAAATTTCTGCCAAAACAGGGCCCACTTATTTGAATTATTACAGTATACTATAAAACAAAAAAGTAAAATCTACGACAATACAAAATATTCTCTCTCTCTCTACTAGACTACACAAATGCATATACATATTTTAATATAGAAAATATATAAAATTAAATTTAAAACATTGAATTTTTTTTTCCTTGGCGTTGTACAATCCTTTTTCATCCAACAAAACAAATAAAACATAAAAATAACAATATGCTGACTGCTATTTACCCATTGTTTCATTTCTAAATCTTAACTGCTGCTGCTGCTGTTTTTATTTTTTAAACATTGTTAATAATTTATTTAAATGAAATGAATATATAAAACACATTTTCATATATGTATAAGAAAAATCAAAATAATAGAAGTAGAACATAAGAAGAAATAAGAAAAATTTTAAGATCTATTTAAAGTAATATACGAGAATTCTTTTTCTTTATAGATAGAAGAAAGAATAGAAGAAAAAAAAAATTACAAGAAATACATAAAACTGAGAATAACAAGAATAAGATTTATGCAAAAAGGATAAAACAAGGATAATAGAATGAAATGGAAAAATCTGTAAATAGAAAAACAAAAAGGCCATAAAATTTATGAAACTATTTCTCATATTTTTTCCATAACTATTCACATTTAAAAGAAAAATTTAATATTTTCTGTAACTCTTATACCAGACACTCTTATTCTTTCTCTACCCCAACCGATCCTTATTCGATTTTAAAGTAAAATGCATGACAAAAATTGTATTAGATTTCTCTATTTCATTTCTCTTGTAATGCGCATTCTTCTCTTTTTCTTGGTTATTACTCAAATATTCTCTTTTAAATGCTACTTCAATGTATATACAAATGCATTGTGTTGAAATCAGTTATAATTTTCTTCTATTTATAATTTGTATAGCTATCTGACAATAATATACTCATCCTATGCAGTTAGTGAAGGCAGTTTTCTAAAGAAAAGCACAACAAAATTATCATCTTAACAATAAAATGAAAACCGAAATGCAATGCAAGAATTCAAGTGAACTATAGTCAAAAATAAAGAAGCTTTTTCTCTATAATATTACAATTGCATAATAACTAAGACTTGAAATTGCAATGAATGAAATACTGATAAAAAAAAACGGAGGTTGAATTTCAAAGGCAAAATACAAAAAAAAAAATTTTTTTGTTTAAATACACAAATAAGTTTATTTTTATCATTAGGATGCCAGATACGGTTTCTGTCATAAAAGGATAAGAGAAAAATTTTATTTTTGTTTTTGTTTTTTCTTTTACGAAAGATTAAAAATATTATTGTGGAAAATTTATAAATTGCTACTATTTTATAAATTTGTTTCTATTACTGGAATATTTTGAAAATTACTTGAAAAAATTTTATTTTTCATCTTTTCTATGATTGAGCTTGGTTCTTCAAAGTTGAAAATGGTAATTTTTTTAGAATTCTATATTAAGATGAAATTTTGTTAATAGAAGCATGAGTTTGTTAATTTGGCAGCAAATATATGTAAGTTGTCCTTTTCAAAAATTATTTTTGTTTATGTAGTATTGCCTGTGAAAGTTTTACTGAAACAAGACTTATTGGGTAATTATTTGAAATTCTACTATAAAATTAATACTCGACCTGTGATTGATTTTATGGAAAATTGAGAACTACCATATGAACTCCTGTTAATTTTATATAATTTTAAAATTTCAGTATTCTATTTCGAATTATTTGTAAGAATAGAAACAATGAAATCAGATGACAATAAAATTTCAATCATAAAATTGTCCGATAGTTGTACTCAAATATTAAATAATTATATGTGTTACTGCCCAGCTTAATAACAACAAAAGTTAATTTTCATATATCAAAGAACTAGAGCAATAGTATTATGAGAATGACAGTAATTTTGATTCTCTTTTTTTGTTAAAATCAAAATATTCTCATAATAAATTTTATTTGAAATTGTCTTGATCAATTCCCTCTTCCTGTACAAGTGGATTAAACTAAAACACAAAACAAACCAAACAAAAATGCAAAACTAATTTTCTCATTTGAGAATTACAATTTTGCATTCAAATTTTTAGTTCTCTTCATTCTTACTTACTCACAATTATTTTGTTCCCTTTAAAATTCAACTGATAATTTTTCAACTCATCATGTAATCATTATTCATTTTTACTCTAATTTTATTCCAAATTAATTCCTTTTTTTGCTATTCTGGTGGCCAGATTAAGTGCAATTACGATTTCTTTCATGTGTTCATAAATGAACAGTAAGTTGTATTGGAAAATTTTTGTGGCAATTTTTTTTTGTTTTGTTTTATATTTTCTTAATTTTTACTGATTTTGTTTTTATTTTTGTGTGGTTATGGCTGTCCTTAGTCCTTAACATTTAAATTTTCAGATAAAAATTGTATATATTATTTGTCCAAATATATTTGTTTTAAAAGTTTCTGTTCCTTTCCGATAATGCTTTAAAATTTATTTTATTCTTTGTTCTTGTTTGTTGGTTTTATTTTTTCTTATTCTTATTGTGGTCTACTGGAATTCTTTGTGTTCTTTTTTTGTTTCTTTTATTGCATTGGATTGGAATTTGATGAATAGAAAAAAGAAAAGAATTTGAACTTTACCATCTAAATCTGTATATTTCGAATTTACTATAAGAAAATGTCAAAGTATAACATTAGGAAAAATGAAATTAATTGTATTTAGAACAATTATTTTCGGTCTTTCTTTTGTTTTTTTCTGGGTTTTTTAATGTTGAAGGATTGAGTTTTAATTAAATAAATTTTAGTGATTTTTGATATACAATTAAAATCAATTTGGATTTTAACCAATTTTATTATTAGAAAGAAAAAACCAAAATTTTCAATTTAAATAAAATCAAATAAAATAATTTAATTTTGTTTTAAAACTTTATAAATGGGTTTTTGACCCTTAATTATTATTTAATTGAATAGACCGCCGTAGATTACAGTATTATAATCAGAATTAGTTTTGTATTTTGAACATTAAATGAATGAATGTTTTTGAATCAAAGGTGTAGTATTTGACTAACGTAATATTGAAATTAAATATAAGCTTCATAGCATCATTGCAGCTATATATAGGCTTTAGCGTTTCGTTTCGTAATATGTTTCAGAGGGTATAATGGGCAAATTGTTGTCAAAAATTTCAAATTTTTAAATCTTTTATTTTGCATTCTATAGAGCAATAGAACAATTACAATATTGCCACCATATGCATTAACAAACAAACTCTTAATAGCCTAAATTTTATTCTTCCATTAACTAATATTAGAGTCTTTTACACACATCTGTTATAAGGCACATCTGTTATATTACTAGATACCATAATATTAAAAAGGTTTTTCTTACTTTTCTTTATTTTGTATATCATGTGCATTCAGAAAAATGTAATAAATTCTAAAACTATCCAATTGTTCATTAATTTGCTTAATTAAGCATCTCCAAACAATTTGGCACATTTATATTTATTGAATCTGGTAGCTTCAATTTCTTTAAATTTTATATGTGTAACATTGCATACAAAATGAAATGAAGTCTCTTACTTCTCAATAAAAAAACAGAAAATTTTAATGGATTGAAATAAATTAGTGTTTTCCATTATACCATTCTATAGACCTATACCATAACAATATAAAAAGTACTAAAAGCAATATACAAAGACAATAGTTGAATTAAAATATCTGAAAAACACAAAAAATGGCATGATATTTCTAAAACGGAATCGGAAATACAAAATTTTCTGGTAAAACAAGGCTAATAAATTTATTAAGGAAATAATTATAAAAAAAAAAAATAAAAAAAACAAGAAACAAAAAAGGAAACCAGAAAAACATAAATTTTTTAAAGGACGAATTTTTGTTTTGTTTTTTGTTTTTTTGGTATGAATTTTCAAGGATTTAGAAATGTTTTTATATTATGTGTTTTTTTTTTTATGCTATTATTAGAAGCGGAATTGAATTAAACGAAAAAAGAATTTTAAATTTTAGAAAAAGTTTTGTTTTTTTTTTATTTAGTTTCAATTTTTTGGTGAAATTTTAGTTTAGAAAAAGAATTCATTCGTTTTTATATAATCCACTAAAAAAATTCTAATAATTTGAGCAAGTTCTAACTGAATTTTGCTTAAGCTTTTATTCTACCTTCATACATTTGAATAAGAAAGAAGAATCAAGCACAGCCATCAAGCACAGCTTCCAATTAAAACTTAATTACATAAGTAATTAATTCTTTAGTTTGTACACAATTTTATCACGCCATAAATTTTTCCTCATAATTACGTCTTTTAATCTCACAGTGCTTTAAATGGGAATTCGTAGAAAACTTAACAAGATAATTCATATTCATTTAGAATTAATTTAAAATGATATATTCGGAAAATCTGTTAAAAACCAGTACAGTTTAGTATACTAGATTACAGTCTAGGAGAATTTGATTTTGTATTTTCATAAAAGTTTTCTTCAAGTTTTCCAAATACACAGTGTAATCTTTATTCAACAAAGGCTCGACATATTATAACAAAATTTTTTATCCGACAATTTTTCTTAACTTCAAATAGAATTTCTGTTTATGTTAAAAGATTCCATGTACTACGTAAAACCCTAATCACTCCTAGGACCCTATCATAACGATTTATGATAGACGTTCGATCTTTAATATTTTTTCTTGCGTTATAGAACCTACAAATTGACAGAAATAAGTGTAAGCACTGTGTTATTTTCAGAGCAAGAAAACATTCTTTCTCAAAAAATTTCACTTTGATGAATTTTTCATTTCATTAATGATTTCCGGCGCTACAATAACAAATACATGTTTTTTAAATCAGAACATATTGTATAACTCGTTCAAATTAACAATTTTATCAACCATAATAAGGAGAATCCCAACAATGATTTAAAAATGAAAATTACTAATAACAAAAATTATTGATTTTTTTTCAAAAAATTGGCGTTCAATGTAAAAAATATTTTTTTTTAATTGCAAAAACAAAAAAAAAGTATTAATGATTATTAAGGAAAACACCAAAAAAAAAAATTAAACTATACAAAATTATAATTTGTGTTTGCGTTTGTGTGTCTCTTCAACTCTTCAACATACTAATGCATAAAAGGGAAATATTGGCATTTAATTAAGAGGGAAAAAATTTTATTCGAAAACGTTCATTTTTATTAAATTATTTATATTTTTTTTATGTTTAAATTTTCTTCATATTTTTTATTAACTCAAGTCTCCTACTGGGAATTTAATTAAATATCAGTTATATTATTATAAATTTATAATAAGCGACAAATTAATTTCGATTTTTAATATTTTTTTAATATGAAAATTATTACAATAATTATCGTACCATATTTCGGAGCAAGCGGTGGCAGCATATGGTTTTTCGCTAATTTATCAACATTTTTTATCACCATTTTCTCCGTTTTTTTTGTTTTTGTTTATTTTTTCATTTACAACATTTAGTATAAAATAATTTCGATACACAAAATATATAAAACGTTGCGTTTATATATTACAATTTTATTTAAAATTTCCTATATAAATATTGAGAGCAAATTTAATATTGTAAATTTAATATATTTTCACGTTATATCTATAAGAAGGTAAATAATTCACCATAGGGGCTGTATTCGAACCCCTATTATAAAATTTAGTATGAAATACATAATTGTGAATATAGATCTATAGTAAAAATTCATAAAAATGAAATTGGCAGCAAGAAAAAATTTTTAAACAAATAAATTAACAAATTTATCACTGTTAAATAATGAAATATTATAGAACATTAAGTAATAATAAATTTGTAATTTAATTTTCATAATTTAAAATATTACCTACATCTGAAATCTAATATTAAAATTGAATTTAAAATTAATTATAATAAGCTAATAATTAAAAAATCATTATTTTTATATTTTTTGTTTGAGTAAATTTTCTCTATTACCGACATTTCAATTGAGAGCCCCGCAAAATATGCAAATTTCAAATTTTTAATATAATGTATTCGTATTCCTATTGTTTCATCATTTCTCCTGCTTACGGCTAAGATTAAAGTATAGTATTTTTGCTCTTTCGTTTTGAGTACAATAGTAGACTGATTGAGTGAGGTTAAACATAAATTTGTTGCTGTTTCTATTTTCACTTATATATTAAACCTCGATTTTAATCAAGAGTATACAAAGAATCGTTGAATTGAAATTCTGTAATTTGACATTCATAAGGATCGTGAATATTTCAATACATAGAAACCATATTATGTTAGCCATATCGGCTTAATTTTCGAATGTTCAAGTAATACATTTCGTTTTAAGCTCGTTTACTAATCCCAAAAAGATATATGTGATCTTTTCACAATCCATTAGCTTTCTTTTGATTAACGCAATTAAAACACCTAATTGAAAATTTGTGTTACGCCACAATTATAAAACTTTTACTAACAAAAATTATTTCAAATTTTATTGAATTAAAATAACAAAACACAAAAAGAATATTTTCCTTAAAATAACTTTCACTTTTCCATTTAATAACAATAAAAAATTCCGTGTCGCCTACGCGAAAAATAAATATATATATATATGTATATATATATATATGAATCTTTATAAATAATTTGGGTGATTTGTATACAAATCTTTTTAAGATATTTGTGTTTCCTGACCAAGAAACCAATATAAAATTCTAAGGATAATCTTACTGAAAAAAGTAAAAAATATAATCTTGAAATTAATAGAATCCTGCTCTTAAATGTCACATGAATAAGTACCGTTATAGCAGAACTAAAATTATTATTTTTAATTTTAATAATTTTGAAAAGTATGCGAACTCGAGAACGAGAATTATTTCAGTTCGAAACTTGTTTTACACAAAATTATTATTTAAATAATAATTTATTTGAGGGAAAACTCAAAGAAACTCTTTGGTTAAAAAATTAATCCCAATTTAAATAAAATGTCAAAATAACCCAATTATAATTTTGTAACTAAATTCATTCACGGTTCTTATAAACTTAATGTCTAATTCAAAATAACCCAAAATCAGCAAAATTCGTATAAACATAAAAATATAAGATTTTATTGTATAAACTAAATTATTTTTCCTACTCATTAAACATAAATATGTAAACGCAACATTTACATACAAACAAATACATGTAAAAGTCTACGCGTTTTATGAATGTACAAAGTTTATTTAAAAGAATTCTTTCAGGTTTTCCATTTTTCTTTTTTTTTTTTTTAATAAAATATAATTTAAAAAAACAAGAGAGAAAATAACGATCTAAAGAACACGAAAGGATAATTCATTACACTCGGAAAATTTTAACAAAGGGGCAAAAAAAAATAAAATTTTTTTCCTTTTCTTTCCATTTCATTTAAGATTCTCATTACACTACAAAACACTAAAGTATGCCACCAGTACTCGTATATCGTCTGTTATACAAAAAAAAGAGTCTTGACTCATTTAATTAATGAAATTTTATTTTCATTTTTTTTCTCTCGCTCTTATTGAAAAATATTGAAATCCATTCATTACAGACATTATTTTTTTTTCTTTTGAATTTGTACCCGAAAACAAAAAAATTTTACAATATTTTTTTTAAAGAAAAATTCTTTAATGCTTTGTTATACTCTTTTAGTTTCTTTATCTTGAAAAATTAATATGAAAATATAAACTTTAATAAAAAGGACGGATTGGGGGGGAGGGGGGGGGGGGGGTTGGGCAGGAGAGAGAAATAAAAGTGTTAAAAGAAATTCTTATCAATAATTTCAAGTAATTTGTGTATGGGAAACAAAGGTACTTGTTTTACCCCAAGGCTCTCTTTTCTTTTTGTAAATTAACTGAAAACTTCTTCAGAATTTAGATTGAAAGAGTAGAATTGAGAAATTGTAAAATAAATTTAACAATGTTATGTGTGAATGTGCGATTCATAAACATTTTTGTGATTTTTAATCCCGCCATTATTTCGTAATAATTTATTACAATTAACCCGTGAGTTATAATATAAGAACTGGAGTAAATCATAATTCAATTTCAAAATAATTTAACAATTGTACATAATTAAATTTAAAGCATGCAATGCAAATTCGTAAAATTTTAATGGTTTTGAGATATATTAAGCATGAATTTTATAATAACAAGAAATTGTAAGGTAAATCTTATAAAATCTCATTTTCAAAATAATTTTAGAATTGAATTTCTACAAGAAACCTGTACATTAAATGTTGACCCAATAACAATATCAAATATTTTAAAACTTTCAAAACTAAATATAATACTTAATTTACTCCAGAGAGTTTAAAGGCTCAAATGCACATTTATGATTTAATTTATTAGCCAGTATGTCTAACTAAACAAAAAGAAAAATCTAAATTAATAACATTTTTAATATTGGTTGTATTCAGAAGGGGATCAACGACAAATTTAATATTTGCAAGAACATACCAAACAAACTTTGAATGATTTACATATATTACAATTTGTTGTCATTAATATGGTGATTTTTTAATTATTCACAAAAGAATTTGCATTTGGGACACATAGGTATTTTTTTTTTAATATTTATGAAATTTTTTTGGTAAAAACAAAAAAAGAAATTGGTTATAATATGTTTTAAATTTCCATTTTAATTGAGATCGTGGACGTGAGATTAATTGAGTGTAGACAAATCGTGGGAAATTTCCCATTTTGAGGGAATTTTGAAGCCCTGAAGGGGAAAAAGCCAAAAATCTTGGGAAATTCCATTGAAAACTTTTCATTAATTATTTTCTTTTTATTTTAATTTCTTTTTTTATTTTGAAGCTCTTAAACTAGTATACGAGTACTTATATTAAATTTTGAAAGTATACCTGTTTAATTTATCATTATTAAGTTATGCAATTGAAAAAATGATAAAATATGCATTTTATTTAAGTACAATGCTAGATTAATTTGTATAAATAAAAAATATCTTAAAGGGAAATTATTTGGGAAAAAATAGGGTTTGGAAAGGGAAAATATGGTAATTTTTGAATTAAAGATCGTAAATTGAGAAAGAAAGAATTGGCAACGCTGATTCCGATGGTCTAGATTTTTATAAATAGACAGTATAAACCCCATTTTCTCAAGTGTGTTATTCAAGTTCTTGTTATTACTAAGATTGAGTTGCTTTTATTAGACAGATCACTTTTGTTTTTCAAATAATATCCAAAACTAAAAATTTTAACATCATTAAATTCTCTTAACAGTTTTGAACAAGTATTACATTCATTAACAGTTCTGAACAAACGTCTCAGATCTTTTACCACTGCAAATATTTTTCCTCTAGTAACCAATTTAATTTATAAAAGTATTCTTAAAAAAAAGATATTATTTAAATTTTTACATTTTACAGTAACTACACATTTTGACAATACGGCAATACTAAATATTGATTTTTTCTCACTATTCTCATTATACGCTCTGTCTACCATATTGTCATTTTATTTCCTATACAGCCTTTTGTCGATATGATGAATTATAATTGACATTTGACATTTTGAATGAATGCGTTTATAATGAGGTGCTTTTATTCTATTTGTCCTTTCCATACACAAACATATACATAAATAAATAATTTTAAAAAACAAAACTGACTCTCTCTGAATACTCTTTTCAATAAAAACACAAAAATTGAAAAAGAGAAACAAGAAAAACCGGAAATGAAATTTATTTAAAAATATTTTGTATATGTACGTAATTTATACAAACACACACATATGGATATAATCATTGCTTTGTCATATATTATGGTAAAATGTGTGTACAAAAGCACGTTGTAATGAAAATGCAAACATTGAAGAAAAGCAATTAAAAAGTCTTTAAAAATATTTGTGGCAGCAAAAAAAAAA
Organism: Condylostylus longicornis; assembly: GCF_029603195.1. Classification (NCBI taxonomy): domain Eukaryota; kingdom Metazoa; phylum Arthropoda; class Insecta; order Diptera; family Dolichopodidae; genus Condylostylus; species Condylostylus longicornis. The sequence goes on from NW_026577982.1 coordinate 5,965,691, forward strand.
AAAAAAATTATTTTTGTTTTCGTTTTTTTACATAATAATTACGCTTTAAAAATTTCGTCCTATAGCAAAAACAAGAATATCCTTTTACTGAAATCATAAAAACTGCCAATAAAATAGCAATATTTTATATACAAAAATCATCTTTTTTTATTGCAGAAATTTTAACAGCAGATGAATTTAATTGTGGTCATATTTTAGTAGAACGAGATGAGAATTAAGGCTATAGCAATTTAGAAATTTGTTTTTTTTTGTTATAATCATTAGGAGACAATATTGTGGTTCATTAATGTCAATTTGTTCTTGTCAATGACTATTTAGAAGATTTATGTGTATAAGAATGAAAAAGATTGGGAAAATTCAACTATACTAGGAAAATTTTATCAACAAAGTTTCCCATCTTAAATATAAATTAAAACCAGCGAAATAAAAGTCAAAAAATTAAGTCAGTTCCTGGAAAATTTTCGACATTTAGACATTTCATTGCGAACTTGTGATACCTGTAAGAGGAAAAATATTGTTGTACACCATGTATTTTAAAATTAGCACACACATACTATATGAAATTTTAAATTATTCATTGCTTGAAGTGTGTGAAACATTTTCTAAATTATCCGAAAATTTCATAAGAAAATTCTTTGGTATACAATGGAAATTCGTTTGGTACGCTTCTGATTTTTTATAAAAAACTCCAGATTTTGTTAACAAGAAATTGTTAGAACAGTTTTTTTGTCAACAAATCTTGAATAAAAAAAAAAAATTTTATTTTAAGTAACACAATTATATTTTTGCACGTTTCAGTCTCACAACAAAATATTCACATTCGCAGTTTTGGGAGTGCATTTTTTTTTCATTTTCATTTCAGCAAAAAAATCATATGTAGAGCATTCCATTTTAAAAATCTCTTTTAATTTACTTAATTTACAGTAAATAAAAAATTGAAACAATAAAATAAAAACAATTTTTTTTAGAGCGCAAGTTACCTAGCTTCATACTTAATTTTTTTTTTCTCTTTTAATTATGAGTTTTTATTTTGTTTAATTTTCTGTTTTCTCTTTTTTTTTTGGATTAAATGTTGACATATATTTTCGCACTCTCTTTTTTTTTTTTTTATTTTATGACAGAAATAAAATTTGATTTCAATAAAATGAGGGCATAATTAAAAATTTCCTTTGAATGTGTAACATACTTGTATGTTTCTCTATGTTTTTTTTTTTCCACTTCAAAGAATCCTGAATCGTAATTATCATAATAAACTTGAAAAGAAATATAATGTATGTGTATATACTGAATTAATATTGTAAAAGGTAACATTGTAAAATAATTTTTAAAAAAAGAGAAATGTTGAATTGTATATTTTTAGGTTTTTTGTACATATAGTTCATATGAAAATATTCTGGACATAAAATTAAAATTTGATGATGTTCGCAAACTGAAATCTCAAATGAAATGACAAGTTACAAATGGAATCTATTAAAATTTATGACAAATACAAAACATTTACAAAATAAAGTTTTGGTTTTTACTGACTCATTTCTTTAGGCTTGGAATTTTTGATCAATGCTTCAGAAATTTTTGAAGAACTTCTTGTTCTTTTGAGAAAAATTGTACTTGGTTCCAAAAATTTGAATTATTGTTTGAAATTTTATATATATATGTATGTACACTTCCAAAATTTTAGAATCCAATTCAAAATCCTGTGAATTTTCTGATTCGGAAACTATAATCACTAATATCTTTATTAAAAACGTAGATTTAGGTTAAAGCTATTCAGAATTTTCTATTCTATTCCAAATAATTTCTAAGAAATTTTGCTGATTTCTAAATATTTTCGAGAATATTTTCCATAAATTTCAAAATTTTTTTCGATTTTAATTAAAAACTTCGCTTTAATTATTAGATTTTTGATTAATAATCAAACATAATATGCTATTGACAAATATTGTATATTGGTATACTAATATAATTTTAATGGATAGAATATTGGTAAAATAATTTTAATGGATTACAATTAGTGTACTAAGTATTGTGCAAAGCAGTAATTTCAGAATAAAATTACTAGGAAAAACTTCCAAAATTTAATAATAAAATTTATTTCAGGAAATAGAGAACAAAGCACGCATTAAAAATGAGGATACATTCGTAATATTATAGCAATTGAGAATAACATCGCATGAATTTAAAAATAAAATCCTATACTATATTTCTTGTAAATTAGCATACAATACAACATCCGCTTCTAAAATTTAACAATTTTAAATATAGTCAATTAAATTCTATTAGCGCACTCATTGTGTTTCTCTTTCAATTGTTTTTTTTTTCTTCTCTCATACTCAATTATAAAGTGAATACTCGTACATATATAAATAAAAAATAAAAAAAAAATGGCAATAAAAAATTTCATCTAAATCTATTCATCACAATTATAAACATTTCAAAATCTTTCTTTTCATTAAATATGTTTTTTGTTCAAAAGAAGAAAAAAAAATAAAATAATTTTTATCGTAATTTTCTTATTTAACAGCTAAACATCATCATTTCCATAAATCAGAACCATTCTGTACAGTTAAAATGTATAATTGAAAGTTTATTAAAGCATTAGAGAAAAATCAAAAAATTTTCTTTCATTTTAATTCAACTCTCTTCACCTCTCCCCTCTCTAATATAAAATTCTCGCTCTCTCTTTTCCTTTTTTTCCTAGCTACAAGCGACAACAGAGATTTGATTTTTGTTTTCTTTCCCTTATTTTTTTTTCTATTTCAATTCAATCCTAATTTGAAATGAATTCAAAAATTCTTGAAAATTATATAATAAATTCATTTTTAATATCATAAGAATTCATGATGACGACTACATATACAATAATAAATGATGATGATGATGATGATGATGATTATAATGATGATGAAATCAAATTACTTACCAACAGCAACAGCATTTATTTGCAATATTATAACAGAGAGAAAATAACAATCATAATATTAAATAAAAAAAAATCTAACTTTATTAATGACTTGAAAAAATATAATATTATGGGTTTTTTTTTTTTGCCTGTATAATTAAATATACTTATGCGTATACCAGAATGAAAATAATGCGAAATGTCAAAAATTATATACAAAATTATTATGGAGGCAAAAATAAGAGAAAATTTATACAAAATTAAATATTAAATATGTTTGTTTGTGCATTTACTTTTTATCAAACCACAACTACAATGATGACAAAATGGAATTGTAATAGAGATAGCAATAATACGAGTATAATAAAATTTAGAAAGGAGATGATATTGACTATTATACAATATTGATGATATTATTATATAGATGGTACTGTAATGATAATGGTTACTGATGATGAGTAAAAAATTAAAAATAAGACAAATTAGGGTATATAAAGTCATTAGTATATCTGTCAAGAATTTAAAACTGGAATTTATATTTCAATTTTATTCTATTATACACCTTTTTTTATGATTCATTGTCCATTTTATTAATTATTATTGTGAATAATTTTTTTTTTTTGAATTTTTTTATTAAAAAAATGATGAATGGAATTTGAAGAATTTTTGTTTTGTTTCAAATTAATTGTTTATTTAAGATTGAGAGTGTATAACACTTTATATCCTTTCATTTCATTATAGAATTTAGGCAGACAATATTATGTTTAATTTATTTCAGCATTTCGTTAGTATTTTCATATTTAATATACAACACTAATATTAAAACAAAATTCTTTAATTTTAGATTTTAAAATATTTTCTCATTTACAAGGGGACAAAAGAGCAAAGACATAATTTTTTACTTAAAATTCAACATTTTTTACATAAGAGTCTATAAGGAAAAGCAAAATCAAAAATTCAGCCAAAATCATAAAATTCAATAAATGATTTATAGTAGACAATTTTTTTTTTTTTGAAAAAACTGTAGCTATATAAGCAAAAATAATGGACTAAAATTGATTGATTGATTGAGGTGACAGATTGAGTAAGGATGACATATATAGAATGAAAAGTATAATAAAAAATGGTACCTACTTTGCCAGCACATACAATAATGACAAAAAAAAAAATCAATTCGTATGCCATTTCTGAACGATATAAGTGGATGGTTCTATACCACTAGCTAACCCTCGTATATTGCATGAATATAACCCTTTTTTGTTTAATATCTATTCAATATAATATTCAACAGTGGAAATAACAAAAAAAAATTTTCATTTATTCAATACTCAATACTTATTTTATGATTAGAAGTTATTCTCATTTGATAATATAAGATTTTTTTAAACATGATGCTATCTAAGTGACTTTATTCTATTATAATTATTCGAGTCCTCTGTTATAAGAATCTATCTTAAAGGATTTACCATTTTTACAAATATGTGACTGTGTTTTGCTCATGTCATGCTCATTTTTAGAAATTTATTAGTCCCACTTTAAATTAATTGTTTAATATTAAATACTAGATTGATTACACTATAAAATCAACGAAAACAATTAAAAATCGTATACGCATTTAAAACCGGAATTTCAAAAATTTGAATACATCCTTTTAATTTACAAAATTTTCGAATACGAACAACAAAAGAATTTTTTTGTTTAAACCAGTGAAAATGGCAAAAATTTACAATATGAGAATTTTTAAATAATAAAATAGGAAAAAATTTCCCGTTATTTCATTTTGTTAGTCAAGTTAATTTCCGAGAATTATTTTCCTGTAAAGCTTTTTCCCACCATTTTTTATTTTCTTCATTCACAATTTATATTTGTTTTTTTTTTTTTGTTATTTCGGTCACAAGAATACGCACTCAAACAAACTTGTGTATAATATTATAACAAGAAAAAAAAATGCAATTATGTATGTGTGTATGCACCCTAAAAGAATGGTATATATACTATCCACTATAAGAATTATGAAAATAATCAGGAAACTTTTTTTAGTCCTTTTATCAGGTCAACCATGTTAACTATAACGAATAACTTTTTAGAGCTTTTTTTTTTTATTTTTTTTCTTGTTGATGAAATGAGAAAAATAAAAATGTCAAAATCGGTTTATAGTTGAACAAAGAAATTGTAGGATATTGAAAGTTATGAGGACGTTTTGATAATGTTTTAGTGTAAGCTCTATAAAAATTTGCTAAAACCTGATATTTTTATAATTGTAATTTGTTAATATTTTTATATAAGATTTTGGGCAATTAAAGTAGTTTCATTAATAGAAATTTTTCGTTCTCTCCTTTCGCCACCAGTTCTGTTCCGCTCCTCCTTTCAACTCCTTCCTGCCCCTCCAAGTACTTAACACTATAAAAATTTCATATTTTTCTTTAAATTTTCATTAAGAATTAAACAAAAATAGAATTGTCAGGTTTTGACAAAATTTCAAGAGCATTGTATATGTTTACAGGTTGAGTGACCGTAATATTCGAATTATATAATTAATGGAATATATTCCATTAAAATTTCGGTTATTTAATTCATCAAATCAATAACTTCTATTAAATTTTCAACCATTTCAAATAAATTAATTACCGCTATGACTAATATTCTTCATACATTCTTTATCCTTAAATTTCTTTCAACTAATTTCGTTTTTAAAGCTCTTAGAGCCCTTGCTAATATTTACTCCACCCACATGAAATACATTTTTCATTCTTTGAAAATAACACGTAACATAGAAAAACTTTATGCTTAACTATTATGTTCATGTAGAAAGACAAAATTTATTGTTGTATAATCAAAGGATTTCTTTGACTTACATAATATTATACATAAAATAGGTAGGTAATACAAAACAAAAAAAAAACGAAATTTTGCACAAATTTTCTATGCATACAGCAAAAATATAGTATAATAAAGTACTTTGAGAAATCTTTTCCGATTCGTTTAGTAAAAGCACTGTGACAATTTGCTAATAAGGTTCATGAACATTTTTATAATGAAAGAAAAAAAAAAAAAACTTAAACATATACCAAGGATAATACTTTTTAACATATCCTTCCTCGTCATTTTCTAGTTTTTGTAACAAAACAAAAAAGGGAATTTCTGTTATGGTTAAAGGATTTTTTTTTCCTATTTTTTTTTTTAACAACCACTGTTTTTAATAAATTTTTGGTTCTAATTTCTTCCTCTTATTTTTGTAATTCGCTCATTTTTGTACATGGTATGTGAATATGGAAGCGCGGTAACACTTAAACTTAATGCATTTCCATGCAACAAAAAAAAACTACAAAATGTTATCCTGTCGAGTTTCTGGTTCTTTTTTTTTTATTTTCAATTTATTCCGCTTTCTCATATTGTTTTCCTCTTTTAACTTTATGTATAAATCTATGACACACAATTTTATCTCTATATCCTTGTTTTTATTTGCAAATCTACTATATCTACATAAAATTTGTGCTGTATGAAAATAATGGATGGTTATTGTTGTACACTACAATTTCATCTTTGTAATTGAAAAAGAAAAAAACGGAATTTTGTTTTTTTTTTTTTATTTCACCTTACGGCCTCACAGCAACACTGCACAAAAATTCAATTATTAAAGGAAACTGAATTTGTTTTTTTTTTTGAAATTTACAATATTTCAAAAGCAGTTTAACATTTCAATTACATAGCTTAAGTATTTGAATACATAGGAATGAATGTAAATAAATTGTTATGTATAAGGAAATATAAAGCATCCCTAGAAATATGCAAAATTTTCGTAAATATTTTTTAGTACTCAACTTTTCAAATTTAACACTCTCAATCTTTGATTCTATGTTAATAAACTTTCGAACTAACATTGTTTAACAAATTTGAGTAGGATAAAATTTTAAATATAATTTAATTATAAAAATGTCGCCAATATTGCAAAATTTCCAGAAATTTCAACATTTTCAGAAGTCATGAGCAGAACAGACTTCTGAATATGAATATTGAAACAGTAATTAATGCTATATAAATTTCCCAAATTATATTGCATGAAAAATTATTAATCTGCGTAGCAGTAATTCCATTTAAATTTAAAAGAAAAAATTCCTCAAACTCAGTTTTTTAAAATGAGTAACAACATTAATTAGCCACAAGGAGATGTTATTTTCATTATAAATTTTAAAATTGTTCACAAATCCAAAACATATTTTAAGAATACTTCAAAATTATTTTGTTAAAATAAATTCAGTAGAGATTCACTCATCCTGAAAAAAAGGAAGTAAACTTCTTGAAAACTGTTTTAAAATTCTTGTAATACAAACACGAACAAAATTTTATAATCACAAGCTAAAAGTAAAAAAAAAAAATGAAATATTCTTTTCCAATTTATTTTTTTTTTAATTTTTGTGACTCTTTCAACAGCCATTTCTAGCAGACATTGTTAAACGTAGCAATACAAAATGAAAAGCTGAAACAACTAAATTTTGTAAAGGTTGACAAAATCGTTAGAATAGCAAGAAAATTAAAACAAATGCAAAAAGTGAAGAGAAAATAAAGTTTCAAGAAATATCAGGAACAAAACTACAAAAAAAAACGATTTTTTGTTCCCCAGGATACAAAGGATGTAATAAAACTTAAAAACTTAAGGTAACATTTAATGCAACCAGCAATAGAATTTTAACTTCTCCGACTACATGTAAGAAAGACAAGCTTAATAAAAAAAAAAATCAGCAGGACATTGAAAAAAAAAGCAAAAATTTTTCATTTTAGAAAAACTAAAAGAAACTTTTATCCTCTTCAGTTATCGTGTTGAATTTGTCATACTAAGCTAGCAGAATAATATTGTAGTTCAAATATCAAGATATGGAGGGCTCTTTTCTGAAATAGCCCACTATCTAATAATGTTCACAATTTTATTGGAATAATAATTGTTACTATAATTTTAATCTTGAATAATTTGCTATCATAAAATCGTTAGTATCTATATGCTTAGTTTTATATCCTCATATACATATGTGTAGTTATACTCTTCTTATACTTGACTATTTCGTAAGTGAGTGACAAGTGACAAGATATTTTATGTCTTGAAAAATGTATTTTTTGTTTATTATTTTAAAGATTTCATTCATGGATTAAGTTGGATGAATTCATCAGGATCATCAGTTGAATGGGTGAAACATAATAACACTCTAATAACATACATTTATAATGAAAATGAAAAAAAAAACAAAGAAAAACAAAAAATAATGGTCAAAATAAGAAAAAAGCAAGAAGAATCAAAAATAGAAAAAACTGAAAAGTAAAACACCAAAAAAAGGCACGCTTTTTTTCCGTGTGAAAAGGACTTGCTTTTTTTTTTTGTTGTTGAGTCCTTAAAAATGTATCCTTATATATCATATTATAAGCCTATAACATTTTACAGATTACTTATAACATTTTTTCACCGATATTGTTGAATACAATAAGGGAAGTATTATTTCATCATTAAATTTTAGATTTTAATAGAAAAGTAAATGCAGGCTTAAGAGAAAACATCTTAATGCGGTCGTGGATTGAAATTCATTTTTGTTTTTAAATAACCACCATTTGAGAAAATTAATTAACGGTGAAAATTTCAGCTATTTCTACACTATTCTTTATCAATTGAATAAATTAAGATTTCATAGAAATAAGGTCATCTACGTGAAATGAGAAAGAAATGAATACTCAGATTGAATAAACAATTCTATCGACTCTATTCTGACCACATCAATTTTCATCACTCTTACTCTCAAGTCTACTGTATAAGTTATTTGTATGTGAATTTATTTGTTGTTTCTTGTTGAACACAAAATATTCTCAGATTCTCTTTGAATATTATTGTTATAGTATTCTCATATACTCGTACATATATGCGATAATTTTGTATTTATGTACATTTTTTAAAGGATAATGTCCTGTTGAGTTATGAATAGTGGGTTCTATGCTATTTCTTTTTTTTATATTTATTCCTTTTTTTTTATTTTATATATATAATATTATAATATATATACATACACACTTATATATGTAATATATAAATTTTATGGATGGCATTAATCTTAAAGAATAAATAACTTTGTGTTTTATGTGCTTCTCTTGTTATTATTTTCTTTCTCTCTCTCTCTCTCTCTATCTTTCTCTTTTCATTTCTATTTTCATGCATAAACACACATTCATTTCTATAATATTAATATTGTAGAATAGGTTAATATAACGGTTATTACATATTATTAAATGTATATTAACCAGGAACTTTTTAAGCAGGATGTTAAAGGACATAAAGAAAACAACATAAAAAAACAAAATGAGAATAAAAAAACAAAATAATAATAATGAAGAAAAACAAAGAAAATTTTAACATAAACAGCAACAATGACAACACATGACTTTTAATGCTTAAAAAGAGGTTCAAATCTATTTCGTAAAAATAAAGAAAATAAAAAAGAGAAAAAAAAAAGATCTAACAAGAACATAGAGAGTAAATGAGAAGAAAAACGACAAAGGATTTATGTAAAGAATTTTCGTTAGTATTTTGACATTACATTATGGTTGGCTACAATATTATTATGTAAATACAAAAATTCTATGTATATTTTTATATTTATAAAGGGTTAGTCAATGAGTACTCAAAGTATTTGTAACATACAAATTTTGTTTCAGTGTAATATTGTAAAGTACAATTTGGTATCGTAAATATAATTGGTATAATATAATTTTCTTGCGAGGTATGTAGTTCTTCCAATTTAATACAAATAACGGCTCATATTCGAGTATTAAGGCTTATATACTATTGAAGATTTTCAATATTCAACAAAATTATAGTTCAAAACTTCCACGGTTTTATATTTATTTCAACTAATGTTGCTTCCATCTTTCCTGCTAGAACAGTAAAGAGACCAGTTTATAATCTTCTACTCAAATAATTGAATAGTCTTATATTTTGTATAATGTGTAGAATAATTTTACAACACAACATGCATGATTTTATAATAAAAGGATGTTGTAATAATGTACCTGATATTTCATAATATTAAAGCATATTATTTATATGAAATTACTTAATTAGGATACATAAGAAAGGATAATCATATGAGTTTTACCATACCTACTCACATATTGTACATTATATAGGTTTGTATGTATAACAATAAAATATATATGTATATAGTATATTTATTTATTACAATAAATTATTTTGACTTAAGATTTTGGATTATGGCATAGGACATTTTTTATTTGTTAATTTTTGTTTTTTTTTTTTTTTCGGGATAATTTTTTCCTTTTCACTTCTATTAAATAATATTATGGATATGAAAATAAATTAATATTAAAGTTAGCATGTTTTTCTTTTCTTATTTTGTTTTTTTTTTCTCTTATATCTTTTTAAAATTTACATTAGTATATATTAGTGACATATTGAGAGTTTTAACCGCAAAATTGTCCCAAATTAAGGATATTAAGAACACACTTGAATAAATTTTCTAATTTAATTAAAAATTTCTTTTACATTTTTTTTTTGTAAAACCTTTAAAACTGCTGTAATTAATTAAAATAAAATTATATTTTAATGCATAGTTAAGAAACAAGATGTGATTAAAGGAATTAATATGATTTATTCCTGTTGAATGCTATACTCGTACAAATACCTTTGATATTCCTCGTTACTTTTGTATTTAGCAGTTGAATTTAACAGACGTAATGTTAGTAAACAGCCTTATTTTGTAATGTTTGCTCTATACTTTGCTGAAATACGCAAAGAAGTTGAATCTATTATCAATTAATACTGAAAACAAACCTCTTCTTAAAATCTTTAAATTTCAGCTTTATCTTAATTTTTACAAATATTTCATATTTGTGTATAACAACGCACATGCTAAATATAATATGTATTAATAAAAATTTTAAACATAGTATAAATTAAAAAAATTTTAATTTTATGTAAACATACATGATCTCGCCCTCACAATACAAAAAAAAAAAATGTTTGCTCGTGTGAAATAATTAAGAAAAAAAAAATTAATAAGAAAACCGTATTAATTCCCTAGATATGCGTAAAGGATGATGAACCATATATACCATCGCATTTTATAATGAGCTGCAGAAAAAAAGAAAAACAATTTTAGATCAAAAGATTTTCTTTCTATTTTTTCTTGTAATTATAAATCATTAGTATATATAATTAAAAATTCTCATTATCCTTGAAAAAGAAAAGTTGATTCCTTTTGATGTCCCCATTTTAAAATTCTTAGTTAAAATATTATTTTTTAAAAATTAAAAATAAATTTCTAACCCAATTTCTTATTTATAAAAAAAATATTAAAATATTGTCGATGAATTTTAACAAGAATTAGTATAGAATTGACCTTGTCAGCTTTATGCTAATACATATACGTACAAATTAATATATGTATATTTTGTAATATGCGTCGAAATTGTCATTTGAATACACAGTCCCGGATGAGTTTCACTCAAATAGTGAACTTCCTTATTATAAAATGGTCAGTGTTTGTGTTTGAATTATTATCAAAATTATATAACAACTTGCCTTGATCCTATATGTAGCAAAGAACTGCAATGATTCTATAATTGTAAGTTCCAGTAATTTTATTAAGTAAGTATATTAGTTAAGTGTTAAGATTTTGAATCTGAGCAGGAGTATTATTTATAGCTTTATTAACAGAGTCTTATATTTTTAACATCACCCAAAGAACCGATCTTTTATTTTTAATTTTATATAGGTACCTATATTGCGCTTCTTTTTCCTTGCAGATGAAGAATTTATTAAAGAGTATGCTCCTTGGAGCGTGATTTCGTAAATTCAACTCTAAGGGGTTTTCCAGCATTATCTTGTTTAATTTAAGGTGATTGCCTCAATTAGTCTTCAAAATTAATTGTTATATGCTTGAAAATGTAAAATATTTTCTATTCCAGACCTCTCTAATAGTTGAAAACCAAATAATTGTTTTCATAATAAGGAATAAAACCGAAAATTTTGTATAAAATTTAAATATATCAATATTTACAAAGATAAACATTTTATTACACTTAATAAGTATTCACCTTCATGACAATTAGAGAAAAAATTTTAAAAACAGTTTCATTTCTTTTTGATTTATATATACATAAAAAAGAAATTATTCCCCCAACATCAAACACTGAAATTATTTGTATATACATAAATATATATTATTTTTTTTGATTAATTCATTAACCCACTAAACCACAAAAACTAAGAAACTTGAAGAAAATTTTTTTTGTGCTCCATTTATATACGCGATATTTATTATAATAATCCTTGCAACACCACAATAATATTGTACTCACTTGATTTTTAATGAGAACGAATATTTTAATAATAATTACAAGTAGATTATTTCAATATTTTATACAGTGTTGTAGGCAATGTTATGATAATAAATTTACTCCATATATTATAATATGTCAAAGGACTTTATTAATATATACATATTATAAGGATCAAGTAATAAATAATATTTTTTGTTTTCTTATGTTATTTGAAATACTTAAATTTTGTGTCGTAAATAATGTCGACAAGACGTATTTTATGGAAAATTCAATTGATTTATTTTAGGTTTTCTTAATTCTTTATATATTTGGCCATTTTACAATATTTTTTCAATGAAATTTGTAATATTGAAAATAATATTTTAATTCATAATTTATATATCTTGTGTCTTAGTAAGATTTATTATTGTTTTATTACTTTTATACAGGATGTTTCGCATAACCTGACAAATAATTTCAGGGATGATTCTATGATCAATTTGAAACAATTAAAAAATTTGCATTTTTCGTATGTTTTCTCGTCAAAACTATGAGAGATAGAGGAAAATATTTTATGGGTTAACTTTTAGGTTATATCGATAAAAAACGCAAAAAAAAATACTAACACAAATTTTCTAGAAAATTCGAGTTTTTAAAAAAAAAATTTCGAAAAAAAAACAAAAATTCGAAAACTATGGCTTAGATCAAATTGATTGTAAGATCAAAAATAAAAGGCAATCAGTTTCCTGTAAAATAAATTCACAACGGTAACTCTATGTCTCGTGGTTCCGAAGTTATAATCGTTTATTTATACGCAAGAAGAAACTGGTATCTTATTTTTTTCAACAGACTGTAGGTCGCAAACGGGTATATCTGCAATCATCCCTGAAACTATTTACTACCTTATGTGAAACACCCTATACAGTACATCTATAATTTATTACATTTTATAAAATATTGAACAAATGATTCTGGATTTTTTTAAGAATTTATTTATTAATATATTGCATATAAATATGAAGGTGTCTTAGAATTTAGGGTTAGTATGTATAAAAATTATTATAATTTACAGCATTTATAGTCCTTGTTCTAATAATTTTTTTTATTAGAAGTATTAACAATAAAAATCTCAAAGTAAAACAGCAATTAATTTTAATTATGAATAAGGATGAAATTATAAATTTCGTAACTCACGCCACTTTATTTTGTAACCTCCATATTGACCATTTTTATAATAGTGCCTCATCATTCTTTATTTTTTACAAATTTTGATAATATTTTAATTAATTTTTAAGTAAGCTCAATTTTTAAATTAAAATAAATCTGAAATATTAATTTTTTCCATTTCTTTTCAGGTAAGTCCCATTAAGAGCTTTGAAAAATAATGTTAATTAATGAATTTTAAGTAAGTTTTTATTTGAATATCAATTAATTTTATTATATAAATTTCAATGTTACAAGTATATGTCATTATAATTTGCAAGTTTTTAATAAAACAGTATAGTTTTCCAGTTTCAATTTGAATATACATTAATAGACTTTATTAATTACAGTATACCTATATGACTTATGCGAAATTCTTATTAATTTAAAATATTTCGACTAAACCGTATTTACTTAAATATTTTTATATTGGAATTTGGGGTTTTCAAATTATAATAACGATTGTAACACAAGCAGACTAAATCATTCCAACATAAGAGGTTGTTATTTTTATGTTATCGGAGTTCATTTTAGAATATTAGAAAACTTATTAATGCCAATTCGTCATTAACATTTAAACAAATTATTCTCGTCCTTCATGTCTCTCCTTATACTCGTACATATAAAACAAATTCAATGAACTCATATAAGAGGAATTCATTAATTTACCATTTTAAAAATTTTTTTTCATAACTTAATCGAACAACTTAAAATTTATATTGCTATATTAATCTTAATTAAATTACAACCACAATAATTTAAAATTTAATCAATTTAGCTCTTTTAATTTATTTAAATATTTTTAAAATATTTCATATTTATAACATTTTTTTATGAATTTAATATTTTTCGAATATTTATTTATTAATATACTCGATAAAATTTTATAACACCCTTAATTCTTTTATTCACTTCTTCTTTGTATACCTTATATTACATGAAAATAAGAACGAATATCAATAAATATCCTTTAAAGATGATCATCTATCAATTTTCCTAATAATATAGAAAAATATTATTTATTTAATCTTATACTAATTTAATAAATTATTAATCTTGCAGTTATAGTTGCAAAAAACACATAAATATTTTATTAACATTATTATTATTATTTCTTATATAGAAAATTTAAAAAAACTCTTAAACAAATTTAAACGTTCCAAGCAGCAATTTTATAAAAATATTATTGAATATAACAGATATGAGTATATTAATATTAGCATTTGTTTGTGTACATTTTCTATTTATGAAAATAAAAGTATACGCATTATATGTTGATGAAAAGAGTTTTCATCTCTCTCTGATAATCTCCCTAAATTATCATTAAATCTTGAAAATAGTACAAAAATTCTGAAATATCCTGAGAAATATTCTAAAAATCTATAATCATATAAACATATACTACATATTATATAACACTTTTATACTCTTCGTATTTTGATATTAAAAATTCCCATAACTATAATAAAATTTTCCATTTAAATAATGATATTTCGTCTTTCTTACGTCTCCAAAACAACACTTAAATAATAACAAAATACAAAATAATAATAATAAAAAAAAAAAATATGAAATGGTAATTTTACCATAAGGTGCTTGAATCCATTTTTACTTAAAAATTAAAGAAAAAACAAAAATAAGAACGAATTCAATACAAAAAAAAAATTCTTGTTATTAAAATTGAAAAAATGAAAAGCAACGAAAATAAACAAAACACTAAAAATAAGCAAACAAATAAAATTACAAAAAAAGAAAATGAGAAGAAAAAAACCGAGAGAGGAAAGTGTTAATACACTCGCAGAATGAAATTAATGAAGTCATTTTCTTTCAAGGATTATTTTGTTTGAAATGAAAAATTGTAAAGAAAAACAAAGATAAAAAAAAAACGAACAAACACATAAAAAATTAAAATATAAGGAAAACAACAACAACTAAATTCATAAAAAAAAAAACAAGAAAAAAATAAAAAAAAAACTTCCAACCATTTGCAAATGTAATTTATTTAATGGTATAAAATTTCCGGTTATCCTTTTTCACCCACTTTTAGTGTTACACTACGGTTTTTTTTCTTTAATTTTTTATTATTATTTTTTATTTTTTAATATTAATGGAATACAACGAAGTTTTCCATCTGTGAAAATAGTGCTATCATTTTTCAAAATTTTAATATTTTTCATAATTTTTATTTTTTTTTGTTTTTGTTTTTGTTGGGATTTTTAATAGTTGAAGAAATTTTTCGTATTAATGGAAAATAATTTCATTTTAATAGTGTTGATGCACACATTATATATACATTAATTAAATTTTTTTTTCCGTATGCAATATTATTCGTCTCTTTTTTTTTATAATTGCAAATCCTATACAATTAAGGATTAAAATAAGGGAAATGCAAGATAAAAGCAATTTAATTTCATATGTTTTTTTATTCTTAGAATAAAAAAACATATTAATTTTAATAAAATTACTATTTCCCATTTTAGTATTTATTTTAAATGAATTCTGTAGTCCATTTATCTTTGGTTAATTAAATAAATGACAGAGTGTATTTTGTATAAGTTTAAGTGAAAATCAAATAATATTTTCATTAATCAAAATAATCAAATTCGAGTCTTATATTTAGATACATGAATATCTCACTAATTACTTTTTAGCACTTTTCCAAAAAATTTTTGAAAAAAAGTGCTTATTAGTTTCACTCTGTCCGTCCGTCCGTCCGTCCGTCCGTCCGTCCGTCCGTCCGTGTGTCTGTTTACAAAACTTCTACACCCTGGAAGATAGAAAGCTGAAATTTTGCACGTACATAGATTTTTACTAGAAACTTATTTTCGTAGAACAAAATTTTTATCTATCTCCCCCTCTTTAGAAATTATACCCCCCCGAAACCCTAAAAATGCCATTCTTTAACTATTTAGTGCAATGAAACCATAAGGATTTTTCAAATTTTGCAAACGCAGAAAGGCAGTGGCTTGCTTCCCCTAGCGGGGTATACTAAAGGTTAACTTTAGAAAAACAAAATGGCCGTTCAAATTTACCGTTATCTAAAGTCCGTTTTTTTCAAATTTTTGATGTCGTTTATTTTCTAGACCCCAACCTGTAGAAGCTTGAAATTTTATGGGCTTTTAGACATTAACAAATAGTTCATTTCGTTGGAAGAAAATTTGTTTCCATCTCCTTCCCCTCTCAAGTTATTGCCTCTTGAAATTTGTAAAATTTGAATTTTTGACACCTTATATTTCCGAAACCGCAAGCTTTTTCAAATTTCTATAAACACAAAAAGCTAACGGCAAATTCCATGACATTAAAAAATATAATTATTTTTCTTAACTCACATAATTAAACCTTAAAATCGAGCATTATGTTAACTCCACTATATATTAATTTTTGCTTTATTTCAAAGACTGCATAAATCGTTGATCCTAAATATATGCAATCCTAGAAAGAGTTTTGTATATGAATGAAAATAATTTTTAGAATGTGTGATAGGTATACATAGACTGTATTTAAAAGAAGAATTTTCACTTGCTGAAGGGAAAAGTGCTACAATACAAACCATTGGTTTGACCCAACTTTATTATTATTGCATTTTGAAATATTCAATTAAGTCTCTAATGCTTCTGAAAATTAATTATTACGCATTGAGTCGAGTCATAATAGCACCGAATTTTGTATAATAAATTATAATTCTAATGATGAATTTTTATTTAATATTTTAAATTTTTTGATGTAGTTTATGAAAGTTCAAGTGAAAGACCTTCAAAAATTTTATTTCTATTGGAAGGATTCTATTGGAAGTATTCTATTTTATTGGAAGGCCTATGGAGTGATAGAATGTAAAAATGATGATCCGAAGCAACGTGACGGAATACGTCGCAATGAACAGAAAAACAGATCTGACATTGGGCATTCCTTCATTCTTCAAACTGGCTTTGACTGTCATATTTCCTGAGCTACCAATAAAAATGTACAAATTATACGATTTTTATAAATTCCAACCTTTATGAAGGCCTCATTATTCAATAAGCATCATTCGAAAAGCAAAACAAGAAAAATATAGAAAAATTAATTTATACTCACACTCTTAATTCATATATAGCACAATCTCGCGCTCTCTCTCTCTGTCTCTAACTCTCTCTCTATAATAATAGTAGAAAAAGAAAAATTCAAATAATTCAAAATAAAGAACAGATGCTTCACTATAATTTATGCTCGCTTTAATAATTATTAAGAGAAATTCTTTCTCTTCCAATAACTCTCGTAACTTTTAAAGTAACTACCCTGACTGAAACTCTAAAAATTTAATAAAAAATGCAATAATACAAAAGTACTAATGTTAAGCAGTATAAATTTGAATCATCACATAATTGCACATACAATTTAACAAATAATTTTATAAAACAAAAATTGAAATTAAATTTTTTGAAAGGAATTTTCAAAATCATTTTATGTTAAACTTTTTTAGCAAAAATTCCAAAAATATTTAAAAAAATTAGAAATACTTACTTTAAAATAACTTTCTTTTTTTTAAATAAATTTTGATATCTCAATAATAATCTCAGTATAGTCATTATTCATAATTTACTTTCAAGGACACAATCAGATTTTTACAAATTCAAGTACAACAAACGATAATTTCATTTGCGAACATTTTATATTTTTGTTACCAGTCTATAAATGAACGTGCCTATGTATTTCTATATCACCATTTCTGGGTACTTTTATATATGTACATAATAAGTTTAATATACTTTCAATAATAATAATAATAATAATCAAAAATAATTGCATCTAAAATTTATAATAATAATAGCGATAAATTTAAAAAATAAAAGAATCTTAGAAAAATTTTAAGAAAGGTAAGCATAAATATCAATTGATATTGTCATCCTCTATAGCTATACAGTTTTCATTTTCGCATTTATTTTCGATAAAGAGAAAGGAAAGATTTTAATAAATCATTAAGCACATCCTTTTCTTATTTTATTTTTTTTTTCAGTTTTGTTCTACAATAAATATTATGAGTGTCCTTGCACATTTAAAGAAACAAACAAAATAACAACAGAAAATTAAGGACTCGGAAAAATATTTTCTTTGGTTACACGCTTCTTAGAACTGTGAATTGTGAAACCCTAATATTAATAATGTGCAATAAAGCTATCTTTTCTCTTTTATATTACAATTATTTTCCAGACGATTTACAAATTTTTAAAGTGAATTGACTTGATATTTGATATCTTAATAATTATAATGGCATTTGTGTTTTTGTACTATGAGGAAAATAAAACGAGGCTATTGCAAGAAAATTTATTTTCATGAAAACTATAAGATTGTCTTCAATTTTTTTCAAACAATTATATTTAAGTTCTGCACTAAAATCAATTTGAAGTAATTATTAATAACAGTATTGAAGACTAACAACTTAGTGCTACATACAATTACTGCGTTGTTTAATATAAAATTTTGATATTGTCTCATATAGACCGTTCTATTTACAGCAAATTTTTCTCCAAGCAGAATGCTTGTAAAATATTTCATCCTTAAATATTATCTAATTTAATCTTAAATATTATTATACACACACAATTTTTTATTATACAAAATTTTTAATTAACAATAATTACCAATTAAAAAAAAAAATTGTTGGTTTCATTCACATTCAATAATTATTAAAGCTAATCAAATTATAAAATTAAAATCAATTAAATAAAAAATGGAAAAAAAAAAGTTATTTAGCCAATTGATAAAAACTACACATACAGACAACCCTAATTAGAAATTATGGATCAGAAATTTTATAGATTTAAAATCGAATAAATCCACATTTTAATATTTTCGAGGAAAATATTTGGAAATTATTCTATTAAAATATTTTTAAACTCCATGAGCTTAGATAAGTGGATGTGTTCTTACAAACAGATTTTTCAAGAAATTAAGAAATAAAATGGCCTCAAAATGTTAAACTTAATAAAATTCAAAATTTAAAATCAGCATTTTTGTTATTTCTTTGAGTTTTGTTAAAATTTAAGATTAGATTGTTCTCAAACTGGGATCTCTGACCTATGGTTATTGTAGAAGGAATACTAAAACGTTAAACGTATTGCGAACAAAAAGTTAAGGCGACTGTTTCAGACAACATATCTGCTTTTAAATACGCCTCAGGCCAACATGTAAATCTGTGTGCCTGGTAATTTTCGACTTCTTATCAACAATGTTGTTAAACTTACATATTATAATGTGGAAATATATTCCTTAATTACTCTTACATTTCAATTATATTTAATCATAGTAATTGGCTTGCTGCAGACACCAATTCTGCAATCATTTCGATTTGAGTTATTAAATGAGAAAGAGTTGCTGGAACTTTCTGGTTCTACAAAATCTAAGCATCATTTAAAGCATCTACTTTCAAATTAACTTTATCTGTTAAAATTCATAACATAAAAGGCAAAAAATCTAAAACAAAAAATTTCTCATTTCATTTAATTATATTGGTTGAATGAGCCACAAATGAATACAACTAATTTGTTCATATGCTGATTACTAATAATTGTATAAAATTTGAAAAAAAGAACAAAACGAAAACATTAAAATAATTGTATCTCTTTTAAATAATGAAAAAAATTTTTTTTTAGAAATTATTTAAATTCCAATTAAAATAAAATATAAAACTTGTTAATTAACAAATATTGGATTAAATTTGATATACCTTGGTCTCTTGACATGCATAATACAAATTAGAATCATAATAATTATAAAATGGATACGATAATTTTCAATATTAGAAAATTGAATTTTCAAATTAGTTTAATTTAACAAAAAAACATTTTAGAAATCTCTTATGAAATTAGAAATTAAATTTAAATTTTAATTTAAATGATTAGATAATTTTATAGGTTTATGATTGCCTGGGTTAAAAATTTATTTTATTGCTAAGGGATGAAATTTTTACTGCCACAATATTGTTTTCAAATAATTAAGAGAAAAATTTAATAAATTAAGAGAAGCAAAAAAATGTTCCCAATTAGCAATATTTTCTCAGCTCTTTAAAGTATACCGTAAATTAATTTACAGAAATGAATCCAGATGCATAATAATCATGTTTTCAATTCAGGAAAGCAACGCTTTCATTATTCGTAAAATATCTTAGTTAGTCTAATTTGATTAGATGCTTTTAATAGAATCTGCATTAAAATCCCAACATGGCCACATCTTTAATTATTATTATTCAATAAGACCGCTTACATTTTATTCAATCTCTTTGGATTTATTTAATTTAGCTTAGTTTTATTGATTCTTTAATCACACAATAATTTTTTAGTTTTATGTATAATACTTTTCAAATATTTCTATGGTATTTTCCAAAAAATTAGCCAATTTGAATATTTTTTCCTTTTCATTTCATTTAAGCATTTTTAGTATGGGAAAATTTTTTTATTGTTCATTAGAAGAGAAACATCTGCGTTTTTTACACAGCCTTTCTTCCATTTTTTTTTCATAATATTAACCATAATCGCAACCAATAAAATTTATTTTGATATATTACCGACTCCATTGCAAGAATGCACTGAATAAGGTCGGTACAGTGATAGCGTGAAGAAGATGTATTCCTATTTATTTTCATTTAGCATTCTAAGAAGATCCAGTCTGATATATGTATACTTTTATATTTTAAATTCTGTTGAACCAATTTTAATGAAAATTAATAACTATATGTGGATTTTTCTGCAGCCATGTGAAGAATGAACGAATTTTTGTGGCAAATCAAAAACAGATACTGTACATTTAACCCATTGATTTTTTCATTGAAATGATGAGGTTCCAAAAATTAAACTTCCATTATCGTAATCAAATTTTTAATAAAATACTAATACACACCATATATGGTCGGTTATGTGCTGATCTCATCCGAATTTCTGATAATACATTTTTAAAACAAAATTTTTATATGCAAAATACTAAGAAATATTTCACAAATTATTTTAAATAACTGTATAGTAAAATTTAATCATCCGTTAATGTTATGTCTCAAAAGATGAAAAATTTTCAGTCGAAAGAAGCTTAAAATTTAAATTAAAATCTTATTTATTCATCCATGCAATACAAAAATAAAATTTAAAATCTCTAATCTGAAAAATTCAAACTATATTTTTAGTTTTTAAAATTTATTTAAAACCCCATCCTTATGTATGCTCTTACATGTTATCTAGATGTGCCTATAGTGATTATATCCCAAATCTTTAATAACACTAAAATTTTATTTATAAATTTATGCTATCATTTCTCAATAACTTATAACCAAATTTAATATTCTTTAATTGAAATTAAGGCTATTACAGATGTTTTAGAACTAAAATTTAATGGCTATATAAGAAGAAATGGAGCGTATATAAAAGAACATTTTTTAATCACAGCGTGAGATTTCGGTTACACAAATACTAAAATAATAAAGAGGTACTAATTTTTTTTTTTTTGAGAAATTTCTCTTTTAAAAAGGTATTTTTTTCTCTTTATGTTGCTAGATGTTTTAAGAAACACTTATTCAACATTTTGTACCTTATTTAACTTTATAGTGAATTTGTTATGACTAAAACAGTTAAAAAAGTGTGACTGGATTGAACAAGATATCGAAAATTGGCATCGGGAATTTCGGTAGATTCTTTAAGAGAACCGGGTGGCTCTTATAATTCATCTGAAATCGTACGTTCAATTACCTTGTAACCACAGGGTAACAAAACACCACCTTTAATTTAATCAGAAGGCCATGGACCCGCTGCACCGGCCACGACAAACATCCAACTAATAAAAACAGTTAAATAATTTGTTCTTTTATAAAATAATTTCAAAAATATGTTGCAATATCTATTGTTCTGCTATATTGCATTTAGGAAAACATCTTGTATTATAAATATTGTTAAATTTGCGTTACGCAATTTTAAATTTCAATGCACTAAATCAAAGCAATTCTCACGAGAATTCATGAAGTTATCAAATCAATTCTATAAAGTTATTAAATTTGGTATACTTTAAATTTTTATAGAAATTTTTAATGTATCACTGCGAAATTAAATAAAAAATTTTTTTTTCTTTTCAACATTTTTTACAACGATTTTCCTTGTGCCTATACGCAATTTAATTTGCTTTTACCTATACATACCTATTTTTAAATAACTTCATTTATTTTGGCTATTTTAATTTTCCATATTTCATAAATACAGAAACAAAAACAAAAAAAACAAAAACTTTATTACATTTCTTACCCAAAACCCAACACAAATTTTTCTTCTTCATATTCACATTTCTCCCACGTCACATTATTTGTTTTTGTTGTTTTTTTTTTGGTTAATTTTCTAATATTTATTCACATTCACTCTAAGAAAATAAATTCGAACAGAAATAACAAAAAAGAGACACCCAACCACAAGCACAAGTTTTAATAGACGAAAATTGTGATTATTTTTTTTTCTTGTTATGATAAAAATGAAAAATAAGAAAAATTTCCCTGTGTCCCCCCTCCCCCCTCGTATATTTTCCAATCTTGATCGTTTCTTATAATTTTTTTATTTATTTTTTTCTTATACTTTTTTATCTTGTATCCGGCGGTTGTCGTTTAATAACCAACTACTAACCCAAAATTATCAAGAATTCCACTTTTTTTGTGTATTTTGTTTTTCTTTACTTTTGCAAACGAAAACAAATTATGCCGCCAAGGAGGTTTTTTTTTGTTCTTTTTCGCATTTACATTCTTCTTATTTTACTTTTTAATTTTGTTCAACTGGCTTTTCCTAACTTCATCTTGTTGTTGCTTTTTCCATTTTATGTTTTTGTTGCTACTACTGATGTTGATGTTCACATACTGTTCAGCATAATTTCTTCGATTCATATTCAAATTACCTACTCTCAAGTTTCATATAAATTAAGTTTTAACCGGTATTAAATCACTTACAGCAACCAACAGAAAAAAATTAAAAAATGAAAAATAAAAGAGAAGATTGAGGAAGAAGAAGAAAAAAAAAGCACAAAAAATTTTAAGTAAAAAATTGAGAGGAAAAAGTATAGCAACAATAAGCGACAGAAAATAAATTTTCTCTTGCTACAGAAAATAATTTGCATATATATGTAAGAAAGACACATACATTATGTGTGTGTGTACACATTAAAGAAGAGACAACAAGTAAATAATATAAGATGACAAGCACATATCCTTTAAAACATACTTGCATATATACATATATATACATACATATATATGTATATATTATAAATTTTCATTTTTTAATGCAGTTGCTTCTGTTTTCCTTGCGTCGCTTTGCTAACCTACACACAAAAAGTATGGAAAAAAAAACATAAAATCATTACCCATCTCACCCCAATGATCCGGTTGAAATGTTAAATTTTTTGGGGTGAATTTAATAAAATGTAAATTTACATACACATGTTTATGGATAGACACACATTCTTTATTGCTACAAACATATTATATACTTCACCCAAAGTATTTTTCAAATTACTTTAGTTGCGTTGGGGGAGTGAGAAATTGCAGAAGAAAGAGAATATTATGGGAAGATGAAGAATATCTTTTGATCTTTCATAATTTATCTCACATCTTCACTTAAAAACAAAAAAATTGTAATAACGAGAAAAAGAAATTCCCATTTTCTCAATTTTCATAAAAAAAAATTTTCATTCTTCTATATCTTATTTTTCAAATACATCATAATAAATAATGTAGAAAGTTAACTGTATAATTTTGGTTCACATTTTATTGTCTGTGCTGTGTAGGTCCTTTTTGGTATTACAGGAGAAATAAATGGGTTTTTAAAAAAACAAAATTTAATATTTCTTTGATTTTTTTTAAGAAAGAAATAAAAGATGTAGTTCAATACTAATGGAAATTGTGGCTACAACTAGAGTATTTATATCCAAAAAGTATTTTATAATTATTTATTTAACTGTACCAATAGTACATATACCATTAAAATGTTACTTATGCTGCAATTTTCGTTTCTGTTATTATTCCACAATATTTCCTTCATATTACAAAGATTATTAATCTGTAATCACTCAGTTACTCCTGAGTGCAGACGCCACATTTAAATACAATTAAATAATTAATAGTGTTATAAGCAAATAAGTATTTAATGTTCGATTTCTTGTGCAAACTCTTATTTACAGAGTTATTTACAGTAACCCTATAAGTATGCAATTTTCATTTATTATAAGAATTACTCTTTTAAACTCATACCTAACTAATTAATTTATATTTCAACTATAAATAAAATTATTACGAGAGATTTTTGAATATTTTAAAGTGCATTTAAAAAAGTACGAAACAATAAATTTATTATAAACAATTTAAAACCAATAAAATATTTAAGAAGAGTGTACTGGTACAAGATCTAAATTACTAGATATAAAAAATATAAATTATGATTCTGACCTTCCCAAATACGTTAGGCGGGATGCAAAACTTATGAATTGAATTTTGATTTGCCATATTACTTCCTACTCAACTTATTTTAAATTAAAATAAAGCTGAACAAGTTCACCTTAAATATTTTAAATAAAAAATTGGACAATTTTATTAACGACGATATTTTTGACATTTCTATACCCCTTATATTGATCAATAAATACATTAAAATAAAAAAAAATTTTTTTACTCTCTCTCAAGTTCCGTTCAAAAGTAATAACGGATATTCTGAATTACCTATGTTATTGATCAAGGGTACAATTTTCTCAAAGTAAAGGAAGTAAGCGAACAAAATACTGCTCTCCCTCCTTCTGCTCCTGCTCCTACTCCACCGCTTCCTACTTTTACATTCTTGTCTCAATATACAATATGCTTTTATTTTTTAAAGAAGAAGAAGAAGAAGAAGTAAAATGAACGAAAAATAATACAATAAATAAATAAGCTCATTCAATCCCTTTAAAAAATCGTTATATTTATTTTGCCGTTATTATTATGGCTCTAATTTTTTTCAATTTTCATGTTTTCTTTTTGTTTTTCTGTTTTTTGCCTTTTCTTCGAAATTATATTTATAGCGTGTATATCACTAAATAAAAAAAAAAAGTAAGAATTTTAGAAAAAAACACGTACCATTTTTCACATCATAAATATGAAATTGGAGCAAACATCTTTTTATTGAAGCGAATGAAATTGAAAACGAAAGGATGAAAGAAAGAGGAAAATATTTCCTGTTTCATACTCTTCCCGCATCATCTATAAGAATTCTAAAATTTTATAATATATTCTAACACCAGAGAGCGCAGTGAAAATTTCTAAGAAAAATGTCTTTTTTTTTCGTTTTCTTTCTTTTTTCATAATAAGGTATATAGTAAGAGTATTTAGAATACTTGGAAATTATTACAAAATAAAAAATATTTTTGAAAATTATATTTTCATTCAAAATAACTCATTAGATAATGGGACCGTAAATTACGTATATTTTGCTTAAAAAAATTTTTTTTTTTATGAACAGGGAATTTTCAATTTATAGAGAATTATGGAAAATAATATGAAAATAATTTATAAAAAATAAGAAAATATTTTACGCAAACGCTAACAAAACCTCGCAATTTTTGCATAACATGATTTTATAAGCTTGAGCATTTCTGTTCTATTCTGTTTTCTGAAAGTTAATTGATTTAAAAATCGGGAAACAAAATTGTTGCAGGTTAACTGACAGCACATAATAGTTCTAGCATAATTGATATAGAGCCTTCCGTCGAGTATCTCAACTAATGGATTAAACGTTAAAAGAATTATGAAACTCTCTCCGCCATAGATTTCTGAAAAACAATTGGAAAATATTTTCTAATTTGAAAAAATCTTAAAAATCAAAAAAAAAAAAACTTGTTACCTTAATATTTATAATGGAATCCCAAAAAAATTGCTATACAATTTGCAAATTACATATAAATATTACGTAATTAGAAAAATTTTCATGTGAACAATGTTGTGATTACAAAATCAAAAAGTGACTAAATCAAATTTTGTCATTTTTAATTTTATTATTAATTCAAACTTCTCATAGCCTTTTCAATCTTGTGCCATAAGATTTATTCAAAATTTCATCTCTGTGTTTATGATTAAAAGTAATAGATGGAAAAATTTTCAAAAATGAAAGCTGCGAATCTTTGAACTCAATTTACTTGGAATATGATTTTTTGATATTGCAACATTTTCTTACAAGCAAACAATATCAAATTATGGTCTCATTTCGTCTATTTTCAAAAAAAAAAAAAAAATTATGTAAATTATGTTAAATTTGATGTAGCTACTTGTATTTAAAAAAATAAAAATGGCAGATAAATTGTAAATAATGACTGCAAATTACATAAATTTTCTATTACATTACGTGTTTTTCCTTTTTTTCTTATTTAATATTAGATCCGTATTATGTCCGAAAACGCACATCATACCATTCCAAAAAAAAAAAATTTTCTTTTTTTTGCATAAATTGACGACGAACAAAATTTTTTTTTTTTGTTGGTACCAAAACAATTTACAAAAATTTTCTTAATTTTTCTTTTTTGCAAGAAAAAGAAAAGAAAAAGAAAATCAACCAAAATAAAGCAATTTTTTCTGTTTATAGAAATGACTAAGCATTTATCGTTTATGTGAACACCTTACCAAAAAATTTTTCGAAATTTATTTATATTTTCAGCCTCTTAAATTCATCGCTTTTCCTGTTCATTTCTTTATTGAATAGATTAATCACAATTTAGTTTTTTTTTTTTTGTTTTTTCGTATGCTTTCGTAGAAAGTCGTAAAATTTATCAAAAAAAAAAGAAACCCGAAGGACGTTGATGTATTCTTGTATCATCGCATTTTTTCCTTTCTTAATAATACGCTTACAGCTTCCAAAAATATATTGTATATTAGTTCATGAAAAAGCACAAGAGATTTCGAAAGTACAAGAAGAATAATAATTTTTCTCTTTGTGTTTAGGTGTCTCATACTTGAACGAAATTTTCAGAAAAAAAAAATAAAAAATTAAAATAATTTTTTATATATACATGAGTTTATATACGTAGTATGTATGTATGTATACGTAAACATAATATTTGAGAACAAAATAAAAATAAAGAAAATCCTTGCAGCGATAATTTTAACAATAATAACGAAAATAATCAAAAGTAAAGTTAGAAAGAGACAAAAATTAAAAGAAAATAGCAACAATATAGAAAAACAAAAGCATTTAAACACCACGTTGTTTTCTTTTTTCATGTTACATTTGTCTCGCCAACGCGACGATGACAACGAAAGGACGAAAAATTCATTAAAAAAAAAAAAAAAACAAAAATAAAAAAAAATTAACAGTAAAAAGTAAAGAACAAAATTCTTAGTTTTTTTTTTAATTTTTTGTTTATTTTTTTATTTTTTTATTTTTTTTTTTATCATGTACCAAAAAAAAAAAAATTTTTGAAAGGAAGAAATAAAGTTCCGTTTTTTTTTTTTCTCATTTTTCTTTTCGTGTTTCTCTGAGGTTTTCTTACATCATTCGAAATGTTTTTATTTTCCTTTCTTTTTTTTATCTCTTAAAATCTTTAACAATAAAAAAGAAATTTGTAGACTTTGGAGAGTTTTCAAATAATGGATAGTAATTTTAAATGACACTTCCATTATCTTCCATTGTTATACCGATAAATTCAATCACACAATTTCACACACACGCAAGACCATGAATGTATATGAGTTCTTCAATGTACCGGAATATATACACACATCCATACATACAGACATACATATAGAGAAGAATATTTTCAATATCAAAATCAACTTAATTGTTATACCAAGAACTTGATTTACATTAAAATTTTCATTTTAAGGGTATACTATACACTTTAAACCTATTGTGATGGGTTTAGTTATACAGATTTATTCTAGTTGATAGCTTTATTATTAGGAATGAAAATATTAAATTCGTAATACTTAAATTTATAATAGAATTTTCATGGAAAACAGTGTTATATTTATAAATTATCTCCAATACTCTGTTAGGAATTCATGCGATAAGATCTAAAAGTAGAAAAATTATCTAGTTTATTTTATATTTGAAAAATAAAAATCGAGGCCGTAGTGATAAATGATACCGTTCTTTAATACCGTACTTTAATACTTTAATACCGTATTTTAATATACCGTAAAATAAGACAAAGGTGTACTGGCGTATCTAACATTTTTTTATATTAAATTTTAAAAAGATTTTTTCTTTGAAATTAACATTGTTATTGTACGACTGGTTATGTAGACCTACTTATTATATTATAGAGTGCACATGTACCTACATATGAATATGTATGCTCTATTATAAAAACTCTTAATGGTATCTTTTTACGGAAAAGGAATTTTCGTTTTCTTGTTATATTCTAGACAAGAATAAAATAGTATAAAGGGAAATTTCATTTTCACTGTCATTTAAAATTTAATTTATTGTCCAATCTGATGACATAAAATAAATTTAAAAATGAGTCTAAAAATTTGTTAAATATTAATTGAAAAATAATTTTATTACAATGTTCTCGCTATAGAAATAGTCTAGATAATTTTTATTTGATTGAATCTAAAACATAGTAATGTAAATATGTGGAAGAAATATAACCTATTATTGGACGAACCGTATTTGAATGAGGATAAAAATGAGGTAAACTTAATATTAATTTAAAAATTTTAGAAAAAACAATTATATAAGGACGAAAATGCTAAACTTTGGGATTTTTTATTAAAATATTTGAAGATCATTTTACTCAAACCGAAAATATATACGGAAACAAGCGATAAGAAGGGCCCTTACACACTATATGCTTGAAAACTCTTGTTATGCCTTTAAATTTGTGGTTCAAAATCAAAAAATCTTATCTACTATCGTAGATACCATCATTAATGTCTAAAAACCAATTATGTTTTGTATTATACTACTAAATTAAACTTTAAAAATTACTCTAATGAATGATAATTCATCTAAGTGTAATCTGAATCAGAATTCACTGTGTCATAAATAAAATTAAAAATCAAAGCAATTTCTTCCCTTTTGACTTCAATATCCTTGTAATTATAAAAACTCATCTATATTATAACATTTTGAATAATTTATTATTTACAACGCCCTAATATAATCATTCATTTCCAATACCCATATTTGTTAAATACCATCATAGAGTATAACAGTTACAAAGAATGTTCAAAGAAACTCTTTGGGAAAAAAAAAATAATACACAATCTTTTTTCCTATACACGAACTCACACATTTCTTTTCAAAAAAAATATAAATGGAAATTTCAACTCAACTTTGTTTGCATAGCAATAAAATGGATTCTTACAACACATTTGTTTTTTTTTTTGCTTTTTTAACCCATATAATAATTTACTACCGTAAAAATTACTATGTCATCGCTAATTTTACAGAGAAAAAAAAAATAAGAAAGGAAAAATTAAAAAGCAATTCATACTTTGTTGTTTCATTTTTTTGCAGTGTAAAATTTTTGTAATAAAAAGTTCTTTGAACCTCACAGATAAAAAAATAAAATAAGAACAGAAAAAAAATATCCGACATTTTAAAATAAACGCGTTTTATTTTTTTTGTTCTTCTTCTTCTTTTGCTTCCATTTTACAATCACATTAATTCTACAATACTTAAACAATTAACATCCTTTTTTTTGTGGTTCTTTATAACAAATTGCATCAAAATTATTTTTAATACAAACACATTAAAACTATAATTACGTTGTTTTTTATAGACAAACAATAAAAATATAGGGAAAAATTTTTAAAATATCTTGCTTGACTCAATCCTATGATGCATGCATGTAAATGTCAGAAAGCTATACACATACATACATAACATTATAATATGCAATTGCTTTTTCACTTGAGAATTCAAAGTTGAAAAATAATAATTTTACATTACACCGAAAAAAAAAATTTATTACAACTGCATATCTTGTACAATAAAATGAAATCTCATTAAATATTCAAAAATTTAAATATTATTTCAAAGTATATATAGATATGAGAATGCAATATGAAATGAGTTCATCTTTTTTCAAAACTTTAAACTGCATAATGAGTAGATATTTTTGGATAAATACAAAGCCTTTCATAGAATATATAGGTGATATCAAATAAATTATGAAAATTTTATGAAAATTTCCTTTAATACATTGTAGTTTTTCTTTAATTTTCATTTAATATTGTAATTTTTCTTGTAAATTAAATGTTTGATTTTTACGGGATTTAAGATCTTATATTCAATATTTTTGAAAAAAAAATAAAAATTGAAATAGTACATATATAGAACGCCAATTTGTATATGATTAATAAGCATTATTTAAAGATTTTCCACATTTTCCACAATTACAAATTTGTGTAGTAGTATACGTATAACGACATATTCTATAATTGGCATAAATGATGAACTAGGTGAATAATTTTACTATTATTATTACATTACCCCATTGTGATTCTTGTTTCACTCGTACCATTATGTTAATTGAAAATTTCATCTCATTACCATAAATTTTAAATTCTGAGTTATGATTTGTAATAAAGAGCTTTTGGTTAAGTAATCCGCTTTTTCATTTCCCTTAATATAACAGTGTCTTTGCTTTTTAATTTAACATAAATCTTATCCTTGAAAATTTGATTATGAAAAGGATGATTTACATATGAAGTAATTTTGTTTTAATATAAAGTGTTTGTTTTTCTCTCATTAAGTGAAGATATAATTGACCAGATTCAGCAGTAAGGCGATCTATTAGACTTGTTCTAAAAGCTTCAACTGTAATTCTTATACCAGTATTTAGACAATTCTTGAATACGATGGATTCAAGTGTTGTTTTACTTACTGTGCTATAGAGAATACTGCCATAGTCAAGTATAAATACAACTATAACAAATTCAACAATTTAAATAACATTTTTCTATCAGAATCACAATTCGAGCTATTCCACATTTTTAACTTTAAATTTTTGAATTACTTTAGAATATTCAATAGCCTATACTTTCTGCTTAATAAATTTTAAAAATATTTTCTCAAAAATTATTAAGCATTAAAAATTCTTGGTCACTACTTTCAATAGCCAAAATGAATATTTTATTTTTGGAATTTTAACCGTTTATACCATTAGCTTATATTATTATAATTTTTCATTAACGCATTAACAAACATTTTTAACACATTAAACTATTCTATTATATACAATAATATTTTGTGACTTGGCACAGCCTAAATATATGCATAAATTAAATATATTGTAAAAACCATAATATATACATGCATGAGTATGTAATGTTGGTATATTTGTAAAATGGTATGCAAAATATCTGTATGTAATAAATATAACCCTTTAGACATAAGTATTCTTTATTTATACCGTTATTATTTTAGCATATTTATTTTTTAAGAAAAAAAAACCATATAAAATAAACAGGAACCTTCATTTTCATATAAACATACTAAACTATATATATATAACCTATACATTATGTGCATGTATATATAGAGGTGCCTACAAACCTCTAATATAATATTCAAGCCTAAAAGTTTTGCATAAATTTTTTAGAATTACTGTGCCGCGCGATGATTGGAACATTGAAGAGGTTATAAAATATTCTGAAATTTTTTTTTCTTTTTTTCGGAATTTTATGTGAAATTTTTATGTAAATTTTTTTAAGACACAATCATGAATACCTATAGATATTTAGAATACAGTATATATATGTATATATTATATGCATGTATATATGGTATATAATGTGTATATGCATTAATTTACGAAAATATGTGTAAACATGTGAAATATTCTTTTTTATGTTTAGAGTGGCATATAAATTTAACTTTTAAATAACTTGGATTTTCACAGTTAATGTTACTGTTATTTTGAGAGTTTTGTTTTTTTCCTCATTATTCTTTTTATTTTGTTGTCCTTTTTTTTTTGTTTTGATATTTTGTTAATGTTTTTTTGGTTTTATACTTGCGTTTATTTCGTTTCAAATGGGCAATCTATACAAGAATTAATATGCTCAAAAAAATTTTAGGTAGTTGTAAAATTGCTGGACTTTTCATCTTTTTGTATTCTAAAATAAATAAATTCGGGTCCACAACATTATTAAAATAAAGCTCAAATAAAATATTGGTACGATTTTCTAATATAAATAAGAAAATCAAGCAAATCTACTAGAAATATATTTGTAGTACTATACAAATCATCACCTATCTGCTAAGGATCACCAAATTTAATTAGTTTTTCGATAAAATTTCAAATTATTTTCAATTTTCCTATTTGGGCTTAAGCTGATAAAATAGGTATAATTTAAAAGTGTCTATTATTATAAATTTGTAGCCTGGAATCAGACCTGGTTCTGACTCGTTCAGCACCCAACGCGATTTCCAAAAAGTGTGCCTCTAGCGCTTTCGAAGTCACAAGTGTACTCCCGTTTTCCGGCATTCATTGCAGCTGCTTACTTTGAATAAAGTTGATCCCGCGTTGCCTGCAATTTATAATTTTTTGCGACTCTTTGAAAGACTATTAAAAAATGTTTGATTTTATGGTATCCTTGGATAACAATTCTAATTGTTCTTAACAAATTTTAAAATTTTTTTAAGCAAAAAATAATTTGTGTTAGTAAAATTCCACTTAACCTTCACTTAGCCGCGAATTTAATTTTTTATTCAATTTAAGTACAAAAAATTCACTTCTAAAACTAAAAATTTTAACGAAAAATTTCTATAGCTTTTCAGAGCAAAAAAAAATGAAAAATTTTGTTATTAAACTTTGAAATTTTAAAAAAAAATTCTCATCACAAAATTTCCATTTTTAACAACACTAGCAAAGTACTCAACATTATTCTTACATACAAAACAGATTGTCCCTTAAGAATAGTTCATTTTTTTTTATACAATATCCGGCTACTGTACAGGATATTCAACCTGAAAAGACTAGAAATGAATACGATAAGCAAAGAAAAAAAAAGGAACACTGAACCGAGAAAAAAGCAAATTTAAATGTACCTTTGAGGATACAAGCAAACAAAGACAAAAAAAAAGATGTGCTAAATTAATGAAAATGTATTATATAGGTAAATTAAGTCGGTCGGTTCTTAAACTTATACAAATATAAATAGGTAGGTAGGTGGATAGGTGGGTAGGTGGGTACACCTATACACACCAGCATATACATTCATTTTATATCCTTATTGCTATTTCGGAAATATTTTAAATACTTAAAAAAAAATGAGTAAACGAACTCACATATTAAATTTATTTTCATTTTATGCTTTTGTTTTACACTGAAAATATTTTTATTTTTCTACTAAAAAAATATTTTGTTCTTCTTTTATTTCTATACTCTAGTCTGTTTTTTTATGTTTTCATACGCGGTGCAAAAAATATATTTTGATTTTAAAATCAAGTTTATAATGTCATAATCAAAGAATTTTAGTCCGATTTTCGAGAAATAAGAATATAATTAATTGTATAACGAGCCTAACTGAGGACAAATGACGATTTCATCTAATTACAAAGTTCACAAATTGCAGTAATTCCATGAGAATACTGCAATTCGTGACTATTTGCTAATTTACTGTCTTTCTCTAAGACTAAGACTAAGTTATTTCCAAGAAAGTGCATTGCTGTCTTTTCACCTGAAAATATGCCCTTAATTTTATTTAAAATTTAAAAAAAATGAAAAAATCAGTAAAAATTCACTCTAAGCCCTCCTGTAACTCGGAACCTGTTGAGCTGTGAGCATCATCTCCGTACAAAAGTTTTGTCTAATCATAAGGGTCTATAGAATATTTTATAGCAGTGAACTTAAATAAGAAACACTCTGTGTGTAATTTTATAGTAAACACAGACTTAATGTAACTTTTTCATTCCAAGCTTCCTTCAACTTTTTATATGAGTAAGTACTTCTTTTTGAAACCCAATTTTCTTTTAGTAATATGAAAGCTTTGCGAATGCATAACAATGACCTAATTCAACTTCTCGCATCAACAATTTCTTAAAAAAAAATTTTTTTTAAACATTATTGCTTTTATTTTCTTATACGTGCTCAAATCACTAAATTCTGCCATTTCAGGTGCTCTAATCCTAAAGTAAAACTGATCAACTCCTCTCTTTCCTTATTTATCTATTCAATTTTAATTTGTTATCTTATTCTAATTTAATATTTTTCATGCCTTTCTTCAAAAAAAAAAAAAGAAAGAAAAACGGAAACAGATAGCTATTCGGGTATGTGTGTGTGTGTATGTAAAAAAGTAATTTTAAAAAGTGACTTTATATGTCAGATAACGCCACTCATCTCTGACTCTCTTTTGCACATCATATATACAAAATATACTTGAACCTTCATTTCAAAAGTATTTCATAATATACATACATACATATATATATAATTATGTATTTTTTGTGTATAATAATTTAAATAAGTATCTATATATACTCGGATAACAAGTACTTATCCTTTATGTCTAATTTTATTTTTGCATATAGAAAAAAAAAAACCCATATCTATAAACGAACGAGTATAATAGCAGTGTACTAATAAAAAAATTTCGTTAGGCTCCGAATTAAATCTCCGCCCTCACACATAAATATTACAAGCTATTATTGTATATTATGTTTATGTATGTATGTATAAGAGTAGAATGATTTTGAGAAAAATATTTTTCTTATATTTTACTTTTAAATTTATTGTTAGCACTTTATGATCATAGGATAATCGTAAAGGATAAGTTTATTACTTATTCTAAAGTATCAATGCATGTGTTCTATTAAAAAAGTATCAAGGTTGTATATACTTACATATTTTAGACATATTCGTATCCCTATATAGGTATTTAAATTTAAATACATATTATGCATATAAGAGTAATATGTACGTTCCATAATTTGATCCCATAAAATAATTGAAAATGAAATTTTTAGTTGTTTGTTTGAATGTTTGTAAGAGTTCTCTTCCTTTTATTTTTTCTTCTTCTAAATTTTTTTTTTTTATCCTTTTTAACGAATTGTTTATATATTTTTAATGGATGTGAATTACAATTTAGTTTTAATTTCTGTTATTTTGTTTTTTCTGTTGCGCCATATAAATTAAGTGAGACCTTTTAAAATTAATTTCAAAAAGGTTTAGTTTCGAAAGGTGCTTAGATGGTTTCTAGGTTACATTAGTTGTTTTGTTTTTTTTTTTTTTTGAAATAAAATAAATTACTAGGAAATTTTAAGGATTTAAAGGATATAAAAAAATATGATGTTTGTCGTTTTGTTTTATTTTCTACTAGCAAGTAGTAGGCTACATATTTTATTTTTTATTTCAGTTTGAAAAATTATAGGAATATTTTATTAAAATATAAAAAAAAAATAAAATTAATAGAAAAACAAGAAATTTATTTTTATTTTTTTGTTTTAGAATAGAAAACTATAAATAATGTCAGAAATTAAATTAGTTTGAAAAGGGTTATCTCATGACTAAAACTACAACCATACTATTACTTTTGTTATTTTTGCTCAACTCCAAGTTCATTTTATTTAAATAATAAAAAGGGCATAATATTAAAATCATATATGAAAATTAATAGTTAACACACACGTTTATACATAATATATGCAAGTAAATATATCAAAATGATAAATAAGCTATTCACATAACATTTTCGTTTGTGAAAGCATTTCCAAAAAAGAAAAAAGAAGAGTTTGAGAAAATTTCCCTTTTAATTTCGATACGTTAGTTCTCTGTTTTGTGTTGGCGTCCTAAAAATTTTGAGATGGAAGCTAATATTCTTAAAGTAAATAGTAAAAATTACAGTTCTTATTGAGTGAGAAATTTTGGACGCTGAAAGTTTCGAACCATTTTCTTATTTCTAACACTGCTAAGAAAAAAAAAATTATATTTAATTAAAAAGACCAATTCAAAGTTTTTAAAATTTTAGCAAAATTTTATTAGATCAAAAGTTTTTTTCCTTCTTTTTCCATTCAGCAACCTCTTTGCTTTCAAATTATTTTTTTCAGTTGGATTTTTTCAGTTAATAACCTCATTTAACTTTTAATGAATAAAACAGTTTTTCAATGAAAATTATCAGATTCCACAATCAATTCAGTATCCCACCCAATTTTTCTCCTGTTTACTACAATTTTTTTTATATTGCCCCTGAATGTATGCAATATTTATAAAATTCCAAAATTTGAGATATAATATATTATTTTGAATTTTTCGTTTAACTTATTGAGGAGAGTTATTTTAAAGCAATTGTTTAATAAACAAATACGATAATCTTCACTATATTATATAGAGAATTTGGACATTTTAATTAAGACAATCATTAACACAACACAAATAAAATTTTTTTTTAACTAATTGATAAACTCTTTTATAGCAACCGCTGTTACAATTTCTTGTTTATTTTAAAAATTAGAAAATACAAATTATTATTTAAGATTTAAGCACAATTCCTGCACGATTTTATTATTTATTTTCACGAAAAAATATTCACCCAATCTATTCACATAACAATGAAAATGGAAAAAAAATATACACAGTTTTCCTCACAAATGAACACGTTATGATTGCAGTTATTATTATTTTATTTAACATCAAAGTTAAGAAACAGAAAAAGTACATATTTTCCTTAAAATTAAATATAATATATTGGGGCTATTTATCTTTGAAATTCAAATACCTTCATTTGCTTCTGTATTTTGCATTATCCCCCGTTTCAAAAAGAAATAAATTGAAGAGAAAATATTTTCCAATTTCTTTATTATTTCATCTCTATTATTTATTCAATATCTGCATTTTTATATGTATTTGCATACCTAAGGCTATACACAAGTATATTCTATATAAAATATTAAGATCCTTTTAATCTTTCTCTGGTATATATACACTGATAATAATAAGGAAAATCGAAAAGGAAATCTTTAACATTAGGAAGGAATTAATAAAAATATTAAATGTAAATATTTTATAAAATCCAATTAAATTATTATTATGAATTCTAAATAAATTTCATTATTTTTAAGTAATTATTATTGAATTTTAGTACTAAGACGATGATTCATCATGAAAATGGAATTGTGGATAGCGAAAAATAAAATCAATTTCTTTTTTTATAACGTTGAATATGGACTCAAATCAAGCAGTGGTATATACAATCATAGTCTTATCCGGTAAATCAAAGAACAATTAGGGAATTAAAAATATTAGTTTTCGTCTCTTAGCCCCAATCAATACGTTAATTGTATATGGTTAATCATGTAATCTTATACAGTCCTAACAAGTGAATTGCTTTTTTCCCTTTAATCAGAATGCTTTAATTCCTCCAAAGAGCCTATCGCGCTCATGTAAATATACGTAAGAAAAATCTATAAGACTAATACATTAAAATGTGATTATAATAAAATTTTGTACCATATTGCATACTTTTAGGGGAAAGAAAAGTCACTTTTTTAGACAATTTGTTGTAATATGATTCCTATTATATTATACATAATGATGACATAGACAAACTTATTGAGTTACTTGTGAAATAATTCATATAACACTTCCATTTGATTTTTCGCTGGGAACACGTAGAATGACTTTTAAAATTTCTGTGGAAAAAGGAAATAATATAAATGATTTAATTCTCTACCACTGTTTTCATTCGTTTGTTCCTTCGCCAACCTCTGCAATTATTAAAACAAACTGTTATATATACCTATAAAATAAACTTCTGTTTAATAAATTGCTCACAATTATTTGCGAACTAAATACTTTCAATGCAATCAACGTAAAATATTCATTTTAAAAAATTTATTTGGATTTTAAGGATAAAATTAAAATAAATTTCCCAAGATGTTTGAAGAATATTGGAAAACAGCTAAATGTTTAACATAATCTTCAGCAATACTAAACAAGGGTATTATAAAAATTCCCATTACAAACTTTTTTTTGAACAAAAGGGTATAATATGGATTTGTTAACGTTCTTTCTAATCTAAAAGCTATACAACTAATATCGCTAAAAATTAAGATCATCATTTCCAGGCAAAGCTTCATAAAAACTCAATGAAATTACAATCGGATCCATATGTGGGTCCAATAATTTCATATGGGAGTTCACATATAAGTTTTTCATGTAATATTTCTTTCTGAATCTGGTGAGACCAATTTTTAATATTAATTCTAGAAAAAGAAATTGTCCTTTCTTGTAAATTTTAATTTTCAGATTCCTTTTGCGATTTTATTTTAAAAAGAAGAATATTATCCTTTTTATGATATGATACCGAAAAAATTAATGCACTGGATTTAAGTAACATATTTAATTTTCCTTCATATTTCCTTTACATTATATTACCAATATAGTACATATTATTATATATAAATGTTAACGTTTTACACAATTCATAGCTAAGGGTTAACCTAAAGGTTAGAAATGAATTAAATCTTAACAAGTCTCTTATATATGTGCGGTATAATTTTCATATAAGAAATTGAAATAAATGTTTTTTTTTTTTTCTATTTGTTACATATTGTTGTGTATACATATATTTTTTGTATCCTGATTAAATTTCTTGTACTATTTTCTTTTTTTTTTGTTACTACTACTATTATTATTTTGCTTAGTTTTTTAGTGTTATATCCCTGTTACTTGTTATTTTTTATACAATAAAAGGTTAAAGTGACAAATCTTGTCAGTCAATTATATCCGGGTAAGTGCTTTGGACCTTTTAAAGAAATGGAATGGAATGGAATATGATCTCTTTCATCGTTTATGTATATACCATGCATTTTAAATATATAATATACTTAAGGATATATGCATATAAATGAAACTATAATAATATGTACTTTTATTAGGGAATATATAAGGGAAATTAAGCATGATTATGCTTAAATATTTTCCCAATGGAAAATTTTCTTATATGTATGTATTTTTTATCTATTATAGGAAATAATACTCCTATACGTTTCATGTTTTATAAAATAACGAAAGAAAATTTCTAATTTCCTATTCTCCACATTTATTATTATTTATCCTTGTTTGTTATTATCCTTGTTTTATTTAAATCTCTAAAAAAAAAAGAGAGCGAAACAGTAACAGCATTTTAACATGAATATGTTTTGTAATTTTCATGTTAGATCTTTTCTGATTTTATTTTTAGTTCTGCCTTTCTTGTAACCTTTTCTCTAGTTTTTTCCATATCCTCATATTTTTATTAAAAAGATTTTTTGTTCTTGTTTTATTAAAACTACAACGGATACAAGTGTTGGGTATGAGGTGCAAAAAAAAAATGGGTGATAAAAATTATCAATAAAAATGTTTTTTTTTTTTTTCTTTGTTTCTTTTGTCTGTAAATTTATGTTTGGGACCAATTATTTAGGCGCCACTTACATTAAATAATTTCATCAAAATTTTATTTTCCATTTTCCGCTAAATATTTTTTTCTTTTTTAAATTTTTTTATTCTTTTTAGATTTTTGTAATGGTTTTAATTCAAAAAATCTTTTTTTTTTTCCTTATATCCTTTTTAATAACAAAATTGTTCGGGGTTTTTTTATAATTATGCATGAATTTTTTTTAATACAATTTGGATTTTTCTCTCTATCTCTATTATATTTCTCTCTCTCTCTCTGTCTTCAATTTTTTTATTATTTTTTGCCTAAAATAATTTATGCAAAATTACATGACTTTTTGTTTTTTCGATTTTCTTAAGGATGAAATTTTTAAAATATTCTTATGTTGTATTGGGATTAATTTTTTGTTTTCTTTTTTGTTTTAAATGAGAAGAATATTGAACAAGAGAAAACTAATGGATTGTACATGAGATATGAAAGAGGAGCAAGAAAAAAAAAACAAAATTTACATACATAATGACCAATTTAAATTATAATTAGTCTATGAAGGACTTTTTACATAATATTATTGAAGAGGTTATGAATAAATGAAAAATATTTCTGAATTAAGAAGTTTAATATAATATCAGAATAACTAGTGAAGTTATAATATTAAATTTTGATTGTGCAAGATAAGTTTTCTTCGCTTACAAGTTATGAATTCTGCGCGTGTCGAAGAATATTTCTCAAATAATTTAATTTCAAAAATCTCTAAACTAACAGAATTTCATGGACCAAGAAATTTTTCTAATTCATTTCAATACTTTTCAAAAAATATTGATGCTTCTAAAAATTTCGGTGCGTAAGTTCATGTTGGTAATTAAAAAAATAATCCTTGAAACTATAAAAATGCCACATAATTTTATAGAACAAAAAAAATTTTGAACTTAAAACCCAAAAAAATTAGTTATTAAACCTGATTCTAAGACAACTTGTTCTGTTCTTTCTGTGTAATTAACACAGATGAATAAATTGAATGAGGTAAACAAATAGATTTTTACTTTTTTTTTTAAATTCAGATAAGTAATTCTTCATCTCTATTAAAAAGGATGGCATTTAATATGCCATTTGGTATTGAATAATTCTAATTTATTCTATAAAACAAAAGAATAGTGTACAAAATGTTGGAGCTATAAATCAAGGCAACGTATAAAATAAGCCTGTGAATCTTTCTTCTGTAAAAATCTGCAACATGAGATAATCTTGATAAAATAATCTTGTTTAAAATTTTTTTTATTAAAGATTTTTGTACAATTTTAAAGCTACGAAATAATTTTCCATAAACACTGCAGAAAATAATATAAAATATATGAAAAAAATTTTTCCTGAGAGAAAAATATTTCTTAATTTTAATAGCTATACAGCTTATAGTTTCTCGGTAAAACTGCACACATTATTTTTTATTATTGGTACAACAAAATCCCCTTAAGAAATAAATTTTCTTATAGAAAAGAACTATTCATAATAACAATACCCTGAAGATGATCAAATCAATTTGTTCATAAATTTTTTTCCAGGACTTGTTATCAGTACATGTTTTGTGATCTTAGAAAATAATCATAAATGTTTTCATAAAATTTTTATATTTAAAAATCCTCGCTGCAATAATAAACTACTTGTTTCTGAAAAACATACAGCAAAACCCGAATATTCTTGATGTGCAATTTAATGAAGATGTGAAATTGATCGATTAATGATCAAATAAATTCTTGAATTTTGAAAAATCAAAAACAAAATTTAATGCGCATTACAATATATAGATAAAGATCCTGCACGAAGAATTTGTTTTTAGGTTATTCTTAAAATTTTTAATTTTTTTTTTACAAATTAATTTTATTTTTAATGTTCTCCCTATATAAACAGTATTTTGATTTATTTTACAGAAATTCTTGTTCATATACGAAAAACTTCCAATTCTTATTCAACAAAAGCAATATAATGTACTCAAGTTTATTGGAAAACTTTT
The DNA here is from genome assembly GCF_029603195.1 of Condylostylus longicornis. NCBI lineage: Eukaryota > Metazoa > Arthropoda > Insecta > Diptera > Dolichopodidae > Condylostylus > Condylostylus longicornis. Next base: position 6,007,445 of record NW_026577982.1, read on the forward strand.
TAAAACATTTTCTCATTTTCAATTTTATATAAAATTATAATTTTTATTTAATATATTTTTCTGTCTCATACTATACCCGCACGAACATATTATGTTCGAAAGGTATTATGATTTTACCTTACCGTTTGTAATGCTATGATGTGATTTATAAAATTCTGAGTCAATTTATCCGTGCTTGACTATTCGTCGAATTCTAAGTCGTCTGTCTATCTGTCCGTTTGTTCCAAAGTTTGTTCAAAAAACCTATTTAGGTAAGCTCACCAAATTTATACAAATGATTTATAATAGTAAAGGCCGGAATTCTATTTTTTAATTGAATGTTATTACGGTAGTTGTTCGAATAGTTGCCATATTCTCTTTAAATACAAAAGTTATTTTGCTGTATCTCAGAAATTATTCAAATTATAGATTATCGAAATTTTGCAAAATGAGCTAGAATATTATTTGCCTTGTTATGAGTAATCAAAATCATTAAAATTTTCTCTACTCCTTATAGAACCTGCCATAAAACTATTATAGTTATTTAATGATATCTTAGAAAATATTGAAATTGAGGTCCTGAAATTTCCTGTAAATTAATATAGTAATTAAGCAAACTACTATTTTCGTACGATCGAAGTTTCGTATTAGAGAATTAGGATAACAAGTTCGTACGGGTATCACAGAATTGACATGAACAAATCTATTTTTTCTTGTTTTTATATTGAAAATTTTCCCCACACTATTTTGTGTATGTTTTTTTTTTAACATTTTCGTTTTATTCCTGTTATTGACTCTTTTATTGAATTCTGTAAGGAAAAATATATCCTTAATTAAGTGTATAATGAAAAACTTAAAAAAAAAGCAAAAAAAAAAAAACAATTTAAAATGTAATGGAAAACTTTTTGAGAATTTCACCTCAGTGTGGTCGAAAAAAAAAATGTAATAACAGACAAAAGATAAAAGCAACTATAACACAAAAAAAAAATTTTTTTTTTGTATTATGCGATTGTATGCAGGTATAAAAGAATTAAATTAACATTGAAAAGGTGAAAACTTTATTATAGATTTTGGTTCAGGTGGAAGGTAAATTATAAAAAAAAATAAGAACAAAATTATGTTTTTTTAATTTATTAATAAAAAAAATATTTTTTTTACCATATTTTTTATGTTTAAACTTTTCATATTGAAAATTACTTTACAATAAAAGGAAGACCTCCAACTCTATGTATAGGGTATATATGGGCGGTATATGATAAGGAAAAAAAATTTTTTTTTTAATTTAAATATATCGTGTAATTTATAATTGGAAAATAATTAATAAAATCAAGTTTTTTTCTTTGTTTGTTTGTTTACTTTTGAAAAAATTTTCATTTGTTATAAAAATTAAAGTTTAAATTGATTTTCATATTATTAAATTTAAGATTAAGTTTTAAATTTATAAAAGTTTTTCATTAATCCTTGGCCTTTGGTATTTAGTAAATATAAAAATTTTTATTTTATATTTTATATTGATTTGACCTAGAAGAATAAAATTAAATTCTATATTGCATAGATCTTATCACTGGTAAATTGTGTAATAATTTAATTATGAACTTGAAAAAATTTTAAATATTTAGGGATGTGCCATATAAATTGTAGGATTTAGAAGTACTAGGAATATCGGAGCAATGTACAATTGCTTGCTTTTAATGTCTTATTTTAATGCTATGATAATAATTGAATAATAAATCGCATTCTCATAGGTTAAACGCAATACCAAAAATATCTCGAATATAAAATTAAACCTACGAAAAAGAGGACTACATTTGACTGAGTATGTGATCGAATAATTTTAAAAGACATACAATACTTAAAATATTCTTAATTACCCAAAATTAAATGTAAATAACATTAGATGTACAACATAGGACACATAAGTGCGGATACTTACTTTAAGTTTATTTAAATAAAATCATTAATTTCGTATAGGATCAATTTTTTTTTGCTCATCAATCATCTCTAATGTATCAATAATAAGTTTTTTTTTTTCGTTTTGTTGCACTACCGAAATTTTTACCAAAAACAAAAAACCACTTAAATCCTAAAAATATCATTTGATTGCATAATATGATATACAAGAAATTTATTCTTCAAAATTATTAAGTTCTATACGGTCTTATTTTTTTTTGTTTTTCTTCTGCTTTCGAAAATCTTAAATTTCAATCAATAAATTAAATGATTCTTAATAAGGCACTAAAATATTAAATTACAAATAAAGGACTTTAATGTATCATTTCTAATATTATTTAATTTTTTTCCTTCAATTCATGGTCATTCACAAAATATAAATTTGAAGTAATTTGTCTTAATTTTTTTCTGGTTTTTTTCTTTTTGGAAGCAATAAAATTGATATCTTTTAAGTAACATGAGAATGATATAAGAATGAATGTTGTAAAGAAAATGTTTTTCAAATATATTTTAATAAAATGAAAGAAAATTCTAACTCCCCTATATTTTTTATTATTTACGTTGTAAATTGAAGAAATTTTCAAGCTGGTCATTCATTGAAATGAAAAAGGAAGAAATTGAACTGTTTTGTGAAAATATTCTTGAAGAATTTTCATAATGGCAAATATTTGGATAGAATAAAATCCATGAAAAATTTTTAAATGTAATTAATGTCTTATAATGGCGTATTTCAAACCTTGAACTTCAAAATATGAAAAATATTCAGACCTTAACAGAATTATAAATTGTATAAGAGTTTTAAGCATCTTGGTACATAGATTAATGGTCTTATTGTGATGAATTATCATAAAAATTTAAAATTCATTTAGAATTAATAAATTATGCTATTAAACGTTGAACATTCAAATTACAGCTAGAATAATATGCCTCTAACTGGTTCTAACCCTTTTGATTTCACGTTAGTGTCAATCAACCTGATGAACATGAGCATATGGGCTCAACTGAGCAAAATTTCTTTTTTTCTTGGCGGAAATGCGAATCAATATTCAATATTCTCCCAAAAAGTGCGTTAAGGTTTCATTCACCTCCTAATAAATGGAGCATACAGCTTAAATTCATACGAACTTTTAAATTCTATAGAAATAACATAATATATATTACTTAAATTTCCTATATCCCCTTTTTCTCTCTAGCAAATTAATTTAAATAAAATATTATTTTTGATTTTGCTTTTTTTCTCATTCTAATTTCATTCTTATCTTCTTTAAAATTGTTTTCTCTTTTTTTTTGTTGTTGTTGTGTTTTAAGTTATTAAAAATTCTCTATAGCCTATCTAATCAACAAGACCCTAAAATTTTTAAATCCCAATTGTATTTCTCATATATATTAATTTGCAGTTCTTTTAGCGGTAACCAAAACACAAGAAAAAAAAATTAATTTATCTAAACTGAATAAAATTAGTTATTTAGTAGATACACTGTTTTAATTTGATAACAAAAAAAAAAAATCTGATGTGGTCAGCACATAACCGACCGCATTGTGTATTGTCTAGTTAAATGAAAGTGTCACAGAATATTATAAAAATGTCTTTTAAATACTTCTTTCCAATTTTTAGGACATTAGTAAGCTTATAGTTAACATACTTAGAAAAATGTAAATTTGGCTCTTAGTAGAGTTTCGCTTTGTGCTACCCGAATTCCCTGAAATGCTCGCCAGTTAGTTTGGGTAACAACCAGAACTCAAATATCAAATTTCAAGAAATTCCATCAATTTGTTCTGTGGATATGGTGAAAAATGTAAAATCGGCCCGCAAATCAGTTCTCGAGCCCTGATCTCTCCAAAAAAGTTATATGTTCATTGCTTTAATATGAGGAATTCATATATTAAATTTCAATGAAATCGGTTGATTATTTCTCTTTATATACACAAAAGTGTATGTTTGGCCCGTAGTAAACGTCTAGTTGCCGATGCCTGATCTTTCCAAAAAATTTACATGTTCATTGTTTTAATACGGGGAATTCATATATTAAATTTCAATGAAATCGGTTGATTATTTCTCTTTATATACACAAAAATGTATATTTGGCCCGTAGTAAACGCCCAGTTGCTGATGCCTGATTTCTTCCAAAAGTTAGGAATTTTTGCGTATGATCGAGCAAAGCTTATATATGAAATTTCAAGTAAATCGGTTGAATACTTTCTTCAAAATGGTGAAAAATGTAAAATCGGCCCGCAAATCCGTTTTCGAGCCCTGATCTTTCCAAAAAATTTATATGTTCATTGTTTTAATACTAGGAGTTCATATATTAAATTTCAATGAAATCGGTTGATTATTTCTCTTTATATACACAAAAATGTATATTTGGCCCGTAGTAAATGTCTAGTTGCCGATGCCTGATTTCTTCCAAAACATACGAATTTTTGCGGACGGTCGAGCTGAGCTTATATATAAAATTTCAAGTAAATCGGTTGAATACTTTCTTCAAAATGTTCAAAAATGTAAAACAGGCCCGCTGAAAAGTGCAGTTCCCGAGGCCTGATATATACCAAAAGTTGATCGATCCGTGCCATGGTGGAAACAAACTTACATATAAAATTTCATCAAAATCGGTTCAGCCGAACTTGAGATACACGCGTGCACACACAGACCGACAGACGGACAGACCGACAGACCGACAGACCGACAGACCGACAGACCGACAGACCGACAGACCGACAGGTTGCTAAAAATAGTTTATTTACACTTCCCTACTATGGAGAAGTACGTTCCCACCGAAAACTCGATATGCAAAATTTGTTGCCATCACATTACCTACCTATTGTTTACACAATACGGTCGGTAAAAAAATAAAATAAAATGAAAAACGTTGACCCAAAGTTTATGGCTTCATTGTAAGTGTTTATTATTTGATTCAAATGTAGCAATTTCACTACACTGTGTAAGTGAATTTTGAAAACATTAATTTCTCTGGTTTGATTTTGCATATTAACATTAACCATTTTCTATTCTAATTCAGTTACCATCCACTATACCCGTATTTCACTATATTTTCATAGATTATTATATCACTTTTGTTCCTCTTGTATACAAAAAAAATGGTTCCATTGCTTACTTCAATGTCTATTAATCTAAATTTTTTAGGAGTGTATTGCTAACAATTTACAAAATTTAATATCAATAAAAACTCAAATAAAATGACTAAATTATACAATTAGATTCGTCTCATACAGTAAATTTTTCCTGCCATTTTTTTACCAATAGGACATCCGGAGCAACATTCTATTCCCTTAAATGAACTACTTTATGTTTTTTGAAAATTTAATAAAAATTTGCAGCTAATATCAAAGATTTATACTCAGTTTTACTAATTCATAGATTTCCGAAGTCATTTTCACTTTGTTGCTTAAAATTACGTAAAAATCATCTAGGAATATGAACTCAAACAAGTGCTTTGACTACATTTTGTAAAACGGTTACTTTGAAGCTCTATAAAAAAATCTGATGTGGTCAGCACATAACCGACCGCAATGTATATTGTCTAGTTAAGTGAAAGTGTTACAGAATATTATAAAAATGTCTGTTAAATACTTATTTCCAATTTTTAGGACATTAGTAAGCTTATAGTTAACATACCTAGAAAAATGTAAATTTGGCTCTTATTACCCGAATTCCCTGAAATGCTCGCCAGTTAGTTTCGGTAACAACCAGAACTCAAATATCAAATTTCAAGAAACTCCATCAATTCGTTCCGTAGATATGGTGAAAAATGTAAAATCGGCCCGCAGATCAGTTTTCGAGCCCTGATCTTTCCAAAAAATTTACATGTTCATTGTTTTAATACAAGGAATTCAAATATTAAATTTCAATGAAATCGGTTGATTATTTCTCTTTATATACACAAAAATGTATATTTGGCCCGTAGTAAACGTCCAGTTGCCGATGCCTGATTTGTTCCAAAAGCTAGGAATTTTCACGGACGGTCAAACAAAGCTCATATATGAAATTTCAAGTAAATCGGTTGAATATTTTCTTCAAAATGGTGAAAAATGTAAAATCGGCCAGCAAATCAGTTTTCGAGCCCTGATCTTTCCAAAAAATTTATATGTTCATTGCTTTAATATGAGGAATTCATATATTAAATTTCAATGAAATCGGTTGATTATTTCTCTTTATATACACAAAAATGTATATTTGGCCCGTAGTAAACGTCCAGTTGCTGACGCCTGATTTCTTCCAAAAGTTAGGAGGTTTCATCGCCGGTAGATCAAAACTTATATATGAAATTTCAAGTAAATCGGTTGAATATGTTCTTCAATATGCTCAAAAATGTAAAACAGGCCCGCTAAAAAGTGCAGTTCCCGAGGCCTGATATATACCAAAAGTTGATCGATCCGTCCCATGGTGGAAATAAACTTACATATAAAATTTCATCAAAATCGGTTCAGCCGAACTTGAGATACACGCGTGCACACACAGACCGACAGACGGACAGACCGACAGACCGACAGACCGACAGACCGACAGGTTGCTAAAAATAGTTTATTTACACTTCCCTACTATGGAGAAGTACGTTCCCACCGAAAACTCGATATGCAAAATTTGTTGCCATCACATAACCTACCTATTGTTTACACAATACGGTCGGTAAAAATTATTATGCATGTATTGATGATTTTCTCTTGTTTATTTTATACCTAAACATTCTTATTCTCTTCATCATTTTTCTAAAAAGTTCAACCGTACCTTATTCATTCATTATATATTCAAATATCCTTGTTTCACTTTTTTTTTTTTACGAATTCTAAGGATTTGTTTTTTTTTTTTTGTTGTACTTTGTGCTTTCTATGTAATTCTTTTATATTTTTTGTTTTATGTAGTGGATGGTATGTTAGGTTATGTTTATATATTATACCTACCTACGCAATCAAATTGATAAAAAGTAGCCATTTTGAAAAGTCAATGACAAAAACAAAAAGAAGAAGAAGAAAAAAAAACATAATGAAAAGCTTGTTATTTTATTTTCCTTTCGTCTCTTTTTCTCTTATGCATTCTTTCTTTTCAAATGTTTTTTTCTAAATTTTTTGTTTTTTTTTTTTTTTTCGTTGGCTTGTTAGTTGGTTAGTAGGTAGAGAGTATTGAGTGGCATGTAACACAAATTCATTAACGAAACAATAACAAAAATTCCTAAGTGAATTTTTATAATACTAACGCTGCCTGGTGGCGATAGCTTTTAGAATTTATATTTTTTTATTATTATTGTTGTTATTTTTATTTTTACATTTTATTATTTTATTCATGTAACAAAAAATTAACATCATTAAGATGGCAAAATACAAGCTATATATATGTATTTGCGTGTACATGTATATATATATATATATATACATATACTTCGATTCGCGTGGTACAAGACCCGATATTTCAATAAAATAAAAAAAACCTCTGCCCCCAAAATTGTCATTTCAAAAATACAAACAAACACAAAAAAAAATGATCAATAAAAAAAAAGTCATAAAATAAAAAAGCATAAGTAAAATGAGAAGAATTTCACCGTTATATGGAAATGGAAAGCGAAAATGTCAATTCAAATTATGTGCTCTTCTTGGTTCGTGCTTTCATTTTTTTTCATTTTTTTTTTTAATTTTACTTCTAATTTTTTGATTTTGGTTGAAAAGTTTTACAATCCAATCGCAAATAAAATGTAAAATTTATATTGTATTTCGAATTTTACACACACACACATATACATTTTATTCTATATGATACTGTTATAAATCTTAATATACATATTAAATAAGTTCGTATCCAAGAGTATGTAGTATTGTGAGTTAAATAAGTCTATATAAATTAGGAATATTATACATAAATGTTTAAAAATATAAAGAACGATTCATATTCAATATTTTAGAGAAAAATCATTTAATATTGCAGTATATGAACCAGGGGGCTTATACAATATACATATGTACATCTCTCTATAAATTAATTTTAATTTCGAAAGACTCTAATGAAAAAATAAAATTGCTTCACAATCAATATTCATATGAGAATATAATTTTTATTGTGGGCCAATTTTTATAATTTAAGACAACATTTTTTCTATTTCTTTAAAGTTTCCATATATTTTAATAATATATCATGGTTTGCTGGTCGAGTTATATATCACTCAAAAATTATCATAAACTGTAGTATACTTTAGAAAATAACTCCTTTTTATTGAAATTTAATAAATTTATGTAGGTGTTACAAAAATACAATAAGAAATAGTTCACAAACATTAATTTTCTTAAGTTAAACAGTTTAATATACTGGAAGACAATGTGTCCACTGTTTTAGGTCCACTGTTTTAGGTCGTATGAGCCTAATGGATACTATCATGAATCCTCGAATTATTAGTGGAATTGTATCATCATATAGGCTTTGTAAGCGGATTTTTAAAAATTTAACTATATATTTTATATTAATATTGATATTTTATTATGCCACTGTATTATAACACTTAAGTTTTATTGTAATTACACATACCAGATTTAATAACTCCAATCAAAAGAATTAACTAACTAATATAGGTAAGCTGCTATCTAAAATTTTTTTATTATATTTGGCTATTTTAATTAAAATATAATTGGATTGATTTGATTTAGTATATTAGTTTAATAAAAACAATATAAGCTTCAGAATTTGAAATCAACAACTTATATTATTATAATATTGTGGTTGCATTCCCAGAGGAAGAAAGTGAACACACTTTATATTATAACAATTCCTGACTTCCCAACAATGTTTCATGTTCTTTATTGTATTTCAAAAGCTTTCGACAATACAGTAAGTTCTAAATTGTTTGGAAATCGTTGTGAATACGCAGAAAAAAGAAGGGAGCGCCTCGAAAAATTTCACGTTACTTTTTGTAAATAATAATTTTATTTAAGGAATGCTGGCACAGAATATAAAATTTAATAAAATGTTTTTGTTTGCAATTTAGTAAAAAAGTTTAACAAGTCAACTTTGAAGGCGGAATCTAATATGGAAGTTAACCTTTATAACTATACTGTTTTAATTTAATCACTAGTTACAGCTTTAATAAAACTCAATTTTGCATATTAAATTTAAAATATTTATAAAAAAAAATTTAAATAGAAAATTTTAAATATGAAAATTTTTAATAAAAAAAAAATTTCTTTTTCTTTTTTCGTTTCAGATTAAGTAAAAACACTGAAAAGACTTTTATACAATTTGACAATGTCAATTAAATCAGTAAATTGACGTATCGGAAAAATATTTTGGCTTTAAATAACCTTCAATAAAGTTTGAATTTTTTTCTTTTCTTCATTTATAAAAAAAAAACACATAATTTTTTCCCTGAAAACATTAAAAACCATAATAAAGGTATTGTGTATTTTTATATTTCACATAATTTTTCTTTTTTCTTTTCTTTTGGCCAATGAAAATATAAAAAAAAAATTTAAGTCAATGCTTTGCTTTTAGCAACTTTTTATAAATATTATGCACTACATAAAATAAAAAAAATCACAAAAGAAAAAGAGTAAAAACGCGCTTGGCCGAATTTCAATTGAAAGTTCGACATTTAAGATAAAAAAAAAAAATACGATTTTTCACTTTTGCTTTCAATATTAAAAATATTAAATTTTTTTTTTTGAATAGCTTGAAGCTCTGCATTATAATATGCTTTCGGTGTTGGTTATGAGAATTTTATATATATACATACATACTTATATTATAATTTTCTTTTTTAATTAATGAAAATTACCACTAATTTTAAATTATTTAAAATTATTTTAAAAATGAATAAGAAAAATAAATTTCAATTTAATTAAAATATGTTCTGAAATTTAAAGGATTCTATTGATTTTTGGGTAGCTATCGAATTCATGGAGACTATTAAATTATTTATGAAAGAATTTCCATTGTAATTTTTTGTCAGAGAATCAAAAATGTATTTGTATTGCAACATAGTAGAAAAAATCTTTTATTTCTCAAATAATTCTAAACCTATAAATTAATTTAAAAAATTTAAGGAAAACATATTTGTGAATTTGGATTGAGTTTAGTAAGAATATCGTGAAAATATTAAATAACGTGATAGATTTCTCTGAAATATGGACCTGATATATTTGTTCATAGTGAACAGGTTTTCTTTATTAACTACTGATATAATAGACAAATTTCAGTAGAGTAATGTAATGTAGTTATATAAGTCCAAATAATTTGTCGCCGATCAACTTATAGGTTACCTTTGAGAATACCTTATACTTGAAATACGTAAATTATTTTAAATAAGTTATTAAAATATATTTTACCCTTTTTATAATTAAGAAAAATTGGATGGAAGTCAAGCTAATTAGAATGGAGTGTATTTGTATAATAACTGCACAAATTTTTAGGAAAAAATATTTTAATTTATCCACATTCTTTCTTGAAAATTATAGAAATAAAATTAAGGTATAAATGTGAGTTTAATGAAATGAAATTTACAAAAAAAATGTAGACTTAATTTCGTTATTTTGTTGGAAAATATTGAAAATTACCTTGAATAAGTGCACATGTTTATAACTACAATAATATTGTTGCTTAGAAACAATGGAGTATAAAATCAAAATTAAATTTTTGGAAAAATTTATGTAATTATTTGCACTTTTTCTGACAATTCCGATACTAAGTTATATGAAGTAAAACAACTTTTATAACACAGGAACTATGAAGAAATCACATTAAAATAATTATATTGTGAAGAAAATATAAAAGTACCCAGGCACAACTTAAACAATATTATTACTTGTAACCATAGAATTTTGTTTGTAAACAAAATTCCAAAAAAAAATCAAAAAATATTAGACTAAATCTTACATGCAACAAATCTTATTATATTTTATCCATTATTATCCCATATTTTACCGAAACACACAAATTTTACTATATTTTGTTTCAATATTAATATAAATTGTTATTATACCAGTACAAAAATAATTGAAGAATTAACGATATTGTAAGAAATAACAATGACCCCTACAATAATTGCAATTATTGTTAAAATTTTAGTCTAGCGCTTACCTCATAAATTTTTAGAACAAATTCATAACAATTGGCTACACTTTACACATAACATACACATGTTATATATATATACATACAGACATATATATTAAGAACTTATACATTTATATATACAATAAATGTATATATATATATTTTTTTGGGTGTTAGAAACGAAGAGAATTGCACCCAAGGTAAAAAAAAAACTATTATACACACTGCTGTTTTCTTCAATTTTTCTGAAAGCATGAGCATTGAGCATATTATTATAATCATGAAGGTCATAAATAAAATCTGGAAAACCATTATGTTAACTGTCTTATTATTATGAAGCATTTAACCACTTATAAGATCAACATATACCTATATACTAGCTTACAAAAACAAATATCGTATCATGTGTACATGAATTAAGAGTTACATGAACCTAACTGAGTCTATATACATATACAAATAAAGATAGGATTTTCAAGGCAAACTTTATACTTAATATAAAAGAGAGGGTAAGAGAAGAGAAAAATCCCCGTAAGAACAGTAAAACTTAAAATATATTTAAAATTCTTTATAAAATTTTTATAAAAGAAAGTAAAAAACCCCATTCAGTGTACATAGAAAGTATTCACACTTATACAAAAATAACAAAAAGAGAGAATACAACAATATTATTATACACTTTCAAAAAGAAAAGACGCAGCACCTTTAGTGAAAAATTATTTTCTTTTTTCAACTCCATAACGATTTTAATAAGATAAAATTTACTAAAGTTAAGACTTTTTGGCAGCGTTATCTAAATTTTTTATTGCACAATATAAAATCATTTTGTATACTAAAAAATTTTATCTCTTCGTTCTCTCTCTCTCTCTTTTATGCGCTCTTTATATATTCACGTTTATTTTTCTATATCAATACTAACATGTAGATATTTTATTTAATCGTCTTTTTCTTTATACTTTCTCGTCTTCAACTATTTTTCAAAAGACCTTGTACCATGAAAATTTTTTAAATATCACGTTACTAATAACAACAATATTAATTGTAAGAATCTATCGTATAACATTTCGGTATACTGCAATATACTACATTATTATACATTATAATGCTCCACAAGTATTACACCAATTTACTCTTATATATACATACTCGTATAATAGTTTTTACACCAATTTACTCTTAACATTTATATACCCATACTCGTATAATAGTTTGAGAATAATATGGGTAGTTATTAATGATTTTAACCATTTATATATACTTGTGTATAACAAGCAGAGAAGTGATAATGTCAATATGTGGAGGATAAGGATAACAAGAAAATTGTTAACTTTAAATTTTTTTCTTATATTTTACAAACCCACATACTCGTACATTTGATCAAATGCACTAGACTATTGTAAGGTTTTTTTTTATTTAAATAATATTGATTATTTCACTGTATTTGTAATAATATACGTGTTATACAACAATATAACAAATGCATCCTAAAAAATATTTGGCTGTAAGAATGAACGTTAAACTATGAACGTTAAAATATTTACGTGATTTATATCAATAAGAAATTTAAGAATTTCAAATAAATTTCTAAATGTTTAAGAATTTTCTTTCTATAAAAATTTACAAAATTTTATAGTCAATATTTTTCTGTTGCATGATATTTTATAATTTATGAAAATATATTTGTAATTGTTTAGAAAAATCTCAGTAATACTGTTGCATATCACAAAATTAAAATCTAAGATGTACCATTGTTGTAATGATTACAAATAAAAATTTTAATTTTATCCTAGCCTGATTTAAAGGCAATAAATAAATTCGTATATTTTGTTTCAAATTCTTCCTAAGTTTTACATGTTTTATCTCTCTCTCACTATGTTTTTAAATTTCCTATTTTAACATAAAATGTTTAGTAAATAATGATCAATTATACCACCCATAGCTCTTGTTCTTTTCTAAAAATAATTTACTGTTATAATTGAAAACAGCAGAAAACAAATTAAACAGAAACAGAAAAAAGTGTCAGAACCAAAATTTATTCTAATATTAAAGTTAAGGGTTACCATCTTTTTACCGACCGTATTGTGTAAACAATAGGTAGGTTATGTGATGGCAACAAATTTTGCATATCGAGTTTTCGGTGGGAACGTACTTCTCCATAGTAGGGAAGTGTAAATAAACTATTTTTAGCAACCTGTCGGTCTGTCGGTCTGTCGGTCTGTCGGTCTGTCGGTCTGTCGGTCTGTCGGTCTGTCCGTCTGTCGGTCTGTGTGTGCGCGCGTGTATCTCAAGTTCGGCTGAACCGATTTTGATGAAATTTTATATGTAAGTTTGTTTCCACCATGGCACGGATCGATCAACTTTTGGTATATATCAGGCCTCGGGAACTGCACTTTTTAGCGGGCCTGTTTTACATTTTGGAACATTTTGAAGAAAGTATTCAACCGATTTACTTGAAATTTTATATATAAGCTCAGCTCGACCGTCCGCAAAAATTCGTATGTTTTGGAAGAAATCAGGCATCGGCAACTAGACGTTTACTACGGGCCAAATATACATTTTTGTGTATATAAAGAGAAATAATCAACCGATTTCATTGAAATTTAATATATGAACTCCTCGTATTAAAACAATGAACATATAAATTTTTTGGAAAGATCAGGGCTCGAAAACGGATTTGCGGGCCGATTTTACATTTTTCACCATTTTGAAGAAAGTATTCAACCGATTTACTTAAAATTTCATATATAAGCTTTGCTCGATCATACGCAAAAATTCCTAACTTTTGGAAGAAATCAGGCATCAGCAACTGGGCGTTTACTACGGGCCAAATATACATTTTTGTGTATATAAAGAGAAATAATCAACCGATTTCATTGAAATTTAATATATAAATTCCCCGTATTAAAACAATGAACATGTAAATTTTTTCGAAAGATCAGGCATCGGCAACTGGACGTTTACTACGGGCCAAACATACACTTTTGTGTATATAAAGAGAAATAATCAACCGATTTCATTGAAATTTAATATATGAACTCCTCATATTAAAGCAATGAACATATAACTTTTTTGGAAAGATCAGGGCTCGAGAACTGATTTGCGGGCCGATTTTACATTTTTCACCATATCTACAGAACAAATTGATGGAATTTCTTGAAATTTGATATTTGAGTTCTGGTTGTTGCCGAAACTAACTGGCGAGCATTTCAGGGAATTCGGGTAGCACAAAGCGAAACTCTACTAAGAGCCAAATTTACATTTTTCTAAGTATGTTAACTATAAGCTTACTAATGTCCTAAAAATTGGAAAGAAGTATTTAACAGACATTTTTATAATATTCTGTAACACTTTCATTTAACTAGACAATGCACAATGCGGTCGGTTATGTGCTGACCACATCAGATTTTTTGATTTGAAATGAATTTACTTTTATTTTAAAGATTAAATTGTTTTAGTTGCAGTAATTTATTAAAGTGTTTAAATTATCTATGCATCTATGCTAGTGCGAAACTGACATTTCAAATATTCTTGTTTAACAAAATTTTAAATTATTTAATTTAAAACTCTCGTATGTTAGAGTTTTTTCTAGACATCCTAAAAATATGCAATTTTTTGTATTTAGTTAATATTGTCAGAAATGAATATTCTTACATTATTTTCGTATTAAAAATAAAAATTTTTTAAATTTTTTACTTTTGTCCAAACCCAAAATTTTTTCTCTACAAAATTCTTAAATATTTTGATATATTTTTTCTATATTTAACAATACTATGTTAAGAAAAATAATAGACAATTAATATAGGAAACAGAGTAATAATCGCCATATTGAAATAAAGATATAGAGACAATAAAATGGGGTGAGAGAATTTGTGGTGAATAAATTGACAAAATGTAACAAAAACTTTATTTTCAAACAAACTCTATGTTTTTTTTTTTCTTAATATTTTGTATAATAGTTTTGTATGTATAAAGTAACAAACATACATTAACAATCTCGGTATGTATATATGTAAAAAAATATTTAAGTAATTTTCGTACTACTGTTTTTCTCTTTATAATATTATTATTGCAATTACTATTACAGCAACTGCTGCTACTTAATGAAAATTGAAGGCTCCCACTGAGAATAATTCTTTCTTTTGCAAAACTTTCTTTTACATAAATATTTTTTTTTATTTTTGGTTTTTTCTTTCTTTTACGTCTTGTTACTATTCTAGTTTATGTATATTTGTTAGAAACATTTTTGAGAATTGTTGCCACATGTAAATAAAACTCCAATTTATCAAAATATATGAATAAAATTGCAAATTATCAAACATAATTTCTAATTTTCAAAGTCTTAATTGCTGCATTTAACTTTTTAACTGCTTTAATAATTTTAGTAACACTTAAAAGACAATGACGACCTACGAATGCAGCAAACTATAAATGATTTAATAAGCAAAAGTAATATCTCAATTTCATATGTCGATTTAACATAAAATTTCAGATATATTAGATTATATTTAGATTCTCCGTATTCCAATTCATTATTTACCCGAGTTTAATTTAATTTAGAAGGCTTGTTAAACTAAAATAAAAAAAATC
The DNA here is from genome assembly GCF_029603195.1 of Condylostylus longicornis. Classification (NCBI taxonomy): domain Eukaryota; kingdom Metazoa; phylum Arthropoda; class Insecta; order Diptera; family Dolichopodidae; genus Condylostylus; species Condylostylus longicornis. Next base: position 6,023,007 of record NW_026577982.1, read on the forward strand.
GCTCCAATAGTTTGACTTAATTATTAATCAATATAAAATAAATACAATGACTCTGAATATTTGGCCAAGTTTGAAGGCTTTTCAATAAAAACTAATAACATAACATTTTATACAATAAATAAATAACTAATTGAAATATGAATTTATAAACTCGGTTTTATTTATAGAACCTTCAATTTGTTCTAAAAATTATTTCAAATCTTCAAAATTGATTTACTCGTAACTACTAATTTTAAGTTAGGCAGTTTTACCACTAGAGCTATATTCTCGAAAATTAATATACTGACAACACTCAATCTTTATCTATAAATTCTTATGCATATTCTAATGTAATATAACAATATATTGCAAACGTACATATATAGGTAGATATATGAGACGTGATGGCTAAATCTAATTTTACAAGTATGTAATGTCGTATTATGGTCTCTTTACATAATACTTAATATATTTTTTTATACCGTTATAAAATTTATCTATATAAAGAAATAAAGAACAGTTATTTTCCCCTAAAGTCTGTTTTCGTTTTTATTTGTTTCTTTTCATTTTATTTCTTCGTTTCGGTTTTTTTGTTTTTTCTGTTTTCTTATATATTAAACAAAAAAAAAACGACAGAATAAACTCAAATTCAATGGAAAGAAAAAATGAAAATAAATAAAACAGAAAAAAAAAATATAACAGTCGCAGCAGTGGTAATAATTCAGTCAAATAAACTTTTTAACTTTTAAGGACGATAACTTTCTAAGAAGAGCCCATATGAATTCATTTAAAAAAAAATATTAAACTAAGGATTTTCTTATGTATATAAGATTATTTATATAAGATTTTTATGTAATATTTTCCTTAAATCATTATTATCCTTTAAAGATATTATAAACTGAAGATATTAAATGAAAATATTCAATGAGATATGAGATTTAATTAAAATTTTCTATAAAAACCTTAGGCTTTCATGTTGTTTTTCAGTGTTACTTAAGTCTAATACCTATATATAGTTACGTTTATTGTTAAATTTTATTTCTATATAAGCTGCTGTTTTCTTCTCCAAAGAAAAAACGAAAAACACGAATTTATTAATTTAATTATAAAGTCTTCAATTTTTATAAAAATATTTAGTTACTAAAATTTCAGTAGAATTTTCGTTGAACAAATGATTCATAACCGTGTAAATTTTTAAAGGAATTGTGTTACAAAAATTTCAACAATTTTCTGCTCACTCATTTAGAAAACAATGTAATTGTTTTCATTTTTTGTTTTTTGAATTTTTTTTTTGTGAAAATTTCATTAATAATTGCTATGAAAATGTGAACTAAATAAAATTATGTCGTAAGCAGTGCTTCATCTTTACGTTTATGAAATTTTTAATTAATCAACTGAAAATTTTGGCTTAATATAATTAAAAAAATGTGAATTCAATAAAATTTAATATTATTGCTTAAAAATGTTGGTTTTGCCTTTCTTATTTGAATTCAACAAGTAGAACAAAAATAAAATGTATTTAATATCGTAACTTAAGAAATGTTTTAGAAGTACAATTTGCAAAATTTTACAAAAATTATAAACGTTGCCGAAAAAACAGTACGGTAAGCGAACGTTTGTATTTTTTCTCTGAGTAATGAAATTTAGTCGAGAAAAATTGTAATTTATTTTTAAGGAAAACCTACACAATGCCTCCGATTACAATGCAGTCACTTCTTTCCGTACAAAACTGAAACTTGTATTAGAATAGCATGTAAATTTTTGAATCTAACCTGGATTTTTTTAAAACTTTGACAAATAAATTTAATTCAACAAATTATAATTCAAAATATGCTTGATCGCAATATTTATTTGGAATGCTTTTGGAGTTACTAAGCCCTAATACATGCTCACAATTTAAAAAATATAATTAAATCTCTTAAAGTTGATCAAATTAAAGAAAATTAAAGAATTAAAAAAATTCTAAACTAATTTCTTAATTTCATTATTATCTTGGCATTGGTCAAAAAAAATAAAATTAAAAAAGAGAAAAAAAACCTACGGAGTAAAACCTGGTACCAAATTATTAAAAATCAAGAAGATTTTCTTTTTTTTCTAAATTTCGTTTTTATTTTCAGATATTAGTCTTGTATTGGGTACAACAACAGCTGCTGTCATTTTTATATTTCTTTCCAAAGAAAAAAAAAACATTAAAATAAACATTCTATACTCTCATTGTTTATATTATATAATGTATGTACTTAGCACGACCATTCCATTTATGTATCATAATATTTAATATGGCCATTCCAAGATCTTCTATTTTAAATTTTGTTAGCCTTCTGAAAGAATAACAAAAATTATTTTATATAACAATTTCTAAGGTATATACATACATATATTTTTTTTCATTACAATTTTTTTATTACCTTACTTATTATACCATTCTCGCAACCTTTGTTCTTTTAATAACATATTATATACTTATAACGTATAATAATAATAAGAGAAAAAAACATAGATCGTATTTATTCTTAAAAATCAGTAAAAACCACAAAAATTTGTATAATACATATATAGTTGTACAAATCCACAATAAGATATTATATTCGTATATGAAATGATCTAGTTCTTCTAAAAAAACTACTGCAAATTAACAACTAGAATTTAAAGGTAAAAGTATCATAAGTCCTGGACAAGTAAATATTCGAAACCGAGTTCAATATAAAAACATGGTTGGCGACACAAATCGTTTATTGGCGATACAAAAAATTAATAAGTCGGTAATTGAGAATTTCATGAGGATTTTATTGTTAAAATATCAGTGTAATATACTACATATTTAGTGAACAATGTGTTTTAACCATCCTGCAAATTATAAAATTTCTCTATACCACAATCGAAATTAATGAAATTTTGAAAGTTATAGAGATTCCACGGTGATTCAATTTCTGACACTTTCGCATTACATTTTTCGTTCAATAAAATTGTTTGTACTAACCCTTGCCCCCCTATTACCCTATAATACCGCCCTATTTTTGCGAAGATAAACTTAAAAAATGCGATAGCCAATAGGTTTTCAATTTATGTAATATGAGCTTAATAGTTAATTATAATTCGGATAATCTCAAAATAGGAATTTTTTTCGCAAAACTTCTGTCGTACAATTTTAATATTATTCTTATTAAGTATAACATCCCCCGTAACATTGTTTAAAATGTAGGTGCAAATATTTCATACCCAACAGCAATTTCATTAATGTTTATATACATTATATTGAAAAAAAGAAAGAGAAAATTAGAAAAATAAAATATGAAAATAAATGAAAGATAGAGAGAGAAAGTAAAATAATAAGGGTAATTGGATGAAAAAAAAATAAGGGAAAATCTTTTTTTTTTCTTTTTTTTTACGTAAATTCATCTTTTATGAAAATCCTTTTTCTACTTAACTGTGTAACTGCCAATGTTCATGCCAATGCCATTAAAATAACAAAATAAAAAAAATCCTTAAAAATAACGTTGTTTTTCTATTATATTTAACCTATTTTATGCATAATATCTATACATAATATATAAGTACATATTTTATATGTATATTTTATATATATATATATATATATATATACATAATTATATAGTAAGTGAATAAAATGGTTTTGTTTGGGAAAATCACGTGTAAATACCTGATGAAAACTAAATGCCTTACGGTATTTCATTTTATATTATTTCGGTTTGTTGGTGGTCATTTTGGTTTCCTATTATTATTCTTAAAATATAATCAAAAAGGAAGAACAAAAAATTATTTTTTTTTATAATTTTATTATATATATATAAAAAAATTTACAAAATATAATAATGGTTATTACATAAAAATAATTTCCAACATTGATTATTAATGAAAATGTACAAGAGATATAAAGAGAGAGTAGATATACAATAAAATGTTGAGTATATTATGAAAATGAGAACCAAACCAACTTAAAGAAACTAATAATGAATTTTATAAAAAATTTTGTATATATTCATTTATGCATTTATATGATTGTATAAATTATGAAAACAAGGAGATAAAAATAACAAAAAATTTTTAAAATAATTTGTTCAATACCCTTTTCGATGCCATGCGTTATAGCATTCTCATATTCCAAGAGCAATCCAATAATAATATTAAATACAATCGATTCTCTCATAAATTTATAACAGTAATAGTAATAATAATAATAACCTGTATGAATAAAAATTAATAACAGCATAGATAATAGGTATACTGTTAATGAAATTTTTAGATGAAAGAAAATTACTGTTATGACTATTGAATATTGAATTCCTAATTATGATAAATTATTATAACAATTGAATTTTCCTTTCCTGGTATTCTCTTACTACATTTTTGCAATTGAATACTCGTATTATATATGAACCTAAAATTTACGACCCATAAAGTTCAAGCCAATTAAAAGTGAATAAACGTTTAGAAAATTTCATTGCATTTTTGTATTTATTTTGAGTAGTCAGTACAATAAAATTGCATTCAAAGTTGTAAATAAATTCCAATGCTTACTAACCTTATACTTCACCCCAATTTTTTTTTAGGTTCCGTGCCGAGCACTCATTATTTCTAATTAAAGTAAATTCAAAATATTCGTGGAAACCAATTGTGCGTTTATTTCAGTTAATAAATTTTTATTTTCAATCAATTGAGTTTTCCGAATATTAGCATTACAGATCAAAAACATTTTTTATTGAATTACTCTTTAAATTTGAAACTAAAGAAGGATATTGTATATGTTCTTTGCATCATTGACATAAAACTCTCAGAATCAACGATGTCTTGTAATATTTTTTTTTTTCAATTTTATTCTATAGCACATTTTTATAAAAGGGTAGATTAGCGGCAAGCCACATAAATTTGCATGTGTTTCCTATACTCTTTTTAATTCTTATATTGAATTAAAAAAAACTCAAAGAAAAAACCTTGAATTGTTTTGTAGGCGTTGAAAATTATACAAAAAATAAAATAGGTTTGCAACTCTTACTCCAAGAACTCTAGATTTTTAGTCAATTTTCATTTTAACATAAAATACAATTTTTTTTTTCAATTTCAATTACATTTTCTAATTCCTAGAAATAATTTCAATTATATTAAAAAAAAATTTAAATTTTACCACTTATATTTGAAAAAAAAATAATAATAATAATAATAACAATAATAATAAAAGGTAAATGCAATATTAAAATTTAATATAGGTAAGAAAAATGTTGTTTTTTTCTACCTTTTCAATATTGAAATAAGCTAACATTTTATGTTAATATATATAATATATGTATATATTATTATATAATATGCATATATATGTATGAATAAATAAATGTTCGGTTACATGTGCGTGTGAACCGCAGAAAATGTACATGCTTCCATATATAATATGAAAACGTAAATAATTAAATCTATTATAATATTTAAAAAGTAAAAACTGAATGCAAGTGTTCGCAAATATTTAAGATTTTAAATTTTTTATTCCTTATGTACATTTAACAATACAATTATATCAACAATATAACAATTATTTTGCTAAAACAGAAATATTAAACTAGAAAACTGCGAGTAGAATATTTTATTACGTATAAATCTTCTCCTTGTACAATTGCTATACATTCATCAACTATATTATTATTTAAAATAATTATTAAAAAAATTCTGTTATATGAAATTATGACAATCATAAATGCAAAATCGCATATAATTTGCATCATTCACAATCTGATTAAAATCTGTAGAACATTTTCTACATGATCTTCTACATATTTTGTACTTTTAGAAGATCATAGTCAAACAAATTTAGAGTGAGACCCTTTTTATTTATACATATATATTTGAAATCGAAATAATTTCACGGCAATAATTTGTAGAAAGTTCAATTGTTTCAAAAGATTATCGTAAATTTTTTCTTTACAAGAGATTCCTTTAAAGGCAAAAAAATCAAGGCAGTACAATAACCTCATATCAATAAATTCATTTTCATACTATACATATACCATTGTCAACAAGGATTTTGTAAATAGAAGCAACTAAAAAAAAACAATATTCTCAAAATAAAACAAAATTTTTATTGAAAAATGACTACATGATATTTATTTATAACATAATAGAGGTAAATAGCCGCAAAAATCTTAAAAAATTGCAATGGATTCCATAAAAATAGCACAAAAACGATAGCAATGACATGGTATAACAATACATGGCACCAAAAAAAATAAATATATACAAGTTAATTTTATAAAAATAGAAAAAAAAAATAACAAATAAATTTTTTTACAACAATTGTTTTCCGTAACAAAAGACAATTATTGCCTAACAAAAGACAATTATTCGATTAGCACTCCGAAATCAATAAGTTAAAAATATTCTACATACAACTATACATGGTAAATATATCATACTTTTAAAATAATTCGATACTAATGATAATTCTACATATCTAAATTAAATTTAAAACATCAAACCATAAATTTTCATAATCGTAGCTGATTTCTTATATTAATGCCTAATGGTATGCAATTTTTAAAAACTTTTCTTAAGTGATATTTTTAATAGCACATAATTAAATACAACTAAAAAAGCATTCTAAATTTCTTCCAATTGCAAAATAAAGTAGTTTTATTGTTCTTTTTCCAGATGATTGCATATTTTTAAAAATAAAATTTATTATGCCTATTAATTTTGAATTAACAAAAAAAATATTTAAAATATAAAATCGTATATTTTTTTAAGAAAAAAGCCTCTTCATTTTTTATAGCACATTCTTTAATATTTTTCCTCAAATCAAAGCCCATCAAACTCATTAAAAAATCTGTGCTCTTATGGAAAAAGTAATCGTTATTTTCATTTGTTGTCATTCAATTTCCAAATTAAATTGTAAAAAAATAAAACTTTTTTCTTATCATTTCAGCTCCTATAAGCTTTAAATTGCAAATATACGTGATTTTGAAAGAAAAAAAAATAAACAAAGAAAAGATTTATGACTAAAAATTTTAGAATTTTATTTTTAAAAAGGACTTTGTTTTTCTTCTCTATATTTTATTTTTTTTTTGCTTACTACCAATCTGCACACCTGAGCCATTCGACAAAATTACTTTAAATCACGTTTTTTGTTTAAATTCATTCTGTTGTTCACTCTCACTCTCTTTCTCTCTCTCTCTCTTCATTTGTTTTTAATTTTGACTCATTTAATTTGATTTTCAGTAAAAATTTTTTCGTTTACTGCCATGATACTTTTCCATCAAGTTTAATTTAATTTTTTATGTGTCCCATAGTATTAAAAACAACAACAACAAAAAAACAAACGAAAATAAAACAAAACAAAAATGGCGAATTATGAATTTCAATTATATAAAAATGAAGTACATACTCAGAGATTATTTGGAAAAAATTTTTGCCTGCCATTTTACTTTAATTGTACTTCTTAATTCTTTTAATTTCATATAAAATTCACATTATCCTTGAATCTTTGAATAATAATAACGATTTTGTGGAACGTTAATTTTAGTTGTTTGGTTGATTACGACAACAATGAAAAGTAAAAAATCTTTTTAAAATCAAAGTAAAATTTTTGTTTTGTATTTTTCACTCTTATATAAAATTTTCTCCTTATTTTCTTTTACTCTCATACTCTTCCATGTTTTATTTTTACTCTGTCTCTCTTCACCATGTTTATTTTTTAAAGAAAAATATTATTATAAAGCGAGAAAAATTATAAGAAGAGTGGAACAGAGAAAGAGTAAGAGTATATTATTGTGTATATTAACGTAGGTGACAGAATGAAAAAAAAAAATAAAAGAGTTTATTTTGAAAATATTTTAATTTACACGTAAAGTAAAATAAATTCGTTATTAATTCTCATTAAATGTTTTGTATAATTAAAAATGAGAATTTTCAAAGGATTTAAATGGCATCATTTTATATTATAATATAATTTTACAATTTTAAGAAATTATCATTTAAGTGGATCATTTATTTTTTTTAATAATAATAATTCTTTATGATGAAATATGTATGTAGATATAGTGGGTTTGTTTACATAAATATGTAAATTAATACCTGCTTATATTTGGGGCTCAATAGCTTGAATATATTTATATAAATTTATAAATAGATTATCTGTTAATGCACAATATAAATTTAGTAAATTTGAACAAGGAGCAGGGAGATACTCGTAAAGACTGGGTTTTACCTCAATATTGCGAAAAATGTCTACAATAATGCATTAGAAACTAATTGAATTTATGCTTTAATTAAATAAAAAACCTCAGAATGCTGACGAAATTCCATACTTCCCAAGTTCAAAAATTCTTATTATTTATTTTCTTAGATAAAATTTTGTTTTTTTCACTTTTTCATAAATTTTGTTAAAAACTTATATAGATAATAAATTTTTAGAAATTATTTATTTCATTCCGTTTCATCACACTAAAAAAATTACAAAACACAAAAACTATAAAATGTTCTGAAAATCTGAGCTTTAGAAATATTAGCACTCACCACAAATAAAATATTTTTAAAACGATATATGCTTGTATGCATACTACAAAAGTGATGATGGAAAGAACTTGTTGCCATCAACAATGAAAAAAAAAAATTTGAAAAACGTGACAAGAATTTTATTTTGCAATATTTTCAAACCACACCCGGAAATATGACTAATAAAAATTGAAAATAATAACACAAGAAAAAAAAAAATTGGAAATAAAATTGGTTCTTAATAAAAGAACACAAAAAAATAACTTGACTGAAGTTTAAAACCAAAACGAAAATTGAAAAAATTGAAATCAACTTTAATATTTAGAAAAAAAAAATTACTGTTGTTTTACAAAGCCCAATATTCAGAACATGTGGGCAAAACGTTAACAATGAAAAACTTTACGAATTTAAAAAAATATTACAGTACTGTGGTTTCTTGTAAAAATTACAATATTGTGGTTTCTTTGTGGATAATCAATTTTCCTGTACCAGCAAATTTAGATTTTTCTAACCTGCAACAACAAAAAAATTTCAATTTGCAGTCGAAATAAAGCTTCAAAATTTCCATATTCTTCTATTTTTACAAAAATTTTCAGGTTCAAAACCCATTTACAATACTGGGAAAATTGTGTGGAAAGTTTTCTAATTTCATTTCCTACATGAAGTACTTCTATTTCGCTGACTTTAAAAAACAAATGCATTATTCCAGGAAATGATAATTTCTTTTCTAAATGTTTATTCAAAAACAACATAAAAATATTTATCATGGTTTCGACATTAAAAAAAGATGTGGGTCTAAAAATCTTTTAAAATATTAACAGCCTGCTTAATACAGTAAATCTTAAATATTTGGAACAATTTGAATGTACCCAAGGATATGATTTTCGGAAATCTAATATAATTTTCTGTATACAACACAGAATTGTATTAGATTTCCAAATTACAGAATTGTATTAGATCTGAGTTATTAGAATTATTAATAGTCCTGAAGCCTTCCTCGTTTCTGTATTACAGTGGAATTTTTATTGAATTTTCTGAAATCGTTTAATATTTTGATATTAAACTACAAGTAACCCCCATTATTAATTGAATACAGTACAAATTAGTTGTTTTCACACTTAAAATTAATTTAAAAAATTTTTTATCCAATTTGAATTTTGATTATTAAACTGAAGATTACTGTTGTCCTTGCATGAAAATAAAGACGTCAAACTTTGTATAATAAAATCTTTTATTGCCATTTTCAATTTTTCTTATTTTTCTTTTTCTTCATTTCGCATGTTTATATTTTTTGATGAATTTCGTATCCCTTCTTCTTCAATATAATGTCCAGTTCACTTTTATATGTATTCGACACAAGTACATAAATATTATGGTATTATATACGGAAAAATAATTTCAAGGACGAATTTAATTTTTCTTTTTTCACTCACTTCCTTTTTGTAAATACTAATAAAATAAAAAAATTAGTCGTTAAATTTTTTTATAACCTCATAGAAAATAATACACATTGTATACAATTTATGTACATAGCAATATTTATAACAGTGTTTAATTTTAAAAATCTTATATAAGAAAATTTATGGTTGATTGGAAAAAAAGTCACATCACATTTTCAATTACGTTTATTATTGTTGTCCTGATAAAGCTTTCATTTAGCATGTTTCATTTTCTAAAATTGAAAAAAAAATTATTGAATTCAAAATTTGTAAAATGAGGGGTTTATGTAATACAAAAGAAACTATTATTTATTTAAGTAAATAAGGTCCTTATTGAAATTTCATATTGCAAGCTTTAGTTAATAAAATCTGAATTATATTATATTCTTACATTATCCTTAATTGCCCAATTTAATGTAAGGATTGTTCAGGTATAATAAAATATTTTTCAAAATTTTAAATCAGAAATATTGAATTAAAGAGTATGTGAATTATCCGAATAAAATATTCATTAAATTTACTTTTAATGTCTTATAAAGTAATTAACTTAATTGCCATAATTTAATGCAGCGTAATAACCATGATACTTTGATTGTTAATAATTTTTAATATAATGTTATTTGATTTGTAATGTTGAATTCCTGAAATAATTTAAAGTATTTACACACTATTAAATATATTATCTCCCTAAATTGGAAATCACGATTTCAACAATGTGAACGAAAAATTATATGAAATTATGTAATGAAAACCTTGACTACTTTTAAATAGTAGTTACATGGCAGCTATATATATGAGTATATTTATGTATATAAAAATTTAGACGAGTTTTAATTTAAGAAAATCAAAAATCTGTCCTTTACAATAAATTTCAACTTATTCTACATTGTATCCGCTTTCATTTTTTCAACTAAAAATTTTTTCTATTATTGCCATAACTGTTAATCTAATATTACTTTACAGAAAAAATTTACATTTATAACTTTGTGATTTTCTATAGCCCTTGCTCAATAGAATTTTATTCTCAGTTGTTATAAAAATATTTTAACTTACAATACAAAAGAAAAAAAAAAGTTTGCGTGTTTTATGTACGACATAAAGAGGTCATCATGAAAAGTTAATTTTTTATAAAAACAAAAAGCATAACAGAAGTATATAAGATTCGCATGACATAAAGAGTAAAGTAAAAATAACAATCAATTTAGCCTTCATTTACTACAGTAATATGTGCGGCACAAGATCGAAAGAAAAGAACAACAACCCAATAAATAAAATTAGTTCGAAATCGCATGTTTATGAAATTTATTTAAAACAGTAAAATTGAAATAGGATTCTAAAGTTTATGTAGTTGTGCACTATACAAAAACAATTATATACGAAACTATTCTAAGAAATTATAATAAAAAACAGAAATGAAAAAATAAACCAAAGTAATTTGATTTTACTTAAACTAATCAAAGGCAAGTAAAATTGAAACGCATAAAATATAAAAGGAATCTGATTTTTTACCCAACCAACAGAAGGATCTACGAAATTAGCAAACAATTTTTAGTTAAAAATTTTAACTAAGCACTTGGCTACTAAAACTCAAAGCAATACAATGATTGATTCAATTTATCAAAAATAATTGCTCATTTCTCCCTTCTCTTGATTTCAGTTTCCCGCCGCAATCGAGTGACATGAGCAATCGAAAGCAATTTGACTGAAATTAGGAAATTTCCAATTTGAATATTTTTTAAATTTTAGATACATGAATTAAAAATTCACTTCTACATTCGTAGTTTTCCAATTATGCGAAAAATACTTCACTATTCTACCCGTACAATTATTGCATAACATTACAAAAGGATTAAGAAATTTATTATATTACATCATAAGATTTGATGTCCAAGAACAAGTGGAAAAATTACAAAGATATAAGGGAAAGATGGTTGAAAATTTTCATTTAATATCATTCATTTTTATTTTAAATGTATGCCATAGAGAAGACATAAAAAAATAAATATTTAATTAATTATCGTGATTTCAAATCAAAATAATAAAATAGAATTTACTTGAATTTTATAAGGAAACAAATAATTATTATAATTACTAATTAGTAATAGTTTTATATAGTTGTTTTTGTAAATTCCAGATGAAATGAAAATCGTAATTTATTTTTAGTCATTACATTAAAGAGAATAAAGAAAAATTACAAGGCTTTTAAAGTTTTCATTAATTTTCATTACACAATTAAACTCTCTATTAAATTTCCAATTAAATGTTAACATTAAATGAAACATTTTTATAATTAATTAGTAAAGTTCATTCAAAACTGAAAAGTAAAAGAATGCAATTTAATCTTTTGAATATTTTGTAAAAGAAAGTGAAATTCCCTTGATATAATGCATCAATTTCAGCTATAATACACTAGGACTTCTCTTATACGTTCGTTTCAACATAATATTGCAAAATCTTGAAAAATCTCAAATATTTTTAACACATTCAAAGTGTTTTACATAAAAACCATAATAATTTTGTATAAGGAATCATTCTTAAATCAAATTCAATGAAGCATAAACTTATACAAAAGAAAAAGAAATTTCAAACCGTATTAAAAAAAAATTATTTCTTTTCCTAAATTTTAGGACACTTACATCAAACAAAAATTTCTAGAACCTTACTAAATCTAATTTTATTTCTATTATATACAAAGTTCAAAAGATCAACTACAAAAAAAAAAAATTTTTTTTTTCTGTTCTCTATTCAAACACAAATTATATTCATAAAAAAATTTTATTTTCTTATTTTTTTTTTATTAATTCCTCTTTTTTTTATAATTTATTAACTACATCTACTATAAAAACAAATTGCCTTTTCTTTTATATAAGAATATCCTATGTAATTAAAACGATCCCTTAATGTTATTATAAGTGTATATGTATAAAAAAATATTATAACATTAAAAACATTAAAAAAAGAAAATATATTCAAAAATAAATTAACATAAATATGATGGATCATTGAATATTAATACAGAATACCATATTATAAAATTCAGGGTCGACCAAGTATGTTTGATAAAGAAATAAGAGCTTTACTTAAGTAACCTTTCGAAAAATTCAATAATTAGCGAGGTTTTGAACCATCGTAGCTTAGATGAGCCCTCAATTTGAGTTATTTGTTTAATAATAGATCAATTTCTAGTTGTATTTAAAAGCTACTCATGGCCTGTCTCCATTTTATAAATAAACACACGATTCCAAAAGGTTTGCTTATATTTAAAGCTAAATTTTTCGAAGTTGATATCATTAATCATCTTATTTCTTAGGATCATACAAAATATGAGTAATTTAAATAATTCGTTCAAAGAAAATGTATTGCATTTCAAATAGATTATTACTTACTCATAGTGGCTCCACTGCAAATGCGTTGATTAATTTGAATTTCTTTTATAAAATCATGAAACCGTCGACTTTTTAATACAATCAAAATATTCAACTTTATAAAGTTCAACTAATTTTAGAACCGCCTCTGTTCCGATTTCAACAAAAACAAAATCTAAATTAAAATAAGTTAATTAAAAGAGCAAAAAAATGATGTCCCCAATTATCACGATACCAAGAATTATGTTAAATATTAAAATAAAATTTACAATTAATTTCAATCTATAAAAAAAAATGAATAAAAAAAAAAACTAAAATAAGAATATTTTCTTAAACCAATTAATTTACTAATTAAATACACAATGGGAAAATTTATCTTGACCAATTCAACTATAGGATATTTTCATCAAAATTTTTTATTTCAAAATTCCCATATCATATTTCATTAACTCACAAGGGTTCAGTAAAAAGTAGTATATTGAAAAGAAAAGTGTTATACTTTAATAAATTTCAATATTTGTTTCAAATTCCTCTTTTATTAGCGAAGTATTATAAACGAAACAACACATTTAAAACACACAACTCCCTACTATCAAAGCAACTAATCTTTAACATTTATACAAAATGTTACAAAGTATTTATGTATGTATTTATTTATGGATTTTATTGCTTATATAAACATTCAAATAATTGTATAGTGAAGAGAATCACAAATTTCCTTAAGGTATTCAATAAAAAGCAACAACAATTTCTTTATACGTTATATAATAAAATTTTTTTTATTATATTCGTTTATATTTTCTAATAATTCGATTTACCATTTTTCTTCATATTATTAAATAAGCCATTAAATAATAATCCATCGCAGGGTTCGGCTCCATCATCCCATAATGCTTATATACAAATTATATTTCGATACACCCAGCTATTCCATAGTTATGACAAAAAAATCCACTTAATTTTTGTTGTAAAGAAATGAAAAGTGAAAACACTCTGATTATTGCATTAGTGTGAGTACTGTCGTCCTTTTCATCTCACTTTGGTCTCTTCTCTTTAAACGTTTTTGTTTTTTCTTTTTAATAACTTTCAAGCATTTTTTCTCTTATTGTTTATATTAAGCATTCTTTTTTTTGTTTTTTTTTTTACACCGAATATTCTTTCTCACATTTCTTCTCTTTTTATAAATTTTAATAATAATAAATTTTCTCTCATTCTTAAATTAAATTTTTGTGTAAATTTTCATTTTTTTACAATTTTTTTTGTGGGTTGCCTGCTATCAATATGGCGTAAAACAAATAAATTGTATAAAATGAATATAATCAAATAGTTTTGTAAATTAGCAAGCAGCTTAAAATTAAATCTAATTCAAATATTAAGAAAAATATTGTTTAAAGACAACCATTTACTGTTTCAATAAATCTAATTTGAATGGAAGAATTGCTGTTGTGTGATTTGTTCAAGGATTCTGGATTATATACAAAAATTCAGATTACACATTCAGAATAATCGCAGTTTAAATAGTGTCATTAATTTTTATACTTGTAATAAACGTACAAGTGATTGAAACAAAAATCTCGAGAAATAACTCGTATGCATATAACTTGTTAAATTTGTCAAAAGAAGTTCACTTGCTTTGAGTCAGTCGGCATGAATCACATGAAATAAAACTTCAAATTTTTTTGTATGTTAAAACTAGAAATTATTGTATTATTGCCTTAACCCGATGTTAGAATTCTACTTTGGAAATACTAAATTTAATCCAGCGTTTCGTACAGTTCTAATTTTTCCCAAAAATAATCCAAAAATATCAAAGTAAAGCAAGCATATAGATTCGTTAAAAATGGTTTCATATTCATATTAATCCCATTGTACTTATACAAATATTATAAAAGAATAAAAATACATGATTCCATTTTGAAATGGAATGAGTCAACCACACCTATCAACTTATTTGGAAATAAAAATAAATTTTAAAAAAAGAATCATTTTCCATCTCTCTTCTTCCCATATGCTTTTCACAATCCATTTAAACAATTTAAATTGCTTTCTTTTTTTTAACAACATACTACACTCAATTAAAATGACGACACAAAATATAAAAGTACAAAAACATAAAAAGAAAGAAAAAATTAAGTACTCTTGCTATATAACTGTATAGAACCATTCACAATATAACAAACATATAAAATTCATTTAATTTTAATTTCTTCTAATAAAAAAACACAAGAATCTTTTGTCTCTTTTCTTGATAAGAAATCGTCGCATTAAAACAGAAAAAAATTTTTATTTTATTTTACTCTTTTATTTGTTTTTTCTTTTTGCCCCTTTCTTCTGAGAAGAAAACACTAAAAATACTAAAATGGGATGAAAAACAATGGAAGAGGTTTACATTTCGTATATACATAGGCAAGCGAGCTGTCAGTCAAAAAGACTCTCGAAATATTTTTGGAAAATTTATTCAATTTAATAACGGTTAAGTTATACAATTAAATATGGAAAAAGAAAGAGAAAATAAGAAATTTATTTAAAAAACAAAAGTATTTTTTTTTTTGGTAAATAAAATTTAAACAAGAAAATTGAGAAAATAATGGCAGAATAGAAAAATTTCGGAGCGAATTGATGACAATTGAAAATAGAATGTAGATGACAAAATTTTAACATTCTCCAACGATGAAAAATTGCGTCAAACGCACTTTTATAAAATTTTTACACATGCGTTAAAGGGATTCGAATATCACTAAAATTCTAGTGAAATTAATATTATCATTCATAAATTTCAATTTATTATAACAAAAGGTTTGGGTATTTGCTGTTTGTATTATAGTAATAGTAAAGTTTCAATCCAAAAGTACTTTCTTTGTTCAGGTTTTAATGTTGGTAATAGAAGTTTTAAGAGAAATTTTAAAATAGATACCATTTAATTACATGATGGGGACACAGTGGACTACACTAATTAATCTTATAAATCTTGTAATTTTGATTATAATTATTAATGCCGTTGTCCACCAATTTTCTAGAATATGATCATAATGTGGGCCGAATGCGAAATTCTGATGATTTCTCGAACATTTTCCACCATATTTCATTCAATTGTTTCCAAGTTTAGTACCAAACATAGGTGAAATACTCCAACTCCTCTCCATAGGTGTGGTGTAAAATAATATAAATAATTTGTAAATGTTGCTTTTTGTTGCTTGTTTTCTTTCATTTTTAATTCAATTTCTTTTTTTTAATTCTATACACAATAAACATGCATACATTTTAATGTAGAAATTTTTGTGAATAAAATTCTCATTAATGGCAGGAAATGGAACGAGAAATAAATTATGATAAAAAAAAGCTAGAAAGAAGACGATAGAATATATTGTTCATATATGTATCCTATACAGGTGTGTGTATGTGTAAATTTACAAAATGTAATCATATTCGTTTACACCTTGATCACATAATATTGTTTTTATTCAACTAAATTTCAATTGTTACCGGTGCAATTGAAACAGAACTATAACTTTAACGATAAATCACATTAAATTTGTTAAATGATTAATTTTACTGTTTGAAAATTTAATGAGATCCACGTTTCTGCTAAAGTTGGTGTATAATTCGAATTTAAAGTTTGACAAAACCTGCCTTACTTTCATGGTAGGTTCTGTAAAACGTTAACTACAAGTTTTCATGGAAGGTATTTCATGAACATCAACATTTGTACAGCTCATATTTTCAAAATTTTCAATTTCTTGAAGCATCCCCGTTCAATTTTGCTTAATATATCAGCTTATCACATTTTTCTAATTACAAATGTTACAGCTTCTTGATAGTATCATATACAAGTCATTTCAAATATGAAACACCCTGTTCATATTTTTTTTTATATAACTGTGCCTTAATTGATGTAAGCATTTAACAAAAACATTAAAAAAAAAAAATTCTGCTTTAAGCAATTTAAAAAGAAAAAAGTCTATATATAAAAATAAATTTTCATTTTTGCTCCGTGAGAGTTATTTGGAAAAAAAAGGACATAAAAGAAAAATAACAAGAAATTTCGATGAAATCACAAGAAATTTTATTTTTATTTTTTATTTTGTTTTTCTTTTTTATTCATCAAATTCTATTTTTGTTTATCTTTCTTATTTAGTCTTAAATCCTTGATAATTATATTTTTGGTATGTCAATTGTTTCCATCTCATATTCCTTCACAATTTCTCTATATACTTCTTGTACCCAATTTGCTTAAAACCCCACTTTACACAAAAAAAAAATGAAGAAAATACAAAAGCGTATATTTGCGTATCAATGTATTTTTATATTTTCTTTTTTCTTCTAAGTATTTTTTTATTATTTCTACACATATAAACCTAAATTTTACATATATACACGAATAAACGTATTAAAATTATATAAAAAAAAAGAAAAAAAATATAAGAAAAAAATTGTAAAGGATTGAAAATGATGATGTCGATGACGGCAAGTGAACAAGAAAAAAAAATCTCATTCTTATAAAGCACTTCATAAAATAACAGACTCAAATATTTTAACACAAAAAAAAAAACAAACTGGGTTATTCTAAATTTATTGGACCATCTTTTATGTTGTATATGAAACGATAATATTCTAGAATGGTTCAAGTTATTCTAATTTCCTTAGTCGTGTAAAAAAAGATCATTAATTTTAAATACTTATTTAATTTTTTAATCTGTTATTGAATGAGCTATTCTTGCGTATAAAAATTTGAAGCATTATATAATAAAACTAAGGCTATAAGGTCGCCACAATTTAATTTTAAGGTTATGGTGCAGCAGGAACAGTTATTTCAATATAATTACCAAATATTTATCATACTATACCAAGCCCAATATATTTTAATCATTAACTTGTAGCAAACCAACTATCACATACTTTTGGGAGTCAACAAGCTTGCATAAAATCAATCAAAAATTAAAAGTAACCTTCAGAATGGTTCTCCTTATTATTCCGAAAAAGAATACATAGGCAAAATTTATTTATTTTTGAAATTTATACATGATTCCTAGAAATACACTCAATTGCATATACACAATTACATATTTATTCTATAAAGTTACATAGGATATATGTCCTTATATCCTTACATCCTTATGGAATAAAAGTGACAAATTATTAAAATATATAAAGATTTTAAAAATATTTTTAAAGCTATCAATTTGTGTTAGATAATTTTAGAAGGATATAAAGAGAAAAACAAAACACAAATAAAGAGAAAAAAGAAGGAAAAATAAATATAAAAAAAAATTTTTAAGGATAATATTTTTTTTTTTAAGGATTTATATACAAAATAAATATACATATAAATATACATACATACATGTTACATATGAATATGAATTCATATGAATTCAAAAAATTAAAAAAAAAATAATAAATTTTCTTTATTTTTTTCATGTTTCCTTTGTTTTAAAAGATTTTTAAAAGAATTTTCTTCACAATTATTTTTCATACTGATGGTTAAATAATTTTGTGTTATAATGTGACACTATGTATTTAATGAGTTAAAGAGTATTTTAAAAAAATTTTTTAATATAATTTTAACCACATTAATAAGTTAGCAAGTTGCAATAAAATTTTTTCCAGAATAATGAAAAATCTAGAAATTTTTTTGAAAACAAATACATTTGTTGCAAAATCTTATGAATTTTATGCAATTTTTTTAATTCGCTGACATTTATATTAATTTTAGTTTTAATATTTTAAGAGAAAATAATTGAAATTCGAAACCACATAATTAACGCAGGAATATTTATGAGTAAGTTGACTAAGGACTCAAATTTCTGTAAAGAAAATTTCGAAATCCTTTTATAAATTGCTGAAATGTGAAAAATTCTGAACAAAAAACGATTTGCTAGTACAATTCCTAAAATTTAATTCATTATTGAATAAAGTTGGGTCAAACCAATGGTTTGTATTGTAGCACTTTTCCCTTCAACAAGTGAAAATTCTGCTTTTAAATACAGTCTATGGATACCTATCACACATTCTAAAAATTATTTTCATTCATATACAAAACTCTTTCTAGGATTGCATATATTTAGGATTAACGATTTATGCAGTCTTTGAAATAAAGCAAAAATTAATATAAAAAGGGGCTAACATAATGCTCGATTTTAAGGTTTAATTATGTGAGTTAAGAAAAATAATTATATTTTTTAATGTCATGGAATTTACCGTTAGCTTTTTGTGTTTATAAAAATTTGAAAAAGCTTGAGGTTTCGGAAATATAAGGTGTCAAAAATTCATATTTTACAAATTTGAAGAAGCAATAACTTGAGAGGGGAAGGAGATGGAAAAAAATTTTCTTCCAACGAAATGAACTATTTGTTAATGTCTAAAAGTCCATAAAAATTCAAGCTTCTACAGGTTGGGGTCTAGAAAATAAACGACATCAAAAATTTGGAAAAAACGGACTTTAGATAACGGTAAATTTTAGCGGCCATTTTGTTTTTCTAAAGTTAACCTTTAGTATACCCCGCTAGGGGAAGCAAGCCACTGCCTTTCTGCGTTTGCAAAATTTGAAAAATCCTTATGGTTTCATTGCACTAAATAGTTAAATAATGGCATTTTTAGGATTTTGGGGGGGTTTAACTTCTAAAGGGGGGGAGATAGATAAAAATTTTGTTCTACGAAAATAAGTTTCCAGTAAAAATCGGACGGACGGACGGACGGACGGACGGACGGACGGACAGAGTGAAACTAATAAGCACTTTTTTTCAAAAATTTTTTGGAAAAGCGCTAAAAAATACGGCTTTCCAATATACTTGATTTAAAATAATTGTTTCTTGACATAAAATGCATCTTAAAAATGGCAACATTTAGCCCTGGGTTAACGAATTTTTTGAAAGACTGTTTTCATTTTAACCCAAGTAAGCGCACAGCTACAGCAACGGAAAATCCAAGACTTATTAATTAATTCAAATAGCTAAACTCACAATCACTTCCTTAAAATTACAGGAAATCAGAAAATCTTTAAAAATTCAAAATAATTATGGAAAAAAAATCCTATTTCAAACCTCAAAAACATAAACTTTTAAATTAATTTAAAATTTTAAATCTATTTAAAATACAAACATCTGAATATAATAAGGGTTATTTTATCAACTTGATAAATCCAAAAAAAAGAAAAATATTCATTGCTCATTTTCATTTTTTACCCCATACTATCAATTTCACCATTTTCCAATCTCTAATCTTCAAATTTTATTTTTTCTTTTTTTTAATAAAAATTGAATTTTACATTAAGATTATTACAAAAAAAAAAAAGGCGAAGGAGAAAAAAAAATTGAAATTGATTTCGGAAATTTCACAAATACAAAAAAAAAAATAGACTTAAAATTTAATGCGGTCGTTTTATTGAAACGAAAAGGATAACTGTAAACAAAAATCAAAAGGATCTTTTTAAGGATTTTTTGTATTTTGTGTATTTTTTTTTTTTGTAGTTGTCTTATTCTTTTTTTCCCGGCTACCTCATTGTATATTGTTGACATCCTTTTTTCGTATTTTTATCATTTTAATTTTTCTTTTTTATCTTTCCATTCTTTATTTCTTTCCGTTTTACTTTACATTTTTTTTTCATTTCTTTGCGTTATCCTTCTATAATTTTGATTTTGTCCAAAATCATCAACTATCAAAAAAAAAATGAAGATAGACAAGAGCGAAAGCAGAAAAAAAGCAATATACACTTTGTAACCACACATATACACCCACATAAAAAAAACAAAAAAAAATCAGAAAAATAAAATAAAAATATAGCAATGTTCAACAATACCACACCATTCTTAACCAATAAACATCCATAACAGAGAAAAACAAATATAAATAATAATAAAAAAAAGAGAAAGAAACAAATATTAAAAAACATAAGCAAAACATAAAAAAAAACAAAAAGTATATATACATAAAAAGGACAAAATTATTATTATAGCCGAAAAAAGAAAAAAAAAATGATATAAAAAAAAATTTCCAATCTCACAAAAAATAAAGTTGAACATCAGTATAGTGTTGCTCAAGTGACTCACCTCTCATCTCTCTCAGCTCGCACAATAAAATATAAAAATAAAACGAAAAAATATCAACAATCCGTCGTATACTTTTAAATAAGAGAAAACAAAAAACAGAAATAAAATAATAATAACGGAATAAGAGTAAACAATAATAACTACAAAAGAGGCAACAAAGGATATACAAAGGGATATTTATAGCCGCAATAAATGGATTTAGTGTAAATGTTAAAACAAGTCATCACAGTTAACCGGTGTCATTATTTATATCCTTTCTTCTCCTATTTGTTGTTTTGGATCAAATGAGTTAGGAATATCGAATTGACAAAAATAAAATTTACGTATCCTATAGTTGATAAGTGATCAGGTTATTAGAGTTATTCGCATATTTTGGCTGTATTTTGAATTTTGCCCCCATAAATATGCAATTTTCCTCTTTCTAACAACTTTAAGGAAATTAGTTTTAAAATAAAATGCTAATTGAATCATACTTAATATTAACTATTTTTAACAATTAACTTTTTTTATAAAGCTAAAATGTCTTTACAAATCGAATAATATTCTAACTGGAAATATTCATAAATTATAAAATTATTGCATGACTGCGTGTACAACGATTGTGTCATAGAAATTTTTACCGTTTATATGAATGGACAAATAGTAGAAACAATTATTTTAGGAAAATTTCCATATTTCAAACTAAAAATGTTAATTTTAGA
This sequence comes from Condylostylus longicornis, assembly GCF_029603195.1. Classification (NCBI taxonomy): domain Eukaryota; kingdom Metazoa; phylum Arthropoda; class Insecta; order Diptera; family Dolichopodidae; genus Condylostylus; species Condylostylus longicornis. Next base: position 6,045,032 of record NW_026577982.1, read on the forward strand.
ATGTAATTGTAAATTTTCGTACTTGACTGGATCAACTGTAAAATATGTTTATATAATTTTACTTACTAGAAAGATCAAAAGGAAAAACGATCCAAATTTAGTTTTTTTTAAAGTTAACACACATTTTACGAACAAACACATACAATATCTCTATACATATAACTTCAGATACCTTTGAAATACAAGATATTTTTTAAAATTACCGTCATAATTTATTTGAACCAATCAACCTACCCACTATTATTAGAAAATCCCAACGTCAAATATTGGGGAAAAAATAAACAGATTTTTTTTCTCTTTTTTTATTTTATTATTTTTTATATAAATTTCAAAGTTTATATAGGGACAATGAATTCAGTTATGAGAATAAAATTTCAAAGGACAAAAACTGTTTTGTATTTTATACTATCCATTTTGTTCCCTTACTCTTTCATTGTATTGTTTTTTTTTTTTTAATAACTGAAATGAATATTTTGAAAATTAGTCATGCAAATATGATGAAAGAATATAATGTTATTAAAAAATAAAAGTCCAAACAGAAAACAGAAGAATTTTAAATTAAGTGTAATCAGCAGAGTGATTCATTTTAGTTTTGAAGTTAATCCCTTTATGAAAAAGAAGAAATCTTATGTGTTCTTAAAAATTTTTTATATTTCTTATAAGGTTGGAGTTCCTGGAGTATTGAAAATAAATTTTGCATGTTATAAATTGCAATAGGTTTGCCTCATTTCTATCATTAATACAACGCACGGCTCGTAATTCTTATTTGCAATATATTTTTATAAAAACCCTTTCGTTTTTACAATTTTTTGTTTAACTGTATAAAATACAATTAAAAATATTCAAACCTAATAACTGGTGAGTTCTATGCAAAATTAAAAATTTTAAACTTACAAATATCTTTCTATTGAATCGCCATTATTTGACTAAATTCTATCTCATAATTTAATATTACAGAGGAGGTGGATTACACAAAATAAAGAATAATATCATTCCGTTGTTTCATACATTTCAAGTACTGCCTTAGTATATTAATGCTGTCAAAGAGAAATTCTAAGTTCTCTACACACATGTATAAAACACACACACTATTTTATTATATATAAATTGAAAATTAAAACAAATCTTTCCGATAATAGATGATAATTATTTTTATTAAATATTATAGTATATACAAAAAAAATCCTTCAACAATTATCTTATATCTTCCCCATTTATAACATTATACAGACTTAGGTTCCATAGAAATAACAATCTTATATACCTATATAATATATATATTTGTATAATTATGCTTACATTCTATGAACATAAGCAATGTATTGTATAGCGCAACTTGATCATTACAAAGAAGGAAGAAGAAGACACAAAAAAAAATCTAATCAGCTCTATAAAATAGAATATAAGAAGATTGTAAATCACTTAAAATGAATGATAAATACATATGTGTAAGTACGATAGCATATACATAACATATGTATATCAATATATCTATGAATATTTGTACATACACATAAAAAAGAATGATGGTCTTAAAATATTACAATCAGAGCATTAATGCAATCCCAACAAGTGATGATTCAATGATTTCAAAGAAAATAATAGTGAAAATGTTGCTACTTTACCAAATAAGAGGAAAAAAAATTTTTCAGAAAAATGAGCGGAAAGAATTTCTCTTTTCTCTTTTTTTTTGTTGAAAATTATCTGTAATTTAGTAAATAATGGAAAATGTTCTCATTACTCATGATAAATATATATTTGTTTTTTTTTATCGTTCTTGTTTTTATGAATATCAAAGTGGAATGATGTTGTTGGTATATCGGAATGAAACTCTCGCTTTTAAATTAAAATTAAATATAATTGATAAAATCGGAATTGTCTGGTAATAAGCTAACATTTACTCTAGTAGTTGTGTATTTGTTTTTATGTAAATCATTGCACATAAAAATATGAAATGCAACCATTACGAAGTTTTATAACTTGAAGAATTTTCCATAATTTTCCATCACTTAACTAGGCCTTTAATAGTCCAGTTCAATTCATATTTTGTTTTTATTTTCCCGTCTTCGTCTGCCATTCATTTATTTCGGTTAATCGGTTTTTATTTTATAGCTCTGCACCTAATTTAAAAAGAATCAATTTTATCAGTTCGGATAAATTAAAATTTTTGCAATTTTTCTAAATTCCTTATTTTTAGTCCAATTTTTCAACATACATAGGTACAAATTCTGACTTAGATGAGTTCACTAGAATAAGTGTAAGCGAATTGAATCTTTGCCAAAATACTTTAAAATTCAGTTCTACCATATAAGTTCGGGCAGAACTGTTAAGCAAGGCTTTATATTTTCCATTATATTTTTAAGGCAATATAACAAAATTTCCGCATAAAGGACACATAAATCACAATTTGAATTCAAAATCAAAATTTTTAATAAATTTTTTAACAGTATTACCATACTCTTAAATTTTTTTTTTATGATTAATGTCCCTTCAGTTATAGTACAGAAAAAAATTACTTTTAAGAAAGACAGAAAAAAAATAAAAAAAAAATTTTTTTCTTTTTTTAAATTGTTTTTTAAGGACTTCATAAGATGGATTAAATTTTCTTTTAGCAAGAACATTGCAATAACAACAAAAACAAAAAACTTCATAACTATTATACACACAAGTATAGCACAAATCATATATTACAAAAACAAAATTCTTTAATTCAAGAAAAAAATAAAAATCAAAGAAGAACTGGAGAAAAAAAAAACTTGTTGCTTTCAAAAAAGACTCTTTTTATTTTTGTATATCATAATGACTTTCGAAAAAAAAAACGAGAAATAAAGGATGAAAAGTGATCATATCTTTACACATAGAAATAAATTACGCTAAAAATCTACTCATTCAATAAATATACTTATATATGTGTGTATGTATGTAGATGCATGTACAATAAATTCATACTCATTCATGGAATATACACTCATATCTCAAATAGATTTTTAATAGGTCAATAAATTATACGGGATATAAGAAATGAAAACTAAATTACTATTTAGTAAAAGACAAAAAAAAACACATCCCTCTATAGATACAAAGGTATAGATGTATGTATGAAAATTAAAATTGCTTAAACAAAAAAACAGACAATTTTCAATAAAATGAACAAAAAGAAAAATTTGATCACGAGAAATTTTCCCTGAGAAAAATTGAGCTGATAAATAATATGTAGAAAAATTGGGAGAAATTCGAGCAAATATTTGAGAAATATTAACAGGGCATATTTTTTCTTTACGTAGAGTAATAGTAAGTCTTGATAATTAAACTATGCTTGTTCACAGATTCTATAATTTAAGCTTTTCTTTAAAACAAATTTATTAATACTCTGTCAGCGATTGCATGTCTCTACTTTAAATTTATTCATATTATTTTTAAAGTGGCTCGATTTAAAGAGATATACTATGAGAACATTATGTTATGCACTAATTTCAAACTGTAAACCATATATAACGTAAAAGGGCACACTATATTACAATTCAATTCAATATAGTGCTCTAAAAACCAAATTCTAGAATATCTACATAGTTTGTGGTATTTGTAGCCTTTAATATATGTATATACATGCATGTACAATAAATTTATATTCATACACTCATATCTCAAATAGATTTTTAATAGGTTTGCTTTTCTCTTTGATCGTAAAAATTAAAGAGAGGTTTTTCTATTTTCTAAAATATCTTCACTTTTACTTAAATCGGATCCTGCCTGTAATCAAACAAATACCAGTAAAATTCTTATTCTTTTTTCAAAATTTATTTTATTACTCGTACAACCTTTTATATATTTTTTTAAATATACTATATTCATCTGATCTTATAGCAACTATATCTATTTCGATATTATTTTAATATAATACACTTTAAGGCTATGTAGATTATGAAAAAGGATATAAAAGAAATAGAAAATTAATGTGACACAAAATCAATTATTTAATTGAGAAAAACCTTTAAAATACTTTCATATCTACTAGTTTTTTAATTTTCTATTGCCTTACTCTTATATAATACAATTTTATCAATTTTCCTTAACCAAAGCACAAAAAAAAAAAAAACAAAAAATAGTGAAAAAAATTTTCTTTCTTAAAGATATTTTCATTATTTACCTACTATTAAAAGGATAATAAACAATTTATCTTATAAATTTTCCAAAAATTTATATTTTATATATATTCCGCACATATCTTCACACATACATGTATAAATACTATAATAAAGTACCTTTATTATATTTTTTATTATATATTTTCGTATACGTACTACTCAAAACGATATTAATAAATTTTTAATCAATTCTAATTGGGAACAATTAATTCGGTACCATAATTGACTTTAATTAGATGAATGTAGAAAAATGGGAGAGAAAAAAAAAAGACGAATAAAAAACCATAAAAAACAATTAATTTTAATTATAAAAAATTCAAAAAAAATATATAATTTATTAATTTTTAATTTATCATTGACTTTTTAATACTAATTTAATTTTGAAAACCATTAATAAAATTAGAGAAAACTATAATGAGGGAGACAACAGTCTTTGCAGTTAAATTCATCAGAATTTTCAATAATTTTCATGTTTAATAGATGCTTTTGGGATTTCCAAATTTTCTTCAAAAAGCTGAATGAACTTCATTTTTTCGTTAATTGAAGTAAAGAATTAGGCTTATTACTATCCACGACTGCAAGCCTGTTAATTTTATTTATTCAGTGTAAACTGGAGTTTTTCATTCATATTCTTTAAATAGGTCTATGGTTTTTGAAAAAAATTATCTAAATTGTAAACCATTTGTTTTGAAATTTAATTGCAGCTAAAAATTTAATTATGAAGCATTCTATATATAGCTCATGAACTAGATAAGGAAAGTTACAGCAAAATTTCGATTAAAGAAAATTACTGCAGTGCATTACAAATATTTCACATTAGTTGATTAACTTGCCATATAATATTAATATAAAACTTAAGTTAAAAATTTTCTAAAATTTCTAAAATATTAAATTGTAATTTCCACATTAAAATTTTGTAATAAATTTCACATTAGAGCAAATTTACACTTTTAATACAAGAAGAAGTTTCTCGCCTTTACTCTCTGAAATACAAGCACGTATACGATAATTGCAAAACAAAATCATTTAACATTCAAGTTACGTATAATTAATTATTTGAAATTTAAGCAGAATCATTAAAAATTAAAATAAAATATCTTATTATTGCTACATATTATAAAATTTGTAATTTTTATTTCAAGGACATTAAGAGAAATAAAATATTATAAAAATTGCTATTAGCTGATCTTAAAAATACGTAAAAATAATTTTCTAATTTAAAACCCTAATTATGTTTGTGTTTAAATAACAAAAAATTCCACCAATATAAATAAGCTCTCCTTCTTTTATATAAAACATATATACTGTGACATAATTAATTTTATATAATACCAGCCCACTAACAAGACACTTATTAAATCAAATTAAATTTAATTTAAAATAAAATATTAGATCCTTTCATTAATTATAGTCAATATCAAACCAATTTAATTCTTCCAAAAATCAAAAACTCTCATGCAATAAAATTCTATAAAATTAATGTTAATATTAAGACGACAAGGTCATTTAGATAATTTCTTAATTTGTTATACTAAGAAAAAATTTAATTTGAATTTAATTATATAATTAAATATTGTATATATATATATATAGACAATAAATGGTGACAATTTATTTAAAATTATATTGGTTTAATTCGGGAGAATATATTCAATTAAATTTCAAGAAAATTCATAAATAAAAATTCTCATAAGTTATCTGAGAATACAAAAATATACACATAAAAGAGAATTATGATCAAAGACTTTGTGGCCCCATAATCATTACATTACTAAACAAGATTTCCAACAATATTCTTATATTTATATATAAAAATGCAAATGTTCTAAAAATTAATTAATTCTAAATTCATAAAAATTAAAAATCTTTAAGAATATATTAAGTAATATAATTAGAAAATTATTTTAATTACGATCCTCTTAATATGACCCGAAAATAATATGAAATTTTCATATGCTTTGTATGATGATAACTTAAAAATACAAAAATAATTTTTAAAAAGTAAACCATTAAAATCGCATAAAATCTCATGAAACGTTGGGGCAATTAAATTATAAATAACTTTTGGTTCCATACACATAATATTGTTATAATTTTGAATATTAAGAATTACAAATAAAAAACTTGTTTTTAAAGAAATGTACTTAAAAGATAGTCCCAATAGCGTATAACTTTTAATTATTCTTAATTTCGCGTATACAGAAAAATAATATCACTATGACATGTAAAGCAAATAAAACGGGCAAATTACAGAAAAAATCCAAAGTTTTCAGAAAAATTCTAAACATTTATAGGAATGCTTGATTAACAATTTTAATTCCTTGATATATTATATTAACATTAATAATTCTATGCAATTCAAATGATGTAGCTTTATTAGCGCCTAGGATACGTTGAAGGACTTTTGGAAATTGTATAACATTTTTATGAAACCGATTGATTGAGTGTATTTAAAATTCAATCATAAATTTTTATTATGGCCATTCTTGAACCAGAGCCTATTTTTTGTTTCTTGAGTACTTTTAAAATAGCTTCATTGCCTGACATTGTTAAAGCATGAATATTAGTTTTAAAATTCTTACAATATTAAAGGCTATTGTCTTCCTAAAAATACCCACTATTCTCAATATATCATATATGTACTATATTTGTATTCTTACGGGTTCATATGATCCGCAGTAGAAGAGAGCAATCTGTATTTTATAATGGAAGTTTTTTATTCTATTAAAAGTACAATTTTGTCCTTTTAATTGCGCACTTTTTTTTTTAATTTTCACGACACTTAAAGTAAAAATATTTTCTAAAATTTTTGCGTTATTGTACGTTTTTCCCTTTATTTTCGTCCTTAATAATTAAATTCAAAATAAGAGCCGTCAACAATGTAACGGTTATAAGTATATTAATATAAAATATAAGGATATTAAAAAAACAAGGATTTTATGCAAGGAATATTTCTCTTACTTAAATGGAGTTGTATTTAATTGGTAATTTATAACTTTTACACGATATGGTAAAAGTTTTACAAGATATGTTGAGTGTGCAATACAACATTCTTTGAAGAAAATGTGAAATAAGATTTGAAAAGTGTGACTACGAGTATACTGGTGACTAATATTCTTGACTGAAAATATTAATGAACACTTTCTTGCATGTCATAATTTCTGATAATTCTTCATCATTCTGTTGGAAGCTATTGCAGCCTCTATTGAAAAACGTAATTATTCTAACACCTAAATAGGAAAAATAGACGCACAGTCATTCTATAAACAGAAAATTCAAAAGTTACAATGATATTCTGCAAAAATTTTGACAAAAATAAAGTAAAACGAAAAACTTAATTTGTTCTTTTTTTATTATAAAAATACGAAGTTAAAAAAGAACGCATAAATTTATACACACGATAATGACGAAAAATAAGAATAAAAAAATAAAAAAAAATTTAATGTACAAAAATTTAGAATCCTTGAAAATTTTATTTCGTTTTATATAGTTTCATCTTTGCTCTTCTACACTCACTCTGCTATCCTCATTACCACTTCATCATACTCAATTCTTCCTTATTTTTCGTTTTATTATCCTTTTCATGCATGTTTAAATACATAATTTAATTTGCGAAAAAATAATATAAATTTACCCTTAAAACGGTAAGGGCGTGTTTTATACGTATACAGATTCATATATTTGTATATATATATACATAGGCATTTTGATTTTACGTTACGTGATATGCGCGGGTATATCTTGTACATCGTGGCGTACATTCAATTCGCAACATCAAATTTTCTTGTATTTTGTTGTTGTTTTTTTCATTACTTATATTCAAATTGTATACAGGACAATTTTTTATAATTTCCACTTTTCTTTTTCAAAAACTCAGTCATTAATTTTCGGTAAAAGTAAAACGCAACTTTAATATTACAATTTTCATTTTTCTATGTTCTTTTTGAAGACTGAATGAAATTTTTCAAATGGAGATAATAGAATTGGTAATATTGTATATTCATGGCGATATTTAAAAGTTGAATATTTTAAAAGCGTAATTTAAATAATTGAAGAAAAATTTATGATTCACCCAGCCCCAGAACAGATTAATTAAGAAACATAGGCGAAGAAATGTCTAATCTGAAGAAAGAAAAAAGCTCGACTTGAATTATTGCCAACAATTTCAACTGTTTTTGAGCTGTTCAGTTAAAAAGTCAAAAAACATATTTTATAAAAGTTTGATTCAAATTGACCAAAAGGCAATTTTTGTGTGCTTCATAACTGGAAGCTGAAAGGCGCTCTTTAATAGAAAAATTTAGTTAAATTCTGGATTTGTTTCGAGTTAACTATTTCGAAATTTTTTTAGTTTATGCTTATTAGTTTATTTAGTTTTTTAGTTTTAGTTTAGTTATTTAATCGAGGCCACTATATTAAGTTAATCTATAAAATTCTGAGCTTATAAAATCAAACAATCAGAAGAATTGACTAAAGCAAAAATTCTAAATAGAAAATATTTTTGTTTTTAAAAATTCAGTGCATATCACCAAGATAATTCCATACAATATAACAGTAACTTTCATCACTCATTTCTCTGAACTGTCCAACCAATGATTTACAATATTAACTTCAATTTCAAAAATAAACTCAATGTTTTTCAAATTATTTCTCAGATTTTTTAAAAGAAAAATTATTCTCATTTATTTTTTATCTCACTTTTAACTTTATATATGTGCATATATATGTACACAAACATCTTTAAGAAAATTTTCGCACGTATTATTAATAACATTAACATAAAATAATATAAAATAATAAAAAAAAACAAAAAAAAAAGAGAAGAGAAAAGCTTTTCAATATTGATTAATCCTAAAAGCTTAGAGTAACTACACCACCACCACTTACATTATAATAATTTTTTCTATTTTTGATTTCCCCCCTTTACGTGATTACTTATATGTGTATTTATTTTCTATATTCATCCAATCATAAGAATATACTCAGAGTACACGTACAGAACAAAATATATTGTTAGAAAAAAATTTTACTCATTTAGCACTGTATATGTGTACAATGGCGTTTGTTACTTTAATTCAACTATAATTTATTTGTTCATGCGAAATTATCTCAAAAAAAAAAACCTAAAAACGTTTCATTCGCTTAATGTAATCGGATTATTTTCATAATTTCTAATTAAATTTTATCAATATTAATAATATAAAAGAAGGAAAAAAATAAAAATAAAATTAACTATGTAGTACATAAGAACCACAAAGTGAGAGAAGGAGTGGGTAAGAGGGAGGGGGGCGGGGCACAAACAGCAAAATAAATTATATTTAATATGTTAGGCTTGCAACTATAAAATAAAACATATAATTTAATTATAATATTCTTAAACGTTTTATATAATAATATATAAAATATTATACTTGCTAGGGTTGCCAATATTTAAAAAAAAATTATTTTAAAATTTCATGTATCACATATTCTACTCGTAAAATTAAATTTACATTGACATTTTTTATGTTAAGGAATTAATTTATGGTTATTATAATTAAACCCAAAATAATGTTAGGGGTAATTCCAGTGCTAAGAAATTATAAATTTTGAATGCTAAAATTACTTAATTTAACTAAATAGTCATAGAAATAGTAATTTTTTAAAACATTTCGTGAGAAACTATATTCAATTTCCTGAACTCATCCTTTCTTCAGCAGTTAGAACAGAAAAAAAAATATTATACACAACGGCAATACTATTACGTGCTCTTGAACTTACAAAGTAAATAAAATATTGTAAATATAAAATTGTGTATGTGTATACCACCACCAAAATAAGATGACGATAACAATATTATTTAGGCAATTCGCCACCATGTTTATTACGAATGAATATAAAAATTAATTTTTTGTTTTTTTGCTGTTTTTATGACAGTAGCAATGAACATGACTAAATTGTAATGGATGACAATTTAGTAATGAAATTATTTTTCATTTTTCATAAAAATAAAATGGAAAACTTTTTTTTATTCTCTCATTTTATTTTCTCTTCTCTTTTCTTTATCCAAAAATATATTTTTATTCTTTTATACTTCGTTTCTTATTCTTAATCATTCCTCAAATGGAAGAGGTAAATGAAATTATAAGAAAAAGAGAAAATCAAATTCTAAGAGTTTCTTACCTCATGTTTTAATATTTTTTCACTGTTATATAAAAATATATTTAACACGTGTGCATATATTTATTTAATTTTCTTTTTTAACTAAGAAAAACAAATGAAATACAAAAAAGTTTTCGCAGTATATCTGTCATCACCTCGTCATGGTTTATTAAAGAGTTCTGAAATGCAATTACAGTTTCAATTAGTTTGTTGACTTCAAAAACAATGAAATTTTCTTATACTTTTCCCTTATTTTTCTTCTTTCTCTTTTCTTTTTCTTTTCTTATTTTTCATTACAAATACATTAAACTTTCTTATTTACTCATTTCTTTTAGTATCACACACGTATACGTAATATTCTTTGTGTTTGTATTCATTTTTAATTTTGTTCGCATCCTAAAAGTATGCAAATAAGCAAATATATTGTAATTTATTTATGCGTAGCTAGCTAGCTACCATGACGTGTACATTATATAAAAACTTATCTGTTTACATTTTTTTGTTTTGATTTTTTTTTTGTACTTTCATGAAGATTTTTTAACTTTTAAAATGAAAATAATTTAAATTCATTTTTCTGTTATTTGATATTAAAGAAGAAAATTTTCACATTGTTGACATTTTTTACCTTTTATTTAACAAAATTTCAAAAATTTGAAATTCTTTAACAAGTCAAAATTCAATTAGCAAAAGGAAAAAATTAAAAAAAAGAGAGAGAAGAAACGGAAAAAAACTCTTTATTTATTAAAAAACAAAAAGTTTATTTTTAGATTTTGATTAATAAACTTTACTTTTTAGAATACTTTACTTTTGGCAGCAAAATTTTGAAAATAATTAAAAACTAAAGAAGGGAAGAGAAATTTTACAACAGCTCTTTTCAAATGGAATATTATACCTAGGCATACCTATGTAAAAATACCAGCGTGCACATTGTAATTTAAAGAAATGCATTTTTAATTCAGGACAATAAGAAATCAAATTGTTTTAAGTTTTCTTGATAGTTTCAAATCTATTTGCTTAGTTATTTCAAAACAATATTTTAATTCTCTAAATATATGTATAGCAAATTATTGGACTTGGACAGGAGGACTACTCAGGGATTAAAATTCCATTTCGCATTTCATTTTATTCCTGTTTCGCACTTCTGTTTCTAGCAGTGTGGCTTTTACAGAATATTATTATTTAGACAAAAAATAATTTTTTATTGTTATAATTTTTCAATTATAACATTACTCCGTATATATGGATTAAAATTGACTAATCATAAAGGATGTAGTACTAGTTGCGCTTATATATAGAAGAAACTTTTAGTTATAAATGAAAAAAAATGTAAAAAGATACAAGATACTGGAAAAAAAATAATTTCATTATTCAGGAAACTATTACTTGGACGGAGAAATTACCGTACTTGAATACTGTAAAACCGATGTCTTAATACACAATTTTTAAATACCTGCCATAATCTAAAGTAAAATGAATAACGCAAACATTTTGTCTAGTTTTACTTAATTTTCGCAAAAACACTACAATAACTCGAAACTATTCAATTTCCAGCTCCCAAATTAATATTAAAATAATCGAAATTTTTAAGAACAGTTTTTAATTTTACAAAAAACTACAGTTTTATAGCTTTCATTCAATTAATTTTCCTTTGATAGTCACAGAGTTTAATTTCCCTTTTAATTTAATAATAAAATAACAGTGTTGTTATACCTCAGTATATAAAGTTCTTTTAATACTTCTATTGAAAATTCTCTAATAAAAATGTTTAGTTTCTGTACACACACACAGTTAAAAATTTCACTATTTTTAATCTTTTTATGTACAATTTTTTTTTTCTAAAGATAAAAGATTTTTTGCTTTATTGATTTTTCAGTAAAAAAAAAAAATAAATATTTTTTTTCTCTATTTATTTCTAATTGTTATAAAAAATCATTTAACAAACGTGACGCTATAATGAAACATACAAAGAAATATACTAAAAATAATAATAATATAACGGTAAAGTAACGTAACAGTACTTTTATACTCTTATTGTATTTGTAAATAAAAATCAACAAACAATAAAATAGTATGGGAATTCCTAAAAAAAAAAAATTAGAAAAACAAAAATAAAGTAAACACAAATAGAAAAAAAAAACTAAAATGGCAGCATGTGAAAATAAAAAAAAAATAAAAATGAAACAAATAAAATTGAAAATGAAATTTATTTGGCGACAACAAAGAAGTAAACTGAACATGGAATTAAACGATTAAAATAATGAAATTTAAAGAAAAAACCTAGGACAATGAACTTTAAATAAATTGAATAAACCTAACAAAACTCTCGACAAAGATTAGGAAATGAAGAACCAAATAAATAAATAGAGGAAAATTTAATAAATTAAATAAGCTCTTGAAAATTATTTCCGTTTCTAATCTGAAAAATTTCTCTTTTTATATTAGGAAAACAATTACAAAACTTGTCTACATTCGAAAACACTTTAATATTGAATTATTCAGAAAAAACAAAAAAGAAAATTAAAATTCTTAAAAAAGTTGTAAGAAGAGTATGAAATTTTTATTAATTAGAATAATTTCAGAACTGACAAGGCACGTAAAATAACAGTACTGAATAAACTTTTCCAAATATATCTGGACATTATAATTTTAATCAAAATTCATTATTCTTAAAGTTTCCTCCTTTGTATATGATTAATTCGAAATATATATATAAAAAATTTATATTTCTGTAGGAAAAACCAAATGACCCGAAAATCTAGTGTCCAATGCAAAACTTTTAATAAAACTTTGAATAGAATTACTAACATACAGTTGATTATTCACAATATACGGTAAAATTGATTAATAATATTTCATTTCAGAATATCCTTCTATTCAAAAACTTAATTAGGACTCTCAAACCACAGCAAAAGTAAATATTTTACAAAATATTGAAAATGTTTACGTACATACATATATGCATATACCTATTGGTTTTATAAGTAATATGTATGTGCTTAAAAAATTCTCTATAATATGTACAGATCAATCAAAATTTTCAAAAAAATAATAATAATAATAATAAAATTGTTATTTTAATGTCCTTGATTAATATCAACGTAATTATAATACCAAAGCATCATGATAAAAATATTTGAAAATCGCTTACTATTTGCAAAAAACAAAAAAAAAAATTTTTTGTTATACTCAAGTTTTTTGTAAACTTCTTAAAATTGTCCACGCGCTAGAAAAATTTTTATATTTTTTCCCCCATATAAAAATATTTCAAAGGTATTATGATATCTTTAGTTCGAAAATTAGGGTATGTAAATTATTGTACTGTTCATTGGGTATATAATTTCGTTTAATAAATGCATTAATTCTTGTATAAGACTAGGGATAATTAGAATAAGCTTAGAAATAAAAGTATTAAGGAATTTTAATGAAAATTTATAAATGCTCAAGATTATTGCCGTAATAGCGTCACATATTATATATTGAAATCAATCCAGAATACAAAATAATTGTGTGTCTCTTGTGTTTAATTTAAATTTTAAAAAAAGTACAATTCAGCGCAGATATGACACGTAATTTTATTTGATTATATATCAAAAATTCCAATTTTGTACAAGTATCCTAAAATTAATCAATTTAAATTTTTATAATCAATTTATTTTATTCTAATTTCCATTTTCGAAAAAAAAAATTTACTCTATATGCATTATATACAACAATAATTTATATATTATAATGAATGTTCATACATAAGGCAAGAAACACATGTACATATTGTGTAAATATTATTACACACTAAAATGATATTTCAAGGTTATTTTTTAAATGTCATACACTTAATGCTTTCTGTTTTTTGTTTTTCCCTTAATTTTTCATTGTTATCTTTTATTCTTTTTATTTCGCGCATATCGCATTTTAGACTTTTCTTTCTTTCATTTTTTGATTTAGTTCTTTTATATATAAAATATGATTTCTCATTGCTTTTTTTTGAGAAATTGATTTATAATTATATCCTTAGGTATATACATTGTAATAAAAAAATATTATATTATTCATTTAAGTTTGTCTTCCTTCAGTACAGCACTTCCAATTGCGTATAGTTGGTCTATATGATACAAGCATAGTATAAGAATATAAAAATAAATTCAATGTTTCGTAACTAATTTGAATTTGAATCATAATTCAAACCATTATTCATTTTTTTCCATATGTTCTTTATTAATATGTTTTGAGCCTGGTATATACCATATCCATATAATATTTAATATTATGATTGTGCATGTTACATAATAAAGTATATAGAAAAATTTTAATGTTGAATAATGATATAATGATTTTGACCTTGCGTATAATGTATTCTGAAGGGGATGATGGCAGAGAAAAGCATTTTCTAAGAATATAAGTAAATATCGTAGATACATGTAGTATGTTAAACTTCTTGAATTTTAACATAAAATGCTGTAGTAAACAATAATTTGAATACTATTGTCAATATTTAAATAAATAGCTTTTTTAATTGAATATTGATATTTTTTAAAAATTGCATACTTTTAGGGGCACTTTTTTTTAAATGCTCTTTTTTCTCAAATTCATGTAATACAACCCTTACATTTAAATATGTTAGAGTTACCCTTAATAATTTTTATAAATTCTCGTTCATTTTTATTAAAATAAAATAAATTTTATTCATTGAAATTTCAAGGATCATTAAGGTATATACCTACATACATTTATAATTATAATTAAAAAATTAAGAGCAAATTCATATAAAAAAAAAAAAATATGTATATGATCGTTTATGAAAAATTTAATGAGTTCATATTCTTAGAATAACTTTGTATAATCAAACACAAACAAATATACAGCAATTTGTTTTGTATATGAGTCTATAATTTTTACTATATTATAATTAAAATATTTTTCTCATTTTTCTTTCATCAAAATTAATTGTGTACAACAAACATTTTCCAACATAAAACACAAGAAAATTTGTGGTGATAATAATTTGTATATTATGAATAAAAAAATCTATTTGAATTATTAATGTATTTTATTTCAGAATATAATTATAAATTTGATATATGAACGCATGTATAAGTATTGTATAATTTATGGGCATAATTATAATATAATTTCTCTTTCTATATGAGAATGGAAGAAAAAAATATATTAAAATTTATATGATATTTTAAGGAAAATTTTTACATTTTCTCTTTCCAGATAAATGAAAAGAGAAAAATATTCAAAGGTAAAATTCAAGATTTTCTTTATATTTTCCTTTTTTGAAATTATGTTATCAAAGCATATATTTTGCTTCTTTGTAACATAATGTAAAAATAACGTTATAATATTATAGTTTTCCCTTGACCAATTTTATATATGTAAAATTATAGTAATATAGTGATACATATTTAAAAATATATAGTCTAGACTTGACGCACTTTGTAATTAAAATTGCAAAAAGAAAAAAATAGGTGTTCAGAAATAAAATATTTACAATTTATATAATTTGTACCATATAAGGAAAGTCATAATATTAAAAGAAATATTTTACATGCGTTTCTATTTATTTGCATATTTTACCCTTTGAATATTATACTCGTATACGTTCCAAGGATTTTAATTCCAAACCAGATTTTTAATGAATTTTGAAAGTTTTTAAAATTTTTTGACGTTCACTTAAAGATGACTTAGATCTTAAAATGAAAGTGTTGTTTTTAGCTAATTCATTAATACAACAAATTACAATTTACCTAGTACTTGCTTAGTACAATAAATTTAATTTACTTACTGAAATGCAGCCACATAGTAACTAATTTCGAATAAATCATATTTGAGAATTTAAGTAAATTCAAAGAACTCTACTTACAAAATCAATTCGCCTTTTCTTTTAATTTAACCATATTTTTGGTAGAGTTCTACAGCAGCCATTTCTTACTTGGCTATTTTATTACTATCATAAAGTTTTCCAAACTGAAACGATATTTTGCTAGATTATCATTTTAAATGCATAGAGATACCAAAAAAAACCAATATTTCGACTGATTACTAACAATATTTGTACTCAACTATTTTGCTTAATTGCCACATAATTAATTTCTGAAATAAAAAAAAAATAATCCCATAATATTTAATTTAAATAACTCTATTGAATTTTTACAAGAATATTTTAAAAACTGTTATAAATTTTCGATTTACCTCAACAAAAACTTTAAAATTTCAACATAAAACAAAAAAAAAAACACTTAAAATTTAAATCCTTTTTACTATTAATATGAAATTGAAAAAAAAATAAAAACCTAAAAGTAGGACATATTCTTTATAGCTGGCTTTTTACATAATTATTCCCTGCAATCCTGTTATGATTTCATTTTTTTTACTCTTTTCATTTTTTAACAGTGTTTTTTTTTTGCTTTATTTCATTTTTTTCATTTCTGCTTTCAACTAAAACGTATAAATTATTGAAATATTTTTTAATTTTTTTCATTTTATTTTTTATTTAATACCGAATGTAATAAATTCTCTGTTTTTTTCCCTTACATTTTTTTTAAGTATTTTTAGTTCTATATTGCAAACAAATCAACATGGAAAGAACAAAAAAGAAATAGCCGACCTTATATATAGCATGTGAATATTTTCCCTGATGTGGTGTTATCGATTTAATCATTCCAATAAAAAAAAACTTAAATATATAGGAAAAAAAAAAATATTAAATTAAAAGAAAATTGTAAAATGGGGAAAAAAATTAAAATCGCATGTACATGTAAAAAAATTATTCAGAGAAATCTAAGATTTATTACGCATAACCATAAGGTATTTTTGAAGGTTTTGAATTAGAAATTTTATAATTTGAACTAAAAATTTTTCGAAAAGTTTAGAAATTCAATTTGATTTCAATTTGAAGGGAACCGGAAATTAAATTTGATTTTAATATATTTAACTAGTTCGTTAGTTATTCAATAAAATGCTCTACTTCAGTTTAATTTTAACAAAAATAAATAAGGGTCTGATATGAAAGTTTTCATCATATGATTATTATGATCACATCAAGGAGAATATTCACCATTTTTTTTATTAAGAAAACAGTTGTCCTTTACTTGAATACAAATTTAAAATTTTCTACACTGCAACAATCTTTTTGTTAAAAATTTAGTCCTTAAAAAAGAGATAGCAGTTTTAAAAAGTGAGAAAATTTTTGTTATAATTAAAAATAATAAAACTATTTTATAAAGTATAATAATTTTCGAGTACATTTTCAATTAAAATTTACAATTATTTTTCACATTAAAAAAATTAAATTTAAATTAAAAATGATTTTCTTTATTTAAAACTAAAAATAAAGTTTTTTTAGTACCTATACTATTGTACATACAAAATTTTAATTTAAATATTAAAAAAAAGGAAATAAAAAAAAAACTAAGAATAAACACTATAATACCCTCATTTATTAATTGTCCCCAAAAGAATTCCTTTTCATATCCTTTTTCCTTTTTATTCCTTCAATTTTCACTTTTTTGTGTTGTTTATTTTCATGTTGCTTTACTTTGGTTTCATTTGTTTTCTACCTCTTTTTTTTTGTTCTTTTTTAATAAAATCAAATTGTAAAATAATATTCGAATGAAATGAAAAAATATATAAAAAAAAGAAAGGAAAATAGAAGAAAATATTTCTCAAGTATTCATGATAATTTTCTTTGTCTTTTTTTGTATTTTGTTGTTTTTTTGTTTTTTTTGTATAAGAAGTCATTATAATGAATATGATGACATGTAGAATTCTTCTTATCTATGGTTTTTATATGCCAACTTTGTACTAAGTTTACATTTATATACGTAACGATACTACACTTATAATGACAACATAAATGAAGTACTTTTGTACTCCCAAGTACTCATATCGTTAGTATGCCATACAGACAAATGCACTACTGTAGTATTATTACAAGAGATTTTTAATTAAGCACAAGTTTCATTGTCAAAATAGTAGAAAAAGAAAAAAAATTGTGGTATATATGAGTTGTAGCGTCGTCCACATGCATTAAATTAAAAAAAGCATTAAATAAATGTTTTGGGCACATTAGGACGTTGTTTCAAATCCATGTTCAGTTTAATTTCTTTTAATTGGCAAATTACACGCAGATATAGTGCACTATATAACAGTATTTTTCTGTTATATTATATTAAGCTGCATGATTTACATGATTAATGATCGCTACTAAACAAAATATGAATTTAATGAGAATTTTTTGATATAACCTTAAAGTACTTTTGAAATTCAATTTGGATAAAGTTCTACCTGTTCAATTTACTAAAATAAATTCATTCAATGAAATATACTCAACTGACCTGGTACTTCATAATTTCTAAAATTTCATAATTTATTTAATATTTTTATGGCAATAATCTATTTAATTCTGTAAATTAAAACACTATTTAATTTCAAGTATTTTTTCTCTTTGTTATCATAAAATTTACAACACCATTCCAACACATTATCGTACTTTAGTTAACACATGTGTAGATATCACATGAGCACATATTTCAATAATAGTAATGTGAATTTCCACGCATACATACAAAGAAAAATAAACGATCGTAAATTAAATGTTGTAAAAAAAGGAGAACAATACCAAAAAAAAAAAGTCCCATAATAAAAAGGAATAAAATAAAATAAAAATAAATTTAAATTTAATTTAATAGAATTGTAATAGCATATTGATTGCATGTTAAAAATTTACAATGAAATTTATAAGAAACCGCATATATGCATTGGAAAATTGTAAAGAATAACAAGTAAAAACGTTTCAGTCGGTATAAACCGATTGAATTATACCCTGCACCTTTCGTTGTTGTATAGCAATTACTCAAACCTGTGAAACCATTTTATAGAGATTTCACGGATATGTCTGATTTATAACTGGACACACAACTGCCAAGTTTCATGAATCTGACTTTATTTTTCCAAATATTTAAACTTTTGGACTTGTATGGGAGCTACTCGTAGCTGTAGAGCAATTCAACCAAAACTTCAGAAATATATCTGACCTATAACTCGACACACAACTGCCAAGTTTCATGAATCTGACTATATTATTTTTCCAAATATTTAAAATTAGCTTCTGGAGTTGTATGGCAGGTACCCGAATCTGTCAAGCAATTCCTCTAAAACTTCAGAAATATATTTGACCTATAATTCGACACATGACTGCCAAGTTTCATGAATCTGACTTTATTATTTTTCCGAATATAAAAAATTTGCTGTTGGAGTTGTATGGCAGCCACCCGAACCGGTGCAGCTATCCCATTATAATTTTTAGAGCATGTGTAGAATATAATTGAACACATGTATACCAAATTTCATATTTATAGCTTTATTAGTTTTTGAAATATTTAAAATAAACTCTTTGAGTTGTATGGCAGCTACCCGGCCGGACAGACGGACATGTCTAAATCGACGCAGAATTTTACGCTGAGCAAGAATATATATATATGTCCATACCGCAGATGACTTTTTCAAGTAGTTACAAACTCCATACCAAAGTTAATATACCCTTCACGAAGTGCAGGGTATAAAAAGGAAATTTATTATTTTCTTCGCAATTTTTTTTTTCGTTTTACTTCATTCACATGCAACAATGTTTGTCACTCATTATATTAGTAGTAGTATACATATATATATATATATATATATATATATGTTTGTATACACAAAATGTTTAAATAAAATATTGAATTTAAAATACAATTTAATAATGCTAGCTGCAGTAAAAGTGACCATTCATGAATATTGATTTGAAAATTTCTAACTTTTATAATTATTTTCTTTAACAAAATACCCAAAAAAATCATTATAAATCGAACTTCTTCACATGGATTTACAAATCATGAAATTTCTCTTGGAAAATGGATTAAATAACTTGATATTGTTTAACGTCCTATTAAATCAATCACGATTTTCAGTTCCAATGCATAGCAAAAGTTTTTGATATCTGTGAAAGCAAAATATTTCAAAACTGAATTATTTCATACGAAAAGAGTATTTTGTTTCCATATGTCCACGAAAATTTCAAGTCCTGATTGATTTCTTCGATTAATTTACGCTTCAAATGTGTCAAATAATTTACATCGTGTTCCTTATACCATCTCTCTTGCAAATAAATTTCATTTGTAAATCATTGGGAATATTTTGAATTTGGCAAAAATTTATTCGGGAATACTGGATTTAGTACAGATATTTTAAACGCTTGCTAAGTAATTCATAATTTTCTAAAATAAGTGATTTCAAAAATTTGAAAAAATTTTCATTATTTAAATCTTAAACATTCAAATCCTAAAAGTATGCAATTATATTTTTTTTATAAAAATTGTTTTTTTTATTGTCTTTGACACATTTTTCTACACGAAAAACAGTTGCTACCTAAACGTGATTATTATAAAATTTAAATTTATATAAAATTTTATTGTTCTGCCATTATTTTTTTTTATCTTTAAAATGTTATTCCTATATTATATACTTCCCCTTTTTTCCTCATTTTTCCCGATTATATTACTTATAATGCATAATAAATGTAGATTAAAAAAAAATGAATGAATGAAATTTATTTGCGTTCAATAACCTCTCATCATCGTTTAACAACCTGATGAAATGGAATAACAATGAATTGAATGAGGAAAAAACAAAAATATAAAGCACACAAACACATATACAAAAAAAAACGTAAATGAAAAAATGAAAAAGATAGAAACAAATCATTTTATAATAATGTCTTTATAGAATATTTGTGTATTATGGGAATTAATTGAACTGTTTTTATATTTTAGTATTTATTGTTATACACATATACAGTTATTTCTTCTCTTCTCTTCTCCCTTCTCTTCTAATCATAACCAAATGAGCCGGTTCCTACATATACATATATTTTAATATAAAACAGAATAATTGAAATCACTATGCCAGTAGGAAAACCCAAGTGTATTTAGATAGAAAAAAAAAACTACCTGTTAGAAAAAAATTTTCATCATTTCTTTCTATACTCTATACTAAATTGTATAAAAAAAGAGTATACGTAGTATAGGGAAGAGTAGAGTACGAAATCTGATTTTGAATGAAATTAATATATATTAGAAATTAAAATGTATACCATATGAATAAAGAAAAAAGAAAAATATAAGAGATTTATATCATACTCGTATGTACACATATAATACGTAGCATATGTGTACTACAAAGAATAATATTTCATTATACATTCTCTCTAAAGGAATCACTTTAATATATCGATTTAATCAATACAGATGATTATTATATTGGAATACGATCAATTCTAGATACTAACAGACAATATTATATACATACATACAAATATACACAAAGCATACAACGATGATAATTAAATATAGTAGCGTGGGTGGGTTGCTGATTTGTGATTAAAAATAAAAGTTAATTATTTGCATTACACCAATGATATTATCTTGTCTTTACTAGCTCTATACCGTCAACAATGATATTATATCGATATGATTTTTCTTATCTCTGGTTTTTACATGCTATATTGCTATCGTGAGATGTGCGAAAGGAATTCCCTCTGCTTTACAGCAGAGGTTATACATTGACAGCATCACTTCACTGCTGAAATTTCTGAAATCTTCAATCAGTGTACACAAAACAATATGCTCACTTTATTTCCATAACAATCTTTTAACTATTTAAAATAGAAATACATGTATCGAAATCTTCAGACTTACTCAGAAGCATAGTGTGACCATTAACCAAATATAAGTACTAAAACTTTCAACTACTCTCATAAGGTTATTATAAAAGACTTTCCTATTTTCAATATGAAATCCAGAATAAGCTATTATTATGAAATCCAGAATAATAATGCCTTAGGATGCTCATATAAAACAACCGGATCGGTGGGGTTTTTATTAAATATAAACTATTGATTAAATAAAAACTAATTGACAATTATAAATAAACAACATAATTTAACAATATTACAAGTGAATATTACAAAATAATATTCTGCGATCCACCCTATAGTCTATAACTTTTCTTCCCCTTACGTTACACTACACAATGTTTACTTATACAAAAAAATATATGTATAATATATATCGTATATTTACATTAACCTAAATAATAATTTTATTCTCTTTCTTTTTTCTTCATGATAAATCAAAATTGATAAGATACTATTGTACAAAGTAATGAGATCTGGGATACCTTATGCTATAAGTATATGTGTGGTACAAAGTATGTAACTATTAAAAAGTACCAATATTAAATATGAAATCTTTGCAACATACAAAATCATTTTAAAACAATATGCAAATATTTAATATTGTATACACCCCAAACCATATATAGACTCGTATGTACATTGCATATGTAAGAATCAATACGAAATTATTACAATCATTACAAAATTGTGTATTAAATCTAAGGAAAAAAATTTATGCTATAACAATAAGAAAATTTAAACCTATACATAAGTGTTCATTCATTTATTGAAAAAAAAAAATAAATGTTTCTTTAAATCTATTGTATAAAAGTATGCCATTTCATATTTTATTTTAAATTCTATAGATTCAATAGATTATTAAGGTATTTGTTGAAATTTATATTTATAGTTCAATTTAACACACTTTACATTATTTACATTATTTCATAATAATATTAAATATATTATATGAAAAGAAGTGTTAAAAGAAAACAGTAATAAATTGTAATAAAATTCCAAAATCCTATATTAATCCTTTTTGTAATATGAGCAATTAAATATGAAGATTTTATATAAAATAGCACAATTATTATTCACAAGCATATAATTTTTGTTAACATATTAGTATTTGTGAAGAAATTGAGTAATAGTTTTAATAACTTCAAATTTTCGACTTATACTTTGTTAACCTGTAAGGCAGGACATATTAACCGAGTCGTATAAGACACTGTATATTTACGGGGCATATTATTATACTGTTTTTTTAAATTTTCCATTTTATTTAACATATCCTTCTTCTATGTAGTTGACCACCTTATATACCCACAAATTCAAATAAAAAATCTTTTTTTTTTTTGTTTATTTTTATTACACTAACTTACTGGACAGTTCATTCATCGAGGATGTGGTTATTGTAGAACGAAACAAAAATTGTTTTATGCCACTTATAAGTTAAGAAAGTTTTAGACTACAAAGAACTCTGTGTTTACTTTCCTATTTACAATTAGTTTACAATTAGTATACAATTAGTGGCATCTAGTTGCATTAGTTCTTTTAACTTCGAATCGTGTACGAAATCCTTAAGAGTTAGCAAAATTTCAACTTGAGTTTGTATACCAAATCCCTATCGAATCGGAATTGGTATAATAAATTCCTAGAACGAAAATAAAAATGGAATTAAAATTACCAAAACTAAAATGAGCACCAACTATTCGTATCCATCCAAAAACTTGAATCAATTACAAAAACGTTTAAAAATAAAATTAAATTAATTGTTTTTTCTTTGTGACTTGCAGCAAATTTATCGACGACAGAATTTAATTTTTTTTCCATAAAGCTTTGTATGTGTTTTGGGTATACAAATTTTTATTATTTTTAGATACTTTGAATATCTTCTTTTGAATATTTTTCATAATATTTCAATAATTAATTTTCACATAAATTTTTTTATATACGGTGGAAATTCAAAAACAAACGCATATTTAGAAAATTTCAAACCAAAAACCAGATAAATTATTTTTTATTCTAAAAACTATTTTATAATATTGAATTTTTCAAATTTTTACGTAAAATACTTTTTTATAAAATTATTTTAAAAGCACCTTTTAGAAAACATGTTGATCATTTTTTAAAGAATTTTTTCCGTAAAATTCAAATTTTTTTTCTTTATTACTTTGTGTTCAATATAATTAATAACGTTGCGATTGGAGACTATAGCGAATATGATATTAAAAATCAATATAATTTTTGCAAATTTTAAATAATTAAATTTTATATTAGATTCCAAACTCCAATTTTATTGAAAAATACTCAATCTTCGAAAATGCAACTCAAACTATTGCCCTATATTGAAAATAACTTGTCATAACATCTTCACTTAATCCCAATAAACCAAATTTGTTGAATTTCCAATTGGATTCCTTGCAAAATTATTGACATACCAAGGAAAATGTTGCGGTTTTCATATTGGATTAACAGAAGTAAGTGGTTCATTCAGCAGTCAATTTATCTTCAATATGAGTAATATAATAATTTACAAAACAATTCCTCTTAAATAATGCAAGAGGAAAAAAAATTAAAAATCAAAAAACCATAAAATTTGATATTTTCTACTATGGGCCATCTAAATTGTATACACAATAAAATTATATAAGCATATAATCAAACTTAATAGATTTAAAAATGATTTTATAACCTGAATGCAATGCAGTATCCCATTTTACTGTTATTGTCATGATAGAACAAAATATTTAATGGAAAATTCTTGTACCTATCCAAATAACACATACATATGCATTCATATACTACGTAAATAAAATGAAATAATAATTGAAAAAATATTTTATAAAATTCTAATGCAAACTACATACAAGTATATTTTAAAATTCAATTAACGAAAATCTAACAAAATATATAGGGAATTATGTTAAACAGAACATAAAATGAATACACACACATAAAAAAAGAAACAAGATTATAAAAGGTGGCCTAAAGGTTTTAAAATGTTGCATTAAATTGAATAAATCTCACATCAAATACCATTTCTGTACAACATGAATTTTAATTTTGTTTTAGAATTTAACATGAATTAAAAAATGTTTTTTAACTTTAAACATTTTTAAGAATACAATTATTTTTTTTTATTATTTCTTTTATTTATGAAGCGCATCTGCACACCTCTTAATTAATTTTTCATGAAAATTTCGGTATACCTATATGATCAGACCCGGTTTTGAATTGTTCAAAGGCCTTATACGCGGTTTTTAAAATGTGCGCCAGCAATGAATAATATAAAATTTTTGGAAAACACGTGGAATAAAATTGGAACAAAAATTTTTTTTAATAAAATTTTGTTTTTTTATTTTAAGCTTTAATGTCGCCCTTGTTTTCTGGCGCTCATTGGAAATTCTTTCTTTGCATTACAAGGTACATCCGCCGCTGCATATTATTTTAAGTGAAATGTTTTTTGTGAATTCGAAAGTCGTATTTCAAGTTGAGCAAGATTGAAGTTTATCAACAATTTAAAAAAAAAATTCAATTTTTATTAAAAATTATTTCTTAAGTGAATATTTTTCGGTATTGTTGAATTAAAAATTGCCTAGCGATAGGCGAAAATTTAATCGTTGTAAAATTTGTTAAATTTTTATTTCCATAGCCTGTAAATGATGTTACATGAGAATTTTCATTCAAAAAATTTAAACTGTTAGCAAATAAATTTCATATGTAAGAAAAATTCGTAATCATGTTAAAATTTTTAAATTTAATACAAAAATTTACTAGAAAATTTTTAATTTTCAATAAATAATAACTATCCAATGTAGAATATAAATTTTCCTAAACCATAATAATAAAATTTCATTAATAAAATATTAATAAATAATTATTAAATTTTGTTTATACCAACAATTACCAAAATATATTCATATTATTTAAACATTATACGAGTAATATCATAAAATTTTATTTATATTGAACCTCTCTTTAATTAAAAATTGGTCAATTAATTGTTTAAATAAAAAATATTATTTAAATAATAAAATATTTAACCCTATAAAATCCTTACAAAAAATTTATTATTTATTAAAAATCATTTTAATACCCAAATTTCATTTAATTTTTAAATAAACACAAAGTATCCTTAATAAAGACGAAAAACGAGAAAAAACTATATTTAAAATTACAAAATTTATTTTAATAAAAAACAAAAGAAAATTGATATTCCCATTACATACCATGCCTTTTCTCTCTCTCTCTCTTTCTCTCTTTTTCTTAATCTTGCAATATTTAAGCACTATAATATACTTGTATTATTATTATATACTTATATCTATGAACAGGGATCACATTGTAATTCTAATACTCCATATACTGTTACCATAAATATTATTAACGCCTTATTAAAAGTTATTTGACAAAAAGTTAATTTCCATATCCCTTATACATATAAAAATATAAAAGAATGTAACTGATATACACATACAATAAATGTATGTACACATTGGTTGGCAGAGGTCGACCCTCGGACCAAGTCATTTCAGTCTTCTCTTCATGTACATATATTATTGTGTTTTTATACTCATAATATTTAAAATTAGTTCTCGCCTTCCTCCTCCTACCAACGCCATTTAATAACTACCCATTTTCCTTTTAAATTTTTTAATTTTATTATACAAAAAGAAACTAGAAATTTGTATTTAAAACTCCTTCATTGTCATTCACAGAGTGTTTATTTTTGGAATTTTACCAAAAATAGTTTTTTTTTTTTTTTTATATATATTACATATAGAACTGCCCATCACATAATGACTTTCTTTTTCAGAAAAATAAAAAAGAAAACATTTTGAAAATTTAAACTTTTCTTTTTTATATTTTTAACATCAGCTATAGAAATAATATTTAAAATTTTTTAATTTAAATTGTGCTCTTTATACATTCAAGTGTATTACATACACTCTATGTATATGGAATAAGTATATAAGAACACCAGTAACAAGAACAGTTTGTTAAAATTTCAAGTGTATAAAAAACTTTGCATAAATTTGCATTAGTAAAAACTTTTCTTTAAAATTTTAATTTTTCATTTTTTTTTACTTTTAATAATATTTACATATATACATTAAAATGTATACATAAATTAAATTATATTATAACCTAATTTCAAAAAACAAAAAGTCAGACATACTACATAAAAAATATGTAAAAATTTAAGAAACATGATGAAAAGTTTAAAGGGTCAAAAATGTTTAATTTACATTTGAAAAAAAAAAAATTTAGAATAAAAATAATATTGACTGGCAATTGTAGGAATATTAATATGAAAGCTCGTTTAATATGATGAGAAGTACGTAGAGAAAACAGTTATAATTATTGTATTTGATACTTGTGAAAAACGATGTTGAATTAGATTTAATTGTGTTATTGTAGAATTTTAAAACTAAAACTCTAATAATTAATAACAGGCTCTTAATCAAGTACAAGGTCTTTAAATTTTTTGTCTATTTATTAAATTCTAGGAAACAAGAACAAAAGAAATATATTGTTCTAATTATTCTTGAGCTATTTTTTGAACTATTGAGCAGTAGTTGAAATAATTTCGATAATTTTTAATACATTCATCTACGTTATGTTTGGCTATAAATGTTTGACGACAATTTACTAATATTTTTAAGTTGCATTCATCAATATACATTTGAAGTTTTTGGATTAAATAAATGAATTAATTGAATTTGATATGTGTTTAAAATAAATAAATACTCAAATACTAACTCTCATTTTCCTCTCACTTATAAAATTACAAACGAATTAGGAAAAATCATACCGACATTTTTTATACAAAAATTCAAATATTAATTTAAATATATGCAGAAATAAAATTAAAACAAAAAAAATTGTCAAATTGAAAACTCTACAGGAGCTTCCGATGAAAAATTTCCTTCCCCCATGTGTTATCTAGATCATAATAATATAATATTCATTACTAGATACAATGTTTCATTTACAATGATATATCATCATATACAACTATATAATATGTAGAAATTAAATTGAAAAAGTCTTAATCCCTTTTGGATACAATTCAAGAATTTCAATTTCTTATCAAACCCATGTATATTTTATATAAAAAATATGTATGTACATATGTATATACATAAGTTTATATAATGTATAAAAATGTAACATATTATTTTTAGCGTAAGTCAAAGGGGAATGGTCTTTTAATTTTCACATATACTTGTAGTTTTAGTCAAGTATTTTTATATATCTTATTTGAAGAATTTGGATGATTTTATTAAAGGTGGAACAGATAATTTTCAAGTGTACTTTGGCTGACAAAATATTTCTAAAATTAGATCAATTTATACATATAAATATAGCTTAATATGAAATATCGTTGATATAATGTGTTTTTGTATTTAAAGATCTCAGAAACTAAAGAATCAGTCATTACCATATTTTCGAAATATTTTTACTAACATTGAAATTTAGTATACTTTATTTTCTATTCCTATTTGGTATACTTATTTTCTATTCGAAACCATCTACTAATTATGGCTAGTATAAAAAATTAAAAACTCAATAATTTTACATAAAACGTAAACAATACGAAATTGTTTACGTAAAATATAAAAAATCAATATTTTTACTTAAAACGTAAATAACCCGGCATTGTTTACGTAAACTGTCAAAAAATCAATTTTTTTATGCAAAACGTAAAAAACTCAATATTTTTTACATAAAACGTAAATAATCCGGAATTGTTTACATAAAATGTAAAAAACTCAATATTTTCACACAAAACGTAAAAAACTCTATATTTTTCATTCAAAAACTTAAAAACCCCAACATTTTTACATAAAACGTAAATAACCTGGCATTGTTTACATAAAATTTAAAAAACTCAACTTTTTCCTATAAAAAATAACCAATATGGAATTGTTTACGTAAAATGTAAAAAATCAATACTTTTACATAAAACGTAAATAACCTGGAATTGTTTACGTCAACTATAAAAAAATCAATTTTTTTATGAAAAACGTAAAAAACTCAATATTTTTTCAATTAAAAACATAAAAACCTCAGTATTTTTACATAAAACGTAAATAATCCGGAATTGTTTACATAATATGTAAAAAACTCAATGATTTCACACAAAACATAAAAAACTCTATATTTTTCATTCAAAAACTTAAAAACCCCAATATTATTACATAAAACGTAAATAATCCGGAATTGTTTACATAAAATGTAAAAAACTCAATTTATTCCTATTACAAAATAAGCAATACGGAATTGTTTACGTAAAATGTAAAAAAATCAATTGTTTTACTTAAAACGTAAATAACCTGGCATTGTTTACATAAAATGTAAAAAACTCAATTTATTCCTATAAAAAGTAAGCAATACGGAATTGTTTACGTAAAATATAAAAAAATCAATATTTTTACTTAAAACGTAAATAACCCGGCATTGCTTACGTAAACTGTCAAAAAATCAATTTTTTTATGCAAAACGTAAAAAATTCAATATTTTTCATTTAAAAACATAAAAACCTCAATATTTTTACATAAAACGTAAATAACCTGGCATTGTTTACATAAAATGTAAAAAATTCAATTATTTTTTATAAAGAGTAATCAATACGGAATTGTTTACGTAAAATGTAAAAAAATTAATACTCTTACTTCAAACGTAAATAACCTGGAATTGTTTACATAGAATATAAAAAATGTAATTTTTTCGTATAAAACGTAAACGACTAGATATTTTTCGTTTAAAAACTTAAAAACCTCAATATTTTTACATAAAACGTAAATAATCTCGAATTGTTTACATAAAACGTAAGAAACTCTATAATTTTCATTTAAAACTCAATAGTTTTATATAAAACGTAAAGAACACAGTATTGTTTACTCCACCTTGTAAAAACTTCAACAACCATTCATATCCCAAACTTGTTAAATTTTCTAATTTTTTTAAATATACGCTGACTTTATAATTGTCAGCGTATATTCATATTTTTGTAACAAGTATATGTGCGTGTCGACAAAAATAAAATATGAGTATATGTCACGGGAATTCGAGACACAAGAATACATATGTAAATATTATTTTGTCTCATTTCTGCTCTCCCACTCTCATATCTACCTTAAATATTCCTATATATACATATACGTATGTATTTAACTATATATAAAATATGTAGAAAAACAAAAAGTAAAAAAATAAAATTATGTATTTCTATGAAATAAAGTACGTTATCAAGTTTCTCTCTTAATATAATCAATTTATATAAGTACACTCTCATATAACATAAGTAAGTAGTGTAATATTCATAGAAATACATTTATACAAATAATAATAATATAACAAGAGAAATGAAAATAAAAAAAAAATTATAACATCTAGAAGGACAACAGAAAGGATATTTTCTTTAAATACGTGCAAAAAACATTATACACCAGAAAGGAAAAGTAAAAAAAAAAGTAAAGTCTTAGAACATAATAAAATTTGTAAAAGGATTTGTTTTTTTTTTATATTATAATATATTTTATTTTTTTTTTTTTGTTCTTTTCTATAGAAAGTCCTTTCCATATTAAAATTATTATGTTCATATATAGATATGATATGTTTACATAGATATTTGTTTACTATTAATTTCGATATAATCGCATATAGTTACATTTTATATAAATGCAAATATATTATAAAGACTCATAAAATACTTCAAAGAGACATTCTTAATACAAGAAAATTCCCAAGTCGATATATAATTTAAGCTGATTTATATGATATGTTGATAATATTTTGTAATATATGAAATGAAACAAAGGGGTTTCTATATCTACCATATAAGAGAAATTTGATAATTTTTATACACAAAAAAAATTCTACTTAACTATTTCATAGTTAATATGTTCTTTAGCAATATTTACATATATAAACGAATTCTATATTATAAGTATATAAATATTAAGAGAAATAAGCAAAAAATATAATATCAAAGAATTTTAATAATCTATATATTGTATGTACATACGTACATAATGAAATATAGCAGAAATTCTCATCATTTTCATGTTATACTTACATTGGTTATGGATCAAAAAATTTAGAAGAAAGCATTGAACTGAAAGGATAATAATATTTTGTTTGGTTTTTATAATTTTCTGTTTTCCAAATTTTTGTTTTCTTATTATTATTGACAGTAAAAATAACTTTATTATCCTTTCTTTTCATTATTAATTTACTTAAATAAGTTTTCATTTCTACTTAAAATAAATTTAAATTTAATAAACTTATTTAACTGACATACAAAGTTGATAATATAATTTTACGTAAATAAATAAATTAATATTTTATATAAATAGTTATCCGACTCTTTTACAATTTATTCATAATATGTATGAATAAATTGTAAAAGTTTATTATTTTTAGCTTTTATAGGTCTATCGATCATCTGTAATTTGCTTTGTTTAATAATCATATGAGATATGGGGTGACAATTTTCTCTTAACCCTTGTAGTCATAGCTTGTAAAATTATATTTATTGTCAACTTCTTAAATCGAAATTGGAGGAATCTTTTGACTTCCGCTGACGTTAGAAGAAAAGACTTTCCTTCTTCCAAAGTGAAATACCGTGAACAAATGCAATACAATAAAATTTAAATTTGAAAAATTCTTGTGCAAATTCTTGGCAAATTTTTAAGCTCGTGTTTCTCGTAACCAGTATATATAAAGTAGAAGTTTGAAATTTTAACCGTATCATATTGTTCGTAAACGACTTACTCCTCTTAAAACTATACCATAAGACGAGGCTTAGTACAAATAAATCCGCCCAATTCCAATAAATCAATGAAGTATAATACAGCCCAAATAACACGATTTATGTGAAAATACCAGAAAAATTTACCGACATAGGATTCCAATTGTATTCACAAATACACATACTTCTATAGAGAAATGGAATTTTTATATTTTACCTCAACTTTAAATTGTAATTACTTGTATTTCTCTGCAAATAATAATTAACACTGTATAAGAAATTTAATAGAATTTTGTCTGAATTTGTACAAATGTGTAATATGTTTTTTGTTTTATTTTATTTTACCCTTGCACTATACCAACTAAGTTCTATTGTCATTTTTACAAATAAAAATAATTATTTGTTATACAAGTCTAGACTTTTTTACTTAATAGTAAAATATCAGCTTATCTAGATTTTAATATATATATGAATGTATACAAAATTGTAATAATGTAAAAGAAATTCTACGATTACACTATTTTGAAATCATATTGATGAGTAAGAATCAACGAAATTTCAAATAATAAATATGAAAATTCTATACATTTTCATATACACATAGAATAGGTACATATATAAGGATTAGTGAATACTTACAAGTGTAAAATTTTTCTAGTTTTACAATTAATTTTGTTATGTTGATTTGTTGAAATTATTTGTATATGATTTTTTTAAAATATTCTTTGATATAGTGTCATTTGACAAATTAGTTCAAAATAAGAAGGGCATATTATCTATTTTAAATACAAAAAGAAATTAAAATAATATTCTATTACTAAAGGTTTATGAAAAACTTAATAAAAGCAAGTTCATTGTCAGAAAAAAAGGGATATTGTTATTAAGTTGCAAATGCTTTTATTTTTATTTTCAACTCTAAGACGCAAATGCATCGTTAATTAATAGAAAAATTAATAGAAAACATAAATTATAAGTTTGTCTCATTCTAAAATTTCAATTCTTACATAATCTTCAAATATAAAAGTTACGACAGGGTTTAAGAATGCTCACTTTCATTGTGAAAATAATGACTAACACAAAAATTTACTGCATTTTAGATTTTTTTTAATGATTTTTAATAACACTAAAGATACATTAAATTTGATTTATTCAAAGCATCTAGAAAATATTTTAATTTCAACCCCCCCCCCCCCCATTTTATTGCTTATTGAAAATTAATTGTTTCAGAACTAAAATTTCAAACGAAAAAGCTCTCAAATATTTTATATCTAATAGCCATTCCTAGTTTAAAATTACTGATGAATCAAATTAATTGTTTTTCATTTTTAAACTGAAATTCTTAACTGCATTGTCATTTTCTATGATTTATGAAATGCGTTATATAATACTGCACCCTTTATTTTAAATAGGGGTCTTTATAGGTTCATAAAAAAATATGTATAAGAATTTAAAAAGTGATTTATTTTTTGACACAGATTTTGCTATTTTAGTACAATGATATGCTAATTTGTTTCGTACTATATGCACATATTAAATTAAAAGGATAAAAAAAATAACAATAGTGTTATCGTTAGTAATACCACAATTTTGATTTCTGAATTGAATATTTTTTAATTTAATGTATGGTGTGGTATCTTCGTTGTCCATATTATAAAATCAATTCTATAGAAATCTTTTTTAAAATAGAATTTTGTAATAGATTTAATTTTTTAAGTGGATTGGGAACATAACATAGGTACACCTAACATAAATTTAAAAATATTATATTGTGTCCCCTTTTTTATACTCTACATCTGAAGTTATAGTGAAGGGTATATTAGCTTTTGTATAAAATTTATGACCACATCTTCGTTAAGCTGTACGATCGCTCAGTTTTTCAAGAACAAATAAGGCAAACGTCACAAAATCTTCAGAATTTATTACTTTTCTACCATGGACGGCTGCAAGATTTTAATTAAACCATATTTCGAAGAATGGGTTCGGTTACTCAAGAAGATGTTTAGTAAAATTAATAATATTGTTTTTATAGATTATAGCAAGTATTAAATTTTACCTCAACTTTCCATTATTCTGTTATCTGCTAAAACTCTAAACTCTAACGGCTGTTAATAGTTATCACTGGTTTGATATCTGCTCCTGCTCTGCTCGTATGGTACATCTGTACATCATATTTCATTGTTCTTAGACTCTTTTTCTTATAAATTCTTTTCCTCTCTTTTTAAATTCTACTTTACTTTTTATCATATTTCAAAACTTAAGTGATCTCTTTATTTTCTCTCAATTGTTGCGTGTGAGTTTTCATAACGCATGAAAACGACGCATAATGCCCAACATTGCGACTGTTTACATTAGATAAAATATTTTCCAGCGTAATTTTTCCAAACTATTAATAAAATTTCCCCAAATTTACCAAATTTTGTAATTTAATAAAATAAAAAAAAAATGTAAATTTTTTGACCAAATGTCAGACTTTAAAATGGACAATTAATTTTAAACACTCAACTCCTTAAAACATATACATATGTACAAATTTAATAATAAATGAAAAAATTTTTTAAGGCAATGTAAATGTATAACTGGAATACAAATTTATGTAACTAAACGTCTTATTGTTTGCTGCTCATTTCCATGACTACCTATAAAAAAAAGAAACGAAAAAAATGAATACTCCGACTTGATATAAATCAAATGTGACTTTTACTCGGACATTAATCATTGAATATCCAAAACTATTATATGCAATATACGAGGACGATATAACAAAATTTTTTATCCCGTTCATTTTTATGTAATTTACGTGAAAAAGAAATATTGCGCATTTTTTTTCCCCCCTTCATACTAAAAATGTTTGCAATGACAAAAAAAAAATTGAGCAGCTGTACGTTTCTATTTTTTAATATTTCTTTCTTTTAGTCCTTATATAGTAAAAAGTTAACTTTACATTTAAAAAAATAACACCCAAAAAAAAAATTTTAAAATAAAATTCTTATAAATATGAAATTAAATTTAAAATGTAAGTAAAGTTTTTCCACTTTTTGTTCATTTGTTCAACACACAGACACTCACTCAATTCAACAACGTTTTATTTAGTGTTCGTGAATTTTTCTTTTTTTTTTCTGTTAAATATTTTTAAAGTTCTAAAATTATAAGTTCGTTTGGTTGGTTGTTTCTTGTTTTTCTATACTTTCTTTTGTTATTATTTCTATTCTGATTATTATGCAGGTCACATTCTTGTCTGCATTATTCTAAGCTTTCTTTTAAAAAAAATGAAAAGAGAAAAAAGTACTTCATGGAACTGTGAATGCATTGTTGAAAAAAAAACGTTGCATATAGTTTTTGTAGTGGTAACAAAAAAAAATAAAAGAAAAAGGAAAATTACTTTAAAACTTTTGTAAAAAAATAAATGGTATAATAAGGACATACGATTGATCGAATAAACTCTAGGATACTTAAATCGTGTACATTTCCAAAGGGAATAATAACGATTTGTAGATAACAGTGTTGTAGTTTTATTATGAAAAATTATTTTATTTAATTACGTAAATCAAAATGCATAGTTCTTGATTAGGTTCCACTTAATATTTTAATATACACTAATCAGTTTCAAATCAGGCAAAAATCCAATCCAAGAAATTTCTCCCTTTTTATATAAATCGCTATTTTGTTTTTGGTAATTTCATTTCAGAAATATTAAATTTATAGAATATATTTGAAGCTTAACTAAAATTATTCTCGTCCAATTCTTATTAAAAAATAATTTTTATAAAATTTCATGACTTTGTTATTTTTGCTATATTATGCACTACAGAAAATCCTGTTCAAAGTTTTGCCCAATTTTTAATTAATAATGAGATCAAAACAACTATCTTCTTAGTTATTTCTTACTAATGATGCAAAATCAAAAACAGATCACAATTCTAAAGAATTTTAAAAATTACTGAAAAATTCCTATTTCAAAAATATCGGATTTTAGTAAATTTTCACCGAATATAAGCCACAACTTTTTAAAAAGGACACGCCACATTATTATTAAATTATTTTGAGAATAATTTTTTTCATCAATTTCCTTTACGTGGCATTTCTCCGAAACTGATTGCAACAACGAATTCCTTTCCAATATGATATTGTTTTTCATAAAAGTAAGAATTAGTAGCCACTCTTATTAAAACTATGGAATAATCTTCAACAAAATAAATATCCTTAAATTATTTTATTCGAATTTCCGCAATTACAATTTCATAATCCTTTTTCAAGAATAAACACAATGTTTTTTTTTTTTCTTTCTCTAGTTTTCATATCTTGTTTTACAAAAAGGAAAAATATAAGAAATTTCTTCATTTTTGTTAAAAAAAAAAATTTAATGGGTTCATTGCAACAGAACGTTGAAATCCTTTTTATTTTCCACTTTATAAAAGAAAACAAAAATGAAAAACACAAAAGTTTTTTTTTTTTATTTTAATTTATTTGAATTAAAAAAAAATAATTTTTTTTTTTATAAATAAAAGTAGCGAACCCATGTGACTAAAAGTTTAAATTTAGAAAAAGAGCAACTTTTTTCTCCTCCCTACTTTCTTTTTGTGGAAAATTATTATCATTGTTGTATAAAGAAAAAAAAAATTTCAAATTTAAAGTTTAAATCACACCATATTCTTTCTTATATGCGAGTACATATCAGGACTTTTTATTTCCAAAATACTCGTAACATTTGTATGCTTGCATCTACTACATTGTTAAAATTTCTACTATTTCTGGTTATTTTGTTAAATTTCGATTCGGTGCATTTAAAAAAAAAAACAAAATGGGGAAAAATTTAATAGTTAAAAAATCTAAAATCTAAAATAATGTATTCTAATATTGTATAATTTTACTAAATATAACAAAAAACAAAAAAAAATAGAATTTTATGTAGTACAAAAAAATTGAAAAGATTTATTATTCATGGTGTATAAATCCTGAGCAACTAAAAAACAAAAAGGGAATGGCAAAAAATTCGAATGAAACCATTTATCGTAAATATAACAGAAAAAACTAAATCGGAAATAAAATAAAATGACACTGTTGAAATAAATTTTAATAGTACAAAATAGTAGTTTAGAAAAACCATGTATAAAAATAAATTCGAATAAAATTGAAAAAAAAAAATATTTTAGTTTTCTATCAACAAAATATTTAAAAAATTTGGAATGAATAAATAATATTTAATGTTGACACCTATATAATTTCGATAATAAATGTAGATTGTGTGTATATGTAAGTATGTCATAAAAATTGTATGATACAATTTAATTATATAAAATGTCTTGTAAATTTAATTCTCTTTATTAACATTTTAAGTTTTATTAGATTTGTAAGTGCCATTCTAGTGTATTATGGAATACATTTAATTCTATACTGACTAAGTGATTGCTTATTACCGTATTTAAATGAATTCCGAAAAAAATATTAAAATTCAAATACAAATCTTTTGAGTAGAGTATTGTATTAAACGATGAAGTGAAATTAATCAACCATTTCTCTATGAAAAGAACAAGACTTGACCAAAATCTTTTATATTAGATAAATTTACAGAAAAAAATTGAGGTAAATTGAGAAGAATTGCTTAAAAAATATGAAGATTTAAGTTACGATATTATACTTGGTGTTTAAGTTTAAAATTTTAAATATAAAGCTGAAGGAAACGGAATATTAAAATAAACACCAAAAATTTTAATAAAAATTATGTGGTAATTGTGTCTTCTTATTGCAATCATTCATTTAATCATTTGGTTCTAAAAAGTTGTAATTTAAGAAAACAGTTTAATGCTAAAATACACTATTAGGAAGTAAGCAAAATTATTAGAAAAATAAAATATTAACTCCAAATTAATTTATGATTGAAATCGACCTTGTTTTAGAATCTAACTTATGTAAATTGAAAAATTTTTTTTAATATTGAAACGAGTAAAGTTTTCTTTATGATAAACAAACAAAAGACCTTGGGGATTATTCAATAAAAAATACTTAAAATACATATTTTGTAATATTCTAGTAAATTCTCTATGTATATACATTTTTTTTGTTCGTTTTCTATCCTACACGATTTTTCCTATAAAAAAAATACTCAAACTCATAAAAATTTTCAATACCATAATTTCATTTTATGAATTATCGTATATTGATGGGGTCTTTATAACATTATTTTTCATCTAGAATCTTATAATCTTTGATATTATTAAATAATCACGAAATTTAAATATGTAATCATTATAGATTTCATTTGATATGACTAATACCAATAATAAAAGAAATTCTTTTTCACTCTCCATACCATTGATGTAGAATGTTGGTGGTTTATATGTTTTATGCATTAAGGTTTTCAAGTTTGAAATAGAAAATTTGTAAATTTATTTTGAATTTAAAATTTTTAGAAAATTTCATTTGAATTACATTTATATCGAATGTATGTAAATGAAAAACATTTAATTACACTGCTAAAATAGAATAATCAAATAAGATTTAAAATAAAATTTTTGATAAAAAAAATTTATTGTAAAAAATATATTTTCTACATTAATTTTTAGTACGAAAACTACATGCCTAAACTCACTTTGTTCAACAACAATCGTGATTCAGCTTCCAAGGGCAATGAAAACCATCTTATTATTACTCAATCGTAAAATATATTATGTCTATGTAGAAATATGAAAATTACCTAAGTTTCACCACAATAATAATAACATAAATAGAGTTGAGTTAAAAAATAATTCATCAAAATGATTCTAAAGCTCTGCAATAACAAAACGATCGTGTGATTAAAGATTTCCAGCAATATAACAGATTTATATAATAAGAATGAAATATAATAATAAAGGAGCGTAGCAAATGCTTGATAGAGTCTGTCAGATTTCCTCAATATATTTACTGTGATATATGGTTGAAATTATCCAAACAATCCAGAAAATTTACTTAAATTTTACTTTATTAAAGGTCTTCTATTCAAAGAAAGAATCT
The DNA here is from genome assembly GCF_029603195.1 of Condylostylus longicornis. Classification (NCBI taxonomy): domain Eukaryota; kingdom Metazoa; phylum Arthropoda; class Insecta; order Diptera; family Dolichopodidae; genus Condylostylus; species Condylostylus longicornis. The sequence goes on from NW_026577982.1 coordinate 6,083,781, forward strand.
TAATAAATTCCACTATCAATATATAACTGGTTTGTAGTACTCATTCGATGTGATTCAATAAAATTGATTGAAAGGCTTTTTCACTTAGTTTGTGTTCGAAACAAACAAATAAATTAAATTTGCTATAAAAAATTTCTTCTATATTATATTTTTTTTACTTAAACCAAACTACTAACAAAAACAAATATTTATTTCAAAACTTGTAAGATACCATTAAAAAAAAATTTTTTTTAAAAACTACTTTTTAACTACTTTTTTTCTCCCAAAAAAAAAAAAAAAAACTTACAGAATAATGCTGAATTTAATCAATTAAATCAATCAATCAATAAAAATTCGATTGCTTCTTTACAAATTTTACCATATCCTGTTAATTTTTTTTCTATTTTCCATTGCTCTTATATAGTAACAGAATAAAAGTATGTATAAAGCTCCATACAATAGGACCGAAATAAATAACCTATGTTGACTATAAATTTTGATTTTCGAAAATCAAATCAAAACTTATGACGTTTAATATAACAAGCTATGAATCAGCTTTAAAAAATTCTTTGATATAATTAATTGTTTTCGGATTTGATCTCGCTGCTTTCCTTTGCTTCCTCTCTTTGCTTTGGTATAGTAATCAATTCTCTGATTTCATTACTCTTTGTTGTGGTGGTTACAAGAATAAATTTTTTTTTACCGTATTATGCTCAACTAATACTCATTTCGGCACATTGCTGTTGTCTACCATATAGTTGTCAGAATTGATCAAAAAAATTATGATTCTCGTTCTTATATCAGTAAACAAAGAAAAATTTTTTCTCATTATTTTTGTACCTGGCATTACTTCCGTTCGATCTTACGCTACTTGAGACAGTGTTTCAAGATATTCAGTTTTTATAAAGGAGAGAAAAAATTATATTAAAAAAAATTTCAATAAAGCAAAAAAAAAAAAAAAATATTTTAAGTAAATAAGATTTTTTTTTTTAAGATTTTTTCTTACACATACTTTTATCATTTATACTCAAAGTTTTTTTGAATTAAGTAATTTATAGGATATACGAGTATATTAATACTTATATGCGAATCTAGTCTGTTCAAATAAAAATTTAAGTCTGCAATTTAGCTCACTTCTTTGAAATGATTATTAGAGATAATAGTATTGTATACATGTACCTATATATGTATATATATATATGGATATAGAAAGCTGAGCTAGAACGATATCCGAATATTTATGTATTATACGAGTAAAAGAACCGGCCTAAAAATATATAACGAGTCTTATATATTTATATTTTAATATATATGCCTAGTAGCACTGCAATTTATAATAATTATCCGAGCTATTTTTTTCATTTTGAGAATTGACTGTGCAAACTTCTATTTGAAGCACTCCTCTTAAGTCATTCTTTCGAAAAATAACTTTTGCATTATGCTATAATATTGCCTATAGAAATAATTCTGTATTGCAACAGAAATTAAATATTTAAATTTCTGAAAATAATAACTCTCAGACTCAACTATGTTGTTGTAATAAAGCAAAATTTAGAATTAATTCAAACTTAAACTATAACTCACCATCATTATTTAATTTAAAATAATTTGACTGTAACACAGGAATTTTTACCCGAATTTGAACTTTATTCGAATTTCTTATTGCTTCCTCTATATCAAATCCACACATTTCAATCTTTTATATGCGTTAATCCGTTCAAATATTGAAAAATACCAATAATTTTGATTGAAATTTTAACCATTTTTTTTTATTAAAATTTTCTTTTTTTCTCACTATTTTCACCTATCTTACTATTTTTTGATAAGAATCTTTTTTTTAAATGCAATTTTCCTTACCACAATTTTCATTAATTTTTTCCATATTTTTTGTTATTGTAACCTTTATTACATGAGCATAAAAGTTTTCCGCAAACTTTAAATTTTTATAACATCAAAAATATAAAATTGAAATGCTGATAAAATTGTAATAATTTTTTTTTTCATAATACAAGCATAAAAGTTTATGATTTTATATTTAAAGCGAAAATATTCCGATCGCCACTGATAAAAATTCTTTTATATACGGACAAAATATAAAGCATATATTTACATAAATAAATGTAGGAACCTTAAGTACACATATACATATATGCACATACCTACATAATAGATAAAGAGTACGTTTAATATATAAACTTTACCATTAACAGTGTATGTATGTAGAATACACAGAGAAAAAAAAAACATGAAGAAAATGCAAAAATACTGACAGAAAAATTGTTTTACCTACCGTCATCATAAAAATAAAATGCAAAAATTTTTATTTTTTCTGTTTTTTTTTTTTGCATTCCAAAATTTTTTTTTTTGTTAATTTTTTCTTTCTGTTTTTTTTTTTTTTTGTTGTATAAACCTTGCGATTTTAAAATGAGTAAAATTGCATACTTTTACTGTTATTGCTTGTATATTTTGTTCCTATAAACAAGCAATAACGGTAGAGGATTTTTTTTAACTGTTGTTGATAAGGAATGTAATCACTGTTATAATTTTCTTTTTTTTTATTATTTTTTATGTTTATTCTTTTTTTCATATTGTTACTGTTTCTTTTTTAATACATTTTGTTATTTAAGCTACAAAATTGTTGGTTTTTTTTTTCTAGTTTTATGTTATCATTATTGTAATTGTTACAGTTAAATTTTTTCTCTCTACATACCTGTATATATACATAAATGTATATATATATGTAGAGAAATATATTTGTGTACTTAAACAAAAAACTAACATTGTTTATTTTCTTCCTTTTTATCTAACTGTATTTTACCGCAATATTTTCTTCCTAATATTAAACTTTATTCATATATTCAGTATAACACTTATAACTGTATGTATGATGGTAATACATCGATAATTTTCTACTTTACATGATTGGTTTTTGTTTTTTGTTGTTACACCTTTTACTGAAATTCGTATAATGTTATTTCTATTGATTAATCTTTATGTATACATACATACATATTCTTAGTAATATTATAATTCACCGTTAAAGGTTTTTATTTGTTTGTTGCCCGTTTTTGAATTTATAATTTCATTTTTACCTTAGTTTTTACTCTACTGGTTTCGTGAATTATTGCCCCCCTTTTGTTGTTAAAAATATTCTAATGGAAGTTTGTATAATTGTATAGTTAGAAAAAATTAATAAATTTTCTTAGTTTCCGTGAAAATAGAAATTTAGTTAGAAAAAAGTAATGTTAATTTGGAAAAGTTTTAATAATGTTGTATTATACTTTTAAGCCTTTTTTTATTTGAACGTAATCAGTGTTGCAAGTTTGTATTGATTGAGATTGTTTTGTAACTTTAAAAACGGTTCAATGAAATTATATTGAAAATCCAGAAATTCTGTTTTATAGCTTGTTATCAGCAAATCTTCATAAATTTAAATTAGAAACTATAAATTTAAAACTATTTTAGAAGTTATTGTTGTAAGTTATAACAGTTGGCAGTCCAAATATCATTGACGGTCATGTAATTTTTTTACATTTCTAGTCTATGGTATTTCTTTGACCGCCAAAGCTAAAATTTTTAAAGTATTTGCCATGAGCCTCCAAACATATGGAAATTTACTCAAGTTAAGAGGCACACAATGCTTCTACTGTGCAAAATAAAATAAAATAAATTTTTAATCAATATTTTAAAACGGCAACACTGATTTACAACAATGAATTTTTGTTTCGCTGCAACATAATATTTTTTTTTTCTTTTATGTTTTTACTAGTTCTTATTATGCTTTTGATTAAATGCAAAATGAAACTTAATATGCTTTTTTATGTATCTATGTATATATATTTATTATGTAAATATTATTATGCATGTGTATGTCCAATGTCAAAATCAATCCTTTTCAAAATAACTATAAAAAACAAAAAAAAAAAAAAAACAAAATATTTTTCGTTCATATTTTCTCTTTCCTTACTAATTTTTCTTTTTTTCTTATTTTTCTTTACTTCTTTTTCTAAAAAAACAAAAAAAAAACAAATTTTACTTACAGTTCAGTTACTTAAACCTGTGTATAAAAAACAATGGTCAGTTCAACATTGACAACAATTGTTTCAGGATCGGCAGCAAATCATAATCATCACTATCAGAGGCCAACGCATACAACCGGTGGTGGAAGAAATTTTTATTTTGCTACAACAAGTATAGGTGGTGGTAGCGGTGCTGGTAGTACAAGTAGTATCGGCGGTAATAGTAATACAAGTTTAGGTGGTGGTATTAGTGGTAGTGGTAGCGGTAACAGTGATAGTGGTAGTGATCCAAAAACAACAATAATTGAATCAGATAGTACAACTAGTTGTGGTATCGGTGGTAATAATAATAGTAGTACTAGTGGTATTGGTGGTTCAAGTAGTTTAAGTGGTAATAGTACCGGAACCACAAGTGGTATCGGAACAAGTGGAGGAAGCATTACAAATAATTCATATAAATATCAGCCATTACCGCAGCACGCACCAATAAATTCCTCGAATATAAGGTAAATTTTTAATTTTTTTTTTTATATTTATATATCAAACGTATAACAATATGTATAAAATATAATATGAATTCATGTAAATCAATACAATGTATATATGTATGTATAACTTATGTATATAAGGATTGTATGAAAACTTTGTATTTGTACGTGTTTATATTGAAAATGATTTTAAACTTGCATGTTTAGGAAATATCACGTTTCTAGTGAAATATGCAAAATAAATGCATTTCATTTTGGTTTTCTTTCTTCTCTATTTTTTTTTTTTGTTTGTTCCTTTTTGGTGGGTGAATCTTAAACTGCAAAAGTACAAAAATAATGAATATTTTATTGTACATACATGGACATAGGGTTAAAAACATTAAAATTGGTGTTACTATATGATAGAATTGTTTATAAAAACTGAAATAAAAAAAAAAAGTAGAACAAAATAATTTTATGGTTTGTTGTATAACACACACGATTTTAATAGCATAATTAATATGAAAATTGCTGTTACTGTTAATAGAATGTTGAAAATTTCATTTTAAATATAAAAGCTATAAACATAATTTATGTGAGCTATGGAACATTAAATAGTTCAAAATTTAGGCCTAAATATATAAATATGTAATTATATTTTGAAATATAACAGAGTATACTCGTAATAGTTATAGAGAATTAAAAAAATATTCTTGTTCCTCATGCAAAATTTTTGTAGCAGTTTTATTAATTTTTATTGTTTATTTTAGCTTTCTAAAAGAGCAATTTATTTTTGTTTTATCTACAAAATATTGCTTGCATGCTAAACAACACCGAGGTAAATAGACGTTTCCAAACTGCGTAAAACGTCTAGAAGTTCGATTATAAGAAATAAAATCGATGAGTACTTTGAGTAATGCCTTTAATTGAATTTCTACATTCAGTTCAAGTTTTTTATTTCTTAAAATATCAAAAAAATTCTTAGTTTGATTCTATTTTCACTGCTTTTGTAAAGTGACATAAATTCAATAATGCAATTTCCTTAGAACTTATTACACAGTGCCAATTTCTTTTAAAATTATTGAAAACTTAAAATTGTCAAAATTTCTACGTAAGAAAACTTTTTAAAAAAAAAAATTTATGATGTCGTTTTTAATCTTGTTTAATTCCTTTTAAAACTTTTATTTTAAATTGAACTTTAAATTTTCTTCAGATATGTTGATATGCATACATAATATAACTATAGATAAGAAAAACCAAAAATTTGAAAAAAACAAAAAATTTGTTTTTCATTTTAATGAGGAATTCAAGACAAATTAAGCTGTATAGTGTGAAGAAGCAAAGAAGAATTCTAAAAAGATATATTTTTCCTGTGCATTATTGCTGTCAGGATATGGCAATTATAACATAGGATTTTAAAATATGTTTACCACGAGAATTTAAAATTTTTGGAACTTTATTAAAATCAAGCTCTCGTCAAAAATATATCAAAATCGAAGGATGACCCAGTCACAAAATATCGAATTTTCAACTCATACTATTCATAGAATGAAGCCCTTAAGCGACGACTGCACATTACAGAGCCCTCGAAAATCTGGGGCACGCCCTACCGCATTCGTAAATACTCAACTTAAAAGTCTCCTTATGTTACTAATGCTCGGCTCAGGTTCTATAAAGACAGTTTTAGACCCAGTTCATTCCACTACTCGACCTCTTCATTTCCCAGGTTTTCTACGTATTTAACCACTCAACATTTACTAAAATTAAAATATAAAATAAAAATTGTACAAAACAAAATATAAAAACTTCTAACAAATTGTTATTATAACAACAAAATCTCTTTGTATAGTTAAAAACAAAGTTACCCAAGTCACGAATTTGATGAGAAAAATTTTTGAAATTTTTTTATTTTTAACAATTTTTCCTTGATTGCATGTGAACTGAAACCGTATGTATAAAATGTGCACAAAATGAGAGCATGAACAATACTTTTACATACAACAATTCCGATTTTTATATCCCACTCATCATATATACCTATACTAAACTTGCATAATATATAAAACATATAAATGGGATTGAATGCATTATCCCCCTTCCAACTTATATAAATAATAGTAGTAGTCAAAAAAAAAAACAAAAATGTGTTTTGCATTTTAAAATATTTCTTTATTTTTTAAAATATTAAATGCAATTTCTAAAGTATATTGGAGATTCTATTATACGTGAGTATTATATTCACCAGACTGTCTTAAATGCACATGTATGTAGGTAATATTATATATTTATGTAATTTACGGTATTATGAAGGGTGATGTTAAAACATATGGCCAAATATGATCGAAACAGTAATAGGAGAGTGCATTTTAAAAATATTTTTGTATAGAGTAAAAATTAAATTGGAGTGGTGAGACTATTTTAAATATTTTATAACAAAAGATTGAGATTAATATTATGCGTTCAAAGAATGTCAATGTCACGAAACAGAATAGGAAAAATTCTGACACACTAACAGTTCATTCTTCTATGTCCATTATATCGAGGCAGTTGGTATATTTTCACGATTATATTTGCTATTTTTGTGAATTCATATATTTGAATCAGAGCAGTGGCCCTTCTTTACTAATTTGACAATAAGCTTCTAGAATTATGAGCTACAAGTATAATTAAAAATGTTTAATAGTTATTAAGTCGTTTTTCATTATTAAGAACAGGATTATAAAATTTACATTCCATCTCCTAAATAGTAGGTATTCTTTTATACCGTAATTATTGTTGATACAATTAAAGGATCAATTTAAAAATTAAACGCAAAACCTTAAATTGAAATTTTAATTTTAATGTTTTTAATAACAAATTTGTAACATTTCTAAATGAGAAAAAACTGTTGCCGACAAAATTATTAAATTAAATATTAAAAATAATTTTATTTCAAAATTCTCTATTACCTCAATTATAAAAATTTCGTATGTTACATTTTAATTTCTTTTTAATTAAAATAATTTTCAATCTCTATTGCTATATGTTATTGAATATTTATTTTATATAATATCCGTTGTCAATATTATTAAAAAATTTTTTGTTATAAGTGTAAAAACCTTAAAACCGCAAAGGGATTGATGATAAGAGAAAATTTTTCATAACTTTTCATTTTAACCACAAAAAATACGATTGGCATACACAGAATAACTAAAAAAATAAAAAAATAATTCATAAAAATAAAATGCACCTGATATAATGAGCATGTACAAATTTTATATATGTACAATATGAGTAAATGCATATTGTTATACCATGCATATAGATATACATTTAAGGATAATTATATAAATTTAATTCTCATATTGCATTCTATATGTAGATTTTGTACCACAGAGAAAATTACGGAAGTTCTGTCTGGTTGTTGCGGTTTCTGCTACATTTATAATAAAATCCAATATTATATTATTATTAGTTTAGTGGTGTAGTAAAATGTGCAGAAATTTAAATTCACACATTTTATTTTTAATCCATTCAATCTCCTACATATCGTTTTATTCGTATATATATTTTGATAATTATAATATAAAAATCATTTATGCGTAATATAGCCTTCGATGATTATATTACCAAAATTTAATAACTGTATGGTTTAGTTAGCATCAATTTAGAAAAACTAAAACTTATTTTTATAATTCTTTTTTTTTTATTAGAAAAATTAATTCTATTTTCCTATTTTATTTCAGTGTAAACACTAATGGTGCACATGGTATTAGCGATCCAATAGATATAACAACAAAAAATTCATCATCAACAACAAAAAATATATCTGCATTTAAAACATATAAAAATGATTCAATATTATTTTCTGATTCACCGCCATTAAGTGATCAAATATCAATTTTATTTCCAAAGTGTAAACCAAAAACTGATATTAATTCAAATCCAATTCAACAATTAAATAATAATAATAATAACAATTCAAATAATTCACCATCTTCATCATTATCAAATACAGAAGTAACAACACCCACTACACCATTATCTCCAATTCATCAATCAATAAATTCAACAACACTATTACATCAACAACAGCAACAACAATTAACATCATCATTATATCATCATTATAATCAACAGAATAATAAAAATTCAACATTATTATCATCATCATCATCATCACCAACAAAATCGAATACATCTGTTATTATTAAACATCAAAGAAATACAACAACGGTAACGACAACAACAACAGCAACAACAACAGAACCAACTACTTCACCACCAGCATCATCAAAATCTTCATCACTATCAACTGAATCATTATCATCAGCTATAACACCTAGAATATCAACAAATCCGTTTTTAAGTGGTGCGATTTCAGCAAATTTTACTGGTGCTCATCAAGACGAGCATATAACAACATATTATTATAATAGTACAGCATTATCGCAATTACAACAGCAATTAAAAGATAATCATCTTAATAGTAGCTTTTTTGCATCTACTCCAATAACATCAACTCCAGTATTAACAAAATCAACATCTTCTATAACACCATCAATAACTACAGCAGTAACATCAATACCATCAACAACATCAACATTAGGTATTACAACAGATATGCCGAGAAAACGTAGTGGTTATCATCATAGTGGTGTTACAACAACACCAGCAACAGCAACAATACAAACTTCATCATATAATATGAATTCAACAACAAATTTAAATAATAGTAACAGTGGCAGTTGTAATACTACTAATCTCATTAATAGTAATAATGGTGTATCAAATACATTAAATTCAATTATATCAAATAATCAAAATCCTTTTATAAATAATAAGGATATAAATGGTTTAAATATTGGTACAGCTGTTGTTACATTAACAACAACATCAACTTCATATGGTAATGTAACAACATCAACTACCACTACAACAGCTATTAATTCAACTAATATGAATTTAACAACAACCCCACCTATAACAGCATCATCACCAATATTAACAACAACAGCAGTTACTACAAATAATTATTGGGAGCCTAGATATCATAATAATACAACTGCAGTTATAACAACAACATCACCAACCATAAATAAATCAGTATTGAATTCACCTGAATTGCATTTAAATGAACATCATGAATCTAGAACATCAATAATATCAGCCCATCATAATAGTTATATGCAAAGTAAGCACATTAAAGTTGGTCGTAGTCCTATAAGTCATTCATCATCTGGAATTGTTATTAATAATAACAGTAGTAGTAATAATAGTAGTAATAATATTAATAACGGAGCATGTAGTGGTGCTAATAATAATAATAATACCACTACAAATATTATCATCAATAATAGTTGTAATAGTAGTAGTATTGCTAATGGATTTTTAGAACGTGAAAGAGATATTAGAGATAGAGATAGAGATAGAGATAGAGAAAGAGAACGTAATCGTGAAAGAGAATATTCAAAACGTGATTATAATCGTGAACAATTACATCGTGAACAGCAACAGCAACGTGAACATTATAGAAATAATGATTTAAGGCAACAACAACAACAACAACAACAACATCATGAACAACAGCATCAACAGCAACAGTTGAATAATTCAATTGAACTAATGGATACTCCAACTCGTGGAATTGCTGTTGTTGCAGATGGTGAAGTTGTTGTATTTGATGATATTACAGAAAGTTGGCAAAGTAAGTTGTTTTTTTCTTGTCAATTTTTTTTTTCTTTTGTTCGTTTTTCTTTTCGTTCAAATCGATTTTGTATCAACATTTTTTTCCTGTTATCAATGTTGAAAAGGATAAAAGAAAAATAAAAGTTTTGAATATTTTATTTAACTTATTTGAAAGTTAAAAAATCTTTTTTTAAAAGAATCTCATGACACACGCATTCATGAATATAATATGTACATATGTAAATATTTTAATGCATATACTCGTACAATAATATAATATATTATTGTGTATGTATATGTAAAATTTTATTCAACATGTTCAATTACATGAAAGTTAAAAAGTTTTTGATCTTTTATATGTATATATAAAAAAAAAACAAATCGTCAAAATAAAATAAGTTTATATTTTTTTTAGTTAAAATTGAAAATTTTTTAAAATCAAATTGTTCTTAGTATCATAAGTTATACATATTTCTCTCAATGACAATTCAATTCAAACAGAAAATTTTTTTAAGAAGAAAGCATAATTATATGAATTAAGATCACCCAATAGCAACTGCTGATAAATTTCTCTTATGATGCTATACTTTCATTCAGGGTTCATAGTCCAAAGATTAATTGAGAAAAACTCATTTAGATATTCCCATTTATAATTTCCCCTGGAAATGTTATGGTTTCTCATGAAATTCTTAAAATTCCAATTAATATCATTCGATTAAAATATCAAAATCACGATCATCTTTTAAATCTCACAAATACGAAAAGAAAGCGAGTAATCTGATATTTAAGATGTTTGTCAGCTTCAAAACATTTACAAATGCTTCATTTTTCATTCAATATTTATAAAAACAGAAAAGTTACGACAAAAATTTTCTTATCAATAAATATATTTGTATATTTTTTAATTAACCTAATTAACTATATACAATTCCATGTTATTGCATCCGTTAATTACATTTTTACTCCTTAAAATATGCAATAAGAGTATTTCTATTCGCCTTGTTTTAAAACGTATTCCTTATTTAAGGAAAACAATTATTGGTTCACTTCGAATTCATTAAATTTATAAAAATTAAAAATTCCTACAATATTTTTATTTACTTTTAATAAGTAATTAACATTCTAAACTAAATTCTTTTTAAACAACATACTTTTAGAATATGAAAATTTTGCATCAAAAGTATAAAATATGAAAATTTCACATCTTTACTTTTAAAAATGAAGTGGATATAGAAAGTTTTCAAGTATAGCAATATGTACTTAAATTTTAAAATATTTTCACATAAACAAATATTTTTAAGAAATCCAAAACTTTACATTTCGCAATGAAAACTATATCAGAAGAAATTAAAATTAAATGGAAAATCAACAATCAAAGTTGTTATACGATAGTTCAGAAGAAGAAGAAGAAGAAGTCAAGAAAATTATATAAAAAAGAAAACTTTCGAGGTTAATTAGAAAACTTTAATTTTTCCATTACATTTGTTTGAATGTATATTTTATGTATACTTATATATTTCAAAGTCATAGAAGTTTTCAGTCAATACCTGAAAAAATGATTATTGAAGAAACTTATAAATATTAAATGAATTTTAGTATTTAAATGTGAATTAAAACTTATTAAAAAATAATTTTTAAAAATAAATTCTGTAAATGTTTTTAATTCGAATGGCAGACAAATTAAATCCGAATAATTTTAAAATTGGTATACAGAATTTTGCTTTATCCTTAATTTATTGCAATGAACAACTCATATTTTGTTGTTATGAGTAAATAGTGTTCTGCTTATAACTTGATTTTAATTAAAGTTTTCAAAAATATATAAAATTTATTTCTTAAGAAATTCTGACAATTTAATTTTAAAGAGTTTTCAGAGTTCCATTCTATGATTCCAAAGAAATAACAAAATTGCAATATTATAAATTATTCAACTTGCAAATCTGTAATTATAAAATGCCATTAAAAATAATTTCATAAATTTATATTTTATTTTTTTTTTTTATTCTATAATAATTCAGAATATTTAATTATACTCTTTTATAATTATCGTATAACATTTCGAGATAAATGACATTAATGAATAAATTAATAAGATTTTTTTTAAAAAAAAAAATGTACGTAAAAAATTACTTTATATGTAAATCTTAAAATTTGCAGAAGTTCATTCATACATTTTAAAAGAAAAAATCAAATTTACATAATAATTATTGTTGAATATTCAATTTTTTTTTTCCGATTACAAAAATCAATGTTGCATATGAATTTCTACTAGACAACAATTAAAATTTACAAAAAATTTGCTCTGATGAGAATGAAAATGTTTAGTATATTGTGCCTGATCTCATGGACAAAGGTCACTTTATTTATTATTAAAATAGGTTTTTTAGAATAGAAGTTGAATTGTTATACCATCCATAGTTATTGAAGATTTTTATAAAAAAAAAACTCTAGAATTAAGCAATATTTACATTACTCGTGTAATGCTTAATAAGGAAAAATTGTCTCCTTAAAGAAATTATATCGGATATTTTTATTCCTTTCTTTAATATCCAAGAAGCTGTTTTAATATTAGACACGTTTAATTCACGTTTGCTATCACGTTTAATTTATTAAAGTTTTTAACATCAAATCGATTTAATTTAATTTGCCTTATTCCAAGCTAAAAATATGTTTGGGAATAGGAGAAAAAATTTTTATATCAAACACCTTATGTCTTGTTTTTACTATTTCTTATTTATGTTAACTAAATGTAATCGTATTAATTGTGATATTTGACCCGAAATACGCGAATAATAGCCCAAATTTCGAACGAAAACTTTAAAATTTAATTGTGATCAATATTAACATATATGACAACGAAACCAATCGCTTCAAATAAAATTTTCAAATTTAAAATAAATTTAACAAAAATTAATTTCAAATTTTAAAAAAAACAAACACTTTAAAAATCACCCAATATTACGCACACTTTTTTAACCCTTGTCTCGTATCACGTTCTTAATTTTCTATAACTAAATTATATGAGAATTTTTTATTTTTCTAAATTTTTTGATCTAAAAGAATAATCTCATTAATTTAAATTTAATTTCCGAAAACTTTTTAAAAATTTTATAAATTTAATTTTTTTCATTTCTTCAAATATTTGAAATTTCTGGATAAAAATAAATTGTTTTTGTTTATAAATTCTTTTTTAAAGAGAACTTAAATTTAATTTTATTTCCAAATTTAAATAATCTTCTTTAAAAGTTTATAGAATAGCTTATGGTTGTCCTTAAATAAAAGGCAAAAAATTAGACCTTTTTTTCAGTACTAAATACATAAGAAATTAATTTTTTAATTTGTATGTGAAACTTTGAGAAAATTTTGATGAACAAAAATCCTTCCGGATCAAAAAATAGACGAAATTTTTTAAAAATTTGTAACTTTTTCCATTTGCTTTTTCGTTGTAACTTAAAATAGAAATTTCGTAATTAATATCTTAAATTTACAGTGCTAGAAATCTCAATCAGAAACAATATTTTTTCTTCCCAACACATTTTATTTGAAATGAGAAACATTGCGCCCTGTATTCCTGCACCAGCTCATTACGATTTTATTTTGCAATGAACAATTTTAAATATTTTTAACTATGATGATCTTAAGATTTTGTTGAACAAAAATACTATTTAATATTTGGTTTATTAAAAATCAAACTGAACGAGAAGAATTTACACGAAAAATAATTTACAATGGCTGCTTTTGAATTATTACATGCAATTTTACGAAAATGTATATTTCATTGAATGGAATTCCTTGTATAACAATTCAATAAATTGTATAGTAGTAGTTGTAGTAAGAGAGAGGGGCCCCCGCCTGGTTATCCATACGAATTCCATGCACTAGACCAACAGAGAATTGTATAACAAAAAGAAATAAAAAATTCTTAAAATATAAGAAAATTTTCAGAAAAAAATCTTAGATACTATTGTACTGAATTTTTATTAATCCGAACCCAGTTAAACTCAATTGTATGTTAGAATGTTCGTATTTGGTTTCAAATTACAACCGAATTATTTTACTGCTCTGTCTTTGCTGCTCTTTATTATTTTTCTAATAAAAATATTTCTCTTTATGACTTAAATTTTTTTTTGTTGTTCTTTTTCTTATAAAACTTTTAATCTATAAAAATTATTCAAGTCATTTGTTGTTGTCATAAACAGATTATGTTAAATGATTTTTCTCTCTATTTCTCTTCATTTTGCCCCATTATGTTCTCATATACATATTGCTAGGAATTGACAGTATATCATATATGTATGTATATACATGGGAAATGATAATATTTAATAGAAGCTAAATATTTACATTTTGCATAAAATTTTCCACCTCATAACATTACTTAATATTGAAAATCCTTGTAAAATGTAAAAAAAATGAAGCAATTTTGCCATTATTGTTCACCATTTTTCTTTTTCTGTTTCTTTTTTTTGTTCTAATAAAATAAAGTCCTAGTTAATGTACTGTTACATAATATTTTGCAATCTAAATTGATCTGATTATTACAATTTACAACTTATAAAACTACAGTTTTGCATTATTACAAACACATTTGAAAAATATATGTGAGGACCAAAAGGATATTCAAAAAATTCCATAGAAATTTGAAAGTGTGAAAAATTCGAAGAAATTTTTTTTTTCTTCAATAACTTATTTTGAGATAAACTCTATTAACACATCTCTTTTTTTTCTATTTTTCTCAAATTTACCACTTCCATCTTTAAATTTTTAATGTTTCCTTACCGATCCTTAAATACTTAAATTTTCTTTGGAAATTAAATCTTTTTTATAATCGTCTTATTTTAAATAGTTTCTTATGACTTTTCTTTATATGGGAAAATAGGAAAGAAAGTCCAAAATTTCGAGTGGATCCTTAATTTCCTCCTCTTTTTATTTAATTTTTTTTGTTTCCTCGCCTTTGATAGAGAATCTCACATATATGATTAAGAAAAAAGGGTTTTTTATGTTTTTTTTTCTTAATTTTGTCATTTTTATACGTTTAATTTTTTTTTTTTAATTTTGAGAATTTATAGAAAAACTCATTCAATTGAGTAAAAATTAAAAAGAAAGAAATTATAAGGAAAAGAAGGATTCGAAAAGATTTTTTTAAAATGATTAAAAATTTCGTTGGTCAAAAATGTTTAGGGTAATATTTCATGAATTTAATTTAAGGATAATTTAAATTTATTTAATTTTAAATATTTTTTGAACAGATTTGTAATTAATAATTTTGATCAGTTACTTAGGCAATGATGCCAATTTATTAAGGTTTTTTCGTATTTCAAGTTTATTTTTTTTCAATAAAATATATTTCTATATTAACTATTTGAAATATTTCAAAATTTTGCTCTCGAAATCGATATAAGTTTATACCAAAAAATTGCAATTGCCTCTTGGAAACTGCTGTAGCCAACTTGTTTTAATTTCTATAATACGCTTAAAAATTTCAATTAATAGAAAGCGCTTTTGTAAGGAAAAATTGTTTTCACGCTTTCCAGCCTTTCCGGTTTTGTCATATCGGACCTTATTCCCTGGATATTGTAAACCACGTTGGAAATAGGATTATAAAAAGAAATTTATAACATTCCTTTATTTTTCCTATAAAAAACCTTTAATTTAATTTTCTACGAAAAAATACAAAGAAACCATTTTGTTTAGTGCGGATTAAAGGACTATAATTTTAGGTTAGAATTTCAAATTTATAACTTTTATTATAATTGTAAGAGAACATTACATGAAGATAGTATGAAAAGATTCATTTTTATTCCATTCAATGCAAATGCAATTCAAATATTTTAAACATGAATTCGTACTATCCAAATTTTAGAATTTTCAATGAAAGAAAACAACAATTTTCCTTTACAACACTACTAAAACCCAACAATAGTAAAATTTTATATATAATTAAATTTACTTCTACTTGTATACCTATAAAATACAAGAATTCTTTTATTACGTTGTTGTAAGGTAAAACTTGCCTTCTCTGTAAGAAATTTTAAAAGTTATAAGCCGCGACACAAACATAACCAATTATAACGTTACTTTTTATTAATATGAGTCTATATTGAACTAAATAACATACACGAAATTGGAACAATAAACGATCATCTTTAAAATAATTTTCTTATAATTATACGCCTATAACACCGTATTTCTGGTCTTAATTACTATAATTCTATAATAATTGCTTTTATCAGCCCTGCATTGTATTCAGCCTAATAAGATGCATACTTTAAAAGTAATATCCTATATTAACTGCATATAAAGTACACATAACTTAATCTCGCAAATGTGTTTAAACATTCAATTAAAACTTGTCTGCATTTTTAATTAATATTAAACGTACTACGTCACTTCTTCCTATAAATTCGTACCCTTAATCCTATATATACAACTTTAATTATTGGTTTTTTGTTTTTTGATAATCATTTTATGAAATGAACTCCTTTCAACCTTACATTTTTAATCTTGATTAACCTTAATAATTTTTTTTTTTTTTTTCAAATTGATAGATTAATTATATAGGATACCTTTAATTAAAAACTAAATAAATACAACAAAAGAAACAAAAAAAAAACAAAACACAATAATATTTATACAAAAGTTTTTTCCAAAGATTTTTCTAAAGATCTCCATCTTTATTTATAGTTTCTCCTCTTTCAGATTTACGTGTTACATCCGATCATAGCCCATTAACAGTAGCAAATATTAAAGATGAATGCTTAGAGAATAATTATGATAATAATTATGATATAAATAATATAAAATATGAAAATAATTATAAAAATTCGAATAATAATAAAAATATAAGTAATTCAAATAGTAACAGTAAATGTAACAATAACAGTAAAAGTAATAATAATAATAGAAAATATTTAGATAGAACATTTGGAAGATTAATAGATGCTAAACATGGAATTATGGGTAATATTTAAATATACAAATTAATTATTTGAATGCTAAACTTAAAAAAAAACTATATTATTATGTTTATTTAAAATACAATCGAACAAATAAAATATATTCGCATTTGTGTAAAAAAATGCATGGGTATCGCTAGAAACAATATTCATTAACGCTATTGAGAAAAAATTATTTAGACTTTTCGCTTAAGATCATTAAATTTGCATTATTGTTTCTAATAAACTGTAATTTTCTTAGCTGACTCTTATAGAAACATACATAGTTTTACGATAAAAATCCTGAGAATCAATCTGAATTTTAAGCTGAATTGTGAAGAACTGCTAATTGTACAGTTTTACTGCACTTCTGATATCAGTGAGGCTAAAGTCTTAAATGTCCTAAAAAAAAAATTATTTCGTATTTATTAAAAATTATTTTTAGTTTCTATAAATAGCAAAGTTTCTGCTAACGCCCATGCAAATATTTACAACCTTTACGGTTTCTATACTTTATAAGATACAATTCAAATAATAGAATACGTGAATTGCTTTTATATATACACAAACACATACAAAAACAATGCTTTTTAATTAACTTTCTAACTTTTTATTAATTCTTTACTTTTCTTTTCTATTATTGTTTTTCTCCCATTATTATTTTTCCACCAATTTCGGTTTTTTTTTTCTATTTCATTGTAATTTTCCACTCATCGATTTCGTTTTTATCATTATTAACGCCTAATACATATGCAATTCATCATCATTTAACAAACAAAAAAAAAAATCAAAAAATAATTTTACCAATTTAATCTTATACTTTTTTAAAAATAAATAAAAAAAATATATATACCCACAATGAAATCGTACAATATGAAAATATTGTAAATAATTTAGAATACGAGGGTTCACCAAGACGTATTGGCGGACAAAATACTCCTGATGATGAAGATGGTGACGATGAAATTGAAGAAGAGGAAGAAGAAGAAGAAGAAGAAGATATTGATAATAATCAATCAATGCAATTGTACCAACATAATTTAAATGGTAAATTATCTTCCAATAATAGTCATCATCAACAACAGCAGCAGCAACAACAACAGCAGCAGCAGCAGCAACAACAGCAACAACAACAGCAATCAATGTATCCGGCAAGACCAGGGTTTCCACAGGTAATTTTATATTTTATTATTTTACAAATTCGAATTCAAATACTTTTCATATTTTATTGTATACAATTGTAATTGAAAAGCGTACAAAATTTCTGAAATTTCTAAGACTTTAAAAATTTAAACTCTGTTTCACTTAATACGGCTTATACTTTAAAACTATATCAATTCCATAAAACAGAAGAAGTAGGTTTTACAACTCTCTTAATGAATATTCCTACAACAAAAACTGAAAAATTTGTGGAGTTGATTTTTGTTTGATAATTGACAAAAAATTACTCTAGCAACTTTTACGAATTCTTCTCAGAATAGCGGCTATAATACTAAATTCGTTTGTGTAAAATTTGCGACAGGAACTTTTTATTTCTGAACTGTTTCTGAATTTTTGAGAGATTTTTGAATTATTAGTTTGATTGAGTCGATTCGGAACAAGAAATTTTCTAGATAATATAACTTATGAATATCCATTTCAAAGAAATGAGTGCAGAGGCCACGAAATTAAAAAATACTTTTCCAATCACCTAATGCTTTCTACGTGCATATCATACTAATTGAGCTACGAAGGACTTAAAAAATTATTCGCAATTCTACTTTTGTACTTCAAATTCATTAATCTTGAAAGCTGAAGAATTTAACCATGAAACTTTATTAAATTATACAAAAATAATTTAATTAATTATAACTGAAATAATTTAACTAAAAAACATATCTAAATTTAAATATAAACCCCATTTCAGGTTGATACCCACGTAAATCAACATTTCATTTAAAAGTTTAAATTCTAGAATACTAAAGCTACAATCATAAGATTCAATTTAAAAAATTCTAGGAAATTTATTGAAAAAGGATATAAAAAAACCTGAATAAGAAGGACACTTTATAACATTCCTTTATACATTTACGCAACTTATACTGCTATAATACCCACAAATATTTTCTAAGTAATTTTCATCAAAGAATTAAATTTTCTCATAAAAATAAACTATACATAAAAAGTCAAATCAATTTAAAACAAGTAAAAACGTTTCAGTCGGTATAAACCGATTGAATTATACCCTGCACCTTTCGTTATTGTGTAGCAATTACTCGAACCTGTGAAGTCATTCTATAGAAACTTCACGGATATGTCTGACCTATAATTGGACATCCGACTGCCAAGTTTCATGAATCTGACTTTATAATTTTTCCAAATATTTAAAATTAGCTTTTGGAGTTGTATGGCAAGTACCTGAACCTGTCAAACAATTCCATCAAAACTTCACAAATATATCTGATCTATAATCGGACACACAACTGCCAAGTTTCATGGATCTGACTTTATTATTTTTCCAAATATTAAGAATAAGCTTTAAGACTTGTATGGGAGCTACTCGAACCTGTCAAGCAATCCCATTAAAACTTTAGAAATATGTCTGACCTGTAATTGGACACACGACTGCCAAGTCTCATGAATCTGACTTTATTATTTTTCCAAATTTTTAAAATAAGCTTTTAGATTTGTATGGGAGCTACTCGAACCTGTCAAGCAATTCCACTAAAACTTCAGAAATATATCTGACCTATAACTCGACACAAAACTGCCAAGTTTCATGAATCTGACTTTATTATATTTCCAAATATTTAAAATTAGCTTCTGGAGTTGTATGGCAGGTACCCGAACCTGTCAAGCATTTCCTCTAAAACTTCACAAATATATCTGATCTATAATCGGACATCCAACTGCCAAGTTTCATGAATCTGACTTTATTATTTTCCCAAATATTTAAAATTAGCTTCTGGAGTTGTATGGCAGGTACCCGAACCTGTAAAGCAATTCCTCTAAAACTTCAGAAGCATATTTGACCTATAATTGGACACATGACTGCCAAGTTTCATGAATCTGACTTTATTATTTTGCCGAATATAAAAAATTTTGCTGTTGGAGTTGTATGGCAGCCACCCGAACCGGTGCAGCTATCCCATTCTAATTTTTAGATCATGTGTAGAATATAATTGGACACATATATACAAAATTTTATATTTATAGCTTTATTAGTTTTTGAAATATTTAAAATAAACTCTTTGAGTTGTATGGCAGCTACCCGAACCCGTTGTCCGAATTAGTCCAATAACAATAGGGCTCGTCCTTGGCACAAAAGAAAAAACTTGTGAAAGTTTGGTGTCGATAGCATTATTCGTTTTTGAGTTATCGTGCGATCGGACGGACGGACGGACGGACGGACGGACGGACGGACGGACGGACGGACAGACGGACATGTCTAAATCGACGCAGAATTTTACGCTGAGCAAGAATATATATATATGTCCATACCGCAGATGACTCCTTCAAGTAGTTACAAACTCCATACCAAAGTTAATATACCCTTCACGAAGTGCAGGGTATAATAAATCAACTTTTCTATTGATACCCAATACCTGTACTTAGTCACACACAATCAAAAGAAGAAGAGAGTTTTTAAGAAAAAAACAATTTCCTATTTACCTCTCCCTTTTTATCTTTTATATGCTCTTTTGTTTTGTAATTTTTTCTTCTTCTTACTTCGTTTATTTATTATATAAATATTATTTATGTTCTTTTTTTTATTTATTATTATTATTATTTTTATTATGTATTAGAAAATAGCTTTACCATATGGGGTCCTTCTTCTTCTTCTTAATTTATATGCAAAAGAAGTAAAACCTCAATAGGATACAGGAAAATTTATTTTCTTTTGCTCTTTTTAATAAGTTCTTTTTTATATACACACATTTAAGAGTACAGAGAACCATAACTTTTACAATATCGTATAATCAAAATCGCACATCAATCAGATATTTTTACATCATAATACTAAAAAATACTCCAGGTATAAATAATAAGAGTTAGTAATGAACATGAACAACAAACAACATAACCACACACACATAATGGTATATAAATAAAAAAAAAAAAATTTAAGATAAAAAGAATAGGTTTTTTTTATTTTTCGGGTTACCTTGAGCGGTTTATGTGCGGTTCAATGAAGTCAAGAGAGATAGAGAGAGAAATAATTTTAAATTTTTTTCTTTTTTGCTAGAAAACTATTTACATCCGGTTGCCTTAATCTTATATGCTTTTAAAATTTGTTATATTTATTTAACAATAATTTTCATCTCTTCACAGATACTTTATATTTACATAGGTAATATTTTATACAGAGTGCTTCGAAAACTTCCGTATTTAAAATATTGAATTAATTCCAAATTAAAACCAATGAATTTCTTGCTCTTTGATTTTACTGCCCTTATTTATTGCTGCCTACTAGTAACTGCTGTGAACGTCAAATTTTACTCTCTTTTGTTTGTTTTGAATAGAGAATGGAGTGATTCACGAATAACGTTACAAACTGTTAATAATATCTAAGAAAATAAAATTAAGAATATGTAAACTTACAAATTACGCCCCTTAATTCTCAGAGGGTACATAAAATTTCTTATGTTTATCGGCAATACCGAGTTAATTGAAGCTTTGGAAATAGCAATCAATGTGTAATTGATGATATTCCGGCTGACAAAAACCGAAAATTAACATAAAACTAGGCTTTTGAATATTAAATCGGCAAAGGCTATATGATCAAATTAAGTGGTTATATAAAATTTAATTTAAAATCAAAATTTTTGGTTCGGAATGTACAAAGCTTTAGCATTTTTTGTGAAAATGTAAAGGTTTTCGTACATTTTATATCTGACATAGCCAAATGATCACTAACTTTCATTCAAATGGTTGATGTGCTCAGCTTCAAAATATAAAAAATGTCGTTTTTTTTCGAGTTGCTGCCAAATAATTTCAGTACTAATTACTAATAATTTTGTAAATAAAAATTTTTTTACCCAGTCCTACCCACCCTATCAGTGCTACCTTACCTTTGCACCCGCTCCGCCCCCCTCTCACCGACCACAATTAACAACCTATTTCAACAATTTGTTTGTTTCTGTTATGAATATTGTGCTTAGTGTTTGTATGCGTACGTAAAATGTACTCATAAAATGTGTGCATTTAATTTTAAGTGCAATCTATCCGTTTTTGTTTTCCTTTTGTCTTTTTATAGATACTCAATTTTCAAATGATTTTAAAATTCCCATTTAAAATTTTTTCTTATTTTTCTATATATACATAGTTTTTTTGTTTTTTTTTTTTTAATTTTGTATGTGTAAATTTTTTTCTTATTCCCATTTTTTTTTATATATATATATAAAATATAGCGAATCATTTCAACACCTCAAGAATCTCCACCACCATTATTAACAAAACAGCAATCAAATAATGCTGAAGATACTAGTAATGATGTATCTGAAATTGGCACATCATCAGATATGACAACATCTGAGCCACCAAAGTCATCAACCTTTGACTACCTGTATGAATTTAGTGAAACACGAAAAGTTCTTGAAGAGTTCTTTAAGTGCCCATCAAATGATGAAAAACCAATTGAAAATGGAAGTGATGTTGACAGTATTGTAAGTTTATATTTAATATTATATATGTGTATATATATATATAGATAGATATCGTTTATATATTTTTTTTAAATAGATTTAAAAAAAATATATACATAAATAGTTTTTAGGGGTCGATGTTCAATAAAATAAGAGACGACTAGGTTAATGATACTTTAGAATGTTAAGTTCCTCAATATAAAAATTGTATCTAACACCTATATAGTGTGTACAATTTTTGTAATTTTATTTGTTGGGTTTTTTGTTCAAACTAAAGATTTGAGGGTTCATTTGTTCTTTTCAACTTAAAAAGGTTTTACACTAAACACTATAGTAATAATATTGAAAATGAATGAAAATGAGAGAGAAACCACATTTTTTTATATATATGTAATTTTTTTGAAGTTTTTATCCTTTTTTTATGCTAATATTTTTTTCCTTTTCCTTTTTTGTTGAAAAATTTCCCTTCGACAACATTATCAAATTTAGTGCTATTCTCTTAACTATATAAAGAAAAATGTTGAAAAATTTCTTTTTTGTTAACGCATCCTTGAATATTTTACAAAGCAACCGATGAATTTTACACACACATTTATATCTTTATGTTCACCTATGTCGGTATTTCTAGAATTGATTCCTGTTGAGGATGTCGTTGAAAAACTTATTGATAGAATTGTTAGTAAATGTGCACTGATCTATTTATATACATAGTGTGTCACCTTAGAAAGCTATTCACAGAAAAAAGAAAACATATTTACTATTTCTAAAGAATAGCAAATGAAAAGCATGCTTTTAAAAGTGATTTGTCAAAATATGATTGATCGTAAAGGCTTCATATAAGTAAAATGAATTGAATTTACCAATTTTTATTAACATTATCGAGATTAATTTATGGTTATATATACTTTAATAAAGCTTTAATAGTGCTTCGAACTAGATTTAAACCTGGGGCTTTACTACATAACTCGATTTTCGTATTCGGAAAAATGATAAGGTAGTACCAATCAATTTGTACAGTACTACCTATCCATTTCTACAAATATCAAAATTATTTCACGAAAATCCAATTACATAGTAAAGCCCCTAAACCCATACCCCATTCCAGTTAAATTTATAATATACTTGTATGAAATTATTTCGATTAATAAAACTTTGATTTGAACTTGATCCGTCCGAAAATTCAGTTCAAACTCAAATTTTCAATACAATTCCTTGATCGCCGCTTAGAAATTTACCTTTCGTATTTTATGTGCTTCCTTAAAAATGAAATGTGAAAAATTCCATAAATATATAAGCTTATATTGTCAGCAATCATATAAGTTAAAGTGCAAAATATAGGCATTGGAACACATCATAGCTTCATCGGGTACAGCAACTAGTTTCTTAACGCTTTTGATAGCTTTCGTTTTCAAAGCGATTTTTCGTAATTGTTTCCTTCAATATCAAATATTTGAATATAGAATCAGGGTTTAGAATGAAATATTCACTTTAAATGACGTAAAATAAGAATACTTTTCAGGGAAATTAATTTTGTAAATTTTTAACTCGAAAAGGGATAAGGACAAAAAAGGAACCTTTTTTTATCGCATCACATTGCATTAATTCAGAATTTTCATCGAATCTCGAACACCTAATTGTATATTATATATATATTACCGCAATTGTTTCAAAATGATATAAATCCTACTGAAAGAAAATTTTTATTTAAAATTTTCTTAAAAAATGATATCTTAAAATTCCTGCCAAAAAGATTTCATACAGTTATTAATAACAAAATCTACTCAGATGAAACTCTAATACATATACATACATATCTACATGTTCTTACCCATATAGTACTTGAAAAATAAAATCTCTCTTACCTCTTATATTTAAGTAATTAATTTTCCTTCATCTTTGGATAAATGGAATTTCATAAGTATAAGAGGGGAGCGATAATATCATAATTTTTCTTTTCTCATAATTTACTTCACTTTGCCCAATTTTTTTGCACACAATTTTCTATTTAAACACTTTGAAGCAAAAACATTTTCATCGCCATTTTAATAATCAAAAAATGTAAAAAACAAGGAAAAGAAAAAAACTGAGTAAACAAGAATTAAATATTCTCTACAATAAATTCCTAGATTTCACTTCGCATCTTTCTCTTAAAAACATTTAAAAATAAACTAAAAATAAAATACTCGTAATACAGTAGAACTCTTATTTAATAAAACCAAATAAATTAAAAAAAAAAATATATATATTTTTGGCTTTCAAGCCAAATACTGGCAACTAATTCGATATGGAACAAACTAATTGAAAAGGTTTTTAATAAAGGAATTGAAAAAGAAAAATAGCGCGGAATTTCTATAAACTAGGCTTCAAAAGAAGTTACATGGCTAAGCAAGAAATACTTATTCAAGCTTGACTATATTACATAAAATGAAGAAAAACTATAGCACGTAATTTTCCTAATTTAATTATATTTTATAATAATTGATTCCACTATATTAAAGGATTAATTAATAAGTCAAATTCGAAAATAGAAAATTATGGAAATCTTGAGTTTCTTGTAAATTCAATTATTCCGAAATTCAATTATTTGTAGATTCTACAGTATTTGTGAAAGTAATCTAAATCCAAAGATATCGAGATATTTCTGCTCTAAATTATAGCCGTGAAAATGGATTTGACACTATTTTAGTTAAACACACCTTAAACATTATGACTGCAAAAAGAAGGCCTTAGCTGTTTACTGCTCGCATTATTTTAATTTTGCTCACATTATTCTCCATTAATGTCGGAAAAATATAAAAGAACTCAAAAGTCTAATAAAAAGAAGCAGATAAAATTGCAAGTAACATTCAAGAGTACAAAGAGTTAAAAAAAAATGTCTTGTTGAAAAAGTGTCCTATATCCTTGTTACATAAAAATTCTTTTGTTATTATAATTTCAAATTCTGTTTTTTTTTTCTTCTTCTTCTTCTTTTCCATTACCACCGTATCTTTTTTCCTTACATTGTGTTGAGTAAACTGTGTCTGGCAGGTAATAAAAAAAATGTGCAAATATAAAAATAAGAAAAGTAAAAGAAGTATAAAAAAAAGGTGAAATAATTCTTCTAGATTCCATCATTTAAAGGATTCTTTTTTATTCGGTTGTTTCTTCTTTTTAAATATTTTAAAAAATTTTTTAACAACGATGATGATATTTTCACTTAATTTATCCAAAAGTTTGTACTCGGTATGCCTAATGCGAAAAAGTCCTTAGGCAAACAAATTGTGATAGATTTGTAATTTTGTTGTGTCTAAATGAATTTTTGGAATTTGTTCTTAATTAACAAAGAGATTTGAGTTGTATGCAAAATATTTTTGCTTCCGAATCTAAATCCAAAATATCAGAGCAATGTGTTGAAATATTGTGCTTGTTCCATTTCAAGTTTTCAGTTATTCCTTTAATACAAATTGCAGAATTTAGCAAATTTGGCCACCCTAAATTTTATCGAAACACAAAAATGCAAGTAAGAACTTTTTTTTTCAAGAAAAAAAAAATTATCCTCGTAAAATTTGTTCCTTCCTTTTTAAGGTTTTTTTTTTGCAAAATATCTGTAAAAGTTTTTATATCATTGTTATTATCGTGTTACATTACAATATAATGTTAAATATAACAGAATACACATAACTACATAAGTATACACCTTAATATGCACGCCTTTTTATAAATATATTTTTAATTTTTTTACTAAATCTCTTGAGTCCTTAAGGTATGTGATTATTTCAGAAAAAATTCAAAATATGTTTTTCTTTTTGCTTTATTTTTCCCCTTCTATAATCTTCAAAACTTTAAAAGGACATTCAGTATGAATTTCGAACTGATAATATATTAGACAATAGAGAAACAACAACAAATAATTATATTGGGCAACGTTTAGCTGGCAGCCCAATTGAAAATTATCATCATCCATCAGATTTTCCAAATCATCTTAATCAATCGCAACAACAACATTTAGATGATGATGACGATATTGATATTGATGATGATAACGATGATAATATAGATCTTTCGCATCCAAATTCACATCATCATCATCATCAGCAACAGCAGCAGCAACAACAACTGCAACCACAACAACAACACCATCAAAATAACTACTATAATGGTATTGTTGATAATAATCATCATAATGCTCATAATCATTTAAGTTGTAATAATAGTATTGATGAAAATATTGATGAATTTGATAGTAATGATGGTATAATTGATATTGATGGTATTAATAATGAAAATTTAAATGGTCTTTCATACCGTAATAATAATAATAATAACAATAATAATAATAATAATAATAGCAGTGGAATTGGAAATGGCAATAATAGTAACAATGGTAGCATTACCGATAATATTGATATTGCTAGTATTGATGGTTTAATGGCATCAAACAATTATGATAAAGATTTAGATCATCATTCACATCATCATCATCATCATTTACAACATCATCAGCATCAACCAGACATTGATTTATTTTTGGATTCAACTAGCCGCAGTAGTGGTGAATTACAATGTGATAATTTATTGCAAGATGGTATTAATCAAAATCGTATCCAATCAAGAAATTTTCGATATTCACCTGAAACAACTGATTATGATTCAAATTGTGGTGATCTAGATAGTAAGTTGGGTTTTTTTTTAATTCTTTTAAAATATTGTATAACTTTTAAATTTTCTCTCTTTCGCTCTCTTATTATTCTTAATTATAGGTTTATCGGGTGAATTCAATGGAATTACAAATTATTCAAATTATGCAAAATATTATGCTGCAAGTATGCCAGTACTTGAAGATGGTTTATCAAGTGGTCATGCATCTGATGCTGAAAATAATAATCCTCTTCCGTCATCAAATTCATTATCACATCAACAATTACATCAACAACAAACACAACGCTCACTTGAACAGCAATTACCACAACTTCAACCACCTACAGGGATTTCAATGTTAATGGATACAAAAAGAATTACAATTAGTGATAATCCTTCAGGACCAATTATAACACAACATTTATCTACAACCAATATATCGACTTCGTCATCGACTACATCAACAACAACATTTACTGGTGCAACAGAAATACAACAACAACAGCAACAACAAAATAGAAAAATTACATTAACACCGAATGATATTTTTACATCTAAAATGTTGAACGATACAACTAGTCCAATCAAAATATTAAATAAAGATGATTTATTATCAATTCCTACAACATCAATTCCAGTAGCATTGACATCAACAGCTGCTTCAGCAGCAGTCAACAATATTAATTGTAGTGGTCGTGATTCAGTTCGTTCAAATAGACGTGGTGAAATATTAGGGCAAAGCCCAATAATGAATAATAATAACATTATAAATACTTGTAATAATAATGGAAATGTGACAGGAACAACAACAACAGTATCAACATTAACAAATTCGTTGACGACAAGCAATAGCAATAAAGTTTTCAAAAATATTGATCCCGATTTAGACTCATTATATTCGATTAGTAAGTATTAATAAAATATTATAATTTCCCATATAATATTTTTCGTTTTATAATTAATTTATTTTAAATTTCACTTTGATTTTCTTGTATCATTTTAGGTGTTTTTCATCGTCAAGATATAGTTCAATTGACACCGCCTCCACCAGCCCCAGCCCCACATCGGAAACCAAATTTATTAGGTAATGACTCTCCACAACAACAACAGCAACCACAACAGCAGTCACAACAACAGCAGCCACAACAACAAAACATTGATCACATAACATCACCAATAATTTCATCAAATTCTTCATTATTGAATAATCGAGATTATCGCCCAACAACGGGTACATCATCAGCAACAAATGTTTTGCAACAACGTTCAAAATCAATTCCAACATCTAATAATAATATTCATCATACTGAACGTCAGCAAAGAAGTCATTTACCACCACCTCCACCGCCTCCAATTCCAGATCGTAATTCTACTTCACCTTTAATTGCTAACGAAAATGGTATTTTAAATAATAATTCTAATATAACTGGTGTCATTATTGGTGGTAGTGGTGGTGGTACCGGTAGCACTAGTAGCGGCAGCTCTGGTATTTGTCTTAATTTAACTAATGATTCACCAATATGGGTGCCTAGACATTTAGAAAATAATAATAATAATTCAATAAAAAATAATAATTGTTCGAATTTGATTAGTAATAATAGTCCATCAATAAATTTAACTGTACAAGATTCAACATCTGAAACGCATTTAAAAAGTTTAAGCGCCGATGAAGAAGAAGTTGATACAGATTTAGAAACAGATCGTTTACTTGGTCATCAACGATTAGATGATCAAGGTTTTTATGATGAAAATAAAGCATGGAATGAACGTAAATCATCAAGATCATTGTTAGGAAAATTTTCACCAAAAGTTCAACAAAGTAGTAAATCAAATACATCAAGTTTATTGAGACAAGGTTTAAATTCATTATTACCAACAACGCCGGAAATTCCATCACCATCATTATCTCAACATCAGTCACAACAACAGCAACAACAACAAACACAACAGCAATCACAACAACAACAGCAACAACAACAACAACTTACACCAACATTAGTTGTACCACAATCAACAACAAATAATATATCATCGTCAACAACCTTATTGGGGTCATCTTCTGTCACAAAAAATACAACTGCTAAACTTTTAGATATTGGTGGTTCAATGTCATCAGCATCAGAACATAGTGAAAAATCACCAGATAAAATATCAAATGATATTCAAAATAATTTGGTAGAAAGTCCCGAAGGATCTAATAAATCAAAAAAGGATAGCGATAAAAAAACTAAAAAGAGTAAGAATAAAGAAGGTAAATTTGGTTGAAGATTTATCTTCTTACTTTTTTTTTTTTTTTTTTGATTTGATTTAATAGTTTTTATTTAAATTATTAAAATTTGAAGAAGAAAAAAAAAGTAAATAAGTATTCGGTTTTTCCCAATCATAAAATTAGTTTAAAAAATTAAAATTTATCACTGTATAAAGAAACTTTAGTAAAATTATGAAAAATATCGATCATTTGAATTCACACTCCATATATATAATCACACTATGTTTTAACTATAATTTTGTGACATCGATTTTAATTGTAAATATATAAAGATCATTAAATTCTAAAATATTTGAAAAAACTCAGAAATCACAAGCAAATTTAAGCCAAATATTTTATCTAGTTTAAAAATTGTGCCTAATTAAAAGGTAAGTGCTCCAATCAAAATATTCTTTAATTAAAAAATTATCATCAGTTAGAAATTCTTAAAGCAGCAATATCATGAATGAAAGCAATTATTAACTAATTATTTTTCTTAAATTTCATATTTTCTCTTTTGAATGTAAAGAGAAATTTAAGTTAAAATAATATAAATTTTCGTTTTTTATTTATTCTTTAATAGCGGTAATAATTAGCAGTATAATATGTTTCTCTTTTCGCATAAATATTGAGAATTTTATAGTAGAAGTAAAATTTCGAGAAATAGGATCTAATATTGGATCTGGTAGCAGCCTAATCTAAAAATATCTAACTTGTGTAATTAATACTTTATAAAAGAACCAAACAAATCATCAACGTTCGACCCACAAATTATATACGAAAAATTAACATTTATTTATTTCCGACACTGTGACGTTACCGTTTTCATTCTTCTTCCTTACCAAACGTAAAATATTATGTACTCAAAATTATATTTGAACTAATACAATATTTTTTAATTTACTCATATAATATTTTAATAGCTGAAGAACTATATTTTACGAGTATCTCTTCGATTCAACATTCTGTGCTCTTCCTTTACTAAATTACTTGTCTTTGTTATTTTCTTACAATACAAAATGTAAATGTTTATACTCGTAGGTACCAGCCGTATAGTAAGAAATTGAAAATAATTTTATATTTAATGAAATAACTTTGTATACTCTTGTATAATAAGATTTGATTTAACAACACCATTTCACTTAAGCAAATATTCATTATAAAACTTATAATTATGTAAATATAAATACATAATGTAAATATAATAATTATATAGTTTATATAATATAGAAAATTCACACTGTTAGTATATTACAATAATAATTGTAGTAATTTTTCTTTTAGATTACAAAAAAAAAATGGAAGCATAGAATTTCGTCGTTAAAAATTTTCCCCCCTCCACCTTTACAAAATAATACAGAAATTAATTTAGTTTACTGTTACATGTAAAATTCATAAACTGTATTTATAAATACATTATTCACACACGCCCATATACTCTATCTTTAGATTTTCTATATACATATATAATAATTCATAGTTCAAATTTCATATTATATTACGTATATGTGTTTCATAATAAATTATATTCTTATGTATATTGTACATTTTTCACTCAATATTGTATTAAAAAAGATGTTACAAATCTTAACACACTGTTAAATCACTATTCTTTATATATGTATACATTATAATTAAGGAAGTAATATATTTTTTTTAAATTAATTTACTCAACATTAGAATTAAAAAATTCAATAAATATTTTTTTTTAATCCTAATTTTGATTATTTCATATAATTTGTTAAATAAAATAATGGAATTATAAGGGATTAATTAATACTCGTATACACTCAAATAGTAATGTTTTAAGTATGTTTCTCTTATATTCTGAAATTATATGCCAATATTTTATTTAATATTGCTATTATTAAAAAAAACTTCATTGATTATTATTAAAATTATAATATCAATAATACAGACTATAATTTTGTGTATTAAAGTTATTAAAGAATACTGATGATTACTGAAAAACTGCAAAATTGTAGCAAAATTTTGCTAATCCTTAAATAAATTTGGCTTATAACAAGAAGATTTTCAAAACACTTAAAAAATGAAAAATTATATAATTTATTCTGTTCTCTTTATTTTTATTTATTCAATTCAAATTATCGATATCTAAGAGGCTAAATATCCAACCAAAATTATACTTTACTTCCCATTTTATAACAAAATTATTAATTATTATTAATTATAAATTATTAATTTTAATTTCATAAAAAATAGTTTTCTATTGTATTATTTAAATATATATATATATATATATGTATATATTTCGTTCTTTTCTCCATTCTATTCATTTCAAAAAATTAAGAATGAAATTCTGAGAATTTGGTGAAATTCTACAACTTAATTTGGAACAAATGGAATTCAGAACAGGGCGAAATAAATTTAATAATTTTATTTGTATATTATTTTTTTTGTTTATTATTTTAATATTATATTAATTATTTTATTAAAATCTTTTATATAATTATATAAAAACATTAATTATTATTATTATCTCAAATAGCTCTAAAATATAACAACAAAAAAATCAAAACATAATATAGTGTTGCTAACATTTTTCTGTATATTTATTTGCATGCGCTCGTTACTGTAAACTGTTGAAATTCTGTGCTGCTATAAAAAAAAAATAAAAATTAAAAAAAATACCTAAAAATTGTAAAAAAAAAAAACTTGATGTAAGAAAAATTTTTTTAAATTACAAAATTACATAATTTTTTTTTTATATATTTTTTGAAATTTTTTTTCATAAAAACAATTTTTTGACAAATTTTTATTAATTGAAAATTTTTTATTTATTCAATTTATTTCATTCCTGTAAAAATAAATTATACAAAAACAAAATAAATGTCAAATTGCATTAAATATCGAATGCTAGATGGTGCAGTGTTAATTGAAGGTGTTCTATTTAGAGCTAGATATTTAGGTTCTACACAATTAGTATGTGAAGGACAACCAACTAAATCTACAAGAATGATGCAAGCTGAAGAAGCTGTTTCTAGAATAAAGGTAAGAAAACATTTTTTTATTTATTATATATAAATACTATATGTGTTTCTTTTAAATTTTTTACTTAAATATTGTATTTTTTTTTGTTATTCGGAAAAGCTAGTTATTTTATTAAAATTTTAGCTCTTGAAATATTTCATACATATAAAATGCTTGAATAAATTTACATTTTAATTGAAATTTATCCTTTAAAATGAATATTTAAATAAGTAATATCCTGCATTCCTAATTGCAGAAAATATACACTATGTGCAGTGTCGTGCAGTTGTCTGTCAGATTTTTTTTTGTCTGCCGATTTTGAACAACTTCCCAGATTTTAGTATCGTGGACAGCTATATTTTAAAATTAAATTAATTTAACAGTTTAATAACGTTTATTTTATATTTAACGAAGCATAAACATTTATACATACTTTACTTTTAACGTGGAGTGGAAAATCAGTATGCTTGTTATTAAGCGTAAAATTGATTAATATTGCATATACATACTTGAATAATTATGAATAACATACAAAATTTACTTAAATTATTATTATATATTTTTTGGAGACAAGATATGTAAACTCCTAACAATATGCAATAATAATTTATTATTGGCATATAATGATATTGCAGAAATACGAGCCCCATTCCAAAACTTTGCCTTTTAAAACCATACAAGTAAAATTATAAGATCGTAATCTATAAAGTGGTTACATAAATCGTACTAATCGGAAAATTAGTTTTCCACATTGTTGTTGTTGACAGCTGCATATTTTCGCAATTACAGTTTATATTGTACTTAAAACAAAGAGTTTTTTTTACACAAAAAATTTCATTTTATTATAAAAAATAAATAAAAAATTAGTGGAATAATTTCATTCATAACCACTTTTTACATAAGTATTACATAATTTATGCTACACTAAATTTATCATTCAATATGCATAATTTTAATTAATACTGAACTTTTTACTTATTTGATTAATTCTTGACACTTAAATGATCATTAATATACAAAACAAAAAAATTTACATTTCACACTTCAACTCTTCGATTAAATCTTTTGTCTTACAGCAAATGGTCAAACTTATTAAAATTAAAAATTAATAATATTATTGATTTTATAAATTCTTCATCATAATGAAAATCATTTCAGCTTATTCCAAAAATAAAAAAAAAAAAAACTGAACTTTACATCACATTATTTTTTGGTTTGTCAAACCAAACAACATAAGAACTTGGCCCAAATATGCTTGATTGTGATAGTAGAACACGCCTTGCCAAACATGCTTGTCTATTATTCCCAAACGATAAAATACAACTTTTTTTTTTATTTTCTCTTATAACTGAATATGATTCAATACATTCAAATTGTTGTAATATTATTGAAATTTTTTCATCTTGAATTTTTGGTAAAATATTCCCAATTTTTAATCGACGATAATTTTTACTAATCTGCGCATAAATTTTTATTCCAGTTATACGAAAAACATGATTCAATCTAATAACAAAAAATAAATTTAGTTTCAAAATGAAAAAATATGTAAATGAGTAGATAGTTACTTTCCAACAATAATATATGGTGGAGTATCACCTAGATATTGTACATAAGCTATTCCACGTGATTGACCAGAAAAATTTACTAAAAATCTCAAAAAATATACGACGCCAGCTTTCATCAAAAGATTCATTAAATTATTTTCAGACCAAGAGCATGGTATTTTATCTATAAAAATCTATAAATGAAAAAAAAAAGTAAAAAATTAAAAAAAAAAATTTAAACAACAACAGGGCGTAGTCTCAATAATATCAAATCAACTTACTTCATTCTCATATCTTTTTGGACCTTTAATTTTTTGTCCGTTTTTATATACTGGACCAACGGCTCTTTGTCCATTTTCCTGATAAATTGGATATGAAAATCCATTTATAGTCAAATCACTTTCAGAAATATTCAAATTTTGAAATAATTCTAAAAAGTTGAAATCTGTAAAATTTTGCATTTCCTTTATAATATTGATAGAGAAAACTTTAACTTTAAAAACTAATAATTAATTTTTTTCTAATAATAATTTGAAAGACAGCAAAAATTTCAATTATAATTTCCACCAGCAAAAATTAAAAGACTTTTTTTCCAAGAATTGAAGAGATTCCTCGATTACGTCGTTTTTTACTCAAATCAAACCGATTCTAAGAAATGAACGCCAAATTCTAAGAAAATCTATAAAAAGCATAATATAAAAAGAAAAAAACGTGAATATACCGTAACAATAAAAATGAGAATGTGTTTGTATAAAAAATTATATACATTTCTATGTATACATAATTTTACTCTTGCCAAAAATTGGGTGGGATTGATATAATTTTTAAGCCATGTTTTCACTCAGCGTTACTATAAGAAGAATAAATTTAGTTAACCTTATAAAACCATATAAGATTTAATATCAACAGACTTCCGTCTTTATGTATGTATAAAGGTAAACAGCCCTTATTAAAAAGCCCAAAACAACCTGTTGAAACAATTCTAATAATGGTCATATATTTTTTATTTAAAATTTACAAAACAATCAATGCATATAATTACATACTTATTTACATATGTATATATATTTGTTTATATAAATACTTAAAATAAGTATTCTCATATAAAAAAAATTTTGATTTCAAATTCTTGGAATTTTAATTTTATTTTTGTCAAAACATATCAGTCTGGAGTCTAGTTCACAATTCCAAGAATTTCGGACAATAAATATTATTCTTATTTCAGTCCAAATAAATTGTGTGATGTGCATGTAGTATGAACAAATAAGTATTTGATATAGACTTCTGTTTCTGTATGTGGGCACATAGAAATTAAGTTAATTCAAATATGTATACTAGCATTTAAATTTGCTAGTACATATGTATATTAATTTTATATTACATCTAGGTCAATTATTGAAAATTTCTATAATAAAATATAAAATAACATTACAACAAGAAATTTTCAATAATGTATGATGATGTATTAATTGTGTAAAGTCACTTACCCCTCTTATACACGAATATATCCGTCGACAGTCTTCCCGCCTAACCTTATCATACAATAAAATACTCTTCACACTTTGTTGTTCTCTATAAGAATATTTATATTATTGAAAAAAAAAAAAATTGCCGGTATGTTGTTAACAATTCTAAATTAGTGAGACCATCTCCCATTGTTTAATTGCTTATTATTAACTTCTAGCAGTTAAAATTTAATCTAGACTTGCGTGTGTTCTAAGTATATGTTAACAATTTGTAGTTATAATTATCTATTAAAAATAATATATATTTTTTTTAATAAAATTTATAAATAATATATAAACTAGTTCCTACAATAAATTTTTCTAAGTATATTGTAAAACGCCTAGAAATATATTCAATTTCTAAGACAAACTATTTTAAAACCTTTAAAATGGTTACTATAGTCGAATGTATAACTAATATATCTAATTAAAACAATAGGTAAAACATATTTGAGGTTTATTGCACTTTAACAAAGTACATAATTTATAAACATATTCGATTTTAAATCATATGGTCACTTTAAATATTTTTTTAATTTTATGAAAAAAATTTCCTGGAAAAACAATTTGTTTTTTATTCAAATTTTTTCTTTTAATTGTGTTTTTATATTAAAAAGTGTTGCCATATCCTATATGGTATTATGTTATAAAAAAATCTCCACAGTAGGTGTTGATTAAATTAAGTCTTTACAATTTTTGGGTTGTGAAGATGAATTTGAATTCATTTATTTGTGCTCTTGACAGCGTGTAAAATTTAAAGTAGACATTATTTTAAACAAAATGCTCTACGCTTTAAAAATTTCATTTTTTTTCCAAGGGTTAACCACAAATCAGCTTAGTAAATTCGAAAAAAATTTAATAATGATTTTCAAACGCTTATTATTATTTTGAGTTCATGTTTTAGAAATTAATGAATATTTTTTTATTAGTATCCCATCATGAAATTACTTTATTAAGGAAAATATCGTAAGGAAAATTTGTTAATTCCATTAAAAATTAAAATAGCTCTTTGTAAAATATTTCAATAACCATAGTATTATTCTAAAAGATTATATTTTAGGAAATAGTTTGACTGTATTGTAGTTTTGGAATCTTAAAATTTATTATGTTCAGTTATATTTTTTCTCACAATTAAGGAGCATATCACATTATAAACTTAGATTTAAAATTATTTTGAGTTTATGACTCGAACATATTGAAATGAACGTAAAGTTCATTGTAAAAGCATTTTAAGTACTATAATATTTAATTGTATGGAGAGCTATCTAATAAAACCTAGTGTTAGATGTAGCAAATTTAATTGAAAATCGAATGTGTTTAAAACAAAAGAAAATATGTACAGTATGGTAACAATAATTTAATTTTTTAATAGTAGAGAACACATAAACTACAAATAAAAATGGCTGGCTAACATTTTCTTAACACATTTACATTAAATGATCTTCATTTATTACTTCAGTTATAGCTCATGTTCTGATTTTAAATTTTGTTATCGCTCGTATCAATTTGAAAAAGGATAAATTTCAATTATTAAATGAGTTTATTTATATTTAAATTTTTTACCTTTTAATTCTTTAAACGCTTTTAATATTTTTTTTTTTTAATAACGTTTGATAATAACAAAAATTTTATTGTGTATGAAAATCAATTGAAAAAGGAATAAAGGCAATTAAAATGTGTAAATTTTTAATCAAAATTTAAATTTATAATCAGTGGAGATTTTATAAAGTGAAAACTTTTTATATATTAAGAAAAATGGTTAGCATATTTACATGCTCTGTGTTATACAACTCCAACAAGCTCATATAAGTTCCTACAAATATAAATATGTGAATAAATCCTTTCCAATTTTTTTTTTGATGGAAAAAATTTTTAATTAAATTAAAATTTAAATTGAATATTATAAATATGAGACTTTAATTATCACACATTTTTTCGTAAAGAATAATGCTCATGCGCACACACCTTTATGCTTGTGCAAACGGAACAAAATATGTACATACATATGTGCAACTCATACATTATATATTAACATCGCAGATCACTTTTTATGGATGAAAAAAATAGAACTAAGTGCAAGTTAATGCCCCTAAAAATTGGTATATAAAATTTTTAAGTTCAACAGAGTTTTAAAATTAATTATAAATATTAATAGCTTATTAACCTTACGAAAAAATTCTACATTAAATTCAAGTTTATTTGGAGATATTAGCATTATCTCTGGTATGACTTATTTTGAAAAAATGTGTGAGGCGTATAAGAAGTTTGGTCATGTGGAAACTGCAAACCACAAATTGAGTTAAAATCGAATTCCACATAGGCAGTGAATTAAGCAAATTTTTGAACTTTGAGAATTGTTTCAGCCTAACGTTATGCAATCAAATCAGTTACGGGTCATATGTAAATTATTTATTATTAATATTATTATTTCTGTTATACATTCAAAAGTATTAACATATTAAAAATTTACACTTTTAAAATCTTTAATCCTATTTTTAGTAAAAGTTTTATTGACAAAAGCTTTCATTTAATTGTACAATCGCTTTTATAGCCCATTTATTTTTATTTTAATTAATTTTTTAATTTATGTAAAATAATTATTATTAAAAAATTAATAAGAAATCAAATTTATTTTTATTTTCAAATCTTCATTCCTTTAATGATCCGATTACAATAATTTCAAATTAAAAAAAAAAATAATCGATTCATCCTTTTATAAAGGCTTTGGTAAGTAGAAAATTTGCTAATGATGCTTGATTAAAAAAAAAAAAAAAAGAATTGTATTTATTAAAAAAATATAAAATACCATTTCACCCATTCGATTCCAATATTTAAATTGCTATACATACATATAAAGTTAAAAAATATTTATTCAATTATAACATTTAATATAACTGTGTACAGTTAGAATTTTAATGTTATATAAGAAATGATCTTAAATTAAAAATAAATATTAATTATATTATTAAATTTTTTTTCAAAATTAGGCACCAGATGGAGATCCACAACCAAGTACAGAAGTCGATTTATTCATATCAACTGAAAAAATTATGGTTTTAAATACTGATCTTAAGGAAATTATGATGGATCATGCTTTACGTACAATATCTTATATAGCAGATATTGGTGATTTGGTTGTTTTAATGGCACGTCGACGTTTTGTACCATCAGATATTGATGATGGACCAAAACCAAATCGAACACCAAAAATGATATGTCATGTATTTGAAAGTGATGAAGCACAATTTATAGCTCAATCTATAGGACAAGCATTTCAAGTTGCATATATGGAATTTTTAAAAGCTAATGGAATTGAAGATCATAGTTTTGTTAAAGAAATGGATTATCAAGAAGTATTAAATAGTCAAGAAATATTTGGTGATGAATTAGAAATTTTTGCTAAAAAAGAATTACAAAAAGAAGTGGTTGTACCTAAAGCAAAAGGTGAAATATTAGGGGTTGTTATTGTTGAAAGTGGTTGGGGTTCAATGTTACCAACTGTTGTAATAGCTAATTTAATGTCATCTGGTGCTGCAGCTCGTTGTGGTCAATTAAATATTGGTGATCAATTAATTGCTATTAATGGTATGAGTTTAGTTGGACTTCCATTATCAACTTGTCAAACTTATATAAAAAATACAAAAAATCAAACAGTTGTTAAATTTACTGTGGTACCATGCCCACCAGTTGTTGAAGTTAAAATAAAACGACCAAATACAAAATATCAATTGGGTTTTAGTGTTCAAAATGGAGTGGTAAGTTTTTGTATTTAATATAAGTATATAGATAAATCTTTTTAATAACACCTCACATTTTAATTCATATATTAATTATTTTTTTTTTTATTTTTAGATATGTAGCTTATTACGTGGTGGAATTGCTGAAAGAGGTGGAGTTCGTGTCGGACATAGAATAATAGAAATAAATAATCAAAGCGTGGTAGCAGTACCACATGAAAAAATTGTTAATTTATTAGCGACATCTGTTGGCGAGGTAATAAATTATAAATATGAATAATTTACATAGTATTTGTAAAAGATTGTAATTTTTTAATTTTTCTTTTTAGATATTAATGAAAACAATGCCAACATCAATGTTTAGACTATTAACCGGTCAAGAAAATCCAATTTATATTTAAGCTAAGCTAAGCTAACAAGAAGAATAAGAAAATTAATAACAAAAAAATAAAAACAAGACATTATTATCTTTATTATATATAATATAAATAAAATCTCTATATACCTATATATATATACCTATATACATACATATATATATAGATATTCTTAAAAAAAGGAAAAAATGAACTAATATACATAAATAATATAGAAATAAAGAAAAATATAAATTCATATAATTCTATATATACAAATTATATACTTATATATAAAAGAAAAAAAAAATTTACTCTCAAAACAAAAACTGATATCTCTTATATTTTAGTGGAAAACTTAGCAACATTTTAATATGGTTTAATTTTTTTGATTATTAACCCTTAGATATTTGCAATTTAACAAAAGAAAAAAAAAACTTTATATAATATACTTTTTAAAATTATATATACATATATATAATTATGTAACACTATATACTAAATAACATAAATATATAATATATAAACAAAATATTTATTTCTATAATGTATTACACTAAATATATTTATATATAGTTAAAATAAATTTAAAAACAAATATATAATTTCATTTAATATTTTTTTTAATTTAATTTAGTTTAAATT
Source organism: Condylostylus longicornis (assembly GCF_029603195.1). Taxonomy (NCBI): domain Eukaryota; kingdom Metazoa; phylum Arthropoda; class Insecta; order Diptera; family Dolichopodidae; genus Condylostylus; species Condylostylus longicornis. The sequence goes on from NW_026577982.1 coordinate 6,124,115, forward strand.
TTACATACGTTCGTAATAAAGAGAATTTTTTTTCAAAAATTATTTATTAAATTTTTTTAAAATTATAAAAAATACCGTAAATTCAAAATTGCAGTTAATGTACTGTATTGCTACACAATTCAGCAACTACACAATTTATAAACTTAATTGTGTATTTTATAAAGTTTGACTGCAACTTTGATGTCAGAGTTATTTATTTTTTTTAAATATTCTAGAATTTACAGTAAATACATACCAAATACATATATATATATATATATATATATTTAGAGGAGATATTTAAGAAAATTTTTGCAATACCGAACTACATTTATTAAAAAATTACAAAAAATTTTTTATAAAAAACTTAAGAATACAAAAAATTTAATATTTAAAACAAAAAAAAAAGTGGGTTAAAAAGGGTCGAACAAGATATTTTTCCAACAACTTTTAGATTTTGTTTAGATTTATTTGAATTTTTTTATTTACTTTATTTAAAATATTTGTTTGGAAATTGTTTTTTAACAAAAAAAAGGAAACAAGGACATTCAATGAAAAAATGACAAAAATATTATTTTTTTTTAAATTCTTTAATAGAAAATTAGATAAAAAAAAATATAGAAAAATAAAATTTGTATAAAGAAAAAATAAAAACAAAACGAAGCCCATTTTTGAGACGGGTATATAAAAAACAAGAGGTTTCTAGAATAAAGTATAAAAACAAAAATTAGAAAACAAAAAGAATTTTTAGATTTATTTTAAAATTTTATTTAATTTTTTTATTACTTATGTATATTTTATTAGAAAAATTATTTAATTATTTAATATTGTAAATATTTTTAATATTATTTTATTTTAGCAAATATTTTATATGTATATTATAACTATGAAAAGAATATTTTATATTCTTTTAAATGACCTTATATCAATTTAAATTATTCACCATTTGATTTTTTGAATAGATCATTTTTAAAAAAGGAAAACTTTTTTGGTCATTTAACAAAATGCAGATTGATATTTGATTTACTCAGCAATACAATTTTAATTGCTGAATAAGTTAATACAAAATTATTTTTACCAAAAAATTAGGATATTTCTTTTAAAAGTAATATCAATAGCGTTCTTACTTGATATTACAAGAGAGCATTCAAGAGCATAATATTTAAAGATGAAATCCTTAATTTATGAGTAACTCAATTTAAATCTCGAATGATATTTTTAATTTTTAAAGTGCTATAATCACGATATTTAACAATGATATTTAAAATTTTCGAAAAGCTAGTCATTCTCCTTATAATAAATTTATACCAAATATATATTTTTTTTTGTTTTTTTATTTTATTATTATTAAAAAGGAAAAAAAGTGCAATTTAATTTTAATTATAAAAAAAAAATGTAATGTATGTAATTAATATAAAATTCTCTCTAAAATAATATTTATTTCTTATTTACTAGAAAATAAATTTAATTAAAGTTGTCTTTTTATTATATAATACGAAAAAATTCTATTGTTCAGGTATTATTTTTTATTTTTAGTTTGTTTTTTTTTCTAAATTTATTCCAATTACAAAACTATAAAATAATAAAAAACAAAAAAAAAAAACATACAAAATGAAAATTGTATACCTATTTAGTCTTCAAATTCGGTTATATATTTATATATAATATAAATACTTATATATTTGCATTAATATAACATAAATATATATATATATATTATAATAAGAGGAATATTATAATAAGAGATGTTTCACTACTAAAACCATATATTAAAATATAATATAAATAATATGAATATATAATAATTAAAACTGTTAAACTTTTAAGAGTTTTGAATAACGCGTCCTATATTCCTTATATATATTGTACATATATATATTATGTACAAATTATAAATTATATAAAAAAAAAAACAATGGTCATTATAAATAACAAAGTATAATAAAAGATAAATAAATAAATACATAAATGAATATATATATATATATATATGAAAAAGGACAAAACAAATTAAGAATATCGAAATAATAATTAAAATAATGTTATATATACATCATTAACGCATAATATATAATATATATAATATATATATATATATATATAAATATATATATAATCAATATATATATATATATATATATATATATATATATATATATATATTGATTATACTTGAATATATAAGATTTTTCACGAATCCTATATGCATCTTAAACTTATTATATAATATGTATATATCTACAAATAAATTTATATATTACATTCATAATATATATCTTTATTTATGTATAATATATATATATATATATAAATATAAATATGGTTTTGATATATAAACAAAAATTATAATATATATACATACATATATAAAATAAACGCCTGTTTAGCTATAGACACACTCATATATATATTATGTGTATATATATACATATATAAATAAATTAAAATTTAATTTAAAAAAAAAACTATAAAGTATTTATTGTATTTAATAAAAACATATAATAAACAACAAAAAAAAAAACTAAAAAATAATAATGAAAAAATACACACACATACACACATCAAAATTGAAAAAACAATTATATAAACAATTTAATTAATTTAATGAAAATTAATACAAAATGAGTATTTAAGCTTTTTCCTAACAAACAAAATGAAAAAAATAAAAAAACCATAAAAAAAAATTACAAAATATAAAAATAAATAAAAAAAAAATAATAAATATTATAAAAAGAAAAAAATATTAAATTTATTATTAAATTAAATGTTTTTTTTTAATTCTAAAAATTTGAATTTTAAAATAATAAATTTAATTTATTTTTGTTTCTTTTGTAAATTTTTTGTTTCTTCAAGCTTCAAATTGGAATTTATAATTAAATTCTTTATTTTAAATTAATTTATAAAAATTATTAAGTTTTTAATTTTCTGTTCCATATTCTTTTCAGCAAGAAAGAAGAATTCTTAAATATTTCTATACCATAAAAAAAATTTTCTGATGTAAAGTCTTATGTCACTCAACAAAAATTATTGATTTAAACAAGATTATCAATTAAATGACAATTATTGTCATATTTGATTAATTGTTAATTGTTTGTAATTATTATTATCACTTCATTTTTATTTACGAGCTAAATGAATAAGGGAGTCTACTCAAAATGTAAATCTACCATCAACTTAACTTATTCAGCAGTATACTGTTGTAACTACTAAATAAGTCAATTTGATGTTTTTTGGTAGACGCTATAAGTTTTCTTTAATTTAATCAAATATTTTCACTAAACATACCCTTATTTCTACACAATTCGCGTTTTAACCGCAGCTTTTTTAACTTGAGTTACATGCTTTGACATCAGTATATATATCAGCTATAAACAATTATAAATCAAAAATTAAATTATGTACTAATATTGTTGAAATATAATTTTAAAATCAGATTTGTTAAAATTTAATTTTCAATTCCAATATTGAAGTAGAAAGAATTTAGAAAAAAAACCAAACAAACAAAAAATAGTGTTTATTTTAATCAGTTTCAGAATTTCTCTGAAAAGGGCTTGCTTAACTTTTCTTTTCAAGATAAAAGACTACTTGCAGACAACAAAAAAATAAAAAAAAAAAAATCACAAAAACAATGGAATTTAATAAAAAACAAAATTAAAAAATTTTCACCGTTACAAAAAAAAAAAAAAACAAACGACTTACGCGAACAAAATATTTTATTAAAATTCACTTCACAAAAAAAAAATGGAAAACTGAAAAAAAAAACATAGAGTTGAAAAATTTTTAATTCGATTTTTTTGTATAATGATGACATTTAATAAAGCCATATTTACGCAGTGAAAAATTTATTTAATTCGAAATTAATTTATAATTAAAAATGTGCACATCTAATGTCAAATTGATTTATTAACAACTATATTAATTGCTAAATAAAATAAATTGCACATCAGCTTGTACTTAGGCAAATGTCTTGAGCCTGAGTCCTAAGAGTTTTATTTGATTATCCTAATGTTATTTCGAAATTCGTATTCCAAGAACAATTACTGATTTCAATTATGTTTTTTCAATCTGTTTAAAATTTTTTTTTCAAATAATGTCAATAAATAATTTTACCTGAATCGTTTTTGATTTTAATATGTATGAGATCGTAATCTACAATACTTACTGAAATTCTAACTTAAATTTTCAATATGTCAGTGTGTTTTTATTAATAATTTTTCCCCCAAGCGGGTTAACAAAATGACTTTATTTTATGCCATCATATTATTGCACTCCAGTCTTTTATGCCTTCTTCTTGTGTGTCTTAAAAATTAATTAATAAAACTCCAAAAAAAAAAAAATGAAAAAAAAAAAATAAAAGAAAGTAATAAAAAAAAAATCTCAATAAAATTATTAAAAAACTCAAGAAAAAAGAACAAAAAAAGAAACAAACAAAGTAAACAAAATCCAAAATTGAAGAAAAATAAAACACTTAAAAATACAAAATTCAAATTACAAATTGAGAAAGAAAATTTGAAAAATAAAAATATTGTTAGCTAAAAATTCTTTTATTTAAGTTGAAAAATGATGACAAGAAAATAATTAATTATTATGATTATAATTATTATTAATTATTATTAATATAAAAATTGCAAATAAACATATATACAGAAAATTAAAAAAAAATTAAGAAATAAAAAAGAAAAAAAAAACAAAAATAAAACTATATTGGAAATAATTCTGCTGTTATTTTTTATTGTTGATAATCTTCCCTATACATACGAATAAAATTGAGTAAATTCCGAAATTTGGATGAATATTGATATAAAGTATGTATTCATATTGGATAAATATCTGAATTGTTTCCTATTTCACTTCAAAACCAAAAAACCATTTTATGCCTACTCAAATATAAATTCTGATTACCAAAACGGGAAACTGCTTAGTATTTTTCATGTTTTTATCTAAACTTTTTTAGGTTTTAATCCTGCCGAACTACAGTGACTCTCTTTTTACTACATCTTAGTAGTTAAAGATATGCTTATCGAATTCTTTTTTAGCTAAACGATAGTAATCTAAAGGTTTTGTTGAGTCATTTTTAACCATACGCAATCGTTATCTCCCAAAGACTTGCAAAATCGGTTTCATAACATTCAGTTCATTTTTGATATTTTGATGTTTCAAAATGCAATTTTGATGATGTTTCGCCTAAAATTTTAAATATTAAAAACAAAATAATATTGTTTTGATTGCGTTCTGAAATTTTATATGTACATACATATCTTTTCTTTAATTGTTTCGAAATTTACGTTACGCACTGCAAAGTTGCTGTTTTATCACGACTAACAGAAATTTGTGTTTTATTACGGCTGATATTTTTGTTATTTCGAGTATAATTCGAATACTTAGTTTTTGGCGTACTTAGTTTTTGGCGTAAAATTTCCAACTTAACACAACAATAAATGTCAAAATATTTTATTTTCCAATCAAAATAAATTATGGGAATTTAAAAATTTTTGCCGAGAAAAAAAATGTGAATCCTATGTTATGTATGCAAAATCGAGCCCCCTAACAAAATAAAAAAAAAAAACAAAATAATATTTTTTCAAACGGCAATACTCTTAGCAACTAATTTGACATATTCATACTATACTCTTTTTGTTTTCATGATTTCAAAATGTCAAAAATTTTATGTGCTGTCGCGTAAAAAGTCTTGTATAGAAAAAGAAAATTCAAGAGAAAAAAAAAATGAATTTAATTGTACAAAATAAAGTGTAAAAGCATTATAAAAATGGTTAGTGATTTATTTATTCTACTGAAAAACAAAATTTAAAGAAAAAATTGGAAAAAAATATTAAAAATACGATCACTCTTTTAAAAAAAAAATTTTCGATATCGATTTTTTTTTTTTTGGATTCTTCGAAGATGGTGATGGTGTAGAAGTGTGTTTTTCTCTTTATAGCATTTTTTTGGTGTAGAATTAATTGCGTGTCTTATTATTTTTTTTTTGTTTTTATTTTAGTCTTTGTTTTTCAAAAAGGATAACTTATTCTTTAAAAATTTGTGTTAATAATAAACCTGAGGTGGAGAAAATAATGTCAAGGACTTTACATTAATTAACTAGAAGAAAATTGGATGTATAGGAGTTTATTTATAAGACATTATTAATTCTAAACTTAATTACAATAATAAAAAAAAATCGAATTTATGAAAAAATTTTTTCTTGTAACAAAAGAATATTTATAATTTTATTGAAACTAAGACATCATTAAATGATTCATAAATTTTAAAAAGTAAAAACTAGCTTAAAAATCTAGAAAAATGATGATCTAAGCTTTTCAATGTCATGCAGATAATTATAATTGAAATATTTGTAAAGCTAAGGAAAAAAATGTTCTTTTTATATTCATTTACGCGTCTTAGAGTAAAGGATAGATTTTAAAGATATTTTTATTTTTGTAAGAAAACATTTAAAAGACACAAATATTGCGTAGATAATATTAAAAATTCGGAGTAGACATTTAAATTTGAGTTTAATATTGTTTTTTTTTTTTTTACCCACAATTTTCTATTGCGCGTTGTATAACACAGGTATATTAGGCAAGTATTTAGATATGCAGGATATAGTGAAAATTTAACACTTAAAATAAAACACTTACAAAAATTACAAACATTACAACTTCTACTTAACGCAAAATCAATCACTGATTTTGTTATTTAAAATAAAATGAAATTGAATTAGAAGCAAAACATAGTTTGTTTACATAAATTAGAAGGTGTTAAACCAGGCTTACTGAAAAGGAATTAGTAGTTTATATGCTGAAATATTTATTTGTGCTTTTTTAATTAATAATACTTAATATATGTAGATAGGAAATGGGAATTTTTTTTCATATTTATGTAGTGATGTAATTACTAAACATTGTATGTATGAATATTTTAAGATAAATATTTAATATTTTATTTGCTTTTTATTTTTTATTTATACTTATTTCTTTTTTTATTTTATTTTCGTATTTTGAAAATAATGCAATATCAATTTCAAAATTAGTTACGCCTGTCTATTAATTTTCTTTTTAGAACCTGATATTTTTCTCAAATAAATTTTGCCTACAAGCAATATAAATAAATATCAATCAAATATTTTTCGTATATACATATTTCAAAGCATTGAATTAATTCGCAATCCATTTTTAAGTTATCACTATTAATTTTTGAATAAAAAATAACCTACAAAACAATTTTAACTATCAACAATATGAATGCCGAAGGTGATAAATCACAATTTGTAAGTAGCGGTGGTGGTTTAACTGGTGCTGGTTTCTCAATACCTAGACAAAATCTTAACAATTTCACATCGAAATTAGGTAGCGGCAGTGAAACGTCAACGGTTGTGGCAGCGGCTCTTTACGAAAAATATGATAAACCCCAAGAACGATACGTTTGGGAAATGAGGAAACGTAGTCCGAATACAACACCAGCAAGTACAGTATTAAATTCACCCGATTTAATTGATCCATTAGGTTATTCAATGCAATTGCATCAACATCAACAAATTCGTGTGGGTCGAAGTCCTGTTAGCTTACTAGAAACATCAAATGAAAATAATCCACCAAATACTAGAACAAATAATATAAGTGGTAATAATGAAATTATTGAGAATAATATACCACAACAAATGCTCACAAGTGCTGGCTCACCCACCGATTTGGGTACTTCTGGTGCGAATTTGATTCGGGGTGGTGAAATCGTTGTTTTCGATGATATAGATACCAATTGGATGAAATCAAATAAAGAATGCTGTATGAGTAGCGAAGATGTATTAAAAGTTACAAAAATGATTGGTCAATTACCAATTGCAGAGTATGAAGGCTCTCCAAGAAGAATTGGAAGTTTTAATCAACAAGAAATTTCACCAACCAAAAGTTTTAATTCTAGCAATAGCGTTATTATTGGTGGTAGTAGTAGTAATAATAATGGAAGTTCCAGATCTCCGTCTACTTTTCCAAGACCACCTGGCTTTCCGCAAAGAATATCTCCAAACATTCAACAAGATGATCGGAACAAATCCCCTAATTTAATTGATATGGATGCAAGTGATGATAACATTAGTGATAAAACTAATGATAATAAGTCATCCTTAAATCTTTCTGTTCTCGGTACTAGTAATAATATAAATAAAGATAATAAAGATGAAGAAGAATCTATCAAACCAAAGACTCCTACTTTTGATTACCTGTATGAATTTTCAGAAACACGCAAAGTTTTAGAAGAATTTTTTAAATGTACTAATAATGATGATGAAAGAAAATTTAGTGATTTAAATGAAAGTGATGATTTAGCAAGTACTGTAAGTATCATCCTTTTTTTCTTCAGTTTTGACTTATTTAGCTGTCACATATTTAAAATTTTTTTAAAGGATACAAATCAAGATTATAATAATAGGAGCGAAGAGAAAAAGGCTGAACAGGCTTATATTGGTCAAAGATTAGCTAGGTTACCAAATGAAGAATATATGGTGCAAAAATCTCCAAGAAAACATGTTAGTATTAAAAAATTCTTTTTGAGTAATATAAGGTTAACTTAATATAAATTTTGTTGTTTGTAGAAATATGAAAACTACACTGAAAATAATGATATTGAGCTCTATATTGATACGAACAGTCGTAGTTCTGGTGATCTGGCTGATACAGAGTTAGAAGCTAATTTAAGAAGACATTCGAGAAATTTCACTTTATCGCCAGAAACGACGGATTATGATTCAAATTGTGGTGATCTAGATAGTTTATCAAACGACATAAATTGTCCAACTGATTTTGGGAAGCTTTATACAAGTATGCCGGTTTTAGAAGATGGGTTATCTAGTGGCCATGCATCAGATACTGAAAATAATTTATCGTCAGCTGTAATTGAAAAAAACTATTTAGAAATGGCTCCTGTGGAGAACATGGATACAAATAATTTACGAAAAACAATCAACGATACATCTTCTTCAATTAACTTAACAAATAATTTGTCATCGGCTCTAACGACAAATCAAATCTCGTCAGTATCATCAACAGTAAACATTTCAAATACTAATAATATTAATTCCATTGTTGAACTGACTAGTAATAATTGTATAGGAATTACAAATAATAGCAATAATTGTAAAAACATAAAAGAAAATAATTTTGAAGCTATATTTTCTTCAAGTAAGTATTTTAAATTATATAAAAAACACAAAGGATTTATATAACAATATATGATTTCATAAAACACAGCTTTATCACAATCAACTCCACCACCTCCACCAGCACCAGCACCTCACCGACATTCAACGACAACCACAATATTACAATCAATACCGTCTTCAGCAGCTGATATATCTGAATCTCAAGATATCCAAGAAGCATTGAAAGATATTCGTTCTGCGTTGCAACGTACGAAAGCATTACAAGACGCAACAAAACCAAAATATTACGATGAAGTTATACAAGGTGGTCACGAATCTCCTATATGGGTTCCAAGAAAAAATACACAATCACAAGAAAATCTTTCTAATCTTTCTAACTTACAATTAGATAATTGTAAAAAAGATTCATCAGTTTCTGGCAATGGTCATGATGAAGAAGAGGCAGATACAGATTTAGAAACTGATCGTTTACTTGGTCAGCAAAGGTCAGACGACCAAGATTTCTTTGATGAGAAGGTAAATAAAATTTGTTGAATTAAATTTAATTTTAAACAGAATCTTCTTCATGTTTTACCCCTTAATTAAAACATTTCTTTTCAGCCATGGTTAAAAGCATCACGTTTAAAATCACCAACAAGCCTATCTGGTATAACGTTAACAACAATTGGGTCAGCAACTTCATCAGTAGCAACAGGTAGCACAAATGCAATTGTTAAACCTCAAACATTTTCTTCGGCTACTATTCGTCAGGGTATCGGTACCGCCTTGACACCAACATCACCTGAACATTGTCATATTGTTGGTTCCTCTGACATAACATTAACTTCTCCAGAAAAATTGCAATTTACAAAACCAAGTCCAACTAGTTCCATAAAATCAAAAAAAGACTCATTAAATGGTGATAAAAAATCAAAATCTCGTAATAAAGAAGGTACATTGACTCTATTAATTTGAAGATACACCCGAGTAATTTGAAATTGTTATTTTTTTTTTAATTTCTTTATCTTATTTGGTTTTCAAATTATTTTTACCTTTTATTTTTACTCTTTAACCCTTTATTTTATTCTTATTATCTTATTAAAGAAAAATATTTCACTAATTCCTTTAGAAATAACATATAAACTAAAATAAATTAATTTTTAAATTTTTCCACGCTTTCACGTTACTAAAAATTCAAAATAACAAAATAAAACACTACAATAAAATCTGCACTACAATTAAAAAATCTACTAAAATAATAATTATATTTAAATTACCAAAAAAAAAAAAAAACAAATCCCAATCAATGCACAAAATGTAAGTTGTCTTTCTATATTCTATTATTAATTCTTTTCTTTCATTTAAATTTTGAAAAAGTAAACCAAATTTAAGGATTGAATGAATTTCACATAGTAACAAAAGTTATTTTCCTTTAGCACTCTTGGATCCTGCAGTGTTGATTGAAGGTGTTTTATTCAGAGCTCGATATTTAGGTTCAACTCAACTGGTTTGTGAAGGCCAACCCACAAAATCTACAAGAATGATGCAAGCTGAAGAAGCTGTTTCCAGAATTAAGGTTAATTTTCTTTACAATTGACTATAGTACATTTTCATGCTGTCATTAGAGCAGTCTACCATAATTATAATTATCACATAAATATTCGCAATTAACATAAATTTATTAATTTGTTTCTTTCTAACATGCTAACATAATTTGTAAAAAAAACAGGCCCTGGTAAGTATTATTTTATCAACTCTACGTCTTATTATTTGATTCGATCTTGAACCTCCACAGTTGTTGTCAGTTATATAAATCTTTTTACACTTATAGTCTAATATTAATTGTGATATTATAATCTATAAAAGCAGCACAAATACTCGTATATTATATTGACACTAAATATGTTATGCTTCAAATTTTTATTTCGTAGCTTTGTTTATTTTAAGAAAAACAATGAATGGAACATTTTGAAAGCTTGAAATTTTGATGAATTAGATCAACTTTTTAAGCATAATATTGTATTGTAGTTGTATTTACTAAAAAAAATAGTGGTTCGAGTGATGAGTAATTTTAATTTGTCATTCAAATTAAAGATAACTGCGAATGACAGTTTCGTTAATTTATTTTAGTTTAAAATTTTTCTAGCACTTTTATTCGCCCACACATTTCATGTAGATCACTCAATAAAGTTACCAAAAAAAATTTAGAACTAAATTTTCGAAAAAAACTAATTTGTTTGATGTTTACAGATTTTCATTCGAAATATTAATTTTAACGTTTTGCAGAATGATAATTTTAAAACGTTTGTCTCATTTTTATAGGCTCCAGAAGGGGAAAATCAACCAAGTACTGAAGTAGATCTATTTATTTCGACTGAAAAAATTATGGTTTTAAATACTGATCTTAAGGAAATTATGATGGATCATGCCCTTCGTACTATATCTTATATAGCTGACATTGGTGATTTAGTAGTTTTAATGGCAAGAAGACGCTTCGTTCCTTCAGAAACTGATGACAATGTTAAACCAAATCGGACACCAAAAATGATATGTCATGTATTTGAAAGTGATGAGGCACAATTTATAGCTCAATCTATAGGACAAGCCTTTCAAGTCGCATATATGGAATTTCTAAAAGCGAATGGTATTGAAGATCATAGTTTTGTTAAAGAAATGGATTATCAAGAAGTATTAAATAGTCAAGAAATATTTGGTGATGAATTAGAAATTTTTGCTAAAAAAGAGTTACAAAAAGAAGTTGTTGTACCTAAAGCGAAAGGTGAAATTTTAGGAGTTGTAATAGTTGAAAGTGGTTGGGGTTCAATGTTACCAACTGTTGTAATAGCTAATTTAATGTCATCTGGTGCTGCAGCTCGTTGTGGTCAATTAAATATTGGTGATCAATTAATTGCTATTAATGGTATGAGTTTAGTTGGACTTCCATTATCAACTTGTCAAACTTATATAAAAAACACAAAAACTCAGACTGCTGTGAAATTTACGGTTGTGCCTTGTCCACCAGTTGTTGAAGTTAAAATAAAACGACCGAATACAAAGTATCAATTGGGTTTTAGTGTACAAAACGGAGTGGTAATAATAAAAATTTTTTTTAAATCTTATTTCTAAATTAAATAAATTTTTTTTTTTTTTAGATTTGCAGTCTTTTAAGAGGTGGAATAGCTGAAAGAGGTGGTGTACGTGTCGGACATAGAATAATTGAAATTAATAACCAAAGTGTAGTTGCAGTTCCGCATGAGAAAATTGTTAATTTATTAGCGACATCTGTCGGAGAAGTAAGATTTGTGCATTCTTATTCAAAACACATGATCACATAAAGTACTCATATATTTAAGACTCACATTTTCATAAAATTAGTATAAATATTATTAAAGCAAACAGAACATTAATTTATATTTTTAATATGTTTTAGATTCTTATGAAGACAATGCCAACATCAATGTTTCGTCTTTTAACTGGTCAAGAAAACCCAATATATATTTAATTTTTCCTTCTTAAACCTTATATACAAAGTATAATTATAAATTAAAATAGAAATAATAATACGCTTGTGTTCTTCATCAACGTAAATAATATAATTTCATCTTCTATTGGTAATGAAAATCGATAAAAAAATAAATTGCAAAAACAAAATATAATTGAGAATCTCATTGGAATCAAAAATAAAAATTAAATATGCATTCATTAAATCAAAAAAAAAGCAAAAAATTATACAAAAATATTGTTAAAATGCTAAAACTAGAAAATTTTCTACAGCTTTATAATAAAAATATAGAACAAACAAAAGAAAAAAATAATTAAAATTCTAGAATCTTTCATGAACAATCATCAAAAAGGCTTATAAATATAAAGGAACAAAATGAACACTCTTAATTGGTAGATTTTATGTTTTACGTTGTACTCAAGCTTTTTAAATTATTTTAACTATATCAATATTGGCATAAAGCATTTAAAAAGCAATTTTAAACGAAATAAATTGCAATAAAAAACAATGACGATAATATCATTTCAAACACATGAATATTATTATATATAACCTTATTGTACGATTAGTGGCTATTTAATAAAAATATTTCATCGTCATTTTTTTCAACTGTAACTTTCATAATATCAAATATAGTACTAAAACTAAAATCAATCAAAATTTCTTAACCATAATATTTATATCCTTAATACAGAAAAGCAATCGTTGAAACAAGCACATACATACATAAATACTTCTTTTTGTTATTGCTAATTTAATTTAACCAATTTTTCCTTCTGAAATCAAAATGCTACTATTAAAATATGAATATGAAAAATAGCTGCAAAAATTTGTTGTTAAAATTTAATCTTAATGGTGTATATTTAATAAATAATAACTAAATCATAATTTAAAATAAAATAAATAAGAGCTTGTGATTAATTTAAATGAAATAATTCTTAGCTATTAAGATTGCAGTTTATAAAAATGTAATTATTAAAAAATAAATGTTAAAATATTTAATAATTTTTTAATTTCAAATCGATACAGTAATATTTATATAAAGCAATTATTCTTGTATAAGGACATAATTTATTGAAGTAATTTCATTTACTGCGTTTACTCCTATAATTTAGATGCTATTATTTTATTAATATTTTAAAATAGAATGCAGTTCAATACCACAATATACAATATTTCAAATAATTTAAAACAATATTTTACGTTTTATACGTTATATATAGAAAAATGTACATCACAATTGAACATCATTTGGCTATTTTAAAATTTGTCCATACATAAATAGTTTATTTGAATTATTAAATTTTTTTCATAAGCATAATGTTTTAACGTTTTATAAATTTTTAGTGATTTGTCTTTAATATTACCATCTTCAAACCAATAACGTAGTTCATTTCAATTTTGTCATGTGAAATTTGAAGTATATTTTAGAAAGTTCCGGGTTTAGTATTTGTTTTAAAATTTTTCTATTAATAATTAGAAACTTTTGAATAATTAATATAAAATAATTATTATTGTATTGAATTGAAATTTGAAAATGCTTAATGCAACAAAGCAAAAAAAGAAAACTAAATCAAAGAAAATATATTTAAAAAGTATTTAAAAAGCAACTATTATGTAAGTAAAAAGAAAAAAAAAAGTAAAATTTTCAAAATAAAAATAAAAATAATGAATATTATGTTCTTATTAGTTTTTCTATTATTTTATATAGATTTAAAGTTTTTCAAACTGTGTATTATCTTGTCCAATTTGCTTATAGCAAATCTAAAAAACAAAAATACTAAAACAAAAATTTACATTGTCTAAAGCAAAACCCTTTGTAATATAAACATAGTAAAGAAAAAAACAAAAAAAAAGTTAAAAAAAAAAGTTTAAATAAAAAAAATATTAGGAGAAAAATACAAAGAGAATGGAAGCAGGAAAAATTTTCAAATGTATATTTTGTTAAGTGAAAATGGAAAAAAGAAACTAAATATAAATATATAGATATAATGTATATCTAATAAGTAAACTACATATATTAAAATAGATTTCTAATATGAAAACATGTATAATTTATTAAATATTTTTCTAGAAATATTTTTTATAATGCTGCTTAATTTTATTTTATTTTTATCACTTGATTTTTTCAATAATAATAATTTTAGCTAACAAAATATTAAATTGAGCTTTTCAACATTTTTAGTCAAAATAATATTTATGAATCAAAATTTATTTCACATGTATATTCTAAAATTTTAATTTTTGATTAATACTTGATAGTTGAAAATTTAATAAAATATTTCTTAACTAATTTATAATTAAATTAAAAATATCTATTTTTATATTCTAATATAATTCTAATACAATTTTTTTTAAGTTTAAAAATAATACTAATTTTTAGTATGTTTATTAGATTATGTTCATATTTCTTAATTATTAATTAATTATTATACTTCAACATTATTAATTAGTAGTTATTTCATTTATAATTCTTAAGTTTTTTCCATCCTCGCTAGATGATCTAAATTAGCTTTGGCGAGCTCTTCTGTTGTACTCAACATCGCGGGTTCCATTACCTTGCATTACCCATAGATGTTCCTTTTTTTTTTTTAAATTTATTTTATTTATATTTTTATATATACATATTATGTTTTTTTAAAAACAAAAAAGGAAACCAAATTATGTATTTTATGAAATATTTTGTTAAATTATCAAGTATACATTTATATTATTTATAAAGCTAAAGGCTTCTAGTTTTAGAATGTAACATTGTTGTATTACAATAAGTATATTTTTTATATTTTTACTTTCTGTCAGAAAATTGAATTTCTGTCAGAATTTAAAATATTCACTTTTTTTTCAACCCATAAAAAAATTGTTTTCAAATATGAAACAATTAAAAATAAAACAATAGAAAATTTTTGTTATAAAATTTAAGAAATGCAATTATGTTACATTTTTAGAACCATTAATTACAAAATATTGTATGCTTATATTAATACTTATATTCAAAAAATCATTGACTCTACATCTATACATCATTAATTATTTACTAATAGTAAGACTATAGATTCCTTATCGTACATGTATTACAATAATTAAGTAAAATGAAAGAAATAAAAAAAAAAAAACACTGCAAATATATTGCACAAATTTTATGTTTTTACAATTATTTTTCCACATTAAAACAAAACAATCTACAATTAAAAAAGCTAAAAATCAACTTTAATATATTAAACAAAGAAAAAGCAAATGCTCAAAACAAAATTGTATAAAAATATATTGAGATACATAATGTATAAATTTATGTATAACAATAGATAATGTAACTAAATATGAAACTAAAGTATGTATGTATAAAATTTATTAAAATAATTATTATTGTTTCAAAATTAAGTTTATTTTTTTAAAAATAAATGTGCCATTTACACGCATTTTTTTTTTAATTTTGATTAATTGTAGAAAATAAATAATTAGAGATTTAAATTTTGTATAAAAAAAAAAGGAAAATAAACAAGTTAACGAAGTTTTATAATAAATTTTTTAATTAAAATGCGTTATTTTAGAAACTTTGATTTTTCAATATAATTTTAAATTAAAAAAAAATATATATATATTTTTTTATAAAACATGTATTTAATTTTTCAATCTCTAATTCAATTTGAACAATTCTATACATATAACTCAATTTAAAAGAAAGTATTTGGCCATATTTCTTTTATATCAAGAATCGTAAAATTGTACTATGAATTAAATTGAAATTTTTTTTGTATTAAATATGTATAAATTTCAATATAAAATTAAATAAAAATATTTAATAGTTTTATAATTTTACGATAAAAATGTTTTCGCTTTAACTGTATTTGAAATAGAAAATCAAAAACAAATAAATTGTAATTCTAAGTTATATTACGTAACCATTGAAAATTTTAACAAAATTTTTATATTATTTTATTAGTTGTACTAGTTTTCAAATTGAGCCATAATGTAAAGTTTATTAAAATATTTTATTCATATAATGTTGTAAAATATTTTTTAATTTTTATTTTAAATAAGGATCAAAAAATATTATTTAATTAATAATACTTTTATTATTTCAAAAGTTTTTTTTTGCTTATTTTTTCAATTATTGAATTTTAGTTGTTTTTTTTTAGTTTATTTTGTTTAAGTTTTTGTTTCTTTATTCAAATTTTGATGTTAAGAAAAGTATTTTGATTTTTTCAATAATTTGTAGCAATCAAAAATATTTTTTGTTTTTTATTCAATTATTTTACAAAAATTAATGTAATTTCATTACCTTTTTGTATTTAAAATTATAAAGTTTTTTAAAATTTTAAATACAAAATTTATTTAAGATAAAATTTTGAGAAAAGTAAAAATTTTTCTATTAAATATTTTATTGTATATGTATATATGATTTTTTAATATTTTATTTTGCATTAACAAACAAGTAAAAATTCAATATTTTCAATTAAAAATTTACTAATCATTTTCAAATATTTTAAATATTTTTGTAACATTATTAACAATTGGTGAGTGCCTAAAATTTATTTATTTAAATTTTGTTTTTGTTTTTTTTGTTTTAGTGTATTCCCCATGTCAAGAAAGAAAATATAAAAAAAATTAAATTTAACGTGATAAAAATTTTGCGAAATATTTTTTTATGCGAAAAAAAAAAACGAATAATTTTAGCTTTGTAAATTATATTGAAATTAATTATTTAAAATATTTTTTATATTGAAATTTTAATTAAAACAATTAGAAAACAAAAATGTAAAAGGTAATTATAAAATATTATTAGATCCCATTTTTTCTTTCAATATTAGATTTAGACAATACAAAATTTGAAATGAAACAGAATTAAGAAAATCGTAAAAATATTAAAAAAAAAAATTTAAGAATTTTTTTTTTTTTTTGCAAAACAAATTTGAATAGGACTGATGTTGAAAATAGTATTACAATCAAAAACAAAAAAAAAAACTCAGAAAATCTATAATCTCATTTTGAAAGTATAGTTCAGATTAGAAAATGAAATAAAATCGAATTTTTTTTTTCATTTTATTGCATTTATCCTTCATTTTATCACTTTCACTCCACCACACCCCTTCTACATTAAAAATTATTGAAATTATTTGCTTTTTTTTTATAAACACACAACAATATTTTCAATAATAGTTTTAGTGAATCTTAAATATTTCACAAAAAAAAAAAATACACAAAAAAATAGGATTAAAATCAAAATAAATGCTATTGGTATACTGCTAAAATTTACACACCTTTTATATGCAATTATATTATACTATTATATGCCCTTAATGTCTAAATATTTATATTTAATAATTTTATTTTTACTATTTTTTTAATTTCGAAATGACTAATATATATATATATATATATATTTATATATGTATATCGCTGTAGTTAGAATAACATAATTTATTGGTCCATTAATAACAAAAAAAAAAAAAGAAATTACAAAAAAAAAGCAAAAAAATGTAATAACAAATTGAAAATATAAAAAATATACATAAAAAAAATGTATATGTAAATGTTAGTAAAATTTAAAATAATAAATTATTATGTATGAAAAAATCGTAAAAAAAAATATTCGAAAATTTCGAAATAATTAAAAAAAAAAAACAAGAAATATAAAAATGTATTGAAAAACTAAAAAATTGCTACAAAATGAGAAAAAAATTAAAAATATTAAAAAATTTAAAAAAAAATGGGAAAAAACGTGAATGTATTATACAAGTATTCGTGATAATTGTTGTTTATAAATAAAATAAAAAAAAAAAAAATGTGCAAAAAAAATTTATTGAAAATAATAAAAATAATTGATGTGAAATTTTAAGCTAAATATTAAAAAAAAAAACACAAAAATTAAACAAAAATTAATTAGAATTGAAGCGAGCATTAGAAGATTTACTTGGTTTTGTTTTTGTTTTAATTTTTAATAAAATTTTTAATTTGAATCTTCGCGCTTAAATATTTAGATAGGAACACTTAATTAGACAGAAATGATTATTTTAAAATTTATGTAATTACAAAAAGCAAAAGAAAAGAAAAACAAAAAATGCATAAAAAACAATATTATAATATTTTTATTATCCTTATTTTCATTGCAAAAGGATTCTTTATATATTAACCAACATCAAAATGTTCTTATTTATTTAACTATGTATGTATTTCAATTGATACAATAAAATATTAAAATTATATTAATTAAATTATAATAATATTTTGTTTTTAATTAATTTCAGTTAATTGAAAATTAACAAAATTAATATTAAAATAAATTGAATTTATTCTTTATTTAATAATAATTACTCGGTTTATGTAGTATACTTCTTATAATTAAATTAATTTTTTAGTTATTACTTGAAATTTTTGAATTAAATGTGCAACATTTATTTTATTTAGATTTTTAATAAATTCATTTTTAAACCTTTGATTTGGATTCGTCTTAAAATTATTGTATACAATAAATCTAAAATTTTACAAAAGTTTTTTTTTTTTTTTTTAAAAGAAATGTACTTTTCAAACAAAAATTTGAGGAGAAATTCAAATGACTTCAAATAATTTTTATGTATTTTATATTTATTAAAGTCTTAATATATTAAATTAAAAATTTTAAAATTTTGTAAAATTAATGTAGGATACAAATTTTATTGTAAAAACCTGTTTGTATCTTCATTCCGATTTAAATATTTTTTTCAAATCTTTCTTAAATAGGATTTTCATTTAATTTTGCTTTATTTAAAAATTTATTTAGCAATTGAATTAAAATTTATAATTTTGATTAACAAAATTAATTTGTAAATTTTTTTATTATTCTATTAATATTTTTTTTTTCTTTTTAAAAATAAAATTGCCGTCCAAACTCCAAAAGTTGTAAAACTTTATAGATGAACATATTATGTTGTGTTAAATTTAAAAAAATATGTTCGATTAACATATCATACAATCATATAAATGGTATGATATACAACATAATATTATTATTTATGTAAATTAAATGAAATTTTTCAATTTAATATTTAATTAACTGAAATCATTCATTGTTTAATTATACTACATTATAGAACATAACATAAAGAATTCTATATAAAATGAGGATAATATATAAATATTGATTTAGCTGTAAACTATTAGAAATATAAAAAAAAAAATAATAGATAATATAAAAAAAATGTCTACAAAATTAATTAAACAAAAAAATGTTATTATAGAAAATTATTTAAATTAAATTAATTTATTAAAGAAAAAAAATAAAAATGAACAAAGTTAAACCAAGAAAATAAATACAAACAAAAAAATTAATTAATTAATTAATATCGCAAAGAAAAGCATTAAAAATTTAATTTTTAAAATGTAAAAGAAAAAAAAGAAAAAAAAAAATTGTACTGCATAAAATATATTAAAAAAAAAAAAAGAAAAACTAAAGAAAAAAAAATTGTATAATATTATTTATCAATCAGTGACTTCGCATTTTTTACTAAATACATATTCATATATATACGTATATATATACATATTATATATGTACATAATATATGTATATATATGTGTGTATATATATGTATTCATATACATTATGTATATATATATCAAAAAAGAAATAAAAAAAAAGTATATAAAAATTAAAACGTAAAACATTTTTTTTTACCTACTCCTATTAACAATTTGAGTTCTGCAGAAGACTAAAGGAGGAAACATTAAGATTCTTAAGTTACAATAGTGGGGGATTTTCGATAATTCGGTTCTAAATCGTAAAACAGCAAAATTCAAAAATTGCATATTCGAAAATGAAAGTTGTGCTAAAAATTTTAAAGGCATTTTTATGTTTTTTTTTATAACTACTGGAAAAATATTTATAAACAAGAACTGTTTATAACTCTGTTTTGAAGAGCAAAACAGAGTTGGTTATTGCAGAATTACTCGATATTACGATTTACGGATATGTTACATATCCGTAAATGTAAAGATTTTGTATGTATTAAAAGACTTTTGAGGTTTAATTAAGTACATTTAGTACATTTGAGAATTGTCGAAAATCCCTAGTCTTCAAAGTATTTCTAGTTTCAGTATTTGAACGAAAATTTTCAAAAACAATTTTCAATAAAAAATTGCTCGTAGTTGGAAATGTCCATTAATTAACACTACTGATTCTCGGTTACATTTCCCTTTTAGATTCTTTTGTAAAATATTTGTTCCGATTAAAATTAGGGACTTTGCAATACTTGTTTTTTGTTATTTTAATATTTTTATCAGTATTATCAGAGATTTAACAATTTTAAGTAAAAAATATTAGAAAATCATTTCTTATTACAATTTTAATTACATACTAGAATTGTTATTTACAAAACATACATACATTCAGGCCAAAATGGAAGTCAAATTAAAAAAAAAAAAAAAATTTAATAATTATTTATTTGCTTATATTTTTTCCCTATGTTAAAACCCATATTAATAGATTTCTATTCTCTATCCATAAAACATAAGAACCAATTATATAAGCTAAGGTATTTAAAAATCCAAAAATGCTAACAATTACATTTAATAATGACCAGCGATATTGCCAAACAACAGCTTCAGGATGTTCTGATCTATCAAATAATTGAACAACAAATGCTGTTATATAGAGCAATGTTATAACAGTTGTAACAATAATTTCCTGAAAAAAAGAAAAAAAATATATATATAAATAAATTTTGTGTTTTAGGATTAGTTAGTTAAAATTTTTTTTATGCCAGATGGTAAAGATTGGATAGTAAAACTCTTGTTCTAATATAACATGAATAATATGTATATGAAATGAAATTGAATGTTATAAGGCGCAAATTTCGAAATAATTTTTAAATTTTAAACATTCAAAAACCAGAGGCCTTGCTATGTAATTCGATTTTTATGAAAAAAATTTTGCAAACACGGAAATCGGATTACATAGTAAGGCCCCAGTTTTTTTTAACAAAAGAAGGAAATAGAATCAATTTGAATTCTAAATAAAATTTAGAACTGAATTCTAAATTAAAAATCATCCAAAGTTTGGAACACTATCTTTAGAAAAAAGAGAATTACATTATTGATTGTTATTGATTTTTATGCTTATTAAGAACGATTTTAAATAACTCTTTTGCAAATTGTCTCTTATATACAAAATTTTGCGAACAAATTTTCAGAACAGATTTTAGAACAACGTAATGTCAAGAAATATTTAATTGTACGAAAAGATGTAAAAATCACGGATCCGAATTTTTTTGCAGTGAATAATTTCCGAACGAATTATATCTTCAATATGTGCAGTGTGTAAAATTTTCGAACGCGGTACATGTTAGAACTGAATTAACAAAAACCCCCCTAGTCCTAAGTCAAATTTCCGAAATGAATGCAATCTGAAGCAAAATTACTAAACATTTCCCAAATAAAAAACAATTTTTATTAATTTTTTTTTTAATTTTATTAATTTTTTTTATTTTTTTACAAAAAAGAAATTTAGTTTTGTTTTTCTTCCTTTTTTTAATTTTGTTCTTTTACATTCTAAAACAAAATGTTTTTTTCCATTTTTTTTTTCTTATTAATTTTTCGTATTAAAAATAAGAAATTATTTATTAACTAGCATAAAAACTAAAGATTTATTACAAAAAAAAAATAAAGTAAAAAAAAGTTTTAAAGAAAAAAAAAAATACATAGAAAAGTCATTAAAAAAATTCTACATAAATGAAATTTTATAATATAGATGAAAAGCAAACGGAAGTACAAAAAAAAAAATTTATAAAAGTTTAAATTTAGAACAAATTGAATAAATTCTGACAACGAAAATGTGCCGTTCATATACTCAAAAATTCAATTTTGTGATTTAAAATTTTAATTTTTATATAAAAAAAAAATATAACAGTGAAATTTAATATTTACTTTGTTATATTTTATATAATATGCTATATACAACCTTAATATTTGAAATTTGAATGCGGTATATAACGATATATAGCGAAAACAGCCCTAATTTTCTCATAAACTTGAATATTTTTTTGCAATATAGCGAAATTTTGTAATATTGCGCAGTACAAACATATGAAATGTGTTGAAATAGAAGTTTTTCAAAGAATTTCTTTAATATTTTTTGAAGAATTAAATAAGACAAAAACGCCTAAGAGCAAATCAAATTAATGTGACTTAAGATGAAAGCAGAGAAGAACGATTTTTCGCGGCGAAATGTCAAAATTCATATATAAAATAAACACATGTATATAAATGAGAATGTCCAAAATGAAGCAAAATTACGATCGCGAATTTAACCAACAAAGGTAAAATAGCCTAAATTCGTATTTTATCGCTAGCGATTTTTTTACATCATCTGTCGTTATATGTGTGTTACATTGCATGAAAAGACTGGACAGTTGATTTTGCCGATGCACTGTGTTTCTTAATGAATTTTGTATTTTGCCGTTCTTTTCTATGTTAATAAGAGAAATCGTTTGCTGTTGCCGTTCACCACTTTGGCTCTGTCTTTACACTTATACCGCAATTAGTATCGCAGTCAAATACATATGTTTTTCCTACACTTAGTCAAATATTACGTTTGCATATTTAAAAACTATTTTTAAAATTATTAATAAAATTGATTCTCGGAAAATTTTAACAACCTTAAATTTTTGTTTGTTTTTTTTGTATTTCAACTTTTCTACTAATTTTTCTTAACTATTTTTTGCTTTTCTTAAATTTTATAATTGAAAATTTTTCTTGCATTTTTGACATATTTTTGTGTTTTTTTTTTGTATTTTTTGTTTTATTGTTTTTTTTTTGTTCTTTTCAAATAAATAATTATAATTATATAAAAATTAAAAATAATTTAATATTTATTATAAAAATCTTTTTTTTTTTTAATTTTCTTCTTTATTTTTTTATGAACATTTTAATTTTATTTTGAAACATTTTTTTTAAAATTGAAAATTAAAATTGTTTTTTTTTTTTTTTTTGATAACTATTGTGTTGCTCCACTTCTATGTTCAATGAATAGTAGATAACAGCCGGCAACATATGCCAATGTATTGAATAGACCGAAAACACCAGCTGCAATATTTGATCCTGACCATGGATGATAATAAGTAGACCAACCGGATAATTGAACAATAAATGCAATTAAATATAAGAGGGTAACCAGGGCTGTATTTAGAAGTTCCTAAAAATAAAAATTTGAAATTAATATTTTAAATAGACTTTTAAAATTGTAATCTTTTTTTATATTTTATATAAATTAATGTTAAAATTAATTGATGCAAAAACAATTTCAAAATTTTATTTTGGTATGGCAACTCTATAGACTTTTATTACAATAGTTGTGATAATTTAGATAAAATGATTTTATTAGAGGAGGTTGTTATGTAGGAAAAAGTGTATATGGTTTCCAGATAAGGTATTTGTTTTGAATCTTCATTTTTTCTTTCAGAATTTTTGTTTGTAAATTTCAGCTAAATCTATATAGTACAGTTAATTAGAAAACTTGTAAATTTTTAAGAATCTCAACAATTTACTTGACTTACGAAAAATATGAACTAAAAACTGTATACAAGTTAGTAATGTTCAAGATCATTTTATTTTTAATATTAGGAGCGTTTTTTATTGGAATTTCATATGTGAAATGTTATTCATTAAGCATATCGGATAATCGAAAAATTAATAAGGAAACTTAAATAGAAAATTTAAATAATAAAGCGGGAATAGAAATGTTGCAGAACAATATGTATATGAAAATAATATTGATGAACAAACAATCAGACAACAAAACAAATTTATTATTCAAACGATAAAAATTATTTTTTTTTTGGAAATAAAATTCTTATTATAAAAAATAGAATTCTGCTAACCTTCAATTTTAATAATAAATAAAATAATAAAACCAATAAACTTATATTCAGCCATTCAGCTATTCAATTTGATTATATTAATATCTTTAAATTTTAATTCTCTATGGCACTTTTCTTGGTTCTTATATTATATTTTCACTATTCTTCCACATTTATAGAATTTATTCAACAAGATATACGTAAAAAAAAGGTGAAAAAGAAACAGTACTTTACCAAAAGACATGGTAGGGTAAAGGAATTCTTTAGTTTTTCAAAATAACTCTTTAGTGACCCAGAATAGCTATTAATTGAGTTTGTTTTAATGAGAGAAAATTTTTCTCCAATAAAACAAAACCAAAAAATTTGCCTCTTTTTAGGCATTTATCGAAAATTTTTAAATAAAATTGTCTTAATACAAGAAATAACTAATGAATTTTAAAAATAGTATTTTAATTTAAAATTATTTAAAATTTTGTTGATAGAGATAGATAATATATGTCTACAGGGACAGTATTTCAGTTAAGGGGGAACTCGACATATTGTAAAACATTTAAATAATTTTAATTTATGCCATATAGATAATTGAAACGAATTATTTAATGTGAATTTTTTAAATTAAATTTAATATAATTGAATTAATATCATTTTTAACTTACCGTTAAGATCCAATTAATTGCCAAATTAAGATTTTCACGTACACTCAAGAAATATGCGAATGCCCATAATAATGTTGCAATAAATGATGTAACAGCTACAAATAAGAAGAAATGTGTAACTGATGCAGCTGCTGGTGATGCAAGTGCCATACAAATAATGCCTAAGAGCTGTAAATATAATTAATATTAAGAAAAAAATTAAATAAATTAATTTAAAATATTAATAATAGTGAAATATTTAAAATTTAATTTAGTATTTTCAAATAAATTGTAATAATTTGCATTTTAATCAGAAATTGAGTGCTTTGACAAATCATGAATGAGAGATATCATGATATAATGTGATCATGATATAATGATAAACAAGAATATAGAATATCAATTGTAATTAGTAGTAGTAGTTGTAAGAGAGAGGGGCCCAATCCGGACACCACATTAAATCCACGCCCCTCTCCAAAAGAAACCCCCAATAGGACATGTTTCCTCTGCCACATCAAAAACGGATAAGCACAAAGAACATGTTCCACATCCTCCAAATCCGTCATATCCTGACGTACAACTAACGTTAGTCATGCATTCCAAAATTCCAAAGCGACATCATGTACCCATCACAAATTACAATATTCGTTACTTATGTAGAATAAAAGGAAATTTTAAGTTTTCCCTATTTTTCTTGCTTCAAAACTGAGTAACTCAACAATAAATCGAATTAACCACTTTATTGCATACCTCATATATTGCATTTTAAAATTGCATATTTAACGGCAAAACTTTTACTTTTATTTAGAATTATTTTTAAATGCAGCTAAATTAAAAATTTTACTTTTAATCCTAATTAATTTTTATTTCAATTTTAAATTTTAATTGTTTTTTTTTTTTTTTTTTTAATATTTTATTGTCTCTTCTTTTTATAACTAATCTTTAGTTGCCAAAAATTTAATAATGTCACCGCAAGAGTAAAAAACGAACAAATCATTTTTATTATAGTATACATATAATATGTATGTATACAAAAATATCGTTGTAACAAAATAAAATAGAGAACAACAAGAAAAGGAGAAAAATAAAACGAGCAAGCAAATGATCCAAAAAAAAAAAAAAAAATTGTTTTTAAAGTGAATGACGTGTGTAGGAGTCAGAGATCAAAAACAAAATAATAATATAGCAAAATATAGTAACATAGTAATAAACTATTGACATACTTACATATTATATACGTAAATTGTTATACATGTATAACAGTTGTATAATAAAATACATGAATTTTTCAAAAAAAATTCATGGAATGAATTTTATCTAATAATTTTGTTATTTGTTCAAATAAAAGAGATTAACAGCATTTTTGGAATAGCATCTACTACTCCTAAGTAATAAATTTGTAGAAAATATACATATGTATGTATCATATGTATGGTTGACTCTACGGCATTGAAGATATATGTACAAGTAGTATATGTTTGTCTTCCGAATTCATAATATACAAGTTGTATATTTCAAGATTAATACAAAACACCTGTGACTCAAGATATCCGATACCAAAAATAATATTTGGTAAAAGAGGTTTATTGTATTTTTTTTTTTTGATTCTTTTATGTCATATCATTTAAAGCGCCAACGCAAATTAGATTTTTCTTTACGAAATTAGATTTTTCTTTACGCTTTTATGGTTTTTTTTTTTTGGATTATAATTTGCAATGATCGGATATTTATTTTTTTGAAATAAATAAGCTCTAAAATTCACTCAGTATGGGAGATTTATTTGAAAATGTGTGTTAGAATGTCACTCGTTACACACCATTTTTGTCATAAAAAAAGATAATTTTTAAATATTTTTTTGATTTTATTTGAAAATCTTTTGAATTATTTTTTGAATTGCTTTACTTTTAGTTCGAATTTATTGAATAATATGAGAATTTTGCGTTAATCTAGAATGATGTAATATTATTCACTGAATAAATTTAATATTTGATTTGTATTACGGAAATGAAAGCCTCTTGGGAATTGTATTATATATCACAACTATCTGTGGTAACAATTAACAAGTGCTTAAGTAGAATTTGACAAATTTTTAGTTTTATTGTAATATTAACTTTGCCTTATATTCTTAACTTTGATATTAACTTAGAGATATATAAATTTAGTTGGTTCTGGAGTATGAATAAAACTTGTAAAAATTAATAATTTTTTACAAAATTTCAAATTTAATACTTCTGCGAGCTGATACGGTGGCTAATGGTATGAACTGGAACTGAAGTTAAAAAGCAAGTATTATTTTTCAAAATAAATTTCAAATTTTAAAATCAAATCCTTTAGTTCAATATGTATTCCATGGGTTTGGGCACTGTTTTCTTAAAATAAGGAATATTTAACTAAATTAAGATAAAATTCGCAATGTCAGTTATTAAATAATATTTACTAATTATAAGTGCTGTGGAAAATGCGATATCGACAATTGTAATTTTATTTCGTACCAATGTCTTGCAATCTAACACACGATTTAGTCTGATTTAATTAAATTCCCATCAGCCAAACAAGTGAATTGCTCATACTTATTAATCCTTATATCATTTATTTGTTGAAATTTCTACTTAAATTTCTTGTTGAACCTATTTCTTATATTATTTTTGGCTGCGACGCTTATTAATTTCGTTTTTGATTATATTATAAATATATTTGTTTATTATAAAGCCGAAATTTTGCTAAGAATTCAATCAGAACTAAATCAATAACATTTAAACTGTTATACTGTAATATCATAAAACAGATAAATTTTAATTAAAATACACGATATAAGAATAATTTTTTTATTGAAGTTTTGTCTAAAAATATTTAAGTAGTTCTATACACATATTGAGTCCAAATAAAAACATTTCTTACACAAATGTGGAAAATTTAATTATAACAGTATATGTATATACTTAATTAAACTTATACACAATTATACATAATTAACATTTTACTATTTTCCTATACAATTAAACTCAATTACTTATACAATATTATTCAAATTACTTTCTTTCTTAACTATTTTATTTAAAATCCACAATCTGTACTATTTTATAAATTTCAGACAGTCTTATATATATATGTATATACATATATAAATACATAACAATTATAATTTATCTTATAGGGTGGAAAAAAGTGAAAGTGCTAATCGGTGATGTCACTATCAACATTAAATTATCTCTTAAAATAAATTTAGTAATAATCTAAGAGTATTTCACTCACTATTTTAATATACTTGTATAACATTATATATACGAGTATAATACAAGAAATTGTTATGACTGTGACTTAAGATTTAAATATATAAGGCATCAATAAACTATTTTATATGTAGACATCATTATATTTTGGATAATTAATTAAAAACTAAATATTTTTAATGTATTATTTATTGTGTTGGCATCTATCAATTTATTGATAATTAATCAAAATTTAATATAATAGAAAAACAGAAGAATATGTGAACAGGAAATTTATTATTAATATTGCATAAGCTGTTGAACTTTAATTAAATGACTAAAAAAATTTTTCAAATATCTAATGTAGGTGTGTAATTCATTGCAGCCATAGGAATTTTTTATTTATGATTCAATGGGAAAATTTATAATCCATGTTTCTAAAATAAAATTGCAATATTAAATACTAAGATATTATGGGTCTATTGTGATTTTGCATATTAAATTAGTTATTATAATTAGAAATAATTGAAAAATCGGCACTTAATCTTATAATCATTATTCTATTTATTGTACTAAACCTTCTATAATTGTTATATAGATCTTACTAAATTATTTTTCTTCGAAATCTATTTTTTTTTTTTTCAATTTCAATAATTCAAGTATTATACTAGAAATTCTAGTTTTTATATAATATAATTTAAAATGTAGTCATAAATGTATGTGGTTCAACTAATTAGAATATAAATATAATATATTGAATTATATGAAGTCATGAATATTTTTTTTTTATTTCAATGTAAAATTACTCTATTCGAAAATATCTTAACATTTATACCTTGCAATCTACAATATGGTCTAACACAGCTAAGATAATAAATAACTTGTTAAGGGGTAAATTTCAATGAAAAACATCACTTGCCAATGAAACCAATAATAACATCATTCGACAACTCCAGCTGAGGCTGTTAAAAAGTTTGATATATGGTCACTTTGAGGTATCTCAAAGGGGATCATGTTAATGACATCATTTGCTTAATTTTGCAAATGCCAATCAATTCCTTTCCCTCATATTACTTCAACTTAAGTACTCATACACTTTCCAATTAATAATATTATTAATAATCATGACTGCAATGTTACCAAATTCTTATGACAATTTAAGTACAAGAAAACTGATATTCTAATTTAAATAAATTAAAGTTTGGAACAAAATTTTAATTAAACAAATTTACCATTAAAATAAAATTTAATTTACACTCTACGAAAAACAAATGAAGCCTTTTTTTATGTTACAAAAGAAAAAAGACACTCAGTTTCAATTTTAAAGGTTATTGACTTTTTGCCCTGAAACTAATCAAGGTGAAAATTTCTTATACAAGATATTTACGATATAAAGGTATATTATGCATTTGTAAAATGTATAGAAAGATATTTGAGTGCGTATACACTATAGACTTATACTTAATAAGATTGTAAATAAAAAGTAGAAAGCAAAAAAAATTTCTTAGTTTTAAATTTAGAGTTAAAAACTATGAGTACAAAATCCTCATAAATCCCTACTCTATTTGAAATTCGTTTGACTTGTTTTTTCTTACGATTTTCTTATAATATTTCTTTCTAATTTGATAACTTTTAAATTAATATTATTTATATATTCACAGATATGTGAATATATATTATGAAAAGCACTTGTTAGTTGAATTGTGCATTTAACGATTTGACGCTTGATTAGATTGAAAAAATATTGCACGAAGGAAAAGCGTTTTTATTTTTTATTTTCCTGCGCTTAAAATATTTTTTATTTTTATTATTATCAAATCATATAACCAGAATGAAACCGCTTCAAATCGCGTAAATGGTCAAAATGCGTGATACATTTCAAAAATGGGTGATTTAAAGAGTTTTAATTTGGTACAGACTACAGACCATATATTTAAAAATTTGCAAAATTATGGTTTACACAATGTTTTTTTACTAGCGTCGTTTTTGTTTGCTTTTATTGTGGAGTTTATTAACTGCTGCAAAATATGTGTACAATTCTCCTAAAACACTTTCAGAAATATGCAAACAGATCTTTGTATCAGTTTTCAATATCTCAATCGGATTAAGTACTCTGCAAGAAAAAGTAGTTTTATATTTACATATGTATTTGTTTTTATAGAAAGGGCAATTGTATATTGCCATAAATAGTCACAAATAAAAATATCCTTATTGTAGCTCTTTTCTTTTTTACTCATCAAATTCAAACATTATTTTTGCTTCTGATGTTGAAACATAGAATCAGTCAGAGTTTTTTTTAGTCTTCTAATATCAAAAACATATTTTTTGTTTCAAAACCGTGCTAATACAGTATTTTCTTTAAAAAGACTGGTTTTATTGGATTTAATTTCTAAGGACAAGGAGTGGAATAAAATAGACATTTTCATTTTATAATAGTCTATTTCATCTGATTCGTACCGTAAAAATGATAATTTTCTGTAAAACTTTAAACCATTCGCCGAAAAATATTCGAATTATAACTTGATCTAAACCCTGGATTGAAATCCTGTTTATCTTTCTTATATAATATTGCTTCTATAATTTTAATGTCACATTGTAAATGCGAATTTCTCGAAAATTTTAAATTTGGAAATGTAACAGTTTCATTTTAAAAGCCCGAAAAATTTTATATTTTTGTATATACTTTTGTTTTTCTTTAAACACTGGTAATTAAATGTGTATTATGAATATGTAAATAAATATTTATTTGCATCTATCATTGAGTATGTATATGCTTGTGTGTATGGCTGCAATGTGTATATTGAAAAAACATTTAACTATTCATAAATGTAATTAATAATATTAAATTACCGTTATTTTTGTAATTGTTTTTTCATAATTTTCCATATTTTCCATTTATTATTATTTTAGTTTTTATTTACATTATAAATGTACCTCTAGGTACAAATTTTGCATATTTCATATATACATACATGCGTACAAATATACATAATATACATGCATAAGTACATAAAAATGGTATTGAATATGTGCAATACATTGCATGTTAAACTAGTATTTGGGTCAAATAAAGGTATAAAAAAAAAATAAAAATAACAGTAACATTAATATCTGTCTGTCATGTATGTACAATATATACACCTATGTATATATGTATGTTTATTTAGTGGTTATACAAATATACATATTTATATTTTGTGTAAGAATGTTTGTATGCAATTTATATGTGAATAAATGCATTTATTACACGATATTAAAATTTATTGGTTTAAATCTCCGACTGCATACACTTATTTGAATAAAATTAACGCAACGCGTTCGATTAAAACCAGAATGCAGTGCAGAAAAAAAAACTCGAGCATAATTTTTTTTTCTCCACATTTTTTTTGTTCTTGTACTTTTTATGTTTTTTTTTTACCTTTCTTGTATTGATCTTATTTTTTATTATATTTAACCAAATTGGAGCAATTTTATATTTTATAAATACATTTTTTGTATTTATAAGCAGCTCTATAGCATATCTACAATTATATGATTGAATTGCACATTAAATTGCAGTGTTTGACAATGATGAAAATTGAAACTAAAAATATAGTTCTTTGAAAAGGTACGTGTATTTGAATTAGGTATGACAGCATTCATATATTTGCAATTTAGTTATAATTAAATGTTTTTATATTCTAAAGCTAAACGTTGTAATAATAATTTGCATTTAATTTGTTTTTGCAGCAAATCTTTTAAGAAAAATTCAAATTATTTGAGAAATATTGGTTAAGTGCTTAGTCGATATTAATGTCCTCTGAACTCTACTATAACCTTCAATATTTATAGCCCTTCTTTTATATATTTTTCTTAATGTATGACGAATTTGATTGCAATTTAGTAATGACATTGATGCGTGTAAAACAATGGCTGTTTTTTTTCCATAATCTAAAAAGTCTTATTTTAAAACATTATTTTCCTACTAATAATTTCTAAGTTGAAAATCTAAAAATCTATTATTATATTATCTTTTCGTTCAAAATTGCATACTTTGTGCTTTCAGATTTTAATTTCAGATTCAGAATTTAAAGAATTCCCTTCCTCATAATTTAGAAAGTTTCAATTGAAATCTTGAATTTAATCATTGAAGTTTATGATAAAGAGGCACAACTCCAAATTATTGTGTTTTAAAGCAAAAAGTATAAAATATTATGATGATTTGCTCTAAAATTCCTAAAGCCTTTTTGAATTTTAAAAAAAAAAAAATTCATTGAAAATTAAAAAAATTATAAATTTTCCCGTTTCAAAATTGAAGCTTTAAGGAATTCGCGTATCAACTTGATACCAGCTGTATATCATAATTTTTCGAAGAAAATGCAATACGCTTTAGGAATATTTCTTTCGTATGTTTCAATAGATTGCAATAAAATTTTTAGTTTTAAATATAAGCAATTGCACGCTTAAAGATTTTCTAATTTTTGATTATTTATTTTCAAAAAAAAAATTGTATTTAATTCTATAGAACTAAAAGATTTAATAAATTTTCCATAATTTCAAAATTGTAAAGTAATACGAAATTAATACAACAATTCAGTACAATCGCAACTACTGGATTTCGCAAATTATTCACAATAATTAAGAACTTGCAATTTAGCCCAAAACAAATTCAAAATTTTTACCAATTATTTTAATAAACTTTCTAAAATAAATTTTTACTATACCTTACATAATGCGAAACCAAAAAAAAATTTTTTTTTTCAAACTCTTGTGCATTTGAATCGTGTTCGCTGCACCTAATTTGCAAATTCTTGTATAAAAAATGTATACCAATATAACAATTATGAAAATACGACAATCAATTCTATCATTTCATTCAATAGCAAATTAGTTAAATATGACCGTACCAAATGAGCATACCATCACGCCCCATAAACCAATACCAATTTTAAAAAATTTTTCTTTCTATATATATTTTCTTTTAGATATTTTAATGACAGTGACCCCTTTTAACAATATTTTGTCTATAAAGCGCATAAAATAATAATTAAACTTTGATTAAACGTTTGATTTTTCCAAACATCTTGTTGATAAAGCAAAAAAAAAAGAACAAATTCAATAACCATAAATAAAAATTATATTGGTGTATACACATACATACATTTGTAAGTAATGCTCAGATAATTTCAAAATCAAATAAAAAACTCGATTAAATTTTAAATATCGGCGACATAACAAAAATCTAATTTCACTTTTATTACAATTTTACATAGAGAGCTACAAAAAAAAACAAACTAAAAATTCAAATATCTTGGACAGGTTCCATGGCAATTTTATTGAACTTTATTATGGAAATAGGAGCTTTTTTTTAAGTAAAAGTTAAAATGGTTATGGTATACACGGTTTATTGGTCAAAGAAAGTTTTTTTTTAAAAAAAAAAAACGCTCTGAAACCTTTTTTTTGCCTAGAGATAAAATTTATATGTACGATGCAAACAATCACACATTTACTTATGATCATTTTTTTTATATGTATGTTTGTACATGTATAAAGTTGTGATTGAAATGATGAAATCAATTAAATTCAAGAAAAGTAAATCGAACAACAAGCAAACAAAACGGAAAATATCGAAGAAAAAATCCACCAAGTCAAATTCACAATATAAAAACAAATCTTGATCAAAAAATCAAATAAAAGAATTTTGTTGATTAAATTAATATAAAAAAAATAAAAAATTGAAAAAAAAAATATCGAATATGAAAAATTTTAATCGGTCTTACCGATTGTACACTCAATGATACATGAAAAATATTTTTGGACAGAAAATTTAAACGAATTTACACGAATTGAAACGAATTGAAAATTGACGCACTTATGAATGATTTTTGCGATTTCATGACTCTTATTGCACCTTTGTACATTTTTATTCTTTAGAGGTTGTTACTTCCTATTCCTCTTCCTTTGTATATACCCTCTTACCTACAAATAACAAATTTGTTTGACATCAAGTTTTACATGTAATTGTTAAACAAAGCATCACAAAATTCCCTAAGTATTCTCTGTTGTTAAATTCACTAATCTGCCGATCTGGCAGCAAATATTTTTAAAAATTTTAATGATTTTGGTCTCTCGAATTACCTCTCGAAAACAATTTTCAAATTAAAATTTTTACACACATATTCAAAGGAGACAACTGATTCAAAATACTAGTGCATTATTTTAGTTGTTGTCTTTAGAACTACACCAATTTTTAGATTTTTTTTAATTTTACATAAAAATTTAAAATTTTTCAGATAGAAGATCTCCCATACTGACACTTATAAGGCAACTGCTGTGATAAAATGTGCCCGATTAGAATGTTTTATCACTATTATTATTAATGAGAGGCCCTGGCTGCAATAAGTAAATGCACAGAATATAACAATTTTCTAATTTCTATATTATTGAAATATATATACATACATAATATATAAAGGTGATTTCAATTTGCCCAAAATTGAAAATTACAAATTTAATCAGTTCCGATCGGATATGTGTATGGTAAGTAAATAATGGAAAATAAAATACCGTTACAAATACATAGATTTTTTTTTCTCCTTTATTTCTTTTATTTCCTTTCATCCATATTACCTTTGTCTCTTTGGAGTACGATCGTAAACATAAAAATTATTCGTAAATAAAAAATATATTTATAAAATGATGATCGATATATATATGAGAGAAGAAAAAAATAAAAAGGTATGTAAAGATAAAAAACGTGATCCAATGATCACTGATAATATTGATGATGATGAGAAAATATAACCGGTTAAAAGATTGTTAATAGATAAATCTTGCATATATCAAACTCTATACCTATTTCTGTATTAACATACATATATAAAGAAATCAAAGGAGACAGAACAACTGAAAAATAAAAAAACCTGAATATTAATGACCAATCGAGATATGCTATGGATGTAAACAAGATGAAAAAATTCATTATCAATATCTGATTTCAATCTTAAATGTTTTATTATTGGGTTGTTCACATATTGTTCTTATAAAACTTTTATATACGTATTTTTATTTATATTGTGAAAATGAACATGTTTTGCTGGTTTTATACATATAGAAATATTATACTCGATCTACTAGTGAAAAATATTGGAAGAAATGTTGTGTTTACTCGAAACTTATTGTTTTGATAATTGAATTTTTTGTATGTTTTCAATTTGTAAGCCCAGAATATATTATTTCGAAATTTAGAGATTCTAGTAAAATTTATAGTTATACCCCTAATCTCTAATATTCGTCGTAGCACAATAGCTTTTAACTTTTGCTTTGCCAAATTTTGCAGCATAAGATGTCCAATAATTTGCTTAAATTATTAGTAATCTAGTCTTGCTTTTGATATTTATGACAATTTATAACTTTGACATATCTAATATTGGCCATAGCTCGTACTCGTTTCATGCAGCTAGATGACTTGTTTAGCTGATTAAAGACAAAGTTTTTAGCCTTAAATAATTTTTTAAAAGTATTGGCTACACTGACGTCGAATTTACAAGATTTTATTTAGCTTCCAATTTTTCATTTGGGATTTTTTTAACATTAATTTCTTTAGCTTAAATTTAATAATATCCAGCAATTTTTTGTATAAAAAAAATATTTTAACATAAATTTTAAATATTTTTTTAAAAAAAAAAACAAGAAATCAAATTCAGAAAATAAACGCCTCACAAATTAATTAAATGATTTCTTTTTTGTTTTTAAATAACAAAACATAATAAAGGTGTAAACAGGTGCTGCAGGTTTTGCCTATATATGAATATGGTGCTACAAAGATGATGCTTTTAATAATGATTATTTACCTGTTTAATGTACACAATAGGTGTATGATTGGTAAATTTTAATTTTTTTACAAGTAAATTTTGTAATACCAAAATTTATTATGCAATAATTTGGTATCAGCATTACCAATAATATAAACAAATTATGACATGCAACCTACCCGTTCCAAAAAAAAAAACACCAATCATAATAAAAATATAATTTTTAAAATCTGCAGCTTTTTTAGGTGAAATTTGTTTACAACAATTTGTTTGTTCATGGTGGGTCGCATGAAAAAATATTACGTACACGTATAAGAATACTAGCAAAAATTTCTGTTGGAAATATTTAAGATTTCAACGGTATGACAATCTCTTTCATAATTTTAAATTTTTTAAGACAAAAAGGGAATGTGAAGACAGTACATATGCTGATGACGATGTTTTGGTGATAATAAGAAAACTTGTACCAGCAAATGACGTAAAAATATTGAACCGAAATAGAAGAGAGTCGCATGATTTTTTGTTAGACTTATTCAAAACAGCATTTAAATTTTATAGTTAATTACAAATAATTTCTTAATTAATTTTAAATGTAATTTTTGCCGTCATATTTTAACGAAATGTGGTATAACGCTATAATCAACAAAATTATAAAATTATTAATTGCATTTAGGTGAATCATTACAAAAATTGCCTTTAATCATATCTACATGCAGTTAGGATTATTGATTAAGAGCTGCAAATAATTTAATCTAATAATTTCGCTTTCATTATAAAATTTAAATATTATGCATATACATATACACATCTACATAAATTAATAAATTATATTAAGTCAATTGAACGTGTAAGAACTAATTGCTAAAATTTCCTTTAAACAATTAAAAATTAAAAATAAATTAAAAATAATATAGTTTTACAATTATGATAATATATTATAGCCATTTGCATAGGTATACATATATAAACTATTATAAGAGCTTCACTTTTTCCAAGAAATTTTTCCGGACTACGTATAATGTTGCATATTGCCATCTCATCTCTTATATATAAATATTTTATATTAGATTAAACTAATTAGATTAAAAGTAGAAATTGCTTACTTCAAATAGTCTTAATATAGATTTATAAAGATCAAATGTCTTAAAGCAGTGCCGCCCAACCATAAGCACACGTTCCCCATAACAATAAAATCCATTCCATTTTACTATATATTATGAAAAATCATTTTCTAGTATAAAATCTTGAATTTCAAAGTATAGTTGTTTCTCGCAAATTCTAATAAATTTACGGAAAAAAAACAAAGAAAAATTAAAAACAAAATTGTAATTTCTAAATTGAAATTGCATATATGTGGAAAAAAGGGTAAGCGAACGTGACTATATAAAGGCTATACAATTTTTTTAATTATATACCGCATTCTCTATTACATCGTGTATAGTCAAACACGTGTGTGAAAATTATTCATTGTACTCACATATTTAAATTGAATTTCTATATAATTGATGCGCGCATGCAACTAGTATTTTAGAGAAAAATTTTTCAAAATCTTAAATTATAGTTTTTCGTTTCTAGTTATTGTGGATGAGTAAAATAAGAGAAATTTGTATAAAAATTATTAATTATTAATAATAATTTTACGCAGAATAATAAACAATGTTTAAATTCGCACCACTTGTTAGTCACAATGTCTTTGGGACCATCAAAATTTTCATTAAATCTTCATTATTTTTAAATTTTATAACTTAATTTTTTTCTTAAATCTTACATTTCCCTTAAGAATTTTTAATTAAAATCATGTTAGCAGCGATAATAGCAAAAACTGACTGCATAAATTTCGGGAGGCTACAAATTTGACATTTTGAGAAATGAATTTTTCCGTTATAGAGTTTTTTTTAAAGATATTTGTTTTTTATTATGAGCTACTCCTGCAAGCATCTTACATTCAATTAAATTTATTTTCACAGAAATTTACATCTGATTTATGGATCGAACGATTTCATCAATTTTTGGGGGGATGTTAAGTCTCACACCAACTAATGCTTTAGCACGAGCCGATTTACGGTATGTTTAAACATTCATTATAATTTCCGCCATTTCTATTATATTTTAAGATTTAATTCTTAATTCCTAATTCTATTGCATAACTTTTGAATATTAAAAAATTTATCAAATAATTTATCAAAATTAAATAAAAAATTCTCTACTCATTTATCATGACAATAAGATGCCTTAAAATTTATATCTATATTAGGTATAAAAAAGGGCAGAACCACATACTTCCATGCATACCAGGAAGCCTTTATTGTATTTATATTAATCTATTCTAATCACATTCTAAAAATAAATTCCTGGTTTTTTTGTGTTAGCTAATTGGACTATACTTATTAAAATACTTCATTTTTTATTATGAAAAGATTAATATATAAAAACCCATTAACTAACTTAAATTATTCTTAAATCATAACTTATTCTTTTTTGGTTTCTGGAATTCATTAAAATTCTCGTTTTAACTTAAGAATTTAATAATAATAATAAATTGCTTATTTTTACTAGATTTCTATTTTATTATATTATTGCATTTTCAGACTGTATAACAGACTTGAATTCTTAATAAATTAATTGTAGGAAAATATTATTAACTAGGTTATTCTAAAAATAAATTTTATAATTAAATTTAATAATGAATGACTGAAAGAAAAATTTAATTGTATTAGAATATAAAATATCACAAAAATACATAAGTAGATATTACAATTAACCTCTTAAATTCTTATTATACCATTCAACTACACAATATTTGTATGTACATTTGCAATATTCTTTATTTTCTCAAATAAATTTTAAACCAAAAAATGTAATCAACTAACATCAATTATTATCATTATTATTATATTATTTCATAAATATGAATGAATGTACTAAGTCAAGGAAAACGACATTTCAAATTTAATAAGAAATACAAAAATTCTATATAGTTGAGGTTAATGTAGGTATTCTACATAATATAGAAAAGTGGTTGGTTTTAATTCTGTCATGTCTCATGTTACCATAATAATATATTTTATATTCTAATTTAAAGTACTTACTTATAAAGAAAAATGCTATAGTATCAAATATATTTTGTTCTTATTTTCCAAGGGGTTCTTATAAGTATTGAATAAATCGTGCGATCTTTTAACTTCATGTTGTCAATATTGTCACTGATCAAGACAGAGGCTTTTATAGCTGTCTATAAGCTGTGATTTACGAGTTGTGTGATAGAATTATTACACACAAATAGTATGTGTGAACATAATGTTATGTACTATATTAATTTACTTGACATGTTATCTATTACTTCCTCATCACTAATAAATTATTACTATAATACTAATATATTATTACTTAATATATTAGATCGCTTGAAGACAATATCATTTTACATATTTTATATTAAAAGTGTTAAACAACTAAATTTAAAATTAACAACTGAAACTTAAAATTGTTTTTTATTCTTCGGATCGTTTAGAAATCAACTAGCTTCGTTTATGATCTCGACTCCGGACTCGATTTCAATCTGAGCCCGATTCCAAAGTTATTTTCGTTTACGATTTTAATTTAGATATTAGCATTCCAATTGCTCAAGTTTAGCTCTAAAATTCTGCTATAAAATTTAAGATTTTATTGAGACATTATTAAAGTATATTATTAGACCAATAATTTTAACGCAACACCATATCTACCTACCAATAGTAATTTTTTTAATCATCTACCCATTTATCATCCATTTGCATGTCCATATACATATTTGCAAGGGTATTTTTAGGCATAAATATTTTATTAAATTGTTACAAATATTTCAGGTTGTACAGGTTAAAATATTAGATACAAGATAATAATTTAAATGAAATTTGTTATAAGAATTAAAATTGTTATACCTATGATCTTAAATGGAAAATTATATCATAGTACAAGTTCTTTAGTCAACTGCCATATATAAGGCGTCTAAACTATTATTATTTTTAAAAACTGTATTTAAAGCATAACTCTACCATCATTGAATAAAAAAATTCATCACGCTTAATACATTGCTAACAACCAAGTAGAATTCTTATGGCCTTATTTGCGAATCCATGTGGTTGAGTATTAATAAAATCATAATTTATGGTAATTATTGTCTATAATATTTGATTTCCATTTCATAAATATATATTCCCAAATATATATACTTGATTAATATAGCTATATAAATGTGAGATTTAAATTTAATTAACTAGTTCTCATAAATATCTACATCAATTATGTATATTTAGAATATCAGCCGATATTAAGTTACGAGTAATATTCAAGAATTTACAAGAATATAAAATATGGTATAGGAGAAATGAGTAGGAATTAAGTCGCATAAATGTATAACAGGTTGATAATATTAATAACCATAAAATATTAATAATATTTTAATTATTTAGTGTAGAGTATGATCGTGATATTTTTAACGTTCCGATCGAAAATAATACAATTCAGAGGTATAAATGTGTTTTGTGTTGGAGTGTAATTTTAAGAAACCGACAAGAGTAGAAAAAAACTAATTTTGTTGCTGTATTCGGAAATATTACTGGCAAATCAAATTTCTGCATTTGGTCAAAATAATTTCAATAATTAAATTTTTAAAATAATTCAGTTCTTAACAACATTCTGGATTGGTTTACTTTTGCCATTAATTTGCGAACAAGTTTTTGGTTTCAACCTGAATATTATTAAATTTTTTTTACCTAAAATATAAAATTTCATTTCTAGAGATCTACTTTTCAGGAATTGAAAAAGTTTTCTCAGACAAGTCGATTTATATGTAGTTATCTCATTCTATCTTAGGCGACTAATAGCTATCTCAATTTTAGAAAAGTGAAATTTTTCTTAAATAAAAATTAATTAAATAGAAGCCAAAAATGTATTAGCTACATATATGATTTGGAGTATGTGACCGATAAGGCGTTATGTGGTAAACATGTATATATTATATATCTATACATAAATATAATTATAATGTAAGTTTATAGCATAAGAATTTTTTTAAAAATGTACTTAAATTACCTTATCACAGAAATTTGCAATTAACTAATATGGCATATTTTCAGCTTTCAAATTATTGCTTGCTTTCTAAACTATTGTTTTTATTTATTAAATTTAAAATTTTTTGAAATAGAACTTTTTGTCTATACGAGTACATATACATATTATACAGCAAATTTTTCTGTTCATTAAATATTATATTATATATATGTATATATATAACAAAAAATAAAATTTTATTTGGCTGGTCAACTTTACGGTATTGTTAAATGAAAAATACAATTAAAATATTTATTCAACCTCATTTTGATAAATTATATATATGGGGCACTTTCTTCTAAAATTCAAAATTTCTTTGTACTTCTTAACTTATCTATGTAGGCAATATAAATTTTAAGGTATAATTAATTCACATACCTATATACATAGCAATAATTCGCACAATATTATTTTTTACTTAATTATTATTTTATTTTCAAAAAATAAATTTCTGGAACAAAAAAAAACTTTTAGATAAGATAAAAGAAATTTGTTTTTTTTTTTCGGTTTCCGTCATATTTCTTTATTAGAAAATAAAGATATATGGTTTAATTGGAAAATAACAGCCCATATGACTTTAATAACTAATTTTTTTAACAATTTAATAAAATTTCTCATCTTAAATTAAAACAATAAGATTATTTACGGAAAGTCCGGTCTTATGGGTATTTGGTAATTTTTGGATAATTTTTATGTAAACATGGCAACTTGGATGATAAGACAGGCGGAGACACTGAACACTATACTACCGAGGAATATTTTAATAAGAAGAAAATTTCAGTATAGATCGTTTTAATTACTTAGAATTAATTTATGTATTCAGAATAGCTATTCGACTTTTCGATACAAAAACCTCGAATTTTTCCATAATAATTCTTTTATCGTATATAATGGATGTATAGCCAAATTATTATCATATATCTATGTATAAAGTATTTAAAATGTTTCAAAAAATTCCAATAAATTCCTAAAACTAAATGCAATCAAAAACATTCTTTGAAATATAAAAAATCTTATACATAATTTGAT
Source organism: Condylostylus longicornis (assembly GCF_029603195.1). Lineage (NCBI taxonomy): Eukaryota > Metazoa > Arthropoda > Insecta > Diptera > Dolichopodidae > Condylostylus > Condylostylus longicornis. The sequence continues at coordinate 6,166,311 of NW_026577982.1, forward strand.
CGTAAATTAAAATAAATGCGGTTTACGCTTTCAAAAAAAAAACGCTTTCTAAATAATTAAAATCAATAAATTAAAATTAAAAGAAAAAAAAAAAATTAAAAAAATTCAAACTTTCAAAATGACAACGCGTCATTTGTTTTAAAGTGCATATGTACGCGTATACGCCTTTGACATCTCATAAAGAGAGCTTCTACTTTAAGAGCGTCCGTCAATTTTCATTTTTCTATATTTTTCTTAAACTTGAAATCAGAGTTTTACCGTTTTTTCTTTGTTTTTTTCTTTATAGTAGGTTTACCGTATACCTGACTTTCATTCATAATTTAATGCGTTTTTAACTATTTTTTTTTTTAATTTATTTTTTTTATTTCTAATTTGTTTTGTTGTTGTTGCTATTATTAATTGTCTTAACTGGAAACAAGTTTGAAAACTATAAATTGGAAACGAGTTAAAAGTTTCTGTGTTTATTTTGAAATGTTACAATTTCTATATATACCTAACTAAAATACATTTGCATTATTTTATGTGTTTGAATTTTCATTTTAGGTTTTTGTGGTCATTGACCAGTGCGCATATGGCATAATTTTGATATTAATACATAATTAATATATATAATTCGTATTTGTGTATGTTTTCTAATACGTATGTATGTTATACTATTTGTTATACTATTGTTATACTATATTTTGAGAAATGCCAAAATTTGACTTTTAAAATTTGTGCCAATATTGTTATATAAAGTTTTTATGCTTTGATGAAGATTGCAATGTGCTGTGCTATAATGACTTTTTATAAGGTTTTGTCAGGAGAAATTGGTTTTAATTTTTAGATTAAGACGCTGCTAAATTCATATTACAATTTTTCAAAAAGATCGTTTGTGTGGAAATTAACATCCCCCTTTTGTCACATTTCTCAAAACTTGTATCCGTACAAGCAAATTTTTACCTATCTTCTCCCTTTCCTCATGATTCTCTCGCTCACACTCTAAAGTTTTCTTTTTTTGCTCTTCCCTAAATATATGCAATAATTTCATATATTTTGATATATGAATAAATGGTTTAAATGATAAGGATTGTTTTTTAAAGCAGTTTATAACTTGTTTAAGGGAAAACTTCTACTTTACAAATCATTTGTTTGACCCAACATTATTTATATTATTTTTGATTATATATAGTATATTGAGATATATATTATATTTGAAGTCATTGTCTATAGATATATAAAGTAATACTATCATAAAGACCGTATTGTAATATTCAGTTACGTAGAAATTTTCTTTATCAGATTCTTTAACCTATTTTCTAGTCATTCTAATTTATACAAATCTATAATTGACTTCAATTATGAATACCAAAGAATATTTTCCGTGATTTATTATTTATTATTACAGGTATTCAATAGTTATTTCATATACATATATTACTATATATTATTAATGTCATCACAATACAAAAACTGCATCATACGATATATGGTATTCAGTATTCACTATTCCAAATTCATTCTACTTAATTAAATAACCCAGTAATTACTAAATGTAACAAAATTAACTTTAAAATTCTCAACGATTGAGAACATCAGATTTAGTATAAAAGATAGTAATTTTATTATATTAGACTTAATCTCCACGTTATTGTACAAGTGACTAAGTATATACATATTATGTAGGTACCATGAAAATCGCCTACTTAACTTCCATTTTTAAATTGTTCAACAATTATAATAATGTACATATACAATGTATGGACGTATACACATAATAAAAATTGATTCGGGTTAAGAAAATTAAATCATTAATTTAATTTTACAACAAAATATTTATTTTTTTTTAAAATAAAAATTCCATAAAAGTAAAAAATTTTAATTTCTTAAAAATTATTTAAAAGTCATCATATTATACCGAGATAATGACGCCTTCGAAATTGCAATTCTACGGCAAATAAACGAAACAACTTTGGTTTATACATATATAAATACATATGTTTAAGTACATGTGCTTAGGTTTATTTCATATTCCATCGAAATGTGTGAATACAGGTATGAAGCATGTTTACGATCAAATGTAAACATGGAAAGTTCAAATGCCAAATATAGTAAATAATTAAAAAACAAAAACAACAAAATTCGATAATTTAAAACAGGGTGGGGCATAATAAAATAAAATGGGTATGAAAAAAAAATCATCAATTAAATTAGCCGATTTTTCTGCTTTTTCTTACTTTAAAAAATTTAAAGCTTTTTTAAGCTCGTATAAATATATTTTGTAAATGTTTATGTACGATATGCATTCACTTAATATTGTTGAGATGAATTGGAAAAAAAAAACAAAATTAAAAAAAAAAACAGGTAATTCTACTTTTAAATATATTAGTATGCAGCTATCAAGCACTACATTTATTTACTTTTAATCTAAATTAATAATCAGCCTGTACCACAAACTACAACAGCTATACAACTGCAAAACTTGTTAGAGTAGGTGAATGTTGCGAATTAAGTAAAAATCAATATTTACAAGTTTTTAAAGTTGTTCATACATATGAGTACATACATATAAGTATACATAATATATACATACCTACATAATGTACATATACTTAATCATTTAATGTATAATGTAGTACTCGTAATGTTAAACTCGTTGAGAAAATTACATTGCAATTTTACGTTATTATATTTTTATTATTATTATTGGCGATTCTGATTTAAGTATATTACGTTACGTTACGAAGGAAAGAAGTGAAAAACTTTTCAAGGAGGAAATGTTTTCAAAATAACATTTAGATTATTTTATTTTTATCGTGATCTTATATACTAAAATGGAATTTATTCTTTGCTTTTGCGTAGTAAAATTTAATTTTGTTTGTAAATAAATTACGTTATTGCACATATGAAGGAGAATAAATTGCATATTATATTCTTGCACTTATCTTATATATACCCACTTAACTATATTATAGGAGATGAGTCGCTGTTATTGTTGTACTCGTTATAGTCGATATGAGGTGTTTGTTTTCTTTATTTTAGTCTTTTATTTTAAAATTTTATAATAACGAAAAAAATTTTAAGTAATTAGCGAAAATAAGTAGAGAATTTGTTTTGGGATTGCTGATAAAGAAGATAAATATAGGTATGTAGATAATAATTAAATATTTGTTAATAACTATATTTAGTAATGATGTTGTATTGCAGGTAGGATGATGATTCATTGAGAATAAATAAAGTAGGTGTAATGTACGAGAATTATATAAATATAATTTTTTGTGGTATAAAATATCTTACAATGTCAAATTTTAAATTAGTAAATAATATTCAAATTTGTGTCATATTTTAATATTCACGCCTTTATTTTAACTGTATTATTTATGTAGACAGAGGCTTATTTATTTTACATGTAATTTACATACAGTTTTGTAACTATGACCTCATCAAATTTCTTAATTAATTTTACAAAAATTTCTAATTTAATCTTGGCGTATACGATTTATTTTTTAAATTCATTTTCTTCATATTTATAATTTAATTTTCTATATAATAATGGTATGATATATAAACAACTATACGGTAGACTCGTCACCTACCTAGTAAACTCAATGACGTAAGAAACTGGTGTTCATGGTCATCTTTAATATCGTGTATTAGCTCTATGCTCCTTCCAGAAGCGAAGTAGGATTAAAAAAAAATATAATCAAATAATCTACATTAGTGAAATAAATTAAATAAATGAAACAAAAAAATAAATATAGAAGGAAACAAGAAGTACGTATTTCAAATAAAAAATAATTAATTTTATATATTAACTTGCAATCAAACATGTTGCATGTTCAATCATACAGTTTGATCAAACAACCAATATTTTTTTCGTTAGAATTACATTATTTGCATTACAACAATAATATTATGATTCATTTGAAAAATTAAATTGCAAAATAATTTTGTTTCAATGATTCATTCATTGATTTTCTTTTGAAATAACCATGACAAATTATTTATTAAGAAATTTAAGTTGTACACCTGGTGATATTTTAAAAACAAATAAATTATATTTAATACATATTTATACTATACTTTATATATACATATTAAGATTATTGTAACACTAATTTTTAACGATAAAATAAAAATTCGAAGAGATTTGAAAAATGATAAGCGATAAAATTTTAGGTTTCAGTTTTACAATATTGAGGAATGATTCCCGATCACAATCAAAATAATTTTCAACTACTGTAAAATGAAACAATAACAATTCAGATAAAATAGCTATGTTTGTATAAAATCATTTTTGTATTATAATGTTTTAGACATAGGGACAACACAAGGTATAAGAGAGTTTGAATAAAGTTTAAGGTTTTCAATACAATAAATATTTTAAAATTTAGGAATGATGAAATATTTATAAATTTTTTTAGTACTATGCAATATCTTCTATTAAAATATAAGAAATATACTTAATAATTAACAAATAAAATTCCTCTTACTTAATTCTATTGTTGTCTCATTTATATATTTAACATGATACTGATAATAATATTAATTTCCACATTTTTATATTTAATGTTAATAAATTAATAATTGATATATAAACAGATATGAAATCAGCATATATGTATATAAAGAAAAATAAGTCTTTGTACAAAAATAATATAACATATTAATGATTATGTCATACAAGTTTGATCACCATGTTATGCAATTTGATATTGTTTTATTGACTCACCATTTTAATTTTTCTTTTTTTAATTATATAATTGTTATTTATTTTTGAAAAAAAATTCTTAAAATTTCTTATAGAATTTTTTTATAAATTTATTTTCGCGTCAAATTTGTAAAATTGCATGGTTATATACATTAAGGATATTGAAATTTTTTGTGTCTTTTATAACATAGAAATTTAAGTGAGTAGTTCAAGTATATATAGGTAAATTGTTTGAAGAAGAAATGTTTTAAAGATGAATATTTTTCGCCACAATTTTGGTCCAGCTAATTTTAGATGTAAATGATTTTTATTTGCATTAGCTGTTTTAATACGACAAAAAGAATGGTTTGAAGTTGTTTTATTATGTTTGATACAACAGAAATACCTAAATGATTTCTCATAACATATTACACAAGAACAATATCGTAAAACATTGCTAATATTATATTCTAAGCATTGTCCTATAATATCATAAAAAAAAATATATATATTTTTTGAAAGAATATCCTATAGTTGACCTAATCCGTTACACAATTTCACGTATTTTAAGTAAAAACAAAAGCAATCAAAATATTATCAACAACGTATTTAAATACAAAATTTTTATTTACCGAAAAAAAAAAACATAAAAAAATACAAAATGAAAATAAAAGTTCTAGAATTGGGGAGTTGTTTTTTTTTTTAAAACAATGACTAGGTTAAAAAATGGTATTAACTTTTAATTGTTTTATTACCTTTTAACTACAATTATGTGTTTATTAAATTTTTAAATGACTTTGAGGAATTTTTTTGTTTTTCTGTGTCATATTATTGTCTTAAAGGGCAAATTAAACAAAAATTTCCATCTGTACATTGTGTCTGTGAATGTGACAATGGTTTTTATTCTTTATGCTGAAAAATGTGAACGATTTTCTTTTATTGCCATTACCAAATTTGCAAACAACTGATAAAATAATTTCTCAATGAAAAATATTGAATTTGTATTACATGGTAAAAGAATTAATTAAATTTTTCGATTAACACGCCTCTGACCAATAAGTTATTAATTAATTTTTCATTAATTTTTTTAATAACCTGTCATTGATCTCAAAGATAAAATTATATATAGTAAAAGACAATGAAAAAACTACAACGTGTGGGCATATCGTAAGTAAATATAAAATTTGGTAATTAATTTTAATCTGCAATGCTTACCACATAAGATTCAACTTGATTTGCTTGATATAATGAACGAATTTTCAATTTGGTACAACGTACTTGTATACTTTATTCTAAGTAATAAATAAGGTGTTAGAAGTTTTTAATTGGTCCTGAAATAAGGGCACATTTTAGGCAGAAATTCACCTTATTGATCTCTTTATAAATATATGTTTTGTTTAAATATTAACGTATATATAGATATTGTAGGTTGTCAATTTTCAAGTATACCATATAACCTTGTAGAGTGTACAATAATGATTATTTTGGATTAAAGCAAAAGAAATAATAGATTTGTTAATGCATAGGTGTCACTGCAGTACGATACTCTAATAATTAATAATTTAAATTAAATTTTTAATCTAATTTATTATACTTGTATATATATTATAAATTAAAGTGTTATACAAAAAATTGTATAATAATAGAACCGTGTAAAGCAACTTTTATTCACATAAGTTGCATTCGTTAAATACCAAATTTTCGGTATACAAGAAAAAGTACAAAAAAATTTCCTTCATCATTTTTTAAGTGTGAAATTTTAATTTATTTTTCTTATGAACACTATTATTTTTCGTTACAGATATTTAAACATTATACTATTTATGTTAGTAAGCGTACATATACGTACCTATAATCTTATATTACTTTAATAGCACATAAATAATTTCGAGATCAATGATCTTTTTATAAACTCTTGTTTAGTTTGGCTTTCATTTAAAATTTAAAATAAAAATTATTTTAAATAAAATTCGAAATACACACATTGTCGTTCATAAATTGTCTCACAATACTTTGAAGAATTTTCGAGTGAGCGGTAATTTGAGAGAAAAAAAAACAAAAGTTAAAATGAAACAAGAAAATTGTTATAAATAAAAAAAAAAATTTAATTGTTTTATTTATAAAAGTTTTCCGAAACAGAAAAAAAAATTTGTTTTTTGGATAAAATCCAAAAATTGATCTTCTTCTTTATTTTTGCACTCGAACGCGCTTTTAGACCGAATCGTCGATATTTTATATAAAAAAAAACAACATTTTTATAATTTGTGTGAAAAGAGTCAGAGGTTTTGGGAAAAAAGAAAGAGAATTTATAAAATTTCCCTCCTATCTTTTAAAAGCATAAAATTTGTATGATGGTAAAATTATCTTGTATGCCATACACACGCCTATATTGTATTGTCTTGTATACTTTGTGTTTCAAAACGCTTCTACTTTTCAATTTTTCTTCTTTTTCACTTTTTTTTTTTTTAAATTTATTATTCAACAATTTTGTTTTAATCTTGTAGGCTTGTAGTTAACAAAAAAACAAATACTAATTTTTTCTATTTTTTCTCACTTCTATTTTCACATATTTATTTTATCGTGTGTTGACAAAATTTATGATAAATATTTACAAAAAAGAAAACATGGCAGAATAACAAAAGAAAAAGTATCTTGAAATTTTTCATTTTTTTTTTTAATTTTAAATTCAAATGAAATTTCTTTTCATCATTATTATTATACTTTTATTCAAGATCAATTCATAATTCATTTTTGTATGATTATTAAAAAAAAAAAAAACAAAAAAAGAATATGTTGTTATGAAGAAAAAAATGACAATATCTGTGAACTTTCCAAAATTTTTCAAGCTATAATTTATTAACAATATTAAATTTATCCAGTAGAATGAAAAACAGTTAATTAACTACGTATAAAATAGAGAATGGCAAGGTAGTAAAAAAGCGTATCATACAAAACTTATGTTAAGTGCACATAAGTTTTGTATGATACGTCGATTCATTTAAACTTAACAAGTAGAATTGCAGCAATAATTATGTCACTTCTCTGGAAAGGAACCCATTTTTCGAAGGCATCAAAACTTTTTCTTTAAATATATAGTAAACAACAAATACGTATGAAATGCAGTCCTAGTAATGATGATAAACCTGTATCATACTGAAAAATTTATCTCTTGGTCTAGAGAATAAAAATTATATTCTTTATATTGATATTATTTTCTAAAATTTACATTTTACTACCAACTTTTAGTTTATCCTTCATACATGTAAATATATTTCAAATTTTAATGCTGGCTTTTGTTTTTTTTCTATTGGTACAATTAGACTTCAGTCAGACATGCAACTTGTTTTGCAATTGTTTAATTGTTTCTTTACATTCAATAGGTTTATAGCGCGGACATATATGCAACTGCATGATCACATGCAATTCAGTAATCAAACAATTTGTAATTTTTTACAAACTATATTACAATTTTTAGTTAACTCACTCGATTTGAATTAAGACAATAGTTTATTTTACAATCAAGCAGTAATTGAAAAATCAAAAATTGCATGTCTACATGAGCCCTAAAACAATATGACATACATATTTAACAAATATATGGGATAATTGTATAAATCAATATAAATATTTCATTATGTATATTTAAGATTTATTATGATTCGTGCACTAGGATTATACATCTTTCATACTAAAAAAAATTTTTATTGTATTGTAACACAAAATAAGCAATGTCAGTATGAAAATGATAAAATTTATGGTTGGGGTTATTCCGAATGGTTAATCATTCAAATTACAATACTGGTATTTTTCGTAAAATAGTAGGTAATTGTTATTGTTGTAAACACAAAACCAATCACACAAACGGTTTGTGACTATGATAAAATTTTAACGATTAATATCAACTATTTATCAGTTAGGGATCCTCTTCTCGGAATAAATTCCACAGTATATGTAAAATAGTATTATTTATATATTGCGTGAAAGAAACTCGCAATACTCGATTCATACCAAATGAACATACAATAAATAAGAAATCATTAAAATCATGAATTCGTTTATAACAAACAATTTTGGACTGTTCAAGATTTGGGAACAATTCATGTCTGCGTTATCTTTTCTTCCTATACTAACTAATAAAAAATTTTCATCGTGCGCATATCATTAATTTATTTATTCTTAATTATTTTGTAATTAAGCTTTCTTCATTTTTCTTTTTATTTATTTGTAAAATTTTTAAACAAAAATTTGTTTGACCTAAATTTCGTATCTATTATAAATGCATATAACAATATACTAATTGAATTTTGAATATTCAAATGGGTCAGATACAAGATTTGAATAATAATTTTTATTAAAATATTTTAATTCATTTTTTATATGTACGAAATATAAAAAGAAAATAAAAAAACAAAAAACACAAAAATTCTTTTATCAATTTATTAATCGTTTCTTGTCGAAATTATAAACTCGAATAGACTAAATGTGGAATTCAATGAATAATAAAACAAAACAAACAAATAAAAATTCAAAAAAGGTTTTTTCTTTTAAACACCTGTTTTCACCTTTAAATTTCGTTTTCTATTTATTGTTTGTATAACAGATAAGAAAATTATAGACTAAGAAACTTGATTATCGTTTTATACATCACGTAGATTATAAAAGATGATTGTATATTAAAATAAAATAGAATTTAAAATCAAATTTATTGTTGCCATTAAATTACCATACTAGAGCTATTTCATACATAAATTCCATTTTGAATTTAAAAAGTAAAAATCATGATAATTTTTTTTTTGCGTTACGATATAAGTTTTTGTTTTTTAATTTTTAAAAAATTTACAAATCAATTTTTGTGTAGGAAAGTGAAGAAACTGTAAAAGTACATTTTTTGAATTTTTAATATGTAAAATGCTTTATTGGATTATTTTTATTACTATAACATTCGCACATTCTCCGCTTCCTATTCTTAGCCTGAAAAAGTATGTTATTATTCTATACAAGCAGCTTTAGTATATTAAAAATTCAAAAAGTCTGCGCCGATCCTTTGCAATATGTTTAAGTTTCAGTTAGAATTTCCCTTCAAATCTGATTAAGGGTTCAAGCGACTAAGTTATTAGGTCAATTCGAATCGATTGTGCTAACTGAAGATTGCAATCAGTTCGTAAAAACTAGGAATTGTTTGATTTAAACTCATGGTAATCATGCAGTTGTGTGGGCTTGAACATAAACCTATGAAATACCCCAATAAGAAATAAAACAGTTACAAAGCTAAAAATTGCATTTCTGTCTGAGTCCTGATTTGTAAAGTAAAAAAAGTGACCCAAGTACTTATACGAGTATAGAAATTATTATAATTACTCGTATTTTATAATCTGAATTAATAATTTATATTGTAACAATCGAAACTTTAATATCTTATTAATATGTAAATGGTGGTAGTGTGGCGACAGTAAATTCTAAGAACTGTTGAAAGTAAAAATTTTATGCTTGATAAAGTACACAATTCTCCACCTTTCTTTAATGCCAAGTCTATTTTATGACATACATATTTAACATCAAAACACAATTGCATAGTTCCTTTATATTATTTATGAATGTATGTACAATTATCATAATTTCTTATAATAGTCTTACAATATTTCCAGTGTTACAATATTTTTAAGATTTTACTCGTACTCGTACATGTGTATATACATGCATTAAAATGTCAAAAAATCAAAAGTCAAAAATACACTTATGTATGTATGTAGATACAAATAAAAAAATTTATGGACCATGAACGTTTAACTTACGTAAGTTTTGTTTTATTTGCTTTCAAGTATCATTGTATCTGCATATTATTAAAAAAAATATCTATTCTTCTAGTAAGAAACACAATAATAAACACTCACCTGGAAAAGAAAAATAAAAAAATAAAAATTATTGCGACATATAAATGTATATTCATGCATACATAAAAATGTAGAGAATTCTATAAATCCATTAAGACAATATAACAAATATATTATATACGTATCTATATGTATATGACACCATCATACATATGGTACACATACGATGTTTTTGAAGTAGGTTAGCATTGCTAAATAGTAAAAATTCTAAAAATATCACAAGTGAGAATGAAAATAATAAGTAAATAAATAAAGTAATTGAACCTGTTTTTGTTTTTTTTTTCTGTTGTCATTAACCAAATATTTTGGCCACCAAAGAATTTATTAAAAATATTTATGTATAAAAAAATGACAAAAAAAGAATAACAAAAATTAATTTAAATTATTGGTAATTTGTCAATTTTATTTTTAAAAAATTTTTCTTAAATTGAAAAAAGAAAAAATATTTTTGCCATAGATATTTTTTTTGTTTCGAGATGGTCTACTTGCGCTCTTATTGATTGACATATTTAATAATTGATTGGACAAAAGAGGCGTGCAGTAAATTGTTTGAAAATGAAAAATATTTTGAAAAAAAAGTAAAAATTTGAAACAACAAAATTTTGCTTAAAGATTTTATGGAAGAGAATATTGGGGCAATACAGGATATCAAAAGATATTCTTTAAAAATTAAATTTGTTCGAATTGATGAATTTATTAAGAATTTTTATTTTAACTTTTTTATATCAAAGTTAAGAATTTTAATGAGATTCGACTATATAAATTGAAATAATATGCCTATTAATACAAAAATATATGAAATATTATTAATGGATATGAGCTACAATAAAAGGATTCGATCTATATATAAACAATTGAGTGTTTGAATTTTCGAAAAAATATTGGGATATTAGAATTTTTGAAATAAATTTCATTATAATGATTTCATACAATTCTGTTAAAAAAAATTCTATGCCAAAGTGTGATAAATATCACATAGGTAAGTTAAATTTCCGACTTTTTCTGGAACAGCTCAAAATATGAAATAAGAAATTTTTAACAGGTGTCTCGGTGGTTTATTATTTGGTAGTTTATAAGAAAGAAATTGTGATGCCATTTTCTGGTTCTACAGCTAAGTAACTTAGCGAAAGTTATAATGTTATTTGCGTAAATACATTATAATTTTCGCTAAGTTACTTAATTTAATCTTATAAATAAATTCTGTAGTTTATTTTGTTGGTCCCCTAATACTGTACGATAAATAATATTAAATAAAGCTGTCAATCGTTCCCGTTTTTAGAAAATATTTATAAAATTGGATTTTTGTTTTTATAGCTTAGTAGTAATAGAATTAATTTTCAAAGAGATTAGATCAACTTATGCTTTTCATTAAATTTTATTTTGCTATCTTTTTTCGGTCAGATTTTTAGTGTTTTTACACAAAATTAATTCTCAATGTAATTATTTCTAATCTCTACAAGCCATTATATAATTACTAATATAACAGTTTAAATAAATTAAAATTTTCATATACAAAATCTATAAACAATATGCCTACAATTAAAAATTGATCTTAAATAATGCGTAAACTATTAAAATGTCTGATTAATTTACATTTTACCAGCCTACAAGAAAATGTTGTTTTTCTTATATATACATATACATACATACATACATACATATATGATATTCCTCTATATTAAGCTTATAAAATTACATAATCTTTATAATTTAATACAAGATTTTATAATACTTTCTTCCCACAATAACAACGAAAAATATCAAGTGTATTTAAAACATATTATGGCCAAATTATAAAGCTATATGTATGAATGTATATTGTAATGTTACTTATAAAAAATTTGAAATAGAATAGTTGACCTTATTATGCCAATCAGATGAAAAAAAATTTTTTAATTTCTTTCTATATTTTTTCTTGTTGCATATTCACTTTCTGTTTTAATAAATTTTTTTTTCTTTTTGTTCAAAAAATTATTATTAATTTAGTTTGATAAAAATTTGTTAAAATTAATAAATTAATAAAAAATATTTTTTAAATTGAATTATTTCACCATTAAGTAGAATCCATATGGTCTGGTAATCTATATAACTACTTTCTTGTATATATACAGAGAGCACCTAAACCTTAATGTTTTGTACATGTACCCAGCTGTATTTGGAAGTATATTTAGATCAAGTGTTATGCTATTACACCTACTTACATTAAAATTATACAATTACATAGTGTTTTTGTGTTATTCTTCAAGATGGCCTATTTTGATTAATAATTTTATGCGAAGATACAAGGAAAATGAAATTTTTAATAAGAAATCTTTATTTTAAATTTTTTTGTTAGTTAATTACTTTATTAAAAATTTTAATTTTTGAACTTTGACATGGAAATTTTGTTTTTTATTATTTAAATATTAACCGTGCATAACCTTTCTGACTCGGGTATACCAAATAATATTTTAATTCGTAACACAATAGAAATTTTACTTTAAGGTATAAGAAAAAAAGGGGAAAAAATAAAAGTATTAGATTTCAAATTTATAATACCAAATTTTCCTCAAATTAATTCGAGCAAAAGTGAAATAATTCTGAGTTTATTCATTAAATATTTCACTTATTATTGTATATTCAATTAACAAAAGATAATTTGAGGGTTTATAACGTTCTATCTCGCTTAATGATTACGCACTGTTCTTTATATCATCTAAACCAGATTTAATATGATCTTTCAGTTACGTAGCGCAGTAATATGGTATTTATATTCGTAAATTTATGATTAAACTCAGTTCAGGAAAATATTTCTAATTTTAGGTTTTGTTCTAATTTGAATTTTTAATTTCTACAGTGCTCGTAGCTTTAATTGTGATGAAAATAATGATAACGGAATTATTCGCATTTGCATACTTTTAGGGGTCGCTAACAAAACTAAAAATCAACAGAAATTAAATTGTTTTTATGCAAAAAAATTTGATTTTTTTCCGATATTTAAATTATTAATATCGAATTGTAAAACATGTTGTTATGAAGTCAAAATGACAATTATAAAAACGTAGATACATAAAATTCAAATATTTCTTAATAGATGCTTGGGAACGCACTATACATAATCGTATACATTATGTATTTACCTATGCGCTTATTCACACATATATAAAAGCTTTACAGAGAAATGTACTCTATTATCTCTATAAAAAATGGTTCAGAATTGATGTTAAAGTTCTGAGATTGTGATGTGTTGGAGTTTTTTAGTTGAAAATTGTTCGTCTCTAGGACGTAATAGGACTCGGGCTTCTAAGGGTAATTTAATAGGCGTGATAATTAGCCCTAACAAACGGTACGTGTAATGCAGAAAATTTTAACATTACTTCCGAACCACCCTATACAATATGTATGTATAGAAAAGATTAGTTTTATGGGAGAATTTTAAATAAAAACAAAATAATAAAATAATTTTCAATTGTTGTTTTTTTTTCTGTTTCGGCTTTTGTATATGATGTTCTCATTCTTCTTAATTAAATTTAATTAAGAAAAACTAAGTTAGTAGAACTTTTCACTGTATTTAAATTTTTGTTTTTAATACATCCATATATATATACTCGCACTATATATACATAATTTGACTATTTTAATTTAATAACAATGAATTTCTTTAATTCAAAATGATTTTGAATTTTATTTTGTATATTGTTTATATTTTTTCTTATTCTTATGATTCGCATTTAGTAAACTAAAAATTTAAATGGGAATTATAAGAATAGTATAACTTACTATAATTATATCTATATGCTTAAATCAATTATATACTTCACTAAATTTATTCATAATAGGAAAATGAGCTACATGATAATAGAAGAACTTTATATAGAGAATCTGTTATAAGAAATAAAATCTACTTTAAATGTATATACTTGAAAATAAATTAATTGGATTAAGTATGTATGTATATGCATTTATTCATATTACATTTGAATGAGAGGTATTATTAATAAATATTGCAAAGCAAGCAAAGAACATACAAAATAAATCTTTAGTTAGGCTCTTGTATTTAAAATATTGTTGTCTAATTAATTTGAATTTTTCTCATAAGTCTATATCTCACAACAAAAGTAAATATTTTTGAAAAATGGGGCAAATTCAACAATTTATAGAAATTCTCATGGATGCTATACACGTAAATTTATAAAAGCTAAGAGTATGTAATGCAATGTAGACAGTTGTATGTTTTCAGAAGTTGAAGACAGAAATTTTTTTAAAAAGGCACTTAAAATTTATTCCTCAAATTCGAATAATGAAATCTTATTTTTTAAATTTTGGAAATTGCAATTGAATCTTCAATTTAATTTTGTAATATTTTTGAAATTTTGTTTTTCAATATTTACACTTCTTCCTTAAAAATAAATTTTTTATTTTTTTTTTTCTATTGTTAAAATTCATGAAGTTGAACAAAACTTTCAAAATTTTATTTTGACAACACAAAATTTTCAGCTTATTAAATTATTCTTAGAAATTTAAATAGATGACTATATGGTACTAAGTTTTTACTCATTCATAATTACTTACCGTTTTTGTTACCTTAACATTTAACAATCCGTGAAAAATACTATTCAAATCCATAAGGAAATAAGTAATTTAAAATTAAGATGGAAGCAAAAATTCTGTAAAATCAACAGTGAAACTTTCACTGAATTGTTGCTCCTCAAATTTACTGTTACAATACTATTTAAGTTAACTAAATACTACAATAGTATTAGCTTAACTATCCCAAAATGTAAATATGAAAATTGACTGATTTTCATACTTTTTAAAAAGAGAATTAAAATTAAACCAAAATAGCATTAAAAACAGATTATTATTAAATAATATAAGTAGGTCTTGATTTATATTTTGAGATCGTACATAAGTTGGTGTTAAGTAGAAAATTGTTATGTAGAACATAATATGTAGTAAAACTAACCCTAATTAGTAATTCTACCGCATGAAATTAACATAAAACTAATTTATAATAATTTTAGTGGAAAAAACTTTCATATACTTATATTTGAAAATGCGCCATCGCCTAAGTACGACTTGTGCATAAAATTTTAATTAAAATCACGTCTTATGTATACGTGAAATAGAAATTTTTTATAAATATTTTGTATACATTTTTTGCATTTTAAAATATTCTTGAAGCGTAAAATTTTTTTAAAACCATATGCTAAAATAAAAATTTATGCTCAAACATTAATTGTAGGCTAATGAGCCGAATAGTTTACTAATAATTACATTTACCTCTATAAACTGTTATACACTCTATAAATAAAGTAATTATAAACAAATTGAAATTGTCATACCATATAAAAAAATCTGCCTAATATGAAAAATCAGCAAGACTTTGTTTATTTATCAGTAAATCTGCAAGATCTACTAATACTTTTATCATAGTAGTGCTCATAAGAACTAAGATTAATTTAAGAAATTAAAAATAATTAAAATAATATTTTTACTTTTCAAATATAAGATTATTTAGTTAAGCCTAATTAATTTTAATTTCACTATTTTTATAATAAAAAATATAGAAAAAAAAAATTTTATTTAAATATATTCTGTTATACACAATAAATTATTGTTTAGTTTTATTTTAATCACTCATTTTTTTAGTTATTATGTTTCGAGTGAAATGACCTCTATGTGTATACGTTAGTTTTATTTCCGCTTAATTTTTATATTGATATGCACGTCGAATTACAGTATACATTATATAGAAGTATAGGCATGACAAGAATTTTTATTACAAATTTTTGTGCACAATACTAGATATTTTTATGTATCAAATGTGATCCAAGAATTATAATATATATTTCGAATTGTAATACTATGTAAATACTGTTATCTGTTATATTATAAAATATTTGAAAAGTATTAAATAAATTTAGGCTTATATTGTTTCGAAATATATGGATATAGTATGTATATCCTTTTAAGAAAAAATTGCTTAAATTGTATAACAAAAATTTTTGAGAAGATTGCACTCAAGACTAAGATTATACTAAAGCAAGATTAAGCTTAGATTGAAGAAATTATTTTAAAGACATTTTTAATAGTGTTTTATACTTAAGGTCTATCAATTATTATTTAGGCAGGATATGTACAAATTTGATTATATAATTAAGATTTTAAATTATTAATAAAGTTAAATAGCAAGCCACTTGGACATTACCAATTTCTGCCTGTAATCACAGAAAAAATATAATATTCACGTATACATTAAAAAATTTGATTAATTTTCGTTTTTTAAGAAAAATATTTTAATTCAATTACCTTTTCAATATACACACAAATACATTTATGTTTATATAGTTTATACTCTTTGAATTAAGCCATAGAAGTAATTCCTAAAATTATTCTTATTCTTGTTCATGTCACGTTGAATATAAAAACCTTGTATAATTATATTGTGTTATAAAATATTGTTAACGCAGTAGCACAGTTTTTTCTATGATTTATATAAATAGCTTTATTTCTAGAATTTTTTTTGATACATTTTAGTATCAGTCAATTTTCTACTATTTTTCTAACTCTGAACTAATGTTTATATTATAATGAGTTTAAGCTTACAAAGAATTACAATAAAATATTTATAATATGAAGATTAAAGAATACAACATAAAAATTTTATGAATTTAGGTCATCATTACCATGACAATATCAAGGTATTTTACAAAAAAAAAAAAAAAAAAGACGAAAAATCAAAAATAAAAGGGAGACACACCAAAAACCTACTTTAGATATGACACATAAAATCTAAACACACTCTGACATATAAAATGTCAAAATTTTTTTTTTCTTTCTATTCACTTTGTTTTTTTTTTTCACCAATTTTCTGTATATATACAATTTTATAATACACGATCATATTTTGTATTCTAGTGGAATTTATTACCAAACAATTGAATTTAATTAAAAAACAAAAATATAGGAAAAAATGGCTACACACAAATTGCTTTTAATTCATTCAAAACTTCATTAATATTTAAAGTTAAACTTAGAGAAAAATTTTTTTTTTTTTGTGTAATTTGGAGGGAAAATTATGGCTTTTTATTTTGTGTTTATTTTTTGTAATTTTCATTGTGTATGCCCTAACAGAGAAGATTTTCTCTTTTTGTTTTCTTTTATTTTTTATTCTTTTTGTTTTTGTTTTGTACTATAACTATAGGATAATATTATAACAGTAAAAGAGAAATGAAAAACATACTGTTATTACTTTCGACTTCAATAATTTATTCTTTAATTTTGTAAAATTACGCGGGAATCAGTACAACATTAAGTATAATATAATATTTAAGTACAATAATTTAGTATAAATATGTATAGATGTGTGCATAATTGTATAATAATATATACAATAAATACCTTACGAACGGCTGCAAATATTCACTGAATGCATTTAAGTACATACATACTAATTATTCCTTATTTATACCATAAATGTAAAAAGTTATACTCGTACCGCAAGATAGAACACTATAGTTCCTATATAATGTATAATATGAGATGCTTATATATAATAGAAACTGTAGTGAAATTGGTTAGAGGCACTTTAGAAGATTTCATACTATCTATATATACAAGTGAATCTATATTATGGTTTATAACTATATATAAGTGAAAATGCACGATTATGTGTGATCTTCAATTTACGAATATATTATCTACATTTTCCAATTTTATTTCCGTAATTTTCTCATATATCTATATATATGTGCACAATATATACGTGCAAATTCAGTATTGTAATACATACACACGCGTACATATATTACACTTTAATGAAGTAAATTTTCATTATACGTGCAATTTTAAAAGAGAAAAACAATCACAATTGATGTTCACATTATAAACAAAATTATTAAAATAGTAAAATAATGATCATAAGGGAAAATTTGTTATTAATAATGCTTGTAGGTATGTACTTACTATCATCAGTGTGTATAACAGCTATATAAATTGCATGTATAATAAATATATATAGAATATATAAAGTTTTTAATGTATACAACAATAAAATAATGAGAATTTTTTTAACTATATTTTATGAAACTTTTTACAGAAGCTTGGCAATTTATACGTTAGGTTTGCAATGGTAACTTTAAGTAGAAAAACATAAAATGAAGATCGAAAACACTTAAGATTAGATTTATTTCAGTATTTTTAAACATTAGTTTAAGTATATATGTACACAGAATGTGTAGATGTAAAGGTTAGTAAATAACTGTTATACACTATACAGTTATAGTGCTCATTATTATTTTGTAAGCAATTGTTTTTATTTGCCATATGTAATTTCTTTGCTTCATATGTAAACATGTTTGTATGCTTGTAATCGTGTATGATATTTTGTAAAATTAAAAAAAAGCAACTGTTATACATAATACTAATGTAGGAAAAAGCACAGAATTATATATATTTCCTCCTAGGACTGATTTTAGAACATTTTGCATGTGTAGAATTCAAGATGTATAATACTCAAAACAATTAACAAACTTCTCACAATTATTCCAGAGTAATTTGAAGTGCTACTTCTAGTTAGCATATATACTTGGTATTTTCAAACATGAATGGTAATAGCACTTCAACATCTAAGGCACTTCAACATCCGTTTTTAAAATCTTTCTGGCCCAATTTAGTTTTCTAAATAATGATAACAATTTCATTATTTGCTTAAATATTTTGGGTTTTTTGAAAAATGCTCTTTTGTGCAGTTTTACGCTACAAATTAAATATTCTCATTACATACTTAATATATCATACAAATAAATATTCAGAAAGAAAATTCTTTTAATGGAATTTTATAATTTTCATAGAAATTTATAATTAGAATGTTTTAATACTATAAGTGTTATACACAAGTATTTTGTTAAGTATCGTAATATAGTGTACTCTTTAAACTTTTAGTGTATACAATAATATTATTCAATAGAAATCGAAAATTTATTTTTATTAGAAAATAGTTTAACATACAAATGGAATCACTAATTTTCAAATTATACTTTTAGATTGACGTAATATGAAATTTCTTGGTAAATACACAAATATATGTATGTATGTGTATAAACATTGTGTAAACATGCATAAATATTTGATATTGGATTTGAATATGTTATTGAGTATATTGATTTGTTTACTTTCTAATCATATTATACCATAGAATTACAAATTTATTGAAATATTTTTGAAATAATGTTGAAAAAAATATTACCAAACTATTATTAATTTAATTCTCTGACAGCATTTACCCTATATTTATACCCTATATTTACCCTATATACATTTTACCCTATTTCTTTATAATTTTTTAATATGTTCTTTCAAATATCGAAAATTTAATCAGACCCTACAACAATATCTATGCACATCTCCAAAATTAAAATCCTTTAAAACGGACAACCTTTATACATTTTGGTTGATGAAGGACTAAAAATTTCAAGATCTTGTTTTTAAAAATTCATAGTTGACGTCAACAATAAGACATAAATACTATTTAAATACGATCTCTACTGTATTATAAAATCTCTATTCATTTTCAATTAAAAACTAAAATAGAATTTTCATAAAGCCATTAAGCTACGAACTCTTTCATCTTGTGTGCAGATGAAAATTTTATGTAAATAAAAAAATTATAAAAGATTTCTAGCTTAATTTCAATTATGTACCACCCATTGAGAATTTCCTCGGTTACAAATGAATAAAAAATCTAATATTTTCCGTATGTCCGCATGTATATATGTACATACAACTTATATGTCAACACAAGGTTAAGATCCGTGACATTTCATTTAGAACAATATTGTGCGTGTAAAAAATATTTATAAAAAAAATTTTTCTTAAAGGTATATTTTGTGTGTTTTTAACAAAAATAAAAAAAAACACTTTATTATTATTTTTATTTAAATACAAAAATAACATAAAAATAACATAAAAAAAATATTTTTGGCCTAGACCTAATTCTTAAAACAAAAAATTAATTTAGTATAACAAAATGATTATGTCATATTATAGAATTCTAAATTTAAGAAAATTCTCAAAAAATTTTCTGTTTTTTTTTCCAAAATAATGGAACAAGAAAAAAATCCTCCATATTTTTTTTATAGTTTTCGTACACGTCTTGACGTCTTTATAAATTTTTTTTTCTTCATTCCACAATATGTTACACATAATTTTTAAAATCTCCGAAAAAAATAATTTTTTTGTTTGGTTTTTCTGATAAATTTAAAAATAAAAACCAAAACAAGTTGTTGTATAAGAAGAGACGATCCAAATCACTCGTTTCTATTAGATCAAATTTTCAATTTAGAACTTAATAAATCTTAATTTTTAATGAAAATATGAGTGTGATATGAGGGGGGAGGGGGCGCGAATCTATAACCTCGAAGGGGTTTTTCGGTGAAAAAAATTTTAAATTGATCAATAATTTAAAAAAAAATTTTTTTTTGCTTTTCTTTCTATTTATTTTTCCATTTGGAAAATAAACACTAAAATATCAAATATTGAGGAATTTTTTTTTTCATTCTGACTTTTTTTTTTTGAAAATTTGCCAATTAATTTAAAAATTGCCTTTAAAAATGAGTTATGCTCATATGCGAGGCCGTTCCACTGTTAAAACATGAGTTAGGAAAATCCGCCTATGTGCATTTAATTATGTTTTACGGAAATCCTGATAAGACTCTTATATAAGATCGTTGAGGAGTGGAAAAAGCAATTTTGTTTTTGCAATTATTTAATTCGATATTCGGTGGTAGCATTGATATTAAATTGAAAGCATTTTAACATTAAAAAAACCTTTATTTAATTTTTCATTAATTGGACTAGAAAAAATTGAACTTTAATGAATCTGTTATAAATTATAAAATGAGCACTTTTTAACACGTCCATATTTACTAATTTGAAACAGAATTTTTTTCTATATTTTACATTTCATATAGTTTTCAAAATTCTTATAAGACGTCTACCACATGTCTAAGGCCGATTTGACTAATTCAGAAATTAAAATTTTATTGCTGAATAAATCAAGTTGACGTTTTGTATTTGCATTTTGGTAGATGCCTTTAAACAAAACCATTTTGTTCAATACAGCTAAACAGAATTTTTTGTACACATCTTACAGTGGATACTTGGCAACAAATAAATGAAATAAGATTTTAAAATTTTTGGTCTGCCTGATATTTAAAATTGTTTTTTATGGCTAGAAATATAATTTTAAAAATTAATTTAATTTCCTTCCTTCTATCATTAAAATACTATGATGTTACTTATTTTAGAATTTAAAATAAATTTTATTATACTCATTGCAATTAAAAATATTTCTTCTACTCATGCACATTTATACATTTCCAAATACATATACGGTATATCATACTACAAAAAATACATTACCAGTTAATAAGGTGTTAATCTTTGTCTGTGGAATATATGAAAATATTTTTGCGTGCTATAATTATAAAAGTACTGAAATATTTTCTAATTTTTAAATTTTTTTATCGTCTCAAACTTTATTTATATAAAAATGAAAGAAAAACATTAATTTTTTTTTTAAAATAATAATGATGATCGTTTGTTTTAAAAACACCAGTTGTTCTATATGGAAATTATGCTTTCATATTACAAATTTGTATTTTAAGATTTTCAAATAAATTTACTGAAGAGAATGTGTGTATCTAATGTGTATTTTATAAATAAATTTGTTGAAAAAATAATCTTTTTAAAAATTAGTAGTAAAAATAATAATGGATTTTTGTTTAAATATTCTTTGTATGTAATAATTTAGTAAGACACTTAAAGGCTATTATGGAGGCTATAATGTAAAGATAAATTGATCTATGATATTTAAGATGTTGAAAATTTTAATCAATTAAATTGATTATGTTATTTATTATTTTATCACGAAATATAGAAAAAAAATTTAATTTGAAATTACTTTTCTTTTATTATATTTAAATGTTATACAGGTGTGTATATAGGTGGAATATTCCATTAACGATATAGGAATTTTCTTATTATAGAACAGTTGAAATGTCTATGAAGCATACACTAAAATATATTACTAATATTTTAAATATACTATGAAGCTCTTCTGAACATACGTGGCCCAGTTTTGAAATAATATTAAGTAAGATAACTCTAAGTATAACAGATAGCAGATAATGGTAAAATTATTTCGAAAAGACTATGTAACAATGATTTAATTAATTAACATATATTTAGACGGTCTTTAAAAAATAATCGAAGAAAATAAGTGTTATAAAAGGATGTTATACCTACATATACTCGTAATATAATTTGAATAGAAAATTTAATTTTTTTGAAAATTTCAGTAAATTTTCTTATAGTCGTATGTTTTAATTAAATATTCGTAAATTTTAGAAAAAATTTAAGAATTTTAGAATACAGAGAGCATTAATAATTTAAGAAGCATTTTACAAAATAAATATACATACATATAAATATTAAAATTTCAATTATGTAAAATTTTTAACACTTATATCAAAACAAAATTATTCACATAATTTCTCATAATTAAAATAATAAAATTTATTTGAAATTAAAAGTTATTATAATTTTTACTTAGATACTTAACTAAAAAATTTAAGTGGGCTTTCTCACCTGGTTGTCATTTTTTTTGTATACGTTATTCTTATATGGAAAAATGCGCATAGGTGTAAGCATTTAATGTATATAACATAATATGAAAAATTATATTTCGCCAGTTATATGTTTAATAGCTTGTAATTTAATATATACAATAAAATGAAAAAAAAAAATAGAAATTTTTTGTTATAATAAACATATGCTAGATGTATAGAGGTTAAAATACACATTATATAAAATTTGTATATACATACACATGTACACATACATATATTTGTTTGTATAGAATAAAATACGACTAAATCTAATAAACTATAATGCATTCTATGCTTAAAGTATACCTTAAAGTATATACATATATGACAATTGTTACAGTTTCTGCATGGTAGATCATTTATAAAAAAAAATATACTAAATTAACAAAAAAAATATAATTATAGTTAAAATTTTCCTGCGGTAATTTTTTTAATATTTAACATACATATAAATGTACATTATGTGTATAATTGTTAAGGCTTATGACGGCAATAGAATAACTTTTACAAAAGCATAGTTGGATACGCGTGTAAATGACATACACATACAATTTGAAGATATAGTTACTTATTTAATGGATATGTATGATTGTCATATACTTACGTATATAACGTTTAATTAAATATTATGACATATTGAACGCAAATAACTTTATTTAAGTTTAAAAAGCTTAAGAAAAATATTAAAATTGTTAAATGGTCGTGAAGCTCTAAATAACATTCTATACCCGTTCAAAGCTATTTATAAGCTATGTTTAACATATATGTAATTACAGCCTCAAAAGTAAACATACATACATAGGTATATGTTATACAATTTCGTTTAGTATTAAATCATTTAAAGCAGTAAAAAGTTCGCTGTGATATGGTCACTTTATTTTCAGCGTCTTATTATAAAAATCTTTGTTGTTTTTTTTTAGTTTTTTCTTGTCTTGTTAAGTAAAACTAATAAAGTCACAATTTTTATTTGAGTTTCTCATATTTAATTATTATTAAGGATTAAATTTCATACAAAAAAAAATTTAATATAAAAACGTAAACTATTCCGTTTCGCTACTCTAAAAATTTTAATTTTTTTTTTAATTATTAAAAAGAAAAACGAATTCTTAAGATTAAGTATGTGGAAAATTTGCAAAATATGAGTATATATTTTTGAAAAATATTTTTGTGTTGTTTTTTTCGAAATGCATCATATTAATATATTCAAGCATATAGTTTAAGATCTCGTTCACCCACCAACTAAGTTGACGAGACCTTAAACTATGTGAAACTTCATTTTAGCGTCAGTTAATCAATTGAATGCCATATTTAAAAATCATATAAGGTGGAAATTTTATAAGTCAACTTTATAATCTCTTTCCTCTCTTTAATAGCTTTCATAGTCGATCATTTTTAATTACGATTATGTTAAATTTTGTCTTCCAATTCTAAACTCTAATAAATTTCAAACTGTATACCGAAGCTATTGTTTTTCATTTGAAATAAAATATGATTTATCGAAATGACTGGAATTTTTATTTATTTTTTGTCATACCCAAAAATTTAAATATTCTCTCTCAAAAACAAAAAAATATATTTGCAGGTATATTGAACATTCTATACCCTTAATTTACAATTTCATATATTAAATATTCGTCCTTGAAAATTGGGAAAAAAAAAATTAAAGCAGACAGTAGCGATTATACAAAATTGTTTCTAACATAAAAAAATTTACGTACTATATGTACTGTACAAACAACAATAAAAGCTTAAGATAATTCAAAAACAACAATAATAAAATGAAAGCACTCCTTGACTTCTTAGATGTTAGAAATATATATTATGTATGTTTTTCTCTACCACACCTTTTAACATTTTCACCATTATAATATCATAAAATTTAAGTTTAAATAGCATTGAAGATTTAAAAATTTTATAGCACGTACATATATCATTATTTTGTATATCATCCATATGTATGTATGAATGTCTGAATGAACACAATTAAAATGAAGATCTACATAACAAACTGTTATATGTATATAAAATGTATGCACATTCTTATATACTTAGATTTCAATATTCAATATTAGATCGCAATTTTTTCGTTCCTTTTTAAAATTTCGATCTTGCATAGTTTGCTTCATCTTTTATTCATTATTATTTCTTTAAATTTGTGTTAACACTTTGTTAACATTTTAATGTATTAAAATAAAACTATTGTTCTATAATTAGAAGATTTTAAAAAAATTACAAAAAAAAAATTACGTCAACACTTAAATAAAAGTAAAAATTGAAAAACGTCAAAAAAATAAAAGTAAAAATTGAAAAACAAAAAAATTGTCGCCAACACAATTTTTTTTTTTGTTTTTCAATTAACAAAAAATTTTTATTTAATTTATTTTTTCTTATTATTACTATTATTTTTATTTATGTTATTTACACCTACCAATTGTACAAGTTTTAATATTCCAGGTAATGTTTTAAAATATTCAATATTGATACGAATTCCAGCGGTAGCATTTTGTCCTGCTGGTGCACTTGCTGTTGTTTTCGGTTGTTGTTGAATTGTAATTACTGTTTCAGTCATGATGATTTCTTATTTTTAGTTACTTCTATTAAATTATTTTTATGTGTTTTTTTTTTAATAATTTTTAAATATTTTTATTAATATTAGTTTTCTTTTAAGTTTTATTCTAATTGTCGCAATTAATAAATTCCGATTGGAAATTAATTTATAAATTAAATTATAACACTTATAAAAAACAATTAAAATTTTATAACAGAAAAAAAATGTACCGGATAATTGAAAGGAGAACAACAATCGTTTTTCAAATCAATTCAAAATTATTGCTTGAAATCAAAAAAAAAAATAACGAGAAAAAATACAAAAAAAAATAACGAAACAAAACAAATAAAATTTTTTATTTTGTGTTTTTTTTTATATAAAATCGTTGCGCAAAACGTTAGAGCATTAAAACGTATCCAAATTAAACGAAAGCTACTCAACAACTAAATTTTTAGTATTTACTTTTTACTTTATTTTTCATAGTAGCTAGCTCTAGGTATTTCAAAAAGCGCCAAGTTAAAAAGAAAAACAAAACGAAAAATAAAAACACAAACAAGCGATATTTTTAACGGTTTAAAAAAGTGCGCGCATATTAAATTCATTTTTTTGTTTTTCTGCTGTTATTTTACTTCTTACCAACTACAAAACTACAAATTTACATTTTGAAAAGCAGCATTTTATCGCGTCAATTTCTTTTAATTCATTCAGCACAAAATTGCCTTATTCTTGTTGTACACGAGATATGCCATTGTGCATAACATATAGTAAAACTAGGATCTAGTAGTAACGTCGGTAACATATTTGCTACTATTTTTCATTCAACACTATTATTTGGAGAACAGACCAATTTTATATTTGGGCCAGATTTAGCATAATTGTAAAATGGATTTTTAAAATTAAAAGTTTTTGATATTTATAAGTTTCTGGAACATAGAAACTTATGTGTAAACATAATTAACAAAATCAAACCATTTTCTATAACTGCAAAAATATATGATCGAATAACTTATTACCTACGTTGGTATGCAAAGATATTATGTATTACAACAGTTATAAAAAGTTACAAAATTAGAATTTTGATTTCAATAAAACAAAAGTAAAAATTTTTATTAGCATTTCACGATTTTCTAATTATGAATAATTAATTAAGTTAACTGTTATTATAAAATACATTTAGAATTTTGAACAATTCCGGATTAAATCCATCCAAAATTGGTTGACCTTTTTGGTATTCACATACATCATAAAGATTAAAAAGTGGTGTTTGGAACCAAATATTTTTTGTTTCATTTGAATCGCTAAGATTCGTGGTGTTTAATTGAAAAATACCAAAGTGAAATTGTTTACCATCAGTATGTATACTTTGCACTACAAGAGGTTTTTCTAAATCCTTAGTTTTATTCCCATACATCATTGTTGCTTTAGTGTATGCAGCTGCAAAAGCCTTTAATAAAGTTCTTCCTTGAAGTTGATTAGTTTTTACGGGTGTTTTATATAAATTTGTAACTTCTTCTGGTGAAAAATGTGAAAAAACTATATGGGGAAAATAATTTGAAATTATTCCCGTAAAAGGATTAAGTTCATTTTTTGGTATTTGAATTTTAGGTAAACCAATTGTAAAATTCATAGGAAATATATCTGGAACATTTCCTTCAAATGTGCCTGAAAACGGTTCTATAGTTGTTTTGCTTAGTAATAAACTATCTGCTTTGACATTTAATCTAATTAAATTATCATTTTTCTGTAGGAAAACTTCAAAATATGCATCATTTACTAGTTTATTTTGTTGACTGATATTGGATGCAGCTAGTTTTTCGCACTCAAATAAAAGTTTTGAAATTAATAGCTCACATTTCCTATTTACTGGAATTCCATATATTCTTGGTAAATTGTACATGGGTTTTCCAGGTACTTTAATTTTTGGCAACTTTTCTTGATAAGCATCGAATACACAAGATGCCAAAATAGCACGATGAATATTTTGTTTTGTTGCACTTGAAATTTCTGTTTTTTCAATTGAACTCGATATTTTTTCTGGAAGCTCATCCACAACTATTGAGTTTGTAATTATTTGCGCTTGTGACAGTCCTTCTACTAGAACATTATCATTGCCAAAGTCATGACAATCAACATAAGAACTGGTGTCGATTGGTTTTTGTTTAAATAGTTCAAATTCAACGAATGGTCGTTTTAATCCAATTACCTCTTCTGGATCCTTAACTTCAATGCCATGAGCTTTAAGTTCTTCAATAGCTCCAGTTGAACGAGCAACTCTTTTACCTTGAACATGCCAATGCTTCTTAAACATAAAGCCAATGTGCTGAGCACAAAGTTTGGAAGTTAACCTCATGCTTTCTAAAAAAAGGAAATGTTAAACATTTTTAATAACAAAGTATGTTTTGAGGTGATTCTTACCTGAATATTAAATAAATTAACAAAACTTTTTATGTAAGAAGCAAGAATAATACAAACATAAAATAAACACTATATGCAGCTATAATCTTTCCACACTCGCACTTTTTCCCTTCAACCATTCTGGTTATTATTTTTAATTTTCAAAAACATCTGTTAATGACAGTTTGATCAAAATATAAATTAAGCAAGTAATATCAAAAGATTGTTGCTGAGAGTTTGAGCACTACTGTTATTACGTTCAATCTAAGCGCTTTATCACATCGCGGCCTTTTTCTCGAATTTTTTGAATTTATCATTTGTGAACTTTTGGGAGGAAATAAAATTGCAAAGTAAATAAACATTAACTAATGAAATTTCAATAGTTTGTTTGTTTAGTATTGAAAAGACGTCAAGCGTAAAAGTTTTTTTTTAGTATTGAAAAGACGTCAAGCGTGAAAAATTTTGCAGAAAATTTAGAACAATTTAGAACAAACGATTCCCAACATTTTGAACATGGCTAAATTAAAAGTTTAAAAAATTATTGTTTTCTTTTAAATTTATTAGCTCCTGGAGAAAAGTTTGAATACTGCCAAAGTTGGGAAATTAACAAAATTTTTAGTTTTAGCTTAACAGTTTTAGCTTTATTTAAACTGTCTATTCTGTTAAAAAAAACTTCGGCCGCTCTCACAAGTTTTAATATATCTAATCGGTTAAGTTCTTATAGTTAACTTAGGTTAAATGTTTTTAGATCAACACTGTGAATTTAAAAAAAGAAGTTCCACTAATAAAAATATCTATTTGCAACATTATATTAAAATTAAAAATTGAAATTGAAAATTAAAAGAAACAAAGCAAATATTGTCAAAATTAAATTAATCAAACAGTTGGAACAAAGTAACATTATTTTGCAACAAATTCTGTAAAAGTACTGTGGCTTTTAGCGGTATCATAAAAAAACTACACTTCTGAGTAGAACATGAAATCTACTTTTCACTAAAATCCTCTCTGTTTTTAAATTAAAATTACAAAATTAAAAACTGTTCTCTGGTAATTCACTTAAATTTATAATAAAGTTTTAACTGTTAATTATACAATTAACTATGTAAATATTCATGAATTTCAAATTTTATTTAATAATAAAAATTAAAAATCAAATATAAATCTATTAAGAAAACAAATTTACGCGCAATATTGTACTTCGAGTCTTGCCTAAGTTTTATAAGTTTTGTATTTTTGACAGTTCAATAAAAAGTGCTACCAACTAAACAACGATGTCTCTACTTCCTTTCTTCCGATTGAGTTCTCTCGGTGTAAATTGTGAAAAAATTCACAAAATAAATTTTAGGTAATCAACTGTTTTATAGTGAAAATTATTTGTAAAATTAATGAAAGTTATAAGATTTTTTTGTAGCAATTGCTATAATGCCAAAATTATATTTTACAAGTTTAATTCAACTAAATATTCGGCTCATAAGTAGTTTTGTAAACATTAGTATTGTGTTTCCTCCTTTTATGTTTAATTATGTATTAAATTTTGCTATTGTATTTTTGATTTGAAACAAAACCATTTCAAAGTG
Organism: Condylostylus longicornis; assembly: GCF_029603195.1. NCBI lineage: Eukaryota > Metazoa > Arthropoda > Insecta > Diptera > Dolichopodidae > Condylostylus > Condylostylus longicornis. The sequence goes on from NW_026577982.1 coordinate 6,196,040, forward strand.
ATTGAAATTTTAATAATGATTTGTTTTTTATTTTTAGCAATGGTACGTATGAATGTTTTGGCTGATGCATTAAAATGCATCAATAATGCTGAAAAAAGAGGTAAACGTCAAGTTTTGCTTCGCCCATGTTCAAAAGTAATAATCAAGTTTTTGACTGTAATGATGAAACATGGTTATATTGGTGAATTTGAAATAGTTGATGACCACAGATCCGGCAAAGTAGTTGTTAATTTAACCGGTAGATTAAATAAATGCGGAGTCATTTCACCCAGATTTGATGTTCCCATAAATGATATTGAAAAGTGGACAAACAATCTATTACCTTCACGTCAGTTTGGATATGTTGTACTCACAACTTCGGGCGGTATTATGGATCACGAAGAAGCCAGAAGGAAACATTTAGGAGGAAAAATTCTTGGATTTTTCTTCTAAGATTAAGTTAGACTTAAAGAAAATTTTTAAAAATAAAAAAAAGTGAGTGTGAGGTGAACACGTAAATTTAATTGTTTCATTTAGAAATCATTTAACAATTTGAAACATAAAAGGCAAAAAGAATATAATGAAATATATTTAAGAAAGTGAATCTCTTAAAATGTATTCCGGTTTGACCCTGCATAGCAAGTGAGAATTCGAATTTTTTGCTTAATTTTATATTTAATTCTAGGTTGGAAAATAAACGGCGAACTGCATACATTTGCTTAAGTTCAAGTCAAAAACTTGGCCGAAGGATTTAAGTTTTGGACTTTCCTGTAACTAGTTAAGATTGGGAAGAATTAAACAAAGTAGATTGTGTAGTCTTTTAAGAGATATAAAAAATTAAAACTGGCATTTTTGGTATACAATATGTAGACGATGTAAATGTACATGAATATTAGGATGACATTTTTTATCATTTGTCAACAATGCATACATGACATTAGTGGAAAATTTAGCCGCCAAAAATTTATATCAGCCGGCTTCAATAGCCACTTCAATTTTCAATTTAATTAACAAAAAAATTTGGTTTGTTCAAAAATTTATAAAATTTCAATCGAGATTTTTAAATTCTTTTAAGTCAATAAAAGTAGTATATTTATTAACTCAGATGCTAAATTGTTCCAGAAATTGATTTTTAAGTTAAGTGTGCGAGTTTTTTAAAACAAAGAAAACTTTTGTGGAATAAATATTTTTTAAGGAGAATATTACAAAAGTACATTGTATGTAAATCCTAGATGTATATTATGTACAATGTTTGTAAATCAGTATAAAAATATCCATACCTGGAAAATTAAAATATCTAAAATGTAATCCTTATAAAAATTATAAAAGGATAAACTTGCTGAGGTACAGATTATTTATGGCAATTTATTTATATATTCACATACTGTTATATTATATACATATACATATGTGTATTATGTTACTTCAGGTAAGAATAGAAAACGATTTAGAATAATTATTCTTTTATAAAACCATTTTGAAATTCTTATACAGAAGCAAGTTAAACGCAAAATTTTATGAACAATTGTACTTAAAAGTTTGACTTTAGTATAGGTAACCTTCCTATAACGTTTCACTCTCACTTCGTTATTTCACTTAACGTAGTTTTATATTTTCATACTATTTCCCATTTCCTATATATAGCCTTGTTCTTTTAATATCATTTCCTGATGTTTACAAGAATTGTTTTTGGAAGAACAAATGACGAATGAAGATTTAAGTTTGTAAGAGAAGCAATCATGTTACTTTAGCGGTAGAAATATTTCATAAACTTATGATTTTGGTTTAGAAATATCACAATAGAAGAGGATCGATACAGCGAATGAGTAATATGTATACATAATATAAAATAAAATTGCTGCTTAAGCTAATTTAATTTAATTGTTTAATTTTATAATAAAACACCTAACTTACATGGTAAAATGCTATTTCTCCTATTTAATTTTAGGCTCCAAACCTTTTTTAACGTTATCTCAGTTCCTGTAGAAAATTCATTAGGATTCACTGTATATTAGGAATCACTATATATAAAATAGGTTTACTTAAGTAGAGAAACTAAGCAAATAATCTAAAAATGTATAAAATAGTAAGAAGGTTTTTGTTTGCATTTTCGTAATCTAATCAACATTTGCACTACTGTGTGTAGAATAAATACCATGCAGATGATTCTAGTCAGTACAAATTAATAACAAATAACTCGATGATTTTCATTACAAAAACCATAAATAAAAGTTCAAAATTAATATTTTTTTTTTCAATTTATTAGTTTTCAATTTAAATTTTTTTTCTTGTTTTTGTTTAAATTTTCGTTTACAATCTATTTTTATTTTTTTTAAATCAGTTTTTTTTTTGTTTTTTGCATTTTTGTATATTTTACATTTAGTAAGTAGTTTTTTCTCTTTTGTATTTTTTTTCATAATAAATTCATTTCCATTTTCTTTTTTTTTATATTTTTATTTATAATGATTGTTTTTCTTAAATTGAAATTTTCTTTTCTAAAGAAATAAAAAAATTATTTTTTTTTATTTTTTTAAATTTTTTTTTTTATAAATACAAAATACTAAAATTTTAATATTTTCTTTAATTTCTATGCTAAAAAATATATTTATATTATATATTTATTTTTATTATAATTCAAATTATAAAATTAATATCCTGTTTTAAATTTAGTTTAATTTTATATTATTTTAATTATTAATTTAATATCCTAAGCATATTATTTAAACAATATAAATATTGTTTTTAAAATTACTTTCTATTTACAATTTATTAGAAGAATTTTTTTATTATTTATTATTCAATTTTTTTTTTTAATAGTATAGAAAATAATATGGAAATTTTAAATATTACAATTATTTTGTAGTTTAAATTTCGTGTTATAGCAAAAATTAAATTTAATATTACAATATTAAGAGTTTTAGCGCATAAAAGAAAAAATCTGCTAAATTTAATCTGGGAACTAAATCGATGTGATAGATAAAAAGAATTTTTCTACTATTGGAAATTAATAAGAATTAGCTAAGTTAAATTTTTTGAAATTATCGAATTTTTTAATAAGTTACAAGATTAGTTCATAATAGAGTAAATTGAATTTTTTTAGCTGATTACTTAATTAAATGTTGTTTCAATATGGCGCATATATTATTTAATAAAATGTTTTTATAAGATATTTAAAATAATAAATTCACATCGATTTCAATTGATTAAGGTGTAATCGATAATACAAAATTCACGTTGAATTGTTTTGCATTTCAATCGATATTGCAGTTAAGAAAAGCATTGTAAACTATTAATGTTCTCAACAGATTTCAATATTCCATATTTTAAAGTCTGAATATTTAAATGAAGAAAAAAAAAAACAAATATCACGTAAATAATAATGTCGATTGCAAAATTTTAACTGCTGAATTTGTTTTGTGTGCAAAATGAAAAATTTTGAAGAGGACCGGCATTTGACAATATCGATTACACCTTTATTTATCGTTTATGGTTATTAAATGATTTTTTTTTAAATAATTCATATCTTTTTTTAATTTGCGTAATTTTTTTTTTAATAAATTCTCAACTACAATTTCTATATATATATATACGTAGGTATATATATATATATATATATATATATATATATAAAATAATCGATTCAATTATAATTGAAATTATTGTATTTCAATTTTGTATAATAATTATTCTAATCATTTTTGAAATATACTTAATACTTTATTCTAAATTTAATGAATAAAAATTAAAATAAAAAAAAAAAAACAAAAATTATAAAATTTTGTTTTTTATTTATTTTTTTAATTTTTTATATTTTTATTTTACTTAGTAACATTTATACATTATTTATTTTAAAAAATAATCAGTCATCATTTTCTTTTCTTATTTTTTTTTGTTTTACATTTTTAAAAATTTATGAATTATTACAAAATTTTATAATATTATTAATTTACTTATATTATAACTTAAATCATTTTTCTTTTAAATAAAAAAAAAAATTAATATTAAAAAATTGCAATATGGCCTAAGTTTGTTTGTTTATTTAAGTTTTGAGAATCATTTTTTTAGTATAGTAATGCATTTTTTGTTTTTTTAATATTTTTACATTTTTGTGTTATTATTTAAAATTTTGTCAAATTAAATAAGAGAGTTTTTAAGATTTAAGTAAAATGAAAAATTTTAAATTAAAATAATTTGAATAAAAAATTATTGTTTAAGAATAAAATATTTTAATGAATTTATTTTAATTGATGAAATTTTTTTTTTAATTTTATTTATTTTATATTTAATGTGTAGGTATTTATTTATAATATTGAAATTTATTTAATTTTTTTTTAATCTACTTTATTTATTATACACGTATATTATAAAATCTTATTCATTTAACATATAACTATATAGTCGTGGTCGAATTTTTATTTATGCTTATGTATTGTATTATGTATAATTATTTTTAATAAAAAAAAATATTTACAAGATCGAAATATCAATTAAAAAAGAAATGTAAAATAGGCAAAATATTTTTAAGGTAACCGCCTGTAATATAAAGCAAATTGTCACCAAAAAATTTATTACTAACAGTAAAAAAAGGTTATAATTAAAATATTTATGTTTTATACCAGAATTAATTTGCATACTTCTGCGACCAATAAATCATATTTTATGTACGAAAGTTATAATATTTTATTATACAAATTTGAAACCATATAAATTTATTTTGATGGGAAAAGTCAACTTTTTTCTTAATAACAAAAATTAAAGTTTTATAAATTGAGCAGCTTAGCAAAAGCAAATTTGACCAAATGTAAAACTTTTAAGTTTAGCCCTATGAAATTTAAGAAGTATGCTTGCCCTATAAATCTTCTTTTTTTTTTTTTGTCAAAAACAAAATGTAAAAATAAAAATATGTCAGTTTAATTATGTATGTATAAATATGTTTCAATTAAAATATTTACAAAAGCGATTTTAAAATTACAAAAAAAAAAAATATTAATAAAAAAAATTTTTTATAAAAAAGAAAAATTAAGTCTAAAATTTTAAAAATTAAAATTTCGTCATTTAAAATAAAAAAATTTGTTTTTATATTTATTTTATATTTTTTGATTGAAAAAAAAATTTTCTTATTTTACTTTAATTTTTATAAATTTTCTTTTTTTTTTTAATTTTATTATTCTCAAGAAGTTTTTTATCACATATAAAAGAGATAATTTTTTTTTTATTATTTTTTAATTTAGTTATTTATTTCCTTTCTTTTTTTGTATTTTTAGATTTAATTACAATTAAAATTCCTAATTTTTGTTTTAAGTTTTAATATCAAAATGTTGCGAATCATTTTTATGCCCATGGGATTTTTGGTTATTCAAAATAAAAACAAAAAGTATGTACTGAATTCCTAAGTGATTTTTTAAAATATTTCGGCTCACAGCTTTCGAACTTCAATGCTAACGGCTAATAGTTTTGATTTTGAATGTGTGTATATGAGATAAATAAGTAAAATTTTGATTTCAGCTAAAGTCAGTATTTGGATTTTATTGATTATTCTTATTCTATTCATAAAACAGATAATGTTTTTCAATTTAAAAAAAAATTAAATTAATTAATTTTTATTACAAAATTTTATGGTGTTAACTTTAAAATAAATAATTTAAAAAAATAAATTAAGTATAATCCAATTATTTTTTATTAAAAATTTATTTTAATTAAATTGAATAAAAATCGAAAAAATGCTATTAAAATGCTATTAAACTAATTAATTAACACATTGTCCTTGGAATGAAATATTTTTTAATTTTGTGGCTATTTTATTAGTTATAGGTAGTAACTATATAGAATTTTATAGATTTTTTTAGAATTATATATTGAATTTAATTAAAAACGAAATTGAGTAAAATTTTAATTTTATACAATTTACATAAAAAAACGTGAAAACCACAATTAGTTTCTACATTTTACAAGTAATTATTGGAATTATAAAATTTAACTGTTCGAAAGCGATTTGAAAGTACTGTTGTTTTCTTATTTTAAACAAAAATGATTCGCAACATTTCAATACAATAAAAATTTTTGTTATACATTTGTTTGTATACATTTTTTTTAGCAATATTTTTTTGCATTTTTTTTTTTACAAAAATATTCAAAAACAAAAATTATTATTTTATTAATTTAAAACTTAAAATTAAAATAATTAAAAATGAACATTTATGAATTAAACAATAAATTTGCATTGAATTTGAATATATGAAAAAAAATAAAATAAAATGAAATTTATGACTAAATAAAATTTTTTTTAAAAATAATAATTACTTAAAGGTTAATTCAAATTTAAAAAAACATAAATACAATAAAAATAAAAACAAAAATACAAAATACTTTTACAAAAATATATTTATACAATTTTTTTTTTCATTTTCTAAAAACAATAATTTTTTTTTTTGTTTTTTAATACAATTTATTTTAATTTTTAATTAATTTTCTTAGAAATTATAATTTAAATGCAATTAATTTATTTATAATTAAAAAAAAAAAAGTAATATTTTTGTGTATGCGTTTTTTTTTATCGATTTAATTTTTTAAAATTCTGTTGACTGTCAAACAAATGATGAAAAACCTGGTAATGGTGCACGTGATCTCGCCATATTATTTACAATTATTTGACCACCATTTAAACTCATAACAGCACTACCTTCTGGCTCTGAATCTGTATAACTTGAATAATTTCTTACTGGTTTTTGTTTTTTCCATGATTGTCTTAATGAATCATTAACATTGGCATAATGATTAACAAATGAATGTGGATCAGAACGAACACTTTCATTTTCGCTTTCGGAATGCTAAAAATAAAGATATATTTTTATTATTATAAATTCAATTGTTAATTGAAAAATATAAAATCTTACTTGAGAATCAGTTGAACTAGCTTCAGATGGTTTTTCTGTTACACTACTATCATCTGGATTTTCATCATAACATTTTAAACTTTCTTCATCACTATGATATGCAACAGATGCTGGTGATGGTCTTGGTGGGCTTTTACCTAATGCTGCCGGTGGTGGTGGACGTGGTGCTTTTTTATTTAATGGACCTAATGTACCACGACCTAAAGTACCAGTACTATTTAATGTACCAGTACCAACTCCATGTCGAGATCTATATAATTCTAATGCAAGCTCTTGTCTTTCATCAATTGACATTGCCATTGATTCTTCTAATGTTTTTTGTGCTTCTTCTATAACAACAGTATAATATTAATTGCAATTTTTTGTAATGGTATATAATAATGAAATAACTTACGTTTATATTTATAACTTTTACTTTTAACACAAAGTACTGCAATAACCATAATTATAATAACAATTGATGTTGCTGCTAATGCAACCATAAACCAAGTTTGCCGATAAAATGGTTTATGTTGTAAATAACCATATTCCAAATATAATTTTGATGGTGTTAAAATTGAATCTTTTGAATATGCTGGATATGATATACCATATCGATTATATGCAATAACACGAAATGTATATGGTGTTGATGGCAATAATGATTGATAACTAACAATAAATTCTTGCATTGGTCCGCTTGTTGTACGTGCTATAGTTTCCCAACGTGCATCATCTATTTAAAAAATTAAATTTCATATAAGAATAAAATATTTAAAATTATATAGATGCTTAATGATCGTGAGTTAGAATGCCATTATGTACCTACGTATATAAAATTTTTATTAATAAATAAATTATAATATTATAAAAATGTTAACTAAGGTATTTAATAAATAAAATATTATGATAATATAAATAATATAAATAAATAATATTAATATAAAAGCTGAGAATTATTAGGAAAAGTTTTTATATACAGATAAACTAGTTTAATAGAAATTAAGAAATAATGTTAAAAAAAAGAATTTTAGCCAAGAAGTTAGTGGAAAGTACTCAGTGCTAATATTGATGTCACACCTTTTTAATTTTTTTAGGAGTAAATTTCAAATAATTTTCTAATGACCATTTGGATATTCATTAATTTGCTTTAGGTTAATTGAAGCTTAAATTGATTACACTACATAATGTAAGGCACAAAAATTAAGTCAGCAAGGTACTGCTTTCTTCATCAGTTGAAATAATTGAAAATTTTACAAATCTATTGTGGCCCGACTGCATAATAAAGTTGGAAATTATAAGTTAAATTGAAATGGGCTGCAAAAGTGAATATCCGCTGGTGATTTGTAAATTATTTATTGATCTAATATATTATAGGAGCCATTTACAGGTAATATTTCCGAAAAATGAACCTTTACATCGGAATTATAATAATACCATATCAATACACAATTCAGCAATTGGCAAAGCAATTCTGATCTTAAATCGATTACAATTCTGATCTTAAAGGAAGTTCAAACAAATAAAAAATAAGTTAATAAATCAATATAAAGTATTAAAATCTTTAAATAAATAAATAAAAATTAACATGAGTGAAATTAAATTAGTTTGTTAAATGAATGAATACCAAAATTATAATGAAATTAAAAAATGAATTCAATGTGCTTATTATACAATGGATTCAAAATTTTAGGTAAATTCCCAATTAAATACTTACAGAAATAACTAGGTTGCCTTTCTACTCATTGTTATAAAAAATTTAAAAGTTAGCGTATGGAAGAAAAGAAATATAAATTTTATTTTAATTTTAAAGTACAAAACCTACACCAAAACACCATTAAATCTTAATTGTAATAAAAAAAAAAACTAGAAAATCGGAATTTAAAAATAATATTTGAATAAAATTTCAAAATTCTTTTGCTATTAGCGCTTAGCATTGTTTACAAATACATAATAAGCGCTTTGAAATTTTATCCAAGAAATTTCAACAGAATGAAACTATAAAATTAAAATTCCATATTAATAAATATAACTACATTGTTTCTGAAACTAAAATACCGTAAAAATTTAAGATTTCTATAGAACTAATTCCTAAAACAAACTTACCTCTCTTTTTACATTCAATATAATAACCAAGAATTGGACCACGTCCTGATGGTCCATTTACCCAATGCATTTCAACACTTGATACAGTTTTTGATAAAATCAATTCTTTTGGTGCTATTGGTGATCCATCTTGTGGACCTGTTGTAACATTACCGCTAATTGCAGGGCCATAATCAATTGTTTGAGCACGTACGGTAAATGTGTATGTGACTTCTTCTTCTAAACTTTGAATTATCAGATTAGTGCCAGTGACTTTCTGTTTTACTTGTTTGCTAAATTCTATTGTAATTGGAAATTTAAAAAAAAAATTTTGTTATTTAAACAAGAATTTATTGTACTTACTTTCATTTTCTTCTGTTGTTTCGTATGTAACAAGATAACCTAAAATTTCTCCATTTTTCATTTTTGGTGGATCCCATGATACTTTTAAGCTTTGCATTGTTATATCTTCAAATTTTAAATTTTGTGGTGGACCTGGTAATCCTTGTAATGTTTTTACAGCTATCGCCGGTGATCTGGGACCATCACCAGCTGGATTAAATGCTAAAAGTTGTATTCTATACTCTGTAAATTTATCTAAAAATACTAAACTATGTGTTGTTGTAGTAGCTGGTACTACTTCAATTTCTTCTTCATGTTTTCGACCCTCTTCCAATTCTTGTGGTGAATCAATTACTAAATAGAAAATTTTATAACCAAGCAAATCACCGTTTTGCATATTTTGTTTTGGTGGTTTCCAACGCAATCGAACTTCTGTACTAGAAATTGGTGCTGCATCAACAGCTCTAGGTTCGCCAGTCGGAACAGCTTCACCTACATATACTGCTACTGGAGGGGTTTGCGGCCCTGTTCCTTGAGAATTGAAAGGTAAGACAATTATTTCGTAATTTCGGTCTTGTGTTAGATCTGCTAAAATAACAGATTCTGAAGTTATTCCCATAACATCTTGTTTTGGTGTTGCTTCCAAGCCAGTTGGAAAATCCGAAATAGGTTGATATAGGATTCTGTAACCACCTGTAGCTGAATCACCATTCCAAAGTGATTTTTCTAAAGGATTCCAATGCACTCTCACACTGGTTGTAGTTATTGGTACTACTTTTAAACCAGATACACCCTTTGATGGGGCTGCTGGTAGTGTACGAACAGTTATACTTTCTCTGCTGAAATCAGATGGACCTAGATCATTTGTTGCTTGTATTCTGAATTGATATGTTGTATGTGGTTTTAAATTGATGGCTGTATATGATGTAACGGTTGGATCTACTCGTTCAGGTAAAGATGTCCACTTAGTATCATCTTCTCTCATTTGAACTGTATAGTAACGTAATGGTGCAAATCCATCTCGACCAGGAGTCCAACTAAATGTAATTTGATGAGCTTGAATTTGACTACGTGATATTTGAGGAGCAGACGGAGCTTGCGGTCGATCACGATTATTAGTTGTATAAACTAGAACAGAAGCAGTTTTTCCCCAACCCAGTCGGGTTTGTGCTGTTACACTAAACATATAATACTTTTCGGACAAAAGTTGTGTGGCTCGAAATGTTCTATCGGAAGGTGGAAATTCTCGAGAATAATTTAGGTTCGAGCTTCCATTTAATGAATATGTTACTTGATAAGCTAAAATTTCTCCATTAGGCTCTTCTGGAACGTCCCAAATAATTCTTGCCGTAGATGTTGTAACATCTGGGAAAGATACATTTGAGGGAGCTCCAGGAGTATCCTCATGAGTTTGAACACGTACTGGTGGTGAGCTAAGTGCGCCATCCCCAAGTCTTGTATAAGCGAGTACTTGAATATGATAAACTACATATTTTTTCAGTTCAGTCAAAGTTGTAGTAAACGAAGAGTTATTTGATATAGTCTTATGTAAAACAAGTCCATTTCGACTTGAAGCACCATAAAAAACTTTGTAACCTTCAATTTGCCCATTTCGATGAGCTTTTGGAACTTCATTCCATCTTACGACAATGGTAGTTGATGATGTAGCATTTGCAGATACCCCAATCGGGCCAAATGAGGGCACTGCTTCTCTTGTTCTTTCTATAGCTTTTGGACTGTCTTTAGAGCAACCGACATCGTTACATGCGTTCATTAAAATTTCATACGCAGTCCATTCTTCAAGATGATCTAAAATATGTGAGTTCGCAGTGTGATCTTCAATCAAAACACTCATAGGAGCAGTCATTTTCTTGTCATTTGAATCAATTTGTCTGAATGTTATATTATAACCTCTTGGATTACCGAACCATTCTGTTTGCTGAAGTGGAATCCAACGTACTCTTAATTCAGTAGCACTCATTGCCCTAACAGTAACATTGAGAGGTGGATGCATAGGTCGGGCTTGTATAGTTTGAAAGTCTTTTGTAGGTTCAGATGGTTCTGATGGGCCTACTACATTTGTTGCTATAAGCCTTAATCGATATGATGTAAATGGGACTAATCCGATAACGGTTAATGTTGTTGCATCTGGATCATGTACTTCATATATAGTAAACCATGTTTGATTTCGAGCAGTTTGAGCTTGTACCGTCCATAAACTAATAGATGAATTTCCATCAAAACCGGGTGTAAATTGCAAAACTACTGAAAATGCTTCGATATTAGAGAGAGCAAGTTGTGTTGGAGCATGTGGAAGAACTGGTTCAACACCAGATTGTATTGTTGCAGTTTTTGCTGGACCTGGACCAACTTTAGTCCACGCTGTTATTTCAAACCAATAGTGTGTTGTTGCTTGAAGTTGTGTTATCATTACATTTGTTTGATTAGCTGTTAAATTTAATGATTTCAGTGTATCTGGTGTATCTTTCACCTGATATCTAAGTTGATAACCTCTTAATATACCATTTTTATTTCGTGGTGGTGACCATACAACCTTAACAGCTCTATCTGAAATATCCATAAAATTGAATGAAGCAACTTCATCTGGAACATCTTCCATTGTTTTAACTGGTATCATATCACTACGTACACCGTCACCAGGATCGGTAAAACATAAAACTGTAACATTATATGATGTAAATTTATCTAAACCATCTAATATTGCCGTTTGTTCTGCTAATGGATCAACTAAACTTGGTGGAACAGTAATCATTCTTGCTTCACATTCATATTCTTCACCCTCATTTATATCATATTTCCATGCTTGTATTTTATACCCCTGATTAATACCATTAATTTGTTGTGGATTTGGTGGTTTCCATGATACCTTAACTGCCGTTGAATTATATGGTACAACTTTAAGATTAGTTGGTGGTGCTTCTGGTATACCTTCTTTTGTTTTAATTTTTGCTGCTTCAGTAAATACACCAACACCCATATTATTATAAGCAGCAATTTGTACTGCATAATCTTTCCATGTTATTAGCTCTTGTATTAAGAAATTACGTTGTGCTTCATTTGTTATATTTCTTTCAGTCCATGGACTATTATTATAACCATAGAGTCGATATCGAATAATATAACCTAATATTTGACCATTGCGATGTTCTTCTAATGGAGGTTGCCATTGAACAATAATTTCTGATGATGAACGTGCTGAACCCACAAATCCTACTGGTGGTCCAGAGGGTGCTATTTTTTTTTTGTAAAATTTTAATAAGAAAATGTTAATTAAATATTTTGTTAATTTTAAATGCATAAAATATTTATTTGTTAATTAAATATAAAATAGTGAATTTATTATATACCTCTTTCAAGCGGTAATTCTACATTAGAAAGCCATTTTTTTTGTTACAATTTTTTTAGTTTTTAATTTTTTTAGTTGGTTTTTTTTTTAAGTTAATTTTTTTTTTATTTTGTGGGGGGAAAATATATATATTAGTTACGATTAGTAAAAAGTTTTAACAATAAATAAATGTTAATAAATTATTTAATATAATTTTAATACAAAATATTTGTTTTCTTTTGTATAAATATGAAATATTTTGGAAATGAAATAAAATGTTAAAATGAACTTAAAATTAGATAAAATTAAAATGAAAATTTGAATAAAGTTCATTAATAAAAATTCAGTGGAATTGGATAGGAGGGGGGAACTGGAATTGAGTTTGTTTTTATTTTGTTTTTCTATTCTAAAATTAATTGCAAGTATAACATGTGTGCATTTGCACTTGAAGAGTTTCTAAAATTAACATAGTTAGTGCATTATTAAAAAAAAATTGGTATTCCATTATGTTTCAACAATATTTTTAAATTTATTGGATTGGTTTTAGTATTTGGACTATTTAGCTATACATTTAATAAGCTACACAAAGTATATGAATAATAATGGTTATATGAAGGCACTATTGTTTTACGAGTGGTACATAAAATTTTATCCTGTTCTAAGGTTATGCCACGATATAATATAACAAGAGCTCAATAATCTTATTTTAGATATTAATTCCAATAATAAGTAGTTTTTGTTAGGTATACATCGTGTACATATATCTACAGGTTTTAATCTGTTATACACGTACACAACGTGTCTGTTGTATACGTTTACGTATTTAATCTACAGGTTGTTTTAATACGTAAAATTTACAAAACTAAACTTATACAATAATTTTATAATTATGAATCAAATATTTGAATTGTAGTTTTGAACATTCAAAAAATAAAATAATGTTTGCATGGAAGACTATATTTATGTGAAAACTATTTAAAAATTAGAATTTTGTCTATCTGGAATGTGTTTCATATGGACAATGTTCAAAACTCTAGAATATAATTGATCGTTTTGAGTGCTACTAGCTACTTATATATAAAAAATATTTAAAAACTGGAATTCTGTCAAACTGGAAAATTAATAAAAAACTAGAATTTCGAATGCCTGGAACTCCAATTAGGACTGCTGAAGAAACTAGAATTTTGTCTGTTATAGAACGCTGTTTATATGGAAAATATAGAAAAGTTAGAATTATGCCAGTGTGGAATTCAATTTTTGTGAGTTAATTTTAATGTTTGGCAAACTTAAATTTTAATTTTTATAGAAGTCGGCATTTAAAAGTTTGAATTCGAATTAAAGGGGTAAAATTGCAAAACGTGAGGCGTTTTGATTTTTTAAATGATATTAAATTAATCTTTAAATTAAAATAATTTAATTAAAAAATATTTAAGTAAAAAATTAAAAGTCCCCAAAATAGAAAATCTGATTAAGTTCAGATTGTTATAGAGTGGCAACTACATAAATATTGTAAGCGTATATAAATAATATTAACAAAAAAAAAATTAAAAAAATTTTAAAATAGGTGTAAGAAAAATTTTACATTAATTATCAACTAAAGTGCAGATTTTTTTTGGAAATTAACCAAATAATATTAAATAAAAAAACAAAAATTAAGTGTTAAACATAAACAAGTGTTATTTTTTGTTAATGAAGTATTGAGCTATAACAGATAAAATATTTTGTAAAACGATAAACTTACCTTCTTGTGGTAATTCAATAATATTACTAGCTTCAGATGGTGAACCTTCTCCGACACGATTAACAGCACTAACACGAAATTGATATGTGGTAGCCGCTTTTAAATTTGTTAATAAAATCCATCTACGGCTCGATGAAACATTACTTAATTCTGTAACCCAATTTAAAAATGGATCTGGTATTGGACCTGAAAATTCTCCTGTTACTTAATTTTTTTTTTTTTGAAATTTTGTTGTTTTTAACACGAAAAACATATACAAACACAAATTTATATAAATTTTACGCATAATTAATTATGTTATTTGCCAAAATTAAAAAATGTGAGAAAAAGAGTGCGATATACATATTTTTGTTTTAATTTTTTTTTTTTCAAATTACGTTTTGTATTAAGTACAGGATTTATTATTACATGTGATAAAAAGAGAAAAAGAGAGAGAGAGAAACAAAAAAATATAAAATTACTAAATTTTAATAATTACTGTGCTTTTGCAAAATGTAAAAAAAAATGTAAGCATGCAAAAATAATATTATTTTAACACTAAAAATCTATTTAGATGACTTATTATGCACAATTAATAATATTTTTAAAAAATCTTTAGGCCGATGAGTGATTTTGTATGAGATATTTTGAATCTGAAAAATATTTTTGTTGCATAACAATAGGCTAACACTATTTTCAATGTAACGCGAAAGGCTGCCTTGAATATTGAAACCAAAAATAAGAGGTTTAATTTTCAGCCAGCTTACAGCCAAAGGCAAAGTTGAACAAGTACGATCGCACATTTATTCCGTTCTACTTTAGCACAAATCTATATTGATTTAAGAATCTATGGTTTTAAGGACCGCGGCAGTAGGTGAACGCGTATACTATTATTAATAGGCGGTAACAGTAATACATACTATAAATACACTGTAAGCTCAATGGGTTCTTTAATCGAGAACAAAATAATAAGTCATCAACATTTTAAAACTATATTAATACAATAAACAATAAAAATTTTAATCATATTTTTCAACCAAAATAATAACCAAAAATAATACAATTCATACCTAATTCAGATACTTCACGTCTTTGTACAATAAATTTTAATATTGGACTATTTCCATCAAAACCCGGTGTCCATGATACATTTATTGCACGTTGTTGATTAACAGAATCAATACGTTCAGCATTAACATTTGTTGGTGCAAATGGTAATTCAATAACACTTAAACGTGCTGATCTTGTTTCATTACCACCTGGTGATGTTACAACACATAAATATGAACCAACATCAGCAGCTCTAACTGCTTGTATTTCTAATGTACCATCTGATTGTACTTTAATTCTTTGTGAATTTTGTATTGGTGTTTGTGTTTGACCTTCACGATACCAATTAATATTATATGGTACTGTTGGATCACTTGATACTTTACATTGCATTGTTGCTGTTAAACCTAATAAAACTGTTGTATCAACTGGTGGTTGAATTATTTGTGTTCGAACTAGTAAAAGAGAAAAAACAAAATAAAAAAATTAATTTTTATTTTGAATTTTTACATTAAATACGAAATTTAAGTTAATCAATTGATTAGTTTTATAATAAAATAAAATTTAATATAGACGGTATAATAATAATCTCTATATATATTTGTTTAAATCATATAATTACCTAAAACACTTAAATATGCTTCTCCAGATACAGTACCAGCTTCATTTGATCGAACACAAGAATACAAACCAGCATCACTTTCTCGTACATTTGATATTAGTAAATCACCAGAATCAAGAATTTGAAAACGGCTCGTTATTTCAACGAGTTTAGTTTCTATATTATATATATGTGTATATATATATATATATATATATATATATTGTAAGTCATTACAACACAAAGCATAATTGATAGTTTTTGTAAGTTTAAAATAGAAAGAGAAAAAATAAATAAAATATTAGTAATTTTAAAAATAAATTGTTGTAACTTTTAAATAATTAATATAACAATTAGTATAACAATTTAAAAATCTACAAATTTACAAAAGAAAACTGTCATTTTATTTCAGAAATATCCAGCACAATGAGTACTTTAACAAATTAAAATTTTATCCTTAATGCGTTTAAGGGTCTCAAAAATATGTGGACAACCGTATAAATAGGTTAAAATTTTTTAAAAAGAAGCCTTTAATTAATATTCTTTCAGTAAATTTCAAAATTTATATTGCTTCCATTCATATAACAATTAAATGGGAGCAATTTTTTCTGGAATAATTTTTCAAAAAAATTACAATTTAATTGAAGAATAAAATTTAACCTGTCCAATTAAAGACCTTTAATTTTTATTTTTCTTTTCAGAATACCCTATAATAGGGATATTTGATTCAAATTGACACTTTTAATCCTTTTCAAATTTAATTATAAATCATAAAGTATTATCCTTTTTAACGTATATATACGTAGGTAAATGTGAATATATCTTTAACAAAAAAAACAAAAAACATTTAATTTTAATCTAAAATTACACATTTGATTATGTGATACTTTAATTTTTTTTTCGTTTTTGAAAGGATTTACCTGTGTTAATCTGTACCTATACAAAAAATTTACTATGGGTATTGTTTTTTATTTTAGTATTCATTTTAAATTATACACATTACACAATCCTTTTAATTCTATACAATATAAAAATTGTATGGGTATATGTAAATGTGTCTGCTTTGAATAAAATGTGCTCCAAATGAAAAACTTTTTATATTTTTTTAATTTCTTTTCTAAATAGACTTAATAATTGTAAGTATATTGTAATACAGTAAAGTAAAAATTTAAGTGTGTAAATTTTGAAGTCATTAAAGAATACTCTGCTTTTAAATTATTAATTTATACACGATATTTTTATTGCTATTTTATTTGCAAGCCTTTGATATTTGAACTATATATGTTTTAAGAGATCTACATCGAGAATATAAGCCAAACAACTTTATAGTGTAAGAGAGCTTTTAGGGTTAGTAAAACATGAAAATGTTTATTTTCATATCGTCGGTTAAGAAGCAGAAAGCATTAAGTCAGGAAACTGTGTTTTGAGTAAATTCAATTTGAAAAAATCGTAAAATTGTAAAACTAATCAATTAATGCAATTCGATTCTTTAATTTCTGGATTTAGAAACTATATTCTGGATTTGCATGATTTTTTGCCAAAACAAAGATTATATTATTCTGATTTAATTCATCTTTGAAATCCGAATTCTCAAAAAATGCCCTTAGTGCTTTCTGCTTTTTAACCTACGATATTTTCTTTGGGATTGCGTACTAATTGTTTTTGAAATTTAATTGCCTATAATCATCATTTTCATTATTATTTGAAAATGAAGTAACTGGTCATATGCATCAAGCATTTTTAACTTATGGAAGTCAACTTAATGAAGATTGGGTTTTTAATAGGTTTTAAGATCTATTTACTATATGAATATGCTCATATCATAATATGTCACACTTTAAAACCGGTTTCCTACCTATAAAATGCTTTCATTATTATAAGAATTTGTGGAGTGATTAATTTATTAAATGTAATTATTGCTTCAATTATTATTTGTAATTGATTGAAATTTTGGGAAAAAGAACTACCTGTTTATTAATCTTTGTATCTGAACTCTGATTTTTCGTATTATATTCTCTGCGTTAATTTTTTGAACGCAGAGAATTATCCCGAAAACCACAACAAAAATATTTTAATCGTCATTTTACTGTACTCTTTTTATTTCAAAAACAAAAAAAAAAAAAAGAACTAAAAACTCAGTTAAAAAAAAAATGAGAATATCAAAAGATTGCATACATTTCGGCTTTTATATTTTTTTTTCTCCGAATGAAAATTTCTTAATTGTTAAAATTGTATAATCCTTTACTAAATAAACAAGGCAAACAAAATAAACAAATAAACAAACGAACAAAAACAAAATATAAAAAGAAATTATACAAAGTATCATATATGTATATATACATATACAAATATACTGTTATATTATAAAAAAACAAACAAAAAGGAAAAAGTAAAAATTAAACTTACCGTTATATACCCAGGTAATATTAGGTGCTGGTGCACCAACAGCTTTACACGTTATTGTCGCATCTTTACCATCTAAAGCGGTAACATTTTTTGGTGGAATTTCCATAATTGGGGTTGTTGCTAATTTATTTGTATAATATTTACGAAATAACGAAAATTGAGAGACACACAAACACAAAAATGAAAAAAAAAGAGAAAGAAAAATAATTTTTTTTTTTTTTATTATTATTTTAATATTTTTCAACTTTTATGAGAATTTTTCAGGTTTAGTTCATTTCCCTGGATAAAAAATATTCTTCTTTTATAAAAAAACATGCACATGTTTACGTATAATTTTGTGGTATTTACATATGTGTATGATATTTGTATGTATGTCAGGAAAATGAACTAAAATAAGGTATAAAAATATTAAAAATTTAAAAAACAAAAGCGAAAAAAAACAACGTTAAAGGTAAAACTTTTTTTTTATTTTGGTTGTTTTTTTTTTTATTATTTTTGTTATTTAAATATATGAGAATAAATGGTTTTTTGGTGTAGAAAACAAAAAAAAAACAAAAGTATAAGTGAAGGAAAATCTCAAAAAATAAAGAAATCAAAAAAAAAAAAGAAAAGAGAAAATTATATCCTGTTTTTCTTTTTTTTTTCTCCAAAAACGTTAAACAGAGTCGTGATATTTTGGCACGATATTTCTTAAATAAATATACGAGTGTGCAAAGATGTATGTATGTATGTATGAAGGCAAAAAAAATAAATCAAAATAATTGCATATAAGCTACATTTATGTGTATATAGGTTTGTGTATATAATCATAGTACGTTTGTATGAGAATGGCTATAAGGTTGTAATATTTACAGTGCTTAAGTGAAATGTGTAAAACTAAATAAATATTATAAGAATTTTGTTTATTACATTAAAAAATATAAAAATTTAGTGCGCTCTTATATTATATAATAACATGCTTTTAAATAAAATGTGTTTTTTGTAAACAGGCCTGCATAACTTGCTTGTATATTAATAACATATAAATTAGTATATTATGTAAGATTGTTTTATTAATAAGAGAATTTTTATTAAAAAAAAATTTACAATTTCTTGTTGGTTTTAAAACAAGAATGTCCTTATAGCAGTACTAATATTTTCAATATCTTCGTATAGGGTACAGTTTATGCTGATAATTGCAAACAACAGTAGTAGCATATAGTACTGTTAAATTTGTCTGTGTGAATAACTATTAAGAGATAGATTTCTATTAATATATTTTAAGATACAGAAAATTAATTGAAAACTGTATATGTATTTCAAATATGAAAATAAGATTTGTGATTTCGATTAATATGAGAGGTAAATCTATGGTTCAAAGATAAAATTTAGTTACAGCCAGATAGATTAATTCATTATTGTTATCTATCACGTATTGACCGTAACATTACATTTCACTTTTGTACCAACACAATCACTTAAATTCGCTCTTCACTCAATTATATCTCATTCTTAATAAATCACTCTCTTAAAATTCTTGGTATCTCATTCACTCTTAAAAATAATATCTCAATATAACATCTATGATTTATAACATTATACAATAACAACTGATACAAGTTTACAAGTTTGTTTTTTAACTAAAATTTTCGAAATTAGTAGATGAAATTATTTTTACGTAAAAAAGTGTCCGAATTATAATTTAATACATTATCTTTATTATAAGCAAAGGAGAATTTGGAAGGGTTAATTAAAATTCCAAAACTTCTAAGTTAAATTGGTTTTTGATACCTTTAATAAAAAAATATAGGGTTTTACGTACCATGTTCAAGATTTTTCCGTTTAGTCTCGTAAAAATCTAAAATGTCGAATTAAGAAGATTTTGTGAAAATTGTACAAAAAAAAAAAACGCAAAAATATTCTATTAATTGAAATTGAATCATCTATTAAAATAAACTCTTAACTCAATTAGAAAAATTTGTATACGGAATTACAATGAGAAAAATTAAATTACTCGTCGAAAATATTACGGATGTCTGAATAAATCAATTTTATTATAAAAAATGTCAAAATACATACATATATGTACATACATGAATGAATAATTTATTTAAAATTATGAAAACTGTTAATATTTTAATGGAATTGAATTTTTTCAATACACACATGCATATATGTATAAAACCTATAATTGTGCTCAAACTAAAAGTATGCAAATTTTTAAAAATAATTTTTATAAAATCTTTTATTAAACTTTTAACATGATTGAGTTTTCATATTTTTATAACATTAAAACTGTAATGTTATTTTTTGTATTTGTAAGAATAATAATTGTGCACTTTTAACTTTTAAAATCTTCTTACATTTTAATCATACGAAAAAAAAAAAATAGAAAATATTTTCTCTGATAAGAGGATCTCTGCAATTATACAATATATATGTGTGTTTGTGTTATGCAATATGAGCACAGTATATGAGCAATTTATATATGACGAATTATTCGAGAACTAAGTGTACTATGCATTCACGTAATTATTTATAATATTTGGATATGCAAATTAAATAATTAAATCACTTTTATACTGCACATTATTTGTTGTAATAATAAATGTGCATCTGTTTCATAATATTTTCCGTCTTGAAAATTTTTACAAAAATTAAAATTTTTAATTTATTTGAAAATAAAATTTCATTTCATATTTAAGATTATTATTGTTTGTATGTAAATTAAAAGTATAATAATTAAATTATTTAAATTTTTTTTTTAATAAAATTTTATTTTATTTAGTTGGTTATTGTATGTGGAAAACTTATACTTTTGAAATATTAAAAATTTAATTTTATGTGTAATAAATAAATAATTTTAAAATATATGAATAAATAAATAACACTTGATAAACAAAGACATTTTGTGAGCATTGAAGTATAAAGGACTTCCTTTATAATTGTATTCCAAAAACGAAGGTATTAAAAACAAAAAATATTCGCAATAAGTTGTTTTTATTTTATAATAAATTTTTCAGAGTTTCCTATATTAAGTGATCCGGTTATCTGACAGAAAATAAGCTTCTATGTTTCTTTCCGTTCTTAACTGATCGTTTCAACAACTAGGCGCAATATATATATGGTAAAGTTGAATTATAATTTAAATCTGAGCAAGTATATGTAAAACTCGTACCTTATGAGCTTCAAAATTTTTTCCTCTCTCAGTAATATGGAATACTACTCAATATTTAACCATATACAGAGCACATATACCATAAGTAATTAAAGTATAACCGAAGCGTTTAATCATATTGACATATTTTGACTATCTTTTTATAAACTGTAAAGTTGACGGAAACGACTGCAACCGCCCTTAAATTTCTTACTTTGTATAAGGAAATAATTTTGGTTGAAATATTTTATATCTTTACGCTTATATTCGCAGAAATAAGTATGTGTACAGAAGAAAATGTAGTACATAAAATTTATTATTATTTATTACAATTTTTATGTTGTGTCCCATATACAATACTATATATATTAGTAAATTATATATTGTGCACACACACATACACATGTATGAACATAAAACATATATAAAATAAATAAATTACTTAAATAATTATTTCACGAAATTAAAATGAATCCATTAAAAAGGATAATATAATATTAAAGAATACAAAATAAAAATTATGTTCTCACATATTATGTGTACATTAATTAAAAAACAAAAAAAAAAAAAACAGAAAAAACAAAAACAAATGAAAATTAAAGAAAATTTACAGGATTTTAATGAATAGTCGTGTATGTATAATATAAAATTGTTGGCGACAATATGACTAAAATTTTCTTTCACTAAAAGAATCCGATTTTTTCCATTATTGTTATTATTCTTTTTCTTTTTCCATTTGTTTTTTTCTTTTAGTTATTTTTCAATTCTTATACATTATCTATACTGTAATATCATAATGGATTAATGTACTAATAAATAACAAGATTACCCACATTGATTATAACAGCACCAAAAACTTTGTTAAAGGATATAAGGACGAATATGTATACGCAACAATATATTATATAGGTATTTTAATGTTTAAATATAATATGAGAAAGTATGACAGAGAAAAGTAAAAACAAAAAAAAAATATTTATGATTAATTAAAATGAAAAAATATCCTTGCGTATTTATGGAATGGGATATGAAAAATGTGGTGAAATAGCAAAAATATATAGTAATTGTAGGAGAATAAAAAAAATGAGAAAAAAAAAGAAATAGGTGAAAATTAAATATTATGTTATCCTTAACTAAAAATAACATGAAATGGAACTGAAAAAAAAAACAAACACAAAATCCTATATTCGAAGGCATTTTTCATCATTGACTTTTCAATTTTTTCGAAGGATACCAAACATTTACATATTGATCCTATTAGTAATAATCAACAATATTCATGTTTATGTACACATACATACAAATATGTCAAGTAATTATGCAAATATACTTTTGAATTTTTTTTGTATTTTACAAAATTTTAGGATAACAATGAAAATTATGGCAGATATTTTGGATTGTTAACAAAAATATTTTGAATATTTGAGGTATTCAGAGATTGCTATTTTACGAGTAATCATATGTCGAATCGATATTTGTATTAAGGTTGAGTCAAAGTTTAAAAACATCATGTTTACAACGGATTATGATTATTCGTAAAAAAATGAAAAAATTACTTATTTGTTTTACACTGGTCGTGCGGTCGTCCGTCTATTCCTGTGTCTATTTATAAAACTTCTGTACAGCCTTTAAAATATGAAAGGATGAAATTTTGTATTCAAGGAAATTTTTACCATAGAAACTTATTTTTTTCAAGGAAAAATTTTAATCACTTCCCTCCCTTCTAAAAATTATAGCACTTCATAGCTTTCTACATCACATACCTTAACTTCAATCAAAAATAAGTTTATCATATACAAGTAATTTTTTATAAAATTTTCTCAAATGATTATATTTCCTTCATAAGACCAAGCCATTAGTTCATAGCACCAATAATTTTGTTTCACCGAAGATTTATCAGCGAAAACACTTAACTCTTAAAAATATCCTATAAGAAGGAAATTTTTCGAAATAAACAAGAAGAAGAGAGGAATATATCCTTAATTTTAGTTTTCCCTCGGTTTTTTATATGATCCAGCTTTGTGAATACCATCGAAATTTGGGTAATTTTGCAAAATTTCTTGTAATTCTCTTTTCAAGCTCTTACTACTTATTAGCAAAAATTTCATGCTAGAAGAACCACAAAAAGAACAACCCAAGTGTTTTGAAATCAAAAACTCAATGTCGGTAAAACCAATTAAAATCCAATTTTTACCCAATTCAATTTATTATTATTTGGTTGATTTTTTCTTTTTTTTTTGTAAGGATAAAAAATGTTTTTAAAGCTTTTAAATATTATGTTAACAATAATAATAATTGACAATAAATACATATACAGATAAAAAAAAAAAATAAACAAAAAAATGAAAAAAAAGTTAAAAAAAAAAGAAAAAAAAATTAACTGTAGTTAATTGATATGTCAGTATAACAGTTTTTGTTTACTATGCATATAGGCATAAGTAAATACACTATGAATTTTGCCTCTGTATGAATTCTCATTACTTGTAGCTTGTATTATTTATGTATACATATATAGCTATACGTGCGTGTGTCACTTTCAACATAGGAAAAAAAAAATGTCATGACAGGATGATTTGACATTATTTTCCTTCTACTAATTTTCAGTCAGTTTCTTTAATAAAATATAAATAATGTCATAAATTTACATTTTGACATATTGCTTAGAAAAATAATATTAATGTGTTTGTATTATAGTAACGCAGGATGTTTAAAATAATTCTATATAATATTTTTGTTTGATAAAATAAAGTGGTAATGGTATAACAGAATATAATAGAAACTTTTAAAATGAAAATTATTGGAAGGGTGTTTTTTGTTAGAACGAATTTTAAACAACTATTGTAGCTGAAAACAAATATTTCATAAGTCATGGTTCCATATATAAGTGGATGGAGTTGCCGGTACCATACTAATCATTTAACACTGTTGTCATTTTAATTGTATTGATAAATGTGTTGATTTTGAGAGAGAAAAGCAATACTGGTAGTTTTCATAAAATTTTATGCCATATGCTTTTTAATCACATGCTCATAAAATATGACAGTGTTCTTGACATGGACATACCTGGTTATAAAACAATTCAGCTTATAAGTGGTAATTGCTGAATTGTGTAGTTATGCAACAGCAATACTGAACTTGAGTTTTTTAGCCGTTTTACTAATGAATACTTGTATAACACGTCGCAAATATGTAGAGTGTATGTTTAACGAAAACGCATGGAAAATCATTTTGAATTTTATTTAATTTGCAAATATTTAATTTTGAAAACTTATAGACATTACAACGTTTATTTTAGTAATTATCATAGCGTATTTTACATATTTAATATTTATATTTGCTTCGTTTTAAACTATTAACTGTGCACAATTTTTTGTTCCTTAACAAAATATTTCGTTCAATTAAACATTATTTACTTTTTATTTCAAATATTGTAAGACTTTTATTTTTTTTACGTTCTATACATGTTTTATTCTCTATCTAAATGAATGCCAGGTAAATCGAATCGAGGTCAAAAACTACATATAGAAAAAATTATAAATTCTATACAGGATGTTTTTAACAAAATTACTGCAATTGTTTATCCAATTTAAATAATGAGATTGTGGAAATCAGGTATTTCTCTAAAAAATACTTTTATCTTTATATTGTAGGGCAAATTTTTTATTTAAAGGGTTCTTCGCATATGCTTATGGGATTGGGAAATAAATTCAAATTGCTGATTTCTTCAATATTTTAGCAAAAACTAAACCTGGTGTGGTAATAAAAGTCTCATTTGTCGCTGGCAAAGACGTCATTATTTTAATTGGAAATAAAAATGATTTGTTTCTTGTACATGCTAATCTGACTTAAGCTCACGAAATCATATAAAACAATACTGTTTAATTTCGGCCAGCATTTCAAAGTTTCGAACTATGAACAGCAAAATTTTTTTACAAAACTCTCTATAATTTTTAGCTACACTCATTTCATTACAAATTTTATAATTTATTGTGGGTTTGCCGCCACTAGACGCCACTATATTATAATTTTTCCAATTAAGGTCAATATCAATTTTTAATTTTATTGAATTCTGTTATGAATTCTTTTGGGTTTTTTGCTCAAAATATTTCTCAAGTTTCACTTATGTCAGTTTACCCCTCGAAATATAAGTCATCCCTGCTAATAGCATACAAAATTTTGATATTAAAAATACAGAAAATTTCTATAAACATTTTTGTAATGCAATTGCAATGAAAAAACTCATGTCCTTGCAATAATTCTTATTTACCTATCCATTTTTAATGCTCCTTGTGTTTATCATTTTAAATCTATAGACTCAATATATAGCTATTGTTGGGGTTTTTTTTTCTCTTTTAAATAGTTGTTTCTTGTTCGTTAAACAAATATAGTAGCATTAACATTATCCAGAAAGTTGGTCAAAGGCAAAATAAAATCTACTGTAATAGAATCTAATGTATAGCAACATTATCGCAACAAATACTTATTGCAGTTGAATTTTAAAAGAGTAGACGGAAAGGAAGAATCAAAGCAAAAGTTAAAACTGTGCTTCTTTTTTTTCTTAAATTTCTTAAATATTACGGTAGAAAATAAAAAGAATGAAAAAAAAATTTTTTTTTGTTTAATAATATCTTTTCAGTTTCTGTAATCTTTCTCTCTCTTCTTCTCGTTATTTATCGTTTGAAAATTACATTTTATGAGATAACAAACTTTAAATCTTTTTACCCTCAACTGCACTATACTTGCGTTTTTTATTTTGTGTAACAAATTTACTTTTTCAAAGACAAAGTTCTAACAGAAAATGTCCTTTTTAATGGGGAAATTTTCTTAATGGTTAACAAATTTTTTCTTTGTTTTTTTGAATTTGTAGTTTCATTAAACTTTATTTATAGAAACTAGTTGCAGTTATGCCAAATACCTGTATAGTCATTAAAACAAAATAAATACAAATTAATAGTAAAACATTAAGTTGATCTGGTCTATTTTAGAGTCTAATTTTTTTTAATAAAATTAAATATAGAGTCTAGTATTTAGCAGCACAAGTTGAGAGCGGTTATAAAGAAAACTTTAAATAATTTTAAATTATAGATTTCCGATATTTATTATTATATAAATGCAAAATTTGAAACAAGCAACAGTGTTACTTATCGAGTCCGAAACTGCTAATAAGAGTATTGATATTTCGTCGTATTTTCTTCTTGAAACAACAGCATGTTTTGTTGGGAGTATGAAATGAATGTATGGGAAGAAATGCAATTAGAATATCACCGTCTTTGAATAGGTATGACCCGTTGAACAAGCAATCTTGTTTATCGATTTATAATTACTAAAAATGAATTTTGCCAATGGAGATAATTTTTCAGAAAAACTCGAGACGAACTCCGTCAAATTTACTTTTAAAACACCGATTTTTAGTTTATATGTTATTACATTATGTATGGTATCAAACATTATTCAAACATTTTCTTTGATTCAATGAAAGTTTGATTCTGTGAATGTTTGAATTATAAATGTCCTCAAATTTTGTTTGATGGTTAAAATATAACTTAATTCAAACTTTCTCTTATACCACAAAATTTGTATGAGTTACGTTTGATAGCTCTTAACTCTGCCTTATACATGAAGTACAAAAAAAACCTGAAAATAAGCACGGGCAAAATAAAATGAAATTTTTTTTTTTTTACTAAGGTTTTGATTTCAAAAATTTACTAGCTTGTTTTCCTAACGGAAATAAAAATGGGGAAAAAAAATTATCTTTTCAAATTGTATTTTTTGTTCTTTGTTGTTTTTCTCTAAAAATAAATATTTATTACTTCATGTTTTATGTGTGTGTGTGTGTATAGTTAAAGAGAAAATTTCAAATACATATAGCAATAATAAGAAAGGATAAAAAATTAATATGTAAAGGTATACGACAAAAACAAAAAAAAAATTATTTTCTTGTTAAAGTAGAATTTTTTTATTTTGTTTTTTTTTTTTTTTTTTGCCCAGAAGATATAGGAAATGTTTTCTTCTAGTTATGCAACATAAAATTTTGTTTATGTACGTACAAAGGCCAAAAAAGAAAAATAAAATAAAAATAATAAAAATGTACACTTAGTTGTCGTCCTTAAGCAATTTCCAGTTGCATAGAGCAAAAACAGGAAAAACAAAATTTTAGTTGAAGAGGGTACCTGTCCTTCACTGTTTTTTTTTGCTAGTCTTTATATTTTTTGAGATCAACTGGAAAATATTTGTTAACTAATTTGTGGTTTTAACATTGAAGTTTTTGAAGGATGTGTCAAGTTTTTACAAAAATAAAAAAAAAAAATAGAATAAAAATAAAAGATAAATAAAAATTCTGTACAATTTTCAATTAAAAAAGGAAAATAATTAATTTTATAATGTACCAGGAAATGTCCTTTATGTAAATACGTTTGAAAAGCATTAAAGTCAGAACTTGTGCTTTATGGAAATTTAGAAGGTAAAAAACATCATTAATGCTAATTTAATTGCAAAAGGAAAACGTTTTATTTTTGATATTTGTAGACAGATCAAAAGACTTTTTGATCAAATTATGAGTAAATAAAAATATTTAAAAATTTAATACAAGGGTAAAATTAATAATATTTTTATATAAATTATTAATTTTATTAATTTTTTAATATTAATTATTTAATTTTACACATTTAATATTGATTTGGTGCTGTTGTATTTTACTTTAAATTTTTTAACAAAATTTAGCAGGCTATTGAGTTAAGGTGGAGTAATGTGATTATAGAGGGCTAACTGAAATATCGAAAAATACGAATTAATTAATCGAAAATTATTAGGTATAATAAATTAAAATTTCACGAGGAGATATTATCCATACACAAATACTTGTAGAAAATCTTATTACTATACCGAAAATAAGACCATAAAATCGGACAGCATCAGTATCATCAAACAGCCATCAATTAGATGATTAGATTATAATATACAAAAGTCACTTGCTATTTTATTCGACAAATAATTTTAATTAATGAATTATTAATACAATGTGTTTAATTAATAAGTATTGTGCCTATTGTACTACTAATATTAACTCAATGGCAGAAAAATTAAAAAATTTTTCTCCTCGAACTGGACTCGAACCAGTGGAATAGCGCTTTCTAGGCGGAAACTTTACCAACTGAGCTACATAGGTATGAAGAACTTGTCGACAAATTGCTCTTCACATTGTTTTATACTGATTACTAAGTATTGTTTAGATTGTGGTGACACATGCAACCTTCTCTTTTACAGTTGTATGAAGAAATTTTTATTGAGTTAATTTTAATTACATTGCTCTTAATTTTGTGTGTAAGAAAAAGACTGATTACTCTGTACACACATTATACTAATTAATTTATTTTAATATCACAATTATCACTTTATAAATTAGTTTTGTTATATTTGGACCTTACTTATCAAACCACAATATATGAAGTGTAGACTTTGAACTACTTTTTAAAACTACCCTTGTGACTGAGCTATTATATGTTATGTATAATTTTCATAAGTTTACACTTAGAAATAGAATGGCCTATAGGAATTATAAGGTAACCTTGTCCTTCAACCTTATTAAAGTGTAATAATAATTTTTATTTTATATTTTTTTTTTGTATTTCGAGAAAATTTAAAATTTCAAAAAAAAAAAACTTTAAAATTATTATAAAGCATAATTTTTTTAAATAAAAAATTTTTAAGTTCAATATTGCAAAGTTGCATAAAAATTATTAAAATTATAAAATTAAAGAAAAAAAACTTTTACTAAAACATTAGAGTATATTTGAAACTTTCATTTTTTATGATTTTATATATATATTTGTATATATATGTATGTATATATATATTTAGATTTCCCTATCCAATTATTTAACTTATATGTATATGTGATAGATTCATTCAAATTTCAAAAAAATAAAATAAACATGAAAATTTTCTTTATGCTCTAATTATTTTCAATTTGTTTGCATCTTAATTGGAAATCTGTATGGAGAATTTAAAAAAACAAAAAAAGAACAACATTAATAATCAGAATAATATTGTAAATATTACGTATTGGTATCTAGACTCATAGAATCTGCATAATAATGTGCTTAGTTAATTAATTGTATTCTTATAAACAAAAATTTTCATTAATGTAAGATACATTTAGAACTATTTTGAAATTTCTTAAAATAATTTGATATTGTCCAATGAGAACACAAAAAAAAAATGAATTAAAATTTGAATGTCACTAAGATTAAATAATTATAATGTTAGACATTTTAAGATTAAGTATTTCATGTGAAAATGTTATAAAATTTTAGTAAATTCAGAAAATCTCGAAAACACTATCGATAATTTAAGAAAATATAATTTATAAATTATTATTAATAATTTTATAAAATAATAAAGATTAAAATAATCTAGGCCTGTGTATAATTGAAGTTATAAGGATCTTGAAAATTATAGGATTATCCGTTCCTCCTTGTCTCCTCTTCTGTCCTGTAGAATGAAGGGGATGAGTGAAGTTTTTGTTATACGATGTGGTTCACTAATAATATACATATATTACTTTTATAATAGTTGATTACCAATTTTTATATAATAGTTATATAATATGCTACTGCATGAGCAGAAAACCGTAATCATATTTTGTACTATGATTCATATTTCGTATATATGTAGATTCAATATTGCGAATGTTTTTATAGTAATGAATGAGTTGATCTGAAATTTTCTAAGTTGTATTCTGAAATTTAATACTATTCCACTGTGAAATTCAAAATGCAATCTAATCATTTGCAATTTATGAGTTATATAAGAAAGCAATGTTTAAAATCATATAACTCATAACAGATTCAACCAGAAGGTTACTGGAACGATGTAATATTTTTTTTTGAAGAAACTAAAATTATGCTATAGACCAACTTAAGTTTGGAAAAGACCGTAACAGGCTTGAAACAACAAAAATTTTATACCAACTGTGAAATTCGAAAAACTGTCTGTAGTGGTTTGTGGTTGTATATCTTGTCACAGGGTGGTAGACCTGGTTTTAATGTAGATGGTCATATAGATAGGCAACAATATCTATAGAAATTTTAAAAATTAAAAAGGTAAACAGTGTCAAAAAATTTGTTCTTGCTCAACGTTATAAATTTTATCGGGATAACGAGCTGTTTGCTTTATAAGTACTCGACACACTATCACAAAATCCAGCCCACAATCCAATTGGGAATTTATGGGCGCACTTAAAGAACAGTGTGGCGAAAAGGCTACCGAAATCTAAAAGTGACCTTATATTATAACAGAAGAATGGTCGAAAATTCGGAAATAACTTGATATGGAAAAATTGATTATTTCTATGAAACAATGACCTTGGACGGTTCAAAATCTAAGGGCTACCACAAAAAATATAAAATTTAATTATTGTAGCTGAATTTTACTTGAAAAAACTCTCTTTATATTTTGTATGTAAGAATGTATGTACGTAAGTATAAATTTGATGAAATCAACAAAAATTTATTATCAACAAAATTTTATATTTTTGTTTTTCTTTACTCTAAAATATTTATCCAAAATTGAAATTTCCATTTATTGATTTATATAGTGTGTATAAGCTCACATTGCAAGTGTATTTTTTCATAAAATATCTTGTCTAAAATCAAGTACATGTACAGACATCTATATATATATATGTACATTCTTTATTTATGTTGCACAAACTTATGATTTTTTGCTTGACATATGATGAGAAAAAAAAAAAAATATAATTTTCTATTATAATTAAGAGACATGTTATTAATATTGAAACATGAACCTCATAGTCTAAGAATATTATACCTAAATGCATATAAATGAATAATATATCAATGTTTGTATATGTATAATAATAATAACAAAAGTATCATAGTCATTATATTTGTAAATTGTAAATATATGTATGTATGTGCGTAATATATTAAGAGTTATAAATTTATAAGAATGAAATATTATTATTTAATGGACAAACAATATGTGCAAAAAATAGAGTGTCTCATACTAGGTAACATTCCTTGAAATATTAAAGAATCGAAATATTTGTATGTATAACAAAATATATATGTATGAAATGTGTCTATTGAGAACACACACATCTCATTTAACAAAACAATCGTGAGAGAAAGCTGCTTTTAATTATTTCTTAGATTGTTGTAAAATAATTTGAACTTATTTGATTGTAATCCATTACATGTTTTGACTTTAAATTTTTAAAAAGTTGAAAACTAGACCTTAAAAAATAGGAAAATCCCGACACACTTAAAGTTTTCAATATTTCATTGAATTATACTTAATATACGATGCAAAATTTTTAATAAATTTTCTGATATTCTTGACTGTAAGACACCAATTGAATTGTAGTTAAAGTTTACATGCCTACATTCTTAAATAGGTGACTCGGACAAATAATATTTGTGTTTTTTAATTAAATTGCAACGCTTATAACTTAAAAATCCGAAAAATTACTTGAAATTGGTAAAATACTTCCAAATCTTCTTTATATACAGTTTTCGGCTTCATACAATGTTTTTCACATTACGGCTGAACAAATAACTATGATTGTGGCTCGGGTATTACCATTTAAGAAATAATATAAGATTTGAAACACTCTGTCAATACAAATATTAATTTCCAGTTGCTATGCTTATTATTTATGTTCTTACATCTTACATATTATTTATCATTGCCATATATTTGTATTTAATGTACAAAATTTTCTATAATTAGACTTTTGTACATTTTTCAAATCACAAAATATTGTAATGAAAATAATATATGGATGATATTTCGATTGTGAGACAAAAACTTTTGATTTTAGATTTTAATTAACAAAAAAGAAAAAAGAAAGAACAAAGGAAAAACATATAATAATTTGTCTATGAGGTCATTGTAAAATGAAGCATTAAAAAATAAATAAGAGATGTAGGAGATTGAAAATTGCAGTCGTATGCACATTCAATTTTAATTATTATTGCAGAATAAAAATATTTTTCATTAATATATATTAAAAAATATTAGGAAATGAGAAGAATTTTGGATTCAAATTTGTATTTTTTTCTTATATTTTAAACTTGAATCTCGTATTATGATTTGAATTATGAAGCATCTTAAATCAGGCGGCAGGGGGCCACAGAAGCGGTAATATTTACGCGAACAGCATAGCATTCTTAGAAATCTATTGTGCCCGCTATCTCAGTGCTTATTACTTTGCTTAGATTAGAGCCCCAAAACTCACATTTTTCATAATGTTTTGAAAAGCTAAATTAACGCCTTTCTACGTAATATTCAAGATCAGTCAGGTTTATAACTTGTTTTATCACGTTTCTTTATTATACTTGCAAGTCGTAAAAATTCTCATATGGTTTTTACTAATTCTTATGATTGCTTTAAATCGTTTCTATTCAGAATTTCTCTGAAATGTCTTCACTTTCTAGGGCTGCGAACGATTTTCAAATAATTTTAGCTTCTTCCTTCCTATCTCATTTCTTATCGCTAACGCAAGGATAATTTTACATTTTCAATTCCTTTAATGTACTTAAATGTTTTATAGAAATAAAGGCGAAAAGCTTACGATAAACAATTTTGTAAGAATTTTTAAACCTGTCTTTGTATTGTACTGCCGGAAAAATCTAACATTTTCATTATAATTTCCATTACATAAATTGAATTCTATATATTTCAATGAAATCAAAAGTTTTTAAGTCTAACCTACATCTCTTTTACTATTTCTATATTATTTATTTTATAGGAAAACTCAAGTAAAGTAAATGAAATTGTAGTGAAAATCCTTGATAACAATATCAAATATTTTGAAATGAAATATAACAATGAATACACACGTATATGATTTTAGAATGTAGACCAGGATAACATTATCCTTGTTACAAGTTCCTTTTATTTTTAAATTTTATAATTTTGTATGTATTGTCGGTTTTTTTTTAACCCATTTTATATAAGAAATGCAATGCTAATTTAGTTTCAATCTTTCATTTATTTGAAATTTATTCTTCTTTACTATATTATTTTTATTATAAATTGCAATGGTGTTTATTATATCGTACATATCTAGGTTCACTTATTGATGTAAAAAGACAATTATAAATTTTACAATTTAAATATGCATGCATGTGTGTATATATATACATTTTATGTAATTATTTAATTAAAAATAAGAAAATTTATCTATATTGAAGGAAATTTCAAAGGTAATAATTATTATTGTTGTCATAGATATTTCATATCTCTTAGTTTTTACATAATCTTTGCATATTTTCTATTTTGTTATATATGAAAAGAATAATGAGAACGGAATTTATTATGTACATTGTACAATTGGTATATGTACATACTTACAAACGTTTGATAATAATTATGCGGAAATATGTACCTTTTTTTTTATTACAACAACCGTTTTATATAAATTAACATACTATGTAAGATGTTAATTTATAGAATACAAGAAAATAAAGAAACTATGCTCAAATTAACAGACTGAACAACTGAATTTTCAAATTTTTTCGTTTAAATAAGTCTATCATTAAAATTTGCTATTAATTGTGCAAGAACATGTTTAGTGTTCTTGTATGAATTTTTAAATACGAATCTTGTATTCTTGTAAATACCTAAACAGTTAGAAATATTTGTTAATTCGAAGTTAGTAATCCCATATCAAATAAAAGAATAAAAAATTTCTCATATATTTCTCTTTCTTCGTATTAAGAGTAGAATATTTTTCAACACTACAATATGTTAAATTTGGTAATTAAAATTTTCTAAAAGTTTAATTTTGGTAAACTATTGTATTGGTAGAATTACAAAAATCAGAAATTGGTTGATATTAAGACTGCGAAAGAATAAAGTAAAGAAAAACCTTTATGTTAAACTTTGTTACCCTAATGGTAATTATAGTTCTTCGCCCAACCATTATCACTCGTATTTATATATAATTCAGTAAATGTAAGAGGCTACTGGAGATTATTAAAATATATTAACTTTTGTATATTGAAGCATACTTATAAGTTGAATTGAACTCGTGCTTATTGAATTTGCTATTTAAAATCCATTTTAGTCTATGTAAACTCAAAAATTCCTGGCCATATACGTATTGCAAGTTGCGACAATAAGATGAAATGGGTTAAAATTATATGATTCATTGGTATGCGAGTATAAGTAATATTTTTTTTAATTCTCGGTTGCTATTATAATTAAGAAAATATTTCATTTATCGAGTAATACAAAAAATATACAGTTTGAAAGATTATGTGATTTAAAATATGCCACATAACATGAAGATATAGTAATATGTATATGTGTATAAAAATGTTAGGTGCCGTGCAAATTTTAAATAAATTTATGCATGAATATAAAAAGTGTAATAAAAAATAAATAAAAAGAGATCAAAATGCATTATAATTGTAAAATTGATTGCAAAAAAATGCTCACGTGCAATGTTAAACTAATCTTTGCTGTTTTTTTATTACAAATTCTTTGTGTCTATTAAAAAATATTTTTGAAAAATAATTTATAGCAACAATGATAGCAACAACTAATCAAGAATATTACAAAAAAAAAAAAAAAGGAAAACTAAAAGAGACAATTTCAAAAAATAAACAAATAAACCGAAAGACAAAATACCGAAATGAAACTGCTTTCGTCTAGAACCTGATCCAGTATTTGATGCTCTCACCCTTATTATTCTTGGTTGCGCTAATCTTCTTATTCTTTTTTTTACATTATACAATTTTTTATTACTATCATTTTTTTTTATTATAAAATTTATACCATAATTATAATTATTGTTAATTGGCATTGAAATTATTTTTTCATTATTATTATTATTTTTATTCTTATTATTATTGCTATTACCATTATTATTTCTTATCAAACTACCATTATATAAATTAATTGTATTAGAATTAGTTAAAATATTAATATTAGTATTACTAGTAGTAGTAGTAGTAGTAGTTGTAGCTGAAGTAGTAGTAATAATATTAGTGGTAGAAATATTAGTGGCAGTGATATCAATTAAACTAGCTGTGGTTGCAGTTGCAGTAGTAATAAATTTTGGATTATAAATATCCTTATTTAGTTTACCTAGGGTCTCTTTTTATTCATATGTTAATGATTTTGTTTTTTTTTTTTGGAATTTTTTTGCAATACATATTTTTTTTTTTCAATGCACAACAGGAACGGTAGTTAAATTTTTTTTTTTTGATAATATGATTTTGTTAAGCAGTTATTTTGGAAAGAGAAAATTTTTGTATAAATGAGAAAATGAAAATATTTGTTAATAACAATTTAATAATAGAAAAAATAAATATTAAATAAAATTTTGAATTTATAAAATAATAATTAAAATTCTTTAATTCTATTTTTTTTCTAAAATTATTTTTCAGTGGATTTTATTTGTAGTTTTTATGAAATTTTCTTGTTTTGTCTAGAGGCAATATAATAAAATATTTAGAATAATTGAACGCATATGATTTTATATAATTGTGTAAAAAATTTAAATAAATTTTTTAAATATTTGAACAATTTTTTTCTTCAATTTGTAAATATTAAATATTGTGAATTTCAATTTTATTTTTAAATTCAAAATTGTTTGATTTCATTGAAATTATTATTTACAAATTAGTAAATTTTTTATGAAGATCTTGTACCAATCAAAAAGCAAATTCTCTACAATAGGAACGTTACAGCTTTTACTGGCATTTTGATAGAAACCATGAACATTTTTGGAGGAAATTTCGAAAAGCTACAATATTAAATCACGCTGAAAAGTTCGTTTTTAATAAAAAAAATGAAAAAATTTTCAAAAACTCATTTTTTAATTTGTGACATCTGAACTAAAAGTATGCTACGTAATTCGTTGTATACTTGTTGGATAACCTATTTTATCAGGTATTCACAGTTATGTTTCACACAGCCAAAGTTGTAGACGATTTTCGATCAAGTAAAAAAAAAATTTTTCCTTTAAGAGCCACTAGCCCCTAAAACGGGTTCCGAGAGAGACCTACAATTAAACAATTTTTATTCTTACACATGAAGTTCCATTCTGTATGGTAGAGAGTTTCATAAACACAATATGAACTACGAAAACGTAACCTGACACATAAATATGTGTGGTCTTCACTATTTATCGCGCTACAAAAGATCTATAGTATTTCAATTATTGTCTATTTAAAATTTTCTAATTTGTATGAATGTTAGAGTAATATAGAGAGACACGCTATCACTTTCATTGAATTCACACTATTTAGATATGCTTTTTGTAATATTTTCGCCCAGTTCTTAATACACGGATGAAATCAAAATTTTATTTTCGTTACATGTTACGAAATCAGTTAATATATATTCGATAAGATGAATAAAACAAGTATAAGGCTAAATTTTTGATTTTATGCTAAATGATAAGAGTTGCAATTCATTCACATAATAGTATTATACGTTCTATTTTCATATTTCGCCTCTCATTTGGATAAAAAATAATTTTAGTGTTGTAAAAATAATAGAATTTGGTAGTAAAATGTTCCCCAACAGAGAAATTGTTCCAAATTTTAGCTTTAATTTTTATGTAATCGTATGCTGACTTTGATGCATAAATGTAAAAGGATTTCCGGACTTATTAAAATAACACGAGAACAAATTTTCTTGAAAATTTTGCTGGACTTTTGTTGTATAACTTAAAAAATTGTTTATGTTACTTGTAAGCACTTACAATTTTATCGAAATTTTTTCAAATTACATATGAGATTAATTTTTATTGCCGTAATAAACAATTTAATTTTGATTTTTTTTAATGACCTAAATTTTTTTTCTGAAAACATCAAAATTTTTTAAGTATAAAATCCACTGAATAAATAATCTCAGCACAAATAAATATTTTTTAATCTTTTTCATCAGAGTAAGTATAATTTTTTTTTTTTTTAAAAAGTATTTATTTATTTTTTTTTTCTATATACTTACTTTTAACTCTTAACCACGTATATGCTGATTTTTCACCGGCATCATTTGAAGCAAGACACTGAAACATTGCCGAATCATCCATTGTTAATTTTTTAATTACCAAAGAATTATCGTCCTTTTTTTGATAACTTTTTTTTTTTATTTATTTATACGGTCAAGATGAATGAATATTATGAAAACATGGAAGAAAAGAAAAGAAACAAATAATATCATGTAAAAAAATAATTAGAACAAGGATAATAAATAAATTAATTTCATTTTTTGTTTTTTTTTTTTCTGGTAATATTTTTCCTTCTAATCAAAAATGTAGGAGAAAAAATGAAATTGTTAAGATAATATGATCAGATAAATTGCATTAGGAAAACCATTTAAGCATAAATAACAACAATTGTTGGTAAACATTCAAAAACATTCAAGAAAGAGAAGAGAATGAAAAATAAATGGAAAAATACAAAAAACCGGAAGCAAATACCCTAAAGGATATAAATTATATCCTTTTAATTATAATAATTCCCATTGGATTTAATGTTTACTCCAAAAAAAAAAAAAAGTAAACAGAAAAGGATTATGTATATTGTACATGTGAAAATTTATTAAAACTTTGTTTGTATGTTTGTATTTTCTACTATAGAAGAAAATCAGAATGAAAGGAGAGATAATGTAAAATGTAAAAATTTTATAAATACAAAAAAGTTGAAAAAGAAAAAAAAGAAAACAGAATAATTAATTCAATCTAATTTACCTTCCACTTGATAAGTTAACAGCTTCTGCATTTCTAAACCATGTTACATGTGGTGCTGGCTCACCAATAACATCACATTGTAATATTACTTGTGCTCCATATTCACCTAATGTTTCACCTCTCATTTGTATAAAAAATGATGGTGGCTCTTGTACAATAATTTTTGCTGTTGATGTTACAATTGGATAGCCACCACTTTTTAAACGTACCTGACATACATAATCACCTGAATGCGTTAAATTAACTGCTAATAATGCTAATGTACGATTCCATGGATCATTTAATGTATATGCAATACCAGCATTCTCAATTAATATACCATCTTTTAACCATAATGTTTCAACTTCATGTAATGGTCTGGCATTTGCAATACATTGTAATTCAGATGATTCTTCACCACGTTTTAATTTTTTTGATTCTGGATGTACAATAATTTCTGGTGCTATTTCACTATATGGATCACCAGTTACATTTAAATGTATAAATGCACTATTCTCTTCTTTACCAATTTGTGTATTTATAGCACGTGCACGATACGCTTTACGATCATCTTCATCTGTACCAAGTATAATTAATTGATTTGAATTTGATACTACTGCATATTTAATATCATAATTTAATGGTCCTTCTTCTGTTTGCCACATTACAGATGGTATTGGTACTGATTCAATTGGTGGTAAATTAAATACAGCTGGATGACCTGATTGTACTGTTATACGTCCTTCTGTTAAATCCTCAAATATACCCATATCTATAAACAAAATAAAAATAAACGATAAAAAAATTTGCATCAATAATTTAAGAAAAAATAACGGTTTTTTATTAGAGTGGACAAAAAAAATGGTAATAAATTTTATTTTAAAATTGCATTTAATTTAAAATTCTCCGTATAATTGTATAAATTTATTGAGGATATTCTAATAATTATTGTTTTAGTGGACTTTTAGCGACAATAAGCGCCTGCATATGGTTTAATAGAATGTGCTATACATTACGGTTAGTTTAGGAGCTTTGTGTTAGTCGTAGATAGATTGTTGGCTTGTGAGACCTTGAGGGTATTACAGATTTTTTTAAAATCTGCTTTTTAAATAAAATTCATTCTGATGTTTGCTAATTTTTTTCATATTTATCTGGAACTAGTTTCTTAAATTGTCTCTTAAATTGAATTCAAGAATTAGCTTTTAATTCTTTTATTAATTTATTCAAAAATTTTCAAAATCATCTTTTTAATTCAAAGTTTCAATAACAAAATTTATGTAATTACTCATAAATTATGACTCAAGTACAACTCAAGTAATTTTGTATAATAAATTTGAATCTCTTAACTTTTGCAGAATATGTTTTATGTACATGTTTTCGTTTGTCCAACCGAAACTTGCATTAATAAAATGGGAAAAAAAAATTTGATAATTTAATTTCTTCGTATAACCTTCAATTAATGGCAATTAAATTTCTTTCTTTATCATTATTTCAATTCCATACTTTAAAACAAAACAGAAAAATTAAATTTGCATACATTTTATCTGTCTCGTTCACATCATCAACTTCATCATCATTATCATGATCACCAACTTAATCTCTGCATTCTCATTTTATTTTGAATTGGAATTAATATTTGTCTTATTATTCAATTGATTCCTTTTAATTTAGAATAGTCAGTCGCTTATAATCTTGTACATATTCATATTACGAGTATATATCTATATGGATATATGTATGTAACTATTTCTTATTAAAAATTTATCTAAATCTCACAACATTTTTATATACATATTCTACTCAAATATAACATTGAATTGAAATTTTCAATTTTTTCAGAAAAAAAATTCACTAAAAATTGAAATATTCGGAGAAAAAAAGAAAAGAATGAATGTACTTGCGGCAGTCTACCCACTTAACATAGAAAGAGAGAGATCGGAACTATTGAATTAAAACTGGAAATGATACAACTTTTTTTTATATTATCCGAGGACACTTGAATTTATTTTATTCTTAATGATTATTTATAATGATGGTCATCTCTAGACTGAATAGTTTATATTTGCGCAATTGTACAATGGAATAAAAATCATGATGAATTTTCCCTTAAAAGTTAATTGAAGTAAAAAGGATATTTTTTATCATTTTGAAATTTATTTAAGAATTTGAAAATACAAAATTTTTTTTTTGTTTTTTTGTAAATAAAATTGTTATTTATGAAAAGTGGGTTTATGACGATTTGTCGAATTTTATAATTCAGTGTACGCAATTTAAAATTTTTGAATTTTGAGTCGAAATTGTGGTTGAATAAGGAATTATTTTTATGCTGTTTACATAATAGTTCTCATTAGTAAAATCAAAAAATATGGGAAGTTCTAAAGTTAATTTTCAAAATTTGTTGTTTAGCATTTCTATTGATATACATACAGATTCTGAAATTATAAATCCAATGACGCTTTTATATGCATAAAATGGACCTACAATAAACAACTTGAATTCCAAAAGTTTAATTCATAATACAGAGATTTCGCTTTACGTGTATGGATTCTTATAAATTTGAAATAGAATGCATCAGATTTCCACTATAAAGAGGACTTGTTGCATAGAGATTCCGCCATATATATGTGAAAAATTACAAGACTTAAAATTATATTCACTTCATGATAATAAAACATAACACTATTTTTGTAATTAACTTTTTCATGTTGTGTTATTCTAGAGATGATCGATAATTTTCCTAAAAAAAATAATTCGCCGCTCGTAATCGCAAAACTGGTCTCTATCATAAACAACTTTGAAAAAACTGCCTCAAATTGTGTTTCTCAGCAAACATTTATTCATTGAAAAATTCTAAGAATTAAATTTTGAGAAAATTATTCTTGTACTTAAAATTAAAAAATTCTGTTGTAAACGAAAAATGTCACAATCACTTCAAAAAATTTAAGATTTTTATTTGTATTTTTCAAGAAATGGCCATGATCTCGAAAATTTAAACTTAATTGAAGCAAAATTATATTATATATGTAAATTAATTCTAAGTAAATTTCAATTGAAAATTAAAAAAAAAATTAGAGTACAACTCAAAATATTAAAAAGAAAACGTCTATACTTACATGCAACGACAACGTCAATTTTTTCACTAAATATTGAACCGGCATCATTTTTTGCAATACATTGATAACTTCCGGCATCTTCACGTCTTGTGTTATGAATTTTATAATATTGACTAGTTGAATAGTCACCAACTGGTATACCATCTTTTAGCCATCTATACATTGGTTGTGGATAACCTGAAAAAGAAATTTTATTTTAATTTAATAAATTATTAGATTTGTGTTTAAATGATTATGTTTGCATAAAAATATTAAAATAATGGAAGTTCTGATTCTGATTTCATATTTGAAGTGAAATAATTTTTGAAATTTTCGAAAATATTGGAAAAATGATTTTTAATTTTATAATTTTAATTTTATTTAACAGCACACTTGATAATATTAAATTTTTTGACATTTCTTCAAAATACTCGTATATCTATGTCTGATATTTAAAATTATGGAAATCAACCTTTCATTTAGAGATTGTTAATCAAACTTCATTTGCTTATTGATTAGCTCTGATTCCAAACTATATTTAGTCGGCTTTAAAATTTCTCTGGATTAATCAATCAATAAATTATTCTTATACTGAATTCTAAGTTCACTTTATCGATTTCTTATAGCGTATCAAATGATTTTTAATACCGTTAAGAATTTATGGAATTCACCATTTAGAAAAAGCATTGAATACTAGCAATAATTTGATAAAAAATTGCTCCACGTTTCGTGGTTTGTAAATAAAAAGAATTCTAGGTTAAACTGATCAACTTCCAGAAATATTAATTGAAAA
This sequence comes from Condylostylus longicornis, assembly GCF_029603195.1. Taxonomy (NCBI): domain Eukaryota; kingdom Metazoa; phylum Arthropoda; class Insecta; order Diptera; family Dolichopodidae; genus Condylostylus; species Condylostylus longicornis. The sequence goes on from NW_026577982.1 coordinate 6,238,173, forward strand.
TTAAATATTATGAGATTAAAGGTTTTCTCTACTTGGTTTTCAACTGCATTTCAAAATATTTTTTCATTAATTCGTTCAAGTGAAGTCTAATTCAACCCGAATCGGTACCATTTTATATTAAAATGCCATGTTGAAAAATTTCTTCACATTGATTAATTCAATAGCCTTTGTTACTTAGTTTAACACACTTTTTCACCTACCACCTAGTTCTATACAAGTGCTCACATTTCTTTAATTTAAAAGCCGATTATGAGTGTTAAATTATAAAAGCAAAAAAATACTGTGCAATTTTCCAAGAAATTAAAAATTCTTATTATCGACTAATCGTCATTTTTTTTTATCAAATAAATTTTCTTACATATATATTTTTCGTCCTTTTAATCCTTTTAAACTTAAAAATAATATGAAAACAAAAAATTACAATTTATGAAAATCAATTTTCCTTTTATCAATAAAAAAAAAATATTAAACTTTTAATCATTTAACATTTTTCCAAAAACACATACTTATATACACTAATTTCCTTATATAGGAAAAACATTGAAGTAATCTAACATGGGCACAATATATGGCTTGGTTCATTATCCTCCCCCATATTTTTTTTTTTAATTATAATCAGATCATTGAAAATAGGTTGTACTTTAAACCTTTCATTTTTTTTTTCCAACATTTTATCAATCCTTTAGAAAAATTTATAATCTTTAGTGGTGAAAAAAAAAACATATGTAGTAAAAATTGTGTGTGTTCAAAATCTATATGTCTGAACTGAATGAAATGAGTAAATGAATACGAAATGACTGACTAACAGAATGAAAGAATGAATGAAATCCCATTTTTAATCCTTACAACATGCATTTTTTTTGCTTCTCTCTATATATAGAAGAGATTTTAGATAAAAAGGATGTCATTTAATTTAAAGTTTTCAAACAATAATTACGTATTTATAATGTGTGTATGTATGTGTGCATATATAACATATCAGTATATAATATCATCTTATTTATTTTTATATATAAGGTTTATGTAATTGTGTTTATGGTGTTTTTAGGATTTTTTTTTTAACCGGATAAGAGCCGCTTCTTAATATTATAAATCCATTGACATAGTCTCGACGTCATTAAGATTTTATACTAAATTTATTTTTTTTTTTATTATTTTTTCATTACTATACACATATAAAATACTGAGTCCAAATATTATCCTTTTCTAAAGTCATTCTCTATGTTAGTGTAGCTGTATTATGTGTGTGACGATAAGTATATTGGAAAGTACTGCATAAACTTTTTTTTGTTGTTGAAAATCAACTAGCAAGGAAAAAAATCCTTTATTTTATTTCCTTTTTTTTTGATCCTGCATTTTAAAATCGGATAGAAAATGTGAAAAGCAAAAAAAAAAACAAAAAAAAAAACATAACTATGACAACATTCAAGATTTTAATTCATTTTTCGTTCAATGCATATGTTGCATTGCACGTAAAGTATATTGGTTATATAATATTATAACTGTTATACATATATGGGAATCAGAAAAGAGGATTTTTGTGTGGATTTTGGATGATGGTTTTTAGATTTTGGTTTGTATATTACATTTTGTATTCCTTAAACTTTTGAATTGTATCCCTTTTAATTTTGATTGTTTTTTTTTTTCGTTTTGTTGAATTTTCTTTCCTTTTTCTTTTCCTTTTTAAATTTATATTGTCCTTTTTTTTTTTGTTAATTTTTGCATTTTACTAATATATTTTTAGAATGTTATAATATGTGTGTAGTTGTGTGTGTCTGTGCATGTAGTATTGTAGGTACATAATATTCATTTTGTGTGTTCATTCATGAGAATCAGAACTGCAATCAGGATTACTGTCACCTTTTGTATTTTTTGGTCTATTTTCTCTTCCATTCATTGATTATGTAAGTTGTGCATTCTTGAATATATATATATACATATACATACATGAATATGACATAATGTTATTTAAGTTGAGAAAAAGTTTCGTATAAAGTTTTTTTTTTTGTAGACGGGATTTCGATCTTATGTGCAATATTATGACATTGTAAAATGGTTGTTCTTATTTTAATTTTTTTTTTTTTGTAACTCATATGTTCATTTTTGGTATTGAAGTTTTATTTATTTATATATGTATATAGGTATATCTATAATTGTATGTATATATTAGTAGTGTGAAAATGGATTTAATTTAGCTGTAATTACATTTTGTAAAAATGACGATGAAGGCCTCAATTCCAATATTATGGTGTGTGTGTGTTAAATATGTATAACAAGTATTTAGAAAATTTCCAATACACTTGCGAGTATTATTCAAATAAACATGATAAATTTAAAGACGAGGTGAAATTATTAAAATTCAATTATAATTTAAGGAATTTTGAATGTTTTAAGGTCTGGATAATCGGCAACTCATTTTTATTTAACAAAAATTAACTGATTTAATTAGGTATGAATATTTTATAATTACCTTCATTGTTATTTAATTTTAATTGTCTTCCTAAAAGTATGCAATATTTCATGTTATTCTTAACAGAAAATGTATTTCGATTCATTGCGGCTCCGTCGTGTAATGGTTGCATACTTGAATAATAAATTAATTTTCATTCATTGCATACTTTTAGGAGGAGATTGTGATATAAACAGCAACATCCATATAAAGAACAATAGTTTTAATTTAAAAACTTGTTTTTAATTCTGTAAGGAAAATGTGCTAGTTTTTTTTAGGCAATTGGTTTGAATCATGTTCTAATTTCTTGTAATATGATTAAGAAAAAGTTACAAAAACCTTTTATTTTTAAAGAATTGAAAAGAACATCAAATTCCATTACATTAAGTGAATTTGATAAGGTATGGAGGATTATGGCATTTTAAATAATATAAAATAAAAAGTCACAATATAAATGGTTCTTGTCAATAATAAAGTTATTGAAATTTTTACGATATGTCACTATCACTCAGAGAAAGCCGCACTGTGGTACTTTTGGTTTAAATCATATGACAATTATAAAATTTGATTTTTATAGGCAATATGATTTTATTAAATTTTAGATTTTCGCAGAATGATCGTCATTTATAAATTTCTTAAATTATGTAGTTTGATTAATAACACATTCTTATTTCTACACCGGGTCCTTCTCCTAATTTGGATTTTTTTAATCTACATAATGAAATACTTAATATATTAGTTAAAAATCATATTTTTTTAAAAAACAATAGAAAGATATTATGTTAAGTAGATCTAATAGATTAAAAAACAAATTCTATTATCGCACTCAAATTCTATTGTAAAAAGTATAAAAAAACAATATTATTGAAATTAATTAAATAAGTACACCTAGTAGTCTTCGATATTCTGCATATATGCATGTACATTATTAGATAAAGATTTGATCTTTAAAAGAATATTAACACGAATATTGTTCGGTTCGTTCATGGCTTACTTAATATTGAGTTCATTCACATAACAAAAGGAATACTCGGTATTATTTTCACATATCGATAAGTTTTTTTTCTGTTTTTTTTTTTTTATGTGAAAAAGTCTTCTATATAACACAATAATATGATAATAAGCGTTTCTTAGCAAGGAAAAAAAAAAAATAAATATAAAATATGAAAAGAGAGCTAGAGGGAAAACGTTTCTCTTACATATGCACTTTAAAAAGGATTTTGCATTTTTGTTTTTCTTTCTTGAATATTATGCAGAACTCGTTTTTTTTTTATTATTTATTTCTAGGTTAAAAAGGATAATAATTCATCAGGTTATTTCATTCAATTTTATCTTTATTTATCTCTTAGACACATTTATGTATTTTATATAGTAAAAGTGCTTAAGAATCATTGAATGATCTTTGAAGAGGAAAGAAAGAATTTTTTTTTCTTCTATTCTTTATCCTTATTTCTACATTTAATATATATAAGAGAAATCCTTAAAACGTTCTTATATTTCTAATAAAATAAAAAGTTATATTTTAATAATAATGATAAAAAAAAGGAGAAGATAAGAAAACTATGATGATAGCAGAATCATAGAGGAAAGAAAAATGACTTTTATCTAAATTTTGAAGTATTTCGCAGTGATATTCATACATAAGGACCTCACATAGTTAAATTTGAAGAGAAATATAAAATTTTGTGAATTTTAATATGAATGATCTAAAAATATTGTAATCATTGAATCAATAGCCTCGAAATAATTCGATATAACTTAAATATTTGAATTAGATTAAAATTCTTTGACTCCTATTATATGTAAAATTTTTGATTTTTAGTAAATTTACACAAAAATGAATTTATTGGTCGGGTGCCCCCTTCTATATTACAATAGAAGTGAGGACGAGCAGGTAACGGGATTTCATTATAAGCATATAGTTTATATTTTCTGTAGTATAAAACTATTTTTTATAACGACGAATTTAGTGATAACTGGATGGTAGAAATCAGAAAAGAAAATGAGTAACATTAATCTAACGGATGAAAAAAGTTACTTGAAAGCACTTTGACAGATAATTCATTAAATTATAAAAAAATCATGTCAAGATTGTCATCTATGTTGGCAGATTTCAAGGGAACTGGATAGAGCGGTCTGTTGTTATGTATCGGCTCCGCAGCTCGTTAATTATTAAAACTAAATAAATCAATCCGAAAAAAAATAAATCCACAAAAAATACGAAGACAGTAATTTGACAATTCGCTTAACATAGTTGTGCAAGACTAGCACTGACTTAGAGAGAATAGTGGCCAAGACTATTATTCTCCTAATGGAGGAATAATCAATTTAAAATTAAAAATAACTCAATTTTAGGTTAATCGCAAGCACCATTCTTAGCTTACATAATACCTGATTTTCTTAATTAATATTCGTGTCTCATTTACGTCTCGATCATAAGAGCATTATAACATATTCACATTTGATGAAGTGCACACTGTTTCTTTTATAGTATCCAAAAAAAAAGTTTATCTCTATAAAGAATTTTTTTCTACGTACTTCATCTCATCATAATACAATCAAAATAAGAAAGTTATATTGTGAGTAAATTTCAAAAGGGATATAGAAATAGATATTCAAGGATATTAATGCACAATTTAAATATAATGCGATATTCAACTTAAATATATCCTTAACATTGTGTTTGTAATTGTGTGCAGAATGTATAATACTCGTATACAAATGGGTATAGTTCAAAAAGTGAATTACAATTTTTATATTTATATTTTTTTTTTTTCAAATTCTATTTGATTTGTAGTATTTTTATTTGATCCCTTGTTATAAAGTGATATAGTAAGTAACTGATTTTGAGTGTATATAATCTATGAATAAGAAGAGTCGTACTCATGTTAAAGATAAAAATATGATAGAAGAAAAAACTAGTGATTCCGTTCAAGACACAATATTGAAATAGATTTTATATAATATACGAGTACATTATGTAAATAGTACATAGATACATACATGAATAGTGTTTTCACTTTAAAGGTGATTTTATCTGTATAAGGAAATGCAGAAAATAAAGGTGACAAGAGTTTTTCTATAGTGTATGGTGAATGAAAAGTAAAAAATAAATATTTCAATAAATAAGAAATATTAGAAAAGGAAATATTTAAAATTTAATTTTTTTTTTTTTATAATTTCAATTTTTCGAAATATAAGATTCAATATTTAGTTTTTGTTCAATAAATGTCATCATAATAAAGAAATTGAGATGTTATTCAACAATATCATTATTATTCTATTCATATTCTACATGGTGTTTAGAAAATGCTCGTAACTAATTGAATCTCATTTATCAATTTTGCATACTAGTTCTATTATTTGAAAAAGGCAAGTTAAGGAAACATTACAGTGAGTAAAAATTTAATTTTACAAATTTTTTGACAGAGTTTACAAAAATCATTATTTTATTAATTATATCGAAAGAAAATTATTCGGCACAGACAATTTCGGCATTGAAAATTTATCGGTTCAAAACCGTTGTATTGCCATCAACAATCATTGTTACAGGAGGTCTTTTCTGTCTAATAATTTTTTATTTGAAAATATGGATAACTTTGATCGTGGCAAGAATTGGCTTGAACTGAATTAAGCTATGTATAACACGATAAAATTAGAAATTTCTCGTAATGAAATTATGAAAACAATTTGATTTTGAATTTTGGACTTTATTGATTGGTCACTAAAATTTATTATGCGATTGAATTCCAGCAGTATTTTATACTTATTATCGAATAAGATTATATTATCGATTATAGTCTTACTCGCGTATAATATAAGGCTCGGTTATAATACAACCTTGATGTGAAGTGTTTTACAGAAATTTTGAAAAAAAATATTAGAAATACACAAATATTTCTATTTATTAGCATACTTTTAGGGTTTCATGCAAGAAATTAAGAAAAAAAAAATTGTGTGTTATTAGCATACTTCTAGGGGTTTATTAAGAAATTAAAATAAAATGAGTATTAAAAGTTTTTTTCATAAATTTGTAATACTTTAATGTGTTAATTAAAAGAGCAATTAATTTATAATTTAAATTTTTAATATTATGATGAATAATTTTTTTGAAATTTGTAAAAATTTTTTTCGAACACCCAACAAATTGTTATACACAATCATTTCTGAAATAGTTTCCATCAATATAATATAGATCTTGTTTCTTATATGTATAAAATTCAAAAAGTTATGAAAGAAATTAAAAAATTATTAAGAATACTGCAAAATATAAGATTTTATTTTTTAAATTAAATAAAAGGATTATATAAAAAAAGAGATTATAATTAGAAAATATCCTAGAAATTCATTTTGAAAATATTTCTGTTTTCAATTATACTTTCAATTTCTTATCCTTTTTATATTATTTTTTCTTTTAAATTTTTATAATATTCTTAATGTACAACATTCATATTGTATATAGCTAGTATCGTAAAATAGAATTAATATTTTATTGGCTTCGGAAAGAAAAACTATTATAGCTGGTGCAATTAGATTCTAATAAAAGATAAAAATAATTTTAAATTTCGAAATTATTTCTAATATTTTCATGGGAAATTATTAAAGTGCTTTAATGATTTATTAAATTATAATATTCTAATTTCTATAATATAGAAATTATGAGATAGATTTATTAATTTTATAGAGGGATTCATTTATGAAATTATGATATTATTAAAGAAAATTTATTTGAAACCAAATATAGAAATATGATTATGATTAAATTTAAAAATATAAGGAATTTTTATAATAAATTGCATTACTATTATTGTATAATTGCTTAATTAAATGCTTGTCATTATTAAAATGGCAGCAGAATTTTTGTGATATTTATTAACCTTAAGTGTATACAATCTACATACATTGCAGATTTTAGAATTATTGAATTTAATAGAGAATAGAGAAGCTCCAAAATTAATCAATTGATGAATTTCGAATTTTTAAAATACAAACAAAGACGAAACCAAACAGTAAAATATTAAGTTTGTTATGTTTGTAAACTATATATAGGAATCAAAAGTTTTGTGTTCCTATTTTAAACCTTAAAATCATTTTACAGGAAATAGTTAACTTTATGTATTAAATAATAGCGGTCAGATTAATTTATTGTAATTATATTTAATTTTCCCTACTAGTTAGAGAAATTGCTAAAATTATTCTCTCTAATATTATGGAAATTATGTAAATCTTTAAGTATTATTTATTAAGCAACCTAATTTTAAAACCTCAAATTTTCGTCACTCATTTTTTAAAATAATTTATGAGTTTTATTTTTTATTACAAACTAAAATTTTAGTCATTTGTTTTTACATTTTTCGCATATACAACAATAAAATTAAAAAATTTAAGAAATATAAAATCTTTAAAATTTGAAATGAGACCCAAGATACCATTATTATCGTATAAAAATCTGAAAATCTAAAAATTATACGGTATTAATTTTGTATTTGTGTTCTTAGCTATATGGTTATTTTTTTCTGTTTTTTAAATTTCCCTTTTAAATTACACGTAGAAGTTTTGTAAGTTTTGTGAATGTCATGTATTAATGTTAAGCAAAGAGCAACAGAACAAAAATTAACAACATTAAAGAAAAATATGGGGGCATTTCACTAAAAGTCTATTGTTATAAAATCTAGTGTTAATGAGCAATTTATTTGAAAAATATTTTTTATAAACTTTAAACGAGTATAGCAAAATTAGGAACGATAGTGAATTCCATGTGAACGTGAATTTGTTAATATCTAGTAGCCAATATACTTTTTCCTAAACGGATTTCAGTGCTGTATAATGCAGCAAATGCTCCTCCAGCTGGTCTTAAAAAAAACGTTATTACTTCATTATTCTCCATATGTCATAAAATTGCATACTTCTAGGTGAAGGTTAGGTGAAGTAATTTAGGTGAAGGTTAGAAAAAAAAATGTAGGTTTGTAATCATGCACAGAGCCAGTCGAGCAAAAAGACAGTGTTTTTCTTCCCTTTGAATTTGTTAGAAACTTTAAGTAAAATTGAAATTCGGCCGTTTTGATGTTACATAAAATCGAATTTAGATTTCATATTTTTGGGACTTTTGATCTAACATCCGTAACCCTATACAAAATAAAGATATTTTCAACAGAAAAAAGGCAATTTTTGTATTTTGTTTTTTAATTTTTTTGTTATTTTTTTCTGTGTTCTCTCTCTTTTATTTTTATGTTGCCATTTTTTTTTTTTTTTGACATTATACTTAAGGTAAAAGGGGTAATCTAAAATTCGAAATTTGCATATACGCACGCATTATAATATATTCAAATAATATAATTTTTTATCATCATCAAAACAATCAATATCATTATTACATATGATGATCATCGTTATACATAATTTACATAATATATATACAAGGAAATATTGTAATGTATCGAGGAAGGAAAACAAAATTCAGGTAAGTATCTACATATATGTATAAACTAAGTCAAAAAATAAAAAAACAAAAAACAACAAGAAAAAAAATTAAAAAAAAATGGTAATATAATGGTTAAATAAATTTTATTTTTTGAGTAGGGGGGATATAGGAGACTGGGGTAGATTGGTTGGAACAACCATGCATGTACACATTTAGTACAAGCTAGTATATGGTTTGTTTTGTGGAAAAAAAAAGTACACATATATGTATGTGTATGTATGTGTATACAGTAGAATGATATAATTCTGGAGCCCCAAGGACATTTTAAACATTTTCATATTTTCTGATTTTTTCATCATATTTTCATTTTTTTTTTATTATTTTGTTCCGATTCCGGTAAATTTAGCAAAAAAAAAATATTATTCATATACGTAAATCATATTTTATGATACAAATACATACATACATATATAGTAGTTATTTGTATATACTAGAAGGTTTTTAATAGCATCCTGTTTCAGATAGGCATACATTTCGTCTTTTTTTTTTTTTTTGTAACATTTATATTATTATTTCTCCTTCTGGTTCTTATTTTCGTTTCTCGAGAAAATATTGTGCAATTTATATGCAATAACATACTATATGTATAAATTTTTTTTTTAATTTTATCTTATGGATGGTTGTGTATCCCTATAGGTATAAAAACAAAAATATATTATGAATAATATGAATTTATATTGTAGAAATAGCTAATTTAACATAAGAGAGTATTTTTTTTTTCTGAATTCAAAATGAAAATGAGGATATGAGGTGAATAAAAAAAAACCAACCTTTAGGATACCTCTAAGGGAACATAATATATTCATATATATGTATATATATATATATGTTTAATATATGTACAAAAATTTAATTAGAAAATAAGTTTTTTTTTTTTTGTTGTTGCTGCTATAGAACGACAGAAGACAGTTAATGTTCCTAATAAATTTTTTTTAAAAGGTTTAATGGCTTGTAATGTCAGTCAGTTGCAGAGGAAATCAAATTAAAAGAACAACAAAAAAAAAAATGAAAATTATAAATAAAAATTTATAAAATCTTTTGATCCTGCTTTTTATTTCTTTAAACTTTTTGTTTTTATTTATATATGGCAACATCTTGCAGTTTGAATGAATAAATTTGAAAAAAAAATTTTTTTTATATATGTTAGTTGAATCAAGTCTGAACCTTAGAATAAATGTTGATTATTAAATAAATTTCAAATAAAAAAATTTACATATAAGTAAAATTAAGGACTGCTGATTCATGCAAAGATCACCACTTTTAAAATTAATTGTTAAGTGAGTTATTCACTTATCATGTATGTAATCGTAAGTGTATGTGATGCATATTTAAGATTTTGTGTTTATTTTATCAAATTATTTGTGTGTTGTGTTTATTTTCGGTAATTATTACTGAATATATTAAAATAGAGTTATATCGTAAGTATTGTACCAGAAAAAGCATATTAATATTGCTTTAAAGGGCAGTATAATTAAATTAATTATACATCATACTGGCTATTGCTTTTAAATAAATAATCGCTGTTCAGGCAAAGATGTTATACAGTACTGCACATAAATTAGCCAGAAATTTTATAATACACACTTTCATTCGTTTTATGCCATGTACCAACGGAATTTTGTTAAGGTTGTAATAAAAATCGAAATTGTTTTATAAAAAAGAGATATGAGGCCTTTTTTTGTGACACTAGTTGGAGAAAAATTTCAAAATTTTTCAAATATCTACGTAATAAATTTTTTCATCAAATCTATGTCATAAATTGTTGTAACTCAAGTGAGGCAATGTGAAATTTCCGATATGAAAAACAAAATATTATTCTAGTTCATTCATTGAAGTCCAAATTACGCAGTGATGAGCTTAAGTAGCTTTTTTGAATTTTCTTTCAAAATATTCTACTTGTGACTTTTTCGTGAAATTCAACTTCTTCATAGTCTTTAAAAGTCAATTTCTATAACATTTAAAAAAAAAAAAAAAAGTTGCATGAATAAATCAACACTTTTCAAAGAAAAAATCTCAACATGTTTCAACTAAAAAAATATGAAATTTTTGTTAAGAACTTTATAAAAGTTTCTCAGTTTCTTATTCAAACGAAAATGTTCCAGATTTCTTTTTTTTATTATTATGCAATGAATAACCACAAAAATGCATGTGCATCATATGGTTGCATATTGAAAGGATGAAAAAAGAAGAGATTATTCATTAGTGTAATAAGGTTACCAAATTAAGTAGAAAGAAATTATGTTATATTTCTGGAGGAGATTGTGACTCATCTTTTCAGATGGGCCATGGTCTCCTTCTCCGTCACAGCAGCTTGTACAGATTTCATTAGGAGAACGCCCTCATGACTCCAATCAGACGCTGTTCAGCTATAGAACCTATTACAGCTTCGATGACACTTCGAGGGAAAGACATTAGACCCGCAGAATTAGCTTAGGCTAAAATTAACTGGTCTCATTGCATATCGTTTTTCCCCATAGTGTTGGTTTGCCCTATTGCCGCATTATGCGAATTATTACCTCGTCTTATGCTAATACTCCATTTATTCATTTATTCATTTCAAAAGTATGTAATAATAAAAGATGATTTCTGAAACAATCTAACTTTTCAACAGCCAAATCATTCTTTATTGCAATTATGACGAAAATCACGTTAATTTTACTGTAAATTTTTCAAAATTTATTACAATTTTCTTTACACATTTAATCTTGCTCGATTCTTATTCTTGTATATCGCTTGTTTTTTGCTAATTTTCCATAAAAAATCTCTTCTTTTTCTGACATATTAAAAAAAAGTAACCAAAACTCTTCTGTTTCAAATACACGAATTATTATTTAAAGTGTGTAATAAAAAATTCTGACAGATTCTATTGAGAATTCAATTGTTATATTGCCAGTTTTTATATTAAGTACATAGTTGTTCTTTTCAATTTTGAATACTATTTGGTTAGACTTGCTAGATAGATCAAAATGCAAGAAGAAATATGCATTAAAAAGTCATATTACGAATATCCTTTTTAAACTACCATTTTTTTTTTGGTAAGTTGAAAATTCTTTGGAGACTGAGGTTTTTTCATTTATTTTTTTTTATTCTCATTTGCTTTAGTTCTCTTCTCATATATTCATCAGGACAATAAACTACACAAATGGAAAAAAAATGAAATGTTGAAGAGAAAAAAAAAAATGTTTCAACAACATGTTTTTCTTTTTTGTTGTAAACATTCTTTTCTTAAAATAAAAGGCGAAGAAGAAGAAAACAAAAAATTATGATGGATGGCATCATCGTCATTTTTATTCCTGAATTGTTCAGTAATGGTAAAATAATATTTTTCTAATATATTTTACATGCAGACGGAATCTTTTATAAGAATTTTTTCTCAGTTTTGAAAATAATAAGTAAAGTAAGTTTTAACTATTCATACCGAAAATGTTTGTATTGTATAATATGTAGAACAGAACTGGCTTACTTGAAAATCTAAACAAAAAAAAAAAAAATCATTTTCTCTTAATGTATAAAAGATGAATGCATTTTTAAGTTTTGAAATTTTTACACTCAACAAGGATGATGAAGACTCTTGCATGCATTACTGTGTGTACTTACTTTACTTATTTTGTTATTCTTCTTCTTTATTTCGCTTAAGATCCCAGTTAAGATTCATTTTTATTTCATTTTAATATACTTTCGGTATTACTAGCAGTTTAAATACTTAAAAAGGGTTTTTTATTCATGCATTACTATGAAAAAGAATTTTAGTTTTTTATTTCATATAGAATTGAATGGAGAAAAATAGCGCATTCTTTCAAAAATAAAGCACAAAGAAAATTAAAATTTAAATAAATGAAAAACTTTATTTAAAAGATACAAAAGAGATTTGTAAATTAAAGCTGACTTGCGTACATTTTATGCACATATGCATTTTGGTAAGTTGGGACAAAAAAATTATATTGTGTAAAGGATAACATATTTGTGCGTGTGTGTTATGGAATTTTTATGTAAAAATATAAATAAAAATTGTTGTTATATGAAAGTGATATTGTAGTTTAAGATTAGGGGGGTTCGAGTATGAAATATAGGATCAAATATTTAGTTTAAACTTTTCATAGCAATTTGATACCAGTAAATGTAAATTTCTGTGTGGAATATTTATTGACGTGAGTCTCATTTGCAATTAATAATCGTGTTATTGTATTGTTGAAGAATCAGCCTGAAAAATTTCTATTGAGCCCATATCGCCTACATTGTACTATTTATTCGTTTATCGTATATAACCAAAAATTGTAAGGTAGATGTTTATTTAACTTCAGGTGGCAAGCAACTCTTCATTTTGTAAAAAAAGATGAAACCGCTCAGAAGAGTAGTAATACTCTTACAAATAAAAAATTGGCAAAAGTAAAATTATTTTCCAAAGTCATTTTGAATGGAAATATTCCTGTTCCTGTTATGTAGATAAAAAATACATTCGGATTAGATTGTTAGGGAACTCAACAGCAAAATTCAAAATAATTATCATTTAAGCAGATTTCTCTCTTACATAGATTCAACTGCACTATCATTATCGCATTGTCATGCATGAATTGTATATTGAAATTGCATACTTTTAGGGATATTATATTCTCTATTACTCATTTAATCATTTTAACACTCATTTCAATATAAAATGAGTATTATTTCAGTATTAATTACTGTTAGTGTCAATTGAAATTTTCATCATTAAATTTTTGAACTACATAAATAGTTGATTGTGAATGAATCAGAATAAATATCACAATATTATAAGTTGTATGTATTTTTAAATATTTTACTGTAATTCTTAAGGAATTTTAAAAGCAATACGATAAAAATAAGTTCATAGATATATGTTCTAACATGCGCCGACAGAACGAGTTTCATGGCACTGCATTTATTTTACAATTATTTTTTGTTTATTTTTCAATTTTAACACTACTGTTAAAATGACCGAAAAAAATGTTGAAAAGATTAAAAAAACTGGAAAAAATTTTTACTTAAAATTTTTGATTGTGACTGTTAAAATTCTTTTTGAAATATTATTTATTTATATACATGAAAAGTAACAGATTTGTGGAAAAAAAACGCGTTTTTTTGATTTTAATTATTAAACTCGTTCCGAGGAAGTGTTCATGTTAAAAATTTGCAGAATTTCGTAGTATTTAAATTAAAATTTTACAACATTGCCACAATTTACATACGATTTTTTATTCAAAGTAAGAAGGTTAACGGGAATATGGTTTTTGCTTGAAATGCTGAAATATTCGTAAAAAAAAGCAGTGCAATTTACATCGTCATAATATTATGAAATATGGGAAATTATTTTACAAAAATATTATTGTGAATAATTTTACCATTAAATTGGAATTGTAATATTTTTTTGATTTTTTTTGAATAATTTTTGAACATTGCTAATTCAAAAAAAAAATTTAATTTATTTAATTAACACTAGTTAAAATTAATTGCTATAACTGCCTAAATCAAGCTCCTCAATTCTTAATTTCAATTCGAATTTGCTTGTACAAAAAAATTCATTTTCTGTCGAAATTTGGTTAATACTTCTAAAGTTAAAATCAAGCCTATAAAGAACTATAATATTTTTTTAAAAAATAAAATCCAACATTTCAAATTTATTGAGTTTCTCTTCAAGATTGCAAAATTTTGAAGCAAAACAAAATCATTATGGAACTTCATTTTTAAAAAAACTGGACAACAAAATTTGAAACTTAGACAAGAGGGAGCGTCAATTAAATAACAGATGAGGTCTGTTGATTCAACAGAGTAGACAAATGAACAGGGTCTTAATATTAACAACAGGGACTTTGAACAACACTTGTATTGCCCGAATGAATAGTTTCTAGAAATAAGAACACCAAATAATTTTTCTATAAATAAACCAGTACATAGAAAATTCATAGAATAAGTAGGAAATAAAATTCATAAAATGCGGTTAAAAAAAAATTTACAAAATAAACTTTTATTTATTTTTTATTATATTTATTATAATAATAACGGGAAAATAAATACACATATAAATACACCCAAAAAAAAAAAAATAAGAAATAAAAGTTATTTTGGTTAAGATGAAATTATACCAAAAAAAAAAAAATTATTTAAATAAAAAACAACTTAAACTTACATTATACACAATATGCCTACATACCTACATAAATACACATTTATTCATTTATTTATTTACATTTAAGAATACAACAAAATTTTTGACACATATATGAAGGGAAAGTAGCACAAATATAATTTTATGAAAATTGTTAAGTTTAAGTTAAAAAATAATCTGACGCAACATAATATCCTTTCCGCTACTGTTTCTGAATTTTTTTTTAATGGTATAAATTTCTGGTAAATATGGTAAAAGATAAAACCACAATAAGGAATATAATATTATATAATAAAAAAAAAAGAAAAAGAAAAGTAAGGATAATCACTGCTTCTGAAGTGAACTGATTCTAACTTTATTTATAAAAACTATTCACAATATTTTCATTCTTATATTTTTTTTTTGAATGAATCACAATAACAACAACTATATTGCACATACGTACAAATGATTGTATATATGTATATGTAAGTGAATCCTTAATATGATAGAAGAAAAGAAGTATGATGGGAATTTCATTCAAAAAATGAAAAGAAAGAAAAAAAAAGGACTGGAAAACTAAAAGGATATGAAGATGATGTTCATTTTCTTTAAGATGAAAATTGGAGTTTTATTCGAAAGGTTCATAAAAATGAAGATTAAGATGTAAAAAAAGGAAAGGATTTGTTTCCAATGAGAAAATAAGAAAGTATTTTTTGTTTTTGTATATTGTGGCAAAACAGTGTGCCATGTGCTCGAACTCTTAAATTGATTCGAAATTTTAAGAAAAATTGAATGCCATAAAATAATATTTTACTTAATTTTTAATATTATCCGAAGGAAATTATGTAATTACAACGTTGTATTGAAAATCTTTTCAGGAACAATGTTAATTTCGCCTGTTGAATACAAAGCTTTTCCACGACATATAAGTAATAGAGCTATTTACATACAACATGCAATATAATTACGCATTTTTATTAATTCCGACAGTTTTTAATCCTGTTTACTCTTCATAGTGCAGTTTGATACAATATTGTATCAATTTTTAGAAGCGAATAAAATTGCAAATATCCCGAAAGTTGTACGATTTTTGAGTTGAAATATTTTTATTTTGAAGCATACCCTGAAAATTGAATTGAGTGAAGAGTTAAGTTCTATAATAATGCTTTTTTTTTACTGGAAATGTTGTCAGTTCCAAGCAAACTTTTTTGTAAATTGTAGTATTTGGATGGCGAAAGAATATAGAGTAAAAATTCTAATTGAAACTGTAGAAATGCTGTAACTAGCTCTTCGATTGAAACAAATAATAATTATATTAGGCTGTACATCACCCTGTATTAATAAAAATATACATCTACATTTATAATATCATGTACACATTTCCCTTCTATTCTCCTTTATACATACACACGTAATGCTGATTGTGAATCCTTTAACTCTTAACTCTTGAAGATTCTTTTTTGATTTTATGAATATTTAAAGAGATTAATATGGATTTATTTTTTTATATTAAGATTTAAATTTATGTGAGAATAATTTGTGAATATGCGGAAAAAAATTGTGACAATACACTTAACTTAAAATTTAAAAAATATGAAAAACAAAAAAAAAAGGATTTTTTTAAAAATGTTTTCATATTTTTTTTTTTACAATTTTCATAAATACTAAAAATAAGGAAATTTTAGCGTGTGGCTTGATATGAAAAATATTTTATTTTTATATTAACATTTAAGTATTACAATTTTAATATCGCAATCTTATTTTGAAACCATAGGAAGATCAAAAAATGTTAGTGAAATCATAAAATTATAAAATGTTGTACATTTTTGTAAGATTAGAAATATTTGAAATGAGAATAATATGAAATTCTTATTTATTTATTTTGGATGAAGTTATAAGAAGATTTTTGAGTAAATACGAAATTGGTTTTAGGTAATCAATTTTTATGGATTTGTTTGCTATTTATGATTTTGTTTTCCTGTAATGGCAATTGAATTTTCAATATTTTTCAAAATTTTCAATTGAAAAATTAAGTACGAATTACAGAAGCGGTAATAAATAGAATTAAATTAAATGATTTTTCTTATTAAGATCAAAGTAGATTCATTTTCCATTCAGCTATTAGGATTGTAAATTCTATAATCGTATAATTTTGATATTTTATCCATAGCACTACCGTTCAAGTAAATATTTTGTTAAAGAAACGTATAATTCCGAATGAATACTTTTATATTATTAATTTTTATAAAACCTATGAAATAAATAAACAATTCTACTAACAAGATATTTATGAACAATGTTAAACGAGCTCCTAACTCTACACGCCCATATGTCAAGAAGTTTTTACTTCAAAAATTCTATATCTTAATTAAAATTTCATTGCCACATGAACTTTTCTGCATAATACAAAATTAGTAAACAATAGATTTTTCACCTTTAGCATATGTGAATGTAATGAAATGATCAAGTCATATATTTCATGCCATATTATCCTCTTTATTTTATGTTGTCTATTTGCATAGTACACAGTAAGAAAGACCATAGCAATTGCTATTACACATCGATTGCTGTGATTCAAAATTTTCAGTGAGATTGTTGTTGATCTATTTGTCTATTGCGGTAATTTTCGCCAATATTCATAAACCAATAAGAAATTCATTAACTTTTGGATAGGATAGATGTAAATAAATAGTAAAAATAGGGATGGTCCATACTTGATCATTTTAAATAAAGAAAATTGCTATCGATTATAATTTTATTTTAAAGCGAATTAAAAATTTATACAGTTTTAATGAAATTATAAAAAAATTGTCACACAAAACTTACCACATTTTCATCCTTTATAAGTCAAAATTAACCAAGTCAATTTTTAATAATGAAATAAAGACAAAAAGATAAAAATTTATAAAAACTTTTGTTTTTAAAAAACGAAGTGAAAATTGCAAATCTTCAAAGTTATTGATTGCAATTTTATTCTATTTTTCTTTTCTCTTAAATTTTTTCCATTTAAAGTGTCTGAAATCAAAAACTCAAATAAAAGTTTTGTCAAGATGCCTCTATTTAAAAAATTTTAGAATTTTTTAATTCAAAAGTAGGTTTCCCAAATAATTGTGGGGTTCTCATTAAATTAACAATGAATACATTAGAAATGCTAAAATTAATTTTAAAAATATTTATAGGCAAAATGAAGAAGTCTTAGTAAAACTAATTAATCCTTGCGATATGCAATAAAATTAAAATTCGAAATTAGAATTCGAATCAGGTATAATTTTCTAGCTTTATAGAAAGCAGTTCTTAACGCTTATTATTGATTTTTTTCGAGCATATCAAGTTTTTTTATATTTTACTTTAAAAAAAAATTAGCTGACGGCATGGTTTTATTCTGTTCATGTCTGTTGGTCAAATTGACATTAATATCAACAAAATTTTTGCAGAATGTACGTAAGTTAAACTATAAAGGAGTCGAATTTCAAACAAAATTTCAAAACGATTAATAAAGTTTCTATTTATGACCACAGAACTGTAGAAATATTCACGATTAATTAACAAAAAATTTTTCAATAAATCAATTCAAAGTTCAATTAAACCGACTCCTATTGCTCAGTTTGCTTTGAATTGATGCAAGTAGTATTCTTATTTTTCTAATTGCTTAAATTAAATGCCTTTCAATCAAATTATCACAAACATTAAAACATTTCTACAATGTAAAATTTTCCTAAAAACGTGATCCTAAGAAATTTCTATTTATCGCGAATAAAAGTAAGTAGCGCATCCTTGCAAAAATAAATATAAAAATTATATAGAGAAGACAAAAAGAATTATTTTTTTCAAGTCGGCTGGCTGCTTGACTGATAATAAAAATTTTTCCAAAAAAAAAAAACTTTCCTAATTTTAGAAATGTCATAAGATAGAAAAGAAAATTTTTTTATATATTTTTCTTCGCTGTTTGCTTGCGTATTTGTTTTTTTCTTTCATATTGTCGAAGTTTTACCCATTTTTTGGTGAAAATATTTCTATATGTCTAAAAGTCTAAATACTTACTTTATTATAAAAAAAAAGAGTAGAAAAAAAAATCCATTTTTTTTGTTCTTATTTTTAAAAAAGTTTGACAGTGATTTAACAAAATAAATCTTCCAAATGAATGCTTTCAAATTGCATTAAAGAAAAAAAAAATTCTTAAAAACGTTGAAGAATAACGAAAACAAAAAAAATGGAGATGAAAATCAAAGAGACATTTTCAAAGAAAAACTTTTCAATAAAATTGAACATTTTTAACTATAATTTTTATCATTTCATATATTTCGTTATCCTAACAAGGATAACAAAATTTTTTTTACTTATATTTTGCTTATACTCATGACTTTGGATGGTTTTTTTTTTCCTAGAATATTTTGGACAGTATGTGAAGAGTTTTAAAAGCAATTTTGATTTATTAATAAATTATCGATTCTAATTGCAGTGTCGTTCACATCATTTAAAATTTAAAAGATTTCATGAAATTAGCAAGGAGTGAGACTTGTGAATTTTATGTTAAAATACTTAAAATTGAATGGTTTATTGAAAATCCAAAAGGTATATTTAAAATTTTATATTTTCAAATTTTCAAAATTTAAGAGAAATCATCTGAATTAATTCTCAATTATTTTAATGAGAACAATTTCTTAATTATAATTTTCATATTTTGCTTATATTTCTGATTCCGTTTAAATTAACCATTTCACATAATATAGAAAAGGAAACTTACACATAAGTAGTTTCTGAGTTTTTAAATGAAAAGGACAAAATGCCCTGAAAAAAAATATTTATTTTTATTTTCCTTTTTATTACTTAAAAATTAAAATTTCCATTTGAATAATAAAAATTACTTAAATAATATGAAAATCTTTTACTATGGCGATGTCATAAATCAAAACTCTACACATATAGAATAGAAAAACAAAATATGAAAAAATAAAAAAAATTAACTTTGCTCTCTTGTTTTTTATTTAAATCCTATTAAAATCCTTTTAAAAACTAAAACTATCACATTTGTCATTCGCTTTTTCCAGTTTTAGTATTTGTCCTTTTTTTATTTTACCTCCTAAATAAATATTTCAAGTTTCACTCATATAGAACATAAATATTAATAGAAAATTTACAAGGATACAAAACTCATATACACGTACATACATTATTTAGTTAAGTTTTGAAATTTAATTCGTAATATATATATATATATATATATATATAAGTATATAAATTTTTTTTTTTCGGAAAATGAAAAAGTAATAATCGTATATTTTAATATTTATAGTTTTTCCAACAAAAAAAAAAAAAAACGTGCTTTCCCCTTTCCTACTACAACTTTTACACTTTTATGTTACAGGATTAAATTACAAACTGTATTTTTCTCTTATGGTTCTCTTATTATAGTATTCTAATAATATATAGTAAAATATAAGAGAGAGCAATATAATATAAAATATAATTCAATTAATATGGTACAAAAACAGAACAACAAGAGAGTAAAATAGAAAGTTCATTTTTAATTTTATTAAAATATAGTTTCTCTTTTTGTATTATATAATATACGTATATATATAACTGCAAACCTTTAATGTATCAAGGAAACTTTTGGGCAATATAATATACATAATGTTTATACATAGATATGAATATGACTAGGTGTAAGTATAACATGCATAAGTTGACATCACTTGTATATTGAGATATGTAGGTCTAAACACTGAATTATATAAAAATATATGTATGTATATGTATATTATATTGTACTGTTTGTATATTATATAACCACTTACAAAAAAATTAAATCAGTTGCAAAAAACTTACGGAAAAAAATATTCTCTTTTGTATATTATAGGCTCTTTTTATAATTATAAAATTTTTTGAATTAATTTTCAATATAAAATTAAAGTTTATAATGTATTATTAAATTTAGAATCTTTATCAGTCCTATTAATGAACGGCAATATTTCAATTTTATAATCCAAAATTTTTTTAATTCAATTTTTAATTCAATTTTTAATTCAATCTGACAATCATTGTTAAAATACGTGCTAAATTTTTCATCTATGAAAGAAATAGTACTAAATTTTCAGTTCATTAACACTCATATTTTTGGCGAAAGAGAACAGAAAAGGAAGAAAGTTGCCATTCTCTTATTTAAAAATTTAAATAAATTGTATGAAATTACGGAGAGATGACGTAAATATTCACTCTCTTCTTATTCGTTATGAGTAAAAAATTTAAGAACATAATTTTATGCTCTCAATTTTAATTGAATTTTTAAAATAATTAATTATGGAAATTTTTCGAAAAGAAAACTTGTTTTAAAAGTAATTATTTAGTTTAATTGAAATTAATTTCATAAATTTGAATTCAAGAATTTGTGACACTTATAGCATAAAAACAAATTCAATGTTACGAATTTGAAACTTTTATTAAGTAAAATGCGTGAAGAGAGTGAAAGAAAAGCTTAGAATGATGAAAGCAAGTGGAGTGAGAATGAAGTAGAACTGCTAATTATTAATAGAAAATGTTTCTTATTGAAGTAAAATTTCAAGATAGTATACAAATACAGCGAATACTCCAAATAGAAAATTGAATTTTCTCCAAAAACTAACAATTTCATCCCATGTTACAATTCTCAGCTATCCTATAATTGCCATCATAATTAAATTTATAAAATTTTTGTAAATAATTTTTGTAATTTTTCTATAATTTTTTTTATATAGAATGTACAAAATTCAATAAGGAAAATAGTATGTTTTACAGAGGAGGTGGAAAAAGATAAAGTTAGTCACCCTGTTTTATTAAAAAAAAAAAATTCGAGAAAATAGACAAAAAAAAAATACAACATTTAAGTGATTTTTTCTTTTTTAATGTTAAAGTATACAAAAGGATATTATCATTTCATTATGTTAACATAAAAAGGAATCCTTACTGATAAAAAAAAATTCTCGATGATGATATTCTTACATAAAAGAAAACATTTTTTTTTTTTTTTGATAATAACACAACTTTGGCTCTTGTTTAATTCTAAAAAAAAAAGAGAACAAAAAAAAATATGAATGGTGGTTATTTCCTTCCTTTTTTCTTTCTTTCTGTTTTTATGTCCTTTTCACTTCGTCTATACATAGAGACATTTTGTGTTTTTTGTTTTATTTTTTTTTAGTAAAGATCTAATAAAAATAGAACCAAAATAGTCAAAAAGAAGAATTCTATTATCTGTTAAAATTACTTATATTTAAAGCCTTAGGTTAAAATTTAATTTTTTCTTATATTCTTGTTCTTTTTGTTCCCCTTTAATGTTCTCTAGTGTAGAAAATTTTTGAAATCATAGACATAATAATATGTGAAATTTTAGTACATGAATTGTGCTAGAGAGATAATAGGTATATAGCTGAAAGGTAAAAAGACACTTTGTTCCATTATTATTACTGTTATGCTAGGAGAAGAAACAAAAGAAAAGTATTTATGTATGGAATAGCAAGTGGTGAATTAAATAGTCTTTTATATATTATGATAACGCCAACTATTTAACTTTATATCGGGCTATTATGTTTAGCTAGTAAAACAAGATTTATATTTTATCGTAAACAAAATAGCAGTGGACGATAAGTTTTCGTGGACAATAGCTGAAAATAATTCACATCTAAAATGTGTTTTAATAAGGTTTTGAGAAAATGATTCAGATTTTATAGAAGGGAAGAACTTTATTTGGAAAGTATTACGGAATCATGTACAGTTTCAAGCAACGGACGAAGTTATTCGATTGGAATAATTCTAAAATATTATTTCAAATACTAATTCTCGATATTTTTACCAACTTACCGATTTAATTAAAAGTTAAAAATGGCATAGCATTAGTTAAACTCTTCCGGAATTTGGCTAGATTTTCTTCCTTTGTTCTAAAATTTGAAAACTTGTATATATTACCAAATTAGATAATTTGTCTCTGAAATTAATTAAATTTTTCAAAGACATGAATTTTCTTATACATGAAATCTCGAAATTCTTGTAGCAATTATACTGTAGAGGTTATACAAAATTTCTGGAAAGATTATGTGTGCACCGATTGTCAGAAAAATTATCAATGAATACATCGCAGTCTTAGCATTAGTCTGCCTACAATTGTGGAAGTTATTTTATATTATGAGGTGTTGCTATACAAAATCTATTGTAAAACTGTTTGTAAAACTAGAAAAAATATTTTTCAATTTGACTTTCTGTTAAAAACGATTATAATTAAAAATAAGCGCATTCAAAAATATTTTAAAAATCAATTTAATTTTATGAAAATTAACATTACATACACACACCTATTAACGGTATTTAAAATAAATGTTATTATTATTTTTTAAATCATGGCAGGATAAAATCATATTTGTGGTTTAAAATCTTTGTTTAATATTTTGTTAATTTAAGTATAAAGTCATTAAATTTTATAATTAGGTAGATCACAATTTTATTTTTAATGCATAATATTTTCATTATTTTATTATAAACATGTAGGTAAATATAACGGTAATTTTAATGAGTAATACTAGAGGTTATTATTATTTAAAATATTGTTGTGAAAGGAAAATAACACTTTGAATGAAATTAAATAATCTTACAATGCATGATTTTAATCTTTTTTTAATGGAAATTTTATACTAAACTATCATTGTTTTTCTTTTATGGCTCTAATGATGATACTTAATATGTATTTGCATATTTTCAGGGGATCTACTTAATACCAGACGATAATACGAATTATTTTTGTTTGTTTCCATATTTATATTTAAATTCTGTTGTTTAAATAATATAAGGTATGCAGGACAAAGAATAATGTATGCGTAGTAGGAAAATATGTAAAATGCCACGAAGATAATAAGTTTCAGAGCATTTATACGAATGTAATTCTGAAATAAATTTTTAATTGCATTCTTTAGATTTCTTGGAATTAAGTTTTCGAATTTCCAAAATTTACAGAATCTTAAGAAAATAAAGGAAAGAAAGGGATTCTAAGGGAAATAATTTTAATTTTATTGAATCTAACAATGTGAAACATTAATTGAAATCATGTTGCCTTCAGGAAGAATACATTGAGCATCCGTAGATTTGTATTTAAATTAATATTGAAGGAAATTTTAAGATAAATGTGTTTATTTTTAAGGTTTGTTTTTGGTTCGTTTGAATTACAAAGTTGATAGAGCATTCAGGATATTAATTGATTTTTGGTTTAACAGCACTTTAGTATACTATTATATGACGTATCTAGATACTATTATATTAATGGGAATAGTATGATATTTCCTAAGAGAACTGAACAAAATGGGATTTACATGAAATTTATACATCTTAAAAAAATGAAGCTGAATTGAATTCTATTAAATGTCAAAAGAATGAAGGTTACCAATCTCTGAATTTCATATAGTTTTTGATTTCATTAATTTTTTTTACTTAATTCTGAAATTAGATAAGGGAATTTATCCTTCTTACTCGTATTATTAAATATGCTTGCCATTTTTAATATATGTTTAAATCAAGGATTATTAGACAAATTTACAATAATTTCAGTTAAGAATATTTTTTCCAAGGCACAACTAAATTAAATTTTCTATTGATGCTAATAATTTAGCCGAAAACATGCCGCTTGCACTCGTTTTGTTATTTTAAATATTTAGTTCATAATATTATCAAGATAAATCTAATTTATTTAAAATGTTTAATAATGTTTAATTTAAAAGCAAATTACATTGTAATATATACAAAAAATAGCATCTAACATAAAATTAACCTTAAAAATTTTCCTAAAAATTAAATAGAAAATAGTATATATGTATGTATATTATATATCTGATTGTGCATTTTAATGGGAAATTTAAAATATGTTGAATATTTTCTATGTAGTTTATTATATAAGCATTTTGCTGAAACGACACTGCATCTCTATTATAAATTTAACTATTTTTCCTTATCATTATAAGAAATAGAAAATTTAATGTTGTGAAAATCTCATTTCGCCTCAAGTCTAAAATAAAATTTTTAAAATATTTTTTCACTAAAATATATAATTTTTTTTTTTGTTATATTATCTTCTAAAATAAAATAAAATAATGAAAATTAAAGAAAATAGGAAAATTTCTCTTTATAGTAAAGAAACCGCGATATGTTGGTATTGCCATATTATATGATGAATTTAAAAATTTTTATCTACCCCCGTGTTTAGATTATGTGCAATCATGTACTTATTTTTTAAGAGTATTTACAGTATTTATTAGTTTATCACCATTTTTCACCGTTGTTTACTATTATAATTTACACAAAAGAGTTTATTTGAGAGGAGACTCTCTCTGGATTGTTTTTTATTCTTTTAGACTGAGAATCAATAATATTTAAATTTGGAGGTTAACTTATTTTATTGTATTACAAAATTTTCACAACATAGAAATGCATTTTATTTAATGACTGCTCTATATAAATGCTCTGTATAACTTTTTTCATTGAGAAGAATATTGCATATTTCTAGGGGAAGCAAAATGCTAAAGAGAAACAATAAATTAGAGTAATAATATTGGTAAATCTATTGAAATAGGAAATGTGTTTTTCGGAATAAATGAGAAAAATTAAAAAATATACCAAATTCGTTGAATTTATTCAAGAAGGTGCCAAGTTCAGCTACATTTAAAAGTTTACACATCATATATTTATTTAATTTAAAATATTTTGGGAAAATATGAGAAAAAATTATTCAAAAAATTTGCAATTTTAATTCAGAAAATGAGAACACTAGACTTGTTTGTCTCACCTGATGCGAAGTGAGTAAAAAATTTAATAAATGACGTTCTTTATGTTTATGAAAAATAATATTCTGCCATTAATGGAAAATGTACAAGTTGCATACAATTACACTTTAAAATGTTGAAGAAGAATAATTTTAAATTTATGCAATAATGATGCTTGAGAAATTCTGGCAGTATTCATTTCATTTTCATGTAATAAATGTTTCATTTAAAGCAAAATGATAGAGCACCGAGTTGTACCAGAAAATTATTGTATGAAAAAAAAAAAAGAATTTTTTTTTTTATTTCCATTCGCATTCCACAATAACCTTATAAGATTTTTACATTAATTTTTATTACCCATTGTATTCTATTTCATTCTATTAACCAAAAAGAAGTTAAAAAAATTCTCTATTTTTCCAATTTTCGTTCTTTTAAAGTTTTTAAACTTCCTTCCTTCTCTTTTGTTACAATCAAAAATAAAATGAACTTTATTCATACATAATTGTACATACATATACACATTTGCATATATTCCCAATATATTTGCATACGTATTATATATGTATATATGTATATAATTTATCATACTGATAACTGTTAATATATTTATTGTGTAGTTTTTTATTGTGCAAAAAAAAAAGCAAGAAAAGAAATACTCAAGAATTTTAAACTGAAAATGAACTTTTGTAATTCACAACTCTCCTATGGAATTAACCAAAAAAAAAAAAAAAAAAATTCAAGACAATTTTTTCACTATGCGATGCTAAGAATCTTAACAAAAAAAAAAAACCAAAATAGAAAAATATTGTTAACAACCTCTACAACTAGGTCGAAGGTGAAACAGTTTCGCAATATTGTTTTTTATTAAGAAAAATAATATTTTTAGTTGTTCATTTTATTTAACTGTAACTGCATTGTGTTAAAATGGGGGGAAGGTGGGAGGGACTGAAATGCGGTCATAAAACTGTAACCAGAAATTTATCTATTTCTATTATAACAGTCATAGCGTTTTATTCAACATTGTTGAAAGCAGAATTTACTTAAATTTAAAAATGGAAAAAAAAAAAAATCGTCTAAATCATTTTTTTTTAATTTATTAGATATTCTCTTAGGTAATTCTCTTAAGTAGACCATTGTTAAAAAAGCCATGTAAAAAAAACCTTTGGTAACAAATTTTGAAGCCACCAATATGACTACCAACTCTTTACTTTCCAGTATAAATTCATTTTACCATAATTGAATCGCAGATCAGGACTCTATTGCCCCAAGCTCATTTATGTTAAATAATATCCATATAATTAGAAAATTTGCAAAGTTTCTGTTGCACCAAGAGCAAAAGCGCTAGTGGACCATATTAAAACAAAAAGTTCTGTTTTAAAATGGAGGCAGCATTTAAGAGAAACATATTCAGAAATTGTATTTTTAATTTAACACTTGTAATTATACCAGCAGTGTTTCAACTGAAATTCTCATGTTAAACTCAATTTTAATGCATTCAATATGAATTTAGGTGAAATTTTCCAATTATATTTTGGTTTTTGTGGATTCATATAGCCTTAATCTACAGTAAATGGTTACCTTAAAACCTTTTAAAAATTATTTATTTATTTTTTTTTTTATTTTTAAGTATAATCGATTTCAAAAATCCCGGAAACAATACAGAACATATTTTCTAATAAAAACACACATACCTACTACCTACATAAAAACTGTTATACATATATATTTTATAAAATGTTTACAAAGTGGTTATAATAGATTTAAAAAGGTTTGTGTTCTCTTTATTCCATTAAAATATTATTGTTATATAGTTATGAGTTTGTTATACAATTTATAAAAAAACAAAGTGTATAAGAAATAAAATAGGAAAAAATATTTTGAGTTCAGAAGAAAAAACGATCATCAACAGTACACCGCTCTATATAAACTCGGGAAATTTTTTTTTCTATTATATTTTAGTTTTTTTTTTGTTATTATTATTATTTGCACTATAGAAGAGATGAAAAATAGTTTACATCCGTCCCATTATTATTACAATTATTACTAGAATTTTTGTTTTATTATTTTTATTTAAACCGTTCATTTTTAACATTTTTATGCATATTGTGAATTGTAATGGCAGCACATTTGTACTATATATTATATATACAAAGAAATCACACATAATAATAACAATAGTGGTAAGTATAAGTACAATAAAAATAAAATTATAAGAAATAAAAAAAAAAATTTTTTTTATTGATGCCTGAAGGTTTTCTTCTGTTATGATGGTGGAAGAGAAAAATCGTATGCTTAAAGTAAAAAATCTGATGTGATCAGCACATAACCGATTACAAATGTGTATTGTATAATTTAGCGAAAGTGTTACAGAAGATTATGAAAATGTCTCCTAATTTATTCTTTTCAATTTTTAGGGCATTAGCAAGTTTTTAATTAACATGCCTTGAAAAATGTAAATTTGGCTCTTAGTAGAGTATCACTTTGTGCTATCCGAAATTGTGAAAATTTCGCCAGCTAGTTTCAGTAACAACCAAAACTCAAATATTAAAATTTCAAAAAGTTCTATCAATTAGTTCCGTAGACGTAATAAAAAATGTAGAATCGGCAATAAATTCGGTCTATAAGTCCTGACTTTTCCAAAAAAATTTATAAGTTCATTATTGTGAATATATAACTCTCTGAATATAAATTCTAAATTTTAAGGAAATTTGTTTGGTTATTTCTTTTTAAAAATCCCACTAAACTCCAATTGTTGACATCAGATCACCTCCCATATTGTATGCGATGCGGTTGGTAAAATGCAGTGATGTAAAGTATTTTGCTTTGATTTAAATTTTAGTGCTTTCATCTCAGTATACGAATTATTTCAGTTTGGTTTACATAAATGAATTACATTTTTAATAATATTTCTAAAAATTGGGGTATAATATTTTGATTCCACTTCAGAAGAGTCAAAGAAATTTGTTCTCGGTTTCATAATTTTGTTGTTGAAATTCGGTAATTCTACCATTAAGTAAAATTTTTGAAATTTTTCTTGAAAAATCTTGAATTTCTGAAAATTTTCACTTTACCAAATTTTTAAAATTAAAGCCTCACTTCCTATCTTTAAAATAAAGATTTACACCACTGCCTTCTATCACAAATCATTTAATATAACAATCATAATATTGCCATTAAAAACACATAGTTGATCTGTGTGACGGTGATCCAATTATAAGCATTGGTTGCTTCAGAAAAAAAATTTCTTTTTTTAATGGAATTTTACAAAACAACAAAAAAATAAATTCAATTTGAATTGTTTTTTCTTCTTCTTTTCAATTTATTTCGAAAATGGGTTAAAATGGATTATAGGACAGGGGACTATTGTGCAAGTATTTCAGAAAAATCAGCGAATTTTCTATTCTATTATAGGAAAATATATTTTATTTATATTTTTTTTTTTTATTCTATGTAACAATGAATTAGTTAAGTTGTTGTTCTACAATTTAAATGGTAAAAGAGTATGGAAAAAAAGTATAGAGGATTATTCTAAGAGAAAAAGAGAAAAAAAAACATCATAAAGCGTTTTACAACTGATTATTTTGTTTTAAAAAATTTAAATGAAGATTCTTAAGCAAACAGAAACAAAAAATAAAGAAGAAATTATTTGATATTTGTAAAAAGAGAACAAAAAACGGGAATAAATAAGTAGCAACAGGGAAAACAATTAAATGAGGGAAAAACAATGCTTTGCTACACAATAAATGAGGCCAAAGAGTATAAAAGAGAAAAATGTCTGTTGATTTTACTAAAAAAATTGTTCAATTTTTCAATTGTTTAAATTAAAATTTTAGAACAAACAAAAAGGGCTTTTTAATCGTAAATTTTGATTTTTGTTTGAAAAAAATCTTTAATAATGATTTGATTTTTTATTCAATTAGAAAGGTAAATGTTTCCAAAAATTTTGATTAAAATTGTTTTTTTTTTTTTTTTATTTTAATTTTATTGATTTTGATATTGTAAATTTGAAGATTGATTGAAATTGAAATTTTACAAATAAGCAAAAATTTTCATAAAAAAAATCTAATTTAATTTTGATATTTGTACATTATATTTGGCTTGAAGTTTATATTGGGGATTATGGCGGGGGGGGGGGGGGGGGGATTCTAACAAATGTGGAAAATTATGTAGGAATTCACTAATATTGTATTTTGTTTCTTAGCTATTGTGAAAATGATTTGATGAAAAGCAATTCAATTGTAACAAATCCAACAGAGGTTATCACTTAATTTCCAAAAAAGAAATTTTGAAAATTGGTGTCAGACGAATGTAATTTGTGCTGACAATTAGAAAACCTGACGTTTACTCTCTGACAGTGTTTCGATTTTCCAATATTGTCAATTTCAAACAGCGCTTTTCAAAAATTTTGGGTTTGCACAAAGTATAACAATTTAGAATTTTATAATGTTATTATATTTTGCGATGAGGTGTTAAATTATGCTAGCAACATGAAAATTTACAAAAAAATCCATTCAGCTGTAATCCCCTTTTATGAACAACTTTAAATCCCCTTTTAGATGATTTGAATAACTCTCACGAGTATTTTACTTCATATAACATAAAAATGAACGTGAATATATATTAAAAACATTACATTCGCCCTTTGTTCGTCTTCTTCTAGAAAAAGCTTATCTGGTTTGCTAAAAGTGAGCTTTATTTCATTATTCATTTAAACAAGATTTAAGTCAATCGTCAGTGAGGTTTGAGTCAAATAGAAGATTTGCAATACGCCTTTTTCTTTCGTATAAAGTTCGATTATATTTCGACATTACGAAAATCGGTTTAAAATAATTTATTTAACGCTCTACACAGAAAAAAAAGAATAGCAAATCTACCTAAAAAAATAGTACATTTAACTAAAAAAAATGATTGATTTTCAACTTACTAAACACGTTTAGTTATTTTACCTAAAGTGAATTAGTTGTTTAACTTTTTCACTAATTACCTAAAGTTTTCATAAATTTAACTAATTCAGTAGTTGAATTTGCCACTGCTCAAAATAGAGAAGTTTACTAATTTTTAACAAAAATTAGTAAATTTTACTAAAGTTTTAGTAAATTTGGAAAAAGTTTTTACCTAATGGTTTAGTTAAATCAACTAAACAATTCGTAAAATTATCACAAAAAAAATTAGAAATGTAACTATTTAAATAGTTAATTTCCCTATTTAACAGTAGTTAAATTAACTTATTATTTCGTTATTTATAGTAATATGTACTACTTTTTTAGTTAAATTTGAAAGGTCTCTATAGTTAAATCAACTAAGGGATTTGGTAAAATTACCTTTGGAAATGTGAAAATTAACTACGATGGTAGTTAATTTTATGTATTCACTGTTGTTAAATTTACTAATATTTTAGTTATTTATAGTAGTATGAACTACTTTTTTAGTTAATTTTTAAAGGTCTTTTGTCTGATTATTTAGTTATCTCAACTAAAGGATTCGGTAAAAATACATTCAGAAATGTGAAAATTAACTACGCTGGTAGTTAGTTTTATGTCTTCTATAAATTTAAGTTTACTGATTATTTTTATTATAATAGATCCTGCTTTGCTAGTTGGTTTCAGATCTTTTTATCCTTTAGCTAATTTTCAAATCTTATTTAACCTAATTATGTGAACGATAAATTAACTATTTAATAAAGAAATAGTAAAATATCTAAATAAAATCATTTAATTATTAAACAAAAAACTATTTTGGCAGAAAAGCAATCTTTATTAATTATTTAAATTAAGTAATTACACATTTTTTACATTTAACATCGTTTTCTAATTTTCGAATTTTATTTTAATTATGCTTGTAATAATTCTTGACTTATACATATTTAAACTAATACATAGACATTTGCAATTATTTTTAAGCTTATTACTTAAAGTTTACTAAAAGTTTAAATCAAATAAAAATTTTTAAGTTTAAAGTTAATTATATGTACCATAAGTTTGTTTTATTTTTTATCAAATATCTTTAAAAATTTAATCTTTTATAATTTATCAAATATCTTTTATAATTTAATCAAATATCTTTAAAAAAATGCTGGTTTAAGTTTGACCATTTTACGTTTCGTGGCAAAGACATTTTACCATAAACAAAAAATAATAACCCTAATACGTCTAAATAACATTCTAATTTTTCAGGCAAATTGCCATTTTTCTTAATGTATACATTAAGAAAAATGGCTCTCATTTCCAATTCAAGTACAATATTTTCATTAACAAACGAATACGAACAAATGAACATCAACAATTAAACATTTTTATAATTAACAATTCACAATAGTAAATTAGATTTACATTAAATGATTTATTACTAAATCTCATTGAATTTCTCTTAAATGACCTTCATTAAACTTTTTCTCATTATCATCCTTGGTTTGCAAAAAAAATTTTCATCTTTTTTTAAACTTTTCTTTCATAATTATTAAAAGTGAATCTTTATTTCTTTTGTTTTTTAATAAATCAATTTATTTAACAAAATGTAATTAGGAGAAATTCTAAAAAAAAAGTCATAGTTATTCTTACTTAATAAGTACTTTTATATAGAAGTATAGAAGTAAAACGTTCATAATGCCATTAAATATAAATTTATAGAATAAACGATGGTTGATTATAAAGTCATTAACTTTTCACTATATATCTACCTACTTTATAATTACAAAACAATTAAAACTTAAATGCATCGTATAGAAAACTGTTTAATTCTTAAGAGAAGATCTCGTTCTCATTTCATAAATACATAATTGATTAAAGAGAAAAGAGAAAAAAATATACACCATCTAATTAAAAATAAATGAAAGAATTTAAAAATAATCATAAGACTCCAGTGGAGAGAAGCTTGTGAGGAGGAGAGAGAGAGAACACAAAAAGGTCATAAATGAATGAAAAAATAAAATAAGAAAATTTATGACTTAATTATGAGAAAATCATCTTTAAAAGTTTCCACCTACCCAAATCTTCCATCTAGACAATATAAATGCTCGCCTGCTCGTACATAATATGAGAATATAGAAAAATATAGACTATTGTAAAAGTTGAAATATTTCTCAAAGAAAATTCTATTAACAGTTAATATACAGTCTCATTTTAAAAATACAGTTATACTATTTTGAAATAAAAAATGATGTTATATAATTAACATTAATAATTATGTAAGTGCAAGTGAAGGCGGAATTCTATTATATACATAGTTATACTTACATACACACAAAGAGTTATAGAACATGAAAACCATTTTAATAAATAATGAAAAATGGTCGTTGTACATAAAGTTCTTGAAAAGCACAAAAAAAAAATTTTAATTAAAATAAAAAATAAATTATATGAGAAAATTTATACTTTTTGATTTTAAAGCGCAAAATTTCTTATTCCTTTGTATTCATTATGATTTTCTTACATTTAATTAGAAAGTCTAGTACCAATAGTTTGTTAAGTGCATTCAATACTTGTGTATAGATGTATAGCATAGCATTTACAGTTACATGACTGTATTAATGTAAATATAAAATAACAGGTATGCATGTATATAGGTACTGTTGAGTATGATGATCAGCGTTACATTAACTGCTATGAATTATGATTATTGTAATAATTATTTTTATATTGTATGCTAATATAACTGTTATAATATTAGCGCATACAATTACTGCTATGATAGTGTTATATACAATAGAACTGATAATATTGAAATATATAATGCACCGGGGGAATTATTATAATTGCATAAGCATAAATCAGAAAAAAAAAAAATTTAGTTTTAATTGAAATTTTATATTAATTAAATTGAGAAAAGTAATTTGATTTATTGGTATAGATATTAATGACATTTTGGTTATAATTATATACCCGATGGTCTTTTTTTTAATTAATAAAAAAATTTTAATATTTGATATTTCGTTGTCAAGTACCTTGGATTTCCAAAACTCATTTATAAATCTATTGCTATTTTTAATGAGATACTAAAGTTTTCGTTAAAAGTTGTTAAATATTTTAATATCGGTGTTTTTTTTTTGATAATCAATATAATGAAATGCTATATAACAGTTTTTTTTTTTATGTTACTTAAGCAATTTTGAAGAATGTATAGAAAGACAATTATTATTGCTATGTATATATAATTATAATTGTTTTCAAACAGCGGAAACAATAAGTGACTTCTTATTAAAAATGAGAAAATAGAGAGGAACTAAATTCGAATAAAATAAAATATTAATATGAATCTCTTGAAATTATTCTAAAAATTGTAGAAATATCAGATCAAGACGATCAGAAATTCGAATGGCCAATTTGAAACTCCTTATATAAATTTTTGTTATAACGGAAAATTTGCTCGTATTTTCCTGGCGTTTGTCAAATTTACAAATCGAATACAATTTAATTATTTTGAAAAAAAAAAATATAACCTGGAACTGAAGAAGAGATTGTTATGTAAAAATTTTATTCTAAATAAATAATTTTTTCATTAAAAATTTTTTATAGCCTACAATATTTTTTTAAGTTTTTTACTTCAAAGAGTTGTGAATGCTAGAAGAGAGATAATGAAACAAAGAACAGTTTTCAAATATTGGGGTTGGAAATGCAATTATACAATTCTTAATAAGTAATGTACCTACTCATAAATTGTTAATCAATTAATTATGATCATAATATTGAGATTAACACAAGCTATTCTTTAATTATACAAAATACTTCAATTTAAACAAAAATTTTATGAGCTAATTTTAACAAATGGTTCTGTATTCCATACGATATTCAATATGATTTTCTAAAAGTCCTTACTATAGAAATTTTTCTTAAATATCTAATTGAAAATTTATTTCCTATATAATAATGCCACTCTGGTGGTATTCTATTCGTATAAGTTTCAATATTACAGGTTAATTTGTTCCTCAAATCCATAATGAAATAAGGTCAAATTTCCATATTTTTTTAACAATATTATTAGAGTAAGAGTATAGAGAATTAATATAATAAAAATTAAAATAGTGTAAATTTTGAATTATTCTGCAAATAAAAAAAAAAAAAATAAGTAGAAAATGAAAAGTTTATTTATTTTAGAGCAGAAATCAGTGAGTACAATTCTAAATTTTTAAAAACTTGAACAAAAAAATATTCAATATGTTCAATATAGTTTTTAGGTTTATTTCAAACTTTTATAATTGATTTAATTTGAATTTTATTATTTTTTATATAGATTTATAATAGCAATTTTAAAATACCTATATAAAATAAAATATTTAAATATTTTATTTATAAATAAATAATAATAAAAAAAAATTATATTTTAAAAGTATTGTTATTAAAATTTGCTTGTTCTTCAAAATTTTCTAAAACAAATAAAAATCGAAATTTTTCTCTATATTCTATATAATGTAAAAATATATTTATAAGTATAATTATATAAAATTTATTTTATTTAAATATTAATGCAGAAAAATATTATAATATAAGAAAATATTTAACGCTCCAATAAATTTTTATTTATTAAGGTTCATTTATTAATACCAAATGTCCTTTATTTGAATTCTTCCATTGTAAAATTTATTAATACGTAAATATTATTATATAATTTGTTATTTTTATTTTCTCATATTATGTATACAATAATTTCATCATCATTTTATATATATATAAATCTTTTTCCTTCAATTTACATTTTTATGTACATACATACATGTATATGTATGCGTATATTATATGTGTTTATGTAATATTATTCACAAAAAAAATATTCTAACCTATTAATTCAAAATAATAGTTATTATTATTATATTTTTTTTCACTTACATATACATAAATACATATATATAAAATATAGAGTAGGTAGAACAGTTATATTGTGTTATTATACTGTTATAAATCTATAATGTATATATGTGTATGTATGCAAAATAAATGAAGAAAAAATCTATTTATACAATTATTATTATTCGGTTCAATCCAATCCTTTTATGATGAAATAAAAAAAAATAACAAAAAAACAAAAAGAGAAAATCTAAGCCCTATGGTAAAATAAAATTTTCATATTCTTTCCTTTTCAATAATTTCTCCCAAAAGGATAATCTAATTTTTTTGTTTTTTTTTTGTTTTGTTTTTATGCTGTTGTCTTTAAAAAGCAAGAAAAATAAAATGTAATAGAAAATCAAAAACTTTAACAACAATAAAATTGGATTACTTAGTATAAAAATGTAGTTTGCCGTGCTTTTTATGATTGAAACAGGACCGGATTGCATTCTAGAAATTTTTTATATATGGCAAATAAAATTTTTGTTAAATTAGGAAAAATATATTAAAAGAGGCGAAAAGATAAGAAGAATTTCGTTACGAGATTTTGAACTTCAGAATATTAAAACTTTAAAGAAGCTACAAAATTTTTTTTTGATTCATTAAGGGTCACAAAATGAGTTTTGTGATTTGTTAAGCTATTTTTGTTTTTTATTTATCCTCTTATCAAAATCTCTTAGATTTGTTATGGACAAGCTATTTGAAATATTGATGAAGCGCCGAATCTACCATATATCTAAATTACAGCATTTTACATTGGGCGCCACAAAACAGGGGCACCATTGAAAAACTAGAAAAGTTCAGGTAATTTTAAAAAGTAAAATTTTCTCCAATTATTCCATTACGTGTTTTCCAAAAATATTTTCTCTCTATTTACAGCAATATTATCATGATAACATACACCTTTATACAAACATTGAGAAATAAAAATTTGAAAGTTTAATCTCATGCTAAAATTCTACGACTAATTTTGTATTTATTATAATAGAATTACAAGAAAGTGATTTATTACGCGCAATTTGAAAGAGGAGGACGAGGAAGGGGCGCTCTTTTTGTAACACGATGTTTTTGGCGAAAGGTGCCGAACAGGCCAGAACTGGGGAACCTGCATTGATGACAAATAATGCGAAATCTTTAAGAAAGAACTTAAAGAACGGAAAAGTGAAATATGTAGCTTATGCAAAAAGAAATTTTGTACAAAAATAAAATCTTTTTCTCCCGTTATACCCAAAGTATGAATCAATTTCCATATAGGACAAGGTTCTTTAACCAAAAGCCTCGCTTAACCTCACTTTTTTTGTATATTAAGTTTTTAATTTCAAAATACACCCCTTTTTAAATTTAAGCCTTCTATAATTTTTGAAGCATATAAAAATTTTTGAAGACAAGACATACGGAACAATAAATATAATAAAAAATATCCTAGTTTTGTTATACGAGTATGTTTATATAAGCGTATATAGAATATTTTATATAAATGCGGTCAATTATCATCAATATTTATTAATATAATCAGATTTTATTCTTTTATCGTTTTCACTTTAACTGGAGTTTGATATGAGCCTATATATATTTATATATACCTATATAATGTGATATAAAACTTTTATATTGTCTTATTATAAAAATGGCAAATGACAGAATTTACAATAAATACAATACGATCGAATAGCTGATATACAATAGCATACAAAACTATTATACAAAAACACAATAATGTTGTATTATAATTATTATTGTTTGAATATAGGCGAACAAAAACGCAAATATCTTGATAAGGATAACGGACAAAAATGTTAGCGTTATTCACAATTATTATATATTGTGAATTGTATTGGAAATTATTATGAATTCGTATACGAATCTAATAAAAGAACATATTTTTATTAATATTTTTTGTTATTGTTATATATATACTTGAATAGTTTGCAATAATGGTTATAGGTTTCTTTTCTATTTTGCGTATACGAAATTAGTGCTTATAATTATAACGTTAAAATATTTTTTATTACCAGTGATAGTTGAAGCATGGTGGTTGTTTTACATTTTTAATGGAAATTTTGTACAAATGTTTTGAATTTTGTGTCTATAAAAACAAATTTCTTAGTAATATAACAGAATTTAAAAAAAATTTTTAACAACCCTTTTCTTTATCATTTGAGAATTTAAAAAGTTTCACGTGCTAATTTAAAAATTTCGTTTAATTAAAGTCGTTAATGCCATTAATGCTCTGTACATTTTGCAATTAGTTAACACCTTTTGAGTAAACTCAAGATTTATTTCCCTTAAATCTATTGATGAGGCCATTTCTTTTCCAAGTCAAGATCGTTAACAACGTGGCAATATACAAGATGATAACATTGGAAATCGCTTAATTTGAAAAGAAAATTTCAAATAAATTGTTATAAACTAGAGAATAATTGGGTATGAATAATTGAGTATCTATTTCTAGAATACTTCATTTATATCAGGAGGAGATGTTTGGTATTGTAGGAAAAATTATTGTAAACTGCTCAACAGACCATGATATCAAAATGAATGAATAATTTCTAAGAAAATTAAATTTAATTTAATCAAAACTCCGGGATTAATAATTTTTAAATCAGGCCAAATATAACAATATTGATATAACAGTAAATTTATAAGTCACCTCTAGTCTTGTATAAGCTTACAGAATCCGAATATTCTAAGAATAAAATCTTTGATAAAAAAAGAAACTTTAGAATTTAAATAAAATTTAATATTCATAACTCTTTTATTCCAATCTCCTTCAACTTTTCCCGTATTCTCAAAATATCCTTAAAAATTAAAGGGACAAGTTTAATCGTATTCACTTTATAAACTTTATTTTGTATAAAAGATTTGACTGTTAATAATATTACATGAACAAACAGAAAAAAAAACTGGTCCTTATAAACATTCCTTGCATATTTTGTATTAAATTTTATTGTCCTTGATAAACTAAAAACATTTTTTCAACTTGTTATACATATAGTATATTATAAAGGATTAAAATGAACAAAAGTAAAGTATTCAAATATCTTAAATCTTTGTATTGTAAAAAGTATTGGAAAGTTTTTTTTTTTACAATAATCAATTGAGTATACAGGGTGTAATCTTCATTTTTACAAAATTTAAATAAACTTTTGAGGGACAGTCAAAATGTTGTGAGATTTTATACAAGAACCGGCGTTTGATTGAGTTACCAGATTTGCCAGATAGATTGTAACTATAGAAATCACGTTGAAACATAATATGATTAAGGTACTTTCAATCACAAAACCTTAAAAATTTAATGGCCAGATTTGAAAAAGAAAATGATTTGCAAATTAGCCCTAAATTTTGCTTCAAACCGGAAAATTTACAAGTTACAAATTTTGCTTCAAACCGGAAAATTTACAAGCCCGAAAATTGTATGTAAAATTTGACAGATATTTGGAACTTTGACATAATTAAGTTTAATAAATGCTTTAATTTCGATAACCACAATAATAATTCTAAACTTTATTTTATAATAAACCAGAGAAGAAGGTGTCAAGGTTAAACACTAAATATGGTATAAAATAGTTAATTTATGAATAGAGCAAGACTCTTATATAAAATATTTTGTTGTTATAGTTTAAATTATTCAACTTCACAATCAAATATTGACCGCAATATTGGATTTTTCATTCAACTTAAAATTTTTTCAAAAATGCCTTTATTTACAGGCTGATATAGAAACTTGCTAGCCTTCAAAAGATACTTTCAATTCGACCAATTTTTTTCCCATTTCAAAATCCTTTCAATCAGAAAATACTCTGTAAATTTGTGAATTTTTCTTAAGAAATTTGTTGCCCTTAAAAAAAAATGCGACCAAAAAAATTTCCTAAGAAACACATGTAAAAAAAAGAAACCTGGTAAGCAACATAACTTTTTTTCATTTTCTTCTTTTTTTTTGTAATATTTTATTCGTATAGAAATTTTTTGACAAGAAAATTGGATTATAAAAATAGAAATGGAACATCTTCCAAAATAACAAAAAAAAAAAAAAATGGCAAAAAAAAAATAGAAAGCGTAGCTTATGTCGCGTGCATAAGTTGTTTGTTAACTGAATAGCAGTAAAAATAAAAAATTAAAAAAAAAAAAAGGACTTTTGAAATTCTTTTCTTT
This sequence comes from Condylostylus longicornis, assembly GCF_029603195.1. Taxonomy (NCBI): domain Eukaryota; kingdom Metazoa; phylum Arthropoda; class Insecta; order Diptera; family Dolichopodidae; genus Condylostylus; species Condylostylus longicornis. The sequence goes on from NW_026577982.1 coordinate 6,277,945, forward strand.
CACTTTGGTGTTCGAAGGACTTCATTGTATAATCTTCATTTTTTTTTTGCTTCTCTTTTAATTCTACTGTTTTTTTTTTGGTTCTTTTTTATTATTTTTCTATTCTACTATATTACAGAGATAACAATAATAACAAGAAATATAAATAATCAAAATTTTTAAAGAAAAAGGAGCAATGTCCTTTCCTTTAGAACATAGAAAACAACAATAAGAAAAAAAAAAACAAAATGCACCCTTATAATGTCTATAAATTTTCAGAAGCCTGACATTTCGTAGCATATATGTGTGAATATGTATGTGTGTGTGCATATATGTAATATATTAGAACAAAAAATACCTTCATAACATTGTTAAGCCGTGTTACGATACGTGTGTGTGCATAAATAAATTTACAATGTTGTTTTTTCTTTTGATTTTGGTTAAGGTTTGCATGATAACAACATAAAAAAAACAACAAGTAAAAAAGAAAAACAAAATGTAGCGGTAAATAAATATACAAGTGGTTTTTGAGGGGAAGGTCTAACTAGATACTATTTTGGGAAATTATTTAATATGGTTTATATGTGAAAAAGAGAAAAGGACATTGGAAATGAAATTTTTCACATTTTTCCTTGTTATTATTATTTTTGTTGATTTTTCTTTAATTTTTTTCTTGATTTTGTAAAAAAATTTTTTTTTTTTTTGAGGTTATTTATTGTTTAGTTCAATTTTGACAAACTGAATTATGTGCACAAGTTTGGGTATTATTTTGTCGTATGGTCTTTTTAATAATAAATAATATTTTTAACTTGATGTCCTTCATTTTTTTTTTTTGCTGTTGTCCCAATGGCTCTTAAAAAAATATTTTGGTGGTGTGAGAAAATGTTTCTATTGTCGACATTTGTAATTGACAGTTATTATGCTTGTACATAAATATTGTATATAATAGTAGACGCATCCTATACGATATGTGAGGAAAAAAATTAAATTAGTGTTTTGAAAAGAGCTTAACAATGGGTCCGTCTCTATAATTATCTAAAAATGTAATTATAGTTTTATGGTCATTGGACTTTTGTATAGTTTTGTATTATAAATAAAATTTTTAATAATGATGCGTATTCAAGGTTTTGTAATATATTAAAATAATTTTTGTCAATAGAAAATGGTTTGAAAAAAAAAGAATTGGGAACAAAATTCCGTGGTGTGGAAAACGTTAAATAAATGAGTCATTAGATTTATTTTTGAATATAATGAACACCTTTGCTTAATTTTGTAATTAGATTTTTAATAAGGGACGGTATTGTGTTAAATATCTGGCTCGAAATGTATGGGTAATTGTGAGAAGAAATTCAATTTAATTCGCCTTTTGTATAACACACTATTTAACACGGTAACAGCTTTAATGTTCATGTCATATGGTCTCAAAAATTATCTCAAAGGGTGTTGGAGGAAAAATTTTTTTTTAGAAGAGATTGAATGAAACGGAATGTAAAGCTTTCAATATATTCAACTGCTGAAATATAAAACTCTTGAATAGGTTTATACAAACAAAGATAATGTTTTCTGTTTACTCTTCTGTTTTCAGGAAATCTCGTAGAATTTACTATAACTAAATTTAGTATTATATAATTTAATGCAACCTTCTATTTAATTTAAAAAATTATGCAATATCATGATTAATTAAGGACTTATGCTAATATATTATGGTGATATTATTAATGATATAAAAAATACCCATGACTTTGAATTTAATTATTTCCGTATTGAATTTCAGATACAGCAAAATAGATAATTCCAAAACCATTGTATCATCTAGTATAACAGACTTGTTGAAATATCAAACTTGTATGAAAGGAAATTTATGAGATTTTTTTTTCACAGAATATGTCATTAGTTTGATTAGAATATTTGACTGAGAAGTTTTCATCAGATGCTATCATTTTAGTAAAATATGTCTTGTTGCATAATTATGCATAAAATTTGCCTGTCGAATAAATCTAGAATGTATAATTGTTAAAAATTTAAGTGTAATGCAATCGTCATACATTGAACTTTGCTGTTGAATAAAGTTGAATTAAAATTTAACATTGGCTTTAACTTCGAGCTTTTTTAAAACTTGAGAGTCTCATGTCCTCTTCTGTTATATTATTAGAATACTTTTGAATGTAAATTTTTGTGGTAATGAAAAAAAATTAAAATATACTCGTAGTTGTATTCAATATAACAACAATTTTACAGAATTCTTAGGCATAAAAAATTATTTGAAATTATTTTTGAAAGTAAGCTCATTATTTTTTGTACTATTTCCAGGAGCAAGTAAAGCGAATTTTTCAATTAATGCCGCATTTTCCCTTCTAATTTTAAAGTGACTAGAAGAGCAAATTTATTTTTGTTGTCATTTTAAAACCAATGAGTATAATACAAATGTTTTCAACGTAATTTGCACTCTGGGCAAAAATGGGTTAATAATATCAATTGTTTCTAATTGAAAAGTTTGCAGAATTTATTGATATTTTAATATCAAAATTGTGATTTTCCTGAAAATTTACAATTTAATTCCATGAATACCAAAAAACTGAAAATTTAAAGAAATTATTAAAATTTATCAATTTTTTTGGAGATTTCAAACATCATTATTGGAATTGAAATATTAAAGAAAGTTTTCCCACAGAATTCAATGGCAACTTAACATAAAGACAAATTCATTTTTTCTCAAATTTCATAGTCTTTTGATTGTTAATAAAATACATTTTCTACTTTGCCCTCATCTTAAATTTTAAACTTTAAAAAACGATTCTATCAGAATATAGGGAACTTTTCTTTAATGCATTTTCATCCTGCAATAAATCAATTTTATGCCAACACTTCTTGTTCATTCTTTACTGAAGTGATTTGACACTATTTTCCTATCATCTTCATGATGATATCATGATGGTTCCTTCCCATTCCTTTTTTATTTATTTTTCAATAAATTTTCTTTTTTATTCGAATTAAATTTTTTATTTGAGAGGAAAATAAAGTAAATAAATGTCTGGAATGTTTGTATTAAAAGGCGCAAGAAAGACTCTTATATAGAGTTTCTTGTATGACATGCTGAATTTTTGTTTTTAAATCTTATAAAAAATTCAACTTTAAATTGCACATTATGATATGATTCCCTAAATACCGTTATTATTATTATAGTATAAAGTATAAAATTATTAGGATCCTTTGTATAAAATGTTAAAGAAACCTTCATTAATAATAAATATTTTCATTATAAGCTTTCAATAGTTTCCCTTGTTTTTCGTTTGCTTCTTTACTTTTCATCCTTCTGTTTCCATCTAGCTCTTTATATCTATTAATTTTCTTTACTGATTTTTTTCCTTTACGTTGTATATTGTGCTCTTTTTTTCTTCCTTTGCTTTTGTAACGAGTCATTTGTCTTACATATACGATGATAATGATGTTGATGATGATGATAACGATGACATACAGAACTTCGCGCTATATCCTTAGGGATTTTTAGGTATTTTTTTCCCTTTTTTTTTCATATAGCTTTGAGTTTGTCTGATGGGAAAACTTATTTTTTTGAGTTGATTTTTAGTTTATTTATATAAGAAATGTTAAAATTGAAAGCTTTACTATAGTGTAAAAAGAAATTAACTATAATTATTCAATAAGGTCAATCCAATGCTTAAAAACTTGATAGGATACAGACTTGAAGAAAGAAATCGATTCGATTTCATAAGAGTTTGGGTTACGCTGGCACGGCGCAACTTGTAGGGATTAAGAAATCGTGATTTTTAGCTAAATCAAATTTAAAATCAATTTTCTACGTTAAATTTAAATTAATTGAAAATGTGTTATAAATATGGTTCATACTGTTTGATTTTTTGTATAGGTTCATACAAACAATCAAACAGTATGAGTATCTTTCGCTATCATACAAATTTTTAATATGATCACGTGAACGACGAATTCTAGTGTTAACATTCAATAGTCCAACTTGTTCAAAAATAGAAATTTAATACGCTGTCTAGAAAATAGGAAAGAAATATTCTAAAAACTAAATTGAAGCTTTAAACAAAATAAATTTTTTCATAAAGGATTTCAGAAGAAAAAAAAATAAAATATTGTTTCATTTCTAAATTTTTTTATTTTAATATAGTTAAACAAGACCCACCATATCTTTACTTAAATAGTAATTTATTAAGGTATAATAGAGGTAAAATACGTATACAGAGGCAGCGTTACATCAAGAGCCCGAAAAAATAAAAAGAATTTTTGATTTAATTTAAATCTCTTGTATTTATTTGTAAAATATTTTTTAAAATCAGTAAATAAAACTTTCGCCATTTTCAAGGAAAATTGCAGTTGAATCACTTGAATCATACAAAAGATCTTTGTCATACAAAACGTTTTTTTAATGAGTAATTGCCATAACGTGTCTCGTTTTTTTTTTTTTAAATTCTTAACATCGATTTGCATGAAGAAAAATGAAGAATAACAGGATGTGATTCCATCTTGAAAACCATTGACTCGTATAACATACTTGTTGAAATATCAAACTTGTATGAAAGAAAAACAATATATCTATTTAGAAATCAAACTTGTATGAAAGGAAAGCAATAAATTTATTTATAAATCAAGCTTGTTGAAAAGTATACAAGTTATATATTCGCTTACGCCCGGAACACCAAAAAATAAAATTTAACTATAACTAAAATTAAATCGAACGTTGCGATCAAATTTCCATACTTTATTACTTAAACCTATTCTAAATCATTTAATCGCAACGTGATTTGACAAAAACAAAATATTTATTTTAAATTAAAATTAAAATTCAACGTTGCAATTAAACTCCTATATGAAATCATTTAATTGCAACGTGATTGAACTTTTACAGACAAAACTAAAGCAAAGTTCCAAATATTCAAATTACAATATTAAAACTTTCCCATGAGAATTATTCTAAACAATTTTTTGCTTACTAAACAGTTATTTCTTATAAATAGAGTAAATTCAATAGCAATTTGGCTTGGTTGGTAATTCAGTAGCTCGTTAGTTATTAAATCGTTTTGCCGTTTAGAAAATAAAGATTTAAAAATAAAGTTAATAAGTTTGGAATTAGAAATTAAAGTGTAATTAATTAATAAATGAAATAAAAAGAACTTTTATAAATCTTAAAATATTTTTTGTGTAAAGTAAAAACTTATAGTTTAATTTAATAAGTTTGGAATTGGAAATTAAAGTGTAATTAATTAATAAATGAAATAAAAAGAACTTTTATAAATCTTAAAATATTTTTTTTTGTGTAAAGTAAAAACTTATAATTTAATTGGCGCAGTCGGTAGGATACCGACTCCGTCTATAAAAACAAAAAAAAATCTAAACAAAAAAAAAGAAAACACTAATATTTTTCTTAAGTCAATTTAAATGAACAAAAAACTAGAAAATAAAATAGTGTAATGCTCAAACCATTAAGCAAAATTAAATAATAATAATAAAAAAAAAATTTTGTGGTGAACTGAGTGATAAAAGTTTAGTTGTGTAAAGGCGGAGAACTTTTTTCAAAAAGTTAATTCGGTAAATAAACGAACAAAAATTATAAGTAAAACACAAATAAAATATCTATTAAAAGATCTTTAATCAAATCAAATTTTTACAACTAATTAAATTGATAAAACAAAAATTATAAAAAAAGAAGAAAAAAAAACCAAAATATTTTTTTTTTTTTTTTTTTTTTTTTTTTTTAACATTTATGAAGAAAAGTGAAAAAGAAAAATACTTTGATAATCTAAAAAATATACAAAAAAATTTTAACATGTCACTTGCTGCAATTACATTAAAAGACTTGATAGGCGAAGCTCGTTCAGTACCAATTTTTACTGGACAAGACGCCTACAGTCTAAAATCCTTCATCGAAGAAGTCGAAAGTTTAATTGCCTTAGCAGCGGATGCCGATGCAAAAAACTATCTATACAGAATTTTGTACAGCAAGATCCAGGGTCCTGCAGCGGCAGCAATCCGGAGAATTCAGGAAAAAACTTGGGACGAAGTAAAACAACAACTGAAAGCTACCTTCGGAGTACAGAAATCTTATTTGAAATTAAAAGAAGAAGCAGACTGTATAATTTTTAGAAATGTAAGTGATCTTTATGTTAAATTAAATTCCATATTAAATTTGTTAAATTTAAAATATGATTTGGATGACAATAAATCTTCAGAATTTAATCCAATTAATAATGAAAATTCAATATTAGAAAAATTTTTGAATAAATTAAATAGAGTAGACTCAATGTACCTTAGAACTAAAAATGTAACAACATTAGAAGACGCTTATAGAAGCTTATTAGAAACCAATATATCCGACAGCAAGGTTCCAAACACCAACTCTCAGTATAGGAACAATAATCATATAAATTACAGAAATAACCATAACATAAATTCTAGACATAGTAGTAATAATACAAATTCCAGAAATAACTATAGAAACGCAAATAGAACTTTCAACAATAACAATTACAATAACAACATAAGAAACACTTACACAAATAGACCAATGGACAGAAACTACACTACTAACGAAAAGTTTAGGAATTTTAGGCCCAACCAACAATTTGGTGGTACAGGTAATAATCTACCAGGACCATCTTATAACGAAAATCGGTCAAGTCCAGTTCCAATGGATGTGGATTCAGGTTCCACAGAAAATTTTCACTGTGGTCCCCCTATCCGACATTACCCTTAGTAGACTTAACAATAGAAGGCAAAAAGCTGACCTGTCTGATCGACACAGGATCAGTTACTTCAATTATAAACGGCAATATTTTTGATCGATCTAAACAAAACAAATTAGAAAATCCAATTCAATTAAAAACACTCGCAGGAAACCAAGCCATTAAATACGAAATAACTACAAAAGTACCTGACGAGTTCAATGAAAATTCAACTATGTCCTGGAAAGTAATGGATCTTAGCAATAAAAACTTTGACGCTCTCTTAGGCCAAAATATTTTAAAACCAATAGGAGCAAATATTAATCTTTCAAAGGAGCGGTTAGAAATTAACAACCGTAATATTAAATTTAATTCAGCTTGTCCTTTTGAAAACACTTGTCAAATAGAACCTTTACAAATCAACCATAATGAATTATTTGAAAAATTATTAAATAAAAATATGAATAGAGAAGAAACTAAATCATTAAAATATATTTTAAACTCTAATAAAGATCTTTTCTATAAAGAAGGAGATCGATTAACATGTGTCAAAAGTGTAAAACATCAAATAATTACAACTACTTCCCAACCGATTTATAGTAAAATATATCGGTTTCCAAAAATACATGAAGGGGAAGTAAATAAGCAAGTTCAGGAAATGTTAGAGCAAAATATTATTCAACCATCCAGTAGCCCTTATAATAGCCCTATATGGGTAGTACCCAAAAAATTGGACTACTCAGGGAAACAAAAATGGCGCATTGTCATCGACTACCGTAAATTAAATGAAATTACGGTTGATGACAAATTCCCGATACCGAATATAGATTCTATATTTGATAAATTGGGTCGCGCTCAATATTTCACCACTCTGGACCTCGCAAAGGGGTTTCACCAGATATTAGTGGATGAAAAAGATCGTCTAAAGACCGCGTTTTCTACACCGCAAGGTCACTTTGAGTTTGTACGGATGCCATTCGGACTAAAGAATGCTCCGGCAACTTTTCAAAGGATGATCAATTACGTTTTAAAGGACTTTATCGGGCGAATTTGCGTTGTCTATCTAGATGACATCCTTATTTTCTCTACATCACTACAAGAACACCTCTCAGCTATTAATAAAATATTTTCAAAATTAAGAGAGTTCAATCTAAAAATCCAAGTGGATAAGTGCAAATTTTTCTCTAAAGAGACAGAGTATTTAGGACACATATTAACACCAGAGGGAATAAAGCCAAACGAAGATAAAATTAATGTAATTAAACAAATCAAACTGCCTAAGACTCCCAAGCAGATAAAAAGTTTCCTAGGCATTACGGGGTACTATCGCAAGTTCATCAAGGACTATGCGAAAGTAGCTCAACCTATGACTAAATATTTGAAAAAGGGAAATAAAATCAATGAAAATGATATACAATATAAAGACTCCTTTCAAAAATTAAAAGAATTGATTACAACTTATCCTATACTTCGTTACCCTGATTTTAAAAAGAAATTTGTATTAACGACGGACGCGTCCAACTTTGCAGTTGGAGCAGTCCTATCACAAGAAAACCACCCAGTCTGCTTCGCTAGCAGAACCCTTAATAATCATGAATGCAATTACTCTACTATAGAGAAGGAACTTCTTGCCATAGTATGGGCCACTAAATATTTTCGGCCATACTTATATGGTACAAAATTTTTAATAAGAACAGACCACCAACCCTTAAAATGGTTGCATTCACTAAAAGAACCAAACGCCAAACTACAAAGATGGCGAATCAGATTAAACGAATACGACTTCGAAATAGACTATGTGAAAGGAAAGGAAAATCGTGTTGCTGATTTTTTAAGTAGAATGGATTCTACAAATAATGAAATTAATCATATAGATGACCCTAACGAAACACCTTCTAATAATTCAGTTATAACAACAAACCATAGTCGCCATGAAAATCAATTCCCAACATCCGATATAATAATTAATAAATATTTGACGCAGCTTTATTTGACAAAAGAAAAAGAAAGGGAAATAATTATAAAATATAAAAAATTTAGACAAATCTTTATTAGTGAAAATGAAATCAATAATAGCCATTATTTAAATGACATACTTAGACGATTCATTAGAAATGGAATAACTGCTATCTATTCCGAATTAAATGATGAAAAATTTGATATAGTAAAACAGAAACTCACGGAACTCTTTTCTAATAATAATAAAATGAAATTCATAAAATGTACTAAAAAAGCAATAGACATAGAAAATGAAGAAGAGGCCTTAAAATTAATAGAAAAAATTCATAAAGAATCAAACCATCGAGGTATCGTTGAAAATTATACAGAAGTGAAAGATGAGTTTTTCTTCCCTAAACTTAAGGAACTATTTCATAAGTATATAAACAATTGCGACATATGTAATCAATCAAAATATGATCGCAAACCAAATAAATATAGATTCGAAATTTCCGAAACCATGAGCTCTCCTAATAAAATAATACACGTCGATTTATTTTTCTGTTATAAGGAAATATTTCTTACAATAATTGACAAATTCTCAAAGCATTTAATGGTCCAACGTCTTAATGACCGAAATGCAACTACTATTATACAAGCACTTCGCAACAGGTTTGCACTATTCGGTAGGCCAGATAAAATCGTTGTCGACAATGAGTTCGATAGTCTTAATATCAAAAACTTCTTTAGAACAGAAAATATAAACGCTCACTTTACGTCACCCAGAAGCCATACCGGAAATTCTACAATCGAACGAGCTCACGGAACTTTAAGCGAACACCTTCGTATCTTAGATACACAAAAATCACATTTAACACCGTATGAAAAAATATTATTCGCAGTCGAAAAATATAATAATTCCATTCACTCTGTAACTAAAGTTAAGCCTATAAACTTTGTAAATAACGAAATAACCGATATTGAAAAAATTAGAAAATTAATTGATGAAAATAAACTTAAAACGATTGAAAAACTAAACAAAGATAGGATAGACCCTAACTATAAAGAAGGAGACAAAGTTCTTGTAAAAAATCCCGAAGCTCTAAGATATAAACATAAAAAGAAATATACGTATATTAAATCTAAATTAATTAACGGTAAATTAAAAGATAACCAGAATAGAAATATTCACCCAAGTAGATTAAAAAGAAATTTTAAATTTTCCTCAGGTAACCCAGAAACAAACTCCACTCAACCACTGCCACAACAAACTTAAATTAGCACTACTAATTTTACTCCTCACTTCAAATACTTGTTCTGCAAATATTGACGTTCAGGTATTGGAAAATCGGGGTGGATTCCAACTAATCAAACGGGAAGAAATTCCTATAATTCAAAACTATTCTAAAATTCTTCACTTTATAAATATTAGCGAACTAGAAAATACTTTAGCACAAATTGAAAATAATATTTACAACACTTTTAACCAAGACAATACCACATTAAAACAATTACAAATTCAAATCGAAAAAACTCGACATAACATTAAAACATTACTACCACACAGACAAAAACGAGGACTCATTAATTTAGGTGGCAAAATTTTAAAATGGTTATTTGGAAACTTAGACGATGATGACAAAACTGAAATTGTAGAAAACATAAAACTTATTGAACAGGGAAATTACAACTCCATTCAGACCATAAATAAACAGATTAAAATAAACGACCAATTTCAGAAAAACCTAAATATTCTACAGAAACGAATTAACGAAAACCAAGAAATTTTAAATATTACACTGAGAGAACAAAACAACACCTTTAGCAAAAGCATAAAAAGTTTACAGTTTCTTTCTAGTTACACAAATATTAACTTACTAAATTCAGAAATAGACAAAGTCCAACAAAACATTCTTTTCGCTAAACATGGTATCATGACTCACTCCATTTTATCCAATGAAGAAATTGATGAATTTGAAATCGATGTTTTTAAATATAAAGAAATAAAAAGTTCACTTATTAGTCTAGATAATAATATTATTTTTGCCATTTTGATTCCTAACGTTGCAAAGGAACTTGCAGTTGGATATAAAATTATTCCAGTACCTAACAAAAATTTCGAGGAAATAAACATTGAATCTACTAATATATTGAAATTTAAAAATGAAATTTACTTTAATAATAAACAGAATTGTGAAAATAAACTAAAAGTAATAAATGGTTGTATAAAAAATTTAATGAATAATAATTTTAAGAATTGTACAAAAAGAAAAAATATTAATTTTGAGATTGTGGAAGTTTCATCTAATATTATCTTAGTAAAAAATGCAAATAATGTAATGTTAGAAAATACTTGTAATAACATACAATACAAACTAATTAAAACTAACTTAATTACATATTATAATTGCACTATAAAAATAGATGACGTAATATTCAAAAACATAGAGAGAAAAATTAACAACCACATAATAATACCAAACTATTTAGAACCTTATAATGTTAGTTATATACCAAATTTAGAAAATATTAATTTGAAGCAAATTGAAAATTACAATGAAATAGAATTTGTAAAATTTGAAATTAAAAACCATTATATTTTAATACTGTCAAATATCTCTATTATATTGCTTTTAATAATTTTTATTACAAAATACTATATGAAAAAATTTTATAAATGTAAAAAACGGCCAAACGATACAAATGAAAATAATAGTAAAGGAAATATAATCTCTGGAGCTCAGGAGAGCTTCCAGCTTAACGAGGGGGGAGTTATATATTCGCTTACGCCCGGAACACCAAAAAATAAAATTTAACTATAACTAAAATTAAATCGAACGTTGCGATCAAATTTCCATACTTTATTACTTAAACCTATTCTAAATCATTTAATCGCAACGTGATTTGACAAAAACAAAATATTTATTTTAAATTAAAATTAAAATTCAACGTTGCAATTAAACTCCTATATGAAATCATTTAATTGCAACGTGATTGAACTTTTACAGACAAAACTAAAGCAAAGTTCCAAATATTCAAATTACAATATTAAAACTTTCCCATGAGAATTATTCTAAACAATTTTTTGCTTACTAAACAGTTATTTCTTATAAATAGAGTAAATTCAATAGCAATTTGGCTTGGTTGGTAATTCAGTAGCTCGTTAGTTATTAAATCGTTTTGCCGTTTAGAAAATAAAGATTTAAAAATAAAGTTAATAAGTTTGGAATTAGAAATTAAAGTGTAATTAATTAATAAATGAAATAAAAAGAACTTTTATAAATCTTAAAATATTTTTTGTGTAAAGTAAAAACTTATAGTTTAATTTAATAAGTTTGGAATTGGAAATTAAAGTGTAATTAATTAATAAATGAAATAAAAAGAACTTTTATAAATCTTAAAATATTTTTTTTTGTGTAAAGTAAAAACTTATAATTTAATTTACATACCGCTTTGCAAACATTTAAACTTACACGGAAATCAAGAAATCAAACTTGTATGTCATGAAATTAAGTTTTTAAGTCAACTATAAAGAATTTGTATGAAAGTCAAGATATGCAAAAATAAAGTATGTGTGGTGTAAGAATCGAGACATTTTTCAAAAAACAAAATAGTAAATTGAAATTAATTACATTAGATTTAAGAACCCTCATTTTATTTTCACTCTACATAAATTTAAGTAATCATACAAAATTTTAGAAAATTTTGATTTCGAACATCTGAATTATTCAAATAACTTATCCGGAACTATAAAATTTCAGTATATTAAAAATGTTTTTCTTTATATATAAATATATTGAAATACTAAATAAGTGTTAATAGCCTGTAAATATGTTACACAATATAGAAAGCGAAACAAAAAATGTATGAAGTATACATACATTCATACATGTCTGTACATACATATATTATATATAAGTAAATATCTACATACTATAAAATAGTGTAAATGGAAACTATAACAAGATAAAATAATAATGAACTCGGTTAGTTTATTTAAAAAGAGGATAATATAAAGGAGGGCTTATTATATCCTTATTTAAAAAAAAGAGAACAAAAATAAATAAAATACTATTTTTAAGCTATATGAAAAATAATATAGGCTTATATTTTACCTTATATACCATCAGATTTTACTTTTATTTAGTTAAAAATTTGTTTTTGTATAAATTTTTGCAATTGTTTTAAATAAAAATGTAGAATATATAAAGAGGAAGTTAGTAAAAAAATTCGGAATTTATCAAGTAAACATTTCTTGTTTATAAGTTTGGTTTAATTCAATATGGGTTGCAAGTATTCGTTATTTTATAGAAGTGTTGTAATATAAATTCAGAGCTGTAGTGTATTTTGCACAGAATAGAAATTTTGTCGCCGTCCAAACAATTTGTATGATACAAATTCTTCTCAAATTTTATTAATTGAACGGAAAATACTGAAAACTGATAGTATTCCACAAATCGACATTTATGTCTTGCATTTGTATTACCTCGATGTCATTGCGGTACTCATCATTTGTATTTATGTTGACTGTCGAATAATATTTTAAGGCAGCCTTAGTATTTTGCAGCTGATAGACACATGCGTGATTAAAATAATAAAATTGGTTTTTAAGAATTAAGAAGAAAAATATGAGCACTTATATTTCAACAAAATAGGTTTAATGGAAAAATAAGAAGTGCCAATTACAAACATTTACTTTTTCGCATATTTCCAAAATAGGTGGAAAACAATTTTGCTTAACATTTTTACGATGTTATGAGCTGAATCACATAATATAAAACTCATTTCACATAATAATCACCATCTTAAATCAATTTTTCTTGAATTCTTATTACAAATTTTCACCATCTTAAGTATTTTCTTTCATTAATGAACACTTGGAAGAGACTTAAATTTTAATAATCTTTAAAGACCACGTAAGCATAGGCACCAATTAATTTTTATATAAGGCTTTCTTACTTTGCTGCCTCCTCTCTTCCCAAAGTATTTCAAATTTAGAAATATCAATTTTTGTCCGCCTATTTGACAATTCTATCCCAATATAACATTTTTGAAAATTATGCAAAAAAGTGCATAAGTGAAAGCCTTAGACTAAAGTCTTTAGAAGGAAATGTGCTGTTTTACAAACATGGAATTGATTAACTGCAATTTTTATTTCAAACTCCTTCTTTTTACAAGGGAGAATTCACTTAGTTTTTCTTTTGTAAGAATAAAAGGACAACTTTCTTTTTATTCCTTCTTTTTTATTAGTTTTTTTTTCTCCATTTCCATTTAACAAGATAAAAAGAAGAAAACATTACAATTTCTTTAAAACAAACAAAAAAATTATATATGTATATATGAAAAACTAGGATACTAGGCTTTATACTTTCCTCATTTTCTCTATAATATTTGTTTCAATTTTCCATTTAAATATTATGAACAAAAAATAGAAATGAACACACTGTGTACATTGTAAATATGTTTTTTTTTTTTGTTTTTGTTTTCTATAAGGAAAAAAAAGCTTGAATTATTCATTAGAATAAAAATGTGTAGTTCCATGTTTTGTTTTTGTTTCTTTTTTTTATTTCTTATTTTTTAAGGATATTTATATACTTAAATACCCTTAAATACACGTAAATTTTGAAAATAAAGAAAATTGTTTTTCACCTCAGTAAATTTTTCGTATATTATCCTTTATGCACATATATATATATACATATATGTATGTGAAAGCTTTATAAATTTATTTATATGCATATATTGCTTTGATGTTACATATAAAAATGTGTGTGTATATGATTATGTACAGGGCTTTAGAAAATAGTTAACAAAAAATAGTTTTTGCTTTTTTTTTTCTATTTTTTGCTAAAACAAGGATCTAATATAAATGACAGGTATTTTTTTTTTCAGAAAATAATGACAAAGAAAAACTAAAGTAAAAGACAAAAAACTGGACTATGTTATTACCCCGAAGAGATGTAGTTAAAAGTGCTTGAAGTTGGTACATAATATTGCATAAAATTTTAATTTTTAAAGTAAGTTGGTGTTATAAAACAAAAACAAAAATGCTTATGTAAATTTAAAAAAAAATATTAAAATTTTTGGGGAAAAAAAATCAAAGATCACTATTGAATGCACATAAATACATAGATGTATATAGGCTGGGCAAAACTAAAATGGATTTCTCTAATTCGATTGGTTTAATTTAATTTTTCATGAGAAAAACATATGGAAAATTTGGTAACAATCCTGCCAATTTTTTTTGGGCAAATTTGTGTGAATTTTTTAATTTTTACACAATTTACAGAAAGAAAATTTGAAATAAGACCTTGATAGTGATAAAAATAAATAAAGCAAATTTATGAACCTAAAAGTATGCAAATTTACTGTAAATTCATTATAATATTACATTAAAGATTCTATATTGTACAAATTGAATTTAAAATAATTGACACTGTTAAAATTTAGAAAATAATAATTTGCTTTTGCTTCTTTTATCGCTTCGTGTGCTTTTTCATGTTAAAAATCAAAAGGACGCGAAAATTGTTTAAGAATTTTTATTAGAATAAATAAAAATAAAATTTATTCTTTTGTTTTTTATTCCAAGTAAAAATTGCAGTAAAATTTACATATTCTCATTTTAAAAGACAAAACAGTAGAAAATTTTATATAAGAATGTTCTGATTGCTTTTATATGAGGAAGTTAAAATGGGTGTTCTGCTCAAAATTTAACAATAGATGTAATTTAAAAATTTACAAAAGAACAACAAAAAGGATGGAAACTTAGCAAAATAAAAAAAAATTTTTCTATTTAATATAAATTTTTAAATATTACTTAGTCCAAAGTAGGATTACAAGGATAATTTTAAGGATATTTTAAGTTTTTTTATATTATTTTTGTTTTATGCATATTTTAAAATTCAATGTCTTTTATGGAAATTATCAAACTATTGTAACATTGAACTATATACTTACATTCAATTGAAAAATTTTAAGTTTTTTTATTTAGTAAAAATATTTTGTATAGAAAATTTAAAAACATATTGGTTGCAATACAATATTCCATAAAACTGTAATTTAAATTGAGTCAAAATTATTCAAATTATACGCAAACAATGTGTTTTAAAAATTTAAGGGATTAAATAAAATTTTGAAAATTTTACTTACCTAAGGCATGACATTGTAAAATTTTCGTACGTCCTTCACTAACTATTGATCCTGATGATGATGGTTGCGTTGTAAATCTCGGTGGTTGTAATTGTGATATTTCTAAAAACGAAAATTAATTAAAATCTTATTATAATATTCTTCATATTTAAATTGTAGTATGGAAAAATTTTGAGATCAAATATTGTTCATGAATAGTGTATGATGAGCATTGATTTTAACATGGATAATGTTCAAGGATTTAGGCTTTATTATCATAAATGAAGTCATAGCAAATTTATGAAAAGAGTATTTTGTAATAGAAAAGCCTGACTTGCTGTAAATTTTCATTTGATACCATTAATATTCGATTTATTTCAGAAATTTTCATAAATTATAATTTCTTTAAACTAATTATATACTATGAAGTCAACTTTTGGCTTAAAGGACGTACAAAATCGGTATTTAATTGGAGAACCATTAAATTTTCCAGTACAATTATAAAAATTTAATTCAAAAATTAAAAAAACACCCTACATACATTTTTCCTTAACCCTTTCGACCCGGCTGATACACATATGTAAAATCACAGTAAAATCCAAACATCGCTAAAAGTTTAAAATGTTATTGTATTTGGTTTTCTGTTATGCCTTTTCGTTTTGACATGATTCGGTGTACTAATTTCAGCAAATAGATCTCAGATGTAAAACATGTGGTAATTACACTATTTGAAAGCCGGATCGAAAGGGTTTAAGAACTATTTTTTACTTAATGTTGCACCTGTTACCTAAAGAAACTCAGTTTTACTTACAAAATTTAAATAAGTAAGTTTACAAATAAAAAGGATTCTTTTAAATTTTTCAGGTTCTAAATTAATATTTAATATTTTTATTAGTTCAAATTCCCAATTCACACCTAGTTTTATGTAAATTGATATTTTGCATACAAAGTTCATTTTTTAAAAAAAAAATTAAGATGCACCTATAATCAAATTTTTATTTATTCTTTAAATACTATGTTCAAGTTAGTCTAGTCTATTTTTGGAATTATCATCAAAGAGTTTTATAGATTTGAAAAATAAAAAGATAAAATTTTATATCCTTTTCATTCATTCATTCTTTCCTATAAGTATAAAAGTAAAAAATCAGTCCTTTAAGTTATAATGGTGCGTTGCATAGACTGTATGTGTACAACATACATCGCATCTTCATACAATATATCTACTTACTGATATTCATATATATGTATGTATATTTTTTAAATACAGGTAAATATATTTATTTTTCTTTTGTTCTCACAATACTTTTTTTTTTAAACAAAAATTTACATTTAAAAGTATTTAAATTTCAAATGTATATAAAAAATGTAAATAAAGTCTTTAAAATGGTAAAATCAATAATTACTCCTATTACACACATGTACATCCACATATATGTACAAATATATTATATGTATGAAATAATGTACATAATATGAATATATTATGTAAAATTTAATAGAATATTTTGAATATATATTGTACATTTCACCTGTCATTTATATACATAGCCTTGAGGTGAAAATATCTAAAATATTTTAAATATACGAATACACAACTTATACATATATGCATATACACACTATGTACATGTAACAAAATTTAATTGAAACACTTAAAAGGTTTGAAAAAATTGTTACAAATCCCTCATGAAATTAAATACTATGAGTATTATAGGATTCCAGCAACATTTATATGGAAATTCTAAAAAAAAAAATTGTGTATTATTTTATATGTATATAGGATTTAAGTATGGGTAAAGTATAATAATATATTTATAAGAAATAAATGGAAACATAGAATAAAGAATTGTATAAGGAATAACATTTTCTAAAAATTTAATTAAGAAATTGAATATCCTATTTGAATTGTTTTGGTTTCTTTTCATTTAAATGGTGTGTAAATTTTTGTTTTTTTTTTTTTTCAAAAAGAAATTTAAATAAAAAGGAAAATATAATAAACAAGTATAAGGATAAATACGAGTAGGTTTTATTTGTAGATAAGTAAAATGCGATTTTTTGAATTTTTTTCTTTGAGCTGTAAAGGAAGAAGATGTTTTGTTTCTGGTTGCTTGTTTATTGTTCTTTTAAAGTTTCTTTTAAATTATTTTAGAAAATATATTAAGTGATTAAAGGCTAAGGTAAAATTGGTAAGTAATACGGTCTTTAAGTGGCATAAGTTACGAAAAATTTAAAGAATTTATGTAATTTTAAGGCTGTTTATTTATTTGCGCTAGTGATATTAGTATTTAAGCTAATTAAATAGAATATAATAACAGATTGGTAGTACAAAATAGGATTAATGATGAGATGCATGAATCTAGAGATAAAAACTGGTAGAAATTAGAATAATGCGAGAAAATAATATTTTCTGCCATATTTTATTTCACTGAATTCATAACTTTAGTTGCCATTCTGTTATCTGATACGGCAAAAAAAATACAAGCTGTTTTCGTTCATTACAGCACGGACAAAAAGCATTACTCTGAGAGTTGTAACTGAATATCTCCTGTTGCAGGAGTAGTCATAATATTTAGTTAAATTTTCATTGTTATGCACTAATTTGAGAGTGTTAGTTAAATTTTGAGTTATGCACTAATCCAAATGTGTTACAAATCAGTTACATATACCAGCACAGAATAAATACATATTCAATAAGGAAGCAAAAATATTGTTAATTTTGTAATTGTTTTTTTTAGTTACTCCAGATATATAGTTGTAGTTATGTTTTTTGGCTACCAAAATGGTGTCCAGTTTTTCAATGTAAATTCAATTGAAAGACTTTCAGCTCAGAAGTTCAGTTTTTTTAGGTATTTCTTTCTTTTTCAAGCCATTCCTTCCAAAAGGTAACATAATTTTGGATTTTACATTACTTATTTTATTAACCTGTAAGTTGTATCGCAGTCATAAAGAGCAAAATGGTAAACATAGTCATATTCTAGAACGAATGTAAAAAGGGTATTATTGCATACTTTTACAATATTCAAAAAGTTTTATATTTTCTCTTAATTTTCAGCACTTTTTCATAAAATTTTTGAAAAAAAAGTGCTTATTAGTTTCACTCTGTTCGTCCGTCTTTTCGTCCATGGACACGTTTACAAAACTTCTACATTCGTCAAGATAGAAAGCTGAAATTTTATATGTATACATAGAACTCTTCTAGAAACTTACTTTCGTAGAAGAACATTATTACCTACCTCCCACCAACCTAAAATCCTAAAAACGGTATTTTTTAAAAGTAACATAGATTGTTTTTAAAACTAGTATTTTCACTTGTTCAACCATTGGTTTTAGCCAACTTTATTCAGTGTTATATACGGAATACTCAAATCGAATGTTTGCCTATATTAATTTTTAAAATAAACGACCACTTTGTTAAATTGTATTAACAAAGTAGTAATTTATAATTTTATTAACAAATATTGTAATTTATAATCTAATTTCATTTCGTATAATAATTAAAATTTAATGATTTTTCAATTATATTTTATTGTCCTATAAACTAACTTTCAATACTCATACTTAATTATGGTTCAATTAATTTACATTTAAAATGTAAGTATGAGTGAATCCTTTACATAATATTAAAATATTAACCATCCTTAATAAAAAAAAAAATTTTATTAAAATAACTGTAGGTGTTTTTTTTTAATTATGTTAAAAAATTTTTGCAAAATTAAAATTTTCATCGAATTTTTTTTTTTGTTTTATAATAGTGAGTAGCTTGTTTATTTTACATAATACGAAGAAAATATTTCAGGCAATTTATCAACCTTAATCTTTCTCAAGAAATTCTGCTATACCATATAATAATATTCCTGTGTTATTTTCAACCTTGACAAAAAATAAAAAATTCAATTAATTGATTTGCGTGCAGATGGTTTCGAAAAGACGCACAAAAGAAAAAAAGAAATTTCTTTCATCTCTTTGATAACAAATTGTTTTTTTATAAATTTTCAACAACAACTTAATTTTAAAATATTATAAAATTAAAATTTTAAGAATAAACAAAATTTTCTTTTGAACATTTTCTTTTTTTTTTTTGCGTAGACGTGAAATTCTAATTAAAATGAACACAATATTGAAGGATCTTAAAGTTGATAAGAATTTTGTTTTCTACTCCAATAAACTAAATTTTTTTTTTATAGTATTTTTTTCTTTTCCAAAAAGGTTTTTAAAAATAATTTTTTATTTTTTTTAATTTATATCAAAAAAAAAATAACCTTTCATTATTATTTTTATAATAAAAAAATTTTAAAATAAGTAAATAAATGAGAAAAAAATGGCATAATAAAAGAAATTAATATCAAAAACAAAAACTTTTGTAAAAATTTCAATTTTTAGCTTAATTTTTTTTCCAGTTTATCCCCTTTAAAATCTTTATAATAACGGTAAACAACCTCTCAAACCTATTATTTATTTTCATTTTCTTTTATATACCCACATACATAATATATTTACTATAATAACATGTACAACAAACAATCGACAATAAAATCAAAAAAATATAAACATAGAAACAAAAAATAAATTTTAACATCGTCAACAACAGCAGAAAACTGTAAAAACAAAAAAAAAGAAGAAGAAGAAACAAAAACAGCATAGCAGCAATAGTAACAAAAACAGCAACAACAACAACAACAGTAAGAAAATATTTCTTAACCTAAGCTTTTAATAAACAAACAAAATATTGTTCCTCTTTCTTACTCTCCGCCTATTTTATATCTCTTCTATTTTATTGTTTTTATCTCTTTTTAATTCTGATTTAAAGCGAAAATAAAAAAAAAATAAAAACGAAAAAGTTAAAATTCTCAAGTTACTTTAAAACAATTTAAGAAATAAAGAAAAAAAACAATAAAAACACGAGAACATTTAGTAAAAGCAACGGTAATAACGAGAGAGAGAGAGAGCAAAACAAAAAAACAATAAAAAGTTTTATCAGATTTATTGTTTTCCGTTACCTTCTCTATAGTAAACGATTTGTTTTTTTAACTGTTAAAAAATTTTTTTTTTTTTGTTTCATTTTTCTGATTGTTGTTATTGTTCTTTTAAGCGCTTTAAGAAAGTGTGTAATGGAGAGAAAAAACTTAATTTTTATCAAAAAAGTTCTTATTTCAATATTCATAAATCTCAGAAAAATTGACTTGAATTTGAAGTTGGGTTTCTCTCTATTTTTGGTTACGAGTAGTTCTATACACTTTTTTTTTATTTTTATTGATGGTAACACAGTTTATACTTTATTTCGGTTAAGAGCAACAAAAAAAATTTATACACTTCTTTTCTCAAGTACATTTTAATAATTTAAAGTGATAAAGTTCTTAAATTTGTTTTTTACAAAATTTATTATACGTATAACAAAAAAATAAGTTGATAAAAATTGGATTTGTTTAAGAGTTTCTTAAGTAAGTAAATTTGTATTTGGTAATACAAAAAAGAAGGGAAGAAAAAACTTTGGCGCCTAAGTATATGCAAACAATTCGAAATTTTTATAATTTATCAATTTTTTGTATTTTTTTTTTTTTTTGTAATCCTGTTGAATATTTTAAGAAAATAAGTGAATGGTGCCAAATAAATTAACAATTAATTGGTGGAGCATTAAATTGCAAAATAAATAAAATTTATTGTAATTTTTGAAAATTTCTCTTCGAAATTCAAATTCAAATTTTGTGTAAATTGAATTTTAGTATGATTTTTTGAAAATAGTTTGTCTAGATTTAAAAATATTTTTATAATTGAAAGGTTAGGAACATTTTAAATAATTACAGCAAAATTATAAAGAGTTTGAGTATTAACTTACAACGATAACACTAACTTACTCAAAAATTCTACATAAAATATTTTCAGGATTAAATTCTGATTAAAAAAAACTTTAAGATCACATCAAAATCAAAAGATAGAATAAAATACATAGTGTAAATACAAATATAAATTATGTGAAAATTTTTCTATTAAAATTGGTAGCAAAATATAAATAATAAAAGAAACCAAAGAAATAACAATGATGAAAACCTCCCAAAAATGTTAATGGCTCTAATAGAAAAAGTGATTTTCTTGTTCATAAAACAGTAATTGAATATTTAAATAATAAGATAACGTTGTTATCCAACATCTTAAATAATAATGATGTTACTGACATTGTTGTTTTTATTATTATTATATTATTTTTTCTCTTCTATATTCCAAATGTGTATAAGATGAGAGAAAAATGTTAAATTACATTTTGCGAGATTTTGATTTATTAATGTAAACTATACGATGACATTTTCTTTTGCATTTGTGACATTAGAGAAAGTGTGATATCATTCATTCTCTTGTATGAAACAGTGCGACATGAAGCAATCAAACATTTTTATTTAGGTCAAATTTAAACATTGATTTATTGAATTAATGTCGGATATATAAATAAAGTGTAAAATTAAAGATTAAATACGGATTATAAGATAAAAAATTTCTTTAAATAGAAGAAAAATAATAAAAATATTATAGTAAAATGTGGTTTACTTCAACAACAAATATTTGTGTACAAATATTTTAATGAAAATGAATTGAAATTTCGATTGTAATGTCTATAATATATATTCTGCTAGGAGGGAAATTTGAAATTCTTGAGACTGCAATATTTTTATACCCGTACGAACGTATGTTCGAAGGGTATACTAAATTTGCCTTACCGTTTGTAACGCTAAGAAATAACGGTGTTAGATATAGACTCAAGTGTATGTTTTTGATCAGCGTCAAATTCTGAGTTGATTTAGCTTTGTCTGTCCGTCCGTCCGTCCGTCCGTCCGTCCGTCCGAACGATAACTCAAAAACTAATTGAGCTAAGTTCACCAAATTTTCACAAATGATTTATTGTAGAAAGTGCCAGAACCCTATTTAAATTGGACATGATCGGGGTACCGGTTCGGGTAGCTGCCATACAACTTCAAAATTTATTCGGCTATATCTCAGAAACTATAAAAGTTATGGTATTGAAATTTCACACAAACGAATATATTAGTAGGGCCAATATGCCATATAAAAGTCGTTGAAATTACTTGGCTCCTTCTGGTACCTGCCATACAACTTCAAAAATTATTTGGCTATATTTCAGAAACTATTAAAGCTATGGTATTGAAATTTCATACAAACGAATATATTAATAGGGCCAATGTGTCACATAAAAGTAGTTGAAATTACTTGGCTCCTTCTGGTACCTGCCATACAACTTCAAAAGTTATTTGACTATATTTCAGAAACTATTAAAGCTATGGTATTGAAATTTCACACAAACGAATATATTAGTAGGGCCAATGTGTCTCATAAAAGTTGTTGAAATTACTTGGCTCCTTCTGGTACCTGCCATACAACTTCAAAAGTTATTTGACTATATCTCAAAAACTATAAAAGCTGTGATATTGAGATTTCACACAAGTGAATATATTAGTAGGGCCGATGTGCTTGATAAAATTCGCTAAAATTTCTTGGCTCTTTCTGGTAGCTGCCATACAACATCAATAGTAGTTTGGCACAACCAGTATTTTGAATAACACATAGTACTGAAATTTTGCATAAATTAATATGGTAATACGGCAACTTAAAGTCATAGTCTGCCCCATAGTTAGTTATGGCACATTAGTTATTCGCACATAGGATAACAAATTCGTACGGGTATCACAGAGTTGACAAGGTCAACTCTATTTTTTTTCTCGTTTTTAATTGTTAATAATACCATTGGAATTAATTCAAGTATACTAAGTTAATTAATTATTAAACAAAGTTTGAAATAAAATGGGAATTTTTTTATATTTAATTTGTAATACAATTTTAATTTTTAAGAGTTTCGCGTATGGTTTTAATGTTAATGGAAATTTTCACGAATTTGAGTTTACATAATATAACAAAAAAATTCACACCTGCAGAGTCCGCCTCAAGCTTTGGTTCGAAACAATGTTATTAGTAGATTATTTATTTTCATTTATTTATGAATGTATAAAATATTTAATACCAAAGACAATGTCCACATTTCATGAATAATTTCATTAAAAACTCATCTAAAAAATATTAGAGAATTTTTCGAAATTAAAATTTATTTTTAGCTATGTAACGTATTTTTAATAAATTTGTTTTACTTGCATCTGTCCCCTTTAAAAATCATAAAAAATTGACAATGCCCTTCTTCAATTAATATAAAATTTTTGTATAACATGTGTTACTCTCATATTTCCAAAGTAAAAAAAAAACTTACAGTATAAACTAAATTTCAAATTTTCTTTTGTAATTCAATATTTTTATAACAAACCGAAAAAATAAAAATAACAAATTGTAAATATTGCAAAAACAATAGCCTGTATTTTATTAGATTACTTAAAGATTACAATTTTAAATACAAAATGTTAAACATAAAACAACATAATGTGTTAAACATGAAAAACTCAAAACTATTATAACTATTTTATTAAACTATTTTATTTAGATGGCATATTTTAACTTTCTTTTCAAAATAGCAACCCATTCCAATACTCAAATAATTCAATATTCAATAATAACAAGTCAATTTATCCCTGTCATTACAAATTTACCAACTATAAATTTACATCATGATTTCTCTAATAATCCGTGCATGAAAGATAATGAATTCAACCATATAGAAGAGAACAATTTAGTCAATTTTTAAAATAAAATAAGGGGGAATAATGGCTGAACAAAAAGAACAGAAGCACACCACCATTTTAACTTTCTCTTTAGAAATATAGACAAACTTGTTAAATAATTTTTATCTCAAAGAATTATTATTAAAATGAAACACACGTAAATACCATATAAAACAGGAGAGTTGAGAGGACAGAGAGGAAAACAAAAAACAAATATTTGATGAAATTTGCTACGCATAATTAAACTAAGTGCATTTAATATCCTTTTTAGAATTCAGAAGCGTGTACGCATTTTCTATACCTTAATTTTTTTTTTTTATATATTTATTATATTGAAAGATTTAAAACTAACCGATCCCCTTGTATAATAATAATAATTTTTTTTTTGAAATGAAATGGAAATATTTTCTACCATTATTAAACATGAATACAAGAATTTCAACAAAAAAAATAAAGTAGAGGGGTGCAAAATCAAATATATTAGATAAATATTTTATGGAACTAAACTTGTATTTTTTAAGGAATCACAGATCAATAATTAAATATTATATCGTGCTTTAAGGATTCAAGGACTTTTTATGAGCATAAAATGATTAGATAAAATTCGCATATGCGTGTACATACGATGCACATGTTTAAGAATAATTTTAAGAATATTTTCTTCAGAGTAGTGTTACTATATGATTCGGGTAGTGGCCGGGGGGGTTTTTTTGGAATATAAAATCACCCTATGATTATTTTAAATAGCATAACAGCAATTTTTAATGTTTGTATTGCGGTTACTCATATGCGGTTTTATTTCTATCTATTCGTAAACAAAAAAAAAAGAATAATACATTAGTACGCCCCTTTTTTGTTGTCTTTATCTTATTCGAAGGATAATGACATTATATATCGTATATATTGGAATAGAACAGAAACTGAAAAATATTAAAGTAAGGGAAGGAAAACAGAGATAATTTTGTTGTTTTTTTTTGAAAAATTTTAAAAACAGAAGGGAAAGAAAATTATATTAATGAAATTTTGAAGGAATGTTATTAGGTAAAAAAATAGAATAAGAACATCTTGTGCTCTCTTTATGCTTTTCTAATAATACAATCTGGAGCTTGCAGAGTGGAAATTATTTAATGAAACAAATAGGAATCTGAAAGTGAGGAGAGTAAAATTCTTTTCAAAATAGCGTTCAGTGAACTACTGACCACAAATGTAACAGAAACTGCACTGGTTCTAAACCGCAAATAAGAATTTTATTGATGCTTTGTGGATATTTGGATAATGGCATGATTTTTATTCTTGCTTGATAAAAGTAGGAACAAGCATGAAAGAAGAGTGTATAACGTATTGGATATCATACAAGTGCTCGAATTTTTTCGCCTTACCGTTTTGTTAGTGTCGAAGCAATTCTGAAAATAAAAAGCTTAAAATTATCTTTAGTTAGACAAGCATATTTGTATAATTATATGATTCATTTCGGCAACGAAATTTTGTTTTTCATTATTAATAGATACGTTAAACAAATTTGGTCCCGAAACGATTAACAAGAGTCTTTGTGAAATCTTTAGCAAGTTCAAGTTTCTCAATTAGGTTTTAGGCTTAGGTTTTGCTAAAATTGTTGAATGGTAATAGTTTCTTTAAAATTATTCGTTTTCTACGAGCTAAAGCAAACCACCACAAACTTACCATAATAAACCAATCAAAAATTATACTAATATTTTTTAAGCAACAAACATATTGAGTGAAAATAAAGTGATTTCGATTAAAATGCTTAAAAAGCAAAAATAAATCTTTTCAGCCTGCATTGTGTTAAAACTTTAACACTCATAAGATATCAAATAATTCGTTATTCCTTTTAGTCAAAAAATTAAACAAGTAGTATTGAAAAAATTTAGCAAGAAAAGAACAGAAAACCAAAAATTTATTGACCTTAACAAAACAAACTTTTAGAAAGATAAGAAAGACCAAAAAAGAAGGACATAACGCAGAAATAAAGGGAACAAGAGGATTAGCTGTAGTATAAAAGATAAAAGTACTGAAACAGCAGTTTACTTAAAGGAATTGGCACTATAACAGTATTTTATAGAAATAAACATAAAATATAACTGTATACTCGTATGTGTGTATGTATATGCAAAACATGCACATAATACATGTGCGATAGAAATTTTTTGAAGGGAAACTAAATGAATATTTCTCTGGTATTCAGGGCATCAAATTTATAGCCTGCAGATAAGAAAGAGAAAAAAAAAACAAAAGGAAACGAAAACTTCTCAATATTTCGCACTTAACAAAATTTTTGAACACCGCATCGATTTAATTCATTTTTTTTCCCTTCATATTTATTTAGTGTCACAATTAGAATTTATCGTTTCGTTTGTAATTCGTTTGTGGTTTTGATAAAAAAAATTAATGTGTTTGTGAAGCTTATTGAATAGAGTATAGATAAAAAAAACCAAAATGCCGGAGAGTTCATTAAACAAAAATACTCTACCACAAATAAGCTTATTTTAGCACGGAGTGATTTTCATAAATTAATTCTTTCCGAAATTTCGCTTAAGAATTCTTATATTTTAAAATTTTGCTTGAAGACTAAGAAATTTACAGAACTTAAGGTAGAATTTCCTGATATCGACATAATATAGAAAGGAGTTAGGGCATATTGTATATGGAATTATGAATTGAAAGGATACAATGTGCCCTACAGTCAAGCGTCTAACATTATTAATTATTTCTTCTTTCAACATTTTGCTCCTAACATTAGAAGCAGTAGTGATGGCGTGCACCAAATAAATGCTTATGGTATTTTGTGACTTTATAAGTTCTTGATTTTTCATAGCATTCTATAAATTCTTCTAGATTTACCTACGTTACATACGATATGATTATTTAATTTAGTTTTTTGAATTCCTCTGACGTTTTCTTTTCTTTAATAAACGAAAAAATTGTTAAAATATACGAAATTGAAAATCTTAAAAGGATAATTGTGAATTGTGAATTTTGTTTTTTTTTTTTTTGGTTTTTCCTAATGAAGATGGTGTTAATGGAGTTGAATGGACTTGAACCAAAAGAAAAATGAAATCGTTTTTGAATTTTGATGGTTTTATTAAATTTTTTTTTTGATGAAATTAAAAAATGAAGGAATGGAAAGCAAAATGAAAGCTATAAGTAGAGGAAAATATTTTTTTTTTTAGATTTATAAGAGTTTTCTGTGTAAAATGCTAGAGTTTAATTTTGTTGTAGATTTGAAATGTGAAGGTAGATTAAAAGAATTTAGATTTAAAACAAAAATATTTTGGTATTTCTTTAGAAAAGTTTGAAAATTTAAAATCTAAATTTAATCAATTGCATTTTCCTTATGCACGTTTGGTTTTTACTTAAAAGCATATAAGAAATTTGAAAAAAAGTTAGTAATACACGTACTTGAAAAAATTGATGGGCTTAAAGAATATCTTTTTCAATAATTGATGTTTTAGTAGCAGTTTCAGTTAAATAAGTTTGTAGCGGATGAGAAATATCCGGACAACTATAGTAGACGATTTACAATACGGAATACGTGAATGACATGATTTTACTATATTATAAGCTATTAAGTTATAACATTAACAAGTCAAAAAAACTGGAGACGTTGGTCGCCTCCACACAAATTCCTTTAAGATAAAGTAATTGTGAACGAAATTCACAAATCAGGAACAAATTTTCATACGAATATCTAAATAGAAGATGAAAAGGAATTTTAGCAATTAAATAGTGCTGGTGACTGATTGTGATGGAAAGTGATATTCAGCACGTAACATTTAACGTAAGGGCCACATTTTAAAGTCTATGAAGAAAAATAATTAGGATATTCGATTCATTTTTCAAGTCCGTCCTATGAATTTGCCATGAGAGTTATAAAAACAATTTTAAATGCTCATTTTTAATCATCTAAGGATAATGTTTCCCACATTCTGCTCCAGAAGAATAAATTATAATTGAAAAATTATGAGAAATAACAAAAACTTATTCAGACCCAGTCAGATCTACAATATTTAGAATATCTTATTATATTAAGAATCTTAAAATTAGTTGAATAAATTTTATATTTACCCAAAAATTCTTAAAGAATTAAATTAATAATATTGTGAATTTTCTTTGATATATTTTGGAAATTGCATGTTATTCAATTTAAAATTCAAAACTTGAGTTTAAAAACAAAATTGAAATGAACTCATTTAATTTTATACTTGAATTTTAAGAATTTTGATATATATATGACGTTTTGCATTTAATATAGAGAAAGCATTTAATTAGATTTCTTAAGAAAATTTCTATATAATTTGCACGTATTTGAAATCCAAAATTTGGTAAAATATTTATGAAAGTCTTTATTCTTTTTGCTTTTTTTCTATTAGAATCATAAAATTAATTGAAAAGAATAATATGAAAGAAGTATATTTAAATTCGTTTTTAAGATTGCGGTGGGGAAAAGTGTTATACAAATAATCTGAGTTAAACAGTTTATAGATGAAAAATTTTTCCTTACTTTAGTTTTATTGTATACCTACTGGTATTCGAATACTTGTGGAGCTTAATTTTATTTTTAATATTTAATGTAGAGCGTATTTTGGAAAATTTTCAAAAAAAATTGTTAAAATATTACTTATTTCTCGAAAACTTTTTGCAGACAAAGCAATTTTAAATTGTAACTTGAAGATAAACATCATATGTTATTGTGGAATAGCGCAAATTATTTAAATTGAGCATATGTTTTGAATCGAAATTTCTCATGCAAGTCTGAATATACGAACGTTTTATTAGAATTTTTAGGAAAACTGGTTAATACAATCAATTAAATGAAAGATTATACAATATTACTTATATAACATTCTTACAGTATCACAGAAGGAAAATAGTTTTATGCTGATCTACTTAAAGCGTTTTAGAAGGGTATTCAGAAACAAGTGCTTCTTATATCTTTGAAGCTTGCATTTTTCGGGGGTTAAAACTGATGAAATACATTTGTAATTGATATTTTAATTATTATAGTTAAAATTAAGGGAATCATAGTATATAATCCAAAATTTATATTAAAAAAAATATTCAGTTTAATGCTTTAAAGGTCTAAGAATTTTTCTTAATCTTTTTTCTAAAACTCTTAAAAGTTCTTAAGAACCGGTGTTAACATTCTGATCGTGTGCTTTCCTTCTTCTAATCACTTTTTATTCACTTTCAAATCAGAATTCTTAGTTCTTTCCAATAGATATTTCATTTTTCCAATGAAATCACTTGTTTTTTAATTGGCTTTCTTCATTTTTTCTCAAATTATCGACTGAACGCCGAAAAGAAGTGAATAAATTTTGCAAAAATTTTAGAAAAACACAAGATACACAATATCGCATAATTCTTCTCACTAAAAAATTAAATTATTCAAATATATTATAGTTACTCAAATATATTGAAGAAAAGAAAGTGCTCACTTGCCGAGTAAAATAGCGAAATAGAAGACGATCAGGTTCTAAATCTTGTCACAGAAAATAATAAAATTTTACATTTAAATTTACGCAATAAAATAGCATTATCACAGAATTTTGAAAATTAATTTAAATTCTTCATCTTTTATAATATATTACACTTAATATAGGTATAATAGTATAACAATACCTAGGTATATAGTATGACAATATAAGCCCTAATTTATTACTATATAAAATTCAAAAAATTTTTCGCTTATCTATATTTTAATTTTTAATTAATATTCGTGAAAATTTAAAATCGTATAACAGAAAGTGTAAATTAATATTTATAAGTCATAAACAGAACTCCCACATTTCAAAACTGAAAATTTATAATAATTCAAAAAAAAGAAGAACAATAACAATACAAAAGAACAAATAAACAAACACCATTTAAAAGAGAAATTATTTTCATTCCCTTTGAGAAATTCTTCATTTTTGTGAAAATGTGGAACGCACCCCTCTATACAATATTTAGTTTTTAAATGTTTTCCCTTTTTCTGCTAATATCATATTCCGGCCTTTAAAATTCCTTTTAACCATTTATTATTTCTGTAACTTTTAATTTGTATAAAAACTGTTATTAAATTTCCACTGTTCATGAAATTTTCTATTTATAATTTTGCCTTATAGGATTAAAAAGAAAAAAAATTTTCCCTTCATTTGTAGTTTTTATTCAGAATTTCTTTTTTTTTTCTGAAATTTTTTAAATATGTGCTTTAATTTACTATTTGCAAAGATTTTTGATTATCCTTTTTATGGTTTTGATGGTAAAATTTAAAAATTTAAAAAATAAGTACAGTAAACTAAAAAAAAAAAAGAATCAATTTGCGGTAAACCATTATTTGGTTGTTTATATAACATATTGTGTATATATGTATTTATATATATGTATTTGTGTATAAAAAATTTATATATACGTAATGTGTACAAAAATTCTCTCATATTTTTTTAACACTTTATTTCAATTCTTTTCATTCATTTTCACATTCAACTCTAATTATATATCTATATTTTGAATGAAATTATATTTGGGAGTGTTGCCATAAATGAAAAAAAAAATGCATATCACAAAAGATAATGACCTATCATTTGACATTAGTAAAATGACATCTTTTTGACATAAATTTTATATAGAAAGAACTATGAATGTTGTTGCATTCTGTAAAAAAAATATGAAAATCTAATAATGATTCAGCGAGATCGAGAGGTTCTATAATAATTCACGAATGGCTCATTCGATTTCCTTTGAAACTGATAATTTGCAAGTCTATTTACAAGTAATATTGAAAATAAATTTGAATTAATTAAAAATTAAGTAATATATTAGGAATTTCGTAGTGAGGTGATCGAAAAATTCCAGTTCAATTTGCCCCAAAAGAAATTTTATTAATTGGGAAGAACGTTGTCTTAAAGTGTTTTGAATGTGAATCAAATTTGAATAATTTTAAAAATTTTCCTAAAAATAAATGATAGTGCAAAACAATTTCGAAAAAAATTTTAATTTGTAATTACAAGTAATGCAAAGAAAGAAGTTGCACGATAATAATTTTGACGACACCATTTTCAACTGTCACACATTATATTGTCATATTGTCATTTGATTACAAATTATACATGGTAACTCTATTAATTTTGCTTAGCTGCATGTAAGTTGAAAATATAAGAATTTTAAACTAGTTTTTTTTTTTTGGTTTTTTATTTATTTTGAAATTTTGCTATTTACTTTATTTTGCAGTCAATACGTCTCTGTGTGAGGGAAATCAAAAGAGTGTACGAAAACGTATCAGAAATTTGTAGTTTTCTAAAATGTCGCGATTTTATATTACCATAATAAATTGGTTTATTTTTTATTTTTGTAAAGGGAAAATTCAATATTTTTAATGAAAATTAATAATCAGTTAACTTGAAATAAATAAAATGAAAAAAAGAGTTTACATTTCTTACTGTGGTGGTATCACAATCTATACAAAAAGAGTATACGGACTCCTATTGATAAACTAGCATTTTTTAAAAAACCAAAAAGGATACATTTAGAAAATAGTCCTGTTTCAACCCCATTGAAGATTTTGTTTTTATATTTAATTTTTGTTTATGAATTTATAATGAGTTTTATTTGTTGAATAATTGTTTTGTAAATAGAAAAATGGTATGGTATGAAAAATTTTTATAAGAAATGAATTTCCTTCTATATATCATTTAAACTATAAAAGGACATTGCACCTGCATTACAAATACGATAATCTTTATTAATGTTAAATTTTTTTATGGTTTTCGTGTAAGGATTTAAAACTATGTATGTATATATAAATATAGATACAGTAAATTTTTAAAAAGGGTTTCGTAAAAATATGAAGCCCTTAAAAAAAATACTAAATAAAATTTTTAGAATTATCACCAAATAGGTAATGAAAATTAAATCCCAAAACATGTAGTTTATTCACGATCGAATTTTAAATTAAATAAGAAAGTAAATTTAACCATGGATTTGTTCATAATGTTGAATGAGAATTTGTACTAGGGTGTTCAATTAATTTTTAGAGAACAAAAATATAATAATTTTTGAATTTTAAAATTGATGTAAGTAAGTATAGGAACATAAAAAACTAAGTACTTTAAAATTTTGGGGTTTGTTTTATAAAAAGCTCGTGTTATTTTGAAAATCTTGAACAGTCATTTGAGTTTAACAAATCGAATGTGATAATGTGATGAACAGCCTTAAATAATTTGCATTTTAAACTAGATTGTGATTGTCTTTAAATCGCCCTGAAAGATTTTGGCTATCCCTTAAGAATCTCTAAGAGTGCGATCTAGAATATCTGTGATTAGAATATATTTAGAATGGAATGAATATATATAGTTAATAATTTTAACAATAGAGTTATATTGTCGCAAAACTAATTTGGATTTTAGTATGAAATCCTTTATTAAATTTAATAATAATTACTAATTTAGCGCATAAAATAAATTAAGATCGAAATAAATTAATAAATTACGATAATAAATTAAGATCGATGTAGATCGAGAAGAAAATTAATTGAAGATGTTGATAAAGATTATGACAATTACGAATTTAGAATATTCAAATACGAATTCAGTAGAATGTAAGAGCAGTATAAAAATCTACTAATGAATTATATGCAATAATTCTGATAAGACTACGTATGACTACAAAAATTTCAAAAAATTTTATTGCGGAACTTTAAAATCCTAATTGTTATTATAAAATCAAAATAAATGAAGATCAAAAATCGAATTTCATCATGGTAATTATTTAATATATTCTTGACTATTACGAGTATAGTTAATTTATTGGTTTTCTTTGTTTTTCACTTATTATTTATTTAATTTCGTTTGTTTTTTAATTTTCATACGTTCATATTATGTTAAAATTAAAATAAAATAAAATATATTGATATTTTCATATAAAATTTCCAATTTATTTAATATACTTTAAATTAATAATGAATAATTTAATGTCATTAATGTGATAATTTTATCGGAATGATAAAAATAATAAGGATATACGAATAATATTGCTTGCATATAAAATATTTTAATATTATTGTATGTGTTATACATATGTGTATGTGTATGAATGAATTAATATCGTGGTAAATTTAAAATTAAGAATGAATTAATGGTAAATATTAATGGTAAATATCAAAAGTAAATTTATATTCAATATTACATTTTAAATAATATATAAATAAAAACTATAATTATTTTTGTACATATTAAAAGTTTTATTGTGTTTGTATAATATAAGAGAGTTGAAGACAAGAGATGCATATAAAATTTAATTATTTTTAAAATATTCGCGTAAACTATAATATCTACGGTAGATTTTATACTTTTATAAGTTTCTGATTTTTTTTTGAGAAAAATCTGATGTAAAAGAGCTCCCGAAAATGGCTTTTAATTGCTAAATTTTAATTCATTTATGGTAATTAACAAGTATGTTTTAATTCATTATGGTAAGTTTTAATTCATTTATGGTATATTGTATAACAAGTTCAGAATAAAATTTTTTAAATTAAAGTAAAGGTTTTAGTTATAACACATGATGTCCGAATTTATTAAAGTAAGTTATAATTTGATATTATAGATTTATTTCACAGCCTAAGTAAAAAACTTACTGTATAACAGTTTCCAAATTCAATTCAGTTTAATTTTACAAAAATCATTCCATTGCAGAGGCTCTAAACGTAGTATTTCATAGAATTAGATGGATGTAAGTAATATATATATCTATACAATATTAAGGTATCAATTACATATTCCTCTGAAGGTATAACAGTTTTGAGGTGCTCTTAAAACACATTGAATGTACAATATGAGATATTAAACATAGAAACTGTTAAATTACCAATTATTGCAAATATTTTTTTTTTGACACAATTTTAACAGATTTAAAAAACAATTTTCAAAATTTTAATCTCTTCCTGTACCTTTTAAATTTTATTACGATTTTAATCCTTAATATTATAACATTGTGCGTATTTCAATTATATATGAAATGAATTTTATGGAAAAAAAAATATTCATTTTTAGCAATAAGCATATTGAAGCATATATCCTTTTTGTATGCATGAGTATGAATATTGTATATAATAATATAGTTAATATAATCTTAATTAACTCAATTGAATAAAAGCAATTAAATTTCCATATATATATATATAAACAATATTTAATATGCAATTTTGTGAATTTTAAATGAAATTTGTTTTGAATAATAAAAATTCATTGGTAAATTTTTATTCTTTCAGAAAATTTTATTTTTTTTTTTTGAGTTTGCATAAAGTGTTATTTGCTTTTTATTAAAAAAAACGTAGAAAAATTTTCCCCGTGAAAATTCATTTAAATGCCAAGTATATGACATATCTATACGGAAACATACATTAACGTTTCATGTATTGGTTTTAATCAAATAATATAATTTCCAATTGCATCCTGATGCCTTATGTATACCACAGATATAAAATATATTTCATATATATATATGAATATAGGCTATATATGAGTTAAATCAAATTATATTCAAAGAAAAACTTTAATTTAAGGGAAATATTATTTTATATAGATGGCAGAGAAAAATATTTTAATAAAAAATAGGAAATCATATAATTAAAATAAAAGGTTATAATTAAAAAGAATTAAATTTATCATATTAAATGATAAAATTATTACTTTATATTCCCGTTATATATTATAGTTTAAAAAATTTAATAAGAATTTAATTAAAAATTAATTGAGGAATATGGAAATTTTAAGTAAATACATTGAAAACCAGGAACAAATGAGAAAGAGAGTCAACAATGAACATAAATGGACTTACATTCATTCGGATTATATGAAAAAAATTTGTGTTGAAAGGCACTTATATTAAAATTACATTGAAACTATACTTAAAATACTTAAATTTTGATGATTCTAATTTAGAGATGGTAACTACATCTGGGCGTTATAATTGAAGAAAATCTAAGCTAAAGCTAAAAGAGTTGTTGGAATTTTTAGACTGATAAAAGACAGAGTTAAACATAAATTAAAAAAATCTCTATATATTTCAGTATGTTCGACTCATCTATATAATGTACGCTATATACATATTTAGAGATATAATTGGGAAGCAATTAAGAACTTATTTGGATATAAAGCAAAAACGGTCATACGGGAAATCCATTTGAGTAACAAGTTGCTACTGATCAATTTTATAAATAATTAGAGTATATAAACACAAATATGAAGTTTTATGTAAACAGTAATGCTGGTAAAATAAATGTAAAGTCGTCGAAGGTCAGATTTAACTTTCAAGATGCTATACGAGTATATATAACACCTTTTATCATCTATAATGATAATGATAATAATGATAATGATAATATACCAGCAAATATTAAACAAGTAGGTGATATTTACAAATTTGTGTGTATATTTCGACTCCTTGAATTATTCTTAATTCTTATGTTGATTTTCTTTTAATTTGTATTTTCTTTAAAAATTTTAAATATGTAAAAATATGTGTAATTGTAGAATTGCTAGAGCTCTATATGAGCTCTATGCAAGTGTTTTTGAGTAAACATTGAATAATACTCGTAATAAATAAATGAATTAAAAATTAATTTAACTAGACACAATCATCCGTATTCATTCCGTATTACTAGTATTAGATAATTTTTTAACTCTTAATTTAATTTTAAAAATAAAATTTCTATCATTCGTAATTTGTTTACTTAAGGCTTTTAATGAGATTTTCTCTATGCCATAGATGAAAAACGGGTGTTATTTTCAAAAGTTTCTCTCTTCCTTCTCTTTTCATGAACTAATACTTGATAATGTTACAATTAAAATCCAATATTACCTTCTTATTATTTTAGCACAGTATGCATGCATTAAGGCAATGTAAATGTTATAAACTATATTAAACCGAATAATATTCGTAAAAACCTTCATACTTTATTATGTTTATAGAAAATATTCCACAAAATATATTGGTTAATTTTCATAAATTCATATAAATCATAAATTGAGAGTTGCTAGAACAAAAAAAAACGAAAAAAAAAAACCACAAAAGCTAAAAAAAAATTGGGTCAAAATAATATGTGAGATTTTTGTTTTTTTTTTCAAATTTATGCACAATTATAATAAAATTATGTACAAAATTTTGTATTCAAAATAGAATTTTCATTGTAAGATCAAATCGGGAGAAAACTATTCTATATACATGTATTTATTTTCCATCACGTTGTTAGATTATATAAGTAGTACATATGTATACATAAGTAAGTACACAAATCTGATTTATTTATAAAATTTTTTTGTGTTATTTTAAAATGGAGCACGCTTTTAAATAAATAATAGCTATTTTGTTATAATAATGTGTATGAGTGGTTATGTTTTTTTTTATATAAACTTAAAATAAATATACGTGGTATTAGCCGGTCATTGATATGTAAAGAATAATGTTTTTCTAGCTATCATTTTGTTTGAATTTGTGTATAGATAGAAAAGGAATGAGATTTTTTAAATTTGATGCAGTGGTGTAACAATTTAAAATTAACTGTATTATTTTCGTTCTTCACGCCTAGGAGGAACATAGGGTTAAGGTATAATACCACAGATAGTCCAGTTCCTTTGCTTCATAAAGTTTTAACTAGGGAGGTAACTAGACTGCCGTAGTTTTTTTGTTAATACATTAAAGGTTGTTAATATTTATTGCTTATTTTTCTTAGTTTAATATCGAATATTGTGGATATATGAAAATTACTGGTATACAAATTTTCTATTTTACAAATATTGTATATTAAGCTATAATATAGAGAATCAGAGACTAGGCTAAAGAACCAGTGCCATAACCACTACATCAATGGTCAGTTTATAGTTGCATGTATTGCTTCATGGTATTTTATAGTCTTGCTATAAATAATTTGGCATAATTACAGGAATAGTACAGAAGAATAATGAAAGGAATACCAAAATTTTTCACCACATTTATTTAGTGCTACTTGTTTTGATTATTAAATTTTTTAAGAGAAGATCGACCCTACATAATAAATTTTTTACTTAATTCATTAATATGCTCAAAAAATTTTGGTTTTTTAATAAATCACAACAGGCTCCTCTTCATCTTCCTGTTATATTTCCATTTGTATCGCAATTTTTTTAGTCTAAATATAAATTCGAAATTGAAGAATTTTTTTTTAATTCACCTCGCCTATGAATTGAAGCTGATATTAATCTTCTAACTAAAACCTGAATTTGCAACAATCTGCTGGATTTTTGTTTGCTATTTCAAATAAGAAAATGTGAAAATTTTGACTAAAAATCTGTAATCCTGTTCTCAAGAACTGTAATTCCGTTCACTTACGTTCACTTTATAATATCTTTTTTCCGTACACCATTTACAACACTGTATAGACATTTTTTTTTCCTTTTTCTCTATTCATTTTAAATTCTAAACGTATATGAAAAAGAAAACGCATATGTAAAGAAAAACAATAGATTATTTGAGAAAATATTTTGCATGTTAGATAGATAATGTGAATTGAACATTTTTATAAAATGAAATTTTATAATAAATTTTCTTTTTTTTTTTTGCTTTTATGTTTATTTAACAAATAGCTAACGAGTTTTAAAATTTTCAGATATAATATTAATAAATAAACATAAAAGATTACGTAAGTGTAATATTGGTTATGATTTAAAATTAACATTGTAAATATTATGCGAAAAAATTTTAATAGAATAAAAATAATAGAAGTTAAAAATAAAGTAAAAGAAAAAAATTAAATATTGCATAAACATGAGTGCGAGTATTTTTTTTTTTAATTGCACTAAAATATAAATTAGGCCAACAAATTTCTTTAATGTTAAATTAAAAATAAATATTGAAAAAGTGAAAAATTGCATATATTTAGGGGCAAAATTATTTTTCTCAGCAATTTTGCATAAACAAGAATTACCTGATTACACTCATAAGTTCTTATATTTGTTTAAAAGTTTTGTAAATAACCTTTTCTTGAAAAACGTATTAAACCTATAGAATAAAACTGTTACATCTCAAAAATCTCCTAATTGAGATAAAATGATAAAATGGATTTTTCCATATTAAAAAATAGATATTTTTTGGCATACGAATGCATCAGATGAGAGCAGCAATTAATTGAAATGAGGCAATTTCATTTAAATAAATTTAATAAATTCTGTATATGCAATTAAGCTGAATAAATTGTTTTATAAATTTTATAAATAAAAAAATAATAAAATGTCGGTTTAAATTTTGTGGTTATAAAATTTTATTTTCCGTTTTATATGAATTATAAGCAACTCATCAAATATTCACATAATATGTATATGACAAACATATTATTATCTAAATAAAACTAATTTAATATTGTGTTAAACTAGTCCTAACAAATATAATTTGTATTGTTCTACACATAAATTGCATTACTAATTTCGATAAAATTAATTAGATAAATTTGATTATATTTAAATTTAATGTTATTATATTTAAATCTATATATATATAATCGTGTATTCAATAAGATAACATATAATATTTACCAGGAAACTAATATGCAACAATTTAATCTAATTACCAATGTTAAACATACATATGTCCATATTTATATTAAAATATTGAAAATTTTCTAAACATTGTTTTTTTTTTGTGCAAATTTTTTTTTAATTAAATCTCATTTGAAATTCAAATGAAATTTTGCCAAAAGGATCAAAATTTTAATAATTAATAATCCAATATGATTATACCATATTATATACATAAATATAATTTAATACATATGTACAATATGCAAATAAATATCATGACATTATGTAAAACTTGAAATTAAATCTCATTTAAAATCAGAAAAAAAAAGCATATATATAGGCGTTACATGCTTCAATGATTATTTTTATAAGATAAAAAAAAAATTATAAATAAATTAAAAAATTTTTTTATAAAAAATTGGTAAAAAAACATTTGGAACAATCGAAAATTCTAAAATAAATAATGCCAATTAGTTTTTATTTTATTATTTTAATTATTTAAATAAAATATAATATAGAAAATCATTTAAAAAATCAAAAAAATTATTCAAATATTTTTTTTTTCGAATTTACACAATAGTTAAATTCAAAATTTTAGTCAGGCTTAGTTTCAATAAAATTCAATTTTTTGTTATACAGCTAAACTAAGTAAAGGTAATTGTATTTCTCTAAATAGTTTGTTGACTTATGGTTAGATTATGAGACTTTACTTATCTTAGAGGATATATGTAAATTTTTGGGAAAGGCCAAATTGTAAGTATATATATTTTACAATAGAAAAATTCAAAAACGTCTGCCAAGTAATTGATCCGGAATGTAAAATTCTTAAAATATTTCTAACCCCTTAATCGCCTTCTTCATTTTTTACATTTCAACAATCAAGATCAAGAATATATATTTCCAATTTATAAAAGAAATCCCTGTTATAAAATTAAAATTATTCTACGTGTGCTTAATATTTTACAAAAATGTGATTACAAATTACAAATTACTAATACCTCAGTAATATTAATTTTTAAGTAGATACCTTATATTTATTTGCAATTATAATTCTATAGATAGCTTAGAACTTAAAGTCTTTACACCGAATGTTACAGTGCACATCAAATATTGCAATAATTAGAAACATTTCTTTTAAATTTTTTAAATTTCAGGCATATTTTAATAATTTTTATGTTTTTAAAACTGTTCAATTAGTATCAATTAATCACACCAAAATTGCATTATGTGAACACACGAAAACATAATTAATGCAAAATATTGCTGCATAGCACTTCGTGGCGGCACTCTGAATTTAAATAATATCTCGTTCGATTTAATGTCATTCACATACTTAAATAGAACATTGCAACAACAATTTTAATTGATTATAACGAGAACTTTGTTTTCATTGTCAAAGACGTGTAAAATGAGCCCTTTAGTCTGCATTATTACAAATTCCGTAATGTTGTGAATTTTTCTTACACTACTCAAAAATGATTTGCTATAGAGTGGACATGAACTCATTGACAACTAATCGTTTCATAAGTTTTATGGTTATATATCGTAAATCGAATGCTACAATACAAAAGCATCCTATGGCTAATCATCGTACTGCTACAATACATATAAAAATTATGTGAAATTTAAACAAAAATATCGGAAAATTAACAATTATTTGCTTCAACCACTACAACATTTTTATATTTTAAAATTAGGATAATCTATATATGAATTCCTTTTGCGTAGTTCATTCTAAAAATGAAACATCATCTCATGTAGACACACAGCTAAATTGTACATAAATATAACTATTCACCAATAATATTAAAAATTTATTTTATATACATTGAAAAAATTTAAAATTTAAAACCAAAATATAAATAAAGAGGAGGACTGGCGGAAGGTTTGAAATCATATATTGTACTGATTTATAATTTATTGATAATAGATTGGTTAAAAAAAAAACTAAATTGTGTCCTACATACATTCATGTTTTATTATACAATATACCACATATATATATATATATATATATATATATATATGTATGTGTTATACAGAATAGATTATAAATAATTAGTGAATAAATTCTTGTTATATAAAGTTTCAAAACAATTATGATGTGCTAAAAATTACCATAAGGCTTATGTGTCTTCAAATAAATTTTATTGAAAAATTGAATTTTGAAAACCGCATATCCACAATTCATTTGAATTTTTTATATTTTTATTTTACTTTCGATTCCAAT
Organism: Condylostylus longicornis; assembly: GCF_029603195.1. NCBI lineage: Eukaryota > Metazoa > Arthropoda > Insecta > Diptera > Dolichopodidae > Condylostylus > Condylostylus longicornis. The sequence continues at coordinate 6,319,133 of NW_026577982.1, forward strand.
TATAATCATTTATAATTTGATATATTGGTAAAAAACAAAAAAAAACAAAAAAATTATTTCCGAAAAAATTATTTCAAATTATTGTTATTATTTTAAATGCCATTTTTTTTTTCAAAAAAAAAAAAAAATGGCGAAAAAAAATGGAAAAATTAAATTAAATATTTTAAATATAATTTATGAAATTATATTTTAAATATAATTTATTAATGATTACTAATATTTAATAAAATGTTTTTGGAATTTTAAAATTAAAATTCATATTTCGGGCAGGGAAAAAAAATAAACTCATAATAATTAAAAAAATTTTGTTTTACTAGTTCATTAGATTTTATTGAATTTATTGGTTAAACTACTATATAATTAAATATTATAAAAATTAATAATAAATTGTATGTGTAATTATAAACTAAAATGTTAATATTAAATTACTTTATTATTATAATTTGAAATTATTTATATTGTATTGTTTTACAAAATTATATAATTAAAAAAATTAAAAAATGTGGTAGATAAAGCAACTTACAGTTCATAAAGGAGCCTATTTCCTATTATGTATTTGAACTAGAACTAGAACAGCTAATCTAGTCTTAGATATAGAAAATGAAAATAAATTAATTCTGTAATTAACACACTAAAAATTACTGCTCTGCATTAATGGTAATGCAGAGATTGTAAATTTAAAAATATCGGGAGACAGACAGACAAACAGACAAGCAGAAAGGCACAAAAAATCACATTTTTATTCAATTTTCGGAAATATTCTTTGTTTTTAACGGTAAGGGAATTAATTTGACAAAACCTTTTCTTTTACTATTAAATTTAATCATATTTCGTCGATATCATATTATGTAAAACAAAGTTACGATATAAATTTTTACGATATGTATTTACAAGAGGAAAAAGATTTAATGAACAATGAAATTATGGAATGGTTTTTGTAAATTTTAAGTTTTCAATTTTGAAACTCTTGTTTTGTATAAATTTTCCTACATTATATATATGAGTTGATAATATAAGTATATAAAAATAGCAGATTTATATAATATCGTATCTTATCGTAAAATATTTTATCGAATTTACATAGTTCTATCGTCAAATTTATTTGATTTCAAAATATTCTTAAATATTTAGGAATTAGTTGTGTTAACAAAAAATTAATAATTCTTGTAATAACCAAAACGGTTCAGCATTTTATGAGTTGTGAATTGAGTACGGTATTTATAATTATAGTGTAGTAATGATAACGGCAGCGTAGTAATTGTGTAATGAAGAAATATTGAAGGCGAAAAGTAACAGTATTTTTGAATTTTTGAATTTAAATAAGAATTCAATTCGGACGTCAATTATAAGTTGTGATAATTGAAGTCCGAATTGTATTGAAATTCCTCTCACTATTTCTTATGGTAAAACAGTTCATTGTACGAAATATACACAAAAACTCAAATTTTCTCATGTAAGCCATAAATTTTCTAAAAAAAAAAAAATTTAATTTCAAGACAATTTTCAAAAAAGCATTTTTAAAGTAATATTTTAAAGAAAAAAAATTTATTTTGTTAAAGATGAAATGTTTTTCTTCAACCATCTAAAATGAATGAAATTCTTGCCTTTTTAATAATTTACATAATATTTATTATTTACACGCTTATATACAAAGATATAAATTTATGGAAAATAAATATTTTATGAAGACAAGGATTTTCAAATGTTTAAAAAAATTTTTTGGATGTTATAAAAAGTTTTATTTTTTAAGTATAACAATTTTGTTTTTGTATAATATTTTTGTTATTTGACTTGGAATATATAGACTGATCAGAATATTAAAATTTTTAACATTTGTATATTAATATAATATACATTTGGTATTAATTATAGCGTTTTCGCAAAATACGAAATCAACCCTACAGAGATGGTATTTATTTAGAACATTGACATTTCATAGTATAATTTCAAATAGGAAGGGTTAGGTAAGAAACTATCCTTATGAAAATACTACTGGTATAAAAATATTTTTTCAATGAACTATCGATAAGGTTGGGTTCATAACAAGAATTTTGGTGAAAATCACAAAACAGAATTTATTTTAAAAATTGTAAAATACTACATAACTTGTATGGTCTCAATTTGAAGATCCGTATTTAGAAATTTCGATAAATTTCTGTAAAATAATCGATGTTTATAGCATTAGAAGCTAAATCTGATTATACGTGCAACTCTTAAAACAATCCACCGTATTCAAATTCTCATAACATATGGTCACCTTAAAATTTAAGCTCATTGCATTTTGAACTTTAAGTGTCAATATCAAATAATTCAAATATGTCAAAATCAATAAAAAAAAATTCTCTCTTTTTTTTCAATTTATTTTTTTTTTTTTTTTTGAAAAAACAAAACAGTTGCTTACTCTTGAAGCATTAACGCATAAAGGATGTATTTATGAAAAAAAAAATTTCCTTTTATCTTTTACATTTTTTTGCCATTAAAGGCAAAACCGAAAATATCCTTGAATTTGAATGCTTTCCTGAAATAAAAATGACAGACACCTTCTTATCGATATTTTATAAATTTATTTTTCAAAAATTTATTTACATTTGATTGTTTGTTAAATTTACATTTTAGTAAAATGTATTCAGCCCTATACATGTATATACATATGTACATATACGATGCGTATTGGAGGCGATAAAGATAAAATTGTATAAATTTTTAGGATATTTTATTTACACATACATTCATGCATACATTATTTTAAATGTCATTTTTAATTTTTCTAAATGTCAAATATTTTGAAATGAGACATTGAAATATTGATGAATTTTTTAAATTTTTAAATTTTTTATTAAAAAAACAAAAAATTGTGCTTTTTTTTGTGTTTAGACACCAGTGGAGCAATTGGGAATAAAAACTACTATACTAAAAATGATTAAAATTTTACTTTAGGCGATTGATATGAATGACAGTTTGTGAAGGTGGAAACAATCTAAAATAATCTAAATACATATATATATATATAAAATATAAAGTGTGTATGTATATACATAGTTTTGTACGAAATACTAAATAATGGCGAATTTCAATCAAAATTAATTGCATTAAAATTTTATCGGCATTTAATCAAAAAATTCATTTTTTTTTTTTCAATTCTTCTAAAATGATTCTTTTTCTATGTATGGAGGTATGTATGTGTGGGATAAAGTGAAAATTCTTGTTAAATTATTTATTAAAATTAAGAGAAATAAATCTCTACAGGATTATTTTCAATGAAAAGGACATGATTTTGAAATTGAAATGGTGAAACAATTTTTTTATACTCGTACAAATTTTGTTTTTTTTTTTAAATTTAAAATGAATTTAATTATAATTTTGTCAATCCTGTAGAAAAAAATGAATGTTTTTAATCAATTGAGATTTGAAGTGTTTAGTTTTTCATTTATCATCTCAGCAAGTAATTTAATGAGTTGAGAAATTGAATAATATTTGACGTAATATCACAGTCATGCAAGGCGTTTTTTGGGATATGCAGTTCTTAGCACTAAAATTAGAAATCTTAAAGGATTTCAATCACGACCTAAAACATTTTAAGGTTTTAAGGTTTTTAGTCATAAACAATAAGGTTTTTAGTCGTAAACAGTAGAAGGTCCTTTATATCTTGGATTTTTTTCTTACAAGATTTTATTAAACCTCAAAAACCAATTGACAAATTTTATAAGATCTTAGATTTTAATTTGAATAATCCTCAACATTTCAAAATTCAGAATTGTGTATTTAAACTTGCGCTTTCAATTTGTCCTTTAAGGAAAATATTGTAATATTAGTCCGCAGTATAGTAAACTAACCCAATAGAACTCAAATTATTTTGTTGATTAGAACGGATCCTCGACAAATGTGTAATTATTGCTATTACCTCTCATATATTACTGGTTTAAATAAATGTTACTTTATATAAATATCATTCACATAACACTTAAGATAAATAAATTAAAATTTGAAAGTTTTGATTGTTGTATTTAATTTATTGCATTTCCTTATAATTTTACTCTTTTAATACACTGTAGACCGTTTCTCTCGGGAATTATATAAGAAATTTTTAAAATTTCCTTAATTATTATAAAATTTTCATTTATACAAATAATATTTCTTATTTTCTCTTATTTCTATATAATTTGCAAACTAAAAGAGAACTATAAGAATCCTTGTATAACTTTCATACAATACGCAACATATAATAAAATTCAGAATAATTAATGAATGTAAGGACAACATAAAACTATATAATAAATGTAATATAGACCTATAATACTCGTATGATATATAATAATATAGTTAAAAATTTTATATTAAGTCCAACACTATTTATTTTTATCTCTGAATTTCTAAGTATAACATAAACTTTAACATTCATTTTCAGTTCGTTAACTTTTCAACGATTGCATATAATTACTGAACAGTTCCTTTTCAAAATCCATAATATAATTTATGTATTCCAGCTTGTATATAGCTATGTATGCAAGTATATGATATTTTTATAGATATGCTTTGTATAATAGTTGTGTTAAATTACAAAAATTTATGTTGATATTGCCATTAACAGCTATAATTCATCATCAAAATTATTACTTCCCCATCAGAGAAAGTTTTCTTATTTGTTTGCTTATTTTTTGTTTTAAACTAGCTTACAACTTGCAATCGCATTTTTACGTTATTATTTTTAAAGTTTTAGAAAAGTGGTTAACTTAAAAATTTGTGTTAAGAATTTATAAATTTTAGATGAGAATGGCATTCCTAAATTCGAAACAAAGTATTTACGAATGAATGTAGTAAAGTTAATTGAAAAATTAAAGAAAAATTTTGGTAGCTGAATTTCGAACAATAAGTGGGGGAAGATATGATAATTTTTGTACATCTATAAAATCTGGAATTCACATTTAATGTTACAAGAGTTGACCTTCTGAACTGTACATCGATTTAAATGCTATATAACACTTAAGAAATGCCTACACAAACAATTGTTTAATTTAAAAAAAATTAAATTTGGTATCCTTACCACATCCGCTATGCAATTACGAAATAGGAGCGCAATCACGCTAACGATTGAAAGTTAACAATAGAAATTTGACATAAGCAGCGAAATAGTAGGCAACGGAAATAAATATAATAAGGACGGAAATAATAGATGGATGACGAGATTGATTCCAAACTCTATGCTTGGCTCGAATGCAATTTATTTTTTATTATTTTTCATTTAAATTAATTTGTAATATTTTCCCATTTTCCATTTTGCAAAACTTTTTGATAGGTCCACATCTATCTATATACATAGATTATTTTCAATCTTATTATAAAATTTAAATTCCTTTAGGTAATTTACGAACTTAATAACTCCTGTTACCAAAGTAATCTTATAGATAACACAAAAGTCTAGGTCACGTGTAACCAACAATGAATAATAAAGCACATCCTATGACTACCTATACAATATACGTATTTAGATCTATATTCGTACAGTTAAAGGCATATATGATTATAAATAGGTTTAGTGTCATTATAACAGTAATCTTATATCCTTTTCATTTCTTGTTTCAATATTATATTTATAGATATAGCTCTATCTTGTTTTTACTTTCATATTTTATTTAGAAATGTTGAGAGCTCTAGTTGAGAAAAATTGGATAAGACCAAGGATTTGCTTTTTTTTTTGTTCTATACAACACGTTTTATTAGTGTTCCATGTACATCATACTTTTGTTATAAAAAAAAGTAGGAATAAAAGTAGAAAAGAGTGAGAACACAAAAAAAATTTTTTTTTGAAGAAAAACTTCCTATCAACTTTTCATCTTAAATTTTGAAATGAAAATTTTGTTCTTTTTTTTGTGTTTTTTTTTCTCATTCATCCTTTAAGGAAATAATAAGAAGGATGTATGTGTTCTACGAAAAATTCACTTAAATATTATATAAGTAGTGGTAGATAATGTAAATTACATAAAGGTAAAATTTTTAGATTTTTTTTTTTTGCAAAAAATACGTAATTAATAATTTGGAAATTTTAGGTTACCAAATTAACTGTTATAATTAAATATGAAATCACGATTTAAATTTAGTTGCGTGAATGTTACTGTCTGAGGAGTGAAGAACATTACCACGTTATTTACATCTATTGTTGTCGTTTTTCCAACTCTATATTTGTCATATTGTTTTTTTTTAAATTCATCTGCTGCACGTTGCATTTTGAGATTGAATATAAGGTTACGAGACTAAAAAAGAAAGTGTGGGCCAAAAATTTTTACATATTTTTTATCCAGTATTACACACTAGATTACAAAGCTCTTGTAAAATTTACACAACTATCATTAATATTGTTTTCTACAGTGTAAAAATCGACGTGCTTGCGTATTCTTGCGTACAATGGAAATGGTAAATTCGTTTTAATAAATTCTCCAGTTTAGTAAATCAAGTTTTTTGAGTTCTACATTTCGAATTAACAATGTTTGTGTTATATATATATAAAAACTTTATACTGATTGTCGTCAAGATATTTGAGCGAAGATGTGCCACGATGTAGCCGACTGAAAGTTGTACTACACAAAATTTGTTATATAACACTATCACAAACAGAACTTAAAAATTTTTTTCTTGTATTATCAAAATTATTGAATTTACTTCGTTATATAAAAATATAAAAATCTTCACATATATATAAACCAAATTGCTTTGCAATTCTGAAAAATTTAAAAAAATAATATTAAATAAAATCACCATATTATTTGCAATTTAAAATATCTGGCAATCATTGTGAGATTAAGCTGCCACAGGTGAATAAAATATAAAATAATATACGAATATAATGCAATCATTAATGATGATAAAGTCACGTTGAAAGTATTTTAAATTTCTAAACTTTTCCATATCCTTTACAATTTTTCTTTTCAACATGTAAAAGATTTTTGATATTTTTGTAAGAGCGAAGAATTTAATAGGTATTTTGTTTAAGCGAATACACATACATAAGCTCGTATTATAATATTGTAGCACATAGAGTAATGCATGTTAGAGCGAACAAATTCATAGCAGTATACTCATAGTTTATATGCCAATATGTGCCTTACGATCTGGATTAAAGTTTTTACATATAAGTACTTACTTTAATACGTAAACGTTTGCATATACCCAAGTGGCTTAACATTATTGTAGGTAGGTATAGTTGATACTTTTATAGTAAATTTTTATATTATGATGATGAGAATTTGAATTTTAAGTGCAACATAATTGCAATTATTGTTAAAAAGCTTTAGGAAGAATTTTTTTTTTTTGTTTTTGAAATTTTTGCTTAGTTATTTTATAAAAAAGTTTCTATTTTCTTTAACTCACTCATGGAATTGATAAGCTATTTTAAAAAAGTTAAAAAAGATTAAAATAAATTCTTAGTTTTGTTGAAAACAGAAGGATTAAAATGATGATTGGAATAATTTGTTTGCAAACTTTGTTTGTTTTTTTGTTTGCACTTTAAGTTTTTATGGTTTGGAATTACTCATCTAATACTTTACTATACGTATGAAACTTGGGGGAATTCAAAAATTTAGGTTCAGGTATTATTGGTTTTTAAGAAGAAAAATTTATTATTTAAGAAACTTTTAAGAACTAATTAGAAGTTTGTTGATATATGCATGTACAGCAATGCATTTGAATCAAAACTACTTGTATTAAGTGGATTAAATAATAGTTTTTGAAACAAAAATTAATTATTTCCCGGGTGAAAATCAGTTAGTATGTTCTGTACACTTCTAAATAAATTGACTGAATTAAGTAACCTATTTAACATTAGAGTATTTAACACAGTGGAATAAAATAGAGGTCGCTGCTATATGCTTTTTCAATCAGATATTTCATTGGTTTACATTACTTCGTATATGTTGGTTGGTTATGGTTGACGTGGTAGGCACAACCACCGCAATCCGATTAGCACAAGTATGCCGTTTTGCTACCAGTATCCTATTCAGTCAATTAGCTACCACTGATCAGCAGACCGTCATTAAGCGTGCGATTTTACAGGTGGCATACTTAAGCAACTTCGTATATGAAGCAATTTATATGAAAATAAATTGACATTCTGGAAAATTCTATGGTGAAACTTTTTTCCTCTGTCCTAAAAGACAATTTGAATTAATTTGAATTTTTTTTTTTTGAAATTGTTTCGAAATATTTTCATTTACTGCAAATTTCTTATAGAAGAAACGCTACTATAGGCACTTGCCTATTCAGGATGTTTAAAGGTGCTTTAACTACACCTTAAATATTAAGAATTTTTACGTTCTATGTTCCAACTTCGAATAGAAGCTTAACTTTCTTACATAATTTGAAATTAATCAATATTAGCGACAATACTATTAAGTCGTCAAATTTCTTAATTATTTTCATCATATTTTCGCAACCTTATTTTGCCTTCTTAATAAATTTTAGTATAAGTAAAGAATTTTTAAATGAAATTACTCTTAATAATGAGATTTTAATATTTTTCGTAACTTTTAAATATCAACATAAAAATTAAAAACCAAAAGTTGTTAAACAGTTTAAAGGCATTTAAATATTTAATTTAAAATAATTTTAAGGCAAAAATTCCAAAAAATTATGTCAAGAGTCTTTAAGAAACCTTAAGAAAAATTGTCTATATTTTTCTTAAATAAAAGGATCATTGTTATTTTTAAAATATTTTCATTTAAAATAAGTTATTCGCTTTCATATTAAGAAAAAAATATTTTTGTTGTAAAAATAAATATTTGTTTATTTACTCCCGTAGTAAAAACTCCAGAGGATACAAGGCACAAAAAAAAAGAACAAAACAAAATACAAATAAAATGCGTTGAAATGGAAATTGTTCTTGGAAAAATTATTCAAAATTCAAAATTTTCCCTACTTGTATATAAGAAAAAAATTTTTTTTCTTTTTTTTTCTGGAATTTCTCAAATTGAAATCGAAATGATGAAATTTAAAAGTTCACTTTTGTTTTGTATTTTTTTTTAAATAATAAATTTGTTTAAAAAATTAAAACATCGCCAATGGGGATGATTTTAATTTAATAAGAAAAAAAAAAACAAAAAAAAAAAAGAAAATTCTTACTTTTCGTTTATCAGAAATAATTTTTTAACTCAACATTTTTTTTTTCTTGTTTTTCCTAATACGCCTTATTTTGTGCGTATATTTGTAAGTATTATGGTATTTGTTTCTTAAAATTGAAAAAAATCCTGGGAAAACTTTTTTTCTAGGTAGATTATGAATGAAAATATGAAAATTTTTCATAATTTTTTTTTCTTTGTTCTTATTGTTCTCAGTTGTTTTGAAGAATATTTTATTAACAAAAATACAATAAATTAAGAAGAAAATGTCCTAAGGGAATTTTTTGTTTTCTCTCATACATTTCTCCATTTCTGTTTCGTTTCTGTTTTTGTTCTCTAAGACAAATGAAATTTTACCAAAAACAACACAAAATATTCGAATAATACAAAATAAAATTTTGGTGTGAACATAATTAAAAGTAATACAGATTGGCTTTAATACAAATCTAAATATACGGTTTTAAACTTTATATCGTAAAATCTGCTTTTCTTGCTATTCTTGTTGTATGGGCGATCTATTCTAAAGAAAATTAATGAATTTGATTTTCTTAAAAGATTACGGATTAAGTAAAAAATGGTAAAGCAAATGAATAATGCGATGATTACCGTATTTAATTGAATCAAGTTTGATTACGGTGTTATTTGGAAAAATTTTGTTTTGTGCTTGAAATGTTTGTCAAATTTGTTTGATTTAATATTAATTTTTAAATAGAAAATTCAAAATTAGAAAATTTTCAATATGAGGTTTATGATTTTTTTTTGGAAAATAAATTTCTTTTAAATAATCCTATATAAATTTTGATAAATTATAAATTAAATTTTAACATACATACATATATGTATTTAAACTTGTATGATTCAATTCAGTTTGAAATTGGTTTAGTAGAAAGGGTATGCAAAATATAATCGCATTAAATATGAGAGTAGTGAATAAATTACCATTTTATGAAAAAAAGAGATATTTGAAAGCATTCAAATGTAGAACTATTATTTTCTTGTTCGTCGTGGTCGAGATGCTTCGAATCAAGCATGTGTTGTTGCAGATATACGCTATAATATAAATAATTTGTGTGTGAAATTAGAAGAATAATTTTTTTTTTATTGTAATACGAGCTTGTACATGCTGTTTTTTTTTTTCAAATTTCCAAATTAAAAGAGAATTTAAATTCTCTTCCAAAGAATTGATTAATATTCTTTGGAAGAGAATTTAAATTAAAAAATGGTGCAGCAATTCCAATACAAAATGTATGAGTTCGCTTATTGTTAATAATTGGATTAATATGGTTCAATCTCAATAGAGTTTGACCATATTCTAGTTGTGTTTTTCGATACGGATAGATGACCTTTCTAATAAAATGGTAAGATGGAAATTTCGAAATTTAAATTGATAATTAAATATTAATTTTTATATTAATTTCGAACAGATTGCATTTAATCGAATGTATGAAAAGGATACACAAAAACAAGATCAGTGTCTCTCCTTAATCTAACAATATAATCATGACCTTTTCACTTTTTCCAAATTTTTCTTTAAAAAATTTTCATTTAATCGATAAATTCCTGAAATTCACATATTTTTTCTTGATTTTCATTCCCAATACTACAAGATTTCTTTTAGATTTTCCTTAACAATTTCAAAAAAGTTTATAAAATATAAAAATTATTTTATTAGCAAAAGTCGAACAATAAAAACAAGAACAATGAAAATGTGGAAAAAATTTCAAAAATCAACACCAAATTTCCATATTTTATTTGCTTCAATTAACACCATTTATGACTTTCTCCTTCAAGTTAAAAAATAACAAAAAAAAAAAGAAAAAATTAAAATAAAAATTTCGAAATCAAAATGCGCGTTAATAAAATCTTTAATGTTTCTTTCCTTGACTCCCTCCATAAATTTTTTTTTCTTTTTCACTTCCTTCAATTCATTTCTCCATGACCTTTAAGAGCACAGCCATAAATTAAAGTTACAATTTTTACATTTTAAAAATATGTTAAAAAGAAAAAAAATTTTTGATTTTTTTCTTATTTTTTCCCATTAAGATTTTTAAATCATTTCATATAAAATTTACATTTTAATTTTAAAAATATACACAGATGTTTATAATTACTATTACTGTTCCTCCATAATAAATAAATAAATAAATAAGTATGGGTACCCCCGAATCACACCTACTGTACACAGCCCAAATTCGACATTTGAATGTTTTAAAACTCATTTATTTCTTAAATTGTTAATGGCATGCACACATATACCCAATATCGCATATATGTAATAAATAATAACCAGTATATATTTTCTCTGTATATATAGGCCTTCAGAATGAATTTAAGTATGAGTAAAATCCTTCAGAAGCAATTATGTATGTACGTATGTTGTATATTATGTGTGTAATTATATACGATGCGTGTACATACTGATTCTTTTTGTCAATTAAACTTTATGATAATAAAATAAAATTATTACAGTAAGTGTGTAATGTACCCCCGGAAATCATCAAGAATAGCATAGCACCTACGCACGCATATTTTATTTTTATGATTTTATTCAATACGCACTATGTACGATATATGTTTGTATATAGATAAAAATATAGGGTAAAGTGAAAAATCTTACACTTTCTAATTCACACATTCATCGCGTTTTTTTTTTTATAATTGTTTCTCTTTTCTTTTTTTTTGTGTTGTTATTTATGTACGTTACGCACTTACAAGTCAATTTAACATTCATGTTAATTACATATAGAAACACATTAAGGATAAAAATTATGTTACATAAAGTAGGTACTGAGATATTTTCATACATAATATAGTGACGGATTTAAGGTCACGAAATGATAATTATAAGTTTATTGAGTTTCGTACAATTGTAAAAAATTAAATTTATTACAGTAAATTAAAGATCAAGGAGGATAGATAGTGTCTGTTTATTGATTCGAGTTCAGCATTCGAGTACACAAAGTTTTTTTGGCTTAGAACTGATTCCTTCGACTTCGTCATTTAATTATTCTACAGTTTGTGAGGAAAATATTTTACTTGTTTAATTTGACCGAGAAATACCGAATAATTTTGGCTTAAATTATTTAGTATGTAAATTTCATACTGAAATGTTTGAGTAAGTTTTTAATTTTATAATTAAAAAGTCTTGAAAGGTTCGTGTCTTTGATAAATTGAAATTTTTATTTAAAGCGCCGCAACAATCTTTCTGTAAGTGTGGTTTCCTTAATTGAACGAAATTTTAATAAATAAAATTAGAATTCTATCGTTAATTTTACGCACGCATATAAGACTAATATAACAATTTCTGGTTCTCGACTTTGGCTTATTATAGAAAAGGCTATTAACGCAAATTAAACGTGAATAATCAAATTGTATACTATAAAGGCAATTATGACTCAATACACTCCTGTTATCACAAAGTATTTCCTAAATACTTTTAAATTTCTAAATGTAAAATATTTATATATGGGTATAATATTTATTTAGAGTGGTAAATTTAAATTTTACAAAAATATATTGGGTACCGAAAACTGAAAATATAATATTAAACAAGTAAAAACGTTTCAGTCGGTATAAACCGATTGAATAATACCCTGCACCTTTCGTTATTGTGTAGCAATTACTCGAACCTGTGAAGTCATTCTGTAGAAACTTCACGGATATGTCTGACCTATAATTGGACATCCGACTGCCAAGTTTCATGAATCTGACTTTATAATTTTTCCAAATATTTAAAATTAGCTCTTGGAGTTGTATGGCAAGTACCTGAACCTGTCAAACAATTCCATCAAAACTTCACAAATATATCTGATCTACAATCGGACACACAACTGCCAAGTATCATGAATCTGACTTTATTATTTTTCCAAATATTTAAAATATGCTTTTGGAGTTGTTTGGCAAGTCCCCGAATCTGTCAAGCAATTCCACTAAAACTTCACAAATATATATAATCTATAATCGGACACACAACTGCCAAGTTTCATGGATCTGACTTTATTATTTTTCCAAATATTAAGAATAAGCTTTAAGACTTGTATGGGAGCTACTCGAACCTGTCAAGCAATCCCATTAAAACTTTAGAAATATGTCTGACCTATAATTGGACACACAACTGCCAAGTTTCATCAATCTGACTTTATTATTTTTCCAAATATTTAAAAGTAGCTTCTGGAGTTGTATGGCAAGTACCCGAACCTGTCAAGCAATTCCTCTAAAACTTCACAAATATATCTGATCTATAATCGGACATCCAACTGCCAAGTTTCATGAATCTGACTTTATTATTTTTCCAAATATTTAAAATTAGCTTCTGGAGTTGTATGGCAGGTACCCGAACCTGTAAAGCAATTCCTCTAAAACTTCAGAAGTATATTTGACCTATAATTGGACACATGACTGCCAAGTTTCATGAATCTGACTTTATTATTTTGCCGAATATAAAAAATTTGCTGTTGGAGTTGTATGGCAGCCACCCGAACCGGTGCAGCTATCCCATTATAATTTTTAGAGCATGTGTAGAATATAATTGGACACATGTATACAAAGTTTTATATTTATAGCTTTATTAGTTTTTGCAATATTTAAAATAAACTCTTTGAGTTGTATGGCAGCTACCCGAACCCGTTGTCCGAATTAGTCCAATAACAATAGGGCTCGTCCTTGGCACAAAAGAAAAAACTTGTGAAAGTTTGGTGTCGATTGCATTATTCGTTTTTGAGTTATCGTGCGAACGGACGGACGGACGGACGGACGGACGGACGGACGGACGGACGGACAGACGGACATGTCTAAATCGACTCAGAATTTTACGCTGAGCAAGAATATATATATATGTCCATACCGCAGATGACTCCTTCAAGTAGTTACAAACTCCATACCAAAGTTAATATACCCTTCACGAAGTGCAGGGTATAAAAATTGGAAATTATACTTCTGTATAGAATGATATTTTTGTGTAAATTTTGTATACAAGTACATCATAATATTTTTATAACTCTATTATTAAGATCATCATAAAATAAATTAAATTTTGCAAACACCATTCCACCATAGGATCAGGAAGTCAAAACAATATGTTTTCTTCATTATTATTTTACATTTTTTGTATAATTTATTAGTTTCCTTTCAAAATTTTCATGGCTTCAAATGAGTGTAAAATATTTTATTCTCATATTGAATTTTGAAATTTTATATACAATTCCAAAGAAGTTCCGAAAATAATATTAAAAATTTAATTTGTTAAGGGAAAAGTTCAATTTTTATTACAATTTCGTTTAAAATTTTATTGACCTCGTGATTTAATATTAAAGTAATAATTTATTTTCTTTTGTTATATTGATCATAAATATTATACGCTAAATGTTATCGCTATATATTATCTTAGGATGAGAAAAATGTAAAAAATTTAATTATACTTTTAATTAAAAAAGAAAATATTAACCTCTTATTTCTCAACTAAAAGATTGTAGTGTCAGAAATTGAAAGAATAATGGAAGATTCCGGATTCCAGTGAAATTGCTTTTTAAAATTCCATTTCGGCTTCCACTTACTCTTAACCGTTAGTATCAACAATTCAACCATAATTTTAACTTAAAGTTGAAATAAGATTTTGGCTTGGTTAGAAGTTTGAATTTACCGTATATCGGTTTGATTAGAGTTTAGAGTTGCATGCATAATTTTTGTTCTTTTGTAATATCGAATAATTGGTAATAAATTTATTTGACAGCAAGGTTTAATTTTTACACAGAGGGTCTAGTGTCAAATGAAATTTTATAATACTCGTACAATGCCTTATGTCAGACAATTTCTTTGTATATAATGTTCATACTAATTGTTTGATGTGCAATTTTTTGGGTCATACACTCATACTTATTTTTACTTAGAGCAAAAGATCTAAAAAAAGAAAATACAAAGTACTCAAAATTTTTTGTATTTTCTCTTTGTCTCACCTTATTTTTTTCTCTTTTTATACTTTTGGCTAAAATGCGTATAGCAGCAGGATTGAATGAAGTTAAATGAAAAAGGCAGAAACATGAAACACATTATTATGACTCAATGATTGCCTGACATTAAAGTTAATTAAATTCAATTTGTTTCGCGTTTTTATCCTTTTTTTGTTTTATGATGATTGAATTATATGTAATTGTATTTATGCGTGTACAATAAATTATATAATTTATACTTATACAAAATAAATGAGTTAATATACTCAATTTAACAGCATTTCACTTCTTTTTATTTCATAGTAATAAAAGAGATGTTTTTTAAATTTTTTTTGCATATAATTTTCTGGTGATTATTATTACAAACTTGGGATCAATTTTTAATAAAAAAGTATTGTAATTCTGTATTGTTGCGAATTTGTTAATAAGTTGGATGTTGTTATAATTTATAATTATTGTAACAATTATTGTGATATAAGAGTCATATATTACTTGTGGCATACATATATGGTTAAAAGGAAGTTATTATTTTATTATTTATGAGTTTTTTTTTGCGAATTTGCAAAAATATGTTAAGAAATTTTTAATAACATCGTACGTATAAATTAATAAATTGTTGTGCACACATAATTTTATTTAATATTGTTGTTGTTTTATTCTATTTGGTTTTCCGTAAATTATTCAAACAATTGTTTTTTAACACTCTTATGACATTAATGTATTTTATTTAAATTGGGCATATTGATGTAATTTTTTTTGTCATTAATGTCATATTTTTATTAATAATTTCATTTTAATTACTGACACATTAATCACTTTCTTTTCTAACACATAATTTTTTAATAATTTTATAATGAAACTGAAATCAAAAAGAGTCAGAGACACACTGTAAGCCAGAATGAAACCTGAATATCAGAAAAGAGAAAATTATACCAAAAATATTGGTCGACCGAATTATGATTAATAATTGAAGCAGTATAGTCAATGATGCGACAAGTACATAAAATTTCAATGATAAAATTTACTATAACTTATAAAACTTCACATATAAATTATTCATTCCTCTTTTTTGTTTATCATAACTAGCGGTTTGATGGTTGACGTGGTGGCAGCTACAGCAGTTTCACCGCGTCCCTATTAGCTATAAATTTGCCGTTTTGCTAACACTACATCGTATTCAGGTGATTAAGAAGGTTTTGGAAGCCCCATTACTAATTTTCGATATCTTTTTCAGCCCCGCCAGACAAGCTCTGCCCCAAGTGATTAGTCTGACCCCGCTCAGAGGCGGACACTCGTAGAGGTAGTGATAAAAATGCCAGATAACTAGGGCTAGCTAGTCATTTAAATTTTAATTACAAAAATCATACAAAAAATTTTTTCAACAATTTACCAACAAGAATCCTAGTAATTTTAGTGAAACTATGAATGAATATAACAAACCCCACCTGAAAAAGAAAAAAATTTATTAATAAATAATCTAACTGTATAATCATAGTAATTTTAAATTTCTAAACGATTAAGACACACAAATTTTTGTATTACAAAGGAATTGTTAGAGAGAGTACTATTATTAGATTTCCTTTTAAATTCTGGCAGGAAAAATTTTTGAACCTAACTAATTCTGCATTTAAGTATGTAACAATATGGACCCGCTCTTCAAATAAATAATGCGGGAAATCAATATTGTAAATTTGAATAATATCTAAAATATTAAATTGCACTTATATAACATATATGGCGACTGTAATCCTTAACAGAATTGAATTAAGCTTTTAAAAAAAAAATTTGAAATTTATTTTTTTATCATCACATAAATTATTTCAATATTTTTATTTGCGTTTGATTATTCAATAGCGATATTAGTTAAATATTTGCTTTATAACAGTAACAATAACAGTATTACAAATGAAATATTAATAGTAAAAATCAATCAATATAAATAATTTATTAGATATCAAACATATGCATTGTCCCATAATAATCTTTTCTAAATGTTTATCTGAATTTTATATGATAGCGATATTTTCAATATATCAGTTCAAATATAAAATAATATAAAAAAAAATTGAATGCAATATTCAAAAAATTTGCATATCTATTGTTATCAATACTTTTATCATATTGAATATATTTAAAATGAATTGAATAAGTTGACAGCGAAATAAATGATTTGAAATTAAATCAAAAAATCTGATTTGTCAGCACATATAAAAGTGACTTTTAAAAGCTACTCTTGAATTTTAAGAAAGTTAGCAAGCTATTAGTTTACATATCTAGAAAAATGTAAATTTTCCTCTTTGTAGGGTTTTTCTTTGTTTCATCTGAATTCCTTGAAAAGTTCGGCAGATAGTTTCGGTAACAATCAGAACTTAAATATTAAATTTCAAGGAAATTGGTTGATTATTTCTCTTTGTATGCTCAAAAATATAAAATCGACCAGCAAAAAGGTCCAGTTGTCGATATCATATATATTTCAGAAGTTATCAATCCTTACCATAGCCAAAATAAACTCACATTTAAAATTTCTTGAAAATCGGTTCAGTCGGACATTCGAAATATACGCGTCCACACACAGACAGTCAGCCAGAGAGACAGAAAACCAGACAAACTAAGAGCCAGAAGTGGCTGACAGTCAAACAGACAGACACACGGACATCTTTCTAAAAATAGTTTGTTTGCGTTTCGCTACAGAAGTGTGCTTCCGAAAATTCGATGTATGAAATTTGGTGCTTTTTTCGCTTTTTGCTTAGGACAATTTCCTTAACAATATTACAAATTCGATTTTTTATTAAAAAAAAGTTTTATTCAATATTCCTTTCTAATGGGCTTTCATTTTACTTTATTACAAGGATTTAGATACGAAAAGTTTTTGGATCACCCTTGGAAACCATTATTCCAATGATAACACTCTTGCAGGCTTTGTTTTTTTTTAAAATAAAAAAATCGAAAATATTTTAGAAATGCGTGCTGCAGTCCGATTTTTATTTTCTAACAAATTACGTGCGCCTTCTAAATATTTTTACGGTCTGGAACTTGAAAATTTATCCTTTGATTTGTCAAAAATAACCATTTTATTTGGCCATTTTATTAGTTATCTTTTATGTTATCTTTTCAAAGGATTTTGTAATACTCGTAAAATATGTGTGCAATGAGTATAATATGCTCAGAATTTTTCATTTTTAGCAATTTATTTGCAATATAAAACGAATTTTTTGAATAATATTAATTTAAAAATATCAATAAAATTAAATAATTTTTTTTTGGCAATCATCTAAAATTTATCCGCAATCAATTTAATAATTATTACGTTACATTCATCAAAATATTATTTCATTAAAAATATATTTTATTAATTGACCTTAAAAATTCAAAAATTTTCACAGAAATTGACCCATTCCTTGATATTACGTTGAATTAGTTCACAGATAAAATTTATAAGTTGTATTATGTAAGAATTATGTAAGGCGGCAGATGGGTTGGCGAAAATCTTTCCTGCGGAATCGGACTACATACGATTCGAGGAGAATTAAGGAACGAAATGAAGAGGTGGCGTTCGGAGCGTCATGAGGTGTAGGATCCTTCCGGGGCTTCAACAGGCTGAGGAGCTTCTGGAAAATTATGACTAGGCGCGCTTAAGGAAAGTTATAGGGTTCGGAAGGAATCAGGTAAGAATTTTCACCAATATTTTGACGGGGCATTCTGGGCTAAGAGGTCACCTTAGGAGACTGGGCCAAGAAAGTGAAGGTGTTTGCAGATTTTACCTGCAGGACGAGAAGCCCCTGGCACACCTTCTGGGAGAATGTGGGGACCTATAATATATGTAAGTACCTATAATACAATCCCATTAATTTTAACTTTAAATTTATTAAATTTAATAATATAATAAAATATTTATTTTTTTTATTTAAACACATACATACTTATGTGTGTAACTATATTAAAAATTTATTGTTAAACAAACAACTGCGTTTATGCTATTAAACAGGAATTAAAAATATTTATTTCATAGATAAGAAATTTTTTTTTCAATATTGGCATAATTTCAAAAATTATTTATGCATGATTGTCAAAAACAGGTGAATTTTAAAATAAATGTTTGTAAATAGCCATGTAGAATAAATAAATAATGAAGCTGTTTAAAATGTTAATATTGATGATTATAATTTTTAGTACAATAATTTTTTTTTTAATTTTTATTTAAAATTTTAAAAAATTCGACACGAATATCTTAAAAACGAGGAATATACGAGACTCTCGCCAAATAAATATTAAATTCGATTTTTGCCTTTTACAGCCCTACTTCCATTATTTCGAAAAAAAAAAAATTTGTTGCATACTAATTTGATAAATTGTTTTAAAAAGCCGGAACTCTCACTTTATTTTTAACAAATTAAAACTAATAAAAAATCTCATGAAGCACATTTACAATAGAATTTTTTAATTGAAATGAGATTGACAACAGTACCTGAACACTTTTATACTCTATAGTTATGCAAAGAAAATAGGCTCTACCAGGTTATTTAAACTCATTCCAAAAATTAGGAATGTAAAATCTCGAAAAGAATAATTACTTGTCATTTAAGTAGTAATAACAAAATTTTATAAAATTAATATTAATTTTAAAAATTTATAAATTTTCGACACACATGAGGTTATCGACCATTTCAAAAACTTTTCCTTCAAGCATGTTATTCAACTTAGTTCTATACATAATGTTAAAAAATTTTGAATTATGAAAATTTATTTATATTAATTATTGTTATAATAAAATTTTTGATATGAAAGCATAATTTTGCCAAATACAGTATAAGTATATGTATGTATAACCTTACTAGGTAAATATAATTATAATTATACACATACTCGTATGTGTGTATATAAATTATTAGTACTTATAAATATATATTTTTTCAATTTACCTTTTATACTCACACCATAGCCGTTATTGAATGCACGAGATCCTTACTGTTATACTTTTTAGTAATTTTGTTATACAAAATTATTATTTACTGTTTTAGTTCTTTCCTTCCTGTACTTTCTTCTTTTTATTAAGGGTGTTATACACTTAATCCTTTGATAATAAACCTTAAAAATTTATTCGTCTCATTGTTTTTCTTATGAATATTGTTTGGTTGTTTTGTTGGGGTCAAAATCAATGTGCAGCTTGTATATTAACATTATATTTAATAATTATAGTAATTTCACTTATTTTATTCGCACTTCTTAACAATCAGATTAGACTTGTTCCTTATCAAAGACTTGTTCCTGTACTATATACATATATATATATATAAATCTACGTTAATAGGCATGTAATATTATTATGGAAAATTCATTTATAACCTACTCTTAAGTCATATTATGGGTGCCTATATTATATTTTTTGCTTTTCTTTCATTATTATTTTCACTTCATTCTTATTATAAAGAATGAGTCCAAAATAAGGATTTCGTGATTACAACTTATTAAAAAAAAAAAAAATAAAAACGAAAATAAGGATGGAAGGAAGTTCAGTCACGCAAAACTGCGGTTGGTTTTATTTTTTGTTTTTCCTTCATAAATATTTCCATTATTATTCCATTTTCTGATCTTCGTGTTCAGAGGGAAACCTGGAAATTGGTTATTATAATATTGACCTTGTATATTAATATTATTATATGTATAGGCGAAGTTTGTTATGTAGGCATACTCAAATATGTACGTATAAGATGTATAATGTGTAAAAGGTAAAAAAAAAACAGAGAAGAATGCGATTATTATTATTTTATTATTATGACCCTTTTTTATACCCGTACGAACGTATGTTCGAAGGGTATACTAAATTTGCCTTACCGTTTGTAACGCTAAGAAATAACGGTGTTAGATATAGACTCAAGTGTATGTTTTTGATCAGCGTCAAATTCTGAGTTGATTTAGCTTTGTCTGTCCGTCCGTCCGTCCGTCCGTCCGTCCGTCCGTCCGTCCGAACGATAACTCAAAAACTAATTGAGCTAAGTTCACCAAATTTTCACAAATGATTTATTGTAGTAAGTGCCAGAACCCTATTTAAATTGGACGTGATCGGGGTACCGGTTCGGGTAGCTGCCATACAACTTCAAAATTTATTTGGCTATATCTCAGAAACTATAAAAGCTGTGGTATTGAAATTTCACACAATCGAATATATTAGTAGGGCCAATGTGTCTCATAAAAGTCGTTGAAATTACTTGGCTCCTTCTGGTACCTGCCATACAACTTCAAAAGTTATTTGGCTATATCTCAGAAACTATAAAAGCTGTGATATTGAGACTTCACACAAGTGAATATATTAGTAGGGCCAATGTGTTTCATAAAAGTTGTTGAAATTACTTGGCTCCTTCTGGTACCTGCCATACAACTTCAAAAGTTATTTGACTATATTTCAGAAACTATTAAAGCTATGGTATTGAAATTTCACACAAACGAATATATAAGTAGGGCCAATGTGTCTCATAAAAGTCGTTGAAATTACTTGGCTCCTTCTGGTACCTGCCATACAACTTCAAAAGTTATTTGACTATATTTCAGAAACTATTAAAGCTATGGTATTGAAATTTCACACGAACGAATATATTAGTAGGGCCGATGTGCTTGATAAAATTCGCTAAAATTTCTTGGCTCTTTCTGGTAGCTGCCATACAACTTCAATAGTAGTTTGGCACAACCAGTATTTTGAAAAACACATAGTACTGAAATTTTGCATAACTTAATATGGTGATACGGCAACTTAAAGTCATAGTCTGCCCCATAGTTAGTTATGGCACATTAGTTATTCGCACATAGAATAACAAATTCGTACGGGTATCACAGAGTTGACAAAGTCAACTCTACTATTTTTCTCGTTTCTCTCTGTGTTCTTTTGATATTATTTTTATTATGTTTTTTTTGATTAAAGAAAATTAAATAAGAGAAAGGGTATTTTGCAGGTATTAAAATTTAACTGAACATTTTTTTTAGATTATATTGGAAAAACTGCGAGAGTGAGGGGAATATGAGAAGAATTTTGTATGACAGCTGCCATCTCAAAAATTTTTATTGATTATATGCAGAAGAATCATTACAAGAGAAAGAAACCGAAAGGTACTCGTATTCACAATAAAGAAGAATTAAAATTTCAGAAAGGTACGTACAAATTAAAGTTATTTTTAGCAATTGTAAAGTAAACTTTTAGAATTTGAGTTTATAAATTTAATTAATAATAGGAGGGGGGAAGCATAGATGATTGGGAATATGCAACAATAATAATATAAAAATTTTTATTATTTTTAGTTTAATTTCGTGTTTCAGATATTTCCATTTCCCCCTTCTCAAAATGCTTTCAAACCAAAAAGAATTCGAAAGAATAATAAAAAAACTATTTTTAATTATTTTATTTTATGGTCTTAAATATTGCTGAATAAAATTGTAAACTAAAATGTGATAATCAAGTTGGATAACTAGCTTCTTAAGGTTAGGAAACTAAGTTATTATTTTCGTACAAAATTTTAATGGAAATGTTCTTTTCTGTGTTATAGACAATTGCAAAATAATGTATTTTCAGTAATACTTCAGTTTATTGATCTAGTAAACCTGAATTTTAACTATAAGATTGTAATGAAAATTTAATTTATATGAAAAATTGTTAAAATATAAAAATATTTTTATAAATGGTAAGCATATTAAAACGTTTAGGAATACATCGAAATTTAGAAACGCGAATGGAACTGGAGAAATTTGACTTTAAAATTGTCATGAATAGTAGACCAATTTTATCCAAATTCCTTATTAAATTTTCTTCGTAACATGAGATAATAACTATTTTTAGAAGAATTACATTGCATTTTGCAAGAAATCAATTCGTTGTATACTATTTAAGAAGTGTTAGCATACACTCAAAATAAAAAGTATGTAATTTTTGAAGGAACGCTGCCAGTTAAAATATAATCCGTTGATTTTCCTAAGAAAAATCGTTCCATTAAAAATATTTAGTTGAATTTGGTGAAAACAATGGAAATTTTTCCTTAACGCCGTAACTGAGAGCGAAACGACAAAAAATTGTAGTCCTTTAAATGCGTCCGTTGAAAAGTATAAATCAATCAAAAACTATAAAATGTATTTTTTGACTGTTGTTTTCATTTAATACAACTAAATCAATAGAAGAAATCCTTTAAAAAGTTAAAGGTAAATAACAAAGTTAAAGCTGTTAAATATGTTGAAATGTTTTTTTGTTGCATCTTTTTGTTAAATTGAACTCTTATTAATATTTTATTTCATTTAACATATTATTCATATTATATTTGCATAATGACTTAATTAAATAAGCTTGTGAATAATTATTTTTCACTAATTGAAATTTCTTAAATAAACAAGAACTAAATTTTTTCAAATTGTATCAAGAACTTAAACGACTCCAATTTTCTAATGACGTAAAAATATTTTCAAGTTTTTTACATTTTAGATTTTCTATCCCGTTCCAAATTTATTTCGAAAAGAAAAATTTTTACAAAAAATCAAATATTTTCACATTCATTTAGATATTGAATGTTTATGAAAAAATCTGAGAACAATATTATACAGCTTTTTCATACATATGTAGATTTATTTAGAATTCAGGCAAAAATTTTTGTTTAGCCACAAAGTGCTAATTTTTGATTTTAATTGTTAATTTTGTTTTTTTATCATATCATACATATATGTCAGATGGATTATCAATAAATTTAAAAAGCGTATTGACTGGTTCACTGATGTCTCTTCACTGATAAATTAGGCGATATTAACATGGATGTTTTTTAAATTAAATGTTCTTATGTACGTACATGTTATATAACTCGGCCATTAGTTAAATTTTGTACAAATTAAAAAAAAACGTGATTTCATATCCAAATTCACATTTTATTCGTAAACCATTTTTTTCAAGAATCTATAAGTCGGTTTTTTCAGGAATCTGAAGAATAGCGGTTCCAAATTTTTTAGGAAGTTCTGTAAAGAAATATTTTGTAGTTCATAAAGAAAATATTATTTAAAATGTCGTTTGAAGTAAAAACCGGTTATTAATTTTACGGACTTATTTTTATGTAAAGGACATATTCGCTAATGGTAACGAAACTTTTTCCTTTAAAATCCTAGAAATGGAAAAGTTTCAATAAGACAACAAAATTTCCAGTCAAAATAACAAAAAAAATCTTTTAAAAGATAACGGTTTCTCAAATCACGCGATATTTATGAATTTTTTAATTTTTTAGTTTCATATGCACTGGCGAAACGTGTAACTTAATGTTACTTCTTCACGAATGAGCATTTTCAAATTTATTTATTCAATACTGATAAAATAAACATTATTCTATTATAAATATAATTAGTGTTAAAAGTCTTGTTCTAGAACAATAATTTTTAGAGCTGCTTAGCCTTTCTGTTAAAATCAATTTCGAAACAAGATTTTAAATTGCAGTAATATTTTACAAATCTTTTGTATGAAAATAATATGTGTTGAAAATTTGTACATGTACGATTTACTAGCAATATTTGCGACAGTTTAAGTTATGTTTTCCCTCATGTTAAAATTTACATGTTTTCTATATTCATATTGTTTCAAAATCAGAACTCATAACTAAAAGGTATCACTTTTTAGTAAAAGAATCTCAAAAGAATACAATAGAAAAACCCTTGCAAAAGTTTTTTACAATGTGGCGAATTCTTATTATTGATTGACATTTGTTTTAGTTGACGATATGATTAAATTACCGCACCTAAATGTGTACATTTTAAATATGTATATAAATTGTAATATTTCATTTGTAAAAAAATATTATTAAGCAGTTCTGTTAAAACTTTTAAAGTTATTAAAATAATAATTAACTTTTTTTTGTTAGATGTAATTTTCTATTTAATTAAAAATTTTGTTGATAAGTATCATATTAATAAGAAAGGTTTCATATTCTAGGTTACGTATTAGAAACTAAAAAGAGATTTTAATATTTGTGGCGCCGATATTATAAGAAATAATCAGAATTAAATAACTAATTCCTTTGAAGCGTAAGTATTTTCGTTTATTTAACGGAAACGATTTCGTCAATACAATTTTTCAAAGGAATACTTTTGTCCAAATTTACGGAATATTCCGCTGCTACGAAATTTTAAGCAAATTTTTTTGTTAAATTTACAAAGTATTCCTTTAAAGTTTTTGTCAAAATTAAAGTACCGCTATTTTTCAAGTTTATTCAATGTGTGCAATATTTTTCAAGTTAAAACAAGTTTTAATTTGTAGTGAAGAAGTAGTTAAATTTTTGTGCGGAAGATTTTTTTTTTTAAATATGTATGTACATATAAAAAAAGGTAAAATTAAAAAAGAACACGCCAATTAAAATTAAAAAAAAATTAGAATATTTAGAAGAAAACTTAATAATTATTTGATTAATAAACATAAAATATTAATTGTGAATAATCAAAGAAAAGAATTCATTGCGAAACAAGACTGCAGATATATTATTTTCGTAAGTTATATGCACAATTCTTAGAAATTTCTTGAAGAGACTTGAATAATTTCATATATCGGTTATTACAAAAAAATCTATTGTTCTATAAATTAACTCACTTACCAATTTAAGTTTTCTTAGTTAAATGATAAATTGCTTTAAGTGCCTGAAAAATTTTTTTGAAATCAAATTATACTTTGAAAATTTAATACAATAACATAAACGCAATATGGAAAGTACATATCATGAATATGTTTGGATTGTAAACAGGAGTTTTTATATATTTCCAGCTTTCGTAAACATATGAGAAGAATTCACAATAATATTAATTTATTAATATTTTTTAATTTCATATAAAAATTCAATTAAATTATTCAATTATGAAGTTTATCGAAGCAAATACAGGAACAGCTACGTAGAAGAAGATGATGCAATACCAGAATCTGATATAATTGACATAGAATGTGAAGATTTATTGCAAACTCTAAGTGAAATTTGAAGCGATTTGTCTTTTATCAAATATATTTCACGTAGAAGTAAGACAAAGTTATTTAATTTGCTTTTTTTACTTGGTCGTAGAATTGAATTCAGCCACAAACTCTATGAATGGAAACATGAACACCATCCTTAAAATCTGGACGCTCTTTTAAAATTAGTGATGCAACATCTACTTCAAATTTGAACTGAAGAATCACAAAATTTATGTGTAAGAAGCATTTTTATTTACACATGATTGCATATATTCAAAAAAATATTTCCTAAATTTAATTGATTTTTTTTAAGCATTTAAAAATTCATTTAAATTTATTTTTAATTTTTAAGATTTTTTAGATGTGAAATGACTCCAAAGTTCGACAAAATAAAAGGTAAGACTGAAAGTAGTCTTTTAACTGAAAGTGATAGAAATTACATTTCTCAAGGATTATATATTATTTTGATAGGAAAATTAACCTACCACGTTTGTATATTGAAGTTATACTCTACATTGCACACAAATTGAGGAAAATTTACCTGGGGAAATAAAGCAAGGTAAAACAGAAATAAGAAAAGTCAAATGAAAGTTCGGCGCGTATATTTTTATATTGTTTTAGAATGTGTGGTATAGCAAAGAAACAGGTAACAAATCAACAGGTAAATTTCCTTACAGATTGTACAACAAAAGAAGGACCTCCTTGAGTTAAAATTAATTCGGATTATTGTATTTAATTGAGTTTAGATAAAAATATAGAAGCAGAAGTAAATGGTACAGTAGAATGTAAAATCTGAACTATAAAAAACTTTCATTACAGAGACAGAAGCACGAGAAATAAAAGCTTGGCTAAAATACAATTCAGGTGATATATCAATTATTAAAAAATGGGAATGATTCATTTCGTATAGAAAACAAGATTTTTTAAATTGTGAGCATATTCGTCAAATAATAAATGAACGGCCAACGTTAAAAACTTGCAAAGGATTGAAACTGGAAAAAAAATAAAAATATTTAAATCACAAATAAACGTTACTCTTTTTTTATAGAAAACTATAGATTTCCATTATTTTTGGACAGAAGGCGACAAAAAATTTTATTTAAATTAGGAAATTTTCACTCAAATATAAGAAGGAGTTAGAAACAAGAACCAACACAAGGGACACAACAAAATGTAAGTCTATGAAATATATTGCATTTATAATTACATCATTGTTATTTTTCTACACAATTTACATTTTTTCCATAAAATTTTAAAACAATCAGTAATTCTAAACCGGAATAAATCTCTTTAATTTTTTTTCAGCAACAAAGGATTCTTATTTAATATACCTGATACATTATGTATTGAAACCGACAGTTGTAAGAAGTTCTAAGTTAATAAGAAACGCTTCAATAGACGACTCGATCAATTCATTTTTTAAATTTATAAATGAAGAACTCAATGTACATATTATTAGTAAAGAAATGATTCAACCTTGCATTCTATGCTTAGGAAAGGATGTCTGGGAATCATCTAAATAATATGTTTGTATATATAACATAATATATGAAGTTGAAAATTTTGTGAAAGCGCTAAACATTTTATTCAAATCGTTTTATATATAAATATTCAACACTGACTATTCCAACTATTGCTGAAATATGTGGATATTTATTGAAACCTTTTTTTTGGAGTAGAAATTGGTCGTGATAAAAAAATCCAAATATAGAAAATCTTAAAAAGTTTTTATATACGAAAAGTGATTCAGAAAAAAATATTCAATAAATCTTAGTTAATATTGAAAACAAATTTTATTATTTAAAAATACAAACTAAAGGTGTTTCATTCAGTTATAATATGAAAATATAAAATGAAAAAACACAAATTACTAAAATAAATTATGTTTGTAAACAAGTGTATTATGTGGCCATATGTTTTATATTAAAAGTGTCCATCAAGGCAAAGAGTGCAAATTCAATTAAAAAACAACATCCTGAAATTCAACAAAATATAGTTCTTTGAACTGTACTTTTCAACCTCAAATAATCCTTTACGGAAACGGATTTTCCAATAATAAGTTCCTTTAATACAATGGGAATATCCGTAAATATCTTTTGGGTTAAAGGAATCTAGTTCGTTAAAAAACTAAAATTCAACAGTAAAATTTCCCTCACTGCAACAGAAAATTCCGTTGAAACCACAACTGTTTTCTTTAAATCAACAAAACACTTTCCGTAGTCTTGAAAAACAATTTCTTTCAAAACAATGGAAATATTTGTAAAAATATTTTAGGTTAACGGAATCCAGTTTGTTAAAAAAAGAAGGCTTAACAGCATACTGTCCGTTGTTGCAACAAATTATTCCGTTAAAAATTTTTCTGTACAAACGGAAAATACTGTTAAAACAACATATATTTTTTTCAAAACAACACAACGTGCTCCGTAGATTGAACCCGAATATTCCTTTAACATCGCAAAATTTTTCGTAAAATATCTGGCGATAAGCAACGGAAGAAAACAACTAACTACGGATCTTTTTCAACGAAAAAGTGCGTTGGATCAAAAACTACGGATTTTCCCATTGAAAGAATGGAACTTTTAGTTGATTTTACATACTTTTTATTTTGGGTGTAGGAATTGATTACATGCTAATTAGAAATGGCTGATTCATAATAAATTCTAGAAAATCTTTCGGTTTTAGTAAATATACTTTTTGTTTTGCTTTTGCATGATTTCCGAATATATTGGCTTTCCTTTAACATTAAAAATTTTTGGTTTGATTTTCATTTGATTATTTAAAATTCTGGTTTCTGGACTCACAATTTAGTTTCTTCCAAAATATAACAATATCTAAATGAATTTCTATTCATAATTATTTGAAATTCAGGTTAAGCTCATAATTGCCATTTTAATCTGATAATTATTTAAGTATAATTTAATATCAATTCCTTATAATTATTATTAGCCATTTTCTTTTTAGTGTACTTAGTGTTGAACAAAATGTTTTAAAATTTTCTAGTTTCTATGGATTTTTATGTAGTAAAGAAAATATTTTAATATTTAATTTCATCAATCATAAAAACTCTATTTAATAAAAAACGAAAAAAAAAATTAACCTCAACCTTCATAGTATTTATTACCTTTTCTGGATAAATTAACCTTTTCTTTTTTTTTTACAAAAAAATCACTTGAAGCAAGAAAAATGTCTGCACTATAAATAAATAGTGAAAGAAAGAAAAAAATTTACAACTTAAATACACTTTATACCTTTTTCTAACTATACATGAGTACAAACATATTTATTAAATTACAATGTTTAATAGTAATTTGTCAGAAAGTATACTTGAATATAAAATAAAAGGCATTTTATCGCTTTTACTTCTCTTAAAATTTATGGAAATCATTTCAGATGAAAAACTATTTTCATGATTTCATGTTAAAATTTTTGTTTTTCTTTTTGTTTTTATGGAAAATATTTTGTTGAAGCTTCATAAATTCCCAATTTTTACTTATGTTATTCTTCTTAATAAATAAATACCAAATATATATGAATGTATGTATGTTGATGTATGGAAGGAAAATATATGTATAATGAAAATGGAATTTATTATATATTTCGTATATAAAGGAATACTAAA
The DNA here is from genome assembly GCF_029603195.1 of Condylostylus longicornis. NCBI lineage: Eukaryota > Metazoa > Arthropoda > Insecta > Diptera > Dolichopodidae > Condylostylus > Condylostylus longicornis. The sequence continues at coordinate 6,348,740 of NW_026577982.1, forward strand.
ATAAATAACTGTTAAAGTAAAAATGATGGTTATTTCTTATGGTTATAGAAAAGAAAAACTAACTTTGTTGTTAATTTTTTTTCCTCATGCCAAAAAAAATTTCTTTGCCATTGTTGAAAACCGCTTCCTAATTCTAAATATAAAATTCATTCAACGGATAATTTTTATAGTTTTTATTACCTTTTAAAATTGTTTCAGGATAGATTTTTGAATTTCCAACTACGTTTACAATATGCATATATGTACATAAATGTATACTTAGATAGAAATGCCAAAATATTTAGAACTATAACGAAAATTTTTGCTACATAAAATGTATAGAATCTCTCATTTTAAATGCTTGTCTGTTAACCATCGGTTATAAATAAATTTCAAGTATAAAGTACAATATAACGTGTATGGAATCGTTTAGAAAATGCTACTAAATATTAAAATAATAAAAAGTTTTATATAAAATCTTTGAAAGGACCTGCAAACAAGACCAAATGATTTGAGTCAGAAAAGCTTTGTAGAATTTCGATACTTCACTTTTCAAAAACAAGTTTGATCATTTCAGATCGTTTGCTGCAGTCCCGGCAGAAGTAGGAAACTATTAGTGTATATGGTGAGTCGATGTAGCCGTATATCAATTAAATATTTGATTCTGTAACAAACACTCACTAGATTCCTAATAATTGTCTCCAAGAATATAAAATTTATATACAAAAATTGTTTCTATTGAAAATTTTAGAAGTTGAAAAGGGAAAGTTGCTAATTGTTATAAGTAATTTTGGCATTAATAAGTTGAAATTTGTTAGTAGTACCTAGGTATCTTTTCATTCTCTGTTCACAGACTGTTTGTTCAAATTTTCCTCTAATATTGGATATTTTTGGTAGCTGCAGAATATTTATTATTCTCGTTTCAGTTCCATAAAAATCGTATTTTCTTCTAATGCCGAATATTTTCGGCAAGCCATGCACTCTTTTCCCCATTATTTAATTTTCGAAATTTAAGTAAACAGCCGTCAAATTTAAAACTATGAAAATGGCGGGCCATCCAAATACAATGCATTAGATTCACATTTGAACGATTGTTGCTATGAGCATTGGGAAATTTAATATTTTCCAAATTTATTGAAAAAATATTTTTTGTTAAAAAAAAACTGCGTGCACACATATTTCAATATAAGGGTAAATTAATTTATATATATGTATATAACGTTGAGTACCCTGCTAAAATATTCCAGAGAATTTTTACAGCATAAAAAAACACTACGTATTTTGAACTCTGAGTGACCTAGAGTAGTAGACCAAACAATGCTATTTAAAATATTGTACAATACATAAATGGTTGTCGATAAATAGACGTATATATATATATATTTACTTGTATAGTCGGACATATATTTGTAACGTTCATTTTATGTAACAAAATAATCATTCACCTAGATAAATAAATGTGGGTGCATTTAATTGGTTGGAAATCATTTGTTTTTGAGTATAAGTACATAACGTGATGGTATTAAACAAAAATTTATGAAAGCTAACTGTTTTTTTGTTTGTACCTATATTTTATATGTGTATAAATGTGGGTGTGTGTGTGTTCATAAATGCTCTTTTTTCAACTTAAAAATTAAAGTAACGGAACATTTTTTTTAATGTATTCCAATAAATTATCTTGAAAGTAGCTTAAGGTAAAATCAAATGTTAAGGATGCATTAATAATTTTTTTGGAAATGAGATTTTTTTTTTTATAATAACATACTAAGTTGAATTAAAAGTTGAATTTTTATAAATTTTTTAAAGATTTATTTTTTTCATATAGTTTAGTGAGTCTTAAATTGTAGTAGCATTTAAAGTATCGCATGTCTGGTGTAAGTTCATAGAATAGTTATTGTAATTATTTTGTCAATAAATGTCATTAAAAAATTAATATACGATTGCAAAACGATGGTACTGATTGTTGGATCAAACAAAAGGACAAAAACCATTGTTCTGAGATGGGGATCCGAGAGGAACTATGAAGTAAAATGGGGGAACAACTTCGAATGAATGGAAGTCAAAAAAGACAAGTTCGGAAATATGAAACAGTCCACCCAGACTGCCGTATGCCAAGCATCTTGTAGAAAAGTATTACGAGAAGCCTTATAAGAAGGTAACGCAAATATACGAGAACCATGTTAAATTGCCCAAGTACTTCATAATTAAAAATTAACAAATTAACACTCGTCTGGAAAAGTTGGGTCACTTGCAAATTCTATGAAAACGTGGAAAAAAATTTAAGCTTACGTTCAGCAAAGAAATGACTAAATGAGTCTTTAATTAGCTGCCAACAGGAAGAAGTAATCTATCTTCCATAAGATACCAGAAATTTTCAGCAGTTAACGTTTTGAAGCGTTTTGGCTACAATAAAATTGAAGCGAGTTGGACCAATCGCTAGAGATTTAATAGAACAAATTCTCGCGTTACTAGACAATTCTTCAATTGGAATATTGTCGTCTTCTTCAACAGAAATCTCTAAATTTAAAAATTAATATAAAGAAATTTTATTGCATTAAATATTTTCAAATCCCAACACATCAATTCTTCTCCAGCAGGAATCGAATTTTTTAAAATATTGTTAAAATTAAAATAAAATTCAACTCTATATTTTAAAATTCATGGAAGAATAAAGGATAAATTCTTCAAGAACCCTTAAATTCAAATGAAATCCTTATTCTTTTTATTATATTAAAACAATAGTTTGAACTTAACGATGTTGCAAATTAAAAACTTGCAATTTAACTTCCAAAATCTATTTAAATAAATTTTTTTTGGGTTTTTAAATAAAATCACCACAGCATTATCTTAATCCTTTTCTATGAAAAAAAATAGACGGGATCCTTAACATTCTCTTAAAAAACAAAACTCATTAAAAGAAATTTTTTTTTTGTTATTTTTATTTTCCACTTGCTCTCTATTGTTTACCAACATTTCAATTAATTTTCACACAACGATTCAACCAAAATAACAACATAAGATTGCTCTTTACCATCAACATTTCTACGTGTAAGATAAATAAAATTGAATTAAAATTTCCACATAACAAACAAAAATAAAAAAAAAATGACTAAAGTACATATTAAATTTATATTTGTCTTCTTATCCTTAGCCGCTTGACAGCCTAGAAAATTCTTGAATCAGCAAACCCATAAAAACATATTATCTATCTCTCTCTATCTCACATACTACTCTCAATCTTAAAAACCATATGTGTTTTTCCAACGTCCGTATACCTGCAATATAACAAGGAATATCAAGCACAAATTCCCACCCACCCTTGTCTAACAATAAAAAATCTGTTATCCTTCGTATCTTCGCATATATGTGGAATCGAAGAACTGGATTAATTTTTGTACTAAACCGTTTGTGTACATCATGGATTTTCTTTTATGTTTGGTCAGTGATCAACTTAAAAAAAAAAACATCCTATTTTATAAAAAATAAAAATATTTTTCTTTTCCTCTTTATAAAAATTCATATAAGGATGAGAAGATACGAAAAGGATGAGAAATTTCAACTTATGAAAAATGTACAAATATATATAGCATATAAAAGAAAATTTTCCAACCACTTTCATAAACCTTCTTCTTTTTACCACAGCTCTACCAACACACAGTACCACAGCAAAAATATAAACCAAAGTAGCAAGCTTAATATAAGAACGGTACAAAAAACCTTTGTTGTGACCAAAAAAAAAAATGAAAAATTTAAAAAAAAATTGGAATAGAATAAAAAGAAAAGACGCGTACACCTGGAGATAACACCAGGTCTATTAAATGTTATACATATATAAATCTTTGACACAAGAGAAAAAGATCCATGAACACCGAAACATGGAAACTGAAAAAAAAACACTGCAATAAAAAAAAGGGAAAAACTTCAATAAAGAGGTTAATCGTGTGGAAATTTTTCGACATTTCCTTTATTAAGATTTTTCCCAAGAAGAAGAAAAACAGTACAAAAGCAAAAAAAAAAAGAGAGAGAAAAATATTTGAAAATTTAAAAAAAAAAATTCCTTTTAGGAATTTTTAAATCTCAGTCGTGCTTGAGAGTTGTTGTTTTTCATTTTTTTTTTACTATTACCATTTTTTTTTTTAGAAAAAAAACACTTATGTTTCCTTTTTTACTCGTAACACTGCGGTTTTATCCTATTTATATTAATTGGGGCAATCAGAGTTAAAAATTATTCGTACTTATATTTGTCGTCCAAATCAGACGAAGCTTCGATTCACAAATTTACGTGAATAATGATTTCAAGAAAACTCTGCTTTGTATGTGAGATCGTAGGCTGCAAATATTAGACCAGCTTGCACTAGTCGGTTTGAAGAGTACGCTTTGAATCAATTTTCTTTTGAAACCAGTAGAGATAGAGCAGATCTATTCAACTCTTTCCAAATACTTGGATATTTTGACGGTAATTCCCTATTTTTTGCATAAATATGATCTGCAAAGTGGCCTTGCAGTGATTTCACCACATATAGCAACACCACAAATTGATTTGAAATTTCATTACATTATTTATGGAGTCTCATAACAAGAAAATGCTTTTACTATTGATCAATTGTTTGTTGACTAATTTCAGTGTTTTACTATTGAATAGTTGTTGAGATAACTTTAAAAGCTGTACGGCAGTAATCGAAATAGCTTTGTGGATACCATCGAGGTGAAATAGAATTTGACTTTTATTATCATACAGTGTACCTTCCGAATCTTCCACATCTTTTACATATTCTTCTCAATTTTTAAAGCTGTCTTTTAAATTTAATGAAAATTAACTAAATTTACAAATCAGTGAATGTAAAAATAAGAATTGCCCATGTGTCAAAGTTTTCATTATACAAAAATCAAAAAAAAAAACTATGAAAACAAACGAAAAGAATTAAAATGAAAATTTTCTATCTCTTTCTGAACTTAAAATTTACTAGACCGAAATATTATCGGTAAAAAACTTGAAGTTTTTCTTTCTACCCTCCCTTCGTCTCGTCCACTTATGTAACATTTTATAAAAAGAGGGAAAATTGAACCGACGTTGTTAGGGCTTTTTGTTTTTTTTGCTTTATGCCTTCATTTACAAAGTGTTTTCCTTTGAAACATTTCTATTTCATTTTTTTTTTTTGTTTTTATTTGTTTTTGACCTTTTCATTTATAGCCCATTGGAAATACATTTGTATAATAGAGAAAATAGGGAAAGATTGAAAACATATTGGACAGGTGTAACATTTTTTGGCCACTTCTCACTTATTATTTTTTTTTTTGTTCCTTATTATTCTTTAATGTTTAAATTGTTTATTCGTTCGGAAATAAATTAGAAGGTGTAAATCAAAATTCGATTGAAGTAAATTGGTTGAGTTTGCTTCATTTTTTTTCTGTGCTCGTTCTATATGGAGAATTTTATTTTAAAGATTTATTATGCTAAATGTGTATAATAAAGAATATGTTTGGAAGTCACAAAAGATTGATAATAAGGAGAGAGTGGGATGAAAATTAAAAGTCTATATTATTTTGTAGAAGTCTTCATTGTTTAGAAAACGATTTTAACACTTGTTTTTCTATGACCATTTTTTATGAAGCGTTCGAAGAAATTTCGAAAAAAAAAATTTTTTCCTTTAAATATTAAAGATGTTCGTTTTTTGGAAGAGAATAAAATGTAGAGCAAAGGGCAAGTGGGGTAGCTATAAATTTGAATTAATAAATTATTGAGGTTTTCCAATGAAAATTACGAGAAGGTTTGATTTTCGATAATTTTTCATAGAATTTTACTAAAAAAAATTAAACTAAAATGAAAAATGCTCCGTATGGTGCGGTTTACATGTTAATTACATATTCGTTATGCTTGTGGCTTATGCTATTGTAACAGTAACACGTACGTTTGGGGGGGCCAACAGAGTTTATGTTTTGCTGATATACGACCAATTGATTTCGAAAAAGTATTCCAAAACTAATTTTGGCTGTATTTTTCCATTTACTTAAGTTGTATTTGTTGATTGCATTGCGTAACATAATACAAGCTGTGACCTACATAGGTTTATTACAACACTGTTAACATTACGGTAATTAACAATATTCATTAAATTAATTGGCATCATTTTTTAATAATGATTGAAACATGAATTTAAATAATAATGACTATCAATATTTTTAATTTAATTACACTTATAAGATGACAAGATGCTTTGTTGGAATTTTCTATTTTAAAATTAGAAACTTTGACATTGAATTGTATGCGGGCTATTATTTTTATGCCGAGCACTTAACATTGTGTACTACTCTATGATATTGGTAGAATGCATATAATGTAGAAATATATGTCGAATTTATTTCAATTTCTTTTACTTGAACTTTATTAATTTACCATCTCGTTATTTACTTATTGACAATTGAATAACCTAAATTATTATTAATAGCCATGTGTCTTCATACCATGCGCTCGAATATATATTATATAAATACATATATGTTCAAAATTTGTACAATAGCTGACGTGATCATTGAATTCTGCTATCAATCAAGAATTATAAATTAAGGAAGAAGAACAAAAGCAAATATATATACATATGCATATGTATCTGTGATCATATATACATATGTTCCACAATTCGTAAAATCTTTAAGAGTATACACACACATGTTTTCATACACAAATATTTTTTAATATGAAATTTTTAACCATCATATAATTTCATTTAAATATTTGCATTCATATAAATTGGAAAACAAATGTATCGATTTTTATATTGTTCACTACATAATGGGTGATTTTTAAGTTTGCCGGAGTATTTACACAATAAGCAAGACAGATAATCAGATGCAACAACTATTATGATCTCGGACATGAACTAACAAATTTGAAAATTCAAATTAATTGTTCACTGAGCACGCTTTCAATTAACAACATGTTCGGGCGCTAGTCTATTGTTGCTTGTTGAAATAGCAAAGCAAATTGAATCAATTTAATATTGACATGGTGTAATAAAAATTACGTCTGAATTGTCAGATATTAAACCACGAAAAACTGAAGTGCGAAAAAATAACCCGTTATTGTACCTACACTTACACAGTGCAGTATTTTGAAAATATCTGAGCTATATGCTGCATTGTGCGCCGTAGTGTGATTATCGTGTGTAGTAAATGTGCAAATACTATAAATATGTGTTCAATAATATTAATTTATATTATAATATTGCTGTACGAAAACAAATATCATGCAGTCCGTATAATATATTGTCGCGGAAATCATAAATAAAATGTAACTGACGAGATAATTATTTATTGCATTACAATTATTATTATTATTGGTGTATGTGGAATGTACACACATAATAAAAATATTTATTGCAAATATAAAAAAACCAAAAGAAAAATTTCAATAATTTAATTTACATAAAATGTAATTGTTAATGTGGGACTAACTGTGGTTTTTTCTCCCTATGTACATTGCGAGTATATTCTCTTTATTTGCGTCTATGCACATACAATAAAAATATTGTTATTTTCATGACAAGTGACTATGTTTGTGTGTTAGTAGAACACATTTAAATTTTTAACAAAAATTAAAAATGTCATCTTTTATATAAAATTTAAAAAATTTCTCATCAATCATCGGATTACAAAATTATTTTGCCCACTTTTTAGCACTTTTCCAAAAAATTTTTGAAAAAAAGTGCTTATTAGTTTCACTCTGTCCGTCCGTCCGTCCGTCTGTCCGTGTGTCTGTTTACAAAACTTCTACACCCTTGAAGATAGAAAGCTGAAATTTTATATGTACATAGATCTTTACTACAAACTTATTTCCGTAGAACAAAATTTTTACCTATCTCTCCCCCTCTAGAAGTTACACCCCCCCCCAAAACACTAAAAATGGCCATTTTTAACTATTTGTTGCAATGAAACCATAAGCATTTTTGAAATTTGGCAAACGCATAAAGGCAGCGGCTTGCTTCCCCTAGCGTGGTACACTATAGTTAAACTTTAGAAAAACAAAATGGCCGTTCAAATTTACCGTAATCTGAAGTCTTTTTTTTCCAAGTTTTTGATTTCGTTTTTCTTCTAGACCCCAGCCTGTAGAAGCTTGAAATTTTGAAATGGGCTTTTAGATATTAGCAAATAGTTTATTTCGTTAGAAGAAAATTTTTTTCCATCTCCACCCTCTCTCAAGTTATCGCCTCTTGAAATTTGTAAAATTTGAATTTTTGACACCTTATATTTCCGAAACCGCAAGCTTTTTCAAATTTCTATAAACACAAAAAGCTAACGGTAAATTCCATGACATTAAAAAATATAATTATTTTTCTTAACTCACACAATTAACCTTAAAATCGAGCATTATGTTAACCCCTCTTTATATTAATTTTTGCTTTATTTCAAAGACTGCATAAATCGTTCATCCTAAATATATGCAATCCTAGAAATATCTTTGTATATAAATGAAAATAATTTTAATAGTGTGATAGGTATACATAGACTGTATTTAAAAGCAGAATTTTCACTTGTTGAAGGGAAAAGTGCTAAAATACAAACCATTGGTTTGACCCAACTTTATTATTAATTTTTTTTTATTTTATTTTATACACTGCCATTGTTAACGTTATTATTTTAAATAGTGCAATCAACTGTTTAATAGTGATAAGTTTTTTTTTTTTAAGTAAATAAAAAAAATTCACGTCAAATATTGAAAAATCACTGCATACGAAATTGTGAAAAATTTTTTTAAACTATTTTTTTTTTTTTTTTGGAAAATTATTGGAAAATGTAATTGAATATCCTGAATTATGTGAGTAAATATTGAAATTTTCGATAATAATAGTTTGCATTGTTTCCTGGAAATTTTTTTGTTTGTGAAAAAAAACGCAATAGACTTTCAATGGTTTGTAAAATAGCACATTTCCTTCAACAAGTGAAAATACTGCTTTTAAAAACAATCTATGAATAACTTCTACATTATTAAAATTACTTTCTTTCATATAAGAAACTATTTCAAGAATTGCATACATTTAGGATGATGCAGAAAAAAAAATTTAAAGGGGCGTTAACATAATGCCCGAAGTTAAGGGTTAGTTGCGTGAGTTAAAAAAAATAATTATATTTTTCAATGGTATGACATTTATTGTTCACTTTCTGCATTTATAGAAATTTGGAAAAGCTTACAGTTTCGGAAATATAATGTACCAAAAATTCGAATTTTGCAAATTTCGAGAGGAGATAACTTGAGTTGAAAAATGGAAATAGGTTTCTAGTAAAGATCTATGTACATATGAAATATCCTCTTACTATCTTCAGAGGTGTAGTACGGTCGGACGGACCGACAAACGGACGTGCAAACTGTAACTAATAAGCACTTTTTTCAAATTTTTTTTTTTTTGGAAAAGTACTAAAAATTATTATCAAAAATTTTGATTGACATTTTCAATAAATGTGTGGGTAGCCCACAATATGTATCTATTTTATTCCGTAGTTTGTCATTCAACAAGTTCATGCTTCAAAAAAAAAATAGGTCATCAGGATATAAAAAGTGTGTTGAACTACATATAGTTCAATCTATGTAGTGTATTCTTTTTCTCTAATATATTTTATATAAGATATTAAATTTCATTTGATTAAATTATTTAAATTTTGTCTAAAATTTTTATTTTATTGTTAAAAAAATTCTATGAATAAATTTATTTCGAATTGTGAGAATTGAATATAGTGATAATTATTGCAATATTTTAAAATTTAATATTTTTATACGTGAATTATACATAGGCTGAATACAAAAATTTTTGAAAATATTCAACTAATTTTGAAATTTTTGTTAAAATTTTAAAAATTTTGAACAATGACTACACAAGGGGCAGTCGTAAATTATATAATGGGGGTCCGCTTGCGGTTCAAAAACTATGCAATATTTTACAATTAAGTACAATTTTCTTTCTATTATAATATATTATAAATGTTGTATTTAGTAACGCAAATAGATTCGATACTATCGAAGTTGCATTGGAATCATAAGAAAGGCTACTGAATTAGGAGTATTTTGCATTCCAGTGACTCATTTGTATGTGAGCAAAACTCAAATAATTTGTATATTTGTTTTCTTAATACCACTCTTACCATAAAATTTTATAAAACAAGTGAGTTATTTTTTGATTCAAACCAAGATGTTTTTGCCAATTTACCTGAAAAACAGAAAGATTAAATTATAAGATTAATAAAATTAAATGCATAAATCTTATTATATAATTGTTAGTTATTGTAATTCTAAATTGAACATTAGAAATTTTAAAACCTACTAATAATTGTTAGTTTTTCGTACGTTATATTTCAATAAACAAAGCCTTAAATATATGTAGATAGGGTATACGTAGGCGCTACATCAGCACAATCTTTAATAATATAATATTCTATTGAAAAGTTTTCGAATTATTTTAATATATTTTCAGATATAGCTATCTCTTTCATTCCATTACTCTTATTTTAAGTTCTAATAATATTAAGAATGTATACATACATACTACATGTATTTTATAGCCATAATTAGTTTTATGTTATTCGTTTCGGTCTAGAGAATTTCTTCCATATAAAAAAATATAATAATTAAATATTTTATAATAATATTGTACTCTAATAACTTTAGCATTCAACTATTATATTACAATACTTTAAAAATAAAATGGTGTAAGTACTGTTCTATATAAGTGTGTAGACACAAGTACGTGTATATCACTAATTAAATAAATTACTTAAGTGTGACAAATTTGGTTAAAATTTAATTATCGAAATTATATAAATTAAATACAATAATAACCCAATCAAAATTTTTGGTTATATTTCTCCCTAAATATCATGTAAATATGTATAATTACAAATATGTACATTATATACATATAGATGTTTGTATATAATTAACAAGGCATTCATTTTTTTTTCGGAAAAATCAACCATAAATAAAAAATAAAATTGTACTGCCACTTAGTGTTTCATTCACATAAATTTATTATGGTCTATTTAGAATTTCCTAAATTAGGTTTACCTATAAATAAATACATATTGTGTACATACATACATACATATATGGTATACGATATTCTCTATATATGTATATAAATGTACTATATTTCAAATGAAATAAAAATAAATTGATGAGGAGGTTTTTCAATTAAAATCATATTAATAACAAAAAAAAAAAAGAGCAAAAATAAAAAAAAAATTTTGTAATATTAGTGGCAACAAAAATGGATCTTAATAAAATTGTGTGTGTTTGTTCAAATAAAATGAACGATTGAATGAATCACAATTATTTGAAAATATTACGACAAATTAAACGAGCCATAAATTTAATTATAATACAAGATCATATAATAACATAGAGTTGGACGTACATACTATAGGATACTTTTGTCGTTTACAATAATGAAAAAGTCGAATCACTACAGCTTAAAGTCTTATAGCAATACTATGCAGGATAAAACGACATATGCCGAAATTACAGATATCTGTCGTGGAACTATATGAAAGCATTGCAAAGCCATATTACAAAATTCCGAAGATAAAACCATAAAATCTTATAAAATGTAAAAGTAACTTTCTATTTAAGAGAACGAAGTTTGCCTCAACTTCTGCATATGAAAATTGAATCTACACTGATCAGTGAGAGAACCAATTACTACATAAGGACGTCAACGATAAACTCAAATAAATAAGGACTTAATGTTAAAAATGCATTCAAATAATGTGTAAATTGATGCTAAAATACAATGTCCACGTTTTCTAAAGTTTAAAAATAATTTTTTAAGATTGAGTAACAGTTTTAATTTCTCATATACAATTTACGCACATCACAAACCGAATTTAAATAGAATGATCAAGATGTCCACCCTTTCTCTTTCATTTCTAGCATTTTTTCAAAGAATGGAAGAAAAATTTTTTGAAATAAATTAAAAATTAGAATTTTCCCAAATCATTTCGTTTTGGTATTAAGTATAGGAAGTTGTAATTTTTATTTGATTTGTTTTATTAAGCTCGTTTGAACTTGACCTACAAATTAAATGAATCGTAACAAAAATGAATAAAAAGAGTGAGAAAATTAAATTGAATTGAACGAGAATTTCTTTTTTTTTTTTTTGATCATGAAGATTCAATTACTGTTGGTAATTAATTAACAATTGTGGTGTTTTCAATAATTAGGAAACGCTGTGTGTGCTTTTTTCTGCGAAATATTTTCGTTTTATGTTAAAATTTGAAATTAAATTAGAGTACCTTCCTATTTATTATAGCTCAAATGTTACACATTTTTGATTACATAATTAGTATGATTTTCAAATGTGAATGTAACACGAAAAACCAATACAAATGTAAGAAATTCCGAACATGGTATATTATTAAATACCATGTACTAAGAGTATTTGAAATTTTTTAATTTACTTAGAATTTAATTGATCATTTTATTGAGAATGGTTTGAAATTATTGGAATAATCAAATAAAAATTATAACAGCTCAGGCAGACATGGATTTTTTAGTTTTGCAACTCTTTATATTCAAGCATGCTCATATGCAACTGTATGATTGCAATCGATTTAAATTGACGCAATAATTTAGTTGATTTAATATGCGAGCAACGATTTTGCAATCAACAATTAATGCATGTCTGCCTATGCCCTAAATCGATTCTCTTTTAACATTGTTACAACAAAATTTGACTTGACAATTAAAATTAAATATATGTACATACTTTCTTTCAAACAGATATAAATCGGGTCTGCTACTGTAAGACAAAGTATATTTGCATTATAGGACAAAATTTATTATTGACTTTACTTCCATGTTTCTCATTTCGATAATAAGATAAATATTTCAGAATGCCCAATAAACAAAAAACTATATTATCCAACAATTATTCAATCAAACAATCATACAAATACAAAAAGAAACTAATAATCAAACAAGTATGAACAAAGGTTTATAATTTTATTGTATGACCAAAATTTATTCAAAATTTCATAGCGTTAAAAAAGTACATAAATCAAATTATTTTAAAACCACCAACACAAATTGACATTACTTGCACAACTTTATACTCTTGATTAGACAATTCATAAAACACTCATACAAAATACATAACGCAATAATAATATTTATTACTATATCTGTCCAACATAGACGCATCTATTATAATAATTTCCGAGAAAAAAGAAACAAAGCAATTACAACAAAATATGTGCCTCTCATCATTAGTGTGCCATTGAAAATCCATTAAACAATTTCCATATCAAACCTTTTCATACAAATCTAATTCACCTGTCAAATAAATTACTTAAAATTTTCACTAATTAAATGTTATTTCAACTTTTTTTTCTCCATCTAAAATACTTTTATTTATTTTTAACTTAATAAATTACAAAAACAAAAAAATCTTATTTGAGATTTTGTCGGAAAATTTTACAAATCCTATACATAGCTAGTCTGTTTCTCGACAAACAAAAATAATTTTGAAAACAAAAATAAATGAAAAAGAAATCTTTATAATGAAAATGTGTGGTTGATGTTGTAACAAGAGGCTAAAAAAATTAAAAGGTCGAAAATTAATGCAATATTAACAATAATGAGCTCATCACATGTAGCTAGAGATTCAGATACATTTGAATATCATTACGTGTGTTGCAAAGTAGCAATAGACACTCATAAGTTTTGCATTTTTTAACTTGACATCTAAAATTTCGAATTTTGTTTCTTTTTTGTTTATTTGTAATTTTTTACTTCTCATTTTTCATCAAATGTACAAGAGTTGAAGATTTTGTTTTTTTTTTTTCCATTTCTGAACGGATGCCAAAAATTTAAATTTTTAAAAATGCACACAGTTCAGTTTTTTTTTTTTTAATTTTGATTGAAACTTTAGAAATAAAAAAATTTTTTTTTGTATTTCATATAAAGGATGATACAATATGGACGCTAGAGAGGGAAGCATTTAACAAGACCGGCTACTCTTGGAACTATTGAAATTCAGAGCTTTGAATGTAATAAAAACGTTCAAGCATGAATTTACTATTAAATTTGTCTCATTCAGATTTTACCAAAATTTTGGTGCGATTTTTAAGAAACACCGGATTATTTCTTTCAAGTAAGTTATGTGAAGTCTGTGAAGTCATGACTCACTGATTTGTATTAGGCGGTGAAATTTACATTTTCATAAAATTAGTTTCGACAATAAAATTGTACTGATTCGATTGAATTATACAATGGCTTTGAAGAGCCTGATATTAAATAAATTATTTGATTCACCCTGTTCACATTCAATTTAATTTGCTCATATTCTATGTAGTTGCTGCATTCTATATGAACTGCATGATATTGAATTCGCATTCAAAAAATTTAATACGCTGTTCACAACTATGAAAAATTTCCTAGAATTCTAATACAAATATTTTCTCATAGAGATTTTATTTACATATACGTTTTATATTGAATTTGTCAAGTCATCTGAAAATTAAGTAATATTTTTGTTAATAAAATATGCAACCGTATGAGCATAAAAGATCTCTTTCCTGTAATGCATTAGATTTTATTTTTTTAAGTAATTTGATTATAAAAAATTCTAGGAAATAATGTACTTAGTTTAGCTTCTTTTGAATAGAAAATTTGTTAGTAAAGTTAAAATGAAATGCTTTTCTCAAAATTGTAAGCTAACAGTATCAATTAAGTATTTCAATTTTATATGGCAACAAATATTTAATATTTATACTATTTTTCATGAAAATTAATTAATTTAGAATATTGATTTCACAAACTAGGTAAATAGGACTTTTAAAAATTGAATATTTGATTTCAAAAAAATAAAATGGTTGTACAATTATTTTTAAGAGTTTTGATTTTTTAAAGTGAACATAAAAAATCAATTTTGGAAAATTTATGAAAACTTATGATGTCGTAATTGTATGTATGTATATCGTAAAAGGTGGTGACAAAAATTTATGTGATTCCATCGAAAATATTTTCCTTTTATAAATAGTTTACAAAATTTGCCAGGCACTCAGAGGCTTTTCTTGTTGTGCTGAATAAATTTAATTAGGTACGAAATATTTTAATATAAATATATTTTGCATTCATGCTTTATTAGTGCTTTGGCGACTTAAGCGAGTGACCCTTGGTTTGAAAACGCCATTTCTCCAATAACAGTTTACGGTTGCTGATTAAGTGCATACATTTAGAAGTAACTGCATAAAATAACCGTATACATACATGCATATATATCCGAATTGCACCTAATTTATAATGCATTTACATTAGAAAAGGTTCCCGATTTAAGTATGCCGTAAATTTGTAAAAGCAATCTAGCGAAAGGTAATCGAATGTGAAGGTAATTAGTAATAATGACATTATTACCTTATAAATGGATGCATATGGAATGATTTTCTGCGTGGTTACCTATATTCGTGTTGGCTAGGCACCTTAAATTTTTTCCACGTTTTCTTGTAATTTTCATTATGTGTACATACCATAGAATTTCCAAACTGAATTTTGTTCACAATTGAATAGAAATTTTCTCTCAAATAAAATTACAAATCTAAAAAATTCAGATAGAAAAAAACTAAACAAAAAAAAAACTTGTGAATTCTTTAAATTTCGATAATTGTTTTTCCGCAATTTTTAAAATTAAATCAAATTTTTTAAATTTTAAAAATATTTTTTTTTTTTTTTGTAAATATTTTCGGGGCATTTTCTTTACAAACAATCACAATACAGAGTTTTTCTAAATCATTGATTATTTTTTTGAAATTCATCAATAGAAAATTTACAATATAAATTATAATAATATTGCAGCAGCAGCATATTCTCTATGTAAAATCAATGATTAAAGTTTTAGGGTGTGCCATTAAATAAACGAAGAAGAAGAATACAAAATATAAAATTAAAATTTAAAGATGGAAAGCACGAATAAAATTATTTTCTATAATGTAATTTAAGAAAATTCAATTTAAAAGTAAAATTCACTTGTGGCTTTTGCCAATATTCAACATTGAATTTATTTACTATATTGTTACTTTAAAGCTTATATATATATATATACATATACGATATAAGATTGTAATTATATAGCGGATATTAATGGCGTTTTCTTTGCTCTCCGAATGAAGCAACAAATTGTTTAGTATTTTCTATATTTTTATTGATTGTGTTGCTAATGATGATGATGATGATAATAGTGTTTACATTGATGATGAAAACCAATAGTTAAAATAATGTATATACTTATATGTAAATGCTTATATACATACTTTTAAAACAAGAGAAGATTTTCACTTAATTTGTTGTTACAAGAAGAAGGAAATCGCAAGAATTCAAAATAATAGGATAATAAGAAATAACAAGAATTGCTCATAGCAAAAATAAATATTTAAATAAATCTATATGTATTTGTGTATAGGTCTAAGAATGCAATCATAAAGTACAGGAGATGAAGTAAAACTTCGCGTATAATTAAGAAAGTCAATTAAAATATTTTTATTTTCTCTTAATAATATTGAAAATTTTCAGAATTAAATCAGTAGGAAATTGCAAATTGGCTGTTGCTTTTATATTATGCATCTACCTATAGGTGGGACATTCTTAAAATATGCAGTAAACAAATTACATTATACAGATAAATAAATTATACTTAGTTGTGCTATGCAGTAAATCGTAGGTACCTTGCAATAATTACATAAAAATCTTATTAAAAAAATTGTGATGGGATCACGTTTTCTTTACTACATTTTAAGTGGTTTTCTAATGGTATTTCAACTAAAAAAAAATAAAACCATTTTTACGGATGTTCATTCCATTTTGAATAAATGGAAAAAATTATTTTTTTACCTTTAAATAAAATTGCATATTTAGTAATTTATTTGTACACACATTTGTGTCTGTTTGCAAGAATGGTATAGTTGGTGGAGAACCACAACTATACTCTTTACATTTTACATTGCTCAAGTAATTATTAATTTATTATAGCATATATGCTATATAACACGTTGTGAATCTGAGAAGAACAATGTTATCAACAAAGAAGTTTTACAGTCAGATGCTTTTTGATGCTTTCTTGATTTATAAGGTGAAAATACTTTACAATATTGTGTTAAATAGAAATTATAAGAAATTAATAATAAAATAATTTTCAACCAAATTTAATGATTTCAAAAAAAGGTTAAAAATAGATTGAAATACCAACTTTCCGGAACGTTTTTACTTTTGAGTACATTAAATTCGAATATTATCCAAAATCAAATGAAAAATTTGTCAAATACTTGATATGTAAAATTTTTTAAAATTTTTGATTACCATTCCCTCCTACCAAGAATGTAGATTAGATAGATTTGATTCTTATGAAACGATGCATGTATAATGAAACAATTATAAATATTTTAATATAGAAACAAAAGTTCTACTCAGTGGCTTGTCATATTCATTGCCAGAGCATTGTAAGAGCAGCCGGTGAAGAAATAGGGAAATATATAAGTTTCATAACAGATTTTCAGACATGGAGTCGAGCAATATTATTATAATATATAAATATTTGTATATTAGTTATTCATAAAATGTATACGGAGATCTTAAAGCACTCGGATCAAGATACCTTTTTTTACTAACACTTATTTTGTCACAAATAAATGGGGGTATCTTCAGTTAGAAATTTAATAATAAGGCAAAAATCACACTAGCATTGTGTAAAGAACATTGAGCCATTGAAAGAACATTATTACATTTTGTTGGATTACAGTGTACTAAAAACAGAAGCATATTGAATAATATCTAATACAAAACCGGTAGTAAGAATATTGCATATAATTGTATATACATACATATATTGGTTATTTTACCACAATATTGAAAATTTCCAGATTTTGTAACAATTTATGACGCTTTTTCTTGATATCTTCCTTATTTGCCATTAAATGAATTTTTGTTTTCAAATGTGTAATTATTTTAATCAATATAATAATATTTAATAAACAAATATACAAATAGTAAATTCTATACTATATTCAAATGAAAGCACGTATATAGAGAATGGAACTTATCAACTATATTTAATAATTGTTTATTTCTGAATTGAATTGAATATTGTTCATTAATTTTCATCGCGTTCTTAAAAAAAAAATATTTATTTTATAAAAAGTATTTTTGTAAACAATTTTAATGTTTTCTTTAAAAAGATATATGAGATTCATATTCAATAATATTTCAATAATTTTGATAATGTAAGTGGTAAGCTACAATGCAATGAGAAATATTCGCAGAAAATTATTTCTTGAATTATAAGTATATGAGAAAAGTATGATTAAAAGTTCTTGATACATTTGATTTTGAATAAAGTTGTACCATTTATTTTTCGAGAAAATAATTTGTGATATTCTTTGTTAGAATAATAGGGAGTAACTGAAATATTAAAATTAATATTTTCCTAAGAAGTTTAAGTTGCTAATCATTAGCTATAAGCAACAACCCCATAAAATAGTTTTCTGAATAAAAGAGTTAAAATTATTATAGTAAAATTGTATGATAATTGCTAGTGTTTTATAGGAATCTGTTTGAAATTATTGTATCCGAAATATTTGTATCAGAGTCACCCTTATTATAAACAAATTGAATAAGAGATTATATGAGAAATCTCAGAGGTATAGTTTGTTACAAAAAGAATTCACATTTCAATGTTATTATTCATTTAGATTAAATTTAATCAAGGCCAGTCTTATTGAATCAGGCAGTTAAATTGAAGAGTCTCATTTATCCTTACAAATTGATTAGTTAATACTGTAGTGAATATCAAATAATAATTATTTTTATAAAATTATAATTATTAAATTATTATTTTCAAAATATTATAATTATGGCTCTCATTTTATTTTTCGACAAATTTGTTTTTATTCCTAGTTTACGAAAAAAACGTTTTAGGTCTGCTCCAACGAATTCAATCAAAATTATTCTAATTCCTATTACTCCAACGAATTCTAATTATTCTAATTCCTATTATTAATAACCAACAAGTTTATTGAATATATTCGAATAATGTGTATGTAGTATATAGTACTGTAGTTATGTATATACACTTGTTGCGATCATTCTGTTTTAAGAATCTATAGATAGTAGAACTGGCAATATAACAATTCTAAAAATAAATTATATTTTATATATTTTCCCTAATTTAAAATAAAAATTTATTTTTATACTTTAAATTTTGAATTCATTACAAATTTATTTTTAGATTTTCATAAAATAAAAATAATTCAATATGAAATATTTATTGTAATTAATTATAAAGTACCTAAATAATTTTAATTTCAAATCAAAAAAAAAACTTCAATTATCATTGATTACGGCTGTATAAAGGAAGCAATTCCAAAAAGATAAAAATAAATTCAATCAATTTTGAGGATTTTAAAAATTAATTAATTATATCAAAAAAAAAAGAAAATTTCCCAAAAATTTAGAGAACTGAATTTGATCTAATTGTAAATTTTACTTTTAATACCTCAAAATGAAATTGAATTTTGTAAATGGATAAAATTTATTACAAAATTTTCTAATTTATTCAAAATGTATTCATAACGTTATAACATTTATTATGAGTTCATTGTAGCTATTGCTCTCTCTCTTTTTTTTTTTTTATAAATTATTTCTATTTTCATAACCACTACATCCGCACACACCAAATCTAATCTAGAAACAAAAAAAAAATCCTTTTTTCTCTCTCCCAATAATCAGTATAATAAATAAATTACCTTATCTAATCTATTCGCGGTAAATTCAAATTACAAAATACACACATATTTGCGTATATATACATATACTTAAATATTATGTAGAGTAGATATACACACATATTTATTTAGGTACTTTCATTTTACAATTTATATTTTTTGATTAGATCTGGAATATTTTTTGGTATAATGTTAAATTGAGGAAATTTTTTTTTTTATGTTTTATTTTATGAATAATTTCCTATTTTAAGTAATTAATATTTTTATCCTTTTTACTGCTATATATTTTGTATTACACTCATTATTAAATATTATTATCATTCTTATCACCGGGTATATACCTATACACGTATGTGACTATGTGTATATGCAATAATAAATTGTTAACTGAAAACTCGTGCTTGCTATCAATAAGGTTTCTCAATTTTCTCTCTCTATACATAACGTATAAAGTTTGTATAATGCTCATATTTATGACATTTAGAACCACAAAATTATTATTATCAAGTATATAAATTACAAATTGTGTATATATGTAAATTACGAATGAATGTATAACAAGGTTGTTGAATTATGAATTAAACCATGTAAAAATAATAGAAAAGCCACAAAAATAAATTTATAATGCTACACAATATTACAAAATTAATGTCATTTTATTATTTTTTTGGTAATATTGTTGGTACACAGTAATATTTAAAACACGTTAAAAAGGTATGTACCTAAATATAGAGTTCTTTATAATGCTAATTTTAATTTAATTTTTGGAATGCCTTTTGTAAATAGAAATAAAGTTGATTTAATTCATTCACCATAATTTGTAGGTAAATGAAATTTTATGAGTGTAGGTTTTAGTTTAGTGTAGGTAAATAAAACTATTGTGTCAACTCTCACACAACATAAGTATTGAACTGACAGTGCAAGGCGCCCATTCTGATTTTAATGTAAATCCTATAAATTTTAATCTGGAATAATTGATCTCAATTTTTTTGCCACCATACTGGTATAAGTTTTAGATTTAAATATCACAATAATTAACAGTTTTTAATCTTTTTTCTTGAAATTTTTTAGCAAAAAACCTATTGTATGAGAGTTTGCGTCTCCTTGTACGCATTATTTTTGGTATTATTTTTATTATTTAAGTGAAGATGACCCACATGATATTATACATACGTATGTAGGTATTTGTGAAACTTTTGCCACTAAATGGTGTTTTAATCCCAGAAAGAGAAAATTGTGTATATCAAGAAAATTCTACTTGCAACACAATATGCTCTCGGTACACCTTATGAAGGGAAATACCGAAAAACTATGTGCTCATTTCGGTGTAGCTGCGATCTGTCGGATCTTCCAAGTTCCTTGATTTCATCAGGTATGTAGATCTCGAGAGGGTGCTGTAGGGTCTTGTCCCACATCTATAGCCAACCTATACCAACTGTAATTGAGGGTCACTATAAATTTTTAAGATAGTCTCGGTACACTAGAAAAATTGAAGGGGTAACCCCCTCGTGCAATCTACAACATATTCTCAGTAAATTATTCCTTAATTAACATGACAACACGTCTTTAAAATTCTTGAAATACAATTTTTTAATTGCAAGATATTTTGAACTTAATATAAAATTTCAACAATTCACTATACATACTCGTATATGTATTGTAATAAAATTTAAATATTTAAATCTCTCCAATATTTTTCACATTTTAAATTAATTTCTTATAATTTGATACTTATGATCATATATGTAACAAACCACACACACACAATCAGAACAGAACATAAGTAGAGTATATTTCAAGTACATATGCATTTATCTGAAGTGTGTAAACAAGATTCAATTTTAATTTAATTAAATTGGTAACCTTATATTATAGTTTTAATGTTGATTAAATTTGCCTGATTTTATAATATGATTTTATCATATTTGTTATATATTCTGTATAGCAGTAATCAAGGAAAACATTCATTTATTTTGAACAATATAAAAGATTTATAAAAAATGATTACAATTACCAGTATTTTTATTCAATTTGTATATTGATTACATACATATGCATATATATATATTTAGAGACCACCAAGAAATTAGCTCTTATGTACGCCAAAACAAAAAAAACGAAAACATCTGCGTACTTTTAAAATTTTTTATTTTATTCTTAATAACAATAATGAATATTTTTGTTTATTGTGAATATAGTTGGGAAAATTTCAATAATAGAAAATTGAAAAATTTAAAAAAAAATATTTTTATTAGATGAACTGTAATATTTGTTCTTTTTGATAGGAAAATTGGCATATGTATGTGTAACTTTATATGCGTATATATACTGGGGAGCGTCCATTAAAAATTACATCGCGTTTTATTTATTCCGTGAGTAACAAATGATTAATGCGTTCTTTTGCAATTAGTGACGTACTGAGTTTTTGAAATCACATATGGATTCGTACTAATAGAGGTGATAGGAGGGAGAATAAATATTCCTAAAATCTTATCCTGAAGGATGAAAACCGGTAAATCAATCAATTAAATAAAACAATTTATTATTTTGCATATCATATGAATTATCTGGTAACAAAAACAGTTTCTACATTTTACATTTCATTGCAAATTTTTGTTATAAATTCAATTACAACTTGATTTACCTAAGTAAACTATAAATACTTTTAAGTATAACAATATTAAATGTAAAAATTATACAGTTTGTTTGATTGTGTACAATAAATTATTCAGTAAAAATTGATAGTTTAAGTATAAGAGCGTCAACACAAAATTTCCTTTGGCTAATTTGGAATTTATTTTAATTTCATAAATATTACTTGTATTTTCGAAATTTCTAAAGAAAAACCAGTAATTAAATATAGTACATTAAATCAACATACTGGTACAATTTTACTGCTTTATAAAACTCGTGTTCTTGAATTATTGTTCAAAATACATAAGAAGTTTCTACGAACTTCTTGATAAAGACTAAATTTAAAAAAATTTTAAAAATGCAAAGCTGCAGTCTTTTTTAGTAAAATCTTAGTTTTTCGAACTAGGAAAATATTTTCCAAATTTCGCTACCTTTAAGCATACTTTCTTTCATATGCATTTCAGTCTTTTAAAAAATCTTTTAACAAAATCTTTAAATTACAAATTTTTTTTTTTAATTTACTCCAGAAGATTTTTAATAAATTCAAAATTTTAATTGCTACATACAATGTACATGTGTAATATTATTTATTTTTGGTTTTTCAAAATTTTTTCAATATTAAATTTAAAAAAAAAATTCTTTTATACAAATATAGATTCAAATAAATTTATTGTAAGACATTTAGGGTCTATTTCTTTCATGTACACGTTAATGTACATATGTAAGTATAATATAGCTTTGATCTTAATAGTAAATAAATTTAAAATCTGTAATCCATGTTTCTTTTTCATTTTTTTTTCTTATTTTTTTTTTAAATATTTTTATAAACTTAGAATTTATTACCCTATTTTGGAAAATTGTCATCAAAATATTATATATACTTTAAATTATAGGAATGCTAGCAAAAGATCATGAAATTTTCACATAATTTAATTTATAAAAGCTATAAAAGAATTTTTATTTTTACATACTGAACTACATAAGTCAACAATTATACGTTGTATATATGTAAGTATATAAAAGTAATTCTCATTTAGTTTTACAAAAAAAAAAAAACAGCAAATATTTTTTAAAATATTTTATAATATCCTAAAAAAGATTTTCTCTATTAGAAATTGTAGAAAAATTTTTATTACATTCCTTTTTCAGTATTTTTGAAATCAGTGTTATTACAATATTCATATGTATGTAAAAATAAATGTTTTCCTGCAATTATAAAGTCAATTTAATAACAAATAAAATAAAAAGAAATATTAAAAATAGATTGTAAATGTAATTTAAGAAAAAAATTTGAGAAAAACCAAAAAAAAAAATGATTACTTCCCCAATAGTAGAACAGGGACGGATTCCTAAAATTTATTAGTAAAGGAGCGCCTAGCATATTAAAATTGCATACTGTTAAAATTACATTCAAAAATTTGTGTAATGAATACATGTACAAATGTATTTTGCAGAAATTTTGCTATAGTAGAGTAGGTGAGATTCATTTGAGTTGAAAGAAATTTTGAAATGTACTAAGAGAGGAAATATACGTTCGATTCGAGGAATGTTACTAAAAAGTTAGATTTTTCGTCAAAAACTGAAAAATATTAAGCGTAAAATCATTCGAATATGAGAGTAAATTATAAAGTAAACGGCCTTTTTGGTTTGGATAACTATTTGCAACAAACAACATTTTTGTATAAAATTTATCTTTAAATATGAATACTTTCCTCTAATTTTAGCTTAATTTATTCAAAGTATTTTAAATATAGTTATACTACAATTTTTTGCTGCAATAATGAACACAATTGATAACAATCAATGTATATAACAGAATTGATGTTACGGGGAACTTTACCGTTACATTTTCTTTGAATAATATTAATTTTTAGAACCATAGTTTAAAGGAACTAAAAAATTATTGAAAATAAATCCAAAAATAATTATAAACCAAATTGATTAATTAATCCGACACTGTTCCACAATTACGTAATTTGAAATCCAAAAAAAAAACAAACCATTTAATTCATTTTATTATCGAGGATTCATTTCTTTTTAATGCAACCGACATAATATAATATTCGGAAAATATACAAGAATCACGAAAACTTTTAAGTAATATATTTTTCCATTGTCCCTTATTTTTATTTTCTTTCAAATATATTAATATACGATCAGTCTTTTGTGTAATATTTCTGTTATATTTGCCTCAACCTAAATTGCTGACAGTTTAAACAAAATACACATTTTCATAAAATCTTAAATTATTTTCTGTTTTCTTCTTTATTTCATTTTTTTTCTTAAATGG
Organism: Condylostylus longicornis; assembly: GCF_029603195.1. Classification (NCBI taxonomy): domain Eukaryota; kingdom Metazoa; phylum Arthropoda; class Insecta; order Diptera; family Dolichopodidae; genus Condylostylus; species Condylostylus longicornis. The sequence goes on from NW_026577982.1 coordinate 6,373,395, forward strand.
AATTGATCTTGTGTGTGCGATCCCTCCACATTTTCATCATTTTTAATTCATTTATATAAATATGTATATGCATACAGAAATAGATCACAATGATCACTGACAAGTACAACCATATGACAGATGAGATGATACAGATCATTTATTGATTCTACCTATAAATCCCCCACCCCTTCCTAGCTTCTCTTAAAAAAAAATTGTATTCATTACATTTTAGGATGCGCATTATAAATTTTTTTTTTCTTATTTTCTGGTTTTTAGTAAAATTTTTTTCGTTGCATTTCCTTCCGTGCAAGTTAAAAGCGTAAACGTTTTAATAAGGCTGATGCTGCTATTGAATGCATTTATAAAATTCGCCCGCATTTGTAATGTGATTCGATTCGTATTATTTTTTATAATGATGGTTTTTCTTGTTGTTCTTGCGTTGCCTTCATTAATCTCTGCTATTATGTTATTTGAGATTCCCTTAAAAGAAAATTATGAAAAAAAACAAAACAAATTAAAAGCAGAAAAATTTAATTTTCTTTGCTTCCTCTTGTACTTTCTGAATTTTACTATAATGCTAATTGCATGCTATATTATAAAAGTAATAGCAATATTGTTGCGTTTAACTGCAAGAAGTCTATATGTGTTTTTTGTTTTGTTGCCGCAACTGCAATGCGCCGTATAAATGTTTTGTTTTTTTTTTCCTTTCTATATAATTTTTAATTTAATTTTAAATTTTTTTTTGGGGTAATTCAGTTTAGAAGGGAAATTTTTTTTTTATTATACAAATTAAAAGCAATTGTGAGATCCAGACGAGATTATACTAAGCAGTAGTTATGTCGTCATTATCATTTTATTTTCTAGACGAGTACGAGTATATTAAACAGATGTGGTTAAATTCATTTTTTTTTTTTGTTTTTATAAAAAATTAAATGAAATTTTGTATTTTAATAAACAAAAATCATAACAATAATAATAATAATATGGATGTGTCTATGTGGTTGAATGCGCACTCTGTCGTCTCATACCGGAAAGAGAAGAAAATTGGAAAACTTAAATACGAACATGCGTTTGTATATGAGCATATGAGCTATATAAAATCAATTCATCAGACCGAAAACTTTGAAAACGGAACAGAGAAATATTATAATAATAATGTTGGGTATAGAACCGTTTTTTAAACGATCATAATTTTTTGTGATTTAAAAAAAAAATGATGAGATCAATTTTCATTTTAATAGGTTGATTGTGTTTTTTTGTAAATTTGTGAAAAATTGCTTGTTTTTACTTTTAAATCTGATAATCGTGGTATTGTGTTTTCTCTTTTTATAAAATATTTGGTATTCGTGTGGTATTCGTGCTTCAATGAAGTTTTTCTCTATTTATATGAATACGAGTACGTGTGGGTATTTTTCAAAATTTTTACTTTCATATATGGTTAAATTAGAATTTTTGTAAATTGAGCTGAAATTTCCCGGTTTTGATTTTATATACATAATTGGATCGATAATTTTTTATTTATATTTATTTTTATATTTTTGCATTTTAGTTTTTAATTTTCCCTTTTTTTTTTAAGCCTATAATTTTCATGAAAATATTCGAATTTCTAATGTAATTTTAGTTGTTATTTAAGTGAAAATATTTATAAATTATTTCTATTTTTTATGGTCTAATAATTCTCTCTATTTTTATTTTTTCTGATAATAAATAGATGGCGCAAAATGTTATTAACATAATCAATAGCTGATTTCGTCTGTCTAAGATAATTTGACATATAATCTAGATTTGTTGTATAACAGTATTATTTTAATAAAAAATTAATGATGCGAAAAATTACTATTGAATTAATCTAAGATTTGGCATCAAAATTATAACTTACGGACGGACTTTAAGTATTATTAAATATTGGGAGAAATGTCTATGCAGGGAGAAGTATTATTTTCAAAAATCGCCCAACTACAACTACTGCCCTATTATTATGCATATTTAACTACTAATATGAAGGTAGTCGATGACAATAGGTAATGATTGTGGTCGATATTCTATTATAGTCAATGACTTGGCGAGTCTCCAAAAATGTTATTTCTAAATTTACAATGAAATACGAATCAATATAATTATTTTGCTTATTAGAATAAATAACAAATAACAATTAATAACAGACTGGACTCTGGCCGTATAGTGATATTGTAGCAGTCCTAAATCTACAAATATATAAGAAAATATTTGACAATGAGTTCTTTGTAATTTTTCACATAATCCCCTTCTCTGACTTGGCTGATATTTTGGTAAAATTTAAAAAATAATGTTTAGTAAAACTTTCACTCCGAATTTAATTAATTTGTACCTTCCATTGATTATTTTTTAGTGCAAGTATTCCTGCTATACCATATGGGAACTATAATTTAAAAATATTTTCCATGAAATATTGAATTTAATAAATTCTATTCTCCATTTCTATGTGTCTACGGTACACAAATTTATAGACACATTTTAAAATTGATCCTACAAATTTTAAAAATATTGCATTAGGAAATTTTATTCATTAAAACACAAACATAGAAATCTTAAAAAAAAATCTTTTATATCCAAGTATGCTTATACAAAAGTATGAAGTTGAATGAAAAAAAAAAAATAATTTAAAAAAATTATCCTGATTAATGCCCATTTTAATTCACCCAAAAAAGCAGCAAACAAAAAAAAAATAATAATTTATTTATATAAACCCTAATTTATACCCAACAAAAAATATTTCAGTAAGATTGGTGCCTTATTAGGAAATTAGGGAAAAAATCCCTTTCTAAAATTAAAGAAAAAAAAAAAACACAAAAAGTAATTCAAAATTTTAAAAATAATCGATGTCTATTATTTTTAAGCAAAACAATAAAAAGACAAAAAGATTTTTGAAGTCCTTAAAGATCCTTTAATTTTTCCTCATTTCTTTTGTTTTTTTGTTGGTCTTTTCTCAGGTTCTAAATTAATAAAATACATACAAAGTAAAAAATAAAAAGCGGTTCAGTTTCTTATCTTTTAAATTAACCCAAATGCTAATTTTTCTCTTTTTTTTTGCTCTTTGTGCTTGTTTTACTTATACACCTAACAAAAACTCTTCCTCCTTTAAGTATATCCTTAATGGTATCCTTCATTAAATTCATAAATTTAATTTAACCTGACAAGGATTATTATTATGATGACGCGATCCTTAGAAAAATTTAATTTGTTTTATTTTTTCCTTTTTGTTTTTTTGCCTTGTTTCTTCTATTTTGTGGTTAGATAGAATAAAATTTATATAAAAAAGGATCCAAAATATTTATATGTACATAGTAAATTTAGCGTAAAGCTGTTTTAAATTTAAAAAATAGGAAATTTTACTTTAATATATTGAAGGTATACGAGAAAAGTGGAAATCGTTATTATTTTTACCTTTAAACACTTTTATCACCTATTTATTTATGAAATGTTTTGTAATAATTTTTCAAGAATGAAAAAGTTCTTTCTTTTCTTTCATCTTGTAACAAATATAAATGGCAACTTGTACTCAACACTCGGTAATTTATTTTCCAGTCGAGTACAATGTAAACAAATTGTAAAACAAAAATTTTATAACATTAAAAATAAAATATTCCCAGCCGTCAGATTTCAAAAATTTTTGGATGGTTGATATCACCATTTTAATATATCTTGAAATATAAGTTGACAACAACAGTTTAGAACTCTTATATTTGCATTCATAATATTTGATTGTATACATGTATTAGTCTACTATTGCATCTAAAAGTAACTATCAAGGTGCTAATACTATATAAATAAAAATTTATTATTAAATTAGAACATAAAATAATAAACAATTCAAAAAGGATTTTAAATTAGGAATTTTGAGAGAAATTTCATAAAGCCATAATATTTTACAGTTATAGACGAATATGGTACATATACTCGTATTCCTTCATGTAGCAAACCAAAATTTATTCATTTACATGTTAGACATGTTATAATAGCATAATATAAGGAGGATACAGTCTAACCCTTAACGTAATTTAAGAAAATGAGTAAGACTCAAGAGTCTATACTGTATAATATAATAAAGGCGAATACAATACCTAATATATTAGTTGTAAGAGTCAAGTTATTGAGTAAGAGTCAAGAGTCTATCCTGTATAGTATAATAAAGGCGAATAAAATACCTAATATATTGGTTGAAATCAAGTTGAGACGGATATTTTCAGTGACAATTCTTACCTTATAAAACTAAAATATTCCAAATTCCAAATCCCCAAGGCCCAAATTTTTGCTGTGTTCACACCCGTGCATTATTTTGACTCCAATATTGCGAATGGTCGGTTTGGAATGATGTATAAAATTAAAAATAATTCCTAAGAAGAGTTTGAAAAAAAACTCAGTGATTCGGATGTATTTTATATTGTTGAGAAGATTCTAAGAAAGCCTATAACTTTTGTCCGGTGATCTGACTGTAAAAGATCGATTGTCAGAAAAAAATAATGAAAAGGTGTACTCCAATAAGAAATTGTTTGATTTTCAAATGAAAACGAAGGAAGAACATTTTAGTTATTCTCTTCAATAATATGGTTGACAAATTTTTAAAATGCTAATGTTCTCCTTGATTATTCTTACACTGCATATATTTGCATTTACTATATTTTTTTGTTGTCTTACTTTGTTATTAAAAATAATTCAAATATAAAAGTTGTGAATAACTTTGTTTTCCCAAATTCAAAAAATTTATTTAAGTACAAAATTCTTGTCATTTCTGACTTTGTATCCTATACCTGTTATACACTATGTGTTGTATCTGAACAATTCATTTTCACCCTACTTGTTTTAGTGACTAAAGTGTAATTCTGTTGAAAACTATTTTTACATTTACTATAATGAATTATTTAGACAATATTTTCCTTTTAAATAAAAAAAAAGCAGAATAGAAAATAGAGGGAGAGCCGGTCGGGTCGGTCCTTTTTAAAATTATCACTTTAAGAAATTTTTTTAACTATTTTGTATTTTTAGTGAATTTTTTGCTTTTATTTATTTCTATTTTTAAAATAAGAATTAGTGTTGAAAGCATCACTAAAATTATAAAAGAAATAAAAAAAAAAGTCCTTGAAAATTTGATATTGTGATTGTGATGAACTGTTTTCTTGTTCAAATGACATTAAATTGTTGTAAACTTCAAGTATTGTGTAAAAAAATTTTGATGTAAAAAGTAAAAGAAGAAGAAAAACAAAAAGGATATGGAAAAAGACAGCAGTAATTTTATATTCAAAAGAAAAAAGATGCTTTAATGATGATCCTTTTTCAAGAAAAATGAAAAAGAAAAGAGCGTGCTTAAAAATGGACTAGTCAGTCAAAAGAAATTTGATGTGAATATTCCAAACAAAAAAACCTTGAATTACTTCTTACAATTCTAGGAAGAAATGAGAGTGAAAGGAAAGAAAAAGAGAAGAGAAACTAAAAATGTGTGAGTGGAAAAAGAAGAAAATTTTCTTGTAAACGTGTTTATTATCCTTGTTGTTTATTAAAAAGGTTTATTTGTTTGTTTACAACAATTTTCAAAAAAAAGCAAGAATGAAGAACGTGGTGAAAAATTAAATCCAACAACGTATATGACCTGTTTCATTCGCTCATTGAAATGGGGACGGGGGATGAATTTTTTTGTGTTAGTTTCGATGAAAAAACATGTTTTTCTTGTTTTGGTTTGTTATTTTAAAAAAGGACATGGGATAAAATATCGCAAATAATAATAATTTTCGCAGTTAGTAAAAGTATTTTTTTTTTTCCTATTTTTTATTTCTATTTTTCTTTTTGGTTAGTTTTCACAACAATTGTTTTTACTGTAATTTTTTGTATGCGTGTGCATGATAACAACATTGTTGTTACAATGGAAAAAGGTTTGTTCAAATAACCGCATTGAAGTCTAGACAGTATAAGGAAAAGAAAATAAAAAAAGAAAAAAATTAATATTGAAAAAAAATTTTTTTAGACAAAAATGTTGTTCGTTACTCTTGTAAAACATTGAAACAGGATAACATTGAAAAGTTGAAATCTATAATGAATGAAAAGTATTGCGGGTATATTGAAATTGAAATATTAGGATTTAGAAAAATTTTCATAAAAAAAAATAAATGCTTGGATATTATTTCTGATGAATTTTTTCTAATTAATTTTTTAAAGTGGTAAGGGTGGTCTTTATTGAAATTTAAATTATTAAAAATTCTAATTAATCTAAATGGTTATATGGTTTCGAATGATGGAATTGTATAGAGAAAGGGTATCGATGATTGAATAAATGTACAGAGATTAAAAACTTATTAAATACTTTACTGCCATCAGTAATGTGTGGTGAGAAAAGTTTTGTTATTATTGCAATTCAACAGAAAATTTATCATCAATGTTTTTGATTTATATAGAAGTGTGGTCTTCCGATTTCCTAATTCAAATTAATAAGTTCTTGTAATATGCAAGTATGGAAGAATTCTTCGATAGCGGTACGTATAACATTTTTTATTTTTCCTGTTATTGGTGGGATTTCAATATCTTGAAAGTTACCAGATAAGACGCTACCCTCCTTAATTCTTCAGCTCTGAATTAAAAATAATTTTTCCAAATTACTTTCTTTTCTTGCTCTAATACAGAATCAAAGCTCATTATCAATATAATTCAGTGACATAATTTTGTTACTCACCTTTCATTATCAGAGCAATTTACTTTTTGCTAATTGCAACAATATAAAAATGTATTTGCGAAATTTAGTTTATTTTTTTAAGTCGAATAAAACGATATTAAAATTTTAGGGTGCAATTTATTTGTTTTACGTTTTTATGAGTCATATATATTTGTTAACAATATAAAGTCTATTTTATTAGAGGTGAAGTTGACGAACAATAAAATTTCAATAATTAATTTTTTCTGTGTTATGTTTTTATGGAAAAAGTACACACACACCTTTCAAAAAAATAAGTAGTAATTAATAAATCAGTAAAAGTTTTATAGTTTGGTAAATGATAACAAAAAATGACTGTATTAGAGTTCAAACTGCAAGTACCATAAATTTTAAAATATTAGCCTATCATATCTTTAACTCTAGAAGGCTTGCGTTGTCTCTAGTTTAGGAGTTTGTATATTTATAAGAAAATGTTAATTTACATTTTAATATTTTTTTTAATTGAAGTTAATTACATTCCTAATTTGAAATTTAATTATATTTTACGATATCACGTTATATAGCCAAAAAAAAAAATTAAAAATTTAGAACATTTGTGGTTTTAAGACATTTTTAGATTTCCTGTTTGAAATATCATAATAACAAAAATTTACGATATTAGAAAACATTTACGATATTGGAAAATATTTACGGTATTTTAAAATATTTACGATATTATACTACGATAACTGACATTGAAATAATTTTTCTACAAACCCTATAAATTCTACTTGAGCACTATTTTGAAAAAATAATTTAACAAAAAATTTTAATAATATAATGAAGCACAAAATATAGATGTAATTTTATCAGAAACTAAAAATCAACTATAAAATCTAAAAATAGTATAAAAATTTATAAGTTTTCCCTCGTAAAATAATTTTATATGTGAAAATACTTATGTATCATACGGCAACTATATATAGATACAAAAAAATAAAAGTTTTAACTGCAGATAGTCCTAATGGCGTCAGCACTATTACGATATAATATGTAAACAAACAAACCAAAATAGATATTATAACAAAAATATAATATATTATAAGTATTATAACGCACGTTCATAATCTATACATACCTAACCTATATTATATACTTGAGGATATCTGACTAGGATCTATGAAAATATTACATAGATTTTTGTATAATAGCATTTATACGCAAAAATAAAACTATTTTGAAAGAGAATCTAGCTATTTTTATTCCTATATACGTAGTCCGAAACACATAGATCCCCATACACATGTATGTACATAATTTACAGTGCACATATTATGTATAGCTAGTACAATTATTATATGCTCAATTAGAAAGATAACTAAAATCATTTTTTTTGTAGAAATGTTGGTTTTAACTAAATAAACTTTTGTAGAATTCCATATATTTTTGTACAAAATGAATGTTAATATTACATATATGCATAATAATATCCTTAAATATTTATAAGTAAAGTGGCAAAATATGTAAAGAGGAAGTTTGTTAGCTATGGTAAATTACCTTTAATTAAGTATAAAGATATAAAAATGCCTTTTTTATTTTTTTATACTTATAAAATCGTTTAAATAAATTAAAGAGAAGAAAAATTCCTTTTAGATATTTAAAAAAGGATTTACTGGAAAAAAAAAACATTAGATTAAATTAAAACACACGGATGTTTCTTTAAGTACACGTTTGTATGTTCGTTTATATTAATTATGTCAAACAAAAATTTAGATTTAAAAATTTTCAATTTTAAAATGTAAAACAAAAGAGATAATAATATAATGAAGAAATAATTAATTATTTCAGAGAAAACACGGCAACAAAGAAAGGATAATAAATTATGCTTGACAAATTCCTAACCAAAGATATTTTATTCAGTTCAGTTTTGTCGTTGAAAATTAATTTAATCGCTTGCGGAAAAGGCAAAAATTATCTCGAATGTTGAAGGTCAATCTGGTATACTACCTTTATCATTCTCTTCGTTTCTATTAGATTTCTCGAAAATTTATTTAAAACCTAATTTAATAAATTTAATTTAACAACAAAAGATAAAGGAACAAAAAAGTTGGACATTTACGATATTTAGAGTGAAAAAAAAATTTTGTTAAATTTAAAATTCTCCTTAAATTTGGTATTAAAAGTAAGCATTAAAGAAAATTTAAAAAATAAATCTCAAAACTAATTCGACTTGTATCATACTAGTCGTTTATAGCAGCTTGAGGGGTATAAATGTTAAATGACATGACTGTGGAAAAGTTTCACTCTTAAATTAAGTTAAAAAATTGTTGTTCTACATTTTATTTTCCTTTAATTGGAAAAATACATGCGGATTTATTTGCTTTTTTTTTTGCGTATAAACCATAGAGTTAGTGTTATCAAATTCAAAGTTTCAGAGTTAGGAATCGAAAATTTCAAGACTAGGAGTTGAAATTAAGGATTTGGAAATTATGATTCGAAATATTTTGACTCGTTGCAAGAACTTTGAGACGAAAATAACCTGCTGCAATTTCTAAAATTTTTATTTGAGCAAAAAATCAATCGAAATCAGAATATCGTAAACATGAATAACAAAAATGGTGTTTTAAAATTTAAACATGGGACAGATCGATAAACAAATTTCAAATTAAAAAAATAAATAGTAAAACTAAAGTCAGAATCAAAAACGAATTATAAATTTTGAATAACGTTCACGCTTCTGTTTAATTTATACTCAGTATGAACTTCGAATAATAATATTTTGGTACAATTTGACCTTCTTTTCTTCCCAATAATTCTGTTCTTTTGTGATTAAAAATTCAAAAATTCGAATACAAGCAAAATCGCTAGCACATTAAAATATTATTATACTCGAAAACAGGACCTTTATTTCAATAACCCCATTAATTGTGTACTACTCTATATTCTGTGCATACAAAAAAAATTAGTAGAAATTGTTTACCGTTATTCAAATCATTATTCTCTATTTCCCCTTTACCAACCACAATTATATATTGTTATACTTTAGAATTAAAAATTTATGAATTCAAAATGAATAATTTCTTATTCTACATATTCAAACTTTTATCTTTTTCTTTTTAATTTTGTTAACCCACATATTTTATTGAATTTTCAAATATCCTTAAATTATTTATAACAGGATATATTACGGGATTTTTAAGGTAAAATCAATACTAAAATATTATACTTTTTGCTATTTTTTTTTTGACTTTTTATTTATGAGGTCCTAATTTTCACAATTTACCACTTCAGGGCGCTATTTATATGTATTTTCTGTTTTTATTCTCCAAAACAAACAAATTCACATAAAATTTTAAAGAATATTGAATTTTTCCATTTATTTGTTGATCGGGGTTTTTCTCATTTCCGTTTTCAACGTTATTGTGTTATCAGCAATGTTTATGGTTGTTTCTTAATATTGTATTCATTACGGTTGATTTGCATAAAATGCAAAAATAATATCATCAAAATTCAAATTAAAAATTCTTTGCATTTTCATTTAAATCTATTCTCTCGCTCTAGTCCATTTCGTTCGTAACATTTTTTGATTTTCAATTTTTCGGAAAACAAATGAACAAAAGATAAAGAAAGAGAAATGAAAGTTAAGGATAATGAAGAATGCAAAACGAAATTTAATTTTCCGGTTTTTGTGTTTTTCATTTTATTTTTCTTATGTTTTTTTTTTTTAAGAGAAACAAATAAAATATTTCCTTTATTTTTTTTTCGATTTTTCATTCTTATTCTTTGTTTGTTATTGAATTAATTTTGTTTTTTGTTTTTAAGATGGAATTCAAAAAGAGAAATTTTTTTTTTGTTATTGTTTCAAGCAAATTTTCATTGTTTATTTCGTTGTAGGTGAAAAAATAAAAGTGTGGTGATCTTATGTCAAGGGAAATTATAAAATTCTCTGTAGGAAGTTAATCGAAAAACTGAAAATAAATTTTTTGAAATTATACGATAGGAGGGAATTTATAAAATAATTTCATAAAGTTTAAAGATAAGACTGTAAGTAAAAAAATTTGAATTTGAAATTATGAGAAATGAGATTTCAAATTAATTTTTATTGTAAGATAGTATGTTGAATAAATTTGTTTTGAAAATTTTAGTTAATAAAAAATATTAAGTATTTAGAAGGAAATAACTAATAATTTCCATTAAAAAATGGCTATTTAATTGAATTTTTTGATTGAATGAAAAAAAAATATTTTGTTTTAATGTAATAGGACTTGTAAATTCGATTAACTACAGCTTAGATAAAAATTCCGTACGATCGAGAAATGATATCAACTTTTTAGTATTCCGGCCTCCGCAGGACTATATCAGAACTGGATTTTTACGATGAAATGAAGCGGTGAATGGTGACTTCAATTAATTATCCCTGCAATTATAAAAAAGTATTCTAACTGTATGCGTTGCCATTGACCAATAACGATTCTAGCTACATTTTACGAACAAAAAAAAAAATTAAAAACTCTCTTAATCAGTTTCCAATAAAGATATAATTAAATATATCTGCACGTTTTCCATTTTATTAAATTGCCACTTGTGTTCCAGTAAGTCTTTTTAAGTGTTTAAAAATACAAATTTTCTAAAATGGTTTCTTTAATCAAAACTTAAAATTTTTTAATTATAAAATGTTTTTCTGAATTGTTAATTCATTACTCGTAGATATATGAGTGTGTGGATATAGGTAACAAATTTGAATTTACATAATTCTATTGCATAAGAACCTAGGCTCATATATGAATCATAAAAGTTAGGCTAATATTGTAAAAAACCGGATAGCGAATTGCTATATTCAACACACATTTGAGTTATAAATTAATGAGGTGATATATGAGTTTGTAAATTTTTCGAGGATTAAACTGCATATGTGATTTAAATCCTAAAAATTAAAAGAAAAACAATAAAAAATTTTAGAATTTTATGAAAAAAAACAAGAATCCAAAAATGCACCCCTCAAGGAAAAATTTTTGAAAATAATTTTAAATTTTTTTTTTACATTTTCCTTTTTAGCACTTTTCCAAAAATTTTTTGAAAAAAAGTGCTTATTAGTTTCACTCTGTCCGTCCGTCCGTCCGTCCGTCCGTCCGTCCGTCCGTCCGTCCGTCCGTCCGTCCGTCCGTCCGTGTGTCTGTTTACAAAACTTCTACATTCTTAAAGATAGCAAGCTGAAATTTAATACGTGTATAGATCTTTAATAGAAACTTATTTTCGTAGAACAAAATTTTTACCTATATCCCCCCCTCTAGAAGTTATACCCCCCCAAAGCCACAAAAATGGCCCATTTTAACTATTTGTTGCAATGAAACCATAAGCATTTTTGAAATTTTGCAAACGCAGAAAGGCAGCGACTTGCTTTCCCTACCGCGGTATACTATAGCTAAACTTTAGAAAAACAAAATGGCCGTTCAAATTTACCGTTATCTAAGGTTGTTTTTTTCCACATTTTTGATGTCGTTTTTCTCCTATACCCCAGCCTGCAGAAGCTTGAAATTTTAGGGGCTTTTAGACATTAACAAATAGTTCATTTGGTTAGAAGAAAATTTTTTTCCATCTCCACCCCCTCTCAAGTTATCGCCTCTTGAAATTCGTAAAATTTGAATTTTTGACACCTTATATTTCCGAAACCGCAAGCTTTTTCAAATTTCTATAAACGCAAAAAGCTAACGGTGAATTCCATGACATTAAAAAATATAATTATTTTTCTTAACTCACACAATTAACCCTTAAAATCGACCATTATGTTAACCCCACTTTATATTTATTTTTGCTTTATTTCAAATACAGCATAAGTCATTCATCCTAAATATATGCAATCCTAGAAATAGTTTCGTTTATGAATAAAAATAATTTTAATAATGTGGTGGATATACATAGATTGTTTTTAAAAGCAGTATTTTCACTTGTTGAAGGGAAAAGTGCTACAATACAAACCATTGGTTTGACCCAACTTTATTTAAGTTTCTCTTTTCTTCTTTACGTTTATTGACATTAGAAGTGAATCAATATTATTTGTGATTAATGAATAAATTATGATCGTGTATAATGCCAAGATTAAAATTCCAATGAAAAGATAAATTTGTTTTCTTATGCAAAAAAGGGAATTTTTGCATTATTATTCTGTTTTGCATTCTTATCGAAATCGTTTTTTTTTTTTCTGTTTTTTAATTTTATTGAATTTTAGATGAAATTTTCTTTATAAATTTATTTATTATTTGTGTTTATTCAATAAATAAATGTAAAAAAAAAATCTTTTGATTAAATTTTACACTTGAATAGTTGAATAAGATTTTAAATTAATTTATTTTCTCTCTTTATAAGAATTCTTTAATAAGGAATGCAGAGGTATGCAACTTTAAAAAATATTGAAGTAATTTACAAAAATTTTTTTAATTAAATAAAGTATTTACAGCAAAACAATTTGCATAGATCATTAAAGAGGGCAATTACATATACAGAAATTTGCAAATCAATCAGAGGTAATAGTTCATTTTTACAAATTAACATTCTCATTAAGATATTCAATTCACCTGCTTAAGATCTCCTTTCTATATTCATTAAATAATTAAATAAAAATCTTATTATCTACTAATAAACAAGCACAATTTCATAAAATGTAAGTGATTTTTATAATTGAGTCAAGTATGTAATTCCCACTCTACTTAAACTGTAGTTATATAAATTAAATATGCATAATTCTTAATTCAACTCTAAAAAGAATGTATAAGATTCGAAAATAAAAATATAATATAATAAAGAAATTCAAAAGAGAGATTCCAGGTCAGTTCATTTAAGCTGTTGCATTCTAAAAGCATTATAATTACTTGTATTAAATATATAAAACTAAAGACTAAAGAAATTAGAAATTTTTTCAGTTTTTTTTTTTAATTTAGTTTAATATTTTAATTCTTTACATTAAATTAAATTTATGAAAGAATGTGAATATTTCAAGCAAATCAGGACACAAGGAAATTTATATTATATTATAGCTAGTATGTAAGCGTGGTATAATGAAAGTGAAAATGTAAATACTTTTGAAAATTGTATGTAATTATGTTATTATTACACATACATGCTTTCTACTAAAATATTTTGAGTGTTGGTGGACTACATATTAGTGTATATATACATTATGCATAATTCACATTGAATTTGGGTTTGTTATAGAGAAAGGTGGTGCTTTGCATATACTGGAAGGAATTTATATGCAAAAAATGTATTTTTTTGTTACTTTCTTAATTATATTGTAGATTTTTTAAAAGTTAACATTTTATCAAATTAAATGCTTTCCTTTAACTAGTTTTTTTCCTTATTAATGGTTGAGTCTCTATACAGTTTACATAGAGTATAAATACGATTATATATAGAGCAATTTTTTTCGTAAATTAATTTGGTTTATACTTGAAATTTTTGAATAATTCGCGTATGCATTAAGAAAAAACTTGCAAATTGGGGTTTTGGTTCCATTTTTTTTTTTTTGGCTGTTTATATAATTATAATGTACTCATGTTATTTGCTCTGTGCATTTTGTTTTGTTATACACAATTTATTTGGTATGTAGGCCAGTAGAGAACATGCAGTTGTACACGTGTATGTTTTTGGTAAATAAATGAAATTGTGCTTTGTATTTGTAATATGAGCTCTATAGCATTTATTACATAATTAAGTAAATGCATGAATTAAATAATAGAACAAAAAAAAACTCCATATGCACCCATATTATTTTAATAAAATCAAGTGCAAGGCAGAATGATTAATTCTGAGTTGCAGGTAAGTTAAGAAAATTAAAAGAAAATTGTTAAGATTTATTCATATTTAAAAATGTAAATTCGGTTATTTCTGGATCAAAAATATTAATGTAATTGTTGCTTTCGAAATTTGTTACTTAATTAATCTGTATTAAAAGGGTTTGAATGTACTACTTTGTCTTGCATAATGAAAGCTTATGAGTATACATGTACAAATATTAAGGGTTCTTTGTTTGTACAAACGTGTGTGAGTAAATTGTGGGAATTTGTGGGTAATAATATCAAATTAATTTCCAGTTTTTCAGTTTAATAAGCCACAAAATTAATGAAAGCTATTTCAGTTTCTTGACTTGATTATTGCATTGATTAAATTTAAATTTAAGGATTAAAAATTTACAAATAAATATCAAAAAAATTTATTAGGAATCATGAGTTTTGAATTCGGTTATGTGTGAGTTTTGTGTTCGGTTGGCCTATATATTATTTCAGTGAAAAATCTTACACGCTTTTCCATTGGAAATTTTGGAAAACAAATGTACCTGTTAGTTTAACTCTGGCACTTCATATATCTCTGTCACTTTACAATTATGTGTATTCTCATGTATAAGTGTATCTTATAAAAGGAATGAATGTATATAATCCCCCTAAAACCAAGTTTAAGTTTTCACTTATTTTCTCTTGCTTTGAAGTTATTGCTCTCTACCATAATATCAGAAAAACGTCAATTTAGTTCTTCCATTCTCAAAAACTTCAAATAATGTCAGAATTGTCACAATTTCCTAATTAATAAAAAAATTCATCTTTTAATTGAAAGCTCGTGACAACCCCTAATTTTCGTGAAACTTACTGACAACCTAGAAAATTCAAGTGGAATAAGGTTTTTTAAAGTCTAACACTCAACTAAAAATTAATATGCATAATCTAAAAGATCTTCCAATTTTATATCATCAGTTTTTCGTGCAGTATTATGGCAATATTATGTACTTGTGTTGGCAGTAATTACCCAAATTTTACCATTCCACTCATCCCATATATGTACATAGTATATACATTATAGCAGATTATATCACTAGAAACTAATATGTCAGTATTAAAAACAGATTTATTCTTGCCAAAATAATGTTGTTGCGATCAATGAAGTGCAATCAAATAAAATATGTTATGAATTGTTACCGGTTTTATTTGTATTTGGATTCTTGTGTAGTTTCTTATCGCCAATAGCGCCATCATTAAACCGTAGTAAAATTGTTAAATTGTTGTACAACATTTTAGCAGTGTTAAATCTTTATTTATTTTTTGTTTCCTTCACTTACCTAAAAAATATAAAAAGAAAAATAAAATATTAGTAAAGAAATAATGCATTTGTTCAAATGTATGTAAAACTTAAATGCATGAAAGTAAGTATGTATGTGTGCACAGTTACTCACCGATTATAGCGGAAATATGGAAATTTTTTCAAAAAATTTTCCATTTTTTTTTTCCTTTTTTTATTTTCATAAATAAATTATGGAAAAAAATGAAGTATAATAAAAGTTTTTTCTTAAATTTTTTATTCCGTTATATATTTTATGCACCTGTGTAAGTATAAATTTGTTTGTAGGTGTAATATAAAATGCATTAAAATAGAAAGGAAAAAAAAAGGAACAAAAAATAAGTGAGTTGAAATTTCACTTACAAAATAATAAAAACATTTCGGTATAAGAGAAAGAAACACATTGGAACCGACAAATAAACAAACAAAGAGAAAATATGAAGAAGAACAACATTTGTGTATGTGTGTATGTTTTAATGTTAAAGAAGGATTTTTTTTCTTTTATAAATTATTTGGATTATAAATGGTACCCAGGTTTTTTTTACACCTTAATGGAAAAATAAAAATAATTTTTATATTCTACAAAATAGGTGATAAATTACTAAAAGAAATTTGTCGAGATAAAAGAAAAAATTAAGTTGAACTACCCAACTTGTAGCATTTTTTTAAAAAAATTATAATTTTACAAAAAAATGTATCTGATAACACAAAACTCTATTAATGATGTAGGAGTTTCCTTAAAAAAGAAAAAATATTTCCAAAGTTATTTCAAGTTTTGGAGTTGTTTTATTGTGCGATCTCAATAACGAAAAATAATTCTTATTATCGTCCAATAACTTTTAAAATAGAAATTCGAGAAAAGTGTATATGAAAAATTAGAAAAATTCAAAGAGGCAATGAATGTAGTTTCATGCTAAATCTTTGGCGTAACGCTTATAAGTAAAAAATGAGATTATCTCTTTGACCATCACGTTGATTACAACTGTACCAAACCCGTACCGAATTTGTAGCCAGGAATAAACATTCACGATAGAAATGATTAAAGACCTTAAGGTATTCGTTCGTTTTTTCTAGGCATTTTCAGCAAGTGATGAGTTGTAAGAAATTCCTATTCCATCTGAATTAATTTCCGCCACCTTGCAAGATCAATTGATCTATAACAATCAACATCTCTCCAAGTATTTAAGAGAAAAAACTATAGTAGCTCTGTCGTCATTTTGTATAAGATAAATTTATTTTGAACCGAATTACGATATATAAAAATAATGTTGAAAATCGAAGTTTTCCTTGACATTTTAATGACAAAACAAAAAATTGTAGAAAATCAAACGAAAACAAAAAATAAAACTGGCGTGGGAAAAGAAAATAGTTTTTAAAAAAAAAATGAACACATAAAGTGACAAATGAACAAATAAGTCAAAGGAATTTGGAAAAATTTTAAGAGAATGAACAACAAAAAAAATTTTTTTTTGTTTTCTTGTAAATTTTCTTCTTCTGTGTTATTCGAGGATTTAAGACGAAATTTTTATAATCTTAGAAGTTAGGAAAATTCCGAAAATCATTCACCTAAAAATTTTTTAAATCCAAAAGAATTATACAAATATACTTTTACAAATGTAAGTTAATGTCGCTTTGATTAATATTTGAAATAAATTGCTAAGTGTAAATAAGGATGCATGTATATTGAAAGTTTTCGATAGTAAAATACAATTTGAACAACTATTGAAGCGATAATTTTTTATCTTACTCAATTTATATTGAAATTTTTGAATGATTTGTTTGAATTTAAAATGCAATTTGCACCTGTAAATAATTCAAAAATTTAGAAAAATTAATCGGTATAGTATCGAGATTTAATGAGATGGAAGCACAACATTCTTAAAATCAACATAATTCCAAGAATTGGCGGTGTTTTAATTGGAGTTGAAGCTTTAATTTTCGTTCAATAAAATTTTTATTGTCTCAAGGGTTAGTTCACTTCTTTTAATGTATCATTAATTCAAATAACCGGTCAAATTTTCGAAATAAAATTCTTACACTGTCAAAAAAATAAACATTTGAAATAAATTAAGTTTCTGACATCAGAAGTTACAAAAGAAGCAAATTTATGTTAAATATTAAAAATACAGCGCATATATTTCGCCTTAATGTATGCAATTTTTTTTTAATTTCAATAAATTTTGGAAAAAATATTTCGAATTTCTCCCAAAATATTAAATTAAACATTATTATGACTTTAATGTATGGGAAGGAAAAATTAACTTGATTTTATTACTTGATTGTATTGCCTCCCATTACGATATTTTCCGTACATTAAAACAAATAAAAGATGTTAAAAAATTTTTTTATAATATTATACAAGTTTGGTAGTCTGGAATTTAGCCAGTTGCATATTTTGCCAAAAAAATAACAATAAGAAATTGTTTTTAAATTGTTTACTCTTTAAGTTATGCAGAAAAGAGAAAAATTATTTTTATTCACAAATTCTCTTAAAACTGGATCATTTCCAATGTAATAACAAAGGAATAAAGAATAATATTTAACTTGCAAATTGTTTTATTATTACTTTTATTTTGTATAGAATAATAAATAAATAAATAAATAATTATATTGTGCACATTTTGAATGCATTAAGTAAAATATCCTTTGATCATTAAAATTTAAAATTACATCAGTGATATTGTGTTAAAATAATTATATAATGTATAGTTTGTTTTAATTTTTGATTTATGAACTTCAAATCATGTTATAAATAATTTCAGTGTCTATATGGATATAGAGCATAAACAAATTGGGATTAAATAATTTAAATTTCCTTATATATGCTTTCTATAGTAGTTTACACTTGAATTGGAACAGTTGCAAATTAAACCAAAATACGTGCTTTCTAATCTTTAAAATCGTAACGTAAGGAACATCTTAAAATTACAATACAAGTAACAATATGAAATTTTCTCATAGTAATTATATGAGCTCAATTTTTGTAAACTGTGCAGAGAAATTATTTTGAAGGAAATTTTCTCAAATTTTTGAAAAAAGTGAAAAATCTTGTCAAATTTTTCTCCGTGTAATTTATTGTTAATAATTTTTGCAATACTTTAATTGATAATAGTTTAATAATAATCCACCACTATTAAATTGATACGACTATTAAGTATTTTAAAAAATACTGTAAAATTTTTTAAATTCAAAATAATCCAATTTTAAAATTTTACTTGTTATACTTATAACAATGTTACTTAACAACTGTATACCCTATACACCAATTCTAGTTAAGTATAGGTGTAATCAATTAATATGACATGAGCTATTCTACATTTATAAAAAATGCAAAATAAAAAATAAATAAATAAAATATTTTAAAAAAAAAAAAACCTTGTAGAAATTCAAATGACAAAATATTCAAAATCGAAATCAATTTTTTACAAACAAAAAACACAGAGAAAAAATTCATAGAGAAAAACCGGAATTGCAACAATTTTTCTTACAACATTTTTCTTGTATGAGGTTTTTTTTTCTTAATCTTGCTGTTGTTGTCTCTTTTTGTGTGTTTTTCTAAAAAAAATGCCTTGATAAAATAATGTATGACTTGCTATTTCATTTTAATGCCATAATTTTAATGGAATTATGCAAATTAATTTTTTTTTATCAAACTACATTATGCTTTTAATATATGTATAGGAACATAATTTGTGGGATGTTATGAATTTGCCAATTGAGCTGTAATGGTATATAAAGTGTTGAAGGGTTGGTGGATTTCTGCATAGTACAGCTATTTTCGAGACCTACAGATTTCACTAATTAATTTTGACATAATTCATTTCTGATTCAAATTACTTAAAGGCTTTGTTTTTCACGTCAAATTTGTTTTAGCGTAACAAACATATACAGTCGAGCAAATGTGGTATTTTAAGTTACTCAAAAGTGAGATTAGAGACTATATTCTTATTTGTATAAAAAAACCGGATTAACAAGACTGTGACAGGATTAAAGAAAATTTGAAAAGGCTACCTGTCAAGCCTGCTCTTTCACTAAGTTTTGTTTTTTTTGAGAGTCACAATGATTATACAGTTGCTAAATGTCATGAATGATCTCACTTTTGAAAAACACTATCAAAGTTTCTAAAATTACTTTTGCCGTACATTAAAGGGATCATTTAACTATAACGCAGGTCATCAATGATCGCGAAATTGGAATGACCAACTTGTATAGAAAAAATTAACAAATGAAACTTACAATATATTTAATTTACTGACTCGGCTGTACTTCACCAAATTAATGACTCTTAAATTTTGTATTTAACAAAAACTTTAAATTTTATTTCAAAAATTATAACTTTCCGCATAAAAGGCTCATTATAACCTATAATTACCTGGAATTAAAATTTTCGATTCAATAATAATAATTTTTAATTTTCCGATTTGATAAATTAAATCATTTATCTTTGTTTGCGTTTTTAGTTTTCTACAAAACTTTGTTGACTGGTTATTTTTAATATTTGTAAAGTAGAAGTAGGTTGCTATAAATTTTATTATTAATTTAAAATAAAAAATAAAACAAAAATAAAAAAAATAAATAAATAAGAAATCCAAGTCTATTGTCTTGTCCATTAGAATTCCAACTTACAAAAACAACACATTTTTGTTGACCTCTTTGTATAAAAAATGACACAACACTAGAGTCAAAAAAATTTTTTTTAATTTTTAAAATATGATTGCATTTTGTAACAGTAGTGGCACAGTTATTGGAAATTACATTAACATAATCTATTTTAATGAGTTGCTTGTCTTTGATTTTGGTTGCTAGATTGCGAATAGTAGCACATAAATCCCATAATATAGTTTTATGTACTCATTATATGTTTGGGAAACTTGAAAGATAAGTTTGTGAACAAAAAAAAAAATTTTATGATTTTTTAAGCATTAAGATAGTAGATATTTTTTTTTTATTGAATATTTTTAAATATTTCGTGGTAAATTAAAATGAATCGTGATTTTTAATGAATTTATGTTTCTTTTTTTTTATTGTTATTTTGTATAGGAAATTGACTAAAGGGCTTAAGGAAATTAATTATGAGTTCCGTTCGATTTATATTTTTGTATTTTTTTAATTATTAAATAAGATTAGAAGAAATAATTTTGAATATATTCAAAATAAATAATAAAAAAATAGTTAATTTTAATGGTTTAATGATTCTGATATAAAATTTTCATGCTAATTCATAGAATGAAATCCAGTTGTATATTGATGTATTCAATGTGATAGTGGTATTCATTACAGAAACTATAAAAGTCATCGATTTTTTATGGATTACAGAAAATTTCACTTCAAAATTAAAGGTAATTTTTAAATATTTTCGATTCAAATTAAAAAAAAAATTTAAGCAACTTACATGTTTAAGTCCAAAATTTTATAAGATGGTCTATATTTCTTGAAATTTGGAGTCCCAATGTGATAAAAATTTTATTATTTTAAGCAAAAGACTTTGCCAAATAATGTTTTCTCGATTTAATATATAGCTTCTGAAAAAACGAAGTGATTTCTCGAACTGTTAAAGTCTTTTAAATAAAAAAAATCCGCACTATGACACGAATGCGTTTCTATATTTACAAATGGGTTTTCTGGTTAAACTAGACAACTTTGAGATTTTCTACACAAATTTTTGTTAATTTGACTCTAATAATGATAGTATACCTAACGTGACATTGTGACAAACACTATTATATTAATTAAATTAACAAAATTTTAATTAAATAAAATTTTAAATTAAAAATACTGTAAAAACTGTGAAAATTGCTACTAAAATTATTCAATTTTCAAGAATCTTTTTGTTTTCGAATGTGAAGCAGAAAAGATCATGTATAAGACAAGATACGAGTTATAGACAAGGCACTTCTTCAGAGCTAAATTAATGACTGCATTCAGCATACTTAAACGACTTAATGTATACAGTGTACAGCATATTTGCATTACTTAATGGTGGTTATTTTGGTATTTTAATGAAATTCTTAGAGACAAGTTATTAGAAACTTTATTGTTTATTGCTAAAGCAATGTCATTTATTTCAAGACATCAAAAATAATTTTTATATTAATATTTTTTTTTGTTTCTCTCACATAGAAGATCAAAATACATTTTATTTAATTTTATCACAATTAAATGCCTACATCATTCATTTGTCGTCATTTTTATCTTGATTTTATTATAAATTTTATTTGAAAAAAAAAAAAAATTTTGTTTATAAAAAAATTCCTTTAATAAAAAATATTTTAAAAAAGAAACAAAAATTTCATATGGATGAAATATCAAAGATTAGAATTTTTCAATTTCAATTCTTTTTTAAAATCAAAGAAGAAAAAGGATTTTTTCTTTGATTTCTTCAAAAGTTCATAAGTAAAACGAAAATTTTTTTCTTTATTCGCTCATTGAGAATTTTAAAGAAAAGAAATTTGAAAATTCAAAAATATTTTTTATGATGAATTGTTATTCATACAGCATTTTTTAATGACAAAAAATATGAAAAATAATCGAGGTTATAAGGTTTTTTTTTTTGATTTTTTGAAATTTTATTAAAATTCTTAACCCCTTTTTTTGAAATATTCTTAGAGTTATCTACTAGGTACATAAAATTTCCAGAATTTAAACTTAATAATTCATTTTAAATGTCTTTTCTTTAGATTTTTTACAGCCTTTCTTTCTTGGAAAATCAACACCGCCAATTCAAATCCTTATTTTGTGTTATATAGAAAATTTAAGCGAAAAGTGTATTTATAATTTCTGTATAACAAAAAACGAGTCCTTTTCAACTTTATGTTCACATTTCTTTTGGATATTTTCTTTAAATTTTTAAAATTTATCTTTAGAAATTTATTATTTACTCCTTTTCTTGTACATTTGTTTACATTTAGTGTGTATGTGTATACATACACGTGTATATATAAATAGTACTTGTATTTGTATATACCTACTTTAATAATAATTTCTTTTGCAAAATAATTCAACTGTGAAAATATTTCATTTTAAGGTGAAACAAAAAACACAAACACAAAATCAAAACAAAGAAAATCAACGCGGAGTAAAAAGTGTATGCTCTCTCTCTCTCATTTAACATAAAAATAATGTTGAAAATCATAAAATCAGAAACACAAAAAACGAAGAAAATACAAAATTTTTTAATCAAAGTCAAAAAATAATCTGGAACCAGCATGAATATTAATTAAAACAAGTCCTTAAAATTAATTTCCTCCATTGCAAACAACAAAAAAACAAAACACAATACAATTGAAGAGCCGGGAGATGGAATAGAGAGTAAAAGAAAGAGAGTGAGTGCAAAAAATGTGAGAAAAATATTTATTATTAAAAATATTACTCTTATATTATAATTTATAAAGAGAGAATATTACAAATGGAATAAAGGATGTTGTAGTGGCAAGTCGCAACTCTAAACAGCACAAACATTTTGTGTTTTTTTCTTATTTTCATAATATTTTTTGATATAAAAAATATCAAGGATATAAATTAAATTTTTGTTACTTTGACTGTTTTGGCTTTTAACAATATATTGTTAAAATTTCTTTATAATTTAGTGAGTGTTAGAAGGTAAACACGACTTATTTTCTCTAAAATAAATTTTCAAGTATTTTTTATATGAAAACATTTTCCTTTTTTCGCTGTTTTGTTTTTGGAAAGAGGGAGACATAATTTAGCTTTTAATTGAACATAGATTTTCCAAAAAAAAAAAGGAAAAGAGATGGCAAATGGGCTGTTGGTTGGTATGGCATAGATATATAAGTGAACGAGATGAATAAGGTATATATTTGAGTTTTCTGTTTCTTTTTTTTGTTATTCTAAAATAAATTTACTTGAATAATACAATTTTTTTGCTTCTGAAAGCTTTGTTTATTGTCTTGAGAAAATTATTTAGATTTTTTGTTTTTTTCTTGTTTCTGTCTTGTTTTTTATTTTTTTTTTTGAAGAAGTCACAAGATGTGTTCTCTAATAATTTTATTTTTCCTATTTTTTTTATCAAATGAATTTCAAAGCATATGGTAGTGGATAATGAGTATTGTAGGTATACCAGAAAAGAGTATAGTAATTTGAATATGACATGAAGTTCTTCTTAAGTGAGAATTTCGTTTAGAATAACGGTGGTGGTAGTTGTGAATGTGAACAGCTACAATTGTAATTCGAAATTCGCGGTATCATATTGCGTTTATACGAGTAAATTTTATCATGATTTTAAGTATTCCCATATTTATATTTTATTTAATTATTTACAAATTGAGTACTTATACCAATATGAATAGTCCCGAGCTTTTTTTCGTATGAAATTGTTAAGAAATGTCACAAAAAATTCAAAATTATTAAAAGTTTTAGGCTACAAACATAACTGTTATATCTTAATTTAAGTCTTCATTAGTATACGATTTACGAATTTAAAGAAATTATGACTTAAATTCAAGAATCAGTGGTTCGAATTTCAAATTCAAAATTGTTTATGTGCAACAAGCATTTGTTATAATGGCACGATTTTTGTCTTGAGAAAATTATTTTACTAGCACTGATACACTCGTGTCATGGGCCCATCTGATTCGTTGAATTTTTTTATTCATAAAATTATTCAGAAAGTACCCGAAAATTATTCAAGACAAGTATTGTTCTCTATTTGACAATTTTTAAATGTGTCACAATTTTTTACTTTTTCCTTTTTTTTGGAGATATTATTAATTTTGTCTACCATTATAATGAATTTTTTTTTCTGTTTTTGAGAAAAATTTTTCCATATTTTTCTTTTTTTTTCGGGCATTAAATGGAGCATCACTGTCTGTTGTGCGTATATATGTATTGTGTACTGACGTGCAAGTGAATGTAATAAAAGTAACCTGGTTACAAAGAGTAAATAATATCATTTTAAGTCAATTAATTAAGTGTTCTACATTCTTATATATATATGTATGTTATGTAAGTTGTGTATACAATGTATAAGTGTATACACATAAGGTGAAAAAATTCGTGAAAACTGAAAAATAACGTGAAATTTTTTGTTTTATTATGCTTTTTTTTTCACTTTAAAAATATTGCAGGAAACCAAAATATTTTCTCAATAAGAAATTTCTCTAAATCCTTTGATGATTTATATATACACAAAAGTTTTCAGTTTCTTTGATGATTTTTGAGAAATCTTCATGGATTGGGGTTTAACTTTGTTTTACTAACAATAATAAAGAAAATTTTTTTTTTTAAATTTTTTATAAAACTTTAATTGGCTCTTTTTTTTTGATTAATTGCAAAAAGTGGTGGTTATAAAATAAATAACGGTAAATTATGATATTATTTTTTGATAAGTTTCCTTTGAACTTAGTCTTCGTTTTTTAAAATGACTAAAGTTATAAAATGGCGAAAATTTAACAATTTTGGATTACTTATTGAACGAAGTGGAGGAATGGGAAGCGTACATACTTAAAAATAATTTGTTAAGAGAAAAGTTGCAGTTTTTGTATAGAAATTTTGGGACAGGGTTTTATAACCAAACACAATTTATCGTATAAGTAGTTTATGTTTAAAATTTCACATTTTTCTTTGGAAACTTTCAAAAAATTATTAGAAGCAATGGATTTGATTAGTATTCTAAAATAGAATGTAAGAATGACATACTTCTAGAAATTCATTTTACAACTTCAACTGCAAAAAAGCTTTGGCCTATAACCCGATAAATTGGACTGTTCAAATAACAATTAAAACTAATGACTACAAAAACTAAAATTACATGTGTATGCAGTGATAATTCACAATATGCAGTCATAAATCATTTTAAAACTTTTACAAAACTCCCGATATAGTTTCTAAAATTTATTTTCTAAATTTTCGGTTCATACGTAAGATTTTATGCATAAATTTTATTAAACCCAGTTTTAATTTCTCCATCTTTCAACATGTAATAAACTTGTAACAATACTTCCTTAAAATAAGGTCGCCATAAATTTTATTGCTATCTCATTATCGAAAAATGTTTTAAGTTTTTTGGAAAACCTTTCTTTTATTGCATATCTTAATCAAAATTCAAACTATATTATAATTAATTTTATTAAAATTTTTTTTGTTAACATTTTTTTAATATATCAAAAAATGACATTAAACAAGAATTTATTACAGTGATTGTCAACTATTAAAATATGCTCTGTATACCTGCTCCAATGTTGAAATATATACAAACAAACTTACCTAGAACATAAAAATATTGTTCGGGTTCACCATAGGTACCCTAAGCTTTTTATAAACTAAGTTTTTTATAAAGAGTATGCATGCATAAAATTTAAGAATAAATTTTATATCAAATGTCATTTATAATATTAGTCATAACATAAAAATGCCTTTAACTAAATATGTACAATGAAATCAATGAGTAAACCGTCCATATGCCAACAAAGACTGGAGCAAAATTAGTTTTATGTTATTCAAAAATAAGAAGAAAAAAAAACAGAGACCAGTCATTATCATGACTCAACCTAAAGCATAAGAACATTATGAGGCAAAAAAAAAATGGTTAAATCTTAAATTTTTTTTCTGTGTATTTTAGGGATTTTCTAACACACACCATTTACTGTACAATAAAGCTGGTACATTAAATGATAAAAAAAAGTTTAACCTTCAACGTTTAAAATGAATGTTTTTTTTTGGATTCTTCTCTTCTCCAGTTTCTGAGAATGATGGTATGGAAAACCAGTTTCTCTTTACATCCACGGTTACGTGTTATCTTTTATTATTAACTCACTAGGTAATAAAATTCAACGAGAATTTTGTAAAAAAAAAAAATAAAAACTATAAAAGTCATTTTTAATACTAAAATCACATACATATTTCGGATGAGAAAGCAATACTATGGCATTGCGAGAAAAAAATTCTGCCTTTTTTTTTTTTTCCTCAAAATTTTTTAATTTTTATGTCACAGTCGTTATAAAATTTCCCTAATGAAAGTTTTTACTGTGTCACATATACAGTTATAATAATAATGTTATGGAAGGAAAGCGTATTGTTTCGGTATTAAATAAAAAAAAATTTAGTTTTAGTTTTTAAAATATTTAAAATATTGAATTTTTTAAAATGTGATGACCTTGTCTTCAAAAGTATTATAAAAAAATTTGTTAGATATATGTCCTTAATCACATCAATAGTTGAGCAAGAATGAAAACGATGGATCGATCGGCTGTGTTCGATTCATTAGGATCTGATTAACAGTTTGATTGTATGGTGGTTGAATATTCTGTTGCGAGAAGAGACACATGTCAACTCGCTCAATATTGTGGGAAAACTGTCATAAGAAAAACGAAATTCTGGGAACGGAGTTATTTCTGAAATCCTCAATTTTAAGTTGACAAGAAAAATTAGCATCAAGTAGAAGGTTTGTAAAGGATTCTATTGTTCTAAAGCGGAATACTAGAAACATCCCTAAGGGTTTCGATGTACTATTACCTTGTTATCTGTAATGCACAATACATTTAAAAATTTTGTCATTATTTGCAATATTATGTGCTCCTGAACTTTTTTATTTAATCATTTAAATTTTCAATTTAAAATAATCTTTAACTTAACAACGGTAACACTTTCTTATTTTATTATTTTCTCTTTTTTTAAACCATTTTTCTTCTCCGTTTTCTTCTTTCTCAATAAAAAAGAATACCAGAAGTTTAAAAACATTATTAATAAAATATTGCACCCAAAAACATGACCGTAATCATCAGCTTAACGAAAAACCAAAAAAAATAAAAACGGTAATAAAATAAAAGTAAAAAAAATAAGTAAAAAGAACAAAAGTGAAAGAGAAAAAAAATATTTAAAATGGAGTTTAAATTAATTAGTCAACTCTTAAGAAAATCTCTTATCTCTGATCAAAGATTAGAAATTATAGAGAGAAGAAAAGAGTAAAAGAAAATAAAAGGGTTTTTATTTTTATTGTCTCGTAATTGGATTTTTTATTTCATTTTCTGGGACATTTTAGTGGAGAACAAGTAAAACAGAAGATATTCGAAAAAATAAAAATGCAAGAAAAAAAAATAAACAGAAGGAAGAAGGAAAGAAGACTTATGCCTCATCAGCAGAAAAATTATACAAAAAAAATTTATGTAGGTCATCTTTATAAAATTGATGAGCTACTGCTTATATTCAAAGGCTTCTCTTTCAAGAAATTAAAGATGATGAAAAATATTATGAAGCATATAAGAAAACAAAAATTTTTTGGAGAGGGATTCCAAGAGAAAACACAAATTAAAGAAACCCAGAATAACCAATTTAAAAAAAACATAAAAAAAAAAAACAATATTTTAAATTTTGAGATCAATGTCAGGTATGAGTTAAAGTGATGGCTCTTATTGAAGTTGACTGATTTTCTCAAAAATTCTTCTTATTTCGTTCTTCTTTTAATGATAAATTACTTTAAATGGTTCATTGTCTTGTTGGATTTCTGCGTTTTTTTTTTCAAAAATATTAAAAAAAAAATGTTCAAGTTTCATTTTTTTTTTCCTTTTTCCATTTTGAATTTTGTGTGCTCAGTAATATTTTATGAACCTAACGAACTACAAAAACGTACTTTACAAAAAATAATAAAAATAAGAAAAACAGAAAGAAAAAAAAAGGGTTAAATAATCTTAAAAGAATCTTAAAAAATTTTTCAAAGGGTCAAATTTTGTTTTCCGCTTTTTACTTTGGAAATTTTTTTTTTTTTGAAATTTTTCTTTTATTACTTTTTAAGGTTATAAATGAAGGGTCTAGTTAAAAGGTCATTTTTAACTTGATAAATCATTGGAAATCTAATTGACAATATAAAATCTGTCATTTTTTGGAGAAAATGAAAATAAAAAGGAAAAAACACATTGGATTTCTTTTATTTTCATTCTCTACATAAATTTTATTAATCAACAGGTGAAAATTATTTTTGTATTTTTTCTTAAAATTTTTATTACAATGAGAACTTTTCTCAAAAGAACAATTACAATTTTTTTTGAATGGAATCATAAAAATACCAAAAATTATTCCATAGAATTTTTTTATTAAAGAAAAACTAAAAATTAAAATTAAAGATTCTGATGAATTTTTTTTTTAAGAAATATTTAAAGGCAAAAGCAAGTTTATATTACAACATTTTAACTGAACTCCTCATTATTAAGAAAAGATGTATTTGATAAATAGTAAATTGTTGCTTGTATACGGGGTAACTCAAGCCATGTATGTATAGTGCATCTTATATCAGTTCATTATGACCAATAAAAAGACACAAATTTGCAACTATTTAGATACTATACCTCAATTGGCGAGGAGGGGAGCTAACACACCTGCCCTAGGGCCGAATCACTTCTGTTGAATCGGACCACATACTATTCATTGGGAATTAAGAAAGGAATCAGGGAGTCGGAGCGTTGGAGAAGTCTTCCGGGGCTCATGCAGACTAAAGAGCTTCCAGGAGATTATAACCAGAAGCGTTTTAAGAAATTTATAGGAATGGGCAAAAATACTGAGGTGAATCTTTTCGGCTGGGCCTGGAAAAACTGGACACTTGCAGTTCCTGTAAGGAAGATAGGGAAATTTCAGTACAAATTTTTGGAAACGTGTGTTGCTATCATTTGCAAGAGAAAGAAAATACTGGGAGACTTCAGTCTAACAACGACGCAGTTGCGGTCCTTCTCGCCTGACAAATTGTTCGAGTGCACGCACTCTGGGAGTGGGCAGACAAAATACAGACCGGTTTTACAAATCTACAATCTAAAATCTCACTAAATATTACGTTAATCGAATCATTAACTCAGTAAATATCACGTTAATGAATTTTATTGCAAAACGGGAACCAATATTAATTGAACACTTATAGTAAAATTTTCAATATGACAATTCCTGAGCAATGGGTATCTTAACATACTAAAGAAATCTTCAAATTATCTTTAACAGTCTATTGTATAAAGAAATTATTTACTAATCACTTCAAAATCCTTCCACTTTCAAGTTTTCTAAATAATTATTATTTAGCTTGAATCTCATATAGAAATGAAAATTTAATTTAAATACTCTCCCCCTATACCACCTAACTAATTTAAATTTCTTTTAAATAATAATTACAAATACCATACATGAATTCATAATTAATTAAGTATATATGTGTATGTATGTGTAAATAATGAGTAATGAATTGTATTTAAAATATAATATGAGAATACCATCAATTAATATAAAGGATTTGAAACAAATGTTATTTATTATACAACTGTTTCATAAATTATTTATTTTTTGATTTTGTGTTTTTATTTTTTTCTTTATTATGATTTTGATTTATTATAATTAATTTTAATATTTATAATAAATTTAATTAAAAATCTTATATAGTTAAAGAGCCCCTTCTCTTAATCCTTTTTAATATACTAAACTCTTTTTTTTTTTTTAATTGTTATTATTATCCTTTCTTCTTCCTTGAATATTTATGAAGTTTTACTTATACGAGTTATTATTCTAGTATGAGTCTTTGTGGTATACATACATACATATTTCATTTTATTTTTAAATAATTTATTAATCAATTATTTTAGAAAATTATGTCATAAAATATCAAATTAAATTATTTTTCATGTACTTCATGTTACAAAATTAAAATTGACAGGTAACAAGTTAAAATATTAAATATGTTAATAAAAGTATGTATGTACGTATATGGATGTGAAATAATTAACATTATATCCTTATGATTATTTGATTGTATGAGTAGATTTCTGTATTTGCTTAAATGGAAATCAAATTATGTATGTGCATATATAAGTACACAAAATATTTTTAATTTGATTTTGGTATTTCAATAATTAACACAATAATTAATCATAAAAATAAAACATGAAAAAATTTTTATTTATTTAAATGTAGAAGCACAATTAATTTGTTTATGCATTATGTACGGACATATGTATATATATACATATATGAAAATAATTAATTAGAATTCGAATAAGTTGTGTATTAAAATTTATATGCATGCATGCTATTTACTGTCCAGCTGTACATACAGGGAAGTATGTACATTTACCTATTTGAATATCAATAATCAAACTTTAAATAATTGTGACAGAAACCGAATTGTCTAATTAAATTTCTATGAAACGGTAAAAAGGGGGTGGGGCGGGGGGGCGAATAATAAGCTTAAGAAATGAAAACTTAAATCAAACTAACAATAATAATTACATGTGCGTGTATGTATATTAAGTATGTATATCAAATAATGATGAGTATCAATCTATTATATAAATATTATATTATGTTTTAGGTGTATTTAATAATTCAATATGACAATAATAAATTGATTTCTCCTTCTATTTCTTTTTTTTTTTGTTTTTCCATTTTTTATATTTTCCTGACACGCAAATTGAAATTCAACAATATTATAAGTAGAGAATATAAACAGTATATTTTACACAATATTATATGGTATAGATGAATATGTTTATACATATATAGAATATACACACACATATACGCAATTATAATAAATATTATTATCAAAATTAATATACCAAAAATATCTAAATACTATTAAAACGCCAACCCAAACATTATTATTATAATAAAGTAAAAAAAATTAATTTAATTTTCAGCATATTATTTTTGAGTTGAGAAAAAAAGAACAATGAGTTAAGTAAAGTACGTATACTTAGAATGCTTATTATTTACATTTAAGCACTTATCACACATTAGACGCATCGCAATACTTAAATTTTGTTTTCATAAAAGAAGAGAATCATTGTTTTTGAAAAATTTTGAATTGAGAACTGACAAACTCTCATTAAAGGTTCTTTATATTTATAGTTGTAATTTTTTCTTATTTTTCTCTTCAAGCCATTTAAATTATTGTTGACATATATATTTGGACTCGTAACAAAATTGGCAATAAATACACAAATTCGATGTTCATTTATGTAAAATTCTGAAGATTAATTGCTTGAATTAGCATTAAGATATTGCAAAAAATTCGAAATCAAATTTAATTAAAAAACAAAAATTCACTTCCAATGATAAATGTGAGCAGTTTTAAATAATTGATATTATAATAAGTTCTTTACTTACTCACTATAATTCTGTATAACTCAAGGAAACATGTGTTATATCTATAATTTAAATGTATATAATATGTATATAAGAGCTACAAAGATAATATAAATGACGTAATTTCAATTACCATCATATAGAAACGTGAGATACTAATTTTTTTTAAAGTAATAAGAATGAAGAAGTTTTGCTCATGGCGATACAAATTTTTACGATACGACCAAACAAAATTTGGCTCATTGTTTTTTTTACACAAACACCTCTGAATTATTTCCGAATTGACAACAAAATAATTCGTTGAATAAATGTAAAATTTTATTGATTACATAAGCAGTTTTGGTGATGTAGTTTTGATATTTCGGAAAAAAAAAACTGAATGAATTTTTCTCTTTGGCCTTGAACACAAAACAATGACTTGCTCATATCTA
Source organism: Condylostylus longicornis (assembly GCF_029603195.1). NCBI lineage: Eukaryota > Metazoa > Arthropoda > Insecta > Diptera > Dolichopodidae > Condylostylus > Condylostylus longicornis. Next base: position 6,405,633 of record NW_026577982.1, read on the forward strand.
ACCAATGAAATATTAGAAAAAAAAACGTGACTTTTATTGAATTTTGTTTTGTATTAAAAATTTACGAGGTTTTAACTGGGCTTTTTAATTTAAATTCCTACATACGAGAAATTATTCTTTTATTGCCTTTTAGACTTGATGAAGTCGGTATAACCAATCGGCATGAGCAACATTCATCATTAATATCCAGTCGGCATAACTACTTGCATTATAAAACTGATATGAGCAACCGGCATGACCAATATCCTGTATAAACAGAGGGCTACAACAGTCTTATGGACATGTAAATGCATCATTAGCATGAATTTAGCATCAATCTTAAGATATAACTGCGGTTATACACCCATTGTATAACCCACGTATTACAACCATCCATCCATTAAAATATAACCATCGTATTCGTGTCAGTATAGTGTCGTAAGGTTCCAGAAACAAGTGTGCAAGCCAAACTGTATTAAATTCAATGGTAGATGTGGCTTGGAGTAGCCCGAATAATGCAAATAATTTCTAGCTGGTGCGCTGTGTGGTGATAGTCGTTTTACCTCAAATACACGATGCAACTCTACATAGTAAAAAAAAGCTTGGCCAACGATTTATTGGCTTATCTCCGATCCATTCCGGGAGAAAACTTGTCATATACAACGCTACAGCTTCGTCCTTTTGTGAAACATTGGTTTGATCACGCCCTATACTCGAGAGTTTTTTCCTTTTTTAATAAACTGTTCCCTAATTATATTTCTTTTTCTTTTTAAATACTATGCCTTATTGGATTATTTTGTTTTCATTTAATATCAAACTTATCTTTTTTCTAAGATATAATTATCCTTTCCAAGACTACCCTTAAGTAACAATAAAAATGTTAGTAACACAAATTTTATATTAGAGAACCTTTTTTCTTTTCAATTCTTCAAATTCTCATAATTTATGGTTATTAATTTACTATTCGTATATAATTAGAAATATAAAAGTATATAAGGAATAGTGAAAGTTTTCCTTTTATTTTCTTTTAAGAGAAAAATACTAATCCTTCATTTAGAGTTTTTTTATTTTACATTGTCTTGGCCATTTCTAAAGGATATCATCAATTTTTCGTTCTATAAGTTGGTTATAAAAAGGAAAAGTATAATAGAGTGGAAAAGTTTTCTTTTACTTTTTCTTATTAACTTGAAATTTTAGCCTTGACACAAAAAAATTTCTTGCCTTTATTTTAATAAAGTGTGCTGTTATGACCATTAGTAAAAGATATTTAGTTTCATAACAATAAGGAAAGGAGACGATTTGAATTTGCCAGAGAGATTTTTATAAATTAATTGGAATTTTAGTTTATAATGCCAAAATTTTTTAAAAGCAATCCCTCCAAGTCCACTAATACTTCTAATAAGAGTTCATGATATAAGAATTTTTTACATATTTCGTATTCTAAGACTATAATTTGAAATTCTAGTAGCTTCTCAAATTAATTGCAAAATTCATTATTAAAATTTAAAGATTTCAATCGACTACGAAAACTGGAGAAAGCACATTTTCTAAAGCACATTTTCGGCTATATGAACAAAGAAATCAGTTCTTGCCCCAGAGAAAATTAAAAATGTCACCAAATCAAAGTTTTATCTGAATTAACTCTGAATTCTGATAGATTCCTTGAAGATGTTCTCACCCATTTCCAATGCAATTAAATTTGGCTTCCACAATAATGGTAGTATGGCTGAAATAAAGAAAAGAAGACCCCTAACAATGAAGAGAACAAAACACCACACACTCAATTTTAATTTTCGAAATCCTAGAGTATCTAAAAGAATTTTCTCTCAATTTTAAACTAACTTCCTTAATTTGTACTTAATGAGGAATCGGGGTGAGTTATTACAAATTATATTTACAATTATTTATAAAGGTATGCTAGTTAGGCTTGTGCCTGTATTCAATTTCAAAAATTAATTTATAATAATGAACACTAAATTTTCTTAACTTAATAATTTAGCTAATTCTATATTTACCCAAGGAAAGAAGTAAAAATGATGGGGAAACAATAAGTAGAACAGAAATAGGAAATTAAAGAAGAAGGATATGATAAAAACACACGCACAGAAAAAAAAGCAAAAAAAAAGAAACGTTTTTATCTTACTTTTCCTTGTTTTTCCTTCTTTTCCTTTTCTACTAACTGCCTATGCCTTGTTAATGTTTAATCGGAATGATATTCGAAGAATGATTCCATAGAAGAATAATTCGTATCTATACGCATGTATAAGAACAGGTAAAACAAGAGAAGGATAAAAACGCAAATAAAACAAATTGAATTAGGAAATCTTAAAACAAGGTGCTTCTAAATGAATGAAGATATAAATGAAATTAGTTAGAGAAGGTTAGAAGCAAACAGCCGTAAAGAATAAAGTGTGGAAAAAAAAAGTATAAAGAGAGAAAGAAGAATTTCATATTATCCGTTACGTTTTTATTGTTGTTTAGGTCATAGAACTTTTTTTATAGGCAATTTGGATATTTTCAGGTCATTCAGAAATCTTACTAAAATGTAAGGTCCTTGAAGAATGAAATATAAAAATTGAATACATACAAAAAGTATGTGAATTTGAGAATAGAAAAAAAAATTTATGATATCCTTTTCAAATGATATTTCACTTTTCTTGTTTTCTTGTCCTTGACATGATTGATTTTTAAGATAAAGAGGATAACAATAAAATAGTAATGTTTGTTTAGAAAAACACAAATAAGAAACGAAATAAAAATATTTTTTGAGTAAAGATTTTTCCATTTTCAAGGCGATTTTTGGTTTTGGAAAGTATGCGGAGGGCTTTTGAAAAAATCATTTTAATAATTAAAAAGGAATTCTCACAATATTGTGCTTTCTTATCAGTTACAGTACGAAAAATATTGGGATATAAGCAATTTGCTTATATTGGACACCAATTAATGGGCTTATTTATCAAAATCAATTTGTTGTCAAACTTTTAAATTCTAAGCCGAGATTTACAGCGTGTAATAGAATTCTACTAAAACGATATCTTATCCTGATCGCACCGATAATCATGAGATAACGATCTCTATAATTTTTCTTGCCAGCTTCGGCCTTATTTGCAGAAACGGCGTTTTATGTGATGAAATCAATATGTACACGAACGACAACAAAATGCTTCCTTTCCCGAGTATAATAGACTGTGTGCAGTATTCTGTGCAGTATTCTGTGGATTGATCTAGTTTATTTTGCAATAGTTACAAGGACATTTTACCAGTTTAAATTAGATTTTCAAAATCGGGGTTCAGTATGACGGTTTATTTAACAATAAAAGCTTAATATAAGCTTTAGATGAAAAAAGGACGCTATACTTGTGCTTAATAAAATATGTTCCATATAGGTTAAAGGAACATAATTTTCTCAATCTTTCTCGAATTTCTCGAAATCCAAAGCAATTAAATCCTTAAACATATTATAATAATCGTTTCTAATTTAGCCTCAAATATTCCCTACAATTTATTTTTAACATAATTTTCTCTTTCACAATATTAAACGTAAATTTAACTATAAAAACTTTCATTTAGTATTCAAAATCATAAATTAGTTAATGGAATATGAACAATATTATTGTTATCGTGACAATTTGATTCTATAGTTAAATAAAATTTTTCTTGTGTAGGTGCGATGATTGATGATGTCCTTATATTATACAAATAATATTTTCATAGCATGTTATTTATCATGATGTGCTGACATTATTAAAGCATGGTCATTATTTATTACCATTATTATTAATCATCACATTATATTTAATATTATTTATCATAGTATGTGTATATAGCATGTTATTATTATTAAAACAACTAATTTGATTGGACATCTGTAACTAAAAATTTAATTGTCTATTTTAAATGCATGTGAATTATGGAAAATTAATGTAATTTTAATAAAAAAAAAAACAAAAATAATTAAGATATGATTTATTTCAAAAAATATGTTACGTTAACACAATTAATAATGTGTTCATTCATATATAGGATATGGGAAAAGAAATTTAAGAATTGAAATCTATATCGTTCCGTTGAATTGCTTTAAATGGATTATATATTATATTTATTTATTAAGACTTCGTATAGTTTACATTTTATTAAAATTTTTCTGCATACATTCCAATATTAAAACTTCCTTATTACGATCTTCAGTCTGTCCGCGTATAGTCGTATAGTCATATTGGCTTTCTCATATAAGCAGTACATTTTTACGTCCGCTATTCCTACATCCGATTACCCTAAAATTGCAGTAACATACTTTAACACAAATAGCCTTTCAATGTATCTTGCATCAACTTTTGGATATTTTGAACAATATTTTTGTACGACTTAGTATAAGCTATGGAAAGTTAATTGTATGTATGTAATTTTATCATATTGAGTTATATATCTATATATATATTTTAATTGATCCAGTTAGTAATAGCCATTCATATTGAAATGCTTAATATTTTACTATCACCCTAAAAGTATGCAATATTACGACATATTGTAATATAATGAAAATTGTGCAAATACAGAATAATTTTTCAAAACTACTTGTCAAGCTGTACCAGAGCTTATCATACTTTCTTTTCATTTAAGAGTTCTCTATGATGCGATGCTAAATACCTGAAAAATTAATCAAAATTAATTTACAAAATTCAATTCACATTAAATATAAAACACAAATACATACATTCCTTAATGCTTATATTCAACGCAACATTATTACTCCCCCGGTTTTATAATTGTCGCTATTATCATTGTAATATTACAAAAAATTTTTCATTTTAACCCTTTTAAAAATGCTAATGAACTATAATATATCAACAATAAATTTGGATTCATTTCATCAGATATACAAAATTCAGAAAAAGAAATGTGCCTATATACATTCAATACAAATCTTTAGATTTATTATAGTCTTAAAATATAGGAAGATTAAGATGTTAATAAATTATTAATACAATGTTAAAGTACACAATATAATCTTAAACTCCAAATTTAAAATTTTTGAATTTCATAAAATTTCTAAAAAAAGAGACTTTTCCCTTTCATCATACAACTCCATTATGAAATTTTATTAACATAAAATTCTAATAATTCATATTGAATCCTAAATTAAAACATTGAGTTTTTTAAATACAGTGAGCGGCGGCGCCTTTTTTGTCAAAAATTTAAAATAATATTTTTGTCATTGCCTTTTTCATTCTCTAAATACACACAATTATATTCATTTATTTTTAAATATTTACAATTACTCCAAGTCAATGTCAATAAGAAAATTTAAAATCCTTTCAAATTGCTTTATTATGCTATTCAACACTATATTAAAATATAATTAGGCATTGAGCTACATATATATAAATTTTAGATAGACTTCCTGATTTCTTGTATAATGGCATGCTAAATAGAAAAAAATTCCAATATTTCATGCTATCATGTCAATGAATGGGTTTGTTCTATTGCCATTTGAACTTTTATTTTTTTTTGTCTTCTCTCAATAATTAATCTCATTACACTCAGAGGAATCAGAAATAGGATTATGTAGTTTTCTTACTAAATATTTTATGTTTTTGTAATTTTTTTTTCAATAATTTTGTGCTGTAAATCTTGTATATTATACTGAAAACTCGCAAGTATAAACTAAAATTAGAAAAAAAAATTTTTTTTTCTAAAATGTCCTAAAAAAATTTGTGTTTCTCTTTTTTTCGAAAAAAGTTCAATAAACTAATAACTCAAGTGATTGGAAATTTTGTTTCCCTTTAGAATTCGTTTCCTGACTGCAATTGTATACAAAATGTTATCCATCGGCATAGCATCAGCATTGCGATTTAATAAAAAATAAGAAGAGCAAAAAAATAGAAAATCAAAAATTTTCATCAATAATACAACGATGACGATGATGACGACGACGACGACAGACGAGTATCAAAAGAGTAAATGAAAGTCTACAGTATAAGTAAATAAATTCACAAAATCAAAATAAACATTTGAGAGTATAGAAGAAGTAAACGAGAGTTCCTTTTTCATGTGGTTGTTGTCGGTTTTCTGTTTTGTTTTTTTAATGTTTAGCTGTTGTTTTTTGTTTTTATTCATGTTATGTAAACAAGACGAACTTTATATACAAAAATTTCATTTAACACCATTTTTCATTTCCTTTTCATTTTGTTGTTTGTTATTGTTATGGTTTATTATTTTTATTTTGAATCATCATCATTGGATTGGATTGCCTTTTTGTTGGTTTCTTTTTGATAAAAAGGGTATAAAGACGTCGTATTACGCATCGGACCAAAATATTCAACAGTTTACTTGGTATACACTCTAAAAAAAATTTTTTTTTTGTGTTTGTGTTTGTGTTTTAGTAATTTTTAATACAATCAATACAGAAACGAAAACGAAAGAAAAAACGAGAATTGATCTCGAGATTTTTTAAAAAATGATTTTTGAATAACTAACTGTAAGAAGCTACTGCAGTCTTAGGAATAATTTTTGGATGTGATAGTAGTTATTCTACAATCAAATTCTATAGTATTTTCTCATTATCACAATGCTATAGCAATAATATACTTTCCTAATTTTATAAGAATCAATAGAAATTTTGTAAAATTATTATTATTAAATGGTTTGTGTCTGTGATAACTGACAACATTAATAAATATGAAATCATTAAGTTCATTTGATTAATAATTGATTATTAATAATTTTCGTTGTTGGAGTTGAGCTACAATGCTACTGATATCAAACTTTGAATTTCAAATCCTAGAAAGTATAGACGTTACAGTACTTTGCAAAATCAAAATAATCAAAGTTAAAATTGGTGGAAAGCAACATCCTAGTCATCGGCTCATTCCTACCATAATTCCTACACTTATGACGAACATCGAAAAGTTCCACCGATCTCAAGTTATTCGAATTCTTCCTAAGACACAACATTTCTTCCTAAGAGAAAAACCGGCGAAACAACGTTCCCTGAAACAAGTTGATGAATAAAAACCACATCTAGAAATTTAAATAGAACGGTAAGGCGCCCAAAAAATCTCGAACTAACTACCATGTATAACTGTTTATAACATTGTGGTCTAATTATAAATTTTAATAGTGAGAAACTGAATTTCTTTCATACTAGATTTCTCTTTAAATTCAATAGAATTTCGCTTTATAGATTTTTTTTTCTAATTTTTGCATTTCGTAAATTTCGACTGATCCTTTTTTTGTATAAGATGAGACCAAATCATGTTGAACGGTTAAACTTGTTCATATTTCTTTTTTTCATGTTGTTTTTGTTATTTATGTCTTTTTTGAATTAACTTGGGAATTGAGAATTTAAATTGAAATTTGAGTGAAATTTCAGATAATTTTCCTTTTTTTTTTGTAATTTTCTGTTTTTTCTTATTTGTTTTCATTTTCTGTTTTTTCTTATTTGTTTTTTTTTAAATCGTGCTCTTGATGAATACTTTTCGGATTAAATAAGTGATAAAGTGCAAGCAATTGTTGCTCAATGCAACAAGAATTAATTTTTTTTTATATTTTATTTACTAATTACTTTTTTTTTTATTATTTAATTTGAATTACAATTGTAAATTAGTGATTTAGCAAAAAGTATCAAGTATAAACAGATCATTTATTGAATATACACTGTTAATGCTAACTTGTTGGGGAATATAGTGAAACAATTAGAAATAGTGGAAGAATGTTTTAAAGAAAATTTAAGAAACTATTATTATTTCTTAATTTAATGTTAAAATAATTATCTTATAATTAGGGAATTTAATCCAATTTTTAATCCAAATCTCATGTTTTTAGTGTTTTTCATTGCCAATAAAGAGAAATTAACCTTATTTATAGAATACAAAAATCACTTAATTTTTTGATGAACAAGTGTTTTAGCTACCGATAGGTGCCTTTAATAAGTAAGAAGAGTTCTTCCTACCTACGGGCCTCAGTTTTTTCATCGTGAATTTGAAAATCGGAATGACTCAATTTGAAGCAATGCAAAAATTATTAAAGGAAACGCACAATTAACTTTAATTACTGAAACTATGTCAGTAATTTAGTTTCTAAACACTAAACAAATTTTAATAAATTTTTAGCCTTGAACTGGTCCGCAAGACTTGAAATTCTCTTCTTTGTTTCAAATTCAATTTGAGTTTGGTCTCAGCTTATACCTTTATTTTAATAAATTTTTGTATAATAACTTCCCTTCTACGCATATGTCAGTGCCATTACTTAAAACTGACAAATAATTTTATTAGTCATATTATATAAGTATGGCAAATTGGATTCATGCCCATTAAAATAAAACTAACATAACATTTTATTAAATAATTTTAAATTAATTGAAATGTAGAAGGGCCTATATGTGGTACACAAAAGATTTAACCAAGTTTAAATAAATTAGATGTCTAGAAAGAATTTTCATTTTAAATTACAAAGAAATTTATTTAATAAATTGAAGAATCAAAAAAAAAACATAAGTATGACTTAAAAAAGCAAAAAGAATAAGAATAAAAAAATTTTATGCAAAAAATTAAAAAAAAATTTTTCTTCAAATCAAAAAAATAGCATTTTTTAATAAGAGGAAATTGTTTTAGATTATGAACTGTAGATGGCACTTGAAATTTTTTATTTTCTTCTTCCACATACTTCAACTGAGTTAAAAATTTCAGAGACTAGTTCTGTACATATTTTATAGTTTACGAGTAACTGATTGAAATATTCAGAACAATCATGAACTTTTCAAAGATTTTTTTTTATTTTTCCTTGTTACAAATTTTATAATGGAAGAAATAATATTTAAAGTTTGTCGTGATTTAATTTTTTTGTGCATATTGCTGAAAAAGTTCATGAACTATTTATGTATTTTGTTAACAATATTGTATAACAACAAATTTGTTTTGAATTGAACAAATTTAGTTTGTTTATTTAGAAATGTTGAAGATCTTAAATATTTTGTTTCTCATATGAATTTTGAGGAATAAAACTTGAAAACACTTGTGAGAATTAAATGTCAATTTCAAGAATAAAAATGTTTTGATCTGGACGTTAATTTACGGTTTTAATAACATAGCAAAAATGGACTAAATACCATGTCTTCCAATGTTATTTCTAACTATATGGCTTTGCACAAAATTTTCATGACCATATTCCTATATAGCAAAATTACAATTAAATTAGATTCCAGTATTACATGTACCTCAGTACCTGTATTATAATCATCAACACGATTTTGTATAGTCAAGTGGATATTCGGACATTTGGCGAATATTTTTTGGCCACTTCAGACATAAATAATTAAGATAGCAGCTAGCCAACATTTTTCATTTCTCTTAACATCCTGAAAAATGCAGCTGAACGATTGAAGTCCAGTAAGCGGACACAATTGGTCTTCCTACTGAACACAAATGCTTGACTTGAACAATTGAAGGCACGCCGATTAAACGGAAATTTAATAAGCGATGATTATAAGCGTGAACCTCTTCAACTAAAATAAGTTGGTCTGGAATCAACCCATGTTGAATTTGAATCATCTTAACTGTAATCATGGTACTATTTAACTATATCTTAGATGCTATATTAAAATTCAAGTTATTGAAATATCGTTCAAGTCCCGTTATTTCACTTTCATTAAATTAATATTTTAATTCATTTTACATATTTTTACTTTAAAATTATTTAAAAAATTTTACAAAATATTTATAAATTTTTAAATATAAAATCTAAATTTTTTTGGTTCAATTTTTAACCACTGCAGATTTGTGGTTTGGTATAGTTAGATAATTACACTGTATCAAAAATATATAAAATTAAAAAAAAAAAATTTTCACTTGAGTACATGCGCTGATAAAAACTTTATCCAATTATGCCAAATTTACACAAATAATTTTGTTTATGGCATTTAACAAAATAGTAAAATTATTTTTTTATTATTCAAATATTCTTAATATATTGAAAGAGAGCAACTTTATTAAAAAAATATTGCCAATTATTTGGCCGGTGTATGTGGTGAAAATTCCAAATAAACGATAATTAGTGAAAATTGATTATAATTTTCATAAAAGAGAAAATTAAAATTTTAGAAATATTTTAGGAAATTTTAGATTTACAAGTATACTACATCAACATGTAACTACATGCAATACCATGCAATATGTATTTAGGTATATGTCAGCATATTTTTCTAATTAAATGCCTAAAATTTTATGTACATAATAGGCTAATAATAGTGGTTTTCCTTAATATTTAATTTCTTTTTTTAAATGCAAGAATAAATTCAAACATTAAAATTTTATTTTATTTCTACACCATGGCTAAAAAAGCCAATTATTCACTTCTAATTCAGTGAACATAATTGTAATGCATTTATTATATTTTATTATAGAGGCAAAATCAAAATAAGGACATTAAATTTAGAATATAACGGGAAACAACACTGAACATCATAAATCATAGCAATGGTAGTCATTTAAAATTTAATGTTTATTAAAGCGCTTGATAACAACTAAGTTTATTTGACTTGAATTGCAGTCTTATTTTTAAGAAATGCCCCTAAAAGTATGCAAAATTTTTCCATATTAAAAAGAAATGCAAAATATAAAATTAAATTAAATTAAACCTGAAAACTTCTAAGTTTAAGTTAGATCTCTTTTGAAATATTCAGAATAATCAAGACAATATTCTAGATACATTTAGGGTTGTATTATTACTTTAGTACTATTACTATTACTAGTGCTATTAATTTTTTTGTAAATATTTAAAATATTTTCTTAGGTGTAATTATAATAGTACTCGTAACACATTTATTAATTAAAAATATTGAAATTTAATTATTTATTTTGAAAAAATTAATTAAAATAATCTAATAATTATGTAAATGCATTAATTATTATGTAACACAACATGTAATTAGTGGTCTTATTTTGTATTTTTAACACCTTGTTACAATAATAAGATTACTTGATTACCATTAATTAGGATAGAGGTGCATATAATTAATATTTAAACAGGAAAGTGTACAAAACAAAAAAAAATCAATTGAAATTTAATCCGATTTCCTCTAAAATTTTTAATTTTCAACTAAGTCTATCGTAATAAATTCAGAAAATTGACTACACTTGCCTATTTAATTCTTATTTTTAATCGTTCGTGCAATTAAACAGCAAAAATTATTAGAAAATTACTTTCTGAATTAGAAAATTTAATCAAAATAGAAAATTTTACAAAATTCATTTTAAACTTAATTATTATTTTCTACAATTCTAATAAAACTTTTAACAATTTTGTAATAATTATACAAATAATTTCTAATTCAGCGAAAATTTTATAATTGTATGCAATTTAACTTTGTTTCAATAACACAAAAAAAAAAATTACAATATTTTTGTAGAAAATAGAAGAATTTAGAAAAAAGAAGGTTTAATTCACAGTACATTTCAGTTGGTTTTGTATATTTGATTACCATAAATTTTATTAGAAACTCCCTCTTCTTGGTAATTAGTTGAAAGCTTCAACGCAATCAAATTTTATCATTGGTCTAAGTGTTGTGGATTATTTTAATTAAAATTGTTCATTTCTTATTCCCTAACGAGATTTTTCAATGCTATTGTAAATAAAGTGATTTTTTATTGTTATGCGAACAGGGCAGACTAGCAAATATTTAAAAATTATTGCATTTTTCAGAATATTTTTAATAACTATTTTAAATATGCTATATAGTAAACATTATGTAATTATTAAAATCTAGCATGTATTTTTGCAACATTTTATTGAAAAATTTAAATTGAGGGTATTATATAATTAGATTAAGGAATTAAAATGTATAAAAATTATTGTTTTGATTACAAAACAAAAAAATTTTAATAATTTGAATTTTTACAGTGAATTTCGCATTATCGGAATGTTAAAAATAGCCTTCTAAATAAAAAGGCTTACGTGAAATTTCATACTATATAATAACTAAAAAATTTATAATGTAATTGAAATTGTAATTATTTTTGTATGAATAATTTTGAATAATATCTATACATAATTATATAAGTAGAACAGTTGTGTATACGTTTATATTCTTTGCAATATTTTGTTAATTTTATTTTAATTGGATGATGATGGTTTGATAGAACTGGAAAAGTATTTAGTATAATTTATTAAATATTGCTCTAATATTCATTAAAAATATCAATTATGTAGATATTTTATTATGTACATATGTATGTATATTATATTAGACAACTATTTGAAATACCATTTTGTGGTATAATATAGAATTTAATAGGATATTTTTTGTCTGTGGTTGAAAATTTTAGTATCTAATTCGCACGATCCGATTATTTTTAATTTTATAGACAAGATTAAAAAAAACTTATGAAAATTACTATTGAAAATTATAATTTTCTAATAAAAAATTCTAATATTTTTATAAATGTCCAGGAATATGTTGTAGTAATCGGTCATAATATTGAGATTGCCGCTTTAAACAGAAAATAATATTAAAGATAATATGCTAGAGTTTGTTGTATATAAATACCTGATTTTTTCTTTGTTATATTTTGTTTTCGAATTAATGGTATTATTGTTTTTAGAGGAGTGTACGTAGTAGCACCCAATTTCGGATGGCAGATAGATTAAGTATTTGTAGAGCGATGCCGGTCTATCTGTCTGCCGGTCTGTCGTTTTACTTATATGCTGATCACATCAAATTTTTTTATAGAAATTTACACCCACGTGTCCTTTGTTAAACGTTACACATTCCTTATGTATTGTTCATTGTCGCGGATTTTAGTGCGATAAAAACGTACAGACTACACAAAATTTTTGAATTTATTATAATTTTTTAATCCAAACTTAATTCCTTCCTTCTTTATGAACTGAATTTTTGCATTTTATAAAGCATAAATGACTAGAAAACTTCTATAATATTAAAGTTTAAGAAAATTTTTGCCAATAAATTCTATTAAAAAATCATAACCAACTTTAAAGTGAAAATACAATTTAATATAATCATTTGTGGGATACCGGAATTGCTACCAATCAAATAAATTAAAAAATATTTACAATGTGTAATAATAGAACATGTTAATTAAATCACCATGATTACAATAATTACTTCACTTATTTTTACTTATTATTTGCAAAATTTATTAAATAATTTTATTATGTAAAATTCATAACTTCTATTTCTTTCTCTTCTTCTTTTTATTGTTTGTTCTTCTTATTTTACATAATAAAGTTTAATTATACTTTGAAACTTATTTTAACGCTTAAAAAAATAACTGTTAATTATAATCCACAATTAAATTTCTAATTGCAAAAAAAGAAAACAAAAATGAAAAGAAAAAATAAAAGAGAGAACCCCCATTTTGTTTTTTTTTTAAATTCTTCCCCTTCGTTGGTTCCACAACAATAATTATTTTCAGTTGATGAAATTCCTAATTTAATTTTATTCTTATATATTTTGTGTGTTTGTTTATACTTATAGTATAAAATGTAAATTTACAATAATATTCTCCTACTTATTTTTAAATTTCATAAACTTACACATAGGTCTATAAATGAACTTAACTCACTTTTATTGAGAGTATTATTGTTATAAGAGAGTATGAGAGTATAAGAGTATAATATAATTGTATAATTATTGTAATAACTACAAAATTATTCAAACTCACACTTTATTATGGTGGTACTTTTTTCACAATTTGTACGAGTAATTTTAACCATGCCCATCATAACCCTCATTTTTGAAAATAAAAGAGAAGAAAAACCTTAATATAAACTTAGTGGAAAATTTTTTAATTCTATTTTTCTATTCTCTGCTCTACATTATTCTTCTATATATTGTAAAATTTCTTTTTGCTAAGAAAATTAGCTAGCTTTTAAGTTAGGTATGAATATTTGCTTTTACATACATAGTGTTGAGGTATAGAGAGGTAGGTATGTGTCTATGTAAATATTTATAAATCGAAAATATACGGTATGCATGTACATTTAAAAAGTAAGAAACAAAAAATTAAAGAAATGAAGGTACATAAAAACAAGTATAAATAAAATAGAAAAAAAAGTATTCACAATAAACTAAATAGGCACCTTATTTGTTTTGAAAAAAAATTCTTTAAAAACAAAAGAGGCAAGGAGAGGAAGAGGGGCGGAAGAGTAAATGGAATAAAATACGATTGTGCCCCATTTATATATGGAGTAAACAATTTTCCTCGTTTTCTTCTTTACCTTTGTACTTCCTTATGAGATTTTATAAATCTTTTGGTGTTTAAAAGTTTATTCAACTTTTTCTATACGACTGTACATTTCCACAAAAAGACGAACGTAATTTAGTTAATATGAAAGTACATTTTTGTATTTAATATTTTGTTACAGAAAGCCTAAATATGCAAATATATATTGGATCGGTTCTATATTATTTTCTAACATTACACTCTTAGAGTATAGTAACAACGCTGCGACGAAGGTTGCGATCCGTTTCTTATTTTGCATTTTATGTTACGTTTGTATAACAGGGTATGTAAAATAATGTAAATTATAAATTTATTGTGTACCTTAATGTTTTATTGCATATAACAAACAAATTAAGAGAAATAAAAAAAAAATATTTTATACTTATATTGTGAATAATTTTTTCTCGCTTCTATGGAAAATTTAATTCAAATTTAATTTTACTTTGAATTTATAATAAATATTGTTTATATATTACAAAAATATTATTTACATGTATGATTGTAATATGGACCTACACATGTGTAAAATTTTTTTTATTTTTTCATTTTTTTTTTTGCAAAAGAAATACGTATATCACTGGGACGTCCTACTTGAATAATAAATGTGAAAATTATTATTTTTCTCATATAAACATTTAAAATATTATTAAATTGAAAATTATTTCTTCAATATATGGTATACTGTCGGATAATAAGGCCAGTTTGGAAAGGAATGCCCCGCAAAAATTACAAAAAGACTTCGTGCATTTACTGAGCCTGATGTAAATTATTACCATTATGAAAAATCGAGCAGCAGACATAATGTACCTTCCATATCTTGTTGTAATTCAATTTTTTTTTGAATATGAGATTTCAAGAAAATTTTACCACAGAGCGGGCTGAAGAATTTTTTACTCCCTTTGCTTAAAACCGTAGAAATTTCTGTAATTCTTATTAAAATACTCTTAATCTCCTTGCTTAAACTCGTATAGATCTTTTTGTAATTCTTATTAGAATTTACACAGCTCTAAACCTAAACGCCTGAAAAATTACAGTATAACAGCCGTAATAAGCCACATCATTGAAAGCATTGTTACGAAATTGCAACGAAATTATCTCGCCTCAAATGGACTACTAGATCATATTCTCCTTTACGTTAAACATTTCTTTACGAAATTTCAAAAACTTTCTGGATTTAATTTGTTATTTTAATTATTTTTGAAATTTTTCCTTGTGCCTTTTTATCTCGAAGTATTATACACTAATATTTTTTTTAAAGTCGTTCTTTTCTCAAGAAGTCTTAGAAAAATGAAATTTAAAGTAGATTTTTTGCACTTTATATTTTATTTTACCAAATCTACGATCACACACAGTAATGATTTTGATGTAAGGAAAAATATGTTATTACTTAAGTACATAAATATATATATATACCGATAGTATATATATATATATAATTTGTACATAAAGTTTTGACTCTTGTGTCCTTGTATGGGAATAAGTACAAATATGATATAAGACTGAAACAATAAAACGGAAGAAAATAAGGAAAATTGTCTGATTTTTTAAAATGAAAGAGAAAAAAAAACAAGGAAGTTCTTTAATTGGCCCTGGTACTCGTTGTTTGGAGAAATCTATAATGTATATACATACTTGTGTAAAATTTAAAGTTAAATAAAATTTTTCCAATTTTTATACTCCAAATAATATTAAATTGTTAGCTCAGGTTCAGTGTTGTTGTTTTTGTTATATAAACAAACACAAGACGTAAATAAAAAGAAAGTCAGAGTTTCTTTCAGGAGACAACAAAAGTACATATATACATACGTATATGAAAGGACAAAGAAGGAAAAAAAAAAGTAAAAACAATTACACACGTGGGACGTATTTATTAAAAGGAAAATTTAAAAAAAAAAATAATATGGATAAGTATAAAAGGAAAATTAAATGTAAATTGGAATTTAAAAATTTTCAGTTAATAATATAAAGTTTGTCCTTTAAAGATTTAATAAAAGCTGCTCAATATATACATTTACATATACATACATATACATACGTACATACACTCGTATATGAGAGTATTATGAATTTTATAAAATTTAAAAATAAATTTTATTAAGTAATTCGAAAATTAAAACGAAAATATTATGAAAAAAAAATTAAAAGAAGCAATTTAAAGTTTATGGAAAATAAAAATATAAAAAAAAATAATAAAAACACTGAAAAATATTTTTAAGTGTTTTTATTAAATAAATTTGAAAAACATACAAAATAAAAACTTTTCTCAGAATTTTAAACATAACTTACTAATAATTTGTAAAATAATTTTTATTTATTTTAAATCAAACACATACACAATAATATTTTGTTTTAATAATGGGTGGTATACTCATGGGTAGTGCTCGCCATATTTTTAATTTTAATATTTTAAAGTGGAATTAAAAATATTTTGAAAAATGGAATATTTTAATTGGAAGGTTGACTGAATTGTTTATAATACGATTTTACGCATAAGTTATTGATTTTATAGAAATTATGGAAATTTTAATGGATTCTTGTTAAAAAATAAAATATTTTCATAAAACATTTCATAATCAAACATGTTTGTTTTGGTAATCAAACAATCAAAGGTAGGAAAATATTTGTTTGTTGAACAATAAGTAAGTACTAATTTAATAATACTTTTTAAGCAATAAATTTCAAATTTTAATTCGTTAGCACAACACATAATTGTACATATTTGCATGAACATATGATCGAACAAATTCGGTTTGGTATGACGACGTTATATAACAATTAGTATTCATGTCAAAAGTATGATTTGACTTAATTTTTGCAATTATACATATAACATTTAAACCCCTATCTTTTTTCTACGTATAACAATAGAATTTGAGCCTTAATGTGTTATAAATTTTCTTAAATTCATCAAATAAAACATTATTAAAGCAATATTTGAACATAGATTTTTGGTGTGTATTGGATGTTTGATACTGTTAAATTTTTAAAATACACTCTTTTTAAAAGAAAATAACCACATACCATATTGCGATTTCGAAGATTTTCTGTTAGAAATTTTGGTTTTATGTGTACATTTTCAATTCTTTTTGTTGTCATCTTGTCGAACTTATTCTCTTTAGTTGTTGTACAGATTCTATCATTCTATTATCAGATCATTTTATTTAGAGTCATATCGAAAATATGTTTGTAAAACAATTATAATTATTTATTGAGACTTTCTCTTCCTATTTTTTTTACAAAAATATCAGATTTTATACGCTATTTTTGAAGTTATAAGCTATATTTATTCATATGATTTTTAATATACAACAGAAATTTCTCCAAACGATGATAGATGACTCTATACATACTATGTAAAATTCAACTCATAACATTGATTTGCGTCTCATTATTAATTATTGTTTGGAATATATTTAAGATGTGGGTTGTAATTAATTCTAATTCTAGCTAATTTAAATGATAATATATAATTATATAATTTTTGTTTGTTAAAATTTTGATCTCTTTTCAAAATTATTATAAAATCGATTTTCATATACTTATATAGCTATATTAAAATTAAAATGGAAAACTTTTGATTTTATTTTCAACAAAACTTTTATAGAAATTGATAATTTAAATAAAGACTAATTGAAAATTAAATGGAAAAAATATACACAACATGTTTATAACATACATACATATTACAATTTATTATGACGTGTACATACCGGAGATTTTAAGAAAATCAACTGATATCGCATGAAAAACTTTATTAAATAATAATTTTGTTACTATGAATTTTTAAAAAATAAATTATAAAGGATATTTTTAACATTTTTCTAAATTTGTAACTAGAAATTATTGAAAACGGATTTTAATTGAAAATAAATTTTTTTTCTATTTACATACATACATATTAACGTATAGGCTATGTACACAAATGTACATAAGTAGTACAAAGTATTTATTATTATAGTTTTTATCTAACAGTATAATTTTTCATTTTTGTCATAAAATATTAAAATATTAATAATGATTATAGAGCATGTACTTTTACAATAATCAAAATATTATTAAATTTTTTAAAATTATACACGGCAAATATCATGTTTCACAATAAATCACAATTGTATATAACGTTATACACCTCAAACTGAACCTATACTTTTACATACTTTACTTCTACATTTAATAATTTTAAAATATATTAACGGGGCATTTCATACATTCTTGTATAACAAAATTTTTAAAATACATACAAATCTTAAAAAAAAAAATACATGTATGTGTGTATATCACCAAGTTTAAAATATAAAAATTAAATTAATAATTCATATCGTGTGTAAATAAATTGTATGTTCATGTTATAAGCAAGGATTTTAACCTATTAAAATCTGTTTCCTATATAATAATAATAAGATTCATGTATAGTTTTTTTTTTTTGAACAAAGAAACCATTATTACCATTTATTACCATGTATTTTACAATATTTATAACTGTTTATAGATTAAAAAAAAAAGAAAGTTAAGAATTAGAGGAATAAAAGCTAATAAAGATTATGTATAATGTGGTTGTGGTCTAAGGTATTACTATTACCTTAGACCAGAAATATGAGTGTACAAAAAAAAGAAAAAAAAACTTCATTTAAATGTGTCACTCGATTCCTTATACCACCTGAACGTAAATATAGCTAATCAGACCATAATGGACTTTATTATGTAAAGTCAAACTATTAAATAGGTTGAATTAAAAAAAAAAATTATAACATTATTGTTTTTTTTGGTCAGGAAACCACTTTTCGCTCTTTAACTTGGTGTGAAATTTTGAGTTAATTGTTGTAACTGTAAGATTTAACATAGAAAGCATTTTACGTTTTGTATATAACTCTCTACGTTTTATGTTCAATATAAAGAGACAAAATCTATTTGTTTCTTTAGGTTTTTTACGTTTTTTAACGTTTTATACAAATCATATGGCTACTTTTACCAATAAGTAATGAGTATTTTACGTTTTCTAAGAAAAACAGTGAGTTTGTACGCTTTTTTTATAATACAAGGTAAAAAAAGTTTTTTTCGTATTTTTAACGTTTTATATGTTTTTTTACGTTTTTTACGTTTTTTATGTTTTTTACGTTTTTTACGTTTTTTAAGGTTTTATACAAATCATATGGTTTCTTTTACGAAAAGTGATGAGCATTTTAAGTTTAATAAGAAAAACGATGGGTTGGTACGTTTTTTTATAATAAAAGGTAAAAAAGTTTTTTACGTTTTTTACGTATTTTTAACGTTTTATACGTATTTTTTCAAGTTTTTTACGTTTATTCACGTTTTTTACGTTTTATACGTCTTTTATGAAAACAGAGTTTTTTTTTTGTTTTAAAAACATGAATTTTTTACGTTTAACTAATGTTCTTTTTATGTTTTGTTTTACATTTTATGCACAAAATATAAGGTTTTTTGCATTTCGTGAACAAATGGACAGTTTTTTACGTTTTATATACGAACCATATTCTTTTACATTTTGTAAACAAAAACGCTTCTTTTTTCAATTTTATGTAGAAAATTCGAATATAAAATTTGGACTATATTACGTTAAGGAAAATACAAAAACGAAGAGTTTCTTATGTTTTCCAGAAAATTTAGAGTTTTTTACGTTTTTGTACATAAAATATGGTTTTGTTTACATTTTTTTTTAACATTTCTCACTTTTAACAAGAATTTTTAAAAATCAAATAAAAAAAAAATATTTTTTTTTAATCCGTCACAAAACCGCTTTTCTACTACACTTATTACGAATGGAATTCGAAAATTGTTATTTTTTACATAGCAAGGGATTTATTTATACATTTTATATTTTCGCATATACTTTTTATGTCTGGGTTTATGTACTTTTAAGAACATTATGAATCTACATCACTTATATAAATATTTATTTTTTTTACATTTTCAGGTCACAAATTATTACGCATATTAAAATAAATTAAAAATGCATAAGTTTAAAATTGTAAAAATCAAATTGCACGGAATTCATAATACGGTCAGAAAATAATTAAGATGAAACCCTATTAAAATTACTACAATATAAATGATTTTAATAGATATTACTAGGCATTAACATAATTAACTAAGAGTCATTTATAGGCAATTAAAATGTATGAATCTTACGCTCTACATGATAAAGCAAATAAATGTTTTAATATCAGCATAGGAAATCAGAAGTATTAGTGTTGAATATTGAACATTTTTTAATTGTCTCGATGAAAACACGAAAATTCCGAGAAAGTCCTTATCTACACTTAAAATTTTACAAAAGATTTCAAAATTTTATTAAAATTTCGCCTTAAAATATGCAATTTTAATGAATTTTTACATTAACTGTATAAAAATCCGAAAAGATGTTGAATGAATTCTTAAACAAAAATTAATAAACAAGAATAAATTTTTTTAATATAATACAGTGTTAAATTAAGTATTCAGTTTAATTAAAGTCCTACATCTTCACTGCCAGTTAATTACAATACAACAACCGAATGTCCTATTGGAAATGGTAGTAAGTAAATAATGTATGTAAATAGCAAAATTTAGAATTTACAGCTTAAAATTTTTAATATTCAATGATGATTTTAAACAAAAATTAAAATAAATTAACAATTAACTTTAATTAAGTCAATTTTTCATTCGATTCCATGCAAATATTGCAAATTACCGGCATTACAATGAAATTGATAACTTACCAATTATTTTGTTAAATAATATTTTCTCTGGAAAATGAAAACTCAATTTATATTAATCAAGTAATAAATTTCAGCTAGTAAAATACTCAATTTAATTCAATAACACAACATTCTTCTTAAAATCATTGTGCCCAACTAATAAATCTATACTTCATTTTAATGCGGTAATGTGTACAATACGTGCGTTTCCATGTATTCGTATGATAAACCAATTTGTTTCTTGTCATATCGAACCGGATTTAATTCAATATTATCAGCTCGATTACTTTATTTAAAAACATATTACATTACAAATTTACAAGCTATCATAAAGCAAATTAATAATAAAAAAAAAAATAAGTACGAAAAGAAAAAAATTTAAGAAAAAAAAAATTTTTTTGCCTAAAAATATTTTTCACATAAAAATCTTTTAGTTCATTCCTTGTTTATGAACCCAAGTAACATTAGAGGGAAACATAAAACTTGAATATTATGAGCACCTACGGAAAAGCAAATCAAACGACCTATTCGCCAATATAATTTTACTTGCCAAATAAGAACAATTCACGGGTAATTTTCATTAATGTTATAGCAATGTTACGAATAGCATAAAACGAAGAATAAGTTTTAATTAACTTCTTCCTACACAAACCCTTCGACATTTTTATTCAATGGAAAAAAAATTTTTTATCATGAAACCAAAGAGCATTTTAATTGGATAAAAAAAACAAAGGAATGTATTCGAAATTAGAAAAATTAATAAACATATTTTTCCCATTAGGATTTCATTCGGTGCTATAACTTAATTACTTTCTCCGTTTCGCCGTCTAACAGCCCTTTGGCGAAGTACTTGAACTCATTTCTTTTTTTTAAAAAACTTTATTCTTAAGTTTCGTGAATAAGAAGAATCAACTGCTTTTTCTGGAAAGAAATTTCATTCAAGTTAAAATTGTTGTTTGGGACGATAAAGGAATTCATGTCATTACATCCGATATCAACACTAATTCAAAAAAAAAAAAAGAAATTTTCTTCATCCTCCTTTTCTCGATTTTTTTTTTTGAATTCTTATAAAATTTTTTTTTGGTATTGGAATTTGATTTGATTTATGGCATCGTCCATCTATAAACAAACTAATCTTTAAATAAATTTATCATTTTTCGTTATGGCTCTGCCTTGCTTTACTTTATATTCCACATTTTTAGCAAAAAAATGCCAATAAAAAAGATTTTTTGCCTAAACCAGAACCTCTGGGGCACATTCTTATAAATATATGTTTATGGTATGTATTCATGTAACAATATCAAAGTAGAATAGAAATAGAATTCTTTACATTATATTACAAGTACATACTACTTGCTACACCGTACAAATTCGATAACGTGCTTAGAAATCGATTCTTTCTTCACTTCCGCATTTTCATCGGAGATTTTTTTTTTATGTAAAAAAATGATTTTTGTTTTATGTGTTTGTGAGTATGTAATTTTCTATGTATAACATTATTTATCGTATTTTTATGGAAAATTATTTTTCCTTTTATAATTTTCCTTTTAACTTCTTTTTTTTTGAATTTTGTAAACAAAATCTTTAAGACAACTGAATATTATAATAATTAATTTTAAGACGATTAAGGAAAAGCTGAAAAAAGAAAAACTGATTTATTTAAGAAAGGCGAAACTCATATTTAAAATAATGGTCATAATACACGCTTTCAGTATATTGTATTCCAACACTTCATATATACGAGTATATATATTGTATGATTTTACATAATGATTTCAAAACAAAATGTAAAATGGAGAATATCATAATATGAAAAATGATATTTATTTAATATTAGAATTGAATTGAGTTCTCAAACTTCTATCGATTTACAAATTTTTCAATATGACTTAATCAGAAGATCATTCTAATATTGAAAATGTGGTGTTGTTAGTTAAAGTTTACGTATCAAACATTGTTAATGGATTTTGTATGATTTGAATTAAATTATAGATAATAGTTGGATGAAGCTTGATTTTCCCTGAATTTTTGTTTGATTTAATTACGGTTGTATGTGTAAATATCAAACAAAATGGTACGACATTATTAAAAACTATCGTTTTATCGTAATAGAGGCGTTATTAGAAATATAATTCGCTAATATATATAGGTAGTCACGTACAAATATTAAAAAAATTGAAACTCATATATTTTCGGCTATTAACAGAATATTAATAACAGAAACTCATATATATTCGGCCATTAACAGAAATTTAGTCGGATTTGTTTCTAATCGGCCAATTTTTTTTAAGTAACACGAGCATTCAGATTTCATATTTGAAGCGAACACATAACTGAAATGCAATGTTATTATTTTAATGTTTGATTACATCACAATCATACAGTATGAAAATCTTAGCTTTAATGTCGTAATAATTGCAGTTATGAATTTTCATTTATATTTTCAAAAACCTTTTAATTTATTCAATAAAAATTTTGTAAAATTATTCGCATGTTCTCCGTTTGTAAAATGATGAGTAAAATTTTTAGCTCGTGTTTGATTTCATTGCAATACAACACATCATAGTCAAACTATTAAATTTTTATTAAAATTACAACATGTTTTTTTTTCTGACAATCTTTTTGTTCCAAATCTAATCTAAAGGAATCGTAATATTAATGTCGAACAGTATAAAAGAAATAATAAAAGCTAAAAAAAAAAGAAGAAAAATTTGTAATTTTAATAGTCGAAAAATTTTATTTTTATCGTTTTAGATTAAATATCGATTATGCAAGTCAATGAATGAGCCAGCAAACATAAAATAGGGGGAATTAGAAGTCTTTTGAATTTTCATTAAAAATTTATTATAGTCATAAAATCCAATTTTAATTTACAGACTCAGAAAAACGAAAATATTTTTAATAGTTTTTAGTTGAAGGCATGATAGTTTTCCTTTTGGTTATCAGATGCAAGAATAGAACATTAAAAATTGCGAAGCCGTCTTTGATAAAAGAAATTTTTTTTTATATAAAATTTAATTTTAAAGATGGGTGATGAAATCGATTTCAGATTATAAAATATTTATAATGATTTTTATAAAAAAATTTTATTCGAATGCATTAAAGTTTTAGTTGTGATGTAATTAAAAAATTTTTATGCATCCCGTATTAGATGAATTGAATTTCATCAAACATATATGAAAATTGTATGAATATTTGACAGACAGAATTCGAATTTAAAACCTGATTATCCCTACATAAAACTAAGTAAATTTAAAGGGATTCAAAATTGGTTTTTATGGAAAATATTAAGTTTAAATTAAAATTCGAACTTAAAGTAAAATCATTTATCAATAATTTGGAAAACTATGGGAATATATCTTTTGACTGGAAATTGGGCTTTTCAAGCAGTGTTTGAAGTAAATATAGAGCACATTGCTCTTAACTTGAATCCAATTTAGCAAAAAAAAAATTTGATATTCCTATACAAGTGCCTTGTTTAAGTGATAAAAAGGTAAAATGTAAGTTATAGTCGATGGTTTCTGAAAAGCCTCTATTCTGTATTATATATATAAAATTAGTCAGAACTTAATAGATTCTTTTCATAGCAGTCATAAGCATGTGGAAAACATCCATACGAGCATAATTGAGTTGATATTTCAATTTATACCCTATTAAATTTTAAAGCTCTCACCTAAATCAAATTTTCTAATTTAAAACAGTTTCTCTACTGAAATTCCTTTGATTATAGTTAAATTAAACCTGATAAACTTCAATAAAAGTATATAATGTTTTCGCCCTCGCAAAATTTTCTTCAATTTTCGTGAACCCTTTTTTTCAATTTTCAAATATACTTACCTTTGATTTTTGCTTTTCACATCAAATCAATTTACTTCTTTCACGTACCATTCTATATTCTATTTGCTTATACAATTATTATGGCATAGATAAGCAATTTCCCTTTGCGATTACCAATTTAAAAGATGAAAAAAAAATTGCTGTAGAAATGTGGTTTTTTTTTTATTAAAAATAAAAAAGGATAATAAAGCTATAGTAAAAAAAAAAAATTTAATTTTTAATCTTAAACGTGACATTGCGATATTAAAAGGGGTTTCTTTTTACATAAAGTACAAACCAACTTAATTTTCAAGTAAATCAAAATTTTCTTCTATATTATTATTTTTCATTTAAAGTAGGTAATCATCGATTTTTCCAATTCATACTAAATAACTTTTAAATACTTCTTGTACGTGCCTTAATTTTATCTGATTTTATTATTCTCTATTAAAATGTCATTCAAATTATTATTTATATTTGAGTATGTGTCTTTGTATATATAGAATTGGAGTCGTTTAAAATTGATAACGTGCTCACACTGAATTTTAATTTTCAATATAAAATATTATTATGTTTATTTATTAATAGAGATAAGCATAGTTGCACAGTCATGAATAAAACTATGGTCTCGGGACACAGAAGACTTATTAATAGATATTAGTCTATAAGATAGAAATATTGAAAAAAACTCAATATAATATAACACTTTCGAATTACCCCGAAGAGTTTGGGAGTAGTTTATTTTATAAAAAAATTTTAGATTGTGTGAGTATAAAATTGGGTATAAACTAAAATATTACAGACTTATTCCTCATATGAAAAGGTGAAGACATCTGTCAGAGCAAATTTTATTAGTAGCTTTATTTGCTTTATTTGAAAATTTGAGACAAATATATAAGCAGGAAATTTTTACCTATTTGTACAACTTTTTCGGTAGAATGTAAAATACGAGTGAATTCGTGAAATAATTCCGGAATTACCTCATGCAGCCCAGTTATCACTTGGACCCATTAAAATTTTAGCTTTCAAAAAAATTTTTCTATTTAAAAAATGCAAAACTTCAGTCCGGCCAAAGCAATTACTGCAATCGAACAAAGCCTAAAGCTCTCTAAAGTTTTATTATTCATACTTTTCCTACTTTTTGAAGACTTTAATCTATTAGATAGTCTTCTCCACCTTCAGAATATTTTATTAGTTTTTAATTAATAATCAATATTAGATTTTAATCAATAATTTCATATGATTATAAAATTTTTTTTTTTTTGGAAAAAAATTAATTTATTTGATTTTATTTTCGATTTTTTCCTGTTCTTCTTAAAATATTCTCCAACCTATATACTATATTATAAAGTATGCATCTTCGCTTTTTGAGATCAAAAAAAATTGATAAAATCACTATAAAATGCTCACTTTTAAGCGACTCCAAATATTAATTCTCAAGTGTATTATCATTTTTCTTAATAGCGGCCTTAAATCTTTTTTTCTTCCACTCAACGTACATATTTATAACTGTTATATGGATTCTATGTATATAGAGTGACCTTCTCTCTTCAAAAATAAATTATTTATATGTTGTACATATTCATATGTACAAATATGAATTTAAATTACTACAAAAAATTCACGTATAGAATTCCAAAATGAAATAAAATCAGAAAAAATACAAAATTAACTCAAAAAACCAGCAAAAAAAAAATTGAAGTGAACTGAAAAGCAACATGCGGCAAAATTCTATATTGGCATGGCATGCATGCAAGTACGAGGGCAGTGGTTCTTTTTTTTTTCTTTTTTTCTTTCTTTCTATACTTATTTAATAAATAAAAGAGCTGTTCAGTAAAATTTTATGTTTTTTATTGTGGTGTCAGCGTTTTCTTGTGATTTTGTTTTTCTTTATTTTTCTTCTCTTTCAAATGAAATTCCAACAGATTTTATTCGATTTTGTATATATATACAAAATACACTATAAATCTCTTATATTGCTAAACCTATCAAATGCATAATATACAAATATATCTATTTGTACGTATGCATAACTGTTATAATAAAATATTTTGTAAAGGTAACGAAATTCCGTTGTGCTGCTGTTATTACTTTTGCTTGCTGCAATATTGTTGCCGTGGTTTTCTGATCATAAGATTTATATTTTACTCTTTTTTTCTCTCTCATTGTTTTTATTGTTTTTATTTCATTCTTTATGTACTAATAAGTAAGTATAAGAGCATTTATCGCATTCATATAGGTGCGATGAACTCAAAAGTACTTTAAGGTGTGCGTTTTTTTTTCTTGTTATATTTATTTTTGCTCTTGTATTCTTAGTGCTTTTTACTTTATATAATATTTTGTTACGAGAATGTGTTTATTCAGAAGGGGGGACCTAGCATATAGCATTGAAATATTTGAAGAGAATAAAGAAAAAAAAATAATAAGAAAAGTAATAAAGAACTTATATGAGAATAACAAAAGAAACTATTGAAGAATAATTATATAATAATACAAAAAACATAAAGGTTCTATGAATAAAATGTAAAATAATAAACTTATAAAGAAGAAAAAAAAAAATTAAGTAAAAACTGGCAAGGTAGTCGTCGTCTTGTTTATCAGGAATATGTGTGTATAACTATAAAATAAAATTATTTTGTATACAAAATATAATTTTAATCCCTAAAATTAGAAGAATTTTTTATGTAACTCTAAAATAGACTTACCGTTAATAATATTTATATTTAAGCGGAAACACTTACGCAGTTCAAAGTGATAATTTTCGGAGACAGGAAATAATAATTAAGTTACACCGGACAATCGGTCGTGCATTCAATCATTGTGATTGCGCTATGGTGTGGAACTGCCTCTAGAGGCTTTTCGAGTAAGGTAGGAACAGGTAGTTAAAGCTGTGTAAATAAAAGCACGTTACATGTACAAGGACGTAAAATACCTAAAACATCTGGACAAATAGAGAAGTCAGCACAGATATGTAGAGAAATTTGCTTACTTAATCGAATTTGATCCAATACAAGGTAAATTAAAGAATAAAATTAACAAATTTTGGTGGAAATATTGAAAATATCCAATCCTCTATTATACAAGTCAACAGACCGAGTATCTTCTGAATGGTTATGTTCAGAAGATACTCGGTTAATTATTTTAACCGATATGAAGATAGATATGTTAATTATTTTAAGAATATTGTTGAAATTGATGAGAATAAAATTCTGAAAATTCTCACGAATATATTATGCAACAGTAGTCAATTGCAAATGGAAGAAACACAACAGTGCAACAGTGTAAAGTAATAAGAAATATCACAAGTTTTTTCTACATTTTTGGAATTGTTGTCGATCATTTTTATTTAATTACTCTATAGTTCATCTAAATTTCTAAAATTACAAAGATATACATAAATTCTTGTAAATATCCTAGAGTAACTTTGGAATATTTTAAGTATATTTTCTCTATTTTGTCTCTATATGTTATTCTGCAATTTAAAAATTGCTGCAATAAAAACATTTTTGAGGTTAAGTTATTGGTTGCGTTATGTTATGTTATACTGTATGTTATGGTTGTAATACGATTTTATGCTTTTATTTTTATGTTATAGTAATTGTAAAAAAAATTTTTTTTGTGTTCAGTTCATTTATGTTCTGTTTATTTGTTACAGATTTTCTTCTCTCTTTTTTCTACATTGAATGTAATTTTAAAGCCATTTTTTACTTTTTACTTTTAACTATTAAATTTTATATTTACAAGTTTTTTGTACAAAATTTTCTTACATATTATATAAGAAATTTTGTTATTCAATAGATTTGTGATTAATATGAGATTCTATTCATTTTTTTTACGATATTCATTAATTGTTTTACATTTTCGACAAGTCAACATGATTTTTAATAATACGGTACAAAGAAGTTTTTTTTCAGCGAAATTTTTTTTATATTTCCATTTTTTTTCCCACTATGAATGGGTTATGTAATATTCATATTGTGTATAATGTGTGAATTATTAAAATATTAGAAAGTTTTAAGAATTTAATTTCATGTACTATGCTAATGCAATTCATAATATCTTGTATTATTTAAATGAGTTCATTTAGAGTGACTACGAAATTGAAATTAAATAAAGTAAAATCAGTTTCAATAAAATAAGAAAAAAATTTAGTACGTGCAGTCTGCTACAACTTTTACGTGATTTAATAGTAAATAATTTTCAGTTGCTTGGAAAATTAAGAAAATGTAAGAGAATGATATAAAACTAAAATATTGATTGAATTGTTAATCAATTTAATATAATTATAAATTGGGTATAGAAAAAAAATGAAGATTTATAGTAGCAATAAGTCAAATATAACGTAGGTACTGGATTCGATTATTGAATAAGGAAAGATTTATTATAAAGTAGCGAAAACAAATTATATTTTTAACAATAATTTACCAGAAGCAAAAATTTTTGAAAATTATTATTTAACAGGTGAAAAATAGAGGTTGAAAGAATATGATTTTTTTTGTAACCACATTTTTTGAACGTGATAAAAAATGAAATAGTTAGTTTAAGTAAATATTTATAAGGAAAAGAAACAAAATTTGCGGCTAAAGGGAATAATAGGAAGTAGTTTCTTTGACGAATATACCGGATAGTTTAAACTGGTTATTCGGCGAGCTGAACATTTTATTAAACTAAGAAATGATTAAATCGGCAAATGTAAAATTAACTTGCGGTGGGAAGATATTGCCTGTTCTCTTACAATTTCATTAGAAATTCAACAAAACCAATAATTTTTGAAGAAATAATCGAATCGAAACTTTACTAATTTTAAATGATGATAGTTTAAAGATAAAAATTAAAATATATAATTACTTATATTCACAACTAAAATTTTGTTTGGAAGAGAAATTATGTCGAATCTACGACAATAATGTGTGAGAAAAAAAACGTCAGAAACTTTATATGTTTGCAGAATTCAAAAACTCTAGTACTCGTATTGTGAGCTAGCTAAAAGCTGGAAATTTTAAAATTTTTCAGAAATTTCAAAACGAGATAAGTAAAAATTTTGTTTTGGATATTTTTTAAAATATTTGTTTTTCAGTTATTTAGTTTGAGCTTTTGTCCACTGTGACACAGAAGAAAGGAGTTGAGCGGCAAATCATGTGAAAGAAACAATATTAGATCACATTGGAATTTGGTTTTGGGATATTGTATGTTATTCTCAAAGCAAAATATTAAAATGGAGACAGGGTAACAATTTCTTACTGAACCTTGGTTTTTGGAGTTATTAGATTTCAAGCTGGTCATTTTCAAAAATTTCGAAAATGAAGTAAAAAACTTGAAAATATCTTTAAAATTTTCAAATTTTTTACTTGATTTTCAAAATTTAAAATGAAGTTAAAACTAGCTTTAAATTAAACTTGTAATCAAATATTTTAACACAATAAACAATTGCTATATATGAAAACTTTATTTTATTATAATTATGCTTGAAATTTAATTAAATTTAATTGTAAATTATAATATCGGACACAACCTGTGTAAATATTTAAGAAATTTTTCATTCAAATTTGCATTATCAAAATACGTAATTAAAATTATGAACATACAACCTTCGACTCTATATTGACAATAAGAATTAAAATCAATAATTTTAATTAAGTATAATTTTCATTTTAAGAAAAAGGAACAAAAAAATAAATTATTTAAAAAATACCTAAGAAAATGTTGATTCACGCAAAAAATTAAGAAATCATTATCATTATTTTTCAATATTAAAATTATGTAAATTTATTTTTCATAATATGCATAACATCTACAACAAGTATATATATATATATATATATATATATATATATATTGTATATACACACAAATATTTTAAATGAAAATCAAAATTCTAAGGTAATAATAAATTACATAAAAATATTTTGATTAATGATTAAATTTATGAGAGTAAAATAATAATAAAATGTAAAATTAGGAAATTTTTGTTATACAAATAAATTTTATATATATTTAAGAGATAGAAATCAGTTATTTTATAATATAATTGTATATACTTACATATATATAAATATAACAGGTAGAAATAAAGTTAAAATTTATAATAGTAATAACAAGAATCTATCAATCAATAAGGATTTTTCAAAGAAAATTTTCAAATATGGGTTATCATCGCTCTCACATTAAAAAAGGATAATTTTGATAATAATAACAAAATAATAAATTCAATATCAAAATCAAATCAAAATATAATATTGACGATAATGGAAATATTGAATTTAAATTGATTGATTAAAACTTTATCTTTTTTAGCACTTTTCCAAAAATTTTTGGAAAAAAGTGCTTATTAGTTTCACTCTGTCCGTCCGTCCGTCCGTCCGTCCGTCCGTCCGACCGTCCGTCCGTCCGTCCGTCCGTCCGTCCGTCCGTCCGTCCGTCCGTCCGTCCGTCCGTCCGTCCGTCCGTGTGTCTGTTTACAAAACTTCTACATTCTTAAAGATAGAAAGCTGAAATTTAATACGTACATAGATCTTTACTAGAAACTTATTTTCGTAGAACAAAATTTTTACCTATCTCCCCCCCTCTAGAAGTTACACCCCCCCCAAAACACTAAAAATGGCCTTTTTTAACTATTTGTTGCAATGAAACCATAAGCATTTTTGAAATTTTGCAAACGCAGAAAGGCAGTAGCTTCCTTACCCTAGCGCAGTATACTATAGCTAAACTTTAGAAAAACAAAATGGCCGTTCAAATTTACCGTTATCTAAAGTCCTTTTTTTCCAAATTTTTGATCTCGTTTTTCTTCTAAACCCCATAATGTAGAACTTTGAAATTTTAGCAGCTTTTAGACATTAATAAATAATTCATTTCGTTAGAAGAAAATTTTTTTCCATCTCCACCCCCTCTCAAGTTATGGCCTCTTGAAATTTGTAAAATTTGCATTTTCGCCGCCTTATATTTCTGAAACCGCAAGCTTTTTCAAATTTCTATAAACGCAAAAAGTTAACGGTAAATTCCATGATATTAAAAAATATAATTATTTTTCTTAACTCATACAATTAAACCTTAAAATCGAGCATTACATTAACCCCTGCTTATATTAATTTTTGCTTTATTTCAAAGACTGCATAAATCGTTCATCCTAAACATATGCAATCCTAGAAATAGTTTTGTATATGAATGAAAATAATTTTAATAGTGTGATAGGTATACATACTCGTAGACTGTATTTAAAAGCAGAATTTTCACTTGTTGAAGGGAAAAGTGCTACAATACAAACCATTGGTTTGACCCAACTTTATTTTTTTGTAAAATAATATAATTTTAGTAATATTTTATATATATACATTAAATCATGCTGCTTCTCAAATATAAATAATAATGAAAAAAAAAATTATGTTAATTTATATGAAAATTAATAATAATAATATTTCTTATTCTAATATTCATTATTCATATTAAGAATAATTTCATAAACAGTTGAGTTCTTGTATGTAAAACCTCTTAAAAATATTTAGAAATATTAAATTAGAAAAAATTTTTAATGTAAAAATTTAAAAAATTTAAACTGTAACTATTTTTATGAAAATATTTAAAATATGCTTATATCCTTTCAGTAAAAACCTTAAATTTTCCATGACCAGACATAAATTTTCAATATAACAGAATTCTACACAACAATATTCTGTTATTTATGAATATTTTCGTAAGCAACAGTCATGGAATTGGCTCAAAAATTTGGTTTAATCAATTAGCTGAATTGATTGATGAAAAAACTGTTGAGATTAGTTCGGTATACGAAAGTGGAATATTGTAATATTTAAATTTTTCAAACTTAACTTTATTTCTTAGCAAATTTTAGTTAAATTCGGATAAGACAAAGGCGGTCTAATTAAAATAAGAAAAATATCCCTCAAATAATCAATTAAAATTTTTGGAGAAAACAAAACAATTTATAATTTCGAAAATCTGATCAAGTTTTAATAAATATTAGTAAAATTTAATTAAAAATTTTCTATGCCGAATTAAGTCAAATCAAATAATGAGAATGAACGCAATGTTTTATTTTCAAAATCTAAAAATGTTGAAATTTCAAGTTGACAAGCATCCCGTTTCGATTCTTTGTCTTTGATACTCAAAAAAATTAATAAAATATTAAATTACATAAATTACTTTTTTTTTTAAAAATTTAATTTTTGTATAAAGAGTTTTGTTTTTCTAAAAACATTTTGTTATACTAATTGAAATTCAAATATAGTTTTAAACATGACAATATAAATTTCAATTCAGCACTTAACTCAGTTTTTAACTCTGCAACAATGAATGCATTCAAGTAATAAACGGGTTTACTGTCCTAAAATATTTAATATTCATCTTCATCTTTATATATATATTCAATTCACATTCATCAACATTTTTACTATAACAAAAAATTCTCTTTAAAAATCAAAAATTTCCACTCCTTAAAAAAAAAAAAAAATAACCAATAATAAATTTTACATTTATCACAATAACAATAAGGAACAATAATAAAGGCAGTGTTGCGATAATAGAATGAAATTTTTAAAAGAAAAGAATTATTTATTTTATACGTGTGTAATATTGTTAACAGTAAAATTATTATTGTGTATACATAAAAAGTTTGTAAGTATGCACATAAAGTACAACATTGTAATATGCACATCTATCTATTACCCATATATATATATATATATATATATATATATATATATATATGCAAGTGTGTGTGTAGGTATATTAAAGGTAAATATTTTAACTAATTTACAATTCTATTGCAGTATAAGAATTTGTTTAGGTATAGAAAAGAGTATGTACTTTTCATTATCATTATTAACTTTTTTTGTTCATTATTATTATTACGCTCTTACATACATATTATATATATGTATATTTTTATACCTTAACTTTTAGGTTTTATTTATTGTACATATATTTTGTATGTATGTATATTTAACTTTAATTGAGTTTTTTTTCTTCTTTCAATTTCTTATCTTATAAAAGTACACATAAAACTCGTTGAATTCGACTCATTAGAACTCATCAAAGCAAACCTCTAGTATTCTAGTAGAATGCTATAAAAGAACGCAATAATGAAATAAATGAATACACATTTGTACTTGAAGATTTGAAGTACTATAATTTAAAAGTATATAAAAAGTTTCTTAACCAAGATAATAAGAAAAGGAAACGGAAAATAAATTACACACTAATATCGTATTGTTAACCATATGAATTAGAGAAAAAATAGAAAAAATATTCTATGTGAAAGAAAAAAGAATTTTATTTTAACTAAATTAACTGAGATTATGTTTGTATATAAGTGAAGAGCTATATTTGTATTATGGCGTGAAGAAATTACAAAGTTTTGATTTTAGTAATTAATTTTATACTTGATAAGTTTTAAAAATATTTAAATTAATTTTATAAAATTATTTTTTTTGCAGTGTTTAATAGAAGAAGTTTTCAATTTTGAATTTAAATTATTGAATGGAAAGAGAGGCTATTAGTTTTGCTATAGATAAAGAATATTATAAATAATGTGTGTGATGCAATGTTCTATAGTTAATCATTAGCCAATGGTCATTTTATACAACTTTATATAGAGGTATAAAAACATAATACAGTAAGTCTATGTAACTCCTAAATTATTGCAATTCTGTATTTTCTATTATTCCTAAATTCTGTATACATAATTCATTATGTATACAGATGGATAGTCTAATCATAGTGTTTCATTTAGAAAATATTTCTAATTTTTTCAATAAAGCACAAGTTGGGTTGAATCCGTATGTAGATTGCTGCCCTATGAGAATAGACTGTTGTAGATAAGTTTTCGAAAATTGGAATCAAGTAGGATGGCAGATTATATAAATTTTATTCATCAGTTTAGATGTTGAATTTTAATTACTTTCTAGTAGCATCAGTAGGTTTGGTGTAATAATTAGATTGATTGTAATCAAATAATCGGAGAAATGAAGAATGGGAAGAGTTTCTTCTTAAGTAAATTATTTATTGCAGGACAGATACACAATATTTCTTAATTCGTTTTTTTAATTTAGGCTTAAGAACGTAATTAAGTCAATAGCCTGATAAGATTTAAAAACATGAAGTTTTTCTCTGTTATAATTTCGAAAGTTTCAAAATCAAATTATTTAAAGACCTTCTAATAATTTATGAGATTAGTTGATTGACAACGATTAACTTTCAACAGCCAAGCATGCAAATAACAACACTTAAGAACATCATTAAACAATGCACAACTTAAGAATTCACTACAATCGCTCTATGAACATTATATAAGGTCTACCCGAATTATTATGTAAAAATCTGGAATACAAACGGTATTATTGCATTTTTTTTAACATAATAATTATGTATATAGAAAATTTTAACCTCAAAATTATTATAATCTTCTCGACATCCTGTTGATTAAATGCCATTAAATAAAATATTTGAATAAGAGAAGAGAACAAACAAACAACAGAAAAAACAGCAAAGTTAATCTTTTAATGGGACACAAAACAAAGCATATACGTTATCGTTTTCTTTAGCTGCTTTTTTTTATAACAATTGTATAAATTTTCTTTTTTTTATTGGTCTTAAGATTTTCTTTTTTAATTTGTTTCTTAAGCTGTACAGATTTCAGAAAAATTTCCCTTGCAAGTCACACGAATGGCACATTTTCAAAGATGCAATGTCAGAATATTTTAAAATAGAAAGTCAGGTTATAAACCAAGAAGAAAAAGAAAAAATTCTACTACACAAAGGAATAAAAGTGTTGAAGCTTCTCATATGTCTTTAAATCGCTATTAAATATTTGTTATTTTATAAAAAAAAAATTTAAGAGGGGGACAAAGACTTGAAAGAAGCAACAAAAAAAAAAATATGTTATAATGTTGGAATCAACTGGTTTGTCTTTTTTTTTTTATTTAAGAGTTAAGAAATTTAAAACGATGCAGCAAAGCGAAGCGGTGGTGCGTCAACCTCTTTCTTTACATTTTTTTTTGTTTTCTATCATTTGTTTGTTCTTTTCTGTCATATTTATGCATTTTTTTTTATAATATTTAATTTATTTATTTAACTTTTTTTATGAGTATTTTCTACTCTTTTTTTTATTTTTTCATATATTTTTATATAAGCATTAATGGAGTTGAAAAATACCTGAAGAAATTTTGAAAATAAATTCTGCAGGAAAATCATAAAGATAAGCAAGGTTAGTATGTATATACATATGTTGTTATATTAAGAATATGATTGTATGTGTCTATACACTTTTATTTACATACATGTTTTCATAATATTTCATGTTAAATGTGGCAGAGGAAGCCGTATTACAATATTTGTGACAGGTTTTTGTTTTGGTTTTCATAATAACATTTTAGTGTTGACTTATCACTTTTAATAGTGGCTTACATTGGACAATTTATTTGGTAAAACAATTTTGTATATAGCTATTTTGGGCTTTTATATACCTACTACAACATTCTTCGATAAAACAAACTTAGAGAGTTTCGTTTACATTATTTAATTGTCGAAGACAAAAAATAATCATATTTAAGAATATAAACATTGCTTATTAATAATGTAAGCAATGCTAGTTGGCTGCCCTTTGCGACAGCAATAAAAAAGAAATAAAAATGCTAAAAAGGGTCCATAAAATTAAAAAATCTTTGAACGCTTTTGAACAACATTTCTATATTATACTTTATTGTAGTTGGTCCTAAAAATATGCAAATTTTTCATAAATCAAATTTGCCGTAATTTTTCAAACCTTCTTTTATAAGTCTACAAAAAAAGATTGTGTTGAAAGAATAAAGAGGGCTCTATTGGAAAATTGACTCAGGTTCTTTTTAAAAATTGTATCGAAACGTCGCATCTTACAAAAACGAAAATATTTAACAATTTTTCAATATTTCAATTACAATATCCCAGACCAAAAAATAGGCGAAAGAGTAAAAAATTTCCATAGAACTAGAAGACTCATCAAATGGCAAACCGAGAGAGTAATTTTCTTGTTGTAATTTTAATTAGAATTTTACATATAATAGCGGCAATAATTTTTTTTTGGACACATGTTATGCAAAATGTCATTGCATAGCAATACAATTTTCCGGAAAATACTCTCTTGTGTCACATTAACATTACCGACCAAAGACACAATTCTAAAAATTATGAAATGATTTTGTTTAAAGGACATTTTTGTCTTAAACAATCACATATAAAAATTAATACTCGTAAATACAAGATTATTTGAACTGATTTATGAATTGTGTTCTTAGAAATGTCATGTCTGAATGCCGAGTAATTGATTGAATCGAATAAGAAAAATGGATTTTTTTTTTTTAAATCTTGTCATAATATTTTTTTTTGTTTGTTTCTTATTTAATTTTCATGGTAAGAAAATTATGGTCGTTATGTTTGTTTTGTGTTGCATCAAATCATTTTTGTTGATCAATTATTTTAATAAGAAGTGTCTATCTTTCAAAAAAAAAAAAAAAATGAAGAAAATCATTTAATGAGATTTTAATGAGTTTTGAGATATTTTTCTGTTGTAAGTGATTTTTTTCTGTGCTCAAGCAATATAAGCTATTCTTAGATATGAAAAATTCTATCCGATTAAATTGTTAGAATTGTTGAATTGAATTAAATATAATTTTCTTCTTTTGTATATTGTTAACATAGTGACCGTATTTTTTTAATCGAAATATTTTAGATTTTAGGTGAAATTTTTATAAAAATTTAAAATATTAATCGAAATCATAAAATGTTAATGAAATTCAGAATTTAATTAATCTAATTTGTAAAGTAGATTTTTGTGTTTTTATAATATTTTTTTTGCTTCTGTAAATAAAATACTTAATTAATTAATAAAAATAAAATTTTCAAATTAATAAATTATATTATACGAGTATATATAGAGACTAATTAATTTTAATGAGGTTATTATAAGATTTTGTTTTTTTCTCAACTTCCGATATGCGGATTTGTTCGTCTATCATTCATCTATAAAAAAATTATTATTGAGGAAAGAATAAATAAAATTTTTTTTCTTATAGATTTTGTTTGTATATTTTATAGTTTTTTACCTGTGGATTAATTTTATTGTGCTGGATAAGAAAATATGTATTTACGATGGAAGATGCAGTTACAGATTATAAGATGGATTAATTTATTGTCATAAATTTGATATATTATAGCCATAGGTACGTATGCATCTGATGTGCGCACATTCATACTTACAATATGAGTAATAATTAATGGTAATAAAATTAATATATCATTAAGTGGATTTTAACGAACCTGAAAATAACGAGAAGAAAAAAGAAAAATTTTTTAAATTTATTATATAAAATGCATTTATTTATGAAATCTTAGTTTAGAATGTAAATGTAAATCAAATGTATTTCAAAAATTTAATTATCTTCATATAGTTTTGTAACAATAAAATAAACGCCATGCTTAATAATAGATTTCACTCTAATTTATAGCTGTGAATAACAAATTCAATATACATTTACCAATAATTTAAATTCATACCTTTATTAGTTTACACTAAGTTTAGTGCAGTCTATAAGACACCCTTATATTAATCAAATTTAACTAAGATTAGAAATTATTCAATTCTTTGTTGAATTCGTAGGCCTAATAGAATATTGCAGTTTCAGCAGATAAAGGAGTTCATCTTACACTTAAAATATAATACGAGGTTTGAGAAAATTTGGTCGAGACTTCTACTTATACCCACATTTTTTATTCAAAATAAAATTGCTGTTCAAAGAGGAAAAGGTCATTTAAAAGTAAATGATTTTTGAAAAATTATTTGAAGAATTCGAATCAAATTACTAAATTTATCGTGTTTATCGTTAAGTCACAAGAGTGGAAAGAAAGAAAATCAAGTTTGGCATCGGCACCGGGACCTATCTCGGGATGTATATAATGGTAACAATAAAATATCCTTTGAGTTTTTTCTTAGTCTTAAGAAAACCGTCCATAGTGTTAAATTAGATTTCAAATTAAAGAATTGAAGCAAATGCGGGAATTCAACAACGACTTTTTGATCTTTTGATATGAATTAGGAATCAAATTATTTTTTTAATTTAAGTTGTTCCTTAAAACTATTGAATTAACAGCTGGGTTAGGTTAGAATAGGTTGCGCGACTCAAAAAGGGTACACTTAGGCCACTTAGACCCGTTGTGGTGCCACAGGTCACCTTTAAACAGCTAAATATAATGCAATTTTTAAAAATATCTTGATATATGTCCATTCCATTAAAATGTTCTATAAAAATCAATGCTTTAAAAATTCAATTCCATGTCAATTAGTTCAATAACTTGTGGTGTCACCAGAACTTAATTAACTTCTTAACTGTCCTTCTCATTTTCAATAAAAATTCAATTAAGTATAAGACTTTGAAATAAAAAGTTTACATTTTATACAAAAATATGCAACAATTTTTGTTTTTGTTGAATTTCCGAAGCCATATACCAAGTAAGTCTGCCTACATGAAGTGAAAAACCAGTTTTCTTTTCATTTTTCATTTCTTTTTTTTGTCAATTTGCGATTCAGGCATTTTTACTTTCTTATTCAGTTTTTAAATCCTTTCTTTTTTTTACACTTAAATTCATTGAAACTTCCTAAATAAATATCCTTCCTTCCGATATTTATTTCAAGAAGAAAAAAGAAATATAAAATACAAAAGAGAAAATTCAATTTAAACAACAATAATAACTAATTTTATGGTCTGAAAAATTTTTCAGAAAATAAAAAAAAAATATCCTGTTTTTGTTTCATTGCTAATTTTGTTTTTGTTTTTTCATTGTTTTCTTCTTCACTTTTGAAATGACATCATGCAACAATGGGGAAATGAAATTTTTCAGGAAATAAAAAATTACATTTCGAAGAAAAAAAAAATTTCTTTCTTCCTTTTTATTTTTAATGATTTGTTTTAAGAAAAAATCATAAACATTAAAAAAAGGACATTATTCGGAAAAGAAAATTTAATGTGAGTATAAGAAAAAATAGAAAAAAAATCATAGATTTTTATTAAAGAGTGATAAAAGGTGTATATGAAACATTAAAACACCCAGTTGAAAAGTAAAATTTTACAGTGTAGTTTATGACTTCAGAAAACTCTTTATGACCTTACAAATACGTGGAATAATATGCAGAAGAAAGCTTTATTGTCTACGTTTCTCTTTGTATCTTTGAATTTATAAAACTATGACCGCACTTAATTGAATTGTAAAACCCGTCACTATTATTCCATTTTTTTTTATACTTAATTTAACTAATTTTTTAATGCAACTAATAAAAAATAACAAGAAGAAGAAAAGAACGAATTAAGTCGTAAAATTTGGAATTGTAAAATTTATACTTAAATTTAATAACCATTGTGCATATCAGATTTATCTCGGCTTTATAAGATATCCGACCGTAGTCAGTCGACTCAATTATCTCGATGGAATTTTATGTCTGTTTCCTCGTCAAGCGCAAGGTGGAGTTATCAAGAAACTATTTCTCTCGCGAAATAAGCTTCCACACTCAAGTACAATGAAGTTTCTTTCGCTTCTTCATAGAATCGACAGGTACATTAATTTTCCAAATCCGATTTTTTCAGGAGTTCGTTGCATAAAGAATGCTTAGAAAAGGATCAAGGTCTTTCCCTATGGGGAAGTTAGAAGGAAAACCTTAGAAGTTTATAAAGAAAGAAGACCTGAAGAAGACAACAACAGTAAAATCTCTGAAGGTAATGTAAAAAGCCAGCTAGTGTAATCAGTAGAGTGAATCAATGATCGATTCGCGTTCAAACGATTTGGAAACCCAGTGTAAGGAGCTGAAAGAAAAAATTTGTTAACTCAACGCAGAAAATCTAAGATTATTGGGCCAACATAATGCACTTTCAAATGACACCGAGAAAGACAAAATCGGTGCGGTCGGGTACAAAACAGATTAGGAACAGTTGGCTAGGGAAACCGATTGGATTCTTAAAACCAAAAGAAACTCAAAGAAGAGAATAGCCAAGAGTTCGCCAGAAATGAAACCAGCCCTAGAAATGAATAGCACTAAAGTAAAGAAATCTCTTCTAAGGAGAAATTTTCAACTAAATAAACACAAAGCTCCGCCGGTAATGGTGAGTATAATATGGTGAGTACTAATAACTAATTGAGCTGTAGTTAATAGGGATCCTCAAAGAGGAAAGTATTGACGTCAAGGTAAACATGATGAACAATGATCAACTAAAAATAAAGGTTGAAAATGAAAATTATTATAGACGATTAACTACAGCTGTAAATAAGGCCAAATTGTAATGGCATACTTATAGGAGATCCGTAATAAAATCTTCCTGTGGTCACTATAGTTCTAGCAGCACAAGACAAAGTCTCTACACTTCCAAGAAAATTGCACTATGTTTCACAATTCAATGTTATAATTCGTGAGAATATTTTTCTACTTTGGGAAATAAATTGAAATAAATTTGGGAATTTCAAAAAAATTTACTAAAAACATAAACCGAATTTAATGTTAAAAGGTTCTTATATCTTACAGAAGTTTCTAAAATTTACACCAAACCTTAATGATATTTAAATTTTATTTCATACTTAAGAGCGTACGCGCACTTAAAGTTCCCATACATAATTCTTTACTTTAATAGTCAAAATATTTAATTTTGTTTTTAGGTACCTTTACCTATACCTTCAAAAACAAAATTAATCTTAAAATGCAACCACGTCATTGTTTAATATTGATTCGTTTTACAAGTGTGTCAAATCTTTTGAATCAACTCGTAAATATTTTTAAGAAAAAATTAATAAAATAAGGTCAACAAATTTTAACAAAAGCTTGAAAAAAAAAGTATTTTTCTTTCCATTTTATTCTTATAAATTTACTTTTATATACCTGTCAGGTGTTTCTTAAATAATATTTAAGAAAAAAAAAATAATAAAAATACAAAGAAAAAAAAATTTAAATTCTAATAAGAGGAAATCATAAAACAAGTTTGTACCGACATTTTAACTCGATGAGTAATCAATGAATAAACGCGACTTTGTTATACAATAAAAATGTACAGCTAAACAAAGAAAAAGGTGCGAAATACATGAATTTCATTAAGTATAGAAAGAGAATTGAAAACTAACATTAAGCTGAAATGGGTAGAAGTAGCGAAACAGAGAGATGGAGACGGGCGGGGAATGTAAAAAATTTTCAAAGAAACAATAATATGTTGGTAATTATTGTCATTCCAGTTAGATTTCTTACGAATCATAACAGTTTCATAACCGTGAATCATAATTTAAAAGCAAGAAAACACAAAAAGAAAGAATTAATAAAATCTTATGTCTTTCTTTTTTACCAAATTTCTTCTATTTTATCAGAAATCGTGGGAGTTAATTTTTAAGTTTATATGGAAGAGGAATGATTTAAAAAAAAAATAGCAAAATAATAACCGAAGAGGGAGTTTACACTTAATCAAATTTTTAAATTAATGAAATGAGAAACATTGCGATGCTAATGCTGTGTGTGTGAAAATCAAATTTAAAGCAGAAAGAAAGGTTTATGTGAACATTTTTCTTCAATTCAAATCGATTTTAAGATCGAATGATAAATTGATTTTTTCAGATTGATTGTATTAAATGTAAGATATTTTAAATAAATAACCAGGGACGTATTCAAATCAACACTCTGCAAAACAATATTATTTAAAGATGCCACGATCCTGACATTTGTGTTTATACTCGTTTTTTCATATACACTCAAAATTAGAGAGAGCAAAGATGGTTTAAAAGAAATAAAATATGAATGAAGTCAAGAGTAAAACATTCTCTTCTTATAAGAACTTATCCTATTATCTACTTTGATAAATAGAAACAGAGAGATTATATAGTTTTCTAATGAAGTTTGCAAATTTTGATTTGTGCTAAAAACATGTTATTTAATGAACAAAACGTAAGCAATGCTTGGCTCATAGAATAAAATAATAACTAAGTGAGATTAAAATGTGAGATCTAACCGATTAGAACGTGGACTCAATGAGCTTTAATCATGCAAATTGCGTCAACTCACAGTTTTATAAGACTGATATTAGTGAGAACGCATATTAAACGTTCAAATCTTCGAATTCTTAAACATTGTCCCGGTAACTGCAGCAGTAACTAAATTAAACCTAAAGTGTATAATTGAATATTGTTATTCTTCAATCTATTTGATCACAATCTTATAGAAGTGTTTACCGCCGTAATGCATAACTATCACTTTCTTATATTAAAAAAATTTAATTGATACTAAATCAATTGATTTCCTAACAAGAATCGTATCCAAATTAATTTTTGCTTTTCCTCAATATGCAATAAAAAAGTGAATATGTTGAAAACTTGTCTCAAAAAAATCCAGAATAAAATAAATTACTCTTAGAACTGATATTTCTACATTCCTTATTGCAAGTACAAGTGAATATTAAAATTTTTATAATTTAAAATTCTATTCTTGACTTTATTCTAAGATAGAAACGAGAAAATCAACACAATACAAACAATTTCTAATTTGGTAGCCAAACAACGATTGTAGATGTGCTCTTGTATATATTTTCATTAACTATAAATTTAAATTATATAAAAAGTAAAATTCCTTTTTTAACTATAAAAGAAAAAAAAAAGAAAAACTGGTTGCAGATGTGCCAACCTTTTATTAAAATCTAAAAGTAAAACGTCTTATTAAAAAGGAAAAACAAAAATAAAACTAAAAGGTATGCAAGAGTATACAAGAAAAGAAATTTAACAAACAAGACCATTGCAAGAATAAACGATAAATATTGAGTTGATCCAACAAACTTGAGTACTTTGATACTTTGGAGTTATGCTAAAAAATAATAGTGTTCTTGGGCTAATTAATTATCAAATTCAAAAAAATCCGAGAAGCTTCCTTGTTAAGGTATTTTGTATACAAATTATTTTTGTCTATACTCCAAATTATGGAATTAAATATAGTTGCCGAGCGACTTTCTCTATATCTACGTGATTGAATCTAGCTATTTGAAATGAGTACTCCAATATTAACAATAAAACACATGAATCTTTTTGAAAATAACACGTCCACCTTGCGCTCAATCACCACGATCTAAGCCTCAACTGATGACTACTAAATTATCAACGACCAACTTACGCAAGAAGCAATGCACAGTTCCCGAACCTACACGTATACTTATATATTTTCCATTACGTTGCCATCTCCGCTATTGCCATCTCACCTATGCAAACTCACCAACAGTTTTGTTTTTCTTTATTCCACTTTATCTTCGGCAACTAAGGTTAAACTATAACCTCTAGTACCATATATCATCTTGCCGAGGTAAATGAACTTGACCACAATTTAACTATACCCTTTAAATATATGCAATTTATATGAGTTTTACAATGACTACAGTAATAATAATAATACAAAAATAGTTAAGAACTTGTTCCTTTCTAGCGTTTCTTTTTCATCTCTTTATGCTGTTTGCTTATATAATACTGCTTTATAGACTGCAGTAAAAAAATTTCTGTTTAACGTTTACTATTGCATAAAAAGGAATAAAAAATGAAAA
The DNA here is from genome assembly GCF_029603195.1 of Condylostylus longicornis. Classification (NCBI taxonomy): domain Eukaryota; kingdom Metazoa; phylum Arthropoda; class Insecta; order Diptera; family Dolichopodidae; genus Condylostylus; species Condylostylus longicornis. The sequence continues at coordinate 6,449,943 of NW_026577982.1, forward strand.
TGTTGTATGCAGTTTATAAATTTTCAAAATTTTTTCCTTTTTTTTCCTGATTTTAAAAAAACTTGATTTTAGTTAAAGTTTGTTTGTATATTTTTATTATATGACTTTTATGTAGCATCTTTATGACAAAAATAGGCTTAAAACTTTCTTAAAAAAAAAAAATAAATAAAAACTATCTTTAGAAAAAAAAAAATTTTTTTTTGTCCTATGCACATTAAAAATATCCGGAGGAAAAATTAAGAAAAGGATTTTATTTCAGTATTTTAAATGCAAAAATAATTGTAACAATTTTTAGAATGATGGTAAAGTTGGCAATTTGATGGAACTTAAAGGGGACCTTTAGGAAATTGAGCTGACTTCAGAGGATAAGTTCTTGAACTTTAGAGTTAAGACTAACAGTTTTCTATGACTAGAAGCATAATATTTCTGTTTCCAGTTTAAGGTTGTGTTAAGGTTTCGATGTAATATTTTGTACAGTGAAAGTTTTTAAATATTGCCCTTCTTTTATAATATGTATTTGAAAATTTAAAGTTCTGCATTTCATCTCGTATTTGTGGTTTAAATTACGTTTAATAGTATAAAATAATCGGTGCAATATTTTCATTAAATCTATATGAGACCGGGTATTAAACACATAAATCGGGATTTTATTTTAACACTTTGACCGTCTACAATAAAAAGAACTTGTAAATTGTAGATTTAGAAATTAAATTATGAAAATGCCTCCCGACTCACATTTTTCGTGACCAATATTGACATATATTTTCCTTAAAAACTTTACACTTATTTCAGCTCTAAGGCATGTCTTAGAGACTTATCATCTTAATATTTTCGAGTATGCTGTGGAAATCGATGGCTAGCAGTTCTTGAACAGTATTCATTATAATAATAGAACAGAACATTCTTGTTTCTATTATATCTTGGCTTCTATAATATAATGTATATGTTTATTTAGTTTGGCAAGATTGTCTTTCTTTGAGACTAAAAGTGAACAAAATATTTTAAATCACTTTAAATTTTATTTAATTTTTTTTAACTTAAAAACGAATAAAAGAAAACTTACTTTGATGACTTTATAATTGTGCACCCATAATTTTTATTGGGGAAAAAATTTGAAACCTTAAGTACAATTTTCATCACCTCAAATAGTTTACAAAACCTTTAAATAGCAACAACACTAAGAATAAAAATTATTAAAAGAAAATTTTTTTCCATTTTATATGTAAAAAAGAAAGTCAAATAAAAAGGAAGACACCGCCCTTAAAACTACAAAGCAGGTTAGCAAAAAAAAAAGCGATTGGATTATGTTGAGCACATAGATAAGAGGGAAATGAGGAAGTAAAAACATCGTATAAGTACCAATAAACTAACAAGGAATACAAAAGATCCTTTGCAACAGATAAGCATTTTTAATTCACCATTTTTATAATAAAAAATTCGCCATTTATGATGATCGCAAAGATAAAAGCAATAAAAAACGCAATAAAAGCATATTTTATTATTCCAGTTTTTTTTTTTTTTAATAATTTTATTGCCTTTTATATACCGTTATATTATAAAACTGTTATATAATAGCATAAATACTTTTTGTTCGTGCTTAAGAATTTTATATAATATTTTTTATATTTTGTTCTACTTTCCATATCGTTCTTTTATATCGTATATATTACGTATATATACCTTTTTATACGTAATCGTTCTAGGTCAATGCTATCACAATTAATGTATGACCCTACAATATACACCCCCGAATTTTCCACTTACATGGATTTAATTTTCACGTGAATATTTCGTTATTTTCGAAATTTTTTTCTTCCTCTATGTTTCCTCTTCTAAATAAGATAACTATACTAAAACTTAATCGTTTTAGAGTGAGACAAATATAATATATGCACACACACACACACACACACACAGTTTTTTCTTTTGTAGACTATGTATAACAATTAACAGCAGGTGCTTAATTACAAGTCTTCGTTCTTTTGTTTTTAAATTATTTTTTCCTGTTTCTTGTTTTTCAATCGAAATTAATTGTGTGGTTATATTTGATTATTTCATTGGTCATTGGAGGGTGCTCACAAATTATTAGGCAAGTTAGTGATATTGTATATAAGATAAGAACAATACAGAAATACATTTCGGAAGGTGTTCATAGAGGGGCGAGAGAGGAACAATGAACAAAAATAAAAGGAAAAATAAGAATAACAGTAATATTTTTCTTGTTCTTTTGATCACTATCTTTACTTAGTTCCCATTATATTTCAATTATTAGGATATACAAAAGGTGTTCGAATAATAATAAAATACAATCAAAATAAATTTGACATCATTTTGATATTTGAACAAAACCATAATATAATAAAAAAAAATTGTTTTTTGATTAATTGATTTTGTTAAGAAACGAAGTTGGTTATAATAGAAATGTATTAAGGATACAATCATAATATTTATTTTAATTATTTACAAGGATTATATATTTGTAAGGACATTCAAAGTTTAGTAATCAATAATTTTATTGTTCGGAACTTTGTTATATGATTTGTTTTCTTTGATTTATTTGAAAAGTTAGAGGATATTCGATTTTTCCTATATTTAGAAAAAGAATTTCAGGTAAAAACAATGGCAAACTAGAAATTTATTGACAAAATTAAGAATTGTTGAAGTTTGTTGTGTCATTTCAATAATATACATACGAGCTAATTACTTCCGGAGTCAATTTCAATGAAATTGAATCTTCTGAACTAATTATTACGCTCATCACTGTATATGGTTCAGGTTAACATGTAAGTAACGCTTAACACAGCAGGTCACAGTTTTGAATTATATTAGAATTCGTCTTACATTTGAATTAAAGATACAGTGCATTATTTTGGAATTCAAAATTCATGTTTTACAAGAACATTTAACAACCGAACAGTACCCGATGTTTGCTCTTTAACTTCGTCCCTTTTAATTCATGCTTCATTCAAATTTGTGGTCTAAAATCAAAGTTTTATCAGACTGAAGAACACAACCCCGGTCTTTGAATTGTATCAATGAAATATCAATTGTGTTTTATTATTGTTGTCAGATCATGCCAAACTGACTAAAATTCCTACTCGGAATAATCGCGTGTCTAATATTAAATAATCGTTCGAATTCTGATTATTTTTTTTAACAGTGAGTAATAACATCACATCATGTCAGCTGTTCAAAGATTGAGGACGTTGTCTTTACAAATTTGAAATAAATAATTTATATACAAAATTTTAGATTATACAGAACTCATCTCTATTCACAATATGTTCCATTTCGAAAATTTATTAAGAAATTTTTTTTATCATACAGCTTTGTTATTTAATCATTTAGTCAGATCACTTAATGGCAAATTATTTTTCAATCTCGTTTTCAAATTTCACTACCAAATAACTATTGTGCGTGAAAATACTCGTAATGAGTAAGCAACGCAGGTGACCAATAATTTAAACTTTCTATTTCAGTTTTAAACAAATAATTTAAAAACGAAATTTTGTTTGTATCTTTAATAAACTGTGAAAATTGCCTTAATGATTTCATCTGAAAGTAAAAAATCCAAATTATTCCGACTCTTTTGTGTCTTCACCATGAAAATTTTCCTTTCAGTATTACTAATAACATGTGCCATTTTAGTTCCTCCATTTATAACATCAACAACATGAGATCAAACAAATAAAAAGATTCAAATATAAGTTCTGCATGCATAGATACCCAATAACTGACCTGATCAACTAAAATAAATTGCTTTTAATCTTTATTATTTTCAAAATATTTTCTATTACAATAATTTTTTTATCATTAACTGTTCCGGATTCATCATCATTATTTTCATGTACTGAAAACTTTCTTCCTTTGTGTTCTCATTTTCCACTTTTTTTAACTTTTTGATTTCATTTATTCATTGATGGAGAATGTCTTTGTATCTTTCATTTTCAAAGGTGATTGTAATATTTTTATTGTTATTTTTGGAAGGTCAAAATTTATTAATTGACTTTCTTTACAAACTTAACGATTTAATGCTCAAAACAGTGGCCAAACATTATTCAAAGGTAAACAGCAGTAGTTAGCAATTGACAATATGTGTAAATAAACCCAATATACGAACTCAATTATTAATACAAAAGATTAATCTTCAAATTTAAATGATCAATTTGAATTGAAAGCAAAATTTCATAAAATTCTTAAATTTCATTTCCAAGTCTTTAATTTTTCTTTTCTGTAATTTCATATATAAATTTTATTTTGTAAGCATTCATGAAAAATTGCATGTGACCGAATTTTTTTTATACTTAAGGAAAAAAATTAAATAATAAAACTAATAAAATAATTTACAGAGGGTAGACGAGAAATGAAAGTGAGAGACGAAGTCTTAATTGCGGTAATTTTTGAATAAGCATTTCTTTTAATTACTATAAGTATTACATGAATTGTGGACATAATAATGTTATAGTATGTGTGTACATAAATGGAATTAGTTCTAATATACAAACATTTATGGATATTTTTATTTATATATGACTTGAATAAGACACAATTGACGTAGTACACGCAATATTTAAGTATCGTACATTATTTCTCACATTCACCAAACATATAGGTATGTAAATTTACATTCTAGTCTTACCATATTCATAATCAGTATATTAACATTAAGAAAAATTGTAAAGAAACTTGGAAAAATAAATTTTTCTTTTCATTTTGAGATATTAAAAAAAGGGCAGTATAGATTATGATTTGAGCACCATGAAAAAAATTCCAGAGAACTATACAGTACATAAAGTGAATTCAAGAAAATTTTGTGCAATTTGAACACTGGGGGAATAATTGGTTCTTACTTGTAATAAAATGAAGCTGGAACTTAGTCAGTGGCCAAGCATTATAGTCAGTAGATTTACTTAGCTGTACTCTACGTTCATTTTGTGTAGTAATATGAATGGCGTTTGGAACGAGATCTTGTCAGAAGAATACCGTTACATACATCTACATTTATTGCAATTAATACCATTAATTGGCCTATAAACTGATCATTTTGCACTATGTGGTTCATCTATTGGCAATATAATGCATTATAACTCAAATTATGCTATTTGAATCTGTATAGGAAACAACATTACATAAAATCATACTCCTTATTTTTCTCAATAAGCAAAGCTATCTATATTAACCTTAATTCGTAAAATTATTATTCATAAATCAATTAAGATTTATTTCAATTAGATTTATTTTTTAATAAACCATTCCTTTGCCAACGTACTCTGTTTGTCTCATTGAACTTATACATACAATTCTGTGGTATTGTTGCCTGGCGTCTTCACCATTTAAGAAAAAAATTTTCCATTTATTTCAATAATTTAATTATAAATGATAAAGAAAAAGAAATATTTTAGCCATCGATTCAATTTCGTGTAATTTGAAAACTTCACCCCTTATATTTTTTTTTTTGATGATTATTTGCAACAATACGTTAAACTAGGGCCAAAAAGGTTCAAATTTACAATAAAAATTATGATGACGCTTTTTAATATTTTAACATTATCCACTTATTTATAAAATATATTTGAATTGTTACCAAAAAGTACTGAATGGCAAAATAAAGAGCCAAAAATGAAAGAAAAATCGTTGATTATTTTAAACGATAAAAAAAAAGTTGTAGAAATGATGATTACACTTTATTAAAAGTCATACTTATATAGGTTATCAGCAGCAACAATAACAACAACAGCAATTCACAATAGCAATAACAAAATAATAATAACTGGCACGTTCGCATTTTATGAACGCGCAGGCAATGCTTAATCGCGTTGAATAAAAATTTAAATAAGTGCGTTAAGAATGGCTGTGATAAAATCCAAAAAATGGAGAAAAAAGAATTAAATAGAAATTACGGAAATAAGGAAGTTAAATGTTTGGCATTATTAAGTGCCCATATTTATAATATAGATGTCGCGTTTTTAAATATGCTCCTCTATACACCCTTATGAATTTTATTGTAATATACATAAGAATACATATTATATAGTATACATATTTACTTATACATAAAAAGTATTAAGAGGTAGCAATTATTTGATAAATTAAAAATTGCGTGTTTTTTTATATTAAATACCATTTGGGTCTGTACATAAAATGCTCTCTAGAATCTTACTGAAAAATGTTTAAAACGAAAATATTTTATAAAATAAACTATTCATATATTTCATGTACATACATAACGTAAGTATATATAAGGACAAGCGTTTGTATTCATATTTTGACCCAATTTTTTGTAATATTGCGACAATCTTTGCATGAAATTAAAATTAGCCTTTGAACTTAAATGAATGGATAGGGAAAAAAATATGAAATGCGTTTATGATTAATTTTAGTTTTCCAAATTGTGTAAAATACGGTATGTGCATTTAATAATGCGATTCATTGTCCTCTATTTGTTAATCAAATTGGTATTGATTCAGTTAAATTAATAAATATTTGATAAAGAATGCAATTTTGCATGTAGATTAATTTAAAAAGTATTGGAAAAAGTCAGAGTTAAATTATAAAAAAGTAAGATTAGAATATTGTGAATAAAATAGTACAGTTAACCACTTTCGCATATAATTTTAGCAATAGGAAATTGAAAATCGCTTCTTAATTTTTGATATTAAATTAAATTTTTTTTGAGTCTGAACTAATTTATAATCAAATATAGGAAAAGAAGGAACTTTTTATAAATATTAAATACTAGAAATTTTCTGTATTTTTCATAAAATAAAACAGGATTTCCATAAAAGGTGGTTTACAGTCCCAAATTGAATCTCACCCAAACGCTTTTCATTAGCCGTATTAATGTATGGACATTCGCAACACTCGTAACACTTCATAATCTTAACAGCCCGAAACACATGAAATGCCTGGTATTTAAATGCTCGAATAATACTCCAAGTTTAATGAGTGTTGAACTAGAACCAGGTTCATGAAAAAAACTGTAATTTTAAAAAAATAATTTTTTTTTTTTTGAAAATATCACGAATTTATTTTGATGAATGGAAATTTTTCAGAATGCATTTGAAAATTTAATTGGCAAAAATTTAATGATGATTGAAATTGAAATATGAATACCTTATATATTATTCCCTAAACACGAATTCTTAATCCCCCATTAATTTTTCAAATCTCATAATCAGGTATTAAAGATTTACTCAAATTTTTAAAAAAATTCTTCATCAAAATTTCGCTTAATTTAAAAATTTTCCATAAGAAACCATACAGTTTCATTAGTAACAACAATCAATTATTTTATTAACGTTTATACCATTTTTTCACAAAATCGTCCTGTTCTTGTAATTTATAATTGTCCAAACGCTACTTCTATTTAATTCTATTCCCAAGATTTTGTGCTATTTAAATGCTTATGAAGTTAATAAAAAAAAAATATTAAATAATTTACAAAGTATATAAGAATATTAATAGCTCATCGTCTTCCATTGCTATTCAAAAATTTTTATATTAAAAACTTTAAATATGTTTAAGCAATTTTTCATTACTTACTTAAATACTTTAATTTATAACAGTTTTGTACAACAATTGAATAATAAAGAAGACAAGAAAACAATTTCTATTCATCAAAATTTTTTATGCCCCCCAAAAAAAAAGAAAAAAAAGATGCCACCTATAAAATTTTGAAACATCAGGGATTCATATTTTGGTCTCTAAAGTAACTAAAAAATTCTACATAATTTTACAAACTGCATTGAATACAATAAAGGAGGTATTGTTAAAGCATCAAATTTCATAAGTCGAATTTTCAACGAAAATGCATTTCTCCGTAATAGAGAAATGTAAGTAAATTATTTTAATTAAGGTACTTAGGCTTGGCTGATCAGTGGATTTTTCTGTGTGTGCGGCAGTATTTGTCAATTTTGGTTGATTATTTAAGAATTATATGTAGGTCCCCCGCACTAATGTCAATGAACTTTTTAGGAAAATCTGATGCTATGAAGTGAGACTCTACATGAATTTTTGGAAATATTGCAATTTAAACGTTACTAGCTTGCATGAAATTTGAAATAAATGTTCTAGGGCCAATTCCTTAAATTTTTCAAACAATTTCACTAAACTAATTAAGGCAGATTTATTATAAAATTTATGCTATTCAGAAATTGTCGATTATGTAATGATCACATCAAATTTTCATTTCTATTATCATTATTATTATAGTTATTCTGTTTAATTTACATAAGAAATTTAGATCTTTCTCTCTTTTTTTTTGGGCATCTTTTTTTATCTTTTTTGAACTTAAAAAAGCCAAGAATCTTTATGAAAATTTTGTTTTATTTATTAACTGATGTCTTAATTTTGAGTCTTTCTTTTCAAATTATTTTTTTATACTTAATAATAATAATAATGACTATAAAGAAAAATTCAACTTTCATCTTCAATATACAAAAAAAAAGTTTCTTTTTTAGTTATTTTTTAGCTTTTGTTGTAAAATAATTTATGAAATTTTTTCTCTTCTTCTTTTTATTTTAATATTATTTTTAGTCAATCATAAAGATTTTAAAGTAAAATTATATATAGGAAGCAAAAACAGAATAAATTCAAATCAAAATCATTATGTTTACGCTACCATAACGGATTTATCAAAATAGCTTGATTAGATCTACTGTTGTGTTGTGACTAATAGAAAGTGCGAGAGAGAGAAAGAGAGAGGAGAAAAGCAAACAAAAATCAAATAATTAAATAGAAAAGTTGATTTTAATAGCAAGATTAATAATATTGCCTACCGCAACCGTATGGTCACACAAAAATCATTATAGGGTAAGCAATAAGCAAGCAAACAAGAAAAATACTTAATAATTTTACATTTATGATAGAACCCACGCGTATATTATTGTTATTATTGGATTTTTAAATGTTGAACGAACGCATCAAAAAAGAGGACAAAAATGAAAAATTTTTGACGACAAGTAAATTATTATATGAAAAAGCATTAAATGAGATACGAAAAAAAAATACCCAAAAATTATGCTGGTTATTAAATGGTTATACAACTAAATTCTAAATTAGAAAAATAAATAAACGCACCAAAAAAAAAAAATTTGTGTCAGTAATAGAGAAATTTTGATTAAATTTTTATTTTCAAATATAATTTATTTTTGTTAGCCTAAAAGACGCGACACTTTTTAGCCTAATAAATAATGAATAAGGGATTTTAAAAAAAAAAATTAATTTATTACCCTCTAAAATGAAAACAAAACCAAAATAAGGAGGCGTTATATAGGTACACGTGAAATTTTGGGTAAGATCTGTAAATATAACAGAAGTTTAAATTTTTATATTTGAAAAATTATGGGGTGAATTAATTAAATGGAAAACCCATAAACTAATTGAAAAAATATTCGAGGAAATGAAAAATTGCAAAGGTTATAGAAGCAATTCATCCGCAAATTTGCAATATCGTAAATTTTAATAAAACAAAATTTATAATTTTAAGTCATTCGGTTTTTCTTGAATTAAATCTGAATTTGTATTCCAAAATCATATGGAGGCGTAATTTTTAACATATTAATTAATCTTGTAATTATGAAAGTAACCTGGAACAATATTTGAACAAATACGATGAGGCCATGTGACGCTGTGGCCTACGCAAAAAAGTGCAAGGCAGAAGTCGGTAAAAGATTTGTGCTCTACAGCCACATGAAAAATATTATGTAGGCTTAGTATATGTTATAATTCTTTCCGTAATTAACAGTTTATCTTCGATCTAAACATAGAACTATCTTTCACAAAATATCTGATATACTAAATATTTTGACTACTTCCATTAACAATAAATTATTCAATTAATTTATCAAAATGCCATCGTTTAGTTTGGGTGTATCTAACGCATTTGATAAGGGAACACAATATTAACAATAAATATTGGAATACAAAAAAACATTTAGAATTAAAATGCAACACATTTTAATTAACAATTATTAAAATAATAAACTCATAACTATAATTATTGTTATACTATTATTAAAGAAAAACTATACTTAATTGCTCTTTTAACAGTCCCTTAGAATTAGAGGTAGTAGAAAAAAAAACAGATTGTAATTATCTAATTTATTAATTTATAATGCTATTCAATTGCTACACAAAACTTCAATTTACTAAAAAAAATTTAAAAATTGTACAGAAGAGAGAATAAAAATTATTTTAATTAATCAATTTCCTTAACTACAGTTAATCTCATTTGATAAAAATTATGTGAGAAATACGCGAGTAATAATTTGAAATAGAAAATTAAATAAGAGATTCAAAAGAAAATATCTGGGACAAATGAAATTACACAATAATAATTGTTCTATTGTGGGAGCCCATGTGAACATCAAATTAATCTAAATTACACGATGAAGCTTCTTTTTTATAAAATTTTGCTGGTAAAAGTTGGTTCATAAAAAACGAAGCAAAAGAGCAATCAAATGTAAAAAGGCTTATAAATAAAAAAAAATTTTCAGCAATATTCTACATAGCCTAATAATGCCCAGTCCTTTTACATGATTTCATTTAATAAAGAACGATTATACGTAGCAGGGCCCGGAAATTATATTGATAGACAGAAGAGAAAAGAAATTTTTCTAAGCAAGGTTATTATTGTTTTTTTTTTTACAAAAATGCAAGCAAAATTTTTCAATTTGAACAAACTGCTTTCTATACATTAAAATATATAGATTTAATTGTAAATTTATCAGTATTCATAACATTGCAAGTATTACACTTTAAAGAGATTTTGAATTCTAAGTGAACAGCGTTTTTGAAAAATATTACAAAAATGTTAATTTTTAATGTTAAAATTACTATACTTTATACTTTCCAATATAAAAATATTTAAAAATATAAGGAATAATACATCCAACGCAGGTATGGTTCTGACTACTTCGGCGCCCTACGTGAATTTCGAAATATTCAACCTCCTATACATTGCGTCAAGATTAGTGATAAAATTAACGCATGTAGTCAAAGTTTTAGTTTTCGATTGTTTTTCAGTGCCCATTACAAATACTTACTTTACATATTTGTTAGATCCGGCACTGACTCAATGTATGTGTACGAAATAAGGTAGTTGGTACAAATTATTTAAAAAAAAAAAGTCTCTTTAAGATTTATTTTAATCAAAACGGAAAGCCGAGGACATCAAAATGTAAACCAGTTTTTGGTATACAACATCATCTGCAAAAGATTAATAAAAATGTATACAAAAAAATTCGTAACAGGTGCGTTTAATCTCAAGTTTCTTATACACTTATATTAAACAAGAAATTCGTGGAAAATCTTCCTTTATTATTTTATATTTTGTCGTTATATACTTACTCTTTTAAAAACAACCAATCTGGTTTTTCAACATTCTTTTGCTTTTGTTATCATTTTTTATTTTATTAAGTGGATTTTTCAAGTTACCTTGAAGAATTATGCTCCTCATAATACAATGTACGCATATCAAGAGAAAGAATAACAAAAAAAAAAAAAAAAAAAAAAAAACATTTTTTTTTTAAATTTTATTAAAAATTTAACAAAGTTTTTTTGTTTTTTGTCAAAACCAAAATTTAGTCATATGTCAGATCATAAGAATCTTATTAACAGAATCATTATTGTGACCACAACAGAATATAAGAAAAGAAAAACCTCAATATTATCTTCAATAAGATCTTCAATTTATTCTCTCACTCTCTCTCTGCTTCCCTCTGATTTAATTTAATTTTTTTCTTAACCTACATAATTTCAACTTTAATATCATTATCATATTCGTTTGCCTCTTTTAAAGTCGTTCAAGTTGTACCAACATTTTTATAATATTCTCTTTTTCTGAAATATAAAACCTAATTTTTTATCTGTAAAGATTGCACGTGGTTTAAATGGGAATATGCCCATATTTTGTATACTTATGTAAAGATAAGAGTTCCGCATATAAGTAGATGTTTATGTATAAACAAAATAAAAATGTTAAGTAATTTTTGGAATATTGTAGCCTTTTTACAAAATTCCCGATCATTAAATAAAGTTAATTATGTGTAAAGAAAAGTTGGTTATGTGTATGTGTCAAATATGTGCCTATACTTTTATTGAGAAGTGATTTTACAGTAATTAAATTATTCAAAATTCCTGAATACTGAATACTATAATTCCATGCGGTTCCATAGCTGCATCCTAACGAATTCGAACTTTCAATTTTTTTCCTTTCAAAAACAAAGAATCAATATCCGATTGAATCACATTTAGTAACGCTTTTTCTGAGACTCTTAATTTTCGGTATTATCTGGAGTCTCGCAAATTAAAACCCTAAAAAATTTTAAAGCCCTTTGAATTACTATGCTACAATATTCACTATAGGTATATTTTAGTAAATGTATACCTAATTTTATAATTTACCATTTAGACAAGCATAATAATCGCACACACAGATTTATGTATATAAAATTTCCTGCTCAAGACCGTTCGTTGCTATGTAAATCAAAATTGTCCGAAAAATTTACAAAATTTCGTCAATATTGAAAATTTTCAGAAAGAGCAAAAGAAATCAACAAAACTCAAGAGTTTAAATCTCAATTTCGTTTCCTTTACCCAAAAATGTATCTTTTTACCAACTAAAAAAAAAGAGAAAAAAAAATGGAGAAAAAATATTTACACCACAGATCAACAAACCATAATAAATATAATACCAAAAACAAAAATATACAAACATATGGGGAAAAAAAACTTCATTTTTGAACAAAACAAAATAAAAACCAAAAAATAAAACCTCTGAATTTTTGAATCCCTATTCCAATAACTTGAATATTATGTACATAAGAGTATTATTTAAATAAAGAGATTTAGTTACAGTTACGTTATACATTATATGATCTTGAGGAAAATTTAGAAAACCACGTAAGATAATAATATGTTGTATAATAGTATAAACCGTATCATTCACAAATCATACAATATACTGAATTTTATACCACATCACACTTTCTAAAGTAGTCTACTGTACCACAATATTATTAAGATTTAATCTTATAATTGTATCTGCTCTCATAAGTATGTTTTTTTTTTTGAGTATTTATGCTTTTATATATATGAGAGAATCGATTCCAATACATTTTAGAAATTTTTGAAAAAAATCTGGGCAGATGAAGTTTTGACAGTAATTATTTTGTTGTAATTTCTCTGAAACTTTAATTAACGTTTCTCTTATACTCTTATTAATTTTACACTCTCTTCATAGTTGAGCAACAATGTAAAACTAAAAAGAAACATTCTCTTCAATTGTTATTTTGTGTCCACTTCCTGCTACAAGACAGGAGAAATGCAAAATTTGAAAATTATCTGAAAACGAGAATTTAACAAGCAATTTTAAAGTATTGTTCTATTTAAAATGCGAGCATTTTCATGAGCATCCTCTTAAAAAAAAAACAGATCTTAGTTCCCCTTTTTGGGTCCCATTTTAATATTTCTTTACTCTCATAAATTCTTATATGTCCTTGTGTTTATAACAAAAATTTATAAAAATATATCCTGCATCAATGTCTATCCTATGTCCATTCAAATAATTATTTCTTAAAAAACGATTTTGTCCTTGAATTACAAAAGAAAAATAAAATATCCTTTTACATTCAATTGGTTAAACAAAACGAAAAAGTAAAATATTATGGTTTTTGAATTTTTTAACTTAATTTAGAAATTTATTATAAAAAAAAACAAAAATATTATCCTTAAACTTTTATATGGTTTGCCATTTTTCTTTAATAGAATTAAGAGTAAGAAAAAAAAAATAATAAAATTCGGTCGAAAAACAACTTAAATACCAGAATTGAATGCTCAACAAGAAGTAAAATAAGACAACAAGAAAAAGAGCAAAATTGTAGGTCATAACACACATAAGGAGGAAATAAAAAACTCCGACAAAGAAATATCCTTGAAGTCTATATTTAATATCCTTTATAAATTCAGTTGTAATGGTTCACTTTACATAAATTTAAAACTACACATGTTGAAATTTTGATTTTTTTTTTTGTTAAACCAAAAGGGTAGTCAAAAATTGCAAGGTCATATTTTAGAAAATTGTTGTATTTTTTCATGATTTTTCAATATTTTTAATGAGAAATTTAATTAAGTAATTGAAATTTTTGGTATTATCCTGGAGTAATTAAAATTTTTGGTATTATCCTGGAGAACTGATTATCTCAATATGATATATTAATTTCAAAGTTGAAAAAAATGTCAGTAATAAAGAGGGTGATCTGGAGTGTCCAATTTTACAAATAAACATGAAATTTTTAATTAAAGCAGAATCAAACGTAATTTTTATGAAATGGAAACTTAACAATGTGAATAAATTGCAATGGCTATGAAAAATACACAATCGCTAGAATCCTGTTTATCGACATAAAATAATTCCCAAATTATAGTTCAAGTATGTGAGCAAGTTTAAACTGCGTGCAGAAATCGCTTGAAGAGTAGTCATTTTGTTAGTTCTTTTCACAAAATAATTTTTTGACATTGCACTTTATCTAGCTTTAGTCTTCAGCATTGACAAGTTTCCAATCATTTGTTATAATCACATTCGTAAATCAAATTCAATATTTATAAACAATTCTAAGTCAAATAAAACCAAGAAAATCGCCCCTCAATTTAACTAAGTTCATGCAAAAAATTATTTAATAAATTTCAAAGTACTCTGTACTTCTTAATACATTTAAAAAGAGCATAAATTTCAGATACATAGATTCAAAAAAAAATATATAAGATTTGTTGAGAAAGATCACCTGCAACACAAATAAATAAAGAGAAAATTCTGAGAGAAGAAAAAAAATAAAAATAACATTAAAAAGAAAATATTATACAAAATTCTTTTAGAAAAAAAAATAGAATTTCAATGGCAATCTTTACATTTTCCGTTGTTGAAGAACTTATCCAAGTCTATAAAATGGTAAACTTCAAAGCCAGACAATATCATCAACCTGATAAATTTTTTTTTTTGCCTTGTTTTTGAAATTCGATTCCCAAAAACGAAAAAAGGACTATTAATGCTTGTGCATTGTACCATCATTGAACCATCAAGTGTCAGGAAGAATACAAGTATATTTTTATACAAACATTTTTAATTAATGTTTACATAACCTAAATATATTGAGGAGTGAAGGCGAAACATAAAGACTTCAGTAATATTACGAAAGAACATTATTAAAGCGAAAATAATTTGTTTTATATAAGATTTTTTTGTTTTTTTTTCTGGTGAGTTCTCTTGAAACCATTCCTGTGTAATGATAATGAAAATAAGGACATTTTAGTATATTAAACCGTTTTAATGTAACATTCAAAATTGAAATGTGGTAGTGTAGCTGCCACTTAAGATATTATAAACAGTAAAAATAAATGAAACCCAAACTAGTTATGCTACTATCATAGACGTTGGTGGTTTTCATGCAATATGAGAATCCTATCAATTTAAAAATCACATTAATATGTGTTTCAAATATGAAATTGCTAAGTTATTTGTATTTCTATACCAGATGATTTGTAATTAACAGTCCGGAATAAAACTTTCTTTTGTCTTTCGACAATCTTCTAGTCGTTCAAAAATTATTTAATTACTATACAAGCGGCTTTCAAGTTTTAGCTATTCCTTAGTTGCAGATGAGGGGTAATTAGTTACGGTTCACAAGATCTTATTGCGAAAAATTGACTTAATAGCTTACTCTCGGAATACACTCTCTAAAACGTACCCGATCCTTACATTTACATTGAACTCTTATAAAATTAAACTAGTAAGTAATATAGGAGGGGATCAATAATAGAACATCCCTAATTCTGAAGTACCAGTCACATATAGTGGGGAATTATGGTAACACAACATCTCGAATTCGTAATCTCTAATTCCTTAGATCATGTATACAACATTCCGTTTAATATTAACTTATTGACCTTCATATTGTAGTTTAAGAGTTCGAATAACTATTTTACATGTAAGATTTTAAGACTATTATGGAGTGCATTATTGACAGTCCATAGTACGTTTCCCCTATTTTAAAAATAGATAGGTACAATATACTTAGATATAAAAGAGAATAATTTATAAATATTTGAATTTTAAACTGTTTTCATTTATTTCCAGTTCCTTTTATATTGTGCTTATCATACATAATAGTTTTGAAATTGGAGATTTTTCTCCTACTCTTCTTTTTCTCTTGCTATAATTCTTTTATGGTTTTCTATTTTTTAAATAAATAAAAAAACAAGCATCAAAGATTGTTTAAGTTTTGTATTTTTAATTTTCATTCTACTTAAATTACGTTTATATTTTGTATGTGAACACAAGTGTTTAATATTCTTTTAAAATTTATATGTATAGTTTTAATTTTGAACCCATAATATTCATATACATGTTGGTTCTACATGTGCTGTGTTTAAAATACACACATGTACGTATGAAATTACATAAGTAGGTAGCCAGCTACCTACATACCAACCTACCTTTCATATTATATCTAATATGCTGTTTGTACACATATGAGTATAATATGAGAATTTAAGAATTTAAGGACTCAAAACAGAAAAAAAAGTACTTGAATTTAAAGATACAAAGAGATTGCTATGACATATAGAAAGTGAAATAAAAGTAAAGAAGGACAAAAAAAAACAAGATTTATGTATTTGTGTTAACAAAATAAATAGGTTTAACCTTTTTAACTGTACTTTTTTTTTGTTCAATTTAAATACTATAAGGAGACATCAAGGATAAAACTTATATAGTATAAATATGTACAATGTACACAAAAAAAAGGCATACATTTAATCATATTTGAATTTAATTTTAACAAGTTTATCATTTTATGAATTCTAAAAAGATTTTTAGTTAAAACACAAATTAAAAAATAAAATGTTCTTTAAGAACAAGAGAACAGATACACAAGATTTTATTCTTTTTAGTTAAACCTACACAAACATGGCATTCATTTGAGTATATTTGATATTTGTATTCTAATTTCAAAAATAGAGTAGGGAGGTATTAAACAAAATGAGTACAGAATGTTTGTGTATACTGACATTTAGGTATTATAATCATAAAATGTTAAAAGAATATTGTGTTAATTTGAGAAAAATTAATTATAATTGTATGTGGAAAACTTACATAAGTATGGTAACACTATAATATAGGCGAGTAATTGTTCTTATGAATTCTTACACTGCATGTGCATATATCGTAATAATAACTCAGAAATCAATGTATCAATAAGTTAACGGTATTGTAAGGAAGTCAATTGATTTCTATGAATTAAATATGAAGCAAGCTCTACGTACACTCAATTCGTTTAAGGACTTACTAATCAGCTATCTTTTAAAACTCATTTGAAAAAATTCATAGGCAAAGCAAGCTCTATGTTGGATTCAAGTCATAGGTCAAAGAATAAGTGATTGCTGCATTTTAAAATATTTTTAACCATGACTAATCTTCTCTCATCTTGAATATAATTCAAAAATATGACCACCCTGCTGCAAAGTCAATACTAATTCGATTGACCGGTAATTCATTAAAGGACATGCAAGCCTGTAACTGAAAATATATTCAAGCTAGAATTTACAAAACCTAATAAAAACTTATAATTTTTTGTTTTTCTTCGGTGATTACTATGGAAATTCAATTACGAAAACTTAGGCAAAATGAATTCAGCATTTTTAGTTCCGATATTCCATGTATCAAATGTTATGTGCTTTCTTATGATTCATAAATTGGACACAAGATTATTAAAATCTTATGCAATATGATTAATTAAACCAGTCTAGTAAAAAATATTTTTTTTCCTTACATTTTACATATATTTCGTTGTTGCCATACATATATTGTGTGTTCATATGAATGAATATAGGCAGGCGTATGTAATGTCCATTAGTTAAAATAATGTCAGCATAAATTTTTTTCAATATGCACAAACAGACGTATACAAACTTTATTATTTAATTTATTCTCTTTTATTACTTTAAAATTTTTCATTTTTAATTTAAATTCATATATAAAATTCTTAATTAGCATGTTCCAAATCACCATTCTTTCGTCTTTTCTACACGATCATTATTTATTAATTTGACATAAAATATCGCATGTCTACTTGTTATTTTGTTATATAAATTGAAATTACAATAACTTCTTTGCATAAAAATACTTGGTATTATCACATACAAGTAAATATGTACATGCATACATAAATTCACAAATATACTTAAACAATTATGAGCTTTCCTAATTTTTCAAAGTTCTTGTTATTTTTTCAGTTTCATTTCAATAAATACGCAATATTATGGTAATGGTACTCTTATACAGTTCTTAAATTTAGCTAGCAAAATTTTTTTTAAGTTAAAGGAATTTTAATTTTTTCATGTCATCATTATTATTTTTATTTTCATTATTATTACTGCATTTATTAAGTTATTTCATTCATAGCATAGATCTTGTCCATACCATGCCACAAAACATAGAAATTCTTTATAAAGCTGATGCAGAAATAAAATAATATAAAGAAACCAAAAAGAACTTTTGTTTCTTTCAGCATTTTCGTTCATTGTTATTTGGCAGGTTCCCCCTTTAAGTTTTTTTTTCATATGCATGAAATCTCAAGAATCGCCATATCAAAAATATCAAAATAACAAATAGAACAGAGAAACTACACTATGACAAGAACTGATGATTTCATTAATGCATGCCTAAAAAATTTTAACAATAATTCGTATTGTAATACACAAAAATATGAAAAGAGCATAAAAGATGTGAGAGAATCAGAAGAAAACGAAAAAAAAAATGAACGGTCGTCACGGCGTGGGTTGATAATTGCTCAAGTCATGGTCGAGCCAATGTGCTTTAGTGTAGTTGCCACAATGTCGTTGCATTAAAAACAAATAAAAATTTTTTCATCTCTATCAAATCCATAATATTTGTTTTAGTTTTGTACACTTTATTACTCTACCAAGTGAATTTAAAATTATAAAGTTCAAACCGTCAAAACAATCATTTTTACCCATATTGTTCTTGTTTTTAAGTAGCCCAAAAAACATTCATAACATTTTTGATGAAGTTTAAGAAATTGGATTATAAACAACATACATATCAACGTTACAGTTACGCTTAGTAAATTTTTAAACAACGTACGAATTGATGATACCAGGTTATAGTAGAAGACTTGTCTTAGGCGAAAAGCGTTGCAATAGCAGAGATAGAAGCCGATGCGGTAACTTCGGTAGAGCGGAAGACGTTATTGTTCAAGGAAACAGTAAGAAGAAGGAAGACAAAATAGTCTAGTATCGGTCTGGTGGCAGTTTCAATAGAAATAGGGCAAGGGTGGATGTAGCCGACATATTCAGAAGCAATGGTATTGAGAGCGGCAGAGAAAACTGTAGTATTAAAGACAAATGATCTAGACTTTTCGACTTTCTTAGGCATCGATGAAGAAAGCGATTGCGGATAGGTTTTTAGAGCCGGTTCCGGTAACGAAAACGGTAAAATAATGTAAGAATATAAAAAATTGGCCATAACTTTTTGCAGCACTAAGAGCTATGATAAAGCTCGACAATACATTTTGTTATCCCCACGAGTATTTCAGTTTTTAGATCACTATTTATTAATTATGTGATCGTATACACTTATGGGTGTACGACTACATGCGTAATAAACTATTATCGTAACATTACATTATTATAGAACTTAAAAAGCACATTAAAATTTTATGCATTTTAAATTGAATTGAAACAAAAAAAAAACTTAATATTTGTTGAATTTCTGCTGCTCTTGTTTCATGTATAAAATTTTGTATAGAACCGAAGTCATGAAGTAATTTAACAATTTTTCAAGGTTCACCATTTAAATTTTATTCTGCTGGAATGATTATGTTAATTTTATCTCAAAGACCTTTTTGTCTTTATCCACAAGATTTTAAAAATTAAAACAGTTGCAACAATGTGATACAATAATAATGAAAAGAGAAGTCTTTGTATCTTCTGAAAATTCAATTTAAATTTAAACGTGGAGTTCAATCGCAGAGAAAACGATGATATCAGATTTTGACATTGATTAAATATTGTAAACTGTTTTAGATTTTTTTCTCGCAATTCAGTTTTTCTGAAAATTTAAAGTGATGAATTCAGAAAATGACTGGCAAGAATTTTTTTTTTCATTTAAGAAGTTTTTCTTTTAAATTTTTTTGAAAGAAAACAAATTTTTAAGAAAAAAAATCTTACTTATAGGAATTTAAATTCTGTACATTTTTTTGCTCTTAGGGCAACTTTATACTTATTTTCCTTTTTCGTTCTTATTTTGGGGGAAGCTTTTCGGTTTTATTTGAATTGTAGCAAGCGTTAATTATGTAACACACGAACTAGTGTTTATTAATTAATGTTTTTTATTTTAATGGGGAAATCATTTAAAAGTTATTTAATTAGTAAAAGAAAAATAATGATTTTTGAATTAGAATGAAATCAAAAACTTAAGAAATTAATTATAAACAATTGGTGTAATTATTCACTTATATAGGAAGAAATATTTCTCTAAGACCCCGTTAAAGATAAGTTGAAAACTCTTACATCGACTGCAAAATGAATCAAAAAATTTATTAAAAATTTTGGTTTTCTTAATTTCTTTTAACATTTAAAATACATATACCGCAATAATTTTCGGAAAGCACGGAATTACTTTAAGACTTTTTCTATATATTTTATTTTTATTTGCACCAAACAAGATGCTAAATAATTACAAAAATTTACATAGTTTATACAAAAATTAACAAAAATATACATTATACATACTTATAAACTAAATAGAATTACACTAACTTTTATGTTATCATTTATGCTGAGTAGGTATTTAATAATTATACGATTTAATAATTGTACAATTAGGTCATATAATTATCATTTGATATTGTACTAGGTCAGTAGTGAATTATGAATTTTTTTTTTGAAGGTGTATTTTGTAACTGCTAATGAAAAAAGATGACTAAAACGATTGAATACAGTACAACATCTATTTAATGGTTCATTTTTAGCATATTCAGTCCTATGCGTATATTCTTTTAAGAATTTAGTATGTCTGGTAGGTCTGACGTCGTTGTTGATAATAATTTTGTCTCTAATGAAGTCCACGTCTATTTTTCCTGTTAGGACATCATAGGTAAAACAAGAAGACAACAAAGACCGGCGTGACTCCAGACTCAATATATTCAGGGATTGAAGTCTAATTTTATATGAAGGAATATTGTGGAAGCCATTGGGGTTATATTGGCTTCTTAAAGCCAATATAAAAAATAATAAAAATTGTTTTTGAACCGACTCAATTTTATTTCTGTGTACAGAAAATGCCGGAATCCAAATAATACTGCCATATTCAAGAACAGAACGAACAAGGGAACAATAGAGCGATTTAGTTACTTCAGTATTGTTGATTTCTCTGGCTCTCCTCTTAATGAAACCTAGCATTTTGCTTGCTTTAGAAACAATAGAATCATAATGAAAATTGAAATTGAGTTTACGGTCCATAATAATACCTAGATCAGTAATATGGTCAACGCGTTCTAAAGTGGAGTTTTGAAGTGAATATTCTTGAAGGAGGTTTCAACACTTACGTGAAAAACTAATAACATAACATTTTTTAAGATCTAATTTATTAGTCTCGCACCAAGAATTTAGATGTTCTATTTTTAATTGGAGATAATTAGTGTCAGAAATATCCTTTACAATATGATACATTTTCAGATCATCAGCATAAATCAGATGCGGAACACTCGTCAAACACTGAGAGAGGTCAGAAATGAAGATATTGAAAAGAATAGGGCCTAAATGACTTCCTTGGGGAACTCCAGAGTAGACATGGATAGGTTTCGACTTAACATCCTGGAACTTGACAAATTGGGTCCTTTCAGTGAAGTAAGATTTTAACCATCCCAATAAAATTATCTGCAAAAAAACTGCAAATCTCAGAGTTAGAAGATGATATTAACCCGTTCTTGCTCATGGAGCTCGGATATGCTGACAATTTACGTCTGGAGTTAACAAAGTCAAAAAATCTTTTGGGGTTCCCCAAAATCGAGCTGCCTATATTTTGGATATAAATATGCCTCATTGGATTTAATTTTGAATTCATTCGCCAACTCATTATATTCATTAATAAGTGAGTTATTGTCCCTAGAATGCTTAATTTTATTGTATAATTTATTTCTTCGATTACGTAATTGTCTTAAATTACGATCTAACCATGGTTCCGCCAGTCTATCCTTTTTAAGGATTCTTGGAACATGGGCGTCAATTATTCTGAACAAAATTGTGCTGATGGAACATATCGTTCTAATTAATTTAGCTAAGAGCATAATTGATGCCGTTATAGTCGGCGTTAAGAAAATCATATACAATCTCTTTATTGTAAGATTTAGAGAACTTAAGTTTGTTATTAGGAAATTCAAGAACAATTGCATTATGATGAATAGAATTTTTGAAAAGGTTCTCTTCGTCTGTAGCAAGTCGGGAACGTATGCTGTCATAGGCATTTGAGAAAACTAAGTCCAACCAATTACCTCTTTCATTTGGGTAACGTACCACCTGCTGCAAGTCGTTCCCATAGAACGTACTAAGGAGATTAAAATCGATGTCTTTCATGAAGTTGACTGGAAGAAGATGGTTATCATATTCATCGTTGATAAACGATAAAGCCGACCGATTAAAATCACCTAGAACAACTATCTCATCATCCTCATGCATTTGTGAAAATATTTCGTTACATTTGATAAAGAAATCGTTATAAGAGGATTCGTCCGAATTAGGGGGAAAGTAAACCACTCCCACATAGGTATAGATTCTACCTGAGTATATTTTGATAAATTGATGGTCGAATGTGGAAAAAACTGAAGTGGATATATAACTGTTAATATTTGAGTTAGGAAGCTGGAATGTATTATTAAAGGAATATTTTACAATTTATACAAATCTTTTGTATGGGTTCTAGATTTGTAGATTTTTTAAGGGAACCGAGTGTGGCAAGACCCTCCAGGCTGCCGCAGCCATTCGCGACTTATTGTAGCCTCCCCACGCTAGCGCATATAATATATCCGTTCCAAGTATGAAGCTGGAGATAACCATAAGGGAGTTGCATACCTTTCACCGAACGCTTAGGAAACCCTGTCCAAAACAATTGCGACGCTGGACAGCCAGTACCGGGTAGTCGCAAAGGATATGCACGACGGTTTCGTCACCGCACCTACAAAATCTGCATCTGAGGATTTTGATTTTCCCGTAGCTTGTGCAGTTTATACTTCACTGGGCAGTTTCTTTACACTTAAATAAACTTTTCAATAGAGAGATCGGCGGTTGTCTCATTCTCCGGGACGTAAGTCATATTAGATGTGCTGTTTGGAAATATTCTCGCCATCCAACACAGCTATTTACGTCCGCCCAAGGTTTTATTTTACTGTAGATATTGGTAATTAAATTCGTGGTCTCTCGATTGTTGCATGTGATGGTTACCCCTTTGTACGGAACTGTGTATAATTATGGTTCATTCAAAAAGGCTTTACTACCTATATATGTACTTACTATTACAATAACAGTGTTTAATAGCGTCTAATATAGCCATACCTGTAATAAAAAAGAAAAATTATTATTTAATAAAATTTGAAATACTTTCAATACAAGAATTAAATTTATTAAAATTCATATAAATACTAAACTACTGCAAATTTGAAAGCTCTTTCTGCAAACTCTATATACTCTTATGTTCGCATTGCAATATTTTTTTTCAATTTCTATTTTGTTACTTTAAAATTTAAACTTCGCAAATTAAAATTTCATTCAAACAGCGATAACTGTTATACTTTTATTTCTAACTAATAACACCAAAATCTCTGTGTCTTTAATAACATTCTTGAAATAGTGAAATTAAAGCTAAATATCCAGTAGCATCAATAAATATAGAGAAAGTATAAAATTTTCTACAATATTTTTTTAGTCAAAAGCATTTTCAAATTTCTATTCGCTTTTCATTTCTAAAAAACAAAAAATAAGAATATGGGAAAAAATCACGCTTAGAAAAACCGCCAACCACCCGCCCAGTTTTTCCTTGTTTCCAGAACTGTTTATGTAGAAACAAATTGAAATTCAATTGTGAATTTTTTGTTATTTGAAAACTTCGTAATATTTTTAGAAGTGAACTTTTAATTTAAAAGGAGCAAGAACACAAATAAAAAAAAGCTGATGTGGTCCACACATAACCGACCGCAATGTGTATTGTCTAGTTTAACGAAAATGTTGCATAATATTAAGAAAATACACTTTAAAAACTTCTTTCAAATTGTAAGGAATGCAAAATGTAAAATCAGCCTGAAAAAAAGTACCAGAGGCCTGAAATGTAAAATCATCCAATACCAGAGGCCTGAAATTTCCCAAAAATTGAATAAACGCGTATATACAATGTCTGAAAGACCGACGGACAGACATATAGACCGACATCTCTGTAAAAGTAGTTTGTTTACCCTTCCCTACCATTGAAAAGTGCGTTTCCACCACAAACTCGACATCGGAAATTTGGTGCCAGCACATATCCTCTCTTATTGTATGCAACGCGGTCGGTAAAAAACTAAATTGAATACGAAATTCTTTTTGTTTTTTCCTCAAATTTCATTCAAAGCAATATTTGAAACATGTAAAACGTTGATTTTGATGAAAAAATAAGAATTTAAATGTAAAAAATTTTCACAGGACTCTCAGGCAATATTAATATCATACCAGAGTATAATTGAATATTAGTTAGGACCCCATATAGAACACATTCTTGTTTCACATAAATTACAAAATAAAAGGTGAACAATATCCTTGATAGTACGATGAATTTCGACGAATTTGAAGAGCCGGTATTACTGTGCGACTGGATAAATTCGTTTGAGCTTTGAGAAATAATTCTACAATAATTAGAGAACAAGTACTAAGCGAAATTAAAGCCAAACACCGCTAAATGAGTAAAATAAAAATTAGATATTCTCGTTTCAAGATATGAAATTAAACTAAAATATAAATTGAATAATAAAAACTAATCTAGAACGAGCTCATAATATTATAAACATTTGAAATTTTTGGGTCAAATTATTGTTATGTAAATTTCAATAAAAATTATGTGAGTTTTAATATTAGCGGTTCTGAGACTATAACAAACAAGTGAAAAATAAGAAAACTTTCAAAATTTATTTATTTAAAAGCTCACTTTACTAGAAACTGGTTTCTTTTATTGTTTTTTATAATATGAAGAACAATTATCGAATAACAGAGCGAACATTTTTGCAAATTTTGAAAACAGTAAATTGGAGTTTGAAACTAAGAATTTGGGGTCATTCAACTCCAATAAGTTCAATCAAATTATAAAATATGTAAATGTAAAACAAATTCAGTCTAGTCGGAAATATGCATAAATAAAGAACTTATTTTAAGAATGAATTAAATGTAAAATCGAAATCAGGTATGATTCTAAACAAAGGCATCATACCAGAACCTTTCTCAAATCACAACATATTAACTATTTTTTTTTTGCTTTTTTTTTAATTTATTACCAAAAATTTTAAAAATTTTGATTAAATTAATAATGTAACCCGAAAAAAATTTAAATAAAAATATTCTTTAAAGCTTCGGAATTAATTAAGCAGAAGTTTAAAGCTTATAGGCATTTAACTGTTTCATCCGTCACTTTCTCGGTTAGTATATTTTTGATAAACTTTCAAATATTATATTCATTTCGCAAAATATAAGAGAATTCGAAAACACGGAAGTAAGTGCAATGTCATAATCTCAGTAATATTCATAATTATAATGTTTTCAAATGGTAAATCATAAAATTTCAAACTTCTATTACTCCTATTAAGAGTTTTACCACTTATTTTCAAAAGTAACTTTCCAAATTTTCTGATACCAGTTTATAATCAGTTATTTTTCTAAAAATTTCAGTTTTTTTTGCCATCCTCAGAGTATTAATGCAATTGAAAAGTCTCGTTAATTCACAATTAATAAGGTTTCACATGGGTTGGGAGCTCCAGTAGAAATGATAAATCATAATAATTTTTTTGTTTAATTAATTTTCACCCTGCTTGTCCATATCTTGTTTATAGAGCGGGAGAATAACATCTATTTAAATTTAATATTCTTCTAATTTATTATTTAATTTTTTTTACAAAAATTTGTTTTTAAGACAAAAAACAAAATTAATATAACACAATAAACAGTTATAGAACCTTTCACTTAACCTATTGAAAGCTTCAGTTTATTCTAATGGATACTCAAATTACATGCTATTCTATTTAAATTTTAAGCTCTTCTAGAAGGTCAAAAATCGCAATTAATCAAAATTTTAAGTTCAAGTTGCAAATTACGTTTTAGCAAAATTAAAAAAAATTTCTATGCTCAGTTATCAAAATTTAATAATGGGGTTAATTTGATCGATTTCTTTTTTTATTTAAAGTTGTGCACAACTTTATCCTATATAAATATAAAAGGAAATTTTCTTTATTCAAAACTATCATTTAAAAAAATTTCGAGTTGAGAAACGTTTCGATTAACGAGTAGTATGGATAAATAATTTGAAATGAAGTTAAATACGTTATTAAAAGTTCTAATACTATTTTTTGCTATTGTCAATGGAAATAATGGTAAATAAAATAAATGACGTTTAATCTCTACATAAAATATTTTTGTTTTCTGAACAATTCTATATACTTATGTGTATTAAAAAGGTGATTTTAATGATGCAAATCAACAAGAAACAGAAAATCGAGGAGAAATTATTGTAAATCATAGAAATCATAGAAATTTTAAAAGAGAAGCTGACCATTTAAAATGGGAACGTAAAAGGAATTTTGACGTATCTGACAATAAATTTGTGATAAGAAGAAAACTAAATTCAAAGCTTAAAATTCGTGGACAAATTGAAACTGGAAGAGCTGTGAAAAAAAATGACGAAAAGATTCAAGGCAGACAAAGTAACTATTTTTTTCCATTTAAAAAATATTTATGTATTTATTTGACTGTTTAAATTCTAGCACCACCGCCTCCTCCGCCGCCGCCACCACCACCTCCACCACCACCTCCCCCACCACCACCACCACCTCCACCGCCACCTCCTCCACCGCCTCCTCCTGGTGGAACAACTCCGATCGAACCGCCACCACCACCACCACCGCCGCCTCCACCACCACCACCCCCACCTCCACCAACTGTACCAGCACCACCAACAGGCACAACACCAACAGGAACTACTCCCACTGTATCACCGCCGACGGGTGCTACCACAACCGCTTCACCCACACCACCGCCACCGCCACCCCCACCTGTAACTACATGTAAGATTTTTTATAGTTAAAATATTTAATTTTTAATTCATCTATACAATTTTTAAAGCTCCCCCATCACCGCCCGGAGGTATACAAATTATCATTCCGGCACCATCCCCTCCATCTAAATTTAACAAAGGCTGATAATAAAATTGATTTAAAACAAAAATTAAGTGTATAATTATTAGAATACATATTTTCCCAAAATTTACAAAAAATATAGAGTCACATTGTATAAAAATCATTGCTAATTGAAACATTTATGATGTTATTAAGTTCTTCAACTAGCAAGTAGAATGTCCAAATATCACAACTTGACTCAAAGTTCTAAACAATTTTTCAAGTTCTTTTCATAGCTATTACAAGAAAATTGAAAATTATAAAAAAGGGAAACCTAATAAAATGTTATAAAGATCTTCAAGTGTTGAATTAGCAACTCTTGATTTCAGTTAATAATTTCAATTAAAAATGGAATAACACAATTGCTTAAAATCTGAACACAAGAAAGATATTTTTTGGAAAAAAACATGTATTAATAGTGATTAGCCAATAGCCACCACATATTTGGAAGACATAGTTAAAATATTTTTAGAAAGATAAAATTTGAAAATGAATCAATAATTTTTCATGAACTTTACAAAAAAAAAATTCTTAAAATGTATGGTTATCAAATAGATATTGTTCTTAAACTAAGCTTAGCGTAAAGTGTGGTTCTTTGGAGTGCAAATTACACCGAATTGCACAAAATGTGGGAAGAAAAGTTATTATTGTGCAGCCGAAATGCTACCTCTAGGCAAATTTTCATCTTCTAGTATCGTTAACCAATCACGCGGAAAGAGTTAATGTCGTTAATTTTTTTCTATGTTTACTACATTTTTAGGTTTCATATTCTAAAAATAAATATAAAAAGAAATTTTCTTCGGTAAAGTTATCATTCGATAGAATTCGATAGAATTTCGAAGACTTTTATTGTGTAGTGTAGATGAAAATGAATTTACAATGAAGTTCAATATATTAATACAAGGATTAATCCTACTCTCTGCGATTGTAAATGGAAATAATGGTAATTTAATAAGTCACTTTTAATATTTATTTGAAATACGTTGTTTACTGAACAAATTCATAAATTCTTTTTACTTAAATATGTGTACATGAAGGTGATTTTAATGAAACAAGTCAACAAGACACACCAAATCGTGGACAAATTATTTTGAATCATAGAAATCATAGAAATTTTAAAAGAGAAACTGAAAATTTAGGTTTGGAACATGAAAGAAATTTGAATGCATCTAAGAATGAATTATTGATAAGAAAAAAACTAAATTCAAAGTTTAAAATTCGTGGGAATATTGAAATCGGACCAGCTGTAAAACAAAATAACGAAAAGATTCAAGGCAGACAAAGTAATTCTCAATTTTTTTTATTTAAAATAAGTTTATATTTCATTTAACTACTTCAAAACTAGCACCACCGCCTCCACCGCCACCACCACCACCTCCGCCACCACCACCACCACCACCACCTCCGCCACCACCACCACCGCCACCTCCACCTCCACCTATTACATCGCCTCCCACATATCAAATAGAACCACCACCACCACCGCCTCCACCGCCTCCACCACCTCCACCACCTCCTCCGCCACCGGTACCAGCACCACCAACAGGCACAACACCAACGGGAACTACTCCTACTGCTACACAGACGCCTACCCCAACCGGTTCACCAACATTACCTCCACCCCAGCCTGTAACTACATGTAAGATTTTTTATAGCAAAAACATTTCATTTTTAATTTAACTAAGTACACAATTTTTAAAGCACCCCCGCCACCGCCCGATATTCAAATTATTATTCCAGGAGCATCTCCACCATCCAAATTTAACAAGGGCTGATGAAAAAGTTAATTTAAAAAAATTGTACATATTTTTATCGCAATATAACAAAACTATAGAAAAAAAGTTACATTAATTATGCGTCTAATACTAAATATAAATTTTATGATATATCAAATTCATTTTAAGTTCACGAGACTTCGCTCAGTTTTCGATCAACATATAAGGTCTTGTCAAGCTCCTTCAACATCCCAATATAATTCCAGACATAAATTTTTTCATTTTTCGATCGTATAAAACTACGTTCTAAAAATCTTAATTAAAAGCGTTTGTTTCCGGAATTTGCAGAGTATATTTAAGAAAGAATAAAATTGTTGCAGTCAAGGCTTAAACTATTGCTATAAGTAAATTATTTGTTACTTTAAGCACACATTATTTTCGATTTTTTTTATTTACACTAAAACCTTGAGATTACACTAAAACATTTCTCCTAAATTTATGCAAAATTATGTAGTAAGAAAATTTTTTCCATTAAACGTTTTGGCTATTTGAACCCTATTATTCTCTAACTTCCAGAATGCAGTAATACCCTATTATAATGCACAAGTTAGCAATTCAAAATTATAAGGTCAATTTTGTATTAATATCGTATTACTGCATTTTGGAAGTCAACGATTTTAACTGCGAGTTGCGTAAGACTTAAGATGTGCTATTTTACAAAACAGGTGGTTTAATCGACCACATTTTTGAATTCTTATTTTGGATAACGTTTTGTGTTAAAGGTTTGTTAAAGTTTTGAATTTGTATAAGTACGACAAAGTTACAAATTTTAACATGCATCGTGTGCATACAAATTTTATGTTTTATACCTAAACATATTTTATTAGAAGCATTACCCAATAAAACTTATAAGAGAATAAGAGAAAAAGAGCAAATTTAATTGTAAAACACACTGCCCTTACGCAAGCATTTTACTTGACCTTTGTCATATTATTTCCTTTCTACAATTTTGGGACAATAAATTTCATTTTCATTATCCTCTCCCAAGAGAAATGCCTTTTTTTTTGTATGAATAATACTCAGGAAAAAAATTTTTCGTATTTATTGAATTCTCATACTACAGTTATGAATACCTTTTTGCTTTTTTATCTTATACATATTTCTTGTAATTTAGGATCTTGACATTGTAGTTAAAATTGTGTGGAAAAGATTCCAAGAAATACTTACATAATGATATGTAAGTGTGACTCAGAATAAAAAATGGAAGAAAAAGCTCCTGAAAATTCTTGAATCCTTAAAATTTTTTGTATGTACTTATATGAAACAATAAAAAAACACGTCTTCTCTTTCATTTCATTACGATTACACATTAGATTGTATATACATACGTACAGATAGTAATTATATACATATAAAGCGCACTTAAAGAAACCTCAGGTGTTCTTCATAATTTAATATGAATTGTATATAACCAAATATTATAACGTTATTTATATAATGCCATATAAGTTAGAGAAAGTAAGAGAAGAAAACAATAAACTTTAATTGCTTCATATTGTTTGTATCTGTATGTGAAGGTGAAGTTGTTGGTGTTATTGTCTTTATAGGCGCCTCCATGAAAGACCATTATAAGAGAAATTTTAAGTGGCTTTTTTTTTATTGTAGTCTCATTGTATCTCCCTATTGTTCCTTTTGTTTATTTTTACCCGTTTTGTTTTTTTGTATTAGACTTATGGTGATTTTGTAGCTTTTCTTCCATACTAAACCTTACAAATGAATATGGGATAATTACAGGAAATTTTTTACTACTGATGTGTCAAAAAATATTATTAGAGAGAAGGCAAGGATTAATTATTTCAAAGAGCTTTTGGTAATATCCAAGAATATTTGTAGTTTCACCTTTAATTCAAGAGATAGAACACGGAGCTAAATATTTTTATGATATCATTTTGAAATAGACTAAAAGCAATAGTCATTGAATAGCAAAATTACCGAACTACCGAATCGTCAACGAGAAGCTTCATTTTAATTTTT
Organism: Condylostylus longicornis; assembly: GCF_029603195.1. Lineage (NCBI taxonomy): Eukaryota > Metazoa > Arthropoda > Insecta > Diptera > Dolichopodidae > Condylostylus > Condylostylus longicornis. The sequence continues at coordinate 6,481,168 of NW_026577982.1, forward strand.
AAATTCATACCTTCTTATAGCTTAATTTCAAAATGGTATCGAATGCGTTTTCCGTAATAGAGGCATATGCTTACAACTTTTGTACATATATATGTACGTATAGCATATATGAATCCACGTTCACATATATATTTTTAAAATTTTATCACGTTTAATATACCGGAAGTTATTATGTCATAAATATTAAAAGCAAATTCATATTATATAAGTATGCATACAGTACGAATACAAACTGGAATAAATGCACACTTTTGCGCAAAACAAGTATAGGAAGACTTATGACCGTGAAAAAAAAAGAAAAAGGATGATTTTTATTTTATCCCTTTTCTTTCCTTTGTTTTTTATTATGTTTATTTTTTATATATGCACGTATATGCAAGGAATTATGCATCAACACAATATATCATTAAAAATGAAATAAACCGGAATTTCATTATCCTTCTATTATTTTTACTTTATGTCCTTATTCAAGGTGACGCTTAAAAAATAACAATAAATACATAAATAAATGTAGAGATAAAAATATTTTGTAGAATTTTCGAAAATTTTACAAATTGTATATACCTTTCATGCCCTTATGTTTTGACTTTGTGAATTTAAATGGGAAAGAAATAAGAATAAAATTTTGCTTACATACTTTTAAGTAGATTTCCAAGAAGTAATCAAAAACATATGCTTATTATCTGTCCATCTGTTCATCCAAGAGTTTAGAAAACTTGAAAAATTGGAATGGTACAAGCAAAAAGCTGAAACTATGTTTTAATTAAAGCCTTAATGGAAAAAATATTTGTCAAGATAAAATAGGTTCGCGAAATAGGCAAAAAGACCGTTCATGGCAACTTATTGAATCCAAAACAAAAGCAAATTCTTAAGTCAATAAATGCAGAAAGATGACTATACTTATGTATATCTGTTCTACGTTTTACAAAATCATGGAAAAACGTCAAGGCAATTGATTTGAAACGAGCCTTACAGCAATGTCCGCTACACAGTAACATCGGAGTTAGAATGTTTTTCATAATTTATTTGAAGAAAATAAAATTTTAAGAAATGTGCCGATTTACGACGCATAGTTACAGCTTTTTTGAAATTATTTAATTTAACTATGAATAAAAATGTAGGTCCTCATTCCGCTACTTTATTTGCACAGTTCTGCAAAATACGATCATGTAAAATTTGATTCATTGAAAAACTTATTGCAGGTAGGGTTTGTGACATCGAATATTTGCCATCCTTCAATTTAAATGAATTATTAAGGAACAACAACTAATTTAAATCCAATTAGAACCTGAATTAATCATTTATACAAAAGCTCACAATAAGCATTAATTTTCTTGAGAATTTACTTAGAAAGCTGATATATCTCTGTTGAAATATTGATCCTTCTTATCATAATTAGTGGCAGCAAGAAAAATAAAAATTATTGCGGCTAAATAAAATTTGTTTTCAACAAGTTGTTTTAGTTTTTCGAGTTTATTTTTCAAAAGTTTACATTAACATCAAAATAAAAACAACATATGAAAACAAGAAAAAACAAAAAAGAAAATCTTTTAAAATTATTTTTAAATTTAATTTTTTGTTTCGCCCTTTCAATTCCTTGCAGCAATTTTCAGAGAAAAACAAAATTTAGAAAAAAATTCATAATAATAAACAAAAAAGCCTTTTTTCTGACATAGATTTTGTTGGTTTAAATCCTTGTATCTAGATACATACATAAATCAGCTATAGTAACTAAAATGTCATAAAAGATTGGCATAAGTCAGGATCACCTCAAGGATATTTGAGATATTTTATGAATTGTATTTAAAGACTTTTAAATTTATTTTTATTATTTCGAAGTTCCGTTCAGTACGTAAAATTTTTACCTGTAGAAAATTGCAAGACACAACAATTAAGAAAAAGTTTTAAAGAAAAAATTTAGTTTTTTGCTTTAAAGAAAAATTTTTGGTTAAAAATCCAAGAATTTATGAGAAAATGCATTTTGATTACGAGAATAATGGCAAAACTATTATACTAGTTAAGTCAAGGTAGCTTTCAATAACCTCCAATAGCGAAATGTAAATAGCTATTATTAAAATTCCAATACAACTATAAAATCAATCTGAGGTCTTCTGACAAGTTAATTGTTCGAACAACAACATGAAATTTCATAAATTTTCGAAAATAAATTGTTATTTAAATTAATTTTATAATTTAAATTTTAAATTTATTTTAAAAAAATTAAACTAAATTAGATAATTTTTAATTTAACTTTAATTTTAGCCCATTGATTAATTTGCAAATTCAAGATAAACTAAAAATATTTTACATTTTAAAAAATAAATCCGTAATTGGTATTTGAACAATTTTTTTTTACATATTTCTGATTAAAATTTAAATAAGAAGGAATTTCCAAATTTTTGTTATTCTTTTAAAATAATTTTTAGGAAAAAGATTTTTCATTTGCGGTTTAAGTAAGCATATAAAAATACACAAAAAATTGGTAAATATTTTTTGGTTGAACGCTTCCTTAATATCAAAATTTTTTTTTCCTTTTTCAAATTTTTCTTACTTCTTCTACATATACCTATAATTTTCTATATAAAATTTTATAAAATAAGAAATTTGTATTATTAGCAATGTGGAAAGCAAAACATAAAGCCATAACAACTAAATTAAAAATTTATAAAATAAAATAATATTTTAATAATTGAATTTTAGTTTTAAGGTCATGAATTAAGTTATGGACAGCAAAATTATTACTAAAAGAAAACGGAAATTCTGTTTTACGGTAGAAGTTGCATTCAAAAGCATATGTAGTTCTTATTTTCGAAAAAATTTGCTGAATGAAAAACCAATAAAAAATTGTACCTGGAGGCTACTATTCCACCGAGTAGTGTTCTACAGTTTATAGATAGTAAGTATCGGTTCCGAGTTCTTCCGGAATTTTCTAAGAGTTTTATAGGCTCAAATACACGGTCTGATAAGACTAATATACGAGAATCAAGACAAAGCAAGAAGAAAATAAAAACCTCTACTGAAATCTTGGTTAAATTAGTATTTAATTTGAATGTCTCCTCTTCGTCCTAAGACTTCGGACGTTTAAAATTTTCTTTCTAAAATTTATTTCTTCAAATCCATTTCCTTTTTACTTATTGATGCTTAATCACCGGGAGTCCTGTAGTTCAAAATTAATTTTTTTCCAAATATGCAAATTACGAAAACTCCATATGTAAAAGCATTTGACTTAGAATTGTGCACTTATTGTAAAGAATTTTTCGCTTCCACCTTGAAAAATCCATTCAATATCTAACGAATCAAATTTTCACAAATTTTTTAGTTAATTTCTTACATATATCTATTTTGAGTACAACATTTACTGACCTAAGTGATTTTAGAAATAAGTAAATATTTAAAAAAAAATTTGTGTGTGTGTATTTGAAATTTATTTTTTCTGAACAAAAATTTACATACATTCATAACCATAAGAACAAAAATACGAAATTTATATAGTGTCAAAAAAATGCCAAAAATAGTATAATTTTCATATTTTCTTAGTACATAAACCTGATACATTTGCCTATAAATATGCAAATATGTAAATATTAACATACGCCTTATAAATAACAATAAAAAAAACTATTTAAAAATTTTCCTGAATTTTTACAAAAAATTTAGGTCAACAATATCTAAAAAACCAAAAGCTTTAAAAATCATAGTATAATCCAAACCCTTGGTAACCTCAGCATACATTACAATATTATTTTCTTTGAATTTTTATTCTATCATCTAGCATGCACATATTTTCTTCACATATCATGTACATGCAAGTAAATGTATGCATATAGTGTTATTTTCAGTATATCTACTCATTTCCAAGTCCAGGTTAGTAAAAAAAAAAATAAAAAAAATTAAAAGTAAACATTAATTTTTAAAGCACCTGTACAAATCAGTCTACTACTTATGAATAAATATAAACATAATGTGTGTGTAGGTGTATGTGTGTGTGAACTTATAGGTAAATAAGTGTCCATATATACGTAAACATGATATCAGGTTTTTGAGTGATATGTAGAACAATTTTTTTGTTGTTGGTTTTATTTATTTTTTCTGGCTTCTATAATATGCTAAAAATATATATATGTAGAAAGTTTGAATTACTAATTAATATACATGTACGTATATGTACATTAAAAGCATATGTGTATGTGCATAATTGTATATAATTTTGTTTTATCTTTAAATATTTGATACTTTTTTAAAAGCCCACAACCATCCCCAAGTTATTTGAATAACAAAAACAAATATTTTTGTTTGTACAGTAAAAATTCAATATATTAAACTCTAGTTTTTATTTTTGATCGTAGTGTTTACTATAGTATTCATTTATTAATTATTAAATTATTAAAAGTATCTACATACATACGAAAATTTTGTAAGAACATTTCTTTATTTAGCTTGCCAAATTAAATGATCTTATTTATTTTTTATGTTTGCAGCATGGCATAAATAACATGAAGGTTCCTAAAATATTTCCAAAGCCTTCTTATTGTCAGATTTAATTACTGTATAGAGATATTTTTGAAGAAAACTATTGTAAAAGTGTTTTATCGTATCTTTACTGTATATTTACAAAGGAAATTTTTTTTCTATTATTGTGACCAAGGGAATTAAGTCAGTTTATACGTTCACATAACAAAAAAAACCTAACCTATAGAACATTACCCATGTTATGAGAACCAAAAAACAAAAAAAAAAAAAATACAAACACAAATACATACATAATTGAAGAGAATAAAAAAAAAGTAAAATAGGTAGATTTATAAAAACACAAAATAAGAAAAAAAATAATAAAAGTTTTTAACTTGGCTTAGGTTGACACCATCGTTCATAATTGTTTTTCCTTTTTACGATTTAAAAGCATTTTTGTGACACAAAAAGGTAAAAATAAAAATAATAAAAATTTTTTAATGTATAATATAACATTAAAATTATACTTATACCCTTAACCACACACACATAAATACATTTCAGAATCTATAATTATAAAACGATATATGTATGTACATCACATACACGTACAAAATTTTATAACCAAATGTGAATGTGCATTTAAAATGTCCATAAGAAAAGTAAAGTATGTAAAAAATATATGTAAACGTAAATGTACATAAATAGAAAAAAAAATTTAAGTAATTTGATCACCCCTAGGTGGCAGTACGTTGTAATTGATTTTGTTTTTGCCACATAACATATATATATATACATATACATATATATACCTACATACGTAGTTCTTACTATCGTTCTACGTTCTACACATTTTGAATTTTATTTTTCTTGTAAATAAATAAAATTAGTTACATATATACATATTTTATGTATATAAATGCAAAATTATTGAGAAGCATGATCAAAAAAACCCAATTCATTCTGAACGCAGCCAATTTAACTAGGCTATAATAATCAATAATAGAAATTGTATGAGTTCTGATTATTAACGCGCTTAATTCTAATGTTCAAGCGCGACAACTAATTTTAAACAAGAAACTAATGTAATAAAGACGAGGTGTGTTTAAAGCCACCATATGACGTAATTCAATGAAGTGTAAATGTACAATTTGTTCAGTGATATTTCACTTATAACTTGACGCGCGGTCTCTTTTATTTGCAATTAGGGCGCATTATGATTTTAACAGACTCTTGCATTCTGCCAATTCGTGAGCGTGGCATTCTATTTTTCAGGCTTACTCCAATTGCTATCGCAAAATGTATTTATTAGATCTTTTGGTCAATGAAATGTCGACTCTATTATGCGACAAAAATCAGTGATTTGTTTTATCCTTATATTAAATAATTTACAACAGCTTGCAAACCTTTCCTCCTAAGAAAAATATAAGCACTTCCTCATTATATGAGTACACACTTTAATGGTCTATGTCTCTAAACACTTCAACAATACCCCTTGATACAAGCAAATGAAAATGAGTTAATAGAATCAAAGATCATTTCATTTTCCTAGTTAGCAGTCATATGAATTTAATGAATTCATACCCTCGTTCGGTATTAAGAGTATACAAAATATCTTTGCCAAAATTTTTTAATGCCAAAAGGGTTGTGGTACAAAACAAGCAAATACGATTTTCAAACTAAATTTATTTCAATTATTAAAAATTTTTTCCTTTTAAATTTTTTTATTCAATTACTTATTTTTTTTTTGCAAAATTTTCCTATTTTCTTGTTATTGATAAATAATGACGGTATATAGTAGAAAAATATTTTTAATTTTCGAAGAATTTCCAAAATAAAAAAAAATTTAAAAAAACATTTGTTTAATTTTAAGACAACAAAGTTTTTTCCCCCAAAAACTTTGTATAAAAGCATATATTTTCACATTATCACATTTGACCCCATTAATTTAAAAAAAGAAGCCAGACATGATTCTCTATTCACATATGTACATACACTCACATACATAGGATATGTTTTTTATTCCTCCAATTTTTCACCACAATATGAAATACGCCAAAATTATGTTGACCATATATCTTTTATATTTATAATACCATTTATAATACGAGTACAGCCATTTTGTAAAGGTCCCAATACAAAATAATAAAATAAATGAAAAATAAACCTTAAGGTATTATTTATTTTTGTATTATGATAAATGTTTGTTAAGATGACCCACATTGACCCATCTTGTTATCAAAACAATGGTTTTGTATAAAATGAAAACAAAACGAAATGTAAGACAAATAAATTGCAACTGTAAAAAGATTTTTAAAGTTACTGTTATTTTATTTCCTTGTTTTTTTTTTTTTTTTTGCTGTTTCGATCTTAACTGGGTATGCTGACAATTTAGTATAACAAATAAATATTTACATCCAAAATAAATAAAGTTAAAAAAAAAATGAAAGGGGCAAAACTCTCAAACAATAATTTGAGGAAAGAAATTCAGATTACCGGTAAAACGTAAAAAGAATTTTCGAGAAAAGTGATTGAGCACAGAACATACTCCACTATTGATAACGAGGTTTTAGTGCGCTTATGCATTAAATATTATTACAACACCAAATTATTACTGACACAAACCTGACAGATCGACTAAATTGACTAAAGTTGTTTACAGCGAATAATTATTTTGAAATAGCTATACTCAATGAAAAACACCCAATTGACCTTCTTGCTCCGAATTTTAAATAAACTCAGAAAAGTAATTCTATAGTACCTCGCTTCTCTTTTATAGACCCATTATTATTGAAGGCTTAATTAGAACAACTAAGTACCTTTCGAAAATGTCAAAATTTAGTTTCAAATTCCTTGAGTTAAGCTCTTTGTTTTGTTTGGTTTTTTGTGTTTCGGTAAAATGTTGTTAAATGTTCAACTTCTTATGCTTTACTGCCAAATAACATAAGAATGACAATATGCCGAAACCAAAATAGACGAATGTATATTACAATTTTTTTTATAGCCGAATGAAACAAACTGAAGACAAGTTTTTGTGTTGAAATTCCTAATTCGGAAATCAGACGAATTAGCAACGTGAATGTATGCAATAAGATGATTTTCTTCTGCGATCAGTAATAATTATTTACTTCAACGAACGAGAAACTTAAATTGGATTTTAATGTAAGAAGAAAAAATGATTTTTAGTGACCCATCAAATTGTATTCAATACTGTTTGTTTAATCAATAAACCAAAGAGGTAATACAGAGCTTTAATATCTTGGATTTATTCATTTTTTTTTCAGTTCTCTTGATGATTGATTACGACTTTTTTTTTGTATGAAGGTAAGATACGATGGTTATCTTTGTGTATAATTTTATTATTTTCTTTCAAATTTCGTATTTACTGAAACGACACGTGGTGAAAATTTAATAGTAGTCATACACACACACACACATTACAGATATTTTGTGGTAGTATTAAGTGTACAACATAATTTTACTTTTTGTATTCATGTTAAATTTTGGAATGTTATTTAACGATACCACATGGGAAATATTTTGGAATAATATTGAATAAGTGAACAAGAAATTGAGTTTTTGTATTTCGTACATTACGGTATTTTTCAATGATAAATTGATTTAGCTTTAAGAAAAAAATATTATTTTGGTATTAATTCGAAAAAGAAAATGAATAATTAAAAGGGAATAGTGTTATTGTCAAAATGGAAGAGATTTATTAATTTTTTATTGATTTAAAAAATTTTTTATATGAAAAATTGAGTTTAAGACTAGTTATACCGGAACAACTTAATATTCACCACATATTGGCGACAATTGTGCTTTTATTACAAGATATAGAGTAGATTGAATTCGATATTTTTTGAACTAAGTCAGGCAGGAGACAACAAATAAGTTTTCTATATTTAATTTATTATTGGTAGTATTCCTACCTGGATAGACTAAATTAAAGTTTAGAAGAAGATTTATTATGTCTCTCAACAAAGTACCAAACACCAACCCTAAAGCTCATTTCGTCTTCTAATTCATTAAACTTTCATTTCAATAACCTCGAGTACAGCTAAACAAATGAGGGGTTTATACATTTGAAAAAATCTAACTTATAATCTTAAGACAGTCACTTCTCAATCACTAGCCGTGACTTTTTACACCTTAGCAATGATGACAATTTAAATATAACAAACCGACTTGATCAAAATTTTCGGAATTCCACACTAATGAATACTGTAATACTGTGGCTTTCACAGACATTTTATTATAATTATAAAGCCAGCATTTATTTTAGCAGACTTTAATCTAAATATTCTCAAAACATAATCCAAGTAAAATAAAAATAACAATTCCACTTTAATTATTTCGTATTTCATTAGACCGTGACAATTTTTATTTTAACATGTGAATCTACTTATGTTAAAGTAAAAGGAAAACTATGCTATGTTTTTTATTTTTTTATTTAACAAAACAAAACTATTATTCAAAATTATAATTTTCAACTTTCTGACAATATTTTTTTTTATTTTTTTTTTAAGGTTTTATACAATGTAAAATTTAATCCATGTTGTATGCTTAAAAACATTGTTACATGAGGAATTTTGTTAGTGTAGAAACTGGGAACAAAACACAAAGTTTTTTCAAAAAGTCAGTTTTGAATAAATTGTAATAAAATTTAATTTTCTCACAATAATAGATTAAAATTCTATTGTATACGAATTTTATTTATCATTTACATAGAGTCAGTCATTAACATACAAGTGTAGCTATATAATAGCTTATATATTATGCGTATGTACCTTGGTGTTCCTATTTTGTTAATGCAGGTTGGTGCTATAAAGGTATACAAAGTACAAATATCTGTAGTATAATAAAATACCAACAAAGAAATAAAATAATTAACTTAGAAAATTTATTTAGACAATTAAATTAAAGAAAAATTTATCAATTTAATTTGAAATTGAATTCGTCAACTAAGAAAAAACATTCTTTGAGTCTAAAGTAAATAAAATTGTATTTTTATATAAAAAATTAAAGGTGTAATTAATTAAGTACAGTTTAAAAGAGATCTGAATGTAGAAATCTGCTTTATGAACTCAAATTAGAAATAAAATATGTGAGCATTTTAATAGGGACTCGGTATAAATTTCTAATTCCAAAGAAAGTAACAAAGCAATACACCGCCAGTGATAAGATCTTGTAACACTTTCAGATGTTGATTACACATTAATGACAATAAGAGTTTCTCACACTTTATTATTCACTCGTCACCCTTGTATTGTAAGTGCTGGTATTGGAATACAACTACATAGTATACTTAAAAATTTCTTATTTATAGTTGAAATTCCAAAACTTTCCTGAGTGTTTCTTCAAATACGTAAACATTAATTATATTTGATAATCCCTCACTATGTCTCCATATAATTGCTATTTCTTGCAGAAGATCAAAAAATATTTTCTTCATTAACTTCAAAATATTAATTTATTCTTTAGTTTCTTTACAGAATCCTACTTCAGCTATTTCCTTCAAGTTTTAAAATTCAAATCTCTTTCAATGTGCAGTTTCTATCTCCTTTAGTAAAAACTAATTCAAGTAAATAATAAATAAACCTTAACTGAGTGCTATATTAAAAATGCATGTGAACGCCTTTCAAATGCTTTGTTTTTGCATACACTTGCAGCAGTAATTTATATTACCCTATTATTTCCAATGCATTTAAATCACAATTCACCTCATTACTTGGAAAATTACTTCATCTCCCACCACTATACCATCCCTGTACCAACACATTTAAAAAATAAGAAATTGTATAAAAATTTCTCACAATAATTTTGAAAATAAAAGCAATAAAAGAAGTTTTGTATTCTAATTTTCTTTTCCGCTGGTTCTTTTTTCTTTGCTATCACAATTATTTTCAATTAAAATTTGTTCGGTAGGACCATCGCAGGAAAGTGAGAGAGGAGTGTTAATTGCATTTTATAAGGTAAGCACTTAGAGGAACAAAAAAAAAATTTTTTTTAATTTCTCGTTTTTATATTTTTTTTATGCATGTTTTAATCTTAAACTGTTAAAGAACAAGCACAAGAAGTGTTTTATAAATTAAGAAGAAAATAAAACCTGTTTAAATTTTGAAATTTTTAATAATGAAAATTAAAATAATTAACATTTTGAAATTTTTTTTATAATTATTGTATAGGAAGAACAACTTAATCTTTTAACTTTTTCCTTGATTGAACGAGAAAGCCTCATGAATAATTTTAAATGGAACATTTTAAGAAAATTGGAAGTAAAGTGAAATGTGAAACTCAAACTAATTTAATTAAGATCAATTTTTCAGAAAATATAATTGAAAATTATAAAATTGGGAAGATGAGGCATATAGTCTGCCTAAAAGATACTTAATCGCATGAAATTTAAAGTGTAAATTACAAAAGGAACTAAACTAATAATTTTGTAAAGATAATTGAAGTTTTCAAATTCTTATTTTATTATACTTTATTTGCAGTTTCTTCGACGTATCTACTCTTCGACATATTTAGATCAAAAATAATTCTTCGGATATCTGTTATAGAGCAATACGTTTGAAAAAAGAAGTCAAATTGAGTTACTTTTCATTGATGACTATGTTAAACAAGTACCGAACTATATCCGAAAGATCACACTCGTGAAGTAGCTTCAATAATTTAGTCACAATGTGATATTATGCAATTCCAGTTTTATACTATTAATCAAGGATTCCGAAGTCAAAAAACACAAAATTAATTCGGCTAATATGCAGGGAACTATTACCAATTAATTAACTGAACTTGACGGAGTTGAAAATCAAATAATAATCCTACATGCCGAGTTTTCTTTAACTGCTTAATTACACAAAACCTACATACGATTCCGTACATTTTGTTCATAACTTAATCCTTAATGTAAACTAATTTTAAAATTTTTTAGAACTTATACATTTTGTTCGAAAAAGTTGCAAATAGATGAAAGTATTACTGAATGGGGATTCAAAATTGCAATAATTTTAAATCTTAAAGTTTATAAAATTTAAAAGAACGGAAATTTTTTTTAAACATAATATTTATGCAACTCAATTTAAAAGTTATACAAAATTAACCGTGTGACGGAAGTTCACTACGTACATATAAAAGAAATCATTACATAAATTAAAAATGTTAATTTAAAGGATTGAACATTGTCTTTTAAAAAAATTATAATGGAAAATATAAAAAAAGCATACACTTATATACATGCAATTTTTCTATTGCTTCATCTTATCACCCGAGACATCTATGAACATTGTCATTTATTAAAAAACAAGAAAATGCAATACAATAATTTTTTTTTTCATATACAATTGCCTCTTCTGTGTTTCTATAAGCAATTGTACATATGCACATTACATACAAAATCGTCATTCTTTTTCTACAATTTAAATTTTTTTTTTTTCCAGTTTTTTCAACTATAACTGTGGAGCATTTTGAATTGAAATCAGGCGCAGGCTATCATTAACCATTTCCGCCCTTTAGTTCAACATAAACTCTTGCATTATGATGGTGCAAATTTTTATTTTTTTTTTTTCTTTCTCTCTCTCTTTCGGTATATTGTATTCGTATATTATAGCAGTTATAATTTAAAGAAAGGAGGTGGTATTTTAAATATACATGAAACCAAAGGTATAATTTCAAAAGAGTCGTACAATAAAATATATGGAAAACAAAGAAGTATGCATACCGAGAACATCAAATGTTAAAATAACGATGTATTAAGCATTTAAGAGTTTTATTTCAAGTGCAATTCATTATTGTATTAGAGCGTTATTTCACCATCATGCGACGAAAACACAAAGACAGGTATTTGTCAGCATAATCAAAAAGCAGAAAAAATCCAAAGCACGAAAATTTATTTAAAGTCTACTGAAAATTTGTATATTAATAAATTTGTATGTATGTAAGTATGTATAAGATAATAAGATAATAGCGTATATATATATATATGAGACAATTATTATTGCATAACAAAGCAAATTTTTTCTTTTCACGACGAAAAAAAATTTTTTGTTTTGCAAAGGAATGTAAATTTAAAATAATAAAAAAAATAGAAAATATGGAGGGGAGAAAAAAATGGAATAGAAATATGGTTTTTCCTTTCTTATTTTAACATCTGGATGGAAAGTAAAATATACGATGATGTCACGGAACTTTTATTACAAAAGACCATCTTCCCATTGAATTGGTGTGCAAGGAAATTCTTTTGTAAGTTTAAGCAACTTTGGTTGAGCTATCAAGTTTTTAGAATAAGAAATATTTCACTTTTATTTGAAGCTGTAAATAATTATACAAACCCAATGTAAGTTAAGTATATTTGGTCCATACTGTTACTAATCTGCTGATTGGTGCTTTCCACTATATATCCGGAAATTATTCTATTGATCGTTCTTCAAGGTCTTTTCGCCTTCCTTATTGAAAGCTTTTTTTCGTCGAAAGTCAAGTTTCTTATTCCAGATCAATCTGCGTTTTTGTAGATTTGGTAGCAACAAGAAACGATTTTGAAGCTTTAGTCGATCTTTAACTTTGTACATTCCATAGATCTGACTTGTGCGTTTTGATTTAAATAGAATATAAAAATTAAGCACTAAGGGTATAACAATCTGCTTAATAAGCGGATCTCTTTATCCATTGAATCTAATCTAAAATGATTCGCTGTAGGTATTAAAATGGGAAATTACAAACTCACCTCAATTTCATGCAATAAAATGAGTAATTTAACAGAACTATCAATACGCAACAGTTTTTTTCTAGATAACTACAAAATTTAAAATGAAAATCATAGAAATGAAAGACAAAGAGAAAATAAGCAAAATATTGAAGACGGGATAGAAAATAAGAATTTCTAAGGAATGTTGAGTTTTTGTAAGGCTCCTCCCCTATAAAATCTTTAAAGAATATTTGTAATTTCTTACAAGTTACTTAAACCTGAGGTCAAAAAAATATTTAAGCGCATAACTAATTATTTTTTTCCACAATATCATTAAAATAATATTTATGAAAAGTATTCCTGCGTCTACATAGGTCTACATAGGAAATGAAGAAAAAAATTAAAATTGCTGTATTCTCTAAGCTTCTTTTTCCTTGCGAAAATGCCTTGTATCGTAACTGCTACATACGTTATAAAATAGTAAATCATTATAATAAAAATAGTTGTAGTTTCTTGTAGAATAATTAATTTTAAAATAATTATTAAATAGAAAGGTATAAGCTATTCATAGCCTTGGAAAGTACGTGTAAACTTGAAATTCAAAGAAAAAATCGTTTTTAACTTATTCACTGTGCCTCTTTAATATTACTAAAAAAAAATTCCACAGGAAATTATTTGCCTTATTCATTTATGAATTCAATTATTCATATAATATGAATTAAAAAAATTTGTAATTAAAGACGGAGTTAGTAAGACCATTCTAATCTTAATTCTGCATACTTTATTTGTAAACGTTCATAGACATTTCTATATATTAAGAAATTTGGAAATGTACTGAATATTAAATTGAAAATTGAGAGAAATATTTTCAGATTTAGTCTTAAGCTTTATTTTCAGATTTAGTTTTAATAATTAACAATCATTAGTCATAAATAACAGATCCTTCATGAGGCATCTGAATTTACATTATGAACTTTCTTCAATTTCAGGGAGTACGTGAAATTGAACCCAATTTAACAAGATATTCGAACGTATTCGCCAGCTACTAAAAATTATTTAATAATTTGAATAACATCTCAAGAACAGAGATGGGCCACATTATACTACTTTAACCTATAAACTTTGCATACCAAATCCTTTCCGTTCAAATTTTTTCCTTCTTATCTAACTATTCCACTCAATTACTTATACACGGATGAAAAAAAAACTAAACTTAATTGTTACAAATTCAATTCATAAATTCATAGATTATTCCTCCCTCCCCAACAAATTACACTTAGTTAAAAAAATGTAGAAGCCAAAGAATTCTATTAAACCAAAAGAAAATTTTAATAACCCAAAAGTAAAAGAAAATGACATCTAAATTTTAACCTTTTAACGAAAGGAAAAATAAATTTGTATAAAAAACTGAGATAAAAAAAAAATAAGAAAAACAAAATGAACTTTCATTTTCACTAAATAAATTTTCACATCTATGGACCATTAAATGTCAACTCTTAATAGCCTTCGTTAATATTTTAACAGTATTAACACAAACATATCGCATGCATGTACGTTTTTAACGCATACTTAAACATAAACATAAATATTAACTTAGTAACTATGTTGTGTATGAGTACATCATATATAACATCATTATGACTGTAACATATTAAATTAAGAGCTGCTTAAATAACTGTTATAATTATTAAATAAAATATCATTATCTAACCTTATTATAACATCTTAAGAATGTTTTAATGTTGCAATTATGTTTCTTGTGCTGTTTTTTGTTTTGCTTTTCAAAATTATTTTTCATCTTTTGCCTTCAAGTTATAAATACATAGTATGTAATATGAATTTATCTTTATTATAAAAGATATTCCAATATTTACACAAGTGAGCAATTTATACTACTCTAAGTATATTGCATCTTTTAGAGCTAACATTAATATTGTATAGATTATTCCCAGCCAACCTGGTCATTAACAGTGTTCCAATATTGGCAGAAATTACTTGAGTAATAATAACGATATTTTTAATTCAATTGTAATTTACATTTAAGGCATATAACACTCATAATTCTCTAAGCGAATATAACAATTTCAACTACACCAGCCCATACGAAGGAGCACTTGAGACGAATAGTTTTCAAAAGAGAAAATCTATCATGATGATATTTCAGACAACCAGTGATCCTGAATGACAAAAATTAAGCGCAGTATAACAGTTGACTGACGCAGTATAATTTTCCGGAAGGTGGCTTCAGATTTATGTGTGAAAAAAATAAATTAAAATCTTGAAAAAAAAAAATTATAGGTTAGTTTCTATTACTATATAAGACACAATTTATATCGAAATGCTCTTATATAACAAGAAATAATTCAAGGGTGTCCAATTCCATAACTTTCAAGGTCAGTTGACAGATAAACACCAAAAGCCTCATTTAAGCTTATTTTAGAACTAATTTTCGGGGCACAAGTTATTACATGAATCGACAACGGATTCTTGCAATAAATTTCAACACTTTTTTCGAAAGAGAGAATTTATCATGATGATTTCTCAGAGAACCACTGATCTTGAATGACAAAAATTAACTGCTGTATAACAGTTGACTGTTTCGTAATACTTTATCAAGAAAACATTAATAATTCAAAATACATCGAAAGGTGTCGTAATATTAGCCTTCTAGAGTCTGAACTCATAAAACTGTATCTGAGTTTCTCTGCTATTGATCAACCTTGTACATAATTTTTAATATCTCTCTATTTACAAAAAATGTAAGTAAGTACAAGTATAATGAAATGTAATGTAATAAAAAATAATGTTAATGTTATAATTTTACAAGTATATATTTTAGACATCATTCAATATAAAAATTTTGATATGAAAAATAAAAACAAAAAAAAAAATACAGCGACAAAGTAAGTAGGACAAAGCACAGTAGCATAAAAAAATTAATAAAAAATCAAAACATAAAAAAACTGCCAATCATACTAGCGTAAAAATTTTGTGTTGTAGAAGTAAAATTGTTTGAAAATTGTGTAAGTAACAATAAGGCAGCAAGCAAAACGGTTTCACTTTCAGTAAATCTCAAAATATTTACATCTTGTGTCGTTCACTATCATGTCATAACAAAATTATTCACTTTAATGAAGAACAATATTTCATTTCATAATTTTATAATTTTTCTTATGCCATATTTTGTATGTTAGTATGTGTATGTACTTTAAGATATAATATTTAAGTCTACTGTTATTTATGAGGCGTGATAGTAATTTTGCCATTGCATAGATGAAAACGAGTTCAGCTGTTTTTAACCTCGATTTAATTTCAACCTAAAAACTTGTCATTCTAATCTTGATTATTTTTATGTATTTTTAAAGACACTAAGTTATATGCTTATACCATTACATGAATTTATGTTTGGAATGTTTTTGCATATTATATACGTACATATGTAGGTATGTATAAGAATTCGTTAAACTAAGAGACCGCGTAGCATACTGAAGAATTTATTCGCATTAGTAAGATCAAAGGCAGGAAAATTTAGCATTAAATACACATAAGTATAAGTATATCTGGCATGTGTACATACAATATAAATTATGAAAAATTAAAAAAATAAAAAAAATTTTTTAATATAAAAGTACTATAACCTTAAAATATGAATAAGAAACACTATAACGTCTTGTAACCAGTATTAAATTACACTTTATTGTGCTTTAAGTTAGTGAAGAAAATCTCACATTTTGTGTGAAATGTTAATGTTTTACAGTGTGTATATTTTAAAGTCTCACATGTTATAACAAATTTTCCACATGTAAGTCCAAGAAATTTTCTTAAGTCTAAATAGGACCCTCTTTATGATTAATTTCCTAATTTTAAATCAATTTGAATATAATTATTTTATAATAATTAATAACTAAACAAGAATGAGATTTTACAAGTTTACAATTGTTTTTAATCTAATTGTGTAACATTACTATCTAACGGTGTAATTTTACCCTTTAAAGCTGTAATATTACTAATCATCATTTTCATGGAAAAATAGCGTTTTGATGTTTAATTTATAATTTTGTGTAACATTATGCACTCTCATCGATGTCTAGTAAAATTTACATTCTCTTAATTATCGTAGCAATTTTACACAAAAACTTTTTATAGTATAAGACCGTATGTATTTTGCAGTGTAAAATAATATAATGCATTTTATAGCGCAATATTTTTTAATTATTTAAAAAACACCACCTATAAATTACAACCATAAATAAATATTTATGATTATTACGCATAAATATATATGTTTATATATATTCATTAGTAAAAAAGATGAAAGAAATTAACAATAATTGAGTTGCTACTTCTTGAATCATAAATATCAACCATTTTAATGATGTCTGATAAAATTTCTGATAATTATTTGTGTATTTATATAAAAATTATTTTTAAAGCTGTTATACAAAGTACTTCTTGAATTTTTAATTATACTTTAATCTTTTAAGATGATTTTATAAATTAAAGAATGTATTAAACCACATTTTAATTGAAACCATCCACACTATTTCCATTACGCATCCATTAAAGAAAGAATTCAAGGTAAATTTCCATTTAAGATTTGTAATTGAACCGGTCGACCTTACGATATTTTTATTGAATTATACTCGTAAGATATAAGAACAATCGTACAAATTTTTACATTTTAAATTAAAAAAAAAATTATACCGCAAAAATTTCAAAATTTGCAATTATTCGAAATTAAAAATATTCGAAATTTTTGATAGTTTAATTGTACTTAACCTCAGAAAAAAATAAAACCCTCGATACGTATCTGCATATTTTGAAAGTGGTGTATTTTTAGTATTTAAAGGTCATTGTAATTATGACTAATTGATGAACATAGATAAGTACTCTATATAATTAATGCTATTGAGGCTTAAAAATAACATTGGGTCTTCTCCAGGGAAGCTCAATTAGAAGAAGGAATTCGAAAATTTTAATAATTAACGGAAAAAGTGTAAACCTGTTAAGGATTATTTTTTGTAATAAACAAAAATTGTTATTTAATTTTCATTCAATTCGAATTTTTTCACCTTGTTATAACAATTATTACGAAAATATTTCAATATTTCAATTATTATCCCTTGATATTCAAAAAAAAAAACAACATTCAAAATTGAAATTTTCATTTCGATCGTCAAAATTTTTATGCAATATTAAAATCGATTTTATTTTTTTTTCTCTGTCTCTTAATTTTATGCTTCAATCACAATTAATTATGGTTTCAGATTTTTAGTTTTTTCGTTTTTAAGTTGTCGAATAAAAAATTAACACGTGTTAGATACTTTTATTTCTTTTTCGGTTCATTATTAACACGTTTTTTTTTACAGATAACATTAAATACGCAATAAGCGAAGTATTGTTTTTAGACCACTATACTTTTAACGCAAACAGAATATGTTTCTTTGACGAAGCAATGCAAAACGACTAGTTTTAATGAGTATGTCATTTTGTTGCATATGCACCTATACTGCTAGATTTTACGCTCTGGTGGGAAACGATTGTCAACAAAAGTTATATCTAAGTTTATTTAAGAGACGTACGAATGTATCAACTTCTGTAGTTTGAGAAGTCTCAATTACTGGGCCTCAATAACGAGCCAATTTTACATTTTGTAAAGCAGTTGACAGATTTTGAGTATAAGCTCTGTTTGATACTATTATGAACAAACAATATAGGGTGTTTTTTAGAGATATCGGACACCGGTTACTTACACCCAAAACCGGCGACAGATTAATATTGTAGATCCAATGTAAATAAGTCAATAAGTATGGCTTCTTCTTGACAACGAAACTAAAATGAATCTCAATAAAGAGTCAAGTTTATGCTTCGGAAGCATATTAACTATATTGTACGAGTATATTATTTTTTTCTCTAAATTCTATCAAATACTGTCTCAAACCAAACAACTGTGGATTTATTTGAATTTGTAAATATTATTCTGAAAATACACGATTAAGGTCGATTATGTGGTGGCCACATCATATTTTTTTTTGGAATTTAATTTACTCTGTACTTTAACTAAATTGTAACAACAAAAAAAAATAAAATCAAATTCATTGGTGGTTTATTCTTAATTAAAAATCATTCATTGATGGTCTATTGACGAACGTTATAAAATTAAGGAATGCTCCAATATCAATTCGAGCGTAAATTAAAGTCGACAAAATACAAATTAAATAAAAATAAAATTTTGTGTTTTTTGTATGTGTTTAGAAATTGAAATGTCACTTTTAAAAAAAAATTCAAATGTAAAAAAAAAGTATTGCCCGATATTTTTTTTTGAATGAACTTTAAAGAGAAAGGTAAAAATTGAATGCATTCGAATAAAAAATAACGTAACAATGACAGTGTATAGACAGGTGTTATTTAATGTAATGCTGCAATATTTTTTCTTTAAATTCTAACCTTGATTAATTCTTCTTTTATTTTTTTGTTAGTAATGAACGATTGAACAATTGAGTAAATCAAGCGGTTTAAGAAATATCATCAGAATGTTTTATATTTACCAAATTTTCAAGTTAATATGGTGAAATGTTATTCATTGTCATTTACAAAATGTTACCTGAAATAGAAGAAAATAATATTTAATTAGTAATATTATACAAGTAATATGAAATAAAGTGATAATGGATTTAAGTGCGTAGACAAGAATTTGTAAAGAAAATTCCCATAAATTTTACAATTCTTTGTAAAATTTATGGGAAATTTTAAATAGTTGGAAACACTGTTATTTTTTTTTAGAATATGAAATGGTTGGGATGTTTTCAATTAAAAATTTGCAGAAATTTTTACTAGTTCAGTTTCAAATACTATGGCAAAATATAATTGAAATATATACATATATAAAAATATATAGTGAAAAATTGTTAAAGTTTAGTCTTTCTAGAACAAGTTCGCAATCGAAAGCCTTATAAGTACTTTTAAAAGTTTAAAATGAAATTTTCCACAATTCCAAGAAAAATTAGAATAAAATTATAAATTACACCCCTTATTACATTTAATATTTCGAATTAAAGCCTGATTTTTTGTTCAAAATAAGTACCTAATAAAAATATTTTAAGAAATGTAAGACAATGCAGAATTAAGTGTACCCAATTAATATTATAGTACTCGTATACATTTTAATGATGTTAATCGGAAGAGGGTTGATTCTTTTAGGAATATATCCGTGCTAATAGAAATATGAATCAATTCCAATTGCATTAACCATTTGGCTAGTTTTTAGGAAAATTCACTTTAACACACAGCTGATTTTCAATTTAAATTTTGCTTAAAATATGCACTTTAACAGTAAATATAAAAATTTTGCATAAAATCTTCTTTTTAAATTAAAAAACTTAAATTTAAAATTTCAGGAAATTTTTAAGAATCCCCCAAACGAGTGCAGCTCACAACTATATATGACGTATACCTGTATACACGTAACAACTTCATTTATAGTTGACATTTTAGTTTAATTCTCTTTAATTAAAGAAAATTAGAACTCGTTTAAAAAAGAATAATTTCACTTTTAAAATTTATTTCGCTTTGAATATAAGAAATGAAAATTTTCTGGTCTAATGCTAATAAATTTATGTGCAGGGTTTATATTTGATACAATGTTTTTTTCTTTTTTATAGTTTAAAGAATTTTTTATTCGCGTTTTGTGCAATTAGAGTCTTGTGCATTGGTAAATTAACTATGTACATACATATATGAGAGATGTTATACTGGATCACAGTGGGCATTTATTTTTTCTAATTTTTAGTAGTATTAAGTGTTTATATATAAAGTGATTCTTCACGTACATTAAATTAAACTTAACTATATAATTGCTTTGTGCACAAACTAAGATTTTTTTTTTGCAATTTATTAGAAATAAAATAATTTATTCGGGTTGTTGCACTAAATTATACTTAAACTACGGGAACTCGATGATATTGTAAATATTTTGTGTTCCTGAAGAGTGTTTGCAACTTAGCTATGTTTGGAAATTTATGTTTATTAAACGTTCTTTCAATAATTTCCTTAAATTTCATATTGAAATCTCGATGATTCTGGAGAAACCTTAACCCAAATAAAATTAATTGTTTAAGTTGCGTATATTATTTATTATTATTTACTAACTTAACTCCCTTGAAACTTTATTTAAAAAACGCATAGTAAACTGAATGCAATAACAATAAAAAAAAAACTCTAAACAAATTTTTGATTGCACGCAAATTATTTTTAAACACAAACCTACTAACAATGCCATTATGAATTTCGATTATGACATTTCAATTTCAATTTGACAATTCATGAATTTTATTTTGACAAATTTGTCTTAAGCGTTTTTGTATATTTTCAGAAATTTTATGATTAAAGCGTCTAAAATGTTTCTTAGCTCATACACTCGAGTAGTTGTAATATTGTTATGCATTACACTCTTGTTCGGAATTTGAGTATTGTAATTGGGCCATTTAGTTCGAAATATATGTTTTCATTATTTTTTGCAGTTGTAGCGCAACTATTATATAAGAATTATTGAAATTATATCCAATTTCGAAACAATTACCCTCATCAAGTTCAAGAAATTACAATTGTTTTATTTCTTAGCATTACAAATAGAACAAATAGAGCAGTAAATTTAGTTTATAACTATTCTTTAAGGGATACAATCAATAGTTTTCTTCTAGAATGCAACAATTTTCAAAAGGGACTTCCACATTCTATTTCTACTCCATCAATAACTATGTCATATGTAAACTGCTTATAGCAGACATGCTATTTAAATATTGATTTTTTTGTATAAATTTTCTAGTTCGAAATAAAACTAACACAAGTATACCCCCATATAATAGCAATAGAATACCATTTATTTAGTGTTACCAGCGTAAATTACCTAATAATTATTATTGACAAGGTGTACATATACCGTGTAGAAAAAAATTTTTTTTTTTTATTATACCGTTGATTCCACCGTGATATTTAATTTTTTTTTTCTAGTTTTTTTTTTTTTTTTGTTTTTCAAAACTATGCTGTGTCCCATGAGTGGTAAATTAAAAAAAATTTACTTGATTAGTAAGTAACTGGTATGTTATACATTTTTACACCACATGTCATTGGAATATTTATTCTATGTTTAACATAACTAAGTTTGTACATAATATTAGTAATATAGTAAGCCTATATAGGCACATTTATACGCTATATCCATGTAAATATTACGGTTATATACAAATGTATGAATGTGCGTATATGCGACTATGGTAACTTGTTATGTAGTTTACTGTGTCTGGCGTGTTTTGATTAATTACATTTTTTTGTTTTGTGTTATGAGTGAAATGAAAAGATACATAAATTTGTAACATATGGTGGTTGTACATAGAGAAAGAGAGAGAGGAAGAAGGTTATTTTATTCATTATTTTTTTTTTGTAGTTAAAACTACATGATGGATATTTTTAATGTTAGAAGTTAATTGAGATATTTATTAATTTAGTTGAAAATTACAGAAAATATTTTTTTTCTATATTTTGTAATTTTACTTTTAATAATAATTTTGTGTAAGGTTCTCCTAAAATTCAACTTAATTTTGATGTAAAAATAAGTAATAAAGTTTGTGTTATCGCTCAATTTTTTTTTTTTAGTATCGCATAAAGTTTATTTTTTTAATTTTTAAAAGCTGGCTAGTTGTGAAATTATATGGAAAAATAAAAAACTATTTTCACATTAATTAAACGAAATTGAGGTAATAAACCTTTTTTTTTTCAGTGTAGGTATAATGTAATCAAGTTGAAGTTAATAAAATTTTTTCAGAATATTAAATTAAATAAAAATTTTAAGTGTATTATGTGGCGTGTTTGGAAAATAATTAAAGATTGATTTGAAAAATAAAAAAATTTTTTAATAAAATTTTTTATTAAATTTCTAATTTTATAAAATTAAAAATTTATTTTTAAAAGCAATTTATTATTTAATTTGACAAATTGTTGTTAAATCAAACTACTACTTTTGCGCCGAAGAAGATTTTATAATTTATTGTGCCTTGTTTTTGGCATTTTCCCTATGAAAAAAATTGATTCTCTCTTTAAATTTATAAAAGAGAAATGGTAAAGAATAAGCAGTGGAAGCAGCATTCCTACTTGGATACAATTGTATCCATTTGAATACAAAGATACTCAAATTTGCTAAAATGCCGAAATAGGCTACATTTCAAAATTTTGCTGAAATATGGATACATTTATTTCTCAAACACTAAATAAATGTTACAAAACTGTAAAATGCTGCTAATATTAAAACGCGAAATTCCTTTATCTTTAAAAAGTGTTATTTGCTGGCCTTTCTAAGCAGATTTCCGAGTTTACTAGAAGAAAGTAAGAAATCTGCTTTATTAAATGAGTACTGCCTCTTCCTGTATTCAAATCTAGAACATTTAGACAAGAACCTACCAGAAATATTTTGGTGTAAGCTAGTTGTAATAGAAAATGCATTGGCTGTACATATTTTTTAAAATTTTTCCGTTTTAATGGTGAATTGTCTTTAGCACATAATTCAACTACTACAGAAGGCATATATGCATGTTTTTTCTGACCTTAACTTTCACATTTAAAATATAATAGAAGTTGTATTTGATTTCTTAAAGAATTTACTATAAATAAAAAAACCAACAATAGGACGGCTTGGTATGAAAATTCTACTTTATGAGGTTGGATACATTTTGGATACATTTTTTTCTTGAAATTGGATACATTTTGTTTTTACCAAGTGGGAACACTGAGTGGAAGCGGTACTCCTGAGAATTCGCTTAAAATGGCTGATTAAAAGAGAAAAATAAATTGAACAGCCAGAAAAAATTTTATTCATTTTTAATTTGTTAGAATATTTAACACATTCAATAAAATTTGTTAATTCAAAATTTTGATTTTGAGCATTAAATTTTGAATTTAATTTAATTCTCTTGCCTTCGTCCATCTCCTCGAAAGCTACATTACAATAAAACTAAATTCTAATGTTATTCTACTAATACTTGTAATGTTTAAACTATAATTGATTACTTTATCATACGCATGTTTCCGCAATAAATCAATGTTTATTGAATAAATCAATTATACTGTAAAAATCCATTTTTTTTTTTTTAATAAACATAAAAAAATGCAAAAGTTTTGCTATTTAATATATAAAATTTAATAAAAATAAATTATTAATTGCTTCAGTGAATAAAAATATAGAAAATTATAAAGCATAACTTTGAACAAAAACTTTTACACACTTTTATTTGAATACATTTATTAATACCATGTTGTAAATTAATAGAACGAACTCACGGTCAAACAATTTAGTAAGCTCACACACATGGCATAGGCGTAGCTAATGATTAGCTTTACATATGTGTATAGAGTACAATTATATTTTCACTTTATTTTAGAAAATGAAAACTTGTAACTGTGCACAGGTATATGTAATGTATGTATGTATATAGAAACTTAGTTTTGACCTCTATATGACCTTTGTATAAAGTAAAATTTTAGCCGTTATAATGTTGGCTGGGAAATTTTTAATATTTTTTTTTATAGTTGTCTAGTTAAAGGAATAAATTTGTCAACGAAAATTTTATAAAATAAATTAAGTTGTAACTTCAAAATAGAATGGCAACTTTTCAAAAATTTATAGGGTTTTGCTGGACATTGCATTCACTCCACATTAGAAGTGAACTTTCGAATTGTACAAATTATTTTGGGTTTGTAGAGAGTTGAATTGAAAGTTATAGTCTTCTCGCACCCATTTGTCGACCAAATTTTCTATATTTTCATGCACCTTCATTTACATAACATGCTTTAGTCGATTTCTAAGATTTTAAAGCCATTTGTACCTACAGAATTGAAATTATTAAACTCCTTTCTTGTATATTTGCGTTACCTATATTCATATACACCTAATATCTTAAATTTTATCGTTTTCTATTGTATTTCTAAATTTACAACAATACAAAGTTCCATTGTTAAATTATTTATTCTTGCAATTTGTATAGAATTGATATTATTCCTTACAAATGTAAAATATTAGACTATTCATGTACTCATTGTTGTTTTTGAAAGAAAACTCTTAAAGAAAATTTTAGAATTAAATTCCATTTTCAAAAATACATTCTACATTGTAACCAATATTACCAAAAGTACAAATGCAATTTTTAAATTAAATTGGTAAAACATGAACACAGGAAAGGAATAAAAAGGTTAAGATTTTGCAAGTGCTACAATATTAACATGAATTTTCAATTTTAAAGTTAAATAAGTTAGTAAGAATACCTCATTTAAAATGAATAAGTATGTTCTATAGAGAGAGAAGTACATTAAGTAACTGAAATTGATTTTACATCTTTAAGGAAATTAAATTGTGTTTCTACAATCATATAAATTTTTCTAATTTTAATTGCAATTTATTTTTGTTTAGTGAGCATCTAATATATGGGCTAATAAACGAGCATCTTGATGAGACGCAAGAAATTCATGAAGAACCCCAAAAATCTATATGTCTACAAAGTAATTTGGCCTGAAAAATTTGTAAATAGAATGGAAATTTTCAATACGACTTCCGATTTAACAAAATATAGGTTCCTTATTCGAAAAGTTACTCGACTTCATTAGGGTAGGTAGTTCTTAGTTAGTGAATTCATTGAGGACATATCTCATACTCAGACGGAGGGAGAAGTTAAACAAGAGAAAAAATCTTTTATTTTGTTTTCTTTCTGTTATTTAAATAAACACAAACGCAGTCCCTTTTCAGTCTTAATATTAAGTGAAATGAAAATATGTGGACTAGAAAAGTACATTTGATTTGCCTTTTAATTTAAAAAATAAAACTTAATGCCAAATTTTCAATAAATAATTTTTAACAAATTTTACTTACAGTTCAAAATTTTCAGTACTTTCCAGTATAATTTTCAATACAATTTCTTGAATCATAATTCAAATAGGTGTATGTAAGTAAAGATTGCATAAAAGACTGCTTTATATGGCATAAATAATAAGGATTTTATGGAAAGAGTTTTGAAATATTTTGTAAAAGGTTGTTCAATATGATTAACATTTATTTGGTAGTTATGTATTCAATTTTAGTTGAAAATTTGTTCTGCTACTAGAAATGTATAGGCTTACGGAGTAGTACATTTTGGAATAAAGTTAAGAAAGTAGTACAAGTATAGACAATTCCTAAATTTAACATTATTGCGCTAATAAGGTATGCAAAATGCGGAGTAGGTGTCGACAAGTAAAATGCGAAATAAAGAATTTAACAAGTCGAAAAATTTTGGCTTTTGTATTCCTCTTCGAAATCAATTTTGATTCCGCACTAATATCGGTAACGCATACTATTCTCAATAAGTTTTTTAAGTTATAGTAAACAACGTCTCTGTGCTAATTAGTAATTAGTAGTAACTAGGCTGAATACTCTTCTTATTCTCCTCAATTTTTATTATTTTCAATGTTGAAAGATCCTTTTCAAAAAAAATATTTCTATAAAATTGCAACATTTTGAATTAAAATTTCCTTGTTTTCCTTCTATCTTTCAAAATGAAGGCGAACACGAAAAAAAAAAAATAAATAAGTGCATTTTAAAGTATCGCTTCTTTAACTTTCCTCTTACATATATTTTTTTGCAGGTTTATGCAACAAAAGCTTTATAGTCTTGTTGAAAATGTAATAAGTCATCAAAATATTATTCATTGCATGCAAAATATACATTATATAACGCTTCTTACTACACCTATAGTTGAGTGAAGTTAGAGGAAAAAGGAAAAAATTCACTGCACTTGTGTCTATTTACTTGCAAACTATTCATACATATAAACGATTATGTCTTAAAAAAAGAAAGAATGGAAAATTATTAAAGAAATTGTGAAAATTGTTAAAGAAATTGTGAAAAATACAAAAGGTAAGTAAAAAAGTAAGCATTCATAACCAAAGGTACATGTAAACGAACATTGAAATGTAAATTTAAATATTGCAGGTGGCATAGGTACTTATACACCGTTAAATAGCATATATATAAACGCATAAGTATAAAAGTTATGAAAAAAAATATTTTTTGGCTTTCTAACAGTTTTAATAGTTTTATATTTATTACTTCATTTTTACCTACATGCTTCAATACAGTTTTGTTATGTACATGTAGTGTTGCAAGCTTGAAAGTTAACAGGTAACTATGTTTATCTTTGTTTATTGCAATTTTTCATAACTTGTTTTATATACCGGTGTATATAAAATATTTCCCATAGTCTCATTATTTTTGCATAGTTTCTACTTTACTAGTTTTCGTATGTTTGTGCATTCTTTCCTTTTGATGATCTGTTTTATTTGTTGTTGCTTTGAGTTTTTAGAGTGTTACATAACAAAAATTTAAATTTGTAATATCAACATTGAATGTATGCATAAATATATATGTATGTATAATAAAATATAGATGAGAAAATTATAATAAGTTGAGCATTTTCAACATAAATTTAATGTGTTGTTAAGCTGTTGAGCTACTACTGTTATATAGTTTCAATATATTAAAGTGTATATATTCCTTTAAATATTTAATATTGTTGTTGCAAAGGGAACGTATAATATTGTTAATATAAAAATGCATTTTCAGCGACAGAAAATATTTTACATAATAAAATTATAAATTTTTAAAAACAATATGGTTAAAATGAATATTAAGTGTGTACCGTCTTGAGATGAAGAAAATTCAGAAATTATGGGAAATATAAGAGAATTTTTTTGAATTTTCGAGTTTTTTGAGGAGTTAACACAAAAACAAAAGGAAAGATTGAAAAAGGAAAGAAAGTAAAGGGAAATTCAAATGCCAATTAAGCCACCGTTTTCTTAAAAATTGTTATTTTCGAATACAGGTAATTGAAACTTAACATTGTACAGAATATTTTTCTTTGAATCAAGTCAAGCACTAACTTAAGTACAATTTTCTTGTTTTGTTCAGTGGCTGGCAATCTCTTTTAGCTGAAATTCAAAAATTAACTAAAGCAAATTCAAGCAAATTAATACTCATTTCATACTAAGTTACATCCTTTCCAAATTTCTTTTCGTATGCCTTTCCAAATTTGTCATATGAGTTACTTGGCGATTCACGAAATGTAACTTGTTTGTCTCTTTATTTTCAAAAAGTATTCATTTTTTTTTTTGAATATCAACGGAATTGGGCGAAATTAGGTAAATTCTAGCGAAAAAACTTTCTTACTTAATGTAAAAACAATTAATAAGAATTCGTCTACTACCACTCCTGTTCACAAAATACAGAAAAACAAAGTCTAAAATAAGAAATATATTAAAGTTAAAAATAAATTGGGCTAGACTATAGACTTAATATTAATTTAATTCAAAAACAAACAAGAAAAGGTATACATATACATTCACACAATATCCTGCCCACTGTGTACCGAAGAATTTATTAAAATATGAAAAGAAAAATCCAATTATCCTCAAATTTTGGAATTCTAAAATTACTATGTTGTTGTCATGCCATAAAATTGTGAGTTAAAAAAAAACCTTGTTAAAAATAGAAATCTTATTTTATTATCCTAATAATACGTTTTATTTACTTTTACAGGTATAAATTTGTGTGTATGTATGTATAAACTTTTTAACCTTTAAAATTATAACTATTTAGTTTTCACATTTATTTCGCTACTTCTGAGAATGAAAAAAAGAGGAACCTTAAGGATATTTTTAACGTTTGTAGAATTTTTTCGTATATTTATTTGTATTGTAAGAACCTTGTATTTGAACCTGTACAAATACCTGCATAATAAATGATTCATTAAATATTTATTATTGATTAAAATTGGAATTATATGGTCGCATAAAATTATTATACTTTTTGGTCAGTTAAATTTTATTTATTATTCACATAATATAGTTATACCTATTTTATTAGATCTAACCAAATTAAGAGGATTTGACACGAAATTCATTATTGAAATAATGAAAAAAAATATTATAAATATCAGGATAAATAATTAAAATTTTGATATTTATATAGCTGCAGGGTTAGATTAAAGCTAACTATTAACTCAAAACTACTCTACAATAAATTCGGATTAAATGATAATAAATAATATTGTAAATATGTCAAAACGTAATACGAACCTCATAGCTTGTTGTGAAAAACTTTTACATAATTATACTTAACTAATTAAATTCAACAAAGTACCTGAACACTCAAGAACAACATTTTATAATGAAACGCTCATAATGAAATGAAGGAAATTCGAAGTTCTTAAGTTTATTTTCAATTTGACTCTGTGCTAGTAAGAATTTGAAATACGATGCTTAATATTAATTAATAAAAAATTGTTTGCAAAAGTATCATTCATAGAATGGCAAATACTATAAATATTAATTACATTTGACCTTTAGAAGATTGAACAATATTAAGCAAGTATACATACCCAAAATTAAGGATATATAAACAGAATCGTGTTGGCGGGAATTACAAATTTTATTACGAATTCAGTTAATTAAATGATAACGCCCAAACAAACAGAGCAACAGCAGTAATGGCTTTGAGGCATATTAAAATATTTCAGCTTTTGATTATTATACAATTATTTTAATCATTATTAAGTACAGCCATTTTTAGTATAACTGTTAATTGTACGTAATTATATTGAATGCAATTTTAATTTTACAGAATAAACGCCTAATTAAACTATACTAAAGGCTTGACCTCTATTTCTTAAATTTCATTATTTTCTTTTCTTTATAGATGATTTATAGATGATTTAAAATATTCATTTAAATTTATATTCTATATAAATTGAGAGTGTATAATTTGCGGTTCGTTTTACGACTAGATTTTTATAATAACTGTAGAGCCTTAGAATATACAATTGCGTGTGTACAATAATTAAATTAAATTTAGAAGACAAAAACAAAATATTTATTGCATAAAATCCTCATATTCATTAATTTCACATATCAAACTATACTTCAACTCTTCAAGGTAACCAAAAACATCCAAAATCCAAAGAAAATTAAATAAATTGCATTTCAAACGCCCTATCTATGATGCCCTTTTTAGAATTCCCTTTAAGGTTGATTCCAAAAGAAACAAAATTACTAACAATTCAATTAAGGAACAATTGTAAATTTATGGTATACAAAGTCAAATATGGTAATCGCATTGTCACATTACAAAAACTTCCAAATTAAAAGAATTTTAAATTTAAGATCTAAGTATTCTATTTTGTTAGAGAAATTTAATTGTACAATGTAATTATTTGATTTCCGGAACAAACTTTTTAAAATTGTTAATTAATTATTAACAAAACATTTTGTTGTTGAATTTCCTGTTACACAATCCAATGTGCATAACTAATCAAAAATAAAATTCGTATTTTATAAGTCAAAGAAATGTAGTAGAGTAGCGAATGCATTGAAAAATTCACGAATTGATTTTCGATGTAAGCAACTTTTTTTCTTATTTCACTATGATAAAATTAATTAGTTACAAAAACAATAAATTGCTGCTTAATAAATTTTAAATCAAAAATTTGAATACAATCGCTAATCACAAAGGGCACAATTAATATAGTAGAAGAATAAAATGAACAACAGCTTACTATTACTAAATTTAGACGACTTAAACGATTAAAATGGAAAAATGTTTATACATTGAATATGTTTTATTTCTCCATTTTGGTAAAATTGCCATAAGAAGGTACACGAAATGTGTATTTATAACGAAAAGTGGGCTAAATGGTTTAGTTTATTAATTAAGTTACAAAACATAAGACTATAGATGTAGAAATCTTATGCGTTTAAACCAACTACTTAAACGCATATTTATGGTACTCTATGAATATTCAAAATAATCAAAATGAGATTTTTAATATTCTCAAGTCGATGCTTTTTATACATAAAGTCTACTATAGCCTACTTAATTGTGTTCATTTTATTAATATTATATGACTAGTAAGCTGAATAAATTTAGTACTTAGCCTATATAATTCAAATTTACCATAAAATATATTTTATTAATACCTTGAACCTATTAGGTATCGTAATTTTGTTTTTTTTTCAGTAGTTTTACCTAAATCATTACGTAACACGATTATGTAGGCGATTTCTTCAAATTAACGACAAAGTTGTTGGAAAACTTAATAATAAATCGAACGCTTATCATCAACGGAGCAATAGTCAATGTCACTTATTTGCTTAAGCGAAAATTGCCTTGTGTACGAACTGCGGTCACTATATGCTTAATCAAAAACGAATAATGTAAGCTATGCGCTCCTGCAGGGTTTCGCTGTTTGGAGTAAAGTAGAGCAATTTTGAATATATTTTAATTTGGAAGTGTTATTCGTTCTGCCTCATGTTTCATATAAATTACAATCTAGTTTTGATGTTAAGCTAGAAGGCGAATTATTTAATTTTTTTGAATTAACTTATTCATCTGACTGGCTGATCAATTCTCAATTCTACAAACGCAAATTAAAGCACTTTTATTTAAAAAATAAATTTAGCTAAGATACCTGAAAACAATAATTGTATTCAGGTAATGTACAATTAATGTAAAGAAGTACGACCCTGCTCCATAATATTTTACATTGAAAACTTATTGTATTTATACATACATACATACATACGTCTTGTAACGTAATTTTGCAATATTATTTGTTCTTTTTTTTATTTTATATAAAATCGGACCAAAAATTTTTGTTTTGAAAATAAATTCATAATATTGTCAGTGAATTTTTTTTTATAGTAAAAACATAAAAACAGTGAATCAATAGTGCGCATACATAAATAATTGAAATACGGCACTAAAAATATTCAATGACATTGAATGTCCTTGAATTATAATATTATTTACTCAAATCAAAAATAAAAAAAAATTATATAAACGCAAAAAGGACTTTTTACACTCGAATGATTTTAATTTCGTAATCATGGGATGATAATAAATTTGTTCTTAAATTTATAATGTTAAAAAATAATGATGTAGGCTGCATGGGGGTTGATTTTAGTTGGTTGCCATGCGCGATCATATGATCTTGTCTGTACTGTCTTGTTATCATTATTTCAAGCACCCTTGTTGTGGTTCTGCGTTAAATCATAGAGTCGCCCATCAAAACAACTCAGTCTTGCAAGTTTCGGAAATATCAATGTATCCCGAAAAAAAATTTGTTTTAGTTTTTTAAAAATTAATTGAGCTAGAATATCAAAATACTAGAATTTAGAATAAGAAGTGATTTACTATAATGAAATAAAATTTTGTGAAAACTAATCAAATAATTTTTAAGACCAAGTATCCTACAGTCATCCTGATTAATTCTTTTTTATTTTCTATAAAATTTTTTAATCAAAATTCAATATTAATGCAGCAAAATATTTTGAAAACTTCAAAAATTATTTTCTTGTTTGTTGTTATTTAATGCCTCGCTAGGGAAGCCAAATAAAAAGTGTAACACGTCTTTTTCTTTTGCAGAGAATCAGAATGTATACATGTACTTGCATACACACATATATACAAAATTTTATTCTGCGGAAAATCAAACAAAACAGTTAGTTCATATCTATAGAAGTAACTACAAAAGAAAATAAAACGAATTCTTTGGAAAAACAGAAAATTATTCGAAGTCAGCGAAATTTATTGTAAATCAATTGAAAATAAAAGTGTGATAAAAGATGATTTTAATTATTTAAGCGTTGCCCTCTATAAATTTTAGTATAAAGTATGAAATAAGTCATAAAGTGGTACAACAGTAGATTATTTCTTTGTTCAAATTACACATAAGTGTAACAAATGACATTAAATGTAATGTCATTTGGATTTTTAATTTTTGCTTTGCTGACAATAATTAATCTCATTGCAGCTTTTTGGTTTAATTTTAGTTTTGTTTTTAGGTATATTCTCATTATCAATTCAATACGTTATAAATTCTTTTAATTCATTGTGGAATTTTCCAGGTGAATATTCAATTAAACAATGAAATGTAAATTCAATTAAAGGACGAGGCGGAACCGATTCAAGACTTTAAATTTGAAAGATCAAGTAGGGGAGACCAAACTGAGGGAACTCATTCGAAAAAATCCTAAACGAGTCGAGGAGACTTAATCTAGGGGATTTAAAAGAGAAATAAAACTCATCATTCTACTGATTTTATTAGAAATTCAAATAAAATCTAAACGATCATAAAATTTTTAGAACTACTCTCACAGCTCTTCTGCGGCTGTCTGTTATAATTCATATTACTTAATTCTATGAATGATTTTCTCTCAATGAAGACGATATTCCCTTCCACTAACACAATTTTAAATTTAAAATCACAGAACAAAAATATTGAATGACATAAAATTACTTTATACAAAATCTCTTTTACTGATCTGAAATGTTATGACTTTATGGTTAAATTTACTGTAAACAAAATGTTATTAATATGAAGACAATAATACATTTATATATTTAGTAAGATTGTTAATATAATTAATTTAATTAAATTTATTTTATTTACTGATTTGTTATCATATAATACGGTATATATACAAAGTATTATAGCAGGTGTTCTATAATCTTTTCTATCTCGCCTAGAATTTAATTTTCATTCATATACGGATGAAATGAATTAAAAACTACATGTACATATGAATGAAAATTATTTTCTTCGTATACACACATATAAAATGTACATTTGTAAATTACGTTTTGCTCTAGTTAAAATAACATAAGTAAAAGTATAACAAGTAAAACAAGTTAAATTTTAATTCAACGAATAAAAAAAAATAAAAAACAAAACTCTCATTTTCAAATTTACAAGCATTTTAAAATCCAATTTGCAACTATAACTATACGTACATAGCCTCAAATATACAAGCATAGTATACATAATAAAGCCACTATTTACTATGAAATTTTATTTTATATATCTCGATTACTTTATTTAATTATTTTAATTCATATTCACTTTTTTCTTGTAATGCTTTTGTATACCGAATGTAGATGCTATAGGAGGATAACTGAACCAGTAAAAAAACCTAACAAACTCGGTAACTGAATTAAATATAACAATATTAGTATATGTACCTTGTACCTGTGTTCTGTACACATTTAAATGTATAAATGCAATCATATACACTATACTACTTACAACTCTTTAAAAAAACCCTAATAAATATTTCATAGTATATTTTATCATTTTGAAGGTAAATATTTTTCTGGTCTGATAATTTCTTATTACGTCCCTCTTTATTCCTCACAAAATCTCTGAGTAAATAAAAATGTTAAGGTGCACATTTAATATTTTTTTGTTATACAACTTTTAAAATTTTAATTTAAACTTTGAAATGGTTCCATAAAATTCAACCAAACAATAACATGATCTCATTTTTGAAAACATAAAAATTTTCTCCATGTAAGTACCTATGTACAATAAAAATAAATTAAATAAGTTGTTATAATTATATAATAAATGAAATTTATAAAATTATAAACTAGGAAATATGTACAAAAACTACAATTCTTTAAATTCATAAAATAAATAAATATAAAATATGAATGAAAACATTTTTATGTTGTGATTCCTTGCAAAATTCCTGTTAAGGTAAAGTAAGGTAATTTCGTCAGTGCATTTAATTTCGTCATAGGTCGCACTTCCTTCACATATTTGTCAAATATTAGGAAACCCCATCTATTTTCAATAAACTTTAAACATTTTTGTTTTTAAATATACTTGAAGTGAGAAGATCCGTTTTTAAATTTTAAAAAATTAGAATAAATTAATTTTAAAAGACATTCTTAATTACTGCAAAAAATACCGGGGCAAATTTTTGTTTTTTCTTAGTGTTTTCGTTAAGAAAAGGAGAA
This sequence comes from Condylostylus longicornis, assembly GCF_029603195.1. Lineage (NCBI taxonomy): Eukaryota > Metazoa > Arthropoda > Insecta > Diptera > Dolichopodidae > Condylostylus > Condylostylus longicornis. Next base: position 6,516,171 of record NW_026577982.1, read on the forward strand.
AGTTTCTTAAGGGTATATCTGTTGAAATATGTGTAATTTCTTACATATTTGCTTAAATTTTGACAAATTAAACTTAAAAAAACATTATTAATAAGAAAAAAATTGAAAAAGTGAAATATTAAAAAATAAAAATTAAGTGACGAAATTACCAACCAAATTTTTTGGAGTTGGAGATTATTTCGTCAGAATGACGAAATTGAGTGGTTTATTAAAACATTTTAATATATGAATATTTACTTTTGAAACTTAAAATATTAAAAAAAATTGAATGCAGAACTTTTATTTGCAGTGTTTCTAGCCAAAATATAAAATTTCGTCAGTTATATTTTATTCAGGTATCACCGGTACAATCTATTTTAATAGTAACGAAAAATGTAGATTGGCAAAGTTTTTCTACAAATAATGATAAAAACACGAGAAAAATGGAAATTGAAATGTTAAATTTGACAAATATAACAGTTCTGTACAATATCTAAAAAAAACTATTAAATTTAAAACTAATTTTTACTAAAATTTTATTTACAATCATATTTTGTGAGGCGGCGGAATGTAATACTTAAATAGGGTGCTGACGAAATTAAAATTTTACATTGTTTTTAAATGGTTCAAATTTCGTCACGCTTTTTTTTTTCAAAATTGTTACTGGATAGTTATTAATTATGATATACACAGTTTAAATTTGCATTATTTTTTATTTTAGTCCAATGAACTGTATTAAAACCTAGTTTTTTTTGCCATGACGAAATTAGCAACTCCACATGACGAAATTAAAAACACACAGTTTTTGCTGACGAAATTACATGACTTTTGGAGATATTTTAAAATTTAAAAAAATATAATAATTTACAAAGTAACTGCCTGAAAAAGTTAAAAATAATTTTGTCAACATTCCAAACTAACAAAAAATGGTACTTTTATTGCACACACATTAACTCTTCGAAATACATCGTTAAAAAACCGAAAACGTCCCTTAACATGACGAAATTACCTTACTTTACCTTACATATATACTAAATATATTTTATAAAATGCAACTTTCCTGAATCTCTCCCATGAATCGGTCACAAACATCAGCTTTATCCTTTTATTACATTATGTAGAATTAAAAATTTTAAAGTAAGAATGAATATAAAAATTGTTCATTTATAACAAGTTTTTTTTAAAAGTGATATACACAAAAGGATATTTGGTGCCAGGAATGAAATTTGTTAGAATTTTGGAATAACAATGCAATTATTTTATGAAAACAAAATTATAAAATATCAAAGATTATACAGACAGGAATTGAATATTTTTTTAAAAATTTCATATTTATAAATGAAAAATTAATTTCAGTTTGTCAATACTTACTTTGAATTATACATAAGTACTTAACTGTTATACTTATATATAACACTTATTTAATAATTTAAATAGCTACACAATTACAAAAAATGTTTGAAAACTAAAAGTACTTTGCAATGATATTTGGTTATATCCAAAGGAGACGGTTCACAAAACATAGACTCTTTGTTTGAAAAAATTTTAAACTCATACCAAACTTATAAATTTAGTGTTATGGAAATGTTTTTAAGGCTTTGTTTTTTTTCAATTACTTTCAATTTATTAATTAATTTTCTTACTATTTGATCGAAATTGTTAAGGTCTAAAAACATTATTGCAAATCATTGTGAATTTTGTAAAAAAAATAGAAAAAATAACATTTGATATTAAATAGCAAAACTGAGTTAAAAACCCCCTACATTGAGTTATACAAAAGCAATTTAAATACTGAAAAGAAATTAAACTATGTTTTAGCGGAAATAAATGTCATTCTATTGCATGTACTGCAAATTTAAAATACACACTACACTTATACACAAATATTACTAGGGTATATTTACCTCTCCATGTGTACTACACAAACAGTACGGTATATGGCCCTACTTATTTTCTATTTTTAGCAACAATAATGGTAATTGTATATGAAAACAAAACAGAAAAAAATTTATACAAGTTCTGCTCCAGATCATTTAAAAAATTTTTAGTTTTATTATTTTCTTTTACTTATTTTTGAGAATAACAAAAACTCATAAATAAAGATCACACCTGGTTTTTATATTATTTTTCTTAATAAAATTCTTATACATTTTCTTATATACAATATTACATTTTTATAAAAATACTGTATAACACATAGTTGGTTATGTATCGCAATTCACAAACTTGTATGCCTTTATTAACCAGAATTTTATTATATGTCACGAAAAAATTTTTAATTTTATTAACAAAAAAAAACTTATAGTTTTCTTATTTTTCTTGAATTTGCAAGAAGGTATTTGTGTTCCTTTAAAACTCCTATACAGTCCAAGTAAATTTTAAAAATTAATATTATTTTTTTATTTAAATTTTAGATTGAAATTTGTGCACAATAAAAGACTATATAACCAAATACGACCAAAACCAATATGTAGGTAAACTGCACAAATATAAGAAAATTTATTGACAAGAGATTATTGTGGATTTAAATTGAATTTTTTGGGATTCTTATATAATATGGAAGATAAGTAATAAAGGAATATTTATTTAATTTGAAAGATCAGAAATAAATGGTTCGATATTGCAGTTGTTACAGTAAAAAGGTATTGAAAAATAATTTAATTTTAATTTGAAAAAGAAAAATTGAAAATAAATTTTTATATAAGTACAAACTTAGATAAATTAGATGTGGTGTGATCACATGAGTCACACAAAAGTAAATCAATTCTAGTAAGTATTACACTTTTGAGTAGTATGTTTATGTTGGCAGTAAAATTTGATGCGAGAACAATAATACTTATAATAAAAACGTAGCGCTAATTGCAATGCTATCAAGTATGAGCAATGACACTCCGCATTAATCCTAAAATTTCATTTTATATTTTACACATAGGTTAATGCATGTCAAACCTCAAAAAATGTAACTACAATGTTATATACTTAAAGTTTGCTTTCTATTGGGCAAAATTCCACTTTAATTGGTAAATATTCCCAAAAGTTAGAAAGTATCAACAAATGTTAATTAACCTATCTCGCCGCAATTCGCCGATATTCGCCGCAATTCGCCGTAATTCGCCGCAATAGAAATGAATATTTTTAGTCATTTCATCTGCCTTGTAGTAAAATCTTAATAAATAATCAGTAAGTAGCCTACACTTGTGCCAAAAATATTTCCGTATCCAGAGAGGAAGGAGTAAATTATGTGGAGAAAATATCTCCGTAAGGTCTGTAACTTATCCAACTTACTACGAGAGTATAATAATTTTCTTCCTTATTCCTACTCCGAAATAAATGTTCTACTGCCCCAAAAAATTCAAACTCAACAAATTATCAATTGTATAAACTATAACAAAATGCTTGAAATTTTAAGGCTAATTCCGACTGAATAGTTATAGGAAAACCTTCATGAATAGAAATATTCATTTTACAACACCTTTAAAGAAAAAGATTAGTTTTATTTTTTTAAATGGTGAATGTACCTATTATAGTGCACAAATTAATGAAATTTATAGACCTAGTATTACAGTTTTATCCTGAAATAAGGAATTATAAGTATCCTGCCATTATACCAAATTACCTTCAGTGAATGATCCTTTTTCATTTATTTTATAAATACCTAAAATTTACAGTACCTAGATTTTTTTTTGGATTATACAAAAAAAAAAATTGTTTTACTTTTTTCTTGACAAATTGACCATTTACCATTCTAAACATTTTTATTTGTTCACATTACAATATATGCATTATATTTTACTTCATTCTCATTGGCACACCTTCACACATATGGCATATACTTAATACTTGCATTGTAAACTACCCACTTGCATTTTCACATTTTCAAAATATTCCTACAACATTCATTACCGTCACCTTTTTTGTTTGTTAAAATATACTTAAGAGAGAGAGAAGAGAAAAAAGTGTTCGTGTAAAAACGACACAACTCATATCCCTTTAGGATTTTTTATATTCTTGAATTCAAAAACTTCATAGCTAGTTTCGTGTATGTAGTGTTTAACATTGGAAATATTTGCAGCAGGCGATTGTTCATAACATTCTCAATTACTAAGAGAATAAAAAAAAACTTAAACTAAAACAAAATTTTATAGTAAATGGAATGCAATTGTATTTTATCCTTTTGAATATTTTTTGAAATGAAAAAAAAAAGAATGAAAAAAAGAAACCCCTAATAAGGACGACAAAAAAAAAAAACTCAGTTGTAAGGTTTTTGAACGAAAAGCATATGGTGCTGATATTTTAAGAAGTACCTTTTAAAAAGTAAGTAACATTCATAGTTCCTTATTCACTTGCACAAATGTATATTTGTGTTCTTACGTTCTAGACTTCTTGTATATGGCAATGGCAACTAACACTATACAACGTTCATAAGGTATTGTTGAACTTTCATTAATTTTTTTTTTTATTTCTGCATTTTTATGTTAAAATTTCATAAATTTTTAGAGAGAAAAAAAAAAGAGATTTTGTGTCCTTTTTGACGAGAACAATAAAATATATTGTGATGACTGATGGCTGAGAATGTTAAAAAAAATGTATTAGGGTGGTTATTTTACTTTCATTTTACTTCGTCTGCTTAATAAAATTTTGACCAGTAAATTAATTTTTCTAGATTTTGAATAAAATTTTTGTAAATGGATTACCAGCATATTCAAATATATATTATGTACGAAAAATTATTGAAAAGTCCTATACTCGGAATAAGTCGTACACTCTGGAATGAATGACCACTGGCCAGATCAACAATATTTTCGTTGAACTCGCAAAACTGGAAACTCCGATTGAAGTAATGAATTCTCTTAAAGTTGTATTATTCTTATAAATCGACTAAACGACTGCAAGAAATCTAAAATCTTAAAATTTTCGCTGGACGAAAAATAAGTTTGATTCAAGCCATTGATGACCATCGTCTAATCTGATATCGTCCGGATTATGGAAGAGTCACGAGACCGCTTTTTTTGTGTTTCGAGCAAAACGTTTTTCAAAATATACAGAAACAACGTCAATTTGCAGGTATGTGTAAAATTTACAACATTACTTTTCCGAAAATACTAACGTTAGAGTTACGTTAATTTTTTATAAAAATAGTTTAGAAAAATCTGAATTTTTCTGTATATATAATTCATTCTCAAAAAAGCAGTTTCATGACTCTTCCATAACACCGACGATATTATATTTTATTTTCGAATCATCCATTCCTTTCCGTACGATCGGTAATCACATTTATTGTTGTGACGTCCTGTTTAAATCAGACAATATGGTGTATTATATGGTGCATTTGAAAACATAAAAGAAAAATATTGAAAAAAATTTATTTGCCAGGACACTCATATTATTCAGAATTTATTAATAAAGAGGTAATATAATTGATGATTATAAAAGGAATACACACACATATTTAATTTCAACTAAAAATATATACGTACATACTACATAATACATTAAGTTTGTGTATATAAAAATTAAATTTTTGTTCATATCAAGTTCCTTATACACATTTAATTAAAAATGGAAATTTCATGTTTTTATTAAATTTATAACAAAATACCTACATTACATACATAGATGTAAATATGTTTAAATGTAAATTTATACGTTCTCTTATATGCATTCTCTGTTTCATATTTTCATATTTGATGGATGATGAAGATCTTTCCATAAGAATAATAGATCAAAAAAATGAAAAGCGGAGTTTAATTATTTCTTTTTTAAATACACAAAATTTAAAAGTACTCAAGAAAAAAAATTTTTGAATTTAATTTAAAATTTAAATTGAAAATAAAGGAAGTCGGCAATTTCACAAAAACAAAAAAAATTTTCTCAGAAGATTCTTTTGTTTTTTTTTTGTTAACTTGTTTGAATAAACATCCTGAAGTGACCAATGATGATAGTATTTTAATCAGGCGCTATTGTTTGCACCTATACGAGCGTGTATTGCTAAAAAAAACCATGTGAAACAAAATTGGTAAATCAAAATCTAATTGGATTTAATAAACAATAATGCTTAACTATATTGCTAATCGGAATTTTTGGAATTCAATGATTTTAGACTATAAAAAAATTCATACAAAAGAAATTTTCAAAAATTTTAATTTAATAAAAATGACAGAAATTTGAATTTTTATTGCAATTCTGCACTGTGTAAGTGAATTAGACGAAACTGTAATATTAAATATATGCTGTAGAACACATATGGGAATACCTACCCAAGTATAATGTAAGTGATATTTTAAGTAAGTAGCTATATATTTTTGCCTACCAATCTCTCATCTTTTCAAAATATTATTCTAGGAACAATTATAAATCCATAAAGATCATGTTTTACTTAGTTGTTGCTTTCTCTTAGTGTTTTTTGCGTGAATATTTATTTTTAGTGAATTTAAAAAATAGACCATGAAAATGTGAATCATAATTAAAAAATTTTTTATCTGGAAGCAGAAAAATTTTTTTTTTTAAATTTCATCAAATGTTGAAAATGACCATTAAATGATTCATCATTATGTATGATACAATCATTTAAGATAAAACAGAGATTGGAATTGATTTAAAATTAAATGCCTTTAAATTTCTTTTAGAAAAAAAAAAAAGTTTACTTAACTAAATTTTTAATAATCAGAAATTTGCAAATTATTAAAACACTTCACAAATTATAAGCACTTAAATCTTTGCCGAATTTAACGTTTTGATACTGAGATATCTAGGTTAAAAATGATCAAATGCAGATCATGTAAAACATTTTCTAACAAAAACTTCAAATACCCGATAAGGGTAAGGTAAAACTTCTTATTGATATTGAGTTCGTCAAGGCCAATACCAATCCGGCTGCTAAAACCAATTTGAATTGAAAGAAATTTATGGCATAAAGAAGTAAATTTGAGCAAGCCAAAGCACTCATGTAAATAAGGTACACCGTACTCTATGAAAAAGTTTTAAAAGTACTCTTTTGTCATAATTTTCAATATCGAAGCAAAAAACAGAAAGGCTGAAAGAAACCAAAACATTGTTTACTCCCTCGAGATTTAATTCATTAGAAAAAAAAATACAAGTTTTCTTTAACAAAAAAAAAACTTCCAACCAATTTACTTCCATTATTCCGCATATCAAAAACATACGCATATGAAATATAAGGTAGGTCGTTTGGTAGATGGGTTCTCACATAAGTAATAGCTGTATATAAAGCTTACACTGAAACAAAATTTTGTTTTATTTCCATTGATGTCGTCGTCACCTTTCTTTCCTGTTAAAAATATTATTGCGGCAATATTACAACGTTTATTTCCTTTTGTTTCGAGATTCTATTCATTAGACTGAACAATGATATATTTTCAGTTAATGCACTCAAATTTTATACAAAGTACACATTGCACATACATATATATTGTATACTTGTATATGTGCTTAAAATTTTTTATATTAGCATATTGAAGTAATAATAATCGATGGCATCTAGTATATGCAAAAACAACATCTTTAATAAAAAAAAAATTTTTCATCGAGCTTTTCATTATGTTTTGTTCCCTTTGAATTCTTTTCACTTTGCGGCTCTTTAATAAATTATTTTTATTTTTTCATCTTTTATACTGCAATAAAAGTCGAAGTAAAGTAACATAGAAGACTTTACATTTATTAGTAAAATTAATTTGTTTTTTTTTTTTTGGTTGCAACACAGTTATTGCTCTTTTTCCATACAAAAAAAAAAGAGAAATCAATTATTAACAAAATTGAAAGAATATTGCTTGTAATGTGCGGTTTATGGTAAACCGAAAATAACTTTCATTAAATATTTCAATTTGAAATGGGACAAAGTAAGCACCAGACTGTTAAATTGTCACCATAAAATTAATTATTTAGTTGTTTTATTAATAAAATTAAATTTTATGTAAATTTTACTTAAATTGAATATATTTTCTAGAATTCAATTGTACATTAGTATGTACATATGTAAAGGCCCTACCGAACTTAGTACTTGCTGCTACCCTACCGCACGTTCATTTAAAGCAATGAACAATATGCAATAAATACTGCACATTGCGCCTCTATTTTGCGCCTCTATTTTATTATTTTTCGCCGTGCAAAGGCACGGACGCATATATGGTACATGCGGCGCTGCCTACATATATACTTATACCTAAGCGATGTCTAAGTGATTAGGGATTATTCATTTAGTTTCAAAAGCTATTAACTATTGCAAATTTTGAAAATTAAAAATTCCTTCAATTTTCATGAACTGAAAATTCTTTAATCTTTAATCACTATGCATTTCTATATTTTCTTAATACATTTATATTTGCAATTAAGAATATTTTGTTCACAATAAGAATATTTAATGTTGCATAATATTTGCGGAAGTTTGTAGTTGAAGGTAAGCGCATTTTTTTTTATAAAAATTAAATTATACAATTTGTATAACATTTTCTTTTAAAATTAAAAACTTTTTTGAATTTTTGCGGTAGAAAATGAAAAACCGAAAGTTCTTTGACTAGCTTTTATATTTTATAAAAACTTTATAATAAAGAATTTTAAATGAATGTTAAATGAAAACTGAAAAATTTCAAAGAATATTTATGTACAAAAATAAAAAACTTACCAAATTTTCAAAAATTTTTATGAAAACTCTTATATAGGGGAAAATAAAAATTTGAAGTATCTACTTATTTCCAAATATTGCAAAAGTTGAATGTATTCAAATTTATTCAACAAGGTATAAGAGTATTAAAAATAACATAGGCTATTTTGTGTGGTTTTTAATATGGAAAAGTTTATAATTCAATTTAGGTACTTTAAATACTAAAATTGAACAACTTAAAATTAATTTCTCTAGTGTAAGGTTTAAAACATAGTTTTAAAATTTTTTAGTCGTTTCTTTTCAAGACCCCAAAAAAAATTAGATGCACATTTTTTAATGTTTCTGAATGAAAAAACAAATCATATTTTCTACAGCTCATCCAAGTTAAAATTGATGTCGTAAGACTTCGATATTATTGTTGCCAAAGGGAATAAAATAAAAATATTCAATTCTGTTTAATTACATCGAATTAAACATCAAGCATTTTATGATTGACAAGCAAAGTTTCTCTTAGATTAGTTACCAAATTCACAAGCTAATAAAATTCAAAAGTGTTTTCACGAAAATTTACGCAATAACAAATGTTTTAAAAAAAAAATTTGTTTTTTGCAAATTTTCCTTTAAAAAAAAATTGTATTTTAAACTTGAAATAAATTTTAGTTTAATAAAATCTTTTAACATTGAATCATCGATAATTGAATTCAGTTATTAAATTTGAAACTACAACAAACTCGATTTTAATCTTCTGCACAAAATTTCTTAAATTTTAACCTTTAATTTGCCCTCAAGACATTATTCAATTTTCATTGAAAATAATATTTCTACTTAGACATAAAAGCAAGCATATTTACTTTTACTAGGGTTTTGTTAATATACGTGTATGTACATGTACACCCATGTATATGTACTATACACGCATTAGTATACACGCAAATGCTAGGTATTAAAATAAAGTGAATGTCATTACAAATCTAATCGTTATTATTGCGTAATTACGCAAAGAATATCTTACTATTACGAAGGTGTTTATTAACTTACTATTCCGAAAGCTTATTTTCGTACAAGATAACGATGGGAATACATTTGAGAATATTGAAATCTCGCTTTATAAACTAAGCACTTAATACATCGAATTGAAAGAGAACATAATCTCATCTGTTTATCGTATAATAATCTGTTAAAATAGAGCAGAGACCGACTAAATTCAAAAGTTTTCAAAATAATGAAATTAAGATTTAATTAGAAATTAATGAACCTTAATACACAAACATAAAAGTACCCACATACGACATTTCGTAAAAATTTCCGCTAATCGAGGAATTTTTCATACGTATTCCCTGTTAAGGTAGATTCATTGGTTCACCCCTTATAAGCTATGTATTTCTCGTTTGTCTCCCGATTCGTCTGAAATATAATGAGCTGATTTTATTTTATTACATTTTTTTAACAAGAATACGTATTTGAAGTCGGAATTTCGAATTTTTGTATAAAATACATAAGTTGGTTGCGAAATCGGCGAATGAATCTAGCTTTATAAAGATTTAAAAATGAATTACGCCTAATCATTTACGAACAATTTTTATGTTTCAAATTTATTTATAAGATTATGCGTTTTACACTAAAAATTGCTCAATTGCTCTTAAAGCGATTGAATAACTCGATTGTGTTTCAATCAACTTTACGCGCTCTGTGTCATCAATAATTTCTACCGCTAATACTTCATACTCTTGCTCTTTGTCATTTTTTGTTACGATATTAGGTTAACATAAGTATAACATTTTAAACTTTTTATCGAAAAAACAAGAAACCATTTAAAAAAGTCAAACATTTTTTAACATTTAAATTTTGTAAAAAATTAAATATCTATTTTAAAAAAAAAAATGTGTAAAGAAACGTGAATTTTAAAACACATGCAAAAATTTAAGTGTTATACACAATATTATTAATGAGGAGGAATTATTATAGAAAAATAATAATAAAAACTTCAAAAAATTATTCACAGACACATACAACTTGTGTCATATTCACTCCATTTATCTAATCTTATTAAAATACCAACTTAACCATAATAATAATTATTTACTTTTGTAATCCAATACATTCCGCTTTGCTTAATATTTTTGTTTTTCAAATTACAAAGAAAACGTTTAACGTTTTTGTTATAAAACAAAAAAAAAACGCAAAACCGCGCTATTAAAATTGTAAAAAAAAAATTTTTTTTGTATTTGAAATTTTTTTAATTTTTTTATTTATAGCCCAGCCAATCTCAAAATTTGAAATTTCCCATGATGATGTTTTAATGCAGAGCATAACCAAATTCCATAATTATGTGTTGGTAAAAAAAAATAAAAAAAATAAATTGAGTCATCAATAATTTTTAAGCGAAAAGCGACTAAACGTTTTTTTTTTGTTGTTGTTTACAGTTTTTTTTGTTTTTCTTCGTTCTGTCAGTATCAACTATCAAATATAAACAAAAACAAAAATATTTTAAAAAAAAGCTCGTTTTTAACTTTTATTTATTGTTTTTTTTTGTGCTCATTTTAAGTTCATATTTTGCGGTCTTAAAAAATTTAATTTAAAAAAATATTGGGAAGCACAAAAACAATGCATACAAAAAACAAAACGTAGACTGAAATCGCGTCGCTTAAATTCAATTTAAATCGCTTTCAACTATTTTTTGTTTTTTGAATTTATGAGCGCCTGATTTGTTTAAATAGGAAATAGACAAAAAGCTTGAAAATTGTTATTTTTTTTTGTTTTTATTCAGTCAGATTTTCTGTAAACGATTTTGTTCAAAAAAACAATTCGTTTACAGTCAATTATCATGCACATGCGATGAACATATGACGTAAGCAATTTTTGAATGGCTTAAAATTTTTTGTTGTAAAATTATACAAATTATACAAATTCAGCGTTGAAGAACTAAAGTTGCGGAATCAGAATCAAAGTCGACTTCAAAATTGAAATATTTTTTAATTGCTGAATTTATTACCAGAGTGGGTTTCGAAAATTAAAAAATTTCGTCTAAAATATCTCAAAGCAAAATTTTGGCATCGCAACCGGCTTCGTAGTGTTAGTATCACTATATTTATGTATAAAGCTTGAGGCTTAATTTTGTTGCAGATTGGATGTGGCCCCCTCAACGCTAATAGAAGGCCCATCACCATCTATCCACAACCTTAACGAAGCCCCAAATATTAATATTTTATGTGTCTTAACAAAGTTTTGCGGATCAACCACAAGCGCCCCCGAGAGCAAAGTATTGATTATTATATTTTTCTAATATATTATGCCGACCTTTTATAAAAATTCTCAAATTCTCAGAGTTTTCAAACCTGTATGTCACTTTCAAATTAACATAAAATATTTAGCAAAACAAGTAAGCATACATAAATAAATTATAATAATTAAACGCACATACACATAAATAATGTGTAAATTTTTATAGTTTTCTAAAATTAACACAATTATTAAATAATTTAATATTTTACATGTTTTTGTTTTCAATTATAACATATGCGATATATAAGTAAGTATATTAACCAGTATACACAGACATGATAAAACTCTCGTAATTCTATATAATTATTTTACTTAAATAGTAGTCAGCTACCGAAACTCATTCAATATTAATTTTTATTTTATTAATCATATGTCATAACCGGTACGGTAAATTTTTATAATTCAAATGTGAATGACATTTAATATATTTACACTATTGTACATTCTATAATAAGGTTACATTTTTATAGACAAAAATACGTCAGTTCTAGACACAGCAATTAAAAATAATTATTAATTTATAATTTGGTTAAGGTTATTGGAAGTGCGAGTTTTTGCTACTTGAATCAACTATTGGGAAAAAAAATAATAGAATTTATTTTAATGTAAACAATTATTACGTTTGTTATATTTACATATATGTATGCATACACATGCACGATATATGGTGAGAAATGTCTAAAAAATCGAAACGATTTTACTAAATAAAATTATTTAAAAGGTTATTTACCTTCTTTTACTTTTATTAATAAAAATTTTTAGATTACTTATAATTGATGAAAGACGCAGGTGTACGTTAAGGCAAGTGTTTTTATATTTTACTCAATCCGGTCAATATTTCTACTAAGAGAACTTTTTTTCCTAAAATTGCATTCATAATTTCGCCTAAAGGTATGTAATACACAAAATTTAAATACATAAAGAAATGTTTTCTTTATTTTGGCCCTAAATACTAGTTTTCAACAAGTATTTTTAAAAAAAGATCGTAAAATAATAACCCTGACCATAGCTTATGAAAAAGATCTACAAAATTTTTTACCAGTAAATTCAATTAAGTAAACTTTATTGAATAGAATTTTTAATTTATCAGCTTTTGACTACAAGGTCACAATTACAATCGTTATCAGCATGTAATTGTATTTTTTTTATCATAAACTAAGTACTCTTCATATTTTAAGTAATTTATCCGCAATAAGGTATATGTATGTACATCATGTGCATGTTCTCATATACCATACATACTTGTTTATATTCCACGCAGTGAGTGCTTCTCTCTGTGTATAACTTTTTCTTTGTATTATTACTAATGTATACTTACACTAATTTTATGACACTAACCTATATAATTCAATTTATCGCCTATTACATTTTTCTTTTACAACAAAACTACACGATACTCATACATTTTTCAATGTTTTGTACAAACATATATAAGTATGTATACAAATATTAAAAGTATGTATGTGTATATACGCATGTAATTATAAAGTAAAGCACAGTCACAATGTGTACATTTAATATTCTTGTTACAATTACACATAATTTATTATTTACATATAAATATACAAAAAAAAACAAAATAACAATAAAAATGTTGATCAATAATTCAATTTTTACCGCTGAAACATCAAAAAAATTTTGTTATAAATCTAAAATAAAAACAAAAACAGCAATAGAAACAGAAGAAAATACAAAAAACAAGCATTAAAACGGTAAATTTATTATAGACGCACGATATAAACTAGTACACAAACACACATAAGCCTATAAATCATAAATTCTCTGCTTTTCTCTTGTCAACAATTTATTCAAGCCCTTACATATATACGCACATGTATTATACATATCTCTCTCCAACTATTTGTAATGTAGATAGCCACCTCTCTCCTAAACATTATAATTTTTATGAAAATTAATTTTACAATCCTTATGGCTGGCTTATTTATACTACAAATACCGTTACTGTGTATGGTACATAGAGTACTTTACTCTATATAACGTAGTGAAAAGAGAATGAATGAAATATAGGACAGATTGGAAGCATATATGTAGGTATATCGTAAAAATATGTACGTGTATGTATGAACCGCTATTCTTTATCGTTGTCATATTGCATGTTTTAAATCTAAAAATCAAAATAACACGCAGAATAACACAAAAAACAAAAAAAAAACAATAAAATAAATCTGAATTTAATAAGAAATTTATTGATCGAATAATATTACTTCCGTTTTACCTCAATTTGATTTAGTTACCTACCGCAGAAGCAAGCCCCCCTCCAAATATACTGATATATTAAAATGAAATATACAAGTTCATACATAGGTGGTTATTGTACATGGTAACCAATAAAATTTCAATATTAAATATAAACACGCATACATTAATTTGTTGCTTCGTATATGAGTTTTGTTTTTGGCTATTGAAATCTTGAGAAAATCTACAAAATTGAATTAATAATGAAATTATTTTTAAAATTTAAATTGATGTTTTAAATGTATAAATGCTCCATATTGTAAGAGTGTATAATATATTAGATGTAATGTAGAATTACTGACGAAATTCACAAGGAGAGCTAAAAGAAATCCTGTATGAAAGTAACAACAAGAATAATTAAACTTCTACAATAACCTTTTACAACTTTCATTCGAATTCGAAAAATCAAAAACAGCTTCCCCCGGAATAGAATGAGAAAGTTAAAACCATTTTGAATTTTCTAGACCCATTTTCTCGCCAAGTTTTAGGAGATGACATGATAAAGCAAATTGCACGCTGTATGTTTAAAAAAACTACAAAAATTCATCATTTTCAGTTTTCAAAATGATGCCCTACATAACTTTTTAAATTACATAATAAAAATTAAAAATTATTGTGAACTAATTACAAATAAATTAAAAGAGCAAAAAATACTAATTTCGCATTTGGGCGTAAGTATGTACATAAATTTTTTTTTGCTTGTAAATAATTTTAGTTGCAGTACAACTTGCGTAACTAATTACTATTATTTACAATTTTAATTTTCAAACGCAAAAAAATAATAATTATCGAGCTGAAAATATCAAATTTATTTAGAATTTTCCTAGATTTGAAAATTCTTCTATACAATTTCAGCGAAATTTTAGTTTTTTTTTTATAAATTTTAGAAAATTTCAGATTTAATACATATATGTAAGTATGTAGGCAATTATTATTTAGAACATTTTGTATTATAGGATTTAAAATTTATATTTATATATACGTATATATGTGAACGTCTAATAAAATAAAATTATTATGCAAAGTATAATTCCAACGGCAGAATTTTTTCGGCAGAATTAAAAAAAAAACCTAATTTTAATCCTTAATAAAATTATAGACCTACAAAAAAAATATCTAATTACAAATTGTTTTATACATAAAAAAAAGCATAATAATGATTGTGAATACAAGCACCACAAGCAATATAATTGTTATACAAATTGATTAACCATTGTACATACAAAATGGACATATATACGATTCGGGCTCTGAAATAGTGGCCTAACTACAAATTGTTAGTTTTGAACAGTTGAGATGTTAAGATGTTTTGATTTCTTAAAAGAGAAGAACTTCAATATTAAGATTACACTTGACACTTTTGTAATGTTTCTGTCAAAAATGGAAAATATTGTAATACTATATTTTTCGTCCAAATATAAAACGCAAGATCAAAATTGCAGTTCTCCTTTTCAATAAGAAAATAACAGTAGACTTATGTCCTATTACTGGAGCATTAAACTGAAAGTGTTTAAAGTTTGAAAGTGATTAAAGCAGAAAAATTGAAATTTACGGATTAGGCCACAAATGCTCTGAGTAGCTCGTATACATACATATGTATAATATACATATTATATACAAATTTATACATATTTAATTATTATTATTGTTATTTTTGAGGAGCATGAATTATTTATTTTTTGAAATTAATAACTAATTTGAATTAAATTAACGTAGTAACCACAAAACAAAATAATAAATAATGAATATTTTCTAAAAAATTTTATTTTAGAAAATAACTAACTAGCTACATACATATTTATTAAATACAAAATATTTTTGTAGTTTATTTATGTATAAGTGAATAAATTGTATTTATGTACGTGCTTTCAGATTTTTAAAATTTATTTTTATAAAAAAAGGGCTGATTTTTTAGAATATTTAAAATTAGAACAAAATAATAAATATTTTTTTTTGGACATTATACAAGTATAGTAGTAAAATCTAATAAATTATATGAAGTTAAAGTTAAAAATAAATTAAATTACTAAACATAAATTTATTATATTAAATGTAAGTATATCGTTTTTTATAAATTACTAAAATTTTCATATAAAATTTTTTTTGCAAAAATGTAAAAATTGTGAATTTTTTAGGTTATTTTTAAAAAATAATTGCGAAAAAATTATAATTTACTTTCCTATATTACTATAACTGTTCTTTATATATTTAGATACGTGACGAGTTACATGTAGGTATACGTATAGTATTTAAGTAGATGTTTACTCAAATGTACTTATTGTACAGCCATCGACCATTACTATATGCACAGCTAACATTTCACTCGGAAATTTAACTGTTACTCAGTAAACATTTGAAAAAAAAAATTATATTCACGATCTAGCTTAGCTTAAATTTTTAATTTAATTAAGTGATTATTGTCAAACTAGAATAAGAATTAATATATTTCAAAATGACAATTTAACTTAGTCAACTTAAAAGATTTCAATAGTAATTACTTATACCATGTCAGCGATACAGTACAGAAAATGATTATATTTTGATTTCGGCAAAGCAATAAGAAGATCTTAAAATATCAGATTCAAATCTATATGGTCAGAATATAAAAGGCGTGAGAGAAGAGAGTAAGGTATAAAATATATTGGAAAAAAATTTGAATGGTTTGAGGAGAATTTTCCATAATTATTTTTAAATAAACCTTTACGTTAAATGAATATTAATTAAAAATTTATAAAATATAAAATTAAATAAATTCAATAACCATAAATCAATATTTCTGTTGAATTTGTTTATAAGTAAATATTAATAATTACGTTTATTGCATTATTAAATATTTTTTTAACCCTTTCGACGCGGCCTTCCAGTAATATAATTAGCACATATTTCATATGTGGGGTCTATTACCGTTATATAAAACAAACAGTCTATGGTGAAAGAGTTTGCGTTAAAATTTAGTGTGCCGAATCTTGTAAAAACGAAATGGTACACTAGAAAATCAAATACAATACCGTTTTTAACTTTTAGGGATGGTCGCACTTTACTGGTATGTTTGTGTACCAACCGAGTGGAACGGGTTAAATTATTCTTTTTTTTTTGATTTTATAAATGTGTTTAAAATATTTTCAAATGTTGAACATTAAAATACCTAAAAGTCTTTCGTACTTACAAAGAGTCAAAAATATTTCCTTTAGTGCGAAAAGAATAGAATTTCTTTTGCGACAACATTTGATGTGTAAAACAACTATCAGGTTTATGAAAATGATTGGTGCTATCAGCGATTTGTTTCTAGTTTGTTGTAACTAACATTTCTTAAAACACATTCATGCACGGTAAGTATATAATGTAAATACATAATTTGTTAACATAAATAATTCAAGTGAAATTCATAAATAAATCAAAGGAAGCAAAAATTTTTGTTATGATTTTTCTTATTAAATTAAAACCTTTCATATTTAATGAATTTATTTTTTTACTTATTGTTTTTTTGTTTAATAATTCAATTTATAAAAATATTCGTTCCCCTCTTTCATTAAATCTATACCCTAGCATTAACAATTCAATAATATTGAATTTTTTTTTTTGTATTAAAAGAGTTTATCGTAGTGCGTCTAAAAATAGCAGCTATATACCTTGAACATACCTTGAAATTTCAAAGAGAGCAAAAAACGAAAAGGAAAAAATTATGTAAAGTACTTTTAGAATATTTATTTGTCCCTATCCTGGTTCCTGACATCCTTCTTTTCTCTAAACGCATATTTAACGCGCGTTATGAATACGAAATTTTTTTTTTCACTGAAACAAAAACGAACAACAAAAAAAAAAACAATCAATTTTTAATTAACTAATTTCTGCCAGAGGAACCACTTTTTTGTTTTTCTTTTTTTTTTTCAACAGGAATCATTTTGAATATTAAGTAAGTAAGTAAATAAGTAAGTAAGAGTAAATAATTTAAGGTAAACTTGTATGAGAAGAAAATTATTTTACACAAAAATTAGAGTTTCCAGGTGAAATGGAATTATTGGTAAGAGTCATGAAAATTTTATTTACTTATTGAATTTTAATTATTTTCTTTCTCTCTTTACTTTTTCCTGGAAAAGGATAATTTAACGAATTTATTTTCTTAAAGAATTTAAAGATATATTTGTAACCAGAAGTGAAGTGAGCTTTTCGATTGTGAATGAAGTATAATAGAATTATAAAATTTCTAATAAATTAATAAAATGCTGATTTAAAACATACTAACTCACTATTGATCACAGTTTTATAGGAAGAAAATATTGACAAGAACAAGTAATAAAAGAGTTTCTCTCTTATAGCTACTTAACTGACTAGAAATGAGTTTGTGAATAAGTATTTTGTATGGATAATTAGTATTATGTAATTTTCAAGTAACAAGAACCAGCAAGTCCCAAATGCAAAAAAAAAATTTAAGGCTAATCTTATTCAAACAGCATAGAAATCACGTATCAGCTTCTCCTATATCGTTCACTGAATTATTCACACTAAGAAAGAATTATTAAACTGAAAAATTATGAACCTTCTCCTGAAGAAATTGTCTGTGAATATAATGGAGGAACAATTATTTAAGTGATATTTCAATTCACAGATCATAACTTTAATAAAAACAAAATTTAAATTTTTTTGAAACGAGACCCTATAATATATAAATAAGATTTTCCGAGCATTCATTTCTTCCTTAGGTTTCCTTACATCGAAATTAATTAGAAAATTGTAATTGCTATTAAGGTATAAATTTCACATCTGTGGTCTTTTAATAAGACCAAATTTAACATTTTACTATTAAATAAATATTTTTCCAATTACAACTTTTTTTGTTTGACATTTTTTTTTTTTGTTTTTTGGAATTGGTTACAGAAATACTTACAAAACTTTTTCTATTAAATTAATTATAAAAAAAAAATTTTATAACTATGTAATTGAATGTATAAAACTTAATTTTAATGAATAATTTCTTATTGAAATTGTAGTTTTGTGTAATTTTACTTTTTACTTTTAGAACTTTTGAATAAGATTCGAAAATATTTTAATTACGGAAAAAGTTTTAAGTAAATGTGGCATACTTTTTTTTATGCTGAAAAAACCAGAAATGGGCAAAAAACCAAAAATATTTTTATGTATAGGTACTAAGAAAATTTGTTGAAAAAGAACCATGCTTTTCCATTTTTCTACGTAACTTTCAGTTTTGGTAATGAAAACTTTCATTTTGTATTTTATGTACAAATTATGTAATTACACCGTAAATGTCCTTTATTTGTGCTGGTACAGTTATGCACTAGTTTTTCTTATATGAATTTTTTGTGAAAATATTTTCTGTTCAAATGTCGTAAATTAAAACGTTTTCAAATTTGATATTAAAAATATAATGATAGTTTTATATGTTAAAAAATGCATACTTTTAGGAGTATTTTTTAAAATATTCATAAACAATAAGAAATACACGGAACAACTTAGCTGTACGTAAAGCGCCAATAAATAAAATCTTATTAATTAATGGAATGAAAGAGTTCTGTATGGGAATAGGTATATATTCTATATTATGTAAGGGAATAAGTGAGTTGGCCACAATTTTGTTCACAAAACCGCGTAATTATGCATAAATTCATATAAGTATGCATATTTAGAAAATTTCAGTTTCACCAATTATTTTTTGATTCAAGATAGGAGTAAAAAAATTACTACAGAAATTTTACAGTTAACTACGCTATCTTTAAAAAAATTCGTAAAATTTTGAATACGCTTTGCGTATATTGAGTGTAAATAGTTGCGAATTAATTTTCGCAATTAAAATTTAATCTATCAAGTGTTAAATAACAAAAAATTTAAAATTTAGTAGAACTACTTTTCTTGATTAAACTGCTTGCACATGTTTAACATAAAAATTCTCTTTGAAAATCCATAATACTTTTGGTATATGGCAACAATATGATTTAAATTAAGTACAAAGTTGAACTAATTTAAATTCTTAAAGGTAACACACACATAAATTTAAATTTAACTTGTATATATATTTAAATTGTTTTCAAAACCAAGTTTCTCTATTCCACTCTTTCCTCCCTCCCCCCTCCCCTACTTCATTTTGAATTTTCCTGTCGGCTGTTTTATTTTCTTATTAATTCTGTCATATGAATACTTTATACTTACTTTATGCATATATGTACAAAATTAATGTTTGTACGTGAGTCTGAATTACAAAATAAACATAAGTAAGTAAAATATATAATTTAAATTTTTTCATGTGACTCATTTCTTTAAATGCAATATTTATTACAATGTTTAAACTTTAATATATTCATATATAAGTACATATATGCCTGCTTACTTACACTCTTTACTTAAACTCTAAATATATTTATCTCATTTTTATCAATATTTAACTGAATATCAGGCGAACATACACATAGTAAAAGTTCATTATTGAAATTGAAAATATTTCTTCTTTTTCGAATAAAAAAAAAAATTTTTATTTCTTCTTTATTGTTATTTTCTTGTCACTTATGAAAACCTGTCACGTATAGTCATAGTATTCACCTCCTTTACATATAAGTAAAGATATTTTATATTTAAATGCTGCAACCATGCTCATATACGGATTCCACATCATATTATCATCAAAAAATATCACCTATATATGGGAGGAGGGAGGCGGAAGGTGTACGTATACCAAAAATAATCGTTTCGCTTTTTATAAATTTTAAGCGAACGGGGTAGTGAATTTTTGTTTTTTTTTTTCATATCCATATTCGAGAATATTTAAAATATCATATTCTTTAAATATTTTCAGAAACTTTAAAGATATTTTGAATGCTTTCTAAGTTTCTTCATCACTTAGAAATTATTTTTGTTTTTAAAATATCATAAACTTTTTATAGCATTTTCAATAAGTGAGCATTTAATCTATATATTATGCCTTTTCTGTTCTCATTATTGTTTTCTTCTTGTTAATTAACTTGTTGCTCATTTGAATATTTTTGAGCAAATTTTAATTTGTGAAACTATTAAGATCTTGTTTAAAAATTTTGACAATATTTTATATAGAATTTAAGTTATTAAAGTTAATTGAATACGAAAAAATTGATTGTACAGATTTGAATTTAATTTAAAGTTAATATTGTAAATGTCGCCATATTTTAGTTTATCTAAAAGATGGCAACACTTACTTCTCTTTCACACCTCTTAAAAATTAAAAGGGACTAACCGTTTTAATACGAATTTAATTTTTTGGGACGTTTCAAATACAACTGGAAAAAAATGAGCTTGTTAGTTTTACTCCGTCCAGCTGTTTGTTTGCCTCAAAAGTTTAGCTTCAAATTTATAAAAAGTTGGATCTGAATATGCAGATGTTTATTTAGAAGAAAAACCTAATCTTACTCCTCTCTATACAAGTTATAGTCATCATTGTTCTAAAAACATTATCTTTCATTACGAAACATTACGTTTTCGCATTTTGTGGCACATTATTTGATCGTGCCAAAATTTCATGCAGTTTTTCAAACTCTGCCAAAATAAAGTGATGATGAGGTACATTTTTTGCTACAAAACGGCATAGATATGAAAATCTTAGACAATAATATAGTTTTAAAATTTTTGTTTTCCTCCTGGGTGTATGCAATAAAATGTATGAATGATATTAAGAGAAATGTGCTATACTACAAAACAATTGTTTTGATCCAAATTTATTTATTCAGTATTCCAAGCTATTCTCATCTTTATATATTCAAGTAACGGGAGCATATTACAAGGTAATTTTTAACAAAATTAATAAACACAATAAAATGTTGCTAAGGAATATTTTCTAATATGCAAACAATATTATTACGCCAGGATACGCTAAAAAAGACACGTAGTTGAAGAAGATGAAGGAATCATTTTCTACCTTCCTTTTAATTTTTTTTTTTTCAAATTTTTTTCTAAAAAGACAAGTTTATTATATCAGGTTATATAAGTTAACACAATTTCGGGGTTTAAAGTACACCATAGAATTTTCAAGGTTGTCTGAGAAGAAACACAGGTAAACCAAAATGATAATGAAAAAAAAAAGTAATAAAGTTAAAAAAAAATAAATGAAATGAAAAATAAAAAAAAGTGTAATCTAAGTAAACACAAAGGATAATATGGAATTAATGAAGAATAACAGATAGAAAGTTGACACGGGGAGGATGAGGAGGTCGAGGAGAATTGGCGCAGGTATAAAAGAAAATAATAAAACATTTTTTTTTGTTTTTTGTTTTTGCTTTTCTTTATGAAATATATGAGATTTTTGTTAGGTGTGAAAAAATAATTTATAATTTTTTTTTTCTCTTAAACAAACATTCATTAAGAAAATAATGATAAAAGAACAATATAATAAAAAGGACAATAAAGACATCATAAATTTTAGTTTTTTTAGAGGTTCAAATTATAATTTCTTTTATAAGATAAAGTTTTAATTCATTTGAATTATTCAAGGATTTAAACAGCTTCAATTATTAAACAGCTTTGAAACGAATTTTTTATGAACTAAGTACTTTTAGGAATGTTTAAGTATTATTAACAGTCTATGTTACATAAGTACTTGTACTCTTTGAAATTTAATATTATTTTAGAAGTAGGTCAGAATAACACTTGGTTTGCGTAAAGTTAATTATTTGATAATTTAAAAAAATTTTCCTCAAATTGTTCTACCACTATTAAAAAACAATTTATTAAAAATACTAATTGAAAATTGTAAGTATTTTTGAACAACGAAATGAATTTATTCAGGTTCTTTGAAGAAATCAAATAACGTTGTGCCAGTTAATGGAAAAGTTTACTAAGTCGAAATAAGATTCAATTTAATTAATTTAAAATTTTAACCAATTTAATGGGATTTTAAAGAAATCGATTTGTTTCTGAACTAAATGGGATTCAAATTTAGAAGACAATTTAAATAAAAACTATTTATAAAAAATTAAATTTAAATTAATTTTTAAAAATAATTTTTCAAATATTTTCTCATAAATTACAGGAAATTATCGCAAGTAACTAACTATATCAACATCAAAAGCTATATAATAAAATTTTTTAGATTTCCAAGACCTGAATTCGAATATTATTCAAATTAGTCTCTAATTTAAATTTTTATCAATTTTGAACTAATTTCGTAAACAATTTTAGTAATTAAAATGTAAAATAAATTATTCAGTTGGTATAAAAAATTATTTCCGGAACAAAATTTTAACTTCCTTATACTAAATAAGTTTCTGTTAGCACTCAAGGTACTTAATTGGTATTTAAAAATATTCAGGTATTGCAAAATATGTTTTGTTTCCTCCATACATACCAAGTTGAAAAAATCCGTGTTTCATGTAAAAAAAAAATTACTAAATAAAGTTCACCTAAATTCTAAAAGATATTAAGTAAAGAAATAATCTAGCATATTTTAAGAGAATTAATATTAAAATATTGATTTAAATTGCTCATTAAATAATATCAAATTTCTAATAAAAAAATCGTTCTTATTTCCAAGTAAGTGAGGTTGTGTCGCCCTTTCAGCTAGTCGGGATTATAACTATAGATAAACTAATTGAATGAGTGTAAAATAAATTTAACTGGACGACAATTTAGTGTATTCAATATGATATTGGAATTCTGCCTAAAATTAATAATCATAAACTTTATTAAGCATATATACGTATATTATTTTTATTCTATTATAGATACTAAGATTATCGTCATAATTACTTAAAATAAGTTCAAAGACCTTATAAATCGAAAAAAAATTGACTTTTCTTTTGTTGTATTCTATACGTCAACAGTCTCAGATTATTATCCGAATTTATTGTTAAATTTCGTGCGTCATTGATTTTTTTTCAACCATACATAGGTGAGTTGCTTGCCTAGCTATCCACATACAAAATCCATTTATATTTTTTATAAATAATCGAATTAAAATTTCAAATTTAAAACAAATCAAAGTTTTAATTCTTTTTTTTAAAAAAAATTGTTGTAATTTTCATAAGAATTAAAATTCTATCTATATTTCTTTCACAAATTTAATCACATCTTTCAATAATACTTCCCAAATTCACTAACCTATAAGTACTATTTTATAAGAAAAATTTCTCAAAAAATTTTCTTCCAATTTCCATTTTTTCAATTATCAATTGAATATTGAACACATTTCAGTTTCATTCTTCCTATTTATTTGCACGATATTTCGGCACCCATTACTCGTTTAAATATTCTATGCTAACAACATATACTAGATTACCTATATGTAAGTATGTAAAATGTTTATAGCATAAGTATAAAATTTTGCACTAAATCACACATACACATTGAAAAGTAATTATTTCACAAAAGAATAAAAATTGACTTCATCTCTTAAATATTCTTTTCTCTTTTTTTCACCCTAAATTCCTTTTAATTCGAAAAGGAATGCAAAAAGATAAAAAAAGGTAACCTATGCTTACAGTAAAATAACTAGTTTTTTGTGTATTTTTTTTATTTGTTACCTGAACTTATGCAGCTGGTTATTCCATATGTTACTAATACAAAAATACATGTAATCCAAAAATCATGATGAAATTTTCTAAAAATTCTATTGGATGTAAATTTCGCTCTTTCTCGTTCTTCCATAATTTTTATTAATTTTTAATTAAATTTAATTTAAGAATTTTTTATGAAATTTTTATATTAAATTTATGCTAAATTATTTACTATTTAATATGAATTTTCTCTTTCTGCGTTAAATGAATTAAATTTAAGATAATAATGCGGTTAAATTTAATAATTAATTATATTAATCACTTGCATTACACTCTTATATGAAAATTACAAATATAATTTTAATTTCATATTAATATTTTTAAGTAAACATTAATTTTATACATATACACATACTACATAAATACATATACTTGTAAAAATACTTAATTAATTATTATTTATCCATAATTACAATAAATATATATATATATATAAGTGGTATATATGAACAAATTTTGAGATCCGCACTTTGATTATTAATTTTATCGGCTTTTTTATCAAATTTTTTTTGGTCAAAAATTGTTTTTATAATTAATTAATTTTTTTTTATTTTCTATATTTATTTTAAATAATTTTATTATATTTATTCATACATATTATTAATATTAATTAATTTTCGTTCTCTTTTGTTTTTGCATTAATTATTCTTATTTAGAAAAATTAATGACTTCATGGCTTATTTCATTTTTTGTGATAGTATTTAAATTAATATTATTAAATTCTAAATTATTTACTTGTAATATTAATTCTCTGACACTAAACTCACACATATTTCTTTAATTTATATTTTTGTTATTCGGATTTAAGAATATATGTACATAAAAATCTACTACAATATTTTAAAATTTTAAAAATTCTACTATTAAGTATTATGAATGTATTAAATTAAAGATTGCGCCACTATCTTAATATTTAATACTTTTTTACCTGTAAAAAGGTAAATATAATCTAACAACATAAACCCATACATATTCAATTTTCAAAGCCATTCACTTTTTTTTCTTTGATTAATTCAGCTTTCCATACTATTGTAAAGTATTCACAATGTTATTATTTAAATTGTTGTTGTTGTATGAAGCAGCAGCAATGTGTCATATCTGCTTATAATAATACTTTTTTTTTGACATAAACACACTTTTTCTGTTTCTTTTAATTTTTATCTGATTTTTAATTATATTTTTAATTAATTATTATATTAATTAAATAATTGACATTTAATTATTTATTAAAATTTTGTGTTTTCTTTAAATTCACAATAATATATTAAGGTTAGGTTAGATACCTTTATATGTATTTAATTATTGATCTTCTAACAAAGAATAACATAATGAACGTAAAATACAATTACTTCTTTAAAAACTAATACTATTGCAAATTAAAAGAATAAAAAAAAATTATATTTATTTTATTAAACAAGTTTGTTTTATTTTTACATCAAGATCTTCATCATCATTTCTGATAAAATATTGATTATCATTATCAATTACTCATTTAATTGTGAATACTAAAAAAAATTTAATTTGTTATTACTTTCGTATATTTTTCTATGCTTTTTTCTTTCTTACATTAAAACCAACAAACCACCTGTAGATTCTTAAAATTGATTTCAAATAAAATTTTTTTTTTTTAAATTTAATTAAAATTATTTTTCAATTTAATGTGGCAATACTAATAAAATTGTAATTATTTTTAAAAAAAATTAAATAATTAATACTCTTTCAAATTACGAACGGAACGAATTTAGAATTAAAATTTTTGGATCGAAATAAAAAATTATTTTTCTATTTTTTTTTTAATATTTTTCAATAATTCACTTCTTAATTCAAATATAATGCAATTTATGTACAATATTTTTATTTTCATATATTAAAAATGCACTCTGATCTCTAAATAAAATTTTTTTATTTTTGTTTATTTTTACTTTTTTTTTTCTTTATTTGTTTTATTTTAAATGAAAAATTATTAAAAAAAGAAAAATAACAAAACCGTCACCGGCGGCAACTTATCCAAGACAACATCCGTCGTCGTCGATGTATCTGACAATACTGAATTTTTTAATATAGCAAAAGGCAAATACACAAAAGAAAAAAAAACTTGTTTTTCACCTTTAATTCTTAAAATTCCATATATGTATAAATAAAAGTGTGTGTATAAATGAAAATATAGATGAAAATGTAAAATACACAAATTAAATTATTGTGAATGTATTGGAAGAAATACCGGTTTTTTTTCTATCAATGTATTATTTTTTATTCTCTGTTTATATATAAAAAACAAATTCTCTCTAATTTTTGTATGCTAATTTTTTTACTGTACAAAATTGTATAAAAAACACGGCAGCACTATTATGAGCGGTATAAGTGCATGTGTTGTTAATTTTTATACTAACACATATAAAATGAAAATGTAAACATTATGATGAATTTATAAATTGGTACCACTGATATTTACGGTGTTTTAAAATTTCTGTTGTTTACAGAATTTCTGCAAAAAAAAAAATTGTTCAATCTTAATGTATACAAGAATTCATGTACTTGTAGCGTACAGTATTGGTTATTGCAATTCACTTATTATAATAATTATACATTTAATTTGAATAATGACTTGAATTGCAAATAAGTTAATTTGGTATTATTATTCTTTAGGAATATCCGTAATATATTCTGTAACAAAATTTCATGTGATTTTTCGATTTATCGTTACGAAAACGATTTCTGTTAAGTCTACAATAAAAGTATTATAACATGAATGCGGATAAATATTTTGTTATTTGCAGAACATATTGCAGTCATAATGTAGTTTATAAACATTTTCTTACAGACTCTCTGCTCTCTGCTGCTACTGTCAACATCAACATTGTATTTTGTGCTGTAGAAAGAGTAAATTATTTATTATCGTGCACTATTACTGTTATTATCACTGACATAAGTATTGAGTATACCTACATACATACTTCTATTACTGTTGCAGTATATTTTCCACTTGTTGCTTCTTATTATATAGAACTTTTAACCACATATTTACGTATAAAATTTTACATTGTTAAACCATTTATTATGCCAATGTAAATTATAACAATGTTGTGTTACGTGTACTATAATATTACAGTAAATAAGATACGTTTATATACGTATAGTATACGAACTGAAAATCCGTTAATTATGCAGATTAATAATAACAGCTTGAAAATATGCATGCATTTATAATGTAGATTGTAAAAAGAAATTAGCGAACCGATTATTAATTATTCTTGTTGAATTTTTTTATTCTATTTTATACTAAATTAGTTAAAGTGTTTGAAAACTTTAAAAAAAAAACAAGGTATTTTTAAAATCCGATATAATGGTATATACAAAATGAATTTTTCCAGATTAAATGTAGTATTATTCTGATAAGGGCCGCCACAAATATTTATAGCGAAGAAGTTTATAAGGAATGTAAGCTATTTTTAATATTATATTCGCAATATGTTGAAGTAAGTAAATTTTGTAATTGATTAACTTGATTCAAAAATTTATATGTCTGGCAATGATTTCAAGATGGAGCCACTGTTTCTTCTGTTAGTAAATGCGTTTTGGAAACAAGAATTTCTTTATATTTCTAACAGATGTTGTAGCTGTCTTTGATCATCAAATTTTTAAAAATTGAGGTTGTTAGTGACTCTATAATTTATGCCATTAACTGTTATACTGTTATACTACTCTGAAGTATATGCATATATATTGCTATGGAAAAATAATTGTAGCACCATTTTAATACAAAATTGACTTATAATTTTCCAATTAGAAATTTTTTTCACATCAATATTTAAATTTTTTTTTGAAAATTAACGCCCTTCGGTCTTTTGCTTTTCATCTCTATACTATACTAATAATAACATTATTACTTTAAAGTAAATAAGTTGCTTTATTTATGTGACTACAGTAGTATATATAGAGTCACTAAAATCCTTTTTGACTTTTTAAGTACTAACTAAGTATGAAGAAAACTATATGTGGGTAGTATACCATAAATTTAAAATAATTCCAGTTAATCTCTATGAATATATAAAGTTTTTGTTTTTTAATGTAGTTAGAAAATATCTTGTTCTCTACAATTTTAATATCTTAAATATCTGTATATGTATATATATATTTTTTTTAAACATTTGAGTATATTTTTTTGCTACTTATCCTTCAATTCCCTATAATTTTCTATAGCACTTTTAAACTTCCTTGTTCATCGTTTCTCTGGAAAAGAAAGAAAAAAGAAGAATAGGAAAAAAAATGATTCTACACGTGCTCTTTCTCTCTTGCTTTAATATTACTGTTATACTGTACAGTTATAATAGAGAGTAGGTAGTATTGCTAGAAAAAATTCAACAATATTATGCAGTAGAACTACCTACATATACGTTATTGTTACAATAGAAGGATAATGACATGTTTATATACCATATAGTTAACCTATACAAACCAATAGATATTCTTGAATATCGTACGTTAATAGTTATTCCACCCATATTATATCTATGAAATTCAATGGATTATTTATTTTTGTTTTTATATGTATTTTTTTTTTAATGTGAAGGATGTACACTTATTCGGTTAAAAACTTTTATTTTGCAACATTAAATACGATAAGGTCATTGATGACACGTGTTAGACTATGAAATATAACACTAGAATAGAAAGGTTTTATGTTTTCGAAATTTAAAATAAATCAGATATTCTAGTAAAAGAAATTCCTTTAAAGTTAACTTTTAAACTTAATAAACACTTTAAAGTAAACAATTTCATAGAATACTGAAAATTATATGAAAGTTGATATCGTATTGCAAAATATGGTGTGGATTTTAAAGGACATATTTAATGTCAATTAAATATATCTTTTTCAATATGCTTTACTAAATTTTTAATTATTTTTTTTTCAAATCATTTAAAATCACGTTTCGAGTATCGATTTAGAAAATTAGGTATTTAAGTATTTACGATATAGAATAACTTATCGTGTAATGAATTCATAATTCAAGACAATGGCTAAGATTTTCTTTTCCCAATCTTGTTCATATTTTTACAGCAGGGGCTGATCCTAAAACGATTTTTATATTCGCAGAAGTGGAGTGATAATACCATATAAATTTATTCGTGTTAACTTACCATTTTTCCGAATCGTTTCAATAAAATCGAGTTACATAGTAAGGCCCCAGGCTTCAGGCCTTATGTAATTTTTTGTATAATATAATTTAACCGCAATCATGGAAGATTTTCCGTTCAATCAGGATATTTTTGTTAAAATATTGAAAATTTCATAATATTTCGAAAACTTTAAGAAATGACAACCACAATAACTTAATAGAATTTAGATAAATTTCCTTATCCTGTTAATATATACAGGATTTATATGTATATGTATAAAATTTGTAATATAATGTGGTATAACTTGTATATGCATATGGAACCAATATTTAATAAGAAAAAACCAGCACACTCAAATATCCTGATAGATTTCCTTTCCTTTCTTTTTTCGATTATTTTTTAAATTTTATTAAACTTTAAATATTTCAAAAGGGTATTAAATTTTATATTTTAAATTTCTCTCTTTTGTTTTAAACTTTTGTGCATAATATGATTTTCTTTGGCAAGAAAGAAAAAATCTCATATCAGATGAAAATTTGTGACATTTTTAATACCAAAATTTACTGATCTAATTTCCTATTTTTCCACTAGAATTCTTTTTCGAAATTCTTTGTTGTTTTTTCTTTTTTAGAAAAATTAGACTAGATTCATTCAATTTCTAGTATTTTATGATATGATCATAAATTAAAAGCTAGATAATCATGTATACATATGTATGTATGAGTGTGTGTACACATTATATATGAATTTTGTTCTTTTATTTTAAAATTATTATGTTTAATTTTGCAAAATTTTATCCATATGCTTATGAGATTTATAAAACTAAATTTCGATTTAGAAGTAAAATAGGGGGCACATCGTTGAATAGAATCGGTTAGTTTGCATGTAGTTTTATTAATATTGATACCCCGATTGTAATTTTTCAACGATGGTGATCAAAAGCATACGACAACTTCTGATTATTCTCTACGAAATGCTTTAAGACGTTATGTTTGATTGGTTAATACCATTATTGAAATCAAATTATTTTTAAATTCTGGATTATACAAGCGATATGGCACGTAGCTCTTGCTGAAATCATCTTACATCCTGGGCAATACTATATCCACATCATATAGCTTATTATGCATATTTTAAAGAAAACTCTTCTTATTTGATTCTCTAGAATGAGTAGTTTAAAAAGACGAAAAGAGATTTCATACTCTTTGATTTTGGGCAGCATGAAATATTTAAAGATCATAATAACCGCTTAGAGATAATAGGATTAATCAAAAATTTGTTTTAACCTTGACGTTTACGGAAAAAATAACAGATCCGGGTGTTGGAAACCAAGAATAATTATTCCATCTATAAGGAACTTCCGAACCCTTTCAGTGGAAGCATGAACTCTCAATTTTTTTTCGCGTTTTTACAAAATGATATGCCAACGTCACAAGTCCATTTTAATTTAAATTTTTTTTTTACGTTCATTGGTATTTAAACAAGGAAATCAATTTTTAACAATTTCTTGCTTTTAATGTTTTCAAATGTTCTCAAAATCCTCCTATCATGTACGGAGTTCCCATATAATGTTGGAATTAATGAAAATAAATTTCAACTTTCGATTGAGTATAACAAATTTATTCAAAAACTTGCCTTAAATCGATGTTCTTACAAATCTAAAACATGGTTTCCCCCATTCGATTTCAATGCCCTAAATTTCGTCTTCGATTTTGTCCAACTATGGTAATGTTGTTTGTTCGTTTTTTAAGTATTAAAAAAAAAAAAACATTAAATATAAAATGTAGTCGTCAGCTAATCGATAAATTTTTGACCCTGACAATATGTCGAATATTCTAATGTGTCCCACACACACTTAAACATACCAAATTTAACATACATACATGTTTACATTGTGTTCAATACATTATTATCCTTTTAATATTTAAATTTACTATTTGGCCTTTTCATTTTTCTTTTTTTTTTTGAAGTTTTTCTCAATTTTTCGTTTTATACGTTTTTTTTTTAATGGCTCCTTCTTATTTTATTGTTCGTTAGTTTCTTTTCTTTTTTTATAGTTATATCCTTTTGTTCCTCTTCACTTTATATTTATGGATGGACATTTTGACAAGGAAGGAAGAAGGTTAGAAAAGTTTCTCTCTTTTAATTTTTGTGTCTTATTTTTTATTTTAATTTTTATTTAACAATTTTTTAAGAGCATATAGAGGGAGGGATGGACAGAGAGAGAGAGAGAACAGGGAAAAAAAATTAATCGAGAATATAAAAAATCGATATTCAAATTTAGATAAAAATCAAGAAAAATAGCAGAAAATAAAAAAATAAATTGTTTTATTCCATTTTGTATTAGGAATTTAAATCACATATGAATTGAATTTTAATAGAAAAGTTTTCCAATCCATTAAAAAGATAATTTTTGCTTAGTTTTGTATATTTGGCTTTGACCATAGAATATTTATAAATAAAATATTAAATTGTAGAGAAGAAATGAGGAATAATGAATGGAAAAAAGAAAGGATCGGAAAGAAAGGAATAAATAATAAATAAAATGCGAAAGTTAATCCTTGACCGAATTTGTTTTTTTTTTTTCAAATTTTGTTATTAATGTTTTGCATTTGCGTTGCTTTTTTTCTGATTACGAAACTTGTCTTATGGGATATACAAAATATGGTTTTATAACTGAGATTTCTAATTGAATTTTAGGTTTGTTGCAAAAACATTGAGTGGTTTGAACACTTTTTTATAAGTTCAAAACGATTTTGCGATGGTGTGCAATTCTTGTTCCCTATAATAAAGAGTAATGAGATCACTGGGTTATTCAAAACAGAATTATTCGAACTAAAAATGAAAATGAGTCACATAAATTAAATGTTCAATGAGAGAAAGTTTACAATTTCTTTTAAAATTTGGTGAATTTTTTCGATTCCTGGACAGAATGAAGAACGACTAATATAGTGAACATTGCTATATATGAATATTGAACATTTATGGAAAACAATTTTTCTCACAGTAAAAAATGATAGTATTTATATAATAACCTGGCTTCTGGTTCTGTAAGACAATCAGTTTTTAAAGTGCCTCTAAACAGGTTCTAAATCCTATTATATTCACCTAGACAGTATACGTCGTACAAAGTTTATGGTGTACAATGTTTAGATTTTCGAGTGAATGTGAAATTGATGTTATCTCAAAATTGTATGTATTCAGTTTCGGATATAATTTTAACATTTTTAAACTTATCTTAAAACTTAACAACTAGCAAAGAAGGTAAAAATACCTATTATTATTGCTAATTATGGCTGAAAAGTATGAAATTTCCAAATATACTACAAACTTTTATAACACTACATTCTGAGAGTATAAATTTTGGGATTTTCGAAGCGATTTCTAATCAATATGAAATTAAATGCTATGTCAAAATTTCTGTATAAACCATATAGGATGCTATGCATAACAAAAGACATGGCGGTACTTTGCATAACATAACGTAAATTTTACAATATTGAACTCGTCAATACCTTTAAGAGAATATGAACATACCATACATACTCGTAATATAATATCATATTCAAAAAAAAAAAATTCTCTAAAAACTTTTGATGATTTTTTGATTAATTGCATATTTTTAGGATCATATAAGTATTATAAGTAATTTAGTTACTTATATTGTCCGTATTAGACGTCTGAGTACCTAATATCATAATTCTCTATAACAATCCTTTAAAATTATAATTATATAAAATAATTTGTTACTTTGAAATATCAGAAATCTTTGAACATTATAAGCAATTACTATAATGCCACAAAATTTGCTAAACAAAACATATTTTAACCACAAAATATGCACAAGGTTCAAGAGAATACCTTCTACTATATATAGCTTCCATGAGCTTCCATGAGCTTCTATGAGTGAAAGACAATAACTATATAATCAATATAATTAAACTAATTACTAATTTCAATGTTGTACTAAACTCCCTCTGTACGTTTATTCGGTCTTTTAACAGGAATGTTAATAAGAAAACGTTATTGTGAACGTGACAAAAATTAATGCTCATCAAAATTTATTTATAGGTTTTACTTTACATTCTTACAAAATCATATGCCACGCCATATGAACGTGAATTTACATAGCACATTCGCTTAATTTACGTGAATTTTATTTAAACGAAATTTAATTGTGTAAAAAAAAATGATATTTGAAATATTTTCACAAAATTTTAAATCAAAAATTTAATTAATTACTTAATGTTTAATTAATTAACAATTCATTAAAAACTTGTTTGTGTGTGAGTTTGCGTGTGAAATAAATTAGGCATTTTGCAAATATTTGCATTCTTTGAATTTAATTTATACAAATAATATTGGAAGTGTTTTAGGAATAACCTCAGTGTTGTTTAAACAAAATCAGTGATGTAAGTAAATATTGTTTATTTAGGATGTAAGGATCAAAATATATAGATAACATTCAATATTTTATTTGTTATCATATAAATATATATGTATATTTATATATAACATGTAGTGTAATGCATATTTATTAAAATATGAATGAAATTAATTTTATAATCTTAATAAATTCTTAGATAAATGAAAAAATATTAGATTTCGATGTACGAAGCCTCTATATACTGTTCCCTCTTGGGATAAATCGTGATAATCTACTCAAGTTTCCATATGGTCTGATATAAACTATATAGCTTAAGTTGTTAACAGTGCTGCCAATCGAAAATCATTAAATTTCTCGAAAAATGACCTAAAATTTCTCGATTTGAGTTCTAGTTTCTTCTTTGCACCTGTATTTTAAGGATCTTGTTTTCTTAAGCATTTTTTCAGATTTTAATTTTTTTTTATTTGGGAAAATTTCTTTACATTGTATAAAAAACGTAATAAACTTAAAATTGCATTTACCGAAAATATCTCGAAATTATGATTTCTCGATTTTATTAAGCAAAGTTGGCTTGATTTCGAAAAAAATAAAAACGTTGGTAGCGCTGCTTATAAACAAACTAGTTTTATCATATATTTTCTGGGTCTCATATATTTTCTGGGTGTCCATAACTTACAAAAGGAAATGAAACCTTTACGATAGCATAAGAAATCTACTTTATTCTTTTTTCTATTCCTCCTAAGTTTAAAGAAAATTTCTCCGAATTTCAATGGGTTGAATTACACATATAGCATGCATTTTCTCATATATATATCCGCTTTATAAGCATTTGATTAACTACTTATATTCGATAAATTCATTGATTTTATGCTAATGCCCACAAGATATTTGGGACATGATATAAGCATTCCATGTGTTTTACTTACATAAGTTGATAATTTACCTATACATTAATATTTTCCCCGAAGGTACCAATATGTACTTATAACTAAATTTTATATATAAATTAAGTTCTTTATAATAGGTTCTTTATAAAGAGATAAAGAGCAATCATTTACAAATAATTGTCGTAGTTTCATACGAAATTATTCAATCATACAAAGTCAAACATATATAAGTATTATTTGTTAAAATTAAAAGCAATAGCTAGTATATACAAAAAAAACAACAAAATTTAATAACAAGGTAAGCTTTTCTACATATAATTTTAGGAAACAACACATTAAGAATAACATTTTGGTTTACATTACGTACATATGCGTATATGATGTCCTTTTTATTTAAGAAGTTTTTAAGGAAGTACGTGCATAAGTCAAACAAAAATTTTCTAAGAAAAATACAAATTAAGATTGATATTTAGAAAACCTAAATAAATTGAAACCTTATGTTACCCTAAGGTGATTCTTAAAATAAAATAAATAATTTTCAAAGTAAATTATTTAAAAAAAAAAAATAAGAATAACATAATATTGGTTCCAGTTTCGTATTTATCTATAAATATAATGTCATATTTAAAAATAGGAAACAAATAGAGTCTTACATATGATGGCGTTGATATATTGTGAAAATTGTACTGAAATAATCGTCCGGCTCTGAAATTTTCATAATTCCTTAATAACCTGACTTGGTTAACCTAAAATGTCGGGATTTGTATATAAAGTTGCTTAAGTAAGGTTATTAAAAATATTGTTTGGTGGTAGATATAAAATATGTTTTGTATGAAAATTGATGATTGTAGGTCATATTTTACCTTATAGAGACCAAAGTACCCTGATTGTCACAAAGTAGAAAGCGATTTTACAGTCTTCCAACAAATTCACCAAACTTCACTTGTGCTAACAAAATTTTAATCTAATTTTCTTAAATTCTGACTAGATTTCTCTTTAACTCTTTGAAGATTTTCATGCAAAAACTTTTTAAACTATATGCCATATGTATTTGGTTCTAAAAATTTAAGGCCCCCTCTGTCCAAGTTTATTTGAAAATTGTCAAAATTTTTGAAATTTTTAATATTTAATTTGTAAAAAGTAGGTTAAATATGATTATTTACCCAAATATTTTTCTTTTTTATTCTGTACAACAAGTTTGTCATTAAAACCTGTCCCACTTTTTGTATTTCACATACTAATTTGAGTCGGACCCTTGATGAAATATATATGAATGCTAAATTTTATTTTACTACATTAGGTTTTTTTTTACAAAACATAATATTCATGCTAATTTTTTTTTCTGACACAAATACCCTGACTGATTTATCCAGATCTCTAAACCTCTTAAGGAAAAAAAAGACACTTTCAATGAAAATATCTAGAATCTCTAATATAAAATCTTGAATTCTCTTTAAATAGCATTTAAAAAATTTGAATAATTTTTTTTTTATTTTACATATTTTAAAGATGAAAAACGAAAATTTAATCCAGATGAAAACGAAGAAATAAAAAAAAAAAACGAAATGAAATATTTTCAAGGATTTCTAAATGAACAACCATCGAAATGAATAAAAAATAAGAGCATAAATGATCCAAGAAAACATAAGTATCCTAAATTTAATGTTAATGTAAATGAAATTTAAATAAAATTCAATAAATGGAATGGAAAAACAGGAGAATGGGACAAAATTTAGCATGCAAATATTGTAATTTAACAGTTTTAAATTGGTTCATTATTACAAATTTCAAATGTGAGTCTAATTTTGTATGCAAAATTAGCATTTTAAAAATTAAATAAAATTTTTTCTTTTACTTTCGCTAGATACCAAATACGTTTCTTATATTGCATTAGCATCCTGACTAAGTAATTTCAATATTAACTTTAAAAATATTCTGGAAATTTAACAGAAAATTGGAGTAATTGTTAAGGATTGCAAGGTATTCATTTGCTTTTTTAGACTGTTATTATTGTTACAGTTACTAGAAAAATATGTGTACATATATAAAGAAATGCTGAGTGATCAACTGTGAATTCAGTGATTAACGAAAAATTTTAAGATCGTCTAAGAATTAAGAATTTTTGTTAGTACCGCAAAAAAATGGATGATGTTATACTACATTCCTTCTCGGAAGAAACTACAATCGGAACCGGACATATGTATATTTAACTTCAAGAACTACATTATTTTGTGATCTTCAGTGGATCTTCAAATAATAAATTAATAAAACTGCAAGCCAAACACGGAAACACCATGGCCGAACGAAAGGTTTTATTCCAAAACAAGCAATCACCGGCACAGAAGAATTCCTCGAATTACATTTTTTTTCAGGAGAACAATTAGATTGTATAGAAACTACAACTAGAAGTTAGTACACTCCCTTGTTACTGGGTTGCTGACTGTGGGCTGACTATTGCCCTTAAAAAGCAGAGTTAGTTATTTTCACCAGGAAATATAAGGTTCCAAGCATAACTCCTCCGAAACTCAACGGAATCCGCTTATCCTTTAGCAGAGAGGTTGGATTTGATTCTTGATTCAAAGCTTAAATGGAAATCTAACAATATGGAGAGAGTAAAGAAAGCAACTATTATTTGTGCAAGAAAGTTATCAGAAAAAGGTGGGGCCTGCAACCAAATATGGTTTATTGGCTATACATCGCGGAGGTGAGATCGGTCGTCATGTATGAAGTTCTAGTTTGGTGGCCGGCCTCTTCAAACTACGTCTTTGATCCTCAACTCAAATTGATAAGCAAAATTCAAAGAAGGGCAATGGTATGTATTGGTGGAGTGCACCTCCATTCGGGCACCGTTGGATATATTGATTTTTTTCATTCAAGAATATTCTTATTGCGCTGAACTTTACATTTGCAATTGAAATTCAAAATAACTTCCTCTTGCTAATGAGTTTTATAGCTCAAATTTAGAGGCACTATTATTACTCAAAGTAAATATTGTAATTTACGGCCTTGGAACAGTTTTTTTTTTTTTTTTTTTTTTTATATCCTTGTTATTCCCCTAGGGAACATAGGACTTCAACATAGCCTCTCCAGTTATCTCTGTTCTGTGTCAATCTCTTTATTTGTGTCCATGTTTTGCCTGTTTGTTCTATTTCTTTGTGCACACTTCTTTTCCAAGTCTCTTTTGGTCTTCCCACATTTCTTCGACCTTGGGGCTCCCATACCAGAGCTTGACGTGCAATCGATGTTATTGGGCGTCTTAGAATGTGGCCAATCCATCTCCATTTTTTCTTTCTTATTTGTGTCTCTATTGGTTCTTGTTTTGTCATCAGAATATTCTACATATGATTTTGAGGCATTTGTTAACGAAGACCTGTATTTTTTGCATGTTAGCTTTGGACACCAACCATGTCTCACTTCCATAAAGCAGCACTGATTTAACACATGCGTTGAATATTCTTATTTTGGTTCCGCGTGCTATTTGAGTTGACTTCAAGGTTGTCCATAGCCTGCTAAATGCGCACCTAGCCTTAGCGATCCTATGTTTTATGTCCTTAGCAGTTCCTCCATCTGTTGTAATTGTACTGCCTAAATATTCAAACTCCGATACCTCCCCTATCGGCACACCCTGTACGTATATGGGGGCCGGGCTAGTATTATTAATTCTCATTAACTTGGCTTTTTCCTTGTTTATTTTGAGACCAATTATTTCCGTTCTTTCAACCAATTTGTTTATGATGTGCTGCATATCTTCGGCCGAGTGAGCCAGTAGAACGATGTCGTCGACATATTCCAGGCTTTGTAATTTATGTGTGAGCTGCCAGCTACGAAAGGAAATCCATACATTTATCTAGTACTGTGACGAACAGCAATGGAGATAGCGGGCATCCTAGTCTGACACCAACTGTTGTTGGGAAATTAGGGAACTGATCTTGCCATTGTGTAGCACCACTGATTCGGCATCGTTGAAAAGCGCCTTAATTAGTTTTATTACTTTGGTAGGGATTCTGTTTTTCTTAAGCCCAGATTGCGTTTCGCCCGATCGTGTCGAAGGCACGTTCGAAGTCGACGAAAGCTGCGTACAGAGGACTGTTCCATTCTGCTGATTGCTCGATAATTAGTCTTATAGTGTTTGTGTGTTCGGTACAGCTCCGGTTGTGGCGAAAGCCCGTTTGTTCCTCTCTTAGATTCTTTTCTAATATATCCACAATCCTGGCATGTACTATTAGGGCTATTATTTTTGTTACATTCTTTAGCACTCTTATGCCTCTCCAATTTCGGCATTCAGATAAGTCGCCCTTTTTGGGTAGTTTAATTATTACTCTTCTTTTCCAATCACCAGAGATTTCTTCTTCTTGCCATATCTTTTCTATAATTGGCTTCAGTGCGTTGGCTGCTGTAATTTCTCCTGCTTTAAACAGCTCTGCCGGAATACCATCAGTTCCCTCTGTTCTATTGAGTTTCAGCTTTCTGATTGCCTCCACTATTTCTCTTATGGTTGGTGCCCTTCTTTCAATGGTAGGATCTTCTCTAATATTTGGCTCTTGGTCTTCGAGTTCTGTATTTTGGGCATGTGTGTTGGTTTCTGCAAAGTAATCCTTCCATCTGTTCTTTGGTTGATGTGAGTAGACTGCCGTTCTTATCCTTTATAGGTCTTAGTTTTCGGTGATTCTTGTTTGAGAGAATATCTATTTTTCTATGTAGCAATCGGGCGTTATTCTGTTCTGCGGCTATTTGGGCATCTCTTGCTATGTCGTTGTAGCATTTTCTCTTATCTTTTCTAGCCATTTTCTTAATTTTTCTACATATTGAGCTATGTGAATCTCTTAAAGTCGGATCATTACTTATCAGTAGCTGTTGTCTTATGATCCTTCTTTGTTCTATAGCAGCCCATGTTTCGTTAGAGATCCATTCTTTCTTTTGATGGTTAACGGTGCCCAAGACTTCCTCACCAGATTGACGATATATGTTAGTTTGTGATTTAAATTTTGACGTCTGCTAATTTTCTGCTGGACACTTGATAAAAATTCTTGCTTGGTAGCTTCTGTTCTCAACTTGCGAACGTCGAGCCGCTTTAGTCTACTACCTTCTGTGACTCTTTTGGCCGCTAGTTTGATTTTTATGTCTGCTGTTAGGAGCATGTGGTCACTCTGGGCATCCGCTCCCCTCCAAGTTCTCACGTCCGTTAGTGACTTTACCCATCTCTGAGCGATATATATATGATCTATTTGGTTTTTCGTTCTACCATCCGGGGATACCCAAGTGTACTTGTGTATTTCTTTGTGTGGGAATATTGTACCACCTATTACTAGACCGGCCTTGTAACATACTGTAAAAATAAATTTTATTCCCAGAATCTATAAATAAAATTTCACCATATACTAATTTTGCTGAGAAACTAAAATACTTCCAGAAATTCTCAAAAATAATTATTCAAATTACAAAAAGAAAATTCCATTTACTTTATCATTTTCCTTTGGCATAATATGGTTAATAGCCCACACACACATAATATGTATAGGTCTATTTATCAATTCCCTTCCATATCTTAAAATATTTTTATCATATTATATTACATGAATATTCATATAAGAATGAAAATCTTCATCAATCAATAAACTTTAAGGATAGATCTACATTTGAATCCCCTGTTGATAAGTCAATTTTATTAACTCTATATATAAATAAAATTGGAGATCATTCAATTGATTTAATCTATTAATAACTTTGAACTAACATTTTATTAAGAATGTTTTTCAACTACATACATATATAAGTCGAACCTGACATAAAAACTTTCTAATATTATTTTCCACATCATCGATAAGAATTTTCTTTTGTTTCTTTCTCAAGAAATTTTTTTAGTTTAACATTTCTCCTTCTACATTAATAATATTGTAAGTGGAAAACAAGGAAAAACTTTTGATTTTTTTTCTCTTATTAATATTTTTCGATTACAAATTCTTAAGAAAGTTCTCATTTCATTCAACGAGTCTCCATTAATTTTGTTATTTTCATATTTTCTGTATATGTATGAGAAAATTCTCATAGGTGAATTCAATTTCGTGGATAAAAATTACATGTGTAAGTTGAGATTAAGATTATTTTTGTTAAACATAACAAATAAGAATACTTGTGTGTTTTGGTGTATATTATTATACCATAGTTGTTCTAACTTATATAGTTCCCCATATCCCACATAGAATATACGATTGGAAAGAAAATATCTCTGCCAGAGATATTAAGTTGAGGAAGTCGCATAAGTGAATTATTTTTCTTCGCTGATTTTTGTTTTTTATCATCACATTAAAAGTGTATATGACAAATGTTAAAATGGAACTGATAGTATCATGATATGTTCTTTAGTGATTACTTGAATCATGAGGGAAATTGTTTAGTTCCTCAGAAAAGTTAAAAGATTTAACTTTTCTGAGTTTCTTGTTCTTGAGAAAACTTTTCTCTGGTTTTCTTTGGTTTTCGTTTTATCTTCTTTTTTTTGTATAAAGAAAGTAAAAAGTTTTTAATTTTAATTTATTATAAGATTTAAAGTTGGAAATGTTAGGAAAATTGATTTAATGAATTGAATTATACGATGGAAGAGAAAAAAATTGTAATTTCTTTGGAAAAAATGAGAGAGAATAAGAAAAAAAATATTCAAACTTAAAATATTAAGTGAAAAGTTTTATGTTTTTGGGATGGTATTGGAAATCTAAAGCTTAAGATTTAAAAAAACGTTAATAAATTTTCGATTGCAACCGTTAATCTTCCATTAGTACGAGTCCAACCGGTCATGATACAAGCTAATGGTTTTCTGTTCAAGAAATTTTCAGGTATTATTTATAATGTTTTGTTCCGAATTGTTTTTCTTGCATCCTGTATATTTATTCAACAATTTGTGTCACGGTCTTTATAGTCGTAGCCAAACGCTTTATTTTGCACTTTCTTTTGGATTGTATGTCACAAATCCAGTCCAAATATTTACTTTTGCTAAATCAATTCAAAAACTTATAGAAGGAATTTCATTTAAACATCATTTGATTGCCAACGTTCAGTAAAATCCGGTACTAGCAATTTGTTTTTTTTGTAAAATCAAAATGAAAATCATTACAAGTGAAAAGAAAATACTCTGGGCTGGAATTGTGGGGTAAAACTAAAATTACCTACGAAATTATTTAATAGCAATAAAATATGAAAAAGAATTTGCAATGGCATCTTATTACAAAGAAAATTTCCACATTTTTGATTTCCAAAATGAATATGTAAGAGTGATGGAGGGAGGAAAACTGACGAAAAAGTAAGAGGGAGTAATTACCGAAATCGTATTTTCTCTTAAATTTTTGAATTTTGAGTGCAATATTGTAAACAATTCTTAGCTAAAACAAAATTTTCTTTTCGACTTTGTAATTTCTTTGTAATCCGAATTAGTATTCTTCGCCATTATGAGTTATATAAAACGTCTCCTCCTCCCTCAAATCAACTGACATTGCAATAAAAGGGAATAAAAATTTCAGTTATAAAGTATGAAACACTCACAACTCATTATACAAAAGTATAACCAAAACAAATTTCTTGAATATTTTTTTTTCAAGCCGGCATTATTTTTAATACCTCACAAAACCAAAAACAAAACTACAATAATTTTCACCTATTCTTCATTTCTAACGTTCATCGTTTAACTTGCGGATATTTTGTAGTGTTAATGTGTTGCAAATCCCTAAATACCATTCGTTTATGAATGCCCGTAATAAATGTGGTAAACCATACAATATAAAAATATAAAGACTAAAGGAAAAGTGCATTAACTTGGCATCTAAAATTTATTTATTGTATACACAACAAAATATATAAGGAATTTTTCAGAAGGCACAATACAATTTAACAAAAGAAAAACGAAACTGAAGGGGAGTGGAAGGGGGGAGGGCGGGTGGAAGGCAACATGGCAAAAACTAATTAAGAAATTAGAAGAAGAAGTGTTAAAATATATGAAAGAAAATTCTTATTGTTTAAACAAAGTGTATAAATTGTTATAAAAATTAATTGTGGATTACAAATTATGTTGCTAATTTTAAAAAATATTTGCCAACATTGTAGTACAGCGAGAAAAATAGAAAAGTAGTCGTAATATTAAAGAAATACAGAATTTTTTTTTATTTAAGAATTTGTTCTTTGTAATGACAAATGTCTGGTATTTTAATTGCATGCAGAGGAAAATTTTCCTAGTGGACATTTCATCTTTACTTTGAATTTTAATAAAGAGAATTGCAATTGTATGCGGTTAAACTTTAATACTGTGTACCAATATTTATTTAGGATTAGATATGCATTTCATTAAATGAAAAGTTTTTCACCTTTGTTACCGTTGGACAAGTTCTTGAACCACAGTTTGAAAATTATTATTTATTTAAAGTCAAAAAACGATTTAAATCTTTACATCCTGAAAGTTTAAAAGTTGTTCAGTGTCTAGGCTGGGAAACGTTAACATAAAAAAAATGAAGTGCGACAACACCAGGATCATAATTTCGACCATATATCATATATAACAATAACAAGCAAACCCTTCTCATAAAGTGATTCTTGTTGATAACCCTACCCTTAGTCGATACAGCCACATCTGCCTGCCTGCTCATCTAATCATCAGTTGTTGAAATGATCATTAGAAAATGGGCCGAACTACAGACTTGAAATTGAATACTGCTCATACAGGTATTGCAGCACATTGGGTAAAACGAAACGGATATCTCCAATACATGATGCCAAAACCTGTTTAAATTTTTTTAAATACTTAGTAATCATGTGAATTACAGTATAAGCAATGTAGAGAACATTTCGTCGGCAATTTCTTCATGCCTCTGTAGCTCAGTTGGTAGAGCGTCCGCCTAGAAAGCGGTAGGTCACTGGTTCGAGTCCAGTTCGAGGAGAAAAATTTTTTAATTAATTTTTCTGCCTTTAACTCGTTCCTTTGATTACGTCATCCATCTGTTCTGCAGTTGCATGAAGAAATTTCCATTAAGTCTTCTTAATAACTTATTTTAAAGTTTAAATTTTGATAGGT
Organism: Condylostylus longicornis; assembly: GCF_029603195.1. NCBI lineage: Eukaryota > Metazoa > Arthropoda > Insecta > Diptera > Dolichopodidae > Condylostylus > Condylostylus longicornis. Next base: position 6,560,272 of record NW_026577982.1, read on the forward strand.
TTCAAATCATACAATCCAGCTCCTAAATAAAATATTTCTTGTTTATCAAATTCTCATATCTTATGCAATATTCATTCATAATATCATCCTCATATAATAAATTACATATTTCAATATTTTATTTTATAGAAAAACATGAATTATTTCATCAAAATGATTTCAAAAGAAAATGTCCTAAATAACAACAAAAAAAAACTAAACAAAAACAAAAAGGATAATAATAGACTGCATCAGTTTTAAAAATGTAATATGTTATATAATATATTATTTCACATAAATATCCTTAGTGCAATGCGCCTTTACACATTTAACATGATACATTGTCCAATAATTTATGATCTAAAAAGTTGTAACCAAAAGAAAATAGTAACACAAATAAATATAAATTCATCCTTGCAAAAGGCAATATGATATAGATGTTGTACACCAACATATACAGGACTAATTGTAAATGTGTTGTAGCCTTTCTGTAGCCGGTCAGTTTTGCTATAAAATATAGGTACCTAGTTTTGTTGTTAATATTGAGAAACTTATAATTTTAAAATATAAAATGTAGTGTTCTAGACGGTGAATATATATACGAGTATACACGGAAAGGACGTACGAATATGGCACAAGGATATGTAGGATATGATAAAATTGTTATATGAGCTGGTCGTATAGTTGAAATATTTTATATGTTGCTCAGTTACATTTAGTTATAGTTGCATAAAATAATTTTATCATAGTAATTTCAAGAACATAATTTAGAAATTTTAAAAATTTTTTTTTTTTTTGAAATGAATGGAATTAAAATCAAAATTTTAAATGAGAATTTTTAGTTGGAAAAATTCGAGTTTTATATGAGATTGAAAAAGAAAATTATTTAAAAATTCATATTCGTACATATAAGTGTATGTAAGTGTATGTACACTTGTATTGTAATTAGCTTAGGAACAGTGCAAATTAGTGTCAAATTAGAAATTGAACAAATTAGTTTATTCGAAAAAAATTATAAAAATTTTTGTAATTGTAAAAATTTTGTAATTTCTGTAACTCAGAATTTAAATTATTAATAGAGATAATTGAGAGTTAAAGAGCGATAAAAGTGTTAAAAGTATTCACTTTCAGAAATATTCGAAGTCTCTCATTATGTCATTCCCCCAATTTGATAACAAGGAGTTTAAAATCAATTCAATTTACCGGAAAATAAAGGAGTATAATAAAGTGCTGAAAAACTGAAAGACGATAAATTTGCGAGACATGTCGTGACTTCAGAAATTTTGTTGAAAGAATGTGGGACTTATGGGCGTTTAATGTTAATGAGTAATGGCAAAATTCTGAGTAATACTTCAGTACTGTTAATGTGCAAGTAGTGAGTAATGCCTTAATAGTGTTAATAAGTAATACCATAATTTGGCAATATTTAGGTGCTATATGCATCGATATAAACTGTGACAACTGTGAGATTTTTAAAATTTGCGTTTTCACTCTGCAACCACAAATGTTGTTTTTCGAAATTTGTTAGAGTATTTACCAACAATCTACTTTATATTTAAAACCAAAAAATTTGAATTAAAAGATTTTTAAATTAACTTTTCTCTTATTCAATACTGTTACTCCATATTTGAAGAATTTTGGAGAAGGGGGATAAAAATTATTATAAAACTTAATAATAGAATAACAAGCAAATAGAGAATGAGCAACTGAAATATTCTTAATTCAATTAATTCTTCTCTTATTGAAGAAAAGAACTATACAAATACAGCATACATGTATACGAATATATGAATAAAGTGTGAAAGAGAAAGAAAGCTAATTAAATTAGGATTTTCTCGCATTAATTATATATTCCCTCCCCCAATTATTTTCGGATTAAAAATGTCATTACCGATTATAATTTTGAGTCGTAAGACTAAAACTCATTTTTAACTTAAAAATTTTTTCCATAAATATGAAAAACTAGAAAAAAGGAGAAAAAAACGAAAAGGGTAGAACAAGAAGGAGATATGGGAGGAAAGTGGAAAATAATCGAAAAAGAAAAAAAAATGTTTTGCAAAAAATGCAAAAGAAGGGACGTGAAAAGTTTAGATATTGACAGTTGCACTTTCTAATTCGAAATCAACATTAGTTTCAGGTTTAGAATACCGACATGCAATTCGATATCTATATTAAAAATTGCATACTTTTAGGTGCAAGAAATACATAGGTTAATATTGTGGATTTTATTTAGTTGGAATTGTTTGTAGCCTTTTTGCAGTTGAATTCAGCTGATTAATTACTGCTCCTAAACAAATTCTTCTTTGTTTTTAATTGAATTTCATGCTATTACTAAGAGCACGTCACATGAGTAATCCATCGAAGATTCGTTATTTCCAAAGAAGAGTCTCGGAATAAAACCGTTCATCGAATCTCCCTTCTTTTATTAATGCATATTTGAAGTATATTTTAACAAGGTAAGCTTGATTTGGAAATTCATGTTTGTTCCAGTAATGAGACTTCAGAGTCTTTATGTTTCATAGTCTCTATGAGTTTATTTCCGAGTCGCTTATGTAAAATATTAGAATCATTTCATATTTCGACACTCACATACGGGGTGTACTCCCATTTTGAACTTAGCTTTTAAACTCAAAATCAATTGAGGAAAAATTTTCATACCCAAAGTTTTATAGCCTTTTTATACACGGACTATATTTGAATTACAGTTTTTACCCGTTCTTAGCACATAAATCCAAACAATTTTTTTAATGTAAAATAGGCAACTTCATGTGTCAATGTACATGTGTATAAGAAAACATTAGTTTTACTTTTCTTAAAAGTTTTCAAACCAAAAATTTTAATTTCTTAAAATAAATATTTTTTTTTTCCATTTGTTTCATTAATTTTTTTTTTTGTGTCTTTTGAACATTTTCTTTTAATTTGTTAAAGAAAAGTCAAAAACAATTTTTTTTAAAAATCTCAGCACATTTTTGGACAGTTTTTATTGTTAATCGAATAGAAAAGAAATAAGAAAAAGCAAAAACAAAAAAAGCAATTTATTCATGGAGACTTAAAAGTTGAACCCTTCAGTGAATTTTTCCAGCCCTTCTTCGTAGGAATTTTTCGTCGGCTGTGTTTTTTTTTTTTATTTTTACTTTTACTGCCAACAAATAATTTTAACGTTGTTGTAAAAGCAATTAATTTCTTAAAGACTTTCCTTAAATAATTCCTTAATTGGATTTAAGGATTCACATTTAAGTATACTAAATAGAAGGAGCAGAAAAACAAAAAAAAAAATAAAAGAAAATAAGAGACGAGAAAAAAAAATATCAAATTTCATTTGCGAACTTCCAAGTCTTTATTGATCGGTTTAAACAAAACGAAGAAGAAAAAAGAAAATAAATTTTTTGTTTTGCTTTTCACTTGTAGACTGTAAGCGCCATGAAATAAAACCCTTTAATTTAGAAAACCAATGTTTGAAAGGAAATTGGCAAAATCATCTCCTCTAAATATTTAAATATGCCACAGTAGTTGCCAACTTTAATAGTTACGGTTTCAGTTCAGGAAATCAATATAATTAGTAAGACAGAAAAGTTTAAATTCTTTTTTTGATAGCAGCGTTGTTACAGAATTAAAATAAAATAGTTGCCGGACTGCGGATAAGTTCAAGAAATTTCCAACGAAATATCAACTAAAGAAAAACTGTTTTTCCTGCTTTTGTATACGGCCTCAACGCTTGTAGGAGTTTTCATACTTAAATTATTGATGAACATTTTTTTGAGGTCTTATAACATTGCGCTCATGTCAAATAACACTTCAAAAAAAATAATTAACGAATTTAAAACAAAAAAGAAACAAAAAAAAAATTGTAATTTATAAGGCAAAGTGTGTACCATTATGCAAATTTGAAATATCAAAATTCTTTCAAAACGCTGGTGCTCACAGGTTTTATTTTAAGTTGTCTTAAGTTTATTTACGGATCCGACACTCTCAAACTTTGTACACAAAATTTTAAAAAAAACTGTTCCATGCATATTAAATTACTACTTTTGTATAACAATATTGAATCCGAAATCCCAAACTTATAACTTGAAAAACAATTTTTTTTTTATTATGCACGAAACTAAAAAATTTTAAAAAATCCGGTTCTATTCCTAAAATTTCTGAATCTATATAGTCTTCTCTAAATATATTGCAGATTTCAACTTAAATCGCTCCATAAATTATAATTTCTGGGAAACACATCGGCTCACATAGCATAGCGCCTAAAATTTTTCAAAATTCCACTTTACTAAATCTTTTTTAAAGTGTAATGTTTGCGAAAAAATTTGATGTCTGCATTTTGGATGACACTATCCTAATTATATTTTCAATATCATGGAACGGAAATTTTTCTAACTTTTTCCTATAGCTTCATAATTAAGAATTCACATAAAATGTAAAAGTAAGAACAAGTAAACAAGAGAGAAATTCCAAATGAAAAAGGATATTCTTATTGAATTTATAGTTAAAAGGATTAAATAATTTTTTTTTTTAATTTTATATAAAACCGATATATATATACCTCTATATTATACAAGTATAATAGAATATTTATAACAAGTAAATGTTAAACGGAATTGGTCAAATGAGCAATTCAATATCTTTTTTCTTGACTTTTCCTCCGCACTTTCTATATAATTACTAGTACATGTATAATACCTTAAATGGTTGGGATTTCAAAGTCAAATATGTCATAAGCATTTATAAGTGTTAGTATGTGTATGATCTTTCATGATAATTGAATAAGTCTGCTAAAATGGAAAATGAATTGATAAGTGTTATAATAAAAAAAAATGCTAATAATGTAATTGAAGAAGGTTAACTTTTTCATAATACTCGTAGCTATAAGTATTTCAAAAATATTCAATGTCAAGAATTAAAGGTTTTAATGCCAAGAATAATTAAAGTTAGTAAAGAAATTGTGAATTGTACAGTTGCATACCCACTATTGAAAAAAACAATATAATTAAAATTCTAACCACTTCTTATAATAAAGAATTGGTAAAATGAGTACAAATGCAAAAAGGAAAATTTAAACCTGGTAATCTTACCAAATACTTGCGGCTTTTAAAATTTTAACAATGTAAGTGTTTCTCTTATTGGTTTTTTTTTGGTTAAAACTAAAATGCTAAGCTTAGATTATTTAAATTTTTTTTTTTGGGGTAGACTGAATACAAATTTTCAAAATTTAAAAAAAATATGAAAGTGCAATTTTTAGGCACTTTTTGTATAATGCAAATAGAATTTTAGAGAATTCTTTAATGACATCGATTTTATATTATTTCTTAGCATATTTTTTACGGTATTCAATGAACTAGATTGTTCAAATATTATTTATAATAAAATTGTTTTATAATAACTAAACTCCTTTATAATGAACTTTGAAATTAATTAGAGTATGATTTTAATGGAAGTATGGATGAAGAGGATTATGGATGGTATACCTTTTCAAGAATTCTCTAAATTTTTGTTCATTTGCTCACAATAGTTTTGGATTTTTTGTAATTTTTGCATGCAGTTGTAAATATTTCCCGAAATTGAATACTTTTAGTCTTGAATAAATTAAGGAGTCTGGAATGGTCACAGCTAAATGCCTGTTAACAGTTTTATTATGATTTTATATTGACGAAAATTGCATACTTTTAGGTGCAAGGGACACAATTTTAATATTTATTGATTGAAAAGTTTATAATAGTCGCGCTACTATTTTACTTTTTAGTGTTAGTTTAATTTCTAGGTTTTTATTGACATGCATTTTGATTTTCGTATTAAAAAATTTGATCGAAAAAATTGCATAGTTTTAGGTGCATACTTTTTATGTGTTTATATGAATCCCGTAAAATCATTCATTAAAACTTTTTCATTACAATAATTTACAAAAAAACAAAATATATTTAAAATCTCATTATTAAAGGAAATCCCTACGATGCACGTTATTATTGTCGCATAACTTATTTTGACCTCCTTACATTATTAAAGTTGAAAATAAAATGGCTAGCTATCGAATCAGTGAAAAATAAAAAAGTTTTTCATTTTTAATTAAATTTAATTTATAGCTAGGTAAATTGTTTGCTTTTATTTTTAATTTAATTTTAAAACAAACTTTATTTTGTACTCCATTTTGTTATTGGTTGTGTACAAAATTAATTAACTTTTCAGTGTGAATATTTATGGATACCTACATGTTTGTGTTGAAGTCAAAGTTTTTATTCAAAAAAAAATTTTAATAGATAGTTGAAAAAATTACTTACTTGGAAAAAATTCAATAAATAAATTGTTAATTAGATGACGGATGCGCGTTTACCAACAAAACTACATTAATTACTTTTAAAATAATAAGAGTTTTGTAAAATAAAAATGTTCTGTTAATATTCAAAAGCCCATTTTGTCTCCTGTTAGGCGTCAGAATTATAGGCACTGAAAGATAAGATTAGGTCCTAGGACTATTGTTTTTTTGCTATTTAATGCGCTTTAACTAACTCTACCCCTATTTGTTTATTCGAAGACACAAACCGCAGTATAAAATTTAATTTTCCTCGTTAAAATTAGAGGGGTTAATAAATGAAAATGGTACATTTTTCATAAAAATTGAATTTCGTGTCATAAGATCTTATTAATTTTTCATTTTTCGTAAAACTATTTTCAGCGATATTTGCTTTTTTCGATGATTTCTTTCAAAGATTTTCAGGATTTTGTTAAAATCAGAAGGTAAGAATCAATATGTGCATTACTATAATCCTTCATAAAAATATTATTAGTCTACGAGTTTAGCTTCTCCACCAGACATCATAAACAAGATTTCGAATACCATATACCCCACAAAATTACATTGCATAGTTAGCACACAATAATTATAATAATCAAAATTTTATTTATGTTTCCGGTCTTAAATACCCGTAAATAACTAGTTTGATGCGTTAATAAAATTGTTTTAAATGTTATCATTTATTCAACATTTTTTATTTTCCAATTCAGAATTAATAAATTTGTACGTCTGTAGACATTTGATCTGATAAGTCAACTGAAATAAATTTATTTAATTAAGAAAAACTTTGTATTTGATTAAAAAAATGATTCTGATTACATTGATATGGAAAATTTTCAAAGTTAATAAGCGAAAAATTAATATGAAAATTAATTACATGTTGTATTTCACTTCTTTAATTGGATACTTCTTGTATATTTAATTTAAATTTCGTATAGATGGCATAAACGTTATTGATAATATTATAAATGTTAATTATCAACACCTTAAATAAGATTTTTTACAGTTGTTACATGAACCTTATTTTCTTATCCGTAGTAAAATTTAGTACTGCCCATGAGTTGAAATGCAATCAAAGCCTACAAACATTTCCATTGTTTTGCATCCCCAGCTTTTCCATTTTTTTATGTGGATACCAAAAACAAAATTTCCAGTGAATACACCTGTTATTGATCTAATATATGTTCGACAATCTGAGACCAGCTATTGCCGTCTTATCACATGTTTGAAATTTAGTTTATTTAATTGGGGTTGTCTCTGATGAATTCTCAAATAAATATTTTAACCACGTGTTTCCATTCATTCGGCAAGCATATAATCACCGTCTTTGAAAATTCCAAGTCTAATATATGAAATCACAACCTCTCTTTGCATCATGTCGCAAATTTCAACATTCATATTAATAATAATTAATTTTGAACTCGTACTGTTTCTCTTTACAGCCTACATTTACATAAGTGTAAATTTTTTAACTTTTGAATTTCTGAAAAACTCGAAATTTTTCCTGCTTTTAGATTTCAATTTTAACCTTCACCTCATACAAACTCGTTATATAACAATATTAACACTCACAATATCCGAAAATCTCTAAAAATAGAACACTTTGATCTCTTAAAAACACAAGATTAATATCAAGGAATAGAACAAAAAAGGATAAAGAATAAATTATGAATATAAATAACATAATTTTTATGTTTCATTTCGAATCAATCATTCTCAAAAATATCCTTTGCAAACAAATTTATTGTCCTTTTTCTTTTTCAACATTGTAAAAAAGGAAGTGAAATAAACAGAGATGAAAATTTTGAAAATGTTTACAAATCTATATAAAAATTATAAAATTTAATAAAGAAACTGAGAAAGGTTAAGCAAGAGAGGAGGTTTTTTTCCTTCTTGTTTTCAATTATTTTTTCCTTAACACTGAGTTCGGGACGAATTCTGTTTCTATAGGTACCATTTATTTTTCTCAAGTGGAAAACAAGAAGAAGACCTAAATATTTCAATATTCGTTTTTTTTTTTTCATTTTGTTTATTTTATCCTTTTTTGAAGAGTTTGCTTTATATTTGATTGTCCTTTTTTCTCTCCTTTTTCTTTGTCATTATATTTTTAACTGTTTTATTTATCCTATAATCTTAGTATCGTTATATTATAAAGGATTTTGGTGTGTACATGTGTATATGTGTGCGATTTGTAAATTATATTATTATTTTAAATTGAATGGTTTACAAAAAAAAAAATAAGAAAACAAAACACAATTTTAACTTTTAGAGATTTAGATGGTTATGCCAAACCTTTTTATGTTTTTGCTTTTATAGAAAGGATCTTTATTTCTACTAATTAAATATCACAAAATAAATTTTAGGAAAATATAATGAAAAATTTGCTTTTTAATATGAAAAAATTGATCTTGTAGGAAATTTGTAAATTTTTATTATAAAGAAGCCAAAAGTCTTATGATTTCGACCACTTATATTTGAAAATACTTTGATTTTTTGAAAAAATATTTAAAGAACTAAGAATTTAAATTTATTTCATTATCCTTGTACTCTCCATTTGTGTACCTTGCTCAATATCTCAGAAATTTTATAAAAATTTTCATTTAATTTTATTGAAATTCAGTGTATTCTTCGTTGTCGCGCCTGTCTAATAACATATGAAGCACTGGGAATGTATAAATTAAAAGGAAAACGAACCAGAAACTTGAATATTTTCCGGCAATATTTTAATTTTTAGCAATTTCAATGTATTGTCAACATGGAGGTTTTCCCAATTACAATACATTTCGAGTCCATTTAAATAGAACCTCTAATTTGGTATTTAACAGATATACCGAACTAGTATGACTCGGAAGTAATTGAGCGCAATATGTAATCAAAAATTTTTAAATTATTTTAAAAAACATTTTGTATTAATCTAAATTTTTGCTGAATTTGAATAAAATTTGAAATTGGGAAAAAAAATGTAAAATATTTGGACCCAAAAAAGTTTAAATTTCTTTTTTCTCTCATTTTATTCGCAATAGCTAGCATAATCCAAACATAAGTATTTTAAAAACCAAAACCATGAATGAATTCAGAGGAAAAAAAAATTATTCTACAATTAAAATTTTTTTATTTTCTTTAAATTTAAATTACGGGTTTGTATTGATCTGAAAATGAATAGAAAAATTTTTTTCTCATTAAATTCTATAGAAATTTTTCTTTTTCTAAAAATCTAAAAGCCTTAAAAATTCCTGTAAAAGTTTCCATTTTAGCTGATTAAGCTAGAAAAACAAAATTGTTTATTTTGTTTAAAATGTATTGAGATAAAAATGTGCTGAAGTTCGTAATTCTCCCGCTTAATTCATAATTTTTAGTTTATTTCTTAATAAAAAAATTTTTTCGTAAATTAAAAAATTGGGGTCAACTATAGATGGCATTAATTACAGTTTGGGATCGAACTATAGTTAAAACAATAGAACCTTTTTAAATAATAGCACCGAATGTTGTAAATTGCAATAAGATGGTTAAAGGATAGCATAAAAGTCTTTCTGTTTATATATAGTATATATATATAGTCATTGTTTTATGAAAAAAATTTCGGATAAACTACAATTTACGATTTAACATAGAGAAATTACAAATTTTCATGAATAAGTGCCTCCAGATCATACGAGTATGTAGTGTGTTCTGGTCAAATACAATATCAAATAATAACTTGTGGTCAGTATGCGAATAGGAGCCAATAGAGAAAGAAATTAAGAAAAGAAAATACAGATTGCTCGAACACATTCTAAGAAGATCTGAACACTCCATATCAAAACAGGCAATAAGGTGAAACCACTAGGATCACGAAGTGTAGGGAGACCAATAAATACTTGAAAGAGAAGTGTGTTGAAAGAAATTGCAGAAGTTCGAAAAACGAAAAACAGTCAATGTAAACAAAACAAATACTTAGTAATCATGTGGATTACAGTATAAAGCAATGTAGAGAACATTCACGGCAATTTCTTCATGCCTCTGTAGCTCAGTAGGGAGAGAGTCCGCCTAGAAAGCGGTAGGTCACTGGTTCGAGTCAAGTTCAAGGAGAAAAAATTTTTTAATTAATTTTTCAGCCTTTAACTCGTTCCTTTGATTAATAAAAAGTTCCATTAAGTTAAATGGGCCCAGACTTTGTGGAAGTCCTATGCTTCTTGAAAAGGAGTAATAAAAAGAAAAAAGATAATTTACGATTTTAGGAAATAGCTTTCCATTCTATTTGTATTTGACTCATACTTAAATGTTCTTAAATTCCCGGATCCACAAAAGCCTTAACTTAAATAAACAATTTGTGAATTACTATTAATGCTTTTTCCTACTGTAGACTATTGGTATTTTTTCCTACGTCACTTACCTAGTAAATCGAATGATGCATGAAACTGGTTCATGGTTTTATCTAAGACATCATGAACCTACCTTATAGTCCTCTCAGAAGCCAAGTAGAATAAAAAGAACCCTTTTCCTTCGAACCGGGAAAGTTATAAAACAAAAATAAAGTTTTATGAAATTTCCAATTTTATAGATGAAATAAAACGCTGTATATCTACATGCGTATGTATATACATACATAAAAATTAAAAACAAAATAATAAATTTTTGTTCTCTTTGTACTTTCTCTTCAGAAGGGATAATAATAATAAAATTATTAAAGTGAATTAAAATGAGATTAAACGAATCTGTTTTGTACAAGTAGCATAACAATAACAATAGCAACACTATATTGGAATGATAAGGTAAGTACCATCATCAATTACAAAATTTAAATTAAAATTAATGATTTTGTGAAGAATTTACTTTTAACTCTTATCACTTGATATTGTTTTAAATATAAGAAAGTCTTTATTTCCATAAATTTGGAATATTATTAATCACTTTATGTGTTCTTTTGTATATTTAAATTTTTTGATATCTAAATTCAATGAATGTTAAATTTTACATGGTTGTTTAAGTTCTAACAAAAATTTATTAATTAATTATTTAGAAATTTTCAAAATATCAAGATTAGATTTGGTAAATAAATTAATGTCAAATGTTAAAATGTTATTTAACAAATAATTATGACAGTTCCAATTTCTATAGTTTTATTTTATTAAAAAAATATTTTTGTGCTACATGGGTAAAAATTATTGTATTGGGTGCTGTTACCTTAATGATTACGTAATTTATGATATTTAAATAATATATAATAAATTTGGAGTGATTAAATTGAGCAAAAGAAAATTTTTGTGGGACAACGTTCTTTGGCTTAGGTTTTAGTGTTAAAAGAAATTAATTACAGGAAATGTCCAGTGTGATGGGACTGGTATTAACACTGATTCCCTCTTCGTTATATTAAATGAAATTACATTAAAAACTGGTTCAAGGAAACCATTAAGATTACTGTACTTACATTCATTTTAATATTAAAGGCGCACATATACTTAAATTCTTTTGAAATTTCTAATAAATTTTGATTTACGTCCATTTTTCTCTCATTTTCCTCTATGTTGTGAATATTCTAGGCAGTTTATGAGAAATTTCTAAGGAGAATTGCTTGGTATACCTAGAGGATTGATAAATTCTAAAGTTTGATTGGGTTTTTGACACTCTTAATAAATTACTCGATAGCTTACAATTATTTTAAATCTTATACAAAAAAAAAATTAAAATTTCGTCTAAAAATAATTATGTATACGAAAATTATTAAAACTAGAATTAAGTTTCTAAGTTAATTCTTAATATTGTAGTTCCATCCGTTCCCCATATGATGGAACCACAACATTAAATAATAATATAATATCTTTGGTAATAATTACAAAATTAGTTAGAATTCTGTTACATAACAATATTTATTACATTGTTACTTCAATTTACTATATAACACTAAAAAATTAGAAAACTAAATTATACTAATTAAAAATTAATCGTGATAAAAATTTCAATTAAAATTTACTGTCGTGTCTGTTAGAATTCGGACTAACTTCAGTTTGACTGATTGAATAATGCAGATTCAATTACTAATTCAGTCAAATTGATGTTTTGTATCTGCATTTGCAAAGGTGTTTTCCCCTTTTTTTCCTCTTAATTGCACATTTGTTATTAAAAAGCCGATTCGCTAATTTGACTAATTTAGTCTTCATATTTAAATCACAAAAATATATCTTACTTAAAATATTTTAGATATATAATCTAGACAACTATCCTAGTATAGTTTTTATTACCGTTGGGCTTAGTTCCTGAAAATCACCTGTTTTAATATTACTTGGCCGAAATTCTTTTCTAATTTCTATATTGCAACATTGTATGCAATTGGGATAATCATTTCCAAAATCTATAAAATTTAAAAAATATTTTCCATTAAATTTGTATGTGGTGTATTCTAATTTAAACTTACTTTTTAATAAATTTGGCAATACTTTAGAACTAAAATCACAACAACAGCATTTTCTCACAATATAACTGTATTCAAAATCTTCATCATAGTTATCATAATCCGTTCCATTATAGAATTCCATGTTAGTGTCATCGGTGGCATTAAAAAATTCCATAATTGAATCATTTGATATTCTCATATTAAATTCAGTACAATTTTCATTAATTTTTAATTTTAATTCATTTAAGACCGTATTATTTTCTTGTAAAATTTTAATTGCATCTTTAATTTGTTGAATTTTTTCCTCCTCATGAAATTTTGATGGACGCTCATTATTTAGTGTTAGTGATATTGGGATTGGAAACGAAAAATTTCGCCATGATATTAAAGAAACTTTTGAATAATTTTCGGAATAATTTAGTTGACCATTGGATAAATGGAGATTTAGAAGCTGGAAATAAAATATAATTAATAAATAATTATTTTTAATAATTTTAAAATTTAAACTTACAATTAAAATAAGAATATTAATGAAATTCTTTAAATTTTTACACATATTTTGCTCTAGTGCTTACAATTATTAAATAAAATATTTAATTATTAAGAATTTTTCGCTGAATAAATAAAAACTTCTGGCAAATGGTTTTTTTGCTCTTTCATCCGGTTATTAGATGTTTCTCTTATGAGCTTATAAATTAAATTAAAAATAATGTGCAATTAACTTAAAAGCTTTTCAATTGAAAAACTGGTTTTTATATGAAAATTTTCTTTTTTTGTTTTGTTAAATTAGAAGTGTAATTTGCCTACGTAATAATTAAGTTATGAAATAGAAACACAAAACAATCTTGATTGACCAGTTTTTGTATGCATTCATGTAAATCATAATTGATTATTGTAAAATGAACGCATTATCAAATCGATGAACGGGATTTTCACACGCTACATTTTGTTTATGATTTTTTTTTGAAATATTAAACAGAAACTATGCCTACAGAATATAGGCATAGTTTCTGTTTAATGGGAAAATATCTTTAAGGGGAAGGCACTTCGGGATTGTGCCTTCAAACCTGATTTTAAAAGTTAAATATTTTTTGCTTTAATACAGGTTTTAAAAATCATCGAAAGACAAACACAGGAGGACCCAAACTGTCATCAAGCGTATCAATAGTGGGGGACTTTAACTCAAGCTAAAATTCTTCTTTTTATTTTTACCATTAATTTTGCTCTATCGTGTTTTAGTGTCTACATTCCACGAAAGAAGACACGGAAGTGCTATCGTAGTACTTTATGCTAAATCAAGAGGTCTCCTTCGCCTCAGTCTTTTTTCGCAAATCCTCTCCCCTATAATTCGAGAGGCCTCGACATTTGCATGCTTTTCCTAATGAATCCTATGTTTCACTATTGCGCACATACCAGGGAGAACCCACCATATTATACGAAGTACCGTGTTGTGGAAGGTTTGTATTTATTTGATGTGTTTCATGCTTGGCACAACCCCATAGCTGCAAACCGGACATCCATATAAGTTTTATTATTTGATAATATATCAACCCCTTATTGTATGTTGCCAATCTAGACTTGCGACCTAGAAGCCAATAATTTTCCCTATATCTGCTTTCTAATTCTATTCTTTTCTTCTTTACATGTTCTGTCCCTCTGAGCAAAAGTTAAATATGACTATGTTGTAAGTCAACTTATGCCAATTCTGCTTCAATAAATGAAAGCAAACGTAATTCTATGAGAAATTATTGAACAAGTAGACCTTCTTAAACCATGATTTGCTGGGCTAATGATACTTTGGGTAAATCTTATACTTTCAAATTTTATTGCACAAGCCGCTTAAGCTTATCTGAATAAGATTAATTACATATTTCGTTTTATGGAGAATGCCAAAATTTACCAAAAAAATTCCTCAACAAAAAATCATTTTTTTTAATAATTTCAATTTTTTCTAAAGACAATGACTAAAAATATTTTGAAATTTCTTTTATTCTTTCGTACCAATTTCAACTTCAATGTCATAAATAACATAAAATAGTCTTCTATACGAATGCTGAGACATTTTACACTTTACATAAATTTCATTTGATTCTCAACACTTTATAAATTAAATTTTTTATACAAAATTTTTTACCCAAAAAAAAGCGAAGCCTTTCAATAAACTTTTAATATCTTTAAAATCATTTCTTTTTTCTTTTTTCACATAAAATGACAAGGACCCATTCTAAATTTAAAATCTGAAATTCAATAATTCTTCTCTTTTCATTATGAATTTTGATTGATGATTTTTAACATAAGAAGAAGAAAATAATAGATTTGTTTCATACTCACATATCATACTTGAAAATAATAGATTTGTTTCATACTCACATACGAGTATCATACTTGAAAATAATAATAGTCATACTATTTATAACCAATATAAGAAGTGAGAGTGATGTAACTATGTAGGTGTATGGAAAACCTCTTAAGTAAAGTAAAATGATCAGAGCAAATGTATACTTACGTATCTCAAGATTTCGCGTAACAAAAGTTGTATTTTTTTTTTTTTTTATGTGGATTAAAAACACTTTTTTAGTTTTTGTATTCAAAAAGTTTTTTTTATTTAAAATTATTTTCAAACTTGTTGATACCACGTATGGCTTCTTAGAACTAACTTACTTTTTATTTTCTATTAACTTTCATTCCCAATATTTTTATTCAAAGTAAAAATTGCTTGATAGGCAATTTTTGTTTGTTATTTAAAATTCATAATTATAATTTACTTAAAATTTTATGTAATTCGATAAATTGCAAACGGATGTTACATAACGCGTCGCGAATGTTTATTTTAAAAAGTGCAAGTAGAATTTTATTACGAAAGGAAAAAAAAATTTATTTTATTTGATAAAAACAATTTTTGTTTATTGGAAAGGTAGAGGGCAATCTTTATTTGAATTTGTTATGGGCAATTCTGTTTTACTACACGTATCATGTAGAGTAAAGCATGGTGGTGACGTAACACCTCCGCCCTTAAGATCCGACTCCGTGCGGATTTTATTAAAAACAACATTTAATTTGGGTTTTGAAGAGTTAAGGTTACATTTAAAATAGATCATAAGAAAAAAAATTACGATTAAAATTACTACTATTATACAATCGGTCCCAACACTCGAGTACCATTTCACTGTGTGAAAGTATTCCAATTGCTTTATTATTTCAGTATTGTTAATGTGTTTGAGGTATAAATCTTCTAAACTAAATTCGGTTTTTATTTTTTCGATCGTTATGTCCCGTTCTATATACGGCAATATTTTGGCTGAATATTGTTTTTGATAACTTTCCTGCATAAAATTATCGATAGCAACTTTGCAATTTACGAACTTTACAATATTATTACCTTTTATTTTAAATTCTTTTTGTTGTTCACAATTATTGATTAATAAGGTTTGTTCTAAGTTTTTCGTTACAATTACATTGTCTGTTAATAAAAAAATATCCTTAGTTAAATTCTTAAAGTAATTACATTTCATTTTCTTTATGTTTAGTAAATTTGCTATACAACTATCATTAAAGCTTTTTAGATCTGTTTTTGTTATAATTTTTTTCTCAGTATTTTCAAAAACATTTTGGTTGCAAGTAATTATTTTGTTTATTTTGGTATCTAATTCTAAACTATAATTTTTATTTGGAATTTTTACAATTAAAGTTTTAAAACAGGTTTCTTGTGAAAAAATTGGGATTGAAAGCGTAAAAATAATATTGTTTTCTTTAAATAACACTGCATTTTTTATAAATGGTAACATTTCTATAGTAATATTTAAAAATTTAATTTCTTCATAAGTAAGAGTATTTTTTGATAATATTTCAAGTCTACTGGCTAATATAATTTCTTTAAAATTTTTTATTTGGTTTAATATGGTATTAATATTCTCATTTATCTCTAATTTAATACTTAACAATTCTAATTTTAAATCAATTTTTGTTATATCATTCTTTAATTCATCAATACTTTCTTTAATTTTACTTTGGACATTATTAATATGATCGGTTATGTTTTGAATTTGATCCGATAATTTTGTATTAATGTAGACTTGTTGGTTCAAATTTTTAGTTATTTTATCATTATTGCCTTTTAATATGTCAAAGTGTTGCTCTATTTCTACTCTGTCGTCGTCGTCCATTACACCGGCCAAAATATGAAGACCGCTACCAACAAAATTAAACAAATCCCTTTTGTGTACATGATGGGGAATTAGTGTCTTAAATTCTTGTTTTAAATGTTCAAAATTGTGTAAAAGATTAGTGGGTATTTCTGTTTTTTTATGAAGGTGGATTATATTAGTTTGAATTTTGTTAATAGTTTCCTCATATAAATTTAAATCTACTACATGCAATATTTTTTCGAAATTTCTTACAATTTTTAATTCGGAGTCTTGTAATAAGATATAACCATTTCCATTTTGTACTTCGTTAATTTCGATATATGAGCAATTAATGTGAGCTATGTTGCATAATACGATTATAATAAAAATAAGAGCTGAAAGAGTACAAAATCGTTTCAGTAAGAATTTATATCTGATGTAATATGATTAAGTAGAAATTTTGTTGTCAATTTTAAAAGATTAATAAGTTTAAAATTATTTTTTTTCGAATTAGTGCTGACATAAGCTAAAATGGTTTTATAAATATTTCAGAATCTTATTATTGTTTTGTTTTTTTTTTTTTTTTTATTTTGCTTTTAAAATAAATATTACAGAGTTGTTGTTAGTATTGTTAGTTATTATAGATTTTTATTTAGACGTTAAAATCAGAAAATTTCATGATAGAATTATGATGTATGGACTTATATGCATTTAATCAAAGTAACGAGAGTTATTGTATAAAAATGTAACGAAAAATCAAATCTAAAACTGTCAATTTTGTTAATCATATGGCACTTTGATGTTGTAAAATTTGTTAGGTTAAAAATTTTATAGAAGAAGAACTTTTGTCTTAATTTTAATTTTTTCCTGAATTGATTGAAATAACGAGGATAGCTTTCGTTATCAATCCTGAAATGAGAATCATTTTCTTTCTCGATCTTAACTTTTTTATGCAGATTTTGAAGTTTGGTAATTCTATTAAGTTTAAGATAAGTAGATGCCTTTTCTTTTTTTCGTTTTTTATTAATACTATTAATTTTTTTGATTTTAGATGATAATAATTTTTTGTGAATGGCAGGGTAATCTGTAGTTTTTACGATACCGTTTACAAAATCAATAGGTTTTCTGCCTGTGGAGGAATGGATTGTTTCGTTGTAAATTTTTACACTTTTTATAACTGGATCTTCATCCATAGGTAAATTTTCTTCTTTTTGTATTGCGTATAAAATTCTGATATGCTCATTTAACGTATTGTGGAATCTTTCGATATCCGCGTTACTTGAGTGGTTATTGGGTGTGGTAAAATGTATCGTAATCCCCTCATTTTCTAAAAAGTTTTTGAAATTCAAACTGTTAAAACCCTTTTCTTGATCTGTTATAATTTTTTTAGGTTTGCCAGAAGATGAGATGTATTGCATAAAAGCATTTTTTAAATCTATCCAATTTCTGGACTTAATTGGTATTACGTGTGCATGTTTTGAAAATTTGTCGATTACCGTTAGGTAAGCATTTCCCTTGCTTTTAAACCAAATATCGAGATGGATTATTTCCAGTGGTCTACAAGGAGTTTCAGTAATTTTTAGTGGTAGATTTAAGGGTTTTCGTTCATATTTTGCTACATTACATATGTGGCAATTATTTAGTAGTTTTTGGATTTCTTGTTTTAATTTAGGATAGTAATATTTATTCTTTAAATTTTGATAGACATTATTGATACCCCTGTGATTTGATTTTTGGTGTTGGTCAAGAATAAGTTCTTGCAATTCATGTCGGCATAAAATGTCCTCAAGTAGAAATGAACATTTATTTAATTTTAATAGTCTATTTTTTGAAAAATGTTTTAAATAAACGTTTTGAAATTTATTGTATGTTGGTAGGTCATCAATCATGATACCAATTATTCCCTTATATGGTATATGATCTTTTAAAATGTTAATCATGAAATTTTCATCCGGTTTAGGATGGTAAAATATTTTTCTTGTTCTATCGTAGACCTTTTTTACTCTAGTTTGAATGTGGGGCCCAATGTTAATAATAATTTGTGTTTTGTACACATTTAGAGGTAATTCAGAAATAGGAATGTATTCTGTACTATCTTCTTGCGCAGAATGAATAGTAGCATCAGTTGAGCGTATTTCCACATCATCCAAATAATTTTCATGTGGATTATTATTTGAATTAGTTTCTACGTTTTCATTAGTGTCTATAGTCGCGTGTACAGAACTGATTTCATCTACTTCAATATCGTTAGTTAAATTGTTACGTGCCAAAAATATTTCATTTTGAAATATTGCAGTATTTTGTAGAGGTACAGGAACGCAATAATCCTTTTCTTCATTTTCATTGAAGCATAAAGGGATTTCGTTACCTGTATTCAATTTTAAAATTCTATTTTTATAGCTGATTTCAGCTTCGAACGGCAATAGAATATTATTGCCTATAAGCCCATCGAATTTATCATGAAATTTTAATTCTAAGAATTCTATTTTTTTATTTGAATCAAATTCAATAAAACTATCTATTGTAACTTTATTTCTACATTCTATTAAATTGGTTAATGTTTTTACATTGATTGGTTTTATTTCGGATTTGTAAATAGGATTACAAATACCTGTGTTGATGATGCTCATTGAAGCACCAGAATCTATTAAAAATATTAAAGGTCTTCCCTTTGATTGAACTTTTATATAAGGAAGCTCCGATGTTTTTCCGAGGCTTGCGAGTGAAAAATTTTCTATTTCAAAGTTTCCTTTCGATTTACTAACTTCCAAGTTATTTACTCTACGCGTGGTACTCGTATCGACCTCCATTGGTTCGATGTGTTGAGTACCATGCGAGTTAAAATTAGAATTTGTTCTATTAAAACCATGATTATTTTTAGTATTAGTACTACTACTACTAATTTGATTAGTTCTACTACTACTGTTAAAACTACCATTTTGTAAATTTTGGTTAGTATAATTGTTTTTTAAAGGTTCATTATTTCTGTTTCGGTTAATGTTACTAAAATTATTATGATTAAAATTGTTTGCCCTATTAGAATTATTTTGGTTATTAGGCCTATAGAAATTGTGTGTGGGTGGTTTGTTTAAATTTGTTCTAATTCTGAAAGGACTGTAGTATGCATAGTTGCATTCATGCAAAATATCCATTGCTTCTTCTATTGTTGCCGGATTTCTGCAATATAAAATGGAACGCATTGGTTCCGGTAACTTATCTTTGAAAATTTTTAAAGCAGTTTCGATATTTATGGCGGTTGTAAAAACTGAGTTAGGATCAGCCTTTACCTTATTATTGAGTCGCCTCAATATCTTTTTAATTTCATTGAACAAGTCTACACTATGAGTAGTAAAACTGACTGCTCTTAGTTCATCATAAATTTGCAAAGCAGTTTTACTATCTCCAAAATTATTAATCAAAACGGATTTCATTTCCGACCAACTTTGAATATTATTATTAATTTCTAACACTTCCCTAGCACTACCTATAACTTTACTTCTTACTTTATTTAATAAAATTTTTTGACTACTAGTATCGTATCTTAATATTAAAGGACAAATATCGTCCACTAATTCTATAAAAGAATAAAGTTCCTCACCTTTTCCGTTAAATTCTGGTAAATTTTGGATGTACTGCATCGGATCTATCGTTAATTGCAGCGGAGCTGGAGTGTTGGCGGTAGCTGAAGATGTTGAAGCATCAGTGTTATTTGTTGCCATTTTGAATATTTCCTCGTATCTAATTGTCAGTCGCTTTTCTTTTCTGGAATCCACTTTTCACTTTTTTTTTTTTCAATGTTCTTTTTTTTTTTTTTTATTTAATTTTTATTTCTTTTTGTAATATTATTGTTGATTTGAGATTATTGATTTTTAATTTGAGATTATTGTTTTATTATTTTTATTTTATTAAAATTTTACTGGATGTTTAAGTTTTCCAGCATTAAAAGTTCAAAAAAAAAATTTTCAATTTTTAGTTTCAGAAATTTTCTTTTTTTTTTATTTTTCAAGTTTATTTGAAAACTTTTATTTGAGTTCTATACCGTTTTTCAGACACAACTTTTATGCGAATCTTTTTATCTTTTTAGATCTTAGCGATTAAGATCCTCTACCGAACTGCGCCACTTACGTATTTCAAGATTTCGCGTAACAAAAGTTGTATTTTTTTTTTTTTTTATGTGGATTAAAAACACTTTTTTAGTTTTTGTATTCAAAAAGTTTTTTTTATTTAAAATTATTTTCAAACTTGTTGATACCACGTATGGCTTCTTAGAACTAACTTACTTTTTATTTTCTATTAACTTTCATTCCCAATATTTTTATTCAAAGTAAAAATTGCTTGATAGGCAATTTTTGTTTGTTATTTAAAATTCATAATTATAATTTACTTAAAATTTTATGTAATTCGATAAATTGCAAACGGATGTTACATAACGCGTCGCGAATGTTTATTTTAAAAAGTGCAAGTAGAATTTTATTACGAAAGGAAAAAAAAATTTATTTTATTTGATAAAAACAATTTTTGTTTATTGGAAAGGTAGAGGGCAATCTTTATTTGAATTTGTTATGGGCAATTCTGTTTTACTACACGTATCATGTAGAGTAAAGCATGGTGGTGACGTAACAGTATATATGATACAAAAGTTTAGAGGAATTTTGAGAAATTTTAAATTTTTCAAATTTTCTTGTTGCTTATTATAACGTGACTGTACACACTCTACGAAACATGTGCTTATATTATATAATATGTGTAGGAATATTTGCGAGATAATTGTTGTTTCATACTCAGAAGTCATATCAATAAAGAATCTTTTTGTTAAAATAACGGAAATATTTTTTGCAACCAATTACTGTAACAATAATGAATTTTTGAGGGAATACAAAAAAAAAATATATCACTTTTTCTACTAATTCGTTTCAAACACGTTGCATATCAGTTGCAACATTTTTCAATTACAACATGTTTGAAATGGTTCAGTCCAGATTTTAATTAATCTTTTCTTATAAAATTTTTACTTTAAAAATTAATCAATCATGTCTAAGCATATTTGACTCAATTTGTTTATGTGCCACATGATTTTTTGCACTTGCTTCGTTTTGGGGCCCTCTCTCTATACATATATCATCTTCATTAAATTTTCTCCCTCTATGCATTCATATTATTCATATTACAAATTCATATTATAATATTATTATTTTTTAAATAGTTGTTAATAATTTAACAACCCATTTAATCCTTTTAATACTACACAATATTATGCGTATATTTTGTATAAATGTATGTGTATATCATATAAGTTTTATTTATATAATATTGTAATATGAAATTAAATTACTTTTAAATTACCTTCCTTATACTTGCTCCAGGACCTTTTCTATATGTACATATTTATATATAAAAGTTAATATTCTGTATTCTCATATAATTTTAATTGTTATACAAACATATATATAATTATATTACATGGTTTTACATATATATGTACACATACGTATATCAAATATACACACGTTTGAGTGTTCCTGAACAAAAGTAGTTTTTAATATTAAAAAGTATGTAGTAAACATATATGCATTATAATAATAATGTTATATAATATGTGTATGTGTAATTAATAATCATGTAAGTGTATAAATTAATTTAAATATTAAAAAAAAAAATAAGGAAGAGTAAAAAAACTTTCTAGAGATTTTACTCATCCTCTGTAACTACTTTATTCCCAAACATTAGTTACATCTTGTTAAAAGTCACTTAAGACTCTAGGGCTATACATATATAACATTATAATTTTAAATAATAGTGTTGTGAACCTTTAGGCTATGACATGACTTGATGTTTTTTAATAATATACGAGTTTTAATATGGATTACAAATTAAAAAGGATGTCTAATAAATTTTCCATTACGTATATATAGTGTTCAAAGTTGACTGAGTGCTAAATAAGATTGAATGAATGACAAGGGTGTAGAAATGAGAAAATATATTTTATAGTAAATATACAGTTCAACTCTGGTACGAAGAATCGTGTCAAATTGTAAAATTCACACATTCACAGTTCACACAAAATTTGTAACACGATAAGGAAATTATATTAGAAAGTTCTAATACTTTCAAATATGTTCGATGTTGTTTGACTGATATTTAACTTGAGTTATTAAATTTTAAATTAGAGAAACTGATTTCTTAATATGAATTTAAGTTCAAATAACTTGTTTGTTAAATGTTCACAGTTTTAAGTTGTTAAAAGAATTTTTTTAAAAGCATTCCACTTCTTTTCATAAAACTGCACATTATAAATAAGTGAGAAATAATCATAAGATTTTCTGCACTTGCGAAGACACATGCACATGCTTTTTAGAGGAAAACGAAAATAATTTCGCGAATAAACGAGCATCCAGACTCTTTTATTTTATTCTAGAGTCTGCAACCCACTACAGTCCCGTTGATTCTGATTTAACTGTATTGCTACTTGGATACTTATAATGATGTGAAATATGCACAAATATATTAACATATTTGGGATCTGTATTTTTTTTTATGAAAATTAATCTGTATAACGTCCTTTTTTTTTTAACAAATTAGGTATGCTCATAAACTGTATAATCATTCATTCTTTAATGATTTAATGGAATTTTAAATTTTATTGGGCAGTATGTTACGAAAATGTGAAAAATTAAGTGTTAAAGTATATAAATATGTCAAGTTTATACCTAAAAAATTTTTGTTATTTAAAAAACTCTTAACTTTAAAAATATTTTTAGATAAAAATTTTGTTTAAAGTCAAATTTAAATGGCAAAAATATATCAAAAAATGTTTTTGAAAAAAGGTTTTCATTAATAAAGACATCCGGCGTTTTGATTTTTAATAAATTGCCTAAATTATCATTAAATGTACTGGAACCATAGATGAGTTGGTCAGTTTACTATATTTCGATGCCTTTTATGATTTATTACGGGATTCGATTTACCTATTTCACTAGTAATTTCACTCCTTCCGAGATTAACAAGTTGTATGTTTTCTTCTATTTAAGGGGAGGGAAAAATTAAATGAGAACTTGTAAGTTTTTTAATTATATATCAAAGTTAATTCAATATTATTGTTCATTGTTGAGATGGAATATAATTACAAGTTAATTAAGTAAAAATCTGAGTTTTAAAATCAACTTTTAATTGAGAGTTATTTTAAATAAAAAGATTTTCAAAGAAATCTAATTCATAGAAACCTCAAGTATGTACTTATAATAAAGAGTTCTTACTGCTTCTTAAACAATATGAATTCTTATCCTTTTTTATTTATTTAAATTGAATGGGTTTACTAAAATTTATTAGGGTGAACTATTACAAAGTATGATACTATGGGAAAATATTATAAAGTTAGATAAAAAATATTACTATGCAAGACCCAATTAACCTAGAATTACATTGAAGATTTAAAAATTATCTTATTAATATTGTGTTTAATCTGGTATGAAAATTTAAAAATATCGATTACACTTCACTATGCTGATGTTCGGATTCGAAATTTAATAATTTCAGTTAAAAAAATAAGTGTAGATATATTGTAATTTTAACCTTTGTCTAAAATTTTAACATTATGTGTTAGCAGAACTTGTGAGACGGCGTTATATTGTCGTAACACATTCCTTGTTATACTTATATAAAATGGAAAAGAGGCAAGTCATTGTCTCGTCGGATGTTTGTGGTGACGATCAGGACGTTACGAAAAATTAATATTTGGGGCTCTATTCTGTTGCAAAATAGAAGACATTTTTTCGAAGAGTATTTTGATTCGTTGTCTTGGAAGAAATCTCGCCAGTCTCCTTGGAAGATTTGTCGATATTTCTCAAAATTATTAAGTTTTGATTCGGATTATAACAACTTTCCTCGAAAAAATTACTAAACAAAAATGAAAGTAATTATAAGTAGATGCAATCCTTGCATCCAATATTTTTACTTTAGAGGTATATATACAAATCTACATACATATTTAATTTTCAATGTAATTTTCCTCTCTATTCATTCAATTTCCAATCTTTTCCTTCTTTTATTCTATATATGGATTCGATTTCAATTGATTTCTAATATAAACGTTATTAAGAACGTAAGAAATCTATATAATTAAATATAATGAGTGTAGTTTTACTTTTCTTAAATACTAAAATACTCACCCAAATCGTGTTATCTATATAGATCAAATTAAATTTCATTCAACGTTCAATTTACTTTACATAATACTCTAATATATGTATATATATTGTGTTTTATAAATTCTGTTTTCATATTAAATCAAGGACTATTAATTCTATTCAATTTTTTCTAATTAGTTAATTATTATTTAACTATATAAACATCTTTTCATGATATTCTAATCATTAATAAAATCAACATCCCATATTCCAATTAAGGTGAAATACAGATAAAATTTATTCTTAATACGGATGAATGTTATTGAAATTATAATACAAAAAAATATAAACGTACGCATATAATAGATCTATAAATATTCATGTATATTACAAAATGTAAGATGATCCTTGAAGGATAATAAAGTAAAATAAATACACGTGGGATATTAATAATTTCCATTTGTTGTTCTTAACATTTACCTTTTTCTCTTTTTTATTTGTTTTCTTTTGTATAGATATTATCAGGAATTTCTTGAGGTATTTCACATTGAAATAAGTCACTTAAAAAATCAAATATGTATATTATCATAACTAGTCGTGTGTGCTTGCATTGCAAGCCTTGCAAGTATGATGCCTGTAGTTTTGGAATTGTGTTCCATTCTGTGGCTGAGATATTTTAAGTTTACTTTATTTCTTCAAAAACACACACATAATATGCATATAGATATGTTTTTTTCCTGATAAATAATAAGATAAAACTTAAAACTTAAAATAAAAAAGTTCTGAGAAATAATTACCCAAAAATACATAATTAAACAAATAATTAGTTCCTTTGAAATCTAATACCTTTTGAGTAATTTATTTTAAAACTTCACTTTGAGTTATGTCGCATAAAATCGTAAAATATATTTTACAATAAACACTTTAAGCCATAAATTTTTGTTAATTATAAACTACAATTCAAGCACGTATGTATTTGAAGTTTATAATACATGCGAATAAAACGCGTAACTGTAGAATGAGTTAACACCAATTCTAACGTATATAGGGTAATACGTATTGCATACGATTTGTATGCGTATTTTTGACATTTTTGGGCACCAAACTTTGTTAAAACATTTTCATACAGGTCTTTTACATGATTGCATACCAATGCTGTATCGATTACTTTCCGATTGTACCTTAGTATAATTGATTATACTTTTGTAGCAAATCGAAAAAAGAATACATATGTATATAAGTAAATGTGTATGAAATCGTACATGCTATAAAACTATATGTAGATATTATTAATTTTTTGTTTTCTTGTTATAACTCACACTTATAGAATTTAACTTATTTCCAATATATTATATGACATCAAAATTATATAAACATTACCCCCATAAGATGTAATACCATTTTGTAAAAAAATGTACCAAAACATCTTTGGAGGTGGTGAAGGGGCAAGGCGGGTGGAATTCTTGCTTTTTCTGGGACCCTGGAGGCAAAACTCTATCTAATGCCTTTTGTCCCTTGTCTCTAGCCCTTCTAGAAGTACCCGTACTTTTTACCACCTGAGAAGTAGCTATATATATATAATGTAAAATATGATGGTTTTTGATGAGTTATACGAAATATGAATAAAATATAGAATTATTAAGAGAAATTCAAGGTACTGCGTAGCCTAGTGGTTAGCGTGGTAGTCCATAGCCAGAAGGTTATTGGATCAATGTTTGCCTGGATGTCGTCGTATTTTTATTTTTTTGCATTATTTTAAAATTTTTTTTTTATTTTATTTAAATTTTGTGTTTTATTTTTTTTAATATATAACAGATAAATGTTATATAAAAGTTTAAAGAAAATTTCCAAAAAAATATTCTTATAATAGTTTGGAAAAATTCGCAAAAATTTTAATTACATAAATATGTACATATGTTTGTATATTTTTTTAAAGCTTCCTGAGTAATTTTTTTTAAGCTTTCTATATGAATTTAATAATGTTCAAAACTGTAGAATATATAGAAATAAATTTTAAACGCATAATTATTATATCACGGGGGTAAACTTGAAAAAATTAATTTCTCAAATAAAGAAAAGGTTTAGTCAAAAACAAAATAATAATTTATGTATGGAAAAATATATGTATGTATGCATATATGAATATATGTATGTATGTATATATGAATGGATTAGAATTGAAGATTTTAAAATTTTTCGTTCCAACATATGAACGTATGTACATATGAATGTATTAGAATCGAAAATTTTGAGATTTTGCTGTTGGAAAAATTATAAATAAAATTATAAATGCAAACATACATAATTATGAATGGATACCTGTTTTTTTTTAAACTCTGGGTAAACATATAGGATTGAATTTTAAACATAAAGAAGAGGTTTAGTCAAAAACAAAATAATAATTTATGTATGTAAAAATATATGTATGTATGAATATATGAACATATGTGTGTATATATATATGAATGGATTAGAATTGAAGATTTTAAAATTTTTCGTTCCAACATATGAACGTATGTACATATGAATGTATTAGAATCGAAAATTAAAAAAGAAACAAAAACAAAATAATAATTTATGTATGTAAAAATATATGTATGTATGTATATATGAATACATGTGTGTATGTATATATGAATGGATTAGAATTGAAGATTTTAAAATTTTTCGTTCCAACATATGAACGTATATACATATGAATGTATTAGAATCGAAAATTTTGAAATTTTGCTGTTGGAAAAATTAGAAATAAAATTATTAACACAAACACACGTTATTATGAATGTATACCTAGTTTTTTTAAAACTGCGGGTGAACATATTGAAATAAATTTCTCAAATAAAGAAAAGGTTTAGGTTAAAATAAAATAATAATTGTATTCAAATATATATATGTACATATGAATGTAATTTTTTTAAATAAAGAAAAGGTTTAGGCAAAAACAAAATAATAATTTTATTCAAATATATGTATGTATATATAAATGTATTAAAATTTAGCATTTTACAGTTTTCCGTTTGGAACAATAAAAATAAAATTCTAACTACATACGTACATACATATATTCTGTATGTACATATATTTTTTTAAAGCTTGCTGACGAAATGTAATGTTCAAAACAATAACAAATGAAATATTAATATTCAGATGTCACAAAACATCTGATGTCTGATAAAAGCTGACATTTATTTACCTTAAGATTAATTCTTTTATCCGAAACAAAAATATGTGAGATTATTATATTTTCAAATATTATTTATTTCTCGGTTTGTGTTTCTAATAATAAAAATAACGTAAAACCTATCACTTATTTCTTGGTTTGTGTTTCTAATTATAAAAAGTACAAAAGAAAAACGTGCTTTTGTTAAACAAAAATTTTTTCAGAAAATCTTAAAATAGAGCTATTTCGGGGCTAAAAAGTTCCAATGTCAGATTTTTCTGGGACCCTAGAGGCAAAACTCTACCTAATGCCTTTTGTCCCATGTCTCTAGCCCTTCTAGAAGTACCCGTACTTTTTACCACCTGAGAAGTAGCTATATATATATAATGTAAAATATGATGGTTTTTGATGAGTTATACGAAATATGAATAAAATATAGAATTATTAAGAGAAATTCAAGGTACTGCGTAGCCTAGTGGTTAGCGTGGTAGTCCATAGCCAGAAGGTTATTGGATCAATGTTTGCCTGGATGTCGTCGTATTTTTATTTTTTTGCATTATTTTAAAATTTTTTTTTTATTCTGTTTAAATTTTGTGTTTTATTTTTTTTTAATATATGACAGATAAATGTTATATAAAAGTTTAAAGAAAATTTCCAAAAAAATATTCTTATAATAGTTTGGAAAAATTCGCAAAAATTTTAAGTACATAAATATGTATTTATGTATATTTTTTTTAAAGCTTCCTGAGTAATTTTTTCAAGCTTTCTATATGAATTTAATAATATTCAAAACTGTAGAATATATAGAAATAAATTTTAAACGCATAATTATTAAATCATGGGAGTAAACTTACAAAAATTAATTTTTCAAATAAAGAAAAGGTTTAGTCAAAAACAAAATAATAATTTATGTATGTAAAAATATATATATGTATGAATATATGAATATATGTGTGTATGTATATATGAATGGATTAGGATTGAAGATTTTGAATTTTTTCGTTCCAACATATGAACGTATGTACATATGAATGTATTAGAATCGAAAATTAAAAAAGAAACAAAAACAAAATAATAATTTATGTATGTGAAAATATATGTATGTATGTATATATGAATACATGTGTGTATGTATGTATATATGAATGGATTAGAATTGAAGATTTTAAAATTTTTCGTTCCAACATATGAACGTATGTACATATGAATGTATTAGAATCGAAAATTTTGAAATTTTGCTGTTGGAAAAATTAGAAATAAAATTATTAACACAAACACACGTTATTATGAATGTATACCTAGTTTTTTTAAAACTGCGGGTGAACATATAGAAATAAATTTCTCAAATAAAGAAAAGGTTTAGGTTAAAATAAAATAATAATTGTATTCAAATATATATATGTACATATGAATGTAATTTTTTTAAATAAAGAAAAGGTTTAGGCAAAAACAAAATAATAATTTTATTCAAATATATGTATGTATATATAAATGTATTAAAATTTAGCATTTTACAGTTTTCCGTTTGGAACAATAAAAATAAAATTCTAACTACATACGTACATACATATATTCTGTATGTACATATATTTTTGTAAAGCTTGCTGACGAAATGTAATGTTCAAAACAATAACAAATGAAATATTAATATTCAGATGTCACAAAACATCTGATGTCTGATAAAAGCTGACATTTATTTACGTTAAGATTAATTCGTTTATCCGCAACAAAAATATGTGAGATCATTATATTTTCAAATATTATTTATTTCTCGGTTTGTGTTTCTAATAATAAAAATAACGTAAAACGTAACATTTATTTCTTGGTTTGTGTTTCTAATTATAAAAAGTATAAAAGAAAAACGTGCTTTTGTTATACAAAAATTTTTTCAGAAAATCTTAAAATAGAGCTATTTCGGGGCTAAAAAGTTCCAATGTCAGATTTTTCTGGTACCCTAGAGGCAAAACTCTACCTAATGCCTTTTGTCCCATGTCTCTAGCCCTTCTAGAAGTACCCGTACTTTTTACCACCTGAGAAGTAGCTATATATATATAATAAGTACGAATTTTATTGAAATTTTTAATAATACAGAGTCGTCTCAAGTATACGGCACATTTCTGTATAAGAACGTTGTTATATTATTGGTACTTGAGACCTTTAAGTATGTTTCTGATAAATAAATTCTATTTAAAGGCAAATCAAAAGAATTTTATTTTTAAAACGGATACAAATCAGTTATCAATTCGTAATAATATTGCTTTTCTAATCATGCTGAACTATATATTTTGAGAATATTTAAAATAAGAAGAAAACTTGTCAAAATAAAGTTGGGTCAAACCGATGGTTTGTAATGTAGAACTTTTCCCTTTAACAAGTGAAAATACTGCTTTTAAGAACAATCTAGCTATGTACTACATTATT
The DNA here is from genome assembly GCF_029603195.1 of Condylostylus longicornis. Classification (NCBI taxonomy): domain Eukaryota; kingdom Metazoa; phylum Arthropoda; class Insecta; order Diptera; family Dolichopodidae; genus Condylostylus; species Condylostylus longicornis. The sequence continues at coordinate 6,590,735 of NW_026577982.1, forward strand.
AAAATTACTTTCATTTATATACGAATATATTTCAAAAATTGCATACCTTTCGGATGAGCAATGTAAGCAGTCTTTGAAATAAAGCAAAAAGATTAAAAGAGACATTAACATAATTCTTAAATTTAAGGGTTACCGTTACATAAGAACATTTACCGTTAGTCTTTCGCATTTAAAGAAATTTAAAAAAGCTTGCAGTTTCGAAAATATGAGATGTCAAAAATTCAAATCTCCTAGTAATAATAATCCAATATTTAGATTCCAATAACCAATATTTAGATTCCAACGAAAAAATGAAAATAATAATACAATAGCACAATAGAAACTACGAAAATTATAGTAGATCCATAGTATTTATATTGAAAAAATTTAAGCATGGCAGGAATTTAAATTTGGTTTGACGTCACTTTTATAATATAAATTAGCAATGTCCCTCATATGTCTCCAAAATCGATTTAAGTAACTGAAGTTAAATTTACTCCCTGTTGATTGAAGCCAGTCTAGTACTGAATTGGGTATGAAATATTTCTTTGGCTGACCCTGTTTACTTTTTATATTAATTATGTTAAAATTCATATTTATTTATTGTACAACATTATTTCGATTAACATAATTTGTTATCATATCTGATAAAAATAATCTATACTATTTAAATAATTATTTAAACTAAAATGAGAGTAGTGAACATATTTAGATGCCGATTTATTTTAAACAAAATTTCATAAATACAAATATATGTACATAATTATATGTTAAAATTTATACAGTTCACTTGATGGGTGAATATAATGATTTCACAGTGATAATGTAATATTTGCATAGTGTATTCATTAAATGTATTGAAATCTGCTTTATGGCAGTCTTCATCATATAGACATCAAAAATTATTCATCGACTACTTTCTGTGAATTCTGCGAATTTTATTAAATTTGCAGTTTTAATATTGAAAATTAATAAGAAACGAGCTAATCAAGAAAATATGCCATTTTAATTACATTTAACAAGAAATTTATAAATCGTAAAGATAAGTTTTACGATCTCGAAGGTTAATTTAGAAGTTTAACGTTATATTTTAATTTCAATGAGTCGATAATTGCATTCGCGGGATGTCACATAGTGATTAGTGCTACCAACAACTTATTTAACATAGTCATTGAAAGAATGAACATCATCGCCGATCACATTTTTCAATTATAGTTATTGTCAATAAGTTGCGTGGTTTGATAAATGATTTCAAAAGTAAAATTTAAAAGCATTGTTCTAGTGAAAATTTATTTTTGATAATTTGTCAGAATATACCAATCATAATTGTCAAAAAAGGGGGTGTATGACTGTATGACAATTCATTTGACAGTTGATATCTTTTCTGAATACGATTTCTTTTTTGTATTAATATAATTGCCTTAATTGTGCCAATTTTAAAATTTCAATTAAGCTTTTGAAACTACAATGTGGGAACTTTGAATTTCATATAAAAATGCTTTTTCTAAAAAAAATATTGTACTTTTGTCAGCTATTATTATTTCACAATTTCGCAATATTTAAATTCACTTACTCACATTAAATTCAAATTACAGCAAATTTTTAATTAAAAACTGCAATTAAATTTTATTTTTCAAATGGAATTTAACACGAAATTTAATTAATTAAAATTTTCATTCAACTTTAAATACAATGTATAGGGCATTAATAGTTTTTGTGTCAATTCTAATTGGAAAGGGGAATCTACAACACGACACATTGTACACTGCACTACAACAATAATTAAAATAATAAAAATAATAACAATAATTATCATTTAATTTTATGAATGTCATAATATTTATTTTAATATAATTTTGTTATTTTTTTGTTTTTAAACCAACATGTAACTGCCAATTATTTATTCTTGACAGCTTTTTGATTTTTAAGGTAAGTCATTTTAATAATGTACTCTTTAATACTCTCACAATAAATTTAAACTAAAAAAAAAAAAAAATAGGTATGAGGAAAAAAAAATTGAGAGCCACAAATGTCATTTCCTGCCTGATTCTTTTAAAAATACCCATATAAAATATTTTATGTGTATAATGTACATGTATATGTGTACAATATGCTCGTAATATATAATTATTTTTTCGTATAACCATTCATTAAAATAGAACTGAAATGTACTGAAAATACGAGAAATTCAGAGAAAAAAAAAGTCATGTCCTTTCTTTTCCACTATTTTCATTTATTTTAGACATAACAATTTTTTTTTCTTTTTATGTCATTGCATTTAATCGAAAGATATCAAAAATGATGGAAAAAACAAACCAAGAAGAAAAAGGACAGTAAAATTTAATAGAATGTTCTTTTAACTACCTGCATATTGTAAAGGATATTTCAAAAAAAAAAAACCATCGGAATATGAAAAAGGCGAAAGAATGAAATTGATAGTGGGTAGGACATAAAAACTGGAGAAAAAGAAATCAATAAAAGTTTTAAAATATTTTCTTTTCAGAAAACGTGAGATTTTTTTTTTTTTTACTATTTTCATTTTGATGAACACAAAAATAGTTATTCGAAACTTTGAAAGGTAAAAATAGTGGACAAAGGACGTATAAAAAAGAAATCAAATAAAATGAAAGAAAATTTTTATTTTACAACGAAATTATAAGATATTTTTCGATGAAGTCCTCAAAAGTTCTTTATTATTCGAGAAAGGTGTCAGAAAGCTGAAAGAAAAACTGTTAATTTTAATAAAAAAAAGTTGTCATAAAATTTTTAATAACCTGTTTAAAAAAATCTTAAAAATGCCTTTTTTATATTGTGTATTCTTTCTTTTAATTGACCTGCAATTTGCAGGAGTATGTTTTAAAGACTCTATTGTAAATTAAATTTGTATTTTGTTCCTAGCTTTACTTTGCAAAAGCAACTCCGATTAAAGTGATTTGTATGTTCTACAATTTAGATGGCAACCATGTAGAACGATGAAAATACCTTAAAACTGTAACAGTTTTTAACTCGTGGAAATTATGACGATTTACAACAGATAACATTCTATTTCCATTGATCACAATCGCAGTTTGAACCAAATCAAAAGAACATTCTATCTCCTACATGATTTTATTGTGTTATTGCCAGCTATGTTTATTGATCTTAAGGTCAATACTCGTAGATTGTAAATATCAATCGAAAAATTGCACTGCTTTAAAATTTTTTGTTTTTTTTCCAGTATTTAGTAGAAAATATTAAAAATTGTACGCATATTTTACAATTGATAACAGTGACATATACTTTTGACGGAAAGCTTTTAATTTTTATATGTTGTAAATTCGGTTAAACAACCATACCAAACTGAGACGTGTGTCTAATGTAGCTTTCAATCAAATCCAAAAAATTAATCTATAAGCTAATAAGTTAGCAAAAAGCAGCCAACCTGTTTTTCTAGTAAATTAGAAAAGTAAATATTCTTTTGACATCCTATATTCTCCTATATTACATTAGGGAGGAGTGCAGGATTGTAAACACGTTTTCTCTTTTCATATAATCAACTCTTCCCTTCTGGTTTTCCAGTTCCAGCAATGCGAAATACACCAAATTTATTATTAAGTAAAATAATTCTGAAAAATAAAAATAATTCTCTTTTAACGTTTTAGTATTATGAATGATATTTTCACTTAATAAAACCATAAAAAACTTTTTTCCAAAATATAAATATGCAAATTTCTGATGTCACTTTCGGAATGCACTTTTCAAAATCGTTTGTGATATGCAAATTAAAGAAAAATTTTTAAGCGATTGTTTTTTTTTTCTCTTCTCCTTCTCTCTTTCATTTTATTTTCTTTGTTTGTTTATTTTGTATTATTTTTTTTATGATTTTAATAAAAAGTGTTATGACAGTTTTATGACTCGTTTATGTTAAAGAATTTTTATCCTTCTCTTTCTATTATTTTTCTGTTGTTTTTATCTAACTTTCGCAATCATTTGAATTTAAAAATGACTTTTTGGAATATAGAATGAATTTTTAAAATACGATAGGTAATAATGATTATAATATGGTGGGAAAAGGAGGGGTACGTTATTTAGCTATATACAAGTTAAATTTGTTGGAAAAAATATTCGAAAAACTCTAGAGTAACATGCGATTTGTACTTAATTTATACTAATTATATGTAATTAGGGTATTGTTCTACTCGTAGTATCTAAAATATTTAATATACGAATTTTTTTATGTAGACCCATACTTGCTAAGAATCTTGAAAATAAATAATTTATTCGTAAGCTTTTGGAATATAACAGAAAGTTTTAGTTTTATAAAATCTTGCATCGAATTGCATGCATAAGGCACATACATGCCTCTGGCGGTAAGAATGTTCTTACAACACATTGGCACACACATACTATGTAAATAAATTGAAAATAACTTAAAACTCTAAATCAAATTAATATTTTCGGTTTCTACACAATTCTCATTTTAATTGCAATATACAAGTACAATATTGAAAATTTCTACAATACGAGTATATACGGTTACTTTAGTAATGCAAACATAATTAATTTAATTTTTTCCGTACTATTTGAAGACCAAAAAATTAAATATAAAGAAAAACCAAAAAACAAACAAAATAAGAACTCAATTTTTCAGAATTTTCTTTAATTAGCAAATTTACACAATTTTTTTCATCTCAATTTATTTCGTGTCTACACTTATTCCATTTTTGATAAATATTCCGAAGCAAATAAAAAAAAAACACTTTTATTGTTTTGCTTACCTTTAATTTTTAAATATTATAGGTGCAAATTAGCAAAAAGAAAAATTTTTTTTCTGTATAAAACTTAAAATTTAATACAAACTTTCTATTATTATCCTTGTTAAAAATAAGTAATAGTAGAAGAAGAGCAAAAACATGCTTACAGTATAACACAAATCTCAAATACGTGCCAGATATTATTTTGGAGAAATAAATTTTAGGGGAAAGATCACAGAGTTGGACAGAAGTTAAAAGAGAGGGAGAAGATCTTCTACAAAAAAAAAAACATATTTTTTAATAAAATTCCAAAGACTCAGCACTCACGTGACCTTTTCAATTTCATTTCCCTTCATTTTTCTATTTTAGTGTGTTTTTTTTTTATTCTGGGAATCGTATGTGTTGAAAATGTCATTTTTTTGCCCTTTTTTTATGTCGTAAAATATTTTTCATTCTTATGAAATTTTTGGAAAGGATATTATTTAATATTTTTCCTGTTTAAGTGACGTTCAAAACAGGGTGTTTATCATAACAATTTAAAGACCTGCGAGGCCGGATTAAATCCCAGTAATAAGCAAGAGAGGAGAATTGAAGAAGAAAAATATTGAAGAGGAAAAATATTTACGACAAATAGAAAAAATACTAGATATTGAAATACAAAATGAAAATTCCAAAAATTTTCAGCATTGTGTTATTATTAACAGAAAGCAAGGTCATGAATAATTCATAAATATTCGCAATAAGCTTGAAATGATAAAATTAAAGACAACTTGAGGCGATAAAATATAAGTCGCAAAAATTTTGAAAGTGTTAAATTCCAGTTAAAATGCGTTTAATTTTAGAATTGCGTTTATTTATAAGAAGTTGACATTTTCGAAATATAAGTGTAAAAAAAAATGGAAGATTGATTTTTGGAATTTCGAGACATTTTTTAAATGTATCGGGTAATTTAGTTAGATAACAGGCAACTGGACACTCGACTACTGCTTCGAAATCATAGGGTCGCGTTAGGAAAATGGAATATTAGAGCTCATTGGAGTGTGGCCACACTAACAGCTAAGCTAACCAATGTAAATATCAATAATCTTTTCCACAAATACATATTAAAGCCAATAACTATTCATGAAATCAATTACTTTTTCCCTCGGGGCTGTTGATGTTGAGAGTCACTGAGAGTGCGACTTCTAAAAGAATCGTTGTTTGATTCACTGTAAGCCACATATTGCATTAAGAATAGGTTTAAGAAAATGCGGAAACACGGTTTCTAAAAAATTTAATTTCATTGCAAAAAATGAATTTCAATCAACAAAATAAAATTAAACACAACTTCATTATTTTTTTTTTATATTTCCCAAGAATTAATTTATGACTCGTAAGGCACTCTATACTTAAAAAAAAAATAATTGAAAAAAGGGACAGATATACTCAAGATTAAAAGATTATCTAGAATTTCGCTTCTGGATATTTTTTATTAATTTTTCTCCTTTTTTGTTTTTATACTTCTGTTACCCAAATATATAAAATTTTAACGTGATTGAGGTGAAATTTGAAATATATACAAGCAAACATATATAAAATTATTATCACCATAAACATTAGTTTATACATGTTATACAAAGATATGAAAAATGGTACTTTTTACCACAAAAATAAAAAATTATTACAAAGTTGACATTGGATTTAAAGAGATTGGGTGGAAAAAAAAAAACAAGACAGTAAAAAATGTTTAACATTTTCTCCATAAATTTTTTAAGAGAAAATTCAACCATTTTTTAAATCATAAAGGCGAATGAATCTAAAGTAATGTGACGACAACAATGTCTAGTCGTTTTGTAGTAAAAAAAAAAAATTGCAATCAATATTTTTTATGTTGTATGTAGCTATGGTTGTAATAAGTACTGAACAAATTTTTTGATTTATTAAAAAAATAAACAAGAAAACTTTTTTTTAATACAAAATAAATTTTTTAGAAATTTGCACGTAATTTTATTAAAGAAAAAGCACATATTGAATATCGATAAATTTTATAGGTTTGAGAAATGGAAAAAAATCAGGGAAATCTGTGGTAATTTCCAAATGAAAGAAAATCATGAATTATTTTAAAAGCTTGTCATACAAACTTGCAACTTAATATATTGTAATGCCAATACAGTAAATTTTATATAATGCTGTGGTAGTCAATTCGTACATGGAATAAAATTATTGTTCCTAATTTTTGTGACCTAGAATTGAATATCTTTTGGTTTTATTTATAATTCGGAAATTATACAAGTAATTTATGCAATTAGTTGTAAAATAAAGAATTAAGTTCTTATATGCAACTCCATTTATAAATGAATTTCTTAACGCTTCCTTTAGAGTTTTCTAAGCGCAGACTTTACACTCTCTAATTTTCAGGTATAAGAAATAGAATGATATTGCCATTACGTATAATCTCTAACAAATCTAGTAAATTGTACAGTATTGAAAGTGTAATGGAAATCTCTTATTTACAACAAAAATAATCTCATCATTGCTATTATGAACACTTTTAAGCACTCTATTAAATTCATGTATTCACACTTTTAAGAATTCTATTAAATTTTTTAAATCTCGCACAATATTCCTTTCAATACATAGTTTCTTTTACAAATTTCGATATTTTATTAGGATGAAATGAAAAATACAAAAAAAAATTTTTGGATTTTCAACATCAATGCAATATTTTCATTCTTTTACATTTAATTATTCGGTTTTATTTCCGGATTTGCATATCTTCCGTATCTTCCCAGTTATAGTAATTTATAAAGATATGAAAAATAAAAAAAATACAACAATATTGTTAAATAATGGAAGACAGAAATTAAAAACTCTTGTACTATACCAACATAATTCCAAAAAAAAATTGAAAAATTTGATATTAGAAATGAAATTTTTGCTTTTTCCATTCCATTTTACATGCATATATTTGACATGGTATGAAAAATGCTCTCCTCCTTTTGGAATGTTAAGAATATATAACGTTTACGAAAACCACAAACTCTTAAGTGCCTTTTTTTTTGCCTTAATGCGGTCTCTGGGTTCCCTCACTCAAGACTGATGGAAAATTAAATATTTCTAACTTATTTTGACAAAGAGATTGAAAGTATTTAATAGATAAGAGAGGGACATCACTCAAGTTCGTTATCACACTTATTTGAAATCATACATGTTTGAAACCATAAAATATTTAAGCAATTTAAATTTCATTACAACTTCTAACATGTTCGATATTATCGAGAATTTCAAACATGTCAGAAATAAAAAGACATTAAAATAAGCGGTTGTCTACTTTATAAATAGCATCCACAATTATCATTTCTGCTTTTAAATTTATCGCATAGGTTTTAACCTTATACCCAAAGAGGGACAGCGAATGGAATCATAAAGGCAGAAGAAAACGAATTCAACAATATAAAGAAACTAATATAGTTAAAATTAACAGAGATTACATACATAAACGTAAATACGAATACGAACAGAAAATCAAGGATTTTTATTTATCTTAGAGGATTTTCACGTCATTTCATAGTATATAAATGCAAACTCTTTCATAAGTAATTACATTGCATTATTAATATAAACCTTACTTCACACATTTTATTTTTTAACATTGTTTAAGAAATATGTGTATAATATGTATATATTCCAGTGTATAGTAAACAGGATTTGAAAATTAAAACAGAAAAATATACAAGAAATTGGAATGCTGCAAAAATTTAAGAATTTAAATTATGCTCATACTCCAAAAACATTTTATCAATTGCTGTGCAATGAAAAAAACAAAATGCAATTTTTTTGTAATATAAGGAAAAGAACAATTAATCTTGAGGTATTGGGTATGTAGCTACACTCCTAGACTAAATTTTAGCCGACGACGAGTTATTCAACCACAAAATATGTAGCTATAATGCAGTAATTTTTTAATGTCTTTTATTTTAAATATTTTTTTAAATTTTATAAATTGTATAAACCATTTTTCCTCTTTTTAAAAGAATTTTCGGAATTAAAACAATTTTTAAGGCTTTTTTTGTAAGATTAAAAATTTTATAATTATATTTTATGCTTACTGTTTGTGTTAGAAGCAAATAATTTTTTAGGGAACAGCTTATAATTTTGGTGTATTCAAAAAATTTTATTGAATTCCACTCATGATTTCTTTAACTACACATAAAATTTATTCCTCTGAATAGCTCGTGTTATTTAAGAAATAATTTGTGTCATGTTCTAGTATAGGCTGACTTGAAAACCGAAATTTCCATGGTATCTTAATAAAGATCAAGCGACTCAAACCGATATTTAGTGCTATATTTGGTTCTACACTGCTTTATGAATTATTGACAATTTTTATTATTTTACAACTTAACTCGATTTCTTCATATACTTACCCAATCTAAATCCAAATAGCTGTAACTAAAGGATACAAAAAGTAAGAAAGTGATAATTTTATTGTGAATGAATTTTACTTTGATTTCCTTTGAGAATCATAAACCAAACACATATTCACACAGTATAGCGTTTAGATGTAATAGTTTTCCCTTATTTTTCTATAGGTTTAATCCTTATAGAATCTATAATTGAATTTCGTTACAGAAAAAATCGTAAAGAGCCTCATATTATAAAAAGGTATTTTTAGAAATATTCGGTATTGTACTTTCAAATTTAACTTGAGGGAAAACTAAAATTTATTTTTAATATTGAATCTAAATATAAAGTGCTCAAACTTATATGCAAATATAATAAATTATACAATAAAATATTAAGAAGGGTGGGGGACTATATTTTTTATGAAGACCTTTAATGCACAATTACAGCAACAGGAAAATAAATTCCAAGTTTCAAACTACACACTCTTATTATTATTAATTTTTAAACAAACGAGGAATCTTATTTATATGGCTTAATTATTAGTTGTTAAGTAAACGTTGTTTACTTGGGCACTATTGCACCAACCATTTTTCACTTTTTTTAAATAATTAACTAAAAATTTTACAAAGGTGGTATTGAACCAAGGGTCAAAACAATATCAATGTACAAATTAAAATGGCCCTGAACTATACAATTTTAAAAAGAAAAGAAATTAAAGCAAAAGTAAAAGTGATTGGTGCAGTAGGGCCCTTATTCAATTAACCAATTAAATATTAACGTGCAAACTATTAAGAATTAGATTTTTGGCAAGAATTCGTTCTCTAATAATCTTATAAATATTCGTTCTCTGTAACCTTATTTTTTTTTATACATCATCTCCCATATATAAAAATGTAGCCATCTCCCGTCTTAAGTAGAGAAAGAGCGAAATCGTTGTAAAATTATTGTTTAACACGCCATTGCTAACCTATATAAATATTGAGCATTCAAAATGTCGAAAGATTCCGAAATACATCCTTTGCCGTTAAGTAGCATAGATAAATGTTGTTAGGACAACAATGGTTGTTAAAGTTAACCATTTGACAATATGCTGTAGAAGTCACAAAATTTTAAATTCTGTAATAATTGTTTTCTACATCTTCTACGCCTTTCGATCTGCAATATATCAATATAATAAAACTTTACTTCCATCAAACATTGGAGCATGAACATCTATTGTTCGAAAAATAAATTTACAATTTAAAATAACAGCACTACTGAGGTTTTTCAAATAATTTCATTTTACATTTGAATAAGATTCTTACATATGTTAAAAGCATTTAATTGCTTACACATCACAAGAAATTTAAATGTTAATTGTAAAAATGGAAAACTATTCAACTTAATGTTTTTAATTTCTTGAATTTTTCATGTAATATTTTTAATTTCATGGCATGTGGACAATTGGACACATAAGGTTATTAATTTTTGTACAATAATAAAAACAATTAATTTCTAGGGAAAATCTTCTATATGTAACTTAATTAAAGTACCATAAAATGCCAACTTACTTATTAATTTTATCGTACATTATAAAATTTAATTCCATAGAGATGAATGACTCAAGAATACGCAATTTAAATAATTTTTTTAATTATAATGAATTACGATTTATAAAATTTTTAGTAAGAGTAATTCAGTAAATTAAGAAACAAAACTGAAGTGGAATATTAAATGAGTTCATGATCTTTAAATTTCTTCTAAAGTATACTTATGGAAGAACAATAAAAATATTCTAGAATAAAACAAAATGCAATGCTGGAATAAATTAATGAATACTCGTATTGTGAAATGTCTACAAAATTTTTATACTTATAATTGAAATTTAAGAGAATGACACAGTATTGAGTTTTGAAATTAAATTGAGCAAAAATTGTAGCATATATGGAGAGTATGTAAAATAATTTTTTGTTTATTAACAATTAAACTACACTGTTGTGACTTTAAGTTCGTCCAGGAGAATTTTACATTAATAAGAGACCTTAGAATTTAAATATTTCAGTCAAGTTCACAAAATTTTTACAAACACTTAAAGGTTAATTCCACAACAGGGATGTGCAATCCAATTACTTTGTGGTAATCATGAATGTTCGTTACTTTACTGATCAATACCCGTTACTTCTTACTCATTACTTGATACTCCAAAAAAAATTTTTTAAGACTCTGTAATGAATCTTTGTATGTTGGGAACCACAATTCGAAGAGACATGATATAAGAAACTTATTCCTGGATTTTGAAAAAGAATATCAATTTACGAAAAGCCGCTCGAGCTTGACCAAAAATTGGATTCCAAAAAATATTTTGCCACTTTTTGGGACTTTTTAAATTTTTTTGTTGTTTTTTTAGCTTCTATTACAGAATCGGAGAGCAATTTTTTTGAATAAAAACGATAGGAGCTTTGGTTCCCACGATATCAGAACTTCTTTAGTAAAAGCATATTGAAGTTCTTTTTCAAAATTCAGTAATACGTTTTTTGAACCATAATTAAAATATCAGTGTAACCATAACGCTATTCCAAACTAAATTTTTCTTTTATACATGTTGTTTACACATATTATTTACAAAGTCGGAGATATCCCTAAGAGAGTTGGACAACAGTTCCAACAAAATCTGCACAGGGGAGAGCCCGACTTCCCCAGCCTATGCAGGTGGTACTTCACTGGGCAGTGCCCCGTGAAGAAATTCGCAATAGTGCGAACCTGGCTCCTGCTCATCCCCCTGCGATGAATCCGCTGGAGCACGCCGAAAGAAACACCTTCGCATGACGGCACTCTTTCGTGTCCCGCCAGTGACGGCTGCATTCCGCCGCGAGCAGGCGGGCAAGCCTGACTCCCACGGCGGAAGAAGGCAGACCGCAGAAAGGCAGAAGCTGCACAAAGTCAACCCCAGATCCCCTCCGCGCCAGCCCATCGACAATTTCGTTGCCCGCATGGCCACTATGGCCCGGCACCCAAATGAATGTGACTCTGTTCTCCGATGCCAATTCTGTAAGTGCAGCAAGGCAGCCCCAGGCCAGCTTGGATATAACCTGAGCTGAACAAAGCGCAAGCAGTGCAGCCCTGCTGTCCGAGAACACATAGATGGTGCGGTTTCTATACCCCCTCTCTAAATTGATTCTCAGATAGATCTCTATTGCATGTATTTCGGCCTGGAACACCGTGCAATACGGGTCAAGGGTTACATATACACGCGTGTCCTGGCGGACACCGTATACACCCGAACCCACACCCGGCCCGTTTTAGACCCGTCCGCATACCACACGCTCGAACCCGACTCAATTATCGGGCCACCCCGATCTCACGTCCATCAATCTGGAAACAGAACCCTGTACTTGTGGTCGAAGTTGTACCGCGGCAGACAGGTATCAGACATGGTTATTCTTAGAATCGGATACTCTGTGAGTCCTGTGGGCCAACTTTAGCCCTGCCCCGTCCTCGCCAGAGAGAAGTCGGTAAGTCACCAGCCGAGCTTCCTTCAATATATGGAGGTGCTGTGGCGGCAATCCGATCATCACCTCCAATGCAGCGGTGAGAGCCGTCCGGTCACTCCCAGGCAGGCCAGCCTCTGTAGCTTTTCCAGCTTGGCCCGCACACCCGCCTGCTGAGCCTTACGGCACCATACAATCGACGCATAGGTGACGATGGGCCTAGCAAGGGCCGTATATAGCCACAGTGCTATCCTGGGACTGATTCCCCAGGTCGCCCCGATGAAGCTCCTACACGTCCACAAGGCCGCCGTAGCCCTCTCGATAACTCTACCTATATGGGTACTCCAGGAGAGACGATCATCCAGGGTTACCCCAAATACTTCACCTCCCTAGAGTAACTAATACGTTCACCAAACAGAATTGGGCTTGTTAATCTGTCCCTGCTTTGCGTCTGGTGAAGGCGACCAAAGTGCTCTTGCTTGGATTTATATTTAACCCAACGCCTTCGCACCAGCTCTCCACAACACGTAAATTTTGCTGTAGAAGATCAAAAAGAGTGCTCTCAAATTTTCCCCGTACGACGAAGGCCACATCGTCGGCGTCCATTGTCCATCGTAATGGACAATGGACAATGCGGACACCCTTTTGCAGCGGAGATGAAGAGTATCTCGTCAGCTATGGTGGACTTAAAAATCCTATCCTGTAGCATCCGATTACCCCATCTGCTAGTCGTCACATCAATCCCTCGTTTGTGCAACGACTCACAGATGACATGATATGGGGTGTTGTCAAAAGCTCCCTCTATATCAAGGAAGCAGCCAACTGCCACCTCCCGCACTTCCAGTAAGTTTTCAAGGACCCCCACCAGACTCTGCAGAGCAAGTACAGTAGACCTTCCCGACTGATAGGCATACTGAGATTCATGCAAGGGATTGCTTCCCAGTGCATCGTCCCGTATAAATCTATCAATCACTTTTTCTATTGCTTTCAATAGAAAAGAAGTAAGGCTGATTGGACGCGAAGACCTTGGGTGGTTGCTTGGTGGCTTACCCGCCTTTGAAATATACGTCACCTTAGCCACCCTCCATACCTGAGAGATGTGACCCCACGCATAACTGGCACGAAAAATTTCCAACGGTGCTCTGGCGATATGTTGGAAACCGCTCTGCAAAAATGCAGGGTATATCCCGTCATCACCTGGAGATTTGAAGAGCCTGAAAGAGAAAACAGCCCATCTAATCCTGCCCATCGTGAGGACCAGACGGGACCGTTGCCAGTCATCCCTCCTGGGCCAGGATGCCCTCGGTTCAGTGACCGCATTTGAGGGATTCCGAAGAATCTCCGAGTCAGGAAAGTGCGTTAACGCCATAAGCTCCAATGTCTGTTTTCCGTTCTCAGTCATGAAGCCATCAGGCCGTTCCATTAGGCCCAACCTGCTAGCATACTTTTTGGAAAGCACCCTGTGAAGACGCGCACTGCTGGAAAGTTCATCAATGCCCTTGCAGAACGCCGTCCACGAAATTCTCTTCGCTTTCCTAATTTCTTTATTGTATTTCGTGAGTGACTTTTTATACTCTTCCCACGAACCCAACGCCTTGGCTTATTGAATAGCTTTCTGGTCTTTAGTCTAAGCCTTAAAAGCTCTTCATTCCACCACGGGCACTTTCTATTGCTCCGCCTCGGCTTAGCGCGGCAGCTCCCGTGGTAGGCACTAGCAATAGCCGCCGTCAGAGCCTCGCTGCCCAGTTCGACATCCATCACCGTTCTGACAGAAGCAGGAATGGATCCAATCCCATCCATGAGGAGTGTTTCGAATTGACTCCAATCTGTGGATTGGGGTACTCAATACATTTCTTCTGCCAGGCCCCCGGAGACCATGATATCAAACCTAATCTGCCTGTGATCGGACATGGATGTCTCATTTGAGACATGCCATCCACTAACCCTACTGCCGATAAACTCAGTGAAAAGGGTGATGTCAAGGACCTCTTCCCTAATTGCATTTATGAATGTCGAACCATTAATTTATTGCTATATATAAATTCAAGTAGGCACTCACCTCTTTTGTTTATATTACTGCTTCCCCAGACGGTGTTGTGGGCTTTGGCATCACTTTCTATTATTAGTTGGAAGTTCCTCCTTCCACGAAAGCCCACCAGATCTTTTAGTTGTTCGTCTGGGTGGGCACAGTCTTCCGGGAGGTAGGATGAGCACACAATGAACTCTGTCCAACCCCCCGGATGACGTAGATGCCCTAGCATGCTGTAGATTTATTTGGATGCACCTCACAGCCATATCATTTCCTCCGGCTCTTGTCTATGGGCTTTGGCCCTTTAGACGAAGGCTTTACATGAGCCTTGCTTCCCACTGCCGATTTTTTTCGCATCTTGGTGGGCGCCTTCCCTGCCACAGCCTCAATAATTTGAGGCAAATTATTTGACAAATAATTTCAATTATAAGTCAACCCTAAAAAATATTGAGGCCGCAGAAGTCAATTTTAAAACAAATTTATATTATAACAAGATTACTATCAAAAAATTATTTTGAAATCACACTATTTTTCGATATGATTTAAATTCATTTGACTAAGTAATTAAGTATGAAGTCTTTAATGAGCACAAGCAGCTCAAAGTTAACTCAGTTAAATATTATTTTTGTATTTATAATCACATAGGCTGCAACATCATTTTCCTTTAATGGTTGAGTCAATCTAATATAAAATTGTACTATATTGTCCCAGTACCCGCAAATTATATATTATATTGTATATACTTTGCAAAGCCCCACATTTTAAAAATACATTGTATAACAATTTTTGAATTCAATTCAAATTTTTTTTAAACTAAAAATTTGAATATTTCAAAAATTAATAATTTCTTTGTTTTAAAAACTAAAAATTCACCTATATGACTCATTTAAAAAAGAACACCTTTGATCTACTTTAAAAACTTAGCTTTATTTTAACCGAAAGGATAATGGAATCAAAAATTTTATATTAATATCCTTTATTTTTTTACACTCGAAAATTTTTTAAAGTAAAAATTAGGTCATAATGATTTCAATAAAATTTTGTAAAAAAAATTTAAAGAAGAAAACTTTTATTTTAAAAATGGCAGTAACTAGAGAATTTTCATTCTTTTTTTTTTTTTTTTGTGTATTATAAAAGTCAAAAGATTTTCTATATAGAAAAATAAGGAAAACAGAAAAAAAATACTTTACACATTATAAAATCACTTAAACATTATGAATTTTAATGCATATCCTATATATACTCACATTTATTCATATATGATTTATGACTCACATAATCACACACACATACACATTTATATATACATTGTAAAATAAAAGTTTAAAACAAAATTGAGTAGATCCTTAACTAAAAATCAACAAAAAAAAAAAATTGTAAGAAATTTTCTTTGAATTATCCTTTTGTAAAAAATTTTAAAATTTATATGCTTTAAGAAAATTCCTTGGAGATTCAAGTACATTGATTGCAATTTAAACGATCATAACGATAATATTTTTTAATGTAAATATTTAAAAAGTCTAATAATGTTTTACACAAAATAAACAGTCAGATATAAGAAACAAGTAGGTCTTATATGTGTTCTTATCTGATTTATCGGATTTCTTTTATTATTTTGTGAACAAAATATTTAATAATGCAAGGAGTTTAATATTCTATGTGTAATATTTTAAGCTTATATTTATATAAGATCGATATTTTAATGCTAAAAGTCTAAACAAACACAAATTGGTTAAAGCTTATTTATGATATTGCCCATTCCTGGCAAGCACTCGTAGAAATCTTATAGCCAAAAGAATTTTTAAAAAATTTACAAAAACTGATATACAAAACTCCTGATAATGACATAGCCGAAGTGTCTCCCTTAATAATATAATTTATTTAGGTTGTATTTATAATATAATTTATTCAGGTCGTAGCTTACGCTAAGTCAAACTGAACGTTTAATGTGTATTGTGGTGCCTATCATTATATACAACAAAAAAAAAACATTCAATTTCTCGTCAAATAAAATATCAATCGGCATCCATAACATCTCGTTGTTATGTTGTACTCCAAATTATATTTATGAATCATTCCAAGCTTTTGATACTCCAGTTTTTAATTTGTAAAGCACTTGTACTAAAAGTGAATTATTCAAAATCAAAAACTGACTAACTCTCTAAATATTTTAAAAGAAACCTTGTGGTCATATCATTTACTAACATATCAGGGTTAATATAATCATGACTTATGATTCTTTGTATTCTTAACAATAAATATTCCAAATAAAAACTCATCCCAATCACAATTATGAATCACACATCTCTAACTTTTCATTACACAATCTTTATTCAATACACAAAGCCGCCACAATTTAACACAAAGCCTTATAAATTTTTTCCAATAGAAATTTTTATCTTTAACAATATAACATTGATATTGTGGCGCAATGCCATATCGTGCGTCATAACCTCTATCACTCTTAATTTTACAAAGTTTTATAATAAATTTTAAAAAGTGCTTATTTTATACAATCATGTTCTCACCACACATACAAAATTTTTTATTTTATAGATAATAGTAAGGAAAAAAAAAATTTATATTCTTTAAATTTCATGTAAGAGCATAATTTTCTTTTACCCATGAGAAAAGATGCCTTGAGAATTTTGTGGTTTTTGAGTTTAAGAAAACAAAAAAAAACATTTATTTCATTTTTTAAACTTTAATAATAAATAAATGACGGATATTGAATTTGTGAAAATTTAAGAATTCATGAAAAGTGGTAGTAAGTCTTACAAAAAGTGCTCTCATTTTTAACAAGAATTTTGTTTATAAAATTTGAAATAATTTTAAATATTTAATAATGTATTCTAAATACCTAATTAATTCTGAAAACAGTTTTAAAACAGTTAAAAAAAACTCGTTATTTCCCTCTCATATTATTTTTTGACGGAACTGAAATAGCTTGGAGAATAGCGTTGTCAAAATTCAATGGCCAACGACAACACTAATATTCTTAACAAAGGATAAAATTATTCATTTCATTAATTACTTTAATTGCATATTTCTAGGGGGGTGTTATCAATACCAGCACAAACTTATATTTTATACATTCGCTCAGTTTTCGCTGAATTTACTGCAATTATTTTATTGATATAATAAAAACCTTTTGCCTATTTGTAAATTATATCTCGCTCCAGTATCCCTTCACTAAATTTTAATAATATATTGAAGCTCTTAGTACGGATCGATTATTAAAAAAAAAATAATATGTTGATTTCACTATATCTGATCTTGTTTTAATGCTGATATTTCTTGCAGCACGTTGATTTTTTAAGAGCATTTGCGTAGTGTCTTTTATGTGCAGATACATCAATGATCTGCATAATGATACAACAATGATACATCAATTAACTGATAATGAGTCATATTCTGAAGAAATACAATCCGCAGTAGCATCAATTTTTTTTGGAAAACGAACTAAAATATATGATTCACTCTTAATATTGAAACTGAATCTGATGTGGACATTAATTTTGTTCATATTTTGGCGAATAAAAAAAATTTATTCCAATTATTGTTATTTTTAAATGAAATTTTCCATATTTATTAAAAATAATAAGACTTGAGGCAAAAATATGCAATGATTCCAAATATAATAAATTTGAAATTGAGAAAATATTTTTTCAAATAGCTATAGAATTTATTTCAAAACTTTTTCAATTGATGATACCCAAGTGTGGAAAAATTATAATTAAATAATGAATAAATAAAACTAAATAAAAAATTATAAAATTTCCAAAATAGCCAACGGGAACTTAATTATTGTACACTTTTGAAAAAAAAAATTTCAAATCGGTTTCATTAAGGATTTACGAATTATTTTTTAAATTTTTTATTCTTTTCAAAATGTGCTTGGGAAGTTTTTCATCATATATTTATCAACTCTATATCATATAGAAAAGCAAATGTAAATAAGGAAATAAAGCGCATTCTATGTACAACACGTATGAGTTTACGTGCAATATGTCAATGATGTGCACAACAAACAAAATTCAATAAAAGTCTCATTCTACTGCATGTGTATAAACAAATTAAGTTTTCCCAACAGAACGGAAATTGTTAACATTTTTCATATTCTTTCTATTGAATTCAATATTTCAATCTTACGCATTTAGTCTAAAACATATGTAGTTCTAATTCCAATAATTTTTTATGATTGCATTACAGAAAACAAAGTGACTTTTTTGTTTATAATAAGGTAGAGCAGATATTTTGTATAATATCTCACATACACGTCCGGTCTTACCTAAGTTAATTAATTGGTTCCAAAATTAATTGGTTTGTCTTTTACTTTGGTTTACATCGTTTGTGCAACTTATTTGCCGCTATCATTCTTTTTGAAAACGGGAAACTTCAAATGTTCTTCTGGAAAGGCTTGTCTCTCTTGTATATTTATTATTGAACTAATAATCTAATGGCTTCAAAAAACGCAGTCTGACCGTCCGCTGAATTCAATATCATTGAAAATTCATTATTGAAAGATTTGAGAGAAAAAACTTTTTCATTACTATTTTTTTTTAAATATTTTTCCAATTTTTTTTTATTTTTCCGTGTTTTTACAGATGTTTGGCCCATTTGTGCAATTAACACGACATTCATTTTTTTACTTTGTAGCTGCTATCAGTTTGAAATATTTTTTTAGCATTTTAACATTTATTTTCAAAGTTTTCGTTTTATAATTTTATTTTCATTATTACTCGTAATAGTGATTTAAAAATAATCCAAATCCAGGGGTTTTAATGAATTTTCGAAACACAAAGCGCCTATACAATTTATTCTTGACCGGAATTTTATCATGATACATCTCTACATTAATACCTCTAATATTAGCAAAGCGGGTAAGATCATTTTATCAAACTTTTCTAATAATTTACACGAAAATTTTTTTACTTCATCCAGCGATTTTAAACAGTTGAAAGTCTCACATTTCATGCCGTGCTATCTTTTTGGTTTTATAAGTATGTGTTATGTGAAGACTAGTGTAAAGCGCCGAACTTAGTTGCAAGCTTTTTGTATTATTACATACTGCCAATTACTCTCCGATAAACTGGCATTTATTTTGCTTTGTGGTCTATGTGAAATAAATTTTCGATAATTTGTATTCGATCTCTTATAATCAATATATGTTTTCTGTATACATTTCTAGGATATTGAGAAATAAAATTAAAAAAGAATTTCTCATTATTTATGTATAACATCCCGAAATTATGCTTCATAATTGTTTTTGATTCAATTTAAATTATTTTATTGTGTAATATTGTCTTGCATATTGTTAAATTTTTTATGATATTAGAATTTATAAATCTGGTATTGTATTTCCGTTTGTTATACTTACTCCAAAAAAATAGAGATATAGAAGACGAACGTCACGTACACTTTTATTTTTATATGTGCACTTAGTCAAAGCTCCCTATGGAAATCATCATTTCAATAAAGAAAATCTTTAAAACTGGAAAAATTGACAAATATCTAAACTACAAATTTGTTCGAATCAACCTGTTTGTTTGAACGAACAATGCTTCATACAAAATGTTGTTTGAACCTTGATTCCAGAATTGCAGTGCGTCAAGTGCAAATTAATTTAAAAAGATCAAAATGTTTTGCCTAAAATACGTAAATAATTTATTATCTTAGAGTTCGTCATACCAACTTTAAATATTTTTGATTTCCTAATGAAATTATACTATACAGTATGTACAACATGTATTTATCAATAAATAATTGCATCACACATAATATTATTGTGTGTTTAACGGAAAGGTTAATGTATTTTATTGATTCTGTTTATGAATTTACACTATAATTGTAATTTCAATTATACTACGTAGATACATGCGGGCAACATGATGTATTTTGAATTATATTTTTGTACATTTATGTTTAGTGTAATAGGAAATCGCGGAATTATTCTAATTATAATTGTTATTTCGTTTATACACTATTATATAGGTTTATTACCTTTATACTATTGAAAAAAAATCTGCTGCCAATAATGACAACGGTTAAAATGCATTGTCATGAATACGCAATTTAATAAAGTGAAAATTATGTGAACGTACATACATAAAATGTGTAATATGAAATGGTAAATTGTAGCACAGAATATTAGGAATTCTTTAGATGTACTCGTATATATATGTCAATTTAGAGTGATAATTATAAGTCGCCAACAACCATACATGTTTGTCTGTTGAACACCTTCGTATAATTATGTGAATAATTTCAAATAGTGTCTGCTATATACATTTAAACTTTTGTAATTAATGTAAGTAATAATAAACTTAATAATAAAAATTGTAACAAAAATGATGAGAATCTAATTTGAAATTTGTGTTAAACTCGATTTTTCGTATTGTCATGTATTTTAATTTTTTTAACTTGAAATAGAATTATTATATTTTTAGGTTACACTTATATTTCCACAAATGGGTAAATTTCGAAATTCGAAAAATTACTCCGAAACTCCGAAATGTTTTCCGAAACTCCGAAAAGTTTTCCGAAATTCGGAAATACATTAAAAGAGCAAAATTTCACTAAATGTAAAATACTGGTTGCTGAAAGAGTAAAAATTATGCTAGTTGTGGATCGAAATATTACAGAAGCCGTGAATAAAATAGTGAGGAAAATAGAAATCTTTGTAAATTGAGTGAATTTTTCAGATAATCGAAAAACAGTTTTTAGCCCAGTAAATTTCTTTTCTTTCACTTAGTATATACTCAAAATTAAAATTAGAGTGAGTATTTTTTTGCGATTTTTATAAAAAAAACACCTATCACCCCCTAAAAGGAATTGTATACGTCAATAATTTTACAATGTTTTCATACTTGAAACACTTCTAACCTCTCGAGTATATTAATGATGAATTTTCCATTTAAATAAATTTTGTAAATAAAAATACTGAAAATGAAATTTTTACTTTTGCCTAGAAACACAATATTATGACATTGATAGTGTTATACTAAAAATTTTTGTTGTCTATTAATTACGAGTATATTTGTATATAATATGAATTATGATATTTTGTAAATTGAAGTACATAGAATTGTAAAAATAACCATAAAACCATTATATTGTTACCATTATACTCACATTTACTTTTACATCACAAAATTGCGTTAAATAATATTGTTGTAACATTTTAGGGTTTCAATAATTTTATAACTTTATGGTTGTTATATGGGATTAAAATAAATAAATTAAGTTATTTAATTGTTTGAGTTCTTCTTTTTGTGCTAATTATGTGAAAATATTTCAAAAATTTATTAAAAATATGCAATAAAAGTATTTTGTTAAATTGTTTTTCAAATTTTAATTAAAAATATTTTAATATACGTTATATTGTGTTATTAAGACTTGATTTAAAAAATAAGAAATTTGCGAATAAAGGAAAATTACTGCTTAACATGATAACAGGGCCCTTAGAATTTCACCTACTAACAATTTTATATTTGTGTATTAGAGCACTACAAGATTTTCGTGTTTTAACTTACAATTTGTTTCTAACTTTTTTGTGTTAAGTTACACTCACAATTGAGACTTGAGAATGTTAATTCACAATAGAAATTACGAATATTTTGAATTATCACTATAATATCCATTCACAATTGCAAGAAAATAGTTGACAATTTTTTAAAACAATTTATTTTCTTCTTAAATTTTCATTTTAAATTTAAAAAATTGGTTGGAATTTAATTCATAAAAATTTTAAATATATAATACATATCTACATATATAAAATGTAAAGATATAAATTTTCTCAAACTTAAATTATTCACGGTATTATAGGAATCATATTTAAATTAATACCGTAATAAAATTACTTAGTAATTATAAGGAAAATTCAAAATTTTCCTATGAGAAATGAGTTCTGCAATGGTAAATTTAATATTCAATAGACAGCCATGTGTGACCGTATTTGAAATTATTCACACATTTTATGTAATGTCGATAAATTTTTCTATTAACATTAAGTTTCTAAATACATATATCTATAATAATCATCAATAAACATAATCGTACACAATAAAATTGTGGCAAATTCATTTGTGTCATTGTCATTTAAATAATTTTTCGATTTTGTTGTTCCAAGTTAGTCCAACACTGTAGGCTATAATGTAATAGCATTAAGGTAATTTTTTAATTGGTTTTCACATATATATTTTATATATCGAAATTTATTCTGCGTATACAACGTATTGTATACCTATATAATGTGTAAAATCAAAAATATTTGAATTGAAAGTTATTTGCAGAATTTTTAAAGGAGATAACACTTATCATATTGTCACGTTGTTGATTTAAATGAGAAAGAAATTTCTGAAATCCTTTTGAAAAATTCAGACTCAAATCAAAAAAATATCCTGGAACAAAAGTAGTAAACTATGAGTTTTATTTAAACAAATAAGATAGAATAACCTTACAGTCGCAGATATATATGCAATATTTTATTATAGTTCTTTGGAATCTTTTATGATATGAGAGAATATCTTTCATTGGAAAGTCCTAAAACACATGTAGGATTCATTCCTACATAAATTTTATTGTAAGTTTTTGTGAAGCAACAATTAAGCCGAATTCTGTAGTCTTAAAAAATGCCTAACACAAGCAGTGAATATTTTGATTAATTTTTGAATTCAGTTACACTTATAACAAATTCTTTCTTTGTTAATTTTTAAAATATCAATAGAATTTCAAAAGTAATCTTTCACAATTCTTAACAGACCATTTAAAATTTAGCATGAACTTTTGCACTGCATTTATAATTATGAGTCAGAGTTTTAATGTTTTTGCATATTATTGAAGTTGGATCCGAAGTTGGGACCAGATTCATTTAAAAATTCATTTTAAATACTGACTTGTTCGGAGTTTTCGTCATTTTCCATAATATATTTGGAAAATATATGGAAAATGACGAAATTATCATTTATAATTTTTAATATCGTCAGCTTTAATTGGTATATCAATAAAATGCATGGGAATGCCGAATTTTTCTCTAAAAGAGAATTTAAAAAAAATTTTTCATTTACTTTGAAAATTCAATTGAAAAATTTTTTTTTTTGTTTTTTAAAAAATAAAGTTTCACCGTTGCTGTGTTGATTTTTTGAACAAATATTTTTTGTGGTTTCATTTCGGTTTAAATTCTCAATTTTCAATGATGCATTCAATGTAAATTTTTACAGCGAAAAAAACAATGTTAATGTCAATTTAGTATAGGTGTAGGTCACTGTTTCCACTTTATCGTAATAATGTACAAGGTATTACAAATATAGAGAAGGTATACTTGCAAAATAAATTTCTCTTTTAATAGAATAAAAGTTTATTTGTAAATGTGTTCATTGTAGCAGTATCGTGTAATTAGCATGACAGCGCACATTTTATTTTTCATTTATTAAAAATAAAAGTACAAATTTTTTAGAAAATTCTTTAATCTTATAATAAGTTCTTCTATAGGGTTAAAAATGTTAATTGTTGTAGCAGTATTAAAAGTTCATTTCACCGAGAAGGTAACAAGGTTAGTCAGAGCACATAAATTTTCGAATCACATGATATAATGTGTTTTGTTATTTCAAGGTTCAAATACACTTGAATGATTTCAGATTTCAATTGATATTGCAATATTTCTATTCTAACAAATTCACATGAAAATAAAAATTGTTGAAAAAAAATTTTTCTACATTTTTCATTGAATTTTGGAATGGAAAATTATTTTTGAAAAAGCATACTTATAATCAAATTATATTAGATCAATAATATTGTAGTCTGTTATACCGTATCATTCACAATATACAGAGTAAAACAGAGTACAGAATACTCAGTGGGAGGGATACAAACTAGACTAGAGTCATAATTTATTGTGCTTAGTTTGTATTTGTATTTAAAGTCGAATTTATAAAACACAATGGTAACTACATTGCGTCATTATGCGTAGCTGTACAACACAAGCTTTATCACGCAAACGTGAACACATAAAAAATACTTAAAATTCGATTTAAATTAAATTTTAGTCACAATTTTAGTAAACTCTTTAATCCTCAAATTATGCATATTTAAATATGCCAGAACAGTAATTCAAAATTCTCTACTTCTTTTTGTACTCTATTAATGAAGTTCAACAAGTGTTACCATATTATTTTTCTTTGGCACAAGAAAATTAAAACTTTCTCTAATCCAATTAAGTTTGAATGTTTTTGTTTTCTAACTCAATTAGAATAGTCATTTTAAAATTCAATTTTTATTCAAATCTTTCGCAAACTACTTAAAAATATTTTCTAATTCAAAATCTTTCATTAAAGATTCTACTACATCTTTGTCTTACTCTTTAAGTTTTGTTCTATTAATTTTGTTGTATCCTGATTTAAATCAAATTTTTTCTTCAACCTTTTTATAGTCTTAACCATATTTAATTCTACTTTTATATTACTTATAAATTGTCTTCAACATTATTTTCATTTCCAGTAATTATATAAATGTGCTTGTTGAAAAGAGATGACTAGAGGAAAAATGAGCAATCTCTAACTGTATAGTAGTTTGTTTATAGCCTATATACCCAAGTATACTTGTACTATCAAATCCTTTTGAAGGTATACTTTTAGAAAATTAACTTAGAATAAGGAAATTTAAACTACCGCATCACGTTTATTTAATTATAAAAACTACAAGAAAAATTCCAAAGAAAAATGAATTAGAATTTTTTTTTATAACTTTATTTTGCCATAGATACCGATCCGGTCTATTGGTATACCAATACCTGTGTTTATGGTTCACTCGTACTACTCTAAAATGATAACAAATCTGGAAGGCTTCATATTAATTTTTTGTACTTTTTTTAAAAGTTTTCTTATTTTTTAATTTTACTCAACTCAATCAGGATACATTAATAAAATTTTACTCTCTTACATTTATAAGGACAAAGAATATAAGAAAAATTAATTTATTTTTAGATCTTTTTTATATACGGGATTCTCGCAGTCCTTTCAACTTTTCTTCTTGTTCTTTACTGTTATTAGTTCTTTCAACACTTATACATATACACACAATCTTATAGTATTTAATAGACAAGGATCACGTTTTCATTTATATTACCACGTACAATAATTATTTTCGTGTTTCTCTAAACTTAAATGTATACTGAATGCATTTAATACATTATGAATTGTGATGTGATACAATATGTGTAAATGTGGTTGTAATATAAGTGTAAAATCACAAAAAAAAATGTGTGTACTCGTAACTTAAAACATCTAGAGCAGTAGATAGTTTTTTTTTATTTGAAATCTTAAAAGTTAATTTCTGACTCTTATAACTTGTACATGTGTGAAAACTATTTTTATTTATAAGACGTGTTGATATAGGAAAGTTTTTCGAAATAAGCTTATTTTATATAAAAGTATGAATGACGGAAATAGGAGAAAAAAAAATATTTGGAGTTCCTTATTAGGTCGCAATGAAAATGCAATGTTAATAAATTTTAAAAAAATTTTTAAAAAATTTTCTGGTATTATGTAGATATACTGACCATCAACAACAATTTTTACAAGCTCTATGACATCTATTGAAATTTCAATTTAATATTTTCTCACAATTTTTCATTTATTCGAAATATTTAAGAAATATTGGTAAATTAAGATAAAATTTCTTAAGCAATTTTTCAGTACAGTCGAAAATATTCCGGAAAAATATTCGAAAAACATTTAATCAGAATAATCCAGGAACGACAATAAAATAGCTCATCGTAAAGACTTTCAATATTAATTTGTACTTTGGAAATTAATAGAGAAAAGACTATGTTATCATAATATGTGAACCCCATATACATTATGTACATTCAGCGCCGAATTTGCCATATATGCAAAGTAAGAATATACAATGAGCACCGGAAAACAGGAGTGCAATTATTGTGCGCAATGCACAGTGTTGATTGCGCATATTGTTCATTGCTTTGAAAGTGGAGAGGCGCATTTTTTTTGGAAACCACGTATAGTGCCGAACATGATAGAACCGGCCCTGTACACATTATGTATATTTGAGGAAAAAAATTTATGAGAACCGCATAATATTCAAAATTATAAAAAAAATAGACACTTTAAACTATTGCAACTGCAACGCATTTTATTAATTTCGTGTTTCTTTAAAATAATTAATTTTACTATTTAGAAAAGTTTTTATTATTTTTAATTAAATTCGTTTTTATATTCCGTTTCTCTATAAGACACGTTGCATTTTAAAAGAAATGAAAAAATGCATTACACGAACGTGCAAAATATAAATATTTGCAGCTAATTCTATAAAATTTACAAAAAAAAAATTCTTTTAAAAATATTAATTTAATTGTGCAGCTTCAATAAAGATTTACCATAATATTGGAGTAGAAGTTTTGATTCGTGTTTTTGTTAAGGACCTTATCACATCGCATTCCACATACAGCACCACATGAAAATTATATCTTACATCTTGTTTGACAACGAATACTTGGCCTGTACTTATTATATAATGGAAGCCTATTTACCGAGAATCTAAATATATTTAGGCCGATTACTACAAGACTAAATGAGATATTAGAGCAGCCATCTTAAAAAAGACATAATAAGATTAACAAGTATAAATGGTTTATATTTTAATTTGTTGCGCCTAGACACGGCGAAGACTAGGAAAATTAGGTATTCAAAAAGAATTCAACATCTATACTCATTTGATTTATCTTATATACTAAGTAAAATATAAGAATTTAAACCTAATATGTCTGTTACCTTATCGCAAATTCATCAATTAAAGACCACAATAAGATGAATTGGCTTTTCTGTTATAAGTTTCTCTAACTGCGATATAGGATCTTTAATATTGGAGGCAAATAAATGTATGGTATGAGGAGTCTATAATACATAGTATGACATGAGTAGATTAAGTACATAAGTACGAAGTACGAGTAAAATAAATATAAGTCAAATTAAAATTTACTAAGACCTACTAATAATAATAGATGCCATTTTTTAAGAATAAACTGATTTATTATTGGTGAACCAGAAATTTTAAAATCCAAATATAATTAATTATATAATGCTTTAATTCCTCAACATCATTATTATATTAATGACATCCATAACTCCATTTCATTATCATCATAACTATAACATCAAATCTGAATTATAAATAATATAAGTTAATTTAATTCCTTAATAGCCTTAAATGGATAGAGAAAATTTAACTCTAACAGCATTCTTCAATACAAATGCAACAAAGCAAAGCCTGAGCCAATTAAATCGATTTTCATTTGAATTTCATTGCTATTTTTAATGATCCTTTTCATTTGAAAATTACCATTATTATAGATCTACTAATAAATTTTTAACCCAATATAATATACATTTAATTATCCATGTTATAATAATCGCATAATGTAAATCTTATCCTTATATGCAATTTTAACCATTATAATGGTGCCTTAAATTTCACATCCATACACACATACATACGAGTAATGTATTTAAATTTATTAATAAATGAGGTTAATAATGATCTTCGTTTATCTAAAAACCTCTTGTAGAACAGAAAATTATAATTTAATATACAATTCAAGTGTAAGGTAAATATTGTTATAATTAGGCAAGAATGAAATTTTGATATTTAAGTATACTAATTATATTTTGGCATATTATACACACGTATGTACGGTAGGTATATGTTGCTCTTCAATAATTATTAATAGTAAAAGGCAAGCAAACAAATGAAAACATTTTAATTTTGTATATAAATTATAATAATAATTAAAATAATATTTGAATAATATTATACAAGTATTTTAAATTTATTTTAATAGAAATTTTGAGTGTAATTTCTTTTAATTATACTAATTAAATTGTGTACATATATTATTAAATAACCAGATAAAATTTAAGGGTCATATGGAAAATATTTTATAAAAAAATTAAATTATGAACTTTATAAGAAGATAATAAGTAAGGAAATTGCATTTATTCCAGCTTATCAAAACAATACTTGTGTATGTGTGCAATGGCATACGTGTAGTTAGTAATGTAAGAGTAGTTAGAACCCGGCTCAAAAATAAAGCACACATAGTTTCTTAAATAGGCCTTCTACTACTCGAACGCCTATTTACGAATTCTTTAAATTAAAATTTAAAAATAAGAAATGTACGGACACTGGTAGACATATAATTTTTAGTTTTACAGCTGTTTTATTGCTTATTCTTATTTCATAGGCTTTTGTTCAAGCACGGACACATACAACTAATGATCGCATGCAATTAAGCAATCAAACAGTTAGAATTTTTTTTAAACTGAATGCAATTTAGTAATTTCAAATAGCTTAGTTGTTTATTGCACAACTGAAAATTGTATGTCTACCTGAGCCCTAGTAATTATTATGAACAGCATCCCATTCTATGTATGTATGTATGAATGTACGTATTTGAAAGAATGTACGATTTCAAGGTGTTTATTACTCACTGTATTCGGGTAAATATGGATCAATTCACATGAACAACCTTCTTTCGTATTACCTGTATTCGTTTTTATACCAGAATTTAAAGCTTAAGAACATCAAATTTAAAATGAAATATTTCTGGTAATTTTTTTTTAAAATAAATTTCTTCCAAAAATTAAATTTATCGTATTCTAAAATACAAAAAAACAATTTTATATTAAATTATCAAAATAAAATAAAATAATCACCTCATGTCACAACGTCAGCATAAAATATTTCTTACATGTTTTCTATGAAAAACGAACTTAACAATTAACTTATTTGTCTTCACTAAAAATAAATTCTACTTATGTGACCCTTCTTTAATACATTTTTAAAATGTTTACTTTTGTTTTTTAAACACTCCCTCTGGTATACATTAATTGTATTATATGTAAATTTTTAAAATAAATCAGCAGTATACAACACAAATCATTTTGCTTTCTCAATTTTTTTAAATAATTTTTCTATTATTAGTTAAGCGCCTTAACCTCTTCTCTGTGTTTTCACAGAAAACTAGCAATAAAGTTGAAATTTTCCAAATTTAAATACTAAAGAATATTTGAAACATTTTAAAATCTCATTGTCACATATAATAAATTCTAAAAATAACATTTTATAATTTTCGACATTATAGAAGAGTTGTAGCAACTGATAATTACCAAAATTAATATATAAAAAATTCATATTAGTGTTGTGTTCACTATGAATAGAGTGTGTTAATGTTGTCATTGGAGTACATAAAATTATTACACAGCTGATAAACTAAAAAAATAAATACCATTGTCATGTCATTTTAAAATTATTTTAAAAAATCGTTTTCACAATTTATTTTGACAATTTGAAAAAAAAAACAAATCACTTACGAGTATTTTGTGTCATATGCATTAAACGTCAACTTTGATTAATATATTTAGTAATTAACGACTTAATTATGAAGTGAAAAGTTTTGTGCATTTAAATTAAAATCTAATTTAGTAAAATTATTTTCAATTAGAATATTATAATTGTTCAATTTTAATGTTCTTTCCTTGAAAATATTTCAATTAATTTGAAGATGAGAATTAGGAATGCCGCACTAAGGAATTCAGAGGAGTAATATTTTATAATTATTGGCAACTTAAAATATTATAGAATTTGTAATAGAAATAAATTTACCAAACATTAAGAAAGTGTAAGAGTACAATACTTATAAATTTGACATTTAGTTAAATTATTTCTGAGAACAAATATACTAAAATTTCTCATGATTTCATTAAATAAAGAGAGAAACTTTTTTTCAAAAATATTGTTTTAAACCTTTGAATGGTGCGAACTAAAAATTTCAGGTAAACGCCAACACTGGAGGGAGTGAATGCAAAGAAATTAAATTTTATTTGTAAACAGTAATTTTTTTTAGCAACATGAAAAATAAATGACATTAATGAACCAATACCGAAGAGCTGTTAAAAATATTTTGATAAGCCTCAAAGTAATTTCAAAATTTCTATGAAAATAATTATGCAATCTTGCAAATGTGTGCATTTATGTACATAATGTATACATATGTATGTGCACATTATGCACATGAAATACCTGTATTTTGGAAAACACAATGGAACCAAAACCAACATTTTGTAATTCACTAACACTTATAAAAAAATTAATTGCTTTACTTGAGATTTTTCGTACAGGAAAGCAAAATTGACTTTTTATTAAAAATTTACCACTTTTATTTAAAACTTTTTATTTAAAATTTTAAAAGAAAAATATTTAATAATTGATAAGTTTAAAGCATATGAAAATCTGCAAATTACTTAATCTAAAACCAATATAAAGAAAATAAAATTGATTTTGTTACTACATTTAAGGTGCCAGAAGAAAATAATACAAGAAATGTATTAAAACTATTAAAGAACGTTTCGATGGACCATATGAGAAGCATGATATACGCTAATTCTGACGTGGACGTCATATACTTGAGACGGTATTGAAGACACGGCAAATCAGCTGTTTCGTAAGTATGTTTTCACGCTTTTATACTTTTTAGCGTTACTGTCGCAGTCGTAACATATGCTGTAAATATACAAAACAATTATTTATATGTGAAAAATTTTACCCAAAATACGTGAACTTCGAATTTACTTAAGCAATTTACTTGATAGGAGCCGTAATTTGGATTTTAGAGTACCGCCAATTTATATAGTTTTAAATTCTTACAAAGTAAATAAAATTAAAATAATAATTTAAACTTCTATTATTAAAAATAATTGAATACATGATTTAATATTAACTTTTACGTACAAGATTCAAAAATTGTTTCTTATACAAGTTACACAAAGCTGCACAATAAAAATAATGCATTCAATACAATATTGTAACTTAAATTTTGTTTACCATAAACTTCTTACGTTTCATATTATACAAAGTCATTTTGTTTCTATAATATGGTTAGTACCTTAGTTTATTTCTTGTCACATACAAAAACCCACACACGAGAAGGAAAAGTTTTTTAACTTTTACTTGAAATATTTTGTATTAGTCATTCAGGAGTAAAACGAGGAAAGTTTTTTTTTATCAAAGCTTTTATGTTTACTCCTTAAAGGCAAAACAATCAACCTATACGATTATTATTATGTTCTTTTATATATGTAAATTTTCTTATTTGACATATCATTAATAAATGCAATGTAAGAAGGCAAAAATTTGTAAAAAAGAAAAAAAATTGTTTTACATATACTCAAGGGTTGTCATTTTCTCTGAGTAAGTGTTATGGAAATAAATTTCAATTTTTAATATTATATATGTGTACATACATGCACTGTTAATTTAAAGAGAGAATTGTAAAACTTCTCAGTTTTCTCTTTTAAAAAATATTTAACAAAATGTCATGTCAAAATTTTCTATATGTAGCAACTATTTTCAAAGTTTTATAATTTTTTATTTAAAGTTGGTAAACAATTGTGAATAAGTAAACAATTATACACGATTCGTAATATACATATAAGTGACGTGAAGCAAGAAATGTAGAAAAATTTAAAAAAAATTATTCTCAAACTGGAATCGAACCAGTAACTCATTGTATTTTAGATGGACTATTTTTTTTGCAGCATATTTTCTAAACCCTTATTGTTTAAATTTTTTGTACATTTACCATAATCTTCCAAATTTCTTTATTCCAAATATATTAACTTTCTCTTTTTCTCACAATCTTTGTGCCTTCGCACTAAAAACAGAAATAATAATTGTTATTTTTATTTTCACTTTACATGAATTTTTCTTAAAATTCATATTATCAATCCTTGTACTTTAACTGATAATCCCTTGTAGAATGAAAGCCATTACAAAATTTTTGATTTCATCCACGACTTTGAGCCCGAAATAATTGCAGTATGGTGTAAACTACAATATTGAAGAAACACAAATCATCTTCTAGGTCAAAGAAAAATATAATATTTGTACTCAAGAGTTTAGACTTACATACTTTAGCCTGCAAATAAAATTTAATACAAAAGTGTCAGGTTTTTTCAATCAAATCATAATTTAAGAAACAAAATTAAAAATAATAGATCACTTTTCAAGTCGTTAACATGCAATAGTGAAATATTAAAGTTAAAGCTCAAAAGGCGTGAAATTATAACTATAATAATGTAGGTATTCATGATAAATAACCCTTGCTTTAAGATTTCGAATCATATTTAATTACACGCCTATTTGACGCATGAATGGAAAATAAGCCAATATAACTTGCACACCTTCAAGCTATAATAAGTGCACTTAGATATGAAACAGCTTGTATAAGCAAATTTTTTAATACTATTGGAATAGGAAACATACACTAGCGTCTAAATAACTCTTAAAATACGTCATAATCTTCAAAGTTTACCTTTTATTTTCACACTTTTACTATGACATTTTGTATATATAGTTACATAACAATTAATTACATTATTGTTCCTTTACAAGGATAACAATAATACGCCATTACATATGCAATAATAAACATTCAATTAACATTTTCCTCAATAAGTGAGATATTTAAATATCACACTTATTGAGAAAAATAATGAAATTGAGATTGACATAACAAATTGGTAATGATGGTGTTCTTTTAAAAGTAAAGGTGTTACAAAAAAAAACCCACACACATAATACACACTAACGTTCTAATGATATGAGGCAAAAAAATAAATAAATATTTTCCAATAATATTCCGCAATATCTTCATTAAATTGATAACAACAATATTATGTAATGGTTATAAGAGGATTACACCATATCAGTGAATGAGGTGAGACTTCAATAAATGTAATTTAATAAAAAAAAAAATAAGAAGAAAAAAACCGCAGCGGAAAATTTCCAAATGAATTTCAGAATAATATGCAAGTATAATAAAAAAAGGATATTATTATACCGCTACACTGTATAAGGTGTACACATACAGAAACACTCAATATAAAAATGAAATATACTCAGAATATACTTAAAAAGTTAAAAGCAATTTAAACAGAATAAAGTTGGAAAAATAATTTTTATTTTTTCAATCCTTGAGTTTTAATTATGATAATGACTGAAAATATGAATGTGTACATTTGTAATCCTTGTATATAAATATATAGAATGTGTAGTGGGAAAAACAACAAAAACAAATTAATGTTCACACTTTATTACATATACAGCCTCACATAAGTACCTACATACATA
This sequence comes from Condylostylus longicornis, assembly GCF_029603195.1. Lineage (NCBI taxonomy): Eukaryota > Metazoa > Arthropoda > Insecta > Diptera > Dolichopodidae > Condylostylus > Condylostylus longicornis. Next base: position 6,624,535 of record NW_026577982.1, read on the forward strand.
TAAAATAATAATTATTTGCAGTCATATTCAAAGTAAATTCAAAATATTTATGATAAAAAAAGGATACGGATGCACTTTTGCTTTAAAATTTTATACTTTTATACCAGAATGGTATTCGAATATAATATGGCAAATATTATAGAAAAATTCATTATTATTATAATATGGCGTAAATACATGAATTTTCTTCTTATTTTTATTTATTTTACATTATATTATATTCTATGTATATACATACTTTGTGTCCTTTGCATACACTTTATATACAATCGGAAATTGTTACATCCTTTATATTTATTTCTATATGATTGTATAGAATTTTATCTTAATATTATAAATATATACATTTTATAGCCGACCGACAACCTTTGTGTCTGCTGAGGGTGTTTTATACATTATACGAGTATATATCTACATAATGCAAAGATGTATACAACATACAGATGATGGTGACCGTGAATATTTTTCTTTAATAATTGTAGTAATGCAGTTGATTTATATTTTATAATACTGCATTAAAATTCTCTGAGGAATTGAAAAATATATTTTAATTACAATAAATATTAAAAAACAATATACTCTTTTCTCTATATAAATCAAAAATATTCTTTAAAATTTTATAATAAAGTTGAGGCGATATAATGTGAGAATAAAAATAGGAATTAGATGAGGGGATCCTTTAAGACAATAAATTTTAAGGGGTTTTTTTTTTACAAATTTTGTAATTATAAAAAATTTTCACAATAATAATTAAATTTTTATTAATTGTTGCTCTGTGGTTTGTTTTATGACAATTTTAATTTTTAAGTAATTTTATTATTAATGAGGATGCAAAGTATCAATAATTGTAATTTTATTTAAATTTGGTATGTGTAGGAAAAAATTAAAGTTTAATCATAAATTAATCAATTATTTCCAAACTTCTATAGTTAGAGGAACAGTTCAGGATTATTTAAAATTTGATAATGATTTTAATATTTACTATTGTATTTTCTATATTATGTGATCCTTAAATGTATTGCATAAATTTCTACACTTAAGGCTAAAAATTTATCAGCCGCCATAAAATTTTTGAAATTAAAACAAAAATCGGACAGAGTAAAAGTGAATCTATCACTGGAGCATTTCTGTTCTTGTATTTTAAGCAGGTAATGAAAATAATGTTTTGTAATAAAAGATTTTTTAGTTTAACGTTTATCACTAATATGTTTTCCGTACGAGCTCCGTCATGTTTACCCTTAAAAAATATTTAAATATTGTGAAAAAATTTTAAAATTTTTTGATTTTAATTAAATTCAATAGCAACATAAGGTGTAAAATGAAGTTACCATGTAAATTGTTGCCAGGTTAAAATTTAGCTAAGAATTTCTTAGTAATACAATACCTGAGACAAAATGTTTCAAGTCCCATAAGGCGTATACTAGTTTTTAACGAGAATCGAATTCTAGTGGTTCGTCATTTGCTGAATTCCTCATTGGTCAACAATAAGAGTTAATTAACTACAATTTGACCGTATTACAAATAAGGAAATTTAACTTCAATAATTTTTTCACTACGACCGTTAAAGTTTTCTCCCTAACCACAGTTGAAAAGATCTCGAAAACTTACAATTTTTATATTAGCAAGGACATATAAAAAAATCGACCCAAAATGTCACCTTAGAATCCAGAAAAGTCAATTTCAACTTACCCCTTACTTTCAAGAAAAAATTTATAAAAAGAAATTAATTTATAGAGCAGGTGGACATTTCAATATCCGTAAGATGAAAATTAATTTTCTTGCCATATTTCGTTCCGACAGCTTTACCTTTCAATTTCATAAATAATCATTTTTTTTATATTTTGTCGTCAAAAACACTGTGCCATCTTGTTTTCTATATTTCTCTTTTAGAAAATAATATAAATAATTCGTTAAGTGACATTTAATTATAAATAACTCTTTAATTACTCCCATGAAGCATATACTTTAAAACAAAATGCCCTCACACCATAATATTTAATTGTTGTTGTTATTATAGTTACCAAACTGTTACCAACTTGGCTCCTTTGTTTTAAAAAACAAAAAAAAGATTGGCAGCAGAACATCTTTTTTTTCCTCCATTTTTTTTTCTTTTTTTTTTCGCTGTGTAAAATTTGATATATCTGTAGTGCATTACAAAAAAAACTGAAGTAACAAAGACAAACAAACGAAGGCAGAGAGTTAATATAATAATGCATATTTTGCTTTTTCTTCCCATTTAAGGATGTGCATTGTATATAAAATAGGATAGAAATGAAAGCTAGAAAAAAAAAAAACGAAAACATTTTAGTTTTCTATTCTTGTAGCATTAAGCCAAATGGGATTTTTGTTGTCTGTTGTGGAATGTCGACAATAACAAGAACAAATGGAAAGAAAGCATAAAAAATCATACTGACTTTTAAATTTCAAATCTCTTAAGAGATTTTAATTTTTTGTGTTTAGCCAAGTCTAGAGAGTGTAATTTTGATTTTTTTTTTAAAAAGTGAAAAATTAGTTTAAGTGGAATCTGAGGGATGAAATTGAAACAATAAAAAATGCTAACTAAAATTCAACAAGCGATGGTATTTTAAAGATCTAAGCAAAAAGAACAAAAAAAATTGTTGATTTCTTGCTTTTTATATAAAAATTTTTGAATCGTAAAATATATGATTAAATACACAATCTGAGGGATTTGTGTATTTAAAAAAAAGCATATTGCAATCTACATATAATGTGAACGAAGAGTCAAAATATTCAAAACTGAATTGTAAAATTTTAATTTGCTAGCAAGTATCGGAAGAAATCAGTCGCATTCAATCGCACTTATAATGTTTTGACCAACTCTTTCTCTCTCGGAACGATTTAAAGGAAGCAGATGAAGTAGTAGGAAAATTATTTAGTATTTGATTCGATAGTTTGCGTTCATGACCTTTCACATGAAAGTGACCATACCTTACATTAGAATCGTAATGTACGTTTGATTTCTAAATTCATTCTGCAAAAAACAATTGAACTACTTAGCAACTAAATAACAATTGAGTTATTATTTATCAAACGCAACCATTTCTAAGTTAAATTGAAGAAATTGAAAATTTTTTACTCAATCTACGTAGGTTTTTGTACAACCCTGCCAGAATCACATTTTTTCAAATTTTAAAAATCTAGTGTATACAGAAACCTATTAAATTTCTAATTCATGTTTTATTGAATTTCCTGAGAATTATAATTAATTTTTTCTTTAAAATTTTCACTTTAACTATGTTTTCCCAGAATTTTATTTAACCCTTAATTACTCTATAGAAAACAACATAACTGAATGCGTACTTAATTGAAATGTTATAGATTGTGCGAAATATGTAAAATTTTTACTTTTAACAAGCATATTGAATGTGAGTTAAATATATGTAAATAAAATACAATTCGAAATCTTAACAACACAATTCACTCATAATACGTACGCTTTTATTGAGTGTTTGGAATGGAACACTTATTTGAATTCCAAAAAGCGTAATAATTTCATTATTTTAATTTTGCGTCTTTATTATTGTTTTATTTTTATTTTATTTCAATTGAAACGTAAACTCTAATAATTAACAATATTTGTTTACACTATTCTTTTAAATTTAAAATGAAAAATTATAATATTATTGCTCCCTTATCTTGGGTTATAAATTATTTGATATTAGATTTGTAACACCTTTTTAACTAACTGTTATAGTTTTTATTATTAATATGAATTTAAAGACGAAATAAGACGATGTAACACGAAGTTTATTCACTTACATATTTCAAACAGAGTTCAAATACACGTGGCATATATTGCTCAAAATTGAGTTATACGGCAATACGACTTTGTTATGAATAGCGTAGAATATCAAAAATAATATTTAAAGCTTATGATGTTCAGTCTTGGCATTTGAAATTCGTGTTCGTTTTAATTGTTCGAACCGAAAGACAATACAAAAAACAATGAGCTGTAACAACACAGCAACATGTACTTGAAGCTTAAGGTAAGAAATATTCAATCTCTTTGCATAAACTAATTTCTCCTCATAATTTTCATGTCACTCTTTTTATCTGCTTACATAAAACGTGTGTTCAAAGCAGTATAACATCATTTTCTTTTTTCTGTAGTAAACGTTAATCATATTTAACGAACAACATTATATCTCTTAACTTAAAAAGTAAACATTTAAACGCTTCAGTACGCAATTGTCATGGTTGCTTTGTATTAAGAGTTTTTCTCATACAATGTTATTCACATGAAATTAATTAAGTATTTTTTAAGTAACATGTGCGTAATTATTAAACTATTGTAAATAATGAATTTTAAAATTTTTATAAATCCAAGTTAAAAGTAAAATTTATGAAAATTTATTTCAGATTATGGAATATTTAAATTACATATTACAAGATTACACAATTATGTTTAAAAGGGCGTAAAATATATTTAAAAAAAGAAATGAAAGTGAAGTGAAAATTTTAAAAGAAACTCAGAAAATTTTAGTTATTGTTGCAAAATTGATATGAGATCAAAATTTTTAAATAATATTATTAAACTCTTTATAAGTGTAATGAATGAATTTTTGTTAGACAACCGTAAAGATCTTAAAAAAAAATGAAGAATTTTGAACAACAAATATGAATGCTGAAGATGAGCTGAAGAGGAATAACATGCGAAAAATGCTAGTAATTATTAAGGCTACCTATTATGGAATTTATTATACAACAAATTTAAATGCAACACATTTAATTGTTATAAGACATAAAAACAAGACCGCATCCTGAAATTCATGAAAACAAAGAACTACTTGGAAATTATGAATGTTTTGATTTAGTCATTTCTATAGAGGACCCCAGGCCAAGTATTCAATCAAGTATATTAGAGCTGCTAAATTAAATAATTCCAGTTTCAAAATAATATTAAGAGCTTGTGAATAACTTTCGAACTGGAATTTAGAATGCTAAAATGTAAATCTTACAAAAACATTGCACTAATTCTAATTACAACTATATATACACTTATCCTCAAATTCTATACATTTATACACACAAATAACATTATAATTAACAATTTCACACCTTCTTATGCAGAAAACTAAATTTAGATTTTATGTAATTATAATTATTAAGGGTAATCTAATTAATACTTAAAATGTAACCATAATTAGATTTTTTTTTTCATTTTTTAACACTATACATCTACATATTTTTTGTACTTTCAATTACACATCTATATACACTTATATTTTATATAAGCAAATAATTTTTTTTCGCACAATTTCTTGCTAAAATCCTATTATAAAATTTTTTTTTCTCCTTGCCCTCTATAATACGTTCTCAGGTAACTAATTACAATGTATATGTATGTATATCCGTTTATGGTCAACTACTTTACTTATATAATAACCAATTTACACATTTTTAACCACAAAAGTTATTCTTATATAATTTTAAGAATTTAAATTCCATTCTAAAATGAAATTGTTGTAATCATTTTTACATACAATTTCCGCATATTTTCCATTTAAATAACACGATGTATGCATGTATATGTAGACGACGTGCAAATTGTTATATAGCACGCAGGCTATATGCACTATGGATAGGAGAAAATATTAAGTTAAAAAGTTATTGCATTATTTAAAGATTTCTGCTATAATTTTAAAGCTTTAATAATACTACGAGTAGTATGCAAATATTGCAATAATTTAAAAAAAAAAAATTACTTTAAAAAAACAATTTCACTAGAAATATAAAAAACAAGAAAGAAAACAGAAAAATCAGGTGAAAATATTGGAGCGTAATGAGAAACTAAATATGAAAGATGAAATCGGAATACTAGCGGATATATGGAAGAAAAAATATAGCTGTAATAGTGGAGGGTTTGTAGCTTGTATTAAAATTAATTAAAAATATAAAATTTTATAAAATAATAATTTTTTTTTTGTTTTCTTAAATTTAATTAAAATTTAATCTGAAGTTTATTTATTTAATAGTACATACAGATTAAATATGAAAGATTACAGAAATCGTCAATTCCATCTTCATTGTGCTTTTTATATATAATAACTTTAAATATTGCGAATTCAATATCCTAGGACTTTGACTATCGAATACATTGGGAAATATTGAATTAATCAATCGATTTACAACACTATATATATGACAAATTACTCAAACGAATCACATTCTATTCATAATTGTACACTCACAATTTAAGCATTTCGAGAAAAAAATTTTGTAAATAAAATTTTTGTTGATTTTACGGTCGTGAAGATCAATGAAAAGCATACAAAGTAGAAAAATTTTGTTGTGTAAGGCTTACATACGCCAGAAACGAGGTATCGGTACTGGTCAAAATTGGAGATATTGAAGAGTAGAGGTCAATCCATTCCCCCACAGAATCAGTCACATCAGAAATCAATCTTATTTGTCACGAATAAAGTGCTTTAATTATACCTCTCATAGGTTTTCTTGTATACGTGCCAACTAAATGTTATTAGAACGACTATAGTAAATTTTCCTAGAAATAAGCGTTAGCTCAAAAATAATATAACAAAATTTGCGATAATTACGATGAATAAATTTGAATTTACGATAATTTATTGATAAGAATTGAAATTACGATAAGAAATTTGTAATTACGATAAATAAATTTTAACAATTAATTCCAAACATTCAGTATATTTCCAATTTAATTCAACATAATTTTGTACAAATTAATACGTTGTCCTTTTAATTTTCTAACACATTTTATATGTATAAATTACAAGCAATCAACTTAATTTTTAATGCAATTACAATTCAAATGAATTTTAATTCTAAATTTTAACATTAAAGAGCATGTTAAACAAACGGTTTAATGTTCAATGGTGACATTTTGCCCTTTTTTTTATAATTTGATTTCTCTTTTTTTTTTTGTCATACAATTCCGTTGAAAATTTCAGACAACCTTGAAATACGAAAAACAGAATTTATACAAAAGTTTCAATTAAGTTAAAAAAGTTTTACAACCGCGTTTTCTTTTCCCTCATTAAAAAAAAAAAAAAACTTTTTGTTTTTTTTTTAAATCGCTTTTTAAATTAAATTCTGCTTTTCTTTGTTTTTTTTTTTTGGAAATTTACATAAAATTTTATTTTGCCTCTATCGCCTAAAAGGGAAAAACAACATAAAATGGAAGAGAGCAAAAAAAAAACAAAAATCAAATTACCGTAATAACATTTCCATACTTCTTAAATTATCCTTATAATCAGTTATCCTTTGGAAAAATGAAAAAAAAAAAACATTTTTTTTTATTCAAATTTTTTTTTTCGCTCTGAATATTTTAACGTTTAACCACGAAAAAAAAGTAACAACAAAATAAAGAACGAAAATTAAAGAAAACGAAAATAGAAAATCAAAAAACTGTTATACTCCAATTATTACTAAAAAGTTAATATGCAGCACATCCTGTCTATAAAATTTTCCCGTTTTTTTGATTTTTTGTTATAAAATTTAAGCCTTTTGCATAAAACTTAAGGAAAATTCAGGTATTTTACATATGTAAGCTTGCAACAAGTGCAATAATTTTGTACAAAACATAAAATTTAATTATCATATAGTGTTTGTATAACAAACTTAACATATAATAGCACAGTATATAAGGAAATGATATACAAGCATAAAAGTTGAGTAGTAATCTTATAGCCGCTAACTAGTAAATATAGATAGGAGAATGTCCCAATATTATTCGAAAACTTTAACGCTTAAAATACTACAGCTTTTTTCTTGAAAGTTCAGCTTACAACTATGATTTCAAATAATTTTTCATTCAAAGAATTACATAAGAATTAATTGTCGTGATTTGGTGTGTCGAGAACATTTAGTATGTCACTTAACATTTTCTTAACATCCATCCGCAATCAATATTCTCTAATCTCAACCATTGATTTTCACTCAATTATACAAGAAAGAATAATTCAATTTTCCATAGTGTTGCTTTAAAATGAACCAAATATAACATCTACAAGGAAATAACAGAAATGTATGTTATTTATTGTTTTCAGTTTTTCATACAATTATAAATGTTAAAATTAAATTTAAACGTATTTACATGAATTGTGTATATAAAATAATTTATAGAATAATGTAAACAAAATCAAAATTTAAAATTGAATGTAGAATGCTGTAAAAATTAGAACAGACCGAAAAATAAAATGAATAAAAAAATGTTACAAGATGTGTGGGTAGAAAAAAATTTTTACATAAAAATGTTTTATAAACATTAAAATTATTACTAGCAACATTTTGATTTGTTGCTACACATAAATATTGAATTAATGTTTTATTTAATCAGAAAGTTAATAAAAATTTTATATAAGACAAATACCTTTGGGCAAGCATGAATTATCATAGAAAAATAAAATAAATAGAACAATCTCATTTAGACACACAAGCTATTAGATTACCAACGAAGATCACCATCATTCAAACAAGGAGACCAAAGCAAATGATGACAAGATAATAGTGAAAAAAAGGTTGTTAGCATATAAGATACATAAAGTTTATAAAGTAATCATTATTAATAAAGAAAAATGAAATCAAACAAATAAGAAAATAAGTGGCGATAAAAAGTACTATCAGTCATAAACTGCAGTCGGACGTTGAAATTGCCATAGAAAGTCTGGACCTAAAAGTACCTTTAAAAACACCAAGATCAAAATAATTATAATTTAAATCAGTACAGCTCAACATCCTAGTCATTGTCTTATTCCTATCATATAGTCTAGTCTAAAACAAAATCTTATTTCAAGTCTATATTTGGATCGATCTTAAAAATTGAATTGGTATACAAAATTTCATAAATATGGAATTGGTATACAAATTTTCAAATCCAAAATCAATATTGACTTAAGATTCCAGTCTCAATATGCGTACTACAATATATTCAATAATATTATCCAGTATTTAAGAAATTGTCAGCTCCTATTTTACAACTATCAGTTAATTTATAGTGTTCTCAAAGTTTAATAACGTTCTACCCAATAAAATATTTTTAAAACGAAAATTTTTAATACCCGAACTGATACTATGTTCTTACTTATACAATGTCCTATTTTTCTATTGTACAATATTTTTGTAACAATATTTTATTACAAAATTTCTTTTTCATCACAAAATAATCTATAAGAAATCTGACATTAATTCGTAATATTACAATTGTACATATTCAAAAGTCTCACATTAATATTATAAACTTCTATACAATATCGAATAATTCATGTGTACAATTTCATTGTTCCTGTTAAATCAAATGAATAAAAAATGACATACATTTCTTACGAACACATATGTATGCATATTTGTATGTATGTATCCGCCTGCATAATTAAATTTCTTAACATTATAAGAGCATAATTATAAGGATAATGACACTGACAACAATAGTTTATTATAAATTATTATATGATGATGACACTAAGAATTCTCAATGTTCCATGCACTTTTACCATTTTCTATACAATCATTCAAACATATGAATGAAATAATACTAAATAGATGCACTTATTATGTAATGGGTATACATGTATGTATATGGCGTATATGGTAATTTGTACTGCAATGACATTTTTTATACAGTAACGTACAACATAACCATTTCATTGTAGATCCTTACTTTTATAGTATATTGTAAAAGAATTGTTGAACTTCTACAATTTAAGCACATATTTCTATATTTATCTTAATGTTTTGTTCATACTTGAATAAAGTTTACATACTATAATATGTGTATAATTTAATGTAATATAATGTAAACGTAACTGGTAGTCTCTACTCTGTTCTATATCTTGTGCACATTATATAGAGCACATAAACTGAACTGCTTTGTATAGGAAACGTTGTATTACTCTATTTACTTTTTTTTAAAAATAAAATTTTTTAATGTAACACACTATAATATACATACGATGTAAATATGTATGTATATACAACATTGTATAAAGGTTACAAGATTATAAGGGCACAATTACAATTGATAATAATTTGTTATCCTTGTATGTAATTTGTCTAAACTAAATGTTGTAATTTTATTTTTTGTAAATCTGATATCGAGATGTACTTATTTTTAAGAAAATTCACAAAAAAAAAATTAAATTGTGCTTACCAATTGGATTTTGTCCGTTCATCGGCCGATTAGTAAGTTTATAGCTACAAAACTATTACAACATTGAGGACTGAGAGTTGCAACTTTTTTTCTAGCAGAAATCCCACCTGCCTCCCCTTTTTAACTATTACTATATTAAGACATTAAAAATTACATTATCAGTGAATCTTATTCTGACAAAATGGATTCACTTGTTATACCCGTTCGAACGTATGTTCGAAGGGTATACCAAATTTGCCTTACCGTTGGTAACGCTAAGAAATAACGGTCTTAGATATAGACTCAAGTGTATGTTTTTGATCAGAGTCGAATTCTGAGTTGATTTACTTTGCCTGTCCGTCCATCCGTCCGTCCGTCCGTCCCAGCGATAACTCAAAAACTAATTTAGTTAAATTCACCAAATTTTCACAAATTATTTATTGTGGTAAGTGCCAAAACCCTATTTAAATTGGGCATGATAGGGGTACCGGTTCTGGTAGCTGCCATACAACTTCAAAAGTTATTTGTTGCACACAAGCGAATATATTAGTAGGGCCGATGAGCTTGATAAAATTCGATAAAATTTCTTGGCTCTTTTTGATAGCTGCCATACAAGTTCAATAGGAGTTTGGCACACACAGTATTTTGAAAAACAAATAGTACTGAAATTTTGCATAAATTAATATGGTAATACGGCAACTTAAAGTCATAGTCTGTCCCATAGTCAGTTATGGCATATTTATTCGCACATAGGACAACAAATTCATGCGAGTATCACAGAGTTGACAAGGTCAACTCTATTCTTTCCCGTTCTATTCTAAAATTGCTTGATCAAAATCAGGTACTTAAACAACCAAAGCCAGTAAATCTTCAATTCAGCATTTTATTCTTGGAAACTGTAAACTCTTCGATGTTAATATAATTAATAATCATAACTGACCTAATTAATCGTAGAGTTTGATTATTAAGTCAAATGTTTTTTTAATATACGTACGTCGTACTAAAGGTATGCAAAAATAATGATTTTGAATTTTGTAAATAAAACATTTATTTAGATCAATTAAAGAAAATGTGCTGTTTTACAAGCCATTTCATTGCTGCCGACTTCATTTTTTTTACTTGCAGGATTGTCTTTCCAAGAGTAGGTTAGTGAAGATATTTTAGGTTTCAACATTTTTGTTTTTATTTCCTTCTAATTTGGAAACATAACAAGAAAAGTTTTTTTAAAAAAACAATTTCGAACCATAGTCATACATCTTAATTATTTGTACATTTTGTTGAGAATAAATACCATTAAATGTATAAGGACTTTCAAAGGAAACTATATATGTTACTAAACTATTACTGGGCAAGAAATATATATAAATGAATGTTTTTAAAGTTTTGCTGTCAATTATTATACAAAATTATGTGATTTTAATTACAGATTAAGACAGAATTTCTTATTTCTAAAAATACAAATAATTTCTAATAATATGTAAAATTTTACAGTAAGAATAAAAGTAATTATTATTATAAGAAATTCAATAATTATTTTATATTTGCACAAAAAATTTTATATAATAAAATTTACATGTGATTAAGATTGACCAGGCATACAAGCAGTTTAATAATTTTGCAAGAGAAATTTCATTACTATTATTTTGTAACTTAAATAATTAAATTTGGTTCTTAATAAATTTTAGTAATTTAATATTTAAAATTTATCATTTATAATTTAAGTATTTTAAAAATTGGAAATACCATGTACAAATTATTTATTAGAACAGGAAAATATTGGAAATTTAAGTAATATTAAAAAGTAAGACAAGAGAAAATATTTTGTAATTAACATTTAATCTAATTCACAATCACAATTTATAATTATTGCAATTGAATGATTCTTGAGAATAAAATTGTAAGCAAAATTTATATATAGGCAGGTGAAACGTAGTCTTGTGTTTTCTAAAAATTTAGTAGGATTTTAAAACAATCGTTTGGGGGCCAAAGAAAAGGGATTTAAGAAAAGTAATATAACAATAACAAGCGAACATATAGCCACAATAACGTAAATTGTATGGCAATCAAAGTGTTATTATAAAAATTCTATTTATTGCTTCGTATTTTCTCAGGTTAGTAAACGATAAAATCAAACATAATCTACGGTTGTTGTGATTCTTTCAGTATAAATTTAACATATAGTTCGAAAAATCAACAAAATGTTGTCTACAATAATTTTCCTATTTTTTTTTTTAAGAAATAAAGCTCTGAAATTTAAATCTGGTCCCACAAGTAAGCATAAATAACACATCAATGCCGTTTTAGAACTCGTAATTAAAATCTAATAAAACATTTTTGAACTCCTGCAGTTTTCTTTATATACAATAGAAGTGCCTAAAATTTAATGGCATATTGGAAATTAACACGAACCACTGACATAAACAATAGTCACAAAATTCATAGACCATTGAATTTCTAACCAATTTATATTGAACTTCACTTATTTTAAACTTATCGTCCTTATTACAAGTAATTCAGAGTAAAAGAGTTTATTAAAGTTAATTACTCCATTTTAAAAATGAATTATAAGTTAAGTATATAGGCACTCTATACATTGAAATTAATAATTTTTAATACTAAAAATTTAAAATTAATTTTTTGATTTTTGATAAATAAAAAAGTTCAAATCAATTTCTATTTTAAAATTATTTAAATTTCAACTTACTCTTATATGAATTTTGAATTAAGAAAACAATTGTAAATAAATAAATTTCCATTCTATTTCAATTACGGTAAACAACATATTGTATATAACAGAATAAGTAAATGATTGAATTACAATTTATTTTGTTATTCTGTTATATTTTTTTTTCAACAAAATAAACAAACAATAATACAAATCATCTGTAAATACAAATATACATATACACAATATAAGTACATGCAATTAAAAAAAAAAAAAATTATTTGAAAAAAAAAAAAAAAAAAAAAGTCCTGTATCAGGATATCAGAAACTTATAAAAGAAAATTTTCGTCTCAATACAAAATAAAAAAAATAAAAATAAAAATATTAAATTTGTAAATAAATAATATAAAAATACACACATATGTGTAAATATACATATGCACATACATACAAACAAACACGTTACATATATTCTTTCACATGATATAGGCAAGACAAACTTTTTTATTCATAAAATAATAACAATAAAAATAAAAATTATAATAAGTATAACAAAAACAAAAAATTAAATCAAATGTTTCTCTTTTTTCCTTCCGTATAACACAAACAACACAACAATAAGCACACGTACATACAATTTATTATTTCCTTATTATTTTTTCTTTATAAAAAAAAAATCACATTTACACATACTTTAAACAACTATTATACACATATTATGTATAACAAATTCACTTGTATAGTTATACAAGATTTTTATTCTGCATTTAAAATAATAATAAAGTCATAAACATGCTCTCTTTTCTGATATACACACACAAAAAATAAATAACAAAATCAGTTTTCTATAAAAAAAAAAATCATAAAAAAAAAACAAAAAAAAAATATCCTTGCATATTCTTGTCATAATATTTTTTTCTTATATACACACAATTTAATTTCTTTTATACTCTCTATATAATACTTATATGATTTTTACTCTCTGTTATATAATTTTTTTTTATTCTTATCTTTCTCTATATAATATAGAAAATAAACTCATTTTATTAAATCACAAAAAAAAATTCAAGTTTTTAAAGAGCATAGGAAATCAGATTCTTTAGAAAACACAAAAAAAAAAACTCTTTATGACATCATTCATTCTGTATGTATGTGTGTGTGTCTATGAATGGAGACTACCAGTATTCATAATAATATTATGTTATAGTACAATAATAAATGTTAGATTAAAAATGTTATACATCGTGTCATAATTTAATATACATTACATGATAAAAATATAATGTGTTACACAATTATGATATGGTATTATGAGTCTGCTCTGCTCTACTCTGCTCATCATGTTGTGTATATATGGTAAGCCTTTGTAAATCTATGGAATAAATATATGAGTATATAATATTATTTATAGAGTGTATAATATGTTGTGTTTGTTAAAAAGATCTTTTGATTTAAATTTCATAGCATATAACAGATTTTTGAATAGTTAATGCGATAAGATTAAATAATTATTATATAGCTATGGTGTATAGATTTTTAAAATAAGAAATTAAGGACTTATGTTACGTATGTACATAAATATATGCGAAATGATAATTTAAGTAAATATTTTTATTAAGATCTTAGGATTTATTTGAGAGTTTTTGTGCTTATAAATCATCTTGTAATAAACAATGCTTTAATAATTTTGTATAGGGAACCAGAATTACTTCTTAAAGTTAAATTTATTGAGTCAATATATGTACGTACATTGGAAATTTATAACAAAATATCAGAGAAATAAAACAACTTGATCATATAATTAACTTAGAAACAGTATAGAAACTCAATAAACAGAACTCTAAACTACCGCAATTTTAGTCCCATACTCACGAAGGTTTCTGATTTATCTACTATAGATTTCTGAGTGCTATAGGTTATTAATCTTTCAGATTGACGAAAAACTCAAAAGAAAAAAATTTTTTTGAGAAATATTAAATTTTCCAAGATAACTTTTCCAACTCCAATTATCTATGTTGCGGTTGGGTTATAACAACGTACTCGTACATGCAATTAAGTTTTTCTTATAAAAGATGAAATTCTTAGCAATTTCAATAAGGAACCACGAAAACTTAAATTTCACGATAACAGAGTCTCCCTACTTCAGCAATATGTTGAATAGTTTTTCATAAGAAAACCACAAATTTTTGTTCTCCTGAAAGTATGCAATTTTATTAAAACTTACATGTATCAATATTTTTGATACATAATTGTATTTGTATAACAGATACACATATTATCTGAAACTGCTAATATAACATATTCGAATGTAAATGATAAAATAAGCAAGAGAATTTTTAATTTTAATAAAATAAAACTAAAACTATTAGGTAAGCTAAAATTTAATAAAAATCAATTTATACACAAAATAGAATTGAAAATAGATTTTTAAATGTTGAACGCAAAAAATTGTTCAAACAGAAAAATTTTAAAAATAAAATTTTAAAATATAAAATGAAAAATTATTGAAGAGCATCACGTCATTTTATTTGAACTAAAAGACGTTTCAAAAGTGATATTATAGGCATTTAACGTCTATAAATTAATTTAGTTAGAATATTGAACGTTTATACATGAAATTTAATTGATTTATGAAACATTTTATTTGACGTGCAAAAAGTTTTACTTAAAAAATGAAATTTGCTTTCATATATTTTTTTTTAATTGAATTTATTTGACATTTTCTTTCACAATTTGAATAAAATATTGATAAAAATGCAATCAAATTGAAAGATTAAAATAGACTTTGTATCGTATTATTTGCTACGTATGAGGTAATTAAAATCAATAAATTATAGTATTAAGACCAAAGATATTTCTGACGGTTCCAATTCTAAAGTTAAATGTAGGAGTCATTTGCTTCAGATAACAGAAATGTTGTGATCTTCTATATTACACATTTCTATATTACAAGAATCAGTGTTAAAGAATCACAAAGCTATATTTTCTTAAAATACTTTCAAAAAATTTTATTGTTTAAATTGATTTGAATTGAAATTTAAAGATCCCTATTAATCACTTGTTAATAATTTCAATAATCTCATAAAAATTTATCAAAATTTCGGGAATCCGTTGTAAACATATAAAATTTCAATTCGTTGCAACATCGAACATAATGTATTGCAACATTTATTCAGAATTTGACTTTAAGTTAGAGCTTCTTTCCATTTCTTCCCAAATATACATGAATGCTTATTATGAGCCAAATTTTTCTTAGTATTACAAGACAAATTATAAATTCATAATGTTCCTCAAAATTTTATTCCATTTAATATCAAAATTTCTACAATTTATTTGAAAATTTTTATAAATGAAAGTAGAAAATTACTAAAAACACGCGATAAATATTTTGACAAAAATTGAAATTTTCTTTAAAAAAATAAAAAAAAAATTGTTGAATTTCTATTTTGTGTTTTCAAAATTAAAGAGGTTTTATCACGAAAACATTTTAGATAATATTATAAAAGTTAAAAATATTTTATTCAATTTAAATTTTTTTTTTTTAAATTTTTATTGTATAAGAAATAACCCAGTTTTTCTCATTCGATTAAAATCTAAAATATATTAAGTATAAGCACGGGTGTGTTCTTCTACCTCGTAATAAAAATTTAATTTTCATTCTTGTTTCGTTTATTCTCACACTGGCGAAAATCAAAATTATGAATTTTTTTTTACCGTACCCTCCAATTTTAATAAATTATTTCACATAAATGTTTTCTGAGACAATACTGTAAGTTAAGCTAGCCAGATACAGATACTCACCCTATATGAAAATTTTCTTAATTCATGGTTATTTACAATTATCATTTCTGCATTTTAGTTGAAGTTTGTTTAAGACTCTTGAATTAAATTTTAATATCCACCCATAAATAAATTTTTCATATTCTTAAATTATTATATATGAATCTCTCTTGCGGTTCCCACTTTAATAGAATTTAATTATTAATATAATAAGCTTTAAAATATTCTTCCCCTTTTTCATTGAAAATAAAATAAAATTCATCAAAATTTCAATTTATATTAATATACATATTATACCGTTAATATATATATGAAATTATAATATTAATATTAATCGAATTTTAAATTAAATGCGACCTCATGATGCAAACATCCCTTAATATTTAATTGATAAATATTATAAATATAATAATAAAAATGGGAAAAAAAATTGTGATTCCTAGTTCCTGTCATACTTAATATTGATTCATCAGAAAATTTTAATTAAAGTTAATGCATTATTATTATTAAAGTCCCGTTATATCATTAATAATAATATTTAATGTTTCATTTTATATAAATATTTAACTGTTATATACTCACATATACATGTGTACTACTTATTTTTGCAAAAATATTTTTAATTTTTTATCATTCTTATTTTTATATTGAACACCATTATAGTGTTGTAATCTTTATTTTACAACTCAATATTCGCCCAATTTTCATTAAATATTTTGTATATATACATATGTAGGTATGTCCGCACAAACAGGCGAAATATTATCAATTTTAATTCCCAGAAGAATTACAATTCATTTTCATATATTAATATATTGAAAAATAGGGAAAATTTATAACACGGTAATGGAGAATAATTTCATTAAACGAAAATGCATTATTCAACAGCTTCAATTTTATTTAATAATATAATAATAATAGTAATAATAAGAGTAATAATAAAATAATAGTATAATAATATAGGAAACGTACTATAATACTGCATAAAACATATTAAATTTATTATTATTATTTATGTTGTTGTTGTTTGTTTTGATAAAAGTATTTTCCATATAGCCAGCTATTCGTATTTTATGTAATAATTTTGAAATGTTGAGTTCTTATTTAATAATAGTAATAATAATAATTTGTATAAGGATAAATTTAACGTATACTACAGGTTATCCAGGACAGACTAGAACGTAGTAGAACGTGATATAAATTAAAATAAAATTAGATATTATTAATTGTTATAGAAGACAATTTTTTAAGGATAGAAATAAGAGCCATCTCTGAGATAAAGATGAAGACCTTCCAACATTAACACTTACGCACATTTAATATAATTGAAGCCGCCACTAAAACTTTTCGTACGACTGCTCCCCTAGCTAACCGTGCGTGCAGAATTTATTAAAGAATTAAGATTTGGATAGGTGGATAGAGTATAGACTCGTCTACCGAAAATTTATTTCGTTTTATCATGAACAGACATATCTATAACACCTTTCTTATTACTTTTAAAGATAGTAACGTTATTATGTTGGAAAAAAAGAAACTGATATCTTGAAAACCTTTACAACGAGTCCCCTTACAGTTCGGAAATCTGAAAACTGAGCTATTAAAATTAGTTTTATTAATTAAAAAAAAGCTTAAAAGCAAGTTCAAATTGTCGAGATTCCTTCCTCTACAAATTAATTTTTTTTTTTCTAATTAGGTTATTATGAAATTATAGTTCATACTTTCTAAATGCAAACCCCATAAAACTATAATCAACAATTAATTCAACATCAAATTTTTCTTTCAGTTTAATATGTACCAAACAGTTTTTCCAGCATGTACCAACCAATTTTCCATGGAATTTCACTATAGCTACATATACATGTTCCGAATATTTTCTAGTCTATCCAACTTTAATATTTTAAATAACATTTTGAACTTGCATTTTTTCACCCACTTGACAGAGAACAACTTGTACTTGTGAAACTGATATAGGTTTTTTTTTAGTAGATAAAGTAAAATTTAATATTAAAATTATATTTTATCATACTAGCTATACCTACTTTTATTAAAATTATGAAAAGGACGAAATATATTGAAGTTTTCTCATCTGGTTTATGTAAAAAGTCAATCAATTTCCTAATTATTTCAAAATAAAATAATAATAATTTTAAATAATATCAGGAAAATCTAAATAATGTACGATAACATAAAATATTTTATAAAAAAAAATTTTGTTTAGTGCCTATTAACTGTTCTAATTTGTGGTTTTTTACATAATGATTGCATGATTACGAAATGAATTTTTTGTTTATGAGATTATGTAAAGTAATTTTATGTAAGTTGTGAGTTCTTTTTCCTATACAAGATGAAGAATACTGACTGAACGTATAAAAAATTTTTGGAGCTTTCTTATATGAATACTATGTGTACCCTATAATTTGACAAATTTATTAAAGAGAATAAAGCATATTTAATTTTGTCTACTAGCGAAACTATTTTTTTTTTAAATAATTTTCTGTTTAATTTCTTCTACAAAGTTGAGCTGTCCCGCTCCCTTATCCTTTAGTTCTTTCTCTCTATTTTGAAATCGGAGAGATAAAACAAACTCTTTATATTAGGAATTGGCAATCTATACACTTTCCACTACAATTTGAAAAATTTTTATTCATATTAGTACTTCATAATCAAGATTAATTTAATGTAGTCTATAACAATTTGTAAGATTTTGTTTTCCTGTAACAAAATGCAATAAAATGGGGGCTGATTCACAATTTCATACCTTTTCAAATCTCTTTTCAAAGAATCTCTTTAAAAATCTATTTAAAATTTGTTTTATAATTTTTCAATTTCCTAATATTTAATTAAATCTTAATATTATTATTAATATTTTTTTGCATTCTCTAAGGGAACACTACTATACTAATTAATTATAAATTATTAAAATATCATAAAAACTTTTTTTAACTTCTATAAAATCTACAGAAAATTTATCTTAAATAATTTTTACCGTATTGCTTTAATTAAATCAACTAAATATACAATATAAACGCACATATACATACATATATCGAAATATACTAGGATCGAAATATAGGATAAATGAACTTTTACGCGAACTTTTGTAATTAAAAACTTTAACTTTCTATATTATGTAACATTCAATGGATATATTATTACATAATAAACTTTGTTTATATTATGACTGAATTTTAACAGATCGCATTTTAAAAGAGACGTACACCAAAAGAGATAAATTTTACTGTCATAACTATTTACTAACATCCACTATCGCTGTGATGAATTTTTGTAATAACACAAAATTTGAATCTTATTTGTGAAAATTATTTCTAAAACTCTCCTCAACAGCAATTAACTATTATGACAATGACTGTTACTACAATTTAATAAAATTTATATTTAAAATAATCAACTGTTTGGCAATTTTCGTATACATATAAATATGGCCTCAGAGAAATGTCATTTTAAAGTAAACAAGTTAAACACAATATAAATAAATTATTTTGTTACAGTAATTATTATTATAAAATTTATCATAAATAACTTTCATCCTTTTATACATATTATGTATATATATATATATGGAATTTTAAAGGATAT
The DNA here is from genome assembly GCF_029603195.1 of Condylostylus longicornis. Classification (NCBI taxonomy): domain Eukaryota; kingdom Metazoa; phylum Arthropoda; class Insecta; order Diptera; family Dolichopodidae; genus Condylostylus; species Condylostylus longicornis. The sequence goes on from NW_026577982.1 coordinate 6,644,700, forward strand.
TAAAATATGATAATAATATTATATGTACACACAGATAATACGCAAATAGTTGAACAAATAACACCAATCATGTCTGATAGTGTGTTTTAACTTTCAAATAAATTTTATTAATTGAAAATATTTTATATGTAGGGTGCGTTGCTGTGTACGAGTATCAATGGCCGGATTTACATATGAACAGTTACAATACCTTTATCTTTAGTGACTGTTGTAAGATATCTTTGTGTTCTGTACAATTTTTGGAAACCATTTCTCATTTCGAAAAAATTCCTATTCTGTTTTTATTCGAAGTATAAAATATTACTGTTATCAATTTTGCAAAAAATGTTGGGGTTTTGCCGCTTTTCAAATTTTTGTTGACTCTACCTAGACCACTTTTAGTTTTCTATGATATTAAGTGCATTATATTACAATCAAGACTATTTCATTTAGGCAAGATTTTTAAAAGTTGTAATTAAAATATGGCCCAATAACTTCCTTATGGGTACAATCTGTGTCGCGTTGTACATATATTTTAAAATATATAAGATTTAGATTAGTAAATCATATGATTCCTATCTGAATGTTACTTGCTACACCATTTTTAATACACTATACATTAGACATAAATTTTAAATCCGCATACAACTCAAACACAAATATATGATTCCACAGGTACATGAACAACAATTCTTTTTGTCCACAGATAGGGAAACTTACCCTACATTTTTCTATTAATATAGAGTACGCGTACTGAGTATATACTGTTAAAGTAAATTATGTGTTTTAATATGGAGTTAAATATGATAATTTTACAATATTGAAATATTAAGTGATAAGAAATTTATTGTGACAAACCTACGTGTATAGCTTAAATATTTTTAGTGTTCTAATTATTTTCCCTTTAATCTTCTTGTCAATAATTGTTTAAAATAATGTCAATAATATTATGTGAATTTTTTCAAGAATAATCGAAATTCTCTAAAATTTTTATGAAATTTTTTTTTAAATTTTTAAAATTATTTGAATTTTTACATTTATTTCAATATTGTGTCACAATGTTGTGCGTATTTAAAATATAATCTGACTTATGTCAATGTGCAGCAGCACTTTAAAAATCATCACATTAAAAAAAAAGTACGCTTTATGCTTTACTGTCAAAATATACTGATAAAATGTAAATAGTAATATTGACAATTAAAATTTAAAATGTCAAGTGTCAATTTGAAAAATTTTCGATTATTTTTTAAATGTTTTTGTATGGATTGATTAAATTATCTTGCAAATTGATTTTCGAATAGGTATCATAAATATAAGGAGAATAAGAGAAAGGTATATATACTGCCAGATGAATCATGATCGTTGACAATTAAATTATTCGAACAAACACACAATTTAAGGTAATTTAATTATGCATTTCTATTACTTCTCGCAACTACTGCTTTGTATAGCCTAGGATATTTGACACAATTGAGAATGCAATACGCTTAGAACACTATATACCTTTAAATGGAACGCCACGAAATACTCCTCTTACTCCTCATACTCCTCTTTTTGAACGAAACGAAAGTCGTATGTATAATCGAAAGTTGTTACTAATATATACAACGAAATAAGTTGCAACAAGTAAAACTTTTTCTTAATTCAATCGAATTTTAAATTATTCTTCACAATTTTTCTATAAATATAACAATGCCAATTTGTATGGAAAATAATCCTGAATGATCAACAATGTACGTTGATAAGGACTATTGAATATTTTTTGTAATCCTAACATATAGGTGCTTAATAAGGCTACCTAAACTTTTTTTTCCTATTTTATGTACAAGGATAAGATTTATTTAACTAATACTAGGTCACAAGAGAAGAAAATGAAAGTAACCAATTGAATATTAATTGAAAAGAATTTATAGGAAAGGATATTAATTGAGAACTAATGTTCAGAAGAACGTGAGGAAGGAAGTATAAAGTAATTAAATTTTATTATTTTAATCTTTTCTTATATCTTTTTACATTGTGTATAGGTGCATGAGATAAAATCAGAGCAAATTTTTATTGTTTCATTAAATTTATTTCTACTTAAACTCTTTAATGGTTTATAGCTGCTCAAGATTTTTTTTTTCTGGAATTGAAGAAAATTTAAGAATTGTTGTAATTCAAAGGTACTTAATTAAATTTTTTTTTCTGGAAAAAAATTTTGAAAGAGTTTATTCGGGACTATTGCACACGAAGAAGTTTGTTGCAAGGAAATTAAATTAAAAAAGAAATAAATACGAGTAAGGTGTTCGAGAATGTGTTGAACGAATGAACGAATTTGGTCGTTGTATTTAAAAACATGAATGCGATAGAAAGTTACGTCCTTTGTGTCTATCTAATCTAGAAGAATACGATATCATTAATATTGCAAACTTAAGGCCGTGACCAACATAAAATTTTCTGTTATGTGACTTTGAAGCAATGACCAATTTAAACAGGCGTTTCAGAGGAACATATTAACTCAGATGAACCTTGAAAGAGGGAATACGACTTATGTTAATGAGAATATAAGGCACGAGACATCGTTCAGGTAGAATTGAAGATAGCTAAAGGGCTTCGGTCTCTTTTTATGGACAAAGCAAATTTTCTATGAAAAATTCTGCAGTGCGATGTGCCTGACGAAAGTTTTTTTAAAAATTTGTTTTGATACTCGTACATATAAAGTTGTGTAAATCACTTTAAATTTGGGGTGAAGATTTATGTATTACTTTTAAATTTTATTAAGAGCCTAACCTCAATTCCATATAATTTAGAAAATAATTTCGAATAAGCCGAATTTAATCTTATTTTGGATCCCAATTTCTGAGAACAAATTCAAAATAAATCCTCTTGTACTTATTCTTAAAATAAAAAAATTTTATTTTTATTTAAGGAAAAAATTATTGGCCACAATTATAAGTTTAGTACATCTACCCAAAATCTACATAGTTTAAGTAAAAAGTTCTCTATATATAGTTTCTTAATAAAAAAAATAAATAAATTCAACAATTACATAAAATTTAGCCTTAAAGTATTTTAAATTTTCGAATAAAAAATTTTTCTTCGAAAAATTCCCAAAAAAAAAAACATAAAAAAATTTATTCTTTTCCCATTTTGTTTTTTTTTTTTAAATACAGTTACATTGAAAAAAGGATAAATTTAAATTTTTTTACATTATCCTTGAAATATTTTTATAATCTATATATTGGGAAAGTATCGATCCATGATTATTGTCCCATATATTATTCAGACAATATACTTGAAAATAAAACCCTTCAGGATATAAAAGATTACATTGAATATTATAAATTCTTAAAAAATAATGCTATTGAACACCTATAGAAAGCTATTTAATTCCTTTCCAAGAACAATTGTGTCGTCAAAACTAAAATATTCCAAAAACCGAGATGTCATTTATCTTTATATAGAAAGACTTTTTTTTTCTCTCTGTTAAACTTTGCTATGAATATGGGTGTAGGTTCATAACATCTTTTGGTATATGTATGGTATAATGTGAAGATAAAATTGCGCATTATCAAATTCTTACCACAATAATGTAAATTTAATGTAAGTATAGCTACATCGCTATATCGGTAGCTGTATATGCTATGTTTACGTTAAGAATTGCAGTTGATAGGAGCATATTTTTACTGCAGTTTCATTTAAGAACGAATGAATGAAAACATCAGAAATCATTATTCGAACAGAAAAGATGTCATGTAAAATAAAGTAGGTAATTGGAGTTTATATGTTGGAAATCTATTTGGCGTAAGCAGTTCTAAATCCCTAACAACAATGAATTCAATTATAGAATAAGGTATTATTTTGAGAACAGCTTCTTTTACAATTCAATGGGAACAACAGGCACAATTGCTTCCTTTACAATTCAATTAAAACAATCTACAAAATACTCTAGAACACTCAAACAGGAATAATGCTAGAAAACCCATCGAATATTTTCAAAAATTTTCCAAATTAATCAAATTACCTTACCCTAATTTTATTTTAATTTTATAAATTCGTATTTAGGTTCAATTCCCTTTGTCCATCTTTAATAATTTTTAAATTAAATTGGAATTAAAATTAAAAAAAAAAACACTTTATTGGAAAATTTCCGATAGCAATATTCTCATTTTAGCTTTAGAAACAATTAGGACATATATTATGTTCTCATATTTGTAATGTTTAAAATATTTTAAAATTTAATAATAAAGAAATTTTTATTTTATATTTTATTTTATTATATTTGTTTCATGAATATTTGAATATCATGAAAATAATTACGAAAATTATATTGTAATGTCAGTATTTGAAAATTATACGGCATTACACTGTAATTGTCATGAATTTTAGAATTATTTTTAAGGCAATTTGAAAGTTTAAAGAATTTTTACACCTGCAGTAAAATCTAAGACGGCCCGAAATGAAAATTAAACTGTTTTGTGCGATTAAGAAAAAATTATTAAAATTGAAATGAAAGAGCTAAATAATATTGAACAATATTATTGATCAAGACGAATCAGTCGACAATGAAAAGAATTTATTTGTATCTTTGTACATACCTGATATATTTAAAAAGTGTATCGCTATCACTAAAGTCAGCAACTCATATCGCAGTACGCAGTCAAAAAAACAAAACTGGCCGCTTTCATTTCGTTAGGATGTGATAATTCCACTATAAAAAATAACTCTCCTAATATACAACTTCTCCCTTTCGTGTTAGAAACGAGTAATTGTGTAGAATATAATCCAATCGCCTTAGAATCTAAAATAGTTACAACAAAATGTTAGAATCAAATTAATTGTTTTCATATCGTTAATTGAGGTTACGATAAAAATTCATTCTATGATTTTAAAATTTTTTTTACTATAATATTAAATTTTATTCCAGGATAACAAATAAAAGGATATTATATAATAACATGATAATTAGTATTTTAGTCAAATATGTTATTTAAATTTAGACATTTTTTTTTAAATAATTTAATTCACATGGGAAAAATTAATATTATATTCAATAATCAAAGGTTATAATATTTTGTTTTTTGTTCTTATATGGTTTTTGTTTTTGTTATAAAATACTATGATCCCTTTTAGCGTAGAAGCTAAAATTCATTATTAAATTCAATCGATAAATCGAATTTTTTTTTTTTAAATTTTCTAAAATTTTTAAATATTATTTTTTCATACCTTTAAATTGTAATATTCATTTATGGTGAGTGGGTAATCCTATTTCATATATCTCGTAAAATAATAGAAAATTAGCCCCGAAATTGGAAATTCGAATTAATTTTGTGTGTATTTAACTTAAACTAACCCAGTTGCACAATTCTAGTGCACAATATCTTATTTATTAATTATAGGTTTCCATAATGTATTTAAGAAAGTGTCAACTGACTCACATGCTTGATGGGAAAAAGGAGAACGATATCCATTGAAATACTTAATGCATGAGTTTGATATTTAAATTCTGCCCAAATATCAAATAAGCTTTCCCTTTTCTATATTTCAAGGTTCTTTCACTGCTTGCACTCTTCAGTAATTTTAATATTGCGCCCTCATAACCAGTGTAACTATATGGCAGGAGATATTACAAATCACATATTGACAACTAAAAAAACATAATCATCTTACGTAATTTTTTACTAAAATCATAAATTTAATGCAGAGTTTTGATTCTTAAATATGTTAGCCATAGTATACCGTGATATAACCAAGGAATAAAGGTATTTACAAAATAAACCTACACAATGGGTACAAAAAAACGCTTGCTTTACCTTGAATTCTAATTTGGAACTCACGAGTAAAAACCCAATGTGTTGCGCGAAAATGATCATCAATTCGGCGTCTATAATTTTTGTAACACAGTATCTAGTCGAAAGGAAGCTGGAAGCGAAATTACTCGAAAAGAAACGGAAACTATCAAATTGTTTTTAATTTCCGAAAAGTGGACATGTCCAGTTTAATATCTCTAATTGTTCCCGAAATAACATGCTAATATATGACATAATACAAATACCGATTTACCCTCTAAAATATTATCCAAAAAAGAAACAAATTAGAAAAAAAAAAATTTTTAAATGCGGATAATCAAATTTGTAACTCATAATGCAAGTGCTTATATAGCTAAATAGTTGTTAGGCATTTGTTTATCAGCATATTATACATATAAAAATTTAATTATTATTACTTTGAGGACATTATCTTATTTATTTATAATTTTAATTTAATTATGTTATGTATTCAAATAAATAATTAACATAATTTGCTCTACATATTCTATATACATACATAAATGAATATTACATATAGAAAAATAATTTTCCTTTTGTTATAAAAATTTTATTGAATTTATTTTTTTTTATTTAATAGCTAGCTAGTTATTACAAATTTAATATTCATATTTTAGACATGGTGGATATAGAAAATCTATTAAAAATAATTACCAGCTACACAAATTATTTATTATAAAAAATATTAAAATTGCATACCTTTAGGATAAAATATTACATCCTGTGTTGATTGCCATTTATTTTGTATAATAAAATTTTGCAATATTTAATTTTATACTAGAATTGATGATTTTTCATTAATTAGCATTATAATTAAGTATTTAGTCGCTTTATTTTACTAGTATTTTAATGTGATAACTAGGGATATAGGGATTATTGTTTATTAAATAGTCAAATTATATAGAATTAATTAATTAATATTAGAATTATATTTAAGGATAATTAAGGATTTTTTTTTCGATTAAGCAATGTGATTTAATGAATTTTTAAATCTCAAGGATTATTTAGTTTTAAAATTTAATAATGATTACAGTTTGCTTAAATAAGTTAATATAATATGGTTAATATTCTATTAAAATATTTTTAAACAGCATATATTCCACACAGAATATATAAAGCACATCTCTCACTATAAAGTGAAATCATTAGTAGTTTATTATATTAGTTAATCAGTTTATTATAAGATTATCAATTACAAAGTAAACGAGTTTCATTACAGATCACTCTTGAACACGTTTGCCATTTGTTACAGAATTTCTTTTTGGTTTTTGTCAGAAGATACGCAGCTGCAAAATTTGGTTGATTCATGTATTTGATTCTCAATTTTGTTTCAAAGACTGGCCTATCTTTTTGACCCAATTTTCTATAATAAAGCTGCAGGAATTTGTAAATTTCTTACAATTTTAATTTCTTAAATATTTTGTAATATTAACAGGGTCTAAATTTATCTAAAGTAATGATGAAATACTCAATTATTTGCAAAATTATGCATATAAACTATATAAAGTCCTGTAGAAAGAACCCTGTGTTTGCTTTTGAATTTAAATTTATTTTAATGTTAAAGTCAAAAGTTAAGATGAAAAAGTTTCTTTTAGTATAGAACAATCAAAATGCATTCACATTAAATTTGTATCCTTAATATCAGAAAAAAAGGAGAGCAAAAATCAACTTTATGAAAAAAAAAAACGAATCGCAACTTTTTGGAATATTTTTAACCTTTAAAGGATCAACTTAAAGTGTAAATATAATTACAATAAAAATAATTCTTAAGACTTAATGTTAAAAATCAACACTATTAACTGAACAATTAAAATTTAAAGGTGTAAAGCAATTGTTTTAAAAGTTTCCAAGGGTTTCTTCCTCTTTTTTTTTTTCGTTTTTGCTCATTTAAAACGCACCCCGCCACAATTTATTATTCACCCATTATTTTTTTTTCTGTTCACCTTCTAATCTTTTTACAATTTGCTGTTAATTTTTCGCTTTTTTAATCCTTTTTTCTTTTTTCTGATTTTGATTATTTTTTTTTGCGCCCTGTTGTGAATCCTTTATATTTTACAAGTTTCAGAAGAAGAACTTTATTTTTTAATGAGAAAACTTTACTCTTATTTTTCATAAGCATTTTGTGTAACATAGAAAATGACCTTAATTAGGTGATAGTGGATAAAGTAAATTTAAAACTTGGTGGTAAAAAAAATTTTTTTTCTTTATTTATTTTTAAAAATGTAAAGTTTATAGGTATATTATGTGAGAATATAAAATATTAAAATATATATATAAGAGTTGTGAAATTATGGTAAAAATTACGTAAAACAACATAAAAACTACTTTAATAAAAGTAGGTTCAAAAGGTTGATGCGAAAGGTTCAAGATTTAGAATTTTTATCAACAATTTCATGTAAAACGTAAAAAACTCGGTATTGTTTACGTAAAATGTAAAAAATCCAATAATTTCATGTAAAACGTAAAAAACTCAATATTGTTTACGTAAAATGTAAAAAATCCAATAATTTCTTGTAAGACGTAAAAAACTCAGTATTTTCATGTAAAACGTAAAATGCTCGATATTGTTTACATAAAATGGAAAAAATTCTATCATTTCATGTAAAATGTAAAAAACTCAACATTTTTAACTTAAAATAAAAAAAAAATTGATATTTTTATAAAAAATGTAATAAACTCAATATTGTTTACGTAAAATGTAAAAAATTCTATAATTTCATAGAAAACGTAAATAACTCAACGTTATTCATTAAAAACATAAAAAAGTAAGCATTTTGATGCAAAACGTAAGTAACCCAAAATTATTTACGTAAAATATAAAAAATTCAATAATTTCATCTAAAACGTAAAAACTCATCATTTTTCATTTAAAACTAAAAAAAACTGAGTATTTTCATGTAAAACGTAAAAAACTCGATATTGTTTACATAAAATATAAAAAATTCTATCATTTCATGCAAAACGTAAAAAACTCAACATTTTTAACTTCAAATTAAAAAAAAAATTAATGTTTTTATAAAGAACGTAAAAAACTCACTATTGTTTACGTAAAATGTAAAAAATTTAATAATTTCATCTAAATCGTAAAAAACTCTACATTTTTCATTTAAAATTAAAAAAAAAACTGAATATTTTGGTATAAAACGTAAAAAACTCAGTATTCTTTACTTAAAATGTAAAAAGCCAATAATTACATACAAAATGTAAAATACTCAACTTTTTGCATTTAAAATCAAGATTTCGCCTGCCATGTTGTACTAGAATATTTTAATTTTAAAAAATGAATGCCTTATTAAATAATATTTTTAGAAACGTCATTTTATATAACAATGATTAAATTTCACATAAAGTGGTTAAACATACTTTATAATACAAAATATTTTGATGTGGTTTCTTCATACACAATGTAGTATTAATATATATTATGTATTAATTGTGCAGTAGACATGAGTATGTTAACAATATAGAGCCATTTTTCTATTTCTCGTATTCTCAAGAGAAATTGTACATAATATAAATAATGATAGTTACAGTTAACAATATTGTTGGCAGTTTAAGATAAAAGTTTATTGTAGTTACTCTGGTGGTTAAAATTATAATTAAAATAATTTTCATTAAATATAAGTATATAACATTTAATTTTCATATATTATAATTAATGTCAATTAGTTTTTGCAATAAGTATATGAAATTTAAGAATATTAAATTAAATCAAATATATGTTTTAATAATTCAAGAATAATGCGGAAATAATGATATTTTGTGAGAATATGTCTGTGTATGTTAATGTTAGAATAATAATATTGTGGAGAATTTACAATGAAGTTGTACTATGATGCTAAGAGTTGAGAAATTTAATTCGTGTTTATTAAAAATCTAATTTATTTTGTATGTGAAAAATTTATTTTTTGCATATGTAAAAATGAGTTGTAGATCAGTAAGTAAATTGCTTGACTACCAGGTTTTCAAGTTCCTAAAATGACACGTTAACACGTTTCATGACTAAAATATAAGTGATGTAGTGTTTTTAGGAGAGTTTTTAATATTTAGACAAAGATTTGATAGCGGTTTTAAACTGAAACAAACAGAAATTATATTGAAAATTTCAAGGCCAATTAAGCTCAATTAAACTGTAAAAAATGAAGGGTTTTAAATTGAATGTCCAAAAATTGCTCCGACCCCTTGGCGTTCATTTAAATCTTAATGAAAACACTAAGTCTTAGTAGTTTTTGAACAATCATAGACTAAATTGAATCTTGTATTTTAAAAGATTCTATTTTCTGCTACATTTCTTTAAGTTTAAAGGATTTCATGTTTAAATTCGAACTTCTCTTATAAAACAAATTTGTTTGCATCTTGATTCAAAGCAAAAAATTTTCAGTTTTAAGATTTTCTTGATTTTGTTAAAATTTTGCTCCTCTTTTAAAGCATAAAGATTACCAAAATCAAAATTGTATTCATAATTATAAAAAAAAACTGAAAGCCAAAAATAATAACGACGTATAAAAAATAAAATATAAGTGAAAAACTAATTTCGATTTCCCCGCAAATAAAAACAAAAACCACAATAAACTAAAAATCAAATAAACACAATACAAAAGGATATTTTAAAGAAATAAGGGGACTAAAAACTAAAGAAAATTCCCTAGAAATATGCAAAAAAAAATTATTATGACTGAACTAAAATAAAAACTTTTTTAATACATACGCCATTTTTCAATTAAATTTAATGTTAACAAAATAAATAAATTCAAAAGAGAACCATAATGGTCATTTACAGGGTGGGTCTAAGAGAAAATACAATAATCACATTTGATTCAAGCAACAATTACTTGTGTTAAACATGAGTACTGTCTATGTTTTTTATTTACTGTCTGACTTATTTTTCTGCAAAAAGCATACTCGTATTTTCGATATAATTTCGAAAATCAAAAGATTTTCAAAGTATTCCGGGAATCTTTTACCATAAACTTCTATTCTTGATTTATTAGGAGCCTTATTACAATGTTCAGCAAGATTAATGTCACATTTATCGGTTAACAACATATTGTTTCATCATCTACAATCTATAAAGCCATATGAATTAGAAGTTGAAAAATGCCTCAGAATAATAATTTTGCATATTCTGACAGAGAATATTATAAACCAGGAAATAGGTGCACTTGATATTCTGAAAATTTGATATTTCAACAGGTATATTTGATATTTGGAGAATGTTCCAAGAATAATAAAAATATTCTAAAAAAATCTGCAAGCAACTTCAAAAATCTGAAAACTTGGACTCGTTATGGAAACATGGTCAAACATTTTTTATCTCTAAACTTATACCCTCATATACATTGTATTTAATGTTCGACATTATATTTCATATGATAGACTCAAGTGCTATTTAACACCCTTTATAACCAACAAAATTTATTTTTTTAATATTATAATAAAAATCACTCCCCCAAAAATGTGAATGAATTCTTTAAAATTATTATACTAAAATATTATTTTAAAAAAACAAAATCCATTTTTCCGAAATATCTTCTCTATATCATAAACTGAGTGCTATAATAAAATTCAATAGTTAAAAGAGAAAAAACTAAAAATAAAATTAAACTTTTTAAATTGCTATTGTTTTTTTATTCTGTTTGAAGGCTATCCTCGTATAATTGGAATTTTCGATATAAAAAAAATCTTCTTTTTTAAATAAAGAAATTTAAAAATGGGCTTGAAATACTTAAACACTTAATTTTCAAAGTTTTTATAATTTGAAAAGCATAAATGTTTATTGTGAAAGCTTTTCTGATTATATTATAGTAAGAGAAACACAGGCTTTGTCTTCACATTTTCATGTGAATGCAAAACTAATATTGTGTTTTTCGCCAAATCATCTTTAAATTTGTATTTACAGGCTCTGATTATCAAACGAAATGAAAAATTCTTAAATAATTGACAATATTTTGAATAAAAATATTTGGACCCCATTTTTTTTTGTTGGAGCAAAAGTAATAAATTTATTCTTGAATTTAAGCTTCAATCAATAGCTCACAATTTAAAAATCATCTTCAAGATGATACCAAATTTAATTCAAGGACTTTCTTCTTTAAAAATTAAATTTGTGAACGAACGAGTGAACGTTCACTTGATACAGACGAAAATTTTGTACTTAAAACTGATACCAAAATCATCTCATTTTGCAGAATGTAGAGGTGGTATATACATACATACACAGATAGATGTTATAGAATTCTTATGTAGATCTGTAAAATTATTATTAAAAATAAAAGTTTTGATAATTGAATAATTGAATTATAAAACAAAGTGACACTAAAATAATTTATTAAAATAATTAAAAAAAAAAAATATTTTTATTCTGTACTTTGCAAATAATATAGAAAATTTTTCGAAAATTAGCTAAAAATTATTTTAGATGGTTAAGGTATAATATTCAAGTAGAATATTACATTATCTTCATCACATCTTCAGCCCGTCTTTAAAATGATTTTTTAAGAAGAAATTTGCGAAAAATATTTTATTGGCACATTATTTAATTACAAAAAAATTAAATGTGGTCTTCAATATTCCAATTTTTTCATGATTTTTGTCATAATTCCAATTTAAGAGAGTGAATTATTCCATATATGCTTTAATTCCAGACTTTCTGGCAAAAAATCAGTTTATAGTTCAAACCTCATTTGCATCTCAATTTTTTAGTTCTCTAATAGAGAAAACAGAGACAGAATATATTGTAGCTCTCGAAATTAAAAAACAAAATTTTTCTGAACTATGTTTATGTCATATACCATCCCAAAATATTTAAATCAGTCATTTAGGTAAGATGATTCAAAGTTGAAGGCAATATTCTAATATTTTTGTGAAAAGCTAGACGATTCCAAACTGCGAATTAAAGATTAATAAATAAATAACTGAGGTATCAGATCAAAAAAGTGAGAATTAAAAATTGAGACATCTTTAGTAGAGAAAATGAGAATTCTAATTTCATATTTTGTTCTGAAATTAGGCCTCTCGACTAATAGGGTGGAGAGTTTGGATAAAAAGACTGAAGCGAACGTGACTTCTATGCCTTCCTTCACGAAATGTAGAAACAGTAACACGATTTAAGAGTTTATAACCATCCAGGTGGATTTTAGGTTCGGTTAAAATCCGTCACTATTGATAGGTCTGGTGACAATTTGTGTCTCTCCAGTAGAGAAAGTGAAGCCGAGCTTAATAAAGAGGCTCTAAAGAGAATAAACCGATTTACATTTCGTTTACATTTTGGAAAGCTTTTAAAGTAAAAATTTTCCAAAATTGTGCTACTTTAAAATCTTAAATTTTCCTGAACCTCAATTTTCAACTGCTTATAGCTTTAATTTTTTTAATAAAATTTAAAATTAGAAAACAAAAAATAAAAATAAGGAAAAAAACAAAATTGATATTGAATTCGCGTTAATTAAAGCGAAGATTTTCTTGGATTTCTTTTTAAATGTTTTTGTAGTTCTTTCAGCTAGGAAGGAATGAAAATTTTTTCAAATATACTCAAAAATATAAAATCAAAGGAAAATTTTTGTTTATAAGGAATAACTGTTTTTTTTTTTTATATTTGTGTACTTTTGTATATTTTGTTTGTTTATTTATTTTCCAATTTTCTTTATTTTTGTCCTTTTTCTCAGCTTTTCATTCATTTCTTTTTTTTTTTTGGAAATTCAATTAACATTTCTTCGAATCAATGAATCTTTTATTCTTTGTTCTTTTAAATTTTTATTTGTATAAAATGAAAACTTAATAATTTTTCTCTCTCTCTCTCTCTCTTAATAAAATACGAAGGGAGGGAGTGATTTAAAAAATAAAAGAACATCGTAACGAAGAAAGCAAGAAAGGATTAAAATCATAAGAAAATATAAGGTAAAAATTATTACCTTATTTTTCCAAGAAAACGACTTTCCTTTCCTTTTTCTTCTTTTTCTACTGTTTCTTTGTTTACAAGCAAAAATTTTTTGATTAACATTCAAAGGATTCTATATAAAGCATAAGAAGTAGAAGAAGAGGAAAAGTGGATAATTTTTATTTTATTTATTTTTTTGTTATTTTATCTTTTGTTTTAAATTTTCAGATAAATAAATAAATGCAAAATAAATTTAGATTAAAATAAATAAAAATGGAAAAAGCACAAATTAAAATTATAATTTAAAAATTTTTTAATAATATTTTTCCATTTTTGGAATGATGAGGAATTGAAAGTGAGCGTGATGGAACAAATTATTTTCCTACATTTTAATTTAAAATAGCAGATTATAATTGTGAACTTATACCAAAACTTATATCGCAAATTGAAATTGGTTAATTATAATCGAATAATTAAATAATATTATGTACAAAACAAATGTACACTAAGTCCTCGAGATATGACATTTCGAGTTACGATATGATATAAATTTGAACCATTTCTATTCGGCTTGCAAATTTTTACTCTGGAACCAAAAACGTCTCATTTCGAGGACTTAATGTATATATATATGTAGCGTATATATTTCAAATATAGATATGAAATAAAGCTCACTATAATCTATGGATTTCATTTAAACAACTTGAAAATCCAAAACCTCCTTCTGATAAGCTACAAATGTATAATTGCATAGCCTATGTTAAATAATCTTGATTCCTAATTTTTCTGCATTAAAAAGAAATTTTTTAAATTTTATTAAAAAAATTTAAAAAAAATTACGTATACAACGAAAATTTTAATCCAAAAATTGTATATGTTGGCGCTCTTTTTCAAAATGTTACATAAGAAGAAATGCTACGATAGATTCATTCAATATAATGGGAATGAATGAAGCTGTTGAAAGGTACATTCACGGCAAATATCTTGCCATCATTGATATAAAGTAAGAATAGTAATTACTGTTCCTAAAATTACTAGAGGTTCGACACTAGCAATAACAATTTATGCAATACTCTCGCATCACTTATTACGCATCCAAACTTCTCTAGATTTCAATTACGCACTTCTCTATCTTACATTACTCGCATCCAAAGAAATCTTAAAATTTATTTTTACTATAAATACCAGTGAATTCTATGTGAATACGAAAATTAAATTTAATAATTATAAAATTAATCATTAACTACATTATATATTTGTAAATTTTAAAAATGGGGGAGAAAATTAAATACTCTAAATACACCTAAAAAAACCCATCGGTCTTTGTAAATTTTAGCGGTCAAATAATCAATTAAACTAATATTTATAAAATGAAATAATTAAAATAAATATTTCTCAAATTTCAATAAAAAAAACTTAATAAAAAATGCACACGCAATAACTGACCCTCCGTAAACTTATTTTATTTGAGCAGGATTGTAACATAACCCCACTTTTTCATTGCAATAAAACACCGCATAAGAATTGCATTAAATTACAATCAAATGAAATCCAATGCTTTTCAAAAAGGAGAAACAAAAATAAAATTAAAATAAAAGTTAAAGAGTAAATAAAGCTTTCAGATCTAATCCCTAGATTTTGTCTCTAAATACTTAAGTAAATAAAATTAAAGAAAACACAAAAAAAAAACAAAACCATCATTATAAAAATTCTCATAAAAAATCGAATAAAATAGATTTAGAAATTGTACTGCATGTGACCTGATTATGTTGATGCGTCACGTTCAACAGTTTGTTTTTATTTCCAAAGATTTTTATAAAAAAAATAAAATATCGAAAGGTTTTCTCTTCTCGCCTCTCAAACTTCTTTATTCTAATCGAAAACTTCCGACCACGACCAGTATATAAAATTCACTCTAATATTTTTATGTTGATTATATAGACTTGTTTGTTCTCATTCTTTGAAAATATTCTTAAATAAAAAATAAACAAAAATAAAATAATACTCTTTTTTTTTTTACGATCAAATGAAATTGCGTGAGAAGAAATAAAATAAAAACTTCCCTAAAGTAAACTATATAGGGAAGAAGTTATGAAATTGTGGATGACATTGCAGAACGAGGTAAAAGGAAATTTTTATATCGAGAAGGATTTTTGTTTTTGCACACATATAAACTTACTTAAACACTCAATCGTAATATCTATGAGAGTTTATGCATAGAATCACGTAAAAATAATTTAAGACTATTAATATTATATGTTAGCGGGTATTTTGTGGTCTCATCATCATCAAAATTGAGTATAAAATGTATTTATGTAAATATAAAATACATGACAATGTATTTTTATTTAGAACACATAAAAATTTGTTCTGTTCCCCCATAATACACGAAGATAACTAAATTATAAAAAATGGGTTTTAAAATGATCGAAGTTTTTTTTTTCATTTTAATAACATTTTAATGGGAATATAAGAAATTGTGCCTTATTAAAAGTAATTTTATAAAATTTTCAGAATTTAAAATTCTGAAAAATATTCTGTTTTTTAAGTATACCGTAGCCATTCCTCTATTCGTTCGTATCTCCATTTACAAAACGTTTACATTCTTTTAGAAAACAGGAGTTTTACACACAGATATTAATTATAAAATAAGATCATGCGTATTTATGCTCTTTTAAACAAATATCAACTAGTTCGAACAGCTTGTTAATATTTCTTTTGAATTGCCCCTAAAAGTATGCAGCAAGAGAATGCTATCATCAAGCAAAACATCATTTTCTCTCTTTAAAAAAAAAAGAGGTTTCTCTAAATGACTTATATTGAGTTTTTAACTGAAATTAGAATTAAAAATCATCTTTAATCTATAATAATACATGTGATTGCATATTCTGTAATTCATAGTAGCGTATTGTCCTGTAAGAAAATTACTCAATATTTTGCATAGTTAGGAAAATTTACTTAAAATTACTTACAGGCAAATTAAAGATAAAAATCATTTTGTTATCAATGTCTTCAAATCTCCAATGAACAAAGGGTATGTATATCCAAATGCAATAATAAAAATTATATAGAACTAATTATTTAAATTAAAGTTAAATTTGTTCAATTATCTGGCAATAAAAATTATTAATAATTTATTGGTCACATAAATCAAATTATAAGTTGATTACTTAAATTACTTTTTATTATTTTTACTTCGTTTACACAATAATCACAATAATATCGTAAATAATTTGATTAAACATTGTATAACAATGATTATTGCATTTTAATAATTTTTCTATTTTATATTGTGACCCATTCACAATATTATTCTGCAACTCTATCAATGTAGAATAACTTTTCCGCACTTAACGACTGTTCATTGTTTTATTATCCTTATAATTTTTTTATAGTTTCTTATAAGTTCATATTTGTTTTTATGTTTGAATTTTTGACTTGCATGACAGTTTATGATGGCAAATAACTTTAATTTGTTGACATTTTTGTTATTTTTACAAATTTCTCATTTCTTGTATATTGTACTTTGTTTCAATATTATTAAAAAATTTTCTTTATCATAAGTACCTATTAATTTTAATGAAATTGTTATTGAAAAATTTTTTATATAAGCATAAAATAGAAATAATAAAAATTTTTTAGAAATTTGAACTTTTAAGAGGGCTACTTGGAGTAATTTGCATAATATGATAGTACGAAACAAAAATTTAGAAAGTTAATTAAAAATATCAGATAACCTAGATTTTCGATCAAATTCCACAAATTAGGGAAGAATGGGAAAACGATACGAATTTAGCCTTATTACCACCCAAGATGTGTAGAAAAAATTTAAAAAAATCATTTATACCCAAAGTACCAGTACTAGAAAAACCTAAATTTTTGAAGGAACCCTGATAATCTTCCATAAATTCATATTTCCAAATATAATGGGATTTAGATAGTACCAAGCCAGGCAAAACGATTTCTTAATACATGCTGCATCTGCTCCTCCTCTTCCAGACAAAATGAAATGCAAACAATGCCGAATCTTGCCATGACATAGTTGAAGCAAAAAAGAACAATTTTGTCATTTCAACTTTCAATTTTCATTTGACAACTATGTATCCTGTAAAATGGAAATTCAAATTAATAAGACCCAGTATACGTATCCTGTTAATATGTCCAAAAGTATATAAAGAAACTTTATTAGAAAGAAAAATTGCATGCGTTTTTCTTATTAAACTTGCATGATAAGGTAAATAATTTTATTTTACAGGTAAATGACATTTAAATACTTGATTATTACTTTTACTTAATCATATACATATACTAACATGTTATACTTATACAAACAAACATATCAACTGTAGTACCCACACTGCGTGTCTAAGCCTAAATTTCAAAATTAATGCATTTCTTTTATGAAAATTAGTTAAAATAAAACAACGTTAGGTCTACAAGCATTGAAAAGAGGTTTATTATTTTTTACTTATAAAATGTTGACATTTTCTTATTTGCTTTTTTAAAATAAAAAGTTTTTTCAATTTATGCAAAAAATATAAAAAATTTTCTTGTAATTGAACTCACTATAATAAAAATTTTTCCCACAGTTTTTTTGTTGAATGTAATACAGAAAATTATGGTATAGGCACACAATGTTATTCTGTAATTATGTAAATCGATTGCAATTTAAAAAAAAAAAAAAACAAAAAAAATGTGACAATAAAAAATTATTAGGTTGACCTGAATTGATTTATTGCACATTTATATTGAAGGAGATTTCCAGGAACACATTAAAAACTATAAAAAATAATAATAAAAGTGAAATTATAGCTCAACACGCAAGAATATATAAGACCACTGAATAAACTCCAATATTTGATAAGGAAAAATGGTACAAACTTTAAATGATCTTAAAATATTTAGTAATAAATTTACAATCGTGAAAGTTAAAATTTAATTAATGACTAGTTCCTTAATAAATAAAGTGTTAATTATTAAAATTGCAGTAACAAAAAAAATAATTTTAATAATGAATGTATGAATTAAAAATTTAAAAATGTTAAAAAAATTGCTCTAATGTTAAATTATTTTTATTCGAATTTACTGGCAACACTAAAATCACTGTTATAACTTTTAATTCTAGCAAGGTAATTTACTATTGTAATATTTATTAGAGCTAGGGATTGTTTGATAACAAAATGGCAGCATTAATCTAATAAAATACACAAGAGTAAGGTTAGAGAACTTAAATTCATTCTAAATTTTGTGACGTAAAATTAAAACAGCAATTTACTTTGAATTTCGTTCATTCGTGAATATCACCATTAAGAATTTATCTTAAATTCAAAAGAATTAAGTGCTCATTGAAAAATCTTCACTAGAGCTTTGACATTTTTATCAATTTTGTTGTACAATATACAGTTAAACTTCTCTATATCGTACTCTATATAAGACGAACTTTTCTTTAACTCAAACTACATATTTTTGATCAATTCTCGAATACCTTTCTAGTTCTTATTCGAACATTTGCGGAGTTCGAGACATAAAAATTATACTGTATTTTATATTTTTCTATAATATTTGACCCCGAATTGTTATTTCAGAAAAGATTTTGAAATTACAGAAAAATCACTTGTAATTTAATAAATATTGTCATAGCACCTGAAAAATTTTAAATTCATTTTTAAAAATATTTAATTTACTAGATTTTGATTTTATCTAAATGGAAAAAAAAAATTTATTTGGTTATCAATCTCTAAAATGAAAATTCAAGCTCCCAATTACAAAATTAAAATAAACATTCAAAGCAATAATTGTAATCAAATTTGAAAATTGAAAAGTTGGAAAGAGTGTCACACTTCAAAAACTATTTTTAAAAATATTAAAATGGGAAAATTTTATACACCGAAAAAAAAAAAAACAAATTTTTACACATCAACAATTTGTTGAAAACTATAAAAGGCTTATAATTGGTGTCCCAAAGTCAGTTGGGTGAAACTGAAACTTTTATCGCTTTGCTTTTTTTTCTCTTCTATTTTTTATTTACTATTATTTTCTAAGCAGAGAACCCTTTGTTGACATGGAACTTTCATAAAACTAATAAAAAAGTTTTTTTTTTTTTTTTCAACAACAAGAAGCACAAAAAAAAATTCTAACAATGTTTTTTTTTGTCTGTTTACTTTTTCTATCATTTTTTTTAATCCTTTTTTAATCGGAGCTATTTTTGTTTCCGTTGTGAAATCTATGGTTTTTTAACATATTGTTTTTTTTTTTTGTTTTTTTTTACGTAAGTTTTAATTGGTAAATAAAGTTGTGTCTGTTATCAATTTTGGTTTCTCTAGAAATACAAAATATTCATTTATCATTCTCTTCTTTTGTTGTTGTTGTTGTTGTTGTTGTTGTAAAAGGATATGAAAAAGTAATATTTTTTGTCGGGTCTGATTTGGAAATTTATTGAAATTTAAAGGTTAAAAATAGTTTGTCTCCATTGCCAGATTTTAAATTTTTTACATGTGATAATTTCAATAGTTTTTTACGATATTAGGGTATTGAAACTGAGATTTGAGTTCAATTAGTATTTAATAAATTTCAACGTTTAATTTATAAATTAACCTAGGGTAATGTGGTAAAGATATGAAGTGCATACTTCACAGTTTTCTCCTTATTTCGAATACTACATTGCAATCTTTATTTTGTAGCATTCATTATTGTAGCGTTCTCATTTTATTCATCTACTTACGCAATATTACTGCTCAATAGTTAATATTAGTTTTCTCTAGGGGATACGAGAGAAAAATTATAATCGTAATAGATTTCTCACTTTAGAGAAAATTTTACTAAAAATAAAATTTATTATGCTGATTGAGTTTTACTTATGAACTTGTTGATAAGCTTTATTTAACAAAAGGCTGTTGAAATCAAAGGTAAGTTGGACAATTAATGTAGCAGAAGAAAGTTCTACAGTAGCAGAAGAGAAGAAACCAATCATAAAAAGAAAAAAATCGAGATATAAAATAGAATTTGCAGAAGCTAATTTATTTTTTTTTTAAACTCCCATGCCAGAACTAAGCTTAAAATTAAAGCTCAGCTTACAGAAATGCCAGATGTTCTAAAATTGGGACGACAAGTTTAATGTTACGGCACATAAAAAGTTAAAGGTTTTTAAAACACTAAAAAATTAAAAAATTCAAATTTTTCAAAATTTAATGTCTTACATAATTTCAGAAATTTGCAAAGATTATATCAGATGTAAATTTTTAAGAAAAAACTCTTGTTCTTAATTTTCGAAATCATATTTCATGCCTCTATTTGTCACAGGAACAGAGTGATATTGAAAATTGAATTAAACCGGTTGAATTTCCGAATCTATTACACTGTTTCCGAACCTATTGAACAGATTGAGCCTATTGAACAGAACCTATTAATCTGTAAACATTGTCAAATTGAGATATTTCATCATAATATGAAATATATTTTTTCAACATTTTATTCTTTAAAACAGCCTTGTAATTTAATTCCATTAAAACATGTAATATCGCTTTTGTATACAAATTTGTAGATTTCAGATAATATAGAAACATTTCTCTAGCACCATATCTCACACGTATTTAACTGGATTTAATTATAATATAGAACTTACATTGATTGGTTGTTAACATTGTCATGTTTAATTCAAATTGTTCTTTAGCCATATAGTGGTATTATACACCACATTAACAAAAATCTTATAAGATAACATCGACTTAATGTACAATCCTCCAAAATTCTTTCTTGTAATTAGTTGTTATTTACCAAAGTTCTTACGGTGCCTCATTAATAAAAATTTTTTATTTATTCACCTGATTTTTTCTTAATATTCTTATGTTAATCATGTAATCCATGTTTCCCTATAACGGAAAAAATATTCATTTTATTTTTTGGCCTTCACGATGCTCTACATATTATTTACATATTCTTATATACAGTCCTATAAAAATATTTATTTTTCCTTAACTCATTCACAAACTACGTCCTACCTATATTATAAAAAAATTTTTTTTAATTAACTTGATTAAATTCGTTTTTGATACAGGCATATTTTTTTATTCCGAAATAATCTCATTACACTTTTTTATTAATTTCAATTTTCAATTTAACCTTTTGTATTATCGTATATAATTTCAATTGGACATACAACCGAATTATTACAATTGTATTCATTAACAAAATCCAATGAAGAATGAAAAGAAAAAAATGAAAACAAACAAAAGGCAATAAATACAAAAATAAAATTTTTTAAATTTAAAAAAAAAAAAAATCTAGTAAATCGGTTTCTATATCTCAATCCGGTTCACGACTGAAAATTAATTCAATTTTAATTATTGTCATCCGCACTGCACAGCACTATGTGTTTTGTGAATTCGCACAGCGTGAATAAAATCAATAAACAACAGTAAAGACAAAGTTTCCAAAAATGAAAAACAAAAATAACGGGAATTTAAATTTTTTTTCCTCTTTGGTATTTTTTGGTACCAGAACCAAAACCAATGCAAACATAATGATAAAGAGACCAAAATATATTCAAAAACTTCAATTTAAACTATTAAAGACCCATAGGTTCTTTTTGCATAAACATTATTGCATTTAGATTTGTAATCGCATGTATTTGGGGTGGGAAAGATCATGGGACAAAATCGGAATCAATTGTTTTTATTGGAAAAATATTTTTGTTTTCATAAAATTTTTTCATTTTTTAATTTCTTACGGAAAATTACATTTTCCGGATTTTCATCTGGATTATTTTATAACAACATAATATGTTTATATACACAGAGATATTGTGAGATATTGTGGCAGTCTATGTATATAAAATTATTGTGTCGCATATTTCTATAAATTGGTGCAATATTTGAATCTCCGTAATAACCTTCGTATTATACAAACCAATTAAAAATCAATTTTTGGTCCAGTTATCCTTTTAAAGATTATGTAACTCTATACTGACTTAGTGGAGCAGGAAAATTACTTTAAAAAAAAAAGTTGTTTTAAAAATTAAAAACTTTTTTAATTGAATTTAAAAGGACTAATTTAAAACTTATTTAAGAAAAATTGCAATAATAGTTTTA
This sequence comes from Condylostylus longicornis, assembly GCF_029603195.1. Classification (NCBI taxonomy): domain Eukaryota; kingdom Metazoa; phylum Arthropoda; class Insecta; order Diptera; family Dolichopodidae; genus Condylostylus; species Condylostylus longicornis. Next base: position 6,667,445 of record NW_026577982.1, read on the forward strand.
TTAAAAGTGCATCTTCATATTCAGAGGAGAAGATATTAAGGTATCGGGATAATATTATTAAAATGTCACCGATTTCTTTATTATTTCTTGAAAATTTTCATTGGAATTCACCACGTTTATATAGGTAACTATTATATACTTTAAATTTAAAAATTTTTTTTAGAAATTGGAGCGCATTGTATGAGGAATTATGTAGATTGTTAATTCTGTTACTACTGAATACCGCAATACTTGATCCCTAGATACTTCATTTATAGACTATCATACATTCTGATTACATATTACTCTTCATTTTTAATATTTAAAAATATGATTAAGCAATTCTTTAGAGTAATAAGGCCTCATGAAGGAAAAACTACAAGAGATTCGACAATTATAATGCGACAAATATAAGGGTAAAAATTATAGCAACTTTTAGGTGATTTTTAAGGAGACTCTTAATATTCTGAAATATGTATTTACTGTCAACAATGCTTTTTGCGATAATGTCTTCATTAATGGGTCATTTATAGCAAAGAGAATGTTTTTTTTTTCTGTATGCCCCTAAAATTTGTTCTCCAATACGTTACAAATTAAATATACACATATATTTATTTGAATTAATAAATATCATTCTAGATCTGTTAACTTTTCCAAAGCTTTTGAGTTAATAAATATCCTGACTCTATGATTAAAATTAAATGCAAACAAGTCAGCGGTTAGACTAACTTTTACACGATTTTATTTCGGTTCTGGGCCTTTGATAGTTGGGCATAAGAAATTATTAGAAGTTATTATATAATATAATTAATAATTTCTCATTTTTACTAGGTTAAATAGTTTTCGAAATTATATTTACATATTAAAATCACCGCCCCTCCCCCCCTCCAGCGGTTAATCTCAATCATCTAAATGCAAAAATATATAGCAAAAATTTATATTCGAAAAATTCCGACTTTATTGATTCAATTCTTTTACTTTTTTTTTATTTTTTGAAGGGTTCGCCTGATTATGAAAATTTAAATAGCTTCTACATAATATTGATTGTTTCCACATAAATTCTAAGCGGAATAAATTAATATTAGTTACCAATAAATTGCTCATATTTCATAAATGATTCTACGAGTATAAGCTAAAAATATTCTTTCAAATTTGAATTTCATATCGCATGTAAGTATATATAAGATGGTGGTATATAAGTAATTGAATAGCTTCTCATATTTACAATTTACATTATTTTTATGTTGCTACTTTAATTTTATTATATAATATGTAAGAGTCTATGTCATCCTTTAATTTAACGCTTATTATACACACACTTATATAAGAGCTTTACACATTTACAAAAAAAAAAATGCAAATAAATTCCCGTATAAACAACTATGTTAACACATACATACACATACATATAAGTAATATTTATATAGAATAAATTTGTATATACTCATATACATATTTCATAAGAAGGGTAAAAATATTTTCCTGCATGTCGTTTTACTAAACATGCACTTTCATTAAAAAAATTATAATAATAACCATACATTATTATTTTCCTCCCCCCTTCCACAAAAAAATTTCCCAATCTTGATTTTACTTATCATAATAAAATAGCATACTAAATAGTTCCTTCTTAAAATTCCCCTTTATATTATACAAGTAGTAACACATGTATATAAATTCTATACCCCCAATTTCATAATTTTTAGCTCTTCAACATAATAGAAATAATTCTAAAAAAAAAAAAAAAACTTTCAATTTTTTATTTTGTTGATTTAAATCTGACTGTCCGCCTGAAACTTCAATCAACTCCTTCAATTGTTTACTCTATTATTCTTCTATATCGTAATTTTAGAAATTTTTTTTTCTACCACACGACAAAGTCGTTTAATCTAAAATTTTAGCAATTTACGGTAATAAATATTTTGTACCATCTATCCAACTTCCTAATTATTAGCCAATAAATTTTCTAAAATTTCACTTTTTTTCCTTTGACACTATTGGTCAAAAATTCCTCCTAAATATATGCAATTGTAATATGGTAACAATTGAATTATTTTAATAGAACATCGGGAGGTTTACTCTGAGTGTGAAAGTTATAGCCACAATTATCACAAAATCACAGTTCGATATTATTGTTGTTAACACAAACCATTTCATACAAGTAATTCGTGTCTATAATAGAATTTTTAAAATTTTTACGATTAACATCCCTATTACCGAGTGATTCCATACTCAGAATAAACCCCAATGTTTCAATCCCCTCTATTATGAACATCGGTATCGGCCGATATATTATCGGCAGTTCTCATCGGTTTTGGGTTTCTTCTGTATTATGAACCGATACCGATAAAAATATTTCAACCGATTAAAAGAAGCTTTTTCATACAAATTTTTGTTTTTGTAAATTGGAGAAAATGTTTTTTTTTCTAATGACATTTGTTTTCTTTCAAAAGTTATTTTCAAAAAATTTTTAAAACTATTTTGAATTTGGTTTTGATGTGCTAAAAAGTTGTAGTAAGAAAATTATTTTCTGTTAAATTTGTAAAATAAAAGTATACATATATCGGGAAAATGTCACGTGCATTATATTTTGAAAGTGAAGAAACGCAAGCTATTCAAAGACGACATATAAGAGATTCAACTAATCCATTGGATTTAGACAACAAAATGTATGTTTATGTACCTATTTTATTTTATTATTTATATAATATGTACACATTTTTTAGGTTTATCCAGAATTTCAGATTATCATTCCTTGCCAGGTTTAAGTCCTCTTCCATTTTTTCTACTAACCGCGCAATTTGTTTTTTGTTGCTTACGATTTTACTCCTAAATAAAATATATGAATAACATTTTGAAAGAAAATAATTTAGAAAAAATGCTTACATTTTAAAAAAGCAATTAATTACACCAGTTTCCTTGATAAAATAAAGATTTTACAAAAAAAAAATCTGTCGTCTAAAAATTTGTACCCGCTTTTAAATCGGTGAAAACCCGACAATTTATCGTTTTCATAATACCAGCTAATACGTTTCCTATACAGGGAAAAAAAGCTTTCCCGACTCCGATAAAATTTACCGATAAACAATGTTGGTAATACAAACACAAAATTTTGCCGATAAATTATCGTTTATCGGCCGATACCGATATACATAATAGAGAGGAATATTTCCTATACCTACACAAACACAAATTGCGATTTTACATTTTTTAAAGGAAATGTGCTATTTTACAAACTATGAATTTTTTCACTCATTCTCTTCTTAACATTGAATAACTGTATATAAGCACATATAAAAGGGAAAGAACCAAATCTATAAATTTCTTAAAAAAAATCAAAACTTTTGACAATGTTCATGTAGCTATCATTAAAGTTTAGGAATTTGTTGTGTGTTCATTTACAAGGCATAACAAAATTTCAATAAATTTAAAAAAATTCTTAAAAGATTGGTTGCGTGTCGGAATTTTTTTTTTATCAAAAATAATTTTTATTTAGTTTAACTCATTATGGTTAATGGGAGATGCTAGATTAGAAAGGCAATGTTACAAAAAAATTACGGAAATTTTTTAAAGTATCTTCCTACATACGAGTGAATTTTATAATTTTTCTTTAAATAACTGAGCATCGGAATACAGAATATTTACAAGCGAATTGAAAAAGGGGGGAATTTATATTTATGGGTTTCTTTGAGGAAGGGGGAGTTGTCATTCTTATCACTTGTGGGTTTTTTAATTATTTTTGGTTATGATATTAAAATATTCGACTAAGTTACATTTTATTTTTGATTATTTTGCCAAAATTGTGATTTTTCTTCCAACAATATAATTGATTTTTGCAACGTAATGACAATTAGCGATAACCATTAAATTTACGATAAATTAGCAACAAGGGGGAGGGGGGCTTCTTGTTATTAATTGTTACATTTTTTTACATGTAAAAACTAAACCTTCTATCTACAAAGTAAATAACTCACCTAATGTTAAATATTGCTTATTATAAATGATAAAACGTGGGTTGAAACATTTTTAGAACGCTTCCAAATCTCAAATTCCCCCATTATGATCAAAAATTTTGCAATCGTTAATGTGTTCTGAGAAAATTATAAATATTCTTTACACCATTCCAAAATTTATATTGAGTTCAAATTATTGTTTATTAAAATAAGAATTTCTTATGAAATTTCCAGGGAAACATCAAAAATTTCCTACGAACAAGTTTGCAAAAGAAGAAAAAATTTGCAAAATAACTTAAATATTTTATTTTTGGAATTCAAATTTGATTTAAGAAACAACATGAATTATTTGCAATGCTGTGCATGATTAAATTTATAAAAGTAACTAAAATTAAACACAATTTTTATGGTAAATAATTAAGAAATTATTTTATTTATAGAATTGAATGTCAACACTGTTGTAAGGATACCATTTAACTGGAAGTTTTTATTTGAAACAGAAATATCAAAGTAGCATATATGTATAAAAATGCTGTATGACTGCCTCAAAAGAAATATGAATTCAAGGTGAAGAAAATAAACTCAATATGGTAAAACTTATAAGGGAGAGTTACAGCTCACATTTTCTACTTTAATTTTTATCTTAGATCAAACAACTTTATCCTGACTCTTTTCATTGAGTTTTCATATAAAATATTTGAATGACCTATATCAATTCTCGTTGGTAATTGTGAAACAATATACTATTCGTTGAGAGCCATTATTAACGCAGGACGAATTTTTGAAAAAGAGTCAAGAACGCGTACAAAAATTATAAAGATTTTCGCTATCTTTTAATTTATATGCTCATAGCAATCTTTACTGTCTTTTTTCAATCTTATTACTCAGGTTTATTGGAATATTGCACCTCGCGATACTGATTTTTCGAAAAGTTTGCTGCATCTTAAGCCTTTTAAGCCCAATTTTCAAAAATATCTCTGAAAAAAAATATTGTAGAAGGTGTTAATCCAACTGCAAAATCTCATATACAATATCAGAGTTCTTATCCTTCTTTTATCGAAAATAAATAATCGTAATAATATCATAATCGTAAAAACAATGGAGCAAGTGAAATTTCTTTGTAAACGACAAAACTTACTTAAATCTGGAACTCATTTTATTTTAGTTTTTATCTTAAATCAACTCTTATGCAATATCATAACCAATTAAAAGATAATAGAGCTTGTTGTTTTCAATTCAAGAACAGATACAAAAGTAGACGCGCACTATACCACAATATTCTTAAAAGCACTTACACAATATTAGAATACAATTTCTGTTAATAACCACACTCAATAATTATTATAATCTAATAATCACTTCGTGTCACCAACTGTACCACATAGATAAAATTGTAAATCGTTTTAATAACCAAAAATAAACAAGATTTAAAATGACAATAAACTGTTATAATGACATTAATGTATGATAATAAAAGCTAGTTTACACATTAACGCATATTATTACATTTTATTCACATACACTACCACACGTAATAAATACATAGAAACTATTCACTGCATTCCGTTCAATATAAGAGAAGCCTATGTCTTTCGATTAGTAGGCAGACACACACAAACTAACTAGATAATAACACAATTTAATTTATAGTGTGTAGTCCGGTTTGGTAAATTTTAATTTTTAATTTCTCTCGAATATCCTAAAATCATTTTTCAAATATCCTTATAATATCCTTTCTCTTTTAATAAACTTATAAAATTTACACGTAAATTTCCAAATTCATTCAAAATATTCTTTAAATTTTATAAATACGATTATAATCTAGAATATTAGTTGAATTATCCTTTCATTTCACATTGTAAAGACAATTACTATACGATAAAAGAATTTTGCATATTATAAAATTATCTTACACACACAATTGCTAAATAATAATATTTGGAGCAGTCAGTACTATGATTGTATACATTTGATGTAATAAATTGTGAATGTACTTATACAATATGTGTATGTGCTCACATATTTAGAATATATGCACAATATATTGAAGTTATTATAAATACTAACAAGGATATTTTAAATGTTTTTAATATACATTAGCCTACACTTTTATGTAAATAAATATAATATGCTAGAATCTTTATTACATAATCCTTAAGGATAGTTTTTTTTGGCAATATTTATTTGTTATTTTGTGTAATTCTACTTATATACTCGTAATATTGTAAATAAAAAAATAATATTGTTCCTATAATATTGTTTTTATATAACATAAATTTTAGGAAATATATATACAGAAGATATATATACTTATTCACATATATATACTTATATATGTGAATATTTGTAGGTTGGATCCGTCTTAAAAGCAGTGCTGGGAAACCATAATATAGCAGGAAAAAAAGGGGCGGATGACCTGGCTAGATGCAGCTCAGCCACGGACATTTCGGAAGCGGAATGGGTTTTTGTTCCCCCATCAACACATTGAAAATTAATATACATAGACATTATCTAACGTGTGCTGACCGCAAAAGTCCTGTTTACATGAAGGACAGCAAGAAAAATGTAGTCAAAATACGACCTTACTAAATCGGATGGGATCCTGGCAAAGTCTCGGGGCACATTGCATGTCTGATGGCAGTCCACACGAAACACTGATTGTTGGGAGACCATGCGACTAGGCTAGGATTGCCTTTCAATATTACGGTTTAGCCTAGCCTAACAACTGCCAAAAAATGGCCAAGAAGGAGACTATTATTCAATATTTCTGCTATTGCCCGCCTTTCGGCAAAGCCATATTGGTCACGTGGGGCACAGCAAATGTAGCGGAGCTGGACAAAATATCGAAGATCAGCATTAGAGAACCAGGTGGCTGAGATAGGCCAAACTGTAATCGTTCGCTTAATTGCGGCCTGGTGAGCACGGAGCAGTTGTAACGAAGTTTTTTATCACAAACGGCACAATTTGTGCAAATCAACTAACCAGCTAATATAAATAGATAAAATTCTTACATGGACCAAAAATGTTTACAACTTAAAGGGATCTCAGGTGCTGGGACTTAATATCAATTTTATTTCTCGCCACCTTGAAATATTAATTACTTAAGTTTTGTGTATGGCAGCAATAGACAATTAAAATAATATAAACTTGGAACTTCAAAATAAAGTTTGTAATTTCAAATCTAGATATGAATGAAAACTATGAATATATTTTGTACTCGTATTAATGTATTGGTGGTAAATGATAAGATTATCTGAAAAACATTTTTCATTTTTGAGAAAATATCTGAAGAGATCATATAGAAATAAAATAAATATATTAATGTTTGTATTAATGTGAATATGTAAATGCAATCATAGGATTTAAAACTACAAACTAAAAGCATAGTGTAAAATAAAATTGATGTGGAAGTGAAATTATTCTACTTATACGAGTATTTTCCAAAAGTACTTAAAATATTGTTAAAACATATTTTGTATATATATACAATTTGTATATATATATATATATATATATGTATTTATACATCGGTAACCACAATAATAATAAATATTGTATGTATTCACAAAAAGGATATACATGCTACTGTATAAGGATTAAATATCAAAGAGAAAGTAAAAGTAGTAAAAGTTTTTTCTCAAATTGTGTTTATAGGTTATACGCTATTTTTTTTTCTGATTAAAACTTGTTTAAATTCGAAATTTATAAAAAATGGAGGAAATTTTAAACTTTATTTTTAAATCGAAATTATTATAAAAAAATTTTAAAATAAATCTTGAAATAATTAAAATCAAATTGATCTATGCCGGCAGGCAGACTTTTGGAACTTATTATCCTGCAATGTTTCCTGCTAAAATTTTTAAATATTTATAAACAAACCATAATTTTAGAATGCATGTGGTACTAAATGATTGCATATTTTGGACCTTTCTCAAAAAATTTATCTAAGAAATCAGAACATTGAAAAATTAAATGAAGAGAATTATTTCAGCGAAGAGCTTTATATAATACGAGAAAAATAGTTCTAGTTTTCTGTAATAAAAATAATTTTACTTTTTCTAATTAATAAAGCACAGCTTAACACAGCTGAAAATCCATGAACATGGCTAACAAAACTTTTATGGTAAGTAAAAAATTCTGGCAAATACCGATTATTAGGCAGGATCATTAAGATAAACGAATCAAAAATCAGCTTTCTTTGCGTGTCTCTTATAACCTGTAATACGAGTACGATTCCTATATAATTTCGAAATTTTTGCAATTAGAATAAAGTTTGCTTGCTATCAAAATACGAAATCAAGTCTCGATTGTAAAACAAATAAAATTACTTTTTGATCATTTTAATCTAAGCTGGATTCTTTCTTTAATTGTAATTGGAGATGAAATTATATCACAAATTAGAATTTAGACTAAGACAATAACAGTAATTTTATTACCATTCCCACGATTGCTGCAAGCAACTCAAATATTTTTCAATTTTAAATTGAGTTCCGTCTGATATCTCTAAAATTTTATACATATTTCTAATTCTGAACACTATATTTTCACTGATTAACTTCCACTCAATTCATTATCACTTAATATTTTCACAATAATTAACATTTTATGCATGTGGGTTTTAATAATCAAAAATTTAATAGAAATTCCTCTACACACACACACATGTATAGGCATAAAAATAACATTTTACACCATTAAAACATATTTACGGAATATTTTAAAAACCAAAAAGCAAATATTTGCAGTTTCGCCGAATATTCCAAAAATTTTTGTCAATAAAAATTACAAAATTTTATTACAAATTTATCATTCATTAATGCATTAGTGCGAATGATTAAAAGAGGAAAAAATAAAAATAGAAAATTTTTTTTGGGTGAAAATGTAAACAAAATTTTGTTTGATCTCGTAAATATTTACCTTATATTTCAAGTAAAAATGAGGTGCGAACAAATTCGTACGCAAATTCAAAAAAAAAAAACAAGAATTCATTTTTAATGGCCATAGTAGTGCTGTTCTGAAATCTGAAATGAGCAAAGAGATTATAATTGCAATATTAAAATGTAACGTGTGTGCGTATGTTTATTTTACATTTCCATTTTGTACAATTATGATGAATTTAATGAAGTATGGTTATGCGGTTGATTATTTACCCATATCCGGAAAATTATTATTATTGTTTCATCTAGATATATATTTATATATATGTATGTATATAGAAATGCACTGCATTTTACATGGTAATTGTTCACTTTTTAGCGAAAAGTAAGTAAGCACATGCATGTAATGAGGTCACTATAGCAGATGACTGTTAATAATTGATGTTTTGATTAATTTTGTGACAATAAAATCGTATGTAAGTATTAAATTTACAAATTTTTTTTTAAATTTCAAAAATTTCATGTGAAAAATTTAATTTTAAACTTTAATGAAAGAACAAATTGTACGTGCGAACTCGGTTTGTTATTAAAGAAATTAATCAACTTTAAATGAGAAATTTTATTTAATGAAAATTACTAGGCGTTATAATCTATTTTAGTTCAAGTTGCTTGAATATTCATTTCAGTATAGTAGATACTCTCTGCACGCGAAATATGCCACAAATATAAAATAGTTAGAAAGGAATGAGGCGATTTTATTGCAATATTTGTGATTTATTTGAAACCAAATGTCTCTGAGATCAATATTTTTGGAAGCTTTTGAAAAATGGTTCTGGAAAACTCTAAACATCTCTTTAAACTAAACGATATAGAGCAAGTCTGAGTGATTCCTCGGATTACTCAAGCAATCTATGATATTAAGTGAAATATTTATAAAACTAATGCCTCTGAAAGCATTTAATATTTGAAAGCAAAATTGCCATAAGATAATCTATTTCAAAAGACATAAGCTCTTTGAACTTTAATTGCTAAATAGGATTTACTTTTGTACGAACATCATGAGACCAGTGTATTACTCCTATTATATTTTCAAATGCATGCAATAACCAATCTGTCCTGTTGGCGTATGCTTTATTCAGATAATAAAGAAATTATTTTGTAATCAGTTCCCCAAAATTGGCCATAACTATTTCATCCAAGAGTAATTACGAGCTCTGAATTAATAAAATAAGATTTTTGTAATGTATAGAGTAAATTTATCAGAAATTTTTCTCGGATTTGTTCTTTGTGCGAACCCTTTAACAATTTCTCTATTCAAATTCCATTATAAATTTCTTTAATAATTTATGAATTAATTTCTAATACTGTCGTTTAATTATTAAAATTTTAATATTTTAGAAAATTTTATAAAAATGCACACCTGCAATTCATTTACCTATTAATAGTTTATTTTTCTTTTTTTTTAATTATATTATTTGTGTTAAAGTTTCATGTTAATTACTTTAAGTCCATAAAGTAAAGTAAATTTTCTTCTTAAATATTTTAATATTTTTTGTTGTATACGGATAACTTCCTTCTTTTTCCATTAAATAAATTGTTTATTTAAAATTATTTTTCCATAAATCTAGTGGTAAATTGCTTATTATTTGTTTGGTCATAAGAAATTTACTTCTAATTTATTTTCATTTAGTTAAGAAAATTTTCTATATAGCATGAAAACTTTAATTTAGATTAAAAATAAATTCATTTTATTTTTTGTTTTTCTTTTTTGTTTTTTTTTTCTTCAAACTTTGAAAATGTGATACCTGAAATTGCTTTATTTTCATATCAGGTATTCTAAAACTTCTTTCTTTAAAATTAAAGTTATCAAGAATATTTAGTAGAAGGTTACAAGTAGCGAGAAGACATAAAATAGTTAAAATAATGAATTTGTAAAATTGCATACTTCTTGGGGCATTATTGAATCTATGTATTACTTTACAATAATTGAAATTCAAAATTTAAGTTCTTAATAAACCTTTTAGGGTCCTTTACTATGTTTACCAAGTAAACATTACTATCTTTTAACCTTTAAAATTAAATATTCGTGAAATATTCCATTCCTTGCGACAAATCATGATATATGTATGTTACCATAAACGAAGAGCTGAGTTATTTCAAAACGTTTCGAATGTCACCGATAATTTTCAAAAATTTTTGCTGTGCGTTAGTTGTATCTTAGGTGCACCATTGCACACGTTTCCACTATGATCCAGATTTCAGATATGTCACTATGTATACTATAGATCCCATAAAAAAATTAGTAAATTACTGGCATTTCTTCACTTAAATATTTATAACACATAAGGTACAAAATTTAATTTTTATTAAGAAAACAAAATAAATTTAAAGAAAAAATTAGTTTGTATCCATTCCTTCTCTTGTATAAGAGAAACCCAACATCATATTCTTGTCTATAAAATATTTTTTTTTATATGAGCACCTTAGAAAATTCTCTTGGGCATTTCTTTACTTTTTCTATATAAAATTTAGACTTAGGTACTCTTTTATTTATAAAATAATTAAAACTATGTTGTAATTTATTGTATACTTTTTTTTTTCTATTACATACAATGTAAAATAAAGTCTTTCTCTATATATACATAAAAAATGTGGTACCTACATCTTTTATATTCTAAATTCTAAGGAAAAAATAGAAACAAAATAATGCTCTAGTTACCTAGAAAACAAATATATATAGTTAATTTAAAAATCATATAGAAAAACATAGAAGCATTTTAATCTACCACACACAGTCATATACTAACAGAAATGTATTTTAGATTTTATATATATATGTACATACATAAATGGCATTATACAATTTATTTAAAAAGACTTTAAAATTTTAAGAATTTATAATGCATTTTTGTTTTCTTTTTATTATTTAATATTTAAATGAATTTTATTATTAGCTTTTAAAATAGAAAATCGCATTATTGTTAAATATTTAGAATAAAAATAAATTTTAGGTCAAATGAAAAGGTTTGTACAGGAGCACATTTCCGTTTCTGATGACTACATTGGATGAAAACTGAAATTTTTAAGTTTATTTGAATTATTCTCTTATTATTAAGCATTTTCTTGCTGCATACATTTAAGATGAGAGAATATTTAAAAAAAGGAATAACGGAGTGATTGAATTGGAAAATTTATCAAGTTTTTTTTTTTCTATATACATATGTCAAAAATCATCGACAGACAAAGGTAGACGAACTCATATTTTCGTCGGATTATTCAATAGCGGGAGACTTTAGTCTAATATAAAACGATTAAACTACCCGATTTGGTCACAACTTTCTAAAACTAGTTAAACTAACCATTAATTTGCTCTATCTTATTTTTGTGTCTACATATACTCCGAAACCACCGTATCAGCCCTTTATGTTGAATAAAGAACTCTTGTTCGTTACAGTCTTTTTGTCCTAACCCTCACCTTCATAAATTGAAAGGAAATATTAATTGGATTAAGAAAATTAGTGGTTACAAACTGTATCAATTCCAGAAATCTAAAAAAATTTGGATTAAGAAATAATTTTGGATTTTTATCAAAAAATTTTGGATTTTTATCAAAAAATTTCGGATTTTAAGCATCCAATAATGAAGCAAAATAGAGTCTAGTTAAAAAATTCTCTTCCAAAGCAATTAAATTCTCAATTACATCCATTTGAATATGTAAAATTTTAGATTTCTCTCCAAAATTATGCAAACAAACGGACTGCCGAACATACGAGCAGCAAATTAAAATTTATAAGCACGATTCTTTTTTCCAATTAACATTTTTTGAAATGTTCTCAAAAGAAGAACAAAAAAGAAAAAAAAAATTTTTAATGCTTTTCAATAAAAACAAAAATTTCTTTTATTATTTAAAATGGATTTTTGCCTAAAATTATGCAATTTTAAGAAAATTCATTTTTTTTTTTTAAACTTTCTTAATTAAATTTTATTTTTTGGTTTTAATTTATTAGTTGAAAAAAACAATACGAAAAAAAGATCTTAATTTAAAAGTTTTTTAATCAAATTGTTATTGCAGAAACACTACATACATACAGGCACACATATAAGAGTATAAATGAATATTTTGTGATGATCCCAAAACAAGAGGACAAAATTTTATTTTAAAATATATGAGGATAACGTGAGTATAAATTTTTTTTTTCATATATTTTCATTATAATTAAAACTGGTTATAATTTTATAATGTATATACAATATAATTAAATTTTATTATAAAATATTTTTGTTTTTAATTAAACTAATAATTGCTAACATATAAGAAGTTTGCAGTATTTTAATATACAAAGGATTTATTATTATGACCATGTATTTCATATTATTATTTAAAGCTCAATTTGGTTTTCCAGAAACGTAATGTTTTAATAACAGTTATGTATTAAAGACCGTATATAGAAGACCATTTTATTTGCATATTAAATTTAATCTCTGTATTTTAAGTAAATTCATTTATATTTTGATTATAGCATTTTTCTAACTTGAATTCATAAGTTTGAATCCTACATGTCCAATAAGAATGTATTATACATAATATCAATTTGCATATTCAATTTTAAATCTTAATCAATGTGATCTGTTTTAAACACATTCTGAAATATTATACAGTATTTAATAACAGTTTACATTTTGAATTCCATACTTTAGAAAGAAATGTCCTAATTTCATTCACTTCATGCAGAATTCTTGAATAATTTTTCGAGTAATTTGCTTTTGTTTAAGAAAACACCAAGATATTTAAGATTAACAACTTTATTAACATAAAAAGAGAAAATGAAGAGCGTTTTATTCCAGTTTTTTTTTCGAAAATAAGATATTGATCTTTCATGATATTCCCCACAAAAGTTGAAAGACAAGTTCTTCTTTACTAGATAAGCTCTTAAAATTGATAGTTTAAAATCAAACCAATAAGTAACTTTTACAGCCATTTTTCTCTTCCTCTTCTCACTGTTTATTCACTACCAAACTGTTATAAATTTTCTGTTTCTCTTTCTCATTCTCTTATTTTTGTTACTTTTGAGTATTAAATCAAAATTTATATAGCCTAATTAATTTTTAATAAAAATAATTAATTTATTGCTAAATTATATGAGAAAATAATCCTCATTTTTGAATTAATATCAAAATTATTAAATTAAATTTAATTATACTATTGAACTTCAAATAAAATTTCAATATAAAACACTTGAAATGAACGAAAAATTTTATTTTCTTTTTAAAGAAATCTCATAAATTCCAAATATCAATTAATTTTATAATAAAGCCATTTTAAAAGTAAAATTATTTCATGAAACAAAATTTTTTATAGCTTATAATTTTGTTTTTTTGTATAAAAATGTTAATTAATAAAATGTTTACAGTAACAATTACTTTTCCTTTAAATTTATTTTCATTAGAATAAAACGCTTAATTTGGTTTTCAAAATACAAATGAAAAAATAATAAATTTTTTAGTTGATCATGCGATTTATAGGATATTTGCTAAGAATAATAGAAGACCGTATTCACATTACTCTATATTAAGTGTATTACCTTGAGTAATTAAAGGCTCCTTTTATTTATAGAAAAGAAATATTAGGGAATCATACTGTGAAGGAGGTAAATTTATGCTCTGCCTTAATTTAAAAATTACATACGAGTAAGAGGAGTTAGTCTTGAAGCTCAGCAGAAAAGACTCTAATCGCGGAATATTTTAGGAAGTATGTTATATTATAGTATTTAGAAGATAAATTCATAACAAAATTAGAATACTTTGAGCAATAGCGTGCATAGTAAAATAATTGCATTCAAAAGAAATTTACGTTATTCATGAATTACGTAGCCCAGTTAAAACACAAATTTCTGATACCATTCTAATTATAGCGCTAGAGTGTTAAACTTCAAAACACTTCAGAAACCGACGCTCAATCCAAGTCGTATAATTGAATATTTTCAAATGCACAATTGAAATTCAACATACCTTACCAAGTGCAATATATACTCGTACCACTACTGTTGTATATATCAAGAGAAATTAAAAAATTCCAAAAATTTTCCAAAAAAATTTAAATATTAACTTATAAAATAAATGAAAATTTACTGAAAAAAAAAACAATATTTTTTCATGTCTTCCATACGAGCTCACGTTTTTTTTATTACTCCGTAACTAATGAAAAGAATTACCGTTATATTTTTCATTAAAATTATGAAGGTAATTTAAAAATTATTCTTTTTTTTTTTATTATTATTATTTTTCACCTCTTCTATTGTAATTTTCACACATGTATTTAAAGGCACACAATAATTATTATGGAAAACTTTCTTATCATGTATGCACATGTGACGTACACACTTATAAAATATGAAATCTTATTTATAGTGTTGTCGTTGGCGGAATAATGGTGGTAAGTATGAGTTCCTGGTTTTCTTTTATTTATTATTAAAAATAAATCTTATGAAGATTTTCTTTTGTCGGAAAAATGTAGAGTGAGGAAAAAGAAATAATTTCGTGTATGCTTGAAACTTTCATATCGGAATTTTCCATAAAATTATTATTATTTTTTTTTTAAAATAAAATATTCCGATGTTCGTACTTTTATATAAATAAAGAAATTATTTTTAGACTCTGAATAAATTGTTCAAATGAAATTTTTTCATTTAGAATATTTTTGCTTTTAAAAAATTATAAAGTGCGATTTACAATTTAAATTGAATTTTTCCTTGAAAAGAAAACCTTGTGCTACGTTTGAAATCGAATATGAGAATAAATTTTTGTATTTTTAATATTTTATTTTTATATTTACGTAATTATTTTGAAATATTCAAGGTTCTAAGAATGTTAACCCATAATATGTTAAAGAGCGGCAGATTATGCTATTGGTTTAGCGTTATTGGCCTTTTATTCAAAAGTTTTGGTCTGAAATAGAAAGTATGATTGTGTGTGCTTTATTCACGCTGCAATTCGATTCAGAAAATCCCCCATATTTACTCAAGAATTCATTACTAATCTAATTTTAAATCGCAATATGTAAAGAATTCTTTGTAAAATATGAAATTTTTAATCTTAAGAAGTCTAAGGAGCTGCTACCAACGTGTAAACGAATATAATCCAATTTAAGCCAGTTTACAAACAATATTGAACGTTGGAAAATGACATGACTAAGTTGAAATTTACCCTCAAGTTAATCATGTCACAGCCGTCACAAAATAGACAAAAAAAAAATACATATTTGACAATATTAACGCGGTGAATATTCTTGGTAGATTCAGAGTATTGCAATATATAATAGGCTACTATCCATTAGACTTAACTCGGCTATGTCCTAGTTCTCAAGAAATTAAGCAAAATGTAAAATGTATAGTTTATATACTTTGAATAACACATTCTAGGTGCTTTCTTGTTTTCAACGCTTCAAATTTCAACTGATATTTTGGTAAAGTTTTAAATTTTCATAACAAATCCGAAAATATTTCAAGAGCTTAATGACTCTTTTTAAAATTTTTTCAAACAAAGAATCTATTAAAAATCCTCAAATTAGAAATTTACTGTGTTTGTATTTTAGACTCCCTATTTATTTTTTTCAATCGCACGGTAATATAAAATTCAGTATAACGAAAGGGAAACGACTAATTTAAAAGCTGATTATCATTTCCGTTACTAAAGATTTTGCTTACTTTACTAATTACCCAAAAATAATAAAACCTAATCTAAAACCATTTAAAAATAAGCTTAAAATATTCCAATTTTCCTGTTCATATTACCATAATGGTAAATAGGTATGAGAAAAGGCAATTTAAAATTTATTTCTATACCATTATTAATTCAGATTATAACAATATTATAAAATAATAATAAGAAAAAAATTTTACCCATAATAAGCCATGACATATCCATTTTCTCTATGATATTGTCTTGGTTTTTTGCCACTTTTTTCATTTTGTCTCTCTATATATTTAAACAATTTATCACATATCAATAAATCTGAAAATAATATCATCCTAATAAAGGATAAAAAATTATTTTTATATTTTAGTTTTTTTTTTCCTATATTCTTTTAGTCCCTTTCCTTTTAAGACAAAAACAATTTATTGTTTCTAGGATTAAAATCTATCCTAAATATAAGATCTATTTTCTCATTTTCTAAATTTGTTTCCTTATGCCTTGTTACAACCTAAAATATGCTTATTATTCTAGATTTAGAAATTTGTTTTCTTTGTTTCTCGTATGTTCAAAATATCACTATGGTACAAAATAAATAAAAAAAGGAAAACATTATCATAACATTTTATCCTTACAAAAATGTTAAATAACAAATTTTTAAATTTGATACCATTCTACTTGTATATTTGTTTAATATTATACATACAAACATATGTGCACAGAAAACATTTTCTATATTTGCAAATTGTTAGAATTGAAAAGGCAAAATCATGTCACTTAAAAAAAACAGAAAAGGTTCGAAAAACTGAGATTGAATTGATTTTATTCTAGAGGAGGACCATTTAAATAAATCTACAATAACAATAAGAATTATTACTTTTTTTTTTATAGAGAGGATTGAGGTAGGATCTACTATTTTTATAAAATTTTATTTTTGTATAGAATATTTGATATTTTTTGTTTTTAAGGTGTAGAATTTTGTTCCACAAATACACATAATATGTTCCCATAAATTAAAATTTTCAATGAAAGTATAGGCAATGATACTTAAATTGGCATAATAAAATTAGACCGGAAATTATTTTATCTTCCTGAATTGAACAAGTTTATCTATTGCGAGGCAATTTTTCTGTGAAGAAAACTGTTTTTAATACACATTCTCGTTAGATATTATGAAAGCTTCTATAATTTGAGTGTTAAAATTGAAATCATCCAATATAGATTTTAGTCAGACTGTTGCATATGACTGCTGTGTGTTTTTCATTTTATAACCCTTGTTCTTAGTTAAAATTCACTATTCACTCGTCTTAGCTCCATCTTTAAAAAAAACTCCTTGCAACTTCAATAATGGTTTGTTCTGTTAATCCTTCAATTCTCGGATAAAATATAAATATTTAAAAGAAGTTTTTCAAATTCCGTTTTAAAAACTGTTTATTATGTCTGGGACCCGGTGCAATAATTTTGGCGATATTGCCTCCTATTTTGCGTTTTACTTGCTTTATTTAAAATTTGATTACGAATCCGATTTTTACATAAAAAGTTTATTCTTTAAATGCTCCGATCCTGACACTTCGATTTCAACGCTTTATGCGTTGTACTTTACAAGATGCACAAAAAAGAAAATGTTCAATTTTTGAGTATGGAAAAGGAACTAACTCGGAAAAATCATTTAATTTTTCATATTTTGCAAAGTTTAAAATGTAAAAGTGAACTAGCAGACAAATGATAAATTCTAAAATTTAGTAGTTGAGTTATGGACGAACAATTTTCTATTCCAAGTTCCTTAAAATCCAATACGAAAAAAAATTTCTACCAAAAAGTTATGTAAAACGGATCAGAAGATATCAAATAACCAATCCTTATGGTTCTCTTCTTATTTTTTTACTTTTTTTATGCTATGTCAATTCCAGTTAGATTGTGTTACAATGATGTATTGATTAATTTGCTAGTTGAATTTGCTTTATGAATGTTCAATAGATGAAATTTTATTCCGACTTGAAAAATTTTCTGACTATGTAACTTTTTTGAATTTCTTCTAAATATTCAATATTTTGTTATTTTTTCTTTCTTATTACTCTTATAAGCTATAAATCCTTTAACAAATGAAATTTTCATCAATGTGTCCTGTAAATAAAAAACATAAAAAAAAATTTGTAAATATAGTAGATGTTGATGAATGAATGGAATTTCATCTATAAAGCATTCAGAATTCAAAATTGTACAAATTGAGAATTTTAAAGAATTTTCTTGAATCTAAAAATTGTTTATCACAAATATTTTCGAATCTACAATAAAAAAATTACGTTCTTACTAAAGCATGTACACACAAAGAATTGCCTGCCTGTTTGCACCACATTTTGGTATAGAAGTAAAAACGAGTAGATTACAAAAAATGGAAATTATAGGTTAGTTGGTAGATGTCCGAGAATGCGTGGTAGCATTGCCATCATAAACATTATTTTTTTTTTTGTATAATTTGTTCCATGTTGTGTCCGGAGAGCAAAATGCAATTTTAATTGCCTTCGAAAAAAAAAAAAAGTTCATGTTAATAAAATTTCTAATGAACGTTTTCGGTTGTTTTTTCCGCGTTTTTATTTTTTTTATTTTTGCCGGTTTGTTTTTTTTCTTTTTACCTTTTATGTATTTTTAACTAAATTGCGTCATGTATGCTACAACATGTTCAGTATAAGTTCATTCAACCACAAACAACTACTGTGTCCAACAGCTGCATTAAAATGGAAAATTTCTGTTTTGTATTTGGCTAGAGAAAAACAAAAATTTTTTTCGAATACTTGATGATTTTACACTCTACGATTACGGTACGGTGTACACCTTTCTAAAACAAAAAAAAAAAAATTAATAAAATTTTTCTTTCTTACTGTTTTGCGAAAATAATTTTTTTTTTTATACTAAATAGTGCAGGATGGTGAAAAAATAAATTTTCAAACTAAAATTTGTGCTTTTCTTGCAACACTGTTAAAATTTTTGAGTTCCTAAATTTTAAAATACAATTATGATTACGTTAGTAATTAAGAATGTGTTACGAACTGGAAAAATTTCACTACCATCTTTTTGACAAAAAATATAAAGCCGCTATTCTGGTAAAATTTTGTTACCAAAGAAATGGAACGCAGCCTGTACGATCTCGTAGCATTTGTTTTATGAAAGACTCACTTCTTTTAGGAAATGGACTCCGATAATTCTGACAGTCGGGGAATCGAAAATCTACTTCAGTATGTTGACAATTTCCATCTGACAAAATTTATATTTTCCAATAATTTTTAACAAAATCACTTATTTCTATGAACTAAATTTGTACTCCTTTTCTCTCTCTCTCCCTCTTTGTCTCATTTAAAACTAATGTGACATTTAAAACACGCACACTAACCTACACCAACATTTTAATATAAAATTAATAGCATTCACACAACAATACATATTTTCTAAATAGTAAAATTTTATTTTAACATACTGTACCTTCTCTAATTATTATACACAATTATGCTAAATTATTTAAAATAACTTTGGGATCTAATGCCTAACTGACCTAAAAACAGTATAACATATAATTTTATTTCCAGGTTTCTCGTTTTTTTTTTCTTGTTTTTTTGAAATCAACATGTTGTTGTGTTTTTTATTCGAAATGAAGAAAGGGGAAGGATAATATGATAGGTATAACTGTATAACAATAACAACTTGAAAATTATATCTAAAGAGAGAGAAAAAATATAAAACACTTTCCAAGCTATCAAATACATGATATTATTAAAATACATTGAATTAGAATAAAAAAACAAAACAAAAACAAAAGTAAGAGGAAAAGAGAAAAAAGAACGAGTAAACCAGCTGTGTGTACACATTGAGTTTCGCTTTTTCTTTCTTATTTTACTTGTTTTCATGTAACCAATTATATTGCACGCTAACAATTTCTATTCTTATACGTATATAAATTTTATTATATAAAATATAAATTTCAATATTAAATATTTAACTAACATAAAATACATTTATAAAATACTGAATGTCTTTTAAAAAAAAAACAAAACAAAAAAAAAATCAATATTCTAACAGAAATATAAAATTAAGTGAAACGAGAAAAAAATAGAGTTGACCTTGTCAACTCTGAGATACCCGTACGAATTTGTTATCCTATGTGCGAATAACTAATGTGCCATAACTAACTATGGGGCAGACTATGACTTTAAGTTGCCGTATTACCATATTAATTTATGCAAAATTTCAGTACTATGTGTTATTCAAAATACTGGTTGTGCCAAACTACTATTGATGTTGTTTGGCAGCTACCAGAAAGAGCCAAGAAATTTTAGCGAATTTTATCAAGCACATCGGCCCTACTAATATACTTACTTGTGTGAAATCTCAATATCACAGCTTTTATAGTTTCTGAGATATAGTCAAATAACTTTTGAAGTTGTATGGCAGGTACCAGAAGAAGCCAAGTAATTTCAACGACTTTTATGAGACACATTGGCCCTACTAATATATTCGTTTGTGTGAAATTTCAATACCATAGCTTTAATAGTTTCTGAAATATAGTCAAACAACTTTTGAAGCTGTATGGCAGGTACCAGAAGGAGCCAAGTAATTTCAACGACTTTTACCAGACACATCGGCCCTGCTAATATATTTACTTGTGTGAAATCTCAACATCACAGCTTTTATAGTTTCTGAGATATAGCCAAATAACTTTTGAAGTTGTATGGCAGGTACCAGAAGGAGCCAAGTAATTCCAACGACTTTTATGGGGCATATTGGCCCTACTAATATATTCGTATGTGTAAAATTTCAATACCATAACTTTTATAGTTTCTGAGATATAGCCAAATAAATTTTGAAGTTGTATGGCAGCTACCCGAACCGGCACCCCGATCATGTCCAATTTAAATAGGGTTCTGGCACTTTTTACAATAAATCATTTGTGAAAATTTGGTGAACTTAGCTCAATTAGTTTTTGAGTTATCGTTCGGACGGACGGACGGACGGACGGACGGACGGACGGACGGACGGACGGACGGACGGACGGACGGACGGACAGACAAAGCTAAATCAACTCAGAATTTGACGCTGATCAAAAACATACACTTGAGTCTATATCTAACACCGTTATTTCTTAGCGTTACAAACGGTAAGGCAAATTTAGTATACCCTTCGAACATACGTTCGTACGGGTATAAAAATACACTCCTTATACTTTACTTGCTTTGTCATGCTAAAGGATATTATTAAATTATTCAAAATAAAATATTTAAATATGTAGATTTTTCTTTTCACAACACAAAAAAAAAAAACAAAAATGGAATCCAGGATGTTATCCTTATTCTTGTTTTCAATTTATGCATGATTTCTGTGTCATAATAATTTGAATTAGCTTTAATACTTAATATTTAGTTTTATTTTTCATTTTTTCCCTTACATTAAATTTCATAAATAATAAAATAAAATTGATTCATTTTATGTAATTGTCAATAAAATTTTATTTTCCATTAAAGTTACATCTGGGATTTTGTTAAAAAATAAAGAAGGAGTTCATATACATATTTTGATTTTTACATTATTAATATTGAATATTTTACAAGAAATGTGTTTTGGGTGTTATACTGCAAGATATATAACAGTTTTGAATAGATGTTCTTTATAAGTATGGCGAAGTATTCAAAAATCTTTCAAACGGCAGTGTGTTCTATTGAATTTTGTATGAAATTATAGGCTATCAAATGCTAAGAAATAATTGTGTCGGAGAACATCGGAGTGTCTGTACTAATAAGCTTTACCACAGTGTGGAAACGACTCGAAAAACTTAACGAAGTTATTACCCTAGTTTAACAGAACTGGATAGCATAGCAATGTATTTTAGTGTACTACGACAAGACAAACGAAAGAAAGCAATAAGATACCAAAATTTTTTAATGGAGGTAAAAGAATAGCAAAGAAGCTATTACATCCTATATTGGGCCAGAAATGTTTAGCGGGATTCAGAACCAATATTATACGATATAAATTAAGAAAGGAGGACAAAATTGTTTAGCCAGATTTCTAGTGAATCTTTGAAGTTTTTAATAACTTAAATACTTATGTGATATAATAAATAAGAACATTTTCAAGAAATTTTTGATGCAAGAACCTGGTGAAAATTTTCATGGGTTGCGTGATGAAAATTGTATAATGAAAGAACGTATCTAGACAAAGTATGTGCAACGGAGTTTGCAGATTTTCTGAATATGTCAGAAAAACCTCAGTACAATTTTTCGAGAGAGTGTGGAGAGATTTTTAATCGGCGCAAAGAGGGAATAATAAAGCAAATTATTGCAGTAGATCCTGGCAAAAACGTACAGATTTTATTAAAGAATAAGTAAAAATTAAAATTTTTAATTATTTCAAATTATATAAGAAAAATAGTGAGAAACATACAAAAATCAAATCCAAATATTAATAAAATTATAATTTTTGGATTCAATTCTTCCCAATTTTTCATTCAACCAAAAAAAAATTCATCCTATGGCGATATTACTTTAATCATTTCCTTAAGAAAATTTGCTGACGCAATTGGAAAAACTCAATTTTACAAAGCAAACCAAAGAATTTTAAATTCATGTTGTTAAAAAGCTGAACGAAAAAAAAAACCAACTACACAATGAGGCAAATTTCAAACACAAATATTAAATTAATTCATCATCCAATCACATTATAAATTTATTTTTCAATTCTCCCGGAAAAATTTATAGTCTTTGAATTTTCCAAAAAAAGGTGTTTGTTTTTTCCTTACATGATTTCTCTCTCTTTTGATTCATCCGTTTATTCTCTCGAACAAGAAGCTAACAAAATACTTTATTTAGTTTAAACAATTACTCTCTGTCTCGTTCATTCCTTTTACTTTTTGTTTTTTTGATTCTCTTGTAGTCTTTATCAAAAACCCCCCAAAAAAAAAAAGGATTGTGATTCAATACTTTTCTTTTGATTAAGTAACTAGCTATTTTCGATTACTCTTGGTTGTTTTTCTCTTTTTACATAATGTTATACACCAATTTAACTTCCTTTATACCTGAGGAGATCAAATAATAAAATTGAAAAAAAAAGAACAAAAAACAATAAAAATTATTACGGTAAAATAAAATTCTCAATTGCAAAAGAAAAAATAAGAAAGAACAAAGAAAAGAAGAAGAACAGTAGAATTGTTATCATAACATTAAAAGGAGTGCAGTAAATTGAACAAAGAATAATTAAATTAAAATTGTTTGTAGGTTTCTCAGTATGCGCACTTAACAATTCTATTTTATAATAATTGACGAAAATTTAAAGTTACACACTGAGTAGCAAATATTTAAATAGGAAAACTTATGAGTTTCTATTTTTTTTTACGAGATTTTTTAAAATCAACTTTTTACGAAAATTTACTTTTCGATTGAAATATTTGATTTTGAACAGCTACGGTTAAAATTTCGGACTTAATTGAAATATAGTTTTAATAATTCTATATGTTTAACATTTCGAACCCTTCACAAGCTGAAGCTCTTACTAACACAAAAATTTTTAATCGCAATTATTACTTGCAGACGACATTTTGATATTCGATTAAGCCATAATAGTTTTTACGAAAGCTCCGGTGAACGTTGAATGGGTTTTTTTTTTGTACTGAATTCATTCTAACCTTCAATTTCACGAGGGGGTCCATTTTAATACAAAATTCTCAACTTGTGTATTTGAATAATTTTGTTCTGGAAACAGAGAATTCAAATGCGAATGCATACCTTCTGCCGTATTATGTATTTCGTGAAAAGACTTTCGTATTCAGAAAAATGGTAAGGTATAGTGCCAATCAATGTGTATCGTACTTAATTTCCATTTCTGCAAATATGAAAATCGAATTATATAGTAAGGCCCCTGAACCTAAAATAATTTCTTATATATTAGACTAAAATTCATAATGACGCCAAGAATTTTCAAAATTTCAAAACTAAATTCGATATTCGAAATTTAATCATAACATTGATTTTAATATAGTGTCGTATTTCATTTTAACAAGAACAGATTCAACCAGAAACAAACGTTCTATAATTGTTCTCGGTTCAATTACATCTTGCCGTTCATTTTTTTATGTCACTTAATAGTTTCAATGTTAGACATGTTTTGTTTTATAAAACTTTTTTGTTTTGTAATCAAACCACACATACCTTTATAAGTTCATAAAACAAACCAAAATCCCTTGGTTACGGATTTTTTTTCCAATTTTTTATTTTTGATATTACCGTATATCTCTTAGAATCGGGAATATTGTCTGGTAACAGAAATTCAAAATAATCAACTTAAAAATATCCCAATAAACAAAAAAAAACAAAAAGTGAAATTTCAAAATGTCAATTTTAATCGTTTTCTATATTATTAAACATATGCGATGAATTCACCGGAGAGATCACCATAAAACTTGTAAATTTTTTCCCATTTTATACAAAAAAACGAAAACTAAAAATATATCATTTCCTTCTATTTCCAATATTGCAATCTAAAATTCAAAAAATAATAAAAAATTACGAATAATACAAAAAAAAAAAACATCCGGAATTAAAAAAAATTCAATCAATACCTTAAAAAAACAATAAAAATGCGGTTTATTTGATTCCGAAAGCTAAAAGTATTAAAATAGTTTTCTACGAGTATATGGTGTTCATAAAATAACACGGGAGAGTACCCTAACGTGTAGCTTTTAAGTCTAATAAAATAAAATATAAAAACCAAATAACTGTTTTTGTGTACTGGTCGTTGACACACAAAACCGCAATAAACACAACATATACGGTTTTTTCTCCCTATCCTTCTCACTCTCTTTCTCTCTCTCTCTCTCTCTATCTAATTCATTCCCTTCTGGTTGCAATACTTTTTTTTTATTATTTTTTTGTGTTATACCATAAAAATAACCCCACATATAGGTACGTTGTTACTAACTTCATCCGTTTACTAGAATAACAGTAAAAAAGAAAAATTCTCCATTTTATTTATTTATTTATTTTTTCTTTTTTAGCTTTCATTTTTTAATAGTTTCCATATATTCAAGTAAATTTTGTATATATATATAGGGAAATAAGGATAACAATAGAAATTGAACTATAAAATCCTTTTGTTTTTTTTCTATTTTCATTTTCTAGTGTCAACTTACTATAGAGAGAAAATGGTAAAACATATTTTTTAGTGAGAAAGTTTTAAACGTATTAATATTACTGTTAGAACATGCTAGTGCCATCTAATGGTAATATTGTAGAAACTATAAGGAATATTGGTTTTATACAAAGGATGAAAGTTAATAATTTGAGAAAACTAATGCAATTACAAAAATTAGGTTAGAGAGTAAAAACTTTAAACAAAGCAAGTTTTATGAGATTTTAATGTGTAATCAAATTAATATCAAAGTTATTAAAGTAAAGTTAATCAATTTAATGAAATTAATTCGAATGCATGGATCTATTAAACTTAATAATCTAATGAATTAAATTTGATATGTAATCTATAGTTTAGCAATATAATAGCTCTCTGTCAATAATAGGGCAAAATTAATTATTTTGTTCATTAAGAATGACGGCTCATTTTTTGAATTAGTTGAAAATTTATTAACAAAAATATACTATCAAAATTTTCTTGAAAAAATAATAGCGAGTGTTGTACTCAATTATATTGTGCCTGAAACTGCACAAACAATTTAGGACACCTATAAATCAAGAATGTATCTTTACAGGAAATAATGCTAAGGTGTTTCGTATCATATAATTTTTAAGCCAATTGATTTTAAATTCGTTTCTCAAACTCAAATAGCTGGTAAATTTTTGAGTGATTACGATCTTAATTGTTTAAACATGAGAAAAGTTGCATTTTCCTAGACAAAATGAGATTTGCGAAATGTCTTGTATAGCGATATTACTACAAACGCATTAATTTCGGCCTCAACAAATGAGTCTTAACATTGAACATAATTTTGTGATAGAAGAAACGTAACCTAACGACCATTCAATTTGTAAGTAAATTATGATAATTCGGCTGAATTTTTCAAGCTCGAAACCATTTATGAAAATGGTGTGGTTCACAAGTTGACGAAATGGGGGCGAATTACACAAGTTTTATGAGAATACGATTTTCATTACCATATAAACTAAAAATTATGAAAATTTTGATATTATTAAAAAAAAAACTAATTTAACTTAAAATTTCAATTTTTTAATACAAGTTTTGTGTAAAATTCTGTGTCACTCAAACATTGCATTAAAAACTATTAATAGTGTTGCCTTAATATTTAATTTTACCTACCTAAAATAAACTTAATTTTCATAAAACGAAACCCCATAGTAAATAGCATGTAGATGCTACCAAGAACACCATTAGCACATTTTACTTTTAAGGTTTTCTTTTTCTCGTTCATTTAAAAGTTTAAAATATAAAATACAACATTTTCATTTTTTTTTCCAAAGTTTATGAGTACTTTTCATTTCAACACAAAAAGCATAAACAAAAAAAAAAAAAAACAAAAAGAGTTTATTTTTGAGTTATGAACTAGAAATTGTGTGTTTTAAAAGCTTCTTGTTTTAATTCTCTTCCCTATTGTTTTTATTGTTCACCTGGTTTTTTTCTTTTCTCTCCCTTTTCTTTACTTTATAGATTATTATTAAAGTATAGTAGGATTTAAAAAAAAAACAAAAAACTTTTAAGAGTCCTTTAAGAGTGCCATACCGTTATTTGTTTTCATTTTGAAAGAAACCATTAGGTTTTCTTCAATTTACATGCATTTTAATTTTTTATTTGCAAGAAAAGCAAAAAAAAAAAGGAGAGCAATAAAAAAAAAATTTCAATAAAATAAGAAAAATGAGGAATTAAAAATTTAGAACAAAAATTTTATTTGAAAAAATCTATTAAAAAAATGATTTTTTTTTTTGCTCTAAAAAATAATTTATGTGCTACTGTAATGAAAGAAGAGTTGCTTAAGAATCAATTTAAAATATCCTGAATTTTTAAAATAGCACACTCACTCTTCAGAATAGTGTGGAAATTTTTTTTATATTTTTTTAAAAGTAATAAAAAATTTTTATCTTGTCCATTAATTTTAAATTAAATTACAAAAGGAAAAATTTTAAACCATAAAAACGTGTCTTCTATACTTGTGTACTCTAAAATTTGATGAAATGATCACATTATTCCTTGCACATTTCTTAAGAACTAATGTAGAAATTCTAGTCGTTGTGGCTCTATAATATTTATTCAACTCATCTGCAATATATCACTTTTCAAGAGAACTTGAACTAATTTCAGGCTTGAAAATGTGAATTTTGAGAGGCCAAAGGAGATCTAGAGGAGATCTAAAGTGCAAAAATAAATAGATAAATCAGGTAAAACAAGGGCACAAATGAAGAGATTGACACGAGACAAAAAGAAAATTAGAGAGGCTATTTTGAAGTCCTATGTTCCCTACTAGGGAATTAACAAGGAAATAAAACAATTTTCTAAAATATTTAAAAATTTTTGGAATGCAGTCGTAACTTAAGAAATATTTTCGTTACATTAAATTCGATTGTATAGCATTTGATGAAACAGCCTTGTTCGATGAAATGAAGAGTGTAAAAAAGTATGTGAACAATTTTAAAATTACAAAAGTGGTCGTTGAGCTAAATTGAAAGGATGATATTATTTTTTCTAACAGAGCGTTTATGTCATTGTACATATTTCTCTAATTTTGATAAAATACAAGAACTTCAGGAACATGACTTTTAAACCTGAAAATTTTGTTTCTGCTTTCTATATGGTTCACGTGAAATTCCATTGACACATTGACAAAGGAAAAAATTAAAATTACTTTAATATGTTGCGTTAATTGTGTTTGATAAGTTTGTGTAATTTCCAACTGGAACTCAAAAAATCAAAAAATAGGTTAAAGAGTAGGTCATTTTATATAAACGCTATACCTCCTCACTTTCAAAACTAATAATTAATATTTTTCAAAATAACACCTTAAATTTCTAGCATGGGAAAAATGGGATCAAATTTTAAATCTTTTATTGCACCACATCATTTTTCACCAAAATTTTTAACATAAATTTTTCACTCAAAATCATACTCATACATCATACTTAAAAATTATCTTAAATCTATTGAGACTTTTTATAATTTTCCATAACTAAAATTTTCTGATGGAAAACTTTTCATATTTCTGAAATAACAGTAACAATAACCGTTATTATATAGCAACAGTATTCAAAAACAAAATTTTATTTATTTATTTTGATTTTTAACATTTTATATATGTATATATACATACATACATATAAAAAGTTTATTTAAAGTGAATCAATGAATTTTGTGTATAAAAGCACACACAAAAATTGCATGCATATATAAACAAACATGCATAGCATTAGTGAATTAAAAACTTTTCGTATATAATATGGAAGAATATAAAATGAGTTTCCAGCAGTAAATTATAGGATTAAATCAATTTTTATTCAATAGAAAAATAAATTTTGTTTAAGATTGTTCAAAGTTTCTTGAATAAACCAAGGAAGTCTACTATAAAAATAAAAATCTGACTTGCTTCCATAATATTATTTTGCAATCCTGGGAATTTTTCTCTTACTAGTTTAGCTAGTAGCTATGCAATTTAAATTTTCTAATAAAGTTTTCTAATAAGAAGAAATGTTTTCTTAAAAACGACACCTTTAAAATTTTAAGTCGACTCTTGCCTAAATCTCCAATAGATGAGAACTATCGTACCCGGAAATTGCCAATTTATTGAAAATCATTGAAAATTGTAGTTTGTTTTTGTTTTTTGTTCTACTAAAAATTTAAGAGAAATAAAAGTGATCTTTCTCTATTTACACTCTTTAGAGATCATTAAAATCTCATACTATACCTATTAAATAGTAGATGTCGTTACAAGCGGTAAATAGAATTTTAAATGTAATTTTCTTGATTTCACTCTCCGATCTTATTTATTTTGATTTTACTAAGTTTAAACGACAACTATAATACAAACTATAAGATGTTCAATTTCCTGAACACAAAAAAAAAACTTTTTTCGTACATTCATGTTTCTTTAAATAACTTAAATTTAAATATACAACAATTTATTGTTCAGTCAAATTTGCCATCTTGTGTTGCTATAAAAATTTATGCATATTTTTTTTGCTAGATCAAATAAAAATTTATTTCTATACTTCACATATTATTTATAAATAATAAAAGTTTAAATAAATTCCCATGCGTGAAAATATGCACAAACAAATTTTCAATTTCTTGTTATGAACTTAAACTTTTTCTATTAAAAGTTTATTTTTAAAGTAGCAATTGCATTTTTTCTTTTATATTTTTATTTATTAAATTTTAAATAAATCACAATTAGAATTTATTAATATAATTTAAATGTGTTTATCGCTTTAAATCTGAACACTGCCCTGGTCATGGTATAGCAAGCCAACCACTGCCCTGAAAAATATAAGACCACCGTGTAGAGAAAACAACTCTTATATTCCCTTAATGGTTTTCATTCAATATAAATTTTCTTAAAAATATGTAAATAATGCAGATCCCTTCCTCATTGCCATTTGAAAGGGTAGTAATTTAAATTACGAATCAAAATAAAATGAGATTTACTCTATCTACGCGGTGGCCTTATACTATAACCAGGGCAGTACTCCAAATATTATTGGAACTAATAAAAAAAAATTGTTCATTAATAATGAAAAGATTAAAACCTATTTTTAGGTTTATAAAATGAGCATCAAATCACTATTAATCCAAAATTAAGACAATTTTTTGCTTAAAAATTCTATAAAATGAATTTCCTGGCACAACACAGAGCAATCTTAATTGAACAAATTTTAAAGTTTACTGAACTTTAAATTTTTTAAAAAAAAAATTATGAATCATTTACACATTTAAATTTTGAGAAACAGGAAATAAAATAGAAATGCGAGAGATTGGATCATAAAAATTAAATTCCAATATTATAGTTTTAAAAAAAAATTTTATCAAATTTATCAAAATTCAAATATGACTTCATATTATATGGCTGTGAATTAAATATTTTAACACAAAATAAAATTTTATAATGGAAATTTATTACTTGTGTGAACATTTTTAGAACATGCAATTTTCACAACACAAATTAAACTATCGTTTAACATTTATACCACGAGAACCTATATAGTTCTATTCAATTAAAAGTGTTGCCAGTCTTTTTACTCGATTTTTCTTAATAGATTATAATTTTATATTATTAACTGACTCAAAATCTTTTACAATTCAAATAAGATACTAATTCTCTTCCGAGTTCATAAACTATATTATTAAAAATAGTCTCCTTAGATATAAGAAGACCTAGTTTATAATTCGAATTTAAGTTCATTTGGTTCTTATATGTTATGCTGCTATATGTGTCCTTAAATGAAGTGCTGTAACTAGTTTGAATTTTACTCATTATTTTCAATCTAGTAATTCATAAGTTGTTTCTTACTGCACCCTTTAAATATTTAAATGCAAAAATTCTTGATGATCTAAGTAGCTGATTAAGTATACAGCTGGCGAACACAACTCCGTTTCGCAAGTTGCAATTAATTTTTTTGAAATTATATATATTGTGGCAATACGATACAAAAAGTTTTACATAATTATGTTGAAATGCTAAAAATATAAAAAAAAAAATTTAAAATATGCAATAATTATAGCCTAATGTTAAAAAATATTTGCATTAAAATTATAAGTAGTTATAAAATGAAATCGCGGTTTCTCAAATCACACAATTTTTCAATATACTCACACATGATATAGTATACTCGTATTAAATATGGTTTTTAAAATATTTTAGAAATAAATTTTTTTAAAGGAAATAATTTAAATGCCACGAAAATTCCCGCAGCAACAAAAAAAAAAGGAATCCATTTTTTTGATTTTATTTTCGAATTTCAAAACTTTATTTCATATTTCATGATGGATTAGAATTTTTTAAACATAAGAAAATTATTTTCATAATGGAATGCGGTTAGACAGTTTTAAATCGCAACAATTATAAATTTAAAAGCACGCAACAATAAAAATTATACTTGTAAATTTTTGATAATTTTGCAGAGTTCTTGTACGATTTATTAAACTGTTCGTATGTGGATAGTACGATCCTTTCTTGTAATATCCTAAGAGTTGAATATTTTAATGATGAACAAAAGATCTAGAAATATAAGCGAATCACTGATAATGTTGACTCGGTAGAGCGTTCCCTTTGAAAGTAAAGATATCAGGCCAGTTTGTCTTAAAACAATCGTCTCTTTGTCGGCAATATTTATCTCTCTGTTTTGTGAGTATTTGAAGAAATTATCATTCTTTATTTTTTCAAATGAACATGTCCAGGTCTTAAAACAACGTATGTTGTTGAATGTACGCTTGTTTAATTAAATTATTTTATAAAATATCAGCTTTAATTATAAGCCTCTAGAATATAATTAATAGATAAATATAAGAAAAATTTAGTAAATTCTATTAGAATACAAGTAAGACCTAAAAACCTTTTTTCAATTAATTTTATATTAAGGTTGTATTTTTGAAAAAATCTTCATTTACCACCATATTCATAATTCCCTAAAAGTGTGGTTAATGGTTTTAAATATAATATTTATCAACTATAATTATTTTAGTTTCTAAAATCTCATCTTTAATACACATCCTTATTACTCACTTAAATAAATTTTCAATTATTTTTCTTATTATCAGTTGAAATGACTCTATACATAATGGAATTGCATCTACATATAAATACATACTACATGTGCGAATATTAATGAATATAGTGCATTGAAAACTTAAAATATGAGAGGTGTTTTATCGGAATGATTTGTGTTTTTTCCCTATCCTTTATAATCCTTTCAATTCTCATCTTTAATTTCCTTTCTCATAATATTTGCATACGTTTTATTTTCAAAAGCTACTATAGCTACTCATATTTCATTATGTTTTGTAATTAAAAGAAAACCTCTTTGAACTAAACCATAAGTAACCGCAAAAACCATAACCTATAAATAACTGTTATTTATGATGTTCAAACATAAAATTTATAATTGTTTAAATGTTTTTTTTATTTATAAACCAAAGTGTCCAAAATATTTTGGTAATTTTTATTGAAAATTTGCGCATTAAAGCATTTAAAATTAGTTTGAAAATCAGGTTTTTTGGTGGAAAATTATTACTTGTATAAGCTTTAGTGTTGATACAGAAGGATATCGTATATACATATATAAGTTATTTAAAATAGAGTCCAGATCTGGACCATTGGTGAATTTTAAAATAGCGAATTTTCTTTTAAGAATTAAAAAGATTTTAACAAGCAATTTACTTTTATTCTCTTAATACCATAATGCGTCTTCTTATTGCATAATTTTAGGGGGTGAACAAAAATTTTAAAAAACATTAATATAATTATGGAATTATCTAATTAAGCCAGGAAAAATATTTGGTTGTAGTAGATATTTATGACTAATTCCCGGCTTGAATAAAAATTGGATAAATAAATGAGAGAAGTGAGAAAGTTTAAAATTACCACAGTTTTAATAGTCGACGGTTTCGGATAGAAGAAAAATTGATTATTTTTAATGAATATAATTTCGAATAAAGTTGATTATTTTTCACAGCAAATTGCCTTAAATGATTTTCAAAGTTTATAAGAAATTATTTCCCATTATTTTGAGTAAATGATAAATATTAGGGCTATAATGATCCTATGTTTTTAAAAAATGGCATTCTAAGGACTAATGGAGAAATTTATTTTTCGCAAGGTGGAAGGCAGGAGTAATTACGCCTAGAGAAATGTTTTTTTTCTTAAAGAATCATTTGTGTACAAATTTTTGATTTTCCTCCTAAATGATGCGCACAGTACTTAATAAGGAAAGCAAATTCAAACGGCCGTACAGATTGTAATTTGTACGAGTACTTTTATTGAAAATATGGAAAAATAGTTTTATAAGAAATACTTATGCTACGGTTCAATTTAGAATTGGTTTTAGAATTTTCATTTCACAAACAATTACGAAAATGCAAAAGAAAATATAATTACTTTTAAAAGATACTAAACAACTTTTTTGTTTAAATTTCGGTCCTTTCCTTTATCAAAGAGATTTAATAATTTTCATAAAAAATAATGCAATTATAATTTTTGAATAGCTTTTATTATTAATATTAAAAGTCAAAGTAAAATATTTTGATTTAAACCAAATCAAAGTGTACAACCATCCATAGAACAAGAAAAAATTCATCCCTTTTGATGACATTCAATAGAAGGCAATAATATTTTTTTATTAAGCAAATACCATTTGAGAGTGACTTCAAAATTATATACAAAGGAATAACGACTTTAATAAAGGTTTAATCACTTTATTCTTATATCAATAACAAACCACAATACTTTTGTGTTATACAACTTACGTATATCACATACAATTATTGTTATACAAGTATATTATGTACGTATAACAAAAAAAAGAAAACCAACTAACCCCCTTAATCGTGTACACTTTTTATTGTATTTGAAAAAAAAAAAATTGAAGTTTTTCCATCCTTATTATTTAATGGAAATAAAAAAATGCGTTAAAATATCTTTGATAAAGTCAGAAAGAAAAAGAAAAAGGAACATTAACCTTTGTACGAATTTTTTTTTCTGGTTTTTTTTTCTTGGTTATTTTTTAAAGTCAAAGTAGAAATTTCACTTTGTGCGATATTTCAAAAATCATTTTTTTTTTACTCAATTCTTTCTTAAGATTTTTTTTCTGTGCAAAGATTTTTAAAATCGTTTTTAAAGTATAATAAAGTTTATAGGTTTTAGTAAGTAGAATTATTGTATATGTATATATATATATGTATATATTTGTGTGTTAAGAACATTTTAACAGAAATCAAACGAAACAGTTATTTTTTAATATGAGAAAGAAATGATTTTAAGAAAAGAAGAAATTCAAAGGAATTTTTCAGACACAAATGAAAATTTTTTCTAAAAAAAAAAAAAGAGAAGAAACAAAACCATTTTCCTTTTTTCCCCTTTCTTTTCTTTTTATATTTTTAATCTCTTTATACCATATTAAGAAAGAGATTTTCAATTTGTTTCAATTCAAACCTTAAAAATTATAGAAAATATTTTGTAAGTTTTATGGCATAAAAACAAAGTCTTCTTTTATAAAAAGAAAAATTTTTACTTTTTCTTTACTTTCCTTTTTGGTAAAATTGTCAAAAAAAATCTAATGATTTAATTTTATTTTCTAATCCACTGAATTGATTCACGGGGAAGACATTTTAAAACTCAGCACTATACCAATATTTCCAGAACCTTTATGAATGCAATGAGGTACTAAGGTTTGCTGATCAGAAGTTTTGTCATTTTGCCCACAATATAGTGGGCGACAATTAAAAATAACAATTACATAAAATTGCATATTTTTAGGAGTACGTGACAAAAAGTAATATTTAATGGAAGCAGCTAGTAGCAAATATCAAGAGTCACAAGTGACTAAATCCACAATTCTTTTGGAATATAACTTAAACAGAAATCATTTAATAGTTATTATCCAAGAATATTAAAAAATTCGCTCGTATTTGTTAAAGAGAATTAATTTGTGTGGAAAACCTTCGCAATAAATTTATGAAACAAATTCGATGCCAAATTTTCATTATTTTTAACATGTACCTTTCAATTTTTTTTCCTTTTTTTTTCCTACTTCACTTCCTTTGGGAACATAGGACTTCAACAAAGCTCCTCCATCGAACTCTATTTTGCGATAATATTTTTATTTCTCCCAAGTTTTTCCAGCTATTGCCAGTTCTTTTGCGATTGCTCGCCTCCACGTTAGCCGTGGTCTTCCCACACTTCTTTTACCCTGTGGGTTCCACTCCATCGCCTGCCGCGCTATTGTACTTGGTACCCTTCGGAGAGTTTGTCCATTTCCACTTTCTTCTTTTGATTGTGGACTCCACAGGTTCCTGGCTCGTAATCTCTCAGAGTTCTGTATTTGTTATTCGCCTGGACCAGTGTACGTTGCAAATAATTCGCAGGCATTTATTTAGCATTTCTTGTAGTTTCAATGTACCTTTCAATAGATTGGTTATATTTTTTTGAAAACAGCTTAAATGAATCTGTAGTCTTCAAACATATCCTAAAATAAAGAATTTTATATTTTATTAGATATTTGAATTAGGTAGTATGGTTTGCAGTATGCTTATTTAAAGTTTCAAAAATACAGTCTAGCCTAAATAAAAGAAACTTTAAATAATCAATATTTTTACTGCATTTATACATAGATGTCTTACTTCAGTTTCTGTTATTTCTATCGATTTTATTTAGGCTAGTTTTTAAATAAAATAAGACTAACATTATACGCTAAGTAACATACTATAAACAGTGAACATACACTTGTACAAACAAACAAAATTATCACTAAAAATCTATTAAATACTTAAAGCTAAAGAATCAAAAAATTATCTAGATTTATATTAAAATTTTTGTTATTGAAATTTAAAATAATCTCCTAGAAGAACTCAAATTTCAATGTAGCTAATTTGAAAAGCAAAAATTATTTTCTCACACTTACTTCGTTTGAAACGCCCTTTTCAAACTTTGATGCTTTTGTATAAACTTCTACTGTCTACTCCAAACAAAAACAATGGAAAAAAATCTTTTGGATTCACTTTTTTATTTCATAAATTAACAGTAATGCTCCTTAGAGTAAAAGCTCATCAAATGAAAAAATTCAATTCATATTAAAATATAAAAATCCTTTAGAGATTTGGTATTTCTACCAAACAAAATACTGAATACTAAATTTTTTTCCATACAAATACTATAAAAACAAAAAAAAAATTTATTTTTGTTCAAAATTATTTAACAATACCGGCACCGTCAACAAGGAATTCATTTCATTTGCTATAGTAAACTTACACAATTCCTTTCTAACAATTTATTATTCACCACCTCAACATAAACTTATTACACACTCGTACTTGTATACAATTTAAAATTTTTTTCAACTCCTACACTCCTGAATATTAATAGAACTAAACAAAAAAATAGCAATTTCTTGATACCTTAAAAACAAAAAAACAAACAAAAAACCCTTAAAAATTCTATATAGACTTTTTTTGGCATTAAAATTTATTAAAGAAAAAATTATTCACGGTCATATACCTTTTCCTTAACATACTAACTACATTTATGCCGCATCGCATGTATTATCATAGTTACTTCCGGTATATTACATTCAACTCTCTTTTATATTATTCAATTCACATTAAATTTACCTCAGTGAATTCAGCAACATTTTAGTACAAACCCATACATAAATATGAAAAGAGAGAAAGAAAAATACAAAAAAAAAAATTATTTTGTTTTCAGGCGTCGTATAATTTATACCATCACACTTACTACCACCACACTTACTACCACCGAATAGGATTAATATAACTATTACCTTTATTATTATTATTGTTACCATTTGTGTCATAACACTAAATTATTATCATATTCACTTCATATTATCAAAAAAAAAAAAATTTAAGAAATTTTGAACAGAGACTTTTTTGAAAGTTAGTTATGAATTCGGAATAAGAAAAAATTTTTGAATTTTTAAATTCAAATTACAAAAGTCAAATTTACTTTTAAAAACTCATTTAGTTTTTCTCTCATTTTCAGTAATAATTCCGGATAGAAGAAGTTTTTTTTAGGAAACAAAACTAAAAGAGATGCGGGGGAGGGAGAATTATTATTTAAGAGTGGAAATGTAAACTTTTTTAAACTATAAAATTTTGTTAAAAAAGTTTTCTTATACTAAAAACTTATATGAGATGAAGTTTTATAAAATTTATTGTAATCGTTTGAATAAATATTCAAATTTACTTTAAAAACGTAAAACTCTAAAAAGTTTTTCGATCAGGTTTCTTTGCACCAAGTACAATAAACATTTATGACCGCACTTATACGAGCAAATTACTTTAACATTAAATTTTAATTATTGAAAATATAAAATAATCCTGTATAAAGAAGGGTGAATTTCTGAAAGATATTGTAATTAAATTAACAAAGCAGTCAACCTTCACAAGCAGTCAGCTTTGTTATATTAATTTGCTTTCTAAATTTCCTAAAAGCTTTCGAATTCACCTCCCGTGGAACCTATGTTACATTAAAAAAAATGTTTAATTACTTTTAGAATAAAATTTTATTGACTTTTTTGTACCTCATAGGTAAGAAAGGTAAGAACTCCAACCGATATTTGTCTGAGCACCACACATCTTTCTTTTAAGCATGACTTCAATCAAATATGCAATCCAATTTTGCTAATAATTCCCATATGAATACCATACCGTGGCTTTAAACACTAAAACATTTGAAACCTAATACCTTTCGGACTACATTTTATTACCTTTATTTTAGATCCGTCTTAGAGCTTATTCTACAATCTAGGGCCTCGATGAACAGATTTTCGTATATGTTTCCGATTAATATTTCAGGAAATTTTTAATCACCAACTTGGTTTTGGTTTTTACTTCATGAAATTCTGAATCATTGCGTATACAATTTGCCGCTAATTTGCTTATTGTTTATGTTCTTCTTTTGATTGTAAGTAAAGTGTACATATTTTGAAAATTAGAAATTATCGTGCATTTATAAGACCAACTTTTAATCCTGCAAACGCTTCTTCAAAGTTATATTAATAAAACTAAATTACTTCCACTCCTGCATAAATAAATTTGAAAAATTTATAACAATAAAATCATTTTACTCATTATTAAAAGATTTTCCAAAGCAAAGATGAACAAATGAGGAAATTAATTTTTTTAAATGAAAATTTCAAAAAAAATTTTTTCAAAATAAAAAATTCCTTCACGTACTTTTTTCCTTTGAAAAATCTTCAATGTCAAGTACAAAAGGGTAAAAAAAAAAACAAAAAAAAAAACGGGGAACTACAAAAGCATATTAGAAAAAAAATTGTGCACCTTAATCTACCTACTTTTTTCATTATCCTTTTTTCAAATTGCATTTACGTTCTACTTAATTACTATCAAAGGATAATTAAATACTTTAGCTTAATTTCTTCCCTTTTCTCCGTATGTATGTTTGTATATGCCATTCGTTATTAATTAAAAAATGAAGAAGTCAAAGTTCAAAATTTCTATTTTTTTTTTTTAAATTTTCCTTGTAGAAGAGAAATTAAAAAAAAAAATTCTAATAATCCTTTTGACATCCTTTTTAAGTATAAAAAGGATGCAGTTAGTAATTAATTATTTTATTAGATTCTTAATATTAAATCTGTTAAAATATGCCCTTAAATGGGAAGGTATAAAAAAAAAATTGCATTATAAATTTATTGTTTCACTTGGAATGTTGCTTCGAAACGAGAATTATTGTTAAATAATACCAGAATCAGATTTTTTTCTGTCAATGATTACCATTACTAGTAAAATTTCTAAAAATTCATTACTTGACTAAGAATTGGAGGTTTCCGCATTTCTTTACGAAACATCTAGGTCTTTGAAGCGTGCTTTTTTTAATTTGAAATATAATATTGAATAGTTGTATGTTGCATCGAACAATAATTATCTT
This sequence comes from Condylostylus longicornis, assembly GCF_029603195.1. NCBI lineage: Eukaryota > Metazoa > Arthropoda > Insecta > Diptera > Dolichopodidae > Condylostylus > Condylostylus longicornis. Next base: position 6,706,552 of record NW_026577982.1, read on the forward strand.
TGTTGTATCAAACGTTTTCAATTGAATTTTGTTCGACGTAACCTAATTATTTCACATTGAATTAATTCAATACCGATAAGGTATTCTTCCTCGCATTAATGTAGCGTGATATTTACTGTTATTAAATAGTTATATGTAGTAATTATTAATTGTCTTTCTTCAGTTAAAATTTTTATAGACAATATGTTGCTTTTATATACGAACTATGTTACCAATTGAATAGCGTACAACATCAAACTTGTGTTTGATTATTTCTGATTTCAACAGGTATGCACATACTCCAAAAATGTTTTACGGAACAGTATTAAGAGCCAAGTATCTCGTGTAAACCCTTCTTTTACGTGCAAAATATCTTATTATTGTTGTTTGACCAAAAAAATTGACTAAGTTGACAATAATTTTTTTCTCTTTTATCCTTTCTGTATAATAGGATTTTTATGCCCGTCCCCCTTCTCTCAACCATTCAGGACCACTTCGATTTCATAATAAAAACATTTTATTTCTTCTTATTTTTTTCTGCTGATTTATAATTAAAAACTTTATGTTTAGTGCAGTATTTACCTTGCCAAAGGGTATTTATTTGATTTTTAAATTGTTTTTCATGGTTTTCATTTAAAAAATAAAAAAATTCTCTTATTTTTTTTTTTCGTTCAATACCAATATGAAATGAGCAAAATATTATGGTGCTTTTTTTCTTTCATTTTTCCATTTAGCTTTTGATTTTTTTGTTTTTTATATAGTTGATTATGTCAAGGATAATGTTTTTGTTTTGTTTTTAAATAAAATACAGGAGAACAGCATAAAATTGTATTAAACTTTTTGATTTAGACTAAATTCACTAAAAAAAAATGCAAAAAAAAACAAAAATTAAATTTATAAATAAATGAAAGGATAAAGGTAAAAAAAAAAAAACAAAATATAGAAATTTTTAATTTAAAAGGAAGTAGAACAATATTTTTAATTATTGTAAAATTAAAATTCATAAAATTTAGGTCATAAATATTTTTATTAGTTTTTCATGTCTCCTTAAAATTTTTAATAATTTTTGTTTTGTTTTGTATTGATTTTTATAAAATATTTTCATAATTTTTCTTAAAATTCAGGTATGCCTACAATAATCAGAATAATTCATAAGGAAGACACTATAAGTATTAATATTGAAATTGGCACATCTTTAACAAAAATTGATTAATGCTTTGAATTTTATTAAAAATTTGTAATGATTTTATTGATACTTTAATTAATCAAATTGTTATGGTTTCTCAAATTAAGTTTTCGGGTCATCACTTTTAAAGTTGCTAAAATTTTATAATGCAGTTAATAGTTGGGCTTATATTCTTTCAAATTTTTGAATTCTTTCATAATCAATTCTGTAATTTCATTACAGAATTCATTATGTAGAGATAGAGAAGAAGAAAAAAGAGATTCTAAGTATACAGGAATTAAGACAAGCGATCTTGTTTTACTCCAGTGTGAATATTAGCGTTCATTTCAATGATTATTTTCATTAATTGTTTGCTTTTCACCCTCCTAGTAGGAGAAAGAAGAAAGCCACAAAAAAATAAGGGGAGTGGAGGCAATATTTTCCAATATGTTTACATTTTGTATATGCCTTTTTTATCATCACCAATATTTCTTAATCTAAATATTTTAACTAATGATTTTTGCTTTTAACCCTCTTTTCTAAAACTTAAATTTCTACAGCAAAATAAATAAACAATTACACTCTTTCTCTATGTAAGTATACCATTTACATGTACTTAACATAGTACTAATAACACGTTCTTCTCTTGTTAAATTCGATATTTTTACACAAAATATATTTTTGGGTCAAATTCTGGTTAATGGTTCTGCATTTTAAAACCATAACAATTTAATAAATCTCGAAATTGTACTAAATTCCAATTATCTCACATTTCCTTAATTTAAAAATTAAAAAAAAAAAAAAATTTACAATTTTCTATATTTAGAAAATTCAACTTGTTAAATAATGTATTAAACTTTTTAATTAAAATTCCATTTTTATAAACACCAAAAGTTTAGCGCAGTACCGTATATATACCTATGTACATATAACTATGCAACTATGCAATGGTACCACTACCACAACAATATAGAAACATCCGAATAAATATGTTTTCACCTCGTATTTACAATTCATTTTCATTTTAAATGTTAATTATTTATTAAATAGTATTTTACTTGAACGTTACCTTCTAAAATATTATTATTTCACTAAAAATCCTTTGTGTCCTTCTCCTTTTTCACTATCTCTTTTATAATATATCCTTCTTACCGCCACTATACACAATACAATTTATTATTTTTGTTGCAACAACTTAATGCAACTAAACAAAAAATTTCCTATAGTTAAAAATATGTTGTTTTTCAAAGATAAATTTTAAGGATTATATCTACAGGGTGATCCGAAATTTCAAACTCCGGATAATATACTGGTTTGATTTCATTCATATAGGAAGTTGGAAATGACCGCATATGATTCGCATTTCAAATGTTGTAGTTGTATTCATCTAAATTTCTTTCAATTTCCGAGTTAGATTTTATGGTTCCGTTTATGGTATTGTAAATGTGTACTAGTTGCATCATATCCCTGTTATCTACAATTTTTAGAAAATGAAATTAGTAAAAGTTCTCTTGTGTAAAATAAACAAATTTTTAATTGCTTTGTCTTGCATAGTTTGGATGCAATTTAAATTTTTCTCAAAGGCACTACCCCAAACTGCAACACCATACATGATTACACTACTGAAAAGGCTAGAATATAATGTTGATTTGTGAGATGCTGGTAAACGATGCTCAACTTTCCTGAAAGTACTCACTACTCTTCTTGCTTTTACAATTATATTATTTACTAATGCGCATTCCAATTACGATCTTGATTTACTATAAGACCAAGATATCTATATATTTAAGCCATTTCAATTTTGTAAGAAATAGCGTTGTGAATTTAGATTTGATTAGCACATACATATTTTGTTTTAATTTATTGTTAATTTATGTGTGTTTATCCAATTTTTGTCCAATAGATGTGAATTATCCTTAACATGTTTGTTTTCTATCTACGTTAATTGAAATCACCCTGCATCAGAAATACCATCAAATCTCATACACCCAACTTACTTAAATGTGTATAGAAACCTGCCTATATCATATGCTTGCATTAGTAAACATAGATGTGAACATTTTCCTGGTAAAATTTATTTCATATTTTGTTCCTTTTTATTGTCGGTGGATGAAAATACATAAAAATTACGAATAAAAATAATTGGACCGTGAAGTTTTACAATTGTGGGATTTGAAAAGAATCAGAAAAATTTTATTTTAAAAATTGTTATTGTAATAATGTGTATATGTATGAATAAGAAATACTAACATAATATTTGACTATAATCAAAAAATTAATTTTGAAAATAGAATGATAAATGCAGTCAGTATGAGATGGCATAGTAAAAGAAGACAATATAAAAAACGTGAAACCTATATATGATTACAAAATTAAAATTTATATTATGGAAACGTGCCATAACAGATCGAATTCTAGTAATGAAATTTCTACTTGTTAGAAATTCATTTTTCATCATTATAGATTTTAGATTTCATAGAAAAAAACGACGGTAATTTTCACGAAAAAGCGATAATTAAAATTATTAGAAAATATTGAAAATTCTTAATTCTAAATTATAAAATGAAAATAAATAATTTAATGAAATTAACTTCACTTAATTAAATATTATTTGTAATGTGTGGCAAGGTCATTTAATCAATCAAGGAAGCATGAAGGCAATCATGCTCAAAACAGCAGTATAGTGTCTCTAGTGTATTCTTTGAATAATTTCACAAAAATTAATCTAATGGTATTCAACAACACCTTCATGAATAACCAACAATTGGATGTCAACCAACTATTAGTTTGCACAAAATAAAATTAATGTTCGGTTAGCTGTATAGCATATTACGTTGCTCTTTTAAAATCAGGTTTTCTTTAAATTCTTTCAATTTAGCTATGGTTGCACAAAAATCGATCAGTATAGAGCTATAGCACCCATAATGACATCTAATAGCATGATACTGAGAAATTGATTTAATATGAGCACAAGATCGCAACGAATTAACATAATATTAAAAGCTTAAACTAAAAGAGCTCAAGAATATCTAATAATTATAAGAATTTTACAAAATTTCTTATATAAATTTGCCAATACTTATTATAAATTATTTCACATATTGGTCAATAATAGTCTTAATTTTTAAGACGCCAATCAAATTCATGCACATATAAATTTTATATTCTTCTTTTACATTTTCTAAGTTAAACATAAAACGTCCTTATAAATCGGGAATTTAATATCCTTGTTGATAAATAACAGTATATACGCATATTTTTTATAAAAATATCAATATAACTAAATAATAAAAACCTCCTTAAAATTTTACAAAATAAAAATATTTTTGATGTGGAAAACTAAAAATTTCTTAGGATTCTTAAAATAAAACCAAAACAAAAATTGAACAAATGAAAAACATTTCAGTTAACCTTAGTCAACAAAATTATACCCTACACCATGACAACCTAATTATAAAAACAAGATTTTAAAATATTTAAAATTAACTTTTAGAGCTGCACGGAACCTTTCCGAAGAAAAGAAACAATTTCGGATATTTTCAATTTTGAGTTATCGTTCGCTCGAACGGGCGGAATGGTCTAAATCAACGCCAGATTTTACGGAAAGCAAGAATATATACACATTTTCATACTGTCGATGATTCTATTCACAAGAGGGTTACAAAATCATAACCATTTACTAAAGTTTAGGGTGTAACAATACAAGCTTATTTTATTTTGGCCTTGCTCTGCCATTTCTGGTCAAAATTTCAATAATATTTTCAATTTTTATTACATACCTACATTAAAATATAAGAACACATATCCTTTCTTTCATTCAAAATTCCACATACACATGCTGATTTTACATAATTTTTAATATTATTACTTAGAAAAATATATCATTCCTTTTTTCCAAGGAAACGACTTTTGCTCTTATAACAAAAAATAAGAAAAAAAAATTAGCATTAAAACCTTCACTTTTATTTGTGTACGAAAAAGACATAAAATATGTTAAGAAAAATAATGTAAGTGAATAAAATAAAAAATTCGTCCTTGAAATGTTATAAAATTGTAAAATGAAAAAAAAATAAACAATTTAAATACCAAAAACAAATCTAAAAATCTCTTGAAAATGATTTCCAATTTTTTTTTCTTTCCTTTACAATCTTTAACTGTAATAATTTTTCATAATAAAAAAAAAATTTTCCTATACCACCTGTTGATAAAATAGGAAAAATCTCTAAAAGCAAATCTCTAAAGTAAGTAGGTGCTTGAGAACTTTAAGTGGCAATTATTTTAATAATTTATCAAAAAAAAAAAACGAAAAACCCTAGGATCTCTTCAAAAAGTATTAAAATGAAGAAAATTGCAAATAATAAATTATTTTTTGGGAAATTTTAAAAATCTTGAAATCAAGAAAAATATTCTGTAAAATTAAAATTTTTCGAAATTTTGAAAACTGAGGTTCAAATCATTAAAAATCTTCCTTCGTTAAAAATTTTCGTAAAAAATTCTTAAATTCTTCAAAAAAAATCCTAAAAGCGAATCCTTTATTCATTCAATGTTAGACAAATACTACTGCAATTAAAGTGGAAATTTATGTTTTTATTCTAGATTTAAATTACCAACTATAATTTAGATGCACAAGCACAAATACAAGCAAACAATATTATTTTATATGGTTTAGTTGGTAACACTGCAAAACAAATAGAAACATATGATTTTTATTTAAAAGTATACAGAATTCTGTTGAAACATTGAGCAAAACAGATTTTATTTTCTGTTTAAGAAATGTTTGTATTCAAATTATGTTACAAAATGTTGCTAGGATGTTATAGGATGTGTTTCGAAACATTAAAATACTTTGATACATAAAATTTACATTATTATTAACAAATGAAAAATTGTAATTTATTGATGTAACATATTAAATTCATTCGGTGAGTGCAGTTATTTTAATTTGAATAACATTTTTTGGAGGAAATTATAATGATTACTTAGTAACATAAGACAAAGTATTTTACAATATTTTTATACCTGTAAGTAATAGTAAATTTTTTGGAATTTTAAGTTTTAAGTAAATAAAATTTAACTTTCGGCATCCTAGCGTTGGATCAAATATTACTCAAACTAGTCAAAATGTGATGCGATTATAAATCGATAATTATAAAATTAATTTGTCTTATAGAACAAATTAAGGTGCTCAGAAGCTCTCAAGAGTAAATATATAGAATACACATTTTACTTATACTTATTGCGCCTGAAAAATTTTAATTCGGAAGCATTACCTTTACAAAACTGTTTTTGGAAAAATTGTCTATACAAATTGCTTTCTATTTTCATTTACATACAAAATCTATTTACACCCGTATAATTTTATCTTAAACCGAATAAAGCTAATTGCTATTTTTGGAAACCACAATGGGAAAGAAAATTTACAATTTCCATTTTTAATCTCCAATTTTATACTTTAAATACATTTATATTATTAGTTTGTAAACTAAAACTATAACTCTGTAAAATATTTCTTAATTAAATATTAATTTGCAGGTGAATTAATTTAACAAACGTATTACTCGTGCAACTCCGTGTAATCTACTTAATATAGACAAAAAATTGGAGAAGAGTTGTCAAAATCATGTGGAAATTTAGAAAATTTCATTTTACATGGAATACCAGAGATAGTCAGAGAACGAATGTTATTTTTGCATTTAGAGTAATTTTCAAAATCAAAATCCATGAATAATTTTTAATAATTTTTCCTAGTTACAAAACATTTCTAATTTTTGAAGTCTTAATTTATCAATTATTTTTAAAACCTAATAAGTTATATAAAAAATTTGTATAAAAGTAACGTATATTCTAATAATTATTCTCAAAAAAATATTCAATCATCAATCATGGTCATTTTCACACCATTATTCTGTCTACATATATTCGAATTCGTATACTTTATAAATACGTTACAGAAAAAAAAGCGACATAAGATACACATACATAGATATTCCAAAATATTATACAATCCATTAAATACAATACCTAATAATAAGTGTTATACATAATTATCTAGTATCCTTGAAAAACACAATAATTTATCTTCTAATAATTCTAAACTATGTACATAGAAATGTACATATTTATGTATATATTATATTGAAGCAATTGAAAAATATATGTACGGAGAAAAAGAATGCATATAAAAACAAATTTTATCTAAACATTAAAAAAGATCTATTCAAAGTGGTATACATCATTCAAAGAGATTAGAACGTGACTTATTATCCTGATTGTGGTATTACAATTCAAACTAAAGTTCCTATATAACCAGTTTCATGGTAATTTTTCAAATCAAAGAAAATCTTAAATCTTCTGCTTGTTTTTTTTCTAACTCTCTCTCTTTCTCTCTTTTTACTTTTTCTATCCATTTCTTTCACATAGACTTTTTACTTTCGTACCAATATTCCTCGTTTGTTATTCCTTTCTTTTTTTTCGTCCTTTTTTCCTCCTAAGTAAATTACTAGTTTTCCTTTTGTTTTAAAAAGTTATATACGAGTATAAAGGTACAAATAATCCTTTCTATCCTGACATAAATAGTTTCTTGTTATCCTAAAACAAAAAAAAATAAATTTGTTACGTTTTTATAGTTGTCGTGATTTTTTTTTTTTAATATGGAATTTAGGATAAATTTTTTTTTTCAGAATGAACCAGCAATGAAACTGCAATGGACTGCAAATATCTAAATAAAAGTAAAAAAAAAAAAAAAACAGGAATTGCTAGGACATTTTTCAAATACAAAGTACAATAAAAATAAGTAAAAAAATGTATAGAGAAAAAAACGAGGATGATGTCCTTTTTCTTATAGGTGCATACTAATAAATTTGTATGTATGTATAGAGAGCAGCTGATTTAAAGTTCAGAACAACGTTTTTTCGTTGATTTTTCTGTTTATTATTGTTGTTTTTTAGTTGCATTTTCCACTTGTATTTAAGTTGATTTTTATTTTAAATTTTCTAGGTACGAATGCTCTCTAAATTTCTTTACATGCACAAACATATATAATTTTAAAATGCTTCGATAAAAGGACATTTTTGTTTATTGAACAATTTTTCAAAAGAAATCAATTGTTTTTTTTTTAATTTTATTTTATATTTTTTTTAATCGAATATCTAGTTTTTCTCTATATAGAATTGAATTCCTTAAATTGATTTTGTGGTAAATGAAATTTATCTTGAATTAGAAAAAAAAGTGCAATATAAGTGAATGAAAGTGATAAATTAATCAAAATAAATTTTATTTTGATTTTATGCAATAAAAACTTTAAAGATTTTGCAACAAAATGGTTGAAAATCCGAAATTATATTAAACAATTCCTTCCGTGATTAGAAATTGGAAATTGCAATGGGTTGCAAAAGTAGTGCAATAAATACAGTCCACTAAGAAAATGCTGATCAAACAGTAATTTTAAATTTGTTTAATTTTATGCGGAGTGGTAATTGAATGCTTTTGCAAAAAAATAGAAATATATTATATAGAATAAAAAGAATCATTTTGAAAAACAGCCAATTCCATACCAAATACTAAAATTCATGGCTCTTTCGAATTAAATTAAATTCATGTATGTATATTTAACTTTACCATATTTATCCGTATGAACCGATTTGATATGATCGGTATGAACCTTTGTATCTAAATCTACATAATAGAAATAAATGTATGTATGCCTGCCTGTGTCCTTTATGGATTACTATACTATTAATTCGATCACCATAAAACTTTGGGAAGTTATTTAGAAAAATATCGATGACTTCAAAATGTAAAGTAAGCATGAGTACCTTTCATCCATATTCATTCTTGGCACGGCAATCATCCATAACTAACTTGATTTACCGATTTGGGCAAGCTATTTGTATGACCAACATGAATAATCAACATACATTACCAGCTTACATGACAAATTTACATGAGAAAATAGCATAAACATTTTGCATGGCCAATATTCACGACCAAATTCAATTATCGACTTGCATCTTCATATCAACCGCTATAAGATGAAAAACTTGCATAACTAATATTCATAATCAACTTGTATGACCAACTTTTCTGATCAACTGTCATGATTAGCATAAATGTCCGGCATGAGCACGCTTAGTAACAAAATTTTGCTTTATATATTATGCATATATCTCAATTAAATTTTGACACTTCAATTTTCATTGTAGTTATAGAGTAATCGTGGTGCTTACACCATGTCTGATTTTATTCCTTCATGAGATTTCTTCTAAATTGGTTTATCTAGAATAAATAAAAAACAAATTAGATACTAGTCGAAAAATAGAAACAATCGCAATAACGGGCGATTGATTTGGTAGTATTACAATAAATAAAAACTATTCTTCTATAATTTAAAAATTCAATCAAGTTTTAAAAAGTTAAAAATCATTTATTAAAATCGTCTCCGTAAGCTTAATTTACAATTACTCAGAATCTGTTCAACCATATCTAATAAATATAAAGTATAAAATGTTTCATAATTTACATTTTTCATTCCACAACAGGTTTTGCGGCAAAAACAAAAAAACCATCTTACCAACTATTTTGTTCATTTAATTTATACTCTTTAACATTTAAATCTAATTCACTTCTCTACTCTGAAATTTATAATGACAATAAAAAGCAAAATCTATTATGTCCAATGTTTTCTCCAATTCTTCTCTTCATTTCAATTTCAATATAACAAAAAAAAACAGGACAATAAAATGTTTAAAAATATTTAAAAAGCTAAAAAAGATATTTACAATCATTTTACTTAAACAAATGGAAACAAAAACACTAAAATTGAAAAAATAAAAAATAAAAATGCAAAATCTTCAACATAAGACTAGACTTTAAAAAAAGATTTACTTCTTACATCAACAACAACAAAAAAAAAAACAATGAAAAAAAGAGCAACAAAGAAAACAGAAAAATTTAATATAAATCCTTTTAAAGTCCTTCTTCATTTCAATTCAGTTGTTTTTCTATTTTATTGTCTCCAATGTAAATATATTATGTATATTATTTGTTATATCCTGTACATGTAGAGAAAGGATTAAATGCATAATAAAACAATCAAAGACAACACAATAAAATGAAAAAAAAATATAAAACAACACTATGAAGTAAATTGAATATTTCATGAAAGTTTTCCCTCTCAATTTAGTTTCACACTATATACTATGAATAATATGAATGTCCTTTTAAATATATATATATATAAGAGAAAAATTTTGTGTTAAGAGTTTTGCAAATGCAAGAAAATGATATTAAAAAAAAGTTTATGGTACCAAAAACAACAAAATGATTTTGTTCCAATTTTATAGCACACTTTTACTACTTCTACTTCTTCTTCTTCTTCTTGTTTTCTCTATGATGATTCGCTAATGAGCCTTTAATGCAGTTAAATTATTTTAAAAGGAATATCGTAAAGAAGAAACGACACTATATATATATTGGATAATGCATGCGAGGATCAGAATAACTTTTTTTTTTAGTATATTATTGTACGTATACACAGTTATTAAGATGGCTATGTTCCAAGTACAAAATTTAATAGTACCTAAATGATGATTCTATATATATACAACAAAATATTCTTGGTATTCTAAATGCTAATATAGACAATTCCTAAATAAATAAATGGAAATTATATAAAGAAAAATGTTTTATAGTAAGCACTTTGCCTAAAGTAATACAACAACTTGGATCTAATAGAGTGTTGAAAGATTAAGAAACGGAAATACTCCAAAATTAATTCAGTTTTACAAAATAAGATTGTAATAAAATTAAAATTACGGCCAAATAGAATTAAAATTAATTTGTGAAAGGAAGACATAAAATTGCGCTTTAACATTCAATAATCTTTAAAAATGAACTATAACTTATTAAAAGAACACATTAAAAACCTTATTATAGCATTAACAAAGGCCTAAATATAACATTTTTCAAAACAACAATTCTAAAATCATTTTAATAACAATATATTTTGATATTTTCTAATGAATTAAGCAAGTTTTAATTAACCGAATTCATTGATATTAAAAATTGCTAATAATTTGCTTAATCACAAGACCCATCATCCACTTTTTTCTAGAAAAATAAGGCTCCCTTGGTAATATTCATTACGTATCAAAATTATTTATAGAATGGATCAACACCTTAAATGGAATGAGCATAACATCACACATGGAATCATCTTGATCGGTTACAATTGTCAAAGGTGAAATATTTATTCTCAAACTATGAGGTAGACCAATAAACTTTTATAAGTAAGCGAGGAGGAAACGGCGTGATAGACGAATGGTATTTTAAACGCAAAAGCACAATTTCTTCTTCTACCATGAACTAAATGGGATATACCACTCTTACAGTATGGTCAAATTATTTTTAAAAACCCAAAAATATGCTTAAAAAATAAAGCAATAAAGAAAATGTGTTGTTAAGAACATTTCAAACTATAAAATGGTGGATAGTAAAAAAAAAAAATTTAAAAATAAAAAAAGAAACTGAACTGCAATGAAAATTTTGTTTTAAAGAAAAAGAAAAAAAAATATTTTTTTATGTCCTTTTCAAGGATCTTAAAATATATTATAGTTTTTAGAAAGAAATTAAGCAATAAAAAGAAGTTTAATGAAAACCACCTCAGTAATTTGTCTGGAAGTTGTGTGCACCGAAAATGCCATTAAAATTTGAAATAAGAAAAAAAGAAAATGGAGAAAGAATTTTTTCCTATGTGATTTTATTATAAAAATTTTCAATTTTCCTGCTCAGTTTATTTATAAAAATAGTGCATAAAAAAAAAAACTATTTTGTATTTTTTATTATAAGTTTTGCGTTCATCCAACTCTTTTATTTTATTTTTTTTTGCTTTTTAATTTTCATTCAACTTTTTTAACATTTATTTTATATATAAATTGTGTATCCAACTTAAAGACACTCAACTAGGGAATTCGATTTATATAGAGAAAAAGTGAAAGAAAATTTAAAAGAATTTTTCACCAACAACTTTCTAAGAACTCCTCCTTGAAAATTTATAGGAAAGTAGAAATTATCTATCTCTATTGGAAAAAAATAATATTTATTGATTTTATAGGAAATTAATGGTGTCAATATGTTTGACATACTTTAAAATAATATAATAAGAAAAAAACCATTATTGTATTTTAAAAATTATTTAATTGCGTAGGAGAACTATGTACTTAAATTAAAGACCTTTCACGATATGGCAAATCTGCTAAGACGCTACATCCAATAATTCCAAATTTTTGTCAATTCGGCAGCCTATAATTTATGAAAATTACTTTAGCTGTTTGATATACATATTTAACCTTGTAAGAATTCATGCGGCAACTTAACATTTCAAAGAATAAATTAAACTTCCGCCATCGCATCAATATTTGCAAAGATTTCAATTCCATATTTATATCTACATCAAGTTCTGAAAAAGATTGAAAAAGAATTTTTATAGTACAATAATTGAATTGATTTTTAATTAATTTAATTATTAATTATTTGATAATTTAATCTAATTACCAAATTTGTTAGTAAATCCTGTGAACAAAAAGGCATTTTCCGAATAAATTTTCAATGTTATTTACATTTCAAGCTGAATCCTGAAAAATCAAATACGATTTAAAAATTAAATGCGGCTGTACTTGACTGGATGTAGAGTTTGTGGAGTTAACGCTTATGGTGCTAGGACTTTAAAGTGTTTGAAATTCGGCTCTATATGAAATCTGATTGATTTTCCATGTGGCCTCCTTTTTGGCAACATTTTACATAAGATTATTTTTGGTGAGATCTTAATTATATATATAATCCTTTATAGTAATATCTTTTATAGTAATATCATTTAAAATAAGAATGTTCAATTTGAACCTTTAGACTCAATTTAATGAAAATAAATTTTAAATGTACAGAAAAAATCTATGACTTTAAGGAAATTATTTTCAATTTTTTCTTCCAAATATGCATTTGTACATTTTCATTTTAAATCTGTAATAAAATAATATAGAATTGAATTTTTATTAATAATATAAAAGAGTCCTTATATTCTTAATATGCAGATCCTTTATTATTATTATTATTATTATTATTATTATTATTATTATTATTATTATTATTATTATTATTATTATTATTATTATTATTATTATAAAGACATTAATAAAATCTATATTCAATAGATTATAAAAAAAATATTCTATTTGCCTTGTATAATGTATTATGTTCATATTTTTGTGTAGTATTCACAATAAAAATAAATAATATAAGATAGGTGACTGAGTACAACCCATATTTTTTCTAAAACGAAATTGGGTATAGATTAAGAGGCATTATAGTTTAAATTTTTTTGTTATTTATAAAATTTTGAGTTGAATTAGATCTTAAAAAAAATTATAACATTAATTTAAAATAAACAACAATCCCAAGCATCAGAATCACAGTACAACACCTCACATTTTTTATATCTTCTGCATATATTAGGTGAATTTGACTGCCCTTTGTATAGATTCCGCAACAATGAGGACGATGAGCTGAATGCCATACACATTTTACATCATACTATAGCTGATTACAGTAAGAGTGGCAGAGGAGATTCCTCTATTCATATCTTTTTTGGAAATTTATATAATCTACAACAAAAAAAATTTTAGTTTAAAAAACTGGCACTAAATTGTGAAGTGATACAGTAACGCTGATGCTACTCCGATGTTACAAAATAATAAAATCGAATTAGTCCGTTTGTATTATTGATTGCAAATGAAATATAAACGTTTTTTCAAGCAATAAATTCAAACACACTCTGTATACTATTAATTTCAATCATGTTAACAAGTAAAACCAAAAATTTAAATTAAATTTTTAAAACCTTTCAAATAAACTTATGTGAATACATATATAATTTAAATTATTTGGTTTATTTTTATAATTTAAGCTCTAAAAATGATATTATCGTCCGGAAAATTCAAAATAATAAACATTAAAAGCAGACAAAATCAGTTACACTCCACCAATTATATTAGTATATCACACCCTCAAAACAATACTCATACAAGTTAATTAATAATCCAAGTATGAGTCTTTGGCAACAAAACTCCTTACGGAATTCGATAAAAAATTTTTCAGAAACTCCAATAATACAACTAAATTAACACGCAAGACTACTGAAGAAATTCGCATTGCCTCAATAGACCCTTGGCTGCCTCTTCCTCTTCTAGACAACATCAGCAAATTTCTATTTCCGCTTTTCAATAACAGCTCTATTCCAACTCCTATCTCTCTATTCCAACTGGTTAATTTCTATTTTAACAAGCTGAGCTGTTTATTGTTCAATTCAGAAATTTTGCACAAAGCCTAAATTGAGGACGACATTCCTAAATTGAGTAAAAAATTTATGAAACTAAATACGTATATCAAATATCAAAATAAACTTTTTGTAAGCAGTGATGCATTTAAATTTTTTATTAAAAAAAATATTTTACGATAATAGTGACAATAATAAGTTTCTACATTTTTAATAATAAAAATATTATTATATTTGTATTTTCTTGAAATTAAATATCTCTACGATTTATGAAATTATATTTAAATACATGACATGCATTTTTAATGTATTTGCAATTTCCTACACACACATACATACATATATATATATTTAATATAATAATACAGTTCAACATGTAAAAAAAATAAAGTTGTCAACTTCCTTAAAATTTTTCGAATTCTTAAGATTTCATTTAAAGTATAAGAAATCGGACATAAGAAGCTTGTCCATTATTGGTTTGAATAACTTTGGTACATCGCAAAATTTGCAATAATAACTTTATCATTATCTATTGTTTTGATTAAACATCAAAGTGGCTTCAACAGGATGCCATTGGAAATAAATTACTTATATTTACAATAAACCAGAAATGAAATCATGTCAAACCAAGAACCTTAATTATGTTCTTATATAATAGCTGCTTAAAACAAATTAAGAGCCAATTTTATTAAAAATTGCAAAACATAATGATTACAATCTTGAATTTGTCTTGAATATAAGACTAATGTGTAGTACACTACTCGTATTAGTCTCTACCCTTAATACTTTCCTTCACATACAAATTTTCAATGTTCCATCCAATTTGTCCACATTAAATAATATTTGAGACCCCATTGGATGGCAACTCTGAAATTTATTATTAAATTTTATAATATTTTCTTTTATATATAAAAATTAAGTTAAGAAATAAAATCTCACAATAGTATAGATTTTTAGATTAAGGTTCTGATTTGTAAAAATAAGCAAAAGAAAATAAAATTATAAGTTTTACAATATAAGGATAAAAAGAAATTCTATTTAAAAGAAAAAAATAAATATAATAAAATAAATTTTTAATGAAATTGAACTCAAATAATAGGTGAATAAAAATAAATATAAAATGCTTTAACTAATTTTAAAAAAGTTTTTATAATAGTATAGAAAATTTCATATGAAATTTTAATATGTATTTTGTAAAAACACAATGAATTATCAATTTTCTAATTTCATTTGTGCGAATAACAAAAATGTATTCAGAGAAAAATGTAATTTTCAATTAGATTAATTTATAATAACATTATGGTTTATATTTTATTTTAAAAATAATAATTATTGTTCAATGAAAATGAATTGAATAATAATGTATACAGGTGAGTGCATGTGTTTTTGGTCTTAAATGACTTATTTATTAAAACTCTAATGACATATTCATATTAAATTCATTATTTACGACACAAAACAATTAAGAAAATAATAAAATTTATTAAAAATTAATGAAAAATTTTAAAAATATTGGTTTAGATTTTTAAAAATTTAAGATTAGAATTGGCAATATTCAGTAAACATTATTTTTAATTGGTAAATTATTCCAACAGGGCTTTTAGGATAGATAGCCTATAATGCATTTAATAAAATGGGTTTTTAAGTGGCTTTCCATAATGGTACTAAATATTAATTACCCTTATTATGTATTTCAATTTCTTATTTATAAACAGATACAACAATTCTTTTAATAAAGAGTTAATTAAAAATTATTCCAAAATAAGTTATGTAGGTAAATCTTCATTCTGATTATTAATATAATATGCACTTAATATATGTATATTATTTTAACCTCATTTATATCTAACCCTTAAGCTCTTTAATTATACATTTTTTTTGCATTTTTCATTGGGAAACACAACTATGCTAATACTACTCTAATATCATAATAATATTAAGATATCCTAATAATCAATTCCAGCTAATCTTAATATCTTAATAGTAAAACTAGTAAATTCATATACAATATTGTTAAATTTTATGACAATTGAATTTTTACTACAAACCAACATTCCCTCCTTCTTTCCGAATCATAAAAATTTCAATATTACTATACTATAAACGTAAAAATGTACGCATAAATGTTAAATTTTATTTGAATTTTTAAATACAATAGAATCAAATATCAATGAATTTCCCACACCATTATTATCGTAAAATTAAATCGTTCACCAAAAATTTTAAATATCTTCTCCTTTCCATATGAAAATTACATAGTGAAACCACCTAAAAATAACAATTAAATTTAAAAATGTTTTGAAAACAAAGAAAAACTAGATTTTTTAACGAAAGATGAAATTTTTTAAAATTTAATATTAAGATTGAATAGTACTAAATAATACGATCTTTGAGATAAACTTAATGACCTGGTCTTATAACGATTATTACATATATTTTTCAAAAGTGCAAACAAAATTTTCCAAAAAGGGCTATTTTTGAATTAAATATTATCATGTGTTAAGAGTTATAAGTTTTGCAATTGTGGTTGGGAGTTGTCTCCATGAAACGTTTTAATATAATATCGTCTATCTAAAAGTATACAACATCTTTAATTAAAATTCATATTCGAGAAGGATATCATAGAACTGCAGGTGTAGCAAGTTAACTGTAATTAAAAGCCTCTATCTCTTGCGTAAAAGTCAGGTACTTGGTCACTGGATGGTTATCTTGGTTACACAATTTTTTTTCTTAAAACATGCTTAACAGATTTAACTATTACAACTTAAAATAATTAAACAAAGTGAGCTCTTGAAATTATAAAATAATTAAAATTGAAACTGTTGATGATCGGAATTTACATAATGCCGAACGGACAACGAATTTAAAAAAAACAAATTTTCCTCAATTATTCCCAATATAATTTTCAAATAGAAAACAACCTGAAATGTTTTACAATAATAAAATATACATAAAAGTGTATAATGCTCTTTTTATATTAAAAAAATTTCACACCATCACGAAAGCGTTAATTACACTTTGAAAATAAATGAAATCTTTTTCTATTCAAAAAATCCAAAAACTTTTTCGATTACGGTCAAGAGAATTATTATTCGGTATTCTAATTATAACCGTTTCGCCGCACTTTTTTGTTTTTTTGAAAATTTCTATTGAATTCCCTTATGTTTTTATCCTAGTTTTCAAATTAAAATTATAACAATTTCATATGAATTCTCACAAATAACATTCTATTAACTTTTATTTTATAGATTCTCGGAAAAGTTAATAAAACTTTGTTTTTAATTTCTAAAAATTGAACTGAAAATAAAAGAAAAAAAATTGATGGTAAATATGTGGAAATGTAGGCTAAAATTTAAAATTTAATATGATAGTTAAAAAAAATTCTTTTTTTTTTACGGAAAGATGAAAACTATACAAACATACTGCTTAAAATAGAAGATAAAATAGTACAAGGACGATGTACTTGAATGAATTCGGAGCAAACAATTAATTTGTAAATCAGCACATTTCCCTTCAATTAATAAGAGAACTTTTTATATAAACAAAAAATATTTTATTTAGCTGAGATAATTCTTATTAAAATACCAAAATATTCTATAAATATTGCATACTTTTTGGGATGAGAAGAAAAATTAAAAGAATCACTAACGTAGTGTTCGGGTACGAGAATTCATTATTTATTCTATATAAATTAAATAATTATATTATTTTTATAAATAGAAATTTGGAATGGCTTACATTTTCAAAAAAACCAGGTTCCTAAAAACTGAAAATTTACTTTAAAACGAATAAGGTAGAAAAATATTTTGTTCCGACATAATTGGCTTCTACAAACTGCCAATAGAAAATTTATTTTAGATGGTGGTCAGTATATTAATTTTATAAGGTTTGGACGCGCATCCAAGCTTTTAAAAAAATATTATTAATTCAAATTCATTCTGGTTTTTTAAAGCAGTTCAAATTTTGAAATCTTTCCAATGTATTTTATGTTGTTTCTTTACTAAAAGCTACACTTCTCTTACTCTTGTATTTTATAAAAAAAATTAAAGTGAACCACAAAATCTAATTATTAAGTTCATTTATAATAATTTTTTTAAAAATCCGAAGGGTGCGAAAACGATATGCTATGCATTTAAAAAAAAATTCTTGAAAATATTTAGGAGCATGAATGTTTCCATAAAAATTTTTAAAATGCCATAACTATCATTTAAATTTTCCAAATTTTTATTAAATTAAAAAATTCTCATATTCAACCAAATATTCGTTATGATAAAAACTAAAATTTATTACAAATATTAAACACAAAAATTTATTGAACTTTGAAAATTTATTATACACAAAAACAAAAAAAAAAACGCAAAAATAAGGCAAAATTATTTTTGCCTCAAGTACTCCCTTGTCACACAGACCATAATTTCAATTCTTATCAAATATCCATATAACAAGTACTTATGTATATATTTTTAAAAATCCAATCCCGCAAGGATATTCAATATACTCAAATATATATTTGAAAAATATCCTTTATATAACTATAATTTTTATACAAGATTACAGATATTGTTAGTAAAATTTAAACCGAATATACAAAAACATATTATTTTTAGTAAATTCTTAAAGAAAACTAACAATTATATGAGAATAAAATCAAAAAGAAAATGAAAACGAAAAAAAATTATCCTTGTATCAAAGTTTGTACACGAAATCATCTTTTAAATACATCTACAAAGTCACTGAACTGTTAATCTTTTGTATAACACTTTTTTTTTTTTTTTTGAAATTATTGAACCGTACAAAATCATTTTGAATGATTTCAAAGTTTTTCACACATCCCGAAAGAAAAACAAAAAAAGAAATCCCCGAAAAAAATATAGGATAAGAAAGGAAAAATAATTTTATCCCTAGACAAAAATAAAAATAAAGGGCAAATTGTTTAACATTTAAGTAAACATACAAACATATACATGCGTTACATATGTATTTTACAAACCCATAATCATACCCAAATACTCCGAAAAATTCTTATCTAAAAAAATAAAAGAGATAAAAGAAAAAGAAAATAAGAGAGCAACTTATTTTCAATTTTAAGAGAGTAAATATTACCATTATGAGATGTTAATCTTTATTTTATTGTGATATTTCTGTTGTCGTCATAACATCGCTCTCCCACTACGTCTCTGTTCTTCGCCCTTTACATCTGCTGTAATGGCTTCAAAATCTTGTGTCTATAGTTACATTCATAACAAACGAACAATCACATTAACATTTTACAAAAATTTTTGTGAACATAAATGTGTGTTTGATAAAAATAAACTTAAGTTTCAACGAAACCAGAACGTCTTTCTTATCTCTACATATACTTATGTAATATTTTTTTTTTCTCTTTATCGTTATTATTCTTATTATTTTTTTTTTCGGAATGATGTGTGTAACATAATGGTTTTGAATTATAGTTTTGTTATCCTTAAAGACATAATAAAACTTAATGATAGAATTTTATCCTTTTATATATTGCATATATTTTGAAAGGATAAGATTTTTTATAACATAAAGAAGAGAAAGTTTAACAAATTTTAATAAAACAGAAAAAAAAATATTTTATTTTTTTCATCATTTCGGACACACTATAGTTTTTTATTTTTTTTTCATAGCTTTAGAACATTTGGAAATAATTTAATTAAGTTTTCCTGTCTGTTCTTTTACAAATCTTATATAACTACTTTTATAATTCTATGCTTTCATTACAGAGAATGGGCGGAATTACGGTTCAAAACCATAACCATATGAAATTAGCAAATTCGACTAAAACAAATAGGTTGACTTTTCAGCAAATGAAAGAAAAACAGAATGGAAAATAAAGAAGAATTCTGAACGCAGAAAAGACGACTAATTTTTTCTTTCTTATAGAAAATCAGGCGGTAGTTTCAAGTTGTTGAATGTACTCTTATGTACTCTTCAAAATTATGGCGGTTAATAAGGGTTACGTCAAATTTTCTTTCCATATCTGAATAATTTAAAACAAAAACTCTGTGCCGTATTCAATCTTAACAGTTAATAGATAACGATAAATATTTTATTTTATTAAAATTAAATTTCCTTTCCCCTCATATTATACAAAATGGTAATTTTCGATCAGTTATAATTCATTGCTTCATTGAACATACTATAAAAGCTCAACAATGTATTAGAAATCAAGCTCTTGTTCACAATCATGCTATCTGAATTGAATGGCAAAAAATTCTTAAAAAAATTTAATTTATATTCATCCTAAAAGTATGCAATACTCGAATTTCACGAAATGAGTAACTAACTATAAGGTTCTAGACTTAAAAAAATTCTTAAAAAAATTTAATTTATATTCATCCTAAAAGTATGCAATACTCGAATTTCACGAAATGAGTAACTAACTATAAGGTTCTAGACTTGGTAATGGAAAATGTGCTATTTTGCAAACCAATTAGTTTGATCAACTGCATTTTTTATTGTGTTTATTGTTCTTTTTTTGTTTTAACTGAAATGATAAAAAATTCAATAAAAATATAAGAAATAAAAATATTGAAAAGGAAATTCTATTAAAGTCGTCAGTCAGTTTTTAAGTGAAATAATAAATTAAAAAAGAAAAAATATGAATGTAAAAGACAACAATCTAAAATATTTTTGATTTTCTCTTTTCTTTTGTTTTATGGTTTTATTCCTTATGTATTAAGAGTTTAAAAATGAAATATGAAATTTAAAGTTTAAGAAATTTGAAACTTTTTTATGACACTAAGAAATTTCAAGGTTATCCTTAGCACATTTATATAACTGTGTACTTATAATATTTACAGTAATGACTTTTCATAAGAAATAAAATGAGAATAAATTTCATGAATGAGAAAACTTTGTATGAAAATTGAAAATTAATATTTGATGTAGAATTTTAGAGCATCAGAATTAATACTGACCGAATATTTTGACTTTGGCACGGATTTCTTAGTAAAAATTGTGTTGGTATGATGTGCATAAGCTATATTTTTTGGAGTATCTCTTTAACTTTTAATTACCACGTTAAGAATAACAATTTTGGAACAAAAATTGCAAACTTTTGAACAAGAAATGCACAATATTCCAAATTACAATTAAATGATTGGTCCAGCAATGGTCTATATAAAACGACCATGCATTTATTAGTACATTATTTAAGAATTTATTGAAAGCAATCATACACTTTATAACCCCGAATTGTATGCAATAATAAATTATAATAATTTTTAAAATATACCAGTTCAATTCTCGGTTCGATAAAGTCATACAATAATATGGTAATCATTTTCACATAAAATATCTAAATATTTTGGCTGAATATACAATAATGCCCTTAAAATCAACCAACTGAAAGTAATAAATGTTTTATAATACCTAAATTTAATGTAATAATTATGAAAACAAATTCAATAATTCGCCTTTAAAATATTATTGTGATTGTGAATGCGCAAAAAAAAAATGCAAAGAGGGAAAACTTTTGAAAACTATCCAAAATGAAACTAAAAAAAAAATTTCTTTCCCATTCTAAAAAATAAAGAAAAAAAAAATGAATTCAGTTGGAAAATAAATTATAAGAAAATTTGCTCTTTATGGGTGAACATTATACGCCGTGATTTAAGAAAAATGCACCACAATTTTGGTTTTATTGTAATTTCTTTGTTTAATATTTTATTGTTTTTTGAAGGACTTTTGCCAAAAAAAAATAACTATTATATGCGCGCATATAAATATAAAAAATATTTAGATTCAATTTGACAAATTATTTTAAAATTTTGTAATTATTTATGGCTTTCATGAAAATATAAATTACCCCAACTCAAGCGGCAAAAAGCCAAAGAAAACGAAATCTCGCTTAACACCTTAATAATTAAAGTGCGACCCAAAAAAAAACCTAAAATGAAGTAAATTATCACAGTATGAGGCTTTAGTCATTTTAAATATTAATAAAAATATTTTCTAAAGTCCATTAAAATTTTAAATGAATTTCTTGCTTATAAAAATAGTAAATTGGAAATTTCAAAAAGAATTCAAATTAAGAATTTTCCGGAGAAAAGAACTCATATATTCCTTACACCTATTTGAATGCAATAACGCAAATGCTAAAATGATGATTTACAACTTGACTTTGTAAATGAACTAAAATCTAATTCAGTTGAACCTTTATAAAAAATTAAATGTGTGCTAGTGAAATTATTTTTCCGATCCCCTGAATTTTTTGACAATAACATGAAAATAATTTATAGAAAATCGAACTAGTCTCGCATTTGCTTACAAAATTATCCTTTGAAAACTGATATAAAATCAGCTTAACATTATAGTTTAAATGATAACTTAGAACGATATCTTAGAAAGGAACTGGTTGATTAATAAATTTAACACTGTTTACCTTTTAGCTATTCGTACTTTTCTTGAATAATGTAACCATGGAGGAAATTAATATTTTTGTACAGAAATTTTCCTTGATTAATTAATGGACTATATGCACTCATAATTACTGAAAGTAATTAATATGAGCAACTAATCACCTATAATATGAGCAACTGTGTTCGGAATAAGAACTCAGGCCGTTGAAATCTTCCACTGCATATGAGACAAATTACCTAAAAATTAGCAGGAAAATATTAAATTTAATTAAAATTTCTTTGAACTCTTTACTTTATCTGTGCACGTTCTTTTTCATTCATATTGTTAATATATTCCATTTATCTTCTTTTTAAATACATCAAATTCCCACAATATAAATACTTGAGTCCTTGAACTTCTTAGAGTCTGCAAATACACGTACACATATCTTTTCGCATTTATTGTAATAGGTATTTCAAAATACATCACATCTATAATTAAACGCAGCCACAAAATTTTGATCTAAAAAAAAATAATATTCCTAAATTAAATTTTAAGAAACAAGAAAAAAACGAGCAAAACAAAAAAATTCGACCCAGTATGGTCTTTGATGAATTTTTAAAACGACCTTTTATGTGTGCATGCTGTTCACTTTATTTTTTTGCCCCGTCTTATTTTTAATATTTTAATTAAAATATTTTAATGAGAATGTCCTTGTCTACACATTTAAAATAATATCAAGGTATATTTTATTTAAGGAAAAAGAAACCAAAAAAAAATCTTGACTTATGTCGTCCTATCTACCTAAAAACAAAATCAAATGAATATTAAAAAAGCAAATTTTCCATTTTATATTAAGTACAATTTATGCTTATTATGTCCTGTTTTTTTTTTAAGTCTACATAAAATTAAGGATATAATAAAATTTTTGATAGGATCACAAAGTTTAAATAAATACTACGAGCACATACAATCACAAAAAAATTATGTTAATCCTTAAAAAGGAAAGCAAGAAACAGAAAATGGGAACATGGAAAATTTTATATAGGTTGTTATAAAGAAGAACACTGCTAACGACACTGCTATTTATTTTAGAAAAAGAAGTTTTAATATTTTGACCTGTGACTTTAATGCCATTTTTATGCGATGTTTTTTTTTTATTTAAATAGCTGTTTTTAAGATTTTCTTTTTTAAACTTTTATGTTAAAGAAATTAATATTTTTAATACAGTAAGTTGGGAAAATTTAAATCTTTAAGACTCATAGGATGCTGTGATGTGATAGCTTTGAATTTTTATATACATTATTCATGGAAAAAAATTACAATCCAATTTTTAAACAAAATATTCAATAGAGTTCACATAATTTGCATGAAAATTCGACTTTTTGGAACTCAGTGCAGTTTACATAAGAAATTAACAAAATACGCAATTAATTAACAAAATTGTGAAAATACAAAAAAAAGAGCACCTGTCTGAAACATATTTTATACGAAAAATTGTATTGATGCATAAAAAAATGTACGCCTGGAACGCAATTCATTTAAAAATCATGAATATATGAAAATCGGGAACACAATTAAAAAATGAAAAAATATTTACATATCTGAAACACAATTTATATGAAAAATTTTTAAAATACAATCAAACGTGTACATCCGAATGATCGTTCAAAAACAAAAAAACGTCTGTCTGTAATGCAAATTACACGAAAAATCTTCTTAAATACTTTCAGCTTAATCATTTATTTCGTGCTCATTGCTCTATTTCAAACAAACTAACAAATTTAATTTAAAATATAATTAAAAATAACCAAATCATTTCACAAATCTTGAAACTCGAATAAATTTAATCAAAAAAAAAAAAGAAAATTTTCTACCAAAGAAAAACGAGTTAATCTTTGAATTCCCATTATATAATTTTTAATAAACATAGAAGTATGCTATTAATTCACACCTACACAACAAACATAATATAAAAAAAACAAAAACAATAAATCGCTAACACTAATTATGACTCATATATAGTTCAAAATTTCAAAGATGACCTCACCTAACAAATATTTTAAACATTTATTCTTCATCATACGTAAAATATTCAAAGTAGAATCCAAAATTTAAATAACCAGATTTTTTTAAAATTCATACAAAAAGAAACCAAATGTGTAAATATTTAAATAAATTTAATGAAGCAAAGTTTTTGAAAAAAAAGTGAACTAATGTACACACGAATTATTATACAGCACTTTTCCAAAGAATTGTTTTGATGGAATCAAATAATATTATAACTATTACAAGTTTATTAAATAAACTCTATAATAGATTTATTAAAAAATCAATTATTTATTTACAGCCTTACCCCTCTTGTCTATTCATTGTAATGCCTTCCCATATTTATTTATTGAATAGGCACCGTATATTAAATTTTTTTTTGTCTAGCCTCAATATGATTTAATTATTGTTATCTTATCATTTTAATTATAATTTTAATCAACATATTATAAATAAAAACATATAGCAGCTCTGAGAGAATATCGTTTAAGCATTAACTCAGATGAATTTATAGTTAAAAGTTTACAAGCCAAATGCAATAAATCAAATTACATTTTGGATCCCTACTTCACAATTAGATCGCAAATAAAAGTTAAAACAATGCAAATTACAAATACAGATCAAAAATGTATTAAAATTAAAACCTAGAATTCTATAATAATTTTAAATTATGAAATTTTTACTAATAGTATACTTTCATCAGGGGTGTGAATTTCCCAAACCATGTATATACAAACAGTTTACAGTTCAAGACATTAATATTCAAAAACAAGGCCGTAAAGATAATTTTTATTTAAATTACTTAGATATTTTAAATTGGAAAACCCAAACAAATAAAATAAAATCATTAGTTTAGCAGTTTTGTTTAAATTTCGACCAAAAATGTTACTACTAGTAGTCAGCTAATTAACATTATAAAGTGTATTACAAATTTTACGACTTTTACAAGAATAATAATATTTCCGCCGTTCTAGCCTTTCATAAAATCGAAACGCCTTTTAAAATTATTATTTTAATCCATTCTTGCGCTCGACTCAAAAATTGCAAACCGAAGCTATGATATTATAATCTTTCAGCAATAACAATAAAAACTCATTCACTGTTTATCACTCAAATGCTATTGCACGCATAACGCCACCGGTGTCTCAATTTTTCTGTCAACATACAATACCTACATATAACACACCTTTTATTATTATAGTTTATCATTGTACAAATAAAAAATTTTCCATTATTTTATTGTTTACTAAAATCAAGTTTATTTTTCGCATCTACAAAACGAAACTGTTGCAACACAAATAAAACAAAAATAAAATTGTGGGGAAAAAAGTCTCTAATTTCATCTATAAATGATTTTGAGGTAATTGGGATAAATTTACGATAAAGTTTTACTTTATTAAATATGTAAAATATATTTCACTCAATAAATTACCAACTAAATTTTAGAATAAAATAATTTTAGAATTTGCAATATCGTAAAAATATTAATAAACACTAAATTTAGTTATCTCATAACGTAAATTTTTAAATTATGCCAATGGAATTCTACATGGGTGTAATATGTATCTTAAAATGATTTTTTATTTAAAAGTTAATAAAATCATGATAATTGATCATATCAAATTAAACTTAATTCGATTCTATTATCTGTCAAACACACATAAAAACCTTTAATACACATAAAAAGTATGTTGTTCTTATTTGGATTCTAACGTGACATATGTATGTACAATACTGGTATAAAAAAGGAATCCCAAAAGTGCTGTGATTATTAATATTTTAGACTTATCTTAGACCTTCTTATAAAATTTGACATATGTCTAGACTATTTGAAAAGCAAAATTTATTTCAACCATTTAGGAGATCACATTTAATATAGGTATTAGGTATTTCTTTGATTATTATTTATATAAGCGCCATAAGTGTGTTCGACGTTAATTGAAATCTTGAACTTCCAATTTGAACTAAATTTCAAAATTAAATTTTTAGCAATCAAGTAATTAACAAACACCGTGTTTTCCTAAATAGTTAATAAATGATCGATCCGTGCATTACAGTTTGTCAAATTCGATCAAGAATTTGCTACTCAATGTTTCGAAAATTAAACTATCACATATTGATTTACTGGTCACAATAAGCGCCAATATTAATGTAAATAAAAATAATCAAATTACGGTCATGTTTTTAGCCCTTTAATGTACTTATGTAAGAATATATTCATGTACAGCTGTACATTTATGTATTTCTAAATGTAAATATGTTCATTTTTATAAACATATTCTCACTTATATTTTTAGAGCAAAAATATTTTTGGATCAATTATATTCATGTTTATATTTCATTAAATGTAAACATTTAAGTTTTAAAGATAGGTAAACCAAAAAAAACCGAAATAAAAAGAATAACTAAAACTTTTAAAATTAAAATTTTCATATACTATCGACATTTTTCGCGAATATATAAAAAGTGAAGGTTGTAGTTAAAATATTTGTCTCATTATATAAATAAAGAATTTAATATTCATGTAACATATTAAATCGGATATTCCAAATTTATTTACGCCAATGGTCGTTTGTTTAAAATTATTTTATAATACAAAGCAATAAAAAATTACCACATCACGCTACGTCAAACTATGCGAAATAACAAACCGAAAATATAGTTAGCTATCAACTACCAAAGTCATTGTAAATATTGCTGATGTTGATAATTTCATAATTTATCATTAAGCTCTAACAATTTAAAAGCATTCTAGACTTTTTAAAATTCGAAATCTTTATAAAAAGAAGAACAATTGCTTATTGGTGAACAATTGTCTAAGAACAATTGTTTATTGTCTAAGAACAAAAAAAATCGAGGCTTAAATGAAGCTGAAAAAGTCGGTATATAGCTACATAAGGTATACATAATGTGTCTGTTTACTTTGTGTTAGAGTCCAATTCAACAAAATTAATTTCTATATGCATAATTCTATACCATGCTTACTACCATTCCGGCTTTTACGCACTGAATGCCAAACCCTGAATCCGACACTGATCTATTATCAATTTTAATTAATATTATCTCATAGAAAAATAACTGATATATAGTCAACAATCAGGTAATAACCAAATTTTAAAATCGAACTGATATTTTTGCTCTCTATATATATTTCAGAAGTAAACAAATTAACAGTATTGGCGCTCATATTAATCTAATCAGACATTAGTTTCGGATCAAAATCATTCGCACTAAAATAAAAGAAAATCATATTTAATTTATAATTATAAATAAAAACAATAACGGACGGAAAATTTGAAGAATTGTGCTATTAGTAATTTAATTAAATAAAATTTCTTGTTAATTAAGTTATATATAGAAAAATGGCAAATAAAGTTGATGTTATTATACAACCAAATCCGTATGATACACAATTAACCGAAATTGAGGATACAAAAGTTTATGCGATACCAGGTCCAACAACTTATATATTGTTTAATCGTTTATATTTTAAAAATTTCGCTGGAGTTCTAAAACTTTTAGAAGTGGTAAGCATTTTAAATAAATTATATTATTAATATATCAGGGAATATAGAATAATTGATAGATAGAATAATGAAAGATGCAAAATAGTCGAATAGTTTACAGGTTTCCGATATATTCGCTATTCTGTTCCCGCGAATTTGTGCGAACTCTCTTCAAGTTTGTTAATTTTTTTCTCTCCAAATGTGAAAGGAAAAGTAAAAAAGAGATCGTGCAAAATGAAGAAACCACAGACATCTTTATTCTTTCTTGGTCAAGTACATTATAGGAGTTTATGAAGAAACGCTGGCCGGTAATACTTTTTTATATTTATTTATAAATCATTCACGCTTTTTCGGAAGAATTTGAATTGACGATAACCTAATTTATATTTAAATTAATCATCCATATCTACCTCACACTTAATAAAATTATTGATAATAAAATTTATGTAATAAAAATACCTATGTGATGGATTTTCACAGAAGCAACATAAATGTTATCATTTTATGCAACGATCAGTGTTATTGTCATCATAGCTGTTTATAAAGTTTTCTTCATTATCAGCGTCGATTTTGATGTTGATACCGTTTCACTATATATATTGCCTATATAATTTTTCACTATTAAAAAATACCAACTTATTGACAGCTGTAAAATATTTTAAAAATTTCTAAAGATCTTGTATTTGTCAGTTTCAATAATTTGATAATTTGTTTGCGATGTCTGTGAATTATTAATACGAGTTTTTATAGCCAACACCCACTGGTTAGGTTAGAACACCCTGGTTTTAATTGCTTTTTAATAATTCAATTTGGCAACTTAAGTGACAATGTCCATACTTCTGCATGTTTTAATTATTTCTGCATAACATTCCATTTTCCAATTATATTTCATGTATTTCCAGGCTTTAGGAATGGTTTGTGTTGCACTGGCCGGCCGAAATTTTAGTATTGATCACAATTATTTAGATGAATTTAAACAAATAACATTTTTAATTATAACCTCATCATTTATGGTTGGAACTTATTTAGTTATGCTGTCAAGTTTATTGTCAAAACCATTTGGAGAATTAATAGGGCAAACCATTTATGTAAGTATCTAAAATGAAAATAATAAAAATTTTATATTTTAAAAATTATATTCATTGTTTAAACAATAAATTATGGTAACCCTTCTGTTTGTAAACTTTCACCGTATTTTAAAAAGTTATAAAATTAATACTAAAATTTATGACTAAAATATTATTAGTGATAAAATAAAAGTTATTAATTTCAAAACAACATTTTAATTGGATATAAAAAGTAGAGATCGCGTTGGACTAATTAAAAGATTAAAACCTTTACTCTTGAAAAAAAAATTCAAATGAAATTTTAAACGATGCCTATTCTAGTTAGTTGAAAGGGTTAGTCGAAACAGCTTCTGTAGGAATCCAAAGCTCCAACTTCCACTTAAAATTTTGCTTCCATTAATGTAACTCGTAGCTCCCATCAACGTTAATGAAAATGTTCTTTAAAAGAAGCACAATTTTTCAATTTAAATTTTTATAACATGCGCACGTGAGTTTTTTAGGTAATTAAAATTCAATTATAAAAAAAAATTTTCCAAAAACAAAAACCAAATAATTTTATTTTTGTTTTGCTTTTGGAAAGCTTTTGCTTCTGCCATAAGATTTTGTTTATTTGAATTTTAGATAAGATTTTCTGTTTATTGTACTATAAGAGCATTGAACTAAAAAATCTGCTAATTCAATATTTTTGTTTTATATTTTGATAAGATGTAAAATAATTTTGCCAAATTCACACAATTAGTTAATTGAGTTCAGTAGAGATTCAAAAGTTGTCTAGGCGTTTAAGAATCTAAATTTTATTTTTCATTAAATTGATTCAATTTTATCTCTACTTTAATTTTACCATCCTGTTATATAATGATATCATTGAATAAATACATACATATTTTTTATGAAATTCAATAATTTCTTATCTTATTTGAATTTTTTAGGAAATATTATATAATATTCATGCTGGTGTTTTACATTTAATTGTATCATCAATGGTAATGTCAGAAACACAAAATTATAGTGGCAAGAAGCAATATAATGTAACAATGGCATGTGCTATAGTTTCAATGATCAATGCAGTATTTTATTTTATTAGTGCATTCACAGGACATTCAAAATACAAAAGATACAATTATGCATATCAATAATTTTACAATGTAATTTCAATATAGAATTAAGTTAAATTTGTTTTATGTTTCTAAAATGATCAATTATTGTGTATCGTGTGATAAAATTAAGTTTTTTATGTTAGAAATTAAAGTTTTTATGGAAGAAAAAAATTTAATGGTTTGAGATTTTTTTAATTATTTTTAAAATTTTTATTTTTTTAATATAGCTAGTTAATAAGAGTTTGAAGTAAAAATTTACACTTAAAATTTTGCATATGTTCAGGAACCCAGCAAATTTTTCAATAATGGCTTTATCGTAATTATTATTATCGTAAAAATTTTAAAATACAATTATTTAAATAGAATTTTGCATACATTTAGGCGAACGTGATTTCTTCTTTAAGATTTTATACATTCTATAATAAATTTCAATTAAAAACATTTTCATGAATGAAAAAACTCTGAATTTTCAATTAAGAATTCAACATTAGTTATGATTATTTTTATACATTGTTTATCACTTTTGATATTTTTTAAATATTATTGCAAATTATAATTATGTCGAGCAAATGTTAAACCTTTTTAATTAAGTTTAAATGGTATGTAATTAAAGGGCAATTCAAAAATTACATTTATTCACAAATACATACATATGTAAGTATAAATTAGAACTTCTCATAAAAGAATCTGTTCTTTTTGTCCGATCAAATTATATCTCTTATATTAATATCGAGGGCTTATGGAGAAGAAACTTGATTAAGAATTTTTCAAAATGTTCAAAGCAATTTGAAAAAAATTAAACAATTTATAATTAATTCATTTTTATTCAGCGTAGGTAAATAGCCAAAAAAATTGAAATAAATTTTTAATTAATATAAAAAAAAATTTCATTAATAATAAAATTTTACTTATTGGAATTATGTATTTATTTAAAAATCACCAAGAATATGAATCTAGTAAGATTTTCGAATAATTTGCAAAATAGTTTTAAATTTGTTTAATATAGGGTTCGTATAAGTTTTTGATCTTCTGGAACATTAAGGGCGCATTACTGTAAAACTATCACAAGGTGATTAAATTAATATTTACTATTAATCAGTGACTTTAATTTTAAAAAAATTTCAATTTACACACAAAAATTTTTCAATATTTTGATTCTGTTCAATAAAATTTTAACATTATAAAAGCATAATTTTCTTCGAACTCAAACTAGGTTTTAATGTCGAAAGCTAAAGCGTATATGCGAATGAAAATACGTGCAAAATATAAAGTGGACATTTACGCTCTTTACATATTTATATACCTATATGTATGTAAATTTTAAAATTGTAATAAAAAAAGCCCTATAAATTTTCTCTTAGATTTATTTATTATAAATTCTGTTTTTAAACTCAAAGAAATAATATATAAAATTCAATTTATTTATTTGAAATCATTGTTTTTTTTTTTTTTGTTTTTCAAATAACCTGCCTCTACAAGGCGTATCGAATATTTTATAGTGACCATGATATTTAAAATAATAAAAAAGAAAAAAACCAAAGTATTTTGTGTGCCTTTTTTTTTTATTTTCTTCTTCAATTTCCTATTAAAAGGGTGTCGCTTTGAATATTAATTTAACAAAAAACCAAATTATCATAACCATTTGAAAGAATCTCTGGTGTGTTGTTTAACTATATATGATACAACGATGAACACGTTACTAAACATATGTAAATCTTTTCTATCTATTTTATTACTCTGTAGACATTTTTTTTTTTGTAACTTAAAATGCGCCAAGTCTATTTGAATTTTGAAAAAAAAAGTTTCTCCAATGGAGAACCTATTGAGTGCCTGACTACGTTGTAAAAGTACTATGGATTTGTTGAATACTTAAAAAATGGAAATAAATTATTAACAATTTAATTTTTACTATATTTTTTTGTATTCAACTCTATAATATTGTAATAAAATAAATTTTATTCAAAAAGATAATAAAGTAAAATATTAAAAAAATCAATTTAAAATAATAATTGAAAAAATAAATGAAAGTAATCGATAATAAAGGGAATTTATTTTGCAAATTAATTTACAATTTGTATTTTTTGTAGTAAAAATAAGAAAAGAAGCAACAAAGTCATAGTAGTTATTAATTTTGATGTAATTTATAACATTGTGAAAAATGTTTGTCAACATAATAGTGATACCAGACTATATTAGAGTATCTATAATATTTTATCATTTTGATATGGCAGACTCGTAATTGAACTTAAAAGATTTTTTTTTATAAAAATTAGTTGTGTGAAAATAAATAATTGGTCCTACATCCTAATTTATAACAAATTTTTAAATTATTATTACAAATTTGAATTACTTGCAATGTTTTTAGAAATATCACGGTCATCTGTTAAATTTTCATTTAAATTTTCAAATATTTTTCGTAATTCAAGCAATTATTTGTCTTCTCATTGAAAAGGATCGTATTGTTCCGCTAATTGTAAACTGCTAAACTGTCCTTCTATATGCTTTGTCTGAATATCTGAGCAAATAATTTATTATTTTTAAATATAAAGAAGTTTTGGTTGTTTAATAGATCTGTATTAACTATTTATTTCAGATTTAAATTTTAGCATCGTGTGATTTAATCCCCTGCCTCCTTCTCTTCTTGTATCAACAAGTAAAAGTTTTATTTACTAAGTATATACATACAAAATCTTACACTACTACATGTCACAAGGCAATTACATGTCACAAAGCAATTAGCAGATCTAAAGTAATTCTTGTGAAACCAATTGGAATAGTCAAACCCATAAAACTACACTTTATTAATTGTTTTAAATCAAATTAAAATTTTATTAAAACCAAATTGAATTTTTAATTTCCAAATCATAAAAACAAAAGTTCAAAGTTATCATTTATCAAGAACTTTAAAATTTTATCAAATTTGGTAATCTTCACTTAAAATCTTATATAATCAAACTGTTTTTATTTTATTTTATGTCTAATAATTTCATTTACCAAACTAAAAAGTTTTCTTCTTAATAAAGATAAGAGTACATTTAAGAATGTTTTCTTTTTGAAATTAATTCCAAAAAGTCATTATGTATGATTTCATTCTTATTTAATAATTCAACTCTAAAATTTCATTAGTTTATTCTTGAGTTGTTTGTAGGCTTATGGCACGTACATAACATGCGTAAATGTAAAAAGAAAAACAAAAAAAAAAAGATTTAAAATAATCCAAAAGTTTTGTTTTTGCGCATAATTAAAAGTAAAGTTGTTTATGGAAAGAGGAAATCAATAAACATTGAATTCGAAAAAAAAAAGAAAATGGCAATGTAAAAACACAATAAGAAATTTGATGAAAAAAGAAATGGAATAGGTTTTCTAGGCAATTTATGAGTATCAAACTATGAACAGAATATTCAATTAATAATATTTTTTGCACAAAATAAAAAAATCAAGCTGTTGCTAAATAATTTGCAAATTTATTTTTACAAAGATGGTATATGAAATTTTATGCTCTCTGAAATTTATTATAAAAAAAGTGGGATATGGGATTAGTTTCTGACTTTTTCATGTTTTTTTTTTTTAATGGGAACCTAAAAGACGCTGCATTTTCAGAAATACTCTTCTGGTTGGCAAATAATTTAATTCTCTTGGTTTGAATTTAATTATAACTTAGCTAATTAAGCTAATTTTTTATCAATATTTATAGAGTTGCTTCAGGTCAGTACCATCAGAAACGAAGTACTAGCGATGCATCCAATATCAGATAATATTAAGTAATCTGTCTACAACCACCAATTGTTTCACTTAATTCAAACAATTGAAACTTCCATGCGTCGTACGTTTACATGTGTATAACAAAATTTATATTTTCAATTAGAATTGAACATAGCCAACATAGGAGCAATAAAATGACAATAAAAATATTTTTTTCAATAAAAAATTTCTTACCGTAAATTAAAAACTAATTTAAAATGAAATTTCTTTCATAACCTTACATAACAAAAAAATCTTGTTAAAATTCATTTCAATTACACACACTTTCTGCCAGTTTTGGTAAACTATCATTAAAAAAAAAAAGACAATAATGATCATAACGACCTATCATGGTTAAAAAAAACACTAAGAAGCAAAAAATCAAACGGTACCATCATTGTAACTTTCAAAATATGACATTCTTTGATTGTAAGAGTTTTTGAACGCATGAACAGCGTTCGTAATATAGAAAACGTAACAACATGTACACAACACATACACACAACGAACTAGTGTTGAATAATATAAAATTGTAAAATTATGATTAGGTATTTTAATAGCAAATTGTATTCTTACATAAGTACACAACACCACACACATGAACACCTTTTTATATTAATAGTTAAACATTGGTAATTTAATTGTGATCACGTTCAATTCTTTTTATGTAATTTTTATTTTAAATTTCTTTTTTTATGAATTGTTGTCACTTTATGGATAAGTTAAAAGAAAAAAAACAGAAAACAAATCAAAAACAATTATCATAACTTTGATTACCTCAGAAATCCTTAAAGGAATAAATAAAATTTAGAAAACAAAGATTATTTTAAGACACAAGACACAGAAAAAATTGATTTGAATCAAACCAGGAATTTGCTACCTGGTTTGACCAATACAAAGAATTCCACTAAAATAACAAAATTACAATATTTATGTAAATGAAATAATTGACTACTTTTGGGATTCAAGCTTACGGATCTGCAATATAAGAAACCCAAAATTGAAAAAAGGAGAGGTGCAAAAATGTTTTTGTTTCAAGAAAATAAACCATTTATTAATTTCTACAAATTGTTAAAATTCCAGATTTTTACGAATTACCAGCTATGAGTTACATATTACCAATATTGTAAAACATTTCAAATGAGTTCTGTTTCGTAATAGAAGATGCCAAACGCTATCAAAAAAATATTTGTGGTTCCGACAGGATAAATTGTCAAAAAAAAGAAATTGCAATTTGAATGCTTTGAGTAACATGATCACAACTCTTCGTTAAATTTAATTCTCTAAAAAGCTATCTAGAACTTCTTCTAGAGAAATAGATTTATCGAGAGGATCCATTTATATATGTACATAGTTTAAATTTTTTAAACAGAAACACGGATGGACGGACAAGGTGAAATTAATATGCAAATTTTTTTCCAAATTATATTGAAAATGTACTAAAAAGAAAAAATTTTCAAAATTAATTTAGAAAATTTGCTTTCGCAATATAAACTCTAATATTATGGGGGGAACTTGCAAAATTGACACCAAAAATAATCGTAAAACTAAAATAGTTTTGAAAATTGTTCATATAAAATGCAAAATTTAAAGCATATAAGTACAATGTGAAAAGTTTCTAAACTACTATTGCAAATTTTAAAAAACTTTGAATCTTACTTATATTCCAAATATTATATTGGACACTTGTTTGAATAAACACTTTTTAAATACCGCCATAATCACAGATTCACGTTGCTTCACACTGAAAATGATCACAGTCATATAGTTTCTTTTATAATATTCTTTAAATAGGACCACACGCAGTGTTCTTTTCAATGCTAATATTCCAATTCTCAATATTAATTCTTTAGTCCAACTCCGGACAACCATTAAAAAAGAAAACCTTAAAAATTTTGTAGTTTTCTTCCTATTTCGTTTTTTTTCTTTTCTCTGCTTTTTCTTCGAAAATAATAAAATCTCCAAAATAATGGTGCTTCTTTTCAACAGTAGCTTATTCTCACATTGAATTTGGTAGGTGTTTCTATATAGTGTTTCCTTTAATCTCTATTTCTTCTTTTTCTTTAACTTTTTTCTTAATTTTGAATTTTTATCCCTATCCAGTATAATGTCTACATATTATGGTTGTGTAACATCAGCACAGAGTCAACTTTAATAATTTCTGAAATTATATAAAACATTTTGTTAGTAATACGTTAAGCGTAAAATATTTGTTAGTAATGAAGTTAGCAATATTATAACATTGCAAACTTACATATGTAGCTAATATTTTTTTACCATTTATTTAATTGAATTGAATTAAAACAAAATTTTTCAACAGTAATGATTTTCCAATTATTTATGTACTACTTAGATTTCTTTTTAAATTTCTTCTTAATTTTTTAAATTAAACTTCTAAATTTTAAAGTATCAGTCTATTTGATGCATCAATTTTATTTTATAGTAAGAGCTTATTAAAAAATTTCAGTTGATAGCTGTACTAACGACTATATTTGGTGAATTTAGTCTAAACTTCTTCAATAATATTCGGACAATGGCATAAAACTTCACTAAAATCAGCTCTGTCTTAAAAAATTCTGAAAAAAGATATATTGAAAAAGATATTGAGTTAACATTAAAATAATAAAAACGAATATTTTTAAAGTTCTATAAAAGTTATAAAATTTAACAATCATGTACAAGTTTTTGCAAAATTCACAATTTATTAGAATTCGAGTTTAAATTTTCAAATTCCTTTTGAAGAAAAGAAATAAAAGCGCAAGTAAAATAATTTTCAATATCATTAGTTTTGTTATTCATTTTGGGCATATTCGAATATGTTCCTTAAAGGTTAACTTAATGGTCGTTTAAATAAATTATGGGAAAGAAATCCATTTAAATTAAAATTCAAGCTTTAAGGTTTTTTTTTCTCTTTGTGATTTTAAATATTCAGAGCTCTTACTTTGGATCATTAATTAATTTGGGAAATGATCAAAAATGATTTTTTCACGTATAGGGTTTATGAGATTTTTTTATAAATGTAAAAGCAAAATAAATTGAAGAAGATTATCCACAACAAAGAGGGATTTTGTATAGTGCTAGCGTGCATTTTAAAAATATTATATTATTAATCGACTAATAATTTACATTTTGGTTTTTGCTCGGTATAAGGAATTATACCTGCCAGAAGGTTTACACCTCCATTGTATAAATGCACTTCAATTTAATATAAAATGTTGTGATGTTGAAAAGGTCTATTGATAATTTTCACACATTTTTCAAGAATTGGTCTACCTTAAGATTTCACCAATATTTAAACAAATTTATTTTAATAGAAATTATTTACTATAGTTTTGTAGTTCAAAAATATTCATCACAACTAATAGTCTCAAAATATTCAATAAAAACAGTGTTATCTTATGATGTAATTTAAATTTTTGGTTAGTAAAATTTCCCACAATTTTTAAAATCACATGTAACTTTTGGTCGTATCATTAGATTTCCATTTCAGATCTTGCGAAACAGACCTTGTTAAACTTGGCTTACGCATTAAAATTGAGGATTATTTTCAATTAACTTAAAATGATTTAAATGATCTTTTTGATTGTGTTATAAACTTTTAAACAGCCTATTAGAGGAAAGTGAATCAGAGAATATTACGCTTTCGTATAATGTAATTTTTAACTGAAAATTTTGAACTCAATCATTAACTCCTCATTTTGTTTTTAAAGGTGAATTTCATATTTTTCACACTTATTTATTTCTATATTTAAAAAACGCAGGCAAGAGTTATAGAATGAAACCAATGAACAACATTGGAGTGACTATATTTTACTTGAACAAAAAAAAATATTAAAATAAGAAAAATTGTTTACCTCTCTCGGGCAATTGTTAAAAGTGAGTGTGATTAATTAAGTGACGTAACAGTAAAAATTTTACGCAAAGTCATTAAAACGTCAACCATGCTATGTTGTGTTTTTCGAAAAATTCGAGGTACGTGTAAGTTTTGCACTATTTTGTAAATACATAAATTGATTTATTGAGTAGATTTAAGTTTCTTAATTAAACTAAATTTTCATATTAATTAACTAACTGCAATAGTAAGTAAATCTGTCTTAATTATTACAAAATTAATCAAACACATGGAGAAATAATAATCAAATTAAGAATACAAAAATATAATAACTTTATCACATTACTCACAATAGTGCAGTACACACATATACCCAAATTAAATAAATTTAAATTTCTTCTTTTCGCAAAAATATACAAGCAACTTCTTTATAACAACATCATGTTTTTTGGCATAAAATGATCATTATTGTTTTAAATTATGACAAGTTATTATTATTAAAGATAAAAATTCACATACATATATACATGTGTATATGCTAAAACTTCCACAATAAATAAAATGGGAACGATTCATTCTTATTAATCAGAGTAAGAAAACTCTTCATCTTCTCAAAAACAAAGCAAAAAATACGAAAATCAAAAACTTAACTTTAAAGATTGAAATCTTTCTGAACTAAATATGAAAGAGAAGCCTTATATTTTCAAGATGCTAAAAGAATTTTTTAAAATTGGTCTTTGAATTCGTTGCACTTTTATTTTTGAAGTTCTTACTTATTCTTATTATTTCTTCCAAGTTAATTAAAATCGGAAGTAATTTATTAATCATTGTTCTTTTTTTTCTTCTTGAGATTCTCAAACTTTTCCATACATATGCATGTACTTTTACAGTTAGTCCCAACTGTTTAGTTAATTTTATCAATTTAAGAAAATCATTTTAAATGAAATTCTTTGATTAATTCACTAACAAAGCAAAAAAACGAAAAGAACAAGAAATCATCATTAAAGAGAAAGAATCATTCTTCAATTATTTTAGATTCATCCTTTATAGCTTCATGCTCTGAACTACTGTCTTTAAAAATCAGAAATAATGAAATAAAAATGGCTATATCAAAAAGCAAAAAGTATGATTAAACAGAAAAAGAGAAGAAAAAGATAAAAATCGCCCACAAAAAGAAAAATCACAAAAAAAACATGAAAAATTTCACAAAATCATTCAAAAATCCGCGGTACAATACTTGCGGAACGCGAAATTCTTTGTACTTGTATAGTTAATACCTTAAAAATAAGTACATGATTTGAATTTTAATTCTAAAATTTAAAAAAAAATTACAAAATCCATAAAATTATTTTGGCATCTGGTCATAAACATTAAAATTTTTTATAATTTTTCGCTTTTTGCTTAAAAACACAGGGTAAGTGTCTTTTTTTTGGTTAAAAGCAATTTCTTATACAAACATTTTTTGCAATTTAATTCCATTCAACCGTTTTAATGTTATAGAAAGGTCCTCATCGTTATATTCATCACTATTTTTTTTGTTATAGTGCTATTTAAAATGTTGCTTCGCTTGTCAATAGGTCGCCCTTGATATAGGATATAATAACAGAGCGACTGTCTATATTATATATATTTTTTTTTAAAAGTATTTCAGTTTGATAACCCCCTGCTAAAATTTTTGTGCACGAAATTTTAAATTCAGAAGAAATACATAATAAAAAAAATAAAAATTGAAATAAAAGTTAGTCAAATTAAGGCAGTAAAAATAAGAAAATTGTTGTTGTTCTTGTATGCATTTAAAATTGGCGTTCAAATTCTTTTTGTGTTTTTGCAAGAGCAGCGGCTGTGATTTAAGATAACCACATTATATATTTTATTCTTAATTTTAAAAATCATCATGAATACTTGAGAAATTGTACAATATAACCTTTATATTTTTTAATTTTTACTAAATATATTTATAAATGTCAACACGTATATATACATTTTTCTTGAATATACTTTTGTATAACAGTTATAAAAAATATGTGGGATGATGAAGATCGTGATTTCCAAGAAAATTTTTAATCGAAATAAAAAAAACCCTTCATTTTTTTTATAATAATAATTGAGAAGTTATGAAGAATTATGATTGAGAAGTTCGATAAATTATTTTTTGGTTGAAAATGAATTTTAAATAATGAAATTGTAATTAAATTATTTACAATTAAAATGTTTGTTTGGACATGGTACTTATGTAAATATGTAGACCTAATTTTGTATTTTAAAAAATTGTTGGCTTATGTATTTAATACCATATTAAAGCAAATTTTGAAGTCAAGGA
The DNA here is from genome assembly GCF_029603195.1 of Condylostylus longicornis. NCBI lineage: Eukaryota > Metazoa > Arthropoda > Insecta > Diptera > Dolichopodidae > Condylostylus > Condylostylus longicornis. The sequence continues at coordinate 6,746,999 of NW_026577982.1, forward strand.
CAACCTATAATTGAACCTTAATTAGCTTGCAGATTGACTTACTTGCATTGAAAATTATAATTGTTATACAGAATTATATTGAATAAAGTATTTCAATATTTACTAATTTATAACAACTTACAGAATTAAGACAAACTTTGATGTCACGTAGCATATTAACTTGAAGAAGAGATGCTGGCTTTAATTTTATTAGTTAAACACTCTAAGTTACTGAAATTTTGTTATTAATCATTGGATTATGTAACAGAAATCGAAGCTAGACCCCTCAGAAAGGGAAAGAGATCATATAAAAAGCTTTGTTATTATATTAAAATCAAAGAGGACTACATGTAAATTTTAAAGATTTCGGAAAATATAAAATTGTTACAAACATTTGTATTTCAAAATCAAACTATCTTAATGAAATTGTTTCATAACAATTGTGTTTAAGTTAAGAATTTGTTTTTTTAAGTTTAAAATTTACTTTACAATAAATTTTATTATAGACAAGCACAGAAGATTTTGAAATTTGCACTGTAGCTTATTAATGATAATTTTTTATAATTTTCAAATTCATATTAATCAATATAATTTCGCTCATAATTGATTTAAAAACTATTTTGAATTTATTAACAGTCTTAATTTTATAATCTATTTAACTAATGGGCATGTAATATGAACCATAAACTTATCTTACAATATTAATTTTTATAATCCTTTATAAGGTTGTTCAACTTGTATTAATGGCAAATTACGATAATATGCTGGTGGACAATAAAATATCAAATTTGAATACGGATTAGCGTAAGCGAAATGTGGAACATTTTCATATACACTTGCATCGCTTTGTACTCCGTTTGTTAAAGTGATTGGATACTGGTTTTGTAAATTTAAATTAACTGGATAATTCATAAGAGATGGTTGATAAGCAAAACCTTGCGTTGTGGGACCCGATGAAAACGGATAATTTAAGAAGGGATTTAGTCCAAAATGATTTGCATTGGGAGTATCTCTATTGAAATGTGCATTATTTTGTACGGTAATACTAGGCAGCTCATCGTTTTGTAACGCATTCGATCCTACTATACTAACTCCTGCAGAGACTGGTTTCTCATCGTTTAGTTTTATTAAATTCTCAGAACCAAGTGATGGTGATTCATTATCAGTACTTGATTGCTTTAATGGTAATTCAGTTGACGATTTTATTTTATCATCGTTTTCAGTTATTTTGATTCCGGCATTATTTTGTGAAACTTTTATTCCTTGAGATTGTTTTCTTTTGTTATTAAAAAACAGAGTAGGAGAAGTAACGACCTCATCCACTCCAACTACTGAACCTACTGATCCAACTGAAGTTATAAATTTCGAAGACAATTTTGAATGTTGTGTAGAAAAGTCAATATTGATATCTGATTCATTATCTACTAAAGGATTTTTTCGAGTCGACGAAAAACTTGGAACCGTTTCTTTCCTTTCGAAGAATAAGGGTACAAATGTAGTAGATCTCTCAGTAGTGGGTCGTGTAACTGAAAATGGCGATATTCCTGTATTAAAACTTTGTGGTCCTGTTTGAGATAAATTCTCTGATCCACCATTGGCTGTAGGTGGTTTTATAGTTGTAGTATATGGAACATATGACAATACTGTTGGATTTTGTGGTTTAACTGGTGCTAATGGCATTAATGGTGATTCAGTTGTTTTCATAATATCATTTGAAATTTCTGTAACAGGTTTTTGTGCACTTGGTAATGGTTGTGAAGCCAAAAGTGAAATCAAATTATTATTAGGAATAATATTAGAAGTACCTGCTTGAACAAATGGAATATTTCCAATGGCACCATTCGATGTTCCTACTTGCGTTGGTACCATCTGTTGAGCAGGTGGAACACCTGATGTTGGTAATTGGGTTAATCCTAGCAGAAGTTGAGCATTTGCTCCTTGAAATAATTGTTGCAATGCTGCAATATTTTCTGGGGTCCAAATGGGAACATTCGTGTTTGCATTATCATTTGAAGAAGGTGTAACAGTTTCGGGAATAGGATCTGAACTTGTTCCTAAAGCTAAATTATTCTGTTGCATCCCTGATGGTTGGCGAATATTTTGTAAGAGTTGTTGAAAAAAAAGTGGTACAATTGCTGCTGGATTAGGTAATATCGGTACTTGCGGTGATGGCTGATTTGCAGGCATATCACCTCCACCACTAGCAGTACCAGGACCAACCACACCAGGACCAACTGCCCCAGGAGCAGCTGCACCGGGACCAATAACACCACTACCCGTTGGTGGTTGTCTAATATTTTGCAAAAATCCATTTAATAAAAATGGAATTACTCCATTAGAAACTATTGGTGGTTGAGTATTTGCTGGCGTATCTGACTGTGCACCTGCTGGTATATTTAAAGTTGACGGTCTTAATAATTGTAAAAGATTCAAAAATGGTATTTGTGGCTGCTGTTGCTGCACACCAGGATTTAATCCACCAAATAATAATTGATATAAAAATGGTGGTGCTCCGTTCCATTGGCCATTGACGAAATAAATTTGCAGAAAAACTGAAAATAGAAACAAAATAATAGTAAGTTCCAACTTCAAAACAAATTTTTAAATTCTTATTATTATGAAAACTTACGAAGAAATAAAATCGTTTTACTTTCTACTTTCATCATATTGGAAATAAATGGGTTTGAAAAATTTGCAAACCTTTTATACTTTTTATAAAGATTTGTTTATCTCAAGAATTTTTCAATACTCTCTTTACAGGCAAAATCGTAGGTGACCACAAGAGGTGGGTAAAAAAAAAAAAAATAAAATATTCTACATTCTAATTTGCATTTTTATCTAGATAAAAACAAAATTTTACAATTTAGTAAATAGTGTTAGGAAATGCCAATTTACGCGATTTTAGTTATGAATGTAACGAATGAATTTTTGGCTTACTTGGTTTTTCATACATATACTCATATGTTTAATGTATGACGCGTGATCTCCAAATTACTCTCACCCAAATAATTGAGGGTTATTAAGATAATGCGTGCTCTGTGAACAAATTATTTGTCATGCGCTTCAATTATTTTGAGATAAAAATAATCTCCCTGTTAAGTAAACAATCCAAGCTAGAACGACACCGTGTAGACGCCGAAAAGTGCAAGATAAAATATTGCAGCTATAACTGAAAGTACTAATGAAGATCCATCCAAAAGTACTAATCTATCCATCCCAAAAATTTTTTTCTACTACTGGAACTTTGTAACCCCTACGGTACGGCAAATTTGACCAAACAAAACCTCGAACTGAAGCCAGAAGATTTAGTGTCGAATTTCAAGCGATTAGAAATAATTAGAAAAATTTTTCAATAAATTACCTATTGAGACAGCTTTCACAATTTTAGTTTAGACGGTAATAGAAAAAAGTATCACAGTTTATACAAAAAACTACTACAAAAAACTACTACAAAAAACTTAAAATTCCAACTCTTCCCTTTTACTTTAATTTTAAAATTTTATATCAATCTTCGTATTATGTTCGTCACTTTATTACTTTTACATACCCAGATTACAAACTATTGACAGCTAAGAATTTTCTTATTTCTTCTCAAATATTTTTTGACATCATTTTTTTTTTAAATATCGGTCAAATCTACATAATAAGCTTTTGATAGTTTTACACAAACATTAGAAAAGAAATTTTATTCGTATAAGAAAGAACTTTTAGCATTTTATTCTTCGATAATAAAAAAAATTTACATAATGAGATTAAAAAATTTTATTTTTACTTTTAAGATTTAGAGAGAAAGTCAATAAAATGTAATCAAGTTTGGGTTTTTCTTATTTTTTCCTCTTTTTTTTTGCAAAATTTACATAAAATACATTGTTAACATTGAATTACATAGAATAAAAGGGATTTTGTATATGTTCTTTACATTTGACAAATACACGTATACAGATGTATGTCAATATTTAGATATGTGTTCGGACAAAATTGGTTAGAATTGTAAATTATATTATTGAAAAATAACTATTATCGATTATTGATTGGAGTGTATTTACTACTACACATTTGATGATTCAACACTAGATTGATGATTTGATTTTCTTGATCAAATCAGAGTGATGATTTATTTTTCTTTTACTATTATCGAATAATGAAAAAGCACTCAAAATAAATAAATATATTGTACGCAACCCTTTTATACACGTTAGAATTATATTAAATTTTTAAAAAAATTTTAAATTTCAAGCACAGAGGTAATAGACACTGAACCATTCATTTTATTTCTCTTAGATAATTCCCGGAATGTTAAAAACGAAAAATATAGTAAACTTTAAATATTAAACGCGTAAACTCCCAAATTTCTAATCTTTTTAGGAGAACTAACAACTTCATTTATTCCTGGCGTAATTCTCCTTATGACTTTCTCAAATTTTGTTAATTAACTAAATTATTATTGTTCAAAATAAAGGGCAGATATTAATACGTGTCAAATCAGTTTTATAATTAAATACTGATAACTTTCTCTCTAAGATGTCAAATTTATTAATATTTTGAAATTACATTTTTTGTTAAAAACTTCTAAATGTAAGCCTTACATAGACAAATTATTCGAGATGGGGGCACGGCATGGACATATAGATTTGTGGATTGTGGAGTTTTTTAACAAAATTGTGGAATAATTTAATGCCATCTTATCTATCAAAAAAAAATTATTTAATTTTAAAACTGCTTAAACTTAAAAATTTATTCTGAGGCGTTAATATTTACATAACAATAGTAAACAACATTCAGAATGATCATATTTTAGAAGACCATCCTAAGTTGCCCTTCATATAGAACATATTTAATATACAAAAATTGTCTCATAATAGCCTTATTATGAGACAATTTTACATACAAATAAAGCAATAGAACAATATAAAAACTAACCATATAAAAGAAAACCTTTTTTTTTAAATCATTTATTAAAACATATTTAAAACACATTTAATAAAATCATAATGATATTATCAGACACCCTTTTTTAGTCCCCAAAATTAATTAAAAAGAAAATATTTTTTCAAGTCATAATATTTTTATTTTATTTGAATATTAAAATTATCTATCCAATTTTTATGATTTATTTTATATAGAAAGCATATTTCTACCATTTGAAGTGAATAGAATAAGATAATAAAAGATAATAAAATCATTTTTATCACATAATCATGAATAATATTCAATTTCATTAGAAAAGATTTTCTATCACATTCTAAGATCCAAAAGAATTCAAAAAGAATAAAAAGTAATTCACAAATGACCATTTAATCCTCTATATATTTTTCGAAATTATTAATTCTCCCCTTTATGGGGTGCGTTTCCTTTTATGAAATTTTAAGAAAAATTTCGAATAAGCCCTATGTAATTTTTATTTGAACCAAAAAATCAGTCACGCAAGCGATTACATATTAGATTAGATACAATGGTTGATTAGAAGGACACAATGTTGAACTACTTGTTTCACATTTTATGTTACCGCTATGTTACCAATTACACAAAGTTTCATCCAATACCGATCCCTAAAACTATCCGGATGATCTTTATAAACAAGAAATTTGCTATACCATAAAAAAAATAATGTAAAAACACCAAATCACAACGAGTTTTAAACTTATTATTCATATTAATTTAAAACTTATTGATATGGTTGTTCGGCCATAAATCGATCCATAGAAAAATTGAAAACCAAATTGAATCGATTTGACGTAGCAAAACATAGAAAAGCAAACAGCCAAAAAATCACGCTATACTAACAAACATACAAGGCTAGTTGTGCTCCTATCCAAAGAACACTTAAAACCAAAAACGCTTTATTTTTTCTATTTGCTTTTCTCTTTGTAATTTCTTTATTCAAAATAAAAATCTTCTATTTTTATACACGCTTTAAAATCGAATACACCTTTTGATTTTGATCTCATAAATAGCCAATTATAATGAAATTCAATATTCATATGGAATTCGTTATTGATTTTGAAATTCTGCGATTATAAATCAGCAGTAAAATAACTGTTATACCGCGCCATGGACTCCCTTGCTATAATAAATTGACTGTGTTGCTTTATAATTAAAAATTTAAAAAATTATAAATGATTCTAATCATTCTTGACGCATACGACAGAAATCTATCTGTAAATTTTTAGTATTAATAATATTTATAATAGGTATGCATAAAAGTTGAACTTATAGTCTTATAGATTAGAAATCGAAGTGAAGCAGCACTTTTTCGGCATCAAAAAAAGAAGTACTTGATTAAATTTGGAACAATCATAAGCCGGTTAACAATTTAAGACTTATAAGACATGTAATCGATCCAAACAAAATATGCAATTTTATCAGATCAACCGACTTCCTATTCAAAGCAAAATCTCATTAATTTTAAAACAAGAATTTTAATTTATACTGTTATTATAAGACTCTTCCTATAAGCTGTTTAAATATCAAAAATGATAAATTTTTTAAATTTAACCTTAAAATAATTCAAATAATATTCAAACCTATATACATAAACATACATCTATATCACAGCTATTTGAGAATATTTTTAGAATTTAGATTTCTCTTGAAATGATCCACGTGATTATTATTATCTAAATAATAAAAATATCTGAATTTCACCAAAGATAGAAATCTATATACGTATTTAATAAAGAATTTTCTTCTGTTTCATATCATTTGGCATTTTTTTCCCCTGAAAGATTTATATTAAAAATGATTATCCGATAATATTTGTGCTGCTATTTCTCCTGCTTTTCTTATTTCTGTGATGCTTTCCTGTGCAATACAATGCAAATTAATTCCTTTTCTGTTTGCTTGCATAAAATGTTCAATCCATATAAACTGGTCGTGATGGTGTTTATTTTTTAAATTTAATATTGTAAAATAAAATAAAATAAAAAAAATTCTGATAACCATTTCTCTCTATTGTTCTGGTTGATATTCTACGATTTCTTTCCTATCTATATGAATTCGTAGTGTTTTTTACATTCTTTTAAACAGCCCAGATGCTATTGTTAACCTTACTTTTTAGCAAAAAAACGAAATCAAGAACTAAAAAACAATTTATTTATTGCATTAAACTTGAGTTCATCGTGAATCCATACAAAAAATAAAAAGAAAAAAAAGCATTTTTCAATTTTTTTTTTTTTCAAATTAAATGAAGAAATATTTGAGTTAAAGAACAGAATTATTGCATTTCCTTATACTTTATATGATCACAATTTTTTATATTTTATTATAAAAATAAAAAAAACTACAATGTTTTTTACTTTATTGATTCGCAGTAAATAAACCATTCATCATTTGTTTTGGAAACACTTCAGTTAAAAATAAGAATTCTGTAGTAACGGGATATAAAAAAAAATTAATAGTAAATATTGCAAGATTTATTTTATAAATATTATAAAATGTCATTATAACATTAATTTTATGTCAAATATGATTTTTATTGGGCCAAATATTTTATTGTTGTAGAAAAATATTGTCAAATCTCAAATTATTTTTCATATATACATATTTGGAATTATTATTCATAATGGGAATTTAGGTATATAGTCTAGACCCTGAATGGAATTTAAGTACATAATTTGGACCTTTGATATTAATATTGTCATAATGGTAATGGAAAACTTAACCAATAGGCATTTGAAAACAACTTAGAAAATATGAATTTGAGTATAAATCAAGTGGAACTACACAAAGAAGAAATTCATCATATTCGAATGTCAATTTATAGCGAAGTCGAATCATAGCCAAATTAGCTAATTTTACCATCTCAGAAGTTTTAAAGATCTAAGGCTTCAGAAGATGGAGGATTTTAAAAAAATTACCGAATTATCTTGTTGCTTTTCTTTTAAAATATTTCTCGTATATGACAGACACACGTTCAAGCAACATATTTTTAAGTCTCTAGTTTTTCTCGTTTTGGTTCAATTATAATCATGACTATGTGCTTTGTGAAATGGAAAATGGTTCCTTCTGTTATGTGACCTTATTAAAGTGTAAATTAAAAATGATGAAATTTAACTGATAATTTCAAATAATTTTATGATAACTGATACAAATAATTTTATCATCTAAAACAAAACGACACTTTGTGTGCTAAAACTAAAATAACGAGATCACTACAGAACAATATTATAAAAAAATTATACTTAAAATACTCTCTTTCGCCTGATTAAGTACCATTTATCAAAATTTCTAATATTGATTGCTACAGTCTTCTTAATATAAATAATTATTATATGATAATTACTCATGAATATTTTAATATAAACTAAAACCCACCTTTATATTTGAAAACATTGTTTTAATTATTTTAAAATGCAAATTTTAATTAATTCTACTTCATTTCAAAAAAAATCCAATGATCTTAAATAAATATTAATTATATCACTATCTACATTATAAGTATTTCAACTATATTACAAATTATTTTAAGATTAAAAATAAAAAAAAAGTAATTCATTATACCGAATATAAAATGGAACGCAGTGTTTATTTAACATAAATTATTCGTAAAATACTTTTGATCTGATTTATTATTGAGGTTAAAATATTGACATGAAGGTGAGGTTTATTTTAAATATAATATTTATGTAACCCCTATCTGTATAGGAAAGGCATACTAACTAAGAAAATCACAATCAGCAATCTCTTTCCGACCACTAACTCTTACTAGTTTAATGGCTGTAATTTCAATTTCTTAGTGATTTCTTAATGAAAAGGTCTGATTTTTTTCATAATATATTATGATTTATTAAATAACTTTTTTATATATTGCCTCACCTCTTTCAACGTTTTTAAAACAAAATAATAATAATTATCACAATTATTCTTTGACTAAATTAGAAAAATTAGTAATAAAAATATTCTCACATACAATTTGAATTTATAATTTTTTAATAAAACGGAATTTTAATTTAAAAATGGGTACTAAATGATTGTGTTCTGAATTAAATATTTCTATAAATTTATTACTCGTAATATTATTGTATATAATAATAATTAAATAATTTGTAACTAAGTACATTAAATTGTATGAAAATTGTTTCTTTGTATTAAAGTAAATAACCGATTCAAATATTTTAATAGAAAAATTACACGTGCAAAATTCTGTACAGGTGCCTATTTAAAATGAATTATTTTCATTTCAATATTTATAACTTGAACAATTTTATTAAGACGATTAAAAAGAAAGGTACTTTTGTACGTATACGTTGCACATAAGAATAAAAATTACTGAACTATGATGAAAAATGAAGACGGAATATATTTTACTTTTTTACATATGCAGTAAAAATTCATGGAGTGTACTAAATTCAAATTCATTGTATTCGCTATTACCATTCGTCGGTGTTACGATTCTCTATATTTGGTTCTATTTCCGGATGTTCAAGTAACTTTGATTTAATTTTTTTATATACAAATTTACATAAGTAAGTAGTTCACCTTTTATGTATGACCAAAATCACCTTTTATGTATGACCAAAATTTTTAAAAATTTTGAACAAAAGATCCTAAAAAAAAGAAAAAGATTAAAACCTAGAAACTATTAAGATTTTATGTCAATGTATACCTTGTGCTACATGTGATCAATATTCCTGTTCTTTATATATTTTTTCCTGTCATATTGTATCCTGTTGCCAAAACTATTAAAGGTTTTTGGCTCTTTTATACTGTATTATTTAAATAATTTGTTTCCAGTCAATTTGCAATCAATTAAAAGTACGATGATTATGAAAATTAAAAAATTAAACGTAAATCAAGCCCTTGGTAATCATATTTTCACTTCACTGCTTACACAATATTCTCTTTCTTCACACACATCTCCGTTCTTCGACTCAGTTGTGATGTCAGCTTTCATCAAATCATTCCACAATTTCCACTCTTTTCATTACCGGAGTCGTATAATCCTTAATCAATAAATAATCAAAAAAAAATAAATTATTAAAAATTTTTTTAAAAAATTTTCCAATATTTTTAAAAACTCTTTCATCTCTTATCATAAATCAATCACTTTCATAACATCATAAAGGATAATTTTATAAAAAATCAAACGTTAAACAAGAAAAAAAATCACTTAACACTATAATGCTCATGTAAGATAAATTTACAAAACAATAAATTGATGATAATCAAAGAAAAAGTATTGTGCACATAATCAACCATTAAATTTCAATGAAATCTTTGATTTTACAAAATATTTTACAAATAAATACTTAGAAATCCTTAACAAATATTAGAAAGATTCAAAGATACACAATTGTGTGTCTATAGTACATACCACATATGTAAACAAATACCTGTGTTCCCTTTAATGAATTCCTAATCATTTATGTATAAAGAAGAGCAGACGAAGGAAGTAATGAGGACGAAGTGAAATTGATTATGTATGCTTTGGTTAAGGCGTTTCATTTATAAATATTTTGCTTGTAAAATAACGATATAATTATAATCAAAATTATCACCTTAACCCATCATTATCATCAAATAATGAACATAGAATTTAAACAAGCTCAAATATGTATGTATAATGTGTACATTGTAATATTGGATATTGAATTTACATATATCTATATAAGTATATGTAAGCATATTAATTTATGCATTGAGTAAAACGTTTGAGCATCTCAAGTTGATCTGATAAGATCTTAAAATAATAATAACAATAAATATGAAACGAATATGCCTTTAAAATAACAAATGAATACTTTATAAGAACCAGCCTACAACAATTCAATTATTCTGCCAATAGGTTTACAATATCTTTAAATAATAAGAGAAAAAAACAACAATAAAAAATAAAATTCAGAAGAGAAAAGATTGCATTTCTTGATAAGATCATATTGTCCGTCCAAGTGTAATTCTCTTTTTATACACACATACATAATGTACACCAGTCAATAGGTTACATTTGAGTAGGTTCACTTGTGCATACAATAACTTTTATATATTGTTGTTGTTTTTATTATTATAATATTATTTTGTTTGTTTGTTTTTTAATTTTTTACCTGGAATTTCAAGAGCAACAAAAAACAAGAAAAAAATTATAATAAATTCTAAAAAAAAAAACTTGTTGCACGCGATCTGAATATTCTTTTATGCACTAAATCAATTGTAGTGTATATTGTTTTCAATCAGATATGTTGACAATCGGAATAATTTGTTAGTTGGGGTTTATAACAATCAAACATTGTTGGAAATATTTGTTTGATTTGATTTAAGTTTGATGAAAGTTTGATTTATTCAAATCGTGTGAATTTCCTTTGAAGTTAAAAATGGAAAGTCATTCGTTTCTCAATAAACAAGATCCATGAGTAATGTTTGATGAATTAGGCATGAATTACTTGAATGTTGGAAGAATTGATTCCTGATATTCTAAATTTTTAACATGTTCTTGATGATATTTTTCGAATTCGAGGTCATTTTGAATGTATGTTTTCAGATTTTACACGATAAATTGCATTTGATAAGATTTTTTCAATGAATCTTAATCTTGTTCTCTATTAACAATAACTTGAGAAATACAAAATCAATGGTATGTTTATAGTGAAGGCATCAAATTAGTTTCGCATGTTATCAATCACTTGGTGTTCACTCATATGGCCATCAAACTTCCTTATCAAATCCCTCAAATGATCTTAAATCTGTTTTATTCTGTTATATAACATGGAGAATTTCGAATAAAAACACAAATTAATAGGCAAATAAGTCAGAAGAACCGATCACAATTTCATTACTAGTTTTATATTCTGTTCGCAGATTTTTTTTATTTCACAGTTGGTTAATAAATCTATAAAAAAAAGCAAAAATTAAACTGAACTTGAACAAAAATACATTTTTATTGATTCTTAAAAATCAATTTTGTGGTGTTTTGTTATCGGTGCGTGTGGTTGAGTGGTGGGTCCCTCAATCTACATGGCTATATAATGTGGTTATTTTATTGATAAAAAAAGGTGATAATGCATGTGATAAAACAATTTTTTTGTTTTTCGTTTTTTGAATGCAAGACATAAGAAATGCGTTCTGACAAACAATTGACGTCTGATAAATTTTTTGGCTTTATTCTTTTGTACTTTCAGTATAACATGTACGTAAGTCTTTCATTACTTTTGGGAAGAGATCTGTTTTTTGATTTTATTGAAAAGAAAAAGGATGTGTAGTATGAAGAGGGAAAAAAAGTGAACTGTTGTGTAAGTGCATGACTAAAATTTATAATTAATATTTTGTTTTCTCTCTTGTGAACTTTTGTTGTTGATACTTTTCCCTAAAAAAAAAATACTGTAATTTTAGGGAGATTTTTACAAAAATTCATTAATATTACAGAAATATCGCTTCCTGTTTAAAGGTATTTTACAATCAAGTAGCTTCACATATAATCTTTTTTTTAAATTCGTACTTATAAAATTACAACTTGTCATATAAGTATATAATAGTACAATTATATTGAAATTCAAGGTTAAGAAATCCCTTGGGAATGAGAATTTTTTGATATATGAATTGTGAATATTTTCAATGAATTGAGAATAATACAAGGAAATATACAATTTATGTGAATGGGAAACTACATCGTGGGTACTTCATAAAAAGAATAAGTAATTTTAGACTACATTATACATATATGTAAGTATATATAAATGAAAATAAATTATGTATATTATTACAATTGATTTTTAAATATTTTGAATATATTAATTTGTTTCTAATAAAGAAAAATGCCGGAATTCAAACATTATTGCTTTCATAATTATCACGATCTGACCTTTTAAACTACATTGTATTGATATCATGTGGTGCTGACTATATTTCATAGAATTAATTAAGGACTTTTAATAACAATTAATAGCTATTATTGGAATAAATGTTATGATAATCTCAGAAATAAGAATAAAGTCACTAGGATTTTGCATTTTTTTAAATGATACAAAAGTGGCATTTCTTGTATTATAGAAAATTATTTATGAAATTTTGAAATAAATAAAATTTTTGTAATTCCATAATCTTACAATGTAGAATAATCTTACAATTTACGTTGAGTTTAATGATTGTATAAAAGATTTTTATGATTTTTTTTGTCTTTAACGCTAGAAAGTTTAAGATCCCTGAATACTTTGTCATATAAAAACACCGTAGACCAGCTCAAATTACCAGTGAGTACGAATCCAGCTCAAATTACCAGTTTCTCGTACGAAATCTGATTCTGAACATAATTGACAATTGAACGTTAATTCAATTCTTAATTTTCTTAATTCTAGCTGCAATCTTTTCAATACTAAAATATACAACTATAATTTATTTCATCATGAAGAGCACGCATTTACCGTGTTCTCTTACTGGGGCTTCTCTATTTATATCTGTATTTTTCTTTTAGGAATATTTTGGAACTATTTCAAACCTCTCTGTGTTCTTATTTATTTGTTCCCCTGAAGTTATATGGTTAGATTACATTAAAAACGTATGATCAATTCGCAACTTAAAGAACTTGTTCTTTTCATTATAACATTTTCCTGTCATCTTAGTACAACTGGATAACTGGATATAACATCGAAGCTGCCATGGACGTCAATAAAATTTTCTGCAATTCGCTTCATAATAAAAAAAAACAATCTTCTCGATTTGTGTATGTGTTGGAATGGGTTGTCTTATATGTAGGCTTTGAAGAAAAGTGGAAAAAATACTTCATCTTTTTAAGTGTTCTCCCTAGCTCCGTTAACAAATGATTTCCAAGAAATAGAATCGACTTGCTTGGCTGTATAGTCATCTTCTAACACAAATTTATTTCCAAGTTTCTTCGCCTCCTTAAAAAAAAGAAAAAAAAATATTAATTAAATTTTCAATTAATGCAGTAATTAATTTTCGAAAATGTACGATAGACAAAGTAGACTATAAAATTAACCTCAATTAACTTAAAATATTAGAAAGCCCCATAGCGAACCCAATCTTCCAAATATTCAAAAGTTATGTTCAAAAGTTCTCAAAAACATATTTTACTAAGACAATTGTAATTAGTTAATTTTATTCAAAGAAATTCAAAAATTCTATTTCAACTCTTTTAAACTAAATTTTAATGTGTCACCACAATATCCACTCAAAACCATGTAAAATTAACATAATTGAAAAAAGAAAAACAACTGTTCATAAAATTTTTTACAAATCCTTAATAACAAATCAACATCATTTTTCTTTATAAAACATCATTCCAAATTGTAATTACAACATTTTTAACAAGCATGTATGCCCACCAACTCATTATAATTTTCCGCGTATACCACGATATTAAATAAAACAATATTACAATTTAAATGAAAAAAGTAAAGACTTGCAAAGCAACCCCATTCAAAAAGAACCCAACCCAATAAAAAACAACTTCTTGTTCTTTCCTCCCAAAAATTATGAATGATTCCAAAATATTCTTCTTTTATTTTTTCATATTAAATTAAGTTTTTTTACAAGAGAAAAAATAAAAATTTTGTTGAAAATGTTAAAAATAAGAAAAACATAAAATTTTTTTATGTTAATCCATTTTCACTTTATTTGCATGCAAAATTACTAAAAATAAGAAAAAAGAGAAAAATAGCAAATATGCAAAACCAAAATTAAAAAGAGAAAAAAACAGGATGTCAAAAGGAAGAGAAGGTGTAGAAAAAATGTCAAATTTTAGTTATAAATCACTACCACGACCTCATGTTGTTTGCACTCTAATGATAATTCTCACAATAAAATAAAAGTGATACAGGATAATCAAAATATAAAATGCAATTTTATTTTTTGTTGTAAAAAAATTTTCGAGCATGAAAATTGTAAATGTTCTCGTTTTATTGTTGTTGTTATATTTTTATTTTTGATTATAACTACAGTTATTGCAAAAAGTCATTGCACTTCGTAAAGGGCCGCCAGAAATTTGGATAAAGAAATAGTAAAAAATTATAACTAATGTGGATAAGGCTTTAAGTACTTTGAATAGGAATAGGAAATTTGGGTAGGAATACCATACTTTATGACCTGTCAAATAACTTTCTTCATTTGTTATATTACTATCTTCATATCCTGCCTTTTACCTTGCTAAGATGCGTAATTATTCGAACATTACTATAAATTAGGTCAGCTGAATTTCAGGAATTTTATGTCATTTTGCTCCTATATCATACCCCTTTAGAATAAATCTGTTATACAACTATCGTTCCGAATGACATATTTCAAAAGAGCGTAGATAGCACAAATATAATAAGTCTGTTCATTTAAGACGGAATTCATACGAAATTTTGTAAAATAAAGATTTTATGCACAAAGATAGCAATTACTACCTTGCAAATACAGAGTAAAGAAATAAAATGAAAACACAACATTGTAGCTAAATTTTCCTATTATTAAAAATGCTCATTTTTGGAGGAAAATTCGTGTTATTCCTGCGTAATATTTATATATACGTCAATATATATTTAAGATGTAGTACAATATGCATTGAATACGGAAACATGTTCAGATTCTAATAAACATTAGCAGAATTATACATATTTTATGAGACTTGTGTTGCTTGTAAAACATGAAAACTTGTTGCCAGACCATGTCACAAATTTTTATTTATCAATTAATGTACGACATTGCAATGTTTTAATTTCGTAAATTTTAAATTCTTTTTTCTCAAAAAAAATAAATAACATTATTGCTGTAATAAAAATAATTATCAAACCATTAAATTTAAAACAAGAAAAAAACAAAACTTTCACAAAATAATTGTAATTTAATACTTTTAATAAAACAACAGCAACAAAATTTACATATTATCGTCAACGAAAATCTTTTATTTGTACATCAAAATTATAAATTTAATGTAATTGAAAACATTAAATCTGCCTATATACAAATTCAATATGTATGGGTAAAACAAAATATTTTAAATTGTATTTTCGCAAAATATTAAAATTTTGCGTGACCATAGTAAATATTTCGTTAATACACGTACATACATAATGTGTGTATAACATGTAGACGCATTAACCTCAATTTTTTGAATTATCATGTCAGGTACAAATCTGATATTCAAACATTTTATAACATTTTAAACCACTTTATATATATTAATACGAATTTTGCACTTCCCTATGCTACATATACTTCTTGCCCCTTCAACACTTCAGCAAAAATATATTATATTGAACAAAATGTTGTTCGCTTGCGTTACACATCCAGAAATTTTAAAATTTTTAAAATATTGTAAATATAAGAAAAGTAAAATTGAAAATAATTTTCCTTGAATACATTTGGAGACAGGTTGTATTTTATTTTAAAAAACATTTTTGTCTTTATATTTCTAAAAAACAAAAAAAGAAAATTATTTCTTTTAAAACTGAATAATTAACAGTTTTCTAAATAAACTGTCACTTAAAACTGCTATGATATAACAGCATTTTATTTTCTTTACTGTTTATATATTTTTCCACTTTTTATTTTTTTCTTGTTGTTTCATATGCACATTATGATGAAAACGGGAACGTGCGAATAGTCTTTGTAAAATTAAACAAAATAAAACAACAAAATATAAATAATTTAAAAAAAAAAATACAAAAGAAAATCAGGGATGTCACAGCTATATAATCCCCATCGGGTGACTTGAAAATTCGCACTCCAAACTCTTGCCAACTAGCTAGGTAAAGTTTTCTCGAAGCTACAGCTCCTTACCATGCCGTCCTTAGGTAGCTCTAGTAGTGAAGTCTCCCCAAGAAGACGATCTGGAACCCTTTCACCAACAATTCAATTCCATTCTTTCTCAACCTCAGAAAAGCTGCCTTCACTGCCATCTCAACAACAAGGTGGAAAACTGTTATTCCCAAAACCACTTCCATTTGGGCACATTCTCATAGTCCCCGTGATGCAGATTCATTCGAGTTTCTACAATGGTTTCGGGTTCTTTCTAACCGTTTCAAGAGCCTTGTCGCCCATGCCACTGCTCCATATGTCAGGAGCGCCACAATCAGCATGTTATACATACACGACAAGATGGATGGGGAGCAGCACCACGTCTTGCCATTGTCTCCCAGTGGCTCGCGTACACACACCCTCTTCGTGAGTTCGGCAAAGCAGCTTCGAATTCAAGGACACCAACAACCATTCCTCTCACACGAATTGTGTGCAGGTGTTATTTCAAGGGCAAGCAACACTCACTCACTGTTGCACATTCTACTAAAACATTTTAACTCATCCCTGAACAATATTATTATGTATGTATGTATATTATGGAATCATATGAGAACCTGAAATCTTCTGTTAATGAATTCATTTGTGCCAAATTCATGTCATACATGTAAATAAAAAAAAAATAAATACATTTTTTTCTTTTAAAATATTTTTTTTTTCTGCCTGTGTATACGTTTCTTTTCAATTTATACCAAGCGCATTTAATATTTTTTTTTTATTTCATATTTTACTCTTTTTTCCATAATATTATTACTATATTTCGCGTTTTTTTATTCTTCTCTTTTTCACACTAAGAAACTTTTTAATATTATGGTACATGAAATAAAATCACGATAAATCAGATTCACTATAATAGTCATTCAAAAGCCGATGGCAATCTAATCATATTTAGCCCAGTCGCGCACTGAACATGCAATGAATGCAATGCAACACTGAGAAATACAAAATATTCTGTTTTTTTTTTGTTGTTTGCCTACTTTATACATGCCTACTACATTTTGTACATTAACTATGCAGATATTCTAATTGAAAATCACAATAATAAAAATAAAAATTGAGAAAAAAAAATTGCAAGGCGAGAAAGTATGACGTCGTATCGATAATAGGGAATCATTAGAATAAAAGTGTAAAATCCAATAATATGCTCTTCTATAGTTTTCTCATTATCCAGTCTCCCATAACTTGTGCTTGCTTAAATGTACATACACTTACATAATAATCAAATTGAATGAATATTAATAATGATTGTTGCTGATGATTGATTGATGATGATAATAATGATTTGGAACTCCTCTCCTATTCCTATATAAAAAAAAAAAATAGAATGTGAAGAGAGAGTGAGCGTATTTTAATGAATGAACGAGTGAATAATCAAAGTGAAAAATTAACAATAATAAAAAGAAAAAAAACTTCATGCTTTTAATGAATGAATTGATGCCCGATGCAGGGTGGCATTTAAACTTAAAATTTTGTACTATATAGATTCAAATATAATAGAATATATTGCGTTATGTTGTTGTTCTTTTGATTTTTACTTGATATTTTATGCTTATACTTTATTTGAATAATTAGTACATTAGACGTATTTAAGTATATACAAAAAGGCAAAAATCGAACATCAAATGAAAAATGCTCAAAGTGATTAATTGACTTTTTGTCAACAGTTTGTTAAATGCTTCAATAAATGAAAATTAAATAAAAAAAAAATTTTGTAACATTATCATTAGGTGGAAAATTTATACATGGTGTAGAGTACCTACATATGTATATAGATGCTCATTTATTGTGACTTTACTAATTAATAATGTAAATATATAAAAATGAATGATTGTGTTTGTGCGTGGAGAAAAATTCTGCAAGATTCCCTGTTGTTTTCTCATTTTTGAAATTTGAATAATCAAAAATAAAATTTGAAATTTTGTTGTTTCTGTTTTTTGTTTTGTTTTATTTCCGGTACGTAAATAGCAGCTGATTTCAATTTAAATTTTAAAATATACACTTTTAATTTCATATCCTAAAGTATCTAATATAGAAGAAAAATATCTACTTCAATTTTATTAAAAAAAAAAAAACAGGAAGTTGAATTTTTTTTTACACCTTAATGTATATAGAGAATCTGAGAAGGTGTTAGATGACATTATTTGGAATGACATATTGACAATTAAAATTTATTTGGAACTTTAAAGTTAAAACACATTATAAGTGATAAATGTATTTTTCAATTAAATATTTAAATAATTACAAAATTAAAGCTTTTTTATACCAGTAGCTAAAATTAGCCTACTCATGATTTTTAGTTAATTAAATTTTTAGTTAATTTAATTGGCAGTCTAGCGACATTTAATACACCTACACTTAAAATCAATCAAAACCTACCTAACTATAATATTATTGAAAATTTTAAGCGAATTTTTTTAGAAACCATCAATATAGTAATGTTTATATTTGAAAATTTTAAAATTGTTACAATTTACAAATTGTTCAATGGTATTTTAATTAGAAACATTATTAGGATAAACAAAACAAAGAGTTATCACGGATATTGAAAAACTACAGTCTTAGTTATGACACGTCAAAATTTTGTAGCAAGTATGTGCAAATCTTAGTACAAACTATGAGGCCTCTCATTTTTGAACCAAGAGGGACTCTCCAGAAGTTAATTGTTGCGATGAAATTGCTTTCCGGAGAGCATTATAACTTGCTCAAACTAAAGCAGAACAAACAATGTGTGAAACAATTGAACCTTATACATGAGTTGTGAACCATAGTTATACCAATTGAAAAATGTATAGTCGAATTATACTGTAAATGAAACACAATGTCATGTGAGGAAATACTATTAAAAAATTATTTAAAACTTAAGCCAAAATGTGACTATCTTTGTAAAGGTTTTCAGTCTTAATCCAGTAAAGATATTGCCAGGGTAATAAAGGTTTTTCTATAAAAAAATAATAATTCATTTCAAAAACTAGCGAATTTCATATTAACTTTGATTTTATTCAACCATAAAATATAAAAATACATTATTCATGGTAAGAAAAACAATGTTTCAAAATTTGAGAATAAGATCAAAGCTGTCACAATCAACTTTTAGTAAAATACGAAAATAGGGCAAAAAACAATTTTTTTGATGTACATTTGACATATTTTTTATTGTTTTATTACAAATTTGGATATAAAAAAGATCTAAAAGACTCATTTGCTTGAATGCAACGACTGCAAAGAACAAGAATAAAACGGATTTTGAAAACTTGACATAATATTAGGGTATTATACATTTCTTAATTCGCTGGTAAATTGTAATTTAAATAATGCCGTCAAGCCAGGAGAGTTGTTCCGGCTGTTTAAAATCTAACAATTTATATTCAACATGAGATTAAATAAAATTTGAGTTCAGAATTAAAATAATTGGAAGAGTTTAACTGCCTTTTCTTATGGTATTTTATCTTATAAACCTGCAATCCACTATAATAGAGTATAATTATTCAAGTAAAATAACTTTTAACAAACACCTGAACTTGGAATGGAATATTCTACGCTCTTCTAAGCTTAGTTAGTTTCGAAAACGCAGCGGTACTTTCGTGAAATTTCCGATCTGTTCATCTAAAGCAAATCTAAGATAAAACAGCATTTAAATCTTCTGTTCCCTTTAGAAATATTACTATACAAAATTTGCAAAACTAATTGTTTGTATCAGTTAAAAGTAGAAAAATTATTTTATCTAAAATACCTCATAGTATTTGGCATCCCCCAATTCCATGATTCTTATATTTTTATTTCTTAATTTTTCCCAAAAAAAACAAAAATTATTCTCAATTTACTCTTTTCTTCCAAACATTTTTTTTGTTTTTCTTCCTTTTGACAACCTTTTGATATTTCCGCGAAAAAGGGTACATAAAAAAATACTCCAATTCCAAAAATAAATAACAAAATACCACAAAATCCCTTTACATATGCGTGAAACCGTCATATTATTATACCTATGCATTAAATGCAAACATACAAAAATTCCCACATTATGGACTCGACATCATAATATTCACAAAAGGAAACAAAATTTATATTTCAACATACAAACATATATGAGTACAGCCATTTTATTAAGTGTATGCCCACTATTTTAAAAGCTGATAATTTATAAGAATTGTCATTTTAAATCATTTTCAAGTTAGTTCTAATTCTTATGGTCTACATAATGCAAGCCTGTTAAATGATACTTTTTTTTCGTTTTTATTTATTTTTGAAAGATGCCTAGTTGTCGTTTTTTGAAAATTGTAGTTATAAATACTATTTTTTTTATAACAAAAATTTTTTAAATTTTATTAAATTTGTGATTTGCCTTTAATAGGAGGCCTATATTTCACGGATCAATCATTATTTAGGGATCGATTGCGAAATAAGTTTCTAAATTTCAGAGTTTTTAATTTCGACTAATGCTTATTTATGCTAATGCTTGTACATTTTAAAAAATAATTTTTTTTTCTAATTTTCCATCCTGATCTCTTATTTCTTTGACTCCAACTGATGAACTCTAATTCCTCTATCCTTATTCCTCGAATGGAACTCTTCTTTTTCCTCAACTCCTAACTGTAGTGGCCTCGAGCCACAAGCTTTGCTTGCTTAATTTCGAACTCTTCAACTCCTTTTTCTCTGACATTGAAACCAGTTCTGTAGTGCTATAAAACTGACGTTCATTTTATTGAAAACTGTGCCTTAAGAAAATTTAACAACAACCCGACAATATACAAAAACTCACTGAAAACTTTCAAACAAAAACTAACATTCAATTTTAACAAATTAAGGCGAAATCATAATTCAGTCGTAAAAAATTGCACGACAACACTGTCTGAGTCTCTTTTATACTTTTATTTTATTTAATTTTTTTCCACACTATTTTTTTCCCATTGTACTAACAATACCCCAAAAATCATTTTAGATTTACTAATTCACAATTCTCTTTTTTTATTATTATTAAAGAATCACGTTTTAAGGATTACCTTCCTTCCTATATTCAAATCTATAATTTAATAATGAAAATGAAAAAAATATTCACATAATTCAAAGCAACATTTGTAGGTAATTTTATAATACTTTTTGTTGAATACTTGGAGCTAAGCAGGAGGATGGAGTCACAAGTTATATTCTGGATATGCTTATACTATTTTAGTTTGTTATTTCATAAAAAAGACTCTTTAGAATAACCTCAAATAAATCTTATATAAACCATAGCTTAAGATTTAAAGCGTATTTTTCTATAATAATATTAACATTGGAATTTTAATAGTTGAAAATAAATTATACATTTGCAGTAATAAATCACGGAATGAACAGAGCAGAATATATTTTTCTTCATGTACACACGCACATATGTAAATCTATATCATACACTCATAATTTTCAAGTAGGTTCCTCATATTTCGTCCCCCTGAAAATATAAAATTTCTCATTGCATTTTGAGTAGCAAAATCATTTATAGTTTTTAAAATATATGTAGTAGTTTATAGGATATACTTTCAAAAAATATCCTTAAACTCATAGATTATTCATAAATTAATATTCATATACAATCTATATACTACATCTTACAATATCATAGATTTTAAAGGGGGTTCTTCTATTCCTTTATAAGAATGAAAGAGTATTTTAAATATGACAAATGGGTTTAATACATGAAATTTATGTAACAACTTCATATTATACTCGAATGTACCCTCATGTAATTGAATAAGATCAGAGAATATTGTTTGAACCAAAAGAAAAAAACAAAAATATTGAAGGGGTCGTTTGTCTTTTCCTATTTCTATTAAACAGTCTTTATACAAATACTAGACCTATCTAATATTAGATTTATTTTAGAAGTGAAGGAAATAGAAATTTAATAACTCTTTTAATCTAATTTAAAAGTACTATTAAAATCAACCAGTATCAAGCAGCATCAATTTATTTTATTAAAAAAAAAAACCACAAAAATCCGAAAAACAACAAGACAAAAGGAACCACAATTGCAATAAAATAGGAAAATATCAAAAGAAAAAATTTGTAGCAAGTTAATGTAAGCGGCAATGATACGATAATAATGCGGTAAGGTTTCAAATCTATTCTTAGAAATCAAATTTTTCTTTTTTTTTATTTTTGGTTTTGTTACAATAACTTCGCGTTTTGCTTCTTTCTTACCCATGTTTTGTCATCAAAACATTAATACTTAAATGTACAAGAGGCTACGCAATTTGTTGTTCCATTCATTATACACGCACTTATTTAGAATTCGGAGGATGGTACTGATATTAAATTGTTTCAACACCCTGTCTCGAGTTTCAGCGACTACGTTTTTGCTTAGGAAAATTGCATGAAGAGAAAATGCGAGAAATTTAAGATCAGTAGTTGTCTTTGATGTCAATTGAAATTCAGTATGACTATCTTAAAAATTAATCTGCAGAACAATGTTAATTATCGTTTCTTTCCAGTCAGTACACAGCCGTTCTTTTATGAATTGAGGCGTCACATTCTCAGAAGATGTGCTCTAAGATCTCCTCCACTCCATTAGTCAATTTTCTCTGTCCCCACCATGCTGATGTGTTTTTTACTTGGTTCTTTCCAGAAACTTTTTCACCTGTCCGAACCGTAAAATTGTCCTGCAAGGTCTATACAACGGTTATAACATAAGGTGTAGATAGGCTACAATAATTTACTGAATATTAGTGTCTTGCCAGTTCTCTGATAATTTACATATTATTCCTACAGTTCAACCTGTGAACTACAAAATTTTGTGGATATTTTTTTTATAATGAATAAAAAATGCATCCGTTTTTGGTAACTTTATTTCTTCTCCTTCACCATTCTTAATAATATTTTTTCTTTTTCAGATTTGTTTTTGAATGATGCTTAATGGGAATGAAGAGTTTATAGAAAAAGTATTCAAGTGGTTTGAAAATTATTAATAAAAAATCCTATTATATAAATATGTAAGATTCTTTCTAAGAATATAGAGAGACGACGCACGCTTTACTAATAATATAAAAAAGATAAAATTTAAGATTTCATAGAATCACTTTGAAAATCGTAAATTTTATTTGTTTTCGGATACACCGTACTTTTTCTTTTATATATAAGGTAAAAATTGATTTTCTTTTTATATCATTGTATATTTTATCTTAACATATGAAGATGATCGGGGTACGAGATTATTATAAAGACGGAGAGATGATCAAGTTATAAGAATAACAAAAGAATCAAACCAGAAATTGTAATAAATTTACGGAAGTTGACTTCTGTTTTTTTTTGTTTTTAATAATAGGAATTTGTGAGACAACAAACATTTATAAAGGCGATGGCAGAAAGTATAAAGTATAGAAAACAATTCCTTTTTTTAGCCTCTTTACTTTAAAAATTCTCTTAAAGATTTCATATTATTTCTGTTATATGAGCAGAGAAATAAATCTTTTATACAGTGTTGGATTTTACTTCTCTATGGTACAAGGGAATGATAAATATGCTTTATCCGTCTTAAAGGATAAAGTTTTTATTTTGATTTGAAATATGGGATGTATTTGATTGGAAATATGCATTTGGAGACTAAATATTAATTTCACATCTCTTATTACAGAAAAAAATGAAATTATGACACTTTAGAAATACTAGAGAAATAGCTATACGAAATTCCAAGTTTTTCAAGGTTTTAAGGTCAAAATGTTGAGCTAATAATAAAATGTGATTACTTCTTACAATTCTGAAATAAAATAATATTTTTAAAGTAGAAGAAAAAAAACTCCTGCAAATGCTTTAATAAAACCTTAAACAAGTTAAACTACAAGAAAAAAAAAAATTTTTTCAAATAATTAAAAGAGTTTAAAGTTAGACTCATAATAATTATAATTTAATAAAAATAAATATTTAATTACATACCTATTGAAAATTTTTAAATTCCTTTCCACTGAATTTCCCAATGAAAAATCTGAAATACCACTGAAATAAGATTAAATTTGAAATTAAATTAAAATTTTAGCGAAAAGTAATTGAAAAGTATATACATTAAATTTTGATATGAATCTGTTAAGCATATAGAAAAATTTTATTTCAGCGAATAATGTTACAAAGTTATAATAATTATTACTCCCGAAGTCAAAAATCTGGCGGCTGGATGGTGTTACGCTTCTTCGAATTACTTTTATATAATTACATTACAATTACTGCTCAGAGATAATTTAAAAAATTCCTGGTAAAACTTGGAAGAAATTGACTCTTTTCACTGTAACTTGACATTATAGGAACTTTCTTTTTTCGTCTCTTTTCAATCCCCTGAAAACATAAGGTTTCAAGAAAGCTAACCTCTATCTTTCTTCTTTTTTATTGCTAACCTCTTTATTTCTTCGGTTTAGCACTTTTTAATAGGAACTTTACATAATTTAACTATTAAGTGTTTTATAAAATTTTCAAAATCCTAATCATCACGACAGCATTCTGGGTTTTTAGCTGCTCTCACAGCATTTTGTAGAAATCATCTACTGTACAAATCAATTTATTTTTCATAATCATTTTTTGTACAAATTCACATTATGGAT
Organism: Condylostylus longicornis; assembly: GCF_029603195.1. Taxonomy (NCBI): domain Eukaryota; kingdom Metazoa; phylum Arthropoda; class Insecta; order Diptera; family Dolichopodidae; genus Condylostylus; species Condylostylus longicornis. The sequence goes on from NW_026577982.1 coordinate 6,772,258, forward strand.
AAGTTAAGGCTTCATTGTTTTGAGATCGAATTAAAATTATCACTAAATACACCATGTACCGTATAAAATGAAATAAGCAAACAATGCGTACGTAATACAGTAAGTTTTTCAATTAATCATTTTTTTAAAATTATATTAATTTCGAATTCCAATTTGAAGCTATCAACAAAATAATATAATTTCCAATTATTAATTTTATTTATTATTTCAAAATATTTAATAAATTTCTAATAAATTTTTGGAATTGAAATTTTATAAAAGTTCCATTTTTTGTTCAGTTCTTTGCTACCTTTCTTCAAATTCTATAAAACCTTTTCAATACCAGAACAGAAACTTCTTAGAATTAATTAAAACAATAAATATTGAAAAGGTTTATTGATTTAAATTTCCATATTTATGATTCTAAAGTTCTGATATCTTTTAAACAAAAGAAACACCAAGCGACCTCTTATACGATAATTTTATTTTTTCAATAAATTAATTAACTTACATATTTTATTAATTATAAAATTAAATCAAGTTCTCAGCAGACGGAGACAAAATTATATATAGAAACCGTGAAAAAAGAAATTATGTAAATTACAAATTGAATTTTCATTGTAAACGCTGTCTCCAAATATTGAAAAGGAAGCCCTTTATAAAAAATCTCTTCATAATTAATTTAAATATCAAAATATAATTATGTCGCCAACACTTCCTACTTATATAAGTTTTTAAAATAAAAAATTATTTTTTTTTTTCTTTTAATTTTTAAGCCGTTCGTAGTCGATGATCGGCGAAATTTTCTGTAATATTTTGAAAATAAAGAAAAAAACGCACATAAAATTTCACACACCTTCAAGTTTTTTTTAATATGCATGCGTAAATGTCGTGAATTTAACAAGCAACTTAAGGTTTTTTACATTGAAAAATTTAAAGTCAAAATATATTCTTCATTTTATCGATAATGAAAAAATCAGGAAATCTTATTCCGAATTCATAGTTTCTCTATGCTTGTTTACGTTTATTGCATTTAAAAAAAAATTAAAACGTTTAAAGCGTTTTTATTGTATTTATTTATAATGAAAGCGTAAAATTTTAATTTTCTTTCTCTTTCTTATCTTGTCACAATATCTACGCAGACATTACACGATTTAAAAACAATATTCAAACAAAAATGTTTATAAAAAAATTTTTACCAAAAAATTTCTATATTGATGCACGTATGCCCTTACTTACCACACATACATATGTACTAATACACTTCTAATACCTACCAAATTATTAAAGACAAAAAAAAATTTAATGACAATTAAAAATAATCGAAACTTTCTATTTTTTTCAATATTTTTTAAGTAGGTAGCCCTTTTTTTCTCTTAAAGAACCTTTAATAATTCTATTATAACAAAATCATGTTGCCTTAAGTGCAGATAATGAAGTAAAACTCTTGACATTTTTATTATTAAAATAAAAGAAATTTCCACTTGAAATTACTTTCGAGATTTAGTACATTTGTAGACCTTTACCATAACATCTTTTCATGTGCAATACCCGAAAATAAAAAGTTGTTAAAAGCAAAATCCACTTCAATCATAATTATGTAAAAAAATTTAAAAAATATATTTTTTTTTTGAAGAACCTAATTTAGGAACTTTATTTATTTAAAAAATAATAAGTACCTATGAATTTTAATATGGGTGTGCATATGTGTGAACGTAAATACTTAAAATCGTATTCCGGACCTTATTTACAATCGCATACCTATATGTATGTACCTTAAAATATTCATTTAAACGAATATGATACCAAATTATTGTTGTATTTTTTTTTTCGTAAATATTTTATACGATCATTGCATAATAATTAATATCTTAAATCATCATAATGATCATTAATGTCAAATTTCATTCAATAAAAAACCAATTTAAATCGAATCAAATTGAGTAAACAACTAAATAAAAAATAATAGTACAAAACTCCGTAATACCAAAATTTCGATTGTTTCCTTCTTTGTTTTTTAAATTTTTATGAAACAAATCGGAAAAATAAACTGTACCTCTGCAATTTTATATTTCTTAAAACTAAATTGACAAGACTGTCATAATATTCAAACATAATCTACAGTCGAAAACTAAAAATTATCACAATTGGCCAAATTTCAAAATGATTGATAATGCATTATTACGATTTTACAATTGAATGATCCGAAATTTTTGAGTGCAGATGATGATCAAAGATTAATTGGTACATACTTACATCAGTTCGACAAAAGTCAGTTAATCAGAAATGACAATTATTCCATTTATTTTATTATAAACGAATTATTTTAAAAATTTATCTCTCCAGTGAGCAAATTTTTACGAACATTTAATAAATATAATATGACAAAATATGACAAGTTTTGCAAATTCATATTTTTGATTCCTAAATCTGACAATTGTATAGTTTTTAAAAGAAACTGATAAACTCAACATGGTTTTGATAGTTAAATTTTTAGATATAAAACATTTATTCTTTCACATGAAAACTTTCATACTTTTAACAAAAGACTTGAGTTGTAAACTTTTATGGTAGTTTAATTCTATACACAAAATGGCTTTATTATTTACCGTTTTCTATAATTTGTTTACCAAAATCTAATTTTAATTATATTCAAATTTTATTTGTTTATTTTTATTATTCCAATTACAAATAAATAGATTTCGATTAACACTATTAAAGAATGTAATATGTAAATAAAATACACATATAGAATAAAAATTTTTCAGATTAGAATCGGATTTTAGATGAATTTTATTTGAATTTTAAAACTTTGTAATGTAAAGTCTCAACTAGTCAACAAATTTATTTTACTTGCATTGCACACATCATAAAACTAATTTGATGTAGAGAGTGTCGAAGAGTATGTGAATTCAGTTTAAGATCACTTATCAACTATTTATAATATAACTACAACAGTTTAACTAAATCATCAATATTACTAATATAAATTGCTTTTACATCATATTCAATACTTGTACTAAAATACAAACTAAATTACCGAATTATACCTAAGAATTTGCTTGCTGAATTTCTTTATATTGCTGAACTTAACATTAAGATGAGCATTTTGGAAGAAGACCTTTATTTCGTTTCGCATTATACTAAAATACTATATGATCAAATTTAAATACAATATAACAGTTAAATGATACTTCTTTCTTGTGGCATAAATTCCATATAACTAACAACCCTGGCGCCATTTTATTATTTTAATACTCGTACACTTTATTCTCCTCTATTGTACAAGTTGTATGGGAATTCATATTAAAAATCCAAAGCATATTCTAAGCAAGTTTTAATATCCAAATAAATTTTATTCCAAAAACAAATTTTTATTGTTTTATCAAATAAAGAAATCAGTTTTTAAAAAAAAAAATATTTTTATAACAGAACATCACATTCTAATTCTAAATATTTACAAATACACGTATACGATTCAAATATTAGCATACTAAATAAATGCATACATACATACATCATATACGCTTATTTAAGGAACCTGAATTGAATTTTAAATGAAGGAAACAAAAATAACGAAAAAAAAAACAAAACAAGAACAACAAAAAAGATTAAATCGGATATTTCATTTCATTCGTATTTTTATTATCGATCTTCTATCGATTATGTCGATATAGTTAGCAATAATAACAACACCATTCGAAAATTAAGTTCTCCAAAGTACAAAACATAAAATGTCATTTTAACATTTTGCTACCTGTTAATTTTTATATTCATAAACAATCACACACATACATACTTAAATCGTATATAAACTTGTATACCTACAGTTACAAACACATACATGGTATTAAATTGACACGATCTTTGGTAGAGATTATGTCGAATATAATAAGCAAAATATCAGAAAACGCAAACAAAATAAAATCGATTGTTAAGCCGACAAAATATTTTAAAAGTATTAAAACAAAACGAAAGATAATGGCGGTGCAACAAGCGGCATTTAAAAAATAATAATTTTTTTTTTTAATTTTATTTGCGATATAAAATCGCAACTAATGTAGATATGAAGCAAAAAAATTTATATAGATGTCATAAAATTTGAGATTTTTTTTTAGAAAACTAAAGAACGCGAGATTGTAAAATCCAATGAGATTTTGTTGCTGTTTTTTTCTCTAAATAACTCATATAAAATCTTTTTAATACCTGGCAATTCTAAAAAGCTCATTTTATTTTATGACTCTCAACTTTTTAAATACTTTGAAACTATTATTACTGATGCTTATATTTTGAAATTTTAAATATCTACAAAAAAAAGGTTACTAAACATTAAAAGACAAACTGTGAATAAAAAAATAAAAACTCAATTTTGCAATCAAAAATCTTAAATTATTTTTTATTGAACGCGAAAACAATAAAACGATTAATGTTAACAGCAAAACTCCTCCGCGATATTTTAAACGTTCAAAACAAAAATAATTACCTTTATTTCGTTAATTTTTTTCCTCCAAAAATTATTCTTGTTTTTTTTTGATTTTTTAATCGTGGTTATTAATACAAGTAAAATAATCAACATGGGTGATCAAAAAATTTGTTATAATATGGCAAGCTGTTTTTTATTACCATTAATCACAAATTTTTGAAGTCATTAAGGCGACAGATATTTTCTTTTAAAATGGTAAACCAAAAAAATATATTTAATTAAGAATGGATCTGACATCGAACATCTTACTTATATATGTAAATCTTATAAATTTACTTCGGAAGAAAATTAAGAATTAAGAGCAGTAGGTACATGAAATGTTTAGTTTAATTGCTTTTGTTCAATATAATAATTACATGATGAATATGGAATGGGAAGAGAGATATTTGGAGATTTATTATGAGCCACTTTTCACAACAGTATGCATAATATCACAAAACTATCAAGCAATTTACAAAAAAACAATGTTTCAACAAAGCCAAACGAGATGAGAACAGGTAAAGTTACTACAACAGATTGTCACCTTATCTGGAGAGCTAGGAGTAGGAGTTTCAGATAATTCTGCGAAAGCATAATGGATACGCCAGCGACGGCGGAGTTGCATAAAGGAGTGTGGTTGTGGAGGCCGGATAGGAATTACACGAAGAATGAGGAGCCTAAGCAGCGAATTAGGAAGTGAGGCAAGTAGGACGATAGAATACAGGAGCCAAGTTTGGGAAATTGCTAAAGGCCCGCCCATATTTGCACTGAATGGCTCTACGGTTAAGCTCAGATTGAACCCGACCTCTTGGTGCCTTTCACTAGAAAAAGAAGTCTGGGATCTCTGCGTGCAATAACATTGCATAAAAAAATCATTGAACTCATTGAACTCACGGTCGTGCCTTTCACTAGAAAAAGAAGTCTAGTTAATTACGTTTTATAATACTAATGAAGTATAAAAATGTACAATGAAATCAAATCACTTTTTGACAGTTATAATTATTATTCTTGTATTAATTTTGATTTATAACCGCATGCCATAACTACATTTCAGGTTTTTTTGAATAATTTTTCCATTGTACATAAATTATTTTAATATTTTAATAATTCAATATTGAAATATAAAAGTAAAATAAAATAATTCATTTTTAATTATGAAAAATAATGAAAATCGTGAATTTCTGATAAGTATTTCATTAAATAAATTAATGTCACCGTAATAATAATTTTTCACAATTGAATTTTTTTCTGAAATCTACTGCATACATACATATTTAATAGAATATATGCATATACAAATACACAAATTTATATTTATATCGCAAATTATTATTAAACAATTTTATATTTTTCATATTAAAACTCGTTTATTACACTATTAAAAGTTTTGTGTTAAAAGGTTCATTAAATCACAATGTCACACTATTGACAGTTTTGTTTCACAAATTTTACATTGAGTACCGCATAAAAACGTTACTCGTAACCTATCAAATTAAATTTATAAACGTTAAAATTATTTTTATGACAAATTTGTAGTGTGTTTATTAAAAGTCAATTTTCATTTTGTATATTTTATTTTACTATGCAAATTATTTATTATACAAATTTGATTTTATAACTTGAAATCGGTTTAATATCTTTACGATTTATTTAACACTTAGCACTATTTTTCAATTGATCTATAAAATACATATTATACTTGCTTACATCATATTTTTTGAAAAGTCTATTGAAATATTTATTTGTAATCGTGTAATACAAAATTAAAACTCTGGTTAATAATTTTCGATTCAACTCTTCAAATGAAGAGAACAATCTTATATACAAAGGTATGGTTTTATTAATGCTAAAAAAATTAAGTTTTTACTACGCTTACTACAAAATGAAACATAGGGTTAGTTTCATAATACGATGATCATGAAATGCATATGCAATATATATCATTGCCACGATAGTAAACACCGCTATAATTCAAGATAATCTTGATTATAATACTGTCAGTAGCATTTTATTACTATGAAATATTTTCAAATTAATGAGGTTTACTTGCTTTCTGCTACCATAGATATTCAATATTGTATAGGATAACATGATGGGAAATTTGCAAAAAAAAAGTTTAAGTATTAATATGAAAGAACTTGTTGATCTGCGTCGCTTTAAGAAAGAAACAACAGCACTTCCTATAGTCTTTTAAGCTAGAACACGTTGTTTAAAACTGTATCAGTTAAAAATTTTCTGCTCCTGTAATTTGTAATTGAAAAACAAAAATGCAAAGTGAGAATCGGAATCGGAGTAGACTTTTCGGAATCAGATCAGACCCAAAATCAAACTCGAAATCGAAAATTCGGAATCACATTAAAAGAATTATGTCCCAATAAAGGTGAAAATTCACAGTGGAATTTCAAGATTTTTTACAATCTAATTTCCCTTAATTAATTCATTGCATAAAAATGCCTAACTTGTGCTTGCCTAACTAACTTTAACCACTTGTACGAAATAACTTTATATGTCATAACTTTGTTGTTATGCCTATTATTTTCGTCACTATTTTGAACAAAAAATCAATGCAGCATTTTTAGTAAATGTGCAACATTGAAAAGAGCGTTTATTTTATTACAGTTTCTTGCTCATTTTGCTTATTAAATCATTAAGCGTGCACTAAATTTTTTAAACCAAAAAAAAGTCAACATTATTTTTAACATGGGTGAAATCACTCTAAATATTGATAAAAATGTCAATAAATCATTTGCTGTACACAAACATTGTTGTTTTTCCATAGCGTTGAAGAAGTGAAACAAACTGAAAGCAAGCACAAAAATATATTTTTTGAATGAAAAACAAAAAAAGAAAGCAAAAACATTTAAAAGAAACATTAAAGTTACAACTAACAAACATTTGAAAGGTAAGTAGGCTTAAATATAATTAAAACGATTTGAACCCCTTACGAGAAAGTATTAAATAAAATGAGAAAAAAATAAAAACGTACTGTAAATCCGCCCGAATAAATTTTTATAATTTGAAAGTTTATACAATTTCGTTGCGTTTCGTATTGTGTTTCTTTTTCTTTTTGTTCCTGTTTTCATTTTTATCACCTCAATTACAATTTAGTGCATATAATATTTAAAAAGAAAAAAAATTTTAAACCATTGTTTGACAACAGTTTACAACATAACACAAAAAATAACGACAAGCAATATAACCACGATGGTATGACAACTATTGACAATGCATATTTACAGTCAAAACAAAAGTTTAAGTAGGTATATGAAATAAATAACGATGGGATCAACACATTGACGATTATCCAATTTGAAACTTGGAAGCTAAAAAAAAACCTCAAAATTCTACATTAAATCCTCAACTTGACCTACTAACCTCACAATCGAATCCTCGATTACAATTTCTTAAAACTCAACTCCGAATTATTACACGCAACTTTTCTTTAACTCCGAATTTTTATATTCAACTATTTTTCACATCGAATTTTCAACTTCAACTATGACTTCAATTTTAACTGGCTAATCTTACGAAACCAACTTGGTCCCAGATTTCGATGAAAAATAAGTTTTCTATAAGAAATTCGAGAGTATGCATTGAAAACTTGTTTTCTCAATAACAGACTGATTTATTTCTTTGATCAAGAGACAAAATGCAAAATTTCAAATTTGACAATTTGTTATTACACAAAATCTGGCAAAAATCATAAGGTAAGAAATTCAGTATTAAAAGATCAATTCTTCCGGCTTTCAATTTTCTTCAATTTCTTACCCGAAAAACTTTAAATAATTTACGTAACGTTACGATTTTTCCTTTGTAGATGCGGGAACAATACTTCTTTTATTGCATTCAATATTGGTACTAAAAAAATACAAAAAGAAATCAAAACAGGCAAAAATCAACGCATTTACACAATCGGATTGATACTAAAAATGTAAAGAACGGCATTTTTACAACTTAGGAACATGCGCCCAGTATTTCTCCTTTTATTGATGTTTAAGTTGTCTTTATTGTTGTTTTTTTTTTTATTATTTACTACAATTTATTTATATTGCAGATAGATGCAATAGGAATATCTTTCACTTAATTTTTTTTCTCTCTTATTTTCTATTGCCACAGCATAGTTCATTTTTTGATAAGTAAGTATTACATTAGAATATTTCGGTGTGTAGGAAAGTATGTTGATACACATAATAAGGAATTCGAAGTATGAGATTTTTATGTAGAACAAAATTTTCATGAAAATACCGGGATTTAAAATTTATAACAAATAAATAAAAAAAACTAGTACAATAAAAATTTCTAAAATATCATTAAATACAAAACTGATGACATTTATAACACAAAAATCTAAAGAAAATATATTAGAATAATATACACACAGAAAAATGAAGTATCAGTGACAGAAGCAGCGGTCGTAAATAAAATAAAGCGACACACGTATACAAACACACGAGTATAGTAAAATTGCATTAGTAATATCAGATTAGAATGTGTGTTGTGCTGAGAGTATTTCGATGTTTTTAATGACGGGAGATTATTATAAATGTGAATTTGTTTTGATGGCAATGATAAGGTATGTTAATTCAATGCTAAAAGCATATTTTTTTTCATTATAGAAAGCATAGTTTTTCCCGTTATAAAGTGTAAATGATCGTTTATTTAGAAATTATTCCAGATTTTGGCAAATTTTCAATCCAATCTTTAAGTATTTGCAACGAAAGATCTTGTTTGTTGATATATTTGCCCAAAAATATGCAATTAACTACAAGCTCAAACAATTATTTTATAGTAAGATTTTGAATTTGCCAGCATTACTTTGAAGTTGCAATCGAGATTTTTTGCTCGATTGCACTAATTGCATAAATCGTATTGCTTAAACCGAGCCATATTCCATTTCAATTCGTTTATTTTTGAGATGGTAATCTTATTATCTAATTTTTCAATATTCTAAATAAGTGAGTATTCTTACATTAAAAATAATATTCTGATCGCATAGCAATAATGCGATTTAGATAAATTTTGTCGCAAGATCATTATTGTAATAATAACATAATTTATTTTCCGAAAAAATTCTAAAAATTAGGACAACTGAAAAATGAAAATAAAAGTGATTTATTATAGAAAAAAAAAATTATAACAAAAATCATTCACAAGTTTCTTAAGTTTTCCAAAAATTAATTTGGAATATTCGAAATTATTTTATAATCCCATAAATGAAATAGACTTAAATTTTTATCATATAATTTTGAAATTAGGTTAACTCATATTAAAATAAAATCATTAAATTTCGAAAAAAAAAATGTGAAAATATTTGATAGTCTTAAGATTGTCTCATAAAACCTATAGCATTGTTTGCCAAGTATTTAAATTGTTTCTCAAAAAAATTACGAAATATTTGAGCATTTAAATTATAATAGCAATTATTGCAATAATTTTGACAACAGTAGGCCAAACCATAAAGTTCACTGAATAAAATAAAAGTTCATATTTTAATCAGAATTAATCTCGGATTTCCTTTCGTTTAAAATATTAAACAATTACAAATATTACTCCTACTGATTTAAACTCAAGATCAAAAATTACTTAGCTCTAAAAACCTGCTAAGGCAACAATTTCTACATTTAAAACGATTAATATTGAAACGAATGAATAATGCAACAATATGATCATTCAACCATTTGTCCTATTACACAGGTATAAAATACAATTGTGTTTTATGAAACTCATAATTTTATTTTTTTATCATTGGCTGCATTCAATTTTTTGTGACAAATTGTGTAATTACAATTCTTTGCATAATATATAACTATTTGTGGTTCCAAAATTTTATATCAGTACAGTTAAACCCCAGCAAACAAATTTAAGAAAAATATTCTAAAATTCGTAAATTAATTTTTGATTTGCGATCTATTGTTTATACAAATAACATATTATGTACATAAAAATGTTCAGACTGCCCTTCAGATAATTTATTGTTGTAAAAAAAAGAAATTGTTAAATTCACATTTTATCCCAAATAATTTTTTGACTAATATCCAAAAATTTGTAGCAGCTATAGCTTGCTTACTTGCTAATAATTTTTTCTTACCATATTAAAAAAAAACCTTATAAAAATGGATGCAAGTTCTACATATTCTCGCTAACTTTGCGTTTATACATCAGCTTGTGTCGGGAACCATCGTTCCACTTTTTTCTCCTACTTTTCCTGTAAATGACAACGTTTGTTGCTTGTTAACTGCTCATTTGCGATTATATGATGTTTATTGCGCCTTTTGGTACTATGCTTGATGGCTTCATTTTATATACCCCCATTCTCTCATTTGAATAAAATTTGGTGCGACTTGTAATACTCTCCCATTGCGTACTAAGTAATCAATTCAAACACTAATATCCCGTTCGAATTGCGTTACAAATGGAAAATTAATTTAATTATACAAAGATCCAGCATAATTTATGCAATCTTAGTTAATATTTTACAAATAAAAACGAGAACTGAGCAAAATTATTTTGAACTTTTTCACATGCTGTTTGAATTATTCAAATAATCTTGTCTTAAAAAAAATATTTATGCATCTTATTTTTATTGCTACTAATTAATAATCATTTAAAATATAATTGCAATAATAATTTTTAAACATATATAATCAAAAATTCTGTTAAAGTGTGTCATTAAATTTAATGATCTTTTTGAAAATATTGATTTGTTACGGAATTTTAATTGCAAATAATTATGACAAGAATTCAAAAACTGAATAATGTAGATGACATAGTCAATAAAAAATGAAGCCAACATTTATATACGTGTGCATACGTCATACGTAAGAACATACGTAGCATAATCTTAAATCTTCAGTAATATGACTAAATTATCTTACTTCACCATTGTGAATCAATTCAGAATTACACTTAACACACATTAAAACACTCATATTTAGCTAAAGCAACGTTTATATTATTATTACCTTTTATTTGATCATTGTGTACAGATACAATAAACCCGCATGTAATTCAACTTAAATGGCACATTAAAACGATCAAATATTAAAAAAATTTTAGTTTTCTTTTTCTCCCCGGTTTGTTTCTTTAATTCACGTCTGATATTTTGAATGGATCATTAAAATCGCACTTAAATATTAACTACATTTTAGTGTTTTAATTTCTCACTCAGTGTACTCGTATATTGCATATATAGTATCAGAAATTGTTGAATTAAATTTTAAACGCCAAGATGTTGAAAAACAAAAATCAAAAATTAATTAAGAAAATAAAATAAAGCCAAGTTTATTGAAAACAAAAAAACACGTTGAATAAAAAATAAAAGAAAACTTTAAATTTACTGATTTTGGGTGCGCGATTAATAATTAAGTTGTAAATTAATTTTAATTTATTAGGAAATATAAAATGAAAACTGTAGGAGATTTTTTTTTTTCGAAAAATTCACGTTACATACACAAGTATGCATTATTTATTAACATGATTATCAAAGATTTCTTAATGAACTCAATTCCATATATAAAGGTAGTTAAAATAATGGAGACTCGTGAGGTAACCGTAATGACATAAATAAAGAATCACATGCAAGGAAACGCATGAAAATTGTCAAATAAATTGAATACATACTCTTAATGGGATCAGGCTAGTGATTGCAAGTTCAATATTCAGATGCGCACCTTTTAATGGAATATAACGCTTTGAAATACTCTGGAGTTATTGCAAAAAATTTGTAAATAAAACTTTATGATATGTAAAAATTCTGTGATATAAGAGAAAAAACTAAGCTACAATTTTAATATGAAATTCTGACGTTTATTTTTCATACAGAAATATGAAGCCATCTACCGGAATGAATGGACATAACGTACATGTACGACACATTATAAGTCACTGGCACTGTGCAACGTGAAGCTTATTGAGAACAAGGTATGATGCATTTTGACATTTATATCAAACCGAAACTTTATTTATACTATAATGTCACATATTGACAGCAATATTAATATAAAAAGTGTCGCAAAACCCACAATTTAAAGGCATTGTCAAAGGCAACATGAAAGTTAAAATTTTTTTTTGCAATTCAATATTACTTTCGATTTCATTTATATTTATTGTACTGCATCTGAACACTTACATAAAGGAAATGCCATAATAAGGACAACCGCATAAAAATTAAATTTCCATTTTTAATAAATTCAAAAATAATAATTTCCAATTAAAACTTTTAAAATATGATCCAAGGTGGCGCTTAATTTATAGTTTTGAACTTTTTCAACTTTGAACACAAATACGCATAAGCATAAGTACATTCGTGGTATACCAATATTATGTGCATGTAGCTAAAATTTAAGATAAATTGCAATTTCAAAATTACATTCAAGCATTCATAAAAGTCTCTTGTATAAAATATATTTGTATTACAAACATTTAAATTTTCTACAAATATTTTTATTAGAAATTCAAATAATATATTTGAATTTGATTTATTTTTCTACAATAAAATAAAATAATTTTACAAAGTAAATCTCTGTAAGTTTTGTAAACTTAGAGTCATAGTGCGAAAATTAAATATTTGAATAAAATAAATCATCATTTAAGGTAGTGTTACAAGTTATTACAAAATTACAAAATATATTTGTAAAAATATAAAAAAAAAAATGAAAAGTAGAAAAAATTAACAAAAAAAAACTTTGTAAACATAGAAAAATTATTTCTGTACCGCCAACACTTTTAGGACTCTTAAGACATTACGTAAAATATTAAAAGCGAAATTATGGTAAATTGAAAAATTAGAGATTTTATTTCAAAAACAAGTTTTATCTCAGCTGTGTTACATGGTATGAATAATTTTGTTACAGAAGATTTATTTTATTATCGTAAATTATAAAATGATTAATCTGTAATATTAAATTTTATTTACAAACAAATTATAGATCAGTTGCTAATTATCTTAATGACGTTACTGCCACTATTGTCTAAGTGCATTTATAAAATAAAGAGACCTCTACCGCTAATGGTCGATTTTTGTCTGTCATTATATTAATTAGTATGCAAGTATATAAAGACTATTAATTAAATGGTGTAAGTAAATCTTAAGCTAACGTTTCTAAATGTAAGCAAGAAAGGACGTCGAAGATGGCATAATAACTGAAAACTGAAAACAGTGTGAATATTAGAATATTAAAAATTTTATGTTCTTTGGCTCATTCTTAATGTTGTTTCTATTAGAAATGTGCTTCTATACGTTTACATTTTATTATGGTAAAATAACACATTCGATGGCGATGCCCTTACAGATTGATTGTATGGTTGAAATTTAAGAATTACTGAAGCTGGTGCTATAAATCTCTTCATTCGTCGTTCATAAAAGATTTATATTTATTGTTATTTTGATCAACTCTAAACAATTAAAACATTCTAACCAGATGAAGAAGTCTACAGAATAAAGTTATGTTAGATTACCGAGTATTAATACTCTAGATCTAGAATGTGCCATTACTCATATGCCATTACATTACCGTTCAAATTATTTTTTATAGTGTAGAAGTTTTTACAATATTCTTTAATCTAAATCCCGTTCTAAAAACTAAATAATATTTTCACATCAAAAATATTGTTCAAGAAAAATCAAATAAATTCCGGAACAACAAAATGATGACCTTTTGATACTTTAGATAGATGGAACAATATAGATAGATAAATTGGTTAAAAGACTTAAATCTTCTATCATCAATAAAAGTTTATTTAGTCGTGATCAATCAAAATTTAAGCAAAGCAAAAAACAAAAAACAGCTTTTACTTTCACGGTTTTTTTTCCTTTGTTGATTCTGATTGTTAAATCTCAACTCTTCTTGTCTATTGTGTTCAGAGATTAATGGCTTTTAAAGTATAGAAGAAAAAAAACATGCAAAAATTAATCAGAATTTGCAAATTAATAGCCTAAATCTTGTATTTAGAAATTATAACAATAATTTTAAGATAAAAAAACATTTATTTTGAAAACATCAAAGAAAAAACAATCTTAAACTTTTTAATGATCATCCTTTGTTGTTAAGGTCAATAACTTTAAAGTTATAATGAAATTATTTTGTTAAATCAATCAAAATTTGCAAAACTTTTATTTTATGTTTTAAATTTAAAACATCCCAATAAACATTTAGTTTGCAAGAATTGAGCTGCCAGGTTGTCGAAAATCAAATAATTTCAAATTGTTGGGAGTAAAGTTAAACTTACTTAAACTATGGGGCTGAACTATTGTTAATAAATAAAAAATTTCAAACGGTTTTTATCTACAACGTTATCAGTTTTTAATAGATAACTTTCCATGTCTATTTCACGTGACAAACCCTATTTTTCGTCTGAAATCTATAAAAAATATTTGCTATAATCAAAACTAATTCATGCCACATAGTGTTCATGCCACGCATAATATTAGAAAATTTTAAAACGCACAAGAATTGATGCGTTTTCTGCACAAACACTGAATAATTTTGACATATAATAAAAGCATAATTTATGACATTTATTTCATGCACGTCAAATATTATTTTCATATTTTGAAAATTTCTTGAAAAGCATGATTAAAAGCCAATCTCCAACTATGAATATATGGAATAGAAAAGAAAAATTGTATTCATTATTATAAAAAGAAACCGACAAAATTCTAAGATGGTCTCACATAAATCATATGATTAGCATGACCAAAACTCCTTCCACGATTAAAATTAATTTCTTTGCATGATTTTGTTTGTTTAATTAGCAATACCGGCCCACCTTTCTTCGTTTACTTATCTATATCTATAATTTCACTTTTTATTTAATAATTTTTAAAATATTCCTAATTAAAGAGTTTAATATTTGAAAATAATTTTCCTTACGTAGTTACATATTGTATATATAATTTACTATATATAGTTAGCCGGTAGTTGGAATTTAAAATCTTAAATTGCCTGCAAAAATATAAGAATACAACAAAAAAATAATTATAATAAACAGTGACCAATTTTCAGATCATAGCAAATTGCCCTAGCAAAACAACAAACGCGACACATATAATCATCATTAAAGGCTATTTACCTCCCGAAGGGATAAAACTTTAATGTCTAAACAATCATCAAAACTAAAAGAATTACGAAAGCAAAAACAAAAAATCTGATGTGATCAGCACATGACCACAATGTATATTAGCAAGTTGAGTGAAAGTGTAACAGAAGATTAGAAAAATGTGTTTTTAACACTCTTTTACCATTTTAAAACATTTGTCTGTTAGTAGAATTTCGCGCAGCACAAGGTCAACACAAAAGGAACATCGACATTCCTCCCCACTACACCCATCCCCGTAAAAACACGTAAAATCATGGCCCTAGTTCGGTTTCCGAGTCCTGATCTTTCCAAAAAAATTTATAATTTCATTGGTTTAGCAATTAGAATGTTTAAAAACGAATTATTAAGTTTCGAGAAAATTGGTCGATTATTTCTCTTTATTTTTCCAAAAATGTAAAATCAGCTCGCAAAAAAGGCACAGCTCCAGAGGCCTGCCACATCCCCAAAGTTGATCAATCCGTGAAAGACAAACCGACATCTCCCTAAAAATAGTTTATTTACGCTTCACTCCCATGGAGAAATGCGTTCTTCCACCGAAAACTCGACATCCGAAATTTGGTGTCATCACATCACCTCTCTTATTGTATGCAATGCGGTCGGTATAAAATAAAAACAAAATGCTTTCGAAGCAAATGAAGTAAACTAATCGCTTATTAGACCTTTCAGCTTTAAATTATCATGATCGACAAAAAAAGACATTTAAAAAAAATACATAATCTAAAGATGAACCAAAAAAAACGCAATTTATTAATGAACGCAAAACACGCAATTCTGAAAACGAACCATAAAAAAACAACAAAAAAAACGAAAAAGTAAAATCAAAGACTTAAATTTTTATTTTGTAACTAAAAAAAAAAGCCAAAAGATAGCAAATAGCGCTTACAGCATAGAGCAAATTAACAATAACAAAAATAGAGTTACATAAAAGTATTGGCTAAAATTTTAGCGATGATCACGATCAAAAGAAAATCTCATCTAAGAACTTAAAATATTTATAATGATAATTTCAATATTAAAATTCAGCATCGATGTTGCAGAATAGAGTTACCATTCTTCAGTTGACTTCAAAATCGCAATAACACTTACATATCAGCGATTACTGTCAAGTTAAATTTTTCGTAAATACAACAGTGCAAAAATATTAAATCCAGAGATTTTGAAATAAAGAGCAATTCAAAGACAAGTCTGTAGAGTCAACTCCGCAAACAATTAAATCAGAAAAATCTTGAAGTGAGACTTTAAATCCTTAACTCACACTTTGAGTAAGATCTCTTAACTGCGTCTGTCGACTACACCGTTTAAACTTCGACTCCTCCATATCTATTCCTCCATTTTTACTTTTCGACTTTCCGAATTAAACTCTGGATTCGATACCTCAACTGCCATTTATCAAGTCGTTTGACATAGATTTTTCGACTCCTACTTCTCGACTTTTCGATTTCGATTCTGGCTTCGACATTTCCACTCTGGTTCCTTTATTACCTTTTATTCAAATTGGAATCTTGGCTTTGGCTTCGTAGTCCTGGACTTCACATCAACTAAATTTAAGTTAATTCTATTGAAAATTTGGACATACATAATTTTCCAAAATGGTAACCCTAATTTTAACAGCCCGTCTTTTCTTACACATATATAAATTTGCTATTTTTTTTCAATAGCATATTCTTTTCATATGAATGTGCGAATTTTCTAATAAAAAAATTATTACACGATAATTTTTCAATGATCTTCAATTTAAAAGAAACAACAAAAAAAAAAAAAACAAAATTAAATATGAAATCTGCAAAAAGATTAAAGACATTTTGTTGTTGGCATAGGCTTCAATTCATATTACATCTGATTTACTTATAAAGGGTCTATGAATGTTAGCCAGTTCATTAAATGACAAAAACACAACTAGAACATTTCAAAAAGATACAGGAATGCATTACTTTTAGAATAAATCGCACATTTCAACTAGAAGTAAAACAACATCCACATCAATGATAATTAAACATATATGAATAAAAATGACAACAAAAGTAAAAGAAAAAAAAGAGTTAATTTTTAAATCAGCATGAGCTACTTACAATTTATGAGCTATCATTGAATACACATCTTTAATAGATGAATATCAGAGCTACTTAGATTTCATACAAGAAATGACACTTTCTAATATTATAAGAATATTATGTATATAGAATAGTAGATTTCAAGCATAATAATGTCAATTATATAATGTACAATATATATAGAGGAGCTGTCTGTAAATTTATTCAAAATAAACCTAATATTATTTGTGAATTTAATATGAATTGTAAGCTATCATATTTTAAGTAGCTTAAATTTAAACATATAAGAAAACTTATATGTTATTTTTATTATAAAAAAAATTATTTTAAATTTTTAGCATATTTCTAACAAAATTGCGAAAAAATATGCTTATTAGTTACACTCTGCCTCTTAATGCACCCGTCCATTCGCCTGTTTGACCTTGTCTGTTTACAAAACTTCTTGTACTCTGTCGAAGTCGAATATGAGAATAAAAAGTCGAAATTTTAAATACAAATTAATATTTCCGAAAACCCAGTTTCTCTAGCAGTACATTTTTATTTGCCTTTTCCAACTCTAAGAGTTACTTTTTCTCCTCCTAACGTGCAAAATAGCTAAACGTCAAAATGACAAAATTACTGCCAAATTTACCGTTATGGCAATTCCCTATTCGTTTTTTCCAAATTTTTAATAATTTTTAGATGCTTAATTATTAAACTGTTTGTAGGAATTAAGAAATAGTTAATCTTATTGGAACGAATCCTTTTTCAGGTCTCCACTCTTGAAAGTCATCTTGTTTAAAAAATTAGCCAAATTTCAATGTTTGGCTCAAAATTTTTCTGAAACTGTAATAGTATCCCACTTTCTAAAAAAAAACAAAAATTTAGCTAACTAGCAAAATTTAATTATTTTCAGCCTAAAAGTATGTAATAATTATTTTTTGCACCACACGATTCTGATATACAACTTGACACTTTAAGTAGAACATTGTTCTTTTAAAGGAAATTCGACTTGCTCAAGGCAAAACGTGCTTTTTTTCAAACCCATGTTTTGATCCGAATTTATTTCTCTTTGTTTTCTCTTTCATTATTATTATTTACATAATTTATAATAAATTAGTTTAGATTTTTAAGATTAAATCAATTTATTTTTGATTCAAGTTTATATTCAAATCATGAAAATTATTATGCAGATATCAGTTGGAGATGCGTTTCTTTACATACATTTATACATTTTGTACATAAATAAATAATTTTATTTAAGTTTTATTATTCAATACAGTGGCACACATATGTAAAAATAAATATAGATATATTTTTAAGGTTAAAAATTTTAAATTTTATTCACTATACATTTTATATTTTATTAGCTGTCAATGTTGAGATGCTCTTTTATATGCATAAAATATTGTGTAATAGAAATGAATAAAAATACTTAAGATTCTGGACTTTGAAAAATATTAGAATACTTTTGCAAATTATTATATGAAAACAATATAAATTTTTTTATTCATTTGATTATTTCTTGATTCTGATCATAATGAACTTGTAGTTCGTTAACGAAATTTGAACCTTAATATGAACTGTTTTGAATTTGATCAAAATATCAGCAGTTTAATAAAAGTGTTAATTTTCAAAAAAGCATTTAATAAGGAACGTATAAGTTGAAACCGTCACAGATGCTTCAGGGCACAAAATTGTGTGCTTCTCAGAAAAAGCCGTTTTTCTAAGCTTTCTAACAAATGCAAAACTGTATTTTATTTAACGTTCGTTCACAGATTCCAGTGCATATTTACTCGATATAATGAAAAAAAGACCCAAGCGAAACCCTAGAAACAGTAAGAAAACTTCGAATAAAGACAAGCGGAAAAGCATTTGAAATTCTTTATCTGACAAATATGATCAAAGCCACTTCAAACCAACGATACCGAACCTGATATTCCTGAATCTAGGCAAAATATTCGATAAGGAGTTTCAAAACATTAAATCATATTATTATTAAATAGTTTCGAAAAATCCACTATCAGTTCTACTAGTGAAGTCCTCCTACATATTAGGCAATGTCACCGTAATTTATATGATATTATTAGTACAGTTATTCAAAATATTGAAATAAATTTCATTAAATTACATTAAATGATATAAACAGATCAAAGATCGAGCAAAAAAATGAAATTTAGGGGAACTCCTTACTAAGTATCAAATTAAAACTACAATAAATTTTCTCTTCAAATTAGCATGATATCAACGGTATAATGTCACAAGTACACGCTTTCTATTTAAATCATTTTTCAATTACTTTCCAAACCCACTTTACTAATATCAATTTCGCTTCAAATTTAAAAATGCTTTAAAAAAATTCAAATTGAATTTGACAATTATATTTAACACTCAATGTAACATATTTTATTGGAACAATAACTTTACAAATTATACAAATAAATTTCTAATGTCACTAGACATTTCCTTCAATAATAATATTTTGGTGGTCTTGAATTAAAAGAATTTCTGTTCTATAAACAAAATTCTCCAATGAATTGCAAATCATTAGGTAATAAAAATATTTGTGCTGTGCACTAGAAATTTTAAAATACAAATAACTTCTTATACGTTCTTGTAAATAACACACATATGCACGATTTTATGTAAAAACGAAAATATTTTTAACACCCCACGAAAATAAAAGTATTTTTCAATTTCATTTTCAAAATATTTTAAAAATTTTATGTACATAAGTATAAGATCATTATGATCATTGATTTTTAAATTATCTTGTAAAATGTTTCAAAAGTCGTCGTCCCTTTTCCGCACACTTTTCAAAAATTTGATTGAAAACTAATTTCCGGCTTTTATATAAAATTACAAATTTTTTTCTATATACACATTGAAAGAATAAAAATATTTAACATAGAATCTATTACAATCTCCTTAGAAAAATATCTAACACAGGATGGCAGAGAAAACAAAATTTCTTTCCGGTCATAGGTTAAGCATATAGTGAGTATAAGAGACAACACAACATTGTAAAACACATTATTTTGAAGAATGATCTAAATTATCTTCTACACATTGCTTCTGTTTCCCGGCTGTTAATTAGTTTTTTACTCCCGACTTTAAATAGAACGTGACAACGTCGTCAGTTAAATACTTTTGAAAAACGTTGTTTGAGATTTTTTCAAAATTCCGAAATGTTCGTACCTTACATTTGCAATAAAGCTGTGACAATGAATTTTTCTATAAATGTGTGGTAATGACATTCAAAATGTTATTTCCAAAATATTTATATCCACCGAAATATCCCGATATATTCCAAAATCTTCCGGAATTTTCCGAAATCCGCCTATATTTCCCGAGAATTTTAACTATAATTCCCGAGTTACTTCTTACCTATTACTTCTATGCTAATCGCATCCCACAAACAAATTCATTTAAATTTGAATACCTTAAAATATTCCGGATCAACCGTAAATTTCAAATGATTTTGTTCTCAAAATACTTTATAAAATTTCACTTTTTTCTCTGTTGAAAATAAAATTTCTAAGGTTGCCATTCAATGTAAATATTATAAATCTTAAAAGTCCACAATATCTACATGTATATGTACCTGCAATACGTACATGTATACATACACATTCACAATATACTATAATGGGAGCAAGAATAGCAAGTGAAATTGATCTTCCCCCATGTTCGAAAGGAAAAGGAAAAGAAAAAAAGATTCATATGCATTATTTTTACTTTTTACGTTTTCTCAATTTTTACTTTTGATTTTCATTGAATTTGTTGTTTTTACTTTTGTTTCTGTTTCTTGCGTCTTGGCCTCACGCCCTCTTCCGATATCTCATTAGTATCTTGTTTTACATCAGGTTATTATTAAAGCAAAAAAAAAAAGAAACAAAATAAGGCTCTAAGGAGTCTTCATTACACATTGTTCATTGTTTAATGTGTGTACGAACGTTTGTTGCTCATAAAATACCGTCAGATATGAAAATATCATTGCTCATAAGCACATACGCTCAGCTTTATATATAAAATATAAGTATGTGGAATTATTATTAGTGATACACAGATGCTTATATATTCATTTGTACACATATACGTAATGAACATGAATAAAATATGTGCTCTAGCGTAAACGTTTTTTCCTTTTTTCATTTTTCTCTTTCTCTATTTAAAATGCGATCACACGATGTGTTGTGGGTTGTTCTTTAAATGTCTGCTCTTTCAAAAAATTCTAGACATCTTCTAGATAAGATAATTTTTATTCTAAGATGAACATAATATGAAGAATGAAGTGTGTTATTTATATATGAATACAATTATTATAATTACACATATGTATGTACGCGCACAGTAAATACAGGAAGACCAAGAATTCCTATAAATAAAATTATAATTATTGTTTTGGTTGTTTTCTGGTTATAACATTAAATTAGTCTTGTATTCAATGTTAACTCGCTTCTTGATGAAAAGTTAAAGAGATGAAAAAGTTTCCATCATTCTAGAAACAAATTATTTAAACTTACAATAAGAAAAATTAATTTTTCAGTAGAATTTGAAATTTAAGTTGATCTTGTCTTATTGAAGGTTATTTGATCCTTTCAAATTAATATCCAATTTATTATTGAAGTTAAAAATGACAATTATTAATATGAAATGACACTATAGCCAATATGAACTTTTTATATGTAATTGCAGTAATTTTACTACGTTTTTAATAATGATATAATCGCTAATCGAATAATCGCTGAATAGTCATTAAAAACGTACAAAATACTCATGGTTAACTTCTCTATTTGGTTCACATAAAACTAGAAGATTGTATAATTGATAAATTTCTAATGGAATGGTGTTGCCGTTTTGGCACTGCATGAGAAAAAATGCCAAGGAATTAAAGTTTTTAGTTTAGTTCTTTAAATTTGTCAGTTTTTTTTTTTTTTTGATTATGTAAGAATTTCTAGAATATCGGCTAAATTTCTCGTGTTTTGAAGCAGAATGGCTGAGTTTAGAATATTATTATCTCACATTTTCCGAGTAAACTGATGGAGGGCTAGATGTCATAATTAATAATTTTTTTAATAATTTTCATATCTAGACACAATTGATTTGTATTTAGAACAATTTGGATATCCTAAACTTTTAAAAATTAGTATTAACGTAAATGGAATCAATGTTATATAGTAGATTTTACTTTATTCTAAGAAATTTTTTGACAGTTACTGTGATGTTATGAAAATCAATGTCATATCTTGAAAGACATTATACTCGTAGAACCTGCCAATGTTCATGTATATTGTCGTCTAATCATTAATTTATTGTCTCTTATTACACCACAAAATATCAATTTAATGAGGAAATTTTTGTGGCTATAATTCTTAATAATTACACATGATACCTTTTTTTCATACTTCAATTCACTACTTCTGCAATTACACTGATGTTATTAGTTTAATTAAATCTCTACGTATATTTATTAGTAAAATATTTGAACATGTTCTTAAAACCGCACACTATTCTAACATAACTATAATTGGATGCCATTTCTATCTAATTGGTCATTTGATATTATAAATTATGGTTTAACTGTATAGATGATTTGTTATTAAAAGCGAAAGGAAAACGTTTTATGGGGAAAGTAACATGATATGTATAATGGAAACTTTTTGATTTTGTCTTCAAAGTTTTAGTTGAAATATTTTTAGTGTAGAGTTTGGTTATAAATGATATTCGCAACTTTTATAAGAGTTGATTATTAAATTTTTCTTCAAATTCTTAAATTCTGTAAAATTAAAAAACTGTTGTAATAAGTAGAACCAAATTTATATACGACAATGTTAAAGGTACGATTAACAAATTGTAAAATCATCCTTGAATCCTACTATCAGAAATAGTTTTGGGTAACAGAATAAAAAAACTACAAGATATGCAATATATCGGTATGTAGCTATTAATTACGATGGAAAATAGCAAATAAAAATGAAACAAATTAAAAGAATTACATTTGTGCATCCTTGAAATGCAGTCAAGAGAATTAAAAGAAATAATCAATGTTATCATCAAATCAATGAATTGTAAAAAGCACTTTTTTCGTTATGGAGAATGATTATAAATCCAAAGAATTTTGCTCACGATTAAATCTGAGAAAGAGAAGCCGAGCTGATTTCCATCCGTTTATCTGTAAGTTCGCCTATCCATTCTTGCCTCTTGGCTGTAGAAATGCCCCTTCAAGAACAAAAATAGGTGGAGACTAGCTCTTTCATAGAACCTATCACATGTGCTTCTGTTAAAAGTAGTCAGGTTGATATTATAAATCAGTTAAATCGGTTCATTGGAATAAAATGTCAGTTATAAAATATCGGTTCTGATCACTACCTAGTTCGTTTTCAGGACTGTAGTAAAATTTCAGCATAAACCACTATTAAAAGAAGATTAAATACACAATTGAACTGACTAAATCTAAAATTAATTTCAGTTTCAACAGAAATATGCTTAAAAAAATAATAAAATGGAATACGAAAAAGCGAACTCAAGGAAAAATAACGTACGTAACTATGAAATTAAGAATATTATAATACAAAATGAGTATGGGGAATCGTAATAATTCATTGAAGACGTACTCTACAATCATATATTTCTTCTTCTTCTATTCTTTTCTTCTTAATTTTGTGTAGAAATTGTAATTATTATTAAGAACTAAGAAGAACTAGTGCGTCGTCTTAAAAAAATAAAAAAAAAGCAGATAATTTTAGTGAAGTAAACTAGTCGTCTTAAGCGAAATAACAAAACAAATGAAACATTTATGAAATATGGGAAAACATTAACTTCCGAAATGAAAAGCGTGGATAAAAAAAAATATGAACATTTATTCCTCTATATGAACATTTTCTTCCTCTTTTTATTATTATTATTTCTCATTTTGAAACGGATGTTAAGTAAATCATATAGAACTGCACGCTTACTATAATGGTGCAGATGGAAATGAAAGAATTAACAAGAAGGAATAAAGAGCTGCTATGGAAGAATTTAAAAATTTCTTACTAAATTACAACATAAGGGAATTAAAGAGAAAAAAAAACAAAATTTCAACAATGCAATTGTAATAATATGTAAATGATATCGTAAATAATATCGTAAATACATTAAGGAAAAGAACAACATTTTCAAGAGGGAATTTATTATTTATTCAACATTTTAGTTTTTTTTTTTATTAACTAAAGTGGTTCCTGGTTTTATGACATTGAAAACATCATTTTTCGTTATATTAAGTTGTTTTTCCTTTATCCTAGCCTTTTCTTGTGTATAGAGGGCACTCTTATTTTAGATAGTTCTGCTGTTCATACATAATTTTCAGGCGTTTATAAAATATGCATTTATCTATAATTATGTTATGTTATAAAGGTTCTTCTCTATTTCTAGATGGCAATAAAGACAACATTAATTTTTTTTTATTAGTTCCTTTAAAGCTTTTTGTGGAAATTTTGCTTTGATCATTTTGAATTGTTATGGATTTTTTGTGGTAAATTTTTAATTTAAAGACATGAAATTAAAAAAAATTACATGCTATATGCTAAAAAATTTTTCATGTTATATTACAAGTATTCAACAAATTTTAGGGCGTCGACGCGAATAAAGTGAGCCAACTAAAAGGATTAAAATTAATTCATAGAAAGTTATTTTTAATTTTTAAAATAAAACAAAAAATTATTTTTATATTGTATAAAATTAGAATTAAAAATAAATATGAGTTACAAATAATTCGCATATAACACAATAATTCGCGATCCAAAGCATGGGGATGGGAATGTTGTTCAAAAATCCACATGCTTTGCTATGAAAATATATAAATCATGCCGTTATGATTACTTGTTTACCATCTAACGTAATTATATAGATAAAAACTAGTGGGGACATTGTTACGTATAGATACAAACTAGAGGGGACAATTCTTGGAAAGATAAATTCTTTTCGACTGAATTTTTTCGAACATACTGATTATCAAAATTATATCTAATGAAAATTTTTTTATCCTTTCCGAAAAAATATTGGATTTTGAAAGACCTCACCGTTACATAAGAATATCCACCGTTAGTAGTGTTTGTCAGACAATGTATAAAATTTTCATCAAAAAAAATTTTCATGACAGACGAGACTATAATGAAAGAGCTGAACTTCTAACTCTAAATTACCCACAAATATCACAAGAAACAGAAGCTTTTTTCTGATTGCTTCTGATTACAAATATTTATGTAGGGTTTGTTATCTTACTTCTAGCAACATGAACGATTTTTAATTTGCAACTAGACTATCTTAATAAAAATAATAAATAAACAACAATTTAACCTCTTAATATCAATAATTACACGATAACAATATTCGAAAAAACAGCTAAACGAACTCAACATATAAAAATTTCCAGCAACATGATAAGTTTCTAAACATTTTCAATAAAACTAAAACAACACTAAAAAAATATTCTTTTACTTCTCTTTCTTTATCCAATGAATGTTCGAAAATACGTAAACAAAAATAAAATGCGCGCGCAACAATTTCGAATTTTTTCTTTCGATTTCATACTGCGATTCTTTTTAATTTCGAATAAAAACAAAAAGAACAATAAAAAAAGAGAAAAAAATTACAAATTACAATTCACTAGTTGTGTTGTGCCGCCGCTTTTCAAGAATCAAAACAAACCGGCAAAAATTTATTTTGCTCTTTTTTTTTTTTGAATTTTCGTATTTTATTTTTTATTTTATATTTGTATTTTATTTTCATTTATAAACAAAAAATTGAAAAATGAAAAAAAAACTGGCCCTTCTCAACTCCCCTTTTCTATAGAGTGTTGTTAATCTGATCGTACCGATCGCTTTTTACCTTTTTCTTTACTATTTTCAATATAAGACGATCAACAAACATATTCATACTTCGTACTTATCCATCATACATGTGTGAATTTAACTCGTGTATTATTATTTTTATTTTATTTTTTCTACTCAATTCATTCATTCATTGATTATTCGTTTTATTTCTTCACTTGACTTGACGTTATTTATCTATTCAATTCGTATAGTAAATTTATAGAATATTTTTATGCTATCCAGTAGCGAACTATAAAGCGAAGTGTTCACATCATCGTCAAGATCAATCGTAAAATATTCTAGTTAGAAGTTGCAAATTGAAAATGTGTATGAAAACAAATGTGTTTGATTAAATTTTTTATAAAAATTTTTTTGTATAAATGTCAAACACAAAATTTGAGCCTTAATTGCTGACTTAAAATTTCAATCATTTGATTAGTGGTTGAAATCAATTTCAATTTTAAGGATTGCTAATCTTGAAATTATCCGGAACCAACCTAGAAACACTTTCTTAAAAGATAATCAAAAAAAAATTTATTATACATCCTGCCTTAGAACACAATCAGTGGCGTAGCGTCGTAGCTTTGAATTTTTTTCTTTTTTTTCAAAATATTTAATTATTCAATTTTATATTTTATTTTATTCTTTATAAAATAAAATTCGTACATTTTAAAAATATTAATGTGATAATAATTTTTTTTCATTTTCGAAATTCTAAGGATATTTTTATAAAAAAATTTTTTTTGTTGTAGTTATTCAACTGTTGATCGCTTGTATTGAGAATATTGAAAGATGGAAATAAAATAAAAAAAAATAACAATAACAAAAAACATAAGAAGAAAAGTTTTTTATTTTTTGTTTTGGTGTTTTTCTGTGTATTGATCGTTATTTTCAGTTATGCGTTGAAACGCAAACGGTAAAGTCACATTTGAAAACTTAAGCGGAAGATTTTTGTATGAAGGAAATTTCTTTCTCTTTTTTGAAATGAAACAAAATTGAATGTTATTATTAGAATTTTGTGGAAAAAAAATACAAAAAAATATTTTTTTTTTTTTTTTTGAAAAATTAAAAACGTCATCTGGTGAAAAATTTCAAGAAAATAAATGGAAAATTAAAAAAAATATACAAAATTTTAAAATATTTTAGATTTGTGAAAATTTTGACAGAAATTTTTAAAATTTTTATGAAATTAATTTTAAATAAATTCTGTGCCATAAAAACCAAAATATTAAACAAAATTGAATTTGTTTTGTGCAATAAATATAAAAATAACTTTAATATTATTGAAAATATCAACCCGCATTTCAAACCAATTGCATTAAAAAAATTATTTGAATTTTTTAGACTTTTTGATTTGTGAAAATAACTATTGGTAAAAAAAAAAACTAAATGATCAATTAATTATATTTAATAAAATTTGTAATGGTTTATTAAATTTATAGAAAATCGAATTTCAAATTGGAATAAAATATAACAAACAAAAGCTCTCTTTTACAACAACCCCTCTCTCTATAATAAAATATTTGATTATCGAAATAAATAATCGAAAATAGTGATATTTGCCTGTCATTTAAATTTGTTCGCATTATTTTTTTTCCTCTAAATTAATTATTGTTTGTGCAGTGATTCTAAGATTATTACTGTGTTATGATAATTATAAGAACAGCAATAATATAAATTAATAAATAGGGAAAAACTGTTGTTATTCGAAATTCAGAGAGTGAATACAATAAAAGAGTATACACTTATAATTTTGGGAATAAAAACAAATAAATGTATGTGTTACAGATTTTATAAGAGTGCAGTTATAGTTTCCCCTTGTACGAACAAAAAAATTTCAAGTATTTACATATTTTGATATTGTTTCTTTGAATTGATTTTTTTTAAATATTTTACACAATTTAGTGAAATAATCGTGTCATTTTAAGTGTTTGACATTTTAGAGAAAAAAAGAAGAAGTGATATAGAAGACATAGTTTATGCATAAAGATAATAAAAACATAATAGGAGTGTGAAGTTGCATTGATGGTCATCACCAAATTTTAAATTTATATTTTTTTAAATACATATACATATATAGATACTTTAAATTTTTTAAGTACTATTAAAGCCTCATATTCGTTTTATTTTAACCCGCATATTAAATTTTTTTTAAATTGAAATAAAAGCAAAAAATATTTATTTTTTATGCATATCACATATTTAAGTACGTTAACTACAAATTTATGTATATTTAATTCTCTCTACACACATTAAACTCACATAAATATTAACCAAAAAAATCTTAAGTGAAACCAAACGAAAATAATAAAGCAAAAAAAAAAAAAAAGAGATAATTTGTTTAATAACGGTAAATAACAGTTTAAACATAACAGAATTTTATTTAATGAATTTACACACTGTACACAATTAATTATTTTGTACATATATATTGGTATTTTAATAATGAAAAAATTCGAAATTATTACTTTAAATATGTTTTTACTTTAATGTTTTATTTAATTTAATTAAATAAAATTAATTTGATTTTAAAAAATTTAATTAATAACAAAAGTGAAGTACTTAAAAAATTAAATTTTTTTTAAATAAAAATATTTAAAGGCAATTTATTAATTAATAAAATATTAATTTTTTTTTTTAAATAATTAAAACAAGAATTTATTTAATTGAATTAAAATGGCAATATAATTTTTTAAGTCAATTTGTAATATAAATACGCAAAAATAATTTTTAATATTATATTAAATTTAATAATTTAATAATGATATTAAATTTAAAATAACAAAAATTTTATGGATTTAAAAAAATTTGTAAAAAAATAAATACAAATCTTCATAGACGGTAAGTTTTATTTTATATTTATAATTTTAATAAAATGGAATAAGAAATGTTTGTGAGTGTGTTCGTTTATAATTACATATATATATTCAATGAAATTCCAACAAGGCTAAATTGAAATATAAGAAATACAGGTGCCATTTTCCACAACAGAAATTTTGGCTGCTAGATGATGTGATTGAATTTCCGTTTCAGTGAGTCTAAAAAGCTGAATGACAGTGTAGACTGATTGTATATTAAGTTTTCATGTTACTTAATTTCAAGTAATATGACTAAAACTGACCAAAATATATTTGCTTAATTAATATATATAATTTTTCAATATCTGTTGATGGTGTCAAATTAAATTTGAGACCAAATTAACTAAATTTTCATTCAAAATTTATAATATTTAAATCTGTATCTGAAATTACAAAATAACATTCTTCTACTTGGGGAGATTAGGATAATGAAGAACATATATATGTATATAGCTTAAAATTTTAATTTTTTTCTTAAAAACTTACCATATCCAAAGAAATTTTGCTCAACTCGATTTTTGAAAAAGATGTTACTTTGCATATGTATATGTGCGTTAATGGTTGCCTGAAAACGAAAATAAACGAATTTACTTAAATGTAATTTTTCAAAAAAGGAGAAAAAATTTTGTCATTTGCAGTCCTGCTGTGCAAAAAAATTATATAGTTTTCTCAAATTACAATCTTTACAAAATATTATTAAATTTCAATTGCCCAAAAGAAAAAAAAATGAAATTTTAAATTAATTCGACTGATTAAATTCAATGACACTCTCTCTTTCAAAGTACTGTAATTTGAGTAGGCAATATATTCTTGCACTTGTATATAGTTGATTATAATTTATATTTGTTACTGCTATAATCAACAGGTAAAATTACAATGTGGCGTGTTATTAGTTAATTAAATCGAAAAATTTTAATGAAAGACGTATCAAATTTACAAAAATATTCAATATTTTTATGTATAATTATTAATTAAGTTATAATAGGGATATTTCTTATGATAAAACATAATATCACACATAAAGATACATATATTTTTTGTGATATATAATTGGTATAATCAATATTATCAATATAAAAACTAAGAACAAAATTTCCCTTCCTTAATTTAAAGTACTAATTTTAAAACACATTGGAGTTCATTCTCCTGTAACGAAAATTATCTCCAAATGTGAAAAAAAGCAATTAAAATATAAAATCAAATCTACCAAAATATTAAAACCAAACCATGCTTCAACAAATCTTAACTAATTATTAGCTAAAATATGTCAACAATTAAAAAATTTGAAAGAACACAATGTGGTCTTTAATGGGTTAATGTTAAGTGATTTTTACAATATTTTTAAATTACAAAAATTTTAATTAATCTCTCAATAATTTTATTACAGCTTAAAATTAGTTGTAATCAATAAAATGAAAATTTCCCACCTAAATAGATTTTTTTTACAATCATTGCCATCATTATAGATAGATAAGTGCTTAAATAGTTAGCATAAAAATTTTTTATATTACTTTTTAATGATATTTATTTTTGTAAGTAGTTACCTTATGTTTTTTTTTTTCTATAATATTTTTTAAAATTTTTATTATATTTTTATTGCGTTTTTTTACACTATAACGTTAACACATGTGAAAAATATTTTTAATCCATAAGTCAATAATATTGTCTTATCGTATGCGGTTTTCCAAAGTAAAAGTGCATTTCAATTGAAAGTACACGCGCGCTGTTAATTTCTATTTAAGATTATAAAATAAATGACCTATAAAAAACAAATAGTTAATTTGTCACTTAAGAGTAAATTTCTAAATTAATATTAAATTTCTCTCAATAATAAAAATAATTCGATTTGACTTTTAATACTTCAATTCATAAAAATAGAAATTGTATGAATGCGACATACAAGATTATTCAAATTAATTTTGTTGGTCATAGTTTATCAGGCGGTGACATTAAAGAGTTAGTACACATCTATTGACATCATGTTATTAAAACCAACATTTTGGCAGATGGAAATCTAATAGACTTCTGTGTAAAACTAAATGACATTTACAGCGTTTTTATATTACTTTATTTGTCAGTAAAATTTTTTTCCTTTTTTTGTGTAAATCAATTAAATTATATTTGCAATCAATTCCTATTGTTTTCTAGTTCATATTATTGCCGTAATGAAATGTCATGCCACTAAAAAATACCTACGTATTTCACGTCAGAAAGACATTAATTTGACCAACAATTTCTATTTTAAAATCAAAAATTAGGAAAGATGTTTTATTGTACAAATGTAATAATCACAATTCGCACTATCTTTCGTTCAAAATGATATTTAGTATGCTGTTAAAATTCTCATGAAATTATTTACTCTTCCTTCACAAACACATTCGAAAATATTAATTCTAAAAGAGAATTTTTGACACATGTCAAGCAAAATATGAATTGGACACGTTCGCCATCTTTCATATCTATAATATATGATAAATTTGGTGACTTTTTAATTTAGTTAAACACGTTTTATATTGTCAGATCCAAAAATTTTTATTTCTTTTCAAACCCAAAAAATTGAAATTTCTTAGTTAATACATTTTTTTCGTAGGAGTAAGAAATATGCATCTATATGTGTACATTATGATGTTATTGTTGCTCATCATTATTTATATACATATATATCTACATATGTAAATTTTTAATACCCTTCTTTTAACTAAATATTTACTTTAAGAAGTACTTTCTTAAACCCTGGCGAAAAAAACCCTACTTCATACATTTAGCTATCGTTTTTATTCTCGTCCTTCTCCCTTCAAAAACAAAAAGTAAGGATATATTATTTGACCTTTATTTATACACTGGACTTGAGGTTCAGATCATAAATCAAATATTTATTATATATGTATAGTTAGTTGAGGATGAAAAACAAAAAAAAAATATTTTAAGGATATTTCAATTTTTTTATTGTCTTTCATAAGAGTCCCATATTCGTTTGAGTGCCTGCTTCTGAGCATTCTAAATTTAAATATAATTACTATATTATTTAGTTATAGTTTTAAAAATGACAGATTTCACTTATACACACACACACACTCGGATTTGCCTTTATTTTAGATGATTTAATTTCTAAAAATAAATTTTAAGAAAAATGGTTTTCATAGTTTGATGTTTGGTTACCATATGTTAAAAAAATTGGTATAAACAAAAAAAAAAGGTTTGCTTCTGCATCGTGCTTAGGATCTTAGTATAAGTACTTTTATATTTGTATTACGGTTTTCTTGTACTTTTCCAATGAGTTTGCAAAACAATTAACACGGTTGTAGTTATAAAGGAATAAATTTAAAAAGTTTATTTAGTCTTATTTTTGAAAGTGGAATAGTGAGACTCCCATTTGAAACACAATCATAAAGCTGGGACTATTTATTTTTTCTATTTTCACATTAAAATTGAAACAATGATTTGAAACATAATCATTTTACATGAATAATTTAACCTAGTTAATTTTTAATAAACTAAAAATTTTATATCGTGAAATCAAATTAAATTATTAATAAATTTTAAAGATCCTCATTAGAAACAGAAATTAAACCCACACCCTTTATTCAAACCAAAATACCAATATAGCATACTAGTTGTTAGTTGTATTGCAAGTTTCAATATAAGAAAAATTCTGTGTCATAAGTAAATTTTTTAATTTGAAAAAACATAAAAAATATTTAATAAATTTCAAAATAAAAAATAAATTTAAAATTTATAAACATTTTTTTTATAACATAGATTTTTAGATATATTCAATTTGAGTACATATAAAGAAATTTTGATATTACGCACATTTATTTTAACAAGACCTGCTCTTATCATTAAAAATTCCTAATTAAATTTCATGTACTTTATTAAAATATTTATTTATTGCATGTTGGTGTGTTTACGAGTATATCGTATATTCTTATGCAAAAATTTTTATTTCCGTATAGTTAAGTTGCCATATTTTATTTTTTAATCAGTGTAGGGATTATGCTCTTGGTCTTTTATAGGGTATATGAAAGTGCCAATTTTTAAATATTTACTACCATGTAATTATACCAAGGATTTAAATTATTTTAGTATAAATAATTAAGAAATCGAAAAACAATTACTTAGTTTAATTTAAATAATAACAATTGAGAATGCTTTTGTTATTATAGACAACAACCAAAATTCAATTAGGTTTGATTCCTCAATATGTAGTCAAATAGTCCATGACCTTTGTATGTTGTTGTACGATCCGTTTTGGCGTTGTATGATATTGTATGATGCGTTGTGGCGTTGTATGATGTTGTATGTGGCATTATCTAGAGAATATGAAGACTTTACAGTTCGAGTAAGTTAAACTCCTAAAAATGTAATAATCGTGAATATTTAACAATTTATCTTGGAATAATTATAAAAAAATTTGAAAACAGTTGTCATTTGAATGACAGCTGTTGTCAACTTTAATTTTAAACAAATAGCGCAGTACAAACCAAAATCCAGCCCTGTTTTTAACTAATGCGTTTAATTCAATTCAAAAAGAAACCTTACTATTTTCAAACAGTAAACTATTCCGTTATTATTACTTATTTTTTTTATTAAAATAGCTATAAAAAAAAATATGTATATAAAATAATGTATATATACACTTGTTAAACGCGTAAAATGTTAGTTTATAATTTTAGTGCGTACTTAAAATATTTATTACATTATATGTTAACGAATTACTTGTACATACTCTTGTAAAATTTAAGATATTATCAAAATTACTTGAGTTTACAACTAATTAAAGAATGTAAATATTATAATGTTATTATGACAATATTTTTACTTTTCACAATTTTTGTTTTTAATATTAGTAAGTAGCAGTTTTATCGCAAAGATACTTAACCTATTACAAATTAACAAAATACCTAATTGGAAAAAGTGCGTAGTATATTATTCAAGTAAAACATAAAATGTAACGTTAAACTAAATTAACCCTAACCTACACAATATTTGAAATCAAAAATTTTAATATTATCACTTTTTCACAAACACCAATCACGTACTAAATATACAAACAAACCCGCATTCGTACTCATTAATTTAACAAATAACTAAATGAGTATGAATAAACGAATATTTTTAAAATTTAAAAATCATGATTTTCTGCTCCATATTGCTCAGGTTTATGCATTTTTAATCATCTTCTCAGAGTAAAAAAAAAAGTTTTGTAAAAGTGTTGTTCAAACCATAAGAGCTCTTAATCTCAACTTGTAATTTGGGGAAAAGTAAATAAAAATTAAGAAAATATGTAAGTATGATAACACTTGTATGTTCGATACAAATTTAATGCATCATACAATTAGTTTGTATGATTGAACTAATATGTATAAAACTAGCATTAATGATACAAGCACACTAACAGAACACAGTAATAAGTTTGATAAATTTAACATGCTTTTTTAATTAAACATCTTAATATTATTAGAATTTTCTTAATAATACAGGTTCGATTTTAGAACAGAATAACATTAAATTAAACTGAAAACTAGTTTTGTAGATATTACTTCTAAAATCATACTTCTAAAACATGATCAAACATGCCATAAATACAAACAAAATTCACAAACTTGAAAACATCAATTTCTTTTAGGTAAAAAATTACACATTTTAAATATTTAAAATTATAAATTATTTAATTTTGTAGCAACTGTATGATAACAAAACACATTTTATAGTGTGATGCTAATAAAGTAATACTCGTATTTATTAAATACTTAACACTTTTAAAATTTCTAGGAATGTTAATTACGAGCATAAAAACAATTTAAATTACTTTACAACTTTACAATTTATTAACATTTTACCTATATTTTTATATTTAATTTAATAATTATTATATTTAACTATTATAAACATATTTCAAGTTAATGTACAACTAAATAAAATATTCCTGTCTGTTTGCATTGTACCACTTGTACCATCATAAATTCAGTATATTTATTACCAAATAAAATCATAAATTTTTTTAAAATAGTTCTTTATGTACACACCATATTTTATCACTTAATTATTATATATACTTATTAATTAAAATACTTAATTTTATTAATAATAATAAATAACAAATTTAATTATTAAAATATATTTTAACACTTAAAATTTCTCATTAAAAATTGATTTTATGTTATTACTCGTAGCTATAATTGAAAATAATAAAACCAATTAGCAAGATATTTAATTAAAATATTAATTTAAAAGTTAACGAGAAGAACGCGAGAGTATATAAAAAAAACTGTTTTTATTACCAAAATGTTATTAGGAGCAAGATTATGGTAATATAGCAATAACATTTTCATAAATAACTGCAAAAAAAGCCATTTTGAAGCTACAATCAGGAATGCTCAATTCACACAGATTTTTCCAAATATAATTTAAGCTACAAGTGTACTTAAAGTTTAGCACAGCGACATATAAATATTTTCTATTTTAATAAGGAGGCAATAGGATGTTATTATTGGGATGCACTATCCTAACAATAACATAACTATTATTGAGTAGAACTGTTTACATACATTAGACTAAGGTATTAGAGTAAGGACATGAATTTTAATAAAAATCTTCTAAGTGGTCAATTGAAAAAATAAAATATACTAATAGAAAAATTCGTGTTGCAATTATTTTGGATTTGGTTCAAGAAAACTTGCCTTTTATCTAGATATTATCAATAAATCGCACACTTATTCTCAGTTTCCGGTCTACTACTAAGACAGTCACCCTTTTAAATTCTTCAATATATACATACTTTCTACTTTATTTAAATCTATCTTATATATGTACATTTACAGCATAAATCAACTTCATTAAAATTTTCTAAATACCAATACAATTGAGAAAAAAAAAATTATATTACTTAATTAATTTTCCAGTTTTATTTTAAATTAATTTATTTAAAATATGTATAAAATTATCTTATGTTCAAATAACATTAATTAAGATAATTTTAATAAAAATAAATTTTAATTATGTTATAGATAACTATTTGATATTGATTAAAGTTAATTTTAAATACGTTTGAACCACAAATACTAGTTCAAGTTGAAATTTTAACTGCAGGAATTTTCAATTCACTTTTCCATAAATATAAGATTTTCACTAAATGTACGTTCATACTGATTGTATGTGTATTTATATATTTCTTAAAAAATCTTGATTTTGACATTACTCGAATAATTTTGTATGTATGGCACATGTCATATGCCAAACAAATTTAAAATAAAATTTTTTTTTTTATAAGTAATATTAATTTATTTATTTTATACATTATAGATATACATCACACATATCTATCATACATGTATTAAACACCATGCAACATGTATTATAGTACATATATGTATATATGATACATATTGCTACTTTTATAAAATTTGTTTTAAGAATGGTGTAGAATTGTTAATTTGCTTATAATATCTATTAAAATTTTCATCTTAATTACACAATGTTGTATGGTGGATTTACTTAACAATGGAATATGGTTGAATTGGATTTTGCACTGTAGAATCGTTTTTAATTTTGAAATATTTTATAATTATCTGAAGCGACCGCTCTATAAATATTGTTTGACATTCAATTATTTCAACTGATAATTAAAATGTTAACATAAAATATAATTTCCTGCACTACTTCAAATATGATGGAAAGAGGTTACCTCACAAAAAGCCAAATGCAAATATGCTTATCACAAATTACCCTAATAAATTTGAACTTTGATACAATAACCTCATAATTTTGTGGAACATTTTTAAGTTTTTCGAATGTGATTTTTCCTTTCAATTCCCTTTCGATTTCATATATTTTAATTGATTTTATTTGTAAAATAAAAACAAATTTTTAATTGATTTTTCTTGTTATCAAAATTAATACGAGTATTGATAAAATTTTTTGCATTTCTTAGTACTTACAAATTTTCTTTATAAAAATGCGCGATATATGTGAATTTCATTTATTGAACTTAAGTTTTTTTTAATGAACTGGTTTTATCCATAAATCATTGAACAACTTTTCATATGCAACATATGAAAAGTGTACTTTCTCACAGCTCGCTTGCATTTTGGTTACAGTAACCCAATTACAAATGATTGGTAACAACTAACTATCTTTTAATCAATTATAAATTCGAAATTCTCATTGTCTCCCTGTGTTTAGTCTATACATTTAGATTTTAGTTGCAATTTAATTATCTTTGCTGGAATATTTCAAAGCGTTTGGAAGCGTCTTATTCTCTATTAAAAAATTCTCTTTCTAAACTAAAATCGTTCAATTTAATAAAATTTGTTTTAGAATAAAAAAAAAATTAATTTTTAATCGAATGTAAAATTTCTTCCATTAAAAAATTTTGCTTTAATTAATGTGAATTTACTACAGTACAACGTTCAACTGGTGACATAAAAGTAGTACTATTAATTAATCTTTACTTTAATTTCTCCATAAGAACCCCTTTCTTTGTTTATTACCTTAATTGTATTAAAAGCAATATACTATTACTATTATACTCTCCCACTACTTTCCAATTTTAAAAATTTCTATTGCAATAAAATTGCAATTTATGAATAAAAGCCAATACCTTATACGTATATAACGATAAGATTTTAATAAAAAAAACCTCTATAATAAATTAAATAAAAAATAGAAAAACCCAAATACAAGGATTAAAAAGTAAATGATATGGAGCAAATTAAGTACAAATAAATACATACTCGTATATAGTAAAATTACTACAATAATATTTTCAAGTACAATAAGTAGTAGTGAGAGAACTTCCAACTTTCACTATTAATTTTCTTCGATATCGTAAAATTACGCTATTGACTGACCACACAATACAATTCAAGTAAAATGAACAATTTCTTTTTGGAATATTTTTTTTTAATATCTATAAGTATAAAAAACTTTATCGCACTTCAAAGGTCATTAAATCATTTTTATTTTTGTCTTTTTTTCTATTTGTTTTTCGAGGACACGCGATTTCTATAATTAGCTACACAACAATATTATAATAGAACATTATTTCTTTCTATACGAAATACGTTAAGCTATGGCTAAATATAAATTTTTAAAATTCAATATTTAAAAAAAAAAATTTATGAAATTGAAAAAAATAAATATTAACAAAATAATAAAAAAAAACAGAAGAAAGATAATAAATTAATCGCCATTGTTTATAAAAACCAAAAAAACTACATTATATGCAAATTACTTAATTGTGAAAAGATTAGAACTTCTGATATAAAATTTTTATATTATTTGCGGCGTAACCAAACACGTTCCGTCCACATATACTTTGAGAACCTTCAGGATCAGAAACATTGTAAGTCAATCTGAATGATTTCTTTTATTTTGACTGTCACATATTCTGTCAAATATATTTCATAAATTTTCCTCTGCTCCTATCAAATTTGTTGAGAGTTTGATTTGTAAACGTCCGAAATATCTATTTCGTCATATATATCAGTTCGCATTTTAGTATAATCAAAAAATACAGTGAAGTGTCTATAGTATAACAAACCATAATTTCAATAATCAAATTTGCATAAGAATATTTTTAGAATCTTAAGAAAAATAAAATTTTACGATTGATTGGTTGTTACTCATCAAGTTGCGAATATTTATTGAACACATCGTATTCTCTATTTATTTCTTATATTGTTTGTTATATAAATATTTTAAAATTCAAATCTCATACAAAAACCTCGAATACGTAAATTCTAATAAGAACACACAACAAAGATTTAAAAACTTAAAATCAATTTCCTATAAAAATCGCAAAATCTGATTTAAAATATTTTTTAATTAAATCAACACTTTCTCATTTCTATTTATAGAAAAATATTGATAGCAATCAATATTCTATCGAATTAATAAAATTAAATTAGATTATTAAAAAAACAAAAATTTGAAAAGATGGATTAAAATTTTGAAAAGTTCAAATAATTTTATCAAAGGTTAAAGCCTAAGTATATTCCTTTTGTTATAAAAAAATTATTATTATTAATTTATAAGATCAATTCATAATTAAATTGTATAGGTAATATGAATAGGAGCAGTTTTAAATAAAAATGAGTCAGCGTATACTTCACGTTTTCTACACGGAACGTTTAGCAAAATCTGAAAAAAAAAACACTTACTCAATTCAATTGAAATAAATTGATTAGGTTGCTATATCAAATTTATTGTTATTACTATTCTGTCATTCACTTAGTTTTAGGAATTAGATTAAGGTATTAGATAATAAATTATAATAGGTAATTTGGAAATTTACTTATCAAACAATATATTTATTCTATATTGTAAAATATATCAGTGCAAAATCGCCTGTTCGGTCTTTGAGTAAAAGCTTTAAATAAAATTGAAATTAACTCAATTTGAGTTAATTTCAATTTTAATCTTAATTATACTTTAATAATAATTAAAAAGTTTATGATTTTTCGTACATTTTAAATATTATGGAGCTTAATATCATTCAAAAGCTACACTCATTTGTCAGTTGTAATTGTAGCCATGAAAAAATCAAGAATTTATTTTGGAAATCTACTACAAATTTAATACAAATTTAATGACATTAGTACTCGTAATGACGAGTACAGGATAATTGTTAACAAACAGTTATAAAAGTATACCGCCTATATTATCAAATTTTATTCTTTTATAAGATTAAACTTTAAAAATAATTTACGAGTAAAGCCTTTTATTTTATTAACTAACAAAACAAAAATAAACATGAAGCTATAGTTGAAACTCCAGTCGATATCATACTGCCATATCAAGGCAAAATTTACAAAAAATCTAGGTAAATGGGTAATACAAAAAAATTTTTTAAAATAAAAATTCAATATTGTTAAGAGTTAGAATGCACCAATATGAATGTCACCACAATTTTACATAACCCACCATGTTTATTTGATTTTCTCTAATTTTATATCTATATGGCGTTAACATAATTCTTAGACTGCACAATAATCTATGACATATTTTCAGAAAAAACAAAAATTGTTGTAATTTTCCTATTTTTTAGTTTCAACTAAATCAGGTAACAGTTTACATAGTTAACTATACCACCATAAAAACATTAAAACCCATAGGCATAATAAAAATGAACAATAGTTTATAATACGTGAATGAAAAACAAGGGAATGACCCAGCAAACAAAAAGCAAACGAAATGTGTTCGATCGTTCTCTATTTATGTGAACATGATGAAGTGTGCCCGCTAAAACAACAATTATTTTTATAAAAAATACTATTTTACTCGGAAAGTGAAAAGAATGTGAATAATTGTCGTATATTTGAATAACGTAATTTTGGAGTGAAAAGAATGTTTTCCCCCATTGCTTATTTCGTTTTCTCTTAAACGAACTCAAAAATTTAATCATTATTTTATTCACTTTGTTTTTGAAGGTTCAGTCGAAATTTGAGAAAAAGTGCCGAAATCAAATTGAAAAACTGAGTAATTTTATTGGAAAAATTAAATATTCATTAGAAAAAAAGAGAATTTCGATTTGAAGGTGAATAAAAAGTGCGATACACGGCTAGGCTGATCGCAATAGAGTTCGCATTGATATTATTAAATTGCATATTATTAAATTCTTCAACACGATCTTATCCAAATATTTTTGTATCCTAAAGTTGTTCGAATCAATTTCATAATTTCTTCTTTATTTTTATTACTTATGGACTTTTAAAAGCCTTAATTCTCAAATAAACCTAAATTTTTTTTCAATTATAATCTACTATTACAAAAAGTTTTATTTTTTTCTATTAGACACTATTATTTTACATTTATTTGTATTATATTAAGTGGCAAATGAATTCTACTTTACTAATATGGAAAACGTTTTTCTTGTTTAATTTCATTTAAGCGCTATTTATTTTTTTTTTATTTTTATTTACTATTATAATTGTATTCGGTTTTTATTGAAAATTTAATACGATTAAAAATGAATATTTTTTTTTAACAGTTTTTATAAATTCGGTCTCCCACATTATTATATGGTAACTTGAAATACAATAAGTGCGTCCAAGCAAAATACAAATAAAATATATTTGAAAAACTTATAATCCGAGATAAGAAGACAAAATTTATTTATTTGAATCTAATAATTTTCTTCTACTCTGGTGGTCAAAATTAATATTAATACTAAAGCTCTTGTGTACATACATTTGTGTTTTTTCTATATATTTTGTGTAAAATGTCAACTTTTCTTTTTATTAAATAGAAACCAAATGAAAATTATGATTTTTCTTTTTTTAATTCTTCAAAAGCAGGCTAGCTATAGCACACACTCTTGTTAATGGCAGCAACTTATCAAAATGAGATTTTTGTCTTTTATTAATATTTTCTAAACAAAAAATAAATAAAAATGAAGTGATAATCTAAAAAAGTTTTTTTTTTTATTAAATGTAAATTTAAAGTAAAAAAAGCCTCACATTACAAAAGCATTAATAATTTTAAGTTTTTTTTTTATTTTTGTGTTTTATATTTTAAGTGTTTTCTCGCTTTTTTTCTCTGTTTTTGTATCACATTTATTTAAATTTCCTATAGGTGGACTACAAATATATTTACAGACAGTAGTGTAAAATGGTCTGTAAATTGTGTGGTAATTTTTTACAATAATATTATGATGATAATAGTGTGAAATTATGATAATTTATGCACGTGATTCCAGATTAAAAAGATTTAAATCTGAATTTATTAAAAATGAACATTTCACGTAATGCAGTTAAAATGATTTTATGTTGATTTAAATGCGTTATATAATTGGTTAGAGTGATAAAAAATAGAGGTAATATTGTCAATATTTTTTTTATTTTTACGAATTTGAAATAAGTAATTAAAAATATCACCAGTAGGTCGAGTTGGAAGTACTTTTAATAAAAAAACAATAAAAATTTGATGACAAAATTTCGGACTCAACCCAAGCAGACTCACATAAATATTATTTAACAGAGTGGGTGTGTTTATTAGTAAAAATAAATAAAAGATATGCTATCAAGCCGATTGGCGCCCAAATATGGGTGGCCCCTGCTTAGGCGCCATTAAGTTTAATGTCTTTATATACGTTTTTTTTTTCAAATTTTTTCTTGCAAAAGAACTAATTTGTACGTTAGAGTTTTCTGGTTCTCATTATTTTTTTGATTGGCGCCCAAATATGGGCGACCAATGTTCGGGCGCCAGTTAAACTTTATATAGTGAACAACTAAAAAAATAACAGAAATCATTTTCCTTTTTAAGTAAAGCTTTCGCTTTACATTGGTCAGCGTATTAAAAGCTTCATACAAAATTTCACTTCACATTCAATATCTTCAGGTTAGCTTTACTCAAATTCTTAGAAAGAACAAACTTAGTCAATAGCAATTTAATTCCGAATTGATATGAATGATTTGGATAACTGTTTGCACCATTATTGCAAAATATTAATTTTTGTAAAATATTCAACCTGAACACACAACGCATTCTCATGCGATTTCTTACAGGAAAACATTTTTATTTTAATTGATTTGTTTTCTGGCATCGAAACAAATATTTTTTGTTCTCCACATTTTCAATCCTGAATTTTTATTTTATTTAAAACCAAAAGAAAATAATTAAATATTTATATTTTCCATTTATATTTTTCGATTTTCTTTTTCCTTTTCTCTAAATTTTCTTTGCTTAGTGACTTAAAACAGTTCACGATGGAGAAAAATTATTTTAGTGTCGAAGTATGGAATGCTTTTTTTTTTCTTGCCTTGAAAATTCTTGAAAAAAAATTTAGTGCTACTTTTTTGTTGTTGTTGGTTTTTCATATATAATTTAGATTACTCAGCTGATTCACGCTCAAAAATGTTTATAAAAAATATTTTTAAATATTTTTACTTTAATTTTCTTTTTTTTTTGTATTTTTTGTAGTGTGTGTGCGTTCATTACTATACGAATGTTTGGAATCATTCTTTTATTTATATC
Source organism: Condylostylus longicornis (assembly GCF_029603195.1). NCBI lineage: Eukaryota > Metazoa > Arthropoda > Insecta > Diptera > Dolichopodidae > Condylostylus > Condylostylus longicornis. The sequence goes on from NW_026577982.1 coordinate 6,815,516, forward strand.
CAAGCATTCTTTTTTTTTTTCAGCAAAAAAAAAATTATTTACTAAACATGTGTATAAATATAAATTTTAATTTCTCATAAATTAAACGGTGAATTCTTTATATATTTATTATTTTTGGATAATCATTAGATCAAATAGTTGTCGTAAATGAATTAACCTTAAAAATATTTTAAACAGATAAGTTTAATTATAACTGAAGGTTTTGAATTTTTTACTCCATTTTACGAAGCAAATGCAGATTCAGAAGATGAATAATACAAAGTGCTGAAAAACGTTGAAATTAAGAAGAATTCTTTATCGGTACGAATGAGAGCTTTTAAACCGTTTTTATTTGGATGATAATACATTAATAAATAACGACGGCAACAGAGAGAGGTTTAAGAATTTAAATGAAAAGTCTTAAAATATTCGATTCTAACATTCTTTTTAAAATTACACTAAATTTAAAATTCAACCTTAATCATTTGGTTTCGCTGAATTCTTAAAAATATATACATAAATTTTTGACCGTATACCATAATGGTATAAGTTTTACCTGAATGTTTACATGCTAAGTCTGAAAATATTCTTATAGTATGTAGCAAATTTATTTCAATAATTTTTTATTATTGCTATTTTATTATTTTTAATATTTTTTTTTAAATTAATTAATAAATTACAATCACTAATTAGAATTCCCGCTGTATTTACAAAGCCTCTGTTGCAAAAACAGCAGAAGAGATCAAATAACTAAAAATACTAAAAATTAGAAGTATATATTAAATTTTTACCTATACTTTATTAGAAATTATTTAAATTACTTAGTAAAACATCTAAATAGTATACAAACATTTTAACTAATTTCCTACCATGTAAATGTGATCGTAAAAGTTATAAAAATTTGCTTTAATAAAAATTAATGGCATTCTAAAATAAAAATCATTATACAAGGAAGAGAAGTTTTATAGTAGAATCTGCGAAAATAAATGGGATCCTTTACATATTATTTATAAGTATAAACAATCATAAACATAGTAGTCATTTTATTGATAGCTATTTCGTTGAAAAAATTAATGAAAAAATTATTAAGTCTAAAATTACCGGAAGAAATTTTTTTATAGCGCATAAATTGAAATAAAATTAGAATTTTCTTTTTTCAATTTTATTTTTTTTGATTTTTAGCTCAACACGCAAAATTATTTTTATATTTTAATAAAGACAGTAAATTTTAACAAAATTGCTGTTATGTACTAGAGGTCGGCAACCTTATTATATTGTAAACAAATTCCAATAAATAATTATCAAAATTACTTGGAAAAAGAAACCTAGTTTAATTATAATAACATTGATCACATTAATAAAGCAAACACTTTTGATTTTATAATCTACTAGAAATTAGAATGGGAATTTCAAGATTATTTGGATTCCCGGCGCCAGAGCAGGGGTCGCAGAACAAATACAAATTTCGTTTTTCCTATTTAAATATGAAAATTTGAATCAAAACCCGAAACGAAATCAAGCTTAAAATGTAAAATAATACTGGAACAGAAGTTATTCAAAATCCTCAGATCGAAAATATAAGAAGCAACTACACAGTCCCCGCTTGGAAGATTCAAAATTTATTATGTATTTAAGAATTACTTAATATTTTTATATTTTAGTACATATTTGCAACTTCCTATTATTCTACAATTAATTTCTGCTTGATAATTTTACAATCGCAATAACAAATCAACACTATTGTATATGAAATGTGTGGGTTCAAACATATATTTTCAATACTTTTTATTATTTATTTACATACTAACTAAATTACACGCAATTTACAATCTTTTACATTTGAAGCCATTCACACTTTTACATTTTACACAAAACTAATAAATCAATTTTAAATCAACTTCAATAATAAATCCTCTCTGGTGGCGTCTAAACGAAACTTTACAAAAAATTATATTTGCATATATGAAAATTCAGCTTAAATAATCGCATGCAGATACCAAAACACCATGCTAAAATATATACTAACAACTATTTTATATATGAATAATTTATTATCTATTAATATTTTCGAATTATTAGTTTTTTTCTTTATTTTCCTATTTTTACCTCTTTCTAATGTTATAACAAATTTTAATAGTGTGGCTATTCAATCTATCTTATTTTAATCACCTAAAGGAGACAAATAAATCATATGTGTATTCTGTTTTAATATAAAAAAATTTTTTTACAATTTTTGCTTGCTTGTTTCAATTTATTATTCAACACAAAAAAAAATTAATATTTATATTCTACAATAATAATCTACCGATAAATACAGAAAGATCCCACTCAATTTCAAATAATTTCATAAATATTTTTCATATTGTTATAAAATTTCATGAAGAATAGAATAAATTGTGTTATAAATCTAATAAATTATTTTTTTTAAAATGTCTATACGCTATAGTCATAGAGCTATTGTTTAAAAAAAGCTCGTGATTTACTTTTATTTTATGAGAGGTAGGTAACCATTTACAAATTAAAGGCACTTTACTTAATTCGGTAAGTCAAAATAAGCAAAATTTGCCAGGGCAATGAGCAAAATTGTAAGACATTGTGTAAACATAATTCTTAACTATAAGTGAACACCTCGGTCTTATCAACAACAATGTAAACGCTCGATTTTCATATGCATATAAAAAAGCTGCTTGAACGTCTCAATTCATAGTTTCAGAAACTTGATAGTCTAACATTTACGAATAATTTAAATATTGTGTTAAATGGAATTTTTCTCTCATTACCACAAACTGCAGTAAAGTTATAGTTGTAGAATATAAATTGTAGATGGTAAACACGGGCTAAGAATGCACCACGTAATGGATCTATTGTGCTCCCCTCCCCTAGGTACGAGACGCGCCTTTCAACACCCGCTCAAGATTCACCGCCCTGATGTACTCGAGCAAGTAATAGGGCACGAAAGACTGCAACTCTGCCGCCGTTGCGAAAGCAACACACTTCGCAAGAAGGTGTACTGAAGTCTCCCCATCTACCCAGCCTGCCGAGGTGCCCCCTAAAAAGTTGTAGTTATAGGTATCTCACCAATTGTTTAAACTGAAAAAACTCGAATAAAGAGGAAGTACCAATAATTTGCATACGAAATTTTTCCTGAAGACACCCCTACAAAATGAGGAAATAGAATTAAATTCATTTTCCATATTCAATTATTTTTCAATTTGCGAAAAAAAAAAAACAAAAAATTACGACATACATACATGTGTGCAATACTTTATTATTCTCATTTCGTGTTCATTTTTCAACACCTAGTTAAAATAAATATTTTTAAAAATTAAATTTATCTAGTAGTGTTATTAATAATTTCCGATTTGTACGGAGAGAGAACGGGAAAATTGAATAGAATATCATTTTTATTTTTCTTATATATGCAAGTTTATATTTAAATTATACAAGCGCTTTTCATCTTCAAATCTTACACTAGAAGACTCGCAAAATTATAAAAAAAAACATAAAACAAAAATTATTTTAAATCAGGATTTTGAATTTACTTGATTTTATTTCACATAACTAAAATACTAAAATCATATTTTTTTGAAAATTAAAATTAATGATGACAATTTAATATTTTATATACAATTATTAACAAGAGAGTACGACATGAACATCTTTATCGTATATTTTTGATGATCACAAATTTAATCTAAATGTTACGTTCAATATTAACCATTAATTTACTTGCATCGAGCTCAAAAATTGATAATTAAATTACGGATTACGTATTGAAGTTTAAAAAATACGAATTTAAAGAAAATTTGTTGTGGTCGTGCCATAAACGACTGCATTTCTAAGATATTCACAAACTCCAATGAAATTCCATTATTAGTCTAACGAAAAATTTGGCCAAGATGGCGAATTATTTCAAATTTCACTTGTTCAAATTATTACTATAGCATGTACTTTAACTTTCAAGAAAATTATAGGAAATTTCCAGTGTTTTCTCAGAAATCTGAATTTAACTCTTAATAAAAAATTTAATCAAATGTTCAAATAAGTCCCAAATAACTTATTTAAAAAAAAAGCACCAATTCAGTCCTTCGTGACAATTTCGAGTCAGCGTGACAATTTCGACACCATCACAATATCTCCTTTATTGTACTAATAAATGTAATTGCAGTTGTTAAAACATTAGTAATGATTAAAATTTAGCATCTACCATCTTAATATTTTAAATAGAAACAAAAACCAAAATAAAAAAAATTAACAAGTTTTTGCAGCATTTGCCGTCGCATCAACTTTAAAGTTCAACGCGATACGAGTACAAGATAATCATAAAATATTAAATTTTTTTTAATTTATCTAAGCGTTTTGAAAATGTTTTTCTCCCAATTTTTGAGTGTTAAAGATTTTGATATCAAGTTCTGACAAAATTTTATCGAATTTCAATAAATTTTTTATATTAATGATTTGTTATTAATTTGATAATAATTTTTTAAAATAGAAATAAACAATCAAATCTGTACAAATCAGTTTTCCTGTTTCGCTCATTTATGCCTTCCTCTCTTTATAACGAAAAATGAAATAGAGTAATTTTCGCATACATGAATTATGATTTTCTAATTTTAAAATGATAACAAACCATTAAAATTATAAAAAATAATTAGAGAGTTGCATTAAAAACTTGTGGTTACCTCAAAATTTAATTAAATTTTACACAAGTACATTTAGTTTTTAAGAAATTGCACATTAATGCAGAATAACTTGTATTTATTTTTACTTTCACCTATATTTTCCTGTCAGAAAATCAATCACAATTGACAAACGATATGATAGAGACTTTTCATATTAAAGAGAACAAGTATTTGAATTTTTGCATTTTGGTATCAGAATTATATCACATTTTTTTATTGATAACTCAAAAACAACTGCCGCTAACTAAATGACGCGTAATTCGACTTCATGCAATGAAATATCAATCAAAATTTGACACAAATATACTTTTCCATTTTGCCACATTAAAACATGGCGCGACTAGTTTGAATGAGTCATTACAAAATACTTTTAAAAACGTGTATATAACTCGGATTTAACTTCCAAAAAGCTCACAATCCTGTTATTTAAAATATCTTTGCCTCATATTTTGAGTCATTTATCAATAAAAAAGATCCTCAATGCCATCAATATAAAAAAAAATTTTTTCATTTTCACTTACCTTTCAAAATAAATTTTCATGTTCCTTTCTTTCATTCACAATAATTAAAATGACCAAGCCATAATACCATATATTATTTTTATTAAGAAAACCTTTTCCATTTGTGTTAACAGTAGCTAATCTTTGTCTATTTAAATTTAAGAAAACATGAGTTTAAAATCAATGACTATAATATTTAATTTGATACTTAATCTAATGATCTGATTTAAACTACTTAATTTTCCACCCACCAAAAGAATAAATTACCGAGACAAAATATAAAACCAAAACAATAAGGAATGACTTTTAATTTTCTTTATTTTATGTACCCTTAAAAAGAAAGGTCATTTCTTTATGTTTCTTGTGGTAACTTTAAAAAAAAAAAAATTAGGGAATCCGTCCTTTTCCCCAAAAAATAAAAAGAAATGCGGTCATTTATCACTTATCTCGAATTTTCTTGTACAAAGTATCAAAAATAATTGATAGTCTAAAGTCGCGTTTAAATTACGCGCCCGCCTTTTTTTATAAAATTAATTTAAATATAAACGAAAAACACAACATTGTCTTAAATTTCTCTTGTGAGGTATTCAACATGTTGCTTATTGTTTATAAACATAATAAAAATAATGTCTGCTTTTTTTTTGTTATTTTATTTTAGGACCGACTTTTAGAATTGAATTTTTTTTATTTTTATGACGGTTCACGAATAAATTTCACGGTCCTTTTTTTTCACAGTATTTTTTTTTTATTGAAGACTGAAATTTTAGACACAAAATTTGTGTGTAACTCCGCTTAATATTTTTTCTTGAAAAATAACTCCTTGTTTGGAAAAAAGTTTTTTTTTTTTTTTTGGTTTTTATATTAAATTTTAAAATTTATGTTTAAATATTTCATAAAACATTTTAAATATAAAATTGTATGCATGCATTGTGTCTAAAATTACAATTTTTTGTATTGTTTTCAATGATTTTTTTTTTCATTTTCATTTTATAAACAACAAAAATTATGGGGAGTAGTACATTAAATCGAAAATATTTTCGGCAGGATTAAAACATTTAGGTAAATTAAAACATATAGGTAAATTGTGAAATAAATTAACAAAATGGCGATTACATGATGGCATCTGAAATGATTACAACAATTCACATTCGTCCGCATCACGGTAAGTTTGAAAATGAGCTTAAAACTAAATCTCATTGAACTTTGTTGAAATTTCATTGACAAGATTCGGCCCGTAATCAACAAGACATGTGGTTAAAAGATATGGCTTCGTGAAAATTTGTGGTTCATTACAAAATAACAAAATAAATGAGAAAACGATTTTGTGAGTTGCTCAATTCGGTGGCACATTATCAATAGTACACGGATGGATATCAGATAATGGACGGATGGAAGACTGGTATAAGGCTATTTATATTTTCGAACATATCGGAACGTAACCCGAACATATTTCTGGTGGATGGGTACGCGATTGAATTGTGTAATATGAAAATGCGCTGAATTGATATTGAGTATCCTTTGGGACAATGTAAGACAGTGTAAGAAATCCCACGAACTGGAAATGCCTAACTGGAGTATTCTGTTTTGAGTGCTAGGTCATATAGATCTAGAAGCTTCATGTAACAGAAAGGCTGACCTCCTCTTAACCAACGTGTTTTTATAAATAAATAACTAATATTCGAACAAATGTCATAAGAACGCTTCTGTTTGACATTAAAGTAATCATATTACTTTTCTCTCATTTTGTTTTTGTTGTTTTTGTTTTAATAACCCAATAAACAATATTGTATATACATAGTATAAAATGTTCAACTATAAAATTAAACTTAAACAACATATTGTTAATTTTTTTTCCTCATATAAACACACACAAACACCCATAAAGATTTAAACCATATAGTAAAAAAAATTGAAACAGTTCACATTTTTTATTTCAACCAAAGCAACATTCAGAACATAAAAAAAGAGATCAGAGTTTATAAAAAATTGTCCTAAAAACAAAATTAAAATAAAAATCAGAACACAAGAACACTAATTCAGTCAGAGTCACTCGTATAAAAACGCATAAAAAGTTTAAAAAAGAAAATAATTTTTTTTTATATTTTTTTTATAGTAAATCACTTTACGTTTCATCAATCCCCTTATGTACAACTGACTAAAGCATAGAAATTGGAGCATTCCTTTTAAGTTTTTCACTTTTATCTCGTAAAATATATTTATAAAGCATGGCCATAAGACCACAGCCCTTTGATTCAAATTCTTACATTATTTTATTACAGACAACATGCATACATGCATATTATGTATGTAGGTATGTAGTGCTTCGTAGTCTAACGAAACGTATGTATGTATGTATGTACATATTATGTGGGTATATGTGTTATAATAATAATAATCGTTTTTATTGTTAATATTTTGACAAAATATAGTTACTACATATTTACTTTTGAAGTAATTGTATATTATATGTGATTTACATGAATTGACATACATACATATACCCTCAGATGTACAGTGCATGCATAAATTTATGTTTATAAACAATTGTATATAAATAGTTAAAAAAAAATTATTATAAAAAAAAGATTGTGGTCAATTTGAAAATTAAAAGATGAAAAAAAAAATATTTGAAGAGAATGAAAAACACTGCCTATCGCATTGCAAATATACAACAATTGTCTTATGTATAAAACAGCGTGTCTCAAAAATTCACAAAATGGGGTACCAAAAAAGCTTGTTCAGGTTTCTAGACAATTATCAGAAATGTAAATGGGACAATGCAATACAGAGTAGAGGCGGGCATAGATAGGCGAGCAATAGACTAACTCTTTATTACAAATATTTTTGTTCTGTGTCTCCATTAATAACCATGCATTTTTAGAATAAAATCTATAGGACCCTTACCCATATATTATATACCACATCGCGATACTTATATTTTTCTCACAAATTTCATATTTTCCACTTTTTTATTTTCATTATCACACATTTATTATTTAAAACAAAAGGACATAAACACGCTGTAGTAAACCAAAAAATATAACACGAAATTTAACTACACTACACTGTATTCATTCCGAACTCTAACTTGTACATAAGATTAACGAAAACAAAACAAAATGAAAATTTTAATAAATCTCAAGATTTCATTTATAAGTTAAAAACTCACTTACATCCAATTATTCTATTAAATTCAAGAATTATTTTGTGGAATGAGACAGAATGGAAAAAAAAAGAAAACCTATAGTTGATTTTGGTCAATAAATTTTATAAAACAATTTTTTATGCTTTCCTTCTCATATTTACAATAATCTCAGATAAGTTTATATGATTAAAAGTTTTTACAAAACAAGAAAAAACAAAACATAAGTACACAAGGCATTTTAAAAGGGAGGTCTAGTTTTCCATATACATACTATTTCTTTCGATTACAATAAAAATTGCTTATACCAATGAAAATAAAAATAACGTAAAAACAATTGTATTGAATCGTCACAGCATGAAGATGAAGAAATTGAGGAGGAAATTTCCATTATTCTATATAACAATGCGTTATTGTATCATGGTTATCATTATTAACAAAAAATATAAGAAAATGCAAAAATTTGGAAAATAACGTTTCAATCGAACTATGGGATAATAGAAAACACAGCCTTTAGAAAATTAGAAAATGGTCAAGACTCAAATTATGGCCGCCAACAGGGTACGTATAAGTTGCGTTTTATACGTTGTATTCTAGACTAGAACGCTATTCTATTCTAAACTATTCTAGATTATTCCTAGAAGGAGGAACAACGTCAGTAAAATGATTATAACAACAAGCCTACTCTGTGCTTAATTTTAAGACGGCAATAAGTTCAAAAATTGTTAGTTGATTAAATGTCCAACAATTTGTTGAAAATTTTTAAAGGCTCAAGAGATTGGCGAATAATTTCTCACTTCGGGCGGGGTTGAAATTGCACTTATTCAGTTATAATTTGAAAATATTTCACCTCTTTTAACAGCAGTATTTCACTTCACAATATAAAACTTCATCTGGAATGTCTCATCTAAATATGATAAGTAACTCACTTAATAAATACTCCCATAAAAAAACTCGCCAAATTACTAGTCGTATAGCAGTAAGTACAGCTGCGTCAATTACATAGACTTAAAAATACTTAAAAAACTACAACTATCTGTTCTTTTCTTATTTATACTCACATTTGAAATTATGAATGAAAATTCAAATTTCAAAGATTAACACATTTAATTTTTTTTCCATATCAAGTAAGGCAAATCGTCCACAAAACCTTTTTCAATAAAAACAAAAAAAAAAAGAGAAATAGTCAGAGAAAAACTTGACCATAACTTTAACATTTTACATTTTATTTTTTTAAAAGATCCCATTTAAAATGAAGTTTATTTTGCCATGTACTACTTTTCATGTATATTGAATAAACATTTATACACACAGTCTGTACAATTATGTAGAACGATAACAACAGCAAATAAGATATTTTAATAAATTGAAAATAATTGTCTCAAATATATAAATTTTTATATATTTGAGACAATAATCAAAATTGAAGATTATTTAATTTTTAAAATTCAAAAAAAGAAAAAAAAAACAGAGAAATAATCTTGTATAAAATTTTTACAATGAGTATTGTCTGCGATATTTCTCGAATATCAGGCATATTTAACCTTTACTATATATAATAGAACCTCGTTATTTATATTTTATTTTTTAGCTTTTTATTATGTGAACATTACAAAATAAAGAGATGGAGTGCAAAATATAAGAAATCTTTCAACTAATGAATAAAATTTCAATAGTGGTATTTTAAGAATGAGATGAAATCCGTTGGGCCTCGAATTATAATCCTAAATAGCTTAAAATAGTATTTGGCCTATTAAAACTTGCTTACTTTTTTAAATGTGCATATAATCCCAGATTAAGCTAATGGTTCGTTTACAGACTGTAGAATCACAAATGATGAATCGATCGATTTTCAAGTCCCTATATTGGTAATCAGGAAGCAGTGTTAAATATTCTAGATTTTTTGCACGTTTTAATAAAATTGTTGAATAGTTTTTTGCAGTTTTTTTTTTCTTGCCTATCCCAAAAGTATGCAATAGTGTATAAATTCTTTTATCTTAATGGGAATAACTTAAATAAAAGAACACATTTTTTCAAAGTGGTTTCATATGCTCAAAACGAAATTTGTTTGATCCGAATTTTTATTTCGATACATCAGTTTTTTGCATGTTTAATAAACCAGCTCAAATATATCACAATTCCATATTAGTGCTTTCATTTCTTTTTCTTTTGCATTAACTTTTCGATATTTTCTTTAAAGAATACTCCACTTTCATTACCATTAAATGCCATTGTTTTATATTATAAAAACCCCTGTATACCACAAAATATCAACTATATTAAATTGATTTACCAATATAAATAATTTTTTATACGTAAATAAACAAAAGAAGAGTCCCAGATTGTCGTGTAAATTATTCTTATTACTTAAATTATATTAAATCAAAAGATATTAAACTCCAAACGCATATACAAACTAACATAATATTATTTAAATATACACTCACATAATACGGAAAAAATTCTTGAGCCGTCTTTTAACATAGAATAAGATATTATATAGGTTTAATTTGAATTAATACGTTTGAGGATTTTAGAATCAAAATAAAATAGCAAAACAAATAAAATATGGAGCAAAAATTTTATTTTATTTTTTTTTCTTTTCAAAGTGTAAAAGATAAAAATCAACGCCAATAAGTCTTGCATAAATTCAAAAAGAAAAAATAATTTTTTCTCGTAACCCACTTAAATTTTTTGCCATCAATGAATTTTTGTATTTTTCATTTAAATTGAATTAGATTTTCATCTCCCTATAATGGGATTTAATCGAACTAAAAAATATTTTATTTTTCACACCTGGACCTGGGCGAACCAATTGCAAATCACACTCATAGAGAAATCGCAATTTACACAAAAAATATTTTATTTTACCAATAAAAATACCAAAGAGTTGCTAATCCTGAATGATTAATAATTTCATATAAAATTTATAATCCTGATTTATATGTAGACTCGTAAATTGAAAAAAAAATCATTTTTTTTTTGCGCGAAATGATCAATGATTATCCGATAAGATTATTAAAATATTTGTTCAATATTAAAAACATATATTTATTAACTAACTAACTAACTATATGCAGTGTACTTTCTTATAACTATTTTTCATTAAAATCGCGGGATAAATAATTTTAAATATTTTAGATTTTGACATAATCCGATTTTTTATTTCACATGAAGTAATTTATGAATAAATACTGCAAGTACAGCAATTTAATTTTGATTTTAGATCAAAAGAAATTTTCAATCGGAATATAAATGACATTTCGTTATCATTTTATCGTAATATCAATATATTTTTATCGTAATATCAATATAGTGTATCTTAAGCGACATCTATCGAAAACGATTTTTAATTTTAAATTCATCTGAGAGAATCAGACGAATAATTTACAAATACACCATATTAACTTGGAAGTACTTTACTAGGTCGCAAATTATCTATCCAGTTCAAGTTAAGCCCTGAATATACGATATAAAAAATAATACTGAAATTCAATTGCCAAACAAAAGAAATTTCATTTAAATTTCTTTAAAAAAAAATGTTCATACTAATGCGTGTGCATAAAAAACATTAACACGCCCAAACTATTACTGTTATTAAATACTCAATTATGATGTCAATGATAAAAGCAAATGACACGAAAATTTTGTTTACAAAACTGCTAATAATTAAATTCTAAAGAAACCGGCTTATGAACATTAAATAGAATTTTCTCTACATAGTATTGAGATTGTGTGGGTGAACAATTGACTTATTACCAAAACAAATAAGAATTATTTACAATATAAAAAGTGTATAAACAATATAAAAGTAAATTAAGAATACACAAGTACTAAAAATTATTTAGAAAGAAAAGGTGTAAAATGAATTCTAAATTAACACCCGTTTAACACTTTATAATATGCGTATGAGAATTGCATTTTTTTGAAAATGCAACAATGCAACTAAATTTAAAAAATTTGAAAATTTTGTATAATTTCAGTAAGCATAACAGTTGGGAGCAGCCTGCAGTAAATCTGTAATTGATAAATTTAAAAATCAAAAACATCTACCGGAATAAATTTACGTAAATATTCCTCTCAATAACTACTTCATATGGGGCTATTATCGTTGGAAAAATTCTACGTTTAGAGGGTTGCACATTTGGAGTGATAAAATTTTTATGCATATATTTTTTTTCAATCGCACTAGCTAAATCAAAGCAATAAAAATACGCACACTTATACTCCAATAGACCGCTTTCTCTTTTTTTAAAGAAAGTAAATGTCAAATTCATAATATTCAAATATATAGAGCCATAATTCTTACTGTTACATGGATTTTGGAGGAAAATCATTTACTAACTATGCCCTCCCTCTCTATATTGATCACCCTTGACACACTTTTTCTTGTACCTATTAAACTACATAAATACATCATTCGTTTCAAAAATTACATACGAATACATAAATACGAATTATTACAAATAGCATTAATTATTTTATAAATTGTAAAGAAGTAAAGCATTTCCTTTTTTGTAATTTTGAATAACAGGTCAATTATTGTGAACTATATAATATGAAAATTCATATTTATAAATAAAGAAATTATAGTCATTTCTTAAAATATTAGAATTCTATTGAATTAACGCGTCATTTTCTTAAAAAACTTTTTCATATTTACAAAAATATTCAAAATTAAATGATCTTGAATATAAACAGCTCAATGTATGTAAGTGTGTATTTTATATTTACATGCATATACATATTTTATGAATGCAATTCAGGGAAAGAAATAAAGAGAAAAAACAAAATGGCTTTTGATTTTATTAAATGAAATTTTTCGTTTACTTTTATTATTAAAATGGTATATTTATTTATTTTATAAACTTGTTCTATTCCAAAGCATTATATCTACTTAAATTAGAATTTTAGAATAATATAAAATTGCGTACATTTAGCTTAATAATTTATTATCCTAAATATCTAAACTAAATAATAACGGTTGATTTTATATAGTTTTATGTTGACATTTCACCCGTGATTTATTTGCATAGTTGTCAATGTCAAATTTTCTCACTTTCTTTTGTCATTTTACCGTAGAGAGGCATTCGAATACTGCTTTAAATTTACTAAAATTTGACAAATATAATTGAAAATTGCATTTTCCGAGCAAATAATTTTATTTATAATTAAAAACTGTCAATTGGCGCCCAGAGAGTATAAAAATCGGTAGCTCTAGATTATTATATACTATCTATTTATGGGTGTTAAAGAAATCTTTAATTTATATCGAGCATTTAGCATTATTACAGACGCAATTTAGTAATATTCTAACTGGCATGTACAAGTATTTAAAAGCTAAAAATTCCGAATAGATCATCAAAACCGCAATTACTTGTACATAAAATTTTGACATAGCCAATGGTATCAATAAATTACATTAAATTCGCAATTTTCCGGGATTTTAAGACCAAAAACTAAAAAAAATCACCCATTATAAGAATTTATAAACTAAATATATTTAAATGTTCGCATATGCTTGAATAATCACATTAAATAAAGATTTAAAATAGAAAAAAAAAATATTTTCTAAATAATTTTTTTAAAGCTTTTTTTTTCCACATCTTTTTCTTGCTGGTCTTATTCATAGCTTTTCTATGTTTTTCTCTAAATGCTTCTTGTTTATTTACACTTTTATTAAATCATTTCGCTGTTCAGGTCAATTTAAGAAACAAATTGTTTAAACAAAAAATGTATATGAGAGAAATAAGAAAAAAAAAAAAAACAGAGAAAAAAGATCTTGTATTTATAGAAATATTAAAATTTACATGATAACTTAAACAGTTTACAGATGTACATTTATGCGCATTTACAATATTTTTTATTAATGTAGTTAAATTTATAGATAAAAATAAAGTTAGTAAATAGATTTAAGTAACATTGAATAGCATATTTTCCACGAAAATCTTAAGAGAAGCACATAAATGCGAAGCAAACGCTAGATTCGGTTTAGCAATTCAAATTGTTTTGGTAAATAACTGAAATTAATGAGGCTTATTCAAAGAATTGTGTCACATATCGAATGAATAGTGAATTAGCAGTCGTCTTATTCTAATAGCCACAAATAGTGCTGTAAGTTTAATCCGATCATGCATATTTCCTAGTCTTCTATATATTGTATCTAATCTTCTAAGTTGCATCTGAGATATTTCGAAAACTAAAGAATTAAAGAAAAAGCAGGCGTTACCGTATTCCAGTTACCAATATTATTAAATCAAATTGTTTTAGAACTTAAAATGTGGCACATAGTCAATTGTTTTGAGTTTTAAGCAAAGTTGTTGATAAAGCTAAACCTGATGTTAAGCTTTACACTTGATTTGTATTTGTGGAAGGAATTTGTGGAACAGACCAATATTAATATTAAAATTTCCGTGCAATACAATTATAAGTTCTCATCTATTAATAAAACATTTATAAAGCATAAACCTACTCAAACAGACAATATAATTTTCTAAGCTTATAAACTGTAAAATATTTTGATTTATTTAAATTTGCTTATAGCTTTTATGGGAAAAATTTTCTATTATATTTTGTTCTAACTTATTTTTTGCTGTTCTTTGTTCAACAACAAAACAATAATAAAACTTTTGTGATTTATTGATCTAGAAGTAATTGAGGAAGTTTTATTATCATGATTTTATTGCTGATATTATAGAAAAGCATATGCAAGAACATTAAACATACTTGTATATTTATGCTTATATAATACGTATATAAAAATAATCGCATATTTTCGTAACTGCTCTTAAAAAAGTTTTCATATAGGTATTTTAACTGGCTTTTTCCAACCCACAATTATATTTAGAAAAGTATTTATTGTTTTTAAATCTAAAAAATAATTGAAATCGTATAAGTGAGTTAACAGTTTTTGTAATACCAACACTTGAAAAACCATTGAAAATAAATAATATCGTGATTTATTTATAACCATGATCATCTAGCATATTTTCCCACTATAACTTCCAAAACATCATCACCTGTATACCCTGATGACAAAGTGTCAGCAATATAGCATAAAGTAACACACCACTTTTTAAGAAATGAATAATTCTTAATCAACAAAAATTTCACAGTATTTAACTGCTAAGAAATTCAACGAAAATCAAATAGCAATCACATAAATTTTCTATTGTATTCCTTTAAAAGGTAATGTTTTGTTGCAACCATCATCTTCAAAAATCTTATGTGGGAGGTAACAAAAAATATATGCATACTTTCCTATTCAAGAAGCTTTACAATATACAATATGAAATTTCTTCAGAAATAACAAGAATAATTTATAAACTATACAATAAAAATATTTAAAGTTGGCAAAAATTTAGAAATTTTAACATCAAAACATCTTTGGAAAAGAATTTTTCAACCAATTTGTGGAAATTTTGTTTGTAGTTGAGAAAACAATTTGCATTTTCCATGAAATAAGGAAACCATAAGTATGTTTTAAAAATTTCTCACAAATACCTAAATTTGTTCGACATATTCAAATGGGTGTATGTTGTACTCTACGACAAATCATAATACATATAATTGCTTCCAAATAACTATGATCCAGTATATGGCCAGTGGTTTAAATAAAACCAACATTTTTAAAATTTATGTATATGTAGATCTTACAAAGTTTTGATGAAAAATAGCTTGAAAAATGGCTTTGAACCTTGTACTGAATGGTAGCGGATTTAAACACCAACAGGTCACTATTAAAATTAATTTCAATAGTATAGCCTAATATACAATACCGCAAAATAAAAAAAAATAATATAAAACTGTCGTAATTACACCATGTTTGATATTAAATACTAGCAAAAATAAAAAAACAAAACTCAACAAGCTTCAATATTTAATATAAAGAAAAACTGCGACAGTCACTTGCCTATTTAAAACCTAATGACATACGAAACTGGCGCACGGATATCTATGACAACATGCAACAGTCCTATATTCTCGCTTGGGGTCAAGAAGAAAAAACAATATTAAAAGTTTTATTACATACAAAATCTCAATTTAATTTAAGGGAAAATTTCAATTGAAATTAAAGCATATGGTCACTTCACTTGTATCTACATATGTACATGCATACATCATACTTACAGAATCATTATTCGAATATTATACACCTTTAATAAGATAGAAGCAAAAGTAAATGTGAAAAATTAAAATTACAGAGATGGTAAACACGGGATAATAGTGCATCGTGTTCACGTAAAGGATCTATTGTGCCCCCCCCCCTCTTGGGTGCGAGGCGCGGTCCTACATCACCCGATCGATATTCACCGCTCTGATGTACTCGAGCAACTTATGAGGCGCGGAAGACCGTAACTCCGCCGCTGTTAGAGCAAAGTTCGCCAGTATTTCCCACCTCGTGCGAGCGGGAGCAACACATTCCCCCAGAAGGTGTACCGAAGTCTCCCTGTCTTCCTCATTGAACTTGCAAGCATCCCCATTTTCGTATTTCACAAAATTTGTCATCAAGATAACACACTTCTCGAATATATTTTTAAAAATAATTGATTTTCTTTAAATTTCATCTGAATTTTCGACCTTATTCTCTTAACCTTACTTATACTCTTTGAATAAGAAATCATTTACAACATATTAAATTAATATAGGTAACAAAAAAAAACAATTTGCTTAAAATTTATTCTTAACAGTCTTAACACTCCCACAAGTTATACAATCAATAATTACCGTTTTATATATTATATATGCACGAATGTATGTAAATCACATTAATAAATGGGATGCTGAAAAATGAATTTTTTATTTGTTGATAAGTGTGCTTAAAATTTTAAAAGATTTTTATAATATAAAAATTAAAAAATCTGTCATATTTTTTAATTTTTCTCAATTTTTTTTTTAATTAATTTTTTTTTTCCTCTTAAGTTTTAATCTTACCGCCGCCTTCAGAATTTCTTTCTTTTTTTTTTTTTGTTGTCAAAATTACAGCAAAACAATTCACAATCACCACAACTACAACTAATCAACCATTTCAAAGGGAAACACACACAATATACATGAAATGAAAATGAATGAATAATGACAATTTAATTTGCTCATTGTAAAAAAAGACAAATAAAAGAAAAAAAAACAGAACACCAACAAAATCACTAAAAAACAAAAGAGACAAAAAATTAAAAAATAAAAGTGTAGGAAAAAAGCTCTTCAGTTTTATTACCGCAATCTTTAAAGTGATTTTTTTTTTTTGCTTGTTTTTTTTAGTGACTCTCTAAAGTGAAATTCTTGTGTAAATCACAGAAAAAAAAACAAGTTATTGTAAAAAATTTATTAGAGAAAAGACAAAAGTTAATAACATAAGCGATTCACTTAAATTTTTTCTTTTGCCTTTAAATGGATAGTTTTATTGTCTGTCTACACGTTTAATAACTTTAGCCAATAAAAAATGTATAATATTATGATCTAAATTATACCAGACCATGAGCACTAAAAAAAAAATAATAAGTTACGATATTGTGTAATTTTCTTGAACATTCCAGTATTTTTAAAAATTTTGTAAATCATTTTTAACTAAATTCCAAAAGCTATGTGGAAATTTTAGCATACATTTGATGTACAATATATTTTTAGTAATGTCGCCAATAAATATGCAAACACGAGGAAAGTACACATATGTGCAAAAGGCAGCAACACCTAAGAAAATTTCTGAACGAAAATACTTTATTTTTTTAAAAAATTTTATAGCTCAATGCAACTATGAAATAAAGCATTAAAACCTTAATTGTCGGGAGAGCTAAAAATTATACAACTAAACCATATGTACTATGTATATGCTTGTTAGAGAATCATAACTAATATTATGAGTATTTTATATTGAATTTTATGACCATTTTTTACAAAAACTCACTTAGAAATTCTGTATTATGTATTGTATATGTTAAAATCTTATAATGAAGACAAAATTGATTGATTACACTTAAAAAATATAGTTATGGTAATAAAAAAACAATGAATAAATTAAATATGATTTTAAGTGAATTTCAAGATCAGTCAGTAGCTGAATATGTCAAAATGAAATTGCAACGAAATGTATTCGACTATAAAATAAAAATTTAATACATAAAATATTATGAATATGTGTGTATGGGTATTAGATTTATAATAAAACAATATTGAAAAGAGAAGAGGTAAAAAATAAATAAAAAATTTTTGTTATGATAAAAGTTCATTGTTATATTGGAAAAATTTGCAACAATAAAAAAAATTATTAACAGGCAACAAACAATATGCGAAAACAAAGATTATAAGAATTTTTGATCTTTTAAACTTTAAATCATAATAAATGTCAAATTTATTACAATTTATGGAATCCTAATTTGGCATTAATAAATCAAAGAGCTCATATATTAGATAAGTTTGGAAGAAATATTTTTAAGCAAATATGGAAAATGAATTCAAATGTCATAAATGTTTATTGCATACACATAAGATCGCACAACACAAAATACGATTAAATTGAATGTTGAACTAAAACAAAGAAGTTATACATACGTCATATAGAAACATAAAAACTTCATTTGTCTTTTTAAGGAAGAAATCAATTTTTTTATAACCAATTTTGACATTTTGTCTTTTATTTTTATGTTTAAATAAATTTAGTGTATATACTTATAGTTTTTTATAATAATCACGATACATTGTGAGTTCATTTTCAATAAGCTGATGAAAATTTATTTTTAAAATTTTTGAAAGAACATCTATTAAAAAAAAGTATTAGCAATCAAATTTGCACATAGCCTGACACATGTCGTTCACACCATAAACTTGTTATTTGGTTATTCAAATAAAAAATCTATAATATTCACTTGACTTTGGTACGTAAATTTAACATATTCAAATTATTTACCGAAAATAATTCGATTCAAGTTAGCAATTTATATAGGGGAACTTATTCAAGTTTTAATTTAACACTGCACGAAGTTTTAATTTAACATTGCACAATGCAAATATTGTTTACCTTATTTTGCACATTTATTCCAGCAGGGTTAACGTTTTGTATGAATAATAAATGTCAAGTCATTATTTTTAAAATTTATAAGTTTTTTTTACTTCTGTCAATGTCAAACACTTGTCAATTTACAAACGAATGTCAACTATTCTTAAAACAATGTCATTTTTTAGAGTTAAAATTCAGTTTTATATAGTTTTTTTTTACGGAAAGAAGCCAATATTAATCTTCATTAAATTAGATGGCTTCATTAGGCTGTTTCTACCTAATTCAAATTTTAATAATATTTAACAATAATTTAATTCAATTTTTTCAATTTCTTATAAACAATAATTTTTAGTAATTTAAAATAAAAAACAAAATGAAAAAAAAAAAATTTTAATATTGCGAAATTTTCATTTTTGAATTTGTTTATACTTTTAAAATTGTTTCCCAATAAATTTTCTAAGAAAAAATAAACATCAATTCACCAAATAACTAAATAAATATAACTATATAATTATATACTGGCCTAGCACATTAAGTGGCATTAACAGTTCACACCTTCATGCTATATAAACTTTTTTAAGAAAATTAGAAAAAAATTCTTTTTTTTTTTAAAATTCCAAAGTATGTTTTGCGAAAGAACTGTTCCAATTAATAAACAATTATCTTAGAACACGGATCACTACACGTCTGCATAAACACTTATATATTTTGTCTACGCATGTTTCTATATACATACAACTACTTAAATAAGTGGAAAATTAACATAAAAAAATTCATTGTGTTCTAATTTTATAATTATAGTGTAGAGTGATGTGCCTGCATCATTCTTCTTCTTCTTCCTAAAAAAACAAAAACAAAATTATTTTTAATTACAATACGAAATTTTTCTTGCTTTTTTTCTTGTTCCTCCTATATCTTTAGTTTTTACTTATTTATTTTGATTTTGTTTTGTTTTTTTTTTTTGAATTACTTAAAATTTCACTAAATAAACAACGAAAAATCAAAAAAAAAAACCATTTAGCTCAATGCCAAAGTGGTTCTTCTATTTGTTAAAATATCGAACGGAACACTTTTAATAAAACGTTGCCCAAAATATAAAAGAAGCTTTTTTTAATTTCAAAAAATAAAAAAAGAAATAGCGTCTTATGTCAAAAATTACAGTTATTTAAAAAATGAAAAAAGTGACATCTTTTGATAATTACAACAACTAATCGAGCTTGTTATCAAATTAACAAATGCATGTCAAATATGAGAAAACTAACGCATAAATTCAGATTCATGGCAAGGATTTAACGTTAATTTCTTATAAAAAATATAAAGCCAACTATTGAAATAAATTTGCATAAATATTTTATGCCTTTAAAAAGAAGAGACGCATTATTAATTTACTGGTACGATTTCACTCTTTTGTCAGAGAGCTTCTGTTTACACAATATATCACTTAATTTCTCGTATGACATTGACATAGTGCTATAATGCCAAGAGGCTACACAACTTGCGCGTTAAAAATAAGTCTATGTTACTTAGCAAAATCATTTCTATCTGGCAATACCTTTTTTGTTTTTTCACTGACCTCCATAATGTATTGCCGTAAAATTGAATTTTAGAAAAAAATATGTAATTTTAATACGCTCATATGCTTAATATTGTAACAATCTATTATAAAATTTTTTAATACAAAACTTTTTGAATAATTAAATACGCTATTAAATTTGAAAGAAAAACAAATGTATACAATATAATGCACCGCCATATTTAAATTAAATGAACAGTTTAAGGAATGTTTCGAAATAAATTTTGATTCGTTTTCAATTAATTAATTTTCATTTTAAATTTTACAAATTTTATTGTTCAATTTTGTCGAATGTATAGCTACTCCGAAATTACAATGATGCGCATGCATAAATTTTGCAATTTACTCAACCATATACATATATAATTTGTTGCAATGCTTTTCATAAAAGTATAAAAATGCATAACTGCGTAGCGTTATTCAAGGGCACAAATGGCGTCAATTGTTATGTTAACGATTTTAATTTTTAAATAAATTTTTTAAATATTTTCACGTATTTTTTCTTTTTGTTTTTAATTTGTATATGAAGTTATATAAAGAATACTTAATAAAATAAAGTACAAAAATCACTTAACAATTTCAATAAGTGTAAGTGTAGATAGAAAATTTAATTTTTTATAACCAAAGCATAGTAAAGTTACGCATACTTAATATTTTCTGGGGCATAGAAAAGTTATAAAAATTTATTAAATTAAAAAGTATAAACAACTAGATGCCGGTATTACCTTAAGGTACAGTCGTTTCGAAAATTACTTGTACATAGAAAAACCTTGAATTTTGAAGAATGTTGTCTATCTAAAATGTTGCTTTTCAAAGCTCAATTAGCAGTCTCAAGGACAGTGCCATATTCGACTTGAAACTTTAATGTCAAATGTGTTGCGAATTATTACACTCGTATTTACCTAAAAATTTTCAAAAATAATGAAACAATATTTAAGTATTCAACTTTAGGGATCCTAAACAAAAGTTATCAACGAAAACCGTCAAATTTCAGATTTCAAACAATTTGTATGTTTTGCAATACTATGCATTTTTATTTTTCAAATCATATGAGTATAAAGAAGTGAAATTCCTAAATGAGTAAGAACTTCAACAACATAAACTATAGATAAAAATGGGCAGACAGGCCTATACCATTTTCACTACTCATATTAGGTCACTTTATAACATTTATTTTTATTATTGGACTCATTTCAATATAATATCTAATATAACTTTATATATATGTATATACATATGTACCGGTAAATTTATTAAGTTGAAAACAAATAAATATAATGGTTCAATTGTCTATTTACAGAAACTTTATCACCCCCGCTGCTTGTAAAAGAAAATTGTGAAAGTATCAAACAATTGAAAATAGTTGTGAACTACTTTGAATATTTTGTACATGTATATAAGTTTGAATGTGTATGTAAATATAGTGTGTTAACATTTGTATTACCATTTTTAGTGAATAATATTTAGTTTATATTTTTTATTTTTTGATAATAATTTAAAGTATATTGTTGTTTTTTAAGAAAAATACATTAAGAAAAATTCATTTTAACGATTTGTGAAGTAGCACATTTCCTTTAAGCAATAAGAAAAAAAGAAACCATGTCCTAATTTACAGTTTTCCCTTACGTAATAAAATTTTGCAAAATTGCATACTTTTAGGAAGAATTGGAAAAAACAATGAAATTATAGAGTTCAATTTTCTTTCGTGAAAAGAAAACATTTACCGCTACTTCTTCTTAATTTTTATAGGAATTTTAAAAAGCAAACAAGAAAGCAACAATTGAAATCTCATCAATTTTATTTAAGAAGAGATTATTGAGCAAGAAAGGAAAATAGAGAATACAATCTCAGACTTCAGCAATTTACCGTGTTAGAGGAAACTTATGTTGAAATGAGTCATTTCATAGTGTCCGAATTACTATGATATGTTTCATAATTGAAGAAGTTTTTTAGCCATCTTTTTTTGTTTGATTTATTTAAAAATATTTGTGGTTTCGAAAATAAATTTTCAAAAAATGTCATTTTAAGATTTATGAGGCCTTTTGGGAATCACAACTTTTAAAAAAGATTTCTCAGCAATAAACTTATTTATGAATAACATTTCAACTTCATATCTTAAATAATGGTAAATTTTATAAGCAAACGCACGTACAGCCGCACGGATTGATGAGATCCACATGAAAGATGAAAATAACTAAACTTATTTTCAATAATTTTTAAAAATGTGCTGAATGTCAGTTATCTATTTAAAATAAAGTGAAAAAAAATTATAGAAAATTTGCATATAAATATGGTTAACATTAATAAATCAACTCTAAACTAAGTCATTTCATCTATAAATTCTTCCTTATTACAAAATTTTTTCTTCGCAAAAATAAAAAAATTTATTTTGAATAGGTTAAAAATACAATTTAAATGATTGTAATGACCTTATTAACTTAATGGAAAATACAACATTGTAAAATCTTTTACAATAAAAAAAAAAAGTTTGGTTAATAACGGTACAACAATGTACTCCTTCATTTGAAATACACATAATACAAGGTATACGTGCGTTAAAATTGAAGTAAATATTTAACCACGTTATGCACATAATATCAACTTTTTTTTATAAAAATGCATTCAAATTATCTAACATAGCGCTCTTTAATGAAAAAAAAAAATAAAAATTTAGTACATTGTATTGACTCAAAGCCATTTCGGTTCAGCGATTGTATAATCTATGATTGGAGAAATTTGAAATTTTTAACAAAGAAATCGTAACTTTTCAAACAAGTTTGCCAATCTGATTAATAAAATCAAAATTACGTTGGTAATCTAATCGTTCATTGTAAACTTTTAAAATATTAGACGCCGAATTCTACGTTTCGTCTAATCACTTGTTTTAGTGACTTTTTCATTTTCTCAATTGTCTTACTTTTTTACAGAAATTTTAATGTGAAAATTTTAGAGTATGCACATAACTTAACACTATTACATAACAAAGTGACTAGATTTCAAGTGATTTACTAAAATTTTTTTTTTGGAAAAGCGAAACAAAACCTGCTTTCTCACTTAAAAATTCATAACATTTACTCAAGCTAAATGTCATATAAGAACCTAAATACGTATATATGCGGAAACATTAAAATAAAAATAACTAAAAATTTTCCATTTTCATAAAAATAATATCGCAAGTTTTCAATCATAAACACTCATTTTTTGTATATCAAATGAATAACACACTAATATAAATGACTTTATTATTATATTGTCACTGTCAACTCAATCAACTTGACCTTGTCTCAAGTATATTTGCAGGTGTTGAAAATTTAAATTAAGCCTTATCATTGTCAATAAATTACTAATAAATATTATGTATACACTTCTATTTATATAAATAGTGATTAAATTATGTTATGTGAATAATTTCACCCTTAAAATACACAAAAACAAATTTTATTTTTTTTTTGCAAAATTGCATAATATTGATATGCTTAAAAAAAACATAGCGCACTGAGCACACCATAAAATAAAAAAAAATAAAATACTTAAGTATTTTAACGCCTTAATATCACACATACGTGATTTAAAGAAAGCAAACATATCAAATTTATACTATTTACACTAGCATAACACAACAAACACTAGCATAACACAATAATAAATAATAATAATAACCCTTATTTATCTATAGTGAAAGAATGATTGGGAAGCCCATCCTACTTAATAACTTTTAGAAAAAAAAAATGTTAAAGTGTACATTCCAGTTATAAAAAAAAAACTTGAAATTTCACGTTCCTATATTTTACTTTACAATTAATTTCTGCAAAAATGCCAAATGTACTTCTGTTTATGTATGTAGTTGTAGTTGGTTGACATAGTCGATGCGGCGTTAAGTACAGGTGGCCTATCAAAGCCATCTGTTTCTTTTGTGGAATCTATTTGAATTTCCGATGCCAATCTTCGAAATCTCGTTCAGCTTCGTCACGCTTTATTACTGTTTATAGTACAAGTTTGTCTTAAGTATGAGTAAGTATTATTTGTCAATTGTCTGATTCACCTTTTAATTCAATTAGGCAATCATTTGATTCATCTTTCTCTATTGTTTACAAAAATGTCTATCTAATGTCAGTATTTCGACCATGCCAATGATTTTCAATGTTTTTTCATTTAAATATAACAGCAAAATAGAATTTCAATTAGTATTTATAACTTATTAAATACCTCTTACAATACTGCTCTCTAGTATGTCGCAATACCGTTCTATGTTTTTAATATTTTTATTATTACACCTATTTACAATGTCAGGCAACACTAAAATTTTGATTTGTCAATTAAAAAAATATTTTCTCATAAATTATTATGGTGCAATCTATAATTTATTTACCCATGTAAAATATTTTTTTTTTTTTCGAAATATGTGAACACAAATTCTATTTTAGGTGATTGCATAAATGTTTTGATTCGCAATTTTTAATCGATTGCGAAATTTTCAAAGCCACTCTTTATATTTAATCAACATAATTTTATACCATTTTTTTTTGCAATAACAAACAAATTTTTTTTATTTTTCATAACATTTGATTAGATAAAAAATTTTTAAAGAAATCAAAATCATGCGATGGAAATTCTTTCTATTAAGGTGAACAATAATTAATTAAACGTAGAAGAGTTCAACGAATAAAGTAGTCTAAACGACAAATCAAATTTCAGTCATATTGGCCAAATCGAACAGAGCCGCCTGGATTAAAGGAAGTAGATATGCTAAGCAGACTACCATAAATGAATTGCTAATAATTAAGCATATTTATTCGTTGGTTTTCGTTATATTCAATAATTTTAAGATTCAACGACTCTTGGGCTAATGAATATTTTTGTGTCATGTTTTAATACTCAAAATTCTCATTAGCAATGTCAGTGTCATTTTTCTATAATCAATAAAATATCTGGTTGAATTTTGAAATATAGAAATAGAAATGTCTCTTTTTATTCATTAATGTCAAAAATTTCACGTTTTCTAAAATTTTTAAGTGATTCAATGACAATTGACAATGTATAGTGAAATGTTGTAAATTAAACACTTTAATCACCCATAACAATTTCAAATTAGAAATAAATTCAGACATAAAATTTCTAAAGTACTTTAAATGGCATTTATTCAAAAGTCAAATTAATTAAATAATGATTGTTTTATTTTATTAAAGTCTTCATGATTCATTAAAATTATTTGTCTCATTAAGATTTTTATTTTCAATTTTAACAATTAAATTAAATAGCTCATATGTATGTTCAGCTCTATACAAAATATATGATGTACATATGACGTATAAAATTTGTGGGCAAAAGTTGCACGAGATATCTTTAGACTGACATCTGGGAAGACAGAAAGAAAAATCTTATCATTTCTGAAAAAAGAAAACATTATTTCGTCTAATTTATTTTCCGAATAACATATTTGAACAATTACATTCTCATATGTATTGTATAACGTACATATACACACATGTTCCTACACATGAACAAATTAATGTAATTAATTTCATTTAATTATTTAATTAATTTTTAAAATAATTCATAATCTAATTTTAGATAATGGCATTGAACTTTGAGGAAAAAAATTTCACTATTGCAACATTGCCAATTTATTTATTCTCTATACAGGTAAATGAGAATTTTTTTTTATAAAATAGAGAAAGACAAATATATAATACGTATGACACCGAAGTACAATATTTTCTCTTTCTTTCATACGAACATATTGTTCAAGTAGCATGATAAATTTTAATTAATTTGTTTTTTTTTTTCTATAAAAGATTCTCCCACATATCATAAATGTGTGCATACAAACAAATTTATTAAATTTAAAAAAAAAATTTTTGAACCTTTAAAAAATTCTACACTTTAAAATTTTTATTTTAGAGTTCCCAAAAATAAAAAATATTTCATCCGTTTCACTATACAAAATTTTCTTTATAGAAAGATCAAAGTGGTGAGACCGCGACAAAATGAAAATAAAAAGAAAAAAAAAATTAATTTCTTTATTTAATTTTCTTTTTTTTTTTGTTTGTTGTTGTTAAGTTAACGGAAAATATTAACCAGGTGGCATAAATATAGTGAGGTGTTTTCTTTTTTAGACGTTTAGGTCAGACAGCGACATCACCTTTTAATTTAATTTAAAATTATATTTCAATTGAATAAAAATATAAAAATTATTTGAAAAATTTACAAAATGCATTAAAGGAACAAAAAAATAAAGTTTGTGATAGGATTTTGTTGATTTGATGTAATACAGGCTACATAAAATATTATTTGTTCGAAAATAATATTGAAATTAAAAACTAAACCCATCAGTACTAGTGAAATTGTTTGAAAGCTTTGCTCGGGCGCCAGTTTCCCCACAGTAAAATGACAAACCAAACAGAGTTAAGTGCTACACCATGAAAACTCTAACGAATACGCGCAAAGAATCAAAATTAAAAACCCAAAAAACTAAACAGAAAACTACTTAAAACCACCCTTTAGTTTTAAAACACATTTTAACAATGAACAAATTACTAGAATAATAACCATAGCGCTGAAACATGCCAGGCTGCAGACAATTATTGAATTTAAATGAGATTTTTTTATCTAGATTTTAATTTTCTGCATTTAATGTGCATGACATTACAAAACGTTATATGAAATTAATTTAGAATGAAAAAAAAACAAACAAATTTTATTTTAATTATTTAAAATCTAAAAAATTAAATAAAATATTGAAAAATTGGCAAAAATTCACACGAGTTTACAAAATCAAGTGATATTTCTGTTATCGAATGGGAGGTGGCGGTGGTAATGGTATTGCTGCAAATAATTTTCTATATAATGTAAGAGATAGAAATTTTTTTTTATTTTAAAATAAATAAAAAAAATTTCAATTATTTTGTTTAAAAAAATTTTTTTTGATAATTTTTGCAAATCAAATTTAGGTAGAGAATTTTTCAGAACAAAAAAATGAAATAAATATTTTTAAATTGCACATTTTTTGAATAATGTTTAGAATAAAGTTTAAGAATATTTTTCTTCTAAGAAAATAAAGGAAATTATTTGTGTACTCAATCATAATAATTTAACAATAGATGGCGTACTTTCATTTGCTGACACATTAAAAAATTAGTTGATAAAGTAGAATCCAACCACATAAACTGGCCACAACTATAAAACTGCTACTGACAACTCCATATTAAAAAATTAAATTTATTCCTCGCATTTGTTGCTAATTTTGAAAATATTTTTAACCTTTATACAAATAAATACGGTATTATTTAAAAAACACATTAAAAACCGTCAGACACATTAATTTGTTTGACAACACTTAAAAAATTTTAATTGTGTCAGAAAGGTCAAAGTTCAATCTTATAAACATATATATAATAAAAACTGAAATAATTTTAAATTAATTTAATATATGAATCCCGCAATATTTAGTCACACACATTTATTTTAATAATAAAAACTGAAATAATTTAATTATAATTACGTTCTTCCTTAATTATTATAGCTTAAAAAATTAAATATATCTTATAATTTTAAATAAAATTTTATTTTTCAACATGTACAGTATTTTTCAAACTGTCATTCTAAATGTAGATGGCAATAAAACATTCCCCAATGTAGTGCCATCTACATTTACTATTGCCTGTTTATTCTGTATATACAATATCGTAAGATTTACATTAAAAATTAACAGATTGGTATGCAAAAACAGTAACAAATCGCAAACATTTAACATGTACCAGTTGAGAATTATTAATTGGGAATTGTCTTAAGAATAAAATTTCAAATTAATAATTTCAATACCATTTACATTATTATTTTTATTTCCATTTTTGCCATTCAATAAGCAATTAATAATGTAATCAAACGAACAGACTGTCTACATTTTATTGAAATGAATTCAAAATGCAAAAATATTGTAATTGTATTTATTATTTAAAAAAAAAATTATTGAATATTTAATCAAGATTTGTGTGTGATTAAAACAACTTTGAATTTGTTCAAAATGTAAATTATATGAATTTTACATGAAATCAATGAATATTGCCATTGTTCAGAAAAAAATTACACTAAAAATAATTTTTTTTTTGTAAATTCTCGTAAAGCAAAAAAAAATTTATTGAATCATAAATGTACGTACTTAAAATTTTGACAGTTTAATTAATAAATTTAAACCAATTTATATTTATATATATATATACATATACGCATAAGTAAAAACGCATATTCGCCCCCAAGCGATAACCTGATGAAAATCGCCAGAATAAATAATAATTTTTATTATATCATAATTTTTGTTCTTGTATAAATTTTGTTTTTAATTCTTTCGTATTACAGATTGTCGATTTATTTCACGCTATTATAAAAGTTATTGGTTTTTTTTTTTTTTAAATTTTATTAAATGAAAGTTTTAAATAAAATTTTTAAAAACACGTAGTAATTGCCTAAAATTTTCCATCTCGCTATGAGTCTCGTTAAAATTTTACGTCAAAATAAACTGTCATTTCCATCAAAGAATCTTTAACAACACTATTAACCTTCCGATTTTTTTAAAGCGATTATAAAGTAAAAGAAAATTCGCACTTATATTTCTCGCTTTATAAAGTTACTCTATACAAATCAAAAAAATTTGTCATCTGTTTTCGCTACTTGCCACTACCCCTCTAGGTGCTGTCGGTAACAACAATAACCGTTGTTTTCTCAATATAACTGACGTCTTTTACTCACCTATTTAATGTATAAATCAATAAATACATGTCATAAACATAGTACATACTTGCATACATACATATATGTTTTCGTTATATACTTTTATTTTGAACTGTCTCTCAAAAATTTAACCATTTTGTTTTATTTAAATATGACATTCTATATAAAGCAAAATTGATATTATTTCATTATCAAAATAAAATTTGATTGAATTTTCTATTCACGTCATAATATTATATTGATTATGAGTTTGTTTATACGTATAAATAATACTAAATGGCGCCAGTACATATGACATGATCATGATAAAATAATGTTTACGACTCAAATATTATCAAGTGTTTCAAAACTTTCTTTAAAAAATTTAAAAACAATTTACAAAAAAATTATATTGAAAAGGTTAATTATAGCATGAATGCAAATAGTAAATTAAACATGGCCGGAAGTCTAAGAAAGCTTCTTTACCAAAATTGATTCCAAATTATTAAATTTTCAGTATGTATACCGGTATATGTCAAAGAACATGATATATAAAACACTTATGTATCACTCAACATTTCGAACGAACTTGTCCAATATACAAAACAAATACACAAAAATTACGTCAAAATTTGTTGTCAAAAATAAAATGGAATATTAAATTTTACAATACAATTATTATTGCATAATTTTAATTATTATCATATGTAACGTCAAAATATAGCACTGATTTCCTTCAATTTCAAAAATTTCTTCTTTTTACATCATAAAATGACAACCATTCAAAGATAAAAATTTTGGCAGATGTTGCAGATTTCCATTTTCTTTGCGAATAATATGTGCCATATACAACCAGTATTTCCAAATTAATTATTTCTCTTCCCCGATTATCTTCCCAATTATAACCATAATCATACATAATATATCGACCTAATTAATTTTACGAGTATTCTGCTATAATAATGTTCAAGTATAATGCACGTATACTCATATAATATAAAAAAGTATTCGTACATTTATAATGTGGAAAGTGATTTTAAAGGAAAAACTGTTTATCTGCCTCTCATATACATACACATACAATATACAAAGTACAAATAAATGTAATGCAAATTGATTTTAATAAATCTTTTACGTAAACTCATCAATAGCATTTTATTTTTCTGTTGTACAATGTTCCAACAACCAGATGAGCAATATATGTACATAACATATGTATATAGCCCAACAATCACGTTATATGGTGTAAGGAAAACGTAAAACGAAGTGTGTAAAAACGAATGAATAAAAAATAATAAGAAATAATGTAAATCCTATAAAAGTCCGACAAAAATTATGACGAATATCATGTGTTCGGATGTTATTTTTGCACAATTTTTATATTATTGTGAATTTTTGGCACCAGAGGAGCAAACAAAAAATAAAAATAATATTATTTACTTTTTTTTTTATTCTTCTTATATTTTTAATATTTTTTTTTTGTATTTATACCCGTATTTATTGATAATTTAAAAAATAAAAAGAAAAATTGTATTGGCATTGGTATTGGCTTTAAAAGACCAAAATTTTTTTATTGCTCAATTTTTCATTTCTTTTACGGATTCAATGTACGGATAGCCTCCTTAAAATATTCTGAAAATCTAACTTTAACTTTTAATAGATTCTTATACTCGTAACTTTATGTTAGTTTTTCTTCATTCGTAATTTTTTTTTTTACAAATATTCAAAATTTAAAACTTAATCAAATGTTTTTTTTTCCTTTATAGCTATTTTTTCATGAAATAAATTTTTATAATATTAAAAATCATTTTGAGAATTAACGAACTAGAAAAAAATTATTACAGAATACACGTGGTGTTCACATCATTAAATTTGAAAATTAAAATTTCAAGAAAAATTTTGATATTTTGTTTGACATAAGATCAATATTGAACGCGAAATGAATGTATACCGTTACAGTTACAATGCTATACTTGCAGTTATAATTTAATATCTAATTAAAAGGTAACACTTGCGATTATTAACATACCACTGCAACAACACAAAACTAATGCAAAAATAAATACATTTAATATTTACAAATAAATTGTTTCATTCGTCAACCTTAGTGGAAAGCGGACATTGTCAATATTTTGACAGATACTTCCTTATTTTTGTTTTTCCGTCAATTATCATGTCATTTAAGTTGAAAACAGGAGCGGCGAAATGTAAAAATTCACATAATATATGAATGAGACTGGCCAGAACGAAGCGAAATTACCACCGCGGATTTTTCTGGCACAAAATATTACACAGTTGCTTTCACTGTTTGGCTGTTATTTTAGGCTAACGACGGAAATACGTAACAGTATACGTCATATTAATACAGTATGACATAAGAACAAGACCATTTTACAATGTCAAATTCC
Organism: Condylostylus longicornis; assembly: GCF_029603195.1. Taxonomy (NCBI): domain Eukaryota; kingdom Metazoa; phylum Arthropoda; class Insecta; order Diptera; family Dolichopodidae; genus Condylostylus; species Condylostylus longicornis. Next base: position 6,847,496 of record NW_026577982.1, read on the forward strand.
TGGATGTCAAAATCAGATTAAAATATTCAATATCAGATTAAAATATTCGAAGAGGATTTAATTTTTCAAATCCATAACGAAATTGTAATTGATTTGTATCAAAATACTTTATATATCCAACCATTACTATAGTTTGGGTATCCAACCGATTATTAACTATAAATTCGTATTTATAGTTTTCGGTTGGGTATCCAACCGAAAACTATAAAATGGTAGTCACGTCAGCCCAAAAATTATGCCGTTATTGAATATTTGATTAATATGATTACATTATCACAATATTTCCAAGCTTCTCTCTACATGAAACCAATCAATAATTTGGATCACGATTTTATAAAAAAAAAATATTTACTATAATTTTCTATATTTAAATAGTGCAAATATTCGAATTTCATTTAGAATCAAAATAAATTTATATAAGTAGTTAACTTGTATTTATTTTTAGATTTTCTTTTGCTATACTAAAATTTCAAAATATAATAAAAATTCTTTTTTAATAATTTCAAATTCCAAAAAAAAAAACAAGAAAAAACTATTTTTAGCTATTTTTAGTTCACGTATACAAGATTATTCAAAATAAAAAAAAAGAATCTAATTATTATCATTTTGCGCTAATTTTTCTCCAAAAATAAAAATAATTTCTATTTCATTTTGAGAATAAAAAATAGCAGATTCCGATATACAAGAAGAAAATATTAGATTCATGGAATTTTTTGATTTTTATTAATATAATTTTATATTTTAATGGACTTATAAATAAGATCCAATTATATTTCTTCCATATTATTAATATACATATATATATAATAATATACACATACATATTATGTTTTATAAAAAACGCAAAAAAACTCAGAAATTTTATTTGTTTTTAAGCTGTCATTTGAAAAGAAAATTAATAAATCTTAAGAGAAATTCTTTTCTTCTCGTCGTTTCGTATCCTTCACTTAATTTGATTTTATTATAAATTTTTTTTTGTTTTTGGCATAATTATTTTGACATTTTTAATGATTTAAAACTTTGCATCATAAAAAACTAATATAGTACAAATTTTGACAATGACACAATAAATAATGATAATTCCATTTGACAGTTATTATCTTACTATTTACGTACACTTCCGTAATCAATTAAAATGCCCTCTATAATAAAATAAAAAAAAGCATAGAAGAGAAAAGAAATAAAGGCTATAGGAGAGGGAGACAGTATTTTATTTTGGATTAGAATTTTAAATTTCAAAAATTAAAAATCTATTTAAGTATTGCAGATTTTCTAAAAATTTTCATTTTCAATCATAAAGCAAAAACAATTTCAATTAAAAATTCATTTTAATTTTTCACTTTTTAAATTCTTTTTTTCTTTTTAACTTTTTTATTGAAAATGTATTAATTAATTATAATACTTTCAATTTCAATTTATTGATTGAAAAAAAAAATAAGAAATAGTGTAGAAATTAGAACATTAAAATTTCATTAATCTTGACAGATTCTTTCATAAATTATTATTAATCTTTTAAAGTATTTGACAGTTTCCGCATTTTCTAACCTAAAATACACAAATGTACATGTATGTATTGATAAATGTATTTACATGAGAAGGTAATGAACTCAAAATAAAAATAAAATAGAGAAAATTAAGAGGAAGAAAATTAAGTTAAAAAAATTTTCTCTTATCAAAAAATTATTTTGAAAATTTTCTAAATTTACTCAGAATGACAGAATTTATTTAGAAAGCATAAAAATGTCTACATATGTGTACAAGTTAATTTACAAGGATTTTTTTTTATTTTTATTAAAATTTTCTTTTTAAAATTTAATAGTGCATACCCCATAGTCCGTCGTTATGATATTCCGTCTTCAGTTTCTTGACCGAACTTTATATTTTTTTACAAATTAGATAAAGTTTTGAAAATTTCAATAAAAATTATCAGCATTTGAATAAAAATTTAAAGAACTTGCCAACAAAACGTAAATTTAGTTTTAATGAAACTTGTAAAAATGTATCGGCACACTGCATTGCCACCTATTACAATATAATCTTAACAGTTGAAAAGTACACATTTATTTCAATAGGGGGCTTAAGTATTTTTATACTAAAACATTATATTTAATATAAATTTCATTCGAAACTGGATCCCAACAAAATTTTATTAGCTAAACGAACCTTCCAAATTTATATTATTTGACAAACTGCAACCAAAGGACCTATTAATATAACCAAAAAACTGCTACAAACGAAAATAATTAAACATAAAATTCTTCATCTTATTTTTCTTTTTAAAAAAATTGAATTGACTTAAAAACTAATCTCTATATCTTACTACAAATAAATTTGAAAGAATTATAGCCTCTTTTTTCCTCTTTTTCTATTTAAAATCAACTCCTTTTTTTATTTATTTAGTACACACATTAATTGTTGATGCTCATGTTCATGATCTTATGATTTTTATTTATATAATTTTTGTTTTTCCTAATCGCTTATCGCTTATTAACAAGTTGTTAAAACTAGTGAACGCTATCTAATTTAAAGAGATTTATCGCATTTAAATTGAATTCCTATACCACAATTTTAATCCTTAAAATTAATAAGAAATTACTTTATGATCGAGTTCTTTAATATGTTTTGACATTATCTGACGTATCATAAGTTTACTACTTTTTTACATTATTAGCTTATACATATATATTACATACATTTGTATATATAGATAACATTAATGCAAACGATTCTTGACACCTAAGATTTTGCTTTATGATTTTACAATTTCGTATAATTTAATTTTAATTAGAAATAGTTTTGTTTTTGCATTGAACTTGTTGAAAAGATTTAAATAATGAGAATTATACTGCAATTTAAATATGGACAAAGGAAAAACAACTGCAGAGACGTAATCGGTTTTGTTAAGTTAATTAACCTAATTTTTCTTCTATATTTTCTTGTTAGATTTTAATGAACGTTATGTTATTCGAATAAGGTTTGACTCAACTAAATTCTTCAAGCAAATAGAATAACGTAAATTAAAAATTTAATAAAATATTCCAAAAGTTTGATTTTTCTTTTGACTTCGAATTAAATGTCAAAAATTGTTAAGAGAAACAATAACGTTCGACGATCTCATCTCTATCTCAAACGACATTTAAAAAAATTTAAATGTCATTTTATTCCCGCATTTTGCAGTACCTGAGTTTCCACGCGTATGCTAAATTTCTTTCAACTCTCAACTACAAAATTATGTTTAATTTACGATTTATTTAATGGATTTTAACTTTTAATAATTATTATCTGTCCCAATAATCTTTCAATATTTTTCTAGAATTTCAACAAATAACAAATCAATTAAATATTATAATTAGATGCAAATTGAAAAAAACTACCTTAAATCAAAAATAATTATGATTTGCCATGCTCTTGCATATCTATCTTACTTCTTTCCTTCTTTCAATACACAAGATAAAGAATAATATATTAATAATATCAAAAATACAAATAAGTTTATAATAAATAAATAAAAATCAATTAAAAATGAATGCATATTTTTTTATGCGTTCACTTAATCCTTATAAAAAAAATCAAATTAAACTACAAAGAAAAAAAAATTAATTCAAGTACAAAAAAAAAAAACAAAATAAGACAACTAAATTCCTTTTATTAAACGTCAATACACAACGTTATAAGTTTTAACTAAAGTAATGCTAAAAGTCAACCGACTTTTTATGTTCAATTATGCATACTACATAATAAAAAATACATATGTTGGCAATAATTTATATTGACTTCAATTAAAACTTGAAATAAACGCGATCAATTGTGATCGACCGATAACAAACAAATTCCATTAAAAAAATTGTATTGATTCTACACAAAACCAATGTAAAATAATAAAAAAAAATTAATATTAAAATCTTGGAACAAAAATGTAAGAATAAGTAGATACAAAAAAAGAAAAAAAAATAGTATGTTTAATACACGGCATCATTTTAATTATATTTTGAAATTTTATGATAAGAACGAATAAAAATGACAGATACGTGAGCGTTCGCGTGTGTTTTAATGTCATTGCTCATATAAGGATTTTTTTTTATTCTTATATTCTAATTTTAACATATTTTTTTTACAAATGTAATGTTTTAAAACAGTAACAGGTATAATAAAATTTATTGAGCATATGTGGTACGTTAATAACTTCGAGATCGACAAAATAATTGTTTAGAGCCATAATTGAGAGTTTATTGTAGAATCTATCAAAACTAAGTTTTACTATGATTCGAAAATTTAGAATTCAATTTTTGGAAATCCCTTCAATATGAAACATAAATTATACATAACGAATTAAAATCGTCCTGCTCAATTTATTTCCGAAACGGCAGCACGAAATTTTTAATTTCAAGCCACATACTAAGTACCGTCCGCATTAATACCTTCTCTTACTAATTAATTTATGTCTGTTCTTATAACTTTTCATACTATATTGGCGTCTTTGACATATCGCTCCTAAATAAAATATTTTCCATTGCTGATTTTTTTAACAATTTCGTTCTATAATATATTGAAGTCGTATATAGTTTTTAAAATTTTGTTTAATTTTTAATTTTAGACATAAATTATGTGTAACATCTACTGAATATATACATTAATTCAAGATCGGTGGACTTGATCATTAGGTTTTCAATTTTTGTTATTCCTAAATTTATTACAGATTTTCAGTTACAAAACGAACCCATAGAAAAATAATTTAAAAATTTCTATCAAATTACTTTTTCTATAAAAGTTGATTTTTTACATGATGTCTCAGAAATGCCGTGACCATAAGAGTAGCAAATTAACCAATACGAAATTTGGAAAGAGAATAACACTTTTTGTTTAGGTTCACTAATTATTTTAAAGTGTCAACTCAAGTGAATAATTTAAAACAATCTTAAAAATAACAAAAAAATTATATTTAAAGAAAACTAACCTGAATAGTATTAACCATGCACTTGATTTTAAAAGCAGTCAATGTCCCAAAAACATTTCATGCAAGCACAATTTATCTTCAAAATAAATCATTCAGAAACCCAAAATTGAGTCAAGTTTTATTAAACTTTCACTGGACACCGTGTCATTTCTTAGTACTGTAACTCTTCTGTAATAATCTAAAAGTAAAAAAAAATAAAGGCGTAAAATTAAGAGAATTGAGCGTATAAAAAAACAATTTGTTGCATCTATAAATTTACAAATTATGATATTCAAAAGTGCGTAAAAGCGTCTATTTACTATATAGTCTTCTTCTATATGTTCGTATATATGTTCGTATATAAAACAAAAACAAATATGTATAAAAATTATCAAGATTATATAGAAAGGCCGAAATCCAATAAAATAAGATGCATTGAAAATTATTTGAAAACTTCAATTGAACAAATACAGGTAAAAAATCGTACTACATAGAGGAAATGCATAATAGGTGAATTCTTAAGCGTTTGTTTTTTAGTTTAATTTATGGTTGCCATATAGTTTCTTACCATAATTTCGTCCAAATATTGGCCACGACTACTTTTCTGACAGTATTTTCGAAAGCCCCAAATTGACACATTTCTTCTGCAACCCCTTCTTTACACATTTTCTCCACAATATCAGAAGCATACTATTATTTTCTTAAACTTTATATGATATTCGACGTTAATACAAGTAAAAAATTCACACAAAGGAAATCACCCAAAAATATCAAATTATATATCATCTCCGCGTCTTAATAAGACGTCCAAAACATATTCTTATACTACTTGCTTTATATTTGCTAATTAAATATTTGAAAGAATTGTTCGGGCGCCAGTGTTCCCACGTTGAAATAAACATTTAAGTCCGAAACGCATAATACATTGCTATTTATTAAAAATTAATATCTCGGGAGCGCTGTTCGGGCGCCAGTCCTTTGTCATTTTGGCGTTATCAACACAAATTAACAAATATCGCGTATCAAAAAAGAAAGTATCGAAAGCAAAAAAGCAAATCACCCTTTATTATAAAATAAACTTTTAAGTTGACACCATACATTTTATTAACACAAAATTGAAGCAAGAAATTGAAACATCTATTAAATGAATTGTAACGATGTAAAAATTATCATAAACTAAGAAGAAAAACATTTTATAAGAAAATTTAGAATAAAAGAAAAATCTACATTCTTATGTCAAATTCGATATAATATGAAATGGGCGAACATATTTTGTACGTAGCGAACGACAAGAAATTAATTTAACGCCTTCTGAAGATGTGCCCATTCTTTTATTCTGCAGCATTTTCGACTCTTTCTTATTTTTTTTCTTCTTCCTTTACAATTTTATCATATTTTTTTTTTTATTATAATTTTTCGATGTTCACAACTTGTTTTTCCTTATTTTCTTGTTTTTTTTTTTATGTTTTCCAACCTTTAACTTTAAAAAGAGCGAAAAATAAGAAAAACAAAAGATGCGTAACAAAAAGACGCGCCGGACAACTCAGGTAAATGTGAATAATTAGGTTTAATTAGGCGTTGTAAATTTATGTTCGTGTCTCTTGTATTACAATGTAATTTGACACTCAATTTAATTTTTTTTTTTCTTTCTATTTATTGTTATTGCTATTAATTTTATTAGTAATATGACGACGTTTAATTTATTGGAAAAAATTAAAATTGAAAGTTTTTCATTTGTTAAGAATTTGTTTTTTTTTTTATTTTGTTTGAAAAATATTAATTTTAAGATTCGTGTAAATATTAAATAAATCTTAAATAGAAATGAAAGAATATGAAAAATTAAAAGCATTAAAAGAAAAATTCAAGAATCTCACAGTAGGTGCTTGATTTTTCATTTTTTAGAGGGCAACTAAGAAATTAATCTTCATCTAAAATTGTATATTTCATTTCAAGGGTAAAATATTTTGCCAATCTAAATAATAAATTTAAACTAGTTGAGTTCAATTTAAAATAAAACAGAAGAAAAGAAAATAATCTCCATTACCAAAATTTACCTCTATAGTATCGGATTTGGTTAACGTTAGCGAGTCTCGAATAAAGGAAAAGAAAATAATTCCAAAATTTGTTTCGTCATTATTTTAGAAAAATATATTTGATTCCGTCAATCTGATTCTCTAGATCTGAGACATTAATGTTTCTAAGATTTTGAAAATTACATTTTATGAAAAATAGAACGCGATGTTCTTAGTGTTGCCACTTGACATATAAAAACCATGGTATTATGCAGTTGAATTAGACTGATCGCTTAGTTAAACTTTGTTTTGAGACTTAAATAATCGCTTGTTGTTGTAAATTCGATTTCACAAATCTAGTAACATTTTAAAAATGACCACAATCAAAGTAGTCAAAGTAACAGTAATTTTGTTTCTGAAAATGTTACAATGTAGTTGAGCACGAATAATAAAAAAATTTTTAACATATTAGAATTTCATAATTTATAGTACGTTCGTAAAATTATGAACAATAAATTTGCAAATTTGTACAAAACCAAAAAAAAAATATTTCCAAAATTTTTTAATTTTTTCAGTATTTCCGCTCTAATAAATAAACTAAAAACACATCTCAATATTGGTTGTAATACAAAAGAAATTTAAAAAAACAAAAACAATTCAATTGATTTTCCAAAAATTTTGAGTTTTGCAAATAAAATTTTTTCCTATTTTTAATTTCCTGCTAATAAAAATTTTCTTATAATTTTTTTTTCACAACAAATCGGAAGTTAAACATGTGAAAAAGAAAAAACGTAAATAATTTTTCCAAGCTACAAATTTTTTTACGCGTCTTCATACAAAAAAAATTTGTTGCATGTTGGTGGTGGAAAAAAAACATCAGAAAACACCAAAAAAAAAAAACATACAAACAACTTGCTTTCATGATCTCTTCCATTCCTCGAATATTCTGTTTGATCTTCTCTCAGTAATGGAGTAAATATGGTAAGTCTATTAAAAGAAAAACTACTGTGTGAAATGTTAAGAACATTATAGTTTATTTGTTTTGCAATAAAAACGAACTGTTCTCTTCCATATTATGTAGACCGCATTTCAATACTACGCTCAATTGTTTATAAAACAATTTGTCTTTTTTAAAGAAAGAATAATAATAGTTTTTATTTTTAAATAAGAAATTATTTAGAAAAGAAACGAACAAAAAATCATAATACACTTTTAAAATCATGAAAAGTAAAACATAAATTTAATAGTGTGATGGCGGCGCGCACATTATCAAAGCAAAATGAGTATACAATTTAATTCAATAGAACTTAACAATAACGGCCTCTTGTTGCTGTATATATAGGTGATCTTTATCTATTAAATGACTTATCTTTTATCCAATTTTAATAAAGTACTTTATTCAACTGTTGTTAATAAATCCCATTTTTTATTTGTATGTACTGTTTAAGTGAAAGATTTTAAAGAAACTTTTGATAGAGTGTGCTAAAATCAACAAAAGGAATTTATGCTTGTATACATAGGAATAAAATATCATAATTGCTGAGTAAGTGATGAAAATTTTCTCTTCATATAATTATTTGATATTATTTGAAGTGTAGAAGAGAACATTAAAAAAAAATATTCAAACATTTACAATATAATTAAAAAAATATTCTTGTGAGAAAATGAATAATGTATATAAAGTCTTTGTTTAAAACAACGTTTTGTAAGTGGGACGCGACATGCGACACACTTTTGCCAAAACAAAAATTATTGCATATATTTTAAGTTTGCAGTGGGGATAAAAACATTTGTATTCTTAACAACGCTGCAAAATCTCTAAAAACAAATTTTACCATTAGTTGTGACTTGACTGAGTGTGTGAGTAAAAATTTTAATCTGAAATTGTTTTCAATTTGTCAATCACAAAATCAAAATTATTTAAATTTTCTAAGTTCCGGCAAAAAATGGTCTATGTGGTTTGTATGTAAGTACTAGTGAATTGACAACAGGGAATATTGAAAATTTTGTGATACTTCGTTTAACAACATGTAAAGCTTTTACATCAAAAAAGTTTCCAATTTACAAACATAGGAGAAGAATGGGAAGTAACATCGCCCAAAAAATACAAAATGTACAGTGACTCAATACCATTTTCGATTCTTCAATTCGAAGTGTCCAATGTTGGAACTAAAAAAATATTTTTATTGTTTTTGACGCTTTATACAAACATCAATTACACATGTATGTATAAAAAACAAACGGATATTACCTTAAGTACAATTTTTGTATGCCGCAGTTAAATTTCATGTAAATTTTCTAATAATAATTTTATGTGAATGTTAATTATATAAAATGTTTACAAAATAATTAAACACTCACAACCATATAAACGTCAACCACATTATATGAACTTAAAATTAAATATTAAAATAAAAATCATTCTAGCTGATCTGAAATTATTCTAGCTATAATTGATGATTTCTAACGAATTTTTATTAAACATAATAAAAATTTTGCATAGTTTCTCTTAAGAAAAATAAATTTTTAAAATAAAGAACAAATAACCCATTTTTTTCTTGATAAATAAAAAAGAAAAACACAAGCCCACCTCCTCCATAAAAATTTAATAATTTTTAAAAATCATACTCAATTTTTCATATATATGAAGCATGAATCATTTCACCTTATAATTTTCAAAAATTTTTATAAAATAAATAAAAAAACTTAAATTTTTTTTTTAATCAACAATCAACATTCGTACATTTTAGTATTTTTTTCATATTATTTGAAATTATTAGCGTTGGAGGAAATTTCATTTTATTTTCAAAAATTTTCAATTGTTTACCTTTGATTCTAAGAATATTTTTTTGTTTTCTCAAAATTTTAATATAAACAACATTAACCAGATGATCTGGATGTGTGATGATAGAAATTATGTTAGCATTGAAGATACGTTTTATATATATTTTTATATTAAGAAATAAAAAATCCTTAAAATATACAAAGGTAAAATTGGTTGTCTACTTATACTGAAACCGAGGTACTTACATCAATTTTGAAATCGAAGATTTTAATAGAAGTGTTTCTTGACTCATGCATTAAATAATTCTATAACTCTTTATTAAGGATTTGATTTTATAACAACCATGGCGAACACTTATGATTCGACTTTGTTACCAAAAAATTTACAATTAATTAAGAGTTTTTATTAATTTTTATTAAATTAATTAAGAGCAAATTTTATTTGCACACAATCTGCAAAAGCTGGTGTTATGACAAAGTAGTTATGTATTCGACGCTAACGTCATGAATTCCAGTTTTTGCTGCTAACACAAATTATTTTATGTTACGAATATTTTACAAAAACTAATTGTGAAAAATGACTGATTTGGATGTAGAAAAGAAAAACAGGTAAAAAAAGAGATTTTTACTTATAAATAACAAAATATCAGCTGACAAGAGTTACTACGGACATATGACTGTCAGTTGCAAATAAAAGTGATGAACACGATCATCAAATTAATGTTTTTCTGGAAAATACCAACCTTATTGTGGAAAGTTTTATGTCTTCACACCAACCCTTATGTATGTAGTGTGTTGTACTAAAATTTACAGATCTATAGTTTAATATTTCATAAATTTGACGTCCAAAAAATTATTAGAAACTAGTAGAGGTATTAATTATTAGAAACGTGCTCATATATTATTCCACCATCCGGTAGCGAATAGACCTTTAGTAAACATTACTACACATGCAGTTGATGATTTTTCTGCGTGGAATTATACAAGAAGCCATTATATATACTTTATATTTGAATTTGAATTTATATGCAATGCAAAAATTCCAAATTTACAACATTTCTGCGTTTTTCTTTATACTTGATAGTCAACAAAAAATCACCCATTATGACCGAAATTTTGTTATTTCTTAACATTTTTGCTTAATTATGAATCATTATAAAATTTATTATAATATATAGGAATTAATACTTAAATGATAAACTATATGTAATTTTAAAAAATTTTTATTAGTGGCACGTGCTGCATTAATTTACACAAATTTCCTATATATTCAAAATAAATAATTGTCTGTGACTGATAAAATAAACTAATATTTTCTCTAAAATACATTCATATACATATATAGATATATATACATATATTTACATATTAAATAAATTAAAATAAATTATTAAAATATTTCAAAATTTTCAATAATTTCTCCATATAGTTTTATCGCATTATGACGTATACACATTTAAATAAAATATTATTGATTTTGTATTGGGAAAAAAAATCATGAAAATCATCTCAATAAATCTGTTCTTTTTTATATTAAAATCAATAAAGTTTTAATTTTAATTTATTTATTTCAAATGTATATTATTTATTTGCTGAATTTTCATTTATGTATACAGTACAAGTTAAAATTATAAGGCTATGTTGAACATATTTATTTCAACTCTTCTCTATCGCCTCATCGTTCACGTTAATAAGCGTTAACATTATGCAAAGTTCGTTAAAAATATAAAAAATAATCAAAATTAATAAATTTGTCAAAATTTTTTGGAGTTGAATGCAAATATTGTAATACATTGCAAATATTTCGAAAATGCAAATATGTACACTATATATTATTTACTATTGACCAAATAACATGAAGTTTTGGACCAGTAATAGCATGATCTAAAGCCAAAATTACTTAAACTGTTTTATTATTTCAATGAAATGAACTGGTCTCGCAACGTTAAAAGTTTAGCCCCTACCTGTATGCAAATTTATATTTTTATTAATTTATGAAAATATAGTTAAAGAACCAGCATGATTATGGCCTAAAGTCAAAAGAACTTGAATTGTTTTAAATATTTCAACGAAATCACGTGATCTTTCAGTTTTCCAATCTTAAATTTTTTTCAACCCCTACTGATATGCAAAAATTATATTTTTGTTAATTTTTGAAAGTATCGTTAAATTGCTTACAAAAAGATAAATTCCAAAAACTTTTTTTAATTTCTTTAATTATATTGTGACACTACCGTGTAAGAAGAATTCCATTTAATACTGTGTAATCGTACAGTGTAACATTTATGTACTTGCCGTTTGGTTGTCTGGTCTGGTCTATTTAATATACAAAAAAAATTAATTGATAATGCATAACGAAAATCTTACCCAGCTCTTAAATTTAATTAAAATTTTTTTCCACATACTTTCTACTATAATTTATAATACTTTATTAATTGAAAAGTAATCTTTATAATTTATTTTTCCCTGTTTTCTAATTTGAAAATTCACGTTGTATGTGTGTGAAATGTGCATTTAATTTATTTTGTAAATTAAGTTATTAAGTAAGAATATTAATGTGTAATTTTTTTTATTTTTTGTATTTTCAGATTTTAAAGGAAAAAATTAAAAACCAAAATACCATGAAAAATAATTTTTTATTATACGAAGTGAAAATTGATAGAAATTGCAACATTCAAATACCAAAATTATTTTGAAGTATTACGAGGAGTAAATCGGTAAAAGTTGCAAGAATTATGGAAATATATTTAGAAAATTTCATTAATTCATTTATAATTTTCCAAAAATTTAAATTCAAATCATTTGAAAAAGTCAAAAACTATTTATAAAAATATTAAAAATTTTAATAGTAAACTTTATACACCACTTTATTTTCATATTGTTATTTATCGCTTACATTACGCGTTCCAATAATACTTAAAAAATTTCTATTTGAAAAGAAAAATCAAACTAAAAAAAATTCTATTAAAAAACATCGAATTCATTTTCTAAAACTGAACTAAAATTAAAGTAAAAATTAAAAAAAAAAACAAATACACATATTTTAATAATCAAATGTCATTATTAAAAATGACAGAAAAGTGTCATAATTGTAACGGTAGAATAAATTTTAGGTCAATAGATAAAAGTAAAAAAATCAAAACAACAACAGCAACAATAAAAATGTCATCAGAATTTAAAATAAAACATAAAAATTCAAAATATTTACCATCACTGTCAGTAATAACAGCAGCATTACCATCACCATTTATAGAAATGGAAAGAAATTATACTGAAAAATTAATGACAACAGCGACAGCTACAACAACAACAGTGACAGTATTACCAACAATAAGAACAAGAAGAGATCCACATGAAATAATAAAATCAAAAATAATATCAAATAGAAGAACGTCCATTAAATATTTACATTTGATATCATTAATAACATTATTTTTAGTTTTAAATATAAATTTGATCTCATCAGTTGATGGAAGAAGGCTATCATCAGCATCATTGTCATCATTACAATCATATTCTACGACACAATCTACGCTATCAACGTCATCGGCATCAACATCATCATCAGTATCAGCAACATCATTGAATGCAGAGGAAATTAAAAAAATTATTTTACGTAAGTGTGGTTTTAGAACGTGATTTTTTTCCCTATATAATTCATATTTTTCCAACATAAAAAAAAATTTTCTTTTTAAATGGAAAATTTCTAAAAAGTTTTCCATTGCATACACTTATGTATTTGTGTGTATGTTTGTATATTTTTAGAAATGATTTTTTCTTAAAAAGATTTTCCAAAAATTTTCAATTTTTTTTTTATATTTTGTATTTATGCTCATTACAATTTTATGACCTGTAAAAGGTGATTTTCTTCATTTATTATTTTTGAATTATGACTTATTTATTATTTTTCTTTCATTTTTTGTTTTTATTTAAAATTATATATTTAGTTTTTTTCTGAAGTTGCTTGTCTTATATAAGAAATTTAAACAAATATTTCATTATAGTTGAATTTTTTAAATTAAATTTCTAAAAACTTTATTTTATTAGAATGAAGTTTTAATGAACTTTAAATTATTCTATGAACTGTGAAATTAAATTTTTTAGAACAATCTTAATCGTATTTGGGTAACATAAGTGTAGAAATTGCGATATAGAATAACCACGTACAATGTATTTATAGCCTATGAGAAATACCGAAATATTCAAATAAAATCTACAATTGAGCTTTTAATATGAATTACTACATTAAGCTACTAAAACAAATTATTGTATTGAATTTAATAATTTAATAATTGCATTTTGAAATTTAAATATTATATTTTATCATTTTGTATTAATATTATAGCCCCAATTTCTCAACCGTAATTTACTTAAAAATACTATTGGCATGCTCTTCCGGTATATAGACAAAGCTGAAACAGCAAATTCTATTAGATGTTGTAAAAAATCTGAAATCCTCTAGTTATTCTTAAAGTAATGAATGAAGTAATAAAGCCTCTATAGTAATGCCTAAATATCAGGCACAGAAATGCATAGACAAACCGACATCTCACTAAAAATATTTTTGTTTACGATTCTCTCAAAAATAACGAAATAAATTTCCAGGAAAACCCGATACCTTGTATGTAATGCGGTCAATAAAAAAATTGCATAATTTAGAATTTTAAGAACTATAAGTATATTTATAAAATAAATAAATTTGGCCTAAAAATATTTTTGTATTCACGATATTTTAAAAAACCGAAAAAAAAAACAAATTAATTAAAAATATTAGAAAAATATTTTGCAGAATTTTTAATGTTTTTTTTTTCGTTATCTCTAAATAAACATTTACGAATTATAAATTTAATTTTAAATGAATATTTGCGCGTTCTCATAATTTTTTTTACTCTAGTTTTATTTAAACCCAATCCAAAAATATATTTTTTGAAAATGCTAATGGGATGCTTCTTCTAAATTGCATTCATTAATTTCTATATCGATCGGGTTTTTTTTTTCTATTTTTATTATTGATTGGTTTGCTTCAATGAATATGCAAAAAAGAAATAAAATTTTTTTCTAATTTTGTAAAAATTATTTTTAGTCTTATTTTACAATGTTGAACTCCAAAAATCAATTGAAATGAAATTCCAAATTTTATTTCTGTTCTTGTTTCCTATACGAGTTTTTTTTGTATTTTATAATTTTTATTTTTAGAAATTTTCATAAATTTGTTAAATATTATTGTGAAAATATTAAATTATAGCGAACTGGTCATATATTTTATTTTTCATAAAATATGAAAAATTTGATACGAGTACAAAAATTGATATTCGATTTGGAACGTTTATCGTCATATAGTTAAGACATAGTTAAACAAAGTTTCCGAACATTTTTAATTTATTATTACTACTACTCGGCAACACTTGTGAAAATTAATTTCTGAACAAAAAAAAAAATTTTTTTTTCTTAGAAACATTTTGAAAATGTTGCTGAACTTTTAAGATATTTCTATTTTAAATTATAACATTCTATTGTTAACATTCTTTTGATGGATATATGGATAGGTCATATACATATCAGATCTTACATAGGCACCAACATAAAATAGAAAACACTTGCACAGAACTATCGCTATAATAGAGAATATTCGCAGTATTAAATCTAATAGCAAATTGGGCAGCTTCTGATTGCGTGCTAATTACAAAAATTTGATTTTTTTTTCCGAAAAGGTTAAATTCGATTAGATTATAATGTGAATACAGTTTCATACTACTTTTAATTTCTTAAAGCAAGTTTATAGCCACCAAGTAGATTGGTTACACCTATGTATATATGATATGTTAAGTGCAACCAGTGGATTATGTCTTGGAACAACTTAATTGAATGTAAAGTTTATACTTTATTACTACTTTTCCTTAAACTAATCTACAATCAGTTCCTATTTCCTAAAAGTTCATTACATAACAAATACAAAATTTGCGCCATTTCCATATTGAGTATTAAAGTTTTAATTTATTAATATTGTAGCAAATCTACTATATTTGTACAAATTTGATTACATACGGTAAGTCTTTCATTGTATGTAAGTGCAAACTCACTTTATTCCATTTTTAATTAAATAACAATTTTTTTTTTCAATTTACTTTTTATTAGTATATGTACATGTACTTTCTTTATCATTAAATTTGAGAAACACTTAATTTTTACAAAGTGTATAAAATAAGTGGCTCTTGAACAAAGTTAAGAGCATACTTTTTAAACTCTTTTCATTCACGTCTTTGTAAAATTTTATTTTGTTGCATATATAGGCTTTGCAATTCTGTTTATTCTAAAAAAGAGCACATATACTCGTATATCTGCCATTATCCTCGAATACTATTAAAATCATAAAATTTTTATATATATATAGCCGCATATAATATGTAGGCATTTACAGCTGGCGTCCAAATATACACATATGAAAACATAAATGAATTTGAATTGTATTTAAATGAATTTCTTTTCTTCATTATTTTGAATTTTACGATACAAATTTATTTTTAAAACAAATATTATTACATTTTTATATTTTATAGTGTATATACATTATGTAATTATGTAATTATATTTACATTTAGTTTAAAATGTAATTTTTCTAATTATCATAAATGCAATTTTCATTTTCTTTTTGACTTATCATAAAAAATAAATTTCATTTCTAACTCTTAATGTAAAATTTTAAGTAAAAGAATTCGAGGTTATCATTTTAGTTTGCATTCGCAATTTATTTGCGTGCATTTGAATGAAATTTGTATACATAGAGTTCATTTTAAATATTATAGAATTATGAACATATTATGAACATATTATAATTTATAACACATAAAGCTAATGCACGCTCAAATATGCTTACATATTTTTAAAAATTACTGCAAATATTGGCTATAGTTCAATGTCAATTAAATAAATCGATGCGCGCTTATATGAAAATTTCATTGTCAACTATTGTACAGTTAAATTGTGAATAATAAAGGTCAATTGTTCTGTCGATACCCCTTACCTAAATAACCTTATGTTGCCTCTCTATGAAAATAGACGCCTATATATACTAACAAATTTGATATCATTACGTTTGTTTGTGTGTATATATTTATATTATATTTATTCACCAATTTGAGTTGTTATATTACTTCGCCTGCGCTTGGATTTAGGGAAAATATTAGAAATTTAAGATATTTTGAACTTTTTGATATTCATCACCACGCTATCGATTACAGCAAAAATGCGCCACTAACGAGAATATTGCAACTGTTCGTGATTTTATTCTTCAGTTAGCAAAGTAATCTATATTGCCAGGCTATACTCTCTTCGGTATCGCTAAGTAACTGACAGTCGCGCAGTGTAACCAAGTCATATCTTTATGCTGTATGGTATGATTGCTAGCGTTTGGCTTTAAGAGTAAGAGTATTTTGTAAATGGAATGCTGTACTGAATGGAAATCCTGATAAATAAGAGCAAAAGCTAACTGATAATATTTTGCAAAAAGAACTTGTCGTATATTTTCCGTACAAGAACTAAATAGCCATCTATCGAAGCAAATGTGCACAACTGCTTCTCTCAATTACCTATTTCTTTATATAGACTCGCACCGGTATAATGATATTATATATTTTATTCCAATTAACTTTTTATACTATAATCCTAAAAAGAAGATTTACTTCAATCGCAGTGTTATACAGAAAATATCTTAAATATTTTCACAATTATTCACACAAACCATCACAATTATTTTTCAAAATAAAGAAATGTAATAGCAAATCAACACTAACATGTATAGTGTCCATTAATTCCGCAACATAGTAATCATATTCCACTCAATATTCCGTTATGATATACACTATGTATATTATGCAGTATACCAACAGTATATGTAATAGATATCATTAATGGCATGTGCTAAGTAATTTGATGATAACTATAAAACCAAATTGAAAGTATAAAAAATGAGTACAAAGCATCATAAATACCATGTAAATAGATATGCGCATACATACATACATCTATAAGTACATATAATTGAAAAAAAGTATTTTTTAATTAAGAGATTATGTTGAGATTTAATTCTAGTCAGTCATAAATGAATAATGAACTGAAAACAATTTTTTTTATCATTATGTTAATTATAATCCAAGATCATCATCGCATATCATAGTATGTACATTGCATACCACCACTTAACGAGTATATACTGTGAAAACAAAAATAGTTCTTGTTTTATAATAAATTAAAAATTAAAAGAGGGTGAAGTGGCAATTTAGAAAAAAAGTTTTTCTTTTA
The DNA here is from genome assembly GCF_029603195.1 of Condylostylus longicornis. NCBI lineage: Eukaryota > Metazoa > Arthropoda > Insecta > Diptera > Dolichopodidae > Condylostylus > Condylostylus longicornis. The sequence goes on from NW_026577982.1 coordinate 6,865,523, forward strand.
ATTCCCACATTCCATTCTCTCTTTTTATACATAAAAAAATTGAACACTTGGTTTTTTTTTAATTAAACTTCTTCAATGGCAGAAACAATCTTCTGTAAGCCACAATAAGTTTTTCTGCCCCATTCATTTTCAATTCAATATTGAAATTGTTTGTTTCACAAATGAATAACTCAAGGTGCTTCTCAACACAAGTTAATTTGTTAAAATGTCTGCGAAATAAAAATATCAAACTTAAACAAACTCTCTTATTCAACCCAATTCATAGTTATAGCGTCTGCGCTCGCTCTTGCGTTTGCTCATACGCGTTAACCTCTTCATTTTCAACTTTTGCAAAACTATTATCGTAATTATATAAGAAATTAATAATCTTGATTTCAGAACAATTCATACCACCTCATCAATTTAATTAAACCTTGATACAAATTATTACGTAACTTAACCTGACTGATGCTAATACTATTCCATATCACGAATATCTTAACTTATAAGCACATAAAAAACAAAATGATATTATGCTAAATTGTATTGCATCATAAAAAAAATGAACTTTTAAGCTTTCTTTCCATTAATTTTGTACTTGCTTCACAAGCATTTCTCATTAAAATATTTAAAATTTTTTATCATTTTCCATATCTTTTCAACATTTGACATAAGTATGCAGTACGAAATTCTGTGGGCGATGTCATTCTTAAAAAAAAAATTAATTTCTTTTATTAATATCCATATTTTACTTCATTTTCTAAATGAAATTAAAATTGTTACGTCAACAAATATGTAAAACATTGATAATAATATGACAAGAAATAAAAAATTAAATAACATTATATAGTGTGTTTTGTATGCTACCTTAAATTTACTGTATATGCATGTATAGGGTTGCCAATATTCAGGGGGACCAGGGAAAATTGTACACTTATGTACCGCAATAGTAATTTATCCAACGCTCTAATGAGGTTGGGTGGTAGTATTACATACTGGATAGTGCTGCCTTCGGATGACACTATAAGAGGATGAACGTTAAAATTGATCGGTTCTATCTGGAGCAAAACGAAACGGTATCTAATACCCGAGTACGAGATAATAGTTTAGTTCGGACAGTGGCTTTGTTACATTGCTGGACATATCTCAGAACGGATGCTATGAAAATTTATCAAAAATTCAGATAATAAACACACGTAATTGAAAATGTGAACCACAAAAGATCTTGCGGTTAGAGAAGTCAATTCGGATTTCAATCAACAAGAAAAAATACCCAAATATGAGTAGTTTTTATCGTCAAAATTGCGAATTGCCGCCGTATATACCAAGATTTTCTTTAAATATTGGCAACTCTTAAAATACAATAATAAAACGCATTAAAAATATAATGCACGCGTTGTTTTTCCACATTTTATTAATTTAAAATCTAATCAAATTGGACTTAAATAGTTTTGAATCATAAAGGAAGAATGCAAACACAAAAAAAAACACATAAAAACAACAAAAAAATTAACATAATAAAAACTTAACCTCAACATAAATTAAATTAAAAAAAAAAACAAGACAAAATAAAAAAAGATTTTAACAATGAATTCCATTTCATGATTTTGCTACTTCATTTTTAGTGTTGTTGTTTTGATAAATGGCAGCCTATAGTAGATTATTGAAGAAAATTAAAAAAAAAAAAATCAAGATAATTATAACAAAACCGGCCGGGTTTTTTTTAAATGAGAAAAGCAATGAGATAAATGCGTTTAGATTTGTTACAGATTTATTTATCATTTGTTCCGTCGTCAAAGCTTTTACGTAATTCAGTTCCATGTCAAATCCATAATGTACTCATTTAACTTTTTATTTTTTGATTTTTGTTTTTCTTATTTCCATAAGAATGTTTAAATTTTCATTTTTCCCGAAACAAACAAATGCTGTGCCGTGTGTGTTTGTTTGTATATTCTTATTTTTCGTGTGTGTGTTTTGAATTGTGGGCGAATGAACTGAACGTGTTATAAAAGAGTAGATAATAGCTGTTGATATGCTTTTTAAATTGTTATATTGTGTGTGTAAGTTTTTTTTTACAATATTTTCGTTGTTTTTCGTTCATTATTTATGAACATTTCATAATATTACATACAAATTTTATTTTAAATAAAAAAACATTTTAATATTTTTTTATTTTTTTTTTTTGGGTTTACGTCGAATTTTCTAATAATTTTCTTTGTTTTTTTCTCATATTTTTGCTAAACAAAAAAAAATTGCGCGTTTAACTAATTTTTTGTTTTAATTTTTTTTTAATTTTTCCGAGCTATACGCATATAAATTGGTTCAGAGAATGTAGAAAAATATTGAGAATTAAAATATCTACAATTTTTTACCGACCGCTTTGCATATAACAATAAGGGAGGTTAGGTGATGAAACCAATTTTTGCATATGGAGTTTGGCTAAAACTGGCCCTTTTTCCATAGCAAGGCCAGTGCGGGTCGATTTTACATTTTCGCGCAAATAAAAAGAAATAATCAACTAATTCAAGTTTTTAAAACAATGAACTTATAAATTTTTTTGGAAAGATCAGGGCTCGAATGCCAATTATACATATTTTAATATTTCTATACAGAATTAATAATTGATGAAATTTCTTAATAAAGGAGTTGTGTTTGCTATCACAACCAACTGGCGAATTTTTCAGGCAATTCAATTTACACAAAACGAAACTCTGCTAACGGTCAAATTTACATTTTTCTAGATATGTTAACTAAAACCACACACACGCCTTTAAAATTTGATATTTAAAAGCCATTTTCATAATCTACTGTAACACTTTCGTTAAACTAGACAATACACATTGCGGTCAATTATTTGCTGACCACATCAGATTTTTTTCACTGTAAGTGCCTCTTATATGTTCCACTATTTTCTAAGATATTTAGTTTAAATATATTTCGCTCACGAATACTTTTCAACAAATTAACTCTTCAAAATTATGTTGTTTAGAGCTCAAAAATTATAATAAATATCTTTTGTTGCAATAACAATTTGTCAAAACATAAATTAATCCTATACAGTCTGTATAGAAGCAGCAACATAATCAACATAGGAGAACAGATTTTTTTTTTTTCAAATATTTTTAGGAAAAAAAAACAATTCTTTTTGTTTTTAAAATGAAAAATTTGATTTTCAACAATCAAGAAAAATTTAAATTTGTAATAGGTAGTGTCCTCCATTGGGTCATTCAATAAATTGTTTTTAATTCTCCCATTATTAAATTTGGGACATTTTTCAAAGTTTTCGTAAAAAAAAAAATTTTTTTTTCACTCTTTCCTAATTGAAAAATATTTTTTCAATATCAAATGAAAATAGATATTATATTGAAAATTTTGAAAATGTGATAAAATCTATTAAATAAAATTTCGCACCCTTAATTGAAGACTAATATTACAAAAAAATCTCATGCTCTTAAATTCCTAAAAACAGAAAATCTGCGTAATTGCGTTAAAAATCTCACTTAATTTAAAGTAATATTCAATTTAATTTCGGTATGTATATATGTGTGAATAGGTTTTCAAAAGCATAATACAAGTAAAATGCAAATATTTTTTACTTCATTTGGGGCTTACATTCAAAACAACTAATCTCAAAATATAACTGAAAGGGATTAATTTCATCCGAGTTCATTGTAATCAAATTAATTTTATTAACTTTTAATTCAATATTCAAAAATATTTAAAGGTGGACACACATAAAATGTTTAATAATATTAAATTTTCAATAGAATTTTGATTCATAGGAATCGCATATCAAATGTATAAAATATAGCCTATACAGTAATTAGAACTGAAAATTAGTTATGGTTTGTAAATTATAATGAACGTAGGCATACTGTAAATCGAATTACAAAATTTTTTTCCCGGAAACATTCATATACATGCACACATACATAGGTGCATATACATAATCTTTATGTATATATATATATCTAAAATTCGATTTTATATAATGTTTAAACAATATTTTATTATTTCATTAAAAATTGAACGCTATACACATACATATGTATAGATGTCTGTTCAAATTATCAAAATAGTAATTATCAAAACATAAGTGTATTAAGTATGCAACATGATTACATTAGATTAAAAAAAAACCTACGAGTGAACGGATCAAAGGGAACGACTTTTTATTACTTTTTTATTTTTCATTTGATTTTTATACAATTTTTATGCAAATTTTCTTTCAATGCTAATAAAAAAATTAAAATTAAAAATAAAAATGAAGAAGAACAAAAAATTATGGATTTTTATTTTCCGGAATAAATGAATTATCTAATAATTTTTAGTGTTTTATGAATATAAATCAATAAAAAAAATTGTGATGTGAACAGTATACATGACCGACCGAATGTATATTTGCCAAAAAATTTATCGGCTTAATCAACTCGTTTTGTGGAATTGATAAAAATTTAAAACCGCAACTTAGTAAAGATAGAAACGTACCACATCAGCTTATATATTCATCAGGTTCGCACATTATAAACTCAACTAACCTGTATAAGTCTATTTTTTTTCGAACCAAATTGTTGATTAACTTTGGTATGAATACAATACCTTCCTTACTGAATGTGCTTATATACGGTCAGTATGAAACAAGTTGTGCCAATAAATATTTTAAATATGTATGTATATTTTTGCTATATGTAGAGCAGAATAGTAAAACTATTTAGAATTGGAGTAGGTATGTATTCATATTTTCTTAGATAACTTTACAATTTTCGATAAAATATTTGGTTGATTTCCGAAATGTTAAAAATATGAAAAATTCATATTAGGAACACCATGTACCTACACATACATACATGTATATGGGTAGATGCATAGCTATAAAAATGAGAAATGTACAACAGTGTAGGTGCGTATACGTGGTGCTGCTACTAATATATGCTTGTAAATTTTTAATAATTTTGTTTTTGTTTTTTTGCCATTTTTAAAACCTTAACTTTTAGACGGAAATCGCAAATCTAAAAACGTAAACGTTTATTAAACGTGTACACAATAATCTAACTATAGTACAATAAAAGCTATCAGTTCAGATCAATTCGATTCGTTAAAAAGCAATATGTGCATAATCGTGTTTATTATAAAACGCTATACACTTTATCTTACGTATTCACAGTAAATATTCATATACGCTTCCCAAATTCTCTAATATGATACGCCGCGCTGTACGTTTACTGTTTGTTTTCATTTTTGCTACAACATTCACAAAAACATACGCACATATATTATAAATGTATTCGTTATAATGTTAAAATGTTTACAAAATATAAAAATAAATATAAAAATTACAAAATTTTAAGTATAGAAAGGAGTAAAATTCATTTTCTGCATTATTTAATATTGGTAAATATGTATGTATGTATACAACTATGTAGTTTATGTGTATATAGTACACATTCAGTAGCAGCTAACTTTAGCTATAGCTAGCTGATTTTTTATTTCTTTTCCTTTTTTTTTTTTTAATTTTTTGATTCATTTAATTTCGAAATGCGTTTCGGAAGAACTCAATTAATATACAATACGCATGTGAGTTAGAAGATTTTTTCTTTCTTTTTTTTTTACATTTCAAATTCAAAGTTATTCTTTTAGTCGATTCAGAAAAGAAAAGAAGAAAAATAACAAACATGATAATAATAATAAAAGAAAAGAAGTTAATAATAATGTTGTTCGCATTCTAATTGAACCCAATTGACCTTTTCGACAAAAAAAAAAAATGAAAAAGAAACTCAACAAAATTAACAAATGAATTTAATGTTGTACACACTTTAAATACAAGTGCAAAGCTTGTATACAAGTACACCGATAATTAATGTCAAATAAGTATGTACATTATAATTTTTGATATTGTAGCCGCTTTTGTTGTTTATTTGTTTATTGAAGATAAATAAAAAAAAAAGAATAAGTAAGATTTAATCGAATACTCTACTCGGATATTGTTCTACTCCAACTTTACAAATTGGTTATAGCCTAAATATACATATGAGTTCATTAAGCTTTAATCCATTTAGCAAAATTGTAGGAATATTTGGTATATGAAAACTTTTTACTCAAACTCTGCTCAAACATACTTAATTAAGCATTAAAAGTACGCATTCGCTCCGTTTTCCAAACTCTGATTCTTCTTCGATCTACAAAATGGTTTACCGTGATAATAAAATTATGCTTGAAAATCTAAAAACGTATAAATATTAATTATAGTATTTAAAACAACAATTTAACTTTTACTAAAATTTAAATTTTCCTGTAGATGTAAGTAGGTATCCATACACCACCTTTGGCTTACCTAATTTTAATTTGTTTGGGATATCAGTTTCAATTACAAACTTATCAACGTACACTTCAGAATTATTTGCTTAATTTCCATTTCAAAACGGACTTATCCATTAAAGTTATCAGATTAGATTTTATGTGACTAAATTTAATCACATAATCCTATTCTATTATAATTAATTAACACCGTTTTCAACAAATGAGTTTCCAAATAACTTCTTTATTACTCTTTTCTTAATATTTTTGAATAAATTTTCTTACCACTTTGAATAAAATCAAAAAAATTTAAATCTTTAGATTATTTTCAAATAACAAAATTATTAAACTTTTCAATTTCTGTATCAATTTAATCAAGATAAAATTATAAAAAATTAAAAAAATCAATTAAGATCTGTTTCTAATTTGTGGTAGGTAAAAAATATCTCACGTAATCATAAGCACCTACTATGTTATTAGGAAAAATAAATATTTTGTCTGAATTAATTTTATTTATATTTTTCAATATTTGTTAAGCTTGGTTGCCAGATATAGCTGGGGAATGAATTCATCTAGAAATATAATATGCAATATGTATATGTATGTATAATATCTACATACATAATATGTATTACAAAAATGTGTTGACCTAACCCAACATTATTCTTATTTAAAAATCTAATCTAAAGGTTAATGAGTTCGTTTTCCTTTTACGTTTTTCGATTTAAAAATTTATGAAATGTTAATAAATTTTAAATCAAAATAAACTTGGGCATTTTCAATTTCGAAATTCATATGGTCAATTTTTTGAATATGGAAAACAAAATCAAAGCATCTGCGTTAATTATAAGTTCTCAATAAGTGAGCACAGGTATGTATGTATAGGTACACCACAAGTTCATTTGTAAATTATATTGATATTCTTGTTAGCTTTGGTTTAATTAATTATGCATTAATCATTTAGAAAAGAATATTATTAAAAGAAATCATAATGTCTTACCTTGATATTAAGCTAGGTAAATAGATAGCAAAACCCTATTTAACCATTTCCGTACTTGCAACTCATGTAATTTTTCTATACACATAGTATATAGTATATAAGTACATATTATATACGTAAGTATATAAGCATATCTGTTTCCAATTCCCGTAACAAATTTTTAATTTCTCTAAAAAGCAATTAAAAAATCGTAAAAATAAAGTAAAATTTTTGCAAAAATGTTAATTAATTTTCAAAAATTTAAATATTATACTTACAAAATTAAATAAATAAAACAATTAAACTTACAAAAGTAAATTTATTCACCAATTCCCAAAGATATCAAGAATTTTAAAAAAATACGAAGCCTGAAGAAGCCGCGCACAAAATACTAATTTGGTTAAAAGTTTGACAATATGATTGTTAATTTTTTTTACATGTGAGTTGCACGAGCAATTTTTCAATTTGGCAGAATTATAGTACAAAAGAGGCACGTCGTTTTTGTCTCTTGGCGCATGAAACGATTGGTCAGTTTCTCTCCTTTATAAGATAATTGAACTCTTGTATATAAACTTATAATATTGATATCTCGTATATATCTTCCTGCGTAGTGGTATGATTGACTTTGATTTTTTCAAATTAGGACAAGATGTTTTTTTATTGTGGAATATTTCAGAACTTCAAATAACAAATTTGTTGAATTATAAAAATTAATTAACATTTTTATTATTTTATTCGTTATTTATAAATAACTTACCTTTTTTTGCAAAAATTCACAAAATTTTCAATAATTTCGATCCCTCGGGATTTTTTCATATTATAAATTCCTTCGTATTCATAAATCAACTAAAGCGGACCGAAACTCAATTTATATAATCAAATTATTAAATAACTTAAAATAAAAATGACATAAAAATTTGTAAAAAGTTGATGAAACATAAAATTCAATAAAAAAAATTCAGTATTTATTCACATAAATTTTGTAGCCATTCACAATGGGACATTTTTAAATTAAAAACTATAGAGTTTTTATAATACAAAAATATTTATAAAAAAAAATATGCGACCATAAACATGTGTAGGTGCACAAAATGTTCATGTATTTAAACTGGCACAAACATAAAAAAAAGCTATGAAAATAACACAAAATCAAGAAAAAATTTAAATATAAAAGTCAAATGCCTGCATAACAATGACAATCCCATCATGTTCATCACCATCATCATGCCGAGCATTATCACCATTGTATTTATGTTTTCACATTTAAATAAAACAGAAAAAAAATTAAATTCATTTGCACTTGACATGGCCATTCGTATTAAAACAAAAAGCACAAAACTCCTTTTATATAAAAACCAAAAAAAAACCAATGTAAGAAAAAAGAAATCCTTTGAAAGAAAAAAAAACCTCAGAAATAAAATAAATACAAAAAATTAATTTGACAAATCCCTCATGAAAATGTCAAGAGGTTAAAAACTTTTCATTTTCGTTTTCTTCTATTTTTTTCTTTTTTGTGTATTTCAAATATTTAACAATTTTTGACATTTTTTTCCGTTTTGATATTGCGTATGGGTTTGGTTCATAATAGTGCTGTTTTTATTTCAAATCAAGAACAAAAAGGAAATTTAAAATTTTCTGTATATTGTCTTAGAAAATCAAGTCTCACATTTTTAATTGATTTTTGTCATTATTTTTGATTCATCACTTAAAATTAACAATTTTAGTTTGTAAGATGCATATGAAATTAATGATAAATAGAGAAATCAATTTCAAATTAAATGGGATTCGTAATGTTATGCAATTATGAAGTGTCAGTTTGAGGTACATATGTATTTCTAACGTACATTAGTTCAATAAAGTAATATGCGTTCAAGATTTATTAAAAGTTTTGAAGCTAAATAACATATATTTCCTTGGTAAAACATGTCAATTGTAATATAAAATTCTCAGTATTCTCTAAATATTACGCAAGATGTAGACACTTTTCGACCATTTTTGACGTTTCATCATACTCTAAAATAATAACATAGTGGTTACATAAACCTCTGATTAATCAATTTGAATTGGTTGGAAGAAATCTTTCAACAATTTTATAGGGAAGAATTATACATATGTAGCTACTATACATATGTACATATGTATATACATATATACTTACATATTTTTACCTAGATGCTACTGATTTAATTAAACCCTTAAATAAAACTCGTTCACAGACGTTCCATTTCTTTTATTACATATTATTTTTTTGTATGTGACTAGACATTCTGACGATTCAATTCAATCTTTTGGTAATAGTTTTCGTTTTTCATATTTTTAGTTTGTTTTCGTCTTCTTGTGCTTTTGTTTTACTTCGATTTTCCCTTTCAATTTAAATTGAATTAATTAAAGTTGACAAAAAAACAAAAATTAAAATAAAAAAATTCACAAAAAAAATTTAAAGCAAAAGACAAGTTTATTTTTATTCGGATTTCAGATTTTATGTTCCCTGTGCTGCAGAAAAAACAATGAAATGATCAGTTATAGTGGAAAACAAAAAAAAAATGCTTTCCAATTCCCATTTTTGACACAGGATTTTATACAAGTATGTGAACTACATGATGGCGACAATAGTGCAACAACTCAAAAAATATCGTTTACTAGTAAAATATAACAAACAGTTTTGTAAACTTTATAGTTTTGTACAGTACGTTTTTTTCCTATTTTGGACAAAAATTCTATTTTCTAAGTTCTAGATCTAGATTATTTTCGAAGACAGTGATTTAGTATTGTAGTAAAACTGAAATTGAGACTAATAAATCGCAATTGTTGGTTGAATTCGTGACCCAATTGCAAGAAACAAGGATACCTTATAAATCAAAAAGACTATAGAACGGTGCGGGAAAGTTACGCGACATGATTTTATAATTTCTTCTTTTAATTTATTTCCTTTTTTTTCTTGGTAACAAAATTTTAAATGTCCAAAGAGGATGTTCTTATAAATGCACAATTTATTATAAATTTTCTTCAAGGGAAGACAAGCCTCTTTTTTCTGCTCCTCATTGTAGATTTTCAGATATTATTACGAATATGGCATGGTTTCAAAATGATGAGAATTGAATTCAAAAAATTATAAAAACAAAAAGCAGAAGAGTTAAACCAATCTGGAATAAAAATGACAATAATTTTTTATTTCTTCTGCTTTTTTTTCTCCAATTTAGAAACATTGTATTAATTCTGATGATGATTTAAAGAATTTTTGATAATGAAATTTTTTGTACATGTTTTATATATATATATGTATGATGCCTGCATACATAAGTATGTATATATTTTATTCTCCCCTTATGTATAAGAAATTTTCGTACATATTATATGTAAAAGCCAAAAACTAAAATTTTAAATCATGAATATCATTGGATTTTCATGGTATTTTTAATGAGATAATTAAGAAAGAATTTTATTTTGTTTTTCGTATATTGTATTTAATTAAAATTTCGAATGAATTAAAAAAATTTTTTGAGGTAAATTTATGTGATATATACAAAACTAATGAAAAATGTTCATTTAAAATCAAAATGAATAGAAATCCTCAAATTTCAATTTAAAATTCCCAAAATGGGAAAATAATTACCTGACGATTTAGAATTCTTTTTTTTTTTTAGAATGAATTGCTTGGATGACATATTAGATTTTGAGTTTTAATTAAAAAATCTAAAAAAAAACTATATTCCGAATTTGTGGTAAACTTTTGTGTATACATCCATATGCATGCAATATGTATTTATGTGCATATGGTTATGAATCTGTTGATTTTTTAATTGTTTCAGAAATTAAAAAATTTTAAATTTTTATTTTTATTATTTTATTAAATTTTTTGAAAAATGTGTTTAATTTGAAGAAATACTGAATATATATATTTGTATATAATATGTAATGTCCAAGTTTTTTCTTTTGTTTTTAATTTTTGAAAATTTATGATCGAATCACTATCACTGTCAACTGAATTTGATTTTTCTCCTTTCAAAATTTACAGTTCGAGGAGCTAAGTCTTTTGTGTTACATTTTGTTGGCCATTAATATCAAATGTCACATGGCGGCCAAGATCATTCAATTTGATTCTTCGAACATACATATTTTTTTAAGGAATAATCAAACGCTCTTGTTTATATTAAACCATGCAGTATCGATTTTAGCTTTAAAAAACAATATTGAATATAACAGTTGAACTGGTGAGCTAAATTGGTGAATTTTTGACCGAAATTTTAGATATTTTAATTGACGCACATATATTTATATCTTTTAAAACATATTAAATGAATTTTAGTTAATTTTTTCTTTTGTTTTGAAGAAGCAATTTAATTTATAAATCATAATAAATTAATTTCTAAATCATGACTAATTCGATCCCATATAATCTTTCATTATTCACTTAATAAAATTATTTTAAAAGTAAAATTTTTTTATAATAAAATATTTTTTTTTTCGATGCATAAAATAATAAAAATTTTTTTGAGGCCAAACTAAAATCTTCATAAAATAATTTAATCATAAGAATTAACAATTTCCTTGTTCATATAAGATACATACATATGTAAGTATGTGGTTGAGGGAAAATATTCTAATATAAAAATAAGATTTTTTAATGATTCAAAAATTTAAGGAAAAGTAATTTTTTTTTTAATTTCCTCCATTTAAATTGGGTGCTACAGGTGTTGCATGTAGGTTACATGAAAAAAATCCAAGAAACTTGCTGTATATTTTTCCAGTTTTATAAAATATTCGTGTTTTGAATTGATAAAAATTTCCTTAATTCAGTCACCTAAAAAAATAAAGTAATTTAGTTATTTGTAAATTGATCAGACTGAATAAATAATTATGAAAGGATATTTACAATAATAAAATATAAAATAATAGGTACCTTTTTTTTCTAATCAGTAGTTATCTTATATGCTACAGCAGCTTCTTTGTTATTACATCAGTACATCACATTCAATAAAAGCACCGTCCGTTGTCCATTTTAAAATTTTCTCAACAAAATCTACACATAAGTTGCACCCTGTAAAATTTTTACGATCAATATCATAAATTCATTTTCTACAAAATATTCATATAATATAAAAGGCAATAAAAATGTCTAAATTTTCAATAAAAACTATTCAAATTAAAATTCCTAAACTATTTTCTTTTTAATTTTATTACCATTACCATATAGACAAACACAATTCAATTCGATACGCTGTTGCACTACTACCGAAAACAATAATTTTTCCAATTTAAGAGCAAATAAAAATAATAAAAAAAATTATTATTAAAAATATAACAACAAACATTAATAACCTCAAAAATTATAAAAAAATTATTTGAAAAAAGAGTAGAGAAAAACAAAAAATTCAAATACGTACGGAATTTTCTCTGCCTTATAAAATCGATTCAAAATTTTTATTGTCGATATTTTTTTAATGATCGAATAAAAATAGTTCTGTTTTATTTTTTACGCAGCATCTGATCAGCAGTTCATTTGTTTGTTGTAAATTGTAATTATAAAAAAAAAAGAATTTTTTTTATCTCTTTTTTTTTTCTTCATGTTATAATCTTGACTCTTACTGAATAATAAAAAATATTCTATAAAAATGTGTATTTTCAATAATTATTATTTAATCTGCTGTCAATAAAAATAATAATTTAAGGATACTAATAAGCTGTAAACTCTATTGGAAACCACAAAATGACAAAGTTATAAAATCATCAAGCTGATTATAAGAAAAATACATAGTCAGACATAATTTAAATTCAACCGCCAATCAGCCGACCCGACCGTGCTATATGTATACAATAATAATGGAAAAGATTTTTAAGCAATTAAAAATTACGCTGACTGCATTCTTAAAGATTTTATTATAATGCACCTGATATAAAAATCAGACCATTAGTGAATAATATTGTGGTATGTAAGTATGTTATTAATTAACAAATCGTAATCACATTCGAATTTTAATAAATTATGTCAATATTCTTTTAGTGCGCTGTTTTTATAAATGCTTTTAGGGTGTACTAAAATTATTTCACCGACACGGTACTAAACAATTACTTATTTGTTAGTAGTTAGTTACTTTAATACATGGTCTACATAGCTGTGTATGAATCTATAGAAAAAATTTTAATTTATAAGATGTTATTCGAAGAGTTTCGGACTTCAATATTTTTGAACTTGCGAAAAATTCTTGTTTTTTAATGGTTGACAGTAAACATTTTGTCACTAATGAAAATTAGTGACACAAAGATAGTAATTTGACAGTTCGTATTGTAAAGGCGAACAAAACTAATACTTTTGCGTTAGCTAATGTTTTGTCATTAACGCAAATCAAATCAATGTTATATCACTTTTATATACGTTAAAACAAACACTAAAATTACTTATACGTACATAATTGTAAATGTAAAAAACTAAATGCGATGAATTTTAAGTATTCATAGAATTTTTATAAAAATGTTTTATTACTTAAAATAGTTACACAAACTTTCAAATTAATATATAAGTAAATTTAAATGGTATTCAATTGTTTGTTAATTTTCAATGCAAATCAAATTTAATTAATTCTATTGACCGCAAAATTAATAATTTTATATGCGCTCAAATTCTTTACTATGACCTATAAATTGTAATTGAATCGTATACCATATTAGATAAAAATAAAAAATGCAATATAATATTACAGTAACAAATATTTTAATGTATAATGAAGTGTAAATCAATATCAGAATAAGTAAAATAATATGCACTTTTAACGTACTTAGTCGGAATTAAACTTATTGTGATATATGTATAAAGGAACAAATTAACAACTGGCGCATGATTCAAATTTTGACAGTAGTATATTGGATGCTTATGAAAGTTTATGAAATTCTACTATTCTCGGGTTACATCAATTTCAATAAGTGACCTATGTAAGTGTTTAATACAAACAATGTTTACAACCAAAAAACTCCGTCAGTATTTACTTTACTGATATTCATTATTAGAATAATTTTTTTCATTTAATTGCTAATCAGAGACGGTAACACTAAATTCATTGTTGTGGTTTCTTCTTTTATGTCTTTCATGTTTTAAATTATATACAGACTTACCTTTAATTTCAAAAGTTTAAATTTAAAAACAAATTGTACGTACATACGACTGAATCAATTAGAGACTAGACAATTTTATTTATATCTTTTTCTTATTTTTTTTATTTTAACATTTTTTTATGAAGAATTCTATGAAAAAAAATGAAATGAAGAAGATTTTTATTATGAAGTTGACCATATCTCATTGGTTTTACATACAAATTATTGCAACTTTATGGTTACATCAAAAATTAGAATTAGCTGTTATATGGGTTGTTATGTTATCATGTGGTCCCTTTGAATCAGCTAGGTATATATATACGTTATTGTTCGAAATACGCACATAAAATACATTATGTATGCATTTTAAGAATAACAATAGGCAATGTAAAATAAAGCAGAAAAATAAAGAATTTTCTTTTGTATTTTCAAATGCCTGTTGTAAAGAATGAACACTTGTTAAGCTTTTTATTAAGAATTTTAAATGATTCTTGTTTATAACCTCAAAAATAAATGAATTTCTCTTTTATTTGATTGTGATGATTATGCGTTTAGTTGGATGACTTTTTTATTTTACATAAAATTAAATATTATTATGTTTTAAAAATAATAAATTTTTTTTTATTTTAAGTCAAATTTAAATGATAATATAGAAAAAAGAAAAAAAAATTGATAATGATGGCGCTGTATAAATCAATGTGGGCAATAACAATTGTGTTGTGATTTAATTTAAATACAAAAGTACAATTTAAAAAGACATTTAAGAAATTTTAAATAAGATAAAAGAAAAATGGAATTATTTGTGTAGGAAATTTTAATGATTTTTTAAGTACAATAGTATTTTAATTGAGGTACTTAATATACTGAAATTAATTGGTGGTTTTTAGCATTTTGGTCTTTGACTTGTTTTATTTGTGAGTTTTCTATAAAAATTCAAAGTGTTTTTATTAATTTTTTTCATTTTTAATTTTACAATTTAAGATATTAAGTAAATTACAAAATTCAATTCTATTATTAAAACCAGGAATTAAAATAAAAATATTTCTTGAACTTTTGAAATAACTGAAGTTTTCCGCAACAAATTAACTAAAATTTTAGGACTATTGCAAAAACAGAACCGACGCGGTGAACGACAACGGCGGACGATTTTCGTTATAAACTCAAAACAACAGCGGAATTGCAAAATCAAATGTTGAGTATTTTGCACAAACATATGTAATATCACACAGGCATGTGAACGCATGACGTCAACAGTTAAATAGAGCTTTACGATATTTTATAAGCGCAAAAAGTGATTACAAATCAACGGAAAAGAGAATAAATTGCTTCATTAAATAACTTCACGTGAAAACCTAAATGATCGCAAACCTATTATACTTTAAATAATTTCTCTGAAAAATTCTTTAAATTTACAAAATTACTACAATGACAATTTATAAACTACATAAAATACTTTTTTTAGTAATATACATTCATCCTAAGATTCAAATCATTTAAGAAGAATTTCATTGACAACTAACTTATTTCAATTATGAATTAAAATGAATAAATGATGAATAATTAATAAAATCTTATCAGATTTTGATTCAATAATTTGTCATACTTTTACTAAAAATTCACCCATAAGCTCACAAATATTTTTTTCAATCAAATGTTTATTCTGACTCATTAAGTATTTAATTAATTTACATATTTTACAAACCATTCTAAATAAATTAAAAATTAAAAATGCAACTAATTATTGTTTAAATCTAGATCTAGGAAATTATGATATTCAATCAAAATTATATTTAAATGAATCATTTTTTGTTAAGTGTTTCCACATGTTTATTAAACCTTCTTGAATTAATAAATATAAATTAGAGATCACATTATTACAAAATAATTATAGAGGCGGTAAAAATCTAATTTTATGAATTAAAAAAAAAAAAAAAATTAATAAAAAGGGAAGAGAAATTTTTAGTTACAAAATTGAATTAAATTACTTTTATATAATTATATACGCTGCCACATACACATGTACACATTGTATAATTATTAAATCCCTTTAATAATTTTCCCATTCCGAATATTCGAATTTATAACAAGTTTAAAGAGTCATTATTCTTTATTTTAAACTAAAAACTCTAATTTTAACAAAAGATCGAACCACAAAAAAAAAATTTACCTTTAAGAAGAATCAAACAACTAAACGATAAGAAAATAATCTTAAAAAGGGATCTCTTTAAATTATTGGGGATTTTAATGAGATTTTTTTCTTTGGTATCATAAATTTAATGCACCTTAACTAACAGAAGAATGGAAATCAGAACAAAAAATATATGTATGTACATATAAGGAATACTTAAAGAACGCTTAAAGCGATCACCTACTCTAAATTATATTTTTACGTCCTCTTCAACACTTCTCCATTGCATAAAAATTCATTTAAATTGAAATATACTGTACATATTGTATGCACACATATATTTTCACCCAAGAGTATTTATTCAATTTAAAGCAGATGCGTTTTATTAAACAAGTTCTTAAATTATTTATACACAATCAATTGATTTTTTTTATAATACAATTTTATAAAAAAAATACGTCGAAAATTATTAACATTTACCTGATGAATGGTAAGTGTAGGATGGGAGGGAGAGAAGTGTGGAGACAAAAATTGGTAAAATCTTAAATTATTTTCAATTCTTTAATGTATAACAATGTTCTTTTCAACCAATATGATCTGCAAGATTCATTCATAATCCCACGTATTTACAATTTTAGAATTTCTCTTCAAAAATATATTAAAAATCATTACCAATAATGGTCAAGATGAATATTCAATTAAAATAAATAAGTGAATTTACCATTATCAAGTGATTTTCTCGATGTGTTTGTATTTTATTAGTAAATTGTATTATCCTTTGAAATTCCATAATTTAAAGGGGCAATTTGAGAAGGGACTAAGCATCACTGTATTCATAAAGCCATTATTGTAATTTTCTATTTGAGTTAAAGAGCTTGATTAAATATAAAGGTTAATGTAAAGGTTAAAAGCGGAAAGCTAAAGATCCTCCAGAGTTCTATATATTTCATAAGTCTCAGATTTCGAAAACAAATGCCAGTAAGTGCTTGAACTATAAAACTCATAACCAGTATATCATTTTGTATATGATCCCAAAATATCCCGTGTGGCAATATTTACTGCAAGTTTTCCAACAATGCTCGAGAAAACAAAATCTAAAACTCAAAAAAAAAAGCCTTTCTTTAATTCCTTTATTTCGGACCACATTTTTCTTTTTATATCTTTTCAATAACCAAAACACCAAGGATAAATATAGAAAATACGTAAATCCATAAAGCTAAAATCATAAGCATGTAAAAATATTGTATAATATAAAAAAAAACAAAGTGTGTTGCAAGAGAAAAGATCCGCACAAATTGTGTTACTTGTTCGCAACAAATTCTGTGGTATCCCACTCACTCCTTTATATTATTTATGTAAAATGTTATAAATTTCTTGTGATCGCAAATTGGTTTTAAAAAGGAAATATTGGTTGGCTTATATGATTAACTATAAGTACATTATTGCAATATTGTAAGCATATACGAGTATAAGTACATATATGTATATATTGTATAAATGAGGACTCCATATAGGCGCACATATTATTTAGTCACGTTTTTAATTAAATTATTTATTGTTCGCAAGCTTGTATAGACGCGGTCGCCCGTATTTCTATAAAAAATATTATATTTAAAGAAGTTAGAAATTAATATATCAGGAATTGTTAAATCGATTATGAAACCACAGGATTTAAATTATTTTGCATGAAATTAGAATATTAATAATAAAAAGAATTTACTTTGTATTAAATTAGAGTTAATATTTTATTTGTGTTTAGTTTAGAAATATACAGGTTTCTATGTAAGTACATACATATGTACATATAAAATATTTGGAGTTTCAAGTTCAAATGATTTTGCCGTCGAAATCTTTTTTAAATTTATGTGTTTTTATTTAGAAAATTTTGAAGTTGTGAATAGATTTCCGATTTACTAAATCAATTAATTTAAAAATTTTCATGAAATTTATTTAAATATAAAAAAAAAATTTTGAACCATATACCAAAACGAGGGCGGAAATAGCAGATATTGATGGTTTGTCCGATGTTTCCACACATCATGAAGAAGAAAACAAAGAGGAAGCTAAACTTGTCTCTGGATGGTAAATAGACTTATGAAATCGCCAGATATAAATTCTGTTTTATTGATCCGGTACACGTGTATGTATTTTAGACTAGAGTATTACACTGCATTATAAAATAGAGTTGAAAATTTCTCGAGTTGAAGGTTTTTGGATCAAATAAAAAAGTATGTATGTGGGTAAGCAGCTACCTACCACCCTTAAAAATTGCATTTTATGATAAAAATTTCCAATGCATTAAAAAAAAATAAAATATGTATGTATGAATTTATAAGAAATTTTAACATAAATTTTTTTCTGTTCATTAAGGTTATCGCTCTTTATCCAACTGATTTATCATTTTTTATCTATCCTTATAAAATTTACTAACTAAATATGTAAAACAAGGCTTTAATGCAAAATGTTAATAATTTTTAAAGAGTTCAAAAATGTCAAAATTGTTAAAACCAAAGAGCATGTAATCCACAAACATACTCAAGGAGTATGAACAATATAATGATATACACACAAACGCCATAATTATTGTATGTGTAAGCCTATATATAAATAATCTTGGAATAAAACAACTGTTCTCATTAATTATACCTGTTTCGAATCGTTATATAAGATAATATCAAACCATTCGCCCAATTACTACAAAAAGAAAAAACAACAAAAATCAGAGTAAGGAAAAATTACAAAATTTCCATTAAAGTTCTTAAATACTTTAAAGTACCTTCTATAATAAAAATCTCCATTGACTAGCCTTTAAATTTTTCTTTATCTCCCTTAAGTTTTTATGTAATCTTCATCTGAAACAAATACATAAATTATGCGATAAAATTAATGTTTAATGTCATTTTATGCTCTCGTATTTTATACTTTTTTTTTTGTAAATATTAAGAATTCACAAATATAAAAAAAGAAAAACTGTACTACATAGTATAGTCTTGAAGTACCTACTTGCTTTTTATAATTGTGCTCCAACCCCTTCTCTCCCCCCCGAATGATTTTCAAATTTAGTAATTTTATTCCATCTCTTATTGTTCTTGTTCATTTATTTTTACTTTTTCTTTTTTGCCTTTCCATTTCTTTTGATATGACAGTGAAATTTAAAACCTTTTTAAGCTTCCTGATAAGATTTATGTATTTTGAGTAGCATATATTCTGGGTGCCCAAAAAATTGAATCCACATTATTCATGATCTCGATTTATAAATATAGCATTTTTTTTATTTGCAAAAAATACATAGTAAGTGCAGTAACACTGTCATTATGGCATCTGATATCAATATTTTGTTACATTAATGAAATGAAAATAAAAGAAAATTCAAACGGATTTATTTCATTCCTTTTGTTTATAAGTTCATAAATTTGCAAATTTTACAGCCCGAAATTGATATGAAAAATTAATAAGTACTACATTCCTTCTGCAAAACTCAGTTCACAATGGACTCTATGGCTTACTATACGAGTATTAACTAACTGCGTATGTATCACAAAACGTTTTATTAAGAAATATGTATAAATTATTACCGTAATTCACGGATTACAGTATTCTCAAATTCACCTTATTTTCATTCACCACAGTCCAAAATTCTATTACTCCCTATTATTCCCAAAATAAAATCCGAATTTTTCTTTGTCAAATTAAATAACTTTATTTAAACATTATTGTCAATGTCTTATTAACTTTTTATTGTCAATATTAACTTTTTATTAGTGGTTTAAAAATAAAATATTATCAACAAACCCACAGAGCTACGAGTTGATTTATATTAATTCATTATTGATTTTTATATAATTCTTACAAAAGGTAAATATTTACCATATTCAAGTCAATTCTGCTTAAAGTCGATGTCTCTTATAGTTGCGAACTTGGAAACAGAAGTTTTGTCCAAAATAGAATGAAGAACTTTGAACAAATTTGCCAGAACTTTACACTTGACACAAACCATTTTGCTACAGATTTTCTCTCCATTAGTAAAAAGTCCCTTTTTTCAATCAAAAAAAAAATTAATCTCTTTTTTTGAAAGGGCGAAGAATCAAAAAATTTTTACTTTTTTAATTTTTCGTTCATGTATAATAGCACCATCATTTACAATGCTATAGATGAACGGAATATACAAAATGGAACTTTGAATTAAAAATAAACCAGATCATTTTCAAGTTTAATCCAAAGATATTTTAAGAAGTTCTTTTTTGTTATTGATGTCTTTCTTTTTTACATTTTTTGAATTGTTTTAAGAGTCAGGGGTAATGATTGCCATAAATTATGATGATCTCTCCAATGCCACTACATTTTAAGTTGACTGCTATCATAATAATTTTTACCCAGTAAACCATAATTAATTTCTGAAAGAAAAAAAAAACCCTAAAGTATAGATGAGAAAAAAAAACCAAAATGTCAAGATAAGAAGAGCACAAAATTGCAGTTTGCACAAGTGCATCGTTAAAAGGTTCTTATAAGATTATGTCTCCAATATTCTTATTTTATTATTCTAATTTTTTTTTTCTTTTTTTGCTTAGTTTGTCTGATTTTAAGAAGTACTTAAATGTAGTCATGTCTAGTCAAATGAGAAAAAAATACAATTCTATTTTTATTTTCTGGGTTTAACCTTGAAGTTACAATCATTAGATTTTCATCATTTTTCTCTCTTCCTGTTGTTTATGTTATTTATGCCTATTTTTATTTTGTTTCTTTTCTTTTGCCTTATTTTCATTAATTCCAAAAATAATATTTTGATATGTACGTACATGCCATATACATAAAATTGTGCTACAGTTGAATGCGAGGGTGAAATCATTTTTGCAGCATAATTTTTTATAAACTTAACTTGCACATATTGAATGTGGCATAAATATTTGTCACATATAATTTTATGTACTTAAAAAAAGAAGTTTGTAAAAATGGAAGCTGCTACTGAACATTTATGATAATTAATTATGAAATCATGTTAAATAACATATAATTTTTAAGATGCTGATTAAAACTTCGAAATTGACAAGATAAATAAAATATTAATTTGCAAAATTTGTATTGCCAGAAATGTTATATTAATAAAATTGATCCTGAACAATCAAAAAGTGGGCATATTTTTCTCATTTTTTTTCCTATTGAAAAAATATGAAAAATCAAAAAGATAAATTTCAAACTATGATTTTCTGAATGAATTTCTTATAACCGAATTAATTATTTTTGGTAAAACATCGAAATGATCTCAAAATATCCACGTTGAAATTTAATAATTTACATAATTAAAAAAGTTGACAGTTCATTCAATATTAATTGCCGTTTACATAAACTTCAAAATTTAAGTTAGTGTTAACGTATTCCGACGTCAAAATATAAGATTAATCTACGATAAAGTCTGATGACTTTATTATTTTATCTGAAGTGAGCTCAGGTTTTACGTCAAAATTTCACAATTTGTTATGGGAATCTTAGATTTGTATATGTAAACAGCACCTAAAATTAACAACACTATTACTTTCGATATTGATTCTTTTAATGACAACAGCTATAAATTCGGTACTGAATTCGATATTTTAACTTATCGATTTTTTTTTATTATCAAAAACACAGTCATCCACAAAAAGTTAATACAATCCTCTGCTTAAAATTTTCGAAGTACCAGTTTCATTTTATGGTTTGTTGTTTTCTGTTCGAGCCTTTAATTTTTAATTTGTTTTTATTTAATTCTACACATGTACATACATAATTCAATATGTGTACATACTTATATTAAGCAGTGTCTTCTACATGATGTTGATGTACTTTTTAAGATATACGATTGTATAAGCGCAGTTGTTCAAATTTTATTTTTAGATTTTATAATATTAATTGACTATTGGATATTACAAAGTAATTAATAACTTTAGTAAATGGTTGTACATTTTTTTTGAAATACAAAGAAAAAGGAAGAAAATCAACTTTAAAGTAGCACAAAAAATAAAGCAATTATTAATTTTTTTCTGTGTTTTATCATCAATGATCTTTAATTGTAAATAATTCGCAATCATAATAAATACAGTGAGTAACAAAAAATTGTGATAAAATTAATAAAAAAATACATTATTTCATGTAATATCAGTAGGATTGAAATTCATTTCAGCATATTTGCACAGATATTTGTAAAATGAGGAACCAACTTTTTTTAAGGAGGTTTAATTAATGAGTTTTTAAGAAATTAAAAACGTTTAAAATCGAGTTCCACTTTAAATTTGAAAACCGAAATTGGAAAGATATTACTTAAAGGTAAGCATCAAATTTCAAGAATTTCAAAATTGAAATTCTCTATATTTCTCATTTAAAAATTTCAAGAATATTAAAGTCTATACTTAACTAGTATACACTTCCCCATTAAACTATTTTTTTTTTTAGAAATTATGAACTCTACTGTAAAATGTCGATTATAATTTTTGATAACATTCAATATACACTTGTAATAAGTCATCCTCACATTGTTGCAATTTAGAAGCACAGCAAACAAAATATAAATTCAAAATTAAGATTAAACATCTTATATCAAATAAAGAACTTCATAATCATTTCATCTATATTTTGCCTTGAAGAAAAATAAATTAAGCACACATTCTAATATAGCCTTGGAATAAAACCCACTACATATTTAGCAAAAAGAATGATTAGTTTAAGATTTTAAGACATAAAATTAGACAAAGTTACATAACTTTATTGCAAGCAATTAAGCATATTGTATACGTATACAAGTTTTGATTTGAAAACATTGTTATATCTTTTGAAAATCTTATAATGTTTTAGTTAATATTGAGTTTGAAAATATTTTGTCTTTTTATACAGATATATGTATCACTATATCACTAATTTGAAATCTTATTTTACTTTGAAATCTTATTACTATTTAGTTAATAAAGTTTACTCTTTCTCAATTTTAGGCAATCAAATTTTCTCATTCAACTCTTAGTCGTTTTTGTGTAAAGAAAAAAATAATCTGTTGAATAGAAATTTGAGATATGAAAAATCATGCAAAATACCATTTAACGCAAAGGTTATTGACGTGATTGTTGAGAACTGTAAGATCGGAATGCCAAGGTTTTCTTAAATATCTTTAATTTAAATAAAAATCAGGAATTCGAGTTGAAACCAGGATCAGAACCAGTTTAAAAATTAAAAAAATCTTTATTGGATTAAAAATTTGGAAAATCATAATATGCTAAATAATAAGAATTTCAAAATAAACGACTACAAAATCCTTATTGACAACGTGGCTTTCGATTTACTGCGCATCCTAATTAATAGATAAAGCATTGTACATTCTTAAAAATAGTTATTTAGTAATTCTAGATAAATATCCATTACTTTATTCCCGCGAACGTCATACGTTAGTTTCATATTAAGAGACAGTTTTACAAATATTACAATTACCTCATAAGAAAATTTTAAAATAGGTATATCTAAGTGTTCATTATCTTAAAATTTATATATTTTCGATTTAAATGTTGCTTGTATCCTTAAAAAAACTTTAATTTTAATCTTTTTAATTATTAAACAAAAATCTACGCTTAAATTCATAAATGTCTTTTAAGAGCAAATCACAGGAAAAGTTAATTACTTTTTTTCCATGGATCTATGGAATAATTTTATTCTTGTCATACGCCATAACCTCTTTCAATTCCCTTTTTCTCCATTTTATATGTACATATTGGTACACAATTATTACAATTGCCTTACGAAAGTAAAACTTTATTTTAAAGGGGAAGAGCAGAGAATTTTCTAATTAAAATTACAATTTCTCTATAAATTATGTGTGAAATTGAAGCATAAATTAACAACCAAAAAAATAAATTAAAATTTCGAAAAATTTTTTAAAAGCACCTTACATTTTTCAGTTAATTTTTTACCCTTCCGAAAATTTTTCTTAAAATTTCTTCGACTTCATTTGCTCTTCTTTTATTGTAAAAATTTTCTCCCTAATTTTTAAATATAAAAAAAAATTCATGGATGGCAGCTAATGTGATCACATTCAAATTTTTATTCATTTTATTTCATTTTATTTACCCACAAGTCACAAATTATTGTGTGTTCTTAATACAAAATGTATGTAAATATCTTTTAGATGGTTGAAGGTAAAATGAAAATGAAGCGTTTAGCAACAGGAAAATATATTTATGTAAAAAGAGCTTGTCTTTAAGTTTTACTGAGTTTTCTTACAGAAACTTTTCTATTTGTTCATCCAACGATGAACATACATAAGTTCCTCGAGTTTTGAAGAACTTCAGTAAATAAATAAATAAATAACTTTATTTATGTTTTAATTTAAGAAATAAAAATGTACACATCTGTATAAGAAAACAAACAAAATATTAAATTGAGACGTACGTCTATCCTGTTCCAATTTAACACCATAAATAAATTGACATTTTAGGGATGATGATGATGATATTATTTCTGTAAGTTTATTATATTTCAATATTTTTCTTGACTCGATTTCCATTCTTGGTTCAACATAATAAGTGTTTACACATTCTACATATATTTTAAAATTCTTATATGATTGTACATGTTTACCGTGAAATTACAATGCTAACAAAAATTTTAACAACTTTTCCTTATGAGAAGTGATCTTCATTTTGATACCAAATTTAGGGCATAAATTAAGAGGTTACAAGTCTATGAAGAAGCCTTTTTGTAAAAACAAAACAATTGAAAACAATTTCTAAGAAATTTCTAAATTGAAAAAATCAATACGGTGTTCATCTACTTACCGTCTTGTATAGTTGACTAAATGATAAGACGATATGAGACGACCATAAATGTCAAAAAACAATCTTGTTCTGTACAGTTATTCCTTTCA
Organism: Condylostylus longicornis; assembly: GCF_029603195.1. NCBI lineage: Eukaryota > Metazoa > Arthropoda > Insecta > Diptera > Dolichopodidae > Condylostylus > Condylostylus longicornis. The sequence continues at coordinate 6,890,864 of NW_026577982.1, forward strand.
TAAGCAAAGATTTTATTGTTCAAATTATAGTTTTGCATTTAATGTATTGTTATTTAGTAAACACATTCATACAAAAGAGCGTGCTTACATAATTATGTATTTACGTATCACTCGTTTGCTGCAATAGTGACATACCTTAGAAAACGTAATATCTGAGTTATTTACACAGTTTTTGTGCGTATTTCTAAAAACATATCTTTTTGTGCAAAAAAACTATTTCTCTAACTTGAAAATTTTCGCTTGCAATATAATAGAAGAAAACTATACCGTATAAACTTGCAGAATTTCGCTGTTTTATATTTAATGTCATTGCTCAATTCAGAGAATCTAATCGTAGCCAAGTTCAAGTTCAACGGAAATAATACTACTTAATTTGTTTTCTTCTTAAGATTAATATTAAAAACCTCATCTAGTACTTATAGTTAAAACTGATATGCATAGCTAAGTATATTCAGTCTTAACCAAGGTCATTCCACAAATTTTCATAATGATATTTTGTTTTGATTAATGTTTCATTAATTTAAGTATTAGAAATTAAAAAAAAAAACTAAAATATCTAAATTATCACAACCATTATGTTTAATGATGTTTAAAATTTTCGTCATCATTTTAACTAAATTTGGCAAAGTATATAATATTATTTATATTAATCCCTAAAGTCTAGACAATTTTAAGTTTTTTTTTTTTTTATTTCCAAACAATTAAATTATTCTTAGAAATTAAAGAAAAAATGATACCGTTATTAAGCCATATTTAATGAAATTTAACATAAATAATTTTAGAACGCACATACTCTATTAATATCCACACATGAAATTATTACTATGAATATTCATAGTGATATTAATATGTTGGGGCGGATACTCTAAAATATATTTTCATATGTACACAGTATATGTAACACTATTAGTCAACCCCAGAAAATTATCAAGAAATTAGAAAAAAAAAATGGAACACTTTTAATACCATGTTAATTAAATTTTTTTTTTATGCACCCGTTTAAAAATTTTTAAGAATGAATAATTGATTTGGTGTTTCGCATGTAATCTCAACACTTTATCGTAAATATAGTGTATATGCACTGCAATAACCTTATATAATTTATATAATTTTTAGTTTCAGACTTTTAACATTCACTGAAAACTTTTAAACTGTTATGTAATGTGAACATATTTCCTTTACTTTTGTTATAAAATCAATACAGTTTTTTATTAAGTGTTTTGACTTAGAAAAGCACCGCATTCAATTCAATTTTTCATTATAAAATTGCTGTATTCTCAATTATGAGAACAATTTGTTTAAATAGATACTAAAAGACACTAATTAAGTAATTAAATTATGAAATTCATGGAATTCAATTAATAGAATTAGAAATTAATATAGAGTTATCCCAAAGTTAGCATGACCAAATGATATTTAGTATATTGCGTTTTTTTTGTTTTCAAATCTATTTTTTTATGAATTTTTCAAATTTCTTGAAAATATTTTTTTTTTTTTGACATTTTCATTTAACCGTAATAAATAATTTTAACACTTTCATCTTTAAAGCACACGCACACATAAAAAAAATTATTTGACGTACTATACTGTACGGATCCTATATGATGTTGTGATTAACGTCAAATTTTAAACGCTTCAAGTTACCACCTTTAAACAGAAAATAAAAATTATGCATTCTTTTTTTTTTATTTCTTTTTTTAATCATCACTTTTATATTGCATATAATAATGAAAATTAAAAGTCTTAAAATAAAATATTTAAGATATTTAAAAATAAAAACGATTCTGTTACGTTTAAAAACTTTAAAACGATTTGCTTTGATTCAATTTTTAGAATATTGAGAAAGACAACAAAAAACATTCTTTTTTTTATAATACAAAATTTTTTTATGAACAATAAAAATTTAGTTTAGGGATTTGTATACTATAAGGGTAATTGTTATAATATGCGCGAATTAAAGTTCTAGAATGTCTAGAATCTCATATGTTGTTTAACCTTAACTTAAAACTATTTAAGTATGTAGTCCAAATTAAAAAATTTTCTATTCTTATCAAATCTTATTTAATGATAGTCAACACTTAGATTCGATTACGAAATTCTATTAGGAACTGCATATATTTTTTGTACTTTTAATGTATGCATCGTCTGTCAACTGAATGTATGCGTATTTTAAATTGTATATACGGCAACACTACCATGTGAAAATATTTTATTAAAATTTTATTCAACCACAAATTCGAAACGAATTTTATAACAACACATGTCAGATTTTTTTCCAAATTAAATCAGTTGAAAGCTTTCTAATCCAAAAATATTTATGAATTTTTTTATTAAAATTATATTTGAGAAATATAATAAAAAGAAAAAAATAAAAATCACAAAATTGTTCATTTTTCGGATGTTCACATTAACTAAATTGAACATTAACTTGCGTCGAATTAAGGTCCTAATGAGTCAAAAAACATAAAAATTTCAGAATTTACACTTTAATAGCATTTATGAAATTAAACTTTTAGATTTTTTTTTATTTTATACCACATAATAAAATTTTTTGCTTATGATTTCGTCAAAATTTAATTTTTTTTTTTGTTACTTAGAAATTCGATATTATCTTTTATTATTGTTATGCAAATTTTAAAGTTATAAAATGATATTATTAGCTCTTCACGGGTTCAATAGGATTTAAAAGAATTAATTTAATAATCAAGCAAGAAGAGTGTTGTGTAAGAAATGTCTTAGTCATTGTAATAAAATTGAAAATTGAAAGAATTTTTGCAGGTACTCATTGAGTTGTATACATAAGTCTTGTATTTTTATGTTATATATGTGCAATTTTATGAGGTGCCGCTTGTGAGACTCACTTTATTCTGAGAGTGAAGGTGCAGATGCAGTCTGCAAATATAATTTTATGAAAATATTTATTGAGATTTTTTACGTTCTGCTAACAGATATCTAAAATTTCACTGCAAAGCAATGCTGCACATATTGTACATTATCTGATGTATCAAAGCAATGCTGCACATATTGTACATTATCTGATGTTGTACATTATCTCTGATATTGTACATTATATTTTAAATTTTTAAATTAATGAATGTTTGTTGATTATTACAGACATTTTGTTTATTTTCTCCAATATAACATCAAAAGATGTTAGAATTCCTATATTGTTTAAGAAATGAATAAATTCTTCATTTGATTTAAGAATATGTAAGTATTTAAGAGTTAATCCAAAAATGCTCGGCAACAATTAAGTACGACCAAGTAATTTTCTTTAAACACATTTTATATGGGTACATTTTGTAAAGAACAAAAATTCAATTAAACACAGACACCATCACACAAAATTCATTATACAACGAGAATATTTTTCCATAGTAATTCCCTCCTTTCAATATTTCTCTAAATATACATAAGTATATGCGTATGTATCTTCCTGTACACATCAAAATGATAATTAATACCCGTTGTACAAGAAATTAAAGGACACTAAAAAGTAAATACCGTAAATTTGATGAACGCGTACTGAAAACTCACATGCAAAACAGATGCTTCGGTTAAAAATTTTTTTGTTTGTTTTTCAAAATTATTATTGTTTTTTGTTCATTTTTATGATAAAACAAAAGCACCTCATAAAAAATATTTTGTCCAAAAATTGATTTAAGCAGATTTTTTTTTAATCTTGAAAGATACAAAACAAATCTACCATTTATAAACTACCTACACACAAATAAAATAGCTTGTCTGTTATTTAAAAACAAAACAAGGATCAAATTTCCAAAAAGAAAAAACAAAAAAAAAAACAGAAAAGAAAAAGGAAAATATTTTTCATATTTCTTTTCTGACATTTTTATTTTGTTATTTTTTTTTGTTTTTGTTTTACTTTCTTGTAAATTCTGTCAAAAAATAATTTCACAGCTTGCACGCACTCTGCAAGTTAACAAGACAAGAAAAACGAAAAAAAAAACAAACAGAAAAATGAAAAGAACATGAAAAAAATTTTAGCAGTTTTAATTGTACACTTGAAATGCAACCAATAACAATAAAAAAAATTAAAGATTCAAGAAAATTTAACGAAGTTGTACTTAATAATTTCGATTAAAGTGAATTCCAATAGAAGACAAAATGTTGATATTTTTGGTTGATCTTTTTACAAATCCTATTAAAAGTCGAAATTAAAGATTTCAAAAATTTTATCTGCTACAATGAAGAATCGAATTAAAGAATCGATTTTGAAAATTCAAACGAAAATTCGAATCACTTGAAATTTCCCGTCCCTTGACAGTGTCGAAACAATAACACATAATTTAATTTAAATCGACTTATGTCTGCATGACAGAGCGTTTTGTGTTCAAAATTTAATCTATTAAAATAAAATTAAATATTATTGAGTACATTACCATTTGTTAAGCTACGTTCGCCTACATAGAACATGCATACCCACACATCTTGTAATAAATTTGCTTATACAATAACCACAATTCAAAATTTCAAAAATACATAAATCGCCAATTAAATGTCATATATTAAATTCCGATCGCCTTACTGCAACTTCAAAATGAAAGTAATTTAATTATGCAACACCAACAATGTATTGTACTATTAATTACTAAAATTATCATAGTCAGTGAAACCAATAACAACTTTTACTTTAAATTTTAAATAAAATATTTCAAATAAAATAAATAAAAAAGCATAAATGATAATTTATGCTATACCTATGCTCCCTACGTAAAATGTTTTATGCAAAATGATGACAAGGAAATTTCTGTTTTTTTTTTAACATTGATATTCACAATAACATCAAAAATATCAAAATGAAAAAAAAGATTACATATGTATGCAAATATTTGCAAAACCACAAGTAACTTTAATTTACAAATTGTAAAAATTAAAAAACAAAAAACAAAAAAAAAATTTTTTTTTCAATGATTTCCGAACACAACAAATCAAAATGTTTTTAATTATTTTTTTTTTTGTTTAAATTTTTTAAACATTAAAAATATTAAAATTCATTATTGGTATTTGATTGTTATTTGAATTCGTAAATTATTTACTTGTTTTGTTTTTTTGCCCCTTTCAAATCGTCAAAAAATATTGTCAATTGTTATTTTATTTTGCGATATGACAATAGTATTCCATTTAGACAGGTATATGTACATGTTGCACCCCTGAATGTAAATCAACACATGCATATTGAAAAATCGTAAAAACATAAGTTGTTAAGTTAGGTTGCCAATATGTTAAGAATTTAATATAAAGTCATAATAATTTAAGCCGAATCTTCATTGTTTATATAAACGACTAAGCTTATATTTACGATAAACTCTAATAACTCTTTACAGACCAGACTGAATTTATATTCTAAGAAAATTATAACCCGAAATAAGTAAATCATTGCTCAAAACTTTCTCAAAAAATTATTTTCCACCATTTTTAAAAAATTTTTACATAAAATTTGATAACAATAGAACAATTTCTAATATTTGCCATCAGGTAAAGCATGATATCAAATAGAGTTATATATATGTATGACTTTCACACTATGGGATAAAGTTGTGGATTTTTCGTATAATAATTTAACACTTAAATTATTTCTCTTATGACGCAGGTGTCATTCCTTACCTGTCAATTAATAGTTTGGACTATTCGTCCCTGAGCTAAGCATTTGTGTTAAAATATCAATAGCAATATATGTATATGTGTAAGTCTACAGTGGTGTCACATTCTGGTTACGTAGTAAGTTTAAATGTATCAAACTTGCAATTAAAATGGCGTTGGAATGGTATGGTGATTAAATTTATTACCCATATGTTGTGATTCAAATTTTACTATTATTATTATTTTTTTTTGGAATTCATTTTCAAATATATCAATATATCAATTTTTAATCAAATTAAATTTAATAGTTGGTAAAATATTAAAATGTAATTTGCATTAGCTAAACAAAACATTATTATAAATTGCTTATATGTACGTGTATATGTCAAATTCTGGTGTCAAATTACCATTTCATATTTAAAATATAATTTAATTGATTGTTATTATGTAGATTTTATTTATTAGATTTGTTTTTCATATTATTAGTTATTAGGTGATATTTATTTATTTATGAAATGTGTAAAATCAAAGATAATTTTTGTTTTGCATAAATAAATGATTTTTATTATGACATTTTGTATTATGTAAGTGGCCAAAATTATTAAATATTTATGGTAATATTATACCGTAAATGTTATTATTACAAATTTACGAAAATATTTATTATTTTTGTTATACATTATTATTTAAAATTTATTTACATAAATATAAATTAATACCAAAGTACTTAATTGAAATTAAATTTTTAAACAAAAGTATTATTATACTTATACTTATTGGCAAATTAATACCCGAAAATAAAATATGTACAAATATATAAATACTTGTATGCATTTATTGCAATTTACTGTTATAATATCCTTAGGGAGCGAAACTGTGTTATAATGTATAATGAACACTTGCGTTCGAATTAAATATGTATGATATTAGAGATAAAACTTCAAGCTCCCGATTACATTTTATTATCGAACTTATTTAAAAGAGTATAATTAGAATAAACCGTTTCCCATATTTTACCGGTACATGGTTTTCTATTTTTATATAGAAAACTCCCGTTACATCGATATGTTTGGGTTTATATTTTAATTATCTGAATTTGTATAATATTCAAAATAGGTTTCCATTTGCAAATCGCTAAAACTAAAACACTACAGAGTAGATCAGAGTATTGTATATGCTGTAATGGAACGCCAGAATTATGTACCTGCAATACACTACTATTGCTTTCAATTATGATAATACATAAATTTTGGTAATTGTTGAAATTAAATTTTGCTGATTTGAAAATGAAATTATTTGTTAAATTATTAATACTTCTTATAAAAATATTATTAGGCCTAGGAAAATTTGAAATTTGCCTACAGTACAGATTAAAACTATAATTTTAATTTTCATAATGATACAACATTCTAAAATTGTATCATTATGAAAATTATGAACTTTTAGAACCATGCTGACTATTAAATATTTACATATATGTATATGTATGTAGGTAATATATATATAGTACATGTACATATATATAAATTTGTATACATATAACATGCAACAAACAAGCTATAAATCATGGTTTTCAAAAATTTCAACTGCACTCATCAAAATAAAATTGTTTTCAGAAATTTCATTATCCTGTCACTATCTTTTTATTTATTACACATACATGAAAATCAATAAAATTTAACACCTGAATTATTACTATCAACACGTGACATGTAACATAATGTATAACTTATACATGTCACACGAACTTCATACGAATTATAATAATCAATATTTTATAATGTTTAAGATATTTTGACGTATATAAATTTAATTTATAAATTCAACTTCCTTTATATAGTAACTACCAACAAAACAAAAAAATCAAAAGAAAATTTAATTTCCTTTTCTATTTTATTAGAAAGTAAAGGGTTCTTCAATTTTGGAAAGACTGCAGAAACTTATGCGATTTGCGATATAAAGTATATACTTATACGGCAAAATACCGTGATACTGACTAACTGTGTGCCTCAAAATTTATATCACAAAAGCTATGCCACATATAGAGATAAATTGATCAAAATTATGTAAGTCTACTGCGTTTGTATCGCCCCAAAAGGCGATAAGTTCTAAGCTCGAAAAAGCGTTTTTAGTACTAGCTTTAACAGCTTTGAAGCTGTTACGTATATTTGAAAGACAGAAATTGTTCAATTTCTGATTTTATTTAACCCTATATAGTTTTTTTCCTAAAAAACTCCAAGCAATAACCCCCCGATGCTTTAATACCCGAACCAGACCACGTTTTATATCAAATCAGTTTGCAGTCGATAAATTCCTTAAGCACGTTTAATTAAGTTTTGTTAGCTGGAACCTATACATCTTATTGGTATGAATGTTATGATTTCTCAGATCAACCATATTTTTTAAGTTAAATAATTTAAACCATCTTTTAAGTTAAATATGTACATATATTACAACTACTATTTACCTTACGGGAAATACTATTATTACTCATTTTTACAAAAAATAAATGTATATAGTTTTAGAATTTTATTCTAGAATTGGAATAAAAATATCATATTAAAGGAATATAATTTTATTAACCCTCAAGTCCTTAACTTAATAATTTATAATCGAATTATTTTTACAAAATTTCAAATAATTTTAATGAAAATCATCTGTAAGTAGACATAAACTTCTTAATGAGCTGTCAAAAAATATATTGTTTTCTGTACAAAAAAACATACCTCGAGATCTAAGTATCACCTATACCTATAAAACGAGTTTATGGACATACATATGATTACAATATATAAAACTTACAAATTTCCTTCAATATTTAAAAAATAATTTATTTCAAATATAATTTATTATTATTATTCATAATCAAATAAATTAACCACATCTTATTTTATTATTTAAAAGAAAAGAGGAAAAGATTCAAGAATATTTTAGTAAACCGGAAATTGTCTATGAATGTTAACAGAAAAGTTTTGTTTTTTCCGTAAATTTTACCAAAATAAAAATCCAAACTAAAATTCTAATAAATTTTTTGAAGATTTCTTTTTTTATTTTTTTATCTTTTTTTCCTAATTTAAAGGGAAGTATATAAATTTCATTCTCACCTAATTTCAATTATTTATTTTCAACAAGAAATCAAATTAAAAAAATTATTATTAAGGTTATGCGTACATTAATATTTATTACAGTATAGGTACATACACACATGCTTACATGCATAATGTAATTAAAATTCTAATCCAATATTTATGATTTCAAAATCATTATTGCTTTCTAATCATATAAAAAAGAAGAACAAAAAACATAAAAGTTTCCCTTCGGTTTAAATTTGTATAATAAGGAAAAAACATAATTTTATGTTCTTTGCTTCCTAATAGAGTAAGTACTTTTCTATTATTTAAACAATTGTATCAGAATTGATACACTATTTTAATAATTCTTATTTACGGAAAGAAAGCTGTATACAGACTTATAACTACTTTAATGTCATTATAGAACATGTAATGAAATCTTAAGTGAGGTAAAAATTACGGTAAATCTGATGAATTAACCCGGCTGTACTAAATTCTGAAAGAGAAAATTCGCTTTGTACAATGATATACCTCATATCGTCTTATCATCGTTAAGTTATGAGATAGTATTAAGTTGTGACAATTCGGATCTCGTTCTCAACAAATATTTGTAGAGTCAAATCAATAGTTGTAGAATAATCTCTTAGAACGTGTTTGTTTTAATATAAAACTAGCTTAACTTAATATTCTTAAAACTCTTCCAGATGTGATAAAAATATTTTTGAAAATGTGTACTACAGCAGCTACTTGAGTCGCGGTCCCAAATCACGTCCAAATCAAATTTTGTACTTGTTACTTTAAGAAACTTATCGAAGCTCAATGCATTCTGTAGTAATTGCGAAAACTGGTAGACATACGAACTTAAAACTATTAAAAATTTCTGCAAAAAGCAGACGCAAGCTTTTCAAACAAAAATTCAGTTTCAATTTTACTCTATTTTCCATTATTTTATGCTACATGGCTGAAACTTTCAATAATCTTCAACACTGCGTGATCCTCATTAGAAACGTATATGAAAAAACACCTTTCACTCACATTATAATGCGTATATATAAGAACAAAACCGTGTATATATATTCGTACTAATAACCTTTCATTGATTCTAAAAAAAAAAATAGAAAAACAAAAATGAAAACAAAAACAAAGAAAGAAACAAGCATGTTGTATCTTTCCCCCTCATTCTTATACTTTTAATGAACATATGTACGTATATGTGTATGTATGTACATATATGCAATTCATTTTATTTTCAACACAAAAAATACAATGCGTTAAATAATAATTACTGCATATTTTATGAAAATAACAGAAAAAAAAAATCATCTGCATTCATAACAGAATCGTATGCTTTCCTTCCTGTTTAAAATTAAAAGAAAAAGGAAAAAAAAATTTTTAGTATTTCATTTTTCTCTCGGGTTTTTCCAATTTTACAAAATAAGAATTTTAAAAAATTTCTATATATACATACTTACCTACATAGAAATACACAAATGCATTTCTACATAATTTTTATATTCTTTAACTTTAATTATAATATAAAAATTAAAGAAAATTGCTAACAAGAAAAATTTAAAAGAAAAATTAAATTGACAAACGTGAAATTTCTTTAACTTCCGGTCTTCTTTTTATTGAAGACAACAAAAATTTAAATGTTATGATAGCAGTCAGCACTCACTCACATAAGAACAATAAAATCAATAATTATTGTATATAATTTTAATTTTAACTTGTATTAATAAAAAATTTAAATATGGTGGGCACGCGTTCAATTTTTTATTGCGTTCAATGCTCACAATCAAAATAGTTTATTTAAAAATCTACGTAAATGAACAAGTGAATTAGGTATACTACACAATTGCACTGCTACCGCACTGCTATTGCACTGCTTTATGACAGCGAAGGAAAATAGTGGAATTGAAACAGTATATAGAAATAAGAGAACGATCAATGATTTATGTTATGTAATAGCAACATATTTGAAATTTAAGTCATAAATTTTATGTTAATTCTAACAAAAGAGAAAAGGTACTATAATACGTAATACATAAATATGTATATACGTATGTATGTATGTGGTTTATTTTACATATAGATAATTTTTATTGCCTATAAATCATACATAAATTAATATAAATAAAATTGAAAAATTATTAATAATAATATAGTAATAATTTGTTAAAAAAAATAAATACATAATTTTGTATAGTTAAAGTTTTTTTGCACTACACATAGGTAGTGTTATTTTTAGTACAACGCTCCTGTAAGGCCGTAACACGTAATTCAACCAATCTGTTACACACGGTCGTGGTTATTCGCAGCGTAAGTGCCAAATAGTTCTTAATTATTCTTGAATGTAGTATATTTATAATTAATGTCCTCACTCTTAAAATTACAGAGCAGTCTGTTTTTCAATATGGACTCAATATGGACAACGTTTTAATTCTTAACCCTTAACTGATATTGAAGCCCCGAGGACTCAATAGAATTTTAATATTTTTTGTTTTATTTTTAATATAATTTTGATATTTAGCCATAATATATTTTAATATTTAACTAAATTTTCGTCACGGGTTAAAATATTCTAAAATGCCTTAACAAATTTTTTAATCATTACTTAAAGATCATTTGTTTTTTAAGTGATTTGAGTAAAACTGCTTAAAAAGTAACTCGTAATATTTTATTTTAAAGAGATTATAAGAAGAGCCACAATAAAAAAATTGGTAATTTTTATTAGTTTAACAGAAATCACACCGAGCCCACCTTGCCTCAAAAGAAAATTCAAAGTGGATTTCTCATTGTTGTTCACATTATTTTTGATAACTTTCCCTAATTGTTTTTTTTGTTGTCCCAAAAACTAAATTTCTGTGACGATATTTTCGAAAACAGTCTAATTAAAAAAAATCTTAATTTATACAATTTAATGCCTAATAAAAATAAATTTATTCTTTAAACAATATTTTGATGAACAGTCCAGCTGCAAGAGTAAACCCTCCCAGGGTGATTTGAAATTAAATTAGCAATTTGATACATTAAAAGATTTAAAAGAACAGAATTAAAAAAAAAAAACAAATCTCATTGGTTAATTAAAAAAAATACCATAAAATTTAATTAATTTTTTTTTTTATAAAACTTTTTGTTTTAAAAATAATTTTCATTTTTTCTAAAATGTTAACGAAAGATAGTTAAATTATAAAAATAAAAGTTTTATTTAAGATTTATGATTCCATAAATATCTCGGTTAAAATAATTAGAAGAAAAAATATACGATTATGTCTTGCAGAGTTCAAAGTATCTTTTTCTTTAGCCGAGTTTATTACAGAATTTTTAAAAAGACCAGAAAATATCATAAAAACTTGTTGAACAGTTGCATGTTTTATAACGAGGATAATGTAGTAAACTTGAAATAGTAATTCAATAATTTATTTTATTTTCATGGATTTACAAGATTATTGCTTTTTAATATAACCTCAATATGAATGTGTGTATAATGTGAAGTATACGGAAGACAACACTAACGATATCTCATTTTATACCCTAAATAGTGGCGCTAATACAAAAAATTTTTATGGTAAAAAAATTGATTTTATTCTAACAAATTTTGTTTTGTTTTTTGTTTAATGGACATAAAATTTATGACCACTACTTAAATTAATAAATTTTATTGAAAAATTAGAAAATAAATATATGATTTTCCTTTTAAAATGTTAATGTAAAATGTAAATGTATGCGATTTTTCATCAAAATTTTAATGTTATACGCTATAGCGCCAGTAATTTAGCTTTAAACCTAAAACAAAAGCTGTAGTCAATAATGGAAATATGATTTAAAAATTTAATATACAAATCAAAGTGGTAAACGAAGATTTTCATTGATGTTTCCATTAAAAGCGATTGTATGTAAGCTTAGCCATAGCTTCTTAATTTTACGCAAAAATATTTTAAAATTTAATGTTAGAAAACCACTACATTAAACAATACATCGATTATGCGTGCATTAAACAATACATCGATTAGTAAGGGTCTAGCATTTGATATTGCTTACAGGAAAATTGTCTAAATTTTAGTTTTAATGGTTTTATATCAATTTGATTTCAAGTTCAAAATAATATTAAATTTTCGTACAATAACATTTAATTTTATATTTTTTAAAGAAAAACTCATTCACAAATATCGCAATTAGTTGTAATCAAAAGTTTGGATGTCAAATAACTTTGTAAGCGTCAATAAACTCAGCTGATTAAGTAATTGACAGTCAATTTGACAGTATCGAACGCAATGTATTATATAATTTTATGAAGATATAATAAGTATACGTTAAGGAAATTTGGCAAATAATCAAAATAAGATTTTAAATTTCTACATAAGTATGTAATAAGTTGCATAAAATTATATTGTTTTTCTAATTAAATAAATTTGCGTTGTTAAAATTAAAGCCCATATTTTACGGATTTCAGTTCCAGAATTTATTTTGCTTTTTGAAGTACATATTCCCACATAATTATCAATTATTAATTACTTGTTATTTAAGTAATTTATATTATTATCAGGTTGTAATAAATTAAAATAAAATGAATCTTTAAATGCATAAGAATCTGTATGCTACATAATAATTAGTGACAAAATTTTCAATAAAAATTTGCGAAATATTCTATGTGACTTGCATTTTTAATCAGTAAATAAATCAAAAACTTAAAAATTTTTAATTTCCAGATATTGTTTTCCTTTATAAAATCTACATTGTACGTCCTCATTAGTTCGAAAAACTTTCAATTTAAATTTCAATCAAAATATAAATATTACATATTTTGCCAACTTTTTCCGAAAATCAAAATGTATAAAACTACTGATTCAAAATTTTTTTGACTTTGCCAAAGTCTTAAATGTAAGTATGTATGTAGTTCATTCCAGGTGTTCATTTTCAAAGAGTGAAATATGGAAAAAAAAAACCGATTGGCATGGAAAACTTAATCGATACAAAAAAAAAGATAAAAACCGAAGAGTTCAAAGAATATAAGACAAATAAGAAGACAAACCACAAAAATTTTGGTTGCTTTGCCCAAAAACATATTAAAAAAATCTAAAAAAAAAAAAGAGGAAAAAATATTTGAATGTTTCAATTGAAAAAGTAACATAATATTTTTGTCTTTTTAAGTGAACTACAAAACACCGACATTATACATACTTTTAAAAAAAATTACAAATTTTTCGATTTTTTTTTTCTGGTTTTGCTTACATAATTCGAATAAATGCGAAAGAACAGAAGTGCAATTATAAACGATCCTAATGTGTACACAGTTAAATGCACTTAGAATTTTTAATTTTTTTATTTTTCGAATTTTTTTTTTTATAAAATAAACAAGAAAATTGTCTCGACAGTCCGGTCGACATGATAGGAAATAACTATCGCTCTGTAATATGAATGTGATTTTATCGCCTCGCCATTGAACTGTTCTAATGACATCAACTGTGTAAACTAAAAAGAGAATAAGAGCAGAGATACGTCTCTCTTTATTAAGCAAAACATTTCAATTTTCTGTAGTAAACAACATATTAAATGAAATATTCTGACAGTTTTCGAAAAAATTCTTCAGTGCGCTCTCACTAATCGAAGTAAATTAATATCTACTGACATTACAAAAAACTTGTTTGTTTCAAAATTGGAATTTCATTTTACTTCACAACAGAACCCTAATTGAAATTCTCAAATTTAAACGTAGTTTACAGGATATGATTCTATTTACAAAAAGTAACGATCAAACACTTTCTGTAAGTACTATGGTTTAGATTAATACGTCAAGTACCTACTTAATTACTCAAAAAATAAACGACATCTTGTGGCAAATGACCGCAAACCACTTGTACGTACATTTAAAGTCTAATAATATTTTATTCCTAATTTTGTTCTAAAGATTAAAAAAATACCAACTGAACCATCACTTTATTTTTTATTTCTTTTACACATTTTACATAATGTAGACAATTTATATTTGCGTGCTGACTGCAACCAAAAAAAAAAAAAAAAAAAATTACTTAAAAATTTCTTCTTCTATTCTTCTAATTTTACTTGTCTTATTTCCTTTTTATTTTATTTGTTAAATTTTATTTTCTAATTATATTTTACAGAACAAAATGTTTTACTTCATGAAAGAGTTCCAACGCATACAGAAGTTCATATTAAATGTTCATTCAAAAATCCTATATGGTATAAGAATGGTGCTAGAATGGATACAAGAAGAAGAGATGTGTAAGTATAAAAGTGTACAAAATTTTTAAATTTTAAAAAACATATTAAAGTATAAATGATTTTATAAATTTATATATTCATATTTTTAAGGACATTTGTAAAAAAAATTAAAAATAAAATGTGTCTATTAGTTCTATTATGCCTGTGCGTTCGTCTATTTATAAAACTTTTATTACGTCAAAGAAATTAAGAATATTTTTTTAAAATGAAATATATTTAATCCCCTTTTCTCTCCAAGTTACAATTCTTTAAGGCTAGAAAATTTTTTGTGCTAACTACTGTGTCCAAAGCAAACGCAATTTGTGAATTCTGTTGATGCAAAAAGGTGAGAAATAATTTTTTATATTATAAGAAATCAAATTTATACATCAAGTTAATCGTATTCTTAAAGCTGCTTGCTAATTTTTGAAGCCATTTTCCTCTAACACGACCACTTTAATTAGTCTTAAATTTGAAATTTTAGCTACAAATTGGAAACACTTCCAACTCCTCATTCTATTGACTTATAAACCCTTAAAGCATTTGCAAAATATTTATTTTCGGCCTTCCATTTCTTCGACATCGATATCTCTGTCGAATTTCTATATAAGTTAAAATACAAGAGTAATCATCTATCCTCTTATCCAAGAGTATGCCAATATATAAACTAAATTAATTACTGTAGCTTTATGTTAGCATAAATTTTCATTACTCTAGATCTAAAACTATATAAACCCTAGAATTAATTTGTCAAAGAGAAATGTGCTATTCTACCAACCATATGAGTTTGATCCGCAAAGATGATCTTTGAAGCACATGATACCATGCAAATACTCAATTGTATCTCTACTATAAGAGTTTTCATATATACAGTAACCAAATATATCTGTTTAAGTCAAAATAAATGAAGACCTAAAATAAATTTTAAGATTAATTTTTTTTCTTTTAATTTCGGATTAAGAGATCTAGTTGTGAGTTGAGAAAAATGAGAAAAGAAAAAACGGAAGAAAATCACAAACAAAATGATAATGTTTTTTAATAGTGAAACATAAATTATAATGGAAAAAAAAAAAAAGAGAAAGAGTGGTAGTCATAATTTTATTATGTCCTTTTCTCTTTTGAACATGAACATTAAAAGAAATACAAGAGCATCATAGTAAAAAATAAGAACAAATTTAATATTATATAATAAAAGGTATAATGTATACAAACTATAAAAATGAAAAAAAAATATGATAGTCATCATTGGAAACATTAAATTGCAAATTCCATTAAAAAATGAAATTTAACATTAACATTATATTTACCGAAGAAAAATAAGACAAATTGAGATTGCATTTATAGTACACTTTAACAAATAGCAAAAAATTTGCAAGAGATATTTGATATAACTTACATACGTTATATAATATGTAAATGCATTTTTATTTTTACACATATACGCACTTATATTGGCCTTCACACAAAATTCCATTTAAAATCAATTTTGAATAAAGCTATCAACGAAAATTTTTGTAATTTTCTCTATATATAAAAATTACTTGCAAATTTACAAAAATTGAATTTATGCGCTCAATTTAATCTTTCTTGTGCCACCGTGATTTTTCTTCAGATATATAAAATTAAATTATATTTCATTGTAGAAGAAAAATTGAATTTTTTAAAAAAAAGCAACTGATTTATGATTTTCAGAAAACTTATTTTAAAATTAATAAAAGCGTTAAAAAGCAATTTAAAAAGTAGTTGAACTACTATAGTACTACATATTCTTAAAATGAGATTTTAATGTTATACGTTATTTACCATAACAGGATTTTATAGAATTAAAAACAATGCTTTTCGATTTTTGAATAACACAAACTCTGTTGTCATATGTTAACAAAATATATGCATATAAACTCAACGATATTTTACATTACCTTGAAAGAGAGTAATTTTTAATATTCTCATCAAATTGTCAAAAATTTTATAGTCAATCTGACATAAAAATTCATTTGCAAAATACGAAATGCATCGTCTCATACTCTAAAATGTCAATTAAAAAAATTCTACTCGTTTTGAAAAAATCACGCCTAGATGTTGTTTTTAACATAAGACATCCAAAAAATTAGATTTTTTAATTTTTCACCATTTTTATTAAAAATATATCTCAATATACTCAAATACGAGCAGACTATCATACAGACTATCATACGAATATTAAAATTTTTAAGAATTCGCTCATACACCATATAAAGTGCATCAACCTCGTTTGAATTTTGGGTTGGTTTATTCACATAGACTTTACTTTTTAAAAAACAACACAAAAAGTTGACTAATGAAGTTAGAACGATTCTTGTATGTTCGTAAATCATTTGATTTTGTATTCGTGCCATTATTGCCATTTTAATGTCTTTCCAAATTATTTTCATTCATGTCAAGTATGTTATGTTTATTGTTATTATAAAAATATAAAACACATCCATGGGGAGAGTTTTAGGCAATTACTCTATTAATTATTCAAATATTTTTTTTAAATTTTTTAAAACTTCTAATTAAGAACTAAGAATCTGTAGTTCTTACAAAATCTGTTCCGTTTTATTTTTAATTGATAATAAAGCGGTAGGTGGGCAAAGGGGGTAAACTCGCATTTGCATTGTAACACATTTTTTCTCGTAACACATTGTAACACATTGGTAATCTCGTCTTTTATTAAGTTTCTAACTATAAGAGTAATCGCAGTTGAAAATATATGAAATTTAATGATGTTTTATACGAAAAGCCCAATTTTCGTCAAAATGTTAGTTAACCCCTTTGTCCACTTACCTCTTCTATCATCACATTAAATCTAAGTAAATGTTAAGCTATGCAATAATCAATATATTAAATCCAATAAAATGTTTTACAATTGATTTCTCAATTATTTTGCAATCAATATCTATAGCGTATATAGGAAGTAAAAATCAACCAACCCACACTATTCTTACAACATATGCCAATTTCATCACCTTTTCAATTAAAATCTTACATTTTTCTTCTTTCAGCTATAAGCAATACAATTAATCACTGTAACTAACAAAATTGAAAAAAATCTGATAACTTAATTTTTAATCCCACACCATCGCGCCAATAGAAATGAATTTCTTTGATTTCCTGAAGCGTAAAAGTATAAACAAATAAAATAAAATCTCAAACAGTTAGAGGGCGTCTAATGATGTCCAAAATTGATTGTAATTTTAACAAATTTTCTATACTTTATTTTTGTACTTATTTAGAAGTCAAAACCTCTATTTATATTGTATTTAAATGTAATTAACATAAATCTAGTAGATTTTAAATAGAAACCTTTTTCAACTCTTAACATTATTGACCCGATTTGTTTTCCTCCTTTATTTTCTTTTTTTTTTGTGGTTTGCCAGAAGTGACAAATAATTGGTTTTCAATAAAATAAATTTCTTAATGGTAAACATTATTGTCCAAGAAAGGCAAAATATTTCTTTAAAATTGCAGAAAATTTAAAGCAAAACTTTTTCCCATAAGAAAATTATAAAAGTATCTCACCTTTTGTTTCTTACCCGTTTTTTTTAAGTATCGTAAATTTAAATTCCTTGATAAATTACTGAATTCCATCACAAACAATACAAGTTGATATCGGCAATGCTGTGTTAACTATTTTCCTTGCATGTACCTTATTTTTATACAAGTATAGGTATACTCTTTGTTAACTTTGATAATGTCACACCATACCGCACTAGTAATGTTAACATATTTTGCACTGCACGCAACTTTAAACAAATAATAAAAATAGTAACAGCAAAAAATTACAATTTTACCATATTGGTTTTTAAAAAACTAATCAATAAATTCTATAATAGTAGTATAAGCTGTGCAACAAGCTACTGTGAGAGACAATGCTCATATATATATTTAAGTATATTATACAATAGCATTTACTTAATACTTATAGTAAGTCTAAGTATAGGAAGAAAAAAAATATGTAAATAAAATCGCCGCGATCTTTTCTTTTATACCTACTTTGTTAGATCGTTTGTTTAGTAACTATTTTCTTTTTCAATTAACCATAATATTTTCATATAGTTAACATTTCAAAGCTGCCATATCTTTTCAATATCAAGACATGTGATTGTAAATTAATTTTTATAACCTATTCAGGGCTAAAATTGTTTTATTTCGCAATATTAATTAAAAAAATTTTAAATTTTCTCTCATTTTTAAGAGTTTCACACTTCACATTTTTTCGAACTTGTTTGATTAATGTTTAATTCTATAATTTGACTAGAATCATGCATTTCAAAAGTAAATTGTTAGGACCGGCAAAATAGCACGCTATACTCAAAGTTAATAAAATTCTACATTTTAGTTAATTAATTTATTGATTCTTTTAATAGTTCTCCGCCTAAGTGTATGCAATAAGCCAACATACTTTTATATAGAGAGTAAAATATTTAATGATTTATATTTGAAAAGTGCTTTGCACTCCACTGTTTCAATGTTTTCATAAAACCGACGTTCTAAATTGCAAGATGGCAAACCTAATTTTTTTTTTGCACATAAACCATGTTCACAACATTCTATAGGAACCAAAGCCTTCAATAATATTGCCAATGGCTCAATTTTTTGCATTTCCAATTTTATTGAAAATTTAAAAAAAGATTTACTTAAGATTACAACCGTAGAACGTGCATCTAAAGTTGTTCAAATATTTTTTTTCTCTTCCCCTATTCAAGTATAAAGTTATTTTCTTATTCTTTGATTTTCCCTTCGGATTTTTTAATTCTCTAAACAAATATGTAATGTCAATGTCGCAACTTGAATCTATATACATAATAAACAAAATATACTTTCAGGTTCTTTATGTTCTATTTTTTAGGACGAATGTATTTTTAACAAAAAAGAAAAATAACAATATTCTTTAATAGGTTTCGGTTGACTTCTGTGTTTTAAAAATAAAAAATGAAAAAATGACAAAAAAAAAATTGTTTAACATTCAATATTATTAATGGCAGTATAGTCGTGCAGATACCATTGAAATGAGCTGAAAGCTAGATAGATAAAAGAAGAAGAAAAAAAAACTTTGAAAACAAATTGCATTTCATGTGCTTGATTGCACTTATCATAAAAATTTTTTCTAGTATAATAAAAATTTTATACAAATTTGTAATTTAATTTTGTATATCATATAGATACTATTTTATAAATCATGATCCAGAATTATAGGACAGCTTATGGACTACAAACTATGTCAAATAAAAAAGTCGAAATTGTTAAATGTTTCATTGACCATATTTCCACAGGAAACAAAATGATCTATTGGAGCTAGTTAATTGACTATGCCAAACGTCAAATAGAAAATACTAGTAAAACACGTTACTCCTAATTAGGTTTATTAGAAATACACTGGAATAGTATAGCCACCAGGTGTATAATAGAATAATTAATTTTAAATTTTCATTTTTATTTAACAACTTTCAGGGGCTGATCGTCTATCTCGCTATTTTATTCGGTAAATAAGAAGAAAGGGAGTAGAGTAACTATCATATTTTTGTATAATGTAATTTTCAAGTGAGAAGAATTCCTTGGTATTACGTATCTTGTTTTTTTCTAAAATGCGAAATTTGTTCACTTTGTTTTTGAAAATGAAACATTCATTAGTGAATACTGAGAATTCTAGTTTGAAAGTGAATAAAAAGTAAGTAAAAAAGCGAGATACACAATCAGGCTGTTAATTTGATTCGCTTGGACAAACTTTTATTCAATATTCAATTGCAAAACATATTTATCACACTTCTTTACTCGCCAAGAAAACAAAGAACCCAATAAAAATGTTTTGAAATAATCGCAAACATGATCAAAATATTTTGGATCCTGTAGTTGTTCTCCACTCATCTATTTTTTGATTTGAGAATCTTGAGAACAAGTTTCGTAAAATATTTTATATAAACCCCATTTTTTTTTCTTTGTAGAAAATGAAAATCAAAATTCAATTCTCAAAACGGAAAATTATTGCAATTAACTATTTTCTACCTTGATAAAAACAGCGACATCTTACTGGAATAAGATGCAATTAAAGTGATGCGTTTTTAATATTACAACTTGTTCCATGACATTTCTTCATTATTTTCTTTAATAATTCTAACAAAATTATCTAAACATAATATTTTATTAATTGTAATACAAAAAATTCATTTTTTTTCACCAACTTTTAATTTTACAAAATATTTTCTATATAAAATTCTTCTTAACATAATATAGTTATAAATTTAAAATTCTCTTCCTCTTATTTTTTTTAGGTCGCAACTTGTAATCACTTTTACACTTCAATTTATGTTTACAATTAAACACATTTATTAAAATACCAACTTCAAATACAATTTATTAAACATTATATTAAATATATATTTTATATACATATTGTTATACTTCATGCTATACATGTATAATATTCTTGAATTTCTCATTTTATATATTCCAGATCTAATGTTCTGAAAAGAAAAAGTAAAAATTGCAAGTGTTAGAAAATGTAATATTAAAATATCTTCCTGTATAGATTACATGTATAAGATTTAATGAAATTTATGTAAATTCATAGATTAACCTACTTACATCCTACATTTATTTATTTTTTTTTTTTATTTTGTTTCTTAATTTAAATAAAATGTTAAAAAGAAAATACTGGAATTATATAAAGTGTTTAATCTTTAAAACATGATAATAAGAAAATTTTTCACGACTTTTTCCATGTATACACACATATTACAAGTTGTACTTAGTTTTAAAATTCTATACAAGAGGGACAGTAGAAAAAAAATAAGTAAACATTCTCATGTTAAATATTCAATTAAAACTATTAACAGTTTTACATGAAATTTTGATTACATGAAAGTTAAGATTAATTTAAGATTTGTTTTAAGTTGAATTTTTTTTTTTTAATTTTTATTATTGGCACATTAAAAAAAATATTTTATATAAATTATTTAAGGAAAATGTCATTTATTTTTTTTTGTAAATAGAACGTACGTACGAACGCATATATAGGTTAGGGTTACAAATTTTCGAAAAACATGATCTTAAATTGTTTTATAATTTAAGCATTCAACGCCTTTTAATTAATGCTTTATTTATTAAATAATTATACATTAGGGGTTTATAAAACAAATAATAGCTTTAACAATGGCGAATAAATTAATATATAATTCAAGATTTTATAGTTTAACCCTTCCATTCTCAACCACAATAAAACCCTTACGTATGATCGGCGAAGCGAATCAAATTTTCGGCGAATATAAGTTTTTGGTATTATGATTGGCGAATTTGCTTAAATTTTAGGCTGTCGAATGAAAATTCTGTATGACAAGCTTAGCGAATGAAACCGAAAATCAAAATAATGAGCGTTTTTTTTTTAATTGGATATTATAGCATTTATAGTGATATAATGGAAAAATTTAAACTATCTGTTAAGTAAGTTCATAAAATTCTACAAATTATTGTAAAAAATATTGTTTGTTTAATATTAATTTAAGCGTGAAAAAAAACGAACCAAAAACAATTCGAGCATTAATTAAATTAGCAGACAACATCTCCGTAATTGCTAAAGTGATAGGAAAATTTAATTGTTTTTGCAAAAAAATGTATACATATGATGGTGTTAACCTTATTATTTACCGGTAGATTTTCTGATGTCTTGCCGTAACAACATTTTGAATCTGGCAAATGAAAGCATTCGCCGATCATAATTTAAAATATCATTCGATTCGCCTAGTCCATTCGACTCGCCTTGCCGATTTATAATAATAGCCAATTCAATTCGCTTCGCCGATTGTAATAAAGTTCTTTTGTAAGAGTATATACTTATAAATATTTAAGATTTCGATTGTTAGTAAGATGTTTAATCAATTGTGATCGAGACTCTATAATATTTTTCCAAAATATTTTTAGAAAATTATGGTATTCCGAATCCGTTCTTTATATAGTTAAGTTAAATTTTAATACAATTAGCAAAGTTTTAGTAATAAGAACTCCCCCCACCCCCATCAATTGAATAAATTGATTTTAAATAAAATTAAATGAATTATTTGTTCAGTTTCCAGCTTTGAAAGCATAATATTCTTGAACTGAGTTTATTTTCAATTCAATTTTATTTAAACAACTGATCGTAAAAATAATAATGATATTGATAGTAATGACAATAATCATGATGATGATGATGATGATAATGATTATTTTAATGATAATAATAGTTTACTTAAAAATTGTTCATTATCCTGTTTTTAATTTTACAAACAAGCAAGTAAGTAAACCAAACAAACAAAATATAAAAAAAAGCAAAAAAAACCATATAGAAATTTGTTCTTGTTTTGTTTTTTTTTTTTTGTTTTGTACTTGAAAACCATTTTTTCTATTGAATAGAATTTCCTTTCGCATTTTTATTTGTAAATAAAATGCAACTATAAAAAAAAATTAAAATAAAAAAAAAACCAAAAGAATTCAACTGCAACAGCAGCATTAACAACAGAACCTATTCACTTGCTTGTTAAAAAAAAAAAATCAAAAAAAAAAAAAAAAATTAAAAACAAACCAGCATGTCATCTTCTTCTCAAAAGATGCTGCAACAATGATGATTGTGCTGCTGCTGATGATGATGATGTGAAAAAAATAAACAAAAATTGTGAAAGAAATCTAAACAGCAACAAAACTCTGTTTTAAAACCTTTTTCCTATCTTATTTCATTCTTTCTATTTAATATTTTGATCTGCGTTCATCCGCTTGTATGCCCTCCAATGTTGATGTTCTCTTGTATATACACACAATTTCAGTACATTATTATTGTATAGCACTATTATAATTGTTGTAGCAACAAAATGCATTGTTATCACGAATACTTTTATTTTTCTTATTTTTATTTTTCTTAACTTATAAAAACTCATCTTTATAAATATTTTGTTTCTTTGACAATTACTTTTTTATTTTATATTAATATTGTTTGTTTGTTTGTTTGTATTTAATAACAGATCTTGAGGAAAAAAATAAAGAAAAAAAAATTGTACTTGTCTTTTAATCCTCCAATCTGACGATTCATTAGCAATGCAATTGAAAAGGAAACGAAAATATTCCCGTGTACAATATGTATATGCTACGCGTATATGTATGTATATTATATAGGATACAATGGCTTTATAGAGCCTGAAAAACCAAAAATTAAAGGAAAATACGAAAAACAACCAATAATAAAATGTTTAGTTATAGAAGAACAGGTTCACTTGTTCACCTAGGTTCAAATAAAGATAAGTATATAAATATGTATGTATTTATATATGAGTATATTCATTGTACAAAGTGTTGACTTTGAGTCATAAATATTAAAGAGTTTCGTTAAACTAGCTCTCGTGATTGAAAATTAAAATTATTGTATAGATACTAATTTCGTTTTGACTTTCGAGAATTTTCACTTGTTTTGAAAATTTTCGCTTGTTCCAATAATTCCACTTGTTTCAAAATTTTCATTTGTTCCAAAATTTCTTTTCTTTTTTTGGTAATATACTTCTTAACAACATTCAAGCTTATTCAAAATTCCAATTATCAAATTGTGTTCTCTGTATCGGAGTTTTATTTTATTCAGTTGATTTTATCATATTTTAAGCTACAATTTGTTGTGTTGCTGGATTTTGTAAATTTATTTAATTTAACTTCTATAAAAACTAGTTTTTCTTTAAAAATATTGGAAAATATTGGAAGATTTTTAAAAAAATTATTGAAATTAAATTATTGAAGCACGTAAGCTCATAATTCTCCTAAATGTATTGAAAAAAATTCATCATTAATCCAATCTCAATCCAGAGTATCCACCTTAAATGGAACATCCTGTATAGCTACAATAAAATAATAATAAAATTTTAATAAATAGAATTTGAGGTTTTTGCGGTATTATTTATTTTTTTTTTAACAAATAGGTAAGAAGGTTTTTTGTTTTTTTTCAATTCATGATAATTACATTTTGAGTACTTAAAGATGAAAAGGATTCCCTTAAATCTTAATACATGAATGAATAAACAAAGTCATTTTAAAAAATATAAAGGAATGCTTTAATATTATGAAGAAATCAAGAAAATTATGTTGACTTTTTAATTGAGAAAACTTGATTTATGATTATTACATGATGACTTAATAAATTTTATTATTATTGTATATTATATATACACATATACACTCATATATAGAGTTTAGCCTGCTGAAATCTCTTTAAAAATTTAAATAACACTCTTGAAGAAAAATCTTAAGTGTACCTTTTAAATGAAGGTCAAAAAGTCAAGTAGAAACAAAAATTGCTTTATTTTCAATTTTTCTTTTCTTTTGTAGAATGTATTCAAACGTTCTAGTTTAAGGAAGGTGAAATAGGTTAATCAAAGCATGATTGAAAAGAAGGGATTAATCATATGGAAAGATAGTTAAGATGTTAACAAAATAATTACAATATGATTTAAAATTACAAGACGTTTAGGATTAATAGGTAGCTGAGTTGTTATAAGTTATAGTATAAAAGCTTTAGAATAATAAATTGAGATTGGATATTCTCTCTTTTATTAAATTATCTTTTTAGACTTTCTTATGAATTAAGACTGCATTATACTCTTAACAATACGAGCTTTGAACAAAACATTAGTTATATAATACATGCATAATAATTTAAAGCACCGTAATTCGGGCAGTTTTTACTGATAATTTTCGAGTTGTCAATAATTCGGACAGTTTTCGGATGTTTTCGGCTGTCAAAAAAAACTCGAATAAAGTTGTTATATTTTGTACCTTTGGGGATTATAATTCAATTGTTAACAGATATGTATACCAGGTATATTTAATTTTTTTCTACAATTAAAACATCTTAATTTAAATTTCAAAAATAAAATTTAACAAATACATACGAGTACTTACATAATATTTATGTATGTACAAAAAATTTAAATGATTTTCTTTATTAACTGCAAAATTTCTAAACAATTTTAATTTTTTTTTCAAAAGAGAAACCCAAAGAAATAAATTTAAACAGAACAAATTTTTTATATTCCATTTAATCAAAACAAATCCGAAAATACTAAAACTATACTAAATGTATATAAATTTAAAACATAAACCTAAAACAGAAGAAGTAACGGAGGTGGAAGTTCATTCACAAATAAATATCTATATAATTATGTAAAATAAACATAATTACATGTATACAAATTTAATGAACATTTTTAAAAAATGAAATGTAAACAAAAAAAAACCCTACATCTGTATAACACTTTTAAAAATATAAAATGAATGAAAGTTCTTTTCGTATAATTACTCTAAAAAACAAAGAAATCATTAACATCTGGAGTCTGGACGATAAAATTTTTTTAACATATTCGTAACTTTAAACATATACCAATATATATAAAAATCGATAAATTTCATATAGTTTTTTGAAAGTGAAAGCACAGAGTAACTTGTCTTTGCTTTATAACATCTAAATTAGCCGTATAACCATTTTATTACTATACACTATGTCAATAAAATAGGTGCTAATAAAGAAATAGCCTACCACTAAGTCATTTATTGTATACAATACCATAATATATTGTATATTATATATTTTATTGTATATGTACCGTTCCAAGTGAAGTTGACAAGAGTTGTGTTAAACTTTACTAACAAAAAAAAATTATATTAACCCTTACTTGCTCGTAAACTTTATAGCTTTCAGAGCCTTGAGTATAGGAATATGAACTATAACAATACTAGTTCATACAATCACAAATCCAACACTATCATAACTACTACATATTACTATTACATAATTGTTATACATAACATTATGCGTGTTACCGCCTTCATGAAATTCAATCAAATACTATTCAATATTCTTCAAGAAAAAAATTAAATTTTCAATATTTTTCTATGTTTCCAGGAAAATAAAAATTTAATTTTTTTACTTTTGCAACATTTTTGTACAAATTTCTAAATTGAAATTTGAATTAATTACCATATTCATACATTTATATACATTAAAATTTATACCAAAAAAATAAAATAAAAATTTATCTGGTTCAATAATTCTTTAGCATATTTTTACGCACTTGAATATCTAATTTTAGATCAATGAATTTGATTAAGAAAAATACTGATAAATAAATTCAAATAATAACACCATTTTGATTTTAACCATAGTTCAAAATTTAGATTTAAATATTGTACATTATACATACATAGTTACTAAAACAAAGCTAAGTAAATCCAATAAAAACCAAAATCTCCATAAGGGCATCATCACTACACAGCACCTTAAAAAATTTCAAACAAAAATGAAAACAAAAAAGAAAATCTAACCTCAGATCCCAACTCTTTTATGATGAATACACTACATAATATTCTAAAAATGGATATCGTATAGATATCAAATAAACAGCACATGTACGTAAATCTACACTTCATAAAACTAAATCACATCTGTGTTACAAATACTTGTAAAGAAAAAAACGGATTCCAAACTCTTTTTTTTTCTAAAATTTATTTATAGCCTAAAATTATTTTCACAATAAGAAAATAAAAAATTTTTGTAAAATGATCAATAAAAAATCGAAATTTATACGTTTTCCATAGAGCGTTTAAAATCGACTAATACCATGTACTCGTACTGTAATACTTACAAACATGCGTGCAATGCCCCTTTTCCTCTTCTACGATTGGTGTGCAAACAGAGTAAATATTGAATTTTCATTCGAATAACAAACCAAAAAAAAAAAAATATTTACTTCACATTTTATTAATTTTATTTTAATTTTTGAAATTTTTTTTTCTCACCTATTTTTAGACAAACATTTGATAAAATAAATGAAATAATAATTAAAAATTTTGGAATTAATGATGCAGCTGTATATTCATGTCGTCCAGATGCAGTATTTAATCAATGGTCAAATTTATCATTAAATATTTTAACAACAATGGTAACACCAAATTCAAAAATCGATACAAAATTATATACAATCGATTCAAATATACAAAATGATCAACAACAATCACAATTAGATAATGATGATGATGAATTATATCAAAATCCTAATAATAATGATTTAAATGATACGGAAACTGATCAAAATATTAATGATGATTATAATAATAATAATAGTGATGAAGAATCAAAAGAGAAAGTAACACTTGCACTACCTGTTTTCAAAATTAATGATGATATTTATGAAAGATTAATAATAAAACCATCTGGTAGTACTGTAATTATAAAATGTCAAATAACTGATACAAAAGATGCAAATATAACATGGACAAAAGATGGTGGACAAATTGATCGTAAAATGGGACGTGCAAATTATAAAAAATGGAGTGTATCTATGGAAGATGGTATACCAGAAGATTCTGGAAATTATAAATGTACTGTATGTAATTTAGCAGGATGTATTGAACGTACAACAAAAGTTCAAATTCAAGGTAAATATTAATAAGTGTAGAGCGTAATTATTGCCAAAGAAATCATATTATTATTCTATGACAATAAAAATCTCCAAAATTACCATAAAATTTTAAGAAATATTTTTGACCAATATAATATATTAAACTTTCTTTAATCGATATAACAACAATTATATAAAATATAGACCGAGTACGTTCTGGACCAATGATAGCACCGAACTCCCCAGTAAATGTAACTGCATTAGAAAATTCAACTGTTACATTCAATTGTCCAATAATGTTTCCTGATTTAGCTGTTCATATCGATTGGTTACATCATATACCAAATAATGAATCATCTGATTCTATAAGTAATTTACAAGAAATGGCACAACGTTTTGTTAAAGAAATATCACAATTTCGCCATGGAAATACAAAAAAAAATTTCTCTCAAATTCGTTTATTGAAGGTATTTCTTAAATGATTATCTTTAATATCTCTTAAACGATTAATTTTTAACTGGCCATAGGAGTAAATTGAATTATTTTATTAAGATGGCAATTCTTGCTTTGTACAAACTTTTGGTTTCGGATAATATAGTAATATGACAAGTTCATTAAAAGTTCTTAAATTCAGTGGTGCATAACGTTTTTTAATATAACAAATGATTTAATTTCAATAGTACAACCTATGAAATATTTTAGTTCTTCTGGACAATGGTAAAATGTAAACAATAATTTTTCCAAGATCTCTGGTGAAGAGGTGATCTAATTCTAAAAGCTTCTAAAAAGTACATATTTCTATAAACATGAACTTAGTTATTAATTAATTAATTAATAATTAAAATAATAAAAATTAATTTGGTGTTGGTACATAAAAAATAATTTATTATTAAAATTTCTTTTATAATTTAATTTCAATTTTTTTTTATAGATCGTGTAAATCATAAACCAATTGTAGTTAAAGAACCAAAAAATGTTACTTTATATGTTGGTGGTTCTGATACAATGGAATGTAAATTTTATTCAGATTTATTTAGTAAAACATATTGGGTATATAATAAAAAAGAAATAAAAGAAGGAAAATATTTAAATCAAACTGTTAAGGTGATGGGAACTTTTAACCCTTATTTTATAACTAATTTTACATTAAAAAAAATTATAAATGTAACATTATAGTATGCAAATGTAACATGTAAAATTAAATTAATTCGGTAAATTAATTGTAAATAAGTTATTAATTAATTCAAACACTTAAATTTTTAATTACACTAACAAATACTTTAAATAACATTAAATATAATTTTAATTGTAAAATCTTAGTAACTTAACAATTTAGCATATTTGTTGCATGTAATTTGTTGTTATAAGAAAAACTAACAATTATTTTTAAATAATTTCTACTACATAATTATATTTATTTATTTAAATAATATTTCAGAAAAATATGAACAATTAATTTTGAATTAGTTGGAAAATCTAAAATTTGAAAATCTAAAATGAATATATGTTATGAGCAGAAATTTAAGTTTAATATTATGAATTTAATATTAAAGTCTAAAAGTTGGAAAAGTTCTGGAATTATTTTCTGGCTTTCACTTCTTTTCTAAATCCTAACTCAAAATTAACTGTTCTTTATTTTGATATTATTATAATTTAATTTAATTAGAAAATTTTTATGTTTTGTTCTAAACTTGTTATTTTATTTGGAAAATAATTTAGAATCTTACTGCTTAATAGTGTTAAAAAAATAAAATCCTAAATTATTTACAAAATATTTAGGTTGATCCAGATAAACCAGAAACTTTAATAATTACAAATGTTACACATGAAGATGAAGGTTGGTATACTTGTTCAGCGGCAAATAGTTTAGGACATACATTAGCCAGTGCTTATTTAAGAGTTATTGATGAAGGTAAAATTAGAATTTATTTTTGGAAAAATTTTACAGAAATCAAAAAAATCAATTATTTTCTTTCTTATTTTAGAAGAAATTGAATTAGATCAACCACATCCATTAAAAAGATATTCATTATATGTAACATTAATTAAAATTGGTATCGGTTTATGTTTTCTATTTGGAATAATATTTATATTAACAATTATAAGAAAAATGAAACATGATAAAATTATAAAACATCGTGTTAATGCTGTACAACAATGGACAAAAAAAGTTATCATTTATAAACCGAATTCTGATTTGGGTAGTGCAGAAACAATTGTTATGCCAGTTATTAAAATTGAAAAACAACATGTTACACAATTACAAAGTGGGCCAGATTTTAAACCATGTAATGAATATGAATTTCCATTAGATGCACATTGGGAAATACCAAGAAATCAATTGGTATTAGACAAATTATTGGGTGAAGGTGAATTTGGTCGTGTTAGACGTGGTAAATTAAGTGGTTTATCGAAATCATCAAATGATTTAATTGTTGCTGTTAAAATGGTTAAAGAAAGTCATGGTGATGCTGATATTGCAAGTTTAGTACGTGAAATGGAAGTTATGAAAATGATTGGTAATCATATTAATATTATTAATTTAATTGGTTGCTGTAGTCAAGATGGACCATTATATGTTATTGTTGAATATGCACCATATGGAAGTTTAAAAGATTTTCTAAAATCAAATCGTCCAAAATCACAAATTCAAACACAAACATTTAACAATAATGAAACAACTGATTTAATGTTAAAAGAAAAGGATGAAGATCGAGTACATTTTACACAAAAAGATTTAATATCATTTGCATTTCAAATAGCTCGTGGTATGGAATATTTAGCATCAAGAAAAGTGAGTAAAATATTAAGAAATAGTTTCATGGTGACATTGTGCTTGTATTATAATATAATCTTAATTTTTTTAGTGCATACATAGAGATGTAGCTGCAAGAAATGTACTTGTTAGTGATGATTACGTTATGAAAATTTGTGATTTTGGATTAGCAAGAGATATTCATGACACAGACTATTACAGGAAAAATACAAATAGTAAACTACCAATAAAATGGATGGCTCCTGAATCATTACAAGAGAAATTTTATGACACACAAAGCGATGTGTAAGTTATTTTTATATATTACTTCTTTAATTCATTCTCTAATACTTATTTCTGTATTATTAAATTTTTATTCAGATGGTCATATGGTGTCTTATTGTGGGAAATATTCACATATGCTGAGCAACCAATGGCTCACGTTGCACCGGAACGTGTTTATTCCTATTTAAAATTAGGTCATCGTATGGAACGGCCACCAAATTGTTCATTAAATATGTGAGTTTTCAAGAGTTTCAAATAATTTTTTTTTCTTTGTTACTATAGTATTTAAGACCTAAGCTGTTTCGGATTATTCGTAGAATTTTACTTTCAATAAATTCGCATTATTAAAATAATTATTTTTTAAATTTACGTACTGTAAAACTTACAAGTTATAATTACATTTTTTTTTAATTTTTATTGTAGTTATATGTTAATGAGGCAATGTTGGAATTTTGATGCACACGCACGTCCATCATTTAGTGAAATTGTAGAGAATTTAGATCAAATTCTAACAGTAACAGCTAATGCAAATGAAGAATATTTAGATTTAGGTGTACCATTATTAGAAACACCACCATCTAGCGATGATGAACATGAATCAGAAAATTCAGATACATTACGAGAAAATTTAATGCGATATAAAAATTATTAATTGTAAAATGTTGATTTTTTTTTTGTATTATTAATAAAATATATCATTATTTAAATGAATAGAGACTAGAGATAGTATTATATAACAGATAAGAATTTTAAAATTTCTAATTAAATATGAAAATATTTCATATAAAGTATACTAATGTTTCTATAATATTATTTTATTCGTTAATAATAAAAGAAAATGTTAATTTTAAAAAAAGAAAATTATTTTTAAATAGAAATAAATTATTTTATTATTATTTATAATTTTTATAAATAGTTATTGTAAATATCTTGTTTTTTTTCGTTTAATAACGAAATAAATAAAATCTTGTAAATTAAATTAAACAAAATAAATTAAAATTCATTTAAATAATTTAAATACAAAATTCGTCGCATTTATACATAAAAAATAATTTAAAATAAACAACGAGAATAACACTTTTATTTGTTTTATATTAAAATTTGCAAAAACGAAATTACAAATGAAATTTTATAAAAAGTTTTTTTTTTTATGAGCGCAAAACTCATAGCACTCATATAGGTTTGTAATAATAGTAATAGAATTAAATAAATTGATAAATTAAAAATCTTTAAAATATATTGTATACAAAAGGCATTTTAAAAGCTGCAATCAACTCTTCATCCAATTCTTCACTAAACATAGAACTCAACTTTATTGCAGAAAACCTTACAGTACTCCTTAATTTGTGAATCCACCTGTTAATTTTGATATCAAAAATCTATTCAATATTTTAATTAATTTAAAATTTATAATATTTATACACAAAACATTTTATATAAATTTTGAAATTAAAAATGAAATATGTTAAAATTTTGCTCAAAGATTATTTTCAGAATATTAGAAACGAGAAACTGAATTATAACATGTGTGTCATAATTTAATTTTAATTAAGATAAATTAAAAAAAAAATAATTAAAAATTTAATTTACAATATTAAATTTTGTTTTTTTTTTTGTTCGTTAAACGAAATCCTAACAAAACGAATTAATGATAATTTAATACAAATCAAGTTACTAATAAAAACGACAATAACAAAAATTTTACATCAATTGTAAATATTTTTTTATGATTTCTTTAAATTTATCAATATTATGTAAAAGAAATGAATTAACATTATTAATATATTATTTCTTTTGAATTGTATTTTTGAATTATTTTCAAAAATAATAAAAAAAAAATTTCAAAAAATCTACATGAAAAGCAAATACTTTTTCAAACGAGTTAAAAGCGATAAAAAATCGTATCTTTCCATTTTATGTTCCTTCAATGAATCGATTACGTATATATAAACAACGAATTTTGAACAATAATTTTATTATAATATATAAAAAAAATTAATTTTTATATTTGTAGATTTAATTTCAAATTATATAAAGAAAAAAAATTAAAATAACTCGATTATTTGTAGTGCAACTAACAAAATGCAATATTTAAAATATTGCATGAAATAAAATATTTAAGACTTTTTAGTGTAAGAGCATAAACTAAATGAATTTTTTAAGTAATAAACGCAAAATAATTAAGATAATATTATATATGTAAATTTTTATATAATACATTTATATATATTAATTTTAAATAATATTCATTACAAAAATTCAAATATACATTCATCATAATTCATTCATTCATGTTAAATATATATTTTAAGCACTGATATATTTTATAAATTTATAGTGAGAAAGAAAAAATTATTGTAGGTCTATACAAAATGAACTGTACAATTCTTATTTTAAATAGTTATTTAAAAAATATATATATACATATATAAATAATATTATATAAATTGTATGCAATAATATAAGAAAAGATAAAATGTTTCAAAAATTTAATCATCACAAATCATTTAAATACGAATAAATAAAGTTAATTATGATAAATTAAAATAAAAAATTATTTTAATTTCTTAATTTATTCATTAAAATACAGTTTCAATAATTGACAGCCTTTAAAATTAGTTTCAGGCGTTATGTTTTGGGATTGCAAATCATGCTGAATAGAAACGAAATATTGTGAGTATACAAATGCTTAAAATATTTACATTTTTCTGAAATCGCAAAAACTTCTTAGGGCATTAAACTAATGTATCACACGAATTTCTGAAATTTAATAGGCGTATTGATTAACAATTTTTGTACACTGTCTTCGCTGTGCCGAACTCACGAATTTGCAAAATTATCTTAATCGAACTAATATTAAAGCAATATTAATGTACATAAGCTTTTCATTCTAGTATTTGTATCCTTGCAAAGCCAAACCGTAGTTATAGGCATTTTGAAATTGCTCGAAAGTGCATACCTTTTAAATGATAAATTGCAACTACAATATCGCTAATTCGTAAGTTTTCTACGTTTGAGTAATAAAATTATAAGTAATGAGTAATAATATTCTATATAATAATAACTTACATATAAAGCGTAACATACGTAATTTTACGTGAATATAAATAAATATTAAATTCACACAAATTAAAAAATATCTTGCAATTGAATTTATTAAATTTTTATCTAGCTAAATAAACAGTTATACAAAATTCAAAATTACTAACGTAAAATATTTCCGTTTAAATAAAACATTTTTTCGGTGCGTAACTTTGCTTACAGAAATTTCAAAATGAGTACAAAAAATTATCCAAGACTATAACCAATTTGAATAAAATTTGGTAAAGAAAAAAAAGACAAAACACCAAGTTACAATGACGTCACCAATCATCTGTTTTCTGTATACCGCACTTGACATTTCAAGGTAAATCAAAAAAAAAATTCCATCATATTTCACTCATTTTTATTTTGGTTTTAATTTTGGCTGCTGAATGCTGAAGAAAGAAGGGACAAATGTGAAATTAATTAATCTAAGGAAAAAAACCTATAAAAATAAAACAAAAATTTTTTATTATAATTTTTTTTTAATCATATAACAACAAAAAATGGATGCCTTAAATGATACATCACCGGAAAGTAAGAAAAATAAAATTTAAAAAAAAAATTTTATGTGCATATGTAACAATTTTCTTTTCCATTTAAAAGTTCTTTTAGAACGTCCTGGTAATCCGTTCGATAATAAATTAATTCGTCGTCAGATTAGCATGAAAAGACAAGCAGTAGCTAAATCAAGAAGTGCCCAGGATATTCGTAAATTTGGAAAAGTCAGTACCCTTATACCTGTACAGATACCAATATAGCGCTATACCTATCCTACATATCTACACACATAATATAACCAATATAAATTCATATAAGGCTATATTATGACGCAATGTTTTTTGAGAAATTTTAATTTTTTTAATTTTAATTTTAGACTTACATAGTTATTGCATTTTCGGAAAAAGCTAAAATAATGAAATGTCAGGATATAGAGAAAATTATTCAAGAATTCGGTATGACTACATATCTTGAGCAAGTAAGGTAAGCATAAATTTGTAATAAATAATGGGTAAACAAACTTATACATATGTACGAGTATGTTTTTATTTCGTTTTTATATATGAACATATTATAAACTGAAAACTGTTGAACTATCTGTAGCAAGTTTACACATATTTCTGTTTATTATTATTGTTTGTGTATTTTCTATCGTAAGCAACTTCATATTAGTAGCTATTAAAATGAATATATTAAAAAAACACTTAATGTATCCATTTAAAAAATTAATGTTTTAAACATAAACACATAAAAATTTAATAACAAAGAAAAATACTATAGCAATTAATATAAATATTTGTGCATACCTTCTGTACATCAATCATAATAGTAGATTAAACATTAGAAAATTTTTATAAAACATATTTCTAATATATTTTTAGTAAATACGAAAAATATCTTTATATTTCGGCGCCAACCGATGTCTTATTAAAATTAGCTGATGAAAATGAATTAATGAAAAAAACAATAACTGGAACAATGCAAAAATTTAGTTACTACAGCAAATCAGATTTTTTAATAGATGGTCTAACCGAAGAAACATTACTTAGAAATAGTGAAATTCCCGTCCTGATCAAAAACGCCATAAAACCATCACTTAAGCCATATATTCGCAATGGAATTATTGAACATTTTTTTGCATTGCACGATTTGGTATTTATAGATATTTTTTTTTAATTATTATTATATATGTTTTATTAAATTTTTTAGGAATACTTAGATAAATTTTGTATTGAAATTGGTAAACGATTACCAATTCAAGATATACGTAACTACTTTGGGACAACGATTGGATTATATTTCGCATTTATTGAATTTTATACAAAGGCTTTGTTACTTCCAACAATTTTTGGTATTTTTCAATACATATTCAATTTTAATTTAGCCACAGTTTGTGGTTTTTATGTATTATGGACAACAGTAAATTGAAATTCATATAAAAATATTAATTTTTATATAATCAGTTTATTTTTGTAGGTATTCTCAGAATTATGGAAAAGAAAATGTTCTGGATTAGCATATCGATGGGGTACTATTGAAATGACGAGCTTAGATAGACCAAGATCAGCATATTATGGTGATTTGAAACCCGATCCAATTACAGGGAAATTAACATTACAATATCCTATCGCATATACATATTTACAAATGTATTGTATTTCATATCCAGTAGTATTTGTATGTGTAATATTAGCAGCTTATTTCGCTCTTTATCAATTTCAAATTGAAGCGGAGGTTTTACATGATTTTGGTATTATTTTAATATTATAATAATATATCTGATTATTGTCTAGCAATCATTTAAATTTTTAGGTCCTGATTCGTGGCTGAATTATGTACCAGTAATTGTACAATCAATGTTGATTGCAATTTTCTCATGGGCATATGAAAAACTTGCGACTTTTTTAACAGATCAAGAAAATCATAGAACAAGAAGTCAATATGACAGACATCGTGTTACAAAATTAATGATTTTTGAAATTGTTAATAATTTCTTCTCATTATTTTATATAGCTTTTGTTCTTCAGGACTTAGTGCAATTGAAATATCAATTGATGATGCAATTAATAATATTTCAGGTATCAGGCATAAAAAATATTTTCACTTCAAAATTTAAAATTTAATTAATATTTTTCTAGCTCGTTCAAATTTTTCAAGAATTGGGTTTCCCCTTAATAGCTGTTATTAAACAAAAATATACAAAATTTACTAAAAATGACACAAACATTGAACGTAATGTTGAAAATTTATTAGATCCAGTGCTCTATGAGCAAATTTATTTTGAAACTGCCTTAGATGAATATCAAAGTACATATGAAGACTATTTGCAGATTACAACACAATTTGGTTATGTTGTATTATTTGCGGCCGTAGCTCCATTTGCTGCCTTAGGTGCCTTAATAAATAATGTTGCTGCGATGTATATTGACATATATAAGGTAAATTCATTATTCACATAAAAAAAGAAATAAATTTTTAATTTTTATATAATTTTAGCTTATATATATTTATAAACGTCCATTTGCTAGACGTGCCAAAAATATTGGTGCTTGGCAAGTAGCCTTAGATTTATTATCTGTGATGGCTTTATTAAGTAATTGTGGTATTCTTTATTTACAACCAAATGTTAGAGATTTTGTTGATAATTTATTTCCAAATATTCAAACATTATCATTTGTTATATTTGAACATTTTCTTTTGGGTGTAAAATATTGTATACATAAAATAATACATGAAAAACCAAGATGGGTTCGTATTGCAATGGCTAAAAGTGCTTATGAGTCAGCTGAAGCCTTGAAAAATTTAAGGTAATTAGCTTTTATATTAAATTTTCTTTTTGAATTCATATTATAAATTCATATTTAATTGATATTATTCTTTTTAGAAAAATGAAAAGTGATTAATCTTTTATTTCTCAAGAAACGGACTTTTTAACTTTTGTATCCTATTTTCAAAAAAAAAAAAAAAAAAATCGTGAATCCTATTTAATCTTTGTTTTTCGTCAGTTTGTAAAGTGTCTTAAAACATTAAATGTTATACACATTTATATAAAATTTAAGTATTTAAGCCAAACTATTATAGTACTACTAATTTATTATGTATTTTTGTAATTTATTTTTATGTCCTTAGTAATTGTTCTTTATATTTTCTACTTTAAACAATTTGGTTGTGATTAACTCATTATTACATTATTGAAACTTTGCGTATTTTTATATCATTAATTGTTTAAAGCCAAATAAGTTTGGTCATCCATACTGCTTTTTTTTTATATAAAAACCAAAAGTTTAATGGTTAATTTTTAAGTAAATTAATATGTAATATGATTATTTTTCAGACAAAAAGCATTTGCACTGAAAAACATTTAAAAATGTAAAAAACTTTGCTGATGATAAAGGAATCTCCTCAATTGAATCTTAAAATTTATTAAAAGAAATGGTAACAAATGCTTAATATGTAATTGTTAAATAAAACATTTAAAAAAGAACTTAATGACTAAGAAGTTTTAATTACTTGTGATACAAATTAAACTAAATATTTGATTAAATAAAATAGTAGAGTAAGAAGATAGGAATTTTTGAAGAATACATTATAATAAGAACTATACTTATCCTTACCGAAGATAAAACTTGATTTTTCAATTCTATTGAAATATAAAAATAAATTTAGCCTTATGCTTATTTATCGTATAAAGTAAAAATAAATAAATAAAAAATTAATTTATCACACTTAAATATATTAAAATATTATCTTAATGATTTTTAACCATGCCTTCTGAAGAACTTCAATGCAAAAAAACAATCAACTCCGTGTGCTAAGGCTGCCACATATCCCATGTACTAAAATAATTAACAAAATATTACATATATAAATTTGTATGTTTATATAATACAAAAATAAAATTTAATTATTTATAATCTATCAGTTTAAGCATAACAAATAAACGAATTTTGTGTTTAAATGAACTTACATAAACTGCAGTCATTGCCGGATATGCCATAAAACCGGGAGTAATCAAAAATTGTGGATGTAAATAAACTACTGTAGCAAATCCCATATAACTTGATGCACTCAAATATAAGAAACAAGCTATGCCATTAAATAAAATTTCCTAAAATACAAGAAATTAAATAAAAATAAAAATTAAATAATTTTAATTAAAAATAATAATTTTTTTTTTAAATTTTAATTTTGATACTTACAAAAAATGATTGCCTTATTAAATTGTAACTTTTTTCTGAGAAACAATAACAAAATAATAGAATTGAAGATGTTGTAAAACAACAAGCAGTTGCTGTTAAAAAACTAGTTAAAGCTTGTCCAATACTAGATGCATACGGAATTCCATAACGTATTAATAATGTTTCACACATTGCTGCTAATAAAACTTCAGCACCTTTAATTATACCAATTTTTGATACAATAAAACTAAAATTTATACAAGTACAAACGCGACAACAACAAATATTAATACCCCCACGTTCGTTAATAGTAGGGCCACGAATACCAAATTTTGACATAATTTTTTTTTAATATTTTAACAAATTCTATCTTGATGCACTTTCAGATTTGAACTGTTTAAGTTACATCAATGGGAGAAGAATGAAAAAGGTAATTGTAACTAAAAAATATAAAGGAATGATCTCCCTCAAAGGAAGATCTTTGCTCTAAAAATAGATTTAAAAAATAAGAATAAGAAATTATTTTACGTATTCTAATAATATGCATTTTCCATCAAGAGAAGATAATTGAATTAAAAGAATCCCGTCTTATTTTTAATGCTTTTGTAAGTATGTATGTACATTGGAACATAAGGAATATATTCTCTATTTATTGTTATGGTATTTCATATCTATCCTTCGTTTTTCATATCTTATCTATTTTTAGGTGAAACAAAAACAAAAAAAAATTTATGCATTCATGCACAATGTTTATAGTAAGTTTTTGTTTTACAATCAATTCAGGAACAATTTGAGGAAATATTTTAAAATTTTTCAATATAAAAAAATGTCTAATTCAAATAAACATCTGTACTTGTAAATTATACATATGTGTATACATAAATGTACAAACGCAAATATATACATATGTGATATTATGGGCATATTTCAAGTTCATTCAATTTATTCATTTTCCAAGTTCGTTTCAATTCGAATAAATTTCATTTTAAATATTTTTCCTCAACTTGTGTACGTATGTATAAAAGTTTTATTTTGGCGTAAGCGCATAACATGAAAACTAGTTTAATTTACAATCTGAAATATTTAGATATTACGCTTCAGAGTTATCATGTAAAATAAAATTATTAAAATTAACAAAAAAATTCAAATCAAAATGAGCTCATGCCTCAAACTGGGATATAAGATAACACTATGAGATATTTTAGTCTTCCCAAATGTGATTCTAATGCAGCCTAATCTTATAGTTAGAATTTTCTTAATTACATGTATTTAAAAAATTTAATTTTAATGCATTTATATAATTAGCAGAATATTAGCAAAAGATTTTTAATAAATTGGATGATTGCATGTGATTATTGCAAAATAAAATTTTATCAATTCTTAAAATATTTTGAAATGAGGAGGAAAGCTACATTAATTTCAAAAAGGCCGCTTTTTTTTGTATTAATGGCCACAATATTTGCGCCCTACACATACTCGTATTATGTGTAGGGCACAATAACGTGTAGGTGTATTAATACAGATATCATGCCAGGAAAGGTGTACGATCCTTATCAAAGCTAATTTTGTTTTATTTCTCAGACTCCTTCTATATTCTTCAGAATTTCATTGTTCTGGGTTAAATAATATTTTAAAAATCAACTAAAATAATTACCTACATATAAACAATCTTAATAAATTAAGTAAAATTTTTTTAAAGAACAAGTAAAATTAAAAATTTATTTCACAAGTAATATTATTGTTGTAAATTACGTAATACACAAATCTGACTAGCATATTTTATGAAAACAAAGCACATATGTACATATTAATTAAATACAATTATTCTTGCAAATTAAAATCCATTATGACTTTTATAAAAATAAATCTCATGATTATGAAAATTATAGATTTGTAGTTAAATGTATAAAGAAACTGAAATTTTATTATTTCGATATTATTTTAAGCAAAATTCTTTTAAAAATTAAATTATTTTTACAAAGCTATTATTGTTTTTTGAAACTTAATAAGCTCTTATATACAATTTTAAATTCTCATCAAATGTTCAAATCATACTTACTACCCACCCGACAAAATATAAAATTATCTATTTAATTTAAAAAAAAATTTGTTCTTTGTTGAATTCAAGCACCTGCAATTAACTAGATCATTTAGTTTCAAATTAGTTTACTTAGATTTTGCCAACTATATTATATAATATTTAAAATGTTCATTAAAACCATAAAATTTTATTATGAGCATTTAAACTCAACACAATCTCAACTAAAAACGAGAAAAAATAGAGTTGACCTTGTCAATCAACTCTGTGATACCCGTACGAATTTGTTATCCCATGTGTGAATAAATTTGCCATAATTGACTATGGGACAGGCTATGACTTAAAATTGCCGTATTACCATATTAATTTATGCAAAATTTCAGTACTGTGTCTCAAAATACTGTGTGTGTCAAACTACTATTGAAGTTGTATGACAGCTACCAGAAAGAGCCAAGTATTTTCAACGACTTTTATCAGATACGTTGACCCTACTAATATATTCGCTTGTGTGAAATTTCAATACCACAGCTTTTATAGTTTCTGAGATATAGATAAATAAATTTTGTAGTTGTATGGCAGCTACCCGAACCAGCACCCCGATCATATCCAATTTAACTTACTACAATTAATCATTTGGTGAACTTAGCTCAATTAGTTTTTGAGTTATCGTTCGGACGGACGGACGGCCAGGCAAAGCTTAATCAACTCAGAATTTGACGCTGATCAAAAACATACACTTGAGTCTATATCTAGCACCGTTATTTCTTAGCGTTACAAGCGGTAAGGCTAATTTAGTATACCCTTCGAACATACGTTCGTACGGG
This sequence comes from Condylostylus longicornis, assembly GCF_029603195.1. Lineage (NCBI taxonomy): Eukaryota > Metazoa > Arthropoda > Insecta > Diptera > Dolichopodidae > Condylostylus > Condylostylus longicornis. The sequence goes on from NW_026577982.1 coordinate 6,932,841, forward strand.
TATAATTAGAGAAAATAATTTTCAAAAAGCGTGTGACGTGCAACTCATATTAAATGAGCAAATAATTTTATCATAAATGTAAGTACTTTAAGAATTATTTAACGATCTAACTGGCTAGGATCAAATTTTAATAAATAGTATAGTCATAAATAGCTTTTATAGTAATATATTTAGTAAATTAATTGGTAAACGTAATATTAACATTTATCATAAATTTTTTATGAGAATTTACTTATGAGAATTCAACTAATCTATTATAATTTTGACTTAAATATATGTGTAAAATTGAAAAGTATACACACAGAGTAGACCTCGCACTTATATTAATATGTGCACATATATGATATCAACGATGTCTTATGTAAACACAATATTATTTGTATTGCCTATACTCTATTAGTTTCCTAAAGTGAATTAACATACAACTTGCTATATGGGCACAATACTACAAATTTTGACAAAAATTTAAAAATTATTTTATTTATCTATTAGCGTATTATAGTTTAAATTGAATTAAAATATTTAATTAGTTCATATAGGTGTGAGTCTACTGTATATATCATTTTATAAACTACATATATTTACATACTGATATTGCTTAAATATATGTATATATATATATATAATGTGCAAATATTAAAATATATATTTACCATTAATAAAAACTTTATTCAAACAATTTCAACTATTCTGTTAAAGAATAAAATAATATAATTGAAATAAAGAAACACAAAAAATTGTGTTATAATATTATTTGATATTAATTACAAATAATTAAAATTAATTAATTTGTGACAAACATAAAATTTATTTGTTTATTAAATATTATTTGTAAATTCTAACTCTAATTTTTGTTTCTTAATTTCTACTTTAATTGTTCAAGTATGTAGTTCAAATTTTTGAAATTTTGTGCACGTGAATTAAAACTCATAAACTAATTGTTATACGGTGAAGTGTTCGATGGATATAGTTCCAAGAGAAAATAGTGAATAGTGAATTTTTTAAGTATGCAGTTATATAATGTGATATTTTAAAAGTAAAATTCTTCTTTTAGACTATTTTAGGGAAATTGTAATTAATTTGAATGAGGATTTAATTTCAAAACTTATTCTAAACCATCATAGTTTTCTAATCACAACGCGGACCTTTCGCCATATTAAACACATACAGTTTTAACTATCCGCAAATTCTTTAACGTCAAAATTTTGTTTTCAGTTTTTTTTTTAGATTTAAAATAATTTTATACTTACCTATTAAAAATTAACAAAAAAATATTTTTTATATTATTTTTAACGTAATGATAGTCACTCAATACATCAATTAATTATTTACTGAATTACTACGTCAGACTGTCTGCATGTAAAAAAAAAAATCTACAATTTTGACGCTTAATTGACTTTTTTTAAACGTTTATGAATTTAAACTTAGACTGAAAGTAAAAACGCAGTAGAGTATTCGTAAACTCAGACAACTCAGATTTTGTAAAATTTGACGTTTAAGAATTTACCATATCTATTATGTACGTTTTACTCCGGTGTACGTTTTTAGAAGGTTGTGCTTGTAGTCTTTCTGCATGTATTTTAAGAATTTTTAATAATTATGAATGAAAAAAATTATTATATTCAATTGATATTTGAAATATAACTTCGGAATTTTACCTGGTTTAAAAAAAAACCATATATAAAATAAAGGTCGTGCTTTTAAATTTCTCCCTTAGCATTGCGACTTGTTAGATTTAAAGACATTATTTCTCCATATATTTTAAATAAACATGAATGAAAAAAAAAAATTTTATCATTATATTTCTGCAAATTCTACAATTCATATCCATTTTACAAAATACATGCATATATGTATATCGACAGATTGACCCCTTTAGGAGTAATAAAATTGATAAGAATTCTATTTTATTCTAATTAAAATTTGTACTATTGCAATATACATCTATATATATACATATATTATATATAATGCAATATTTATGAATATTTTACTTTAATTGCTTTATGAATTTAAAAAAAAAGAAATCAATATTTGAAATCTAATTAAGAATGAAAACTTAATAACTTATATAAAGAATCGATAGAAAAATTGTACTACAAGAGTAAATGAAATAAATTCTGTTAGTTTATTATGCAGACGTTTCAATCTGATTTAGAACAGATCGGAAATTTATATAAACTCATATAAATTTCTAGAACTTCCTTCAAGTTCATTAGAACAGCAAGTATACTAATTTTTATTTCAGTATACTTTTTCAACAATTTTGTTTAAGAATATAATGGGCTCTGTAATTTATGCTGATATAACAGTTTTAATAATATAAAAGATCTGTTAAAAAAATTTTAAATTCTCGTTTTCTGTCTATGTCAAAATTAATTTGTGGAACTTTCAAAACTGAATTTTGATAACAATTTATCACAAAAAAGATAAAAAAAAAAATTTGCATAATGATTATAACAATTTTATTTTTATACAAGTATATCATATTTTATATAGCTCTATACTTATTATATTTTTATTTTAAATTTTAAGTGATCAACTTTATATTGTGAGTAGACATTTCTTATCACTTTCATGATAAGTAGGGTAACATTGTATATGGCTCTTAATAAACTGTACGCAAGAATTATAATTTGCAAAAGATTTTAAGAGTATATTTGAAGAGTAAATACGCTAAAGAACTATTATATGTAGGACAACATCAAATATTATAAAAGCGTATGTAAATATTCAAATATATGAGACAGTCCAATTTTAATTAGAACACCCCGCCGCGCATCTTATGTGAAACAAAAAAATTTTAATTTTTTTATAACAGTAATTTTTCCGTGACTTTTAATTATTCTTAATCATATTTTTATTTACCTATGTATTTAATTTAGTCTTTAATTTAATTAAATGGTCATGTATTATATATGCAAATAGTTGAGTAATAAAATAATTTGGAAACTATAAGATTCTCCTTTATTTGTATAAGATCATTAAGTATTTTAAATCAAATGAGAGATTGTGGGGTTCTATAGATTTTATTGCAACTACTTCAACCATAAAACATGACCGGCATATCATAAATTTAACAAAGAAATTAAATTTGTTAATAAATATTAAGTTTTTCTTTTTTTGAGTTGACTGCGGCAATACTTAAAATTTTTTAATTATAATATCATTTTATTTGATAACACATATGGACATAGTATAATTAATTACATTTGATGGAAATATAAATATTTTACTGTAATAAAATTTAAGGGCTTCAAATGCATTCCTTTCAAAAATCATAATAAATTTTTTTTTTATTTATTATTTTTGTTCTTTATTTGCTTAATGAAAATATGCAACATTTTTGCAATTATTAATATTATTTTTACAATATTGAAATAAATGAAAATATTGCAATTATTAATTAATTTGACTTGTCATCAAATAAATATTTAATTAATTACTTAATAATAAAAAAAATGAAAAAATCGCAGAAGTTATTCCACAATTTTGTATACTAGTGAATTTGGATGCTAAATACCATTGGGGATTTTCGATAATTCAGGAATTCAATGAAAGTTCTAAATTCTAAAAAACTTGAAAGTCTTTTCATGCATAATTATGTACAATTCTGCAAAAACTGAATATTTTATTTTTTAATTCGTAACGTACTCAAGATTTATTTAATATTAAACATTTTTTCTTCTAATTTATAATATTTTTGCAGTAGCTATAAAAATCTTAAAAATTCCTATAGAACTTTATGTACAAATGCAACTTTCGGACACAATTTATTTTACAGATTTTGCAGTTCGGATTTAATTTTGCAATTTTGCAAATTTTGCAGTTCGGATTCCATAAGTTAGAACTGAATTATCAAAAATCGCCATTCAAACATGATATAAAATATGTGAAGTAAAAATCAACACCCACAAGAACAAGAATTATTAAGAATAAAATATTATTAAGAAAATAGTAACAATTAGACTCATAGAGGAAATAAAGTACAAACAAATTTATTGTAATTATAAAAAATCGGAATTTGAATTGCCGACTTTTTATAACTGTTATACATATTATTATACATTATAACTGTTATACATACACTTTATTTCATATATGTAATATAGTTAGCTAGCTATTAATTATAATTCAAAAAATTATTTTTCAGTTTTAATTTCCTTTCGTATTAAAAAAATATTTAAAATATAATTGCATATACTTTGGCGTTGAATTTAATTATGTTACTGAAATATTGAAGTAAATATTTTAATACTCAAATATTATGAAGTATAAAGAATTTGGGCTTGACTAATAAATAAGAGTGTTTTGCCAAATTGGTAATTATAAATTGGTAATTTCAAATAAACCATTTCCCAAGGTGCAACCTTTCTTTCTTTAATCTTATAACCCATGTAATAAAAAATCCCAATAAATTTTAATAGTTTAATAATACTTCTACTTCCTAAATACTTATTGTAAATAATATGCAAAAAATATAACATACAAAAAATTCTATTACTAACTGTTATACATATATTAAATAATAATTTATAACAGTGTAAAGAGTGTTATCATATATTCATTCACTATTAATTATAATTTGCTACATCATTGCCATATATACAGTATGTATTATAATTTTATCTGCCATGAACTTTAAAATAATATCATTATTATATTAAAAAATAATAATAATAATAAAAAGCAATGAAAGACAAAAGAAATAAAATAAAAACAAAAAAACAAAAAATAAACGTTAAAAAATTTAATTAAATTCGAATATTTCATATACATAGTATCTCTCAGTTTACTAAAGTGAAAGCTTTTATATTATATTCGGTATGTGTTTATATACACACTCGCGTATTAAGACTATACATATGTAAATATTATGTAACAAAAATTTTTTTATATTATAATAAAAGTTATAAATTTAGTTGTGATATATTTAAAAATTTTAGTTTAACTTTGATAACAATCTCGTTATTACTTAAAATAAGAAAAAATTACCGCAGAAACTCTTATAATTTATACAAAACAAAAAAAAATAAATTCTAAAATTAAATTTCATATAATTATTAATTAATTTATTAAATACTATTCACGCACATATTAATATTTTCTTAAATTTAAATTAAATAATTATTATTTATTAAAAAAAAACCAAAAAATTAATATAGCTATAAAAATATGGAAATTCCAAAATTATTAAATAAAGATTTTTTTAAAAAATCAATTGAAAATGGTTTAAAAATTTCAAATGTGATAATTAATGAACTTGATATTAGTGCTGGTTTTAGTGGTGGCGAAAATTATTGTAGTCAAATATTTCGTGCATGTATTAAATATAATCATAATAATAAATCTAATAATATTTCTTTAATTATTAAATATATGGATTTATCTGGTGAAAAAATTTTCCTTGAAGAATTAGAAGTTTATCAACGTGAAAAGAAAATGTATTTTGAAGTGATACCAGAACTTGAAAAAATATTAGGTGGAAATGTTAAATTATCACCAAAGTAAGTTTAATAGCAATAAACCTTTAAATTACTCCATAATTTCAAAAATATAATTGAAATATTTAGAGAAAAAGCAGTTTTCATAAAGGGTGCGTATATATTGTGCACGGATTATTATGTTGCCCATATCCAAACAAATAATCTTGTTCAAATTTAAGATAGTTTTGCTTAAATTTGAAATATTTAAATATTTCGAGATTCGGAAAACTTTGAAATATTCTCATAATTATTTATATTAAATATTCATTATCTATTGTGAATTAATTTTTATATAAAATATAATTATCAATTCTAAAAACAATATCTTTATCTATATGTCCAAACTCAAGTGATTATCTCCTAGAAATTCAAAATCAAAATATAAATATGAAGACAAATATTAAGGGTATATTCTGTTATCTGAAATATTTAGGCAAAAAATATAAGCTTAAAAAATTTTAGTATGTACATAATTGCATAATTTATGTAGATTAAATTATTGCTCGTATTATAGCAATGTTTATGTTGCTCTCTATGCGATTTAAACAGCTTTTAAATGAATAAAAATGCTAATAATTAATTATTTTATATTATTCCTAATATAAAATGTATGTACTTGATGATAAGCAGAAATTTTATGTTAATTTTCAAAATTTAATAAAAATATTTTGTATAACTATTTAATAATATAATTAACTAGTATGAATTAATCGGTTTAAATGGTTTAATTAAGGGTTTTCCAAATAGACAGTTTACATTCATATATACATTTATTTAGATGTTTAACAATTTTGTTCATTAATTATGAAAAACTAATTCAGTTGTTTTTTAAATTAGTAGTGTTCAAATTTGTTCAAAACTCAAATAATTTATGAAAAAAAATTCAAATTACCTACTTATGTTATTAGCACAATCCAAATTAGATATCAAATGTATATTTCATAATTATTATATTAAATCCGAAACAATATAAGAGCTGAAAGAATCAAAAATCAAAATTATATACATAATTATCTTTAAAACTTATTTGAAATATAAGAGTTATATAGAAAATTAGACTTTTGTATAGAGCCAAAGAATATTTTTATTCAAACTCAACACCATTAAATTCGAAATAATAAGAAGTCTCTAGTTATAGGAGATGGTTCAACTAAATCATTACAGATCCATATTATTATGGAATTAAATTCTATATAATTACTGTTGTTATAAAAATAAATATATAAATTAATTACTTAAAGTAAGATTTCAAATTTAAATTACGGGCCATTAAATTTACAATTAAAAAAAAATAAAATTATTTAATAGCTTGTACAATTTGAGAATATTAAAAACAATTTGTCCAGAATGTTAAACAAAATTCTAAATTAGAATAATAGAGAAAAAAATAAAAACAATGACCTCATCGTATTCAAATTTAATACTCTCACACTCTTACTAACAATTTTAGCTTATAATGATAATAAACTAATTTCCGAATTTATACCTCATATAAAAAAAATTTTAATTATATTGCAGTTGATATTAATAATTTCAGATTTATAAAAAATATTATATTTTTAGATGTTTTTATGCTGTTAATGAACCAGTAACTACAATTGTTTTTGAGGATATGTCACAACAAGGATATGAAGTATCCGATCGTATTAATGGTTTAGATGAAATTCATATTAAAATACTTTTAGAAAAAATTGCAAAATTTCATGCGGCATCAATGATTTTAGCTGAAAAGGTAAATTAATAATCCTATTTAATAATAGATTAAAAAAAAAAAATTAAATTAAAAAGGATACCATCTTCAAACAAAAATAAATTTTTTTTTTTCAGGATCCGAATTTAATGAAATCATTTCATCGTGGTATGTTTCATTCAATGGATTGTTTAGCAAAAGATACAGTATTTATTGGAAATTTAGATTATTTAGCTGATACAGTTGATAAAAAGTGGTCAGATTTTGATGCAATCGCTAACAAAATTCGAAATATAAAAAAAAAATTTTACGATGTTGCATTAAAAACAGTTGAACTGAAAGAAAGCACAATAGCAGTATTAAATCATGGTGATCTCTGGGTTAATAATATGATGTTTAAAAAATGTAATAATACCGTTACAGATGTAGCTTTAGTAAGTAGAATAAATTTAAAAAAGTTAAAAATTTTTATTATTAACATTACTAAAATAACTATTTTACAAAATTTAACAGCTTTATGAAGAATTTAGTTTTACAAAAATCTAATGAAATCAAATTTTTTCCTTTGAATCAAATCAAATTTTAGATTGATCTTCAGTTATCGTATTATGGTAGTTTAGGAATTGATTTACATTATTTTATGAATACAAGTATACCTACGGAAATTTTAAAAACGAAACGCTATGAGCTACTTCGATTCTATTTTGGTCATTTAAAGAATACTTTAAAAATTTTAAATTATAAAAAAATTCCAACATGGGAAGAGTTTAAAAATGAGATTCATTCAACGGAATTTTATGGATTTTTTGCATATGAAGCTATTCTACCAGTCATATGTTTAGACAAAGAAGCATCTAAAGATAATTCTTTTGAAACATTTACCGATGAAAAGAAATCTCTTGAAAATCGTGAAAAGGTAATTAATAGTAAGAGATTTATTGAAATGTCGAAATATTCATTGGATCGATTTGATGAATTAGGTATTTTAGACATATAAAATTATATTTAAAGTATTATTATTGTGCTTAACACTATTTAAAAATAAAGTTTTTTATTGCACTTACACATTTAAAGTGTTTACTTTCCACCTATAAGAAATAATGTAAAATATATATATATATATATATATATATATATATGCATATATTATAATTGTAATATAATTAATATTAATGATAATAAATAGTTCAGAAAATTGTTGCAGATCTGGACTTCAACATAATTTAAAATCAATTTTTTTAATAGCATTTATGCCCAAAATTTTTATGAATTTTAAATTACATCTTGCAATTCTAAATGATTTTATACTAAAAATAATTGTTTTATTGCGAAACTCTCTATAATTTAGAGTTTAAAATTTAAACTAAATTAAAATAACAACAAAAATTATGTAAATATATTTTACGAATACCTCTGCAGATCTATTGAAAAAAAGGATAAAGCTGTAAGTATCCAATGTAATACCTATAACTTATGAATGTGAAGAAACAGTACATATGTATATCATTCTGTAAATTAAAATATACACAATGGATATAATTGTATAAATATGTTTATTTTAATTTGTATGATTTTTCCAAACTAATAATTCCATAAAAAGTTATTCTTTTCTAATAGCATACTGTTTATGTTATAGTTAATACTTCGTGCTCTAACATATGATCATCATATAATTTTTTTGAAGTAAAATGCTCTAAACAAGTTTCACATTTTTCATTAATAATATCGTGAACATTATTTATGTGCTGATTTAAATCATACGCATTAACGAATGGAATATTACAATATTCACATTCATTTAAATCGGTAACAACCTCCTTGTGCTCATTATAACGATGTAATTTCAAACCACGTTTTGTATTAAAGCCTATAGAACAATCATTGCACTTATATAAATCCGTTAAACCCATATTATGATTCCTTAAATGTTGTAGAAGATTTCTCCTATAAATTTTTTTAAAGTTTATTAATTCTACTTCATTTAATTATTTAAAGCTATATATAGGTATACATTTATATACTTACTTTATTGAAAAACTTTTAAAGCATTTTCCACATTGAAATATTTTGCTACTTGAAGAACTCTCATGATTAGTTGCATGTATTTCATACTCTTTTAAACTAAAGAACTCTTTTGAACAAAGTTCACATTTAAAGTGATTTTCTTCCTGGTGTGTTTTCAAATGAGTTAGCAATGAAGTTTTGCGAGAAAATTCCTTATCACAACCCTCACATTTGAAAGGTTTCTCCCCAGTATGAGTACGTTGGTGTTCAGATAACGAAAATCTACTCTGAAATTTCTTATCACATTCTGAACATTCTAAAGTTCGTGATTCACTTTGATTTAAATTGTGTTTTCTCATATGAAGCTGTAAAGAATATCTTGAATGCAAAGTTCTATTACAAATGGTACATGTATGATTTTCTGGTGGTATATTCGCATGTTTGATTTGTTCATGCCGCTATCAAGATAGAAAAATAGATAGAATAGAGAAAATAGATCATAATTAAAAACTCGTCAAAGTAGTCAAGAGTTTTGTTTAAATGGGTTTGAATAGCGAAGCTTACCTTAAGTCCATCTTTTTGACGAAAACTCAGACCACAAATTGAACATGAGAAAGGTTTTTCACCAGTGTGACGCCTCATATGGAAGATTAATGATTTTGCTTGCGTAAAACCACGCCCGCAAACGTTACATTGGTGTGGCCTGTAATATTTCTTTTGTAAAATAGTATATAAATTATTATTATTTATTATTAGGAAAATACCTTTCTCCCGTGTGTATTAACATATGAGATTTCAAAGAACCATTCTGAGTAAAGCCATTACCTTCAAAAATTCATATTTAAAAATTCTTTTAACTAAAAATTTAAAAAATTTATAACAAAACCAAGAAATTATTACCACAAATATTGCATTGGAAAGGTTTGATTCCGTCATGAGTTTGCTAAAAAACAAAATTTTTACACTTAGTACACACTACATATCAAGAACCATATTAAAGAAAATTTACCATATGCCTCATTAGATTCGTTTTGGTACTAAAATCTTTATCACACTTGATACAAATATGAGTCCGGTTAATATTTCTTTGTAAATCAGAAACCCCAATTTTTATCTCTTTAGTATATTTTTTTATGGGTGAATTCATGTTATTTAATTCGTCTGAATTATTTGAATCTGTTGCATTGTTAAAAATTTCATCTTTTGTTTCATTTATTGGTGATTTAACTTCAATCAAACGATGACGATCGTTTCTCAGAAAATGCTTTTGATCCTCAACTGGTAGTTCCATTATATCATTTATCCTATAGGCTTCTTGTATTTGGGAATCTGATTGTATAAACAAAATTTCTGAACTATTTCCCAAAATTCCGTCTGTATCTTCATTATCTACTGAATTATTGTTCTGACTGTTATCATCAATTAACTGAATTTCTTCGGCAATGGCATCCTGCTCCAGACTATTTTCGTCTTCTATATCGTTATTTCTATTATTCTCTTCTTGTAGTTCCATTTGGATTTCTTCGTTGGAATCTATTAAATAATCATCGCGCATATTTTGCTCACAATTTGATTGCATTTCATTATTTTCTTCTTCTTCTGTTTCATCTTCTTGAATATACTTTGTAAAATCATCTATATTTGCCGATACTTGAACTGCTGATGTTAAATGTAATGGAGTTGTTATTGGCTCCGTATTTTTACATGAATTTACTGTTACTTCATTAAAATTATTTTCTTCTAAAATTGAATTTTTCCGGATTGAAGGTGTAATTGCATTATCACAAATTGATTGCTCGATAATGTATTCCTCCTTGTGCGGGTTTGTGCCATTCATATAATTTTCTTTTTTGTAACCTTCTTCGATTAAAATCGACATTTCATTCTCACTATACTCACTATCGTTTGATATTTTTACTGCATTATTTTTGAATTGCCTAAATTCATTATTAATTTTCATTATAAATGCTCTCATTTGTAAGTCTGAATTCAAACACAGCCGACGGAAATCATATGAAACTTTTAGTTTAGCTACGCAATTATTGCAAAATAAAAGGGGCATTCCGTCATTTTTTGTTATCTGAAATGTAAAAATTTTTATGAAATATTTATTCCCGAAAAATGGAATATACATATATAATAATAGATATTTTTATTAGGATTTACAGTAAGATAGGTAGGTTTTCATCTTATTTTCCATCTTGATTGTAGGAATACCTATTTACATACTAAGTATGTTTGTAAGAAAAAAATCCATATTCTTGTTAATTATTGCCACAATAAGGCAATAATTCACAATTAAATACCTACTTAATTCCATACATTGAGAAATTAATTTATAAATTATATTAACGGCTGGTTACCGTTATTTACTAAACACAATCAAAAACATTTATTACTTTTATAAATCTAAGCTAAATAAAAAAAATCCATTCCTTTTCTCACGCCAAAATATTCAAAAACATCATTGTTTGGATAACCACATAATCTAAAGTAGTAGAACACTTTCAAAAAAAAATTTATTACCTTCAGTTGAGTTACAAATTGGAATTTTTCAATTAAGATATAATTTGAATCATGTTGTAAAGAATATCCTTCATTAGATTTTAAACAAATTCTACAAATATTTATATCAACTTTTAAATCCATTTCTAAAATTACTTTAAAGTTTATAAAAATCAGCGCGTTTTAAGGAATAGCTATGGCATAAAAAAACAAAAACACATGAAAAAATGACATTTCCAAACATTCAAGTTTACATAATCAAAATAATCATACTTTCAATTTGGATTGGAAAAACAAATTAGTTGAGTTCAAAATTTCATTCCGATAACACACTCACGTAAGTGACGTAATGAATAAATATGTAAGTGTAATGAATAAATATGTAGACGTATTTATTTATCGTATTCTTAGAAGTTTATATTAGGATATATGCAGTTATATTAGGTCTCTTTTCAATTTTGACGTCTCGTGACGACCAGTTTTTATCACCAAAAATTATTGCTTAAATTTTTACCAAATCGTATTAATATACTTTGACATTGTCAAAAAATAACTCAGTTATTTTATGAAATTTTAGTACTATCCATGAGTATATAAATTAATCTAAGTGAGTTTTTTTAGCAAAATTTAACTGGTCTTTCTTAAATTTTATTCATAGATAAAATTATACCTATTATTACCTATTATATTAGATATTAATTTTAATTTCATTTCGGAAATCTAAGTGAAATTACTTATCCATTAAGATAATTTATTGAAGTGACAAATTGTATATACTTATATGAGATTTGATATTTTATTATTTATTATTATTATTAATTAATTATTATTTATTATTAATTATTATGTATTTTATTATTTATTATAAACTCTTCTATTTCTTCAATTATATTTCACTCTGCAAATTTATGTATGTTTACACAATTCAAAACTTTGAGACCAGCTCAGATGCAAACGCGTCAATATAAAAGTTGAATTAATGATATCATTGCAAACTATTTCACGGATATCTACGATCTTTTAGTATGTTACGACGAACTGACAAATAATACTTAATATTGCTCATTCACTATTCAGCTTGGTCCTTCAACACATAGAAAAAATAACATGTTTTCAGAACCTTGAATTGTTAATGAATAATTGACAAGTCAAATGGTTGGCAAAAATTCCTAATATTTTTGATTATTTTTTTTAAAGATGTCAAAAAGTTATGGGCTTGAGTTTTATTCTGGCTTTGTTGCAGCATTGTTAAAACAACCAAATCAGTGATCGGCAACAGCGGACGATTTCCGTTATTAAAGCAGAACAGCGGAACAGCAAAATCACACAAACAGATAATGTAAAAAAAAACGGGTAGCGGTAAAGTAGGAATTTACGATATTTCAAGTCAGCAGTGAAATTTTGGCCGTAACTTCGCTTGATTTGAATATGTATATTCTATATAAATTCTGACATTACGCTCTTGTTCTCTTTTAAATTCCTTAGTGATGAAATATAATGAAAAGTTTTCAGTAGTTAAAAAAAGTTAGCTTTAAACCAACTGTACTGGTTTGTGTATGACACTTCACAACCTCCTGAAAAAAGTCGCCTTAAGTTAGCTTAAAATAATTTTAGCTGCGCCTTTAAATTTAGTGTTTAGATTAGTTAGGCGCCCAGCTTACATTCGAGCCATGCAAGTTGAACTGAAATTTTTTTTTAAATTACTTTCACAACCATTATTTTTGTATTAAAATTTGAAACTAATGCACATATTATAACTGATATTAGATGAGTGTATACATTTTGATCAAGGTCATCATATTGTAAACACGCATCTAATCAAACTTCATCGAATTTTAATCAAACCAATATGTACAAAAATAAAATTCAATAATAAAATTTGACAATATAAATAAATTTAATTAAAGTCTTTTCCATTTAAAAAGCAGTAACAAATGTACTATAAAGTATGTATATATATATGTATATAGTATTTTGAAGCAGGAAAAATACATACATATGCACTTGTGGTCATACATACATACATAAGTACATACATACATATATCAAAGGGCTAATCTTGATTCTGTAGTGTACCTAAACGAATTTCTGCAATTTCTTTCTTTCTTTCATGTACATACATATGTACATAAATTAATTGAAATTGCATTTTTATACCTTAGTTTATTATTGGTAAACAATTGCTAAAAATTAATATTTTCGCAAAATAAAAACAATAATTAGTAAAACATTAATAACGAAATAAACATAAAAAATAGGTACATACATATGTACTATACTGTATTCCAAAATATTAAAAATAAGAAAGGTATTGTAGAACTGAATAGAATTTATGAGGCAGCTATACTACACAAAAAAATTTCGACTTGAGAATACTTGATTGTAATATAAAATTCCAGCTTCTAATTCAATATTAGATTAAACGAAATTGATACTATCAGGCATCAATTTCATCTAAACTGTAACAAATCCTGAAAATTGACTTAGTTCAAAATGTTTTATAGTTACCTTCCAAAGACTTACATAATCTGCAATGTCAAACCATTGGCAAACCATCGGAAAACACCAAACATTTTAGATTAAATTTTTGATAGCATTTTTAAAACTCATTATGGTAAACTTTTTTGAATCAGTAATACTTTCAAATTAAATGCAAGGATTTTCTTCCAAAAACTTGCTACTAACTAATTCCAAATACATACATAAATATTTGTAATAAAATTTGCAAAATAGTATGTATACCATTTTTAGGAAATAGAAAAATATCGAATATTCATAAAATCCTTAACTTATAGATTTATTACAGAGTACTAAACTAAATTTTACAATTAGATGAAAACCAAATACATACTTAAAATTTTCAACTTGACAAGTTATTTCAGAATAATAAATAACCAACATTATGAACGATATCTTACTATTCAATTCCATTTATTGAAATTTTTATCTAAAGAATGATTTTTACTTTTATTTTCTATATTTTTCGTAATTTAAATTTTTTTAAATTATAAAAACAGAATCAAAGATTCTTAATAGCTTTTTCTTTCCATTAATAAACTTTGTGTTCTGATTCTATTAGGGTTTACAAACAAGTATTTTTTTTTTATTATTTTCGAATTTTAATTAAATTAGGAAAATAAACCATTTTAATATTAATTATTTTCTAAAGTCTTAAAAATATTTCAAAAACAAATATATTTTGTTTGTTTACATCTACTGTTTAATTGTTTTAACCTATTATATTTTAAAAACAGTTTGACTGAATATTAATAAATTGGGAATTTATTTAAAATTAAAAAGAAATAAGGACCATTTACAAATTACTTTAGATAAAAAAAAAAATTAAAATCTTAAGAATAATAGCTTAAAAACAACCGATAAGAAGTTCTATGTATAAGAAATACATTCATATATGTGTATATCATTTGGGCTATTGATAAATTATAATATCTGAAATAGGTTATCCATTAAACATTCATAATTAAGATTATTCATTAAAATAATGTAAAATATAAAAGTAATTTTATTAAAACGATTAAACAAATAGAAAAACTAATAATAAAATTAATAGATGCAAAGTATTATATTTTATATATATAATTTTATTATAACATATGACTCCAGTCAAAATCCATATATGAATTTGAATTTTGTTGATCATTTGCCTCCTCACCATCCTGAGCGCTTCTAATACTATTTTTCATAGCATCTGAATTTGAATTATCATCGTTTTGCTGAGCATCTTTGAAATTACTTTCAACAGTATCCGGATTTGAATCTTCTTTGTTAGCATCGGATACACTACTAGCATGATTTGAATTTTGTTCGCTCCCTTCAAAATTTTTTTGATCGTCCTCTTCATCTTCAATATCATCATCGTCATCATCGAAATTGTCAATTTCGTTATCTTCCATTGAATTTTCATTATCGAAATTTGGTTCTTGAGAATCATATTCTTCATTATTTGCATTCATAGCTTCATTATTAGCATTCATTTCATCTAAATTAAAATTAATGTTCTGTTCTGTATCCCGTTGTTGTTGCAGTTGCTCTTTATTCCGTTGCTCTATAAATAATAATCTTGTATGTGCTGCTTTTTCGTGCCTGAGCAAAAGGTCTTGACGATAAAATCCTTTACGGCAAAATCGACAACTAAATGGTTTTGTGTGTGTTCTTTCATGACGTTTTAAATGATCGTAACGGTTAAACGGCTTTTTACAAAATTGACAAGCAAAAGAATTTTTGTAAATTTTTGGTGGATTTGATGGTTTTTCGATATTTTTGATCGCAAGTACGTCTAGTTTTAGTTTTATGGGTTCAACTTTATTCGGAGTTTTTTTCACTTCAACATCACTTTTAAAATTATCGCTACCTTCTGTATTATAATCCCGAGCGGCTTTACTTGTAGATCCAACGCTTGATGAATTACCATCATTGTTGCCTGCATGTTTAACATTGTTGATCATGAGGTTATTTTCATCGCCAGTTGTTAATACCACTTCGGGGCAAAGTAAATATGCATGCATGTCAATATCTTCATCTTCTTTGTAACTCCTAGTCAAATAAATAGTCAAAAAAAAAAATGAAAAAATGTAGTTTAATTAGTTATTAAATATATATTACGAAATTGTATATTTATATTTATGTAAATATGTTTGTTAATGTAAACAAAAGATTTATTATTAGGACTTAAGAACTATTTTTTATTATTTCAAACTCGTCCTTTCTTAATAGCAAAAAATAATTTTTACAGTTTACTTACTGATCAAATTCATTATCAACCTCTGGGGCATATACATTTTCTGGTTCTTCTTCTACTTCTTCTTCAACTTCTACAGTTTTTTGATAAACTTTTGAAAGCCAAATATTATCCTCAAAATCTTGGTATTTATGAACATTTTTTAAATGTCTTCTCATTGTAGCACGGCCAGAAAATTCTTTTTCGCATATATGACAAATATATACATTAACAACTTTTGCTCTAGTTTTCGAATTTGGAATGCTTTCTGTCTTTATTTTTTCTTGCTTTGGACCTTTAAAACTTTTCAATGGTGTATGATTTTCATGATCATCGCTAGAGCCGTCATATGTTAAATCAATCGGTCTATCATTTTCAACAATGTTATGAACCAGTTCGTAATGTTTTTTTAAACCATATCGTCGCGATAAAGTTTTTTTACAGATACGACACGGAAAGCTGGGCGTATTATTTTCATGCCTTACGTTTTCTGGTTTTTGGAAAGAATGTGCCGATGCTGATCCTGTTGAGGATTTTGATGGTGTACTTGTTGATGATTTTGATGGTACTCCTGCTGTTGATTTTGATGCTCCCATTGACGGTCTAGGTCTATGTTCTGAATGATCATTGCTTCTTGAATTTTTCAATGGTACCAATTTTGGTTTTATAGAATCTATATCATAAAACTGATGAACTCTTTCCAAATGGCATTTAAGATAATAGCGTCGTGTTAGTCGTTTATAACATATGTGACATTCAAATGTAGTTTGTTGCTGGTCTTGAATGAGTGTGCTAAGAAGTAATTTATTAGAACTATCATTAATATCTTCATTGTACGATTTGAATGGATCATCTTTTTCTTCAATAGAACGTGCATCTTCTTCATTTTCATCAGCGTGCATGTCGTTATCATCATCCACCATAATTACTTGAGGAAGTATAGGGAAAGTCCTGAAAATTTAATATATTCTTCATTTAACGAAATTTTTTATTTTCTTAGGTATATATATATCTATGTTAACATTAAATCTACGTAAATTCACTCTTTAAATCTTATTATATTTTATTAAATATTGAAAACACAATTATTTACAACCATAATTTTAGTTTCAACATCTATTATTTAGTTTTTAAATATAAATTACAAATTTTTTAGAACATTTTTATTTAAAATTTAAAAAACCAACTTACATTTCTTCAATGTAACTTTCATTTTCCTCTTTTTTAATGGTTTTGGAAGCGTTCCTATTAATAGAATTTGCAAATAAGTCGCCATACACCTCAAAGTCAAAAAATTTATGAACTCTTTGCAAATGTTTCTTTAAAATATTTTTTCGTAATAGAGTTCTGTCACAAATATGACACACGAAACTTGGAGTACCATTAACTGGATCACTAGGCAAGCTTTTAGTTCGAAATATATTATTTTCGTTGATTTCCTGATACGATTTTTTATTAGATGACCGTGGTAATCTTTTACCGTCTAACATTTTCTTAATAACTTCATGAGAATACTCAGCCTGTTTTTTAAAGGCATATGCTACTTTAACATCATCTAAACATTTTTTGCATATTTGCTGTGGAAAATTGTCTTGCAAATCGACCTTAAAAATAGTTTTAAATTTTTAATTATTGTGATGTTTTTAATCAATTTAATTTAAATTTTATTTACTTTATCTGGTAAAAATTCTGAAATCATTTCATCGACTTCATCACGAAATATTGATGTTAATGGAACATCGGTTTGTAAACAAATACGGCAAACATTTTCAATGTTCGTGGAAAAAAAATCTTCTGGCATTGATGGTTTATACAAATTACTTGCCATCTTTTTTCTTTCAAAAAAATCCTTTCGTTTTAAATAGATATAAATTTATTTAAAATATGTTATTTACTAAAACACCATTTTTAAAATTTATTAAACATAATGAAAATTTAATTTTTAATAAATATTTTTTCCACGACACAAAGCATTTTTTAAGAAAAATTATCTTCTTTCAAGCTGTCAAATGTTTGAAGGTGGAAGCCATTGTAAGGTACCAGAATGAAATGGAAAATGTAATAGATTTTAATTTCTTTGCGCTGAAAGAAATTGGGAAGAGAATATAAAAAATTGAATAGAATTGTAACATAAGTTACGGCGCATAGTCAAAATTAAGTTCAGAATTTCTCAAACTAATTTTTCTTGCTATTCACAAGTATCAGACAACCTCCCAAACTTACATATCTAATTAACATCATCGGTATCTGATTTCCAAACAAATCGCGTTCTTCTTTTATGTTTTTGTTTTTTTCACTTCATGTCATTAATTTTGTGATTAAACCAAAATTTCATTATTCCTTTTCCATGCTTCCACTTTCCACAAAAATACGATTCAGCCTCAATTAAAACATTCCACTGTATAGTTTCGACAATTGATATTTTTGTAAAAAGTGTAAAATTTAGCTTATTTAATTATTTAGTAGCTTTCAAACAAACTGAAAAAACATTACACAATTTAAAATTACATTTGACGTTTCATGCCAAAGTACTCATACTTCTTTATTCATACTCATACCAATTCATGTTTTTCTGGGAAGTGATCGTCAACCATATTTTTGCAATAAAATTATAATGATCTGTAGTAATGTTACTAGTTAGGGGAGTGGTAAGAAATTCTTTTAGTTGTAATTGCAGTTATAGACAACAGAATAATAAAAACCTCTAGTACCTTTTGTAGACTAAAAGCGATTCACCGAATAGAATCGATTTCGATATTTGAGAGCCAACAGACGTTAAACGATTAACGTTGAGTGTGTACACAGAAATTTCAAATTACAATATTTCTCAATAAACGTTTATAACATTATATAAAAAAAATATTGAAGTTTACTCGTTAAAATTATGTTCCTCAATGTTCTCTCCAATTATTTATTTTGACTTTCCTGTAAAATTTAAATTAAAATAACATAGATTGGGTAACCAAAAATTTTTACGTTTAATATGAAAAAGTTTTTTTAAGAAAATAAAAATTTGTGGTTCGATGAATCTCTATGCGACATAGTTTCTTCTACTCCTTGATTTAATATTCTTATAACATGTGCAATTTTTTAAACTTTAGATCTTCTCATGTATTGAGTTTAACTGCTTTGAGCATCTTTTTAGTTTTGTTAGTCAATCTCAGTTTTATTTTTATTTATTTACATTTTTTGTTAATAAATAAATAAATAAGTGGTTATAGCATGCTACTGATTATGGTTTCCTTCACCAAAAACGAATTTTTAATATATGAGGTTAAAATATTAACAAAGTTCTCTTAATTTTGCCTATTTCAAACATTATTACTCTAAAATATAGAATATAAGAAATGTTGCAGTACTTTATCCAGCTCATCCAACTTTTTATCTTAAACTTGTTTTCAGTGTTTTCTTATGCGAATTCTAAAATTCCTAGATGTAGTACTTATTAAAAAGACGTATTACTTAAATATATAATGATGTCAGCAAACCGTACTGAGAATTAAACTAAAACTGAACAGTTAACTTAATAAAACAATTAATCATTAATTGTCATCCTTTACCTCACAGATTGTTTCATTTTTAATATTTCCTTGCTCATTTTTTTCGTCTTCGGCTTGGGATGAAAGACCATTGTTTAAACTTCTATTTTCCGCCTCAGTGGTAATATTATTAGACGATTCCTTTGGCGGCAATTCAACTTTATGTACGAAATTAGTTCTAATAGGTGGTTCGTCGACACCATGAACCTGACGTTTATGTTGTCTTAAATTAAACATTTGAACAAATCCTAAATCACAAAGATCACAATAAAAACGCTCGCTAGTATGTCGACGCTTATGATGAATTTTCAGGTCACCAGTTTTTGCAAAAGCCCTAGGACAATATGAACACTTATAAGGCCGCTAAAAGAAAATTTACTGTAATCAAATAAAATTCATTAACAGTCTTAGCATACTTCGCCTGTGTGAATTCGCATATGAACTCGCAATTTGTAAGCAGTTGAAAACGCTTTTGGACAATTCGTACATTTAAAATTTCTTTCACCAGTGTGCGATCTTCAAGAAAAAAAAAAATTGGTTTAAGATTGGAAAAATTTTATAATAAGATACCTTTCATGCGCATGTTGGTCTGCTGGTCTCAAGAAGGCTTTATCACAATATTGACATTTAAACGGTTTTTCGCCTGTATGTCGTTTTAAATGAATTTTAAAATCCTGTAATTTTCTAAAACTACCACCACATTCAGAGCAAAGAAATTGTTTGGAAGTCTTATAATGTTCCTTACAATGTTTTCTATATTCAGTTGAACCAATAATTTTTTCTGAACAATATTTGCAAGAAAATTCTCTGGTTTCATTATGTTCTAGGTCAATATGATCCTGTACGGCTTTTTCTGTTGAAAATTTTCTTAGACACACCTCACAAGGAAAACGATGTTCGGTTGGTTTTTTGGCACGCCTTTTCCTTCCTGTTGAACAGATCAAAATATGCCTTTTTAAATGTTCAGTACGTCTAAACGATTTCTCGCATGTTAAACATTTAAATGGCCTTAAATCTGCGTGAACTCCATTCACGTGAGTTTTCAAATGATTTGACCTGGAAAATGACTTTGAGCACATTGTGCACGAATACGGTTTCGCTCTTGGATTGCCAGTATGCAATAGTTGATGACGAAACAAGTCTTGAGTTTTAGCATAGACTTTTTTACAAATTTCACATTCATAAATTTTTGCCTCAATAGTTTTCTGGTACACTTTTGATAGCCAAATATCATCTTCGAAATTTTCAAATTTATGAATATTTTTCAAATGCCGTCTGGTTGTTGTTCTACAAGAAAATTCTTTTTCACATATGTGGCATTTGTACGCATTGATGGTCTTCGGTCGAGTTTTATTTGATTTCACATTTCCTGCTTGGGATACATCTAAGCTTGCAGTTGAGGAATTATTTTCATGATAGTCGCTTGAAATATCGTTATTTAAAATAGTTAAGTCCTGATCCTTTATTTCTTCCGATTGTTCTGCAGTTAAGCATCCGAAATCAAACGAATCATTTACATTCGAATTTTCTTCCAAAAGAATTTCCGCTTTAATATCAACAGTATTAGCACCGCTCTTTTGGTGCTGTTTTTCTAAATGCAGTTTCAAATCCTTTTCTGTTTTTGCATATTGTGTTTTTATATTTATTTGATTTGAATTGGTTACATTAGTTTCATTTTCAAATTTTACAATGCTATGTTTTCCATCCTTGTCTGTCTCCTTTACTTCCAGAAACGTAGAAAGGGGTCTTTTAAAAAAGTTAAATTAATGCATTTAATTTAAATAGGAATTAAGAAAAAATCAACATAAAATATCTATAAATTATCTTACTCCTGCTCCATGTTATTTTCGCTATCAGCCTTTTTAATTTTTTCTTTCCCGTTATCAAAGATACTGTCCAATTCTTCATCGAATCTAAGAAATTTGTGTGCTTTTTCCATATGCTTTTTTAAAAGGTTCTTTCGTTTTAAATTTCGATTGCAAATAAGGCATTGAAAACAAGTTTTGCTGGAAGGATTTTGGAGAGAGATATTCAGTTGACAATTTACTTGGCCTATGTTTCTTCTAGTTATTCTAATCGACCTTTTCCCACTTAAGAGTTTTTTGATAACTTCATGAGAATATTCGATTTTCTTTTTAAAAGCGTACGCTTCTTTCACACCTATTAGACATTTTTCACATATCTGATGTGGAAACTGGTCTTGCTCATCAATCTTAAAGTAATAGGATATATAAATCCATCCATTATATTCGTTTATAAAAATTTTACCTTATCAGATACGAACTCAGAAATCATCTTATCAACATCATTCCTAAAAATTGAGGACAATGGAATATCAATTTGTAAACAAATTCGACAAACATTTTCAACGTTTTCAGGACTTAATTCTGTTGGGGTATATGGTTGATACAACTTGCTTTCCGCACTCATTTTGTAAAAATTCAGCTTTTAATCAAATAAATATTATATAAACTAATTAAAACCATTATTTGTTCTTCTAAAATAAAGAAAGAATTAAAAAATTTTACGAAATTTGGTCCACAACATTAAAAAATAAACGATTTTTTATGAACAAAACAATTTGTGATTATTTTATACTGTGCACAGTTGTCAAACTACATTAATGTGACAACAAAAGAAGCAGCGAATTCACATAAGTGGCGATTTTCCAATAAACAAATATTTTAAAATTAATCCACCTCGCGTCTGTTTTGTCAACTAAATGGCTACCTAGAAATTATGGAGGTCTCGGACACTTAGTCTGTTTTGGGTCAATAAGTCGATTGAAAAATTTCCAGAAAAATTGGAATTTTTCTAAAAATATTTTTCAAATACAATGATTTACGCATATAATTTCATATGTTCATGCACATAAGTTAAAAACCAAAATGGCATGCAAGAAATATTGAAAAATATAACATCTTACGACCAACTTCAACATTCCAAAACTTGACCTCTTTCAAAAACAAAGTCGCTTTCATACAAAAATATTATCAAAATTTGCGTTGCCTCAATCACTTTTCCATTCTCTCATTTTTTCCACTTTCTTCTCATTAGAATGAATTAAGTAAATTGGACGCTGCTGTTGTTTGAACAAATAAAGAAATAAAAAAAGTTGATCGAGAACAGCGTTCCCAGTAGGATACAATTACATCCATTTGGATACATTTTTGCTTAAAATTTAGCTTGGATACAACGATACTTAAATCTGTTAAAATGCTGAAATTGGATACATTAGAAAATTTTGCTGAAGTATGCATAAATTTATTTTTCAAACACTAAATTAATATTACAAATCAGTTAAATAGTGCTAATATTAAATCACGAAATTGCTTTATCTTCAAAAAAATGTTATTTGCTGGCTTTTCTAAGCAGATTTCCGAATTTATTAAACGAGATTAAGAAAGATACTTTATTAAATGAGTACTGCCTCTTCCTGTATTCAAATCTAGAAGATTTATACAAGAACGTACCAGAAATATTTTGGTGTAAGCTAGGTGTAATAGAAAATGCATTGGCTGTGCATATTTTTTAAAATTTGTCCGTTTGCATGTTGAATCGTCTTTACCGTATAGTTAAACAACTAAAGAGCATATACATATGTATGTATGTATGTATTTTCTGACCTTAACTTTTACATTTAAAATGTATTAGAAGTTTTATGTGATTTCTTAGAAAATTTACTATAAATAACAAAATTCACATTGTTGAATAAAGCAAATTAATATTAATTTATTATGAGTTAATTTGTACAAAATAAGAAGACTTTGTATAATAATTCTACTTAAGAGTTTGGATATATTTTTTCTCGAAATTAGATACATTTTGTTTTAACCGAATGGGAGAAATGATCGAGAGCATCATTCATACACAAGTACGTATCTAGAAGGAGAGAGAGAGTATGTATACACTCTTTCAACGCATATTAGATAGCATTACAGTAATAACTGGAGAATAATAACAGAATTGAACAGAATGAAATAATTGAGTTTATTATACAAATGCATGACTTTTATTTTTTTTCCTTTTTCTCAGTCATACAAAAAAACAAATTTACCGGTTGCAGGGGGAAGTATTTTAAAAAGGTTTTTGCAAACTACCTACAATTAATTCATTTTTGTGGCATACTAGTTAAAATACTAACTATCCTCAACACTTTCTTACATAACTTTTTCTTTTATTACCCTAATTAATAATCTTTAACAGGAATTTTAATTTTGCATATAAAATTATATTCTTTCCTCTTCTTCAAGAAATAACTTTATTATCGTTATATGATCTTTTATTTTTCGTTATATACTTACTCTTTAAGTCATTTGCCACATGAGAAAGAAGATTTTTTGTTTTTTTCTTGCTTAAGTTCTTTTGTAAAAGCAAAAATAAAAATACTCGTAAGGACAATGAATTTTGAAAGAAATACATGCATTTTTCTTTCTAATATTAAGTACCTAAGCACAATTAATTATATATGTAGATCTAATGAAAACTTTACTCCTAGAGAAATAAGGAGATCATTTATTTGTAAGTTTAAAAAAACTTGCAAAATTGCCTAACTTAATATCACTTATTTATTTAATGTATTTTCAAGCATTATTGTATCATTACATTAATGTATTATTTCAAGTATTCCTAATTTTCCGGAATTGCTCGCCAAAAAAAAAAAAACATACATAAAGTCACATAAATTTAAATCAATCCGAATAACGTTTTAAATTTAAATTACTCGAATGATTTGCGTATGGGTTAGTTTTAAATATTGTCGTCTATTGTAAATAAAAACACAAAAAACTTCCCTTTTTTCGATTTACGCGTTAAATCATCAAATTAAGATTTGCAATTTGTAAGTAAGAAAAAAAAAGAAATTTTATTTTATCAAGTGAATTTTATTGAGTGAATTAAAAAAAAAAATAGTGATTGAAAAAAAACCAAACTAGAGATAAAAAAAGTAAAATCATAAATTAAAACACATATATTTTTTGTTTTAGGATCCGTATGAGCATCGCCTTAAGAAGTCGGTGCTTTGGAAATACTTTGAGCCGAGGGGGGACGCAAATATTTGGTGTGGCCTATGTTACGAGAACAACGTAAAGAAATTGTGAAAAAAAAGTGTAATCAACTGAAAAGGCACTTATTATCACAGCATTTCATAAATTTCATAAATATAGAAAGCCCTGAAAACTCATCCAAAGATGATTTTAGTGTGTTTGGGCAAATTCTGGAAGAAACCGTAAGATCCAGGTGAGCTTTGTTACGTATATTTATAGTTAACAAAGTATATCGTCAGTAGTCCTACCGGCAGGTATCCACCGCCTGTACCCCTTTCGCCAATAGCACCGTCAGAAAACGAATTATATATGAAAATTAGAATACTAGAATCAGTAACAGATACGCAATTAATATACACTTAATATACAATTAAATAATTGTAATTAATTAAATAATATACAGTTAATTTTTTTATTTTGGAATTGATTCGTCAACCTGTTTTTCCGGTTTCTTCGTTTCTATTTTATTCATCAAAAAAAACTCTACCCCCAGGTTCAACCACGCCATGTACTTCACGTTTATGTCTTCTCAAGAGGTACTTTTGATCGGAGCTCATGTCGCAGAGATTACAATAAAATAATTCGCCTGTATGCTGCCGGAGATGTTTTGTCAAGTCAATTTTTTTCGCGAAACTTCTTGGGCAGTATGTACATTTGTGTGGTCGCTAAAAAATTTATTTTGAATTAGTAAAAATCAAAAATATACAATAAACTATTTCATCCTTACTTCGCCTGTATGAATTCGGATATGATTTCGTAATTTATAATTTGTTGCGAACGTTTTGCTACATTCTGTGCATTCATACTTCTTTTCTCCTCTGTGCTCTCTACAAAAATAAATTCTTTTATAAAAACAACTTTATTTATTTCAAAATAAGAAACCTTTCATGTACATGTTTATCTGTACTTCTCGGAAAAGCCTTCCCACAATATCTACATTTATATGGCCGCTCTCCAGTGTCCATTCTGGCGTGTATAGTAAAGCAATTGCATTTTGTGAAACTCTTACCACATTGGGAACAAAAATATTCTCTTTCCGGCACTGTATTATGTGCTGTTCTAGTTCCAATAATTTTCTTTTTTTTCTTATCGTTCAAGCATATTTGTCGATTCTTATGGCATTGTAGATGCTCATTCCGTTTGAAAGATTTCTGACAAATTGAACATTTGAAAGGTCTTATGCCATCATGAACACTATTAACATGATTTTTTAAATCGACTGGTCTTAGAAATGATTCGGAACACAGAGTACATTTATAAGGCTTTGCAATTTCGGAATGTGAAAACTTATGATTTATCAAAGCTGCCGACTTATCAAATGTTTTTTTGCAAATTTCGCATTCATATTTCCCGTCCTCATTTGGTTTGGTTTCAATCTTTGCAATCCGCTTTTTAGATTCCGATATCATTGATTTAATAAGCTCTTTTGTAACTTTTATCGTCTTCTTAGCAAATTGTTTTTCATTTTCTTTTTTGTTCTGCTTCTCATTCTCATCTTGTTCATCTTCATCGTATTCTTCTTCCAAATCAAGATTTTCATCAAGCACTGAAACGCATTCAAAAGACATGAGTGGATCTTCATCAAGTAGATCATCTTCTAACTCATTATTTAAAGGTTCAGTGATTTCTATTTTCTCCAGCGGTTTAGATGGGCGATCTAAACTGATAAAAAGTTACACATTACATGAAAGTACGTAAGTACATATATATATATATTATATGCAAAATTTTAAATTATTTTATTTTATTTCACTTTATTTTATACTTACTTTTCTGGTTGAAAAGGTAATGGCAACTCTTTCAAAATTTCCAAATTATTTAAACTGACTGGAGTAATTTTATACTTATTTTCTGGTAACGTTTCATTTTTTTCAAAAGTGTATTGTGAAAGAAATTTTTCGTTTGAATTATGGGCGCTAATTACATGTTTCCTCACATTTTCTTTATTGTTGAAAGACTCGTTACATAACTGGCAATCATTTCCTTTTAAAAATTCTTTTTCTATTCTAATTCTTTTATTAATATTGAACGTTTTATTTACTTTATGTATTTTAACAATATGTTTTCTTAAATACTCTTTTCTAGTGAAATTTTTTGTGCATAAAAAACATTCATTTCTACAGGAAAAATCGCGTGGAGACTTGAATTTGTCAAAATCGGTTTGAGTTTCCTTTTCGAAAGATTTTTTGTCATCCGGTTCATGTAACACTAATTTAATTAGTTTATCTGCATACTCACATTGCTTCTTAAATATGTAAGCAACTTTTGCTTCATCAAAACATTCAACGCATATTCGGTAAGGATGTAAAGGCCTGCGGCATAACTACAAAGCAAACAATATATTCATACTATACTCAATTTTTTTTCATTATTTGAAATACTTACCTTTTGTGGTAAAAACTCAGATATCAAAAATTCAATTTCATTATCATATAGCGATAGAAAATTTTCAGTGAAATGTAAACAAATTCGGCAAATATTTTGGAGTTCAGCTGGTTGAAAACTTGCATGACTTTTAGGTTTGAATATATTTAACATACTCAAAATAAATTTCTAATTTTAAAAGTTTTAAAATTACTCAAAATTTGATTTTTTTAATTAAAATATGTAAATAAGGACAAGACAGCATTAAGCAATAAAGGATTGGAATTACCTTGTGTCAGTTTGTGTTCAGCATAAGTTAATTACCATTCAATTTTATTCAATTTACACAACAAAATGACGTTTCTTTCAATAAATGAATGTGCGTCAACATTATCGATGTAACCATCAATTTTCACTTTATTACTTTTTTTTACAAAAACGTTGTACTTTTCAAGCTCTACATTTATATATATAAAGTACCGCTAAATCGAATTAGAAGTTAGTCAATTTTGCTTCAGAAATCGCCAGCCCGTGGAAGTATGGAAAGTGGCGTCTTAAGAAGCTAAATAGAGGCTAAAACGACGTGTAAACGTTTCCGAACGGAAAGATATCAAAAGCAAGAGATTTAAGAATGCAGGAAAGTCTTATACAAATAGAAAAAATAAAATTGTACTTGAGAAAAAAACTCCAAAAATGGTGTTGTATGTAAGTACGAGTATGTAACAAAATTTTATAACGCAATTTTCAGACTGCAAATATAATTTCAAATGTAGAGATTTTTCAACAAAAGTATTGAAGCAGGAATTTGATCATTTTACAAAATAAGGTAACGAACAGACGATATGAAAAATTTTATTTGCGGAAAAAATTGTAGATGGAAACAAAAATTCTAGTTAGACAAATATGGAATAATGTTATATACGCACTATTTACAACGTTTTCCCATGCAAAAACTTTTATTTTTCCGATTTCCTCTCCTTATATTAATCATATCTTAATAATTTTTGGAATGAAAGTATAAAATTATGAAATAAACCAGAATATGTCAAAACAAATTTATATAAAACAAAAACGGCACTTGCAAACAGTTTTTTTTTTGTACCCTGAAAAGTTGTTAATTTGTTGGTTACAACGTTATCGCGCCACATATTCAAATATTTTAATACAGTTAATTTATTTACAAATTATTTGATAGAGCTTAAACTTTTCATCAAAATTGAATAAGTCATTTTGGTTAAGAGTTTTTAAAACCTCTATAAAACTTAAACAAACTTTATAAAGTTTTTGTATGCATGTATGTATACTTGAACAAAAATGAGAGAAAATTATGACGTTTTTATTTTCTTAATGTTTAAATTTTTCCAGGTTTTGTAAAGTGAAATTTAGTATTTTTAAAACTCTTTGAACTTAATAATTTTAAAACTTTTATTTTCGAAACATTTTAATTAAAAATAAAATAAACAAAATTGATTCACAAATGGCTTTTTCTAAGTTTCACTCTTTTATAATCTTAAAATCAAAATTTGCGGTTTTTGATATATCCAAAAAATATTTGTTAAATACATAACTTATTTATAAAGATTTTAAAAGTTTTTCCAACATTTCTGTTTTATTTATTTTTCTTTTGAAGTTAGTTCCCACAAAAAATTAATTTTAGCTATTTCACTTTCAAAAAATCGGAAATGTGATAGTAAATCGGATGAGATTATAGTACTCAATTTCTAGTGTTTCATGAAAGCAGCAGTTTTTTTTTATGTAAGACATTAAATGCGAACTTTTCTATATCGTCATTTTCAATTGAAATCACCTATTTATTTAAGCAATTAATTTATTAAACACTTAATTTTCTGGTTTTGAATTTGATTCTTCAAGCTGTTTTTCCGGTTCCTGCGTTTCTACTTTATCCATCAAAAAAACTCTACCCCCAGGTTCAATCACGCCATGTACTTCACGTTTGTGTCTTCTCAAGAGGTACTTTTGAGCGGAACTCATGTCGCAGAGATTGCAATAAAATCGTTCCCCTGTGTGTTGCCGGAGATGTTTTGTTAAGTCGCTCTTTTCCGCGAAACCTCTTGGACAGTATGTACACTTGTATGGCCGCTAAAAAGATTTTTTTTGAACTAATTAAAAACCACAAATATACAACAGACTATTTCATTCTTACCTCGCCTGTATGAATTCGCATATGAATTCGCAATTTATAATTTGTTGCGAATGCTTTGCTACATTCTGTGCATACATAATTTTTTTCTCCTCTGTGCAATCTACAAAAATTAATTCTTTTATAAAAACAACTATTTATTTAAAAATTAGAACCTTTCATGTGCATGTTGATCTGTACTCCTTGGAAAAGCCTTTCCACAATATCTACATTTATATGGCCGCTCTCCAGTATGCATTCTGGCATGTATAGTAAAACAATGGTATTTTGTGAAACTTTTACCACATTCGCTACAAAGATATTCTCTTTCCGGTGCAGTATAATGTGCTCTACAATGTTTTTTATATGCTCTGGTTCCAATAATTTTTTTTGAACAAGTTTTACATGTAAACTCTCTAGTTTCATCATGTTGCATTGCCATATGATCTTTAGCACGTTTTTCTGTTGTAAATTTGCTTTTACACATCTCACATGGAAACAATCTTTCGTATGGACGAGTTTTTTTTTCGTTTAAACATATTAGCCGATTCATATGCCGTTGTAGATGCTCATTGCGAGTGAAAGATTTCTGACAAATTGAACATTTGAAAGGTCTTATGCCAGCATGAACGCAGTTAACATGATTTTTTAAATTGTCTGGTCTTAGAAAAGATTTGGAGCACATAGTACATACATAAGGCTTTGTAACTCCGGAATGTGAAAATTTATGATTTATCAAATCTGCCGACTTATCAAATGTTTTTTTGCAAATCTCGCATTCATATTTCCCGTCTTCATTTGGTTTGGTTTCAATATTTGCGATCTGCTTTTTAGACTCCGATATCATTGATTTAACAAGCTCTTTTGTAACTTTTATCGCCTGCTTAGCGGATTGTTTTTCATTTTCTTTCTTGTTCTGCTTCTCATTCTCATCTTGTTCATCTTCATCGTATTCCTCTTCCAAATCAGGATTTTCATCAAGCACTGAAACGCATTCAAAAGACATGAGTGGATCTTCATCAGGTGGATCATCCTCTAACTTAGTATTTAAAGGTTCAGTGATTTCTATTTTCTCCGGCGGTTTAGGTGGTTGATCTAAACTGATAAAAAAATATACATATACATGAAAGTACGTACATATATGTATATATATACTATATGCAGTATTTTAAATTATTTTATTTTATTTCACTTTATTTTATACTTACTTTTCTGGTTGAAAAGGTAATGGCAGCTCATTTTTTAGATCATTCAAAATTTCCAAATTATTTAAAATGTCGGGAGTAATTTCATACTTATTTTCTGGTAACGTTTCATTTGTTTCAAAAGTGTATTGGGAAAGAAATTTTTCGTTTGAATTATGGGCGCTAATTACATGTTTCCTCAAATCTTCTTTGTTGTTGAAAGACTCGGTACATAACTGGCAGTCATTTCCCCTTAAAAATTCTTTTTCTATTCTAATTCGTTCATCAATATTCAAAGTTTTATTAGCTTTATGTATTCCAACAATATGTTTTCTTAAATGCTCTTTTCTAGTAAAACTTTTTGTACACAAAAAACATTTATTTCTGCAGGAAAAACCAAGTTCTGGATGTACAGAACCTAAATGATCCCTCAAAGTCCCAAGTTTGGTAAAATTTTTAGTACAAATACGACATTCATGTGGAGTATTACTATGTTCTTTTACCCTATGTTCCCTTACAATTTCCAATGACTCAAATTTTTTATCACACTTTTCGCATGGATATATAAATTTGCTAAAATCGGTTTGAGTTTCCTTTTCGAAAGTTTTGTTAATATCCGGTTCATGTAATACTAATTTAATTAGTTTATCTGCATACTCACATTGCTTCTTAAATATGTAAGCAACTTTTGCTTCATCAAAACATTCAACGCATATTCGGTAAGGATGTAAAGGCCTGCGGCATAACTACAAAGCAAACAATATATTCATACTATACTCAATTTTTTTTTCATTATTTGAAATACTTACCTTTTGTGGTAAAAACTCAGATATCAAAAATTCAATTTCATTATCATATAGCGATAGAAAATTTTCAGTGGAATGTAAACAAATTCGACAAACATTTTGGAGTTCAGCTGGTTGAAAACTTGCATGACTTTTTGGTTTGAATATATTTAACATATTCAAAATAATAAGTTTTTATTTAAAAAGTTTTAAAATTATTTAAAATTTAAATTTTTTTAATTATAATATAAATACGGACAAGACAATAAGCAGTAATGGCTTTTACCTTGTGTCAATTTGCTTCAATATAACTTAATTACCATTCAATTTTATTCAATTTAAACGAACGAAATGACGTTTCTTTCAATAAATATTGAAACATCAATGCCAATTCAAAATGTAGTAAAATAATTTTATTTCATCGCAAGCGCTTTTCATTGCAAGGCGATACAATGTCTTATTTTCAAAACGCGATTTATTTCCATCTTCTTATCTAAGTAAGATTCTCTTTACATATACGCTACAAAATCTTACATTAAAATTTACGATTGTCAAAAAGTGTTTATGTACATATACAACTTTCATAAGACTCAAATTAAAAATTAAATTTTTTCGTATAAATGTTTGTAAACAGTAACTAACAAATAAGACAATTTTTAACATTAGTGTCTGTATTTTATGTTTATTTCACAAACGATCACTTTGTAAAGTTTAAGTTGAAAACAGAACAAAGGGGATTTTCCGCGGCGAAATGTCAAAATTTCATATATTAACATTAGCTACACATTCTAGTAGAAAAAAAAGGAATACAAAATTAAACTCCTAGCTTATGAAGAGTCGCATATAGTTCGTTCGGGTGCGGCACAAAAAAAATGCACAAAATGTACAATTTGCATTGAAAAAATGCCTCTCACGGCACTAATGTGCACATTTCAAGAGTAAACCTCTTTCAAAAATAAGGCCATTTTCATACAAAAAATAAAGCAAAACTGACCTTTTGACAAAATAAGTCTTTAATATCCCACTCCTCCCATTTTTC
Organism: Condylostylus longicornis; assembly: GCF_029603195.1. NCBI lineage: Eukaryota > Metazoa > Arthropoda > Insecta > Diptera > Dolichopodidae > Condylostylus > Condylostylus longicornis. Next base: position 6,965,360 of record NW_026577982.1, read on the forward strand.
CCCCTTTCTTGTTATTAAATTAGAAAATCGAATAAAACATAAGAAAAAGTATGAGAAAAAAGTGGCCTACTGTGGATAAAGAATTAAATAGTTATTATCAAATGTAAAGTATGTATACAATATATTCTTTCCTATTGTAATGTGTATGCATATTTGATATGTATGTATAAAATAGAACTCGTATAAAAGAGTGTTATAAAATAGAAAAAGGATAAATATAAATAAAACAATAAAATAATTCAAAATTTCTTTTTTTCTAAATGATAGTTATAAATTGCACATAACAGGTATGAATTGTAATTGTGGTATATTACTTTTTGAACAAAAATTACTGAAAATGTTGACGTTATCATTTTCACAATATTTAAAGTTTTCAAAAGTTTACATAATAGGTTATTTGTTGAATACAAAAAAAAAATGTAAACCAGAACGTTGAAATCGTTTTAAAAGTTTTATAAAATATGTATGTCGAACTTTATAATATTTGCAAACATAGACAGTACATACAACAGAAGAATATATCTTTTCAAAGCTAAAAGTTTTTAAAGTATTAAATTTTACCTTGCAAAACTTTTGAAAGAGAATTTTAATTTTTTAATGTAGAATTTTAAGAAAATTTTTTAAAAATTAACTTGGAGAAATATAATGATCCTTATTGCCGGGTACATTTATGACGGTACATATTTAAATAATATACTAAAAACAAATTTATTTAAAAAATTAGTTATAATAATAGAAACATATTACATCACATATATACGCGCATATCTTAAAAAATTCCCAACTTTTTCAAATTTGTGCTTTACCGTTCTACTAAACTAGCTTTCATAAATGGAAATTTAAAAAACCAAGACATTTTTGAGCGTCATTTAATTTAAAAAGATTTGTATTCAGCATAGTTTGCTAAAGCTTGAAATTTCTGTTCTGCCGAAATTAATTTAATTTCTAAAACTGTCGTCTTGAATTTTATGTCCATGTATTGCGTGTTTTACTTCATGTAAATGTTGCACTTTCTTTTACACCATCTGAAATTATTTGTTCTTCGGGTATTTGTTTGTCTCTATTTTCTAAAAGAGAATTCCTGTTCCGAGGCTCATCAATACCATGAGCTTGCCGTTTATGTTGTCTTAAAACATACATTTGAACGAACCCCACGCCACAGACATCACAATAAAATCGTTCGCCAGTATGGCGCCTATGATGTGCTTTCAAATCATTATTTTGCGCAAAAGCCTTGGGACAATACAAGCATTTATACGGTCGCTGAAAAAATATTAATTATAGTTATAAAAACACTTAAATATTATTTATATTCCTTACTTCGCCTGTGTGAATTCGCATATGAACTCGTAATTTATATGATGTTGAAAAGGCCTTCGGACAATTAGTACAATGAAAGTTTTTTTCTCCAGTATGTGATCTGCAAATTTATATTAAATTGACATGATGTGGATTTCTATAATACGAAAAAGTACCTTTCATGTGCGTATTGATCAGTTGTTCTAGGAAAGGCTTTATCGCAATATCGACATTTGTACGGTTTTTCACCAGTGTGTCTTCTTATATGTATCATGAGATATTGTAATTTTGTGAAACTTCCACCACATTCTGAACAAAGAAATTGCTTAGTCGGAGCAGTATAGTGTCCCTTACAATGCTTTTTATATTCAGTTGCACCAATTATTTTTTGTTTGCAATATTTGCATGTAAATTCCCTAGTTTCGTTATGTTGAATAGACATATGATCTTGAACATATTTTTCCGTCGAAAATTTTCTCATACATATTTCACATGAAAAAATTTTATCTCTTCTACGTCTTTTTCTTTCTGTTGAACAAGTTAGAAGACTGACATGACGTTTCAGATGCTCATTCCTGGTGAATGCTTTGTGACATATAACACATTTAAATGGTCTTAAATCGGCATGAAACCCACTTACATGATTTTTTAGATGATCTGATCTGGAAAATGATTTAGAACACATAGTACACGAATACGGTTTAGGGTCACCAGAATGCAAGAGTTTATGTCGTGTTAAATGAGCTGACCTTGTAAAATCTTTTTTGCATACATCACATTCATACTTTCCGTTAGAGTTGGGTTTAACTTTAATTCTAGGAATTTTGTTTTTTGATTTTATTACCATTGATTTCACAATATCTTGTGCGGTTTTAGTTTCATTTTTAATTTCAATGTTTAACTTTCCCAACAAATTTTTTTTACATTTTCCAGATAAATCTTCATCATCAGATTTCAAACTGTCTTCATATTTAAATTCACGTGCATTATTTATTTCATCATTATCTTCGCTTAAATTTATTAAATGCAGCTCGTTTTGGGAACCGGTTTCCATAGGCCTGTTAATGTGTAAAATTTTATAAACGCAAATCTACGAAATTGCAATTTTTCACAAGAAGTTCGTACTTACTTTTCACAAATAAAACTAGTGGGACACTTGTGATATTTTAAATCATCTTCAGTCTCATATTTTTGCAAACAATTTTCACAAGAGAATTCATATTTATCAATTTTTAATATGTTGAAATTTTTCTGCTGCGTTTTCTCATTGACTTCCATATTATCTTTTTCAATAACTACTTGCTCTGTTTTGTGGTCAATGGTTAAATGTTCTTTTAAATGACTTACTTGAGCAAATTCTTTTTCACATAATTGGCATTTGATACAAAAATTATCCTGCACATTCTCCCTTTCTTGAAATTTTTCTTCGTAATTGTGAATATTAAGTAGATGTCTTTTAAGAATATCTTTTCTTGTAAAAATTTTTTCACATAAATGACATTTATTATTGCAAGGGAAGCCAAGCTCTGGATGAGCTGAACCCAAATGATCTCTTAACGCAACAATTTTTGTAAAAACTTTTCCACATTTTCGGCATATATTAGGAGTTTTTTGATGTTCTTTTGTACGATGTTCTCTTAAGCTTTCTAAAAATTCATATTTTTTATCACATTTCTCGCACGGAAACATAAAGTTTGTGAAATCGGTTTGGGTTTGTTTCTCGAAGGTTTTATCAAAGTCAGCTTCATTCAGTATTGATTTAATCAATTTATCAGAATATTCGCACTGTTTTTTGAAAACGTAAGCAGTTTTAGCTTCCTCAAAACATTTCAAACAAATTTGATGGGGATGCAATGGTTTTTTATTTAACTAAAATATTAGGTAAGTACATAAATCATTGTCTGATTTTAATTTTATTCAAAATATTTACCTTCTCCGGTAAAAACTCCGACACAAGCGAATCTATTTCGTTGTTAAATAATGGTAACAAATTGCTTGTGCAATGTAAACAAATTCGACACACACTTTCAAGTTCTAGCAGTTCAAAATTGGGAGGAAGTTTTGGTTTAAATATGTTATACATATTTTTTGATTTTTAAACCTCTAAATCGTGTTAAATTAAAGTCTTGCAAAACTTCTAAATCTAGTTAAATTATAAAATAAATAACTAAATCTTGTTAAATAAAAATCAAGTCAATAGCAAATAGCAAAATTGGTCAAACTATGAAGAATCAAAACTAAGTTGAAATTTTATCAAATAGTATTACCACAGTACGGTTCTTTTTTATGTTCAAAATAAAATGCCAAAAAAAAAGGCTAAATCAAATAAAGTACATAATATATAAAGTCACTTAAATTCTATTATACGAATGAGAATTACAGATTTTATTTAAAAAAGTATTTGAGGCGTTCTAAGACACTATTTTCATATAACACAATAACTAAGGTACAGTTTATGCAAGCGACAAAATCTGTTTCGTAGATTTTTTTTGTGATATAACAATTCTATATAATTTTGCTAGTTTCATGCTGATCATCTATATCAGCATGAAACTAGCAAAATATCTAGATCATCTATATCAGATTTCGGCAAGAATTACTTTTTTTATTATTTTTGTTATCAACTGGTTTTTATGGCTGCGAAAAAAAATTAACAGGATTTCTTACATTCATTAGATAAGTGAAGTTCTTTGAAGAAACGAAAAAAACCATCGAATTCCCTAGTAGATTTAATCGAGATTATGCAACATTGTAAACAGTACTTTAGATAAACGTATATGTCATAAATTTTAAATAGTCGTCAACACTTTAATGTCAATCAATCAACTATACCACAACTTCACAGAATGCTGTTTATGTTTCGTTTTTTAATTTTTGTATCCTAATTTTCCTTAAAGACAGCTAACAAACAAAATAAATTAAAAAAAACTTTTAAAGAACTGTTTTTTAAAATAAATTTAAGAATGAACATAGAAATTGATATACAGTGTTGCAGAACCTGCCTTGAGTCAACTACTGAAAATTACCTTTTAGATAACACGGAGTTAATACAAAAAATAGAAATAACCACTTCTACAGAAGTAAGTGAAATATTAAATATATTAATTCAAGCTGTATGTATAAAGTTTTTCTTTTTAGATAAATAAATCAGATGGATTACCTTTGTATTTTTGTTCAACTTGTTATAATAAATTGGAAGTGGCTTATCAATTTCGTCAACGAAGTTTAAAAGCATCCAAGCTTTTAAAAGATTACATTAACAAAGTTAAAAACCAATTTAATGAAATATTTAAGCATAAATCTGAGGTACAAGAAGTCGAAAATTCTTTAAAGGATACAAAGTTCGATTTAAGTGACGATGAACAAGGTTTATTTGAATTTGAGTCAATTGAAACTGTTACGTTACAAAATAAAAAAAAAGTTCTCACTCTTGATTTTCCTTTAATTAACAAAGTTGAAAATATTGACAGTGATGTGGAATTCAATTATGCGATTGATAATGTTAATCAAGTATATGAAACTTTAGAAAAGGAGAATGACGCGAAAGATATTTTAATAACGCAGAGATTAAGTGAAAGAGTGAAGGAAATTGTTCGTGAAACTAGAAGTTCCCTAGATGTTAAAGTAGCTAAAGTTCAATTCGGTTCAAAAGATTTAGTAAAATGTGAAAAATGTGAAAAAGTATTCAAAAAAGAAAATTTGGTTAGACATATGGTAAGAAATTATTAATTTAACAAACACGCTCCTAATACCATCTCCAATCTTAGGCTGCACATACAGGAGAAAGCCGATTTAAATGTCACATATGTAATAAAAATTTTACGCAGAAAACTGGACTAAATCGACATATTTTGATTCACACTGGTGAAAGGTAAAAATTAATATTGTTTAATTAATTACAGACAAAAAATAAAATACAGAAGCATAACGAAATTTTATTTCTAGGCCATATAAATGCGACAAATGTGGAAAAAAATTTTCTCAATCGAAATCATTAAAATTTCATATGGCAGTTCATGGTATAAATAATTCATTTAACTGTACAATTTGTCACTACAAATTTATTAAGGCGGAAAATCTAAAGGTATAGGAAAAGTACCCTTAATTTTTAACAGGATTTTTTTCTATTTATAATTTTTGTTATAGTTTTAATTCAAAAAAGTTAAGAGATTCTTGTTTAATTAGACTTTATTTTCTAGATTCATATGAGAGAAAAACATTCTGCTGGATCTGAGACGACATCTTTACACGTATGCGAATTTTGCAAAAAATCTTTCAAATTAAGATATTCTTTGAACACCCATATCAAGAAATACCATAAAGACGAACTTACTATAGACATGAATTTTGACGACGAGGATAAAGAAACGGAAAGTGATTGAATTTTTCCATCATCAATTAAACAAATGCTTCAGATATAAAATATAACTTATTTTTAAGAATAATTTTTAAATAAATCTATAAAATACATTAAATTAATAATAATAATTACATATATTTGAACGGTAATATAATGAACGGGTTAAATTTTAAAATTATTTATTCATGTACATATGTTTTTACGTATCTACCTACATACATACCTAACTATATATGTACATACAATATGCCTTTTTAAATTTAACTCAATTTATTTAATTATTATTTTAAATGTTTAAATGAGTTTATTTTATTGAACAAGTGTGTGAATATTTAGTTTTTCAATGAAATTGTTTAAACAAATTAAATAAAATTTTATAACATTTAGTTAAAAAACTTGAATAGGAAAAAAAACAAAATTCTGTGTTGATTGACAGTTTGTTAATCTAATTTTCTATTAAAAATAATTTTTTATTTAGTATTTAAGTATAATAAACTGATAAACGTTTTACTAATTTTAAAGTTCTTCAAGCAAATTCAGTTCTTCAATATCTCTAAAAGGTCGTGGTTTATTAAATCTAGAGTATTCTTAGTCTACATTTTATAAAACTTTTAATGAATAATGTGATAAAATATGTATGTACATATCGGAGTAACATGGAATCAGTTGGGAAATATATTCAAAATTTTCCCCTCCCATATTAATTCTGCGCCTTTATTAAAGCATTTTGTTTGTCATATTTGCTGCAAACCATAAATCTTTTGTAATATTTAAGTTTTAAAAATTTCCGGTTACAATAATTCTAGTGTTCGTGTGTCAGAAATTTCCTTTAGCATATTTTAAAAAAAATCCTTTTGTATGAAAGTTGCTTATTGAAATAGCAAAAGTATAAATAAAAGATTTGATTGTTGAACGAGTGGCATTCATGATAGAGCTGGTAATCTGACCATTTTCTTGTGTACGCGACTCCGTTCAATAAAATCAAAGTCTACTTCTGTCACAGTAAATTTATACATGTAATTTTTTTCCGAACTTTTCTCAAAGATTTGTGTTCGATTTTCGTTTTGATAAACTGACACTAGGTGGCGGTCAGAACTCACGGTTAAACCAATTTGTATGATAAACTTTTAAAAATTGCTAGTATGACATTACTTTAATACACTTTACATTTTTGCAGATATTTTTCAAACTGTAAACACCTTGCAGACAAGATAACTAATGTCAAAATAACCAATTGAAGAAAAGCACACATAATTCATCATAAACTAAAATTTGTATTTAAAAAAAAAAAAGTCTTAATGAATGTCGAAATAGATACAAAATGTTGCCGAACTTGTTTGGAGTCAACTGTGGATAATTATTTAGTAGACAATCCTGAATTAGTGAAAAAAATTGAATTTGTAACTTCTTTAAGAGTAAGCTTCTTAGTTTATACATAATGCCTAGATTAATGTTTTCAATTTGAATATTTCAGATAAGTGAAAATGATGGTTTACCAATATACTTTTGCAACTCTTGTCAAAAAAAATTAGAAATTTCATATCAATTTAGATTACAAAGTATTCGAGCATTTAAATACCTTAAAAATCACATAAACCAAATTCAAAATCAATTCGAAAAAATTATTAAAAAAAATCCCATTTCTAAAAAAGAAAGCGATAACAATTCTTGTCAGGAAGAGCCTGACAACGATGAGATCGAATATGAAGAGATTAAAGAATTGAAGATTGAGAATCAAGAAGATCCTTTAGATTCAGTAGAAAAACCGAAATCATCTAAAGCTAAAAAGAAAAAAATAAACACTACTTCATTTAAAAAAAAACAAAGCAATAAAAATTCTTCAAAGACTAATGAAGATTTCAAAGAAATAAATGTACATAAAATTAATAACGATGATATTTTTAATGAAAACAATGGTATTGAGTATTCAAAATGCGATATTTGTCAAAAAATGTTCAGAAAAGGGAATCTGAAACGGCATAAGGTTTGTATTTTTGCCAAAAAACGAATTACTTATATGGAACGATATTTTTTAAGGAAACCCATTCTGGAGATCGTAAATTCACTTGCCAATTGTGCAATAAGTCTTTCACACAAAAATCGTCACTTCAACGTCACCATTTAACCCATACTGGTGAAAGGTTAGAATTTTTAGAATAAAATTTGCTATAATCTCATTTTCTTCCTAATTTTAGACCATTCAAATGTGATGTATGTGATAAAAGATTTTCCCAGTCCAATATATTGAAATTTCACATGACACTTCATGGAAAAGAAAAAACGTATAACTGTTCAATATGTCCTTACAGATTTATAAGACCAGAAAATTTAGCGGTAAGTTATATTTTAATAAAATATATTTTATCGATAACTGAAAACATTAAGAATTACTAAATTTATAGAATCATATGAGAGAAAAACATTCATCAGGGAATGGAGATGAAGTGATTTTGTTTGTGTGCCAATTTTGCAACAAGGGATTCAAATCTAAACATTCATTAAAAGTACATAAAGAAAAATTACATAAAGACGATATCGTTTTCGATATGGATTGGAGTGATATTAATGATGATGATTCTGATGATGCAAAATGTTAATTTTAAACGAATTCGTTCAAATGAAATCAATAAAAGTCTAGAAAGTAAAAGTAAATTATAAGACACTAATCACATTGTGTTTTAGTTGAATAAGACAGCTTTGCAAATTAAAAAATGCATTAATTATACGAACGACACCATAAGTAGAAAAAAAGTATTGATCAAATTAATGTTATCAGGACATTTTTCCAAGTATCACCTCTCTGGCTTGTCAAATTAGACTCATAGGATTCGTGAGGCTTTACACTTCTGACTAGGATCTAGGAATTTGTGGTCAAATATTAAAAGAATAAACCGAATTTCGGGTTTAGTAAAAATATTTCTCTAAAAAAATATGTGCGGTTGCAAGTAATGGTAAATAGCATGTATAAAGTACATACTGTTGATTCGTTAAAATCTGGTGAATGATTCTATCGTTCTTTAAATTCAATTCTGCCTTCTCTATATATTTTAGTTGGTAATAAGATAAGCACGAACAACAAAGTTTTAAAATGGTGTACCTGCAAAAAGGTATACAACTTCACACAAACCAAACTGTCCAAAAATAGTTGGAAATATTCTTTTAATGGAATGTGATTCTGTATAAAATATTCTAATGTATGTACATAAGCACATCTAATATCTAAAGTTATTCCTTGTGACTTGTCAGAATGAAAATAAAATAAGTTACAACGTAACTTCCAAAAGGTTCTTTAACGAGACGGTATTAGATTTAAACTCAATTATCTTAGCAACAAATAATATTAAGCTTTGTCTCGTGATCATCAAAAATTATTATTTAATTTTTATCATATACTTTGACGTTGTCAAAAAATTACTCAGTTTTTCTAATCAAGTTGTTTTAGAGTTAGACCTTCGAGGGTTATTATTTATTAAAACATTTTAGATTTTGTGTCATAAATTGACTTAATTTTGTGGGTTTAGCTACATTATTAGATATTTTGCTGTCAACACTACACTTAAAAAACGCATTTAGAAAAATAACACGGCAGTTCTGTAAAATATTGACATTAAACAAATGTCAATTGTCAGTTGTTCAATCTTGTTGATCGCATTGAAAATTATAATCAATAGCAAAATAAAAATAAATTTCAATTTTTATTTCATATTTAGTACGAATTAATTTTTGAGTAATAAAGCAAAATAATACAAATGAACGTTGAAATAGATTCAAAATGTTGTCGAACATGCTTGGAACCAACGGCGGATAACTTTTTATTTAAAAATCCAGAGCTATTAAAGAAGTTGCAATTTGCTACATCTCTAAGAGTAACTCATTTTGTATAAATTTTATTCAATTTCCCTAGTATAAATTTACTTTTAATAGATTATTGAAGGAGACGGTCTGCCTATATATTTTTGTAATTCTTGTAAAACAAATTTGGAAATAGCATATCAGTTCCGTTTGCAAAGCATTAGATCATTTAAACATCTTAAAAATCACATAAATCAAATTCAAAATCAATTCAAAGATATTATTAGAAGCAGCTCGGATATTAAAATAGAAAAAAAAGATATGGTGTATTTATTGAATACTGGCAAAGACAATGTTTATGAACAAAAAGATAGTAGTGCTAAGCGATTCCCTAAGATTGAAGCTACATATTTTGAAGAAATTTTAGAAAGCGATCATTCATCTTCTAACATAGATTCTAAACCATTAGAAGTGGTAAGAAAAAGTAAAAAAACCAATATAATAACGGATGAAGATGCAACACATATAAAAACAAAAGGCGGTGTAAAAGTAAAAAAAAATACCAAACCTACTTCAAATACAAGCAATGATGATGCATTCTGTGAAAATGACGGTGTTGAATTTTCGAAATGCGATATTTGCCAAAAAATGTTTAGAAAAGGGAATTTAAAACGTCACAAGGTAAAAATTTAGCCTATAGTTTAAAAATTTAGATATTGCAACTTTTTGTTTTTAAGCAGCAAACACATACAGATGATCGAAAGTTCTTATGTGAAATTTGTAACAAATCGTTTACACAGAAATCGTCACTCCAAAGACATCATCTTATTCACACCGGCGAAAAGTAAGATTTTTCTAAGATATTTGTTTCAAAATATATTTATGAATTTTTCAATAACATTCAAGACCATATAAATGCGAAACATGCGGAAAATGTTTTTCACAATCGAAGACTTTAAAGTTTCACATGGCCCTGCATGGTGAAGATAAAACATACAATTGTTCAGTTTGCCGTTATAGATTTATTAAAGCAGAAAATTTAGCGGTAAACTCTAAGTGATATTGAATTAATTTTTTATTATATTTTTATATAAAATAATTATAGAACCATATGAGAGAAAAACATTCTTCTGCAAACACAGATGAAGTAGTCTTATTTGTGTGTCAATTTTGTAATAAAGGCTTCAAATCAAAATATACGTTAAAGGTTCACAAAGAAAAGTTGCATAAAGGAGATATAGTATTTGACATGGATTGGAGCGATATTAATGATGAATCCGACGAAGCAGAATAAAGTTTTATTAGTTTGTAGTACCATTTAATTTTTAAACATTTTTAATATCATAAGTTTTATAGTTCAGTTCTATTGACTGTTTAAATCTTCAGTGAATAAGAATGTTATGTTCATAATTTTATAAAAAATTAAGTAAAAATATTTCTTATAATTTCGGCCTATTTAAATTAAATTTTCCCAATTTCGAAAATTAATAAGCTTTTAATAGAAGATCAACCAAATTTAAAACAGAATATGTGCTCTATATAAATACTACATTATTTACAGTACTTATACTTTGAAATCCTTAGAGTTAATGTTGAGTAAGAATTTTTAAAACTAATTTTTTTGACTGACTAAATAATTCGATTAAGGGAAGTGCGAGGCGAACCTGTAGAATATTATTTATATGTATGTACACAAAGTGCATAGTGTATATTTAGTTTAATACAAAATTATTTGGAATTTTCATTATTAAAAGTTTTGTTTAATTTGCAAATTTTTTTCAAAAACTAATGGAAGGTCAGCTTGCTTTTTATATACATATTCCAACCTAAGGTGAATGTTTTACGAAAGGTTGTCTTTTGACGAAGTTCCAAAAGCTTTGAATTTGAAAATTTGGTCTTAACAGAAAAATAAGTCAGAGTTTAAAACTGAAAAAAATTTTGTAATTTATTTTAACATTTTTCATTCTCTTATATGTTTTTTTATTACAAGGGAATAATAATAACCTTCATCTTAAATACAAAAAAGTATATGTATTTTTTTATACAATTTTATTTTCCTAAATTTAATAATTACGCAAATCGAGTTTTCAGAGCCAGATGGTTTCTGTTTAAAAAAAAAACACTAATTTTTATAAAAGAAAAATTAGAACTCACTTGTTAAAAATTTTGCTTTAGTTTTTTTTTAACTTCATAGTTTTCAATTGTAAGTTGGAAGCATATTACGATAATTTTAATTTTAATAAATCTTATTTAAACATGAAAAAAAATATTCATAGTCCTTTTTACATATTTGTTTTAATACTTATTTATGATTCCTTAGGCTAATGGTGGCATTTTCATTATTTTTCTTTTTTTTTCAACTGAAGAATATATAAGGATAAATACGACAAAAACACTGTTTCGGTGAATTTTTGGCCCGCAGATTTCGTATTGTGAGAAGGGTATTAATTTTTTACTAATTTGATTGAGATTTGCAATCTGTTTTGAAAGGCTGTTGTTGAAGGAACGAAGCTTTTCGTACTGTTTTAAATTTTTCTAAACTATTACCATTACAACAGATAAACAATCTCGTTAAGATATTTTGTAAAAATTTATCCATAGATCACGAACTGCTCATCATGGAACCATCACCCATACGACGTTTTTTCTTTTTTTTTGCAGTTAAAGATTCTTGGCCACTATCAGAATCGGAATCATCGTTATCTGGTTCACTTTCAGAACTTGAAGATGATGAAGAAGAAGATGACGAATTACTGCTAGAATCCGATGCAACACCTGTGCTTTGTTCAATATTAATACTTTCAGCAATTTTTGCAAGTTCTGGTTCTTTTTCCTAAAATAAATAAAAGTATTTTACGATTTATAAAAGATAATTAGGCAAAGAATAATACCTGCAAGACTTTGAACCATTTTCTTGACAACTTTGGTCTCCCCCGTACTGTTTTATGCCAAACTATTGGGAAATTGGTTCTGCTGCAAAAATTTTGAGTAATTGCAACAGTATTATCCAAATTTAATACAACATGCCACCATCCACCAGGAACGAAAACTGTTTCTCCAGGCCTTTGTAAGATTTCTAACTAAATTCAAAAGAAAAAAAGTTAATATTAAATATTTACATACCTATATCATGTTAAAATCAATTACTGGTTTATATTGTTCTGGCCAATCTATCATTTTTGTTTTAGGATAAATAACATTGAACCATGTTATCGCTTCATCACGCTGATTTCCACCCATCGCCCCCGTAACTTTTAACATTTCTTTTGGTGTATTTGTTGGAAATAGACACCATCGTTTGTGACCAAAAACTAAAGCATTCCAAGCACTTGTCCCCAAAGGATCAATATGTATACCAGTACCGGACCTTTCTGGTCCCATAACAAACCATCTATAGGGTGGACGTCTTTCTTCACCAGCATGTTTAAATAAATCATCACGAAAATATTTTGGTATTGTATAATCTTCCAATAACTTTTTTCGTCGGTGATGTTCACCAAAGCTACTATCAAAAATATACAAAGGGCTGTCATCTTTTGTTGAAGTCATATACTCTATATAATATTTCATTTTCATTTTAACACTATAACCTTCATTGTCTTCTCCGCATTTAAATTTTTGATTTCTGTATTTTTTCATAAGGCGTGGTAATGTCCACTTTTCATGAGCTTTCCATCCTTCTTGCAATCCATCTATTACAACTGGTTTATAAATTTTTTCATATTTTTCTATAAATTTTTCGCAATCAAAATCTTTGGCATTTATGCGCTCTACATTATCAGTGAACTTTTTAAATTCGTCAAAGCGATCCGAAAATCTCTGTGCAATCCAAGCATCCTTATCATTCAATTCTTTGATTTTACAACAAAATGTAAAAAAATAACAATCTTTTAATTTACCTTTGTTTTGTTTTAATAGATGTATGAATATAAATTTGGGAAGGCCTACACGTACATACCTTATGCAAATGTATTCATATACAAAAATATTTGAAAAATTTTTTCGTATTACATACGTACATACATACATGTCGATTGAAAACTCAATTATTGAATTTAATAACTAGTTTCTGAGAAAACATAGGTTTTTTTCAAGAAAAACGTGCATTTTATGCACAAGCATATGTATATGCAAAATATAACTAGAAGATTTTTTTTTACAATTTAAATTATACAGGTATATACATGCAAAATTAAGCATTTTTTATTTTTTACAATCGAGAAAATTCTTACCTGGCCTGGCTTTTCTCTTTACTTCCCGTACGCGTTTTCTTGACCGATGTGGCAGTTTAAATTCTTCAGTCATATTTTTAATTATTTTTACAAATTAATAAAAAATTAGTTTTAATTAATTTATTAAAAGCAATATATTTTTTAATTATAAAAAGTTGAAAAAGAACTTCAATAAATTTAACAGCAACAACACAAGATGAATAAAAAAGTGCAAGTGAAACCTCTTGTTGTCAAATTAATTTTTTTGAAGCAAGAGAGAGCAGAGAATGGCGTACGTGACTTTTGAAGACTTTTCAACTCAAAAAGTTTTATTAGAAAAATGTGTCAAAAATAAAAGTCAAAATTATTTAAGCGGGATTTATTAGTTGTTCGGTTTTGCGATGAGTTGATTTATTTTGCATGAAATTGACATTCTCTTCATTTTTAGAGTTTTTTTTCTTTCACTCAATAAGTTGGATGAAATTGAACCTAAGAGCGGAAGTTTTTTTTTTAATAAGTGGTATTGTATTAATTTAGTTGGTCTTTTGCTTTTGTAAAAAAAGTGTCAAGTAAAAAGTGAGATAAAAAAATCCGCTCATCTTTAAATCATGACGACGAGTCAAGGAAGAATTTTGAAGTGGAAAATTTGTTGGACTTGAAATAGCTCAGTTTAAAAGCGACAAAACAATGAATACATTTTTAGTGTTAATTGTTTAATAGTTCCGAATTCCAATATTGCTAGAATGGATGTTATAGAAGTGTAAAGTATATACGATATAAACTGGTTTTTTTGAAAGTGGTTTAAGTCCACTTGTTAAAAAGGCTAAGTTAATGGTAATTTTAGTGATTTATAGACAACTTCTCTCCACTATTTACAATCAAAATTTCAAAAGAGTTCTATGTAGACATAAAATTAACAAATTATGTTATTATGGCCAGAATATTTAAATTGATTCAAACGCAAGCCCATAAATATCTGAATATGTAAAGAAATGGACTTATACCACTTTCAAAAAAACCAGTTCATATAATATTTATCAGTTTTTCAACATTATAAGAAAAAAAAGCATTTTTTAATTTTTGTATTAAATTTTAAATCAAGCATATAAAAAAAACTCGCAGATACAAAACATATAATAAAAAATTAAAAATATTTTAAAATATGTAATTACTTAAGCATTTTAGTAATTACTTGTTTTTAGCATTAAATTCTTAGAAATTATTTAGAGTCAGTGAAAGAAACTAAAAGACCAACAAGGAGAAAAATTGTTCAAAAAACTAAACTCTTTTCTTAACAGATTTTCTTTTGATGAAATAAATAAAAAATTAAAAAACACCACTTTTTATTTTACAAATACAGTTTCAACATCAAGTCTATATTTTTAAAAAAAGGTAAAACGCTCTACATGTAAATTGTCAAATGTCATGGCTCATATTGTATATACATAATACATTACTGTTGACAGCAATAATATTTTTTTGATATTTTTGTTATATCAAGATTATACTTACATACATATAATAATATGTAGATTAAATTTTATAAACTAATTTTGTTTTTAAGAAAATATGATAATATTATAAATTTATGAACAACAAATAGCAACATTAAAATTAATGACGAAATTTTATTATCAACAGTAACAATATTAGAAAAAATTAATGGCAAATTTTGAACCAATTCCACATGAAAATTTTTCCGCAAAAGATATTGATATTGTTTGTCGTATTTGCTTACTTCACAAGCAAATATTATATTCTATTTTTGATCACGATATTGATAAAATACTGCTAGCTATTGTACGGTTTCCGGTAAGTTCAAATCTATGATTTGTGTGATTTTATTAAGCTAAATTTTTCAAAACCCTAGATTACTAAAAATGATGGTTATCCGCATCAGATTTGTTCTAAGTGTTACAAAGATGTCGTGACAGCCTATCGTTTTAAAAGGCAATGTGAATATGCATATAATATTGTTAAATCTGTTTTAAAAACTTCAGAGATTTCATGCAATAAGTGTTCGACAAATTTTTGTAGCAATTCGAATTTAAAAAGACATTTAAAAAACATTCATAGGATTGATTGGAACATAGGGACCCCACTGCCAAACGTGTCTAACGTAATTCAAAATGCTCATTCAAGTAGTTTCAATGAAGAGGACAATATTGGAGAAATTGCGAAGAAACACGATGGTTATGTGTATGAAGAAAACAAGTAAGTATATAATATAAGAAGATAAGTTATGTTTGCATAATAATTTCAAAATGAAACAATAAATTTTTAGGTTATTTGTAGATCCGGTTGTTGAAAACAATGTTGTGGAAAACTGCACTAATACAACCCTAGACATAAAAGCCAAAGTTGCAAAATATGAAATTAGCGAGGCTTCAGAAATAGATATTGAAAATTCTGAAATTAACGCAAATATTTCTTTCATTCCAACTAAAAAGCCAACTTTTAAAGAATTAATATTATCGAAATTTGATAAAAACGAAGTTAATATTCAAATATTGAATTATCTGGATCTCATGCCAGTAGATAATCGTGCAGAATATGAAAATTTGGCGCAACAAAAAAGAGATCAAACAAAAAGAGCCTATGAAATCTTACGTAAAGTAGGTAGAAGTAAGACTCGAGCATTAATTACAAAAAATAAAGTAGCATTGAAGTTTAGTGAAAATGAAAAATTCGAGTGTTTAGAATGCAAAAAAAAAGTTGAAAACGCTGAAGATTTTCGACGTCATCAATTATCTCATGCAGAAGAACCAAAACCTTATGCTTGTGGAATGTGTTCCAAATTATTTTCACATTTAGATTACTTAAAGTATCATTTGAAAGAATTTCATCAGAATGTAAAATTAGACCAAAGTTTTCAATGTTATATATGTAAAAGACTACATACGTGTTCTTCAGATCTTTCGGATCATATTAATATTTGTTTGGGGGAAAAGCGCATATTTTCAAAACAACCACTTTTTCAAATCAAAGAAAAGGAATGTAAAGAGGACACCGTGGTTTACTCAAATCCAAGCGATGGCAATTCTAATCAAGTGCAACACAATTTTGATAAATTTAACTATCAAAGTTTCAAAAACGAAGCTTACTATAGCAAAGCGCAGAACCTTAACGGAGAATCAATTCAATACAGCAAAAGTAGTTTTAAATCAGGTAATGAAAATCCTCTCCATTCTCGGGAAGAAACGAAATCTAGAGAATTTTTCAAAAATTTATCAGATCATTCAGTTTTGGAGCTAATCACAAAGAAAATTCAAAGCATTAAAAGAAATGATAATGGAAAATTCGAATGTGAATTATGCCAAAAAGAATTTAACCGAAGAGCTCATGTAAAACGTCATTATTTAACGCATTCAACAGCAAAACCGTTTGCATGTAAATTCTGTAGCTCTCGATTTTCCTGTGCTGAATACCTTCAAACTCATATGAGCAGAGTTCACTGGGTCAAAAATTTCCAGTCCATTAAAAATAAACCAAGGGAATCGTCAAACTCACAATGTTTTACACCACATGAAACTGTAGTCAGAAGAAGAAGAATGATTGACGTGATAAAAACATCCGACGGAAAATACCAATGTAAATTCTGTCAAAGGCTTTTTAGTAGGTCAGATCATGTTAGAAGACATGAAGTAATACACTCACCAAAAAGCTTCAAGTGCACATTGTGCCCAAGAAAGTTTTCAACGCCAGACAATTTGAAAAAGCATCTTGTTACTTGTATTGCCAAAAAAGATTTGGAAGCTCAAGACTATCAGAGATTATTAAGTACAGGATGGAAACCTTCAAAGATATTAAAAGATTCGAAAAAGTAATGAATGTTGTTATTTGCAAGATTAAAAAAGTTGTTTTAAGTTTTATTAAAATTCGCATAAATTAGACTTACTAAAATTAAAATTTTGTGGCACCTGTAAACCGGTTGTAACAATATTTCTTAAAAAATTAATACATTCCAATTCTTGTTCTTCGTGCATATTATAATGCAAGAATGAAATTTTAATAGACATACTAAAATATTAAAACAAACACTGTTGAGTTTATTGAGTAATCATATTTCACTTTTAATGCTGCAACATAACTTACTTTTATAATATTTAACAATATTTTTACCTTAATATACGAATTTTACTCTTGAGTAGCTAAATATAAATTTGAAACTGTTCATCTGAATACCCAAAAAATAGAAAATTCTTTTTTGGTAACATTTAGGTAACATGTTACAGTGTTATGTTGTGGACATTTTGCAGATGGTCGCTTAATGTGTATTTTGAACGATAACTTTTATAGCAAATTTGGCATTTATGTTCTATTGTATCTCCTTCCCCATGAAATCGATTTCTATGCACCTAAGGTTTATGAAAAGATAATTTTCTTGTTAGTAATATTACTATATGGGAAAGCAATGCAGGGTTTCGAGATCAAAAATTGTTCATAGATTTTGTTTAATAAGTGCATTCTGACAATTGAATTGTATTCAATTTTCTTTTTTTTTTGACACAAAACTGAAAAACTTTCGTCAAATCTTCATCAAATTGAACAAAATTTGAATATAATATTTGTCGTGTAAACCCTGACTAAGGTACAGCTCTTAAGGAATATTTTGTTTTTTGTATAATTAATACTTACAAGCAAAGTTCTTTTAACTGTAAATTTCTGATCACACTGCTTACATGCATATTTTTTTATTTTTGTGTGGGTTAAAAGATGCCTTTTGTAAATTTGTCGACGAGAAAATGCTTTCTGACAAATATCGCATTTAAAAGGTTTTTCACCTGAAAATTATTGAAATTATTAAATTTACTTGCTATTTAAAATTAGACAAAATGTTTTTTACCTGTATGAGTGAGCATATGTTCTCGAACGCTATTTAATTGAGTAAAAAGTTTACCGCATGTTTCGCAACTATAAGCTTTACGGCGATTTAAATGAATTTCCATATGACGGTCTAAGTTAAGCTTAGTCGTAAATGTATTATCACACTCGCCACAATGAAAAATGTCATTTATTACCCCAGTCATTGATCTTCTTTTCTTCATTTTTTGTGAAAAATCTCCCTCACCTAAAACTGATGATACTTTTATTATATCCGGCAGATATCGACGCTTTCTGTATTTTGTGTTTTTATTTTTGGTGTCAGAGTTATCATTTTTGTTGACCGAGTCAGAAGAATCATCGTTTTGAAAATTAAGATTCAAAGAATCTTCTGTGTTCAATATATAATTGTCACTATTTTGGGAATCTTTTGAATCATATTCTGTTTTTATTTTGTTCTCGTTTTTGTTTTTGAAATTAGGAATATGAACATCGGAATCTACATATTTTTTAAATTTTATTAATTTGTTTATGTCTGTAGGAATTTCATCACAATCTATTGCATTTGTTTCATCCATTAATTCTTCTATATCATCATATTCCTCATCATCGTGTACATCAACAAAATTTACTTTAATTTCATCGCATGGTTGATCCAATTTTGTCTCCTTCTCATCAACTACTTCAGAGGAAGTATTTTTTGTACTGATTTGGTCCGGATACATTGCAGCTAATTCATGTACATTAATGTCAGATATTGAATCGTCGACTGAAAGTTTTGTTTTAGATGGCAAAGCTAAGAATGTTTCATTTATTTTCTTTAGATATGATCTCAATTCTGAATCAGTAGCTATTGCTTGCTTTTTAAGATGGATAGAAATACGAAGTGATAAGTAACATTTTTCACAAAGGCCAGAAGGTAAATTGTCTGTTTCCGAAGCCTGAAAAAAATGATCTAATTTATCAAAAAATTACTAACTTTTTTAAGAGATTAAAATACTATAGCATTGTAAAATATTATTTTTTCATAATAAAATTATTAACGGTATGTTTAAAAATGTACATAATATATATTTCTCAATTGTACTGTAAAATACAATTCATAAATTTACCCAAAATTTATATACGATTGTACTTATTTACCTCCAATAATGTAACAAAAGAAAAACCTTTAGTTGTAGAATCATTTTCGAACAACGAATATACACCTTTTGATTTTAAACATATTCGGCAAACACTAGAATCAAATTTTAATTTGAATTGCATGATGTTTTCTTTTTATAAAAGAAGAAAAGTAACTTTTTAATAAAAATTATTAGAATTTAAGTATATTTTGACACTTCAATTTGTACTAAATGTATATTCGGTACTTTCAAACAGTGTTCGCTAAATCATAATCATAACTTATAGTTGATTATATACAAAATCGATTACTTTATTTTCTTAAGATGATTGTTAAGAGTTTTTGTTGAACATAAACAGGTCAAAAAATAGTGTTTTCCGTTTATCAAAATGGGCCATTAATACCATTTATTTTTGTAAGAAGTGAACATCAACCCATTTAAATTTGTAAAACAAAATAAGGAAAATCTTAAAATTTTAACAAAATTCTGTGGTTAATAGTTTTAAAAAGTAAAGAATGTAAAAGCATTAATTTACCCTAATTTAAAAAGAAATGTCAATATCCAAAGTATTAAATTGAATATCAAAAATGTATTTGTTTTACCACTATTAACTGTTTCACAAATTCAATCTTATTTATGTCAATTTTGAATTTTTTACATGATATATTTTTTTTCTGCAAAAAAAGAACTTAATTAAGATAAAAATTATCACGTGTCATAATTTCATGGTGGGCACATAGTTTCGCCGTTGTGCCCACCATGAAATATTGTGTTTAAGTTGTGCGCGTTAGTAAATTAAACCAATTATAAAATGGCCGTTAAAAAGAAGAACCTTGCGATAAAGTTCATAAATTTTTGGAGAGGGAGGAAGAAACTGTACTAAAAATAAAGAGAATGTCAATTTCATACAAAATTGAAAATACATAAACTAGTCACGAAACCGCCGAACTAATGAATTCTGTTTTAAATGCATTATAATGATTTATTTGACAAACCTCAGTTTTTGATAAAAGCACAAAACGTCAACACTTACGACAACACTTATTTTGTTGACAATTACATTTTTAAAAGTCAAATAGAAATTAAAATGAGATGGTAGCACTTTGAATGTCAAATTTAAAATTAACTGATTTTATACATAAGTTAAAATGAGTTAGATATAATTACATATGTTCGATATACTCTTCACTCTTTCACAAAAAAATTATGATAGAACGTTTTTTTTTACAGCTTAAATACAGAAACGGAGAAAACCCCATAAAGTTCGGGTAGATCGCCGCGAACTTTTTTTTTTTAGCAAAAGGAAAAAAAAAGAAGTGAATTTTAAAGTTATTTTTTGTTTAACAAATGAATTATTTATTTCAATTTAGTATCAAAATAATTTAGCTAATATTCAGATTCAATATCATTTGGAATATTGTTTAAAAGGCTGCAGTAATTACATCGATTTTATTGAAGAAAATTGAATTATTTGTTTGCAACATTGGAAAAGCAAAAAATAGCTATATTTCGTCATCAAAGTTGCAACTAGCTTGCTAAATAAATGATCTAGAACTACATACCTACATAATATATTGCGGGAAATAATTTTTTTTTTTTTTTGGTTAATTTTTTGTATGCAATGTAAAAAAAAGTTCCTCTTTGATTTGAAAATTCAATAGTAATTGTCATCAAATTGAAAAGTTTTAATTATTATTGCGAAAGGAAAATTTTTCTCTCAATTAGAAAAATTATTTTGGTTGAGAAATTAAAAATATTACATATTTAGAATTGAAGAAAAAAAATTGAATAATATCACCAATTTTGTGATTCTTATTGCTGTTGGAAAAAAAATTAATTAGAATGTGCATATGTTAAAATTTGTAAATTTAAAAAAATTTAATAATAAAAACAGCATTTTTCTTAAAGTTTTTTGAGTCGATTGTGTGAGAATTTGAAATAGAACACGAAATCTAAAAAGGGAGAAAAATACTAAGCGACAAAGGAAATTTTTTATATTTTATTTTGTTAAAGTAGGCGAGAATATAAATTAAAATTAATAATAATTTACGATTTTTTTTTTTTTTAAATAACTTTGATTTTTTATAATAAAAAGTGTATTTAATTATAAAAGAAAAGAATAGCTACGAAAATCTTTTAGAATGGATTGCGTTAGTGTTGGAATAAGTGTCAGTATTAAACGAACTGATGGTAAGTAGTGATTTTTTTTTTGTTGTCAACTAAATATGTAATTTTTGAAAAATAAATGAATAATTGTAAAAAAATCGATTTTAGAGGTAGTTTTAGTTGAGTTTTTTTACCCGGCATATTAATATAATGAAATAAACTGCTTATAAGTAGATATAATATGTATATAGTATATACTCAGGTATATATTTTCCGTGTTAAATACATATGTACATAGATATGTGTACTTACCTGCAAGTAAATGCTACCTTGCCTAATAAGAATTAACCTAAATAGGTTCTTATTACTTGCACTTCGAATATATTAAAAATAAAATTGAAGGTCAAATTTTTACAATTAGATAGAAAGGTAGATAGGTACTTACTTATATGCCTAGTAGACACTTGCATAGCTACTCCTAATTATTTAAAGTTAAATTTGTAGTAAAATCAATTCTATTAAATCTATTAAATTTTTCTCAAAATATAAAATCCAGAACAGATTTCTTTGTTATATGTTGGAATAAAATTATAATACTTTCAGAATAATTGAATCCTTCTAAAGAATGCTAACTAAAAATTATCCTAGTATAAAGAATTCTAATTTTTGCTTTTCAAATTAAAAAAAAAACAATAACGAAACGGCAGCAAATAGCGCATGAAGTAAATTTCTCTCTTCCTACGGATATACTTTTTTACAAAAGTAACAATGAATAAACTCAAAAAGCATAAGGGGCATTCATTTAGAGTAGTCACAGGCAAAAAAGAAGGAAGAAAGTCTCTTCAAAATAATTGTGATAACTTTTAAACATTATAAGTGAATTTTCGATATTGTTGCGAATATGCATTACAATTACAAAACTATTCGGGGAAAATATAATTTAAATGACAAATATATTTGTGTTATGATAGTAATTAATAAATGGTTTTTAATAATTTTGAAATGATTACGAATTTTAGATTTACCTAATCTTAAACACTTTGCCAGTTTTAAGTTTTGAATTATGAATAAATTTTACTTGCATGCCATTTAGCAAGAGACATTTAATTTACTAAAAATATGTAGGTGGTATCGATATTAAAAATAGAAACTAAGTTGAGATATTATTCATTATTATGGCATAGAAAAGACAACTATTAAAATATAAATGTATAAAATTCGTTATTGTAAATCAAAAAGCGAAAAAAAGCAGAATATAAAAAAATCATTAAAAAATTTTAGTTATTTTTTTGCAACTTTTTTTTTTTATTTTTTATTTGCAAAACCTACTCACTTTTTTGTGAATATTTTGAAACTGTTTTAACTCTTCATTACTTGTTTTATTTTTCTTACTATTTTATTCACATTGTCAGAAGTGACCTTTTGAATTTGAATGTTTTTATTTTATTGTTTTTGTGATTATTTTAATCGAGTTTTAAAACAAAACTTTTGAAAAAATATCAAATATAATTTGCAAAATTTTGAAATATAAATATTATGCCCACCTATGTAGGCATCAAATTCAGATTTAAACAAAAGATTGTCAATAGTCAATAGAAGATAAGAAGCTAAAATTCACTCTATTTCACTCTATTGTATCACTTTTTAATTCTAAATTATCAAAATATCAAGATTATCTGTAAGATGATCTGTCTAAAGATATCTGAAAAGATCT
Organism: Condylostylus longicornis; assembly: GCF_029603195.1. Lineage (NCBI taxonomy): Eukaryota > Metazoa > Arthropoda > Insecta > Diptera > Dolichopodidae > Condylostylus > Condylostylus longicornis. The sequence continues at coordinate 6,988,790 of NW_026577982.1, forward strand.
TCTACATATGTAGATAGTTTTAGCAAGACAAGTTGGAAAAATCTAATTTATGTTACTTATAGTCAATCATACCGGCCAATTTAATAGCCTTAATAACATTTACAGAGACTACAATTTAGATCTCACCTTTTAGCAAAGTTTGCGATGCAAGAAAATTACATTCATTGAAAAAATTAAGATTTTGATGTCTTGCAGATTATAAATTGATGGAAAAAACTTTATTATTGTTTGTTACAAAAAAATCCTTAAGAATTAATAATATCTATGCCGTTTATTTATCGCTGAGATCATGAGATTTTATGCTTCAAATTATTTTCCTTGACGATATGAAAAATTTTTTCAACAATTACAACTTTATGACAAAATATTTACTGGCTCCAAATTGAACTCTTTGAATGGAATTTAGATACCTACATGAAATGATGTAAGCAGCACAAATAATAATTGGCAAAACTATTGAGGGCAAAAGTTTTTATATTAAAAAATAAATTATAGGAAAATTAATCTACAAAACTCTTTGAAGCTACTTCATGATGTTATGTACATAGTATGCATCTACCTAAGAATTATAACAAAAAATGAAATTGAAAACCATCTATTCATAAGTGAAATTGAAAAAAAAAAAAACATTTTTATTGTCGAAAGCAATTTTAAAAGCATAAAATCCAAGTTGAACTAAAGTAACACATCTATGACGGATAAGAACAAAAATTACAATATGAACAACAAGTCCGCCTATAGTCAACGAAATAAAAAAAAAGGCAGGGGTCTACGAAAAGTAGATATTTATTGTTTTGATTAGTAAATGTAATTAAATTCTAAGCTTTGGAAGTAAAAGCATTATTCCTATGCTGATAATTAAGAAACAGATACAAAATTAAAAGAAAATTTGCGAAACAACCGATTAAAAATTGAAATTGAGTGAAATAACCAGTAAATAACTGACATAATATAAAATTCAAAATTCTTAATTAGTATGATAGTATTATGCTAGTGTATGTATGAATGAACTTATATGTATATTTTTATTATTTGACACAAACCCACAAAAAGAGGAAAAAAACCTCCAAGTTTAAAAAATTTCAACTACAAAGTTGATTAAATTCAAACTTTCATAAATTAAATTTGCATGAACATGAAGCATAAAAATTATTCTTATATAGAGAACATTTACAATACAAATATAAAATTACTTAATTTAAAAGTCATGATTATAGAGAGTTTTATAAATGAGATTCTCTTTTTTTGTTATTAATTCACAAGCGAAACTTAATATTTTGTAACTATAGTCTAGAGAGAAACGGTACAAATATGCTATAAATTTATTGTTCTTTTCTTACTATACCTACATAAAAGTATTTAATGTTGATGGAGACGTTATTTTTTAAAAATATGAGAGTGTAGTTGTGTAGTTTTGCATGTGGTTATGAATTGTAGTATGTATTTTCTTTTTGTTTTTATACGATAAAAACTCATTCGAGTGAGAAACGGATTTTTTTTTAATCTTAATTTTTTTGTTTTTAATTTTTCAACAACAATTTAAAATTAAACAACAACTGGCAACATTCACTTTTCACTCTTCGATTAATATTTATAATAGCCCAATATTCTGGATTAACTTTTGTATTTAGTAAAGTGCAGCTAAGAGCAACTTTGGAAATATTACAATTCTTAACTCATTGATCCGATTCGCGTTTAGGTTCAAAATAAAGTTGCAATTCGTTTAAAATATGTTTGCAAAATGAATCAGTGAAACATTAGTCCCAATTCAGAGGCATAATGAAAGAAATTAATAATACAATATTAAACCATTACTGCCTTTGCATAGATTTTTTCGTCTTATAAGAAGTTATAAGATGAATTTTGTGAGCTGTACATTATTCGGATACTGTAAAAGATTTGAAAAGGGAACTGGGTTCGGATACCAGAACGTCTTTTAAAAATTTAATGAATAATGTGGGGTTTCACATCGAAATCATTTACTTTCAAAAAAAATCAAATGTTCATTTGAGTATAAAATAAATATTATAAGAAAGAAGAAACAAACATAAAGAGTAAAAGAAATTAAAGTAGAAAAAAGAAATTGAAAAACCAAAAAAAAATATGAAAAATCATCAATTTTATTTCATCGTGTCTTTTCGTTTCATGTTTTTATTAAAGATTGTATGAGTCACTGTTGAGTGTTGTTTTACAGGCGTATCGTTTTTCTTTTCTCTTTCTTTTCCATTAATTTCTTGTTTGAAATTCGTTACATTCTGTTGCTTATAAGATATTGTTATTGTATTGAAAAATACTTTTTAAATAAAAGTTATTATTGTTATACATTTCCTATGTATGTTCATATATCGATAGCTAGAGTAATATAAGTGCCCCATATAGTTATTTTTGAGTATTTATTTCGTTAATATAGTAAAGTTATGTACGCAAATATTTCATTTATAGTTAGTAATTACTCCCAGTAAATACTCAACACGTCTTCAATTTCACTCGAAATTTTTTTTCGAATTAGGTTTTATATTTGATTTTTTTGTTAATTTTTTAAAAATTAAATATGTATACTTTTTAATTTACAATATTTACAATATTTACAATATATTACTTCCGAATAGAAATAAATTTCAATCTTTAGAGTAGAAGAAACGATTTAATCAATATGATCAATTAGATGCCAACCACAAATTTTTTTATCTTGAATGGACTAAAATTGTTTGTTAGGATATTATTGAATTACTATTTTATAAAATTTAAAGTTGAGTTTAAAATATATTCTCTCTATGTATTAAATGTATTTTTTACTGTATGTAGTGTGTGGTAAATTTACTTGTATAACAACATATTAAATTTAATGTGTAGTTAACCAAAATGCAACAAATTATTACGATAGCACTATAAAAATTTATGTGTGGTATCGTACGCGCATGTGTATTACAATATTGATGATGAGGATGACTAAGTATATTAATCATCAAAGTAAAAATAACGTGTATAAATATCACAAAGATCAATTTTACATTCATGTCAAAACGGTTTTGGTGGAATTTCTTGGTTGTTTTTGTACACGAATGTATGTATGTATATGAATTTTAAATTGAAATTGATTTTTTTTTTATATTTGATCTAGATTTATCCACTTAAATTATTGCAAAATCTTCATATTAAGAAATCAAAAGATTTACGTACTCGATATTTTGCTATTACTATTGTATGTACTAATTATTTTAAAATATGCAAATAATTTGACGATGATAAGCAAAATTATTGCAGCAAAATTTAATCTTTGAGGCTAAAATCGGTGATTTTTTTTGAACATTATTAATGATCGTTAATCATGTTGATACATGTCGTTGTCAACAACATCATAATATTTGCGTTTGTAAATATATGAAGATGAGCAACTTTATTTGCACATACATACATATGTATAATTTACTTGGTAAAAAATGAAAAAAAGTAGTTTTTGTCATCTTTTGCAAAAAAAAATTAGATTATTAGACGACTGTAATTTTATGTTTGATTTTTCAATCTTCACTAGAATTTATAAGATTTGCATTTATTACAAATTCCTGATGAATTTTAGTTAAGAAAATTAATTTTTCTGTCACTGAACAATTATATAGCTGCTAAGCTGCATTAAAGCGAGAAATTGCATGTTGACAGCCATTAAATTGTCTCTCTATAAAAATTATATAATGCTTATTCAAGTACTCAATAATAGTTGCATAATTATTTGAACATAATTTTTTTTTTTTTAAATAATACATACTTAGTTAGTGCTTTCGATAATACTAAAACTAAATTCACTCGGTTTTGGTTTTGAATATTATCATAGGAGGGGAATGTTAACAAATGTATTCTTATAAAAATTCTCTCTTTTTTTGTTATTTAAGTATACCACTTATAATATGTATGTACATATAAAAAATTTTGAAAAATTGTTGTAAATTTAATTATAATGGAAAATTTTCAATGTAAAATGTGCATTTATCAGTTCATTTTGTATTACACTAAAAGTATGTACGAATGTATATATGTATTTACTATAAAGAAAGGAAACAAGAATAGTAAATTAATGACCCTTATCGCCGATTATCAACAATACTTTCGAACTCTAATTTTGTATACACATAAGCACTTAATATATGTATACACAATTAGTTATTTTTTAAAAATAATAATTATCAACTTCTTTTTTAAATAAAAAATCAATTAAATTTTAAAGTTATTAATTAAATACAATTCTTTTTCTGTTGAATAAATAAAAAAAAAATAGTTTGTATAATTAATGACATGGTATTTTAGTTTTAGATCAGCATATAGAACACGTGCAATAAAATGTCAAATACTATTCGCTTATTATTGTTTTTGTGAAAAATTTTGTAAATTATTTTTTTTTTAAATTTGTTAATTGACATTATTTTATTTTTACCATAGACGTGAATTTATTTGTTCTTAAAATGACTAATATGTAATAATTGATTACATAAACTGGGTACTTGTACTCGATTAATTTCTAGCAAAAATGTATCTGAAAAAAAATTAATATTATGTTTTTTTTTTTAAATAAATGTGATTGCTTAAAATAATATGTAGAAACTTTGTTAACTAAACTTACCTAGAAAATTTCACAAATCCAAATTTTTATTAGCCCTCTTTTCATTTTAAATCTTTTATACTTAAATAAAGTTTTATTATCCTTTTGAATATTTAAACCCAAAAAAAATATTTTGATTTGGCGTTTAGTTAGTGCTATGCAAATAACATTTACTCAAATTTCAAGATAGTGTTCGTTCTATTGTCAACGTTAAAAGAAATTTAATAGAGTGAGAATAGTAATAAAATAGTTGCATTGCATTGTAACAAGTAAGATATAAACCTCTCTTGGGGATCATTTTTTTTCTAGATTTATGGAATTCAAATGCATATTCTATGTAAAAATTTTAGTTTAATGTCAAGGAACGAAAAGCAAAATTCCTGTTGTACTCACAAAAGCATTGTTTTTATTTTTAAAATAAATTCAAATAATAAATAGAATGAATAAATAGTATTAATTTTAATAAAAGAAAATATGTAAGCTCTCTTAAGTATACTGGCATGCAGTGGAAATTCAATTATAATTTCCAATGTAAGTAAATCTTATAGATATATACACATATATATTTACGAGTAATTTATGTCATAACAAATTTTTTTGATTTGATAATCGGATTAAATAAATTAAAAATATTTATTTTCAAATATTTTAAATTATGAAAGAATTAAATTCTTAATAATTTTCAAATTTTATTTTTAAATTCATGGGTCAGACTTCCAAGTACATTTTTTAATAAGAATTCTAAACTTCAATTGAAAGTGTATTCTATTTATGTACATAAGAAGTCTCTAATTTAAATTTTTTCTCAATATAAAAATCTTTTATTCAGAGTACTTATGTAATTTTAATCAAAATGCATGCCTCCTACCCACATTTTTTTTTTAATCGAAATTCCTTTACACAACATATTATTACATATATCAGTTATGTATTCAATATACCTACATATTTAAACTGTACACATACAATTTTTTAAAAATTGTGATTTAATATAAAATGTACTTATAATTTTTCATTTGAATTTTAATTATTCGTTCGTCGGTTCGAAATTATAATGTCTGTTGAAAGGAAATTTCAATGAACAGCATATGTAAATATTATAATTTAATATTAATTTAAATTCTAATCTATATATTTTCTAAAGCTGTAAGTAAAAACTGTTTAAATAATAAAACTGTTTAAAAAAATTAATAAATTTACTATTAAAATAATGCCGAATTCCCGACCACAATCTATCTTCTATCTCCCGTTTACTTTACAAGTTTCATGTTTGAAGAAATTTCACAGGTTTTTATGTTTGTCAAACAAAATTTAATATTTCCCGTAAATCCAAAGTTTTTTGCTATTGTTAAAACTTTCATTTGAGCTAAAATACTTACGGTACTTACATTTAGGAACCTTATAATCATAAAAGCAAATAAACAAAGCAGGAAAAAAAAGGAAAAAAAAAATAAATAGGATATTATCATTGTTACTTGAGTTTTATTATAAAGGACACAGATTTTTAAGGATATCATTATATCCTGTTACATATACATATGCTTTTACATCAATTGCACATATACACATACTTATACACATTTCTTACATAGTATCTTCTCTTAATATTAATGCATATGTTAATAACGGTAAAGCAAAAGAAAAGAAGAACAAAAAAAAGAAAGATTTTTTCTTATCAGATTTTTATTATTTTTGGTTTCTTTTTAACCCTTTAAATGCTAACCATATTCTATAGAAAACAAAAGAAAAGATCGAAAAAAACTGATTATTTTAAATGTAGAGAAAACAACGTTTTCCTTTTTTTTTGAGTAAAATCTTTTATAAAAATTGCAAATTCAGTGAAAAACAGAAATTTTATTTTTGTATGTTTGTATGTAGAGTTTTTTCATGTGGTAGATAAATCAAGATATCGTGAGTTTAATACAGTAACGAAGGGTTAATGTAAAAGTAACTGAAGGAATTTAAAGAAAACCTCAATAATATTTAGTGGCATTAAAGTGTTTATAGAATTATTGTGTTGAGAAAATTTTATAAATATGCGAAAGTATTGGTTTTTCGGTCATGATTCAATTAATTTATATTACTAAAATTTATTCGTAAAAATTCCTCTAAAAATCAATTTTGATTAAATATCAAATTTTTGAGATTTAATTAAATTAAAAATGGTTATCTAAGGATAAAAAAGATTTTAAATTATTTTTAGAATGCAATTAAAATTTTTTTCAATTAAATGAACTTTGTAAATTATGATTATTTTAAATCAAATATGAAAATTACAAAAAAATCAAAAGGTGACTTTTTAATAAATTATACACCATCACTTACCAAAGCGTAAACTAATTTTGAGAGAGAAATTAGACTTATTCTGAGTGTCGAATAACTAAGTAGTAGTGATATTTATCGCGCAAAAGTTTTAAAAACTTTATTAGAGACACAAATCATTTTACAATAATAATATCGAACTTTTTATGATAATAATCGATATCACTTAGTGATTCAATTCTCAGAATAAAATCTACCGTAAATTTGAAGTAGAACGACTGTCGCTATCACGCTACTATATAGTTTACACAGTTCATAATGTCAGTCTCATTTTTTTTTTTGCAGCCTGCAGTCAAAATTTATCCAACTAATTTTAATTTAAAATGACGTATTTGATTTTGTATATTATCAGTATAAATTACAATTTCTTTGTTCTATAACATATTAAAATAGTTTTTTTCTCTATATAGTAAAATCTATTAAAAATAAAAAACAATAATCATAAAAAAAAATGTGTTAAATCAAGTTTGGTACACCAAATCTTTTAAATATTTAAATATTTCCCCATATTTTATTGCAAATACATAATCAACAGTTTCTGTTTAACATACTTTTTCTTTTATTTTTTAATTCCGAAAAACTACAGATGTTTTTTTCTAATTTAAACAAATCTTTAATGTTTTCAATGTGTACATATAGACTATCGAATACGTGTTTGTGTATGTATTTAAGATATATTTTGTTTGTATATATATGGAAATCGTAACATATGATAAATTTTATAATTTGTTTGCAATACCATTACTTAACTTAAATTAACTAACTCTAACCTAATGTATAATTTTACACAAAAGGTCTAAAATTGTTCGTTTTAAGAATCCCAAATTGTGGGCACTATCTTAATAAAGATTTGGTGTGAAAGTTTGTTTCGTTATGACTTTTCTTTCAAATTATTTCCTTATATTGTCAAATTAACAGCTTCAATTACTCACATCTATTTTACTGTTGTTGTTAGACTTGACATTAAGAAAAGTTGGTTTCGGTTGTATAAAAATGTTATTGCATGTTCGTCTAAAAGACATTTTATTATTTGCTTGAACTTCCTGGCAAATAAATTCAAATTCAATAAAATATTGGCATCCTATAGTTGGTCAATCACGTATTTATTATTTCGTTTTATTTCTTTGTCTTACTCTTTTTACAATATTTAGTTTTGTTCTAAATTTTTTAAATGATCATTATTGAGCATTACATATAAATAGCTTTTTTGAATTTTCGAAATTTATTCATCTATTTAAAATTTGCAATAGGAAAGAGAAGAAAAACAAAAAAGCATATAAATCTAATTTATCTATTTTATTTGAAGATTTTATTGATGAATTCATAAATACGATAAAATTAATTCATTTGCATCATCAAATTTTCTATAATTAAATTAGTATATCTACATATTTTAATTTTAAATTTTATATGTATATCTACATATTTTAATTCACTAAATTTAAAAAAAGAAATTTATTAATTTCTTTTTTTAAATTTAGTGAATTGGAAGAAAATCAAAATTTTATTTAATCTTTTTTTGTCAATTCCATAAATTGTATTTTGAATTTATTGTGACGTGTTTTTGTAAGAGAATGGTATATAAATAAAATAACCGTTTAGAAAATCGCTGTTCTTTATTAAACGTCAAATTATAAATGAACATAATTTTTTACCGTTAATGAATTGGTCATAAGGGTATTTACCTGACCCTGCACTGCAAAATTGTATTACTTTTATTATTATCAGGCTTAACACCCTTTTACGCATATTTTTTTGGAAATGATTATTGTAATTTTTTTGAATTATCGTAAAGGTTCAGACTTTTGTGTAAAAAAAGCTAAAATAAATATTTAATTATAATTTAATAATTTGTTTGACATTTTTTTGGCATTTTTAGTGACACTTGTTAAGATTTTTTGACATATTTTTTGGCATTTGTTTTTTACTGAAGCGGTAAAAATGTGTAATTAAATCACTATTGTATAACAGCTATTTGAAATAAGAGGAAATGTCAAACGAAATCAAAACACAAAATTTAAAAATTAATTTGAATTTATTTTTAAAAACAAGTAGGTATATATGTACGTACGAGTATATTGTGTCAAATGGAAAAAAACTTTTTAAGTATTTTTAAAAAACATTTTTGGTTTTTTGAATTAAATAAGTGTTATACATAGTATAACTACTTATTTATATATTATATTATGGGTTTCGATTTTTTTTGCGATAATCAATGAAATTGGCGTCAAATGGGCTCGTCGACAAAGCTAAATGAAATTTCGTAATTTTTTTTCTGTTTTTTTTTTACTCTTTTTTCATAGTTTTCATTGTAATTATTTATAGTTATTGTTATTGCTATTATTTACTTATTTATTTCTAAATAAAATGTTCATTTTATTGTGTAAAATGAAAAATATAGAGGAAAGAAAAAACAATTGAAAATGAAAAACCAAAACCAAAAATGAAAAATAAATTTTTTTTTATATATTTTATTCGCATGCATACTAACACACATGCATACATCCATACACAATTTTCTTTCACATTTTTTATGATTTTTCTGCTAATTGTAACTAAAGTAACTTTAAAATAAATGTAAAAGAATAATAAAATTTAGTTGTTCTAGTAAATTCTAGGAATTATTTGGAAATATTTTTAAATTATTTTACTAATTGTTAATGGGGGTGATGATAGTGAAATATTGTAATATCTAGTGCTTCGATTACCTATCAAAGATGAGAAGTAGGGATTGGATTGTCAGAAAAGATTTAATGTACGGACTGACCACAAGAGTGTAAGGCATACAAAAACCATATTATACAGAAGTCGTGATTTATGAAATGTTATATATTAAACTCTGACAAATTAATACATGCGAGCGAATAATGGTAACTGGCAATGACAACGCGTCATAAGAAAAATTTCAAATTTGTAATGCTCTTTTATTTTGAAGAAAAAAAAAGAGAAAAGAATTTTTTTTTCAGCTAATAGAAGGGGAAAATTTTTTTATTTTAAAAGCAAGAAAATAAGAGAAAAAAATGTCAATGAACTTTTTTTTTTTGTTTTTTCTTATTTTAATTTATTTAATTGGTTTCGTTGTATAGATCGCTCTACTAATTTCATTTTTTCTTATTTTCATTTAATTTTTTTTTTATTTTTTTTTTACATTTAATTTGTTTTAATTTTTGTATAGGTATCTCTTATTCTTCGTATTTTCTTATTCTTTCTTAAAGATAAAATTGAAATGGGCTCGCATCTTGGTATTGAAATCAAGTAAAATTGCAAACCTAGTGAATTGTTTTATATGTCATGTTTTTCGTTTAATTTTTTTTTTCTTTTAATTTTTTAATTTGTAATTTGCACGAAATCTGTTAAACATTTTGCATTTTATTTACATTTTTCTTATTCTTTTTAAAATTCACTTATATGTACTTGGTTTAATTTTAGTTAGCTTGCGAATAATCCAATAGATTTGAGTGCTAAAGAATGAATTTACATGAGTTTTAGAACTAAATTTTATAATTATTGCATTTATTAACATGCTGTAATGTAAGTACTTTTAGTAAGTCTTTAGTACTTAGGAATTAAAAAAATAAAATTTGTTATAATCGATTAATTTTTAAAATTCAAATTCATGAATGGGATTGATACCTAAAAGAATTACAATTCAAATTTTAATTTAATCATTATTTAAAAATTTTATAACGAAATCATAATTTTCGTTAAGAAACTAATTAACATCATCTGGCAAGATGAACATAATTTAATATACATAACTACATATTAATTAATTATTGTTAAAAAAAAATATTTACATTCATGATTGGAGAATTGATTGTACAAGTATTCTAGTCGGCATCTTTTCAAAATATTTTCTAGTCTCGATTTGATAATTTAATTCATTGCTGTTCTTTGCGTAATTTTATCATTGATTTGTATTTATGGTAATAAACAACCAAATGTAAATGGTAATAAACAAGAAGATAACACTTTGGATTTTCAAATATGATAAAAAAAAATTTCTTTATAATCTTCATAAGCTTAAGGGATGGGTCAGAAGTAGAAGGATTGTGTGGACGCGGATAGATTTTTCTTCTTAACAAAATTAACAAAACTTTTACATTATGTCCAATTAAGTTTGAAAATGTTTCAGGAATAGAAATGAAGAGCAATTTCCATTTTTAAGATTATCAATTAACAATTTTTTTATTCCTATAATGGATTAAAGCACTTATATTGAAACGAAAACTATGTATATTACCTGGGAATAGAGTGTATTTGGGATAAGAGGCTAAATCAAATTATGTTTTGGACGGCCACTTTTTAGCATAAATATGCTAATTTGTTGTCAATCTCTTCTATTTCTCACATTTATTAAATGAGAATACCATTTTTAAAAAGTTCTAATACCATTTTTAAAAAATATTGGCAGGATTCGGCATTCTGTTTCAAGTTGCAATAAAATAATTTTAAAATTAATCATTTTTCTCTTTTTTCGTTTATTTTTTGTAACCTTGGTTGCTATAAAGTGTGTGCTGAATACCAAATTAGCTATTACAAATTTGTCATAAAAATTATAAAAACCAAAAAAATTAATGTGTACATTAATAAAATTAAAGAAAAGAAAAAAAAAGAGGAACATACTTTTTAATGTCTTTTAGTACCACAAACAAATTTTTAATGATTCCGTTGTGATGATAAAAATAATTACAACAATAGCAAGTAACAACGAAAATAGCATTAATTTATTATAGATACGAGCGGCCGGCCGACTTATGTACTTTTCGACTTATGTAAGTTTTATTTACTCTTTTTTTTATATTCATTGCTCATTTTTACATTTTTTCTCTTGTTTTTTTTTTTAACTGATTACTACAACAGTTTAAAAAAAACACAAAGCACGCGGAGGCCCATTTCATTTTATATGAAATATTGCGAAAGAAATAAAGAAGCTGAGTGTATTTATTTTGTAGTCTTGTCGTGTTTAATTTATAATATTAATTTTTATTGTTTCTTATTTTTTTGTATATAGGAAGTGATTCTTATCTTAAAAATGTGTGTTGTTTTTTTTTTTTAATTTTTGTATTTATTTTTTTTTCTATTATGATTTTATAAATGTGTGTATTTCGAAATTGAAGCTGTAAAATGGCACCGACACATGTGCTTTTTTCTTCATTTCAACAGAAAGAGAAAAAAATAAATTCATTTTTTTTTTATTCCATTAAATAGTTACTTTTTAAGTAATTTTTGTTGTTATTCGCATTGATTTACCAATAATATCTTGGGTAGTTTATTATGCTAATGAATCTGATTGAATTCGTTGTCAAATTGTTGAAATTTTGCAAATTTTTTTTTTACAAAACTAAATTTTATAAATTGAATATTTTTAGTTTTTGATTAAATTTTATTATTAAATTATTCAAATTAAAAAAATATTTGCTTAATTTTATTAAAATGGAACTATTTCAATATGGATTTAATTTAAATGTAATGTAGTTTATTGCTGCGGAATCAGTTGATTTTGATTAAATTTGAAGAATGTTGATTTGATTTTTAAATATTTGAAATATTTGCATTCTTTTTATTTTGGCTAAATCACTTGTTTGGCAATTTGAATTTTAATTTGTTTCTGTTTTATTATGGAATGAATTCCGAAAAATTGTCGAATTATGAAACTGTGGATAATGATAAAAATTCAATTAAATAGTATTTTGAATATACTTAAGTCGAAGTAATATCTGAATGTTATGGCATTAGTTTTTCAAGAAGGCTAACGCGAAAGCGAATTCTAAACCTAATGTAAGCAAAATAAAAGGAGTGACTCGTTTGATTACATTCCACATAAAATGCTTGGAAAAGCTAATGAAATTGATAAAAAATACATGCAGAGCAACATCTTTTTTCGGGAAGAGTTAGCGTTACATTTATTTTTCATTTAATTTTACTAATTAATTAATATTTTAAAATGCAAATATTGGTTTATTTTGAAACTTACCTTACACAGCCAGAATAAGAAACCAAGACGTTTTGATTAAAGTAGTGCTAGTTGAAAGTTAGGCTGCCAGTTACTCATAATTTTTATGGATAACTGGCATTTACTTACTCAAATTTTTATTCTTTTTTATTATCTGCTGCGAAACTAATTGTTCCTGTAACTAGATCAGTAATTATCAATCTCAATTAATTACTTCCCGATTTCCTACTTACATATGAATCTTCAAATAATAAATATTCTGGATTTAAGTGGTTAATAATAAAAATATTTATAGATATCCAATAAATTGGCGCCGAAAAGTGATTTCTATTGAAAACAAGAAATTTATTGAAAAAAAAAAACATGTTTAAAAAATTTAAAGAAAAATTTAATTTTCAATTTAAGAATGTAGTTTAGTAAACAAAGCTTTTTTTTATATTCACCAACCACTTAAATATACCGAGAAAAAAAATCACAAAACAATAAACATTCCAACAAGATTACACACATTGTACAATATTAGTACAAACTTTTATTCAAATTAGGTATATAGACAAAAATGTCAAATATAAAGATGTCAAAATATCTTTGCTAGTACATGTGCTATGTACCTACATACTTATGTATTTTCTTTTCAACAATACATAAATCTTTTTATAAAATCTAAAAACAAAAAAAAATATTAAAATTCATATTATTAATTAATATTTTTACACCTTTCTCACCTTCGCAATTTAAAATTTAAATTTGAATTAAAAAAAAAAAAATGTTGGTTTTTTCTCCTTTAAAAATTTTTTTCATGCAGAGAAATTCTAGTTTAGTTTTGTCTTTGCTTTTTTGTTTTTGTTTTATTACTACTGTCATAGAGGATGCTCATAATATTATTATCAGCTTTTATTTTGTAAATTTTTAATAGACTTTAAGACGTCACGTCATCTTGACTTGAATTGAATATTGTATTTAAAAACCGTTTGCTTTAAATTATTCTCTCAAGAGAATATACTTATTTTTTTTAAATACAAATACTAGTTTCATTTTTATTTGAGTACATCTACATATCTACATGTATAATTAATATTGTATTCGTAAAATAATTTTATTCAATAACATTTTTAAATAGTAGCATAACACTTGCTTGAATTTTAATTTTTTCTGTTTCGTATTTTTTTTTTTTGTAAACTAATCGCTAAATATTTTGCCAAATATATGAAATAATAAATTCACTGAAAAATATATAATGAAGATATACCTGTCTGTCAAGTTATTGCCATTATTATTGCATCATTAGTTATTTATTTATTTTTATTATAAAGATCTCATATAAAATTTATGAATGTATTTTTTGAGAAAAATAAAAAAAAACACAGAAAATATATACAATTAACCTTGTTAAATATAGGGTATTGTTATAAAAAAAAATTTTATAATTGATGCCCTCCTCATAATAATTTAAATCTGTATATTTGTGTATATTATATATTTGTACAATAATTAAATTCTAATCTAGGTTTTTTTAAAGGTGCGTTCCGAAATAATTGAATTGAATTTTTTTTCTATAAGTAATTGAAATTTTTAATTTTTTTTATTCTTTTTGTTCAGATAATTTTATGTGAAATTTTAAATATGTGGAATTTTTTTTTTATTGTGTAATTTTTATTCGTACATGGAAAAGGAAATTTAATTGTTTACAGGTATTTTGACAGAAAAAATGAATTCTAATTTCGGATTCAGATTTTTAGTTGAGTTTTAAAAAATTTCAGTTTATTCGCTGTAATTTATCACAATTGTAGAAGAAGATCATAATAACAAGATGTTATAGGTTATATTTGTTAATATTGTGTATTTTAAAAAAGGGTGGGGTAAAAAATCTCCATATAAAACTAATAATTATACATTAAAATTTGCCTGTTTGAGGCAGAATGCGGCCTTCACTGGCGGGACATGATGGGATGTTGTATTCATCACTTAATAATCGAAAATGTGTCTCATTAAATCAAATTATCACGGCTCTTTGAAGGGTACGCTTTAGTCAGGCAGGAGCGATATAGTACTTCTTAATTCAAGTTCCCATTTTCCTATTCAATCAAGGCGAATCCGAAATCATTTGAAATAAATTAAATTGTTTAGCATTTGCATTTGCTAAGCTCCGTCACTTTTATATAAAATTTCGATGCCTGTTATTTTGTCTTCTGCAGACTTTATTTGCATTATGAAAATTTCAACATAATATTTTAATATAATAATAATACTTAAAATATTGCCAGAGATAAAAAAAAAAAACATTTTATTTTTAGACTTATAAAAAGTGCCAGTTTCAAACATTATAAACGAAACCATAAATTTGACGCATTCCAGTTTTAAATTTAAAAAAAAAAATAATTGAATAATAATTGATCATATTGTAGCAGGATTAATGGAATTTCAAAATTCTCGCTTAGATAATCAAATCGCGAAAATTTTCAATAAAAATCTTATACATATTGGGTATTGTGTTTTTTTTTGTGCTCATAAAACTAAAAGCTATTGAATAAATACAAAAAAAAATATATCTTGAATTAGGTATTGAATTGAACTGCTATGACTCAAAGCAACCAACAAATGCTTGTGAAACGAGCTTAAATTAAAATATGATTCAAGTTTTTTTTTTTTTCAAATTTTTTTGATCAAAGATATTAAAAATTTTAAATATTTTTTTATTTATTGTTTTGAATAATCAGAAATTTTTTTTTCTAAAAAGTTTTATTAATTCTGCTGAGTAGACAAGTGTAGTGTAATGTGTATAATGAAGATCACTAGGTAAAAATAAAACAATAAAAACAAAATGTGACTTTAGGGTGGGTATTTTTTTTCCCCATTGTAATAATTATTTGTTTATTTTTTTGTTTATTATTGTGGTATTAGTTGTGGTTTAATGTCACATTATAAAATAAGCAAATAATTTTTGTATATGTATGAATGTTTGTACATTGCTTTTGACATAAAATAAAATTTTATAAGCAAAAGAAACAAGTGAAAGAAAAGAGGAGTTGGTGGAGATCAGTGGATTTTATGAATAAAATATTTTGATATTTATCTTTCGATTTTTGTTGTTATTATAAAAAGAAATTAACAACATTATCGTTACTTAATAGAAAATATTGAATTGAATTTTCTATTCTGTGTTATGCTTTTTTTTCTTAAATTCATTTTTCAATAAAAGACCTGTTAATTGAAAATAAGTTGAAATGTGTTGAACTTTTATTAAAATTCCTAAGGCTATACTTACAGTATGTATATTATTCAATTGGATTTTATGCTAAATGATAAAACAAAAATTATTAATCAATTTGAAGGATTCATTTTGATGAGTGTGTATTTTAAGAATTCAACTCGAAATTTTTTCAATATTTATTTAGGTATAAGTACTTATATTTTTTAGCTTTTTACATAGATCGGAAAATCAGTACATTGACATTACATAGATACAAAATCAATAATTCCACGGAGGCTGTTTATGACAAAGTCCATTTGTTGGCATACAAAGTCAGATGTTGGAATAACTGAGTGTATTTATATATCTAGCTCAAGAGAAATTTGTCAAAGCTGAGAAATTTGTCTTAAGTTTCGATTTTACCATGCTTCAGTCGAAATTACATTTCGCTCTAATTAACAATTCAAAAAACATCAATTATCGACGATGGTGGGGCAACTATTTCTTTTGAAAATAACGGTAGTTTGATAATGTAATCAGCGTTTAAATCACGCAAATCAGCGTAATTTGCTGAATGAACTCTGTAGGCTTTCTTCTACATCAAATTTATAGTTGAATGAACTCTATTACAGAGAATAAGAAAAACTCCGTAAAAAATGAGAGAAATTTAAATTTCTAATAAAGCATTTTATAAACTCCAATTTTTAACTTAATACACTTTTATTACAAGAGATTAGATATGAAAACATTAAGCTTATAAAACTTATAAAAATAATAAATCTGACAAAACTTTTACGACATTTTGATAAAAAATAATCTTTAAATTTTACTTACTTTTTTTCCTTTTTTTTATTTATTATTTACTAAATATTATGTGCCTAAAGTATTAGTAATAATAATTTAATATTAATGATAAAGTAAATAAAATTATCAAGTAAAAAAATTTATCATCTGTTTAAATTAATTTTAACCTGATAATTTAATATAAACAATTCATTGATAAAAACACTCATTGATAATTAGAATAGATCAACGGCAATAGGAGCTGAAAAAGTATAATTAAATTTTGCTAATTTTTGAGTCATAAAAATTCTAAAGAAAATATGAGTTCCCATTCAATTTTTATCTTTATATAATAAACAAAAAAATAAAGAAGCAAAGCTTTCCGAAATTTTTTAAGTCATTAAAATTTTTTGATTTTTTCACCTTAATAATGAATCAAAAAAATTATATCGTCATAACTTTTTATTAATTTCAATAAAAAAAAAACGACGTCATAAATTTTAATTTAGTAGGAAACGAAAAATTTGATAGTAAAATAAAAATAAAAAAAAAAATGCTTATCACACCTGTTTTTATCGGATTTGAAACAGCTGGGTTAATCCATCAAAAATAATTGAACAAATATTTAAAGTTTTAAAGTTTATTTTAATTTTTTTTTATAAAAACTATTTTAGGTTTAACTAACATGTGTTTTGTAAAAAAAAATAAAACTTTTAAATTGGCATCAAACAATTAAGTATGCAGCATGTAAAAAAAATTTTTAATTTCTTTAAACTCATTTGATCCCAGCACAGGCAAAGACTTTTTTAATTGAATTGCATCGAACAATGGGGCTTATTCTGAGTAAAAAGTTCGATATTAATTATTTTAAACACAAACCAATTCATGCAATAAATGTTACAAACATGCAATGAATTGTTTCAATGAATGTAACCTTTATTCTCTGTCAACTAATACTGACAGACACTAATTTTATAATGTGTCGAACAATTAGTTTTGGGAAAATTGGGAAAATTGGTTAAAATAGTGCAAAAATACTGCCATTCCCTATGAAATTTGATACAAAATTTGTAAAATATTTAATTGTAATTTAATAATTTTAAATTTTTCATCTTAAAATTCATTAAAGTCGCCAATTTGTCTAATAGACAAATTACATATACCCATATACAATCAAAACAAAAATCAATGTAATTTGATATTAAATTAAAAATAATGAAAAACGAGAAAAAAAATAGAGTTGACCTTGTCAACTCTGTGATACCCGTACGAATTTGTTATCCTATGTGCGAATAACTAATGTGCCATAACTAACTATAGGGCAGACTATGACTTTAAGTTGCCGTATTACCATATTAATTTATGCAAAATTTCAGTACTATGTGTTTTTCAAAATACTGGTTGTGCCAAACTACTATTGAAGTTGTATGGCAGCTACCAGAAAGAGCCAAGGAATTTTAGCGAATTTTATCAAGCACATCGGCCCTACTAATATATTCACTTGTGTGAAATCTCAATATCACAGCTTTTATAGTTTCTGAGATATAGCCAAATAACTTTTGAAGTTGTATGGCAGGTACCAGAAGGAGCCAAGTAATTTCAACGACTTTTATGAGACACATTGGCCCTACTAATATATTCGCTTGTGTGAAATTTCAATACCATAGCTTTAATAGTTTCTGAAATATAGTCAAATAACTTTTGAAGTTATATGGCAGGTACCAGAAGGAGCCAAGGAATTTTAACGAATTTTATTAAGCACATCGGCCCTACTAATATATTCACTTGTGTGAAATCTTAATATCACAGCTTTTATAGTTTCTAAGATATAGCCAAATAACTTTTGAAGTTGTATGGCAGGTACCAGAAGGAGCCAAGCAATTTCAACGAATTTTATGAGACACATTGGCCCTACTAATATATTCGTTTGTGTGAAATTTCAATACCACAACTTTTATAGTTTCTGAGATATAGCCAAATAGATTTTGAAGTTGTATGGCAGCTACCCGAACCGGGACCCCGATCATGTCCAATTTAAATAGGGTTCTGGCACTTACTACAGTAAATCATTTGTGAAAATTTGGTGAACTTAGCTCTATTAGTTTTTGAGTTATCGTTGGGACGGACGGACGGACGGACGGACGGACGGACGGACGGACGGACGGACAGACAAAGCTAAATCAACTCAGAATTTGACGCTGATCAAAAACATACACTTGAGTCTATATCTAACACTGTTATTTCTTAGCGTTACAAACGGTAAGGCAAATTTAGTATACCCTTCGAACATACGTTCGTACGGGTATAATTATATAGCTGTTAATTTATTTGGCCAGTAATTATTGTGATAATTATTGTGATAATGATTAAAATCAGGTATTTGTATGTATTTAATGGTTGACTGATTAAATCAGTTGTTTTCATATATCAATAATTAATATTTAAAAATTTAATTTTTTTTTAAAAATAAATTATCAAAGTTTTAAATAGAAAGAATTAAGTTTTGTTTTTTAAATATAAATTACTAACATTCAATATTCATAATTGCTTTATTTAAATGTTTTTATTATTTTTACGCTAAAAATTTCTCAACCATGTAACAACAGTCATAAAAATTTGAATTGATTTTAAAGCGCCATCTTATGTTTCTTTCACATGATATAATATTTTTGTATATGTATGCTTATGCATAATATTATAGTAATAAAGTTATATGATATTATTGTTCTATTTTCCAATTTACTTTTTATTAAATTAATAAATAATTTTAATATTTTAGTTTTAAATTTCGTATAATTTGTTGGAATACTTCAATTATAGTTTTTTTTTTAATTATTATATTTATTAAATATAGTAATTACATCTGATTACATTGTGGTAATCATATTATATGGACCGAAAAACTTAATATCCTTGTTTAAATTAATAATTGATTAAAGCACTAAATAAGCTAAAATACTTGATTAACAACACACTTAATACTAATAGACGGCTTTGTGTTGTAGTTCTTTTCTCATGAGAAATTCAAATAATTTGTTTCTCAATTAAAATTAAAGAGAGAAATTATTAGTTATGTACATGCCATTATGCAGAATTTTACTTACCTTTAATATTGTATGGAATGCAAATGAAGTAAATATTTGAATCTGTGTACCACAAAAGTTTTGTGGATATTTATAGAAAAAGTTGCTAATTCTAGTGAGTTTCTTATGACAGCACCTTCTCTCTTGCTTCTGCAGTTACTTGTAAAGAGTATTTTGAACTTGAATTGTCAATCTGAAAAGTTTAAATGATTAAAGAATTTTTTTTAAAACAATTTTTGTTGTTGTTCATTTAACATTATTCACAGTTAGTAAAGTTTTATTGCTCCCTATATAAATTGGAAATTGAAGTTTCAATATTAATTTACACCACAATAAACAATTGTATAAAAATTTATTATTCTATTTATTGCTTGTATAGAATTTTCTTTTTTTTTTTTTTAGTTTTAGACCTTTTTTTTTATTTTATTCTATTTAAAAGAAGAAAAGGCGAAGATGATGATGAAGTATGAACCCATACGAGTATTAAATAAAATACCACACATTAATATTCATTTCACGTTATGAAAACAAAAAAAAAAGAGGGGATAGAAAATACAAAATTAAAGAAAATTTTTTTATTATTTTTACGAGTATGTGTTAAAACGATGAATGATCCTAAAAATTTTCACAATAAATATAAGTGATTTATGAGACATTTCAATTTTTAACTTAAATACTACTAGGCTTACCACTAATTCTTGCTATTTAAAAAAAAAAGAAGAAATGAGTATTTTTATTCTGCGGCTGTTAGTTGTGCTGTGTTCTGATCGGTTATTCTCTTACTCTTAATTTTACAAAGTGCTATGATACTTTATTTGTAGTTGGCTTCTGCCGACATTCTAATGAGCACTCCAAATTTTTTTTTTTTTGATCTCAAATCAAAAAATTTCATGTAAAAACAAATTTATATTTCAAATCATGCTTTTTGCATGAAGTCTGATTTTCGATTTTCTTACTTAATATATTCTTCATATTTTTAATGTTTTTGTTTTTCAATTTGTGAAATATTTGAATTATTTCGTACATTAAAAACTTTATCTTAAAAATATTTTTACAATTAAATTTTCTTATTATTTAAATTATGTAGTTTTTTTTAATGACCAAACAATTTAAGTATGTCTGCATATCTTTATATAAAAACATGCCTAGTATTTTTTATACTTTTATTTTTTGCGATTTTTTATTATTTTATTTCATAAATTTAATTGAAATCGTGCGTTTTTTTTTCAAAAGTTTATTGAAAATCAAATAAATTTTTAATAAACTTTTTACTTATAACGGTACAGCTGTTTTCGTTTTCTATGCCAATATTTTTATTTCTTTATTTAAGAGTTTACAATTTTTGTTTTGTATTTTATATTTTTTAATTACGTAAAAAAATATTTTCTTTAATATTACAAGTTCCTTCAAAAACAATTAAATATTAAAGAATTTTGAAAAAAATATTACAAATACAAAAAAATATTTTATTTAATTTTAATTATTTTGTGTTAAGATCAATTGGCTTTAATATTTGAAAATATTTTGTCTTCGAATTCAACAAGGCATGTTGGTTTTAGACACAAACAATGAGACTTATTGTACATAGAGAACGCAATCCAATTTGGAGAGTTTTTTGAAACCAAAAATGAAAATTTTTCGAAAATCCAAGTTTTGTGATCAATTCTAAAAATACGATTTCTAATAACATTAAATTAGAAAACATTTTATTAAAATTTTTCAGATTTAAATGTAAAAAGTTCAAAGCAATCAAAAATAAAAATATTTTTCATGTTATTTTTCATTCTTTTTCTCTTTTTCTTTTGAATTGGATCATTATTTAATCGTTTTGTGATTCAGATTTGTAATTTCTTTCATATAAATTTACAAGAATTTGATGAATTTCATGTACAGGAATGCAGTTTTGAGTGAATCATTATTAAAAAAATAAGTCACAAAAAAAATTATTTTATAATTAAGTTCATTTATGTTTTTCAAATATTTATCATTTTTTGCCACTATTTAATTCTATATATAAAATATGAAATCATTTATCTAAAAAAAAAAATAGTTAGATGTTAGTTTGTTGAAATAATTTCAATTATTACTTAAGTATGATAAAATACGAATTTTTTCTGAATATTTTTAAACCCCTGGTTGCGCCGCCATCCCCAAAAAAAAATTTTATTAAAAAATCCAAAGTTTGAACTTCATAACGCAATTTGCTCATGATGAAAAGTTATTTATATAAAAATGTGATTTGAATGTTAGGGTTAATATTTTTTTAATTTGTTTTGCATACATGGTTACATGTACATTAAGTTTTTTAATAAATAGCTATATGTAGTTGGAAAAATGAAAAAATATCAATGTCAAAAGTAATTTGTAAATTCATTCAACAAAAATAAAATACCATCTCCTTTGGATTTCCCTTGATTTCCTCCCCCTGCTTATTCCGTTTTTTTTTGTTTACAAAAAAAAAAATAAATAAAATTGTTATGTAAGGACTTCGCAAAATAAAGAAACTCACATAAAATATATGAAATGATGAAACTATAAACCATATATAAAACATACATGTCTAGTATCTGCAATGTACATACATACATATATATAAGTATATGGAAATGGAAAAGGAATACCTTTACAACAATAACAACAATAAGAAAAAAGTCTTCATCATCATCATGTAAGCGGAAGAGAGATTTCAATGGAAGAAAGAAGACAACAAATAACAAAATTCTGATAAGAAGAATTTTCCTCTCTTTTTCGTATTTTGTTTGGTTCCATCATGTCTCTGCAATACCAATCCAAAACAAAAAAAAAACTAAATTGTCTAGTGGTTAAAATTATTTGTTTTCACGTTTCTAAATCTACTCAACATTCAACGTGTGTAGCATTTATTTAAGATTAGATAAAAGGAAGATTACATAAGAAAAAACTGTATAATATTATAAGATTAAAAGCGGACTTTCATCAGACCTCATTTAAACGTTTTTATATATGTATATAAATTAAGTAAAAAAAACGTTAAGAAGTAAAATATTTAGTTATAAAAAAAAGTAGAAAAGATGGGGGTGTGATATACACACACAAACATGTAAATGATATTTAAACATAAAAATATGAAAAGAAATAAAAAGAATTACAAGTCACCGACATTAAAAATAAATTTTAGGCCTTTAGAGAATTTTTGCAAAATTTATTTCAATATACTCATTTCTTTAAGTAAATAATGAAAATTGTAAAAGAAAAACGGGAAATGGTAAAATATACGAATATCAAAGAAAATATGTATGTACAATATGTATTTAATATTATTGACTCTTTACAGTGTATGTATGTATATACTTATCAGCAAAGTCAAATAAATATAACAGAATGTTTTGTAATTTGTCACTGAATTTTTATTACGAAACATTTTTAATTCTAGTACATACTTAATATCTTAAATTTTAATAAATTATTGGAAATTGTCAAAATATATAAATAAATTAGCAACGGTATTTTATGATATTTCAAAAACTAAACGTCATTTATGAAATGTCACAAAAAATTTCATTCTTTTCAAAAGAATAAATGCTGTTTTAAATTTTAACATTGTTGTTGCTATAAATTTTTATTAATTTGATTAATATGTCAGTTTTCATATGAGTTGCAAATAAGAGAGAATATTTCAGAAAATGTCATTTATATTTCAGAACTAATATAAATTATGAAAATAATCGAAATAATTCGAAAAGACCTTTTTTTACGAAAATTTGATTCTAACATTTCGATTTAATTTTACAACATAATTTCGAATTTGTATTCTTTAAAAATTCTTAAACTCTAAAATGTAAATAGCTTAAATGTATGTAAATAAATTTTCAAATATTTTTCGAACACGGCCATATAACTTTGGTATCCATTAAGGAACTTCTATTAATTTTTGCAAAATGTATTAAAAACTTGTGATTGCAATTTAATATCTATAAACAATCCAATTTAATAAAAGAAACACATTTGTTTGAACACACTTATAGTAATAAATTAATCAATTTTATTAAGTCAACATTACAAATGTGACAACATTGCACTTCATTTCAGTGCCATAACATTTAAAGAGAAAAATTACAATAATAAAATGTGAAAAATGATAACAGAGCAAGGGAACAAAAAATGTCGTCCGTGTTTTTAGCCACTAAGGGAAATATTTGCTCTTTTAATTTAATATGATTGCATAAATATACATACATATGTATATAATATGTAGAATAATACAAATAGAACACGTAATACATAGAAATTTATATACAAAAAATAAAATTTTCAATATAATTATAAAAGAGTTTTCAAACAGATATACAGAAATTAATAATTTATGTACCGTTATTTGAAAAGTAAAAATATTTATTGTTATCGTTTTGTAATGTTTTTTGAAAATAAGAGGTATCAATATATGTTTATGTGAATGTGCTGACATACAAAAATTATTGTTATTTTGTTCTTATATAAGCCGTTTAACCTTATTATTTCTCATTTTTATCTTAACAGGATTCAAAAATAGAAGTAAAAAAAATAAAATAAAAAGGTTTTAGTTAGGGTGACATGTACTACGTTGAAAAGTCCTTAGAGAATAGAGAGCGAGACAAGGGGATTTTTTAAATGTCGTAATAATAAAAATTTTGACGTATAAACGTCTGCAGTGTACTCGTATTGTGTACTTAAATTTTTGCATACATATAAAGTTTATGTCGAAAATTATTAAACATATGGCATAAAATTTTTGTTATTGCTACAAATATAAACTAGATTATTTTTAAAATAATGAAAAGAAATAAAACAAGTAAAAACGTTTCAGTCGGTATAAACCGATTGAATTATACCCTGCACCTTTCGTTATTGTGTAGCAATTACTTGAACCTCTAAAATCATTCTATAGAAACTTCACGGACATGTCTGACCTATAATTGGACATCCGACTGCCAAGTTTCATGAATCTGATCTTATAATTTTTCCAAATATTTAAAATTAGCTTTTGGAGTTGTATGGTAAGTACCTGAACCTGCCAAGCAATTCCACCAAAACTTCACAAATATATCTGATCTATAATTGGACACACAACTGCCAAGTTTCATCAATCTGACTTTATTATTTTTCCAAATATTAAGAATAAGCTTTTAGACTTGTATGGGATCTACTCGAACCTGTTAAGCAATTCCACCAAAACTTCAGAAACATATGTGACCTATTACTCAACATACAACTGCCAAGTTTCATGAATCTGGCTTTATTATTTTTCCAAATATGTAAAATAAGCTTTTGGAGTTGTATGGGAAGTACCTGAACCTGTCAAGCAATTCCATCAAAACTTCATAAATATATCTGATCTATAATCGGACATACAACTGCCAAGTTTCATGAATCTGACTTTATTATTTTTCCAAATATTAAGAATAAGCTTTTAGACTTGCATGGGAGCTACTCGAACCTGTCAAGCAATCGCACCAAAACTTTAGAAATATGTCGGACCTATAATTGGACACACGACTGCCAAGTCTCATGAATTTGACTTTATTATTTTTCCAAATATTTAAAATAAGCTTTTAGACTTGTATGGGAGCTACTCGAACCTATCGAGCAATTCCACCAAAACTTCAGAAATATATTTGAGCCATAATTGGACACATGATTGCCAAGTTTCATGAATCTGACTTTATTATTTTTCCAAATATTTAAAATTAGCTTCTGGAGTTGTATGGCAGGTACCCGAACCTGTCAAGCGATTCCTCTAAAACTTCAGAAATATATTTGACCAATAATTGGACACATGACTGCCAAGTTTCATGAATCTGACTTTATTATTTTGCCGAATATAAAAAATTTGCTGTAGGAGTTGTATGGCAGCCACCCGAACCGGTGCAGCTATCCCATTATAATTTTTAGAGCATGTGCAGAATATAATTGGACACATGTATACAAAATTTTATATTTATACCTTTATTAGTTTTTGAAATATTTAAAATAAACTCTTTGAGTTGTATGGCAGCTACCCGAACCCGTTGTCCGAATTGGTCCAATAACAATAGGGCTCGTCCTTGGCACAAAAGAAAAAACTTGTGAAAGTTTGGTGTCGATTGCATTATTCGTTTTTGAGTTATCGTGCGATCGGACGGACGGACGGACGGACGGACGGACGGACGGACGGACGGACGGACAGACGGACATGTCTAAATCGACTCAGAATTTTACGCTGAGCAAGAATATATATATATGTCCATACCGCAGATGACTCCTTCAAGTGGTTACAAACTCCATACCAAAGTAAATATACCCTTCACGAAGTGCAGGGTATAAAAAGAGAAAATTACATTTATGCTTACTTAAAAAATAAAATTAGAAACTCTTATTGCCATTTTCATTTAATGAAATTTTTTAATATGTGTTTTACTGTAATCCTCCACATGTTTGCAAAAATATGAAAGTGTTTTTAAGTTAATTTAATTAGAATAATCACAGCATGAAGAAAAAGTCACTAAATTTTATTGTGATATTCAAGTTGACATTGCAGTTATTTCAGAAATCGGGGATTATACAAAATAAATATGTACGAATTTGCGGATCTCGAACACGAAAATGAAAAACTTAAAGGATTTTAGAAAATATTTACCAATGTTTCACAGTTCTGCAGTATGATTTGTCGATACTGCATAATTAGCACAAATTTTCCAGCGTTAGCCTCAGGGCTTGCATATTATATTTTAAACCCACTCTTTTACCAGTTCTCAAGAATTACTTTCAATTCTCTTTGTTATTTTTTGTGTTCTATATCATTAAAAATTGCAATTAATTATTTTTATATCAGGAAAAAAGTTAAAATTAAACATATGACCATTTATATGAGTCCAAAATAATAAAAAGAGAAGTAAATAATTTTTTTTCTGTTTGAATGTTAAAATATAATTGAAAAATGATCGAGTATGTGTGGTCACGGTTTAATAAATTTTTTCAATCTACTTACATAAATAGTTTATGTGCCATTCTTATTCTACCTTTCTTTTTCAATGTACCTAAGTATACACTGTGTATGCATACGAATACGTTTTCACTTTATTAGAGCTGCCAAATATTAAAAATAAAAAAAAAGTTAAATTTAGTTTTATTTCATATGCTTTTCTTTTAATCCTAACACATGATTTGGGTAAATCCAAGTAATTTTTAAGCTTAGTAAAACTTGAAAAGGGCAATTAAGAAATTTCCCATTTATTATTTTTTTATTTAAAATATTAGTGATATTAATCTTTATCCTACTTACATTTCAATATCGAATCCAACTCCTTATTTGAATTCCAATCCTAATTACGAATCCGACGCTGGTTCCATGAATTTAATGTTGATTCTGACTTTGATTCCAATTCTAATTCTAGTTTTGCTATTTTAGTCTTAGTAATCTTGAAAATTTGATTCTTGAACTGCACAGCCAGAGTCCTAATTCTTAATCGATAAATTTAGAAACTAAAGTATATTCTTGTTAATTCGACAATCCATACATGTGCATATTCTATATAATGAAAATATGTATATTTAATCGAAAAAAAAAGTATAAAAACAAAAAAAATAGAAATTTTATTTAATTTTCTGAATTTCTTTCTACTCAAATATTGCAGAAGCGTTTGGAATTAGAAAGAGAGAGAAAAAAATGACAATAAGGTCAGTAAATCTGTGAACCGAAACGGTCAATAGAAAAAAAACTGGGGAAAAAAATTATTAAATTGTTACTATAAAAATGCTTATCAAACTTTTAATAGTAGCCAATTAATGCTTAAGAAGACAAAAAATTAAAAGTTGTGTTTTAACTAAAAACGAAAGTGAAACTACTATTACTACTACCATTATTATTATTATTATTACTGCTACAACTACAATTATTATTACGCCCTTCAGGAAGTTGTAAAATTCCATTATTTTTTGTGTGCCAAAGTATTTTTGTTTTTGTATTTTTACTTTTAAAAAATTTGATATGGCGTCTTTTTTTTTTTAGATGATTACATCGTTCCTCTCTCTATTTCTCTTTCTTTATTTTTTTTTTTAATATTTAAATAGTGAAAGGCTACAATTAACACAGTATTAGGAAAAACAAAAAAAAAATCAATTCATATTTTTAGATTTTGCCCCTAAAAAATAATAATTGAACTTGTAGTGAAGAAATTTTCAATGAAAATTTTATTTACTTACATTATTTTTCAATATGCGCCAACATCATGGAGTATGATGAACTTATTGATCCAATTGTAATGCTAAAAGCAAATAATTTTACTCAACAAAATTTTTTTTATAACCTTCTTTTTTAAAGAAAATACCGTAAATTCGCTCTTCAATTCAGCTCTCTTTTTTACAGAATGGACTATTGCTTTAAAATTATAGTTATGCTACTACTATTACGTTGCCACATATTTTGCATATTTTGCTTATTATTATGTTGTTTGCTACTTAGAACCTTTATATAATTTGAAATATTGTAGTGCATGTGTAGCACTATTACTGCATATTATGGCGATTTTGAAATAAAATTATTTTGAAGTATTAGTCATTTGGAGTGTTGTTCAAATTGAACGTATTAAGTTTACATTTTTAAACAATTCTCTAGAATTTTGTTTAATTTCATTGACATTTTTTAAATTGTTTAAACGTTGGTTGATTTGGTTTGGTGAAAAAAGAATAATCCCATTCAATTCACATTAAAAAACAAATGTGTGAACTATTTTTGATTTAAAAACTATTCCTTAGATATTTACTTAAATTTTTAATTAATAACAATCGCTCATATTTTGGTAAAAATTTGATTAACATGATTTTTTTTTTTTGAGAAACACTTTATGGGTAACTTGTGCTTCAAATTAATTGTACTTCAAAGCTGCTGCAATATGCAGTCCTTAATTGTGGTTTAGATCTGCAAAATAAAGTTTTTTAAATAATTTCTCCATTTAAAATAATTTTACCATTTAAATATCCTAAAGTTGACTTGCTTAATCCTAAATATTGTATTTTTTAGTTTCTTTTTTTCTTTTTGTATTATTTGAATGGTACACCCTTTCCGTGTTATTTATTTTAGATTTTTGTTAAAGAAGAAAATATTAGAAAAGATGAGAGTAAAAATCTTTTTTTGATAACATTTTGTTTCTCTTTTTCTTTTTACAAAAAAAAATTAATTTAATTAAAATTTGAAAAGAAATTTTTTTTGAATGAAGAATTTGATTAGGTTTTTGTAATAAATGAAATTATTAACATGATTATTGGTAATGATAAATTAAAGAGTGCATGATTTATGAATTTTCTGAGCTACAATATGAAATTACAATAGTAATTATTGTAATTATAATAGAAAATTTTTGATAGTCAAAGCAAATTTGAGTGTTTATGAATAGATTTGCTTGTATTACCGCAGATTAATGTTAATTATTTTTTAAATACTTGGATGTTTTCAAATTATTTTGTTAAAAAAAAAATTTATTATATTTGTTTAAAAGCTTTTCTCCGACCGCATTACTTTTAATAAGGGAAGTAATGAAATCTTAGCATTGAATTTCAACGAGAATAAAATTCTTCAGATTAGAGAAATGTAATCACTTTACTTTTAGCCGGATGTTTTTCATTCTGCATATTTCCGAATCACTTCGACTGTACTGATTTAATTAATATAGTTTACGAACAACTCAAACCGTAACAAATGTATCTTTACAAACCGCCGGTTTCCCATTTTTGTAATTTCTACAAAATTAAGTTAATTGCAATAGAACCAACTTACAATATTTACAAAAAAAAAATTTGAAACTATACTTTTACTGGAGGTTCCATTTAGCAACTGATATTACATAAGAAACAAAAATTAATTGAATTTCTTGTTCAGTTTATATTTTAGCTGCAGTTAAATAAAAGAGCAATCAATCATTTTGGAGGAAATCGGGTACTGTAATCTTCAATATTAACCAATTTTGCATTTAATCGAATCACCGTTATTGGTTCATTTTGGAATGAGAATTTGTACTAAAAGCCAAGTTTTCATTTTTGTTGGTAAATTTGAAATAAGTGTAAAAAGAACGCTTTCGTTATTAAGAATAAATATATTAGAATTTTCAAGCACTTCTTATTCAGAACATAATGCAATTGTTTGCATGTTGATTTAATTACATTAGAATGTAAATTGGGAATTGCGAAAGGGTTTCTTAATTGTAATCTAAATTAACAGCCATCAATTCAATTTCAAGCTTTAATAATAAAATTAAAAATTTTAATTTTAACAAAATAATTTGTTTTTCTATTGTTCTCTCTTTCCTTATATTGTAAAATTTAAATTTTATTATATAATTTACCAAAAAAAAAAAAAACAAGACGTTCTACAATTGGTTTCGTTATTATGAATCACCACCATAATTCTAATTTGAACGACCTTGACTTAATACTAGACTATTATAATTTGTTTTATATATTCTAATTCTATTGTATTTTTCTTAATTTGAACATTGTCATGTTTTCATTGTAAACTTACGATGATATTTATTAATCTTTAATATTATAATGACAAATTATGCTTGAATTTTATTAAGATTTCTTCAAAATAATCTTGAAATTTGAAAATACATTTATAGTTGAATATGAGAGCAATTCGAGTAAAATAAACAAGTGTATTTTAAAGTCCGATACAAATTCAAGATTTTAGGCAATTGAATCTTTACAGAAAAAGAAAAAAATCCGAAATGTTTATTTTTTGCGTTGGTTTGGGACAACTTACTTTATTTGGTGAAATTAAGATGCTTAAAAATTTAAATATTTTGGATTATGACAATTTTTTTGTTACTATGGGCATAATTAATTTCAATTTTATTTCATATTGTTTAAATTCAAAAAAATTGAGTTTAAGAGGTTGAATAATAATTTTTGCAATTTAAAATTTTCAAATTTCCTCTGAATGGTTCTTTTTGTTTTGGTTTTTTGAAAAATTTGCAAATTTAAGTGTTAACAATGCAATTTTAGATTTTTAATTATTTGTTAGAAAAAGTGTTGCAAGGTTAATTTGAGAAAAAATTACCAAAAAGAAAAATTTGAGGTGAATTGTTTAATTTGTGCAAATATTGACTCTTATATTTTACCTTTTATGAATATTTTTGGCAAAAATTACTTAATTTGGTAAAAAAATTTCATCAGAAATTTTTTAAATTTAATTAAAAAATTTGAGTATAATTGCATATAATTTGGACTGAAGTTGAAAATGGCAAAACAAAATAACTCAATTATATGGGTACCAAAGTGAATGCAATCTAAAATTCTATAGTATTTTGATGAATCTTCATGTGATTTTCAATTTATTCACAGTTTTATAAAATTTCTAGACCAAAAATTTTCCAGTTAAATAGCAATTAACTTAATTTATTTAATTTTAAAATGCTTTTATTAATTTATAAAATTTTAGTCATTCGATTAGTTGAATCTGTCTTCTGTTATAAGAGCAAATTGACTTTAAAATTTTTCCTAAAAGCTTTACACATTTGATTCTCTAGAAATTATAACTCATTCCTTATGAGAAATCTTTTTTTTTGTTGATTCGTGATAGTTTTGGTAATTCAATCATGTGTCTGTCTTTTTAATAACACAAATACGAGTACTTAACATAGTTTTGGTTCCAAAATAATTAAAATTGATGTTAGAGTTGGGATATTCGGCAGAAGTTTGTTTAAGTAAAATAATTTAAATGGTTTTAAATAAACAAGTTACACAAACGGATTTTTTTTTCAAGAGTTTAGTTTTTTTTTTGTTTTGTATTTTCTACTTGAAATTGTATAATTTTTTTGACTCATCAATGTTGTTTCAAGCGGGTATAGGGTAATATTAATAAGTTGTACTTACATATGAGATCCATGTTTTAATATTATTTCATTTTTAATTATGACATAAAAATTATCTTTTTTTAATTAAAACAGAGTTTCTCAATTTACTTGGGAAAATATTACGAAGTCAAGTGTAAAATTAGTTTCTAAAGCAAATTGAAGTTCCCAAAATGAAAACTTACAGAACAAAAATAAGCAGAAAAAAGAATTAAAAAATATACAGTAAAAATCTGCACGCCACATAATATGTTCATGTGACATATCTGTATATACTTATGTCAAATCGTTTTATAAAAGTTTGTTCTCTATGGAATTTTAGCGCTTAAATGACGTTAATATATGCTTATTGTGAACGGTTTTAATAAAAACAAAGTATTACTGTAAAATTTTCATTTAAAAAAAACTAAAAATTTCATTCAATTCAAAAAACACACCTGATTTATTGTAATATAATATATTGTGCATGTATATTATGTGTATTCGTTTCGTGTGCAATATACGAACTTTACCAAATCGGATCTTACTGTAGAAACGAATTTATAGTTATGTTTGATAAAATACATCGTTTGATATTAGAAAACAAAGCGTTTTGCTTAATTGTTAAAGTCTTATTTAGCTAGTGCTGCCAAACACAACAAGAATTAAAAATAAGGTCGAGACTTCGTATTAAAAAATTAAGAACAATTGAATTTCTTCATCTTTCTAAATCTTTCGTTTATGTAATTTTCGAAGAATCTCTCATTATGTATAATTTAAAGAGGTTATAGAAACACTGCTTTTAGAAATTTCGAGATTAAAACGTAATATTCAACAATTTGCATCTTTGTTTTTCATGAAATTTAATATTTTCTTTTTTTTTTTTGTTTTTGCGGTATTTTCTTTTCTAAAAAACTTTTCAGACGTAATTAAATTTTAAATTATAACTTAAATTGTAACTTTTATGTACATACATATGTATAAATGTATTTATATATGTATACATATGCTTTGTATGAATTTAATTTCTATGAAAGTAGAATTTTGTATAAACGTAGATGCAATTGAATGTATAGACTGCGCAGTTTCCTCAACAATTAGAATTGCAATGTGAAAAATTTTGTGGTTGATAGTGGGGGTGTGTGTGTATATGCATTTATATACATTGTAGTTATGGGACATGAAAGCTTGCATTTCCCAACAGTTTTTTTTTTTGTATTATGTCTGATCTCATCTTTTTTTTTTTTTAAACAAAAAATCAACTGTAATGTATTTTGTGAACAATTATTTTACTTACTCGTTTGGAAAACTAACACCTACTTCTTTACCTAAATAAAGTGAAATTACTATTCTATAAATTTCTATATATAATATATCTGTATATTATGTATATATATACATATAAATGTTAAGTTATTACTGTAATATAGGGTGATTTTCCAATAGTTTTTGGTGTTTTTCATATTTGACTGTTAAAAACGGTTCACACTATATATAATTAAAACATATATTAAAATAATTAAATTATTTTATTTCTCAAATTATTATCGACCAAAAAATGGATTTCACGTTATGGATCAATTACTTAGGCATGGGGTTTGAAGCCTCTACATTATTGTCTTTTGAGGTTGTGTTAAATTATTTGTTTTTAATCGATCATCTGCATCATTTATTGGAATTCTGGCAAACAATAACAAGTATCCAGGTACGTTAATGTTCTAGATGAAATATTCGAAAACTCAGGGCAAAATCTGCTTTTGGGAATTTATGACCTAATTTCTATGCAATTTTTTTGCAAAATGTTTCTGAAGTCACCCACTATAACAAAAGTACCTTAAAAAATAAACTGTTCTTGTTAGAAGATTCAACAATTTTAACGCTATTTGTATTTTTTTTTTTGTATAAATTATGTTTAAAACGCGGATATTGGGAGTGGTAAATAAGAAAAATAAAAAAAAATTCACAAAAAGTCGTTTAATTCCATAATGAAATAAAAAATCGCAAAAAAAAATTTACTTAAAATTAAATTAAACTTCTAATATTTAGAATTTTTATAAAATTTTTTTACTTACAATCCAGTTTCAGTAAATTTTCCTTAACATTTTACTGTACAATAAATTATTTTGAGAACGTTAAAAAATTTCTAAATTTGTAAACTCGAATTTTATAAGTCCGATGTGACTAAAGTTTTTTTTTTAATTTTCAATCGTCATTAAAATTATGAATCAGTCTTTCTATAGTATTGTAAGTGACCGTCAGTGGATCATAAATTAATTTCGTGGAAATTAAAAAATAAAAAAGAAAATAGAATTTAGTTAAGGATCTAACAATTTGATTTTAATTAAAATTAATTTTAATAAAGGAAGAAGAATAAAAAAAAATTAAAAATTAATTCAAAGTTAAAACAGAAATTTTTAATCGTGCGTTTCTCATTTCCTATTTTTTCTAATTAATTTTTTTTTTTTTTAGTCTATGGCGTTTGAAATGTAATTTTTTTTTTGCAAATATTTTACAATAGTGTGAAACGTCATTCAATTATTTTAGTTAACTGTTAAGTGTATATGTGTATGTATGTTGTACATGATTGATTTATTTTTATTTGTTTGTTTTGTATTAGTTTGGGCAAAATTTAATTTGCGAGCTAAATTTGAAATAAAAAAAAATAATGAAATGGGAAAAGGTAAATGACTTTTTAATTTTATTATTTGTCTATGTCTATTTTAATTAGTATTAATCATAACTTTGAAAATATCTTAAAATATATTGTGTTGGATTTTTGAATGTTTGAAAAACAAAAATTAATATGTATAAAATAAAATAACTTGAATAAATTGGTCAAATTGTACATCATTAGTCCGACCTTAGAATAAAGCTCATATTAGTTCGGTTATTTCGTTATTATTATTTGTGATATTATTATAGCAACAATTATTATGTCTCCTGAATAAAGCAGGTACATAATGACAATACCCTATAGAACTAAAGAATTTAAGGCAAACTATACTATTTTGGATATAATCGACATACTTATATGAACATTATGTGCAATTAAAAGTTTTTTTTTTCAAAATTTAAGTTGAATTTTGAATTAATTTATTCTTTCCCGAAAATTGTTGGTTTTGGCTCAGTTACAAAGTAATTAATTATTTCAACTTTATTTCTTTATCTATGTATGCCAAAACTACATTGTAAATAATGGCGATATCGTCTCATTACGTAAATAGTGTGTAAAGTTTTATGAATATTGAATCAAAAAATACGAAAATCCTTTTATTGCACAAGATAAAAAATTTTTAGTTTTCACTTTTAAAGGAATTTAAACTAACTTTTCGCAGTTTTCTTTGTAACCTTCTTGATTTAATTTAATGTTATAATTTTGAAATACATAAATTTACTGCAAATTTTACGGTATTTGTGTTATTTGGCAAAGAAAATTTTTTATATGAACATTTCTTTTTTAAAGGGTTGAAAATATTTTTACTAAATTTGGCCTTGTTGGCTAAATATTTCCTTACTTTTTATCTATAAAAGTAAATCTACTTGGTATAAAAATAAATTATTTTTTTAAATAAAAAAACAAAAATTGATTGTCCTACTTTTGTTTTCTTTTAAATTTTTAAGTGAATCCCAACGAAAATGATTCACCAATTCAAATGTAGTTCAAAGTCATTATAAAAACTAAGTGACTAGAATAAAGAAAAACAAATGAACGTGGCACATAAAAAAAAATTTCCATGTAATAAAAAAATAAATTTTCTTCTCTATTTCTCTCTCTAGAGTCTAGTGTACTTCTTATTTTAATAAAAAAGAAAAGAAAACTTGTATTCACCCTTGAGGGTCATTTTCTTTTTTTTTTTCTTACACATATAAAAAACAATTATTAAAGGAAAAAATCAATAAAAATCAATAAGTTGCCGAAATGTTAGTTGCGTTCTTTGAAATTTTTCTTATGGCGTTTGCTATATGCTCAGTAGCGAATTTTTAAGTTGCAAATACTTCCTTGATGAAGAGAATTTATTTCTCTGGTTAAATCTTTGAAGTTTAAAGTCTAAAATCTCAAATATTGCGTAAAAAAACTAAAAATTTTATTTAATAATCATAAAATTAAATGTTTGCCAATCTCAGTAATAATGACGCAAACCTTCATTTAAATGTTTGAGTTTACTTTTGAAATCATGACATTTGTTTGGGTTTACATTGTGCTACTAGTTTGAGTGCGACAACTGACAGGTAATAAAATTTTTAATTATTGTATTAATTGTATTAATTATTAAATATTGTACTTAATGTTAAAAATACAATAATTTGAAAAACTATTAGAAAAATGTCAAAATAAAAACTGTGATTATTAAAGAAGAAATCATTCTGTGGGAAATCGTTCTTGATATATCGATTAATTTAAAGCAGTTTATTCATCTGAGCTCATTCCACCCGTTTAGCTAATTAATAAACGTTATCTAACTGAATATCGTCTAAATTGTGTTTTCAGCTCTTTGAAATGAATTATTTTTGACGTTAAAAGGATTATTTAAAAATTTTCTCATAATTTTAAAATTAAATTTGTGTAGTAATTGCAAACAACTGGAGAAAAATATAAATTAATATTTTAATGTCATTTCTAACTTTTCTATCTTCGAAATAATTTGAAAAATCTATTTTAAAAAATCAAAATTAAATTTCTATTTTTAATTTTATTTTAATATTAAAAAATATTTTTGTCTTATTATTTATTAAATTTATTCCGATAACGTATACAAGTTTTAATCGCTTTAAGTTCTTAGAAGAAAAAAAAAAAGAATATGTCTGTCTATACGGGCTATTAAAATTGATTAAAAATTACATAATTGCGTGCACCAAGGTTAATGTATAGAATTTAAAAATCCATAAAGAACTGTTTTTTATTTAATATAGATATGTGAATGGTGTATTTAATGCGATTTGGGAAAATTTAGAGAATGGAAAGCAGAAAAGTCCAAAATAAAAAGAATTCTATTTTTACCAATCATCTGGTTTGTTTGTTGCTATTTGGTGTTTTTTCCTTTTTTTTTTTGTTTAACAGTTCTTTGATATTCAGAATATTAAAAAATTTTATTTTAAATCATCTACACTCTACAGTATACACTATACAGTATAAAATCAATGTAATGGTGCCGGAATTTTTTTTTTAATTTTTTATCTACTCGACCGTAATTGAAAAATAAAATTTATTACCCATTTGGTTCTCTTTTGAATCTAAAATGTTTATTTTACTCTTTAAATCACGATTAATGTTATGATTAGAATTAAAAAAAATTCAATACTTCAGTAGAATCGTTTTTAAATTGAATGTTGATAAAAAAAAACATTTATTGAATTTTAATTAAAAAATTTATTTCATTTCTTATATTTAAATGTTAGCGTAGTTGTAGACGTAAAGGGAAAAGAACAAAATATGTCTATGGAGAAGCGAAGCGTTGAATATTTATTTTTTAACAATAAATTGTAATTGTAAATTTTAGTTTAGAGAAAAATTTTACTCTTAAAAAAATGTATGTATGAATGCTTTTGTAGTTTGTAGTTGAAAATATAATTTTATTTTCTTCTTGAAAATTTTACTCTAAATGATATTAAGCTCTTCTAAATTGAAAAACATATACTAATTATTTGAAATTAAACAAAATGTACTAATATTGCAATTTTTTAGACGTGAAATAAGTTTTAATATTAACTTATGAATTCTCTTACTGATTGTTAAATATAAGAGAATTCACAAGAGAACGCCTAGGTAGTCTATAAATAAAATAAATACCTTAATAATTAACAAATTATCAAAAATTTTTAATTAATTACAATTTATTATTTTTGTTTTCTTTTTAGGTAAGTTTCAAACTTCATTTATTGCATCTAATAATTTTAAGCAAACGCAGTTCTGATATTTGAATCTGGATTGTGAATTTTATAAGCGTGAGTATGAAAAGTCGTAATATATAAAGCTACCAAAAATACGTAATTAAAATTACAATAAAATTTTTTTTAAAGAAATCCCAATTTCAATGTAAGTGTTATAAGTTTGCATATCACTTATTTGCTTATCACTCATATATAGACGCCTTCACAGTTGATAGAAAAAATGTGATAATGTCTAATTTAATATTCAGTTCTTTTTTTTTAAATATTTTTTGAATATTACGAAGTCTATTTAAATACAACAAAACTGAAATGTTTTGACTCTTATAAATGGACCAGCATTTTAATTCAAATCCAAAGAAATTTATTTATTTTTCTTAAAGAAAATTCTGGGCAATAGAAAAAAAAGCTGGAGAAAAATATTGCAATTTAATAAAAAATTTTTACGCTTTCTCTCTGTCATGTTGTTTTTATATTGGTACCTGCATTTACCGGAAGAAATGAAATTAATGACATAATAAATGTCAATTATGTATGATGTCATAATACATAGTTTCAATTAAAGTGAATCTGTTGTGGTGGCGCTACTTTACTATAAGTATAAAATGAAAGTAAATGTTGAAAATTTTCTTCATTTTTCTATCGTCTGCCTAAAAGAAAAGAAGAATTGCTTTTTTTAGTTTGCCATTTTAATAGAGGAAAGAAAATTTTAATTTATTAACTTTTTCCTAGACTTTGCATATTTTACAATACAAAATTAATTAATTTTTAATTTCTGTTTTTTTTTTTTCTCTGAAAAAGGGAATGCAATTTTTTTTTAATACAATTAAATATTAATGTTAACAAGAGTTTAATAATGTGAACAATTATGTCTCGTTTGTTCAGACTTATTTTATCATATGTATATTTTATAAAGTCATATAGATTTTTAATTTATGACATTGTAACATGACTGCAATGAATTTATTGTACTTCATTATTTTACATAAAATATTTGTATTCAAAATAGCAGAGGAAGTGAAAAAAAAAAAAATTAATGAAAGTGAAAAATTAATTATAATTTTTATTTATGAGAACCTATATGTAAATTTATAAAATTTTAAGGCGTTCATTTAATTAAATGTGATGGTTAAATCTTGAAAGATAGATCGTTGGTTGTTTGATTCCACAGCCCGAAAATATTTTACGCACATACAGGAACGAATATAATGGGAGCATAATGTACCTAATTACATCAATTTAAAATAGCAATATCACGTGTTAAATATCACTTAAATTTTAATTTTTAATATTTTTTGTTTCTCAGAAGCATTTAGAGCATTTACTGTCTATTGTGAAATCACCGTTCGTCAACTGCAATGAGTTCAAATTTCCTTTAAAAAATGAGCTTTTTTGGAACAATTAAATGTTTTGTTTTATTTTTTGTATTAATGACGCTTCATACAAAAATCATTATGAATTAACAATCTGCCGAGTGCTACAAATTTTCTGCTGTATAATTATGGGAACATTCTTTAAAATACATCAAAAAATCAATGGGATCAGATTCAAAACCAGTCCCGACATCTTATATATGAAAAAGTTAAAAAAAATAGTTTTGAAATTTATAATTTTCTTTTTTTTTTAAATAAAACTTTTAAATTATGTATTTAGAAAATTTTCCTATAGGAATTCATATACATGTCTTAAATTTTATTTATTTAATCATCTTTTATTTATGTACAAACTAATATTTTAAAAATAATCTCTGGAAAACAATTTATTCTTTTAATTTTATTCAATTTACCATCAAAAATTGTTATAAATTATGAGGATAGTAGTTCTACTGCTTTCTCATACTATTAAATATTTTCTTAAACTCATAAAGCTTTAAAATATTTTATTTAACTCAATAATAATAAATTGACTTATAGAGACGTCCCTTCAGTAATTCTTATAAACAATTTTTCTTTTAGTGTTGATAATAAATTTTGTTTGAATATTTTTCAATATTGATTTACTATAATTTTATTTTTATTTTCGTCATGTTGATTTTGTTATTATATATTTTATAATATAGTGTGTTTCGTTAGAGGTAAATTAAAATTAAAGCAAAATAAAAAAGAAGGCAAATTCGCAAATTGGAAATGACAATGTCAAATAGAAAATATAAGATTCGTTTATCAAAAATATTTCAGAAAAAAATATTTTGAATGTTTTGTTGCTGTAATTTAATTGACATTTGAGTTATCGAATATTAGGAAAACAGTTATGTCAGAAAAAAAATATCTGAATGAAAAATTCGCAAATTGTGAAATTTCCAATTTTGACAAAAAAAAACATAAGAGTCGAAAAATTTTATGCCGAATTAACTTAATCAATTTATATGACACTCTCTCTCAATTTACCCCGGATCCTATATTTATTCTCTTTTATTTAAATATTAATGAACCATTTTATTTCACTTAACTCATTGCATTTTATATGAACAGAGTACACAATAAATAAATTCAAATTTTATTTTAATTTTTCAAAAACAATGCTTTAAAATACTTTTATATTTTTGTCCTACTTTGTTATAAGTCTTAAATATTTTATTTTAAGAGAAGAAAATTCAAATGTTTACAATAAAGAAGTAATATGGAAAAATGAATTTTTTATGAAAAAATTTTTATGTTCTAAAATTCACATTACAAAAATATGTACAAAAATTTGTACATGTGCATGTATGCATTTCTACATATGTTGTGCATATATACCTACATATGTTAAATAACACAAATGTTATATAAATAAACATACAAGCATATCAAATATGATTAAACTATCAGGCTTTGCAATAGTATCTGTATGACTTTATTTTGCATATTTCTATATGATTTTTTTTCACTTTTCTTATGGTACATATGTACGAGTACATATTATATAAAAGTTTTCTTACAGAAATAAGTGCTTTAAATGGATATAGCAGGCAACACTTTAATGTACTTTATATTTTTGCTTGTTATAAAAACATAATGACCTTCTGTTTTCTGTATGGCATCGTTTATAAAAAAAAACAAAAATGAAAAATACCGAAAAGTCTAGTTACTTGAAAACAAATTTTTTTATGATACTTGTAAGTCAATAAATTATAGTGGTTTTCAAAGTGTATTAAATCAAATATCTAGAGGGGCAATATGGTTGAAAACGTGCTTTGAAGAAGAAAGCTTCAAAATATAACATTTTCTGAGTGACTATGATTAGAAACTGCTTAAGAAAATCGTTGTAATGGAGAAGAACCAAAAAAAAACTTCAATCATGTTCTAATATATGGTGCATCACCAGCCTCTGTAGGAACGACTAGCAAGCTCTCACAAAACTCGATGACAAATAGGAAAAGAATGAACAGATGAAAAATAGGAAAAGAATATCGGAAACACTAAGCTTTCGTAGTTGAAGATATGCGGGAGATTCATCTAAGAAAAAAACCTTGAGAATAACTGTTTTGTATTTCTCTTAAATTAGTTAATCACATAAAACCCACCTGATACAAAATGCTGATATTACCATATTTGCATTTTTACTGTGTGTATGCATATTGAATTAAAAGAAAAAAAGTTGTTGTTTTTAAAGAAAAAAATTGTTGTTTTTGTTTTATAGTTTTATAGATTTTAAATATTTGGCTAATTTGCGTGTCAACTTCTTGTGTTTTTATTTTTTCATTGCTATTTTATAAAATTTTATACCATTCGTCGTTACCATTTATTTTTTAAACTATTTTGTCATCTAAAATGCACATTTTTTATTTCAGTATAAATTAAACGTTTCAATAAATTTGTCGCTTACTTTGCGCTGCCTCGCATTCGCACCACATTTATTGTTTCATTTTCGTTTAAATTTATATGTTCTCTTTCTCACTCAGTATCAAATCATTTTTGAAATTGGTTTTTAATAATAAATTTAAATTCTTGTTATAAAAACAGCATAGAAAAGAATAAACAAAATATTTTTAATGTAAAAAAAAAAAATTAAAAATTGTAATAAAAAATTCACGTTTACTTTTTATTTAATTATGTATTTTTTTTTTCAAGAATTTAACAGTTCGCTTTAAATACGCGCGATATCGATCTCTAAGAAAAAAAAATGTATAAACATTGAAAGAAAATAAAAAATAATATAAAAAACAAATGATACATGTTTTGTGTATTTAAGAAATGAATAATTGTAAGAATTAAAAAAAGAGAAAAATTAAAAATACAAGAAAAAACAAAAAATTGGACGGTATTGCATGGGCGTTCAACGCCGTTCTAACCTTATATGGTTACAAAATTTAAACTTCATAATTTTGCTGCTTTTTAGGTTTTATTTTGATTTTTTTTTTTTTTTATTATTGGTTTGTTCATTTTTTTTTGCACAATTATTAAAAAAAATGGTGATGTCTTCTGTAGAAAAATATAAAAAAGAGAATTGCAAATTTTAAGATTTAAAAAAAAAAATAATTATGTGCAAGCGAAAAAGTCAACATGGATTTATTTGGTATGGATAAAAAAAAAAAAAAAAAGTCCCAATGTCAAAATAAAAATCAAGAGACAGGAAATGGCATGGCAATTGAACTTTTTTATTTATTTTATTGAATTATTGCTGCTTACTTTTATGTAGTTAATTCTTTTGTTTCAAGGGCAAAGTGTTGAATTTTTTTTTGTTATATAAAATTCTAAAGAAGGTCATTGTCAAATTTTTATGTCCTAATAGCTACATGTACACAAAAATTTAAATCTTTTCATTTATTTTCTTTTTAATTGTCAATTTTAATCAAATGTTGGTTAAAATCAAAATAATTATCTATTATAGAAATTGTAATAA
Source organism: Condylostylus longicornis (assembly GCF_029603195.1). Taxonomy (NCBI): domain Eukaryota; kingdom Metazoa; phylum Arthropoda; class Insecta; order Diptera; family Dolichopodidae; genus Condylostylus; species Condylostylus longicornis. The sequence continues at coordinate 7,031,244 of NW_026577982.1, forward strand.
ACGATTTGAAAACACGAAAAGAATTGTAAAATTTTTGAATTGAATAATTTTTCAAAAATTGCAGTTCAAAACAAACTCAATTATTTTGAAATATAATTTCGTATTCTTCAACACTCTCGTATATTTAAAAATAACTTATTCGATTTTTCATTAAAAATCGATAATTTATCAAAAATCTATTTAAAATTAAATATCTTATTACACAATGTAAATACATTAATTTAATTAATTTAAATATCATTATAGGTATATACTTAATCTATTTTTCAATTATCTTTTAAATTTTAAAACGAATTTAAATTAAATTGTTAATAAAACATAATAAAAATAAATCACATACCTACTATTTTTGTTTTCAAAAAAAAAATTATTCCCTCATAAAAATTTTAATTTCCTATTACAAATTATTTGAAGAAGAAGCAGCAACATTAAAGCATAAATAGGTTATACTTACATACATACATACAAATTTCGTATAAAGTTTTATTTTTATAATGTTATAATTGAATGTCCTCAAAACCACAAAAAACATAAAAATCTCATATACCCACTTATATTCTATTTTTTTTTCGTTTTCATACGATAATATTATGATGTTGCTTTGTTGGAGATTTTATTTAAGTATATAGAGGCCACCACTATAGTTGACATACATATACATAGTTTCTATATTAATTTTTTTTTCTTTTTGAAATTGCGAAAAGTTAAATTTAAATTATATATAGAAATATAAGAGAAGAAAATATAAAAGAATTTTCTAAATATTATGGAATCATGTTTCTCTACAAAATAAAAAAGCAAGAAAAAATTTATAAAATATTAAATTTATGCTAGAATGATACATTTTTGAAATTTCATGAGCATAAAATATGTACATACATCAATAATAATGATCAAAGTGTGAAATTTTAATGTTTATGAGAGTATAATAAAGTCAGCAGTAGTCTTTTTCCTTTCATTCAGCAGATTCAAAAGGGAAATATTGAATTATGTATAGAGAAAGAATAAAATGAAAGATAATGAAAAAAATAAGAAATTAAAAAGAACAAAAGAAAAATTAATATACTTTTAGAGGGGACAAACACTAAAACTGTCAATAAAATATTGTTAATAGAATATTGTAGAGTTAAAATAGAAATTGCAAACATAATACCTATAAATGTATTTTTTTTATGAAATAGTTGTATACATATGAGTAATAGTGCTCGCAATTTTTGTCAAATAGATTTATAAAAAAGTGTTTTTTGGCAAGTATTATACTGTAGTTATAATTTTATTACGCTTTATAGCTATTTAGTGTATAACGCAATTAAGCTATTCTGGATTAGTTCTGTTTATTTTTGTTTCATAAGGAAATTGCAAGAGTAACTTTTAAATTTAAACATTGATTTGAGATTTATTTTTCATATAAAAATAATAAAGCCCCCTAATTATTCCCCTCAATCACTCATTTTATAGAAATGTTACTTATATACACTTGGTGGATTCTTTGATGTTTACTATGATGTAGATATTGAAGTATCACTAAATAAAAGCATTAATATGTTATTATTAATAGTAAGTTTAATAAATGTGAGTGATTTTTTTAAAATTTTAAAAATCATCTTTAATTTTAAAATTTTTTAAAATTTACAATGTTATTTAAACTTTTCAAATATAACTTTCTTAATTTTTTAATATCATAAAACAAAATTGTGATATTTTGAATTGTTTTAAATTAAACTTATCATAAAAATCAAAAGTATCAAAATCGTATACAATTGCCATCACTATTTATTTTCTTAAATTTAACAAAGAGAAAAAAAAAATAAAATATTGCATCTCAAATTTTGAATAAAAATAAATTTTTTTTTGTTGTACATTTAAAGAATTTGAACATGGAAAAATAAAAAAAAAAAACTGCAACAAATAAAAAAATAATTTCGTGCAAAATCTTTACTATTCCAATTGCTATACTGATCATACTCGATGTATGGGGAAATGGTGTTATAAATTGTGTGATAGTAGCTAACAAATATGATTTTTGTTTTGTCTTCTTTTTATCTCTTTTTCTCATTAATTTTAATTTATATACTCAAATACAGATGGCTTTTTAGTTATAAAATTTTAGAAAAACAAAATTAAGTTTAAATATGAAAATTTTTTATTCGTTTTTCTTCACCATATTAAGGCAGAAAAGAGTTGAACTTTTTTTTTTATTCAACTATAAATGCATAAATTTATTCTTTCTAGATATAAGTATAACATTTTGCAAAATATAAAAGAAAATGTAATCATATTAGGAAACCAGGAAGAATCGTGAACTTTTATTGTTATTTTTTTTTTGTTTTAAATATTGTAAAATCTAATAAAGTATTGCTGTATTTTGAAATAGATAAAGAATAAAGTGTCATAAAAGGAATTAACACGATTTTTTTTTATATGTTTTGATAAATTTCTAAAATAGAGGCGTCGCCGACGGCATCGAGGACAATATTTTGACATTTGTTTAAAAGACATTTTTGGTATTGATACGGTCTACTAGCTGCTTAAATGTTTTTTTTTTTATATAAATTCAAGATTTTCTTGTTGTAGTCAATAAGAATTTTTAAACTTATTTAGGTGCAGAGTTCATAAACATCACTGTATTCTTTACATTATGTATTCGTTACCTTATTTATCACTCTAAATGTCAAATGTATTACATGAACTTGAATTTAAATAGCTTGCATTTGTATAGGTTTAAAGTTTCTGAAACTAAGGAATTGAGTTTTAATTTTAAAATATTGAACAAGAATTCCTTTTTGCTATTTAATCTATAGTACATATTCGAATTTTATAGTACATATTTGAATTGGAAGTTGGAACAATTTATAAATTATAACTCGTAGCTGTTACTCTTGATATTTTACTATGTCAGATAGTAACACAGCAAACCCTATTCACACAGCTCTTTGTTGTGTTAGCTTGTGTTGTGTTGCCGCGTTTGCTATGTTACTAAGCCACATTTCTAATAAACTATTTGTTTTCACATTTTTTTATTGTATGTGCATATACTTATAGTGCACAGAATTTTGAATTTCTGATATATTTTTAATACAATTGAATGTTACTGAACTGTAATTTATTAATATTTTGACAAAGTAAATAATATAGCTATACGTATGTACAATGATGAAATCTGATTAGCTTTATGCTGGTATTTCTTTTATCACTTCTAAAACTTTTTTCTTTTATTATAGATTTTTTATTTTTATATACATAATAATATATGGAAATAATAAAAGGAATATAATGAAATGTCATGAACTGAACAACGATTAAAAAAGTTATTATTATTAACATAATAAATTTTGACATATTAAAAATGTGCGTGTATATGCATATAGTTTACTTGTACTTGTAATAGAATGTATGTGTATCTGATGTGGAAAAAAATCCTTGAAAATATTTTTATATTTTTCTTCATAAATTTTCTTTTGTCCTCTTTATTACGATTAATATTTTAGTTATTAAATATTATTAATCATTATGATGATGAATTTTTCTGTTTTATTTTGTCCAATATTATTTACATAAATAAATAAAAATATATAATATAATTTAGCAATAATAAACTTATGGACTTTTAAAAAGTATATTTCCTAAATGTTTAATATTATTATCTGGTTTTATAGTAAAGATTAAAAATATTATTATAATTAAAATATTTTATGTTAAATATATACATTTTTGGGGTTCTATTGCAAAATTAACTAGCTATATAAGTAAATCTTAAAATATCAGTAATATAATTAATTTTACGTAGATTAAAGCCTTTGAAAGATGGGCTATGAGTTCAAATCCCGACCGGGTTATTATGAAATACATATAGATCCTGTATTGTACAGTTGAATACCCAATACTAAAAAAATAAAAAAAAAATTTAATTAATTGCATAGTATAATATAAAAATAATAACTATAATATCTAAAATACTTAATTTATAGCCAACAATAACTACCGACATATTTATATATATAAAATGAATAAACCGACTCAACTCAGCTTATTCATTTTATAAAACATCAGAAGAATTCGAGGATGTTTAGATTTGCAACGACATTTTGTGAAAAAAAATGGCTATGAGAGCAATGCTAATTTCTAGATATACACTTGTTCAGTGACACTGACGCATCCCGTTAAACAGCTGTGCTAATCCGCAGTGATATTTTGTTAAATAAAATAAATAAATTTAGTTTAACATGATTATGTAGATGGCTGATTATTCACTCACTAAGCGATAGATAAAGTTGACCTGTTTATATGAATTTCTCTTAAGTCCATATGAACATTATTTGAGTTTTAATCGATTTCACACAAGTCAATCAAAAAATTTTCTTAGTTGACTTGAAATTTTAAAGTAAAAACATCGCTTGAAACCTCGATCACTTAAAAATAAGTTTACTTATTTAAAGTGCAGCTAGAGTTTCGAGTTGATTAATGTCAGATAACTTTATAATACTTTTACTATGAACAAGGCAGCTTTTCAAAGTGTTCTATGTACAATCATTTTCAGTCCTAACAATCTGCTGGATTTTTTTTTAAAAAGTAGGGTATTTGTTTAAATTTTATTTTCTTTGTAAATCTATTAATAATGCTTAAATTTAATAATAAATAAAAGTACAATTTTAAGTCGAAAAGAACTGCCTATGTAAAATGTCTTGTAAATATTTTGAAAAGTTGTAAAAATTTTGATTTTATTTTAGTTTTTTTTTTACTATGGAGCTACTAAAAATAACGTGACTGAAACAAAATACTTTCAAAGTTTTTCTTTTGAAAATATTTGCTGTTTGTTTTATTTTTGTTAGAATTTCGAAAAATTTTGTTGTCTTTTCTGATCAATTGCAAATTCATAATATAAAAAGAAAACCTTGACAATAATTTTTGTTTTATCAATAAAAAAAATGAAACTTTTATTTTCTAATGAATTAATTAGGTTGCTTATTCTATGCTTTTCCTTTATTATTAATCAAAACTCTTTTTTTGTTAATTTTAATTGTAAATAAAATTCATTCTAAAATGTTAACTCTTTAATAAGTTATTAAATGAGAGTTTTAATTTTTAAATTAATTATTGAAAGATACGCAGGAACTCTATCGCCAATGACTTTGTCATTTAATGTCGCTTCTAAATTGAATGCGTAACTGTTAATTTTTAATTTGAGAATTTTTGTTTTCTCTCTGAACTTTTAATTTTTCAAATATAAGAGAATTTATTCCTGTTCATTTTTTTTTTTCATATAATTCAAAAAATGTATTAGAAATTCTCAATTTTTTTCTTTTACTTTTATTGTATCATACTTAATATTCAGTTTTCAATGTTCGTTTATTCAACTGTCTAGTCTAACCTACTATATAGTATTATAAATATCTACTAACATGCTTATGTACACAAATTGTAAGCTGCCTTTGTGTACAAAGAAAAGAAAAACTTAAACCAGTTTTTGTACATATTATTTCCTTCTCACAATTTTCTTTGTTACTTTTTTTTCTTTAGTTCTGTTTCATTCTCTCTCTTTCTCTCAGTAGCTTATCATTTTTCTTAAAGTCCATCAACTTTTAAGCTTAACCAATACGTCATCATCATCATCATTTTATAAAACAATCAAAATGTGTCATTAGTTAATATTAAATTTTATTTGTTTAAGATATACATACTTACAATGTTTGTATTTGCCTGTTAGATAGGTAGAATTGTCGAGAGGGGTGATATGGCATGGTAGAAATGAATTGTGGTTTGCGTTTGATATAAGAAAAATAAAACAATGACTTAAAAATTTTAAACTTTTATAACAAAAAAATATTAAATGACTCATTTGTTGTTTTTTCTCTTTATAAATGTGGGGAGCACACGTTTATAAAATGAGAAAATTACAATATGCATAAAAAAAATAGGCAAAAGTGTGGTAAATAAATTATTTAAAAAAATTATTGAAAAGAAAATTATTTTCCATATTTGAAATAAATTTTTGTTTTGATTGTTTTTTTTTTTTTTTAATTTTCTTTGAAAAACTATTTAATAACAATTAAATGTCAATTTATTTCTCTATTAATGGCATTGGCATGTCATTAATAAATATGAGATGATAAGTGAATGGTGGCGGCGGCTCATAAATCAAAGAATAAATTGGAATATTAATTACAGGTGTATATAAGGTGATTACAACATTTATAACGTGATTACAAGATTTATAAGGTGATTACAATACCTAAGTTCGACTTTAATTTAAGTAATTTAAAATAGAATTTTCGAAGCAATTTGCAATGAATTTGCAAAGAGAAAATAAAATTTAAAATGTAGTAACATCAAATGATAACAAGTGAATTTTAAACACAAAATTATTTTTAATATTGCTACGTGAGTTATGTATGCGGTCAACACAAAGCAAATTATTTTAACAAATTTCGCCTTGTTGCACGACATTGAATTAATCATAATCTATTTAATAAATTTTTGATTTTCATTTATAATTGTTGACTTATGAATATTTATAATAGTAGCGCTGAATACGCGTGCGTTTAGTTTAGTTTTTTTATTCATTTTCTTGATGTGAATGTGCAGCTGTTCAAAATTTTATTAGATTTTATTTAAGTAATAATTCAAAATATTTTTCATATGCGTTGTTGTATAAATTATTGACATTATCTGCTTATTTACACATTTAGCAGAAATTTAAAAAGAGAACCGCCTCTTTGTCTCTTAATTCTGTTCTCTTTGAGCAAAAATATTTTGAATATGCCACAAATTCTCTTAGTTAACTGACGTTTTCTTTGCAAAAATTTAAAAAATTTTCCGAAATTCACTTTAAATTTATGTGAAATTCACGAATATTTAGAAGTAAAAAGAAATTTAAAATACTTTTTGTTTAAAATGTCATTACCCTTATTAATAAATTCGCAAAATGAAATAACTTTTTTAAATAAACCTAAATCACTTAGTTAATAAATTTCATATTATGCCAAAGTGTTTCTTTGAAAATTAAAATAAACATGAATTCAATTTAATAATAATTTTATTTCAATTGAATTAAATTTAAAATGAATTTATTTAATATGAATAATAACAATTGTATTTTTATTAAAAGAGTAAAAAAACCTATTATAATTCCATATATTTTATATTATTTCCTTAAAGCACGATAAAAAGATTATCCGACAATATCAGTGGTTTTCAACATTTTATTTATTGAAATACTTTAATTTATTTGCAAATAGTTTAATTTTATACATGTATTCGATTTTGAAAAATTGGTAAAGTGAAAATAATACGAATATATGGTTCGTCCCTAAAAATAATGAATCCTCTCCGTATATTCTATATATTGAATAACTGGTTCTTCATATATCGGATAAATGGTAAGTTCGAATAAAATTGGCAAGCAGATTACAAAAAATTATGCAAAAATTACAATTTCGATATTCACTTTCAAGATTTAATTAAAGCATAATTTTTTTTTATACTGCTTTCCTCCCTTTCGAAACATAGGATTTTCAGAAAGCCTCACTCAGTAAACTGTTAGACTTGAATTTCGGCAAACCATCTTAGGGAAAATATTTTACTTTATAATAAAAATTTTGTTGTTTATAAATATTTTTCTCCAATATAATTCTATAATTAAATATTTTTTATGCCATTACACTGTTATAGGCAATTTGTTGTTCTTTTCCAATGATAAAGAAACCTTGGAAATTTTTCACTGTACATATATGTATGTGTATTCTATTAAGTAGGTATATATGCAATATTGTGAATTGATTTTAAATTTTTTTTATTTTTGATTTATTTTCGTTTTCTTTTTACCAAAAACTACAACTAAAAACAATTAATCAATTTGCTAATAGCATAAATTCTAGCTACCATAGAATAAAATAAACCCTACTTGCTTGTTTTTGACATGTTGAACTGGTATAGTTGTGCTACTGCGAAGGGGAGACAAAATAAGAAGGTATACTGATTTGTTTTTGTTTCTATAAACAACAAAAAACGATTTTAGTGTGTCCATAATGAAAATGCTATTAAATTTTCAACATTCTTTTTTTTTTTGTTAACTGGTTAAAAAAAAAAATAATAATAAAAGTACTGTTTATTGTGCAAATAGCGGCTTTTTTTTCTCTTCTCTTTTTTTGTGTGAAATTATAACAGTTTTACTATAGAAAAATTACGTAATTGTGAATTTTCCGTTTTTATTTTTTATTCGCGGAATTTTTTTTTTGTTATAAAAAACAGACAAGAAAAAAACATTTAATTGTAATTCTATGTCTATTTCAAGGATAAAATTACACTCATATACTTACTTAGTTTTTTATTTTGTTAGATTTTAAATATGAAATATGACAGCGTTGCATATTTGTAGTTGTGTGTTTACACATTTATGTCTACAATTGTAGTTGTGTACTAATAACACGTGTGGTGTGCAATAGTTTTTTTTTTTTTGTAGTTCAAATTTTGTTAAATAGCTGGCGGTTAGAGAGGAATAAATGTCATAAATGACGTTTGTGTAGCTTGTTTCACCCAGTTTTTATACTACATATTTTTTTTCCAGTGCAGTTGGATATTTTTCCATTTATCTTTTGAGAAACAGAAGAAAAAAATGGTTTATTAGTTAAAGTTCTTTAGAGGAAAAGTAGATTGTGGTAATTTTTTTTTTTTTTTTGGTTTGGCCTATCTTAAGAGATTTTTAAAGATTATGTTCCGCATGTGTAGGCAATACTTCTCTTTTAGTTTATATTTTTTTCTTTAAATACTTATGGATATTAAATTTTAAATTTATTATGATAATATCAGTTCAAAATTATTTTAATATTTTCATTTAATTTTTTTTTAAATAGTTTTGTGATTTTTATTTTAATAATACACTTTTTATGAATATGTGGACGCTTCTTATCGTTCTTATTCCCTCGAATCATCAAGTTTAATTATCATGATTGAATTAAGTAATAGAAACTGAATTTTTCCTGTGCTGTCGGAAAAAAATATGACCATCTATGTACATACAATAAAATGTTCAGTTGACCGCTACCAATGGGATTTTTGATATTATTGCTGAACAAAATTTACTGCAGTAAAAATGTAGACCGTCGATAAACATAGAAATGAGATGTTGAGTTGTTAATCAAAATATTGTAGTTACCATGGGATGAGACATCTCCGTAATAAGTGTGGAATTCTTACCTCACATTAACATATGCTCTGTCAAATATTCTGGTAAATTACCATATTTTGTTTGTAGTTTTAGACAATTCACTAATTCTTCAAAATCTAGAATAAAGTTTAAGTACAGTAAATATTTATGTTTCCTATCAAATATTATGAACTGGAACAAAGTTGAATTTTAATTGCATATTCTAGCTTACTCTTGTTCAGCAACTTAAAGTTGCATTATATTTGAAATGTGCTTTTTAAAAGCACAAATTATTTTTAGTCCAACATTTTTTTCTGCGGTATTTCAATTGTTTTAAAAAAATCTTTTTGAACAAAACATGAAATCCAATTTAATTGCAAAAGTTTTTATTGCTTTGGTTTCTTTCATATCAAAAAATTTTCTTCCTACAAAAATAACTGACAGCTCCATTTTATTTTACTTTACTTTTTCTTTTTGTGAACATGACATAAAAAGTAAACAAAAGAATTCTGGACCCCCTAAGTGTCTCTATTGCAAAATAGTATGCAATAAAGTTACGAATCCCTACGAACTATAACAAAAGTTTTTTGTTTGTATTCGTGTGATTAAAGCAATACAAAATTGCATATTTTATGTATAATAGGTGTGTAAAATAATATAAAAGGTTATTATCCATTAAGAATTAAATTATGAAATAGTTTTCGTCATTACACGAAGTTGATAACGTAAATGCAATTCTCATATAACAACACTTTTATTTATTTTCAAGCAATAAAGTTTATTTATTTCTTAGAAAAATGACAGATGAAATCATGGGAGTAAACTATTATTGGCACTATTAAGTATATGCCTATGCTGCTTAAAGTAATTGTAATTGAAGCACTGAATGAGCACGAAAAGAGCTGAAAACTTCTTAGGGACAATTATATTTTCTAGAATCAAGTCTGTATAGCTAGTGAGCAAAATCGGTTCACTGGCTAGAAATTGACCTAGTTTACTGGATGCTCAGACAATTTAAAATAACCCGAAAACTAGTTTCTATAATCTAGTAGATAAAACTAGTTTGTAGAGCATAATTTTGCCGCATAAAATCGACTGAAAAGTTTTTACTTGTTTCAATTTTCATTGGCCCTTTTCCTACTGAATTACCCTATAGTCATATGAAGTGAATAAATTAGCTATTGATGTAATAATTGTATTCAGCTTAAAATTTTTTATCATACTTTTATAAAGTTTTTGTTACATATTTTAATACACACTAACACAAATACTTATGCAAGTAGATATGCTATTCTGAATAAATGAAAGCGAAAAGTTTTTTCATTTAAATTTCCCTTTTCCAATTTTTTGCATTATCTAATAAGTTCATCTACAATACGAGTTTTTACTTTACTAAATTTAAATTTTTTAAAGAAAAAATTATTTTTATATTATTTGTATTAAACAGGCAGCCACCACCTTACATAAAATATGTGCATATGTGGTATATGCTCTTTTTCAAATCAAGAGGGGCATACGTGTGTTGTATGTAGGTTGTATGCGAATTTTTAAATAGATTTTTAGGTAATTATTAAGTCTGCTTTTATTTGCATTCAGCGGATAAGGGAGAAATGTGGTAAGCTACACACTGGACTAAAAATATTTTTCAATTCACTTTTATTTGTTTTTGCTTTTTCTTATAGCTTTTTTTTCTTTTTCATTTTGGCCCAAGTTCTAGTGATAGAAAAACTTTTCTTTTTAAAAATAAAATTACGAAATGCATTTTTATATTTTTTGTACAAAGTAGAAGGATTTAAGGGTATTAAGGGCATTATGTAATTTCATACTTTTTGCGAATATTTCAGATATAAATGATTACCACTTTTACAAAAAGGATGTTCCGAGGTTTGAAAATAGAAAATTAAATATAAAATATATAGAAAATTTTCTTTTAAATTTTTATAAAAATGAAAGAGAGTAGTATAGGACTGAAATTGAAAGGAAAGAAAGAGTGATTGTATATTATGCATATTAATGTTAGTGGTAGAGTATATACTTCTCAAAATTGTAGTAAATATGCTACTATTTTCAATTCAATTTCAACTACTGGAAGTGTTGGATGAAATGTTCACATTTTATTGGCTCTAACTTTTTATGAACAATGCTGGTGCTAAAAAAATTCAAATCAAGAGCTCAGCGAAACTTAAATTGTCGAATATACTGTGGAATATTGAATTTGTTTGTCGAACGCAAAAAATACATCAAACTCGAGTTAGGTAGTTGTTATTTATAATCAAATAATTGTTTAGTGTTATTATACCGATATTTCAAAAAAAGTAATGAAGTTTTTAAATTCGAGTTGCAAGTTTCTTAATTTTATTAGTCTTTTACAATCATGGCTGGTTATACAATCAATACAGTTGGTTATACATGTTGACTCTTAGGTGGAAGCCCACTTCTCCATGTAATTAAGCGTAATAAAATATTCCTAGCGAGATGACGTTCTGTTGGTTGTATTATCTGCAAAGAAACAAGCAGAAGCCCGAAAAACTGTGTAAGCTTAGCTATAAAATTTTGTCAGAGAAGAATAACGAAGTATTATTATTATACATTTTCAAAATCAATTATCAACAATAAGATTTATTATTTGTGTATAATTGCAATTGTATCTGTAATTAAGCAAATGCACTTAAAATTTATGGCCAACTACTTGAACAAATATTTGATACACAAGAAATTTTTTTTGGACACCAATATTGAAATAGTCCTATCACTACTTAATTTATATTGTCGATGTGTTGAATTTCAGAATTTTTATCAAAATAATAATGAATTTTTCATATATATGTATGTGTACATGCATGGCATATGTTAATTTGGGTATGTATGTAGAAAATTAATTTTAACTTGCGATTTCCAACAAGAAAATCTTTACGAAACAAAATTTTAAAAATTCATCAAAGGGTACAAGAAAAAAAAAAATAAATGCGCTCAATAAAAATTTTGTTTTTTTTTTTGCTATTTTTAATAATGTGGGCTAAGTATTTAAAATTTTAAATAAAGTTGTTAAATTGAATAAAATCAATAAAAAAATGAATGTAGTTGCATTTTTTTTTCGAGTGTAGGATAACTTGAATTATCAACATTTTAATTAAAAATACGAACCGAGAATACTTACGTTTATAATGGTACAATACGTACATTTCGTTGCATTAAATAAGATCAGACATATGGAATATGTATAGTATAGTTAGGGTTCTAAAAATTTTTAAACGTAGGAGGTAAAAGTTGAAATTTTTGACAAAAAAAAAACGAAAAATTTGATTTATTTAAATTGTAAGGCGTTTTTAATTAATATTTAATGAAAGAAACCAAAGTTGTTTTTTGTAAAGTTTAATCAGAATCGCATTCAACAAACCAAAAATAAATTGTGTTTTCATATACAATCATATTGAGATAAACTGGTCAATCTGGAAAATCAAATTTTTGTTATAACAAAAGTTTATTATTGCTATAATAAATCCACCCAACTAATAAACTGATATGATTAATTTTCGCTGTATCAAGCATATGCTGTTTTATTCTACTTTACAATCGATATATGCTGGGAATTTTGCTTAAATGAATAAACTTGCAGAAATTAATGATTCTATTTTACTTAAAATATAACAATAATATCTAGGTATAAAAGCTCAAAGTCATTCGGACATTAAAGCCTGTTACTTATCCTGCGCATGGAATTTCACTTGTTATTGTAATAATATACATTCTTTTTTGGCATAAGTTTTGGTTAAGAAACATTCTTGAAGGGTTTTTCCTAAAATTTAGTAAGAATCTTATCCCAATGTCCTGATTACTTTATTGTTTTATACTTTGCTTTGCCAAGTTTTCTTACTAATATTGCTAATACTAGGAAATTATCTGGAAATTAGTTTCCTTCAAATATTGTAAAAATTTTACGAGTAAATTTTTCTCAGCATATGCATACCTGTAATAAGAATTTTATGATTTTAAATTTAATGATTTTGTTACACTACAACTTTGATAAACTACTATCATACTTACTATATTTGGTAATTTTAGAAAATTTGAAGTAAATTTCAACTAATTTTTCAAAAAAAAAACCATTCTGTCAGAGATTATTTTATTTCAGTTTTATATTTTATGGTTCGATTATTGCTGTAACTACCATGTGTTTAAGTGTATTAAACATTTTAAAACGTGTTCTCCATAATCAAAAATTTACTAACTTTAAATTTTTTTATGTGATTGCAAAATAAATGACCCACATACAAATAAATTTTATTTAAAATGAATATTTAAAAATATATCGTTATTAATCATTCATACATTACTTCGAAGACCACTTTCATGTGCTTTGTACGCACATGAAAGTGGTCGTTGTCTTAAAAAAATTTACATTTAATCGCTTCATTTTAAATGGTACCGTTTACAAAATTCAAGAAATTTAAATAAATTTTAATAAAATTGATAGCTAATAATCAATTAAATTTATTAAAAGAGTCAAAACTAAAATATTGTTAATCTAATTTAAACACCAGCATGGTATCATAAATAAAATTTGAAATAGGTAGCTGGAAAAGCTAAAAGCATAAAGCTTTAAAAGGCGTCAGTTACATAAGAAAAATATCACGCTCAGTTTTTGAGTTTTTGATTTTTCTTGTATTCCAGTATGGTTTTATTGTCATTTTATATATTCATTATTACTGGTGTGAATTGTAATTTTTAAAAAGAATTTGAAAAAAAAAAAAAAAATGAGAACAAAATTTAAAAAAAATGTTTTTTCATTAATTTTGTTTGCATATGCAAATTAGAGGTGGGATGTCGTCGGGCTATAAGAAAATACATTTTTGATACATCGACGAATTCAATATAAAATAAATTTATTCAATAAAAAATACCGTTATTTTATAATATAGAGGAGTAAAAATCGATACAACGAGACGTCTTCAAGGAAGAAAACATAAGTAGTTACAACGTTTTTTTTAACTTTTTGACATTAACTTTTGACATTTTAAATTTGTTGTAAAAGTGGTGCTTTGAATAAAAAAAAATATTTCAAATATCTGTTAGAGCTGTTGAACCACAATTTCTTATGCAAAAATTAACTCTCAACAGAAGTAAGCTCCTATAGAGTAGAGAATGTAATTACGAAATATTGATGTTTTACCGACAAAAACCGAATTTACAAAATTATTACTCGTATTTGATATATCGAGTTATCGAACATTGACGAGTATTTGTTCTCTATACTGTGAAAAAGTCAAAAAATCATTTTGAAGTCTTCTATATTACTAATGTTCTAAGTTTATTAGTTGTGCGGGAATACAATTTTCGATTTTTGAAATTTTTACGGGGTCGATTATTTCCCCTACTATTTTTTATATTTTGATTAAGAAATACATATAATTTTTTACAGGACCTTTGAGAAATTATAAATATTTGGCCTTCTGTTTTCGTTAACTTTTTAAGTGCTCTCATATTTTTTTTTTGTATAATTAAAAACATTGCATCTTTTATTTATTTCAATTAATGTGCTACTAAGAAAATTTTTCTGTTTCATTTCAAAAATTTCCCAATATTCAACTTTTTTATTGTATTTTTCTTCATTAATTTTTCTCTTTTTGTGAAATTCAAAATTAAATTTCAGTGTTATCAAATATTGATTTTCTGCCGAATGAGAGAATGAGAATTAATAAAAAAAAAAATTCAATTATTTTGTTATTTTTTAATATGTAAGTGGGTTTGTTTGGTTTTTCATTAATTTGTTATTTATAAATTAAATTTTTTGTAATTTTTCCCCATCATATTTTTAATATTTGTACTCGAATTTATTAAATTTATTGATTTACTTATAATTTTTTGTTTTTTTCTTTTTGTGTACCTTAACAACAACCTACATGTTGACCATGACCAAAACCGTTCTTGTTGTTATTGTTATTTTTTTTTTATATCACATTCATTTTGTATTATGTACTCAGTTTGCGATAGTTTAATTGTATTGTGTGTGTATGTATTAAAGTGTTATTTTATGAAAAAACATTTGGTTTTTATTCGTTTTTTTTTTCTTTTTCAACATCTTTGAAAATTAATATCCTCTGGCGGTAAACATGAATTAATAAAGTGAGTAAAATCATTTAATGATGTTATGAGTGTTGTAACAACTATAAAAAACATTGTAGTTTTAAAAGTAATTCTAAGTTTATGAAAAAATCATCATTGTATTTGATGCTCTTCCTCTTCTGTCCATTCCTCTCTTTATTTATTCATTTTTATTTTAAAGCGGATTTTTTATCTATTGATAATAATCTGAATATTATTGTTATTATCAGAAAATGTTGAAACGTAATATGTACAATGATAACGGGGTGTCCAATGTCAGATATTCATTATGATTGGCATGAAAAGAAGTGCAAAAATTAATTGTGCAAAATAATGTGTGTAAAACCCAAGTTTAATATATTTGAATACTTTTGATTCAATTGTTCAATTGTAATAATTATTAAGTTTAATTGGGTTTGCTTACTTATATGTAATCGATTCAGAAATAAATACGTAATCAATTTAACAAAATATTGTTAAACTTCATTTCAATTTCTATGTCAAAGAATGTTTAAGAATTATGTAAGTGCACCGCGATTCACATAATATCCAGTGCATCGCAGTGTGAAGTTCCATAAAGTTCCGATCCTCCGCATACAAAACTAAGCATATGTTCATAAAGTAATCGTGCATATAATCAATAATGTTAACATAACGTGTAATCAATAATTTAGTTATGTAATCAATAATGTAATCGTGTATATAATTCATAATATAATCGTAAATGTATAGTTATTAGTACTTTTAGTCGGACCATGTAATGAGTAATGTTATCATTTATGTAATCAATCGATAATGTAATTGTGCAAGTAATGAATAATGTTATCGTACACATATATGTGTTTATTATTTACCGAATATGCATAAAAATAATTTACACTTACAAGAAACCACTATGGAACTTATCCAAATTAATTTCAAAGAGAATTTTATTATGTGTTTTTTTTTTATTTTATTTTTGTTATTGAAATAAAATTCTTTGTTAAATTTATTTATGATTTTTTTTAAAATACATATTAAGTATTTACTGCAGACATTTTTATTTTTTCACAAAATTACATCAAAACGTATGTATATAAAATTTAAATTCTATATATAGTACAGAAATTTTAAAAGAAATTATTTAAATTTATTATACACAAAAAAAGGATATATATATGTGTTTGACCTTCAAATGACCTTGAGACTAAATCTTTCTAACGTTATTTGTAATATAAAAGTACAAGGCTTTATAAAATCAAGTTCACATCTGAAATAATTTGTTTCTTGAATACATACTTATATATAAAAGCTGCTCCTCTTTATTATATACAAAAGTATATTTTATACTTTTATAGTATAACTGCACCTGTAAATATGCAATTTTTTCATAACTTGCATTTTTCTTAAGTTTATCACAAATTAATTATAATTTATTACAATATTGTTGAGAATATTGCTTTTATATTGAAAATTTTTTTTGTGGAACACCAAAAATTTTAAAATACAGATCAAAATTTATAAATATTGCATATTCAACTATTGTAGCAGAATTTTGCTACATTTATCTGGTAATACATTATCACACTTAAAACAAAATAAATTATTAAATTGAAATTCAATGAAAATCTAAAAATTTATACAATTTTAAAAGAATTAATTAATGTTATATAACTGTTATATTAAAAAAAAATATAAGTACGAAACATTTTGCTTCATGAAAATGAATATCGAATCGATATTGAAAATAAATCGAATTAAAAGCAAGAGAAAAACAAAATAAAATTTAATTAATTATTGAATGTTTAAAAATTGGCAGTCTATATAACACTTAATAATTCAGTATATAAGTAGCCATACACACATATGTATATGTATGTACGTATATTACATATTTTACTAATTGATATAAATGACCCAGGCTATCTATAGAATTTCTGTAAAATCTTACATCATCTCATAGCTAAATACACACAATCTTATATGTATACGAACATACAAAAACGTATTACATTATTCTCTTTCAAAATTAAATTAATTAATGAACAATAGTGTCAAGAAATAACAATTATATCGAAAAAAAAAAGAAAAAATTAATTTTTTATTGTACAAAATAAGAAAACGGGAAATGCGCTTGGAATTTAATTAATTATTATTGAAAACATTGATACGATTCATTGTACATTATCCATGTATGTATAAATAATACTATATATACACTTACATACTTTATATAATGCGAATATTATTATGGACCTGCCCGATTTTTTTTATGTAATAAGCGAGAAAAATTGTAAATAGAAAATTTTAATTTAGTTTTATTATTATTAAAGGCTTTTGAAGAATTTACAGCTAATTAAATTTTAAGAATCTGAGATCACTTGTATTATATGTTGGTACCTACATATATATACACATACATTAATTTTTTGCTTAGTGGCAAAAAAAAAAACTAAACACAATTTTATTTAGATAGAATCTTCAAAAAAGGAAAGAAAAAATGAACTTACAATAGATTTTATTTTATTAATTTTTAATGAACCTTTAAAAAAAATTATTAAGATAATAAAATAATGCTGATCTAAAGATTATTTCAATGCGCAATAGTTTGAATTGCGTGACTAATTATGATAAATTTTTAGTGGTAACATTAAGTGGTGAGTAGCCGAAACTATTGACATATATATTTTTATAAGCACAGATATATTGCATACGTGCTTCTATTATTAATCCAGGTATCTCATATTGCGAATATGTTTATTACGGTTTTAGAAGAAGAATATTGATCTAGATCTATTAAATTAAGTTGTGTTCTTAAATTTTTAGGCTAAAATATCATCATATAAACATTTTTCACAAATGAAGTTTAAATTAATAGTATTATTTAATTTTTTAAATTTTAAGTAAATTTTTTAAATTTTAAGTAAATTTTTTAAATTTTTCATAGTTGTCAAAAATTTGACGTTATTGTTAAAACCTTATTGTTTGTCAAAAACTTATTTTTGACAAACGTTAATTTGTTGACAGTTATTAAAGGTAGCAAATTTAATTTAGTTGTACTTTTAATTTCCAGTTATTTTTCTGTATTTTGGACTTTAAATTGACTTGAATTTGAAGTTTTAAAAATTTATTCGTAACATAAGATTTATTTCTTTTCTCCTTCGTACTTTAAAAATTTTATATTCTTCAATTTTGGCAAATTATATTTTCATTATGATTTTTATAAATTACAAGTATTTTCTAGTTTATAATTTTTTAATCCTATTTAAAAGATCATTAACCTTTAATAATTATTTATTTGTTGTCTATAAAACTAGAAATACAAAAAATAAATTACTATTTTACTGGTTGGTTATGTTTTCTTTTTCACCACATTTTTTGTCTTATTTAAATTAATGAACTGTCACATTTAGAAAAATTTACCACTTTTAAAACGCTACTTAAATATGAAATTTTGTAGACCGCGCAAGAAGAAATTTGTTTTTTTTTTTTGTTTTTAGAACTAAAATTATATTGTAATAAAGATAATGGTATAATGGTGTGTTATTTTAACTAACTGCTGCTATGTTGAATTTTTTTGTTTTGTTTTTATTTATAAGTTTTTGTTAAATGTTTTATTTATTTAATGGTGTCACCGGCTTACACCATTTATTTTCATGGTATATATATGTTTGTTTGTATATAAGTGTGTCTATTATATATGCTCTCTCTATCACAAAATATTAATGTACAAATACGGGGAGATTCCATTAACCTGATTTGAAATTTAACTAACAAACAATTCTGAAAAAAGAAGAAAAAAACTAATTTTATTGGTAATTTTTTCAGTTTACTTAGATTTGTTTTTTTCTTTTATTTTGATGGAGGTGCATTCAACCAATTCTTTTTTTAAATGAAGTCTTCTTTTTTTTTTGATTTACATATACATACGTAATTTTCTGCGACAAACTTATAAAAAATTATAATATTTTAAAAGTTTAACATTTTTTTTACAAATTTTTATATTAGGATATATTCAAGCATTCCTATTAAACCTTTTTCAATTTGTATCATGTACCATTTAAATCAAACTTGTTTGACCACTACTTAAATTTGCATGAAAGTTACATAAAAATTTTTTTTGCTAACATGACGCATTATTTACTGTATTATTGTTTTCATTAATTATTTTTCGTATTTCATATCCGGTTTGTTCTTCGTATTTGAGTCGCATTATACCTAGGATCAATATTTATGGACTTGAATTAACTAAGGCTGTTGAATTTCCTTTGAAAAACTCAGAAGTCTTAGTTGGATTAGACTGGTGTTATACTGTACAACCTTATAGAGATTGGAATTCGATATTTTCATTGTTATTTTTCTCTGGTGTAAATATATGTATTTTGACACTCTGAGAAAACCGAATAAATTTTGTTTTACGTTCGAAACGGCAACACATATTTCAAAATGATCCGCAACACCTTAGTTTGCAAAACACTTTTTTATTCTATCATAAAAAAAAAATGATTTAATTTCCATTTTTTTCAAGAAATTTTTAAAAAACTTTCAAAATTTAATTTTTTTTTTTAAATTTTCATTAATTTGTCAAATAAGTTTTTGTTTTTTTTTCTTATTATTAATTTTAACCATATTAAGTTTAAAACTTTAAATTTTTATTTCAACCCACAATCTAAAAGCGAAAATATCACAAAATACAAAAGAAGTGAATCAAAAAAAAAAAAAAAGTCAAATGTCAAAATATCATATACAGATTATTTCATCCTACTCTCCACCAGAGAGATACAACATTGACATGATATGAACGTTGGTATTTTTCTGTTCTCTTGTTTTTTTTTTATATTTTGTTATTATTATTTTTTTTTGTATTATTACCTACGATAATTGTTGCTGTTGTTGTTATTGGTGTTTTTGTTGTTTCGGAAAATTAGAACAATTTTTTTTTGTAGGTATATTCAACATATACAAAAAATAGCATGTTCGATAAAAAAAAAAAAAAACAAACTAATTTTGCGTTTCACTTACGAGATTTTGTCAATAAAACTTCATTTTCCAACCAACCAGCCAGTCAGTCAACACAACTATATAAACATTTTTTAAACATTTTGGTGAAAAAATAAAGTAAAAAATTTTTTTACTGTTTCACAGTTTATTTCGTTATTTTGGGTGTTAAAGAACGGTTTTTGTCAGAAATAATTTTTCTTTGTCAACTTTTTACAAAATATTTTTTTTCTGTCTTTTTTGTTTCGGAAACACATACACATATGAAAATTATTTTTATTTTAATAAATAATAAAAAATATTATTTTATTAAAGTCTTTTAATCACGATAACATTTCTGATCACTTTATTATTATTACTATTGTTGGTTTGTGCGGTTTCTTGATTGTAACGATTTAACATTGTAAATATTAAAATTTAAGTGAAATATATATGTACATCCACACTGAAATATAAATACATTTTAATTACATAGTTATTACAAATATTTGTGCGTGTATTAAAAAACAGAAAACAAAACTATTGTAGTTGAATTCGTGATTAAAACAGTTAATATTTTTACAAATTATTTGGTACTTCCGAGTAAAATGAAAAAAATTTATGTATATACATACATCTATATAAGTACATATAACTTAAATATAAATATAATATTAAATATTAAAAATGATATTAATATTTCAATATTATATAAATAATTATTAATACCCGTTAGCTGTTGCTGTAAAAACTTTTTTTAGTGTTCTTCGAAAAATTCGAAGAGAGGTTGTGAATTAAAAAATATTTGACATATATTAAAAGTAAAATGAGAGGAACAAAAAATAAAAATGACCGATTCAAAGTATTTAAATTTATACAAAGTGAGCGAAAAATAAAAATAAGCCAACATCTAGAGCTAAGTGAATAAAATATCAATAAAATTATCAATAAAAATACAAAACAAGAAAGTAGTACTTGCCTTGATAATATATCATATAAAATATTTGAAATTTTTAATTAAAAAAGACACTCCTCAAAATGAATAATAAACTCAAGACATTCATCTGCAATGTGGTGTCTCCGTCAATAAGTTAAAGAGATAACACATGGAATAGGACCAAAATATAATAATTTCTTAAATACTTATCATTATTTTCATATCTATAAATATATATATTTTGATTAATGTTTTGTATAGAAGCTTCAAAACAGGCTTATACAACTTGTTTTACAATAAAGTGTAAGCACATTCAAAAGGTTCATAAGAATGTGTCAATATTATAGTGTTAGTTAGAAGCAAATTGAAAGAAAAAATTGCGAAAGTTAAGCAATATGAAATTAGTTTAGTTTATTATATGACAGAAGAACGCTGTGCGATGAGAAAGTGTCAAATGTTATTTGTTAATTTTATACATACATATAAAAGATTTACAAAACACAATTACATACACGTCATATAACCTTTATTAAAACTGAATTATATTAAGCAAATGTAATAATTACCTAATACAGTCATACGTCAAAAATTTAAAAAAAAAAAAAAAAACAAATTTGAATTTACTGCAATTTACTGCACATCATTTTAAAATTCAAGTGAAAGCCCTCTTTTAAAAATTGCTAGAAAAAAAATAATTTTACGTGAGAATTGCAATTTCTTTTTTTTCTTCTTCCAAAATTTTCTCCAAAAATTTCACATATGTACATACAAAATACATAATATGTAAAATTTCAAATATACACAACGTAACAAATGTGTAACAAATAATCGCATTACTATTAAAATTTTTTGGATTATTTTCAGCAAAAATAATATTATGCATTTAAATTTAATCATGTACATACACAAGATTATGCATGTTTGGTATATTTATAATGCGGTATAATCTCAATAAATAGTAAATTTTATTCATAGTTTACTACTTACATGCAGAAAGATTAACTTTAACATATTACGGATGACGACGATAACGACAAAGACGAGAGAAATCTGTAATTTTTAATGTTATCAGATTAAAACAAAAAAAAAATGTCACATTTTCTCTTCTTCTCTCTACATCCATAATTTTAAACACAGAAAAAAAGTATAAACTATTATGTACTAGAGAATATTATACTGTTATAAAACCATAAAATATTCAACTATCATTTTGCCGGTTTTTGCTGATTTTATTTTTGTGTTATTCTTTTTTTTTAAATTAAGCTTTTTAAAATTCTTCTTCCTGTTTTAATTTTTCTTTTTTTAAAATTTTATTGTCTTATTTTTTTTTTGTGTTATTTTTATTTTCCTGTTTTTGTTTCACTGAATTTTTATTTTTATTTTTATGCTGCATTAACTATTGTTAAGAAAGAGAAAAGAACAAAAAATAAAAAAATGGGAAAAGCTTACAACGATTTAAAAATCTATTGAAAATTTTTATTGCAAAAACAAAAAAAAAAAGAAATAGCAAAAACTTTTATGTATTTTGGAAAAGCTCTAATAGGTACAATAATAAAAAATAAAACCAGAACAAAAAGAAAAAAAAAATGAAAATTTTTAAAAGAGGAAATTAAAATTGTAAGAAAAAATTTCTTCTTTCAAAAACAAAAACGAAAATAAAAAATAAATTTTTAAATACCTCGTTCTATTTAAAAAAAAAACATTTTTTTTTGCAAGGATTTTCTTTCTAAACTTATTTTACTTGTTCTTTAAATGTACACACACACACATATTATGTAAACTTTTTAGTTTTTCCCAAATCAATGTCACTTAATTTACACTTAACAGAGAGAGAGAGAGAAAGAGTTGGGTTTGGAAAACAGAAAGGATAACAGAAATTTGCTTATGTTATGTTGAACATATTTTGAATAAAATAGAAAATATTTCAACTATAAGAAAAACAAAAAATAAAAAAAAATGAAAATGGAAAATGGCGACTACTACACACCAACCACATGTGCTTGTATATTTGTATGTATTTGTGCATGTGTGTTATACATACATTTTCAGTTTTACATAACAATTTTTTGCTTCTACTGCCTTTTTCTTCTATTTTTTATTGGGTTTTTTTATTTTTTTGCTGTTATATCGGTTTTCTCACAATATTTAACCCAGTTGTGATGCATTTTTGAAAGAAAAATATTTTTTTTTTTGTTTTTGTGATTTTTTTTCTTTTCTTGTTATAAATTTTCATTTTATTTCTGTAACACATATAAATAATTTTTTTTTTCTTATTTTAGTTTAGGTTTATTGATCAAACAAATAAGACACGTCAAATAATGTTAAGACGTTCGTAAAGAAAAATAATTTTTTGCTCAAAAAGGAAGAAAATATTTTTTTTTTCGCTCATAATTTATAGGTAGAAGGATAATGAAATTTTGTTGTGTAGTGTAGTCAGTCGCTAGTTTTAATAAAATAAAAATAAATATTAAATCAAATGTAAATGAAAAAAGCATAAAAAATAAAATTTTAATAATTTCGTGGCGCGACTTTTAAGCAAAAAAATTTTCTCTGTGTAATTTATTTCTAAAATTTTTTTCTCTGTGTGCATATTCAATTTTCTTGCTCTTTTATTTTAATTATAATTTAATAGAAAATTTATGTAGATTTATGAGAAATAGAAAGAAAATAATGTGATTGATTAAAAAAAAAGTGTTAAAATAAAGTGAAAGAAGGAAAAAGGTTTTAAAATTCATAATTAAAAGAAAAATGAAAGCAAAATATTTTAATTAAATTTTACATGTGTTTGTGTGTATTGAATTTCTTGTTTAGGAGAACGTGTGTATAAAATGCGTGTGTGCATTGCTTGCATGTGCAATAAAAATATTTTAATTGAGACGAAAGCAATTATTAAAAATTTAATATTTAAGAAAAAAATTATTTATAAAAAGGAAAAAAAATTAATTTATTTTTTAAAGAGATTTTAATGTTGTCAATGTTTGTGTGCGAGTAAACTGGAAAAAGAAATAAAATAAATCATATGACATTATTGTGAAATATTTGACATTTCGTTGTTTTCATTTTCATTTTTTTATATATTTTATTTTTTTCTTCTTATAAATTTATTGTCGGTCCTACTGTTTTCTTTATTGTTATAATCGTATAATTGGCAATGTCATCACAGTCAGTCGATTATTATTCATGAATGTACCTACTTAAAGTAGATGCACGTACTTAAATTATGCATTTTGTAATTTTGTGTGTGGATGTATGCGTGTTGAATGGATATATTTATATTATGTTTGTATTTTATACAGGGTATTCTATAATGGAGTTAATGCCTACGAATTTTTATTTTTTTTTTTCATTATCTTTTAATTTTTTGGCTCCGAAATCAGTAATCGACTGCATTATGATACTTGCAGTTGTATATAGCGATTTATAAGTACAGAGTACATATATGTATATAGGAAAATAATATTTTATGAATTACGAGTATAAGCGGCAGTGTTGAAGCGATGCTTTTTGAAAAATAATTTAATATTTAAATATTCTTTTCATTCATGAATTATTTTTTACAAATGACGTGATTGTGTTTTTAAATGTGTAAAATATATCCTATGACGAAGTACATATGATTGTCAATATTGTTGCTTAAAATAATTGTTTATAAAACAGCAATAACTGCATAGCTTTAAGGATATTTGAGAATTAAATTATTAAATTTCTGACAATTTTGATTAACATAAAAATTTATCGGATTCCCTAAGCAAGAAATCTTTAAAAATTTGAGTTTCAATTAAATTCGAAATAAAATTTGCCCCAATCTAGAAAATTTTCGTCAGATTTGAATTTTAATAGATAAATTGATTAAAAAATTTTATTAATACAATTAATAATTAGAGAAATTAATTAATAAAATTAGTTTTTATTTTGTTTTGTTTAAATACGCGTTCAATAAGGTAATTAGGCCCCCTCTTCATTGTAACTATTACAATAAATTTATATTCATTTTCATGAAATCAATTTCGAATATTTTTAAAAAATCTTTCATACTACTTAGGTTGTCATTTATTCCTAAAAAGGCACATAAATATTAATAGGTATTTACCTAATTCTTCAAATATAATTGATTTTTTCTTAAATTAGCTATATGTTTTAAATAGTTTGCCTATACATACATATATACACGTATTTATCTACAAATAAAATAATATTATTTACTTTAAGTATCGATTACTAAAATTAATATCAAAATTGAAAAAAAATTTTCCACATTTTTAGAAATCAATAAAATATGAAAATTTTTAATGCCTAAGTACATATAAAAAAATATTAATTTCTTAATGTTATGGTTGAATTGAAAATAGAACACCATATACTTATAAGAAATTTAATATTCATTTAATATAGAAAGATATATGTATATAATATGTATGTTAGTTTATATTGTACATGTATAAATGTACATATATAAAATCAGGCAATAAATAAATTTTGAATAAATTTTTGAACAATTATTTTGTCATTAAAGAAAACTATAATTTTTCATTTTTATGAAGCAACAGAAGCACATACATGCAGACTATGTTTTGAAAAGATTTTTAGATTTATTAAATTAAATATTCATTAGAATCAAATTCAATTTGAATTAATTTTAATTAAATGAGTGCATGGCATACAAATATTTTATACTTATATAGATGCATACATAAATTATTTATAAAATGAAGTCTGTGTGAAAGTATAGATTCACAAATTTATATTGAAACTTTTATTTTTTATGAAGTTTCTTATACAAAGTTATTCATTTGATGAAACCTGAATAACTTCAAAAGAAAACCCAATATAGATATGTATATAATAGTACCGTTATTAAATAAAATTTAGAAAAACTTGAAGTCAATAAAATTTTACGTAATTAATTCTAATAAAATATTTTTTTTATTGTTTGATTGTGCACTTTATTATTTGTTTCTACCTCTCTGATAGCAGAAAATATTATAAATATTGAGCTTATCAGAACCATGACAGCTAAAAATTTGCATATTATCATTAGTCTGGCTTGAAATTTTTGCTTATTTTACATGATGTATGAGGCTGGAACACAAAGTACGTTATGATCATATTTGGATATTATTATAGGTTTTGGACATTCTTCTGGGTTTGAATACAATAAATCGTAGTGTAGTTCACTATATAGAAAATCTTATATGTATAAAGATTATTGTTGAATATTGTTCAAAATTTTATTTAATAGTAACGCTATTTTAGTAAAGTGGTACACTTCGTGTACTTCATTTAAAATTTGAAACATTCACGGAAAACATTATAAATTCCAAAATTTCTCGATCATGTTCTGCTTCGATGATAAAAGGTATATTTTTTAACCAATTTAATGCACCTTTTTTCCTGAAGTAATTAGTCAGTCATGATTGTTTTACTAAATTGTTTGTTTTAATTCAAAACCTCACTTCTACCACTCCTTTTTTTTGTCTTTTTATAGTAGTTCTCCCTTTATTTTCATTCAACTACATTTTTAATTTATTAAAATATCCTTGTAGAGTGTAGAGACAATAAAAATATTTTTGTATTTTATTTTAAAAAACATGAATTTCAAATTTTTCATTCCAAGATTTGTTTTCTTTATACTTATAGTGTGTTTTTTTACTGTGATGAGGTCAACCAAGAGTTCAAAATTAATTTCTTTTTTGTTTTTATTTTCAATTCTCTATATTCTCTTCGCATTGTAGTATAACACACAATACATACAAATATCTTTTATTTTTCATTGTACTACCGGCCGGCATAATTATTGGCTCAGTCATTTTTACAATTCTACACCACATGGATTAAATTTTTTATTATTATTATTTTATTTTTCAAATAGAATTTTCTTGTTTTCTTAATAGAACTTATATAGGCACTGTTCAAAAGCCATGTATACATGTGTATATGTATATTTAATCTAAAATTTCTTATAATATTATGTAGTGTAGCATACAATCTGCTACTACTTAAGTGTCATTATAAGCCTTTTACTATTTTTATATATAAAAAAAATTACAGTGACATATTTTGAGAAAATTGAATTTTATTGAATTGTACATTATGAGTAGGGCATTATAAGGGGTATTTTGAGTAGGGCTACTACAACTAATGTGTTTTAATAATGAAAAAATTTCATAAAAAAATAGTTAGACACGCTATTTTTATTTTTGTTCTTTCTAATGGTCGCAGACATATTGAATTTATTAATATTTGTGAAATACCTCATGTAAAATAGTTGCAGGTGTTGGTAAATTCACAGTATACAGTAGGTATTGAATGTGACGTATATTTTAAAATAATAACAAAATGAAAACAGAAATGACATAAATTTGCGGTTTTGTAACTGTTTTGAAAATAATAATAAACGATATATGGATTAGTTGGTTATTTGTCAAAAATAATTTTTGTTTACTTTATTAGAAATATGACGGCAAATTTTATTAATAATAAATACTTTGCCTAATATACACAAATATTAAGAAAAAATTTAATGAAATTCAGAACTTGAAAACTATATTGTTAATTTGTTAATCAGTTTTAAGTGAACCTATAATTAAATAATAAAAAAGATTACAACTGAAAACATTTATTTTGTAAAAAATGCCGTCGTGGTTTAAAAAACATTTTAGTTGTTTTCGTCGTGAACAAAGTGATTTGGCTGTGATTTCAAAAAAACGCTCAACAAATTCAAAACGACAATCATCAAAATTTCAACAGGAACATCAAAATCAATATGATTCAACATCATTAGCTGATGTTGACGATAATAAAAATACAATAAAATCAATATCATCATCATTATCACCAGATTCAATTGATGAGAAATTTCGTAATATTCATGAAATTCCAATATCATCACCATCTTCAAAAGAAGAAAAAGAAATAGATTATAATAATGATGGAGATGATGGTGATACATCACATGAAGATGATTCTACTACAAAAAATGTAGGATATATAAAAATCTATACAAATTCTAATTCAAGACGAAAATCATCTGGAACAACAACATCAT
Source organism: Condylostylus longicornis (assembly GCF_029603195.1). Taxonomy (NCBI): domain Eukaryota; kingdom Metazoa; phylum Arthropoda; class Insecta; order Diptera; family Dolichopodidae; genus Condylostylus; species Condylostylus longicornis. The sequence goes on from NW_026577982.1 coordinate 7,059,426, forward strand.
CAATATATCCACCAAGACGACCAATTTTAACATCATCATCATCATCGATACGACGAAAATCACCACGTCGAAAATCACCAAATCGTCGTAAAAATAATACAGAAACATTTTCGAAAAAGAAATCAGCAAATATTGGTAATAATTTAAATAGTCGAAATAGTAGTGGCGCTAGTGGTGGTGATAGCGGTAATAGTAATATTCATAGCAATAAGAATTGTGATGGTAATAAACAAATTAGTGAAAAACGAAAGCAATTAAAATTATTAATACAACAAAATCGTAATAATTCCAATTATGAGAAAAATCTTAATGCAAATCAATTTTTAAATAATAAAAGTGCCAATAATATTAATAATTTTGGTGATAATAATTATAATAATGATATTGAAGATGATGATGATTATGATGATAGTGAAAAAAATGATGGTAAGAAGAAAAAAATGATTAGGTATAATTCTTTTCTGTTCTTGTTTAATTTGAAATTGTTATATTATTCTTAATTATGCAAATTGTAATTAGAAAATTCATGTTACTTATATGCTAAAGGTAGCCGCAAACTATAAAAATTAAAATTTTTATTAATCTGCACTATACATACATATATGTACATTTGTTAAACTCTACTCAAATTTCTCAAACTTCTTTACAGTTGTTCTCTTTCACTTTAGTTTTGACATTTCATATGTAATTCTTTATGACTGCAAATGTCAAATCGGCTCAGTTTATAAAATCAAACTTCATAGTAGAAAGATTGATATCAGAGAGCTCTTCGAAATTAATGAAATTTAAAATTTGTTGAGATTGCCTTCAGTGAGCAATTTATTTTTCATTATGTCGTACAGACCATGCGGTTGAATGTGTCAAGGTTATTTTATCTTTTATTTTTATTGAAATGTAATTCATATAATATTCCGACGGGAATGTGCGGAAAAATGGTTCAATATTAATGCCATCTATTCGTGTGATAAAATTTAATTGTCTTGGATTACTTTTGATTGGGAAAATTAATTAATTGTTGTTTAATAAATTTTTGTTTGAGAAGAGAATTTTCATTAAATATAAATATTTCCTTAATGTCTGCTGATGTCTTGTGCAATGATGATATGTTGAGTACATTAAATTCGGTAAGCTTCCGATTTTCAATAATGAATTTTTCGAATTAAATACTTAGTTACGAAAAAACAAAAGAGAATAAATTGTTTTAAGTAAAAAGTGGAATAACGGAAACAAAAATTGTTTGCTCTACTCTCTTGTACCGTTTTAATATTAAGATTTTTTTTGGGAAAGATTGTAAACGTTTTTTCATTGAAAATTTTTATTCAATAATTATGTAAAATTTTATACTTATACATTCACTTTTATTTCATGATTTTCATGTAATTATAATTGTTTGTTTTACAATTAAAAATTTTTATAATTAAACTTCTTTTTTTTGTGAAAGTCTTTTGAAATTCATTTTTGAAAAATTAATTGCATTTTAATTTTTACAAGTCTTCTCGAATAATTTTTTTTTAAATGAATTTCCTTAAAAAAAATTTTTTTTTTTTATTGTTTTGTTATACTTGTAAAATCGCTGGGAATTTAAATAAATTTTCAATTTTTTTTTTGATATGAATTTATTAAAAATTTCCTTAATTAATTTAATTTAATAGTTTGTGAAAAATCTTTTTGAAATAACTATAATTTTTAATTTCTTTTCATTTTTTTTTTTTTTAGGTCGTGTACATTCAGCTGTTATATCAAAAATAAATAATGATGCTAGATCAATAACAGTTGAATGGTATGAAAGAGGTGAAACCAAAGGTAAAGAAGTTGAATTAGATGCAATTTTAGCTTTGAATCCAAATCTTGTTAAGCAACAAGATCAAGGTTTTCATATTGAAGAAGATGAAATTGAAAATAGAAATAGTAATAACGGTATGGATGGAAGTTTTTTGTCTAGATTACAAAATGCAAAATGTAATGAACCGGAAGCTAAAAAAGTTGCAACAGCACCAAATAATTTAGCTAGGGTAAGTTGTTTTATGTATTATTTTTTTTATCATAAAAAATAAAATTCGATTTATTTGATAGCTTAAATGGAGACAAATTTCTATTTCATATGATTGATAAAAGTGATTAAAATATTACAACAATTTTCAGAAAACATTCAATATTTATACTGCTACTTTGTATTTTGTTAAATTACGGAAAGTCAAACAAAGTATTGTTTGGACATTAGCAAGTAGTAAAAATGTCATCAGAATGTAATTTTTTTCATTAACGGAATTAAAATAAACATTAAGAATAATTTTTTTTACAAAAGATTAATTCTAAATCGATTCTTTTCTCGAAGAAATTCTATTGCTAACCTAATCGATATTTTTGTGTAAAATGATCAAAATCAGTCATTATACCGTTTACTCTTATAGAGAAATACTGCTAATTTTCGAAATTTGCTGATATATTTTGTAGAAGTTATTGAAATCTTTACAATGACATTTTCAAATATAATCGATTTTTCGCATACAATAATCGGTTATTTTTACAAAATTTATATATGCTTGCGAATTTCAAGCTTGTTCATTTCTATTACAGTAAAATTGTATACGCTGAGGCGTATGTATAATTGTTTAGTTTATTAAACAAATTTATTATGAAGATTAGACACAATTTGTCATTGAAATAGAAATTCACCATAGAAATTTTCCACTAATAAGCCATCAAATTAAATATTTTTTTTTTTTTTACTTAAAACGACAAAATTACTTCATCGTTAATATTATGTTTTTTAATTAAAACATTTTTTTAAACATTACCAACGTTTTATATAACAAATAAAATTGAACAATAAATTAATAAAGAAAAAAATACTGACTAAAATCAGTGGCAGAAGAAAAAAAAAAAAACATCAACAAAAATTCGAAATTATTAAAACTGTTTTTCTCCTTTTTTTTTTTGTTGTTGTTTTCCGTATCAATTTTTCTGTTAATCAACCCCATTAATTATCAAACCAAAAGAGAAAAAAATACAAACAAAATACCAAAACCATTCATTTCAAATGTTTTCTTCATTCAATTCTAAAAATAAAAGTTTTGCCAAGCTTTTAGTTTTATTAGATTTTTTTTTTTCGTTCGATAGCTTTTTTTTTTCTGTTTGGTGATTGCTGCGGCAGAAAATTTCTTTTCTTAATTTTTTTTTAAAAAATATTTTATGACGAGATTTTCTTGCTGTTCCTTAAAAAATATTTTTCTACTTTATTTTTTCTCTTTTATATTTTCTTTGTATATGAATTTAAAAAAAAAAAATTTTTTTTTCTTCTAAATTTTTTAATAAAATTCATTCAATTTTAAAATTCAATTTTAAAATTAAATACAGGAAAAAAAAAAATTTCAAAAATTTTGTTACAATTTTTCGTTTTACTGCTATTGATTTGAATTTCTAACACTATAAAGGAAGTTTCAAGTAGGTTTTTTATTGTCGGCACTTTGAAGTTTTCAACAACCTAATCATAAATTAAAAGAGCCAGAAATGAAAAAAATAGAAAGAAATGTGCAAAATGTTTGCTGAAAAGAAAAAAAAAATATTTTGGAGTGGGTACTTCAATTTCAAATTAAATTTTTGCAATGAAAAAAAAAAAAATGTTTTCTATATTGCATTGCGCGTTTCTTAAATATTTTTATGAGTGTATGTGCAGTTTTTTATGTATATAAAATAATCTGCCCTTTTGACTTTTAACATTTATATCAAATGCAGTTGTTCCTCAATATTCTACATTCTAAATATAATATGTCGTTCACTTATATGGTATGTGGCCGTAAGTTAGGGCCAGCTATTGGATATGTTTTCATATTATGAGTAGTTTCTGATACATGATGATCCTCTAAAAATAAAGAAAATTAGTTAATTTATTGCACATGCCATAGTTTAACAGAAAACAAAAGTCGCATATGCACTTATGTATGTCGAGGGATAACTGTCTACATAAGCATTTCAATTTCGTATTACAAGAATTTTTAACAATACAATTAAACGAGCAAAATATTCAATTAAAACTGGAACCAACCAAATGGAACTAAATTATTAAATTTGAAATAAAATTTTCTGAAAATAGTTTTTCATATTTACATACATATGTATATATTCGATAAATATAACGTAAGATTATTAAACATTTTTATTTTGTTAACGTCAAAAACTTCCTTTTCGTTAAAAAATTGATTCTTTAAAATTTAATTTTTTCTCCATAATGTAGATGGCAGTAAATATCAGCAATTATTACTTTCATTGGTTTGATATTATTTTGATTTTCATCCAAATATAAATCTAGGTGTACTAACTGTAAAAAATTACAAAAAAAATAAGTAAATATACAATAAAAATTCACAATTGAATTTAAAAATAAAATTTTTCGAAAATTTTTAATATAATATATAAGTACTAATAATAATTCCTTTAAATTAAGATTTCATTAAAAATTAAATTAAATTTTAAAAATAAATTGTAATTAAAAATCACTTTATTAAAATCATAATTATACAAAGCATAATATTCATATAAATAATAAAATAATAATTGTAATCATAATTTGCATAAATGTCTAGTTGATACAACATTCTTCATTGGATGATTATCCATCGGGAAATGAAGATGATAAAAATGTAGGTACCCAATTATTTAATATAACAACTATATTAAAAAAAAAAACCAGCACTTAATTAATTATTTTAATTGGAACAAATTCATAAAAAAAAAATAATTTTGCTAGGTTAAATTTACAATATTATTTTGATAAAAATTAATATTATTAAAATCACAAAACGTTTATTATTAAATAAACAAACTAAAAACATTTACAATTCAATTAAAAATAACATAAAAATTTTTATTGACAACAATTCAAATTAATATTCACAATAATTGCTTGATAACATTCATTTTAAATGATATTAACACAAAAACCAAAAAAGTACTGTAATTAAAAAACTTAGTACAAGTATAATTTTTTAGTACAAAAGTAATTAGATTTAGAACTCAAATTAATTTGAAATTTAATTTAATAATTTTTTTTCTTTTCGTACAAAGTAAATAATAGTTGCAATAATTTTTTTTTATACACAAATACAAGAAATATAAATACTTATAAAAAAAGCAATTTTGCAAAATTATAATTTTGTTATTTCGATATTTTTTTTTCTTTAAAATTTAAGTGCTAACATTTTAAAGATTTTTGTTCCTTTAAGATTGTGAATGAATTTTTGAAATGGAATTTCAAAACAGAGGCTATGTTATATTATGTCAGTCTTTTACTTTACCGTGAACAGTTTATAGCAACACGAGAAATCGATTTTAGTTCAATTACAATTTTACTTCACTAAAATTGTCAAAATATATTTCGGAAATCGATTGAGAATTCGATCGCCAATAAATTGGCTTTTTTTTCGACAGAAAATTAGTTCATAATACATTTCTAAGTTTTGCAGCTGTTCCATTTTTATTTCCTATTGACTCTGTACCGAATATTTTTTACTACTGCTATGGAGGTCAATTTTTCTATTATGTCGGATTATTTATTTTCGATTATTTAATTTTCAACACAACCAATTACTCAATTGATTTACCTGTCACATTCATTTATTAATCGATTAATTCCTGAATCGGTTTTTAATACGAATTGAATGATTTTGTTAATTATTTGGCTAATATATTTTACTAAAATTCCACTGTCAAATCCAATTACCACTATAATTGTATAAATTATAAAAACTACTGAATAAGTTTTAAAAAATTGCCTTAATTCACAATAATTTCAATAAGCTTAAATTGATTAAATTTAAAAAGGAAACATAACCTAACTATTTGATTTTATAAATCAATATATACGATTACATTGTATTTTATTGATTGATTAACTTTTTTTTTTTCTCAGTTGCCATTTTATTTGCCATCTTTGTATAAGAGAACATAGATAGAACTTCCATACATACTTAAATCGGCATGTTCGTATTTAAGTAAATATCAGAATGGGAATGAATACATAGAATATATTAACTTTTGGAATTTTTGTTCCAAATTCAAGAGAAGGAAATAAATTTAATACAAAAAGAAAAAAAAACAAAATCTAATTCTTGTTAATTATAAAATTTATTTGAAATAACAATAATTGGTTGCCATAGATAACGGGGGTATAGTTTGAATTAAGCAGAGGTAGTAAATTTTTACAGTGCTATAGCATGTTGTGTAATCGAAAAATTTATAAGTTTGATTATCAGAACTTAAACTAATAAAGGAAATAAAACTATTATAGAAATAAATTTTGTTTATCAAAATTGTAAAAAAACCTGACAATCCGGAAAGTGCAAAATGTTTTTTTTTTATTAAGTTTTGCATATCGGGTTTGATAAAATATTTCACGTACGTGAAGTAAAATTTCCGTCCGGTTAATTATTGAACTTTCTTGAGGTATTGGCGCAAGAACACTTGCATTCGCTCGGTAAATCAAATATTAACACAAAATTCTGATCTATTGTCAAAAAAAGGAAATTGTTGGAAAATTTAGAAAAAAGAAATGTTTACCTACCCCTGCACATATGTGGGTAAAACTACAAAAAAAAAAACTTGTTATCCTTTCTCTCTGACTGTCGTTACTGTAGTGAACTCACCGCATTTAGCAACAACAAATAAACAATCTTCAAAAATATATTTTAGGAAAATACAGTTGATAAGAAGAGTAGTAGTACGTCATTTAGTTCATGGTATTTTGACCTCTTGGAAAATTTTACCACAATAATTTCATAAAAGGGTTGTTAAAAGAAGTTGTTTCTATTTAATCAATTTAATAGTTAAAAAAAATATATTTTATTAAAAATGTTCACAATGTATTTTTTATTTCAACCTCCAATGGTAAGTTTAAATTATTTTTTTTTAATATTATTTTTAAATTTTCTCACAAAATTGTTATAATTTCTTTCACAAAATATTTTTATAAAAGTGTACAAAATTTTTTTTTTGATTTATAATATTAATTATAATAGTGATGTATATATGCAAATGTTAGGTTATGTGTTGAAAAAGAAAAGTAAGGTAATCATTAGGTCAGACACGTTGTTGTAGAAAATTACTAGGTTAAAAGAATTTAAGGGTGTGTCAGTTAGGGAAATTTTTTAAACAAAAATTTAATTTATGAATAAATTGTGAATATGTGTAAAATTATACTAAAAAACAATTATTATTATCTAATAAATATTTTAGATCTCATTCACAAACTTTAATATAAATATATTTATATTGCAATATCAAGTTGACATTATTTATAGCAGTGTTCACACATGCTATATACTCTCAAGAGTTTATTTTGGTGCTCTCGTACACATAGCGGTGCTGAGTAATTGTCGTATACTCGTATACAATAATAATGTCAATTATTGACGTTTATGTTATTATTATTTAAATGCATCTAAGAGGGCAAACAATAAATTTTCAAAATTATAAAGTAAAAATTGTGAAAATTTATAAAAATATACTCAAAATTTAATTTTCAGTAAATACTTGAAATTAAGTATTTTTAATTTAATAATCAATATAAATAAACTACTAAAAGTTAATGAATGCGATCTAAATATTATATGTATATATATATATATGTGTATATAGGATCCGTCTCAATCATCAATTGATGAGGAAGATGAAAATGATGTTGATGATGATGAAGAAGATTATATTGATGATCCAGATGATTTAGAACAAATGCGTAGCAGTGCTGGTGGACAATCTATAACTGCTAATAGTAGTACTGGAACAACAGGAGGCGGTGGCAATAATGGTGGCGGTGGTAATACTTTACCAATACGTCAAACATCTGCAAAATCTTCAGTGGTACAAAAACAAAAATTAAAGATTGTGTTTTTTTTCTAAATTTTTTTTTATTTAATATAAAGGGTGATTTTTTTTTGCTATTTGGTTTTTCATGACTTTATTTGATGCTTTATGCAGGACTTGTTACAATTTTTTGGGTAATATATCATTATATGAGGAGACTGACGTCCGGACTGTGTATCGAAATTATGGGATTAGACGTCTTTAGATTCTTTGGGGTGTGTGTGACATTACTTTGTTCATATCGACCCCTACACCTTTGGAAAAAAATTAGATGAAGTTATACTTATAAAAATTACTTGCAATTTGCCGTTATTTCTGTATTTTTGTTGAGATTTAAAAACTAAAAGATTCAAAAATCACCCTATTTATAATTGCCTTGCGATTTACAAAATTAATAGATATATAAATAGATATATAAAAATATGTATAGTCCCCATGTATTATATAAAATTATAAACTATGTTATTAAATATTTATTTTATTTTTTCTATTATTTTTAAGTTCAAAACTATATTCTTATAACATTCTCTAAATATATTCTTAGATGTGTTCATATTTATCCAATGTGTTAATGAAATTTTTATATATAGTATGTGTGATATGGAATATATAGAATTATGTGAAAAGGTTGATTTTTTTTTTCTGAATATAAATAAATAAACACACGGTCTTATACAATTTATTTATATTTTTATTATTATTTTATTACATATTATTAGACATATGAACAAATAGTATTTATATTGTATAAGGAAATCGAAAACATTAAAAATTACAAGTATATTGAATGTATTTTTATATTTGAATTAAATATTGTAAACTATACAATAAATAGTATATAATTAGTAATAAAATACTTAAATAGATGTCAATTATATATTTTTAAATTTTTAGAAGTCAAAACAATAACATTATAGTATTTCAATTTAATATTATGTGACATTTATTATGTCAAATGTCATTATTAATTTCTATATAACTTTAATTGAAAGCATAGAAAATTTTACATTTTCCATAGAAGCTTTTTGGTTTACCATTATTATGACATATATGGATGACATTTTTGTGGTTTATTTGAAAATAGAAAATTTCAATTTCCTTATTTATTTTAAATAAGCAATTTAGTACGTAATTGATTAAATGACGTATTATTGAAATGGTCATTTGTATTTAACAGTTATTTAACTTTAAATATAGGAAGTTTTAATGTACAATAAATAAAAATACAAATGTCAGTTTCTGTAGAAATCATTTAATTTGATTTTTAGTTAAAAAAAAAAGAAATAATGTTTTGAATTAATTTTTTAATTATTTTGTTAAATTATTAAATATTGCCCTTTTATTAAAGTACATACATATGTACTTTAATAAATGACATAAAGAGACAATCATTAATTAGAATGGTTTTAGAGGAGTCTAAAAAACAGTAACCATCGAAAAGGTAACTAATACTTAAATGGTTTCGTAGGCTCTTGTGCCTAATATATAAAAATATATGTATATAAAAATTAAATCTTTCACTTTAGATTATGAAATATTTTGACATTGACAAATTATTAAAAATATTGCTGTCAACAAAAAATACATTCAATATATTTTATTTGATTTTTAATGATTTTATTAGATTATATAGTTTATTGACGGAATGAGGTAGGGATTTTAAATTTCTATATATAAAGTTTATTAAAGGTTGTTTTTCTCTTAATTTAATATTTATTTATAATAGCAAGTTTGGTGATTATTTTTTATAATGAATTTGTGTGTTACAAAATTATTTAGATGATAAATTTTATAATATTGTAAATTTTATAATATGTATAGGAAATATTAAATATAAGTATTTTATTGATAGCTTGTATTAAGCTATTGTTGTTGCTACTGCTGTTGTTACTCTTTATTTTTCCGTTAATTTTAATTTTGCACAAGCAATAAATTTTTTCGTATATATTGTGGCTGAATTTAATTTTCAATATTATGCATTAAAAACTTACTACTGTTTGTACAGAAAATAAATTTATGGTTTTCTAAAAGCATTTTTTTTTTAATATTTTAATTTTATCGCAATTTATTTTTTTTTTATTTTAATTTGCAAAGCACTTGGACACAATTCACTTATTTTAATTCGACGTTTTTTTTTTTTTTTTAAAAATGTTGATTTCTAAAAAAAATGAAATATTATAAATAAATTTTTAATTTTTTGTTATTACAATGGCCAAAAGCAATTAATATTTAACGATTGCATATTGAGTCTAAAGTATTAAAATTTAATTTAATTGCATAATTATAGGCTGCTTCTATGAAATAATCGTTTATTTTTACATTATAAAATTAATGCTCAAAATAGCTAAACAACCCGGCTTCGATTACAACTGTAATAAATAAAATAAATGGCTAATTATTAATTAGTAAATATAATTTAATACTTTAGCTCAATTTAATTTACAACATTGTATAACTTATGGCTTAAATTTTATTTTGCATTTTAATTATATGCATTTTATAAATTTTTGTGATTATTTATAGATGAAAAATTCACATTCACTATAGCAATTTCACTATAGCAATATCACTAGAATACAAAAACAAAAAAATCATAAAAATTTAATTTGTATATATACACAAAACAAAAAGTAAAAGTTCGAATCTCTTGAAAAATAATGAAATCTTGGAAAAATGGCGTTTTATGACTCAATGTCATATGATTGACCAAAAACAAATTAATTTTTCTATTCAAATTTGTAAAATGTACTAATTTCATTTTTTTGCGTTCTATCAATATGAAGAAAGTATAAAGAATTAGAAGGAAGCATTTTGGACTTCCGATTGCAAAACTTACTGCAAATTTCGAAAATCAAAGTAATGACATCTGTCGAAAAATATATTTACAACTATCTCTCAACTACTCTTTTACTTGTACTAATTTAATAATGCAAACTTATTCCAATGTAATGGAAGATGATAGCAGTGTCATACGCGCTTAAAAAGAGCTGTTACATTAAATGACATTTCTTATCATATTTCTCTTCTTCAATATTAATTAACGCAATTTTTAAACAAACCAAAGCCGTTTTATTAATCAATGTAATTTGTAAAAGAAAGAGATTTGGAACATTTTATTTTCTCTAATTCAATATTGTATAACAGTTTTTATTTTGTATTATACACATTAATATTACATATAATATATGTTGTTGTTATTATTGTTATCTCTTACATCAATGTTTTTTTTTTTTATTATAATGTGTTTTTTTTTCTCTTATTTATACATTAATAGTAATTATTTTTACTATAAAATATTTCAGAATCCTACACATGGTGCTATTAGAGTTATGAACAGATTGAATAACACTCAAAATGGTAAGTCTTATATAATTCATTTTAAATATCTACATATAAATTATCTATTGTTATTATTTTGAAAAAAAAAAAAACAAGAAGAGAATTTTAATTTAATTTCCATTTTGGATGCTAAAATAAAATTGATGATTAATATAATAAGTTATACATGTTATTAATATGATGACAATAATTAAGCGCACACAATTGGTTTAATCGAAACAATTGTGAATCACTCTCATTTATTACAACAAAAATTTTAATTAGTAAACAGAAAAAATAAAAAGTAAACAATTAAACAAGTGAAATTCATTTAATTTTTTATTAAATTCTATAGACGCCACCTACATTGTCATTATAATATTGTTTATTACTATGACTTACAGTGTGTAGTATATAGATCCGAAAAAAATGTTGACGTTTAGGTACAGTTTAAATGTTGACATATTTAAACATACCAGTTTAAAACCAATTTAACTTTTAAACTAAAATCCGGAGTACTTGTGGATAATACCGCATACCACTTCAAATGATTCGTCCAAGAGAATATGGGCGACAAATTTGAATAATTTCGAACACGACTACCAGAATTTCAATTACTTTTTGATAAAATTCAGTTAAATTTTGAAGTACACTGTATATAAGCATTTTTTGATTACATAATTTTTATGTACAAATATATTTTTACAAAATTTTCTATTTTTTAAAACGTGATCAATTTATTTTATTAAATAATAAAAAATTAAATGAATTTTTTGTTTGAGATGACTTTTCCTAGGTCAATTGTACAGAATTGTTCAATTTACTAAATAAGATATTTATAGTCATTAATAAAACAACAATTACATTAACAAAAATAATGTAATTGTAATCTCGAGAACTATTTATATGTGTTAATAGCGTGCGTATGTGTTGTGTTCAGACTTTGTACATTGTAAATCATTTGAAATGACACAATTTTTTTTATAGTTATTTCATTTTTATTTTATTTTAAATAATGAAAAATTTTCAAAAATGGTAAAATAAAAAATAAATTAAAATAAATTTATAAAAAAAACAACTTTTAATTTTTTTTTTCCATATATTTCTTAACAAAAATTAAGATTAAGGAAATAGAGAAAAATGTTTTGAGAAAATTTAATTCTAACGGAATTTAATGTCAAAATATATGTGTTCTGATCATGAGTATTGCATGTTTGTTCATATTTTAATTTAAATTTTTTAGTTCAATGCAAGATTATACGCGAATGTATAGTGTTTTTTTTTATTAACTTGAATCTAACACGATTCTTCTTAAATTAACAATAATTATGTTGACTCTATAATGACGGACGACATTGTTTTATTTAGTTTCTTTTTTTAGTAATAATTGTAATGTGAGAAAAAAACGATGTATTTAATTTTATTACACTGCTTTTTAAAATAACTTTTTATTATCCAACATAAAAAGCGTGTATTTTTAATGCACGAAATTTTATTTTAATATTTAACCCATTAATTGCAGTTGTGCGATTGAAGATATTGCAATGAAATGTGAACATACATACATATGTTGTATGTCATTCTAAAACATTGGTTGTCAAATATTTATTGACATAGAAAATTTGAAATATGTCATTAATTTATGTCATAAAATACACAATTACTATTGGTAGTCTTACATTTTATTTATACCCGCACCGTTACCGTTTATAACGCTAAGAAATAATGGTCTGAGATATAGACTCAAGTGTATGTCTTTTAACTTTTTGTGGTGTAGAATGAAATATTCGTAGTTAGTAATAAAATGGGTAAAAAAATAGAAGATATTAAGCGTATATAGAGAAAAATCCTTTAAAAATCTTTAAAAAAAATTCCTAAAGACTTAAAAATCTTTTAACGGAAGGATATCCATTAAAGTGAAAAAAAAAACTAATAAAAACAAAAAATTGTAGGGATTCTACATAGTAAAATGAAAAAAGCAATGCAAAGGTTTTAGAAGTTGGAAGAGAAAAATCAATTTTATTTTGTAATATTTTATATACCGGTATGCTTTCTAATTTCTATTATGTTGCTAGGTCTTAGATGCTTTCATTGTATTTTGTAATATTTTCTCTTCATTGTACTTTATATTGCCGTCAACCATATAAGAGCACTCCTAATATTTTGTATGTTGGAATCAGTGTTGTCGTTTGTGTGGTAATGTAATTGCAATTTAATCAAATATTTCCACATTTTGATAACGTTAAAATGAGAGAATGACTTACAATGCAATAATGCTCTCATTTTTATAATTGAACAGTCTTTGGATTCCACATAATGACGTATTCTGCAGATTCAACTGGAAGTGTATTAAGAATAGTAAAACACTTACCGTGAGATTTGTTTTTGAAATGTGATTTAATTTTCTTCTTTATGAAATATTCAAAACAAAATATTAACCAATTTTTTTTTTTAATTTATCCTTCACATTTTGTTGTTATGGCTCGGTCATCAACAAAGAACACAAAATTTTGTTATTTTATGCACTTTATAGAACAATATTGTAATTAAAAGCTAAATCCAATTGTGTGTGTGTAGAGCTTTCTTTTTCTTTAAATTTATTCTTTGTATGCTCTTTTCTTATTCTGTAATAAAAACTAATTCCTCCTACACACATATGTATATATGTTCTCTTTTAATTTATCTAAAATTATGAACTTTTAAAATATGTTTTAAAATTTTATAATAACTCTTTTAACATGAATTTTTATAATTTCAAGAATTCTAGTCATTATACATAAAATATTCATTAAAATTTTAATTTATGTATTTTTAACATATTTTACAAGATTCTGACAACACTGATTTTAATGTGTGTAAAATGCATATAGAAAGAGAGAAAAAAAAATATTTTTGTATTGTGCTTAGGTGTGATAGGGATGCTTTTTTCTTGTTTTTTTTTTTATCTAAACGTTATTCAATCCTCCTCCTACATAAATTGTAATTACAAAAAAGGATATTAAAATATTCTTGACTATGTGTATATGTACTTAAAAATGCTTTCATAACTAGGTAAAAAATTCTCTACGTAAAATATTAAAATTTTAATATTTTAAAGAAAATAATAAATTTAAAAGGAGAAAAGAAATTTTATATAAAATTTTGAGTAGGTTGAGATTTTTTGCTTCTCAATTTTCATTTTTTATATAAAAAAATTATAATAAATGAGTATTTTAAACTTTAACAAAATTAAGTCATTAATTTTTTTTTTTACAATCACAGTTTGATTGTGTTTTGATCCTAATTCTGAGAATGTTTCTGAAAAGTACGTAGGCTTTATTTTGTTTAATTAGTGATTTTGAGTGCATTTTTTTTTTCTCTGTGCAAATGTCAAATGTCTCTAATATTAAAATCAGAGCGTGTTTTGATTGCCATAAAATTTATTATAAATATTTTTAATCATATTTTAAAAATTTTCTGAAAAATTAAGTATAAAAGATTTAAAATAACGTTAAATTACTACCTAAGTAAAAAATTAACATCAACAACAGTTTGAGTGCATGCAGTGCACTGAGAAAATAAGTCCATTTATTTATTTTGACACAATAGGCACAATATTGTCAATCAGTCATTCCTAAAAACTAAATTAAAATTATATTATTTATACAGTATTGAATAGTTCATCGATTCATTTTTTTTTTTGGAAAAATTAATGTTTCTTAAATTTAATTTAATAAATTTGACATTTTCAATTGACGTTAAGAGGAATTTTTAATCTTTTTTTTAAGCGTAATGTGTAATAACATGTAATATTTAATGTCTAATAAATAATATAATTTACAAAAATTCAGATTATCAATCAAATTAATTTATTAAATTGATTTAGAAAAAAAAAGTAATTCTTATGTAATTTAATAAAAAAATATTTTGTCAAAGAGACGATGACCTATAACAAGTGAATTTACTGCCCCTTTTTCTATTTGTCACAATTAATATCTTAAGGGTTGGTAATATTGAAGTTACATTATAGAATTTGTCATTTAATAAAATTGTAAGAGTTCATCACACTTTACACATACAAAATTTCAACTCTGTCCATATCTTAGAATATATATTTTTGATGTTGCTGATAACCCATGCTCAAGTTTTGTTTGATATGTTGTTGATCAAAGTTCAAAATTATAAGAGAATATAAATGAATAAATTTGAACAATACATTCTAAATGTTAAATCGCTTTTATTGTTATTCTCAAAAATCTGTAACTCAGATCATCCGCTTAGGAAGCGGTACGTCATTGGTAACGGGACAATTTCGAGGAAAAAAATTTTTTAATTTTTTTCTACCCTGACTGCTACGTGATTCTTCTATTCTTCAATTGTATGAAAATCTTTTTCTCATTATTTTTTTGCGTAAGAAAATATAAATTACTTGATTTTGTACAAGGGATAAGAAATAGTGTTACCACATCAAATAAACAAAGAATTTTTCCAAAAATTAATTAAAATGCATTAAAAAATCCCTAGAATGTACCCAATTAAATTAATGATTTAACATTTTCCCAAGAAATTCCGATAACTTTAATCATTCTGTCTTATTATAATAATTAATTTATTAAAGCCTTTAGATCAATTTTATTAAAACATAATCAGGCATGATGAGAATAAGAAAAAGAGCCAAAAAATTTCTTTTTTAAAATCCAAAAAAAAAAAAATCGGACACGCCAAACTCTTCCTTATATTTCTTTCCCTACATAGTAAATTTATTAATTAATTAGATTTTCATTATCCTTTCCACAGAGTACCCACCATCCCATCGTTTACTTTTACAATAACTAATGATGTAAGGAGAACAAGGGATTAGAAAATAAAAGAAAAAAGTTTTTCTTTTATTTTTAATGAATTAATAAAATTCGACATTGACCTTCAATAATTCAAAGAAATATTATCCTTTTGTATTCATGTAATAATATTTTTTATATGCCGCTTTTTAACCATTTCTCTATTTCTATGCCTTTTTTTAATAGACTGAGTAAGTGATTTGATTTCTATACATTTTAATTGCAACAAATAAATAAATTGTAAATTTTTAATAGTTTGAGTTAAAATTCGAATTTAGAAATGGAATTTACATTCCTTTTATAAAATTAAAATCAAAGTTAATTTAAAAAAAAAAAATCACAGAGTAAGAGGACACGCTTAAAACAGAGAACATATTTTGATTGCTAATTTACACACTGCCGTCTGCTTTTTATGTTAAAATATCATATTATCTATAATAAGCCTTGAATTTTTTTTATTAACAAGTTTAAGGACGGTCCTTAAAAAATATTACATTAATATTTTTTTTTACAATTTTTAAAATCCAACAGTGAAGTCAGTTTAAAATTGGGTGGTCAAATTCATTATGAACTAATTTTTCAAGTCATTACACCTTGGAAGTGTTGCAAAATCAGAGTCAGGCTCGAAAATTCAAATGCATAGCGGTGTAAGTTGTATGTCGAGCCAGTATCGAATTCGAAGTGTGGAGGAGAACATTCGAACTCTAGGTCAGTAGTGAAATAGTAAGGACAGTTAAAATTGGAATATAAAGTTTAATATCCGAAATTTCGCTATCTGTGAGTCAGAAAATCAATAAAATTGGAATTCGGGATCGAAATCAGAATTTCAAACTTTTCATAGTAACGATTTACATATTCAAAAAAGTTGGGAGTAGAGTATTGCCTCGAACTTTTTCATTGTGATATTTTTTTATTACAATTTTGATTGCCTGCCAATTGCTGTCTTGAATTAAAAATAGCAAAATTCTACTGTACTCTTTATTTCATATTATTGATTATATAAAAATTTATGTAACATCAAGCTAAAAATAAAAGTTCACCATAATTTTTATAAAAACTTTGGTAGCACACAATATGGAAAAATATTTTCTACAAATTGTTTTTTTAACAACTTTTCCAGTGGACTATAACATCAAGGTCAAGAGTTCTTATATAAAACTGTAGGATCTGATATCCTTAATAAATTCTATAATCATTTATTTTATTTTTCTATTTTAATATAATCTGGCTATGTAATTAACTGTATGCAAATATATACATAAAATATTAATGTTTATGTGTTTTAAAATGTAACTTAATTTCGTTTTATAATTTATTAACGCTTTCTTCCCCCCTAAAGAATTTTCTTAATCTACACTAAAATGCCACAACCGGAATAATGTAATATTTTAAGGTGTTCATTACAAAGGAAATGAAACAGTCACCATTTCGATATTAATGTGATTTTTTGAAACAAAAAAAAAAGAAACGAGGAAAATAAGTGTGGCCGTTTTGACAAATTATGACATAATTTTTCGAACATACCGCTAGCGGAATACAAGAATACGACTGGTCGCCGAATGATAAGCATAAAGTCTCAAGATTTTAGAAGCCGATTGACGGATTGATTTGAACTTATACCAAAGGTTTTGATTTAAGTAAATTGATAGTTGTGTTGTCATATGGTAGGTGCATTGCAAAAATCTGTTGAAATCACATTTCGCCCCTTTTTCTAATGTTTATCAAATTTCAAAACAAAAAATTGATCATGGTGCGGTAGCGCTGCCTTTTGAACATTGAGCGAACTCCAACCTCATTTTTGAGAAAAATTATAACAGATAATAAGATCATTACTTGGTTTACACAAGCTAAAGCGAAAATGGGCTTAATGGCTGTGTACAGTTTTACAAAGATTAACTTTATAAATATCCAGCGATTTCCAAAACCAGTTTGATTATCTCTAATCTATACATAGATTATTACTGGAGTATGATGATCATAAATGTGACAATCAGTTTCGCGTTTAACCTTTTCGTAAATAATTTCCATTAAAATGTTTTACAAAACGGCATACTTTTCTTTTCAAGTATATCACTTTAACATATTTATTAAAATCAAAAATTATATTTTCTGTCTTTTAGTTTTGAAATATAAAAGTTTATGAAAATAAAACACAGAAATAAAATTTTAAGGACTATGGAAAATCCATGTTTTTATGACCACATGAAAAAATTGGAAATATGGAAATAATTTTTGTGTTTGGCGCTTTTTTTTTGCTTTTTATAGGTAAATGGTTACCAGGGTACCCATACTTTGGCCATTGGAAAAATATATTCATGTTGTAGACTTTCAAGTTTAATTGAACAACGAATAAAATGTACAACATATTCGTTTTTTCAATCTCTATAATTAAATGAATATTCGAAAAAAAATTCGAAACAAGTAATTGTAGCGTACCCACACACTTATATACATACACAAAATATAATTTGATTTGCGTGTTGTTGAAAAAAATTTTTTTTCCATTTACCTAACTTCCTTTTTCGTGTAGTTTTTTTTCGAATGTGTTTGGTTTTTCTGATTTTCCTAAGGTATTAGATAATTATTAGATAATTTCTATTTAGTTTTAGGTGAAAGGAAAAAAAAAGCAGCGAATTAAAAAAGCATATGGACTTTTATTTTTAATTTTACGAATTTTTATCACGTGAAAGGATTAAAAGGGTTAGAAAGAAATGAAAATACCATAAGTTACCATAACACATTTATGCCGTTCACTTGTATTTTTTTGTGTATTGTGGGGACAGTATATTGTTTATTTGATTTTAATTTAATTGTAGTGTTCGTTCTTTTAAAAGTTCAAATAAAAAATTGTGTATAATATTTAATTGATAAAAAAAAAAAATAATTTACGCCTGAATTTATGCAATTATTGTACAATATATTAAGTTGAATAATTTTTCAAAATTGTACTAATTAAATAATTTCAATGTTTTCATGATAAAAAGAAAAAAAAAATTAAAAAAAAAGAATGAAGTAAAAATTAAAAAATTTAATCAATTTTAAAGTGAAAAATTATGAGACCTGCCGTCGTCTCTTTTCCATTATTTTGATAATTAGTGTCATTTATTTTTATAGGTAATGTGAAAAATATAATGGCAAAAACAGAACCAAAGCGGTGAACGACAACGGCGAATGATATGCGTTGAACGCCGGAACGGCGAAATCATCTTTTTAGTACTTTACATATAATGTCAAAAAAAAGTTGCCAGTGGTAAAATAGGAATTTAGTCTATTTTACCGCCGGCACCGCGTCGGGAATCTCGCTTGATTCTGGGCACTCCAATTTAAATATGTGTATTTCACATCAATTTTAACTTTTCGTCGCACAAAATCGCTCTTGTTCTATTTTCAACTTAAACATGTGGTGCAACAGATACTTTGCAAATTTTTTAATTTATTGAAAAATAATTAATTAAAAAATAATAAAACTAAAAGTGGTTGATGCAATAAGAGCCTAGATCAATAATATTTTAATTAATTATATTTTCATATGTTATTCTGGTATATTTTTTGAAATTAATTATACTTAACACTCACGTATTTACATATATATTTCTTAGTCGAATCAAATAAATTTTAACAAAAATTACGATGATGTCAACTGATCTGAACTGATCTCAATGCATCTTAGTCAACATTTTATGTTTGAATATAATTCTAAATTATTGTAATTACCAAAAATAGCTCAATTGATTGAAAAAAAATCAAGTTTTACAATAAAAAATTCAACTACTTTCTAATATTAAATTTGTTGATTTAAAACTTTTTTATTGAATTGTCATTAATAAAATAAAATTAAAATTCAATTTTTGTGTACTTAAGGTCATTTTTTCAAGATAACAATTTTTATAATAGCATAAAAAAAAAATTGATGAAAGAAAAACCTTGAATCAATGCGAATTATATACGAATTAAGGATAGAAGGTTAATATACGTATATAATTTTATTTTTATTAAAAAAAATAGTTTATTCAACAAGGAAATAAAAATTTTCTATACATACTCGTACGTATGTAAATAAATACAAACATAGATTTTAATATTGTCCTTGAATTGCTATCAACCATTTTTATTATTTATTTATTAAAAAGTTCGACAATTTACTTATTTGCTTTTCAATAAAAGGAAAACTTTTTTAATTTTTCATTTAAATTTTTATTAATTTGATTATTTTCGAATATCGAATATATACGTACATGAATGCATAAAAATATAAGAGTTTTAAGAGTGCGTTCTGAAATTTTCAATGAGCATTTTGCGATTAGCGACAATTTACGGTTTTGTAGAAACACTGCTAAAAGTGTTAATTTTATTTTGTTAATATTAGTTTCAAGAAAATTATTATTTCGCTTTATTTATTGAATGGAACTTAAAAATGTCAAATTTTATTATACTACAAATGTTATACAAAATCCATTTTTTTCTCAATATTATTAACATCGGATATCAGTACCGAAAAATAGGGTGCAAATTTTTTATACTAAAATATTTTTAATCAAAAAATAAAGGCTTAATTGAGATCGAACTGTATATTCAGTTAAATTAAACTAAATTCGGATTATATTACCAAAATATAATAATGTAAATACCAGCTGTTATTGACATTTAACTGTCATACATTTTGTAAATGCGAAATTGTTGTAAAATTGCAGATATAAATTCAGTATTGATTATGTGTGATTTTTAAATTTTTTCTAAAAAAAAAATACGCAAGCAAAAAGTCTATATAGAATTTTACAATTCATTGTCAAAAGTACATAGATACATACGAGTATAAATGTAAAGGTTAAATATAATAACTGTCATTTGTGTCAGCAAAATTAAATATTAAAACGTTAATGTTGTTTAGAAAATAAAAAATGAAAAATTCGAATGAAAATATTTTCAATTCTTTTACCATTTTTTTTCTCTTTATTCTAAATAAATATTTCCACTAAATACAAAAATTTATTCTATAACAAAGAGAATTACCGTTAATTTGTAAATAGATTAATGTGTGTAGTGTACAGTGAGTGTTTTCGATATACTATACATTATACAATACTATACAATACGAGTATATTGAAAACTGAAAAATCATAAAATATTCGAATAAAGGTGCTATTAGAACAATTCTATTTATAAGTTTTACATTATTAAAAGGTATGAGCACTTTGTTATTGTTCATTTGTATTAGTTTCCCGCGTTTTTTCGAATTTTATTTTATTTTCTCGTTTGTATTATATAACTTAATCCTTTGTGTGTAGGGTGAAAATAAGAAATATTTTTACACACTTTTTTCTTTTTAACAAATAAATTTTTTTTAATGTACAAATTAAAAAAAAAATAATAATAATAATAACTGCATAAGTAAGTTGTATCAGAAAATGGGTGAGGAAGGGGGAGGGGAGGGGAATGTGAAATTGATTAAAAAAAAAAAAAAATAAAAGCGAAAATGAAAAAAAAAAATAATTTACTCATTTTCTTTCATACAAATTTTTGGTCATAAAAATGCTACCATACCTGGCAACATGTGCATGTCGTAAACTCTATTTCTCTGTATGTGTGTGTGTAAGTGAATTTATTTATGAAAAAATTTATGTTTGACCATAGTTAGCCAACGATTTTTCTATACTTTTCCTATAAAATATGTAATTATTATTGTGAGAAAAATAACAAGGATATTTAGAAATGAATTTTCATTTTACTTTTTTTTGCTTTGTCTTTTGCTTTGTATTCAATTTTTACCCCGTTTAATAATAAAAAAAAAATTACGATTAAATTTTAAATGAATAGGAAAAAAACAAAAAACAAAACAAAAAGCTACTTATTGTTCAATAAATAGTTGGGATAAACATGAAAATTTTTAAAAAGGAAGAAAAAATTAAACAAAAAAAACACTTTAATAGGAAAAACTTTAAAAGGAAATTTTTTTTCCCATTTTTTACAAGCCACTTTTTGTTTCACTTTTTTTGTTTTTCTTGTTTTTTTTTTTACTTTTATTCAATTTTAAGGTTTTCCTTTTTAATTTCAGATTTATTTCTTCTCAGTTTAAGTTGAAATTTTGAACGAGGAACAAGTTTTTTTTCCTTTAAAATTAAAAAAAAAAATTGTTACCTTAAAATAAATTTTGTGTTGAAAAAAAATTAAAAAAAAAAAAAAAAATTTTAATTTGATTTTTGACATATACAAAAAAAATCTGTCAAAATAAATTTTAAAAACAATTTGACATTTTTACAAAAATTTTGTTGTCATAAACTTTGATTAAGAAAATTTTTGAAAGTTTTTGTTTGTTTGTAAAAGAAAAGAAAAAAAAAATACCAAAATGAATTTAAAATTTACAAGATCACTTCGCCCTAAAACAAAACAATTGAGTAAATGAAAAAAAAAATTTTTTTTTGCTATAATAAATTAATATTAAAAATTAACTGTTAGATTATTAATTTGAAATTAATTGTCAAAATATTTTATAACTCGGTACTTGTGAATACTAACAAATTTTATTCAACTTACTGTCATTTAATTGACATAAGTACTAATTTTTTTAATAATTGATTGTCAATTACATAATAATTTTAATTTTTTTTTTATAATATCTTAAAAGGTTAATGGATTATAATAATATTGTTAATTTTTGATATGGTAATAATGATTTATTAAAAATATAATTTATTAGAACTATTTTATGTTTTTAAATTAGAATTACGCATTTTGTTTTAATGCTTGAAAATATGGAAAGTAATTTAAAACTTTGAGTACATTTGACGAGTAAAATTGGTCAAAGAGTAACCAGAGTTGCAAATAATGATTCTGGCTCTGATATTACATTAAAAATTAAATACGTTTAATGTGTTAAAAAAGTTTGAATAAATCAGGATTCAAGGGGTTAAAAAAATTATTATAATTATAAATATGTTAATTAATTTTATTAATATTTGATCACGAACTTTGTAGTAAAAATTATTAATTTTTTCGTGTCTGTCAAGAAGTTGTCACAGTGTTTTTTCAATGCAGAAAGTTTGGTATTAGGTCAATTTTTTTTGTATGACTAAAAAAAAATTACAGTACAAATTTCCATGCAGTGTTTTTTTTTTTAAGAACAAATTTTTTGACATTCTTGGAATTGTTGGAATCGTAGCCAACTGCTATTTCGATTATAGATTTAAAAGTATAGATAACAAAGCCGACTTAAGTATATAATTTTGCATTATGGTCACAAAAATGATAAAAATTTATACGTTTTAAAAATCTCTATGACATTTCCAATAGAAAAGCAAATTTTTTTTTTTTGATTTGCTAGAACTTGAACTTGTTGCCATCGTACAATGCTCTTAGTTCTGCACTCATATATTTTATATACATATACAAATTATAATAATATTTAAGTAATAATTTTTATTCATTATTCTCAAAGTATTGTTGTATGTTATTAAATAAAATTATAAAATGTTTGGAATATAAAATGTTAACACGCCATCTATTAAAAGTATGTAATTTCACTTCAGTTAGAATTATTAAATTAAAATATATATATGTACACAACATGAAAGCAATTTATATATAGTGATTATAGACTGCAAATTAAAATTTTTACGTATTTTAGTTGCATTTGGATAATTATTTGAATAGTTTCATAATAAATTGTTATTTAAATAAAAAAAAAATACTTTCAGTAATTATAGTCTTATTTTTTTAAAATTTAAATATTTTTAAGTGTTTAAATAAAATATTGAATATTTTTAATATTACAATCGTATATAAAGTTTCAAGATAAAACAGATTATTTTAGTTTTCGAACTGTGATCTAACTTTTGGGAGTTCTATGTTGTTATATTTCATATTTACTTCTGTGTAATTAATTTATAAGCTAGTGTCATTACTACCTGTACATTTAAACAGTTCAATTAGAATTGCTGTTCAGATATTTCGGAATGTTTATCAGTATTCATATGAAAAAGTTTTGCCACGTTCTTCTATACTAAACTGAATGTGTGCTATTTTTTTATGTTTTGTCAAATTTTTTGAAATTTTAATTGACATCGAGTTATACTGTCATATGTCTCAAAATCGTTTTCAATATTATTGTGCCGCGTCGAACTTACACGAAATATTTTTACATTTTTGATGATTGCTGTAAAATTAACTTAGCACACGCAAGATCGTAAGATCATAAGATTTTTTTTACCAAGATCAAACTCCCTGAAGACCGCGTTCTTTTCTGAAAAATGTATCGATTTCTTATTTTAATTGTTCAGCAATATACTTCCAAATTTTGTTATCCGTATTCTTTGTATATTTTCCAATTTATTTCAATATGAAATGCAATACGAAAACGGTACCAATACTCTTATTATTTTAAGTTTCAGCTCCTGTTCCCCTGGGTATTTCATATTTTTTCCATCAAAAAGAATCGTCAAATCTTGCGAAATATTCTGTCAATTACATACCATATGTGTTTCCCATGATCACAAAGAGAAAATTTCAAATAAATAGAAAATTTTAATTAAAAATTTAATTAAATTTTTAATAAAATAATTATTTCATATAATTCAAATATATTAATTAAATCAAAAAGGAAGAAAAAATAGCTTACTTTTAAAAAATCATTAATTAAAAAAAAAAATCACAATTTTAAAGAATGGCCGAGTAAATAATGACGTTTTAATTAATTTACAGGTATGTGTGTGTCGTTTGGTATTTTCCGCATTTTTTGCAAAATGAAAATTTTTTTTATTTCAATTCCTGTGATTGAATTTTAATTTAAAAACTTTATTGTATTTATTTATTTATTTTATTCTTTATTAAATTTTTCTGTTTTAATATTTAAATGTTTTATTGAATTCTTTTGTACACAAATACTTTTGATTGACAAAAATAGCGCCAAAAAAAAGAAGGTTTTTTTTTTTGTTTTCAATTATTGCTTTTGTTGTTATTTCCAATCCTATACTGCCACAACCCTTATATTAACAGTTATTTATATTTAAATGTGATTAACAGCTCTAGCTATATATATACATTACTTATAATTTGCTTGATGATGATGATGATTTTTCATTCATGCTTGATTAAGGATTTAAGGATGTTGATTGTTTTCTTTTTTATTTGGTTGCATTTTTTATTCGTTTATCAAGAAAATCGTGTCCAAATATACTTTTGTTTCGCGTTTTTCTTTGATCCTGTGCTTTTTCCTTTTCATGAATAAATTTTGTGTGTGTCCGACAATTTTTCTTGATTTGTTGATTTTTGTTTTTTTTTGTTTCTTTCTTTTTTATTATTTTAGATTTGGGTCAAGGCAAATTTTATTTTTGTTGATAGAGATTTTTATATATTTATTTATTTTTTTGTTTTCTTTGTTTTTGTTTGCATTTAAAAAATAAAGTTCCTTACGGTGAAAGTACAAAAGAATTAAAGTGAAATGGTCAAATTAATAAAGTTTTATTCTTTAGATTTTTTTCGTGTTTGCATTTAAATTTAAAAAGGATTGCCAAATATTTTCGAAATCGCTTGTCTCATTCATTTTAAATCGAAAATAATATCAGAAGAGGAGAGAATTATTGCGCCACCGCTGGTCGTATATCGTAAATTAATGCGCACTGAATTCGAATTGGAAATTTAACTGAAATTCACAATTACATACCTATATAATAAAAAATTGTAAATTGTTTTCCAGAAATTATTTTAAACAATATTATCAAATAATTTTATTTTTTTAGTATGGAGGTTTTCGTTTGTGGACGCTGCGCTGAAAATTCTACATTGGAACTTTAATTAAACTTAAACAAATTCTGAAACTTCTAAATAATTAATCGTTCGAAAATAACATAAATGACATTATTATGAAACTTAAATTTTGAAATATTAAAATTATAAAAAAAAATCTCATGTGGCAGGGAATAAATCTAAACTAAATGATTGCGTTACATTTCTAATTCTTTCCTTAATTAGAAAATGGATTTTCGAACGCATTTGATTATAGCAGGTAATTTCCGAACCATCTATAATTTTCAATTGTGTACAATTTTCGAAAATGTTACGAGTAAGAATTAATCTAGAACTAAATCCATGAGAACCCCACTCCGTATTTTTAATATAGTAGTTTTTTTTTTTTTCAAAAGTTTATTACAAAAATTAGTAAGAAAATTTGATTTTCTTTTTAAAATTTCTATTCTATCAGAATTTTATTAAACATTAGTTGAATTTTTTTGACATTTCCTCAATTAAACAAACTGCAATCACTTGAAAAAAGGATGGCCATATGCAGTATTTAATTTCTGTGTAGCATTATAAGTCAAAATGATTTGGTAACTCTGTTACGACACATGTAAGAATATTTGTAAATTGTAATATTCAGCATTGTAATAAATTAAATTTTTTTTTTATTTTTTTGAATATAAAATGTTTAATTTTTTCATGTTTTGTTGAAAATGATTACAAAATAGTTTAAAAATGCACTAAAAATATTGTGCAAGCAAGATAAAAAAAAAGTAATTGTATAAGTTTCACGCAATTACAAGTTTCCTTTCAATTTTAGTTTAGAATAAAAAAAAAAGATTTATTACTTGACACAGTTTTTGGGGTCAAACTTTTTTTATAAATTTTTTTTGTTATCTCTTCAAAGTAAGTAAAATAAGTGAAATTCAAAATTTCTTTTAAAAACTATTCATTAGAAAAAAAAACGATATATGCAATTTTTTTTCTTATTTGACAAATATAGTGTTACCGTTTTTTTTTTTTCTTTTCTGGTATTTTAGAAATTTCTTGCAATTTACGATCATCAAAAATTTAATTTTTTTTTACAAAATATTTTTGTAGTTTCTATAAAGATTTTAAGTTTTCACATTATTTTAAATCAAATTTCAAAATATTTGCAATTAATCTTGCTTTAAAGTTTTTATTTTTTCGACGTTTCCGAAGAATTCATGTTTTGGTATTTTGTTTTGAAGTGTTAAAGTTTTGTCCTGAAAATGTCATGTAATTTTTTTTTATATACGTTATCCTTTTTATGTTAATCGCTAACAATTATCGTTTTTTTTTGTTCACGTTTTTCTTGCAGAATTAAGGTTATAACAATATTTTTATTATATGTGCACATAAATTTGGTTAAGTTTAAGTAAAGAAATCTAAAAATAGGTCAAATTTTTTTTTTTGGGGTATATTTATAACTAAACTGGTTATATATAAAAGTATAATGAGTGTAATTGTAGTAAGGATAAGCATTACCATTTTTATATATAATTATATTTTATTCATGGATTTTTTTGGATTGAACGGTAGAAGATAAGTGTATAGTATTATCTAAATTTCTTAACTGTCATTTATTCATATTGTATGATATGATTGAGATATTTTAATATAGTTTATGGTTACCTAAGACGGCAAGTTGTTAATTAATTCGAAAAATCAAATTTTGACTTGATTATAAAAAAAACATGACATTTAATAAGAAATGTGGCGAAATTCGGCAGGTCCTGAAGTAATTTCGTCGCTTCTTTATCAAATTGTGTTTTCGAATTGATAAAAAATTTTGACAAAAATTTGACAATATAATTTAAGATGTATAATACACTTAATAAAGTAAATTTCCCAATAATGGTTCCTAAAAATTTCCTAGCTTGACATGCATTGGTTGAAAACTCAAATATACAAAAGATCATCATTTTTATGAAGCAAGAAATGTATTTTAATATTCAAAACCAATGTCCTTATTCGAATTATATTAATATCATTTTAATAATATTTTATTTATTACCTCTGACTGAAGTTCAATGATTTATGTTATCACACTACGAGTAATAACGAGTTCTATAACCTGGCTCGGTCACATCATTTTTAAGTTATATGGTAACGCTTTTGCGATAAATATTCATATATTCATACTTTCAACATAACTTGCAATTTTTTCATATTTTACATACTAATGCATCCAAAATAGAATTAAATTAAAATATATTAGTTCGGCGTATAATTTTAATTGAAGATTCTTAAATTACTTTTGAAAATGTGAATAATTTTTTTATTTAATTTATTTTTAAAGGACATCGCACAAACCGTACAACACTATCAAGTGCTAACGGTAGTCATATGGAAAATATTCCACCATCAAATCAACCACCACAACCGACTGGTTTAGCAAAATCACGTTCAACAACAAATGCATCAAAAATGTCAATAACAGGTTCACAAGCATCACAAATAGCCCAACCAAGACGTTCATATGTTGTTAAAGAGGTTGAAAGGCTTAAAGAGAATCGTGAAAAACGTCGTGCTAGGCAAGCTGAATTAAAAGAGGAGAAAAATGCATTAATGAATATGGATCCGGGTAATCCAAATTGGGAA
Source organism: Condylostylus longicornis (assembly GCF_029603195.1). Lineage (NCBI taxonomy): Eukaryota > Metazoa > Arthropoda > Insecta > Diptera > Dolichopodidae > Condylostylus > Condylostylus longicornis. The sequence goes on from NW_026577982.1 coordinate 7,087,772, forward strand.
ACAGCAGCAATGATTCGGTAAATATTTTTTTTTTTTATTATTTTGATTTAATAGAAAAAATATTTAATAAAAATGAATTTGGTTTTTGTTTTTGCAGAGATTTTCAAAGTACATTAGAATTCCGACCGTTAGTTGATGGCCAACCAGTTGAGGATCATCAAATTACTGTATGTGTAAGAAAAAGACCAGTTAGTCGCAAGGAACAGATGCGTAAAGAAATTGATGTGATATCAGTGCCTAGCAAAGATACTCTTATGGTTCATGAACCAAAAACAAAAGTTGATTTAACAAAATTCTTAGAAAATCATAAATTTCGTTTTGATTATGCATTTGATGATACTTGTTCAAATGAAATTGTTTATAAGTAAGTTTTTAAGAAATGTTTTTGTTTGAATATCTCTAAAATTTTAATTATATTTTGCTTATTCTAATTTTTTTTAGATATACAGCAAAGCCTTTAGTTCGGACAATATTTGAAGGTGGTATGGCAACATGTTTTGCATATGGTCAGACTGGTTCAGGCAAAACACATACTATGGGTGGTGAATTTAATGGTAAAATACAAGACTGTAAAAATGGTATTTATGCTATGGCAGCTAAGGATGTATTCGCATACCTAAATAGTTCACGATACAATCATTTAAATTTAGTTGTATCAGCAAGCTTTTTTGAAATTTATAGTGGAAAAGTATGATAATATTGATTTGATATTTGTTTTATATTTATTATGTATAAAAGTTGTTTTTAAATTAATTTTTTTTATTATTATCTTTTAGGTTTTCGATTTACTTTCTGATAAACAAAAACTTCGTGTACTAGAAGATGGTAAACAACAAGTTCAAGTTGTAGGGTTAACTGAAAAAGTTGTAGAAAATGTTGAAGAAGTATTAAAATTAATTCAACATGGTAATACTGCACGTACATCTGGTCAAACATCAGCAAATCAAAATTCATCTAGATCACATGCTGTATTTCAAATTGTATTAAGACCACCTGGTTCAACAAAAATTCATGGAAAATTTTCATTTATTGATTTGGCTGGTAATGAACGTGGTGCTGATACATCATCATCAAATCGTCAAACAAGAATGGAAGGAGCTGAAATTAATAAATCATTATTAGCATTAAAAGAATGTATTAGAGCATTAGGTAAACAACATGCTCATTTACCATTCCGTGTATCAAAATTAACACAGGTATTAAGAGATTCATTTATTGGTGAGAAAAGTAAAACATGTATGATTGCAATGATATCACCTGGTTTAAGTTCATGTGAACATACATTAAATACATTACGTTATGCTGATCGTGTTAAAGAATTAGTTTATAAAGATGCACCAGAACGTAATGATGATATGATGGAACAAATGGATGATGAAGATATTAAAAATGGTGAATTAAATGAAAATGAATTAGCACATTTGAGATCATTAAATGTAAGTTTTTTATTTTTTGAATGAATAATAATAGAAAATGAAAAATAATTATATTTTCATTTTTTTGTTTTAGGAACAAGACATGACAGATGAATTATATAATCAACATGCCGCTATATCAGAATTACAACAAACTGAAGAAATGGTTGTTGATCAACATAAGGCTCTAAATGATTTTCTCCTTAAATTTGTTGCTGAAAGTCGAGACTTATATAATTTGACAAATTATGTTGATTATGATCAAGACGGTAATTACATAGAAAAATTACTTTCAACCAAAGCATTTTTTTTTTAATTAAAATTTATTTAAATACTTGCTTATTAAATTATATGAGTAAAAAATAATTTCGCATTCATAATATATTTTTTTAAAATAATTTTAGCTTATTGTAAACACGGTGAAGATATGTTTACACGATTAGTTGAAGCTGCTTCACAGGTACGTGATTCAATGGCAGAATTTCGATCAAAATTAGCCCAAGAAGAGATGTTATCGTGTACAATAAAACCAACATCGAGGCACTAAAATATTTAATTAATTTTTAAAAATAAAAACAAAGAGAAATAATTGGAAAAATTTAAATTAAAAAAAAAAAATAAAAAATATTAATGATTATCCTTAAAAACAAAAAAGAAAAAATAATTCAACTAAATTTTCAACTAAAATTTAACATTATATTTAATTAAATAAAGAATTAAAATTAAAAAAAAAACACAAAAACCCAGTCTCTATAATATTAAAAAATATATAAATATAATAACATATGTGTATATATATATATATATATATATATATATATATATATTTAGATTTATATATATATATATATATATATATATTTAGATTTATAGTATATAAATCAATAGAAAGGGGGAAAATCATTAAATTAACTTAAAAAATTTATTTAAAAAAAATTAAGAAACGAAACAACCCTTTACTTAACTATATGTATAAAAAAATAAGAAACATCTTATCTAAATTACACTTATAAATACAATTGTTATTACAATAAAGAAAGGAAAAGTAAATAAATAAAACACAGAAATTATATTTATATTTGAAAATAAAATTAAAATTAAATCAAAAAAAAGAAAATATTTAATTTAGAACTTGTCAGAAAATTTATAATGTACATACATATATCATATATCAAGGATCCATATAATATGATATATGATATAAATATATGATATATATAAATGAAAAACAATTATATAAGAATAATAAACAAACAAGTAGTAATTCTAGAGAAAAGTCGAAATCATTTTAATGAAACAAGAATAGAAAAAAAAAATTATAAATTTATTTAAGAAAATTTAAAATTCGGCAAAAATACATAAAATAATTTATATATATGCATATATAGTTGTGTATGCTTATATATATTGAGTATAAAATTAAAGAAAAAATGATTAAAATCAAAGAAATGAGTAAGAAAAAAAAAACATATTTTAAAACTAAACATAAATTTAATATAATAGTATGAATAAATAAATAACTGAACCAGAAAGTAAAAAAGAAAACCTTTGCTTATATTAAAAAAAAAAATAGAAAAAAAACAAAACACTTAAAAATCATAAAGAATCTTTTTTTTTTTGCTTATCCCTAACTTTTATTAATTTTTTTAATTTTATTATTTTTTTTTTCTTTTTGATTTTAAATAATTTAAAATTACATTTATTTATGAAACACATTTATTGATAATAATAATGATAATAATTTAAAAATTTTTCTTATAGGTTTATAATAAAATAATAATATTAATTAAAAAAAATGTTATAAATGAAATAAAAACAACAACTTTATATTCTTAAAATATCAAAAAATTGGTGTTTGTTTTCTTATATTTTCTTTTGTGTCTCTTACATAGTAAAATTAAAAGGAACAAGTCTAATCTTCTATATAAAATTTTTTAGAAAATTTCGTTATGAAAATTTTGCTATAAACCAAATTAATTTACAATTAATTCCAAATAAAGATTAAAATTCACTTGAAATTATTTAAAGTTTCCAAAAGAAAAAAAAAACAAATAACTTAGGAAATTTTATTTGAAAAAAAAACAAGCTCTTCTTTGTACCAACCATTTTTATTTTTACCTTTTTAGCATCTTTTATATAATTTTTCTTAATTTTTTATTTTAAATAAAATTTTTTATAATAAAATTAAAAAATCATAATTTTTCTAGTTATATTTTATATAAATTATAGGTGTTATATAAATAATATTAATATTATTAACAAGCACATCATAAAATGCAAAATCAAAATATAAATAATATAAATTAATTTTATATTAATAACTAAGTTCCAATTTAGGTTAGAATATTGTAATAATAGAAAAATTAAGAGAAACGATGAAGAAACACTAAAATTTATTGTAAAAACAGATAAAGAAAATAAAAGATATGTGAAACGTAAATTAAATATTCAAAATTAAATTAATAAAATAATTTATAAAAAGCAAATAATAACTAAAGTTATTATAAAATAATGAATTTACTGAAGAACTTTTGAACACATAAAAAGTCCATGTATGAAAATACTAAATAATGTTGAAATAATTTCGAAGAAGAGCTCACTGTACCGAAGCAAGATAGCTTTTAGAAATTGTTTTACCTCAGGGTTTCAATTAATAATTTCGTACTTAATTCGATTCAATTTAAATTATTTAATTATTTATAAAAGATTTAGTCTTGCAGCAAGAAAAAAATTTTGTAAATTAATGTTTAGAAATTAAAACATTTTATTTTTATTAAAAAATTTCAAAACTTGTATTTAAAAATAATAGCAACTTCAAAATTAAATTTTAATGAACCCTATAGTATGTAGTATTTATAATTTTTCTCATGTTTAGATGATTTAATTGAAAGTGTTTGGGACAGAGAATCGAAAAATTAGAATTTCAAAAATAATCGATATTAAATGACACCATTAAATAAAAGAAAAAAGTTGTAATTTTTATTTTATTATTATTTTTTATTTTTTCTTAACTATTAATTTTAATAATATTATTTTTTTTATATAATACATATATTAATTCAAGTTTGATTAACTATTTAATTTACATTAAAAAAATATAATTATAAAAAAAAAATTCTACAATATAAAAATGATCATCAAAATAATGAAACATAAGAAAAAAATAATATTAAAAATACATATATATATATATATATATATATATATATATATACATATATATAAAATAAATTAAAAGAAAAAGAAGAATATCAATGTTTCGAATAATAAAAATAAAAAAACATGCTTTTTTAAAAAAATAAAAAAAATATGATTTTTATTTATGAATAATTCAAAATAGATTGTGTTTTCCGTTCGTAACCTATACTGTATTAAAAATGAGATAAGAAAAGGTATATTGTATATTAGAGGAAAGACGGTAAGGGATAATTTTATTAGTGCTGTTCCTGATAAATTCTAATACTAATGTATGTATATACTCCTGATTTAAAGTGCAACCACTACAACGCTGCCTGTTTCAAAATTCATAACTTTGAAACTTTCCGTGAATTCAGAATTGTAGTAATACTGCATTGCTACACAATTCAGCAATAACAACCGATAAGCTGAATTTTGTATTAAGTCCGTATTAGTGCAATTTTGAAGTGAAGGTTTATATACTTATACGCTGTCGAAAAATGCTTACTAGAACTTGGAATATAACATTTGCGTCAAAAACTCTTCTTTAACTCAACTAAACTTTGGAGCCTATCGTTTATGCACGCAGCGCTAAAAGTTTTACATTAGTGCTTAAATTTTTGAATCACAGTGTTAAAAATCAGAATGAATTCCCGAGCTAAATTTATTACAGCAAATAGGTTCCGAACGGTATATATGTTTGTCGTGTGCAGCGTACAATTTTTGAACAAGTTGCAACTATTCTAGAACTGAATTATCGAAAACCCCCAAATTTTAAACAATAATTTGATTAAAGAACAACCTTTTCTTTTGACAACTTCAAAGTACGTGATGAAATTAAAATGACTTGTCAAAAAATTAAGCAATAATTTTTAGTTTAAAAAAAAAAACAAACATTAAGTTTATTATTTTTCAATACTATAAATGAGTTAAAGTGTCATTTTGCCTCATAAGAAGATCTATTGTATGTTTTAGTAATTTTTTTATTTTGTGATTACTGCCAATCGTAATAAAATTACGATCAAAGATCGTTTACCGTTTCATACTACGTATATTGAACTAAATTCACGGTAGTATACGAAATTTTATTTATGTATTTCGTAAATCTGTAGCATACAATATGGAATTTTGATTTTTTTTCAAAACATTTACAAATAAATTGATTTTAGCGGTACTTGATTCGAATCCGAGAAAGGAAATAATTATTCGCAACGGTTTCTTATAAGAAAATATTCTTATAAGTTTACATAATCTCAGTTCACAATTCAGCATTTATTATAATTATGTTTGTTGGGTTAATTTAATTGTAAAATTGTGAATTTCAAAACCAATTAAAAATATCTACGACTCATTTGTGACATTTTCACTGACATCTGATGAGAATTAAAAAAAAGCAATTTGACTTTTCAGAACAAAAATATTTTTCTTCTATGAAACTATTTTTTTTGTAAAAAGTGAAGATAAAAAAGTTCATGCTTTTTTGAGTTAAAATTTTCGTAATTTATTGTTAATTTTAAAATTAAATTTTTTTTAGAGTGTTTTGTTTCATTAATTTAAATTTTTACATTTAAATTTTTTTTCCACTCTATAGTTACATACATATATAAAAAAAAAATTTATTAAAATCGAATTAACAAACTCAAAATTGTAAAAAAAGAAATTTATTCAATTTGTAAATAAAACAGAATCAATAATTAAAATAAATGTTTTAACATTGAAGCGAAACCAAAAGAATTAAAGGTTTTTATAAGAAATATAGAACAGTTTTTCAATAAGGTAGCGTCAAATTAAATAAGGTAGAGAAGACAAGGTAACGCGAAGGTATTTTGTATACTATAAAAATTAAAACAATAAATCAATTTCGTAATAAAAAGATATCTATTCCAATTAACTTCAGGAAGAGAACCGAAATCTGGAATTTTTACATTCATTAGTGTAGTATATTTGTAATATTTATAAAAGGCAATGGATTTGGATCCACAAGATCTACCATCCACACAACAAACTCAACAGCAACCAAATATTTTTAATGGATTCGGTTCAACGGATTCTTCAATGTTTCAACAAAATTATCAACATCAACAACCACAACAACAACAACAAATATTCCCAGTTTCTGGGTCTTTCGGTACTATAAATCAGGCAATACCAATGCCCGCTCCACCTGGTATGCAAGCAGATACTGTTATATCACAACAAACAATGGAAATTCAATCAAATAATCAATTATCAACGCAACCTTCCAATGAAATTCGACCTCCAGTAGATGTAGAAATCGATTCATTATTATTACAACAATTTAGTTGTTTAGGTACAACAGATCACGAAGATTTAATAAATCAATTACAAAGTTTAATGAATAATCAATGTAATAAAGATACTGCAAGATTTTTCTTGGAAATGAGTAATTGGTATGAAAATTGTGTAATATGCAATGATTTATAAGAAAAAAAATTAAATAAAATTCTCTTGTATTTTTAGGAATTTGCAAACTGCCGTGTGTTGTTATTTAGATTATTATCAAATGTCTGTATTACCATCTATGAAAATTTTAGAAACATCCCGTCCATCTGAATTAACACAAGTATGGAAATTACAAAATAATGGTAATGAACAATGGCCAACGGGATGTTATTTAATGTCACAAAGTCAAACAAAACGCATCGAAGTTCCAGCAATAAGATCTGGTGAAACATGTAATATACATGCTGATATACCATTGTCTAGCCCTCCGATTAAATGGCGATTATGTACACCAAATGGCTGTTGTTTTGGAGGTAAAAAAATAATAATACGAGTATAGAAAATGATTTTAAATAAAATTATTGTTTATATTATTATCAGATTTTGATATTGCGACAGAAAAGTTTTTCTTTGTTTTTTATTAATTTTTAAAATTTGTGACGTCATACTTAAAGCTTTTTCATGATAATGACAAATTTTTAATTACATACATTAAAATTTTGATTCGATTGCAAATCATTATAAAACGCATATCGATGTAATGCAGATATGTATATTTATTGTATAACATGATTTAACATGTTCAGTTATTCGTAAACATAAAAGTACAAAGACCTGAAAGTTTTGTTATGTACATACATACGTACATACACTTGTAGGTATAATGCACATTGTACGCTTATTGTTTTCAAAAAGCAAAGTATTTTTAGCACGGCTGATTTTTTCATTGTGCGTTTATTGTTATTGTTGTTAGAGAAAATTTAAGGTCAAAATTTTTGCGTCTTAACATTTTTATAAAAATATGAAAATATGGGCTTATTTTTTGTAATTCTTGTTTTTTTTTCCATAGAAATGCATTGCTTTCAGTTTACTTTTTAATAAAAGATTTTCTAATCTTATTATTTTTTTTTAGAAACGATATGGATGGTACCATCAGATTCAGAAGATGAAACATCAGATTTAGCGAATAGAATGTCACAATTACGCACAACGCAACAAGATACGACAACTGCAACATCGACAGAAAATTTTCCTCAAGTAAATGTTGTGATATCGGTTAAAATGGATTAAAAATAAGAAATCCTTGATTTTTTTTTTTTAATTTTATTTTTATTCTTATAAGAAATTGTTGTTTTTCTATTATTAATGTAAATTAATGTAATAATACATTTATAAAACTTTATATATACACACATTTATATATATAAGAAAATTAATTATTTTCTATTTAAAATAGTTAAAAAAATAATGAAAATGTAAAGGAAAAAATATTTTAAGAATTTTTTAATTCTTACTTTCGAATTTGAAAAAACGGAACAAAAAATAATATATAAAAAAAAAACACTATTTTTAAATTTAAATTAATTTTTTTTCTCAATTAACTAAGAATTTATTGAAAAATATTAAAAAAAAAATAGAAATTTTAAGTAAATTTACAATTTGGTACCTACAATAGGTTTTGATTTTGAATTAATTAAAATTGAATTTTATCGAAAGGAAATCTTAAGAAGTTATTAAATATACCTTGCAAATTTCTTATGTAAATTGATATTATAACTTTATTATTATCATTTTTTTTATTAACAGGTTTTGAAATATGTATATTTTTATTTTATTTAAACACAAGTATTTAAAATCTTGAAATTTGTAAGAAATTGTAAAAATACTTAAGTATTCAAACTATTTTTTTTTACTTTGGAAAACGTTACTTGGTTTTTATATGATTTAAAATAATACTTTTAAAATTTATTAAATAGTAAGAATATAATTAATGGTTTATATATTTAAATTTTGGTTTAATTTTATGTACTTTTGTATACAATTAAGTAAAATATGCTTTAAAATTTAAAATGGTTTGAACGGAAACATTTTTTCTAAAAGAATGAGTTTTTCTAATAATAAATTTTCAAAATTTTGACCTCATACGATAATGATAATAAAATGTTTTAAAATCAACTTATTGTAAGGTACCTTAATTTTCAATTAGAAAATTCAAAGTTTAAATGAATTAATTTTTTTGGGCATAAGGGTTTTGTTTTTAATTTTTCTATATTATGTATTTCATTTTTATAATAGTTATATAAGATGAAAATAAAATAATTTATTTTGTTCTTTGTTTTCGCAATTAAAAAAAGAAGAGAAAAATAAAAAGGTACGGAAATTTAAATGGAAAATATCAGGAGAATTTTTTATTATTTTTTTTTTTTTAGTTTTTGCCAATATTTTAATTTTTTAAAATCATGATTAAATTTTATGAAAACTTTAATAGTTCTTGAATATTTATTTTATTTTTTGTAATTTATTTAATTTTTTTCAATTTAACTCGATTGTTAAAGTAAAAATAAATGAATTCTGTTGGTATTGTACAAAATAAACATTTTAATCATAATATAAAAACTAAATAATTGTAAAACACTTAGAAATTTGTTCAAAAATTATTTAAAATTAGTTTTTTTTTTTTAATTTTATTTTAAAATTATTTTTTAAATTTAAATTTATTTGAATTAGGTTTTTTTTTCATTTTTCTTCCAATTTCCTATATTTCTATATCATTTTAAGTAAAAAAATGAGTGTATTCTTATAAAGAAAGAACAAAAATTATGCGTTGTAAACAAATAAAAAATAAAATTAATATTTTTTTTTTCATTTAATATAATTATTCTGAGGCTGAAAAAGACTAACTCTTGAAAAATAAAAAAAAAAAATAGATTAAATAAAACTATTATCTACTAAAATATAAGTCTCAATATTTAAATTTTAGAATATGTAAAAAAAAAATAAAGAAAAAATAAAAAAAAAGGATTTTTTAAAACTATATAACGAGAATTTAAGTTGCATGTATAAATTTCTGTACTTTATCCGTTTCATTTATTTTAACCTTTCTTTAAAATTGATAAAAGTATAGAAGAAAAAATTAATTTCAAATAATTTAAAGTTCTCTCTTAAAAATAATCAAATAATGAATGTTATTATTAATTCTTTTTAAAAATAATATTTGTTCACATTATAATGTAAATAATTTTTTCTAAAAATTTAAGCTCAACCTTAAAATCAATTTTATTTTTGTCCCATAAATATGATATTATTACTTAAATAATGGTGTTCAGGAGTACAAATTCATTCAAATTAAAATAAAATTAATTTATTATGATATGAAAACTCAAATTAATGAAATTTTTGTAAATCAAACTAACTTTTCCAATTTATACAAAATTTGTATTAAAAGAATTTATTAATGAATTCACAAAATTTGTCTATTTTTTTTTTAAAAGCAAACCTTTTTTGTAAAATTAATATTATATTTTCAATTGTAATTTATTTGTTCTTAAGAAAAAAAATCTCACTATTTTTATATACATATTAATATTTAATTAATATATAATTTTCTGTTCTAAAAATATTTTATTTTATCATCCCAGTAACTTGTTAAATATTAACTGAATGAATGAAAGAAAATTATGTAAAATCATATGTAACATGAACAAGGCTGTACATATGTATGTATATGTAACTATTTTTTCAATCCAATTCTGAGTATGTGAATCAATTCTTAATATTTTTAACGTCGAAAATATTAACATTTTATTATATTTTTTTTTTATATTTTTGTTAAAACAAAAACTGAAGGTTAAGCAGAACTTAAGGTGAATGAATATTATTCAAAAATTTTGAAATAATTTTAAGCTATTTTTGAATAATAACCACATTAGCTTAAGTGATGCGGCTAAGACAATATAATAAATACGAAATACAAAAATTAATTATTTTTTATTATAAAATATTCATATTTATAATATGTATATTTTCTCTTATTTCATTAAAATATTTATGAAAATTTTAAAAAATATAATTTTAATTTTTCGAAATTAAATGTGATATCGATTGCGCTACTTTGTACCAAATAAAAATTAGATAAATTTTCTTCTATAAAACAAATTTCTTTTTCTACTGAATTTTCTTCTACTAAATCATTTCTTTGTCTTATCCAATTGTATAATTAAAAATTAAATTACATATTTTCAAATTTTTCTTTCAAATTACTAACAATAAATTTTTTTTAACCAAAAAATATATGCAACTTGAATTCAATTTAAAACAAAAAAAAATAATAATAATTAATATTTAATTAAAAGTTTTATACAATTAAAACAATTTAAGAAAACAAAAAAAATTTATATTATATATGTATATAAATATATATGTATATTATATACATAAACAAAAATATTTACTTATATTTAATGAAATAGTTAAAAATTTTTATTAAGTTTAAGTCTAATTAATATTTAATTATTACAAATCATACAAAATAAATTAAAAAACGTAAAAAAAAATCAAAGATATAATTACAAAAACAGTATATGAATGGATTTATTATTTAATTAATTCGAGTTTTAATAATATTAAAATAATTTCAAATGATTGAATGAATAATAAAAGTATAAAAAATACAAAAAAATATAAATATATAATTTATCATTATAAAAAATATATAATTATACTTAAATATATAGTATAAATATATAAAAATACAATATTAATAATTATAATTATATTATTAGAGTTATACTATAAATTATATATGAAATATAAAAATTATATATTGTAAAAGAGTAAATGATTTCTTGATTTTTATTGTAGAATTAACTGCAAAAATAACAAAAAAAAAAAAAAACAAAAACAAAAAAAAAATAAAAAATATTAAAAAAATCTTTATATAATCTTGTTTAACTTAAGTCGATTTTTTGATAAGGATGTATGTACTTCAAAAAGAGGATATTGTGCAAAAAAATGCAACAAATTTTCACCTTTCAAATTGTAGAAGCGATTTTAGCATGACAATCTAGACAATAATTTTATCTCTGCTTTAATCTATTTTTACTTTGTGCTCTATCTTACTTTACTATTAATACCATTAATTTTACCCATAAACGGGGTTTATATAAGTATAACACTCTACCTTTTTATGTCCACATAATTTAAATTTCAAATTTAAAGTTTCCAAAATATTCGATTTAAGTGAATTTAAGTGAAATGGTTGTCTAATTAATTAGATCTACATATGTATCTAGTTCATTAGTATCTGACATTGCTATCTTATTCTTATCGGGGATATTTTCAGCTTTATACTTAAAACAGGCATATATGTATGTAGCTTGAAACTTAAAGCTGCTACATTAAGTCGCGGATTGCTGCGGTAATCAAGAACGTAAGTGTTTTCTTGCCTCCATTCATTATTTTTTTTCCACAAACACAGTTCGTGTAATTTCTTCATTATCAAACTAATTAAAATTTTATATTATCAAACTAATATTAAGTCTAATAATTTTTTTTTGTTCAGTTAAATTATACTCCAGCAACTTACCTTTAATATTATTATAAGATTCTGTAATTCCATAATATTTTTTTAACAATATAATTTTTTTTTTTTAATATTTCAACGGATAATTCAGAATTTTTAATTAAATTTTAAAAAAATTATAAAAAAATATTAAAAACATTAATAAAACTAATTAAAAAAGACAAATTTATATATAATATGTTAGTTTGTACTTTAAATTTCAATTTCACATTAATTATTGTGGCAGTTAATATAAAAAAAAAAATTATTATTTCGAGTCTCGTTTTAAAAAGTCAACGAAAAAAATGTTAAAGCTAAAATTATTATTATTTTTTTCTTCATTATTATTATCGTTTTTGATTTATTATTAAATGTCATTTTAATGTCATAATTTCCCTCGTACAATTTAACGATAAATTGTATATACTCTTCTAACTTTAAGTTATTTCCATATTACAATATAATATACATTAACTGATATATTACATATTATTATATTTATATATAAAATTATTATTTAAAAATGTCAAGAAAAATAAAAACAACATAAAAAATATATGTCATCTCATAGCAATAGATAATATTTAATGTACATATCTAGTATACATATAACACGTAAACATAATAACCGTATGTATATTTTATTACAAATACTATTACAAAAATATTTTATATACTCAAAATTAATATTTTAATAATACTAACAACAACAACAACTATTTTTCTTACCGTAGTGAGGTTTGTTTTATGTTTTGCTTTTTTTTTCTTGTTTTTCTATCACGCACGAGAAATAAAATAGATAAGTTTTATTTTTGAATTCAGTTCGGATTTTTCGAAGATACAAATCGTACGAAAAGAAAATTTTCTTATTAATAAAAAAAAAAAAACATTTTTTTTTTTTTTCATTTTATCTAGAATTTAATTATTAAATATCACAATATTATTATGATTTTCTTTTATTATTTTTACATTTTGTCGACTTGAAATTCTTTTCGATTTTTTTTTTTTTTGTTGGTGATTTTTTAAAAAAATTTTTCGTTTCTCATTAAAATTGTAGCAAATTTTGTGAAATATTTTTATTTTTTTTTGTTGTTGTTTCGACAGTGCTGCTGGCTGATGACACACAAAAATATGGAGGAAACTTAATTATAAATTTAAAATATATATACATAAAGTAATATTATATAAAAAAAAAAGAAAAAACAAAATAATAACAAAAAAAAAATAAATTTATAAAGCAGAAACAAAAATAAAAATTGGATATCACACCACATTAAAATATACTAAAAAATATTTAAAGTAAAAAAAAAGTAAAAAAAAAAATTTTAACAAAAAAAAAATAAAATATTGGAAATAAGAATAGTAAATATACAAACACGGAATAACTGTAATGTAGTAAAAATAGTAAAAAAAAAAAAATAGTAACTGCAAAAACTATAAAAATTCACTTGCAAATATTTGTAAAAAAAAATCGATTAAAATAAATTTGGTTATTGCCTGTGATGTTTTTAAAAAATTTTTAAAAAACGAAAAATAAAAAAAAAAATAAAATCAAAATTTTGCATAAATTTTTTTTTCTTGTTTTGATAATTTTTTTTTCTTCTTATTTCTGATGTAACATAAAAAATATTTTTTCTTACTTGTTTTCTTTTTTTGTTGTTTTTTTCTCTGTGAATTAAATTACTTACTTAAAATCTACAAATATAAAAATTAAAATCAATAAAAACAATAGAAAGAAAAAATAATAAGAAAAAGAAAAAAAACTAGTACCCCATATAAATTACCTATCAACATACATACACACCTATTTATTATACAAATATATATATATATATCAATAGCAAACAATAATATACAAAAAATACATGCAAACAAACAAAAATTTTTTTCATAATAGAAACACCTTTAAAAACCTATAAATATAAATACCAAAAAAAAAAAAAAACCGAAAGAGAAATACAAAAACAGCAAAAAAAATTTGAAGAAAAAAAAAAAACGAAAAAATGTAAGTGAAAATTTTTTAAGCATATATATTTATATATACTTACTACATACATAAATAATTAAAATTTATCTTTAAAATTCTATGATAATTATTGCCAGCAAAATATTAATAATTGCTGTTATAATTAAATATCTTTTTTTTTTTTTGTTTATTATTGTTTTTGAAAAACTACTGAGAAAATTACTTTTGTTGATTTGACAAGTAATCTCTTTTTTTTTTTAATGAGAGATAATAATATTGTCATTTTAGTTTATTTCTTGGCTTTACTGTACATGTTTACCACCGTGCTTTAATTTCTAAAAGAAAATTATAATTATTATTACTGTCAACAATAAGATTTTTCATAAATGAAAAATAATATTAAAAAAATTGAAGTATTTATGCATGATTTAAAAATATCTGCTAATGTTTTTATACAGTGTATATAGAAAATGGAAATTTTCAATTTTTTTTAAAAATGTTTGATTGGTTTCGAAACAATTAAGATTTTAACAATTATTTTTTTATTAAACTATTAATTGCAGAAACTATTGTGCTAGCAACATTGACTTAGTTTCAATTTACAAACTTTAAAAATTTTCATGAGAAGGAATAAATTTTCGATGTTACCAGGTTATAAAGCTGGAATTTAGAATTCGCATTAATAACTTTCAAGAAAATTGAAGAAATTTTTTCAATTTTTAAAGAAAGTGAATTCTATTTGAAGAAAGTTAAAAAAAAATTTAACTGAGACGTTAATACTGCGAAATTGTTGATGACCAAATACGGTTGATATTTGGTTATTAATATACAGTTATAATTATCATACAGTTATTATAATGTGGTTTAATATTCTGTCTATATTGCAATTAGTATTACATATTAAAATATTAAAGTTATTCATGTCCCGTTGAGATTATTTTGAGAAAAATTTTTCAAACTTCAATCATTAAACTGCAAATAATCACACATATTGTTTGTTACCATTGTTGCATATAAGTACATTGATTTTTTTTATGTATACCTACATAAGTAATATATTATTACAAATTAGGCATTTTCGAAAATATAATTATACGAATTTATGGTGCTATAATGTAAATGGTACTATAACAAATATGACTAGCTTTACTAATGTTACAGTCATAAATAGTATTTTTTTCTAGTATCTATGTGAAAATGTGTGATCTTGAATTCATTCATATAAGTATACTGAAAAACTATAGTATTTTTGCACTTACATACATACATGTGTATAACAATTTTTGCCCATACTTTTTTACTAATAATTTTATAGCCATAAACTATAATAAAAAAGTAGAGACCAATTTATAAAAGCACATAAATACATACATGTATGTATGTACATAAATTTTCATCGACCTCAATTTCATTTTCATTTTTCTAATTAAAA
The DNA here is from genome assembly GCF_029603195.1 of Condylostylus longicornis. Classification (NCBI taxonomy): domain Eukaryota; kingdom Metazoa; phylum Arthropoda; class Insecta; order Diptera; family Dolichopodidae; genus Condylostylus; species Condylostylus longicornis. The sequence goes on from NW_026577982.1 coordinate 7,103,566, forward strand.
CAAGAATAAAAAAAAGTAAAAAAGAGAAAAAAAAAGCACAAGAGAAAAATATTAATTTTTGTTTTTTTCATATTTGAAAACTTACTCTTATTGGCACGTCTATGAATATTAAAAAAAAAAAAGAAATATTATGGTATTTAAAAAAAAATATTAAAATATTTTTAAAAATAATTTTGTTTAGACTCTTTTCAATTAAATCATCATTCAATTGGAATATAATATTGAATAAAATGAAATGTGGTCGAAGTAATTGAGTAAATAATTTCCTCTTGAACCGAGACTAAAAATATTTCTTTTAAAATGAGACATCTGGTGGTCGTACAACTAATATATGCTAGATATTAATTATTGAATTTATCTTCTAAGTTTTTTTTATCATTTTCAATTTTAAATAACTCATATACATATGTACGTGTGAATGAATAAAAATTCGTCTATTATGTATGTACTTAAGAACTCAGTATAATTGGTAGCAAAAATAAGTATGTACACTATATAAATGTTGTAATTTATACTGCTTTAAATAAGAAAAATTGAAAATTTATTTCGAATTTTATAATTTAGGTATTATTCGTCATACTGTGGTTTAATTATTTTAAAATTAGCCACATTAGAATTATATACATATGTGTACATACATATGTACAAATATAATTACAAATATTTTTGCGTATTTACATAGCAGTATAATCTGCTTTAAAATCTAGATTTATGTATGCTCATGTAGACACGTGTATATTTGAGAATTTTGAATAGAATATTCATTGCTGCTGTGAGGGATATTTGAATAATCCTAAAAATATAATTTAATAAAAAGTTATTAAATAATAAATAAGTCTAAAATTATTGTAATAATTAATAACTTAAATTCTTATAAAATAGTTTATATAGCGAATTCAATTCAGAATAAAACCATAGAACTGTAGAAATACTCATTATATAATTCAGTAATTAGCCTAAAATACAAGCTGAGTATTCTGATGCAATTAAATTTTAAATATTAAAAGAAAAAATCATTCCATCATACTTGTTTTGAGTTCCTGGTAATTAATGAAGATGATTAAATGAGAAATTATTACACTAACTATATGTATGAAGCAGTGTCGTTCTATAATATATGGAAATGAAGAAATACAAAACAAAGTTCATTGGGTCTTTTAATGTTCTGTGAACAATAAAAAAATATTTTTTTTTTTAAATTGACACTTTTTATATTGTTAGTTTTTTCTTTATTCCTCAATTTTTTTATACAACTTCCTTATAGTTTCCAATGTGTGACATGAATTAATTGCACTTATTCACATAAATAGGTATATAGAATTATTTAAGTACATGCGGCGGATTAATTTAAATAGAATATATTACAAAAAAGTACTTACCTACAGAAAAATGACTTGTTTTTGTGGTTTAATTGTTCTTATGTTAGTCACAGTGGGTATTAGTTGTGAACAAATATAAGGATTATTTTCAACAATCTTGCAATACATGCTAATTTCTTGCTTAATGTTGTTGGTAATCGTACCAATTTTGTTGTATAATTCAATTAAAAAATTGTAAACTTTGGCATAACTTTGTCTTTAATTTACTTATTTTGAGCAAAATTTTCAAGTTGACAATCACTTTCAATAATATTGATTTTACTGTTTAAAAAATTTTGCGGCTATATGAAAGGATGCCATTATTTGCATGGATTGACATTTCGAGTAGCAAAAAATATATACATATATACCTATTTGTATTGTATACCACGCTAGTATGTCATTTAGAGTGTCATTTATGTGTAAAATTGCATGCAAATAACGTTACAAAGGCAATTTCGTTATTATAAAAATAATAAATATGTAAATTTTTCATTAATAATATGCAGGCGCAGTATTTTAGGTAGTAAAAATAATTTTGTACGACATGCATTTTGAAATCTTTTTTAATATTTAATGCAAGCAACTTATCTGACACTGAAATTGCAGTAATATCGAAACTACATTACCAATTTTATTAATATTATAATTATAAGTAAATATTTTTTAATCAATTTCAAATATTTATTGCCATTAATTTGTACTTTATAGCCAATAAGTACAAACATAGATAATGATGTCCAAAATGTTTTCTTAAAAATTATCAAAAGCAAAAAAATTAATAATTTCTTATAGTGCTTATAAATAACAATGTCAAAATAAATGTTTTATTTTAATTTAAAATTAAATAATTTTTAAAAATTTTTGTTTTGCTAATGGTCTGCGGCCACATACATACATGCATACATACATAAGTATATTGTATTTAAAATGAGAAGTCAGTGAATTTTCATTTTTGAACATATGAGTAATCTAGTTAAAAAAAGATTTATATTATTTTGTGTTTTTGTGTTTAAATACAAAAACGATTTTTTTCCACTTAAAAACGAAGACAATAATTTAAGATTTGTGAACACAATTAAATTGTATACATGCATACATACAAATATATAGTATATATTGGTATGTTTATGAATATGTGTTTATCTAGTCTTTTTTTTTTAAATTTTATCGCGCATTTTCATTTGTTTTTTGTTTACAGGAACGCAAAAGTAAAGATTGTTTTTGAAAACACCAAAAAAATATTTCAACGTTTGTATTATAAAATTAATTATGAATTTATTACATAAATATATGAAATTATAGTACAGATTATGTCCGCTTAAAACAAATGTCGCATATATCGATGGATATAAATGTCAGTATATAGATGCAATTACTGACTTTATATGCAGCTTGAAGCCAACTTCAAGCGGTTTTCGAGTTTATATAAACGCTATTTGACTTGAAATTTTCAAGTCAAGGCAATCCGATAAAATTATTAGGTTGAGTTGAAAATTGACTGCATACAAATATGTTGTATAATAGTAATTAGAATTGTATAATAATAATAGCATAAATTGACAAATATGTTGTATAATAGAAAATGTAGATCTACATTCAGTTTTTTTGTCATTCTGTATAATGTTGTATGTACTTTTTTAACACTTAAAAGTGCGTACTAGTAAAAATAATTTTAGTAGCTAGCTATCAGGCAGAGAATTTATATAATCACAAGCGTTCAAAACAAATTTTCCAAATTTTTCACTTAGGAAATAGTTTTTAGCAGTTCTTAAACATTAAAATTTTTTTAAAATTTTTATTATGAAAATTGTAAAGAAATAATTTTCAAAAATGACATTTTATATATAAAAAAAATATAATTAATATTATACATGACATAGAATTCTATTTAAAAATATCAAAAACATTTATGTATTTTTAATTGCCGAATACGCAAAAATAAATAAAATATTAAAATTCTTATAAAAAAGCAAGGAATATTTTGAATAAATTTTTTTTCAATATTGTTTTGGTGTCTTTTTCAAAAATACAACAATAAGCACGCATACGTACATACATACCTATATTAATTAATTAAATGAGGGAAATGCATACTGATGTATGTATGTATGTACATTTACTCTTGAATTGAAGGTAATTATTATACACTTTTATAAATTTTAAGCATTAATATTTGGTACGATTGTTAATAAAACATAATTTAATTAATATTTTAGTGAATTTCCGAAAATAACATAATTTGCCCAACAAAATAGTATACAACAATAATTTCTAAAAAGAATTCCAAATATTCATGTAAGTGAAATGTTTGTATAATAGTTATACATATGTATGAAAAATTAATTTTAATTAAATAAAGAATGTTTTCGTGAAAAAAAAACAGATAGAAATGCATAATAAGAAAAATTAGTTAAAAACTTTCTAAAGTAAATGTTGATATACAAGTTTTATTATAAGTGTTATACATACATATAAGTGTTATACATATGTGAATTGGTACATAATGTAAGATTTTGATCTGATTTTGATGAGATTTTCTTGTATATTTTATAAAAATGTAAAGGTACGTATATAATAGATGATTTCATCTTTAGATATTTTTGATTTTCCTATTTTCCTCGCTCATTTTTTTGTTTGCAAATTGAAAATTTCCGTGAGAATTTTTTTTTATAAATTTTACACATATAAATTGTAAGTTGTGTACCAATGTGTGTATAATTATACGTTGTATAGGTGATGAAGATGATGTTGATGATATTATATATTGATTAATAACGATGACTGTGACCGGTAGAGCAGCGGTAAAATTGTTAAGAAACTATAATTAGCTTCAACCTAAAAGTATTTTAAATTTTTTTGTTGTTTTTCTCATTTTCTTTGCGGTTGTCATTTTCTTCTTGCTTCTTTTTTTTTTTGTTTTCCTTTTGCGTTTCTATTTTGTTAAAATTATTTTCATGATTATCACAATATTATTTAGATAGGTTTTCATAAATATGTATGTATGTTTGTATGCAATATCGCAATGCGAGCTATACTGTGTTGTTTTGAGTATATATATAAGGAAAATAATTTTTATAACACATATTTATACGCGGTTTGTATATATGTATGTATGTTTCTAAAATACCGTACAGGAAAAGTATATAATATCTGTTTGTGTGTTAATTAATGGAGTTCAATGACTAGTTTCTTATTAATATTATGATAGCTGATAATAGTGACATGCAATGTACATAATATGTATATGACGTAAATATATCATAAATTTTCTAAACAAGAAATTTCGAATATTTAATATTATAACTAAGTGTTATGATAATTTTAATTGAAATATATCACAGTGAAATCAGGGTGTGTTCAAGGCAGAATTGAATTATTTCTTGGTCTCTATAAAGTGACTAAACATTCTTAATAAAATTGTTTCTGATTTCTGTAAGAAATTTTAAGATAGATTAGAGTTCTATGCACTTTACTGTGTTTTTTTCGCAAAAAGAATAGGAAAGGGTTAAAGATGTTTAAACTGTGAATTTTTAGACGGCGCTTTTTCACTTCACGTGAAATGAACGTCATTTTCTATCAGTACATTGCCAGTTGACAGTAATTTCTGTCTAATGTTCAGTTATTTCTGTATATTTCTTATTGTTTTAAAATTATTATTAAAAGTTGAATAAATTTAATTGTTTTGTGATTAGAATTAAAAATTTATCAGAAGAAAAAACAAAATAAATATTTTTTTAAATAAGTATACATATTACGTTTTAAAATAATATTGATAATAATCTATGTGACTCCACTTATAATGTACTTATACCGTGAAGAACTTTAATTTTTGTTTAATACTTACCATATACTGGACATATTATAATGAGCTTACTGCAATTAATACTAGTTGAGCACTTAAGCTGTACGTTTTGAGTACTTTCACAAATTGATTTTAAAAATTTCACGATTCTAGGTGGTTCTTATTGAAAAGTTATTTTAAAATTTTGTTACAATAATTTCAAAAATTTATTTTGTGTTAATTTCAATCAAGTTCCTTCAATTAAGGAAAAGAATATACTTTGTTCTGATCGAATATGTGCAAGTGTTTATACTTTTTTCAAGAATCTTCAAAATTCTTCGGAAATTTTATAGTCATTCCATGACAATGAAATTTTCTAAAGTCTTATATGATGTCTTTTGTAATAACTAACTATAAAATTAAGTATAAAAATTTATTTTTACTCCATTTCTTGCATTAAAATATCAAAAGGATTCCAAATTAAATTTACAAACATTAAAGACATTTTTAGAAAGTAATTATTCTAAAATCATAAAATATTTTAAATAATCTTAAAATTTTTGAAAATAAAAATTTGGCAACTAAAATAAAACTAAAACTGAAAAAAAAGAAGAATTTTATTTTGGCAAAAAAAATTAAAATTTTTCAAAAAATTAAAAATAATTTTTGAGGAAGACATGAGTACCTATACCCATAAGTACCTATATACAAACTGTTATATGTAGAACAGAAATGAAATAACAATACTTTTTATATTCGCTCAAATAATTCTATTATTAAAAATAAAATAAGTCAAAATTTTTTAAATAAAATTTTCATTTTCAGATCAAATTATTTTTTGCTAGGAAAACACTTGAATACGAAATTTAATTTTAATTTGTATCGAGAAAATTTTGAATAGTTAAAATATTCAAAAAAAGAGGTGATTGACACAAAAAATTTTTTTAGCAAATAAAGTTTTCTGCCTCTAAGCTTATTTACATTCATTATTAAAGTGTAAATTAACGAAAACAGTAGATTTTTTAAAAAATCAAATCGACACATGTTTCCCTAATTAATTATTTATTAAGAAATATTTAATTAGATTATTTATTTAATTTCTTATTAAATAAATTAGGTTATAATAACAAAATTTCAAATTAATTTCAAAAAATATTTTTAAAATTAAGTTTTTTTCGCGATTCTCCCTTAAATACTAATGTAAACACATATTATTATTTGACATTTTTGTAATTGGCTGTGTTGAATTTTTTATCTGTATGACATATATGTATACCTACAATTAACTTAAATATGTGTCACATTAAAATTGAAAGATTATTATCTTCCTGTTGTATATTTTACAAAAACTACAGCAATTGTTACTGTTTCAACTATCTGTATCCATATATTGAATTATGGGATTAAATTGATTTAATGTTATGTGAGTGAACAAATCATAAATTTCATATTATGTCAAATTTTTTCACCATGACAATTAGCAATATATTATAATCACTTTATGACTTGTTTAATTTTAGAGTGTGTACATAATGTAATTTTTATAAATATACCATACATACTTATTTAAAATAAAATTTATATTTTAAATTGTTGGGCCAACGATCTTCAATAGAAATCAATGTTTTTCTATTTGTGTTTATTGCAAAAATATTTGTAAATATTATAAAATTTTATGATGAAATTTGTACAAAAATTTGAAAATGTTGTAGGTACATATATGTATGATTTTTATTCTAATTTCTTATTTTATTTTTATTATATTTTTCTTTACGAATTATTTTAAATATTTCTTAATGCATTTTCTTATAGTAACATAAATAAAGCGGAAGAATTTTTAAACAATTTAATGTTGAAGTGATTTATATAACAGAACTTGTCACATAATAGAAAATTATTTGAATATTTTAAGCGTTAATATTATTTGTGTATTTTATATTAGATATGTATATATATATTTAAAGATAATAGGCCCTTTAATAAATATTGCTCAATTATATGCGATATAGTGATATTCTTATCTGTAATATAGTGAATTGTTAGCGCAGTTAAATTATATGAGCTTCTTTGCTTTTACAGCACTGTCAAATGTATATTGCATATTCATCACGTTTGCGTTTTGCAGAGTATTGTGTCTTGCAGTCATTTTTTTGCAGCGTTATATTTATAAAAATCTCTTAATTATTTTAAAATTATCAAAATTGTTTAAGAACTTTTAATGTAATTTTAATGTAAGCGTTGTACATAATATTAAATCACTTAATTCAAATAATTAATCACAATGTTGTAGTATTTTGACAGTTCATTGTCGTATATATCAGTCCTTAAATTAGGCAAAAATTTTTGTTATGACTAATGATATATAGTATCGAAAATAGGTTCCAAGTTCGATATATACTATCGAAAGTATGAGATTAAACCGAATTTCATCTGTTATTTTAATTTTTTGAAATATTAAGTATTCGACACGTATTTAAATATGACACTGACAGTTAAAAAAATTAATTATTGTTTTTTATCATTAGAAAAGCTTCTTTTTGAGATCAAAATCTAATTACATATTTATTTTTAGATTATTTGTAGAAAAATTGCTATATAATTGAATTAGTGAATATTGTAATTATGTACGGTCGTACGGATACTATTGTTCATTTATGTCGCCTCAAATACATTCTTGTATACACACATAAATTATATACTATACTTATGTATGTGTTAATTTTCAATTTTAAATTTCAAGATTTTAGATTCTTATATTTTGTTTTTTGTCTTTTAAGACTTTTAGGTAGGCGGAACGTCACGGATATTGCGACGACTTTATTTTTATTAATATAAATTACCCATCATCGATGCCAAAATATAAATTAAAAAAAAATAGAAAAAAAAATGTTTTTCTTTTCTTTTTCATTGTTTTGTTCTATGGCTGTGTTATTGTATGGGTAATTTTTTATTTGATGTGCGGGAATGTTGGAGAGAGGGATTGAAGGGGAACAGGGTTTAAAGTAAGGACATTTAGACGCGGTCGAAATTTCGAATTGATCATGTTATGGGGATTTTTTTTAATATGTATAATAGCAATTATATTATTAATAGATGGGAATATATTTTTGTTTGTTGTTTATTGTTTTCTTCAAAGTACATTTATTCACATTTTATTCTATTTTGTCGCGGTTTGTTTGAAAATTTTATGTTCTTGTTTGAAATTAATTTAAAATTATTTAATATTGATGTATGTAAAAACCATTAAACGAAAAAAATGAATAAATGAATTAAAAAGAAGATTTACTTATAACATATATGAGCTATGAGCAATGAAATGGGAATTTGGTGTAGAACTAGAACTATACAAACACAGTTAATTAATGTGTTATATTTATCTTTTATGTCATCTATATATGTTTAGTGTTTATAAATTGAATGTAGTCATAGGTGAGAAAAAATTATGTTCGATAATTGAGTGAAAAGCTTTTAATTTAATTTTTTTCATTTACATTTAATTATAAGCATTTTATGATTGACTAGACACATTCCTACTTAATATTATTTGATTTTCTCTGACGTATCTGATTTTCTCTGAAGTGACAAAAGTGTTTAAAATTTGCTTTAACAGTTTTCATGCTAAATGGTAACAACAGTTAATGTGAATTAAACTAAATCAAACCAATGGAAGAATCGAAACATTAGAATGTCTCAAAATTTTATGTTTTTGTACAAGGATGTAAAAATAATCAGAATTGATAATTTTCTTATAAAATCAATTCGAAATCATTATGATAAAGCACAAAACACTCCTGAAAATGGTCTGATATCACATATATTCTATCATAATGCGGATTACATTAAAAAGATCTTGCTCACGGGACTTACAACCCCTGAACATTCCATATTTTTAGACCGAAATGGTTATATTCAAGGCCAATGTAATGTTCCTCTATTATACTACTATAATAGACGGGTTAAATGACAGACTATAGAATATAACCTACATGACATAAACTAGGAAAATTTAATATATGACATGTCAATTTGGGATGAATCTACACTTTAGGGATGTTTTAATTAGAATTAGGTTAGGAGGTTAGGTTAAGTTTTATTTTTTCCACGAAATAATTGTTGTTTTTTACAATTATTTATTGTAGTTATAGTGTTAACATAGAAATCATTTGGTAGAAATTACAAATTATTGATTATAATAAAAATGTCGATATCTGCAAATATATTTAAAAATTATCCATTATAAACTGAACTGCGCATTAATAAAGTTTTTTTGTAATACCGCTATCAAAGTTGTAGACTGACATTGTCGTAAATGCATAATTTTAGTTATAAAAATTAATTGTTTCGAATAAATTGTCAATGATTTATGTGCAACTTTATGATTTATTGGAAATTTGCAACTTTTTTAATGTTTATTTTAAGGACTTTACAAATGGAATCGTAATTATTTCTAAATATAATATTTCTTAATATTTTCACATGTTTATATCGTTTTCATCGGTTTTAAAATTAACACAGTGTTCATAACCATAAAAATAAAAAAAGTTATAACAAATTTTGTTAATTTTAGGTCAAATGTCATTATAATACTAACAATTTCTTAAAAATTTCATTAATGACTTTTAATATGCCTCATCATAATATATATGTCATGTGTACACATATACATATCTATACATTTTGTGTATGAATGCGAATAAAATAACAATAATAATGAATGTTCTACATAAATATTTAATGACATTCATTTTAATTAACGTGAAAGTGAAAAGGTAAAAAAGATTATAAGTCAAAGAACTTGGCTTAAAATTTAATTAATTTTTTTTTCCGAAACAAAGAATAACAAGCATGCGAAAATATGATTTGTGTATATGATTAATTACTTTAAATGATAGGTATATACAGATATACACATTTTTGCATATCATATGATTTTAAATGTATATGAATGTTTGTTGTAAATAAAGGTTTTGTTGTTGGCTAAACAAATATCGAATTTCGTTAAAATCAAGTTTTAATGAAATTCTAATATCACTTGTATGTACTTTGTAAACAAACATTTAAATATTCGTAAATAATAAATAATAGTGCCAATAAATATGCAATATTTTTAATTTACATATCTTCTCCATAATGCAAATTTCTAGTAGGTAAAGTTTTATAAAATTCCTCAAAAGTAATTACAAATAAAGTTGAATAATCAAATAATTTACTTCTCAAATCAAATTGTTTCTTCGAAAAATAAACATGCTTGAAAGTGATTGAAAATTAAAAAATTAATCGCATTATAGGTTTATTCAATGGCATTTTGCAATCATACTTTGTTGGCAATATTTCAAACATGCTGCTTTGTTCTCATCAATATCCATAGAGGCCATTTTTTATTAAAGTTGAGTTTTTTTTGTGTTCACCTTTTTTTCAAAATAAAATATTGATTAATTATAATTGATATTTCTGAATTGATATATCAGAAGTCAAATAATAATTTTTAATAAAATTAAATAGGTCAATCATGTTCAGAATTAAAGTCAATTTAGATTTGTAAGTTAAACATTGGCATTTAATTTTTGACAAGTTCAATATTCTTCTATATGATTTTGAAATCAATTTCAATCGAAAAGATCCATAACAGCTTACTAAACTACTTCTTTACAAATGATTTTAATATAATAAAAACAATAAATTTTTTATATTATTTTTAAATTTTAAAAAATAAATTCAATAAACTTTTAATTAAATTAAATCTCAAATAACTGACAAATCATTTGAATTATATAATTTGAGTAGGCATAAATATAAGTATATTATTATAAAAATGATTAATTACATGGCATATACCAAAAAAAAAAAACTCAACTCAATAATAGTCACTCAATAAACTCAATATAAGCCTTTGAATAACTCAATTCAAATAAATTTTAAAATTTATTACAATTTAATCATTATTTTTTTTCTGTGTGTGCCATTTCCAAACAACAATTTTAATTCCTAATCAACAATTTTAATTAAAATGTTGTAAAATTCTTTATTAATTATACGAATTGAATTTGATTGCTTAAATAAAACCCATATACAAACATATATCTACATAGTTATACACAAATACGCAAATGAATTCATTAAAACTATAGGAACTACTCCTTCATCAAATTAAATAAATACTTTGAATTTCTAATGAACAAAAAATAAAAAAAAAATATATTTTTTTTTTTCTTCATTACTTTTTCGTTTACACAAAATCTTTAAAACATTAAAATTGAGAAATCGAATAAAATTTTTTACTTAACTTTTTGCTTACATACTTTATTTTTGCATAATATAAACATACTTACAAGTGTACATATATTGTTATTTGAGTAATACACATAAACGAGTATATTGTATAAATGCAAGTATGTATATAATAATCAAAACGGGTGCCACCGCTGTAACAACGAGGAAAAATAACAATAAAATAAAAAAAATTTCAAATTCCAATCTTTAATCATTAAACACAATCGAAGAAATCGAAATAAAATAAAAAAAAAACAAAACAAAACATTGACATTTTGTGGTTCAATTTAGAAATTTTCTTTTTTTCTCTTTTTATTTTTATTTTTGATGAAGACGAATTGTTTGTGTATAATAGAAATTTGTACATTGCTACATAATGTGTAATAAAAATTTTAAGGTCACGAACAATGTGAACAAAAAGAAAGGAAAAAGAAAAAGAACTTTTATTTTTTTAATTTTAGTTTTTTTTTTCGATTTTTTAGATTTTTCGATTCAAAAATTGCGTAAATCGAATAGCATTTTAACTTTGACATTCCAAAATGAAAATATGCAAGTGCATAAAATACAAAAAAAGCACACAGACAACAAATTAATGAACCCACCACAACTCAACACAATGTTGTGCACTTTTATTTTGTTTTATACCCACACTTTCAACCTAGTGTTGTAATAAAACATAATTATTATAAATTTTTATGCACAAGAAGAAAAAGAGAGAAAAATTTTATGCTATAATTTTAATATTAAAAATAACTAACGGTATTATTTATTACACTTTTTTGTTGCCATTTCAGGCAACATTGTTTTCTTTTTTCCTTAAATATTATTTTCTGTTTTACATTTTTTTTTCGTTATTAATTTCCAATTATTTATGCTTTTTCTCTTTCTTTTTCTTTTTTGTTACCTGCACCACCCTTTATTTCTTTCTATTATTTTTATTTAAAATATTTTGTTGTTTGTGTAAATTTTTGAGTTATGCTTTTTGACAATCCTATATAAAAAGTATTTAACCTTGGTTTTGTTTTATCGTTTACATGTTTTTATAAATATAACATTTTGTGTACATTATGTTAACAGTAATTGTAATTTTTATGAAATATTAACCCTAAACCTCGAATTCACAGTTAGTGATATGTAAAAGCAAAATATTTTATATTTTTCTCTCTTTTAATATTAAATATTGACATTATTATCACATTTGACAGATGAGATATAAAAGTATTTGAAAAGAAGGAAATTTCTAACACAATTAATTCAAAATTTTAAAATTTTTAATTAAAATGCACATCTTTATCCGAAAATAGAAAAAGAAAGAGTAAAATTTTAGATAACAGTAAAGCTTCTGTCACAGTAGTACATGAAACATCTTAAATTTTACATTAAAATTTGTGACAACTAACAATTATTGTTCATTTAATTTCACAGTCTTGTGGGTTTGGAAAACAATTATGTTTTTTTACTTTCTACCAAAAACATTTGATTATGTGTCCCAAAAAACTTAAAATTTTAATATTTTGTACATTGTTCAATGTATATATGTATTTATGACTGTATTACATTACTATATTATAATGTTACATAGTCAATTATAAATTGTAATCTTAACACGTGTTATGGATAATGTCAATAAGATAACAAATAACAAAAAATATAATAAAATAAAGTAATAATTTGCAGTGTTGACAGCTTAAAATTAAAAATTTATTGTAGAAGTTCTTATTGCTATTATATGGTTTTGTAATTTGAAACAAATTGAATATAAATTTCTTCATTCACTCTAAAAACGTTGTTACTATACACAATCGAGCTAAATGAAAAAATGTGTTTTCTAATAGAATTTTGTCTCGTCGTGGACCTGCGTCCTTTATATGATATAGTTTGATTTTCATAACCATTAAATAAATATTAAGAAGAGTAACCATAAATTATAATTTCATTAGGTCTATAGCATTATAATTCAACTTCAATTTAAATATTATTTTTCATATTACATGCTTCAATATATGAAAAAATTATTGCAAAATTTTTAACAAATTAATTTCCATTAAAATAATTATTGTCTTTGTGTTCTCTAAAATTGCTATCGTAAAAATTCTTTTTTATTATCTCTTATTATTTACTTATTTTTGTATTTGACTTAATTATTTAGCTAGGAGAATATTCTACAATAATGATATTTTTTTATCTTATATAAAAAACATATCAAATTCTATGTTAAGGTCGTAAATTGTAATAAATTTTAATGTTAACATACATTTTTATTTGGGCAATCTCTTAAAAAATTATTGTACTTAATTTTAAAAAATTGCTAGTATAGAACTATGTCTAAAAAGTTGCCAGACAATGTCGTTGGTATGACGTACTATAAAGTTAATTAGCTGCCAATAGATAAAAGTTAGTAAAATAAAATTAAAATTATAAATTCGTTTGTAATTTAAATAAATTTTAGAAAATAGGCAATAAAATTTTAAAATTCAATAAATCTCAAATTAAAATATTATTTTTAAAAAAATTTTCATTATTACTTATATACATATATATATTTTAGTGCTAACGTCTGATCAGGGTCTTCAAATTATTTTCAAAAAAAAGAATTGTAGTTTATTGTACAAATTTTTACATAAACAATAGAATAAGAATTGGGATCTATTTAAATTTTTCTTTTTTAAAGATTGCCCTAGAGGGAGTTGTTAATAAATTCTTTAACGTGAATAGATTCTTGGTTTTTTTTTTTATTTACACTTTAATAACTTGATTTTTTTTATATAATTTTTATTTCTATGTTCCTATGGGTGTATATACGTACATACATATAAGACTTAACTTACATTTATACAAATTTATGTGGCTATAAGATTGTTTATAAGTCAATTCACTATATGTATACAAACATGTGTGTGGTTTTTTTTCTTCAATTCTTTAAAAATTTAAAATCGTGTTAATAAATTGCGATTGTTAAATGAATTAGTTAATTTTTTCTTTATATTTATGTTTGTATGCCTAATACAAAATGTAAATATGAAATAATGTATTCAAAAAAGTTTTAAAAGAAGAAAAAATAAATTTAATAAATTTTTTTTTTATTTACTTTTAAACACATAAATTGGTTCAAAATCAAGGTTATGTTTTAACGCGGTATTTGATTTTTGATTGTGATTATTTATAAAACACAAAAAAGAAAATCATGATTATTTTGTTAAGGAAATTTTAAGTTGGCAGCACTGATTTTATAATCTCTTCTATTCATACACATATTTGTATTTGTTTATATGTATAGATAATAAACTTGTATACATAGTAACGTTACAGTAGCATGGATATGAAAAGAATTCTTTTGATGTACCGAAACAAGTATTTATGCGGTTAGTTTAAATGTTTCGAGTGACAAGTATTTCCAAAAATAAAATATGTTTGTAATGAAAAAAAAATTTATTGTGTTTTGATTATTGATTATTGAAAATTTTGGTACGTTAATAATGACTACACTAGTTTAAATAAAAGTTTGTGTTAACCCTGTTATGCTAGTATGTATGTAAATACAGATCAGTTGCAGGCACTATGCACATATTTTATATATTTTCGTGCCATACCTTTAAAAAAGGGGTGCAAAGCATTGCTAAATCATATTGTGTTAATTTTGTTATCCAAAACTTTTCGAAAATATTGATTATATCGTATATTTTTACGAAATAAGTTAGAAGATAATTTTAAGTACATTTTATAGTTTTACGAAGGTTATGTGTTGCCGGTTATACATATATGGTGAATATAATAAAGTTTTTTTCTGATTTCCTAAAAATTGCGTTTAATGTCGCTTAATACATTATTACTAGAATATAGTTATTATAGGTGAATATCTAAATAAGATAATAAAAATCGAAATAAGAATTTGTTTTAAAAGATCTAAATATTAAAATATTTTCAATTTAAGGCCTAGGTTCTTATTCCACACAAGCTTAAGGTGATGGTGCTTTAATTAATACAAATACATTTATTTATTATATTTTATAGCATATAAAAAATGAACAAACGAAATATACGCCTCAGTATATGCAATATTTTTGAATAAGAAAGAAAAATTGATTTTTAAATTTAAAATTTAAATTGCATAAAAACTTAGGACACTAAATTAATTAAGCAATTCGTTCTAAATTATTAAATATTTTGTTCATTTTTACTTAGCCCTTGAACTGAAATCCTGCTAGTGCATAAATTACACAAAAAAAAAAAAAACATTCAGGTTTAATATTATTTTAAAAATGAAATCAGTGAATATTCAACAATTTTATTGTTTTTCCCCCAAAAACCTACTTCAAGACATTAAAATATAAAAATTATTATAGAATTTCTCTTAATTATATTGCAAAAAATATTCTTTAATCCTTACAAATACAATTAAATTAAATGAATTATATTTTTATATTTAAGAAAAATTATGTAGGTACCTAACATAAATTGTTCAGATAATTCAAAAAATATTATGAATATATATATGTATAGGTGTACGTATGAAATAAAAATGTCCTTGAATATTTTATTCTTATTCTTATTCTTATTTTTTATTTGTTTTCCCATGTTTTGTTTAATATTCGTTTATTTCAAGGTTAAAATTTTTTAATGCTCGTATAATACACATTGTGTTTATTTAGAGAGAGAATTTTATATTAAAGGCATTAAACTTTATTCTTGTAAATACTTGAAACATTTATCTTAATGTTACGACAATAAAATAACGAAAAAAAAATAAATGTGGAGAATAATTGGATATGTCATTGTGTAAGTGTGTGTTAGGGATAACCTATAGCATATTATCTAAACGAATTTATTAGTTGTAAGATTATGTATAGCTTATATTG
This sequence comes from Condylostylus longicornis, assembly GCF_029603195.1. Lineage (NCBI taxonomy): Eukaryota > Metazoa > Arthropoda > Insecta > Diptera > Dolichopodidae > Condylostylus > Condylostylus longicornis. The sequence continues at coordinate 7,119,834 of NW_026577982.1, forward strand.
AAAATATTTATGAACTTTTAGAACTCTTTGCGTGTATGCTTAATTACATTCGTATATCTTATTAGTATGTACGTATGTATATATATGCAATATAAATGAATATATTGTAAAAAAGTTAATTTGAAATTAATTATAACTATATTTTTTACATATGTCTGCAAATGTACATATATACATACATTAAGTATAAAATTTTTAAAAGAATAATTATCGGATATTTATCTACACTCATATTTAAATATTTAAATACATAAAATGTTTTTATTATTAAATAGAATGACTTTATAGTTTTTGTAAAATATTTTAGACGTTCAAAATATTTATTATTATTATTATGGTAATAAAATATAAAATTAATACGAATATTTTAATAAATTTTTTGGTATATCTTGTACATTAGCGATAAAAATAAGAAGTTCAAAAATAAAAACCTTATTTGATAAATTAGAAAAGTCGGATCTAACTGAAATTTCGGTTGAATTTTTTTTGATTAAATTAAAATAAGATTTTCTGTTTTCTCATTAACATAGTAAAATATATCACATTTATTGCATACTTTTAGGGTGAGTGCGAAAATAAAAAGAATCGACAAAAAATTAAATCAGTTAAGATATTAACAGTTAGCCGGCTCTTATTTCAGAAAAAGCCTGCAAAAAATTTAAAAAAATTTTAAAATAGCTTACAAAATCGGCTTAATTGTTTATCAGAAAATTATGTTGTTGGACGTTGTGGCGCTATAAAATTTAGAAAGGGAGAGGCAGTAAAACATTTTATTCTAAAGAAACAATCAAAGGCAGGTCATTTTGCAAATTGTGCAAATTTCATAAAAAATATCCTAAAAAAGAATAATGAATAAAGGAGCTAATTAATTAAATGCAGCATTTTTGTGGCTCTTATAGTAAAGAGTAGCTTATATTATAGTTAAATTTGAGTTTACTGTTTATACCCAAAATTCCACAAAATTTCTCCAAAATTCTAAATGAACAAAAGGCGGATGTTGTATTTTTCAACGAAGTGTCATACAATTTATGGCGATAAGAGCTATAAGTTTTACATTTTCTTCCTACTTTCTAATTTTTTTATATCAAAAGAGCCGCAACAAACTTTTTTATTGAGTACTGAACACACAATATGTTCATTTTAATTATATTATGCAATAAATATGCTTGTATGTCACTGAATTATATTATATATTTTTTTCTAATACATCAAAATGTGAAAATATTTATATAGTATGTATATAAAACATATTTTTGTTACTTATTTTCATTGCTACTAATCACAGTTTCGAATCCATATAACAAATTCAATTCTTAAATTATTTGATTTATTTCAATATAAGATTTAGATAAATCTATTATAAAAAGAAATTTAGGTTGAGGTAAAATTATTTTATAATCTGTAAAATCTACTATAATATACTCGTATGTAAGTATATCAATCTTATTTAATTTATATTATACATGTACATGTACAGATCACACATAACTATAAATATAGACCTAAGTGCACATTATAGATTTTGTAGTATAGTCGCACATATAGGAGTAAAGAACAAACGATAATTACGGCATTAAATAGAAAAGAAAAAATCAATTTTTAAAATTATTGCCATTACAGCAAATTAATGTTGGTTGAATTTTTCGTAAAAAGTAAAAATTACAACAAAATTGCAAAAAAAAAAAATTTATGGTTTATTTTTTGCCAAAAAAATTTTAATTTTTTTTTCTTCTATTTTTATATTTTTTTTACAATACAAAAATTTTTCAACATTTCAAGTGTAAATCAAGAGAAAAAATTGAGGGCGCCATTCTCTCTCTTTAACAGATTTTTTTTTTGTTTTTAATAATAGAAAATGTCAGTATGTCTTGACCTAAATTTTTCCATTTTTCTATAAATTTTTCTTTTACATTTATTTTTTTTTTATTTTTTGTTTTGTTGGTAGAATTTTCCAAAACAAAAAGAAAATTTATGAAAAAATGGAAAACGTCACGATTACATGTGCTTTTAATCTTTTTCGATTACGTGTACTTTTTGATTATATTTTTTGTTGTTGTTTTGTTATTTAACCCTTGTCCATTATATTATTCACATACTCTTTTTCAACAACTCCCCCCTCCAATTCACTACCGCATTGCTTCTTTTCTATTTTTCCTTTCCACTTTTTTTTTTGTTCTTAGTCATATGACACGATTCTTAATTCTTCTTTTATGTAATACATGTACATATGTATGTATGAATGTTTGTGAATATTATGAGTAAACCAAAGTACACGTAACTTAATATTTAAATAGATGGCGCGCTTATAAGCATGGTATATTAAAAATTATTTTGCTGAAATCTTATAAAAAGTTTAAAAAATTTTTTTACAAGTTTGGTTTGTTAAACCTTTTTTAAGACTTATAATTTAATTTTTCCCCTATTCGAAAAATAATTTGACATTTTAAGTAATATTTTGACATTTTTGACATATTTTATAATTTTTTCGTATTCATATGGTAATACTTTCTAAACTGTTATAATAAAAGGAATATTCTTAATTCTGTTATTTTTATTATTCGCAATATTCTAAAAAAAAATTAATATAGATGTCGCTCTCATAAAATATTCTTACATCACCCAAAATAAAGAAAATTGACACAACTAAAATTATTATAACTTTTTCATTTAGTTCGATAAATTTTGGAAAGTTACATCTATTTAACATAACAGTTCCATAAAATATGAGAGAAATTTGACATTTTTTGTGAATATTTTTTTCCTATTTTGATTTTATTCGCACATGTTTTGTATACTTGCTGTCATTTTGGACAGTTACCTTATTTCTAACTTTTGATAAATTTTTCGTAAAAGTTAGTTTCCCTTACGTTTAAGTTCACGTTAGTTTCGTTCTGTCAATTTTTTTAATATTTTCTCAGTACCATTAAGCGTATACACTCAATCTGTAATCAGAAACCATAGAATATTCTCTCAGAACACTGTGTATTTGTAAATATATATTTATTATGTATGAAAGTATGAAAATTGTTATAAGTTTAAGAGGAACTTTCTTCCTTAACGTAAATTTCTTGTAATCACTTTTCTACACCACTATCGCATTCAAAGTATGTATGTAATTGCATGTGTATATTATGTATACGTATATATGAAATTTGTCTTTTTTCGTAATTATTGACTCGTGTTTTATCTTATTGTACATATTACGAGTAAAGCCTTTACAGATATTTTATTTCTTTTTCGTAACTTTGATATACTATAATCTATAGAAACATGAACATAGTAAAATGTCAATTTCAATGTATGTATATGTTTATGTTGATATTATATACAAATATGTATTATTATTTTAATTTCCATAGCTGTATATACGATATAGAAGATATATACGTAAGATTAGAAGACCCAAATAATATAGAAAAGAAGTGTGATTTAACCGAAATGCTGATTATTTTTTATAAGAATAGCGATAATAATTAACTGATATAATATAAGAAGGTCATATATATCGTATATATATCGTAGTTTTCTCTATATATTATCATTATTAAATGTATTTATAGATTATGTAGTCTTTTTTGTTTGTAATCGGTTTTAGTGCTTGACCTTTTACACTATTTGTATTAAGTATAACACAATTTGTTGTAATTCTATAAAGAACAAGAAAATAAAATTGAAATATATAAGAGAAGACTAAATTTTTAAAAATTAAATTTGTTATACAATAATAACAGTTATGAAAATATTGAACTTTTTATTGTAAAATTTAGTAAAATATTTTTTAATAGTTTTTTTTCTTATACACTTTTAGGTAACTATGATTAAATTATACAATTACTGTCATATAAGTCATTGTTATTTTAATTTACGAGGAAATAATAAACAATATTATAAAATTAATTTAAAGAAATTTATTAAATGTATTGTAATTACTATTAAATTTATACAACACAGGACTTGGGATTTTTTTCATTTAAAAATAAAGTTATTTGAATATAATATAAACTTAGACAGATATTTAATTTCAGTTTCCAAAAATTTTTTGGCGCCTTAAGTATTTTGCATGACCTTGTATTAAAAATTATTGAAATTGTAAAAATATACTGTATGTTATTTGTACAAATGTCAAAAATTGTTTTACATTGTGGCACATTGTGTTTTGAACAAATGGTATCGAGTTCAAATTCGACAATATGTATACGAATTTTAAATAACAAATTTAACTACTTTGAACTAAACTTACTCGAAATAGTTTTCATCGATTTGGTGAATTTTCACTTTGTGACATTTCCCCTATATTGTAATATGCTACAGGATATGTCAATTATTCAATACAAATTCAAGGAATATGAAACAAATCAGTTGAAGATTTATTTCATTTAACATACTGGTAAATACATATTATATTAGAATAAGCTGTAGAATGCTTGCCCCAAAATATCCTATTATAAGCCATAAATATTTTCTTATTTAAAATACGAGTATGTACAAATTGCCTTATTGCTCATATTGTGTGTATATTTTTAAAAATGCTATTTGATTGAAATTGGAAAATGCACTTTCATTATTATGTTATGCATTATGTACACAGGATATATACATAGCGTAGTATAATGTAGTTGCATCTAATTTGTAAAGTGTACTTTGTATAAATTAAGTATATAGGTATATATAGCCAGATAGTAAAAGAAATTTTTTAAAAATATTGCAGAATTATAAATAAATTTTATTGTCGTTTAAATGTTGCATACTTCGCTTTTTTAAATGCGATATTCATTTTTTTCATTTTACAATGTTACATAGAAAATATTTTTAAAGAAAATAGTTTGAAATGCAAGGTCAAATCTATGTACGTAATTACATATATATATATATATATATATACGTATATATATACATTATTATGTATATATTATATACATTATGTTTAAAAAAAATTTTTTATTTTTATACCATCTTTTTATTGTTTTCTTTTATTATATAAAAAAAACTTGGCACTATTGTGGGTGAAGCCAAATTTTATTTCAATGTACTATGTATATATAGGTATATATATATATGTATATTCGTAAATTGTCAGTACATTTGTGTAGTTACGAAAATATTTTCAATTGAATATTACATGTTTTTTTTCGATGACGTCATATTGGGTTTTCAATGCATTTTTATTTTTGTAAGTAAATATGTGATTATAAACTGATATATATATATATATATATATATATATATAATATATATATGTCACTATATATATACGTATATAAATAGTGAGTAAAATTGCGTTTTAATTTGAAATTTATCGTAAACATTTTAAAGAAATTGAAATTATTTTAATTAAAATATTAAAAATAAATTTATTCAATTTAAAAAAGTGAGTTTTTAATATTAAATGTTATATAAAGGGGATGACTTTCATATTATTACATGAATCATATTAAGCTAATGCAATATAAACAGGCATACATAACAGGCATAGTCTAAGTTATAATATTGTGTTCCTATTCAATCTGAAATCGAACTATGTTATACTCGTATCACTGCAATGACACATTGGGTACGTCATGAATTTGTAATATCTTTACTGACATTAGAAATTCATGATGTATCATGATGACTGTTATTAAGAATGACGCTTTTTTCAATGTTTGTTTGAGTTATTAGTGTTATTTATACCTGTTCAATATCAGACGGGAGCACTAGCCGACCATAAATGTTGATCATGCTCCACATTTTCTATGTTTTTGTTACTTTTCTTACTATGTCTTTAAGGTTCTCCAATGACGGTACCACCGAGAAGGAAATGCCTTGATAATCGGCGGCCTAAAACTCATCCTTCCTCTTACCTTCAAACTGGCGCATAGTTATCTTACAAGAGTTACAGAGAACACATTTGTACTCGTAAAATAGCCCTGTATCAAAACATTGAATGGGTTGAAAGCAAATACTTAAGACATAATAAAGATTTCTAACACATTTGAGACAAAATTACTCTAATAAAATTTTAATAAAAATATTGACAAAAAAAATTGAATTTTTATTTTTGTTTTTATTTTAGATTGCTGCTACAAATAATATTATAAAAGTTTCGATAAATTTTGGACTTATAAAGAAAGGATAATAAAAATTACAAAAGAAGGTAAGTGCCAGAATAATTTTACATAAAAATTATTAGTTTAATTGTGGTTGTATTCTATTACATATAAAAGTATAATGATCAAGGTTTTTAAATGAATTTTTATTATTGAAAATTCAAAATTGCCTTAAAGTATGCAAATTTTTTTTTTATTTATTTTATACATTAAAATGAAATTTACAATAGTTAAAGTGTAGTATAAATTTGTGATTGATTGTTATTTTTAAAAATTTCTATTTTTCAACAAATTGATAAAAGGTAGTTATGGTACAGTACTTACCAAAAAATATTTTCTAGGTTAAATTAAGCTCAGCTTCATATTTTTTTATTCGTATACAAATGGGTTCAAAGAATAAAATATTTTATAATTATAAATAGTATGGACGCGTTTGTTTAAATTTATTATGAATGAATGATTAATCCTTGCAATCGATTACTAAAATTATCAATTAAATCGATTCTATGCAACTAAAATTGTCTTGAAAGAGAGAGAAGAAGTTGCACTAAAAATAAAGAGAATTTTGTCAATTTCATTGTCACAAAACCGACGAACCTATGAATCTAGCTTTACCAAATATTGCATAATTCACCATTAGAGTGTGTAGTAATAATAACTATCAGCACCATCTTAAAATAACAATTTTTGTAAACTTATACGATTTATTTATTACTATATTAAGACATAAATTATTAAATTATCCATATTATAACACTGGAAGTATACACGTAAATATGAGAGTGGTTTACACATGTACGAATGTACGAGTATCTATTTATATATATATAAAATGGATGTATTAAATAATGATATTGTGTCTGATATAAAGATTATCCAACATTTTATGTAACACGTCGTGTTTTTATATAAATTTAATATTAATTTTCATAACATCTCAAAAAGATGATTTTAAAATTCAAATACAGACATGGTGGCAACATGTCTATTGTAACTTTTTTCTCATTATATATTGTTTATAAGAGAGTGAAGACTTAAAAAAAATTATAAATAAAAAATAAAAAATACAAAAGAAAAGTAGAAAATTTTTTTGTACCCACAATTATTATAAATTATAAGATGTTTGTATGTTGACATATTATTGCATATACGTACATATATGTATGTATATACTTAGTATGTTGAATTATATATACATAATAGGAATTTCATAAGTACAGAAAAAAAATAATATTCATTTTTATTTTTGTGTTTTCTTATGGTTTTTTTGTGACACTTGTTTTCTCGTTTTTATTGTACAATTGTAAAAAATATGAATAGAAGAATGAAATATTATTGTTATTGTATAGTTTCAAGGACATTTGGTATGTATAAGTAGAAGAAATGAAACAAAAAAAAAATTGAATATCACATAACTGCAAATGAAAATTTTGTTTAGATAAGGAAAGGATTATTGTATTTCAATTCTTTCATTTTTTTCCTTTTTTTTTTTCAAAAAAATTTCCTATTATTATGGACAATACATACTATACTAGCTTACATATAATATGTATGTGTGCATGTTAAGTATTATATGTATATTGTGTGGCACCCCCTATATAAAATTTAATTCTTGTAATTCAAAATTTAATTGAATTGTATTGTACAATTGTACTGTTGATTCGTAAGAGAACGATTTGCCATGTTGGACATTCGCTAGTAATTATGTCCTTCAGAATTCATATTGTATGTTAATCATAAAAATTTTTCGGGTTCATTTCCTGTAATGAAAATTTCGTGAATGTGAATTTTCGAGGACTTGAATGTTTAGAGTGGTGCAGAGTAGATCTTTTTGGTCGCGATCTATATTCTCTGCCGTTATAATTAGTATAAAATTTATTGAAATTAATTTTATATTCATCTCTTAACAGCCATATAACAAAAATGTTACGCCACAAAATTATCTTTGTTCTTACGATTTGTATTCGTTTTCTTACGTTGATTGTTAATTAAGTATTCCAGATTTTATTCAGAGACAATAAATTTCTCTTCTTCATATACCCGAATTTATTTCATATAGTTTTTATTTAATTTATATTCTATAAAATTAAGGCCAAGAAATGTAAAATTTAATGTACAAGAATTTACTTTTGTAGGTACGAAATATATGTGTACATATATATGTAAGTATGTATATGCAATTTATGTAAAATTGTTTTATGTTAATTATTAAATATACAAAAGCCAAAATATTTTTTGTTTTTCAATGTTGACGTTTTTGTTATATCCTTTGGCAAAAGGATATAAAAATTGATTGTTATTGTTTAGTTTTCCTTATATTTTTTGTTTGCAATTTTCAAGGAAAAATATTTTGAATATCCAAAACAAAACAGAAAAATTTATATATACATATAAGTACTAAAATTATATGAAAAATTAAATATTCTGTAAATGATAGCTACAAACAAGTACTCATATATAAATTATTCAAAATATAAGGTGAAAGTCCATTGATTGCATGCTTTATACGATAAATTGTAGACGGTATAGACTTTAGAATAAATTTCAAGTACACTATATTGTATAAATAAATATACTATAAATATTTTGTAATATTGTCGAATATATAATATTATATATAGAATTTATTATATAATATTCGAAATCTATAAAAAATTTCTGCACGTGTAAAATTAAATTTAATTTTTAAAGTTTTCAAAAAAAAAAAAAATGTATTAAATTTAATTCTTATGCCTTCTATATAGGAGTAATGAATTTTTTATAGCTAGTTTTTTCATTAAGTTTCTAAATATATTTATACATAGAGGTGTTTTTGGTAAATTAAATATTCATGAGGTTCGAACTACTTTTTATTTTTAATAAATTTTAAACAAGTATTTTTCAGTGCAGTTAAATTTTATATTTTTTTTTTATTATTTTTATATACAATGAATTCTAAATAAGTTTAATGTTTTTGTATTATAAATTCAATGCAATTATATAAAAATATTGATGATAGCAATATTTTTTCTCGAAAATTTTGCGCCTTTCAGAAAATATACATTTGAAATAGTTTTAAATGGAAATTGAGAAATATTAAACGCTGGTAGATGCAGATTGCAGTTTTTGTAGTTAAATATTTTTGTCTGTATAATTGAATTGGACTGCTATAATTGAATCTACTGCTGAAAGTGACAGTAACCTATGTTTTAAAAATGAACCAAATCTGTACAGATTATTTTCGAGTAACTTTAACATCCATATAAAATTTATCATTTCATATAGCATTTTATTCAACGGAATTGCTATATTTAGTATTTCTGTGAAAAATAATCAGTGTTCCAATTTCAGACTTGCCGTACAGTCATATAAATTTCATTCATGATATAAAGTTCAAATATTTCACAAAATGACCATACAGCGAGTTTAACTGATAGTTCGTCCTCTATTCTTTCGAAAAGCCATTTAGTTGATCGACTTTAATCTGAAGAACATTTGATGGATCTACTTTAATTTCATAAATTATTACAAGACAACTTTATAGTTAGAATGAAATTATAAATGTAAAAATATCGTTAGTTACGATACAAATATAATATCGTAAATTACGATACAAGTATATGTATGATTTTATTTGAATTTGTAATGATTGGTATTAGTAATTACATATATTATGCATACATAAACGCAACATAAATTGAAGGCGTAAACAACTTAATTATCGAATAGAATTTTTAATATTGACCTTTCATTAAAAATTATTTTATAGTTTGCATATCATCTGTTTGCTATTTTTATTTTATATATTATAATGTACACGTATATTATATACGTTATTATATTATTGAAATCGTAAAAGCAAATCACGGAAATTTTCAGAATTATTGAGTAGTTTTGTTTATTCCTTTAAGAATGTTTTTTTTTTTAATGTTATATTATAATTATTATTGTTATACTCATAGTTTCTTAATGATAAATATTTTGTATACATAATAAACACTAAATAGAAGGCGTAATAGAATTATTGTGTTACGTGCAAAAGAAATGTGTGTGCGGATGATTATTGAAATACATGTAATAAACGTGTCTATGTTTATGTGTAAAAAATGGATTATTATTCGAAAATTTTATATGCAAAAATTATTTAAAGGCCCTAATTTTCAATTAAGTAGTTTAAGACAAGAATAGGAAAGGAATGCACTTTTCTAAAATATATACTTCAAATGCACTAAACTTTAGAATATATTTTAGAGTTAAACTCTATATTATTGCATGGTATTAGAACATTGTTATTAGTTTAAGTGTTTAAAAAATTGTACCAAATAATATTGTACTAAAATAATAAAAAATTGCATATTTATAGGCATCACCGAAAAATTTTTCCATTTAATATCGAATTCGAAAGAAAATCTTGTTTTTTTTTTTTATTGTATATAAGAAAATTGTATGACAATATTATAGAAAGACAAAGTCTTCTAAGTATTTAAAAAACAACCTGTTGTGAACGCATATAAGTATTTTAAGATTTTAAAAATTTTTTAATTACAAATACATATTTCGAAAATGTCACTGTGTATGTATGTATATAAAAATTAAATTATTCACCTCATCATTAATATTTTTTCGAGCCTCTAATTAAATTTATTTTCTATTTTGTTTTTTAAATATTATGTTGGTATTATACAATTATGTGAATAATTCGGTTAGTTACTCTGATTTTCTGAATTTCGAAAACTATTCTTATACTATGTTTACATAGAATAAATTGCTTGCAATTTAAAAAAAAAATGGTTGTAAAACATTTACACAACAAAAGCAACAAGAAAAAATAAAATATAATATTGGCTTCATAATATCACTAAATAAATGCTTTGAATACGTGTGTTAAGAAAAGTGACTGAAATCTTATCTTCAACAATTATAATTATCACGTTGGCAATTCTGATATAATTTTGTAAACGTAATCTTATACCTTACGTAAAGTTATTCTTACAGGTTTGTTTGTTTCTATATGAGTAATGTTAAGAATTTAATGTTTTTGTAATAATCACCTATTTGCAATCATTACTATTATAACACCATACAATTTGTAAAGATTATATCACTTAATTATTATGAACAAAATTCTTTAATTGTAATTCGTTCGTTTTCATTTTACGTTTTATATTTTTATATTTATACATGAAAGTGCGTTGAAAACATTTACGTATTTTTTTATTTGTTCAAAAGTTTTAAGTGGTGAATTACATGAAAATTATTTTGTTTTATTTTAATTTTCCTCTGCCTATATTTTTATAATCTGCAAAAGTGATTTTCTAACATACGGTTTTGAATTAAATCTTATTAGACCGTATTGAATACGTATATATACTATTTTTTATTTATATTACATTAATCATTGTAGATATTTTAAAAAAATACGACATTATAGAAAACTTACACCTCTATTAAGAATTAGACTCGTCTACGTGTGACTTGTAGAAATTACGAAAATCTTTTCGCCGATTTTCGAATAAATGTACGTTATAAATTTTGTTTCGAAATTCCTAATATAATACAAGTTTCAATCGTAAAAACATGTTTCATTCCTAAAATTGTACAATCATGGTTGTTCTATATATAAAATTTATGAAATCTAAATAAAAAAATTTGGCAAAAAGAAAACAATATTTTTCTTTTTTAATCAAAATTTCGAATAGCAGTGCTGCCATAACGTGTTTACAATTTCTCCGAGCGGAATTTTTACTAGAATTAAAATACATAAACCTAGTTTGGTGAATTATACGTTTTTGTATATGGCTGCATAATTGATGATAGGGGTGTGTATATTAGAAATACAATACAGGGATTCAATCCAGTAAGTGAATAATATAGTAAACTTCATTTTTTTAGATCATTAAAGTTCTTTTTCGAAATTAGAGCACAAGATTTCGAATATTGTTCATATAACTGATTTTATTACATGACGTGTATGTATACATATAATGTTGTGCAGTATATTATAATATACAAATACTTTATATACATATGTATATGAATTTGCGATTTTATATAATAACGTTAAATGTTGTTTTTTTTTTCTCTCCTTTTTATTTTTGTTGCCTTTACGTTATTTTTATTTTGTTTTTCTTGACAAAAGACATGCGCACCCCACAATCATAAATTTTATTTTTGTGCTAAATTTTTTTTTTATTTTTTCCTTCATTCGCTTTTTTTTCATTGCCTTGACGGATAAAAAAATAATATTCTTCTATTCTGCTTTTTATTTCTATTATTTTCGGATTCGTAAAAACATTTCTTACACACTAAGTTAAAAAATTTAAAAAAAATAAAAATAAATAATTTTTTTTTTTAATATAAAAACTTTGGAAAATATTCACAAATTTTTAATAAAAATTATAGAAGGGGAAAAAAATTAAAACAACAAACATAAACTTTTTATTTAAAAAAATTTTTTTGAGTAAAATTTATAAAAAAAGTGAAATTACAAATTTTTAAAAAAAAAAATTTATTGAAACGGTATGAAAAAAAAATAATTATTAAAATTAAAAAAAAAAAAGAAACAGAAATTAAAATATTTGAAAAAAAGAGAAAAAATTTATTTACAGTTATTCAATTAAAAATATTTTTATAATTAAAGAAAAAATTTGATAAGAGAAAAATAATTACAATTTCTTCAAGAGAGAGAGAGAAAAAGTGTAAATTGAGCAAGAGATTTTTGAGCATTTCATTACTTTAAAATTAAAAATAAAAAAACAAGAAAAACAAAAACAATACAAAATGTATAAAATAATAAATAAATTAAATTTTGACAGGTAGCGGATTCCTTTTCTATTTTTTAATCTAATAGATGGTGTTATTTTATTAAAAAGTGATGATGATATTGACACGGTGACAAATGAAAATTTTGTTTTTTTTTTTCCAAAAATTTAATATTATTGCACATCAAAAATGTCAAAATTGAAATGTTAAATTTAGCAAAAATGAAAAAGAAAATAAATCAGCAATAATAAGAAATACTTAAAAAAAATTTTGAAAACTGATTAATAATGTCATTATATTTTAACAAAAATAGAAATACTCAAGAGAAAAATTTCCATGAAAAATTTTACAAAATACATTAATTAATTTCTAACTACAAGATATTTAATAAACAATTATATTGCATCAAAAAAATAATATTATAGATTTAAATTAAAATAAAATTACTGAATTTACAAGGTGTTTACAAAAATCCAAAATATACAATATCTGTATATATATATGTATAACAGTTTATTATTAAAATTAAATTGTGGCTATATTTTGTACAATAAACCATATAATAATGAAAATATAAGAAAAATATATAAATTTAAAATGTGAGTATAAAAGTTTTTATATATGTATAACAATAAAATGAAAATAATTGTTTTATAATAAATAATAATAATAGATTTACATTGACACTGTTTTTTTTTTTTTGGAACCAAAAATAAAACATCCGATGATGTTTGACAAAAAAAAAAAACAATATATATAAAAAAAAAAGAAAATATCCTCGGCATTTTCTAATTTTTGATGATTGTGCAATCACTATTTCATTTTGTGAGTATATATATTTGTATAATATGTTATACCACAATGTAATGCATAATATATACATTTATACATGTGATCCACCCGTATATTATAAGTCATATAACAAAATTCAAATATTATAACATATATACACAACCACATATGCAAATCTATTTAAATATGTTATATAGTATGTCAATATAGAGAGAGAAGAAAAAAAAAAGAAAAACTGCAAAAAACGGAAAACGTTGAAAATATTTTTCTTTTTTCCTCCTTTTGATTTCTACTCTTTTGATTTTATATTTTTCTGTTCTTCTGGTTTATTATACCACATAGAATGTATGTCTACAATGTATGTACACATGTGTGTTTAATTTTACCTATTTTATTTTATTTGTACACAATATTCAAATGTACCTATGAATGTTCATTATATATAGTGGTTAAATTTTTTTTATAAAATATTCACTATACCTTATATTCAAATAAATATAAAAATGTTTTCATTTATTTTCTATGTTTGTATGTATGTCCATGCCTATATGAATTTATATACTCATTCATATACGTTCAAATGAATGTGTGCATAATATTTTGCTATTAATATAATAAAAAATTTTTTGCTACTATTTTAAAAGAACACAGCAACAATATTAAATTAAAAAAAAAGAGAAAAAAAAAAACAATAAAACTGTTATAAAAACAAAATATAACATGAAAAATCAAAAATAAAAATGTTAAACGCGAAAAATTTAACAAAAAATTGTGAAAACTCAGAAAAAACAGAGAAAGAAAAGAACAGAAAAAAATTAAATAAATAAAATACAGTAGTCATTTAGTATATAAAAAAAATCAATGAGAAATAAAAAATATAACAAAAAAAATATTAAAAAATATTTTTCATTTATTTTCTTTTATACAAATATTTTTTTTTTGATTTATTTACAGAGTGTTTCACTCAGTTTTTATGCGAGAAATACAAATGAAAAACAAAAAATAATAAATTTTTTTTTATACAATTTTTTTTTGTTATACAACTTTTGTTGTTGACTTTTTTTTGTTCAAAATACTAATTTTTCAATTTATGAATAATAATAATTGAATATTAAATTGTATTGCATAGCTAAATATTGAAAATGCATCGGATATAAGAATAAATTTTATAATCAATATATATATCTATATAACAATTTGTGGTATATCACAGAGTACAGTTTATGCGGATACTGAAGGTCAATGTTGTCAATTTTAGCGTAATTTATTATACACGTGCTTTAGTTATGATTTTTCTTTTATAAAAACTATAATGTACATAAGTACGTACATACTTTAACGTACAATCCTTTTCATTTTTAATAGATTTTCTTTTATGTTATACATAAATGTTGGGATATAATAACTTTATAAGTGTAATACACACAGACGTATAAAAAAATTTTCATTGATATGGTTTTTATGTTGTAATTCTCTATATATTGTATATGCATATATAATAATGAATATGCGTATAAGTTTGTGTTTAATGAATATATATTTGTAGTATAATAGTTGAATGCATATACATTATGTAGAATTATCAATATTGTAATATTAAAATCAATATGTGTATTCGAATTATTTATGTAGGAATATGAGAAAATCAATTAAATTTTTAGGAATTTTTCTTTAAATTATTATGTTTACTTAAGTGTACGGTACGAGTATATTCGAATCGATAAAGATAAACGAAAAATACTAGAATGCTTAAAAGTATTTGATTATTATTAATAGAGGAATCTGTGTGCACTTTTATAATTTGTAAAGAAATATAGGTAAATTATTATGATCGAATGAATATTTTATGAATTGGAAAAGTTTTTGATCAAAAAAATTAGACATAATTTCTATATTATAGGGTTAATGAAAAAATAAACGAAAAATAATGTAAGACAAGTATCATGTTGAATTTTATTACGTTTAGTTACATTACTGCATTTAATAGCGGCACGACATCCTTTTTCAAAATTTGATTGAACATCCTGTATGTAATTAAAGTGTGCACACTTCGATATTGAGACAGAAGATTATGTTTAATTTTTCAAGATAAACAGGAGCACATTTAGACTAAACTTAGAGTGTATACCACATACCTATAATTAGCGTTAATCTGCTGCATCTCAAAATAATCCGCAACAATAATATAATAAAAATAAGTAATTTTTGTAAGGAGTTATATATTCCGAACAACTATTGAATAGTATTACTGTTCAGTTATATAGAACAGTATTCGATGTGAAGTTTCATCTTTGTATTAAATATGTTAACAGCGGAACAATTCGCTAATTGATTTCTTATTCTTATTCTTAATTTCTTAGAAATCTTTTAGAGCATGAAAATCCACGGGGTTCTTGAAATTCACTTTATCTTCAATTATGAAACCCAATTTCTATATACATATTTATTATCAAATTTTAAATGATTTTGCAACACTCCATTAAATATCATAAACTCTATTTAAACCAGTTGCTTATTTTTACTAGATCTTCGTTAACTTTGCTGTTGAATTATTTTGATAATATCATAAAACGAATTGGATTTTCAGTGGCGAATCTAATACGCTACTCGTATATGAAAAGAATAAAAGTACAATTCTTGAAATCTAAAATGAAATAATATTCGCGATTTTAATTTGAATGCAGAGAAATTTATATGTGTAAGCAGAATTGCACTCATTGTTGGAATTTTATAAAATCAAATTACATGGTATATAAAATTCTTCTTTAAAAATCAAAGAAAAATAATATGATCTCGTATTTCTTATTATGAAAATTATATAATATGCATTTTTATTAAAATTTCGTAATAATAATTTATTGACCCATTTAAAAGCGTGTGACAATTTTTCCACATTAAATTAAAATTCTGTTTAGTACGCAATCTTATGTCAAATTATCATAATATATCGGTTTATTTTGCTTATTCATTAGGTTTTGGGTATGTACGTACATATGTATGTATCTAGATATTCGAATATACTGCAAATATTTTTTGTATTTTAAAAATTTTCAAAACAAAAGGAAAAATTAAATTTTAATTTTACCCGAAAATGTACAATTTTTTTGAAATTAAAATTGAATTGTCATTATCTAAAAAAAAAAAATAAATTAATTATGTCTCATGAGAATTTTCAATTTTATATACTTGCGTCACATACAGTCAAATTACGAGTACAATGATTATTTAAAATGCATAATTATTATTACGCAGAAAAATATCTTACTGAATGGTTCTGGGGGTTTTCAGTTAAATAAATATTGCGCGATATTTGCACATTTTTCTTTTATTAAAAAATTAAAAAACTTTTGACTTTTTTTTTTTTGACGTAATCTAAGAACAATTAATTTGTTTTCATTTTTTTAATTTACTTTTTTTTTTTTTGGTTTTTTATACAAAATATTCACAATATTATTGTTTATTTGGTGACAATAAATTTGTTGCATCATGAAAGCATCTTTTGTTCTCATTATTTGAAATGTTTTTCAACAATATATGCAATGCATATGTTGTTAAACATTATTTTCTAAATGTATACTTGCGTATAATTATGCAAGTATGTTACGTGCATTTGCATAACATTAATTATTGTTTATTAAGTTTTGATATTTGGTAACAAAGAGAATTGTATAAAAAGAGAGAAGAATACTAGTTTAACGTTTCTCTCTTCTACAAAGAACAAATTTAATAATATTGATTCTTTAAAAAAATAGTGTGACCATCCTGCTATACACTTGATTAATTGTGTATTAATTTTAAATTGTGAATTATTAAGCCTATAACTAGACCTGGTTGGTTATATAAAATATCAAGCAGACTCTTCAATAGGCAAGATAAAATATTTAAATTCTCTTCTTCATACGTACATTTTAATAAAATGCACGTGAACAGGATTGTACATTAGAGAATTTAACATTTTTATCATTAGAAACAATAATCAGCTAGAATGATTTTTAATATAAAAAAAATATTTTAAGCTTTTGCTACATATTTTTTTTTTGTGTTAAATTTCTGACATAATAATGTTTACCAAAAAAGTTATCACATTTATATATGTAGGAGTGACATAATAATCATAATAATAAAAATTTAATTAATTCTAAATATTTTTAATTTAAATAATTGTGTAAATTTATTCATATAAACTTTATAATTATTCATATATAAAATTCAATATGAATTTTGAAATTTTATGAAATTATAATGTGTTGGATTGTGTGGGTTTTCAATAAGCATCATCTCTAAATATGACTATAATAATGTTAATGTAAATTTATTTAATTAGCAGGTTTTTTTTTTTATGTTAGAGATTTTGTTGATTTTAAATTTCTTTTTTACATAATTCACAATTAATATGTCAAAATCTATGAATTTGAATTAGAAAACAAATATAAGTAATAACGAAAAATTTCTCTGCAGCGATTAATTCGAGAATATTTTAGAAAATTTAGTTCTAATTTTGAATTGATAACCCATAACTTTCGTTATCTATTTTTACTTCACAATTCTTACTTCTAGCGAAATCGATAATTCAGCGCTGCAAAAGTGTTTTGTTAAAAATTCAATCTGCAAACTTGAAAACTTTGAAATTTCATTTTCAAAAATTTATGTTTAATGTTTTTCAAAAAAAAAAAAATCTAACTTAATGTACAAGAAAAAACCAATTTTGAAAATGTTTTAAAATGTTCGAAACTAATTTCGAAAATATTGTAATGTTCGAAAATTAAAGTGTCAAAAATGTTTTAAAAAATTAAATTTGTAAACAGAAATAAAATGAAATTTTAAAATTTTATACAAAAATTTTTCTTGTTTTTAGCAGATTTAGAAAAAGAGCAATCAAAATAAAAGTTTTTTCATCTAATAGAAAAAAAAACCGAAATGTAAAAATAGTTTTTAGTTTTAATAATTTCTTATATTTTTTTATTTTAAAACGAAGGTCAAAAAATGTTATTAACCCATATGTTATACCATGTACCTATGTGTACACATATGTATCTACCCATGTATATATGTATATATGTATAATACTCATTCAAACAAATACTTAATTAATTTCTTATTCTATAATTAAGAAATTTTTTCCGATCTGTTTAGACTTTCCATTTCACATATTTGAAAATAGGAAATCTTAAAAATATACCAAAAAAAATTCCTTCAATTTTTTGTTTTTGTTATTTTTAAAAAAGAAAAATATTTTCTATTTATTTTTATTATTTTCACTTCCGTGTAGAAAATTTTCAAAAATTTAGATTTTTTTTTCTTTTTTAAATTTTAGCACTAACACTTTAGAATTTTTTTTTTTTAATATGGTTGCTATAATGGCTTTGATTATTAAATAAATCAAACAAATTTGAATTAGTGTGGGTGTGTTTTAACTATAATTATAAAGTGTCTCGAAAATGACATTATGCGAGTTTATAATAATGTAAGTATATAGAGGTCAAACGGTAGACTCTTATTTGACCATAATTTGCTTATAAAAAAACAAATTAAACAATGTTTTATTAAAGTTTGATTGTAGATTTCTTTAACATCCAATTTAAATTTAAACAAAGCATATAAGGTTTATAATTATTTTATTATACAAAATTATTTTTTAAAAATTAAAATAATTTAATAGTTTTTATTTTACAAGATTTAATTATTTTATTTGTAAATCTCGTATTTTTTGTCATTAATATGTAAGTATCCGCTACTGTCTCCTAAAACTAGATTACCGAGAGAATTCAAGAGAATATTTTTTTTATTTATACGCATTCTTAACAAAATTATTGTCAATTCACTCATTAAGATTAAGAAGTATTAACGTTGTCGGAAAATAAATATTTAAATGCAGTATCTTTAATACATATCGATTAGTATAACAATCCACATTATGTAAATGTAATTTGTTTTTGTAATTTAATGTTTTCAAAATTTAGTCAATTTATATGTAATTTTAATTTACGCCTTACTAAAAACTTTTATTATTTCGTAAATAGATATTAAAAATCTATCTATATGGCAAAAGTTGTGATCCGAGCTTTATGTTTACAATTTTATTCTCAATTTATAATTTTAATGCCAATTTTCATTAATAAACTATTTACAATTTTAATGCGTTTGTAATCAAAATAGCAATTTAATTAAATTTTATTATGAAATGTAATAAAAATGATAAAAAAAATTAAGGTTTGTCTCTTTAACATTAATTTTATTGCATCAATTATTATAAAACTGTTTAGTTAACTGTATACTTCAACTTTTGTACGAGAGGAAAATGAAATTCAAATTAAGCTTACGAGCAACGCTACTATATACACTTAATGTTTTAAAATAGAGAATAAAGATGGTTTAAATTGACTACTGTCCTACAGCTGTATATAGTAGCTTAATTATAAATAAATTATTTACAAAAGAATCATATATTTAATTTTAAATTCTTATTTAAAATCTTGATTAGTTTTTGAAAGCGAACCAGAAAAAAGAGAAATTATAGAAGAGAAATTTCATTTCGTAATTGTGTTATAATGATTTTTTTCTGAGAACTGTCCTAATTATTTGTGTTATGAATGATAACAATAATTTTGTTTACATTTGGTTATATATAACACATACTATAAGCATATCGTAAAAAATTTCTCACGGAATATTACAATTTATATTGAGTTTCTCAATTCGAAATATTGCTCTTGTTTACATTTCGACTTTTGTTCAAAATTTCTGTCAAATACCGTTTTGATTGTTTATAATTCTTGTGACATTTTTCATCTTCATTTGATTTTCAATGTAAATTTTTTCCATTGATACCACAATAAATATCGATTTAATATTGTCGTGTCTATGTTTCTAAATTAATAAAAAGGAAAAAAAAATTGTTATTAAAAATATTTTTAGTTTTTTTCTTTATTTATTTTTTATTTCATTTTATTAATAACTCCGACCTAAAAAAAAAAAACTTAAAAATAATATAAAATTTCTGTTTTGTTTTTCGATAATGAAAAACAAAATTAAAAAGAAGTAGAATGTTTGATAAAAAATTCATTTGAAATTCAATTATAAATTCATATACTAAAAACTAAATACGAGTAAATCGGAATATTTTATAAAATTTAAAATTATTAAATTACAATTTTATGTGTGTAGTACAAAAAATTGAGAAATAATATAACATTAACAAAAGAAGGCTACTTGAAATGCCCCTATTCCAATGCTGATTCAACAATGTCGTACTTGTAACTCTTACAACTCAACTAAAAAAATATTTTACTTGAGGTTTAAGCCGGTTTTGACGGACTGCTAATATCGGTCTGACAAAATCGCTGTTAGCTGTCAAATTTAATTTTCTACGAAAAATAAAAGATAATCGAAGCATTCCCTTTAGTTTTTGCTTTTTTATATATTGTGAATTTACAATGTATAGTTTTTTGGACTTTTATTTAAATGTCAAATTAGTTGTTTTTTGGTATTGGATAGAAATATAAAGTTAACTGAGGATGGATCATTTGATGTGGTTGTCAACCAGGTACACTTTTATTAATAAATTTTTTAAATAAAACTCTTAACAATTTGGATCTATTAGTTCAATAATTTTAAGTCCTTTATACTTGAAAATATTTTCTAACCTTAAGTGTGCTTAATAATTTTCAAACTTTGTAATACTAAATAATCATATTAATTTTGACAGGTAATTGCTTATATATTATTACAAATGTATTCAAGTTTTGTATATCAATGTCAACTTTTAGATATTAATATAAATATAAATTTAAACTAAGTATATAACTAAGTGTAATTAAAGTTAAAACATTAGAAAGAAAACAAAAATCAATATGCTTATTACTCATTTATTTATTCGAAAACGATATTGAAAAATTACAAGTTACAAGACAGGTAACAATACTAAGTTTTTTAACCTCTAATCATTTTTTATTAGACATACATACGTGATTTAAAAAATATGACGTTGCATTTAAAAAATTATTTATAAATATTCTTGCATGCCTGGTATAAAATAATAATATATTTTTCATATTATTGAAAATAATGCATATTAATTTATGTATGTAGAAATTATTCGAAAAAAAAAAATTATAAATACTTTGAACTTTTTCGTATACATTGTTTGTATATACATATATGGGTTGTATGGAACTGAATCTAAGAGTTCAATCAATATAGAATAATTTGTATATTGCTTGATTTTTATCCATTAAATTAAAAACATTTATATTATAATAAATAAGCGAAAGAATGTTGTGAATACTCGTAATTGAAATTTGGAAAAGTAATCAATTATTGTTAAAAATTGTTAAAGAAATTCAGAATTTTAATAGAAGTCTCGACTAACACTTATTTGAATATTTTATATTGATTGTTAGAAATTTAATAATTTTAGATATTCACTTAATGTGCTTTGTAATATGTTAAGTGTTTTTAGCAATAGGTGAAAATTTAAAATTTTATAAACAAATAAATCTTTATGTACACTCTTCTTTTCCAGAGCATAGCTCTATAAAGTTTTTAAAACAAAAGGTTTTGACAGTTTACTATGTTTAATTGATAATTTCAATGACTTTGAATAAATGTCAGATTATTTAATTAAACATTCAAATAAATAATTATTTCAAATCGATTTTTCTTTCGAAATATTTGTAATAATTTTTCTGGTACACGGCAATTCTAATTAGTTGAAATTTTTTTAACAATCAGACATCAATAAAAAATTTATTTTACAATAGCAAAATTTCTTTTTAACTTCTCCTCTTTCGACTCCACAAAAATTACAACATTTCAATTTCCGGTTCAGGAATTCCTCGATAAGTTCCAATATAACCTCTTATGTTGGAACTTGTCAAGGAATGTGTTCCAATGTTCCAATTTGTTTTTGTTTTAAATAAATAAATATAATTTTAAAATTACAAACAACCATTTTTGAAAATTTAAACTATAATTACTCTCTTATTTAGAGAAGAATATTTTGCTCTCATTAATTAAATTTGTGAACCTCTTTAAATGCATCTCATATTCTTGAGTTTACATTATTATAATCATTATAAAAGCACTTTTTGTAGTATTGTTAAAATGTTTTCTCATTTTAATTTTAATTTTATTAAAGAGAATTTTTATATATTTTTTTTAATTTAGAAACCATTACATTTCCGTTTCCGTAAATTAAAAATAATTGCTGAATTTAAAAAAAGGAACTGTTCTCGCACTTGTATGCCATTTTTTTTTACTTTATTACAAATTCTTTTATTATTTTCTTCATAATTTTTATAATATTAAAGAAATAATATAAATTTATTTTTTCAGTATAATTTAACTATTTAACTCTTATTTCTCTATATACATTTTTAATATTATATAAATTTATATCAAGGACATTATTTCGTTTATATAAGACTGAATGGAATTCAAAGCACTATGCGGGATAACAAATTTATGTACAGATGCATTTGTATTAGATACATAAAGTTTAAAAACGTTGTATAGTAAACTTTTACTCTTAGGAGTTGTTCTTCCTTTATTATATACACATATGTACACAGCACCGGATTTACCATATATGCAAAGTATGCATTTGCAATAGGCGCCAGAAAACAGGGACGCCATTAAAAATTTTGAAAAAAAAGATATACAAAAATTTAAAAAAAAAAAAATCTGGAAGTTTAATTCCACGCTTTTAATTCTATGACTAATCTAGCATTCAGCATTGTAACGGAAGTGGGGGGTACCCTTTTTGGAACCGAATCGACTTAGGGCGCCAAAGAAGTTAGAACCGGGCCTGTATGTACATACATAAATTATTAAATTCAATATACAACGAGAAAAAAAAATAGAGTTGACCTTGTCAACTCTGTGATACCCGTACGAATTTGTTATCCTATGTGCGAATAAAGATGCCATAACTGACTATGGGACAGACTATGACTTTAAGTTCCCGTATTACGAGTACCATATTAATTTATGCAAAATTTCAGTACTGCGAGTTTTTCAAAATAATGTGTGTGCCAAGCTACTATTTAAGTTGTACGGCAGCTACCAGAAAGAGCAAAGAAATTTTAACGAATTTTATCATACACATTGGCCCTACTAATATATTCGTTTGTATGAAATTTCAATACCATAACTTTTATAGTTTCTGAGGTATAGCCAAATAAATTTTGAAGTTGTATGGCAGGTACCAGAAGGAGCCCAGAAATTTCATCGACTTTTATGGGACATATTGGCCGTACTAATATAATCGTTTGTGTGAAATTTCAATACAATAGCTTATTTAGTTTCTGAGATATAGTCAAATAACTTTTGAAGTTATATGGCAGGTACCAGAAGGAGCCAAGTAATTTCATCGACTTTTATGGCACATATTGGCCCTACTAATATATTCGTTTGTGTGAAATTTCAATACCACAGCTTATATAGTTTCTGAGATATAGCCAAATAACTTTTGGAGTTGTATGGCAGGTACCAGAAGGAGCCAAGTAATTTCAACGGCTTTCATGAGACACATTGGCCCTACTAATATATTCGCTTGTGTGAAATTTCAATACCACAACTTTTATAGTTTCTGAGATATAGCCAAATAAATTTTGAAGTTGTATGGCAGCTACCCGAACCGGTACCCCGATCATGTCCAATTTAAATAGGGTTCTGGCACTTACTACAATAAATCATTTGTGAAAATTTGGTGAACTTAGCTCAATTAGTTTTTGAGTTATCGTTGGGACGGACGGACGGACGGACGGACGGACGGACGGACGGACGGACGGACGGACGGACGGACGGACGGACGGACGGACGGACAGACAAAGCTAAATCAACTCAGAATTTGACGCTGATCAAAAACATACACTTGAGTCTATATCTAAGACCGTTATTTCTTAGCGTTACAAACGGTAAGGCAAATTTAGTATACCCTTCGAACATACGTTCGTACGGGTATAAAAATGTAATAATATAAAGAACAAATTTCAAAAATTTTCTTAGCTTGTATATTTTGTTTTTGGTACATGATACATGACAATATTGTTCGATTTATATTATAATGAAAATGTTTTTAATGTATGTACATGAATTGAATCTCTGGTATTTTAATGTTGCAAGTCTAAAATAAGAATTTTTCTGATTTCGATCAATCATAAGGAGGCAATATTAGTCAGAGTTAACAGAATCGAACGGAGAATGAAAGTCGGTTTTCAAAGTAGTTTTAAAATTAGAATATCTTGCATGTAGAACTTAAAAATTTTTAAATTTTACTTAATTTCTCGAAAGCTTCCCGATGCAACCGACATTTACTACTATGGATGAAGCAAACATTAAAATAACAATTTTATTTTATCAATTTAAGTGTCATTTTAGTTATTCTAAAAAATTATGGCAAATTTATGATTTGCTTTAGGAATTGGACATTATGATACAGAATCTTAAAAAAAAATGTAAAAAAGTTTTGTACCGATATGTAAGAATTTTCGAATTTATTAAAAATTTTCTTTCCCCATAATAATAACTATTTTGAGTTATAGCACTTTAATAGCTGCAATACTTGATGTTATGTTATCAAATATTTCATATACATATATATAGTACATATTATGAAATATATTTTTTTTACCGACCGTATTGTGTAAACAATAGGTAGGTTATGTGATGGCAACAAATTTTGCATATCGAGCTTTCGGTGGGAATGCACTTCTCCATAGTAGGGAAGTGTAAGTAAACTATTTTTAGCAACCTGTCGGTCCTTCGGTTTGTCGGTCTGTCGGTCTGTGTGTGCACGCGTGTATCTTAAGTTCTGCTGCACCGATTTTGATGAAATTTTATATGTGAGTTTATTTCCACCATGGCACGGATTGATCAACTTTTGGGATATATCAGGCCTCGGGAACTGCACTTTTTAGCGGGCCTGTTTTACATTTTTGAACATTTTGAAGAAAGTATTCAATCGATTTACTTGAAATTTCATATTTAAGCTTTGCTCGATCGTCCGCGAAAATTCCTATGTTTTGGAAGAAATCACGCATCGACAACTAGGCGTTTACTTCGGGCCAAATATTCATTTTTGTGTATAAAAAGAGAAATAACCAACCGATTTCATTAAAATTTAATATATGAATTCCTCGTATCAAAACAATGAACATATAAATTTTTTTTAAAGATCAGGGCTCGAAAACTGATTTGCGGGCCGATTTTACATTTTTCACCATTTCTATGGAACGAATTGATGGAATTTCTTAAAATTTGATATTTGAGTTCTGGACATTACCAAAACTAACTGGTGGGCATTTCAGGGAATTCGGATAGCACAAAACGAAACTGTACTAAGTGCCAAACTTACATTTTTCTAGATATGTTAACTATAAGCTTACAAATGTCCTTAAAATTGGAAAGAAGTACTTAACAGACATTTTTTTAATATTCTGTAACACTTGCACTCAACTAGACAATACACAATGCGGTCGGTTATGTGCTGACCAAATCAGATTTTTTAATATTCTTTTGATACATTTCCTTATACAAACTGTAAATACTCGTATTATGTACCTACTGTTTATGCAATTTTATTTACTACATAGAGGACACTTATGGCATATATTTTGTATTCAATTTAATTTGTTGTTGACTTTTTTGTCATTTTGGCAACATATGGCATATTATACGAAGAAAGAAAAGTCATACTCTTCACTTCAGACATTTAAAAATTAGATCACAAAATGTTTTTAATGTTATAATGTTCCATCTCTTTCAATGCTCTTTTATATTTTTCGCAATAATATAATTCACAATAGTTAAATATACGTATATATGGTAAAATGGATGAAATGGCATTAAGTATAAACTCAGTTGGATATTTTTACTATAATGACATATATTTATATATATATATATATATATGTTTATATGAATCATTGGAAAATATTCCAAGTAAAAGTTATATTATTGCTGTTCGTTTACAACATTATTTACTCATTATATGTGTGCTGTATACAATTCAATATATATATAATGCATAAGATTTCCTCTATGTTTGTATAGTGTGTATAATGCATATTAAGGAAATAATATAGAAAATATCCTTTTAAAATTTAAATGTATACGCTCTACATTATTATTATTTTTAGCAAATACAGCATTTTCTTAGAAATTATTATATATAAATTATGTGAATTCTTCCAAGCATGTACATATATAAAGTATGAAAAATACATGCATGAGTAATATATATATATATATATATAATAAGAGGAAAATGAATTGAATAATGGCAGTTTCGGGTTATTGTATAAAAAAAGAATTATATACTCATCTTATGTATGTTGCGTATTTATAGGGTTAAAAGAAAACGTGTTAAGTATCTATATTAAAAATATTTTGGCACATTAACCTTATAAAAATAATAATGGACTCATATAAATTATCTATAATTTTATTTTTTAAGTATCTAAGAATTTTAGATTAAGTATCATTTGGATTTCATTTCTTTTGAAAAAAAGGGTTTGAAAATATTGGAAATAATATGTGTATGTAGTTTGATTTGAGGATATTTGATTCTACTATACAAAAATTGGGAAATATAAGCTGAGAAATTTATTGGACAATTATTGTTATTTTTTTTTTATTTCTAACAATATTTTTGCTTAAATTCTATAATAAAACTACTTAAATATATTTTCAAAAATGAAATTCTAAAGCAATATACTAATGCAATTTAATTTATATGAAAACTATAATTTAGTTTTTTATGATTGCAAAAATTTAGTTTTATTTCTTTTTTAAATATTTTTATGAATTTTATTTAGTTTTAGTAAAATTTATTATTTTAAAAATTCTATTGCTTTCTGAAATTAAATATTTAAATTATGTAAATAAATATACTTAAGTATTTTTAGTTTATTATTAAAAATACTTAAAAATTGAAATATTTTATTAATAGCAATTTATTTCCCGTTTAACATTTGTTCAGTTAGTAGAGTTGAGTATTTTATAAGAAAACTTTAGTTACATTCAATTTGGATCGTATATAAATTACTAAGAAATTATTAAGATATGTGAAGCATCTTAGTGAAGCTATTATACCCATGTTTCGGTATATATGAATGTACAAATGTAAATACAAGTAAAAATCATAGTAAAATCATGTGATGTAATAAAAATATTTAAAAAGAAAGAACAAATATTTTAATATTTGGAATTACTCCAATTATAATTAAAATATCCTCTTTTTTTATTATTTCATATAAGATTGAAAATTTTTGGAGTAAAATATTTTTTTTTTGTAGAAAAATCGCCTATATACAATATTGTAATATATTTATTTGAATTACAAGTGTATAATGTAATATAAGATCGCATAATATTTTTTTTCCAGCAAAATGAGGTTAAAAGATTTTTTTATTTAAATATGTATATAAAATTTTATATATTCCAATTACATAAGTCATTTCGTAATTGTATGTATGAATCACGTTTTGTAATATACTAGAAATTTATTATAAAAATTTTAACTATTCTCAAATTACAATAGAATTACTAAGAAAAAATTCCAAATGAATCAATCATTGTGAATAAACTATCTATAATATAAATGCAATTTAATCTTCGGATTTTCTAAATAATTAATTATTATTAATCACTTTAAATTATTTACTATTATAGGTTTAAATAGCTTTTCTAAATTTTAAATATTAACTTAATTTTCAATATGAATGTAAATTTATTACACCAATACCTCGCTATACGGCCACTTCTTATATGACATCTAGCTATGACAGTCCTCTTCAATTAAGGTACGTTTTCGATTATCAGAGTAAAATGTTTCGGTATAACGGTAAAAATAACATTGTTTCGATGTCAATATATTAACATGTTGTCAATCTTGCGTAAGCGTAATATCGATGGACATTTTTTAACGATCGCATTGCATATACAATAAGGGAGGTTATGTGATAACACCAAATTCGGCATATCGAGTTTTCAGTATGAGCTCACTTTTTTAATATTTTTAAACTTACCGAAACTAACTGACGATTTTTTCAGAAAATTCGGACTGCATATAGTGAATCTCTGCTAACAGCCAAAACCACATTTTTTTTTAGATATGTTAACTAAAAGCTTGCCAACGTCCTTAAAATTTGAATTTGTCCTCATAGAGCGTATTGAGATTTTTCTGTTACAATTACTGGGTATATTGTGAAATTTTAAATTACAATATTCGTGTTTGCAAATAATCATTTTAAAATATAATCTCATAAATTAATTATGAAAATATATAATTTGCTCTTCATTAAAATTTACCTATCAGCTGTCTAAATTAATAATAATAAATCGGTGTATATGAGTAATAATAATAATAATTAATGTATATTATGACTAATAGATAATAATAAATTAATAATGAAGTAATTGTTGTAACAGTACAGTAAATATATATGATGTATATACAAATATATATGAGTAATGATTAACATGTTGTTATTTTAATATGATTTAAAGCAAAAAACATGCAAGAGGCGTTTTATATTTGTTAATTTTTAATTAAAAAACATTTGATAAAAAGTTATTGACATTTTAATAGGTGAAATATTGGCAACTAGGTGGCACAATGAGCTTGAAATATGTTTTCTTTAATAATAATTTGTAATTTTATATTTTATGAATTTTTTTCATGATATTGTGTAAAGTGATTAATAACAAAAATTTTCTGTCTGGAAAGCAAAATATGGAAAAATGCGGCATAAAAAGGAATTTCGTGTATCTGGGATGTACAATTTATGAAAATTCGATATAAAAGAGAATTGCGTTGGTATAGAACTTGGCATGATAATTTGACATAATTTGAAAGGAGTCGTGTCTGTTTGGAACGCAGAATGTATGAAAATTCGCTATAAAACAGAATTGAGTCATTCGAAAACACGGAATATAAGACATAAAATTTAGCATAAGAACAAATTGTGCCTGTCTGGAACGTAGAATATGAGAAAATGTAGTCTCAATAAATAAAAAACGGCATGTTAAATAAATAAAAATTCGACATAAAACAGGATTGTGTATGTCAGGAACGCAGAATATAAGAAAAATTCTGCCTATCTAAAACTGTAATATATGTGAAAACCTTATGTAATTATAATTCATTTTATATGAAATTACAAAAATTGTTCGAATAATAATTTAATTCAGCCTACATGTTATTCACTTCATATATATATACCATAATTTTTCTTTTATACAACAAATCTCATTAAAATTTGTTTTCAAAAGAACAAACCCATATTATATATTTTAAAAGTTACATACTACATAATATAATCTTGTATATAATGCGCTAAATTATGACAAACATTTTTTCTTTTATAGTTTAATTCTATTCTCGTTATACTCGTATACCATAATTATAATAAATGCAAAACCTAAATAACTTCCATTTTCTATTTGCAACTATTCTATGTTATAAATTAAAAAAAAAAGACGGTTTTGTTTTTATTACTATTAAAAAAAATTGTTAAATGTTAGTAGTATTATGTAATAAAAAGAATTATGTACAAAAAATTTACCATTGTATTTCACTATACATACTTTATTTATATATGGGTAAAGTTGAAATACAAAACAAAATAGGTGGGTAATGGCATAACTTTTAGTCATTTATTTAATAAGTATAAATATATATTTACATATAAATGTGTGCATATGTGCAAATCGCAAATACAAATTGAAAATAAATTCTTTGTCGTTAAAATAGGGCGCTAATCTAATTAGTAATTTTTCCTCTACGCTTGCATATATGCCATGTGTTTGTGTATATATACATAATATGTATTAAGCTCGTATATAGAATTGTTATAACGAAACCCACTATTCAAAAGAAATTATTTAAATATTTTTTTAAGTAGATTTAATCTTTATTTAAGTAAAAAAATAATGCATTACACACTATTTACATGCTTACATATTATTATGTTCTTGTAAATTATAAAATATGGGAAGAAAATGTAATATAAATGAACAGGTTATACTTAGTTCTTCTATTTATATGTTAATATTATTAAGGTTCAGGAAAAATTTAACTTACATTTAATTTTACTCAAATATTTTCTACTTTAAGAAAATTCAAAAAAATTTTACTTACAATAATTTAAAACTTTTCAAGTGGATAAATACGCTCTTCAAAAATTTAGTGGTTCATAAATGTAGTTGAAAAACTTTTGTTAATATTACCAAATTATAAAATTTGTTTTTAAAAATATTATTTGTTCTTATATGCTAAAGCTCAGTTTTTTTCTACCACGAAGGTGCTAGTATGTGAATCTAAATTTAAAACTTATTGTAGTCATAATTTTTTTTTAATAACAACTCTTTGAATTACGTTAAAAATCAAATAAATTCGCCTATAAGTGTACATACCATATCTGACATAAAAATTTTACTTTTCCAGAACGTCTTTTGCGCATAATTTTCAAAGGTTATGAATTCCTGTTTTTGTTGCTAGCGAATTGTATTTGCGGAAACTAATTGTTAAAATTGTTATATAAAAAGAAAACTACGAGTAGTATATAAATAAAAAAATGACAATTTTAAAATACTATAAAGCATTAGCTGATAAGAGTTGTTTTATTATTTGCATATGACTGTCATTTGTAAATAAAAGTGACGTTATTGACATGATCGTAAAATTGATAATATTCTGTGCAAGTAACCCTATAACTATCACACAATTCAGCAATTCATGTTTCAAGGATTGGAATAGCTTGGTCTTCCCTTTTATTTCTATAAGGCAGCTTATATAGTGCTATTTTACTTAAACCAACTAGAAAACTACCAAAATACTATAGAGTTAACAAAATATGTATATATCTAATAAAAATTCGTATAAGGTTTAAAAATAAACTGTTTTCTTTTGTATGTGTTACATATTTGAGGAAAAAACTAAAGATATATACTACATGTAGAAATGAAATTGGAAATAAATAGGAAGTAACAAAAATATCGCAAGGTGATTTTAACTTTATATGGGTGTATTTTACTGTTATAATATTAATTTTATTTCTAATCGAATACCGGCACTCAAATTTTACTTTTGCACAGTTTATATAAATAAATTGCAATTTCATTCACTGTTATTGTAAATTTATGTGGTTCACCATGAGTCTAAGTTTATTCTAAAATCTTAATATGTAAATTCATTGTTCAATTACAAAATTTTTACAAATTTGATGAAAATAATTATGAATTTTATTTTCATTTAAAATAACTTTTAATTTTTATTAATATTATTAAAATTACAAAAGCAAAAATTGTAACAGTAATATATTTACCGTTACAATTTTTGCTTTTACAAAAGTTCGATAGAGTTTAATGCATAATAGAGATGAGGGACAGAAAATTGCAAAAAATTTTGTAAATTTTGAGTGCAAATAACACAGGATGGGAATGAACTATAAAGTGATTGAAATAATTTAAAAAACCGAACTAAAACCGAACTAAATACAAAATATTGTTATACAAAAATATTCATAAAATTAGAAAATTAGAATATTTTAATGTAAATCTTGTGATTTCAACTAAAATTTTAACTAATATCTCAGAGCATCTATAGGAATTTGAAATATGTTGTATATAATTTGTATTGGCCATTTGCTCCTTATAAATCCTTATATATAACAGTTTGTTTTTTTATTATAATAATTTAATTTTCTTAATCATCTTAAGTCAATTTTTATTCGCTTTTATATAGCCTTAATAATAAGTCATACCCCATACAATAAAGTATCATACAAGAATATATGTATATATATATAAATAAAATATTTTCTTATTTAAAGATATTAAGAATTTGATAACTCTTATATTATTATTACAACGATTTTGAATTGATTGAAAAAGGATTACGTGTTTTTTTAACATTTTAAAATTTTTTCCTCTCCTTTATTTCTCTCCTCCTTTTCTCTTTTTTAATATCGTGTATCGTGTATATTCGTTGAATTGAATCGGTTATCATCAAATAATTTTCTATACCATAATAATGGGTCGGTCGGTTAACGGTATTATATTTATATAACATTTATAACAGTATATATTTGTACCATGAAGGGTTTATTAATTGATTTTTAATATTTTTTTCTTATTTTTTTTTCTTGATTTGTTATTCTGTAAAAGGTCAAAGGGTTGCTATTCAGTCAGTAATCTTTTAAAAGAATAATAAAATTGAGGTTATAGATTAAAAATTATTATTTATTATCTTTTTTTTTATGTTTTTCTGAAAAATATTTATAGCCAATATTTTTTTATTATTTATAATATAAAATTAATAAATCTTATAAAATATTCAGAAAAATATAATTTTTATAATTTGTATTTGAAAATTCAATTTCCGTTTTTCTAATAAGATTTTTAATTTTTAAATATAAAAAATTTATCTTAAATTAATTTGTTGTAAAAGTGAAAGTTTCTTTTTTACTTTTATTCTTCAATTGTGGTTTAAGTCTGAAATGAATTGTAATTAATTATTTTTTAATTATACGTACTTACCTACTGTCATGACATTGCATTTTCAATTTTTAAATTTAGTTTATATAAGAGTAGGCTTATTATTTTTGTTTTGTTTTCCAGAAATGGTATTACTCGTAATTTCAGTGAATAACATTTTTTATAGAGTTAAAGTCAAATATAATTAAAATTTGAAGTAAATATTGATTATTAGAAATTTAATTAAAATTTTGGCATAAGGTGGATCATGAAAATGAAAAATATTGAAATTCATTTTCTGAAAAATTTATGGAAAAGAAAAACAAGTGAATTTATGTCAGTCTTAATTTCGTGATTTCGATCATTTTTTTAAATTGTAGATAAAATTGCCAGTTTCAATTTCTGCAATATAAAATCTGTTGCTAATATAATTCGTTTATCCAAATTCAACTTTTCAATAAGAAGTTACAAAGCATAACGCCTCTACTTTTTTTAATTTATTACAACATCTTTCGGGTTTCCCGCCTTTCGTTTCCCACCAAAATCTAATAAAATTCGTTCATCCAAACTGTTCTGTGTGATGAGATTTTATTCCTGTAACTTTACATATATACTTTGCTTTACATCAAACTAACTGTAAAATATCTCGTGTTTTTGTTTTTTTAAATTTATTAAGAAAATTTGACAATTTAGGAAAATTAATAATGAATGAAAATTAACCATTTTTCTTATTCGGAATTTTTACAAAATTTTAGTTAATCGGCTCATTTTGTATATGTAATACAATAATCACAAAATTATTTATAATTGTAATTAATAAAATCTGTTTAATATTTTTATTATTGGTAATAAAAAAATATAAATAAAAATTTACAATCTTAAAATACCAGAGCTAATTCTTATATAATATTCTTTTTTTTAATATTTAAATTGATTTGTCGTATTTGTCGCAAAGTCAAAAAGAGATACACGCAAAATAAAAATCTACTTATAGTCCTAAAAATAATCCTTTAAAATATTTAAATTTTCTAATATCTATAAAATATTTATTAAATATATTTATATATGTATATATACACGTATATACAAGTATAAAATAATATATTCCCGATAAGCAAAACTTTGAAATTGATATTATTGCCGAATGAACGCTACAATAACAAATTTTAGTGCATTTTTGGATTTGTATACAGTGGAGACGATCGTTCTGCAATAGTAATTCAAAAATAGTTACGTCATATTTTTTAAATATAGAAGCTGCAATGCTCACCATACTTATAACAACAATGGGCAACTCACGTGTCTACCTGTTCTGAATTTTATAAAGTGCTTTACGAATTAACATCATATTAGACAAAAAAAAACTAAAAATATGAAAAAAGGCGAGAAACCAAAAGATGTTCTAAAAATTAACAGAAAAGCTACTGAATTGTCTTCGATCGTCAATGTGTCTGTCATGGTTGAAGCGAGGCAATGTTGTTTTTTGTTAAATGTATTCTTTTTCAAGTAACCCCCTTCTTGGTTGCCGATGTGTTTCCTATCATTAATTATTTTCTTGCCTACACAAAACTCAAAATTGTTTGTCGGGAATTAAGTATGTACGTATATGTATATATTTTTTTTTACTTTTTTGCAAATATTATAAGACTTAAATATATTCATATATGTACATATATAAAAATTATGTTAATTTCAGTAAAAATATATTATTTCAAGGTTAAATAAATAGAAGGTCAAAGTTCATAAAAAAAAGAAAATAAATGGAAATTTTTTTATACCACAGAATGAAATTGATATGTGAAATTTTCCATAACTATAAAGACTTGAAAAATATTAATTGAAAATTCTGTTCCTGTGTTTTTTTTCTGCAATAAATAAAAAAAAAATTGTGTATTTTTTAAAGAACAACCGAGTAAATAAATAGAATTATTTTTGAAATTGAATTTTCCTTTTTCAAATTTCTATTTTTTTTTTAAATATTTTTCATTTCGTATTGTTTTGATTTGAGATTCAGCTCTCTGCATCCTTATATCTGCGATATACCTTTGTTCTAATAAAATATTTGGTTTGCGAAATATTTCTGAATAAAAACTATATACAATAATATTAAAGTAAATATTTTCTTATTGTTGTTATTTGAATTAAGTAATTGAATTGAAATTTCGATATCGGAAATAAATATTATTGCTATTTTTTTGTATTTTTCGAACTTTAGAAATTAAGATATTTTTTATTATTAAATCTATAATATAAGTAAATATTTTTAAAAATTTGCATATCTTTAGGCGAATAATAATAAAATTAATTGAATTAAAATTTAGTCGACATCTGTTCTGAACATGACTGAAAATATTTTTTAAAAAACTGGAATCTACTGTTATGTACCATCATTTGCATGTGCATACTTTAAGTGTGTTATGATTAATGCATACTTTTAGGATGGGTACTATTTTAAGAATAGGATGGAATAGGATAGTTTATTAAAAGAAGTATTGACCGAATTCGAACGCTTATTTGATCAGTTAAAACATATTTGAAACATACCGATTTACCAATGGAATTATGACTGAAAGACATTTACCGTTATTTCTTTGCTTTTAAAGAAATTTGGAAAAGTTTATAATTATGGTAAAATTAAGATGGCGATATTCGAAATTTCCATCAATTTAATAGGCAACATAATTTTACAATTTTATTGGAAATGTGATGAAAATAAAATGCAAGTAATATTTATTGGGAAACTATAACCTCTTTTCTCAATTTCATGTAAGACTATTGAAGATCTTTATTTAGAAAAAGTTCGTTTGTATTTCTTTGAAAATTATTTTAAAATTTTCTTCGAC
The DNA here is from genome assembly GCF_029603195.1 of Condylostylus longicornis. NCBI lineage: Eukaryota > Metazoa > Arthropoda > Insecta > Diptera > Dolichopodidae > Condylostylus > Condylostylus longicornis. The sequence continues at coordinate 7,155,775 of NW_026577982.1, forward strand.
ATTATTTTGAAATTTCGTTTGAAAGGCGATTTTTTGCAAGGTAAGCTAAAAAGTTGTTGTATCAGAATTTAATCGGGATATTAATTTATCTTGCATCAAACTACTTGCAGTACAAGACTGCAAGTTGGGTTTATTCAACAATACATTTTTAACTCATAGTTTACTCGTATTTATTATTAGAATTTCAAAGGATTTTTTCACTAACTTTATGCGAATATATAGACAACAATTTTTCGATGATTTCATTTTCTGTATAATTAAATTTTCATTAAAAATTTTATAGTTGTTGATTAGTTCTTTTTTAAATACTTGAATTTGTGTCATTGTCAATATTATTTTGTGTTTATTTATAAAAATATTTCTTTTAAAACAAAAACTATAACAACCTTATTTTTTTAATATACTCCTGAGATTTATACTAATATATAGAGTATGTGCATGTATGTGTGTATGTATGTACTTAATATATACACGTAATATTATTGTACAATGCAAAAGTTTAGTTAAAATTTTTTATATTGACGAATATTTAAAAAAAAAAATTCGAAATTCTAATTTTAGTTTTCATTGCAAAAATATTTATTTTCTCTTTTTTGTTTTTAATTTTTTTCTGTCTTCTACATACCTATGTACATATTTAAAATAGCTCTTTTATTTCGAATTTAATTTAAATATAAAATTCAAAATGCAAATCAAAAATATTTAAAATACAAAAAAAATATTATTCACTAACACCTGCATATTATAATTATTGTATGTACATGCAAATGTGTAGAAATGCTTGTGTATATTTGGAATGTACATAATGTACATAAATGTACCTATATACTCAAAGAAAGTTGAAAGTCAGTAGTTAATGCGGTAAATAATAAATTTTGAGTAAAAGCGAAAATTTTAACAATTAAAAAACAAATCTGATGTGGTCAGCACATAACCGACAGCACTGTATATTGTCTAGTTAAGTGAAAGGGTTACAGAATTTTATATAATGTCTTTTAAATACTTCTTTCCAATTTTCAGGACATTAGTAAGCTTATAGTTAACATACTTAGAAAAATGTAAATTTGGCTTTTAGTAGAGTTTCGCTTTGTGCTACCCGAATTCCTGAAATGCTCGCCAGTAAGTTTCGGTAACAGTTCTCGAGCCCTGATCTTTCCAAAAAAATTATATGTTCATTGTTTTAATACGAGAAATTCAAATATTAAATTTCAATTAATCGGTCAATTATTTCTCTTTATATACGCAAAAATGTATATTTGGCCTGTAGTAAACATCCAGTTGCTGATGCCTGATTTCTTTCAAAAGTTAGCAATTTTCGCGGACGGTCAAGTAAAGCTTATATATGAAATTTCAAGTAAATCGGTTGAATACTTTCTTCAGAATGTTCAAAAATGTGCTAAAAAGTGCAGTTCCCGAGGCCTGATATATACCAAAAGTTGATCAATCCGTGCCATGGTGGAAATAAACTTACATATAAAATTTCATCAAAATCGGTTCAGTAGAACTTGAGATACACGCCTGCACACACAGACCGACAGACCGACAGACCGACAGACCGAAGGACCGACAGGTTGCTAAAAATAGTTTACTTACACTTCCCTATTATGGAGAAGTGCATTCCCACCGAAAACTCGATATGCAAGATTTGTTGCCATCACATCACCTACCTATTGTTTACACAATACGGTCGGTAAAAATAAAGAAAATAGAAGAATAATAAAGAAATCAAGAATTTTTTTAAGTTTTTCTTTTATTTGCGTACTAACTACTCATTCATTAAATTTCAAAAATAATTTTACTAATACATAACCACATACCTATGTATGCATGTATATTTTACCGTTGTTTATAAATAGAAAAATCGCAAAAAAAGATTTTTTTCAATAATATTATAAATATGCATGTGTACACACATATGTGCATTAATAATATGGTGTTGCCACTTTTATTATTTTTATTTTGAGATCTTAATCCGATTAAATGCAATATTTTCATATAGCATTATTACATTAAGGGTGGAAACCTAAGGGCAAAAATAGCGTCATTTTCACTTTTTTATCAAATAGAAATTGTATTGCTGAATAACTCAAATTCACAAAGTGAGATGAGTTACATTTCTTATGTAAACAAACGTTAATACTTAACAGCTGCCAATTAACGAAAACTCATTTCGAACAACAAAAAATACAAATGGCGGTAAATTTGAAAACGTGATAGAAATTTTAATGCCTGCTTTTAATTAAAGTCAATACACACATTGACTACTAAAATGAAGTAATGAAATATGGATACACACTTCAGCTTATGAAGTGTGAATTGCTGAATTCTTTAATACCGTTTTTTTGCATTTTGTTTAATACCGTTTTTTAATGAATTTTGGAAGTCTAGCATGTATTGGCTTTCCCATTTATATTTTTTATATGGGCAAAAAATTTTTTTTTCCTTTATGGCAATTATTACGCCTTCTTGTATTAAAATATGGTTTAATTATTTCGCCTTCTTGAAATATGGTTGACTATCCGAAATTTTCTTACAACACTTAATTTTTTATTGATTTATAAATAGGATTTAAAACGTCAATATTTATTACAAAAACATTTTCTTTAAATTTTATGCGAGCAAGTGCAGATTAGAAGTGTTATGCAGGCAAAAAAAGAGTGTCATAATACGACGGTGTTTACACAACGAATTGTGTCAGTAATGTTCGACAAAAAAAAAAAAATAATATGCGAAAATTTTTGCTTAAGTCTAATATTAAAATACTGTTGTATTAAAAATGTGAATTTTTTTTTGAAAATCACCCACTTGAATGTGTTATTTAAATTCTTATTTAAATTCTTTTCCGTTTTACGTAAACATTTTTGCATACGAACATGTGCATTAAGAAACGTGTATATATATAGGTATATAAAATGGTTATTATTAGCTTATTTTTTTCTACTGAACTTTTCTGACCGATATGACATTTCTTTCCACATATGCATACACATATATATCCGCATACATCCATCCATATATACAAATATGTAATTTTAGAAAGTTTTTATTTTGGACATTATAAAAAAATTTTCGCTGAGTTCTTTTATTTCGCTAACTATACACATTTAGATATGGGTATTTTTTTTCATTTATTTGATACTTAAATATGTATATTTATATACATATATCGGTACAATTTTACATACACGTCAATTTATAGCCACATTGTTATTTTGTTTTATTAAAATGTGGACATTTATAACATTTATTAAATTGTTTATTTTTTTTATTTATTCTTGCATTTTAAAGTAAATATAGATTTGTTTTTGTATGCAATATAAAGAGTCATTATATAAGAAATTATTTAGACAAATTTACTATAGAAAATTTAGATCTTATGAACAGATTTTTAAGACTTTAAATATGACGACTTCTCGAAAAAGAAGTAGAATATTAAACTACATATAATTTTGTCAACATAAATAAATTACAGGAAACATTAGCATGACAGTGAAATGACGTTTTCAAATCTTGCACAGAGTAAAAGTTTCGCATCTTTAAATTATGAATCCGCTCCTTTCTACTCCGTATTATACTACAATTTTGGAGTCACGAACCAACATTTTAGCTTTCAGTCAATATATTACGAGTATTTGCTATATGTGTAAACACATTAGTTATAAGACGATAATCTATATAATTCAATATATTTTCTAATTCACCAACATAGCACGTATATGTAACTGATTGTTAAATGAACCATAAAATAATTTTTAAAAAACACTTAACAAATTTTTAGCACTTGAAATTCTTTTAACATTCTGTAATTAACTAAAAACGAAAACGAAACTATGTAAATTGTACATACATACATGTACATATATGTTCATATTGTGTGAAAATGAAATTAAGTTATTCTTGTTTTTGTGCTCTTTATTTCATATGATTAGCATGTAGACATGAAACTAAAATTTTAAATACCATTATTAATGTGTAAAAATTTTTTCCAAAACATAAGCATGAGAGGAAAAGTGATGTTCTCCACAAAATTTCTTTTCTTTTTTTTTGTGTTTATGTTTTACTTTCATTTTCTTTTATTATGTGTGCTCTTTAGTTTCATTATTAAGTATTTCATGAGTAATGTTGTATATATGCAACATTTTATTACTTTATAACCATTATTTGAGCTAAGCTTAATGAGAAATTGTAAAGCATAATTCATATTAATTTTTACAAAGCAACAAACGTAAATATGTATAACATATTTTACACTCATATATCTACACATATTTTGCATACATTTATATACATATGTCAAGTACATGTATGTGCTTATATGAAACAATAAAATTTTGTGACTATAATTGAATTGTTTATTTTTTTGGCCTTATTGAATTGTAGTCACTTAGGCAACATAAATGAAAGTAGATAGGTGATATAGTCATATCAAAATATTGTTATACAGGTATATCTTGTTTAAAATAAAAATTATATTTATTTATTTTAATTTAAAAAGTAATTGAATAAATTATAATAGTAATAATAATAAAAATTAAAAATTTTAATAAATCATAAAATATTCTTATTACGTACACAGTATCGGCTCTAACATATATGCAAAGGAATCATATGCAACCAGCGCCGAAAAGCAGGAACGCAACAAGTCAGAACCGGACCTGTATGTACCTACATATAAAATTATGATAACTATTATACAGTATAGTTCAGTTCCAATACATAAACTGACCTTTTTTCTCTACATTAAAAGATTTTTTTTTTGTGAAATTTCATCTCTTCCATATTTCTTAATTGAAAGAAATGAAAAGAGCGTAATTTCATATAGTAGCGTCATATTTTAACATAGTTTCGTTTTCCTTTTCTTGAACTATTTCATCTCTTTTGCTTTCGACAAAAATAACTGGCTCAATCTTCCGTTGAAAATATTTTCTTTAAGTGTTGATAATTTTTGCCAAATTGTTTTTTTACAAATATCTTAAGATTTTGTACTAATTTTTATTGTGAGCTACTGTATATGGTAAAAATATTAAATAATTGTGGTAATATTTATTTTATACATGTACATGTATATGTATATGAAATCAATTATATATGCTATTATTGTGGCTGAATCATAAAACTGATTTCTTACGTATATGAGAAGTTATTTGTATTTTTAAAAACTATAAATTGAGTGCAATTTAATTATTTAGCTCTAATTTTTTTCAATTCTATGCTAATAAAATTTTTTTTTGTACGAGTATATTGTCAAAATTCTTGTAATTTTATTTTTATGTTCAGATGGTTTTTTTTAATAATTGATTTTCTCTTTGATTCTTATGTATAATAATGCAATATTTAATATACGTATAATTTAATATACATAAGTTTATTACACATATATTTTGGTGTCTTGCAAGTCAAGTAATCGATAGTTGATGATTTAATTATTTAAAATCCTAAAAAATACTAAAAATCTATACATTTCAACTGATCTTAAATTGATTTATTTTTGATCTATTTTGCATTTGTAATTTTCATTTAAATAATTAATTAGAAAATAGTTAAAATAAACCTAAATCTATGAATAACAATATATACCTAAAAAAATTAAAGATCCGGTTTACAAATAAGGACAAATTATATTTATTAAAATTGTAGTAAGAAAAAGTTAAAAAAAAATATTTTAAATAAAAACTTATTAGGTGCTAGTTTCAATTGGTTTGAATTATATTTACTTTTATAGAAATTTAGTTATAAGTTAAAGGCGTGGATTTACTACATATATGCACCTTATTGTAGAGACATCAACTCTTAACTTTATTTGTTTTGAATAATTTTTAATTATTTTTTTATAGATTTACTTTAATCAACTTTTTTCTATTGTCATCTATTTATTTTCATACTTAAAACCTTTTAAACACTGAAAAGAAAGCTAAATAATAATAATTAGTAAAGTTGTATCAAACCAAGGGTTTATAAAATAGCACATTTCTCATCAACAAGTAAAACTACTACTTTTAAAAGTAATCTGCTACATTATTTAAATTTTCTTACAAAAAAATAAACAATTTATTAGTATTTAAAAGCTGCTAAATTTAAGGCACCTACAACGTACCGCCTGGAAGGATATTTTGTCATTTCCATGCTCAACTATACTATGCCACCGTAAAAGAAACCAGTTTCTACTTTTCTACGTTTGCAGAACTTAAAAAATGCTTCGATATGTAAATAGTCAAAAAATGGCATTTCTAGGACTTTGCTGGACTATAATTTTTAAAGGAAAGACAAAAATTTTCTTCTACGGAAATTAGTTTTTAATAAAGATCTATTTAGATAAATTGCTGTAAATATTTTTTAATAAGGTCGACGAACGAACATGGTGGACTAATAAACTCTTTTTTCTGAAATTTTTTCTTGGAAAAGTACTAAAAATAACAAAATTAATTACCATTTATGGTTATTAAGAATTTTCAAGACACGACGACGTACGAATAAATATGACGTAATAAAAAAAATGGTGAGGTTTTCGACTCTCGATTTCAAAATAATTATGATTATTTAAAAATTTTTTTTTCTCTCTTTTCGTTTTGCTTTCATTTCTTTTCTGTTTTGCTTTTTGTATTTTTCCTATGGTTTCAAGTTTAATGATGATGAGTGGGTAGATTTTGTTTTTTAGGATTGTCAAGTTTTTTTACTTTTTTATTCTATCTTTTTTTCTCATATTTTGCATGTTTTGAGTAAATAAAAACAATATATTTAAAGCAGTTTTTTTTTTTTCATTAAAAACAAAAAATATTTCAGAAAAATTAATTTTATTAAACAAAGAGATTATAAAAAAAAAAATAAAAAAAATATATATAATAACTTTTTTCTCTTTTTTTATAAAAATATTAATATTTCAATATTTTTGTATGATTTGTTATTGATTATAGAATAGATATGAGTAATTAATTAATAAAAAAATTATAAAATCGAATTATTGATTGATGATTGAATTTAATTAGAGAAAAACGGGCATTGTAATAGTGGCAGAGAAATGCACATTTTGTTATATATATATAATATATACATATACATATATGAGCGCGATTTAATCAGCTTTACTACTTTAATTGCAGAATAAAAAGATTGCAGATTAGTTTGGATTTAGGTAAACGCCTCAATACTGCAAAAATTTCCCTAAAAGTATGCAAAAGTATTTAAAGTAAACTGATAAGTTTGATTAAATTTTATGGTTTTTATAATAAAAAGCAAAAAAAACATGAAAAGAAAAAGTTTTGTGCCTATATTCCGAAATGACATTGTAATTACTTAACATTATCGTTCATTAATGTTCTGTTTTCAATTGTAAAACAAGTTTCTATTAAAAATATTTATAAAATATATTACACCGTTTCGGGCCAGAATATTTGAAGTAGAATGAATCTCTTTGTTACGTGAAGTTCGTGAATATGTACATATAATAATAATTTAATTTTTAATCAAATCATAGATCAAAAGAGTTTCATTTTTGCTGTGAATAATTTCTGTTTTTTGAGTCAATTGTAGTTTTACTTTTACATACTTTTTTTATTGTAGTTTTACTTTTTAATACACTTTTTGATACCCCAGCTATCTCCGCGATTTTTGTACTTAATTTGCACGTGTGAACGTCCCATTTCATTATTAAGTAGATTAAGTACCTGTATTTATTTTTAAACAAAATAATAATCCACACGAAAGTGGAATACTCTAATTTTACATTTTTCCCAATTAATTTGTAATAATTTAATTTTAAATATTAAATTAAATTTCACAATTTTATTATTTATTATCAAAATTTATTATTTAAAATTATTTTACTTACCTTTATATTACTATTATATTCGCATGAATATTCAACAAAATTAAAATCTACTTGTACTTAAATACAAATAGACCGACCACCGCCTTGTAATTTGTCACACAAAAAAAAAGCATTTTATTTTTAGAACTCAAATTTTCTTCAATAAAATTTTACAATGAATTTTTTTCTTTTCTCTCTCTTGTACACATTTAAAAAACTGTTCAGTAAGAAATGAAGAAGAGAAAACAACAACAATCTTTTGAGATCATCATTTTTTATTAATAAAGTAATTTTTTATATTTATTTTTTTTTTTTTTGGTTTGCTGGTCACTCACTAATCACTCACTCATTCTGAGAAAGCTCTTTTATACTTATTTGTTCCCCTATATGATTATGAGCCGAGAAATTACAGAAAAATTAAGATATAAATCTTAATATAAAGGAAAAATTAAAATAGATTTAATAAAATTGAAGTTATTAACATAATAAATTTAACAATTTTATTATTATCGTCAAGATAGAATTAAGTGAGTTTATACGGAAATATTTATTTAAAGAAATGAATTTTTTTTCAGCGTTTTACGTTTTTCTTTTTTAAATATTATTAATAATTGTGTTTTATTTTATTTTATATACAATTATAGTGATTTATTTGAAAGCATGCGAATATATTCAGTAGATTACAAGAATATAAAAATAGGTTAAATTCAAAAAAACTCTTAAAAAAGTTTTTGATTTAAAAACGTAAAATCCATTTTATAAGTTTGTGTCACTTAACAAACAAAACGTTCAAATTACCTTGACAATTTTAAATTAAATTTTCCATATTAACAAATAGATAATATAGCAAATTTTTTTGACATATAAGGAAGTTAAGATTTTTCTTATTGTTAGAGTAGAGTTTTCAAATGTCTAAACTAGTTAAAATTGCCCGAAAACTTGATAAATTTTGAATTTGAAAACTTGAAAATATTTTTAAGTGTTTTGAGCTACATTAATTATAGAACTTAATTATTACAATACTAGGAGAGTTTTCCTTAAATAAAGTATAACCATTGTTTTCTTGGTGCAGTAAATGCGCTGCAATTTGAGGTGATGCGCTGTAATATTAAAAATGAACAATATGGTTGTTTTCTATATGCTAAACTCTTATATTATATTTCATATTTTCACCTTATGTGGTAATATTCTTTAAGAAATTGTTTTGTTGTAGTGTTCATATTGCTTAGTGATATCGTCATAACCGCAATCTAAATTCGAAACTACATATTTAATGTACATATTTTGTGTTCCATTTAAGGTTATATAACAATCCTGATTTATAATATTCTCAACTACATCACCAAATATAAAGCAATAATTAAAATACACGTAAATTTTGTTTTGAAAAATAGATCTAACATTCTAAACATTTTAATTTATAGGTTAGTTTTTACTTCTATATAGCAAGATTTTCATACAAAACACTGTTCTATTATAAAATTACGCTAAAATCATATACTCGTACCACTAAAAGGAGTACAAGTATTGTTGCAAAAGTAGCAAAGCTTATTATTGTTTATGGTTGAAATATTTTGATTTATAGTGCAAACATACCTTTGAAAAAATATTATTCAATATTGAGTAACCTTGCATAAAGTATAAATAAACTTTTAAAAAAATATTAAATTTTTTATTAATTAAATTTTAATTAATAACATCGTATTATATACAAATAATCGTATACCCATTTATATATAAACATAGTTACAAACATTATATACCCAAGTTTGAGTCATTGAACTTGATCTTTTTAAGTTATGAATTTGTAAGAAAAAAAAAATCTCGTTTTAAATTAATATAAATCAAGGTTAAGGTTAAAAAAAATGAAAAATAATAAAAATTATTATACGTAATAATCAAGCGAATTCAGAAAAATATAATATAATTAAAAATATGACAACTATAGGACACATTCCCACATATTCTATGGGTTTTTTTCAATAATAAGCTTTATATTCCAAGTTACAATATTCTGATAATATATGTTTCCGTTCTTATGAAAATTCGAATTATTTTTTCTTGCGTTTAAAATTTGCTTCGTATATTTCGAAATAAGACCATATCCACATTCATTCCAAGAGTTTACCGAAAACTTTTCTTGCTTAAATGTCTCTCTTAAATTTATTTGTATTTTTAGAAGTTTTTAATCCTGGTAGTTTTCCTTGAAAAATCAAATAGTTATTAAATTTTATGCAATATATTTCGAACATAATAATGACAAATTTCGAACTATTGAAAAATTAGCAACAAATTAGTATCGAAATATTCACGATCCAATTGTAAATGTCAACAGTAAATTTAACATGTGTTTACACTTTATAAACAAACCAAAATTTAAATGTATATGCATGTACAATTGTTTAACTATAGATGATAATAAAAATATTATTGTGAATTATTTTAAAATTAATTATGAAAAACCGGTTGTATAATTGAAATCAAATTGAAAAGTAAATTTTTGTTTGTAATTGATTTCGAATTATGATAAAATTTTAATTGAATAATCAAATTATAATTTTTATTTTTTTTTCTATTCTCTATAGAATGACAAAATGGTTTTTTTTTTTGCAAAAAGCTTTGATTTCTTTTTAAATGATTTTTGTAATATTATAAGCCGGTATTTAAAAAATTGTAAATCTCTTATGCAAGTATATTTGATTTGATTACTTCATTATTTTGTTATTCTTGTTAATTAAATTATCTTGATTTTATAGTTATTTAATTTTAATACTATTACTTAAGTCAATTAGGTTTATATTGTATTCTATATCATAATATAGAATATGGCCCTTAAGGCATAATTGACACTAATTTCTTAATTGATTTTTTTTTCTCTTCTTTGATTATATTATCATATATTGTATAAATGGGCTAACTTATAATGGCACAATTATTTAAATGAGTTAGTTTAGGTGTGAATTCAGAAACACCTTTTTTTTTGTGTGGGTCAGTGACATTTTTTAGTGAATTTTATGAAAAAATAATAAATACATTTTATAATTATGATATTTTGGAGCTATACTTGCAAAATTTTCTCGCAATGCATTTTTACAATTTTGACATTTCATGTAAATAATTAAAGAATACTTCATACTTACAATATTTATGATCATCTGTTATGGAAAATGTGAATGTGTTATAAGAAAATGCATGACACTTACTCATCTTAGTACGTTCTTGTTTCATAAACATTATTAATTATGACATAAATTTTATATAGAAGAAGTGCAACTTAAAGTGTTCTTCATATTTTATTAAATTTTTGGCATACAGTTTTTAATAATAAACTAATGATACGGTTAAAAGTCATGACAAATTTTTTACAACAAAAAAATTCAAAAAACGTGAGCGTTTATCGTTAGCAACCGGTTTATCTTAATAATTTGCAATGAAAAACAAAAATTGATCATTCAATAATAATTTATGTATATATATTATTTTCAAAATTTATATTGGGAACAGATATGGTAACATCTGCGTACAAATTTGGAAAGATTAAAATTTTACATATTTTTTCTTTCATTAGCCAGAAAAAAAATTTAAAACGCATAAAAATTTTACGATTTTAAATTTTGAAAATAAAAATAGTTTATGGCCATCATATTTTTTAATTTAATATTTCTAAAAAATCTAAAAATTATAATTATTATTTAATTTCTTTTATTTGTGATATCTTTAAGTTGTCAGGCAAAAAATTCGATTTTTCTTTTATTATTTCCTTGTCATTTTATAAGTTTCGAATATGTATGTTAATTGAAAGTGTCAATTATTATGAATATAAGATCTTTTACACGATGATTTCAATATTGTGAATGATGAAGATACGGTTGATGATTCATTAATAATTTTTTTTTTCTTTTGTGAAGAGCAAAAGAAATGATAAACATTATTGACATTTTATGTGTGTGATTATAAAATAAATAAAAATAAAAAATTACTGATGCGCGATTCATTTATTACCTACATTTATTTTATTATATAATAATTTATTTAAACATAAGTCGATCGAGTTATTTTTACGTTTTATTTATTTATTTTTCAATGTCATTTTGTTGTAAATTAGAATTTTTAATGATTATGTAATTGAGTTTATTTGTGAATCGATTCAAGTAGCTTGAAGTTCGATATGATTGTATATTATGAGTATATATTATGTATATATCGTATGATAAATTATAATCAATAGAATTTCGAGTTGAAATTGTTTATAACGCGATATTTTAAAATATGTTTGATTTTGAAAATGACAATCGATAAAAATGTTTTGTTTACAAAAATATAAAAATAAGCGTTCCATTTAAGAATGTATAAAAATTTGGATGTATAACACTTTAGATGTAAAACATTACATTAGTTTATACATATTTCAAGGTGTTAGTAAAAGAGGCACATTTTGGCAGATGGCTTCAAATTTTTATAGGAAACATATTTATTACACCTATATTTAAATATATAGGTTTTTTACTAATATATTTATGTTAAGGGAATTTCGACACGGAGCAGCGTTTCATTTTGCACAAACTGCTTTGCAATTGTTTAGAGCGTTAAGTTCTTGCCTAAGGAACATGACATTTATGTGTTATAGAATAGTTTAGTCTGTATGCACTAAAATATTTGGACTAAATGGATTAAAATAAATTATTAAATGAGTCAAAAAATGAGTCAATTTAATTAAATTGAGTTCTACGATATTAGATATTAATAAATTATTTTTATTCTTATTTTATTTGGACACATAAAATTTCTAATTCAAAATTTCAATATTTTTGTCATTTTTAATAAAAATTATTTTTTTCATTTTTTTAATTTCAGATTTTAAAATTAGATTCTATTACTTATTCAAAAAACAAAAGAGGAACTCTTCATAAACGTAATATCGTAATTTTAACAAAAAGAAGCAGCTGTAATAATTTTTTTTTCTAAAAAGAAAATTCTACAAAATAAAAAATAGTCAATCCATATTTAATAAACACATAAGAAAGAGAAAAACAACGAAAACAAAATTAAAAGATCAAAATAATTTAAAATAAAATTAAACAAAAAGAAAAAATATACAAGCAGAAAATCTAAAATTTCAAAATTGTATCTTCGAAAAGGAAACTATAAAATCATTATTAATTATAACGCAGAAATAAAATAATTATAATAATTGTAACGAAAATCTAATCAAAATTACAAAATACAATTCTAAAAATTCACCATTTTGAAAATACCTTTAAAGAATAACCAATTATTTACTTAGTTAATCTAAATACCGATAGGAGAATTTTACGATAACGAATAGAAATAAATAAAATATTAACAAGAAATAAATTAAATTATGAAAATAATTTTAATAAAATATAAAAATTACAAATAAATCAATTTTTTGAGAATATTTCAAAAAAATTTCTATTCATCGATAAATCAAATATTTCTTTCAAGTTGAAAAAAATAATTTTTCTTCTATACAAAAATTTTTATTTTTACTCTTCTCTTAAATAAATATTTTATTTAAAATTTGATCCATTCTTTGACAAAATTCAAGTTAATCAGTAAAATACGAATAAATTTTTGTGTTAAAAATTTAATTGAAAATTCGATTATTAAAAAATTATAACAAATCGATTCTACCTACATATGATTCTGGAAAGTATTTGAAAGTAAAAATATAGAAAAACAAAACAAGATTAATAAAATTAAAATCGAATTCTAAAAATAAAATTTAAAATAAAAGGAAAATTCGAAAATCAAAAATTAAAATAAATTATAAATTGAAGAAATTTATAATATGCCTGTACTTTCGCCTCGAAGACATTCAACTATAAGTGGTAGTTCATATTTACCTCCATCAATTGGTGGCACTACTTCAACAACAACATCATCAATTCTTGGTGAACGTAAATCTTCAATACCATCATCAATTACCGGTGGTTACGGTTCATCATACCGAAGTACATCATTAAGTAATAAACCGATATCATCATTAACTGGTGGTTATTCAACAAGTGGTTATTCAAGCAGTGGTAGCAGTAGTAATTCATCATCATCATATTTAAGATCACCAGCATCATATCGTAATAGTTTATATAATTCATCATCATCATTAACCGGTGGTTCATCATATCGTTACAGGTTTGTAATAATTTTTTTTTTGTTATTAATTAATTTTTATTAAAATTAAATTGAAAATATTAATAAAGTAGGACCTCTACTTATAACGAATACTATCACACAAATCACACAAATACGAGGAAATATGTGTTAGAATGATTTAATTTCTCCTAGATTTTAAATGAAATTTTATTTAAATGATAGAAATATTACTCGTACCTGAGGTTTCAGTTTAACTGAGTTTTTTCAATAAATTTTTAATGTAATACAAATGTAGATGAGAGGAAGAAACAGGAAAGGAGAGAGAAAGAGAGAGAGAGAGTGAAAGAGAAAAACTGCGTGGTGTTACATATAAAATTTCTAAACACAAAGTTGAAAATATCCTTATTATATAACAATAAAAATGTATCCTTGTTATTTTTTATATACAAAGTATATACGCTCGAACTACTTGCTTGGATATTTTACAATTTTCAAAGTTTGTATGTATAGGTGTGTAAATATTGTATTTTCTATGTAAATAATACACAATATTGTGTAATATGATTGAGGTTCATGTAGTCATCTATACACGCACACATCTGTATAGTTTATGTATAGAATTAGTTTGATTGAATGAAATTTAATTCAAGGATAAAATTATAAAACCAGGATATAAAGGATAAAAGAGAGGAAATACATTGTCTGCATTTGTGAGGTATCAGTATAAAATATAATGTTACATAATTCTTATGTATGAAATAGAGAGTCTGTAGTCTGGGAATTTATCCTTCTCATATTTATTTTTCTTTATTATTATTATTATTATTGGTTTTTCCTTTTTTAAGTTTCAAATAGTTGGTCTAGGTCATATACGTTTTTGTATGTGTGTATATATGTTTATTATGTATTCATGTAAAAGGAAGTTAAAATTAAATTATTTTATGTTATGCGTTTTTTTTTTCTTTTATATAAAATTTATTAAATAAGTTTTAAAGAAAATAAAGGTTCAATCAGGATTTATTTAATATATACAATTGCACACACATAATATGAAAACGTTTATACATATGTACACACGCGTACATATAAACCTACTGTAGTTCTGTTTTAATATAAAAATAAAACTTACAAGGCTAATTAAGAAAATCTCTTTTAATTAAAGGAAATTTTCAATTAAGTGATTTTTCCCTACAGTTTTTACAACCTCTTAATTTAATTAAAATAAGATTTAATTATAAAATTTAAAATTTTACATTAAATAGTAAGAAGTAACTCCGAAAAGTTTCCTTTTTATAGTTATTCAATCGAACAATTAAAAATAATAAATTCGCTTATGAATTGTAATTTTTGTGATATGATGTTTACCAGTTGTCATTTCCCAGGTCTTGTAATACAAATTCGAAACAGTAGGTATTATATGTATACTCGTAACAGTTACATTTCATTTATAAATTACTTCCTTGACTGTTCGGACTTATTTAAATTATAAAATTAAAATTATCAAATCAAATTACAATATTTTTTATTTAATATTTTTTTTTAGCACATATGGCAATTATGATACAACATCAACAACAGGTATCACATCCGGAACATCTAGTCGTTTTGGAGTAAGTAAAAGTAATTCATTAAACAATAAAACAAATCGTTATTCGCGCTCAAGTTCAGATAGTAGAGATACTGCATCATCAAATAAAATCAGTAATAGTAATAATAATAATAATAATAGTAATAATAATATACCATCATTAATATCATTAAATCGTCAATCACGGATATTATTAAATAAAAAACTAGAACAAAATGATACAACAATTGATAATCAAACAACAGGAACAACCACAACAACAACCTCAACAACATTACCTTTATCATCTTCATTATCATCATCAAAACTTAATTCATCATTATCTTCTTATTCAAAATTAAATAATTCAGATAATAATAATAAAGATACAACAACAGCAACAACATCATCGTCATTATCATCTTCATCATCAACAACAACAATTAAAAATAGATCACTTAAAAGTAAACCTCCAGCTATTGGTGGTAATAGTAGTAATAGTAGTAGTAATAGTTTAAATTCAAATTATATAACATTACGTACAGCACATACAAAAGATATATTAAATGAAATAAATAATAATAATAACAATATTAATAATAATTTAAATAATGATAAATTATTATTAAAAAAATCATTATCATCTGGTCAGGTTATTAGTAATTCTTCAAAAAGTGATCAAAATAATATAAATAATTGTAATACAAATTCAGAAAATAATTCTGATTCAAATAATAATGATTTATTATCTTCATCCATAAATAATAATAATAAAAACAACCAGAACATTTCAAAATCAAAATCATCATTCACATCAAATTCATCATTAGCACTTCAAGTAGCTACATCTGGTTTGGATTTATATGAAAAATATAGTCCAGCTCATTATATACCAAAATGTGAATTATCACGTTCCAGATCACTTTCTGAAGCAACAACTAATAATAACAGTAACAATAATAATAATCAAATCAATCAAAATAGTAACAGTAATAGTAACGGTTGTAAAACAGTTAATGATTGTAGTAACAATAATAATGATAATAATTATACAAATCAAAATAATTTATTATCAACATCTACAATAAATGGTAGTAAAAATTTAAAAGCAACATCACCAACACCAACCGCTACAATATCATTAAGAAAACGTAGTACACATAAAATAAATGATGATGATAAAGAGCAAATACAAAAGCAACAACGTGATAAAGATAATAAGGAAAATAAAGATAATAAAGATAACAAAGATAAAGATAATAAAGAATCTGATTTGAATGTTACAATTAAATTAAAATCAAGAAGAAATTCAGATATAAAGAAAGTAATCATAAATGATGATGAAACAAATAATGTAGATGATACGACAGAAAAAAATGATGAAAATGATGTTACAACAAATTCAATATTAAAAAGTAACGGTAAAAGTTATAATTCACGTAAAAATAGTAATAATAATGATGATAATCTATTATCGACATCACCAAATTCATCGAATAAATTAACGACATCTGAGTCAGGATCACAATTGTCTTCTAAGGTAACGAAAATAGAAAGCAAAAAAAAAAAGAAAATAATAAAAAAACAAAACAGCTAAAAAAGAAAACAAGTTTTTTTTTTTGTTTTGTAAACTAATCATTTAACCCGTAAATTGAAAACTTTCTATTGTGAATTATTTAGTTATAACCTGCAATAAAGCCAGAAAATATGCAATTAACATTTTGAATTCATTCTTTGTTTTTGTAATTTTGAATTTGGTTTTTTTTTAATAGTGATTTTTAAATTGCTATTTTTGTTTTCTTAAGTTTTATTTTAATTTTTTTTTAAACTAATGTTTTTATATTTTGTATTTTTTTTGTGTTCTTTTTATATTTTACACTATTAACTTTTTTATAGAAATTGCAATTTGTTAGTTTTTATTAAGTTAATTTGAACTTTTTTTTTAATGTATATTATCAAGAACTCACACCATTTTCATTTTATTGTACAGAATTAGAGAAAATTTTTTAAATATCAAATAGAAAATATTTTTATTCAATGAAAAATATGAAATTTTAATTGAGCCATTAAGAAATCGAAGTTTTTATTCTTCCGTATGAATAACAATTAGCGAAGAACAAGTAAATTCACAATTGAGTTAATTTTCTTTGAAATTATTATTATTGGTTAATAGATTTCGGTTTTAATTTTGACATTTGTTTTGTTTGACAAATTGAAATGACGTGTTTATTATTTAAAAATTTAGAAAAACTAGATATTAAGCATATAGGGTTGCGTATTTCCAGCCTTAATTCATGTTGTTCACTCATTTCTATTTAAAATTTTGAGATTTAATTTAAAAAAAAAATGTATATTTAGAATACCAAGAAAAAATTTTAATATACATTTAATAATTTATTCAATTTTGAGATAAACGATTTTCAATAAATTTGAATGAGTGTTACACTAATATATTATAGTAGGTTATTGTAAAATACATAATAACTATGTAATGAATACATAAAATGGGTTTAATTACATAAAAAAAAAAAACCAATCTGCAACCTTTACTTTACTCAGATTACAATTTCTTGTGAATAAGTCAAGTTGATTTACAGATTTTGGTAGACGTCCAAATGACATTTAACAAAAATATTTTGTTTTTTTTTTTTTTTTCATAAAAACATTAACGATTCCAATATTTTTTTTATCATACCATAATTATATCATTGAAAGTGTAAATACATATTAAAATATGTAAATAATTTAAATGAATTTGATTATTTAAGATTTTAATCATATAAATACTGTGTTCTTAGTTGTTATTTAAAATTTAAAAATTCTTACTATAATTTCAATAAATAATAATATGTATATATGTAACAATCAAATCATTAAAATGACAATTTCTAATGAACACATCATGTGACATAAGCTCATCTTGATTTTTATTTTTGTTGGAAATTAAATTTTTTTTTTAAATTCGAACTAAACTTCAAAATTGAAGATAAAATATGTGTTGAAATTTTAATTGTTGGACTTATTAAAATTTTAGTTTTTATTTCGCCTTTCATATAATTTTTAATATAAAGTAGAAATTCTATTAGTTGTTCAATAATTTTTAAAATATAATATAAATCTCAAAATTTTAAATAAATAATTATTAATAATTATAAATAATTTTTTAAAATTTACAATCGTTCAAATTTATAATATCAAGAATTTAATTTAAAACTATTAAAATAAATAAAAATTATCGAAAGTAATTAAAAATCATTATTAAAAATTTAAAAAATTATTATTTTCTAAAAACGTCTTAGTGCCTCAATTAAAATTCAATAGTAAATCATTTTTTTATTTCTCAAAATTCTTTCTTCAAAAATTTTTTTACAACACAATATTTTTAATATTTTAAATTTACTTAAAAAATTTTAAATATTAAAGTATTTCAAAATTTTTTCACTTTTAAAACACAATAATTTTAATATTAAAAAAAATATATAATTTAAAAAAGAACAAAGAGTAGTTATTGAAAAAAAAAAAACAAGATGAATTTATAGAAAACAAGAAGATCCTGGCATAAAACAATAAGCAAACAATACAAATTGCAGCTATTATTACTACTACTACCACCACTAATTTATCGATATTAAAAAATAAACATTAAATTTTTATTAGTTTTAAAAATTTTTTTAATTTTGTTTTATATTACATAATTTTTTTCTGTTGATTTTTTGTGTAAAAAGAGTTAAAATTAATTTCTCATGTGTTTCTTTTATTTTTTTTTAAATAATAAATTATTGAAAGAAAATTAATGTGCGAATTTAATGGTTAAAATCAAATAATTAATTTGAATATTTTAAGTGTGAACACTTACAAAATTTTTCTATATATATTTTTAGTAACTTCGTTTTCGTTATTCTTAAAGTATAAATAAAATCGGTTTTTTTAATATTTCCATTTGACCATTGAAATCTGAACCGCTTATCTTGATTTGTTTGACTTTGAAGAATTATTGTCATACAATTAAATCGATATATCATGCAAATGAATCGAAAACTTTGAAATATATATAGATGTCAAAAAAAAAAACGTGTTGTCGTTTTAGGCATTTTCACGAAATTTACATTTAATCATTTAATCAATAATCAATGTTTTGATTTTCGAACTATAATGATGTGGTATATTTCCCTATATCAAAAAATGAGAATATAGCGGTTTCAATAATATTAAATACCGCCACAAATTGTTCATTTGTGCTCCTCTTTTCAATTGTTCAATTTAAGAAATAAAATTTTTTTTAGAAAAATCGAGATTCCTAAACAAGTTTGTTATTTAAATGCAAATGCAAGAAAATAATCAAAAATTTTATTTATTAATTTTATGTTATAAATATAAACAATAGAAAAAAAATTGCAAACAGCTATATTTCTTTCAAGTAATTAATTTATTTGTATATATGTATTGAATGTGACTGTATATATACAAATTAAATCCTTTTAATTTTGCACATTAATTTTCTATTATAATTACACTATAATTTATTTGTTGGTTGATAATATAACTTAAATATATTAAAGAAATGTATATTTTGTTAAAAATTAAAAATAATTTGCAGCTGAAATTATAAAATTTTATTATAGTTAAAGAGAAACTTAAACGATTTTAATTCAGTTTATCTTAATTATTATATAATACAGTCAGTTTCTCTAATCTGGCACCACAGCGTTATTTTTTTTCAGCAAAATTTAAAATGTCATATAATTCACCGAATAAGAAATATGCGGTTCTTGTTTTTCGAAAAAAAAAACAATTTTTAGAAAAAAGGATAAAGAATAAATTCACAATTATTCAATACACAGTTAAATTAAGATTAAAATTAAAAATGAGAATATTATTTATAAATTGTTTCGGTAATGCAGTCATCTCTCTATTTATTCTAAGCTCATCGCATATTTTATAATTTAAGTTTATTTAGTATTATTCATTTAAGTATTATAAAAATCTTAGTATTCATCATATTACATAAGGTTTATAATTTTGGTTCTTAGAAAAAATTATTTAGTATTTCCATATAGTAAATGCCGCAAATGTTAAAATTTAATTTGCAATTGAATTTTGCTAGAGAAAAGCTTTAAAAGTTACCTCAATTGTAAACGTTATTTTTTCATTTGCAATTTCTTTTTTTTTTTTTTTTTTTAAATTATGAAAATTTAAAAGAAATCTTTTTCCTCATATTTAAAAAAAACATAATTGTTAAAGAGGCGAAATATTTTCTTTTTAAATTTTGAAACAAAAAATTATTTCAAAAAAAAAAAAAACGTAATAAGAATAAATCACAACAGCAACAACAACCCCAGCATCAGGAACTTAGGCTCAACAATAGTAATGAATTTTGTAATAGTAATGGAGCATTTAATGATGTTATTGGGTCATTAACATTACATGATAGTAAACCTATATCATCAACAATTAGTAATAAAAGAATAACCACAACAACAACAACCAACAACAGTAGTAAAAGTAATCCGTCTTCAAATTCTTCTTCTCCTTCAAATAGACAGCAACAAATTAAATTGAATAATAGTAAAAATTTAAGTTCAATTCATAAAACTCAATATTCTACTTATCGTGATACAAATTTTTTAAAAACCGAATGTGAATTAGCTAGATCACAATTAGTAAAATCAACAATAGCGAAATTTAATCAACAGCAACAACATAACCTTGATAAAGCTTCCGATGATAATTCAAATAATAATAGTAATAACGGTATAATTAACATTAGTAATAATAGTACAGTTAATAATAATCATTCTGTTCAAACCAAAAATAATCATCTCTGTGATAATAATAATGTTAATACTGTAATAATAGCAGATAATATTAAACAACAAAAAATTTCATCAAATTCATCAGCATCAACGGCAACACGTATATGTTCTGGTGATTATGCTAGTAATAATAAAGTTAGTGGTTCATCAAATAATGCAACAGTAAGTAATAAATTATTAATTCATCATAATAGTAGAACAACAAAACTTTCGCCTCTGGTTCATAAAACTGGTGAACGGATTGCAAATACAACAAAGCAATTATTGCAACAACAGCAACCTAAAATATCAATAATATCAAAAAATCAAAATCAAGATTTAATACAACGACAACAACAGCAACAATTGCAAAATAACAATATGAATTGTATACAAAATAGTCCAGATTTACTAGATGATATTAAATATATTGATAGTGATGATTCGGAAAGACATCCATCACAGCATAGTTGTAGTTCAAATCAACAACAACAGATAAAACAAAATTCACAAAGCAACAATCAAGTTGGATCAGGAATAATAGCAAAACAAAATGCTTTAAAGGAAAGTTTAAATACAGCATCTACTACATCAACAGTAGCTGTAGGTGCTCATCATTCCAGTAATTTACGTTTTATTAATGGTTCTTTGACACCGTCATCAGTACAATTAAAATCTTCAACATTACCGATAGCAAATACGGCAAAATATCGTACCCAAAATTTATTAGCAAGTAATAATATATTTTTGAAGAATCACCAATCAATAAATTCTTCTGATATTACAAAAACAGCTGCATGCCATAATCCTAACATTAAATATAATACATTAAATGATTTTAAACGAACATCGTCTAGTAATAATTCTTCAACTATATTGGGTGCAGGAAGTGGATCAACATCATTATCAAATGGTGGAAAGTCAACATCAATCGGTGCAGGAAATGTAAGAAATGCATTCAATTCAATTAATAATAGCATTAACAAACCTATATTGACTAGTCTGAAAAATTCAACAGTTATTGTTAGTAGTGATTTAAATATTAATAATGATAATAATATAAATGCAATTAGTAGTAAAAAAAATTTTAATGTAAGTAATGCAACTAGTAGTAGCAGCAGCTTATCTTGTAGTAGTCCAGTGTCACATGAACAGCAGCAATCGACAAAATATCATTATCAACAACAGCAACAACAACAACACTATCCGTTTTCGTCTGTATCAAATTTTAAAACAAAATTAAGTTCAACAACAGGTCCTACAATATTAAATACATCATCTGTGACATCTAATTTATTAAGAAATAATAGTTGTAATAGTAGAGAATCGACACCATCCAGTTCACCGCAATTATTAAAACGAAATTTTAATAATAGCTTTTTACAACAACATCAACAGCAAAATGGTAGTAATAGCAGTCTTAATAGCGTTGGAAGTAATTCTAATTCAAATATAAATAATACTGGTACAACATTGATTAATCATAATCAAAAACATAATCAACAATACCATCAACATCATCATCATCATCATCAACAACAACATCATCATCATCAGAATCATCAACAGCAGCATTCGCAACAGACGCCAAAAGAAATTTTCTTTAATAGTGGAAATAGTTATAGTAGCGGAAATCGAACGAATACACCACCACTTCAAACTTCTTCATCTGTATCGATATCAGTTTTAAATTCAACAACAGCTTCAAATATAACAAATAATATCACAACAATTACAACAACAGCAGCAACAACATCAACAACTGAATCAACAAATTCTATTAATTATAATAAATATGGCGGAAGAAATTCATCAACTATCATTTCTATAACAAATAATAAAGAAAATAATATTAGTAATATTGAAATAAAGGATAATAATACGATTTCCGGCACAACTCCATCGAATACGACTACTACGAAATTAGGAACGCCATCTACAGTAACTACAACAGCTATAGAATCAAAATCACACTCCAATAGAAATAAATGTGATAATGAAGAAAGTGTAAGTTAAAAAAAAAAATCAAGAAAATTTAATACAACAAAAAAAAAAATTTTTTTCTCTAATTTTTAATATGAAATAATTTTTTTTTTTTCAAATTGGTTAGGAAATTTAGAAAAATTATAGGCAAGAAATTCAATGTAAAAATCGATAATTTTAATTATACTAGAAATTTATTTAATTTTAAAAGATTCATAATATCAGAGAATGGAAATTTTATTATTTATTTTATGTGTGGAATAAAATGAAATCAAATTAACTTGAAAATGAATATTGATTTACCCATATTAATTATGAAGTAGTTATGTACTACATACGAGTAGCTCCGAAAATTCTATTACAATTTTTATATATTTTGCAATATTAATTAATTGATTTCTACTCACTTAATTTATTTGTATTCATTTTATTCCAAGACATAATTTACATTAATTTTTTCAAATATTCTTTACTCTCATTTCGCTCTAATTATATAGAATTGTATTATTTATTTATATATAATAAATGAACGTATATAATATACAGGATTAGAAAAGGAAATTAAATACTTTACTGTACATCCGATTGAAAGGGTTAAAAATGAAGAAATTGTTATAGAAGCTTGCGGCTTTAAATATTTAAAAAAGATGTGTAATATGTTAAAGAAAAAGATGGCGCTAAATTAAAAATAAAATAATTTCTTCATTTATTGGGCCTTTCGTTATTATACAGTAAGAATGGATGAACTAAAGTTGTAGATTTCTTTTCTTATTTTGAAATAATCCTGAGCCTATATTATTTATCTATATAAGGTAGTTTTTTCTTCAAAATTGCCTCCCATCCCCTTCATAATGGAATTTCAGTAATATTTTTTTAATACACAGTATCGTACTTACGAGTAATAACTATTAGCTTGTTCCTGAACTGGGTATTAATTCTGTATTATTGTAATTCTACTGTGTGGTGGAAGGGGGGGGGGGGGGGTCAATTTATAATATTAAATCATACATTATATTTCATTTAATTAAATTTGGACTGTGATTGTTTGTTTTTAAATTGGTGATTTTGTAATAATTACTTATTTTTATAATATTATTAAAGTTTCTATTTCATAATTACTTTAATTTTATTTAGTTTATTAAATTGTAATGGTATAATTTAAGCTTAATTATAATTAGTTTTAATATATAAATATATATATATATATACATATACATATTGACCAATGAAATTCAAAAACCCCATTTTGTACAATTTTGAAAAATAATTTTTTTTTTTAAATTTGCTAATTATTAAACTAATTTATGGTTATACAGGGCTCTTATTATATTAGAATATTCAATTGAAAATAATTTTGTTGGAAACACAGTTTTCCCTGCGGAACTAATTAATTAATATTGAATGTATGTACAAGCGTATGCTAATAAAATAAACACAAGTTAATTCCGCTCTAATTAAAGAGAAAAAAAAAACAAAACAAAATCTATTGGACGTAGGATTTTTTTTTTTAATTCAAAAATTGCAACACTAAAATTTAATGAGCATAAAATGAGCACATAAGCATTTTTAGTAGGTAAAATAATTGTAGATATATTTTATATAGGTATAATGTGCGGGGATAATTATAATTTCATTTGCCAATATATATATATATATATATATATATATATATATATATTTTTTATTTTATAATAATGTTATATATATAAAATTTTATATTTGTAAATTATAATTTATTTTAATGTATTTAATATATTTTTAATATGATGATTTAGATGTGATATATAATTGTATTCATATATATATATACATTATATATGGAATGTCTTTTTATCTAAATTATTATTCGGATACATTTTATATATATATAGTATTTATATTTTATTTAAATTAGATATTATTATGTTTTACTGATATTTTCTATACAGAATGTTAATTTTATTAAGTGGACTGTGTCTAGAAATTTTAATCAATTAGTTAAATAATATAATATTATAATAAAGCATAAATGTTCAATTTTATGCTATATGCTTGTATTTAATTGCATTAATATTTTGAAAAATTACGTATATATATATATACTTAATATGTTAGCATTCACTTAAAAAAAATGGATGATTTTTTTAAAAGCGTTTGGTTTTTTAATTAAAAAAAAGACGTACAGAAATTTACATGTAAATTAATCGTTATCATTCATTTTCTAAATATGATTTGATGTTATTACTGGTCACGATCATCTTGAACTAAAAAAAAAAATTATAGTTTATAGTTTTAAAAATTGAAACTAGAACTTATAGCTTTAAAGTAGCTATCGGTTGCACATATGGTCGCTGTGAATTAAAGATTTCATGTAACCACAAACAAAACTTGCAGCGTTTGCTATTGACTAGTCTAAAAAATGAAATTAATATACAAGTATAGTTCATTCAAAGAATTCTTAATTAAATATTTTCTATAAATATAAACAATTTGGGAGCGTTGTCCGAATATCAACTTTTTCATATAGTAATAAATTGAGTCAATTTAAAATTAAATATTCCATGTGAATGCCTACAACAAAAATACCAAAAACCGAATAGTACAAAAATCATCCTTTATATTTAAGTATATTTTGTATTAATTTTTTTTTTCAAAATATCTCATATTTACAATATTTTGAATTTAAATAATAATAAGTATAAGGTTTGGGACATTTCGTATATAAAATATAAATTTTAATATTTATATTTAAAATCAATAATTCTATTTAAAAAAAAAAATCCCATTTTTTATATTAAAATTAATTTAAAAGCTATAGTCAAAGGTATATAATTTTTTGTATAGCTATATACATACTCGTATTTGATGAGATAATAATTAAGATTTATAAAAATGAAAAATTGTGGTGCTGGGTTATATTAAAGATGGTTAATTATTTAAAAATTTTAATTATTTACATAAAATTATTTAATAAAATTAAATTTTATTATTTTAATTTTCTTTATATTTTCATTTTTTCTTTTTATTATTTTATAAATTCGGCATGATTTCTTTTTTAAATATATACGTTTTATGTGTTTGAATTGTATGTGTTTGTACGTAGTTTTTCAATATGTAATAATAATTGTAATTGTAATGTGTTTTATTATAGAATGTTTAATTTATATAACAGATTTTGAGTTGTTAGCTTATCTAGCTTTTTTTTGACTATGCATTATAGTTTTAATTTAATTATTAATATTAAAATTAAAGTAATAGAAAAAAAATAATTCAACATTTTTTTTTATATCATCGCTTGAGTTTGTTTTTGATTTGTTGCTCATGTCTGAAATAAAAATTAAAATAAATAAATAATTTGATTTATTATAAATTTGAATATATTTTCAAAATTAATTTCAAAATTGTAATATTTATGAATGAATGTGATTTAAATATCTAAATTTGAAATGCAAATCTTATGAGTTATTACGTGTTCGTCTTATTTATTTTAATTTTTATATTTATTATTAGTATTATTTTTTTTAAAGGTATATGAAGCATTTTATTTATTTTTGGTTCTCATTCTTAAATTAAGACACAAAATTATTATGAAATTGTTTCAAAATTTTGTAATTAATTATGTTTTTCATTTTTAACATTAATTTCTAAAAATAAAATATAAAAGAAAAATTATTTCCAATAACAGATGATTAGCCAACATTATTATAAAATTTATAATTAAATTGTTAATTTATCTTCAATTTCAAGTTACAGTAATATGTTTCTTTAAATCCAATTCAGTTTATTATAGTTTTTAATTTAAACATAAATTTCTGAAATAAATCTAACAAACGCATTAGTGTATCATATAGAATTCGGAGTTTTTTTTTTTTTAATATTATTATTACATTTTATATTTTTTTAACAACAACAATTTATTTACTTTTAATATAGTAGTCAGATATTTTGATATAGTAATCAATACAAGTAGATAGATTAATTTATTTAAAATAAATTAAACTAGATTTTTAGTAAGTTTAGTGAAAAAACCTAATTTAAAATTGCTATCACATATCTTACATTTCGTATATTTCATACACACAATTTCCAATATTTCATAAATGATTTACGAATTAAATTCCACTATTATTTTGAAATCCATTTCCATATATATATATATATATATATGTATATTACCGCCATAGTTTTTAAAATGAAACAAAACATATAATTCATCCTATTTCCATATAATCAATTTATCGCTTTCCAAAAGATTTAGTATTCTAATCTTTTACAATCTGAAATTGAGAAAAAAATAATAATTTAATTATTTACTTAAGTTAATAGAATTACCTCTGATTTTCGCATATCTGTTCTTGTGCTTTAGGAATGTTTTCTTAAGCACAATACAGACTTAGTATTTTAATATCAATTTCCTGGAGCTATTTTCTTTGATAAAAAGTTTTTCCAGTAACTGATAGAGCCCGTAAAAATGCACTTTACACGCGTAAATTGTGCGCGTTCCCAATAGAAAGACTGCAATAAAAATTGAATTATTTACGATATTACTATATAGAAATCGCATTAACCTGTCGTATATAAATATTTCTTTAATTTCTTGCCAATAAATCTAATTCCTTGCCAACATTCTTCATTACTTTGTATACTTTTCTAAACATTTCATATAATACACTAACAAATTTTTCACTTAATCAAATGACACACGGAGGATATTGACGTCTATATTTAGTGAATATATTTCACACATAATTCATTTAAATGCTTTTTGACCCATTTATATAATATCATTCATAACGTTCTTATTATCAATTTTTAATAAGGCTTTCAAGTCTTGAATTACTGATTAAATTAATACTTTTTTTTTCTTTTGCAAGGTCATAGATTGGAAATCATAACTTTATTAAGAATTTTATCAAAAACTATAATAATGATTTACAAGATATACAAGATCGAAATGGTAAAATATCTAAAGAAATAAAATTTAATTAAACAAAGTAGAAATTTTATATAGAAAATATAGAAAAATTTAGTTGAAAATTTCACAAATTAATTTATTCAGTAAATTGTTTTTTTTTTTGTTGTTTTAATAATTTTATTTTATAAATGAATCATAGAGAAAAAAATTTTACTATATAGAATACCTATGTTCAATAACTTAGCTCTCATATTCTGACAGATGATTATGTGACAAACCTTTTTGAATATTTTTTATATTATTGGTTCTTGTATGTTTGAATTATTCGTGCTATGACCTTGCCGCTTTATTTTAGAAATTTTATTATTATATATCCTATTAATATAATAATTAGAATTATTTTGAGTTCGCTTTTTATTAAAAAAATATATATATATATTTTGAAATATGTTCATTTAATATTGTGTCCCTTGAGCGGTTAATTTCAGTTTGTAGCTTCAATTAAATAATTTAGAGGAACACAATCAATAATTGAGTTGACAGCAATCAATAAATTGGTGATTAAATTTCGTTTATTCTTACGTTTACCGTTTTTAACTCTGGATGTCATGGTATTTAATTTGTCAATTTTTATTGTTACCATACTTAAATAATTATTATATTACTCTAATACGTTTAGGCAGACGCAAGTTATTTTGTTTTGCATTTTTTTTTTGTTTTTGGATAATTGACTGCATCATCCGAAATTAAGAATGTTCAAAACTAATGTATTTCATTTTCTGAGTAAATTGTTAGTGATGAACATCATGAATTTCCCGCCGATTATTATTATCCGTACTTGAAATAGAATTGGATTTTTATACTTTTAGCAAAAATAAAATTTTTTTTTTATATGCATACTTCGTTCACATTGATATCTTAAAATGTAATTAAACTCCCTTCGTTTGACAATTTATAAAAAAACATTGAATAAGGACTAATTCCATCATTTACCGGGGAGATGGTAAAGATATTAGTAAATAATATTAATATAATTTTTGAATAAATTTTGCGGTATTTTGGGTCACTAAAAAATTCCCAAATAATTTTTTCAATTTTGAAAAATAAATTTTTTTTTTGACATTCAAGCTAGATTGTCCTCAATATCTAATTTATTAGTTTTGTTTCTTAATTTCATATGCCATCATTTTGGTATTTTACTGGAATATTGGTTTTTAACTATCGATTTTACCGTAATCAAAATTACTATTAAGGCAAAGCTATAAATATGCGAGTGTTTACACCATTTATATTTAATATTAAAACTTTGACATTTTACCTATTATGTTTATATGAAAGGGACATCGTCTTTAATTGCTATCAATGCTTTAGATATACCTAAATTTGACCAATTTTATTAGAAATTTCATTGTAGAAAGTTGTTGTTTAAAATTATATAGAATGTATGTATAGCAAATTTATTTTTAAAAAATATTTTTTTTTTGTTTTCCAATTATTATTCATTTGTGTATTTTCTTACATAATTTATTTTTATTTTTATAAAATAAATTTAATATAAAACGTACTCACTTTTTTTTATAGTAAATACCTATATAATAGCATTTACTTATATAGATCTATAATTTTAATATAAATGTAAATACTTTTTTCAAATTTATAAATCACACACCAATTTTTAACAATATGTCAATATTAAAAAATTTCATTTCATCTTTAACAAAAGTAATATTTAATTATCTTTTCTTTTAAATAATGCACACTTCTCTCTTGTATTGAAAGACTAAATTGTGTCTTGAATTTCGAAAAAAAACAAATGCAAATTAATTGTATAAATAGCAATATGTATGAAAATTTTTTGATTTTGTTTATGTAATAACTTAATTTATTTTTCAAAATTTAATTTTTTTTTTCTGTTCTAAAATTTTGAATTACAGAAATATTGACTGAAATACAAAATACATTTTTGTAAAATGTTGAATGGTTTTTGACTGAAAATTGCGGTTTGATTATGTAATAAAGTTGTGAAACGGGCCCTGTACATCATTGTACATCAAAATCAAGAAATTTTCAAATATACATAAATATATTTTGAAATTTTAAGCTTATAAAAAATGTAAATTATTGGCAATATATTTTAAAATATAATATACGAATTATAAATTTTGGAATTCAAAAAAAAAATGAAAAAAACATTAAAATTTACAAAGGAACGTAAACAAAATAATTATATAGATTTTCTAACAATAATAACAAGAAATAAATTTGAAATTTATTAAAAATTTAATCAAAAAAAATTAAAAAAAAAGCATATATTTTTGTTGTATTTTAAGTGTAATTTTAAAATTTTTGTTACATACTACTTATATTTGTTAAATTATTATTATTTCTTTTCAATTTTGCTTATTTTCCTTTTAATAAAAAAAAATATAAATAATTTAGGTTCGTAGTACTTCGATCCGAAGTACTCTACCACCATCCCCAACCCCATCACGTTATTGGGAACGTGAAACAGCAACTGGCGGCAGATCATCTAGTCGACATTTAACTACTAGTAGCAATAATGATAATGATGATTATATATCATCAAGTAAAAATGATTCGTCCTCAGATTCTTATGAAAAAGGAGGAACAGAAGGTAAAATTATTTTAAATTTTGTTTGAATTTAAACATAATGAAAACACATAATATGCGTATGTTACCCACGCATGATTTTGTCAATCAGTGATTAATATTTTTAAACAGCATATTTAAAATTGGTTTAAAAATTATTGAAATTTATTTTAACTTAATACTAAGTAAGAACGTTATAGATAGAGGGAGCACGTTCATTTTGTCAATATTGCCAAATGTAGTCAAATACATTGGTATTAGAATTAACAATAAATGAAATAATAACTTGTTGTAATAAAATAATTCTATTACAATAACAAAGTGAACACATATTATATGTACAATAAAATAACAACATTTTCAAATTTTTGAAATATGTATTTTTATTTAAATTGTCAAATTATTGTAAATAATTTCGTAAAAATTTTAAGCTCATAAGTTCTGTTGTATAAATTAAATAGTTTCTTTTTGTTGTTTGTGAATTATTTATGAAATTAAAATTTTACAGTTTACTGCAAAAGTTTTCAAATAATTGAATTGAAATTTAAGAAAAATGGCAAAAAATGCTATAAGAATTCGATTTTCTGTAAAATAATTCTAAATTTTAATAAATGAAAAATTAAAATTGTGTGCTACGCGTCAAAAAATCGCATTTGTTCCTCAAAATCGATACTTTGTTTTTATATTAAATGTATTATCATTATAATCGATACTCGAATTTATCATCAAATAATAAAAATAATATTGGAGGTTAGATTTGTCAAAACTCCTAAAATATTAAAAGAATTATTTTTGGAATAAAAAAAAATAAAATAATTTTAAAATATATTTGTAGGACTCTGTGGCCTCAGAAATATTGGTAATACATGCTTTATGAATTCAGTCATACAGTGCCTGAGTCATACAAAAGAATTGGCTAAATTCCTAAAAACTCAAACAAATTCTAAATCATCTTCAAAAGATGGGCAAATTTTATACGGTAAGAAAAAATTGCTTTTACATAAAATTTTTTTATTTTATTTCTATTAAATATATTACTCTATTTTTACATTAATTATAATTAGTACAAGTATTAAAATATGATTTTTTTTTTAATTTTAAGAGTTTGCAAAACTTATACGTGACATGTGGACTACAAATGTTACTAGTGTTACTCCATTAGAATTAAAAAGTGCATTTTCTAGTAAACATCGAATGTACAGTGGTTATAATCAACAAGATGCCCAAGAGTTTTTACGTTTTTTCTTAGATTCATTACATAGTGCATTAAATAATGGTGTTAAAGGTGAACAATTAAAAATTGATGATCACCTAAGGTTAGTTTTATAAATAACAAGAATTTTTCTTCTCAATTTTAATGCATAATTATTTTCCTTCATTTGCTTTAATGATAAAAAATTAATATTAAAATTTTATTTTATAGTGACAATAAAAAAGCTGATCTAACATGGGAATGGTATTCAAAAGTTGAAAATTCAATGATAAAAGATTTATTTGTTGGACAATTAAAAAGTACATTAAAATGTACAACATGTGGTAATACAAGTGTTACATTTGATCCGTTTTGGGATTTAAGTGTACCATTACCATCATCATCAAGATGTAAATTAGAATCCTGTTTAGATTTATTTATTAAGGAAGAAGTTTTAGATGGCGATGAAATGCCAACATGTTCAAAATGTAAAACACGTCGAAAATGTACAAAAAGTTTTACAATACAAAGATTTCCAAGATATTTGGTTATACGTAAGTTATATATTATTTAATTTAACAATTTTATTGAAAAATGTATTATTGATAATTCAATATTATTTGTAGATTTGAAACGTTTCTCTGAAACAAGATGGAGTAAATTATCTAATATTGTTGAATTCCCTACTGGTGAACGTGAATTAAATATGGCACCATATGCTTCCAATTCTAACACAAATGTTTATTATTCACTTTATGGAATATCTAATCATATGGGTATGATATTTTCTTTTTAATACTTGTATACAATAAAAATACAATATTTTATATATAATAAAAAATATTATTTGTATAAAAAAATATGTTCGCTTTTGTAGGTTCAACTGCTGGTGGTCATTATGTAGCACTATGTAAGCATGCAGTTTCAAAGAAATGGCATGAATTCAATGATAATATGTAAGTAAATCTTATAAAATAGTTCTCAAAATATTAACTTAATAAACCAATAATTATAATTTAATACTAACTTAATTATCAATTAGTTTCTGTGATTTCTAAAAAATAATTTTTTTTCCTTTCTATTTTAGTGTTAGCGATGAATTATCTGAAAGTCATTTGGTTTCGTCCAGTGCCTACCTGTTATTCTATGAAAGAGCGTAAGAAATTCATTTGATTCTATACTAAACCAAAAAAGCAAACGAAAAAAAAAAACATAATTCATATAATTTTTCAAGTGAAAAATCTTTAATATTAGAAACTAATAATTAAAATTATAATAATAATGAACAAATTATAATTTAAACTATATATCTATACTTCTATATTTTAAAATAAAACTTTTATTTTATAAATTAACCAAAAATAAACTATTTTTACATAAAAAATTTTCTTATAGAAAAAATTACTAATTTAATTTTAACCTTTGTTTTATTTATTTTTGTATTATTGCATAAGAATAAATTAGTTTGAATTTTTAATAATTCCAATATTTTTATTAATAATTTTAAAATTAAAATATATTTGTACAAATGAAAGTTTTTGAAATTTTCGAGTCAAGCAAAAATATGCTTTATTTTTTTTTTAATTCATATGAGCTATATATACATATAATTTGTAGTTACTAAAAACTATTAGGATAGAGCAAAATTTAATTGATTAATTTGAATTTCTGTAATTTAAAAATAAGACAAGGGCAAGTTAAATTAGTATAATTTTATTTATTTGAAAATTTCTAATGTAATGTTTGTATTTATTTCATTTTTTCTACAGAATAAAATTTTAAGTAAATTTGTATATATTATATTTTACCTACTGTACTGGTTTTTTTTTTGTATATTTGTTAGCTTATTTTTCCTATAGTTTTTAACAAATTTCCTATAGTTTTTAACTTTAATATAGTGGGTGATATTTATATACTAAAACTACATTTTAATGGATTATAAATTTTTTATATTATAAATTGTATTATGTATATAATTAATTCATTTTGTTTTAAAAAATTTAAAAAGAATTGTAATTAAATATTTTATTTATGAAAATGTTTTATATTAAAATATATAAAATTATTTAATTGTAGATGAAAAGAAATTGATTAATTTGAAACATAGTGCTTAGATATTTAGACGCATTACTTGAAGTGATTTGAATTCAAAAATATTTAAATTTTCAGTATAGAAAATTACAAAAAAATTTTTCAATAAATTTTCATCATTTCATCAAGTAATGCGTCTTAGACAATATGAGTGATTATTGTAAAAAATTGAATAACTCTAAACACAATTAAATTTTAAGATGAAATTTCAAAACATTTTTATTATCTAATATACAATATATTTATAATGATTATTTTCAAGTTCAAAAGAATAACAAAACAAAAAAAACTTTTATTTTTGAATAAATTTTGGCATATTTATCAAGATTTTTTTTTATTCAGTATAAAAAACGTAATTTTAATTGTTTAAGTATGTCTGTTTTTGTTAAACGTTGTACATATTTATAGTATATTTTATAGTAAATAAAGAATTATTATACTATATAGTTAAATCAGGTCATCTATTTATAGATAAATTTGATTTTTTTCTGATTAATTGATATCAGTTACTACAAAAAAAATTTATCATTTAAATTTATTGTTCATCGCAGTTTAAAAATTTACCACTTGTGGATCATTCAATTTTTTTACATTATACGTTTCTATATTCTTTTCCTATTTAAGTAATTATATAATTTTAAAATTTATAATATAAAATTAAAATATTATTTTAAATTAAATTTAAATCCATTAAATATTAAAATCACCTTAAATATTTATGTGTACCGTAGTTTAATTAACACTAATAATTTGTGAATTAAAAATTTCTAAACTTCTATAAATTTTCTTTTCCCAAAATAGATAAATGATATTAAAAAAAAAAAAAGAAATTAAATTGAAGAGGTTGAAAATAAAGGGAAAATTTAAACATTATTGTTAAATTTTTGTATAGGAAAGAAAATTTTTAGTAAAAAACAAAAAAAAAAAGGATTAAATGGTAAAAAAAAAAAGAGTAACGTAATGAATGAATGTGTTAATATATTTTTGAATTTATTTTTATATATAATATGTAGAAGAATATTATTATAATAGAAGAATAGAAAATATTGTAATAAACAATAGAAAGTAGAAAAAGAAAATTTAAATTTTGTAATTAAAAAAATTCAAATGATATTTGGAATTTACTTTATTTAAAAATATAAGATAAAATTTTGGAAAAAAAAAATTTAAAGCTTTTTTACAGCATATAAATAAATTTTAAAAATTGTTGTATTATGTAATATGGAAAAACAAAAAATAAAATATTTATATTTTATGATTTTATTAATTGAGATACAAAAATTATTTTTTATAAGTATTCGTTTATAATATTAAAACAAAATATAGTAAAAATTTATTTCAAGTTTAATTATAAACTCAAAAGTTTAAGTAACTAAATTCTTCTTATTTATGAAAAATGCAAAATAATAAGGTTTTGAATAAAATTTAAAATATTTACTTTACTATATCAATTGATCACATAAAAATTTCTAAAAATAGAAAGTTTTATTTTGCATAATTTTTTAGTTCCATTTATGATTAGCCTGTACGTGAAAATCATTTATGATTTTACCATTTTTCATTTTCTAATTACTCGTAAAAATGACACTATGGTTTTTTTTTAATTATCCTAGAGTACAGGATTAACTTTTTCAAATTTCAATTATTTTACGTAATAGATTCAATAAATTTTTTTCATTTTCTTATTTATTAAAATTATGTTGCTACCAATATCTTAAAATGCATAATTAACATAAAACATAATAAATAAAAATAGAAAGATTTCATATTATAAGAAGTTTATTTTTTTATAAAATTAGATGAAAAATAAAATCTATATTAATAAAAGAAAATAATTCTTAATTATTGATTAAGAATAAAATTATTAATACATACTTATATAATTAATCCTATCATTCAGTGCTTTGTTATTAAACTAGGTAAAAATCTTGCCATTTATAATCAATATCAAAGAAAATATTTTATTACAAAAAATCATATAGAATATTGAGAAATAATCATTCAGAAAACAAAAAAATATAAGAAATAAAATATTTTTGTTGAAAAATTTATGATTTATTCAATTTATTTTAATTTATTTTTTATTTATATTTCTATTTTCGATTTTCAATTCAATATATAGTGAGTTTTTCAATTTTCATAAAATTTGTTCTTTAAAATTTTGTTTTCTATAATTTTTTTATAAAAAATTCTACGCCAACATAATATAAAATTAAATTTTTAAAAATAATTCAAAATTTCGGTTCTTTCAATTTATATTCTTTTAAAAAATTAATTATTTTTACATTATTAATTTAAACTTAACTTTTATAATTAAAATGCCCAAATATCCGAATAACAAACTCAAAATATACTCGATTATATACAGAAATTTATTTACACATTCTTTATAACATTTCAAAATAATTATTATTATTTTATTATTAAAATTGCTACAAAACTATATTATTATTTTCCTAAACATTAAATGTAGAAATATCAAAATTTTTGTTACATTTTTCCTAAAGTTAGTGCTTTATTAATTAAATTAAGAAATTTCTTTTTAATTATAATTTTTATTTTGAAAATAAAATTTAATTAAATAAAATGAAAAAATTTTAATTTAAGTACTAATTAATTTATTTAATTAAATTCAAAAAAATTTAGTTAGAATAAATTTTAAATAATTTTTTTTTTTCCTTCAAATAATTTTGTAATTCTTGTTCTTTTATATTCTATATTATAATTACAAAAATTCCTATATATGAAAATCCTATACTAGTTATTTAATTAATTTATTTTTCACTTTAAATTTAAATTTTAAAATTAATTATAGTTTTAATATTTTATTTAGCAATAAGAAAATATCACAAAATTGGTTAATGGTGTATGTACATTCAATATTTATGTGCAAATTTTATATTTTTACTATATACATATTTAAGCTATATTATTTATATAATATTTCGTAGTATATAAGTATACCATTTTATTTAAAATTAAATATTTATTTATATTTTGTTTTCTAAATGTATTTGTTTTTTTATAAATATTTAATATTATTATGTTTTATTCGTTATCTTATTAATTTATTAATGTTGCTAGATTTTTTAATTTATTTCGAAATTAGATTTTTAATAATAGTTTATTAAAAATATATATATTTTGTATATTTAAATATAATAGCAGTTTAATATAAAAAATGAGAAAACATTTGAAAAAAAAAAAAAAACAAAAATTAATTAAATTTTCATTAAAATAAAAAAGAAAATCACTTACGGCCTCACATAATAAAAATTAAATACATATATAATAATATATAAAAACATCTATATACACATTTAATCTTTAAAAACAAAATATGTAAGTAAAAATAAATAAAATGATAATAGAAATTAAATTAAAAAAATACATTTAAATATACATAATATATATACATACATAAATGATATATAGTTAAGTAAAAAAAAAACGTGTAAAAAGAAAAGTTTATATTGATTAAAATGAAAATGTAACAAAAATGTAATCGCAAAAAAAAAAAAAAACTTTTAAAATTTAATTGAAATTAATTAATTGATTTTGTAATAAAGTCAAATTTAATAATATTATTTAAAGTATACCGAATTGAATCACATTGTAAATTTTAAATTTAATCCGAATTCAAAAATTCAAATGAACAAACAATTTTCTCAACAATTTGAAATGCGCTTAATGTACCAAAATGAAACACTTTGTATTTGAGATTTTACTTTTAATTTCTTGTAATTGTTAAATTCTAATAATTGTTTTTTTTTTTCATAAATATATTTTATTATATAATGATAAAATATAATTTGAGTATATTTAAAAACATAATATTTCAAAATTTCTTGAATCTCTAACAATGAAATTGTCTGAATGTAGTATAACAGTGCCGTCTAAATGGCAGTAATTTTGAAAATTTTTTTTGGTCCCTCGTAGTTTCAAAGTATTTCATACATATATAATACACGGCCCGGAACATTCACTTAAAATATAAAATAACTTTATCTTTATGAATGAAAAATAAATGTGAATGAAATAATTTTTTAATTGCTAAATAAAAGTACGATACGATTTAAATTTTTTAGGCTGTTTAAAAATTTCAGAATAAATACTGGGCCTTGATTATCCCAAAAAATTAGACAGCTATTGTAATAGAATGTATGAATTTTATTATTTTTGACTTTATTATATAATTAAAAATTATTTAAATATATGGAAAACGGAAAACAAAAATATAACAATAATTTTAGGTAGAAAGTGTAATAAAAGAAATTAAACAAAAAGAACGAATTAAACTATAATTAAGAAAAAAAAAACAAAAATTATTATTTTTAAATCAAGAAATTAACAAAAAAACAAAAAAAAAAATATTCATTTTAATTATAGGTATATTTCAAATTCACATTATTTCAAAAATAATATTTAAAATGCAAAAAACCAAAAAAATAAAATGTTTATTTAAATAACAATTAAGTTAATTTATTAAATAGTTTTCTTAAACCTTATATAAAATACCTTAGAATATAATAGTTATAGATTTAAAAAAAAAATAAAATAAAAAATATATGAAAAATATATTCAAAAATTCAAAAACATTAAAAAAAAAATGAAAGATTAACTATATACTTATACCATTGTACCTAATAAAAAAACAAAATTCAATAAAAATAATAAAGAATTTCAAAAAAAAAACATATATGAGAAAATAAAAGATAAAAAAAATGGAAAAGATACTAACCAAGTTTTACTAAAACTCCCCCTCTGCCTTTTTTAAATATAATTTCAGTTCTATTATTT
Organism: Condylostylus longicornis; assembly: GCF_029603195.1. Taxonomy (NCBI): domain Eukaryota; kingdom Metazoa; phylum Arthropoda; class Insecta; order Diptera; family Dolichopodidae; genus Condylostylus; species Condylostylus longicornis. The sequence continues at coordinate 7,194,626 of NW_026577982.1, forward strand.
TTAAGTTGTCCAACTAATACCCGTTTTCTGTTAGTCGTATCACTTGAGGTGATGTAATATTATTGGAAGAATTTTTTTCTTCAGTATAGAATTTCGAATTTTGGAATTGATCAATCACATCAAGTGATCCGACTAACAGAATATGAGTGTAAATCTTAAAGTGTTTGTTCTTTAAATTACACTAACAATTACACGTAAGTGCTTTATTTAATTCTAACATTTTTTTTTTTTTACAATATTATAAGTTCATTTTTCCAACATTCTCTTCTTCCGCCGTACTGCCATGCCGTAGAGTTGCTGATTGATTGTGTTTTAATTTTAATTTGAATATTTTTATAAGAATACCTACAAAAGTATCATAATAGTTCTTTATTCTCATTAGAGTTTAAAAAAACCGGATTGGGTCTCTCACATTGGCATTACCCCAGTTTCGTTAAAATGGTTCTTAGAAAAATAAAATTACAAGAAAACACAAAAAAAAAATAACAATTGTTGATTACATATTTTTCAATGATAGTTACAATTTAGTACTTTGATATTGTGAATTTGTATAACATGTTTAATAAAATCATTCGAATATAACAATTTTATTTAATTATTATACTCTCGTGACATACAAGAAAAATGAACTTTTTTAACTTACTAATTTATTTTTATATTTAACTAAAATACAAATTGTAGTTGTGCTTACAAAATGGTGTTGAAAAATAACATTTCTGTTTGAGTTTAGAAAAAATATAAATTTTAATTGTAATAATAATTAAATTTATTTAACATCATATAAAATGTTAATTTAAATAAATTATTTTGAAAGTATTTTATATTAATTTTGTATATTTGAAATTGTAATCAAAAAATGAATGAATAAATCAAACAAATTCATCGTTATAATTTCAAATATTAATACCCTTATTATGATCGGTTAAGCGAATGGCTAGGCGAGTCAAATAGACTAGGTGAATCGAACGATATTTTGATCGGCGAATGCTTTCAATCGCCAGATCCAAAATATTTCTACTGCAAGACATTAAAAACAATATTGAATTTTCCTATCCCTTTTGGTAATGTCAGGGTTGCTCTCCATTAATTTTATTAAATGCTCCAATTGTTATTGATTAATTTTTTCACGCTTAAATTAATATTAAATAAACAATATTTTTTATAATAATTTGTAGAAGCTTATGAACTTACTTAATACAGATATTTAAGATTTTTCCATTTAATCACTATAAATGCTATAATATGCAATTAAAAAAAAAACGCTCATTATTTTGATTTTCGGTTTCATTCGCCAAGCTTGTCATACAGAATTTTCATTCGACAGATTTGAATGTTCATTCGCCTAAAATTTAAGCGAATTCGGTAATCATAATATTAAAAACTTATATTCGCCAAAAATTTTATTCGATTCGCTGATCATAATGAGGGCCTAAAATTAAAATTTATATATGTAATAGAATTTGGCTTTCTCGAATAAACTTTATTAATTTTGGTTATTTTCGTTTAAATTGAATTAAATATCATTTTCATTTGTAAAATATTGTTTAATTTTATTGTAACCATAATAATATTTTTTGTATACATTTTCATAATTTAAAAAAAAAAAAAAAATTTTAACTAATTATTTTGACTGATGCTATATTTTCTCTAGAAATTGATAATAAAATAACAACAGCTATAATTCAACAAAAAACAATTCATTTAATCAATACTACAAGGGAATTAATTCAAATTTTATTCAATTAAATAATAATTACAATGATGTTCATGATGAAAACGATAATGAAGACGATAATGGTGATGATGATGATGACGTGAATGTGAATTTGAATGATATTAGAAAAGAAAAATTTCGTAAATATTTAAGAAAAACATTTACTAATTATAATAATAGTAATAATTTAAAGAACAATTTATTATTAAATGAAAATTTATCATCTTTATTTTATACTGTAATGACAACAAATTCATCAAATATTTTAAATGCTAGTGGTGATAAAATATTACGAAAAAATGGGGAAATTCCCATTGGAACAACAACTGATAATTTCATAATTAATACAATATTCGGTATATTATTTTATATAATAATATTTTTATGTTATTATTATTTATATAAATAATTATAAATGCATAATTTATATATTTTTTTTTTTTTTTTGGAAAATTTTCAATTTCAAAATTTTTGTAATTAATAAAATATTTTAATATTTATGTGTATATGTATGTATTTAACGAAAATCCGAACCAAATAATTAATATAGCAACGAATCAACTTTGTCTTTTTTTTTTTTTTATTATTTTTATTTTAATTAATGTATGTTTTATATAAAATTATGTAAAAATTTTTATGGACTATGGAAAGTTACATGTTAAAAGAAACTGATTATGAATTTTCTGATTTATTTTAATATTCTTATTTAATTTCTTAAATTTAAAAATGTTCTTGTAGAACAGTTAAATTAAAAATTTTTCAGTTTACAATAACTTTTATTATTATAAAATGATTATATAAAAGGCACTTCGATCTAAATGATCTTACAACTTTCTTTTTTTATTGAGGACAATTTCATACATTACTCTCTCTGATCAATTTAACAATCATATTTTGGTATTTTCGTTTTAAATTTGATATTTTTACAAATTTCATTTTTAATAATCAATTTATTAACTATGAATTTAAAGTAAATTCAATGTCCCAACAATATTTAAAATTCTATTATCGGGTTATTAATCAACAATTTTTGACTTAATAATATTAAATTTCATTTGACTACATTAAATAATTGAAAGATTAAGTTGCTTCAATTTATTCATGTTTGTCATATTAATTTCCTCGAAATATAAAAATATTTTTAAATTTTTTTAATATCCATAAATAAAGCATAAAATATTTTCTATAAAATTTTATAATCAAAAATTAAAATCAATGAAAAAAGCTCTACAAAATATTGTATACAGAATATTGTTTGATTTTAATCAATTATGATTTTGTATAATAAATTAATTTTATTTATATACATGATTTATACTTAATAAAATAATTTTCTTTTAATATAGATTTGTATTTTTTTTTCTTTTATATATATTTGTAACTTTTATAAAACTAGTCGATTTAAAATGTGCAATTGTTTAATAATTTATTTAATAAATTTATAATTTCTTAGTGTAAACAAAAAAAAAAAACATTGTTGAATTAAAAAGAAAAAACATAATTATTTTATATTTTAATATATATATATATATATATATATTTATGTAACTATGTATAAAATGTTATAACTGTAATACATATAATCACGTATATAAATATATGTATATATATATATATATATTATTGAATTACAATATACGTATGTAAATATTCAAAAAATTATAAATTATTTATTGTTTATTTGTTATATAAAAAAAAAAATATAAAAATTAAAATTATTCAATTAAAATATTAAGTGCTTCTAAATATTATTTCTGTTATATACTTGTTGTATATAACACTTATGTTTTGTATAATGCTAAATAATTATTATTTTTTTATGTTTTGTTAAATTATTTGTTTTAGTTTTTATAATTTAATTTTTTAAATATATATTTTTAATTAATATGATTTAATAATTAATGATTTTTATGTTTTATTTTTATTTTATATAAAATTATAAGAAAAAAAGAAATTAAAAAAAAAAATGTACCTAGTTTATAGAAATTATTAAAAAAAATAATAAAATTTCTATAAATATGAATTATTTTTTTTTTTTTGTTTGACGAAAAATAATAATTCATATTTAAATAAAATGTATAAAATTTAATTTTATATTTAATAAAATTTATTTCAAATATTTGTTATGAGAAAATATAATATAAAAAAATTTAAAAATTTATTAGATGAAAATTATTTTAAAAATTATATATGTATACCAGAAAAAAAAAAAATAATATGTTGAAAAATGTTTTTATATATTTTTAAGAAAAAAAAAAAAAAAGAAATAATTTAATAAAAATATTTTACCATTGAGATCAAGACACAATAACCAAAACAAAAAAGAAACTTTATGAGTTTGATTTTTTTCAATTCAGTCGGTAATCATTTTCAATTTGAAATTCCTTATTTTTGTATCAAATTGATTGGAATCCATGATTTTCAAAAATTTACTAAAAATACAGGTTTTTTTATGGTTTGATGATACATGGCACGCTGTATCCCGTAAATATAAATAGAATTTTTAGCGTATTCTCAAATTTTTGTACTATAAATTGACACTTTTTAATATTTTATTGAAAATAATTTCTAACTTGAATTATCTCTGTGCATACGATATTAGTAGGACACGAAATTTGAAATCTAAAAATAAAAAATTTAATTAAAGCACATTCAATATTATTTAATCAATAATTCAATATGATCCATAATTGACCAAGATAAGCATTTTTTGTATCTGTTCTATATAGGCACATCTGATTGTACATAAAATGAAAATCATTTTTTTTTTATTTCAAAAACGAGTCCTTCGTCATTGTCATAAAATATTAACAAATGAATCACATAAGCGATTCATTTGTTACTCATTTATATTTTATCATTAAGATTATTGAATGATTATACCATCTAATTAAATGTCCACCTACATCTTGTATTTATAATTAAAACTTAAACGTTTATAGTTTCTTGTTAAATTTTCAATACCTTAAAGCAGAAAATTATATTAAAAAAAAAAGTAAAGTTTTTACATTAAAAAAATGAGTTTATTTTATAAAAAATCTGTATTAAAAATTGTTATATTTAGAAATGAGGCAATTGTAAAAACTGTATAAAAAATTGTTTTTGTTCAAAATTCTTGTTTAATATTTAATTTTAGTTAATCAGTTTCAAAATTTAAAAAAAAAAATATTCAATTTATGTTCCTATATACAAAATTAAATTGATTTCATTTGTGACATTAAGTCATCTAAACTAACGTCATTCGTTGGTGTAATAACATCTCCACCCATTACATTTTCTATATCTGGAGCATCATATGCTAATTTAAGTCCTTCCGCTATTTCAGTTTTAACAGTTGCACCGTCATTTTTCGAAGTATCAACTTTAGAAGAATCAACTAATTCAATTTTCCATTCATTTTCCTCATGTAATGGTTTATCTTCAGTTTCTTGAGTTTTAGTTTCTTTTAGATCAGATTTAGCTTTTGCTAAATATTCTTCTTGTCTTTGTCGACAATATCTATCATCGCAATTTGGGTTTGGCTTAAGGGTCATTTTTGGGAAGAAATCTTTCATTGCATTATAACCCAAATAGTCTGATACTTCACCAAAATTCAATAAATATTTTAAGGCGTTTTGCACTAACATGCCAGCTGTTATTCCCATAGTTGTTGGTAAACTAGCTGCACATACACCTTCACGTTTCAGAGTTTTTTCATCAATATTTTCAGCTACAACTAATGGTGGAGCGCATCCAAAACATGCTGTTTCCCCTGGTCTAATAAATTGTATATGACCAGAAACTGCATTTTCTGAGACACCAGATTCAAACCAGTTAAGATTCAATTCATTACACCCTTGATTAATCGTCATACGAGCCTCAAAATTATCTACACAACTTAATACTAAATCAACTGGTGTTCCCGGTTCCTTACCACCATTTTTAATAGATTCTAAGAATTGATCAAAAAATTCAACTGTGGTGATATTAAAGTTATATATCAAAATTTCAACATCTGGATTGATAAAATTTAAAGTGTTTGCTGCTGCTTCTACTTTTGATAAGCCGGCTTGATCCGGTGTGAAAAATAATCTATTCATATTAGCTAACTCAACTTTGTCATAGTCAAATAGTAACAATTTCCCAATTCCACATCTGAAAAACAAAGTTATTGTAACAAAGGGAATCATTTTTATGTTTATATTACCTTGTAAGCATATCAGCTGTTACACTTCCAACTCCGCCGATACCAATTATTGCTACTGACTTTTCGCGTATTCTTTGATAATTTTCAACGATTCCCATGCGTTGTAAAGCCATTAATCGGCTATATGGATTTGAATCAACTACTTCAGAGGACATTACTTCTATTTTTTCTCTAGCTGGAAACTTGTTTTTATTCAAATTAGAATCTCCTATAAGCGACGATTCAAGAGCGTCCATGTTATCATTCTTATATTTTTCAAGTACTGCTCTACGATGGTTAACTTCTTCATTTAATTCTTCTATAGCTGCCTTGAGTTCTTTAAAACATTCACCCATTTTAATAAATTAGTTAAAATTTTAATTAAATCTTTAAATATTGGAAACGCACACAAAAATCAAATTAAAATTTTTCTGCCAGCTAAACAACATAATATGTCAAACTTATCGTTAGAAATTGTCAAAATTCAAAATATTTTGTTTATTGGGATAATTCACAATAGTGAGTAGTTTAAATAATGAAATTCACAATTTATATAACTATGATATTTTTTGAATAATTATAATTTTTGGTATAGGTGCTCTACAACTTTTATAATACACTTGGTATATTAAATTTATGTATAGTTTTAAGTGTGTAGTAACTAAATAATGTTTTAGTTCAGGCAAGCAACGCTTGGAATCAAAAATTCGATTGACGTGTGGCTGTATCGGTAAGGTAAGACAATCGCTTGCGGCTGCCGTTGGGGTCAGTAATTATCACTTACTAAATTTTTGCTATTAACAATTTTCACTCAATATCATTGTATCGAAAATTTATGAGTATTTCCAATCCCTATAAAAGAATTTTTTAGATATCAATTTAAAATTTTAAACATGTTATTTCTAAAAGGAAATTTGAATCTTAAAATTAATAATTTAGAATAAGATTATAGAACATGTGCAAATCGTAGTTATTTTCTTTATAAATTAATAAACAATATTTTAAAGAAGAAATTTAGTCTTGAAACGAAAATTAAGTAGAATTGCTTGTTTGGAAAACCACAAGCCAACAGATTTCAACAAATTTTGAACTTTAATTTGGAATGGAGGAAAGTACGAAATACCCACTAAAATAAAAGTATAAAATCATATTTTTGGAGCTAGTATGCAGATGGAGAAATTTTTGTAACACCTAATAAAAACGGATTCTATATTAAGCACATATCTATAATACATACATACATACATAAATAGATGCAAAATTACTTTGTTGGTAATTGACCACCAATGAAAGGTTCTGGGTTAGCATTTTCGGTTTTAATTACCATAAGGTAAATGTTATTTCAGTTTCAACTTTTACTATTATATTATAAGAAAAACTCTAAGAATGATAATTGAACTTATTCAATGGTCAATTATCAATTGGATTGTTAGTATAAAATAAGAATACAAATTTGTATTACCAGCCTTAAAAATTTTATTCTCGTATAATACTATGAACTAAGCTTAGTACTGTGACGGTATTAAGAACTTTTCTCTTTGCAAATATTTTGTTAATTGTATTGTTTAGAATGTTTTCATTGTTTTGTATATTTAAACTTGTACAAATGTACGATGTGTTTGCACCTTCAGATGCGATATAGTGAACTTTTATACACACTACAGATACTTAAATTTAGGCACTTGTATATTTGACTGTCATGTGTGTTGTAATAGTGTGTCATGGAATGTTGAATTAACAGTCTACCGTCCTTTTAAATATTAATGGTATATTACTGATTATTTAAGTATGTATCTTATATAGGTAGGATCTACCTACATATAACAACTTAAAATAACGTTTTTTATTTACCTGAAAAAATAAATTTGGTATTTTATGGCTAAATAAAATTTTACAACCTTTCTTAAACCTTTTTCTAAATTTATTTTTTAATTAAAATATTAAAAGAAATTTCATATATAAATTCGTTGTTTTTACATGATTACAATTTATAAATAATTATAAGAACGAATTTTTTAAAAATAAATAAAATTTCAAATTCACCCTGTAGTAATACTCCTAAATAAACAAAAAGTGTTCACCCTGTACAAAAAGAAATTTACTTTTATTTTTTAAATATTTTGAAGAAATTTTTGGAGATTTTTCTTTTCCATTTGATGTTATTAATTGTGAATTTGTTCTGCTGTGTTTGTATGTTATATAATTTATTTATATCATAAAAGTTATTCTTGAAGATCTTTTTTTTGTAAATATTTGCTGTCATAAATGTACTGTAATATATTTTTACATTGTTTGTTCTTTAATTTTTTATGCATATAAGTTTTTTTTTTTATAATGTTACTATTTTCAAAAATATAAACTTAAGCTGTAACTTCAACTAATCTTTGTCGTGGTTGAAGACGTACTTTAAAACCTTCTTCACGTTTTAAAATGATATCAGCTTGTAATTTGAAATCAGATTCTTTAAGATCAGAGAAAACACGATAATTACGTAAAATTGTTGATAGTAAAATTTTTAATTTTAACATAGCATATTTACGACCTACACAACTTCTTGGACCAGCTGAGAATGGTATAAATGCATAATAATGGCGATTAGCTTGTTTCTCTGGTAAGAAATTATCTGGATTGAATACATCTGGATTTGGATATATATTTGGATCTCTATGTAATCTATATGTTGTAACAACAACTGATGCACCCTTTGGTATTGTATATGGTCCACTCTTTAATTTTAAATCTTCATTTAAATGTCTAGCGATAATTGGTACTGGTGGATACATTCTTAATGTTTCCATTAAACATCTTTCCAAATATTTCATTTCAAGTGTATCTTGGAATGTACATGGCCGATCAGAATCACCAAAGATTTCATTTAATTCAGCGATAACTTTTTCTTGGATATCCTGATGAACACCCATTAAACTTAAAAAGAATGATGATGCAGCTGCTGTTGTATCATGTCCTTCAAACATAATTGTATTAACTTGTTCTTTTACTTCGGTATTTGTAATTAAACCACCATTTTGTGAACTTTCTAATAATAAATCTAAGAATGCTAAACGTTTCTTTTCTCCAATATCATTATCTGGCATATCAACATCTAAATCATCTTTTAATCCAGCTGATTGACCAAATGATAAACCTTCAACACTAGATTCTTTATTTGGACTTTGTTTTGAACTAAATACAGATGTAACACTTTCTTTTGATACGGTAGCTAATGAACCACGAACACCTTTCTTAAAAGCATCAGTTTTTAATGCAACAACTTTATTAGTAAGACCATGAATAATATCAAGAAGACGTCCTTGTTCTTTAAATGTTTTACTTAATGAGAAAAGAAAATCGGAACGCCAAATTATACCACGTGAACGCATATGTAAAATATCACATAATTTCATTACAGCAAGAGCATATTCATAACCAGATTTTTGTGTTTTCTTTGGAACACCCATAGCAGTTTCTAGAAAGAAAGAAAATCACAATTACTATTACAATTTACTGAAATCAATTGAAAATATTTAATAATAACAATAATAATGAGATTAAGTAACGTTATTTATTATAAACAAATTTGAATAATGAACAGGGTAATGATACAAGACTCAAATTATTGAATCGATTGATAAAATAAAATCGATATGCTGCTATTAATAATAACAAAATAATTATTAAGCATAAATAATAATTAAGAATATTTTTAGTATATTTAAAGCAAAATTTACGTATTAGTTGAAAATGAAAATGAAATTTCGAAATTTATTACAGGTTTTTTGTTTTTTTACAGATACTTATTCAAATCACTGTAATGTTTTAAAAACTAAAAGAAAACCCGCATAGGTTAAATTAAAAATTTTTAACATTTGTATGTATGTATGTTTCATCGGCTACACTTTTATTGCACTATGAGGTACGAGGTAAAATCAAAATGTTATTAAAAAATACATGTGCGCTCCTCACAATTATTAGTATTTCGGAAAGATTTTTCTTACTCTGAGTGAAATTTTAATCTTGTTAGCATTTTTAATCGTATGAAAATGCTATAGCACAAATTAGATCTAATAAAAGAACATGGGTTTTGATTTGTTAAATTTTAGGTTTTTTTGTTGAGAAAATGTTTTCTGGTATTAGGTTAGAATGGTAAAGGAATCTGACAACAATTATCCTATTTACTTCTGGTCCTAAGAGGTTGACGTTGTTTTAGGTGGTACGTCCTAAGAGGTTGTTGCAATATATTGCTTTGTGTCAATAAATGTCAGTTAATTGGCAGATCATACGGTTTAATTCACTAAAGAAATAATATCACAATTCTCTTCTTATTATACCTTTCACATGGAATTATGTAACTCTGCACTATCAATACAATTGATTGATATTATGAATTTAATCAATATGTGTATTCATATTTATTACAATAAAACACATCGAAAGATTAACTTTATGCCTTCTTTGAATGAAAATGGAAGAAAAGAAAAAATCCAGTCAAACTATCTACCTTGATATTACTAACCGACTTATGAACACTATGTATGTATGATTTTTTCTTTGCAATTTTTTTGCATTTCGCTATTTTCATTGCACATTTTTTTATTACTCCATCAAAATACTGAGCAAAACTGGTTAGAGTTTTTTTCAAACGAAAACGAAAAACATTAGAGTGAAAGAATTGATAAAAGAAAAACTTTTATTACTTGAATGTTTGTCAGCATGTGTGTGTATTTATTTTTCAAAAGAAAATTTTACAAACTCTTGGTGCTCAGTTTTATGTTATGTAATCAATTAATTTTTTCTTTTTCTATTCCTATATGAATAAATTCTCTTAAATTTTAATAGTTTTGTATGTAGGTTAAATTGAAAGTAATATTAAGTGTTGCCGTTTTAATTTCATTAATATTGGCAAAATTATTAGTGATAATGGAGGCAAAGATAATAAAAATGATGAAATTAAGATAAATATAAATAATAGCTTGACATGCCTGATATTCCAAGAACTAATAATAGAGCGGTGCTAGAATATCAGCCGCTCTTCAGTGATGCTACATTAGTTGCATTGTATTACACTAGTTGCATTGTATTGATCACACAGATGTTATTTCTAATAAATTAATGTTGAATTTTAATAGGTGAGTAAAATTAGTTTAGTTTTACAATTAAGCAGAATTTTCTCTTAATTTAAATAGATTTGTACAATAGTGGTAATAACATTGCTAATGAAAATTTTTTTTAGGTACGATATTTTAAAACGGATTGATCAATATCATCATACACTATGTGCGTAAAAGAATTGGATGTGTTGGATAAAAATAAATTTATTAAAGAAAATTTTATTAAATTACAAAAACTTAACCCATACTTCTGATTTTTAAAATTATTTTCCAAAAATTGAATTTCTTATAGTAAAAAATTTACAATGAATTTGGAACGAAAACACTTGCAAGATCTGTAAAAATTTCAACAATTTCATAAGAAAAAATAATTTTTCTTTTTTGCAGAGTGATTAAAATTTTTCATTTGCGTAAGAATATTGTATGACAGTATTCTTGCGCAAAATAAAATTTATGTATCTTTAATTTACAAACATATAGTAAGTCCATAATGTATTGTAGTTTGTAGTAATGGTAACAATGAATTTTAGAAATTCAAATATTGTGGTTTTGGGCGATAATTTTAGAAATTTCGCATATGATTCCGATAATTAAAAATGAAATATTAATTAAATTATTTTATATAAGTAACTGAATAGCAGATTAAATAAATTAAAACAAATTTGATTTTCACAAATTCAATTGAAGCCGATACACACCAACTATTGTAAAGTCTTTTTAGAATATAATAAGAATGAAATTTAAATGTTAAACAAGCAAATTGTTCTATACTTAACATCAATAATATTGTCAATGTAACACTATCAGTGTCATTTTTAATTATGTATGCATTGCATTGTATATGTTAAGGCATTCACATTATTAGTCTTTTGATTTTTTTAATATAAAATATTACAAATAGCTACTTGAATAGTGTAAAGAAGAGAAGAAACATAGTAATATTAAAAAAAAACAAATATTAGAAAATTTGATTTCAGCTTGTTTCATTATGTAATTGAATTTAATAATTTATAAATTAATTTAATTGAATGTAAATTAAAAGAATTCGGGTCAAATTTGCCGGTAAAATATGTAACAGTCATGAATATAACAGAAGGAACTTTTATTTATTAGTTTATAATTTAAAAATGTGTGAACATATTAAATTGTAGCATGTAACAAATTAATTATTTAGTAATAAAATTAAATTTTAAAATAAGCTGATTAATTTCCAGTTAAAAAACTATTTCTATACTTTTTAGAATATGCAATTTTAAGGAATCGCATATGTATAATATAAATAATGTTTAATTATTTTTGTTAAAGCTTTTTAATATTTCTTATAATTGAATCATTTTGTCTATTTCTACTTAAGTATTATTTTAAATAAAGGTGTAGTAAATTCCATTATTAATGATAGTTAATTGCATTTTTAGTTCAAATACTTTAAATGAGTTATTTGTTATAAATGTAAATAAGAATATCAAATGCAGAATTATTTTTGTAAAACTATAATTTTAAATTGAAATGTTCTTGGATTTTAAGAAGATCATGCAAATTAATTTAGGTTTAATATTTAATATTGTTAACTCTTAGCAGAATTCTTAAATATTTTCACTTATAATATTCATAATAGAAAGAATAATGTCCTGTGTCATTATAATTGTTATAATTTTCATTGAAATTTAATTAAAAATTAAATTTTTTTTTATTATTTTAAAGTTTGGATTAAATCAATTTCATATTTAAATTATTTTCTTATGTCATAATTACAAATTTAATATTCAATTTCAAAATTGTATTAATGAAACTAGAATAAGTCTGATTGGTGAAAGTTCATAATGTTAATATAATATTTATTTAGTTGTTTTCCTAACGCATTTTCATTATTTATTTAAAATATAAGTATATGTTGTATATGTTTTTCAAAAGAAAAATTAATATTAATTTTTAATATAAAAAGAAAATTAAAATTAAAAATTACAAAAACATTTTAAATATGACAAAGAATTAAGTAAATTATTTATAGTTGACCGGGACGAAATTAGAATAATTTTTTTTTTGTATTTTATAACAGAAAAGTTCATGGCATTTGCTTTACAGGGTAAATTACTTCCGTATTCTGTTTCTTATATTTTGTTTAAATAAAGACGAATTAATTAATATTTTAAATAAATTCAATTTTAAATAAATATTTTTTTTCATTCTTTTTGTAAATAACAAAGCATGCGTTATGTACATGGCCTTTTTTTTCTATATACATATATGTATATATATTTTTTATAAATGAATTGGAAATTTATAATTAAGATTTGATTTTATTTCATAATTATTCAACTTACCCAATAAAATTTCAACTGTAGCTTCACTCATATAATCATGAGCGTCAAAGGTTTTAGTTCCTTCTTTTTTCAATTTATCAACAACATTACGTGCATTTTCATTAAATAAATCGATGAAACCTTTTAACACATTCAAATGGAATGTTGGAGCGATCAATTTTCTATGGGAACGCCATTTGTGACCTGTGATTAAAAATATATAAAGTTTATTCTTTATAAAATAGCATTATAATTCAGCATAGCAAAAATATGAAATGTGAAAAATTAAATATTACAGATGAGGTGAAGATATTAGCGAATTACCGGCAATATAGTCAAATGCAAATTTCAAAATTTCGGAGAATCTGGAGTTTCAATTCGAAGGATTTTGGATTTTTAAAATACCAAATGATGGTCACAGATAGACTTGACATACTGGGAAAAGTTCAAATTCAAAGTTCAAAATAAATAAATAATATTTGGATAGTATATTTGTATTAAAATATTTTAATACTTAAAATAAGTTCAAGACGCAAAATTTTTACATTTAAAACAAGGTAAAATCAATATTTTTAATGTTATTTAAACATTGCAATTCTGATTTTGTTACAATTATTTAGTAACCTTTTTTTTAAGTATGACTAAAATAAGATATGATTTAGAATCAATTTCTAATTATCATAGCAATGCTGTGGACAATTTCTTAAATATTAATCAGTGAGACATCACATGAGGTTTTTTTTTTAATTATTAATCTTCTTATTTACTTTACTTTCTTTGATTTTCGGAAATTGAGGTTGAAAGTGCATAGTTCACTTCTCTATGTTATTTTATTTTGTTTATTTTTTTTTTAATATTTTAAATTATATTGTTGCGTTTAAATTTTTAATTTAAAATTAATTAAAAATGACAATAGGATATAGATAATCTGTATCAAAAATTATAATAAACAAATTCTATACATAATAATTTTACTAAATTTTAGGTAATTTTATTGGATCAACAATGTATCAGGAAAAAAAAAAACAAGATTTCATAATTGAAAGTGACTAAAAGATGATTGAAAAAGTGAGATATAGAATGAAATTATTACTTTATTCATAATTACTTGTATTCCTATTTAAATACAACTGAAAGGTCTAATCAAATATTACAATATGACAAATTTTGAATATAAGTAATCATCGGAAGTTGCCATCGGAATTGTAAAGATTGGAATATGTCATCGTGTTTTTAAAATATTCATAATAATTTATAAGTATATCTGAAATTAACTTACCTGTACTAATTAAAAGACCATCTCCTAACCATGGTTTAAAGAATTGATAATCAGTTGCTTTATCAATATGTGTTTGACTGCTTAATACTAATTCAATATCTTCTGGATTATATAAAAATATAAATAGTTTTGGTCCAATCCACATTTTAGCAAGATTTGGTATTTCATATGCCAATTGCCAAAATCTTAAGAAAACAGCTAAATTATAAAAATAAATTTTAATTAATATATATAATTAAGAAAAATTTTAATTAGTCAAATAAACCATATATAATCATAATAATTAATGATAGATAGAAATTCTGATTTATTCTTAATTAACACAAATAATTTTAATATTTCATAATTTTAAAACTAGTGCATGAAAAAATAATTTTTCTTTCTATAATAATTTCTTAATAATTTTTATTATAATTTCTTTTTTTTTTTTGTAATAATAATTGATATTATAATTTTTAATATATGTATGTATACACTATGAAATTTTCATAGTGTAATTTCAAATCTAATAAAATTATTTCTTTAATTGAATTCAATTGATTTTTGAACTATGTGTGATGCACGAGTATACATGTGTTTTCTTTTTTAATAGTGAATATTTTAAAAAAAAAATTATTTGATTAAATTGATGGTGTGAAAATTGTTCATTAAATTCAATTAAATATGATTTAATATTATTTTTTTCTTTTTATTTGTTTTTATTGATTGAATTTATAAAAAAGGCTGAATTAATAATTTGAATCTTTTTGAACATTTTTAAAATATTTTTGTCTAATAATTTTGCTAATAAGTCATAGAAGATTATAAAATAGAATTTTATGCTATAATTTTAATTTCTTATTCTTAAATTATTTAAATACGATAATATGGTTTATTTGGATCTAAATTTTATCTATATTAATATTTAATTTATACTTACGATGTGGTGATCCTAAAACATCAAATAAATTTCCAACAATTGGTAATCCTGAAATACCAGGAATATTTTCAGCTAATTCATATAAATGTCTTCGAGATAATTTCCAATAAACGAACCATAATATTAATGTTGGTAATAATAGAAAATAAAAGACACTAGTTGGACTGACAATTGATGGATCAGTCGCAATATCTTTAGTTATACTCATTTTTAAAAAAAATTGTTTTAACTAATTTTTCATTAAAAATTTTCTTTTATTTTTTTTTTTTAATATTTTTTTAAAAATATTAAAAATTCACTTAGAAAAAAATCATAAAAAACGACTTAAAAACTAAAAGTTCGTTTTACACTTTTTGTGCGTGAGTTTCTATTTTTTGTTGTTTTTTTTTTTTTGTTATTATCACAGGATAATCGCGATCCGTTTTCCTTATATATTAAAAAAAAAATAATTAATATTTTTTTTTTATTTTCTATACAACTGAACTAGAACGCGATGTAAAGTGAACTGCGTGCGAAAAGCTTTCTTTCATTTATTTTATATAGGCGCAAAGGAAGAATGGCGCAATTTTTGTTTTATAATTTTCTTTTTTTTTGTGTTTTTCTTTTCTTTTCGATTATTTGTTTCTGTCTTTTTTTTTACTTTTGATTTTATTGGTATTTTTTCTTTATGTTCTTGTATTGTAAAGTAAAATTTTTGTTATCGATTTTCGAAGTTTTCTAAAAGTTTTTATTTTTTTTGCTTTTTTTTTTTAGGTATACGCGAATTAGACGATTATACTCTGTACAGATACAGGTAAATTTACTTTAACAGAGTGTTGCCTGTTAGGTATAGGTGACAAAATTTTGGAAAATATGCAAATGTACAGGAAAATGTACATTTAAATATGAAAAAAATTTCTACAATCAATAATATTTGGTTTTAGGGATAAAAATATAGATTATTAAAATAATAGCGATAAAATAGGAAACACTGAAATTGTTTTGTAATTACACAACAGAATACATTTTTCAGAGGCGCTATTGAGTATTAAGTTTTTTAATTTTTAAACAGTGCCACTCAAAAACCATAATTTTATTGTGTAATTACAATAATTGTCTTCTATAAACTATTATACACAATACTAAAAGTAAATGTAAAGTAAATAGTTGAGCTTTTTACTATAGGCTTGGGAGTTACACAATAAAATTTTTATTAAACTTATTTAGGTATTATAAAAGAAGAGCTATTTTAAGTATACACATTCATATTGCTATTTAATTACAAGAGACTTTCATTATGTATTTCAAAAATATAGGTAAACTAGTATTTTGAAGAAAAAAAAAGAATAGTATGTGACATTTAAATTAGTTTATATTATAGAAATAATAAAAACAAAAAAAAAAATTAAATAATTTATTTATTAAAACCATGATGGACTCACCATTTCCGTTCGTGTGACGTGAAAAGTTTATGCAACGAACTTTGAACAAATAAAACGAAGTTCATTACAAATAATTTTGACGCATTTTATATAATAATATTAATATTGTTATAATATTAAATTTATATATTTATTCAAAACAAGATATTAAAGATTATTCAAAATAAAAATCCATATTATGTCAGTGTTATTTTGCTGATATCAATGTGCAAATTGAATTATAAAAATTATTTCATACAAAAATTTATAAATTTAAATTTTCTTAATATTTTCTTCTATTTTAAATTTTTTCACTTAAATTTTTCAATTGATAAGCTGCAAAATTAAATGAAGATGTTTGAAATTAATATTAAATAAAGCTTGTGTAAGATTAATAGTATAACAGTTTAGGTTATTCTAATTATAAGTATTAAATGAAAGAAGTAGTTACGCACATTTCAGTTTTCAATTTTTTTTTCTTATGGAATCCCATAATTTTGCCTCAAATTTTCAACATACTTAAAATTATAGAAAATAGCATTCGTTTTAAAAACAACTCCCGATTATCTCTATATTATACAATATTTTTGCACTCATTCAAATTTGAGAAAAAATTTGCAATAGAGCCTAGTTGTGCATTATATTAATTTTATAAGATTACCCTAAAATTGTCTTTGTTTTTCATTAAATAAATATGTATTTGTATTCTCACCTTGCATTCTTAATAATTATTCTTAATTATTAATAATCGTAATCTCAAATTATGATTATTTTTATTATTTTCAATAATATATAAAATCACAATTCATCTCAGAATATTTTTTCATTTGTTTCACTCTTTTTTTTGTATTATAAATTACGTAATGGTGCGTAAAAAAATATTGTGTTGTGCCTACTGCCTATTATCAAATTATAAAAGAGAGAGCATTGTTTGAGCATAAAACGTGATAAAAAATTCTCTTTTTATCTTTTTGTTTTCTTTTATTAAAAATTTAATTAATATTCAGTAGAACTGTAGAAGTAAATCATTATTTAGAGACAATTGAATTTTTATTATTAATTAAAGATGATTTTGGTGAATTGGATTAAATTAATTACAACATTTAGCCTAATTATTAATTAATTAATTCATATTTAGTTAAAAGGTTATTAGGTTAATTTTTTTTTATATTAATATCAATTTCGTATAAGAATTTATTAATTAATTTATTTTGTGGTAATTATTTAAGAATATTCAATTGTTCTATTATTCATTTATTTGTGAGTAAACTGGGGTATTTAAAATTTAAAAAAAAAATTTTTAAAACTATTTAAATAGTTTAATATTTTTATATTTTCCTTTTTGATATTAAATTTTGAAAAGATTTATTAATTTAAAAATATAAAAAAAACGTCTTTCTTTTCAGACTATCGCAATATGTCGCCGTTTAAATGTAAGGAATGTAGGAGATTATCAAATAAATTTATAAGATGTTTAGGAATGTTTGCATTTTTCACTAAAATATTTCATCGATAATATTTTCATCAACATCAAATTATATAAAATTTCTGTACATATTTTGAAATGAAAAAAAATCCAAAAAGGGGACCCAATAATTGAGCGAGCTATGAGAAAAAAAAATATTTGCAGGAAAGAATTGTTTTAGCGTTAATTTTTCCAAAACTGAGACTGAAATTTCTTTGTTTTTTAGGTACAATCAAATTTTTTTTCAATAAAAGTTGGAAGATTAATCTATTTTAAATTGGTATATCAACAGAACTTACACTTAATATTTACATTTAAAATGAAATCTAAAAATTCGCCTGAATTACTGTACACTCTGTATTATTATAAGAATTTATTTTTTATTATGGTACTTTAGAGACTTCAACAGTGAATAACAATATGATTTTAAAATATTACTTTAAGAATACAAAAGCTAGCCAAAAATATATTTTTTAGTGGTTTGTTTTTTTTTTTTTTTTTGATATTTTATTCATGTAGCATATTTATAATTTATGTGAAATAAACATATCCTTGCAAATATAAAAAAAGAAACGAATTGTTTTGCTATATAAATGTATTATAAAAATGTTATAATTCAATTTTCATTGCTATGAATTTTTCAATATGTCGACTGTGATAAAATTACAATATAGAATACTATTATATGGTATTATGAATAAATAGATATATTTATAAGTGTTATTCAATAACCTTAATCAACTTTGCTATGTTTAAAGTATTTAAGATTTATAAATTTTAAGATTTTACTAAAATAAGTAAATTTACTAAATATATAATAATATTGCTATTGTTGCAAAGAATTGATTATGAAGCCGATTTATTGATCGGAACTTAGTATGTTGTTTAATCCAGTTGTTCAATTAAGAATTTCAAATGTGTAGTTTTGTAGACAACTAAAATACCGCTTACACGGCATTTACATTATGTAAATTACTAATTTTTACAAAGTTCTGTACATTAATGGCATTTAATTTCATGAGTAAAATTTTTTTTTTATGAAACCAACATGCGCTAAATATACTTGAGTTAGTAGGTGAATGAATTTTTCACTTCTTTCTAGTTTAAAAGCGGAAGTTTTGTTCCCAAGGGTGTAAATGAAAAATTTTATGTTTTTAATAAAAAAAAACAAATAATCTAATATTCATTGATTTTTATATAAAAATAGGAAAACAAAAAATTACTTTTTTTTTGAATTTTTAACACCTAAAATTCTATAATATTTGCCATATCAAATTGAATAATCAAATACGAGTAGTTTTGCCCTATATTATTTAAATTGAATAACAAAATATTTAAATTTAGTATTATAAACCAAAGCCTATATATATAAATTAAATTTACAAATATTTAAAGTTTATTGTTTGCACAATATTAATGAATTAAATAAAATAGTATGAATTAAAATATTTACAAGAACAGTATATAGATTTTCTCATTTTATATAATAAATTATTAGTTAAAAATATTAAATTTAGAAGTAAATTATAAAAATATTTAAAGTTATTAGAATGAATTTGAAAATTTTGAATTGATTTTATTAGAAATTGTAATCTATAGGAAAGTTATATTATATTTGATATTAGATTATTAGACTGATTTGCAAAAACTTAAAAAATGTAAAAGAAAATTGTTTCATGTCATGAGGTTCACATAAATAGGGAATATAAATTAATAAAATTGTATTAAATTTCAGTAGATGATTTAAAATATTTTAATTATCCAAAATATTCAATTAAAACAATATACAATAAGGATTTTTAATTGTTTTTTTTAAGAATTAAATTATTTTATATACGTCATAGTAAATAAATTTTCATATTATTTTTACATAAAGTTACTTACTTAAAAATTGAATGAAATAAATGAAATAAAAAAAAATGATTTTTTATAATAAAAAATAAACCAATCCCATATTGAACTACTGTAAGTGGAAAATAAATATTAAAGCAAAAAAAAATAATTTTATTTTTGTTTATGCAAAATTTTGTTTTGAATAAAGTATAAATTATTAAGAGAATATGGATTAGAAAGCATATACATATGTACATAAATAATGTGATTTAAATCGTATGTAGATTGTTACATAAAAATCATTGTATAACAAAATAGAACATTATAGTGTTATAATTGCAATTCAGTTTTATATAGTGGAAAACATTCGTAAATCACGTGTATAAAAGTAGATGGAAGAGTATTTTTAATTTTAGAAAATGTTTTATTTAATTTTATCTAACTACTATATAGAACCATATTTAAACTAATGTGAATTTGCAATAGAATTTTGAAGTCTATAATTAGTATATTTTTTATGAAACACTTTGATAACCTATAAATGTATTTGTTTAATTATGAAAAACAAGGAGGAAATCCTTTAAAAGTTTAAACATAATTCATTTGATAAAAAAAAAGTATCTATTAGACTTTTTTTTAAAAACATTAAAAATATTGTTCATGTACACCCGATATCGAATAATCAAGAAATTCAATAACGTCTAGCGATAATTAAAAATTCAAATAATGAAAAAAAATGTATTACTCGCCGAATATTTAAACAACGGCACCTTTTCTAAATACTCTCGTCACCCGTAGGTTCAGAAACGTAACGTAAAAATATCAGGTTATTTATTACATAAACTAAAATTAATAATATAACAATATTTTCATAACCGAAAACAGAAAAATTCAAAAAAAAAAAAAACAGCTGTTTTATAATTTTGTTTGAAGACATTGAAAAATTATTTATATAATTAATGTAAATAAATATTTATAATTTTTTTCGATTTAAATTTTTTCCGTTATTATAATGGATTATATAATATGTAATAGTTCTTGACTTCAAAATTGCAGTAATACGGCATTAAAAGGCAATCCACCTCATGAATTCTAACTACTGAGTAGTGAGGTAACACAGTTTTGCTGTAATTTTGATAATTTGACATCGTCATAAATTAATTAAATTGATGATTAAATTTTATGTATTGCAATTATATAACGTTATAAAAGTTAAATTATGTTATAATAATAGTTTTTTTGTTTAAAAGTGAATTATAAAAAATTTATTCGAAAAATTTAAATCATAAATTTTTTAAATTCTTTAATAAAATATTTTATAAATGAACATGCCTTATCAATAAATTTTTTTTTAGCACCTATTTCGTGACATTACATAAAATTTACGTGAGAAGTGAATTTCATTTTATAGTGTTATATAGAAAAACATACATTCATATATTATTTTTTTTTTTCGTATTAAAGATGTCACATTAGGTCAATTATATTGTATTCTACTTCTGCTTTAATTTTTTATTGCAAATATAAAATTCTAATATAATTATTATAGTAGATACTTAACCAAGTGTTAGTATGCTTATTTACGGAAGCTAAAAGTTAAAAATTAAATTAATCAAACATTATCAAAAATTATTTATAATTAAGCTATTTGTTAAACGTGACGGTATTCTTATTACATATTTTAAATGTTTACCTAAATTTTAAATTTATGTAAAAAGTCATTTTTGTAAAATAAATTATAATTAAGTTCTCTGTATTTTTAAATTTCTGTATAAATTAAAATGAAACAAAAGACGCACTTTTGCTATAATAAACTATAAGAAAAACTTACTTTATATTTAAAATTCGTTTACGTGCAATTCTAGAACCTAGATTACGTACCGCAATTGCATTAATATTAATAAGATTTAAAAAAAACTTAAATTTTTGTTTTTATTTGGAGTTTAGTTTTTAATGTAATAAGTTGGATTAATGAGTATATATATTTGAAAACAATGTTTATGTCGAGTTTCGGATTTCGGTTTCATTTAGTAGAGCAAATTAGAATTTTTCAAATTAGAATTTATAGACGTATTCATTATTACAAATTTGATTAATTACATATATGTTAGTTATGAAATTATTTTAATTAAATTTCTTTGGGAATAACTTACTTAACTGTTCACATTTTGTTATTAATTTGCTATTATTTAAAATTATTATAATAAATAAATTCATTGAAATATTTAGGCGAAATTAAAGTCTTTTATTATTTTCATATTTTCCTTTTTTTTTTATATACTTAAAATCTAGAATTTTTATAAATTTTTAAATTTTATTGTAAATTTTATTTATATATAATGTATTTGAATTTTTAATGAAATAAATAAATATTGGCTGTAACAATATGATAAATTAAATGTGTATATTTTGTGTTTAATTATAATTTTTGTTTATTTTTGCTTTTCTTATTTCTTTAATTATTAAATATTTTAAAACTACATTAAAATAAATAATATTAAAAATATTTTATTTAAGAATTTATCGAAAATAAGACTTATAAATGTAAAAAAATTAAAATAACAATGTAATTGGAGAATTTCGACTTCGATTTTAACATTAATTTAAAACTGTTTTATATAAATTATAAGTTTATTATAATTTCAATTATGTAATGAAAATTTTTACACAAGTTTTGAACACAAAAGCATTTTAATTTTTATTAATTAAATTCTAATGATACTTTTTTTTTTATATAATTAAATATTAAATTTATTAATGAAGGCATTTTTTTTGTTGTGTTTTGATTGCAAAAACAAAAAAAAAAACAAAACTTCTTTTGCTATAATTTTAAATTTAGGTGCAATTATAAATTTTTTTGAATAATTTTTATATATAAAAAAATTTAAAAGAAATTTTATGATTTAAGTGTTGAATTTATTTTATATTTTATGTTTAATTCAACATTATCTTTAATCTAATAATTAAATATTTAAAATTGTACGAAATGTTTAAAATTCGAAATTGGCAACAACGTTGTAATGTAGACTCAATTTGAAGACATTTTGATAACTCATTTAATATTGTAGTTAAGTAAATTAGTAAATAAGTTAGGTTAATAATAATCTACATTATTTGAAAGAAAAGCATTTAAGAAAATTATAAGAACGGTCATGTAAAAGTTATTCTTGAATCAAATTTTTAATGCTAGCATATTTCAATTCATGATAGTTTTATAATAGCAATCAAACGCATCTCCATGTATTAGTTGAAAACAATTTGATTCTTAAATTCCGAAATATGTTTTAGCGAATTTTAGAAATAGTTTTAGCAAATCTTACTTTGTACACTTTTTTGAAAAATTAATTTTTAATTATTGCAGTATAATTACAATATTGAATTAATTATATGAAATTATCATTAATTGCCGGCCTAAGTAATCATTTGCAAAAATTGCTAAAAGTTTGCAATTGTTATTTTAAATGAATTGTGATTGTTTTTTTGGATTAACAAAATTTAGAAATCTTTTTAATTGTAATATATAACAAAAATTTAGTTTAATTAAAATAATATTTCTAATATTATTAATATTTATATTTTAGTTTAATATTATAATATTAGAAATATTATTTTAATTAAACTAAAATATTTAAATGTAAGTTATTTTAAAAAACTCTTCAATCATAAATTAAAATTTTTAATTAAATTTTTTTTTTAATTCTTAAACTAAATATTAAATTATCAATTATAATTATTTAAGAAATTATTAATAATAATTAATTAATTAAATATACAAATGCATAACCATAAATATATTATAAACTATTACAAACTTAACAAATTTTCTTAATTTTAAAAAAAAATAGAACTAAATTTTAATATTTATGTATAAATTGAAAAAAATTTCTAAACTGAAGACTCGTAAATTACAATTTGAACGACTTTTGGTGGTTTTTGTTGTTGAGCTTCTTTAACCTCCTGTAAAATGGCATTAGTAATGGCTTGTAAAGCTGCAATTTCATGTTCTTTATTTTTTGAATTTTTATCTGATGATGACATATTCCATTTCGGCATTGAAACCTATTTTTAAATTTGAAAAAAGAAATGTAAATTTGCATGTTTTTTTAATTTTCATAAAATTATTTGTATTGTATTTGTCATAAGTTTCGAAATTAATTTAAATTTGAGAGTTTTGAAACGAAGGTGCGTTTGCGTATTTTTAATAGATACTTTATGAAATAAATGGCCATTTGATGTATAAAAAATAAATAAATTAATTTAATTTGTAAAATAGGTACATAACCATAAGTACATAAAACAAAGCGTGTAAATTATTTTGGCATGAACGCAAGAAAAATCCAATATTAAAATAAGCATATTCGAAGTTGAGGGTTATATTAAATGTCAAGTATTTTATTGTTTGTTTTCAATTTTAATAGTTATATTTAACTATGTATTTTTATAAAATTATGCGTTTACTAAATTATTACTAATATTATTACATGAATCAATGTGATCATCATAACATTACGTATTTATGCGAATTTCTTGATTTAATTATTAATTTGATAGAATTTACAATATTTGAATATTTTTGTTCATAAAGTAAATTGCATTTAGAGTTTGAAATTCGAAAAACTTGGTATTTCGACTTAAAATACTTATTATTTAAAAAAAATATTAGCAAGTTGTCATCATTAACAAGTTTTTATTAATCTTAAGGTGACTTATAAAGTACATTTTAATCATAGTCATAGTAAATTAACTCTCGTGAATTGAATATGAATAAATATTATAATGCATAGCAATATCCCAGACGATTTTAAAAATCTTAAATTTTTTAAATTATATTGATTCAATTTTTAATAAGAGAACGTTAAAGAAACAAAATGTTGACCGAATTTCTTCTGTTAATTACCTACTTATGAATTGTAACAACTAAAATGTATGGAATAGAACTGCAATAAAGAAGAAACTGGACATACAAAATACATAAAATGAGTATATACATATATTTATTTCTTATTCAAATGTTATTTATGTTTTAGTCTAATAATTGTTTTGTGAATTTAAGTACCTAATATTTTTGGGTTCAGGTAATGAACTCTTATATGTATGAATTTTAATAAATATATGTAACTCATAAATAGAATAAGTTTTAGATCGCCATATAATGCTTTGACAAAAATAAAGTTGTATTACTAGTTAATCAAGTAATGCGAGTATGTAATGTATGTATGTAAATTATTTAAAAAAAAAAATCTGGGAAAAACTGGTATTAAAATTTTAAGCAATAATCAATTCTTGTTAAATTTAAAAAAAAATTATTGAAATAAATACTATATAAAGTGAAATACCAATGTACTTGTAATATTTCTGATATTGAAATAAAATTAGTCGCATTAATATTAAAAATGCAAAATAAAAATTAAGGCACACTAATTAGAAACTTAACTTTATAATAATTTACATGCACGAATATTCTTCGTTTGATGACGTAAGTTAAGGTTCTTCTACCTTCGAGGCATTAAGAAGTCGAAAATATTTATTTTATTAATGGTAAAATGCACGTAAATCTAATAGGAAATTTTTGACTACTCCGGTTAATTTTATTATATATTTTAAAAAATCAAGCCCGCAGGTAACAAAGTATACGTACATTTTATAATTGAAATATTCTGTTACGTATTTCAAATCAAATGCATTGAATAATGGAATTTTGCAAATAATTCATAAATAAAATAATTTTTTTTTAGTTGTTTGTTTGCTTCGAAATCACACTAGTAAACAAGTAAATAAAAAAATGAAATTAATAAACAAGTTTTATTTTTCGGAACTAAAATATTTTAAGGGCTTTGATAAGCAATAGGTCAGTTTAACAAATAAAAAATGACGTTTAGTAAATAATACTAAAATAGATTTTGTTGCACTGTTGCAAAAAATTGGTATTTTGCAAAATTTTAATAATTATATGCACAAAAAAAAACAACTTTAGTGGAAAATTACACGGTTTAAACTACTTTGTAGGAAACATAAACCCTAATTAAATAAATCGGATATAAATAGTTTTGGTACAAATATTTTTAAGGAAAATTGTTAATTTGTTTTTTGTTATTTCAGCTAATTAGTTACCGTTAGAACTTTTTGTAATGCTGTGTAATCTAATCCGGTTCCAGCTGTTTCACCTAATCTTCTTAATGTTTCTGCCATTGGTCCCGAAAGAGCCTAAAAAACAAAAAATTTATATTATTGTTAGTTTATATATCAAAAATTTTTAAAAAATTTCTTAAAATCTAACCTGTAATTTCTGCCAACTTTGTGCATATTGTCTTCTAACTAATTCTATGATAGTGGTTGTTAATGCCAATCCTATTAATATGTATAATGTGCATAAAAGCATATAATTTGGTTTTTCTAAAATAAAAGAAAATATATAAAAATTAATTTAGAATTAAAATAAATTTTAAATTTTCTTTTTTCAGAAATAAAATTACTGGGAACAAGATCACCAAATCCTATTGTTGTCATTGTAATAAAACAAAAATAATAGCCATCAAAAAATGACCAATCATCTTCCCAAAGAAGAAGTAGACCAGCACCAATTGCCAAATAAAATCCAAGGAAGCATACAGCTGATAGAACTATAAACCATGTTTTACCAGCAATATTTGTTAAAGTTGCAGACTCTAAAATTATACAATCAAATGCAATTGAAAATATTAATTAAAATTGTATTTCCATTTAAATATAAATTATAAATCAAATATTATTTGAAAATTTACTTGGAAAACGTTTTATAATTGTTGAAACGGCAGTAGCAAATAATCGTCCAAAATCAGCAATAACAGTTAATGTTAATGGTATTCCAATTAATGCAAAACACATACAAAAAACTCGACCGTATGTTGTTACAGGTACGATATTACCATAACCTAAAATATTAAAATAATTATTTCAATATGATTTTAATTAAAATTATTTTTATTATAAACTATACCTATTGTAGTTAAAACAGTGGAAGAGAAGAACACAGCCTGCATAATGCTCCACTTTTCGAATTTATGTGGAAAATCTTTATCAGCAGCTATTAAAATACCACCTTCAGCAGCTTCTTGAACAGCCTATATAATGTATGAATTAAAAATATTTTATTTTGACATCGTAACAATGTTATAGTTTAAATATTAAATATTTTTTTTTATACCTTTTCATATTTTCCTAATTCAAAAGAAACTAAATAATCTAAATTACTCATATCAGTATTATTTAAGATTGCCCATACAAAGGCTTGTCGATGTGTTTTAACTTCTTCTTTTAAACGTTGTAGCCTTTGAATTTCAGCTGGTCTTTCTAATTCTCTAAATATCTGCAAAGAAAATAAAATAGAAGAACATTTTTAGACATTATGGTCGTTTAAGAATTTATGGAAAAAACTAGTATGTAATTACAATCATGTTAAATATGAGACCTGTTTAATCAATTTATTGAAATAAAATTTATAAAAGTTCTGCCAGATTATACTGTAGGAACCTTTTCTTAAAATGCATTTAACTTGTTAAAAAAATATATTTTAAATATTTTTGAATTTAAGTTGTATTTTCAATCAAATTTTGTGATCTTGTAAATTGAAGTTCCCCAAATTGATTTCATATGTGCATATATTCGATTAACGTATAAAAATTTTTATATGTATACAATTAAAATATATATTTAATTTATTAATTGAATAATAAATTTTAATAAAATGTACATATTCGAAATATATTTGTAGATTCTGCTACAATTACAGTATAAAATTTTTAAATTCAAAACTAGCAAAACAAGAAAAGAATACAACGAAAGTATTTTAAATTTTTATAAATTTTTCGTTAAATCAACTTCTCCTAAATTTATGCAATTTATTTGTGTTAACAGTTCGTATTGCAGCACTGTTGCAGTCGTTTGCTCTCTTATTTTACTTGTTTTTCTTAAATTTTTTTGAAAATAAAATTGAAAAACTTCTGTTTCTTTTGAATTTCTCCAGTAAATTTGAAAACAAATCTTATTTGTTTTACATATTTTTTCAATATTTATAAACTTTTCTTGTAACATAAATCACTTACTACATATTTCAGGATTGTTTTCGTTATACGAGTATAAAATTTTGAATAAACTTTGATAAACGAATCCATAAATTATTTTTAAAACTTTGAATATCATTTTCATATAATTGCTTTAGTAAGTTTTTGTATGGGATATGAATTTCCTATTGCTTTACAAATATTTTTACATGTCAGGTAACTTGATAAAAATTTTAAAATTATACAAAAAGTTTTTTGAAATATGAACTTTAAAATAAACTTAAAAATCTTAAATAAATGGATTAATTTTTTTTCAATATTTCAATAACAATTTTCGTTCTAAAGAATATGTAAAGTTCACATAGCTAGTTGTGTGTTTTTTTATTTTATCAAAAAAAAAAAAGAGATTTGCAACATAATATGGAAATGAGAATAACATAATGAAGAAAATAATTTGAAGCTAATAAAGTAGAACTGAAATTTTTAAAAATTCTGCAATATAAACGAGGTTTAACACATATTGTGCAAATAAATGAGCTCCGTCTTAGTTGTTTTTGTAGCCACTTTCCTACTTATTTGCTGCAAAGTATAGAAAGTATTCATTATTGTTGCAATAAAATTATTTATTGTCCACAAAAGCATATCTGTACAAATTATATTCAATATTTTTATAAATTTACCATTGCATTTATACATAAATATAAATTTCCGTTTAATTTCCGATTTCAAGTCGATTTAGCGGCAATATTTCTACCATGCTAACTCGACAAATTTAAAACTAATTGAGTTAAACTGATATTTAATCAAATTCTTGCAAATATATATTTAATAATTAGAAAATCTGAACCCTAATTTAATTTAATAGTAAATTGATTAACTTTCGAACTATTTCAAACGTTACTTCTCAATATCGGGAAAGAAGTAGTCTTTAAACTTTGCATAAATCAATATAATAAACAACACGTTCATTATTTCCTTGAAATATAGCCGAAATCGCTTAAATCATTATAATGGTAATTGCTATACAATATCAAAAATAATTCACTACAGAAAATATTAAAGCAACAATTCCAAGTTTATTTTAAGATAGATTTGTACATATTTTAATGGCACCATCACCATTATAAAAAAGAGTTGACATGACCAACTATATCCATTACCTACAAAACCCATATAATCTTTACGACTATAAATTTTTGCTGAGATATCATTATAAATTCATGAAGAACTTATTTAAATTACTTGAAATTAAGGAGTAATTTATTCATTTAATTTTCTAATTATGTAAGGATATATAGTTTTTACTCGAATAAATAATCCATTTAGATAACAATTAAAGTAATTTCAAAAAATTAACTTGCTTTTTAAGAGAAAAATAATATGTAATATTACAAATATTTGCAATTCATGCACAAAATGCATTGAAACTGTTAAAATAATTATGTGATTAAATTTGATATTATTTCAAGTCGTTTGAAAATTTTTATTTAATTTTAAAAAAGTTTTAAACACATAATATAATAAAAATATATAATATGAATAATATTTTATACTTGCATTTAAATGCAAATTATATGTAAATTAGTTTTTATATTTTAAAACATTTCCAGATTTTATTCGACTTTAATTTAAAAGTAATCTTGACAATCTACAATTTTCATTCAGTATTATAAACCTGACTATATTGACCTTTAATTCTATTATTTCTATTCTATTATTTTAGAATATTTTTAAATTAAAAATAACTGAATTTGATATTCATGATAAAATAATATAAGATGACATGGTTACTATTTTACACTATTGCGGGAAATTATTTTTTATGTTAATTTGCCAATGTTCACAGTTTTGTACAACTACACAAAATGGTTATTTTTGTATTATGAAAATGAAGAATTTTCAATATAGAAAGTTGTAGAAATGTTATGCTGCAAATCTCAAAAAAAAATTTAAGTAGTGCTTTAGAAATTTTACTAGTATTTTTAGACTTAATGATTTTATATTAGAAATCAATTTATTTGTATATGTCTCCTACTATAGAGAGGGACTACTTTGCACTTTGAACGGGGTTAACAGTGGAATACGATAATGTGAATGTGTTTCTTTCATCATATACTAAAGAAAGTTCCGCTCGGAGCTATTGTAATTTCATGCTATCGCCAAATGAATATCAAAATGTAAACTGCACAAGTTGGATAAAATTTCATTTCGGTGACGAGTTTGTTATGTATAGTAAATTTTTTTCACAACTGGATTGGCTGCAATCATTACACTGAGTCAATCTGCCAATTTCTCGGTATTGAGGTATTTTTCATTATTTCTGTTAATTGAGAACTGGCATCCAATTTCTTGAAGAATTTCTTCGGGTATAATATTGAAATTGTGATAATATAAGTGAAGAATACGAAAGCTCCAATTTCGACCATATAGCGTTAATACGGTCGAGCTGTTAAATTTTATTATACTGCATTCTTCAGTTAAATTTTCTTGGGCAGTATGTTGATGTTAGAGTATCTTCTTTAAATCCAATAAAGAATAAAATTATACATACGATTTTCATTACATTCTGTATAGTTATTTACAGTTATATTATTTCATTTCTACCAATAAATCAATTCTTAAATGATGATTTTGTACATGTACTTACATACATATATGTATGAAAGTATATTGCTTGAAAATTTTTCTATATAAATCTATAAAAATCATAGAACATTTTATAATTTTATTGCAGTTGAATTTTTTCAATTCTTTGATAAAGTTGGTGGTTGGTGACTTTCGTAAAAGGTGAAAATTTCCATAAATTTTTTTTTTTGTGTGACAAAATAAAAGTGAACATCATGAAAAATTACTTTTATGTTATCATTTTGGTAATTCTATCGTTATTCTTTTTTATTGAATTGGTTCAATCTGTATTCATTTATTCAGGTGAATATTTTTTTTTTCCTTTTTGATTTTATCCACAATTTTTCATCTCCTCTTTGGCTATGTAGTTTAATTTTGTGGAAATTTCTGCAATTTAAAAATTGTTTATATTCTTACAAACTTGTTAAAATAAAGTTATATACATATATATTGTAACCATTTCATTTTTTTATATTTTAGATTGTGCAAATTGCTGTGGTATACCTGGAACTAATTTCACAAATTGTCGAATCACTGATATAAATAAGAATACTTTAGAAGTTAGTTGTACATGCTGGTAATAATTACGATGATAATTTGAATTCAAAATGAATATTCTACATATACGTTATACTCTTGGAGCTATTTATATTGGAATATTGAAGATTAAATTGTGGAAATAATTATAGAAACATTAAGAAAAAAAATTATTTATAGAATTAAAATAAAATTTTGTATTAAATCTTTATATAAATGATCTGATATTACGTGAATTATCTCAAAATTGTATAGAATTTAGGGTAGTTTAAATGAAAACTATAATTTATTTGGAATTTTTGAAAAAAATTGAAAGATTTAGATTTGATTTGAAATTGGTATTTAAATTATACGAAAAATCATTTTGTTAAATTTTAATAATTACCTTTTTTATTGGATTTTTGAAATTGATCTTCTTGCCTAAATTTAATTTTTAATTATATTCTATTTACAAAGTGAGTAAAGCCTAAGACATTAAGAAGAAAGAAAATGTTTTTATTTTGAATGTATTGAATAAAAGTAAAAAAAAATATTGAATAGTAAGCACAATGGTAAATAGAACTATTGAAAAAACTGAAATATTAAATATAATTAAAAAAATTTAAATATTAGGCGGTAAAATTGGATTAAACTACTTCTAATCTAGGACGTTGTTTTTAATTTTTTACATTGTGATGGCCTTCTTTAAAAATTCAAATGCATTCATTTATCATTACTCAGACTTTATTAATATTATCAGACTTAAAATTGCCTATGATTACATAACAATACATTGGTTAAGTAATCCTCAAAGAGGAACATTGAATTATTTTTAATTTTTCATGTATGTTCCACAGTATGTATGTATGTTAAAGTGTATTCTTTCTCAATTTAAATTTAATTTTTTGCTTCCATCCATAATAATTGAATTAATTGAAAAGAAAAAAGTGTTGACAATTCAACGAAACGATTCATTTCATCTTCTGAATTCTCTTCATAATTACCACAGATTAAGTGGCAATGTTTACGTTTTGCTGTATATTAAAATTATGTTGTCAAATTTTCTGTCAGTACTTAATTTAAATTAAAATTTATGAAATGTCACCACTTGAAAATTGTTATTTTTAATTGTGTTTCTTAAATATTTTTTCTTACAATATTCAATAATAAAAATTCATTTATATAAAATGCTTATCTTTTAAGACTACCACCTAACAAGTGTTTTTAATTTTCCAATTTTCCACAACTTTACATCAATAATATTGAAAAAAGAAAAATGTTAATCTATCGTTGTACTTAATTGAAATTTATTAAAAAATTCACTTTGAAATTCACTTTGAATTTTGTTTTTTTTTTTGTTTTTCGAGTGCTTGTATAATAATAATTTTTAATTTTCAAAATATTTACAAAATAAAATTTAATTTATTGAAACTCTTTGAAGAATTTTTGAGTTAAGTGATTTTCCATTTCAAATAAATTGACTTATCTATAAATTTAGATTTTTTAATTAAATCGATTGAATAAAAGTAGGGGATAATTGAAGAAGTATATTGCCATATAATATACAAAATGCATACTTATAGTGATAAAGTTTCTTGTACGATATTATTTTATTTTTTAATAAATATGTACATTTTTGATACTTACATTTAATTGCAATTATATTCAAATTTAGTATACATAAATATATTCATATTTTAGTATACATAAACATAATCTTAATTAATTATATTTTTTGTATTTTAGAGTTGTAAACTTATACAATAATTGAAAGTGAAGTGATAATAAAACTTGGCACTGTAGTAAAATGTAAAAGGCTCTGGAACAATATATTTGGAAATTTCTGATAATTTTTTTAAAAAATTGAAATTTATAATCATATGAAAGATATTTTGAAATCAAGTCACTGAGTTTGTCAGATTTCTGTAAACAATCAGACTTATTTTATAACAATTAGTACTGTTATTAATTTTCTTTTAACAAATTAGATTTAGATGAACTTTCAACATGAATGAATTTTGCAGAAAATTTATCTTACATAATAATTGCTTCAAATGGTTGGAATTAATCATAATGTTCTCATTGCAGTCTTGAACAAATTTGTATTGAAGCCAAACTAAAAATTTATTAAGTTCAGGAAATGTAAAGCATTTTATATACATAATATTTTAAATTAGTGTAAATTCTGAATTAATTTTTTTTTTTGTAAAAAGTTCAACAATTTAAGATTTTAAACTAAACAATTTTGTATTTCAATTTACACGTTTTTTTATATAAGATCCTTCTTTCATCTCGTTTTGAATTTATATAGAAACTATGGTGTGAAATGAATTATAAATGTTACGACACTTAAACTGATATAGACGCATTAATTAAAACGGAATTAATATTTTAAATCTATTTTTAATGCAGTATGAGAATTTTAAATTTATTTGAATATGTTAAATAATTTTCCCGCACTTAAATTTATAAAATTAATCCTACAATATACATAATTATATTATAAATCACATGAATTTATTTTGTTAAATAACTTTTAAGCTCTTATGATCTATCGTTTCCAAATGTTGATTTTGCAATCAATTATGTTAATTTTTATCCTTATTATATCCTACAATGTATTCTTGACCTCTATAAGAATATGAAAAAAAAAACAACTTAATATCCTTGAACCTATACACAATATTTATTATCATAGTATAGAATATGAAATGTAAGGATAAATTTTTTTGATTTAGTTGTATTATAACTTTATTTTACATTAGACATGCATACATACAACAATTAGATATATAAATATATTTGTTATAATATATGAATACGCAAACATTTTGTAGTTTGACGTCAAAATATTCAAATCCTATTATTGAGTACATTTTTAAAAGGATATGTAAAGATTTGCTTTTTTTTTTATTGTAAATTATCTTGTAAAATTAAGACTTATTGACTTTTATTATTGTAATACACAATATTCAAACACTTGTAATTTTGTTATTTTTCCAAATATTTGTTTATATACCTATATTTATAACTTTATATTATGTAAATGTGTGTTTTTTATAAACTTATTTGAAAAATGTATGATTCATGAATGGCAATAAAAATCAACTTATAGGATATTGTTTGAGGATAGTTTTAAGTATATTTAAGTATGTGTAGAAGAAATGAAATTGGAAACTTGTTTTTTTATTAAAAATCATGAAAGGATTTTAAAATGAGAAGTTAACAATGAAATTGATTATTCTTATTAGTTTGGTAAATATTTTAAAGAAGTATTTCGAATGATAAAAGGAAGTGGGGGCAGGAAGCTCAATATTAAATCTGTTTAAATTATAATGCTACGTCTGAATGTTTACTGCCTATAATAGAATAAATCCAATATTCGTATAATTATGAAAGTCTACAAGGCTGATTTAAATCAGTCAATTTTTGTTTAATAATGACATTAGTTTTTTACCAGTTTAATGTATATTTGTACTAACTAGCAGTGTATAACTAATTAATCGCATCAATAACAATGTTTGGAAAAGATTTTCGAATAAAGACAAAGCATTTTTCTTTATAAGTTTTTGGGGTTTGAAAACAAATTTTTAAATATACTTGATTTAATTTTAAATTTAGGTATAAAACCCTAAAATATGAAGTAAAGTTTTAAAGTAGTGTTATGAATAATTTGTGATTCAAAAATTTTTTTGATATTATCCAATACCCTGTAGAATTATTACAGATTTTCATAAATGCTATACTGTAAAACAATAATTGCGAAACGCAATAATGCAGAAACACAATGTAATGAATATTCAATATATTTTTAATGATTATGTAGAATCAAAACCGTTCATATAATTTAACTTTGCTACTTTAACTAATTTTGTTATATTGCGAAAAACTGGCTATATTTATGAACAAAGTAGCTTAACAAAATTCGTTCATTAGCACAAATATAGCCCAGTTTTCGTTACATTTCATGATACGAGTATATATAACGTTTATGAAAAAGCCTAATATTTAAATATTAAAATAATTTCTAGACGCAATAATATGAGTTTGAAAAATAAGATCAAAAATATCAAAATAATCATTAAACTAGATATTTGATATAAAAAATTTAAAAATAAAATTCAAAACATTTTATAAGAAAATGTGTGCAAAATTAAAAATTTGGAAAATATCAAAAAAAAAAATTTAAAGATTATAAATAAAATGATGTAATTATGATTCTAATATAAATTTTGTTTAAAATTTCATTTTTAAAATACGGAAACGAAAAATTTTTATAAATAATTGCTGATCCTGAACATTGACCTTTAAAATATATATATATATGTCGGTATATACATATGTATTATGTATACGCTGAAACTTTAATGCTTAATGTGTAAAAAAAATAGCCAATAAAATTATTATTAATCTTCCATTTATGCTTTTATTAACGTCATTAATTGTTCAACACATAAAACAACTCTGGATAACCAATAAATTTTATTTTAATTTTACGTAAAAAGCAATAATTTTAATTTTAGAAAATATGAATAGATTTTAAAGCAAGTCAATAATGTGGAAATCAAATTTTTTAAGATCATTTTAAGATTGAAGAGAATATATTATAAGCTAAAATGAACAATTATTAAAAATTTCAATAATGCTTTAAAATTCAACAAATACAAGAATATTTCATGGGGATTATTAAAAATTTAGTGCATTCCAAAATTGTACGTTACATAACCTTTGTAGAATTGTACCGCATTCATAAAATCAGTACTGCAAATAAGTCTAAAACTCAATTTGCAATTTGATTTTCAACTTCCGATTAGTATGCCTCACATTTTTTTTTTTAAATAAAAATTTTAATATTTTATTCAAAAATGTAGGTACTATAAACTTTTACATCAGACAGTCAATTAATTTTTATTCAATAAAATTTTAATTTCAATTTTTAATTTTATATTTTCCTTCCCGAAAATTAGATTTTAAAAAAGAGTAGAAAATGTGTGGTTTCTATTATTTGAAATATGATGAAGTTTTTATTGATTTTTATTGTCCATATTTTCTAATTTTTCATTATAAAAATGTGTTTTAATTTTTTTTCTGCTCTGGTAAGATTTTCAATTTAAAAGCTTTTTTAATTAAAAACTGTGGTGATTGTATTTCTTTTGAATTATGTTTTTTTTCTAATTTTTTATTTGAAACTAAATAGATTCATAATAAGATTTTCATATTAAAATTTTCAATACGTAATTTCTTTAATAATTATTCTTAAAAATTCATTTTTATTGAACTATAAATTGATTTTGAGGGTCTGTACTATGTTTAAATTTTTAATTTGATTTTTCGTCACTTTTATTAGGGAACACATTTTATTTGTTTTCCTTGAAAATTGGGAAATTGAAGAGGAAATTTTTTGTTTTTTTTTTTTATAATTGAAAAATTAGGGAAAGGAATATTTTTATTGAGTAAAGAGTTTACATATAAAATATTTATTTTTGAATAATTTCAGGGTAAAATGAATGGAAGAGATACTCCGGAAAAACAAAAAATTTATTTATTTATTTTCTAAATTTTCTTCATTAAATTTAATAATTATTAGGTAAAAATGTTTGGTTTTTCAACATAATTTAAAATAGAATCTCTTAATGCAACAATTTTCAACTAATTTGCTTTAAATACTGAAAATTATAATGCAATTGGTATGTGTAAATTGTCCATATTTTGGAACAATCCCATCATATATTGACAAAAATTAATTTGTAAAACTGTTTTAGAACACAAGATTAGAAATTCTTCCTGGTCTGGCAACTAAAGGTGTTAATTTCAAATTACTTTGTTGTTTCTTCCATGTTAATTTCATCTTCAATGTTAATTTCGTTTTAATAATTCAGATAATTTTCTATACATTTATAGTTTTATTTTTTTAGTGAAAGGAAGAGCAATTCAAATTAGTGAGCTAGATTTTTGTAACTTGTTCTTAGAATATATTTCAAACATCAGAAATAAATTTAAGTTAAGAGTTGCTTTCAAAAATCAATACGAATGAAATATAAAATATTTTATTTAAAAATCAATTAAATTTTAAATCTAAATCATTATTTTAATATTACAATTAATAACAAAAAATTGTTGTTTTCCATATTATTCTTGTTAAGTTATAAACAAAAACCCAATAGTAAAATTTATCACAATTGTACATTTTTTATTAAAAATTTTTATTGAGAAAAAAAAAATTAACAATAAGCAGAATAATTTATTCGCTTTTATCTATGATCAAAACATTTAACAAAAAATTAATATGTACGTCAAGTTAAAGTGTCATTAAATTTAACATGACACGCTAAATATAAAATTTCGTGTCAATTATATTAAAAAGAGAAATATAATGAGTACTCACTAGTCACTACTTTAATTGACTACTGAAAACTGAGGAGTTCATTTTAAAAGAATATTTTTTAGTTGAAAAAATAAAAAATAAAATGTTAATTTAATGTGAGGCAATTAATTTAAAAAAAACAAAAACGCTCTTTAATGAATAACAGGTGATAATAGAGAGTCTAGCACTTATTAAGAATATTGTGAATTATATTTAAAATATAAGTCACAATATTAAAAATGATTTTTTTTTTCACTAAATGGTTTTAAATTTAAGGAGGTCTTTATGTAACTACATAATCAAGATGTAATTAAATGGATAGAGTTTTATTTAAATTTTTAGTTTTGAAAAATTTAATCATATTATTTTTAAATTCGATAAATCTTAGGGGAATTTATTTGATTTTTTTGTTTTTTGATAAAATGAAAATATTAAATGTAAAAACATTGTATAAATCTAGGGAAATCACATTTTTTTTATAATTAAAATATATGTAATAAAATCAGTATTGCCAAAGGGAAGAAATTTTTTGAGGTTCGGACAAGAGTAACATTATAACAAAGAGTATTTTGTAATTGTAGATTCATCTCGTTTTATATGGCTCATTTTATTTGTAACGTGTATAAGTGTTAATTCTAGAAATGTATTTTCGAAAATGTTTGAAATTTTGCAAATTCTTACTATAGGAAATTATTTTCTCTTCAATGAAATATAAAAATTAAGCGATCAGTTCTCTTCAAATTAAAGCGAAATTTTGATCAAACATTTTGTAAATAAACAAATTTTATGATTATAATTTTAATTAAAATTTTTTGGCCAAAAAATTTTGGATAACCGCACTTTCGAAATTTTGTTTACAATATTTTCTTATTTTGTTTGATGGCATGTATGTTCATCGTTGCATTTTTCGGTTACCTTGTGTCTAGTTCATTTTAAAATTTATATTATTTAATTTTTTTGTATTCTTTTGGAAAATTTATTTTGTTTTGTTTAAATAATTTTTATTTGTTTTCCAAAAATAAAAATGGTTTTTTTTTTTAACATTTTCGAAAATTTCATATTTCAATTGTTCCACTTTTTGCTTCACTGCGTCAATTTAAGACGTTTAAAATGAGATGATGACGACTAACATAATTATTTTTGTTTCTTTTTTTTTCTCGATGACGTGATCGTTATGGTGTATGCCGTAGTGCGTGTTGCTACACCTTTGTTTATTTATTTTAAATTTATAAATTTATTTTTATATCTTATTTCTGATATTATTGTTGTTATATTTTTAAAATTTTTATTTTTTCATTTTATTGTTATTTTGAAGGTAATAAAAAATCCTTTTGGAAGATTTAATAGAATTTTTAAAATTGTTTCTTTAAGACACAAGAAAAAAATACAAGATAAGAAAAAAGAAAAGAATTAACAAGACACGTGGGTGGAAAATGTTAAAATTTTATATAAAAAAATTTACACATTTTGATTTAATATTAAAACAAAAAATTTTATTTTTAAAATGTTTAAAAATTTTTTTGATTATGTGCATATGATAATGAAGGCTTTCAGATAATCAAAAATTTTTTTTTACGTACGGGTTATAAGAATGTATATCGTGGGTGACCATAATCAGCAGATTTAAAATTTAGCATAAAACTAGATAATTTTAAGTAAATTTTTATTTAATTCGATTAAGCATGCTTATTCATAGATACACAGGTCTATGTAAATGAATAATCGTAATACCATTGTGAATATTGTCGTATAAATTAAAGAATTCGAAATTTTGACATTTTACTATTTGAATCTCTTTAACGTTCGTTATAGCGTTACGTTAGTAACGTAAACGTCCTTTAGTCAATTTAAATTCTCAAAAATTATCATATTTTTTTCTCTCCTTTAGTATTGTACATACTATAACAATATTGTTTTGTTGTAATTGAGAAAAACTTGGGCACTGTCAAGAGAAAATTTTTTTTTTATTAAATAAGAAATTAAAAAAAGGCATTCATTATATTACATAATAAGTAGTAAAATAGCGAATTTCATATTTGGCTAAAATTATATTTTAATCACCAGGTTCTTATTACAGACACACTCAATATTTTCATATACATTATTATAATGAAATGGTCACTTAATCAACGGCACATTAAAAATTTATAAATCTTCAATTCTAATGATTATGATTAAATGAAATGAAATTTTTTAGTATTAAAATGAAAAATTTACTTCATAAAAACTGGAATAATTGTAAGTATTTTGTTACGACGAGTAGAATTTCCACATTTGTCTACAAAAGCTTCTTATGATGGTCTTATTATATGTGTAAGTTAAGGATACACGAAAAAAAACTCATATCATGTGAATTTTTTAATAAATCAAAATCACATTAAAGTAGAATTAGATTTATGATTTAAAATTATTATTAAAAAAATTTTAAAAGAAAATAAAAAACTTTAAAAAATTTTCCTTTTTTAAATTGGATTAAAAATTATAAACTTTGTCATATGTATGTGTTTTTAGTTAAAAAGAAAAGTCATTAAAGTCATAATAAAAAAATTTCAAAGAAATAAAAATTAAAGAAAAATGACTGAGAAAAAAAAAATAAATTTTATTAATTATTAAAATTTCTTTAGACTGACGCTAAATAAGCCTGATAATAAATTTCAGTTTATGCCCCAAAAATTAATTGAACAAACAATTTTGTTCAAACATCTTTCCATACATATTTAAATTTAGTTGAGTTCGCGTAGCTTAAGCTAGATTCAGTAACACTAGGGGACGACTAATAATGTTATGTTACTCAAATTAAATATTAAAATCTTAATTAATCATTTTCTCATAAAATCTTACGTAATAATTTATTTATGCCCCTTCAATTATTTGTTTTAAAAACTATATCCTACAGTTTCCTGGCATAACCTTATCTAACAACTAAATGTTATTTTTATTTTTCATGTTTTTTAAATTTGTTTTCATATACCATAAATTTAGTTTTTTTATCATGTTACAATATTTTTAATAGCCTTATTATTATAAAAAAAAAACAAATTTTTCTTGATTTATATTCCAGAAGAAAATTATTATATAATAATGATCAATGACAGTATTCAATTTACAATGAAAAAATAGAAGGGAATCTTATATGCCGAATACATGTATAAAAAATATAAATATTCTTAGTAATAACAAATTAGAAATTTTTATGATCAACTAAAAAGAACGGTGTGTTATGATGACATTGGATTTTAAGAAATTTTCTTAAATATCTTGTTGCAAATCAATT
This sequence comes from Condylostylus longicornis, assembly GCF_029603195.1. NCBI lineage: Eukaryota > Metazoa > Arthropoda > Insecta > Diptera > Dolichopodidae > Condylostylus > Condylostylus longicornis. The sequence goes on from NW_026577982.1 coordinate 7,235,627, forward strand.
AGAACTTTATTTCGAATTTGCAAACAACGCTGAATTAATGTGAGTAAATCAAACGTAAAAAAAAAAATTCATAAAAACAAAACTATTTACTCTACTTGTGACAGTTTTACTTGGACAGTGGAAACAAATTTCAGTTATGAGAAAGAAAATTTGTAAATAATTAAACGAATCAGAAAATAATTTTTCTTAATAATAGGCATCTATGTTGTCTAGATTCTACTGTGTATTAAATTTGCCAACTATAATAGCCACATATATATGTACAATCAAATTAATACTAAAAAACATTTTGCTCACAAACTGTCATAAACTGCCAAAAGAATCTCATAGAAATATCATTAACCATTCACAATAGTTTGATATTTGATTACAAAATATTGTTACGATCCCATTAAAATTTCATAAGTATGGCAATAAAATTTGAATATAAATTTGGAAACAATTGAATTTTTATTAAGAAATTTTTATTGTTTTATCATAAAAGCAATATTAAATTTAATCGAAATTTGATAAAGCATTTTTGAATATTTCATTTCAAGAGAAAATTTCAATCAATTAAATTTTTAATTACACCTGATAAAAAAATCATTTTTATGAGTTTCTCTCAATTGAAAATATCTTAAGAAACATAAAATAAATTCAAATTTATTAAATCGTATAAAAAAACATATAACATAAAATATTAGTATTTATTTTTAAATGATTTATTTTTGATTTTATTGTACAAGAAAAATTGCTTTTTAGTTTTGGTAAATAAATACTTTATGACGTACATATAATAGTTCTAAGAGTGGAAACTAATGTCAGAAATCTTAAAAATATTTGATTTTTAAATTTATAATTTTTTGCTCTAGATAAATTGATTGATCCGAAATTAATTATTGTTTTGTTAAATTTGACGATGTTCATATTTTATAACTAAATGTCTAATTCTAATCATACATTTCTAATTTAAACGGTATGACATAACCAATCAAACAAACGGTATGAGATAGAACATATACATAAATATACGAAAACAAATAAATATTATGTTAAAATAGTAGATAACGTATGTATGTAAATACAAAAATTTCAGGTAAATTATTTTTTATAATTATATTTTATATTTTAAAACCTAATTTCAAAAATGTCATAATAGCCTAAATATCATATCAACATATTACACTCATACTGTAAGTCCGCATGTGTACGTATGTAAAATTAAACATTTAAAACAATATTTTAAAAATATTCCAACAAAAAAATAATATATTATATTTAATATTGTTTTTAAATCTGATTTTAAAGAATAATATTTTACACTTGATTACCAATTTATTGCTATGCTATAATAATATAATTTTCATTATATATCATTTTTATTTTCGAATAAAATAATTAATGATGGCGCTAAAATCATTATTAAACTTTTTGAAAAAACACACTTTTCCCCATACAATTTCTTTGCTATTTGCCTACTTCAATTTTAAATTTCATAAAAGATCAAAGTTTATTTCTGTCATAATTATTTTTTTTTTTTTCATATTTTGAAAGCTATTAAGACAAAAGCTATTTTTCTTTAAATCAAAAGAAAAATGGCTATATTATTGAAAAATTATGATTTTTAATATTCTCACATAAAATTATTAAATATAGTTTATATTATATATTATGTATGTATGTATGTATGTATTATTGTATAAATATTTATTTAAATGTACATATGTATAATTTAAATTTTGTTTTTGATGTGACCGTATTTGAACTACTGAATCAATTTTCAGTTAGAAATGTCAACAATGTAATGACAGAATATTAATAAGTTAATATTTACAGGCGTAAACACTTAAATATTTTTGGTTGTTTTTTTAAAAGAAAAATGATGGCGTTTAAAAAAAAGTTTCATTTTTTTTTTTTAAGAAATTTGAAAAGATTTACTGACATGTTGAAAGATTTTTTTAAGAAAAAGATTTTTTTTTTTAGTTTTTAATATTTTCGTTTTGGTGATTTTTTCTTTGGAATGTGGTGAAATTTAAATTTATTCTTATGACCTTCAAATAATTTAGAAATTTTTAATTTTTTATTATTGTTAAAGTTTTCATTTTAGAGACCAATGAAATGACATTTTAATTTATAATAATGTTGAGACTCTGGTTGACATTTAGACAAATTTCTTTTTTTAAAAATAATTTTTAATTTAATTTGTAATAAAATTTTTGGTTTTTCTTTTCGACAAAAATATCCACCAGACATTTATAATTTATATACTTAAAAAAAATATAATAAAGCATTAAATAAGTTATTAAAATTTTTTATTCTATCTATAGGATATTTGAATTAATTTGTAGTATGTATATGTATGTATATAGTTAAAATTCGAAATTCATATATAAAATTAATTTAATGCAATGTGATTTCACTGAAATCTTAACAGATTTAACCGGAAAACTTAAACTTAATTTTTTAACCCTACAATCAAATTAATAGCTTTCGGAATCCATATTACATCATATATCTTGAAATTCCTTGAAAAATTTGTTTATATGGAACAAGAAATTCAAATAATTAGGTATTGTTAGTACAAAATGTCTCTTATTATATTTTGCCATAAAAAATTGACAAAAATACAAGACTCTTCCGCAGCAACGGTATAAGAGATTTAACACTTTTATATTAAAACTTATTTTGAAATTAATTTCGAAATTTCCCCGCATTTACAAATTTCTTTTATAAATATTTTCATTTCGATAAAAATATTTCATTTAATTTAATTGTGTAATAACAATTCACAAAAATAAAGAAAATTAATATTAAAAAATTTTCGTAAGAAACTTTATTATGTATAAGATATTTTTTACCTCAAGGTTATTATTGTGGGTCTGGTCATTAGACGATGTTGCAAATGTTGACATTAATTTATTGTACAATAAAATAGTATATATACTTTAATATTTAATTATATTAATGATATAAAGAAAGTATTTTTAAGTAATGTCGTTGACGTATCAATGACGTTAAGGCGTAAGTTGAGTAATGAGGGCAAGGAAAACACTGTACAAATAAAATAATATATATTGTTTTCTTTAATATTCAAGATTTATAAACTCTATAAATATATCTGAAATTTTTAAAAGATTTTAGTTTATTAAGTATTTATGTATTTAGTTACTATATTGTAAGATGATCAATTTCACACATAACATTTTTCTGTCATTAATAACAATATTGAAATTTCACTTATTATTTCTTGCACGCATTTATACAGTTCTTGAGAAACAATTCAAATACCTAGTCAAATTGATTTTAATTCGTAAGCAATTTTTTTAAAATAACTTGCGTCCAACGAAAATTGATTATTTTTTGAAAATGCAAAAATTGTAGGAGATAAAATATCGTTTTTTTTTTCAAAATATCCTTTCGAACAGAGAATAAAGTATTTATTCCCTTCTTATCTACGTTGTCAAAATAAAAATGAAATCTCTATACGGATTTTCAAGAGATGACACAAAAATTTACCAATAATTTTAAAATCAAAACGATTCATTAAAAATTTATTGCTTGTTAAATTTCTGCTAATCAAAACCAAAAATCTCATTGTTTCCAGGCTATAATTTTGTTATAAAATGAAATTGGTAAATTTTTTTCTGTATTTTTCAAAATGATAATATTGCGAGCTCTTTTATACTGTACAGGAATAAAATTTTTCGCATTTATGTATGTAAACATCCTTGCTCTTAAATTATAACACTATGAGTATTTAAAACGAAACCCCAATAATTAAAAAATTGTACTATTTAACGAACCGGAAAAAAAATCAAAAATTTTAAATATCAGAAAACCGCCAAATTTTAATAGCATAATCGTGCTGTAGTATTACAAAAGCTTATCGTATTATGTCGCATGTCAATACTTGCACATGTTATAAGAAAAAATATTATTGTTTCGTGCCGTTTAAAATGTTTATATACATACAATTATTTATACTCGTAACTATATCAGCGAAAATATTCACCATAATATCCATACTCTTTTTGGCAGGAGTGAACAAAAGCAAGATTTTTTGTTTCTAAGGCTAAACAGGGATGTACCCGAATATTTCTAATTTTGAAAGAGGAACACAATCATGCCTGTATCATGTTTTGATAACCTTAATACAAAATTATTTTATTAAAAATATAGACTGCTGTGAAGCCTGCTCTGTGTTTTATTTTTGTTATCCGTTTGCATACCAATTCTAGTTTGAAATTTTTCAAAATATGATATGAAACAATTAAGTTGTGGCCATTGAAATTTTTGGTGGATATTAGAATAACGATTCTGTATCAAACAGTTTATTTACGGAAAGATTGAAAGTTTCAATACAAATCACATAATTTTACTACAATTAAAAATTATGTGTGTAATACATAAAGAATTAATAATTTGGACTATTACAGTTACTAAATTTTATATGAAGTGAAAATTTGGAAAATGAACTTTATTTTTTTCTTTTCTATCAATATCCACTCCTTCTACTCATTTAGAATCATAACTCTACTCAAAAAATGAAGCTCAAATATTTAGTAGCTCTAGGAAGTTTTAAACAAAAACTTACTCTGCTTTTTAAAACCCTCATATTTTAATTCGTTATATAAATAGAAATTTCCTTTTAAAATTTTTCTAATTTACACTTCCCTTAGTACTTTTTAACGCAATTTCGCTACATGATTTTCCATTAAAATTTTCATTAATTTAGTTATTAAAAGAAAATTATATTTACACATGTACATGCATAGTATCCATATAGGTACACCATGTAACGTATAATAATGTCGTGCTTAATGTAAAATTATAGGATTAAAGGGATTATTATTAAAATGTCAAAATCAAACCTTAAGTGGTATTTAAAAAAATACAGAAAAAAAAAACAAAAAATAAAAGTAAAAAACAAATAACATAATAAAAAAAAGTGTATTAAAAACTTAAGGGAAAATAAAATTCTGCGTGTCTAGGTCGTAAGGAAATAAAAATTAAAATAATTCGGAAGCTATTCGAAATTCTTGTTGTTTTTCTCTTATAACGTCTTTCCTCTCAGCCATTCCCAGTAAGAAATCAATTAAATAATAAAAAAAAACAAAAGATAATAAAAAAATGGGAGACAGGAAAATAAGAAAGCAAATTGCTATTTGACATGATATACTGGTGGAAATTTCACATAAAAGTTAATTTTCTTATTTGCTTTGGAAAAATCTAGTAGAACCTACCATTTTGCAACACAAGGTCGGATGTGAAAATTTGTATAATTTAAAGGAGCAAAAATAAAATGCTTTAAAATTTGAATTTATTTTCATTTTTTTATTTTTTCCATAATTTCATTTAAACTTGTAAAATTAAGGCTTTTTAGTCGTATAGCATGAATTAATAAAATTTTTATATTTGATTTTTTATAAAGAAAATTCAAAAAAGTTGTTAAATTTTAAGCGCATTAAGAATAAAATTTATTTTATGTTAAATTTACTTATTTATAAATTTCTAGTAAAATTTGGTTTAACTTCGCAAATGATAAATTTTACAATACATAGATTGTATGGTAGAAAAAAGGATGTATCGTAGAAAAAACGTTGTATCGTAGATTGTAAAAGTAGAATTTGGCGTTAAAGAATTTTAATAAATTTCAATTATATATGCTATAAACTTAAATGACTTATAAATTTTTTAAATATGTATATAAATATTTTGTTAAATAATACTAAGAGCGACACCCTTGTGTTGAATCCGTGCGGAACTCCATTGAATACCACAAACTATCCTTTGAGAAAACTCTCCTTCGCAAACTTGAATACGCTTTGCGCTTTGGTAAAAAGCAATGGAACCGATAAGAGCTAAGAAGTGAGATAGAAAGGTTAAAACTTTGAAAAGCCGTTCGGGACATTGACAGTCGTAGGAGATTCTTAAAAATTATAACCAAGAGTGATTTGAACCATAAAAAACTGTGAGAACCATTTAAGATTTTTAATAAGGCGAGGCATTTGGCATTTTTATGATGCGAGAGGAAAGAACGATGGATTTTCTTAAAAAAAGAGAAATACTTCAATCGTTATCATTATTATTCATTTTAAATGGGTACTTTTAAAGTCAAAAATTATTATTTTCGATTTTTTGTAACCTAAACCTGATTAATTTTAAAATAATCTCGTAAAAGTTTTAGTTAAACTTGTTTATTAAATAAACTTTCATTTGACATAGAAAAAATTATTTAAATTTTAAAATTATGTTACGTATAATAAGGGTACAAAATGAAATTTAAAAAAGAATATGTGCAGTTGTGTTAGATTTTCATACTTTCGTTTAATGATCGTTTACAAACTTGTAGAAGTTTATATTGAGTTTATTCAAATTGAAATTTTCTTAATTTATAAAAATGTGTTTTTTCTTTTAATAATAAAATAAAATTTTATCAAGATTATTAATAATAAATATTGTTAATAAAAATAAAAAGTTTTTAAATTAAATTTTAAGATAATCGTGTTTTTTGCTTCTGTGTCTTTTTTCTATTTTGTGTCAAAATTTAAAATTAGAGTTTATAAATTTTTATTATTGATAACCATCATACGAAAAAAGGAAAATTTAAAATCTAATATTTATGTATGTTCATTCTTCTTTACGATTAGAGTTTAATCAAACAGCGATAGCTTAATAAAAGTCAGTAGTATAATAGAATAGATTTGTAATGGCAATTAGGAACAGATCAGCACGGTATAACAGTGGAAATTTAAATAAAAATGAATTTTACAGTAGGTTTGTTAATTGCTTACATCGCATATTTTTACAATAACAAATTGTTTTCAAATGGTTGGTTTAATCTTCATTATACTGTGCAATTCCTTCTCAATTTCAAGTTTTACTGCATAGTTTGGATTAACATTAACTCTTATGTATGAACCTTAGTAATGGTTAAAAACTGGTCGAGATGGTTTTCTGCATATTCTACGTATTCTCTAGCAGAGTATTATACAGCTTTCACTTATAATTTAAATAATTTTTATATTATTATATAAAATAATTTATATTATTATATTTATATTTTTATATACAACATTCTTTGTTTTTATAGTACAGGCTTTTATAAAAAAATAACGTGGATACTTTATCTGTGTATCCCTGCATAGGGTTAAAGAACGACTGACTATAAGTTTGTTTTCCTTTATTTGAAAATGTTGCTGCTGCCAAAAAATCTTTTAAAAATAGGAAAACAAAAACCGGATATCAGTGTAGAAGACACACAGCATTTCAATTTTAAATAGACATTAAGGACATTCAAAAATGGAACTTTTTTTCTTTAGTCACAAACAGAGAAATAAGTACTTTTGATTGGATTTGGAATTTTAAATGACAACATGATTTCTTAATAGTGATTATCCTTTTACTCTGACATTTTAAATACAAATAATTTCCGATGGAAAACTCCTTTTTTTCAATTTCGAATTTTATTTTTTTAAATTCTTTTGTAAACTATTATCAGAATTAGAGTAAATAAGTTTTTTTTTTGTTTTCTTGATTGAAATAAGCTGACAGAATTTCTAAATTTTTTAAATATTTATTTTATCCTTTTTCTAAGGATATTATTGATTTTTGTCTTCCGATTTTTAAAGATTTGAAATTTAAGATGGAAAAAAATCTTTTTCAAGGTCAAGTATTTAAGTATTTTAAGTAACTTAAATAGCACTTAGAAATATCTAAATTTATAAATTTGTATTTGTATGAATAAATATCAGAGACGGCTGAAGGGGTATTTATAGTTTATAATCAAATATTTTGAAAAAAAGGAACTCATTTAGGAAGGCCCTTTTCCTAATACTGGCATGTTTTCAAGTACTTGTCTGTAAAATACAATTTTGCACAGGTGTCGAAAAAAGAAGGAATTGTGAAGAATTTTAATTCCAAAAAAATCGTAAAAACTTAGACAGATTAAGTAACTTCTAGATAACGATAACCAGGAACAATTAAAGAAAATATTTTCAATAGACAAAGAAGGGAAACTAAATAAGTGCTTTTTAAAAATTTTTTTTATTGAGTGTACAGCGACAGTAGGATTCTACGTTTTCTTCCTCTGTTAAGGTCTATTCATGTAAAATACCAGAATTTTCTAACGGCTTAACAATAAAAAGTAAGAAGTGCCTTGACCAGAGATCATACTTGAATAAGAGTGTAAGTATAATTCCTTTTTAGATCGGTGTCGTATCACCAAGATTCTCCGATTTATTTTATACCATCGTGTAAGCATGCATAATTTAAATTTAAGAAATGCATTTTTGGTAAACTGCACTACGATAATATTGATAATTCCTATTAAATTTAATATCAATATTTTTCCGAAGTTTTTTTTTTTAGGTCGAATTAAAAATTTCAAAAGAAAAAGAGGAAGTTTTTAACGTGCTTTTAATTTAAAAAACAAAAACAGATGTTTGAATCAGAAAAGTTTTATTGAATTTGGTGTAACTGAAAGTTTTCCTCAAACACTACTCTTTTTTTTTTACACATTTTCAGTAGTTTAATATTAAATGATGCACAAAAAGGTCTTACTAATTTCAATATCATAAGAATTTATTTCAATATCATGAGAAAATCCCAAGAGTTTCAATATTTGTATATAAAAGAACTATGAAATTTTCGAAAGAAGAACTACACATAATAACAAAATCTAATTTCATCATGTGTTCATGCATGTTCAAAATATGGTGAGGGTAAAAATTTAATAAAAATTGACTTAAATTGTAGGTCATTCATGATATTAATTACATACATATTGTATACATGTTGTATTATACAACAAATTTTTATTATTAACATGCCATGTTCTACATATTGTGTACATCAGAATGAAATCTAAATTTAAGAAATTTAATATTATAATTATTTTGTGTACAACATGATTCCTAGAGAAGACTGCACGTTAATTAAGTTGACATGCTTGGGTAGCAATTTTAGAAGTATATTTAGGTTTTACTTTATATAAATGAGAATATACCATGAAAATTGATGACAACGAAGATTATAATATTGGAAGTTAAATTAATTTTTTCCAACAGTGTTTAACTTCTTATTATGTCTTAAAATTTTTAATATGTTTAATTACAAATCCAATTCTTTAGTTTGATTTTATGTTCATAAAATATAATGCCAATAATCTCCTTAATTAAAATACAATTTAAAATCAATATTGGAACGCAATGCTGTACAATAATTTGATACCATCTGCAGGAGTGTATAAATAACCTTTGTGTGCATACTTGTTTTAGTGAACAAATTAAGGATATTGAATCTTTTTCTTTTTTTGTTAAAGATGTACAACGTCATTCTAATTAAATTAATGCATTATTTATATGAAACAGATGAAAATTACGAAAGAAAAAGTATAGGGGAATATTAAAGTATACAGGAATTTGTGACTCACCCATATATAGAAAATAAAGAAAAGAATAATCTTGATAAGTTCAATTGGATTTTAGAAATTAAAATTTTAATTCTATTTTGCAGTATGCATGCATTTTTATCCAAATATAACACGACCGGGATAGGTAAAAGAAAAAAAATAGTGTAAACAAAATCTCATGTCCTGTTCTAATCCATTTTTCGTGGAAAAGCCCTATAATTTAACAAATCTTAGAATTTTACCCTATTTTTCAAAATAAATTAAAAATATTCAACATTTTTTTGTTCCATTTTTTAAAGTAAAGGGTAAATGGTGGTGGTAAATCCTCTATAGTATGTTCTTTTTATTAATTAAAAACTAATCTGATCTATAAATTGGATTGGCTATATTTTTTAATTATCACAACTCTTTAATTAGGCTGCATACATTTTTCCCCTATTTTATTGAAAAGGAAACTACTGTCTACCACGGAAATTACAAATTGATAACTAATTATCATTAACATTTAATAAAGTAATTCTGAATTTTCTATAGTAAAAAATAAATTAAAGTTGAAAACAGATTAGAATCAATTTCTTATGAAAACAAAATGGTTGATAATGTAGGCTTTAAATCGTTTTTCTATTGAGTTCAATTTCTTTGTGGAAAAATTTGCTATTGCCGTTTTTAATTTATTTTTTTTTCTTTAGCAATAAATTGATTTTTATCGGGAAAGTTTATTACTTTAAAAAAAAAAGCAATGTATAGCTGTTTTTAGTGTTATTGGTAGATAAGTTTTTTTTCCATAAAAAATAAAACTTTCGCGGTCTATTTTTGATTTTTCGTTAGAAGATTAAATGTAATGCTTGTATGAAAATGCGTTAGTTTGAAAAATGTTTGAAGGGGGGAAAAACTTTTAATATATTAATTTATTAAACCAGAAACTCTCTAACTTTTGTTAAAGAAAACTGTTTTCAAACATTCAACATTATGATTTTATATAAGTTAGATTTTCAAAACACTCTTTTCGAAACATTCTTTTCAAACATTCTTTTATCTGAGGATTGATTCAGAATAATACAGATACTAAATTTTAAAACATTGGATTGTCCATACAGATATTATGAACCTCTATCGTCGAAAGCTGTTCGAAATTATTATTTTCATTAGTGCCATCAATCAGAAACGTGAAATTTACCGTAATAATTATAAAGAGAAATAGAATCTCTTTCATCCTTGTAATTATAGCTACGTTGGTAGAATCAAATGCTTAAGCCGTTTATAAATGCTTAATTAGATTAATTCTCTTCCCGCAATATAACTTAATTTCCAATAAACCACGAAGATTTCCACAATTTTGTTTTCACAAAATGCTTCCAGATCTAAAGTGTATCTAAAATATGCTTCCAGATCAACTATCAAAATATTGAAGTAAATACAAGTATTACAATTATGATTAAGCAAACTTCAAAAATTTGCTGGTTGAAAGAACAAATTAATTTTAGGTACAACATACATAATAATGTGATATAAAGATATGTACATTATACCGTTATTTTTCGAAATAAGGTTTTGTATGCTGAAAAAACTTTTAATAAATTCATTTATTAAACCAGAAATTCCTTACCAAAAGAAACTGTTTTACTTGGTCCAAAAGAATTGAGTTTCCATTTCGTTTTCCGTTCAATTATAGTTTATATTTTGCTTTGTGATAAAAATTCTTCTTTCTTATACAAATATTCGTTTTGACCCACATAATATTGCCATTTTGTCTATTATTAAAAAAGAAAATAGTCCAAATAAGAGAACAAAACAAGAATATTATTAAGATATCTAGGATTTATATGCATGTAGTTGATGTGACCTCCTCTTTCTAACACATCGGAAGAAACTTGATAATATCGAAAGAATTTTTTTATATCTTAATTGAAGTTTGCCTAATTTTTTTTGCCACCATATTCCGTTATGTATTTGCAAATAAAAGGTGCTGGAAAGAAGAAAAGAATTCTCTTGCTGATATTGAAATTTTTTGAAAAAAATCTGTTATATTTTATGGAAATCACCAGTAGGCATGAGATATATAAAGAAAAGTTAGAAAACTGTGATAAAATCAGGATATCGGATATCCTACTTTTGTTTTGTGTTGTCTCTTACAATATAAAGACTATTTTTATATCCTTTTGTAAAAATCCGTTAATAATGTGTTGTGTAGCCTTTTGTTATCATTAATATTAGTTTTTTTTGTCTTGGAATATTTTAATAAAATTTAGATGAAATTTCATATCTTATTCTTCTTCTTTTTTCTTGTTTTTCTTACTAATCGAATTCCAAAAGTTTTGCTGATGATAATTTTAAGCGTCTTTTTGATTTCGTACGAATGTTACGCTATTAAATTTTATTGGTTTCCGTGTTTGGACAATTTCTTTTCTTTATGTAGTTTTGTTATTAACATTTCATATTGACAATGAATTTAATGTGTTAACGTGATGATCAACTTTCTTTGATAGTAGAATTTGCTACATTTTTTACTTACTATGAAATCAATATAAAATTTTTTAGGAAAATTTCGGTCTCTTAAAGAATTTTAAAAACGAAATTGTCAAATAATCTTAAATATTGAATTGCTATAATGCTGGCTGAAGCTAGGTCCACCAATTTTTTTAGTCCCATTTAAGGCTGCATATAACCATCTGAATATATCAACTTCACCAGCCTTATGTATATAAAGAAGCATTTCCGCATATGTATTTACCCCGGTAGGGGTTTTATATTTTTATATAAAAAATATAATACAATAACAGCATAAAACAAACAAAATTCTCCCAACAATTGTCTTGTCATTTTTAAGTGTTAAACTTGATACTCGTATTACATAAAATCAACCGTGGTGTTAAATAATTCTTAAATTAGAAGCTCTGATTCAAAGTTTGGACTCAAACCAGATTTATACAAATTGCTAACGCAACATTCAAAATTATTTTTGAATTGAATTATTTGAACTTTTTGAATTAAAGGATTATTGCTAACGCAATATTCAAAATTCTATTCATATTTGATATCATATACATAGTAAATTCATAATAATGTAGTTATTTTACTGCAAATAAATTTATAACCAAAAATTATATTTGATGACATTTAATAACAATGATATGACGATAAAATCTGAAATTTATTTTTGTTGACATTTTCGTCTATCATGGTAAATTAAATATTCAGTTTAGATTTATAATATATATGTATGTAAGCATAAAATCTCAAAATTTATGATTATTCCCCTATTTAAAATAATCATAAGAAACCTATTTTGATTATATTTGATTACAAATTTCCTTACACGTTGCATGTTCTATATATAAAAACAAAATAATGTCCTTTCTTTTTTAAAAAAATAATTCAAATGGATGAGATCTAAAAAGTCATAGAATTACTAATTTAATATTCTTTTCAAATATTATTATATCATTTGTATTAAGTGTGAGCAGTTTCATTTCCATCGGGTCTACTTTATTTGTTTGTTTTTAGAAATTTTATGAAATTTTATAGTTAACATTATTATGTGAAGCACTTATTACTTTAATATTTATTATTTATATCATACAATGCTGTAGAATAATTGATGGGGAGCAGTATATGATTTCTGATTCAAATGAATTGAAACTCACCACTAACTAATTGATGAATATGCTTTTTGACAGATGCTTGATTGATTTTGTATATAGAATGACATTATCAAGATAAAGGTTTCAAGTTTCCTGAAAAATATTGATTATTCTTTGATGGAATTGTAATAGATTATTTTACTATAAAGAAGAATCATAATAGAACGCAATTAATCGAGTTAGTTGTCAGAAACTTCAATTTTAACAATTTTCAGATTTTCCTTGTACTGTTCCAAATTATATCGCTTTTTTGCAGTGAAATGTTTATTCTTTCAAGAAAAGACGTTTTTTCATGGCAAGATACTTATAATTTCTTTATCTGGCAACTGTTATTTGGAAATATATTGTAAAAGCAACTTATTTTTTGTAAAATTTTCATAAAATTTCCTGTTTCCTTTTACAAAACTCATTAATTCTTAAAATGAATTCAATGTTCTTGTGACCTTATTATTTCACAGTCATATCTTAACAAAATTTTAATTGGCTTCATTTTTTGAGGAAAAAGCTAAAGGAATTCCAAAATTGAATGATTGAGAAGTTTGAAAGAAATTTTCCAAATTTTGAAAATCTGAATCATTTCACATGTAATTTTATATACAGATAATGGTCCGAATATAATATGTTCTCTATTTGTTCATTTTACATTTAGTTTTTATATTCAATTTTAATTGGAATTCATTTTTTTTTTAAATTTAAATTAGTGAGGATAAACAAAAATGAAAATTTTGTAAATAATTTATTTTTTAAATTTCAAATAAAATGTCAACAATATTGAGATTTTAAAATTTAATTTGGAAAAAAATATACCTTAACTTTTTTTGTTTTATTTTTTCTCAAGAATTTATAAAGACGAGAAATAAATAAAATTGTGAAAAAGGAAGAAGATTTTCCTTTAAATTTATTTAAAATTTCACTTTACGTCAAAATAGAATCTTTTAAATTAAAGATAAATTCCATTAAAAATCAAAATAAAAAAAATGTTTTCACTCTTATTCTGCGAATTAATTTTTATCAGCCATAGCTAAAAATTATGCTGATGGGATCTTTGGAGCATTTAATAGGCTCACAAATTAAAAATTTTTATGACAGCTTTTCATTATGTTTAATTTTTTTTCCATTTTTTTCATTATATAAATAACAACACTTTTATATGAAGATTTTAAAAATAAATATTAGTAAATAAATTCTTATAGCAAATGAATACAGTAGAGAAATAGTGTTTTTGATAAAACAGCTTTATACGAACTGCGGGCACACGTGTAAACAGGCCCAATAATTTACATCAAACATAGTATGTAGAATTTCTTGTTCACTTGGCGTACTACGGCAATATTGATTGCAATTAAATTACAGTTAAATATTTCGGCATTTAATTTTAATCAAATGTTTAAATATTTTTGAAAGAAGAAACTATAAAGATATGAAATGAATAGGAGAAAATAAATCGATATTAAAAAAAGTTTTAGATCAGAAAAATTTTAAAAGATTGTAATAGCTTACAAATTAAAAATTATTCAATTCAAAGAAGGCTTTTGCTAAATTTTTTTAATAAAATGGAAATGGAACAAAATGTTTTTTATATAATTTATATAATATATAACTTGAGGAGCGTAAAAACGAAAGATTTGTTGAAGCTAAAATAATTAACTAATATTGGACGTATACCGATAATACAAATAAAGTTTTCATCAACAATTACTTGAATTTACAAAAGAACTTGTGATGTAAAACAATATTTTTCAGAACAACAATTGTATGTAAGTATGAGTTTTTTCATTTAATACGCTCAATAAAAAGCGCATTTTAAGAAAATTTTCACTTAAGATGTGAACGATAATTTCCATAAATACAAACTATTTCTTATTTTATATTTATGCGAAGCAAAGAGGCAGGGGACAAACAGATTTTAAAAATAAAAATTAAATTTATATGGAGCATAATTCAGATGAACGATGCAATTTGATGCGATTCGAAAAAAAAAAGTATTAATTTTGTAGTTGGGCGGAAAATTTATTTTTACATAAAGAAAAAAAAAAATATTTTTGCTTTTTTTTGATATCTGGCCAATTTTTTAATTCTTTGATTTTTAAGAGTTTTGCGGATAATGGATCTTTTTTCATTTTTTAAAATATGCCCCCATGTGATTTTTGTTTTCTAGAGAAAATCCAAAAAGATGACGTATGAAACATTCCTTCTTTGCTGCGAACATTTTAATTGAATTGTGGCTATATTGTGATGCATGAATAAAGAATTTTTAAATGGCTTTAATTAGACTAAGGATTAATTTGATTTTTTTATGCGGAATTAAAGAATGCAAATAATTAAAATATTTCAAATTTTGTGTTTTTAGCTAAATAATGATTTCTTTTTTTGACGAAGTTAGATTAAAAATTAACTTAATATCTTATTTTGCAGATAATTTCAATCTTTGCATGCTATTGACTTTTATATAAATTATACACGTTGAATTTCAACAAATTTGCTTAAATATTTCAATCCTTTACAGCAAACTGAATTTTTCAGCAAATTAAATGTTCATATTATAAAAAATTTGAATTTAAAACAAAATATAGTGAAAAATGTTATTTCAACTTTATTAAATACATACTATAGAAACAAAAATAATTAGAAATTAAATAATTATAATGTATTTTGTTTTCTTACTGCTGACTGTTGAGAACAAGAAAATATTGTGTACATTATTAAATTAACATTATTTTTTTTACATATAAGCATAAACTTCATACATAATCCATTCATATATGTAATGAAATATCCTTGAAGATAAACAAAAATATAAAACATTTTCTATTATTATTCTAGATTATTTTTTTATATGCTTTTTACACATAAATATTGACAAACATATTGGGTATTTATCTACATACTTATATAATATTACACTTATTATTAATTTAGTTATTAAATATGATATATAGGTAGAATTTAGTTCAATATTCATATTATATTATAAAATAAAACAAATAATATGAAAAATCTTATACGCGATCTTTTGTAATTTTAGAATTTTAAATATATTTGTTTAATGTGTATGAATAATAATATGGGGCTATGGATAACTGTGTATACTCAAATGATAAATATATTATTATACTCGTATACATTTGTGTCTACATCCTAAAAATTGACGCCTTGTAGTCGTTGGAGGCTGGAAAATTTATTTTTTCGAATCATAATAAATATTGCTTTATATATGTATGTACATATATGTCATAAAGATAAACAAATAAATATACAATATTTTTTTAATCAAAGTTATTAAGGTTAAAGTATTTTAAACAGAATCAAAATTCTATATATTGAAATAGTTAAAGCTAATACTATAAAAATTAATTAAGCTAACAACTTTGATACGCTCAATTTATTTAATTTCAAGGTGTTATATGATGAACTTATATAAACGATGACTTCATATAAAAGATGACTTCAATTTTTAAAGCTAAAACCATGACATTAAAATAGCAACCAATAATGAGATAATGTTCATATATGCAATAAAATTCATATATGAAATAAGGTTTACTGCAATTTTAAAATCGAGTTTTATCATTTAGGACGTTTGGTTAGTGAAACACACTAAGAAATATATGTATTTAGAATAGGCCAAAAGGTTTTTTTTAATATTACCCTTTTAATAAAATCGCTATATCATAATGTAATTCACATATGTGTATTCAAATGTATTCATTTAAATTAAATCCAGTACTACGTACTACGTACTACATCCAATACTACGTGCGTACATAATATTATTTTGGCATAAATAAGAAAAAGGTTCCATTTATCTTCTTCCTTTTGATTGTTTTTTTTTCGGAAATTATAAGTTTTCATTCTATTTTGGTTATTTTTTTCGTATTGTTGCTTCGAGCTGAAAATATGGAGTTGTTAGTTAATAAAAAATTATTTTAGAATGCAATTTGGAGAAAAATTTAAAAAGAAATTTTATCTTTAAGAAAATTTTTCATTTTATGAAAATTATTTCCATTTTCCATTTTTATTTTAAAGGAAAATATTATTTTATATTGATATTTTGGATTTGTTTTTTACTAATAAAATTTGATTAAAAATTTTCAAAAAAATTTTATGGTCGAAAAATTTTTTGATCGCAGGATTTTTTTGAACAATTTTTTACAACCGAAATACTATAAATACGAACACAAATTTTTTTACATTAATTGAAGAAAATATTTTGAAAGAAGCGGACGTGCGGTAAATATTTTCTTTTTTTGCTTAAAAAAAATTTAAAAAATATTTTTACGATTTATTAACGAATAAATCGTGAAAATAAACATTTTTATTAAAAAAATTTGTAAATTCAAGGGATTTAATCCGCGCTTTTTAGAATTCCTTGAATTTATTAATTTTTGGGCTAAAATTTTTTCTCTTTTTCTTAATTTTCTTTGTTTTTTTAAAAAAACATTGAAAATTAGTGTGTGAAATTGTGCAAAAAAAAGAAATATAAAAATAAAAAAAAAATCTACATTTTTTATTGTTATATTTCTTTTTTTTTTCGAAATAAAATTTTCTGATTTCTGTACGACGTCCAACACAATTTTTTTTTTCTTAATGTAATGACATTTCTTTACTTACTGCGATTTTAATTTTGAACTTACTAAAACTTTATTTTTTTGACTAAACTAAAATAAATTTTTCTTCTTTTTTTTTTTTTGACAGACAAAAATGGACACATTCTTGGTAAGTGTTTTGATTTTATTTATCTTTACATTTTTCTATTATCTTTATAAAATTTTACGTCAATGCGCGTTTGAGTATCGTACTGGTGAATATTGTGTTTTTTTATATTTTTTTTATAAAGTTGTGTGTCGTTTTGTGTTTTTATGTTGTGAAAATGTGCTTAGTTTATATAGACGTGCGCGTATATTCGATCCGTTAGCTGAGATTGAAAATGGAGATCCAGAGAAGGAATATGTAACAATGGATGACGACTCTCAAGCAACCCGATTGAATATAAGGAACATAATTTTGGAAGAATACGAGCCAATTGTTCCCTGTATCGTACTCTATAAGAACACGTCATTCTATTCGGTCTCCAGCGAGGATTCGAATAGGACTTTTATCTGTACGCCTCGCAGCGATAGTTCGGTATTTTTAACGGCCTGTAGCGACACTGGAAGTAGTGATAGTTCTTCATACTACACGGCATGTGGCAGTGAGTCAAGTCTTTTGGCAACCACATTTCAAAGGTCGACAGCATATTTGGAGAGGTCGAGAAGCTACTCTAGCTTCTTTTCAATACCAAAAACCACGGCGGACATTTACGAATGGGGAAAGGAGTTTTTTGAAACGGATCGCGCATTTAGCTGGCCAAAACTAAGGGCCTGTAAATCGAGCACGTTCAGCGGATAAACGGATGTTTTTTTTAATATTTTGTATTCGCTTTGTAAATTACTGCTTTAGTTTTTGTTGCTTTGCTTATTTTATTTATATTTAAAAAAAATTAAAAAAAAAATATAAAAAAAAATTAAAAAAATTATAAAAAAAATTATTTATAGTAATAATAATAATAATAAAACAATATTTTGTGGCCTACCTCGCGGACGGTTTGGGGAGGGGTGGTTGGCCGTGGGAACTTATTATTATTATTATTACTGTTTTTTTAGTTATTGCTTTAATTATTGTTCCTTTGCTTTAAAAAAAAATAAAAAAAAAATAAATAAAAAAAATAAATAAAAAAAAAATTATTAATAGTAGTAATAATAATAATAATAAAACAATATTTTGTTGCCTCCCTCGCGTGCGGTTTGGGGAGGGGTGGTTGGCCGTGGGAACTTATTATTATTATTATCACTGTTTTTTTTAAGTTATTGCTTTAGTTATTGTTCCTTTGCTTTAAAAAAAAATTAAAAAAAAAAATTAATAAAAAAAATAAAAAAAAAAAAAATAAATAAAAAAAATAAATAAAAAAAAAATTATTAATAGTAGTAATAATAATAATAATAAAACAATATTTTGTGGCCTCCCTCGCTTGCGGTTTGGGGAGGGGTGGTTGGCCGTGGGAACTTATTATTATTATTATTACTGTTTTTTTAGTTATTGCTTTAATTATTGTTCCTTTGCTTTAAAAAAAAATTAAAAAAAAAAATTAATAAAAAAAATAAAAAAAAAAAAATAAATAAAAAAAATAAATAAAAAAAAAATTATTAATAGTAGTAATAATAATAATAAAACAATATTTTGTGGCCTCCCTCGCGTGCGGTTTGGGGAGGGGTGGTTGGCCGTGGGAACTTATTATTATTATTATTACTGTTTTTTTAGTTATTGCTTTAATTATTGTTCCTTTGCTTTAAAAAAAAATAAAAAAAAAATAAATAAAAAAAATAAATAAAAAAAAAATTATTAATAGTAGTAATAATAATAATAATAAAACAATATTTTGTTGCCTCCCTCGCGTGCGGTTTGGGGAGGGGTGGTTGGCCGTGGGAACTTATTATTATTATTATCACTGTTTTTTTTAAGTTATTGCTTTAGTTATTGTTCCTTTGCTTTAAAAAAAAATTAAAAAAAAAAATTAATAAAAAAAATAAAAAAAAAAAAAATAAATAAAAAAAATAAATAAAAAAAAAATTATTAATAGTAGTAATAATAATAATAATAAAACAATATTTTGTGGCCTCCCTCGCTTGCGGTTTGGGGAGGGGTGGTTGGCCGTGGGAACTTATTATTATTATTATTACTGTTTTTTTAGTTATTGCTTTAATTATTGTTCCTTTGCTTTAAAAAAAAATTAAAAAAAAAAATTAATAAAAAAAATAAAAAAAAAAAAATAAATAAAAAAAATAAATAAAAAAAAAATTATTAATAGTAGTAATAATAATAATAATAATAAAACAATATTTTGTGGCCTCCCTCGCGTGCGGTTTGGGGAGGGGTGGTTGGCCGTGGGAACTTATTATTATTATTATTACTGTTTTTTTAGTTATTGCTTTAATTATTGTTCCTTTGCTTTAAAAAAAAATAAAAAAAAAAATAAATAAAAAAAATAAATAAAAAAAAAATTATTAATAGTAGTAATAATAATAATAATAAAACAATATTTTGTTGCCTCCCTCGCGTGCGGTTTGGGGAGGGGTGGTTGGCCGTGGGAACTTATTATTATTATTATTATCACTGTTTTTTTTAAGTTATTGCTTTAGTTATTGTTCCTTTGCTTTAAAAAAAAATTAAAAAAAAAAATTAATAAAAAAAATAAAAAAAAAAAAATAAATAAAAAAAATAAATAAAAAAAAAATTATTAATAGTAGTAATAATAATAATAATAAAACAATATTTTGTGGCCTCCCTCGCGTGCGGTTTGGGGAGGGGTGGTTGGCCGTGGGAACTTATTATTATTATTATTACTGTTTTTTTAGTTATTGCTTTAATTATTGTTCCTTTGCTTTAAAAAAAAATTAAAAAAAAAAATTAATAAAAAAAATAAAAAAAAAAAAATAAATAAAAAAAATAAATAAAAAAAAAATTATTAATAGTAGTAATAATAATAATAATAAAACAATATTTTGTGGCCTCCCTCGCGTGCGGTTTGGGGAGGGGTATTTGGCCGTGGGAACTTATTATTATTATTATTACTGTTTTTTTTAGTTATTGCTTTAATTATTGTTCCTTTGCTTTAAAAAAAAATTAAAAAAAAAAATTAATAAAAAAAATAAAAAAAAAAAAATAAATAAAAAAAATAAATAAAAAAAAAATTATTAATAGTAGTAATAATAATAATAATAAAACAATATTTTGTGGCCTCCCTCGCGTGCGGTTTGGGGAGGGGTGGTTGGCCGTGGGAACTTATTATTATTATTATTACTGTTTTTTTAGTTATTGCTTTAATTATTGTTCCTTTGCTTTAAAAAAAAATAAAAAAAAAAATAAATAAAAAAAATAAATAAAAAAAAAATTATTAATAGTAGTAATAATAATAATAATAATAAAACAATATTTTGTGGCCTCCCTCGCGTGCGGTTTGGGGAGGGGTGGTTGGCCGTGGGAACTTATTATTATTATTATTACTGTTTTTTTAGTTATTGCTTTAATTATTGTTCCTTTGCTTTAAAAAAAAATAAAAAAAAAAATAAATAAAAAAAATAAATAAAAAAAAAATTATTAATAGTAGTAATAATAATAATAATAAAACAATATTTTGTGGCCTCCCTCGCGTGCGGTTTGGGGAGGGGTGGTTGGCCGTGGGAACTTATTATTATTATTATTACTGTTTTTTTAGTTATTGCTTTAATTATTGTTCCTTTGCTTTAAAAAAAAATTAAAAAAAAAAATTAATAAAAAAAATAAAAAAAAAAAAATAAATAAAAAAAATAAATAAAAAAAAAATTATTAATAGTAGTAATAATAATAATAATAAAACAATATTTTGTGGCCTCCCTCGCGTGCGGTTTGGGGAGGGGTGGTTGGCCGTGGGAACTTATTATTATTATTATTACTGTTTTTTTAGTTATTGCTTTAATTATTGTTCCTTTGCTTTAAAAAAAAATTAAAAAAAAAAATTAATAAAAAAAATAAAAAAAAAAAAATAAATAAAAAAAATAAATAAAAAAAAAAATTATTAATAGTAGTAATAATAATAATAATAAAACAATATTTTGTGGCCTCCCTCGCGAGCGGTTTGGGGAGGGGTGGTTGGCCGTGGGAACTTATTATTATTATTATCACTGTTTTTTTTAAGTTATCGCTTTAGTTATTGTTAATTTGCTTTAAAAAAGATAAAAAAAAATAAAAAAAAAAAAAATAAAAAATTATTAATAGTAATATTAATATTAATAATAATGAAAAAGTATTTAAGGGAAATTTTTATTATTATTACTGCTTTTTTGAATTACTTTTATTTGTGTTGCTTTTGTTATAAAAAAAGTATAAAAGTATAATAATGCTTTTATTGCAATCATAAAATGAAGATAATGAACTACTGGGGTATGTATACAATATAACTATTATGTACCTCAGCGTTTGGAAATTGAACTTTGCTCTGACCGGCTATCATTCTTTATATACTTATAATAGGTCCTTTCATAAGCACTATATATCGCGGTATAAGTAATAGTGAAAACTGCGTTCACAAATTGTGGTTTGTTTACAAATATTGGTTAATTATCATCAATGTAGTTAAATTGTTATATCTATCACGTTATGTTTTGGCAGTATTGTATTTATGAAAATCTGAAGTGAAACTTTTTAAAATGCTAATTATAATTAAATTATCAGCCGGTTATCGGATTAAATTTCGGGCGGCAGATCTAAAGTATAGGCGAAATGAGGGTCCAAAATAACTGGTCCTATAACAACTAGTGGAAACAGCAGTAGAAAAGAAGTTTTATTAGTTAAATTGTGTTAGCATCATGGATAATCAGTACACTGCAACATAAGTCTATTGACCTCAGGTATCTATTGAAAATAAATACAGGATTTCTAAAAGAGTTGTAATTTGATGTATTAAACAAAAATCGGGACGAGAATTCGCTAAAAAAGGAAATGTCTAAAAAAATTCAGTTAGGAAAGTATGTAAAAAATAGAGAACAAATAGAGAAAAGGTGTAGATGAATAATCGCAGATTAGAATTTTCGGTAATTAATACAAATATCAACATTAGATCAAAAGTTTTAAGAAATATATTTCAAGTGGATTTCAAAGACAAGAACCTTTTTTTCAGACCAGGTGTTACGTGTATCTAGGCAAGATGGAAAATTTGAACAACCTTAGAGTTCAGTAACATCTCGAGTCAGAGAATTCTTTTTCAGAATGAAATGTAAGAGTATCAAAAGTTTTCCACTAAAATTTTAAATTAATTTGTCACTATTAAATTAATTCATTGTAAATACACTCCAGCCCCATCTATCGACTTCTCTCAGAGGAGTATTTTGGCACAAATACAAAAAATATTCAAGAGATATATTTTTTCTTTAATTTTAAACAGTCCTTTTGGGAGTCTTTAAATATATTGCTTTGGTATATAACATGCTAATCAGCTATTTTATTTATGGTCTAGTACATATAATGATAATAATTTTATATACATACGGACATACTTATATTAATTTTGTTAATTTATAAGGTTTTTATTTTGAAATTTTCCATGAGTTACAAAAAAAATAAAAATTAAAAAGAATATTGTACTCAAAATATTAAAGAATCTACAGAAAAAAAGAAAACATCCTTTTTTTCCGAAACATTTAAATTATTATAAAAGCATATTCACCGATAGATATATACGAGTATGAAAATAGATTCAACTCGAAAGAATTTACCAAACATCAAGGATATCTTTTGCATATTCTGTTTTGTATGTATAGGGGAATTATCATTTTAAAAGCGGATGTGAAAAAAATATTTTTTCAAATTGAACTCTTTGAACTCAGCTCCCTAGATCTTTTTTTTATAGACTTATTTTCTGTCCATAAGGAGGGTGCGTGCATATTATATGGATATTAAATTAAAGCTTTAAATAGCCATGTTTTTTTTTTTTGCATAAGCGTGTTGAGAAATTTTCTTGTTAAATTAAAATTTTTGTTTTCTTTAAAATATTCTTTAGGAATTGAAAGCCAAACAAAACATTTAAAAAAAAAACAGATTTGAACAACCCAATTTTACGAGTCATAAATTAGAAAAAAGAATTTAATTGAATGAAAATTAAATTCCAAATATACATAGAATTCATGGATCCATAAAGGAGTTGGGCTTATATTGTCATATTGTTATTTTTATTAATCCTTTAAGAGTATTTGTAATTTAGCAAAAAATCAGAAAAGAATGTTGTAGATTTAATATAGATTAAATTAAGCAAAAAATTTTAAACCATAATTAAGTGAATTTAAATTATATATGTGAATGTTATTATAGATCGAAATTATATGGGTATTTATCATGCCATTATTTTTATAATCATGCGAAATCTTAATGGGAGTTACTATTAAAAATTCCACAAATTTTTAGATAGTGTTTAAATTAATAACTTATTTGTCAAACTTATAAAATAATACTTCATATATCAGATTAACTGTAACTTAGATTTGAGAATATCGTCCAATATATTGTAAAATAGTCAAAGATAACAAAAACATCAACCCTTTCAGGGTATATACGAAACTAAACGAAATTTCATGAAAAGAGGCATTTGTGAACGATGTTTTGTTACTATAGCTATAATTTCTTTTTTATATTGGTAAAGGGCTCAATTTCTATGAATTTTCTATGAATTTATGTATACATTTATATGAAAAGTAATTAAAATATGGAAATTGTTCATCAGACATTATAATTTTCTGTATTTGATATTAAAAGACTTTGTATATTCGAAATTCACATTTAAGAGGTTAAAGAGTAAAATCAATTAATTTTTGTTTTTAATTAGGATTTCAATTTGTTTCGTTTCATGTTCACTTAATCCTTAATTGTTCTTTAAAGTAATGGAAAATAATAACAAAAGAAAATTTTCGTTTGTCGGAGAACTTAATGTTTTAATTACTAAAGTTAAATAACAAATTAGTGAATTTATATTGTACAATAGGAATAGAATACTAAGTATATACATAGATATTTGAAATAAAAATATAAAACAGTAAAAGTAAGAACAGGAGCAGTTTTTTCTTGAAATAAAATTCTTAATTTTCTTTTCATATTTTTAAAAATTAATAATTTACAAGCATAAATATTGCTTTAAAACATGAAATTTCTTAATTGGTCCGAAAATATATAATCAAGATACTGTATTACCTTTTTACACGCCCTTGCATATTATATTAAATAATTTGTGATTGTTATTAAACGTCAAACTTATTTCTTAATTATAATATAATATTCATTTATTATTGTAATTGCAAGTAATAGGAGTTTGAATCAAATCAGATTATTAATAATTTTAATATAAATTTGAATTATGACAAACACTTCAAAAAATTTTCATGTTGAATTACTGCAATAATTGAAATTTATTGCATTTAAAAATTTAATAATAAGATTAAAAAATATATGTTTAAAAGATAGTAATTAAAAATTTTTATTGCAAATTTTTTCTACTTTTTAGGAGCAATATTGTTTCATGCTTGATCAGTAACACAAGGTAAATTTCATTCACATGCCAAGTGATTTTATGTTTGATGAATTAATAAAAATTGGGAAAATTTAATAAAAGTAATAAAAATAGTCTCTAAGTTTGTATCCTGATGGAAATCGGATTATCTTACGACTATCCATTCCAAAGGTATGAATTTTAAATTTAAAAATCTAAAATATTTTATTTAAATTAAGTTTATATTTCAAATTTAATTTATGTCTTAAAATCCAATTTAATAATAATTTATGTACTTAAATTAAATGCATGCTAGGAGATTTCAAAACAACTTGAATTGTTTTGTTAAAAATGAATATTGAAATTGAGATCTTGACACAGTAAAGTGCTGATAATTATACTCCATTAGGTTTTTTCATAGTGGTATAAAATATGATAAAAATGTAACATAGTTGCAAAATGGTCCTAACGTGGATTCAGTTTTGCTCAAAAAATCGATAATTTATGAAATTCGCCTAAACAACAATACAACAACAAACGTCAACCCCATGGCCTAAATAATTTATTAGGGGAATATATTTAAAGCATTTAAGAGTAAAAAGTAATTAAAATATAATTTTTTTGTAATAATATTTTATAACACTTCTCTTCTATTTCAATAAATCAAAGGAATTGTTTAAAATTTAATTTAGAATTTATAAAATTTTTCCCATCCCAGATTTTCAAGTACATGGAATCGACGTTGTATTAAAAACGCTTTTCTTATAAAATATTTTTTTACATTTTGAATTTAGATTTTAGTACAATATTTAAGAAATTTTCTAAAATCAGAATTTTAAGTAAAAAAGTTTTATAAGATCTTTATTATAACGATTATTTAAGAGTTTTATTATTATTAAAGTGTAATAAATTTTTAAAAAGCAAAAAAATTCTATTGAGAAATTTAAAATCCATAACGCATCAATGCATTTTAGTTGAAGTTAAAAAATTTTAAAAAATTCAATAGTCATAGAATATTCTAGTCGCATACAAAATGAATATGTGTGTGCATTAAATTTCAAGTTGTTACCATTTAAAAAGTTTATATATAAAACATCTATAACGAATACATAAGGGTATGAGAACATCATGGTTTTTATTGTTTGATATAAGTACTTTGAGAAAATAAAATTAAAAATTAATTTTATTTTTTACTTTTTCATTTAAAATAGGCAAAAAAAAAACAAGACGTAAAAGAAAAAACTTTTATGCCAAAGTCATTTTTATTCTCGATTGATAAAATTTCCTGTTATTTAAAATGAAATTCTGCATCACTATACCATATTCACATAATGTGCATACATACGAAATGAAATGAGAATATTTTAAGCACAGGAGGGAAAAGAAAAAAAAATGCTAGATCAATTTCAAACTTTGTATGATTTTACAATACACAATAATCAGGCAACATATATATCATTCTGCTCCCATATATAATCACATTAAAAATAGAAAAGAAATTTTTTTCAAATAGAATATGACTAGTCAATGGATGTATGACTCAAAAAGGAGAACTCTGAATAAGAAAGGATATTGATCTATATAAGAATAACAAAAAATGGAAACAAAAATAAAAATAAAATTAAAATTCTAGAAATAAAAACCTAAGGAGACATTAAAGGGGAATTGAACTTGTATTTTATACTGATATGTTTTCAAACACATATTTACATAAACATATGTGTGAACGTGTATATTTGAGTGTGTCTTTATTTTATTGAACAATTCCCTAGAAAAATAAATATTCTTCATAATATTATATGTTGTAAGGGTCACGGCTCACGATTTTTATATGAAAGAGTATAAGAAAATTTATACTTCTTTTTTTTTTTGTTGTATAGAAAATGTTAAGTAATTTTAATGAAATGATCAATAAAGAGTTACGAGTATAATAGTAAAATAAAAATAAGAGTAAATGGTCAAACACTATATGTATAAGGATATCGATATCGAATTCAAATTTCAAAAGAAACGAACGTCAGGTCGAAGGGTAGTTTAAAACTATTGTATTAGGGCACACCAGATTGCAATATGGAGAATAAACACGATTAATTATAATAGCTTTGTTCGTTTACAAAAAATTTACGTAAATTCATTCAAGACAAAAAATAATTCTTTTATTCGGAGAAATTGTGTCTGACTTAAATATGGGTACTCAAGAGAAAATAGAGAGAAATTAGTCACCACAACTTACAAATATTGTAGGTGGCTCTCCATTTTTGAAATTTGTACAAATAAATTTTTTATTTCTGAAATTATTTGGCAAAAATTTGTTGATGTTTATTTTCCGTTGCTCATTTGCCTAAATTTTTGAATTATTCTTTGCAAATATAAAAAAATGTTCGCCTCTCTTGCGATTAGAAATTTAAATTATTTCTCCTCTAATAATTCTCTTGAATTTTGAACTGTTTAATTAAATGATTTTCGTAGAACAATTCAATTTCAAGTTGCTGTAAAGAGAATATTGTATTAAGCTATTTTGGCAAAGTGTGATAAAAATAAAGGAAAATGGTGTACATACATAATGTGAAGACTATGTTAATTGCTATTTATTATAACTTGGTAAATAGATTGAAATTAAAATACAATTTGGAATCACATTGAAATGGCTGTCTGTGATACCCTTACATAATGTGGGTACAAAAAAATATCACTCATTATTGTGAATTATTTGTAAAAAATTCTTGTATAATATCAGAACGTGATGACTGATATAAATCGTTTTACTTATTTAAAATCGATATTTTACTATTATTTATGATTGCAGTAAACATAAACAAAACAACTAAAAATACATACATATATAATTTTTTATTATTTCTTTCTTATTTAAATTTAAAAGGATTTTGAAATTTTCGAGTTGATTACAATTTGTATGCATGTTATTTGTATACATAATATTTTATTAAATTATTTCATTTCGTTTTAGCATTCATTTCGATTTATTTCTCATAAATTTTGTAACACTTATACTTACTATATGCTTTAAATTGGATAAAATATATTTTGAATCAAAATAAATGAGTGTTCATTTATAAAAATACAAAAAGAAACAGGATAGTTTGCAATTTTATTTCATTCATGCATTATTGTATTAAGTAATTTTTATAATTTATTAAGGTATACGGTTAGGTAATAGGTGAATAGCCACGAGGATGTGTGTATCAAATTTCTTATTATAATTAAAATGAATTGGAAAATTTCATGAGTTTCTTCTTGTGTTTCTTGTATACCTAGTATTTTTTTTTTGTGTAATTTAAAGGATAATGAAACTAGCACATAATAATTAATCTATTGTGATTTAATTTGATTATAACAAAAGAGTAAGGAGAAAAATGAAAATATGGTAGTGAATAATATAAATAATTAAAATAAATGATATTTGCGGTAACACTTATATAAGGCAACATAATAGAGTCAATCTAATAAAATATTGTGACATGTAAAAATTTTGAGCTATAAGTAATGGTTTTCCAATATTTTTTATTTTAAAATATTTATAGTATTATGGAGCTAAGAAAATATGTAAACAAACTCTGCAATAGGTTTGTGCGTAACAGTGCAATAGGTTTTTCATCTTACAAAGTTGTCCATAATTATGCACTTTATTATATATGAAAATAGTAACCAATGTGCACAACAGTTGCCAATATTTTTATATATGATGCACCGGTGTAAAATTTTTGCACTGATCTACAACTAAAATGCACGAACTGTTAAATACGGTAATAGTAAATTATTTACAAATATTTTGTAGTGTTTGTAAAAGATATGAAAATTTGAAATTGGCGAAACTTGCATATATATATAAATTTCGCTCTTATTAAATTTTTGAACTCATTTGTTCTCGACTGTTATCTATTATAAATGATACCTTTGTTTTGTCATAATTTTTGGTCGTTTATAACGATATATTCATAATTTTATTGTAATATCTTTTATTGTAATATAAATGATACCTTTGTTTTGTCATAATTTTTGGTCGTTTATAACGATATATTCATAATTTTATTGTAATATCTTCAGTAATACAAATAAGCACTTTATTTTGAATAAATATTATGATTATATCCCATATTTAAAGTCCAAATTCTCCAAGTGTTCTTAAATCAAATATCGTTCAGCTTTCAATTCATTAGAAAATCAGTTCTATATTAGCGTATCACACATAACCTAAAAATATATCATTAATTTTGTATAATTAAATAGTTAGATTATTTTACTACATAACCAAATTAAATCAGTTAAACAATATGATTGTGTTATTACAATCAATTGCAGTTTCTATGACTTAATTATCAAATTTCAATTCAAAATATAAAAAAAAAAATTTAAATTTATCAAATTAAATATTATTATATAATAATTGAGTTTGAAGCTCTACATCATATGATAAAGGGCAAATCACATATCTGCAACTATAACTATATAAACACAAATGCATATGAATATTTTAATCAAACTGGATTTCTAGTACTATACTGTATTTTTAAAGTCAAAAAGAAATCATTGTCCTTATCAATTTAAATTTATAAGCGTGTAAATGGTAATCTATTTAGAGTATTTAGAGTATTTTTATGCATGATAAATTTTTCCTTATTTTCTTGCTGTTCTCTTGTTCTTGCTGTTTTTTCTTATTTTTTTTTATAATTTAGCAGTAATACAAATTCTAAGATGCTGAATTACATTATGTACATAGATATTGTATATATGTATATAAATGAGCGTTGACTTCATTTTATTTCGATAAGAAAAAATTACAGAAAATGAAATGGTCCGAAAATTATTTATGACTATATGTACATAGAAATTTTAAAGTATAAATTCAAATCAGATGAATTTTATTCATACGTAAGTGAGTGCAATCATTATGAAAGTCAAATGTGTTATATTAGAAGTGGATATTATTATTCTAGTACATAGATTACTCTTTATACAAGTTAATTTAGATTTTAAAATTTTCTGTTTACATAGAACATTTCTTGTCTTCTTTGAATGCAAAATGGTTAAAAATGTTCATCGTTTTATTAACTAGATTTTATTATCCCTCTGAAAATTAGCAAAAATGTAAATTCGGCTCCACCTGCTGACACCTGAGTTTTACCAACTGCTGACACCTGATTTCTTCAAAAATTTAGGTGACTTGCTAAAATTTTGGGAAAATTCAAAATTAACAAATACATAGTATCGGTTCGTAGCAACGATTCGGGAGACTGACGGCGCAGAAAAATGCAATTATATCGAATGCTTGACTAGCGAAATTTGGAGACTTTACATAATTTTCCTTGTAAAAATATAATGCATTAAATAAGAAGCCCAATTTCTTTTTTCAATTTGATAGGAATCGACCGAGTATAGCTCTCATATTATGTTTTAATTTCCTTCCTGTATATTGTGCTGATAGCTGAATTGAAATTATCATGAATATTTGAAATTGTAGAATTATATACTTGTACAACAATATTTTTCATGTTTCGCTGAATTTCGTAAAAATTTGATTTTCCAAATTATCGTATTTTTGTTTAAGGCATCGTGTTTGAATTCGTTCTGAACACCAATCGAATTCAATTCGGCAACTATTATGGTCCAATTTTTTATTTGAATTGCACTGTAAATAAATTTCATTGAACTGAAAACTTTATTTAAATGTGAAATATTTTAAATGAGTAATCTAAGTTTCAAGCTGTACTTTTCGTTCTTAATATTATGTTATTATTTTTTGTGTTTCAAAGAATTATGCGAATAAAAAAATGTTGAAAATATTATTATAATTATTTTTCGTTTGTAACGTAAACCATTTATTATAAGTTTTGAAGAAAATTTTTTTAAAAGGGTTCTTTCCAAAAACTGATGATATTTTCATTGTAGTATTCTTCTAACACATACATAGAACAAAAAATTAATTGAAGGTAAGAATACAACTTTAAACAGCAAATTTTTAAGTTAAATTCGGAAATGATTCTGAAATCTTAAAAATTTGCGTTATAATTAATTTAATTTGCAGAATTAATTTTGTTAATCGTAAAATTTGCAGGTAAAGGAAATCAAATAATCAATGATGGACAATGATGGAATTGGTAAAAAAATGTATAAAAATGAAGAGAACTTTCAAATTTCCGAATTCCAAAAATTGCAACATTGCTATCCGATAGCTCTATTTCTTCACAAAACAATATCAAAACATTATTCTAGTATCAATGTAAAATAGAAGAAAAAAATTAGTTGAATGCACTGCTGTAAACTAAATAGTAAAAAATTTTTGATAATTTTTAAGTATAAAATTTTTATATTTTAATTTCTTTCTATCAGTTAGTTTATAAAATTTGTTAGAATAAGTACAACTGCGCGGTGTAGTACATAAACAAGGAAAAAAATATTTTATAAAAACCTTTTAGAATGGCAAAATTATTAATTTTTCAATTAATTTTAATTAATTTAACAATAGTTCATATAAATCAAATGATTTTAGCTACAGAAATTTCAGTAAATGAAGATATCGATTTAAAATCTCATAGCGTACCAACACTTATAATTTCGGAAGATGCAGTTAATATTACTGAACAGCCGGTTGTTACTCAGACCACTCAAACTAAAAAACCAGTAACGAGTAGAAAACCTCCATTTCAACCTGTTCAGAGTAAGTTTTGTTTTTTTGAATTTATTTTTGTGTATATTGGAATTTTAGTAAATTTTATTTTAACCAATGTAATAATATATTTCAGATATTTCTCGGGAAGAGAAAATTATTGTAAGAAAATTATCTACAAAAAGAATGATAAAACCTACTGCTCCTGGTATGTAAAATTTTAAATTGTTATTATTACTAATTATGTAATATCAATTAATTTTAAAATTGTGTATAACAATAATAAATTACTTTTTTGCTTGGCTTTCATATTGGGCATCTATCAAAATGCAGATCTAATATCAATTATATGTTGTCTAATATCAATTTGATTTATTCAGCAATACAATTTCAATCGCTGAATAAATCAAATCGACTTTAGATCTGCATTTTCATAGACACCCATTGAGAGCTTGTTTAAAGCGATCTTAGCATATTGCCAATAATATTAAACATATTGCAGTTCTAAGCTTTCATATTAATATAAAATTAAAAAATATTTTTCAGCTAAAATTACATGTCATTCAGGAATGCATGATTGGTGCGATAAAGGATGTAAATTGAATGGTCGAAGTTCAGGAAAATGTACTCATGAGAGGAAACCATATTTTTGCTTGTGCTCCTAAAATTTTTTATTTATATGAAGTATCTACATATTATGTGGAAGTTATAAAAATTTAAAATCTGTTGAAAATTCTAACTTGTTATTTAAGTTAATAAACTATCGCACAAGATAAGTATATTAAGAACTTAATATAATCGTTATTGTAATTTTTTGAATACATAGTAAAATATTAGTATTTTTAAATAAATTGTAAAAATATTTTTTCATAATGAGTTATGCACTGCAATAAACATAAATATTTTTATATGTACTTTTACATATGGTGTAAGCGTTTTTTATGAGTTTTATAATTATTTATCGTGAAAACAAATAGTAGGGTAATTCACAGTGACATACCGATTCAGTAAAAAAATTAACATTGCAAAGTATGTGTTCTTATTGTGCTTCCGAGAAAATATTTTGTAATCTGAGTGTTTGAGAAAAATTATTTTTGTTTCGATTATTGCTTATCTCTTTATTTTCATGAAGTTCGAAAAGTTATA
Organism: Condylostylus longicornis; assembly: GCF_029603195.1. Lineage (NCBI taxonomy): Eukaryota > Metazoa > Arthropoda > Insecta > Diptera > Dolichopodidae > Condylostylus > Condylostylus longicornis. The sequence continues at coordinate 7,268,479 of NW_026577982.1, forward strand.
GACAATGTAAAGGTAGGCAAATTCTTATATCTGAAAACAATTTGTATATGGTAATGTACCTAGAATTCGAAACCTCTGAATTCTTTGGCGGTATTCAAAACTTGAAAATCCCATATAAAAATCTGTTATAAATCAATTAATTTATATATTCTGTGTACACTTTCCGCAAAATATGATCAAATTAATTTTATTTGCATTCCAATAAATTAGTTTTCTTTCAAAATTACCTCACTTTAAATTTATGCGTGTGCGAATGTGTATAAATACTATTATTTATGTAAGATTTTTAAAATATAAACTTGAAAATATTTTGCAAATAATTGTATTTCGTTTATTTTACAAAAAATATTTTGTAAAAAGAAAAATTTTAATAAACAAAATTTTCTAATAAAAATTTATAAAATAAACATTTAAACTGAAATAAAATTTTTGAGTAATTTCTCAACTAAAAATTTAAAAATAATCATAAATAAGTATAAGAAGATTAATAAATTTTTGAGGAACAATTTTAACACTTCAAATGTAAAATAACAGTAGTGGTTCTTAGCCGGTACGAATACTAAAAAATCCTGTAAAATTCTCGTTTTGATATTGTCTTAAAAAACTATTTCCTCTTGAAAACATTAATATTGCCAAAATTTTAGATACGCAAAGAAAAGAAGTAAAAGGTGAAATTTATTACGTTAGAAGTGTAAGAATCGAAAAATTCTATTTCCTTGCGACTTTTCATTGATATTTCATATTTTTAACAATGACAAGACGGAGAAAATTTTTTTTTAAATTGGAAAAGAAACAAAAGTAGCAAATAAAAAAGAAAACGTCATCGATTTCAAAGCAAAATACCGAAATGCTTTATTTTTTTCTTTTTGAAATTGTGGTAATTCTTTTACAAAATTTAAGGTGCTATGCATGAATTTTATAATTAATGTTGTGTATATAAATTGAAAAATGTTTTTTGGGATAAAAAATATGAATAAATTTTCTATTTTTAAATTTCCCAGGGAGTTTCCAGTATTTTTCATTTCATTAATAATATTTTCAAATAACAAAACTATATCGTGCCCATGAACAAATATTGTGTGTTTCTGTATATGTAGCCTCATCATTTATGATGGTATTTAAAAATGAAAACTCATTGGTGATTAATATTATCTATTTTATGGTATAGTATAAAAGTGTCTGGACTTTTCAAAATAAACAATAATTGTGGTAATTTGTCTAATTTGTTATTGTAAATGTTTTGATATCTGTCAAAATGTTGATAGATATAAAGTGTAACAGTTTGAACTGAAAAAAAAAAGAATAAAATATTGAAAAAATATGAGAAAAAAAAATTGTATTAATTGAAATTTTGTTAAAATTCTATTGCAATGTTGATTTTTTAACAATAATGAGTTGACTGTGAATACGAGTTGCGTTGAATTTAGTGTTAATTTTCAATATGAGTGATATTATGGTATACAGAACATTTTTACGTATAAAGCTAAAACTAAGTATTATAACTTTAATATGCTTAACAGTAGAAACGGTAAAATTGTAGTCTTAAGTATAGGCAGTGTAATTAAGAAATTCTTTTCTTAGAGTAGCTGAGTTGCTCAGATAAGTATTCCTCAATTGGAAATGCATTAAGGATTATCTGCTTTTTCGAAATAGGTTTAATAATTCACTATAGATTAAGCAATTGGGTTTAGATTTTACTTCTAATTTGATTGCATTGGTTAAAGTTGACTTCTATCATGCTTCGATTTCTTTTTCATATATTGATGGTCAACCTATGTATGGAGGCTGCCCTTTCTTATCGGTTTGATTTTGAAAGGACTAATTTAAAATTGTTGAATGATTTCTGACCTTCTACGGCTTTCTAAAGATTGGAAAAGTTGGGTAATTTAAAAAAAAAAAACAAATTTTCAAACAAATTTTTTGGCACAAATATCCTACTTTTAAAGGCACTAGTGATTACAGCAACTTTCATCTTGCGTGTAATAATTTTAAGTTAGCATAAAAAGAACACTATAATATTTCTATTTTCAGAATTACAGACAACGTTATTCATATTCCTACAAGTTTTTTCAAATTTATTTGTCATAACAGGAAATGTTACGGCTATATTACGCCACTTTTTGGCAGAATCGTTCTCTTCTATTTTATTTTAATTTTAAATCTTTTATTTTAATTCTACTAGGTGGATGAGTTTTTCATTTATCTGTTATATTTTTATTATAATTTGAAACAAGTTGAAAACGAATCGTGGGAAACATTATTATCTCAAAAATTTTAAAAGTTACTTAATTTGACAAACTTTTTATCTTAAAAATTTAAGAATATTTGTTTTTACAATTTCCATGCTTTTAAATCCAACATTATTTTTATCTATTCATCAACAAGTTTAACAAAAATTTTTTTTGTGTTCATAAGTTTTATTTTATACGAATTTTTTTCTCCACGAGATCTCAAATATCCTCAGTTTAAGAAAATTTCCATTTTAACTTAATTACAAAGTAGCGGAAAAAAAGTATTATTGAAAAAACGCATAAAAAAATTCATTGCGATTTACAAATTTAACAAAGTGTAGGTTATTTTATCAGCGAAATTTTTTTTATTAAAATTTTGCCACACTTACAAACAAAAACGTCTATACTTTAAAGAAAAACTCTTTGTAATTTTATATTATGCCTATTATTTCAGATTTTCTTTTAAATTTTTGGATATATTTTAGCTTTAAAATACAAACTTTGAATAAATCCTAATTTTTTTTTATTTTTTCTTGCTTTTTCTTTGAAAATTGAGGCGCCAAAGTTAACAAAACTTTTCTGTATGTATATTTGTATTTAAGTACATACTTTTTAAAAATATACAATTTGTACTCCAATATAAAATGAATAAGCCAAGATATAGACAATATTTATGAAAAAAAGCGCCTTGAAATATGTAAATCCATTGGGTATTATTAAGAACTCACCACAAAAGTGAAAAAAAGCAATAACGCTCTCTTTTTCCGTATATTTTAACATTTTTCTGTTATATTTTTTAATGTCGATAATAAAAAAGTTAACAACCACATTGAATTCCCACAAAAAGGTTTAACAAAACTCTTCTGTATATAATAAGTTGAAGAAATTTTTAATGAAAATTAAATAATACAAAGGTTCCCATTTCAACTTTTATAAGAAGAATTTTAAAGCCTATAAAAAGTATACGATTTCTTCTTTGTTTTTAGATAGAGTAGAGGAGAGAGAAAGAGATGGAGTTGGCCAAAATTTCTTGCTTATTTTCGCGGCAAAATAAATTCATCAAAGAATATTCTTATAAAATATTTTGTAGCTAATATAAATAAATATTATAATAATTTTATATTTTTATATTTTTTATGTAAATATTAAATATTATACAAAATGATGTTATAATAACTTTTATTACTTTGAAAATAAATAACACAAAATTAAATTGATATTATAAAATTACTGTAATAAATATTTATGTCTTTACTTTTATGTACGTTTGCTTGTTTGTTGAATAGATTTTGGGTTTTATTAATTATTCAAATCAAAGAGGTTTCTCATCATATACTTATTACTATAGGTGCAACTTCGAAGGATTCTCATTGACGTTAAATAATGTCTATATAGTACTTTTAGCGGTATATTTGGAACATTTCTGGTTTATTGTTTTTCTCCTGATATAAATTTTTCGTTTATTGAACCATATGTAAGGGCAGAAATATCATAGCCTCGCGGTATGTTGTTATATATAAACAGTGTTTATTCGAATACGATCCAATTCACTGCCTTTGTCACATTTTGATGATGAATATAAGCAGCCCAAAGAACTATTAGGACTGTCTGAGTTCAACTTTTAGTCTGTTTTAGTTAAGGCACCTAGCGTAGTGTTGTCTTTAGTAAAATTTTAATAGATGATGTAATGGTAATCTGACAGTGTCTTTTAAACTAAAGTACATAAATGTATGTTTTTCGGAATCACTGAAAATTTAAAATCTATAAAAACATTCACTTTAAACAAAACATTTTCTTGACATTTTCAAATTTCCATTTCCGATGATATTTTAAGATTTTCTCATTATAAATCAAGGTTCAATATACTCCGAACTATAAATGTTTCGGATCTATTTTAGAAATCATGGCAGATTTTACATTTATACAGAATTTGCATCTGTTAATAAATTTAACTTCAAGGCCGTTTAATTTTATTTTTAATCAAATTTTATTTTACACGAATTAAATTAAATAAAATTGATTTGAAATTTTTTTAAACAGTTTTATGTAAACATTTTATTCAACAGAAAATACAAGGAAAAAAAATCTAAGTTTAAAAAATAAATTTAGAATAAAAAATGAAAATTAATCTTTTTTATAACAGAAAAAGAAAACAAAAAAAAAAACTCCATATAAAAAGCAGAAAACATCCTAACATGTGATTTCCATTTTTCAGTTTTTTCTTAAGAGTTCCTAAATTGAGTGCTACCGTGTTCTTAAATTTGTATTGCAGTATATAAATGGAACAAATTCGCATATCATATTCATATCAAAATTATGAATTTTATTTGACATACATAGGTAGGTGAACCAAGTGAACGAATGCAAAAGTAAAAAAGAAATTGCAAATTTTTTCCCTTTCTAACTAGACTTAAAGAAGTAACCTTCTGTTCTTCTGCAACGAACTTAAAAAAAAGTTTTGGAAATTCTCTAGTTTTTTTATCTTGTCATCAGTAAGCTAAATTATTTTTGCTCATCTCAGGATTCTTTTTAGATCCCAGTTTAAGATTGCTTTTTAATAAAATCATTACGGACAGCAACGTCATATTTTACTCTACGTTAAAGAATTTAACCAATTGAATCTCATATTATGGGTGCATGGTGTTGTAGTATTCAAATACTAGAAAATTAACGTTAAACCATAAAAGTGTGACTATAAATCCCCTGTAAAATGAAATGTTTTTAAATATTCATAACGGCAACACTTTTTTTTGGTACATTATGAATATTTCTTTTCATTTCGGATATTTTTGTAGTGTTTTCATGATCGTGACCATATAAAAAAATTTATTGGTGTTTTTTTCTCATATGTCTTTTTTCATATTGTGTTATACACACATATGTGTACCTTGAGATGTGCGATCTAAACTCGTAGTTGTATATAGTGTGTGTTTGCACGTAAAAAATTGAAAACAATTTTCATTTACTTCTAAATATTTAGAAATTTTTGAATAATTTTCAATTTACAAAAAAAATATTTTTATGTTTTTCCTCATTTTTGTTTTTATTTTAATATACAAAAATTTGTGAAAATTAACACAGAAAATATTAAATAAAAAAAAAAGGGAAAAATTAGAGAAAAAAAAAAACAAAATTTTAAAGATTTTGTAGTAAAAGAAAATTTTTATCCAAACACTAATTAATTTTTTTGACACTTTTTTTCTATTTAAATTTTTTTTTTCTTAATTTCCATGTATAATGACGTCACAAACGAAAATGATATAGTGAATGTAAAATGAAATTATGCTTATAATAAAGTAGAGTTTTTTATTATTTCGAAAAAATTATGCAACCCATTGAGCGTATCCATATACAGATGGATAAACGACACTAGAGAAATTTATGAGTCACAAATGCACAATTCGAAATCTGAAGAGGATTTGATTTTGAAAGCGAAAAATTAAATTTAATTCATAAATATTATGAATTAAAAAATGAAAATTATGCCATAGTATTTTTGTTAATAAATAAAAACTACAATATTTTATTACGTAAATAAATGCATTCTAAATGTCAAAAAAATTTAATGACGTCATAATTTTTGAAATTATTTCCAGATATTTTAATTTTATAAATAGAAAACATAAAGAAACTGCTTTTGATATTCTGATTTTGAATACGCTTAGTGCCCTGCCTGCAAAAAAATTGTAAATTCTGCATTTGTCATTTGTGACAATTTATGTCAGTTTTTGATTTCAATGATTTTTAGACAGGCGTGAACGAATTACTACTAAAATATGTGCATTTTATATAATTTTGTTAAAAAATGTCCTATTAAAAAATTTGAAGTTCAATTGTAAAAAACGAACTTAAATTACTGGTAATAAAATAATGTTAACTAAAAAGTTTCTTCATTATAAATTTCAATATATGAAAATGTCAAATTTATGTCAAAGTAGTTTTATATATGCATACCGACATCAATAAAAACATAAAGAAAAATGATTATATTTAAATAAATTTTTCTATGTGAGTTATAAAAAACAAGACAAGGCGGGGGTTGTGCCGCACCTACTCAAAGAAAAATTAGAAAGCAAATAAAAAAAAATACAATTTACAGTTAATAAAATTTTCAGAGATTTTTCAAAACAAAATTAAACAATTTTTTAATAATTCCTCATTTTTATACCATCTACTTTTTACAATCTTATAAAAATAAGCAATTTAATATGATAATATGTGATAAAAATTTAAAATGTAGATGTGTGTATTAATTTATTATTTCTGTTAAATGTATACCATTCCCGACTATAACATTTTTTGTTATTTAGAAGTTGTTTAACATGAAGGAAGTTTTTTATATAAATCTAAGTGAAATCTAGTGAAACTGAACGAAAAGGAGGATTATTAAGTGACAATATTATTAAATGTTTTCAAGACTTTCATAAATTAACGGGAAAACTGCAGCGAAAAGGGAAAATAAAATAAACCGATTCAAATTAAGAGCTTGATCGTCTATCTCGTCATTTTACTCCGTAAGTAAGAGTAACTATTGTATGTTTGATAATGTATTTTTCGATTGAAAAGAATTATTTAGTATTGCGTATCTCGTTTTTTTCTAAAATGTATACAAAATTTATTCACTTTGCTTTTGAAAGTGAGAAATTCAGACGATAATTTGAGAAAAAATGTAAAAATCGAATTGAAAAAATGGTTAATCTTATTTGAATAATTAAATATCCATTAGAAAAACCGAGAATTCTGATTTGAAAGTGAATAAAAAGTGAGACGAAAAAGCGAGATACACGATAAGGCTGCGTAAATATTAAGGATTCGACGTTTATTTTCGATAAGAAAATTTGAATTTATCTACTGGAAAAATTTTTCTTAGTACTCTTGTTACCTATACTAATAGTCTGTTGTACTTGGGTATAAGAAAGGCATTGTTCTGAACAATAAAACAAATGCTTAAACTATACAAATGGTATGAATCAGGTTTATATGGCTGCCGTTCTTAGTTTGCTTAAATTCTTCGATTATTTTTTAATTAAAATTAAGAAAGAGTTCCTAATTTGTTTGGCAATTTCTTTTAATTCTCAAAAATAACACTTTAATGATTATTTTGCCTTATTATATACAAGTTTATTTTATCCTTAGTCTGTGACGGCGAAAACAAAATGAAATTTAATACAAATACTCTCAGTTAATTAATAAGCGTAAATTGAATTTTAAGGGAAGGGTGACGAACAGCTTTGTTATACACATTGCGTAAACTATTAAATTGTCGTATGATTTTAAATTTTTAACGATTTGTATGACTAATAGGTAAATAAAGCGATAAAAAAAACTTTTTTTAATAGTTTTTTTTTTTTAATATTAAAATATAACTAAGGAAAATTTATATTTAATTTACCAGATTGCTTTTTTTTTGTTTAAAAAATTAAGTAAATTATAAAAGAAACACAAACTACGTATATACAAGGCAATAAATTAAAAAAATTGCCTATTAAATCAAGGTGATATTCTTAATTACCATCCAGCTAGTTGTAAATTTCCTCCTTTATTTTATTCGCATAATATTAAAAAGCAAATTAAATAAAAATGTTGTATTTTTTTATTTTATTTTAGAATAAAATATAGAAGTGTAATAGAAAAATTATTATACAATTTTATGATATTGAAGGTTTTTGATTGCGAGAGACGAAAAACGAAACCTGAGGTAAAAAAAAAATATTTTTTTTTGCAATTTTTTTTTGGGGGGAAAATTAATAAAGTTTTATTTTATATAACAATAAAATAAAAAAAAAAGATACGTTTTTATGATATGATTATGGAGGCTATAAAAAGTAAAAATGGGCAATAATTTGGTTTTAATATTACAATTTTTATTTAAATATAAATGCTTTGTTTTTTATTAAAGTGCTTTTTAAACAAAATCACACCATAACAATAGAATTTTGAATTTAGGTATTATAGAATTTCGAAATTAGGTCTATATTGTTTTAAGAATTTTTGGATAAATATCTACAGTACAATTAAATGTAAAATAATAATTATTATTTTTTAAAGAATTTGGTTAGATTAGATTAGGTTAGATTTAGTACTAGTCAATGCTTCACAAAAGCAAAAAATCTACACAAATCGTCTACCTAGATCGTCCCAATTTGTGGAAATGGTACTGTAATCCTGTTTCTATTCATGCCCACAAACATGCCTTCATATGACAACTCGACAGTTTATAGAAAGCCATAATCGCTCCCGACTTTGCAAGAGCATTCGCCTTTTCGTTGCCATAAATACCCTCAAGTGCCGAAATCCGGGATAGAACAGGATCGCTTTCCTATCATGGGTTCCGGCTATTCGAAAATATATGTACAGCAATCCCTCCTATAACGTAATTTTTGGGACCGAAAAATTTTTATGTTAAGTGAAATTACATTATAGGAGGTATAGTTATAAAACTAATATGACTAATATGTATGTACATACATATGTATGTAGGTACTTGATATTTGCCTAAACTAGTAAGTTGTCTGTTGGTAAAGAAAGAAATTTAAATGAAAAAAAAAATAGATTATTGCATATTAAATTATTTTAAAATTACGTAAAACGAGGTAAAAATTACATTAAGTGAAAATAGGTAGGAAAAATAAAATTTACATATATCGAAATTATATAGTAAGAGGTTACGTTATAGGAGGGATTGCTGTATATGGTTAAAATTAAAGTGAACAAATGAAAGTAAAACCGAATTTTTTCATAGATCTTATACTGACTCAGATTGAGAGCTATACTGCTTCGAACATGGTTCAATTTTATAATCAAATTTTTAAAATATTAAGAATTATAAATATGCTATGAAAATTAACTTTCATATGACCGTGTTGACGGCTTACTGGAAAAACTGGTGATATGGTCGACAATGCGACCCTAAAATTGTATAATATTAATAATTGAGTTTGCATGACGACTTTTGCACCAGTGGTTGTCATATACTTCGTTCCCCTCAACATGTATTTCAGCCGTTGATGCCAAAATTGTCGTGTATATAAACAATGGTAATGATTGTGGATTGCTAAATATTCGAGTTTTTCAAAAATAATTTGGCAAAGGAGAAATATTGGAGAAATATGCGATTTTGTTTAATTAACTAACACATTTCATATATATTAAAATTGTATAATAAAATTGATTTATTTTCTGATAATCATTGACATTCTGTACACTCATTTTCCAAAAAACAATTTCTAAGTACGTACACTTAAAACAACACATATTTGATTTATGTGTGTATTCTTGAGAAATCCTATTGTTTTTTCTATTCCGAGAAAGTTGTTCAAAATATTTACAAATTAGAACTGAAAATTAAGTTCATATATATGTGCATGTATAGAATTGGACAGGTTCTAAATCAAAATTTAACATCCTATCACACTTGAGTCTCACCTTTAAGAAACATTTTTCTTATTAACATTTTATACCTGCCCTTTTGTATACTTCTACTTCTATACATAACCTTACCACTTCATAAAAGGAAAAAACGTTCCTTTTTTTACTGCTAAAAAGAAATATTCATATAATTTATTGCCAAAATTAATCAAATTGACAAGACCTAATTTTCTTGTAGACTTATATAATAAAAATTTGTGTTTTACATTTTCTAATAAATTATTTATTTTTTTGTGTTTGGTTTTATTTCTTGTATTTCCAATTTAACATATATAAAAAACGTGGAAAACAAACAAAAGTTATCACAGTTAGATATGTAAAATAGTAAAATAATCGCTTGAAATAGAAAAGTTATTATTTTATTTTTAGTATATTTTATGCCCGACAGTGTATGTTGATTGGAAAAGGTAAATTGGAAACTCAAACTAGAATAGTAAGTAATTCAAGCAAAACTAGTTGCTGTATTTTTAAAAAATGGCAGATATTTTCTTCACTTGGCACATTCTGGGTCTTCTGTAATTGGAATCCCAATACCACAAAGAAGATCAAAGTGAAGGTTGTTAGAATATATAAGAAATATAAAATATATAAGAACGTTAAGTCAAAGAATATAAGTTTGGTTCAAGGGGAAGTATAAGCAATACGGAGCAAAGTGATTTTTATTGTGTTTATTTTGTATAGAAATAGCATGTCTTTTAAAGAAGAAGCATATACATAGTTCCCTATGTATATACACTATTTCTAAGACTAAACATAAGGAATGAAGTTTAAAAGCTTCTTTTGAATAAAACTTCCATACTTAGCGAGGAAAGTGTAACATGCGATAGTGTATAAATAATTTTGTATGTCAATACTTGAATAACTTTATGAATGATTATCTGGGTATATTCAGAGGGGTAATTAAAAATTTTTGTTTATTAATTTTTAGTGAAGAAATTAAGTAACTGTTCAATGAAACATATAATACGTTTAGAGAAACATGTGAATATTGAGGCCTCCCAACTTATAAAGCAGAAAGACTGAAACGAACAAGATCTCTCGATTTAACCTAAAGTGGTGACATAGGTTTTTCGTGCCGTCGTTCACGGAAAATGCACACAAAACCACGACAGAGCAAAACTAATTAGATAATTTTAGGAAAATTAAAGTTACCCTCTATTAATATGTCTAACATGGGAAATAATTAGTTCCTATAAAGTAAATTAAAGCATTAAAATAACACAGAAATGTTAAACTAGCGGGAAATTAACACATTATCAGCTTCGATTAACATAACATGAAGAAATATTTTTAGTTTAAAAAATACGAAAAAAAACGCAAGAATATTTTTTTTGCTAAATGCACAAATACGATACATACCTAATACAGAGAACAGTTACATACGTACTAACACATTTCAATAACCCTGACCTCGCTTACTTTCTTAAAATTATGGTCACGAGTAAAGGTCACAAAACCAAAAATACAATATTAAATCATTCGAAAGAAGTAAAAAGGAAAATTAGAACAAGAAAAAAAAGAATAATAAAAGAAAAAGAAAATTGTAAAATAAGTAAACGATTTTAGTCCTTGTTTATGTGTACATAAAAGTTTTCTAAAGAAAGTGTGTAAGGAAAATACAAAAATAGTTGATCCGGATAATTTTAAGTTTGTAAATTTCTGTTTGTTAAGGTTATTTCTTTGAATTGAATTACCGTTACGTTAAATTCTTTATGGCATTTGAAATGGACTTTTTGCTTAAATGTGTTTTTCGAGAATACTTTATTTTAACACCATCTTTTTACGGTAATAATATTGTGAATACGTAATACAGAATTTTCCGTATTGTAGACGTATTTGTACTTCGAAACAAATACGATTTAGTTAATTTCATATAACTACAAACTTCATATGGAACTTCATATGTATTTTTGTTTAATTGTAGTTCTTCGAAAAATGTTTTATCCACAATTTCTATTTCATACGTCCTAATTTAAAATGATCAATATTTGAAGTGGAAAGACAATTATTTTATACTGAAAAATAATACCAAAAAAAAAATAAATATGTAAGTGAGAGTTTAACAATCTTAAAATAAAAGTTTCTGAATTCGAGAACGAGATATTAAATAAAAATGTTTAGAAAAAGAAATTGCGAAATCTTTTTGATTTCATTATACATTACGCTTTTAAAGCGCAAAATTTTGTTATCTGAAAATTGTTTGACTAAAATGCAATTATAAAACTTTGTGGAAAAATTAAATAATTTTTCTAAATGTAAAATGGTGTTACTTGTTAAGTTGTCGAATTTTACTAACTGAACCAATTAATAATTTCTTGAAATTATTTTTTGTAAGCACTTTCTATTGAGTTGGGATTTCGTTTGCGCCGACGTCATCCATACCTTTAAGACAAATCAAATTACTGATAATGATGAGGCAATGATTGGTATATTCATAACTTGAATTTCAGTTCCTTTTTTTAAGGGACAACGATATCGCAATTACATTTGCATGTCAGCTGGTCTAAACGGTACATTTTCCGCAAAAACAGAACACTAAAGCTAATTAATATAATCAGATAATTGATTTAATTTTCACAAGTCCCTGAGGGCATGAATGAGGTTAAAAAACTTGTTAAAAATATAAATTTTTGAGAACAAATTACATCAATCGGTATTTCAAACACAAATTTCAAAAACTAACCAATGTATGATAACTCATTAGACAACTAATCTTACAAAAGTTTTGTAAATCTAAAAGATTCTATGAAATTAAATTTACTTTAAATTTAAATTCAATTTCCAGAAAGCCAATAATAGCGAAAGTGAGCTCGATTATTTTTAAATCATCTCAGTTTTTTCCATTTTGCTTTGAAATACTGCCATTAAAGTACATAAACTAAAACGAGGAAAATTCAAAAAACAAAGAAAGAGAAATAGAAAATTTGTTTAGTGTCTACAAAAAGTCGACGACAGCGACTCTGTGTTGTTTTTATTTTTATTATTATTGTTATTCTTGAATGATAAAATTGTGTCAGGACATAAATGCTACCCAAAACTCAGTGTATGTACATATTCCTATATATTTTAAAAAATTTGTTATACCTACAAGTGTAATTTGTGTGACGGTATACAAATACGCATACCAACAATTATATTTTTATTGTTATGTAAAATATTTTTAGGGATTTTGATTTTTTCTTATTTTGTTATTGAATGGCGCCAGGAGTCTAGTATTTATAAATGAATGAGAATTAAATTTTCTTCAATAATCTACCAAAAAAAAAAAAACTAAGAGTGAATCCTGTAGTAATAGTATAATTTTTCCTTATATATGTATGCCATATTATTGATTAATCCTACAAGGCTGGTTACTAAAACTTGAGAAGGAAGTTGTAAAAAAAAAGATAACATTATATATGTATAAAAGTATCATTTTGATGATCCTGCAAAGCGGAACAGAGGAGAAATAAAATGTTAAAATGAATGATATGTGAAACAAAAGACATGTTTGACTTTAATTTTCTCGAGCTGGATTTCAAAAAATGCATTGGAATTTAATAGGAATTCCTATGTTTACACAACCATTGATGTTAAAAGATTTTAAATTGTTATTTAGATAGTTTTGATTATAGTACAAAAAAAAGGTCTAAACATATTTTAAATGCACAATCGTAAAATTCTCTTGTGACAATCGTTTCGTATTCGGTAATTCCAAGGATCTGTGTGATTAAAAACAATTTTCATTGTTTTTGATAACAAAAAATAACGTAAAGAGGATATCGAAGCCTGGTCCAGCGTGCTGTTATTGCAATACAGAGATATCGAAAGTGACACATTTCGTAGAACTAATGAAATTTTAAAAGTAGTATAAATCCTGAAACAAATGAAGTTGAAGTGAAAAAGTCATTAAGTTGAAACAAATCTACTATCGAAAAATTTATTTATTTTGGACACAAACCTTTAAAATAACATAGACGTCATAGACGATTTCTATGTATAACTTTTCCAATTTTTGAGCGCAAATATTTTTATACTTTTTCTAATATACCGAGAAAAAATACGAAAAGTAGTGTTTTGCCTCTTTTGGGCTTCCTCTAAAGCCCTATTTAAAATCGATGATATGTAGATTCATAAAAAAAAAGAAAAATAATTTCATGCTGAGTTAACAAACATGACAATGACAGTATTAAATATTAATTCCTTTTTTATGTATAAGGACATCCATACGTCCTGAAAGATTGTTTTTTATCCATTTTTTAAATTCAGTACATTTTTTTTGTCTTTGTCGTCTTGTTTTTTTGGGAATTTAAAAGGACTTTTTTTCTTTTTTTCTTGTATTGTAAAACGATGATCTGTTTAATGTTTTTGGTGATAATTTTTAATGATAGCAATATAATTGTGATTATAATATGAATTTGATTTATTAATAATCAAAATATGCAAATTTGAAAAGGCTGTTGAAGCTATTGCTAGCGGGCTTTAATGGTGAGGCAAAATGATTAACAGCACTTAAGGGAAATTAAATTTTATGAGTTTCAAATTATTGTGAATATACTTTATTTTTTTTGGAAGTGAAGTGTTTTTGCATAAGAGAGCAGTGATGCAAATTCGGAGGAAGGGGAACGAATGGTTTGAGGCAATAAAATTTGAATAAGTCTTTTATTTGTAATTCGTGAAATTGAAGTGTTTTTAATTTAAAATGAAGGTATGAAATTGGTTCATAAATATTATTGTTATGAGTTGAAATTATTAAACTTAAGAGAGAAGGAATTTCATATAGTACATGCAATGGTGAAAATTGAGTGCATGTTTACGTTTTATGAGTTTTGCTAGTTTCACTCTGTCCGTTCGTCTGGCCATGTGTCTGTTTAGAAAATTTCTACACCCTTTAACATATAGAAAGCTGAAATTTTATATATAAATAAATCTTTATTAAAAACTTATTTCCGTTTAGGGAAATGTTTACCCATCTCCATACATATACATTAAAGTTATATACCTCCCAAAAATTCTAAAACTGCCCGTTTTTGACGTTATTAACCGTTTTCGGAAACCATGTCAATTCAAAGAACAACCATTCAAAGAAATGCCATAGCACAAAGAAATATTATTTATCTTAACTCACGCAGCTAACCGTTGAATTCCATAATATGTCATGGTCTCTATAATTTTTTTTTGTCTCACCCTAACTGTATGCAATTACTTGAAATATTTTGATATATACATGAAAGTAATTTTAATAATGTAATAGATCTTTTTTTAAAACCCGTAGCTCAACTTGTTGAAGGGAAAAGTGCTACTTTACAAGCCAGCTTTGAATCAAATTTTATTCTTTTTCAAAATCTTCAACTTCACTACAAACATTCATTGATTATTAATTCGTCTGCCTATTTGGCTGCTAAATTTTTCAATTAACTCATAACATGACTATTTTAACATCGTTTATGACATTTGAATTTTTTTTTTTTAAATAAAATATAATAATTTTGATTAATTATTATAATAGTTACAAAAAACAGGAAAAATATACGGCATAAATATTCTTGTATATTATTTATTTTTTGTAAATTTTTATTACTGCGGGTTGGTTACTGCAGTTGAACAACATGGTACTTATAAATAATGATATAGTAGAATTATAGACGCCACCTGGTATCAAAATATTTCATGTTATATATTTTTATACAGTAGAATGAGTACAATATGTTTGTTGTTTTTATAAATAATATGTTGAAATTATAACAGGTTGTGTATTTTGTGTATTGAATTTTAGAGTGTATAAAGAAGACATAAGTGGATATTACATATATTTATGTATACGATATTATGTACGATATACGTAAGCTCTGAAAACACAATAAGTAAATTAAATCAATATTTTACACGCATATCGCCTTTTTGGCTAAAAAGGTTTATTTAAAATGAAAAAAAAAAACCGAAAAACTTTTAATTTAAACGATTTAAATTTGAAGATTTATGGGATTCTAAAAATAAAAATTTTACGAATTGAAATTTATTATTCCTATTTTTTTTTTTATTATTTTTTCCTCTTATTTTTGTGACCTTATAATTTAATAAAAAAAAACTTTTGTTTTAATAGTTTCTAAATTTTGAAACGAACCATAAAAGAAAAAATTAAAGGAAGAACAAAATATGTTTTTTATTTCTAAAAGGAAAAAACAATTAAATTTAAGAAATTTGACCTTGCTATTTTGGTAAAATGGAAAAATTGAAAATGTTCCTTAAATTTAAAGTGTAAAAGTAAAGTACGTGTAATATTGTAAGTAGCAGTTTTCTTTTCTTTTGAGAATGTTATTATTAAAAGTGGAATATTTCATTACCTTGCGTAAAACGAAAATTATGCTCTCTGTATTGCATATCTGGGAAAACAAAATTATGGATTTTGTTTGGAAGCATGGGTTGTCGTAGTAAAATGCATATGGATTTAAAGGACTGTATAAGAGTTTAAATGAGTTAGAATAATTGGAATCTTCATACAGAAGAGATATCTTAATTTAAAATGTTTGAGAAATATGGTAGCTTTTTGGCAATGATTGGAATGTATAATTTCAGACACATTTGTTTTAAGTAGATAATTAATATGTTTACTCCTTATTAAATTAAATTCATTAGGGACAGTCCTCATTAAGTTAAATTTAATAATGCAAAAGAAAAATATTTGAAAAATTTTTGAATATATTCGTTTTTATAGTAGAATGGCAACCATAAGTTAAAAAAAAATCCAGTCAGTATAACGCAAAAATCCATTTTTACTTAAATTTTTCTCTTTGATTTTAATTCAATTACTGTTATTAATTCAGAAAAAAACATGCAAAAAAAGATATTAAATTTGTCAAAAAAACCGAAAAAAATAATCATTTAAGATATTTTTTCATAGTCACAATAACAATTCCATTATTTCAGGATTCTATTATAACATTTTCACACCAATATGGCCCCCGTAGTTTTTTTTAATAATAATAGAGGGAATAAATTAAATTGATTATAAAAATTAGGCTAACTATAGGATAGGATTACAATGTTAAAGTAGATTAATTGAATTTCAGTTTTTTCTTTCTATATTGTTGTAATTTTTAATATAGAAAAAAATTTCCCTATAAGAAAAAATTTAATATTTTTAGAATGAGAATTCAACGCTGTGCTTTTAACTAAAGGACAATAATTGCGATGTACATACATAATAATAGAATATTTAAGGAAGGTATTATTGTTATACGTACAATATTGATCAATTAAGGTATTATTGTTATACGTACAATATTGAGTCAAAAATTGGCATTAAACAACAATGTTACCTCTAGTATTTTGTAACCTTGTAAACAAGAAAATTTCAATTTAATGACTATTCAAAGAATGTGTTAACACTTTGTTTTTCCAGTGTAACAACCTCGATAGGAATTAGAAAATAATCTTAGAATATAGTTTTAGCTGATTACTACATATACTATAAAGAATTCGAATTAATAGAATAAAATTAAGAGCAATATCAAAAACGTTATAGAATTTTTTTGTTTTCAATCTCAAAATAATACCGAAGAAATAAAAACATAATGAATATTTTTGGAATTTCAGAACTATTATGGCAGTAAAAATTCTGTCATACATATAAAACGACAAGAATTTTAAAATATTTCGGAAGCAAAGCCGACACAGAAGAAAATAAGACTGCCGTTTGGATTAAAGCTAACAAACTGCAAGGTATAGTACTAAATTAGAGCAAAATTTTTAATCTACCATATAATTTTTGTAAGCAAATAAGAAATTACACCTGTCACCAACAAAAAAGAAATATGTACATGTGTGTATAAGCTAAAGAAAATTGTAATCAAATTCTTGATATTAACTTTGCGTGTAACTTTTGATTACTACTTTTATTCGCATGTTATTTTTTTGCTTTATATATTACAATTTATTTTTGAGAAAGCCCCCCCCCGACTCTCCTCTAAAAAAAAAGGTGTACAAGTGTTGAGTAATCATAAAATCATAAATAACAAACATGAATATTGTTATACTATACTTTGACCATGAATAAAAATATTAATACGTGCATGTGTCGTCATCTATGAATTATATTTGTAACTTAAACTATACTAAAAATATGTCAATTAGACATAAAGAAAACGTAAGAAATTATTATAAACCGAAATTTTTTCAGCTTTGTAATGGTTGGGGTTGTTATACGACAGCTTTAGTGCTGAAAGTCAACAAAAGAATAACAAGAAATCATGACAATTTATTAAAATTCATGTCTAAACGAATACGAGTTCATCGTACGGGGATATGTTGAAGCTTTTTTTTTTATTCAAAAAGTTATTTTTAGCAATAAATTAATGATATTTATTGTACTTTTTAACTCTATACTGTTATATATATACTTTCTAGAACGTTTTTTTTATCTATGTATTATTCGCGTATAAACACACGTGTATTGTACACAAATTACAATAATAATAAATAAATTAAGTTGAATTTTATTATTATTTTTTTTGTAAGCGCTTACCTTAGCGTTTTTATTTAATTTAGCATATATAGGTAATTTATTTGATTTTTATTAATTTAAATTATGTGGTAGATTGTGTGAACGCAAAAAAAAAATTTTAATAAATAATTACAAAAAAATTGTGTTCTATAGTTGTTTCCAAAATAGTAATCTTAAATCTTTGGAAAATTTCAACGAGCTGGTGGTAAAATGATGGCGTGGTGGTGGTAATTAATATGGTGATAATTAATTTCCTTTTATTTAAATTTAGGAAAATAGTTAATTTTTAATAAAAAATATAATTCTCTAGTTCTTATCAAACACGTGGAGTAAAAACAAAACAGGAAAATTTAAAATATAGTAAATGAAAATCTGGGAAATTAAATGGAATACAAGGGCATTTGTAGACATTTGTAGAGTTGACTGTAAGTGGTGAATTTATTTTCATACAAATGAAAAAATTAGTCACATAGCATAGGATGCAAATGGTATTGTTTAAAAAGATGCTGTTGATTTCGTTTGATCTCAAAAAACGCATTTATTGTGTAATAGTTTTTTTTCCAAATAAAAAACGCTTAAAATAATAATAAAATGAGGCCAAAGGTCCTGATTTTAATGGAGAATAAATGCCACACCATATAATAAGTTACTTAAACTGTAGTTTTTGTTGCAGTTGCATATTGGAATCAATCTATCTTTCAAATCAAAATATTTAACAAAAAACAATTAATTGCAATAATATCAAATTTACGGCAATTTCAACAACCTATTCATTGTATCATGATGTAATAACGTGGCATCACTGTATAGATGACAATTTAAACGATTTGGTGTATTGTGAGTGTTTGCTTGCTTGAATAGGTATTCATGTAAGTGTGGAACATAAGTATGGCAGATATCGAGGCTCTGTTCGAGTTATTTGAACATTTAATAACAAAATATGAAAATCTCAATTTATTAGAAAATATTTAGAGAAAATTTCGTTACAAATTGTTCTATAGAAACTAAAATTACTACATAAATGAATGCAAGTATATAAAACTTTTATATCCAACTATTATACTGCATAAATATATCTCTATATGTCTATTACATTATACTTTTATAGAAATACCCTTTCGAAATTAGTGGGATGGAAAAATTTATAATAGCAATAAATTGAATTTCTAAATATTGAAAAGTATTGAAAGCAAAATTTTATAGCGAAATCAAAATTTATACATAAAAGTGTTAGTTAATTCAGAGTTGGTCAACCTTTATTCGTGTATGATCATTTTCCACCTGATGGTTAAATATGTAGATATAATAAAAAGCTTATCAAAAAGCATATACTGTAACACAATATTGGAATAACAATCGAATACGAAAATATTTGGCTTCATAAATCTTAGAATTTGTAATTCTTATCAGATAAAATAAAAATTCAAGGTTAATTCTAGATTTGCCAAATAATTTCTTCGAAAAAGTTGAAAAATCCTGCCATAAACAAAATATGCCTTTTAATTTCTCTTCTTCTATATATTTTATTCAAACCAAAATAAGTAATTAGGATTTTCATCGTAAACAAAATGTTTTTATTTTTTAAGGAACATTAAATATTTATAGACATGTAAGATATATGTATATAAGCAATCCCGTATTCAATATATTTGTATGTTTGCGTCTGTATATGATTGTGATTTCGTGCGTATAGAGAGAGATCTTATGATGATAGACGTTTTAGCACGTAATAGTTTTTGGGATTGGCAATTTCAAATTACTAAAAATATTTCCAAAATAATAAATTTTTTTTTTGTATGGTTTATAAATTTTCGTCCCGTTCATTTTTACCACATATTTTTCAGTCACAAGAATTAAATTGAGGTTGTTTTAAACACGAAATTTAACATGGTAAAAAAAAAAAAACAATTTTTCCAAAATTTCCAATCATAATTTAGAATTTTTTTTCCCTACAGTGATTTTTAAGGAGTTTCCAAAAGGCTTTTAAAGAAAAACTATTAAAGAACAAGAAAAAAATATAAGAAAGTAAAAAGATAATCAAACAAGTAAACAGTAAATTTTTCTTGAAATTTTCAATAATTTCCAAATATTTTTGGGGTTTTTTAAGGTTTCTCTTATAAATAGACAAAATAATGAGGGAGGAAAAATGAAATCGTTTTATTTTTTGTTATATAAAGAAAAGTTATTGATTCAAATATTAGGTGGGATTTCAACTTGCTTAATTGTTTAATAATGTTGTTAAATATTGGAA
The DNA here is from genome assembly GCF_029603195.1 of Condylostylus longicornis. Taxonomy (NCBI): domain Eukaryota; kingdom Metazoa; phylum Arthropoda; class Insecta; order Diptera; family Dolichopodidae; genus Condylostylus; species Condylostylus longicornis. The sequence continues at coordinate 7,288,871 of NW_026577982.1, forward strand.
ATTTAAAGGTAGATTTCGTGTTAAAATTATTCTTAAATATAAAATAAAGTAAATTTCTTAAATATTTGTAAAGGGTTGCTGATTATCTGAGTTTAATAACAAATTGGGGGGGGGGGGGGGCGAAAACAGATTGGACTTCAAGTAATTGGCGATTTCAGAATGGAAAGATTTTTAAATTTCATATTAAATTTTGTAATTAATTTAAAAAACCTTTTTTTTTGTAATTTCCGTAGTTATATTTTTTAAAGACAAAAGGATCTTCTGTTCAAAATAGAAACAAAAATTTGAAGGTTTTTTCTTAAAACATTGGACGATTCAAATTAAAAATTTCAACAACGAAACAAACAAAAAAGGATATTTTTCGTTTTGCCGAATTTTTATCTACGGTTTATTCATCTCTCACGTCACGTGTACATGAGACAATTAAAGTTAAAATAAAATTATTAGAAAAGTTTTATTTTAAGATTTTATAGTATATTTTTGGCCGGAGGGGCATTTTATTTTGTGTGGCTTTTATAAAAATGGATGTTTTGGTTTGTTTTTTTTTTCAAAATATGAAATAGGTATAGGTCTAATCAAATATGCACGTTTAATAAAATCCAATTACAAAATACAACAATAAATTGTGTAAGAAAATTTTTCCTTGCTTCTGGCACTTATTAATTTATTTTAATAGTCTTTTTTTATTTTTTAATCCCATAAAAGATGTCATTTTTTAAATAGGATTATGGTTAGGTTTTTTTTTTGAATATCACAAAATTTTATTGACTATGGTATGAACTAGATGTACCTACATATATATATGAGAGAGTGCCTCTATTAAATAATAAAATTAAAGATTAAAATATTTTACAGGATTTTTTTTTCTAATTAGAGAAATCAGAGTGAATGCCAATACATGGTTGAAGTGATTATGGCAAAAATTTTTTTTAAAAATATGAAAAATTTAACTAAATTTTCTCTTACCAAAAAATGTTAAATTAGATTTCATGTTTAGAAAATTGTAATTTGAAACATGTTCCATTTGCACATGATAATAAAATTTGAATTTATTGGGAAAGTTTGAGGTTGCGCTAACATTCCTTACAAACCATTTGTAAATGATGATGGTTACATTTGCTATTATTTTTAAAGCTAAAAATACTTCTTTCCGGGACACCTTTTAGGTATTTCGTTACAGTTGTTTCAAGACCAATACGAGTACTAAAAAGAAATGATCCCAAATTCAATTTTAAATTCGATTTGTAATTACCTCATATATATATGATCACCAATTTTCTTTTGTAAAGAAGTTTTGAATCATTGTAGATTTGAAAGCTGATCCAAAGCAATCGCTGCTGTTCGTTCATTTTCAATTCAATTTTATTGTGATATGTACATACATACATATGTATGTATTAACATAATTATTTAAACTGGTGAGTTTATCCAAATTTATCCCCACAGCATTTGGAATCCATGAATGTTTGTTACTTGATCGAGTTTCAATCAAAGATTAAAGTAATATGGAATTTTAAATTTTTATCCATAAATTCTATAATTATAAAGTTTTATTCTAATTTTTATATAAAAAAATTTTTCAATAGAATTTAAAAGAAATCTGAGTATACGCCTGCTTTATAGTAAAAATTTTTATTTTATATTGCTGGAACTTTCGTTTTAACTGTAAAATTTTTTTTTTCAAAATAAATTCACATGTTTTCGCATTTCTTTTTTTGGACTCACAATAAAAAATATTTTTTTTTTTTCAACGGTGAAAGGGCATATGAAGTATTTTAAAATTTTTATTTACTTTAAACATAATTAAATTTTAATTTATTTTTTAAAAATTTATTTTAAAATTTATTACTATATTTACTATATTAGTAATTGCCGCAAATACTATGGAATTTTTGCCGCGGAATTGTGGTAGAAAAAAAACATACCGTAATAAATTATAATTATAGCCAAACTGATGTCGTATTGAAAATATTGCCGAATTTTTTTTTTTAATTAATTACACAAACATACAATAAGAATGTTAACTTTCATTTTAAATATTAGGTATTGCTAGGGAATTGTTTCAAACGGATGCCTGAAAAATTTTTGCTTAAATTAAAAATTTTTCAAAATAAAGCATTGCCATAGCACACAGTGTTATCTTCGCAACTGCAAACAGCTTTTGCGGTTAAAAGTATCGAGTACATCTTAAGTTTTGAAATTTAACATTATAAAAATCTGTACATTATATTACTTGCGCGTGTTAGTTGCCTACCAATATGTTATCATTTTAAAAACTTTCTTTAGAATTTTAAAATTCTTGTAACTTTTAGTATTTTTGACATAAAAATTTATAACGATTGTACTTTAAGATTGAAGTTATACATTAAAACTGAATTACAAGTTGTTCGTGACAGTTCGTTGTTCATGAGTTTTAAGCGACAAAAGAGATATCTAACTGATTGAACTAACTTTAAACATTTTATGTGTTCAAAAATAATAATTCTAAAACAAAATTTTCAATAAAATCAAAAACTCAAAAGAAATAAATAAATTTTTAATTTTGATGACCTTATAATTAAAACGTAATTCACATCCCTGAACTTTTGAACGTAGACATACGGGTATACGTACATTATACGAATGTACATGTGTACACGTCATAATTTTTTATTTAGACATGTGTATTTGTATTTACATAAAATCAATATGTCGGAAATAAAAATTTTATTATATTATAAACTATGAATTTTCTTTTTTTCCCCCAAAAATTATTTTAAGTAAATTATAATGATTTCATTGTTATAAATAAAAAAAATTTTGCATATACAAATTTATTATTTTAAAAATAAATAATTTTAATTTTTTTTTCCATAATACTTTCAATTTTAATTTATTGTAATTTTTATTTAAATAATTTAAATCGAAAATGTGTACGTAAATTTTCTTTTAAAAAAAAATTGCTGCTTTTTTAACAAAAAAGAAGATGTCAAATTTATTAACACATACGTAAACAATTTTGTAATCTTATAGTTGTTGTTTTTTAATTTAAGGGATCTACCTGAATAAGAGCGTAGCGCGAAGTACGTGTAAGATACGTAAGTACACGTATACACATAAGGTAACCGAATTGATCACATCGCGTTGTTTAACATTTGTTGTCATAAATTTGATATTGATTGTTATACGCAACGTATTTTATGACATTTATTGTCATGAAATACGTTGCGTACGTACGTAACTCTTTAAGGTCACTTGATTTAAAATGTAGGGGTATGAGAATATTTTGGCATAAGTAATACACCCCAAGCGTGAACTTAGGTATATCCCTTAGATCCAATAATGTTATGTTGATAATCGAAGAAGTTGTTAGATTTGTTAGAATGTCCTGTGAAATAATTCTTAATTATTCAGTAATTAAATTTTCTATTTACTCAATATGGATTTTGAGTTTCTATGGATTATTCATCTTATTAATTAAAAATTAATTTTAGTAAAATAACTACATATTTATAATTATGATACGGGAAGTATATGTTTCGAATTTTTAAATACCAATTTCCCACAAATAGCATAATTGCGGCCCATATATTTCAAAATTCATAGAATATTTTGAGTTAAACTGCTTATACAATATTTTTAATCTACAATACTAGAAAATACGAGTACACTAGAAATAATATTCAATTACATTTGAAATTAACCTGAAAATAAAAATACCATTTATGCACTACATACACAACACCATATTACTCGTAATACCAAAATAGTAATAATAATAAATGAATTTTTAATTTTTGTTTGCATGTTTTCAGGCGCCAACAATATACCTTTATAATGTGTATGTAATGTGAAAGAAAATGAAAAAGATTTTCTGGAAAAATCAAATTTTTCAAATTATAACATGGAAAATATTTTTTTTTAAAAGGAAAATACCATTAAGTACATTTCCTAAAATATTTTTTTTTTTAATTTAATTCAGCTTTTTATCATAAAATACTTCTTAAAAATTTTTTTGAATACCTTTAATAGGTATACACACATTCTTACTTGCACTTCTTGCATATAAAAGTTTTAGTAAATAACAATTTGCTGTAGATAGTATTAAAGGGAAAAGATATTAAAATTTTGATAAATCCAAAGAAAATTTCAACTTTTAATCGTTCACGTTATAAATTTTGTTGGTTTTATTTAAAAAAAAGAAAAATATTTTCATTTTAATAAATTAGGTCAAGGATTTAAAGTTAAAATAAATTAAAAATATTTTGATATAAGAACTGACATGCAATATTAATAACAGGTATTCATAGAGCTTTTTAACCTGTTATTGGCTCTAAAAATTACCTTATGGTTGCTTATATATTTAGGCAATATTACAAAGAAAATTTAAAAATTATTTAAATTACATGGGATACAAATTTTTTTTATGTATGCAAGTAGATAATAATTTATAATTTGTTTCTCGATTTGGCCTACAATTTGTAAATTACCCTATATAATTTGCAATTCAAATATTGTAAAATTTTCCTTCCAGCTTTTTTTTTTAATTTTAATTCTATTAAATTAATTTAATTCTATTAAACTAAGACAGCTTTTCAAAAAGTTCTTCATGAAATGCAATAGTACACTAATTAAATGAAAATTCTGAAATTCACATACTTCAATTAAATTGAATTCAGTCATTCATATATTTAAGCTGAATAGAATTTTAAAAATGAATTATTTTATTTTATGGCCTAAAATATTTTTATTTTAAATTGATATGGAAAAATAAATGGTAGTTGAAGAAATGGAATAGAATGGAAATTGTAAAAAATGCTGAAAGAAAATTAATTTTATTCAGCAATTAAAAGTATATTGCTGAATAACTGAATTTGGCGATAAATTCATATTTCATGTGCACATAGATTTAAGGGCTTTTTTTTCCAAAGAATGCATTTTTTATTTAAAAAATTCTTAAAATTTAATTTTATTTCATTTCCTTTTTTCAATTATTTTAATTTAATTTCATTGAAGGTTTTCTATTTCGACAAATTGGACTGACCTTGACGAATAATAAATCATTACCAGATTTGTGTAATGTTGTTCCTTCCGCTTTATTTTCCGTTTAAGATGATGATTTTTTTTTGTTGTTTCAAATAAATTGAAAAATTGCAAAATTGTTTTACTTGCAAATTTATTCATTTAAAAAAGAAAATAACCTGAAATGTGTTGTTCCAAACATCAAGTAAAATTTGAATAAAATTTTGGTATTCTTGACAAAATATTGAATTGAAATTTTCAAGAAAATAATTTCATGATCCTAAAATTCTCTTCGTCCTAATCAGCTTAAAACTTATTTTGTGTATTTTTGAATAATTTTTTGTTTTTAAATGAAATTTGATTTAATATGAAATTTTGTGTTTGTTCTCAAACAAGAAAAATAATTTGATTTGTTTACATTTGAATATCAAGTAGTTTTATAGGGCATATCATAGGCATAGGCTTGAATAATATTTTCGTCTTATAATAAATATGATAAGGTTCAGAAATTCTAAGAAATAAATGAATTTTTCATATAAATTAATTCAATCATTTTGAAATTTTATTTGTTTATTGAAGATATATTAAAATATTTGAAAATTTTTGCTATTACGATACAATAACCATTTTATTTTTTGTAGCAAAATGTTGGTGAAGCAATCTGATTTCATAGAATAACAGTTTACCGGAGTTATGTTCGACATATTAAATTGCAGTTTCCAATTAACTTTCTATAACTTAAAATTTTCAGGAGGAAATAGATTCATATCTATGAGCTGATAAGTGGAAGACTCATATTTCGCTTTGTAATAAGGTTTCAGTTTACAATATACGAGTAAATTAAATGCCAGCAGCGAGGTCACACACAATATACTGATGGGCAAAAGTTTAACTGAAGTTTATTCATATACCATTAATATATACAATATAATATTATACAATATAAAATATTAATTAAAACTAAATCATAATTATATACTTACATAACCACCAACACCACAATAAATTGATAATGATACTAATAATCCAACATGTGATAGTGCATCTTTCCATTTCCATTTCCAACATTTTAATGAATTATTCCGTGGTATTAAACTATCACTACGTATATCAATAGTTTTTAATTTTTGTAATAATTCGGCATTAACATCATCAATATCATCAAGATCGGCCATAATTTTTTTTTTATAATTAATTAATTAATCACTAATATATTATTTATATTAAATTTAATTTTTATAATTTCTTATTCTAATAATTTAAATAATTATTTTTTTTAAATTAAATAATTTTTATACACTGTTATTTGAAAATTTAATTTCTTTCTTACATTTTTAATATTTTTAATTTTAATTATAAATTTTCTTATATATGTAGTAGCTTTATAACACCTGATCAAATCATAATCAACAATACACTCTCACATTAATAAAATAAATAAGAATTTGTATACGAAATGGGGGTGTGTAAATTTAAGTAAGTTGGTATTAAATGTATATTTGATAATATGTTAAGTATTATACACATTTTATTCTCTTTATATCCTTTTTAATATATAAGGATATTATTATTAATGTTTTTATTTAATAATTTTCATATGAGATACACATAATATATAGGCCAACATTTTCAGTATTTTCTATGGAAAAAAAAATATTCAAGTCCTTATAAGTACATGCATTTTGATTAATATGATTTTTAATATTTAATAAAGATTTTTTTAATAATAAATATTTAATACTTATGTATGTAATAAATACCATTAATTTTTTATAAATACTGAAAATAATGTGTGTAAGCACATGTAATAGGCACCTACATACATAATTATACAGCTACGTATAGTTAGAAGACAACACTGGAAGGGAACCTATCCATCATATTTATGAAACCGCACATAAATTTATTAGAAGAAAGAAAAAGAATAAAAACAATTACAAAATAAAAAGAAATATTTTAAATGGAAAACAATGTCCTTGAAAAAGGATAATAATCTTATGACAAACAAGAAAACGAAATGAAAAATTTAATTTTGAAAATCGATTTTTATAAATTTTTATTTTCTTCTTCTTTTTTTTTTATTGATTTTTTGTAAAACATTTTAAATGAAAACGCACTTTCTATTTTTTCGTGGTAAACAACCCTTAGGCTAAAACACCTTTCAAGTATAACCTTGGAGTGAACAAAATTTTAGATCTTATTATGCACTGTCTTCAGTTTTATTCAATTGGTAATCAAAAAATAATATTCGCACGAATTTTGTGTGTTACCCCTAAAAAAACTAATTTTTGTGGTTCTATATAAAAATTGCTTTAATACAAAAATTACTTTAATAAATTAAAAATATTGTCATATTTCGTGGAAATAAAAAAATCATACAGAATTGCTTAAAGCACTTTTATCTTAAAGGAATGAATTGGCCAGAAGTTTAAGAATCAAAATGTTTTAAGTTAATTTATTTTAATTTTTTAGAAAAAGTTTATATATTAATACTATAAAATAACTAAATCACAATCCTAAAGCAGATCCCAAATTATCAGGCAATACAGTTTTAAGAGAAATACCGCTTTAGTAATTATTTTAAAATGACAGGGATTAAGATGAATTTTGCAAGATTTCATTGCAAACAACAGTTTTTTCTGGAGCTAGTTGACCGCTGTTAATCAAAAAGCTCTACTGATTTTAAATTTTTCGATATTTCTCTTAAACAGAGCATCAAATAAAACCGTTGAAATATGATCAGTAAATTTTATATCAGCCACTTCCCATTGCGAATGTTTTCAACGTAAGATAAATTCATAATTATAGCCTATATTTACAACTACTGTTCCGTTTAACTCTCCTATATTTATAGATTATACTGGTTATATTCTTGGCAATAATGTACTAAATCATAATATATTTTATAAATCATAAACAGTTTTGAAACAACAAGCTTCATATTTAATTTCTTCTAAATTTGATTTCTGCATTTAGCACGTTCTACTTTCTAGGATTACATTCATATTATCATATGTTAAAATAATAAATGTAATATTCCACTTTATGCACAAAAAAAAAATACCTTAAGGATTTGTTCATTAAGTAAATATGAATGTAAAATATTTTAGTCTTAATTAAAAATTTCGTCTAAATCCTGAAACTTATTCCAAAGATAATAATACTTAATGGCTAATTTCATAATGGAAGTCACTTTTAATTATCTTTTTTAGAAATAAAATGTTTTAAGACAAGAATTTTATGGAACAAATTTCAAAAATTTTACAAGTCTTACACTACTTTCAAAATGTTTAAGTTTAAGAACTTTAGTAATTATATTTTTGCTTTGAAAATGAAAGTACTCTTTAATAATGTGGTGTAAAAATTATTTATCATTTCTTTTTCGGGTTCAATTTTCACAATCCATTAAATTGAGTACATTGTGCCTAAAGTACTATTATACATGTTCACTGTGTAGTGTTATTGCCCTCGGGAAATTTTCTTATTGTCATCTTCAAATGTGTATAATAATAAAGTTGGGTCAAACCAATGGTTTGTATTGTAGCACTTTTCCTTTCAACAAATGAAAATTTTGCTTTTAAATACAGTCTATGTAGTCTATGTACCTATCACACTATTAAAATTATTTTCATTCATATACAAAACTATTTCTAGGGTTGCATATATTTAGGATGAATGATTTATGCAGTCTTTGAAATAAAGCAAAAATTAATATAAAGTGGGGTTAACATAATGCTCGATTTTAAGGTTTAATTTTGTGAGTTAAGAAAAATAATTATATTTTTTAATTTCATGGAATTTACCGTTAACTTTTTGCGTTAATAGAAATTTGAAAAAGCTTGCGGTTTCGGAAATATAAGGTGTCAAAAATTCAAATTTTACAAATTTCAAGAGGCGATAACTTGAGAGGGGGTGGAGATGGAAAAAAATTTTCTTCTAGCGAAATGAACTATTTGATAATGTCTAGAAGCTCCTAAAATTTCAAGCTTCTACAGGCTGTAGTTTGGAAAAAAAACGACATCAAAAATTTGCAAAAAAAGGATTTTAGATAACGGTAAATTTGAACGGCCATTTTGTTTTTCTAAAGTTCAAATATAGTATGCCGCGCTAGGGGAAGCAAGCCGCTGCTTTTCTGCGTTTGCAAAATTTCAAAAATGCTTATGGTTTCATTGCAACAAATAGTTAAAAAAGGCCATTTTTAGGGTTTTGGGGGGGTATAACTTCTAGAGGGGAGGAGATAGGTAAAAATTTTGTTCTACAGAAATAAGTTTCTAGTAAAGATCTATGTACATATAAAATTTCAGCTTTCTATCTTCAAGGGTGTAGAAGTTTTGTAAACAGACACACTGACAGACGGACGGACGGACGGACGGACGGACAGACGGACGGACGGACGGACGGACGGACGGACGGACGGACGGACGGACGGACGGACGGACGGACGGACAGAGTGAAACTAATAAGCACTTTTTTTCAAAAAATTTTTGGAAAAATGCTAAAAATTAGAATAATAGTAAAGGAGTAGAAAATTAAAACATCCGTTTCTAACCCCATATTTTACAGTTACAGACGATTGTATATGCAATGAACATAAATAAAATTACTAAAAAAAATCTTCTGTTATATTTGGGAACACTATAAAAAATTTTTCGTTTTCAATTTTTTATTTATTACTTCACAATGATTTATGAGATTTTTACGTTTTCACAATTTTACCTTATATACGATTTTCTGGTCATTTATTTATTTTGTACATTTTATACAACTATAACGAAAGAACCTACCTAAACTTAAATAATATAAAAAGTCTTAAAGAAATTATAATAATTATTTTAAGTCACTTAATATTTTTATTCTATAAATTGGTAAAAATTTTCGTATGCTTTTTTATAAGCGCCTCTATATTAAGTGAAATATTTTTGGAACGTGCTCTGAATTTTCAAGAAGTTTTTTCTTAGAATTTTTATTTTTTCTAAATGGTTTCAAGGTTAACAAAGATTTTCTATTATTATTATTGTATTGTATATTTTGTAAATTTAAGTCCGAATAGGGATTAGTGTTGTGTTCGAACCAATTGTTACTTTGAATCGAGTTCATAATTTTATGTTGATTGTAATTTATTAATAACGGAGAAGCAGGAATAGTCTGTAGTGTCAAGATTTAAGCTTGTATAATGCATACAAACATTCTTTTTTAATATAAATGTGGCATGTGGTGCAATATTTTACAATAATTTTGAGATAAGGGCATTTTAATATAATTGAGATTTTTCTTCAGAAAATTATTAAATTTTTTCAAATATTCAAATTTTTGTCTGGACTCAAACACATAAGTACATATACTTATAATATAAATAAAATATTTGAATTTAAAAATTAAATTAATATTTTTTTTTCTTTACAGAATTTATACGAAATGTAGAATTCAATTTGTAAAATTGCTTTTTTAAGGATTAACGAGAAATTATATTATAGAAAATTAAGAAAAGAAAGGTTTTTTTTAATCCTAGACGAGTTCATGTTGTGAGAATAGAATGTATGTGCGACCTATCATAGTTTGTTATTATAACATTGACTAAGACTTCACAACACCGGATTTGGGTTAAAAATTTTTCGCAATTTTAATATCCAATAAAATAATATTTTTTTACGATATTATTATTAAATAATTTTAAATTTAATTGTAAATTCCCTAATATCTTTCCATTTTTACTTATAAAAATATGAGACTTTTATTAGTAATTAATATCGAAAATCGATTTATTATATTAATTATTAATTATATATCGAAAATTTCAAATCATTCACTATAATATTTGCAAAATTGCTAAATTTTACGCAATCAAATAAAAAAAATTTTTTACACCTTGTCAATAAAGATTAGCAATGAATAAATTAATTTTAAAATAAATTTGAAAATAAAAATTAAAATTCTGTTCACCTCTGAAGACTTTTTATTAACGAATTTTTATTGATCACTATACGATAATCACTATTAAAAATAAAATAATATTAAATTTCTTAAAATTTTTCTTTTTTAAAAATTAATTGACTAATTATTTAAAAATTCAAATCATATTGCAAATTTTAAAAGTTTCTATTCTATACAAAATTTGAAATGCAATAATTAAAAACAATAGCACTTAAGTCAATAACTAACACATAATTTCTCTTAAAATCTCTACTACGTTATTTCTAAAAAATCGCAGAGAAATTTTACGTCTCTTTAAAATTATTTAAACGATACGCATCTTGTTTGACGGAACGATACATTTATAATAGAACCTACCGGCACGAAGTCAACGTTATGACTGAATTTTTTAAACGGGAATATTGTTGTAAAAGAAAATGTTTTGTTTATAATTTTTCCAGGAAAATCTCTACACAAAAAAATATATGTATATATAAATATATATATTTTAATTTTCTTATTTTCTTTTGCTTGAAGCAAAACAGCTGATTTTGTTGTGGTAGAAAGGTTTTGTGTTTTTATTTTGATATTTTATAATTTTCTTCATTCTGTATTCTGCATACATATTTATAGAAGAATTAAAAAACACGTGTCATTTTGGAGATTTGAGTATTTTTTTTTATTGGTTTTTGGATTCTTTCATTGGTCTCCAAAGGGAATGAGGTATGTGGGAATTTCTTATTACATACATACAGTCAGTACATGTTTTTTGAAAACTGTTTTATTTTAACTGTTCCTATATTTACACCAAAGGTGATCCAAATTTTCTGTGTTAGAAAATTTCCCTGCGTGTGAAATTAAGAGCTTATTATTTAAGAAAGTTTATTGAAATAATTTGAATTTAAAAACAAGTAAATTATATTAATCTTAGAATCTTAGAATTTATAATAAAATAATTATATTTTTTCAAATAAAAATCATAGGTCTATAATTTTAGAATTTAATACAAATATACATATGTACATATGTTATGTTTAACAATTAAAACAATAGAAATTTTACGCTCTGGAACAATTTAACACAAATTTAACCAAATGTACTAACTAAAATGTTGAATTCATTAAAATTTCAAAAATATAAATATACACCACATCGTGGCCTATGGATGTCATCAAAAGAATTACCAAAAATTCGTAAAGAAATCAAAAATAAAATTGAAAAAATTGGATATCGAGATGTACGTCGAGCAAGAATACCATTTCATGAAGCTTTAATAAAAGAATTATATGAAGATAATTGTATTGAATTTGCTAATTATTTCGAAATATTATTGGATAAAGAAAAATATTTATATTCAAATGGAAAGATATCGAAGAAATTTAGTGAAAATAATGATTTGTTAAATATTTTGGCAAAAAACTTTCATGATGCCAATGATGAGTTGCATGTTAATCGTGATTTAATTAACTGTTTAAACATAATTTATCAATTGTCAGATTTAATTGAATCCAATTTTACCGATAATAAATGGTTATCGAAAGAATGCTTTCAAATCGCTCTTGAATTACAAACAAAACATAAAGAATTATCAAATGATGAACAAGAAACAAAATTGAGATTACGTTACGGGAGATTTTGTTTAGAAAGGTGTAAGAATAATAAATATGAAATTTATATTTAAATAAAAAAAGTAATAAAATTATTTTATCAATATTTTTAAGTATTTTCATTCGAAGATGCTATAGAGCAATTAGAAATTGCCAAAAAGATGTCAAAAGAAATAACATTCCTTACCACAGGAAAATTATTTGATTATTTGCATAAGGATAGCTGTTACTGTTTGGCTCAATCATATTTGGCCGAAGCAAATAAAAATTACCACAAAAATTTGGCAATAGCTTTAAATTTAACACAGGCGGCAATACTTTGTTTAATTGATTTTTTAGGTTAGCTATAAGAAAATATTATTTGTAAAATACATTTTTAACTATTTTAATATTGTGGTATTTTAGATAATGAAAGCCGTGAGCAAACTTTATACATTAAAATTAATTTGCGACATTGTCAATTCTTAATTAAAAAATTAGAATATTCAGAAGCTTTAGAAATTCTTACAAATATCGAAAAAGTTATCTTTGCTACAGGAGATGCTCTTTATGAATGTGAATTATTTTTACTACAAGGCATATGTTATTTTGGGTAAGTTTAATTTTTAATTTAATTTAGCTTAATTTAATTATATGTACATACTTTTAAGGTTAAACAATTTATCTCGAGCATTAAGTAGATTGAATCATGTTATACAATTAGCGCAAGCAAATAATTTATTGAATCAGAAGGGTTTAGCTCTAGTTGAAATTACAAAAATATATGCTAAAAATAATGATACTTTTGAGTTGGCTGAGGAATCATTAAATCAAGCAATGACAATTTTTAAAGAATTAAAAGATGTAAAAAATAGTGAGAAAGCAAATTATTTTTCTGCTATTTTAAAATCACAAAAAATTTTTCCAAACTACATAAAATTAATCAAAAATGATAATTCTCCTTGTGACATGCTAAAATTAACTGGATGGAAAGATTTCTTGAAACCATTTTGGATTGAAGAAGAAAATAATAATGAAAAATGGCATTTTAAGTGCATTTTAAAAGAAATGGTAAGTTTCTGCTTTACCACTTTGACTTAGATCTTATGAAATATTTTATTTTTTTTTCATTTAAGGAATATATTAAAAATAAGAAATTTTGAATACGAAAAATTTGAAACAATTTGAAATTTTTTGCATATGGTTTTGCTGCTTGCTGTTTAAGTAAACAAACACGGCTTCATGTAATTTTTACCGAAAATTCGAAAGAAATTTTTATAATTAAAATTTAAAGAATTGTTTTAAATATTCAGATTTTACTCATCAAATAGAATATATTAATTGCATTATATTACGTAATTAAAAATTTATTTTCTAATTAATAGTTAATTTATAGGTCCTTTTAAAATTTTATATACACAAAACTTTTTGGGTTTTTCCAAAACTTCAATCATTATTTTATTGCGAGCATACAATGTTATATATGAAAAATAATTAATTATACTAAGGCCACACACAATACAAAACAAAATCAGGTAAAGAAAAAATTTTATACAAATGTAGAAAATTTTTCGAATTTATTAATCATTTCTAAAGAAATTTGCCAATTCTTTTCATTGAAACAAAATTTTTAACAAACATATTTTCACTTTATTGACATTTGCACGCTCGTATTATACTTTATTACGTTTTTTCTATTTAGCCTTATTTTGAAATAATCTGTAAAATTTAATAAAAAATATTAAGTCAATAAAATTAATTGTTATACAAAACTACACCATATTTGTGACAAGATTCACCCAATTAATTTAAACTTTTATTTAAATACAAAAAATAATTTTTTAATTTTAGAAATCACGCAAATTGTAAAGACCATAATAAACAAAACTTTATAAACTTTTTATTTGCCAAATAATAAATCACTCTATTCAAATTCTGAAAATATAAAGTCTTATGACACGCGTATTTACGATACACAACGCATTGCAATATTTATAACAATTATTATAGTAATTACATGCATACTAACATATTGAAGGCAAGTATAATACATATAAGTTTGTTATTGGGAAGTTATGTTTATAGCTGGGACAGAAACTGGTCCGTTTTGATAAATTTTACGTTAAAGCATTTGTAAAGTATTGTGCAAATTATAAAAGTGTATAGTTGCTGTGGTACTGAAAACTGCAATCTGTTTAAATTATGTCCTTTTACATCATAGTGACTAGTCTTTGAAGAGCAATATCTAAGAAATGAATAAAAGGTTAAACAAGAACTTACGATTTTGTAAATTTTTAATAATAAATTAACAAGTTATATGAGGATAAAATTCAAAATTCAGACTTAAAAATTTTTAATGCTGTATATAAATTTAATAAAAACCTCAAAAAATATATATTATATATGTATATATATGCAACCATTTATGCCTGATTTTTAATTGTTGACTATTTTTTAGACACATTTGCAAGACCAGCTGTCTGGAGAAACTTCAACACATCTGCCACCCCGTTGTCCAGCCATCAAACAACCTTTGTAACAGTGCATGTGCCGCCTAGGGTGGCATTGATCTGCTCTTACTTAAATATAACACATATAATTTTTAAAAGAGAGAAATATTAATATTTATGTAGAAAAAATTAATATATTCACCAGTATATCTTACCTTCAGCTGTGATAAATGCAACAAGCATTAAAACAAAAATGAAAATTAATTTTGTTAAATGCATTTTTTTGGTATTTGAAATTAAATATGTTTTCTCGAACATAACTAAGTTAATGAATCTTTTTCAACTATTTTTCAGGTTTTATATTAATTTCTGAGCAATGCGGATATACATATGTATAGGAGTATTGTTGCGATAAAATTACTTTTATGCTAACAAACATAAATATAATAATTATCAAAATTATTACAATACATTGGCACATAAGAAAAATAGAGTGACTCGGAAAATACGATATGTCACAAAACTTACGTATAGTAAGTGTTAATGTAAATTTGTAGATTTGTAAATTTTAAGGAACCCCAGTGGGGTAGAAGAATCCCTCGAGCCACCGCAGGCATTCCTGATTTATTGTAGCCTTCCCACGCTCCCATCTATAATATCCCCGTCCCAAGTATAAGCTGGAGATATTCCGAAATGAGTTGGACAACAGTTCCTGAATGTTAAGAAAACCCTGTCCAAAACAATTATGAAGCCGGACAGCAAGTGCCAGGCAGGGATGTGCACGGTGGTTTTGTCACCGTTCTCACAAAATCTACACAGGGAAGTGTTAATGTAAAAATATTTTATTACCACCGATGTAACACGACATACAACTACTTTTGCTTTAATATAAGAGTTTTTTTGTTTTAAATAATTAATAATGTAAATAGTCATATTAGATTCAAAGCAGTCAGCGATAAATGTACAATGTGTCAATAATCAACAAAACATATAGTATTTTAAGACGAAAAGTTTTTGCAACGAAGTTTTTGTGGGAAAACAAAGTTAATGAAAATTGAAAAAAATTTAAATTTCGATTGTTATAATAATAGTGACATACATACATATGTACACATTTGATAAATTTCTAAAAAAACTATGTAAATTTCATTATTTTGTTTGTATATTGAAAAACAATTCTTACTGTTAATTAGGAAGCTTCTGAGTAATAAAGGTAGTTAAGCTCTTAGTTAAATAAAGCAATTGCAATATTCCTGTTGACGCCAACATTGTTATGCAAATTCAAATTATAATCAAAATTTTATGAAGTTTTAATCTCATTTTAGTATTTAATGATATTTTAGTGGTAAGCTGTAACAGCAAAAATATTAATTTACGATATATTATGTCTACATGTAATGAATATTTATAGTAAGTAAACTGATTCTGAAAGCCATAAAAATTTTAATTCGTTAAAAAATGTCGTTGGCATTCTTCAGTTGCGGTTCTGACCGTATCTAGGAGAGTAAATCTAAATTTATTTACCTAACTGTTATTTTCCTTGGTCAAGAATATATAAAGTCAAGAAAGAATTTATAAACAAGGCACGTTATCAAATGGAAAATGATTGTAAAAAAATCTGTTAACTAAATTTTCTATTCGTATTTACATATAAATAACAGGAAGCAGTAAAATAAAATTAAATCTTCATTATACGAAAATATTCCTATAAAGCTTACCATTATCAGATCCGTGCGAAGGAGTCTTGAAATGATTAGGTATGAAATAATTGTAATTACAAGCATATTGCAGTGAGTTTCAAAATTAATATTTTTAAACTTATGAAGCTTAAACGAATTATAAAAATTAAATACATATTCTGATTATTTAAACGTATCTGACATTGTATTTTATTTAGTAATTTTATATGCACAAAATATCATACAATATCATATAATATCATACAATTAAAATTCGATTTTTACGTTTCCATTCCCAATATTTTACCCATTTATTTTTATTATGTATATTGACTGATTTTATACACATTTACAGGACCAGCTATTTGGAGGAACTTCAACACAATAGCCACCTCGTTGTCCAGCCATTAAACAACCTTGGTTACAACTGATATGCCGTCCAGGGTGGCATTGTTCTGCTTTTACTATAATATTAAAATTTTTATATTGAAAACAGGAATATAAAATAGTCAATAAAGTGGAAAAATCATACCTTCAGCAGTGACAAATGCAGCGAAGATTAAAGCAAAAATGAAAAATAATTTTGTTAATTGCATTTTTATTGTAGGTAATTTTTTTTTTTTGGATTTGAAATAGAATTCGTTTTTCTCGAACTGAATAAAATGAATGATTTTTTTAAAAAAAATTTTCAGCTTTTATATTATTATTGAACAAAATATGGAAGATATCGCAATACTTTAAGATAATGAATTTTCATAGAAAAACATATTTTCTATTTTAACAGCTTTTCTTTAGAAATTTATTTGCTTATAGATAATAATTATACATACGTAAATTGTAATATTGAAAATGTTTATGTTAATTTCTCAAAACAATGTTGTATACCTTTAAACAATTAAGATCAAAAAAATAACTATCTTTTATAAGGTTTTCAAGCTAAATGAAAAAGATGGCATTTTTTCGTTCTTTATACTATTAGAAAATAAAAATATAAGTTTAAACTCTTTGGGGTTGAATTTTAAAATTGGTTAGTTCTAACAACATTTATATAAGTGAGCACTTAAAAAAAAGAGCTATAATGAATTAAGTGACTGATATATATTATAAACTCACCTTATGCCTTAGATTTTTAACGTAATAAATCTCATTTTTATGACAATTTACAAAAAAATTAATTTATTTTATAAAGCTATGAATCTAGAGTTCCAATAAAAGCTACAATTATAGTCCAGCAGAAAGTTTTCTTAAACTTTGAAAAATTTTAAGCAATTTTGTTAAAAGGGAACTAGAAGAAATTTTAAAAATTTACCCCATAATTTTCTATTGAATTTGTTAACATGTCAGAGTAGGTATAAATAAATAAGTAGTGCTCTTTCTAAAATTAAGTCTCAGCCGAAACCATTGAAAGATAATAACAAAATATTATTTTTCTCTTATTTATTAATTAATATTAGAAAAGCTGATTAGTACAATATTCTTCGAATTGTGGTAGATAAAGTACGATAACACTGAATAAATTTATTATTTTTGAGAAGATAAGGAGCAGAACGCGTGTTTGTTATCAAAATTTTTCAGAACATTAACATAAATCGCAACTTCCTACATATACGAGTATGCATACACACATGTGTACATGAACCCATATAAAAACGAAATTCCGTATGAGTCATATTATGTTATGGTTATAAAATCAAAATTAAATTTTCTTAGGTATAGTATCTTATTAGATATTCTAGCACTATTATAAATGTATGTATGATATATGTATGTATGTAAATGTTTCACTCTTAAGTCGTTCTGTAAAATTTGCTCAAAATTCTTATGAATTGTTGGGTATATAATTTACTGTGTTGTATTCTCGAGATTCGATACTATTGGTTGATTTACTATCACAGAACTTTGTTTCATCATCTGAAAAGATTGGCAGAGCAGAATTAAAATAAAATATATTCAAATAATATATTAAAATAAACAATTGGCCAACATGCATGTAATTTGTACAAAAATTAGCAAACAGGAAAAAGCAAATAAAAAATAGGAAAGCCAAAGAGGCACCAATGTATTAATTTTTATTTTTGGTTTGTGGCTTTAATAATACTTATTTACAGTTACTTAGTACAGTTATTTTCATATCAAAGTTTTTGGAAGATAAAAAATCTTACAAACCCTATTGTACTGAAATCTTAAGCAATGTTTTAGCTTTTTATCACCACACCACATGCATAATTATTGTTCGTTCCACAAAAGCTGAGCGAAAAATATTTAAAGCTTTTTTTGGATTGTAAATTTAAAGCTTAGTTAATTTTAAAAAAATATGATAATTTTCCAAAATAGTTTTCATAATACAATGAAAATATTGTAGATGTCTCTGTGTTTTTATGTTAGCCAAATTCGCTTAAATTTTTCTTTGTATATTGTAAAATTATGTGCACATATAACATAGTTAGTTTGGATGAAGAAAGTTGGAAAGCTTCTTTTTAAAATGAAATCTGAAAGCTGTCAAAATAATACAGCAATTATAAAATTCAAATTTTTAAGGAAATATAAATTTTTACACTACGAAAATGGTGCAAAATTTTTTTAAAAGATTGAGGATCATTCCCAGCCTATCAAAGTGAATAAAAACTGAAACTTGAAAATTTTGATTCTAGCTTTATTTCCAAAAATTTTAAAACTCGAAAATAGAATACAAAAAAAAAAATAAGGTGAATCAATCAAAGGTCAAGAACTACGTACTTTTAACTTCTAAAGAAAATTGTAAATGCGCTCCTGAATTACATACATATATAGATAACGGGACTGAAAGTAATTATTAAAAGATTTTTATTTTTATATTAAAAGGTTGGGTTTGCTACAAAGGAAAAATAACAACTTAACTAAAAAAAAGAAGAGTTCAGGTCGATATTTTTGCTATGTCAAGGATTTTGTGCACAAATTTCGACCTAGTAATATGGAATACAATCAACTTTATCAGCTAAGATGAAAATAATAAGGTAAGATTTGAATTTAATATACACAAATCAAAGTCTTTTTTTGCGGTTTTTTCCGTTAATTTTAATTATTTGATAACCAAAAATGTTATACGTAAAATACATACATACGTAAATAGACGGAGCACATATGCATTGTGTGTTGCTCTTTAAGACATACAAATTACCAAGAAAACATTTGTGATTTTGCATCGTCATTTTGAAAATTATCATGGAGTACAATAACAAGTATTTATTACAATTGTATTCCTACTCATACTCCTCTTTAAGTAAGGTCAAACTTTTTAATACTACTTGTGAAATTCGTTTTATGCAATTCAGGGTTATATAGTATTCGTAGATATGTATACATGTATGTAGATAGTTAATATACAATTAAAATCATAATTTCAAATTTTGAATTGTGTAAAGCAGTCGAAATTCAATATATACCATAATACTTATTGTTGAGTTCTATAAACTCTTACTAAGATTGTTTTTTACAAGTTAAAATTAAGATTAGCTTTAACTTAAGTACGTCAGTATAGGTGCTAATTTTTAATTATAAAAGTTAATTGTCTATGAATTATAATTTTGTTATCTTATCTTATTTTATTTTGTTTTCTTTCTGAGTCTTTTGAAAACCAGTATAAATACCTTGGGTATTTTGTAAATCGTCTCCTATTGTAACTAAGAGTTATACCCAAAATTAAGAATTACAACTTTTTTATAAAGCTTAAAAAATG
Source organism: Condylostylus longicornis (assembly GCF_029603195.1). Classification (NCBI taxonomy): domain Eukaryota; kingdom Metazoa; phylum Arthropoda; class Insecta; order Diptera; family Dolichopodidae; genus Condylostylus; species Condylostylus longicornis. The sequence continues at coordinate 7,309,212 of NW_026577982.1, forward strand.
TTTTCTTTCAAAGTTCTATTCGGTTATTTAACTGTAGCTTTAACTATTTTAATTGCTTTTTCAGTAGTTGAAATTCAAGCTGCATCAATTTATGGAGCAAATGGTAAATAAAATATATACATTTTTCAATTATAAAAGCAAAAATCCAAATATTTTAAATAAATTTGAATTTTTCTAAAATAGAGTTTAATATGATAGCTGGTTCTGCTACTTATCGACCTGAACCACGGAGTTGTGTTGAGCCACAATGCACATATGACTGCCATATAAAAGGTTATGATTATGGTTTATGTTTTGAAACCAGTTGTGTTTGTGTATAAAAACAAGTAATTTATTTTTACAATATGGTTTCTGAAAGAAAAATGTAAAATTTTCAATAATTTATTTTATAAGTTTTGAAAATACCCAGCAAAATAATAAAGTTGTAATTCAAAATAATACAAATTTTTAGTGTTTCAATGTTTTTTAATGTTTTTCAAACACACGGTGAAATTGTTTGGTAAAAATAAAATTGTTTTTTTAAATTAAGATAAGGCTGTTCTAGAAAATGATGGCTGAGCTTTAATTTTGTAGATTTTAAAATACATACACATACATGTGTTACTGTAGCTTCCGCTTTGAAATGTAACATTTGTAGCGTTTGTATTGAAATGTAACAGAAGTTATGTTTTCATGAAGAATTCAAAATCAAAAAACCGCGCAGTTACCTACTCCGTGTTGATTTCTTAGTTTGAAGATTAAATTAAGCAATTTATAGTGTCTGGATTTCAGTTGTTTAAAATCAAGTTTTTGAAAATTTATTTATATGCATATATATATATTTAAATAGTTTCACTAATTTAATTGATAAGCAAGCTGACAGTTCTGTCGATTACTTACTACGCTTAATTATTGTATTTAAGTAAACTTAGAAAGATATTTACTATTTAAAATTTTTATTAACGCCTGAATCAGAAATTATTATTTTTTTTTAGGTAAAACAGATAATGTTGTGATAAGAGTTCTATGAACTAAAGTGAAACCTAAATTTTACAAAGAATAAAATTGGGTCTTTTAAAAAAAATCTACTTACTAGCAGCATTACTTAAAATACTTTCATTCATTTACCAAAATATTTTAAAGATTGCATACATGTAGAATGAGACAAAAACAAAAAAAGTTGAGAGAGCCGTTAACATAATGCTCGAATTTAATAAATAAGGTAAATAATTTCATTTTTGGTTAGCATGGCTTTTCCGGGGGGAGTCTAGATAAGTAAACATTTTCTATGGAAGAAAGTTCTTAACACAGATTTATGTACATATGAAATTTCAGCATTCGATCTTCAAGGCTGTAAAAATTTTGCGGACATATTCATGGAATGACGAACGGGCGGACGGGTAGAGTGAAACTAGTAAGCAAATTTTTTTAAAATTTTTTTGAAAAAGTGCTAAAAGCGAACAAGTTGTTGAATTTCTTATCATGAAATTTCAATATATCCTTGAAAAACGCAGAAATTTACGAGTGGAAACGCACAATTATTTTGAATTTTTACGTTCTATGTGGTTAGAACCTCTCTTACTAAAATATTTTGATAATCTTAAAGTATTTCATTATATTTCAATGGTTTTGTATCTATCTTTAAAGAGGGTTCTTTATATGTATGATTACCTAATTAAATTCTAATCAAAAAAATTCTGATTTTAAATCAATATTTTGCAGCAAAAATGTGTAAATCTGTGAAAAATGTAGGCCTAATGTCAAGGTTGAATTTTGCCCGAGAACTCAATTATTGTTAAAACAATTCTATTAGATCTACATCAAAAAGCAGATTTTTTTAAGAGCCATTATTCGCAAGATTAATTAATAAAATTAAATATTTCAATCAAGTGCTTACATAATATTATTCAATATAATTACTCGTAATAGAGGTCTCGAAAACTGAAATTCAATTTATAGTTCCCCGGTTTTAAATTGGCTTCCATTTCAACATCTTTTAATAATTGCAACGTTAAGAAAATGTAGACAAAAATTAAATGAATTGTGTGTAGGTTAGCAATATAGCTGCTTTTTTAATGAAAAATCATTCAAAAAACCATAATATTATTATTTGCTAAGATTTTACGTCAATAAGAAATTAAATAAATGACCTTATTTGACAAATGAACTTTTATTTTCAATTCTTTATTTAAGATTTTTTATTCCTACAATAAACCATGCTCCTTAAAAAGGTCAACACAAGTCTTAATTCCAGCACTTCTACAGGGCTAGTTACATCTGATATTCATAGAAGAAGGTGTCCAAAAAATTTTTGCTGTTACTGTATGATCTACTACTAATCGCAATTACTTTTTATTTTACAAATTATTTTTAATAGATTATTTAATCGCAATTTTTTTTTGTAAAATTAATTACTGGCTAACCCTTCCCGGATTTTTATAGCCGCAGGCCATTAAAAATGTTTAACTATTGTTAATATTTTCTCTTAAACAAAAGCAATAAATAATAAAACAGTTACTCATAAAAAACAGTATACATAATTATAATAAGTTTTCCTCTCTAACCCCCACGCGAGGGAGACTTCAAATATTTTATTATTAATATTATTACTACTATAAATAATTATACCCGTAAGAACGTATGTTCGAAGGATATACTAAATTTGCTTTATCGTTTGTAACGTTAAAAGACTAATTGAGTTAAGTTCACAATTTCACCAATAAGTGCCAGAACCCCATTTAAATTGTACTGGTTCGGGTAGCTGCCATACAACTTTAAAATTTATTTGACTATATCTTGGAAACTATGGAAGTTGTGGAATTTAAATTTCGTACAATTATATGTAATAGTAGGGTCAATGTGTTTGATAAAAGTCGTTGAAATTGCTTGGCTCCTTCTGGAATACAACTTCAAAAGTTATTTGGCTATATCTCAGAAACTGTAAAAGTTGTGATATTGAAATTTTATACTAGCAAATATATTATAGTAGGGCCAATGTTTGATAAATGTTGAAATTGCTTAGTTCTTTCTGGTAGTAGCCATACAATTGCAAAACTTATTTGGCATTATCTCAAAAATTATTGGAATTATAGCATAGAAATTTCGTCAAAACTGTATTATTAGGGCTGTTTTGTGTGACAAAAATCATTGAAATTTCTTGACTCGTTGTGGTAGCAGCCATAAAACTTCAATAGCAGTTTGGCCATATCTTAGAAAATTTGAAAACACAGTACTGAAATTTTGCATAAATTACGAGTAATATGGTAATACGGCAACTTAAAGTCATAGTCTCCCATAGTCGGCTATGGCATATTTACTCGCACATAGGATAACAAATTCGTACGGGTATCACAGAGTTGACACGGTCAACTTTTTCTTATTTTTCTCGTTTTTTTTAAACTTTTTTTAATTTTTTTTTTTAATTTTTTTCAATTTTTTTTTGAAGCAAAAAGAAAAAATAATTAAAGCAATAAGGCAAAAAAAAAACAGTAATAATAATAATAAGTTCCCACGGCCAACCACCCCTCCCCAACCCGCACGCGAGGGAGGCTTCAAAAATTTTTTATTATTATTATTACTATAAATAATTTTTTTTAATAATTTTTTTACAATTTTTTTTTAATTATTTTTATAATTTTTTTTTAAATTTTTTTTTAAATTTTTTTTGAAGCAAAAGGAACATAAGTAAAGCAATAACGCAGAAAAAAAACAGTAATAATAATAATAAGTTCCCACGGCCAACCACCCCTCCCCAACCCGCACGCGAGGGAGGCTTCAAAAATTTTTTATTATTATTATTACTATAAATAATTTTTTTAAATAATTTTTTTACAATTTTTTTTTAATTATTTTTATAATTTTTTTTTAAATTTTTTAAAATTTTTTTTGAAGCAAAAGCAACCATAAGTAAAGCAATAACGCAGCAAAAAAACAGTAATAATAATAATAAGTTCCCACGGCCAACCACCCCTCCCCAACCCGCACGCGGGGGAGGCTTCAAAAATTTTTTATTATTATTATTACTATAAATAATTTTTTTTAATAATTTTTTTACAATTTTTTTTTAATTATTTTTATAATTTTTTTTTAAATTTTTTTTTAAATTTTTTTTGAAGCAAAAGGAACATAAGTAAAGCAATAACGCAGAAAAAAAACAGTAATAATAATAATAAGTTCCCACGGCCAACCACCCCTCCCCAACCCGCACGCGAGGGAGGCTTCAAAAATTTTTTATTATTATTATTACTATAAATAATTTTTTTAAATAATTTTTTTACAATTTTTTTTTAATTATTTTTATAATTTTTTTTTAAATTTTTTAAAATTTTTTTTGAAGCAAAAGCAACCATAAGTAAAGCAATAACGCAGCAAAAAAACAGTAATAATAATAATAAGTTCCCACGGCCAACCACCCCTCCCCAACCCGCACGCGAGGGAGGCTTCAAAAATTTTTTATTATTATTATTACTATAAATAATTTTTTTAAATAATTTTTTTACAATTTTTTTTTAATTATTTTTATAATTTTTTTTTAAATTTTTTAAAATTTTTTTTGAAGCAAAAGCAACCATAAGTAAAGCAATAACGCAGCAAAAAAAAACAGTAATAATAATAATAAGTTCCCACGGCCAACCACCCCTCCCCGACCCGCACGCGAGGGAGTTTTCAAAAATTTTTTATTATTATTATTACTATCAATTTTTTTTTATCTTTTTTTAAATTTTTTTTTTATTTTTTTTTAATTTTTTTTAAATTTTTTTTTTGAAATTTTTTTTATAACAAAGCAACAAAAACTAAAGCCGTAATTTAAAAAACGAATAGAAAATATTAAAAAAAAAACATCCGTTTATCCGCTGAAAGTGCTCGATTTATAGGCCATTAATTTTGGCCAGCTAAATGCGCGATCCGTGTCAAAAAACTCCCTTCCCCATTCATTATTTTCCGTCGTGGTGTTTGGTTTTGAAAAGAAGCTGGAGTAGCTTCTTGACCTCTCCAAATATCCTGTCGACCTTTGAAATGTGGTTGCCAAAAGACTTGACTCACTGCCACATGCCGTGTAGTATGAAGAACTATCCCTACTTCCAGTGTCGCTACAGGCCGTTAAAAATACCGAACTATCGCTGCGAGGCGTACAGATAAAAGTCCTATTCGAATCCTCGCTGGAGACCGAATAGAATGACGTGTTCTTATAAAGTACGATACAGGGAACGATTGGCTCGTATTCTTCCAAAATTATGTTCCTTATATTCAATCGGGTTGCTTGAGAGTCGTCATCCATTGTTACATATTCCTTCTTTGGATCTCCATTTTCAATCTCAGCTAACGGATCGAATATACGCGCACGTCTATATAAACTAAGCACACTTTCACAACATAAAAACACAAAACGACACACAACTTTATAAAAAAAATATAAAAAAACACAATATTCACCAGAACGATACTTAAACGCGCATTGACGCAAAATTTTATAAAAATAATAGAAAAAAGTAAAGATAAATAAAATCAAAGCACTTACCAAAAGCACTGGGTCCATTTTCTGTCAAAAAAAAAAACAGAAAAAATAAATTTCAGTTTAGTCAAAAAAATAAAATTTTAGTAAGTTAAAAAAAAAATCACAGTAAGTAAAGAAATGTCATTACATTAAGAAAAAAAAAATTTGTGTTGGACGTCGTATAGAAATTAGAAAATTTTATTTTTTAGAAAAAAAGAAATATAACAATAAAAAATGTAGATTTTTTTTTTATTTTTATATTTCTTTTTTTTGCACAATTTCACACACTAATTTTCAATGTTTTTTTAAAAAAACAAAGAAAATTAAGAAAAAAGAAAAAAAAATTTAGCCCAAAAATTAATAAATTCAAAGAATTCTAAAAAGCGCGGATTAAATCCCTTGAATTTACAAATTTTTTTAATAAAAATGTTTATTTTCACGATTTATTCGTTAATAAATCGTAAAAATAATTTTTAAATTTTTTTTAAGCAAAAAAAAGAAAATATTTACCGCACGTCCGCTTCTTTCAAAATTTTTTCTTCAATTAATGTAAAAAAATTTGTGTTCGTATTTATAGTATTTTTGTTGTTAAAAAATTTAAAAAAAAATCCTGCGATCAAAAAATTTTTCTACATAAAAATTTCATTGAAAATTTTTTATTCAAATTTTGTTTGTAAAAAGAAATTCAATATGTTCAAAACGTATTTTTTCTTAAAATTAAAAAAATTTTCATAAAATGGAAAATATCTTAAGCGTAATTTTTTGTTAATTTTTTCTAGAAATTGCTCTCTAAAATAATTTTTATTATATTGACTATTTTCAGCTCAAAATAACAATGTCGAAGAAGTAAGGAAAAAAGAAGAACGAAGAAATTCATAATTTCAAAAAACAATCAACAGGCAGAAAAAAATGGGATCTGTTTCTTATTTATACTCATACATTGGTTGTAATTTTAACCACTTTGGGTCAAATATAAGTTTTACTCTGATTGTTACGTGTGAACAAGCTTATGAAGTTCCTCTTCTCATGGTATATCCATGCAAATGGAATATATTAAAAGGAAGTTTTTTCAATTGAATTTCTTCATTGTTATCGCAAATATTATCGATTAATTTTGTCTTCAAAAAACTTGAAAAATTCCTGATTTGGTTTTTAGCAACAGGATATGGAAACGTAACACTGAATGTGCTTAAATAATAATAAATATTTAAAATCTTCAACTAAATAATTTTTCAACTAATTAATTCAGGTTAGTAGAATTTCGGAACAAGATTGGATTTTGCTACTTTATCATGAAAACCTATGTATATACGAGTACATACATTTATGGATAACTAAATTCATTATAAGATAAGAAATTTATGTATATTAAATTATGTTTTTTTGTAGGTTTTATTAAAAGGAATGGTTTACAAGAGAGTATTTAATTACACTGGAAAGACCATTGCAATTTCGAGATGAAACATCATGATTTTCTGAAAATACATATAAACTTTAAAAGTTTCTTTTAAGACCTGCATCAATTTTTGGAATCAATGTTGACTAATTTACGTATTACAGTCAAGGAATGTAAGCCTTTGCGATTAAATTTCACATAATCAATTTATACATTTATGGCTCGACGAAATTAAACGATTTTCAAATATAAGAAAATTTTTATTTCAAATGTTACTCAGTTATTATTACGCAAAATAAACTTTAAGAACTCTTTATTCTTCGGGAGTTTAAAACACATGATTTCAGATATTTGAATAATTACAATTATCAAAAGTTTCTATTATTTCTTCTTAATTTTTATTGAAGTTTTAAAATCATAATATTCTCTTGATGCTTAAACTTTTTATTTAAAATTTATTTATCATTGAAAATTTCAAAGGAAAACATAGAAAATTTTTCATAGAATAAAAATAAATGCATGTATTGAAAATTTATTTTTTTTTTTTGTATTTATGGACAACAGAAGTTTTTGTCCTGGTGGATGTTGTAAATCTCAATTAAAAGATTTCACAAAGGAATTCTATTGTTGTGTAAAAGAAGAAATATTGTTATGTTCAAAAAACATAAAGCAAACATATTACCTTCAATATCTTTTTCTTGAAATGTAGAAATTTCCATGGGCTAATATATAATTTCTAGAATAGTTTTTAGGAAGATAAAATTTTTAACGTAGAAAATAATGTAATGAAATTTAAGTCAACTTACGGATGAGTACTAGTCTAATAAGAATTTTTGATTAAACTTTTCTTAATAAGATAATCAATTATACTTTCAGATCAATGTTTCCAGGCCACAGTTTTATGGAAATAATTTAAAATCAATTGGTTTTATTTTAATTTTATTTGGTTTGGTCTTAAAGATTTTATTTCTCTTTGAGTTTTTAAATGATTGTTTCTTTCACTGACAGAACTTACATATGTTAAATGCGCTTTAAAATAAATTTCATTGAAATTTGAACCTCTGCTTTGCATAAAAATTTGAAAAAAAAAGCAGTTTTTAAAAAAGTTTTTTATTATGAACTTTTTTTTTATCATTTCTTGTAGAAAATCTTTTAATATCACATAATAGGATTAAGTGTGCATGAAAAAAGTTTTTAAAAATAATTACTAATAATAAAATTAAATTTAAATGAAGATAAAAAATTAGAATATTTTTGCAAGTTTTCCACTTAAAAAGAAAAAATAAATTTTATGTAAAAGTTTCAGGGAATCTTTTGAGAATTTTATACGAGAATTAAAAATGAAAAAATTCATTAAATTTTATTTGATGTTAAAGTATGAAATTCTCTGCAATTTTCTTAAACACTTGAAGTATAGTTTTTTGATTTATAATAATTGAACATTTAAGTGGTGTGGTGAATAAAAGACTAAAAGTTTTCAAGTGCTTTTTGGTTTCTTTTTTTTTTTTTTTTAATTAGTACATTATGAAACTAGTAATTTATTAATAAATTTTTGTATTTTATTGCAAATTTTTAATTGAAAAGGTCTTTATGACAATCAAGCGCTAGAATAAGCTCTATAATTAAAATTTAAAATCTGAAATTTACGAAAAATATTTTTAAATAATTTTTGATATTGCATTAATTTGCTTAATTTTAGAAAGTAATAGTGCAGAATATTAAATGCGATTCATAATATTACATAGAAATTAGGAGCACAATATTAATATTTGTAATAATCTCCCAATCTTTGTATGCAATTTCTCTTATATTTTTTAATAATATTTTTAATTATTTTAGATTTTTTCAAAACACAATTAAACAAAGATGAATTTTTCTCATGCTGCCTGCTCTCAACTTTCTTATAATGAAAGAAAAAGATATTTTGTAATTATACATTCCGTCTTTGTTAACAGATGTGAGATGCCAGAGTAGGCATACTCACCACGGAATCTCAAATTGATTCGATCAAATGTAATCAACTGTTTTTGATGGACACTATGCAGTATTTCATGAAAAATTTTGAATTTACGAAAGATATTCTGTAGAAAAGGTATTAAATAGGAAATTACATTGAAATGGAATTTTTAAAGAAATTATTAATGGACTATGGAACACGCAATGAAATTGAACTGTTCTGCTAGAAGAAACAATTACAAATGCGAAAACCTTACAAATCAAGAAAAGAGCACAATCTTTGATATATTTTGAATGTTTGCCAATGATACTAATTTGGATTGCAGTTTCACCATTTGAATTTCGAGATAGATGGTATTCAAAAATGGAAAATTTAACTACAATATTTACTATAATAGTATTTCATTAATTTTATATTGCTTATGCCACATTTGTTATCGAATACGGAAGAAGTATTCGAGGCACAAGAATCATTTTAATATTTTCATATTTATGTAGGTTCTTTTAAAGAATTTCATACATTTTCACTTTAACACGATTTGTTTAATTTGAAATTTAATAGAAATTTTGGTTTTTTTTGGAAATTATATTGAAGAGTAAAAATAGCAAAAAATAACTTTAAATTTCATATTTTATTTCTCAAAATTTTCATTTCTTCCATATTCTAAAATTAATATTTTATTTCAAAAAGAATTCATTGGAGAAAAAATTGATTTGAATTTTTTACTTTATTATCCTTGAAATATTTGAAATAAATTCTTTTAAAAAGGAAATTATTTTTATCCTTATCTTAAATGTAATAAATCAAAGCGGAGAGAATATATTTGTGGTAAAGAAATTTCTATTTATTGTATTTCTACCCAATACACGTATATGTGTTTGTTTATAGTATATTTGTATAGGCATAATTCCGCTTTTATAAATTTTGAAAAAGATAAAGGGATTGTCTCGTAACAATTCCCAAATGATTTTAAATAAAAAATAAAAGTATTAATATTATCAGTCTATTCTATAATAAAAAGCATGTAAATATAAAATTTATAATATGTGGTTGATAATGTTGCGGAAAATTTTTATCATAAATACTTACACCTCACCAAATATCAATTGTATATCAAGTGCTCTTACAAATTTCTAAAGAGCATATTAAGAGTTGAAATCAAAATACCAATTTATTCAAAAATACAATTTATTTTATGAAAATAATTTTTTCAAAGTAAATGAATTTTTATAAGACCGGAATTGAAGCAAATTTTTCTGAACAAAGCAGCTCTGAGCATATTATTATTCAGAAAAATTTTCTAACAATACGCCGCATAACAAATTTCTTTAATTTTTTTTTTAAATTCTTTTTTTAAATAGAATTACTTTTGTAGACCGACAATTTTGCACTGACCGATCTTCAAAAAATTACCTAAACAATTATCGTAGAGTGTTCCGACACATTTTGCTTAATACTTGCTTAATTTAGGGTCTTTATCAAGACTTTTTTAATATTATTATTTTCAATACCGGCTGATTAAGAGGTGCCCTGTAACAAATTTTAATAATATCGAAATTAGCTTTTTAACAACAATTGAAAACGCAGACAGAACTCTGCATCGAAACTCTGTATATTTAATCAATAACTTTTTGGATTTAGTTTCTCTATTGTTTAAATCTTTATCTTCTTTAATAAAAAAAAAATTCTTAAAGTAATATTAAATTTTATTGAGATTTGTATTTATTCGGAAGATTTAATAAAAAAAAAATAGGCTCAACAAAAAAAATGGTTAAAATTATGAGAAAGGAAAATTTTAAATTCATTTTTCTAAGAAATATTTCATAGGTATATACTTGGATAAGAAAAGGTAATGGGTTCTTTATCAAATATTTTGAAACAAATTTTAAATTTTTTATTTTTATTATGATTTTTAAGGGTTGGATTGTGTTAGAGATGTACAGCTATTCAAATTAATCGTTGCAGATTATCCTTTCGACTTGATACAACAAACAATATAAAATATGGTATAAATAAGAAACAAGGGGTTATCCTACAAAAATGTAAGTACCTAAAAGATTTTAAAGTTAAAGAATTTTTTGGTTTAATTTAAATATAATTTAGATAAGTTTCACAGGGATAATTAAAATTTATAAATAATTTGGGTTTAATAACTTCATGATAGTTTCTGTCTCAATATTGACAATTAAAGGGACAAAGGTGTGAAAATTGCTTTCATACCATAGCATAAAGTTTGTCGAAACTAATTATTATTCAAAAATAACACTTTTTAAAATTAAATTATATTAATACTCTGGAAAATTAAATTGCACCATTAAACTGTGGGTAGAAAATTCGAATTTGAGTTAATCAGGGGCAATGAGATTTGGTTTAGGTGTAAACTATTAGAAATCTAATTAAAATGGTAGTGATACTGGTGGGGATTTTCGATAATTCAAATATGTACTGAAAGTTGTAAATACTAAAAGTATTTTCACAAATACTTATAAATCTGCAGAAGCTGAACATTTCACTTTTGCAGATTTGTAATATACTTGAGTAATTCTTTAATGTCCAACATTTTTTTATTATGCTCTTCTTCTAGTTTATAATATTTCTGCAGTAGTTGTAAAACAACTTTCGAAATCCTTTTCGAAATTTATGCACAACTAAGTATGTAGTTTTCGAATAGATATGCTATTTTGTTGTTTTAAATATTTTTTTTTGGTTCATTACTGTAGTTCTTAAATTTTAGATATTTAGAATTCTATTATATAATTTTAAAATCATCTTAAATTAGTTACTATAATTATAAAATGTTGGTTTTTAAATGTATTTTAAAAAATAAAAAAAATTTACTAATTTACCCTTCAATTTAAATTTCCTAAAAACTAATCTGCTTAAAAACAAACCTGAAATGAAAATTAAAGAGAAAAAAAATATTTAAATTACATAGAGGAAATGAAATTCATCGTCGTCATCTGCACTTGAATTTCTTTTGGAATTTGAAAATTATTCGTAATCTATGTGAGATTTTACGTAATTTCAAATATTCAAATTAACTTAAATTAAATATATATTTTACATATAGCACACAATTCATATATGAAGGTACGAACTAAAGCACAAATGTAGAGAAACAAATTCTTACAGCCAGTCTCTTATTTTGGTTTTACTATTTAGATATTTTTAAATTTGTGTTCAAGAAGGTGTGTTGAAAATTAATTTTGATACTATAATAGAAAATATTCTATAGGCATTTATATACATACATACATACCTACCATACCTGTACCGGTATACCATCAAATATCCTTTTCTTGTGAATTTTGTGTTTTTTATTATAGAATATTAAAAATTTTCAAGGTTAATGTCATGATTTTCTCTTTTGTCATTCAAATTGTTGTGTGTTTTTTTTTTTTTAAATATGTATGTGCTTGTACATGGTTAAGAGTCCTTAATAGAAAAATTATTTTCATCTAAAATTTTTTTTTTCTGTGTATACTTAATATCAAAAATATTTTTGTTTTTCTTAAATGTTATATTATGGCAGTTATTTTGACGACAAAATTGTTGATTGTTTAAAGTTTCCTCTTTTTTTTTAGGGAAAAAGGGCGGAAATCGGGAGGAAAATATTTTCGAGATAAAATTTCATTTTGTCTTTTAATTTTCATTCGAATATTATGTATGAAATATTTCGACGAATTGGTAAAATTTTTTTCTTAGAAAAAAAAAAATAAAATTTCGTGTATGAAAATAATAAAAAACTTGTAATTTGAAATTAAATTGAATGTCACACTTTATATACGGTTGTAGGAGAAGCCATAAGAAAACGTAGGTTAGATATAGTCTTGTTTTCAATCTTAAAATGATATTTTAGTTATGAAATGCGTCTTAAATATTTGGATAATATTGAAAAAAGTTGAGAGATAAAAATTGGGAAAGGAAATAGGCGGTGAGTTTGAGAGTTGTAATAAAAGTAATTTTAGGCATTCTCTAAGAATATTCGCAATATTAAGAGAAATTTTGAAAAAGAATGATTTTTAACTATAAAGTGTTGTATGAATTTAAAATAGTAGTTTTAATTGAGAAGTTTTATTTAAAATTTTAATAGTTAAAGAGTAAGGTAACATCTAAAATTTTATTTCTTTTTGGTAGTAAAGCACGCAATCCAATGTTATGCTCATTTGATAGTTATTTTTTTGGTTGTATTGTACAAAACCTTTTGGATTTTGCGCTATATCATCCCAATATATATGTATATTGGTTCCAAAAGGTTTTATCCATTTATAATATTTAATGGCGTATTATAGTCTCATCAGTTTTGATTTCATGTCGAAGTTGACGCAGGTTTAGAAATATTTAAACTACTCTAAACTACATTCTGTATATGATTAATATTGATTTTGCCATAATAATATACGAAATTTGCATAATTATTTATAAAATAATATGGCCGAGTTAAATTTATAGTCTGACTCATCGTTCAATATGTTATTGCTTTACATTCGAGGCATATGCTTCATAACTTTCATCTGGAAATAAATATTTTAATAATTCTTAATAAGCTCACACTACAATATTATTTTTTTTTTTAAATTTATTATGAAAAATATGTAAATAAATAAGTTTTTAAACAAGTTTTTGAATTGCTCTGATACACTGAGATTATATTTAAAATAGATTTATTGAACTTCTTACTTTATATATAGAAAATAGTATGATGTAAACCAAAAATCGAATAAGGAGTGAAAAGTTATATGGAAACCACCTAAAGATCTATTTAAAATATTTCAATGTTTTAATTTATTGCGCATATCAAAAATCTATAGAAAAATAAGAAAATTCTAAAAAAATTCTAAAAAATTTATTGAATAAAATTTCAATCTATGAGAATTGAAATATAATGAGAATTTTACGAGTAAAAAAAAAATTATAGGCGCAAAATTATAAAAGAAAAAACGAGAAAAAATAGAGTTGATCGTGCCAACTCTGTGATACCCGTACGAATTTGCTATCCTATGTGCGAACCGATGTCACAGCTGACTTAGGGACAGACTATAACTTTAAGTTACTATATTAATTTTTGCAAAAATTCAGTACTGTAAATCTTCATATACTGTAAATCTTTTTAATATTTTCTAAGATATAGCCAAAAAACTTTTGAAGTTGTATAGCAGCTATCAAAAAGAGCCAAGTAATTTCAACAAATTTTGTCAAGCACATTGGCCCAATAAATTTATTCGCTTGTGTAAAATTTCAATACTAACAGCTTTTATTGCTTCTGAAATATAGTCAAATAAATTTTGAAGTTGTATGGCAACTACCTGAACCAATATCCCGATCATATCCAATTTAAATAGGGTTCTGGCATTTACTATAATAAATCATTTGTGAAAAATTGGTGAACTTGGCTCAATTAGTTATTGAGTTATCGTTGAGACGGACGAACGGATAGACAAAGCTTAATCAGAATTCGACACTGATCAAAAATATATACTTGAGTCTATGTCTTAGACCATTATTTCTTAGCGTTACAAATGGTAAAGTAAAAACGTTCGTACGGGTATAAAAAAGGAATGATTGCATATTTCTTTGGAAAAGAAATTATACCCTTAATATTTAAAAATTTTTGATTAAATCACAAGGTGCTTTTGTATTTTGTCTTCGTTAATATTTTCAAGAATATTCAAATTAGTCATCTGTTCCATATTTTTTTTTTTATTTTCTTAATAAGAGGCAATAAAATATGTAATAACAATGTAACAGAAGATTGCGGTCATTTTATAAATTTGATAAAGTTTTTTTTTTTTCTCTCCCTGTAAGGAAATTTTTTGTATTTTTTTTTTTGGCTTTTTGTTGTTTGACCTTCAATGTAATTTCAATTTTGTTCTCATTTCTTCTTTTTAAAATTTTCTTCTGTTCTACGGCCAGGTTTTACATACAATTGAGAAATTAATTTCTTTTTTTGGAAATTTTGAGGCTATACCCTTTTTTTTCTCAAATATTATTTTTGAGATAATGCTGATAAAGTTTTCAACGATTTTAACAGATTTCTTATATTTTAGGGTACGGTGGGCAGTCGGTGCGCGTGAATATTTCATCATTGAATTTTCATAATTTTTTTTTTTTGAGCATACCACAGAGAAATTTCATAAATAAAAATAAACTTTTCTCACTAACTTTATCAGATTTAAGAAATTCTTTTGAAATTTTCTTAACTTTTTTTTTTTAAGTTGGAAAAACAAAGAAAATATAAGAAAAGTGGTAAGAATTTTTTTTTTTTTTTTGAAAAAGTTTTGTGTATAGCAGCACATTTTTTATTTGTTTGAAAAATAATTGAAACTTAAAAAAAAAAAAATTATCAAAATGAAATTATTTTGGCTTTTTAACAAAGAATTTTCATATTTTTTGGAATATTAAAAATTTTGTATTAAAAAATTTTTTCCTTTGTTGTTCTTTTATTGTTCTTTTTTTTGTAGTTTTTAGAAAATAAATTTGGTACAAAGACCTCATTTTTTTTTAGTCATTCTTTAAAGGTTTACTTCTAGGAAAATAGGTTATTCTAGCAGAATATTAGAAAAAAAAAGTAGATATTTTGTGAAATCAGAAACAAAGCTATTTTCAAGCAAATATCCAAGAATCAATTTATTAAATTTTTTTTTTTTTGTATTAGATTATTATTTTCTTATTAATTTTCGAGCAGACGCCCACATATTATTATGTTTATTAGAAATTCAATAACCGGTAGGTACTTGAAATAGAATTTGATAAAAATTTTGAAAAATTGCTTTACGAAATATAGAAAATATTAATACAAAAAATTTTATTGGAAATTTGCCATCTACTGAGTTGTTGTATAACTCCAAACACTAGCTTTAATAATCTATGTAATTTTTAGTCATCTTTGAAAGAGTCTAACTGATATGAAGGAAATTTACTTTTGGTTGTATTTTCAATGGTTCAACATTGGGGTTTCTGCTTTTCTTATATAGTATAAGGTGCTTGTTAGTACGTTTTTGATACAATAAGTTAATAATCATTGATTTTTTTAAAGATATGCTCAAAATTCATATAACTAGCCTCTATTTAGGGAAAGATTAAAATTACAGGCAATGATTTTCTTCGAAAAATTATGTGTTTCATACTATATAATTAGATATGGAGATCGTATGTATAAAATTCCAATATAATCTAATTACTGTTTATTATGTATTTTATTTTTGATCATAGATGCTTAATAGTTGTGCTTCTTGCTTTGCCGAAATTTCTACATATCCTGAAAATTAACTGCTGAATATAAAAATTTTTAAAAATTAATTTATCTGAACCTGCGATACACGAGTACACAGACCTATATAGATTAATAAAATCAACATAAGGAATTCGTTAAAATTAATTTTTATTTGCACTTTTCTAACAAAGAAGACTTACATTTTCGTTGAAATCTCGATATGTCAAATTTATTGTATATATGTATAGTAAAATGTAAGAATGTTAACGTGTTACCTGTTACATTAGTTAATAAAGTCACATTTAATAATTATTACTTTTAGCTCTTTTAGTTATTAGTCAACTTGTTTAGTGCCAGCGTCAGTGTTTTCATATGCGCGAAATTAGAAACATCCTATTTCGTACTGAAATGCCTGCTGTAAGAGAATTTTGTGTATAAGTTTTGGCAATAATTAGGTACGTATAACGTGTATCTGTAAATAATTTGAGTTAAAGAAATTAGTAAGTTTTCGCTGAATTATTAAAGTTTTTCAGTAGAATTTTTTTTCCAAATTTTTTCCAAAAATTTATTCTTTATTTTTTATTTTAAATTAATTTTGAGGACGATATTCTTTTTCTTTCAGCTTGACATACATAATTCAAATCTAGACAAGAATTTATTAAATAAAATTTAGAGAACAACAAACTTCCTTGAAAATTTTAAATCGCAGTTTTCTTTTTTTGTAAAAAAAAAGAAAAGTTTTCAACTTTATTAAAAATTTATTTGATATTAAGTGTCTTTTTCCAATAAAATGAAGGAGAAACATTGGAAGGAAAGTAAAAGACAAAAAAGGATAAAATGACAAAATTATAAGCGAAAAAAAATTTCTGAATAAAATGATCCTTTATATAAAAAAAAAAATTTGGATTGAAAATGGAAAGTTAGCTGGATTTTGTTTCGGAAAACACAAAATAAAAAAGTTTTCTACTTATACAAAATTTTTTACCCTCTATTATTACTTTACAAAGGGACTGATTTACAACTGTTCAAACTAGCTATAAGTTATTTCAAAAGCATCCTGCAACAATAAATTTTTAGATATTGCATGTTATCTTCAAAACGGCTTTAAATAATCAGAATGTATGATTGAAGATTGAAGAGGATTAATTGTTCGAGAACAGAAATGCCAGTGTTGTGCGACCTTTAACGAAAGTTTTCAAAAAGAACAAGAAAATTGCTATCATATTTGACACATTTATATTTTAAATGGTTAGAAATTAATGCAAATTTGTTTGGTTTTCAAATTCCAGTTATTTTCACAAATAAAGGTAGCTTGATTTTTAATTTGGAACAGAGAGAAATTAGTTTAATATTATGTATGTAGCTGTAATTACATTTTTCAAAATAATTGATAGTTCTTTGAACTAAAAATTTTAAAATTCATGTTATGTAATATAAATATTATGAACTGTTTATTCTTCCAGGTTCCAGGATATCGTAGAATAGGAGCTGATATTACTTAGCACATTTCTATCTGTCTTTGATTGATTTAAAATCAAAATATTAGCGTTAAAAATAAGCTAGAATTGTACGTATTATAAATGGAAAAATTGATTCATCACGCATATTCTAAAAATGTGTTTTTCTATCTGAATAAAAGTTCCTTTTAAATGGTGATGTAACAAAAGGGTATTGATCATTTTCAAGCTTGTAATGTAAATTTTGTTCATTCATTACTTTTCTAATGACAATTTTTTTTTTCTATTTTAGTACAAGCAGCTTTAAGTTCTTTTAGTAAAATATCATGCATTAGCTGAAGGCATGAAAGCAAACATAACTTTTGATGAAGAGAACATAGAAGAGCATTCAAAGTTTCAACATTAAAAACACAAATGATTCGTTTGTAGAATAAATTTACATGAGATGATTGCGATTACCTTGCAGCCAAATGTGCGGTTGCAAAACTATCGGGGTAATTCCAATTATTGATGCGTTGTTATAAGGATGTTGTACAAATGTTTGTGAATAGGCAGAATTTTCTTAAGAAGCTGACATTCATAAATGAACAACCTTCATTTTGAATGAATATTTTGAACATTCAGAAAAAATTTATTTCTGTGTAAGGAAAAGCATGTTTAAATTTTAAGTGCTTTGAGATACTAGATCAAAAAGTTTTCTCATGAATAATATTTTTAAATTTCGGAATTACATGGCTTGAAATTTATATAAAAAAATATTTCTGAATTATTTCTGAGTACATGTGCGTTGTTTTGCACAAAATTCCCAAAAGAAGAATTTTCGAATCATGACTAAAAGTCGAAAAATATTTCTTCAGTTCATGCCATACAAATGTAGAATTATATTTCTTTTTCAAATAATAATAAACAAATGCGTTTTCATTAAAATATTTTTAAAAGAATTCTTTAATTTCATTTGAGAAGAAATTCAATTTAAAAAATTTATTTGATTTTAATATTGAAAAATTTTCTGTCTTGAATCTCATTGAAATTTAATTTTAATTTTTTCATTCTTTGTTTTGTATTTTGCTATTAAATTAAGAAAAATTCTTAAAGCTTCATATTAAAATAGTGATGCGAGCAATTTTTTAATAAGACTTTCGGGAAAAACGATACTTTCTGTTCTATACAATTTTATTAACTCTTATATTAACTCTTGCATAGTCTCCTATAGTATATTTAATTAAAATAATACAAAACTGGTGTAAAAATTATTTTGCATTTCAAATAATGCAAATAATTTTTACACAAATTTTGTTTTTTTGAAAATTCGAAAATATTTTGCATTCAGATGTGCCTTATAGAGGGTGGTTGCTCTGATTATATTGGTTAACTATTTTTTGTATTTATTTTTTCCAAAATTGAAGGGATACTATTGTAGCTTTTTGCGTGTATATTTTGTTAAATTGAAAATCTTGCATAATTTTTATTAAGGAGAAGGAGCAGTACAGAAATATGAAGATTCTTTCATAGTTTGTATTTTTTTTTTTGAAGAAGTGCAAAACTTTGTCCATAATTTTGTTATTAGTGTTTCAGTTTAATAGCGGATAAAATTTTATATTCTTATATGTATAAAGTAAAAATCATGCTATCAAAGATCTTCTTTTTTTTTTCCTTTTGCTTTATAAATTGAAAATTTATGAACATTTAAGATATTAAAGAGAAAAAAAAGAGAAATAATGTAATTTATAAAGTAGCGGATTTCATTATTTTTTAATTTAAAATTTTTTTTCTCATTTTAGTTAAGTAAAACAATTCAATGATTTGATTTTGAGTGAAAAAATAACGTGAATTAAAATAGATGAGCTTTTGTTTTTATAATAACAATTATTGTGTGAGAAAAGGAGAACATCGGACAATATGCAACTACAATCTTTTAAAAATTTTACAATGAAAATTCTTGGTTTATTTCAAAATATTAACCAAGTAATGATTATCCAGTTAAAATAATATTCCAATGAAGAAAACCGTCGTTTGCTGCCTCCGGTTTTGAACTAAACTTCATGGCCATAGTAGTCATAGCTAGATCATAATGTACAATTTACAGTGCGTGTAAAAAAACTAGACAATTAATATGGGATAGATAAAAGCTCGAAAACAATTAATTATGTATTGCCGTTTCTTCTACGTTCAAATTGCATACATTTAGGAGGCCATAAAAAATCGAAAGAAGCATAAAACATACATACATTATTTGTGTATTACGACGATTAATATTGGATCAGTTAAAATATAATTATGTTTTCTGATAATAAGAGATTTCCAGTTACTTATCCAATTTTACGGAAGTTTGACGAAGCATATACATAGTGTAAATGAAATGAGTTATTCAGGAATGATGAAGCAATTTATTATTTTTGTTATAGCATCAGTAAGTTGACAAATTGACTTTTGTGTTTAAAATCATAATTTCCTATTGTACAGTACTCAAAATTATCAGTAATAAAGAAATCTTCTTCGAATTTTCTTGGATTATCTTCAAAATAAAATAAAATTTTTAATAATAACATTAAAATTTTAACCCTGGATTGCCAACCCATTTCAGTACTATAATTTTGCAAACCGTTAGTGAATTTTAATCACATGTCATAAAATTGCCAAAGAAATTTTTTAATTTTTAAAGTATAATTTTATTAAATAATTCTGGCACTCACTTTTTGTTTAAGTTTTTACGTGAATATCAACTATGAGTAAATTTTACTCACATAATGTTAGAAATCGCTCTTTTTTAAGGTTTTTTTTTTGCTAGAAACGAATTTAATATATTAATACCTTAGGCTTAGAATAGTAATTTACAGAACCATAGCAATATTTTTGTTTATATTATTATAGCTCTTATTATATATTAAAGAATGTAGTTAAGATCAGACAATAAAATTAAAAATTACATATTAAATATATTCGGTTTAAGTGAATGAAATTCGAAGTGAGTAAATTTTTCTCATGGTTGGTAATCCAGGGTGATGTTTTAATAAAATTATGTTCAATTTTTTTATAAAAATTAAAATATATCAAAATGATTTAAATTAAATTTGTTCTGCCTACAAGCCTCAATGGTTAACATTCTATTTTCATTTCTAAATAATTGGACACGTGTTACATTCTATTTTAAATTATATAATTGGTTTTTACATCATGTAAAGAAATTATAATTTTATTTGAATTTAAAAATAAAATTGTTCTTACATAATATTAACTAATTAAAGAAAATTATTAAATTTTCCAAAAGAATTTTTATATTTCTCTCTCTAAAATATTCTCAAAATATTAAATAATAAAAAAAAATATTATAAAAATTTTTAGAACTCATACTGTTCTGTACAAAAGGAAAACAAAAAAAAAAGGAATTTCGTTATAGCAATTTTAAATCATGTAGATTATGTTAAAAACAAAAATAAATACAGAAAATACAAAATTGCCAAGACACATGTTATATAATCTCAAGGAATTTTAAAAAAATATTTTTCTTAAACATAATATTATTTATTATTAAGTATGTATATTGTGGATTATCAAGGTAAATATTTTCCTTACTAGCTACATACGTTACTCACTCGTAATATATGAAAATATTAATCCTGACCTTTATATACCTACATAATAATATGCTGTACAAAATATTTTGTCACAGAAAAGAAAAAAATTCAATTTATATGTATGTATGAAGAGATTAGTTTTAAGTTAGAAAAAATTTTAAATAAAATTTTTCAAATATTTTAAACAAAAAAAAGAAAAAATAAATGTAACATTTAATAAGAATTAAATAGTTTTAAGGTCATTCTAAATAATTAGTAATTATAAAAGAAATTTTTTGCTGTCAGGAGATGGTAAATTCTTTTTGTATGTTCTAATAATTTTTTAATTTAATAACATAAAAGTAGCATAACGAGAACTTATGAGAAAAGCCCCCTAGCCCCACATTTTGATAAAAAATTGGAATAATTTAGAAACTATGCTAAAATACTCGTTCACTATTATTCTTAATAAAAATATGTAGATTGTAAATTAAAAGAAACGTACTTTATTTTCCATAATATTGCAGTACAATTACTAACAATGTGAATTTGGTATGGGTCTTTTTCTATATTAAATACGTAAAATATGATGGTTTTCCCCCATAAGCCGTCGATATTGGAAAGAACGTACATACATAGAATTTGAATTTTTAAAAAAATTTTTCTTTTAAAATATGCTTAACTGACCTATAATAAAATTATTAATAATTTACTATACTTAGTATTAATTCACAAATCATGTTATGCAAATTAAGATATACATAAATTAATGAAACCTTTTTTTATATTTTTAGATTTTAAAACATCTTTATTCATAAGAATATAAGAAAAACCGAATTAAATTAAGAAATGAGGCAGTAATTATGGAAATGGAGAGTTGAATTTAATTGAATATCCTATATTTTGATTGATATATATCCAGTGCTTAAAATATACCATCTACAATAATATAACAAAGAAAATCTCGAGCTAGTGTAAGTGTTTAAATAATTTAGAATGAAAATTTCAAAATATTTTATTGTAAAGCATGTTAAATCACAGAAACACAATTTCTCTAAATCTATACGTAAAACCATATTAATAATATATGTACATATATGTATTCATTCTTATATCCTTATAAACTCCCTCTATCATCATAGACATCACATTTTGTTGGTACACATGTATATTTCAAGCCGGAAAACTTATTTTTTATTGTTTTTTAATAAATAAATCTTAACAAAAATAGGGAGGAATAAATTATGAGCATTTCTTTTTTTTGAAATTATTATAAGATTAAAAATGATTGTGAATAAGAACTTTTGGAATATTTATAAGTTAAAAAAAAAATATCAACACATTTCTGATACAAGTTAGAATTCAATTAATGATTTAAAATGAAGCACATTTCTATAATTTTAGATTAAGAGTTCCTCATGTAATTTAATTTTCAAGACCCTAGGAAATGAACCGACAAAATTAATTTAGTGGGAACAGTTCTTTTTTTTTCAATTTATTTTAAAATAAACTAAAATAAGAGAAACGAAAAATTATAATTCAAAAAAATAATTTAATTTGAAGGAGCAAAAAAAGCAAAAATCACAGTTATCCTCTCGTCCCTTTTTTGTTTTCTTTAATTTAAGGAATTGTTAATTTGTTTCCTTTCTTATTTAGGAATGGAGGAAGAATACAATTAAAAAAATATCTTTTTACTTTATTGTTAAATTATTAAAGCAAAAAATAGAAAAAATTTCAATAAGATTAAATGGTTGTTACTATTGAATGGCCTTTTATTGTTATTTTTTTTAGTAAATTTTTAAATTGGTATCATAAAAATGGAATTTCGCTCATTTAAGTTAGGAAAATAGTTTATAGAAACGATGAATGAATAGGAGTTTGGTAATTTCAGTATTTTAATTATAATTTCTGTTCAAGGCTTTATTGTTATTTGTAACAGTTTCTTAAATAGTGTATGTTTCACAAATTTATCGCTTCAGTCTCTATAGCAAATATTTTTCGAAATTATAGTAATTAATTAAAACATTGCATTCTAAATTGGTGGAGAAAATTCTCCAAATTTTTAATTAAATTCTTACGCAAATGTCTTTTTGCTGCATTGAATTAAGTAACTGGGGTTAACCTGTTCATATATATTAATCATAGGTTTCAGTACAATATTTAAAAATGAAACCTTATTGCCGAATGATTAAAGGTTCAAACTCGAATGAATGCAAAATAAATGTTAGAGCTTTTAGAAATAGAATTATTAATTGTTGATTATTTTATTAATTATTAAAAATATTTAAATTTAATAATTTTTATAAATATGGGTCTAAAAAGTTCATAAGATAAAGATCGAAAAAGATTAGAATATAACCCTTAGTTGACATATTTTGTTATTCATGATGATTTATTAATTCAATTTTCTTAAAAAAAAAATTAAATTTTAAATTTATTAAGTTAAGAGAAAAGGAGAAATTCCATAAGAAAAATTTAATTAAAACAGAGAAAATTTTTATTAAAATTTAGTCAAACAAAAAAAATTCTTAAATAAGAAGTGGTGAAGATTTTCTCTCTTTAATTAAAATCTAAATTGTGCTTACTTCTTTTTACTTCTTAAGTGATACGTTTTCATATAATATTTTGGCATTTTAGAAATTCATTTGGAAAGTTCAACTTCGAGCCATTGTGTCTTATATATTGAGCGAAGTTAAGCTTAACGTCGGACAGGCAATATAAAAAAGAGTATTTATATAAACCTAGGCTTAAAGAAAATAACCTAAATGATCATGAGTTTCTCCATGATGAAAGGGCTAAACAAACTCAATTGATTTGATTATTGGAACTGCCACAGTTTTTTCTTATTTCAACTTATGATTTTTATCTATCGAAAAAATACTAGTAATATTATGTTAACTTATTATATTAAAAATTAATACAATTTTTATTTTAAATTTTATTCACTTAGTTTTTAAATACCGTCTTACTAGAAACTACATAATATTTAAAGATTCAGATTAGCTGCTACAAATTAGGGGTATAAACTACATTTGCAATATTATTTTCTACTTTTCCATAAATATTAATTTTGTACTAAAAGGGAAATTCTTCTCTGCTCAAAATAGCTATTTAAAATAAGGAAATTTTTAAGAAAATTTCCCGGTTTTCATATTATATTCTCCCCTCTTTTTGTGTCCTACATATAAATGAATATAAATATATTATAAATGTGTAACAGTAACAATTCTAAATTATAGAGTAATTCCATAATAACGGTAAATATTTTTCCTTTTACTTTCATTTTTATTAAAACACATTTTTTTTTCTCTTTTGCAGTTTCACTTTTCTACAGTGAGAACAAATAATAATAAAAATGTATGTATGTATGTACATTTTAAAAAAGTGGATATCAATATTTTTGTTATTATTATGTACAGCGTACACACACATGCAAGCTGTGCACCTTAAAAGAAACTAGTAAAAAAAAAACAGGATGAATAAAAGTATTTCAAGGAAATATCAGAAAATACAAGATAATTTTCAGTTCTTATACTGGTATAACATTATCATTTATTATAATACGTGTGTTTACACATTATTTGAGCATGTATATGTGAGTAAGTATATACAAAAGAAAAGGAATAAAATAAAGTGTGTAGAGGAAAAATAAGAAAGGTTTTTTTTCTTCTGTTTGTTCATTTTAGTAAATTTCAATTCATTCAAGAAACCAGAATTCCTTAAAGGTCATCAGAAATTATCACACAAAAAATTTTTTTGAATCAAGAAAGTAAAAAATAATATAGAGAAAATAACAAAGGAAAAGGAGAGAGAGAGAGAGAGGAACAAGAAAATAAACAATAAAAAGAACCGTTAACATAATTTTATTTATTGCTTTGCTTTGCTTATATTTTAAAAATTCCACATAGTACTTATTATTTTGTGTGGCGGCAAATTGAAAATTGTCTTCAGTTTTAGTATTGGATTCGAAGTGATAACAACGATTTTATCGGATTACAAAATAAAAATATAAAATATAAAAGAAGAAGAAATAATACAAAAGTAAAAATAACGGTTGTGAAATTTTTTTTTATCTTCAATTTAGTTTCTTATAATTTTTTGTATTAAAAATTTGTGTTTCATTCTATCATCTGTATAGATTCTCTTAAATATTGTTCACAAATAATGTAAAAAAATATTAGATTTATTAATATAATAGGAAATAACGGTATTTCTAATTTATTTTTTTATAATAAACATGCTTAGAGTGTATATGTATGAAGTGAATCGACCAAAATTTAAAAATTGACTTCAAACAAAAATTAATTACAATATAACAGATAATTATAGTGTAATGAAATAATTTAATAATTGCATACTGTTACCATTAGCGTTAATTTATTTCAAAAGAATAATAAAGATTTATGAAAACCCATGTCTTTAACAGTCAACTTTAATTATAAATAATTTTAAATTTTAATTAAAAATAAATAAAAATTTCTCTTTATAAAATATCTGAAATGCAAAATTAAAATAACTGGAAAATTAATATAACAGTAAAAAATTTGTTCATTTAATAATGAAGTAGATAATGAAACATGTAATTTTTAATAACTAACATTCTTTTTACATTATTATTATGTAAGTTATTTAATAGAATTTTCATTTTCATAAAATAATTCATAAAATTATTGTATATTAATTAATAAATTATATATAAAGTAAAAAAATTTTGAAAATTTATAATAGAAATAATAATTATTATCTTGTTGTGCATTTTAAATTCATGTTTAATAAAAGTTATTTAAAAGTTGTAATATAAAAATTATAGAGAATATTAATTCTATAATTAATAGAAAAGGATTAAAATTATAATAAATATATTTAAGATAATTATTATATTAAGTAAATAAATACATGCATATTTTATAGGATACCTACATTATTGAATAGAGTGAGGAAAATAGCAACTGAATTTACATTAATCCAGATAACAAATATAAAATGGGTACCTATATAATTTAAAAAATTATGTAATTAAAATTAATTATATATATAATAAATTTTGTAATAATTAAAATAATAAAGTTAAGAAATGTGTGAAATTTATGAAAAATTAAAATAAAAATTTTATTTGAATTGCATTTTATTGGATAATTTTTTAATACTCGTATTGTGCATTTTAAAATTCTCAAAATTTCATTATCTCTAAAGAATTTTTTTTACAAATTGTTCAAAATTCTATAAGTACATAAATTTTATTTAAGTATTAATATATTATTTTTTTAATTAAATTAAAATATAAAGTGTTAGTAGAGCAAAATATTTTTAATAATAATTGAATTAAATTTTTTTTTTTAAATTTAATAAGCATATTGCAATAAATTATTAAAATAAACGAATAATTAAAAAAATGTGTTTTTCATAAATATAAAATAAAATCATAATTACAATATATTAATTTCATTTATGTATGTATATTAAAAATTCAGAGATGTAAGCCAAAAGCTAGTATTTTTAAAATGCCGCACATAAAATAGAAGGCCATAGTTTTAAAAAAAATTAATGTGAAAGTGTTTTAAAATCATGTGAACCAAATGCGTATTTGCCGTATTGTATATAGAAGAATATTAAAAAGAAAACTTATATATAAATGAATTTTAAAATTTCAATTAATTTAGTAAATAATACGAAACATGGATATTAAAATTATAAAATTGAAATTTATTAAATTGGAAATCCATTGAAAAAGGTAATAATAATGTACTTTTTTAAAAATGTATATTTTTTATTTCTTTATAATGAATATCATGAAATTTATAAATAATATACTGGAAAAATTTAACATAAAAATAAGATATTAAAGATTTCATGGATGTATATTTTTTTCTTGAAATTCTTTTAATTTATTAATATTTATCAGTTGTACATGTGAGCAAACAAAATGGTAATGAAATGCTATTAAAAGCACTGGTAAAAATTTCAAGACAGAATAAAAACTTAAAAGGGTAATGGAATATCTAAATTATCTTCTAAATGTTGAGAAAAAAATTTGAGCCATGAACAAGATTTAGACAAATTCTTCAAAAAGAAAGAGATTCATTGTTTTCTGTTGGGGGACTGAAGAAATGAATTTGGTAAAATTGTAGATTCACTCTAGCATACAGAGAGGAGATGTTACTTTGTATAAAATTAATTTTTAAAATCTTAAAATACTTCAATTTTTATGAATTTTAAATGAAGCATAAATAAAAGTTAATATACAACAGGTTTTGTGCTAATTTGAAAATAAAAACAACAACGTGCAGTTGCTTTTTCATACACATAAATAAAATATGTGAATAAATTTTCTTTTGAAACTTGTTAGAGCTGCACAGGAATGAAAAAATGATTTGTTTGCGGTTTGTTCTCTTCCTTGCTTTAGGCAAGAAGTACATTTTAGATTAAATGGAATTGCTTATTGGGTTTAACTTGCTAATTGAAAAAAAACACAGATAGTTTTCAACCTCAAGAGTTGTTTTTTTGGTTACTAAAATAAAATTTTGCAAATCAATGTAATCCGTTGAGTACGTGTTACTTTCACTTTATAGTTAGAAGAAATAATTATAATATACGTGTCCCATTACCGCAATATTAAATTTATTAATAATTTTATTATAATTAAATAAATAAATATTAAAACCTTTTTTTTAAACAACAATAGAATTTTTGAACTTTACATATACGTGCTTAAAATCTATTGTTATTTACACATTAATTGATTTATTATGTAAATAAATGATTTGTTATACAATATAAATAAATAAATCAATTAATTTTTCCTGCCTACCTTTAAACTCCACGGAAAATGAAAATATTTTGATATTAATTATACATACAATTAAAATGTTATTAAATTTTAAATTTTTATAAAAAATAATTTTTAAAAATTTCAATTAAATTGAAATCACGTTCAACTCCCACGTCTTATATTTTTTTTAATAAGAACCATGAATATTATTCCAAATATTTATTTACATAAAATTCCGGAATTTAAATTGGGATAGTGTAGGCAAAAATTGTAAAGAAGACATGTTAAAATGTAATCCATTTATTTATGTATGTAAATATGTGTATATGTATAACATTTGCATGCATTTTTATAAAAACTACTTTAAGTAGTTAAATCGATTGAAATTTATTTTGCAATATTTTTTATTTCTTCGTGACGATAATTGGCGGATTCAATATGAAATTACAATATGGAAATTCTTTTGGAAATGATCATGTTTGTTCCATTTGATTTAACAATTTATTATACTTAATTTGTATAACAAAATTTGTTATTTTAAAAATTTTATTTTACATAATAGTACGACAGCTATATGCATTAATAATTAATGCATATTATTATTTAAATTGAATGTAAATGTCATAATATTGAAATAATTGGTACAAATTAATTAAAAATTAGAATATAACATTTTCTTTTTATCACAGAGAAGAAAAGAAAATAATTTTATTTACAATGTAAAATTATTCTGTAGGAATAATAAAGACTCTTTTGAATTTTAAATGTGCTTTGCTACAAACTTGCAATTGTATGAAAATATTTATGAAAGCCAATTAATTAAATACGATAAGTACATAAAACTGGATATACAAAAAGCAGTTTACAAAATTTTGTTTAACAGATTGCAGGGTTCTTAATAAACCGTCGGACTTATTACTTTAAATTGTTAAATTTGATTGAATTAAAAATTTTTTCTTTGTTATACAAAGAAGGCTTAATTAGCTTAAAGCTGTGTTGTACAAAGCAACAATTCATTTATTCAAAATTGTTATTTGATGACGACTTTGAAAATAACTATTTTCAATTAGTTAGGTTATCGAAGTAAAAGTCATTTACTAATATTAGATTTCCTATTGTAATTTAATTTCGAATTGGCATGCTTTGTGTTATTCCCGCGTTGTAAAATCATTATTTGTATAATAAAATTGTTTATTTCATGATGAAGTGGGGACTGCCATTTTCATTCTTAGTTCGTTTGAAATCTGGATTCAAAAAATCAAACTTGAGCTTTCTATTACTGGAATAATTTTTGAAATGGATTGGTCGAGTTGAAATTTTACTTTTAACATAATGTTATAAATGAATTTTTACTTCCATCTTTTCTTCTTTTTGATTATTATGTTGAAGTAATGAATTTTTTTCATTCGCTGTTGGTTATTTAATTTGAGCTAAAAATTATTTTAGAAGGTAATTTCGAAAAAAATTTAAAAAGAAAACTTACCCTTTAATTGAAACAATTCAAAGAATTTTGTAACATTTTATAAGATATACATAATATTGATGAAGAAATTTAGTTGTATATTATTGGAATAACTAAGCCAGGTAAGCAACATAATCCTTATTTTAGCAAAAAATCATAGCTGCCAACACTCTTACTGTTTTAGAAATCTGGATAAAAAATTTAGATTTGATTTTTCTATTAACCAAAATAACAGGCAATATTTTGTATACCGCAAAATTCTATTTTGCTTTTAAAATAGAATTTTAGTCTTGGTGTTACTTTCCTTTAAAGTTTCAGTGTTGCTTAATTAAATACTAATAAAATGCAGTGTGCTATGATAAAAATCCTCCCCAATTTAATTTATATATGAAATTTTTCTTTACCAAATTGATTTTAATTAAAACCGGTTCCATTTGTTTTCTGGATTGCCTTTTTTCCCTTTTTCCCAAATAAGAATTTCCCTATTTTGTTTCGCCTCTTCTCTTCATTGTTAATAAATTGAGCTAAAAAAAAGTAAGCAGAATTAAAAAATTTTTAGATTTCGGAAGCTAATTTAAAAAAAAATTAAAAAGATATTTTTCTTTAAGAACATTTTAGATTTAATGAAATTTTTTTATTTTCGTTTTGATTTTAATAGAAAATATAATTTTGTTGTGTTGACATTTTTGATTTATTTTTTTTTTCTAATAAAATTTTGATTAAAGAATTTTCAAAAAATTTTTATGTAGAAAAATTTTTTGATCGCAGGATTTTTTTGAGAATTTTTTAACAACAAAAATACTATAAATACGAACACAAATTTTTTTACATTAATTGAAGAAAAAATTTTGAAAGAACCGGACGTGCGGTAAATATTTTCTTTTTTTTGCTTAAAAAAAATTTAAAAATTATTTTTACGATTTATTAACGAATAAATCGTGAAAATAAGCATTTTTATTAAAAAAATTTGTAAATTCAAGGGATTTAATCCGCGCTTTTTAGAATTCTTTGAATTTATTAATTTTTGGGCTAAATTTTTTTCTCTTTTTCTTAATTTTCTTTGTTTTTTAAAAAAACATTGAAAATTTGTGTGTAAAATTGTGCAAAAAAAAGAAATATAAAAATAAAAAAAAAATCTGCATTTTTTATTGTTATATTTCTTTTTTTCTAAAAAATAAAAATTTCTGATTTCTATACGACGTCCAACACAAATTTTTTTTTTCTTAATGTAATGACATTTCTTTACTTACTGTGATTTTTTTTTAACTTACTAAAATTTTATTTTTTTGACTAAACTGAAATTTATTTTTTCTGTTTTTTTTTTGACAGAAAATGGACCCTGTGCTTTTGGTAAGTGCTTTGATTTTAATTGCCTTTACTTTTTTCTATTATTTTTATAAAATTTTGCGTCAATGCGCGTTTGAGTATCGCTCTGGTGAATATTGTGTTTTTTTATATTTTTTTTATACATTTGTGCGTCGTTTTGTGTTTTTATGTTGTGAAAGTGTGCTTAGTTTATATAGACGTGCGCGTATATTCGATCCATTAGCTGAGATTGAAAATGGAGATCTAGAGAAGGAATATGTAACAATGGATGACGACTCTCAAGCAACCCGATTGAATATAAGGAACATAATTTTGGAAGAATACGAGCCAATTGTTCCCTGTATCGTACTCTATAAGAACATGTCATTCTATTCGGTCTCCAGCGAGGATTCGAATAGGACTTTTATCTGTACGCCTCGCAGCGATAGTTCGGTATTTTTAACGGCCTGTAGCGACACTGCAAGTAGCGATAGTTCTTCATTCTACACGGCATGTGGCAGTGAGTCAAGTCTTTTGGCAACCACATTTGAAAGGTCGACAGGATTTTTGGAGAGGTCAAGAAGCTACTCCAGTTTCTTTTCAAAACCAAGCACCACGACGGACAATTATAAATGGGGAAGGGAGTTTTTTGACACGGATCGCGCATTTAGCTGGCCAAAACAAATGGTCTGGGAATCGAGCGCGTTCAAAGGATAAACGGATGCGTTTTTCTAGCATTTTCTATTCGCTTTCTGCTTTAATTTTTGTTGCTTTTGTTAAAAAAAATAAAAAATAATATAAAAAAATAAAATATTAAAAAAAAAAATTTTTAAAAATTATAAAAAAATTAAAAAAAATTTATTTTTAGTAATAATAATAATAAAAAAATATTTGTGGACTCCCTCGCGTGCGGGTTAGGAGGGGTGGTTGGCCGTGGGAACTTATTATTATTACTTTTTTTTTTGGGTTATTGCTTTTGTTTTATTAAAAAAAAATTATTTCCGAAAAAGTTTCCATGACTTTAAATCTTTAAGCTTGATTTACCCTTGATGTTGTCTATATTGAAATATTTGTATTTGTGTTGGACAGCGCTATAACGTACACTGTCCTCTTGGTCGCATTATATTTCAACCTATAAAATATATTCTAATATATATTTAATATATACGCAAATAAAAAGAATGAAATAGAAAATATTAAAATAATGAAATCCTCGAGTTCTTTGAAAATATATTGCTTGGTACGTTTTATCAATTTAGAAACAACATTTCTTACTCATACTAACTTATTTTTCATCTGAAATATTATATTAATAGGACCATATAAATTAAAGGTTTTTTATCCAAAAGAAGAATATGAGTGCAATGTGCTTTTGAAGCACAATTTTCTAATCAATAAAAGTCCACCCCCATATTATTTCTTTCTTTATTATAAAAACTAAATAGTTTTGTGTTGTGATTTTTCATGTCTAATTAAAATTTCATTAAATACCTGAACAGATTTCTCCAAATAAGTGTGGGATTTATTATGTAATGCTTCTTTTCTCTTTATAATTTAAAGGTTTTATAAATCTTAAATACTTTGATATATACTTGATAGTTCTTCGCCTTTCCCTTAAAATTAGTTTCCTTTGTTTTTCATTTTACTTCGCTTTTTCTAAAGGAAACAATAAAATATCATGTGTCACGAAGTTTCTTGTAATTTGTAAAAAATATGTTCACTTTTGTTTTGTTTTCTATAGGAATTTCTTTCAGAGAATTTCAAAGGGGGTTGAAATTATAGAGAAAATGGGGAAGCTATCATTTTTTTCTTGTTAAAGAATCCTATATTTATTTCAAAAAAAGAAAAATTGTTTTTTATTTCCTCTTTTAGCTTTGTATTCTTATTTCTTTTATAAAATATTTTTTTATATATTTTTAAAATTTTGTTCTTGGTTTCATTATATACGCTACATTACAAGAAATACGACTTTGATATATGTGTGATGTTATAAGATGTGTTTATGTCGTTTTTGGCAGCAACATATTTAGATATGGTTTAGACTATTTATACCTCATGCACTTTATGAACATTATTCCTCTTTTCTCTTTTATATTTCTCAGAATTCTCAAAAAATGTATCTCGTTTGTAGTCCGCACTAACAAAACAGTTTTGTGGCCCCAAAATTTTTTGCAGTTTGATACTGTAGAATTTTTCTGACACATTTGAAAGATCTGGGTAAGATTGTGTTGAAACCAAAAATATAGTTTTCAGTCTCAATAAATAGGATTGTAAATAATTTGTCAAAATTAAGAAATGAGAATCAATTTTAATTATAAGTACATCTTCGACGAAATACTCAAGTTTACAAATAATTACACGAGTAAATTTTTGTCTCCAATATTTATAAAATTTTACTTCTTTTGGATGCGTTTAAATTTTGCTTGGAAACAAAGGCATAAAACAATTTCTGTAATTAATGACAAATTTTTGTAAGCACAATGCAACTAGCTTAAACCGTATATAGTAAATTTTACGGTCCACGTTGTTCTTATAAACAAGGTTTTATTCCATTCCAATTTAGTTATATACATACGATACGTACATGAATATTTTAATATTCAGCATCTTGTATAAACATACTCATGTACGTAAAATAAAATTTTATAACTTTGTCATTCTACTTGTTGTAGATGTAGGAAAATATAGGAGAATTCCATATATACACCAAACTTATATATATATATATAAAAAGCTTTTGAATAATGAAATCTGCAAACAGAATACAGATTAGAGCTAAAAACAATATGTAAAAAAAATAGATAATTGTTCTATTGTGTGAAATGAGAAAAGCCAATTTGAATAGCTAGGTAAGTAAAAAATATCTAAGAAAAGAGAACGGAAAGATTTTTAAAATCTAATGAATGCCATATTATGTGATATACTTTCTGTTAAGATACGGTTATTAAATAATAATAAATATTCGCGTAGCACAAACATATACACAATACGTAATTTCAGACTGTTGTTTTGATATAAAAATAATTGTTGATTTTTAAGAAAAAAAAAAGTATTTCTGAAATTTAAAAATCAATAACACTTGTGCTATTTGAGTTTTTAAATCCAAATTAAATTATAAACTTTTGTTTTATCGAAATTATTTTAAGCATTTCTATTTTATTGATGTTTATTTGTAATTTCATTTAAAACGCAATTTTATATAAGCTACCAAAGAAATAGTGGAATAGAAATGACGAACGTATCCTATGCTATACTTAAATTTTTCCTTAAATGTGATGTATTGAATGGCATTGTTATGGAAGGATGTACTACTATAATTCCTTCTCTGGTAGGCTCTCGGTTTCCTTCGGAGAAAAGTTAGTAATTAAAGTAAATTAGAGGCTCGGCTCAGAATACCTATACTTAAATATTTTATTTCTAAAATAATTCAATAACGCGATTTCCAAATTTTAGTTTGTGCACGAAATCTTGAAAAAATTGCACCATCAGTTATAACTTAATTATAATATGTTGTAACTTAATTTGTCACAAAATCCAATTGGAAAAGATAATCAAGTGAACGATGCCTCTCTTAAAGGTTGTAACATACGATAGTCTAAAACAACACTTAGTGATTCGATACTCACAATAAGCACCATTTATGATAGTAGACACTAGATTAAAAGTATTTGATAAATTACCAATTTGCCACTTTGATATTAACATATGTATAAAGCTTGGAGGAGCGAAGTATAAGCCTTTTCTCTAATTTCAATTCCGTTGAATATTTTATTATATTTTTGCCTCTCTGCATAATGCTATTGTAAATAATTTTATATCTCATATACTATTAAAAAATAATAATTTTTTCAATGAACTTGCAACAAATATTTTTTAATAATAAACAATGATATACCTTCAAGCAATATGATATAAAAATACATATGTACGTAGTATATAAAGATATTTTTTTAAAATAACAGATAATCAGCTATTCTTAGTAAACAAACGTGTATAATTTGTTGAAATGTATATATAGGAGATGGTGACAATGTATAGGAGATGGTGACAATGTAAATATAAGTAGGAGAAACGTGCACTTTTTTAACTATATATTTTGTTGTGTGTTGTGTAATATCAAATACGTCCCATTAATTTTAAAGTTTACGTACCGTATATGAATTCACTTAAAAGAATTAATATGGTGGTAAATAAAGGAAAACTTTAGAGTCTTTTTAGATTGTCTTATATATATTTATAAATTATATGAAACAAAACACATTTCATATTTAAATTATGAGTTTATTTTTATCAATTCAACACCAGTTATTAGGATGTGATCAACCCTTTCCTAATAAAATAGTTTACATATCTTTAAAGAAAGAAAATAATAGTGAAATTTTCTTTAATATTTTTATACTCGTAGAGAAAAATTTGTAGAAAAAAAGGTATATACACAATGTATTCATTGAAGAGGGCGACAAGAATGTTCCAGCTTACTTTAAATTGTCTGGTCAGAGCCCAGATTAGAATAATTGTTAATTTAAAAAATGCAGTTTTAAAGAGATCCAATACAAATAAGTCAGAAAAACAAACTCTTATTAAAAAAATAATCTTTAATTGGCAAAAGCAACTTTAAGGCATGCACGTAAATTAAATTTAACTTGTTTCCATCAGCCAATTATAAAATTCCAAATTATGAGCTTCAATAGCATATTTTAAGGGGCTAATATATACACGCGAAATCAGAATCTTTTAAATTGTTTAAATTTATTATATGAATAAAATTTTTGTAAGAAGTTAATCCTTGAATTTTTGAAGTCAATAAGTAACAATTTTTACTTTTGCGGTAAAATATATGACAAGTACATAAAAGTACATAATATACGAAATTCGACGTAACAATACTCTCACATATCTATATGAAATTTATTATTTCATGTCTACATTACACATTTAAATATACACACATGTTATGATGAGAAGGACTCTTCATATTTTTGTTTTTTATTCCTTGTACATTTTGAAGGATTTTCTTATATAAAGATGAGAAATAATTTCAAGCATGTGTAAAAAAAAAATTTTTTTTTTTTTAAATTGAATTATTTCAAAAACATTCTTTATCACATACGAAAGAAAGCATTAGGGGATTAATAATTCTTTGTGGGGGAGTAAATAATTTCAGTGTGCCATTTTTCTTTTCATACTCGTACACATATATCGCTTGTTCTATAATTTGCAAAAAAAAAAAAAAAGAATTTTGTTTTCTTTAAGTATATGGAAAATATGTGGAAATTGAAGAAATTTAAAATTGAATTTGATGTTTATTTTTTTTTTAATTTTTTTATTTATATAGGAAGAACAATAAAATGCTGTAAATTTTTTTTTGTATTGTGCTTGAAAAATTGAAAAAGAAATAATATTAAAGTTGAAGAAAATTAAAAGTTATTCTGGCATGTTTTTTATTTTTTCGATTTTATATAAATTTTTTTTAATCAGAAATGAATGGAAATGAGAATTTTGCAGTACAATTTTCGTCCTAAAGCAGTACAGCTATATTCTGAGAATTATATATACCTATTCTTATAGATCTTGCAGATGTGTGAATACTCATGGTGGTATCACACCATTAGAGAGAGAACACAAAATCACCTACGCTTTAGAAATAATTGCAACGATTTAAAAATTGTAATAAAAATCAAATTTTAATACTAGTTTTTTAAGAGACTCTGCCATTTGATCATTGATCATCAAATTAAATCTCTTCTAGATAGACAAGGTTTATAAAATTTTCGCAAACAAAGTAATTTAGTGGAGTTTAATGCTAAATCACCGGTAGCCAACTTGAAACTGAACTTTGGCGCATTACAATGATTATTAGGCCGGCTGTATGGCAATTTCAGACGTCTCATTAGAAATTAAATGCTATAGTTAAGTTTACATCATTCAATTGCGACAAAAAGAAAATTTTTTGTCATCGACTTAGAGTTGCTCACTATTGACGGTAATCATCTCTCTTTCGCATTTTTTAAATGAATAAGTATTATTTATTTAACAGTACTAAAACGACACCATAATGCAGTCTCTTAGAGCTAAAGATCATTTGTTCCAATTACGATAATTTTGCTAATTAACGCAACTATATGGAGACGGCCGCAAATTACCAAAATTGCTGCAAAAAGTGAGTGATTACTTTGATTAAATAATTGAACGATTTGGGAACGCATTTGAGTTGTACCATTATGACTTTTGTGAATCTTATTCAAAGAAAAGTTAACACCGAAAAACTCTTTTGCCGCTATTTACATTTTTGGTCAATCTAACAGTTTATGGACCA
This sequence comes from Condylostylus longicornis, assembly GCF_029603195.1. NCBI lineage: Eukaryota > Metazoa > Arthropoda > Insecta > Diptera > Dolichopodidae > Condylostylus > Condylostylus longicornis. Next base: position 7,346,114 of record NW_026577982.1, read on the forward strand.
GACATTCCCATGGAAATATTTCTTATATAATAATTAAAGAAATTAACGAAAAATTTTTGAAAAATTACAATTCTTGCAATTTTGTTATTATATAATTAATCAGTCTATGTGTAGTTTTAAAATAAACACATAAAAATTTAAAATACTCAATGCGATTTCAAATAATGATTAATGAGTTGTTAGTCATCTATGACCGGACCTAAATTCTTAATTTATTTGGTAGGTTTATTCGCTTTAATTTTATTTTAAGTTATCATCACAATACCTGAAATTATTAAAAGAAAATACTTGTAATTAGATCATTAAATTGAGAATTTTTCATCTTTTATTTTAACCTTGACCTTTTTTTTATGTTCGAACCTATATGGTTTAATGTTTTGATTGTAGCTAAAAAACAAAAATCTAAATAACATGCAAGGATGGAATATTAAAATATTTTTTTATGTTTACAAGAATAAAAATTTTGTTTTAAGCTTTATGTCTGGTCCTTTTTTAGTTTTTTGTATTACAATATAATTAAGAATACCTTTTGGGGATTTTCAAAAGGTATAAAGAAAGAAAATGTATATATGTTTGTATAGGTTTAATACATGTCTGTAATGTGTATTATAAAAATGTTTGATTGCGTGTTTGATCGTATATGAATTTTCTTTTTGAACTTTAAAGAATACAAGTAATTTTTCTTTGTAATTTCAATTACGATGGTGTAAAGACTGTTTGAGAAAACTTGAAAGTTTAGTTTAGAACTACAGTTTATGGGAAATCCGGGGAAAGCTATTCCGAAGATTCTAAAAGTTTTTAAGAATTTCAGAAATTTGACCCAATATTTTTAAAGTTCGAAATATAAGTAGATTCTTTATAGTCGGGACTTGATTTATCAGAGGTAATACTTTTCGATTCTTGCAAAGTTTTGGATTTTCATTCCTAAAATTGAGAGAAAACATTTTATGGTATGGTGCCTTATATTTTACACAAATGTATCTTACATTTATGTTATGATTCACAATTGAACCTGCATAATAAAATTTGCTAATCAAGATGATTAATTGTTGCAATCAAAAACTCAATTTTCATTAAATTTTAAAATACTGCAAGGATTTTCTATTATTGTAAATGCCTCAGACCGTATTTAGCAATAAAATTACCATAATATAATTTAAAGTCTATTAATTCCTGAAAAAGCTACCTGTTATAGCTAATAGTTTAAAAACTCATGTTAAAATTTTTCACCGCAAAAACTCCATGTTTTCTCACATACATACTAACTAAATTTTGTATAAAAGTTTTAAATTTAAAAATAAATCTTTTAAACGTTAATAAAAACTCGAACCACATATGAAAGTTTCCTCTGTTTTTTTTAGTGCAAGTTTTAAATTTAATTATAACATTCATTTAAAACTATTCTTATACATATAGTAAGTATGCTAATGAAGAATAATATAGCATGTTAGAGAAACTTTTTATGAATTTTCCTTCAAAAAGAAAAAAATAAATACTAACTTGTTCTTTTATCGTAAAAAATTTTGAATAAATCATGAAAACTTTTTAAAAGTGTCATTAAATTATCATAAATAGTCATTATAACGATGGCAAGTATACTATTATTAATGTTTCCACAAAATTAATTCATAAATTGACATGCACAGCTCATAAATTTTTTCGTATAATTTTTAAATTGTATAATTAATAACACTATAACTATTAAAATGAATTAAAATGATTGGAAAAAGGTTTATGTCTTCGGCATACCTTTTAATTAAGTAATAAAACCTCATTAAAAATATATTCCAAAAAAAAAGTTAATTATCGATTCAAGTACTTATTTAGAATGAGTTCAAGTTTTATAGTTGTGTAAAGTAATAAGTCATCAATCATAGAGTTTAAGCGACATGTACATGATGTCATTTTAATATGCTATTATTAGTTATTGGCAATAAATATAACAGTTATTGAAATAAATATAATAATTATAAAATTTAGATGTAAATTGGACATTGAATTAGACAGGCCTGAGGATTCAAGAATGTACAAACGAACCAATATAGGGAAAATCTTCCTAAAAGTTTATGGAATTTTTTTAACATATAAACTTGTTATCACTATTCTCCGTAGACTATGTCATTGCGTACTATATTTTTTCAAAAATGGCGATAAATTTTTTTCGTATTGAATTAAGATAGATGGTGTTAGGCCTGTTTGACTAGACTAGAAATTTCAGTTGAACTTTAACCATAGTCTTGGAAATCCAAGGATAATAAATATAGTACCAAAATATTGTGTACCTTTTCTTGATTTCGAACACTATATATATGACTTATTATTTGAGTGTCTTTTAGTGTTTATCAAAAAATTAGAAAGTACTATATTTTCTACATAAAGTATGGTGGAACAATACCCTTTATATTAGGTGAATATTACTCCGTCGACAAAATTATGTGTACTAAGTAATTACTTCGGAATTGTGTAGGATTCTTTAGTTGAAACAACAATTTTATAAACAAACATTAAGATTAAACTCATACTGCACTAAGACAGAAAACAATATTGTACTTTTGTACAGATTTTCATGCAGCGAATACGATTACCAAACGATATTGATAACAAAATAGTGAATAACATGTGCAGTACAACAAGTATAAAAACGAAATACCAAGGTTTGACTGTATAGAGTTGACTAATATAATCGAGGAACTTCACTCTTCAGCGAATACGTGTTTTAAGTTAGTATACATGAAACTGTTAAAACACTTGTTATTTTCTATAAACAGTCTTATATAATCATTCATAATTTCTTTAAATCTGTGAATATTAATTAAATTTTTTCTATATCAGAATATTGAAGAACTTCAAGGAGTATTTTTTTCCAAAAATCTTTCATTAAAAAACTTGAGACGCATATCTATGATATATACTCGTACATATGTATGTAACAATTATAATAAATATTGTGATTTTTGTAATTAATGAATATATGAAATTGTGAATATGTGCGCATGTATAACATCTGGAATTTTTTTTCCAAATTCTCATAAAAAATTCTGAAGAATACAAAATGTGTAATTTTGGTTAGCCGATATAGAGTGATAACATGTATGTATACATAAGTTATAATATAAGCATTATGATTTTTAATGATACGTAATCAATTCACAATTTTTCGATATAAGTACCTATTTCTTAAAGATCTTAAAATATAAAAATTCAATTGTTGATACCATGTCATCTCCTTTTTTCTTGAGAAGAAGCTTTGGTTGAATAAAATATACAACTAAGATTGAAAACTGAATTTTGATTTAGTTTTATAACAAAATATTGTGAATTAAAATATCAGAAGTTTAAAATGGAATCTTCACATGTGGTGGCGTATGGTATGATTATATCAAGTGTTTCTTAAAAAAAACTAAAACCTTGAATCCAAATAAATTGATTCTTATCGTGTAATAATTTCGAAAATTCAGAAGATGATAGTTTTCTGATACGGTTCAGTTGATATTTAATTATTACTATGAAAATTACTTAAAATGTTTGGGTTTTCCATATATTTTTTCTATAAATATTTAAACGACTATATTTCGAAATAATATACAGTGAAACCTCCAAAACTCGAACCTCTACAAGTCGAAAATCTCCTTACCTCGAAGCCATAGTTCCCTTGAACAATGGCATAACTTTCATTTTTCTCTTCAACTCGAAATCTCAATAACTGGAACTGTTTTAGTGTTCCCGTGCGACTTCGGGTTATAGAGGTCCCACTGTATATATATTTATTTTAATGTAAGTATGTGTTAAACACAATTGTAATTGAAAGAATAAAAGAATAAATTTTATATAATTACATTTTAATTTTGATTTATTTTCGATTAATTTTTTAGTTCTTATACACATATATACACGTATAACAGTTATATTGTAATAGAATCTATACATTATGTGTGTATTGATGAATATTAGATCTATATCGTCTAAAAATTCTTTATTTAATAATAAATTATTTAATTTAATTCTTTTTTTTTTGCCTTTAATATTATATTCATATTCGAATAAAGGCTGCAACACTATCACATTATATTAAAACCATAATTGTATACACGTGTTATAAATACGAATATTATCCTTGGAATTTTTTTTTTGGATTTTATTTTTAGATGATACTCTTGATATTATTATAAGTCTTTTATTATGTGGGCTTTAATATTATGTAGAATATGTGAAAAATATTATTTATATAATTAAAATATTGAGGTTTATTTTTTATTCCGCTATTACGAATTTGAATAAAATAACCTATTAGATTTTATTATTTTAGTTATAAATTTGAATTTTTATTTTTTGTTATATTAAATTTTAATTATACACAATATTGGTAAAGCTCACATCATATAATTTTTCATTTAATTTATAAAATTATGTGTATAATTTAAATATAAAAGAAATTTGTATTATTATAAGTGTGAAATTTTAAGTTTTGGTAACAATTTTTTTAGATTATTTTTATATAAGGATCATTTAAATTTTTAGATGTTAAGAATAAATATAAGTATAGGATTAATGTAGTTTATGATTAAGAGACTGTGACCTTTAATTAAATCTGGCACATTAAGTTAAATATAGCTTAACATTTCATTGAGTTGACTCCAATAAACCGAATATCACTTATTGGGGTGTCTGGTTACTATGAACATGACTGTAACAACAAGTTATTGATGGGATGGTGTGAAAGAAATTTGAGAATGAGTTTGTGCAATTCATTTCGTTTTGGGGATAACCTGTATGTCTGCTATTATGAGTAGACTTGGTGGTCTGCTTGGGAAAGAATTGATTATTCACTGAGTTGTTTTGAGTCACTGAGATTTTGAAAAATTGATTATGTCATCATGCGTTGATTTTTTTCATTATACTCGAAATTCTGCTTAGAGCTATTTCCTATGAATAGAAATCAGATTCGTTTTATTGTCGTCCGGAGATTCAAATATTTTGAACAGAAATTTTTCAATACTTTACAACGTAGATTAAATTCCTGGGATGGGCATCTCCGACTATATTCTTACTGCAATTTTAATATAAAGGAAATATAAGATGGGTAAAAGTTCACATGTCCTTGGCGTTTTTTAAACTTACGTAAAAATCGACCACTTGCAGTGATAATTAAATTTAAAAATACTCGAACCGGGAATATAATCTCTTTTTGTTACAATTTGTTTCAGAAAGACGTATAAATAATTCTCTTAAAATTTAAAACAACTTACTGAGTTTCTGTTTTGGTTCTTGTATTTATGTAAGAGCATGTATAAAACTTATATAGTATTGTGTACGGGTGGTGCAGAGTTTAATGTGCTGTAAAATTAAATATGTTCGTTTTTTGATAAAATAAACATTTTTCCTTTCTACTGAGCAAAATAAATTCTAAAAAATTTGTTCTTTTTTTTTCAAATATGCATGTTTAATTTAAAATATTCTTCAGATTTTTATACTGGTAAACTTGTAAAGGATGTTTTTTGTATCTTAACATGAGAAAGAAGGAAGAATTATTTTTGTGCAAAATACTGTGCAATCATGTTTTATTATTAGTCTTGAATAAATTGCATTTAAATCTGAAATATAACAAGAGGTTTATGGTTCTCATATATAAAATCTTATGTTTTGGTTATTTTTGTTATAGTAGGTTTCAAAATCGGAAAATGCAATTTTGTAAATTTGGGCTTGATCACACAAAGCATATATAGTAAAATAAAGTTGGGTGAGACCAATGGTTTGTATTGTAGCACTTTTCCCTTCAACAAGTGAAAATACTGCTTTTAAATACAATCTATGTATACCTAACACACTGTTAAAATTATTTTCATTCATAAACGAAACTATTTATAGGATTGCATATACTTAGGATGAACGATTTATGCAGTTTTTGCAATAAAGCAGAAATTAATATAAAGAGGGGTTAACATAATGTTCGATTTTAAGGGCTAATTGTATGAGTTCAGAAAATGGCTATACTTCTTAATGTCATGAAATTTACCGTTAGCTTTTTACGTTTATAGAAATTTGAAAAAGCTTGCGGTTTAGGAAATATAGGGCTTCAAAAATTCAAATTTTACAAATTTCAAAAAGCAATAAGTTGAAAGGGGCTGGAGATGGAAAAAAAATTTCTTCTAACGCTTCATTGTAATTTGACCTGGCACACATAAAAAATTAAATTAGGTAATTAATTTATATTTGCGCGTGTACTTAATCTTTTCCATAATTATTTTTATATGCACATCCGTATTTCCTACAATTCCTTTGAACTTTCTATGTTGAAACTCTAAGTAGACAATTTTCTACTGCAGTTTGAATTTCTTTTTTTGCAATATTATGAAGACAAGCGAATTTACTATACTCACTAGATCATTAAACTATTTTATATTCTATACAATATTCAAAAGGCTATTGAAAATTTCTATAAATGTTTCAATTGAAAAGTACCATTAATTTCATATGATTAATTAATTTCTAATTGGACGTGTCACGATCACTTATAAATAAATAAATTTAATTTTATATTTTAATCGATAACAATATGCTTGGAGTTTTCATTGCACTTTACAATACTCGTATATTATTATGTCGTATCGTCGAGTACATGCTTTGTATAATATATGACTAGAGCAATATTCTATAGGAACCTTATACATATTGATATTAATTTAAACAAATTGCTTTCTATTGAAACTTGAAACAAATAAAAGTGTATTTTGTTCAATCAACCATTTAAACGTTTCATGTATAGCATTAATAAAAGTGCAATTAAAAATAAAAATACTGTGATTTATTTTATACTTTTTACCTTTTAAGCAATAAAATATTTTTAAACATTGAAGTGAAATATTTAATTTAATTTTTTTTATAGAAAATTTAATGACAATATTATAGTGCACGTGTCATAGAGCGGAACAGCAAGAGAGATGTTAAAATATTTTTTTGGAAAAGATGTGAGTTCAATTGAATTCTACAATATTATGACTTTCATCCACTTGTTAATTTATTTGAATTTCTTTTTAACAGGACAAAATTTTAAAAAATTTTTGAATTCCTCGTGCTAGTCCTTCAATAGTTAGTCTTCAATATTTACTGTAAATTAATTTAGTTGTTCAATGTTGGCTTATTCTGTTGCTAGTCCGAATAGGCATAAATTTTAACAAAAATCACTCAAAAATTTGAAATTTTCTTATAAGACAAATTTTTTTAAACAAGCAACCGAGCAGTCAGTTCTTAAATTAAAAAAAAATTTTTTTTGAAATTTTATTCAATTTTTTTTTTCAAATCAATAAAAAAGTTTTATTTTTAAAATAAAAAATCAAAACCAAAAGAAAATACAAAAATATTCTAAAAATTTTATTGAATACAAAAGAAGGCTTCAAGCTTCAAGGAACAGAAATGAGCTAAAAATCTACCATCTTAAAAATGAAATGAGAAACTTTTCCTTTTAAAATTTTTTTTTCTTTGACGAAAAAACAGAATAACAAAAAATAAAATTTGGATAGAAGAATTTCCACATAATTTAAACAGAAAATTTTTCAACATTTTCCGAGAATTTTCAAATGCAGATGATAAAAGAAAATAAAAAGAAAATTTATTTTGAAGAAATGAAAACAAAAACCGAAAAACAATAAACTTAAGACTTTTGATGCGATAAATCACAATAAGAAAGAAAAATGAAGGTAGGTTTGCATTATTCCTTGGAAAAAAAAAATATAATTGCGCCGTTTGTGTTTTTTAAAGTTAAAATCACCTTCATATTTCATCATAAAAAAAACAGACCTCCAGAATTTTACTCTTTTTGATTTATACAAGAGAACGTATTGTGCTTAGCAGATTAAGACAAAAGAAAACAAAATAGATAAAAGAGGAAAAGTTTTTCAAGCTCACAAAATTATTTTATATAAAATACCCAAACATTTTAATTCCCAGTTCTTTTACATTAATTGATTTCGAGTTGTTTGGTATCAGAAATTTTCCAAATTCGATTCATTTTTCTTCAAAACAATGATAATGGTCAATAATTGCATTGAAATTCACATACATACACACATATAGAATTGTTGGACAGGAGAATAAATATATTATAATTCATCAGGGCGGTGAATTTCTGTCGGGTACTGTAGGGACATGTTCGCACTCAGAGGAGGACGAAGGCGCAATAGATCCTTATATGTGGTAGCGGTGCCGTGTTACTCAGATTGTACAAAGCCACAATCTCCAAACCCAAATGGTGGAATAATTCATTTTTCTTTGAAATTTTGGATTTAGGTCACTTTTAAAATATGCCATCCATATATATTAAAGAATTATGTACCTATATTCTTAAAGATTTTTCTTACACAAAATACAAAATCAGCAATTGAAATTTTTTATGGCATATCAAAATATTTTGATCTTACGACATGCAACTGTACAACTCTGTTTAAACTATACATTAAAAGTTACAATGCTTTTGTTAATTGCAAATATTGAATAATTTGCAAAAAAATTCAATGCGCATTTTATATTATCGATTGCGTCTTTTAAAACTAAATAAAATGTGGCAATGGAATTCTTTCCGGCAAAGATCCATTCTGCCACCGCATTTTTTCCGCCAGAAAATCATTGTACCACAAATTAAAATTTTAATAATTATTAATTAAATCGTTTAAAAATTAATTAACTGGGTCGATTAGTAAATTATTCAAAAATGAATTATACGCAATTTGTTTATCATTGTTACCATACTTTAACCACATTTATTGGGTCTACTTAAATGACAGCTGTGCTTTTCATAAACAAAATACAAAAGAAAAATTCTAATAAAAAAACATTATTTTTTTTTTATCTGTTCCTAGATTCACCTACAAACAGTGTTAACAAATTTAAGGTCATCTGTTTTTTTTTATTTTATTTTTATTTTATTTTTCTCGACATCTGACATTTTCAAGTTAAATTTTTTGAGGAAGGCGATTTTAATTCACTATATATGGAATATCAAGTTAATTTGAGAGTTCATATTGTTGAAATCAAATATTAAAGGAATTTAGAAACGTAAAATAAAAGAATATTATTTTTCATTTCTTAGAATTTTTAAGCAGAAGGCGTTTGTCTTTCTGTCAGCACAGGGAGATTAATTTTTTTAAATTTAAATGGGAACAAAACAAAAACAATTAAAAGGAAATGTAACGTTTGGGTATTTTGTTTGGGTTTTCATTACAAAAAAAAAAATATCCTTTTTATGTGTCAACCATGAGGAAATTGGGTTTTTTTTTTTTTTGTCATGTCAAATTTATTTTATTATAAAAAATATCATCATTAAATATACGCAATTTTCTTTTGTCCAGCAATCATAAAATATAGTATATACATATGTATGTTTGTATGGATAGTAAGTATGTCACTCACACACACATACAATGGGCATTATAATTATTAAATATGTGTAGGCATTTTATTATTATTATTTTTTTTTATATCAAAGTGTCATTTTGTGATACAATTTTATGGTAAAATGTCCTTGAATTTTGAAACATTGAAAATATATCCGTTTTTATTATAATGTATATAAATTTCAAGAGGAAAACATATTATGTGTACATACATAATAGTAAGTAACATCCTAAAGAAAGATAAGAAAAATTAAAATGTACAAATTATTCATTTTTCTTATATAATCCTTGTATTGTAATGAATATAGGTCATTTGGAGAGTTGCCTGTCTCCATGTATAAACATAGATATTTAACATTTCCTGCCTTGTTCCCTGGATGATGAAGAATTATTTGTGATTGTTCCTGAAATCGAGTGAAAACGATTATGAAAACCAAGTTCTGCATTTCAATTTTTTTTATAAAGAAAATCATTTTTCTTTATAAAAAAGGAATATCAAAATAACTGGTAGTTAGTATTCGCAGTAACAAATCGCAGCAAATAATTACCGATTCGAAATATCAATAGTTGTCACAATCGTCATCTGTGCTTTATTTTTTTTCCGACATCTGACATTTTCAAGACAATTTTAAAAGGAAGGCGATTTTAATTCAAATTCTATATTAGCATTTGTATTCTTGGATGTAAGCAAAGCTAAATTAAAAAAAAAAAACTTACATATATTCATTGCATTCCAAACTCAACAAGTCAAATGTAATTTCAAATTCGGAAATAAATTTTATATGCAGTATGTTAAGAGGTAGATATCAAGGTTTTCTAATAATTTATGTATGTAGGTTAATTAAGACCTTTAAAGAAATGTCTACCAAGCATTTATTCGGAATTTATTAAAATTAAAATTAATGAATATTTTGCTGCAATTAACCAAAATAACTTTATAAAAAATCTGATTAAAATACATACCATTCTGGTTATGTTTGAATGTTGTGCTCCACATATACTAGATTTCAGACGGCATACTGCTTAAGAAAATAGAACAGCTCATTATTTATGAAATCTTGAACTTAAATGTCGGTATGAGGTTATTAACTATGTCAAGATTATGAACCATGGATTTAATTAAGGAATCTTGAATTTTAATACTTCAAACTTCATTTTGTTTTTGATATATGGGACACTTATATTACAGAAAATATTACGACAGCTTGTTACCTGTTTGCGTCACAATTTTATGATGTTTAGCATAGGAATTCTTAAAATCGATTGGAGTTTGAAGTAAACTTTTGATGTAAAAATTTTACTTTCCTGTAAGTAAATCTCATTATTTTGTGATAGTGATTTTTCAAGGATACTTACAGATAAGGAATTATAAGTAGGTGGTCCGTAATATAATCCAAAAAAAAAAGAAAAGAAAAACTGAGAAGAATTCTAATTTAGTATAAAAAGAACAAAGGAATGATATTAAGGATAACCTACATTTTTCTTTTTTTAATAATTGTTATTAAGGATTCTTTTTAGATTGTTTAATATTGACCATTTTTTTGTTTTTTAATCAACACCTTTTTAAATTAAAATTATCCTTGAAATTTTTTTTAGAATATTTGTTTTTGTTTTTTTACATTTTATCTTAAGGATCGTTTTTAATTATGCAAGAACCATTATGGTTTACTGTTTTTCAACTTAAATAATAATGTTGATTTTTTCAAAAAAAAAAATATTAAATATTTACCTACATTTAAAATGACTATAGGCTACCTATATAATGTAGATGGAAGAAATAGGAATTCTGGTGAGGTCTCGTTTTCGAATATCAAAGTATTGACGTAATTAAAAAATTTTGTTGGTTTTGAAAATTTCATTTCAAAAATTTCTTTTTAATATTTTCAATATTTTTCGATTCTTCCCATGTGGGTGCATGTTAGCAACAAAATTTATTAAATTCAATTACATTTGGCTTTCAATGTTTAAACAATTATTTTACTGATTTCAAAAATGTTGAGGATTTTTATTGTAATTGAAATCTGAAATTTTAAATTGCACATTTCCCTTGAAATATGCTGCGGGACCTCTAGAACAGTTTTGGTGCAAATTATCAAAAATCCATCGAAATCTTCTTTTTGCGTTAAATGGACTCTATACTTACTGCTTTCAGGTTCTTTAAGAGCAACTATGACTACTAGTTTTCGTACTGAATTTAATTAATTAATATTTTTTTTTTTATTTCGAATCTAGGTACTTTCTTGAAAAAATTTATTATGTTAATGAATATTTTAGGTAATTTAAATTTTTTTCTTTTCAGGAGACGTTTCAGGAAACTGTTCTCTAAAAATATGTGGTTCGTCCAGCGACTATTTAAACAGTGACAGGTAAGTTTTTAATCCTATTTTTCTTGTTTTTTAATATTTCTTCTAAAATAATTGAAAAATTGTCATTCGGAAATTCGAAATATTTTGTGAAACTTTATTTTTGCTAAAATTAAGGATTTGAGAGCATTAATTTCTTAGAATCCTTATGCACATAAAGAACTAGAACTTTAATAGTTCGGCAAAGCATTCAAAATTATTAAGCTAAACCAGGTCACTCAATCAAACATATCTACTTGTTTGGCAGTAGCGGAACGAGATCTGTATATTGCGGACAAAATTTATGAGGTTTTAAGTGTTTTGTTTTCGTCTTCTTTCCCGTTATATTTCATGTACAGCCCCAACATTATGTACCGCACAAAAAAAGTACATAGAATTATTTTGGGTATTTAATTAAAATTTTCAATTACAAATATTCTTTAATGTATATATATTATAATAATCATAAATTATGAATATTTTAAATTGAATTGTGAAAATTTTATTTATGATTGTTGTCCCGATGGAATTGAACATATGAACAATTCGCGTATATAAATTAAAATGGAGAAAACATTCTAAAACAAGAACATTTTAATTGAATTCGAAAATAAATTTTATTTAAATAGGTCCTTTGAAATTTATAAAATTTTGTATTTTCAATATTAATTTTGTGATTTTTCAAAAACATATTGTACGCACAATGGCCTTGTGTAGTTCAACTAATATTTAAAATTTATTATTATGCACTAATTACATTTTAAAATTTTGAAAATTTTGTGAAATTATAAAATAATTTGTGGTATCCTTTGTTCCAAAATTATTAAAATTCAGTTTTGAGGATTTCGTTCCGCATATTTGCATAATTTTAAATTAACAAATTTTTGAAAATTTTTTGACAAAGACTATGTGTACACCATAATTAATTCGAGTTTAAGCCAGTAAACTCATTACACTTCAGTTCATCTAAAATATTGCACCGGGTTGCAATGGTTTTAAAAAAATAATATTTAAATTTTTAAATTTAATTGCAATGGTATATGAAATACTTTTGTATATTTTGTCTCAGTTTCAGATTTTTAAGTCGATTTAGTTTGTTTGCTCTCCCAGTGCTTATAAAAAAAAATTTTCACAGATCACTTTATGTATTAAATGAAAGTATTGAGGTTTAAGGTCAAGGAGTTCTCATTCAATTTCTAGTATAGCTTATAATTCAATTTTAAAAATTATTCAACGCATAGTTGTAAAATTCTTTCGAAATTGTTATTTGTAATAGCTTGAGTTGTAAGAGTCCTTGTAGTGTCGAAAATTTCTAGTAATATTTCGTAATTTTAAATAACTACCGGGACTGTGCGAGTATTCATGTATAAAAATACTACACGATTGTGTAGTATTTTTTAATGTTGAAAATGTTACCATAAAATGGCATGATATTTTTAGTATTTCTCATATACGAATATCACTAATATCAACACCTTATATTCTTACGAGTATCATATTGATGGTATAGTCTTAAGGTAACTTAATCTCGTTTTTTCCAGAGAACTTAACTTGTGATTACTATTTTTTTAAATTTTGTATATCACTCTGTTTAAATTAGATTCGTCACTTACCTAGTAAACTCAATGATGTAAGAAACTGGTTCATAAAATATTATGCATCAGTCCTATATGCTCCTCCTGGGAGTGAATTAGAATAAAAAAAAAATTCTGTTCAAGTGAATTAAATCTCTTGCTTTGATCTCTCGATTAAAGCTTTGGTTTGAGTAAATTTATTAGTGTTTGCAATGTAAGAAGAGAAAAATCTTTTCTATACACTTGTATTTCATTTGATGATAATATTTTGTCACGAACATTAAGGTCACAAGGGCATATTATTAAATATTAATATCAATTTTCATAAAATTTACAGAGAATTTTGATTATGAAATTTTAACACCCGGCAAAGTTAAACATTAATCTTTAAGTCAAAGTTATTTTTATTATTATTTTTTTATTTTAACTTCTGAATAAAAATATTTTGTGTGCACTTTATGTATGTTTGTATAAATTAACTAAGAATTTATGTCCCACTGGTTTCTATAACATTGAAAATTATGAATAAAAAAAAATATTAAAAAAATTAAGTTATTTATGGGAAAGTTTTGTAAAATGGCACATTTTCTTTTAAACAATGAAAAGTGCGTTCATTAGAAATAGGCTTCTCACATAACCCCATGATATTGCTCATATTTAGTAAAAATGTAAAATTTTAATTTTCCTGTTAGCAGTTTTAACAGCAAAGTGATACGTATAGATTGTTTTTGTCACTAGAAATCTAAGCCTACAGTTACATAGACACTACTTTAAGACAAAGGTTGATTTCAAGGACCCACTCAACAGACATTTGAACGAGTAATATGGGTAATTTCTTTGTTTTTCGGCTTTTGCTAACATCACCGACATCAATTATCCTCTCTCTATATTTGCAAAATTAAATTTTGGCCATGATTCACGCACAAGTGAGTAAAAGTACAAAATGGCCTTGATTTACACGTAAGTGAGTTGTAAAAATATATCGAAAGTTAGATTCAGATCAGATTTCCATTAAGACTTATTTATTTACAAAATATTGGCTTTCAATCTTGAAGTATGTAGAGATTTTGTAAGAGACCAAACGCAAAGGCAAAGTGAAATTTTTAAGCTAATTTTTTGCAATTTCTTTTCGAAAATGTGCTTTAATAACAAAACAAAGCAAATGTGTAATACTCTAAGGTGCTAATAATGCGGATATTTCATTGTTAAATTTTCTTTTTCGTATATTTCCTTTGTAATGAACGTTGCTTTTCGAGTCAAGCAAAGCAGCAAAAAGAAAAATTTTCTGTAGGCATTTAGGGTGGTTTGCTAAATTAAAATTGCTACTCGTATTTTTCTTATTTTCGTTTTATTATTTTGTAATATCCGGTTTTGTTTTCTTCTTGTTTTTTGTATAATAATTTTTTTTCCAGTTAGTGTACGTATCACGTTCAGAATATTTTACTGCTTCATGTAGATTACGTAAAAAAAAAATTGACTTTATTAAAACAGTTCTGAAATGATGAAGGCAACATGAAATTATTCATAGGCTTTATAGAAAATATCCTTAAACAAATCTGGTTTTTTTTTTATTTGATTGTCCTTTGAGTCCTTTTTGAATAAGAAATTTCCATAACAAAAATTAACTATTCACTTGTTCCACGATTAATTCATTCAGTTTTTAATCAGATAATTTTGTTATTTTCAAAAGTGAATTTTGCATTTCAATGAAAGGCAATGTGGCACATAGTGTGAGTATTCATTCTATTGCTTAGATTATGGTTTAAGATTTTAAATTGAAAATTTCAGTCTTTTAAAGTTTATGTGTTGTTTTTTTTTTGGTTCTCAAATATGTGTACTTTATCCTTAAATGTAATGAAAATTAAGTGATTTTCCTTTCCTATTAATAATGAACTTCGTTCTTTTTAATTTTCATCTATATTAGAGTTTAAACTGTGTCCTTTATAGAGAACAAATGGAAGTTCTATTATTATAGAACATTGTGGTATTTAATTTTATGGCTTTTAAAAGTAATTTCTCTTCTATACAATTAAGTCTTTTTCATTTGAAAGCTTAATTAGTTTTTGATTTAATGTGAATTTAGTCTGAGAAAATTGCTTTAATATTTATTAAAGGAATAAATAGCAAGTACATTTTGTGATGATAAAGGAAAATGGTATGGAATGGGTAAAAATGTTATGATTTCTAATATCTAAATAATCCGTAAAAAACATAATTAATAACAATGCTTTGTTAGTCAATAAATATGGCGGCATCTATTAGGAAAACGTGCAAACTTCTTATATAATTTGTTTTTAATCTGTTATATTGGGTATAGTAATTATTCAGTAATTGAAAATGATAATCTATGAAATACGTAATTGGGCATTATCTTTTATCGATTTAAAAACAATGGCGACATCTGTGTTCATCATTAATATTATTGAGTAATTGAATGTGATTAAATTGAGAAAGTTTTTGGTTTTAGTAAGCTCACAGTGTTTTTTTTGCAATTTGAATATATTAGGATAAAAAACGCTCAGAAATTTATTTTAAAAGAAAACAAAGTCAATTAAAAGTATGCAATGCTTACAAAAAATTTTGTGTGAGCGTATAAATAAGAAATTTAAATTAAAAGATTTTGGTAGTATTAAAAAATAAATTAATATTAAAATTACTTTGCTTCTTTTTCTTGTACCCTTCATACTTATTTTAAATTTTATTTGAACAAAAGAACCCTTATATATATGTATGTAAAATACAGAGAGCAAAATAAACTTTTTATGCTATAAAATTAATTGAGGTATTTGGAATTGTCATTAAAAGTGGAAAATTACCAAGAAACACATTAAGAGTGCTTATAAAGTATATGGGTATTGCCAGAGTCGGATTTAAAATAAGAATAAGATTATTTGATTCCCTCTATTGGGCGATAGCGAACTAAATACTCGGGATAAATGTGAAAGACCTATAGCGTCAAGTGATTACCCATAGTAAAAAACTATATCCTGTAGAGTATTACTCAACTACTGTTCGTGATTCAAAAGATAATTTTAATTTTTGAATGACGTATTTTATACGATATTACATTCGATATAGGGAAATTGCATTTGTGAAACTAGGGCAGTTAATATTTTGGTGAGTCCGGCACTGGGTATTTCTTACAATATGTTTAAATTTTATTTAGATTTTGTTAAAAATTCCAAATAAACTGGTTTTTTTGTTTTCTTTTGAAATTATTAATAAAATTTATCTTAAGTTTTTTTTTATTTAATTTGTTTTATTTAATTTTTTGTTAAATTATGTTTAATATCATAATTTTGAAAGTTTCTCTTTTGAAAAATTATAATAATAAATAATATAATGGTTGTGATAAAATTTTTTTTTTTTAATTTACTTTATGAATACAAAATGAGAGTAAGATAAAAACATTGAAATCTTTTGGTATGATTTTAATAACACAAAACCATACATACGCACAATTTGTACATAAATACGTAATTTGGTATATAAAGCAGTGCTTTTGCAAATATTGCGTAATTTTATTGTATTGGCCTTTGGCAATTTGAAAAAAAAGTTTTTTATTTTAATTGTTTTATACTTAAATATCAAAGGATCCAACAACACAAAAAAAAATGGAAGAAAGAAAAACAAATAACAAAAGTTAAAGCACATAAATGAGTATTGTATGGTGTTATACGGTATAGAATGTGGTGCTTTATGGTAAAATGTACGCACTATAACAATTGAAAGTAGAGCAACATGAGCGGAATTTGCTGCAATTTGTAGCTGCAATCTAAAATGGAAAAAGCTGCAATTTTATTTCTAAGCTTTAATTCTATGATTAACTATGCATTCAGCATGATAAAGTGACTCATTATGCGCAATGTGCAATGTCTTTTGAATATTGTTAATTGTTCTGAAAGTGGGGGAGGGCACATTGTTTGAAAACAGGGCGCGAAATAAGACAGATCCGGCCCTGTGTTTGGGGTTGTATTATTATGTTATTTATTGCTTGGATCTGCCGAAATATGTACTATATTATTTTGTCCAGTATCTTACCTAGAGCCCTCCTTCAACGCTTTCATTTCTGATAAATCTGGGTATACCCAGTTTTAAAGGTTCTCTTTTAACCAATAATGATGAGTTGACAAACCCTTGACCATTCTCACAACAATTGACTGTTTCCAATTGCTTTTCATTGTGATTATCTACAAACTCTTGCTTTTTGGTGCTCTGAGCTCCATATATTTTTCGCTCTTACTTTGTTTCTCTCTAAATTTTTTGAAATTTTAACATTCCTATATTTTAATTATCTCATATTTTCTTGTTTCTTTATTGAACGAATTTATTATACAAAATTGTTTGGGATGACTCTTATTTTATTTTAAAAACTACACCTCATAATGCCTTATTTTACTCCTTTAAATTTGGAGTAAAGGAACTGTGTGAACTGAAACACACAATGGCTAAGTAGTTAAAGGAGAAAATAAATTTTCCTTTACCTTCGCAGTTTTGAAGTATTCTAATTCTTTGATTTTCTCTCACATAATCCAAAAAACAAAAAAAAATAATTTATTAAACCCTTTCGGCTCAATTTATTTTTTCTATTACATAAAAATGAAAACTTGATAGTATTTTTTTTTAGCATTTTTCCTACCCTTCAAATCATATGACGGAAAATTAATGTAATTTTTCATGTTTATGAGAAAAATCAAATCCTATGGTTGTTTCTGCCTCAAAAATAATTTGCTCGTGTTTAAATCGTTTGTTTTTTTTCTAAACACTGACGGAATAACGCTTTTTATTAACTTTTGTCTGGAGGGTTCTTTTCTTCATTTCATGATTTAATATTGTTAATTTTTAAAAAAAAAAGAGCACAATAAATTGAGGATAAAAAAAAAGAATTGAATAATTTTAACTGCAGACAATTTGTAAAAAAAAATCATTTTTTTTTTTCGGCTTAGTAAATTGAAATTTTTTTTTTCTTTTATCTAAAGCGGTTTTTAAAGGTTCAACGATTAAAACTTAAGATTTCAATTTCTTCATTCAAAAAAAAAAATCTTTTAAAATTTATTCAATTTGGTCTTTTTATTTTATTATTTTTTCTCGATTTTTGTTTTACAAAAGAAGTCCTTTTTAAAGTCCTTTTTTATTAACTCATTAAGAGAAAAGTCGTTTTTTGTTTTCTTCAAAAGTGAATAGCATAATTTTTCATTTTGGTTCACAAAAGGAATGAAATTGATTATTGTTGTATTAGAAACTTTTCCACTTTTAACATTTCTTTATTTCAATTTGAAATAAGTGCACACAAACAGTGAGAAAAAATTGTGATGGCATAAAAGGGAATCAGGGATTTAAAACTAAAAAAAATAATTTTTTTTTTGAACTCATATTCAAAGAAACATTAGAAAAAACCGAGTTTCTAAATATAGATGAGAACAAAGCAATACAAAAACGTATGCGCATCTTTAGAGCTTATTTTGTGTAAGAAAATTTTAAACACGGTTCTCAAAAGTAAGGCAATTCTACAATATTAAAAATAATGCACAATTGAATTTGGATAAAGACACTGCGTTCTCTAGGTTAGATTAAATAAAATGCATTGTGATTTCGGTCGAAAATTTTTAAATAAAAAATCGAATAATCTACCAGAATATTAAAAACTAATCAGAATATTAAAAATTAATTAGTTGTTTCTACGTGAAGGAGAGCTGTTTTCAATTACTCATACATTTTTACTTAGTTTTGCAGATCATTGAGGTCATGAACTACATTTTTTTCCATTAATTGGAATTCTGAATGTTTTCCTTTCAGTTGCATTTGTGCAGTTTTTCCAACTCTGTCGTAATTTCAATAAATATATATAGGTTTGTTTTACATAATTTTCTCGTTTCCTCATGTGTAGGACTCGCATATATAGCTTCCTTAATATAGTCTATATCTATTTCCTAATACATCTTGTTAAGTTTATTTTCCTCCTTTATTCAAAAGATTAAAAATTAGATGAAGAACTGTGAGTTGAGCTCAAAATCATAAAGATTCTGTTCACTTCTTCTGAATAGCATCCAAGTATTCCCTCGCGTGAAAAACTGTAGCTTAGAATTGTTTTACAATATGCTTACCATACAGGTGTTATTAGTGCAATTTACGTTTGCAGATAGACGCATGCTTTATCAATATTATATGATCTAACAGTCATGATTTAGTTAATATGGTTAAGAGCAGCTGATTTCTTATTTAAAAGAATATTATATTTTGTTTTACCACTATTTGTTCCTAATTAACGTAGATCTAATTATATTTTCTTCTGAAACTTAGTGAAACTCAAATTTTCTTTTGTAATTAAAAACCAATAATTTGCCATTCTCAAAAATTTAAAATTTTGTTCTTCTCATCATTTCATTTATCTTTCATCGCACCATTTCAGAATGAGGTGAACTTTAAGGATTTTTAAATAATGGGAACAACAAATTACATCATTTAACAATCATACATCATTAACAATAAAACATGGTGCACATGTAAATTTTCTGGAAAAAAAAAATATTTTTCTATTTCATTTTAAACTTAAAAAAATGAAAACAATATTTGTTTTCTCTTTCTTTTTTAATCGAATTTTGATTATTAATTGTATAGGTAATCTTTTTGCATTTGAAAAATTTTCTGCTTTCAAAATAAACTCATTTGTAACACATGCCACTTTTCTGCTAGCAGTTCTTCTTGAAATATGTAAGAATGTTGAATGGTGCCAAGATTTTCTATAAAAGGTTCATTACACTATGGCTGCAATAAAATGTTTAGAAGTATATGAACAAAAAATATTAGGTTACTGCCATTATTTAAGCATCCCTCTCAATTAATATGTGTACATCCGTAACATTTAAAATATCTTAAAAATCTAAAATTTTAGATGAAAAAGGAATTATGAAAATTTACTGGGAATGGGGAGGAAAATTTGTTTTATAAATTTTTTTTTTCTCCTTCTTTTCACTCCCTTTGGGAGCATAGGGCTTCCACATAACCTCTCCACCGTACTCTATTATTTGCCATTACCTTTACTTGTGCCCAGGTTTTGCCACTAGCCTTAACTTCTTTCTCCACCGTTCTCCGCCAAGTTGTCCGAAGCTTTCCCACTTTCCGCTTCCCTTGTGACCATGGCCACTTTTTTCTCTTTATCTGCAGACTTACTGGTTCCTCGCCGGCTAGTGCCCACAGGTCGCCGTTGCTAATTCTTCTAGGCCAGAAGATCCTGCATATGATTCTAAGGCACCTGTTGATGAATACCTGGTTTTACAAATGTACTTGAACAAAATTTTCACATATAATTTGTAATAATAAGAATTGAGTCCTATTTAAGTTTGGTGGTATTATAAGATGGCAGTTCAAAAATTATTTTTCAAGTTCTGTGCCAGACATCTTCATAATACTGATTCTGTAATATACTGTAAGGAAATATTTCCATTTTACAATCGAAGAAGAAAAATTTAATTTTCTTTTTGAAAAATATTGCAATTTCTCCAGTATATATCTCCAATTTTCTAAACATTCAATTTAAATGAGTTTACGTGTATTTACATATGTATAAATACAATAATACTTACATACTGATTGTTGTATAAATAAAGAATACTAAAGAGGGAAAAAACTAAAATAACTCTGTGCGTGCTTAAAATTTTAGAAGAACATGCAAACTTATTACATTACACATAATACATACATATTGTGTACATAAATTATGTATGTATAAGCATGTTATGCAAAAGTGTGATGATATTATTATTTTTATGGCATACAAAGTATTCAAGTACACTTAGAAAATTTTTTTTTCTTTTCTCCTTTTTTTTTGTTTTTGTCATGTAGGTGAGAAAGCTTTTGTATAACGATGCCAATTATAAATTTTGATATCAAAATTTTTATAATCAATAATATTATATACAAACAAAACACTTATGATGTGTGAAACATATGACATTTACTTCTACAATAACACACTGATAAAAAAAAAAAACACAATTAAGCAATTTGAGATGAAGCACATGCATTTTCTTATGAGATTCTTGAAGACATTCACTTTTTAGTTTTGCAACTGTTTGATTGCTTGTTTGTATTTTATGAGCTTATATTCAACCGAGCAACCATGCAACTGTATGATTGCATGCAAATACGGAATTGAACAGTTTGTAATTTTTTAACAAACTGATTGCAATTTAGGAATTTAAAATATTTTATATTGCAATTAATTTGCAATCAAAATGTAATTTGCAAAACTAAAAATTGCATGTCTGACAGTGTCCTAAGATTTTCATAAGGAGTGATGTGAGTACTTACTTATGGTAATATCAGAATTGAAGACTTTTACTGCATAAAATAACTAAATCAGTTTGTACACATTTGGTACAAACAATGATTCGGTCTATTCGTTGGAAAAATTATTTTGCTTTTCTTTTCTAAATCAGCCCATTGCTTAATACAGGTAAATAGGTACTTAATTCAGAATCAAGCTATGTTATTACAAATCTATATGCAAGAACTGCTGATTTGATTTTAAAGACGTTTTAAAAAATTTCACTTCTAGAAAGTTTTTTTATGGGTTTCGCATGCGTTTTTTTGCAGTGTAATTTCAATATTCAATATTAATTTATTTTCTTTGGAAAAAAGAAAATATTTTATTCTCGCATGTATTTAAAAATATAGAATTTTTTTTTTATCCTCATTTCAATTAAATATGGAACACTTTCTTATAAGAATATATTCGATATTTCATTACATTTTTTAATAACAACTTTTAGTTTTACATGCACACATATGAAATTCACTTATACATATATAAAATATTCATGCTTTACCTATAATATCCTTGCAATTAAGTAGATTGTTCAATAAGTTTTTTATGTTATCTAGGTTATAAGTGGGCTAGAATATATTAAGAATGTTTTCCTTACTACGAATTATGTACTAGAGTGTATGTTATGTATGTTTGCATAAATGGGAAATGGAAATACAATATTAAAGAAATTCTGTTCTATGCGTAATTTTTGGTTTTCATATTGGAATTGAGAATAAGAGAAAGTTTTTCAATTACATTTTATATAAAAATGTTATTCGAAAAAATCCCTTTTTTTCTCTTTGTCCTTTTAATAATTTAAATTTATGTGTCAAGTTTTAGAACAATTTTCTAATTAAATTTTATAGTGTTACATTAAAGTTTAAATATAAAACAAAAATTTAAAGAGTTAAAATTTCAATCATATAATGTAAGTGCTTGTTTGAAACTTTTAAAATGTGGCGTTTGCGGTGTCGGGAAGAAGGGGTGAGAAGAATTAGAAAATAGGGAAATTTCAATATTTGCTTTTAAAGGGGTATATGTTATGTAAGGATTCATACCAAAAATAGCTGCTAATGAAAAGGTTAATGTTAAAAAAAAGTTGTGTATGTGCGTGTATTTTATGAAAATTAAAATTTTCCCATTCGAATTCTATGAAATTTTTTGAAATTGTTTTATAAATATTGAAAAATCCTGAGGTTTAATTTTAAATTTACCAATTTATTTATAACTTCGAAACTAATCAATTAAATTTTTAGAATAATATTAGTTAAACTATAGAAAATTTAAATTTGAAATAAAACTGAAAATTTCGAAAATTCGATTTAAGCAGTTTTTGTTTGCGAATACAATAAATTGCTAAATTCATTGATTATAACACTTTGTTCTAATATATATACATTTATATATATTAGAACAAAGTATGACGAGCAGTGTATGACGCCTTTCTAAAATTTTCTGGTAAAAAATTGGCATCTTTTTAAGCTTTTTCAAGCAAATTTTAATTCAATATTTTATTGAACTCATATGTTTGTCTAATCTTCATATATAAATTGATGAAAATTTTGTGTAAGCGAACTGTCAAGGAAAATTTTTGAGTTATGAAGAATTATAGAAATATACTAGAAAAATTTAGAAAACAAAAATTATTCAAGTAAGAGAAGTATTTTTGGCAATGAACCCGTAAAAATTGTTTTTATAATGTTAAGAATATTTTAAGGACATTTTATGCGAATATAGAAAATCATATGGAAACCTTGAAATACTTGCAAAATATGTATAGAAACCTTGAATTTTTCATTCCCAAATTTTGCATTTTATTAATATTAATTTGAGCACGTTTTCTCATTATAAGAAAGTGAAAATATAATATAATATTAATAATTAATTCAAAAGTTGATTAATATATCACTTTAATATTAAAATATTCACATTACAACAAACAAAAATAAAAAAAATTTTAATTAAAATATTTCATTAGTTTTGTGAGAATTCGTTCTTATTTTCTGATATTTTTCGGAATAATCTTGTATTTTAATATTATGAGGTGAATTGTTAACGCAAAGCATCAATTGTCATGCAAGGTAATGCTAGGTTAAAGAACAAGAACAATAGCATCATTTAGACAAACAAAACGGAATGCTATTGTGAGATTACCAAGCAAGATAATCATCATATTATGAGGATTTTAATGGAATTTTCACAATAAATTTTTTAAAAATATTTTAAAAACTGCACTCTTTGAATTTTACAAATTATTTTGTGTGTAGGTGTTTGTGGGTCATTATATTTTTTTACAAATTAAATTATTAATCAATTATGTGCGTACATTTATGAATTGTAAAGAATTGGAAATATTATTAAATTTTCTGGTTGATAGCATTACCAGATGCTTTATTATATTCTATTAAATATTAACCAATTTCCGTATTGAGTGTTAAAATAAAAAAATTATATAAAAATTTATTCAAGCAAAAGGAAATTATTTAAAAGGAAAAGTTTGTAAATAATTTTATTATTGAATGAGTTTTTTCAAAAAAGGATACTTTAAATACTTATTATATTTCCCATATGATTGTACACAAAGTACAGGACCTATTTTATGTATACCGAAGACATAATATGTAAATGTAAATTTACTATAAATAATTAATTCTTTTTTTCCTTTACTATTTTTTTCATTCTTAATTAAATTTTTTCTGCAAAAATAAATTTAATCCATCCTTATAATTGCTATATATAATTTTAAATAAAAGCTTGGAATATATTCTTGTCGGTGAGAGTTTAAATTAAAAAAAATACAAAAAGGACTTTGTTCAAAAAGAATTGTAACAATATTACATGAATAAAAATGTAATTTTACTCTGAAAAGGAGGATAGTAGAAGTATAAATTTAATCTATGTAATTAATTGTATTAACTGTGAACAAAAGATAAATTACATAACATACTTAATATTTTATTAAGTAGAAAAACTAAATTGTATTTAAATGTAGAATAATTTACAGGGTTAAGGAATTACCATTTTTCAAAAGTTTAAAAAAGGTATTGTTATCTAACATTACGAGGATTCGAGAGCGAAGAGGATGATGTGCAAAAAAGGAAATCCTTCAAAGGATAAATAGTTAGCATTATTATTATACTTGTGTTTGGATGATATGTAAATGTATACATGGATTCGTAACGGTATTTCGTGGAAATAAATAGTTTTGCTTTTTGTACATTTCAATACGATGCCGGCTGAAAAATTCGCTCATAATTGTATGTGTTATTTCCTATTGCCACTTTCAGAATTCACTTGTGGAAATTCCGAAAAAGACTACATTTCCTATTTTATTTGTCCATATCCTAGATCTTTACCTAAAATAGATGATTCCTCACAGTTTACTGCTTTATGAAAATGAGTTAACAGATTAAACATTTTGCCTGGCTCATCGACGAAAATTCGACCCGTTTAATTGGATCGGTTTTGCTCATTTGCAATAGACTCATTTGCACTACGTTCAATAATTAAAAGTAAGCACTGTGCAAATAATATTGAGACACAAGAGTTTTTCCTCCTCAAATAATTGCTTTAATAACAGGCAGACAAATGAACGAATTAAGCTAGATCCACTAAGAATTCGACTTTGAATAAAATTATTATAAACTTTACAAGAGCATAAAATGCTTTTTCATGTTATATTCGTAATAGCAAATTGAGTATAGTTTGTATATATGACATCTATATAAGTATAAGCGGTTTTAAATTAAAAAATCAATAAAATATTATTGACATACTGCTTTTGTTTTCATTTAAAATTCATTAAAATCAAAAGTAAAAATATTTTTAAAATTAAAAAATCAAAATAATTTTGATTGAGTTAAAAAAATAAAATGTGATGTGTGGTCAGTACATAACCGACCGTAAGTTTTTAGATAACATTAATCGAAAAATGTGAATTTGGCCCCGGTTTGTCAGTCATTTCAGGAGCAACCGGAACTGAAATATTAAATTTCAAGAAATTCTATCACTTAGCCATATTATTACTTCATCTACGGAAAATATGGTAAAAAATGTAAAATCGACCCTAATTCGGTTTCAATTCGGAAATTGGTTGACTACGAGTATTTGTGCAAAAATGAAAAATTGGACCGTAAAAAAGTCCCACAAGTTGATCAATCCCTTACACAGCCGAACTGAACTCACATATAAAATTTCTTTAAAATTATTTCAGCAGAACTTAGCCTCAGTCGGCCTTAGCATTATTTCAGCAGTCGGCCTATCTATCTGGCCGTTAGAACAAACTCTAACGGCCAGATAGATAGGCCGACAGACTAAAATCTCTCTAAAAATAGTTTGTTTGCACTACCCTCATGGAGAAGTACGTTTCCACTGAAAACTCGTAATACGAAATTTGTTGCTATCACAGCTCTTCTCTTATTGTATGCAATGCGGTCGCACATTTTAATATGATTTATAAAAATAGAAATTCAAGCTTTAATAAAATTACCTGGAAATGAAAAAAAGCGTAATAATATTTTAAATGTAATCAAAAAGACTTGAAGGTACTTACAGGAAACTCATGCTTGACATTGACATTGATTTTTACTTGAAAGAGATAGAAAAATAAAAATTGTTACAAAGAATATAATATAAAATTTTGATTGACATATTCCGAATGGTTTAGACAGGATTGTTTCTTTTTTGTATTTTTTATAACGTAATTTTAGCTTATAACGGGAAGGGTAAAATTTTTTTTACGTAAATTTATTTTAACCGAACGTTGCCTCTTAGAAAAAGAGTAGAAAATTATTGCTTTTGGTTGATTATTTTTTTTATGATTAGGTCCTGCTCAGCAGATGTGGCAAAAAACTAAAGCGATTATTTTGTCTTGGAACGAGGTCAAGGGATGAAGCTGCTCATTGGAAAATTCTAATGAGAATGTGGAGATGGATTAAACAGACGTTAAGAGAGTCTGCAAGCGACTTTTTCTGAATCACAAGCTTCGAGCGAAATTAACAAGATACAACAAAATCCGATCTCTCTTTAAATATTTGGCATTTGTTAAATTAGAGCCAGAAAATTCGGGTTCATTAGGAGAAAAAATAGAAAAAACAGCCTAAAATAGAACAAAATGGAAAAGTCAATTGGAATCCTTGTGTTCTCAAATGGAATGAGTACAAAAAAATAATTAAATGAAATTGTTAAACGCGGTTTAACCTCTTAAATATTTTCTATATTTAAATTAAAATATTTTTAGTCATACTTATATCAATCAATTAATGGAAACAAGGCATTAATCCCATAAAATTCATGTTATTTAATAATTCAAAATTCTATTTCGAAAATTTCTAAATTTATTTTTATCGTAAAATCCTTTTTATTACCGATATTATTAATGGTATTATTAATCAGAAAATTGACTATATATGTATGAACTCATTCCATAAAAAAGCAATAATAATATAAACCAGCTACTATCCTTGTAACCTTTTGACTACTTTATTATCTTTAGTTCGTGTTAGTTTTTTGGCATGTTAAAATGCCGTGATTATTAACAAAATTTCGTAATATAGATAAGATAGATCGGGGGGCGAAATAAAGAAGAATTGTTCTAATTAATAAATAGTCTATCGATATTATGTAAAAACTTTATTATATACAAGCTTTTTTTAACATTTTCATTCTGCCATTTTATGCATGTGTTTGTCTGCCTGTGAGCCAGTTAACGAACGAAAGAAAGTTCAAATATGATACTCAAGCCAACTGGCACCATAACAACATTTCTCTATTGAAAAAAATTTTTTTCGCCAAACTGGTATAAAATAGTGACCTGCTTGTCACTATTTTTGAATAGTGTTGTGTCGGAAACACACGTTTCAATCAGGAGAAAGTGTCCGTTTTAATTTACTGTTTTATTGAATTCGCTTTAATTTTCATTATTTGATCTTAATTTTCTCTTAAATGATTCGTTAAAATATAATTTTTCTTTATTTTTAAATTTTTAGCTGTAGTTCAGTTTTATGGTTTCTCACTTCTTGGGACTTGTGAGCCTAATTTTGTATAATTAAGGATGAAATAGTAAATTTTATGTCTTCTTAATTAATTATAGAATATGATTTTATGGGCTCATTTGCATAACGTCGATTTAGTGTAAAATTCTGAATACCATCAAAATCTTTCATTTCAGGGAAGAAATCAGATTTTTTAACTTTAGCGAAAACCACATTCTGAAATTAAATTAAACGATTATAACATGGGATTTGCTCAATTATATAAGCTTCTTAAGAAACTTTTGAAAATTTTTTGAACTTTTTTTTTGAAAACTTTTAAGTGTACTAAATGAGGTTTTCAAAGATAAAGGAAGCACAACATAAATTTCCTTTTTATGATTACAAAATGCTTTTCTAATATTCTGGGAATCCTCAATCGCATTCATAAAGCGATTCAAATAATATTTTCCTCTTCCAATCATAATTTATTCTTCAATTCTGTTCTGAATTTTGAGAAGAAAGTATTTTAGAATAAAATTGTTTTATAAGTACAATTTTACATTTTAAAGCTATATTCTAGTAGATAACTATACTAATTATTTTCCTCAAATACATTTTAAGACTTATCAAATTTTCATTTCTGATTTACCCTAAATCCATGCATATGAGTATAAATTTGTATTTATTGAAAAATGTTCTAAAAATTTTTAGTATGTTATGGGTAATTGCTTAATTAAAATAAAAGTTTTGGAGAAGAAATGATAATTTCACAAAAAAAAAATTTGTACTAAGTCTTATTTCGTGTAAAATCTTGCAATTTAAACTTTTCTCCCTATAATATTTTTTTAAAAGCATAACAATGTCTCATTATTAAGCTAGAGCATAATATATGAATGAGAATACCTGAGTATACGAGTATAACATGAATTTGCTTGAGGTTAATGGTAATATGGGTAATGTAGATACCTATAAGGTTAGTAAGGGAGACGCTGGCGGGATCGGTGGTTTAGATTTACATTAATATTAATGTTACTGTGAAAACTTTTTAATATTAAATATTCAAGTATGTAGATATGATCTGTGACAAAGTTTATTATTACATTTTTTTTTCTAATAAATTTGAAGAGCGAACGAGCAAATTTGTTAGGTATTGGCTGGGTGCTTGTATAATCATCGCAGTTAACCGATTCTAAGAAATATTTTTATATTTTGATTTAATGATGAAGAAAAAAAAATTTATCGAAAATTTCATAATTTTTATAATATGAAAAAAGTTTGAGTTAAGTTAAGAAAATTAGTTTGATTTTGTTTTTTTTGCCTATAAGCTTTAAATTATAGAATGTTTAAAAAGTTTTTTAATTATTTTTTATGTTTATTAAAGGGAAATTGTGGGAGTATGCATATGTACATCAAGAATATTTAAATATTGTTATATACGTATAACATTATAAGACAACTTCGTAATCTTTACGGTTTATTTTTATGAAATTAATAATTTTACATTATTCCGAAAATTTTTTGCTCTTAAAAATTCTGATTGTAAATGTGTGTGTGTGTTTTTGCGTTTTGACATTTCGAAAAGGATTTTTTTTTGCTTTCCAATATAATTTGCAGAAAATTCTCATTATTTGAAATGAAAACAAAGTTTGAACGCATCAAAAACAAAAATTGTGGCCGTACACGAAACTTTAATGAATTAAAGAAAATTTATTGATATTTAATTATACAATGTACAAACCAATAAATTTTTATTATATTTAATACTTATATACATATATATGGTGACATTTTGACATTTGACATTTGAATATTGTGGTGATGATTTAATGAAACCATAATTTAATATGTGAATCATTAAAATTCATGTGTGGTACGTTCATAATTTGTGATTGAAATGAGTGCAACTAAAGAAAAAGTTTAATGAAATATTTTTGGAATGAATGCAAAAAAAAAAAATAAGTTCCAAAAATTAGAATGAAAAAACCAGATATGTCATAATATAAGCATTTCTTTAATTTATAAAATGTTTGATTAATTTGGAAACTTTTGACTTCTTATTTCTCCAATTAGAGCTGAAAGAATTTGATGAATTAAAATATATTTGGCAATCATGTGCGACATTGCTTATAAAATTTTGCTATTGTGAATTTTAATAATGACATTGAAATTTTGAAAAATGGCAATGCTTGCATTGTCATTTTTAGTCACATGTCATGTTAGTGCCGGAAATACATTTTTAACGCAATTAAGTTTAATTAATGTGAGCAATAAAAATTAGTTGTGAGACAGTTACGCGTATTTATGATTTGTTCACATTGCCGCGACAGCGGGAGTCGTACGAAATGTCGCAAAAATGTCAGCGCAATTCAGATTTCTTTGACATCCACTGCGGCAGTAATTTAATCAAAAACAATCCAAAAAAAAAAATTTTACTTGTATTAATTTTTCAATATATTCTTCTTATAGTGTTTGCTTTCTTTTAATTTTATTTTCAAATTAAAAATGATGTTTGTTACTCAGTTTTCGTCGTACGGTGCAGCGACAAAAATTTAATTTTCCATAATATAATATAATATAATAATTCAGTGGCTTTTGGAATTGCATGTCGCAGAAATACAGGCTACCCTGTTTAAATTAGTGGATTGAATAATATTTTGATACTTCATGCGATTGTCGCTGCCGTAGTGCCGCTGCAATGTAAACAATTTTTTGTTGTGATGGATGATTTTAAATAAATTTATTCGTTAATTTTTACTCTTGTATCAAGAAATTTGTATACAAAGTATTTATCAGCTTTACAACTACTCCAGAGTATATTGGGGGTGTAGTTTAATAGCCTTAGTTGATTTTTTTCCTTTTAGTGTTAAATTTATTGTTTATTTGCACTTATCGGGGGAATTCATTCGCTACAATAATTAATCGTCAAATAATTTTATTATTAAATAAATGACACTGACACCACCTTACAAAAACAATTGGAGTTATTTCTTGCTTAATATTTAACTATACTATTTATTCCTATATTCAAATTATGTATTTAAAAGTAATCGATTACAAAAATTAAATTAAATTCTGAATAAATTTTCAATTCTAACTAGAACAAATAATTTATAGGGATTGACATAATATCAGATTATAAACGGGGTCATTGATAAAAAAAATATCTTTTTATAAAAATAAAAGATTTATAATATTTTGGAAAATGAATAAATAATAGTGTGTAATGAAATGATTTATAAGAACCACTTGTATAACAGAGAGGATTGGTTTAAATAAACTCAAATTTATGATTGTGGTTTTTCTTCAATGAAAATCTGATAAAAATGCAGAAAATTTTTATAAAAATAATGAAAAAATTTCATAGTCTATCGATTTAAGGCTTTAGTTCAAAAATATTTTTGATTTATGACTTCATGTCTATATAAAAATAAAGATTTTTTCCACTTTGCCCTCGAAAGCTCTAAGAAATTTAAGAATTTCATTGAGAAAAGCTTAAATTTAATCCTATTTTAGAAGTAACAAATATTTAATAATTTTTATAATCTGTAGGATCAAAAAAGAATTGAAAAGATTTAATGGCGGCCATCGATAAACTTTGACATTACCGAATTTGCACTTAGTAATTTAGAACAAATTTCTTTCATAATATAGTCCACATAACCGCTATATAGCAGAATCAAAAATCAAAACTCGTCATTTTTAGAATCAAAACTCACCTGTATGGATTAGTTTTCCGACAAAAGTCAATGTATTCGGAACGCGTGACGACAATTTGTTTTAAAAATAAATTTGAAAATTCGGCAGCGTTGTTCAATTGTGACTATATTCATTTCCACTTCATTATTCAGGACGGAACGTAATATTATGGCAGACTATGTGATTGTTACCTTTAATTTTAATATTTATTTTGATTTCTTCTGAAAAGAATCTTGTTTCTGAAACAATAAAAGAGCATCTTAAATTATATCGCCAGTAAGTCATGCAAAATTTTGTGTTTACTTCAATTGATGCAACTAAAATGTTAACAACTTTAACATCTATACGAACAAAAAGGTCATCGAACACCAAATAAAAACAGAATAAAGGATACAACAGTTATAAACGTGTGTTTCCTATAGGTGCAAACATTAATAATACAATTTTATATATACATGCCGTAATGTACTTACATCATGTATTACGTTACTTATGTCGTGCATATATAATATACTCATATCGTGCTATCGTTCCATTATACAATTCCTAATCATAAAATGTGAAAACTCTTCATGTCTAATGTGACTTTTTCCTAACATTCTCAACACATTTATCTAATATTCAATAAGATTTATGTGGACATAATTTCTTAAATTAAATAATATTTTTTTATTGATTAAATTATATACAATATGGAAGGTATTGTAAACGCATTAAATTTTTAAATGTCGAATTTCCAATGGAAACGTACAAGAAACATAGGTTTCAGTAGCTGGACCATTGCTAATAAAGAATTCCACATTTCAAGTTATTTTGAGATTTATTTCATTTTTTCTATTCCTCTTATACCCTCATTGGTATAGGTTATATAATGAGTCACCAAATATTTTCGAGTATATCAGGGCTCCCGAAACTGAACCTCTATTGGGAACTATATTAACATCTTTTAAATAAATATAGTAACAAGAAAATCACTATTTTAGTGACAGTTTTTGTGCAACACTTTCGATAAATTGCTATAAAAATCAGCTATTTATTAGAATTTCTATTGTACAAGAAATGTATAAAATGAGGTCAGTTATGTGCTGATCACATCAGTTTTTTTTTTTTTAATTTTTACAAAATTTTGTCAAACTATCATTATTATTGGATGAATAAAAATTATTTCTAAAACATAATTGTATTGTACAAAAGGTTTTCATTCGGTTTATTCTCCCCCAAAAATAACAATAAAAATTTTGAAAATATTGAGGTTCAAATAGCTATTATCGAAAATTACTTTCTTCAAATTTTATTCCATAAACACATACATACATACATGTATATATTATTTAATCAATAATTTTAGTCCTTTAAGTTTTTATTATATCCTCACAATAATACCATTTTCCCCCTTAAATTATTTAATAACAAAAGGGAAGTAACGAAAATTATTATTATTTTTGAAAATTACTAAAAAAGAAAGAAAACTTAATCTTTTTCTGAGAATAATTCTTACTGCTCTTCTCTCTTTCATTTTCTTTTTATTTTTTTAAGATCTCTTATATTATCTTATATTATCTTTTAAGCAATTATACTCTTTGTACTCTTTGTATACAAATCCCAACAAATGGATATCCATTGAAATTTATTATCCTGTTATTTATTTTTATTTTTCAATTCAATAAAATTATGAGAAGGATTATTTTATCGGTCAAATAAGTGTAATATAGGATATAGACTCATAAGTATATATTGACATCTAAAGTAAACGTGACCAGGATTAAGTTAAATGTATAAATTTTTGTTGTTTTTTTTTTTTAAATATAAGTAGTAGAAGAAAGTAAGAGAAAAAAATTAAGGATTAAAATAACCAATAAGTAACCTAAGAGAATTTTTTTCCATATACTCGTATACCTACTTGTACTTACGTGCCTATATAAATAGTTGATAATATCAATAACATAAAGAATTGTTGTGTACACAGGAGGAAATGATATTGAAAGGAAAAGGATAAATAGTAAAAATTTATGTTTGTATTGTGTTGGTAATTATTTGATTTAAAAATTTTCTTTCCTCAATTCCAAGATTTTTACCTCAATATTTGGGAAATGTTCAGTATAATTATAATTTCTATGGTTTCTTATATGTAATAATAGTCATATTGAGAAAAGAAATTTTTTCTTCGAACAATAAAATAATTATTGCATACATACTAATTACAAAATTTTCCATTAATTTAATTTAGTTTAGGGTCACATTTTATTAAACAAATTTGTTGCATAGGTTGTTTTAATAAAGCAAATTCAAGTCAGGGGTTTTGGAAATAAATTCAACTTGTACACAATAAATCTTTATGGAGCACTTAGGATATTATGTAGCAAGATGTATATAACAAGATGGCAGTAATAAATTATTCAGAAGTAATTTTACTACACTGGAATTCATATTACAAATAATTAAATTTTGTCCAAGTTAAAATTTTCCTGTTCCGAAGAATATATAAAGTGGTTTGAAAAACAAATTTTGATTCTAAAAATTTTGACCAATTGTTTGGATTTAAATATTCTGTTATTGGCAAACAACAGCGGCTCTGGATTTCAAATAGAGAATTACAATTTCAGAGAATGGATAAAATGGATACAAAGAGATTTACATGTTTAGGATTATAGATGAAAGAATAAGCCGAAAGTGTTCTTGTGTTATGCGTTATATCAAGATTGCGAATCTCTCGATTTATACAGTCATAATGTTTCGCATCGTCCAATGTCTGTCGTTTGAACTCTCTAACTAGACTACGTAAATACTTTGCGTGGCTTTAAGTTGCAGATTATAACATGCTAATCTTGTAGCATTTGATTTTATATTTTAATCTTCATGTTCTATTAGTTAAAATTTAACAGGTATTTATTACAGTTTTCTAATTCAATATATCAAATCTACATTACTAAAACTACTGTGGAGTTGCTAAAATTTAAAATATTTAAATCCGAAATTTCATAATGTTTAAAAATAAAACTAGAATCAAACATCAAATTAAATGAAAAGAATGATGAATTATTCTAGAACTATACAAATAATTTATTCCTCTTTTTGACATCTTTGATTAAATATTCCTGTTTTCCTTATTTTCTTTTGGGGTTTTTCTTTTAAACTACTCATGTCATTTTGTTATTTTCATTTTTGGCTTACATGTGTACGTATGAGTAGCTTTACCATTTTATCTTCACCGTATCTTATTTTTCATCTATTTTTATAAAAAGGAATAATAAAATAAGTATGTATAAAATATTCTCAAGTGTAAATACAACATGTATAAAACGTGCTATGAATTTTTTAAAATCAAAATCAAGATGATTTTTTTGTTTTTAATTTGTGAGAAAAAATCAAAGATCTTAGGTCATAACGTGTAGTGTTATAATTAAAAATTATTATATTTGGTTTAAAGTAAGTGATTTTTAATGAACATTTTCGAATTTTCGAGATTGTTAATGCTATTATAACCGAATACATTTTTGAAATTCGTGTATTGTAATTTGTAGCTTTTAAATTTTTCGACTTAAACTTAATTTTCTGAAATCTAGAATTGTTTTTTTTTCCTGCTGGAGGGAGATATGAGCAAATAAACTCCTCTGACCACCGCTCCTATCCTACGCCAACCATAACTTATTGAAGGCCTCCTATAATCCACTTGAATTACCTCGGTTCCAAGTAAATACCCGAAATTGGAATTGGACTTGAGCTCCACAACACTGAGAAAGCCCCGAGCAGAACAGACATATAAAATATGTTTGGCCATCTCTTCGTCGTCCCGGCAGAATCTAAACAAAAGGGGGTCCAATTTGCCTAGTTTGTGCATAAGTGATATTTTAGGAAGTGAAAGAAGCAGTAATTGCAAGAACCCGATTTCGGTTCAACCCAAACAGCTCTGACGAAAACTCTCTTGAGCAAGTTGGAAGTTACAGTGTCGCATGATGACATCTCTCAGTAGCCTCTTGACCCTCAGTAGCATCTGGAATCGTTAATAATGTGGAATTACTGTTCCAATTATAGTTGAAAACATATTTTATTATTCAATTTTAATAAGTAATATCAGTACTAAGTACTGCTTTTCCATAAATTCCCTGGGAACATGAAATTACAATGAGAGTGAGCAAAATTTAAAAAAAAATCATAATAGTTTTAACTTATTGAACTTTTTCTTATATTTCATCAGCGCTTTTTTGATATACACCTACCTTAGATTATTATAAAAATTAGATATTTCTAATATTTCTTATAATATTTTATATTTTTATATATCGAAATTTATAATAATAAATCTATTTTATTTTCTAGGAATCCATTATACCATAAATATAAAAAATATGATTGACTGACATTTTAAGGATAATAACATATTATATTAGACCTAAAAATCGTTTTAGTATTATCGGGTTTTTTATAAATTGAAAATGAAAATATAAGTAAAATGTAAAATGATTTCGTAGCATAATATTACCTGCTACGCATATAGACGACCCTAAAGATTTACCAAATATACTGAAAAGGAAATATTTTAGAAAATTATTCTAAGAAAATCCTAGGTATTTTCTTTCATATTTTTCTCTAAATAATTTTCATTTCACGTTCTCATTTCAAAAAATAAAATTCATAGAAATTATCGAAATAACATTTATATTTTTAATATTAAAATAATGGAAAAAAATATTCAATGAGTTTACTTACAATATTTGGTCCTTCGTATATACATTAATAATAAAAGTTATAAATTAATTGGCCTTGAATAATTTCATTTTATTAGTTGAATATTAATTTTGTTTTACTACCACTTTGATCTATTCTTAAAATTTTTTGAATGAGATTTCAAAAAATGTCTACACCATAAATTGAAAGAGCAAAACAAAAAATAAAGAGAATGAGAAATAGAAAATATGAAAGGACCTTATCAAAATGTCCTTTTTTTTTTGGATTTTCATTTTCCACAAATCCTGACATATCCGATGGGAAGAAAAATTAGAAAAAATAAAAAAAATTTATATGTATAAAATATTAATATACTTCCATTAAGAAAGATTTATAATGCTCTATCAAAAGATGTTGGTCAACCAAAATAAGTTAATTTACTTAGGCATATCCTGTTAGGCAGTAATACTTCAATATGATCTCAAAATTGCATATATATAGGAAAGTATTTTGTGTGTTTACATGGAATTCATTTTTGTTGTGATAAATGTATGATTAAAATAGTAGTAAATGTGAATATAAAAAGGATATTGGACAGAAATGTTGCATTATATGTTCATTGTGCTTTTAATCCTTAATCTTTTTTCGTCCGATTGCCATTGTATGTTCTTCCATTCTACTTCTTGTCTTGCACCTCTTTTAAATACATATTTTGATCTTAATTTTAGTAATTCTTAATAGAATTTCAAAAATATTGCATATGTTAAGGGGCCACCATTATTTTTTCCCTTTTTTTACGATCTTTGAATTAAAATTAAATGTTGTAAAGATAACTGATATTTGAATCTAGAGTTACCTCACCAGTTTTTGCGGTTTTTCGTGACATTTTCCGATTACTTGATATTGCATATATTGTGGCGCGTTTGTGATTTTTCAGTTTTTTTTTTGATAAAATTTCTTAATTAGCTATCTTTTTAAATAATTCTACTAATATAATTTAGTCCTGAATAACACCTTATTTTTGTTTTAATTTGTGTCAGTAATTTATTGATTTTCCTTCAAGACTGGGTTTCTTATAAATTTATTAATTGATTCAATTCTTTCACAACATATCAATAGATATCTTCATATCAACTATAACCACAATAAACAGAGGTTATTGAGGCAATGAAAATGGGCTTTCAAATCAAAATATATAAATAAATTTTTTTCCCAGTTTTTTTTTTTGTTTTTCTTGAAGGCTCTATTGATTATTCATTAGAGATAATAATATAAATCGAAAATAATCCTGACAGTATAAATTTATTCCATAAATTAACCATAATGTTTACTTAACCATTCTTATTCAATAAGTAATTATGTAAATTTTCTTAATTAAAGAAGATTTATACCATTAGACATTCTAAAATTTGATTAAAGCAATTTGTTGATTTCAATTTAATGGCTTGCATAATATAGTATAGCTTCTACACTTATTTTGATTCAAGATAAAAATTTGTGATATCCAAATAAAATGAATATGTTTTTTTAATGTATGCGAGCGTATCAAGAAATTGGAATGAAATTTTTGGAAAAATATAATGTGCTACAAAGATACAAGGCAATTTTAGAAATCTACTTGCCATAATTAAACAATTTGTTGTGGACAAAATATAATCGACTGTATTGAAATATTAAGTGGGCACTAATTAATCCACTTATTCCAATTTATAATCTCTTAATTTTCAAAATTTGGAAACTTACTACTCAATATTCTTTAAAAAATATATAATTCTTCTGTCGTAAAATTTCTTATTCAATAATATGTAGTTGGGATATGAAATTTCAAATTTTGAAAAACTGTCTTAAATTCGACGGTGAACATGGAATTTGGAACGGAATATTGACATCTCTGAGAGCGATTGACAAATATTTGGCAGAAGAAATTTCTGTTGCATTTTTTTAAAAACACGACTACATTTTCGATGAAAACGAGTAAAATTTGATACGAAAATAATACCTCTCTTTTTTCGTTTGCTCTACCTCTCTTTTTTTGATCAGTCAAAATGAAAGATTTCGTTTTCTTTCTTCATTTAATTTTTTTTTCTTTAATAAAGAGTGCGTAGTCTTTATGATAAATCCAATTAGGATCAACACTTCTTGGGTAAGAATAATCTACTTGCCTACTTCTAAATAAGAAACTAGGAAATCGAAATTTTTAAAAATATTATTGATAAAATTTTAAGGAGGAAATTGATTTTTGTTTTGTGTTTTTGAGCGAAATATTTTTTCAATTCTCTTTATGGTAAATATAGGAAGAGGAACGATAAGCATATTGCAAAATTTGATATATAATATTGAAAACTTTTTATTCATTACTTATTTTTTACCATAAATTTATTACAAAAAAAAATGTACAATTTCCTAGATAATCCTAAATTAATAATAAATAAGTATCAATGGAAAATATCACGTGGATTTGGAAGATTTCTTCATAATTCCATATGTCATAGATTCGATATGTTCCTGTAGTATGCTTTTATTTTTGGGAGGAAAACTGCAAAGGCGAAGTTCAAAATGGTTCACAGGAAAACTACTTAGATGTAAAAGTTCACATTGAAATCGAACACAGAAAAACTGTTGGAAAATTTGCAAGTTCTCTTCAATAATTAATATCGGATAGTAAAATTAAATTGTAAACATTTTCATGTGAAATTATTTCTTACAATGATCTAAGAATTTTCGCTTAAGACTTGAGATTTCTTCACGTGTATCATTTATTCCCTGCTGTTTTCTTAACATTTTCCTATAAATTTTCCTGAAATTCAAAAGAAATCAATATGTAAGGATGGAGCACTTGAGTTTTTCTTGTGCAATATAGATTTATTAAACAAATAAAAGTATAAATGGCCCTTATACTCGTATAAGATGGAAAGACAATAAATAACTTAACAATCAACAAAATAAACTCATATATACACTAGCTTCCTTATAACGATTCTAAAATCTATCGATACAATTCTCATTTTAATAATATAAAGTGTTTACTCATTCATAAGCCTATACAATGAATAAAGTACACAAAAACCAAAGAATTTTCGTAGAAAAAAAAAAAACTCAATTTGTTTGCTAAAATATCAAAATGAAAATCTTCATCTAATCTGTAAATAAACTATATAAGTGATAGATGAAAATAAATGAAATTTTGATTACATGACACACAAATACAATATGCCAACATCTGTATATGTGCACACACAGACACACATGTTATATTTGGAAACAAATAAATATGAGCCATAGAACTTTTTTTTAACACTATAGACATAATGCGAACGAATGTTCGAAGTGTATTATAAATTTATCACTCCGTTTGTAACGCTAGTAAATAGACTTATAGACTTCTTATATAAATAGAAGAACTCGAAACCCATTAAACTAGGCTAATTAAATTTTAACTCATTAAAGAAAAATTGTTACCTCAAGAATCTTATTTCATTTGGCTTATCAAAGCAAGAGTTCGAAAAGTTGCCGTAAAGCTTTGGGGAACCGAGTAATAGGCAACTTCACTTTCACTTACTAGGCCTTGCAGACCATGAAGGTCCTGAGCCTGACTTATATTTTTTTTTCCACCCGCCGTGGTCCTGGGCGGCTCTCCTCCAATTGAAGACACGAAGTCTTTCCAAATCCGCCGAAGTTTTGTCTTTCCAACGAAGATGCGGCCTACCTCGACATCTCGTTCCTTCGGGTCTGAACTCGAACACTCTCCTTGCTGGGGCGCTTTCGGACTTTCGTGCAATGTGGCCTAACCAGTGTAGCCTCTTTATCTTGATTTTGCTGACTACATCAATGTCCTGATACAGCTCGAAGAGTTCGGCGTTATATCTTGTTCTCCAGACCCCCTGCTCATTCACAGGACCAAATATGCGACGAAGAATTTTTCGCTCAAAAACACCAAGGCATTGCTCACTTGTCCTAGACAGTGTCCAAGCTTCCGAGCCATAAAGTAAGACCGGAAGAACGAGCGTCTTGTACTGCTGCAGCTTAGTGTTTCTCGATAGGAGTTTTGAACCCAGTTGTTTTCGCAAACCGAAGTAGTAGCGCTTTGCCAGGGTTATTCTACGTCGCACCTCCACGCTGATGTCATTGGCGGAATTTACATTAGTTGCCAGGTAGATGAACTCCTTAACTACCTCAAAATTATATGAGTCAACCGTGATGTTTTGACCAATATGATGGACAGTGGTCGCCTTGGTGGTTGACAGCATATATTTTGTCTTGGTCTCGTTAACATTCAGACCCACTTTTTTTGCTTCCTGATCAACCTTTGTAAAGGTTTTGATGAGCGCTCGTCGCGAGCGAGCGACCATGTCGATGTCGTCAGCAAAACCCAACAGCTGCACGGATTTAAAGAAGATAGTGCCTTCGGTGTTAACACCCGCGCGACGCACTATTTGTTCCAGCACAAGATTGAAAAAGTCGCATGACAGCGCGTCCCACTGGCGAAAACCGGAACGCGTCCGAAATACTTCCGATGTATTTTTCCCGATTGCCACCGAACATCTAGTATTTTCTAGCGTCATCCGAGATAAGCGAATAATTTTGTTCGGGAACCCAAATAATAGGCAACAATTTTGTTAAATTTGGTTTGTGATTAAAACTACATATATAATTTGGTCACGTCTAGAAAACTATATACTACTAACTAGATTGGATCACTATTCCAATAAAATTTGGTTGTGGTCATTTAAGTTCTTGTTCATATAATCACAAATAGCTGCCATATAAATTCAAAAATAATTTGCGTTTGACCCGGGTCAAAAATACGGGTCAAAAAACTGAAAGTATTTTAAAATTGTTTTGTCAAATTGCTTTGGAAGAATATTCGCACGGGTATCACAGGGTTGACATGTTCAATTCTATTTTCTATGGTTTATGTTAGCAATTTAATAGTGTTGCTATTTCTTTTTTAAATTTTCAAAAAAATAGAATAAAAAGTTTTTTTTGCGATAAAGAAAATTCTTTTAATGCCTATCAACTCAACGTTATTTATTTATTGTATTAGAGAAAAACTATTTTCGATGGATCGAAGAAAATTTTTAAGACGACATTTTTGTTTATTTTCCTATTATTTTGGGTCTCATTGATATGAAATGATCATCAATATTCTTTGAAATGCAAAGAATTTAAAATGATGTTATAAATATTTAAAATGAAATTCTATATGGTGAAAAGGATATTCGGCAGGAAATTAGAAAGGACACTTAGTATAACAAAATTTTCAAATGTATTGTAGAACAGCGATTATATTTATTTTACAAAATTATTGAGAGAAATTGAAACAAACAGTTGTTTTGTGTTGAAAAAATTTAGAATAACTTTTAAATAAGTATTTAGAATAATTTGAGGAAAATGCATTGAGACGGAAAAAGGGTTGTTGAGGAAAGGTGTTAAATACTTTCAATAAATGTTAATAATAAGATTCGATGATATTAAAGTGTGTATAGTTTAGAAACTAATAATATAGGGCAAATTCCAATGAATAATGAACTAATAATATTTGCCAATGAAAATTATAAAAAGTGGGTGTAGTATTACTGCATGAACAAGTGAAATCATCTCCTCAGAATAATTTTCCTACTGGTGTCGAGTAATTTAACATTTTCAAATAAAATAAA
Source organism: Condylostylus longicornis (assembly GCF_029603195.1). Lineage (NCBI taxonomy): Eukaryota > Metazoa > Arthropoda > Insecta > Diptera > Dolichopodidae > Condylostylus > Condylostylus longicornis. Next base: position 7,387,714 of record NW_026577982.1, read on the forward strand.
CGTTGTTTTTACAAAAGTTCTGCAGAAAAATGTATGGTGGGAATATGCGAGAAAGTCCAACATTCAGGCTACTTTATTTTAGCTCATTTTTATCCTCCAGATCAGGAATACTAGGCATTTAGAAATTAGAGGCAAATAATACTAGAATCTCTGTAATTCATTTAAAAAAAACCAAAATCATTTTAAACGTAACTAAGTGTGAAATGAGACGACTTGGAGCCAAAAGTTGAATCTATCATCTTGCGAAAAATTTTGAATAGTAAAGTTCTAAAACAGTAATCTTATTTTATTAGATTACGATTATATAAACGTTTGTGAGGAGTTTCGGTTGGTTAGAATGAGGGGCGGAAAAGGAGAGATCCGGCAGTGCCACAACGGGCCTGGACGGCCTATGTGTGCCCTTCGCGGGGCCGCGTTAACCTAACCTAACCTAATCTTATTTTAATCCTCACACTTCACCTATTTTTGTTACTTCGATTAGCATTTTCAAATTAGCATCTGAAAATCAATTTCTAATTCAATAAATCAACCTTAATTATTCTCTAATTGGAATCCAATTTTAATTCAATGAAACCCTTTTTGCTTTTTTTTTTAATAGCCTTAAACATTTTTTTGATAATTACGGTAAAATTTATATTCTATAATTAAAACAATGAAACCAAAATCTCAAAGGAATCTTTAATAACATGCATAGTGTAATAGTAACCTTGATTTAACCTTATTGTAATATTTTTTTTTCTCTATTCTTTCAACATACCAGGAGTAAAAAAAAAACATTTTTTTAAAAATCAATACATGTGTGCCTTTGTTGTAACTTTTGAGTAAGAGACCCAAAGGATATGTTATACATTTGAGTATATTGTAACAACTCAATGGATAAGCTTACGAATTATCCTTTTTTTTCCTTGTTCTAATATAAAAACCAAATCTTCTATTATTTTTTTTATATAAATCCCAAAATCTCATATCGTCCATCAAAATGTAAAACAACATGAAAAGTGTTGATTATTTTTTGATTATATTTCCTTTATTTTATACAAAAGGATATGAATAAGCAGGGAGGATATTATGTAAGACATTGTAAAAAATTAAATGAAGATATTTGTTTTCCGAGATTTTAATTTTAACTTGTGACAATCCAGAGGAAAATCATGGATGTATAAATAAATATTCTCCTACGAGCGAGAGCAACACATTCTCCCAGAAGGTGTACTGAAGTCTCCCTATTTTTCTCACATAACCTACAAGTGTCTTCACGTTCCAGACCCAGCCTACTGAGGTGCCCTAAGTATGAAGTGGCCCGACAAGACTCTTAATTTTCATTTGATTCCTACCCCTCCTCATAATTTTCTTAAAACACTTCTGATCATAATCTCCCAGAAGCTCTTTGGCCTGCCGAAGCCTTGAAAGACATCTGCAGTGCTTCGAACACCTCCTGTCTGACTTCTTTCTTAGTTCCCAACCAATAGTACGTGCTCCGATTCCGCAAAAAGGCTCCAGTCCTGAGAGAGGTGTATTAGCCTCCATTTTCGTCAGCCCATCAACTGCCTCATTTCCTTCTAAGCTCACAAAGCCTGACGCTGAGCACAAAGTGACCTGGTTCCACGTATCTAATTCATTCAGTTTCCCAAGACAGCCCCATACTGCTCCGGAGGTTACTGAAAATGTATTCGGCACTCCAATGGCAGCCTGGCTGTCCGACATATTCACTTTTTTCTGTCCCCGGTAATCCACCTTCAAACTGAATTGCACGCACTATTGAATGGTGTGCAACTCGACCTGAAACATGCTCGGAACCGTTCCCATAGGTTCGAAGAATTTAGTTCTTGTCCCTAACCCTCCCGCCCTCGTCTCCATTATTCGGCTCTTGAACTAATTGCTAGTCTTTAACTAATCAGTGTACCACTTGGTGGTGTGAGATCCTATCGGGTGGGATTCTATGTTGCCAAACAACGTAGCAAGACTTTACGTTACTGTTAGTCAAGAATTGTTTCTTTCCCACCTTATAGAACTTTTCAATTCATTTATTTTTTTTTTTATCAGTAACAAAACAAATATTTAAAAGGACATTGCTCTTAAGAAAACAAAAATATAAGGACAAAGGTCTAAATATTTATATAAATAAATTTTATATTCCAAATATATTAAGTTTTTCTTAGAAATTTGATTTCTTATAAAGATTTCGGCACGTATTTTTTTAATTCGCCACACTTATCTGAAAAAAATGATTGTGAAATTTGTAAAAGAATAGAATCAAATAGTTTTCCAGGAAGTAGAAATCCTTATATTTCGGTAAAGTATGTTTTTTTTGCTTTCAGTTCGATAAAGTAATGTAAAAGAGAGAAACAGAGTTTATTTGCGAAAACGGTGATTTTTATTTGCTAGATTCAAATTCAAATATTTCTAATCAGTTTTTTAGACTGATGTAGTTAAAAGTAGTTGGCAAAAACTACCATCAACCTTGTCTTCCAAAGCGTAAGGCTTTACTAGCCTGTTCGCATAAAGCAGGGATTTACTTCACGAAAAAATCTAAGGTAACAATAATCAAAAATTGACATACCCGAATTGGTTGAAACTCGTCCGGATCTATTTGACGTATAATATACAGATAAAAAATCACTGATCGCAATGTGATCACAAATCTCTGCTCAAAGTAACGAAATCTGTTTCAACTGGAGTTTTGGAAAAAATACGATCTGATAATAATAATTTATATACTAGCCATAGATTTTACACTAACATTTTTCTTGAATATAACGACTGTCGCAAAGTCTCCTGTGAGTTGGGCTTATTTCATGTTATAAAAATTTATTTTCAAAATAGTTTTACTACAGTACTCGTACCAGTCTACTTCTAATGATTTGTAAGCCAAAACCTAATCATAAATACCAAAAACTGCTCACAGTAGGACAGTTTATTTTGAAGTAAGCCCTTCCGTTAGTTTCATCAGAACACCCTTTAATGATATGATATGTATGATAGGATATGGAAACGAATACTTCCAACTTTAAGTTCCAATTTATAATAAAATTCCTATTGAATAAAACACTATAAGATGCGGTTGCATGCAAATTAATTTTTGAATTCCAAATTCAAAAAAAAAATAATATTAGTGGTATTTCCCAATTTTCTTATCCTCTTATGTGTTTTGCACGAATTGTTCCATAACACATAGAGCAGTAGAATATTATTTAAGTTCGTATAGAAAAGTGAAACTAATTTAAGAAAATGTGGTTTTTTTTAATAAAATTCTCTTCTCAAAATTGTTATGGTATTTTTATATAAAAGGTGTGTGTGAAAAACTTTCCTTTCAAAAATTTCAATCTTCTCTTCTTTTATAAAAAAAAACTTTTTGTAAGACTGCATGTGTAAACTCAAAATGAATTTTAAACATTTTCAAAAACAAGAACTTTTGAAAAACTTTTCCTCTTTCCAAAAAAAAAAAAATTCTTGATGCCATCCTTGTTTATTTTATTTTCTCTTGTCTAATTAAGTTTCTATATTTTCCTTGTTATTAGAATTTTAAAAATTCAAAAATTTTTAAAGTTTTCCTGAAATCCATTACCTACTAAAAATTTATAATTTTCAAATACTTTCAGATTGTCTTCAGAATCCTTTTCTCCATTTTTTTCAAATTTCTCTTTCAATTTAATACGAGTATAAAATTTATAAGTATTCTATGACATGACAGATACCAGAATAGGATTAAATTATTACCTTTTTCTATCAAATTAGAATTTTCCTTTTTCTTCTTTTTAAGATTCATTAATTTTTAATAGAGATTTTAGGAATGATTCATGATATACTTGGGGTATTAAACGATAATACTGGTATAGATATGCAAATAAAAAATATTTATTTTCTTTTGTGTGTACACAGGATGCACCGGGTCTCTTCGATATGTGATACCTATTTGATATTATACACCTACGTATTATGATCTAACGGTGCCAATGGTTCACATTTGAATTCGATTCATGATTCTTTGAAACTTTGATTCATGAACATGTTCTTTTGTATGTCTTTGCTATAAAAAATGAAGCTTGGAGCGGCTCTTATTTACAGAACAAGCAAATGCTCCACTATAAATAATATGCAACTCCGACTAAACCTAATTGAAAGGAAAACTGATTGAGAAACCTTTTTTAAATTTTTCATTTTGCATCTAGATATATCAGAATCTCGGTAAAAAGGGTTTTGAAATCTTTCTTAGCGGGATTTTAATTGTGTTAATCGCACGTTAATACGATCTGTCAAACTTCTTGAGTTATAAATAAAAATTTAGAATAGGAACCCAACGCTTTCCGGTAGAAAAAGCTTTAATAGGTAAAAACTCGAAGTAGGAGGCCGAAAATTGGAAAATTTTGCATAATATATTTAGCTCGTTTTTAGTGTGTTATCAATATCATTTGGGTTCGGAAATACCATCGAATTTCGCACACTCTGTATTTTATACTTAAATGTTAAAATCATGAATAAAATTTTTTAACCTGAGTAGAAAATTTAAATAATATAAACTAAGTGTTTTATAATTTATTTACATATACAAAAATATTTAATATATTAAAATACCTTTAACACAATAATAATCCTTTAAAAACACCTTACACCTTATAATCCGATAGCTTCTTACCACCTGCCAAAACAAATAAATTTGTTTATTATTCAAGTCTAGTCTTAATTTTAGATTTTGTGTTTTTGACTTTTTGTGTTTTTTTTTTTGGTAAAATTCAGTGAGATTTGCTATTGCAGAGAATAGCAGTCAATTTTTTAAGTCAGTGTAGGTACCAGAATTATTTTCAAATTTTTGTTTAATTTTCGACAAATAATAAGATAACGGGAAGGTTGTGGGCAAGTTTTAGTTTGGAATTAATTAGTATTGTTCTAGAATATTGATTTCATAAATTGAATTATTGAAGACTTGATTTATTGTTGAATAAAATTTTTCCATAATTTTGTCAAGCATTCAATATGAAAAATATTCATTTAATTTTTCGGAAATCGTTTTAAATTAATTAAATGTCAAGTCAAGCAAAATAAATTTTAATTATCTTAAAAAATCTGATAACGGATTAAGTGATGTGCTTCAATATATAGGTCATTCCTGATTGAGTTAGTATAAACATACATACATATACACTTGTACATACACTCCTAAAACAAGAAATTTACAAAATTTTAATTTCATAAAGAATTTAGGATTATGCATAAATAATTTATGTACGTCAATATGACTATAGCTTCATTTATATTATGCATATGTATATGTCCACAGTATGCCTAATTTTATGCATTGTGCTTATGTGCCATATCATATTTTAAGTAAATAACTTGAGTAAAAATCAATAAATACTCGTAACAAATTATTAAATTACTCTAGAAGACTTACGGCAATATACAAAGTCAATATATTTTTATTCTTAAATTATAATAAAAAATTTTGTGAAATGTGTCAAAAATTTCTTGTAAATATGTTTTTGCTTTATTTTATTGTAGAATTAATTGGCACATAATAAAAAAAAAGATTATGTTTATGGGTAAATGAATATTTGATAGATGAATGAATAAATTGACTCGATGAATTTTTTATTTTACTGGTGACTCATGTCCTGATTCCAGGGCACAGAATCAAATCGGAGGTAATGTATGGTATGCCAAGTTCACCGGGCTTAATTAATCAATAAGGATTCTGTCTGCCTTGGTAGGAGTTGATTGTTCATTAAGTGATCTGAAAACTATGAATGTGTGATCGAATGAAGTAATCGAAAATCTATGAATTATGTGTTGCATAAAACATGGGCGGATTCCCATAAGTCCTCCGAAAGAAAAGTTTTCGCTGAATTTTTTTCAACAATATTCTGTATGATTGCAGCTCTTCTGTATTATAGTATTAGTATTTTCAAGATATTTTTATTAATAGTATTCACATGGCTTAAAAGTATTCGGAAATTTTTCTTATTATATAAAGGCTCTGGTTATTTTGCTTTTTTAAGAAAATTTTAGAGGATTTTTCTGAACATCTTCCAATTATTTCATGGTGATCGGGTTACTAATGCAGCATTACATAAAAGACTCCCATATAGACACATATTCAATCCCAAATGGTATGTGTCATGAGTATTTCATCTACTCATTTCTACTCAAAAATTGCCTATGAATAAAAAATTTACATACACAAATGTATAGATGTGTGTGAACAACTTAAATATATAATTTTCAATTTTATTCATTTGATTTAGCCTTGAGTAATAAATTTTTCAATAAAATTAATTACAGAAATGAACAAAAAAAAGTTTTTTAATTAACATTTTGTGCATAGAATTTTTTGTTTCTTGAAAGAATTGTACAAAATGTTTTCAGTGCCAATAAATTTAAAGCCAATTTGATTTGCATGAGAATAGTTAGAGTTCACCAGGTTTGATGTCTTCGCTATGATGCCACCTTTACGAATGAATAATTCTGAAAGTTGTTTGATAATTGACACATTTATAACACTTGCCGTTTCTATAAAAGTAGTGGTTCTGCCATTAACATAGCACACATCAAAACTTGAGTGTTGTAAGTTTTAAAATTGAAAACTGTAACTTGAATTAATTAATTCTAAAAAGTTTATATAATCAAAATGTCTTTCGAAGGTATATAATATGGCAGTTACCCGAGCTACGGTCTTAATTTCATATAAAAATTAATAGGGTTCTTGTCTTGACTATAATAAAACAACTTGTTCTTGAACTTGTTCAATTTGTTTTTTAAATTTTCACTAGCAGATGCAAGACTTAATTAAATATGAACTAGACGTTAATGAAACATGCCTGCTTTCTCCATATCTTATACATTTATGCAGCAGTGCTACAATTACAACGGTAAATTTTTAATATTCTACAAGTATATTCGTACATTATACTTGTTTTATGCAATACGGTAATAAAAATTCCAAATTCAAAACCTGTTTTACGTACAATTTATTATGCAACACTTTAGCTACCACATTTTAGCGATTTGTTTTTGAGCTTAACATAATATTTAAATTCATTTACATGTTTTTCGACTTAAAAAAAATGTATGTGTTTATGTAGATATTCCATTTTAAATGTTGAGAGAATAATTATAATTGTTTCTACTTTTTGTTTTTGTTGAAATTATCATGCTATTTCATACTGTGACGATAGTAAAGTATGTCATAACTCATTGCATGAAATATAAACTGTGATAATAACGTCAGATTTTTAACAAACTGTCGTTTATTATTCTACTTTTATGATATGCTCATTGTGAGCATATCACTTATTCACATACATCCGTACATTAGTGTACTATACAATTAATTACACTTTTAAAATTTATATATTTTTAGTCCTTTCCTTTTACAGCCATTTTGAAAAAAATAAATAATAAATTATCTCTGTTGAAATCACTTGTTTTTTTTTTTATTTATTTTATTTTATTCAAGAGTGTATTTGCAAAACTTCTTTTTAATATTTTAATAATACCTTCCGCATTTATTTTTCAGAAATGCACACGGTACTTACGTAACTACTTTAAAAGTCTGCGTCATTATTATGAAAAGAAATTTCCATAAATTGTTTTTTAACTTTTGTGATGAAGGCATGAATTATTGTCACTGTTATTGCTTTGGTAGTGTTTTAAAATTTGCACCATTCGAGTGAAATTTTAGTCAGTTTTTATACTATAGTTGTAAGGGATATAGTAACTGTAAGTGGCTTTGGGGTTCTGTTAGTAAAAGTGTAAAATTTCTAAGAAAATTAATTGGGAAGTAATCAAAAATGTAAAAAATAAATAATATTTTAAATTTGCAAAAGCACTCATGAGGCTTGAAAATATTGAAAATTTTTGATAAAATTATTTCTCATCAAAATTCTAATAAAGTAACTCTCATGATAGCTTTGAAATTAAGTACGTACTTACATTGAATATAAAGTAATCCTTATTAGGTTGTAAAGTATATATTTAACATTTGTACATATACAAAATACCAAATACCTATTATTATATTTTGGGCAATAAATAAAAAAAAAATCGTTTACACAAAATAATTTCTATCATAAATATTAGAGTCTTGTTCAAGTGACTTTTTACTCATTTTCATTTTATATACAGCTGAAATGGTCATATAATGCTGCCTCCCTCTCTTCAATTTAATAATATCTTTTATTGAGGACATTAGGTGTTCTGGTATATCCTTGCATTCAAAATTTGTGTAGGCTATTTAATATAATATTTTTTGTATAACAATAAATAATATTGTTATAATTCCAATTGGCAAACCTCAAAAAAGAAAAATTATTATTAAATATGTATTTGAATGTGTGTATGTATGTGCATATGGATATTTACGGTTATAAATTTAGAAGAGAGAATTTCAACTCAGAATAAAATTTTAGTTGAAAAATTAAGAGCTGAGTTTATGGCATTTACTAAATTAAATTTGGGAGATTTTTGCTTTCATTTTCAATAAGTTTTAAGAACCAAATTTAAGTTAAAAATTTCTAGCTTGTGCTTGTTCTAAAACGAAAAATTATGGCAAATATAGCAATTTTTATAATCAGTTTGGATATATTTTAGCAAAAAAAGGTAATAGTAAGTTGCGTAAGAAATTGTTGCTCTTATTGTTATTATGAATGTAACAGTACTATGGATATTCTCTTTTGCTATGTTTCACGTAAATTACTCAATTTCATAAAATTATTATGAGTAGGTTTTGTTCTCCATTACAATAATAATTTTAATATTAACAAATTCATGAAAAATTGTAATAGAAGGCGTTATAGCTTGCTCAGAGAACATTATTTTTTTAATGAATCCAATCTTATATTTACAAAATTTCATTGTTGTTGCCTAAAATGAGTTGAGTTAAAATGAATTTCGAGTGAGAATCCGTACATAAATTGCAAATTATTTAAGATTTTTATTTATCCACTTATAATACACAAATTTTAATATTTATTAATCTTTTTGTATTCATAAGCTACAATTTTGATAATAATGAAAATAACCTGTAATAATTTTTAAAAAGAAATTGAATAAAATCTCTTACCCTAAATATTTTAAATGTTTTCTATGCTCAAGGTAAAAATTTTCTCGGTTAAAATTCCTTAAATTCAAAAGAATATTTTAATGAAAGAAAAAATTTAAATAATGCAAGAAATCATTTTTTTTTCTTTGGGATTCAATTGGGATTTACATTAATTTATTGTTAAAGGAAATATGGAATTGGTTAATTAAAATAATTTCAAGGATATTATGTTTTGTATTCAAATTCTGGAAGAAAAAAACAAAAAAAAGGGTTATAAATAAAACCAAATATAAAAAAAAATTTTACATTTTTTTACAAAATATAACATTAACATTTTAATTTATGTTTGTTTATTGTTAAATAATTAACATAAATTTCGAATAAATTCGAATAAAATAAAGCGAATTTGCGAATTTCGGTGGAAATTTTTAATTTATTACATAAACATTTTTAATTAAATAAAAATTTTTAATTGTATATAATGATGCAAAATTTCGCACGAAAAAAAAACCATTTATACATTGGATGTGAAAAATCAGAGTTGGCAAAGGTCCACATTCTACATTTATGCGTAAACCGTGAATGCATTTTAATTGCTAGATTTATTGAAAGCAAAAATGAAAATGAATTTACAATATAGAAAGCAGCTTCTTCTTTAACTACATAAAAAAATGTAATTTTGATTTTGAGAAATTTAATAATTATAGTTTGACAATTTGTATTTTTATTGCATACTTTTAGTACACAAATAATAAAATTGTAATTGACAACAGCAAATTCTACCAATATAATAAAAATTATTATCATGCATTATAGAATAGCAAACTGTGCAATTATCGGTCTTATAGAGTGAGGGTGTTGCAAATTTTGACAATGTATCGCGTTCCATAATGCAATGAAAAAATTCTGGATGATTCTTGTAAAGTTTTGATGAAAAATTTTAGCAGCATGCATTATTTAATATTTACATAACGGTAATTGGTGAATGGATGTGTCAAAAATTCGAAAAAGACTGTTAATATTATTTCGAAATGTAAAAAAAAAAAGAACTTTGTTTTCGTTTGGAAATGCCGTGTCATTATATTTATAGTCTTGTTTTTGACAACATGCAATAAATCGAAATCAAATTATGGAAATCGTTGTCAAACTTTGGGTTATAGAATTGAAAGAGTTGTAGTTTTAAAGTCAATAATTAGGTACATATTCAAAGTCTTAAAAAACTTTCATGGTTAAAGCTTAATATTCCAACGAGATTTTTATAAAAAATATATTTAAGAAAAAATTGAATATTTATGAAATATAATGAGAGTTTTGTTATTTTCCATTAAACAAACAGAAACTTTTGGTTAACCAAAAAAACCCAAAAAAAAATAAATTTTCTTGGTAAAAATGTTTTTTATTTTTTGTAAAATTTATTGTGTATTTTAAAATAAATTTTTTTTAATAAATATTAAATGTATATGAGTGCACAAACAAATTTTTTAAAGATGTTCCAGGAAAATGAAGAAAAATATTTGCAATTTAAAACCAAAGTTCCTATTAAAAATATTTTTATTAATAAAGCAGCAGCAGTAAGAATTTCACGTGAAAAAAGAAATTTAATCTTACAAAATCTAAAGGTAAAAAAATATTCAATACCATTTTGGTAAACACTTTGAAAAATAGTACGTTCGAGATATTTGAAGGAAATTTCCGTGGTTGGTGCGATAGGGTAAATGTCTACTATAAGAATGGAAATAGAAATATTAATGAGAATTATTGGGGTGCACATAAAGAAGGTATTAATCCTTAAGTATTATTTTGCTTCACCTTTACAGACTGAGAGGACTAATTAGGTAATCGTGAATAGCAAACGGTGGCTCTTGTTTACTTTGTCAGCGGACGTCGTTTTACTTTTAGAGGGAGTACAAAATTTTGTTATGATTAAAGATAAGAAACGCAAGGAAATAATACACTAAAAGCAGCGGTGAAGCGCTAAGTTTACTACAAGTTTACAATTTTCATAATTTTTCCAATTTAATTATTTTCTTTTAAGTTTATTTTTTACATTTTTTTTTTGTTGGACCTGGACTTGGAAAAGTTTTCTTTTGCAATTTTGTTATTCAAATATTTTTAATATTTTTTTTTTTCTAAACACAACAAAATTTATTTTTTATGCTCTGTTTATTTTAACTTTTGTATATAGTTGACTTTTAAGTGGATTTTTCCTTTAATTAAAAACGAATTTTGAAAAATTTTCATTGGAATTTTGGCATGAATTTGTATTGGCATTAAAAAAATAATTTGTTTTGTGTGTAGAACGCAGAAAAATTTTTTCTGATGACCAAAAATTAATTTGAATTAGCTTGACATCAATAATTTCAATTTTTCTCTATAAATTATAATTTTTAATCATAATTATCATCACTATTTTCATCAAAATATAATCATGAATTTTAGGAAAAAATTTTATTCTTTTTGTCAATAAATTGTTTTCTTAATCGATTAATTGTTTGTTTGCTTTTGTTCTCTTTTACAAATTGAAAATAAACAAGCGATATAGATTTTTTTTCTAAAAAATATTGACAAAAAATTTTTGTTCTTCCAGGCCTTAAAATAATAAAAAAATAAAATTGAAAATTTTCAATAATTTTTAAGTGTTTTAGAAATGAAAAAATCAAGGATATTTGCAAAAATCAATCAGGATAATTTTGAAAATTTTTGATTTTAAAAAATGTCAAAAGATTTTATTAAATATTAATTTATTATTTTAAGATTTTGGGTTTTAGTGAATGTAATTGGCTATTTGAATTATTAATGGAATAAATCAAAGAGGAACATGACATGGTTTTATATAATTAGGGGCACACATGCGAAGAAATCATTTGATTTTGGTATAAATTTTAAAATTTTAATGAAATCATCTTTTTTACAGCAAATCGGGTGAGTTTCAATGTACAAATGTTTATGGATGTTGATGAATGAATATTTTATTTTATTAGAAGAAAATTTCGTTCTACTCCTTCTATTCCTATGGTTGATTTCTCTGAAAAATAAATGTTTGCAAATAAAAAATTGTCTTCTATTAATTTGACGTGATAATGAACTCGATCGATAATTTTATTTATTTATTTATTTCTCTGAAGAGCAAGGTCTGCTCGTATAGAGTGTACAATGTTTAAATTTTATTGTATTCTGATACAGCAGCATTATATATTTTATTGGATCCACCCTTGTCTGTTCTGTAATTTGTAGCAGTTCTTGTTGCATAGCTGTGGATCTGGGTTCCTTGTGTAAAGTGAGTGTTTGTTAAGATGTGTTTTTGTAAAATATTGTGTATATATTCAATTTGTAGCAGTTTTAGTTGACGATTGACATGAATCAGATTAAGCTTTTCATATAGTTGGTCAGATGATGTTCTTAATGGTAATTCATATAAATTTTTGATAGCTTTGTTTTGCAATACTCTTATTTTGTCTAAGTTTTTTTTCGACCCAGGTTCTATGAAACATACTATAGTAGATTTGCCTTTTTAAATTGTCAGGTATGATTGAAGATACTTTTTTAAAAATAAAAGCTACTTTCCTGCATTTTTTACTGAGTTCGTCTACGTGATAGTTCCAGTTTAATTCATTGTCAATTTTTAAACCATAATTATTTCTATTTGAAAGAGTATAGTCTTATGCTTCGAATAAATGCCTTAGCAATTACGATTTTATGGAAAATTTATGCTGTACTATATATTTAAAGAATTACAGATAAATTTTTTTTTAGTGTATTTTAATTTGGGTGCTTAAATCTCATTCAATTTAAATGTGTCTTAAACAATGTTGTGATTTAATCATGAAATTCACTATGAAAATTATATTGATTTTTTTTTTGCTGCGATTAAATGTGAGATTTATTGATTTTTTCTTCTTCATCCACGAATATTCGAATACTTTGAATAACCTTGAGTAATAATAACAATAAAATTACAAATTTTGTCATTATTTGCTTAATATTTTTTTTTTCTGTGCACTTTAATAATCCGTATTTTAATGAGTTTTACGTTGCAGCTTTTCTTTTGTATTCTGATTATACACTCATCATTCGAATTACAAAAAAGGAAAGCAGAGTTTAAATGAAAAATGCAATTCCAATTGAAAAATTTCAATATTTTAAAAATAATTTTTTAATTTCATGACATATAAAATTTTCAATTTTCTTATACAGATTTTTTTAATTAATATTATTGAAATATGATTTTAATGATTATGAAAACTAATGCATTTTTCATTTTAATATAATTTTGGTTTCTCACAGAATCATAGACCTAACATTGAATTTTAATTATGCTCTATAATAGAATTTAATTTTTAATAATGCTTGACGACAATTTTGTATTTGTTTGTTAATTAATTTAATTAAATTTTCTGATTGAAATTAAGCAATTCACGTATTATGTAAGCTAAGGGCACCGACCTATATGTACACTTATATGTGTACCTTTATCCCTACCATAAACACATACTTAGATTAAATTCTGTATATTTCTTTCAAGGATATTTTAAAACTCCTTATATTTTTTCAAAAAATTCTCTAGATTTATCAAATTTAAAATTTTATTACTTTATAAAGGATACGCCAATAAAAACAAAAAATTTATTTAACCTACTTAACTTAATTCCATCAATCAAAACAGTAAAGTCTTCTTAACCTAATTTCATTTGATCATGCAATCAATTTTAGAAGAACTTTTTATAAAAGTTCTTTATTTTCTTCACTTTCCTTTTTAATTTTTCATTTTCACATTTTTGTTGTTATTTTTTTTTGTGTGCAATAAAAAGGTGCCACTACGTTATTATTTTAATTGAATTTCGAATGAAAAAAAAAAGGTTATCTTCAGGTTTTTGTTTTGTCTTGATTTATTTGAAAGTGGTTAAAAAGGTTAAAAATTGATATTAAATTATTATGAAGGTTTTTTTAAAAAAAAAAGAAAATTTATTTTTTATTAGAAAGTTTTCCTATAGTTATAGGAGTTAATTATCCTTTCTTCAGAATGAAAAGAAAAAATAAGTGAATTTGAGATATAAAAAAAGTTGATTAATTAGTTTTTTTCTCTTTTCTCTCGAAAACATCCTCGAAAATTGCCTCGAAAGTTGAAAAGCCATTTTATAAATTCATCATTAGTTGTAGTCTTGCATATATTTTTAATTTTTTTCTTAAATAGACCGTAATCGTGTCCCCCACATTAGCAAATTCACGAATCTGCAAAATTGTAATTTTGTGATATTGCATGGGAAAAAATCGTATTTCTGGGAATATCAGAAGAACATAAATTTGGTTTAGTTTTTGAAAACATACGCTAGACTTTGCGAGAACGAAGAACTTATGTATGCACACACAACAATATTGCTATAATATTTGGTCTCTTTGATTAAAATTTTGCAGATTCGAGGGTTGATTATTGTAGCGATGACAATATCATTGTTATTATTATATAAATCAGCACTATGTTGATAGTAAAAATCCGATCTTCTCGCTTCAACTTTAAATATTTTCAAATATAATTTTTAAACTTTGGTTAGAAATGATTGTTATGTAATGAAATTTGTTATGTAATGAAATTTTTTTGGAATTTTTGTCCCTGCCCTCCCACTTCATACAAAAATATTTTGTAAAAATTGATTGCCCTTATATCTACAGTAAAATAAAAACAAATTCCAACGAATCGTTAGTGTTACCCAGTATTTGACTTGTTTCTTTCATATTCTAAAAGATTTGTAACCTTTACTCTCTATACTTTCCTCACATTCAATTAATTTAAAATTATCGATCAATTTTTCGAATTTTTTCCTGTTTATCCTCCTAAATAAAAAATATGTTTTAATAATTTTTTTTCTTGTACAAAACTGAGGCGGGACTTTGAATAAATCAAAACCTGCTATAAAAAAAAAATGAATTTATTTGACTTTAAAAAAAGTTTCCCACTTTGCCACTTCAATTTTTTTTTTTTATTTTAGCTAGGTGCTAACGTTCTTCTTGTCACATATTGAATTTGCGTATTTCCTTGAACATTATATATTACGCTACTTATATTACATAAGTAGCAAATGAATGATCAAAACTTTTTAAATAAAGAGAGCAACTGAAAAACGAAAAAAAAATTAAAAATTTTCTGATGATGCCAAAAATGAAAATAAAAAAAAAATTTATTTTAATGTTGTGACTTGTACTTGTGCTTCTTGTATAATGTTTTCTGAGTAAAGTTGCTGCCTGCCAGGAAAATGTTTTTCACAAAAAAAAAAACAATATCGCTCTTGGCATATTTTTTTCTCTACAAATTTGTATGTAAGTATGTATGCAGATATATGTAAATATAATGATGAATGTAATTAATATAGTTTGAAAACATGGTAAAAATGGTAAATTTTATATTTTTTTTCATTTTTTTATACCACAAATTTACATGTAAACTTTAAAGCCACAAAATAATGACAACATTTTTAATAATTCATTGAATCCTCTTAGTATATTTGAAATTTCATCTAGAAGTTGGAATATATTAAAAAATATTATTTTTTTTTACTTGTAATTAAAAATTCTTCTTAAATTTTAACATTAATTGGAATAAAAAACTAATTATTGAAGTTTTTTTCAATTTTTAATATTTAAGACTAACAAGGGAGAAAATTGTTGCAAGCGTTTCTTTTACGTTTCACAACTACACCTCTTTACACCCAATTACTCCCAAGTAAACTAAAATTTACTCAATAACGTAGATGGTGTGAATTGTTACGGATATATTTTCCGATCCTTTTCGATAGACCTGCACCGAACAACGTTTTTTCTTTAAAAACAAGTTTCAACAAATGAAATATAAATCGGAAATTTTATAATTTTATAATGTCCTGGTTACCGTATAAATTGGAATTTTGTAAAAAATTTGTGTTATTTTCAACAAAAAAATTTCATGTCACCTTGGTACACCTTTGAAATATAACTAGAATAATAAGGTTTGAATCTTTGATTAAAGTTGAAAATTAGAAATTAATCTTTCTGTCGTTGTTGTTTTTCCGAGGCTGTTTGCAACTAATGTACACAGTTTTTTGCTTGAGTTTGACATGACATGACTGACTAAATTTTCTGTTATTGCAAGGTTCATATAGGCTTGGACGAGCAATTTATATGTTACAATAAACATTTGTAACTGGAATATCTTAATCGGAATTTGATGAATTTTCTTCCACCACAAATTTCAATGACTTTAATTTTTTATTTTAACCCTTAAAACATTACGAGGTACATATGCACTCCAAATATCTTTTATGTAAATGATATTTTAATGTCTTTTATTTTGAGAATCGCTTTCAACAAAACTTAAGCTAAAATATTTTTATATTGCGGGGTCAAAATGTACGCCTTAATAGTTTTTCGGTTAAATTTATTTCGATAATATTATTATATTCTAAAATTCTAATCAACAGAGATTTATGAACGGAGCAAAGAGTTTCAAAACGTTTTTATTGTAAAATTTCAAAAGATATGAGAGCATTTACCTTTTGTTGGTAAAATATTTTGTGGCCTACCTGTACCATATCCATAAAATCATAAAATTAAAGTGTTGTCTCTGTCAGAACTTTGTGATATTTAAAGTTTTAATGCAAAATCTCAACAAATTTTTTAATTATTTGTACACTGTTTTTAGCTTGAGGGTTAAGGAATTCTATTTTTAGATTCCGACTTATATAAATTATTATTTTCTGTATGTATGCGTAATATTTAAGAACCATATTTATTTTTTGTTTTCTAAATAAAAAAAATATTTTCAACAATTAATTTATTTATTAATCTTTTTCTTTTCAAATTTGTTTTTTTGCAGCTTCAGTGTTGTACAATATGGGAACAGTTTTACCACAAAAATGGGGGAAAATAAAATGTGAATATACAATTATTTTTATATTATATGAACCTTGAATTTTCTATAAATTTTATAATTTATGAAATAATTATTATTCAACAAAGAGGATTATTATGAAAAAAGGATAATGAATTAATAAGAAGAAAAAAAAAATGTGCAGAAATAAAATTTTACATAAAATACCAGAATAATTATTATGATTTTAATAATTCAGAAAAACTATAAAACGAGAAATAATATATTCAATTAAAATATAAAAAATATAAAGAGTTTATTTAAAAAAAAAATTTCAATAAAATGGTCATAACAATGAAGTATAAAAGAAAATTATTGAATAAAAATGACAAGCAGCTAAAAAATCTGCAAAATCAAGATGCCATATAAAATTTTTTAAAGCAATTGATTTAATAATCATATTATAAAACAATTCAATATAATTAAATAATTTTAAAAAATAATTTTATATAAATGTGAAATCATTATTATGAGTACTTTAAATATACTAAATGCTACTGAGCAAGAATTAAATTCGAATGTGTCATGGTCATCATCATTTCAATTATTGGCAGCATATTTGACAACTGAATATTTTAATAATATATCATCAGTTTTAGCTGATGAAATTATATTAGAAAATTACAACAGCAACAATAATAATAATAATAATAATAATCTTAAAAATAATAATTATAATAAAAATAATATTAATAATTTAACAACAATTATTGATGATTACGGTACAATAATTAATACAAAATCAAATAATAATAATAATAGTAATGATGATGATGATGATGATGGTAATAATGACATTTATAATAATATTATAAATGATAATAATATAATTATAACAAATAATAATGTAAATAATATTAATATTGGAACTGATATTATACCAATTAATAATTATGATCTTAATATTAATTTTGGTTCATATATTGGTATTAATATTAATGATACAATTAATATTAATAATATTACAAATTATACAATATCAACAATTGAAAAAAGTATACGAAATGATAATATCGCAAATATTATTAATAATGCTGAAAATACAATTACCGGTGGTAGTACAACAACAACAACAAGTGGAAGTGGTGGAAGTAATAGTGGAAGTAGTACAACCGGTAGTACAACCGGTATGGGAAATTTACAAATATCATTATATGCGATAATATTTATGTTGGCAATTGTTGGAAATTTATTAGTTATTTTAACATTAGTTCAAAATCGTCGTATGAGAACAATTACAAATTTATTTTTATTAAATTTAGCTATTTCTGATATATTATTGGGAGTTTTATGTATGCCACCTACATTAGTTGGTGCATTATTACGTGATTTTATATTTGGTAGATTTATGTGTAAAGTTTTACCATATTTACAAGGTAAGTTTATTAATTAAAATTTTTTTTTATATATTTTATATTATAAATTTTTTATTTTAAATGCCGACGAGACACAAAATTGGACAGGAAAAATTATAAGGCTAGAATGATTTTCTGGCTTATTTCTCTTCCATTTCAAGCTAGTAAGGGGTGCGACAGCATTTGATAAAACTATCTGTCCTACTGATCAACTTTAGTTGAAAATTTTAATCCGTTTAAAAAGAACTTACTTTTCGAATAAAGTGCAAATATTAGCATTAATTCAAAAATCTTTATCTTCTAATTCAATATTGTTTTTCTTTCTATATTTGCCTCCAAAACTTATTATCATTTTCGTGTTATGTTAGAGAGCTTGATTGCTTTGGACATGCTCAAGAAATATACAATTTGCTAGTTAATTTTGAATTTTCGGCAGCTCTTTTGTTTTTGAAACTTTTGTAAGCTTCATCACATTTTTATAAGACAGAAGAGCGACATTGACTGAATTTTAGATTTCTTAACAGAATATTGAGTAATAAATTTTGTTTATCCTATAAATTACCGCAATTTTCTCTTGAATGTTTCTCTTGATTTCCGTTCGCCTAAAAGTATGCAATAAAAGGGCATATTAATGACATTACAAGAATAATGTAAATAAAACTTTGGTATGCATGTACATACTGATAACCTTCTACCGTATCGCGGTTAACCTATTCTCCTAATGACCATAATAGTCCCGGTTGGGATCTTTACAAGCAGATGTAAGCAGATATATTACAGATGTTAAATTATTTAAACATTTTCTTATTATAGAGTAAAATGTTACGTTAGAGAAAAAGCATGTTAATTGAATTTAGATCATGTAACTACAATGTTAACTAAATTTTCTTTTATATTTTTGTCAGTGTATAGGTAGGTTTATCTGTTTCACGTGGAACGAAGAATTGATTCAACAGATTTAAAGCTACCATTTTGTTTATTCAGTAGAGATTTATTTCTAAACGTAAAATCTTTTTGCTGTCAAAATTACTACATTTCTTTTGAATAAAAAATCACTTAGAATAGAAACTAGCATCATTTCGAAAATATTATTAGAAAAAAACAAAAACAACAAAATAAAAATCATTTTATAGAAAAACCTTATTTTACATTTTACATAAAAAAATAATCTTATCATTTTAGAGCTAAAGGATAATTGTCAAAAAAATTTACATTTTAATAATATCACTTGTCAGATTTTCTCTAAATTTTGACTTTTCTATGAAAAAAATATTTTTAGATTTAGATATCAAAGGGGTTTTTGTTTTTTTGTTTGTAAATTAACGAATTTTCCTAGAACTACTCTCATTTTTTTTCGCAATTTCAAAATATCCTTGATTCTTCTTTGCTATTCTTAGCTATTTCTCAATTTAAAGTTTTTTTTTTACTTTTATTAAATGTTTTATAAATTTATAATGGTTACCTGTGTTCACTTTACATTCGTTTAACATTTTCAAAATCTTGTTTTTAAATTTTGACAGAAAACTTTTGCATAAATCATTTTCAAAACCTTCCTGTTATAATGTATGAATGAACTATGTTTTATATTAACCTGCCAGTGCACTCTTTATTTCTAATAATGTTCTAGTATAGCATACGAATGAATTCGCTATATAGAAATTTTAAGAAAAATATGAAATCAATAATAAAATTGTGCAAATTGATTTTAATAGCATTTGATTTTAAAGCTATCCAATGTTGCCAGTGCAATGAATAACAAATTGTTAGTTCTTTTCCATTTAGCTCATTGAATTTCCCTAGATTTTGTATAATTTATATATGATTTTTCAGAGTTTTCGTCCATTCATTTAGTTAATTCCAAAATTTGGTAATATTTTATTATAGACTTAAACCAATTGAATTATTATTCTGGTTATGTATTGAATTAAATCATGGGTGTCCTGACGGCAACATATTTTATAATAGAATCGGATTTTTTGAACTCCAATTAGTACTCAATGTGTTTCTGCAGTTTTTACTGATCTTAATGCTGTTTTTTAGATGAGTCACTTAAGTAATTTCATTTTACATTTATTTGTTAAAGTTGGCTTGGTTTTTGTCTTAGGTAATAACCATATCAGATCGTTTAATTTTAGATAATTGTGTAAATTGTAGCGATTTAAATTTTGGGTAATCAGTTAATGTTCAGAGTTAAAATTGAACTAAAATTATAAATTCTCTTAATGGCGGGATCATGACACACATAAGTACGTTATTAATTTTAGCTAAGTTCTTGCGAGATTCAAATTTAAGGGATAAATTTATATGGCAGACATAGGGTGGTTGTCATCGCAGAATAATGCGACCATGTACCTAATATTGCATAATAAAAATATTCATTTAATTTCATATTTTAAATTCTATAGAATAGGAATAACAATTTTCTTTAAATTTATTTTCTTCAAAATATTTATGAAAATTTAAAAAAATAAGTAATAGAATAATGTTCTCTTAATAATTTTGGCACAATTTATTGTACCATTATTTTTATATATACCATTGAATGATGAAGTTATTCGAATCAACAAGGATGTTCTTTGTCATATGTTCACATTTTTCAACCTAAAAAGTGCAATTTTTATGAATAAACGTGCAACAACTATACATGAGATATGTAGAGTAGTTCTGTCGGAATTTTACTATATTTTGACTTAATGTATGTGCATTTTAATGATACATTATTATTCTGATGAACATTTTGCTTTGTATATATGTGTGTTTATAAGAGAACAATATTAAAAATTATGCAAAAATAAAAATTTTGAAAATATTTTCTAAAAAGAACGTTAATTTTTTTTTATAAGAAATTTAAAAGTAAAATATTATGATGAGAAGACTTAATCTAAGATAAACTTTTATGAATTCCAAAATTTTCGTATTCAGTTGGAAGATTATCAACTATTAAACTAAAGATGAGACAATAATATTTATGCAGTGGCATACAACAGCACTTTCATGAGAAAAAGTTTCTTAAGTTAAAAAAAGTTTACTGTAGTGTTAGTAAAGACTTGCAGTCTGTTATATTTTTTAACATAGTTAAGTTTTTAAACTTTTAATCTGAAAATCACAAGACTCTTGAGTTGAAAAAGTGATGTTTTTTTTTAACGAATTCATTAAAAATTCTTAAAAGTTTACAAAGTGTATTTCGGCATTAAGCATACCTTGAAGTTGAATTACTGAGTACAAAGGAAAACAGATGATGAATAATTTTTCAAACTAGAACCATAGGTTAATAAATTCATGGATATTTGTTAACTGAAAAGCTTCTTGTAAACTTGAATTATTGCTAAGTTATAGATTGGAATATGAGTTGAAATATTGAATAATATTCCGTATTTGTGTTAGGAAGATTAAGGCAGTTTTGTATTGTCATATAATATAGGGTTAAGATAGATATGATGCTATGATCACCGACGTTTACGAGCATTCCAGTTTAAGATAATTGAATTTCAGAGGAAAATCAATTTAAAATTTTCTCGAAAAATTAAAAAACTAAAGCAAATTTTGATTTTAAAGACACCAATAAACCCTTTCGCTATATTGTCAATTACAGTCGATGCTATTTGGGCTCGGTGTGATTTGGGAGCTATTTCATATTTAAATAAAAATTTAATTTTGATTTCGGCAATGAATTCTCTACCAGTTTTGGATGGGTAGTTAAAGGGTTAAGAATATTTTAAAATTTCAAAATAATTTATTCAAATTACGTTGATTATTACATTTGACCGCGGTTCGTTAATGTTAATTTTATGAAGTACTAATTTATGTATAGTTTGGTTATTCTTAAGAATTAATTAAGATAAAAATATGCAACAGAAAACTTACGAGTAATATGATTGTGAATTATTTCGTCTCTTTTCGGGAATAATATTTTATCCCTTCAGTTTTGTATGGAGTGGAAGACTTGATACGATGATACCATAATTTATTGATCAATATTTCATTCTCAAGTAAATAGCTACATAGAGCGAATTTTCTTCATTACAAATTTTCTTCATTTTTTCTGAAAATTAAATTAAAAATGACTGTCATCCTTTTAACAAATATGCTCCAGACGTTTTTGGTTTTCAGTTTTTTTTTTATTTTATTTTAAATTAAACCAATTTATATAAATGTCATATACATGCATTATTGCGTTCTCTCTGTTTTTTTTTTTGTGTGTGTGGTTAATATTATGAGAATTTTATGGTAACCATAATGAAGCTTTGCTTTTATGTAAAGCATTATGTCATATATATTGTCGCATTAGCAATACTCATTTAGCAAATATTCTGGTGCAGTTTTGTTTGTATTTTGTGTTGAATATTATAAAAAATAACTAATGGGCATCATAAAACGGAGAAAAAAATTGGATGGGAGCAGTACAATAACAAATCGTATATTTTTTGGTGGGGCGAAAGTGTTGCGCAAAATTATGAAAATTTCCATTGAGCAATTCTCTGAAATTTTAAGGAATCTAGTAGAATCATGCCTAGGAAAAAGTGAATAATGCCTAGTTGAGTCTATACTAGTGACTCCTAATATAGACTCAACTATAGTTTCAACTCTAGTTAGTCTATTCTTAGTACGGATTCAATTTAGTTTATAATATTTAATTTCCTAAAAAAGGTCGCCAGTTAGTGTCATTTGCCATACGGAGCTCAAATTCTATATTTTCAGGAAATTTCGTTAACTTGTTTCATAAATATGGTGCAAAAATTAGAATTGTCGGGAACGATTTTTCGGTTTCCGAACCCAGATATTTGCCCTCAAAAAATTATTAATTGATTTTTTTTTAAATATCGGAACTGAAATATTTTATTTCAAGGAAATCAGTTGATTATCTGTGGGTGATATTTTCGAAAGAGTGAAATTTGAGCCGCAGTAAAATGCAGGTACTTGGTTTGAAAGTGGGTTATGCATTCGATTTCCAGTACACTTAGGTCAAATAGAAAATGCAAAAATACATCGTTCAGTGAAAATTCGACATGTGAAATTTAGTACCAGCACAATACCTCCCTGTAATTTGCTCTTAGGACTAGCAATTTTTTTTCAATTTTTGCAATTTAAAAATTTCCTATTTAATTTTATTTTATTTTATTATATTTTAATATTTATTATACATACCTACTTATACTTACATACTCAATTTTTTTTTTTTGGTATATTTCATGTAAATTGCAGCATGTTCGGTTTCTGTATCAGCTTGGACTTTAGTTGCAATATCATGTGAACGTTACTATGCAATATGTCATCCTTTACGTTCAAGGACATGGCAAACATTAAAGCATGCATATAAACTTATTGCATTAATATGGATTGGAAGTTTATTTTTATTATCACCAATCGCTTATTTAAGTAAATTGATACCAACTGCAAAAGGTAAGTGGTTCATTTATTATTATCTTTATGTATGTGAGAGATAGGAGTTGTATTTATTCACATTTAAAATTGAAAATATGGTGGAAAATGTTGTTTTAGTGATCTATATTGTATTAATGTAGTGGAAGATAAATAACTTGAAAAAAATTAATTTATCTTAAGTACTCGTTTTTTTTATATTGTGCAATAAAATTTCTTTTTTTCTTGTGTTCGTAAATTCTGTTAGTAAAATAAAGTTTATTAGAAAATATTCTATTAAATTTTAGAAAATTGATGTTAAGGTTCTTATAATTAATTCTGATAAAGCTGTCAAACTTATCAATTTAAGACTTGGAAAGTTATAAAATTCAATTTAATTTCCATTTATGAATGAAAGAATTTATGGAGGTAATTGTCAGTTTCTTAAAATTGTGATTAATCATTCTTACTTTATATTCTAAAATGTCAAAAATATAAGGAGGCACTTAGAACGAAATAGATTTGAATTGCTTAATAGTAGTAATTGCATGTTTATTGCGTAAGTACCACTCAGCTTGGTTGGTTTATTGGTTGGTCAAAAAAATTATTGCTAAATTCCAATCAAAGCCGCCTAACAAAACGCAAATACCATTAATCGTATTGGAACCACGCCTTTCCCGGATTGTTTGCAAGGCATTCATATTTTCAATCAAAATTTTGTTGATCATGGTTTCGTACGACTCTCCATTGATTCTATCATTCATTAATGCGTGATAAAAGAGATTTTCAAGAATTTGTAATTTTCCAACAATAATAATGAATTTTTTTTTTAATTTTTGCTTACAAGCTAAATTTGAATAATGTATTTTCGATTTAAATTTTTATAAGATCTTAATCTTTAAAATTATGTACTTGCTAATTGAATTGTGGAAAAGGGGTTTAAATTTTCAAAAATCCTTTTCGGAATTTTTTATTTTTAAATGAGAAAACTGTGCAATATTTTGAATACTATAAATAAAATAATTTAAGATTTACGATACTTTAGAAAGCTATTAAAATAATTCTTCATGTTTTTTTGTTTTCCTAGAAAATTTCATTATATCGTAGGTAAGGTTCCCATTTATAAATGATGGAACAAAGGTGTTTTCAAATGAATTGTTGTAAATTTTGTAATATTCAAAATTATTTGGAAATTCTACAAAGAAAATGTTATTTTTTCAATGAGTTTTTTTCGTTTTATACAAAAATAAAAAAAAGAAGTTCCTATTTTCTCTCTTTCATTAAATTATTTTCTTACATGAACACATAAATTGTTGTTAGCATACAATTGTATGTATATATGCAAGGATGTATACATATAGAAAATGAACAAGGATTATTTTACTTCGTAAATTTACAATGGGATTTAAAACATAAAATATGTTTTGTTTAATATTTAAGGTGTATAACGTTGTACTCCCTATGAAATTTAATTTTTCTTTTTATAATATTTTACGATATTTTTACAAAAGGATTTTCTAGCCTACAATGCAATATTAAATTCAAGTTACAATAACATCAATGATAAAATATATTTATTTAAGGATGTTTACTAAAAACCATAAGCATGTTGAGAAATGTAGCAAATTATTTTTAGAAATTTAAATATTAGAATAAACATTAAAATGTTTGTTATATGCAATGGAATTGCCGGAACTTCATTTTAGGGGGTCAAATATCTGAAAAACGAAAAAATTATAAGTCAGAGTTTGTAAAATTTTGAAAGAACGCAAGGACAATTTAAATTTAGTTATTTTAGAAACACATTAACCGAGATGTAATATTCATTTAAAGTATTCTTGAACCAACGTTGTATAATCGTTAGAATTAAAATTGGTCTTTAGGTAAATAATCTCTAGGTTTGGGTTTAAGTAAATAATTTTGAAAAAAATTGCATATGTTCAGGGGCAATATTGAAGAAATAAAATTATTCTGAAATAAGTTTATTTAGAATTTTTTGAAAAATTGCATATGTTCAGGGGCAGCATTGAAGAAATAAAATTATTCTGAAATAAGTTTATTTAGAATTTTTTGAAAAATTGCATATATTCAGGGGAAATATGAAAGAAATAATGTTTTGAACAAGTTTATCCAGCACTAGATTATCTAATATACTAGATTTTTGCTTTTCTGGAAATTTGATATAATTTACGCTATTCTAGAAATGGTTGACCGAAAATTAAGGTCTAATGCACTCGTCTACATGCAGACCAACATTCCGACATACCAATATTCCGACATATATTTAAAAATAGTTTGTTTACGCTTCCCTGTAATAAAGAAGTGCTTTTCTGTCGAAAACTCAAATGTGAAATATGGTGCCATCACTAAACCTGACTTATTGTGCATAATGCAATCGGTAAGAAGAAGTTGTGTGTAATTTAGAATAACGGTAATATTAATGTTTAAATTATTTAAGCCGTTAAACTTTTTGTTGCGGCATACTTTTGTATAAAAACTTCTTTATATTTAAATATTTAAGATTGGTAGGAGTAGAATTTTTTTTTTTCGGGTATAAAGAGAGTAGACTTCAATAACAGTAGAAAATATTTAAGGCATACTAAATCTTAAATTTGTTCTTGTACTGGAATTGAAAAAATGTTTTTTCTTTTCCAATTTTTTTTTTTCTTAAAGATTAAGTATTTTGTGTATCATTGTGTTATACAACAATATTTATCATTAACAAATGTTATATTTCAAAAGTGGAGTAATGGTAATTGAAATTTTCTGTATAAAAGTTGGAATAAAAGTTGTTTTTTGTTTTTTTTTGGAATCATTAATAATTGTTGCTATTCAATTATATGTGAAAATTGACATGAGTAGACTAGAAAAAAAAAATTAAATCAGATTATGCAAATTTTTTTCTATTTAATTTTAATGAATAATAAAAAAAAGGTGGTTAAGTACTAAAAATAGAAGAATTAATAAATATTTTTTGTGACAACAGATAGATTTGTGACTTTAAGAAAAAATTTGAGAATTTAAAAAGTTGTTTTCCTAGTAAGTTAAGTTTGAAATTGCACCGGAGTGACATTTACTTTTAATTAATGTCGACAA
Source organism: Condylostylus longicornis (assembly GCF_029603195.1). Classification (NCBI taxonomy): domain Eukaryota; kingdom Metazoa; phylum Arthropoda; class Insecta; order Diptera; family Dolichopodidae; genus Condylostylus; species Condylostylus longicornis. The sequence goes on from NW_026577982.1 coordinate 7,414,454, forward strand.
AACAATTTAATGGTGGTGCATGACTCACATGAAAGATAACTTTAAAGCTTCACATTTGATATTGAAAATTTCAGACTTTTCCAATATCTTTAATAGAAAAGACGTTAAACTGATAGGTCTAAGATCCTTTGGGCAGCTGTGAGAACTTCTCTCAGCCTAAGAAGTGAAGACCACCCTAGCAACATCCCACGTTTTTGAGTTCTAACAATATCATATTAGGCTCTCAAGTGTCATGTAAAATTTTATTTTCAGAAAATTCTTTTCGTTTATTTAGAACACTTATTTTCGAAGCTGTTGGAACAAGTTTAAATGGATTGACGGCGATTCTAAGACATAATTAAAATCCGATTTAAATAGTTATCTATATCCTCACACAAGCACTGCATTCTTAAATTATTAAACATTATCATAGTTACAAACCCTGTACAGCAGGAATATCTTAGGTTTGTGTATGAAACTCACTTGTTATTCTCATACTCGTATTATGGTGTTCTTATGAATTGAAAATTACTTTCTTTATAGTAAAATATTTAGAAACACAAATTAAAGAAAACTCCTATATGAAATTCGAATTAAGTAAAAGATACTTTATTCGAAATGAGATTTTTTCAGTAATATTTTTCTAAAATAAATTTGAGATTCAAATCCAATAATAATCTTAATAAATTATGCAATAAACAAATTGCAATTACAGAAAAAAAAAATTTATTTCTTATAATTTGATTTTTAATTAAGATTTGAGAGGTACTCGTATTCAATTTTTAAAATTTTCATTAACAAAGTTATATTTTATGCACTAGTCTCAAATCTCAATATGAAAATCTAATGAAGTAAATTTTTCCGAAATTTTATTTTGGTTTACTTCTTCTCTTCTTTATTATTAGGAAAAATCTGTGATTAATATTCTTTTATTATTAGAAAAATTTAATTTAAAAATCGAAAAATTTCCATTTACATAGTATGAAATTTTCAATATTTTGGATGCAAATACAAAATTCAAATATAATATTCCAAGATAATGCGAATACTTAAAATTTTGATAATCTCATTTTGTATTTTGAATTCAGATGTAAACAGAAAATTATCCATTATTGTTTACATATCCCATTATTATACCCACCAACCATGGATACACAGTGAACTTGAATACTTGAAAATTTTTAAATGATATTGTACAGTCTCAGTAGCTGTTGTAATCAAATCTGTTTGTTTGAATAAATTTTTAAAAAGAGTTCTCCCAGAAAAATCACTCAGGAAAATATAAGTCACGTCCGCGTTTAAAGCTTTAAACCGTTTACAATAAGATTTCAGAAGGAATATTGGAAACAATTTTCAAAAAAAAATTCATGTTGTTTTGGTTCTATGACATAGAAGTTAAAAATTGCTATTTAGAAAAATGCTTTCTGAGAATCAATTATTGGCCACATTGCAAATAAAGAGGCTAATGTTGAATGATAATGCCGTATTTTCAACAAGCTGTTGGTCTATCATCCTGGAATCTTTACGTTTAATTGTCGGCTGAACCGGTTTTTATGAAATTTTAACTTTAAACTTATTTTAGAAATGTTGCGAATTGATCTACATAACGGCCTAAGCAACTGGAAAAGAGAAACCTATCAATTTAACATTTTTTCCCTATCTAAGAAAATAATTGAAGAAATTATTTGAAATTTGATGTGTTCTAGTCGGAAACAACTTCGGCTAATAATATATTGAAACTGAATAATTTTTCTAAAAACATAAATGAATTACTAAAAGCATTGAAAGGTTCATTAGAAAATACAAAATTTATTGAGAAAATAGGCAATGCGGTCAGTAGTTATTTGTATTGACCACATTAAAGATTCTTCATTTTTCAGTCATTGAATTATTTCAAGTGTAAGTGAATATGCATTAAATGCAAAGTGCAATTAATGTTTCCGAAATTATTGAATTCAAATTTAAATCAATTCAAAATTAATTAATAATGAAATATTTGGAAATTGAAAAATTTTTTGGAAGTATAAGAGTACAATTTTCTTTGTTTTGCTTTTTAAATATAAGGGAGTTAAAAGGGTAGATTTTTTGCCATCATAATTTTGATGATAACAAAATTTTCATTAACGCCATTCAATATTTTTTTTTGTATTTTATTTATGCTGAAAATAAGAAAGGATGTGTTTTTCTAATTTTATTTGTCATAGAATTAAAAATTATGTAAAATTTAATTTAAAATTTATCTTCATTTGTGAAGCATTTTGACCCATTATTCTCATGTGACACAATAAAAGCAGGAAATTCGATTGAAATCTTTAATAGGTCAATGAATATGAATTTCAAATGCCAAATATTTTAGCGACGTGTTGGTCAAGTTCAATAGAAATTAATGAATATATTGTAGGAAATTTGTATAAGAAAAGCCTCTAAGGAATAATCGAAATTGGATTTACGGTATTAGACAAAATATAATTCTTGGTTAATATCGAAATTATCTAACACTTTTGTTGTGATTAAAATTCTTTAATAACCAGAAATTCAATATATTTCAATAAATATTTTTAAAATATATTGAGCTTTCAATCGAATAAAGTATTAATTTTCAAATCTCGTAATGAACATTTGAAAAATTTCAGAATATTGTGTAGGTTGCATTAGAATAAATAAGAAAAAATAATTAAAATATTATTATTGAAAATCAAGATTGAATAAGAAGAAATGATAAGCATCCCTGTAGAGCAAACCATAAGGAACACGTTAATGAAACTTAGTTTGGGTTGATAATCGTTATGTTTAACTGTACACATGGCATAAAATTCTGACATAATTAATTTCTGTTGGTGAAGATTGCAAAAAAGTATTTTTCATGTCGTTCTAATAATTTTAATTTTCTTCTATTCTTTAGAAAAGAAATAAAATTTTCACGTTTTTTTTTTCCAAACATAATATAGAAAACACATTTTTTTGCAATGTGTTGTTCTATGCAAGGCCATCATAATAATTCTAAAATTAAATTTCTCTTGAAACATTTTCGAAAAATCATTAAAAGCAATTAGATTTTATTTTATAAATTGATTTTAATAAATTTATAATGTGTGCATGTGACTATAATACCTCCGGTTAAACATGAGTTTAAAATTTAGAAATGTTTCCAGAAAATATTGTAGATTTTACGTAACCCATATGCATTATGGGTTGTGCATAAGTAAATAACTATAAGAAAAACATAAGACAAATGTATTTTAGGCCTATTAAAAGCAATTTATGTCATAATTTTTAAGGAAAAAAAAGAGAATAAACGGAAAACCAAAAAGGGAATCAAAAAAAAAAGGAAAACAAAGTTGTCGAAATATGTCGCGAAAGCGGAGTTATGAATTATACTATATTTGCTTTCACCAGACGTAGAAGAAAGAGGTCGTGCTCTGTTTGAGGAGCACGTTGCGTATTCTGTAGAGGTTAAATATTTGGAGATAACCTTAGATGATGGTCTATCCTGGTATGCTCAGACGCAAACGGCTTCCGCGGCTTATTTTGTGGTAGTCATTTTTCTAACGCAAAAAGCTTGGAATACGTTTGACGGTGAACCGAATCTTCGTTGGGAGGCTACAAAGTGATGCCAATATGCGAAAATTTTCCTTTCATTTTCTTCAGAGTTGCTAGGGATATGGATAAAAAATAAGATAATGCTATTAAAACTTCTTGACTAGACATTATCAAAACTTTGCAATAATTATAAAAACTTATCTCTAACTAATTCTAGTTCAGATAGAGACACATAGGTTTTTAAACTTTGAAGTCCATTTGGTGTTAAATGTTTAAAAAACTTGCATCTTGAATTGCAAGACTTGAACTTGGACAGTGTTTCAATATTGAAAATTTGAATGGGATTCATATCAAAATATATATTGATTTCTGGACTAAAAATAGGATATCATACACTTTGAGTTTTTTCACACTACAGTCGTCTATACAAGGCTGTTCTTAAATAAATCCATAAATTTCCGTTATAGCAATAAGATCATTAATGATGTTAATTATGTAGGTAATTCAATTTATAATTCCACTTATGTAATTTTTTCTCATCAACTATAAATCGTAAACACTCTTAAAATTTTTCAAAAATCTTTTCATATATTCAAGGGGAAAAAAATAACTATTTCAACTCTTCCAATGAAATATTAATGAAAATGAAAATCTTCTCTTGAAATAAAAGATAATCAAAATATTCAATTGGGCTATTATTCACAATCAAGGGAAAACAAATTAAAGAAACACTAATAAATAATGCTTGTCCTCATTTTAAATGCTTTGTATTTATCCTTTCAAATAAGAAAAATAAAAAATTTTCGAGGAAAAGGAAAACAACTACATATAATCCTTTTTAGATTGAATTGGATCAAATTAATGAAAAATCGTATCAACATAAAATAAGGGTCAAAAAAGCTTTAAAGATTTCATTTATATTCCTTGAATGTTATAGACCTGTGAGAAAGAAATTTTCGACTCATTTAGTTGGTCTATGACATTTAAGATTGCTCTTGAAATTCATTTGTAGTAATTAGATAAGTGTCAAATTTTTTAATTTTCGGATTAGTGTACTATTTGACACAACAATGATGACCAGTCGTCAGCTTTACAATAATGACCACTTCTGGCACACAAAATCACTTCTTAACAATTATGCTCGAACTTGCACAAAACGTGGGTTGTTTCGATTATTATTGGTTTTGAATTGAATGGGCCTTATACTCTTAGATTCCTTCCTCTTTCTTACTCGTTTACATAACAATAAGTTAAATCAAATGAGTGAAATAAATGTGTTTCTTGAAAATACTAAAGTCGGTGGTATCAGTGTTTATGTTAAGCACATAATTTTAAAAAGGATATAAAGAGAAGATGATTTATTTCGTATTAAAATTATTAAGAGCATATAGAAAAAACTATTCATACTCGTTCGTATTTTCGGAATAAAATGCTTTATTTTCGGAATATAATGCTATAAGGAATGGATGTGAGTAATTTATTTTATTGTTTTCAAAAACAATAAATTTTAATTCCATTTGTGTGGAATATTATTACGTATTTTCATGGTAATATGATGGGGTTGGCTTGGGTGTTGTGGGTAAAATGTTTACAAGAAAAATAACCTCAAGTTTTTAATCTTGAGCATATTGTGTTGTTTATGAGCAATTTTGCTATTGAGAAGTGAAGAATTTTTATTTTTAACAATTTTAGTTCTGAGGTTACGCGAGGGTACAAGGAAAACTTTCTTTTATTTTTAGTCTTATTGCTTTCAAGAGGGCAGCAAGTGACTATGCAAATAATTAAAACTAAATCAACATTATTTTTAATTAACATTACATAAACGGAAACCACTTCATTTTGAAAATTCTTCTTCTACCCATGTACAATTTTATTGGTTGTTTTCAAAAGCCTATGTAAAATTTCATAGTACGCGTTTCTACTTAAAAAACGCGACAGTTTAATGATAATCTTATAAATATTTTAATGCTAATGTGAAATTGAAATAATACTTGTTAAATGTCAAAGAAGCAGCAAGAAAAATAATATGAGGCATGCCATTTATAGTTTCTGGCATTAAAAATTAAAAAAAAAATCTTTAATATTTTTTTAACGTTGATTGCGTGAAAAACACCTGTGTATTTTTCAAAATGTATTTAAAACATCTTCTTACGTATTTTTAATTTATATACGCCTTCAGTGAAAACTTTTTATTTCCAAAAGGGATTTTTTAACTGAATTTCATTTAAGAGTTCGTATATGCATAAATGAATATTGTTTAATACATGCGTGTGTAAACAAGTGCAAAATCATATTATGCTTAACCTCTTAAGTGCATGTTTGTCGCATTTTCATTTTTTTGCAATATTCATTTTAATATTTAAGTATTTTTAGTAATTTCATAAAAATTGGAAAAAAGTACTTATTAATTTCACCTTGTTCGTCTGTCTGTGTGTCAGTTTACAAAACTTTTATACCCTTTGAGATAGAAAGCTGCGATATTTTATACATAAATGGATCTCTACTATAGAAATTTATTTCTGTAGAAGATTTTAAGTTATCTCCCCCTATCTAAAGGTTATAGTTCCTCAAATTCCTAAAAATGCCACTTATCTCATTGACTACAAAAGTAGCTACTAGTTTTTTCTACCGTGATACAGCATAAACAAACATTACGAAAAAAAAGGAAAAGGCCTTAAGGCGGAGAGAATTCATTTTCGTGGAAAATTGTAAAAGCCTCAATTTTAAATAGCTTTTCGACACTTATAATTAGTAAAATTTAAATTTGGGTCGCTTTACTTCCTAAACTATGCCAGCCTGTTCAAATTTCATTAAAAATGAAAATGAAATTAACTCAACTGTAAAACTTGACCGTAATGTTAACTGTTTTTTAATTTTTTTTTTTTGTTCATCCCAAATATATGCAATTGTTTGAAATATTTTGGCTTTTGACTGAAATTACATAATTTAAATAGCTCGCTAGTGGATTGTTTTTCGGAAAAAGTATTGTAAATTTTTCAAGGGAAAAGTGCTACTTTACAAACCATCGGTTTGATCCAAATTTATTTGTTATATAGCTTAATAATATTGCTGTTATACATGCAAGCGTTATTAAAAATCTCTGTAAATATACGAATATTTTAATATTATATATATATATTCCAGTTTAAGTGGGTTTTTAATAAAAAATTTAATTTTAATATGCAAGAGCTTATTGATAAAATGTTAAATATTCGGCATGTTTAAAACCATCGTTAAACTTAAAAAATAATTAATAAATTGTTATTCTATTCTTTGCTTAACGTCATACGCATAAATCTCAACAATGAGACTTTTTATTCACTAATCCGTTCCTTTAAACTCTTATCACAACAGTTACGCAAAATGTAACACATTTGTTAAATTTTCGATGTTGAAATAAGAAGTAGTTTAATTCATAGCTTTGCCTCCCATTTTCTTCATACTTTTATGCCTAATTGTATGTGACACATAAAAAATTAATATCGATGATTCCTAATAAGCTAGAGAATAAAATCAAAGGCGAAGGGAGAGATGAGAAGTAAAAAATACTGACATTGGCTCTTTTCTGGCCCTGTCTTTTCGGTTCGGACACATTTTTGGAGATCATATTTTGGAGATGATAGAAAAAAAATGCCTTAATATTTATGAAAAGCGTCCTTATGAGCTCTAAAATGTTTTTGGAAATCGATCTTCTGAGGCTCTGATACTCATTCCAAATGCTGTATTTTTTATTTTGTTTATGATTTTTCTTTCCTCATATTTGGAGTTTCTTACAAATAATTTGCATTACTGCAAATATTCTACTTTTTTCTTCATACGATCTTTCATATTAAAACGCATAAATGATAATATGAAATTTTTATATATTTAATAAAACTCTAGTCTATACGACTGCGATTGAAGTGAAAATTTAAATTCCTCTAAGAAAGAATTTCATTCTTATTACAAATTTTTTTTATTTACAAATAAAACACTTGAAAATAATACGAAATACACGCAAATAGCTCTTGAAAATACTTGTACAATTAAAAATTATAACAAAAACACTAATATAAAAGGGAGAGAGAGGGGGAGAGAAAAAAATGAATGCAAAATATGTTTGGCATATGAGCCATAAACATTTTTATCTAAATTGGAACGAACGTGTGAGAAATGCGCTCTTCATTTATTCCATTATTAACAACTTTATTCATGTTCGTATTTGTTTCCTGTTAGGGAATGATGCAATGCATTAAGAGAAAAATATTTGAAATTTTTATATTTTACTCTCCGCTCTTTTAAAAAAAAGGGAGGGGGGCGGTGAGAGAATATTTTTTATTACGTACTTAAATGGTATACTAAAAATTTAATATGTTTTTTTCCATTTTATCATAATTTTTTTTATAATATAGGAAATTATTTATTTAAAATAAAATGTTTTTGTTTTATACAAGGATATTTGTGTTTCAAATGGAATATATACATTTAAGGTATTGTGAGGATTTATCATATTTTTAAATGCATTTCATTTACATAATATTTATGAGTTGAAAAATGAATAAATGCATACAAATGTGAGATTTAATTCACGATTATTATATTATTAATTATTATAACTGCTTGTATAACAGTTGCAAGAAAATTTTTCATCGTAAAAATGAAATAGAATTTCGATAATGTTTATAATATTTTTAAATTACGTGTTGAAATGAATTTGAACTCCACAAGTAGTGTTTGAAATATCTGTTAATATATTGCAAGCTAGGAAGTTCAATTTCAAAATTTTAGTTAAGTTTCAAACCATTTTCGCGTTTTTTTTCATTTTAATGCAATATTTTCGTATAAAATTAAATTTATTAAAATAACCCTCTTTTCGTTTTACTTCTGCAGTATTATTTCTCATGTATGATTATGTAACCAGCTATATCCAATGGTCCAAATAATTTGATTGTTCTTTATTTCTCCGAAAACCAATTATCTAAGTATTTGCTTTGATTTGACTAAAAATTTAGGACTTAATAATGTTTTATCTCTTACTATCCTTGTTATTTTTAAAAAAATGGAAATATAAAGATTTTCAAAGATTATCTATAAAAGCTGTGTGTTCAACGACAATCAAATAGGAATGACATAAGACCAATACATCTAATCATTATGATTACTTTAGAAAGCGTTGTGAAAAACAAATTTGCCGATAATTTCTTTGTATTTTTGAGTTGAGTTATGGTAAAGGGGTTTGAGGGGTAAAAGGGTAAAGGAAAAATCAAATTTTCCTAGACTCTTCCCTTCGTTATTCATCTGTTCTAAAGTTTTATGAGGCAATTTTCTTAATTTCATCAATTCTGTACTTTATTATACTCTGCACTTCGTGAAGGGTATATTCACTTTGGTATGGAGTTTGCAACAACTCGAAGGAGGCGTCTTCGGTATGGACATATATATAATATATTCTTGCTCAGCCTAAAACTCTGCGTCAATTTAGACATGTCCGTTCGTCCGTCCGATCGTATGATAACTCAGAAACGAATAAAGCAATCGACACCAAGTTGCTTCTTTTGTGCCAACGACGGCTACTATTGTAATTGGACCAATTCGGACAACGGGTTCGGGTAGCTACCATATGACTCAAAGAGGTTTTTTTTTAATATTTCAAAAAGTAATATAGATATTAATTTCAAATTTTGCAAAGATGTGTCCAATTACACTTCACATATATTCTAAATATATTTTAATGAAATGGCTGCATTGGTTCGGGTAGCTGCCGTACAACTCCGAAAGTTATTTTTAAATATTTGGAAAAATAATAAAGTTAGATTCATGAAACTCGGCCGTCATGTGCCACTTATAGTTTAGACATAATATTCGTGAAGTTTCTATCGAGTGGTTTGACAGGTTCCAGTAATTCCATTTAGCAATCAAAATATTTCAGATTGTCAAAGTGCAGTATATTATTCAGTCGGTTTATACCGACATAAACGTTTTTACTTGTTTAAATTTTATTAGAAAAATCTCTTCACGGCGGTATCAAAATTTATTCAGGATTTTTTCATAAAATTTCTTATATGGGTCAGTCAATAAACATAAAAAATTTGTTATCTTATTTATTCATAGTAACTATAGAAACAAAAATAACTGTAAAAGCATTAATTTACAAAGTACTTAGTTAGAAAATATAAAATAAAAGTACAGGAAAACAAAATGGCAATAAATCATAAAAATTAATGAAATATTTATAGAATAGAATAACATTATTAACCGTTAATAAGGATATATGGGAGTGCACCTATTTAATTTACTAAATAAAAGCTCTCCGGACAATTTATAAATTCATTTTGAGTAGAACGATACTAAAAGAAAATGTTTTATTATTAGTTGTTATTCAATTAATAAAAATAAAATCAATAAAAAAAAGGATATTGAATTGTAAAATAATCCTGATGAAAAAAACAACTCCTTAACAGCAAATAAATTTCACATTCATTGCAGAATTATTTTTTATTTGAAAAAGGGATCCGTTTTTCCTATACCTACTATTATATTGTCCTAGTTATGCATCTATTGTAAAAAAATAAAAATTTTAATTGCACACACAGTCTTTTTATTTTTATGTCTTTTAATTATAAATATAGGATGGGCTTTATTTTTTTTCCTCTATCTATTTTATAGTGTTCAAAACACCTACTTCCGACCATTGTGTGTACAAAAGTTAGTTATTTTCGAATAATTTTCAAAGCTTAATTTACTTTTTATACATAAATTTTTAAAATAATTTCGAAAGGGTTTCAATAATAATATGGAAATTGTGTGTTTTGAATAAAAAGGATAAAGAGAAAAAAAAAATAATTTAAAAAATTTTCTGCTTGTACCCTTTAAAAGTTTTCTATACGTTTCAAATAAAAGTTATTTTTACATTTTTATGAGATTTCTAAACTATTTTCGAATTTTTTTGTGCGGACAAAAGTTTATTATATTTGGTGTACTCTGAATACTATAGGAGTATTCTTCGAATAATAAATTGGGGCTAATTCCAATGGTTTTTAAAATAGGACATTTGCATTGAATATGTTAAACCTTTTTTTTTTCTTATTGCATACATCTAGGCGGAAAACAAATTTAAACATGCATTGATTATGGAATTGAATGGAATTAGTAAATTCTGTTAGTTAAAATTATAATAATATTTTCTGATATGAAGATATTGACCGTTTGTGTTTCCAGGAGCTCGGTAAAGCTTATAATTTAAAAAAATTTAGATGCCTAATTTTGTGAGTTGATAATTCGAGAAGGGAAGGATATAAATATTTGAAAATCGTTAAAATTATGAACATTCACAGTTTGTTCGTTAATTGATGAAAATTATGTCAAATTTAGAAAAGAAAACTCATTGCAGATAACCATTACTTTCAGTCCAACCACGATTTTGTGATAGTTACCTTTGCCAAGATTATCTAAATTTTTTCATACAACTGCAGAACAGATGGATAACGTAATCAAAGAAACGAGTTAAAGGCAGGAAAATTAAAAAAATTATCTCTTAGAACTGGACTCGAACCAGTGACGTACCGCTTTCTACTTTCCAACCGAGCTACAGAGCTTTATACCGCAATCCACACAATTACCAAATATTTTTTATATTACTCTAAAAAACTATAAGTTTCCAAATAGCAATTTGCTTAAAATGTTTTCTCGTGAATTATGAAAATAAACAGTCATAATTTTTAAGTAATGGGTAGAAGGGGGCTGGAATATTAAATTTTAAGCCGGTTTTTTAATTTTGTATGATTATTTTAAATGAAAAACTTTTATTTTTTTCTTAAATATTTCAAAACTATTTTTTAATAAATTAAAAATTATTAAAAATAAACTTGGAGTTTATGACAAATATTTTCAAAAAATTTCCACCATTTTGAATAAATTTTTAAAAAATAAAAACTTTTTAATAAAAACCTTAATAAAAAGATATTTTTTTTTGTTATTTTTCTATTAGGTGGCCATAAATGCCGTGAAGAATGGCCAACATCATGGAAACAACCATATGAGAAAATTTTTAATATTTATTTGGACATAATATTATTAATAATACCAGTTTTAGTATTAACATTAACATACTCTTTAATATCAAGGACATTATGGCATGGTATGAGAGCTGAAAAAGCACCGAAAGGAACACAATCGAGTAAGAATTTTTCATATAAAATATTTAATTTTATATTTTATTAGAAATTTACGCACAACCACATCCCTAATACATGTTAATTATGCAAAAATGTGAAAAATGGAGTCATGTTAAATGGAAAATAGAAAATTTTGTTTTTAAATATTTTCTAAACTTTATGAATAATTCCAATAGTTTATTCGAAATTTTTTAAAATATTTAAAAAAAAAATTAATTATTCAAAAGTGAACATTGGTTGTGGCAAAAAATATTTTCACATAATGTTAGAGAAAACTTACGGTAAAAGATTTTTTTTTAAAAACTTTAACTATTTTAGTGGTTGTGACGTGGTTCTGGTTCTTGGACAATAGTATTTAAAGTTTTAAAAATAATTTATGAGTAAAATTGAATTTCTGAAAGTGAGAATTATATTTTATTAAGGCGATCACTTATTGCATACTTTTAGGTCGAATTTGTCGATTTAGCAAGTTAGTCTAAATAACCAATAATATTCCTTTGCCATTTCATGGTAGAAGAAAAAAATTATGATATTTCTGCCTTTATGGAATGTCAAAATTCTTAGCGGCTTCAATCGCATTAGCTGACAAAAATGCGATCTTTAAGAATTGCAATATTTATAACTTTTAGTGGCGGGGAATTAGGTAAAAATTTTTTTAGAGAAAAATTTTCCGGTATCTCTTCTGCATCTTCTTTTTTGTACAAAATTGCGGGTTTCTATCTTTTACAGTGTAGGAGTCATATAAATACTACTACTTACTAATATGAAAAGCATGGATAGAGCAAAGCTAATAACCATAATTTTCTATCAATTATATTGGAAGCGTACTTAAAAGAGCTGTTGAATAACTATCAAAATAACATATCTATTAACATGTAATTTTAAAGATTAAACTTTGATTTTTATATTTGCCATAGTATCAGTTGCAGCGGGATGTAATTTGTTATTGCAGAGAAACTGATTAAATCATAAAAATATGAATTATTGATATAAGTCTTGAATTTATATCCGAAGGGAGCATATAAATTCCTATTTGCTGTACAGTTGGCATCTCTTGCATTATTTATGCAAGTTCCTTCAACTGAACAAAATTCTTTGAACAATTTTAATAAAACTCTCTATGCAATTTTTCCATATTATTCTAATTGTATAATAATATTTTATTTAATTATTTATAAGTGTTATATTTTCAATTATTTCATTTACATATGTTCAGCGGACAATTTAATGGAAGTTTTCATAAATAAAAATGGTTCACCAAGTAATCGAAGTTTTGTTTCATATCGTACAGCATCGAAGGATAATTTAAATTTAGTTGGAAATTTACATCAATTTAATGGCAACAATAGTTTTATGCAAAATCCAATGATAATCAAAGAATTTTCATATTCAACGAGACGCAAACATGGTTTAAGGAGGTGAGTTAGTACAAAATAAAATTTGCACTATACTTTGGCCTCATTCGAATGGAATTATTAATAAAATTTATATTGAAAAAATCATAGAAAAGATTTAAATAGCCAAATGACTTATTTTACTTAGTATTTCTTCAAATATTAAATTTCAGGCGAAAAATATTCTCATCTCCTCGTGTATCCTAAATTTCATTTCAATATTAAAGGATGTGTGCTTCATAAAAATCATTTACGTTATTTGAATTTTTGTTTGAAGTAGATAAGGAAATTTAAAAACATGAAAATTATTTGAAGACTGCGAAATTCAATGTAAAAATAAAAGTAAAAAAATAAATTGGACCTTAAAATTTTATTGAAGGTTACCTAAACCCATACTTTAAACGTAAATTTTCTTTTTGAATTTATGTCTTTGACCCATTTCAGTATTTTTTATTTATTTATTAAGGTAAGGAGATTTGCTTTTGTGAATCACATACAAAATTATATAAGATGAATTGCTTCAGGATTGGTTTCTTTTCAAAAATTTATATTCATAGAATTTTTCAGGCTCATGTTATTTAAAAATTTCTTAAATTTCTACTTGAATGGATTTAAAAAGAATAATTACATAATTTAATTCAATATTTTTATTTTTAATACTAGAAACCATTTTTAAAATTCTACTAGAAAATTATTATAAAAAAAATATATGCTGAATTATTAAAGTATTTGAATTATAGATCTTGCCAAGGTCAAGTAAGGAATTCATACTAGAATTTTAGTTAAAATTCTAAATAAATAGGACAAAAAATTTAGTTTAGATATGACCTACGAGCGAGAGCCGTTTAATATTCTAATGGGTACATCAAGATTTGAAATTTGACGCCGAAAGAATCACTGCAATTTCCTGAAATAATTTTAATAAAAAATTGATTTTATCAAATAGGTTACGTTTTATAATAATTGAATTTATTGCTGAAAGGATAATTTGAGCTACCCTACAAATCCTCAGTTTCATCTCAGTTAAATTCCGTTTAAATTCAAAGAGTCGATTTTGGGATACCCAAGTACCCTAATGCCCCTTTCAACTTCATTTCAGATCAATTATTTTCCAAATTAGTTAATGCAGTCTTTAGAGGGTTAACATTATTTTTGTTTGTTCAATTAAAAATTCAAATTCTAAAAAATGTTATCATAATTTTAATCTTATATTTTATATTTTCCAGGACAAACATCGAAAAGAGTTTACAAAATAAAAAACGTGTGATAAAAATGTTATTTATGGTAGTATTAGAATTTTTTTTATGTTGGACACCATTATATGTTATAAATACAATTGCATTATTTAGTCCTGATCTAATATATTCATCAATTGGTTATGCTGGTATATCATTTTTTCAATTATTAGCATATTCATCATCATGTTGTAATCCAATAACATATTGTTTTATGAATCGCGGTTTTCGGAAAGCATTTCTTAATTTATTTCGGTGTTTCAAGAGATTTCGCTCGCCAAAAAGAAAAATCAGTATTGGAGGAGGTGGAACTCAAGAGACTGACCTCGAAATAAGCCGTTTACAATGCCAACGTTTATGTACAGATTCAACAATATCATATTGACAGGGTGATAGTATATTATAGAATATATATTTAAATGATATATATTTATGATATTTATTCATTCAATATTAATTACATATACACATACTTAAATTATTAAAAAAATTAATAAAATTATTCTATAAAATATTATGTAAAATAATTGAAAATTTATTAAATAGATTTTAGAATTCCATATATATATTATATTGTTAAATAAATTACGTACATACTGCATATATTTATATAATGTTAGAATATTTAATTAATTTTAATTTATTAATTTTAATTTTAATTTTGAAATACAATGCATAATAAGTTAGAATAGGTGATTGAATCAGAAATTTACCTATATACATTATAGATTTTTATATTATTATTCCTACATCTTTCATTCACGCAGCTTGTATTGAAAAAATTTATATACGTAGATGATTTTCTGCTACAACATATACTGTGTACTCTTAGAAGTTTAGAAATTTATAAATTCAAAATTTCATGATAAAATCTCAAAATTTAATTGAAATTTGGTTTGCATATTCAATTCACATACATATTGTACAATAATAATACCAATGGCAAACAAAAAAGAAATTGAAAATTCCTGAGATGAAAAAAAAAAATTTAAAAACACGTACATTTTCTACATACGAAGTATAGGGGAGAGTGGATAATATGTGGCACTGTAATTTTTGATTCGTTGCACTTACTTCTATTTTAATTCAGAAAATTGGAAAAAAATATTTTGTATTTTGTACTGTTTTCTTCGAGACAGACCCTTCTTGCTTTTTTATTATTTAGTTTTAGAATTTTGTTATTCCAAATTAAAATCGAAAAATGGTACTATGGTGAAAATCGAAGAATGGTTTTCTGAAATCTTTAAAATTTCTATTTATTGTGAACGTTTAGAAAATTTTCGTTTACCGAATGCGGCGTCTCATATTTTCATTAACCAAAATCTTTTTTCGAACTAAATCAGGGTGCTCAGTATGCCCACTCTCCCCTATAATTCATGAATATATTTTTATATTCAGGAATTTCTTTTATTTTAAAATTCCGTAAAGTATCAATCGTGTATAACAATTTCGCTTTAATAATATTCAAAAATTTCAAACAAGAGTACCAAGAGAATAGAATATTTGATGTTATACTTTAGATTTTGTAAAAAAAAAAAAATTTCTCAATCAAAAAGTCTATTAATATTCTTAACTGATTCTTTTGGGATTTCCAATCCAAATTTAATCCAAATTTGAATTAAACAAATTTTGAGAGTTGGACAGCATTTTGGTAATATTTTTTTTTTAAAATTTTCATAGGTACAGATTATTCCAGCCAGAGTATGAGTATATATCAAAATGTGAATGTGTGTTTAGGGTTTTAAAAATGCATATAGAGAGTTTTAGGAATTTGCATATTATGCAACTTTAAAATATTTTAAAATTTTTTTAATATTATTTATGAAAATGTGAAAATTATAATATTTTTTTTAAGTGGAAATTATAAAATGTTTAAATTTAGTTTAGCTATATGAAAAAAATTATAATGAGCATATAAAAAAGGATTTGTTAATATTAAATATGTGAATAAATTTTAAAATATGAGAATATTAATGATGAAAAAAAAAAATTGAAATTATGAAAGAATTCACAAAAAAAAAATTGAATAAAGAATTAAACGCTTTAAATGAAAAAAATAAATTTTCCAAAAACTTTGTAGCATGCAATAATATTGTTGCATGATATAATAAAATATAATATTATAATATGATGTGGTCATAATTTCAGTATTGTAGAATAGAAGTAGAAATAGAAGGAAATTAAAAATTTTATAGATCTATTATTTACATACATATATAGCTACTATATATTTATAAGTATATAAATAAATATTTTTTTTGTGATTTTAAATATTCCTTTAAGGCTTTGTATATAAAATTTGTTTTTTTGTTAATGAAATAAATCGTCCAAATATTTAAGAATGATAAATTATGTGATTATTAAAAAAAAGAAAGTGAAATATAATTAGTAATTTTAAATTTTAAAATATTATTTACTAAATATAATTTGAATTAAATGTGATTAAATTTTAATTTTAACAATTAAATTTATTGTTTTGTATAATGAAACAGGCACGTGTAAATTGGGAATTGAAAGTGTTAGAATTTAATGAAATTTTGTATAAGTAATAAATGATCACAGCCGTTCATTCGAGGTTGTGTTTTTATAATAATGAGAAAAGTTACAAATTTTTAATTTAAAGTTATTATTGTTAGCTAGGAAACGTGAAGAAAATAGAAATTGCTGATTTGATTTCACTTGCAAATTCCCACTTAATTTTGTTAAAGAGGTGTAGTTGGGGAAATTACTATATGATTAAGGTACTGTGCAAATGAGTGCAATGTAAAATTTTGAAAATTCAAGTAGCAAATAAGACTTTAGTAAATTACTGTATTTAACCAACTCAATCATGATTTAAAATTAAATTTTAATTTCGCAGACAAAATGATAAGCAAGACGTTAATAACAGGACATTGTATCAGATACCCAGAATTTTCTGAAAATTTAAATTTTTCCAATATATTATAATTATTCCCAATATAATTTATTATTTACAAGTAAATTTCATAATCAGTATAAGTTAATTTCTATTGTACAATATTTATTTAATTCGTATAACAATAATTTCATTATTCTTGTATTATATAAAAATCAAATTAAAATAGAAAATATTATGTCAGTTTATTTTTCCCAATTATAAAAATAATTAAGTGAATTTTAATTTAATTGTGTACACAATATTAAAATTGTTAAAATAAATTATGTGAATACAAATTGTATTATAATGTTATTGCTCAAAATATTTTGCAAATTAATTAAAAATAATTGTTGGTTGCTAATTGGAATGATCAACTGATATTAACTCACATAATTACATTTAGTCAACGCGTATAAAATTCCATCTTAAAATCGCATAGTGTTTGATATTTTTGATGAATTTTATTTTATATTTTATTTCGTCCCACCAAGTTATGCCTCAGTTTTATGGGCTCATTAAATAGAATATATTAATTTTTACATTTCATATTATAAATTCATTACAGTTTAAAGCTTAAATTTTAAGAAATATTGCTGCAATTCATAATTTTTTCAAAAATTCGTCTAATTTATTACTCAAAAGCTGTTGCACAGTAGTCACTCATCACAGTAGCTGTTGCACAGTGGTCAAATATGTCATTATTACTCTCAAACATCTATGTATAATGCAATAGACGCACAATTTCATTTTATAAAATATCAATTTTATGAAATCAAATATTAAGCACATAAGCAAACACAATGAATGAAAGGAAATTGTTTTAGTCAAAATAATTTAAAAAAAAAATTATTTTATTTGTTGCGGTGCTTGAATTATTTATTAAAAAATAGATCAATAATATAAAAATATAAAAAATAAATTTTGTATAATTTCCGCAACAGTTTCTTTATTATTGAATCACTTAATTATTTAATTTAAATACAAAAATATTTTTTATTTCTATATGGAAAATCGAAGAACAGGTGTAAAAATTAAATAATGTAAAATAAATAATTATTTTGTATAATAATTAATTGTGTATAATTTTAATGTTTGCATAATTTGAAAGTGTCGAAATCAATTATACCACAATTAAATAAAAAATATGGAAATGAACAAAAATTTAAAAAATTATAAGAGACATTCGGATGTTTTCACTCAATATTTAAAAAAAAATATTTTGTTTTAATTTTAAAATACAATTATTTCTGTTAAATTTGGCAGCACCCGCCAACAAAAAAATCTAGTAGAAAATTTTATAATTACTTGAGTACACTTAAGTTACACATAGTTTGCTTCCCTATAGTAATCATGTTACCTATCACATACTAGTCATCCCAAATGCAAATTCCCTATTCTCTCAGAAAAAAAAAGAGCTGATGCAAATTTAAAGTACTTTACCCTATAATATTTTAATGTGTAAGAATTGAAACTAGGTTATTTTGGGTCAAGCACAAAAATTTACGCGGCCTTTTCAGTCATGCAATTTTTTATTTAATTTGAATTTTTACTTGCAAAAACAAGTCATAGTAGTTGCATCTAAAACTATATTTTGACTTGAATTAAATTTTTTATGATTTGTAAAGATTTCCAAGACGACATCAAATTCCTCCTTAAATAATGAAAGTCATTAATCTGACTACATAAATATTAAGGACTGTGTAAACAATTAATGGAATTAAAAAAAAAGCAATAATTAAAAATAAAAAAAAAATTGGAATCCAAAACCCCAAAATTTTAACATAATTGCTCCCCCCAAAACAACGCCAATTAGCGATTTTAAAATGACAGAATCCATTTGATATTAAATACAAAATCCATTTCAATTCAATTTCTATTTAAAAATATTAAATCATAAAATTTTTGTAATTAAAATAATTAAATTGGAATTACTTCATTTCCAAATTAAATAAAAAACAAAATCAAAAATAACGGTATATGTAGGTTATTTACGATATTTTTTATTAAATTATTATCACTTTTTCACCTGATTAAACATTGTAATTGAATTTAATCTCATCTCCGCCTACATTTCATTCCAAAAATAATAATATTGACATTATTATTATAAAAACACTAATTATTTCATTATAGTAATTAATGATGCATAATGGTATTGATTGCAAAAAAAATTTAAAATAATATTTTATTGAATAATATTGCAATTAAATTAATTTTAATACTTTTTAATTATAATATCGAATGTCATTATACAAAACTGAATAGGAGAGGTGAAATACTCGAGTTTTCATTTAGTAATTATTTGTATGATTTATTGAGTTTATATTATATAATGCAGGTGGGGTTAGTATAGTGTAATATCGGAAAATTTTATTGATTTTTTTTTAAATAATTATTAAATTAATATTAAAAGTGGGAATTATGCAATAAATATACCATATTTGTTTTATGACATTAATGGTAGCTATAGAAATTCACAAAGAAATGCTTGGACTCTTAAAATCACATTTGCTATTGTTATTTTTTTTAAGAATTTGACTTCTCATTTACATTTCATATATCATTGATATTTGTATAGTAGATACGCATATTTTGATGTTAACACAGAATTGTGGACATGTTACTCCAAATAAGCAAGGATTTTAGGGAATTTAGTTGTAGAGAAAAGCCATTTTTGGAAAATTTTTAAATTTGTAGACACGTTTAATATTCATTTTGAAAAGAAAGTAAATTTTTAGGCGGAACGGCACTATAGAAAGTAAATTTAATAGCCACTGATATTTTTTTTAGTTATAAGGAAAAAAAAATATTAACCAGAGAAATTCGATCTACATTATGGAAAGAACATGCTACATTATACTTTTTGTTTGCCTCTATGGATTTTATTACTCTGCCTCAAAAGTACCACCGAGTCTTGAACACTTTGTTCATTTATTAAATTAAATTATAATATAACAGATATTAATTGAGTATATAACAGCTCTGTTTATAATTTTTAAAATCATTAACACAATTTAAGGTACCGCAATCTTCTTTACACCTACTTACATAATCAAAAATTACAAAATCAAATTTTTTACTGATTAAATTCAAATATTTTCCAATTAAAATTTTAATAATTTATAATAATAAATCCCTTATAATTTACAGGTTATCGCAAATAATTTAATTTGTATTGTGAATATTTTTATATTATACAAATATTTTAAATATTAAAAATAATTAAAATGGCCACCCTTTACTCATTATTTGATTGTCTAATTGAGCAGAAAATTTTATAAAATTTGTTTTTTGTTTAAAATTAATTTTTCATATTTTTCTTACTCATTAAATTTAATTGTGTAAATCCTAAATTTAATTAAATTAGGCTTATAAAATATTAAACTATTATACTAATATTATGTGTATTGATTTGATCATCGAATTTTACGGTTTCGAGTATTCAATGATTATTAAATAAATCTACTTGTACTGTTCACAAAAAAAAAAAAATCAGAAGAGAAGAGAACAGTTTTCCATTCAAAAGTATTTTAAAAATAATTTCAAAATAATCAAAAATTATTCATTAAAATTAAAAAAAAAAAATTTAAAATTATAATAAAAACAAAAACATTGTTTCATTATTTACTCTAATTGTATATAAAATTACTTATATATTATATAAAGATTTATACATGCTTACTATGAGAACAAAATAAAAGAAAAAAATCTCCCAGATTAAAAACAAAAAAAAAAAATAATTTTAAAATTCCTGAAAATGTGATGATTTTTTAGAAAATAAGAGAAAATTTAAAAATTATATAAAGAAGATGAAATAAAAATGAAATAAAAATTATTACTTACTATACTAAATTTATTATGTAAAAATATTAAATTTAAATTAAAAAAAAAAATATTACAAAAAAGAAAAAAATTATTCATTATAATCGAAAAATATTTTTAAAAGAAATTTAATAAAAAATTTCTATAATTTTTATTTTGGAATCTTCAAATTCAAAAAATAAAATAAATTAGAAAATCAACTTTATTAATTAATAAGAAATTTTTTTGGTTTTAAGCATAAATTTTTAACTTCAATGGGTTTCCGCACGGAAAATTAAAAAGTGATATACGTCCCACTTATTTCGATATTCGTTCGGAATTTTTCGTGCGAATGAAAAAAACATTACGAATTCCGAAGTTTTCTTATTTGTTTTTAAACAAATTACCGTAATGCATGTATTGATGAAGTGTCAATAATAAATATTTGATCAGATGTAGCCATTTTGTCACGACATTATTCATTAGTATAAAATGAAAACATTTATAAAAGGCAAAGACAAGCCAAAGAAAACGTCAAATTTGTTAACTGCAGTTTCTTAGAAATTGTTAAAATTTGAATTTTTTGAATCAAAAATACGAAATGTAAAATTTTTCTGCAAATGACTTACCGTACGGATGTCGGAATGAATAGTAGATTGTAGATCTCAAGGGAACCGAGTGAAACAGGAATAACCCCCCGAGCCACCACAGTCATTCCAGACTTATTATAGCCTCCTCACGCTCCCACATATAATAACGTCGTCCCAACTATAAGGTCGTTGATATCCCTAAGGGAGTTGAACAGCGGTTCCCGAATGGTTAGAAACCCATGTCCAAGACAATTATGGCGCCGAACAGCCAGTGCCGGACAGTCGTAAAGGATGTGCACGGAGGTCTTGTCACCGCCCCCACAAAAATAGTAAGAATAATTACGTTGTAAATCGGATGAGGGTCTTAACCAATCAGTATTACTTAAAAATTAATAAAACAAAATTGCAGGACAAACTGCCAATAGAAATATTTCATTTTCATTAACAAATTGAAAGAAAAGAAAAAACTGTTGTAATTTTGGCAATTCTATTTTTTTGTAAAGATTTTAATTCATGTTTTTGTAAAGTTTGACAGAGTGAAAGTTAAAACTGTTATAATTTATTAGATTTCTCTTTCGATGAGATTTCGGATTGATATAGTCATAATTATTTTCGATCATTATTCTGGCTAACAAATTTTAATAGTTACACTTATGTATGTCTAATTATAAAACATTTCATTTTTCTTATATAAAAATAAAGATAATTTTAACTGAAATTTGTTTTTTTTTATATGGAATATTGTACTTTGGCTTCCTCCTACTAAGAGAAATAAAATTTCATTTTATAAGTTGTACCGTTTTTATTATGAAAAATTGCTCATAATCTTCTCTTATGTATGGGCGATTAAAATGTTTCTTGGAAAAGCAGTATAATATTCTAAAAAGTTATTTGTTAGTTATACAGAGTATTAACTAATGTTTTCTTGTATGTGAATTTCTTTTTAATTACTACTCTCAAATTCGGTAGATGGTGCTAGCACATTTACTTATTTTATTACTCATTAAAACTGTTTTCTTCTCTTTAAGCATAAAGAGGCAACACTGTTATTTATTGTTCACAATATTTGTTTGACCTAGTTCATAAACATGAAAAAGAATTATGTCGTAAAATTATAAAAGAGAATAAAATATAAAAATTAATGAATGAGTTAAGTAGGAAAATTATTTTGTTTTTTATATTTTCTCTCTCCATTATGCAAACATCAAAATTATTCTCATAATGACGAAGAGTTTTTTTTATCCTTTTAAAGTATTGAATAATTTTGGATTTCTCAAGTATTTTTAGATTTTAAAGATTGCGGTATATTACTCGTCGCGTTTAAGTTAACAGGCGGCGTTGTTCACAGAATATTTTGTAAAATTTTGATTTTGAACACGCGTTTATACAAACTATGTTTTTTTTTTACAATATTTGCAATATTTTCGAATTTAAAAATTAAATTATTAATTTTACTGTACCGACATGTTGAATTAAGTGGAGCCTAACTAATGTCTAATGATTCGAATTTGAAGAATATTGAAATTTTGCTTAAAACTCAAATAAAATTAATCATTAAAAAAAAACTATATAATTGTAGTTAAAAATTAAGATAAAAAAATTAAATTATATAAATACCATAAACATACTTACATAACTGTATTATAAGAATTTATGAATTGAAAATTAAAATTAAAACTTTAAAAAAAAAAAAAAAGCAAAAAAAAAAAAATTAAAAATTTTTTAAAAATGAAAATATTTTTTCTGTTTTTAAGTTTAAAATCTTTTGTATTTTTAATTATTCCTCTTTGAAAACTTTAATAAGAGAACAATGGGAAGAAAAAAAAAAGCTAATTTTAAAAATTTAAAAATTCCAAATTAATAGAAGACAAAATATGGAAAAATTAAAAAAAAAAAAAAAAAAATAAATGTTAAATAAAAAAAAATTTGAAAAAAACAAAATTTGTTTTCCTTACAAAATCGTTCATTTTTCATAATAAACCCGGGGAAAGGATTATTTTTACCTGTTACTGTAGTTACTACAAATTTATTCCTACAAAATTCTACAAAACTGGAAATTTTAGTTTAGAATTATTCAAGTAATTTGTTATGTTGAAATCGACATTGAAAAATCTTAAAAAATTTCTGCGAATTTTAGTGCTCCGCCGAAAGTATTCACGATAAGAGTCTTAGTTTAAAATAATAAAATGGGGTCAAACAAATGTTTTGTTATATAGCACTTTTTCCTTCAAGAAATCAAAATACAGCTTTTAAAAACAATCGATGTACCACGGTATTACATTAATAAAATCACTGTCATTTTTATACGAATATTTTATAAAAAATTGCATACTTTTAGGATGAACAATATTTAAAAGAGGTATTTGAAAGAGATATTGAAAAAATGCTCGATTTTAAGTGTTAACTGCGTGAATTAAGAAAAATAATTATATTTTTTTTAATGGTATGGCATTTATTAATAAAAAATGTGACCCAATTACTTTTTAGGAAATGCTGTGATTTTTGAATTTTTCTTTAAAATGTAAGAATAATTTGAATAAAAGTCAAATTTCAAGTCAATAACGAAAATTCGATTTTTTGAGAAAAATATTAATTTAAGCTTTAATAAATTGATTTTAGTTGCAGCAATTAGGTGCCGCTTCAATAAACGCCGGTAAGTATGCATTATGCAAATTAAAAAATTTAATTTTCAATTACCAAATTAATTTTTTGAAAATGTTGTCGGATTTTGAATTTTTAACTTGACTCATTTTGTAATTGTCTAAATATAGAATTCAAAATATACCATAGAGGTTCTAATTTAGAAAATTAGGTAAGTTTTTTTTTTCATATTTTTCAGGAAAATTTTGCGCACACTTTAATTTTAATTAAAAATTTTGATAACGCCTGTTTCATTCGAATATTATGTAAGTTTCTATGGGAAGCCCTCACATGTTACAAAGGTATATGATTTTATTAAAAAAATATTTTTAGAAGCATTTTGTGATGAGTTCAGTAATATTTTTCCAAATGGTGTTTAACTTGATCAAGTTTGATTATAGTTGAAATTTTCTTTTTCATAAAATTATTAAAGTTTTTTGGGTCTATGCGCGTGTTGTGTACCATTTTTAATTTTTATTTAATTTTTATATTTACTACACATACATAACATTTATTATACAAGCATGTGAATAATAAAATGGAAAGGACGAAACACAGCACAAATGGTTGGGTGTAATTTTTTTGCTCATTTGTTTTTTTTTTGTTTGGTAATAAAAGAGAAAAATTTTAACTTTAATATTATTTTTGTTTTCTTTTTTCTGTTTAGATTAACTTCCATAATGTTAAAAATAAGAAAATGAAAATTTTTAGAAAAAGGATTTTATAGTATGAAATGTTGATAAAAAATTTTTGTGGATAACCACAAAACTGTAAGCATTAAGAGCAATAAAATTGTGGAAAAAAAAAACTTTTTTTTTATTTTCCTTGAATTGCGATAATGAAATTCTTTAGTGGCATATTTTTTTTTTGGAATTTTTAGATCTAGCGCAAATATTTTTAATGTAGCGGTTACCAAAATAAGAATAATATTGTTATGTAATTGTAAGTATATGCTTGTTTGTATATTGAACGAAAACTGGAGGTACATTGTTAAAAATAGGGTATTCAATGCTATTTAAATAAATCTAATATGATGGTGCCCTATTGTCAAGACACAACAAAATCAGCTTTAAAAATATAGGTAAGCCTTACAATTTATTATAAGACATAGACTGTTTTCAGATTTTTAATAATAAAACAAGTCATTATAATAATTTTGCATTTCAGTCATTTAGTCATTAAATTAGAAAATTATCAGATCATTGCTATATACAGAATTTCGGAAAAGTTTTAGACTTTGAAAATTTAATCATCATTCAATTGTGCTTTTCAAATTAATCACAAAAAAAGTGAAGGATTCTACCAATTGAAATTATTTTTCAACATGAATTTTGTGTTTTAATTTTATACTACTTTTGAACACCCTGTAGCAAAAATATGTATTTAAAAATGAATTGACTTTTGAAAGTTTGAAGCCATATATTAACTGCAGTGGTTTGGAAAAGTTTTGAAAGAACATAAAAGCTGTGGTGTAAACAGAAAATTATTGAAGAATTTTATTTTGGATATTTAGATTTTTTTAAGGATATTAAAAGACTATAAATGCATTAATACTAAAAGGAGAAGCTATAAAAGGTATCGGAACTGAAAATATTTCAAGTTAATAATAATTATTTTTTGGCTTTTAATTTTAGTAATTTTAGCAAATTTTGTTATTCTACTCTACAGATATCGGGTATTTTGAACTCATTTTAAAAATATGTGTTTCATTAAGAAATGTAGCTAGACTTCATCTATGTTCCCGGAAGAATTTTCCTTTTTGTTAATGATAAATAATGAGCCGGGAAATTCTTGCTCAATACCAAATTTTGAGACAAGCTGTAGTTATTAATAAAATTCGCAAAAACTAGCTTAGTATTATGGTTCTCCGTATGTCGTTACTTCTTAATTCTTTGTGATAGCTGCCATATAACTGGAATTCTAAAAAATCTTAAAAATTATTCTAGCTACAATACTAAATTTATGCATAAATCAAATCGTTTTTGCAAAGAAAATATTCACGAACAAATTATTGAATCATGAAATTCTTACAACAGCTTATTCACTCAGATATCTCACAGGAAACACTATGAACATCTAGTAATCGACGCTTTTCAAGTTGAAAAATTTAAATAATCAAACAATGTGGTTTCATATTTCTAATTTTAAATGGAAAAATTGATTTCCTCGTCATTCTTATCACTGATTCTTAGGTACACAATATATACATCTACATACACAAATAATACAAATTTCTCCCCATAAAAATTATTAAGCTTAAATTACTATGTGCTTATCACTATGCTTACACATATGATTAGGATTTTATTTAAATTTATTTTGAATGTTATCTCTATGGAACCAGATTTTCGTACAAAAATATTTTAATTTAAACAAATATGAGGAAATTATTTTAAAGTTACTTAGTAATTAAAAAGTTTAAATTTAAAGTAAAAATTCTAATTCAAAATAATTAAAAATTATTTTGAATAAATTCAGGATTGGGTGTTGTATTTGAAATTTACGTGGATTTTGTTTTCGTCCTAGGAATTTCATATGAACTTAAAAGCATATTTTCACAATCAAATTAAATGAATCTTTTCCATATGAGTTCACTATAAATATTTCTATAGGAATCCCGTTAAATAATCCATAAATCAAGTTTTTTTTTTAGTTTTTATGTAGTGGGTAACAAATTCTCTCCTTAGCGACTAATAAGCATCTAATGGTTATAATCTTAACGGATATGAATTTAATTTCCTGTTATATGTACGTGGTCGTACCCAAATGGTTTAAATGTGCACGGGAGTCAACATTTGAAATTAATTTTTTCATTTTTAATTATACATGCTTAACATATGAAATATTTACCCATCATATAAAATTAAAAAAAAAATATTTTTTTAAATTCTAAAGCAAAACGATTAATTATTTTTTAAGCGTACTAGCTAATAGGATTTTCAAAAATTTCATTTATTTTTAAATATAATTTAAAAATTTTTTAATAATTTCTCAGCTTTCATGCAATTTTTTTTTTTTTCGAAAATTTACGAAAATATATTTTTTTTTTTTTTTTTAAGCGTTTTTATGAATCTGGAATATTAATCCTTAAATTCAATTTTCTAGAAATTCTATTAAAAAATTTTGAATCAAAATACTGTGTTTGTAATGGCACATACGGCAGGTCATAGTACGGCAGTGGTTTGTAAAATAGCACATATTATATTGAAAATTTTAGTAAAATGAATCAGTTATTGAGAGTTAGCAAGTTGAGAATAACGATTTTAAAATTTCAAGAGCGAAGAAAAATTATTTTAAAATTAGTTGTTTTTTTATATTTAAACCTTATTGCATACATTTAGGAGGAGTGATACATTTAGGAGTGAAAATAATTGAACTAGCATTATAGCTGAATCTGATTGAATTAAAATGTAGTAATTGAATCAGCTATAAGATATAATACTAATTTTTTAAAATAATATTATATTCAAAATGGTTATTGACTAGACTTATAATTACAAATTTCGATTATTTCAAATTCGGAATGTCATTATACTTATAAATTCTCAAAATTTGAAATATTTTAGACTTGAAGAAGAAATATCAACATTGAAAACAAGGAAAAACAGGGTTAAGGTAAAAGCTCGGGATATGTCTTTAACTAAGACCAGATGAATCGTAAGTTTCCTGTCGAAAACTGATTTTGGAAGACAATATCACTAATTAGTAAAAGTTGATTAAAATGAATTTGACAATTCAATTAAAATCTAATTGTTTATTTAAAATCTGCTTATTATTTAAAAATTTTCGTTAACAGGTACACAAAACAGACGGACAAACAAATTAAAATCAGTTTACATTTTTCAAAAATTTTTTTTTAAAAAAATTTCGCTAATAATGAAATTTTTCTTGCATTTTCAATGTGATTAAAAAATATGAAACGAGAATCTTTAAATAGAACATACGTACATTTAGTCATAATGTTCAAGTTCTTAGAAATTAAATTGTACGGTATTGTAATTTAAAAGGGGTGATGAGTTAGAATAAAATTCTTGTTAAAATAAAGCTATGCTATGAGCAAGAATAGAAAACCATAATTAAATTACATGTTTGCAAAATATTCTCTGCAATTCAAGGTCAAAATTTATAGAAAATTTTTTATTTATCAAAAATATTTTAAATATTTTCATTGAATTTTTCTTTTTTGATAATAAATCAATAAAGAAAAAATTGTAATTAAATAATTTTACAATTTAATTTCCTTTGATTTAGGAATTGAATCAAAGAATAATTTCTGGAATTCGTACATTAAATAGTTTGTTTCATTCGGAATTAAACTCAAACAGGTCATCATTTTTAAAAAGTCATATTTGCCAGGAAAGCACTTAAGAAAATTCTTGAAAAATTTTTGCATTTTTCGCAGAATTTAAATAAATAATTAGAATAATTTTAAGTTTGTGTTTTCATCTTAATTTTTTCTTGTTAGAAGGCATAATATCTTATCTAATTTTATTTGTACAAACAATTCACTTATTATGGCATTATTTTAAATACTAAAAAATCATAATTCTTTCCAAAATAATCATAAATAAAAAAAAAAAAATTTTTTTTATTATTTACACAGGACTAAAATATTCAACATAAATTTTATCCTTGAATAAGTATCTAAATTTTATACTCATACTTATACGGTTTGTAAATCTTAAGGACTATCATTAGGTTTTCACTTTAAATTAATATAGTAGGAGAACGGGAAGAAGTATGTGGCTCCATTAATGTTAACTTCATAAATATTAGTCACAATGTCCAACTGGAATCATGGAGAAATTCTGCATTTCTACACAGTTGTTTGCCAATTTCTATTTGATATTCAATTTCTATTTAATTTCCAATTACACATGGTATTAAAGCTCATAATTTCAGCTCAAAATTTCGTTTGGTATAATTATCTTGAGCCTTTGGTATCTTATATTGAGCAACATATCTCTTGACGCTTTCCAGCTTAGCGAAAGTTCAACTTTGCTAAGAATATAATTCAAAGCAGGATTTTATATAATTTCCATTGAAAACATTTCTCAGTAAATATCAACTTTAGAAGAAAGAAATTCACGCATTATGGTAACTCTATTTCATTTACTATCGAAATGAGAGGAAATAATTTTCATAGGCAACATCTTGCTTTAAATTATTATATAAAAAACATTAAATTACAGTCTCCTACATTTACCTGTACAAATTAAATTTGTAAATATGTTTCAAGGGACTAAACGGCGTATAGCGGAATTTCTAACTAAAATTCTACCTTTATTTACCTTATTTACCTTATTAGAGAAAAAATGAGATTTTCTTTAAATGCGATTAAGCTAAATTTAAATAAATATGTAAACGTATATATACGGAGAAGGAAGAAAAAATTAAAATGAGAAAAAAAAAATGAAATCATTTTAAGCGGATAAAATACACTTAGCCGTTTTTTACATGTGTACGTGTGTGCGTATATTTTATTCTTAATTTTTGGAGGAAAAATATTAGCATTTTTGGAGCTCCATTTTTTTTTTTAGTGATGATTAAACGAAAATAACAGAAAAAAAAAATAATTGAAAATATTTTTATTTAAGACGAGCGGCAAAGGACCCCTCTTAAAGCACTCCTTGTGTCCTTCGTATATAGGTGATATCACGAGAAAACTGTTATATGTATGTAAGTATGTGTAAATAGTAAGCCCATTATTTTGTTTATTTTTTTCCTTCAAAGATATTATTTGAAACTAATTCTTGGAATTGTTTTTAAAAATTACTTTACTTGTACACAAAGATGATCTCAAACAAATTAAAAAAGATGAATAGAATGGGGAAATTTATTACGACATTACTCTTTGTATACAACTAACTGTACTGCGATGCGAAGTTTCATTAAATTAGGGAGGGTTATCATGAGATCCAATATAGGTAAATTTGTTCCCCTATATTTCTATTATATTAAGAAATATAATAGAATCTACTGGTGCGTTTCTATTCGGCATTGCAATTCTTTTAGAAACAAGAACTAAAAATATAAAGTAATCAAAAATTGAAGTTGCAATTTCATTGTTCTTGTAACTGGCGCCTAAATAAGCGTTACTCCAAACTAGCTTGGATGTGATCAGAACCGTTTAGAGCACTAACAACACCGCTTCGCTGTTTTAGAGCAGATAGATGGTGCGTGTTTTATATCCCCTTTCTAAGTTTCCTCTTGGGCATATTTCTTTTGCATATATTTCAGCTTGAAACACCGAGCAATATGCGAATCCAGGCTTGTGCTTATACGTATGTCTGATAGCACTGCCTACACACATGAACCTACCTCCGGGTATATTCTGGACCCATCAGTGTACCAAAACACCAGAACCAGTTTCAGAAACTGAACCACCCTGTTTCCACATGCGTTGGTCCGGAAATATTAATATGTATTTAAGATCGAAATTTACAGCGGGAAACAGGCTCCAAGATAGCTATCCCTAGAATGAAATTGCTCTCGACGAAAACCCTGTATGAGTGTCGTGGGCCAATCTTTTCCCTGCGACGTCATCGCCAGTAAGGAATATGTAAGTTTAGGCACAATGCAGAGATGCAACTGTGGCAATCCAATTTCCAAGGCATTAGCCTTCAACACAATAAGTACTTGGTTCGATTTTGTACCATGGACCACTAAATTCAATCAAAAGAACTGGTGAAATCTTAAAAAGTTTAAGCAAAATTTACATTTAGTTTTCGACTAGTTCTATTAATTGAATTGGATGATTGGATTTTTGGTTTTCTTATTAGTTTCCAAAGCGGGGAGAACAAAAATTATTTTTTCTAATTTTCTTAATTTCATGTTTTTTTTTAATAATAACTTTACAGCTTTCTTTAGTTCAGCAACACAACTGAGAATATTTTATTACTTCAACAATTAAGAGTAATTTAAAGTTACTCAAAAGTACCTTAAGGAGTAACTCAACTTCAACTTTTTATAATAATCAACTATTTGAGTACAAAATCATACACGGTTTGTTAATTTTATTTTAAAAGAGATAACAAGTTTTTTTATGTGTTGGCATATGTTAAGCTTCCATATAAAATTCAAATCACGCACCATCGCACCATTATTATGTGTGTGTACATTATGTGTAAGTTCAGTAAAATATTTAAGCTTCTATCTTCATTTCTAAAGTATTTTACATTTTAAAATAACGGAAAAGACATAAATATCTTCATTTAATAAGCGAAGAAAAAAATTTGGAAAGAAAGGATCATTTTATCCTTCTTATCATCATCCACATTAAATTTTTCTGTGTTTTCCTATAACGCAACATCTATTTTCGAATATATTGGCTTTGAATATGGGAAAGGAAATTTTTAAAGTCGTTTATATACAAAAGTGCTCAAAGTAACACGAATTAAGTGATTCTAAGGTAAAAAATGTAAAAATGTAAATAAAAGTACACTTGAAACATTTTACAAAATTTATTAGAAAGTTTAAGGTGAAGACATTTTTGTTTTTCAAAAAGGATCCTTGTTCCTTCCATTTTTATTTTTCTACTAATTTATAGGATTATAACAATAAAGTGAATGAAAAATTCTAGTAAATAATTTTTATAATTTTAAAAATATTCAAAAATAAAAAGTTGCGACATTTTGTTTTAAAAAAAAAAATTTGACAAGACCAAAAAAATTGACAACACTGGTATTTGGGGTAAACACTTTGTTTGTTGTATTAAAAAATTTTTTGAATTGAACAACAAACACAATTTCCAATTTATTCTATGGAATTAATTTGGCTTTTACAATTTTGAAAATTGTAATTTTTCTAAAAATAGAACAATTCCGCCCGTCTAATGCCAGAATTAAAATCAAGAATAAAGAACATTTTTTCAAATGTTCTTCTTTTAATTGAAGGCTCAATTAAAAGTTTTTTCTTTTTTTTTTTCAAAATTTTCATAGAAAAGTCACCAGATTAATTTTTGATTGATTGATCGATTGGAAAATTTTAAATCAATAAATCGAAGGGAACATTTCCGAAAATTTGTGGGACTTACAAAATGTTATTTCTAATTGAAAATCTTTAAAACGTGCATTTTTTTATTTTGTTTGAAAAAATTTTTAATTACCATTTGGTTAATTGGCTTTTCCTTTTATAAAATCAAATTTTTTCCAGAACCAGTCTAGAAATTCGGAATGATTGAAAGTCTAGAAATTTTTTTCCTAAAATTTCAATTTGACTCAGCACTTTAATTATGCAAATGTAAATCAATATTTCGTTAAGGTTTTGGATCGAAGTCATTTCATCATCAACTGACGAGCCAGGACCGTTTAACTTATTTATAAAATATCGCTTCCATTATTGTTACTTTCATAAACACGTCCTGATGCAGTAATTTTTTTTTGTATGAAAAATTTTGCTAATGCTGGCAGACTGCGACGACTGCGGAAGATTCTTCGTCGGGTTCTAGTTTTCTAGCAATGAATTGTGAAAAATTTTACAGTTTTTTTTAAAGTTTTGCAGAAAGATATGAGTCTAGCCTATGGTAGGTGGGTTCTTGTGTTTTGCAATTAAATTTTACGAACGAGCATTGTGATCATTAATATTTTTAAATAATTTTCACTGAATTGCCACAAATTTTACGTGATATTTACACAATTGCTTTTCTATTTTTGAAATTTAACTTGACTTCGAATTAATTGAAATATTAGAAAATTATCCTTAAGCAAAATATTGAAAACAAAATTTGAAACAAAATTGTAATATTAAATTTATTTCAGCGAATGCAAAAGCTAACGAAATTTCATCATTAAATTAATGCTATGGGGCTATTATTCAAAATGTCGTCATTCCGTCGTTATTCATTGCAATGAAATTATTAAATGCACGTCGTAAATGCGTAAATGTGTCTGTGTTTATTTCTGTTGTATTGCATAACAAAATTTAGAAAGAATGTATGAGTGCTCTCACGGGCATGATATACACATTCAATTACGGAGTGCCTTTCATTTCTGTACGTACATATGTTCTACAATATTTTGATTTATTATATTTGTTTTTGCAACATAATAAGGATTTAATCTATTGTTATAACACAACTTTCATTAATCTCTTAGCTTCACTTGTGTGTTCCTCCACTATTAAAAAGTCCTTAGTAATAGCTATTGTTTTCGTTGAAAACAAACAAACTGAAATTCAATAAGTTTCTGTATTTTTTCACACTTAGCTTTCATTCTGCTTTTCCTTGGAGGGCATGAAAAAAATACTATTTTTAAATTTCAATCTATAATTTCAGTGGATGCTTTTTGCAATTGAAAAAAAAAAATTCTCCAGGATCCTATGTTTTTCCTTTTATTATTTCATTATTACTTCTTATAATTCCGCAGTTAAAAATTGGTTGTCTAGACTAAAAAAATATAATGATAAAAAAAAAGACAAAAACATCTGAGTTTACCTGTCACGTTCTTCTACATTAAATGAATAAATTTAGGATGCAAAAAATTTCCAAATTTCTGTGACAAACTTTAATGTCAAATATCGTAAGTAAAAATCTAAAAAGTTACTTTGAGAAATTTCAATAAATGTAGATTTGAGTACACCTTAGATTAGATGTGGGACGTGAATAATTTTTTCGAATTTTTGAAAACTGAGTTCATCTCATCTGCGTTATATTGTTGTCATAACAGTTGACATGATTCTCGTTAGGATATCGCGCCGGTAGACGATGTTCACGTTCTCTCCGATTGGCAGTCGTAATTGACGTTTTTGACGAAGAGGGGGATATATACATTGGGCGAATTTTTCTTTGACGGGATATAGTAATTATCGGGTGTCTCCTTGACAAAGTTTTTGATATTTAGAGTTGGGTAACTTCGGTGTTCCGGCTGGAGATTTTTTGGCAATTTTTCTGCGTACGATGTTGATTGTCGTGCCAATTGACCTATTTTTTTTTTACTGTTTGCTTAGTATTTGATGTCGTTTGGAAAGGTCATACGAAACTCATGCTTTTCTAAATAACTAACTAACACTTATTTACTACCAGGTAATTCAAGTTGTATTTGAAAGTTATTGTATACAGGTATACCTTCGATTTCGAAATCTGTTGCTTATGTTGATCCTAAAACACTGGACTGGCAGTCTTTTACCAGTCAATGTACGAAATTCAAATTAAAAGTACTTTCTAACAAAAGAATAATTTTTCTATGTTGTCTTATTCTTTCCAATTGTTTTTAAATCGATTTTAAATGTATCGAATATATCAAAAGTAACAGATGGTGTACGTGTGTATTTTTTATTTTTTTAAGTGCATTGTTTACACGCATATTTCATACACAAGAACAGACTGTTGAAGAGAATTGAAAATGTTTATGTATTTAATAAAAGGGAGTAAGAGTGAAATTGTTTTCTGAATTCACGACTGTAACAGACTTAAATAAATGTGGGGACAAATGCACAATGGAACTACTATCCAACTGGACCGTAGTGCAAATTTTAAAATGTCTTGTAAGGTTTGCAAATTATATTAATTTGATTAGTGATTCATAAAATCATAATGAGTCACCCTCTTCGGATGATACAATTGAAACATGGGCTGCCATCTGAAATTATGATTCCAATACAATTGACAAAGAATCCGGAATTAAAACCCTTAAAAAAGGGTTGGAAATGAATAAAGAAAAATATTTAAATTTCCGCCCGCTTTTGGACCCTATAAAACCTCTATAAAATATATTCAAATCCAATACAAGAACGGATACAAAATATTTTTTACGCAAAAATTTATTTTCGAATCTCAAATATGTAAAATTCTAATTAAGGTTGAGAAAAATGCCAAAAATTTTGGGTAAAAAGCAGGAATCAAAAAAAGAAAGAAAAAAACCAAATATGGGAAAATAAAAATGTCTGGTATAGTTTATTTCTATTTTTAGATTTTTATCTTTCGGGATGCTTTTTCTGGATTGGCTTCCCTATCAATGAGAGTTCAATAAACTTGGGAAAAAAATACTGAAATGAAGTTGGGAGAAAAAGGACTTCAAAATGGGAAAACAAAATTGTAAAAATAAAATATTTTTGTTTCATTCAGAAAATGTCAACAAAAAATGGAAAGAGAAAAAAAATCTGATGTCAATTTTTAGATATTTTTTTTTCCCTTTTCTTCTTTTGTATGCTTTAGGCAACTCTGGACGAAAGAATGATAAAAAGTCAATGGCATTTCAATTTTTTTCTTTCTTTCTAATTTTAAATTTTGGTCTTTAATTTGCTGCTATAATAAATTATAATCAAAAGGATTTTCTGTCCTTGTTGAGTAACCAGAAATTTTCTATATAAATTAAAAATTAATTATTTTTTGTATTTCCGACTTATCTTCTAATCGTGATGATTAAAGACGTTATAGAAATTCAAGATTCAAGACTAAATTTTTTAAAAATTTGTTCTGTTTTCAAGCACTTACCATAAATTTATGAAAATTTTAAATTTTTTATAGAATTGAAGTAAAAATTGGAATACAATGTCGAGAATCTATCATTATTTTCCATCACGTCACGCTCACATTACATTCGCCGCAGAAATTGCGGAAACCAACGTTTATAATATTAGTACATAGCTATTACTCATCTCAATTACTCTTTCTTATGCGCAGTGTGCAGTAATATGGTCTGTAGAAGTACTGTTGCCTAATATTATAAATAGTAGTTAAAACTATTTGCTCAGAGAATTCTTTAACCATAGTGCAACTATCATAGAAATTTCATTTTGGACGATGGAACATCAAGTGTTCTTAAAAACTATTGAGGGAAAGTTTTCGTGCACAAAATGCTAATGTTATGACTTACCTACTTTATAGCTAAACTTATATTAGACTGATCTTTATTTAAATGAGTCTAGTATGCGCGATATATCGGTTATCCACAATACTCAACGCAATTAAACGTTACCTTTACTCTTTTGTACCCATTATATATTGGTTTTACTCGTTTTTACCCGTTTTACGCATCTTTAACTTTTCTTTCCTTATTAACCTTTTTTTTATTAATTTAAAATTGGATTTGAATTTGAGGAAAATAAAATTATTTGTAATCCTTTAATTGTGCTCTATATAACTTTAAAATACTTAAGTATACCGGATTGGCATATAGGTAAATGAATATAGAATAGGCTTTTCCGGATTATAAATTTAAATCGTGCATTTAGGCTATTCGACAAAAAAAATTTCCAAATAATCAAGGTTATTATAAATTCTTTTTTAAATTAAGAAAATTTGCTTGTATTTTATTGCTTTTTTAGAAATTCATTCTGAAATTTCTTAAATTCCTGATACATGAAGGTCTAAAAACGATCAGTTCTCTGAAGAAAATGAGACGTAACTTTAATATGTAAAAATTTGTTAAATTGAGTGGAAAAGAAAATCTTGTTAAGGACACATTTTTACAAGAAAAATAGAAAAAAAAATTACTCATACACAGAAAAAAAAAAATATAAGAAAGATTTGGAATAAGAAGAGGCGAATTTGCATTTTTTATTTCTTCTTATTTTTTTTCGTAATACTGTTAACAGGTTATCGCAGATTACCTCAAATCATGCATAAAAAATTTAAATTTATTATGAAATTATTCGAATTCAATTTTGTTTTACCCCGCAGTTTTTTTTTTTTTTTATTTAAAAAGGAAGAGATTGTCAGAAGGAAGGAAAGGATGCTATAATATTTCCGAATTGTAAAGAATTTAAATTTTTAATATTATTTTTAAAATATGAAGTAAAATAAATAAATAATTTAAAAGAACCATGAAAATTTTTTAAATTTTTGTAATGTTCACTGATGACTATAACGACCTACCCACATATAATTCGTGTTTAAAGTGAATGGATTACGAAAATTTATTGATGTTTTTGGATCAAAAGGCAAAGTAACGCGAGTATTATTGGAAAAAGTGTGGGTGCATTTGGAATAATTTTTAAATAAAAAAAAATCGAAAAAAAAATTTCTTTTGTGAAGAAACCTTCGTTTGGATTTTTCGTTAAATGGAGATAAATAGAATGAACAAAATTTCAAAAGATTTTTAATGATTAAGCACTTTTGATGTTTCAAATATAATTTATCGAATCTAAAAAAAAAAACTTTTCACCTCATCCAACTAACGTCAAATCCACAAATTCACAAATTTATTTATATAACAGTTAGGCAATTTTTAGGTAAGCTTTAAAAATAGGCGTGAGTTTCAGCCTAATAGAATCTGCGATATACCCGGGCTTTAAATTATTGTTTGGAGTTTTTAGCATATCTCCGTTTACGTGTATGATAAATCTATGAACTTAGTTTTGAAATATCAGGCTCACTAATATTCGTGTTAGCTATTCGAGACTTTAATGTTGATAAAATTTCAATTTTCTGATTTCAGTTTCAAAAAAAAACCTTAATATTTAGGTCATGTAAGTTAGCAGCTTTCCGAAACACCTTTCTTGTTCATACCTGTGAAAAATTTCAAAATACTTTTGATAAAAAGGGGCTCCTGTTAACGTTTATGATTACTTGAAACCAAAATTTTCTCAAAGTTCTTGTTGATCGAGCATATTTTTGTGAAAATAACAACACTTGTACGTAACACATAACATACAGAACCCAAAACAATTCAATGTTCACATTCAATCAATTACTCATACCATATTGTATGAAATTATTAATGAATTTTTTTTTTCATGCTCATATTGACTTGAAAATATTTTTAATAAAGAGAAACGTTTTGCTATTGTTGCAGAATTTTTCATATAAGTTTCATTTAAAAAATACAAATTTTGTTCTGTGGCAGTAAATGAAAAACCATAGGCGTTAATAAAGGAAACAACTAACATTGCAAGTGAAAAAATTCAAGTCTAGACTATAAAAGCAAAATTTTTTATGAAAAGATTTTAAAACAAAAGATAAAAGCAATTCAAAAGCCGAACATTTTAACTGAACAAAAAAAAAAAAGACGAAAAACAAAGAAAAAATTCATTAAGTGAAGAGTAAGTAGTTGATTTCTAAAGTACGATTAAAGGTTGAATTACAAACAAAAGGAAAATTCATTTGGATTTTTAAACAGAAGGGCCACTTTGCAACAAATGTTCATTTGTAGTTTGTAGTTGTAAGGTACGAAAAATTTAAATAAAATATCTGGAAAGAATTTTCATAAGAGATAGAAGATTTTTTGGAACATTTTTTGTCAAACCATATCAAAGCTTCTTAAGGGCCAAACTGTAATAACGTCTAATAGATAATAGAAAAGGACTTCTTCGTGTAACCTTGCTAATTTAAAGTTTTTTAAAATAAAAATCATTAAAATTCACCACAAAAGAGGGAACGTAGGTTGTAAGAAATTATTCTTTTGTTTGCCAAATATGCGACTCTGAAAAATTAAATAAGCCTCATATAATTGCTTAAATTGCTTGTAAACATCCGCTGCACGCAACACTAAAATTTCTAAAAAAAAAACAACCAAAACGCACACAGAAAATCCCAGAAAAAAAAGAGCAAAAGAAAATTTTAAAATTCGGGAAAATTTGTTTTAAAAATTCAACCGTATTTCCACAAACCACCAAATTTTTTAATTTTTTTCTTTTATTTATTTAATTTGAAACTCAAAATCCTATTCACGTTCTCAAGTTTATTACCATTTCCAATGTCAATGATTTCAAGAACAAAAAAAAGAAAACAACAATCCTCTTTCGAACTGTTAAAGAAAACAAATTTTCCAAAGAAAATCCCAAAAGAAAATACATCGGTTTTTTATTACCATCCGTTTGCACCGTGGCAACCACGTTTTCTATTACATGAAAGTGAAAATTTTCACGTTTACATTATTTTCCTTTTGCATCCCACTGCGATATTTTTTAAGGTAACAATGAACTTTATCCTATTATTACTTTTTTGTTTTCAATATTTAGTTGAAGAAGGGCGGACAGCGCCAAGAAACTTTTTAACATTCATGTACTTGATATGTTAACGATCCCCATGTATTAATTCTCCAATAAATCCCAATGTATCAATGTAAAAATAGTCCCTTAACAATTTTCATCTATTTTTCATTTACGTTTTTTTTTTTTTTTTCAAATTTCCTTCCTCTTCTTTTAATAGCCTGTAATATTGAAGTCCTACAGTGGGTCGTTGTTTTATTTCAAAACCATTGAAAGTTATTATTTCTTTTGTTGACCACGAACATTGAGGAAGGTATTGTAATTGTATCAAATTTTACATAATCAAGTATTCGAAAGAAATACGTTTGAGAAAGGATGTTGGGCTGTGTTCTTTGAGAGGTTACACTCAGTTTGGTGTACCTCTATATTATCAACCTCAGTTAAATCGGTTTTAAGATCAAAACTTCATTATTGTGTCCGGCAAATGTTGGGATCAATGAATTTTAGAAGACATTAATAATGTTGCTGCCTTAAATGTGATTTGTTCGATTCATTGGAATCGACTATAATAATGTCATCAATGAAAATCAATGAAACCACGTCCTAGGACTAAAATTTCACCAGAGATTCAATTTTTATTTGAAAAATATCTTAGCTGCCATTTAAACCAGTTTAACTTTTTATAACAGGGAATTTTATATTGTTCTGGAAATAATAGAAGACGCCGTCGATTATGTGCTGATCACATCATACCTTTTTTTTTTCAACATTTTTTTTTGTTTTAAAAAATTTTCACGTTAATTCAGAGAAGAAAATTTTTAAAATGCGGAATCTATCGACATTTTGCCTTTAGAATAACAATATTATTTTCAAGATATTAAGAAGCTAATGGTTTAAAAATTAATGTGCGTATTGAGAAAAGTGAAAATAATGGTTAAACATTCGTGTTCTTGCGGTGCCTTATTTTTGGCGAAGAAGGAGAAAAGTTTCCGAATAATTTGTATAGTTTTGTTTAAAGTTTTGTAAATTCAACAAGTGTCTTTAATATTTTTTTTTGTGTAATAAAATTTTGTTCGCATTACGAGGGTGGTATGGTACTGACGCGTCTCCGTGGAAAACTTTGAATTATTTATTTATTTATGTAATATTTAAAGCGAACAAGAAGAGGGAGAACGTCTAGGAAAATCCGCGGTATAACTCAAATTTATTAAATGGAGAATAATTTTATAAAGTTAAACTATGAAAAGGGAACTTCATACTGATGTTTTCATACCATTAACATTGGAAGTCTAAATGCAAATATTCTTCAGCAATTTTTAAAATATTATTGAGTATCAAGCGAAAAAGTAGAACTATAGTTAATTAGAATTTGTTATAGTCGAGAAATTTTTTCCCAGAAACGAATTTACGAGTAAACTCGAAATTCCAGTAAAACAATTTTGCATTATTGCTAAAGAAATGTCAGGAGATGTGAAAAATAAAATAATAATGAGCAAAATACTCAATTATTCGAGTCATTATCATTGTGTAAACAAATTGTGTAATGAGTACAAGTGAATTATGTAATGAGTACTGGTACTAACCATATTAACGTTTCGCAGGTAACCACAATAATATTATTTTTCTAAATTGAATTCTTATGAATTTCTTATTAAAAATTCCAAAAATTTTTAGTTCTCAACTTAAGAAATAAAAGCAAAAATACTACAATACATTTGTGTCCAGAATACCGAACATATAGATTGACTAACACAAACTCACTCCCATGTCCCACCCTTACAAAACCCCTAAATATTATATTTTTTCTTTTAAATTAAAATTTCCTTTTATAGCAGAAAACAAACAATTAAATTTCATTAATATTGTTTTTTTTTACAAACAAGTGGAAACCATTTTCAAATAATTGATTTTCATCATTTTCAATCATCAAAACGTTCAAATACACCTAGACCAATTATAAAATTGATAAATCTTAATTTACTTCAAATGAAAATATTTTATCCTTTTTTAAGTATCCTTTTAAGTGAAAACATCAAAAAATATTTTCATATCAAAATTTTTTCTTTCCATATTTTTCTTTTGTTTTTCCTATTCATATATAATCTCCTCAAATGATTCTTAAATGATTAATTTCGACACCTTCATAATATTTTTGTGCTTCTTAATAGCTCTTCTTTTCTCAATTTTGAACACAATATTTCTTTTCGTCTAAAGAAAATGGATGGGGCTAACCTGAAGGACATAGTATTCAAGGGGATTACATAATTTACATTGTATTTGTGAATGTTCATTTTAAATAATTAAATGACGACAAATTGTAACAAATTTGTTTTCATACTCTCCTTACCAATTTGCTATTTTAAGTGGTTTCTATCAAAATGATTTAGTGAGTTAAAAAAATTTCGGTTTTCCGTCATTCTTGGATTCTTCTAGGAGATATTTGGATAATTTTGTGCTTTCACGAGATTACAAGAAAATTTATATGAGTTTTTATGTGTTCATGTGAGTAAAATTGTTTATTAGAAGTTTAATAACTAGAGTAATAGTTGTCAGTCATCTACAAATTTTTGCACTCTCTTTGTATTTCCTTGCAATTTTCAGAAGCAGCTGGAAAGAAATGTGGTGTCATTGTAATAAACAAAACTAATTTATAAGTTGGTGGAATTCTGCTTTTAATATTTCTTAACCCATTACAAAATATGCTTGATTTTATGTGACGTACTTTGTAGTAAAGCTACACTCTTGAAAGCTTCTCTTTAGAAAGCTTCTCACCTTAAAGCGATAAGAAAAAATGAAGTCAATCAAATTTTCTAAAATATTTAAAGATTTTAATTTGACGCTTTGGTTGTAACTAATTTGTAAGTAAGTTGAAAATCATAACATTTATGGCCATATTGACATCTTCTTAATAATCAAAATATTAAACGGCAACTCCATTTAATTATATTTGATGGCAACTCTGTTTACTTTTATTGGTATATAAAAAATTTTTCTATGATTAATAATTTTTCACCACTTTTGAGGTTAAATTAAATTTCATTAACAAATTGCTTCATTATTAATTTTAAAAAGTCACTTTGTATATATATACAGGGTGATTAAAATTAATTAAATTAATTTTCTTTGTTTTTTACTATTTTCACCTTTTATAAAAAATGTTAAACATTTTAAATATTTTATTCAATTCAAATGAATTCAAATTATTCTGAGAGAAGAAAAGAAAGTCATTTTTCTTGAAAAAGTTATGAGACTTTGTAAGATTTATTAGAGTTGGTCTATTTTTAATTTTTGAATAATTGATATTGAAACGATTTATTTTAATTTTTTTTTTAAATGGAATTTAATTTTGGAAAATTTGGAATTTAATTATTTTAATTGTTTGAAAAATTGAAATGTTTTCGGTGGGCATTTTAATAGTTTTTTTTGTAAATTTTTAATTTAAATTTAATTATCGAAAATTTTAAGAGATTCCTTTTTGGAAATAATTATGTAGAGGTACTTTTTGAGTGATACATTTTTTTACGTACTTTTAGTGTAAAGATATGAAAAAATTTTCAATTTATTCACTTTCTTTAAAGCGCTGATAAAATATATTGCTGGGCAATAGCGGGAAACTATACAGAAATCTAAGTGGAATGACTGTTTTTAAGCTATAAGATCTAATGATATAAATTTTTAA
Organism: Condylostylus longicornis; assembly: GCF_029603195.1. Taxonomy (NCBI): domain Eukaryota; kingdom Metazoa; phylum Arthropoda; class Insecta; order Diptera; family Dolichopodidae; genus Condylostylus; species Condylostylus longicornis. The sequence continues at coordinate 7,457,232 of NW_026577982.1, forward strand.
TTATAATAATATTGTAAAATTGAAAATATCGTGGGTATTCTACGAATACCGCACAAATTATTTTTGAATCTTAGTATTGCAAATATGTAACAGAGTAACTGTAGTTTACAAACTGTGCTGCATCAGTTTGTAAACTACAGGTGTAAAATTTTTATTAGAAATGTAATTTAATATGACTCTATAATCTCTTTATATATTATGGGGCAACAGCTGGGAATCAAGTGTCTAAACATAGTTTTGAAACCAAATTAATATTGTAAGTTAGCTAAGACACATTTTTCTAAAAACTCAGAATAATATTAAAATCTTATTATTGATCTGATGAACAAGATTTGTTTGAAGATCTTGAAAATGTTCTGTTCATCGGTATAAAATATGAAACGTTCTGTTCATCGGTTCTGTTCATCGGTTACAACCTATTGAAATCAAAATGACGTCATTCTAGTGGTCAATGATTGGGTTCAATCACCTAAAATTTTAGAATATAAAAATTTTACATAATTTCCGAATATTAATTAGCACTTTCTAAATCTTCACTTAAAATTTCCGTTCCTTCTCTTTCTACAATTTCTATCTCATTTTGTTGTGTGCGTTCTCTATAACAATAAAAGAAACACAATTATAGAAATAATTTTTGTTATTTTTCATAATAAAAATTTCTATTGAAAGTTCTATTCGGTACAATATCTTTCATTTAATGAAACTTTCAATATTTTATTAAAGTCGAATAAAGTCTAAATGAAGAAAAAATTTTCCATAGTAATTGTATACAATAAAATAAAAACAGTAAAATTAATTTATTTTCCAAAATCTAAGCACTTACATAATATTATTCATTGTTTCCTTTAATGATAATAATAAATTAAAATTTGATCCTTGAATTTCAATATTAAATTACAATATTAATTGTAATGAACTTTATGATTTCATTACATTCTTATTACATAACATATATACATATATAGTTGTAATTATTATCATACGTAATGATATACAAGTTCTTTATAGAAGAAGAAACCTTGATTAGTTTATAGAAGAAGAAACCTTGGAATTTTAAGATTTCCAATTCACTATAATTAAAAAAATCTTTATCATGAACATTGAATTATTTTGTATACATGGTACAGGTGAACTCTGAAATGTTCTGTCATGAATTTTATTTTTTTAGCAGAAATTTTTATTTTTAAGAATTTAAACCCTCTGAAAACAAAACTTTCTGTTTCTCTTTTCTATAATTGAAAGTATGTGCGAATAATTTTTGCTTCAAATTTCTTATAACGTTAATGAAGGTTCGTACAGGTAATAAACATCATCAACACCATCTTTATTATATTCAAATCTAGAACTGAATAAATTAGAAAATTCTAGAAATAGAACAAAAATCTCAGCTTAATTGGATTTAAGGGTCCACCTTTATGAGGTCATTAAAAAAACTGTAGAATCACCGAAAAATGAGAGGATATTTGTGATGTAAACCTTTTCATTCCATGACATTGAAATCCATTTCGTTATAATAAATGTTAAAATTTGTGTTTATGTAAACGTCAAATTGACAAGTGTTGTACAAAATATTAGAATGTCACCTATAATTTAATAAATGTTCTGTTATTCGATAATATGGCGTTACAAGATAAACTTTTCATTCAGAAGGTAAAAGTTTTTGACATGACATCTACAATATACTCGTAATACAGTAAACAATTAGTTTACACAAACCGATTAATCGGATTTGAATACGATTTTGCTGTAATCCATGTATTCGCACAATTACTATGAGGACATTGTATTTTTATAAAGAAGAACAGTCTGATCTACAAGATTAGACTGTTATAAATTTAAATTGTTACATACTTATACGGGTAATATAAATATCCTATGTGTTGTCATCTTCGCATAACAATTTCCATAGATGAGCAATTCAAAACTGAAAAGAATAAAAGGATAAAATTTACGTTCTACATACAAAACCAATACAATTATTTACAAACACTTATTTTAACTATAACGCAAAATTTCATATTGCCTAAAAAAGTACATTAACATTAATGGCTACTTAAAATTTCATGACATGATAAAATACATAGAGTCATAAAAATTTTAGATTTAAACTATAAAATTTAACATGTTAATTAAGGGAACCTTGTATTTATAATATAAACTTGTTTATTTTATTAATTAATTTGATTGAGAAAAATAAACCTGAATTGAGGTTAATTTCCAAAATTATAAAGGAAAATATTTTGCTTTTTTGCCAATTATTGTGATAATGTTATGCTAATTACTGTATTACAGTGAATACTGTTAATGTTACATTAAAAGTGTTTTATAGCAAAATCTAATAGCCGTATTAATTTAGTTCACAATCAGTGGTAATTCACAATTGTTTGTGTTATTTTTTTTTTAGTGTTGCTAAATTTGAGTACCTATTATTATGTAAAGTATTTTGAGAGTAATAAATTTGAAGAGGATGGTATGCTAGTAAGTGTTATTATCGTTCAATAGTAATTATTGTTCAATTAAACAAAAAAAAAACAATATGCATACATGCATACATAAAATTTTTTTAATTAGAAAATTTTATTAACATTTTGAATTTAGTAAGGAATTATTATTTAATATACCCTTACAACATTTTTGCAATGTTCTTGAAATTTGTATTTATAAACTCTTGTTAAGATTTGAATTTTGAGCCGTTCAAGCTATATCTTTCCGTTTATCTATCTTTCCCAATTATAACAATGATTGAAAAATTATCGCGCAAATTCTATTTCATTTGAAATTGGTTAGAGCATAATTTCGTAGCAGTGCGGTCTTGAAATCATCTGCTAAAATATTTGAGTCAGGCATCGAAATCTGTAAGGTTACAAATTTTAAATTTTACATAAATGAGTTCGATAACAAATAAGTTCTTACCAACTAGTGTAATATAGTTTTCCTACTGTACTTATAAGAAATATTAAACAGCCGTGTAGGTAGTTACCAAAGCTCTAAGCAGCCGAACTCAAATTTTTTTTAATATCACATTTCTAATGAACTTTAAAATTATTTTTAAAAAAAAAGTTTAATATTTTGAAATGTTTTTCACAGACACGTTCTTATGTATTTTTATATATACATATTGACCGTATATTGCGCAGAATAAGAGGCCCTCTCTTATGACCTATGTGATGGCACGAAATTTCGAATGTCGGGATTTTTGATGGGAAACCACTTCTCTATAGTAGAGAAGTGTAAATAAAATATTTTTGGAGAGACGTCGGCTTGTTTGTCTGTCGATCTGTGTATGCAATTGCGTGTATCTTAAAATTCGACTAAACCGACTTCGATGAAATCTTATATGTGAGTTTATTTCGGCTATGTCACGGATTGGTTAACTTTTATTATACGTTAAACGTCGGAAATAAAGAATGAACTTATAAATTTTAACTAGGAGCCGATTTTACATTAATTACCATACCTGTGGAGCTAGTTGATGAAATTTTTTAAAATTTAATATTTGAGTTCTGGTTGTTATAGACCTAACTGGCGAATATTTCGGGGAATTCCGATGGTATAAAGGGAAACTACTAAGAACCATTTTCATAATCTTCTGTAACACTTTCACTTTTCTAGACAATACACATTGCGATCGGTTATGTGCTGGCCACATTCGATTTTTTTTTTTAATATTTGACTTGGTTACAATATTTTCATATTAACTGCATATACGAAAAAAACAACCGTTTTTTATTAAAATTGTTAATTCATAACCCTTTTTTATTTGCAGTGATTATTAAAACTTTCAATGCTTTTCGCGTTCCTATAAAATTTTTTTTTGGTGAAAGTCAAATGTGTACGTGCACTTAAATTTTTTTTAAAAATATTTAAAAGCGCGAGTACACCATTTTTATGCACGTATGAATTGTAATTACATTTTTTTTTAATATTAAATAAAGTTGAATATTCTTTTATTTAGATACCGGGGAGTCAAAACCATTATTACGGTTTATAGACGTAGAATATTAAAGGACAGAATTTTATTATTATAGTAAAAAGAATAGCCTCTCCTGAATATGCTAATCCGGCGTTTGGATGTAATTTTGGTGGTGATTTATAAAGTTCATTAGAATTTTAGACTCAAAAATATTAAATTTTAAAATTCAAATATGAAAGACATTCTGTTTAATTTGGACCACCTCCATTGCTAATTCATCATCTTTTTCAAAATTTTACTTTCCTCTTACAAAAATTTCATTCCTTTGTTCTTGATAGATTCGTCCACCATACTAAATTTAAAACAGCTTAAGCCAACGAAATATTAAAATTGAATCACTTACAAATTATGGTCGGGTTGCGGCATTCTTACAAAAAATCCAAATAATCAGCAAGTTGTGTGAAATCAAATGGTTTATTCAAAGAAAATATTTTTAATATATGATCTCTAAGCGATGGAAAGAGATGAAATTTATTATATCAAATATTTTTATTCTTAGAAATTCATGAAAAGATTATATTTTAGTATTATAAGGCATTCAAATACGTTTTTTGTATAATATTACATAAAAGGATTGCAAAAATATGTAAATATGTATACGTGCATAAATATTTGTATAATATTATATATGTTTGGTATTTGTAACTCATAAACAAATGTAAGCTACACAATGAATTTTTTTTGAAAAAAAAACAAACCCGAGAAGAACTCATTTCGTTAAATAAAATTGCAAATAATTTTTTAATTAATCGTGCCATGTACCTTTAAATTTCGATAGACCGAAGAATGAATATTTCCTAATAATTTCGGACATAATTATGGCAACCGTGTCAGCTCTATATAATTTAATGCATTTTAAATGTCCAGTTTTGATGAACGCTACGAATATTTTTATTAACGCTTACCTTTAATTAGTTTGTTGTTGGTTAATCAGAGTAAATTAGTGACTTCAAATCAGGACCCTACATATTGAGATCCAATAAAAGAGACTTTATTGGTAAGTTTACAGGACTACTTGGTTTGAATCAACATCATTCATATTTTTTGTTTTATTTTTCAAAATTGAAATTACTGACCACGGTGCAGTTACCACTTATCATAATACTTATATTTGGTAAGTTCAGATCACTAATCTTAATACCTTTATCGCAGTTCTTATATTTTTAAAAACAAGATATAACATTAGTAGCGGATAAACAGGAGTTCGTAAGTGTTATGAACTCATCTCTATATTCGGAAATTTGACCTATTAACAATATTCTTTTAAGAGCAAAGAGAACCCCAATACAATTTTGAATAAAATTTTCAATGACAATAAGTGTCTTGACACAATGAATGATTATCAATGTAATTTGAACAGGTTTTAGGGTTGTTCAGTAGGTGCAATCCTATTTATTATAATTTTCCTGCCGTTTTCAAATGAGAATTCGTTTAGTTCTTAACTCTTTGATATTAATAGGTTCTACTCAACTAAGGAAACAAAGAGAAAACATTTTATACAGGAGTAAAATTAGATCAAAGTGTAAGATAAATTTATCAATTTAAAAACAAAATATTATTCATGAAATATTTTGTTTTCTCATATCATTCTGGTTCGTCTTTTAATAACAAATATTTTTATAAAAAATTTTCTTTGAAAACCATATTCTTGCTCTTTTATATTAAATATGTCTGTAGGTATATTATGTACATGCAAGACTACACGTGCCTTTAAAATTCTTTAGCCTTGTAAATTTATTTAATAAGAGTGTGAAAATTTTATATTTTATTTATCTATATTTTATAAGATTCTTGTAATATTTTTAAGAAGTGTTGTGGTTCACCTATACTTTTGAGGATAAACACAATTATGTTATTCAAACTTTGATTTGAATTAAATTTAGATGTTATCATAAATATTTTGATTATACACAAACAATTACACAACATAATGCATAATTAATTTATTGAAATTATTATATTTGTAATAATTTATTAGATTAGATTTGATTATTAGATTCGCTCTAGTAGTTAATTGAATTAATTATGAATTAAAATTGTTAGATTATCTTTAAAATCATTGTTCGTTATGTCAGTATGATCCGTTTATGCTGTTAAATCATTGTGTTTAATTTATGCAATAAATGGTTATTGGCGTTAGTGATTGAGCAATGAGAGTATAATTGAATTGAAATATGAAGAAAACGAGAGCGAAACTAAATTATAAGAATTAAGAGTAGTAAAGTAATGAGAGTTTAAAATTGAATTGAATGAAAGGAAAGTGAGCTCAGTTATGATGACAGTAAAAAGAGATTAAATTGAAGAGAGAAATTTGTATTTTAAGAGAATAATATTGTTAATTATTCTGTTATTTTCATATTTGTTTAGATTTTATTTTAGTATTCTCGTAATAGGCATTTTGTTCATATCTCACATAACACGTTCCGAGTACATAGCAGCTTTTATTTTTCATACAGAAAATAATAGGATAATAAGGCAGTTGGCAGTATCCTATTGTTGACTACTTATTAAAATAACAATGATCCAAAATTTTTAAATATTTTTGAAAAATAATTTTATTATCTTTGGGAAAACACAAAATTTGAAGTTCTACATTTAAGAAATTACCAAAAGAGTTAATAAATATTATTTAATGGTGCTATTATTAGAATTGCCGTAAAGAGAATAATTCCAAATCTCTTAATTTGAAAGATTCATTTGAAAAATCATAAATATAGGTTTCAAAATAGTATTGTGAGTAGTAATAAAATTGGAAACTAAGAAGAGTTAAGATTACATAAATGATAAATTCCTCAAAGTTTTGGATTAATTCAATTTAAAATAAAAAATCCTTAAGCATTCTTCAAAAGAAACGTTCACCTTTATGTTGTCTCACTAAGAAAGCAACCTATTCTATTAATTTCACCTTATGTGATGTGTACTCATTATTTTCTTTTGAAAGCAATCCTACAAGTTGTGATGAACTAAACTGAATATACGCTCTTCTCCATAAAATTGAATTGTTTTTTGTTTTCTCAAATTTAAAAACAAAATCATATGAAAATAATTTTATCTTGAATTTGTTTGATCCCATTGCCCTTAGGATATTTTATTGTACCATGTCAGAATGAAGTAAGCATACAAAGCACTTAATTATTGTTACATTAAATTTTTGTATATAACGTTTACGTCTAGACACGTTTTTCTTTCAATCTTTCAATTTGTCCTTTCATTTCATCAAAAATAATACAATTTATTTTTGTTTATTTTTCTTTTAATTATTTTGTTGAACACTTTTGTTCCTTTTGTATCATGTTTAATTATTTCTCATTTTCATTGTCATATCCGTCAGGAGTTTAATTCTATAATTGGTTACAAAACACAGACAATTCTAATTCTATTTTTAAAAAATTATTTAGTGTATGTAAATTGTGAGTGTTCAATGATTAGTGTCCTATTAACACTGTTATAATTATCAAAATACTCGTAGTTGCTAATTATTATAGAGTAAATTACGAGTACAATAATATTAATTGTAAATTGAATTATTTGGTTATGTAATTATGAAAGAATTTGTGTTTAATCCTTTAAAAGGATGCACGTGCTTAAATGAATATAATTATTATTGTGTTTGTTTGTAGTAATGAATGCAAATATTAATATTACTATGCAAGGACCTTAATTATATTGATGATCTTTAAAGAAATTTGATTTTATGATTAATTAGCGAATTGTGTTTAATTATTGGGAAAACAAAATGGAAGTGCTTAATTATTCTTCCGAATTTTAATATTGTCAAAGTAATTTGACTAAATACTTTGATGTTTTCGCTATAATTATTCAATTATTTGAAATTCCATTGAAATAATCATTAAAACTATTTTAATAATCAAAATAATAATAATCAATGAATTCTTACTTAATGTAGCACATATTAAGCACATATTTTATATTATAAAAATTTTTAATTTCTAAAAATACGAGTGATTTTCCGAGAAATTTATGCGAAATTATGAGATTTTACCAATATCTCAGTATTGTAAAAAAATTGCATACTTATAGGGGATTATACTGAAAAGTATAAGGCTATTGCATATGCAACATGCAGTTTATATCAATTGTGATTACAGCAATAATTTTTAAGCCAATTTTTCGAAAGTATTATAAGATCAAAAGTAGCACAAATTAATGACTTGGACTTAAAAAATAAGCCTTAAATTAGAAAAATTTTTAAAAACAGTTCACAATTTTTAAGAAAAATTGAAAAACACTTATATACTGCTACAATTATTAAATTAGTATTTATAATTATTATAGGCATACAAGAGTTTGAAGGAAAAATGAATATTGTAGTTGAAAACCAGTCTGTCCTAAGCCAGTTGAATCTGCACAAGTAATTGCGCAGGTTTAATTGGCAGGGATCAGAATAAAAATAATCTCTACATTACACCGCAATGTTTATTCTATTTAAAATATGAACGAAATAATAATAAGCCCGATTAGAGAAATAAACAAGCAATACAAGAAATAATATAGGATTGAGTTGTAGAGGCAATTTTATTCCAAACAACTTCTACTTCCATACATCAATAAAAAGGATATTTAATGCTGAGTTTAAAAATTTATTCAAATTGCATAAAAATTTTGATAAAAAAATCAGCTATTCTTACTAAAACTAAAATACGAGCATATTTTTATTGAAATTTAAATAAACTAGCACTTTAGTTTCACAGACATTATTTTCGTTATAGCATTAGTTTCCAAAAAAAATATAAAATCATATTTAGTTAATTAATTTTGAGGATTATTGCCTTTATATGTAAAATTGACAGCTTGAATGAAATGAAATGCGAAAATCAGTGAAAAATTTTCCCAAACACATTCGGCTCCTTAAATATTTTTGATTTTGAATTTATTAATGCTTCCCATTCACAAAATTTGGCTATAAACTTAACAACAAAAAAAAAACAGCAATAAAAAGAACCCCTAAATGTTCAAATATACGCAAAACATAATAAAATTTGCATAATAAATTTATTCTCGCCATTTTCTGTTTTATTTACTTACATACTCCTAAAATTATGCACAAGGATATTTGCATATTTTGTTCCTTATTTATTACTCGTATTTTTTAAATAAATATTTTAAAAAACAAAACAAAATTCGTGTATTATTTAAATTATCCTTAAAATTTTTAACCTACAAAATGTTCACAAACTTTGTAAATCTAATATAAGCCATTCAAAGATTTCCTCATTTTTTTTTTGGGAAATTTTAAATCTATTAACTTTTTAATAGATAAAAAAATGTAAAATTTTAATATTCCATATGATGTGCGTGCACAGGTCCAATTTTATGAAATCTTCATGAAATCTATTAAGACCCAATATGTTACAAAATTTTACAACTAATTGAATATTTTTTTAATAAAGTTCCTGTAGTGTGCAAATAAATTTTATAGCCCATGATCGACTTTACAACTTTAAAATTTTATTAAAAATTGTTGTAAGAAAATCTAGATATTTAAACTGTTTAACAAGTGAATAATATTTTAAAGAACTTAAATGAGGTGACACACTATGATCACATAAATAAATTTCGCCAAGTTTTGGTTGTGGTTACGAAGATCAAGAACAGCCTTTGATAGCCGTTGGAATTTTTGCTCCAGTAGTTTTAGCGTTCACATTCGCCTTCTTCTAACAAAAAGTCTATAACCTAAAATAATTTTTTAACTCAGAATGGAATATGGATTTTGATTCAAATAGAGTCCATTTCTTTTGAAAATAATATAACGATCATCATATTACATTTAAACAACTTAATTAGAATTAAAATTCTTCAAATAATTAAGATAATGGGATTATAATTATTAAAATTCATCTTCTGCCTTAGAAAAAACTGAAGTACTCCGCATGAAAATGATTGACTAAAAATTTTTCCTATCAAAATTTTATCAGATTGCTATGATAACCTTTTAATTTTTACATTATTTTTATTACTGTAATAAAATTATATGCGAAATTCTTAATTTCATTAAAATCAGTTTTTTTAATCCTCCCTGTCGGCTAAAATTGTTATATTTAATTGTTACGGCCAGAGAAGCTATTAGGATTCATGAATTAAAGGTGTGTGGTAATAATTATTATGATATGGGCGATTAAATAATTTAGCATTTTTATGCGTCAGTACCTAATTATAATACATAAAAATTTTGAGTTTGTACGGTGTAATTATTTTATACCTTCATTAACACACTGTATGAAAGAAAACCGCACCTTATTTAACATAATTTTGGGATTTATTTACATAGGTAATGGTTGTATAATTCTCACCGGTTAAATAACGATTAATAATTTTCTAGGAGTACTGCACACTTAAAAAAATCCATATAAAGTGGGCTTAGGGACTGACTGATCTTGCAGAAGGGGAGAAAATTCCGATGCGCGTTCTCAATGAGTTTGGAGCATTGGTATATAATGTAAAGCATAGGATGCCATTGTTGGATATTTTCTCGAAGAAATTATTCGGATTCATCAAAAATGTTCGTCTCGAGAGGCTGCTCTAAGCTATAGATAATGATTGCTCGTGGTAGGGAGGCGCAATAAATTTTTTAGGTCGGGGTGCATCGTCGACCCATTTTGTTATCTACAATCTACAACCTACAGTAGTAATTCCAACAAATTTTGGAAATGTGTTTTATTCCTGCCACTCTATTTATAGAACCCCTTGCAGATATAGAAATTTGAATTTATTTTTCAAAGTTGCGAAAGTGCCACCTACTATTGAAATCAAAGAAATTGTGGAAATTTCCTATTAATAGAAATTTGAACACTTTTTTCTTCATTCATAAAAAAAAAAATTATACCCTAGGTTTTAGAATTTAAATTGGAGTACAGTATTTTCAAACCGATTTCTCACCAATTTTTTAAAGAAATTTTCTTCCTACACGGCAAATGCCGTCAGTTTCCCCCTTTATTTTATTTATACAGGTGAAATTGCTGGAATCAGACGATTTGCGTCGTTTATTTAACATGTTTTCTTCCTTTCAACCGTAGATTTTTAGACTTAATATTTTAAATGCGAGTTGGTAGCCACTCCACTGTGTGATAGCTTTAAGATGAGTTAATTCAGTATTAATTTAAAATAACAAGATAAAGGCATTTCGGAATTAATAATCTTGAGTTGGTAATATTCTAATTGCTGCATATTACCATAAACCATTCCCGGAATTTAAAAACAAAATTATTATTCGAAATATTCTGCAACACTGTAACGCAATATTTAAAATATTTTAATGTTATCGCAATGAAATATGAAGTGTCTTGAAGGTTTTTAATTAAAAGGAGGTACACCCCCGGTTCAGTTGGTTCAGTCAACCATAAATTTTTATAGACCTGTACACCATTCTATTTTTATTTGTATTTTATTTTAAATTTTTAGAAAACGATAATAAAACATGAAATTATAAAGAAGATTTTTTTTTTCTAAAATTTCCTCGTTAATTTTTATTACTTTTTTTTTTTGTTTATTTAAAAAAGAAAATTATTCATTTTCTTTTTTATGGTGATCTAGCTTTAATAAACTCACAAAGAGAAATTGTTCTTTATGTTGAAATTTATGTATGAAGGACAAAGCCTCCATACAAATTGAAAAAAAAAAAAAAAACAAAATTATTTGACGTAACTTCATCTTTTTTTTCAGTGTCATTTATGAGAAATTTTTACTCACCTTATTCACCTATTTTATTTTCAGTTTTTAATTTTTTTTTTTTTTACACGAAAAATTTAAATTAAAATCATAAAAAATGTTAACCTTGAAATTTTATTGTACAAGTTTCTTTTTTTAGCAATAAAATAGATTTTGTTATATTTGTCAGAGCGTATAAAATTCTTTTGCCTATCTAATTTGTTGTGAGCGCTTCCTTTACCAGAAGAAAAATTGTATAAACTAGAATTTTTATTGCGTAATTAAAAAAGGAATGCCCAAGTAATTTTTCACTAGAAAACAACACTTTCATATCAATTTTTGTTTTTGCCATGCATGACAGAACAAAATTTAAGAACTTTTAATAATATTGTGGGTTGCATGTCATACAAGGGAGAGTCGGCTATAATCGCGAAGAAAACAAACAACATGTGAAAAACTCAAATTAATTGCGTTTTGGTTATTCGAACTCATCAAGTCTTAATTTGTGAATTAATCAACTAATTTATTGAAAGTGGAGTAATTTTTAAAATTTGGTCCTAGATAATTGAAAATCAGTTGGTTTCAATTAAATTATTTATTACTAGCTTACCGTCTTCCTAAAATTACAATATTAGAACGAAAGTAAAATTCAATAAAACTCTTCTTTTACTTGCTTTTGTTCAAAATAGGGATCTAACAAAAGTTTTAAAGCTTACCAAATTCGGTCCCGAGATGTTGCTCCAATAAATTAGTTTTCCAAATTTCCCAAAACCTTTCCTACACATTTTTTAAACGAAAATCGTAACACACTTCGATCTTTATTGTCTACAATTCCTCTTCGAAAACTGTATGATCCAAATTAGTATCGGAAATTACTGTCTGTCAAATATGTGAGTATTCGAGTAAATAGTATAAAATTGTAATTGTAATTTCTGAATATAGAAACAAAAAAATTTTTTTTAGGTTATCACATATAATAAAGTCACGATAAATAAACGGAAGAATGAAGAAAATTATTTATATTGCACTTGTAGAAATAATGGAGGAAAAATCATCATAAAAATATCTTGAAATATCCTAATAATAACTAGGATAAATAAAATATTGTATAGGAGGAACCAATAATTTTAACACCACAAATAAATCTGTTTACCTGACTTTTTTATCATAACACACGTGATTGTCAAAAATTTTTAAAATTATACTATACACTTTATACTTCCTTCACAAAATATGTCAATACAAATAGTTCGTAACCAGCTAAACCAAATTAAAAACTAAATATTTTAAAATTACGAGGGCTGTCCCGGAATTAAGTAGCCTAACTAAGAAAACACAAAAATTTTGAAAAAAAAAAATAAGCCTGGCAGAAAGCCCTATCATTTTGAGAATTGACTGTCACACTTTTATTTTTTTTTTCTTTTCAGATAACCGACTGTTAATAGTGAAGCTTTTCAGTAAATTTTTAATGTGGATAAAATTGGTCATCGTTATGGCATTCATTATTTTTATTTGAAAGGTCTTAGTCCAGCCGGTATCAAAAGTGAACTAGATTCTAGACTAGAGGAGTCTGCTCCCTCATATGCAAGATTAAAAATTGGGTAGCGTACGAGCTGTGAAGATGAACATCGCACTGGTCGACCGAATGAGGTCACGTTGTAATAAATTGTTTGAAAAGAGTCTTGCTGCATCACTTTTCATTATGCTTTATGACTCATTTTATATTTAGGAGTAAAGAAAATAGAAAAAAAATAATCATTTTCAAAGTTCGAAGGTTTGATACAACAATAAACATACAAGTTTGATGTCTTCCATAAATAAAAAAGAGCCATTGAGCAACCATGTTTATTATAGCTTTATTGATTAAATCTTGAATTAAAATTTGCAGTAAAAACTACAGAACATATGAAATTTTTATACTTACATACAAAATTTGAAATTATATAGGAAAAGAATATAATTTTGATTAAATATGACGTATGTAATTCATACAAAAAGTATGACAACAATATTTTATGTCAAGTACATTTTTTGTTTTATTTTACATAATAGACTTAATATTGAGTGTTATTCAAAAAAAAAAATGAAAGAAAAAAAATAAATAGCTTACTATAACGGTATCATACAATTTATTATTATATATAGAGAATATTGTGATATAAATCTAACTGTGTTATTATGTCAATTTCTTACAATGTAATAAAGATTTCACTTGTTCCTTCTCTTTTGTTTTTTAATATGCATAAAGTACACATACATTGTTTAATACTTTAACCAGATTTATTTGTATTACAAGTTCTCTAAGAATCATAACAAATTATTTTGCTTTTGTTTATAGAATTTTTTATATATTTGTCATATTTGTCATATAAACACACACACTTGGTAATATTATGTACCATACCTACATGTAATCGTTCATACACACATGTAACACATTATGTAGGTTTATTTACATTACTTTAATAATATTTTGTACTTGTATACATGCAAAGAGAAAAACATATGTTGTAATGTGTAGAATTGCTAATTCAAAAGCATATAAGCAAATTTGCTCTATTGTAGTAAATTTTATTGTCTCGAATATTTATGAAAGAGATTTTTCTTTTGTTTTTAATCGAAGAAGTGCAGTAAAAGAAGCGACAGTAAATATTTTCAGAAAAATAATAATAATTGTTTTCTTTTGAGGGAAAATAATTATTTTGTACAAAATGTAATGATAACAATATTAATAACACTCAAAATTTGTGTATAGAAGTTGTTCCAGACGCGAGGGTAAAAACATTAAGCAACATTTTAAGGGTCCTTTTTCTCGATTTATGAAGAAATATTTGTCTTAATACTCGCATATGTACTCGCAAATCACATTACAGTTTATAGACCACCCAATATCGAATTTTGATTTTTATGTAAATTTACTGAATAAATTTTCGAATTTCTGTTTTTTTTGTAGCACGAATATTTTCGAAACAATAAATTTCTTTTTAAATTGAGTACATTTGTATTAAATTTTCAATTTGAAAATTCTCTTTAGTCACATCCTCCTCATTAAATCATTGATTTACATTATTTGGCATACAAATTATTTGCAATCGATTTACGAAATTTCATTTCCTGGAAACATTCACATTTTTTCTTTTTGCATATATAATGGTACTTCCGTATAAAGAATTTTCCATTTTTACAATAAAATGAAAATTTTTAAAATAAATGAAAGGAAACGTAAAAAAACAAATTGTTAACAAAATGCTTTCATTCAACAATAATTCCAGTGTAAAATCATCGTTATATCGAAGGCTACATACTATACACATTGACGTTTGAAGTCAATAAATTGAGAGAGCAGAAAATTATTAATACGTTATTTACTTGGGTATATTTAAATCCTCCAAATATTTCATTTGCGACATTAATAAATTCTGATCCAACGAATGGTTTGTAAAGTAGCACGTTTTAAATAAAAATACTAAAAGAAAAAATGCATACTTTAGGGGGGAGGAAGAAACAATTAGAAAATAAATTTCATGATTATTTTCTTGTCGTTTCAGAGAACAAATTGTTAATAAATTGCGTCCTGTAGACTTTGGTGGGTCATTAATTTTTTAGATTCTTAGGATATTGTACATAATTAAAAATTTTCGTATAGAAAGCACGTCTAAGTTCATTTGTATATAAAATTTCAGTTTTCAGTCTTAAAAGGCGTAGATTGGACAGGAAGGCGGACGAAAATATAGAGACTTCTGACTTCAGTTGGAAATGTGTTGAAAAGGACAAATCAATTTTCCATATTTACTTAAATTTTCATGGCAATACGAAAAAAAAATTAAGAAAAAAAGAAAAATTGTTTTTAAATTTTTTTCCCATACTTGAAAAACTTGAGGTACAAAAATTTTGGAACATAAAACAAAAACAAAAAATCACGTTTAATTAAATTTTATTTTCAAGTTTAATTGAGATTAAATCGATAAAATCAAATAAAGTAATCAACACCTCCGTAATAAAATCGTCATGTGTTAATTGTGATTAATTGTGGGAGAATTTTTAAAATTTTCATACTGAAAGTAAGATTATTATTGGGCGAATATATTTTTTTCACACAAAATATTTAATGCATTTAATGCAATGAATAACAATGCCTTATGGAACGCATATATTTTTTGGGATTTTATGGGAGAGAAACAGAATCAATCTAAAAATTTTGTTGAATGAACAGTAAATGGAATGGAATACTTTACGCTTTCAATTGCAAAAGCGTTCAGTATTTTTGCATTAAAAAGCGAATTGCCAATCGTATCTGGCATATTGAATTTGGGATTTATAATGGGAAATTTTCAAAGTTAATAAAACCAAGACAATTTTGAGCAGTACAAAATTCATTTTGTCCCCAATTTATTTTAGTTCTAATAAAAATCTTCAATTTCTGTTTCGGTATCGCAAAAATTAAATTTTCCGTTAAATTTAACTATATCAAAAGATTTAACATTATTTTACAGCCGAATTAGAATTCTAACCCAGGAGAAATAGCAGACCTCTAATTTCTGACACCTTTTGAATTTTCTGGTGAAGTTCAGTTTATGTATACTATTTCGTAGCGAAACACATATCAAAATGGTTAATATTTATTTTAAGAAAATGTTATTGAATTTCACTTATAGCCTCTCTTTTCTGCTTCCTCCCATTGGACAGCAATAATTGTCTTGTTTATAATAATTGTCTTGTTAAATTTTTTTTTGTTTATCTATCATTTAAATCCTCTATTTCTCAGGATACACATGCACAAATCTTAATACTATTCACAAACAAACTTTTAAGTTAAAAACCACAATGCATCAGTAAGAACTGAATAATTTTACTGTTATAACACTTTTTTTTTTTTTTACTTGTTTTATAATTTATTTTCTCTGCATTAGCATAACTTATAAAATCTTTTATTTTGACTTGAAAAATTTGTTTTTGTTCCTTTAATACTCAAAATACTTTCATAACATTTTGTATTTCCGCTATAATGCAACTGTACATTATAAATACTATTTGATTTCTTTTCTAAAGTTGCATTAAAATTAAGAGGTTTTTCATTAGGCTGTGCATTATATACAGAATATATATGTAGATAGTTGCAATAAAGAATGGTACTTCTTCGGTTGAAAATATTCAAATGAGAAATTTTAAATCTTGTTTCTCATATTTCTTAAGAGCGAACTCTGATATTAAAATAATATCAACTTTTATTTTGTGTTCTAAGATTTTAGTATTAGAAAAATAATATTTTTTTTTCCACTATTTTAATGAAATTGTGTTCTTTACTTTGTATATAAAGATCTAAAGTTATTGGGTCATATTTGCTTATTCAACAGAATGCTGTTGAATGCAACACAAACGTACACAAATAATTTTCAAAGGAAATTGTAGATTGAAATAAAAATAATAATTTTTTTTTTTAACCTTTAACTGCACTCATTTGACGGCACTCTATATAGATATATATATATAAATAAATGAATAAGAAATGAAAGACATGAGGCAGCAGAGATTCTATATTATATTAATGTTATATAAAACCGGTTTGTGTATGTGTACACAACTGTAGATGAAAATCATCGCAGAATAGTCCAGATTTTTTAACGGTAAAAATGTAGAAGATTTTATTGTACACAGACTTGTGTATATTATGGTACTTTAATATATTTAAATAGGTTTAGATAGTCGTAAATATACGCGTATTAGACAAGAATAGTTTTCTTCACTCACCGTACATATTTTATTTAAAATAAATAAAGAAATAAGGAACAAGAAAAATAAATGTTTAAATGAAAAAAATAGAAAAAATAAATAAATAAAGGAAGTTCAAGGTTCAAATTGTGGTCTTCCATTTTCTCTTAAAATAATGAAAGTAAGATAAAAGTTTATGGCACGTGTTATCAATCTTTAAAAGGACAATAGTAGAAATAAAATAAGGACAGTAGAGAAACAATTAAAATAAATTTTATATAACATAAAAATATTATTATTGTTATTTTTTCTTATTTTAAAAGAAAACTATTTTTAATTTTGCCTAAAGTTTTTTTCCTTTTATTTACGATATTACACAAAAATATATTATTACTCGTAAAGCAAATACAATGCTCTCATTTAATTAAATTTCACTTTATTTTACTCTTATAACATTGATAACATATTATTTTCTCTCTCACGTACATAATAAATTACAGAAAGGAATAATTGACAGTATTGGATATCAAATATACAACACTATTCTCAAATTCGAACAACTTATACAACACTATTCTCAAATTCGAATATTACACATAGTTGTATTAACCTTTGTCATAATAACGCATCACTGCTTTGATAATTTATTGTTAAAGAATTGCAACAATACTCGTAAACAAACTCTCACATTATACTCACTCTGTTAAGTAAAATTTTTTTCTCTGATATGATTTTTCCGACAGTAATTTGAGATTATAGCATAATTGTGTGTAAATTTTGTACTACCACTCGCATTTATAACCTTTGAATTCACAATGTCAATTTAATATGAATTCATTTTAAGAATCAAAATTAAATCAATAACATAAAATGTAAAAGTTGAAAGGTCGAAAATATTTTGAAGCAGGACTATAAATAAAGAAATCCCCGACAGTGGCAAGACTATCTCACAAATTAAACAATAATTATTAAAGACTATAACATTTAAGTATCATGCTCCCAAAGGGAATGAACACAAGATTAGTTGAGAGGAAGCTATAAAAATATTTTACTAAGATGTTTTACTATACTTATAAAAACTTTGTCGTTCAGTTACTGTTCTCTAGCTTATATTATATCTTTTAAAATAACATTGATAGTATTACACTTGCATTACACTCGCATTACACTAACATCCAAGAATAAAGTTTTATTTTACGTGGAATTTTTAATAAAGAAGATTTCAAAGGATGATGCTGATGCATTCTTGTTATGTAAGTAGTTAAAATATCACTCGATTTTTTTTCTTGTGTAAAGAAAACGGAAAACAATAGTTTTTAAGATGAAATCATCATACCATGAATGTCGCATGTCTAGTTTTGAAATTCATTTCTCTATCTGTCGTTCTATATGTCTGTCGGTCTGTTGGTCTATCGGTCTGTCTGTCCGTGTGTCTTTCGGTCTGTGTTGATTATTTGGAAATATCAGGGCTCGGAAACCACACTACCAGCCGAATTTATATTTTTTTTACCATATCTAAGAAATAATTGATGGAATTTCTTGAAATTTGATATTTGAGTTCTTGGTGTTACCGAAACCAACTGACGCAATTTTCGGTGAACTTCGATGACACAAAGTTTAGTTGTAGTAAGACCCAAGTTTACACTTTTCCAGGTATGTTAACTAAAAGATTACTTCTGTTCTTAAAATTGTGTA
This sequence comes from Condylostylus longicornis, assembly GCF_029603195.1. Taxonomy (NCBI): domain Eukaryota; kingdom Metazoa; phylum Arthropoda; class Insecta; order Diptera; family Dolichopodidae; genus Condylostylus; species Condylostylus longicornis. The sequence continues at coordinate 7,476,274 of NW_026577982.1, forward strand.
GGACTGTTTAAAAAGCATTTTTATAATCTCCTGTTACACTTTCACTAAATTAAATAATATATACATCACGGTTGGTTATGTGCTGATCACATAAAATTTTTTCATGTTCCTTACACTATTGCATTAATTCTCAATATTAATGGAAGGAGTTCATTGTGTTGCATGATCCTTGAAGATTTGATCGAGGAATTGTGCATGATCCTTGAAAATAAAATGATAGCATAATTGCAATTTAAAAACCATAACCGTAAGGCATAGTGCAATCGTAATGTGTGAATTGCAAAAGTGAACTCAATTAGAAGAAGACCCATAGAAAATACACGTACATGTCTTATTTGTGCGTATATTTAATATACGCACATATATAAGACATGTTAGAGGATATTCTCTATTTGACATTATTCATATTGTGCGAAAAAAAATGTATGAAACTTACGTAACTGGTTTAATATTAAATTTAAAATTCTAATTATATACATTGTAAATTTTACTAGCCGTCCATTTTGAAAAATGTTTCGTAACAAGAAAATAAATTATATTAATGAAGTAGAGAATATCCCGGGATGCATTTTCAGAATTAATAATTGAGAATTTTATTTAATTTTAATTTTTATACAATTAATTAATTTATTTTTGATTCCAACTAACAAATTTAAAACCATTTATGAAAAATGTGAAAAATTTTGATTAGAATCGCAATTCGTCTTCTTCTCCTTTAATGTACTTTACTCTTATTCAGATTTTATTTCAAAAGATACCACAAAATTAGATTGAATCAAGGAAAGAATTATAATCAAGATAATTAAAAGAAAAAGGTATGGTCTTTCATTTTGCAGGTGATCCAAAAATGAAAATATGAAAAGAGAGGAAAAACTAAAATGAAAAAGTTATTTTTTTTTTAATAAGTTAAAAGTTAATATCAAAAAAATTAAAAAATTATAACAAGTTTTTTTATTCCTTTAAAAAATTCTAATTAAGTTTTAATTATAAAAGTACATAATTTTTTTTTTCTTGGTTTACATTGGATTTCATTTAACAAGTTTTTAATAAAATTAACAAAGTTTTTTGTTGAAAATTTCAGATTTAACAAACCTGAAAAAAATTAAAACAAATTTATGATTTATTATTTAAAAAATCTTGAATTTTATAATTAAATTATTTGAATAATGAAAATGCATGAAATCGCAATAGAAATACACTGGAACCGCAATAGCTTCAACTTTCAAAATGTTCGCGAGGAATTCAATTCATTGTCAGGAATGAAACTCATCCTTAAATTTTACTGAAATACCTATTTTAATTTTGAGTGCTCATCAATATTACTTGGGGCAATACTGTGCAATTTTCTCTAATAATTATCTAATTTTTCAATACGTTCGACTGCACAGTGTGTTCCTTGTTTGTTAGTATGGGTATGACCAATTTTTATGGGACAACTAAACTGCCGATAACATCCTTCTTAATTTAGGCAAATCATTTGAACTAGGGATATGTTTCACTTTTATCTTTCCCTTTGAAATTTGATTCTTAAACAAATTACAAATATTTCAAATATTTTCATAATAATATGCAATTTATTTTAGGATGACCCAATGATATGACGTAAATTTGTTCATAACTTTTGTTATAATTTTTTTTTTATTACCAATTTCCGAGATCAGAATCTTAAAGAACTCCAAAATTGTTTATTATTCAGATCAGAAAGTTTTTGAATCTCTATACTCTGCTCGTATGTGTAATGCACAAATTCTAAACTATTATTTTTCATTATTAATTCTATCATTTTTCATAAACTTTTGAAATTTATATTTCCTAAAGAAATTTTTCTATTTTATTAACCACAATAGAAATTCATAATAAGGTTTGTATGCCAGTGTCAATGTAGGAAATTTTAAATTTTCTTCGTGTAATAAAAACCGAAAAATAAAAGTTTTGCATATTAAAATAAATATTTATTTGCTGAATATTTGCGTATGCGATATTAGGCAGATATTTGCCACAATTCACAATAGTATTTAAGTTTTGCAGTTCGTTATAAACTTCTAATGTAGCCTTATTGCGAACTGCTTACTAAGAGATATTTTGAAATATACACTTTTGAAAATGCCATTGTTTCGTAAGCCGAATTCTGTTAAAATTTTTTCGAAAAAACTAAATCTTCAGTCCGATTACAATAATTTAATTTGTTTAATTATGGTTAAAATTAAAAATTACCTGGAAATTATGTTTTTTTGTAATGACAAAAAAAAACTTCTAAAAAGCTTGTTCATAACGTTGTAGAGCTGCAAAGTATTGTTAATGTTCCAGTTATAGGCGTAAAGATTTTGAGCATTGCAGTTTTAACCATAAGAACTGCCTTTTCAGAAAACTTCAAAATCAACAACCAGAATTTCAACATTATTCTTGAATTCCTAGGGAAAACTAGACATGACAAATATCATCTCGTAAAAGCAGTTCACAGATTGAATGACCTCAATTTTCGTTTCTGCGTTCGTTCCTGATGTATACGTCTTTAATGCTTAACAAAATATATTAACGAAGAGTAATGCCGAAAACAACATCAACGAAGTTCATATTGACAATACCAATGAATTACGTCAGTTTTTTTTATACATTAGTTTCTAAGTCACCACTTAGTTTTAATAAAATTTTAAATAATTCAGTATAACAATTTGAGAGTAATAAAATTTCTCATAAAAATTTTACATAATATTTTTTTTTAATATTGACATTTAAATTTGATATTTTCCGTACAATAAATTTAATAACCAAATTTAATAGTTAAGCATGTACGTAATTGCAATTATTCTTTTATTGTAGCACTTACATGTCAAGAATTTCAATTAATTTCAGTTTTGATTCTAAATTTAGAGAAATCGGTTCTCTCATATCAATTCATTTAGTTTTGAATACTTATTACAGTGAACTTGATGAGAAAGAGAAACACAATTAAATGAAATTAGTTTAAAAGATTGGCACGAATAACATCAAATCACTGTAGTCATAGAGAGTATTGTGACATCCCACCTAAAGATTTTTTATAAAGGCTTATAATCTTCAACGAATTACAGATTGGTCTATGTAAATCCAAATTGTAATTCACAAGTTCGAGAGTACTACGATTCCCGAAAGTCAACCAATCGCTTTCTGGCAAATGCCTTGCAAAGGCAAAGAATATGCTTAACTGTCTCAGGAGTAATGCCTCCTATACAAATATTGAATATCTTATTATATCTGCAACAATATTCAAAATGAATTGATTAATCATTGTTTCTTACTTTATGTATGACTCTATGTGTACGAAAGGTTTAAGGTAAGCAAATTTTAAAAATTTTACTTCAAATTCAAGATTCACAGCATATTCGGAAAATTGATAATTAAGAAACCGTATATCAAGAATTTTCCTGCTTCATATACTCAACAGGAAACGGATTTATAAGAATTTCGAGGGACATAACTGGAAATGTTGTTGCTTACATATTCAATTATAAATACGTTCAATGACTGTTCTTTTAGTCATTCAAAGTAATTAAAAACAAGTAAAAACGTTTCAGTCGGTATAAACCGATTGAATTATACCCTGCACCTTTCGTTATTGTGTAGCAATTACTCGAACCTCTGAAACCATTCTATAGAAACTTCACGAACATGTCTGACCTATAATTGGACATCCGACTGCCAAGTTTCATGAATCTGACTTTATTATTTTTCCAAATATTAAGAATAAGCTTTTAGACTTGTATGGGACCTACTTGAACCTGTTAAGCAATTCCACCAAAACTTCAGAAATATATGTGACCTATAACTCGACATACAACTGACAAGTTTCATGAATCTGACTTTATTATATTTCCAAATATTTAAAATTAGCTTTTGGAGTTGTATGGTAAGTACCTGAACCTGCCAAGCAATTCCACCAAAACTTCACAAATATATCTGATCTATAATCGGACACACAACTGCCAAGTTTCATGAATCTGACTTTATTATTTTTCCAAATATTTAAAATAAGCTTTTAGACTTGTATAGAAGCTACTCGAACCTGTCGAGCAATTCCACCAAAATTTCAGAAATATATTTGAGCCATAATTGGACAGATGACTGCCAAGTTTCATGAATCTGACTTTATTATTTTTCCAAATATTTAAGATTAGCTTCTATAGTTGTATGGCAAGTACCCGAACCTGTCAAGCGATTCCTCTAAAACTTCAGAAATATATTTGACCTATAATTGGACACATGACTGCCAAGTTTCATGAATCTGACTTTATTATTTTGCCGAATATAAAAAATTTACTGTTGGAGTTGTATGGCAGCCACCCGAACCGGTGCAGCTATCCCATTATAATTTTTAGAGCATGTTTAGAATATAATTGGACACATGTATACAAAATTTTATATTTATAGCTTTATTAGTTTTTGAAATATTTAAAATAAACTCTTGGAGTTGTATGGCAGCTACCCGAACCCGTTGTCCGAATTAGTCCAATAACAATAGGGCTCGTCCTTGGCACATAAGAAAAAACTTGTGAAAGTTTGGTGTCGATTGCATTATTTGTTTTTGAGTTATTGTGCGAACGGACGGACGGACGGACGGACGGACGGACGGACGGACGGACGGACGGACGGACGGACGGACGGACAGACGGACATGTCTAAATCGACGCAGAATTTTACGCTGAGCAAGAATATATATATATGTCCATACCGCAGATGACTCCTTCAAGTAGTTACAAACTCCATACCAAAGTTAATATACCCTTCACGAAGTGCAGGGTATAACGAGCAATGAGCTTGTTGCGGATGCATGATGCGAATAAATTAAAAATGAAGTGAAAGAAAATATTTCATACTTATTAATTATTAAAAATTTAAGCTCAATTTTCTCGAAATCCAAAATTCGAATAAACGGTAACTCAAATTCTCAGTTTATGATATATGCAATCGTCATTAGACATTTCAACTTATTTAATATCTCTTTATTACACTTAAATTTATACATTTTTAATGTCAAGAGTTATGACATTAACAAAAACAATAATAAAATTAATTTACTAGCTACATACTCGTATTTATATAGAATTTAAAAATGAACTTTAATTTCGACTAAAATGTCATTCTGTGCTTGAAAATTCCTCCGCTCTTCTCATTAAAATAAAATATATTATATTTATGTGTAAGGGTCCATTTAAAAATAAGACATAAAAACTTATATAGCATACATATAAAATAAAGAGGAAATGAAAAGAAAACAATGGAGGACGATTTATGCCAATAATAAACATGTTTTTGTTTACCATTTAAATAATGTTTAGCCTCCTTATTGACAAAAATTGAAGACATTCAATGTAAATTTCTCTGTCTCTCTGTTATCTCTCAGTTCTTTTTCTGTCCTCTTTCCTGTTACTCATACTGTACTCTTCTCCTTAATGTTGCTGGTTGAATAAATAAGGCTATAAACATTTCAATAGATTTCGGTTTTATACAATAATCGAATCATCTACCATGCCATTCTATTTTTGTTATAATTTATGGCCAAATATCTAAAAATTTTGAACATTAAAAGAGTTTATTGAATTTTTATGCTCAAAATTTTATGATATTATTGTTTTTTTTTTTGTAAATTTATTCTTATTCTTGTTCTATGAATATCTAAGACTCACAGAAGATTTTTTTATACCTACACATACGCATTTCATTTTCACCGCATATTTTCATATTAATTTTATATATTTATGAAATTTTATTTTATGCACAGCCGTAGAGGCATAAAAATCAAAGTAGATTTGTTTTTTTAAAGGGATTAGGTACATAGATGCCTAAACGTTCGTAAATTTTTGTGTAAAAGTGATGGAAATGTGATGTGAGCGCAATATAATCGCCCTCATTGCACATTCAGTTTTAGAATAGAACAATTATAAATTCATATTGTAGGTTGTAGATTTGTACAACCGGGGTAACGGCGCACTTTTAAGGATTTATAAACTTCCCCTTGAGCGCAAAGCGTTACCCCCTTACATGCGGTGAGCTCCTTATGAACTCAAGCAACTTCTGAGACCCGGAAGACTGTAACTGTGCCCAGCCTACTGCGGTGCCCCTTAAGTCTGCAGTAACCCGACAAGACCCCGATGAAAATTCTTGCCTGATTCTTGCCTAATCCTATCACTTTCTTAAAATGCTTCCTTTTAATGTAACATAAAACTTCTACATTGCCCCGACCGCCTCCGCTCTGATTTCTCTCTTAGTTCCCAAAGAAGAGTATGTGGTCCGATTGTTAGTTTATATGAAATCAACCCATGAAATTTTAAATTCTTCTCAATCCGAGTAAATAAAATTTAGTTTGTGAACGTTATAAAGGCAACCAGTCAAAAATTTCAAATTTGTATACGTTAAGTAGCTTGTAAACAGCAGGCAATATCAATCTCATTATTTGTTATATTCTTTTATATTATCTTCTACTCTCGTATAAAATATTACTCTCTTAAAAATTTATTTACCACGTTTTGCAAATTTCTCACGGAATATAACCTTTTGTAATATTAAAAATAAATTTCATGTCTGAATCTAACCGAAGTTGAAACAATAATGAATTCGCAACGATAGGTGCTAGATCGGAAACACATAACCTCGCTCTGACGTCATTTTATCGCGACGTTTACGATAATATAATCAGCAAAATACTATAAATATCTGTAATAGCAGTGAAATTTCGTGCGAAAACAATACCAGCCTTTTCATCAATAACGAGTGTAGTAAAATAATTTTCATACTTCAAAAAATTTCTTCGATAAAGGATTTTGTTTTTTTCTTAAACCTTGATTTATATGTGTTTTTTTTTCATTGTCATTATTACCCAAGATTTTTATGGTTTCGAATGATTTTTAACAATAATCAAGAATCCCATATTTGAAGTCAGATGTTTTTTGGTAGATTTGACATAAAGTTTGTTTAAGGTTTTTGGGGTATGAAAATTCATTTAAGAATATTTAGTTTCTGGTGTATTAAGTTTGTGTTTTAGAAATCCCAAAACAAAATATTGTTAAAGAATTTTCGATGACTAGAAAAAGTTAAAAATCACCCAATCCTTAGAGATTTTTTATTCTCTTTTAAATTCTCTAAAGAGTTTTTTAAGATTATTTCAGAATTCTTTTTGGAACTTTAACTTTTATCTATTCTTTAACTGTTTGCACTTCAGTTGCTCCAAATTTTTTTTATTTCAAAATTGAAAGAATTTGATAAATTGACATTGGGATATTGACTCGAGCCAATGAAATTTCTGGCTTAGATGCAGAAAAACATTAAAGTTTCTAATAAAAGCAATTTTCAAAATCAGAAGCACATGTTCAAAAATTTTATAATTAATGATTTGGCATCCAAATTTAATCTCTCTAAATATTTAATTTTCACCTCATGCACAATTTTTTAGTCATTGTCTCAATATTGATTCCCCATTAATATTTCTTTTGTCATCATTCTTGCAAGGTATTCACATTCTATGTTGAGGTAAACGAACTAAGAATTACCAGTATACGGACATTTACCATTTATTTAACAAAATAAATATAATATTGAAGTCTATTTAAGAGAATTTTGGATATGTTAAGATTTTACGATTAATCAAGTTGTATTAAGGCTATTAAAATTTCTTTTGACAAAAATGTCACCTTTCTTTCAGTAATTTTGAAGGCTAAAGTTTAAGGACAAGGCTATTATAATGCCTATAATCTAAGGAATGAATTTACGTTCATTATTTTTATAGAGTTCAATAGAAAAAAAAAGGACGAAATCCTATCGATATGGAATGACATTAAAAATATTAGGTTCGTATTCGAATAGAAATGGGAACATTACATTTTATGACGTGACAATATTTACTGCAATTTTAGTGTAACATAAATTATGGGTTCCTCTAAGTATAAATGAGCAAATGCAATAAAAAAATATTTTAATATTAAACCAAAATTCATTTTAAAAATTCAGCTGCTCACTCCGCATTCCATTGCTTATTTCAAAATCATAATCATTTGCTCATTAGATCTCTCTGAAATTTTCAATTCCCCTACAGCAGGTGTAATATTGAGGTAAATTTTTATCAAATATAAAAAGCTTCCGAAATCCTGTGAATATTTTTAATATACAAAATTTAAATTTCAATTCTTGTATTCAAAATATTGAAAAAATAATTCTAATTAAAAAATATATATTTTTTTTTTAATTATTTTCTCATCATCTCGTTCACAACAAAATTCATAATGTGTGCGTCTTCCTTGCAATTCCTTTGAGAAATTAAATTTAAAATTTTCAAATAAAAATGAAATATTTTTTCTCTTTTAATATTTTTTTTTGTTTTTGCTTTTTCTTTTTATCATTTCTTAGTATAAAATATATTTCAGTTGCTTAATTCTTATATAATGATGAACAAATTAAATTGAAAGGAATACCAAGCAATGAAAAAGGATAAAATGATTTTTGCTAACTCTAAGTCATAAAATATTAAACATAATCCAGATTGGTTTGCATTAAGTTTTGTATTGGTTCTCAACCACATAGAAACAATAATATGGATAACATTTTCCGGGCAAAATTTCTTTTATTAATTTCGGTATTTGTGGTGTTATTGTTGTGTAGGACATGTTTGATGATCTTGTAGGATGTTGCAAATAGATATTGTTGGGTTGTATTAGATATGCTGAAAGTAGCACACATGTTAAATTTTGTCGAAGTTCACACCTCTAAAACTATGTGCGAACTGTTTAAATGAAGTAAAGAAAAAAAAGTACCAAAAGCTTAATTAATAACAAATATTAAAATTCTCACTATACTTACATTCCAAGGGGAGAGCAGTTATTTTGTTCAGACCAGTCTCATCCTAAGAGCATATCTTAGCATTTTGGAAATTAGAATCTTGATCTATGGCAAATTTCCTAATTAAGACAAAATTTTAAAAATCAGACTTCCAGTCTTATACTACCTTCTATGGCAGTTTCAGCTTAAGTAAAATTTAAGGCTATTTTCAGCAACAATTCTCTACATCATATGACCCTCAGGGAAATAAATTTATTTTTTTGTTTCAATGGTTACAATGCTTCCGTTAGACATTTCTCCCGTGATAAAGCTTTCCAAATAATTTTTCGTGTTAATTATTTTTTTTCAACACATTGATTAATTTTTAAATTTTTATCGCTTCTGACGTCTCTTTGCAATTCTCTCATAAATCCAACAGAAATTACAAACGAATTAATAATCGTGTGACATCATTTCAGACAGTAGACACTTCTTTTTAAAAGATCTTTTAATAATTATTTTATTTTGGGGTACAAAAAATACCATGTTTTCTGTATTTTAATTTTTTCTCTTCTTTAGAACGAAAGTGATTTTGTATGACAATAAAAGCCTTGTTCATTTTTTTTTGAATATTAAAATGATTACTTTTTTATTATTAAAGCACCTCAGGATTCAGATGAATCTACATTGATATACCATTTTTCCATTAATATTTTTATTTTAAATTTATTTTGATACAAGATTTTTATTTTATTCATTTGTTGAAATATGGAAAAATTTTTCGAAAGAAAATTCAAAAGAATTTTCAAATAAAAAATAAAATTAATTGAGAATAAGTTGAGAAAAATTTTTTCTTTTCCAATAATAAAAATTTTAATTTAATTGTTGGACGATTTTTGTATTTTTTACTTGTTTGAAAGTAAATTAAATCTCTTATTATTTTTTTAAAGTTAAGGAATAAGGAGTCTTTTATTGTAAAATATTATAAAAGGAGTTCTTACATATTTGAAAAGAAATCCTCAGTAAGAATAACAAAAAAATTAACAAACAATAGCTGAAAATTTGCTCAGAAAAGTTTATCAAAATTTAAGTTTAAATAAATTTTGTAAAATTTTAAATATTTCTGAATAGTTCTCTCTAATTTGGATTTAATAAAGGGTTCTAATAAAGCAAATAATAGGTAAGGTATTAAGGAATACGAGGATCTCAGATGTTTGATCAACCTATTTACTTATAATTAATTAATAACTAGTAAAACTTCTTTTTTTAAATAAATCTACAATGTCAGTAAAACGAAAAATTTGTGAAAATATTATGAATAATCATTTATTATCCCCTAAAGGTATGCAATATTTTCCCAAATTATTAATGCAAAAATTTTATTGTTCTCTTATATAAAGTTTTAAAATGTCAAAAGCAAAAATACACTACAAATTTTAACCCTCTCAATTTTTATTGAAAATGTGGTTATTTTTACAGACATACATAAAGTTTCTCTTCTTAAATTAATTTATGTAATTGTTACTCACATCTGCTGTTTCTAAGACAAAAAAAAAAACCTTGAAAATTCATCGTTCTTTTGTTTATTTGAAATTCATCTTAAATAGCATGAAATAAACATTTAAAATTATTCTTGCTTCCAGTAAAATTATAGACAAAGATGTGTTGAATAACGAAAGAGTATAACGCTTCTGTTAAAAATTTGATTATTCGGAAGAGGGTGGAACCATTATATTTCTAATATTATCGAAACATTTAGATTTCTGTCGTTTCATGAGGAGTGAAACAACTTCTTTAAAGATTTTATTTTTATCATACAATAATTTATTTATAAAAATCATATTAGTGTTATAAAAACTACTACTACAATTATGCTTGAATCTAGTACATGTTATTATTTAGTTTTAGTACTTTTGTATATTTGACATTTAATATTATATTTACTGAAGTTTTCTCTCGGATTTTAACTTACCCAGCATTTACACGTACAAGTTACTTGCAAGAAAGTTGCAATACATACAAAAATTTTACTAACACATTGAAATATTTCTACTTGCTTGTTTACTTGCAGTTGAACTTTCAAGAAAATTTTGCTGCCAGTAATTTGAGCAAGTAATTTGACATATTGAGAAATTCACAAAAAAAAATTTGTTGCTTTGATTTTTTTTTTTTTTTAATTTAAAATTTTTGAATTTTGTTTTGAAAAAATTAAACTTGGCAAACTTAGCTAGTTGTTTTTTTCTCAAAGACATTTTCAAAAATTAACTTGCTAAACGCCTACGTCATAATTGCAAGTAATTTGACATTTCGAACAACTAATTGACAATTAATATTATACAAACTTGCATGCAAGTAACTTGTTCGTGTAAATGCTGGGTTATATTGCGGAGAATTTTCTATTTTATTAGCTGCACTGACTTGGTACAGTAAAATTTGTCAAATTACTCAAGACAAAGTTTAGATATCAAACATGGTATGATGACAATCAAACTCGATCAAACAAAACGAAAATTTAACACTCAAACTTGCATCAAATTTTAAAGTAATCAAACAAATTTCGTGTGTTCATTCCACAATGCAAATAAAATTTCTTTAAAAATTGAAATAAAAATTAATTTTCATTGAAAATTTTTTTGAAAATTAAATTTTATTTCGAGAAATTTTTTTATTATTTTAAACTCAAATTAATATAATGAAATTCAACAGGAATTAAAATAAAATAAAATCTATTGGAAACCTTAATTTTGAGAACAAAAAATGAAGGCAATCTTACAAAAATTTCTTATTTTCAGTAAGAAAGTGTATAAAATTGTAGGTGTCAAATGAATTTTTGGATACACCCACTTCAAATTATTAACAATAGAATTGAGCATGAAATCAATGCAATATTAATGTGCTACATTGTTCTTCTATTACAACATTGCTATTTCAGTGTCAGCTACACTTACAATATTAAAATTTTAAAAATAAAAATAAAAATTTAAAGAAAGTTTACAATATGAAATAAAATATGCCTGTTAAAACTCAATTTTATTAATCATTCTTAATTACAGAGGTGTACAGTTATTCCAAATCGAATATTCAATTGAAATTTTGTCATATAATTTAGATGACACGCAATTTCTATGAGTTTTGTACATATAAGAAATTATGAAGAGCTTTCTATTACTTAGAAATTTCTTTTGAAAAGGCTTAAAACAAATTTTAACCTGAAAATGTTAAATGGAATTTTTTAATAACATTCACGTGGCAAAAACCATAAGAGTACGAAATTTTTATTATTTTTTTGAAAAAAAATTTTTATGGACCATTTCAAGTACAGCAACCACTCACTTTTACCCTGCAACTATTGAGAACGCAATATTTAAATTTTATCATTTTTTTTTTTTTTTTTTTCCTTCTTCACTCCTAGAAGGAGCATAGGGCTAGTGCATGATTTCTCATGCCATAACCACTGCAAAAATGGTCAGATAAATTTTATCATAAGTCATACAAACAAATGTCGTAACAAACCCATCACCTTTAAAAAGTAAAAAAAAAAAAAAATATTCCGACCGGTAAGCAATTTTTTATTCTTAATTCCTAGTTCAATTAAGAAGATTTTTTTTTTCGCAATTATGTGCTCATTATGCTTATGTATAACAATATAATTTAAGAAAAATCTTTGCAATTCCAAAAGATTATGTCTATGAGTGACGTAAAAATTAATTTCATCAAAAATGTACGGAAATAAGAGTAAGTGAAATAATTTTTGAGAATATTTTTATTATTACGTAATAAATTTTGTATGACATTATGTAGATATAATTACATTTCATATATGTATGTATATATATATATGTACGTATTTTGCTTAAAAGGATTTCTCTTCAGCTTTAGAGAACTTAACTAATTTCTAAGAAGAAAGAATTGAAGGATATAACATAAAGTTAGATAATTTAGACTTCATATAAAGAAAATAATATAAAATTATGCGTATACATTAAAGGAAACCTTCTATATTTATTCAGAATTATTTAGAACATTTATGTTATCAAATTATTTAGAAAAAAATGAGAATAATATCAAGAATTAAATAGAAAAGGACATTTTCTTTTAGTCCAAGCTTATGTAGAATTTATGTAGAAAAGAATATCTAAAGTATATTGTGTATATATTCAGTTGCCTGCCATATTATGCCTGGCATAATCTTAATCATAATTTTAGAAGATTTATTTAATAAAGTTGATATTTTTGATATTATCTTTTAAAAATAATTTTCATTTCACGTCTTTTTTTTTGTGAATAATTCAATTAATAGTAAAGTTCTTAAATCTAAATAAAGAGAGTTTCCTCATTTAGTTACACCGAACTGGATGGTAATGGAAAACGAAGGAATCTTAGATTAGAATACCTAGAAGAAAACTTATACTAGGCTAGAGTCTAGGCAATCAATAATTTTCTGGGTTGTTGCAGTATGAAATGAATGATCTACCGATGATTGAATAAATTATCAGCGACTTATTTTCTATATGTTGCATTCTATACAGTAATTATTTATTTCCTGACATATTACTAATTTTCATTATTTTTTGATCATGATTGAAACACAACAACGGAGAAAGCAAAAAGGCTTATGGCTCACTTACCTATAGTATTTATATTTTATTAAAATATACTTAATTTTATTGCAGATTCAGAAGCTCGAACTGATTCTTCTCATGTTTGGATTCGTTTCTCAAGTACTATGCTTTATATTTTTATAAAATATATTTTAATTTATAAGGTATTATTAAACAAAATTATTGTGCTGAATACAAATATCTTGACTTTGAATAAATTTCTCAACCACAAAGAAAAATTTGAGCTCCAAACTCATAATTTATTTTGAAATATTCTCATAGCAATTAGGATTAAGATTTTTTAAAATGAAAAGTAAAATTTTTAGTGGTATAAAAAATACACAAGAGTAATAATTACCATATTTACTTTATATTAAAAAATATTTTGGTTTGAAATAAAATATTTTCCAAGTTAATTATACAAAATAGAATGAATTTCCACTAAAAGATTTACTTAGAGAAATTTTTATCAAACAAAGTACTTAGTAATAGCCTAGAATACATTATATTTTGTGTATTAAGAGAAATTCTAACATGCAAGTACATATTTTAATTAAAAATGTTAATTAATTTTCTGTACATTACCAACTAGTATAATAGATAATTCAAATGCACAGGGAGACACTTACGTAACGAAATATTTATGTGAATATCTTTAATTCGTATTTTACGAACATTCTTTCGTGTGTATAATTGTCAATATTTCATTTTGAATGTCAATTGCCCTACGAAATGGCCCAGAGATCAATAATTAATAAACTGCGTCTTGAGACATCTTCGTCTAAATCAAAAGAAACTTCACTAAGCATAACCACATATACACAGGTGTTAGTGGCTCAAAATCGGCGTACCTTGTACATCAGAATTCGATGCCATAGAGCAGTATAAAATACATTCTTCAACTTCAGAGTTGACTCTGAACTGCTGAAAGTTGCAAAGTTGGTGAAAGTTGCAAAATACGAAGTAGGAAGTTCTCATCTAAATTATAATTCTAGTCATGGAGAATTAACCGACTAAGTAAAAGATCGACTCTGACCTTTCACAAAAAATCGAAAATATCGTTAGATGGAATAATTCGTACAGTCTTCTTAGATATCTTCGGCAGTAATATGTAAATTAGAGCGTCAAGCACGCTCTTTTCTTAAATGAAAACCTTTTTTCGAGAAAATAATATATACAAAACGAATATACGCGGTCTCACCGATTAGTTGCTTAAAATCTAAAGAAATAAGGCATGATCCTGAAATCTCTGGAGGCTTCTTTGTTAAACCAAAGCAATATTACTGATTAATATCAACTATAACTTCTGCCGTGTTGAATACTTGAAGTAAAAATTAAAAATTTAATAACTTTTTTCTAATAAATTTATTTTTAAAGCAATTCAAAATATTGAACAGGTGTTGAATTTTCTTGATTTGTACAAAGTAAAAAATTATAATTAATTACTTTTTCTGATTGCTTTTAGATATAAAAGTAATTTATAAAACTCAAAAACTCTCTCAGGTATATACAAACTTATTTATATGTTCCAGCAAATCTACTCTTACTTTATATCTCAAAGGAAAATGCCAGATTTTGTTAGAGTATTGAGCATGATATCGGGTGTAGTATAGCACTTGTTTGTTACACAAAAAATTATTGAAAAAATTTTGATTTACTGCCACAATAAACTTACTGTCCTAATTGTATTATAATTTTATAAAAGATAAGGTTGGGTATAACAGTTACTAATTAAATACCTTTGGTATAATTTTAGTATTGTAATCTCCAAATCAATTCTATCTTATTCGCCGGCATTTTTTTGCAATTAAATGAATTTTCTTTTGACTTCAATGTTCTTAATTAATCTTTGAAAGTTTGGAGCAAAGTTTACCAGCATTTATACGAAAATTATTTAACAACTACAATTTATTATTGTATTATTATTGTATTAGCTAAAAGCCTTCTTGGCTTTTTAGCTGCATGAGAGCTGCTTCCACCTTTAAATTCGAAAAATTTAAATATTATTAAATGATAATAACTGTATATACTTGTTTTTTCCGTATTACCCTCTCCCCCTATTATATTCTTTAAGAGTTTCAAATATTTCCGACATTAAAAATCGCTCAAAAAATCTCATTTCATTTTCTTAATAACATTTATTTTATATTTTTATTTTTTAGTTTTCTTTTGTTTTCCATTTATAAGATACTTGAAACATAAGTTACATAACATGCTCCTGTACCTATTCCAGAAAGGTTATGGTAAGTACAATAAATTTTAAGTTTTTTTTCTCTTTTTCTCAAAAAAAAAAATGAATAATCATGTCACACACGTTTTTCTTTTTATTATAATCCGTATAGAAGACAAAACCCTGCGGAAATAAAATTTTATGATAGGATAATGGTACAGAACACTATAACTTACATGTTTTGTAACATTGTACACATACATACATAATATAATGGCATTGAAATTCAAAAAATTTAACCTTTCAAATTTTTAAAAAGAAAATTTTTAGTTCAGGTTTTATTAAGTAATGTTTTCCAGCTGGTTTTCTGACAAAAAGGATATACGACTCTGATATTTTGTGTTATAATATGACACACGTTTAATGTTTTTGGGACGGTTTATAATAAAAATATTTTCCGTTTCTCTGTTCTTTTTGAGTCAAAAATTATAATAATAGAATGGTTAATGTGTAAATAAGGGCATATGTGGGTTTTTTTTTTTTTTGAATATGGGTTATTAAATTTTTTGGTAAAATTGCATAACACAAAGGCTTGAATTTAGTAGATTGAAAATTATTCCTCATCACCTGTAGCATACAAATACGTATTATATGTAAAATGAACAACTCATTTGAGAAATATAACAAGACTATTTATTAAGGTTGCTATAGAAAGCAAATTATGCAAAAATTTTATTAAAGGAAATATTTTAGCCTCTTGTACAAGCATAAAATTATTGATATACCGTCGTGATTAAGTACCATGTTGTGATTGAAATAACAAGTTCAATATGATACGCCCAATTGTTTTTAAGTCAATCGCACAAAAAACATATATGTATATTCAAATTAAATAGATCTGAGAATAAAAATTAAAAAAAAAATAATTTTGTTTTCTATCAAAATTTTCGAGCTTTCAACAGCTACGTGTGTAAATGCGATACTCATAAATGCTTTAATAACTTTTCGGCTATGATTTTCGAGTATACCCAAATGTTAACTGTGATTTAAAAATTTTCAAAATACAAAATATTTTACACCAGTGCAGAACCTCTCGGTGTATGATTCCCGAAATTTTTTTTTTGGTAATATGAATTGTTCGTGTAAATGGGAGACGGCCGGTACCGGACATGTATTGGTAGTTACGGTGAATTGAAGTAGGGTTTTCTTTACTCAAAGAAATTATTTCAAGAAAATTTTAAATTTAATAATTATAATATAGAAATTTTGTTTCTTTTCAAGTATAATTTCTTCGTTAAATTCTCAAAATAAATAAAAGGAATTAAAACTTCCAAGAATCTTCCAAGAAATTAAAACTTTTTTACTATCAACCATTTTTAATAACCCTGTTGATTCACCTAATTAAATTCTTAAGAATCGCATTTAATCAAATTTAAAACTGAATATCCCATATAATATGAAACGCACCCCTAGAATATGAAGTTTATGTTCCACAAAATTTCAAAATCTCAAAATAACAATTAAATTTTAAGATCTAGATGCAAATTATATAAAATTTTTATAGATAAAAGAGCATTAAATTTTATTAACTTTCATTTTAAAATTAAGTACATAAAAACTTTTGTAAATTGCACCAACTGATGCAAGTTTCCTCTTCTATTAAATATTTTTTAAGTTTTATTATTGCATTTTACTTTAATAAAAACTATAAACATTAACTTTAACAATTTTTGTTTTTTACTTTAAAAACTTTTGAATTTGTTTTACGTTGCGTTACTACACAATTTAAAAGTAAGTAAAAACTTAGTTAATATAGTATTTTTAAAACGTTTCTATAATGATGGTTTCACTTTTTTGCAATGTTGTCTAGTCTAGACGAAAGTTTTGTTTAAATTTTTTTTGTTTTTGGGGTTCTTTTTTTATTTCAAGGAAAGTTACAAAATGTTGAAGTTTCATTGCTAACAAAAACAAAAAATAATAAATTAAAGTACCTGCATACAAAACGTTACGGACACTTCTGTTTTATTACGTTGTCTCTATTATTACTGAGGATTTTTTGTATAAAATGTTGTTATTAATATTTTTTAGAATGCGCTCTTAGCTCTATATGAAAAATTCTCTCCTTTTTTGGTAGTAAGAAACTCTTGATGAATTTTAAAGTTCATGTTCATAGGTAAATTGCAATAATTTAGAAAACAGATATGAAAATTTTGCGAAAACTATCTTGGTATATCATACTTACATAATATAATTTAGGCGGATTCTGTGTTGCTCCCAGTGATAACAAAAAATGATTAATTTCTTGATCTCTTCTAGATTAGCCAGAAAATGTATTTAAAGTTTTTCAAGCAATTTTTTCCAGATATCTCCAAAAATATTTTTGCAGCACTTAATTATTATGTATTAGTAGGATCTGTAAGCTCCCAGTAATCACGAATAATGATTAAAACGTTGAATTTCTTCTAGTTTAGTTAGAAAAAATACCTTACCTGCACCTTATTCTCGTATTGTATTTAATTATTTTATTAATTTTTTCGAAAATTTTATTCAACCCTGTCTTAGAACACATTTTGTTCATCAATTTTAAATTTTAAGAAATTTTTATAATAAATAATAAGCACTCAGAAACGTGTAACAAGGAGGTAAATATTTAATAAAAAAAATTTTTTGGTTATAAAATATTTATTCCATTTACATTATAGTCCTTTTACCCTATTTTATAAGTAAACTAGTAAATTTTAGTTTTTAAACTCACAAAATAAAAAAATAAAATGAAATAAAAATTATTGTGGGTCAAGAATAATATGTTTTAAGTGCTTTATTTTATATTTTGTACTCTAGAATATGGTACGGTAGTACGATCATCATTCTTCTCCATGAAAATTATACACAAGCGTTTAAATGTATTGCTGATTCTGGAATGGTCTGCCGTATAAATATGTAAGTACTTATTATTTATTAACACAAAATGAGAAAATATATTATATTTTTAAGCAAGTTGGAAGACGGTCATTCATATTGGTCTTGGAAGTCGATCATTCCGGTTGGTCAGTGCAAGATGGTCATGCATGTTGGTCATGCATGTTGGTCAAGCATGTTGGTCATGCAAGTTGGTCAGGCAAGTTGGTCATTGAAGTTGGTCAGACGGGTTGGTCATGCATGTTGGTCAAGCATTTTGGTTATGCAAGTTGGTCAGGCAAGTTGATCATTGAAGTTGGTCAGGCAAGTTGGTCAGGCAGGTGATGCATGGTTGTCATGCAAGTTGGTCATGCGAGTTGGATAAACAAGAGGGTTATGCAAGTTGGTCAAGCATGTTGATCAAGCATGTTGGTCAGGCAAGTTGGTGATGCATGTTGGTCATGTGTGTTGGTCATGCAAGTTGGTCAAGCATGTTGGTCAAGCAAGTTGAATGTACTTTTTATGCAAAAATATTTGAAATTATAATAAAATTTTGTTTAAAATGTTAAGGAAATTGCCATTAATCTAACAAGAATCCTGTCGTTTGAGTATGTACTTTATTGCTTTAATTTAGAGAAAGTAAACGTTTTCAAATAAAATTTTCTCATTCCTCGGTAGTTTTATTAGTGCACGCGATGAAGCAATCCGAATGAATTTCAGAGGGCAGACAGCTTTTCTGCCTCAGTATTTTTCCTTTACTCATGCAAGAAAAAAAGTTTTGTTGTTGTTTTTTATTGCAAGGAACAGCAAAGCTACCGACTTGATCCCTTCTTTACTTTGAAAATAAAATTCGAACATTACTTTTACAAAAATTTTTAGTAAAATTCTCATTTAATGAGTTTCAATTTGAAAAACTTATATTTTGTTAAAGGAAGACTCATATATAATTTTAAAAAATCTGAGTAGACACAAAAAACTAAGCAGAGATATGTAAGTTAACAAATAAAAATTTCCTATTTTCGTTCGAAATAAGCTTAAAGTGGATAATATAAATATTTTTTAACTAACAACGTAAAATATAAAATGTAAAGACAGGGTAATAAAAATTAATGATTGATTAACATGTAGAAAAGAAAAAATTCTAATTATTATAAATGCATTAAAATGGTCTACTCATGCAAGTAATGGAAATTAATTTTACAGGAAAATAATTTTGAATCACGCAATTAATTTTTAAATGCATAGAGAAAAATTGATTATACTAATTATTTTTTTTTTAAATAATTTTTATAAAAATTAATATTAATATTTATAAAAAATAATTTCTGGACATTATACATTATACACGTGCTGAATTTATTTATCGCCATGTTTTTAGACTACTAAGCATTTATAATAAAGAAAAGAACAACGACAGATCTTGTGCTATTTAAATTTATAATCGTGCGTCTTTTAAAATTAATTTTAATACGGAGTTTATAATATAAGAGCATGGTAATATAAATTGAACTTGGGTATTCAATCCAAAGAATATTAATCAGCATACGTTCGCTTTTCTGCATTGTTATTTAAAAGCCATTTGACCACACGCTGAATGGCGAATATCGGTTTGAATGTAGAAGCTATTTCAATATTCTTATGATTACTCTCATAAGTTTCCTCAATATCATTCGATCAAATAATTTTTGGTCGTACGTAAATGAAGTATATCTGTCATTTAATATTACAGTCAATGTACAACTTTAATTTAAATTTTAAATATACGCACTAGATAAAAGCCAGAACTCTTTTATAATAATTCCCACATAATCTTACCTATAATAAATAATAATTACTAATGCAAAATATCTAAGAACATGTATAAAAGCTTTATTGTCTTCATATTTCATTGTAAATTTTTTTTTTTTCATTAAATCAATAAGATGTAGGTGGTTCTTTATTTAAAATCAAATTTACTTGTTATTCATTTTGTTATTTTAAATAATACCATTATATTCCTATTGTTCAAATTATAATAGATAACAATATTTTGTATTGATTTTTAAAGAAATCTTGAAAATATTGAATGTTTTAGAAATTTCTTCAACAATATCTTAATATTTTTACTTTGTTTTGAATTTTTTATAGAGATTTTTCTACAATTTAATGTACAGAATATTGTAAATACACAATTAGGATTTCATTTGATATTTGAATTTATTAATATTTGAAGAGATTTAGTATAGGAAATATCAAATTTGAAATTTAATTAAAGTTAAAAAAATAATTATGTAGCAAATATAAAAATTCTTGTTGTGTTAAAATTTTGGATTATAGATTAAGCCTTTAATATTTTTCTATCAAAAATTGTTAAACAGACACAAACCAGCCTTTGTATCTAAATTATAAAGTTTCTTAATTTCTGTAGAATTATACATTGCATTCCAAAGAAATCGTATATTTCAGAAATTTAAATCAATTTTCAGAGTTTTATGAGGAAAGAAATTTGTTTCCACGCATATCGAAATTTATTTGGAAAAAAAAAAATCAAATAAAACCAGGGGCCTAGAAAATAAAGCATCTTCCTCAATTTATTTAAGAGTTGTTGACAAAATTCTGGTTCAAAAAAATTTTGATTTTTCTCTTAATATAATATTTCTTAATTTTGCATATTTTTAGGATGAGAACATACATTAAATGATGTAAATTAAAAATAGTAGCAATTGGTCGCCAACAATAAATATATTTTTGATAGGGAGTGTTATTTGCCGCTAGTCCCTTGAAAGAGCTTACAATTTCGAAAAAATGGCAGCAAAAACTCGAAATTTTACCGATAAAATCAATGGAGAAAATAATTTTGTTACAAAAACTAATGCCTATGATATGTTAAGAATTTTACCATCTGGAACCTTTCAGCACTCTTTTGGTAAGTAAATTATTCTACCTCATTGATCTCAAAACCCCTATGCACACCTACGAAAAAACTTCCATGCAGGTTTGATTTACAATGAAACCTAGTCAATTTATTTTATTCATAAGTGGAAACCATGTACATAAAATTTTCACAAAATTTATTCAAAACTTTTTTCAAAAAATGAAAATTATTTTCTTCCAAAATTTTAATTTTAATTTTTTGTAGAATTTTTCTATAAAAGCAAGAAAGAATTTTATTAATAAAAAAATTTTTTTTTTTTTTTGTTGCTTCAATCAATGTTTAATTTTTATATTCATTATGCATATTTACATAAACATTTCGACACAAAAATACACAAAGATTAAAAAAACATTTTTTTTTCGATTATTTTGAAATTTATTAATACCCGAGCACGGGTACTTCTACTCGTATATGTGCATGTACATGAGAATTGCTTCAATAATATGAGAATTGCCTTAAAGTTCAAACGTGAATGTTAAATGTATTTTTTCTCATACGCTCTTTAACATAGTATAAGAAGAGAGCGGGGGGGAGGGGAGAGAGAGAGAGAGAGAGAGAGAATAATCCTTATAACATTTATATTCTATTGTGTATTATTAATAATAGATTTTTTTTCAAAGTTTGTTGCGGAGTGATAGAGGCGGAAAGAAACAATACCAATATAACGGTATTTTATGCATTCATTTTTTCTTCACTACTTTTTTATATATGCGAAAACGGTAATGAAATTTTTAATATATTCTTTTGAGTAATATTGAGATACAGTTTCTCATGTTGTTTTTTATAAAATTTCCCGATGTATAGAATCTATGATTTAGATCCTATAATATATTCACTATTTAATAGAACTATAGGATGTTTGTTCTTTGATTGAAATCGATTTTCGTGCTATGTTACCATTTTCTTCCATGGAGTCTACATAAACTAGAAAAATATAATTCATTTTTCTGTAAGACGGCTAAACACTTTTAGTTTGACTGTTATTTTCTGGGAATTGGGAAGCAGAAATGTTTTGGACAGGGTTTTGTTTCTGTTAAGAATTTTGTATTCAAATCTTTCAGGAATGCCTTCGCATATATATTCGAAATTGGATTCATTTTCCTTGAAATAAGGATAATAAAGATAAGAGGACATGAAAGGTTAAACAAAGATAAAAATGGTTGCATTTTTCAGTAGGAGAATCGTTCCCCTACCCAGATATTTCAAATTCTATACAATTTACAATGGATTATTTCTAAAAATTTGTCATATCTCGTACTAACTAATTATTAAGAGTATTACAAGGGTATAAATGGTACTAGAAGAAGTTATAAAAATTTATTATGTCCTGTAGTCTGAAAATAGTTAAGAAGCGTCAATTTAAAAAAAAAGATAATAATGTTACATGAAATTTCAGAATTTTGATGAATTGATATGAAAATTTGTATTCGAATTACATACTGAGCCCAGTTATATTGCAAAGTGTAATTTTTCTATTCGGAATTCAATTCGTCTTAACAATTCAATTCGTTAAAATAAAAACAACAAGTTAATCAAATATAACAGGAAATCTTCAAAGACAAATAATTTCCTCAATTTCTATGTACAAAACACATTTATAATGATTTTAAATAAGCAATAAACAATCTCAGTTTTGTCAGTATGTGTATAACAAATCTATGTCAAAGATGTCCGTATGCCGCCTATAACAATTGTAATAAAATATACAAAAAGGATCAAATTCTAATGAAAAAATTTTAATATCATTTTGATTATCAATTTTCGATAATAATTATCATGATCCTTATTTATTATAAATAATTATAAAATAACAATTTTATCGATAATTCTTTAAACCTTTTGACATGAATGATAATGTGGTTATCCTTTGTAAATAAGTTTTGAAAATTTTTCCTTTTAAAATTTTCCTTTAATTAAATTAAATATTCTTTGTGTTATCAAATTTCACTTTATATTTATAGTTTTGTACAACAAGATAGATAAAATTTATAATCTCAAAGACCATTATAAAAGATAAGTGCAATTACTTGAAATTTTACAAAGGTTTTTGTTAAATTTTCATTAAAACATAATTATGTTTTAATTACAATGTACACATAGATGAGAAAGCAAAAACAATTTTAAATCGTGTAGTTGATTAAATTTAATGGCAACTTGTTAATTTATTTATAGAGTTGCTATGGACAACTTATCGATAAAATCAAGGGGATGTCTTCTTAGATTTGATTATCTTATTATATTTTGATATACAACTTAATTACATGAGCTATACCAGCGGTAATTAATATTAGATTTAACAAAATTAGAGTGATAATCTTTAATATATATAAGCATTGCACTGGAACTGTAAAATAATCTTCGCAATATTATGGATGGAAAATTTTCAAACTTAATTATTAATTTGTTTTTTAATTATAATAAAATAGAATACAGAAGATAAAGTAACATTCTTGACTCATTTTATTGTCATATGTGTGGGTGAAAGCATTATTAGATATTTTATAAAAGGTTGTTATTGTCAAATTAGTTTTTCGCTGATTTATGAAATTTTCCCTGGGACATCGGAATTGTAATAATACAGTACTGTTACATAATTCAGCAATTGGCATTTGTAAGCTAAATTCTGTTTTAATATTATTACAACTCTGGTCTCAGGATATTTTTGTCGAATGATTCCAAAAATTTAAATACAAAAACTATTCTACAAAAGCAAGTGATGTTATTCTATATAGATCGGCACACATTGTACGTATGGAGGCCCGTAAAGCAACATTTAAGTTAATTGAATTTAACATTAAAATTTTGAAAAATTTTACTTACCTTAACTACAAAATTTTAAAATTTTGATTTCCGACATTTTATTCCAGATTTTCATCTAACCATAATGAATTGAATTCGGTTTTACGAGTACAATTTGTACTTTTGAACCGGTTTTCTAAAATTTTAAATTATAAATATTAACAAACAAATACAGAGGAAACGCTATAACTCGAAGTCGTACGGCAACGGTAAAACATTTCGCGTTGTGGAGATTTCAAGTTGAAGAGAAATAAAGAATTTATGTCAATATTCAAGAAAATTAATATGGCTTCGAGGTATGGAAATTTTAAAGTTTTTGGAGCTTCGAATTGTGGAGAATCCACTGTATGTTAGATTAAAATGATGTATTTCATAAATATTA
Organism: Condylostylus longicornis; assembly: GCF_029603195.1. NCBI lineage: Eukaryota > Metazoa > Arthropoda > Insecta > Diptera > Dolichopodidae > Condylostylus > Condylostylus longicornis. The sequence continues at coordinate 7,500,822 of NW_026577982.1, forward strand.
TTTTAGAATAAGCAAATGAGGAAAATTCAAATTATACTCTTAAATGAGTGGTCAATGTTTTAAATAATGCAATTGAATAATAACAGTAAAAGGATACTCAATTTGATATTTTCAAGGACAATTTCAATATTATTTAGTACCTAGTCAGTGATTGATTGGAATTCCATGATGTATTGAAATTTTATTTAATTAAACTATAAAATATTTGATTTAAATGATTCCTGAAGACTTTTGATTACTTAAGACTCAAAATTTTCAAATCAAATACCACTTCAAAAACCTTCAATCATACAATTTTCTTTTGAATGACACAATTTACCTTTAAATGTGACGGTATATAGCCAATGGTATATTGTAAATTCCAAATTCACCAAAGTTTAGATAAGTACAATGAATACTATTTTCAACTATCGAAAAATAATATTTTGTGCACTTTATATTTTTCCGAATATTGACATTTTCCACTTTAATTTTATTTTCATTTTTACTACACAGAATATTTGAGTACTTTGTATTTCTGGTGTAAATCCTCCATTATATTTGCATAATATTTAACGCAACACCACAGTGTTTGATTCTATTATGCATTTAAAATTTTAAACGAGAAAGAAAAAGGACCTTTATAAAAATCTATTCTCTATTTTTAAACAATGTTCTATATTATTCAATTATCCTTACATAGTGATAATGAAATAAAATGTAAACTGTACACGTTTCACACTAAATAAATAGTAGTAAAAAATAAAATACTTTACACTTTATCCCATTTTGACATTCAATTTTACTCTTTGAATAAATTTTTTACAATATTCATAAATTTTCAATTGAAAAATTTTCATTTGATATACAAAATATAAGGGTATTATGAGTGTATAGTACGACGTGTTTTTTGTACGTGAAATAGATGTATGAAATGAATTGTCAAAGTTATTGTTTATGAGATCAAAATGCGAGAATAAATGTACGTTGCATATCAAGTTTATGAGTAGTTCTTAGAATTGAACCTCTTCAATGTAGATTTTCTATTTGGTATAGTACAAAGTTACTAAATTTTTAAATGTATTGTAAGAACAAAAAGTACTAAATTTAGATAATAAAACATTTTGTTTTCAAATATTATATGGAAACGTCGAACATAGATTTCATTTGAAAATTTATATTATGCAATAAGTTTTCGAAAATACTGGGAAAACAAGTAAAATCGTACCAGTTGACCTTAATCGAGATTGAATTAAAAATACCCTACATTTACACCATGACAATCTGATTTGTAAATAATTTGACGCTTGGTGGACAAATTTTAGGAAAATTAGTTTTATTCAAATGTAACAAACTCTATAAATTGCTAGTCAAATAATATAGACTCTACTGTAAATGAGAATTATATGGCAAACACCTAAACGTAGTGAGCCAGATGAACAAAATTTTTAATGCTTTTGTAAACTGACATTGGACATTTTCTTACCGAATTTTATGGTATTACCTCAATCGGCTAACTTCTTTATTTTAAGTTAGATGGAAGCTATCGAACCCTGTGAAGCCATTTCATTAAAACTTCTGAAATGTATTTGACCTTTCGTTGGGCACATGACTGTCTAATTTCATACAGTAAGCCTATTTATTTTTTCAAATATTTAAAATAATGTTTTTGAGTTGTATGGTAGCTACCCTAAACTGGTTTTCGAATTGGTCCTATTACAATATAAACACCCTCATAAAATTTAAACTGTTATAATAATAGCCGACCTTGGCAGAAGACAAACAAATTCCTGAAAGTTTGACGGTGCTTTTCATTCTGAGTAAGAGTATGTACGAGTATACATGTTCATATTGCCTACTTTGAACTACTTCAAATGAGTAGAAACTATATAACAAACTTAAAGTACTCTACACAAGAGTGTAGGGTATTAAAAAAAATACATTGTAAATTTTAATAATTGAAAATATTTCCGGGTTATTTTAGGATAAGTATAAGGAAGGAGAAAACTAAAGAAAAGCAATAAATAACACAATTTTCATTATTTCTTAAGAATTTATTACTTGTTTTTTAAGGTTTCTGCCATTTATAATGCAATCTATATATTCATCATTTGTAAAATAATATCATTAATTAATTTGCAACTATACTATTTCCATTCTCGTGCTCCTGTACTTAAACAAATCATAGTATCGGTTTAATCATACAAAATATTTTTTAATCCGCTAGATCTCTTACAAACTTCATGCTGAACATTGGTTGAATAAATAAACAAGAGCACGAGAGCCTTGTAGATTTATGTACAGATGCCCCTGTAGAGAGGCATGAAGATCTCGGAATACATCTCGGAAAATTTCACACAAAACAAAACTCACATTATTGTTATATACTTTTGTCGTGAATGAGTTCTGATTTGTCAAAATACTGCAGCTAAAAAGACACTTTAATTTATTTGGAAGATAATATTGAAGCAGTGCCGTAGTCGTATTACTGAGTGTTGACTACCGCTATAGAGAAGACGAGAAGCATAATTCCAGAATTTATTTTCAAAATTCCTTGCATCATACCATAAACAAGAGCTAAAACAGATTCTCTTACACTTCGATTATCTATCAATTTTCATTTCCTATACCTATAATTTTTCGATATTCCACTTCATCTTAAACAATATTTATTGGAACGGTTTTTATGTCATGAACAGAAACAAAAATTAATTTATTATAGTTTCTCATATTACCCACATCAATTATACCTTGAAGCGAAACATTATTTTAGAAAATTTATTCATTTTGGACCATAATGAAAAAATTATTTATGAAAATTTATTATGCTAAAATCTCTAAAATATCATCGAAAAATATTAAACAAATTCCCAAATGTGAAAAAATATTAAAAAAATACAAGAATTTATTTTTTAATAAATTAGAATTTTAAAATTACTTATGCTAACTAATATTTTCTGTAGCTGAAATTATTTTATAATTCGCGTTGCAATAAGAAAAATATTAAAAAATTTAAGTTTATTGAAGAAAATATTTTCACGCTTGTGTAAATTTTAATAATTATTAATTTTATATAATAGAAAAACCATAAATACTGCAAACATTTTATTATACTCAAGTGCAATGAATATTTAAGGACAATGTAGCGGTGTTAATTACTCTAGGTATATGCCATTTTAAAAGCAATTTTCGAATTTAAATTCGAAATTTACAAATATTCGTCTTAAATTCAGAAGCAGTTTAAATTTCAAATACCAGAATCGAATTATGACAAAACAACTCATTTTCGCGTTCATAGGTAGCAGCACATGAGTTGTCATTCTGTCACTGAGTTGTCACTTATGAGTTTTTAATTTTCGATATTTTAACTAAAATTGCTTAAAATAATTGAAAATATTGCAAAAGAAAATATTGCTGTTTCATACATTTTATTTGGTCACACTGTTTATATAATATTGTGTAGAACCTGCAGCTCTACATGCATGAATAATTATAATGTGGGTATTTAATTCAATTTATTTGAAATTTTTAAAAATTTAAATTGTTTTGAAAAATATATTATCTAATTTTTATGGAAAATTTGTTAATGAGAAATGGGTTAATTAGCATTTTATATGAGAACAGCATGCATACTGCACGAATTGAAATTTTGTTCACAAAATTCAATTAAGAATTTAAATAAAGTACCTAAAAATATTTTCTTAAAGGATAATTTAAAATTTTGATTTAAAATATTAAACTAGAACCAAATACTTCCATAGCAGAAATATTTGAAGTTATGAATGAAAATATGAAAATTAAATGAGTCAATTTGGTTGAAATAAGTAAAATTCTAATTTGGAAAGCCGTTCTTTTCATTAAGATCATTGTGACAATGTGTCTGCCTGACACGCAATTTATGCAATAAATCGTTTTTATATGAAAAAGTGTCAATAGAGTGCATAAATTGTTAGGATATGGTAAAAATGCCGGTCTACAACGCATATACCGAAAATCGATAGGATATGAAAATTTGTCGGTCTGGAAAGCAATTCATGTCGAAAATCGGTAAGTTAAGAAAATTTTTATGTTTAAAACTCAATTTACGCTAAAAATTGTTAAGATGAGAGAATTTTTATATCAGCTAAGTTGAAAAAAGTTTTAAATCTGAAGCGCAATTTATACCTAAAATCGATAAGTGGAGAGAAGTTTTAAATCTGAAGCGCAATTTATACCTAAAATCGATAAGTTGAGAGAAGTTTTAAATCTGAAGCGCAATTTATACCTAAAATCGGTAAGTTGAAAGAAGTTTTAAATTTGAAGCGCAATTTATACCTAAAATCGATAAGATGGAGCACAGCAAATCGTCAAGTTATGATAACATGCCCATTTTCAATGCAAGAAGTCGGTTTTGTCTGTAGCTTGGAAATTGTTTATAATAAAAAATTATGTTTATCTGGAATACAATTTATACCTTGAGTTCATATGAACTTTACTGGAACAGAATATTGTTTGGTAATTACATTAACATTTAGTTTATTATAAATACCCAAAAAAAATTCCTGTACTAAACCAAATAGGGTTTAATTTTGCACTAGAGTTCCCAATATTAATTCATTTCCGGAAATAAATTAAAAGGACATTCATAAATAAAATCACAAAAAGAAATAAGAGGATAAACATAATCATTGGAATAACATTTAGACCGGAAATTTGAAAAAAAAGTAGATACATAAAAAAAATCTCTATAATGCTTATTCAATTGTCAACAACAACTGCTCCTAACATGATGTGATGTGGGTGAAATGCAAAAAACCAACTTAATAATTCAATTTTAGTTAAAATAAACTTTCCTGTAACAACAAAAAGAAATTTTTTTGTATTCATTAAAAGAATAATTGTTATTCTTTATACTCAAAACCACATTCAATTTGAATTTCAAATGGAAATTGCAGAGATAGAAGATTTAAATTAAATAAATTTTTTATGTAAGGTCTAAGGAAGATAATAAATGTGACCGTGCACGTGTGTAATATTAGATTTAAAAATTTCTGATCCTTTTCTTTTGGAAATCTTAAGTTATTTAACAATGGCAGTAGATCTTTGAAATTTATAAAAATTTAAGACTATATTTTATATAAATATCTTAACTAGGCTTCAAACCCAGTACTAGTCCAGTATAAAGAAATGAAAACTGAAGAGAAAATCTAATTAATTATTTTTAATTCTAGAATTTTTTTGTTTACAAAACAAATGCAATTCATTTTAAAATTTTGCTAAAAAATTTATAAAATTAAAAAATTCAATAACAAAAAAAGTAAATTAAAATTAATGTTTAATCAAGTGAAACATTTTATACCTACGCTAACCATTTTTAACAAAATTAATGAGATCTTTTAATCTGTGAATTGTGAAGAATTAAAATCAAACCTAAAATAAATTGCAGTAAGAAAGAATTTCAGAACATAAAGAACTTGTACAACAATTCAAATTTAATAAATTTGTTAGAGCATTTTAAAATTCTCTGAGGTCATTCACTAATAGTAGTATGAAAAAAAAAAGGTTCTTATTATCTTGTAGACTTTTGAATAAAAATTATCTTTTCTATCCCATCAATAAAGTCCTTATTTTTTATAACTTCTCACATTTTGTTTCATAATAAATTTATTGGTCATTGTAAGAGGATTTGATATTATTTTATTTGCTTTTGTCCTGTTTTTTCCTCTCTAAGGATTCTAGGAGCTTAAGTTGTTCAAAAATTTTTTGAATAAAAGTCATTAAAAAAATGAAGTGGTAAGATTTTATCGGAAAAACTTTAATATAACTAGAAATCTATCTTGGTTCAGACCAGTTATTAATTAATTTTGCAATTTTATTAAAAAGTAAGGAAAGGTAAGTGTTGAACGTATGAGAACACGTAGTTAAAACTAAACTCTATTATTATTGTTAATAATTAGTTTCATACTCGTATAGCTTAAACTCATGATTTCACATCAACGTAATCTTACAGATTTCTTACTGAAATCCTCACTTATCCCTAAACATTTGGGTCAAAATTTGAAAAGAAAAAGAAAATTAAGATGAAAACTATTAGTAAGAGCTAGTAGCCAAGTTTAAGTAACAAGAATTTTGTTTACCAGCTTACAGTTCCTTTGCTAAATTGATAATTTTATTGAAATTTTGTTGAAATATCGCTTATGATGTTAAGGCTTCTCTAATGTATAATAAATTAATAAAGAATAATGAGATTAAGAATGATATAGAATCGTTCCATAGAGTCTCAATACAAGGGAGCAATTCACATTGTTACAAAATAATACTACAATAATTACAAACTCTTGTTCGTTAACTACATTAGACTAAATCAGTTCTAGGATATAAATTTTAACTACATATAGAATTAGAACTAATCGCAATATAATAATTAACAATTTTCTCTTATATTGCCGCTGTGATGATTGGGATGTGATCAAAATAAATAATTTCAATAAAAATAAAATTTTATGAAAACCTAATTCTTCTATAAATAATTACAACGACGTCATGCATTATCTAAATGCCTTAAAATTCCACGTAAGATATAGAATATTTTCAAGGTTAAATTAACTAAAAAAAATTTAGAAAAATAGTGTAAAGGGGCGAATCATCACATACACAGAGAAAAGTCAAATAATTCTAAATATTGTATACTCTAATGCGCAATTAATAAAATTTTCTGTAATAATATCATTTTGAGTAATCCTAAGGGCGACTCTTCTCTTTTGAACAATATTTGCTTAAAGAATTGCAAAAATATCGAATTATTTCTACCGAAAATAATTCTAAATTGATTATGTATTACGTACCGAAGTATAGATATCGAATTCTGGAAGGCATGAGAAAAAATTCACACTTGTTATATACTAATTTCCATTTCTTCTGATAGTTTCAATTATGCTCTTGGAAATTTTCAGTAATTTTCTAGCTAAAATTAAATAAATTTTATTTTAAATTCAATATAAATTTGAAATATGTTAGACTTACCTTTAATCGAGTCCTTTAAATTGTTTACAATTGCATTAAGACTGTTTATGTACGAAGTAATTTAAAGTTCTTCGGTACTCTACTGAAAAGCGAAGAATATTGTCACTGAGTGTTTGAACAACATGCATTCGAATTAAATTTTGAAGCAAATATGATCGCCCCCATTATTCTCTTCCATTTTTTAATATCTTTATTCTAGGCTTCAATTATTTTCTTCCAAATCAAATTAAAAATTCTTTTGTAAAAGCCTATATCAGTAAAAATTTTAAATATTAAATTTTATACAACAAAAAAAATAACAAGAAAAGAAAAAGAAAAACAATTTTCATTGAAATTTTTTCTAATTGTATGACTTTCCCCTCACCATATTCGCTTTATTTGTTATAAATTGAAAAAATTTCTAATTTAATGAAATTCATTTTGTATTCAAATTAAATCGAATACGATAATAATGATTGTATTTCATTTAAAATTAATTTAAAATAGACATTAAATGGAAATTTATCATTTGCCCTATAAGAATATTGAAAATCGAGTTCAAGCGAAAAATTGTTAAAGGGAACAGCAAAAATCACATTTATTTTCCCTTTTTTTTTTGTAATTTTTATCCCGAAGAAAACAAAATATCTTTAAGTTTAGAAATTGTTTTTTCAATTTAAATCATTCCAAGAAATAAAACAAATCTGAATTCAAACCCTCCCTTTAGTTGATTAAAAAATTGAATGGAGAACAAAATAAAGAGCAATATTGAAAACATTATAAGCAAACTGTTCTACATTTAAAATTATTAGCTATAAATGAGAACCAAATTTCGAAGTATTCAAACTTGCGTATTGCAATTCGGATATTGTAAATTTTCTGCCAGAACCAGGTCAGGCCCTTTTCTATTTGTTGTTTCACTGAAAACAAAACGAGATTCTAACCAGTACGGTCTCTGAGACCCAACCTTCTCAATAATTTAAAAATAAATTTAAAATAGACAAATTTAGAATGAAAAAATCACCTTAGAACGGCTGAGAATATCAAATTTTTAGCTTTTGCACCGTGCTATAGAGAAATCGAGTCAACAAGTTTTGATTATTATTCTTATTCCATCTTTATAATTTAGTTATAACACTTAACTAAAATCAATCTGTCACTATTTCCCAAATATTTTATATACATATATGTGAAAGAATATAAATTGAATCGAAAAAATGTTATTATGTAAAATGTTCTTTTCAACTAGAAATTAATATTGAAGAAAACATTTAAAATGAAAACCATATTAGACTATTTTAGTTATACAACACACACACATTCTATAAATTACATCAAAAATCATAATGAATAGATAGGTCGTGATTATTTTGCGTATATACTATTGAAGGGGAGAAATTGATGTTTATCGTCGCGAATTTAAAAATTCTGTGGCAATGAAATTGAAAAAAAAAAAAATATTCTTGTAAAATTACTTTCTTTATATTGATTGTATTTTATTTGTTTGGTTGTGTGACAACAGAAGAGCAGCTCAGTAGTTATAGAGAAATAAAAAAATTCTGGAGCACGCCAATAATTGTTTGTAAAATATTCACTTTCCCCCTGAACATATTGAACAAAAACTTTCTAAAAATATTTTATTAATATTTGAAAATATTGCATACATTTAGGATGAAGACAAGAAAATAGAAAGAAGCGTTAACATAATAGTTAAATTTAATGGTTTATTTGATGAATTAAGATAAATGATTGTATTTTTCGATGGAATGGCAGGTTTTTGCTTTTACAAAAATTTAGAAGAGCTAATAATTTCGGAATTATAATGCAATATATAATTTAAACTATAATATAAGTAAGACTGGCCTATGCTATTTAATATTAGAAATTTTTTTCTTTTTAAACAAATCTTTTTCCAATTCTCTATTTCCAATTTATGGAAAATGTTGGTTATTGCAAGAGTTTTCAGCATGGGAGGAATTGTATTGGAAAAAAATAAAATTAAAGAAGAAATTTAACAGAAGTGAAAAAAATAATTTCGTTTTTTCTAAATTTCACCTTTTTAAAATGAAAAGTAAACTAATGAGCTATAATTTAAAAATTTTCTGCTTAAAAATTCTCACATTCTAAAACAAAATGTACACTCAATTCTAAATTATTTAACAAATCAAATTATTCTTATATCAAAAAAAATATTTAAATGTACAAAGCACAAGCAAACATTATGAAGCTCTACTTAATGAAAATTCAGAAACACAAAAATTTTCAACGGTTTCTATGTTAATTTATTTAATTAAAACTATTATATTGAGTTCAACTCCTCAAAAACTTCTTCTAATGCATTAATTTTTTTGCTAATATGCAATAAAGTAAATATGCACGTGTTAAAAGTTTCCGGTAATTTTTAAAAAAGTAAAAACTTTTTAAAAAGTTAAAATTTTTTTTTTTTTGTTAAAATAAAAAATAGCTATAGATTTTCATTAAAGTCTCTAAGTGAATGAAAGTAAACCATCACACTTTTTTGAATAAAACTTTCCGTTATGCAATGAGATGCAGTGTCATTATGCAGATTGAGGAGAAAGAGTAAAGTTGAAACGAATGAAGTTTAAAAAAAAAAATCACAATAATTATCTCAGAAATCTTTGTTTTTTTACAGGGATCTTTGATATATTCAAAATCATCTAGTCCTCTTTGCTAAAATGATCTGATTTGACCATTAAATGGCAGACCGGAATGTGTGTTGTCTAGTTTATCGAAAATCTTACGTTAAGGCACCGGTGAGTTTCTAGTTAACATTCCTAGAAAAATCTAAATTAATATAAAATTACTTTGAGCATAGCGCTACCTATGTTTTTACAGTATTGCGTTCCACAGTATTGCGTTCATGAAAATCTCTAATATTTTAATATGCGGCATTTTTTATTGAATTTTATTAATCGTAATTTACTCAAAGTTTATACTCCTCATCTTCTATTGTGTTAAAGATTTTATTATAAAATATTTTTGAGCAACATTCAGCAATTGCAGTTGGAATTTAAAATCACATTTACACATTTAATATTAAAATAATTCTTAATCTTTTTAAACATTACCAATGTGATGTGATATATATTTACATACATATGTATTTGTAAAATATTTTCTAATTATAAAAGGTGAAAACCTGAAAAAATAAAATTTCAAAATTGTATAAAAGGAATTGAATCTAAATACGATCAAATATATGTACATACATACATAGTTTTTGGTGAGCCAATTTCGTTCCATATGCTTAGAATGAAATTAATCAGGTAAGCAACATAATTCTTTTTTGGTAATTAATTGATGACCCTTTCTTTTTTAAATTTGTTCGAAATCTAAAACTAAAAATATTCTTTGAAGCAAAATAACTAGCATAATTTTTCAAAAGGGTTGATATCAAATTTTAATTTGAAAATAGCATTAGCCTTGTTATTGTTTTCCTTTAAAATTCCAAATCAAAAATATTGTCCAATTAAATAATAACAAAATGCAGTTTCCTACTATAAAAATCTTTTCCAATTTGAATTACGAATTTTCTTTTTTCTAACTGTACTGGTCCCTTTTTCTTTCTTCCGATTCCTTTACTGGAATAAGAATTTCCTCATTCTGTTTCGGCTCTTCATTTCACAATTAATATTTTTAGTTGACAAAAGTATAAAATTAATTTTGGAAGTGAATTTCAAAAAAAATTTCAATTCTTTTAAATTTATTTTTAAGGAAATTTTTCATTTTATGAAAATTTTTTGTTTTCATTTTGATTTTATTAGAAAATTTAATTTTGTTGTGTTGACATTTTGAATTTATTTTTTTTCTAACGAAATTTGATTAAAGAATTTTCAATGAAATTTTTATGTAGAAAAATTTTTTGATCGCAGGATTTTTTTGAACAATTTTCTACAACCGAAATACTATAAATACGAACACAAATTTTTTTACATTAATTGAAGAAAATATTTTGAAAGAAGCGGACGTGCGGTAAATATTTTCTTTTTTTTGCTTAAAAAAAATTTAAAAATTATTTTTACGATTTATTAACGAATAAATCGTGAAAATAAACATTTTTATTAAAAAAATTTGTAAATTCAAGGGATTTAATCCGCGCTTTTTAGAATTCTTTGAATTTATTAATTTTTGGGCTAAATTTTTTTCTCTTTTTCTTAATTTTCTTTGTTTTTTTAAAAAAACATTGAAAATTAGCGTGTAAAATTGTGCAAAAAAAAGAAATATAAAAATAAAAAAAAAATCTACATTTTTTATTGTTATATTTCTTTTTTTCTAAAAAATAAAATTTTCTAATTTCTATACGACGTCCAACACAAATTTTTTTTTCTTAATGTTATGACATTTCTTTACTTATTGCGATTTTAATTTTGAACTTACTAAAATTTTATTTTTTTGACTAAACTGAAATTTATTTTTTCTGTTTTTTTTTTTGACAGAAAATGGACCCTGTGCTTTTGGTAAGTGCTTTGATTTTATTTATCTTTACTTTTTTCTATTATTTTTATAAAATTTTGCGTCAATGCGCGTTTAAGTATCGTTCTGGTGAATATTGTGTTTTTTTATATTTTTTTTATAAAGTTGTGTGTCGTTTTGTGTTTTTATGTTGTGAAAGTGTGTTTAGTTTATATAGACGTGCGCGTATTTTCGATCCGTTAGCTGAGATTGAAAATGGAGATCCAGAGAAGGAATATTTAACAATGGATGACGACTCTCAAGCAACCCGATTGAATATAAAGAACATAATTTTGGAAGAATACGAGCCAATTGTTCCCTGTATCGTACTTTATAAGAACACGTCATTCTATTCGGTCTCCAGCGAGGATTCGAACAGGACTTTCATCATTACGGCTCGCAGCGATAGTTCGTTATTTTTAACAGCCTGTAGCGACACTGGAAGTGGTGATAGTTCTTCATACTACACGGCATGTGGCAGTGAGTCAAGTCTTTTGGCAACCACATTTCAAAGGTCGACAGGATATTTGGAGAGGTCAAGAAGCTACTCCAGCTTCTTTTCAAAACCAAAAACCATGACGGACAAGTATGAATGGGGAAGGGAGTTTTTTGACACGGATCGCGCATTTAGCTGGCCAAAATTAATGGCCAGTAAATCGAGCACTTTTAGCGGATAAACAGATGTTTTTTTTTAATATTTTCTATTCGCTTTTTAAATTACGGCTTTAGTTTTTGTTGCTTTGTTATAAAAAAAATTAAAAAAAAAAATAAAAAAAAATTAAAAAAAGAAATAAAAAAAAATTAATAGTAATAATAATAATAAAAAATTTTTGAAGCCTCCCTCGCGTGCGGGTTGGGGAGGGGTGGTTGGCCGCGGGAACTTTTTATTATTATTATTACTATTTTTTGAGTTATTGCTTTAATTATTGTTTCTCTTAATTCAAAAAAAATTAAAAAAAGAAATAAAAAAAAAATTAATAGTAATAATAATAATAAAAAATTTTTGAAGCCTCCCTCGCGTGCGGGTTGGGGAGGGGTGGTTGGCCGCGGGAACTTTTTATTATTATTATTACTATTTTTTGAGTTATTGCTTTAATTATTGTTTCTCTTAATTCAAAAAAAATTAAAAAAAGAAATAAAAAAAAAAATTAATAGTAATAATAATAATAAAAAATTTTTGAAGCCTCCCTCGCGTGCGGGTTGGGGAGGGGTGGTTGGCCGTGGGAACTTTTTATTATTATTATTACTATTTTTTGAGTTATTGCTTTAATTATTGTTTCTCTTGCTTCAAAAAAAATTAAAGAAAAATAAAAAAAAATTAAAAAAAGAAATAAAAAAAAAATTAATAGTAATAATAATAATAAAAAATTTTTGAAGCCTCCCTCGCGTGCGGGTTGGGGAGAGGTGGTTGGCCGCGGGAACTTTTTATTATTATTATTACTATTTTTTGAGTTATTGCTTTAATTATTGTTTCTCTTAATTCAAAAAAAATTAAAAAAAGAAATAAAAAAAAAAATTAATAGTAATAATAATAATAAAAAATTTTTGAAGCCTCCCTCGCGTGCGGGTTGGGGAGGGGTGGTTGGCCGTGGGAACTTTTTATTATTATTATTACTATTTTTTGAGTTATTGCTTTAATTATTGTTTCTCTTGCTTCAAAAAAAATTAAAAAAAGAAATACAAAAAAAATTAAAAAAAGAAATAAAAAAAAAATTAATAGTAATAATAATAATAAAAAATTTTTGAAGCCTCCCTCGCGTGCGGGTTGGGGAGAGGTGGTTGGCCGCGGGAACTTTTTATTATTATTATTACTATTTTTTGAGTTATTGCTTTAATTATTGTTTCTCTTAATTCAAAAAAAATTAAAAAAAGAAATAAAAAAAAAAATTAATAGTAATAATAATAATAAAAAATTTTTGAAGACTCCCTCGCGTGTGGGTTGGGGAGGGGTGGTTGGCCGTGGGAACTTTTTATTATTATTATTACTATTTTTTGAGTTATTGCTTTAGTTATTAATCGTTTTGTTATTAAAACAAAATTATAAAAAAAGTAAAAAAAATTAAAACAACAAAAAAACGTTTCAGTCGGTATAAACCGACCTAATTATACCCTTCACCTTACCAATCTGAGTTTAAAATTTGTTTTTGAAATGTCTAGAATTGCTCTTATTGTTATGTACCAATTATTCGAACTTGACAAACCACACTATACGAACTGTATGGATATGTTCGACCTATAATTGGACACGCAACTGCCAAGTTTCATGAGTCTAGCTTTATTATTTTCCGAATATTTAAAATTAGCTTTTTGAGTTGTATGGCGTGTACTGGAACCAGTGCAGCCATTCCATTAAAACTTTCAGAACATATGTAGGATGTAAATGGACACATGCTTGCAAAATTTGATATTGATATCCTTATTAGTTTTTGAAATATTTATAAAAACCTCTTTGAGTTGTATGGCAGCTAACCGAACCCGTTGTCCGAATCGGCGCAATTACAATAGCAGCCGCCGTTTGGGCAAAAGAAGCAACTTGTAAAAGTTTGGTGCTGATTGTTTTATTCGTTTTTGAGTTATCGTGCGATCGGACAGACGGACGGACGGACGGAAATGTCTAAAGCAACGCAGAATTTTACGCTGAGCTAGAATATATATATATGTCCATACCAGAGATGATTCCTTTAAGTAATTACAAACTTCACGAAGTGCAGGATATAAAAAGTAATTTGTAATTATAATAATAGTGATAAAAAAATGTTTGAAGCCCTTCTCGCGTGCGGATTAGTGAGGGGTGGTTGGCCGTGGGAACTTGTTATTATTATTATTATTATTATTTATGTATAAGTTTTTGCTGGTTTACCTTAATTTGTTTCATGATCAACCAGATTTTAGAATTAGTTATAAGTAGGAAGCTATGTTGTTCAAAACTAAAACATTTGTGTATATGCAACTTTAAAAGTTATATTGAAATATTTATGAAAATAGTTATTTCATTTCGAATTACTAAAGTATAAGATATTAAAAAAGAATTCCGATAATTTTGAAAACTTCTTTTTAAATTGTCTTAAAATTGATTAAAAACCCGGGCCAAATGTAATAGTTTTCGCGCATCCTTTAGGAATGCGTTAAAAATTTCAAAATAATTTAAAATTCAAAAAAAATTAAAAAATTAATCTGTATTAAATTTTATGACGAATACGCTGCCACGTTGCAGCTTTTTAAATAAAAGCAAATATTTAAATTTAATAGGTAATATTTTGTAATAAAAGAGAGGAAAAGACAAAGAGAGAAAGAGCAAAAGGTGAAAAAATCAAAAAGCCCTTTCGGCACAGAAGTTGTAATGGAAAAATCGATTTTCTGGGCAGTTTTGGGCCTTGTTGTAATAAAATTGTAAGTGAACACAGGTGGTCATACGTGATATTCCTTAAAAAGTCTAGGTGAGATCCACAATTTTTATTACAGAATATTTTCGATCTGCTTTGAAAGGTCAAAGCTCTTGAAAAAATAATTCAAAAATTAAAATTTTTGAAAATTTAAGAAGAAACTTGTCAGTGATTATGAGCGAGGCCCTGTGGCGGGTTTGGAGATAAAATTATTTTCAAATAACATAAGCCTCCACGCTATTGGTTTTTCATAAAATTAAAAGTAGTCTTGAACTCATTTTAATATACGAATATTTAGTTCCAACTTTAATCGGCAAAAAAATGTATAAAAAAAAAATGTATGTAAAAAAATTGTACTGAAATTCATGCTACCCGATGGGAACGAAAATAATATGAGGGTAAATTTCGAATCAAAGCACCTTTATATTATATTTTATTTACATGTAGATGATGAAAGTTTTAACATCAAATTTCATTACAGAACTCTTGTACTCATTTAAATAATAATTTTTACAATTTTACAATTATTACAATTTTACATAATAAAAATAAATACGACCTATTACTACTTGTTTTCACTCGTGTTATTTACATTAAAAAAAATAACCGATGATTAACCAACATTTTTCATTTTTACAAAAGTTAATTTTATATTTCTTTTATTCAATAACAATTAAAAATTATTTGATTATTGAATTTTTGAATTTCAAGAGGATGTTTTAAGTTTAAATGATCCTTTTTCAATTAATTTCAATTGAGAAAATGTGTAAAATTATTAATTGAAATTAAAAATTTAGTGAGTTTTTTCTTGTCGCTTATTCAATACAATTATAATTTTAAGATTCCTTTGTAAAAATGAGATGTTTCCCCGTAATTGCAATTATTATGCTAGCATTTACGATGACTCGTTTATTGAAGGCGTCTTTAATACTGTTAAATTTTGGCATCATAGATCAATTTCGGCAGAATGAGTTTAAAATGGTTAAATTTTATTGGTAGCCTTTGATGTTTAATTAAGGAGTTGATAAACAGAGACGCTTGTAAGAAAGCAAGAAAAATATTTTGAAGGAGTTTGTTTTTATAATTAAAACAAATTTTTTGAAATTTAACTAAAATTGAAACTCAAATTTGAAAACATAGTTTTTAAATTGCAATTTTCATTCGTTTCTTTAAATTAGGGGGGAGATTAAAATGAAATTGAAAAATATTAATTAAAAGGTGAAGAGAATTTTACAAGTCTAATTTTGGAATTTTATAACGCGAAAATTTTAAAAACTATGTAAAAAAAATTATGTATGTATGTATGTATGTGTGTTTATTATAATAAAATAACACAACTTCCGATAATAAAATTTCATTGCATATCTTTGGGATAAAATTAATTTGCATAATTTAATAAAGTCAGATGAGCAATATAATCCTTATTTGATGAAGAACTGGTGACTGTTTTCTTTTTAAAGTTGTTCGAAATCTAAAAAAAAATATTCTTTGAAACATAATTTTTCAAAAGGGTTGATATCAAATTTTAATTTGAAAATGGCATTAGCCTTGATATTGTTTTCCTTTAAAATTCCTTTAAAATCAAAAATATTGTCCAATGCAGTTTCCTACTATAAAAATCTTTTCCAATTTGAATTACGAATTTTCTTTTTTCTAACTGTACTGGTCCCTTTTTCTTTCTTCCGATTCCTTTACTGGAATAAGAATTTCCTCATTCTGTTTCGGCTCTTCATTTCACAATTAATATTTTTAGTTGACAAAAGTATAAAATTAATTTTGGAAGTGAATTTCAAAAAAATTTCAATTCTTTCAAATTTATTTTTAAGGAAATTTTTCATTTTATGAAAATTTTTTGTTTTCATTTTGATTTTATTAGAAAATTTAATTTTGTTGTGTTGACATTTTGAATTTATTTTTTTTCTAACGAAATTTGATTGAATTTTCAATGAAATTTTTATGTAGAAAAATTTTTTGATCGCAGGATTTTTTTGAACAATTTTTTACAACCGAAATACTATAAATACGAACACAAATTTTTTTACATTAATTGAAGAAAATATTTTGAAAGAAGCGGACGTGCGGTAAATATTTTCTTTTTTTTTGCTTAAAAAAAATTTAAAAATTATTTTTACGATTTATTAACGAATAAATCGTGAAAATAAACATTTTTATTAAAAAAATTTGTAAATTCAAGGGATTTAATCCGCGCTTTTTAGAATTCTTTGAATTTATTAATTTTTGGGCTAAATTTTTTTCTCTTTTTCTTAATTTTCTTTGTTTTTTTAAAAAAACATTGAAAATTAGTGTGTGAAATTGTGCAAAAAAAAGAAATATAAAAATAAAAAAAAAATCTACATTTTTTATTGTTATATTTCTTTTTTTCTAAAAAATAAAATTTTCTAATTTCTATACGACGTCCAACACAAATTTTTTTTTCTTAATGTTATGACATTTCTTTACTTACTGCGATTTTAATTTTGAACTTACTAAAACTTTATTTTTTTGACTAAACTGAAATTTATTTTTTGTTTTTTTTTTTGACAGAAAATGGACCCAGTGCTTTTGGTAAGTGCTTTGATTTTATTTATCTTTACTTTTTTCTATTATTTTTATAAAATTTTGCGTCAATGCGCGTTTAAGTATCGTTCTGGTGAATATTGTGTTTTTTTATATTTTTTTTATAAAGTTGTGTGTCGTTTTGTGTTTTTATGTTGTGAAAGTGTGTTTAGTTTATATAGACGTGCGCGTATTTTCGATCCGTTAGCTGAGATTGAAAATGGAGATCCAGAGAAGGAATATTTAACAATGGATGACGACTCTCAAGCAACCCGATTGAATATAAAGAACATAATTTTGGAAGAATACGAGCCAATTGTTCCCTGTATCGTACTATATAAGAACACGTCATTCTATTCGGTCTCCAGCGAGGATTCGAACAGGACTTTCATCATTACGGCTCGCAGCGATAGTTCGTTATTTTTAACAGCCTGTAGCGACACTGGAAGTAGTGATAGTTCTTCATACTACACGGCATGTGGCAGTGAGTCAAGTCTTTTGGCAACCACATTTCAAAGGTCGACAGGATATTTGGAGAGGTCAAGAAGCTACTCCAGCTTCTTTTCAAAACCAAAAACCATGACGGACAAGTATGAATGGGGAAGGGAGTTTTTTGACACGGATCGCGCATTTAGCTGGCCAAAATTAATGGCCAGTAAATCGAGCACTTTCAGTGGATAAACGGATGTTTTTTTTTAATATTTTGTATTCGCTTTGTAAATTACGGCTTTAGTTTTTGTTGCTTTGTTATAAAAAAAATTCAAAAAAAGAAATAAAAAAAAATTAATAGTAATAATAATAATAAAAAATTTTTGAAGCCACGCTCGCGAGCGGGTTGGGGAGGGGTGGTTGGCCGTGGGAACTTTTTATTATTATTATTACTATTTTTTTGAGTTATTGCTTTAATTATTGTTTCTCTTGCTTCAAAAAAAATAAAAAAAAAAATAAAAAAAAAATTAAAAAAAGAAATAAAAAAAAATTAATAGTAATAATAATAATAAAAAATTTTTGAAGCCTCGCTCGCGAGCGGGTTGGGGAGGAGTGGTTGGCCGTGGGAACTTTTTATTATTATTATTACTATTTTTTTGAGTTATTGCTTTAATTATTGTTTCTCTTGCTTCAAAAAAAATAAAAAAAAAAATAAAAAAAAAATTAAAAAAAGAAATAAAAAAAAATTAATAGTAATAATAATAATAAAAAATTTTTGAAGCCTCCCTCGCGTGCGGGTTGGGGAGGGGTGGTTGGCCGTGGGAACTTTTTATTATTATTATTACTATTTTTTTGAGTTATTGCTTTAATTATTGTTTCTCTTGCTTCAAAAAAAATAAAAAAAAAAATAAAAAAAAAAATTAAAAAAAAAAATAAAAAAAAATTAATAGTAATAATAATAATAAAAAATTTTTGAAGCCTCGCTCGCGAGCGGGTTGGGGAGGGGTGGTTGGCCGTGGGAACTTTTTATTATTATTATTACTATTTTTTTGAGTTATTGCTTTAATTATTGTTTCTCTTGCTTCAAAAAAAATAAAAAAAAAATAAAAAAAAAATTAAAAAAAGAAATAAAAAAAAATTAATAGTAATAATAATAATAAAAAATTTTTGAAGCCTCGCTCGCGAGCGGGTTGGGGAGGGGTGGTTGGCCGTGGGAACTTTTTATTATTATTATTACTATTTTTTTGAGTTATTGCTTTAATTATTGTTTCTCTTGCTTCAAAAAAAATAAACAAAAAAAAAATAAAAAAAAAATTAAAAAAAGGAATAAAAAAAAATTAATAGTAATAATAATAATAAAAAATTTTTGAAGCCTCCCTCGCGTGCGGGTTGGGGAGGGGTGGTTGGCCGTGGGAACTTTTTATTATTATTATTACTATTTGTTTGAGTTATTGCTTTAATTATTGTTTCTCTTGCTTCAAAAAAAATTAATAGTAATAATAATAATAAAAAATTTTTGAAGCCTCCCTCGCGTGCGGGTTGGGGAGGGTTGGTTGGCCATGGGAACTTTTTATTATTATTATTACTATTTTTTGAGTTATTGCTTTAGTTAATCGTTTTGTTATTAAAACAAAATTATAAAAAAATTAAAAAAAATTAAAACAAGTAAAAACATTTCAGTCGGTATAAACCGACCTAATTATACCCTGCACCTTACCAATCTGAGTTTAAAATTTGTTTTTGAAATGTCTAGAATTGCTCTTATTGTTATGTACCAATTATTCCAACTTGACAAACCACTCTATAGGAACTGTATGGATATGTTCGACCTATAATTGGACACGCAACTGCCAAGTTTCATGAGTCTAGCTTTATTATTTTTCCGAATATTTAAAATTAGCTTTGGGAGTTGTATGGCGTGTACTGGAACCAGTGCAGCCATTCCATTAAAACTTTCAGAACATATGTAGGATGTAAATGGACACATGCTTGCAAAAATTGATATTGATATCCTTATTAGTTTTTGAAATATTTAAAAAAACCTCTTTGAGTTGTATGGCAGCTAACCGAACCCGTTGTCCGAATCGGCGCAATTACAATAGCAGCCGCCGTTTGGGCAAAAGAAGCAACTTGTGAAAGTTTGGTGCTGATTGCTTTATTCTTTTTTGAGTTATCGTGCGATCGGACAGACGGACGGACGGACGGAAATGTCTAAATCAACGTAGAATTTTACGCTGAGCTAGAATATATATATATGTCCATACCAGAGATGATTCCTTTAAGTAGTTACAAACTTCACGAAGTGCAGGGTATAAAAAGTAATTTGTAATTATAATAATAGTGATAAAAAAATGTTTGAAGCCCTTCTCGCGTGCGGATTAGTGAGGGGTGGTTCGCCGTGGGAACTTGTTATTATTATTATTATTATTATTTATGTATAAGTTTTTGCTGGTTTACCTTAATTTGTTTCATGATCAACCAGATTTTAGAATTAGTTATAAGTAGGAAGCTATGTTGTTCAAAACTAAAACATTTGTGTATATGCAACTTTAAAAGTTATATTGAAATATTTATGAAAATAGTTATTTCATTTCGAATTACTAAAGTATAAGATATTAAAAAAGAATTCCGATAATTTTGAAAACTTCTTTTTAAATTGTCTTAAAATTGATTAAAAACCCGGGCCAAATGTAATAGTTTTCGCGCATCCTTTAGGAATGCGTAAAAAATTTCAAAATAATTTAAAATTCAAAAAAATTAAAAAATTAATCTGTATTAAATTTTATGACGAATACGCTGCCACGTTGCAGCTTTTTAAATAAAAGCAAATATTTAAATTTAATAGGTAATATTTTGTAATAAAAGAGAGGAAAAGACAAAGAGAGAAAGAGGAAAAGGTGAAAAAATCAAAAAGCCCTTTCGGCACAGAAGTTGTAATGGAAAAATCGATTTTTTGGGCAGTTTTGCCCCTGTTGTAATAAAATTGGTGGTCATACGTGATATTTCTTAAAAAGTCTAGGTGAGATCCACAAATTTAAGAAGAAACTTGTCAGTGATTATGAGCGAGGCCCTGTGGCGGGTTTGGAGATAAAATTATTTTCAAATAACATAAGCCTCCACGCTATTGGTTTTTCATAAAATTAAAAGTAGTCTTGAACTCATTTTAATATACGAATATTTAGTTCCAACTTTAATCGGCAAAAAAATGTATAAAAAAAAAATGTATGTAAAAAAATTGTACTGAAATTCATGCTACCCGATGGGAACGAAAATAATATGAGGGTAAATTTCGAATCAAAGCACCTTTATATTATATTTTATTTACATGTAGATGATGAAAGTTTTAACATCAAATTTCATTACAGAACTCTTGTACTCATTTAAATAATAATTTTTACAATTTTACAATTATTACAATTTTACATAATAAAAATAAATACGACCTATTACTACTTGTTTTCACTCGTGTTATTTACATTAAAAAAAATAACCGATGATTAACCAACATTTTTCATTTTTACAAAAGTTAATTTTATATTTCTTTTATTCAATAACAATTAAAAATTATTTGATTATTGAATTTTTGAATTTCAAGAGGATGTTTTAAGTTTAAATGATCCTTTTTCAATTAATTTCAATTGAGAAAATGTGTAAAATTATTAATTGAAATTAAAAATTTAGTGAGTTTTTTCTTGTCGCTTATTCAATACAATTATAATTTTAAGATTCCTTTGTAAAAATGAGATGTTTCCCCGTAATTGCAATTATTATACTAGCATTTACGATGACTCGTTTATTGAAGGCGTCTTTAATACTGTTAAATTTTGGCATCATAGATCAATTTCGGCAGAATGAGTTTAAAATGGTTAAATTTTATTGGTAGCCTTTGATGTTTAATTAAGGAGTTGATAAACAGAGACGCTTGTAAGAAAGCAAGAAAAATATTTTGAAGGAGTTTGTTTTTATAATTAAAACAAATTTGTTGAAATTTAACTAAAATTGAAACTGCAATTTGAAAACATAGTTTTTAAATTGCAATTTTCATTCGTTTCTTTAAATTAGGGGGGAGATTAAAATGAAATTGAAAAATATTAATTAAAAGGTGAAGAGAATTTTACAAGTCTAATTTTGGAATTTTATAACGCGAAAATTTTAAAAACTATGTAAAAAAAATTATGTATGTATGTATGTATGTGTGTTTATTATAATAAAATAACACAACTTCCGATAATAAAATTTCATTGCATATCTTTGGGATAAAATTAATTTGCATAATCAGATGAGCAATATAATCCTTATTTGATGAAGAACTGGTGACTGTTTTCTTTTTAAAGTTGTTCGAAATCTAAAAAAAAATATTCTTTGAAACATAATTTTTCAAAAGGGTTGATATCAAATTTTAATTTGAAAATGGCATTCGCCTTGATATTGTTTTCCTTTAAAATTCCTTTAAAATCAAAAATATTGTCCAATTAAATAATAACAAAATGCAGTTTCCTACTATAAAAATCTTTTCCAATTTGAATTACGAATTTTCTTTTTTCTAACTGTACTGGTCCCTTTTTCTTTCTTCCGATTCCTTTACTGGAATAAGAATTTCCTCATTCTGTTTCGGCTCTTCATTTCACAATTAATATTTTTAGTTGACAAAAGTATAAAATTAATTTTGGAAGTGAATTTCAAAAAAATTTCAATTCTTTCAAATTTATTTTTAAGGAAATTTTTCATTTTATGAAAATTTTTTGTTTTCATTTTGATTTTATTAGAAAATTTAATTTTGTTGTGTTGACATTTTGAATTTATTTTTTTTCTAACGAAATTTGATTGAATTTTCAATGAAATTTTTATGTAGAAAAATTTTTTGATCGCAGGATTTTTTTGAACAATTTTCTACAACCGAAATACTATAAATACGAACACAAATTTTTTTACATTAATTGAAGAAAATATTTTGAAAGAAGCGGACGTGCGGTAAATATTTTCTTTTTTTTGCTTAAAAAAAATTTAAAAATTATTTTTACGATTTATTAACGAATAAATCGTGAAAATAAACATTTTTATTAAAAAAATTTGTAAATTCAAGGGATTTAATCCGCGCTTTTTAGAATTCTTTGAATTTATTAATTTTTGGGCTAAATTTTTTTCTCTTTTTCTTAATTTTCTTTGTTTTTTTAAAAAAACATTGAAAATTAGTGTGTGAAATTGTGCAAAAAAAAGAAATATAAAAATAAAAAAAAAATCTACATTTTTTATTGTTATATTTCTTTTTTTCTAAAAAATAAAATTTTCTAATTTCTATACGACGTCCAACACAAATTTTTTTTTCTTAATGTTATGACATTTCTTTACTTACTGCGATTTTAATTTTGAACTTACTAAAACTTTATTTTTTTGACTAAACTGAAATTTATTTTTTGTTTTTTTTTTGACAGAAAATGGACCCAGTGCTTTTGGTAAGTGCTTTGATTTTATTTATCTTTACTTTTTTCTATTATTTTTATAAAATTTTGCGTCAATGCGCGTTTAAGTATCGTTCTGGTGAATATTGTGTTTTTTTATATTTTTTTTATAAAGTTGTGTGTCGTTTTGTGTTTTTATGTTGTGAAAGTGTGTTTAGTTTATATAGACGTGCGCGTATTTTCGATCCGTTAGCTGAGATTGAAAATGGAGATCCAGAGAAGGAATATTTAACAATGGATGACGACTCTCAAGCAACCCGATTGAATATAAAGAACATAATTTTGGAAGAATACGAGCCAATTGTTCCCTGTATCGTACTATATAAGAACACGTCATTCTATTCGGTCTCCAGCGAGGATTCGAACAGGACTTTCATCATTACGGCTCGCAGCGATAGTTCGTTATTTTTAACAGCCTGTAGCGACACTGGAAGTAGTGATAGTTCTTCATACTACACGGCATGTGGCAGTGAGTCAAGTCTTTTGGCAACCACATTTCAAAGGTCGACAGGATATTTGGAGAGGTCAAGAAGCTACTCCAGCTTCTTTTCAAAACCAAAAACCATGACGGACAAGTATGAATGGGGAAGGGAGTTTTTTGACACGGATCGCGCATTTAGCTGGCCAAAATTAGTGGCCAGTAAATCGAGCACTTTCAGGGGATAAACAGATGTTTTTTTTTAATATTTTCTATTCGCTTTTTAAATTACGGCTTTAGTTTTTGTTGCTTTGTTATAAAAAAAATTAAAAAAAAAAATATAAAAAAAAATTAAAAAATTGTAAAAAAAAATAATTTTTAGTAATGGTAATAATAATAATAATAAAAAATTTTTGAAGCCTCCCTCGCGTGCGGGTTGGGGAGGGGTGGTTGGCCGCGGGAACTTTTTATTATTATTATTACTATTTTTTGAGTTATTGTTTAATTATTGTTTCTCTTAATTCAAAAAAAATTAAAAAAAGAAATAAAAAAAAAAATTAATAGTAATAATAATAATAAAAAATTTTTGAAGCCTCCCTCGCGTGCGGGTTGGGGAGGGGTGGTTGGCCGTGGGAACTTTTTATTATTATTATTACTATTTTTTTGAGTTATTGCTTTAATTATTGTTTCTCTTGCTTCAAAAAAAATTAAAAAAAGAAATAAAAAAAAAAATTAATAGTAATAATAATAATAAAAAATTTTTGAAGCCTCCCTCGCGTGCGGGTTGGGGAGGGGTGGTTGGCCGCGGGAACTTTTTATTATTATTATTACTATTTTTTGAGTTATTGCTTTAATTATTGTTTCTCTTGCTTCAAAAAAAATTAAAAAAAGAAATACAAAAAAAATTAAAAAAAGAAATAAAAAAAAAATTAATAGTAATAATAATAATAAAAAATTTTTGAAGCCTCCCTCGCGTGTGGGTTGGGGAGGGGTGGTTGGCCGCGGGAACTTTTTATTATTATTATTACTATTTTTTGAGTTATTGCTTTAATTATTGTTTCTCTTAATTCAAAAAAAATTAAAAAAAGAAATAAAAAAAAAAATTAATAGTAATAATAATAATAAAAAATTTTTGAAGCCTCCCTCGCGTGCGGGTTGGGGAGGGGTGGTTGGCCGCGGGAACTTTTTATTATTATTATTACTATTTTTTGAGTTATTGCTTTAATTATTGTTTCTCTTAATTCAAAAAAAATTAAAAAAAGAAATAAAAAAAAAAATTAATAGTAATAATAATAATAAAAAATTTTTGAAGCCTCCCTCGCGTGCGGGTTGGGGAGGGGTGGTTGGCCGCGGGAACTTTTTATTATTATTATTACTATTTTTTGAGTTATTGCTTTAATTATTGTTTCTCTTAATTCAAAAAAAATTAAAAAAAGAAATAAAAAAAAAATTAATAGTAATAATAATAATAAAAAATTTTTGAAGCCTCCCTCGCGTGCGGGTTGGGGAGGGGTGGTTGGCCGCGGGAACTTTTTATTATTATTATTACTATTTTTTGAGTTATTGCTTTAATTATTGTTTCTCTTAATTCAAAAAAAATTAAAAAAAGAAATAAAAAAAAAAATTAATAGTAATAATAATAATAAAAAATTTTTGAAGCCTCCCTCGCGTGTGGGTTGGGGAGGGGTGGTTGGCCGCGGGAACTTTTTATTATTATTATTACTATTTTTTGAGTTATTGCTTTAATTATTGTTTCTTTTGCTTCAAAAAAAATTAAAGAAAAATAAAAAAAAAATTAATAGTAATAATAATAATAAAAAATTTTTGAAGCCTCCCTCGCGTGTGGGTTGGGGAGGAGTGGTTGGCCGCGGGAACTTTTTATTATTATTATTACTATTTTTTGAGTTATTGCTTTAATTATTGTTTCTCTTAATTCAAAAAAAATTAAAAAAAGAAATAAAAAAAAAAATTAATAGTAATAATAATAATAAAAAATTTTTGAAGCCTCCCTCGCGTGCGGGTTGGGGAGGGGTGGTTGGCCGTGGGAACTTTTTATTATTATTATTACTATTTTTTTGAGTTGTTGCTTTAATTATTGTTTCTCTTAATTCAAAAAAAATTAAAAAAAGAAATAAAAAAAAAAATTAATAGTAATAATAATAATAAAAAATTTTTGAAGCCTCCCTCGCGTGCGGGTTGGGGAGGGGTGGTTGGCCGCGGGAACTTTTTATTATTATTATTACTATTTTTTGAGTTATTGCTTTAATTATTGTTTCTCTTAATTCAAAAAAAATTAAAAAAAGAAATAAAAAAAAAAATTAATAGTAATAATAATAATAAAAAATTTTTGAAGCCTCCCTCGCGTGTGGGTTGGGGAGGGGTGGTTGGCCGCGGGAACTTTTTATTATTATTATTACTATTTTTTGAGTTATTGCTTTAATTATTGTTTCTCTTAATTCAAAAAAAATTAAAAAAAGAAATAAAAAAAAAAATTAATAGTAATAATAATAATAAAAAATTTTTGAAGCCTCCCTCGCGTGCGGGTTGGGGAGGGGTGGTTGGCCGTGGGAACTTTTTATTATTATTATTACTATTTTTTGAGTTATTGCTTTAATTATTGTTTCTCTTAATTCAAAAAAAATTAAAAAAAGAAATAAAAAAAAAAATTAATAGTAATAATAATAATAAAAAATTTTTGAAGCCTCCCTCGCGTGTGGGTTGGGGAGGGGTGGTTGGCCGCGGGAACTTTTTATTATTATTATTACTATTTTTTGAGTTATTGCTTTAATTATTGTTTCTTTTGCTTCAAAAAAAATTAAAGAAAAATAAAAAAAAAATTAATAGTAATAATAATAATAAAAAATTTTTGAAGCCTCCCTCGCGTGTGGGTTGGGGAGGAGTGGTTGGCCGCGGGAACTTTTTATTATTATTATTACTATTTTTTGAGTTATTGCTTTAATTATTGTTTCTCTTAATTCAAAAAAAATTAAAAAAAGAAATAAAAAAAAAAATTAATAGTAATAATAATAATAAAAAATTTTTGAAGCCTCCCTCGCGTGTGGGTTGGGGAGGGGTGGTTGGCCGCGGGAACTTTTTATTATTATTATTACTATTTTTTGAGTTATTGCTTTAATTATTGTTTCTCTTAATTCAAAAAAAATTAAAAAAAGAAATAAAAAAAAAAATTAATAGTAATAATAATAATAAAAAATTTTTGAAGCCTCCCTCGCGTGCGGGTTGGGGAGGGGTGGTTGGCCGTGGGAACTTTTTATTATTATTATTACTATTTTTTTGAGTTGTTGCTTTAATTATTGTTTCTCTTAATTCAAAAAAAATTAAAAAAAGAAATAAAAAAAAAAATTAATAGTAATAATAATAATAAAAAATTTTTGAAGCCTCCCTCGCGTGTGGGTTGGGGAGGGGTGGTTGGCCGCGGGAACTTTTTATTATTATTATTACTATTTTTTGAGTTATTGCTTTAATTATTGTTTCTCTTAATTCAAAAAAAATTAAAAAAAGAAATAAAAAAAAAAATTAATAGTAATAATAATAATAAAAAATTTTTGAAGCCTCCCTCGCGTGTGGGTTGGGGAGGGGTGGTTGGCCGCGGGAACTTTTTATTATTATTATTACTATTTTTTGAGTTATTGCTTTAATTATTGTTTCTTTTGCTTCAAAAAAAATTAAAGAAAAATAAAAAAAAAATTAATAGTAATAATAATAATAAAAAATTTTTGAAGCCTCCCTCGCGTGTGGGTTGGGGAGGAGTGGTTGGCCGCGGGAACTTTTTATTATTATTATTACTATTTTTTGAGTTATTGCTTTAATTATTGTTTCTCTTAATTCAAAAAAAATTAAAAAAAGAAATAAAAAAAAAAATTAATAGTAATAATAATAATAAAAAATTTTTGAAGCCTCCCTCGCGTGCGGGTTGGGGAGGGGTGGTTGGCCGTGGGAACTTTTTATTATTATTATTACTATTTTTTTGAGTTGTTGCTTTAATTATTGTTTCTCTTAATTCAAAAAAAATTAAAAAAAGAAATAAAAAAAAAAATTAATAGTAATAATAATAATAAAAAATTTTTGAAGCCTCCCTCGCGTGCGGGTTGGGGAGGGGTGGTTGGCCGCGGGAACTTTTTATTATTATTATTACTATTTTTTGAGTTATTGCTTTAATTATTGTTTCTCTTAATTCAAAAAAAATTAAAAAAAGAAATAAAAAAAAAAATTAATAGTAATAATAATAATAAAAAATTTTTGAAGCCTCCCTCGCGTGTGGGTTGGGGAGGGGTGGTTGGCCGCGGGAACTTTTTATTATTATTATTACTATTTTTTGAGTTATTGCTTTAATTATTGTTTCTTTTGCTTCAAAAAAAATTAAAGAAAAATAAAAAAAAAATTAATAGTAATAATAATAATAAAAAATTTTTGAAGCCTCCCTCGCGTGTGGGTTGGGGAGGGGTGGTTGGCCGCGGGAACTTTTTATTATTATTATTACTATTTTTTGAGTTATTGCTTTAATTATTGTTTCTCTTAATTCAAAAAAAATTAAAAAAAGAAATAAAAAAAAAAATTAATAGTAATAATAATAATAAAAAATTTTTGAAGCCTCCCTCGCGTGTGGGTTGGGGAGGGGTGGTTGGCCGCGGGAACTTTTTATTATTATTATTACTATTTTTTGAGTTATTGCTTTAATTATTGTTTCTTTTGCTTCAAAAAAAATTAAAGAAAAATAAAAAAAAAATTAATAGTAATAATAATAATAAAAAATTTTTGAAGCCTCCCTCGCGTGTGGGTTGGGAGGAGTGGTTGGCCGCGGGAACTTTTTATTATTATTATTACTATTTTTTGAGTTATTGCTTTAATTATTGTTTCTCTTAATTCAAAAAAAATTAAAAAAAGAAATAAAAAAAAAAATTAATAGTAATAATAATAATAAAAAATTTTTGAAGCCTCCCTCGCGTGCGGGTTGGGGAGGGGTGGTTGGCCGTGGGAACTTTTTATTATTATTATTACTATTTTTTTGAGTTGTTGCTTTAATTATTGTTTCTCTTAATTCAAAAAAAATTAAAAAAAGAAATAAAAAAAAAAATTAATAGTAATAATAATAATAAAAAATTTTTGAAGCCTCCCTCGCGTGCGGGTTGGTGAGGGGTGGTTGGCCGCGGGAACTTTTTATTATTATTATTACTATTTTTTGAGTTATTGCTTTAATTATTGTTTCTCTTAATTCAAAAAAAATTAAAAAAAGAAATACAAAAAAAATTAAAAAAAGAAATAAAAAAAAAATTAATAGTAATAATAATAATAAAAAATTTTTGAAGCCTCCCTCGCGTGTGGGTTGGGGAGGGGTGGTTGGCCGCGGGAACTTTTTATTATTATTATTACTATTTTTTGAGTTATTGCTTTAATTATTGTTTCTCTTAATTCAAAAAAAATTAAAAAAAGAAATAAAAAAAAAAATTAATAGTAATAATAATAATAAAAAATTTTTGAAGCCTCCCTCGCGTGTGGGTTGGGGAGGGGTGGTTGGCCGCGGGAACTTTTTATTATTATTATTACTATTTTTTGAGTTATTGCTTTAATTATTGTTTCTCTTAATTCAAAAAAAATTAAAAAAAGAAATAAAAAAAAAAATTAATAGTAATAATAATAATAAAAAATTTTTGAAGCCTCCCTCGCGTGTGGGTTGGGGAGGAGTGGTTGGCCGCGGGAACTTTTTATTATTATTATTACTATTTTTTGAGTTATTGCTTTAATTATTGTTTCTCTTAATTCAAAAAAAATTAAAAAAAGAAATAAAAAAAAAAATTAATAGTAATAATAATAATAAAAAATTTTTGAAGCCTCCCTCGCGTGCGGGTTGGGGAGGGGTGGTTGGCCGTGGGAACTTTTTATTATTATTATTACTATTTTTTTGAGTTGTTGCTTTAATTATTGTTTCTCTTAATTCAAAAAAAATTAAAAAAAGAAATAAAAAAAAAAATTAATAGTAATAATAATAATAAAAAATTTTTGAAGCCTCCCTCGCGTGCGGGTTGGGGAGGGGTGGTTGGCCGCGGGAACTTTTTATTATTATTATTACTATTTTTTGAGTTATTGCTTTAATTATTGTTTCTCTTAATTCAAAAAAAATTAAAAAAAGAAATAAAAAAAAAAATTAATAGTAATAATAATAATAAAAAATTTTTGAAGCCTCCCTCGCGTGCGGGTTGGGGAGGGGTGGTTGGCCGCGGGAACTTTTTATTATTATTATTACTATTTTTTGAGTTATTGCTTTAATTATTGTTTCTCTTAATTCAAAAAAAAAATTAAAAAAAGAAATAAAAAAAAAATTAATAGTAATAATAATAATAAAAAATTTTTGAAGCCTCCCTCGCGTGCGGGTTGGGGAGGGGTGGTTGGCCGCGGGAACTTTTTATTATTATTATTACTATTTTTTGAGTTATTGCTTTAATTATTGTTTCTCTTAATTCAAAAAAAATTAAAAAAAGAAATAAAAAAAAAAATTAATAGTAATAATAATAATAAAAAATTTTTGAAGCCTCCCTCGCGTGCGGGTTGGGGAGGGGTGGTTGGCCGCGGGAACTTTTTATTATTATTATTACTATTTTTTGAGTTATTGCTTTAATTATTGTTTCTCTTAATTCAAAAAAAATTAAAAAAAGAAATAAAAAAAAAAATTAATAGTAATAATAATAATAAAAAATTTTTGAAGCCTCCCTCGCGTGCGGGTTGGGGAGGGGTGGTTGGCCGCGGGAACTTTTTATTATTATTATTACTATTTTTTGAGTTATTGCTTTAATTATTGTTTCTCTTAATTCAAAAAAAAATTAAAAAAAGAAATAAAAAAAAAATTAATAGTAATAATAATAATAAAAAATTTTTGAAGCCTCCCTCGCGTGCGGGTTGGGGAGGGGTGGTTGGCCGCGGGAACTTTTTATTATTATTATTACTATTTTTTGAGTTATTGCTTTAATTATTGTTTCTCTTAATTCAAAAAAAATTAAAAAAAGAAATAAAAAAAAAAATTAATAGTAATAATAATAATAAAAAATTTTTGAAGCTTCCCTCGCGTGCGGGTTGGGGAGGGGTGGTTGGCCGCGGGAACTTTTTATTATTATTATTACTATTTTTTGAGTTATTGCTTTAGTTATTAATCGTTTTGCTATTAAAACAAAATTATAAAAAAAGTAAAAAAAATTAAAACAACAAAAAAACGTTTCAGTCGGTATAAACCGACCGAATTATACCCTGCACCTTACCAATCTGAGTTTAAAATTTGTTTTTGAAATGTCTAGAATTGCTCTTATTGTTATGTACCAATTATTCGAACTTGACAAACCACACTATACGAACTGTATGGATATGTTCGACCTATAATTGGACACGCAACTGCCAAGTTTCATGAGTCTAGCTTTATTATTTTCCGAATATTTAAAATTAGCTTTGGGAGTTGTATGGCGTGTACTGGAACCAGTGCAGCCATTCCATTAAAACTTTCAGAACATATGTAGGATGTAAATGGACACATGCTTGCAAAAATTGATATTGATATCCTTATTAGTTTTTGAAATATTTAAAAAAACCTCTTTGAGTTGTATGGCAGCTAACCGAACCCGTTGTCCGAATCGGCGCAATTACAATAGCAGCCGCCGTTTGGGCAAAAGAAGCAACTTGTGAAAGTTTGGTGCTGATTGTTTTATTCGTTTTTGAGTTATCGTGCGATCGGACAGACGGACGGACGGACGGAAATGTCTAAAGCAACGCAGAATTTTACGCTGAGCTAGAATATATATATATGTCCATACCAGAGATGATTCCTTTAAGTAATTACAAACTTCACGAAGTGCAGGATATAAAAAGTAATTTGTAATTATAATAATAGTGATAAAAAAATGTTTGAAGCCCTTCTCGCGTGCGGGTTAGTGGGGGGTGGTTGGCCGTGGGAACTTGTTATTATTATTATTAGTATTATTATTTATGTATAAGTTTTTGCTGGTTTACCTTAATTTGTTTCATGATCAACCAGATTTTAGAATTAGTTATAAGTAGGAAGCTATGTTGTTCAAAACTAAAACATTTGTGTATATGCAACTTTAAAAGTTATATTGAAATATTTATGAAAATAGTTATTTCATTTCGAATTACTAAAGTATAAGATATTAAAAAAGAATTCCGATAATTTTGAAAACTTCTTTTTAAATTGTCTTAAAATTGATTAAAAACCCGGGCCAAATGTAATAGTTTTCGCGCATCCTTTAGGAATGCGTAAAAAATTTCAAAATAATTTAAAATTCAAAAAAAATTAAAAAATTAATTTGTATTAAATTTTATGACGAATACGCTGCCACGTTGCAGCTTTTTAAATAAAAGCAAATATTTAAATTTAATAGGTAATATTTTGTAATAAAAGAGAGGAAAAGACAAAGAGAGAAAGAGCAAAAGGTGAAAAAATCAAAAAGCCCTTTCGGCACAGAAGTTGTAATGGAAAAATCGATTTTCTGGGCAGTTTTGGGCCTTGTTGTAATAAAATTGTAAGTGAACACAGGTGGTCATACGTGATATTCCTTAAAAAGTCTAGGTGAGATCCACAATTTTTATTACTCGATCTGCTTTGAAAGGCCAGAGCTCTTGAAAAAATAATTCAAAAATTAAAATTTTTGAAAATTTAAGAAGAAACTTGTCAGTGATTATGAGCGAGGCCCTGTGGCGGGTTTGGAGATAAAATTATTTTCAAATAACATAAGCCTCCACGCTATTGGTTTTTCATAAAATTAAAAGTAGTCTTGAACTCATTTTAATATACGAATATTTAGTTCCAACTTTAATCGGCAAAAAAATGTATAAAAAAAAAATGTATGTAAAAAAATTGTACTGAAATTCATGCTACCCGATGGGAACGAAAATAATATGAGGGTAAATTTCGAATCAAAGCACCTTTATATTATATTTTATTTACATGTAGATAATGAAAGTTTTAATATCAAATTTCATTACAGAACTCTTGTACTCATTTAAATAATAATTTTTACAATTTTACAATTATTACAATTTTACATAATAAAAATAAATACGACCTATTACTACTTGTTTTCACTCGTGTTATTTACATTAAAAAAAATAACCGATGATTAACCAACATTTTTCATTTTTACAAAAGTTAATTTTATATTTCTTTTATTCAATAACAATTAAAAATTATTTGATTATTGAATTTTTGAATTTCAAGAGGATGTTTTAAGTTTAAATGATCCTTTTTCAATTAATTTCAATTGAGAAAATGTGTAAAATTATTAATTGAAATTAAAAATTTAGTGAGTTTTTTCTTGTCGCTTATTCAATACAATTATAATTTTAAGATTCCTTTGTAAAAATGAGATGTTTCCCCGTAATTGCAATTATTATACTAGCATTTACGATGACTCGTTTATTGAAGGCGTCTTTAATACTGTTAAATTTTGGCATCATAGATCAATTTCGGCAGAATGAGTTTAAAATGGTTAAATTTTATTGGTAGCCTTTGATGTTTAATTAAGGAGTTGATAAACAGAGACGCTTGTAAGAAAGCAAGAAAAATATTTTGAAGGAGTTTGTTTTTATAATTAAAACAAATTTGTTGAAATTTAACTAAAATTGAAACTCCAATTTGAAAACATAGTTTTTAAATTGCAATTTTCATTCGTTTCTTTAAATTAGGGGGGAGATTAAAATGAAATTGAAAAATATTAATTAAAAGGTGAAGAGAATTTTACAAGTCTAATTTTGGAATTTTATAACGCGAAAATTTTAAAAATTGTGTAAAAAAAATTATGTATGTATGTATGTATGTGTGTTTATTATAATAAAATAACACAACTTCCGATAATAAAATTTCATTGCATATCCTTGGGATAAAATTAATTTGCATAATTTAATAAAGTCAGATGAGCAATATAATCCTTATTTGATGAAGAACTGGTGACTGTTTTCTTTTTAAAGTTGTTCGAAATCTAAAAAAAAATATTCTTTGAAACATAATTTTTCAAAAGGGTTGATATCAAATTTTAATTTGAAAATGGCATTAGCCTTGATATTGTTTTCCTTTAAAATTCCTTTAAAATCAAAAATATTGTCCAATGCAGTTTCCTACTATAAAAATCTTTTCCGATTTGAATTACGAATTTTCTTTTTTCTAACTGTTCTGGCCCCTTTTTCTTTCTTCCGATTCCTTTACTGGAATAAGAATTTCCTCATTCTGTTTCGGCTCTTCATTTCACAATTAATATTTTTAGTTGACAAAAATATAAAATTAATTTTGGAAGTGAATTTCAAAAAAAATTTCAATTCTTTCAAATTTATTTTTAAGGAAATTTTTCATTTTATGAAAATTTTTTGTTTTCATTTTGATTTTATTAGAAAATTTAATTTTGTTGTGTTGACATTTTGAATTTATTTTTTTTCTAACGAAATTTGATTAAAGAATTTTCAATGAAATTTTTATGTAGAAAAATTTTTTGATCGCAGGATTTTTTTGAGAATTTTTTAACAACAAAAATACTATAAATACGAACACAAATTTTTTTACATTAATTGAAGAAAATATTTTGAAAGAAGCGGACGTGCGGTAAATATTTTCTTTTTTTTGCTTAAAAAAAATTTAAAAATTATTTTTACGATTTATTAACGAATAAATCGTGAAAATAAACATTTTTATTAAAAAAATTTGTAAATTCAAGGGATTTAATCCGCGCTTTTTAGAATTCTTTGAATTTATTAATTTTTGGGCTAAATTTTTTTCTCTTTTTCTTAATTTTCTTTGTTTTTTTAAAAAAACATTGAAAATTAGTGTGTAAAATTGTGTAAAGAAAAGAAATATAAAAATAAAAAAAAAAATCTACATTTTTTATTGTTATATTTCTTTTTTTCTAAAAAATAAAATTTTCTAATTTCTATACGACGTCCAACACAAATTTTTTTTTCTTAATGTAATGACATTTCTTTACTTACTGCGATTTTAATTTTGAACTTACTAAAACTTTATTTTTTTGACTAAACTGAAATTTATTTTTTCTGTTTTTTTTTTGACAGAAAATGGACACAGTGCTTTTGGTAAGTGCTTTGATTTTATTTATCTTTACTTTTTTCTATTATTTTTATAAAATTTTGCGTCAATGCGCGTTTAAGTATCGTTCTGGTGAATATTGTGTTTTTTTATATTTTTTTTATAAAGTTGTGTGTCGTTTTGTGTTTTTATGTTGTGAAAATGTGCATAGTTTATATAGACGTGCGCGTATTTTCGATCCGTTAGCTGAGATTGAAAATGGAGATCCAGAGAAGGAATATTTAACAATGGATGACGACTCTCAAGCAACCCGATTGAATATAAAGAACATAATTTTGGAAGAATACGAGCCAATTGTTCCCTGTATCGTACTTTATAAGAACACGTCATTCTATTCGGTCTCCAGCGAGGATTCGAACAGGACTTTCATCATTACGGCTCGCAGCGATAGTTCGTTATTTTTAACAGCCTGTAGCGACACTGGAAGTAGTGATAGTTCTTCATACTACACGGCATGTGGCAGTGAGTCAAGTCTTTTGGCAACCACATTTCAAAGGTCGACAGGATATTTGGAGAGGTCAAGAAGCTACTCCAGCTTCTTTTCAAAACCAAATACCACGACGGACAATAATGAATGGGGAAGGGAGTTTTTTGACACGGATCGCGCATTTAGCTGGCCAAAATTAATGGCCTATAAATCGAGCACTTTCAGCGGATAAACGGATGTTTTTTTTTAATATTTTCTATTCGCTTTTTAAATTACGGCTTTAGTTTTTGTTGCTTTGTTATAAAAAAAATTAAAAAAAAAAATATAAAAAAAAACTAAAAAATTGTAAAAAAAAATAATTTTTAGTAATGGTCATAATAATAATAATAAAAAATTTTTGAAGCCTCCCTCGCGTGTGGGTTGGGGAGGGGTGGTTGGCCGCGGGAACTTTTTATTATTATTATTACTATTTTTTTGAATTATTGCTTTAATTATTGTTTCTCTTGCTTCAAAAAAAATTAAAAAAAAAAAAAAAAAAATTAATAGTAATAATAATAATAAAAAATTTTTGAAGCCTCCCTCGCGTGGGGGTCGGGAGGGGTGGTTGGCCGGGGGAACTTTTTATTATTATTATTACTATTTGTTTGAGTTATTGCTTTAATTATTGTTTCTCTTGCTTCAAAAAAAATTAAAAAAAAAAAAAAAAAAATTAATAGTAATAATAATAATAAAAAATTTTTGAAGCCTCCCTCGCGTGCGGGTTGGGGAGGGGTGGTTGGCCGTGGGAACTTTTTATTATTATTATTACTATTTTTTTGAATTATTGCTTTAATTATTGTTTCTCTTGCTTCAAAAAAAATAAAAAAAAAAATAAAAAAAAATTAAAAAAAGAAATAAAAAAAAATTAATAGTAATAATAATAATAAAAAATTTTTGAAGCCTCCCTCGCGTGTGGGTTGGGGAGGGGTGGTTGGCCGTGGGAACTTTTTATTATTATTATTACTATTTGTTTGAGTTATTGCTTTAATTATTGTTTCTCTTGCTTCAAAAAAAATTAAAAAAAAAAAAAAAATTAATAGTAATAATAATAATAAAAAATTTTTGAAGCCTCCCTCGCGTGCGGGTTGGGGTGGGGTGGTTGGCCGTGGGAACTTTTTATTATTATTATTACTATTTTTTTGAGTTATTGCTTTAATTATTGTTTCTCTTGCTTCAAAAAAAATTAAAAAAAAATAAAAAAAAATTAAAAAAAGAAATAAAAAAAATTAATAGTAATAATAATAATAAAAAATTTTTGAGGCCTCCCTCGCGTGCGGGTCGGGAGGGGTGGTTGGCCGTGGGAACTTTTTATTATTATTATTACTATTTTTTTGAGTTATTGCTTTAATTATTGTTTCTCTTGCTTCAAAAAAAATTAAAAAAAAATCTGATGTGGTCAGCACATAACCGACCGCATTGTGTATTGTCTAGTTAAGTGAAAGTGTTACAGAATATTATAAAAATGTCTGTTATATACTTCTTTCCAATTTTTAGGACATTGGTAAGCTTATAGTTAACATACTTAGAAAAATGTAAATTTGGCTCTAAGTAGAGTTTCGCTTTGTGCTACCCGAATTCCCTGAAATGCTCGCCAGTTAGTTTCGGTAACAACCAGAACTCAAATATCAAATTTCAAGAAATTCCATCAATTTGTTCTGTGGATATGGTGAAAAATGTAAAATCGGCCCGCAAATCAGTTCTCGAGCCCTGATCTTTCCAAAAAAGTTATATGTTCATTGCTTTAATACGAGGAGTTCATATATTAAGTTTCAATGAAATCGGTTGATTATTTCTCTTTATATACACAAAAATGTATATTTGGCCCGTAGTAAACGTCTAGTTGCCGGTGCCTGATTTCTTCCAAAACATACGAATTCTTGCGGACTGTCGAGCTGAGCTTATATATAAAATTTCAAGTAAATCGGTTGAATACTTTCTTCAAAATGTTCAAAAATGTAAAACAGGCTCGCTAAAAAGTGCAGTTCCCGAGGCCTGATATATACCAAAAGTTGATCGATCCGTGCCATGGTGGAAACAAACTTACATATAAAATTTCATCAAAATCGGTTCAGCCGAACTTGAGATACACGCGTGCACACACAGACCGACAGACCGACAGGTTGCTAAAAATAGTTTATTTACACTTCCCTACTATGGAGAAGTACGTTCCCACCGAAAACTCGATATGCAAAATTTGTTGCCATCACATAACCTACCTATTGTTTACACAATACGGTCGGTAAAAAATAAAAAAAAATTAAAAAAAGAAATAAAAAAAAATTAATAGTAATAATAATAATAAAAAATTTTTGAAGCCTACCTCGCGTGCGGGTCGGGTGGGGTGGTTGGCCGTCGAACTTTTTATTATTATTATTACTATTTGTTTGAGTTATTGCTTTAATTATTGTTTCTCTTGCTTCAAAAAAAATAAAAAAAAAATAAAAAAAAAATTAAAAAAAGAAATAAAAAAAAATTAATAGTAATAATAATAATAAAAAATTTTTGAAGCCTCGCTCGCGAGCGGGTTGGGGAGGGGTGGTTGGCCGTGGGAACTTTTTATTATTATTATTACTATTTTTTTGAGTTATTGCTTTAATTATTGTTTCTCTTGCTTCAAAAAAAATAAAAAAAAAAATAAAAAAAAAATTAAAAAAAGAAATAAAAAAAAATTAATAGTAATAATAATAATAAAAAATTTTTGAGGCCTCCCTAGCGTGCGGGTCGGGAGGGGTGGTTGGCCGTGGGAACTTTTTATTATTATTATTACTATTTGTTTGAGTTATTGCTTTAATTATTGTTTCTCTTGCTTCAAAAAAAATAAAAAAAAAAATTAAAAAAAAATTAAAAAAAGAAATAAAAAAAAATTAATAGTAATAATAATAATAAAAAATTTTTGAAGCCTCGCTCGCGAGCGGGTTGGGGAGGGGTGGTTGGCCGTGGGAACTTTTTATTATTATTATTACTATTTTTTTGAGTTATTGCTTTAATTATTGTTTCTCTTGCTTCAAAAAAAATAAAAAAAAAATAAAAAAAAATTAAAAAAAGAAATAAAAAAAAATTAATAGTAATAATAATAATAAAAAATTTTTGAAGCCTCGCTCGCGAGCGGGTTGGGGAGGGGTGGTTGGCCGTGGGAACTTTTTATTATTATTATTACTATTTTTTTGAGTTATTGCTTTAATTATTGTTTCTCTTGCTTCAAAAAAAATAAAAAAAAAAATAAAAAAAAAATTAAAAAAAGAAATAAAAAAAAATTAATAGTAATAATAATAATAAAAAATTTTTGAAGCCTCGCTCGCGAGCGGGTTGGGGAGGGGTGGTTGGCCGTGGGAACTTTTTATTATTATTATTACTATTTTTTTGAGTTATTGCTTTAATTATTGTTTCTCTTGCTTCAAAAAAAATAAAAAAAAAAATAAAAAAAAAATTAAAAAAAGAAATAAAAAAAAATTAATAGTAATAATAATAATAAAAAATTTTTGAAGCCTCGCTCGCGAGCGGGTTGGGGAGGGGTGGTTGGCCGTGGGAACTTTTTATTATTATTATTACTATTTTTTTGAGTTATTGCTTTAATTATTGTTTCTCTTGCTTCAAAAAAAATAAAAAAAAAATAAAAAAAAATTAAAAAAAGAAATAAAAAAAAATTAATAGTAATAATAATAATAAAAAATTTTTGAAGCCTCGCTCGCGAGCGGGTTGGGGAGGGGTGGTTGGCCGTGGGAACTTTTTATTATTATTATTACTATTTTTTTGAGTTATTGCTTTAATTATTGTTTCTCTTGCTTCAAAAAAAATAAAAAAAAAAATAAAAAAAAAATTAAAAAAAGAAATAAAAAAAAATTAATAGTAAAATAATAATTAAAAATTTTTGAAGCCTCGCTCGCGAGCGGGTTGGGGAGGGGTGGTTGGCCGTGGGAACTTTTTATTATTATTATTACTATTTTTTGAGTTATTGCTTTAGTTATTAATCGTTTTGTTATTAAAACAAAATTATAAAAAAATTAAAAAAAATTAAAACAAGTAAAAACGTTTCAGTCGGTATAAACCGACCTGATTATACCCTGCACCTTACCAATCTGAGTTTAAAATTTGTTTTTGAAATGTCTAGAATTGCTCTTATTGTTATGTACCAATTATTCCAACTTGACAAACCACTCTATAGGAACTGTATGGATATGTTCGACCTATAATTGGACACGCAACTGCCAAGTTTCATGAGTCTAGCTTTATTATTTTTCCGAATATTTAAAATTAGCTTTGGGAGTTGTATGGCATGTACTGGAACCAGTACAGCCATTCCATTAAAACTTTCAGAACATATGTAGGATGTAAATGGACACATGCTTGCGAAATTTGATATTAATATCCTTATTAGTTTTTGAAATATTTAAAAAAACCTCTTTGAGTTGTATGGCAGCTAACCGAACCCATTTTCCGAATCGGCGCAATTACAATAGCAGCCGCCGTTTGAGCAAAAGAAGCAACTTGTGAAAGTTTGGTGCTGATTGCTTTATTCTTTTTTGAGTTATCGTGCGATTGGACAGACGGACGGACGGACGGAAATGTCTAAATCAACGCAGAATTTTACGCTGAGCTAGAATATATATATATGTCCATACCAGAGATGATTCCTTTAAGTAGTTACAAACTTCACGAAGTGCAGGGTATAAAAAGTAATTTGTAATTATAATAATAGTGATAAAAAAATGTTTGAAGCCCTTCTCGCGTGCGGATTAGTGAGGGGTGGTTGGCCGTGGGAACTTGTTATTATTATTATTATTATTATTTATGTATAACTTTTTGCTGGTTTACCTTAATTTGTTTCATGATCAACCAGATTTTAGAATTAGTTATAAGTAGGAAGCTATGTTGTTCAAAACTAAAACATTTGTGTATATGCAACTTTAAAAGTTATATTGAAATATTTATGAAAATAGTTATTTCATTTCGAATTACTAAAGTATAAGATATTAAAAAAGAATTCCGATAATTTTGAAAACTTCTTTTTAAATTGTCTTAAAATTGATTAAAAACCCGGGCCAAATGTAATAGTTTTCGCACATCCTTTAGGAATGCGTAAAAAATTTCAAAATAATTTAAAATTCAAAAAAATTAAGAAATTAATCTGTATTAAATTTTATGACGAATACGCTGCCACATTGCAGCTTTTTAAATAAAAGCAAATATTTAAATTTAATAGGTAATATTTTGTAATAAAAGAGAGGAAAATACAAAGAGAGAAAGAGGAAAAGGTGAAAAAATCAAAAAGCCCTTTCGGCACAGAAGTTGTAATGGAAAAATCGATTTTTTGGGCAGTTTTGCCCCTGTTGTAATAAAATTGGTGGTCATACGTGATATTTCTTAAAAAGTCTAGGTGAGATCCACAAATTTAAGAAGAAACTTGTCAGTGATTATGAGCGAGGCCCTGTGGCGGGTTTGGAGATAAAATTATTTTCAAATAACATAAGCCTCCACGCTATTGGTTTTTCATAAAATTAAAAGTAGTCTTGAACTCATTTTAATATACGAATATTTAGTTCCAACTTTAATCGGCAAAAAAATGTATAAAAAAAAAATGTATGTAAAAAAATTGTACTGAAATTCATGCTACCCGATGGGAACGAAAATAATATGAGGGTAAATTTCGAATCAAAGCACCTTTATATTATATTTTATTTACATGTAGATGATGAAAGTTTTAACATCAAATTTCATTACAGAACTCTTGTACTCATTTAAATAATAATTTTTACAATTTTACAATTATTACAATTTTACATAATAAAAATAAATACGACCTATTACTACTTGTTTTCACTCGTGTTATTTACATTAAAAAAAATAACCGATGATTAACCAACATTTTTCATTTTTACAAAAGTTAATTTTATATTTCTTTTATTCAATAACAATTAAAAATTATTTGATTATTGAATTTTTGAATTTCAAGAGGATGTTTTAAGTTTAAATGATCCTTTTTCAATTAATTTCAATTGAGAAAATGTGTAAAATTATTAATTGAAATTAAAAATTTAGTGAGTTTTTTCTTGTCGCTTATTCAATACAATTATAATTTTAAGATTCCTTTGTAAAAATGAGATGTTTCCCCGTAATTGCAATTATTATACTAGCATTTACGATGACTCGTTTATTGAAGGCGTCTTTAATACTGTTAAATTTTGGCATCATAGATCAATTTCGGCAGAATGAGTTTAAAATGGTTAAATTTTATTGGTAGCCTTTGATGTTTAATTAAGGAGTTGATAAACAGAGACGCTTGTAAGAAAGCAAGAAAAATATTTTGAAGGAGTTTGTTTTTTTAATTAAAACAAATTTGTTGAAATTTAACTAAAATTGAAACTGCAATTTGAAAACATAGTTTTTAAATTGCAATTTTCATTCGTTTCTTTAAATTAGGGGGGAGATTAAAATGAAATTGAAAAATATTAATTAAAAGGTGAAGAGAATTTTACAAGTCTAATTTTGGAATTTTATAACGCGAAAATTTTAAAAATTGTGTAAAAAAAATTATGTATGTATGTATGTATGTGTGTTTATTATAATAAAATAACACAACTTCCGATAATAAAATTTCATTGCATATCCTTGGGATAAAATTAATTTGCATAATTTAATAAAGTCAGATGAGCAATATAATCCTTATTTGATGAAGAACTGGTGACTGTTTTCTTTTTAAAGTTGTTCGAAATCTAAAAAAAAATATTCTTTGAAACATAATTTTTCAAAAGGGTTGATATCAAATTTTAATTTGAAAATGGCATTAGCCTTGATATTGTTTTCCTTTAAAATTCCTTTAAAATCAAAAATATTGTCCAATGCAGTTTCCTACTATAAAAATCTTTTCCAATTTGAATTACGAATTTTCTTTTTTCTAACTGTTCTGGCCCCTTTTTCTTTCTTCCGATTCCTTTACTGGAATAAGAATTTCCTCATTCTGTTTCGGCTCTTCATTTCACAATTAATATTTTTAGTTGACAAAAGTATAAAATTAATTTTGGAAGTGAATTTCAAAAAAAATTTCAATTCTTTCAAATTTATTTTTAAGGAAATTTTTCATTTTATGAAAATTTTTTGTTTTCATTTTGATTTTATTAGAAAATTTAATTTTGTTGTGTTGACATTTTGAATTTATTTTTTTTCTAACGAAATTTGATTGAATTTTCAATGAAATTTTTATGTAGAAAAATTTTTTGATCGCAGGATTTTTTTGAACAATTTTCTACAACCGAAATACTATAAATACGAACACAAATTTTTTTACATTAATTGAAGAAAATATTTTGAAAGAAGCGGACGTGCGGTAAATATTTTCTTTTTTTTGCTTAAAAAAAATTTAAAAATTATTTTTACGATTTATTAACGAATAAATCGTGAAAATAAACATTTTTATTAAAAAAATTTATAAATTCAAGGGATTTAATCCGCGCTTTTTAGAATTCTTTGAATTTATTAATTTTTGGGCTAAATTTTTTTCTCTTTTTCTTAATTTTCTTTGTTTTTTTAAAAAAACATTGAAAATTAGTGTGTAAAATTGTGTAAAGAAAAGAAATATAAAAATAAAAAAAAAAATTTACATTTTTTATTGTTATATTTCTTTTTTTCTAAAAAATAAAATTTTCTAATTTCTATACGACGTCCAACACAAATTTTTTTTTCTTAATGTAATGACATTTCTTTACTTACTGCGATTTTTTTTTTAACTTACTAAAATTTTATTTTTTTGACTAAACTGAAATTTATTTTTTCTGTTTTTTTTTTTTTGACAGAAAATGGACCCTGTGCTTTTGGTAAGTGCTTTGATTTTATTTATCTTTACTTTTTTCTATTATTTTTATAAAATTTTGCGTCAATGCGCGTTTAAGTATCGTTCTGGTGAATATTGTGTTTTTTTATATTTTTTTTATAAAGTTGTGTGTCGTTTTGTGTTTTTATGTTGTGAAAGTGTGTTTAGTTTATATAGACGTGCGCGTATTTTCGATCCGTTAGCTGAGATTGAAAATGGAGATCCAGAGAAGGAATATTTAACAATGGATGACGACTCTCAAGCAACCCGATTGAATATAAAGAACATAATTTTGGAAGAATACGAGCCAATTGTTCCCTGTATCGTACTTTATAAGAACACGTCATTCTATTCGGTCTCCAGCGAGGATTCGAACAGGACTTTCATCATTACGGCTCGCAGCGATAGTTCGTTATTTTTAACAGCCTGTAGCGACACTGGAAGTAGTGATAGTTCT
This sequence comes from Condylostylus longicornis, assembly GCF_029603195.1. Classification (NCBI taxonomy): domain Eukaryota; kingdom Metazoa; phylum Arthropoda; class Insecta; order Diptera; family Dolichopodidae; genus Condylostylus; species Condylostylus longicornis. The sequence continues at coordinate 7,544,331 of NW_026577982.1, forward strand.
TCATACTACACGGCATGTGGCAGTGAGTCAAGTCTTTTGGCAACCACATTTCAAAGGTCGACAGAATATTTGGAGAGGTCAAGAAGCTACTCCAGCTTCTTTTCAAAACCAAAAACCATGACGGACAAGTATGAATGGGGAAGGGAGTTTTTTAACACGGATCGCGCATTTAGCTGGCCAAAATTAATGGCCAGTAAATCGAGCACTTTCAGCGGATAAACAGATGTTTTTTTTTAATATCTTCTATTCGCTTTTTAAATTACGGCTTTAGTTTTTGTTGCTTTGTTATAAAAAAAAATTCAAAAAAAAATATAAAAAAAAAAATTAAAAAAAGAAATAAAAAAAAAAAATTAATAGTAATAATAATAATAAAAAATTTTTGAAGCCTCCCTCGCGTGTGGGTTGGGGAGGGGTGGTTGGCCGCGGGAACTTTTTATTATTATTATTACTATTTTTTGAGTTATTGCTTTAATTATTGTTTCTTTTGCTTCAAAAAAAATTAAAGAAAAATAAAAAAAAAATTAATAGTAATAATAATAATAAAAAATTTTTGAAGCCTCCCTCGCGTGTGGGTTGGGGAGGGGTGGTTGGCCGCGGGAACTTTTTATTATTATTATTACTATTTTTTGAGTTATTGCTTTAATTATTGTTTCTCTTAATTCAAAAAAAATTAAAAAAAGAAATAAAAAAAAAATTAATAGTAATAATAATAATAAAAAATTTTTGAAGCCTCCCTCGCGTGCGGGTTGGGGAGGGGTGGTTGGCCGCGGGAACTTTTTATTATTATTATTACTATTTTTTGAGTTATTGCTTTAATTATTGTTTCTCTTAATTCAAAAAAAATTAAAAAAAGAAATAAAAAAAAAAATTAATAGTAATAATAATAATAAAAAATTTTTGAAGCCTCCCTCGCGTGCGGGTTGGGGAGGGGTGGTTGGCCGCGGGAACTTTTTATTATTATTATTACTATTTTTTGAGTTATTGCTTTAATTATTGTTTCTTTTGCTTCAAAAAAAATTAAAGAAAAATAAAAAAAAAATTAATAGTAATAATAATAATAAAAAATTTTTGAAGCCACCCTCGCGTGCGGGTTGGGGAGGGGTGGTTGGCCGCGGGAATTTTTTATTATTATTATTACTATTTTTTGAGTTATTGCTTTAATTATTGTTTCTCTTAATTCAAAAAAAATTAAAAAAAGAAATAAAAAAAAAATTAATAGTAATAATAATAATAAAAAATTTTTGAAGCCTCCCTCGCGTGTGGGTTGGGGAGGGGCGGTTGGCCGCGGGAACTTTTTATTATTATTATTACTATTTTTTGAGTTATTGCTTTAATTATTGTTTCTTTTGCTTCAAAAAAAATTAAAGAAAAATAAAAAAAAAATTAATAGTAATAATAATAATAAAAAATTTTTGAAGCCACCCTCGCGTGCGGGTTGGGGAGGGGTGGTTGGCCGCGGGAATTTTTTATTATTATTATTACTATTTTTTGAGTTATTGCTTTAATTATTGTTTCTTTTGCTTCAAAAAAAATTAAAGAAAAATAAAAAAAAATTAAAAAAAGAAATAAAAAAAAAATTAATAGTAATAATAATAATAAAAAATTTTTGAAGCCTCACTCGCGTGTGGGTTGGGGAGGGGTGGTTGGCCGCGGGAACTTTTTATTATTATTATTACTATTTTTTGAGTTATTGCTTTAATTATTGTTTCTCTTAATTCAAAAAAAATTAAAAAAAGAAATAAAAAAAAAATTAATAGTAATAATAATAATAAAAAATTTTTGAAGCCTCCCTCGCGTGCGGGTTGGGGAGGGGTGGTTGGCCGCGGGAACTTTTTATTATTATTATTACTATTTTTTGAGTTATTGCTTTAATTATTGTTTCTCTTAATTCAAAAAAAATTAAAAAAAGAAATAAAAAAAAAAATTAATAGTAATAATAATAATAAAAAATTTTTGAAGCCTCCCTCGCGTGCGGGTTGGGGAGAGGTGGTTGGCCGCGGGAACTTTTTATTATTATTATTACTATTTTTTGAGTTATTGCTTTAATTATTGTTTCTTTTGCTTCAAAAAAAATTAAAGAAAAATAAAAAAAAATTAAAAAAAGAAATAAAAAAAAAATTAAAAAAAGAAATAAAAAAAAAATTAATAGTAATAATAATAATAAAAAATTTTTGAAGCCTCACTCGCGTGTGGGTTGGGGAGGGGTGGTTGGCCGCGGGAACTTTTTATTATTATTATTACTATTTTTTGAGTTATTGCTTTAATTATTGTTTCTCTTAATTCAAAAAAAATTAAAAAAAGAAATAAAAAAAAAAATTAATAGTAATAATAATAATAAAAAATTTTTGAAGCCTCCCTCGCGTGCGGGTTGGGGAGGGGTGGTTAGCCGTGGGAACTTTTTATTATTATTATTACTGTTTTTTGAGTTATTGCTTTAATTATTGTTTCTCTTGCTTCAAAAAAAATTAAAAAAAGAAATAAAAAAAAAATTAAAAAAAGAAATAAAAAAAAAATTAATAGTAATAATAATAATAAAAAATTTTTGAAGCCTCCCTCGCGTGTGGGTTGGGGAGGGGTGGTTGGCCGCGGGAACTTTTTATTATTATTATTACTATTTTTTGAGTTATTGCTTTAATTATTGTTTCTCTTAATTCAAAAAAAATTAAAAAAAGAAATAAAAAAAAAACTTAATAGTAATAATAATAATAAAAAATTTTTGAAGCCTCCCTCGCGTGCGGGTTGGAGAGGGGTGGTTGGCCGCGGGAACTTTTTATTATTATTATTACTATTTTTTGAGTTATTGCTTTAATTATTGTTTCTCTTAATTCAAAAAAAATTAAAAAAAGAAATAAAAAAAAAAATTAATAGTAATAATAATAATAAAAAATTTTTGAAGCCTCCCTCGCGTGCGGGTTGGAGAGGAGTGGTTGGCCGCGGGAACTTTTTATTATTATTATTACTATTTTTTGAGTTATTGCTTTAATTATTGTTTCTCTTAATTCAAAAAAAATTAAAAAAAGAAATAAAAAAAAAAATTAATAGTAATAATAATAATAAAAAATTTTTGAAGCCTCCCTCGCGTGCGGGTTGGGGAGGGGTGGTTGGCCGCGGGAACTTTTTATTATTATTATTACTATTTTTTGAGTTATTGCTTTAATTATTGTTTCTTTTGCTTCAAAAAAAATTAAAGAAAAATAAAAAAAAATTAAAAAAAGAAATAAAAAAAAAATTAATAGTAATAATAATAATAAAAAATTTTTGAAGCCTCCCTCGCGTGCGGGTTGGAGAGGGGTGGTTGGCCGCGGGAACTTTTTATTATTATTATTACTATTTTTTGAGTTATTGCTTTAATTATTGTTTCTCTTAATTCAAAAAAAATTAAAAAAAGAAATAAAAAAAAAAATTAATAGTAAAAATAATAATAAAAAATTTTTGAAGCCTCCCTCGCGTGTGGGTTGGGGAGGGGTGGTTGGCCGATGGAACTTTTTATTATTATTATTACTATTTTTTGAGTTATTGCTTTAATTATTGTTTCTCTTAATTCAAAAAAAATTAAAAAAAGAAATAAAAAAAAAAATTAATAGTAATAATAATAATAAAAAATTTTTGAAGCCTCCCTCGCGTGCGGGTTGGGGAGGGGTGGTTGGCCGCGGGAACTTTTTATTATTATTATTACTATTTTTTGAGTTATTGCTTTAATTATTGTTTCTTTTGCTTCAAAAAAAATTAAAGAAAAATAAAAAAAAATTAAAAAAAGAAATTAAAAAAAAAAATTAATAGTAATAATAATAATAAAAAATTTTTGAAGCCTCCCTCGCGTGTGGGTTGGGGAGGGGTGGTTGGCCGCGGGAACTTTTTATTATTATTATTACTATTTTTTGAGTTATTGCTTTAATTATTGTTTCTCTTAATTCAAAAAAAATTAAAAAAAGAAATAAAAAAAAAATTAATAGTAATAATAATAATAAAAAATTTTTGAAGCCTCCCTCGCGTGCGGGTTGGAGAGGGGTGGTTGGCCGCGGGAACTTTTTATTATTATTATTACTTTTTTTTGAGTTATTGCTTTAATTATTGTTTCTCTTAATTCAAAAAAAATTAAAAAAAGAAATAAAAAAAAAAATTAATAGTAATAATAATAATAAAAAATTTTTGAAGCCTCCCTCGCGTGCGGGTTGGAGAGGGGTGGTTGGCCGCGGGAACTTTTTATTATTATTATTACTATTTTTTGAGTTATTGCTTTAATTATTGTTTCTCTTAATTCAAAAAAAATTAAAAAAAGAAATAAAAAAAAAAATTAATAGTAATAATAATAATAAAAAATTTTTGAAGCCTCCCTCGCGTGTGGGTTGGGGAGGGGTGGTTGGCCGCGGGAACTTTTTATTATTATTATTACTATTTTTTGAGTTATTGCTTTAATTATTGTTTCTCTTAATTCAAAAAAAATTAAAAAAAGAAATAAAAAAAAAAATTAATAGTAATAATAATAATAAAAAATTTTTGAAGCCTCCCTCGCGTGCGGGTTGGGGAGGGGTGGTTGGCCGCGGGAACTTTTTATTATTATTATTACTATTTTTTGAGTTATTGCTTTAATTATTGTTTCTCTTAATTCAAAAAAAATTAAAAAAAGAAATAAAAAAAAAAATTAATAGTAATAATAATAATTAAAAAATTTTTGAAGCCTCCCTCGCGTGCGGGTTGGGGAGGGGTGGTTAGCCGTGGGAACTTTTTATTATTATTATTACTATTTTTTGAGTTATTGCTTTAATTATTGTTTCTCTTAATTCAAAAAAAATTAAAAAAAGAAATAAAAAAAAAAATTAATAGTAATAATAATAATAAAAAATTTTTGAAGCCTCCCTCGCGTGCGGGTTGGGGAGGGGTGGTTGGCCGCGGGAACTTTTTATTATTATTATTACTATTTTTTGAGTTATTGCTTTAATTATTGTTTCTCTTAATTCAAAAAAAATTAAAAAAAGAAATAAAAAAAAAAATTAATAGTAATAATAATAATTAAAAAATTTTTGAAGCCTCCCTCGCGTGCGGGTTGGGGAGGGGTGGTTAGCCGTGGGAACTTTTTATTATTATTATTACTATTTTTTGAGTTATTGCTTTAATTATTGTTTCTCTTAATTCAAAAAAAATTAAAAAAAGAAATAAAAAAAAAAATTAATAGTAATAATAATTAAAAAATTTTTGAAGCCTCCTTCGCGTGCGGGTTGGGGAGGGGTGGTTGGCCGCGGGAACTTTTTATTATTATTATTACTATTTTTTGAGTTATTGCTTTAATTATTGTTTCTCTTAATTCAAAAAAAATTAAAAAAAGAAATAAAAAAAAAAAATTAATAGTAATAATAATAATTAAAAAATTTTTGAAGCCTCCCTTGCGTGCGGGTTGGGGAGGGGTGGTTAGCCGTGGGAACTTTTTATTATTATTATTACTATTTTTTGAGTTATTGCTTTAATTATTGTTTCTCTTAATTCAAAAAAAATTAAAAAAAGAAATACAAAAAAAATTAAAAAAAGAAATAAAAAAAAAATTAATAGTAATAATAATAATAAAAAATTTTTGAAGCCTCCCTCGCGTGTGGGTTGGGAGGGGTGGTTGGCCGCGGGAACTTTTTATTATTATTATTACTATTTTTTGAGTTATTGCTTTAATTATTGTTTCTCTTAATTCAAAAAAAATTAAAAAAAGAAATAAAAAAAAAAATTAATAGTAATAATAATAATAAAAAATTTTTGAAGCCTCCCTCGCGTGCGGGTTGGGGAGGGGTGGTTGGCCGCGGGAACTTTTTATTATTATTATTACTATTTTTTGAGTTATTGCTTTAATTATTGTTTCTCTTAATTCAAAAAAAATTAAAAAAAGAAATAAAAAAAAAAATTAATAGTAATAATAATAATTAAAAAATTTTTGAAGCCTACCTCGCGTGCGGGTTGGGGAGGGGTGGTTGGCCGCGGGAACTTTTTATTATTATTATTACTATTTTTTGAGTTATTGCTTTAATTATTGTTTCTCTTAATTCAAAAAAAATTAAAAAAAGAAATAAAAAAAAAAAATTAATAGTAATAATAATAATTAAAAAATTTTTGAAGCCTCCCTCGCGTGCGGGTTGGGGAGGGGTGGTTGGCCGATGGAACTTTTTATTATTATTATTACTATTTTTTGAGTTATTGCTTTAATTATTGTTTCTCTTAATTCAAAAAAAATTAAAAAAAGAAATACAAAAAAAATTAATAGTAATAATAATAATAAAAAATTTTTGAAGCCTCCCTCGCGTGCGGGTTGGGGAGGGGTGGTTGGCCGCGGGAACTTTTTATTATTATTATTACTATTTTTTGAGTTATTGCTTTAATTATTGTTTCTCTTAATTCAAAAAAAATTAAAAAAAGAAATAAAAAAAAAAATTAATAGTAATAATAATAATTAAAAAATTTTTGAAGCCTCCCTCGCGTGCGGGTTGGGGAGGGGTGGTTAGCCGTGGGAACTTTTTATTATTATTATTACTATTTTTTGAGTTATTGCTTTAATTATTGTTTCTCTTAATTCAAAAAAAATTAAAAAAAGAAATAAAAAAAAAAATTAATAGTAATAATAATAATAAAAAATTTTTGAAGCCTCCCTCGCGTGCGGGTTGGGGAGGGGTGGTTGGCCGCGGGAACTTTTTATTATTATTATTACTATTTTTTGAGTTATTGCTTTAATTATTGTTTCTCTTAATTCAAAAAAAATTAAAAAAAGAAATAAAAAAAAAAATTAATAGTAATAATAATAATTAAAAAATTTTTGAAGCCTCCCTCGCGTGCGGGTTGGGGAGGGGTGGTTAGCCGTGGGAACTTTTTATTATTATTATTACTATTTTTTGAGTTATTGCTTTAATTATTGTTTCTCTTAATTCAAAAAAAATTAAAAAAAGAAATAAAAAAAAAAATTAATAGTAATAATAATTAAAAAATTTTTGAAGCCTCCTTCGCGTGCGGGTTGGGGAGGGGTGGTTGGCCGCGGGAACTTTTTATTATTATTATTACTATTTTTTGAGTTATTGCTTTAATTATTGTTTCTCTTAATTCAAAAAAAATTAAAAAAAGAAATAAAAAAAAAAAATTAATAGTAATAATAATAATTAAAAAATTTTTGAAGCCTCCCTCGCGTGCGGGTTGGGGAGGGGTGGTTAGCCGTGGGAACTTTTTATTATTATTATTACTATTTTTTGAGTTATTGCTTTAATTATTGTTTCTCTTAATTCAAAAAAAATTAAAAAAAGAAATACAAAAAAAATTAAAAAAAGAAATAAAAAAAAAATTAATAGTAATAATAATAATAAAAAATTTTTGAAGCCTCCCTCGCGTGCGGGTTGGGGAGGGGTGGTTGGCCGCGGGAACTTTTTATTATTATTATTACTATTTTTTGAGTTATTGCTTTAATTATTGTTTCTCTTAATTCAAAAAAAATTAAAAAAAGAAATAAAAAAAAAAATTAATAGTAATAATAATAATAAAAAATTTTTGAAGCCTCCCTCGCGTGCGGGTTGGGGAGGGGTGGTTGGCCGCGGGAACTTTTTATTATTATTATTACTATTTTTTGAGTTATTGCTTTAATTATTGTTTCTCTTAATTCAAAAAAAATTAAAAAAAGAAATAAAAAAAAAAATTAATAGTAATAATAATAATTAAAAAATTTTTGAAGCCTCCTTCGCGTGCGGGTTGGGGAGGGGTGGTTGGCCGCGGGAACTTTTTATTATTATTATTACTATTTTTTGAGTTATTGCTTTAATTATTGTTTCTCTTAATTCAAAAAAAATTAAAAAAAGAAATACAAAAAAAATTAAAAAAAGAAATAAAAAAAAAATTAATAGTAATAATAATAATAAAAAATTTTTGAAGCCTCCCTCGCGTGTGGGTTGGGAGGGGTGGTTGGCCGCGGGAACTTTTTATTATTATTATTACTATTTTTTGAGTTATTGCTTTAATTATTGTTTCTCTTAATTCAAAAAAAATTAAAAAAAGAAATAAAAAAAAAAATTAATAGTAATAATAATAATAAAAAATTTTTGAAGCCTCCCTCGCGTGCGGGTTGGGGAGGGGTGGTTGGCCGCGGGAACTTTTTATTATTATTATTACTATTTTTTGAGTTATTGCTTTAATTATTGTTTCTCTTAATTCAAAAAAAATTAAAAAAAGAAATAAAAAAAAAAAATTAATAGTAATAATAATAATTAAAAAATTTTTGAAGCCTCCCTCGCGTGCGGGTTGGGGAGGGGTGGTTAGCCGTGGGAACTTTTTATTATTGTTATTACTATTTTTTGAGTTATTGCTTTAATTATTGTTTCTCTTAATTCAAAAAAAATTAAAAAAAGAAATACAAAAAAAATTAAAAAAAGAAATAAAAAAAAAATTAATAGTAATAATAATTAAAAAATTTTTGAAGCCTCCTTCGCGTGCGGGTTGGGGAGGGGTGGTTGGCCGCGGGAACTTTTTATTATTATTATTACTATTTTTTGAGTTATTGCTTTAATTATTGTTTCTCTTAATTCAAAAAAAATTAAAAAAAGAAATACAAAAAAAATTAAAAAAAGAAATAAAAAAAAAATTAATAGTAATAATAATAATAAAAAATTTTTGAAGCCTCCCTCGCGTGTGGGTTGGGAGGGGTGGTTGGCCGCGGGAACTTTTTATTATTATTATTACTATTTTTTGAGTTATTGCTTTAATTATTGTTTCTCTTAATTCAAAAAAAATTAAAAAAAGAAATAAAAAAAAAAATTAATAGTAATAATAATTAAAAAATTTTTGAAGCCTCCTTCGCGTGCGGGTTGGGGAGGGGTGGTTGGCCGCGGGAACTTTTTATTATTATTATTACTATTTTTTGAGTTATTGCTTTAATTATTGTTTCTCTTAATTCAAAAAAAATTAAAAAAAGAAATAAAAAAAAAAAATTAATAGTAATAATAATAATTAAAAAATTTTTGAAGCCTCCCTCGCGTGCGGGTTGGGGAGGGGTGGTTAGCCGTGGGAACTTTTTATTATTATTATTACTATTTTTTGAGTTATTGCTTTAATTATTGTTTCTCTTAATTCAAAAAAAATTAAAAAAAGAAATACAAAAAAAATTAAAAAAAGAAATAAAAAAAAAATTAATAGTAATAATAATAATAAAAAATTTTTGAAGCCTCCCTCGCGTGTGGGTTGGGAGGGGTGGTTGGCCGCGGGAACTTTTTATTATTATTATTACTATTTTTTGAGTTATTGCTTTAATTATTGTTTCTCTTAATTCAAAAAAAATTAAAAAAAGAAATAAAAAAAAAAATTAATAGTAATAATAATAATAAAAAATTTTTGAAGCCTCCCTCGCGTGCGGGTTGGGGAGGGGTGGTTGGCCGCGGGAACTTTTTATTATTATTATTACTATTTTTTGAGTTATTGCTTTAATTATTGTTTCTCTTAATTCAAAAAAAATTAAAAAAAGAAATAAAAAAAAAAATTAATAGTAATAATAATAATTAAAAAATTTTTGAAGCCTACCTCGCGTGCGGGTTGGGGAGGGGTGGTTGGCCGCGGGAACTTTTTATTATTATTATTACTATTTTTTGAGTTATTGCTTTAATTATTGTTTCTCTTAATTCAAAAAAAATTAAAAAAAGAAATAAAAAAAAAAATTAATAGTAATAATAATAATTAAAAAATTTTTGAAGCCTCCCTCGCGTGCGGGTTGGGGAGGGGTGGTTGGCCGATGGAACTTTTTATTATTATTATTACTATTTTTTGAGTTATTGCTTTAATTATTGTTTCTCTTAATTCAAAAAAAATTAAAAAAAGAAATACAAAAAAAATTAATAGTAATAATAATAATAAAAAATTTTTGAAGCCTCCCTCGCGTGCGGGTTGGGGAGGGGTGGTTGGCCGCGGGAACTTTTTATTATTATTATTACTATTTTTTGAGTTATTGCTTTAATTATTGTTTCTCTTAATTCAAAAAAAATTAAAAAAAGAAATAAAAAAAAAAATTAATAGTAATAATAATAATTAAAAAATTTTTGAAGCCTCCCTCGCGTGCGGGTTGGGGAGGGGTGGTTAGCCGTGGGAACTTTTTATTATTATTATTACTATTTTTTGAGTTATTGCTTTAATTATTGTTTCTCTTAATTCAAAAAAAATTAAAAAAAGAAATAAAAAAAAAAATTAATAGTAATAATAATAATTAAAAAATTTTTGAAGCCTCCCTCGCGTGCGGGTTGGGGAGGGGTGGTTAGCCGTGGGAACTTTTTATTATTATTATTACTATTTTTTGAGTTATTGCTTTAATTATTGTTTCTCTTAATTCAAAAAAAATTAAAAAAAGAAATAAAAAAAAAAATTAATAGTAATAATAATAATTAAAAAATTTTTGAAGCCTCCCTCGCGTGCGGGTTGGGGAGGGGTGGTTAGCCGTGGGAACTTTTTATTATTATTATTACTATTTTTTGAGTTATTGCTTTAATTATTGTTTCTCTTAATTCAAAAAAAATTAAAAAAAGAAATAAAAAAAAAAATTAATAGTAATAATAATAATAAAAAATTTTTGAAGCCTCCCTCGCGTGCGGGTTGGGGAGGGGTGGTTGGCCGCGGGAACTTTTTATTATTATTATTACTATTTTTTGAGTTATTGCTTTAATTATTGTTTCTCTTGCTTCAAAAAAAATTAAAAAAAGAAGTACAAAAAAAATTAAAAAAAGAAATAAAAAAAAAATTAATAGTAATAATAATAATAAAAAATTTTTGAAGCCTCCTTCGCGTGCGGGTTGGAGAGGGGTGGTTGGCCGCGGGAACTTTTTATTATTATTATTACTATTTTTTGAGTTATTGCTTTAATTTTTGTTTCTTTTGCTTCAAAAAAAATTAAAGAAAAATAAAAAAAAATTAAAAAAAGAAATAAAAAAAAAATTAATAGTAATAATAATAATAAAAAATTTTTGAAGCCTCCCTCGCGTGTGGGTTGGGGAGGGGTGGTTGGCCGTGGGAACTTTTTATTATTATTATTACTATTTTTTGAGTTATTGCTTTAATTTTTGTTTCTTTTGCTTCAAAAAAAATTAAAGAAAAATAAAAAAAAATTAAAAAAAGAAATAAAAAAAAAATTAATAGTAATAATAATAATAAAAAATTTTTGAAGCCTCCCTCGCGTGTGGGTTGGGGAGGGGTGGTTGGCCGTGGGAACTTTTTATTATTATTATTACTATTTTTTGAGTTATTGCTTTAATTATTGTTTCTCTTGCTTCAAAAAAAATTAAAAAAAGAAATACAAAAAAAATTAAAAAAAGAAATAAAAAAAAAATTAATAGTAATAATAATAATAAAAAATTTTTGAAGCCTCCCTCGCGTGCGGGTTGGGGAGGGGTGGTTGGCCGCGGGAACTTTTTATTATTATTATTACTATTTTTTGAGTTATTGCTTTAATTTTTGTTTCTTTTGCTTCAAAAAAAATTAAAGAAAAATAAAAAAAAATTAAAAAAAGAAATAAAAAAAAAATTAATAGTAATAATAATAATAAAAAATTTTTGAAGCCTCCCTCGCGTGTGGGTTGGGGAGGGGTGGTTGGCCGTGGGAACTTTTTATTATTATTATTACTATTTTTTGAGTTATTGCTTTAATTTTTGTTTCTTTTGCTTCAAAAAAAATTAAAGAAAAATAAAAAAAAATTAAAAAAAGAAATAAAAAAAAAATTAATAGTAATAATAATAATAAAAAATTTTTGAAGCCTCCCTCGCGTGCGGGTTGGAGAGGGGTGGTTGGCCGCGGGAACTTTTTATTATTATTATTACTATTTTTTGAGTTATTGCTTTAATTTTTGTTTCTTTTGCTTCAAAAAAAATTAAAGAAAAATAAAAAAAAATTAAAATAAAGTTGGGTCAAACCAATGGTTTGTATTGTAGCACTTTTCCCTTCAACAAGTGAAAATACTGCTTTTAAAAACTGTCTATGTATATCCACCACACTATTAAATTTATTTTCATTCATATACGAAACTCGTTCTACGTAGGATTGCATATGTTCAGGATGAACCATTTATGCAGTCTTTGAAATAAAGCAAAATTTAATATAGAAAGGGGTTAACATAATGCTCGATTTTAAGGGTTAATTGTGTGAGTTAAGAAAAATAATTATATTTTTTAATGTCATGGAATTTACCGTTAATTTTTTTCGTTTATAGAAATTTGAAAAAACTTGCGGTTTCAGAAATATAAGGTGTTAAAAATGCAAATTTTACAAATTTCAAGAGGTCATAACTTGAGAGGGGGTGGAGATGGAAAAAAATTTTCTTCTAACGAAATGAGCTACTTATTAATGTCTAAAAGCCCCTAAAATTTCAAGCTTCTACAGGCTGGGGTCTAGAAGAAAAACGACATCAAAAATTTGGAAAAAAAGGACTTTAGATAACGGTAAATTTGAACGGCCATTTTGTTTTTCTAAAGTTTAACTGTAGCATACCGCGGTAGGGGAAGCAACCCACTGCCTTTCTGCGTTTGCAAAATTTCAAAAATGCTTATGGTTTCATTGCAACAAATAGTTAAATTAGGCAATTTTTAGTGCTTTGGGGGGGTATAACTTCTAGAAGGGGGGAGATAGGTAAAAATTTTGTTCTACGAAAATAAGTTTCTAGTAAAGATCTATGTACGTATTAAATTTCAGCTTTCTATCTTTAAGAATGTAGAAGTTTTGTAAACAGACACACGGACAGACGGACGGACGGACGGACGGACGGACGGACGGACGGACGGACGGACGGACGGACGGACGGACGGACGGACGGACGGACGGACGGACGGACGGACGGACGGACGGACGGACAGAGTGAAACTAATAAGCACTTTTTTTCAAAAAATTTTTGGAAAAGTGCTAAAAAGAAATAAAAAAAAAATTAATAGTAATAATAATAATAAAAAATTTTTGAAGCCTCCCTCGCGTGTGGGTTGGGGAGGGGTGGTTGGCCGTGGGAACTTTTTATTGTTATTATTACTATTTTTTGAGTTATTGCTTTAATTATTGTTTCTCTTGCTTCAAAAAAAATAAAAAAAAAAATAAAAAAAAATTAAAAAAGAAATAAAAAAAAATTGATAGTAATAATAATAATAAAAAATTTTTGAGGCCCCCCTCGCGTGCGGGTCGGGAGGGGTGGTTGGCCGTGGGAACTTTTTATTATTATTATTACTATTTGTTTGAGTTATTGCTTTAATTATTGTTTCTCTTGCTTCAAAAAAAATTAAAAAAAAAATAAAAAAAAATTAAAAAAAGAAATAAAAAAAATTAATAGTAATAATAATAATAAAAAATTTTTGAAGCCACCCTCGCGTGCGGGTTGGGGAGGGGTGGTTGGCCGTGGGAACTTTTTATTATTATTATTACTATTTTTTTGAGTTATTGCTTTAATTATTGTTTCTCTTGCTTCAAAAAAAATTAAAAAAAAAAAAAAAAAAATTAATAGTAATAATAATAATAAAAAATTTTTGAAGCCTCCCTCGCGTGCGGGTTGGGGTGGGGTAGTTGGCCGTGGGAACTTTTTATTATTATTATTACTATTTTTTTGAGTTATTGCTTTAATTATTGTTTCTCTTGCTTCAAAAAAAATTAAAAAAAAAAAAAAAAAATTAATAGTAATAATAATAATAAAAAATTTTTGAAGCCTCCCTCGCGTGCGGGTTGGGGTGGGGTGGTTGGCCGTGGGAACTTTTTATTATTATTATTACTATTTTTTTGAGTTATTGCTTTAATTATTGTTTCTCTTGCTTCAAAAAAAATTAAAAAAAAATAAAAAAAAATTAAAAAAAAAAAAAAAAAATTAATAGTATTAATAATAATAAAAAATTTTTGAGGCCTCCCTCGCGTGCGGGTCGGGAGGGGTGGTTGGCCGTGGGAACTTTTTATTATTATTATTACTATTTTTTTGAGTTATTGCTTTAATTATTGTTTCTCTTGCTTCAAAAAAAATTGAAAAATCTGATGTGGTCAGCACATAACCGACCGCATCATGTATTGTCTAGTTAAGTGAAAGTGTTACAGAATATTATAAAAATGTCTGTTATATACTTCTTTCCAATTTTTAGGACATTGGTAAGCTTATAGTTAACATACTTAGAAAAATGTAAATTTGGCTCTAAGTAGAGTTTCGCTTTGTGCTACCCGAATTCCCTGAAATGCTCGCCAGTTAGTTTCGGTAACAACCAGAACTCAAATATCAAATTTCAAGAAATTCCATCAATTTGTTCTGTGGATATGGTGAAAAATGTAAAATCGGCCCGCAAATCAGTTCTCGAGCCCTGATCTTTCCAAAAAAGTTATATGTTCATTGTTTTAATACGAGGAGTTCATATATTAAATTTCAATGAAATCGGTTGATTATTTCTCTTTATATACACAAAAATGTATATTTGGCCCGTAGTAAACGTCTAGTTGCCGGTGCCTGATTTCTTCCAAAACATACGAATTCTTGCGGACTGTCGAGCTGAGCTTATATATAAAATTTCAAGTAAATCGGTTGAATACTTTCTTCAAAATGTTCAAAAATGTAAAACAGGCTCGCTAAAAAGTGCAGTTCCCGAGGCCTGATATATACCAAAAGTTGATCGATCCGTGCCATGGTGGAAACAAACTTACATATAAAATTTCATCAAAATCGGTTCAGCCGAACTTGAGATACACGCGTGCACACACAGATCGACAGACCGCCAGGTTGCTAAAAATAGTTTATTTACACTTCCCTACTATGGAGAAGTACGTTTCCACCGAAAATCGATATGCAAAATTTGTTGCCATCACATAACCTACCTATTGTTTACACAATACGGTCGGTAAAAAATAAAAAAAAATTAAAAAAAGAAATAAAAAAAAATTAATAGTAATAATAATAATAAAAAATTTTTGAAGCCTCCCTCGCGTGCGGGTTGGGGAGGGGTGGTTGGCCATGGGAACTTTTTATTATTATTATTGCTATTTGTTTGAGTTATTGCTTTAATTATTAATCGTTTTGTTATTAAAACAAAATTATAAAAAAATTAAAAAAAATTAAAACAAGTAAAAACGTTTCAGTCGGTATAAACCGACCGAATTATACCCTGCACCTTACCAATCTGAGTTTAAAATTTGTTTTTGAAATGTCTAGAATTGCTCTTATTGTTATGTACCAATTATTCGAACTTGACAAACCACACTATAGGAACTGTATGGATATGTTCGACCTATAATTGGACACGCAACTGCCAAGTTTCATGAGTCTAGCTTTATTATTTTTCCGAATATTTAAAATTAGCTTTGGGAGTTGTATGGCATGTACTGGAACCAGTACAGCCATTCCGTTAAAACTTTCAGAACATATGTAGGATGTAAATGGACACATGCTTGCAAAATTTGATATTAATATCCTTATTAGTTTTTGAAATATTTAAAAAAACCTCTTTGAGTTGTATGGCAGCTAACCGAACCCATTTTCCGAATCGGCGCAATTACAATAGCAGCCGCCGTTTGAGCAAAAGAAGCAACTTGTGAAAGTTTGGTGCTGATTGCTTTATTCGTTTTTGAGTTATCGTGCGATCGGACAGACGGACGGACGGACGGAAATGTCTAAAGCAACGCAGAATTTTACGCTGAGCTAGAATATATATATATGGCCATACCAGAGATGATTCCTTTAAGTAATTACAAACTTCACGAAGTGCAGGATATAAAAAGTAATTTGTAATTATAATAATAGTGATAAAAAAATGTTTGAAGCCCTTCTCGCGTGCGGGTTAGTGGAGGGTGGTTGGCCGTGGGAACTTGATATTATTATTATTATTATTATTATTTATGTATAAGTTTTTGCTGGTTTACCTTAATTTGTTTCATGATCAACCAGATTTTAGAATTAGTTATAAGTAGGAAGCTATGTTGTTCAAAACTAAAACATTTGTGTATATGCAACTTTAAAAGTTATATTGAAATATTTATGAAAATAGTTATTTCATTTCGAATTACTAAAGTATAAGATATTAAAAAAGAATTCCGATAATTTTGAAAACTTCTTTTTAAATTGTCTTAAAATTGATTAAAAACCCGGGCCAAATGTAATAGTTTTCGCGCATCCTTTAGGAATGCGTAAAAAATTTCAAAATAATTTAAAATTCAAAAAAAATTAAAAAATTAATCTGTATTAAATTTTATGACGAATACGCTGCCACGTTGCAGCTTTTTAAATAAAAGCAAATATTTAAATTTAATAGGTAATATTTTGTAATAAAAGAGAGGAAAAGACAAAGAGAGAAAGAGCAAAAGGTGAAAAAATCAAAAAGCCCTTTCGGCACAGAAGTTGTAATGGAAAAATCGATTTTTTGGGCAGTTTTGCCCCTGTTGTAATAAAATTGGTGGTCATACGTGATATTCCTTAAAAAGTCTAGGTGAGATCCACAATTTTTATTACAGAACATTTTCGATCTGCTTTGAAAGGCCAGAGCTCTTGAAAAAATAATTCAAAGATTAAAATTTTTGAAAATTTAAGAAGAAACTTGTCAGTGATTATGAGCGAGGCCCTGTGGCGGGTTTGGAGATAAAATTATTTTCAAATAACATAAGCCTCCACGCTATTGGTTTTTCATAAAATTAAAAGTAGTCTTGAACTCATTTTAATATACGAATATTTAGTTCCAACTTTAATCGACAAAAAAATGTATAAAAAAAAAATGTATGTAAAAAAATTGTACTGAAATTCATGCTACCCGATGGGAACGAAAATAATATGAGGGTAAATTTCGAATCAAAGCACCTTTATATTATATTTTATTTACATGTAGATGATGAAAGTTTTAACATCAAATTTCATTACAGAACTCTTGTACTCATTTAAATAATAATTTTTACAATTTTACAATTATTACAATTTTACATAATAAAAATAAATACGACCTATTACTACTTGTTTTCACTCGTGTTATTTACATTAAAAAAAATAACCGATGATTAACCAACATTTTTCATTTTTACAAAAGTTAATTTTATATTTCTTTTATTCAATAACAATTAAAAATTATTTGATTATTGAATTTTTGAATTTCAAGAGGATGTTTTAAGTTTAAATGATCCTTTTTCAATTAATTTCAATTGAGAAAATGTGTAAAATTATTAATTGAAATTAAAAATTTAGTGAGTTTTTTCTTGTCGCTTATTCAATACAATTATAATTTTAAGATTCCTTTGTAAAAATGAGATGTTTCCCCGTAATTGCAATTATTATACTAGCATTTACGATGACTCGTTTATTGAAGGCGTCTTTAATACTGTTAAATTTTGGCATCATAGATCAATTTCGGCAGAATGAGTTTAAAATGGTTAAATTTTATTGGTAGCCTTTGATGTTTAATTAAGGAGTTGATAAACAGAGACGCTTGTAAGAAAGCAAGAAAAATATTTTGAAGGAGTTTGTTTTTATAATTAAAACAAATTTTTTGAAATTTAACTAAAATTGAAACTCAAATTTGAAAACATAGTTTTTAAATTGCAATTTTCATTCGTTTCTTTAAATTAGGGGGGAGATTAAAATGAAATTGAAAAATATTAATTAAAAGGTGAAGAGAATTTTACAAGTCTAATTTTGGAATTTTATAACGCGAAAATTTTAAAAACTATGTAAAAAAAATTATGTATGTATGTATGTATGTGTGTTTATTATAATAAAATAACACAACTTCCGATAATAAAATTTCATTGCATATCTTTGGGATAAAATTAATTTGCATAATTTAATAAAGTCAGATGAGCAATATAATCCTTATTTGATGAAGAACTGGTGACTGTTTTCTTTTTAAAGTTGTTCGAAATCTAAAAAAAAATATTCTTTGAAACATAATTTTTCAAAAGGGTTGATATCAAATTTTAATTTGAAAATGGCATTAGCCTTGATATTGTTTTCCTTTAAAATTCCTTTAAAATCAAAAATATTGTCCAATGCAGTTTCCTACTATAAAAATCTTTTCCAATTTGAATTACGAATTTTCTTTTTTCTAACTGTACTGGTCCCTTTTTCTTTCTTCCGATTCCTTTACTGGAATAAGAATTTCCTCATTCTGTTTCGGCTCTTCATTTCACAATTAATATTTTTAGTTGACAAAAGTATAAAATTAATTTTGGAAGTGAATTTCAAAAAAATTTCAATTCTTTCAAATTTATTTTTAAGGAAATTTTTCATTTTATGAAAATTTTTTGTTTTCATTTTGATTTTATTAGAAAATTTAATTTTGTTGTGTTGACATTTTGAATTTATTTTTTTTCTAACGAAATTTGATTGAATTTTCAATGAAATTTTTATGTAGAAAAATTTTTTGATCGCAGGATTTTTTTGAACAATTTTTTACAACCGAAATACTATAAATACGAACACAAATTTTTTTACATTAATTGAAGAAAATATTTTGAAAGAAGCGGACGTGCGGTAAATATTTTCTTTTTTTTTGCTTAAAAAAAATTTAAAAATTATTTTTACGATTTATTAACGAATAAATCGTGAAAATAAACATTTTTATTAAAAAAATTTGTAAATTCAAGGGATTTAATCCGCGCTTTTTAGAATTCTTTGAATTTATTAATTTTTGGGCTAAATTTTTTTCTCTTTTTCTTAATTTTCTTTGTTTTTTTAAAAAAACATTGAAAATTAGTGTGTGAAATTGTGCAAAAAAAAGAAATATAAAAATAAAAAAAAAATCTACATTTTTTATTGTTATATTTCTTTTTTTCTAAAAAATAAAATTTTCTAATTTCTATACGACGTCCAACACAAATTTTTTTTTCTTAATGTTATGACATTTCTTTACTTACTGCGATTTTAATTTTGAACTTACTAAAACTTTATTTTTTTGACTAAACTGAAATTTATTTTTTGTTTTTTTTTTGACAGAAAATGGACCCAGTGCTTTTGGTAAGTGCTTTGATTTTATTTATCTTTACTTTTTTCTATTATTTTTATAAAATTTTGCGTCAATGCGCGTTTAAGTATCGTTCTGGTGAATATTGTGTTTTTTTATATTTTTTTTATAAAGTTGTGTGTCGTTTTGTGTTTTTATGTTGTGAAAGTGTGTTTAGTTTATATAGACGTGCGCGTATTTTCGATCCGTTAGCTGAGATTGAAAATGGAGATCCAGAGAAGGAATATTTAACAATGGATGACGACTCTCAAGCAACCCGATTGAATATAAAGAACATAATTTTGGAAGAATACGAGCCAATTGTTCCCTGTATCGTACTATATAAGAACACGTCATTCTATTCGGTCTCCAGCGAGGATTCGAACAGGACTTTCATCATTACGGCTCGCAGCGATAGTTCGTTATTTTTAACAGCCTGTAGCGACACTGGAAGTAGTGATAGTTCTTCATACTACACGGCATGTGGCAGTGAGTCAAGTCTTTTGGCAACCACATTTCAAAGGTCGACAGGATATTTGGAGAGGTCAAGAAGCTACTCCAGCTTCTTTTCAAAACCAAAAACCATGACGGACAAGTATGAATGGGGAAGGGAGTTTTTTGACACGGATCGCGCATTTAGCTGGCCAAAATTAATGGCCAGTAAATCGAGCACTTTCAGTGGATAAACGGATGTTTTTTTTTAATATTTTGTATTCGCTTTGTAAATTACGGCTTTAGTTTTTGTTGCTTTGTTATAAAAAAAATTCAAAAAAAGAAATAAAAAAAAATTAATAGTAATAATAATAATAAAAAATTTTTGAAGCCACGCTCGCGAGCGGGTTGGGGAGGGGTGGTTGGCCGTGGGAACTTTTTATTATTATTATTACTATTTTTTTGAGTTATTGCTTTAATTATTGTTTCTCTTGCTTCAAAAAAAATAAAAAAAAAAATAAAAAAAAAATTAAAAAAAGAAATAAAAAAAAAATTAATAGTAATAATAATAATAAAAAATTTTTGAAGCCACCCTCGCGTGTGGGTTGGGGAGGGGTGGTTGGCCGCGGGAACTTTTTATTATTATTATTACTATTTTTTGAGTTATTGCTTTAATTATTGTTTCTCTTAATTCAAAAAAAATTAAAAAAAGAATTACAAAAAAAATTAAAAAAAGAAATAAAAAAAAAATTAATAGTAATAATAATAATAAAAAATTTTTGAAGACACCCTCGCGTGTGGGTTGGGGAGGGGTGGTTGGCCGCGGGAACTTTTTATTATTATTATTACTATTTTTTGAGTTATTGCTTTAATTATTGTTTCTTTTGCTTCAAAAAAAATTAGAGAAAATTAAAAAAAAATTAAAAAAAGAAATAAAAAAAAAATTAATAGTAATAATAATAATAAAAAATTTTTGAAGCCTCCCTCGCGTGCGGGTTGGGGAGGGGTGGTTGGCCGCGGGAACTTTTTATTATTATTATTACTATTTTTTGAGTTATTGCTTTAATTATTGTTTCTCTTAATTCAAAAAAAATTAAAAAAAGAAATAAAAAAAAAATTAATAGTAATAATAATAATAAAAAATTTTTGAAGCCACCCTCGCGTGTGGGTTGGGGAGGGGTGGTTGGCCGCGGGAACTTTTTATTATTATTATTACTATTTTTTGAGTTATTGCTTTAATTATTGTTTCTCTTAATTCAAAAAAAATTAAAAAAAGAATTACAAAAAAAATTAAAAAAAGAAATAAAAAAAAAATTAATAGTAATAATAATAATAAAAAATTTTTGAAGCCACCCTCGCGTGTGGGTTGGGGAGGGGTGGTTGGCCGCGGGAACTTTTTATTATTATTATTACTATTTTTTGAGTTATTGCTTTAATTATTGTTTCTTTTGCTTCAAAAAAAATTAGAGAAAATTAAAAAAAAATTAAAAAAAGAAATAAAAAAAAAATTAATAGTAATAATAATAATAAAAAATTTTTGAAGCCTCCCTCGCGTGTGGGTTGGGGAGGGGTGGTTGGCCGTGGGAACTTTTTATTATTATTATTACTATTTTTTGAGTTATTGCTTTAATTATTGTTTCTCTTGCTTCAAAAAAAATTAAAAAAAGAAATACAAAAAAAATTAAAAAAAGAAATAAAAAAAAAATTAATAGTAATAATAATAATAAAAAATTTTTGAGGCCTCCCTCGCGTGCGGGTTTGGGAGGGGTGGTTGGCCGCGGGAACTTTTTATTATTATTATTACTATTTTTTTGAGTTATTGCTTTAATTATTGTTTCTCTTGCTTCAAAAAAAATAAAAAAAAAAATAAAAAAAAATTAAAAAAAGAAATAAAAAAAAATTGATAGTAATAATAATAATAAAAAATTTTTGAGGCCCCCCTCGCGTGCGGGTCGGGAGGGGTGGTTGGCCGTGGGAACTTTTTATTATTATTATTACTATTTTTTTGAGTTATTGCTTTAATTATTGTTTCTCTTGCTTCAAAAAAAATTAAAGAAAAAATAAAAAAAAATTAAAAAAAGAAATAAAAAAAAATTAATAGTAATAATAATAATAAAAAATTTTTGAGGCCCCCCTCGCGTGCGGGTTGGGGAGGGGTGGTTGGCCGTGGGAACTTTTTATTATTATTATTACTATTTTTTTGAATTATTGCTTTAATTATTGTTTCTCTTGCTTCAAAAAAAATAAAAAAAAAAATAAAAAAAAATTAAAAAAAGAAATAAAAAAAAATTGATAGTAATAATAATAATAAAAAATTTTTGAAGCCTCCCTCGCGTGCGGGTTGGGGAGGGGTGGTTGGCCGTGGGAACTTTTTATTATTATTATTACTATTTGTTTGAGTTATTGCTTTAATTATTGTTTCTCTTGCTTCAAAAAAAATTAAAAAAAAAAAAAAAAATTAATAGTAATAATAATAATAAAAAATTTTTGAGGCCCCCCTCGCGTGCGGGTTGGGGAGGGGTGGTTGGCCGCGGGAACTTTTTATTATTATTATTACTATTTTTTTGAGTTATTGCTTTAATTATTGTTTCTCTTGCTTCAAAAAAAATAAAAAAAAAAATAAAAAAAAATTAAAAAAAGAAATAAAAAAAAATTGATAGTAATAATAATAATAAAAAATTTTTGAGGCCCCCCTCGCGTGCGGGTCGGGAGGGGTGGTTGGCCGTGGGAACTTTTTATTATTATTATTACTATTTTTTTGAGTTATTGCTTTAATTATTGTTTCTCTTGCTTCAAAAAAAATTAAAAAAAAATCTGATGTGGTCAGCACATAACCGACCGCATTGTGTATTGTTTAGTTAAGTGAAAGTGTTACAGAATATTATAAAAATGTGTGTTATATACTTCTTTAAAATTTTTAGGACATTGGTAAGCTTATAGTTAACATACTTAGAAAAATGTAAATTTGGCTCTAAGTAGAGTTTCGCTTTGTGCTACCCGAATTCCCTGAAATGCTCGCCAGTTAGTTTCGGTAACAACCAGAACTCAAATATCAAATTTCAAGAAATTCCATCAATTTGTTCTGTGGATATGGTGAAAAATGTAAAATCGGCCCGCAAATCAGTTCTCGAGCCCTGATCTTTCCAAAAAAGTTATATGTTCATTGTTTTAATACGAGGAGTTCATATATTAAATTTCAATGAAATCGGTTGATTATTTCTCTTTATATACACAAAAATGTATATTTGGCCCGTAGTAAACGTCTAGTTGCCGGTGCCTGATTTCTTCCAAAACATACGAATTCTTGCGGACTGTCGAGCTGAGCTTATATATAAAATTTCAAGTAAATCGGTTGAATACTTTCTTCAAAATGCTCAAAAATGTAAAACAGGCTCGCTAAAAAGTGCAGTTCCCGAGGCCTGATATATACCAAAAGTTGATCGATCCGTGCCATGGTAGAAACAAACTTACATATAAAATTTCATCAAAATCGGTTCAGCCGAACTTGAGATACACGCGTGCACACACAGACCGACAGACCGACAGGTTGCTAAAAATAGTTTATTTACACTTCCCTACTATGGAGAAGTACGTTCCCACCGAAAACTCGATATGCAAAATTTGTTGCCATCACATAACCTACCTATTGTTTACACAATACGGTCGGTAAAAAATAAAAAAAAATTAAAAAAAGAAATAAAAAAAAAATTAATAGTAATAATAATAATAAAAAATTTTTGAAGCCTCCCTCGCGTGAGGGTTGGGGAGGGGTGGTTGGCCATGGGAACTTTTTATTATTATTATTGCTATTTGTTTGAGTTATTGCTTTAATTATTAATCGTTTTGTTATTAAAACAAAATTATAAAAAAATTAAAAAAAATTAAAACAAGTAAAAACGTTTCAGTCGGTATAAACCGACCTAATTATACCCTGCACCTTACCAATCTGAGTTTAAAATTTGTTTTTGAAATGTCTAGAATTGCTCTTATTGTTATGTACCAATTATTCCAACTTGACAAACCACTCTATAGGAACTGTATGGATATGTTCGACCTATAATTGGACACGCAACTGCCAAGTTTCATGAGTCTAGCTTTATTATTTTTCCGAATATTTAAAATTAGCTTTGGGAGTTGTATGGCGTGTACTGGAACCAGTGCAGCCATTCCATTAAAACTTTCTGAACATATGTAGGATGTAAATGGACACATGCTTGCAAAATTTGATATTGATATTCTTATTAGTTTTTGAAATATTTAAAAAAACCTCTTTGAGTTGTATGGCAGCTAACCGAACCCGTTGTCCGAATCGGCGCAATTACAATAGCAGCCGCCGTTTGGGCAAAAGAAGCAACTTGTGAAAGTTTGGTGCTGATTGTCTTATTCGTTTTTGAGTTATCGTGCGATCGGACAGACGGACGGACGGACGGAAATGTCTAAAGCAACGCAGAATTTTACGCTGAGCTAGAATATATATATATATGTCCATACCAGAGATGATTCCTTTAAGTAATTACAAACTTCACGAAGTGCAGGATATAAAAAGTAATTTGTAATTATAATAATAGTGATAAAAAAATGTTTGAAGCCCTTCTCGCGTGCGGGTTAGTGGGGGGTGGTTGGCCGTGGGAACTTGTTATTATTATTATTATTATTATTATTATTTATGTATAAGTTTTTGCTGTTTTACCTTAATTTGTTTCATGATCAACCAGATTTTAGAATTAGTTATAAGTAGGAAGCTATGTTGTTCAAAACTAAAACATTTGTGTATATGCAACTTTAAAAGTTATATTGAAATATTTATGAAAATAGTTATTTCATTTCGAATTACTAAAGTATAAGATATTAAAAAAGAATTCCGATAATTTTGAAAACTTCTTTTTAAATTGTCTTAAAATTGATTAAAAACCCGGGCCAAATGTAATAGTTTTCGCGCATCCTTTAGGAATGCGTAAAAAATTTCAAAATAATTTAAAATTAAAAAAAAATTAAAAAATTAATCTGTATTAAATTTTATGACGAATACGCTGCCACGTTGCAGCTTTTTAAATAAAAGCAAATATTTAAATTTAATAGGTAATATTTTGTAATAAAAGAGAGGAAAAGACAAAGAGAGAAAGAGCAAAAGGTGAAAAAATCAAAAAGTCCTTTCGGCACAGAAGTTGTAATGGAAAAATCGATTTTCTGGGCAGTTTTGGGCCTTGTAATAAAATTGTAAGTGAACACAGGTGGTCATACGTGATATTCCTTAAAAAGTCTAGGTGAGATCCACAATTTTTATTACAGAACATTTTCGATCTGCTTTGAAAGGCCAGAGCTCTTGAAAAAATAATTCAAAAATTAAAATTTTTGAAAATTTAAGAAGAAACTTGTCAGTGATTATGAGCGAGGCCCTGTGGCGGGTTTGGAGATAAAATTATTTTCAAATAACATAAGCCTCCACGCTATTGGTTTTTCATAAAATTAAAAGTAGTCTTGAACTCATTTTAATATACGAATATTTAGTTCCAACTTTAATCGGCAAAAAAATGTATAAAAAAAAAATCTGATGTGGTCAGCACATAACCGACCGCAATGTGTATTGTCTAGTTAAGTGAAAGTGTTACAGAATATTATAAAAATGTCCGTTAAATACTTCTTTCCAATTTTTAGGACATTAGTAAGCTTATAGTTAACATACCTAGAAAAATGTAAATTTGGCTCTTAGTAGAGTTTCGCTTTGTGCTACCCGAATTCCCTGAAATGCTCGCCAGTTAGTTTCGGTAACAACCAGAACTCAAATATCAAATTTCAAGAAATTCCATCAATTCGTTCCGTAGATATGGTGAAAAACGTAAAATCGGCCCGCAAATCAGTTCTCGAGCCCTGATCTTTCCAAAAAATTTATATGTTTATAGTTTTCATACGAGGAATTTATATATTAAATTTCAATGAAATCGGTTGATTATTTCTCTTTATATACACAAAAATGTATATTTGGCCCGTAGTAAACGTCCAGTTGCTGACGCCTGATTTCTTCCAAAAGTTAAGAGGTTTCATCGCCGGTAGAGCAAAACTTATATATGAAATTTCAAGTAAATCGGTTGAATATGTTCTTCAATATGCTCAAAAATGTTAAACAGGCCCGCTAAAAAGTGCAGTTCCCGAGGCCTGATATATACCAAAAGTTGATCGAAGTTGAAATAAACTTACATATAAAATTTCATCAAAATCGGTTCAGCCGAACTTGAGATACACGCGTGCACACACAGACCGACAGACCGACAGGTTGCTAAAAATAGTTTATTTACACTTCCCTACTATGGAGAAGTACGTTCCCACCGAAAACTCGATATGCAAAATTCGTTGCCATCACATAACCCACCTATTGTTTACACAATACGGTCGGTAAAAATGTATGTAAAGAAATTGTACTGAAATTCATGCTACCCGATGGGAACGAAAATTATATGAGGGTTAATTTCGAATCAAAACACCTTTATATTATATTTTATTTACATGTAGATGATGAAAGTTTTAACATCAAATTTCATTACAGAACTCTTGTACTCATTTAAATAATAATTTTTACAATTTTACAATTATTACAATTTTACATAATAAAAATAAATACGACCTATTACTACTTGTTTTCACTCGTGTTATTTACATTAAAAAAAATAATCGATGATTAACCAACATTTTTCATTTTTACAAAAGTTAATTTTATATTTCTTTTATTCAATAACAATTAAAAATTATTTGATTATTGAATTTTTGAATTTCAAGAGAATGTTTTAAGTTTAAATGATCCTTTTTCAATTAATTTCAATTGAAAAAATGTGTAAAATTATTAATTGAAATTAAAAATTTAGTGAGTTTTTTCTTGTCGCTTATTCAATACAATTATAATTTTAAGATTCCTTTGTAAAAATGAAATGTTTCCCCGTAATTGCAATTATTATGCTAGTATTTACGATAACTTGTTTATTGAAGGCGTCTTTAATACTGTTAAAGTAATTAAATTTTGGCATCATAGATCAATTTCGGCAGAATGAGTTTAAAATGGTTAAATTTTATTGGTAGCCTTTGATGTTTAATTAAGGAGTTGATAAACAGAGACGCTTGTAAGAAAGCAAGAAAAATATTTTGAAGAAGTTTGTTTTTATAATTAAAACAAATTTGTTGAAATTTAACTAAAATTGAAACTGCAATTTGAAAACATAGTTTTTAAATTGCAATTTTCATTCGTTTCTTTAAATTAAAGGGGAGATTAAAATAAAATTGAAAAATATTAATTAAAAGGTGAAGAGAATTTTACAAGTCTAATTTTGGAATTTTATAAGGCGAAAATTTTAAAAACTATGTAAAAAAAATTATGTATGTATGTATGTATGTGTGTTTATTATAATAAAATAACACAACTTCCGATAATAAAATTTCATTGCATATCCTTGGGATAAAATTAATTTGCATAATTTAATAAAGTCAGATGAGCAATATAATCCTTATTTGATGAAGAACTGGTGACTGTTTTCTTTTTAAATTTGTTCGCAATCTAAAAAAAAATATTCTTTGAAACATAATTTTTCAAAAGGGTTGATATCAAATTTTAATTTGAAAATGGCATTAGCCTTGATATTGTTTTCCTTTAAAATTCCTTTAAAATCAAAAATATTGTCCAATGCAGTTTCCTACTATAAAAATCTTTTCCAATTTGAATTACGAATTTTCTTTTTTCTAACTGTACTGGTCCCTTTTTCTTTCTTCCGATTCCTTTACTGGAATAAGAATTTCCTCATTCTGTTTCGGCTCTTCATTTCACAATTAATATTTTTAGTTGACAAAAGTATAAAATTAATTTTGGAAGTGAATTTCAAAAAAATTTCAATTCTTTCAAATTTATTTTTAAGGAAATTTTTCATTTTATGAAAATTTTTTGTTTTCATTTTGATTTTATTAGAAAATTTAATTTTGTTGTGTTGACATTTTGAATTTATTTTTTTTCTAACGAAATTTGATTAAAGAATTTTCAATGAAATTTTTATGTAGAAAAATTTTTTGATCGCAGGATTTTTTTGAACAATTTTTTTCAACCGAAATACTATAAATACGAACACAAATTTTTTTACATTAATTGAAGAAAATATTTTGAAAGAAGCGGACGTGCGGTAAATATTTTCTTTTTTTTGCTTAAAAAAAATTTAAAAATTATTTTTACGATTTATTAACGAATAAATCGTGAAAATAAACCTTTTTGTTAAAAAAATTTGTAAATTCAAGGGATTTAATCCGCGCTTTTTAGAATTCTTTGAATTTATTAATTTTTGGGCTAAATTTTTTTCTCTTTTTCTTAATTTTCTTTGTTTTTTTAAAAAAACATTGAAAATTAGCGTGTAAAATTGTGCAAAAAAATGAAATATAAAAATAAAAAAAAATCTACATTTTTTATTGTTATATTTCTTTTTTTTTCAAAATAAAATTTTCTGATTTCTGTACGACGTCCAACACAAATTTTTTTTTCTTTACTTACTGCGATTTTTTTTTTAACTTACTAAAATTTTATTTTTTTGACTAAACTGAAATTTATTTTTTCTGTTTTTTTTTTTGACAGAAAATGGACCCAGTGCTTTTGGTAAGTGCTTTGATTTTATTTATCTTTGCTTTTTTCTATTATTTTTATAAAATTTTGCGTCAATGCGCGTTTAAGTATCGTTCTGGTGAATATTGTGTTTTTTTATATTTTTTTTATAAAGTTGTGTGTCGTTTTGTGTTTTTATGTTGTGAAAGTGTGTTTAGTTTATATAGACGTGCGCGTATTTTCGATCCGTTAGCTGAGATTGAAAATGGAGATCCAGAGAAGGAATATTTAACAATGGATGACGACTCTCAAGCAACCCGATTGAATATAAAGAACATAATTTTGGAAGAATACGAGCCAATTGTTCCCTGTATCGTACTTTATAAGAACACGTCATTCTATTCGGTCTCCAGCGAGGATTCGAACAGGACTTTCATTATTACGGCTCGCAGCGATAGTTCGTTATTTTTAACAGCCTGTAGCGACACTGGAAGTAGTGATAGTTCTTCATACTACACGGCATGTGGCAGTGAGTCAAGTCTTTTGGCAACCACATTTCAAAGGTCGACAGGATATTTGGAGAGGTCAAGAAGCTACTCCAGCTTCTTTTCAAAACCAAAAACCATGACGGACAAGTATGAATGGGGAAGGGAGTTTTTTGACACAGATCGCGCATTTAGCTGGCCAAAATTAATGGCCAGTAAATCGAGCACTTTCAGCGGATAAACAGATGTTTTTTTTTAATATTTTCTATTCGCTTTTTAAATTACGGCTTTAGTTTTTGTTGCTTTGTTATAAAAAAAATTAAAAAAAAAAATATAAAAAAAAATTAAAAAATTGTAAAAAAAAATAATTTTTAGTAATGGTAATAATAATAATAATAAAAAATTTTTGAAGCCTCCCTCGCGTGTGGGTTGGGGAGGGGTGGTTCGCCGCGGGAACTTTTTATTATTATTATTACTATTTTTTGAGTTATTGCTTTAATTATTGTTTCTCTTGCTTCAAAAAAAATTAAAAAAAGAAATACAAAAAAAATTAAAAAAAGAAATAAAAAAAAATTAATAGTAATAATAATAATAAAAAAATTTTGAAGCCTCCCTCGCGTGCGGGTTGGGGAGGGGTGGTTGGCCGCGGGAACTTTTTATTATTATTATTACTATTTTTTGAGTTATTGCTTTAATTATTGTTTTTCTTGCTTCAAAAAAAATTAAAAAAAGAAATACAAAAAAAATTAAAAAAAGAAATAAAAAAAAAATTAATAGTAATAATAATAATAAAAAATTTTTGAAGCCTCCCTCGCGTGTGGGTTGGGGAGGGGTGGTTGGCCGCGGGAACTTTTTATTATTATTATTACTATTTTTTGAGTTATTGCTTTAATTATTGTTTTTCTTGCTTCAAAAAAAATTAAAAAAAGAAATACAAAAAAAATTAAAAAAAGAAATAAAAAAAAAATTAATAGTAATAATAATAATAAAAAATTTTTGAAGCCTCCCTCGCGTGTGGGTTGGGGAGGGGTGGTTGGCCGCGGGAACTTTTTATTATTATTATTACTATTTTTTGAGTTATTGCTTTAATTATTGTTTCTCTTAATTCAAAAAAAATTAAAAAAAGAAATAAAAAAAAAAATTAATAGTAATAATAATAATAAAAAATTTTTGAAGCCTCCCTCGCGTGCGGGTTGGGGAGGGGTGGTTGGCCGCGGGAACTTTTTATTATTATTATTACTATTTTTTGAGTTATTGCTTTAATTATTGTTTCTTTTGCTTCAAAAAAAATTAAAGAAAAATAAAAAAAAATTAAAAAAAGAAATAAAAAAAAAATTAATAGTAATAATAATAATAAAAAATTTTTGAAGCCTCCCTCGCGTGTGGGTTGGGGAGGGGTGGTTGGCCGCGGGAACTTTTTATTATTATTATTACTATTTTTTGAGTTATTGCTTTAATTATTGTTTCTCTTAATTCAAAAAAAATTAAAAAAAGAAATAAAAAAAAATTAATAGTAATAATAATAATAAAAAATTTTTGAAGCCTCCCTCGCGTGCGGTTTGGCCGCGGGAACTTTTTATTATTATTATTACTATTTTTTGAGTTATTGCTTTAATTATTGTTTCTTTTGCTTCAAAAAAAATTAAAGAAAAATAAAAAAAAAATTAATAGTTTTTGAGTTATTGCTTTAATTATTGTTTCTCTTAATTCAAAAAAAATTAAAAAAAGAAATAAAAAAAAAAATTAATAGTAATAATAATAATAAAAAATTTTTGAGGCCTCCCTCGCGTGCGGGTTGGAGAGGGGTGGTTGGCCGCGGGAACTTTTTATTATTATTATTACTATTTTTTGAGTTATTGCTTTAATTATTGTTTCTCTTAATTCAAAAAAAATTAAAAAAAGAAATAAAAAAAAAAATTAATAGTAATAATAATAATAAAAAAATTTTGAAGCCTCCCTCGCGTGCGGGTTGGAGAGGGGTGGTTGGCCGCGGGAACTTTTTATTATTATTATTACTATTTTTTGAGTTATTGCTTTAATTATTGTTTCTCTTAATTCAAAAAAAATTAAAAAAAGAAATAAAAAAAAAAATTAATAGTAAT
Source organism: Condylostylus longicornis (assembly GCF_029603195.1). Classification (NCBI taxonomy): domain Eukaryota; kingdom Metazoa; phylum Arthropoda; class Insecta; order Diptera; family Dolichopodidae; genus Condylostylus; species Condylostylus longicornis. Next base: position 7,574,812 of record NW_026577982.1, read on the forward strand.
AATAATAATAAAAAAATTTTGAAGCCTCCCTCGCGTGCGGGTTGGAGAGGGGTGGTTGGCCGCGGGAACTTTTTATTATTATTATTACTATTTTTTGAGTTATTGCTTTAATTATTGTTTCTCTTAATTCAAAAAAAATTAAAAAAAGAAATAAAAAAAAAAATTAATAGTAATAATAATAATAAAAAAATTTTGAAGCCTCCCTCGCGTGCGGGTTGGAGAGGGGTGGTTGGCCGCGGGAACTTTTTATTATTATTATTACTATTTTTTGAGTTATTGCTTTAATTATTGTTTCTCTTAATTCAAAAAAAATTAAAAAAAGAAATAAAAAAAAAAATTAATAGTAATAATAATAATAAAAAATTTTTGAAGCCTCCCCCGCGTGCGGGTTGGAGAGGGGTGGTTGGCCGCGGGAACTTTTTATTATTATTATTTTTATTTATTACTATTTTTTGAGTTATTGCTTTAATTATTGTTTCTCTTAATTCAAAAAAAATTAAAAAAAGAAATAAAAAAAAAAATTAATAGTAATAATAATAATAAAAAAATTTTGAAGCCTCCCTCGCGTGCGGGTTGGAGAGGGGTGGTTGGCCGCGGGAACTTTTTATTATTATTATTACTATTTTTTGAGTTATTGCTTTAATTATTGTTTCTCTTAATTCAAAAAAAATTAAAAAAAGAAATAAAAAAAAAAAATTAATAGTAATAATAATAATAAAAAAATTTTGAAGCCTCCCTCGCGTGCGGGTTGGAGAGGGGTGGTTGGCCGCGGGAACTTTTTATTATTATTATTACTATTTTTTGAGTTATTGCTTTAATTATTGTTTCTCTTAATTCAAAAAAAATTAAAAAAAGAAATAAAAAAAAAAATTAATAGTAATAATAATAATAAAAAAATTTTGAAGCCTCCCTCGCGTGCGGGTTGGAGAGGGGTGGTTGGCCGCGGGAACTTTTTATTATTATTATTACTATTTTTTGAGTTATTGCTTTAATTATTGTTTCTCTTAATTCAAAAAAAATTAAAAAAAGAAATAAAAAAAAAAATTAATAGTAATAATAATAATAAAAAAATTTTGAAGCCTCCCTCGCGTGCGGGTTGGAGAGGGGTGGTTGGCCGCGGGAACTTTTTATTATTATTATTACTATTTTTTGAGTTATTGCTTTAATTATTGTTTCTCTTAATTCAAAAAAAATTAAAAAAAGAAATAAAAAAAAAAATTAATAGTAATAATAATAATAAAAAAATTTTGAAGCCTCCCTCGCGTGCGGGTTGGAGAGGGGTGGTTGGCCGCGGGAACTTTTTATTATTATTATTACTATTTTTTGAGTTATTGCTTTAATTATTGTTTCTCTTAATTCAAAAAAAATTAAAAAAAGAAATAAAAAAAAAAATTAATAGTAATAATAATAATAAAAAAATTTTGAAGCCTCCCTCGCGTGCGGGTTGGAGAGGGGTGGTTGGCCGCGGGAACTTTTTATTATTATTATTACTATTTTTTGAGTTATTGCTTTAATTATTGTTTCTCTTAATTCAAAAAAAATTAAAAAAAGAAATAAAAAAAAAAATTAATAGTAATAATAATAATAAAAAATTTTTGAAGCCTCCCTCGCGTGTGGGTTGGGGAGGGGTGGTTGGCCGTGGGAACTTTTTATTATTATTATTACTATTTTTTGAGTTATTGCTTTAATTGTTGTTTCTCTTAATTCAAAAAAAATAAAAAAAAAAATAAAAAAAAAATTAAAAAAAGAAATAAAAAAAAATTGATAGTAATAATAATAATAAAAAATTTTTGAAGCCCCCCTCGCGTGCGGGTTGGGAGGGGTGGTTGGCCGCGGGAACTTTTTATTATTATTATTACTATTTTTTGAGTTATTGCTTTAATTATTGTTTCTCTTGCTTCAAAAAAAATAAAAAAAAAAATAAAAAAAAATTAAAAAAAGAAATAAAAAAAAATTGATAGTAATAATAATAATAAAAAATTTTTGAGGCCTCCCTCGCGTGCGGGTCGGGAGGGGTGGTTGGCCGTGGGAACTTTTTATTATTATTATTACTATTTTTTTGAATTATTGCTTTAATTATTGTTTCTCTTGCTTCAAAAAAAATTAAAAAAAAAATAAAAAAAAATTAAAAAAAGAAATAAAAAAAAATTAATAGTAATAATAATAATAAAAAATTTTTGAGGCCCCCCTCGCGTGCGGGTTGGGGAGGGGTGGTTGGCCGTGGGAACTTTTTATTATTATTATTACTATTTTTTTGAGTTATTGCTTTAATTATTGTTTCTCTTGCTTCAAAAAAAATTAAAAAAAAATAAAAAAAAATTAAAAAAAGAAATAAAAAAAATTAATAGTAATAATAATAATAAAAAATTTTTGAGGCCTCCCTCGCGTGCGGGTCGGGAGGGGTGGTTGGCCGTGGGAACTTTTTATTATTATTATTACTATTTTTTTGAGTTATTGCTTTAATTATTGTTTCTCTTGCTTCAAAAAAAATTAAAAAAAAATCTGATGTGGTCAGCACATAACCGACCGCATTGTGTATTGTCTAGTTAAGTGAAAGTGTTACAGAATATTATAAAAATGTCTGTTATATACTTCTTTCCAATTTTTAGGACATTGGTAAGCTTATAGTTAACATACTTAGAAAAATGTAAATTTGGCTCTAAGTAGAGTTTCGCTTTGTGCTACCCGAATTCCCTGAAATGCTCGCCAGTTAGTTTCGGTAACAACCAGAACTCAAATATCAAATTTCAAGAAATTCCATCAATTTGTTCTGTGGATATGGTGAAAAATGTAAAATCGGCCCGCAAATCAGTTCTGAGCCCTGATCTTTCCAAAAAAGTTATATGTTCATTGTTTTAATACGAGGAGTTCATATATTAAATTTCAATGAAATCGGTTGATTATTTCTCTTTATATACACAAAAATGTATATTTGGCCCGTAGTAAACGTCTAGTTGCCGGTGCCTGATTTCTTCCAAAACATACGAATTCTTGCGGACTGTCGAGCTGAGCTTATATATAAAATTTCAAGTAAATCGGTTGAATACTTTCTTCAAAATGCTCAAAAATGTAAAACAGGCTCGCTAAAAAGTGCAGTTCCCGAGGCCTGATATATACCAAAAGTTGATCGATCCGTGCCATGGTAGAAACAAACTTACATATAAAATTTCATCAAAATCGGTTCAGCCGAACTTGAGATACACGCGTGCACACACAGACCGACAGACCGACAGGTTGCTAAAAATAGTTTATTTACACTTCCCTACTATGGAGAAGTACGTTCCCACCGAAAACTCGATATGCAAAATTTGTTGCCATCACATAACCTACCTATTGTTTACACAATACGGTCGGTAAAAAATAAAAAAAAAATTAAAAAATGAAATAAAAAAAAAATTAATAGTAATAATAATAATAAAAAATTTTTGAAGCCTCCCTCGCGTGAGGGTTGGGGAGGGGTGGTTGGCCATGGGAACTTTTTATTATTATTATTGCTATTTGTTTGAGTTATTGCTTTAATTATTAATCGTTTTGTTATTAAAACAAAATTATAAAAAAATTAAAAAAAATTAAAACAAGTAAAAACGTTTCAGTCGGTATAAACCGACCTAATTATACCCTGCACCTTACCAATCTGAGTTTAAAATTTGTTTTTGAAATGTCTAGAATTCCTCTTATTGTTATGTACCAATTATTCCAACTTGACAAACCACTCTATGTCTCTTGACACGCAACTGCCAAGTTTCATGAGTCTAGCTTTATTATTTTTCCGAATATTTAAAATTAGCTTTGGGAGTTGTATGGCGTGTACTGGAACCAGTGCAGCCATTCCATTAAAACTTTCTGAACATATGTAGGATGTAAATGGAAACATGCTTGCAAAATTTGATATTGATATTCTTATTAGTTTTTGAAATATTTAAAAAAACCTCTTTGAGTTGTATGGCAGCTAACCGAACCCGTTGTCCGAATCGGCGCAATTACAATAGCAGCCGCCGTTTGGGCAAAAGAAGCAACTTGTGAAAGTTTGGTGCTGATTGTTTTATTCGTTTTTGAGTTATCGTGCGATCGGACAGACGGACGGACGGACGGAAATGTCTAAAGCAACGCAGAATTTTACGCTGAGCTAGAATATATATATATATGTCCATACCAGAGATGATTCCTTTAAGTAATTACAAACTTCACGAAGTGCAGGATATAAAAAGTAATTTGTAATTATAATAATAGTGATAAAAAAATGTTTGAAGCCCTTCTCGCGTGCGGGTTAGTGGGGGGTGGTTGGCCGTGGGAACTTGTTATTATTATTATTATTATTATTTATGTATAAGTTTTTGCTGGTTTACCTTAATTTGTTTCATGATCAACCAGATTTTAGAATTAGTTATAAGTAGGAAGCTATGTTGTTCAAAACTAAAACATTTGTGTATATGCAACTTTAAAAGTTATATTGAAATATTTATGAAAATAGTTATTTCATTTCGAATTACTAAAGTATAAGATATTAAAAAAGAATTCCGATAATTTTGAAAACTTCTTTTTAAATTGTCTTAAAATTGATTAAAAACCCGGGCCAAATGTAATAGTTTTCGCGCATCCTTTAGGAATGCGTAAAAAATTTCAAAATAATTTAAAATTCAAAAAAAATTAAAAAATTAATCTGTATTAAATTTTATGACGAATACGCTGCCACGTTGCAGCTTTTTAAATAAAAGCAAATATTTAAATTTAATAGGTAATATTTTGTAATAAAAGAGAGGAAAAGACAAAGAGAGAAAGAGCAAAAGGTGAAAAAATCAAAAAGCCCTTTCGGCACAGAAGTTGTAATGGAAAAATCGATTTTCTGGGCAGTTTTGGGCCTTGTAATAAAATTGTAAGTGAACACAGGTGGTCATACGTGATATTCCTTAAAAAGTCTAGGTGAGATCCACAATTTTTATTACAGAACATTTTCGATCTGCTTTGAAAGGCCAGAGCTCTTGAAAAAATAATTCAAAAATTAAAATTTTTGAAAATTTAAGAAGAAACTTGTCAGTGATTATGAGCGAGGCCCTGTGGCGGGTTTGGAGATAAAATTATTTTCAAATAACATAAGCCTCCACGCTATTGGTTTTTCATAAAATTAAAAGTAGTCTTGAACTCATTTTAATATACGAATATTTAGTTCCAACTTTAATCGGCAAAAAAATGTATAAAAAAAAAATCTGATGTGGTCAGCACATAACCGACCGCAATGTGTATTGTCTAGTTAAGTGAAAGTGTTACAGAATATTATAAAAATGTCCGTTAAATACTTCTTTCCAATTTTTAGGACATTAGTAAGCTTATAGTTAACATACCTAGAAAAATGTAAATTTGGCTCTTAGTAGAGTTTCGCTTTGTGCTACCCGAATTCCCTGAAATGCTCGCCAGTTAGTTTCGGTAACAACCAGAACTCAAATATCAAATTTCAAGAAACTCCATCAATTCGTTCCGTAGATATGGTGAAAAACGTAAAATCGGCCCGCAAATCAGTTCTCGAGCCCTGATCTTTCCAAAAAATTTATATGTTTATAGTTTTCATACGAGGAATTTATATATTAAATTTCAATGAAATCGGTTGATTATTTCTCTTTATATACACAAAAATGTATATTTGGCCCGTAGTAAACGTCCAGTTGCTGACGCCTGATTTCTTCCAAAAGTTAGGAGGTTTCATCGCCGGTAGAGCAAAACTTATATATGAAATTTCAAGTAAATCGGTTGAATATGTTCTTCAATATGCTCAAAAATGTTAAACAGGCCCGCTAAAAAGTGCAGTTCCCGAGGCCTGATATATATCAAAAGTTGATCGATCCGTGCCATGGTGGAAATAAACTTACATATAAAATTTCATCAAAATCGGTTCAGCCGAACTTGAGATACACGCGTGCACACACAGACCGACAGACGGACAGACCGACAGACCGACAGACCGACAGACCGACAGACCGACAGGTTGCTAAAAATAGTTTATTTACACTTCCCTACTATGGAGAAGTACGTTCCCACCGAAAACTCGATATGCAAAATTTGTTGCCATCACATAACCTACCTATTGTTTACACAATACGGTCGGTAAAAATGTATGTAAAGAAATTGTACTGAAATTCATGCTACCCGATGGGAACGAAAATTATATGAGGGTTAATTTCGAATCAAAACACCTTTATATTATATTTTATTTACATGTAGATGATGAAAGTTTTAACATCAAATTTCATTACAGAACTCTTGTACTCATTTAAATAATAATTTTTACAATTTTACAATTATTACAATTTTACATAATAAAAATAAATACGACCTATTACTACTTGTTTTCACTCGTGTTATTTACATTAAAAAAAATAACCGATGATTAACCAACATTTTTCATTTTTACAAAAGTTAATTTTATATTTCTTTTATTCAATAACAATTAAAAATTATTTGATTATTGAATTTTTGAATTTCAAGAGGATGTTTTAAGTTTAAATGATCCTTTTTCAATTAATTTCAATTGAAAAAATGTGTAAAATTATTAATTGAAATTAAAAATTTAGTGAGTTTTTTCTTGTCGCTTATTCAATACAATTATAATTTTAAGATTCCTTTGTAAAAATGAAATGTTTCCCCGTAATTGCAATTATTACAAGTTATTACGATAACTTGTTTATTGAAGGCGTCTTTAATACTGTTAAAGTAATTAAATTTTGGCATCATAGATCAATTTCGGCAGAATGAGTTTAAAATGGTTAAATTTTATTGGTAGCCTTTGATGTTTAATTAAGGAGCTGATAAACAGAGACGCTTGTAAGAAAGCAAGAAAAATATTTTGAAGAAGTTTGTTTTTATAATTAAAACAAATTTGTTGAAATTTAACTAAAATTGAAACTGCAATTTGAAAACATAGTTTTTAAATTGCAATTTTCATTCGTTTCTTTAAATTAAAGGGGAGATTAAAATGAAATTGAAAAATATTAATTAAAAGGTGAAGAGAATTTTACAAGTCTAATTTTGGAATTTTATAAGGCGAAAATTTTAAAAATTGTGTAAAAAAAATTATGTATGTATGTATGTATGTGTGTTTATTATAATAAAATAACACAACTTCCGATAATAAAATTTCATTGCATATCCTTGGGATAAAATTAATTTGCATAATCAGATGAGCAATATAATCCTTATTTGATGAAGAACTGGTGACTGTTTTCTTTTTAAATTTGTTCGAAATCTAAAAAAAAATATTCTTTGAAACATAATTTTTCAAAAGGGTTGATATCAAATTTTAATTTGAAAATGGCATTAGCCTTGATATTGTTTTCCTTTAAAATTCCTTTAAAATCAAAAATATTGTCCAATGCAGTTTCCTACTATAAAAATCTTTTCCAATTTGAATTACGAATTTTCTTTTTTCTAACTGTACTGGTCCCTTTTTCTTTCTTCCGATTCCTTTACTGGAATAAGAATTTCCTCATTCTGTTTCGGCTCTTCATTTCACAATTAATATTTTTAGTTGACAAAAGTATAAAATTAATTTTGGAAGTGAATTTCAAAAAAATTTCAATTCTTTCAAATTTATTTTTAAGGAAATTTTTCATTTTATGAAAATTTTTTGTTTTCATTTTGATTTTATTAGAAAATTTAATTTTGTTGTGTTGACATTTTGAATTTATTTTTTTTCTAACGAAATTTGATTAAAGAATTTTCAATGAAATTTTTATGTAGAAAAATTTTTTGATCGCAGGATTTTTTTGAACAATTTTTTTCAACCGAAATACTATAAATACGAACACAAATTTTTTTACATTAATTGAAGAAAATATTTTGAAAGAAGCGGACGTGCGGTAAATATTTTCTTTTTTTTGCTTAAAAAAAATTTAAAAATTATTTTTACGATTTATTAACGAATAAATCGTGAAAATAAACCTTTTTGTTAAAAAAATTTGTAAATTCAAGGGATTTAATCCGCGCTTTTTAGAATTCTTTGAATTTATTAATTTTTGGGCTAAAATTTTTTCTCTTTTTCTTAATTTTCTTTGTTTTTTTAAAAAAACATTGAAAATTAGTGTGTAAAATTGTGTAAAGAAAAGAAATATAAAAATAAAAAAAAAAATTTACATTTTTTATTGTTATATTTCTTTTTTTCTAAAAAATAAAATTTTCTAATTTCTATACGACGTCCAACACAAATTTTTTTTTCTTTACTTACTGCGATTTTTTTTTTAACTTACTAAAATTTTATTTTTTTGACTAAACTGAAATTTATTTTTTCTGTTTTTTTTTTTGACAGAAAATGGACCCTGTGCTTTTGGTAAGTGCTTTGATTTTATTTATCTTTGCTTTTTTCTATTATTTTTATAAAATTTTGCGTCAATGCGCGTTTAAGTATCGTTCTGGTGAATATTGTGTTTTTTTATATTTTTTTTATAAAGTTGTGTGTCGTTTTGTGTTTTTATGTTGTGAAAGTGTGTTTAGTTTATATAGACGTGCGCGTATTTTCGATCCGTTAGCTGAGATTGAAAATGGAGATCCAGAGAAGGAATATTTAACAATGGATGACGACTCTCAAGCAACCCGATTGAATATAAAGAACATAATTTTGGAAGAATACGAGCCAATTGTTCCCTGTATCGTACTTTATAAGAACACGTCATTCTATTCGGTCTCCAGCGAGGATTCGAACAGGACTTTCATCATTACGGCTCGCAGCGATAGTTCGTTATTTTTAACAGCCTGTAACGACACTGGAAGTAGTGATAGTTCTTCATACTACACGGCATGTGGCAGTGAGTCAAGTCTTTTGGCAACCACATTTCAAAGGTCGACAGAATATTTGGAGAGGTCAAGAAGCTACTCCAGCTTCTTTTCAAAACCAAAAACCATGACGGACAAGTATGAATGGGGAAGGGAGTTTTTTAACACGGATCGCGCATTTAGCTGGCCAAAATTAATGGCCAGTAAATCGAGCACTTTCAGCGGATAAACAGATGTTTTTTTTTAATATCTTCTATTCGCTTTTTAAATTACGGCTTTAGTTTTTGTTGCTTTGTTATAAAAAAAAATTCAAAAAAAAATATAAAAAAAAAAATTAAAAAAAGATATAAAAAAAAAATTAATAGTAATAATAATAATAAAAAATTTTTGAAGCCTCCCTCGCGTGCGGGTTGGGGAGGGGTGGTTGGCCGCGGGAACTTTTTATTATTATTATTACTATTTTTTGAGTTATTGCTTTAATTATTGTTTCTTTTGCTTCAAAAAAAATTAAAGAAAAATAAAAAAAAATTAAAAAAAGAAATAAAAAAAAAATTAATAGTAATAATAATAATAAAAAATTTTTGAAGCCTCCCTCGCGTGCGGGTTGGGGAGGGGTGGTTGGCCGCGGGAACTTTTTATTATTATTATTACTATATTTTGAGTTATTGCTTTAATTATTGTTTCTCTTAATTCAAAAAAAATTAAAAAAAGAAATAAAAAAAAAAATTAATAGTAATAATAATAATAAAAAATTTTTGAAGCCTCCCTCGCGTGCGGGTTGGGGAGGGGTGGTTGGCCGCGGGAACTTTTTATTATTATTATTACTATATTTTGAGTTATTGCTTTAATTATTGTTTCTCTTAATTCAAAAAAAATTAAAAAAAGAAATAAAAAAAAAAATTAATAGTAATAATAATAATAAAAAATTTTTGAAGCCTCCCTCGCGTGCGGGTTGGGGAGGGGTGGTTGGCCGCGGGAACTTTTTATTATTATTATTACTATATTTTGAGTTATTGCTTTAATTATTGTTTCTCTTAATTCAAAAAAAATTAAAAAAAGAAATAAAAAAAAAAATTAATAGTAATAATAATAATAAAAAATTTTTTAGGCCTCCCTCGCGTGCGGGTTGGGGAGGGGTGGTTGGCCGCGGGAGCTTTTTATTATTATTATTACTATTTTTTGAGTTATTGCTTTAATTATTGTTTCTTTTGCTTCAAAAAAAATTAAAGAAAAATAAAAAAAAATTAAAAAAAGAAATAAAAAAAAAATTAATAGTAATAATAATAATAAAAAATTTTTGAAGCCTCCCTCGCGTGTGGGTTGGGGAGGGGTGGTTGGCCGCGGGAATTTTTTATTATTATTATTACTATTTTTTGAGTTATTGCTTTAATTATTGTTTCTCTTAATTCAAAAAAAATTAAAAAAAGAAATAAAAAAAAAAATTAATAGTAATAATAATAATAAAAAATTTTTGAAGCCTCCCTCGCGTGCGGGTTGGAGAGGGGTGGTTGGCCGCGGGAACTTTTTATTATTATTATTACTATTTTTTGAGTTATTGCTTTAATTATTGTTTCTCTTAATTCAAAAAAAATTAAAAAAAGAAATAAAAAAAAAAATTAATAGTAATAATAATAATAAAAAGCCTCCCTCGCGTGCGGGTTGGAGAGGGGTGGTTGGCCGCGGGAACTTTTTATTATTATTATTACTATTTTTTGAGTTATTGCTTTAATTATTGTTTCTCTTAATTCAAAAAAAATTAAAAAAAGAAATAAAAAAAAAAATTAATAGTAATAATAATAATAAAAAATTTTTGAAGCCTCCCTCGCGTGCGGGTTGGAGAGGGGTGGTTGGCCGCGGGAACTTTTTATTATTATTATTACTATTTTTTGAGTTATTGCTTTAATTATTGTTTCTCTTAATTCAAAAAAAATTAAAAAAAGAAATAAAAAAAAAATTAATAGTAATAATAATAATAAAAAATTTTTGAAGCCTCCCTCGCGTGCGGGTTGGGGAGGGGTGGTTGGCCGCGGGAACTTTTTATTATTATTATTACTATTTTTTGAGTTATTGCTTTAATTATTGTTTCTCTTAATTCAAAAAAAATTAAAAAAAGAAATAAAAAAAAAAATTAATAGTAATAATAATAATAAAAAATTTTTGAAGCCTCCCTCGCGTGCGGGTTGGGGAGGGGTGGTTGGCCGCGGGAACTTTTTATTATTATTATTACTATTTTTTGAGTTATTGCTTTAATTGTTGTTTCTCTTAATTCAAAAAAAATTAAAAAAAGAAATAAAAAAAAAATTAATAGTAATAATAATAATAAAAAATTTTTGAAGCCTCCCTCGCGTGCGGGTTGGAGAGGGGTGGTTGGCCGCGGGAACTTTTTATTATTATTATTACTATTTTTTGAGTTATTGCTTTAATTATTGTTTCTCTTAATTCAAAAAAAATTAAAAAAAGAAATAAAAAAAAAAATTAATAGTAATAATAATAATAAAAAATTTTTGAAGCCTCCCTCGCGTGCGGGTTGGGGAGGGGTGGTTGGCCGCGGGAACTTTTTATTATTATTATTACTATTTTTTGAGTTATTGCTTTAATTGTTGTTTCTCTTAATTCAAAAAAAATTAAAAAAAGAAATAAAAAAAAAATTAATAGTAATAATAATAATAAAAAATTTTTGAAGCCTCCCTCGCGTGCGGGTTGGAGAGGGGTGGTTGGCCGCGGGAACTTTTTATTATTATTATTACTATTTTTTGAGTTATTGCTTTAATTATTGTTTCTCTTAATTCAAAAAAAATTAAAAAAAGAAATAAAAAAAAAAATTAATAGTAATAATAATAATAAAAAATTTTTGAAGCCTCCCTCGCGTGCGGGTGGGAGAGGGGTGGTTGGCCGCGGGAACTTTTTATTATTATTATTACTATTTTTTGAGTTATTGCTTTAATTATTGTTTCTCTTAATTCAAAAAAAATTAAAAAAAGAAATAAAAAAAAAAATTAATAGTAATAATAATAATAAAAAATTTTTGAAGCCTCCCTCGCGTGCGGGTTGGAGAGGGGTGGTTGGCCGCGGGAACTTTTTATTATTATTATTATTATTTTTTGAGTTATTGCTTTAATTATTGTTTCTCTTAATTCAAAAAAAATTAAAAAAAGAAATAAAAAAAAAATTAATAGTAATAATAATAATAAAAAATTTTTGAAGCCTCCCTCGCGTGCGGGTTGGGGAGGGGTGGTTGGCCGCGGGAACTTTTTATTATTATTATTACTATTTTTTGAGTTATTGCTTTAATTATTGTTTCTCTTAATTCAAAAAAAATTAAAAAAAGAAATAAAAAAAAAAATTAATAGTAATAATAATAATAAAAAATTTTTGAAGCCTCCCTCGCGTGTGGGTTGGGGAGGGGTGGTTGGCCGTGGGAACTTTTTATTATTATTATTACTATTTTTTGAGTTATTGCTTTAATTGTTGTTTCTCTTAATTCAAAAAAAATTAAAAAAAGAAATAAAAAAAAAAATTAATAGTAATAATAATAATAAAAAATTTTTGAAGCCTCCCTCGCGTGCGGGTTGGGGAGGGGTGGTTGGCCGCGGGAACTTTTTATTATTATTATTACTATTTTTTGAGTTATTGCTTTAATTATTGTTTCTCTTAATTCAAAAAAAATTAAAAAAAGAAATAAAAAAAAAAATTAATAGTAATAATAATAATAAAAAATTTTTGAAGCCTCCCTCGCGTGTGGGTTGGGGAGGGGTGGTTGGCCGTGGGAACTTTTTATTATTATTATTACTATTTTTTGAGTTATTGCTTTAATTGTTGTTTCTCTTAATTCAAAAAAAATTAAAAAAAGAAATAAAAAAAAAAATTAATAGTAATAATAATAATAAAAAATTTTTGAAGCCTCCCTCGCGTGCGGGTTGGGGAGGGGTGGTTGGCCGCGGGAACTTTTTATTATTATTATTACTATTTTTTGAGTTATTGCTTTAATTATTGTTTCTCTTAATTCAAAAAAAATTAAAAAAAGAAATAAAAAAAAAAATTAATAGTAATAATAATAATAAAAAATTTTTGAAGCCTCCCTCGCGTGCGGGTTGGAGAGGGGTGGTTGGCCGCGGGAACTTTTTATTATTATTATTACTATTTTTTGAGTTATTGCTTTAATTGTTGTTTCTCTTAATTCAAAAAAAATTAAAAAAAGAAATAAAAAAAAAATTAATAGTAATAATAATAATAAAAAATTTTTGAAGCCTCCCTCGCGTGCGGGTTGGAGAGGGGTGGTTGGCCGCGGGAACTTTTTATTATTATTATTACTATTTTTTGAGTTATTGCTTTAATTATTGTTTCTCTTAATTCAAAAAAAATTAAAAAAAGAAATAAAAAAAAAAATTAATAGTAATAATAATAATAAAAAATTTTTGAAGCCCCCCTCGCGTGCGGGTTGGAGAGGGGTGGTTGGCCGCGGGAACTTTTTATTATTATTATTACAATTTTTTGAGTTATTGCTTTAATTATTGTTTCTCTTAATTCAAAAAAAATTAAAAAAAGAAATAAAAAAAAAATTAATAGTAATAATAATAATAAAAAATTTTTGAAGCCTCCCTCGCGTGTGGGTTGGGGAGGGGTGGTTGGCCGTGGGAACTTTTTATTATTATTATTACTATTTTTTGAGTTATTGCTTTAATTGTTGTTTCTCTTAATTCAAAAAAAATTAAAAAAAGAAATTAAAAAAAAATTAATAGTAATAATAATAATAAAAAATTTTTGAAGCCTCCCTCGCGTGCGGGTGGGAGAGGGGTGGTTGGCCGCGGGAACTTTTTATTATTATTATTACTATTTTTTGAGTTATTGCTTTAATTATTGTTTCTCTTAATTCAAAAAAAATTAAAAAAAGAAATAAAAAAAAAAATTAATAGTAATAATAATAATAAAAAATTTTTGAAGCCTCCCTCGCGTGCGGGTTGGAGAGGATCGGTTGGCCGCGGGAACTTTTTATTATTATTATTACTATTTTTTGAGTTATTGCTTTAATTATTGTTTCTCTTAATTCAAAAAAAATTAAAAAAAGAAATAAAAAAAAAATTAATAGTAATAATAATAATAAAAAATTTTTGAAGCCTCCCTCGCGTGCGGGTGGGAGAGGGGTGGTTGGCCGCGGGAACTTTTTATTATTATTATTACTATTTTTTGAGTTATTGCTTTAATTATTGTTTCTCTTAATTCAAAAAAAATTAAAAAAAGAAATAAAAAAAAAAATTAATAGTAATAATAATAATAAAAAATTTTTGAAGCCTCCCTCGCGTGCGGGTTGGAGAGGATCGGTTGGCCGCGGGAACTTTTTATTATTATTATTACTATTTTTTGAGTTATTGCTTTAATTATTGTTTCTCTTAATTCAAAAAAAATTAAAAAAAGAAATAAAAAAAAAATTAATAGTAATAATAATAATAAAAAATTTTTGAAGCCTCCCTCGCGTGCGGGTTGGGGAGGGGTGGTTGGCCGCGGGAACTTTTTATTATTATTATTACTATTTTTTGAGTTATTGCTTTAATTGTTGTTTCTCTTAATTCAAAAAAAATTAAAAAAAGAAATAAAAAAAAAATTAATAGTAATAATAATAATAAAAAATTTTTGAAGCCTCCCTCGCGTGCGGTTTGGCCGCGGGAACTTTTTATTATTATTATTACTATTTTTTGAGTTATTGCTTTAATTATTGTTTCTCTTAATTCAAAAAAAATTAAAAAAAGAAATAAAAAAAAAATTAATAGTAATAATAATAATAAAAAATTTTTGAAGCCTCCCTCGCGTGCGGGTTGGGGAGGGGTGGTTGGCCGCGGGAACTTTTTATTATTATTATTACTATTTTTTGAGTTATTGCTTTAATTATTGTTTCTCTTAATTCAAAAAAAATTAAAAAAAGAAATAAAAAAAAAAATTAATAGTAATAATAATAATAAAAAATTTTTGAAGCCTCCCTCGCGTGTGGGTTGGGGAGGGGTGGTTGGCCGTGGGAACTTTTTTATTATTATTATTACTATTTTTTGAGTTATTGCTTTAATTGTTGTTTCTCTTAATTCAAAAAAAATTAAAAAAAGAAATAAAAAAAAAATTAATAGTAATAATAATAATAAAAAATTTTTGAAGCCTCCCTCGCGTGCGTGTTGGGGAGGGGTGGTTGGCCGCGGGAACTTTTTATTATTATTATTACTATTTTTTGAGTTATTGCTTTAATTATTGTTTCTCTTAATTCAAAAAAAATTAAAAAAAGAAATAAAAAAAAAATTAATAGTAATAATAATAATAAAAAATTTTTGAAGCCTCCCTCGCGTGCGGTTTGGCCGCGGGAACTTTTTATTATTATTATTACTATTTTTTGAGTTATTGCTTTAATTGTTGTTTCTCTTAATTCAAAAAAAATTAAAAAAAGAAATAAAAAAAAAATTAATAGTAATAATAATAATAAAAAATTTTTGAAGCCCCCCTCGCGTGTGGGTTGGGGAGGGGTGGTTGGCCGCGGGAACTTTTTATTATTATTATTACTATTTTTTGAGTTATTGCTTTAATTATTGTTTCTCTTAATTCAAAAAAAATTAAAAAAAGAAATAAAAAAAAAATTAATAGTAATAATAATAATAAAAAATTTTTGAAGCCTCCCTCGCGTGCGGGTTGGGGAGGGGTGGTTGGCCGCGGGAACTTTTTATTATTATTATTACTATTTTTTGAGATATTGCTTTAATTATTGTTTCTCTTAATTCAAAAAAAATTAAAAAAAGAAATAAAAAAAAAAATTAATAGTAATAATAATAATAAAAAATTTTTGAAGCCTCCCTCGCGTGCGGGTTGGGGAGGGGTGGTTGGCCGTGGGAACTTTTTATTATTATTATTACTATTTTTTGAGTTATTGCTTTAATTATTGTTTCTTTTGCTTCAAAAAAAATTAAAGAAAAATAAAAAAAAAATTAATAGTAATAATAATAATAAAAAATTTTTGAAGCCTCCCTCGCGTGCGGGTTGGGGAGGGGTGGTTGGCCGCGGGAACTTTTTATTATTATTATTACTATTTTTTGAGTTATTGCTTTAATTATTGTTTCTCTTAATTCAAAAAAAATTAAAAAAAGAAATAAAAAAAAAATTAATAGTAATAATAATAATAAAAAATTTTTGAAGCCCCCCTCGCGTGTGGGTTGGGGAGGGGTGGTTGGCCGCGGGAACTTTTTATTATTATTATTACTATTTTTTGAGTTATTGCTTTAATTATTGTTTCTCTTAATTCAAAAAAAATTAAAAAAAGAAATAAAAAAAAAATTAATAGTAATAATAATAATAAAAAATTTTTGAAGCCTCCCTCGCGTGCGGGTTGGGGAGGGGTGGTTGGCCGCGGGAACTTTTTATTATTATTATTACTATTTTTTGAGATATTGCTTTAATTATTGTTTCTCTTAATTCAAAAAAAATTAAAAAAAGAAATAAAAAAAAAAATTAATAGTAATAATAATAATAAAAAATTTTTGAAGCCTCCCTCGCGTGCGGGTTGGGGAGGGGTGGTTGGCCGTGGGAACTTTTTATTATTATTATTACTATTTTTTGAGTTATTGCTTTAATTATTGTTTCTTTTGCTTCAAAAAAAATTAAAGAAAAATAAAAAAAAAATTAATAGTAATAATAATAATAAAAAATTTTTGAAGCCTCCCTCGCGTGCGGGTTGGGGAGGGGTGGTTGGCCGCGGGAACTTTTTATTATTATTATTACTATTTTTTGAGTTATTGCTTTAATTATTGTTTCTCTTAATTCAAAAAAAATTAAAAAAAGAAATAAAAAAAAAATTAATAGTAATAATAATAATAAAAAATTTTTGAAGCCTCCCTCGCGTGTGGGTTGGGGAGGGGTGGTTGGCCGCGGGAACTTTTTATTATTATTATTACTATTTTTTGAGTTATTGCTTTAATTATTGTTTCTCTTGCTTCAAAAAAAATAAAAAAAAAAATAAAAAAAAATTAAAGAAAAATAAAAAAAAATTAATAGTAATAATAATAATAAAAAATTTTTGAAGCCTCCCTCGCGTGTGGGTTGGGGAGGGGTGGTTGGCCGCGGGAACTTTTTATTATTATTATTACTATTTTTTGAGTTATTGCTTTAATTATTGTTTCTTTTGCTTCAAAAAAAATTAAAGAAAAATAAAAAAAAAATTAATAGTAATAATAATAATAAAAAATTTTTGAAGCCTCCCTCGCGTGTGGGTTGGGGAGGGGTGGTTGGCCGTGGGAACTTTTTATTATTATTATTACTATTTTTTGAGTTATTGCTTTAATTATTGTTTCTTTTGCTTCAAAAAAAATTAAAGAAAAATAAAAAAAAAATTAATAGTAATAATAATAATAAAAAATTTTTGAAGCCTCCCTCGCGTGTGGGTTGGGGAGGGGTGGTTGGCCGCGGGAACTTTTTATTATTATTATTACTATTTTTTGAGTTATTGCTTTAATTATTGTTTCTCTTAATTCAAAAAAAATTAAAAAAAGAAATAAAAAAAAAATTAATAGTAATAATAATAATAAAAAATTTTTGAAGCCTCCCTCGCGTGCGGTTTGGCCGCGGGAACTTTTTATTATTATTATTACTATTTTTTGAGTTATTGCTTTAATTGTTGTTTCTCTTAATTCAAAAAAAATTAAAAAAAGAAATAAAAAAAAAATTAATAGTAATAATAATAATAAAAAATTTTTGAAGCCCCCCTCGCGTGTGGGTTGGGGAGGGGTGGTTGGCCGCGGGAACTTTTTATTATTATTATTACTATTTTTTGAGTTATTGCTTTAATTATTGTTTCTCTTAATTCAAAAAAAATTAAAAAAAGAAATAAAAAAAAAATTAATAGTAATAATAATAATAAAAAATTTTTGAAGCCTCCCTCGCGTGCGGGTTGGGGAGGGGTGGTTGGCCGCGGGAACTTTTTATTATTATTATTACTATTTTTTGAGATATTGCTTTAATTATTGTTTCTCTTAATTCAAAAAAAATTAAAAAAAGAAATAAAAAAAAAAATTAATAGTAATAATAATAATAAAAAATTTTTGAAGCCTCCCTCGCGTGCGGGTTGGGGAGGGGTGGTTGGCCGTGGGAACTTTTTATTATTATTATTACTATTTTTTGAGTTATTGCTTTAATTATTGTTTCTTTTGCTTCAAAAAAAATTAAAGAAAAATAAAAAAAAAATTAATAGTAATAATAATAATAAAAAATTTTTGAAGCCTCCCTCGCGTGCGGGTTGGGGAGGGGTGGTTGGCCGCGGGAACTTTTTATTATTATTATTACTATTTTTTGAGTTATTGCTTTAATTATTGTTTCTCTTAATTCAAAAAAAATTAAAAAAAGAAATAAAAAAAAAATTAATAGTAATAATAATAATAAAAAATTTTTGAAGCCTCCCTCGCGTGTGGGTTGGGGAGGGGTGGTTGGCCGTGGGAACTTTTTATTATTATTATTACTATTTTTTGAGATATTGCTTTAATTATTGTTTCTCTTAATTCAAAAAAAATTAAAAAAAGAAATAAAAAAAAAAATTAATAGTAATAATAATAATAAAAAATTTTTGAAGCCTCCCTCGCGTGCGGGTTGGGGAGGGGTGGTTGGCCGTGGGAACTTTTTATTATTATTATTACTATTTTTTGAGTTATTGCTTTAATTATTGTTTCTTTTGCTTCAAAAAAAATTAAAGAAAAATAAAAAAAAAATTAATAGTAATAATAATAATAAAAAATTTTTGAAGCCTCCCTCGCGTGCGGGTTGGGGAGGGGTGGTTGGCCGCGGGAACTTTTTATTATTATTATTACTATTTTTTGAGTTATTGCTTTAATTATTGTTTCTCTTAATTCAAAAAAAATTAAAAAAAGAAATAAAAAAAAAATTAATAGTAATAATAATAATAAAAAATTTTTGAAGCCTCCCTCGCGTGTGGGTTGGGGAGGGGTGGTTGGCCGTGGGAACTTTTTATTATTATTATTACTATTTTTTGAGTTATTGCTTTAATTATTGTTTCTTTTGCTTCAAAAAAAATTAAAGAAAAATAAAAAAAAAATTAATAGTAATAATAATAATAAAAAATTTTTGTGGCCTCCCTCGCGTGCTGGTCGGGAGGGGTGGTTGGCCGTGGGAACTTTTTATTATTATTATTACTATTTTTTTGAATTATTGCTTTAATTATTGTTTCTCTTGCTTCAAAAAAAATAAAAAAAAAATAAAAAAAAATTAAAAAAGAAATAAAAAAAAATTGATAGTAATAATAATAATAAAAAATTTTTGCGGCCTCCCTCGCGTGCGGGTCGGGAGGGGTGGTTGGCCGTGGAACTTTTTATTATTATTATTACTATTTGTTTGAGTTATTGCTTTAATTATTGTTTCTCTTGCTTCAAAAAAAATTAAAAAAAAATAAAAAAAAATTAAAAAAAGAAATAAAAAAATTAATAGTAATAATAATAATAAAAAATTTTTGAAGCCTCCCTCGCGTGCGGGTTGGGAGGGGTGGTTGGCCGTGGGAACTTTTTATTATTATTATTACTATTTTTTGAGTTATTGCTTTAATTATTGTTTCTTTTGCTTCAAAAAAAATTAAAGAAAAATAAAAAAAAATTAAAAAAAGAAATAAAAAAAAAATTAATAGTAATAATAATAATAAAAAATTTTTGAAGCCTCCCTCGCGTGTGGGTTGGGGAGGGGTGGTTGGCCGTGGGAACTTTTTATTATTATTATTACTATTTTTTTGAGTTATTGTTTTAATTATTGTTCCTTTTGCTTCAAAAAAAATTAAAAAAAGAAATAAAAAAAAAATTAATAGTAATAGTAATAATAAAAAATTTTTGAAGCCTCCCTCGCGTGCGGGTTGGGGAGGGGTGGTTGGCCGCGGGAACTTTTTATTATTATTGTTACTATTTTTTTGAGTTATTGTTTTAATTATTGTTTCTCTTGCTTCAAAAAAAATTAAAAAAAGAAATAAAAAAAAATTAATAGTAATAATAATAATAAAAAATTTTTGAAGCCACCCTCGCGTGCGGGTTGGGGAGGGGTTGTTGGCCGTGGGAACTTTTTATTATTATTGTTACTATTTTTTTGAGTTATTGTTTTAATTATTGTTTCTCTTGCTTCAAAAAAAATTAAAAAAAGAAATAAAAAAAAATTAATAGTAATAATAATAATAAAAAATTTTTGAAGCCACCCTCGCGTGCGGGTTGGGGAGGGGTGGTTGGCCGTGGGAACTTTTTATTATTATTGTTACTATTTTTTTGAGTTATTGTTTTAATTATTGTTTCTCTTGCTTAAAAAAAAATTAAAAAAAGAAATAAAAAAAAATTAATAGTAATAATAATAATAAAAAATTTTTGAAGCCTCCCTCGCGTGCGGGTTGGGGAGGGGTGGTTGGCCGCGGGAACTTTTTATTATTATTATTACTATTTTTTTGAGTTATTGTTTTAATTATTGTTTCTCTTGCTTCAAAAAAAATTAAAAAAAGAAATAAAAAAAAATTAATAGTAATAATAATAATAAAAAATTTTTGAAGCCTCCCTCGCGTGCGGGTTGGGGAGGGGTGGTTGGCCGTGGGAACTTTTTATTATTATTATTACTATTTTTTTGAGTTATTGTTTTAATTATTGTTTCTCTTGCTTCAAAAAAAATTAAAAAAAGAAATAAAAAAAAATTAATAGTAATAATAATAATAAAAAATTTTTGAAGCCTCCCTCGCGTGCGGGTTGGGGAGGGGTGGTTGGCCGTGGGAACTTTTTATTATTATTATTACTATTTTTTTGAGTTATTGTTTTAATTATTGTTTCTCTTGCTTCAAAAAAAATTAAAAAAAGAAATAAAAAAAAATTAATAGTAATAATAATAATAAAAAATTTTTGAAGCCACCCTCGCGTGCGGGTTGGGGAGGGGTGGTTGGCCGCGGGAACTTTTTATTATTATTATTACTATTTTTTTGAGTTATTGTTTTAATTATTGTTTCTCTTGCTTCAAAAAAAATTAAAAAAAGAAATAAAAAAAAATTAATAGTAATAATAATAATAAAAAATTTTTGAAGCCTCCCTCGCGTGCGGGTTGGGGAGGGGTGGTTGGCCGTGGGAACTTTTTATTATTATTATTACTATTTTTTTGAGTTATTGGTTTAATTATTGTTTCTCTTGCTTCAAAAAAAATTAAAAAAAGAAATAAAAAAAAATTAATAGTAATAATAATAATAAAAAATTTTTGAAGCCACCCTCGCGTGCGGGTTGGGGAGGGGTGGTTGGCCGTGGGAACTTTTTATTATTATTATTACTATTTTTTGAGTTATTGCTTTAATTGTTGTTTCTCTTAATTCAAAAAAAATTAAAAAAAGAAATAAAAAAAAAATTAATAGTAATAATAATAATAAAAAATTTTTGAAGCCTCCCTCGCGTGCGGGTTGGAGAGGGGTGGTTGGCCGCGGGAACTTTTTATTATTATTATTACTATTTTTTGAGTTATTGCTTTAATTATTGTTTCTCTTAATTCAAAAAAAATTAAAAAAAGAAATAAAAAAAAAAATTAATAGTAATAATAATAATAAACAATTTTTGAAGCCTCCCTCGCGTGCGGGTTGGGGAGGGGTGGTTGGCCGCGGGAACTTTTTATTATTATTATTACTATTTTTTGAGTTATTGCTTTAATTATTGTTTCTCTTAATTCAAAAAAAATTAAAAAAAGAAATAAAAAAAAAAATTAATAGTAATAATAATAATAAAAAATTTTTGAAGCCTCCCTCGCGTGCGGGTTGGGGAGGGGTGGTTGGCCGTGGGAACTTTTTATTATTATTATTACTATTTTTTTGAGTTATTGCTTTAATTATTGTTTCTCTTGCTTCAAAAAAATAAAAAAAAATAAAAAAATATTAATAGTAATAATAATAATAAAAAATTTTTGAAGCCTCCCTCGCGTACGGGTTGGGGAGGGGTGGTTGGCCGTGGGAACTTTTTATTATTATTATTACTATTTTTGCACTTACTGGTTTGATTATAATTGGTTTTTTATAAGAAAAAAATCTTTACATGAGCGTGCACAGACCGACAGCCAGATCGATATCCTCCTAAAAATAGTTTATTTGCACTTCCCTATCAAGCAAAAATGCGGTCCTCACGAAAACTCAATATCCTAAAATTAGTGCCAAACCTCCCTTTTTAGCAATTTTCCAAAAAATTTTTTGAAAAAAGTGCTTATTAGTTTCACTCTGTCCGTCCGTCCGTCCGTCCGTCCGTCCGTCCGTGGATACTTTTTTTGTTTACAAAACTTCTACACCCTTGAAGATAGAAAGTTGAAATTTCATACGCACATAGATCTTCATTAGAAACTTATTTCCGTAGAACAAAATTTTTACCTATCTCCCCCTCTCTAGAAGTTATACTCCCCCAAAACCCTAAAAATGGCCTTTTTTAAATATTTGTTACAATGAAACCATAAGCATTTTTGAAATTTTTCAAACGCAGAAAGGCAGTGGCTTGCTTCTCCTAGCGCGATATACTATAGTTAAACTTTAGAAAAACAAAATGGCCGTTCAAATTTACCGTTATCTAAAGGTCTTTTTTTCCAAATTTTTGATCTCGTTTTTCTTCTAGATCCCAGTCTGTCGAAGATTGAAATTTTAGGAGCTTTTAGACCTTAACAAATAGTTTATTTCGTTAGAAGAAAATTTTTTTGCATCTCCACCCCCTCTCAAGTTATCACCTCTTGAAATTCGTAAAATTTGAATTTTTGACACCTTATATTTCCGAAACCGCAAGCTTTTTCAAATTTTTATAAAAGCAAAAAGCTAAAGGTAAATTCCATGAAATTAAAAAATATAATTATTTTTCCTTACTCACACAATTAAACCTTAAAATCGAGCATTATGTTAACCCCTTTTTATATTAATTTTTGCTTTATTTCAAAGACTGCATAATGCGTCATCCTAAATATAGGCAATCCTAGAAATAGTTTTATATATGAATGAAAATAAATTTAATAGTGTGGTAGGTACACATAGATTGTATTTAAAAGCAGAATTTTCACTTGTTGAAGGGAAAAGTGCTACAATACAAACCATTGGTTTGACCCAACTTTATTTTAATGCAATACGAGTGGTAAAAATCAATAGTCAATAATATTTTCACTGGGGAGCAAAATGGCTTTGACATGTTACCACAATAAGTTCTTAAATTTTACTCATAAATTTACTGTAGCAATGAAACTATCCATAATTTTACAATAAAAATTTTTAATAAATAAAAACAAATGATTAAATTTTCACATTTTAATAACAGTAAAAATTTTTTTAATGACAAAAATTATTTTAAAGTTAAAGTTCACTTGTCTAGACCTAATAATATTTTGAAATACCACCCATAGTTGGGAAAAAATTCAAAAATAATGTATTCCTTGTATCCTCAAAACAATAAACACTTCCACAAATTTTATATTGGCACAATATTAAAATATCAAAAATACATATGTTAAGTGTAATGTAAAAATTAATTTAATGCAACAAAAATGTTACAAATTCCCTGAACTCAAAATTATTTTTAAGAAATTTTAATTAAAAATATATTAGATTCAAACAAAACAATTGAGATTTCTTAACACTCATGGGCTTTTTTCTTATATAAATTAAATTTTCCAAAAATTAATTTTTCAAATAAATTACGGGACACCAAACAAAATATTTTGTTTTTGTCTTTTGTTTTGAAATTTCTAAGAATCCTCAAAGTCCAACTATTTAGAATAGTACAATATAATGAAATAGAGAGAACGACCCAAGAATAATAATGCAAATTTTATAATTATTAAAATGATTGCCATAATACAAACCTTTCTGGTTATTAAATTTTAAATTTGTCCTTCTTAAGAATCCTTTTTTATTGATCACATTTTAATTTCTTAAATAAATTTAATAAAAAAAAACTTTAATATTATTTTTGGTGTTTTTTGTTGTGGTGTTTTTCTGCAGTACATAAAATTCTAAACTTGAAATGACCATTGGGCAATAACATTGATCTCGCATAATAAAATGTTGTATACGACATTTTTTGTTAAAAACAGGAAATGTGTAAATAATAAGTGTGTTTAAAAGTATTGCAATCATAAAAGTTGTTGTATTTATGCCTTTCAACTTAGGTTTTTAGCCGAAAATTTTTGATTTTTTATTTCTACATTTTTACTATTTACACAGCCTAACACCCTACTTATATAGGTTTTTCAGTTACATGGCGAGGCAAAATGAACAAGTGTGATGAAAAGATGGGGGTTTTAAAACAATTTTTCTATGAAAATAATTATTTTTGCTCAAATGTGCCTATTTTGAATTTCGTCTGGTTACAGTATTGGAAGAAAAATTATTGCTTAAGAGATTTCAAGATACTAACATAATTTATTTAAGGGTTACGGTATCCTTTATCCCATAAAAAAACCTAATATCTTCTCCATAATTTCGTTTAATAAATTTCCTCCTGTTCTTTCTTGGTCAAAGTTTACCTTCTCGTCCAAATATTTCTATCGCCCAAAAACCTAACCTGTGGAATTGTCATATCTTATTTTTCTGGTATACAAACCTACAGTAACGAAAATATATATGTTAATTAAAAATTTAAATATAACAGTAAAGTTTTGAGAAATTTTTAAGCATTAATCATTTTTATTGGTTGCAGTTGAATTCATCTTGGTTTTGGTGCATTTTAAACATAAATTATGAGTGTACTAAACAACAGTTTCCCCAATTTATACTTGTAAGTGAATAAGGTATGCAAAGAAATATCACTCACTTTTCAGTATAGGATGAAAATTACTGCATTAAATTTTTATTTTTATTTCTTATACAAAAATAATTTCTTTTTTATTTTTATTGTAAAATAAATTTCAAGATTGCGGTTTTATTTTTCTCTATATTGCTCTACAAAATTTATAATAAAATTTATAATAGATCCTTGACATTGAATATTAAAGACAATATTATTTTAAAATTATTTGGCAGTAAAAAAAAAATATTTCATAAAAAAAATTATGAGTGACTCAGAGGGTAATTGAACTGAAACAAATCCTTTGTTGTTATACCAGAATTTAATTAAGTATAGGATTTTTTTATAATCTATAAGTTTAAATTGTAAAATTATATGATAAATTTATGAACTTCTCAACTCATAAATGAAAATTATTCAAAATTAGCTATTATTTAAAAATGCCTTATATCTGAACTGGTATTGATAAATTACTAACTGAGTCATTGGCTTTTCAATGTTTACTTGCATTGAATAATGACACAAATAAAAAATTTCTGGATTATTTTGAATTTTCAACCTTGGTTTCAAAGCAAATTACACGACACAACTCGAAAATATTGCCATTTAATGAAATAATTCGTAATACATTCATTTTTTCTGGTATATTGGACATGAAACATAATTTGAATTGAAATAAACTTGGTGAGCTACTAGTTTAGGGGGTGAGTTAACAATAAAATCGGAAAAAATTTGCTTAACATCTTACTCGTAAAAAGAATAATTTTAATAAGTCACATATAAAATTATTCGGTATAAGAGTAAAGTTTGCCCTACGGAAATGATTTTATGTGCTTATATGGAAACATAAAATCGCAAAAAGCAGGATTTTCGTCATCAAGAAAAAATTTTTTTATAGAAGAATTTGCAATGCAACTTTCCTAATAAATTTACTCTAAAGCTTAGTGATTCCTATTACTGAACTTTCTCTGGTTTTCGATAATCTGCACAATATAGTACTTTTAACGTTATATGAAAATTTTTCTAAATATATTTATAAAAAACCCATATAAAATTAAAGAAACTTTATAGAAATATTCATAATTCACTAATTTAAAAAAACAACAACTGAGCCCCGTAAGGTATGCAATTTTCTTTTCATATACCATTCACCGTAATGTGTAAAATCTAATACGAACCCCTTTTTATTAATAATTCACATAAATTTCTTAAAATAGTCGGTTTTTTTACATTTTATAGCAATGTGTTTAACTAACTAATTCCTTTCCATATCACTTATTATTTTCATTATTTTTTAATTCAAAAATTAATCGAAAAAATTCATTCAACTTTTCTTCGCAGATTCGTTTATCCGATAATTCAAATTGAAATTATGCTAATTAGGCATAGAAAACACTCTTTTGTAATAGACTCATTAATTTATAACAAATTATCTTTTATTCTAAGATTGTAGCATGTAAAAAGTTCTTCTATTCAAAGATTAGCATACAAAAAAAAATTAAAATGAAATTTGTTATCGGGATAAATCAAAAAAGGGATGACTTTTTTTACTTTTACCTCTTGAATTACAAAAGTTTCAACAATTTGAATTATTAAAAAGGATTTCTGTCTTGATATTTTTGATTCCCAATTCAAAGTTAATCCTTATTTTGCAATTGAACTCTAAATGAAAATATTTCAGAAAAAAACTTCATCTTTCGTAAAACTTAACAAATTAAATTTTCAGATTACTGCAAAAAAAATATTAGAATATGTGAAAAAGAACAAGCCTTAAAATTTTAAAATTAAAATTATTACTTTATTTTAACATTAAAAAAGTTTTCAGACATTTTAAAATTATTGTTTTTACTCAAGAGACTCTAGAGATTTCTGGAAAACTTCTTCGTTTTATTGCAATCACAAACAAAAAATAACAAGGATCCTTTTTTTTGTATTATGTGCGTTCAAAATCAAATTATTTTGTAACAAATCACCATAAAATTATAAATTTAAAAATTATTATTAAAATCAACCTCATCTATTATTAAAATATGTTATTGAATTTAGGGTCTTCCATGATGTGATGCAAAACATATTTTACTATTTGACAAATTATGACACAAAAGGGTGTTAAATCATTTTACGCCAATGTTGGAATTTATCGAAAAAAAGAGAGTGACCTACAAGCCATGTAATTCTAAGTATTGAATATTTTTGAACTCTGACTATTAGCAAGTATTGCAAACAATTCGTTCTCTAACACCTAAATTGTGGTGTTTTTTAAATTTTCTAGTCTTGATCCTTGTTATTTCGGCAATTTTCAAACATTTTGTTACAAAATTCAACTACTTTGTTCCGGAGTCTCCCTCAAATAACCGTATAATATACAGCAATACTACATTATATACAAAGGTGTATTTCTTAAATTTAATCCAAATTCAATTTAGGTTCAACTATACGCATGGTATAGTTAATTCATTTTCAAAAAGCTACAAGAAAAGATCCTGTTAAAGCTGCAATCAAATAGGAAATTACACCAAAAAATATTTGACTAAACATGAAAAATAACTTCGATTAGTATGCGAATGTATAGTACAGTGCAAAATGAAAAATTACATGAAAATTAAATTGAAATCTTTAAAATACACTTACATGCAAACCTTAACCTTAAACGTGACAAATTATTTAAGTACCGAGTAATTGAATACAAAATTTCCAGTTAAAATCTGCAAAAGTAATTAACCTTCGTAATATCTTCAATTATACGAGTACAATAAAATTTCTCCCCTAAATTAGAATTAGATTCACATCATAAATAAAAATACTAGCTATTTACTAAATGGGAATGGTAGCCCTAATTTTAGAACATATGCACATAACATACACGCATATAACATAGAATTTTATCATAGAATATAATGTGGGTGCAAGGAATTTTAATGGAAGATATATTTCCATAAAATGAATCATTAACCCTTTAAAAACCCATTAATTTAACATTAAAATTTACCACAAATGTTATGAATATTTAATTTGATTTTCTTTTTCGTTTTTTTCCACCACCATAATTATTTCTGTTTTTATGACTGCGTAATTTATTTATGGTTGTTTTGATAGCATAAAATTTATGCGCACCTCAAGTTTGAAAAGAAGAAATTTGGGGGAAAATTAAAAAAAAAATATTTTATTGAAATTTAATGTTTTTTTTCGATTATTTTTTTTTTTTTTGGAAAAATTTATCAATTACAAAATTTTGTAAATAAATTTTAATGGAAATTTCTTTTATGTTTAATCAATTGCTGTTTTATTACTTTAGGAATTGTTGTAAATTACAATTCCACATTACGTAAAATAAAATGAAAGGTTTGAGAAAATTTTATTGGAAATTTAGAAAAATTTAATTTAAATAAAATAAACTCGAAAACAGGGAAACAGAGAGTAAAGTAGCACATTTCATAGCACAATTTAAACTGCCGATAAAAAGACAACATTGTCTTTAGAAGAACAGTGTTTTCTTAATAAATACAAACATTGCATACTTTCGGGGGCATTACAAAAATTAAAAATTAAAAATAATTTTTATATAATTCAAGAATTACGAAACATTTATCCGTAATTTTAAGAATTGGCATGGTGGCCAATAACTAATAGATTTTTTGTTACATTGCGTGAAATTGGATTTTAAAAAAATACTGAACTCGAAGAAGAGCTCAAAGCAAATACATTAATAGTAACTGAGAGGGTGAAACAGTAGACCTTTCCCAAGAAGGGTTTAACATTCCAGTCATGCAATTTATATAATCTAATATCGAATATGAATTACCATCCATACCACGTTTTCGTGTACCATGCAATTTACTTACTAGGGGAGTAGAATTTTTAAAGCAAAGGTGACAAGTAAATTTTTTTCATCTACAAAATTAGTCTTCTTTAGGAAGTGTAATTTTCTTGAGTAAACAAACAGAGAGACGGGTGGACGAAACGGACGAACGGACGAACGGTGAGAACATGCTTTTTTTTGTTCAATTGAATATGCTGAACAAAATGTTGTAATACTAAAAAATATTTTTCATAAAATGTTAATTTTGCTGAATATTTTCTTCTTAGAATACAAAAACTGCTCTTCTTTTTTAAGTAATTATATCTAATATATTTGATGTAAATGGAACGGAAGAATTGAAACTTCTTTGCTATATAAAAATTAAAATATTGCCGAGAAGATTTCAATACCAAGAAACCAAAATATTCCCAAAAATTATTTTTAATTATTTTTCTTAAAATTTCGAGTTCTATGAATTTTATAAATATTTTGTTTGCATTATCAAAATCTAAAAAAAAGGAGATTAATTGGAAGTTTTAGAGTCAAATTATATTAGTATACCTTAAAATTCTTGTATTTGAATCAAATTCTGATTTTAAAATCTTCGGCTTGATCTGGTACTTTAGTTTAGGATTCCATTAGAAAATATTTGATTTCCTCTTTTGAAGAAATGAAAATCTTTCAAAATTCAATCTTCTAAAATTGAAATAATTTAATGAACATATTAGCGATTAATTTTTCTTGTTCCTTTCCAAAATTTTTATTTATAAACCCAGGATTCAAATTTCCTTTTAAAAAATTAAAATTTTGAGCGCAAATATCTGAAATAGTACAAAACAATAATTTGAATTGTAAAAATCATATTGGATTGAATCCAAATTAAATCCAAATTATAATCAATATGTCTGTGTCCACATATCAAACGATTTTTCCAAATTTGAGTTTTTCAAATATTGAATTTCTCCTTGAACTTCCAAACATTCTTCTAATAGCTAATCATAAAATAGTAGAACCAATACAATCATAAATAAAAATATTTAGTAAGCAAAAATTAGTTCTTTAAGAAATTGTCATAAAAACAAAATAGACCTTTTGAAGTAAATTGAAAAGAAAATAAGACGAAAAAAAATTCTTGCTTTTATTGTCAGAAATTTGTTAACTTTTTCTTTCAATTTTCTTTTGTCCTTTTGCGTTACTCAGAACACAAATTTTGTACAATAACTTTTGATAAGGTATAAAATTTATTGATTCCTTAAAACTAATATAATCCTCATCCTATACAATATTATTATTTCCTTTAATTGGGTATACACTCGAAAATATTTATGGTAATGTGGAACAATTTAGATCTTTGACTATTAAGTTGAATTACAAGAGCGCTTGATATAAAAACACAAAATTAATATTAGTTTTGCACGCAATATTATTTTTGAATAAAATTATGTAAATTTGAGATTTTGAAACAAGTATAATAAAAATAGAAAATTATATAGTTTCGGCATTCTGTCACCGATTTGATGTTAAGCATTAATTTTATGCCCGCATTAACATTTCATATTGGTATTGTTTGTTGTATTTTTTTGAGGAAATTTCATTGTGAATAGTTTTGTATATAAAAAATCCTCATATTATTCACAATATTTTTTAAAAAAATTTTTTTGAAATGACAAGTTTTAATTAGAATTCATACAAAAAGAGTTAGCAAACTAAGATTTTGTATTACAAGTAAATATTTTGAATTTATTTAATCAAATTTTTGAACGAAAATTTTGATTACATTGATTTATGGCAAAAAATGTAATATAATTTGAGGAACTACAAGAAATATGAATTTTGTTAAGGCTATACCTTGTAAATAAGAATTAATCTCCAGTAGCATAACGTGAGGGCTAAGTAAACTAAACAATTTATTAAAAAGCCACCAGTTTATGTTAAATTTAAAAAAAAATTGCATACTTTTAGGTGCACTAACTTAGAACGGACTACAAATTTTATATATATTTGGTTTTCTGCTTTCTAAATAGCTATTTTTTCAATTTTCTAACTATCGTTCACGAACAGAACTAAAAAAATAAGAGATGGTATCAAGTCACATTCAAAACAAAATAATAACCATGTTGGTGCATCTAAGTTCGGATACGAGACAACTAACACATTTTTCAAAATTGAATTTTTCATTCAAAAGGAAACGGAACAATAAATTACCATAATCATTATTATCAACTTCGTTCACCAGTAATAAAATATTAAAAATTCATATAAAAATTTTATTGCTTCCTACAAATTTTAGAAAATGCGAGTTATACGGTATTGCATATATAAAGCAATTAAATATTTATTTGACTTATTTAAATGAACGAAATGTTTTGGTATCTAGTATGAGCATCAAATTTAATCGGAACTGAAACTTGTAACTGAGACGATTAATATTGTGATTGCTGCTATACTCTTCAATATTGTTGATACTGCAGAAATGCTGCAACTGGAAATTTTTTATATTTCAGGAAAATCAAAAAATTTAAAATTCAAATTAAATATTTTTCTCATCTTTCTCCCTAAATTGTAATTCTGAACAAAAATTTTAAAATATTCCTTAATACCGATTAACATTCTAACTATAAATAACATAACAGAAGAGAGCAAAATTCGTATACTTTCTAAATAAACTGCACTCACTTAATAATCCCTATCAGAAAATCCTTTTTGAATTTCATTTTCAAATAAACTTTAAAATTATTATGTTTGCATTATAGCTTTAATATTTTCTTTATAAAAAGTTATAAAATCAAGGTACGACTACGAATAATTTCCTTGTTATACAAAGTAAATAAGTTACAACTTAAATATAAATTCCTAAATATACTTTTATACCTTTCTAACTTTGTAATATTTGGCGCTTTTAATAGAAGCTTTACTTTGTAGTTTTATAATTGAAATGAAAAACTAGAATTTACTTTTTATACCTTTGTAAACAAAAATCTCAAAATTAAATATTAAAAAAATTCACCTATAAATTTTATGAATCCTTTAAGCATTCATAAAAACTGCGGCATAGTGTACTGCATCTAAATACTCCGATTTTTCTTTTTTGAATTAAAGGAAGGAGAACTTTTTCATGCAAAGTGGTTATATAGGAAAAAACTTTTAAAATTAATAAAACTTATGCGGCATTTAGGCACTTGTACAAAAAATGATGAAAATCTGATAGAAAAAATTAATTTTTTTTTTAAATTACAGTGGAGGGAAGTTGTGATTATTCTTTACATATTTTATAAATTTCATATAAAAAAATGCACTTTGTAAAAAAATTTTAGTTTGATTGAAGTGCTAGTAGGAATTTGTTTTTCAAAATTTTGAGGATCTAGTTGTCAGGCTTTTGGAACATATTTTATTATAACATATAGTATGTAAAGAACTCATTTTTAAAGGTGGGTATTGAATGATTTTTGATTAATATTTCCATGATATTACTACACTCTTTCAAACCACCTTCTTGGAAAACCTTTTGCAGTAAATAATGTTTAAAGCCAAAATCCTTTTTTTCATGTACAAAGTAGAGATCCACTCATACTTAACTATAAAATTATATAAAATCGATTTTATGAATTTCTTTGTTTACTGCTGCATGTTCAATAAAATTTGAATGATTTTCTAATAAAGCCAAAATTCTTAAGAAATTTTTCAATAAATCATGACACATTAAAGTTTATTTTTTCAACTTTCAATCTAGAGTTATGGGCACATCTTAAACATTCTCTTGATTCTTCTGAAAGTCACTTAGTTGTTTATCATAATAAAAATCTGATATTTGTATAAACTCTAAAAGAAAAAGAAATTTTAATTATTAAAGAATTTAATGAATGCTTGCAAGCAAATTTCAATATCTTCAATTCCATGTAACACACTCCAAACTGAAACTCCAAAAGTTGTATTATTCAGCCTCTTCCATAATTCTTATGCTAATATTAAGTACATTTTTGAAATATATATAAATTTCGTTTTTGAATATGTATTTTAAGAATATCTGAATCTGCGAAAGTCGTTCATAAAATAACACATTTCATCGCCATGACAATTAAATTAAACCAATTGATTAAGTTAGAGGGAAAACAGAATCCTTATTTTACGATTGAGTTCAAATTTTTCTCTCAAAATAATAGAAGAATTAGGATGCAATTCCATTAAAAATTTAATCATCTGCATTATTGCAATTAAATAACAATAAAATTGAGTCTGAGGCTAGATCTCAATAAGAAACCGGTCCTTTTTATTTGCTTTCTTTCGATTCCTCTTTCAGAATAAGAATTTCTTCTTCATGTTTTGGTTCTTCCTTTCATAATTAATAATTTGAGCTGAAAAAAATAAGTATGAATTGTAATTCAGAATCAATTTCAAAAAAATTAAAAAGAAATTTAATTTCAAGAAAATTTTTTATTTCCATTTTGATTTTACTAGAAAATTTAATTTTGTTGTGTTGACATTTTGTATTTATTTTTTTTCCTAATAAAATTTGATTAAAAAATTTTCAAACAATTTTTATGTAGAAAAATTTTTTGATCGCAGGATTTTTTTGAGAATTTTTTAACAACAAAAATACTATAAATACGAACACAAATTTTTTTACATTAATTGAAGAAAATATTTTGAAAGAAGCGGACGTGCGGTAAATATTTTCTTTTTTTTGCTTAAAAAAAATTTAAAAATTATTTTTACGATTTATTAACGAATAAATCGTGAAAATAAGCATTTTTATTAAAAAAATTTGTAAATTCAAGAGATTTAATCCGCGCTTTTTAGAATTCTTTGAATTTATTAATTTTTTGCTAAAATTTTTTCTCTTTTTCTTAATTTTCTTTGTTTTTTTAAAAAAACATTGAAAATTAGTGTGTAAAATTGTGTAAAGAAAAGAAATATAAAAATAAAAAGAAAAATTTGCATTTTTTATTGTTATATTTCTTTTTTTCTAAAAAATAAAAATTTCTGATTTCTGTACGACGTCCAACACAAATTTTTTTTTCTTAATGTAATGACATTTCTTTACTTACTGCGATTTTTTTTTTTAACTTACTAAAATTTTATTTTTTTGACTAAACTGAAATTTATTTTTTCTGTTTTTTTTTTGACAGAAAATGGACCCTGTGCTTTTGGTAAGTGCTTTGATTTTATTTATCTTTACTTTTTTCTATTATTTTTATAAAATTTTGCGTCAATGCGCGTTTGAGTATCGCTCTGGTGAATACTGTGTTTTTTTATATTTTTTTTATACATTTGTGCGTCGTTTTGTGTTACTATATTGTGAAAGTGTATTTAGTTTATATAGACGTGCGCGTATATTCGATCCGTTAGCTGAGATTGAAAATGGAGATCCAGAGAAGGAATATGTAACAATAGATGACGACTCTCAAGCAACCCGATTGAATATAAGGAACATAATTTTGGAAGAATACGAGCCAATTGTTCCCTGTATCGTACTTTATAAGAACACGTCATTCTATTCGGTCTCCAGCGAGGATTCGAATAGGACTTTCATTTGTACGCCTCGCAGCGATAGTTCGGTATTTTTAACGGCCTGTAGCGACACTGCAAGTAGCGATTGTTCTTCATTCTACACGGCATGTGGCAGTGAGTCAAGTCTTTTGGCAACCACATTTGAAAGGTCGACAGGATATTTGGAGAGGTCAAGAAGCTACTCCAGCTTCTTTTCAAAACCAAAAACCATGACGGACAAGTATGAATGGGGAAGGGAGTTTTTTGACACGGATCGCGCATTTAGCTGGCCAAAATTAATGGCCAGTAAATCGAGCACTTTCAGTGGATAAACGGATGTTTTTTTTTAATATTTTGTATTCGCTTTGTAAATTACGGCTTTAGTTTTTGTTGCTTTGTTATAAAAAAAATTCAAAAAAAGAAATAAAAAAAAATTATTTATGGTAATAATAATAATAAAAAAAATATTTGTGGCCTCCCTCGCGTGCGGGTTGGGGAGGGGTGGTTGGCGTGGGAACTTATTATTATTATTACTGTTTTTTTTTTGTTTTGTTGCTTTACTTATTGTTCCTTTTGCTTCAAAAAAATTTTAAAAAATTTAAAAAAATATTATAAAAAAAATTTAAAAAAAATTATTAAAAAAAATTATTTATGGTAATAATAATAATAAAAAAAATATTTGTGGCCTCCCTCGCGTGCGGGTTGGGGAGGGGTGGTTGGCTTGGGAACTTATTATTATTATTACTGTTTTTTTTTTGTTTTGTTGCTTTACTTATTGTTCCTTTTGCTTCAAAAAAATTTTAAAAAATTTAAAAAAATATTATAAAAAAAATTTAAAAAAAATTATTAAAAAAAATTATTTATGGTAATAATAATAATAAAAAAAATATTTGTGGCCTCCCTCGCGTGCGGGTTGGGGAGGGGTGGTTGGCTTGGGAACTTATTATTATTATTACTGTTTTTTTTTTGTTTTGTTGCTTTACTTATTGTTCCTTTTGCTTCAAAAAAATTTTAAAAAATTTAAAAAAATATTATAAAAAAAATTTAAAAAAAATTATTAAAAAAAATTATTTATGGTAATAATAATAATAAAAAAAATATTTGTGGCCTACCTCGCGTGCGGGTTGGGGAGGGGTGGTTGGCGTGGGAACTTATTATTATTATTACTGTTTTTTTTTTCGCTTTATTGCTTTACTTATTGTTCCTTTTGCTTCAAAAAATTTTAAAAAATTTTAAAAAAAATTATAAAAAAAATTAAAAAAAAATTAAAAAAAATTATTTATGGTAATAATAATAATAAAAAAAATATTTGTGGCCTCCCTCGCGTGCGGGTTGGGGAGGGGTGGTTGGCGTGGGAACTTATTATTATTATTACTGTTTTTTTTTTGTTTTGTTGCTTTACTTATTGTTCCTTTCGCTTAAAAAAAAATTTTAAAAAATTTTAAAAAAAATTATAAAAAAAATTTAAAAAAAATTATTAAAAAAAATTATTTATGGTAATAATAATAATAAAAAAAATATTTGTGGCCTACCTCGCGTGCGGGTTGGGGAGGGGTGGTTGGCGTGGGAACTTATTATTATTATTACTGTTTTTTTTTTCGCTTTATTGCTTTACTTATTGTTCCTTTTGCTTCAAAAAATTTTAAAAAATTTTAAAAAAAATTATAAAAAAAATTAAAAAAAAATTAAAAAAAATTATTTATGGTAATAATAATAATAAAAAAAATATTTGTGGCCTCCCTCGCGTGCGGGTTGGGGAGGGGTGGTTGGCTTGGGAACTTATTATTATTATTACTGTTTTTTTTTTGTTTTGTTGCTTTACTTATTGTTCCTTTTGCTTCAAAAAATTTTAAAAAATTTTAAAAAAAATTATAAAAAAAATTAAAAAAAAATTAAAAAAAATTATTTATGGTAATAATAATAATAAAAAAAATATTTGTGGCCTCCCTCGCGTGCGGGTTGGGGAGGGGTGGTTGGCGTGGGAACTTATTATTATTATTACTGTTTTTTTTTTGTTTTGTTGCTTTACTTATTGTTCCTTTCGCTTAAAAAAAAATTTTAAAAAATTTTAAAAAAAATTATAAAAAAAATTAAAAAAAAATTAAAAAAAATTATTTATGGTAATAATAATAATAAAAAAAATATTTGTGGCCTCCCTCGCGTGCGGGTTGGGGAGGGGTGGTTGGCGTGGGAACTTATTATTATTATTACTGTTTTTTTTTTTGTTTTGTTGCTTTACTTATTGTTCCTTTTGCTTCAAAAAAATTTTAAAAAATTTTAAAAAAATATTATAAAAAAAATTTAAAAAAAATTATTAAAAAAAATTATTTATGGTAATAATAATAATAAAAAAAATATTTGTGGCCTCCCTCGCGTGCGGGTTGGGGAGGGGTGGTTGGCGTGGGAACTTATTATTATTATTACTGTTTTTTTTTTCGCTTTATTGCTTTACTTATTGTTCCTTTTGCTTCAAAAAATTTTAAAAAATTTTAAAAAAAATTATAAAAAAAATTAAAAAAAAATTAAAAAAAATTATTTATGGTAATAATAATAATAAAAAAAATATTTGTGGCCTCCCTCGCGTGCGGGTTGGGGAGGGGTGGTTGGCGTGGGAACTTATTATTATTATTACTGTTTTTTTTTTCGCTTTATTGCTTTACTTATTGTTCCTTTTGCTTCAAAAAATTTTAAAAAATTTTAAAAAAAATTATAAAAAAAATTAAAAAAAAATTAAAAAAAATTATTTATGGTAATAATAATAATAAAAAAAATATTTGTGGCTTCCCTCGCGTGCGGGTTGGGGAGGGGTGGTTGGCGTGGGAACTTATTATTATTATTACTGTTTTTTTTTTCGCTTTATTGCTTTACTTATTGTTCCTTTTGCTTCAAAAAATTTTAAAAAATTTTAAAAAAAATTATAAAAAAAATTAAAAAAAAATTAAAAAAAATTATTTATGGTAATAATAATAATAAAAAAAATATTTGTGGCCTCCCTCGCGTGCGGGTTGGGGAGGGGTGGTTGGCGTGGGAACTTTTTATTATTATTACTGTTTTTTTTTTGTTTTGTTGCTTTACTTATTGTTCCTTTCGCTTCAAAAAAAATTTTAAAAAATTTAAAAAAATATTATAAAAAAAATTTAAAAAAAATTATTAAAAAAAATTATTTATGGTAATAATAATAATAAAAAAAATATTTGTGGCCTCCCTCGCGTGCGGGTTGGGGAGGGGTGGTTGGCGTGGGAACTTGTTATTATTATTACTGTTTTTTTCGAGTCATATTTTGAATCTTCTTCTCCAAAAAAATTGCTGAAGAAAATTTGAAATTTTGCAAACTGGTTAACAAAAAATGTGCTTATTTTCAAAATCATGGATTTCTTTGATTGCGTTTTAGTTTGCTTTGTTCCAATTAAATTTAGTGGAAAAAACATTTTTTCGAAAATAAAAAAAATATTTATAAGTTATTTAAAATTCGAAATGAATTTATTGTTTCAGTTACGTACAAGTTTCATGTAGCCATAGTTATTAAATAAAATTTTGCGCCAGACATGAATTTTTTCTTAAACTTTATTAATAACATTATTTTTGAAATATCTTAGATATTACGAACTAGCAAGTATGTATATTGGTGGAAGTTATATTTTTAAGGAATATACCCTGTTGGTTCTGAAGATTTTCAATTGTTTTTATATTTTCATTAAAATTTTGTGTATTTTTGCATAATTTTAGACAGCACACTTTAATAATGTAACAATAAACAATTTTTTAACTCTTCAATTTTTTAAATCTTCTTTAAACCTTTCAAATTGGATACTTAATGTGAGTGGCAATGTATTGGTAACCAACCATTAAGTACAAAATATGTAAAATTTTGTTTATTATAAACATTATACGTACATACTTTCACATTTTATACACACATATATACATACATGTCTTGAAATTCTATACTGTAAACCAATTATTGAATTTATTCAAATTT
Source organism: Condylostylus longicornis (assembly GCF_029603195.1). Taxonomy (NCBI): domain Eukaryota; kingdom Metazoa; phylum Arthropoda; class Insecta; order Diptera; family Dolichopodidae; genus Condylostylus; species Condylostylus longicornis. The sequence goes on from NW_026577982.1 coordinate 7,612,595, forward strand.
ATTCTTTTTGCACACTCGTCAAAATCAAATTTCACAGAAGGAAAAAAAAAATATTCTGTGTAATTACATTAAGCTTCAAATATAATATTTTCTTTCTTTTAAAAAAAAAAAATCAAAATCCAAGAAAAACTTAATTTTCATTTAAAAAATTTTCCAAAAATTTGAGATTTACTTTTGCCCTTAATCCCAAATATACTTAAAAATTCACCAAAAAATTTCCCTTTAATATTTCGAATAGAATTCCGGCGCGAAATGATCATTAGACTGAAAAATATTTTTGTATGTGTACAGGTAAGCATTTTGAATAAGGAAAATGAGTAAAAAGGAGGAAAATAATGGTTAACAAAATAATGAATATTCTTTTAGCAAAAGAAAAGATTTCTGAAAAGATAAAATTGGAATCTGAAATGGAATGAATTGGCACAATAGTTTTCAAAAATGAAATTTTCGTTTCATAAAATTGGTTTTAAATATCTTAAATACTAAGATTTCAAATTAAAAATTAGAATTAGAGTGATTTTCTAATAAAGCCAGAATTCTTAAGAAATTTTTCAATAAATCATGACACATTAAAGTTTATTTCTTTCAACTTTCAATCTAGAGTTATGGGCACAGCTTAAACATTCTCTTGATTCTTCTGAAAGTCACTTAGTTGTTTATCATAACAAAAATCTGATGTTTGTATAAACTCTAAAAGAAAAAGAAATTTTAATTATTAAAGAATTTAATGAATGCTTGCAAGCAAATTTCAATATCTTCAATTCCACGTAACACACTCCAAACTGAAACTCCAAAAGTTGTATTATTCAGCCTCTTCCATAATTCTTATGCTAATATTAAGTACATTTTTGAAATATATATAAATTTCGTTTTTGAATATGTATTTTAAGAATATCTGAATCTGCGAAAGTCGTTCATAAAATAACACATTTCATCGCCATGACAATTAAATTAAACCAATTGATTAAGTTAGAGGGAAAACAGAATCCTTATTTTACGATTGAGTTCAAATTTTTCTTTCAAAATAATAGAAGAATTAGGATGCAATTCCATTAAAAATTTAATCATCTGCATTATTGCAATTAAATAACAATAAAATTGAGTCTGAGGCTAGATCTCAATAAGAAACCGGTCCTTTTTATTTGCTTTCTTTCGATTCCTCTTTCAGAATAAGAATTTCTTCTTCATGTTTTGGTTCTTCCTTTCATAATTAATAATTTGAGCTGAAAAAAATAAGTATGAATTGTAATTCAGAATCAATTTCAAAAAAATTAAAAAGAAATTTAATTTCAAGAAAATTTTTTATTTCCATTTTGATTTTACTAGAAAATTTAATTTTGTTGTGTTGACATTTTGTATTTATTTTTTTTCCTAATAAAATTTGATTAAAAAATTTTCAAACAATTTTTATGTAGAAAAATTTTTTGATCGCAGGATTTTTTTGAACAATTTTTTACAACCGAAATACTATAAATACGAACACAAATTTTTTTACATTAATTGAAGAAAATATTTTGAAAGAAGCGGACGTGCGGTAAATATTTTCTTTTTTTTGCTTAAAAAAAATTTAAAAATTATTTTTACGATTTATTAACGAATAAATCGTGAAAATAAGCATTTTTATTAAAAAAATTTGTAAATTCAAGGGACTTAATCCGCGCTTTTTAGAATTCTTTGAATTTATTAATTTTTGGGACAAAATCTTTTCTTTTTTTCTTAATTTTCTTTGTTTTTTAAAAAAACATTGAAAATTAGTGTGTGAAATTGTGCAAAAAAAAGAAATATAAAAATAAAAAAAAAATCTACATTTTTTATTGTTATATTTCTTTTTTTCTAAAAAATAAAATTTTCTAATTTCTATACGACGTCCAAATTTTTTTTTTCTTAATGTAATGACATTTCTTTACTTACTGCGATTTTAATTTTGAACTTACTAAAACTTTATTTTTTTGACTAAACTGAAATTTATTTTTTCTTTTTTTTTTTGACAGACAAAAATGGACACATTCTTGGTAAGTGTTTTGATTTTATTTATCTTTACTTTTTTCTATTATTTTTATAAAATTTTGCGTCAATGCGCGTTTGAGTATCGCTCTGGTGAATACTGTGTTTTTTTATATTTTTTTTATACGTTTGTGCGTCGTTTTGTGTTACTATATTGTGAAATTGTATTTAGTTTATATAGACGTGCGCGTATATTCGATCCGTTAGCTGAGATTGAAAATGGAGATCCAGAGAAGGAATATGTAACAATGGATGACGACTCTCAAGCAACCCGATTGAATATAAGGAACATAATTTTGGAAGAATACGAGCCAATTGTTCCCTGTATCGTACTCTATAAGAACACGTCATTCTATTCGGTCTCCAGCGAGGATTCGAATAGGACTTTTATCTGTACGCCTCGCAGCGATAGTTCGGTATTTTTAACGGCCTGTAGCGACACTGCAAGTAGCGATAGTTCTTCATTCTACACGGCATGTGGCAGTGAGTCAAGTCTTTTGGCAACCACATTTGAAAGGTCGACAGGATATTTGGAGAGGTCAAGAAGTTACTCCAGCTTCTTTTCAAAACCAAAAACCATGACGGACAAGTATGAATGGGGAAGGGAGTTTTTTGACACGGATCGCGCATTTAGCTGGCCAAAATTAATGGCCAGTAAATCGAGCACTTTCAGTGGATAAACGGATGTTTTTTTTTAATATTTTGTATTCGCTTTGTAAATTACGGCTTTAGTTTTTGTTGCTTTGTTATAAAAAAAATTCAAAAAAAGAAATAAAGAAATAATATTATTACTGTTTTTTTTCGCTTTATTGCTTTACTTATTGTTCCTTTTGCTTCAAAAAATTTTAAAAAATTTTAAAAAAAATTATAAAAAAAATTAAAAAAAAATTTAAAAAAATTATTTATGGTAATAATAATAATAAAAAAAAATATTTGAGGCCTCCCTCGCGTGCGGGTTAGGGAGGGGTGGTTGGCGTGGGAACTTATTATTATTATTACTGTTTTTTTTCGCTTTGTTGCTTTACTTATTGTTCCTTTTGCTTCAAAAAAAATTTTAAAAAATTTAAAAAAATATTATAAAAAAAATTTAAAAAAAATTAAAAAAAATTATTTATGGTAATAATAATAATAAAAAAAAATATTTGAGGCCTCCCTCGCGTGCGGGTTAGGGAGGGGTGGTTGGCGTGGGAACTTATTATTATTATTACTGTTTTTTTTTTGTTTTGTTGCTTTACTTATTGTTCCTTTTGCTTCAAAAAAATTTTAAAAAATTTAAAAAAATATTATAAAAAAAATTTAAAAAAAATTATTAAAAAAAATTATTTATGGTAATAATAATAATAAAAAAAATATTTGTGGCCTCCCTCGCGTGCGGGTTGGGGAGGGGTGGTTGGCGTGGGAACTTATTATTATTATTACTGTTTTTTTTTCGCTTTATTGCTTTACTTATTGTTCCTTTTGCTTCAAAAAATTTTAAAAAATTTTAAAAAAAATTATAAAAAAAATTAAAAAAAAATTAAAAAAAATTATTTATGGTAATAATAATAATAAAAAAAATATTTGTGGCCTCCCTCGCGTGCGGGTTGGGGAGGGGTGGTTGGCGTGGGAACTTATTATTATTATTACTGTTTTTTTTTTCGCTTTATTGCTTTACTTATTGTTCCTTTTGCTTCAAAAAATTTTAAAAAATTTTAAAAAAAATTATAAAAAAAATTAAAAAAAAATTAAAAAAAATTATTTATGGTAATAATAATAATAAAAAAAATATTTGTGGCCTCCCTCGCGTGCGGGTTGGGGAGGGGTGGTTGGCGTGGGAACTTATTATTATTATTACTGTTTTTTTTTTGTTTTGTTGCTTTACTTATTGTTCCTTTTGCTTCAAAAAAATTTTAAAAAATTTAAAAAAATATTATAAAAAAAATTTAAAAAAAATTATTAAAAAAAATTATTTATGGTAATAATAATAATAAAAAAAATATTTGTGGCCTCCCTCGCGTGCGGGTTGGGGAGGGGTGGTTGGCGTGGGAACTTATTATTATTATTACTGTTTTTTTTTTGTTTTGTTGCTTTACTTATTGTTCCTTTTGCTTCAAAAAAATTTTAAAAAATTTAAAAAAATATTATAAAAAAAATTTAAAAAAAATTATTAAAAAAAATTATTTATGGTAATAATAATAATAAAAAAAATATTTGTGGCCTCCCTCGCGTGCGGGTTGGGGAGGGGTGGTTGGCGTGGGAACTTATTATTATTATTACTGTTTTTTTTTTGTTTTGTTGCTTTACTTATTGTTCCTTTTGCTTCAAAAAAATTTTAAAAAATTTAAAAAAATATTATAAAAAAAATTTAAAAAAAATTATTAAAAAAAATTATTTATGGTAATAATAATAATAAAAAAAATATTTGTGGCCTCCCTCGCGTGCGGGTTGGGGAGGGGTGGTTGGCGTGGGAACTTATTATTAATATTACTGTTTTTTTTTTTGTTTTGTTGCTTTACTTATTGTTCCTTTTGCTTCAAAAAATTTTAAAAAATTTTAAAAAAAATTATAAAAAAAATTAAAAAAAAATTAAAAAAAATTATTTATGGTAATAATAATAATAAAAAAAATATTTGTGGCCTCCCTCGCGTGCGGGTTGGGGAGGGGTGGTTGGCGTGGGAACTTATTATTATTATTACTGTTTTTTTTTTGTTTTGTTGCTTTACTTATTATTCCTTTTGCTTCAAAAAATTTTAAAAAATTTAAAAAAAAATTATTTATGGTAATAATAATATTAAAAAAAAATTTTGTGGCCTCCTTCGCGTGCGGGTTGGGGAGGGGTGGTTGGCGTGGGAACTTATTATTATTATTACTGTTTTTTTCGAGTCATATTTTGAGTCTTCTTCTCCAAAAAAATTGCTGAAGAAAATTTGAAATTTTGCAAACTGGTTAACAAAAAATGTGCTTATTTTCAAAATCATGGATTTCTTTGATTGCGTTTTGGTTTTCTTTGTTCCAATTAAATTTATTGGAAAAAACATTTTTTCGAAAATAAAAAAAATATTTATAAGTTATTTAAAATTCGAAACGAATTTATTGTTTCAGTTACGTACAAGTTTCATGTAGCCATAGTTATTAAATAAAATTTTGCGCCAGACATGAATTTTTTCTTAAACTTTATTAATAACATTATTTTTGAAATATCTTAGATATTACGAACTAGCAAGTATGTATATTGGTGGAAGTTATATTTTTAAGGAATATACCCTGTTGGTTCTGAAGATTTTCAATTGTTTTTATATTTTCATTAAAATTTTGTGTATTTTTGCATAATTTTAGACAGCACACTTTAATAATGTAACAATAAACAATTTTTTAACTCTTCAATTTTTTAAATCTTCTTTAAACCTTTCAAATTGGATACTTAATGTGAGTGGCAATGTATTGGTAACCAACCATTAAGTACAAAATATGTAAAATTTTGTTTATTATAAACATTATACGTACATACTTTCACATTTTATACACACATATATACATACATGTCTTGAAATTCTATACTGTAAACCAATTATTGAATTTATTCAAATTTATTCTTTTTGCACACTCGTCAAAATCAAATTTCACAGAAGGAAAAAAAAAATATTTATTCTGTGTAATTACATTAAGCTTCAAATATAATATTTTCTTTCTTTTTAAAAAAAAAAAATCAAAATCCAAGAAAAACTTAACTTTCATTTAAAAAATTTTCCAAAAATTTGAAATTTGCTTTTGCCCTTAATCACAAATATACTTAAAAATTCACCAAAACATTTCCCTTTAATATTTCGAATAGAATTCCGGCGCGAAATGATCATTAGACTGAAAAATATTTTTGTATGTGTACAGGTAAGCATTTTGTATAAGGAAAATGAGTAAAAAGGAGGAAAATAATGGTTAACAAAATAATGAATATTCTTTTAGCAAAAGAAAAGATTTCTGAAAAGATAAAATTGGAATCTGAAATGGAATGAATTGGCACAATAGTTTTCAAAAATGAAATTTTCGTTTCATAAAATTGGTTTTAAATATCTTAAATACTAAGATTTCAAATTAAAAATTAGAATTAGAGTGATTTTCTAATAAAGCCAGAATTCTTAAGAAATTTTTCAATAAATCATGACACATTAAAGTTTATTTCTTTCAACTTTCAATCTAGAGTTATGGGCACATCTTAAACATTCTCTTGATTCTTCTGAAAGTCACTTAGTTGTTTATCATAACAAAAATCTGATATTTGTATAAACTCTAAAAGAAAAAGAAATTTTAATTATTAAAGAATTTAATGAATGCTTGCAAGCAAATTTCAATATCTTCAATTCCATGTAACACACTCCAAACTGAAACTCCAAAAGTTGTATTATTCAGCCTCTTCCATAATTCTTATGCTAATATTAAGTACATTTTTGAAATATATATAAATTTCGTTTTTGAATATGTATTTTAAGAATATCTGAATCTGAGAAAGTCGTTCATAAAATAACACATTTCATCGCCATGACAATTAAATTAAACCAATTGATTAAGTTAGAGGGAAAACAGAATCCTTATTTTACGATTGAGTTCAAATTTTTCTCTCAAAATAATAGAAGAATTAGGATGCAATTCCATTAAAAATTTAATCATCTGCATTATTGCAATTAAATAACAATAAAATTGAGTCTGAGGCTAGATCTCAATAAGAAACCGACCGGTCCTTTTTATTTGCTTTCTTTCGATTCCTCTTTCAGAATAAGAATTTCTTCTTCATGTTTTGGTTCTTCCTTTCATAATTAATAATTTGAGCTGAAAAAAATAAGTATGAATTGTAATTCAGAATCAATTTCAAAAAAATTAAAAAGAAATTTAATTTCAAGAAAATTTTTTATTTCCATTTTGATTTTACTAGAAAATTTAATTTTGTTGTGTTGACATTTTGTATTTATTTTTTTTCCTAATAAAATTTGATTAAAAAATTTTCAAAAAATTTTTATGTAGAAAAATTTTTTGATCGCAGGATTTTTTTGAGAATTTTTTAACAACAAAAATACTATAAATACGAACACAAATTTTTTTACATTAATTGAAGAAAATATTTTGAAAGAAGCGGACGTGCGGTAAATATTTTCTTTTTTTTGCTTAAAAAAAATTTAAAAATTATTTTTACGATTTATTAACGAATAAATCGTGAAAATAAGCATTTTTATTAAAAAAATTTGTAAATTCAAGGGATTTAATCCGCGCTTTTTAGAATTCTTTGAATTTATTAATTTTTGGGCTAAAATTTTTTCTCTTTTTCTTAATTTTCTTTGTTTTTTAAAAAAACATTGAAAATTAGTGTGTAAAATTGTGTAAAGAAAAGAAATATAAAAATAAAAAAAAAATCTACATTTTTTATTGTTATATTTCTTTTTTTCTAAAAAATAAAATTTTCTAATTTCTATACGACGTCCAACACAAATTTTTTTTTCTTAATGTAATGACATTTCTTTACTTACTGCGATTTTTTTTTTTAACTTACTAAAATTTTATTTTTTTGACTAAACTGAAATTTATTTTTTCTTTTTTTTTTGACAGACAAAAATGGACACATTCTTGGTAAGTGTTTTGATTTTATTTATCTTTACTTTTTTCTATTATTTTTATAAAATTTTGCGTCAATGCGCGTTTGAGTATCGCTCTGGTGAATACTGTGTTTTTTTATATTTTTTTTATACATTTGTGCGTCGTTTTGTGTTACTATATTGTGAAAGTGTATTTAGTTTATATAGACGTGCGCGTATATTCGATCCGTTAGCTGAGATTGAAAATGGAGATCCAGAGAAGGAATATGTAACAATGGATGACGACTCTCAAGCAACCCGATTGAATATAAGGAACATAATTTTGGAAGAATACGAGCCAATTGTTCCCTGTATCGTACTTTATAAGAACACGTCATTCTGTTCGGTCTCCAGCGAGGATTCGAACAGGACTTTCATCATTACGGCTCGCAGCGATAGTTCGTTATTTTTAACAGCCTGTAGCGACACTGGAAGTAGTGATAGTTCTTCATACTACACGGCATGTGGCAGTGAGTCAAGTCTTTTGGCAACCACATTTCAAAGGTCGACAGGATATTTGGAGAGGTCAAGAAGCTACTCCAGCTTCTTTTCAAAACCAAAAACCATGACGGACAAGTATGAATGGGAAAGGCAGTTTTTTGAAACGGATCGCGCATTTAGCTGGCCAAAACTAATGGCCTATAAATCGAGCACGTTCAGAGGATAAACGGATGTTTTTTTTTTTTAATTTTCTATTCGCTTAATTATATAAAAAATATTATAAAAAAAATTATAAAAAAAATTAAAAAAAAATTAAAAAAAATTATTTATGGTAATAATAATAATAAAAAAAATATTTGTGGCCTCCCTCGCGTGCGGGTTGGGGAGGGGTGGTTGGCGTGGGAACTTATTATTATTATTACTGTTTTTTTTTTGTTTTGTTGCTTTACTTATTGTTCCTTTTGCTTCAAAAAAATTTTAAAAAATTTAAAAAAATATTATAAAAAAAATTTAAAAAAAATTATTAAAAAAAATTATTTATGGTAATAATAATAATAAAAAAAATATTTGTGGCCTCCCTCGCGTGCGGGTTGGGGAGGGGTGGTTGGCGTGGGAACTTATTATTATTATTACTGTTTTTTTTTCGCTTTATTGCTTTACTTATTGTTCCTTTTGCTTCAAAAAATTTTAAAAAATTTTAAAAAAAATTATAAAAAAAATTAAAAAAAAATTAAAAAAAATTATTTATGGTAATAATAATAATAAAAAAAATATTTGTGGCCTCCCTCGCGTGCGGGTTGGGGAGGGGTGGTTGGCGTGGGAACTTATTATTATTATTACTGTTTTTTTTTTGTTTTGTTGCTTTACTTATTATTCCTTTCGCTTCAAAAAAAATTTTAAAAAATTTAAAAAAAATTATAAAAAAAATTTAAAAAAAATTAAAAAAAATTATTTATGGTAATAATAATAATAAAAAAAAATTTTGTGGCCTCCCTCGCGTGCGGGTTGGGGAGGGGTGGTTGGCGTGGGAACTTATTATTAATATTACTGTTTTTTTTTTTGTTTTGTTGCTTTACTTATTATTCCTTTTGCTTCAAAAAATTTTAAAAAATTTAAAAAAAAATTATTTATGGTAATAATAATAATAAAAAAAAATTTTGTGGCCTCCTTCGCGTGCGGGTTGGGGAGGGGTGGTTGGCGTGGGAACTTATTATTATTATTACTGTTTTTTTTTTGTTTTGTTGCTTTACTTATTGTTCCTTTCGCTTAAAAAAAAATTTTAAAAAATTTTAAAAAAAATTATAAAAAAAATTAAAAAAGAATTAAAAAAAATTATTTATGGTAATAATAATAATAAAAAAAATATTTGTGGCCTCCCTCGCGTGCGGGTTGGGGAGGGGTGGTTGGCGTGGGAACTTATTATTATTATTACTGTTTTTTTTTTTGTTTTGTTGCTTTACTTATTATTCCTTTTGCTTCAAAAAATTTTAAAAAATTTAAAAAAAAATTATTTATGGTAATAATAATAATAAAAAAAAATTTTGTGGCCTCCTTCGCGTGCGGGTTGGGGAGGGGTGGTTGGCGTGGGAACTTATTATTATTATTACTGTTTTTTTTTTGTTTTGTTGCTTTACTTATTGTTCCTTTCGCTTAAAAAAAAATTTTAAAAAATTTTAAAAAAAATTATAAAAAAAATTAAAAAAGAATTAAAAAAAATTATTTATGGTAATAATAATAATAAAAAAAAATTTTGTGGCCTCCTTCGCGTGCGGGTTGGGGAGGGGTGGTTGGCGTGGGAACTTATTATTAATATTACTGTTTTTTTTTTGTTTTGTTGCTTTACTTATTGTTCCTTTCGCTTAAAAAAAAATTTTAAAAAATTTTAAAAAAAATTATAAAAAAAATTAAAAAAAAATTAAAAAAAATTATTTATGGTAATAATAATAATAAAAAAAATATTTGTGGCCTCCCTCGCGTGCGGGTTGGGGAGGGGTGGTTGGCGTGGGAACTTATTATTATTATTACTGTTTTTTTTTTGTTTTGTTGCTTTACTTATTGTTCCTTTCGCTTAAAAAAAAATTTTAAAAAATTTTAAAAAAAATTATAAAAAAAATTAAAAAAAAATTAAAAAAAATTATTTATGGTAATAATAATAATAAAAAAAATATTTGTGGCCTCCCTCGCGTGCGGGTTGGGGAGGGGTGGTTGGCGTGGGAACTTATTATTAATATTACTGTTTTTTTTTTTGTTTTGTTGCTTTACTTATTATTCCTTTTGCTTCAAAAAATTTTAAAAAATTTAAAAAAAAATTATTTATGGTAATAATAATAATAAAAAAAAATTTTGTGGCCTCCTTCGCGTGCGGGTTGGGGAGGGGTGGTTGGCGTGGGAACTTATTATTATTATTACTGTTTTTTTCGAGTCATATTTTGAGTCTTCTTCTCCAAAAAAATTGCTGAAGAAAATTTGAAATTTTGCAAACTGGTTAACAAAAAATGTGCTTATTTTCAAAATCATGGATTTCTTTGATTGCGTTTTGGTTTTCTTTGTTCCAATTAAATTTATTGGAAAAAACATTTTTTCGAAAATAAAAAAAATATTTATAAGTTATTTAAAATTCGAAACGAATTTATTGTTTCAGTTACGTACAAGTTTCATGTAGCCATAGTTATTAAATAAAATTTTGCGCCAGACATGAATTTTTTCTTAAACTTTATTAATAACATTATTTTTGAAATATCTTAGATATTACGAACTAGCAAGTATGTATATTGGTGGAAGTTATATTTTTAAGGAATATACCCTGTTGGTTCTGAAGATTTTCAATTGTTTTTATATTTTCATTAAAATTTTGTGTATTTTTGCATAATTTTAGACAGCACACTTTAATAATGTAACAATAAACAATTTTTTAACTCTTCAATTTTTTAAATCTTCTTTAAACCTTTCAAATTGGATACTTAATGTGAGTGGCAATGTATTGGTAACCAACCATTAAGTACAAAATATGTAAAATTTTGTTTATTATAAACATTATACGTACATACTTTCACATTTTATACACACATATATACATACATGTCTTGAAATTCTATACTGTAAACCAATTATTGAATTTATTCAAATTTATTCTTTTTGCACACTCGTCAAAATCAAATTTCACAGAAGGAAAAAAAAAATATTTATTCTGTGTAATTACATTAAGCTTCAAATATAATATTTTCTTTCTTTTTAAAAAAAAAAAATCAAAATCCAAGAAAAACTTAACTTTCATTTAAAAAATTTTCCAAAAATTTGAAATTTGCTTTTGCCCTTAATCACAAATATACTTAAAAATTCACCAAAACATTTCCCTTTAATATTTCGAATAGAATTCCGGCGCGAAATGATCATTAGACTGAAAAATATTTTTGTGTGTGTACAGGTAAGCATTTTGTATAAGGAAAATGAGTAAAAAGGAGGAAAATAATGGTTAACAAAATAATGAATATTCTTTTAGCAAAAGAAAAGATTTCTGAAAAGATAAAATTGGAATCTGAAATGGAATGAATTGGCACAATAGTTTTCAAAAATGAAATTTTCGTTTCATAAAATTGGTTTTAAATATCTTAAATACTAAGATTTCAAATTAAAAATTAGAATTAGAGTGATTTTCTAATAAAGCCAGAATTCTTAAGAAATTTTTCAATAAATCATGACACATTAAAGTTTATTTCTTTCAACTTTCAATCTAGAGTTATGGGCACATCTTAAACATTCTCTTGATTCTTCTGAAAGTCACTTAGTTGTTTATCATAACAAAAATCTGATATTTGTATAAACTCTAAAAGAAAAAGAAATTTTAATTATTAAAGAATTTAATGAATGCTTGCAAGCAAATTTCAATATCTTCAATTCCATGTAACACACTCCAAACTGAAACTCCAAAAGTTGTATTATTCAGCCTCTTCCATAATTCTTATGCTAATATTAAGTACATTTTTGAAATATATATAAATTTCGTTTTTGAATATGTATTTTAAGAATATCTGAATCTGAGAAAGTCGTTCATAAAATAACACATTTCATCGCCATGACAATTAAATTAAACCAATTGATTAAGTTAGAGGGAAAACAGAATCCTTATTTTACGATTGAGTTCAAATTTTTCTCTCAAAATAATAGAAGAATTAGGATGCAATTCCATTAAAAATTTAATCATCTGCATTATTGCAATTAAATAACAATAAAATTGAGTCTGAGGCTAGATCTCAATAAGAAACCGACCGGTCCTTTTTATTTGCTTTCTTTCGATTCCTCTTTCAGAATAAGAATTTCTTCTTCATGTTTTGGTTCTTCCTTTCATAATTAATAATTTGAGCTGAAAAAAATAAGTATGAATTGTAATTCAGAATCAATTTCAAAAAAATTAAAAAGAAATTTAATTTCAAGAAAATTTTTTATTTCCATTTTGATTTTACTAGAAAATTTAATTTTGTTGTGTTGACATTTTGTATTTATTTTTTTTCCTAATAAAATTTGATTAAAAAATTTTCAAAAAATTTTTATGTAGAAAAATTTTTTGATCGCAGGATTTTTTTGAGAATTTTTTAACAACAAAAATACTATAAATACGAACACAAATTTTTTTACATTAATTGAAGAAAATATTTTGAAAGAAGCGGACGTGCGGTAAATATTTTCTTTTTTTTGCTTAAAAAAAATTTAAAAATTATTTTTACGATTTATTAACGAATAAATCGTGAAAATAAGCATTTTTATTAAAAAAATTTGTAAATTCAAGGGATTTAATCCGCGCTTTTTAGAATTCTTTGAATTTATTAATTTTTGGGCTAAAATTTTTTCTCTTTTTCTTAATTTTCTTTGTTTTTTAAAAAAACATTGAAAATTAGTGTGTAAAATTGTGTAAAGAAAAGAAATATAAAAATAAAAAAAAAATCTACATTTTTTATTGTTATATTTCTTTTTTTCTAAAAAATAAAATTTTCTAATTTCTATACGACGTCCAACACAAATTTTTTTTTCTTAATGTAATGACATTTCTTTACTTACTGCGATTTTTTTTTTTAACTTACTAAAATTTTATTTTTTTGACTAAACTGAAATTTATTTTTTCTTTTTTTTTTGACAGACAAAAATGGACACATTCTTGGTAAGTGTTTTGATTTTATTTATCTTTACTTTTTTCTATTATTTTTATAAAATTTTGCGTCAATGCGCGTTTGAGTATCGCTCTGGTGAATACTGTGTTTTTTTATATTTTTTTTATACATTTGTGCGTCGTTTTGTGTTACTATATTGTGAAAGTGTATTTAGTTTATATAGACGTGCGCGTATATTCGATCCGTTAGCTGAGATTGAAAATGGAGATCCAGAGAAGGAATATGTAACAATGGATGACGACTCTCAAGCAACCCGATTGAATATAAGGAACATAATTTTGGAAGAATACGAGCCAATTGTTCCCTGTATCGTACTTTATAAGAACACGTCATTCTGTTCGGTCTCCAGCGAGGATTCGAACAGGACTTTCATCATTACGGCTCGCAGCGATAGTTCGTTATTTTTAACAGCCTGTAGCGACACTGGAAGTAGTGATAGTTCTTCATACTACACGGCATGTGGCAGTGAGTCAAGTCTTTTGGCAACCACATTTCAAAGGTCGACAGGATATTTGGAGAGGTCAAGAAGCTACTCCAGCTTCTTTTCAAAACCAAAAACCATGACGGACAAGTATGAATGGGAAAGGCAGTTTTTTGAAACGGATCGCGCATTTAGCTGGCCAAAACTAATGGCCTATAAATCGAGCACGTTCAGAGGATAAACGGATGTTTTTTTTTTTTAATTTTCTATTCGCTTAATTATATAAAAAATATTATAAAAAAAATTATAAAAAAAATTAAAAAAAAATTAAAAAAAATTATTTATGGTAATAATAATAATAAAAAAAATATTTGTGGCCTCCCTCGCGTGCGGGTTGGGGAGGGGTGGTTGGCGTGGGAACTTATTATTATTATTACTGTTTTTTTTTTGTTTTGTTGCTTTACTTATTGTTCCTTTTGCTTCAAAAAAATTTTAAAAAATTTAAAAAAATATTATAAAAAAAATTTAAAAAAAATTATTAAAAAAAATTATTTATGGTAATAATAATAATAAAAAAAAATTTTGTGGCCTCCCTCGCGTGCGGGTTGGGGAGGGGTGGTTGGCGTGGGAACTTATTATTAATATTACTGTTTTTTTTTTTGTTTTGTTGCTTTACTTATTGTTCCTTTTGCTTCAAAAAATTTTAAAAAATTTTAAAAAAAATTATAAAAAAAATTAAAAAAAAATTAAAAAAAATTATTTATGGTAATAATAATAATAAAAAAAATATTTGTGGCCTCCCTCGCGTGCGGGTTGGGGAGGGGTGGTTGGCGTGGGAACTTATTATTATTATTACTGTTTTTTTTTTGTTTTGTTGCTTTACTTATTGTTCCTTTTGCTTCAAAAAAATTTTAAAAAATTTAAAAAAATATTATAAAAAAAATTTAAAAAAAATTATTAAAAAAAATTATTTATGGTAATAATAATAATAAAAAAAATATTTGTGGCCTCCCTCGCGTGCGGGTTGGGGAGGGGTGGTTGGCGTGGGAACTTATTATTATTATTACTGTTTTTTTTTTGTTTTGTTGCTTTACTTATTATTCCTTTCGCTTCAAAAAAAATTTTAAAAAATTTAAAAAAAATTATAAAAAAAATTTAAAAAAAATTAAAAAAAATTATTTATGGTAATAATAATAATAAAAAAAAATTTTGTGGCCTCCCTCGCGTGCGGGTTGGGGAGGGGTGGTTGGCGTGGGAACTTATTATTAATATTACTGTTTTTTTTTTTGTTTTGTTGCTTTACTTATTGTTCCTTTTGCTTCAAAAAATTTTAAAAAATTTTAAAAAAAATTATAAAAAAAATTAAAAAAAAATTAAAAAAAATTATTTATGGTAATAATAATAATAAAAAAAATATTTGTGGCCTCCCTCGCGTGCGGGTTGGGGAGGGGTGGTTGGCGTGGGAACTTATTATTAATATTACTGTTTTTTTTTTTGTTTTGTTGCTTTACTTATTATTCCTTTTGCTTCAAAAAATTTTAAAAAATTTAAAAAAAAATTATTTATGGTAATAATAATAATAAAAAAAAATTTTGTGGCCTCCTTCGCGTGCGGGTTGGGGAGGGGTGGTTGGCGTGGGAACTTATTATTATTATTACTGTTTTTTTTTGTTTTGTTGCTTTACTTATTGTTCCTTTCGCTTAAAAAAAAATTTTAAAAAATTTTAAAAAAAATTATAAAAAAAATTAAAAAAGAATTAAAAAAAATTATTTATGGTAATAATAATAATAAAAAAAAATTTTGTGGCCTCCTTCGCGTGCGGGTTGGGGAGGGGTGGTTGGCGTGGGAACTTATTATTAATATTACTGTTTTTTTTTTGTTTTGTTGCTTTACTTATTGTTCCTTTCGCTTAAAAAAAAATTTTAAAAAATTTTAAAAAAAATTATAAAAAAAATTAAAAAAAAATTAAAAAAAATTATTTATGGTAATAATAATAATAAAAAAAATATTTGTGGCCTCCCTCGCGTGCGGGTTGGGGAGGGGTGGTTGGCGTGGGAACTTATTATTATTATTACTGTTTTTTTTTTGTTTTGTTGCTTTACTTATTGTTCCTTTCGCTTAAAAAAAAATTTTAAAAAATTTTAAAAAAAATTATAAAAAAAATTAAAAAAAAATTAAAAAAAATTATTTATGGTAATAATAATAATAAAAAAAATATTTGTGGCCTCCCTCGCGTGCGGGTTGGGGAGGGGTGGTTGGCGTGGGAACTTATTATTAATATTACTGTTTTTTTTTTTGTTTTGTTGCTTTACTTATTGTTCCTTTCGCTTAAAAAAAAATTTTAAAAAATTTTAAAAAAAATTATAAAAAAAATTAAAAAAAAATTAAAAAAAATTATTTATGGTAATAATAATAATAAAAAAAATATTTGTGGCCTCCCTCGCGTGCGGGTTGGGGAGGGGTGGTTGGCGTGGGAACTTATTATTATTATTACTGTTTTTTTTTTGTTTTGTTGCTTTACTTATTGTTCCTTTCGCTTAAAAAAAAATTTTAAAAAATTTTAAAAAAAATTATAAAAAAAATTAAAAAAAAATTAAAAAAAATTATTTATGGTAATAATAATAATAAAAAAAATATTTGTGGCCTCCCTCGCGTGCGGGTTGGGGAGGGGTGGTTGGCGTGGGAACTTATTATTATTATTACTGTTTTTTTTTTGTTTTGTTGCTTTACTTATTGTTCCTTTTGCTTCAAAAAAATTTTAAAAAATTTAAAAAAATATTATAAAAAAAATTTAAAAAAAATTATTAAAAAAAATTATTTATGGTAATAATAATAATAAAAAAAATATTTGTGGCCTCCCTCGCGTGCGGGTTGGGGAGGGGTGGTTGGCGTGGGAACTTATTATTATTATTACTGTTTTTTTTTTGTTTTGTTGCTTTACTTATTATTCCTTTCGCTTCAAAAAAAATTTTAAAAAATTTAAAAAAAATTATAAAAAAAATTTAAAAAAAATTAAAAAAAATTATTTATGGTAATAATAATAATAAAAAAAAATTTTGTGGCCTCCCTCGCGTGCGGGTTGGGGAGGGGTGGTTGGCGTGGGAACTTATTATTAATATTACTGTTTTTTTTTTTGTTTTGTTGCTTTACTTATTGTTCCTTTTGCTTCAAAAAATTTTAAAAAATTTTAAAAAAAATTATAAAAAAAATTAAAAAAAAATTAAAAAAAATTATTTATGGTAATAATAATAATAAAAAAAATATTTGTGGCCTCCCTCGCGTGCGGGTTGGGGAGGGGTGGTTGGCGTGGGAACTTATTATTAATATTACTGTTTTTTTTTTTGTTTTGTTGCTTTACTTATTATTCCTTTTGCTTCAAAAAATTTTAAAAAATTTAAAAAAAAATTATTTATGGTAATAATAATAATAAAAAAAAATTTTGTGGCCTCCTTCGCGTGCGGGTTGGGGAGGGGTGGTTGGCGTGGGAACTTATTATTATTATTACTGTTTTTTTTTGTTTTGTTGCTTTACTTATTGTTCCTTTCGCTTAAAAAAAAATTTTAAAAAATTTTAAAAAAAATTATAAAAAAAATTAAAAAAGAATTAAAAAAAATTATTTATGGTAATAATAATAATAAAAAAAAATTTTGTGGCCTCCTTCGCGTGCGGGTTGGGGAGGGGTGGTTGGCGTGGGAACTTATTATTAATATTACTGTTTTTTTTTTTGTTTTGTTGCTTTACTTATTGTTCCTTTTGCTTCAAAAAATTTTAAAAAATTTTAAAAAAAATTATAAAAAAAATTAAAAAAAAATTAAAAAAAATTATTTATGGTAATAATAATAATAAAAAAAATATTTGTGGCCTCCCTCGCGTGCGGGTTGGGGAGGGGTGGTTGGCGTGGGAACTTATTATTATTATTACTGTTTTTTTTTTGTTTTGTTGCTTTACTTATTATTCCTTTTGCTTCAAAAAATTTTAAAAAATTTAAAAAAAAATTATTTATGGTAATAATAATATTAAAAAAAAATTTTGTGGCCTCCTTCGCGTGCGGGTTGGGGAGGGGTGGTTGGCGTGGGAACTTATTATTATTATTACTGTTTTTTTCGAGTCATATTTTGAGTCTTCTTCTCCAAAAAAATTGCTGAAGAAAATTTGAAATTTTGCAAACTGGTTAACAAAAAATGTGCTTATTTTCAAAATCATGGATTTCTTTGATTGCGTTTTGGTTTTCTTTGTTCCAATTAAATTTATTGGAAAAAACATTTTTTCGAAAATAAAAAAAATATTTATAAGTTATTTAAAATTCGAAACGAATTTATTGTTTCAGTTACGTACAAGTTTCATGTAGCCATAGTTATTAAATAAAATTTTGCGCCAGACATGAATTTTTTCTTAAACTTTATTAATAACATTATTTTTGAAATATCTTAGATATTACGAACTAGCAAGTATGTATATTGGTGGAAGTTATATTTTTAAGGAATATACCCTGTTGGTTCTGAAGATTTTCAATTGTTTTTATATTTTCATTAAAATTTTGTGTATTTTTGCATAATTTTAGACAGCACACTTTAATAATGTAACAATAAACAATTTTTTAACTCTTCAATTTTTTAAATCTTCTTTAAACCTTTCAAATTGGATACTTAATGTGAGTGGCAATGTATTGGTAACCAACCATTAAGTACAAAATATGTAAAATTTTGTTTATTATAAACATTATACGTACATACTTTCACATTTTATACACACATATATACATACATGTCTTGAAATTCTATACTGTAAACCAATTATTGAATTTATTCAAATTTATTCTTTTTGCACACTCGTCAAAATCAAATTTCACAGAAGGAAAAAAAAAATATTTATTCTGTGTAATTACATTAAGCTTCAAATATAATATTTTCTTTCTTTTTAAAAAAAAAAAATCAAAATCCAAGAAAAACTTAACTTTCATTTAAAAAATTTTCCAAAAATTTGAAATTTGCTTTTGCCCTTAATCACAAATATACTTAAAAATTCACCAAAACATTTCCCTTTAATATTTCGAATAGAATTCCGGCGCGAAATGATCATTAGACTGAAAAATATTTTTGTATGTGTACAGGTAAGCATTTTGTATAAGGAAAATGAGTAAAAAGGAGGAAAATAATGGTTAACAAAATAATGAATATTCTTTTAGCAAAAGAAAAGATTTCTGAAAAGATAAAATTGGAATCTGAAATGGAATGAATTGGCACAATAGTTTTCAAAAATGAAATTTTCGTTTCATAAAATTGGTTTTAAATATCTTAAATACTAAGATTTCAAATTAAAAATTAGAATTAGAGTGATTTTCTAATAAAGCCAGAATTCTTAAGAAATTTTTCAATAAATCATGACACATTAAAGTTTATTTCTTTCAACTTTCAATCTAGAGTTATGGGCACAGCTTAAACATTCTCTTGATTCTTCTGAAAGTCACTTAGTTGTTTATCATAACAAAAATCTGATGTTTGTATAAACTCTAAAAGAAAAAGAAATTTTAATTATTAAAGAATTTAATGAATGCTTGCAAGCAAATTTCAATATCTTCAATTCCACGTAACACACTCCAAACTGAAACTCCAAAAGTTGTATTATTCAGCCTCTTCCATAATTCTTATGCTAATATTAAGTACATTTTTGAAATATATATAAATTTCGTTTTTGAATATGTATTTTAAGAATATCTGAATCTGCGAAAGTCGTTCATAAAATAACACATTTCATCGCCATGACAATTAAATTAAACCAATTGATTAAGTTAGAGGGAAAACAGAATCCTTATTTTACGATTGAGTTCAAATTTTTCTTTCAAAATAATAGAAGAATTAGGATGCAATTCCATTAAAAATTTAATCATCTGCATTATTGCAATTAAATAACAATAAAATTGAGTCTGAGGCTAGATCTCAATAAGAAACCGGTCCTTTTTATTTGCTTTCTTTCGATTCCTCTTTCAGAATAAGAATTTCTTCTTCATGTTTTGGTTCTTCCTTTCATAATTAATAATTTGAGCTGAAAAAAATAAGTATGAATTGTAATTCAGAATCAATTTCAAAAAAATTAAAAAGAAATTTAATTTCAAGAAAATTTTTTATTTCCATTTTGATTTTACTAGAAAATTTAATTTTGTTGTGTTGACATTTTGTATTTATTTTTTTTCCTAATAAAATTTGATTAAAAAATTTTCAAAAAATTTTTATGTAGAAAAATTTTTTGATCGCAGGATTTTTTTGAGAATTTTTTAACAACAAAAATACTATAAATACGAACACAAATTTTTTTACATTAATTGAAGAAAATATTTTGAAAGAAGCGGACGTGCGGTAAATATTTTCTTTTTTTTGCTTAAAAAAAATTTAAAAATTATTTTTACGATTTATTAACGAATAAATCGTGAAAATAAGCATTTTTATTAAAAAAATTTGTAAATTCAAGGGATTTAATCCGCGCTTTTTAGAATTCTTTGAATTTATTAATTTTTGGGCTAAAATTTTTTCTCTTTTTCTTAATTTTCTTTGTTTTTTAAAAAAACATTGAAAATTAGTGTGTAAAATTGTGTAAAGAAAAGAAATATAAAAATAAAAAAAAAATCTACATTTTTTATTGTTATATTTCTTTTTTTCTAAAAAATAAAATTTTCTAATTTCTATACGACGTCCAACACAAATTTTTTTTTCTTAATGTAATGACATTTCTTTACTTACTGCGATTTTTTTTTTTAACTTACTAAAATTTTATTTTTTTGACTAAACTGAAATTTATTTTTTCTTTTTTTTTTGACAGACAAAAATGGACACATTCTTGGTAAGTGTTTTGATTTTATTTATCTTTACTTTTTTCTATTATTTTTATAAAATTTTGCGTCAATGCGCGTTTGAGTATCGCTCTGGTGAATACTGTGTTTTTTTATATTTTTTTTATACATTTGTGCGTCGTTTTGTGTTACTATATTGTGAAAGTGTATTTAGTTTATATAGACGTGCGCGTATATTCGATCCGTTAGCTGAGATTGAAAATGGAGATCCAGAGAAGGAATATGTAACAATGGATGACGACTCTCAAGCAACCCGATTGAATATAAGGAACATAATTTTGGAAGAATACGAGCCAATTGTTCCCTGTATCGTACTTTATAAGAACACGTCATTCTGTTCGGTCTCCAGCGAGGATTCGAACAGGACTTTCATCATTACGGCTCGCAGCGATAGTTCGTTATTTTTAACAGCCTGTAGCGACACTGGAAGTAGTGATAGTTCTTCATACTACACGGCATGTGGCAGTGAGTCAAGTCTTTTGGCAACCACATTTCAAAGGTCGACAGGATATTTGGAGAGGTCAAGAAGCTACTCCAGCTTCTT
Organism: Condylostylus longicornis; assembly: GCF_029603195.1. Taxonomy (NCBI): domain Eukaryota; kingdom Metazoa; phylum Arthropoda; class Insecta; order Diptera; family Dolichopodidae; genus Condylostylus; species Condylostylus longicornis. Next base: position 7,633,608 of record NW_026577982.1, read on the forward strand.
TTCAAAACCAAAAACCATGACGGACAAGTATGAATGGGAAAGGCAGTTTTTTGAAACGGATCGCGCATTTAGCTGGCCAAAACTAATGGCCTATAAATCGAGCACGTTCAGAGGATAAACGGATGTTTTTTTTTTTTAATTTTCTATTCGCTTTTTAAATTACGGCTTTAGTTTTTGTTGCTTTGTTATAAAAAAAATTAAAAAAAAAAAATATAAAAAAGAATTAAAAAAAATTATTTATGGTAATAATAATAATAAAAAAAAATTTTGTGGCCTCCCTCGCGTGCGGGTTGGGGAGGGGTGGTTGAAGTGGGAACTTATTATTATTATTACTGTTTTTTTTTTGTTTTGTTGCTTTACTTATTGTTCCTTTTGCTTCAAAAAATTTTAAAAAATTTTAAAAAAAATTATAAAAAAAATTAAAAAAAAATTAAAAAAAATTATTTATGGTAATAATAATAATAAAAAAAAATTTTGTGGCCTCCCTCGCGTGCGGGTTGGGGAGGGGTGGTTGGCGTGGGAACTTATTATTAATATTACTGTTTTTTTTTTTGTTTTGTTTTGTTGCTTTACTTATTGTTCCTTTTGCTTCAAAAAATTTTAAAAAATTTAAAAAAAAATTATTTATGGTAATAATAATAATAAAAAAAATTTTGTGGCCTCCCTCGCGTGCGGGTTGGGGAGGGGTGGTTGGCCGTGGGAACTTATTATTATTATTACTGTTTTTTTTTTGTTTTGTTGCTTTACTTATTATTCCTTTTGCTTCAAAAAATTTTAAAAAATTTAAAAAAAAATTATTTATGGTAATAATAATAATAAAAAAAAATTTTGTGGCCTCCCTCGCGTGCGGGTTGGGGAGGGGTGGTTGGCGTGGGAACTTATTATTAATATTACTGTTTTTTTTTTTGTTTTGTTGCTTTACTTATTGTTCCTTTTGCTTCAAAAAATTTTAAAAAATTTAAAAAAAAATTATTTATGGTAATAATAATAATAAAAAAAAATTTTGTGGCCTCCCTCGCGTGCGGGTTGGGAGGGGTGGTTGGCGTGGGAACTTATTATTATTATTACTGTTTTTTTTTTGTTTTGTTGCTTTACTTATTATTCCTTTCGCTTCAAAAAAAATTTTAAAAAATTTAAAAAAAATTATAAAAAAAATTTAAAAAAAATTAAAAAAAATTATTTATGGTAATAATAATAATAAAAAAAATATTTGTGACCTCCCTCGCGTGCGGGTTGGGGAGGGGTGGTTGGCGTGGGAACTTATTATTAATATTACTGTTTTTTTTTTTGTTTTGTTGCTTTACTTATTGTTCCTTTTGCTTCAAAAAATTTTAAAAAATTTAAAAAAAAATTATTTATGGTAATAATAATAATAAAAAAAATTTTTGTGGCCTCCCTCGCGTGCGGGTTGGGGAGGGGTGGTTGGCGTGGGAACTTATTATTATTATTACTGTTTTTTTTTGTTTTGTTGCTTTACTTATTGTTCCTTTTGCTTCAAAAAATTTTAAAAAATTTAAAAAAAAATTATAAAAAAAATTAAAAAAAAATTAAAAAAAATTATTTATGGTAATAATAATAATAAAAAAAATATTTGTGGCCTCCCTCGCGTGCGGGTTGGGGAGGGGTGGTTGAAGTGGGAACTTATTATTAATATTACTGTTTTTTTTTTTGTTTTGTTGCTTTACTTATTGTTCCTTTTGCTTCAAAAAATTTTAAAAAATTTAAAAAAAAATTATTTATGGTAATAATAATAATAAAAAAAATTTTTGTGGCCTCCCTCGCGTGCGGGTTGGGGAGGGGTGGTTGGCGTGGGAACTTATTATTATTATTACTGTTTTTTTTTGTTTTGTTGCTTTACTTATTGTTCCTTTTGCTTCAAAAAATTTTAAAAAATTTAAAAAAAAATTATAAAAAAAATTAAAAAAAAATTAAAAAAAATTATTTATGGTAATAATAATAATAAAAAAAATATTTGTGACCTCCCTCGCGTGCGGGTTGGGGAGGGGTGGTTGGCGTGGGAACTTATTATTAATATTACTGTTTTTTTTTTTGTTTTGTTGCTTTACTTATTGTTCCTTTTGCTTCAAAAAATTTTAAAAAATTTAAAAAAAAATTATTTATGGTAATAATAATAATAAAAAAAATTTTTGTGGCCTCCCTCGCGTGCGGGTTGGGGAGGGGTGGTTGGCGTGGGAACTTATTATTATTATTACTGTTTTTTTTTTTTGTTTTGTTGCTTTACTTATTGTTCCTTTTGCTTCAAAAAATTTTAAAAAATTTAAAAAAAAATTATTTATGGTAATAATAATAATAAAAAAAATTTTTGTGGCCTCCCTCGCGTGCGGGTTGGGGAGGGGTGGTTGAAGTGGGAACTTATTATTATTATTACTGTTTTTTTTTTGTTTTGTTGCTTTACTTATTGTTCCTTTTGCTTCAAAAAATTTTAAAAAATTTTAAAAAAAATTATAAAAAAAATTAAAAAAAAATTAAAAAAAATTATTTATGGTAATAATAATAATAAAAAAAATATTTGTGACCTCCCTCGCGTGCGGGTTGGGGAGGGGTGGTTGGCGTGGGAACTTATTATTAATATTACTGTTTTTTTTTTTGTTTTGTTGCTTTACTTATTGTTCCTTTTGCTTCAAAAAATTTTAAAAAATTTAAAAAAAAATTATTTATGGTAATAATAATAATAAAAAAAATTTTTGTGGCCTCCCTCGCGTGCGGGTTGGGGAGGGGTGGTTGGCGTGGGAACTTATTATTAATATTACTGTTTTTTTTTTTGTTTTGTTGCTATACTTATTGTTCCTTTTGCTTCAAAAAATTTTAAAAAATTTAAAAAAAAATTATTTATGGTAATAATAATAATAAAAAAAATTTTTGTGGCCTCCCTCGCGTGCGGGTTGGGGAGGGGTGGTTGAAGTGGGAACTTATTATTATTATTACTGTTTTTTTTTTGTTTTGTTGCTTTACTTATTGTTCCTTTTGCTTCAAAAAATTTTAAAAAATTTTAAAAAAAATTATAAAAAAAATTAAAAAAAAATTAAAAAAAATTATTTATGGTAATAATAATAATAAAAAAAATATTTGTGACCTCCCTCGCGTGCGGGTTGGGGAGGGGTGGTTGGCGTGGGAACTTATTATTAATATTACTGTTTTTTTTTTTGTTTTGTTGCTTTACTTATTGTTCCTTTTGCTTCAAAAAATTTTAAAAATTTTAAAAAAAAATTATTTATGGTAATAATAATAATAAAAAAAATTTTTGTGGCCTCCCTCGCGTGCGGGTTGGGGAGGGGTGGTTGGCGTGGGAACTTATTATTATTATTACTGTTTTTTTTTTGTTTTGTTGCTTTACTTATTATTCCTTTTGCTTCAAAAAATTTTAAAAAATTTAAAAAAAAATTATTTATGGTAATAATAATAATAAAAAAAAATTTTGTGGCCTCCCTCGCGTGCGGGTTGGGGAGGGGTGGTTGGCGTGGGAACTTATTATTATTATTACTGTTTTTTTTTTGTTTTGTTGCTTTACTTATTATTCCTTTTGATTCAAAAAATTTTAAAAAATTTAAAAAAAAATTATTTATGGTAATAATAATAATAAAAAAAAATTTTGTGGCCTCCTTCGCGTGCGGGTTGGGGAGGGGTGGTTGGCGTGGGAACTTATTATTATTATTACTGTTTTTTTTTTGTTTTGTTGCTTTACTTATTATTCCTTTCGCTTCAAAAAAAATTTTAAAAAATTTTAAAAAAATTATAAAAAAAATTTAAAAAAAATTAAAAAAAATTATTTATGGTAATAATAATAATAAAAAAAAATTTTGTGGCCTCCCTCGCGTGCGGGTTGGGGAGGGGTGGTTGAAGTGGGAACTTATTATTATTATTACTGTTTTTTTTTGTTTTGTTGCTTTACTTATTGTTCCTTTTGCTTCAAAAAATTTTAAAAAATTTAAAAAAAAATTATTTATGGTAATAATAATAATAAAAAAAAATTTTGTGGCCTCCCTCGCGTGCGGGTTGGGGAGGGGTGGTTGGCGTGGGAACTTATTATTAATATTACTGTTTTTTTTTTTGTTTTGTTGCTTTACTTATTGTTCCTTTTGCTTCAAAAAATTTTAAAAAATTTAAAAAAAAATTATTTATGGTAATAATAATAATAAAAAAAATTTTTGTGGCCTCCCTCGCGTGCGGGTTGGGGAGGGGTGGTTGGCGTGGGAACTTATTATTATTATTACTGTTTTTTTTTGTTTTGTTGCTTTACTTATTGTTCCTTTTGCTTCAAAAAATTTTAAAAAATTTAAAAAAAAATTATTTATGGTAATAATAATAATAAAAAAAAATTTTGTGGCCTCCCTCGCGTGCGGGTTGGGGAGGGGTGGTTGGCGTGGGAACTTATTATTAATATTACTGTTTTTTTTTTTGTTTTGTTGCTTTACTTATTGTTCCTTTTGCTTCAAAAAATTTTAAAAAATTTAAAAAAAAATTATTTATGGTAATAATAATAATAAAAAAAATTTTTGTGGCCTCCCTCGCGTGCGGGTTGGGGAGGGGTGGTTGGCGTGGGAACTTATTATTATTATTACTGTTTTTTTTTGTTTTGTTGCTTTACTTATTGTTCCTTTTGCTTCAAAAAATTTTAAAAAATTTAAAAAAAAATTATTTATGGTAATAATAATAATAAAAAAAAATTTTGTGGCCTCCCTCGCGTGCGGGTTGGGGAGGGGTGGTTGGCGTGGGAACTTATTATTAATATTACTGTTTTTTTTTTTGTTTTGTTGCTTTACTTATTGTTCCTTTTGCTTCAAAAAATTTTAAAAAATTTAAAAAAAAATTATTTATGGTAATAATAATAATAAAAAAAAATTTTGTGACCTCCCTCGCGTGCGGGTTGGGGAGGGGTGGTTGGCGTGGGAACTTATTATTATTATTACTGTTTTTTTTTTGTTTTGTTGCTTTACTTATTATTCCTTTTGCTTCAAAAAATTTTAAAAAATTAAAAAAAAAATTATTTATGGTAATAATAATAATAAAAAAAAATTTTGTGGCCTCCCTCGCGTGCGGGTTGGGGAGGGGTGGTTGGCGTGGGAACTTATTATTATTATTACTGTTTTTTTTTTGTTTTGTTGCTTTACTTATTATTCCTTTTGCTTCAAAAAATTTTAAAAAATTTAAAAAAAAATTATTTATGGTAATAATATTAATAAAAAAAAATTTTGTGGCCTCCTTCGCGTGCGGGTTGGGGAGGGGTGGTTGGCGTGGGAACTTATTATTATTATTACTGTTTTTTTTTTGTTTTGTTGCTTTACTTATTATTCCTTTTGCTTCAAAAAATTTTAAAAAATTTAAAAAAAAATTATTTATGGTAATAATAATAATAAAAAAAAATTTTGTGGCCTCCTTCGCGTGCGGGTTGGGGAGGGGTGGTTGGCGTGGGAACTTATTATTATTATTACTGTTTTTTTTTTTTGTTTTGTTGCTTTACTTATTGTTCCTTTTGCTTCTAAAAAAAATTTTAAAAAATTAAAAAAAAATTATAAAAAAAAATTTTAAAAAATTAAAAAAAAAATTATTTATGGTAATAATAATAATAAAAAAAAATTTTGTGGCCTCCCTCGCGTGCGGGTTGGGGAGGGGTGGTTGGCGTGGGAACTTATTATTATTATTACTGTTTTTTTTTTTTGTTTTGTTGCTTTACTTATTGTTCCTTTTGCTTCTAAAAAAAATTTTAAAAAATTAAAAAAAAATTATAAAAAAAAATTTTAAAAAATTAAAAAAAAAATTATTTATGGTAATAATAATAATAAAAAAAAATTTTGTGGCCTCCCTCGCGTGCGGGTTGGGGAGGGGTGGTTGGCGTGGGAACTTATTATTATTATTACTGTTTTTTTTTTGTTTTGTTGCTTTACTTATTATTCCTTTTGCTTCAAAAAATTTTAAAAAATTTAAAAAAAAATTATTTATGGTAATAATAATAATAAAAAAAAATTTTGTGGCCTCCCTCGCGTGCGGGTTGGGGAGGGGTGGTTGGCGTGGAAACTTATTATTATTATTACTGTTTTTTTTTGTTTTGTTGCTTTACTTATTATTCCTTTTGCTTCAAAAAATTTTAAAAAATTTAAAAAAAAATTATTTATGGTAATAATAATAATAAAAAAAAATTTTGTGGCCTCCCTCGCGTGCGGGTTGGGGAGGGGTGGTTGGCGTGGAAACTTATTATTATTATTACTGTTTTTTTTTGTTTTGTTGCTTTACTTATTATTCCTTTTGCTTCAAAAAATTTTAAAAAATTTAAAAAAAAATTATTTATGGTAATAATAATAATAAAAAAAAATTTTGTGGCCTCCCTCGCGTGCGGGTTGGGGAGGGGTGGTTGGCGTGGGAACTTATTATTATTATTACTGTTTTTTTTTTTGTTTTGTTGCTTTACTTATTATTCCTTTTGCTTCAAAAAATTTTAAAAAATTTAAAAAAAAATTATTTATGGTAATAATAATAATAAAAAAAAATTTTGTGGCCTCCCTCGCGTGCGGGTTGGGGAGGGGTGGTTGGCGTGGGAACTTATTATTATTATTACTGTTTTTTTTTTGTTTTGTTGCTTTACTTATTATTCCTTTTGCTTCAAAAAATTTTAAAAAATTTAAAAAAAAATTATTTATGGTAATAATAATAATAAAAAAAAATTTTGTGGCCTCCCTCGCGTGCGGGTTGGGGAGGGGTGGTTGGCGTGGGAACTTATTATTATTATTACTGTTTTTTTTTTTGTTTTGTTGCTTTACTTATTATTCCTTTTGCTTCAAAAAATTTTAAAAAATTTAAAAAAAAATTATTTATGGTAATAATAATAATAAAAAAAAATTTTGTTGCCTCCTTCGCGTGCGGGTTGGGGAGGGGTGGTTGGCGTGGGAACTTATTATTATTATTACTGTTTTTTTTTTGTTTTGTTGCTTTACTTATTATTCCTTTTGATTCAAAAAATTTTAAAAAATTTAAAAAAAAATTATTTATGGTAATAATAATAATAAAAAAAAATTTTGTGGCCTCCCTCGCGTGCGGGTTGGGGAGGGGTGGTTGGCGTGGGAACTTATTATTATTATTACTGTTTTTTTTTTTGTTTTGTTGCTTTACTTATTATTCCTTTTGCTTCAAAAAATTTTAAAAAATTTAAAAAAAAATTATTTATGGTAATAATAATAATAAAAAAAAATTTTGTGGCCTCCTTCGCGTGCGGGTTGGGGAGGGGTGGTTGGCGTGGGAACTTATTATTATTATTACTGTTTTTTTTTTTTGTTTTGTTGCTTTACTTATTGTTCCTTTTGCTTCTAAAAAAAATTTTAAAAAATTAAAAAAAAATTATAAAAAAAAATTTTAAAAAATTAAAAAAAAAATTATTTATGGTAATAATAATAATAAAAAAAAATTTTGTGGCCTCCCTCGCGTGCGGGTTGGGGAGGGGTGGTTGGCGTGGGAACTTATTATTATTATTACTGTTTTTTTTTTGTTTTGTTGCTTTACTTATTATTCCTTTTGCTTCAAAAAATTTTAAAAAATTTAAAAAAAAATTATTTATGGTAATAATAATAATAAAAAAAAATTTTGTGGCCTCCCTCGCGTGCGGGTTGGGGAGGGGTGGTTGGCGTGGAAACTTATTATTATTATTACTGTTTTTTTTTTGTTTTGTTGCTTTACTTATTATTCCTTTTGCTTCAAAAAATTTTAAAAAATTTAAAAAAAAATTATTTATGGTAATAATAATAATAAAAAAAAATTTTGTGGCCTCCCTCGCGTGCGGGTTGGGGAGGGGTGGTTGGCGTGGAAACTTATTATTATTATTACTGTTTTTTTTTGTTTTGTTGCTTTACTTATTATTCCTTTTGCTTCAAAAAATTTTAAAAAATTTGAAAAAAAATTATTTATGGTAATAATAATAATAAAAAAAAATTTTGTGGCCTCCTTCGCGTGCGGGTTGGGGAGGGGTGGTTGGCGTGGGAACTTATTATTATTATTACTGTTTTTTTCGAGTCATATTTTGAGTCTTCTTCTCCAAAAAAATTGCTGAAGAAAATTTGAAATTTTGCAAACTGGTTAACAAAAAATGTGCTTATTTTCAAAATCATGGATTTCTTTGATTGCGTTTTGGTTTTCTTTGTTCCAATTAAATTTATTGGAAAAAACATTTTTTCGAAAATAAAAAAAATATTTATAAGTTATTTAAAATTCGAAATGAATTTATTGTTTCAGTTACGTACAAGTTTCATGTAGCCATAGTTATTAAATAAAATTTTGCGCCAGACATGAATTTTTTCTTAAACTTTATTCATAACATTATTTTTGAAATATCTTAGATATTACGAACTAGCAAGTATGTATATTGGTGGAAGTTATATTTTTAAGGAATATACCCTGTTGGTTCTGAAGATTTTCAATTGTTTTTATATTTTCATTAAAATTTTGTGTATTTTTGCATAATTTTAGACAGCACACTTTAATAATGTAACAATAAACAATTTTTTAACTCTTCAATTTTTTAAATCTTCTTTAAACCTTTCAAATTGGATACTTAATGTGAGTGGCAATGTATTGGTAACCAACCATTAAGTACAAAATATGTAAAATTTTGTTTATTATAAACATTATACGTACATACTTTCACATTTTATACACACATATATACATACATGTCTTGAAATTCTATACTGTAAACCAATTATTGAATTTATTCAAATTTATTCTTTTTGCACACTCGTCAAAATCAAATTTCACAGAAGGAAAAAAAAAATATTTATTCTGTGTAATTACATTAAGCTTCAAATATAATATTTTCTTTCTTTTTAAAAAAAAAAAATCAAAATCCAAGAAAAACTTAACTTTCATTTAAAAAATTTTCCAAAAATTTGAGATTTGCTTTTGCCCTTAATCACAAATATACTTAAAAATTCACCAAAAAATTTCCCTTTAATATTTCGAATAGAATTCCGGCGCGAAATGATCATTAGACTGAAAAATATTTTTGTATGTGTACAGGTAAGCATTTTGTATAAGGAAAATGAGTAAAAAGGAGGAAAATAATGGTTAACAAAATAATGAATATTCTTTTAGCAAAAGAAAAGATTTCTGAAAAGATAAAATTGGAATCTGAAATGGAATGAATTGGCACAATAGTTTTCAAAAATGAAATTTTCGTTTCATAACATTGGTTTTAAATATCTTAAATACTAAGATTTCAAATTAAAAATTAGAATTAGAGTGATTTTCTAATAAAGCCAGAATTCTTAAGAAATTTTTCAATAAATCATGACACATTAAAGTTTATTTCTTTCAACTTTCAATCTAGAGTTATGGGCACATCTTAAACATTCTCTTGATTCTTCTGAAAGTCACTTAGTTGTTTATCATAACAAAAATCTGATATTTGTATAAACTCTAAAAGAAAAAGAAATTTTAATTATTAAAGAATTTAATGAATGCTTGCAAGCAAATTTCAATATCTTCAATTCCATGTAACACACTCCAAACTGAAACTCCAAAAGTTGTATTATTCAGCCTCTTCCATAATTCTTATGCTAATATTAAGTACATTTTTGAAATATATATAAATTTCGTTTTTGAATATGTATTTTAAGAATATCTGAATCTGCGAAAGTCGTTCATAAAATAACACATTTCATCGCCATGACAATTAAATTAAACCAATTGATTAAGTTAGAGGGAAAACAGAATCCTTATTTTACGATTGAGTTCAAATTTTTCTCTCAAAATAATAGAAGAATTAGAATGCAATTCCATTAAAAATTTAATCATCTGCATTATTGCAATTAAATAACAATAAAATTGAGTCTGAGGCTAGATCTCAATAAGAAACCGGTCCTTTTTATTTGCTTTCTTTCGATTCCTCTTTCAGAATAAGAATTTCTTCTTCATGTTTTGGTTCTTCCTTTCATAATTAATAATTTGAGCTGAAAAAAATAAGTATGAATTGTAATTCAGAATCAATTTCAAAAAAATTAAAAAGAAATTTAATTTCAAGAAAATTTTTTATTTCCATTTTGATTTTACTAGAAAATTTAATTTTGTTGTGTTGACATTTTGTATTTATTTTTTTTCCTAATAAAATTTGATTAAAAAATTTTCAAAAAATTTTTATGTAGAAAAATTTTTTGATCGCAGGATTTTTTTGAGAATTTTTTAACAACAAAAATACTATAAATACGAACACAAATTTTTTTACATTAATTGAAGAAAATATTTTGAAAGAAGCGGACGTGCGGTAAATATTTTCTTTTTTTTGCTTAAAAAAAATTTAAAAATTATTTTTACGATTTATTAACGAATAAATCGTGAAAATAAACATTTTTATTAAAAAAATTTATAAATTCAAGGGATTTAATCCGCGCTTTTTAGAATTCTTTGAATTTATTAATTTGGGCTAAAATTTTTTCTTTTTTTCTTAATTTTCTTTGTTTTTTAAAAAAACATTGAAAATTAGTGTGTAAAATTGTGTAAAGAAAAGAAATATAAAAATAAAAAAAAAATCTACATTTTTTATTGTTATATTTCTTTTTTTCTAAAAAATAAAATTTTCTAATTTCTATACGACGTCCAACACAAATTTTTTTTTCTTAATGTAATGACATTTCTTTACTTACTGCGATTTTTTTTTTTAACTTACTAAAATTTTATTTTTTTGACTAAACTGAAATTTATTTTTTCTTTTTTTTTTTGACAGACAAAAATGGACACATTCTTGGTAAGTGTTTTGATTTTATTTATCTTTACTTTTTTCTATTATTTTTATAAAATTTTGCGTCAATGCGCGTTTGAGTATCGCTCTGGTGAATACTGTGTTTTTTTATATTTTTTTTATACATTTGTGCGTCGTTTTGTGTTACTATATTGTGAAAGTGTATTTAGTTTATATAGACGTGCGCGTATATTCGATCCGTTAGCTGAGATTGAAAATGGAGATCCAGAGAAGGAATATGTAACAATGGATGACGACTCTCAAGCAACCCGATTGAATATAAGGAACATAATTTTGGAAGAATACGAGCCAATTGTTCCCTGTATCGTACTTTATAAGAACACGTCATTCTATTCGGTCTCCAGCGAGGATTCGAATAGGACTTTCATTTGTACGCCTCGCAGCGATAGTTCGGTATTTTTAACAGCCTGTAGCGACACTGCAAGTAGCGATAGTTCTTCATTCTACACGGCATGTGGCAGTGAGTCAAGTCTTTTGGCAACCACATTTGAAAGGTCGACAGGATATTTGGAGAGGTCAAGAAGCTACTCCAGCTTCTTTTCAAAACCAAAAACCATGACGGACAAGTATGAATGGGAAAGGGAGTTTTTTGAAACGGATCGCGCATTTAGCTGGCCAAAAATAATGGCCTATAAATCGAGCACGTTCAGCGGATAAACGGGCGTTTTTTTTTAAATTTTCTATTCGCTTTTTAAATTACGGCTTTAGTTTTTGTTGCTTTGTTATAAAAAAAATTAAAAAAAAAAATATAAAAAAAAATTAAAAAATTGTAAAAAAAATTATTTATAGCAATAATAATAATAAAAAAAAATTTTGTGGCCTCCCTCGCGTGCGGGTTGGGGAGGGGTGGTTGGCGTGGGAACTTATTATTATTATTACTGTTTTTTTTTTGTTTTGTTGCTTTACTTATTGTTCCTTTTGCTTCAAAAAAAAAATTTTAAAAAATTTAAAAAAAAATTATAAAAAAAATTTAAAAAAAATAAAAAAAATTATTTATGGTAATAATAATAATAAAAAAAAATTTTGTGGCTTCCCTCGCGTGCAGGTTGGGGAGGGGTGGTTGGCGTGGGAACTTATTATTATTATTACTGTTTTTTTTGGTTTGTTGCTTTACTTATTGTTCCTTTTGCTTCAAAAAAAAAATTTTAAAAAATTTAAAAAAAAATTATAAAAAAAATTTAAAAAAAATAAAAAAAATTATTTATGGTAATAATAATAATAAAAAAAATTTTGCGGCCTCCCTCGCGTGCGGGTTGGGGAGGGGTGGTTGGCGTGGGAACTTATTATTATTAATATTACTGTTTTTTTTTTGTTTTGTTGCTTTACTTATTGTTCCTTTTGCTTCAAAAAAAAAATTTTAAAAAATTTAAAAAAAAAATTATAAAAAAAATTTAAAAAAAATAAAAAAAATTATTTATGGTAATAATAATAATAAAAAAAAATTTTGTGGCCTCCCTCGCGTGCGGGTTGGGGAGGGGTGGTTGGCGTGGGAACTTATTATTATTATTACTGTTTTTTTTTTGTTTTGTTGCTTTACTTATTGTTCCTTTTGCTTCAAAAAAAAAAATTTAAAAAATTTAAAAAAAAATTATAAAAAAAATTTAAAAAAAATAAAAAAAATTATTTATGGTAATAATAATAATAAAAAAAAATTTTGTGGCCTCCCTCGCGTGCGGGTTGGGGAGGGGTGGTTGGCGTGGGAACTTATTATTATTATTACTGTTTTTTTTTGTTTTGTTGCTTTACTTATTGTTCCTTTTGCTTCAAAAAAAAATTTTAAAAAATTTAAAAAAAATTATAAAAAAAATTTAAAAAAAATTAAAAAAAATTATTTATGGTAATAATAATAATAAAAAAAAATATTTGAGGCCTCCCTCGCGTGCGGATTGGGGAGGGGTGGTTGGCGTGGGAACTTATTATTATTATTACTGTTTTTTTCGAGTCATATTTTGAGTCTTCTTCTCCAAAAAAATTGCTGAAGAAAATTTGAAATTTTGCAAACTGATCAACAAAAAATGTGCTTATTTTCAAAATCATGGATTTCTTTGATTGCGTTTTGGTTTTCTTTGTTCCAATTAAATTTATTGGAAAAAACATTTTTTCGAAAATAAAAAAAAATATTTATAAGTTATTTAAAATTCGAAATGAATTTATTGTTTCAGTTACGTACAAGTTCCATGTAGCCATAGTTATTAAATAAAATTTTGCGCCAGACATGAATTTTTTCTTAAACTTTATTAATAACATTATTTTTGAAATATCTTAGATATTACGAACTAGCAAGTATGTACAGTCAGTCGCAAAAGTGAGTAAACAGTAAAAAAAATTAATTTCAACTTAAAATTTTTTTGGTTAAATTAGATGAATGATCAATGTGATTTAGAAATAAAGTTTCTTTAATTCATCTACAACAATAAACAAAAACAAGAAATAAGAAAAAAAATTTTTTTTTAGAAATACTAAAAAAAATAACAAAAAGGAAGCAAATTTTCGCCGCAAAAGTAAGTAAACACAATAAAATAATGATATGGGTGCACGGAGAAATTTCGCATGCACATGCAAAGATATTTACCGCAAGGTTTAGAAAACATTTGTTTTTGTTTCTTTTATTAAAATTTCGCACAACATTAGTATTAGAACAATTTATTAGTAAACGCCTTTAGATTAGGTTCGATATTTTTAAAATGAGAACTGAAACCACTATAGAAACCAGAAAAACTATTATTCAGATGCATCAGGACGGCAAATCTCTGAGAGAAATTGCAAAAATAGTTAAAAGGTGTCCTGCTACAATAAAAAAAATTGTGGACAAGTACAAAAATTTTCATGTTCTACAAAATTTCAAACGAATAGGCCGACCAAAAAAATTGACTGAGAGAGAAAAAAGAGAACTGGTAAAAGAAGTTAAGGCTAATCCCAGATCCAGCGCGGTAAAATTAGCTGAAAATATTAGTAGAGAACGCGGAGAAGGTATAAGTGCTGATACAGTTCGCCGCACACTACATGAAAGGGGTCTACATGGTAGGGTTCCCAGAAAAAAACCGTATATCTCAGAAGTCAACAAAATGAAACGAATACAATATGCTAAAAAATACAAAGACAGTGACTTTTCGTTTTGGAAAAAGGTTTTATTCACGGATGAAAGCAAATTTGAAATTTATAGTAATAAAACAAATAATAAAATTTGGAGAGGAAAAAATCAAGAGCTTATAGACAAAAATACGATCAAGACAGTTAAACACGGAAATGGATCAGTAATGGTATGGGGGTGTATGGGAGCATCTGGTGTCGGGAATCTTACTTTTATTGAAAGTAAAAAAGATTATTTGAATATTTTAAAAGAAAATATTCCAGCTAGCATTGAAAAACTTGAATTACCGTGCTCTTGGGTCTTCCAGCAAGACAACGACCCAAAGCACACATCATATTTGGTGCGAGAATGGGTACTATATAACACACCCAAGCGGCTCGAACATCCCCCACAATCACCAGACCTCAATCCCATAGAAAATCTATGGGATTTTTTAGATCGCCAAATTCGCAAGTGAAAAATAAACAGTAAGGAGACCTTAAAAGAAGTTATCAAAGATGAATGGACGAAAATCTCACCTGATATAACTAAAAACTTAATTTGTTCTATGCCAAGAAGAATTAAAGCGGTAATAGAAGCTAAAGGAAGCGCTACTAAGTATTAATAATGTTTAAGAATAAAAAACAATGTTTAATTATAACTTTTGAAATAAGAATTTTTTTTTTGTTTACTTATTTTTGCGGCAAAAATTTAGTTAATTTTTCTTATTTATGTTAATATTTATGAAGTTTTTATTATTTGTTAAATTTTTATTTTTGTATATTTTGTTAAGCATGAATTAAACGAAGTTTATTTCAAAATTACATTGATCTTTCATTGAATTTAACCACAAAAATTTGAAGTTGAACTTAATTTTTTTAGTTGTTTACTCACTTTTGCGACTGGCTGTATATTGGTGGAAGTTATATTTTTAAGGAATATACCCTGTTGGTTCTGAAGATTTTCAATTGTTTTTATATTTTCATTAAAATTTTGTGTATTTTTGCATAATTTTAGACAGCACACTTTAATAATGTAACAATAAACAATTTTTTAACTCTTCAATTTTTTAAATCTTCTTTAAACCTTTCAAATTGGATACTTAATGTGAGTGGCAATGTATTGGTAACCAACCATTAAGTACAAAATATGTAAAATTTTGTTTATTATAAACATTATACGTACATACTTTCACATTTTATACATACATATATACATACATGTCTTGAAATTCTATACTGTAAACCAATTATTGAATTTATTCAAATTCATTTTTTTGCACACTCGTCAAAATCAAATTTCACAGAAGGAAAAACAAAATATTTATTCTGTGTAATTACATTAAGCTTCAAATATAATATTTTCTTTCTTTTAAAAAAAAAATCAAAATCCAAGAAAAACTTAATTTTCATTCAAAAAATTTTCCAAAAATTTGAGATTTGCTTTTGTCTTTAATCTCAAATATACTTAAAAATTCACCAAAAAATTTCCCTTTAATATTTCGAATAGAATTCCGGCGCGAAATGAACATTAGACTGAAAAATATTTTTGTATGTGTACAGGTAAGCATTTTGAATAAGGAAAATGAGTAAAAAGGAGGAAAATAATGGTTAACAAAATAATGAATATTCTTTTAGCAAAAGAAAAGATTTCTGAAGAGATGAAATTTCTGAAATGGAATGAATTGGCACTATAGTTTTCAAAAATGAAATTTTCGTTTCATAACATTGGTTTTAAATATCTTAAATACTAAGACTTCAAATTAAAAATTAGAATTAGTCCATTTCGAAAACTAATGAAATTCTTGATCTCTTGTACACAATTAATTGAAATCGCTATGGAAAACTGACCATTTAAAAAAATGTACTCGACAATTTTTATTATCGACATAAATATTATACTTAACTCCAAACAAAAGTCAAATCCAGAAAGCATTTCCTACACAAATATCATAGCTCTATGACGGCCATAAACAAACGGAAACTCGCCTACTGTACTTTCAGTGCCTTAATCAGTTGTGTACTGGCAAGTTAAATAAACTTCATACTGGCAAGATAAATAGACTTGAAGTATACCACTCACTTGTTTTCATTTTATTTACATGAAGTCTTTGAGTCGTTACTCGTTATCTTGCTTTAGTTATAAGGAAATGGAGATTCGCAATATTTTCATAAATATTCTGAAAAAGAATTTATGTTTTTAATCAATTTTATACTTCAAACTCAGGAAGACGTACTTATTACTAATATTGGCTCGATTTCCATTCATGTAACCCTCATTACAACTTGGTATCTGAAACTCAAGCATTATTGGACTTACAATCAGATGGACAATATTATTGGACTTAAAATCAATAAGAAATATGTGGTTTTTAACTAATTCTATTATGAATAGTTTTGAAAAATCTTTAACACTTATTTGCATTTCATAAATCACCAACAAAATTTTCAAACCATAACCATTATGGTAATTTAAAATAACAATCTACTAAAACAAAAGTTGTTGAAATTTTAAATTTTTCAAATTATTTTAACTATTATATTAATATTGTTCTAAGTGTAATGCACTTAAAATAAATAATAAGTCAGACAATAATTCCATTATAATCTTCACTCTTCTTAAAAGTTTACCAGTATTGTTATTATTATGAGAAATCAAGTGAAACTACACTATACTTTTATATTATTTAATAATAATGTTATACATGTACATTGTGTTCAAAATGTTTGTAACTATTATTTCTCAACCGAAATGATAAAATCCAAGTGAAATTATATTTGAGTTGCTACAATGAAAATGTGATGGAATATTTTAGCAGCAATGTTAGCAAAAGCATAAAGAAATTATTTAAATCTTGTACAATGTTAAATTTCTATATGATTGTCTTAAAATGCACATGCTGATACATTTTATCCATTTTGTATTCAATTGCAGTATATTTATATAGTATACATATACGAGGTATACTAGTTCAAATAGTACTCCGAAGCAAAAGTTATAGAATGGATTCCATTTAATAAAATTGCATCTTGTTTTGCGAGTTGTTGCGTAATGCTGTTCCTTTAAAATACTTCTTGCTCTAACGATTATTTTCATAAACTTGAAAATGTTATACAAAGCTAAATCAAATCGGCTACGTTCAATTTATTATTAGAACGAGATTTTAATTATAAATTGAATTGTATACAAAATCTTATGTACAAAAATAAAACGGTTTTTAGGATAACTAACAGCTTTGAAGACCAGTAGCTCAAAACAAAAGTAGAATAAGAAAAATTTCTGTTATGCCCTATTCTATTATCTTACTATAAGAGTACCATTAAGTTTTGTACACCCTATATACAATATTATGTACATAATAATAATATAGAAATTTTAAAATGAACTGCAGAGCATATTAACAAAAGAGCTTATTATGGTAATGTAAAATACTTAGAAAACACCACATTCCACATTTAATACGAGTATGTACCGTGTTTAAAATATTCTGAGGAAAAACGAAAAAGGAATCAAAAGCGCAGCAGAGTAACAATTTTGCAAAATTACATATTTATAATAGTCCTTAAGATTATTACACTAAAGATAATTATGTGTTTAAGAACAGTGTTATTATTGTCATCACCAGTTTAATGTCAATGTCTTCTTGATTATAAAATGTTAAGAGAGAAAATTTTAAAGTTACACTTAGCATATACAATAGATTTTTTGACCCTTATCGGGTATTAAGACAACAAAAGATTTAATTATCAATCATCCGAAGAGGTTTACTTAAATTATGTATTACAGCTCTTGTATATAAGTATATCAAAAAAAAACCGAGCGAAGAACCTGTCATAGAACATATTTCAAACTTACAATTACGCAAAAACGGTCAGGATTTCTAGAACATAATGACGGACGAATATTTTTTCTTAATAATTTGATTCTAAACAAAAATTTATGTTACACATTCTCTTTGGGGCCGGATTCTATGTTCTTATACTTGTTATGTACATTGTGAATTTAAAAATATAAATGTATATAGCCGGATACCATACAAGAAGCCCATTTAACCAGGGAAATAACCTTAAAATTACCTATTTAATCAAATTTGAAATTCTTTAAAAATTTTGAATATTTTACGTAAAAAATTTTACTCATCGTGAGCATTTTATTGTCGCTCTGAGTCATAATGATACTAGACGAGGGTTAAAAACATTGATTAAATAGGTATGTTATTTGGATAATAAAACCGTTATTTTCTATAAAAGCTTTATTATAATCGCATTTCTATCAAAAACAGAGAGACTTAAACTCTTTATGTTCGAATAAAACAATTTTTTGAATTTTATGAAAGCAGACAGAATGGCAAAATATTTGGTGAAAAAATTTTTGAATTTCTCAATGTTTCAAAATAACAATTACACTAATCATATACTCCAGCATTAAAAAAGTTTTTTTGAAAATTTTAGCAATATTTAAAATTAATTTGATTTTAATTACAAAATTTGGTTAGGATTCCTAAATGTGGTTATTTTTAAGGTTTTAATAAATTGAAAGAATTTTTGAAAATTTCATATAGATATAAAAATATTGCTGTTCTCCCTCCTACACAGATTAATTTATAAAATAGAATTTAAAACTAATTTAAAATTTAATTTTTATTGTAAATTATTTCTGTTCTAATTGTTTGCAGCTCTTATTTAAATTTCTGGTTAATTTTAGGTTTAATATTTCACCAAATTTATTAACATATAAGTATGTTTAATTGAAGATAATTACTAGTATTAACAACGTCTTATAATTTGAATGATTTAGAATTTTTTTGAATCAACTCAATTTTGAAGGATTTGACAGAAATTATTCTTGTTTGTATTGAATTTCAACATTTTTGAGGTTTGATACAAATTACATAAATAAATTTCCTCAAATCCTTTTTACTATGAATTATTTTTTGCCTTACGTTTTAAATTTAACTAAAATAAAATTTCATTTAACCCTGCATCGAAATCCAACATTAATTAAAATTCTACGAATTTTGTCAGGGATATTATGATTAAATGCATGTATGAGAAAAATTGTCATTTAAAAAAAAATCCAATTTGCAACTGAAGGTTTTCAAAATTTAATAAATCCAACTAATTTGTGAGTAATTTTAAAAAAATTCTTTTCATAAATAATTTATTTAAAATTTTCGAAAAATTTTTCATTTCCTCTTCATTTTCATTATAATTTTCAATTTCAAGGAAAAAATTAATATTTTATTTATGCTCTTTCAAATAAAATATGTGTGATAAATTTGATGATTCCAAACGAGAGAGTAAAAAGAGATTTCAAGCGAAGTAGTGAAATTAATTTTGATAAATTAATCAGAAATGTTAAATTACAGAATGGCATAAAAAAATAATTACTTATTGTACAAATGCGTCGGTGGTTTACTTACGACTAATATGCTTTGATATTTTGCTACTACTAAAGGAGATTTGCAGCTCGATATCATCCATTTGAATGCCACCACATCATCGATTATTATTTCAGAAAATTAATTTTATTAATTAAATTAATATTGAAATTACTTGATTTCAATAAGATGAAGAATGTCGAAATACTCAATGGAATATCGAATTATTATGCAAATTGAAAATGATAAAAAATATCACAACAAAAATTAAAATGAATTTTAAATAATTTATGAACACTTTCGACATTTGTGATGGAAAAGAAATCAAAAAAATATTGCCTTGTTTTTGTTTTTTTGAGAGCCAAATGAACGACATCACACATACAAATTTCACTCAAATATTTCAGAAAATTTTTTACAGAAAATATGCGTACAGTAGCTGAGGTATTATGGTCACATTAAATTTTATATGCTGAGATTTTTGAAAAATCAAGTTGTTTTCTACATATTAGAGAAAGACAAAGGCATATCTCAGTCTATCTCTGATATTCCCTGTGACTGTGTCTGTCTACCTCTATTTATTCACATATTAGTTTCACTCACATCGGATAGAAATTTATTTGCACTGTAGCAGCTATAATATATGATCTCCCTTTTCTTAGAGACTTAACATACAGACTGTTTATAAATCGAAGAATTCGAATTGGATCGAATTCTTATTACATCACGCAACAGATTATAACAAGAATAACTCACACAAATGAGTTGTTTAACGTTAGTTCTAATTTTTAATATTAGTGCTTAGCTCTTATAAGTATAGAGTGTATGAGTCTACGGGGTTTGCATGAGATTTCGTCTTAATGAAATTTATATGAACTATTCCAATGCTTTTATTCACTCTCTTATGCTAGTGGATATTAAATAATATATTTATTAGTGTTTGATTTTTATGCAATTTTTCACAATTTTCTTACCACACAATTTTGTATTACCCATTTTAAGTCATTAAATCACGACATTCTTGTTTATAAACTTAGTATCTTTAATATAACTTATTCATTCTGTTCTAAATCATGCTTCTTTTGTTCTATATCATACGGCATAAAATTAATCTTACACCCTAATGCTCAACCCGACATTCATCATTTATTTTACACAAACAAGAATACATTAACATTATTTGAGAAATTTCAGCCACCACAAACCCATATTAGTATTACATATTATGTAGTATCAGGGTATCTTTAATCAACCCTACACCGCAATTTCCAAAATTCGGGAAAAACCCATAAATTCCCACAAATTGATTTTTATCTCAACAAAGGATAAAATCGAATTTCTCATATCAAAAAAACACTTTTTATTTTTCTAAATTTTTGTCTTATACACATACATTATACAAACATTTTATCAAAATTTTTTATCATCATCATCATTTTCATCATCTTATTATGGAAAATGTTAAATTGTTTTGTGCATTTGTTAAAAAATATTAAATAACATTTTTATTAATTCAAAAAAAAAATGCGCTGACGACGACGACTAACTTCTTACTTCTATTGATATTTCTGACATTGAACGAAAATTTTCCATTAGAAGTAAACGGTTAAGTATTGTTCTCATATTATAAATACTCGTATTTTTTGGAATTGTTAAAAAATTGTTAAAAGAAAATATAAGAAGAATTACAATTGTATATTTCATTCCTTACCTTCAATCCGGAACCTTCAAAATTCACAAAATGCAAACAAGAAAATGCAAGAAATAGAATTTAAAAGATTATAAGGACGGTAATTCTCTTTTATTCTTAATTAAAGTTGGGTCAAACTAATGGTTTGTATTGTAGCACTTTTTCCTTCAACAAGTGAATACGGTCTATGTATATAAACCACACTATTAAAATTATTTTCATTCATAAACGGAACTATTTCTAGAATTGCATATATTTAGGATGAATGATTTATGCAAAAATAAATTTAAAGAAAGGTTGACATGATGCTCGATTTTAAGTGTTAATTATGTGAATTAAGAAAAATAATTATATTTTTTATTGTCATGGAATTTACCGTTAACTTTTTACGTTTATAGAAATTTGAAAAAGCTTGCGGTTTCCGAATGGGGTGTCAAAAATTCAAATTGTACAAATTTCAAGAGGCGATAACTTGAGAGGCGGTGGAGATGGAAACAATTTTCTTCTAACTAATGAACTATTTGTTAATGTCTAAAAGCCCCTAAAATTTAAAGCTTCTACAGGCTGGGGTCTAGAAGAAAAACGACATCAAAAATTTGGAAAAAAAGGACTTTAGTTAACGGTAAATTTGAAAGGCCATATTGTTTTTCTAAAGTTAACCTATAGTATACCGCGCTAGGGGAAGCAAGCCACTGCCTTTCTGCGTTTGCAAAATTTCAAAAATGCTTATGGTTTCATTGCAACAAATAGTTAAAAATAGGCCATTTTTACGGTTTTGGGAGGGTATAACTTCTAGAGGGGGGGAGATAGGTAAAAATTTTGTTCTACGGAAATAAGTTTCTAGTAAAGGTCTATTTAGTTGTTAAATTTCAGCTTTCTATCTTTAAGGGTGTAGAAGTTTTGTAAACAAAAAAAGTGTCCACGGACGGACGGACGGCCGGACTGACGGACGGACGTACAGAGTGAAACTAATAAGCACTTTTTTTCAAAAAATTTTTGGAAAAGTGCTAAAAAGGAAAAAAACACAAGAATAGATTTTAAGATTTCAATTGTTTTCTTTTGAAAATATGAAAGAAAAAAAAAATTATTTAGATAAATTGTTAATTCTTTTTTACTGTTTTATACTATAAAAAATTATTAATTCAAAAATATTGTAGAATTTATCAGAAAAATTACAAGGTTAACAAAATTACTTAAATTAAGAATATTTTTAAATTGTTATTGAAAAAGAAATATGAAGTTCTCAATATTAAAATTTTACAATTTTATTGTTCAAATTAACGAGATCCAGTTGATAAGTAACTTTGTTTTATTAGCCTTTCCACCCCACTATGTAAATTTGAAAATAATCAAGTGCTTCATTTTTTATTTACTTAATACAGGAGTAAATTCTTTGATTGATAAGCAGCAGCATTACTGCTCTAATATTATTAATATATTATTAATTATTTGTAAATTCGACTATAAAAGTGTGAGCAAATCACAATAATCTTCAATTCACAATAAGTGTGAGCAATTCACAATAACCTTTTTATATGTAAATCCATTAAATTCAAATGATAAAATAAAGTACTTTATAAATATTAAAACTGTATTATTGTCCGAATAACCTAAAATGTCATCAGATCTATCAACAGTGGCGGACTTTAACCCAACCTAAAGCGCACCTGGATAGTCGTAAACTCCTAAAACTAATCAAACTAACTAACCATTAATTTTGCTCTATCGTGCTTTTGTATCTATTTTTCGTGAAGGAAAATACGGAATTGCTGTCACAGCACTTTAGGTGAATTCGAGAGGTCATCGTTCACTTCAGTCTTTTTGTGCAAATCCTCTACCCTATAGAGCGAGCGGCCTCGAAGTTTACATGCGGTTCCACACGCCTTTTCAGAAAGTCAGAGGATTCTACATTATAACGGTAACGCAGTCCACAATTGTGTGAAAAATATTAAATTGAATTATTTACTTGTACAATGTTACAGTGTCATATATAACGAAAATCACATAATTTGCAACAGATATTTAGATTTTCTTCTAATACGAAAGCAGAAAATCTCTTCAAAATGTTGAAAAATCTTAAAAATGATGTGCTAAAAATAAACCATCTTATAATTGACCAAAAAAAGCTAAAGTAATCAAAAAGGACTCAGCATAAATTTGGCTCCAACTTTTCTTACCCTTAATTTTAATAGATTCTTGCTCAATGTGAACAACATCAATCTAAAACAAATCGTCTCTACACGCTTTTGATTTCCTGTTCAAATTCTCACTCTTGGAAAGCTATTAATGATCAGCTAATTGAGTAACTTCTTTGGATTACCACAATGGAAACGGATTTTGTGATCCACTACTAGTTTTTCAAATTTGAGCTAACATTGGAGATTATACGTTATTAAATATTTTATGGATCGGTTCAAATAACATAAAAAATGTCCACATTTACTTCATCATTTCAAAAATTTTTTAACATTTTGTTTATTCCTTAATTCATCCTTATTTCAAATTTAATATTATTTCGAAAATGTATCCAGAAAAATTAAAGTATTAGGATTATATCAGAATAACCATCAAAGAGAAAGAATATACCATTTAAATGGAAAATCTTCATACTTTTCATGAAAAGAAAAACAAAATTAAAGTACATTTTCGCATATTATGTAGTTCTTTTCGAGGAAAATTGAATTATTCACATCATGTAATGTTCATTTATTCAACTGAATAATACCAGAGCCAAATGAGATTTAAATTTAGTTAGCCATAGAGTAGATACATTTAGTTAGAGGAGACAAGGGCAGAAAAACTATAAAAGACATTAGTCTATATTTTGATATTAAATTTCATGGTGACTATGATTTTTTTTTTGAAAATGAAAAACCTTTGAAAACCAAAAATATGTGTCGTCATCTTTTTCAATAACCCAGCATTTACACGTACAAGTTACTTGCAAGAAAGTTGCAATACATACAAAAATTTTACTAACACATTGAAATATTTCTACTTGCTTGTTTACTTGCAGTTCAACTTGCAAGAAAATTTTGCTGCCAGTAATTTGAGCAAGTAATTTGACATATTGAGAAATTCACAAAAAAAAATTTGTTGTTTTGATTTTTTTTTTTTTTAATTTAAAATTTTTGAATTTTGTTTTGAAAAAATTAAACTTAGCAAACTTATGGTTTCTAAAATTTATAAACAATTATATATATTGCTAGTTGTTTTCTTCTCAAAGACATTTTCAAAAATCAACTTGCTAAACGCCTACGTCATAATAGCAAGTAATTTGACATTTCGAAAAACTAATTGACAATTAATATTATACAAACTTGCTTGCAAGTAACTTGTATGTGTAAATGCTGGGTAACATCATTTCAAAATTAAATATTTTATATTTGAATGTATGGTGGGAAATTTTTTTTCAAAGCAGAATGCCAAGAAAATTTTGAATAATAAAAATATACGTATTATAAGTTTTAATAAAAAAAAAATATTCAAGAAATATTTTTTTGGAAATTTTCATCAATTTTTGGAATTTTTCATCAAAGAGCAAAAGAAATCTCTTCAAAAATAAAACTACTCCATTTCACATTATTCGTTCCTTTAAAATGAATGGAAAAATGAAATTTGAAAATTATACATATTAAAAAAATCAAGATGAGATGGAACTATTCCACTTAACCGATTCCCGCAATGTAATTCAAGATGCCGCCTGAGCAAGGGTCATGCTACATGCATTTTTTATATATTAATTTCAAAAATCAATGAGATCAAATTAAATGAGTACCGTGAAATACTCGCATTTCGCTCTAATTACCTTGAAGTATTATGAATTCCAGTTTGGTACATCTCATATTTAGTATGATACAAAATTTTTGGAAAATATTCGCCTCATTCAATTCCAAATATTTTATAATTGACGTACAAAATTACGAACTAAACATAAATGAAAAATTTAAAAAAAACTTTTCAAGTTTAATGCAGTACACGTTTTGAATTTTCATGAAAATCTTATAAATACTAAAATGTTCTATAACTACATCGCATATAACTATAATATGGATTGGAATTAAATGATAAACTACAGATTGAGAGATACCTGATTTTGAAAACTTACGAATGGAAAAAACCATTTAAAACATCAAAACTCTTTAGACAAGGATTCTTTTCATAAAAAAAATCAAAAAAAAAAGAAAATTTTTTATAATTTATTTCAAGGATATTGGAACAGGTGAGCTTCTCTACTACTTCATTTTGTAAAAATTTTAAAAATCTTCTTCTGCTTTGTTTTTATTGCAGTGTTTTTTATTCTGTTATAATTGTATATTATATTTTTTGAATTTTGTCTAACTTAAATAAGGAAAAGTAAAACAGAAGAAAAAATAAAATTCATGAAAATTGAATTTTTAACAATTTTTGTATTCATTCAATATTCAAGCAGCCCCGGATTTATCATACATGCAAAGTATGCATTTGCAATGGGCGATAAAAAATAGGGGCGCCATTGAAAACTTAAAAAACCCCTAAATTTAAAAAAAAAAAATTTTCACCCAAAAAAAGGATTCCAAGTTTTTTTTTTATACATCAATTTATAGCGAAATTAACTTAATAAAATCTACCTACATGCAAACATAATATTTTGTTCCTACACATATTTTCTATTTGCACCATATAACAAAAAATGTTCATAGAATCAAAATTACTCATACATTTCTTTACTCTACACTACTCTTTCATTCTTATTTTTTATGTATTGTATATGCCTATAAACACAGAATATTATTTCACACAGCTGTATACATTCAATCGTTCATATATATAAGTGAAATCGTCTCATATAATATACATACATATATAGAAGCAATGTACGCAACAAATAAAAATATTCAAAAATACACATGTACACATAATTTATATTGTTTAATATGAATAAGATCAACACTCATGCGTACACATATTATTATCTCATAAAGCAAGATTTTTATTTTGCTGAGATTGCTCCCTATCAACACTCGCTCGTACACATATAATTATATCACAAAGCAAGGTTTTTATTATGCTTAGTGATCTCCCTGGCTACACTCGTTCGTACACATTATATTTAAATTGTTTCATACATGCAAAATTTTATTTTTGCTTAGTTGTCGCCCACTCACCAAACAAACAAACACATTATTATAATGTATTACTTTTTCTGTATACTATTGCATTAGTAAACAACAAGAACAAAACAAAAAAAATACAAATTAAGAATGAGAATAGAAAGAAATTAGAAAAAGAGAATGAGAGCAATGTTCTTAATTCTTAAATAATGGAATACATAGCTTGATATTGAGATTGTGTATACCAATATTTTGTTTTTGTTTAACAACAAAAAATTTTGATTGAATTTTAAAATTACATGATCGTTATGAATTTCTACTACTATGTTTTGCTTTCGTTTTTGAGTTAAAACTGTTATCAATCACAGAATTAAATATTAATTGGTAATATTATCTACTACTTATATTGAATTGGAAAAATGTTGTTTAATAACAATCGAATGTTAAGAATTTTATGTTGAATTGATCTTGTGTAAATCATCCAAACAATAAAAGTAAAATGAAATGGCGCATAATTTGTTTCACACATTTATCTCCAAAATTAAAACATTTAAGCAGAACAACATTCTGAAATTTCAAAAAAACAAGCCTATAAATACCAGTAAATGCATTTATTTTAATAAAGTCTAAAAAATTTAATGAACAGTATAAAAGCTTGTACCAATGTTCATAAAAAGCTTAGTTTTCAAGTCATAAATTTTAGAACGAAACTTTGATTTTCCTTAAATTTTTGAATGCAAGTCGAAACTTTTTTTATAAGCTGCTTCATTTCTCAGGCGATTTGTGAAATAAAAAGCCAAATTTTATTCGTAAATTTAAAATTACGAATAAAAATAAAAATAAATTTTTACTTTTTTTCATATTCAAATAAGCTTTGAAAAAGTTCATTTGATATAATTTTCATAGAACCTTTTACAATAAGTTTCACTTGTACGTCAAAAAGTAAATTTTTTGGTTGTTAAAATCAAAAAATCAAGTTTAAATGATTGATATAAATCTGATCATAACTTCATAAAAAAAACGTACAGTAAAATAAATTACCTTGTTTTTGAATTTATAAAACAAAAAATTGAAAGTTTAGTTCCAGACTTTAATTCTATAATTCAGCATAATAAGGTTACAAGAAAGTGCTTTATGATGCACAATGTACAATGCCCATTAAATTTTGTTCACAGTAATAAAATAGGTGAAACGGTTGAAGGTGTGGGGGGGGGGGGGGCGCACTTTTTAGGAACCGCTTAGGGCGACGAATACATCAGGACCGCGCCTGTATTCAAGTGACTCGCTACAAATACAAGATCCTTTAACACAAAAAAAAACATTTCTCATTAACATTTTCCACAAATTATATAGAAAATTAATGGTAAAACCTTATTCTAATTCAAAAATATTTAGTTTTTGTATTTAAATCAGAATAATTTTCAATTATTTTAGAAAAATTTTTTGGGAAAATATTTTCCTGGTTTTAATTTTTAATTATAAATGAATTTCTATTGAATAATTTAAATTATTTCCTCAAAAACAAAAACTATTCTTTTGTATCATTGATATAAAGGTCCTTATAGAAATTCCAATAATATAGAAATTTAGTTTTAATTATTAATAAAGCATTCATTAAAATTTTTACAAAATTCTATTTAAAATATTTCCAGTTAATAAAAAACTTAACACAAAGTAATTTAAATTATTTTTCAAAATTCCACTTAATTACTTGAATAATGTTGCCTACATTATTGTTTTCTCAGTTGAATATCCTTAATATTTTAATCTTAAAATATGAATTACATGCTGAATGATATTTTTTTTTAATAACAATTTGAATAGCTTTTGAAATATTTCAATATTAAATTAATCTTCATATTTTTTTCTAAAAATAGCAGCAATTAGAAATTATTAGAAACTTTTTCATATAGAATTCTATAGGAAAATTATAAAATAAAAAGGATATTTTCCAAAAATAAAATTTATTATTGAAAGGTAGAGAAGGTAAGTCATCACCAGCGTTACAGCTAGCCTAAGCTTGATTAACCTTTCGTCTCCATTGCTCTTGATCAACCGCTATACCTTACCAATTACTTATGCTCATTTTTCATTTAAATAGAATTCGCTTATGATATCATCCCTCCATCTTAACCTCGGCCTTCCTACGTGTTTAGGCCTAAGTGTTCTAGCTTCAAAAACTCTTTTTTGGACCCGTTGTTAAATCCATGCGTTGTTAAATCACAAGAAATGTCACAGCCATCTCAATCTTTGTGATTTAACATAGCTGTCCACTTCCTTGTTTTGAATTAGGTTCATCAACTCTCGATCGTATCAACTCTCGGCTTTGATCGTATTTCATACGCATTGCTTTCATTCAAACTACTAATCGGACTAAAAATTCTTCTTAATATTTTCCTTTCAAATATTCGTAAATTATTCATGTCATATTGTATTAATGTTCAAGTTCCAGAACTATAGCTCAATATAGGCCGTTTTATAAACCTGGTAGTTAAATGATTTAGTCAGATTCCTTGATTTAAATAGATGTATTATTGAAAAATATCCTCTATTTGTAGCTAAAATTTTCAGCTTTATGTCGTTGTGTATAACACATCTTGAGTTGACTTGTGCGCCAAGGTATACAAAATTCTCTACCCTTTCGAAATTATAGATCTTGTATTGTAAAGTTTTCTGGATCACTTCTTTATGTTGGGGATCTAGTTGTATGTACATAGAGAAAGTACGTACGTAGTATAAGCTAGATTTAAGATAAGAAGAACGGGTAGTTAAATCAATTTCGAAATTTTTGAAGCAAACAAAACACCACAATGAAATCAAAAAATTAAAGGTGGCTAAAACCTTGAAGCATGTCAAATACATGAGACTTTAGTGAAAATATCATAAACATTCATTGTACATCTTAACGTAGCAGATTCCTGAGTCGTTTTCCAACTAATTATTAACTGTTAACCCGTGCTCACATCAAAAAGGGTTAATATTACTTGCAATTTTCAAAATCAATTTAAAAATTCTCATCAGAAATTTTCTTATTTTAATTTTTTATTTTAAAATAGCTAGTTTATATTTTATCGAAATTCAAAATCACTTACCTAAATAATGTAGAATAATATTATTGTAGATCTTTTACTTTAGAGTCCTTTTCTGAGTCAAGACTTTTTTTTTTGTATTTATAATAAAAAAAATTCATATTTTACCTTAAGTTTTTACAATTGCTTTGTTATTATTATAGTTGCATATTCAAGTACGCTTATTCTTTAGAAATCTAATTAAGAATTTGCTTTAAGGAGTCTTTAAAGAAAAACATAGCATATTTAATAAGATTTCTTAATCAGTTGTGCTAATTATAATTAAGGTACTTAAATATACAATAGAAATACTTTGTAATATTATGCTAATAGTCATTTACAGTAAAGAACAATAAGAAATAATAATTATTATTACTTAATAGTGCAAATTTATTCTATTGAACAAGTGCTTAAAACTTGACTACATAATATTATGCAAGAAAATTAGAAACCTTTTATATATATACACAATTTCACAGAATATTTAAAGCTTAGCGTACAGAAACAAGTAGAATGCATTTTCTTACTACTGAAATTATTATACTTGTATTTGCTTAATAATATTTAAGAAACACACGGGCAACACTGAAAATTTAAATTGAAATTTAAATAGGAACTTTATTTTAGAATTTATTTTATAATTTTAAATCTTGGAATAAAATTCAATGGAAACGTTGAGTGTCCAAAATCATCTTTGATCTAAATTTTCGTACAGTTAGCATAAGTATTTGTAAAAATATATATTAAAGTTATAGAAAAATTTTCTTAAAAATTCTAGATTAAATTAGTTTGGTGCACTATTTTTTTAATTTCGGAATATGATTACATTAACTGTAAGAGGACGTAGGTCAATTTCAATAGCAATTTCTCTTCAAATTACTCTGTTCACCGCTTATCTTTTTTCCAAAACGAAAAGGAGGTCTTCCAATTTATACCTCTTTCCAGCTCGCCTAATAGGATGTTATTCTCATTTACATCTGATATGAGCACTTTAAATTAGACCCTCAAAAACTGCAGTTTAGAAAATGCGGCAGACAATGAAACTTTCAATAAAACCCTAAAATTTATAAATATAACAACTTGAATCACGCTATCGCCTATTATTCTTTTTATAAAAACTTCACTACCTAACCAAATATTTTAGGATAAATCGCAAAATCATGCTTTCTTTTTTGTTACTCCTCATCAAATTGACAATCAGAAGTCAATGTCTCGTAAAGTTACGAACAAATAATCTCAAAGCTGTTCATAAAGGGGTAACAAATGTTTCAAATTCATGCTTCAAAAGTCACCCCTTCTTTTATCTAGTAGAAATCTGAAAAGCATCAACGCACTTATTAATTTGGTTTGTACAACATATGGTGTACAGGCTCCATCGAGACCCTAGCTAACAGAGAAAATATGGATTCTACTCCTTCTAGGATTCTTTTTAATAGACCAACTAGAACAAGTTATAATGGCATGAGTTTTTGCTGGAAATATTTATTAGTAGTTTCGTAGCGTGTCGTAATCTCCCCGCTACCATCATAACCACTCATATGTAAATTCATCATCGTTTACTTAGTTTTTTCGCCAAATCGGTTTTACTCATAAAAATCATCCAGAGAACTATACAATTAACTATCGCCCTTGAACATAATTTATAGAATACCCAATATAAAAAAATTATTAAACAATTTATTTAAAAAACTTCACTCTTTAAAAATTTATAAAATTTGGTACAAATACAATAATTTTATTTCCGTTCAAACAAAATAAGAACAAAAACCCACAAACTATAAATAAACCGATTTTATACTAATGTAATAAGTGTCAGTACTATTCTTGCTTCTTTATACGAGCACAATAATAAAGTACATAATCCCATAATGGAAGAGATTATAGGTACTCACTCAAGAGCTACATATAACATTCAACAGGATATTTTTACAACAATGTTAAATTTCTTATGTATACGTGCAGGTGTAACACAGACATCCCTTAAATCAATTCGTTCTTCAAATAAATTTTTTTTTCATTTTGATTTTTAGCTTTGTGCGAAGGATGAAAAAATATTAAATTTATAAAAGCGTAAACAATAAATAAAACTTTTATTGCAATTGTTTTTTTGAAAATCAAAAATGAAAAATTCAATTGAATTCTAAAAAATTTTCTACAAAATATTTCACATTAACTGTAAATATTTTCGAATACAAAGTATTTTTTTTTTTTAAATGAAAAATTTTCTAGGGAGCATTTACGATGTAAAGAAATTTTTATTTACCCAAAAAGGAACAATTCCATTTAATATTGGTAGCCATGTGTAAGTTTTAGTAGTGCTGACTTTTTTCCACTTTCAATAAATTTATTACAGTTAAAAAGTAAATTTTTTTTGGAAAAAAATAAAAAAAAAGTTAACAAACGATTTTTAGTGATTTTTTAATAATATCAAAGTCAGAAAATTTTTTTTTATCGTTTGCAAGTTCCTAGAATTTTGTGATTTAAAACAAATTAATAAATACTTAAAGTTATAGGTTATAGTGAGGAAAATTTGAATTGAAAAATTGAATATAGCCGACTGAACGGGCTACTCTATGTGTCAGAATCCAAAAATGGGCTTCAAAGTTTCATAGTTCATTAAATAAAAACACCTCTGTCGAATTAAATGGTGGTGGAATGAAACAAGGGCGAAATTTGTAAATTATTTTATTTTTAGCACTTTTCCAAAAAATTTTTGAAAAAATGTTCTTGTTAGTTTGACACTGTCCGTGGACACTTTTTTTGTTTACAAAACTTCTACACCATTGAAGATAAAAAGCTGAAGATAAAAAGCAGTGAAACCATAAGTATTTTTCAAATTTTGCAAACGCAGAAAGGCAGTGGTTTGCTTCTTCTATCGCGGCATACTAAAATCAAACTCTAAAAAAACAAAATGACCATTTAAATTTACCGTTATCTAAAGTTCGTTTTTTTCAAATTTTTGATGTCATTTTTCTTCTAGACCCCAGCCTGTAGAAGCCTGAAAGTTTAGGGGCTTTTAGACACTAACAAATGCTTCATTTCGTTAGAAGAAAATTTTTTTCCATGTCCACCCCCTCTAAAGTTATCGCCTCTTGAAATTTGTTAAATTTGAATTTATGACACCTTATATTTCCGAAACCGCAAGCTTATTCAAATTTCTATAAACGCAAGAAGCTAACGGTAAGTTCCATGACATTAAAAAATATAGTTATTTTTCTTAACTCACACAATTAACCCTTAAAATCGAGTATTATGTTAACCCCACTTTATATTAATTTTTGCTTTATTTCAAAGACTGCATGTATGCATCATCCTAAATATATGCAATCCTAGAAATAGTTTCGTTTATGAATGAAAATAATTTTAATAGTGTGATAGGTATACATAGACTGCATTTAAAAGTGAATAAGCGAGCACTCTTCGTATAGTCACAATTTTTTCTAAAATTATTAAAATCTATTCTGTATCTTGTAGAGTTTCAAGTGGGTTCCGGTTTCCCAGTGGAGTCTTTAAGAATCTCTAAGTTAAAGTTATTCAAAACATTATTTTCAAATATTAATAAAAATATTCTACTGAAACACATCAAACTTACATTAGAAATTACAAAATGTTATCGAAGAAATTTTGTTGAAATTATAATTAAAATTTTATTTTTTTCATATAATGAAAATCATACTCAAATAATTATTGGACCTTAATATATTTCTTATATTGTTAAAATTCTCATATTATACGAACACATTTCTGAAATCTCTCAAGTGATATCTCAACTTATAATAATGGTTCTTCAAAGTTTTTAAACAATTAAAAATTTTTGTATAAATTTTTAAAATCTCGCAAGGTTTTTCAAATGAAAAAAAAAATTAACACGCATTCCGAATTATTCTCCTTCTTAATTTTTAAAGATGTAGCAATTTTTATTTCAAAATCTCACATTTTCGTATCTTGCCCGCACATTTGGCCATTTTATATAATAAAAACAAAAATTTTCTATTGTTGTTTAAAAATAATATTTTTTTCGGTATTTTGATTCAGCATAAATCATAAAATTATATGGAATCTAGGACTAGGAATTTTCATACTCAGTTCATAAATTTGTACACCGCTTTCCTATTTTATTTTCGAAAAAAATTTATTATGAATGTAAAAAAAAGCTGTTGGCTTAAAGAAAATCTCAGGAGGCTCATAATTTTTTTTATTTTCCTAGAAAATTAATAAAATAAAAAAAAAACAATGTTCTGCGTACCCACTGGTACACATACAAAGTATTTTTAGAATTTTGTATTTTTTTTTTTGACCTTCATTTTTATAAAAATTTACCACATTCGAAGTATTTCAAATTATATTTGCATGCATGCGGGTACCCGAATTAAATTTAATTTTCCTATAGAATTTGAATATTTACGAGTACTTGAATAAATTCAAAAACCAAAATAAAATACCACAAATTTATAAAAAAAAAATCAGATTTTCCACCTCTTAATCTTTTAAGCCATGGATCAATGTTAGATGTAAGGTTAAATTGTTGCTAAACCCATATTATATGTACATTAAATTACAAAAACACATTAACACTACACATATACATACTTTAATACAGTAATTTTGCATTTAATTAATTTTTAATTTATAGAATTAATTATCCTTTATCTAATTAATTTTATCCTTTCATCCTCTTATATTAATATCCTCCTATATTTTAATAAAAAATCTACGCATATTTTAATTTCCTATAATTAAGGTCTACAATGTTGTATATGCAATAATATTTTATATTCTCCCCTAAACGTATGCAATTTAATTGCAAGAATAAAATAAAATTATAATAATTTTTGCTTCAGTTAACTTTGCATTACTTAATGTACCATTTTTTATAATACTTATAAAGAAAAAGTTGTACATTTTTTATTTACAGAATCGATTTAAATTACAACTGAGTTGCAGTAATGGTATACAGGGTATTGGAGACTTGATGGTATTCTTAAAGAATGAGGAAAAAATGAATCCAGAGTACAAACGATAATAAAAATAAAAAGGACCACCTTCTTTCCCTCATCTTACAATATTGAAAGTCAATATTGTTTTCAAAACCCAAAGCGTTCAATTTTAAAAATTTTATTTTTATTATGACTAGAAAAAAATTCTAGATAGAACCAATAGAAAAGTTGCACTTAAATAAACTAAAATTGCCATTCCCATCAATATTATACGGGAGCTCAAAGAAAAATTTCATGAATCTTAGAATAATCTCATAAAGTTAAGATTGTAAGAGAAAATCAAAAATTAAATGCTCTTTAGAAAGATCCACTTTGAGGTCCGAAACAACTTGAAAACTAGAGCGATAAAGGAGAATCCAATATAATTTTTGTAAACAGAATGAAATATTACTCTGCTCCGAGAATACCATTGAATCCCAGACACCCTGCATACCTTGTAACAGTAATAGTCTTAACCATTACTTTAATTTTAAAATTTCTATTTACTTTACTTTCTCTATTTTCAATAAGTTTCACATGCTTGGTTGAAATTTTCTACAACTTAAAGTACATATGGTATTTCAGAGAGAACTCAGATGAGAGAATTCAGAGAGAATTAAGGATTGTAATTTTTTTTTTTCATTTCATAATATCTTGCAGCATTATAATCAAAGTATACAAGTTAAATCGGAAATAAGATTTTTTCTTTTAATGTTACACACAATGTGTACGTATGTATATTGCAATTTCAACCAACATATTATTACAATTCATATACGTAAACAAAATTCTTAATAAATTAGTAATTAAAAAAACCTGGATAGGTGGATTGGTTCAAAAGATTTAATGCAACATTAATTTTTTGTTTCAAAATTAATACTTTTAGAATTTGTTATCAAAGGATTGGGTAACATTTAGCTTGCCCTATATTTGCTCTTATTCCTTTCTCTTTCGTGTAAAATAGAATCAATAATTTTATTCTTAAAAATTATTCCGTTTAAGAAGAAACGAATGATTTTCTTCTGATACTATACCTCATATATTTCAAGGCTATAATACAGGGAATTATATTTCTGGTGTGGTTAAAAAAGTCTAAAATCCAACAAATTATGTTGACATGAAACAGGCAAGGTTCTGCATTCATGGTCATTTAACTAAAAGAAATATAGAGTTGTTATGATCGAGAGTAGGGGAGGCTGTAATTGCGATTACAGTTGTTATTAAATTATGGGAATTAGTGTCAGACCATATTTGCTTTTGAGGTATCGTAAAAAAAAACGACACAGTTTTGTATATTTCCGGTCACTGTGGCGCATTCGACCAAAAATTTATATACTGCTTGGCACCTTTGAGGTATGAGGTAAAGACTGAAGCATTTAAGTTCTCAAAAGCATCTATAGGACTCAAATTTTTGAAATAAATATTACTATAAAGCAAGCTCTTCCACAACCATTTGCCAGTCACTTGGTTTGAAGTCACCTTTAGTTTCGTAAATACGTACCTCATATTTATTGCTGTAAAATCGAAAAAATTTACAGTTACTCACCCTACTTTTACCCCAGTTTTTTTAATTTCTCCCACCGAACTTTTGAAAAAAACTTGTTGATTTGCCCATCCCCCCTCCCCCTTGAATTCAATGATTTTTCTTGAACATTAAAAAGAATAATTATTGCAAGACTTTAAAAATTTTCATTTTATGTATTTTTTCGTCTTCTTTAAAAAAAAAAAATGTTTACTTGACAATTTTATTATTACAAATTTATTTCTGTTTAATAAATTTTACGCAAAATCAGCTAAAAATTTTTATATTTTATTAAGAAAATTATTTTGAGCAGATATTTTTATTCGTTTGAAAATTATTAAATAAGACCCTCATAATGACTATGTTTTGGTATCGGATGGAAAGATTGTGTCATCATTTCATTTACACCTATACAAAATACATACATTAAAGGTGTAAATTTCATAATTTCCAAAAAAAAAAAAGAGAAAATTATAATTTTATAAATAAAATTTCTGAGAAATAAGGATATTGCGGATTTTTTGTTTTCTTAGAAATTGAACTTTTCGCACGTAGGACAAGGAGGAGATTTATGAATTGAAGAGGTGTAGAAAGTGAAAAAGAAATTTTTGATACCTTCAAATTCTCAAATGTACCTATACATTTTTTTTTGTTGTTGTCTATTTTTATAGAAAATTAAATTGTTATACAAGAGATAAAACCATATTGAATATTAAAAATAGAATTTTTTCTTATATTTTCTATATTTAGGATTTTTACATTTTATAAATAGAAAAACGAATTAAAATTCACTAGTAGTTGTTTTTTTTACGATCATATTATAATTAGAATCACGTAATTTTCCATAGTAATCATTTAAACTATGAGAAATATAAGAAAATTTTGATTGCCTAACTATTATTTTACCAATATTGTTAAAGAAATAATTGTAAAATATTGCGGAGTAAGTAAAAGTGAGATGATGGGCTTTGTTTACATTCTGCTGGTTTGAATACAAATTTAATTTTTAATTTTGTTATACTTATTAAACATGTAATATGAGTACTTTTTCACTCTTACAAGAGAGTCCCGTATAATAGAAAGAGAGAAAATACTTTATTATAGCTCATATATGATAAGAATATACGCTCGTAATAGTTAATAGTAATGGCAATAATTCTATGTAAAACATAAATAAAATCAAGATTTAATTAAAATAAGATTTTAATGTAATTTTATTTTACTATGTACTATTAATGTTTTTTTGTTATTCTCTAAGCAACAGAATAAAAGCAAATATTAAAGCGTATTCACATAAAATTTATATTCTAGTAATTGAAATTCTAATTGTTACACAATATTAATCAACAAGTTTTAGTAAGGTTTCAAACCACCAAAATGAAATATAAAACAAATTCTCTTTTGTTTGCCACTTTGCTTTTTGACTGTTGCTCTTTCAAATTTTCAACTATTTATTACAAAATTAATTGAGTGTTAATATTATTATTTGACGTTTTCACGAGTAATTAATTAAAAATTTTGACAGATCAGGTATTGGTAGCTAATTGATGGAATGGGAGATATACGAAACATATGATATATTTTGTAAAAATATGAAATCTTGAAAAGTCCAAAATATAAACTATGATTAAATTCGCGTTTGTAGTTTTGACAGCGAGAGATCTTGTTTATTAAAGCTGAATTGCAATAGAACTACTAAAGCAGCGCTACCAACATAAAATCTGGTGTAATCTTAATTCTCTTAATAATGAATTCTCTAATAATTGAGGTTATGAATATAAAAGCACAAAAAAATTTTATGAAAATTTTATGAAGGAAGAAGATCTTGTGCAGTTTTACCAAAAAAAAAAAAAAAAACGGAATACTTTTTGAAGTAAACTACAAAAACGTGCTGCCATTGCAGACCTTTGTTGGAATTGCAAACGCTAATTTAATCTATGAACGGTATTGCTGCCGTTCAATAAAATTGTTCTCTTAAGACTTTATAAGCGTTTTTAAGACAGGTTATTCCTGAAACTTCCGAAGTTATTAATATATTTCAATATTTACACTATCTTCTTCAGAAGAAGATCTTTGCACTCTACAATATTTTTAAATTGGTATCGGATACAATTTAAGTTTCTAATTTTGACAAATGTTAGAAAATCTGTTAAAACTGCAATACATTCAAAATACATTCATAAATAGTTAGACTACAATGCCCTTCTTAGTTATATAATTTTCAAACCATTATTAACATTATGAAAATAATCACCGAGAGAATAAAAAATTTTTTTTTATGTTAAATGAATGTTAAATGATTTAATAACAGCCACATAACCAATTGTATAACACGTGCTAAACTTATTAAGTAACATGTTATGTATACATGAGTAATTGCAATTACACGTGCAATTTTTTTTATTCATATACAAATAAAACCAGGTATGATGCAGATGCAAAAAAAATTCTCATATGAATAAACAACAATTTAATTTAATAAAAAAATAGTGAGTGCTGTATGTTTGCGGTGTGTACGTAAATTAAAAATTTTTATAAATACTTAATTAATCCCGACAAGGTAACCAAAGTTCTAGTATTATTTATAGTTTTGTACAAATCGCGTGAATTTTAGAGTTTGTTAGTAAAATATGCAAATCGTATGAAATGCATAAGGTTGATTCCTTAATAGTATACCAATGTGATACTAACGGTTCAAAAAGAAGAATGGAAATGGTTCATAATGGTGTTCAACCCCGGTTATCACGAAACATCAACTCGTTAAATCATATTTTAGCAACTTTTTCAAAAATCTGCTATTTTTGTTTCGTGTGTCACAGTTGTATGTACACAATTTGTAGTGTTGGTTATGGAACGTATGGTTGAAAATGCACTTAGGTTAGCATGATCATTGGTATTTGAACAGTGTTAAGCATATTTTTATAAAGAGGAGAGGAAAAATTGTAATTTTAAGAATATGTGATTATCTTAGACCTAACGCTGATGTAGGTGCCCAAGCATCGAGTAATTGAAGGGAACGACAAGGTTGATGAGCTGGGTCACAGAGAAGCGGCGTCTTTTTTTGGTGGATATTTTTAAAATGATACTTTGCAGTGCCGACGACGACCGTCCACCGGACCCTTGATGGCTGGATGAGGAATGAAGAATAGCTGGTGGAGTTGGTTCCCAGGAATGGCGCATTTTAAAAAATTTGTGCGGCTCTCTGAGAGGAGAAAGGGAGCACGGGAGAACCAGGAGAAAGGGAGAAAGAGATTTGTCAGGGGCCTAAAACTAGTGCTCATGTAACTGTGATAGATCACAGGAGCCCCTTTCCCACCTTTGGAAAAAAAAGCATACACATGTAACTATAGTGATGATAAAATCACAATAATAAAATAGGTTTATTTTGTACTACTCGCATTATATTTGAAAATTCTGAACTAATTAAAAAATATTATATTAGAACAATACCATATACAAACTAATACTCAGACTATATTTTCCGAATTCAATAATTATTGTTAATTTTTCCAATATATTCCCGCAAAAAATTGGTTTAAAAAGCAGCACGTTATAGTCATTAAATGTAGTTACAGCTACAAAATTTATAAATTTAAATTTTAAATATTTTATTTTGAAAAAAGTTCCAAATGGAAAAATTTCTGATGGAATAAATTTTCATTTTTATTAGCATTTATTTCCAAAACAGAACTATGACATTCTAAGAATACTCACATTCTAATTAAAAATCTAAGTAGTCACATGCTGTGAAAATATTAAAAGAGTTTTCTTAAATTTATAAAGTTCATTAACCTATTATATTGCTTTTAGTTTAAATATTCACAACATCAAAGGAGAAATAGAAAATAGAATAAATAAAGTTGGGTCAAACCAATGGTTTGTATTGTAGCACTTTTAACTTCAACAAGTGAAAATTCTGCTTTTAAATACAGTCTATGTATACCTATCACACTATTAAAATTATTTTCATTCATATACAAAACTCTTTCTAGGATTGCATATATTTAGGATGAACGATTTATGCAGTCTGAAATAAAGCAAAAATTAATATAAAAAGGGGTTAACATAATGCTCGATTTTAAGGGTTAATTGTGTGAGTTAAGGAAAATAATTATATTTTTTAATGTCATGGAATTTACCGTTAGCTTTTTGCGTTTATAGAAATTTGAAAAAACGTACGATTTCGGAAATATAAGGTGTCAAAAATTCAAATTTTACAAATTTCAAGGGGTGATAACTTGAAAGGGGGTGGAGATGGAAAAAAATTTTCTTCTAACGAAATGAACTATTTGTTAATGTCTAAAAGTCTCTAAAATTTCAAGCTTCTACAAGCTGGGGTCTAGAAGAAAAACGACATCAAAAATTTGGAAAAAAAAGACTTTAGATAACGGTAAATTTGAACGGCCATTTTGTTTTTCTGAAGTTTAACTGTAGTATACCGCGCTAGGGAAAGCAAGCCGCTGCCTTTCTGCGTTTGCAAAATTTCAAAAATGCTTATGGTTTCATTGCAACAAAAAGTTAAAAAAGGCCATTTTTAAGGTTTTGGGGGGGTATAACTTCTAGAGGGGGGGAGATAGATAAAAATTTTGTTCTACGGAAGTAAGTTTCTAGTAAAGATCTATGTACATATAAAATTTCAGCTTTCTATCTTCAAGGGTGTAGAAGTTTTGTAAACAAAAAAAGTGTCCACGGACGGACGGACGGACGGACGGACGGACGGACGGACGGACGGACAGAGTGAAACTAATAAGCACTTTTTTCAAAAAATTTTTTGGAAAAGTGCTAAAAACCAAAGCATATGTCATTTAAATTCTCGAAAGGTTTCAATATTTTAATTATTGTTTAGCGCCGCCAAAGTTACTAATACTAAGAACTACATTCAATATAATATTTAGCAAGTCTACACACATTACGTAATATACAAATATTATCAGAACAAGTTAAAAATTAATGCTAGGAGGGTGGGGAGGGGGGGATAAAGACGCTTATCACTTAAATTATAAGGATTTCTTTTATCCTTTGAGAATAAAATTTAGCAAAATATTAAATAATATTAATTACATTCTACCCAACACATTTAAAAAAAAATTTTCCAATTAAAGAAAATATAAACTCTTAAGCCTTTAAGATTAAAGAAATTGAACAAAAAAATATTTAAAATTAAAGTAGAATTTTGGTTTTTAAATACGCCCTCAGGTTATTAAGATTCTATTAAACTATAAAATAAATTATTGAAATTTAAAACTTATTAAAAAAATTCTAATTAAATTCGCTTGAAATTAAAAAAAAAAACATTCTATTCAAATATTCTTATATTTTAATTAGAATAGGTATTAATTATACATTTTGGTTGAAATTCCCGTAAAGTAACGTGTAGGTCTCCCATATTTAATTTATCGTATACTTGTTTTCATGCATTGCTTGTATATTGTGAGGGAGTTACAAATCAAATAGAAATTAATTTTAAATTTTCAAAACAACTTCCAGGATCAGTCCAAGGAAAACTTCCAAAATCAATGAATTGCTATAGAAATAATGTGACATTTTGGGTACTGGAAATGGTTAACATTTAAAATGTCAAATTATTTTGACAATTTTTTCGATCAATTGCCTATTCCGGCAATTTGAATATTTATAGAAAATTAAATAGATAATTGAATAATCATCAAATGAGAATATCAGCATTTTAAAGAATCTGATGTGAAAAGCACCTAGTTGACTGCATTGCATATTTTCCGAATGATAAGAAAATTCATATAATCACATAATCCAATAAATCGCTACGGAAAATAATTAGCATCACGAAAAATTTTAAATTTCAAATTCAGTAGGCTATTATTAGGACTATTAGGAGGAGATTTAACTTAAACTGCAAAATGAATTAATCAAGATAATTCGCTGACTCTGGTAGAGTAAAATTGAGAAAAGTGAGCAAATCGGTCTTTCACCAAAACTGACATATTGAGTTTATAGCATTTCTCTCAATTATTGCCATCGAGACATAAAGTTTCATCTAATAAAAAAATTAAAGAGCAATGTACAAACAGAGTGACCTGCCGACAGAGAGACTGATATTTTCATAAAATTAAAATTTTATTAACATTTCTCTACCATAAAGAAATGCTCTTAATTATTCATCATCAAGGAATCGCATATGTAAGATTTTGCTGAGTTCACATTACTTCCCTTATTGGAGACGCTTTTCAATTATAAACAATTTCAATTTGAATACAAGGACACTCTTATACTAATGGTAATATTTACGCACATTTACTAAAAAATTATTCAAATATAAAATTGGCATTCATTTCATTCATGGCATTCATATCATTCGGCATTCATTCATAAAGAATTTTAAATGCTTTTGAATTATAAGAGTTTTAAATTTATTAATATAATTGGGGGGATTTTTCCCCTCCCCCCAATTATGAAATATGCAGAATAATGAAAAACCAATATTTTACGCTGATAAGTAGAATACATAAGTGGAAATATTTGCAGATTCTCTCTGGATATTAAAATTAAATTAATTCAAAAAATTCTTATTCCATTTCAGTAACAGTAAAAAAAAAAAACAGCGTATCTCATGACAAATTTAATTTTCAAATTCAGTTTTTCATTTGGTAGAAAATTGCAGAGAATTTCTTATTTGTTTCAATTTTCAAAGCACGTCCTGGCATTTATTTTTCTTTTGTGAAATTTCTCTTTTTTTTTTTTTTGTAAAGAACCATTTGTATTTTATTGGTTCTCATTATACGCTAAACTTCAATATGTAAATTTTCATCTCTCAATATAAAATTTTTCCACTACAATTCTGCGTATTGCGTATTGATAACGCAAAAATTAACGCGTTTTCAAAACAATTTTTATTCTTTATTCATCCTTGAAAATAATGGTAATACAATCATCTATTGGGGCTCCATGTTTGAATTTCATGACAATGAGTGATTCATATGTCAACTTGACACTTGTAATTAATTGACATTATCTCATACTGCCAAATTCATAATATTGAAAATATTCAGGTATAAGGAAGACTAGATTCAGCGTACATTTTTCGATTCGAATTCGTCTTATTATTTACAGTTTTGTTTACATCCCAAATTTTTTGGTGTCATAAACGGAAGAAGCCATTTTATATTGACAGCAAATATAGTGACGTATTAACTCTCAACTATAAAAACTATGCCATATTATTATGGAATTTATTTTTTGTGGTTATGTAAGCTTGGATTTTTTTTTTGTTGAAAACCGCGAATATTTTTAAATAGAAATATTTCTATTGAATTTATTTGAATCACATATATTATGTACATAAATTTATTATGATAATTTTACTATACTAGTAATCTCATATTTACGTTGCTTGTTATTACGCGATAGTTTCGAACGCCAATAAATTATTATAGAAAAAAAAAAATGTTCTTGTAATCGAAGATTAATTTTGTTTTTGGAAAAATCTTTTGCGTAAATACGTGATTCTTTACAATTTTTTGTAATTCCCATACTTGACGTCATAGAATTTTACAATTTTAATATCCAGATAATATTTGGGCTAATAAATGAATGGAAGAATTTGCAAGCCAATTTAATTTTTGAAATTCTAATTATCATTGAGAAATAATTAACTTTTAATTCAATTTTGAAACCTTGCTAATGTTTGTAATAGGCACATATCTTGTTATTGTCTATTTCAAATGGAAGATTGCATGTAGCATCTTACGATAATCATATGGATTACAGTACAAAGCAAAGTAAAGAACAATTTGTGTACGATTTCCTCATACCTCTGTAGCTCAATTTGTAGAGCTTCCCCCCAGATAGCGGTAATTCACTGGTTCGAGTCCAGCTTGAGGAGAAAAATTTTTCTACCTTTAACTCGTTCCTTTGATTATTTCATCCATCTGTTCTGCAGTTGTATGAAAAAATTTCCATTGTATTAACAGATTCCTTGTTTTTGCATGATGCACTGAAAGATAAGACACAAAGAGAATTTTTAACAATTTTGTGTTTAAAATTCTCTTTCCTCATGATTATCAGAATTTTCTCATTTCTCTTAGATTCGCTTTGTATGTTAACAGTATATTTTTCCATGTTAACAGTATATTATTAAGGATTCTTTCTCTTTTTTTTCAAAATTTTTCATCTTAATATTCTTAAAACTATATTATTGTAAATCGGCTTAAATATAATCTGTACACTTCAAAGTGTTATAAATAAATTGAAAATTTTCAAAAAATTCAAGTATGTGAAATTGAAGCACATTGTTATGTTTTTGAATGGGCACCGAAAATTCTTTAAAATTTTTCAATTAAAATATTACAGTACTTGCTTCCAAATTAATTTTACTTACATTGTAAACTATAAATAGTAAAACAAAGATTATCTGCCTCTGATATCTTTAAGAAAATATGAACATTTTCCCAAAGAATTATTTGCTTTTTAATTTAAAATTTTTATTAATTCCTTAAAATCCTTCTGGTCTACTTACTACACTTTATATACAGATATAATAAAAAAATATTTTCAATCAAACCCAATGCAATACGACTAAAACTTTCTCTTTTACTATTCTTTAACATATCTATAGCTTTAAGAGAAGAAATAAAATTTAAAAATCAAAAAAAGAAATCGGTAGCTCCTGAATGAATACAAAACCATTCAATCTCCAATATTAAATCGCGATTTATTAAACAATGAAATTTTATCCTTAATTTGAACGTGAAAATTTAAAAATCATAGTAGCACTACAATCAATTTGGAATTGATAACACAATCAATGAAGTAGTTTTATTAAAATTGAAGTGTTATTACTTTTTTTGTTTGGATTGAGGACCTAAGATAATTCTTTGATAAAAACTGAATGTCACAATATTGCCGTTACAGAAAGAGAACAAAATGAAAAGAACGTGGAATTTTTTAGTGTTTCTGACTTAAGGTGAGGTGTTTTAGCTGCAAGACTTACAAA
Organism: Condylostylus longicornis; assembly: GCF_029603195.1. Classification (NCBI taxonomy): domain Eukaryota; kingdom Metazoa; phylum Arthropoda; class Insecta; order Diptera; family Dolichopodidae; genus Condylostylus; species Condylostylus longicornis. Next base: position 7,678,131 of record NW_026577982.1, read on the forward strand.
TAGATAAAAAAAATGAAAGGATAAAAAATTATTTTTTATCGATTTTCAATTTTGTTAACAAAAATTTTTAATACAAACTTGCCATAGTAGTGAAATTCTATTGAATAAAGTAATTCAAGAACGTGAATAATCTCGTAATTTTAAAAATTAAATTGTAAAATTTCATTGATTATCTCATTTTTATATCCTTTTGGATTATATTAGTAGAATAATCTAAATTTTCCATTGCAATTGTAACGTTAAGAAATAAAAATCTGAGATTAAGTCATAGGTACATCATGTAATATACTCTCAAACAATGTCGAATCCTGGCTCGATTTACCCATGTCTGTTCATCCAATGAAAGCTTAAATATGTGTTGAGCTTTCAGAAATAATAATTCCAAAATATTCTTGTTTATTTGAATTTAGTTCGGGCACAGATTTGAATTACACTACCATAAAACTTGAAAAAGCAATTATCTTAAGAAACTATTTCATAAATTTCACAAAATTTTCAAATTATGCAGGCTTATTGTTCTAAATATTAGCGAATTTATTAGGCTTACTCCTGTAACTTTTTAGAATCATTAACTTCCTTTAAGATAAACAGCTTACTACCTATCCTGCAGTTTCCACCAAATTTCTCTTCACGCCTAAAAATATGCAATTTTATTGCAATTTCACAAAATAACCAAAATGATATTTAATTTCAATTCCAATTGATTCAATTTTATCCTTTTCATAAAATATTTCGAAAACTACAAAATAATGGTGAATAACTTGAGTTGAATAATTGAATTCTGTCAATTTCGTTATTAATTGCGCAACACATACGGATTAATTCCAAAAATTTTTTTTTTAATTTTTTATTGAAATTTGTGCACCATATTTCAATCAACTTTACCCAAAATTTTTTTCATATATAAAAACAAAAAAACCTTCACTCTCTTTGTGAAATGAAATATGATGCTAATTTTTTTTTTTTGAAGTTATTAATTGAATACTTTAATAAAGCTTATGTTTAATAGCTCTTCACTGTACACACGTACATTAAATTAATATTAATTGTGTTAAACATTTTGTATAAATCTCCGATTTCAACAAAAATTTCAACTTAACTTATATGTACGTATATGGTAAGTACAATAATACCATTATCATTTTTAAGCACAATGCAGTTTATATAGATATAACAACAATCGTCTATTCAACATGGGGCTATTAATCGGATATCAATTTATTACGGTTATAAACACAAAAATATAGAAAATTTAATTTTTACAAATTTTTTCTATTTTGTTGTTGTTGTGCTTTTGTAATTTTTTCAACACTTCAATAGCTTCTATTGTTTTATAATAAATTAAATTTCCCAAAATACAATTAAATACTTTGTCATAGTGCACTTAGACAATAAAAAATGATTCGTCCTTGAAATAGGATATTTTTAATAGTATTTTTAAAACTTTAATTTATTTTCAATAATAGAAAATCAGTTTGAACTGTGGGGGAGAAAAGTTAAAATTTTTTATAAAATATAGAAAACAATCCCCAAATACAATAAGGCTCATCGACTCATAATTTAATTACTCGATATTCAATTCCAAAAAATTTGGGATTCAATTAAATTAAACGAGTAGTAGGCATTCCATCAGTTCTAATTAAAATTCATTGAATTTTTAATTAATGATTTCAACAAATAAGCATATGATTTTGCCCAGATATTCCGTAAAAATTGTTCGAAAGTTGCATAATCAATATTTTTTTCAAATATTTTAATAACTTCAATTTAAAAATATTACGTTCTAAGTTAGAAAATGAGTCGAAACAAGCATAATTTAGTTATGCTTGTTTCGACTCAATATACAATAGTTTGCACAAATATAGTTTGCAAGATAAACAATAGTTTGCCTAAAAATATGCAATTTTTTTATATTTTTGAAAAAATCATTTAAAATTCAATTTATTTATTTTCTTTTCATAGAATAGCTCAATAGATCAATTCAAAGACTCAAATAAATTTTTAATTTCTACAATAAAATATTTTTCACAGACTCACTTTATAATATTTCATAATCCATCACGAACTTAAAATGAAATTTCTAACCCAATCTAGAGTAGAGCATTGATGCAACATAGTACAAAACTAAAAATAGAAATATTAATGATTTGTGAACTTTGTTATGGTTCAACACGCAGCTATGAATCCGAATTGGTGTTGTTTCCAGTGATATTTTTTTTTTTATTAAATTTTTTTCTCTAACATGTTGACTTTTTCTTATTTTCCCTTACAATTTAACTTTGTTGTTGCATTCCACTGTAATATTACTGTAATATTTTATAGATAAGTTTTTTCTATTTTCTGGTCTAGACAGAGCTTTTTTCTATGTTATTTATGTTTTTTATGCTGAAAAATAAAATAAAAAAGAAAAAAATTTAATAAAAAATAAATTCAAAGCAAAATTTTGCAAAAAAATCGAGAAGTATTGAATGTGTGTTTGTACAAAAATGTAACGTTGAAATTGATTTTCCTTTATACAAAACAAAATTTTAGTTTCGAAAATTTTTGAAATATGCTTAATAGCTGGAAAGAGTTATAACGAAAGAAAGGAGTCTCGCTTGATATGAGTAACTTGATTCTTATAATTGCAAACTACTTTAAGTGATTAACCGAATGTTTTCCTTATATCACGAAACTTTATGCTTGTAACTCAATAAAATCTAACCTCAAAGAGAATTTATTCTTTAAAATATGGTTTTACTGCATTATGTTTCCATATTTTCGGAATGATTTCATAAAGAACACATGCATATTTGCTCATAGTCGATTATTTTAAATTAATCTTGCTATGTCCGTCCGTCTGGTGCCGGAACGCTTATTTAAGAATTGCTTGCATATAAATAAGTAAGAATGCGATCACAGGATTTCGCAATTTCTATGATGTTATTGCAAATTAAAACTACAAAATTCCAAGAAAGTTTGGCAAAAAATCTTTAATTATAGCTAACATCATAACATTCTTGAGAAACTTTTCAAATTTTGTTCAATAACAAATTTATATCCTAATTTGTCCTGGGGCATTTCAAAAAAGACTAAAATTCAATTTTTTTAGCTAAAATTTAAAACCCGTCGGCTTCATATACAAGCAAACGGGTCTTTATAAAATTACCATAAAATTAAAAAATTTTCAAAATTGAAAAATTATTCTTAAGCCCAATATTTGCCAAAAAAATATAAGAAAATTAATTTAAAGAAATAAATCAGTACTCGTATAAATATCAGATTTTTGTTTCGTCCTATTTCGTAAACCATACCACGTTTGACATTATCTTGGTTTTTGGAAACTTTTTAAAGCAAAAGAATATAAAAAAATCGCATTAACAACAACAACAAGTGTAAGAGCAACAGAAACTTGTTCAACTCTTAAAAATTATGTTTTGGAAAAGAATCCTTTTGAATATATTTAAAAATATCTTATACAAGTATGAAATATTAATATCATGTTATAATACTAGATATATTTATAAGTACATACATACAAACATAAAATGAAATAACAACAAGTTTGCGACAGAAAATTTTATTTTCTCAGGAAAAATTCTTAAGTAATTGGGCTAAAGCAAATTATTAAAAAAGTTTTTCAACTATATTAAAACAATTTCAATTAATTTATTTAAATAAAATAAATAATATATTCATAAATGTATACACAAATAATTAAAAGTAAAAATAAATATGACCTCAATATTTTTCTCTTCTATAAATAGAGTGAAGACGGCACTCATACAAAACAAATTTTAATTAAATGAAATTAAAAATAAGAAGAAAAAAAAAGAAATTATTAAAGTAAAATTAATTTTTTTAATGATATTTTGTTATTGAGTAAAAATATCAATAGCTCCTATATTTTTAGCCTTGAAAATCTTCAAAATAAATCAAAATAAGCAAAAGTTTATATGACTATTTTAAGTTGAAGCACATCAATTTTTAACACATAAAATCAAAAGTAGGAATATTTTACCAAAATGTCCCTAGAAATTACACCAACATCTTCTATATCTACATTTGCTGGTTAAATTGCTAAACAAAGCCGTACTTTTGACTAATTTAAAATTACTGTCATGATTAAATTTTTGAAGAAAAATTTTGGCATTTTCTACATTTCCTCATAAACTAAGAGCAACTTGAAGTATATGTACCAAATATCAACTAGTTCCTTAATTAACTACAGAGGATTTGAATTTAAAAATAGAATATGAAATTCTCAATTCTTAGTTCAAATGGTTATTACCTTAAAACCACAAAAATTTTAAACAAACCATCATCTATATTGATATTAAGAAAAGCAAATTTAATTAATTAAAAATTTAATTTCACAAAATGCAATAAATTATTTCAATTCCAAATATTTATTTAAAATTTATTAATTTTTACCTTATTTATAAATGAAATGAAAAAATCAAAATCTCATTTCAATACTTTAATGCAATTAAATGGAAATCAGGAAGAAAAATTCAATTATGTACAATAGAAGCAGGATCAAAAACTATAAAACAAGTTCACTAATAAGATTATTAATAATTTTATGATTCCAAAAATTGAAAAACAAATAATGAAAATTAACTTTCACCTGTATGAAATGACAAAAATACTCCCACAAACTTCATAGATAAGTTTTTGTTTGGAAAAGTTTTTATACCACAAATTTTTCTCACCATTTTGTAGTATTTATTTCCTTATTAATTTCATGAAAAGTTCACATTTTTAATCCCACAGAAACAGAAACCAGTGGGAATTATTTATTATGTGTCTTTTGTATTCATACACTATATTTTATAGTAGTTTCTATGGTAAAAAACAAATAAGTTTTATAACTAAATTCCAAGTAAGAAAAATCTTAATTGAAAATTATTATTTAAAATTCATTTACACTAATTCGAAAATAATTTGTGTTTATTATTAGCAAGCAGAATAGTAGAGTTTTGTAAAAACTTCCAAGGATATCAAAAAAAAAATATTCAAGAAAACCACAATTTGTTATATTCAGCAAAGACCATTATAATTTCATGGGGTTATAGTGGTAGATATGCTTGAAAACTCGAAAGTAGAAAAATTTAATATCAAAATTATTATCTTGGCTTCGACTTTCGAATCAAAATTTTGAATACCAATAATTAAATCCTTGTTAATTATTAGAGAGCGCATTACCTGTTTCCAAAACAGAATAATTTGCTAACTATATTGTCTATGGTATCATAATAATGTCCTCAATTCTCATACAGAATTTTGTTATCCTTAAAATAAATATGAATATTTTTGAATACCAAAGTTATTTTAAAAAATTCTGTTACCGAAAACCCGAAAACCAACACAATTACGCTCCACTATTTTAATAATTCCACAATTTTAATATTTTTTTTTTTTGTTGAAAAGAAAAGCATTATTAAATTTAATACGTTACCAACAGTTTTCCGTTTTCAATAAAATTCACATGAAAAATTTAATATTAAATAAAAAATTTAATCAATAAAATATTTCATAAGAAATCACATATATAATGAAATGTGAAATATTAAAATCACCACAATATTTTCAATTAAATTAAAAATTCTGTAGAAATATTTTATAAAACTCAAAGATTTACCGGATATCAAAATTATATTATTAACAAAGAAAAATATTAATTGATTATTGCCATTTGGTTCTATGAACAGGACCAAGAGCCTATATAATTTGTTTCATATACCCATAAAATACAAGGATAACCATTATATCCTTGTAAATAAATAAATATTTATTTATTTTTTCAGAAAAATTATGGGCATTTCAAATTTAAATCAACAAGTAAATTTGAACAATTTTAATGCTGCAGTTCTAACTGTATAATTGAGCAATTTAAATTTTTGATATATTTGTGGTAGATGCCAACATAATAATTTAAGCAACATTTCTATTTTTGTTCAAATATAGGCGCCTCTAATAACATATAAGAATTAAAGAATATGCTCCAGCAAAATTTTTAAAATCAATAATTATTTTGAGAATTTTATTTACTTAATATTTTCTATAATATTTGAATATTATTAAAGTTTTCATAACTAAATAAATAAATTTATTATTTTTATATTAATTTAAAATAAATTTTTATTATTATTTCAATTGAAATTTAAATATTATTTTCATTTATTGAAAATTGAGCTCAATTTATGGTAATTATTAATGAATTTTTATAATTAAAGGTATAAATTATATTTGATGTGGAAAATTCGAATCTCCCGAAATTGTATTCTATTTGCCTGCCACTCACACAATATGAGCAATTTCACGTAATAAACAATTTCCGGAAGCAATGGTAGAATTTATTTACATTTAATTATAAATATGTGTATGAGCCTATATTGGAAAATATTTTAATTAATCAATTTAAATAATTATCAAAAAATAATATTATGTCCCATATATTTCAGATATCGAAATTCATAATTCGATTTACAAGCTATATATAGCAGTCATCGGCAAATTGCGGCCCATGGAGAGCACGCGAACCATTCAACTTCAAAATGTGCGGTCCATCATTCTACTTGGAAGAAAAAAATATATTCGTTGTCATGAATAATAAATGTAGGTACATAAAATTTCATACAAATTTATTATTTGTCAAAACAAAACAGTCATTTGAGTTGAAAATGTCATTTCTTTTTGTATCTATGTAATTTAAGAAACGTGAGTACTACCCATACTGATACTCGGATAGCACATATTTGCCCTCAACCCACAAAAGTTTGCCGACGGCTGCCATATAATAATAATACCAGTTATTGCAGCACAAACACCATTTCGTCTAATTTTAATCAAAGAAATTATTGAATATCTAAACAATTTTATTTAATTAGCAATAAAAATGTAAAAAATATTATGTATTAACTATATAGAAGTTCATATTGAATAGAATCAAAATTTTTTAAAATATTTTAAAATAAATTCAAATTACTAAATATTTTATAAAAATCTCATGTATCCCAAAGCAAAATATGCATATTGCCTTAAGTATTTATGCAATTCAAAGATAAGTAACATAAATAAATTAAAATCGGGAAGAGAATTCAAAAACTTCAAATGGAACCAGATAATATTTGCGATAGAATTTTGAAATTATTGGTAAAGAACAATGAAAATACCAATTTCTTCCTTCAGCTAAATTTATTGATTTATCCATTAATAATTTGCATAATATACCAATATATTTTGTGTTTTCTATATAGAGCATACATATACGCTTGCATTCCATTCGGAATTCCATATTATATAATAAGGAAAATATAAATTTTGAAAATTAATGAAGGTTAGTGTAAATGTAATCGCGATATCCAAAAGGTCCTTTTCAATTTTTAAAATATTTTCTGATAAATATTTGCATAAATTTACAGTTTGTTTTTATTTACAATACCTACATACATTGTATATTATAATTTTGCCTTTAGTTTTTTTTTTTAAATTTTTTATAATAATATCAAAAATTTACGAATATTTTTTTTTAATAAAGTTTTCATTTTAATTTTTTTTTGATTTTATTGAATTCAATTTAAATATTAAAATATTTTTCTTTTACTGGTTAGTTTTTAAAAAATATTTTTCTCAACCATATGAATGCGTTGAAATAAATTGACTTCGTTAGAGTCTCGTACTTACTATTAACTCGTATCGTACATACTATAGTCCATTTTATTGTAAAGAATGAAACATGTAAAGAAAAAATGTTCAGTAACGCTCAACCCAAAATTTATTAGAATTGAATTTCGGCAATGTTTTGCAATATATGTCAAAGTTTATGTCAAATCTTACAATATATCGAAATATGTGTCAAACTCACTAATAAGTAAGTCAAAATAAAAATTGAATTGAAACATACGTAAAATATTATTTCGAATTAACTATATCTAATCCATACACAGATAAATGTCAAAAATATTTTAAATTCACTATGTCAAACATAGGCATATGTCAAAATATATGTTTGACTTAGTGAATTTGACATATGTCAAAATACATCTGTACACATCAAAGTATAATATGTCAATTCTAAGCATAATGTAAATCCCAAACATATGCCAAAATTATGTCAAATCCAAAAATTACCATGAGTAACACAAAAACAAGAACACGTGATGGCACTTCAACACAACAACAATGAATAACTTGATTGTACTTTACGATACAAATTAATTACCATGACGAGTTTCTATGAGCCGCCTCCATCGAATACAATGTTTAAGCAAAAAACATGTTAAAAGCCTAACCTACATAAAAAGCATAAACTTTTGCAATATTTAGAAAAACATCAACAAAAACTTTATAACAATAAAGAAGAAAAAAACATACGATATATGAGTAAAAGTTTTTTAACCTTGAAAATTTCCAAATGAATTTAAGCCTCCATATACTAGCAAAAATTAATTCAAAAAAAAATTTTATTGTGCACATTTTATAAATTAAAAAATAAAATTCTCAAATGTTTTTTATTTTTTTAATTCTACAATTTTCCTCAAAAAGATCAAAGGTTATTACGGACTACAATGCATTCATTCGGAATCAATGTTTTGTATTTTAATTTGAAATTTAAATAGAAAAAAAAAATTTGAAGGAAAGAATTAAGAAAATTTTCGCTTTTCAGAAGAAAATGTGGGAGATTTTCATCTATTTGAACATCTTTTAATGATTACAAGCAACTAATATTAAATAATGAGCTAGAGTACAAGAATAGGGGGAAAAAGAAGAAGGTTTCCCTATTAAATTTAAGAAATTTAAAGTGAATTTATACCAGAAAAAATTTTTTAATTTTTCAGCAACGAACAGTAAAAAACGCCATTATTAAAATGTTGTTCTCCAAACTATAAAAAGTTCAAGTTATAAAATCAGATTCAATAAACGTAAAATCATAGAATAGCACTTGTTGAGGAACGATTAAAATTTTTATTAGCACTATAAAAAATCAATTCTTTCAATTGTAAGTACAAATATAAGAAGTAATTTAGTAACCGCATCAAGTCTTTGTTCTTGTTGTTCTTACTCAACTACTCACTTCATGTACACTAGCTCATTAATAATGATTTAGACAAACAAGTAAACTATGCTACCCAAATAACTTTGTGTTAAGTGAAATTAAAATATCAAAAGTATAGTTCGTCTGATTTAAATGTTCTTTTATAGATCCACGTTCAACTACTAGGATTAAACTACTACACTCAATTATTTTTAGAAAATTTCAATATCTCATTTTTAATTCTGTTTATAAAAAAAAAACAGAATGTTTTTCTTCAATTATTTACTCCTCTAAACTGTTATATATATTAATGTATAATTATAACAATAATCTTTGCAAAACTTTCTGTTGTAGGTTTAAATCGCTCTTATGTATTGAGTTGAAATATCACAACCTTTACATTACTTATTCAAATCGCAAAATGCAAATGCTCAATAATGGTAGAATCTTTGATTTTTGATAATTTTAAAGAATGAAGAAAATAAAAACTTGGAAAGCAACTTTGAAATTCTAGAATTTTGAAATTTTCTTGCAAATATTTTGTATTATAAGAAACTACCTCGACTCGAAATTACTCTTTATAAGATTAATCTGAACTTAAAACATTAAAACAATGTATTAATTAAGGGCTTCGGCAAACATGCAAGTTTTAGTTTTGCAAATGCTACTTGATTTTAAATTCATTGCGAACACAATATATAAGGAACTATAAAATCGTACAGTGGCATGTATGAAAATTTTTCAAGTTTAAAACAAGAATCAGTGGAAAACAAGAAAAACTGCAAATGTACCACCGAAGCCAATTGAAATTTTTTGTGCATTTTAATTACCTTATACAAAAAATATTTTTAGTCATGTCATAAGTGAGAAGTGCTGCGAACTTTAATAAAAAATTTCTGTTGTAAACAAAATTTGTATTTATTTTCTTGGGTGTATTGGAAGTCCTTAATAAATATTAAAATAAATATAGATTTTTTTTTTATTTTAAAAAAATCAGCACACGTACAAAACGCATTTTTCATTTTTTTTTTTTTAGTTAGAAATGTCTACTACATTTCAACATTGTTTCCAATTTAAAATCTCCTAAAGGTATTCTCGTTGTATTTTTAAGTAATAAAAAAAAAATGCAAAAGTGCAAAAGTGAAGTGGTCGGCTTATTACCGAACACAAACAACATATGTTCTCTGCTTTGGCAAAAGTTTCACACAAGATTATGAAAATGTACTTTAAACACTTCTATTGAATTTTTTAGATGACATGCGAAAAAAGTTTGGTTCACTTCACTTCATCCTTTTCTGGTAGCATAGACAACTGAAATATCAAATTTTAAGAAATTCCATTAATTAGTTCCTCAAGTACTGTCAAAAAATGTAAAATCAGCCCCTACAGAAAAAGTTCGGTTCCCAACTCGAGGTGACTAATTGTATTTTCAAATAAAACCAGAAAATTTTTATCTAAAAATTTTTGATTAGTATTTTTTTAAAAATGATCAAAAATATAAAATTGATCGGTAATAAAGGGCCAATTCCCGAGACATGGCATATTCCAAAAATTTATCAATCCATGACTAAGTGTAAACTCCATCAAAATTGGTAGCCGAAAATATAAATATCTATCAAAATTGGCTCATTTGAAATTCAAATACACAACTGTTCCCACAACCCGACAAATAGACTACTCACAGGAAATGTTTTATTTACGCTTTCGTATCATCGAGAAGTTCACATCCGTCGGAAATTCAGCATGCTAAAATCGATATTATCACATAACCTCCAATGTTGTATATAATTCGTTCGCTAAAATATAATAGTCAAATGCAATAAAACTTGCGACTAAAACGAACACATTCTCTCTCAAGTGTATTATAAATGATGCTCTCGAGAGATTATGAAAATCTTCTTATTAATAAACCTAATATTTTCGCCTACAGTTATGCCTAATGTGATTTTTTTTTAATAATATAATAACTATTTTTTAGCAAACAAATCAATATTGCAAAAATATTTTCGCTATTTACATACACGTTGCAAGTGTTTGTTGCTGGATACAACCATTTTTTTTTCGTTGAATTACGTGCAGTAAGCACTTTGTTATTACGCAGTGAAATTTTTTTTTAAAATATCCAAAATTTTGCCTCTCTGAAAGTATACCAACAAATGATTAAACAACTGCATAACAGTTATTATTTATCAGTTCTATTCTTGTTCATTCGATTCATCGTTTTACGACAAATTTTTGAAAATATCAGGGTTCCATGAGGCTTTGCTCAATGTTTCAAAAAATTTTACGATTGTCATCAATTGTTGTTTATATTGATTTTGGTGATAATATTGCACTTTTGGATATAGCAGACAGACAGCCTTTATTTAACTATAAAAATGCAAGACACGTACATAGACAAGATACCAATTTATGTATAACAAATATAAATTATAATTAATTAAACATTAAAAAATTTTATACACCATATAAAAAAAATTATTTTTTTCCGATTTATTTATTTCATTGTTTTTTAATCAGGTGAATGAGAAAAAAAAACTAGTTCAATCCTTGCGGAGAATGTGTGTCAGGGAAAAAAAGAAATGTACTCAGGTCGTTTTATTTTAGTTTTTTTTTTCTGTAGTACCTTTTAACATTTTCTCTGCAGATGCGTATATGCGACCTTCAAAAAAAAAATTTTTCATTTCATTCATAATTTCCATTTTATTGGAATAAATTGGCCCAGAGGCATTATATGTAATTATGTTGGTTTGTAAATTTTTCATATTTTCATAAAACTTTTAAAATGATTACAAAATGCAACAATTTATTGCAAAAAAAAAGAAAAATTTTACATTGTTTACGAAATTAAATGTAAAAGAGAAGATAAAAAGAAAAACCACGCTCCTGTTGTTGTTGCTTTGTACATGTAATTGAATTACTACTCATTGCCTGTAATAAATTTAACAGATGAGATGTAATATAACAGATAAAATGTAAAAATGCTGTTAAAAATTTCCTTATTCTGCTTTATTTTTCTCCTTTTAAAAACTGTTTTGTTTATTTATAGGTCATTTTATATAATTTCCCATATTATTTTTCCTCAATTTAAAATTACCGTTTTTTTTTGTACTATGGTGGTACCTTTTCTCGCTGGGGGAAAATAAATTGGGAAATTTTGTACTACATTAATTGTGAAAATAAAGAAATTACAGAAAAATTGTTGATCAAAAGGAATATGAAAAAATATTTTTCTCTATTTATAAAAATCATGAAGAAGAACAAATAAAAAAGGAAAGCAAATAGAAATTCCGCGGTAAGGGATGAATACGGATACGGTATATCAGTCTCTCCAATATCTTAAATTTTTCCTTTTCGTATAATATTTTTTTCTAATAGTTACATCTGGTCGACACTGGAAAATTATCATTCAGGATTTAAATAGAAATAGAAACACGGAATGCACTTTAATTTGAAAATGTTGGATAATAAGGAACAAAATATTATGAGGTTCGCAAACAAATTAACTATATTAAACCCGATTAAGCAAAACTTAATTTTATAGCAACATTTAAATTAGAGGAGAAAAAGCTTCATTGTATAGTCAATTTATGTACATTATGGTTCATGTTGGTCTTTACTCATATTAATACCCATGTATTATACTAAAGGCTATAGCCTTTTAGGCTATTTAATATGAAACTCTTTTATTTCAATTTTGAAAAAAATAATGAAGAATTAAGAATAAAAAAATTAAGAATTTCAACACTGCAACGCGATTTACTTAGAAAACGTAGTAAGAATTCTTATATCAGTCAACATGGGATTGAGATCAGCAGTATATTCTCAATAAAAAGTAAAGCATACGTATTGATAGATTAAAAAAGATTTTAATTGGATTATTTGAGTTTCTCATTGGATTATTTGAGTCCAATGAAAACATTTTAATCGATTAAAAAAGGATTTTTTTGTCCTTTCTCATATCATTTCTAATTTCCAGAATTACTCAATTCAAGTTCCATCAAACCGAAATCCAATAAAATTAATATAAATTTTTTTTAAAAATCTCATTTTGTTATTTTTTATTATTATTATTATTCATGTACTTCATATATCCTTTATAATATAATTGATAAGAATTAATTAAAAAACATTATACTACTTAAATTTACATAATTTACTCAAACAACCATACAACCATAATGGAAAATGAGGATTTAAAAAGGATTTTAATAAAGAAATAATAAAATTTATTTTTATTTTTCTACTTTTTAAAAGAAGGCATTTTAATAAAAATTTTACAATAATACAAGAATAATAAAATTTTATAAAATGCTATGCGTAAGTCTATTTATGTAAATGGAACAAAAGTACTCGTATATCTAGAAGATTTTTCTTATATAACAATAATAATAATTAATTTCAGAATAACAACAGCTTGTAATACAAAATCTGTTTAAATGAAAAATTCATTTCTATGTTTGCGTAATCACGAAAACAATTAAAACATTAAAAATATTTTTATTTGTTTAAAATGTAAAATAAAATGAAATTATTCTTAAGAGTACAAAAATGCCTACACTATTAAAAGAAAATAATTAAAATTAAGAATGGAATTTGTGTATCACATTACGAAAATGAAAATTTTATTTTTATAATCTTTTAGATTTTTCAGAATTAATTGGATCGAGAAATTCTTGGGAATATTCGATTTTACTGACAGTTTCAAAAGGGTTAATTGCCAAAAGGTCTGTCATAGCTGTCAATAACTTTAAAAATTCATGGTTAAAATAGACTCGCAATTCAATAACAGCACGAATCCAAATGAAACCTTATACATATTCGAATTAATTCTGCACCATTAGCCCATCCACACATAATTAATGCATTTCCACCACTGATCGAACGAGATATGGTATTTGATCGTCTTTGAAAATCCAACATTGAACTGTTAAGAATCCAAATTTGTTCATGTAATTCTAGCATACAGACAAAAATTTTCGAAAATATAATTCAAAGTTAGAAATGCAGTTGTCAAGAATATCTGTACAGTTGTGATCGTAACTCCGAAGTAATGCTGATCTTCTGATCTCAAAACAACAAACAAATTACACTTTGTTTACTGAATCTGTTTTACATAAAGCTCAAAATAATAAAATGCGAAATAAACTTAATTTATCAACTAAGGCTAATTGATTTCTTGTATTGATCACTAAGATATCGATAGAAATCCTAATTAAAATGGATGTGTCGTTCTGCTTTAGTTATCATATGAAACACGGTTAGGAGTCACTAATAAGAAATACCCTAAATTACTTTAAGAATTAAAACTACATCCTTATTATCCTCTAAAAAGATGCATCCCCCAATTATATTTCAAAACATATTCTTATTGCATAACAAGTGAAATTTTCTAATATAATATTTAAAAATAAATCTTTCTTTCTATTATCCGGGCTCATACTTCATGTTAAAGAACATACCTTCATAATATTTTAGTATTTCCAATGAATTTTAATTTTATTGGAGCCTTGAGGCTTAACATAATTTTTTAAAAAATCTTCCAAAAAATCTTTAAAAGACAATATCGAAATAATCGCAAATTTCTCATTACCAAACTCGGCCGTATTCTAATACAAAATTTAAAGGTTTGTTTTTGATGTCTACATTAATAACCGATATTACTAAAAATAAATCAAAAATAAAAGGAAAAAAAAAATGTTCGTGAACTTTTATGCTTTAATTTTTTCGAACAAACGAGAGTCTTAAAAAAACGAAAAAAAAAATGTAGAAACTTAAAGGCAAACATTTTTTTTCATATTTTTTAAAAATAAAACAAAATTTTCCATTTGACCTTCTTTCATTATCATTATCATACAGTTATTAAATTCATTAAAAGCAAAAGTAAAAAAAAATTTTCATTTTCCCCCTAACATATCTCTATTCTCCCCCTCCCCTCCTTAGATCTTAAAATTCGGCTCATCTTTTTCGTTCTTTATTTCACTTTTTGTTTACATTCTTGTTTAGTGTTTTTCTTTTTAAAATCAAATAATAAAGTTTTATGATAAAGTTTTTTCTTTTCATTTAATTTTAATAAAATGAAACAGATGAATTAGGATAGCCAGGGTACGGGACCGTATATATATATATCAATGTAAAATTCTGAAAAGGAAAGTAATTACAGTAATAAGGAATTCTAAATTTGAATATCACAAATGGCCGCAAGAAAAGGAAACCAAAAATAATTATGAATAAAAAAAAAAAATAACAATTATTATTCTTAAATATAGACCCACAAATTTAAATAAGTTCCCGGTAGACAGGGTATAATTTTAAAAAAAATACTAAAATTTAATAAAAATTTCTTAAAAATAATGCCAAAATCGTAACCTAAGACAAAAATTAATAGGTTTGTTCAATTGTATTCAATAGTATGAGTCATAGAAATTTCAGCTAGGAGATCATTGAACATTGAATATCAATATTTTGCAGTTTAATGAACATCAAAATGCAATCTGTTAGAAAAATACATACTTGGTTTTATCTTCAAAGTTTCAAATCGCTTTCAACTCTAGAATGTATTGATGTTATTAATGACGGTATGGACTGAATGAAGACCGGGAATTTAATTCATAAATATCCATATATAACAACTTATATCCATATAGAACAACAGTTCATGTAACAATCGCAATGTTTCAGGAGTCAGCGAATTTAAGTTAATCGGTGACAAATTTATCGACCTGTAAATTTATTTTTAATACACCAACTTTAAATTTCTTTTAATAATTTGTCTGTTTTTCTCGTGTTGACTAATTCAATTCACAATAGAAAATCAAAAATTTCTGTAACATTAAATTTTTTAAATCATTTCACTTTCGAACAATTCGCATCGATGAATTTACCGTTGATTCAGTTTAACAGAACCCAAATTTTTAGTATGAAATTGCGGTCAGGAATTTTCTAGATTATTTTCTCTTAAATTCTATATGAAAAATCTTTTAAAATTCAAAATATAAAAATTTTTTAGCCGCTTATCAAAACTATACTATATATTGTTAAACAATAATACAGTTTTAACATTCAAGTTCCAACTATTCCCATTAATATCTTCTACACAAACTGAATAAATACCTTTAAATTGCAATTTCTTAATCCAAGCTCATGAAATAATCATTCAATCAAAAAACAGAGCTCTACTTTATATGCTGACCAAGTTTCAATTTAAAAAAATTAAAAATTTTTATTGTTATTCAAAAATTCACTATGACTTTTATTATTTTTTTACAGTTTTTTATTGTAGCTGAACACACAATAATTTTCTCCTTTTAAAATCTCTAATTCTCTCTACACAAACCATACAACTAAAATTTAATTTCTATGTTATTTCTCATTTTTACTTGTATTTGTATCATTAAATAGTATTAAGAGATGACACAAAGCAAAGAAAAAAAAAATTTAAATAATTTTCATATTCAAATTCTACCAGAAAATCAAATTAATAACAACATTCACGTAAAATAAAATAAAAGAGAAACAAAATAGAGAAAAAAGAGAATTTGTTTGGAAAGTATCCTTGTCTCTTCCCTTTCCTCCTTCCTTCTACCCCCTCTTAAACACAACTGAATACTAAATAATAAAAATATTAATGATATCTTTGTTGACAGAGAAAATACACAATTTTTTTTTTCCCAAATTGGTGTTCTCCGAATTTGTGGCATAACGAAAGTAAAAATAATTGCGAAAGAAACAGAAAAACTTCATTGTTTTTAAAAATGTTTAACAGATTTCATTCTTTTTGTTTTTCTTTTTAATAAATAAATTTAATTAAGAAAATAAGAAAGAGAAAAATTTATATAAAATGAAAAAAAAAGGAAAAGTAAATTTTTGAAAATTAAATACAATTAACAGTATTGTTTTTATGCCCATTTAGTTTCGATCAAATAATAAGGTTGAGTTCCTAATTATGCCGAAAAACTTATTATTTTTTAAGAATAAAAATTTCAGCTAACAAATTTGTGATGTAAACTTTCCTAGTGAATATGCCAAAATTAATTTTCAACAGGAGAAATTTTACATCAAAACCGGAGAATTTGTTGAGATCTTTCTCACAAAAGGTTCTACACTCCTGACTTGATTTTTAAATTATTGAAAAACACTTTCTTGAATATTATCATACTCTCTTAAACTTGGCTTAATTATGTATATTTAAATTACCTACATAATGATTCACTTACACATTAGTAATTCAGTTTAATTTCGAAAAATGAATTAACTGTAAAATTCATTTTTCTCTCATTGTAATATGTATAAATAATTTGAAATTCTATACTTATATTCCTACTCGATAAATGGTCACAGTGCAGATAAGTTGATTTAAAATAAAAATTATTGTTTTAATAAAAATAATTATAAGTGTTTTAACTTATTAAACTTATTTAATTTTAAGGAACATTAAAAATAAATTTAATAATAATGATAATAATAATTATAAATAAATTAATAATTAAAATAAGTGAAATGTAATAATAATAAAGAACATTTGAAGCATTAAATAAAATATTGTGTTTTAATAAAATAAGAACACAAAATGGTCTTCTTGTTAAAATATAGTAGGAAGCCATATTGGTGACCCCTCCTGAACAATGTGTTAAAAGTTTTTATTAAAACTAAAATCGTAATATATGTTTTATTAAACATTCAAAAAAAAAATTTAAATGAATTACAATAAAATTTTGTAATTAAAATAAAAGTTCACTAATATTAATAGTAATCAAAACGCTAATATAAAATTTATAAATAAAACAATTACAACACAAAAAACAGAATCATCATATAATTATTAAACTTAATTTTAATGTTGTGTTAACATAAAAATATTGTGTATGTATATATTGGAACTATATATATGCATGAAGTTTTTCAAAAATTGGATTTTTCTTATGCTGAAAACAAACAGCTATAACTCAGCGATCAAAAATTTAAAAAATTTTTTATTGGACATACATGGCTGCTTTCACATGCAGTTAAAATTAATGTTAGAATTCTCAACATCATCACAATCATACAAAATCATCCAATCACATATTATTTCAACTTATACACTTGCATCATATATTCACAATTTCAACTTCAATCAAACAATTGCACATTCAACTATTCAATTGCGTTCAACTAATCATTCATCAACATTTTCAAGCGGAATCAACATCATCAACACTCATCCATCACTTCATCAACCAGAAAGCATCATCAATATTAAGATAAGTTCTATTAATTTCCTTATTTCTTACATTTCTAATTTTTAAAAAAAGAATAATTAAAATACATT
Organism: Condylostylus longicornis; assembly: GCF_029603195.1. Classification (NCBI taxonomy): domain Eukaryota; kingdom Metazoa; phylum Arthropoda; class Insecta; order Diptera; family Dolichopodidae; genus Condylostylus; species Condylostylus longicornis. Next base: position 7,696,460 of record NW_026577982.1, read on the forward strand.
TTTTTAAAAAAAAAGTTTTTGTGTTTCAAAATTAAGAACAAAAATTAAAATTTCAAATAATTACATAGTAACATAAGTAAACTTAATAATTCACTAATTAACCAACCGAAATCATTACATTTTTTCTCTTTAATTAAACTTAAACTTAAATTAATTCAAAAATTTTTTTTTACTATATTAGATAATAAACTAAAATATTTTTTTTAAAAAAGCATGCATACACAAATACATAGCACAAGATATATCGTATGTATATAATAAATTAAATTTTAATATGATTTTAATATAATTTTAATATCAAATTATGTAAATTACATATAGTATATTTCATTTAAAATTTTGCAAAATTTAAAATATATTAAAAGTATATTATTTTCTTTAACATTTGTATGTATGTTTGTTTATTTAGAAAAAAAAAAAAAATTTTTTCTCAAAAATACACCTAGGTCAAAAAGACGTTTACCTAGCATCATAAAGACATACAATCATAATTTTTCAATTATAATTTTCGGTTTGTTAATTAATTTTTTTTAATTAGTGATACAAATATTATTTTATTTAATTAATTAAATTTTAAAATAACATATACATTATAATTTTAAATTCTAAAAATTTTAAAATTTTTAATATTAATTTTCTAACAATATCTAAGGAAATAAAAAATACATTATTAAATATAAATTACATCTTTAAAAATTTTTTTTACATATTCCCATGTAAGTACATACTTACATACGCATATATAGGAATTGTATTTAATGAATTTTAAATTTTTTTTAATATCGAAATATTGAAACTTAATTTTTCAAATTTAACACGCATATATGTACATTGGGGTATGCACATATACATTGTAAAATTTAAGTGCATTGTGACCTTTCATATTGATATATTTTTTTTTTTTTTCTTACCTGAAGTGATCATACATTTATTTTTTTTAATTTTTGGTGAATACAGTAAAACCATTTTTTATTGAACGTTAATTTAATTAATGAATTTTAAGTAAAATATTATTATATTAAACAAGTGATCATACATTTATTTTTTTTTTCATTTTTCGGTGAATACAGTAAAACTATTTTTTTATTGAACGCTAATTTAATTAATGAATTTTAAATGAAAATAATACTAAATTAAACCAAGTTTTTCTTACCATTTTAAAAATTTTTTTTTTAAGTTTATGATTCGAAGATTCATATATTTTTATGAAATTATTTTGAGGAGATTCTTGAATTTGCAATAGCTATTTTTGCATCGATACTATTAAATTTTTATGATTTAACTTTTTTACCATTTTATACACTTACCGACTTATTAAGTGTATACTGAGCCCTGTTAATACAATTCTTTTATTTTTAGAAGTATTAAAAATATTTATTTAATATCATGGTTCAATTGAAAATTCTTCAATTTTTTTTTTTCTTTTTTAACCTTTTCGTAGTTTAGATTACCGTTCCAAAAATTTTTTTTCATTTAAACATTTCATTTTAATTTGATACAAATTTGTTTTTTGTTTTAAATTTTGTATTTCATAAAATCAATTTAAATATGTCTAATGACGAAAAAATACCTATCAAACAGACCCATTCTACAAATCCTTTGATGCCTCCCGCTTCCGACCTTTTTCGGGCGAATCCTAGTGCTTTGGAGGAAGAAACAAATGCCGACTCAAACCCTTTCAGTCCTGCGACCGAGATAAAACACGAAGTAGACTCTGTGCGCGTTCGTTTACCCCCATTTTGGTCTGCCAACCCGGCGACCTGGTTCATTCAGGCGGAAGCGCAATTTACGGTTTATAGAATAACCAGTAGTGATACCAAATACTGTCTAACTGTGTCTGCATTACCTCCAGATACACTAGATTCCGTGATCGATATTTTAAATAATCCACCAAGTTCGCAGCCGTATGAAACTCTAAAAGGGGCTCTCATGGAAAGACATTCGCTTTCCGAAATTAAAAAATTGGAATCTCTCCTGGATCGAGAAGATATCGGTGATCGTAGGCCATCCGAAGTCTTTAGGTCCATGCGGATGCTAGCGGGTAGCTCATTTAATGAAAGTATTATCAGAAACTTGTGGCTTCGTCGTTTACCGCGCAACATTTACATCACCTTACTGGCCGTGTGTGATAAGCCTATGAATGAGCTCACTTCTTTAGCAGATAAAATATATGAGGCTTCGCAATCCGCGCTTTTAAATGCAGTTTCGAAAACGAGCGCTAGCTCTCCAGTTTCGGGTCAACTCACCGACACTTCGCCCAATTTGGAAAATCGTTTGTCGAGGATTGAAGAAATGTTAGCAAAACTCAATACGGGTTCAACTTTTCGAAGTCGTTCTAGAAGTCGGAATTACAGTCGAAATAGATCCGCCTCTGGACAACCCATGTGTTGGTACCACAAAAAATACGGGCGTGACGCGTTGAAATGTATAGGACGGTGTAGATTCTCTGCCTCCTTTCATAGGGCGAACGCTACTTCCACAAAAACGAACTCCCCAAACTAAAGCGCCCCGTTATTGTTGCGGCTAATAACGGGAATTACTCTTCACGCCGCTTATTCGTAAGAGACGTTAACAACGACATTTTATTTCTTGTCGACACGGGCGCTGACGTCTCTGTTATACCAAATCGGGGAAACATTGGATGTAAAAATCGGCCTTCGGACTTCTTGCTTTCTGCTGCAAACGGCACTCCTATACAAACTTACGGTACTAAACTACTTCAACTAAACATCGGATTGCGCAGGCAATTTTCACACGCTTTTATCATCGCGTCAGTAGGTAGACCTATAATAGGGGCAGATTTTTTGGAACGTTTCGGGCTATTGGTCGATCTTAAGAACAGGAGATTGGTAGATCCAAGCACAAATATGTCGGTTGAGGTTTCGCAAGCTAAGGTTGACGTTGTTACACCTTTGCATTACGTCGTGGAAAGTGAATACGGCGAAATTCTTAAAAATTATCCAACCCTTACTCAGGATTCAGATTATTCCGCACCTGTTAAACATTCGGTCGTTCATCACATCGTAACCAAGGGACAACTTCCTTTTTCCTCTCCACGTAGACTTGATTCAGTGCGTCATAAAACGGCTAAAACAGAATTCGAATATATGGTCAGCATTGGGATATGTAGACCTTCTTCGTCATCCGTTTCGTCGCCACTCCATATGGTTAAGAAGAAAAATAACGTCGATTGGCGGCCGTGCGGCGATTACCGGCGTCTGAACGCTGTCACGGTGCCAGATCGTTACCCTATTCCTCACATTCAAAACTTTTCCATGAATTTATTTGGCAAGCGTATCTTTTCAAAAATCGATCTTGTTAGGGCATATCATTTGATCCCTGTTTCCCAAGACGACATGCATAAAACGGCAATAACTACTCCTTTCGGCATGTTCGAATTTAGTCGTATGCCTTTCGGACTTCGAAATGCCGCTCAAACCTTCCAACGATTTATGGACGAGGTCACTCGCGGCCTCGATTTCCTATTTGTATATATCGACGACATTTTGGTCGCCAGTTCTACTCCATCTGAGCATAAGCAACACCTGCAAATCCTTTTTAAGCGTCTGTCCGAATATGATATTAAGATTAACAGTTCTAAGTGTGTCTTCGGTGTTTCGGAATTGGATTTCTTGAGTCACAAGATTTCTAGTGCTGGTATATTTCCTTCACAGGATCGCGTAGAGGCGATAGTTAACTTCCCGGTACCTAATTCAGTCCGCCAAATACAACGGTTTATAGGTATGGTTAACTATTACCATCGGTTCGTACCCGATCTTGCTAAATTACTTTCTCCTATTTACACTCATCTCTCTGAGTTACTTAGGAGGCCAAAAGCTGCCAAAAACTTTAGTTGGCCTGAAAGTCTCAATGACGCGTTTACGGCAGTTAAGGACGCTCTTGCCAAGATCACTCTTTTGGCACACCCACTTTCGAATGGAACATTTAGTATAGCTACGGATGCTTCTGATATTGCCGTCGGCGCTGTTTTGCAGCAGCAGCGTGATAACAACTGGGAACCACTCTCATTCTTTTCGAGAAAACTCACCCCCGCCGAGCAAAAATATTCGGCTTTCGATCGCGAGCTACTTGCTATTTATTTAGCTATAAAACATTTTCGGTATTTCGTAGAAGGACGTGAATTTTCAATACTTACCGACCACAAACCTTTAGTAACGGCTCTTTTCACCAAAACCGAGCGAAGCCCGCGGCAAGCCAGGCACTTAGATTATATTTCGCAGTTCACGACTGATATACGTCACATTCGTGGTAGTGATAACGTTGTCGCTGATGGTTTATCGCGAATAGATAGTTTGGATTCTTCTTCCGGCAAATTCATTGTCGATCTTGGAAATGTTTCCAAAGCTCAGGAGACTGACGAGGAGTTAAAAACCCTTCTCTCTGACTCGTCATCGAGCTTCAAACTTCAAAAAATTTCGCTTCCTGGTTTGGACGTGTATTGCGAGGTCTCTACCTCGCGATATCGCCCTTACATTCCAAGTCCTTTGCGTCGCAGTATTTTCGAACACTTACATAGTTTTTCTCACCCGGGAATTCGCGCTTCGCGTAAGCTTGCAACGGATAAGTATTTTTGGCCGAGGATGAATGTTGACGTCGCGAAATGGACTAGAGCTTGTTTAGCTTGCCAAAGATCAAAAATTCAACGACACACAAAATCACAATTCGGGAAATTTGACCTACCTTCGGGCCGATTCGAGCATATCCATATGGATCTAGTAGGCCCTTTACCGATTTCCTGTGGCAATTCATACATCCTAACAATTGTCGATCGTTTTTCGCGATGGCCTGAGGCTTACCCTATCAGGGACATGACTGCGTCGACAGTCGCGCGCACTTTCGCCGAGAATTACATTCCGCGATTCGGAACCCCATCTAGAATAACCACGGACCAGGGTTCACAATTTGAATCTAAGTTATTTGCAGAACTAACGAGTTTATTCGGTATTCAAAAGATCCACACGACCCCTTACCATCCTCAGTCGAACGGAATGGTAGAACGGTTTCACCGACAACTTAAATCCGCATTACGTGCCCGTGGTAACACGGTTCATTGGAGTTCCGAGCTCCCAATCGTGCTTTTAGGATTTCGGGCCGCAATTAAGGAAGATTTGGGATGCTCCCCGGCAGAAATGGTATACGGACAAAATCTCCGTTTACCTGGTGAGATTTTTGTCGACGAAAAACCAAATGTTAACGACTGCGACACTGTCATAACGCGGCTTCGCGAAACTATGCGTAATCTAATTCCAGCGGCACCGGGGGAAACCGAACAAAAAGTTTTCATTCCAAAGGATTTACATAATTGTCAACACGTTTTCGTTCGGGTTGATAAAGTAAAAACGGGATTAACACCTCCTTATGACGGACCATTCAAGGTCATTAGAAGATTTAGAAAACATTTTGTGATAGATATTAACGGACGAAATTCTTCTATTTCAATTGACCGTTTGAAGCCTGCATTTAGCATTTTGGCGTCGGAATCAAATAGTCACAGGGACCCACGTCACGTTGAGTTTAAATAATTATTGGAGATGGATAAATTTTTCTTACCTTTATCATTTTTTTTTTTACTTTTAATTTTCATATTTCATACTACGAATTTTAATTTGAATCATATTAAAATTTTTTTATCTCATTTTAAATACGTTAAATCTCGGGGGAGGGTGATGTTGAGATCTTTCTCACAAAAGGTTCTACACTCCTGACTTGATTTTTAAATTATTGAAAAACACTTTCTTGAATATTATCATACTCTCTTAAACTTGGCTTAATTATGTATATTTAAATTACCTACATAATGATTCACTTACACATTAGTAATTCAGTTTAATTTCGAAAAATGAATTAACTGTAAAATTCATTTTTCTCTCATTGTAATATGTATAAATAATTTGAAATTCTATACTTATATTCCTACTCGATAAATGGTCACAGTGCAGATAAGTTGATTTAAAATAAAAATTATTGTTTTAATAAAAATAATTATAAGTGTTTTAACTTATTAAACTTATTTAATTTTAAGGAACATTAAAAATAAATTTAATAATAATGATAATAATAATTATAAATAAATTAATAATTAAAATAAGTGAAATGTAATAATAATAAAGAACATTTGAAGCATTAAATAAAATATTGTGTTTTAATAAAATAAGAACACAAAATGGTCTTCTTGTTAAAATATAGTAGGAAGCCATAAATTCTCACCACAATTTGAGAAATAAGCAGCGATATGTTAAGCAACAAATAAACAGGGATGGGTCATAAGTTAAGCAATAAATAAACAGGGATGGGTCATAAGTTAAGCAACAAAAAAACAGGGATGGGTTAAAAATACAAATGATATTTAAATTGAACTGCAAATAAACAAAATTTTTCTTTCTTAAAGCTGATAAAAAATTTTTATGTAATTTTCGGAAACAAAATTTCTAAAAATAACAAAAAAAATCAGATTATTTCGGTACTTGTATAATAACTACTTTCACTCTTAAAAAGATAATGACTATTGTAAATGCTAAGAATATTAAAGTCGTAAAAACTTTTTTCCACTTCATTATTGTCATTTCAGAAATTCACTACAGAAGGAATTAAACAACAATGAGAAGAGAAACATCTTGAATTTAACCATAAAATTAATCATTGTTTTTAAATAAAAAAAAAAATTTTTTTTTTGTTTTTAATTCCTTATTGTTAATATTTTTCATAAAAGTTTAATAGCAGACACATGTCAATGATATTTCGATACAAAGTGACAAAAAAAAAAAGTTTACGATTCATCATTCATTTTCCTTTTCTGCAAAACTTTTATGTCCCTTGACAATATCCTTGTATCCTTTACTTATTGTAATCGCATTTATACCAAAATAATAATCTTTAAACAATATATTAAATAATATTTTTATTTATTTTTGGGTTTCCTTTTTTCCATTCATTCAAATTTTTTCATTATTGACATAAAATTTTATTTCCCCAACAAAAAAAAAAAAAACAAAAAAGTTAAAGAAATTTGAAATTAAAAATTCTCTTATCGTAGCCGTATCAAAAGTATTGATTATTTTTTGTAAGTGTCAAAGTCGTAAGGAACAAAGTAAACAAAACAAAAAAGGGAAACACATACACAATTTGTATCAAAAGTTTGAGTTACCTTGTTGTTGTCTTGTATGCGTTCTATATCCTTTCGAATTTCGTCTTTAATATTCCAATCCTTTTTATTTTTATGCTTTTATGTTTTTAAATAATTAAAATGAACACATGCTTTTAATTATTATAAAACATACGCAAAAAATAATATTTTTTTTATTCTGAAATGTTGTGTGTGGTGTACAATTTTGCAATATTGTCTGTCAAAGGTTTGATGGTATATTATAGGCATGTCATACCTGAAAAGAAAATCAGTAGCAATTAAAATTCTTTCGACAAGAAGAAATTTTTTCTTTTAATTTCGTTATTTTGTTGTGTTTTTCGTTTTTTTTTTGCCTTTTCTGCATAATTTGAAGGGGAAACAGTATATGGAAAGTACTGTAATTTTGTAATTCAAATATTAAATTGGTTCATACGCCATTTCTTCACTTTTTCGATTAATAATTAATTCTTGGCTGAAATACGGTCTTACAGAAAATACGGTCTTACAGAAAATACGGTCTTACCAAAAATACGGTCTTACAGAATATCTTATCAATTTTTCCTTCACCCTATTAGTTTTCGAGAAAACCGGTGTCGATTTAAAGTGGTGATTTAATATAATATAGGGAATAGGTTCTTCATACACTTTATGCAAGAGTAGATAACGTATATAACAAGAGTAACGAATATAAGAATATAGGAATAGGGTATATAGTAATGCCTACACGTAGTTAATGTTGCAAGAGCTATTGTCGATATGTTTAACACATTTGAAATCATGTGTGATTCATTCGGAATCACATTTGTGTCATGTGATATATTCGGAATTTGAATACAATTATTTAAAAGCAATTGGAACCACCTTTTATATAAATTAAACTATAGGTCAAATCTTACACTCTTTAGAGTGCTGTCCGTAAAGTATTATAAGTCTACTAATCCATATCACAGAATTGGCATGGTTAACTCTAACTATTCTTGTTAAACTCTACACTTAATTCATACGTTATTTAAAATTAATAAAAAATGCTATAAACGTTATGTTTTAGTTCACAAACTATTAAAAAAGTTGTCAAATGTTCCCGATTATTTTCCCATTCCAACACCTACAATATAAATTTTAAAATGAAATTTTACTTAATAGCGATTCACCGTTTCTATAACAGTATTTTTTAATGAATCTATTATCCTTGTAATATCTTTTTAATTAATTAAGAAATTTTAGATTTATCAATAAAATTAATATTGTCATAGATGTATGAGTCCCTAAAGATGATTCTTAAAAATATTTTTGAAAATAAAGAATGAAAGGAATTCATTCATTAAATCGTAACCAAACTCAAATTAATAGATTATGGTGTAGGAAGCATTTTCTTACATTTTTATAACTAAAATTTTATTGAATTTTTGTTGATTACCATGAAAATTTTGGAATTTACAAAAAAAAAACTTTTAATTTTAATTTTAAAAACCTACAAATATTTCTGATTAAGACAATTTTAAATCACTCAATTTCATTAAAAATGTGACGCAATATAGTGTTAATTTACGACACTTTTATTCACAAATACCAGAGTGATTCTAGTATAATTATTGAGAGATATTTAGTATAACTTTATACTATGATACTTTAATATTATTTGGAGCAATAATTGAAAATTCCTAGAATTTATTAGCAAAATTCCAAATATTTAATCTTTTTATCTTTACTTTCTTATATTATGTGAATTACCATATAAGAAAATTATGGGACGTAGAAATTCAATGTCTGAACCTTAGCCGGACAGAATTTCCAATAATTCGGAAGGTCTACTTCAAAAATTTCTCGGAATTTTAGAGTCTTTTAAAAACCACATGTAAACACATATTTAGCGACGAAAAAGGGTTGAAGTGACTACCCCACGCTAAAAGTTCAGGATTCTTTGGGATTCTTCAAAGCTAAAATCTCACAGAATGGCGTTTGTAGTAACTCTTTTTCTTTAAAAATATTTTGTTCATTAAAACTCACAGTAACTATGATTAGAAATTAATTTTATTTCAAAATCTTATTACAAACTTCCCTTATTTCCGATACATTTGAAAGTTAAATTAGTGCGTGCAAAATAAATTCACCCAAATGTCAGCACGAACCTTGTTTTGTGTTTCTTTTTCTTTTCAAATATATACCAAAATATTTTATTTTAGATCAAAATTAATGAAATTAATGGTGAGAGCGTAGCATTTCAAGAACATTGAATAAAATTATATTAAATTTGTTTTTTTCTTTTCTCTATAAGGTTAAGGTTATCAAATTTTTATTCTTCTAAATTTCAAATGGTATAAAATTACAATATAAATGATTTTTTTTTTTGTTTCTATATGATTAAAACAGGAAGGAGATAATTAAAAAGTTAATTGACGAGGAATAGATAAATAAAATTCAAATAAAAAGGAAATAAACGACGTGACAGAGCTTTGTTTCTATACGACAAGAGAATGAAAAAAAATTTCCAAAACATTGGAATAAAATGAATGGAAATTTTGAATATAATTCAGAAAGTTCAATGGGAATAATACAAGATACTTAGGTATTTGGCAGAGAATGAACAAAAACAAGAAGGAATAATAAAAAATTATGATTGAATTTGTAAGTGCAGTCAGATCAAGATGCCAAAACCAGAAGAAAACTAAGTGTATAGAAAGTAGCTTCTCATTTACACAAAATTAACCCCTGTTGTTTTGTTAATGAACAATTATCTGTCGAATTAATTCGATAAATTATTTCCCAATTCTGTAAAAATTCTTTATTACCCAAACTTTAGCCATTTCCCAGATCATTTTTAACAAAAATACGCCACTGCTAACCATTCAAGGCTAAAAAAAAAAACTTATCAGCCAATTCCAATGTAAATTCCAATGTAAAAGACGATATCTTAGGTACGCGTATAGTATTTGTGACCAGTTAAGATTATTAATGATTTTCATTTCATGCCCTACATTTTAGATTTTAGTTTAACAATTCTATTAATTAAAGATACAAAATAAAAAATTTTTGAATAGTAAATACAATAGAATTAATTATTGGAATGTCATTTAAATGAAACATGCCTTTTTTCTTTTTTTATTGCAAGAGAAAAATATAGGCAGGCAGTTCCTACTACCCAGTCACCGGAGCAAGTCATGACATATTATAACAGCTCCATATTTTACTTAAACCAACCCGGTCCCAAGCAAAAACCTAGAGATATCCCTCAGCGAGCTGTACTTGATTTCCGCCACATTTAGAAAGTACCGCAGAATTTATATTGGTGTCTCCTCGCCGTCTCTGCAGCACTTACACAAAAGGGAATCCGATTTACATTGCTTGTGCAAGTGATATTTCACCGCACAAAGACCAGTAAAGGAACCAATAATTGCACGAACCCGATTTCGGTCAATCCCAAGCAGCTGTGAGGAGAACCTCTTTGAGCAAGATGAAAGGAATAATTTCGCATGTTGACATCCCTATGAAATTTAAACAAAAAATTTACGGCGTTTGCTTGGGGAGCCATTTGTATTAAGAGTATACAAAAGTTATAGTTACGTTTGCCAGAATTTTGCATCTATCAGGATGCAATTTTCATAAAAATGATCCAAAAATTAAAATTGGGTTTGTCTGGAAGCTATTTGTATAAGAGCTACTTATTAGCGTCAAATTTTTACCTGTAAATTAAAAGGCAAAAATTAGATTACAGCCGATAATTCATTTTACAAAATGCATTTTAAAGTTCACATATCAACACCTCTTGCTCAATTCCAAGTGTATTCCCTCTCCTACTAGATGGCTAAGTTATAATGAAAATGTTTTAATATACCATGCTTACGGTTTTATTATGAAATTACAATATTGTTAATTTCCAGTCTAAGACTCTTAACCTCCTATATAATATTCATTTTATAAAATTTTATTTCAATAACCTTTATTTTTATCTTCCCCCATAAATTTATCAATAATAACACTTAAATGTTTATTAACTCATAAAATTTTCATTTAAATTCGGAATATTTTTCACACTATAAATTGCACGTAATTTAAAATGAAATTCTTAAAAAAAAACCAAATAAACTCCAAGACTTACTCTTTACAAAAAAAATTCTAATATAATTTCTAATAAACGCTAATTTAATCACAAATTACCATAATGAAAAATACCATATTGTTTTTTTTTTTTAAAAAAAGGACATTGATTCAAAATAAAAATTTCATTTGACATTAACCTTAAAAATAATACAAGAAAAAACAAGATTCGCAAAGGGTCATTGCTTATTTTATATCTCATTTTTATTTTTTTTTTTTCGATATTAAAAACCCCAGGATATTTTCTTAGAATCTCCATTAAAAGGTCAACAAATCAAAATTCATTATATATGCAAATACTTAAAAAAAATATCACATTGAATTGACAGGACGAAAAAAGAAGAAGAGACAAAAAAAAAAACAAAAACCAAATCTCAATGACCTTCAAATTAAAGATAATTAATTACTGATTTATTCAATTACACACTTACATATTGTATAAAATTCGGTTGTTTAACATTAAAAGCCTCTCCGAGTCATAATAAAAGCAATTAACAATAATTAAGTTTAATATTCTCTTTCTGTCTCCATTGTCTCCATTTTTTAAGATTTTTAATTCTTAGAAGTACTATTATTACTTTAGATTATAATATTCCGTATAGTATATAGATTGAAACACCAATGTTCATTATATAGACAATATTGTCATTCAGAATTACTATCGTTATTTTCATTTAATTTGCATATTTCAAGGATCTTATATAAAAAAGAGAAAAAAAAAGAGAAGAAATCTCCAAAAAATTCATTTAAATATTGTATACTCTTCATATCTCATTTATACACTCATTTACAAAAATCATCTCTTATTTTGCTCAGTGATTTAATTAACATCGCAAAAATAATTAATACAGTAAGTCGGAGTAAATTTGGAACAATTAATTAATTAATAAATTATGAAAATATTTAAAGAAATTTTTGGGATATGCGGGGGTAAGGAAGGACGGAATAAACGAACACTTAGGGAATTTAAAATAAATATTAGGAAATGAAAAAATCGTAATTATAAAATTGGATCCCTGTAAATTTTCGGTCTCCGAGGTATGAAAAATTTAGTTATGAGAAATTGAGATTTTCTAAATACTATTAAAAGATTGGAAGATTGAGGAAAACAAATTATTCTTGTACTTTTAAAAAAATCATTTTTAATTCAACTCAAAAACATTCAGAATTTTTTTAGAATACTAGTGAAAGCACAAACAAATTTTTGCGAATAAAAATAAATTTTAAGATTTCAAATGTAATTTTATAAAATCATCTTACGAGCTGGACAAAATATGGAAATTTCATCAAATCACAATCATTTTAACAAATGAAAAATGTTTTTTTTTTTGTTTTTGCAGTGTTTACTTTGCTTTCTTTATACCAAAATTAAATGGAAAACATGAGTTTTTAATAAGAATTTTCCCATTTCATGCATAAAATAAACTTTATAGGAAAAATTTTTCATTATGGTGTTGTCTTTTCTTTACAAAACAAAAGTATTCATACATAAACTAATTTTTAAGTTCTCCAATTCAATTGAAATATTGATTTTCTTGCAGATTTTTTTTTGGTATTTATATACGAATGAAACCTAATCGTAGAAACTAATTTATTATTCTAATTTAGGTGGTTGCGATAAGAAATGACAAATTTGCAATTCGAACTTTTTAATTCCATAACCCACGATAAGATGAACAACTCTAACTGTTGCAGTATTCTTAAATAAAGAAATCAAAATTTTGGATCAAATTTAAAACAACTTATAAAAGCTTACATCTCATAAATGGCTCAAATTTTTAAGGGTCAAATACGAAACTAAAAACTTATATTTCAAATGAGCTTTCGTACCTTTAATAAAAAATGCATATTTCTTTAGTTTTCGAAGACATCTTGGGAAATATTTCCCATTAAATTTTTCACAATTTCTCATTAAATTTTTAAATTTTTTAAAAATTTAATGAGAATTTTCAATCATCTCTCTCATATGGTCCGATTATAAAACTTTTCAAGGTATTATTTAAGCTTCCTCTTTCGCAAAACATATTATAGTACTATTTTGTACAAGTTCTTAAAATTTTCTTAGAAAGATTTTATAAATTTAAAAATTTTCCCAAAAAAAATCGTCAAGTACATTGGAAGAATATTATAAGCCACTTATTTATTTTGATGTATCAAGAAAACCAAATAGCTATATTTAAGTACGTATTTTAATTTGAATGTAGGAAGAAAACATTTTCCTGTTTTCGATATTTGAAAAATTTTAATATTATTCGAAATGCACTCGAAACGTAAATTTTCAATCTTAACAAACACGTTGTTGTAGAGTCCTTATTACCCACTTATTTTAAACTCCTAGAATATTTTTGAAATATTTTCAGTTTTCTCTTTAAATTGGAAAATTTTTTACTAAACATATCATAAAGCATTTTGACCACTTAGTATACTATTTCAAAAATTCTGAAAAAGCTTAGAAGAAATGAAATGTGCTACGAAAATAATATTCCTATAATTACGATTGTTGGTCCGAATTACTTTTAGAATTTTAAAAATTTTGAAATTTAGAGAATATCGGAATTATTTAAAGAGCCATTCTGCAACAGTACTACAATCAAAAGTTTCTGTATTGCCAATTAATAACACAATGTTTTAGCTAAGATATTTCAAGTATTAACAAACACAAATAAAAACTTTACCGCTTAAACTTTTCATGTGGACACAATTTTCAATAGAATTTTCAATAGGATTATTTAATTTCCAAGAAGGAAATTAAATTTTAAATTCAATTGTGAAAAAACTGAAAATGTACCTCGATTTCAATGCGAGGTTTTACTTCCAAAATTTAAGCATAAAATGTATATATAAAAATGATTCTAGACAATTTTTCTTTCCAAAAAATAGGTAAGACAGAAATACAGTTACGTATTTTAACTTGAAAAAAGCAATATTGATGTTAATGAGAATTTGCTCTCAGTGCTTCCACAATATTATTTCTTTTTATATTTTCATAAATTTCTAGAATTGCACTCTTTCTGTTTGCATTTTATTTGAATGTTTTTTTCCTCAGAGTATATAGGGTCTAATAATCCTATTATTTGCTTTGGTTTAGTTTACTTAATTTATATTTTTTCCCAAATAGAGAAAGAGTAACGTTATATGGGTCATGTGTACAGGGAAAAATCAAAATGAAAGCGTTGTAAGATTAAAGATTAAATTTTTTTTAAATATACTTGAACTTGAGTACAATCGCATCAAATTCAAAATTTAATTTTTGATATAGAAATTCAATGTATACTCGTAAAAGGTGCTTTAATATTTTAATCTAATTTTACCATAAATAGTTTGCTTTATAATCAATTTGAATACAATGCTTTGGAGAGCATTCAGAAGATCCAGTATGTTAACAAGTAACGAAATTTACAATAACCCCAGCAAATTTTGCCATACTACGCCATTATTATTACACAACTTGTTGCGATACTCATGGCATATTGAGGTTATTGACACATCAGAGCATTACACAATAGCTTCGAAATTATTGCAGCTTTGATTTTATTGATGGAATAATGCCGTTATCTTCCGTATTTCAACGACAGAATCTAAATCAAGCTAATTTTCGTAATATTTTAAGGAATCAGCCTCTAGTAGGGGAGTATACGAGATTTTTCCTCCATTTAACTGCTTTAAAAGTAAAATATCACAAAAAATGGCAAAATGACAATTATTTCGAAAATACCATTGAATGTGCTATTTTCGATATATCCAAAATAAGAATCGATTAACACGTTCAATATTGTCTTCGACATTCAATGCAATCCAAAAACTTAAACTTTGCCTACTTTCTGATCTATACATTTACATTATATGTATATTTGACCTATTTAAAGTTCAAATTTATTTTCTGTACTACTTGTGATTTAGAAAAATCTCAACTAGCTATAATTGACACAAAAAAACAAACTTTCTATTTTAAAAACAATTTTTTGTTACCCTACCGTGTGACATTTTATTTACATTGTGTCTAAATAAATCCAAATCAAAAAAATGTTTCCATTTTTTTTTTTGAAAGAATGAAAAACCTATTAAGAAGAAATTCAAATGAAAACCAAAAAAAAAAAACAAAAACAGAACGAAATTTTTATCAGACTCAACCAACTTCCAACAACAATGTGCGGAAAATAACGTTTTAAACGTACTATTGTGTAAACACCTACATACCTGTCAACTTTTATAATAAAAATTTGATTTGTTTTGATAACAGACGTCATTATTCGGAGACCAAACAATAAAAAATGACAAAACATTTGATATAGTTGAAATAGAGAAAAATTTATTTATGTTTTTTCTTTTGCGGTCCTTTTTTCTGGAACCGGAAAAATTGAGTGTCAGCTGAAATATAAAAGTTTTTTTAAGGATTTCAGTGTTTTTTTTCAAGAATAATTTGTTTTTTTTTTGTTTTTTTTGGACACCAAACCAAAAAAAAGGTCCTTTTATTTTTAACAATTTTTTTTTTTTATTTTATTTATGCCGTGACAATTTCCTCGATTAAAATATGATAAAGGTTCTTGTGTATTTTATAGCGTTTCAGGTGAACATTTTTTTTTTACATTGGAAATTCTAACAAAAACTGTTTCCGTTCTTTTATTTTAAAAATATTTTATTCCGTTTGTTCTTAATTAAATTGTTAAATATTTAACGAATTCCTATTTCCATTAGTAATGCATTTTTTAAATTGACAACAATAGAAGAAATTATGACATTTCAAAAATTAAATCGTACACGAACACAAAAAAAGTTTTGGCTATCGGGTAACGGATCGTTTACAAAGATAAATAATAATGACAAAAAAGTTTGTGTATTTCTTTGTTGTCATTTTGTTTTTCGAAATGTCAAAATAATGTCTGTCTGATGACGTAGGTATAAAATTCAAGTGTTTTTTAATTTTTCAATAATAAATTTAAAAATTTGATGTTGCTTTATCTTTTTTCTGGTTTCAAATTTGTTGGTTATTCCCATTTACTTGATTAAGTAACTCGGAGCAGTTTTCTTGCTAGTTGAGCAGACAATAAACTGGAAAGTTAAAAGTTAAAATATTTCATTTCGTTAATAGAATTTTATTATGATTTACAACCTTTCCGTTCAACAACTGGTCTATGTAAACACTCGTGCAAAACTTCTAATCAGACTTTGACATTTTTGAACGTTACAACAGTTAGCCACGATCTAAATTTGTCAAGTTTTGAAAATTATGATATGAATTTCATATCAAATAATAATTATAATTAAATTAAATTAAAAATTCTCATTAAAATTCAACTTATACCTTATATTTTTTCTTCAATACTAAAACTTCTTACAGTTTGCAAGAATGAAAGTATTTCTGATGGAAATATCAACTTATGTGTTACAATTCTTTAGTTTATTTTAGTACATACCCTTTCTTTTTTTTTCATTTTACTTTTTCTCTCCTACGGGCATAACGAATGGTTTTTAAAAAAACGAAAAATCTTATTCTTAAAAAAAAACTGTGGCACGTCATAGTTAAAAATAAATATCTTTGACACTTCCAAATTAAATTTTGTAAACTGAAAATTTACTTTTTATGACATTTAATAAATTGGAACAAGAAGACGCATAAATTTTTACGAAACGATAAAAAATTTCCAAAATGATAAAAAAAGTATTTTTTTTTTATAATAAAAATTCAGTTAATTTAAATATTAAATATTAAAATTGAAATGTAACGGGATTATTAAATGACACAATAATGGCAGAGTCATAAAAATTCAAGCTTTTGGCAACATATTTCAGATAAGATCCAATCCAAATTCAGTAAACGCGGAGGGCAACTCCGTAAACGCGGTAAACCTTCTATCTCAAAAAATCATAGGCAAAATATCAAAATGAAATTAACCTACAAACCAAAGTGGTGCATTAAACTAGTTCCATATTTTAAAAGATATCCACAAATGGCATATACATACTTTATTAGAAAAAAAAATTTCTTTTTACTACACATTCAAATGACTACCCGCTCTCGCTAGAAGAATTTTTTAGCGACAGAATATTTTATAAAGAAATTTTTTAGCGAGAGCGGCGGAGGGTTAATAATTCATGTTCTACACTAAGACAAATTCGAAAGTCTTATAAAATATCTTCAATCCTTGAGTTTAATTAAAATTCTTTACAAATCAATAATTTTTTTAATACATTTAATTATTTTAATTGATTAATTAATAATTTTTAATTGAAAAATCTCCTGTCTTTCTCTCTCCTATAATTTAAACGTGATTTATGTATATGTGATTGATTATGACAATTTATTATGATTTCAATTGGTATTTCTGTCAAAGTAAAATGAAAAGTAAACAAAAGATAATTAAAATTTCTCTTTTCATTTAAAAAAATATAATTACATTTATTCCAAATAATTATTGGTATTGAACTGAAATGTGAAATAAAGGTTTCAAACTTTTAAATTTCTCTCAAAACTTTTAATATTTCATTGAAAATTTATGGAAATTTTATTGAATTACTTGACAAATACAAAAAAAAATTATAATAGTTTTTATTAAAAGTAAAATTTTCAAAAGAATTACTAATTTTTAGTATCAAAAATATTTTAATTTTAAATTTTTATTTAAAAGACTGTAAAATCTGAAAATTTTGTGACAAAGAAATTAAATTTTGACAAAAAATTTTCTTTTTCCTATTGCAAAAATGCAAAACTTATAACTTTTATTGGAAAAAAATAAAATTTCACAAAAATTGAATTTAAAATTTTTAAAAGAAAAAATTCATTTTAAAAATTTTCAATTTCAAAGCAACATAAACTTGTGAATTCAATGAAATCATTGTATTTATAATTTTGTTTCAATAAAATAAGTGAAAATTAAATTTTTATTATACTCCAGATTTGTGAATTAAAAATACCAAAGAAACTATGTTGGTATTTAATCGGAATATTATAAGAATAAGACCGAAATTCAATTACAGTCTACGATCGACTGTAGTAACACCGAATTTGAATTAGAACTTCAATTGGAAAAACACAAATCTATTGAAAAATTAACCTCATTTTTCAAATGAAACCATTACGTTAAATTTGTTTAATATCGCACCGACACAAGCACACCTTTTTCAAATTGTTCTTAACATTGCAACAATTGTCAACAAATTTTTGTTATTTTAAAACACAACAAACAAAATAAAAAACCTTTCAAGATTTATCTCAATTTCTACGGCAACAAAAATTGCTCCTACAGTCTTCAAAAATTCTACTTCTCTGGGGAATTATCAAACTGTACTAGTTGCGTTCTTCTCAGTTAATTGATTCCGTTACCTTAAATAGTCTTCAATTTTTATTTATAATTAATTTTCGATGATTTAAACTAATCGTACATTCCGATGCGCTGTTCTGTTGAAGAAAAAGCAAAATATTGTTACATGCAATACTGCTATTTTAATATTTTAACAATTCCTACATAATATATGTATATCTACACTTGTATATGAAAATATTCATCAAAAGTTCATTCGCATCAAAACAAAACGCACACTACTACAATTAATACACAATCATGCGATTCCGACATTTCTATATTAAATTTAAGGTTAAGAAACTTTAAAATGACAAAAAATTTTAGGCTCAACTCCAACCTTAACCAAAAATTTTACAATAACAAACAATATACTTGTTAAATATTTTCAAATTTATCATTTTATTTAGATAAAAATAAACAAAAACCATTGAAAAAAGTTGGGATGGCTTGTCCTTTTGACTTTTTTTATTCAAACTATTTGACATGACAAGGAAATTAACCTAAAAAGATAGA
Organism: Condylostylus longicornis; assembly: GCF_029603195.1. Lineage (NCBI taxonomy): Eukaryota > Metazoa > Arthropoda > Insecta > Diptera > Dolichopodidae > Condylostylus > Condylostylus longicornis. The sequence goes on from NW_026577982.1 coordinate 7,715,513, forward strand.
GAAAGAAAGAGAGCGAGGGAAAAGAGCGATTTTTCAAATCAAACAATTGAGGGTCAAAAAATCGATAATTTTTTTCTTCGTTTTTATTTTTATTACAATTGCTGACATCTTATTAATGACAAATAAGGAACGACCTTATCACATTTATCATTGCATTTACAATAAATTGAGGCTCATTTTTCAAGGAAAGAAAATTTCTATATTGTAGGGATTTTTTGTTTTTTCTATTTTATTGTTATTCATTAACAGATTTATTTTTATTTTTATTTATTTTATTTTATTTATTTTATTTATTTAGAAGATTATTTACTAGATTTTATATTTGATTTCGAATACAATAGAATTTTATTGCAATCTAATAAATGGCCATGCCATGTGCGTTACCATGTCGATTCTTTTTTCAATTCACATAATATATTAAATAAATATTTATTTTTTTCGTATTGCAGAAAATTTTATTAATTATTATTGGTATTTTTAACATATACAACTATATTAATGCTTGCTAAATTGTACATTTTACCATTTCTACCAGGTTTTTTTAATATTACGTAAAACTACTGAATATGTAACATACTTTTCAATTGAATATGTATTCAAATAAGGTGGTCTAAAAGTTATAATGCCACATGATATCTAATTGCATTCTATTGTTGATATTTTTTGCTGTTGCTAATAAATTCTGTGAAATTTATCCTATAATTATTTGCCATAAACAAATAAACTCAATCTAATTAGTTTTGACTTGATTTTACAGATAACATAAAAGTCTTTTAGTCTCTGAAGATCATCCAGACTCAATTCATCCAAGTTTACCATACGGTGGCAAATAAAACCAAACTATTGCGGTCTATTAAATAATCTCTCTAAAAAAATGTTCCAATATTATTTAACAATTTTACTTTAAATAAGGTTAATTTGTTCACAGTTTCGTCTTTGGCCCAAATAACACAATTCTGCTTAAAATTTTATCTATATTTCTTTTTCTTTGTTTTTTTCGTTTTTATTTAATTATGTCAGTTATTTTCCATTCCGTTTCACTAGTTTTTGCCCTTTAAATAGACGTGCAGTCAGCTTAGTATTATAAGAAAAATCCATACGCGGTAGATAATAAATTCTGCAGTTAATGACTGACTCACTAGACAAGAATCGAACGTTGGATTTAGGTTGATTGAAGTTCTTTGTTAATACCGTGATTGCAAACTGATTAGGAGTCTTACAATTGTCAGACCTCCGTTTTGATCTCTGTGATATGCAGTATCAGTCGGAAATACTTTCGAGTTCATCAGTCTTACTTAAGCCGGTCTTACTTAATCAAGATTAAATCTAATTTTAGGCGATATTGGAGCACATTCTTTGCGTTTTTTATAACAGATATTATTGGCGGCTATATTTTGCCACATCAACAGTAATTCTAACGGCAAAAGGGTTAAATTTTAAAGTAAAAAAATTAAATTTTTAAAATTTGAATCGCATGAACTGTTAAAATGGAATAATGCCTTCAAAAGTGTTATTTCGCGTGAATTTCGATTTAAAATTCGTTTTCTTTTTTTTTTACTTAATTATGTATAAAATTAATTCCTGGAAATATATTGGACACAATCAAATTCTCATATACTTTTCTTCATTACTTATAAAGGACCTATGAAATGAATAAATAAAATATTTAAAAATGAAGGATAAAGCATACACTTACATAAAAGTATGTAGAATTTTTCATATCTGTTTCATTAAATTTACTGTTTTAAATTGTTAAAGGATATTTTTATCACGGAAATCATTTTATATTTACGCTCTCTTAACATCCTCGTAAAACGCACATGTGTAATAGATACCTTACAGAATAATACATTAATTTTCTTTCTCATATTTACAATTATATGCGTTTTCCCTTGGGGATCCTATACGTTAATCCATTAGTATTCATCATAAGCGCTTAAAAATGTCGAACAATCATCAGATATGTTGAAAATTTAAAAGCTTAAAGGACGTTAATGTTTGTCATGTAAAATATTGACAATATCGTTTTTACGTACGATAAGATAAATAAAGGACTCTATAGTAACAATTCTATGAAATGCGTGTTAAATATTTTTGCTTTCTGGAATTCCAATAGGACTTCATATACGAATATAATAATAAATTAGGAAATACGAATACAATAGGAAATAATACGAATAATTATTATGAGTTCCGAATTTTTTGAATGAAATTCGAATAATTTCGATTATATTTGTGTGTACTAATTCAAGACTATATTTGTACTCTATGTAAATCTCTATGTATACTATCAACTTATTCAAGAAATTAGGTTGAATAAACTGCAGTTAATTGTTATTCCAAGATCTTTAGTATATTCACGTTAAACGTAAAAATTGGCCACTGGTTGAAAGATTCAATAAATAACAAAAGAAATTTAATATACTAGAAACTTTCGGTCAATACTAAATTTAACTGCGGTATAATGACCGGATGAATTGTCATTACACCGGAAGTTTCAACATCACATTTTATTAACTTAAGTAGTTACATTTAAATTGATAAAATTCTAAAATACCACGTAGAAAATAAACGTGTTAACATATCTATCACAGCATTGCTTACAATAAGGAAGGTAATCGCACAAAATTTAACCAAATGTGATATGTTAGATTTTTTTTAAGAGGAACTAACTTCTCCGTTCCAAGAAAGCTAGACTATGCATAAATAGACAATTTTCTAAGAAATTAAATAATCAGGATCCCTTTGAGGATGTACCGATTTCATCAACTTTTAAGGTACTGCAGATCTAAGCAATTTCAAAACTAGGCGATTTTATGTTTATGATCATTCATTCATTCCTTAGAAAATAAAATTTTTATATGTGTAAAATGATTGATAATAAAATAGAGCCCGCAGGAGTGCCGAAAACTGGGAGCCTTTTTTATTTTGTTTTCTAAGTATGTGTAAATTTTAAGTGGAAATCGAAACAAGGATGTTAGCAAAACAAGCGTTAAATCCAAATTACTCCGCAACTTACTAGACAAATAACAGAAAAACAAAATAATCGGTCATATGCTGATCCGATAAATTTTGTTCTTCTTGTAAAAGGTACTCAAAGTAATTACTTCAATAAATTTTTATTAAAATAAATTTTCCAATAAAATTGAATAGTTTTCATTAAATTGATATCTTTTTCAAGTTATATTCTAGTCAGAGACCAAAAAACTACTTATAAGGATTTCATTATTTGATAGTAGATTCATACGTGCCTTATCAATATGAAATTATCATCTATATGAGCAATAGTAACTGTTTAATTTGAAAATTTCTCTCATCCCCAAATGCTTCTTTTCTGAAAAATAATTACGATGATTTTCTTGTTTTATCTCAATATTTACACATACGAGTACTTTCAAATTTTCACTCTATTTAAAACATTTCAATCATATCTTCGAAGATTAATCTGAGTAGATATTGCACATCCAAGTATTAAATTATGCATTTAATAAAAACTGAATGAGGATTTTATTTGTAAGTTAAAAATTGAAATTTCTGTTTTAAAGAAAATATTGAAAGAAAAATTATTTGCCCAACTACTAGGAAGATTAAATGCTTTTAAAATGTCTTCTTTTGTTAATAACTCGCAAAAAAAAAATCTACTAAAGAAAGTCATAAAAATTTGGAAAGGAAAAGTAGATTTAATATTCTGTTTCAATGAAAAGATCAATCATATAGTCAATTTTCTATGATGAGACGATGTCATGTCATCAATATTTCATTTACTATTATGCATCCATTAATAATTCATGCAAATATTGACTGCTATTTTTTTTTTGAATAATATTAAATTTGAAATGTTAAAGTACATACTGCTAAAAGCAATTTCAATCAAAATTCAAAGTAAAATTTCTTTTCTAAGAATTTTTCATCTATATAAACTTGTTCTGCAAGATCTAACATGCTGTGTTTTCTGGCAGATATCAAATATATCATTGCAAAATTTATTAAAGTAATTTTGTCTTTAGAAAATGGGTGTTCATCTCGAATAATATCAAGGTAATGCGAACATCAAAAGCCGCATTCAGATACGAAAATATTTTCAACTAAATTGTAGAGATATTTTCAACTGGAGGACACTACTCAACATTCTAAATTGCAGTCACTTATATTGTCAGTCCCTTTACAAACATTTAACTTCTATAAGACGGATAATTCTATAATAGGTAAGTAAACTTCACATGTTTTAGAAGAATTAGATCAATATTTTATGTATAATTACAACATTGTATAAAAAATATAATTTTAACTACAATTTCTTAAAATCTTGCATTATCAAGGTTAATATTTTGCTTTATAACTTTTAAGTTGAACAGGAATAAATTTCGAATTTTTAAATTTTTGTTTACGATTCAATGAATAAATAAAAAAGTATTTAGTGCCATCTTAAAATTAATATGTTGTATCCGTCAAATTAATAATTTTTGAAATCTATGAAGTTTTCAAATGCCACCCATTATCAAGTGATTAAACAAAAAAATTGTGGATTCAGTCAACAGCTCAAGTTTCGAAACTTTTCTATTAATAGTTAATAATTTTTCATGAACTATGCAATTTTTTGGGAAAATATTGTGTAAATTTCGAAAATTTTCAGAACAAGTGTTATTGTCGTATACAACAAAACAATTCCAGAGTAACATTTACGTAGCATTTTCCCAACAAACATTGTAAAACTTTATTGAAAAATTGATTAACAATATAAAGTTTTAAGCATGTAGCATTCTTTGAATTAAGAAGTAAAGGATAATCGATTCCTTTAATTAAACTGTTTGAACCAAACATTTTTTAAATTACTCAATTGTTCATTACAATGTATGAAACTATTTATTGAAAATTCTAAACAAATTTTGTTTGTATTCAATTTTTTGTGCTCAATTCAGAATTATACACCTTATTTTGCGTTTATATTATAACCAGTGTGTAGCTTCCCAGATAAAAGATGAAATAAATACAATTGTACTTCAACATTTTCTACAAGTAAATTTTTCAAAATTTTCTCTTCAGAATGTTTAGCTATAAAATGCAACAGTTCTAATGGCTATTCTCTTAAACATCAAAAATTAAAACGAAAATCATATAATTTTATGTGCCATAACTTATTGTGCAATTCTTTTTTATGATAACATAAAAATATTGCAAAATATTTTCATAGCTAATCGGATTTTGTTTATTACACCATTTTAAAATAAGGTAAATTTTGTTTATATTCACCAGAAAATTTATAGTGTAAATTTATACTCTTACGAGTACCTTAGCACAATCTACAGTATAATTTACAAATCTGCAATACTGTTAAATTTTCCCTTTGTGTATGCAACAATTTTCCCTTTATACACACTCAACATTAACACTTTTACGATCTTCCTGGAATGAGAGAATTTTAAAAGTGCATCAAATTTCGAAAAAAAACAAGTGTATTAAAAAAATAATAGGATGTCAATTTACCCTATTACTCTTTTTGTTAAACACATTCACATTGTTTAAATAAAATTAGGAATTAACACAAAACTTTTTTATATTTCTTCCGCTTAAAATGCAAGAAAAAAAAAAACAAAAATTTAAAAATTCTAAGTAAAAATTCAATTGTTTTGTGAATTTCAATAGAGATGCCACACCATTATGAATACCTTATCTTTCAATTTTGAAAGTATTTGAATTGCATTTGTTTGAAGCTCAAATTACTCATTTGAAAACTTTCATGTTGGAATAAGCACCAAATAACGTTTCTGAAAAATCATAATTTTAAATAGAGTTGCCAAAATTTAGATTTTAATTTTTTAGAAATAAATTTCAATTAGAAATAAATTCTGATATAGCTAGCCTACTTCTTAATTTATTCTTAATAATTTCCCAAAATTATATTGTACAATAAATATTGCATACTTTTCGGCGAAACAGGAACAATTAAGAAGAATCGTTAAATGCAACGATCAAATTTGGTGAGTAAAAAAGAAAATAATCATATTTTTTTAAGAAGAAATATTTACTGTTAAATTTTTAGTTTTATAGAAATTTAGAAAAGCTTAACAGTATCGGAAAAGCATGAGGCCGAAAATTTGGATTATACGAATTTAAGACTATATGTGATTGTAAAGAATGCGAAAATCTGTAGTAAATTTATAAAACAAAATTTCCAAATTTTTTTTTTATAAAATTTATCGCCCAATTCTCCTATATGGGAGCATTAACTTTAATCAGTATTTAAAAACTACAACTGTTAAAAACTTAAAATTTTAGAAGTCAATCTCATGAGAAGATGGCTACTTTTAGAATTTTTTTACAAATTTATGTGACAACACTTAAAAAATACTTTCCGAAATTGGCAACATTTTTACCGACTGTATTGTGTAAACAATAGGTAGGTTATGTGATGGCAACAAATTTTGCATATCGAGTTTTCGGTGGGAACGTACTTCTCCATAGTAGGGAAGTGTAAATAAACTATTTTTAGCAACCTGTCGGTCTGTCGGTCTGTTGGTCTGTCCGTCTGTCGATCTGTCGGTCTGTGTGTGCACGCGTGTATCTCAAGTTCGGCTGAACCGATTTTGATGAAATTTTATACGTAAGTTTGTTTCCACCATGGCACGGATCGATCAACTTTTGGTATATATCAGGCCTCGGGAACTGCACTTTTTAGCGGGCCTGTTTTACATTTTTGAACATTTTGAAGAAAATATTCAACCGATTTACTTGAAATTTTATATATAAGCTCAGCTCGACCGTCCGCGAAAATTCCTAAGTTTTGGAAGAAATCAGGCATCGGCAACTAGACGTTTACTACGGGCCAAATATACATTTTTGTATATATAAAGAGAAATAATCAACCGATTTCATTCAAATTTAATATATGAATTACTCGTATTAAAGCAATGAACATATAAATTTTTTGTAAAGATCAGGGCTCGAAAACTGATTTGCGGGCCGATTTTACATTTTTCACCATATCCACAGAACAAATTGATGGAATTTCTTGAAATTTGATATTTGAGTTCTGGTTGTTACCGAAACTAACTGGCGAGCATTTCAGGGAATTCGGGTAGCACAAAGCGAAACTCTACTAAGTGCCAAATTTACATTTTTCTAAGTATGTTAACTATAAGCTTACTAATGTCCTAAAAATTGGAAAGAAGTATTTAACAGACATTTTTATAATATTCTGTAACACTTTCATTTAACTAGACAATACACAATGCGGTCGGTTATGTGCTGACCACATCAGATTTTTTTTTTTATAATTTTCAGGAATTCTTTGTTTTTATTAGTACCATAATAAAACTAACCTACACAATTCCACATTACAAAGATAAGAATCGTGTTAAAATATTTATTTGTTTTGCTTAAAAAATTTATGATAAAGATAAAAGAACTCTTAAATTTTTTAAAGTTTTTTGTACAAAAATTTTTAAGATTTTCAAAAAAAAAAAAAAATTCGGAGAACTATAACTTTTTTATATCATTTTTGTTTTTTTATTTTTCTTTAAATTTTTTGTGGTTTTTTACATTTTTAGTAATAATTTACGGAAATAAGAACAAAATAATAAAAAATTTTCTAACCTTCTAACCTAAAAAAAAAAATATTGTTAATTGTAGTATAGCAAGTACACTGCAATAACATATTAAATTTCTTAGTACATAGGAACTCAAATAATTTAGTTGAAATGCTTATGCATACGAAAGTTTTTCTTCTTTTATTACCTTCATTTTGTTACTCCATTATATACAAACATACATATATATATATTAGATTCTTTATTAGAAATAGCACAATGTGAACAATGTGAACATAGTTTAGAAAATGATGTAAATTTCTAAAATCCTAGAACTCACAGCGTTTAAAAATTAAAATACCAAATCACCCCGTCTCATAATGGTGTGGTTCACTTTCATTAACATCTTGATTACAATGGCCCATTTTCGAACACTAAAAATGCGGCGTATTTTTACAGGGGACCCAATAAGTATTCGCTGAAACACACCAATCATGAGCAAAGTGTTATTTTCCAGTTCAAAATTTACAAATACTAAAACTTGTATCAGACATAAAAATGAAAGGATTTGAAACTTATTTCTTTATTACTGCATAAGTAGAAAAACTTTGATGTTAATATTCAAAATGTATTAATGGTGTGTGACTGGGCTATGGCTTGAGGAAAAAATCAGAGTTCACTGATAATATTGGGGTCATGTATAAGACAATCTAACCGTTATAAGCCGGAGACCAAATGGGAGCCCACTTATTCAAATAAAAATCTTATTCCAGTTATATTTTATTATAGTCACAAATTGTGTAAATCAATAGTCACAGTGCAGTTAAATGCAAAATACGTTGGTTGACCTCAATACATATTCAGGAATAAAAATTTGAAATTTTCAAAAAGGTACGTATGTTTGCGCTATACAACTTCAGTCAAATATTACTCATCATTTATTTATATTTTCATATGTACCTAGTGCAAATTTACAATAATCTAAAAAAAAATCTAATAATTTCAGCATTGCACTTGGATTTTTAATGTGAAATTTTTACTTATACCAATACCTACAGAACAAACGAGATCTCACAAATATTTTGCTTTATAAATTACATGGAGCAGCAACTTTTTATTTTTCACAAAAAGAATATTCAATTTTTTAAGATAAACTTTTGCTTAAAAGTAATAAACTACACTTAGAATTGGCAAAAACAATATTTATGTACAAACAATTACACATATATCCTTTATAAATTATTGTATATGGCACACAGCACATAACATTTACATCCAAGTATGCATAAGTAATGCTTACAAATGTATAAAGAGAAAAACCTGGAAATAATTGAAATGAAAATTTCGAATGAAAATGTTTTTTGATGAGAAAGTTTTAAAGACATTTTGAAAATATTTTGGAAAAGAATCTTTGTGGCTATACACATGAAATGGACTTTTTAAAACTTGTTATTGTAAGTATTGTATTTTTCAATTAAGTAAATTAAGTTATTAAAATTATTAGAATTTCTCACACTTACCGAACGACATTGAATTTCGTTCCTATTTCGAACACTTGCTCTACGTAATTTAACGTTTTTTGAAATTTTTTGCATAAAAGCAAAATTTAAATTTGTTAAAATTCTGACATTATCTTCTTATGTTAATCTCCGTAAAATAACTTTGAAAAATTACTGAATCCCATTTCATCACTTAAATTTCATATTATTACAATTGTAGCTGTCCAAAATTAATTTCGCATTCTCTTTAAGTACAATTACCTAATTGTGAAAGCATTCCTATTAATTTTTTCTTACTAAATCACTTACTTTGCAAAAATTTTGTTACATTTCTTAAGAATGAATTTTATTAATATCGATCGAATATTCCAATTTATAAAATTTCGTCTTTATTGAAAATCATTAATAAATTCTAAAAATATCTCGATTTTATAAAACAAAAATTTAAATATGGCGGGCTTTTATATAGAATAATTCTCAATATTTTGATAATAATCCGAATGAAAAGTTAAATAATGCTGTCAGACTGTCTGTCATACTATCTGTGTACCATCACCAGTAAATAATCATAAATTTGCATTTCTAATAAATTTTGCATAAAAATTTATTAAATTTAAAAAAAAAAATGCATACTTTGCGGGGCACAATTAAAATAAACTGGTACAGAATCACAGTTAAGTACAAAAATTTTAGTTTATTTCCATAAAATGTTTTTGTGGGCTATCACACAAACGTTCAAACATTATTTTTATTTCATCTGCATATGCAGAAAAAAATATTTTTGATAAATTGTAAAATTTTGGTGGGGCGTCCAGATACAATAAATTTTCAAATTTTGTCTAGACACATCATATGTTTTGTTGAATAAAATATATTTAAAGTGTTTGTAATAGAAAAGGAAATGATAATACAAATTCTATTTATAAAAAGAAATTTGCATAAAAATTAAATTATTTTTCTTCTCATAACATGTGACGATATTCTTCTACTTTTTATGCCCATATTTTATGACAAAATTGAAAAATAGAATTCAGAAAATTGATGAATATTTGTTATGGAATTTAATACGAAATTCATAGGCACAGATTGTATCAAAGCCGCGTACTCCCCAACACAATGCTCTTAATCTTATACATTAATCTGGATTCCAAATGGCGGAATTATATTGGCTAAGATCGGGTCTAACAATACATAATACTAGTACGATCTCAAAATATAGCATACTGGGAGACACACTGACTTCATTAAAATCGATCTAAAATATTTCCTGCTCTTATGTTGAAATAATTTGTATGATGTTGGTAAAATCTCTTTCATTTTACTTTATTTTAAATTCAAAAAAATAAGTGTATGAGAAAAAAAATTTTTCTCATTTCATTTTTTTATAAGTTTAAGTGATTAACTTCAGTTGTAAATATTAATAAAAGTGCAAAAATCTTTAGGCAATTCATCCCTTTCTCCATTTTCATTTTGAATTTTCACAAAGTTACGCAATTTTCGTAAAACACTAAAACAAAATATTTTGAAAGAAAAAGTTTTACTTTGTCTTTGCTTTTTATACCCGCCTTTATATTGTATACACTCCCTTTATATTATACAGAGAGTATAATAAATTTGTCATGACGTATTTAACACCAAAGTGTAAACATTCGCGAATTGCGACCCCGGAAAATACGAGTATGTATAAATATTCTTTCTCTAACTATATTCGCCCGTATGCTGTTATTAAACGGAAATTTGAAAAATCAGAGAGCTAGATAATTAAAATTTTACGAAAGTTCATTGTTTTACGGCACGCAGATTGTGCTTGAAAATATGCAAAATCGACTTACTGGAAAAGGTGTCTTCCGTACAAAATCCAGGTACCGGCTTTAAAAAAAATCTATCAAGTATGATGTACTGAGAAAACGTTTCCAAAATCTCTACAACATTTATTCGACGACTGTCTTTAAAAATCTTTTCAAAACATTGGGCTAATGGAGTCCTCATGGTTCATGTCATTGCAAATATCCCGAAAAACTCTACATAAAGTATTTCTCCATAAAAAAGTCTCCAAAATCTCTACAACCTTAACTCTACAATTTTTTGAAAAAAAATGGATTCCGCGGGGTTCGAGTGTAACAATTGTAAAGTTTTGAGTTAAGATACAGTAACATTACAAAAGGCGGGTATTAAACTTTGGCAGAGACCAAAATTAAATTTTTTACTTGTTTAACTTTAAATTTTGTTCTTTAAACTTTCTGATTGCAAATAAAATAAAGAAAACAAATAAAATTTAAAGTTTTTTTAAAAAAAATTTTAATAAAAGCACAACTAGAATAAATTTTAAAATTTTTAATAAAATTCACAAACAAATAAAATAAAAAAAAGTTGATAAAAAATAATTTCTGAATTTTTTTTGGGCATTTTTTTTTTCTTAAAAGACTTGAACTTTTGTTTATCAAACATAAACAACAGAAAAGTTGTTTAAATTTACAATTTAAACCATTTGATTATAAAAATCAAATTTAAATTTGATTTCAAAGTCATTTATATTGCCAGCTGGTATTTTAAAGTGTCGCAAAAGTTAAAAGTTTATGAGCAGATAATAAAATTTACAAAGTTGTTTATTTTGAATCTAAAAGAAAAAATCCAGTTGAAATCAAAGAATCCTTACACAAAATGTCTAGTTCATTAAGATTAAATTTATGCAAAATTTAACAAAATTTAACGAAAAACAATGAAATTATTAAAAAAGGCTAGCAAGCTAGATTTTATAGCAAGCTAGAGTTTACCTCACCCTAGCTGATTTTACTGAGAAATGTTTAATTAAACTTGAATCATACAGCTTTGCCACAGCTGATGTAATTTTTCAGCATAACCGTGTTGATTTTGAATATAGATAATTAATTGCTACAAAAATTTTTGAATAAATGCTTCTTTAGAAACAATAAAATAGCGCTTTTCAATGATCGTTTTTACAGCACTAATTGTAGAAGATTATCAGTCAATCATTGGAATGGCTCAGACAGCAAACTTACTTCTTTGTGAATTAAGAATTCTGGCATCAGATACGGACTTTAGGAGAATCGTAATATTATTTGTTTGAACTGGACTAGATATACATAGGTTTTGGTTATCTACGTGTACGAATAAGTGTGTGTTCGTAGCTTCGCTTAATTCTTATAAATTATAATAGTTAAAAGAAGTTATTGGCCGAACTTTTTTTTCCCAAAAGAAAAGTACATTGGTATTCGTCACGAATTTATGAATTAAAGATTAAAATTCTAACTCAATCCCGTATTATGAAACCATCAACTTTAAATATAATATTTGATGTGTGGAAAGAAAAAAAAAATCTCCGAATAAACCATTTAATAGAAAAACTTGCGGCAACAAAAAACCGATTACAATAAAATTTCTCTGAAAATTTGATATGAGCCTTGTTTTTCATATCCTTCAAATATACAATATTAAATTTCAACTCAAAAAAAATTTTATTCTCCTTCATAATTCACAAATAATTTTCATCAAGATAATTTCAAATTTCAGTGTAAATTTTTCTAATAACACCGTCATAATATCCAAAAATTATCACAAAAAATTCTATTGGGAATCAAAATGGAAGTTGAAAAATTTTAAAATAATAAAAATGAAAATTTATTAATTTCATGTTTTTTCATTTTCCTTCCTTTCCAGTTTTTCAATATCCGGAAAAATAAAAATTATGGTAAATTTTGTAATAGAAGAAAAAGCAAAATCCTGTTAAACTGTTTCCTTAAAGTATTATATAAAAGTGAAAAATACACACACACACACGAAGGCCTTAACAACAAAATTCTTTTATATAGAATAAAGATGAAAATGTTAAGGATAAAAAATCACATTTTTAGTTCTAAAACAACAAAAATTACTTTTCGTATTTTTATTCTCTTGTATTTGATTTTTTTCTCGGCTTTTCCCATGAACTTGTTAAGTAGGTTAAATTTTGTTGTTAACACATTAAAAAAAAAAACTTTTTTTATATTTTCATTTACTTAGTGAAAAATATACAAAAAGGAAAACATTTGAAATCCCACAACTTTTGTTTTTATTCGAATAAAGAGTAAAAACAGAGCTATGATGCCTACATTTTGCAATAATTTTTACCAATTTCAAAAATTTAGTGAAAAAGAACACATTAAAAAAGGAAAAGTTAAAAGACCTTTTATATTTCTTAATGTTTTTATACTACTTTGTGACCTAACAATTATTTTTGATATCACGATTTTGATTTTTAAAATTTTTTCTTGCCAACTAATTCATATAGAATTTATTTTAAATCTTCTAGAATTAAAAATTCATTTTGATTCTTTGACTACACGATTATGAAGTCAAGGAACATTAAATTTTAAAGAGAAATAAAAAAAAAATGGTAAACTTTTTGTGTGACTATTGTATTGACGATGTCTTGTAGCAATCGAATGTTTCAAGTCCCATCAAATAAAATTTTATTATAAAATCTTATAGATGATTGTAAAATTTAAATGAAAAATATTTAAAATCATCACATATAAGATTAGAATAAATTAGAGCAAATAGGTGCCTGAAATGTGAGAATATTAACATGTAGTTCATTTTAATATATATAAGACGAATTGGAAATCTACTATAAGGCAGGTAATTAGAGGAAAAATATATAATGTCCATCTTATATGCTTATATAAATTTACTACTTCCGAGTATCTTGACTAAATAGACTTTGTGTATAAAAATTTTTGCTATGATTTTGTAAAATAACCCAGAACTGCTCTAAGTAACTTTTTTACTAACGATAAACATATTTAACTTTGCTACATTCTAAAAATTTTCAGTTCCGAAACTAAAAATAAAAATCCCTACACAAGAAAAACTCACGTTTATATAACAAAATTACTCTCATACCCCAGACTTTCTTGTATATATGTATATACCAATTATTTCCTTTTATATACGAACTACTAATAAAGAAATAAAGGATTTCAATAACTTTGAATATAAAAATGAAACTATTTTTGTTTGAAAAAAAAAACAAAAAATAACAAAATTAATTATAAATTCGTGACTGAAAGTTATAGCCCATTAGAATTATTAAAAAGTTTTAGCAAATTATCAGAAAATTTTGCAATTCAGTCAAAAGAACACGTAAAATCAATTTTTAATCCCTAAAGTTTATTTTATTGGGTTAAACTTACTTTTTGATTTTAGTAATTAATCAACATATTATTTCAGTCAGTATTATACTTTGATCCTAAAATTAATTACCAAAAATTAGCATTGTTATTCAGTTTTTATTTTGTCTTAGGAAACGCACATCAATTAATAAGATTTTTGGCACATTATGTTATCCAGCAGTGAATGCTTATAAAAGTGAACAAATGAAGATATAGTGGGTTTTTTGCAAAGGTGAAATATTGGGGTTAAAAGTAATAATCTTAACAGAATTCTTCTTAATAATACAACTAGCAACACAAAATCGAGTTCATTTTTTCTGTGACGACAATCAAGATGAATAATATTCATGTGAAAACTGAAGGGAAATGAATATATTCTTATCACAGTTCACAAAACCTTTACGTTGTTCAAAATGTTTTAATTTTGACCAGCATGGTTTCTCTTTTATAACTAATTGTAAAACTTGGATGATCATGAAAAAAAATAAGGGAAACAAGCAAAAACTTAAGCATAAATAATAATAATAATAACAATAATGATAATAATAATAATAATAAAAAGTTCCCACGGCCAACCACCCCTCCCCAACCCGCACGCGAGGAAGGCTTCAAAAATTTTTTATTATTATTATTACTATTAATTTTTTTTTTATTTTTTTTTAATTTTTTTTGAAGCAAGAGAAACAATAATTAAAACAATAACTCAAAAAAATAGTTATAATAATAATAAAAAGTCCCCACGGCCAACCACCCCTCCCCAACCCGCACGCGAGGGAGGCTTCAAAAATTTTTTATTATTATTATTACTATTAATTTTTTTTTTATTTTTTTTTAATTTTTTTTGAAGCAAGAGAAACAATAATTAAAACAATAACTCAAAAAAATAGTTATAATAATAATAAAAAGTCCCCACGGCCAACCACCCCTCCCCAACCCGCACGCGAGGGTGGCTTCAAAAATTTTTTATTATTATTATTACTATTAATTTTTTTTTTATTTTTTTTTAATTTTTTTTGAAGCAAGAGAAACAATAATTAAAACAATAACTCAAAAAAATAGTTATAATAATAATAATAAATTCCCACGGCCAACCACCCCTCCCCAACCCGCACGCGAGGGAGGCTTCAAAAATTTTTTATTATTATTATTACTATTACTTTTTTTTTATTTTTTTTTTATTTTTTTTGAAGCAAGAGAAACAATAATTAAAACAATAACTCAAAAAAATAGTTATAATAATAATAAAAAGTCCCCACGGCCAACCACCCCTCCCCAACCCGCACGCGAGGGAGGCTTCAAAAATTTTTTATTATTATTATTACTTTTAATTTTTTTTTATTTTTTTTTTTTATTTTTTTTAACTTTTTTTTAATTTTTTTTGAAGCAAAAGAAACAATCATTAAAGCAATAACTCAAAAAAATAGTAATAATAATAATAATAAATTCCCACGGCCAACCACCCCTCCCCAACCCGCACGCGAGGGAGGCTTCAAAAATTTTTTATTATTATTATTACTATTAATTTTTTTTTATTTTTTTTTTTATTTTTTTTGAAGCAAGAGAAACAATAATTAAAACAATAACTCAAAAAAATAGTTATAATAATAATAAAAAGTCCCCACGGCCAACCACCCCTCCCCAACCCGCACGCGAGGGAGGCTTCAAAAATTTTTTATTATTATTATTACTATTAATTTTTTTTTATTTTTTTTTTAATTTTTTTTGAAGCAAGAGAAACAATAATTAAAACAATAACTCAAAAAAATAGTTATAATAATAATAAAAAGTCCCCACGGCCAACCACCCCTCCCCAACCCGCACGCGAGGGAGGCTTCAAAAATTTTTTATTATTATTATTACTATTAATTTTTTTTTTATTTTTTTTTAATTTTTTTTGAAGCAAGAGAAACAATAATTAAAACAATAACTCAAAAAAATAGTTATAATAATAATAAAAAGTCCCCACGGCCAACCACCCCTCCCCAACCCGCACGCGAGGGAGGCTTCAAAAATTTTTTATTATTATTATTACTATTAATTTTTTTTTTATTTTTTTTTAATTTTTTTTGAAGCAAGAGAAACAATAATTAAAACAATAACTCAAAAAAATAGTTATAATAATAATAAAAAGTCCCCACGGCCAACCACCCCTCCCCAACCCGCACGCGAGGGTGGCTTCAAAAATTTTTTATTATTATTATTACTATTAATTTTTTTTTTATTTTTTTTTAATTTTTTTTGAAGCAAGAGAAACAATAATTAAAACAATAACTCAAAAAAATAGTTATAATAATAATAAAAAGTCCCCACGGCCAACCACCCCTCCCCAACCCGCACGCGAGGGAGGCTTCAAAAATTTTTTATTATTATTATTACTATTAATTTTTTTTTTATTTTTTTTTAATTTTTTTTGAAGCAAGAGAAACAATAATTAAAACAATAACTCAAAAAAATAGTTATAATAATAATAAAAAGTCCCCACGGCCAACCACCCCTCCCCAACCCGCAGGCGAGGGAGGCTTCAAAAATTTTTTATTATTATTATTACTATTAATTTTTTTTTTATTTTTTTTTAATTTTTTTTGAAGCAAGAGAAACAATAATTAAAACAATAACTCAAAAAAATAGTTATAATAATAATAAAAAGTCCCCACGGCCAACCACCCCTCCCCAACCCGCACGCGAGGGAGGCTTCAAAAATTTTTTATTATTATTATTACTATTAATTTTTTTTTTATTTTTTTTTAATTTTTTTTGAAGCAAGAGAAACAATAATTAAAACAATAACTCAAAAAAATAGTTATAATAATAATAAAAAGTCCCCACGGCCAACCACCCCTCCCCAACCCGCACGCGAGGGTGGCTTCAAAAATTTTTTATTATTATTATTACTATTAATTTTTTTTTTATTTTTTTTTAATTTTTTTTGAAGCAAGAGAAACAATAATTAAAACAATAACTCAAAAAAATAGTTATAATAATAATAAAAAGTCCCCACGGCCAACCACCCCTCCCCAACCCGCACGCGAGGGAGGCTTCAAAAATTTTTTATTATTATTATTACTATTAATTTTTTTTTATTTCTTTTTTTGAATTTTTTTTATAACAAAGCAACAAAAACTAAAGCAGTAATTTACAAAGCGAATAGAAAATTTAAAAAAAAAAACATCCGTTTATCCGCTGAACGTGCTCGATTTATAGGCCATTAGTTTTGGCCAGCTAAATGCGCGATCCGTTTCAAAAAACTCCCTTTCCCATTCATACTTGTCCGTCATGGTTTTTGGTTTTGAAAAGAAGCTGGAGTAGCTTCTTGACCTCTCCAGATATCCTGTCGACCTTTCAAATGTGGTTTGCAAAAGACTTGACTCACTGCCACATGCCGTGTAGAATGAAGAACTATCGCTACTTCCAGTGTCGCTACAGGCCGTTAAAAATACCGAACTATCGCTGCGAGGCGTACAGATAAAAGTCCTATTCGAATCCTCGCTGGAGACCGAATAGAATGACGTGTTCTTATAGAGTACGATACAGGGAACAATTGGCTCGTATTCTTCCAAAATTATGTTCCTTATATTCAATCGGGTTGCTTGAGAGTCGTCATCCATTGTTACATATTCCTTCTCTGGATCTCCATTTTCAATCTCAGCTAACGGATCGAATATACGCGCACGTCTATATAAACTAAATACACTTTCACAATATAGTAACACAAAACGACGTACAAATGTATAAAAAAAATATAAAAAAACACAGTATTCACCAGAGCGATACTCAAACGCGCATTGACGCAAAATTTTATAAAAATAATAGAAAAAAGTAAAGATAAATAAAATCAAAACACTTACCAAGAATGTGTCCATTTTTGTCTGTCAAAAAAAAAAAGAAAAAATAAATTTCAGTTTAGTCAAAAAAATAAAATTTTAGTAAGTTAAAAAAAAAAATCGCAGTAAGTAAAGAAATGTCATTACATTAAGAAAAAAAAATTTGTGTTGGACGTCGTATAGAAATTAGAAAATTTTATTTTTTAGAAAAAAAGAAATATAACAATAAAAAATGTAGATTTTTTTTTTATTTTTATATTTCTTTTCTTTACACAATTTCACACACTAATTTTCAATGTTTTTTTTAAAAAACAAAGAAAATTAAGAAAAAGAGAAAAAATTTTAACCCAAAAATTAATAAATTCAAAGAATTCTAAAAAGCGCGGATTAAATCCCTTGAATTTATAATTTTTTTTAATAAAAATGTTTATTTTCACGATTTATTCGTTAATAAATCGTAAAAATAATTTTTAAATTTTTTTTAAGCAAAAAAAAAGAAAATATTTACCGCACGTCCGCTTCTTTCAAAATATTTTCTTCAATTAATGTAAAAAAATTTGTGTTCGTATTTATAGTATTTCGGTTGTAGAAAATTGTTCAAAAAAATCCTGCGATCAAAAAATTTTTCTACATAAAAATTGTTTGAAAATTTTTTAATCAAATTTTATTAGGAAAAAAAATAAATACAAAATGTCAACACAACAAAATTAAATTTTCTAGTAAAATCAAAATGGAAATAAAAAATTTTCTTGAAATTAAATTTCTTTTTAATTTTTTTGAAATTGATTCTGAATTACAATTCATACTTATTTTTTTCAGCTCAAATTATTAATTATGAAAGGAAGAACCAAAACATGAAGAAGAAATTCTTATTCTGAAAGAGGAATCGAAAGAAAGCAAATAAAAAGGACCGGTTTCTTATTGAGATCTAGCCTCAGACTCAATTTTATTGTTATTTAATTGCAATAATGCAGATGATTAAATTTTTAATGGAATTGCATCCTAATTCTTCTATTATTTTGAGAGAAAAATTTGAACTCAATCGTAAAATAAGGATTCTGTTTTCCCTCTAACTTAATCAATTGGTTTAATTTAATTGTCATGGCGATGAAATGTGTTATTTTATGAACGACTTTCGCAGATTCAGATATTCTTAAAATACATATTCAAAAACGAAATTTATATATATTTCAAAAATGTACTTAATATTAGCATAAGAATTATGGAAGAAGCTGAATAATACAACTTTTGAAGTTTCAGTTTGGAGTGTGTTACGTGGAATTGAAGATATTGAAATTTGCTTGCAAGCATTCATTAAATTCTTTAATAATTAAAATTTCTTTTTCTTTTAGAGTTTATACAAATATCAGATTTTTGTTATGATAAACAACTAAGTGACTTTCAGAAGAATCAAGAGAATGCTTAAGATGTGCCCATAACTCTAGATTGAAAGTTGAAAGAAAAAAACTTTAATGTGTCATGATTTATTGAAAAATTTCTTAAGAATTCTGGCTTTATTCTAATTTTTAATTTGAAATCTTAGTATTTAAGATATTTAAAACAATGTTATGAATCGAAAATTTCATTTTTGAAAACTATAGTGCCAATTCATTCCATTTCAGATTCCAATTTTATCTTTTCAGAAATCTTTTCTTTTGCTAAAAGAATATTCATTATTTTGTTAACCATTATTTTCCTCCTTTTTACTCATTTTCCTTATTCAAAATGCTTACCTGTACACATACAAAAATATTTTTCAGTCTAATGATCATTTCGCGCCGGAATTCTATTCGAAATATTAAAGGGAAATTTTTTGGTGAATTTTTAAGTATATTTGTGATTAAGGGCAAAAGCAAATCTCAAATTTTTGGAAAATTTTTTGAATGAAAATTAAGTTTTTCTTGGATTTTGGTTTTTTTTTAAAAGAAAGAAAATATTATATTTGAAGCTTAATGTAATTACACAGAATAAATATTTTTTTTTGCCTTCTGTGAAATTTGATTTTGACGAGTGTGCAAAAAAAATAAATTTGAATAAATTCAATAATTGGTTTACAGTATAGAATTTCAAGACATGTATGTATATATGTATGTATAAAATGTATGTACGTATAATGTTTATAATAAACAAAATTTTACATATTTTGTACTTAATGGTTGGTTACCAATACATTGCCACTCACATTAAGTATCCAATTTGAAAGGTTTAAAGAAGAGTTAAAAAATTGAAAAAAATTCATGTCTGGCGCAAAATTTTATTTAATAACTATGGCTACATGAAACTTGTACGTAACTGAAACAATAAATTCATTTCGAATTTTAAATAACTTATACTCGTATTTTTTTTATTTTCGAAAAAATGTTTTTATACCCGTACGAACGTATGTTCGAAGGATATACTAAATTTGCCTTACCGTTTGTAACGCTAAGAAATAACGGTCTTAGATATAGACTCAAGTGTATGTTTTTGATCAGCGTCAAATTCTGAGTTGATTTAGCTTTGTCTGTCCGTCCGTCCGCCCGTCCGTCCGTCCGTCCGTCCATCCCAACGATAACTCAAAAACTAATTGACCTAAGTTCAGCAAATTTTCACAAATGATTTATTGTAGTAAGTGCCAGAACCCTATTTAAATTGGACATGATCGGGGTACCGCTTCGGGTAGCTGCCATACAACTTCAAAATTTATTTGGCTATATCTCAGAAACTATTAAAGCTATGGTATTGAAATTTCACACAAACGAATATATTAATAGGGTTAATGTGTCCCACAAAAGTTGTTGAAATTACTTGGCTCCTTCTGGTACCTGCCATACAACTTCAAAAGTTATTTGTCTATATCTCAGAAACTATAAAAGATATGGTATTGAAATTTCACACAAATGAATATATTAATAAGGCCAATGTGTTTGATAAAAGTCGTTGGAATTATTTGGCTCCTTCTGGTACCTGCCATACAACTTCAAAAGTTATTTCTCTATATCTCAGAAACCATAAAAGTTATGGTATTGAAATTTCACAAAAACGAATATATTAATAGGGCCAATGTGTCTGATAAAAGTCGCTGAAATTGCTTGGCTCCTTCTGGTACCTGCCATACAACTTCAAAAGTTATTTGGCTATATCTCAGAAACTATAAAAGCTATGGTATTGAAATTTCACACAAACGAATATATTAGTAGGGCCGATGTGCTTGATAAAATTCTTTAAAATTTCTTGGCTCTTTCTGGTAGCTGCCATACAACTTCAACAGTAGTTTGGCACACACAGTATTTTGAAAAACACATTGTACTGAAATTTTTCATAAATTAATATACGGCAACTCCATAGTCAGTTATGGCATCATTATTCGCACATAGGATAACGAATTCGTACGGGTATCACAGAGTTGACAAGGTCAACTCTATTTTTTTCTCGTTTCCACTAAATTTAATTGCAACAAAGAAAACCTAAACGCAATCAAAGAAATCCATTATTTTGAAAATAAGCACATTTTTTGTTAACCAGTTTGCAAAATTTCAAATTTTCTTCAGCAATTTTTTTGGAGAAGAAGACTTAAAATATGACTCGAAAAAAACAGTAATAATAATAAGTTCCCACGCCAACCACCCCTCCCTAACCCGCACGCGAGGAAGGCCACAAGTACTTTTTTTATTATTATTATTGCTATAAATAATTTTTTTTAATTTTTTTTTAAATTTTTTAAAAAATTTTTTTTAAAATTTTTTAAAATTTTTTTTGAAGCAAAAGGAACAATAAGTAAAGCAACAAAGCAAAAAAAAAGAAACAGTAATAATAATAATAAGTTCCCACGCCAACCACCCCTCCCTAACCCGCACGCGAGGGAGGCCACAAAAATTTTTTTTATTATTATTATTGCTATAAATAATTTTTTTTAATTTTTTTTTACATTTTTTTTATAATTTCTTTTTTAATTTTTTAAAATATTTTTTGAAGCAAAAGGAGCAATAAGTAAAGCAACAAAGCAAAAAAAAAAAACAGTAATAATAATAATAAGTTCCCACGCCAACCACCCCTCCCTAACCCGCACGCGAGGGAGGCCACAAAAATTTTTTTTATTATTATTATTGCTATAAATAATTTTTTTTAATTTTTTTAAAATTTTTTAAAAAATTTTTTTTAAATTTTTTAAAATTTTTTTTGAAGCAAAAGGAACAATAAGTAAAGCAACAAAGCAAAAAAAAAGAAACAGTAATAATAATAATAAGTTCCCACGCCAACCACCCCTCCCTAACCAGCGCGCGAGGGAGGCCACAAAAATTTTTTTTATTATTATTATTGCTATAAATAATTTTTTTTAATTTTTTTAAAATTTTTTAAAAAATTTTTTTTAAATTTTTTAAAATTTTTTTTGAAGCAAAAGGAACAATAAGTAAAGCAACAAAGCAAAAAAAAAGAAACAGTAATAATAATAATAAGTTCCCACGCCAACCACCCCTCCCTAACCAGCACTCGAGGGAGGCCACAAAAATTTTTTTTATTATTATTATTGCTATAAATAATTTTTTTTAATTTTTTTAAAATTTTTTAAAAAATTTTTTTTAAATTTTTTAAAATTTTTTTTGAAGCAAAAGGAACAATAAGTAAAGCAACAAAGCAAAAAAAAAGAAACAGTAATAATAATAATAAGTTCCCACGCCAACCACCCCTCCCTAACCAGCGCGCGAGGGAGGCCACAAAAATTTTTTTTATTATTATTATCGCTATAAATACTTTTTTTTAATTTTTTTTAAATTTTTTTTATAATTTTTTTTAAATATTTTAAAATTTTTTTTGAAGCAGAAGGAACAATAAGTAAAGCAACAAAGCAAAAAAAAAGAAACAGTAATAATAATAATAAGTTCCCACGCCAACCACCCCTCCCTAACCAGCACGCGAGGGAGGCCACAAAAATTTTTTTTATTATTATTATCGCTATAAATACTTATTTTAATTTTTTTTAAATTTTTTTTATAATTTTTTTTAAATATTTTAAAATTTTTTTTGAAGCAGAAGGAACAATAAGTAAAGCAACAAAGCAAAAAAAAAGAAACAGTAATAATAATAATAAGTTCCCACGCCAACCACCCCTCCCTAACCAGCACGCGAGGGAGGCCACAAAAATTTTTTTTATTATTATTATTGCTATAAATAATTTTTTTTAATTTTTTTAAAATTTTTTAAAAAATTTTTTTTAAATTTTTTAAAATTTTTTTTGAAGCAAAAGGAACAATAAGTAAAGCAACAAAGCAAAAAAAAGAAACAGTAATAATAATAATAAGTTCCCACGCCAACCACCCCTCCCTAACCCGCGAGGGAGGCCACAAAAATTTTTTTTATTATTATTATTGCTATAAATAATTTTTTTTAATTTTTTTAAAATTTTTTAAAAAATTTTTTTTAAATTTTTTAAAATTTTTTTTGAAGCAAAAGGAACAATAAGTAAAGCAACAAAGCAAAAAAAAAGAAACAGTAATAATAATAATAAGTTCCCACGCCAACCACCCCTCCCTAACCAGCGCGCGAGGGAGGCCACAAAAATTTTTTTTATTATTATTATCGCTATAAATACTTTTTTTTAATTTTTTTTAAATTTTTTTTATAATTTTTTTTAAATATTTTAAAATTTTTTTTGAAGCAGAAGGAACAATAAGTAAAGCAACAAAGCAAAAAAAAAGAAACAGTAATAATAATAATAAGTTCCCACGCCAACCACCCCTCCCTAACCAGCACGCGAGGGAGGCCACAAAAATTTTTTTTATTATTATTATTGCTATAAATAATTTTTTTTAATTTTTTTAAAATTTTTTAAAAAATTTTTTTTAAATTTTTTAAAATTTTTTTTGAAGCAAAAGGAACAATAAGTAAAGCAACAAAGCAAAAAAAAAGAAACAGTAATAATAATAATAAGTTCCCACGCCAACCACCCCTCCCTAACCAGCACTCGAGGGAGGCCACAAAAATTTTTTTTATTATTATTATTGCTATAAATAATTTTTTTTAATTTTTTTAAAATTTTTTAAAAAATTTTTTTTAAATTTTTTAAAATTTTTTTTGAAGCAAAAGGAACAATAAGTAAAGCAACAAAACAAAAAAAAAGAAACAGTAATAATAATAATAAGTTCCCACGCCAACCACCCCTCCCTAACCAGCACGCGAGGGAGGCCACAAAAATTTTTTTTATTATTATTATCGCTATAAATACTTTTTTTTAATTTTTTTTAAATTTTTTTTATAATTTTTTTTAAATATTTTAAAATTTTTTTTGAAGCAGAAGGAACAATAAGTAAAGCAACAAAGCAAAAAAAAAGAAACAGTAATAATAATAATAAGTTCCCACGCCAACCACCCCTCCCTAACCCGCACGCGAGGGAGCCACAAAAATTTTTTTTATTATTATTATTGCTATAAATAATTTTTTTTAATTTTTTTAAAATTTTTTAAAAAATTTTTTTTAAATTTTTTAAAATTTTTTTTGAAGCAAAAGGAACAATAAGTAAAGCAACAAAGCAAAAAAAAAGAAACAGTAATAATAATAATAAGTTCCCACGCCAACCACCCCTCCCTAACCAGCACGCGAGGGAGGCCACAAAAATTTTTTTTATTATTATTATTGCTATAAATAATTTTTTTTAATTTTTTTAAAATTTTTTAAAAAATTTTTTTTAAATTTTTTAAAATTTTTTTTGAAGCAAAAGGAACAATAAGTAAAGCAACAAAGCAAAAAAAAAGAAACAGTAATAATAATAATAAGTTCCCACGCCAACCACCCCTCCCTAACCAGCGCGCGAGGGAGGCCACAAAAATTTTTTTTATTATTATTATCGCTATAAATACTTTTTTTTAATTTTTTTTAAATTTTTTTTATAATTTTTTTTAAATATTTTAAAATTTTTTTTGAAGCAGAAGGAACAATAAGTAAAGCAACAAAGCAAAAAAAAGAAACAGTAATAATAATAATAAGTTCCCACGCCAACCACCCCTCCCTAACCAGCACGCGAGGGAGGCCACAAAAATTTTTTTTATTATTATTATTGCTATAAATAATTTTTTTTAATTTTTTTAAAATTTTTTAAAAAATTTTTTTTAAATTTTTTAAAATTT
Organism: Condylostylus longicornis; assembly: GCF_029603195.1. Lineage (NCBI taxonomy): Eukaryota > Metazoa > Arthropoda > Insecta > Diptera > Dolichopodidae > Condylostylus > Condylostylus longicornis. The sequence continues at coordinate 7,740,631 of NW_026577982.1, forward strand.
TTTTTGAAGCAAAAGGAACAATAAGTAAAGCAACAAAGCAAAAAAAAAGAAACAGTAATAATAATAATAAGTTCCCACGCCAACCACCCCTCCCTAACCAGCACGCGAGGGAGGCCACAAAAATTTTTTTTATTATTATTATCGCTATAAATACTTTTTTTTAATTTTTTTTAAATTTTTTTTATAATTTTTTTTAAATATTTTAAAATTTTTTTTGAAGCAGAAGGAACAATAAGTAAAGCAACAAAGCAAAAAAAAAGAAACAGTAATAATAATAATAAGTTCCCACGCCAACCACCCCTCCCTAACCAGCACGCGAGGGAGGCCACAAAAATTTTTTTTATTATTATTATTGCTATAAATAATTTTTTTTAATTTTTTTAAAATTTTTTAAAAAATTTTTTTTAAATTTTTTAAAATTTTTTTTGAAGCAAAAGGAACAATAAGTAAAGCAACAAAGCAAAAAAAAAGAAACAGTAATAATAATAATAAGTTCCCACGCCAACCACCCCTCCCTAACCAGCGCGCGAGGGAGGCCACAAAAATTTTTTTTATTATTATTATCGCTATAAATACTTTTTTTTAATTTTTTTTAAATTTTTTTTATAATTTTTTTTAAATATTTTAAAATTTTTTTTGAAGCAGAAGGAACAATAAGTAAAGCAACAAAGCAAAAAAAAGAAACAGTAATAATAATAATAAGTTCCCACGCCAACCACCCCTCCCTAACCAGCACGCGAGGGAGGCCACAAAAATTTTTTTTATTATTATTATTGCTATAAATAATTTTTTTTAATTTTTTTAAAATTTTTTAAAAAATTTTTTTTAAATTTTTTAAAATTTTTTTTGAAGCAAAAGGAACAATAAGTAAAGCAACAAAGCAAAAAAAAAGAAAAAGTAATAATAATAATAAGTTCCCACGCCAACCACCCCTCCCTAACCAGCACGCGAGGGAGGCCACAAAAATTTTTTTTATTATTATTATCGCTATAAATACTTTTTTTTAATTTTTTTTAAATTTTTTTTATAATTTTTTTTAAATATTTTAAAATTTTTTTTGAAGCAGAAGGAACAATAAGTAAAGCAACAAAGCAAAAAAAAAGAAACAGTAATAATAATAATAAGTTCCCACGCCAACCACCCCTCCCTAACCAGCACGCGAGGGAGGCCACAAAAATTTTTTTTATTATTATTATTGCTATAAATAATTTTTTTTAATTTTTTTAAAATTTTTTAAAAAATTTTTTTTAAATTTTTTAAAATTTTTTTTGAAGCAAAAGGAACAATAAGTAAAGCAACAAAGCAAAAAAAAAGAAACAGTAATAATAATAATAAGTTCCCACGCCAACCACCCCTCCCTAACCAGCACTCGAGGGAGGCCACAAAAATTTTTTTTATTATTATTATCGCTATAAATACTTTTTTTTAATTTTTTTTAAATTTTTTTTATAATTTTTTTTAAATATTTTAAAATTTTTTTTGAAGCAGAAGGAACAATAAGTAAAGCAACAAAGCAAAAAAAAAGAAACAGTAATAATAATAATAAGTTCCCACGCCAACCACCCCTCCCTAACCAGCACGCGAGGGAGGCCACAAAAATTTTTTTTATTATTATTATTGCTATAAATAATTTTTTTTAATTTTTTTAAAATTTTTTAAAAAATTTTTTTTAAATTTTTTAAAATTTTTTTTGAAGCAAAAGGAACAATAAGTAAAGCAACAAAGCAAAAAAAAAGAAACAGTAATAATAATAATAAGTTCCCACGCCAACCACCCCTCCCTAACCCGCACGCGAGGGAGGCCACAAAAATTTTTTTTATTATTATTATTGCTATAAATAATTTTTTTTAATTTTTTTAAAATTTTTTAAAAAATTTTTTTTAAATTTTTTAAAATTTTTTTTGAAGCAAAAGGAATAATAAGTAAAGCAACAAAGCAAAAAAAAAGAAACAGTAATAATAATAATAAGGTCCCACGCCAACCACCCCTCCCTAATCCGCACGCTAGGGAGGCCACAAAATTTTTTTTATTATTATTATTACTATAAATAATTTTTTTTACAATTTTTTAATTTTTTTTTATATTTTTTTTTTTAATTTTTTTTATAACAAAACAACAAAAACTAAAGCCGTAATTTAAAGGCGAATAGAAAATATTAAAAAAACAACATCCGTCTATCCGCTGAACGTGCTCGATTTACAGGCCATTAGTTTTGGCCAGCTAAATGCGCGATCCGTTTCAAAAAACTCCCTTTCCCATTCATACTTGTCCGTCATGGTTTTTGGTTTTGAAAAGAAGCTGGAGTAGCTTCTTGACCTCTCCAAATATCCTGTCGACCTTTCAAGTGTGGTTGCCAAAAGACTTGACTCACTGCCACATGCCGTGTAGAATGAAAAGCTATCGCTACTTGCAGTGTCGCTACAGGCCGTTAAAAATACCGAACTATCGCTGCGAGGCGTACAGATAAAAGTCCTATTCGAATCCTCGCTGGAGACCGAATAGAATGACGTGTTCTTATAAAGTACGATACAGGGAACAATTGGCTCGTATTCTTCTAAAATTATGTTCCTTATATTCAATCGGGTTGCTTGAGAGTCGTCATCCATTGTTACATATTCCTTCTCAGGATCTCCATTTTCAATCTCAGCTAACGGATCGAATATACGCGCACGTCTATATAAACTAAAAACACTTTCACAATATAGTAACACAAAACGACGCACAAATGTATAAAAAAAATACAAAAAAACACAATATTCACCAGAGCGATACTCAAACGCGCATTGACGCAAAATTTTATAAAAATAATAGAAAAAAGTAAAGATAAATAAAATCAAAACACTTACCAAGAATGTGTCCATTTTTGTCTGTTAAAAAAAAAACAGAAAAAATAAATTTCAGTTTAGTCAAAAAATTAAAATTTTAGTAAGTTAAAAATTAAAATCGCAGTAAGTAAAGAAATGTCATTACATTAAGAAAAAAAAATTTGTGTTGGACGTCGTACAGAAATCAGAAAATTTTATTTTTTAGAAAAAAAGAAATATAACAATAAAAAATGCAGATTTTTTTTTTATTTTTATATTTCTTTTCTTTACACAATTTTACACACTAATTTTCAATGTTTTTTTAAAAAACAAAGAAAATTAAAAAAAAGAGAAAAAATTTTAGCCCAAAAATTAATAAATTCAAAGAATTCTAAAAAGCGCGGATTAAATCCCTTGAATTTACAAATTTTTTTAACAAAAAGGTTTATTTTCACGATTTATTCGTTAATAAATCGTAAAAATAATTTTTAAATTTTTTTTAAGCAAAAAAAAGAAAATATTTACCGCACGTCCGCTTCTTTCAAAATATTTTCTTCAATTAATGTAAAAAAATTTGTGTTCGTATTTATAGTATTTCGGTTGTAAAAAATTGTTCAAAAAAATCCTGCGATCAAAAAATTTTTCTACATAAAAATTTTTTGAAAATTTTTTAATCAAATTTTATTAGGAAAAAAAATAAATACAAAATGTCAACACAACAAAATTAAATTTTCTAGTAAAATCAAAATGGAAATAAAAAATTTTCTTGAAATTAAATTTCTTTTTAATTTTTTTGAAATTGATTCTGAATTACAATTCATACTTATTTTTTTCAGCTCAAATTATTAATTATGAAAGGAAGAACCAAAACATGAAGAAGAAATTCTTATTCCAGTAAAGGAATCGAAAGAAAGAAAAAGGGACCAGTTTTAATTTGTGCCGGTACAGTTAGAAAAAAGAAAATTCGTAATTCAAATTGGAAAAGATTTTTATCGTAGGAAACTGCATTTTGTTATTATTTAATTGGACAATATTTTTGATTTTTAAGGAATTTTAAAGGAAAACAATAACAAGGCTAATGCCATTTTCAAATTAAAATTTGATATCAACCCTTTTGAAAAATTATGTTTCAAAGAATATTTTTTTTTAGATTTCGAACAACTTTAAAAAGAAAACAGTCACCAGTTCTTCATTTTGATGAAGAACTATAATATAATCCTTATTTGTAAGGATTATATTGCTCATCTGATTATGCAAACTAATTTTATCCCAAGGATATGCAATGAAATTTTATTATCGGAAGTTGTGTTATTTTATTATAATAAACACACATACATACATACATACATAATTTTTTTTACATAGTTTTTAAAATTTTCGCGTTATAAAATTCCAAAATTAGCCTTGTGAAATTCTCTTCACCTTTTAATTAATATTTTTCAATTTCATTTTAATCTCCCCTTTAATTTAAAGAAACGAATGAAAATTGCAATTTAAAAACTATGTTTTCAAATTGCAGTTTCAATTTTAGTTAAATTTCAACAAATTTGTTTTAATTATAAAAACAAACTCCTTCAAAATATTTTTCTTGCTTTCTTACAAGCGTCTCTGTTTATCAACTCCTTAATTAAATATCAAAGGCTAACAATAAAATTTAACCATTTTAAAATCATTCTGCCGAAACTGATCTATGATGCCAAAATTTAACAGTATTAAAGACGAAAATAAAAAAGTATATGTGTACCACATATTTTAATTCACAACCAGCAATTTCTCCCATTTCTAAATTTAATAAACGCCTTCAATAAACGAGTTATCGTAAATGTTAGCATAATAATTGCAATTACGGGGAAACATTTCATTTTTACAAAGGAATCTTAAAATTATAATTGTATTGAATAAGCGACAAGAAAAAACTCACTAAATTTTTAATTTCAATTAATATTTTTATACATTTTCTCAATTGAAATTAATTGAAAATGGATCATTTAAACTTAAAACATCCTCTTGAAATTCAAAAATTCAATAATCAAATAATTTTTAATTGTTATTGAATAAAAGAAATATAAAATTAACTTTTGTAAAAATGAAAAATGTTGGTTAATCATCGATTATTTTTTTAATGTAAATAACACGAGTGAAAACAAGTAGGAGTAGGTCGTATTTATTTTTATTATGAGAAAAAATTTATAAATAAATAAACAACAAAATTCAATAATAATTGTAAAAATTATTATTTAAATGAGCTCAAAACTACTTTTAATTTTATGAAAAACCACAGGCATGGAGGCTTATGTTATTTGGAAATAATTTTATCTCCAAACTATACAACTGTACATGTTTAAGATTTTCGGGGACTACATGGCCTCCCTCATAATCACTGACAAGTTTCTTCTTAAATTTTCAAAATTTTAATTTTTGAATTCTTTTTACAAGAGCTGTGGCCTCTCAGAGCAGATTGCGAAAAATGTTGTGTAATTTAAGTTGTAGATCTCATTTAGACTTTTTAAGTAATAGCACGTATGACAAAATGTGTTCACTTACAATTTTTTTATAACAGAGCCTGCCCGAAAAATCGATTTTTTCACTACAACTTCTGAGCCGAAAAGATTTTCGGTTTTTTCACCTTTTCGTATTTCTCTCTCTGTCTTTTACTCTTTTTTATCACAAAATATTACCTATTAAATTTAGATATTTGCTTTTATTTAATAAAGTTGGTTCAAACCAATGGTTTGTATTGTAGCACTTTTCCCTTCAGCAAGTGAAAATTCTGCTTTTAAATACAGTCTATGTATACCTATCACACTATTAAAATTATTTTCATTCATATACGAAACTATTTCTAGGATTGCATATATTTAGGATGAACCATTTATGCAGTCTTTGAAATAAAGCAAAAATTAAAATCGAACATTATGTTAACCCCTCTTTAACATAATGTTCGATTTTAAGGTTTAATTGTGTGAGTTAAGAAAAAAATTTATATTTTTTAATGTCATGAAATTTACTGTTAGCTTTTTGTGTTTATAGAAATTTGAAAAAGCTTGCGGTTTCGGAAATATAAGCTGTCAAAAATTTAAATTTTACAAATTTCAAGAGGCGATAACTTGAGAGGGGGTAAGGTGGGGTCTAGAAGAAAAACGACACCAAAATTTTGGGAAAAACGGACTTTAGATAACGGTAAATTTGAACGGCCATTTTGTTTTTCTAAAGTTTAACTATAGTATACCGCGCTAGGGGAAGCAAGCCACTGCCTTTCTGCGTTTGCAAAATTTGAAAAATGCTTATGGTTTCATTGCAATAAATAGTTAAAAAAGGCCATTTCTAGGGTTTTGGGGTGGTATAACTTCTAGCGGGGGGGAGATAGGTAAAAATTTTGTTCTACGGAAATAAGTTTCTAGTAAAGATCTATGTGCGTATTAGATTTCAGCTCTCTATCTTTAAGGGTGTAATAGTTTTGTAAACAGACACACGGACAAACGGATGGACGGCCAGAGTGAAACTAATAAGCACTTTTTTTCAAAATATGTTTGGAAAAGTGCTAAAAAGTTGCGACGTGGCAGCGTACTCATCATAAAATTTAATACAAAATAATTTTTAAATTTTTTTTTAATTTTAAATTATTTTGCGATATTGCGTTTGACCCGGGCTCCTAATCAATTTTAAAACAATTTAAAATGAAATTTTCAAAATTCTCGGAATTGTTTTTTTGTATCTTATACTTTAATTATTCGAAATAAAATAATTATTTTCAGAAATATTTCAAAATTGCATTTAAAGTTGCATATACATACACACATATAGGCTACCATTTTGCTTTCTATAAAATTCTTTTAATATTTTTAATATAAATTTTACAATATAAAAATTCGACAAACATTTAAAAACAAATAAAAAGTTTTTCGTACATAAAAGGAATTTAATATTTCAATTTGATTTAAGGATAAATTAATTTAATCGTACATATATAGTGTTCTGCGTATATAGCGTACAGGAATATTTTCTTAATTTGTATTTATACGAAAGTAAAAAATTTCGAAAATTCCAATTATTTCTACAAAAATATATAAATTCAATTAAAATTCCTTACTTTCTTAGTTTTAGTTAACAAAGTTAGCAGGTTTTAAAATTCATACTATAAAATATTAAAAAAAAAATTTGGAATGGAAATAAAGAAAATAATTGCCTATAATAGCACAAGTTCGAAATTGTGAAGGAATTAAAGAAAGTGTGTACTAAAGAGAAGGCAACCTTCTAAAGAAACTCGTACGTCAACTCGTTGAATTTAACAAGCAAATTGAGTCCGTCACAGGAGATTAATCTTGCAATATAGGCTGTAGAGAATGCCTTGTACAAACATGGATGGATATTTACCTAAACTATACAATCCGAACAGCGGTAAGGTATTACAACATCTGTTTTGGGTTCTAAATTTTGCCTTTTCTGCGTTTTCGTTAACCCATAGAATATCAATATCTTTTCATTGACAATGTGCTTCTTTGAAAGTCGCTATTGAATTTCTAACTTTCGTAGTATTTTTCATTTTATTTTATATTGTGTACCAAAAATTGTTCTGGTCAAAGTTAACCTTATCAATAACTTCAATATTGAAACAAATTCTTGCGGTTTAATAGAGAAATTTTAGTTTAATTTCAAAATTCCATTTATAATACCGTTTATAGAATTAAATTTGTATGAAAAATATCCTTATACCATCATAAGTTCCTTGACTTCTTTTCATTCATTTCAACAATTTCCACATTGACAATGAAATTTATATTTACAAAAAAAAAAAAGGAAAATAACCTTAAAATTTTCGAATTCAATTGTTATTTTGAAAAATTTTTATTAAATTTTTGTCAAACATCTATACGAATATCCTTGCTAAATCACAAAAGAACTAAAGAAAAAACAAAATACAAAAATTCTTTGATAAAAAATTCTCCTTTGTTTATTTTTCCCCGAAAAAGATTGCCTATAAAATTATTTTTTTTTCTTTTTTCTTGTTTCAGTTTTTTAATTTTTTTTTTTTTGATTATCAACAAAGAGAAATTAAGAGAAACAAAATAAAAGAATAATAAAAAAAATGTCACCTCATTGCTATCCACCCCACTACTATACTGTCAATATGGTTTTGTACTTTGAAATAACAAAACCATATTGAAATCCTGGTGAATGTCCTTTTCGTTCTTTTTTTTTTTCTTAAATTGGAAATTTGTGGAAAAATTTTGTTTTTGATCTTATTTAGAATAAAAATTGGGATAGTAAATGACACATCATAGCACATACATAAGTTTTCTTTAGAAATTCGAGATTAAATACTGATTTCACCTTGAAAGTCCTTTATAATAAAACATAAAATTTTGTTGTAGGTCATTAACATTACTCAGAAAAAATACAATATTACACAACCATTAGAGAAATTAGAGTACATATAACAATAAATTTGAAAATGTTATTTGATTTGAAAAATAACACTCAATATGTTTTCAGAGGAAATTAATATAAAATATTTTTGTAAAAAAAAAAATTTTAATTTCTAAAAAATTTTGGATTTAATAGATATTAAATCCAGAGAGCTATGTGTGTGTACTAATTTCGAAAATATTCAATTCCGATTGGATTTAATCTTTGAATTAAATAGCCTTCAATAATATTAATTAAATTAAGTTCCAATATTCATCTAAAACCTTGTTCTAACACACAATCCATATAAAACTAAAATGTAGTGGTGACATCTATGAACCCATTATTAAATTAAATCTACATTCATTCAAGTTATGTAGTTTAATATTGCGCACAAAAATTCATACAAGAACTTTTCTAATGAAAAACACCAAATATTACCAATTTCGGAGAAGAAAAATTTATACAGTCCCGTACGTACCGTAAATATATATTTAGTACCGCACATTATACATGTATAGAAAAACTCTTTCAGAATAACCGAATGAAATTAAATTAAATTTTAAAATTAAATTAGTAACTTAAATAAGAGAAAAGTTAGAGTTTAATTAATTCATGCTATAGAAAGTAAACTATTTATAGTATAAAAGCTTTAACTAAATTTAAAACAAGTCTTCAGTAAAAATAAAGTGTATAATAAAATAAAAAGAAAAAAACAATTTATAAAAAATTAATATCGGAATAAAATTTCATGGAATTTATTAAAGTTCAAGCATTTCAAATCAGCTGAAATATGCTTTTAATGGAAAAGAATTTTTTAATTAAATTATAATTTTAATTTTAGTATATTGCAACCGAACTTTCAAAATACAAGAAATAATTGGTACCTTAATATATCGCCAAATTCTCCATCAAAACTCACGGAAACTCCTATAAAATCGCTTGATGTTTCAATAACTAAGCGGTAAAAACAAATCTGTAATCCATAACTATTGAAGAAAACTAAACTTGAAATAACCACATTAATGGAGCTTCTAAAATACAAAACCGAGCAAAAGAACAAATGCACGTAGCATACGCGAATGATGTAAAAATCTTCCATTTACCGGTTTCTCGGGAGAATATACCTTGTAGAGGGCAGGTGAATATTACAGAAACCCAGTTTACTAGACAGTATATTTGGATTTTACTTTTCTAGCTATAATCAAGAGCATATTGCAATTGCTCTACACTCCAGAATTACTTAAAAAATAAAAATTATAAAATTTTTAAAATTTTTTCCAATTAATTAAGTTTAGTTTTGAACTAAATAGCCATCAGAAAAGACATTTTATCTATGTATAAATAAAATTTCATTGAGCATTCAACAATAATTGTCAAAGATTTTCATCAAAACCATGAAACAAAAGAGAAAATAATTTGATTTTAAATTGCAATTATGAAATTTAATTTTTTAAATTAATTTTTTAAAAATACCAAAAAAAACTAAATTAAATTTTAAATACTCAAAGTATGAAGAAATTTTTTTCTTCCTACATCGAAATTCAAACTATAAAATATTGAAGGTTATAACCTTATTTTTGTCCTACTTATAGCAACATTTTTTTAAATTAAAGCAATTTATAAATAGTTTTTCATTAAAAAACGAAAAAAAGTTAAAAATTTTCACTTTTTTATTTTCAATAATTTTTTCTCTTTTAAATTTTCTCTTTTTTATTTTTATGAAAATTTAATTTATTGAGTTTTTCTACAATTTACAAACTGCAAACAATTCAATGTGAAAAAAAATATCATTTTCAGACAAAAACAAAACACATACACACTGACATCTAGAGTCATAAATCTTCATTATTTTATTTATTTATTTATTTATAGTTTTCTCTTTTCTTTCTGTTCTTTTCTCTTTTATTTCTCTTTAAGAACAATAAAAATATAAAGGATTGCAGCCAATTGGAAAAATACAAAAAAAATCAATAATAAATTTTAAATTTTTAAAGTTGGTTCAGTTGCTTTAGAAAAAAAAAATAAAATAAATTTCAAATATTCAAATTACAAATTATGACATGAGTAAAATCATACCGTTTACTCTAACTTTGAAATATTAAATAGGTATAAAAAATTTAATTTAATTTTTGAGGGCATACAATTATTTACAGTCGCTCTTTTCACAACATGTTCCCTAAAATATGACAATGAATTATTTCCGATTTTGACCAAACCTTATATCTAAGTTTACTTTGGGAATGAAACAGTTTGATCAACTTTTGGGATATGCAAGGTTTCTTGGATTCTAACTATGGTCCAACTTTACATACAAGCTTCGCTTTACAGTACAAGAAACCATATATCCAAAAATTAGGAATTGACAACAGGACTTTTACTAAAGGCGAAATTTGGGCGTATAAAGAGAAATAATCAAACAATATTCTTGATATTTAATATTTATATTCGGGGTTTTGAAAATGTTTGGGAATGTCAGGGCTCGGAAACTGGACCTTTCACTAGAGGCGAATTTTACATTTTTTATCATATGTCTAAGAAACTAGCTGACGGAATTTCTTGAAATTTAATATTTGAGTCCTTCTTGTATTTCTAATATTTGAAATTTTTTTTGAAATGACCCTCTTTTTCCAATACCACTTTCATGCCCATATTTCACATAATTCCTCGTGGTTTTTACCTTAATTACAATTTCTCTAGCAGCATATCACTTTGAAATTTTTCCTTTTACATTTATTTTAAATTTTATTTGTTGACAACATTATGTCAACAAATTTTTACATAATCTAATAATAAAAATGACAAATGTTTTGTTATCTTGAAATAAAAAAAAAATGTCTGCAATTTGTCAAAAAAAAATATTTATTTTATTTGTGGCACTCCAAAATATTTTATCACATCCATGATAAAAATTCTATTCTTTTAAACAAAACAAAGACCCCAACAACTTCAGTTGATTAAAAAAAACAAAACAAAATTCTTAATGTAATTATTTTAGAAACTTTTTGTCATAAACTGAGGAGTTCATGTGCAATTTTTTTTTATTAAAAAAAAATTTCCAATGCCTCTCACATTTAATTTTAATATCACATTTAATTGTCTTTTCCTTACTTTAATTTTGTAAATATTTTCATAAGAATTTTATGGCACAAGTTTTTTAATATTGTACAATTTTCTTTTACTTAAAGATTTATTAATAGTCTTGGGAGAAAAGTGATATCTGAGTTCTTGAATTCTAAATTTTTATTAATTTCTTACATAATTTTTCGAATTTCCCAAAGGAATATAATCTAATTAATTTTTGCCTCTCATAAAATATTTAAAATAATCCTTTTATATTCTTCAAAAGAACATCTGCCCCCTTCCCAACTGTTTTTTAGTAAAGCCTCATTCTTATTTTAAAAAGTTCATTATTCAAAAATAGGATAAAAGCTATACTTCCAACCTGCATTAATTAAATGTTAAAAACTTCTTAATTTTTAAATGAATCCATCCGATTAATCCAACAAACTCAAGCTCCTGGAAAACTATAATAATTATGTCATAACTCACATTATTTCAAGTTGAAAGTTATTCCTTCAATTCTCAAATTTATGCTCGATTTAACTATTACAATAACACACAATCACTTTTCCAAAATTCAACAAAGACATTGTTATATTGTATGAACAATTAAACTGTAATTGAAACATGTAATTGTAACAAGTGCACGTGGATATTCCCATTTTTCAGGGAAGAAAAGAGTACTTAATGTGAAAGATATTTTCAATATAAAAAAGCTATTCACGCCAAGTTAAAATTTTTCAATCAAATGAGCTCTTACATCATAATTGCTATATAAATTCTTACACAAACAAAAGAGCGAGGAAGGGGTTCTCCAATTACAATATCCAATTTTATTATTGCGCATTTATTGATAAATTTTTTTTTTGTTTTAAACAAAAAAAACAAATAAACACTTAAACTTTTTCATTAATTTTGTATGTATGTGTGTAAGTCAAAATATCATAATATATTTTTAATAATAATGTCAATTCAATCATGTAAATGCATTCTTTTAAAAAAAAACACACTGCAAGTGTTCTTTAAATTGATCGAAATCATTTGTGCATACAATAAGAAAAAAAGAACAATTTAAATTCAATGAAAATTTGATAACAATAAAAAACATTATTTATTTTCATCATTTGAACCAACTTCAATAGGATATCATCATTATTATCATGATATTATAATAATCATCATCATCATCATCATCATCGATATGAACAATATAAGAATAGGAGTAATTGAATTAGTTGAACTCAAAAGTTAAACTAAGAATTCATCATCACCGTTACGTATAAGAAAACAATGGAAAATTTTTTTCAAATTTTTTTAAATTTTAAATATTGTCGAATGTCAAATATAATATTGAAACTATTTTATATAATATCATTATTATCATAATGTGAACAATCATTTATCAAAAAACTGTACTTGAAATCAACAACTGCTATGAGATCATTTCTATAGTCATTCGTCATTACTTTTATATTGGCTAAAAAAAATTCAATTAAAATGATAAATGAAATTTGAAAGAAATCACAAACAGGAGGAGGGGGGACTGTCAGAGTTGCACACTTAACTGCCTTTACGTGAACATATGGTATGCATATGTATTGATGCTGTACTGCTGCAGGACGAATAGATAAAATGAAAAATAACATAATATACAGAAGCAAGTGTTTAAATAATCTTAATTTTCTAATCCTGATTTTAAAAAACCTTATGATTATGTCACACATCACCGCCATTAACAACTACATCACTACTATATCGATTAACAATTTCTAAGAATAGCACATACTACGTAACAAATTCAAATGAAACGAATGATTTTTACAATAACAGCATTTCTTGTTGAACAAGCAGAAAAAACCATTTTTCTTAAATGAATTTCTAACATCTGATAATTATCTGAATATCATAAAATATTATAAAATTGCATATCTTTAGGGGTATCAGCAATTTTTTATTTATTCATTTACAGAATTTAGAAAATGGTTTATTCGACACAAGTTATCAAAACTAGCATTCCTTAGAGAGCTACAATTTTTAAAAAATCATAGTAACAAGCACAATTTCCCAAAAATTTCTTATAGACAAGTGCTGTAGAAAACAGTTTTATACCCAAATTTACATTATTTAATGGAGTTTGAAATTCTTAGCCATACTTATTTTAGCAGCACTTCCTTCATTACGCTAAACACATAGGAATGCTTTTGAGCATTACTAATCTCGAAAAATCCCTAATTCATTCGTATCTAGAATGAATTTTTTATTTCATTAATTAAGATAAAGGTATATAAAATAATCATTATACGACTCGTATTTAAAATTATTTTATAACAGTCTTAAAAAAACTTTTAATAATTTAAAAATTTTTAAATTTAAAACCTTAAATTTTTTAAAGAAAAATAAAAATATTTAATGAAGATAATAAAATAATCAAAATTTAAGAAATGGAAGGTCTACTACTTTTAAACAAAAAAAAAAATAAATTATGTACAATTAAATTGTGCCTTAAGAAAAGTTTTTGTTCATTAAAATTTATTTAAAACCCTTTAAAAATATCATTTACAGTCTCAATGCCTAATCCCATCTGAAGTCTAATAAAATACAATTAAAAAAAATTTTCAACTTTTTAATTATAATTTTCTTAAAAAAATTTTAATTGGTTTACTTGTGATATTGCCAAAATTTTAATATTCTCTTTTTTTTGTAGTATTTTTAAAAACACTGTCGCCAACCACAGTGTAGAAGTATTTTGTAAATATTTTGAAATTTTTAAGTTTGTTGAGTTTTAACAAGCTCATGAAATTTAAATCTCTATTTGCTTTGTTCTTTCCTTAATAAAATTAGTATACAATTAAGTTGAGAAAGGCTTGAATAATGATCCTTACCAAGTTTTTGAATATAGAAATCCTCTTCAAAATGAATTGAGAAACCTTTACGTCTGGTAAACATAATATACTACAGCAAAAATCTAATGAATAATGTACAAAGCTATTCGTTAGACAATTATAACATAGGCTCAATAAGTAATTGTAAGCTCAATACTAGAATTTATGAAAGACTGCGGTCAAAGCAATTTAATAGTCAGCACATTTTGAAATCTCTGTATTCGTCTCTCGTTCGTTCACATTTAAAATATGCTAACGTACCATAATATTCACTTTATCAGCATTGAATGAATAAAATAAAAAAATTTTTATATAATTTGCGCTACTTACTTTATGGAAATAGATTCAAGTTAATGGACTAAGATATCGATTTCGTTGATGACGAAAGACATGACGTTACGGACGTAATTCATATGTAACTATAACTTATCAGCCAGAAGTTTTTAAAATTCCTTCTAATAGAATTAGAATAATTGAGTTTTCACTTGCAAACCCAATTGTACCAAACCCCAACAATTTTAAACAAATAAAACATAATTAATATAAAATTCAGCTTGGTTTCAACAAATTTCTTCTCAGACTTAAAAAATTTTTATGGGATTTCATTACCGTCATTAAACACGTTTAGAGATGACAGCAAAACGACATAACAATGAAAAAAGAAAATTTATCAAATTTGTTAAACTCCCACACGTGTCAAACTTACAAAAAAAAAAACAAAAATTTTTATAATTTAAAATTCTTTAAAAAGTCTTGTAAAACAAAATTTTTGCTCTTTTAAAGCATTTTATCAAAAATAAAAATTTAAAAGTTCCCTTGAATATTGAAATCTTACAAAAATCTTTAAAATTTTAAAATTAAGACTTTTGTCTTATTCAAAACAAAAACAAAAGATTTTCATATTTCTAAATTTTCTTATTGAAATTCAAAATCTTCTTCAGACTTTTCAAGAAAATGAAAACTGAAAACATCACCGTTCTTAATTAGAAACGTTTATGAATATAAAATACAAAAGGAAAATCTTTTATCCCTTAAGGACTCAACTAATTATGCTTTAGTAGATTTAGAAGAATAAAACTGAGAAAGTTTTTTATTTTTATTTTTTAATTGTTGTTAAGTGTGCTCTTACCTTAAAC
The DNA here is from genome assembly GCF_029603195.1 of Condylostylus longicornis. Taxonomy (NCBI): domain Eukaryota; kingdom Metazoa; phylum Arthropoda; class Insecta; order Diptera; family Dolichopodidae; genus Condylostylus; species Condylostylus longicornis. The sequence goes on from NW_026577982.1 coordinate 7,755,922, forward strand.
AATTTCTAATTATCTGTCACTTTAACATTATACATTTTTTTAATATTTCAAAAATTTATAAAAAAAATTATATACAATTTATGTGAAAAGTGTTTTAAATTCATGAAAAATAATAAAAGGGGGAAAATAATATGAAAAATTCAACATTTGCGGTACGTTCACTTTTAAGTTGTTTCAACATACTCAAAATTTAATCGTATTATATAATATTATTCATTCTGAAATTGCATTTTGATTCAACACAACGTGAAATTACATATACGAGACTACAAAGGAGAGAGAGAGAGAGAATTTACTACAAGATAAGAGTGAAAGAAGAATATTACATAAAAGAAAACTAAGCGAGTCAGTCAACCTAAACATAAGAGTTAAATAAATTCTTCAATTTAATTGTAGATGAAATAATGAGTAAAATTATGAATACCACTCAATGGACTAAAATGAGAACTAAACAGATCATCTGAAAGAATTGAATTACGATTGGCATCGCTCTCTTTGCCCATATAAATGATGGTGAAATGCAAGAAAAACTCGTCTGCAGTAACATAAAAGAAAAAATGGTCTCAAATAAGACTTCAAATAATTACAAAACGGTTGTATTCAATTACCTCGGTGGTGCATGAAAGAATGTACGACAACTTCTTTAATAGAATTGATTTAGGTAGAACAATTTTTGAGACAATGCAGAAATATGGTCAATGCTTGCATATAACTGATGAAATGATAATATCGAAAAAAAATCTGACACATAAATCTGCTAGTGTAAACAGCATCGTGAAAGATCTTTTGTCTAAAAACAATTCATGTAACATGCAACTATAAGGCTTTACAACTGAAAAACTAATAAAAAAAAAATAAGAAAGGAATGACGCTGGCTTCCCGAAAAAAATAAGAAGACCGGAGTCTGCAATTGCAAACCAGGTAATTAAGTCAACCTACAAGGAATAATTCGGCAACAAAACTATTTTTATTTTATTATTCAATTAAAAAGCTCCTAGAAGGACATCCCCACTATAAAACGAGAAGTATGGGCACTAACTTTCACAACACACCACTTGATTATCTAATTATAACGTTTGCACCACCGTTTTAAATATCACAATTTTATGGCTTATCCTATATACCAAATGTTCACTTTAACAAAGTTTTATACAATTTAATTTCAAATATATTAGTTTTTTTCCCAAAATATATTTACCCTTCCATTGTAATCTACGTATCTTCAGTTGGAGCGTATAAAATATCTATAAAAAAACTATTTTTGTTGCCAAGTCATAAATTAAAGTATTGTTATTTTAGTTTATTTAACAAAACTATTTATTTTTAGTTACATAATATTGGTGAATTGTGTGGCTATACTTCACTTTATATTTATGGTTTTCCAATTATCAAGCCCATATATTAAAGAGATTATAATTAACGTTATTTTGGTCTACATATACACATATACATCTAGTTATATACTATAAACCATAAAACACAAACAAAAAAGTCTATGACCATAAATTAATTTATTTTATTTATAAACAACAATATTTTTTTTCGAGACAAGGGCATAGGACCTGTTAAATAAGCATAGTGCAATATAAATGTGTGATAAAATCAATAAATTAAATAATATTTTGCAATTAAATTAAATTTATTACAAGGATAACATCAAAATACTTACAAAAAAATTAATTTTAGTATTTTGTTGGCCTTTTGATTTTCCAATTTTATTCCGAATTTTTCATTGCAAATCAAATTTGTTCATAAAAAGCATTGAATTTCTTTGCAATTCTTCATTGACAATAATTTAGTGAATTCTCACCGAGTTTTTGTACAAAATAAAATCAATAATTTATTTATATTTGAGAATAATAATATGTTTAACTTAAAAATTATTGAAATCGGAGAAAACATGAAAAATGAATTTCAGGCTATTCACATATTTCACATATTAGGTAGAGAGGTGGAAGGTAAAACTACAAATATCGTATTACTCGTATATAACATGAAACTCTGTAAAATAAATTTAATATGACAACTCTATTTTCGTGATAAAGGCACCACAATTTATTTAAAAATATTTTGTTGTCCCAGATAACTCCACATATAATAACTGTGTAAAAATTCATTTAAGACAATTCAATATGGCAGCCTGTTATTGCTTAACTGGTTAAATATCTGGAACAATAATAGCTACCATTATTAAAATGAAAACAAAATTTTTAACAAAAACTGTTTTTCATGAGAAACAGTTTTTGTCAAGATTGCAAACCCTATTTTCAGTTGACATCTTGTTACTGTGACATTTCGAAAAATCACCGTCATTTTCGAAATTTTGGGCAAAAAATAGCCCCAATCAAAACTGCAACCCGAATAGCGAAGCAAAACCGAATAATTTTAGTCTTTTTTTCCGATTAATCTTCATAAAGATTTATAGGACTTTAGCGGGAGATGTACAGTGGTGAATATTTGAAAACCTAGGTCTTGCTCAGTTCTTTAGTTATTTTTCAAAAATCCTTTATTTTCATTTTCAATTTAAGCTTGCAATTTACACTTGCATAACAATCCTATTATGTTACCTGGTATCTATCTCTTTCACTCCTAAATTATCATTGTACTCATTCAATACCAAATTCATATTTTTGTTTCCAAATCATAAAGGAACAAAAAAATATTCTATCGATGCGAACGTGTTTAGAAAGTAAAATTATAAAAAATTTTTGTTTTACGCTCAAAGTAGAAAATTATTCATGCTGCTATTCAAGGATTCTAATTCAATATTTCTTCCATAAAAATATTCTAAATTTTGTAATTTTGGAACATTTTCAGTTGAACATTTTTCATGATTCATTTTGTATTAGAATTTAGTCGAAAATAAAACTTTTCTATATGCTCTATATTAAATATTTCTGTCATGTTCTATAGTAAAAATCCCTTCTTCCTATCTCTAATTTCTTCCCACTTCAATGTAAGATATTCTAATTACTAATAGATAAAATAAGGTACCATTCTGCCATCTATATTTAAATCATATTAAACATTACTTTTTATTTGACCTTGCATTTTGACATTAACCTATTTATTTTAATATTTTTTCGAAATGTCACACGTTTGATTTTTAACGAATATTTATTTATTTTTACAGTTCACATTGTTTTACGGTAAACAAAATCAATTTTGTTTTATGGAAAACAAGGAGCGAATTTTGCAAAATGAAAAAAAAAAATATTTACTACATTAAGCAATTTAGGTATGTACCCTCTGGTTAATAATTTATTGAGAAGTCATTTGAAAATTTCCCTTAATCAATATTGAATAAAAAATAATGGTGACGAAATAAAATCAGAACCATGCAAGCAAAGAAAAATACAAAAATTTCCATTCAATGAATCTACAAGAGAAATTATGATTTAGTATAAAAGGAGAATCAAAAAAAAAAAAGACATTGTTATACAAACACATTCACTAGCATAAACAAATATCTTTATAGTTCGGTTAATTAAGCTCTATATTAAAGATAAGGTTAATGGGGGTACACACTATGCTATAATTCAAAATTTTGTAAGTTTTGGAATCATCATTCGATTCTGCTATGGTGTGACAATTAAAATTATTTACTGACGTCTAACTAATTAGTGCTAACTATTTAATAGGTTCGAATGCTTTCTCAATTGGAACTGTTGCCTTTAAAAAGTAACAGTTCCAATTGGTGAAGCTGCAAATATATTTTAAAGTCAAATTTGAATTAAACTGTGTTTAACCATGAACTAAGACACCTGACTGAGTCAGATTAAAGATGAGTTCTGGAAGGCAATAGTTGAATTTTTTTTTTTTGAGGGGAATCACCTCTTATTTAAATTAATCCACTTTAGATTTGTTGAAATTGAACCAGAATACCAGATTTTTTTTAAGAGGGAAATCCACTTTATACCTTAAAATACTCACTCAATTCTAACCTCTTCACATTAACGTAGTTATACGGTTGTATAACCAACCTCCGGAAAATAAGTAAAAAAAATTATTTTTTCAGAAACAGCAAGAAAATCCTTTATAAACCAAAAAAAAAAAATATTGAAAATAAAGGAAAAATTCATTCAAGTGTAAAAATCTAGGTTAATTTGGATAATAATATTTATATACAAATAAACGCTATTTATACATATACATATATATCCGTACAAATACATTAAAAACGTGAGTTTTCCAAAATAAATGAATTGTTTATGAAAGTATCATTGAAATTGTATAGCCATTATGTAACCATTGTATAGGAAACATTTTTGTAAAAATTTTAAAGAGGGTAAAACAGAAATGTTCGCATAAATTTTTATTTTTATGCTGAAAATCTTTACTGAAAATCTTGATTGAAATAACGCATATACAAAGTATGTAAAACACAAGTGAAAATAGAAAATTGAATATTATCAAATGTATAAGAGAATGGTACCTGATTGAGCCATTCATTTGATAATGGGAAATGAAGAATAAAAAAATGGAAAATAATTTTATTTTGTTAATTTAAAATGAACTTAATTATGAATATTTTGCGAAATAATGAAGTAGTAATGGTAAATTTTGTTGTCCATGTACGGTAACTTTTCAATAATGGTAAATTTTAATGTCAGTGTACTTTATAATTTGAATTTCAAAAAAAAATGTACTGATTACCTCCATTATCATTATTGGATTAGCTTTAAAAATGAAGATGCGGTAATCCTGTGTTACCATTTTTTGATTACTTTTACACCAAAGAAGCTGCGGTCATTAACATTTTCTTCTTTAAGCTTTTATAACAATAAACGAAATTAAAAAATCCTCATAAATTTCCTCTTAATTCAGTTCATTAACCTTCTTACTTAAAAAATAAACGATGTCATTCTTTCCATTATATTATTTAGGGCTATTAGATTTAAAATTGTTAAACTTTCTTAATAAATTATTTTTAATTTTTTTTTAATTTTTCAGAATTAAAATTTATGATTACACTTTGTATTGTTATATATACAGTAAAGGCTCATTAAAGTGCTTCTTTAAAAATGTCAGTAACTTGAAGCGATGGCGAAAATTAAAAAACCTGCATTCATCTGACAAATCAGTTAAAATCCAGATGCCATTATTTAAAGGAAACTTACAAATGCACAATTTAAATCTCAAAATTTATAACAATTCTCATTTTAACAACAAACATCATAAATATTGTTATATGCTAATGAAAACTTACCTATACTGTCTTTGTATTTAATCATAAAATATGGGATTATTGGATGCCTCATACTTATATTTAATTATTATTACGTCATCTCTGCATACCTATAATGGAAATAAGATTTTAAAATTAGAAATACTTCTGAATAAATTAAAATATTGCTAAATTATTTTCCACAAAGATGTTATAAGTTGTCTAATTTTAGGAAATAATACAATAATATGGACCACAAACAAAAATCAACCTTCCACTGTTGAGAAGAGGAAAACGCAGACCCTAGAGTAGGTAGATAAACGCCATAGAAAGTGATTTACGAACACAACGAGTTCGAGAATGGAAAAGAAAAACAGAAAATAGAACAGAATGGAGGCAAATTGAATGGAAGGCGAAATCTCACCATGGGATGTAGTGTCAGAAGAAGAATATGGTAATTGCATAACATGTTTAAAAAAACATATTATCACAGGAATATTTCAACACTAGTAAATTATATAGCACCTTTTATAATTCGCGATCCAGTCACTTGAGCCCTATTTCTGCAATATCAGTACTACGTCCACTTGGAGCCATGAGATCTCCATGATATGGAGATAAGGGGTCACAAAGCCCCGCCTAAAACACTTGAGCAAAATAATCTTAATTAGAAAATTTTTATTAAGAAAAGGCTATCAATGACCTTTTAATCACAGTGAACTTTAAACTATGGCATTTTACAAGAAATAAACAAAAGTTTTTCCATTTATTAAATTTCTTCGAAATTCGCAAAACTTTATTTTTCCTTCTTATAAAAAATTCATTAAAAATAGAATTTTTATAAATCTCTTAAATTTTCAACTCACAATTTTTCTAAATTATTTTACCTAAAGTATCTTCCCACATAATTTAACAAGAAAAACCAAATAGAAAATTTTCAAAAACCCTATTGGTAGCGATTTTAATCAATTTCATCCCAAATTTGCTTAAAGGGATAAGTAAAAAATCCTTAAAGATAACAAAAAATAGAGAAAAACATTTTGCGTCTTGTATAATGAGAGTAATGGAAAAGTTTAGCCGGAAAACTCAAAAAAGTATAATTTTCAAAATAAATTTTCTATTTTTCATTACAGAAATGAAAATTTTCACTCTATTTTGTATATCGAAAAAATATTGTGTTAAATCAACATCCAAAGGACGTGCCGTGCCATTCATTCATATTTCATTATCTACTACACGTTATCTCTGATCTTCAATGACCTAAAAATTAAACCATAACCATTAAATTAACAGAATTTATACTAGTTTAACTATGGGTTAAGTAAAAAATTTTCATTAAACTGATTTTAATAAAGAGATTAAAAGTATAGAATCAACATTTTTATTCTAAATCTACAACAAATATTTAAGGATAATTTTACAACAATGAGTATTTTGCACAACTCTAACAAGGATATTTTAAATATTGCATATTTTACATAAAATATTGTAGTTGTAAAACATTATCTGTGAATTTTTAACAATTAAGTTGTGTATAAATTTGCATCAATTTATTTGTATAAATAGATTTGAGTAGAGAAAAACCTCAACATAGCTATAATGAAACGTGTTAAGGAATAAAATATTCAACCATTAAACCATAGTACGATTTGACAGAAGAATATTTTAGTTATCAATTTTCAAATTGCCATTAAGACCATAAAGGTTATGAAATCAAAAACTGTAATTGTTATTTTGACATCTCACCATATCTAACTTTTATAGAGTACTTTTAATAATCTAACTTTTATTAGAGTATTAAATTTTCATTTACACAGTAGACATTTTATTAACCCGTGTTTATACTTTTTTAATTTTATTAATATGTAAGTATATAAGACTTTCTTTATTGTCTACGCTAATGCTTCATAATTATTGTTAAACTACTGAATAATAATGTATAAAACAACAACTACAGTGAATATTAAAAGTAATTGTGCACTCATGAGAATAGTTGATTATGATTCCAATTTGAGATGTTGCATTTTAGAATACAAATAGAATGGAAATAGGTAACAAGAGACGGAAGACAGAAATTTTGTTTTCATTTTAACAAAATAAAAATCTTTATTCCATAATCATCATCATCATTTAGATCTACAACCTTCTGTAGAATTTGCCTGCAAGTTGTCCTTTCTTGCGCTGACGTTTTCCAATTTTTAACTCCCATTTTTTTTAGCATAATTTTCTGTATTGTCGATCCACCTTGTTCTTCGTCCACCTTTCGCACGATTAAGATAAGGATGACTATTAAAAACTTTAAATTGTGGTCTTTCATCGTCCATTCGGGCCACAGTCCTCCTCATCTTTATCTCTGTGATTTTACAAATCTAACATTATCTTCTCCTTCTATCAACTACTCCAATTTACTATTGGTTCGTCTCTTATGTTTGCCATTCTCAAATCTTTTTGCCTTGAAAATTTTCCTCAATATCTTTCTTTTAAATATTCTCAGGCCTAGCATATCAACATTTTTGTCATTGACCATGTCCCACTACTATAAGTCACAACTGCACGTATAATTGTTTTATATAATAGAATTAGTTTTGTTAGCTTAACAAAATTAAATTATAATTTAATTATGGCCTTTTAATTTCGGCCATCACAATAATTTACATAAATAGTATAACATCATTTAATATACTCACTTTTAATAACTTTCCGCAGAAAAAAAAAGCTATTACCATAAGTTTATTATATTTTTATATACATATGTATAGAAAAAGGACCGCATTAAAAGTATAATGAACTTATTAAAATATTCTGAACATGTTACAAATTAAATTTATAGTTCAAATCATAAGAATCGAAATAAAGCCTTTGAAAATTTTGAAACAAAAAAAAATTAATTTTATTATTTTTTTTTCAAATTTACTTTTTAGTAATATTTTATTTTTGAAGATTGCTAAAGGATTTGAATGAATGCTCTCTATAAATATTCAATAACGAATTGTTTCTCTCTTTAACGAATTTTGATTAGAACGAAATCAATAGAAATTAATTGAGTTTATCGACTTAAATCAAAATTATAATCAAATATTTATGAAATTTAATATTTCATTATTTCTATAAAGAAGATTTCTAGGAATATATGTATGTAAGTTTTCAAGAAAAATATAATAACAAAATCTGCTTATATAAGAAAAAGTCTTTCGAAACATTGAACTTCTTAATGTAAGTGGATTTTTTTTTGTAAAACGCGACTTTTCGTGTAAATAACCTACACGCTTTATTAATAACAAATAAAAAGTCTACTAAAATGTCTACATAAACTGTAAAATTAGTTTATTGATTTTATAAACTTGTGCAAAAATTATTAATTTATTAGCATATAATTAATATACTTTGATGTGATGGCGCTGTAGCAGCTAAGATAAATTTCTAATCTTATTGTGAATATTCTGAAATGTGACAACGTCATTCCTGCGAAATTTAATTAAAATTTTGTGTAAAGTTCATTGAATTTTATCGAAAATTCAATTTAAAATTTTTAAGATCAGCCAATTGTATAAAGTATTTTCTAGTGAACGAAAACCATATTTAAGGACAATTAACTAAAATACTTTGATTTTTAAAAATTTAACTAAAAGTCAATTAAATTCGATTACGTTAATAATAATAAAAGCAATATATAAACTAATAAAATAAATTTAATTAATTCATAATTAATAATTGAGAAAATTGAAATATTTTTACACTATTGCCTTACTTTATGCGAGGAACCCCTATAAATCGTTTCAAAATTTTACATCCCTTACAATTCAGTTCCACATTAAAATTTCCATTGGTTAAATATTTTAAAATTTCCATTGTGTTTACTCGGTCAACAATGTCTACATTCTTTTCACAATTAAAATTTTGCAAATTAATATTCAGGGTACAATTTATTAATTTTAACATTTTATTTTCAGTGGTTTATTGTGGTTAAAATCATTATATACTCGTATAAAGAATAATTAAAATTAAAAAATAATTTTTAACATTGTAATAAAATTTCACCACTTTAACAATTAAATTCACACGTCACAAAAATTTTATAATATATTTTAACAATAAAATCACTTAAAATACGTCAGTATGTATACAATTTACAGTTTTGAAACAATTAATGTGAATATTTTTCCCATTACTCAAAACTCGGAACTTTATTATACATACATTAATAATATATATACTTCCTCAAGACTAGGTAATGTGAGGATTACATAAACTCATAATAAAATATAAAATTCATATTAAAAAAATTTTTTAACAAACTCATATCAGAATTTCTTTTAAGGTCATAGTGAGAATGTCAAAAGAATATTGTTTTATATTTTGTAAGTGTTATGGTTTTTAATTTACAACTTCTATTACAAGATACCAAAAGCTATGAACCACAAACATAATAATAATTTGACAAAAATATTTATGTGGGGCGGTGTACCATATAATGACAGTTCAAATGAATGTATGGAAGTATTTATGAGCAAAAAAGTTATTTAATCTATAATTATACCGCATGATACATGTGCAATAAACAATACAATAGGATACGAATATTGTGAATAAAATAAGTTAGGCAACAATTTTTTCGTTCTGCTCACGAAGATTTTTTTAACAACATCATATTAATTTATCTTTAAATTGGAAAATTATTTTTATAGCTTTAAATGACAATTACAGCGGCATGACAAACAGTATTCTGTTAGCAGCCTGACGAACAATATTCTTTCCTATTGTGAATAGCATTTCGCAAGTCGAATTTTGTGTGTTTATTATTTCTTCGGATATGGCTAATTTTATATCATCAATAACAGAAATAGTGTTGACGTATAACAGTGATCATACTGCAAAGGATTTTATCGATGAAAACCAAATCACACAATTTCAAAATATAATCGAAAGCTTCAATCAGTCGCCTTTGATTATATAGCACACTGCTATTGAAATCATATCTAGCTCGGATCAATATCGTATCTAATACGCTGTTTTGTAATAATATAACAACTGATTTTCAAAGTTAATTTATTAAACTTGCTAATGTTGCTCAGGTGTTGGTGAATTTATCAAATTGTGATGACCATAAATCATAACGTGAACCCTTTTTTAGTAATTTTGTTAGACATTCATTCTTTCCTATCGCTAGTTGAATCAATACCCTGCATTATTTCAGTGAATATTTATTTTCAACTGAAATTATATATCTGGCATCAGTAAATTTTCTAACACTGTATATACTTCATTTATAATAATAATGACAAAACACAATATTATTTTACAGTTGTACATGTGTTAAATCATACCAAATAGTTATAAACTTTTATAAACAAAAAAATTTTGAAAATTATTTCGTATTCTTTTCAAGAGGTTGGATAACTTTTTCGGAATTCAACGGAAGGAAATAACAAATTTCGTGGATTTTTCTATTTTTATACACTTGCAAACTTTGTTAAACTCAATCGCAAAACAAAATGTTTTTCTATCCCATTTTTTCTCTACTTCTACAAAATGTTTATGAAAAGTTGTACATTTAATGTTTAGGACACAAGAAATAGATTATGTAACATCATCTTTTCATATTTTTCATAATCATTATTATTTTGTATGTACATACGTAAGTACAAAATATTTATGCTTTCAAAAAACACAAAAAAAATTATTGACGGATTTCCGTCATTTTAACAAAATATGATTTTTTTTAACAAAAAAAAATTTTTATGTCTACATAAAATGCTTTGTAATAAAGATAAAAGCACAATGTTTTATGCATCACTGTGACCGTATGGATGTGTTTCATACAATATAAATTTATATTGACACGTACATTTATGTATACGGTATAGAAGAAATAACATTAAAACATAAATTTCATTGACCATTCTTTTTTAGAACTTTTGACTTATGTCCATGCAGATGATGTACTTTTATTATATAACATAGACCAAATTTGTTTTCATGTCCATTTATTAGATATGGATGTTATTTGAAAATTTATGCTGCGAGAAATTTACTTTTCTAAGAAAAGATATGTGGGTACACATATAATATGTCCATGTATGCAGAAATTTCCTAAATAGGAAATAAATTTGAATAGTATATAAAAGAAAAGGAATGCAAATAATTTACACTTCATAACATTTTCATATCATATTTTTCTATTAAATTGCCACACAATGTAAAATATAAGCTTAACATACTCGTATAACATATTTTGCAATGTCAAGCGTAGATTTTAATCCCTTTTAGTTGACGGAGAGAAGAAGTACTCTTTAGAATACGTGCAAGAAGAAGAAAGAATATTTAGCAGGAAATAGACCTCTCAATCCAAATTGTTCTATAATATTAGAAGCAAATTGTTCGACAAATAACACATTTCGCTTCCACAAATTGAGAGTGGGTTTTTTACAATGAAATTTTAAAGCATGCGTAAGTTGAATATTTTTTAAACCATCTTCTCATAAGCAGAATTTTTAAATCGAAAAGTGTAAGTATAGTTGTTTGTTTAAATAGTACTTGAAGGTGAATTGAATTTTATGCATTTTTTATTAATTTAATTAAATATTTTTTTATTCACTCTTTTCAGAATAAGATCACTGAAACATCACTGAACAAGTTAATATTATATTCAGCCTAATATATTGATTTTCCTGCTTACGACCTGCACTATGCCTGGAGCAGCATCAATTCAATTATAGGCGGTTATTGACAAAACTATTAGTTGTACTTCATAATATAGTTGCAATATACCCAAAATTAAAATGATTGTAAGGATCGGTAAATCGGTAAATATATATTACTGTCAATCATAGTTGACTGGAAAAACTCTAAACATGAACAGCATTCAAGTGCCCATAGTCTTTTTTTTATATTAACAAAATATTTTTGAAATTTTCCAATAAAATTGGGTTCAGAGTCATATTATAGATAAAAAAAAACAACTCTGCATATAGATATGCTTCTATTTTTTTAATAATTTGCTTACTCGAATTCTAGGAACTGTAATATTATAATTTCCCAATTTCTCTTATCCATGAACAGTTTTCTATACTCTTCATAAATATACTTAAAGATTTTTTGATTTGAACATTTGAAATTTTTATAGGTTTCCATTTTATTACTCTACTTCAATGAACTTCAAATTGATTGAGAAAAATTATTTTTGCAAATTCTTTGAAAAATAGAAATTTCATTTTATTTTCCAAAAATAGAAATTAGTTTCAGAAATTCTATTTTAAATCAAAAAAAAAAACTCATGGTTATAGAATTGGAAATTATTTTATGCCTCCGCTTAAAAAACAATAAAATATGCTTTATTTCTTTCGTAAAATTTATAATTTTGTTTTTTGAAATTACAAAGTAATTGAAGCATGAAAATGTTATTTCCGTATTTGCATTTTGTATACATATAAAACAAAAATATGTTTGAAAACATACTCGAGTGTGACAACATTCCCCCAACTCTTTATTTCTTTCGTTATAAAACAATTTTCGGAAATCATTCAGCGCAAAAAAATATTTAAATAAAAGAAGAAAAAAAAATTAAATGGAAATATTAGTAATTATAAAAAACCAAAAAATAAAATTTTCTTGTTTCATCATACTCTAATTTTTAAATTCACATTTTAAAATTGATATTTCAATTTCATCAATAATTTTGTCATATCGAAATATGTACATTAGAAAACAAAAAAAAATTGCATACGGCCAGGCGAAAATTAATAAAGAAAACCAATTCAAATCAAGCAAGTTGATGGTTTGCACATTTCTCATAAACAAGTAAAAATACAATAAACTTCTATTAAAATAATTATGCTTTTTAATATGCCAAAATATATCATAATTATTGCATACATTTGGGATGAGAATGAAAGCAAAATTACAAAATGCATTAATATACTGGTCAAATTCAAAAACTAATTAAGTTAATTGAATTACATTAACAAATTCTTAAATTTACGAGTTTGGTTGAGTTAACACTTTTAAGTGATGGAGACAAAAAGAAATTTCTAAAGAAACAGGTGGGTGTTTTGCATAGATCCATTGGCGTGAATAAAATTTCAACTTCCTTTATCCTAAAACTAAATTTCTCTATCTTAAGCGGTATAGATGTTATGAAAACGAATGGATGGACGGACGAAGAATGATGAATTAGTAGATAACCGCATTTTTGCCCTAATTTCGTTAAAAATACTCCCAAAATCTACACAATATACAAACTATTATGAAATGTTATGGAATAAAATGACAATTTTAATAACTGAATATTCACAATTGGCATATTATATAATTTGACATAACAAAGTTAAAAATATTTTTTATTTGTTTTTTTTTTTTTTCAATAAATAAAATATCAAAATCTGAAATTTAATTTAATTTTTCAATATCCTTAAAAAAAAATAATTTTATTTTTCCTCGGTTTTTTTTTGTTCTCTTCTTTTGTTCATAATTAAATATTAAAATAAAATGTAAATATTTATTTTAGAGAAATGAAAACACAAAAGATTACAAGTATATTTTTTTCATGTACATACGCACATACCATAATGAATGTGCCATACAGGGTGTCAATAAAATTATATAATAACAGAAATCAAATTCTAAAAATTGTTAATATTGCTTATAAGAAAAAATTAATGATGCTCTTAATAAGCGTTGTAGAACAATTTTTGAAAAACATAAAAGAGGCGGTAACGGCAGGGAGAAAAGATATTTTGCCTTTCAGCTCCTATTATTCACAAATTCAATCATAATTTTTACTGACTCAGCTATAAATTGATTTAGTAATTTCTAGCAATGGTTTTCTAATAAACAAAGAATTTTTATATTTATTTCAGTGGCCTCAAACACAAACCGCCTAACTCGAGTTAAGACAAAAATGAGATATGTTTACCAGTGAATTCTCCGTTTTGAGTTTCATATGCTCACAAATTTTGGTGGTTCTACGACTATTGCAGCCGGAGTTATTGTCGGATTCACACATGACCTAACTCGAAATGGCAACCATATGCACTTGCACTAATCGCCTAAATCGAGTTAAGAGCAGAAAACATCTTTTTTATGTTTTGGACAAACCACTTATTTCGAGATAGGCTATTGTTGCAAATCGAAATTAGTGACATTTTTTTTTATTTGTATGAATTTTTACAACCGCTTATCTCGAGTTAGGCTTTTGTTGCAAAATTAATTTTGAGTTTTTTTAAATACTAACTCGACATAAGCGATTTGTGTAAAATAAAAATTGGTAGTTTTTTAAACTCATCTCGAGTTAGGCGATTATTGCAAATACAATTATATTCCAAAAGGCTTCTTATGTCGAGTTAGGTTTTTATAACGCGTGCAAGTAAGAACAAAACATCAAAATTAAGCGTTTAGTGTTCAAAATAATGCATAATCAGTATAGAATATTTTTTAGTTTTTTATAATAAAAAATATTTTATAACGCTTAACATATTATTTTATGTGATATATAGTGTAGGTACTTTATATTCATGATTTACATTCAGCGACAAGTAAAATTCTTGTATTTTTTAACACAAAATATAAAACATCTGCAGAAGTTACCTGCATTATTAATGCTCTAATTACCCAAATATCCCATGTTTAAGATTTGAATTTTTTTATTTAACAAATAATCTTGTAGGTCATTTCGTGATTTACCTGCGACAAATGTTTTTTTCAATTGACGGAGTTCCCATGTTAAAATGGCACGTGGCTAGCTACCTGATGGTAGATTGTTTTGCCTTTGTGGTCTAACATAATTGTATTATTAAACAAAGTGTTGTCTTATTACGCCCTTGTAAAACACATGTTATTAGGAAGATAAAATTTTTGTGTTTAACAAGAGTTTTTATTTTAATTATTGTATTACAAAGCAATACTTTTATTATACACTAGTAAAACACATTTTGTTAGGAAATTCAAATTATTATAATATACAAGGGTTTTCAATAAATAAAATTGTTGCATCTGGGAATAACAATATTTTGTTATACTTTTTATTACTCATTTCCGTGAGATAAAATTTCTTCGATTTTCAAATATTTATGATATTTTTGTTATTTCGAAGGAAGTATTTCTTACAAAGACAGTTATTTATTATTGTTTTTAAATGTGCTGATGTTGGAAATTGTTAAATAATGCAAAAATTATCCAATATAAACTTTATTCACGCTTAATAAATGTACATTAAAAAATTTGGAACTTGCTAGGAGAGCTGAGATGATTGTGGTGGATGTTATAGGTATTGCAATATATTTGAAACTAACATAACGGATTCAAAGTGTTTTAAAGCATAGAAATTAGTGAAACAGGTCCTATAGTAAATAAACAAGTATTTACACAACAGATCCTACTTTGAAAACCGAAGTTAATACAGTTTTGAAAACCGCAATTGACTTTGGTCGTGGTGACTGTATTAACGATCCTGATTTTAAAATTGACAACATTCAAAAGCAAGTTTTCGGGTCCTATTGGGCATGTGAACATATCTGTAGAGATAAAAAAATATGAAAGGCTTTCTACTTTTATTCTTTTAAGAAAAATCCTTTTACAATTTGCCGAACGGTTAAAAAAATTCGCTTCATCTTTCGCGACCGGGCTTCCTGAATGCACTCAAGTACATGAACGCTCGAAACTGGCTCGTGGTCAATTTGTATGGACTCTTAAAAGTAAATGCTGACAGCTAAAATAAAAATGTCGAGCAAACTTACAATATTCTTTGTTTATTTGATAATCAAATACTTATATACTCTATGATAGGAGAGCAAATTCCGAACCAATTTACTTTGCCACAACTTTTTAAGGAGATCTATATACTTTTTACGGCAGAACTTAGAGAAAAACTGACGAGCAAACCATTTTCTATATGTAATTAATAATACGTCTCCAAGATTTAATTTTCACAAGTATCGAATCATTATTTTCTATACGAGTTCGAGTTCACTATCAAATTTGACTTTTCATTACAGTACTCGTAGTTGTAATGACTCACACTCGATTTCATTTTGTTTTTGATTTAAAAATTTTAATTAATTCGCATTTAGTATCATTATGAACAAGTAAGAAAGTCATATGGACTATACGAGTAGTACATAAATAAAATAACAAACACCAAACTCATAAACTCATTTTAGAAATTACTTTATGTACTAATTTTTACAATAATATAACAACTTTGTCAGATCCGTTGCACAATGAAGCCTTTTTGTAATTGAATTACTTTTTGAAATTCTCTTAAGTGGAAAGAGTCGCACCACAGATTTCAAAAAATTCACTTCCAAAAATATTTTACAAGAACAGTTTATACAAAGATTTTTTATATTTTAAGACGAGGTGTTAACTAGTTAGATTTTCAACACATGCTCCAAATTGAAGAAGAAGAGAAAATTAGTACCAAAAAAGAAAAACTTAGAGTACTTGATGCAATTTTTTGTCTGTTGGTTTACAAATTTTACAAAACGATAAAGACTGGAGATTTAGCAGATACTCATCCATATTTAGTTGGAGAATCCGAGAGAGAATAAAAGATACTGTCACCTTTCTTAAATTTAATGAAAAAATTATTTTTAAACTTTTAGAAAAAATTTTTATTTGAAGTTTATTCATTTTTTACCTCAATTTATGTTTTTTATGACAATGATTTGGAAAAAGAGTGAAAAATCAAATAACGTAAAAATAATACATATATTTCTTCCCTTTTCAATATAACTTAAGTCACCTAAAACCATATTTTCAGTTTTGCAACAACAGCTTAAGTCGACTTAAGTTTGACGAAAATGCAAAAGTAATTTTTCACAAATCGCCTAAGTCGAGTTATGCTTTGCAAAGTGCTTTTTATAAATTTTGTATAACCGCCTATCTCACTTTTTTCATAATTATGAGAATACTATTAGTTGTTTTACTTCAGATTATGAGTTAATCGCTTCCTTTTTTAATTATCTTTCGATCAAAAAAAAAATTGGCTCAAAAAACTTCATAACTTTTTTCAAAATTAAATTTAAAGTTTAAAATGCATTTATCTCGAAATCACTAAAACAGACTTAAGTCGTTTGTGCTTGAAGCCACTGATTTATTCGCAAAATTTTTATTAGTAGCAAAATATCAACATTTCAAAACAAACCAAATGTAAATAAATAGGCCGTTCACATATTACGTTACGTTCTAATTAGAAATCAGGGGGATGGGGGAGTTCGGCAAATTCTTACAAATTGCATATTTACTGTAAAAATAAATGCCTCACTGCTTACCGGAGAAAGAAAGAGGTGCTGGGTTTTGAGAAACAATAAATATTTTGTTACATAATAAACGAACTGCACCCAAAAATACCAAAGTTATTTGTATGTATGAATACACATATGTATTTACTTTTATCATTGTAAAATTTATGTATGGTTGTCATCATGACAATAAAAATGATATTAAACTTTTCAATAATATTGTCAATTTTATATCCTTTATTTTTATATTGTTAGTATGTCCATACATACATAATATGTATGAATAGATGTATGTATGTACATAATATGTATGAATAGATGTATGTATGTACATAACATAAAACTAAATTTTTAAATAAATTCTATTTCATTTTGTTGAATTTCTATTTTATTTTTAACTGAGTAAATTTTCAAATTTTTCTCTAATATTCCAAAAGGATATTTTGTTTTTTTTTTTATTTTGAAATTTTTCTCTTTCCTATATATAGGCATAAGTACAAAACCCTTTTACAAAATCTGCTACCTATGACATACTCCAATACCAAATTTACAAAAAATTGGTTAAATATATTTACAATTTGATAAAAAGATAAATTCTTGTAAATTTTATTAAATTAAAAAATCGAAAAAAGCAAAAATGCGAAAGATAAAAATACAAATGACACACTTAACACAAAAAAAAAAATTAAAAAGACAGAAAAATAATTTTGAAAGAAAAAGAAAAAACATAAAATGATTTTTCGAAAAGAGAAGAACAAATTACAAAAATAGCACGTGTACGTTATTTTAAAGATTTCATAAAAGGGTTAGTAACGAAATTTCTAATTCCAATTTCTATTAATGACAACATTTCAAAGGCGTGCTACTTTGCAATACATATATGAGCTTTTCAAAGAAATTATTTACAAATTATCGTCTTACGTCAGAACCAGAAATGATTACTATGTTAATTAACAGGAACGATATTTGCTATAAAAGCTATCTGGGCTGAAAATCAGATAAACCATAAATTGTAGTTTCCAGTACGATAGTTTGACAACATTTGAATAGTCTTTGGTATTTATTATTTTTTCTTCTCGAAAGCATGTTCTACCCTCACTTCGAATTTTGTCCCAACTAAGGTTTATTGATTTGAATCGTACATGCGAAAATTGGCGAAATATGAGACTATCGGCATTATTTGAAAATTATTGACATTTTAAAAGTACCAAATTTCATACAACCCCGGTAAAAATTTTGCTATATTATGGCCGTGATTTAAAAAAGATTTACATAATAAAATATTTTAAGTATTTTATTTTTTACACTGACAAATTTCTCCTAAATCACAATTTTAAAGAGCTAAAATAAAAAAATAGTCTTTAGAGACTTCGTTTCTCAACCCCCCCTCATTAAATAAAAAATAAAAGCAAAGAAAAATTATTCAAAAATTTTTATCACACATTTGTACATATTGTATAGTATGCTCATATTATGCTTCCTTTCCTTCAAAATCTCAAAAACACATCTTTCATATTACGAGCCTAATTTTCAGTTCTTATCAAATTGCATCACAGCAAGTTTTCAAGTGTTATTGTGAAAAGTATTCATTTAGATAAAAAAAAAAATAGAAAGTCTGCCTACACTAAATGAAATTTCTGTATATAAATAATTTCAATCTCAAAATAAAAGGCTAGTAAAAGTTATAGAGCATTAAATTTTTAAAGACCTTCTCAAGACCGATATTCCCTGACCACATTTGTTGATTTTTTTTTTTTGGGAATTATTGGAACCTATTCAAAAATTCACAAGAGGGGCAATCGCTTCGGTAAATCGATTTCGTTCATTTCTAATCGAACTCGTTTATCAACTCCGCCTGTTATCAAATTAGCAATTTAATAATAGACAAGCGAAAGAAACATTTCTATTTGATTCTAAACTGGAATATACATATATTTTGGTGCGAACTGAATCACAACTTCTTAAATGACATTGAACGTAGAATAGAAATTTCATAAACATTTAAGATCGTTACCGTGATCGTCAAATTAAGAACTAAGAATATTATGACAACTTCATTTTAAAGGGAACCATTAATTTTACCACAAAATAGAGCTTTCAATGGCATCTATGAGTGTTTCTTTCAAATAAAAAATTAGCAACAATTGATTGCAATCGTCATTTACTGGAAAAAAAATATCAACATTTCCAAAAATATTAGATTATTTTTTTAATTATTCTCACTTGTTAATTTTCGAAATCAAATTTTATCGAGAGAATATTGACAAAGAATAACTTATTAGCATATTATTTTCAATTTCATCGCCGTTCTTCTTTAAACAACAAATAAATTTAAAGAGAAATTCAAACAAAAGTTTGAAAAACTTTTCTCCTACACTGGCTTTCATAAAAATTAACGATTCTACTTCGATTTTTTTTCTTCTTTTACTTCCTTTATTAATTTTCTTCCTACCTTTTTTGTATCTTACGATTTTTCTTATCTAATTTTCCTGACTTTTTCATTGCAAACTATCCTACTACTATCAATACCTTTTGTCCTTTATTCAACATTATTTTTTTGCATTCTGCTTTTCCTCATTGGCATTTGGAAGATTTCTACTTTGTTTTGTCTTCATTTCATCTTATCCTTGATAAAGTTTCTCCATTTTTTTATTGTGTTAAATTTTTTTTTCATTGTTCGTTATTATAAAACTCGTAAAACATTGATTTTGATGAAAAACAAAAATCTAACATATTGTTAACAAAGAATTCTAAATTTTAAATGCAAATTGGATTTTAATTATAAAGTTTATTAAATAAGTTAAAATTTTAGGTTTTAAACAACAATGATAATATTTACGGGTCATCTTTGACTAATTACCAATATAACACTGGCTTTCATACCTCTCTTCTTATCAGACCCTCAAAATATTTACAATTATTTGAAGTTAATCCATTTCTTAACGAAAGCCATGGACTACGGAGAATTCTTCATAGTAATATTTTTACTTTTCCCTAAGGTTTCAGTTAATTTAAACAGAACCTTATTTATAGAAATTATTTTGTGTTCGCTATATATTAGAAGTAATATTTTTAGTATATGTGTTTGAAAACACAATGAGCTCTCTCTTAATTGTAATATATATTTCGGTTTCCTACACAATATGAAGAATAGTCAAATATTTTTGATTATAACAACATTTTATAAAAATTGGATAATAAATTTTGTTCTCACATTCAGATCCTTAAAAATAAGATCTTGAAAATTTTACTTATTTACACTTTTAAATAATTTATTTAAATAATTACACTAAAATTTAATATAACACTTTTTCAACATTTTTATAACACTTGAAATTTAAAAATATTCAAATGAAATGTACAATAATTGTAAAACTGTATATAATTAGCCCCCACATCATATCCTTATCACTTTCATTCTAATATAGAAAAAAAAATTACTTGGTAAAGCATTATAAATTTTAATCTTTATTAGAATATTTAGAATACTTGTGTACAACATTCTCGGAACTTCACTCCTATTTCTAATGTGTGGTCTTGCATTTTAATTTCTAGATTTGTTTATTCATCTCATACATACAAAAACAAAAATAAATTTTAAAAAATAAAAGGATTTTTTTTCAACAGTGAATAAGGGAAGGTAAACGAAATTTTAAAGGATTTCATAATATCCTTGTTGTCCTTTTAATAAAAAAGAAAAATATATGTTTTTAACAGGAAAACAAAAATAAATTTTGTCACATGCAAATTAGAAAAAAAAAAACAACTAAGTTATTTCTTGTTTTCATTTTAAAAATAAAATTAAAACAATATGTGTTAAATTTTAGTACACCTCATGGCCCTTGTTAGTTAATGAACAACTTATAATTAAAAATTTAAATCCATAAAAAGAATATGTTTCTTCATATAATTCTCTTTAAATACAGAAGTAAATAGCAATTTAACGTTTAACTTCTTTAACAAGATCATTAACAAAAATTACCCTTTTACTATAAGGTTCTAATTTTTTTTCTTAAATTAAATGTGTCACCATAAATAAGAAACCCATATCAAGCTGCGACTGAATTATATAAAAACAATGGAACGGAATTTCTTTTCTTTGTTTACACCCAAGTAAGCAAGAAAATGTCAAGTTTGCAGTCATGTTATCTAGTCATCGCTGAAAAGTGAATATCATATCATATATGCGAAGTCAGTTTATTATTGTGTCCGCCATCTATCGTATCATAGCGAAGTGTGATAAGTAGAATTAAGTTCTTTCATTATAAAGAAATTTACACCAATGTGCCGAAACAACGTAATTATTTTATTCAATTTGAATTCAATTATAAATCTGTATGACTACATTAATTATGTAGTTCTGCCAAATTATGTAGATATTCAGTTTTATGAAGGTCTATTGTAAATGTCATACCAAAACGAATTTCTTTTAATACGAGCAGCATTATAACTTAAATATCGCAAATTAATAAATATATTTTAGAAAATCCTAATTCGAAGTTGAACCTAAAATTTTAATTGAGACCCCTGTAACTTTCTTTAACCTAGAACCCTTATAACTGCTACGCAATTAGTATGTACAGTAAATGTAATGTAAAATTAATTTATATAAAATAAAAAAAAACGTAGTTTTTTAACTGTAATCATTTTCATAGAACTCACTCCTTTCGGGAATTTCCAAGATTTCATAATTGTTAAATTAACAACAAATTGTATGAATAACATTGTTAATAAAAATTCTAAGTATGAATTCCAAGAAAATTTTTAACATAAATTTTCCAAGAATTTTTTTTTATTCAACTAATTAAAAATTTTCATATTTAACTTCTGTTTAATTTAATATAATTATGAAATTTAATTTTAATTTTAATATTTTACATTGTATAATGTCTAATATACTTTCATAAAAAAAACACAATAATTTTACTAAATTAATGATTTCATATTTAATGTAAGAAATTAAAAGCTCTTATTAAAATTATTTTTAATTGTTAACATACCAGTTAAATAATAATTTCAGTACTACATGAGTTATGTATGTACATATATATATATATACTATTACTATATGAATAAATTTTTTCCAAAATCAGTAATTAGCAATCTCAGCCCATTAGAAAACTCTGATAAATCATGAGAATTTCTAGTTCAAAAAAATTTTGGAAGTAATTTTAGGGTAAATTACAAAAATGAATTTGCTGGAAAATTAAAACAACTGCAAGTTTTAGAAGTTAAACTGTTGATTTTTTAGGTAATCCAAAATTTATTCGTCAATATTCTGGAATCCCTGCTCGGTCGCCAGTTACTCAATGACGAATTTCAAAACCAAACTGAGTTGTTCTAACTTTAAAAAGCAATCACGAGTACAGTATACCGTGTCATATGTGGCCGTGCTAAACAAACATATCAAGTAAACTTTCCAGAGCAAGTGACTTTGTAATATGGTGTATGTTTCCTGGAATGTACATAATAATAACAGTCATAAGGATTTGAGCGTCCCCGAAGTAAGTAAAGAAATAAGGAATAGTGTCATAAAATATGCGCGTTTGGAGCAGAAAGACTAAAACGAATGAGATCGTTCGATTTAACATAAAGTGCTGAGATAACACTTCCGTGACTTCTTTCATATAATATAAACACAAAATTAATGGTTAGTCAGTTTGAATAGTTTTGGGAAGTTATGACCAGAATATTGAACAATGGGCACCTCTCTCTAATTCCTTTCGGATAATCGTTCAAAAGTGGGACCGTTTAAAATAAAATTTAAACAATAACTTCAAATAAAATTCCAATAAAATAAGAGTATTTTTTATTGGGATATTTATATTGGGATATTTATATTGGATTATTTATATTGGGAAATTTTAAATTTTAAATAATATTTTCTCGCTTTAAACATCTGAGTACAAATATAACCTACATTCATTCTGCTACATTCTTACATTTGATTCAAACATTCTACAATAAAATTTTGAAAATTATCATGACATCTTCTCAAAATATAAATTTATTTTTCAATTTCTGCGAGTACTATATAAAAACCTTTGTGAGTCAAGTTCATACAAATAACCTTGAAATTTTTTTTTTTTTTTAAATTCACTACCAAAACGAATTTCTACTCTTCGAAATTTTAAAAATAAACCTACTTGAAATTATTTGAATTCTTTTGAAACGAAATTCACTTCATAAAATATATTAAAAACTGCATCAAAAATATTTGAACTTAAGTACCCTTTAAAGCGCAAGCTTTTATCAATCTCTGTTGCATTTTCACATGAAATAAATTTTACATTTGACTAAAAGGAATTACGTAAAATATAATTTGTTATTCAAAATAGTTTAATAGGTATGTGAAATTATATAGCTAACTCTATACACTTTTAACAGTTAATAATCAGAGGAAACACTTATACCATAATGCCATAACTAATCTTACTCAAGAATATTGTAAGTATCCAGTAATTTTGAATACATAACTATGTTTATCTAAAAAAAAAGGACACTCTTAAATGTAAAATATTTTTTAAATATTTAAACACTGTTTAATTTACGTGCCCCACTTAAAAAATTCAATAAAAAAAAAAGACTTTAAGAGGAATCAAATAAACAAGGCAAACAAAAAAATAAATAAGTAGGTCAGCACGTGTATTAAAAAAGGAAATTTTCTCAGAAAGAGCAGAAGATTATTTTACATGGAATATGACGATGAAAAAGTGTGAGAGGGGAAATTTACAGAAATATCCCAACAATATTGATGTGCATACTGCAGAGTGCAATATAAATTGGAAATTTTAATTTATATTGGGAAATTTTAAATTGCATAATGGAGTTGTGTGTAGTTATACAAAATTTTATTGTATTAGCAAGCAATTTACAGTATAGACTATAGAGAAAAAATGTTCAGAATAATTTTTAAATATTTGTGAACATAAAAAACAATGCACACGTTTAAATTTAAACAGTTACACAAACATTATATTGCCCTTTTTGAATTGATCCATAATAAACCGGAGTAAAAATTTTACATTTTCTGCATATTTTTTTTTCGCATAATTTCAAATAAATACAAAAGTTACGAGAATATTTGGCTCTAAGAATAACTTATTTCCTCCAACTTCAGAAGAGATGGATGACGATGATACTAGAACGAGTCTCAAGGCAAAAAAATTAAAAATTTTTTCTCTAACGATTAAGCTACTTGCCACTTTTTAGGCAGACGCTGTACTAACTAAACTGTATATGCAAAGGCAGTTATTATTTCGTAAGATAAATGAGAATGGGTTAAGAAGGCGTTGCAACAAACGATGAAACAACGGCTTGTTAGGTTGGAAACTGACTGCTTTTCATATGATTTCAGGATCACAGTTTCAAATAAAGTTTCTTTATGATGCGTTCTTGCTTATTAAAATTTAATTTGTTTTCACAATGGTTTTTTCCGGGATAGACGCATAATTTTTAAAAAATTTTAAACATCATCGCTTAAAGCCAAAATTAAAATTTAAATATATTTTTTGCTTAAATTTGGAAATTCCAGAGAATCAGAGTATAGATTGTTTGAATTCCACTTGAAATTCATGGATGATGTTATAATTCATACTTTTTCCAGAGCATTTCAAAAAATTTCCCAAGCATGTCAATTTAAAAATTCTATAACCACTCCAGATTTTCAAATGAGCCCTTTTATATTAAAAGAATAATAAAAAATAGAAAAATATATAAAAATTGCCATAAATTTTATCAACAATTCAAAAATATCATAAAATATTTTTAGAAATTTTAAAGAATACTGAAATTGTAATAGTCTTCAAGTATTACGAAGTGTTAAAATATCTAAAAAGAAGCCAGATATAATTCGTTTTCAGAAAACAATAGTGAACCTATAGCTAGTTCCCGCTAACTTCTAGTTCCTAGCAAGAACTCTGAAACTGTTTGAGAGGGAACATGAACTCCCTATATTGCGCGATTAGTGGCGTGAATGTTTAAATTTCCGTGAGAAATCATTAGTCAAATGGTTGGCAGATTAAACATCAATTACCAAATTTGTTTTAACTACCCTTAATATTACTGCTTTATGGAGTTCAAGAATATCATTAACTTATTAACTACTAAAACTACATACATACTTTTAAATTGAAACAATAATATTAATAACCTATAATTTTCTAAGAAGTAAGCGGAACTTTTTCAATAATATCAAATTCCAAAATTTTACTGTTCTCAATAAAATTTTATAAAAATCTACGTGAAACAAAATTGAAATAGATTTTAATAAAATTACTTTTGTCCTTGGAAAATTTCTTCTTCATTCTTGGTTTTTAAGTAAATTTCAAGGACATTGTCGAAATTTTATGATTCTTAAAGAGAGTAAAAAAAAGGAAAAAAAAAACAAGAAATAATTGTGCATCCTTTTTAATATTATTTATACTAAAAGGTTACAAAAATTTTTTATCGATTTTATAATGTAGCCTCCTATACTACTGACTGAATGAATTTTTAAGAATGAAGAAAATATCAATAAGTAAAAAGTGTTCTTTAACAAAAAAAAAAAAAATTTAAGTAAAAAAATTTCATTCTGTTCAAAGATTTTTTTAAAGAAATTCTGTTTTTCTTTAAAATTGAATAGGATTTTCTTTAATTCCATTTTCGCTTTAGGGTATTTCTTGTATACATACTTACATTTACATAGGAATAAAATGGCCTTAAAAAAGCCAGTAGCATCTTGACTTTGTGTATTCGTTAAATATTTCTTTGCATTAAATACATACATATTTCTCTTGAATATCCGGAAAAATTTTAAATTCATATAGAAATTTAACAAAAAAATAGGAAATATTAAAATGTACAACAAATAATACAAATTTTCCAATGAAATCGTGTAAAACTCAGTAAAACATACAAAGATCCAATGGATTAAGTTAAATGTGCAGTATTAGGAAAAAAGATTTCAAGACTTGATTAGAAAAAAAATGTTCATTAGAATTATTTTTTAAACGTCAACCATTCTTACGAAATAAATTTAGAATAATATTGACAATATTCGGACAAATATTAACCCAATTCTTATCCAAATTCTTTAAGCATTTTTAACTTTCATAATCTTAATGTTTGTTCCTAGTTAGTTACATAATATAATAAAACATTCTTTCTGAAATTTCGTAAAAACAATCAAATGTAGTAAAAGATTTTCTTTCGTATTATCCTTAATTTGCGTTTGATTACGTCAACGAACTTCGGAAATATTAGGAATATCAGACGTAAATGTTGGTCGCATGAGTTAATAAAATTACATACTCACACAGTATCAACATTTATGCATATCATATGTATTTTATTTATTTTATCCTTTAAGCAATAACCACAGTACACGACTTTGAATCAAAGTCACCAAATAGAAGAGGCCTGAACGGGTTAATATGCATCAAAAGTGGCAATTTTCATAAATAAAAAGTCATTTTTCTTTTATGTACAGAAGATTTCCTCATCCACCTTTAAATTACTTAACTTATTATATACATACTTAATAAGTTTTATTTTCGGAGGAACTATTTTCAATTTTGATTTTCTCAAAACTCTTGCTACCAAATTTACTCAATTGAACAATTTAATAATAAATCCTTATTAAACTACTTGAGTGGTAAAATTTCCTTTTTTCAAATATAGTTCCATATTTCCGTATATAATCCAAAAGATACTTCACAAATTCATAAATTACATCTGTGATCAAAATTTATTCCCTCAAAGATGAAATCCATGATGAATTTTATGAGAAGTAATTTCAAATTTTTATTAAAAACTTAAATTGTTAGTCTACATTTTGTAAAAAGAAATAAAATTTATTTTTAGATTTTTTAAAAAAAAAAGTCTTTACAGGATTTCTCGAAAAATATAATAAAAATTTTTTCCTGTCTTCAATAACACTTTTGACATATCCTTTTTATATTTTAGGATTTTTTTTTTGTGAAATAAATTTAGGAAAGGATAAAAAAGTTATAAAATTTTAAGTTAAATGTTATTTAAAAGTGATCATTTTTAAATAGAATTGTGCATATACATAGGTTCCATATACCGGCTATTCGATGTGGGTAATCTACCCACATTAATATAATCTGAAATATAATAGACATCAAAAATATTATTATTACTTTAAAAATATTTTTAAGTGTCGATTCGCTTTGATTGATTGAAATAACTTAGCATTCTATTCAAATTCATGGTGAATAAATTTAAAATTCAAAAATTACAACAGCAAAAATTAAGATTACTTGACAGAGAACCGGTTGTCATTGAAACACTAAGTCAAAAATAATATTTACACAGAATAACCTGTTAATTATTAAGAGTGTGATGAAGGATGCCAGCCAAGAAAATGAATATTACAAAAGAGTTTAATATTTTCAAAATTTTCTTAATTTGAAACCTCTGATAGTCGATATTTTGACGAGGAGTATTAAAACCTATTGTACGTTTTACATGAAATTTAGAACATTTTCTGCAGGTAGTCATACGACCACTGCAGTTTACCAGTATAATTAATGAGTAAATTACTGAGAATTCCATACTAAAACTGGATGTGTCAACAATATTTAATTGCTTATCTTACAGAATTTTCTCTATCTTATTATTATATAATTCAATATTAAAATACAATAAATTGTTATTCTTATCCATAACTTCACATAAGGAGACTCATACACACTTTATACACCATATTGTCATACAATAAATTTGAATACAGTACACAGTCTATATCTCCAAAAATATTTCTGCTACAGTCTATTATCATATATTGGCGGAATCTGTGGACTCCCAGTGATCACAAAAAACACTTAAAATCGCTCTATCTCTTCTAGTTTAGCCAGAAAACGCGTTTAAAGTTTTGCAAAAGATTTTTTTAAATATCTCCAAAATAAGTTTTGCTACAGTATATTATCATATATTGGCGGAATCTGTGAACTCCCAGTGATCACAAAAAACACTTAAAATCGCTCTATCTCTTCTAGTTTAGCCAGAAAACGCGTTAAAAGTTTTGTAAAAGATTTTTTAAATATCTCCAAAAATATTTTTGCTACAGTATATTATCATATATTGGCGAAATCTGTGGACTCCTAGTGATCACAAAAAACACTTAAAATCGCTCTATTTCTTCTAGTTTAGCCAGAAAAAGCGTTTAAAGTTTTGCAAAAGATTTTTTTAAATATCTCCAAAAATATTTTTGCTACAGTATATCATCATATATTGGCGGAATCTGTGGACTCCCAGTGATCACAAAAAACACTTAAAATCGCTCTATCTCTTCTAGTTTAGCCAGAAAACGCGTTTAAAGTTTTGCAAAAGATTTTTTTAAATATCTCCAAAAATATTTTTGCTACAGTATATTATCATATATTGGCGGAATCTGTGGACTCCCAGTGATCACAAAAAACACTTAAAATCGCTCTATCTCTTCTAGTTTAGCCAGAAAACGCGTTAAAAGTTTTGTAAAAGATTTTTTTAAATATCTCCAAAAATATTTTTGCTACAGTATATTATCATATATTGGCGGAATCTGTGGACTCCCAGTGATCACAAAAAACACTTAAAATCGCTCTATCTCTTCTAGTTTAGCCAGAAAACGCGTTTAAAGTTTTGCAAAAGATTTTTTTAAATATCTCCAAAAATATTTTTGCTACAGTATATTATCATATATTGGCGGAATCTGTGGACTCCCAGTGATCACAAAAAACACTTAAAATCGCTCTATCTCTTCTAGTTTAGCCAGAAAACGCGTTTAAAGTTTTGCAAAAGATTTTTTTAAATATCTCCAAAATAAGTTTTGCTACAGTATATTATCATATATTGGCGGAATCTGTGGACTCCTAGTGATCACAAAAAACACTTAAAATCGCTCTATCTCTTCTAGTTTAGCCAGAAAACGCGTTAAAAGTTTTGCAAAAGATTTTTTTTAAATATCTCCAAAAATATTTTTGCTACAGTATATTATCATATATTGGCGGAATCTGTGGACTCCCAGTGATCACAAAAAACGCTCTATCACTTCTAGTTTAGCCAGAAAACGCGTTTAAAGTTTTGCAAAAGATTTTTTTAAATATCTCCAAAAATATTTTTGCTACAGTATATTATCATATATTGGCGGAATCTGTGGACTCCCAGTGATAACAAAAAACACTTAAAATCGCTCTATCTCTTCTAGTTTAGCCAGAAAACGCGTTTAAAGTTTCGCAAAAGATTTTTTTAAATATCTCCAAAATAAGTTTTGCTACAGTATATTATCATATATTGGCGGAATCTGTGGACTCCTAGTGATCACAAAAAACACTTAAAATCGCTCTATCTCTTCTAGTTTAGCCAGAAAACGCGTTTAAAGTTTTGCAAAAGATTTTTTTAAATATCTCCAAAATAAGTTTTGCTACAGTATATTATCATATATTGGCGGAATCTGTGGACTCCTAGTGATCACAAAAAACACTTAAAATCGCTCTATCTCTTCTAGTTTAGCCAGAAAACGCGTTAAAAGTTTTGCAAAAGATTTTTTTTAAATATCTCCAAAAATATTTTTGCTACAGTATATTATCATATATTGGCGGAATCTGTGGACTCCCAGTGATCACAAAAAACGCTCTATCACTTCTAGTTTAGCCAGAAAACGCGTTTAAAGTTTTGCAAAAGATTTTTTTAAATATCTCCAAAAATATTTTTGCTACAGTATATTATCATATATTGGCGGAATCTGTGGACTCCCAGTGATCACAAAAAAAAACTTAAAATCGCTCTATATCTCTTCTAGTTTAGCCAGAAAACGCGTTTAAAGTTTTGCAAAAGATTTTTTTAAATATCTCCAAAAATATTTTTGCTACAGCGTATTATCATACATTGGCGGAGTCTATGGACTCCCAGTGATCACAAAAAACACTTAAAATCGCTCTATCTCTTCTAGTTTAGCCAGAAAACGCGTTTAAAGTTTTGCAAAAGATTTTTTTAAATATCTCCAAAATAAGTTTTGCTACAGTATATTATCATATATTGGCGGAATCTGTGGACTCCTAGTGATCACAAAAAACACTTAAAATCGCTCTATCTCTTCTAGTTTAGCCAGAAAACGCGTTAAAAGTTTTGCAAAAGATTTTTTTAAATATCTCCAAAAATATTTTTGCTACAGTATATTATCATATATTGGCGGAATCTGTGGACTCCCAGTGATCACAAAAAACGCTCTATCTCTTCTAGTTTAGCCAGAAAACGCGTTTAAAGTTTTGCAAAAGATTTTTTTAAATATCTCCAAAAATATTTTTGCTACAGTATATTATCATATATTGGCGGAATCTGTGGACTCCTAGTGATCACAAAAACACTTAAAATCGCTCTATTTCTTCTAGTTTAGCCAGAAAAAGCGTTTAAAGTTTTGCAAAAGATTTTTTTAAATATCTCCAAAAATATTTTTGCTACAGTATATTATCATATATTGGCGGAATCTGTGGACTCCCAGTGATCACAAAAAACACTTAAAATCGCTCTATCTCTTCTAGTTTAGCCAGAAAACGCGTTTAAAGTTTTGCAAAAGATTTTTTTAAATATCTCCAAAAATATTTTTGCTACAGCCTATTATCAAATATTGGCGGAATCTGTGAACTCCCAGTGATCACAAAAAACACTTAAAATCACTCTATCTCTTCTAGTTTAGCCAGAAAACGCGTTTAAAGTTTTGCAAAAGATTTTTTTAAATATCTCCAAAAATATTTTTGCTACAGCCTATTATCAAATATTGGCGGAATCTGTGAACTCCCAGTGATCACAAAAAAACACTTAAAATCGCTCTATCTCTTCTAGTTTAGCCAGAAAACGCGTTTAAAGTTTTGCAAAAGATTTTTTTAAATATCTCCAAAAATATTTTTGCTACAGTATATTATCATATATTGGCGGAATCTGTGGACTCCCATTGATCACAAAAAACGCTTAAAATCGCTGTATCTCTTCTAGTTTAGCCAGAAAACGCGTTTAAAGTTTTGCAAAAGATTTTTTTAAATATCTCCAAAAATATTTTTGCTACAGCCTATTATCAAATATTGGCGGAATCTGTGAACTCCCAGTGATCACAAAAAACACTTAAAATCGCTCTATCTCTTCTAGTTTAGCCAGAAAACGCGTTTAAAGTTTTGCAAAAGATTTTTTTAAATATCTCCAAAAATATTTTTGCTACAGCCTATTATCAAATATTGGCGGAATCTGTGAACTCCCAGTGATCACAAAAAACGCTTAAAATCGCTCTATCTCTTCTAGTTTAGCCAGAAAACGCGTTTAAAGTTTTGCAAAAGATTTTTTAAATATCTCCAAAAATATTTTTGCTACAGTATATTATCATATATTCACATACAGTATATTATCATATATTGGCGGAATCTGTGGACTCCCAGTGATCACAAAAAACACTTAAAATCGCTCTATCTCTTCTAGTTTAGCCAGAAAACGCGTTTAAAGTTTTGCAAAAGATTTTTTTAAATATCTCCAAAAATATTTTTGCTACAGCCTATTATCAAATATTGGCGGAATCTGTGGACTCCCAGTGATAACAAAAAACACTTAAAATCGCTCTATCTCTTCTAGTTTAGCTAGAAAACGCGTTTAAAGTTTTGCAAAAGATTTTTTTAAATATCTCCAAAAATATTTTTGCTACAGCCTATTATCCAAAATATTTCAGTCGTTCATATCAATTTTCAATTTTATTTACACGAACACCATATGTGCACCGAAATTCATTATAAATGCCTTAATGTGTCACACTATACTTTTCGTCATTAATTTATTAAAAAATTTTATCATTACTCAAATCATCAAATCTGCAATTCAGACTGGTCTAGTTATATATAAATAGGTATGCATGTAACGCTAAAATATGCGTGTAAACTTAATTATATTGTAAAATTATTTTATATTACCAATATTTTTTATTTTAAAATGTTCAGATGGTTTGAAAAACAAAACAATATTTAATTTTCATTGTCTAGACTTAAGATTCCATTAGCATTTATGAATGTGTGTGTGTACATATGTAAAAATATATGTAAGAGCGTATCCTTTTATCTCACATATCTTTAAAACCTTACCTTTAAAACCTTATCTTTACAAATGACCGTTGAAAAATTAAATTTTCTTTATAACATCACACACACAGACACACACACAAAGTAATCCTTTTATAAAATAAATGCTACTACAGAAAAAAAAGAGGATTATTCTTTTGATACTTGCAATTTTAATTACCTTTTATAGAAAGGCAAAACAATAAAAAATTATTTCCGATGCGTCAATCTTTTTTTAATTAAAAACAAAAAATTAAAAAATAAATTTTATAGAGGGCGTCTAGCACAATTCAAACCATATAAAAGATAAAATCCTTGCAAACATTTTTATTACAATTTTAATTTAATTACGTAATTTTCTTTAAATGTACCATCTTTTCTAACCTAATGGCGTTCACACGCCCTCTATAATTTAGTTACAATAATTTTATTAACAATAGTCTTACAAATTAAAAATGAAATTTAAAATGTGTTGCAGTTTACTAAAACCCTCTTTGTTAAATTTCCGAATTCTATTAGACCGTAAATTAACCATTAAATATTGCTGTCGTATCGTAAAAACACAAACAAATCACGATCGAAATAATACTGAAAGCAGGTAACTATAGAAATAACGGTTAACGAGAAGTCAGACAAATGAAATGATGCGACTTGTCATACAAAAGAGTTTTTGATTTAGGTACAAAGAGAAAAGATTTGCTCTCGCATCGGCGGAGTTATGGTCTTCCACTCCTCAAAAAGTGCACGAGTTCGTTAGGAAATTGGGTCTCGAGTGTGTATTGTAGAACGTTCCCCGCACTTAGAAGGGGCTACAATAAATCTTTGAACGCAGTCGCGGTGCATTGTTATTCCAGCTGTAGCGAAACATCAAACAAGAGCCGAATTGGGTTATAATAGACACGAGTCAACTAAATACACTAATGGAAAATACTGGTGCTCGTTCGCTTTTGAGACGTCATCTTCAATTGTTTGCAGTCCAATCGTCAATGAATGGGATGGGAAAATTTACTAAATAAAGAATACTTGTACAGTAATGCTTTCTATCGACATAGAAAAGATATACCTTACAGGTTGCTTATTCTTATCCAACGGTCTAGGATTCGAAAACAGTAATTCCAGTTGAATTATTAGACAGAAATAGAATTTTCACCCATATATTTTCATTTTATAAATTTTAAATTTAAATTCTATAAAATTTATCGATATTTTACAAAAAACCTTCTTCCAAGGTTAATAATATAATAAATTTATATTCATGTTACAACTAGCATGTCGAAAGACGTGTTCTATATGTCACTACTATGCTTAAATATGATATTTATGCACGAAATGACTTTTTTGTATTTTTGGGGAAAACTTTTCTTTCTTCCTTAAAAAAAAACACAAGAAAACGATGAAGAAATTTGATATATTGGCAGTTCCTAAGAATATTTTAAATTCAAGTATCATAATTTGGCCTATAACAAACATGTAAATTTGAGAACGTTGTGTGGATTACTTAATATTTAACAATTTAAATCGATAGCATTTTGTTAAATAAAATCTTTGAATTTGAGTTTTTTAAGGTCAAAAATAAAAATTTTTTTAACATTTTTTTTTTGTCCAATAACACACCTACAATAAATTGAGAAACTTTCACAAAAATTTTGTATAAATTTCCGAATTTCACGTTTATTTTGAAAGATATTATAAATTGTAAGAAGAGTTTGAAGAAGGGATTTTGAAAAAAGATAGTAACAAAATATTAAATAGTCTAGGTTCTTTTCAAAAGTCTAGTATTTTTTAAAAATTAAATATTTTAATATTAATATCTAGAACATTAGAATTTCAGGGCTTTTAGGTTGTAGGTCGTACTATCTTAAATTACTATTCAGCTGCTACCTAACTGTCGGTTAGTTAACTGGTTGGAATCAAAACCAACAACTTATTAACTGTCGGTTTTGATTCCCACCAGCTACAATTTAAACTCCAATGTTTCCGACACCGGTTCTCCTAATTATCTAAATATTTACAAAAACATCTTTTCATTTGGATTTTTGCCTCCGGTAATATTAAACATCGCCGTGGAATTCTGACCCCTCAACCATTTCTCCGCAACTTTTTTCAAACCCCACCATAAATCTTTATAATTTTCCATATCCTGTACTTAAATTCCAATTCTTCCTCTTTTTCACCCATATTTAAAATGTTGCAAATCAATAATGAAGCAGAAAATTCAACTAAATTACAATATCTAAGAACCTGCTTACATATTTTACTTTATTTCCCATATTCTATTGATCAATCTCCATACTCTATGTTCATAAATTGGAACTTTTATTGTTTCGTTTTTTTTAGTCATTTTATCATATAAGATTTAATTTTATGTGATTTTTTCCTCCAAAATTCTATTCTACATATAAGTATTTTTTGTATATAAGTTAAAAAATCTAATATAGAAAAGATGGTAAAGGAATTTTCGAAAGATATGGAAAAATTTTTTTCTAACAAATGGATTTTTTCATTATAAAAAATACATTTATTATGTACAAGTCAACGCTTTTAATAAAAAAAAAAAAAACAAAAGAAAATTGCGCGAATAAAATTTATTTTTTATTACTCACTTACTTATATAATTTTAACTATTATACATGATGAATAAACACTTTCTGGCATATTGTGTATTACTCAAGAATAAAATAAATCAACCTAAGCAATTTTTTATTTTTCCTTTGTTTAAATTTCTTTTTGTATGCATGAGCTATCTATTTAAAATTAAACAAATCCACAGCTTTCAACACTATGATACATTTTTAATCCACCATTAAATCTGTTATATAAAAATCCATGGTATTATCATAGCAAATAAAGTGACTTAAAGCTAATAAACACAGTATCAAAGATTGGATTCTTCCTTATAGAAATATAAAAGTTCTTATGTAGATTTAATGACTATACTCCAACACAAATGAAATATATTTAATATTGACCAGCAAAATTTTAATTGGAACAAAAAGAAAGAGAATTTCTCCGTAAGTCTTCAAAATGCATGAGCGCCTATTCTGACTATAGAATCACTTAGTGAAAATTATTATTATCGTAAAAGTTTCAAAAACTTTATTATAGATATGAATCATTTGTTTGAACTGGTTTATGTTCATAATAATAATATCGAACTTTTTACGATAATTATCACTATCTCATCTATATTCGACACTTATAATAAGCCTCATGGATAGCATTGTCAAAGTAATGAAAGTATAGTGAAATTTTCGTGGTTTTTTTCTCTAAGTTGTTTTGAGCAAGTTGCTTACAGAAAATCGTAATTACATAGATGTATATTATGTTGTATACATTCGATTTTCCGATTATAGTATATGAGTAACTATGTTCAAAATTTACAATTCGTTTATATTATTGAAATTATAAATTTGGATAGTACCATAGCACCATTTTATCATCATTCCACATTATATTCCACCCTAGATTTTTGCAAAACATAAAAAAATATTCTACGAGTAATAATTTAGCCTTATATATAAACAAAAATGAAAAATAGCTCCTCCTTTAATATTTTTTGTCAAGAGAATCTTTACATTCTTCGCATAATATTGATTACATTAATAATGTAACTGAAAGTAAAATGGGACAAACATAAAATATATTAGAAATACGTTATCGGGAGTACTAAAATATTGCGAATATATTCTTTTTTTAGAATTTAATTAAATTTTATAATTTTCAATATTGTGCTTTATGTATACAATATAGTAGAAGAATATCGTAAGATCGCGTAGAAATTTTAATTTAATTCATTATAATATTATAATTGAAAGATATTCTTAAAAGGGAGCAGGAAAAATTGTTGCAATGAAACTATTCCCGGCTTCCTTTTAAGTTTTAAAAAAGTAGATATTTCCCATTTTAATGCAAGATAAAGAATAAAGAGAATTCATGGAAAATTCCATTTATTTCTTCCATATATTTTTTCTCACAGATGATCACTTAACTCTTAATAAAATAGAGTTTAAAAACTGTACAAACCAATAATTTGTCATAATTTTAGTATTAGGCGATTATAGAAGTCGAAAATTTCAATATCTTCCATTTGTTAGAAAAAAATTTTTCCATATCTTTCGAAACCTCTTTCAGAATTTCAATTTTCAGTAACTCGTTCTTTTAAAACTAAAAACTTTATTTAATTTTTCAAAAGCATAAAAGTAAAGGTATTGCTATTGCATCATATAATTATGCATGACTTAAGTAACCATACAATTTCATAAAATTATATTAATGGTTCTTTAAATTTTATTTCTCCCTAAAAGTATGCAAAAAGACTATATTTACATGATATTCGAAAAATAATGTTTTTATGTATACGTAAAAAGTATATTGGATTTTTGAAAGTAATCGTGTTATTTCACAAATCACTGAATTGGTCCGGACTTATTTCTTCTTGTATAACCTTATTTCAACACTACAAACTTAAGTATTTCAAAAATTAAACTAACAGGAACTCTAATTTTTATTATAAAAATAATTAATCAGAAACTTAATAATTACTTTAAATGTAAATCTTTTTAAATTTAAATTAAACATATTTTATAGAATCTTACTTTAAATTTACGATATTTGGTAGAATTATTTAACCGTAAAATTTTATAAGTATTAGAAAACATAAGAAATGAGAAATATTTTTTGAAATTTCTTATACGCAATCCTCTTTTAAATTACAGAATAAAAACCATTTATTTACATTTTATTCAATTCTATTCATTCAAGCACAATTCTAATTCATTTTTAATGGTACTTTATATTGTCTGTATCCTCCTCTCCTTCATTCTCCTACATCATCCCATTTATGTACTACATGTATATGTATATGGCCTTGGTAATGAAATGCAAAAAGATATTATTTACGTCTGTAAATAACGTTTATTTTTTATTATTGTTATTACTTTAAGGAAATTATATTGTTATTTATCAGATGTTGTAGACATTTAAGAAACGAGAAGATGTCAAACATGTTGACAAATAATATAACAGATGGGATTTTTGTCTTTTTCGAAATTTACGATTGACTTATATAGATTACAATATAAGTTTAAAATTTTTCTATATAATAATTTTTCTAAGATTATTTCCTACGTATTACAAAATTAAGTTGGTAGATGAGTTGAAAGATTAAAGGTAAATTTAATACTGCAAAATTTTAGATAAAATTGCTTATAAAAAGCCTATATCTTTTAGAAGAGGTTTAACTAAGAATCGAGTTTGACCCATACATATTCATTGGTCTTCAACTGCAGGGTTTTGAAAAATCATTCTTCGATTACCGTGATTATTAAATTAAAAAACCCCTCCTAACAAATTTTAATATCAAAATTTGAGTACTGATTTAAAGTAGAAAAAATATTAAAGTAGAACCGGTGGAAATCTAAATTTTATATAATTATCATTGAAGATTCAATTGTATAAAGCCGGACCATATAATCTCAACACATACACACACATATTGTTATAATTTTGTCTCAAATAATCACATACTGTACATTTCACACATTCCAATTTTTTTTCACACATTCTGGTTATAGAATGAACTGAAAGAAAAGTGATTTTTCAAAAAAAAAAATGATTAATAACAAAATGATTGTCCGAATTTCTAAGAAATTACAAAATTTTATTTGTTCCATTGGGATTTTTTTCATATTTTCTTTTTTCTCTTGTTCTAATTGGATTTGAAGAAATACAATAGAAATAAAATGTTTTAAATCAAGATTGACATGAAAACATAAAAATTTTTAAAAATATAAAAAAAAATCCTTTTCATATTACGAGTATCCTTTCAGTAATTTCTTTTATCCTGTTTTTTTTCTAATTAATTGCTTTTTGATGACTTTAATTCTAAATAATTTAAATTATAATTTGTTATGTAATTCTCTAAAATCTCATTCTATTCTCTATAATTCTCTGCAGCAAATTTAAATCACATTTCATAACGCCCTTACAATTTACAAAAAATATATAAAAATCTTATTTTTAAATAAAATTTTTAAAAATCCCACACAAAATTTAATCATTCTAAGACTCTTTTATAACATAAAAACAAGAATATCAAAATTTCTGAAAATATTTTTATTAAATTATACAGGAATCGGAATACATTCCATATGACGCCATTGCCAATTATATTTTAAAAAAATTTGGTTATAACATTTTAAAATAAAAAAAAAACATATTTTAACGCTCATATTTCCGAAACATTTAGAAACTTTCAAGCTCCAATGAAAAGCAAGTAGAAGACTTGAAACTTTCGAAAAAAAAATTGTTAAAATGATGGTTGTTAAAATGAATGTATTCAAAATACGAGATGTAGTACTCAGTTCTTGAGAGTAATAAACCATGCTTAACAAACTGTATAACAGTTTCCCAATAACTGTATTATAATAAATAAAATCTTCTAAAGCTCATTTGAAATGCAAACATTTAGAGTTGAATTGAAAGACACAATTTATTGTTAAAGTGATTAACAGAAATATTAGTGCCAAAATTTCATCTGATATACAATATACTATTATACAGCAAAATATGAAATAGTTTGCTGTAATAAATTATTTATTATAACCCATACTTGTATAGGAATCTTTTGTGCCTATATGGTCATAAGTAATTTAATATTTCAAATTATACTTATGACTATTAATTTTCGTAAAGTTTATATAAAAAATATTATCTTATATATTTTATTATATTATTAAAAAATTCTCAAAAGAACTATTAATTTTCTTCCACATATATATTGTATAATTCATGAACTATATGACTTTGTATAAAGAATCCAATTAACACTAAATATAATAGAAGATAATATGTTATACTCGTACATATATATATATATATTTTTATTGTTAATTTCTAAATTGAAAGTTGCCTATACGAAATAAGAAGAAAATTTCTATAAAATTGATATAAAATTTTTTCTCTCAAGGACACATTTTTTTTTTGCGTTCTATTTAAGAATATACAATATTTATGTACACAGTTTCATTAAAGAGCATATAATATTCTAGTAATATAATAACAGTAACCTCTATAATTATACAACAGAAACTACTGTAATTAAGAGAGCGCAATTAATCCGGAAGATGCGTTAACATTTTTATGAAAGATAATTGTCAAATTTTCAATATTTCAATTTATACGCCTTAATATCTAAATCAATTCTACCCGTGAACATATAACGAGATTTTAATACAAGACAATGTTCCACTTACAAATTGCTCCCTAATTACTCTAAATTAGATAAAAGTATTATATTGAGGCTTATTCTAAGTTGAATCATTAAGTAATAGTGATAATTATCGTAAAATGTACGATATTATTATTGTAAACACAAACCAATTTTATAAAAATTTCACTATCACTAAGTATATCAATAAAAATTTCACTATCACTAAGTGATTCGATGCTCAGAATAAACCCCAATATTTTAAACAGAATGTTATATAGCTCCCCATTTATAATGTATTAAAAATATAAGGTATATTTCACATAGATCGCTTGGTGAAAATTTAATTTTATTAACTCCAATTCCCTTTTATAAAGTCTACAAAACATATAGACATAACAGAAGAAAAAAATTAAATAAAAATGAAAATAATTTTATCTCATATATGAAAAGTTCTGTAATAATCTAAAATAATTCAACACACTCACCACAATTATCAAATCCATATACATATATAAACATGTATATAAAAATTAAAATTAAATTTAATATTATCTTTTATTTTAGTTTTAAAAACCTGTTATCCGATTTTAAAACGATATCAATAATTTTAAGTATGAAATCTCAGAATTATTCTTAACCTTTTATATATACACACCATACACCCATAATATTATATTCAAAAAAAAAAATATTCATGAATTGGCAGGACATAAAAAAATTTTGAGAAAAAAATAAAATCCTTTAAGGGAATTGCAAAGTTTCATGTCCAAAATTTAATATTATGTAGGTTCCGATAAAATGTATATACTATAGGGTGTAAAACCGATTAAATAAAATTAGACTTTAAGTTTCATAAAAAAGGAAAAAACTAAAAAATATTTTTATGAAAAAAGGACATCCTTTCTCCTCGTATTATACACAATGTAACATACCCATATAATATGTATGTCCGTATATGTAATAATTTTATATATCGTTATCATTATTTCAATAAAAATAATTTTTAAAAGGATATTATTGTATGATATTTATAATAAGGATATGATATTTTTTTTTGTTTATCAGAAAAATAAAAATAAAAATTAAATTAGAATCAAAAATTACAAGTCAAAATCGCTTCAGTATTTTTCAACATTTTACAGTATATTAGAATTCTAATGTGGGAATGTATCATATCCGAAATATGCTTTTAATATTGTCCAAAACATTTAAACACCTACTCATTGATATTCTATTCTTAAAATCATCTTATACTCTTATATAAACTTGATTTAATTTTGACTACCTTCCATATTTTTTATAAATAAAGTTTATCTACTAATTTAATTTAATTAATTATTAATGAGTAAATTTTTAATTTTTCTGATTGGATTATTGACATTGAGACAGAGTTTCGGTTGATTATCTATGTTAAATTAAATCTTAAGGTAATAACGTATTTCAATTGCCTTATCTGTATATGAAATTATTTTCCAAGTGTAATGTTAAGTACTTTGACAATTTGGACAAAATTCATTAAATATGACACAGAAGTATTTTACATATTGTACTTACATGATTATATATTTGGTTTCAAACGAAGAATACATATAATTTTACTAAATAAATGAAAAACAACCGGATGTTTTTGTATCTGTTGCAACACATTTTGAATTCATTATCAAACTCTATATTATTATTTAATTTTGTTCTTTAAACGGTTGAATATCAAAACCAAATATACTGCTCTTTAGTGAGTTGTGCATTTTAGTGCTCTGCTAGCAATTTCCTTGCAATATCTCATTTTTGTTGAGCAATCGAATTTCAAATTATTATGAACTTTCAGTCGACCCATTAGATCAAGGTATCAGATAAGAATAATTTTAGTCAATGTGTGAAGGCAAAGTAAGAGTCAGAATTGAAGAATGAAATTCGAAAAGCCAATCGAAAAATTGGAGTTCAAAAGTCAAAATCGATAGTTAAACTAGAATATCTGTACTTAATGAAGTGGAAGCAACTATTAAAAGTTAGAGTCGAAGAGTCAAAGCTAAGGAGTCGAAGCCGAAGAACATGAATTTAGAATTTAAATTCGGGGGTTTGGACTTGAAGGGTTGGAATCGAGAAGTCGGATTCTAAATCGAAATAGAGTCGACGAGCTGAAGTTTCAATGTAGAAATTGCCAGAATGTAATTGATGGAATCGAAATTCAAGCGAAGTAATTTGAAGTTATTGAGGATTCTTAGTTTGCATGCCTTTGCATAAGTTGAAAAATAAATTAAGATTTTGAAATTTATATACAAAAGATTTCGTTCATACCCAAAATTTAAAAAAAAACTTGAACTCACAAATAAATTAATCTGCTTCCGAAGTAATAACGTTTTCCGATATGTTAAGAGCATGTTGAATTTCCAAAAACAATGCATAAATTAAATCTTAAAATATTGATTTACATATTTAATAATTTTCACTTGCAATAGAGCCTCACTTAGAGGCAATTGAAACACAAGCAAAAAAAAAAACCAATCAAATTAAGCTTAATTTCACTTGCACATCTACATAACAAATAATAATATTAAAATCTTGATTTTCATATTTCCTTTAAAAATAAAACAAAACACTAAAGTATCTTCATTTTTAGGGAAATGTAATAATACTTACAGAAGATTAAAGTTAATTTAATTTTAGATTCAATATATTATAATTAAAAAAAAATTCTAATATGTTTTTCCTTTTCCTTAGTTTTCCATAAGGAAAATTCTATTTTTACATTATCATCTTTTACAACTGTATAATATTATACTTTATGTAATGTTATACACTTATGTAATGTTGAAAATATTGCCACAAAAAAATTAAATACATGCAATCTTATTAACTTTATTTTGAAGATTATTTAAATTGACATTGTTTTGTCTATTGTTTTAACTTTATATTATTCACAGATGTAAATCCTTATTGGCTTTAACCTTCAAAGAAAACAATACAAAATAATCATTACGGTAAGGATGTAATATATTTGTAATGTGTATATGTACACATTACAAATATATATACAAATGTATATGAATGCTTCCTTTTTTCAATATTCTCGATATATAAGAAAAATGAGTAGTTAAGGGATTTAATATGGAAAACAAATATTTTACGTTATTTTTTTAATATCAAACATAATTATACATACAACATGTTGGATTCATTGTAACATACATGTCTTGCGAACCTTGGTATATTACTTATTTATTAATTCAAATTTTCAAAAAATTTTAGCATAATACTATCAAACGCAGAGGAAGAATAGTTAAAGTATTTTTCTCAAACAATCAATCAGCTGGGTTAATTTAATCCAATCACAACATACTAAATTCAACAGAACATTCAATATATTGCAACTAAATTAATAAAATATATTACAATATATTGCAACTATATTAATAAAATGCTATATAATTAAATTTTTTAATCTAATTTTATTCAAACAAAACCTATTTTTAAAATTAGACATGAATATATGAAATATTTGAAAAGTATATCAAACATGTTCGACTGTAGCACTAACTTGTTGATTTAAGTATCAGGTTGTTTTAAAACTAAGAAAATGTTAAATAACTAAACCTTTTCAATTTTTTTAACTTTTTCAGAAATTTCAACTTACAATATATAGTTAGGAAAATCTCGGATTATTGTTATTTCTTTATTGTATGATTCCCATCTCCACAAATTATACTAAAACAATGTTATCATACCATTTCGATTATCGATTACTAATAACATTTATATTACAACATAGTAATGACAATAATAGTAATAATAAAATAACATTGTTTTCAACGTTATATGAAAATTCTTCTTTATCCTTTAAGTGAATATCAGATTTTTTAAATTAATATATGCAGAGTATGTATTGGAGAAAATATACAAAAAAGTTTGAATATGCATTAATATAATATTTACACATTTATGGGAAAATTATATGGAATATTTTATTTTCGTTTTCGCATTTACTAAAGAAAAGCTTGTTTTGAAGATTTGATTTCGATATTATATATTAATACGTATAGATGCTTAACAATATTTAC
This sequence comes from Condylostylus longicornis, assembly GCF_029603195.1. Lineage (NCBI taxonomy): Eukaryota > Metazoa > Arthropoda > Insecta > Diptera > Dolichopodidae > Condylostylus > Condylostylus longicornis. The sequence continues at coordinate 7,799,664 of NW_026577982.1, forward strand.
AAATAAGATAAAAGAATTTAATAAGAAAAAGGGATTAGATCTGTTTTGAATAAGTTTCTATCAAAACTGTTGAAAATAAAAAAAATCTAAAAAAAATCTATTTAGTATATGAGATTTAATTTGTATGTTATGCTTGATTTTAAGAAAAAATTTTTTAATAGAATAGATAAGTTAAGTTCAATCAACAGTAAATTTAAGTTTGTTCAAGTGGAAAACTGCATAGAAGGGCCAATCGAAATTATCGATATTCCCCATGTTATATAGCATTAACGGAACGTTATAGTTTCTATAATAAACAACCAAACGCATTCGAAAATGATAACTTATTTTATACAGCTCTTAAATGAAACTAACAATTAATTTCATATGGAATATTCCACTTTATAATAAAAATTTAAAAAAAGGTGATTTCTTAATCCTTTTTAGCGCAAAAATTTAATCTGTGGTTTATTTTTTGTATTTAAATTAATAAACAACTAGCAGCCTAAAGTAATTTTTTTGTTATAAAAGCTGAACAACATAACAATTTCACTCTAAAAAAAAATTTTAAATTTCGATAGCACAGCGAATTAAAGCGACAAACTTAGCCAAATCATGCCCGAAATGATCATTAAAATAAAATACCGCATAGTCATATTTCAAATTAATGTAATTATTTTCAAAAACATGAAAATACAAAAAAAAAATTATTTAATTTTTCACGTTGCCTTAAATTTTTGTAACCTCAAAATTTAACGCCTTTTTAAACGTAACCACCTTCAATTAACCTCATGAAATCATAGTTGGTTTGTGTGTAAAATTGATATTATGAAATTTTCTTCACAATTAATTAATGCTCGATAATAATCAATATTATCAATGAATTTTATCCTTTGACATGGAAACTTGTTAATCATTTATATGTTGACCCAATTAAAAAAATTTTATATACCTTAATATTTGTATAGTTCCAATGAAAACCGATACACTTTTCATTCAAAAGGATAATTTGGTCAACTGTTAATTAGCTGTTTAACATATTGTGTCAAATCATAAAATTTTTGATAAAAATTATACGAATATTTAAATGTATATGTATGCAAACATACATAGATGTATATGTATGAATGTATAATTATTTGATTTTACCGTTGGCTATTTAATCAATTTTGATTTCCTATCATTTATTTTTCCATATGACTAGATTTAAATTGGTATAAAACATGAGATATTTTTTTTTTTTCAATTTTCTAAGAAAATACTTTCAGTGAAATCATATATAATTCAAATGAATCTGTCCATCCACCCACATGTTATTTAAACTGTTATACTCTACAATGTATGTACGTACGTACATCTGTGCTTAATGAAAATAAATTTGTGTTTATGATAATATATACAAGTAAGCATATACATATTCGGAAGAGTCATTCGGAATTGTAATGAAAGTACATATATGAATTTTAAGAATTTCGTAAAACACATGTGTATACACATAGCTATATTTTGTCCGATTTAGAACGATAAAAATATGTAGACATAAATACACGACACACATATAAACATGAGCACATATTATGTGAGATCATTATTAGATTTGAGATTTGAACATAAATTTACACATGAAACTTTTATACATTCTCTGTAGTGGACAAAAAACATATACGATACAATTTCCAAAACATACCATTACAAAAACTTAGATATGAAATAGAGTAATCAAAAAAATAAACTTAGAATATTTACGTGCTTTAGAAATTTGAAATTGTAGAAAGTTTTAGAAAGAAAGAAATTTTTAAAAAGATATCACGAAAATACTTTGGAAATAAATTTTTAATTTTATTTTCTTTACATTTAATACTTAAAATAATTTTATTATTTTTTGTATTTTTGGAATTTAATCTAATCTAAAAATGAACTCAAAATCAAATAATGTTAAATCAAAAACGATATCAAAAAATATTTAGAAATTTAAAGGACATCGGTCACCTTTTATAATTCTCAGCACGGCAATACTATTTATAAGTAACTATTAATTTGTTAAACAAATCGTTTACATGTTCATATCATAACCATTAATTATAATATTAATGCAGATATTATTTAGAAATTATTATGTTTATATAATTAATTTTTAATTATGTAAATTCATTGTAATTCATTTATTCATAAAAAAATCAACAAGTAATTAGTTTACATGGTTGTAAGTCAATAATATTGATGTGAATTAGAAGATTGTAAATATTTCTGATCTATTAAATTGACTAGCATATTATTGCAATACAAAAATTATTGATTTAGGAGATATTATTTTGTTAATTTATCAAATTGAATAATTATGTAAAATAAATTATAAAATTTAATTGTGTAAAATAATTTGTAACATGTACATATATGAAATATAAAATGAATCATGTGTATATAGTAGTATGTATGAAATAAACAATAATAACCGCTGTAGTACGAGTAATAACCAAAAATTGATTACTAAATTCGTTGTTTTGTTTAAACCTATCTAAGTACTATATATTCAAAAGTTTCAAAGTCCACTAAAAAATTTATTCTTATTGTATATGTATATGTATAAGATTTTTATCGTAAAAATAAAAACATACGGACATATTATTATACGTAACATAAACCTACTCATACAGTTATGCATACTCGTACGTAAATCCTACGTTCAAAATGTACTTAAATAGAGATTTGAATTATAAATTAAAATATTTTTATAAAAAAATTGTAAAAAGATCAAATTTAATATTAAAACATACTTAAATACAAGCTATAATTATCATAAAATTAATTTTTGAAAAATAATTTCGGAAAAAAGTTTACCTTATTTTATTGTTGAACTGATATAGGATTATAGCAATGCTTTCAGAGTTAGGATTGCCATTAAATGAAAAATTACCAACTTCCTATAAAAAAGATTACCAAACGCAACTTAATACAAAAAAAAACTTTGGAAATTTGGAACTTTTTATTACCATACACGAATACGATCTAATATTATTCTCTTAATTTTATCATTCAAATTTTTCAAAGAAATGTGTTTTTCTTGAATATCCCACTCATGTATAGGATTACTATTCGCTGCATAGTTAATAACAATATAAGGACAAACACGGAAATAGAAAATTTTGCTAATATTTAACAAACTAATTGGAAAAATTATATTTCCATTCCCAAAAATCTTATTCAGTACATATAACATCTGAAAATAAAAAATTTTTAAGTATTATGAAGTATTAATATGAATTATGAAGAAAAAATGTATATAACGTTACCAACAAAGATAGCCAATTATCAAAATAGCATAGCAACCATGATCTCTCAGAGAATTTTATATCGATTTTCGAAATTTTGAATTTTGCTTTTGATTATTCTCTTTTAAACAATCATTCGCTTTAATCATTCTTTCTCTTATTTTCAATAATTTCTTTATAATTTAAATTCGGCAGTCTACTCTACTGCCTGTCTACTATAAATAAATAATTAAATAAACAACTGCATACATACATATACTCTCTCATGTTTACTATAAAAACACGAAATTATACTTTTGCTTCATATAATAATAAAATTTCAAAAAATTTCGCGATAAATATTGTGACACTCAGAGAACAAAAAGAAAAATACATATATTGCTCAATAGCGTGAAATTAGTAATTACCAAATTATGTTTTAATCATAGAGAAATCTATATTTTGAGAAGAGTATTTCGTATAAAATGTAGAATAGTAGAATTGTTTACATGAAATACAAATAAAGTCAAAAAGCCGGTAAAAATTTCTTAACTTGATTTTCATATGGCGTATAGCTTTTTTGTTAATTTTTTGTTTGGAAAAAAGCAGGTATGTACTGAATTAAAAACATCAAATTTGCCAATCTTAAATAGTTTAATTAAAAATTTTTTAAAAAAAGTAATTATTTCTAATTGAGCACGTCTGAAAATTTTTGTATCAATCCATGTACCAAACGAATTTCACTTTTATCAAAGTTTTGCCAATTGTCCCATTCAAATTTTGATTTAAATTTTAAGAATATGCTGGTATATCGGAACATAAATAACCTTTTACTGGTAAAAAGCTTCTGAACTGAGTGTTTCAATTGTAGTATACTTTTAATTTTATAAAATAAATACAAAATTCTTTGCTTTATTTTTAAATTTATAAATTTTTTTTTTTGTTTGCACAACAGATTATTTTTCTTAACATTTAATTTAGGCCTGTCCATGAACTTGTGAACAGTTGTTAGGTTATAGTTACGGTTTTGTTAAAACAACACCAACTTCTGACAATTCTCTTTTTTTAATTTAGCAAGACGTCACTTACTTTTAATTTTTTATTTTATTTTTATTTCAAGGCGCACTTATACAAACACCTTTAATGTAAAGAAATACATATTGACGTATGCAGCAGATGTTGATTTGAATGTATTGTGACATTGTACGTTGTATTGTATACGTTTAAATTTGATTTAAATAATATAAACAGATGATTTTCTCTTTCAAAACTCAGTGAATCAGTGTTTGATTGATACATAATTGGTTTGGTTAACTTTACTTTGACGCATTTTGCTTCAAAATTATAAATTTTAAGAATTTACCAATAAACAATGATACAAATTAAATATAGAACGACTTTTTTCAATTTAAAAAAATATTTTGAATTTGGGAGAAAAAATCATATAAATTTAACGTCAACCGAAGGTTCATTGTTATAAAATATTTTATAAAATAATGTAGTGTATAATATTAAAAAATTAATTTATGTTTTATTTATAAACAAAGAACCATAAAATTTTGATAATAATTAAAGAAGCACACAAAAAAGCTTTTAATGGACATAGGTATATACATATATATATACTTATATACAGAAATTTGTACAAATGAGCTGATAAAATTTGTGGTAAACGAAAGATATAGAATGGAATGATGAAAAATATGTCCATGCCTGCATACATATCTGGTACTAAACTTAAATTCAGGAATAGATATTACAGTTACGATACATCCCCTTTGGAAATTTGTGCAGTATTAATTAAACTTAAGGTAAGTTTAATGTTTGCTAAATGAGAATTGGTTCATATATGTATATTTATGTGTACATACTAATACTGGGATAATGCTGTTTTCGACCGTTTGACATATAAAAAATTCTATCACTTACATACATATGTATATGTTTCACATAAATAACGTAGTATATGCATATAAAGTATAATGAATATAAGATAATATTCAAAAGGAATTCATAATTTTTTAAAAAGTTATAAGAATTGTATTGTAAGTAACACAATTTTAATTAATATTAGCGTTATATAAAATTTTGAGTGTTTATTTTAGCAATGCATATGTTTTTGTGTAGGCATATGTGTACAAGTATTAAGAATAAAAATTAAATTCTTGTCTAAGTTGATCTATGTGAGTCATCATAATTAATCACTTATTCTAAATAATATTTAATTAAACATTCCTTAATTAAAAAGTACATATATTCCAAAATCAAATTTTTTTTATAGGAAGGCTTTGAGAACAAATCTTTAACTTCAATTCTGTATGATTATATAATCTTTAATAAATAATAAAAATAGAACACACAAAATGTTAAATGAAGAAAACGGGTTGAAGGAAATTAATCAAACAATTGCTACTAAATTGAAAAGAAAATGTACAAAAGAACAAAAAGCATCATACAAAAAATTCAAGAACAAAAATGAATATTATTCTCAAAATGAAAATGATGATTATCAAAATCATCTTGCAGACAATACTTCATTCAGTGTATCTTGGGCTAAACAAGAAAATGAATATAAAAAAACAAATAACTTAATTTGCTTACATGGTGCAGTATATCAATTAAAATTATTAATGATTTATTTAAAAAACGGTGTAGATTTAGGATATTCTTTCCGTTTAAGTGCAGAAAACGAAGAAGCTAAAAAAATTGATGATGTAGTTTTTGAAGTAATAAATCCAAATGGGGCTAAAGAATATTACCTTTTACAAGCTAAACATAAAGAGAATGAATCAAAAACAATCGAATTTGCAGATTTATTCAGCACAAAAGGTGATTATAGTCTAATCAAATATTTTTTCGCCTATCAAGAATTAAAGGATGAAGATCTCTTTCAAGGTGAATTCAAAAATGTTACTATTTGCACCAATATAGATTTTAACTTGAAAGATAATACTAAAGATTTAAATGGAAAAGATAATATTTTTATAAAAGACATGATTGAATTGGAGCCACCGGAAAAACAAGAGAATGATATTTTAAATATATTTAAAAATGAAAATCTCGCCAGAGATACAAAACGTTATAATTTTAATAATAACATATTACCTTTACTGAAATCAAAACTCGAATGTGTTCTTAACAAAAAATTAAAAATCTTAAATGAAACCTTGTTAAAATCAATTTTGAAAAATGAACCTCTGAGATGTAATAATGAAGGTGATATTTTTAAACGTTACCATATATTGTTAGCCAAAGAAGTTATTGACGTTCAAACTAAAAAATTTCACAATAATTTTATACTAAACCAGAATCTTTCTGATGGAGCAAAAGAATTTAGAACTTTCTTTGAAGCAGAAATCAATAATTATTCCAAATTAAATTTAACTATGAACAATATAAACGATGAAATTTCCAAAAATAAAAATATGGGAATAAATATTGATGAACATTTCGGAATCTACAATGGTCAGAAAGAAAAAAAATGGCCCAGTTGTTCGAATAAAGACTTAAGAGAATTTTTTAATGTTTTAGTATTTGCTGTCAATCAACCGAATGAAGAAGAATTGGGTGTAATTATTTCAAAAAATATAAGTAAAGAATTTAATTTCACAGCAAGTGAATATGTTTATAATGAATTTTTTATGAAAATGTTAGATTGGTTGAAAGGCAAAGGTCGAGAATTCATTTCTTATGAACTCGGAAAAAGTTTGTTTAAAGAAGCCAAAGAAAAACTTTGTGAAATTGAACTAACTGGTCTTTTAATAGAAAATAAACTTAAGATTGAAAAATTTGATATTAATTTCCAATTAGAAGCTATCGAAAGTATAAAATTAGAAGATTTTCTTTTAAAATCAGAAAAACAAGTGTATCATATTTTATCAAAGATAACAATATTAACTTCAATTAAAATTTATCAAATTATAAATAAAATATACGAATCTGAAAAATTTAATTTTATTTTTATACAATTAAAATATGTTTTAAATGTTCGAGATCGTGTAGTACAAGCATTTCAACGTAACAATAATAATTTACTTATTATAGAATGTACAAATTCAAATAGAAACGAACAAGATGATGAAGATATACAATCTTTATATTATGAATTAATAAAAATAATTCAATATGATAAAAATAAAAAAATTATTTTAATAACACCATCAAATATTTCCAATATTAATATATTTAAAATCTTTTTAAAAAATAATTATGATGTTATAGATGATAATGACATCAATTTTAATATTCTTACTAAAGAAACTCAACGGAAATTACTAAAAAATGGTGATGTTATATTTCAAGGCAAAAAAATTAATATTATTAAATTGATTACAGAAGAATATTTAAATTCTGTAATAGATATGCAAATATTATACAAATTAATTCAAAAGAAGAAAATAAAAATTGGAAAACCTCTTGTAAATTTAGGTGAAATAGAAAATTATTATATTAATCGATGTTTTTACCGTCGTATAGTCATTTCTGATGGTCTCATAATAAATAATGATCTTCGATTTTTCATTATTAATAATTACAATAATAACATTGATAATAATACTGTTCATCATGAATTGAAATCCGATCAAGATATTATTTGGATTACAGATGAAAATCAAAATATTCAAAAAGAATTTCTTAGTTTATGTAATAAATATAAAAATTATAATATTCATTGGATTAAAAAATTTGATACAAAATTTGTATGGCACCGCTCATATGGTTCAATAAGTCAATTAAGAGAATTCGTAAACGAAAATGCTGATAAAGATTTAATTGAAACTATTTCTCATATAAATGATGATATTGCAATTATAGCTGCTGATCCTGGTATGGGTAAATCAACAATACTATCAAAAATAACACAAAAAATTAAAAATTTAAATCCTTCTTATTTAGTTTTAAAAATTCAATTAGTTGATCATGTTGATAAATTCAAAAAATGGAAAGATAATAATAACGAAATTAATATAAATGAAGTGAAAAATTTTCTATATGGAGTCTTTAATTCTGAAAATATAAGAGAAGAAAATGAGAAAGATCGAATATCGGATAAAACATTACAAATTTTATTCGATTATTTATTTTATAATTCTAAAATAAATTTATTTCTTGATGGTTTCGATGAAATACTACCTCATTATAATAGAGAATGTAAAAATTTGTTAAAAATACTTAAAAATATCAAACTTAAAAAATTATGGGTAACTACAAGACCTTATAATATTTTAAATGAATTAGAAATTGAATTAAATACATTTGCTTATGAATTAAATCCTTTTACATTAATAGATCAAAAAAATTTTTTACAAAAGTTTTGGACAAAAAATTTAAATTTGCCAAAATTAGATTTAGAACGTTTTACAATTTTTACTGAAAATTTAATGGAAAATCTACCCCATAACGGAGAGAAATTTATATCTGTACCATTACATTTATATTTAATAGCAAAAGTTTTTCAAAATATTTTCAAAGAATTTTATATATCTAATGATAAAAATTTATCAAATAAATTAATTGAAAAATTAAAACAAAATTTACATTTATCTACTTTATATAATCGATTTATAAAAAATAAATTTTATGATGTTTCTTTAAAAGAGAAAAATCCTGGAATAAATGTACATACACCACAAATGAAATTAATATTTGATAATGAATTTATAAAATTTAAAAAAAATCATACAAATTTAGCTTTAATTGAAATATTTGAAGAAGATCTTTTAAGTAAACTACTAACAAATGATGAAATTGAAGAATCATTGAATATAATTAATACAATAAAATGTGGAATGGAAAAAATTGGAATAATTATTAAAATAGTCAATAATAAACCATATTTTATACATAGAACTTTTGCCGAATATTTTGTATCAGCATTCCTTTGGGAAAAACTAAAATCTTTAGAGCTAAATGAAGAAATTAATAATTTCATTAAAACTTTAATGATACCATTTTTACTTAAAACTCGAAATTCTCATATAACAAAATTTATATTATCTGAGATTCAAATGGACTTAAAAAATAATTCGATATTTTCAGAAAAATTAAAAAAATTTATAATAATAACAAGAGAAATTATTAATAATAAATGTGTAACTAGTTGCTATAAAAATCCAATTACATATTTAATAAATATTATAGAAATAATTTTATCGTCATCATTATCATCAACTAATTCAACAAATAATTTCCAAGAACTCATCGAAACTATTAAAAATTTAGATCATGGTAAAAGATTTATATTACTTTGCATTTGTTCTGAAATGGGATATATTAATTTAATTAAAATTATTGGTGAAACTTTTGATAAAAACACGTTGAAATTTCATTTAGAAACTAGTAAATGGATCAGAAGTCCATTTTTATTAGCTGCACGTAATCAACATATTGATATATTAAAATATTTAATTGAAAAATATTCGTATAATACTAATTGGTTAGATATAGATCAAATTAGTTTTTTAAGAACAGTGTTCGATCATAACGAACATAATGTATTGAAATCTTGTTTAAAATTAAATCAATTAAAAATTGAATCAATATATAAAAATAATTTTGATGGTAAACATTTAGTATTTTCTGAATGTATTAAATATAATTATTCCTATGATGAAATAATTTCAGTAATAAATAAATCTGATATTAAAAAAATTAATAAATTTTTATCATTAGATATGGAATCATTTTTTTATATTAATCTATCATTATTTCGATATAATGAAGGATTAATAAAATTTTCTATTAATAAGGGTATTGATTTATCTGAATCTATAAATGTATTAATTTTTAATTTTATTCAAGAAAATTTAGGAAATATAATTGAACAAACACCTATTAATCCAAAGTATTCATTATATCCTAATAAAGAGTTTCTTTTTAATCAAATTCGATTATTATTAAAAAACGGTATACCATTTAACATGAAGTGTATTAAATATCAAAAGAATACTTTACAATATGTTAAAATTTTATATTATATAAATTGGTTTCATAATTTAATTTATAATTTTTATAAAAATATACCAAAACCGAACAATTATAATATTTCTAATATAGTTTCAAAATTAATTATTGATTTAACAAAAAAAATTTCAAATTATGAAATAAATATAAATAGTAAAAAAATAATTTTGAAATTATATACAAATTTAGAAATTACAATTATACCAAATTATTTAATTGAATTATTTTATGAATCATATAATAATAATGATCCTGAACTTATAAAAGAAACACTGAATAGATTTAATTTTTTTATATTTAATGCCGATATAGAGAGTAAAGAGCTATTATCAATTCCATATAAAAATTTATTAAAAAATTTTTCAAATTCAGAAATTTTATTTTTATTAGAAAAATATTTTATTAATCAAGGAATAAATCAAAGTAAATTTCTTAATAAATTTGTTAAAAATTTACTAGTTCAAGTAATAATATTATTTGTAAAACAAGATTGTACCATTAATGAAGCCCATAATAAAATAATAAATGATATTAGAAAATCTGAAAATTTATTTAATAAATTGAAAGATATTAAAAATTTGAGAAATAATGAAAAAAATATTACAAATATTACATATAATGAAATAATAAATATATTAAATTTAAATAATATTAAAATAAATCCTCATAATATAATAGAAGAAGAAGTTTTTAATGAAAATTTAAAAAAAACATTTGATTGCGGAGCATTTAATTTACTAAATGATTTTTGGTTTGATTTACAATCGCTAGGTGAAAAAAATATTTTAAAAATAATGAAAGAATCAATTTTATATACAAATCAAATATCAAATTTATATAATTTACTTAAAGATTTTAATAATCAATATAATATTTTGATGAATTCGATTGTAAAAAAAAATAGTTATGACACAATTAATAATATTTTAAAAAATATTAATTCTAATTATATTAAATCAATAATAAATAATCAAAATGATAAATATGGTTCACCATTACATTATGCTGTTTCAAAAAATATACCAAATATAATAGAATTACTTTTAAATTATGGTGCAAATGTAAATCAAAGAATAAATAAAAATTGTAAATTTTTATTAAACATTAATTTGAATAAAATTAAAAAAATTAATATTAAAAATAATTATGATGATGACGATCATAATGACAAAGGTATTTTACCACATCATCTTTTATCAGAAAATAATTATAAAAAAATAATTCAGATATTAGAAAATTATGAAAATAATTTTAATAAAAATATTTGGTACAATAAAATTGAATTATTTAATAATTTTGATGAAGATATTATAGAAATGGAAAGATATTTTACAATTTTTGATTATGACGAAAATAAATTAGATTCTGATATTTGTAATAATAATTTTGATAATAATAATAATGATAATAGTAATAAAAATAATTATAACAATAATAATGATCCATTAATGAAATTATATTTAGAAAATGTAAAAATTTTACAAAATAATGAAAGAAATATTAAATTGAATTTTCATTTACCTAAAATAATGAATGAAATTCCAATTTTTTTAATGTTTAAACCTGAAATTATATATGCAAGAAAATGGTTTTTCAAAAGAAATGAGACTGAAAAAAGATTATCGTATACTTTAGAAGCAAATCAAAATATTTAAACCAATTGATAGCTATATATTTGATAATAAATTTAATCTTCTAGAAGCTGCATATCACAAACATTATTTTAACTTAGAAAATATTTTAATTTTCAGAACCTAAAAATAACTTTAAGCTCAAAAGAAATATTGTAATATTTTAAATGAGAACTAAATTTAAAATTTCATCAAAAAAACAAAACTTTTTTTTACTTTAAATTAGATTAACGATATAATTATTTTTTATTGATAACGAATTTTCACCAAATTAAAAAGTAAATCTATAATACTTTGTAAATTTAAGTACAAAAGCTTTTATAAAAGTTATCTATATAAATTTATCTTATCTTTACTTTTCTTAAATCTGATAATAGCATTTTGTTCAATTAAACATATAACAACTGACATTTTTATAGGGTATTCAAGTTGTTAGTGAAAAAGTAACTTGGGTTAAAGAACTTGCTTATTATTACTTGCAGCTGGAATATACGATGAATTTGTGTAAAGAAAATTTTTCTTTAATAATTATTTAATAATTATTTAATTAATTTTTCTTAATAATTAATTTATTAAGAAAAATTAAAATTATAATTGGATTTTAAATTTTAATTTAAAATTTTAGTAACTTAATAATTATTTTTTTAGAATGATTTCCGCCACAAAAAACAAAGACCAAGAAGAGACTGACAAAACTAGTAAAAATGTCATAAACGGGAACATAAATCAAATTAATTTGGTTCCAAGTACTTCGAAGGATCAGCAAGACAATACGAAATTTAAAAGAAAATTTGATGAAAAATATTTACCAAATAAAAAATTTCGAAAAATTTTATCAGATATAGTTGAAGATAGCACAAAAAATACTGAAATATCTTGGGCTCAGCAGGAAAATGAATATAAAAAATCAAACAATTTATTATGTTTACATGGTGCCGCATACCAATTAAAATTACTTATGCTTTATTTAAAACGTGGAATAGAATTAGAATATTCTTTTCGTTTAAGTGCAGAAAATGAAGAAGCTAAAAAATTTGATGATGTAGTTTTTGAAGTAATAAAACCGAATGGTACTAAAGAATATCATCTTTTACAAGCTAAACATAAAGAGAATGAATCAAAAACAATCGCACTTGCAGATTTATTCAACACAAAAGGTGATTTCAGTTTAATTAAATATTTTCTCACATATCAAGAATTTAAGGATGAAGATTTTTTTCAAGGTGAATTCAAAAATATTACACTTTCCACCAATCTAGATTTTAATTTGAAAGATAAAATTAAAGATGTAAATGGAAAAGAAAATATTTTCATAAAAGATGTGATTGAATTGGAACCACCGGAAAAACAAGAGAATGATATTTTAAATATATTTAAAAATGAAAATCTCACCAGAGATGCAAAACGTTATAATTTCAATGATAATATATTGCCTTTGCTAAAATCAAAACTCAAAAGCGTTCTTGAAAAAAACTTAAAAACTTTAAGTAAAACCTTATTGAACTCAGTTTTAACAAATGAACTTCTGAGATGTAGTAATGAAAGTGATTTTTTCAAACGTTACCATATATTGTTAGCCAAAGAAGTTATTGATATTCAAACTAAAAAATTTCATAATAATTTTATACTAAACCAGAATCTTTCTGACGGAGCAAAAGAATTTAGAACTTTCTTTGAAGCAGAAATCAATAATTATTCCAAATTAAATTTAACTATGAACAATATAAACGATGAAATTTCCAAAAATAAAAATATGGGAATAAATATTGATGAACATTTCGGAATCTACAATGGTCAGAAAGAAAAAAAATGGCCCAGTTGTTCGAATGAAGATTTAAGAGAATTTTTTAATATTTTTGTATTTGCCGTCAATCAACCGAATGAAGAAGAATTGGGTGAAATTATTTCAAAAAATATAAGTAAAGAATTTCGTTCCGCAGCAAGCGAATATGTTTATAACGAATTTTTTATGAAAATGTTAAATTGGCTAAAAGGCAAAGGTCCAAAATTCATTTCGCACGCACACGGGAAAAGTTTGTTTAAAGAAGCGAAAGAAAAATTAAGTGAAATTGAGTTAACTGGACTTTTGTTAAAATATAAATCAAAAATTGAAAATTTAGGAATTAATTTTAATTTAAATGCTATTCAAGAAATGAAATTGGAAAATTTTCTTAATGATTCAAATATGAAAATACTCAATATTTTGACTGACGAAATTAAATTAACTTCTATTAAAGTACATCAAATTCTTCAAATATTGAAAAAAAATTTTATTTTCATGCAAATAAAATCTATGTCGAATTTGCGAAATCTTGTAATGCAAGCTTTTCAAGGTAGAAAATTTAATTTATTAGTAATTGAGCTCAATAAGATAAAAGTTAAAGAAAATATGGAAGAACTAGAAAACTTAAATATTGATTTATATAACATTGTTAATTCAAACAATTATAAGAAAATAATTTTTATATCACAAAAGAACGAAATTGTTGATATCCCTCTTAAAAACCTTTTCATTTCTGGAAAATACCAAGAAAAAGATGACAAAAGAATAAATTTTATTGATCTCACAAAGGAATCACAAGAAAGTTTTTTGAAAAAATCTTCTATTGTTTTTCAAGGGCACGAAATTATTTTAGATATATTAATGATCAAAGAAAATTTATACGATTACATAGATGCATCTTTATTAGCGAAATTAGTTAAAGAACCAAAAATACAGATAGGAACCTCTCTCCCGGATTTAGGTGAGCTTGAAAATTATTTTATTGATCGATCATTTACTCGTCATATTGAAATTTCTGGAGAAATTTTAAAAGAAAAATCAGATTTTTTTATTATGAATTACAATAAAAACGATTTTAATGGAGAACCCGAACATTATCAAGATATTCTCGCAATAAACAATTTATATAATAATAAAAATGAAAAATTTTTTGAAAATCTTTGTAAATATAATTCAGAGCATAACATTCATTGGCTTATAAATTATCAAACAAAACTTTTGTGGAAGAAAACTTATGGTTCTATTAAAAAACTACGAAAATTCTTAAATGAAAAAGGTAAAACAATACCATCAGAAAAAATTTATAATTTAAAGGATGATACAGCAATTATAGCTGCCGATGCCGGTATGGGTAAATCAACTATATTAATGAGAACAGCTCGTGAAATAAAGGAATATGATCCATCATTTTGTGTTTTAAAAATCAATTTACTAGAATATGTTAGCATATTTAAAAAATGGAAAGATAATCAAACAAATATTGGTATTTCAGAAGTAGTACCGTTTTTATATGAAACTTTATGTTCGACAATATATGAAGGTCCTACACTACAAGGAAAAACTAAACATGAAGAAGTAGAAAAAAATGAGCTGGTAGCCACAATTATTCAACTTCTTTTGAACTATTTTTATAATACAAAAAAATTTTTTTTATTTTTCGATGGTTTCGATGAAATTCTTCCACATTACAAAAATGAATTTATGAATTTGATAAAAGCTCTTAAACTAGCCAAACTCAATAAAATATGGGTAGCTACACGACCTTATAATATTGTAACTCTACTTGAATATGAATTAAATGTTTTCTGTTATTCTTTAACATCATTTTCTTATGATGATCAAATTCATTATTTAGAAAAATATTGGAAAAAAAATTTAAATCTTGGAGAAATTGATAAAAATCGTTTTGAAATTTTTACAAGTTATTTAATGCAAAAAATGGAAAGCAAAGATTTCTTATCATTTCCTTTACATATTTATTTAGTTGCAAAAGTATTTCAGAATTTATTTGAACAGTTTTATAATTCGGAAATGGAAATTTTATCAATTGAACAAGAGAAAATTCTTAATGAAAACTCCAATATATCAGCATTATATAAAAATTTTATTAAATTAAAATTTAATATACGTTTTGAAGAGAAATTAATTAGTGTAAATATTGATACACCAGAAATGCAAGAAATTATTGAAGAAAAATACACAAACTTTATTAACGAACATAGACAATTAGCACTTTTTGAGATATTTGATAAAGATTGGTTAAACAAAATACTACCATCTGAAGATATAAGTAAAACATTACAAATAATAGAAAATATTAAAGTAGGAAGTGAAAGAACAGGAATTGTTATAAATATTATTAATGAACAACCACGTTTTATACATCGAACATTTATTGAATATTTTGTTTCAAATTATTTTTGGAATAAATTTCAATTATTAGATATTAATGAAAGTGATAAATCAATTGATTATATTGAATCAACAATATTGCCATCTTTAATTAACACAGATGAAAGGAAAGTAACAAAATTTTTTCAATCTGAAATTAAAACAAACCTGCAAAATAATATTAATTTTAATAAAAGAGAAAAAAAATTGAATATTTTAGCAAAGCATATAATTGAAACTGCTTATACACATAAAACTTATAATCTATCAATTATGTATTTAGTAAAAATAGTAGAATTTTTAATATCACCGAAATATACAAATCATTTACAAATTATAGAAAATTTGGAAAATTTAACAAATTCACAAAAAGAGATATTAATTATGATATGTACTAGAATGGGATATGAAAAACTTCTCAAAATTTTATATGAAAATCTTAATGAAGAATACTTGAAAAATTCTTTGCAGAAAACTGAATGGTACAAAAGTGCATTATGGTTCGCTGCTGAAAATCGTAATATAAATATTTTAAAAGAATTATTAAAAAAACTAAATATAAATTGGAAAGATAGTACTAAAAAAAATTTTACTCAAAGTATATTCATAAAAAATCGCTCTAATATTCTTGAATATTCTTTAATGACAAATGAAATGCATATTAATTGCATTTATCAAAATGATTCTAACAATAATAAACATGTTTTAGCATTAGCAGAATCTCTGAAAAAGGGATATTCATCGGATATAATTAGACTCTTGATTGAAAAATCGAATATCGATTTAATTAATAAATTTATATGCTTAGATTTAGAAGCATTCTTTTATATTAATTTAGGTTTATATAATCAAAATGACGATAATCTAAAACTAGCTATTGAAAAAAATATTGATTTATCTGAATTAATAAATTTATTGTTTTTTGATTTCATTCACAAAAGTTTAGGAAATACTACTGAATGGTTTCAATATTTAGGTGACCCAACAAATATAGACGAAGAGCATTTATTTAGTAAAATTGAATTATTATTAAAATTCGGTATCGCATATAATAATAAAAATATAAAATATGAAAAAACAACTTTACAATATACTGAAATAATGTTTTATATAAATAAATTTTATAATGTTATATATAAATTATATAATAAAGGAGATAATAGTCCATATAAATTATTAAATGTTATTTTAAAATTAATAATTAATGTTTGTAACATTAATAATATTTCAAATACAATTAATTTTTATGAAATAAATTTTAGTCCTAATAAAATATCATTAATTTTTAATAACTATGGTGATATATCAATTGTGCCTGATTATGCAGCAGAATTAATTTTTAAATGTTATAAAGAAAATAATATTGATTTTGTAAATGAAATTTTAAATAGATTTCATTTTTATGTTAACAATATTGATCCAAAGGACACTAATAATTTAAGTAATATCGATCCAAAAGATATTGAATACAATAAATATCGACATTTTTTTAAATTTAAATATATTTTAAAAAATTATTCATATAGAGAAATGCTATATTTAATAGAAAAATGTTTTATTAAACAAAATTTAAATGAAAATCAATATTTCAATATATTTGTACGTAGATTACTTGCGCAAGTATTAGTATTAGTGGTTCAACAAAATTGTGATATTGGAAATGCTACAAATATTATTACTGAAGAAATAAAAAATTCAATAACTTTTATTGAAAGATTAAAAAATATTAAAAAATTAAAAAATAATTTTAATGAAGTATTTTTAATAAAAAATATTACATATGATGAAATAATTGATATACTTGACATAAAAAATATAAAAATAGATACGAATTTTGAAAATGATTTAAAAGAAAATGATTGTCTATTAAAAACGTTTGAATGTGAAGCATTTAAATTATTAAGTGATTTTTGTTCAAATATTTATTCAATAGGTGCTAAAAATACCATTAGTATTATAAAATGGAATCTTAAATTTTCTAATAATATATCAAATATTTTCAATTTATTAAATGAATTTAATAAAATTTATGATGATCTAATGAAATTTATAATAATTGAAAATGAAGAAAATGTAAAAATTACTTTAGAAAATACAAATAAAGAATATATTAAATCAATTATTAATAATCAAAATGATAAATATGGTACACCATTACACTATTCAGCTAGTAAAGGTATGGTTGAAATCACAAAAATATTATTAATATATGGTGCAAATCCAAATCATAGAATAAAAAAATCAAATTCAAATGAATTATTTTTAAATAATATTAATTTGATTAATAATGAAAATTATTATCTTAAAGGATATTTACCATTAGATTTTGCAATAGAAAATAATCATAATGATATTATTCAAATATTATTACCATATCAAAATAAAATCAATGTAATAGAATGTAATTGCTATAATGAAATAATTTCAGATGATAATTTTGTTTACAATATCCAAGATATGTTAAAATTTCTTCAAATAAATGATGAAGTTATAGTTAATAATACAGATACTAATGATAAAATATCTAATATAAATCAAAATTATTTTGCTTTTAATGATCCAAAAACGAAATTTTATTTAAATTTAGGTGAATTAATAACATATATTCCAATAAATGTCTTTGAACAACCAGGAAAATTATACGCTTCTAAAGCTTTTTTAAAACAAAAATAATATCCCAAATATATATTAAAGTACTTGACATAGCTATGTAAAATTATTTTAAGGTAATATTAAAAAATACATTATTTATGTATGTAGTATTTGTATTTAATAATAAACATAAAAATTTAAAATATAGCTTTAAAAATATATTTTGTTTTTTGTTTGTTGATCATATTATAATTACATACATATGTTATTGATCACATTATAAATATTTATTTATAATATAATTTTAAACAATTCTTTTAATTATAGACAGCTCCTGAAATACTTAAGTACAAATTTTATTATTGATGTTATTGTTAAGAGAAATTTTTCATAATTTGGTGGTTTCAAGATAAGCTCACCATTGGACAATAATCATTGGTGCTTAATATTTCAGTAAAATATGCTGTCAATAACCATGCATGAAAGCAGCAAGAAATGTTTTTATACGATCTAATGGAAGTGAATCCTACAAAATACTAAATTTAAAATAACATAAAATTTAACTAATATTATTATGTTAAGCAAATGTTATATGCAATTTCAAAAGACAACTTGTTGAGCTAAATAATTACTCCCTATCTTAGTTTAGCTTAGTTAGTTTGTTTTCATTTATTTATTTTTAAACATTAGTTACAATATAAAAATTATAATCAATGCAATATAGCACCAAGCTACCAAGGCTATCAGCTCTACTTTAGTTTTAAATAAATAATATAGCTAATAAAATCAATTTTTTTTTAAATACGTACCTACATATAATTTTACAAGTCCAAGCAACTTATGTACATATTTGAGTAACATCGCTTACAATTTTAATTTTCTTTTCTTCTCAATTCCTGCCACATACGACAAAAGGTCTGGGAAAGCAAAAAAAAAACTAAATTTTATTAATTTAATAATAAAATTTCAAAAGAAGAAGATACAAAGTTATTCGCACTTAAATAGAATATTCTTTGACAAGTCAAAGTCATTCAAAACATACTTTTTAATCTTTTTGCTTAAATATGCTGCAAAAAATAGATTTTTCAATTCAAAAAAAATATTTTTGTTGCCAATATCATTCACAATATACTTCCAGAACATAATTTTATATACACGTAATATTTAAAAGAATATTTTTGAACGTAATATTTGTAACCGTTAAAATATCGTAAACGATATTATTTTGACAAAAAACAATATGGCAATACTATTGACATTTTACGTGAAATGTCTTTTAAGTAAAATGTCAAAATACTGAAAACAAGTATAAAGGTCAGTTAAACGTCAAAAATTCAAGTAGGCAAAGAATAGCTTGTTTTTTTCCTTTCGTTGTAAAATGCTCACAATTTTGTTTTTAGTTTAATTTAAAGCTTCTAATCGTGTGGAATAATATTTAATGGAAAGAAAAGAAAATAAAAGATAATTTTGATTGCCATTAATTTATTTTCAAGAATTCAAAATTTTTAGTAAAAAATATCATTTGCAATTAAAAATATTTTGTAAATTTTCAATTAAAATTAAAGGAACTGCGCCAAAAAATTATTCAAACATAATTATTAAATTTTAAATAAAAACATTTTAGAATAATAAAATAAAAAACTACATAGCTACATATTACATATTTTATGTATGTGGAATTTTGTTATATTAAAAAGTGAAAACCTCATTTAAGTACATTGATCTAAGTAATTACATAGAAAATAAACAAAAAAGAAAAAAACCAGCCCCCAAAGTATATAAAACAAAAATAAAAATAAACTTTGTATGTAACTTTATATATGCATAAATTTATGTGTATGTGCCTAAAATTATCAACTTGTTTTGGAAAATAAAAACAAGAATAATATAAACATTAAAAATTTACAAAAAATTTAATGAAAGGAATTTTTAATTGCTACTAAAATATATTTAATTATATTCATTAACTAACTAGAAAGACAAGTAAAAAAAAAAATTGAAGAGTGGAAAAATGGATGTCTGCGGAATATTTTACGGTGATTCTAACATGACATACGGTTCAATGCGAAGTGGTTTATATCGGGATTATGAACAATTTCCATATGGAACTTTGGAGAATACAAAAACTTTTCCGTTCAAGGATTCTTATAGTAAAGTTAAAGGTACATACTTAAAAAAATTCATACATTTTAAGCACTACTTATTTAACATTAATTTCATTTTAGAATTAAATATTAGTATACCAGATATTTTGCAGAATTAATATTTTTTTTATTACAACTTTTCAAATCTTTTTTGTTTTTACAACATTACCAAATAAAATCTTGAAAAGTGTACATATATAGAATTTCCACGTAACAAAAGTTAATATTCACGTAGATTATTTTTACACTTATACATATTGATAAATAAAAGTAAAAAACAAAGTGCCTTTAAGTAGGTAGGTATATCTGCTCACTCTAATTCTCGTACATCCATGTACAATGTATCTAAGTATAAGTGGTAATAAACATAAAGATTTACCTACCCAAATATCAATCTGCCTACATGCATTTTTGTTTTTGAACTCTTTTGTATATCTTGACCATATTACCATGGCAAAAACAGTAAATAATGTAATATAATATAGGTATGTGTGTGCATACCTATATATCTATTTACATTTTATTTTGTATATGTATGTAATTTCAAATTAATGAACCAATTTTTTTAGGAGGTTGAAATGTAAACAAAAAAGTTGTAAACAAAAATATTTATCTTTTAAATTAAAAAACAAAAATAATGAACATGACAAAATTAAAAAAACATTTCTACAAAATTCTAAAATATCTTTGTTCATTCACAAAATATTCATAACTTATAAATAAATATTATTTTTATAGTATGTAAACTTATCTATGTGGCACATATTTACATATATGTACTTATATAAATATACCTAGGTATTTATCACATTTAAAATTGAAATGCGTTGCATTTAATATTAAAGATAAATTTATAAAATTGAAACAGTAAAAAAAAGCTAAGTACATTGTATTTAATAAATGAATCAGACAGACAATAATGAGTTCAAACAAAAAAGGTGTGTTATTTTCGCGATATATTTATGAATTCATTCTGCGACTTAATTAATATAAAATCATTTATATGTATGTAAGTACTTGAGTAGGTATTAGCAACAAAGGTATTTACATGTCCATTCTAAAAAAAATATCTCAAGTAAAAAAAATTTTAAAACGCAATTAAATTATAGTTATTTTTTAGTTAATTAATTCGTTGTGATCGGGTACATATTTTCCACCTTGATTAATAAAAAATTTACGCTTTATGAAATGGTGGAGTACTGCAATATTTAAATTACTTATATAAAAAAAGTTTTAATAGTTATTTGGTTAATGCTAAAATTGGATATTTTCGATAATAAATTTTAATTGAATCTTAATTTAGAAACTAAAATTAACAGTATTTTAAGGAAATAAGGTAAAGACCAAAATATTCGACGCAGAAAATTACTCATAAATGATGATATAGTAATTGAGTCACATAATTTTGTATAAGGATTTTTTTTATTACTTACATATATTAAGCAAACTACGTTATTAATAATATAAAGACTTCTCTTCTATAAGGGTTTGAGATCTTTCTTGGTTAATTGGCCTATAAAATTTTCAATAAATTTCTCTTTTAATTTAATAATATTTTTAGTTTCTTCTTAACGGTAATATCAATTTTTAATCCGAAAGATTATTTATTAATTGGTAGTAATTTTTGAATGTCCCTACCATAAGTAATCTTTTCCGAAATATAAAATTCTTTATTTGATTAAAGCTTTGAAAAATCAAAATGCAATGAATAAATTTATATAATAAATTGAAAAATAAAGCAAAAAAAAATATTTATTAATCTAAAAAATAAATAAATAAACCACAAGCGAAGGTAAATATGCATATATAATACATATGTACATATGCGTGTATATTTTTATATATGTATGTATAGAAAATTAAAAGCATAATATTGCGATATCTAAAAATAAACCACACGTTATTAACTTTTTTTTGTATGTAAATTATCATATATATGTACGTATATATATATATATATAATTTCTAATATGATCATACCTATAAAGATCTTGAGTGTTTTGTTTACTACTTGAATAATTTGCGCTTAGTATTAAAAATATCAGTAATAAGTTATCATTTTTCTTTTTTATTTAAAATCAAATTAATCCCAATGTATATTTTGCATACAAATATATACCTTATTTTATACTTTATACTTAAGTGTACAATAAAAATTATAAATACTTGATAATAATGTAAAGCGGGTGATTTTTTCCCAATCTAGTTTTTCATATTTTTTATATTCTTGACAACTTATTGTTGAAATAAGTTGACGGTTTGATTTTTCGCTTAACCAATGGAAGACAAATAATATTTATTACATTAATATTTATTATAATATAAATTATTGAATTATTTAACTACATAACTAAAAATTATTGAACATTTGCTAAGCAACCATCAAATGTTTTGATTTGGTGACCACCGAAATTATGTGATTTAATCATTCTACATTTCTTTCTTTGAGAATTTAACGTATTCTTCTGCATATTCATACGGTATCGTAAACTTTTAGAAGCAATTCAACTAAATTCTGATAAAATTTATTTCGAAATTTATTATCGTATTTCGGATGTACCATTTAAAATGGAATCGTGTCCAGCTTTTACATAAAATTTCATTTAAAAAATGAATGGCAATTAACCGATTGATTGAGTCGAATAAAAATTAAATGAGAATTTGCATTTTTTTAAATTTAAAAGCCATATGCTTAAAAAAAAATCACCTATTACAACTTGTTTGTACATATTTGATATTCAAAACGTGCTTTGAATTCAAAATGAATTTTATATTATAGTAATATACCTGTATTGGACTGCGAATTTAAATATTATTTTTGCTGTTTATAAAATTATACATAAAAATAATAATATCAAAGTATAAAAGTATTATATGTATACATACTAGGTAAAAGCAATAAAATAATTATAAGTTTAAGAGTTGTTTAAATTTTTTTGCTTTTATCTAGCTCAGAAATTTTAATCAAATATTTTAATCTCTTGTTTTTGAAGGTTCGGTTTTTTAAAAAATTATTTTTTATTTCAACATAATTTCCACATAACAACTTAATAATATTTTTCGTAAATAAATATGTAAATATTTTGCTATTTTATTTCGACTATGAAAAAAAATAAAAATATTTTGGGTGCAATTCATAATTTTTTTTGTCCCATTTAAGGTGAAAAGACTTCTGATAGCAACGAATAAAACTTGGAGAATACATACTTAAATTAAAATAGTTGTTAATGACTGAAATGCTCATAAGTAGGAAATATAAAATTAATTAAAAAAATAATTTATAATAATTTTAAACCCTTTTCATTTAGATATAAGTATGTACATGTATGTAGTACCCTTGCATACAAATAGCAATAATATTTGATTACTTAATTATTATTTAAATATTATTTTATGAAAACGTAAATAATATATAAATATATAATTAAATTTACAATTCTAAACATTTTATATTTTTATAAAATAAACAAAAATTAAGTTATTATAGATTGAAATAATCATATAGAAAAAATATGAAACATGTATACTTGTTAAAATTTTTAAGTATGCAGATGAGAACCTGACCTTTGTAATCATAGTAAGTACGTTTAACATTTGTTAATTGATTACCATATCAACTATAAATTATTATTATGCTTATATTTTTTATAATAATAAATGTGATTATACTGTTAATTACACAGTTTTAATCAGATGTTTATTTATTAAACTTTATTCTTTTGATTAAGTATTTAAAATAAATAAAGATTGTATAATTTTCTTTTTTAAAAAAAAAAGGCATAATTTAAAAATTTTATGATTATTATTGATTATCGGACAAAGTTTGGAATGCGACAATCAAATTTATCTTAAGTAATTATAATTAATGGAAAGTTCGGCCGTTTACAAAACTTAATGTAAAAATATGAATTAGCAGCGCTGAAATAAACTAAATCAAAATAAATTCTTTATAAAATAAAAAAATAAATAAGATCAAAAATATAATTTTGTTGATATTTTTAAGCTTATTTTGCACTTTTATTAAATATTTTCTTAAATATACTATTTATAACTTTACACAAGGTTATTTATTATTCTGTAAGAAAAATATTTTGTATTATAACATTCAGACCTACATACATATATATATTAACATATTAACATTGAAATATAAAAATTTTAAATTTTTATCAAAAAAAAAACAGAAACTATTTTTGAACAAAACCACCAAATTAATTCGGTGATTTATAAGGTGAGACGCATAGAAATCAAAAATGAATTCGTGAATGATTACAAAAAAGTAAAATTTCAATTTTAGTTTACATTTTTATTTTATATAAAAGTTATCAAACAATATTTACACACAAAAATAAAGTAAATAAGACTATGTGGCTTTTTTATTATTGCTTAATTTTATATATGTGTGTACAACACGCGTTTGATAATCGAAAAAGAAATGAAAATAAGCAGCAGTCTCTTGTTGTATTTTCAATATTAAAATAAAAGCAAGAATAATAAAATGTTAAAATGAATACGTGAATTTTCGCACATAAACAAAAAATTAAAGAAAATATGAGCATACAAACAAAATTTTCTATATTTATGTAGGTTATAATATTGAATGAATAAAAATATAAGGAAAGAGCGTGCGTATAGTGTAGTAAATTTTTAAATTTAGTTTTATATTAATAGCATATGGTTATATTTATAATTTTCTGGTTTCAAAAGGAAATAAAGTTACCAGGCATGTTGAACTCAGTAAAAATTAATAAAGTATTATTATTAAAAAATTATATAGAAATTTCTGTTAATAAATTTAAAAATGGTAGACTCAGCTTTTTATAACAACTGTTTAATAGCAAAAATAACTTTTGTGCAGGCGAAGAAATAGAATTAATTACAACATTAAAATACAATTTAAAAATAATATATTAAAATTGTTTGAATAATACATAAAATTTTAAAGTATTCGTGAGAAAAAGGGAACGACATGCAGTACGACCAGATAATTGCAGCCTAAGCTACATAGATCTACATCTCTCCCTCGGTGAGATATCGGGACTTTGACCGGGGACCCGACTAACTGGGTTATAACTATAAACATACATTGTCTGATTGGCGAACATGGTAAGAGGATGTTTCGCTAACGATATCTGCGGGAGTGACGAGATGAAGGACGAGTTCAGTTTTGACAAGGGATACTTTGAATCGCATTTCTTTTTACGAGCATCTGGCGAATGTTAATGCCCCGGATCTAATCCGGTTTAATAAGGATTCGGGCTGGTTCAAGTGAGGTTAGGGATATAGATATCCAGAGCCTGTGTGGGCTTAATGTAGCCTTTGGTAGCTGTGTAAGCCTAACCTGACATAAATAAAAGTATTGAATTTTACTTTATTCTGAGAACAAAGAAATGGTAGTATAATATAAATTTTAAATCATATAACAAATTTAAAATGATACTTAAAGGAGAATATCACAAAGTACATATAAATGTGCTTCTTCATAAAAATAAATTTGAGGAACTAAGTCCAAAATTGATTCTATATCACTTTCAAAAAAAAAAAATTTAGATAAAAATTCATTTCGAAAGTTTATCATAATTTCTTTGTTTTTCATTAAATAATTTAGTAAAGTTCATTAAAACTTTAAAATTTCAATGTATATAAGTTTATTCCTATATAGTTTAATCTTAATCATTTCGTATAATCAAATTATAGTATAATCAAAATCGGATATAATAAAGTTTTGTGCACACTTTTGAAACTTAAATTCAAATACATACATAAACAAAATAATTATATAAATATTTCTTATTGCATACATGTGTGTTTTAAGATTTTCTTTCTACTTGTCGGATTAAATTCAATTTTTAACCAAAAAGTAAATTATAAAAAAATTTATTGTAAACAAATTTAAAATAAAAAAATAAATACAATTTGTCTGGATTTTTACGCAAATTGCTTGAGCATAACTAAGTATATATTTGCAAATAAATTGAATAAGTAATTTAAGCAATTAGTTATTATTTTAAATAAATATTAAAATATTAATTACGAATTGATTAGAATATAATTTATTATTTACGTAAGTAGTCTTACTTTTCTATTGATAATTATTAAAATCTTCAATAAGAAATATTATTTAATTAATTAAAATTCGAATGTAAAATGAAAATTCAATAAATTTAAAAAATGAGGAATCGGTAAATTTCAAAAATTAGAAAGAGAGCTTATAAATACCTCTACACAATCAGGAAGACTTATTTAATTTCCCGGAATTATAAATATATTCATACATTAAATTGATAAGTATCTCGAACTATTGTATAAGGCAACAAATTCAAAGTATTCTTAAAATCAAGGTCTAAATTATTTTTAAACATATCTGCAAACCCTTTAATTAAATTACAAGTATACACGAGTAAAAAAACGTTTTCGTTCCGTATATTTACCTAATACTCGTAATTATTTCTTTGTTTGTCAAATATTTTTTTTTAATTAAATATTAAACAATTATATACTTTCACAATAAAGAATGTTTTTTTTTTTTTTTTGAGTATTCAAACCTTCAAGTTTTATCTTATCTTTCGTTTTCTATTCATAATTTAAACAATTTTGAATTCAATTTAAGTGTCCTTTATCAAAATAATAATTGATTGAATTGTTTGAAAAATTCTAAAATTTTTGACGTAATTCTATGAATTTTATTATTTTTATAATTTCTTCGGAAAAGTATGTATATAGGAAATCTAGTTTTTTCTAAGTCTTTCTAAATCGGTATAAACTTAAGAAATCGTAAATTTAATTCGTATTACTTAAATATAATAATAATAATAATAATAAAATAATTTTATTGTTTTGATATTTTTATCGGAATACCTTGTGCCAAAATTAATTGATGAGGTGATCATATAGTGAATCATAAAGGTTTTGTAATTAAGCCCAATTATATATTTACTTGAATAAGGAACGTTCATTATAAGCACTTTTCTAACAAAAAATTTTGAAAAGAGGTGCTTATTAGTTTAACTCTGCCCGTGTCAGACACACAACTATTACAAATTCTACTACGTTTAAGGCAGAATGCTAAAGGCAAACGCAGATTGGTATCCAAACACTTCTTCTATTGTAGTATAGTTGAGTAATGGTTTGAAATGACAAAGTGGCCGCTATTCAATTCAATTAAAATTTAATTAATGTTAATTAATTTGGTTATCATCCAATTTTGAACTCTTAAAAGTGCTTCTTTGCAAACCGATCAATGGTTTATTTTAGCATTTTTTAAACTATCTACTTAATTATTGTGTAAATTATAACTTTTTATAATTACAACTTTTATAATTTAAATTGGACTGAAATAATTATTATTGTTTTATTACTATAATTAATGTACGAAATTTCCTTTATTACAATTTAAAAATTGAATAAAGAAAAATATTTTTTTTTATTGTTATATTTTAGAATATAATAAAGTTATAGTGCTAATTTATTTAAGGTTATAGTTGCCAGACACATTTTTTCTTTGCTAATTCTCTCTAATTTTTCCTTTTTCTTTTATGATTATTTAGTATATGAAAGGCTATATAATAATTATTAAAAATAATATTTTAGCTTATATAAAAGTTAATGAACAGAAGATAAGATAAGCGGATTATAAACTTAATATTAGAATTAACTTTAAACTAAAATCTAAATTTAATCAGTAAACATTATAAAATTTATATTTTGTTTCTTATTATTTATGACCTACACAATATCATTAAAGTTTTAACCTGCTCTATTAAATAAAAAAAAAAATATAATTAAAATAAATTTTAAATTTTTTTAAATATTTTCTATATAAAAAAATTGTTTTAAACTGATTACAGAATTAAATTAGAAGCATTAGTATCTACATATAGTTGGACAAGGAAATGAATCTTAGACAGCTATAGTTTATGCTTATATATACCCTTAATGATTTCCTCCATAAGTCATTCTATAAGTAGTTCAAAATTTTTGACTCCTTTCTAAAGTCATATTAAAATACATATTTTGGGCATAATAAATAATAAGCATCTAAAATTAAAATATAGTTAGTTAATTAATATGGTCGGTGGTTCGACCAGCCTACCCCAATTGGCACAAATGTTGCGTTTTTCTATTACGACCCTGTGACTGTCAGGCCTATGCTACCCAATTATTTTGAGAAATGTGTCTAAATCCCCGATGGAATCCCCAACGTCAATCTACGATACTTCGTTCAAGCACGTCATGTTTACTTCGCTTAACTAATTTATTACTAGTAAAGTGATTACAGATTATGTATATATGCACATAATTACATGTTCAAACATTATAAAAATTATATTACCTAATTCTGTTATAATCATATAATTATATGGAGAATGTAATGTAATATACAATCACAATATCAAATATAATTTAAATAAATAAAAGTTTTGATTGAAATCTATACCATGTGATAACACTCTAATATTAAAATATTGAATGAATAAATTATAATGTATAGGTAATGTGATATTATTATGTATGCATATATATACTTGAGTATTAATATATATACCTAATACCGCGAGTAATACACAATTTACAAATTGAAAAAAAGCAGAAACTTTTGTATAACCTTCAGATCACAAAACTACATAAGATACATACATAACAAAGAAAATATTGCTACTCTTTATATGCATATAAACACGTAAAAAACTGGTTAATATTTCACAATAACAAAAAATCAAGAAAAACACAAAAAATATATGATTGCAACATTGAATTACAACATTAATTTCATACATTTTGTTGTAGATTGGCGTTGTTATTTTATCCGCACGCGTATTTATATAAAAATATATTTATACAAGTGTATAATAAGTGGAGGGATATATGCTATAAGTCTATTATAACTTTGTGTTCCATTTATAATACTGAAATAATAATTTTTAACTTTACATGTTCAAAGACATGCGGCGAGTAGAAGACAGTAAATTAAATTTGTTTTCTTTCTAATCTAATATACTTAATTATGTACATACAAATTTTGTATGTCCATTCAAATATACAGTCCATTTACCATTGTAAATTAAGTTCGTATCATGAATTCCGTTCGTAAATGTTTAAAATTTTATATCTTAAATATAAAGTAAATTTCTTAAGTATATGCAATGGGAAATAACCATGAACATATTTAGTGATATTAAATCTAATAGCTGTTAGATCTGTAACCATATGTTTTATGAATCATCTCAATAACTTCGATTGATCAACTTTCCAGAATGTTCGATGTATCTTAAAATTGGACATGGGAATTGTAACCGCTTCTCGTTTCATGTGTGATATCTTATTTATTATAGGAAACTAATATACATTAAAAAAAAAACTGCCACATTCATAATATTAAATTCAATTATATTTATTTGTAAATTATATATACATTATATTTATTTACACATATAAGTATATAGGTATATATACAAACAAATTGTATAGTTGTTTACCTTTTAGCTTTTTGTTTACTCTTTTTTTTTTTTAGTTTAAATTTAGTTTATAATATCCGTAATAAAACTGTTTAACAAATATTTTTAAATCAAAACAAATTTTCGCGCAAATTATCAAATTTATTATAATAATATATGATAATAACATACCTAGGAGTTATTTAATATAAGTATATAATATAAAAAAATTAATTCTACATGTGCACGTATATTTTATATAATTCATTATTTTTAAAAATACATATTTGAAAAGAAACATTAAGTTAGAATAAAATTTTGTATTATTGTCACGTGTTTTAATTTAAATTTCGCTCGGTTACTGTACAATTAGATAAAGGTCGCCCAATTCAATAATTTATCCCCTTTAAATATTCCTGCTATTGAACTATTCGTTTATGCTCATATAATTTAATAAAATTTTGTTGCCCATTATTTAAAACCCTAAAATTCTTATCTAATAATTTGTGTCATGCTAGCTGCGGTACAACCTAATCATAATTTAATTTATATGTATACTTATACAATTCATTTGCTTAGTAAATCCAGAAACTTAATTCTATGATGCTCAACAACAAAATGATTTTTTTAGGGGTTTGAGAAGGTCATATGTATATACACAAATAGGTAAATTTTTTTTTTCTAAATTTTATTCTAGAATGTTTACATTTAGTTTACTTACGTATAAACTAACAAGGCTTTTTCTTATTTAAAAAATTTTAAGGTTAAATATTTTAGTCATATTATTAATGTACATATAGTATGTATATACTTAATGCTTTTATCTTAATTTATTAATTTTATGAAAATTCGTTAAATAAATTCTATTATACTTATTGTACCAAGTATACATAAAAGTAAAATTCTAAAATTTTTAACCTTAGACAATAATTTTCTTTTATTCATAAAAAAAAGTCTCTATATGTAAATAGTTATTCTGTAAGAGAAGGGTACCCCGCCCAGCCAATTGTCTCTTTAAATAGTGTGAATAAGTTGATTTTCAATTTTTAATACCTCAAAATTATTCATATATGACATGCAAGAAAGAAAAATATGACATAAAATATGACATAATCCAAGAAAAATTTGTAATTTTACTGTAAAAGCTTTTAATTTAAGAAAAAATTGTGAAAATTAGTGAACTAATGCAAATTAAGAATATCAAAAAAATTACGATAAAGTATACCGCGATTACGCGACATTTAGAAAAACAGCTTTCTTTCTATTTCTTTTTTGCAGTAAATAGATAAAAAACAAATTTAAATATAAATAAAATATATATTTGTTTATTCAAGTAGATAAATATAATATAAAATAATCTACCCTAATTTGTAATTTAAATTATTTTAAAGCTGTACTCATATATAGGATAGGAATTTGAAGCGGATGTATGTGATATTTGAATATGAAAAAATTTTCCATTTAATTTCCTTTAGTAACTAAATGTGTACCTTAAAGGCAAGCACTTATATATATACATAATTAGTAATTTTATATACAACACAATAATTTGATAGCTTCTTCATAAAATTTTATACATATATGCCATTTATGCTAATATAAATAAAGTATTAAGACAAGGAGAAATTATAATTTGATAATTAAAAATTTTAAAATTTTCAATAATTGAAAAATTATTTTCTTTTCTAAATTACAATCTAATAAGTTTTATAAATACATATATAGCCGATAAATAAGAAAATAATCCATAATTATGTAAGTAATTTAAATAAATAACTACGTAGACCTATATACAATATTCATAGCAAATAGGTAAATTACTTGTTTTTTAATTTGTAATTATTATTCATTTTTGTGTTTGTCTAATAAGAAATTGAATATAATTTATGTATATCTTAATAAATAACTATTATTATTATTATTAAATAATATAATTCTATTGATTGGAAAAACCTTAATAATATCAATTTCAATTGAAAAACAAAATAAAATTTATGACTATTTATGTAATAAAAGATTTGATATGTACAGGGTTTTAGAATATGAAATACATCCCTAAGTTCTACAAAACTTGCAGTTAGGCCTTTATTACTGAATTTTGATTCTGAGTTGAAATAATAAAATATCATAAAATTCTTGATAAAAATCTACAAATCAGTTTGTTAATTATGCAAGTTTAGCACACCTTAGAGTGGTCATTTTTCTATTGCCCCAAAATTTTTTGAAATCGACAGCTTCTACGCACATATTGTGCGATATTTATAGCAATAGATAGCAAGTAATAAGAATCGTAATTAATTTGTACTAACCGTCTATTAAAATTTTAATAATAGCAATGATTTTAAATAATAATAGGTTCGAGACTACCGTTATTTGGACACACTTGTACTAACTATATACAATAGAGGTGTAAATTATAGTTGAAAAGTGTTATATAGTTGTTATATAATTTATTTTGTATGTTAATTAACAGTTCTCATGCTTACATTTAAGAATTTCTAGAAAAAAAATTAAATTATTTAGAAAATAAATTTTATATTTTTGTATTTACATTGATGCAAGATGATTCAATAATAAGTACTATAGTAAAGTCTTGCCTTAAAGACCTTAATGATCTCTTTGAAGAAAAATTTACTCGCAGTTCATATCTTTTGTTAACCGGATGATAATAGCAAGTAAAACTCTACCAAATTTTTTTAAAGTTTCAAAAATTATGGAAACTTGGCACCCATATATAGTTAGGCATAAAAAATTTTTCTATTTTTAATTTTCTAACTAAACTATATGGTATAAATAATATTATACTCATTACCGAACCATCCTACATTTGTACATTTACATGAATTACAAAATTTTTAATAAAATATTACATTGTAACATGTTTGTCACGTCTTTGAATGATCTATGATATACAATTTAACTCGCATAATATAAGAAACTAGTTTTTAAATTAAAAATTCATTTCCGAAGGGCATATTTTACTTTTCCGAAGGGCAATAGACTTGTATCTGTTTACGCACTAAACAAAATACTGTTGAACTCATTTTTGCTTTTTTAAATTAAAAATATCAAATTATATTTGAATATCAAACCTGAATAATATAAAATGGAAACACATTTAAGTACGCATTGCATTAAATAGAAACATATTCATTTAAATGCGCAATTAAAATTCAAAAATATTAAATTACGTATTTAAAAAAAATTTAAATAATAATTAAAATTTTTCGAATCAGTTTTTCTACTATATGTTCCACTGTACACCTGCAACGAAATATAAGTATCTTATATTAAATAAGTGCCCACAAAACCGAATATACCACATTAGATGTGATTTAATTTCGCTGGTTTTAATTGTTAATTTGTTCTTAATATTATGTTTTATTTTATCATGTTTGTACATACATGAAAAAATAAATGTTGCAGGGGTTAATATGTATAATTACAATTTTTAAAATAGTATATTGTAAATTAGATCCCATAAAAAGTTATAGACATCTAGAGTTGTTGAGAATTTGTGGCAAACACATGAATTGCAGTATTAAAAATATTATAATACAAAATTCAAGGTTAGTTTAAAATTAAAAACTATGTTAATTGGTGCTCTAATAATTTTCATAATGTTCCTAACTATTCTGTAAATTTATTATTCAAACACTCAACTTATTCGTACACACTTTTTATTAAAATCTCTTTTATTCTAGAAAAATTTTATTTAATATGCTAAATTTTTAATTAGAAAAAAAAAAATAATAAAATTTTTTCAAATATAGATAAAGCTTTTTTTTGTTTTATGGAATAATAAAATCAAAAATAGCGACACACAACCATAATTATTTTAAAAAATTATCAAAAAATTTTTTTCATTTATAAATAGGTACATGTGAACTTTAGAAAATATAACAAGTTGTTATTCAAATCAAGTACATTGTATTTGAAGCAAATAAAATTTAATTCGAAAAAGTTGCAAACAAAAAGATTCTTCTCAAATTGTTCAGTTCTAATTTTGAACTATAGAATTGCACTGTGTATATTTTAAAAGCTACAGCTGCAAGTAAACATTTCTGAAATTTCACGCAACAATGCATTTTTAATTCTCTAACTGCGTTTGCTTAATAATTATGAAACAAACGATAAATTTTTGAAGTTGTCAATCAATGCAAAAAGGTTTTCTTAGTTTTAAAAATGTGGACTCATGCTGTGTTTTCAGAAGAACCTGAATAAACGATGATATTTTGCAATAATTATTTGTAAAAAGTAGACTAATGCAGGGTCTTAATTGTTAATTTAAATTAACTTTAATTAAGTATTTAATGCTAATTTCATTTTTTATTCTTATTAATTTTCTGAAAGTAAAAAAATTCTACAAACACTTAAAATGCATTTTTATTTTCTTGTATAATTTCCATTTGAAATGTATTCAAAAAATTTACAATTCAAATTATTTAAGGTTTAAAAACTAGAAATATATTACAATTAAATAAAACTTTAAATAATTTCTCTGATAATTGTTTTATTTTTTAAACTAAAAGGTGAGAAATTGCACCTAACTATTAATTAATAATAATTAATTCTAAAAATGTGCTTAAAGCTTAAATAAATTAAAAAAATTTAAAGACTGCTCTATAGTATTTACTAATTTAAAATTCATGCATAAAATTTAGATAAAACTAGAATTTAATAGATTTTTAAATTTAATAGAAATTTTATTTTTATAGGAATAGGTATAATGAATTAAAATCAAATTTTTAATTAGGTTTATTAGATATATTTAAGTATTGGATATTTCGTATGTCTCCAAAATAATAGTATAAAATATTATTTGAGTTCCATTTACGTGTTCAAACTACTTATGAGTAGCTAAAATTGTGCCTACAACTACATATAATACCTCGAACAAATGCGTAGATAATTTTTGCAGTTATGTTGGTTTTTTCCGTTAGGTAGAAATAGTATTTTTCATTTACAGCAGATGGATCGTTTGTTTTTGGAGCTATTTTGGCATTTAATTATAATATTTGAAATGTGCGTTTTTTCAATAAATTGGTATTTGAACACTCAAAAACGAAAGCTATTTGGAAAAAAAAATTGTTATGCCAAAAAGAAATTAACGTTATGTAGTATTACTCATATACCGAAAGAGACTGTTCCATTTACAAACTACGCATATATTGGAACGCAAATATTACTTATGGTTTTCAGATTCATTTTGCAAAGCATAAGTGTAGATTATCAATTATTTTAATTTTTTTTTTAAGAAAGAAAATAGCTATTTTTGAAATTAGAATAATAATATAATTAAAAATTGTTGATAAATTCATGTTCTTGTATTTCCTTCCCAACATTCTATATGTATATGTATATGTATTATTAAATTATATTTGATTTTTTTCCTTATAGTATTCAGCACAAAAAATACTAAACAGTTCAAGAGTATTCAAATAATCATCAAATAATTTTCAAAACTGATTTTTTTTCCAAATATTTGATTTTATTTCTATAATAAAACGCTAAAAATTTATTGATATCGTAAATATATTCGAAAATTTTCTATAGAATTCGATAAACATTAATTTTTTTTTTCTAGTTTTTGATATCCAAATATTGAAAGTGCTTAGTTTAAATTTAAAAATTCAAATAAATAAATTTATGTACATAATAATTATACATGTATATATATATGTACATATATGATAATACTTATAATACAGTTACATATTTATATTTGTGATACGAATGTGTGCTAAATCTTTTAATATATTTTTTGATTAAAAAACGATTATTCGAATTGCCAGATAATCGAGATTTATGAATTCAACCTACAACAAAATCGATGACATTAAATTTGCTTGCAATGTTTTTACAATATTACATATTCTATATTATAATCTATATCTTATGACTGTCAAATATATATAGATACATAGAAAAGTATGTAGTTAAGAAGAAAATATAAATATACGCATACACCTTTTGAGATAGCAAAACATTTTAATGAGAGAATAAACTAGTTTCATAAACAATAGTACTTACCCCTATTTAATAGTATTTTTATAAAAAAACAGTATTGCATTTATAGACTACCAACACTACTCCGAAGTAGTGTTGATTTGAAGTGTTGTAACCATTAAAAAGAAACTCAAACAATAATTATTGTAAAATTACAAGAAATTAAAAAATAATGTTTTTCCGTATTAGTAGCGTAATTGGATCTACTCTCTTTTAATGGCTTAATATATATATATAATATTACATGTATTTATTACTATAAATAATTATATGATGACTTACCAAACAGAAAATCTTCCATTCAAAAATTAATCTTTCCACAAGCGGAAATTATCACTTTATTTGTACATTTAAAAGTATTCACATTACTTAAACATCAAAAATTCTCACTTAAGCATGGAATTTTTCCAAAAATGGCAATGATGATTACGAAGAAGTATACCTATATTTTCATTTGCAAGTACATACGCGTATATAAAGTCATAAATTTTTTTAGATTATTAGCTAAAAAAATAAAAAAATTTAAACAACATGAGTAATAATGTTAATCACATAATAAATTTTTATCACATTTTGTAGTTTAAGTCACTTACGTATACACCCATAAATGGATACATGTTCATTATAACATAGTTTCCACTTTGATGTACTTTGTATGTATGTACTTTAATTAAATTTAATTTTTTAATCTTCCACATATTATCAGAAAAAATCAAATTAATTTTCAAAACAAAATTTTGGACGGTTTTATCTTATTTTATTGGATAACTACATTACTTATACTCAAATGGATAAAATAGAAGAAATCAAAAATTTAATATGTGATCAAAATTTGAATAATAAAAGGGTTTTCCCCGCAAAAATTAAAATACGATTGCAATTTTAATGACTCTTGCAGTTATACTTCAAAAATGCTATAATTGACACAAAGAGCTCTTAAATTTTATCGTAAATATTGCTTATTAACAAAAAAGTAAAACAAAAGATTGTCAAACACTCAAACTACATGATAATTAGTATCCAACGGTCAACTATAATTTATATATATATATAACTAAATATTAATTTAAACATAAAAGAATTATAAAATTTTATTTTTTTAATCAATTCCAATTCTACACAATATCAATGATCGTATGCAAAATCTTAAAATTTTTTTTAAATCAAATAAGAAAATTTTTTATACATTTTACATGTTTAAAGCTATATTGTATATTTGGCAACCTTAAAATAATTTAAAAATGTATTCATTAATGGATTATGGAAATAAAAGTCTTTTTAAGTAAATTTTAAATTTAATTTTTCTGAATTTTTATTGTACAAGTTTTTAAAATATACAATGAAGTCATCTAGCTCTAGCTTTCTATAATTTTGTCTATAAAATGTATATAGAATTAAAATGCCTCCTAAATTAAAATTATTGAAGTAAAGATTTGAGTTAGCAAATTCTCAATTAAATAATTTAGCACAATAATGAATGATTTGAATTAAAATTTAAATGAAAATTAAATTCAAAAACTTTTTTTACTAAACAAAACCTTTACCTTATAAATTCTTAATATTTTAAATTTTCAACTAATTTTAATCATTTTATATTTATTTTAGAAAAATGTGAAATGGTTAAAACACAAAAGAATGGAAAACAAGTTTGTCCTTTTTGTAAGGAGCATAAAAAACGTCCCCTGATTTCTTATTTACGAAGAAGAGATATCCAAAAGAATCAAGAAAAAATTTGCGAGGAAGAAGAAGAAGAAGAAGAAGGAGTAGAAGAAAATATTAATGATGAACAACAAGTGAACAATATAATTAAACATTGTACAAGAGAAAACAGGAAACATAATCATTCTCATGAATTACCAACAGTATCAGAATCAAATGACAAAACAAAATTATAACTTTAAATTAAGATTGAAATAAAAAACAAAAAAAAAATTATTAAAATTATTATAATTTTATATAATAATTTTAAGGTTGTATAAACAGCGAAATGATCAAAACTAAAAAATTAATATGTACACATAAAATTTGTAATATTAAAAAAAAAGAAAAATAATAGTACTCCGATAATTGAAAAAAAAAATATAATTATTTTTACCCTCTTATTGCGAAATTTAAGATTTTATATTATTTAAAATAAACTACATTATTTAATGTAAATTCAATTACTTTTATAATATCAAAATTTATTAATTAAATTAAAAAACAAAATTTGGTAATAACACAATAAAAAAATATATAATTTTTTTTTTGTTCTAAAATGACTGAAATTTTCTAAAATATAAAAAAATTATCTGTTTTTCTATACAATAATAAAAAATTTTTCTATTGTTTATTAATTTTTATATAATATTTTACACTTTTCATACAAAATAGAATTTGTAATGGTTACAAAGATAATTTATGATAACTTTAAGTGCATTTCATTATAAAAAAATATTAAAAAATTACAATAACTAAATATATATGTAGCATTTAAATTTTTTTTAATATGAAATTTAATTAAAATAATTTGAATATAAATATATATAAATATTACTTTTTGTAGTCGAATCTTTGTTAGATAAAAATTATTTGTATTTGAAATTCGCCCAAATTTTGATCTAAAAATTATCATAATGTTTCTAACATTGACACTACTGCAAATTTATATTATCCAAAAATAAAAAACAGAATTTTCATATTACGTATAAATAATTTTTTCATTTAAATTTTAAATCTTTTAAAAGATATCAAAAATTGGTTTTATTTAATTATATTTTAAACTTTTTCTTATTTTCACTTTTCAAATAGTGAATTATTTTATTTACATATTATATATATATAGATATTCTATATATAACTAACAATAGAAATTTAAAAAATTACAAATTTTGCATTTGAAATAACTATTCTTACTAGGTGATTTTAATAATATTCCCAAAAACCCAAATTTGATAATA
Organism: Condylostylus longicornis; assembly: GCF_029603195.1. Classification (NCBI taxonomy): domain Eukaryota; kingdom Metazoa; phylum Arthropoda; class Insecta; order Diptera; family Dolichopodidae; genus Condylostylus; species Condylostylus longicornis. The sequence goes on from NW_026577982.1 coordinate 7,838,777, forward strand.
TTCCCAAATTGTAAAACTAAATCATAAATAGAATTTTTAAAATGGAACATAATTAAATTTCGATAATATTTATTAATGTAATGATTTATCTTGAAATTTTAAAAGTACAAATATTACATATTGATAAAGTTTTGATTCAGTAATATCTCAGATTTAAAATAGTCGCTGTAACATTTTAACTTTAAAGACCATTTACAAATTATATTCGTTAGTATATATCCTTTTTTTTGTTTGCTTCTTTTATTTTTTTTTTCTGCATTTACTTTAAATACCTCTCAAATTAAGCAATAAGTTAGATACTTGTATGTAAAATACTCATCCATAAATAAGTTTATAATTAATGCAATATTGAAAATACTAAATCCTTCTCTTAAATATTTTAGCTTTTTTTAATTATTAATTTGTTTATAAAAATTTTGGTTGACATTATGAAATTAAATTGAAATTTTATTAAATAAATTAATATCTTAAATATTTTCTTATAATATGTTATCAGTTTATTAATTTTTATAAAATTTCTATTATACTAATAACAATTTTTCATTTATAAATACGAGCTTTAAACATATACAAATCCATACTATTTGATACAAAAATGGAAATTCTGATTTAATTATTTTTAATATTTATATAATATTAATATTAAATAATAATAGAAATTTATTATCCGTTTACATCGGAGTTTGTAAATATTCAAAAAAAAAAAAGAAAAGAAATATTCAAATAAATACTTATATATACCTTGTATATGATAATTATTATATACATATACATATATGTAATAATTATTTAATTTAATTATATAAATTAATATTAATAATTTTTAATATAATAAAAAATTAAAAAAATTTATTCTTTAAACAAAATTTTATGCAAGACTGTTACAAAATTAATTTCAAATTACAAAAACAAAAAAGCAGAAATTTTTATTTTTGTTTTAAAACTACATTTTATAAATTTTGTTATAAAATATTTAAAAAAAATATATACATATATATTTATATATATAAAAAAAAATTTAATAAACTAAAAACGTTATTAAAAATTTAATAATATTAAACATTAAAAATTTTTATTTTTTTACGATTAAATTTTATATGAAATAATCATAAACACACAAAAAGTCTAATAATATTATAAAAATTAATATTTTTGAATTGTTATTCTTATCGCATTTGTTTAAAAAATAATAATATCTGCATATATAAAAAATATTTTGATTGTATGTTAAAATAAAAAATTCCTTTTTTAAATATTTTAGATCCCTATAAAAAGTCTCCAATATATTTAATCGTGAAAAATATATAAATAATTAAAATTATAATATTCATAATAATACTGATTAAAATTAATTAAAGTAAATTTTCTTTAACGAACAGTAGTGTCATAATAATATTTAAAATGTTATACATATGCATAATGTATATATTTGTATACATATATAATATATATATATATACATAATATATATTTATTATATTATAATAGTAATAGTATTTAGTTTTAAATTTAATTTACAAAATTTTGCAAAAATTAAAATAAAACTGTTTTAACTTTTATAATTATGTGGCAAAAAGAAATAATCGTTTTACCTTTTATAATTCTATGGCAAAAAGAAATAATCGCTAAAGTCAACTTTAGCCAAAAATTAAATAACTATGTTAATGTTTTCAATATTCAAATCTATGTCCGAACAAAAATTTTGGTTGAAATTGTACAAAATGTAGAAGAATAAAAAAAATCGTAATCAGTAGTTCTAGTAAACTTCACAATCCGAATCAACATAGCTCCCAAACCATAACCTTGCTAACAGTTCATAGAAGAGAAATCAAAAATTAAAGCATTTTTATTTTTGCTCCCTCCTAAATTATTCTTTTTGCTACACAATTAAATTTGTATTTTTTTTTTTTGATGGCAAAATTTTAGTATGCACATAAAATATGTACGTTAATATTATATAACGTTAATAATATATATTTATCTATACATTTAACTAAACATTTATGTATTAATTAGATATAATCAAAATGATTATATTTTTTTTTTATATTGTTAAAAAAGAAAATTAATTAAAAAACTTTTTCTATACATATATTATGTCTGATTGCATTTTTAATAAAAATTTAAGAGAAAATGGAAATTCGTAGTTTCAGGGCTTTATAGAATAATAATATAAATATAGTTTTATAAATATTCAATTTTATAAAATATAATTAAATACTAATTTGAAAGCCTGCTTTGCCATGTCATTCAAATCAATGGTCAAACCAATGGTAAGATTTAAAGTTATTATGCGATCCCAAAATTCATTCCGTTCAATATTTACTTCTATAATTTTATCTTCAATAGCACTCTTGAATTAGCTTTTTTTAATTATAAACACTTAAAATAAAATTATTATCTCGGATACTAATTTCTAACTAATCAAATAGTTGCGCAAGTAAATTATTTCTGTTTTAGAGATTTGTGTTTCATTTATAATGCTTAAAATATTTACCGCATAAAAAAAATAATATAATTATGTAGTACATTTGTACTAAGCTTTTTTTTTTTAATTAAATACAAACACTAAGATGTGAAAAAGAAAATGTTATCATTTAAAGAAATGCAGATAAAATAATACAATAATTTGAAACTCTTTGAAAATTTTGAAAATATTTGAATAAGTTCAAGACCCCAACGACCTTATACTTGAAATGAAAATTATATATTATGTAAGTATTTATAATTTATTTTTTTTTTGGCATAAAAAGGTTTATCATTTTTTATTATTTGATTAAAGTTAAATAAAAATTTCAATCTCTAACCAGAAATAATAGTAGTATGCAATGAATTTATATTGAATACTTTATTTAAATTGCCAATTAAGAGTTAAAATTACCCGTATAAAATTAATAAAACTACAACGAATCAATAAAGAGGAACTACGAAAGTTGCGATATTAAGCATTTTTCATTATTTCGCCAGAATAATTATGTAAAACTACAAGTTTTACGAATTTTTAACGTTATATTTTTCTTATCAAAACATGCTTTTGCAGTTGTAATTTTCGAAGACAGTGTTTTTTAACTTTAACTACATATTTTATATTTAGATCACTTGCTAAGCTAAATTAGAATAAAGGAGATTTCAATGACACAACTTGGCGCTAGAAGAAAATTAAATTTCAGTTTTTCATTCGTAACGTAATCCAGTAACTCTTTAATATCCAAAAATTTTCTATTATGCTCTTTTTCTAATTTACAATATTTTTGCAGTAGTTATATAAAATCTTAAAAATTTACAGCAAAACCACCATTTTATAGCATGCTATTTTAGCAGATTCTGCAGTTCAAATTTGTCAAACGTTTTATATTGAAACCTAAGTTAAATCTGAATTATCGAAAATCACCAAAATATTTGAAAAGGCCCTTAACATATACATATAATACAATTTAAAAAATAACATACCGAACTCTATATTTTTTTTATCCTAGTATAAGGCAATTAAATTAATAATTTTAATAGTTTATATTAGCTTGCTTTTTGTTCTATCAAGTAAAATAAGAAATATGCAAATGAAAATCAGTTTTAATTTTACAAAAAAAATGTTTTTTAAAATATGTATAGCTACATAGAACCATTGTTATGAGAAAAAGTGTATTCATTAGAATATTAATTATAAAAATATTGTTAAAAATTACTTTTTTATATTTTATATTTATTAATCTTTTTGTACAATTTATACTTAAATACATATATGTATGTATGTTTATATTAAAAGAAAATATTAAAAAAATTTGAAAAAAAAAAATAAATTTATAAAAATATACTAAAAATTTTATTGTTTAACACAATAATTGTCTTTTATTTTTTCACTAAAATTTAAATACTAAAATCTGGGAAAATTTAGAATCATGTACGAAATAATCTATTTTTTTAACAAGCCACACATGTCCACACATGTGCATACTTAGCTACCTTCCTAAACAAGTCTACCTGAAGCTAATATTATAGATATGCAAATAAGAACATAAAACCTCTAGCAAGACATTTAATTCCTTTCGAATTAAAAGTGTCTTGCATAGAACTTCAATTCCTATTTTCAAATTTAACAGAAGTTCTGTAAAAAAAAACATGTTTTTTTATCACGGTGTAATAAAATACAAAATACTTATGTTTACGCGATATTACGCGTTATTTTTACAGCAATGGTTGATATACGTTTCATTCATGTTCATTCCACTTGGAAAGAATTTTTGTCTTTATCGGCAAAACCTTCGTGTAAACACATATAATAAATGTTAAATAAATTATTTGTTTCATCATTCACACAATTATCGAAAAATTTTAGTACAATAGAATTTGGAAAATATTGTGAATAGATATTGTGAATTATGAAATGTCAGAATAGTAAATACGTTAACAAAAAGTTTATAACAAAAATAATAATGTGCAATACTATTATGTACTGTCACAAATAGAATTGCCAATAGAATTGAAATTTTATGAATACGTGGCATTATGAATTTATTTTAGCATGTTTTCTTGATCAACACTTTTTTTTCAAATTTGATTTAATATGTTTCTGTTTAATATGTGATATTCTGGAAGTCCCATTTAATTAAAGCATTACGTATTTCTCTCTTATACTAATTAAAAAATTCAATGACGATTGCAAAATTTAATTTGCTATTCATCCAAAAGAATTATGTCTTAGTTAACTTTAGTAATTAAATTCAACTGCTTTTATTATATTGTGTAAATTAATTTTAGATTATATTAGACAGTGTCAAAAATAGAGAGAATTCTTTTAAAACAAAATTGCAAAAAATTTTTCAACTATTATTTATTATTTCCGTCAGAAAAAAAACATAACAACATCTGGCAATAATGATGTGATATTGTTTTCTCTTTGAATAAAACATAACCAAGTCATACCGAGCCGATATAATAATTGAAAAAGTTGTACAAAAGATAAGAAAAGTTGATTATTAATACATAACTATTAAGAAATCGTGAGTCTATTTGACTACACTCTAGTTAAGTTTATAAGAAGTTTAATTGAGAAAATTACTCAAACGTAGCTTAGATTATGAGTTCGAAGAACGTCCACCTACAAACTACAGAGAATGGAAATGCTAAATTTTTAAAACATTTAGCGATAGGCTTCATTCTAGTGCTAATATTTTTCACTTTTCCACAATGTTGTAGCAGTCACGATGATTTTGAAGCTAATCCAAGCTATAAATGGTCGAAAGAAGCTAATGAGAATTTCGACCCTAAAAGTGTAAAAAGTCACGAACATGAGCATCATCACCATTCTGACGGACATCATCATGATCATGATGGGCATGATCATCATCACCATCATCATCATGATTCACACGGACATTCACATGAATCTCAACATACTGCCCATAAACATCAAGCTACAGCAAAGGATTTAGGTAGTATATATTTATAATAAATTAATAGTTTTTCATTCAATAACAAAAAAAACTTTAAAACAGACTTAGATAGCATTTGGATTCATGCTATCGCATCTACAGTTTTGATTAGTGCAGCCCCATTCTTTATTTTATATGCTATTAAATTGGATAACACAGAATCAATGAAGCCAAGACTCAAAATCTTGCTTGCTTTTGCTTCTGGAGGGTTATTAGGAGATGCATTCTTACACTTAATACCTCACGCAGCTGTTCCACACACACACGGAGAGCATGGTGGTCACTCACACGGACATGGACATTCTCATGGTCATGATGATAATGACTCTCACACTCATGACATGTCAGTTGGTTTATGGGTTCTTGGTGGAATAATTGCATTTTTAGCTGTTGAAAAATTTGTTAGATTAATTAAAGGAGGAGGAGGTCATAGTCATAGTCATGATAACAAACCTGTACCAGCTAAAAAATCAGAAAATAAAAATGAAAAGTCAAAAGGTAAAAAAGAAAAGGCAAAAGGAAAGGAAAAAGAAGAAGTTGCAGTAGCAGGTTATCTTAATCTTGCAGCAGATTTTGCACATAATTTCACTGATGGTTTAGCAATTGGAGCATCTTATTTAGCCGGAAATAGCATTGGTATGGTTACAACAATTACCATACTCATACATGAAGTTCCACATGAAATTGGTGATTTTGCTATATTAATAAAATCAGGTTGTTCAAGACGTAAGGCGATGATGTTACAACTTGTTACAGCCTTAGGTGCATTAGCTGGTACTGTTTTAGCTTTAATTGGTGCTGGTAGTAGTGATATTGCTCCTGCATGGATTTTACCATTTACAGCTGGTGGATTTATTTATATAGCAACAGTTAGTGTTTTACCTGAGTTACTTGAAGAATCGACAAAATTAGGACAATCTTTAAAAGAAATTTCAGCTTTATTGTTGGGAGTTGGTTTAATGGTAGGAATAGCTAATTTTGAATAAAATAAATTATATAATTAAGATTTTATTTTTTACTTAATTCATTGCAATTCAAACATTTATATAAATTTGATAATATAAAATGAGACCATGTATTAAAATCAAAAGTTGCATTAACATTATAGATAACTATTTTTTATAATACTTGTGTTTTTCTTTCAACAATAGAATATCCAAATTATCCAAGAAATAATTGTATTTCGACTACAAAAATTTTATTAAAGCATGACATAAGTAATGGTAAAAAGTATTTTTTTTTTTAATAATTTTTTACTTAACTATTTGTTGTACCTTTTATAAAACAAATTTTTTATTTTGACGACTTTTTTTTATTGGGGGATTGCAAATAAAATTCAAGGTAACCGTGCAACAGATATTTTGATAGTCAAATATTTGTATTTTTTGTTTCTGTTTCAGTCAATGACATATGCAAATAAACGCAAACCAATAATGTTCAGTATTTAGATATTTCATCTGTATTTATATTATTTTATAGATGATGAAAAGTTATTAAAAATATTTCAAACACTTATTGATAATATCAATTTCTTTCTTTTTTGAGTATTTCTTTTCCTACCATTTGGTAAAAAGTACCTACTTATATATCTGTTTAGCGAAGTTATATACTTATTTATGTATTACTATCTATTGATAATAATAATATTAGTACTGATTTATAATGCCGGTCCCATCCAACGATTGTTGCCATGAAATTGCATAAATTTTGGATTCTTAAATTTACTTGATTGAAAATATTAAAGTTATTACAAATTTTCAATAGTTAAGTGGAATACACTGCAATCCTGAATTGAACTTAGCGAAAATTGTTTTTAGTTTAATACATTAAATAAGTTTCCTTCCCAATTTCATTTACTTAAAAGTATTATTTTTAACGAGAAGAATACTAAATTAACATTCTTACTCTTTTCAAAACTACCTGCCCTGCGTTCGAAATATAAATGAAGTAGAAATATTTGGAAAAAATATATATGTATTTGACATTATTCATAATGTTTTCCTGTAAAATTTTTTTAAAATTTAAGGAGCAAATTATTTTATTTGCCCAAGGCTCAAACTTATTTTATTTTCCCATATTCTTCCATATCATCAAATAATACGTCTTCTTCAACTTAAATGTGGTCATTATGATTGTTGGTTGCTATAATATAGGTTTTTATTGCATTATGTCTGTTCACATTCACAAAGAGGATAACGACAAAAAAATTAAAGAGTCTATAATTTTTCTTCTGTAAAAATATTCTTTTCTGCTGTAAAAAATTACTCTCATGATTTTTTCTTATAATTTTATACTTGTTCATACTTAAAATATAATATATTTATATATAGTACATTAAAATTTATTACAAGAATTTTGTACGTTTCAAGTTCAAGGTTTAGTTCAAAGAAAATTCTCAAAATAAAGAATACATGCAGGTTATTTTTGATTTCAGGAATGGACACTAAACTCGTAATAGGTTTGTGTATTAAAATCTTATCCTAAAATTCTTTAAATAATTTGCCTTTTTTGAATACGTAAAACATTCTAAATAATATGTTATATTTCAAATGAAGGACTTTTAAATAGCTCTATATAATATACATACATTTTTATAAAAAATGAAATACTTGTATCAAATTTAAAAGAAGTTAATGACGTCAGTAAAGTTTTTTCTCTATTAATAACCAAATATTCATACTCAATCATATTAAAAATACAATTTTGTTTATAAGAGAGTTGTAGGTAATTAAATGATTGCATGTAAAACCGACATTTAAATAATTCGGGAGGAAAAGAAATTTATCCTTAAATTTTTTCTTAAAAATCCGTATACCGTAACGTTAAGGATATTTGAAAATTCAAATGTAAATATCAATTTTAAGTTGTGGAATTTCAAAATAAATTATGTAATAATAATAAAAAGACGAATGTAGTTGAAAGATCTATATTTTTGCCATTATCAAGCAAAAACTGATACGGTTTTGAAGTGTATAGGTACTCTTAATTTCTGGGATTTAACGAATCACCAAATCTTATATATAACCTAAAGACAGACTTTTAGCAGACCATTTCCAATATTAATATTTAATAAAATATTTAAAAGCTCAACAAAAACAATAGATTGCGAATAGAACATGTAAATAAAACCCTTAGGTATATTTATTATATTATGGCACTATAAATAATATTAATTTTGAATAATTTAAATCTGCGTCATATTTGAATAATTGAACACAGGTGTAAGAGTTAAAAGTAAACAATAGAAAATTTGTATTAAAATCGTTTCTTTGTTTTACCTATTTTCTATTTATTTTCTCATGAATTTTTACTTTATTTTGACCTCATCTTCATTAATATTTCAGTTATCAAATGTAAGGATAAATTTATAAAAGGACTACCATACATAAGGAGCACATAAAAAAAATATTAATGTTTCGAGTAAAAAGGATAATATATTAACTGTAACTTTTAATATTACAGACGATGGACGATGATATTTAAAATCCTTTAAAATGAAAACAAAAAATATTTATTCATACGTAGCTAATTTAGATTGTATATCAGTTATTATTTGTGTTTGTATAACTAATTTATACATGTGTTTGTTTACATGTGTGTATTTTTTTTTCTAGACCTCATTTATCCTTTCAAAATTTTTCATTCTTTTTTAATTTCTGATCACGTTATGATGCTTAAGGATTTTTTATCTATTAAAAATTTATGGCACGATTTACGAATTTTTAAGAGCTTTATATTATTATTACAATATAGTGTTTTGAAAAATTATCATTGTTGAATGCTTTTGATTAACAAAGTGGGGGTTTTACATTAAAAATATTTAGATTTTATTTTTTCCCTTTTTAGGATACTTTCTATACAATATAAAGAAATGAAATAGTTTAAAATTTGTATATGATGCGGAAATATTTTATAAATAACAAGTTAAAACTAATATTTTTTTTTTGAAATAGCCTGTAAAATAAGGAAGAATATTTAGTTTAAAAAATTTTTAATATACTAATTTTTATAATTAATTTTTATAAATTTGCCAACCAACTGCAGAACAGATAGATGACGTAGTTAAAGGAACGAGTCACGGCCAAAAAAAATAATCAGTAATCTACCCCATTATAGGAGAACAACGGTCTACTAACTTGGCTATAGAGGTACGAAGAAAATATCGACAAATTGTTCTCCAAATTCCTTTATATAGTAATCATCTAGATTATCATGTATTGTTTACATCTTCTTATCTTCAAAATTTTATTCAATTTTCAAATTAAATTGATATTAAGATTAATTAAGTTGATTCGAAATAAATTTCTATTTTTAAATCTTAAATTAAATTCAAAGTTTATATTTGGTTAAATTTCACACGACAAAAAAAAAAAACCATCATTTAATCTAAAAATTTCAAATTAATATTCCAATTGGGTTTTATTATATATTTTGTCTCTTTTAATTAAAATGAAAACGAATTAAGAACTAAAAAAACAATTTCTATAAGGATTTTCGGTTGCTATACATACTTTGGATTATTAAGTCTAGACTACCAAATAAAATAGGTAAATCATATTATTAGAAATTAAAGGTATTAGAAATTTTGTATATGAAAATTAAAATTTAATACTTAAGCCTTTTTTAATTGATTTTAAATGTAATATATGTATAGTCTTATAATATTAGTTTTAGAAGAATTAAAAATAAATATTTCTATATTATTTTCCATTTATAAACTGACCGGCATTTTGACAAAATAGCTTAATTCTAGCAAATATCAAACACACACATAGATGTTTGATATTTTGCTAATAACGTTAAGGGCACACTAGCATAGCTTAATTTAAAAAACAAAATCCCAAAATCAATTTTAATTTCACAAACTTAAATTTTCTTAACCTATTAAAATTACAATTTTTATTTTAAAAATATTTGATTTAATTTTGAAATAAATTTTATAAGCTGGTTTAAAATTTTTTAACATACATTATTAAATTTGGTTCTTACATAAAGCAGTTTTTAATGATTAACCTAATTAAAAATATTGTTAAATCTTCCGTATGGTTTCTTGACATAAAGATATACTTACATAATATTTCTCTCTAAACATTACGTACATATATAGGAATGAACTATGTTATATACTTAAGTTACCATATTAAATAATTTCTATATCAAATTCATTTGAAATAAATTCTTTAGTTACTTTAATTTTCTATTGAGATGAATGCTTTATGCTCTTGTATGTATAACAGAGTCGTATTTACTAAAATTAAATTTACGTATTTTTAAATAAATTTAAGTGGATTTAATTTTTCCAAATACAAATTAAAAAGTTTCCAAATACAAATAAAATTTTTGGTAAAATGAGCGGAAACTATTAGTAAAGTAAGTTAGTTACAGTATATGTACCTTCTGCATCGTACTCTTGCTCGCAGAAGACTTTGCTCTCACGGCGGCGGAGTTGCGGCCTTCTGGGTCTCACAAGTTGCTCGAGTTCATCAGATCGACCGATCTGGAGCAAGTGTTGTAGAGCTATGCCTTGCAACCCAGTTGTGCAAATCTGCAAATGATAAAATTAAAAAAAAAAGGTAAATTTAATATGTTAAATACAAATACACTTTGAGAAATTTGAAAAATCATTCCTGAGACAAAAGCAATCCTCATATTTAATTTGATTAATCTCATTTTAAAGTGAATCGGAAAATGTCTACGATTTACTTTTAATTTACAATAAATTTATTATTAAATATGTAATATAATGTCAATTCCCGTATTTTCATCCATGAAATTTAAAAGTGCAAGAGTCAGTAGCATAACAAAACCGACTCTGTTAATTTAGATATATTTTATACAAATATAAGCAGGTTCCTATTTAATATCCTTTTCTATTTTCATTATTTTATGCATCATGTTAGACGGTAAAGAACATTACACTTAAAAAGAAAGCAATAGAAAGTATAATCCTTTATCAAATAAATTTAATTATCTTTCATTAATTAAATTTTCGTATTTATATGAATGTGGAATATATGTACATACACATACGCACATATATAGACTTGAACAGTATTTACAAGATCTGAAAATATAATTTATGTACTCCTCTATTTTTTATGTTTACATAAGAATAAGCGACAACATCCGCAACCATAAATCAAAATTGATTAAGTTGGTTCAAGTGAATTAATTTTTCTCTTACAATAATTCTGTTAGTTTTAATTTTTCGCTTGTCCTAAGATTTTAATGTAAGAAAAACTAATGAATGAAGTTCCAGTTATTGAGGCCGCTTCCTACCCCAATGTATTGAATTTCAGTATCGAATGCCAATCTGAAAAATCGTTAGTATAATAGTACCGTTGTAATGTATCTGTTAAAAAAAAAACATACTTAATTAGCGAGTAGCAAAGTTAATAAAACTAGTATTACTTAAAACTTTTCCAGAAATTGAGAAAATAATTTTTCGAAATAGAAATTATCCTTTCTAATCTAAATATGTTCAACTGTAACTGTTAATGGAAACGTCTTCGCAAATCATACATATGGATTTATGATTTAAAATTCAAATTAAAATTTATTGAAATAAAATTAAAATGTTAAACCATTGAATTGGAGTGAAATATAAATTTAAGTTAAAACCTGCAGTTTCGCCTGATCTACTACAAACCATTCTCAACCCAACTCAACTAAGCACTCCGGACCAATTCCAACTGTTGTATTCCATAATATGAAAAATTGTATTCCCTACAAAGCCTCAGAAAACTTTTTTTATCATTAAAGTTTTTTATTTTTTTACTATACCTACATACATAGATCATTAAATCTCTTACATCTTCATCTTCATCTTGACATTATTTCTCTTTCATACTACTATTTCTACACGAATTCTATATAATTATATATTTAATATAGCACATCTATACAACATTTTTGTAAATACAAAATTTTACTAAAGAGAAAATTTTTATAGAGAACTAGATAGTTGAATTTTCAAGTATGCATGCGTGTATAGTACATTGTCAACAAAATATATTATAGCAAGTACGCACTACATACAATATTAGAAAAACTCTTTATCAAGGACACAGAGATTTTTTTTTTGAATTAATTTCTATACAAAATATTTATGTGTTAAGTCAGTAGTTTGTTTAGGTCAATATACTGCTATTAAATTACATATTTTTTATAAAAATGTAAAGATATGAGGATATTGTGTAACCTTGTAGAAAATTATTGCTTCTAAATAATATGTAGGAATGCTTATACACATAAAATTAATTCGTATAAATGATTGTGTTGCGACAAAATAAATTTTAGAAAATTTATTATTCAGCGAAAATATTTTTTTATTTATTTGATAGTTTGCCAATAATTTATGTTTAATGTATATACCTAGAAACAATATTCCTTTAATTTATTATTAAGTTCACATTCTATTTAGAGAAAGAATAATATTCCAAATTAAATTGTATATGTACATAATGTTTATTTAAAGAGAGTGTGTGTACTAAAATACATGTTGCATTTAATAAAATAAATTGATAACCTTCCGGAATTTTACATCCTTATAAATTCAATATGATATGAGATGAAATAGTTTTTATAATTAAAGTAACATTTTTTATAATATTATGAATGCTTAAAGAAAATCATTCGCTTAAACTAAATCAAGGTTACTTTTAAAGAATATAAAGGTTTTAGGAAAAAAATATTTCAGAGAAAATTTTAAATGCACATAAATGTTAAAAGAACTTTCAAAGTAAAAGCCAAGTCGCGAAATGCCAATCCTTAACACTTCGCTTTATAAGCTTTAACAATAAAAGTGACAAATTTTTTTTGTAACTATGCAAAAAAAGAAAAACAAATGTGTATGAAATTAAAAAAATAAATGTAATTATTTGGAACATGGTTAAAGCTATCAAAGTTAAACATGATTACAGCTATCAAATCGCTCAAATTAGGTTCTCATTGGGTTTGTAATTATTTTGCTTACTTCTCCTATTTTACTTTGAAACAAACTCAGCTATCATGTGGGCCAATATATTAAGTGTGTGCAATACTTTACTTATAAGAATTGTTGTCATTAATATTGTCATTTGAAAAGTCATATTTCAAAATTTGCTGAATGTCGCTAAAATTCAAAAGTTCTACAATACGTAAACAGTTAGATAGGCGCACAATTTTATTTGGTTATTATAAAAATGGTCATCTTATTTGTTTTCGCATGCCTTATTATGGATATTATGAATATGTTATGGAAATCCTTAAACTTTAAAAAGATTATACAAACCGGACTTTTAATTTTTAAAAGTGACCGACGTGGGAATTGATACGTTATTGAATTTGTTTTTTTTATTGTTTGGTATTGAAGGTGTTCATCCACAACATTTCAAATGTTAGCGTTTAAAAAAGGATCGTTGCAAATTGATAGAAATTGTAAGTATACTACTAACGTAACCGGAGTGCTACTAATATTAAATAGTGATTTCAAAACTGGAAAATTACCAAATTAAAGCATACAACATTATTGAGAGTTTTGGGGAAGCCAGTAAAATTTCTAGTTTCAAATTTTGCTAAGGCCTGTAAAATTTCAATCAGATTTTTAATTAAAATGTTAAATTAGAATGTAGGTACATACATACATACATATGTAGGTAAGTTGAAATTATATAGTAAAATATTGCGCTATGCTTTTTAAATTGCAATTGTAATGGGAAAGTGATAAAGTGAAAATATTGAAATTTTAACCAAAATTTAGTACAAGTTGCACATAACTACATACTCAAATGTGTACATATAGGCATACTTATGTACTATTCAGTAAAATATTTTATTACAAATATTTAATTAAATTTCCAAATGTTTTACAATTTTTCTTTACAAGCATAACTTTATTGAGTCAAAATACTGCAGTACCATAGTAATTTTAAAAAAACAATGTTATACTCGTAAATAAATAAAAAAATTGAACGTACACGGGTAAAAGTGGAATATGTTTACTTTTAATTCTTTTTTAGTTTTAACAATTTCACTATTGTTGAACAGCCTTAAGCATTTTTCTACGAAATTTTGTTAAAATGTTGCAAATAGTAAGGAAAAAATAAAGCATTTTCAATGTTTTTTAAATAAATAAATAAATTAAATTTTTCATTTTTCTTATTTCAAACTCATTCTTTTAGTTTGTGCAAAAAAGAAAAACCATTCGCAAATGGGTTTCATTTTAACTTTTTGAATCCAGGAAAAATGAAAAAGTTTTGTAATGAAAATTTATCAAAATACAGAAATTAAAAATATATTTGTACTATTGTATAACACTAATTGCTTATTTCATGGAAGGTTTTGGAATTTATAATGAAGTGAAACTAAAAGTACAAAATAAGGATACGTGTATAGTACAATTTCCAATTGCAAAGTTCGGGAAGGTCTTAATTTTAATTTGCTACAAATAAAATCATACAATTGTTTAATAAGAATTTTATAATCTTCTGTTTTTTTTTTAATAATTTTTAAATTTTAATTAAATTTTTTTTTTTTTTACTCGTAAAATCTGCATAACTAGGTACGTGGTACATACTATCATCAGATCAGATTTATGAGGTATAGGTTAAACATAATTAAATTACAGTCTTATTACATTAATTAATTTCAAATTAAATTAAACCTTAATTATGATTAAAGTCTTGATTCTCTAATGATTAACTCAATTTTATTTCTTATAAGATGCTTATTTTTGTATATAAGTTTAATGAAACAAATTGTATGAGTGTGTAATAAAAAATTAGTTAAGTGTTAAGTAGGTAGGTACTAATAGGCATATTTTATGGATGATATAGATGAATATAGAAATATAGGTAGTATAAATATAAAAAAGAAATATTTATACAGTCGACCTTATATATAATTACATTTGAGCACATGAATCGTTTTTATATAATATAGAGCATTATATAGAACCCGTACAGTTAGAAATAAGAAATACATATTGTAACTTTAAAAAAACATGTTGAACAAAGATTTTGCGCTTACAGGTTAGGAAAATACAAATTAATGATATAATAAATGTGTAATTGATTTTAAGAATAATAGGTAGCACACAAAAACTGAACTTGCATTTGATTAATTACGTATAATTTTTTTATTAATTTTCTCTAAGAGTTTCTCACTTAAGGCTAGGGTTTTATATTACGCGATATGAATTCAGTTCAAAATTATTGCATTTTTCTATCTTGCTCGCTCAACATCAGGATTTTAAATCGTCTGAAAATTTTTACAAGAAAAAAAAACGAACACACGCACATCTAAAATTCTGAAAAATTCCTAATTAGTCGAATATTTAAAATGAAATTCAGAAATTTAACAATTTATACAATATTTTTTTGAATAATATATGGATAAAATTCTTTATTTTAAATTTAATTAAAAATGTAAAAATTATTTCTTCGAAATTTAAGCTAAATTTTTTATATTGTAATTTAAGAATATCTCTAACTAAATCGTATGCATACATATATGTAAAAAAAACATGCAAATCACATAAATTTTCAATAAATTCAATATAAAATGTAAAAAAAAAGCGTTCTATTGAAATATTTACTGATATTTTATTCAAATTCTATAGTCAATAGGGATTTTGAACTTTTAACCTTTTGTATTCTAAGGTAGACATATTTATTAAGTATGCTAGGAAAAAAATACGTCAAATAACGTAGAATTATGTTGATTGAATGTATAGGATCTACCTACCTATATTGCTTAACAAATAGTCATCATACAACTGCTATATTACAGAATACCCATCTATATAATAACATTAAGTACTTAAATCCTCTTGAATTTTTCATGTAATCAACACTTACTAAACAACTTAAAATATTCTTAAAATATTTAAGAAAAAATATATAAACGATTGATTAAAATATAAGTAATAAAAAATTTTCAAAAGAATTTTCAAATATGCATAAAATTTTATTTGAATTCTTTAATTATAATTTTATTTGAATAAAGAAAATTTATTTTAAAGTGATTTTCTCATTCTATTCATGGATTTTAAAGTATAAAAATAGTTAAATAAATTTCTAGCCATGTTGATAGATGACCTAGCCACCTATACCGGTGACAACATAAAATACAAACAGACATAAGTAGTATGATTTCAAAATTTCATTTTAAAAAAGTAAGTATTTAGAATATTTCTTTTATAAAAGTTCTATTTATTTTATCGATTGTTCTTTATTAAAATTTAATAGTCTTTTTATTGAATTTTAATTTTTTTTTAAGAATTATACATAAATATTATATCTATGAATGAAAATATCTTAGAAAAATTAGAAAATAATTTTCTAACACAAAGTTCGAATTGTAAAATGAAGAAAAGAATGTTATCTTTTCACATAAAATTCTTATAAATAAAGGACTAGACATCTAAAGTTTTATGTATTAAAAATGTATGTACTTATGTAGGTACAAAACTGTACATAGGTACATTGTATATCAGTTTATCTAAACTAAACAATGAAATTCTTTTGAAAATAATTTTAAATTAAATTTTGTAATACGAAGTATTTTGTAATAAGGATTTCAATATAATATGTACAAATGTGTGTAGATACATAATAAAGCACTAAATTCGATTTGATTTGAAATTTCAAGGTGAAATTAGTTGATGAATTCTTGGAAATTTATTTTTAAAAAAATTGCATAAATATAGGGGTTTTGTGTTTTGTTTTTTTTTTTCTTTGCTGCAACTGATAATATTCGAAGGTTTAGTGTAAAGTAAATTAATTTGTAAAATATTTTACTAATAAGCACTTGAAATTATTTCAAAATGTGAATTGAATGTCGGAAAACCCTAATCAATCAATACAGTTCATTTTTTAAAGGATGGATAACCAAGGAGTTGCAAGTTTCCACACGAAAAAAAAATTCAAATCTGAGGATCTGAGTCTGCTAATTAGATGTCAAATCGAGAATTTAGATGAATTCTTCATTATCACATATTTATTAAACATTTGCATCCAAAATAGAACAGCAATAACTCCACTCTCATATGATTTTTTTTTTTAAATTTGCGGTTATTTAATGCCAATATATTCCTTGAACAAGTCTTCGAAAATATTTATGTTTATTCTTAAAGTAATGGTTCTTATGCACTTATAACAAAAGCAACCAAAATTAAAGCAGCAACTCATACGAAATAGTAATAATCATAATGATTAGTCTCACGGCCAACCCCTCCCCACCCGCACGCGAGGGAGTCCACAAAAAATTTTTTTTTATTATTATTATTACTATTAATAATTTTTTTATTTTTTTTTTAAATTTTTAAATTTTTTTTTTTAATTTTTGTTTTAGAAGCAAAAGCAACAATTATTAAAGAAATAACTCAAAAAAAAATAGTAATAATAATAATAATAAGTTCCCACGGCCAACCACCCCTCCCCACCCGCACGCGAGGGAGTCCACAAATTTTTTTTTTATTATTATTATTACTATTAATAATTTTTTTATTTTTTTTTTAAATTTTTAAATTTTTTTTTTTAATTTTTGTTTTAGAAGCAAAAGCAACAATTATTAAAGCAATAACTCAGAAAAAAATAGTAATAATAATAATAATAAGTTCCCACGGCCAACCACCCCTCCCCACCCGCACGCGAGGGAGTCCACAAATTTTTTTTTTATTATTATTATTACTATTAATAATTTTTTTATTTTTTTTTTAAATTTTTAAATTTTTTTTTTTAATTTTTGTTTTAGAAGCAAAAGCAACAATTATTAAAGCAATAACTCAGAAAAAAATAGTAATAATAATAATAATAAGTTCCCACGGCCAACCACCCCTCCCCACCCGCACGCGAGGGAGTCCACAAATTTTTTTTTTATTATTATTATTACTATTAATAATTTTTTTATTTTTTTTTTAAATTTTTAAATTTTTTTTTTTAATTTTTTTTTTAGAAGCAAAAGCAACAATTATTAAAGCAATAACTCAGAAAAAAATAGTAATAATAATAATAATAAGTTCCCACGGCCAACCACCCCTCCCCACCCGCACGCGAGGGAGTCCACAAATTTTTTTTTTGTTATTATTATTACTATTAATAATTTTTTTATTTTTTTTTTAAATTTTTAAATTTTTTTTTTTAATTTTTGTTTTAGAAGCAAAAGCAACAATTATTAAAGCAATAACTCAGAAAAAAATAGTAATAATAATAATAATAAGTTCCCACGGCCAACCACCCCTCCCCACCCGCACGCGAGGGAGTCCACAAATTTTTTTTTTATTATTATTATTACTATTAATAATTTTTTTATTTTTATTTAAATTTTTAAATTTTTTTTTTTAATTTTTTTTTTAGAAGCAAAAGCAACAATTATTAAAGCAATAACTCAGAAAAAAATAGTAATAATAATAATAATAAGTTCCCACGGCCAACCACCCCTCCCCACCCGCACGCGAGGGAGTCCACAAATTTTTTTTTTATTATTATTATTACTATTAATTTTTTTATTTTTTTTATAATTTTTTAAATTTTATTTTATATTTTTTTTTTTTAATTTTTTTATTAACATAGCAACAAAAATTAAACCCGTAATTTAAAAAGCGAATAGAAAATATTAAAAAAACATCCGTTTATCCGCTGAACGTGCTCGATTTACAGGCCATTAGTTTTGGCCAGCTAAATGCGCGATCCGTTTCATAAAACTCCCTTCCCCATTCATACTTGTCCGTCATGGTTTTTGGTTTTGAAAAGAAGCTGGAGTAGCTTCTTGACCTCTCCAAATATCCTGTCGACCTTTCAAATGTGGTTGCCAAAAGACTTGATTCGCTGCCACATGCCGTGTAGAATGAAGAACTATCGCTACTTGCAGTGTCGCTACAGGCCGTTAAAAATACCGAACTATCGCTGCGAGGCGTAATGATAAAAGTCCTATTCGAATCCTCGCTGGAGACCGAATAGAATGACGTGTTCTTATAGAGTACGATACAGGGAACAATTGGCTCGTATTCTTCCAAAATTATGTTCCTTATATTCAATCGGTTTGCTTGAGAGTCGTCATCCATTGTTATATATTCCTTCTCTGGATCTCCATTTTCAATCTCAGCTAACGGATCGAATATACGCGCACGTCTATATAAACTAAACACACTTTCACAATATAGTAACACAAAACGACGCACAAATGTATAAAAAAAATATAAAAAAACACAGTATTCACCAGAACGATACTCAAACGCGCATTGACGCAAAGTTTTATAAAAATAATAGAAAAAAGTAAAGATAAATAAAATCAAAACACTTACCAAGAATGTGTCCATTTTTGTCTGTCAAAAAAAAAAGAAGAAAAATTTATTTTAGTTTAGTCAAAAATATAAAAATTAAAATCGCAGTAAGTAAAGAAATGTCACTACATTAAGAAAAAAAAATTTGTGTTGGACGTCGTACAGAAATCAGAAAATTTTATTTTTTAGGAAAAAAGAAATATAACAATAAAAAATGCAGATTTTTTTTTTTATTTTTATATTTCTTTTTTTTGCACAATTTTACACACTAATTTTCAATGTTTTTTTAAAAAACAAAGAAAATTAAAAAAAAAAGAAAAATTTTTTCTCAAAAATTAATAAATTCAAAGAATTCTAAAAAGCGCGAATTAAATCCCTTGAATTTACAAATTTTTTTAATAAAAATGTTTATTTTCACGATTTATTCGTTAATAAATCGTAAAAATAATTTTTAAATTTTTTTTAAGCAAAAAAAAAGAAAATATTTACCGCACGTCCGCTTCTTTCAAAATTTTTTCTTCAATTAATGTAAAAAAATTTGTGTTCGTATTTATAGTATTTCGGTTGTAAAAAATTGTTCAAAAAAATCCTGCGATCAAAAAATTTTTCTACATAAAAATTTTTGGAAATTTTTTAATCAAATTTCGTTAGAAAAAAAATAAATTCAAAATGTCAACACAACAATATTAAATTTTTTAATAAAATGAAAACAAAAAATTTTCATAAAATGGAAAATTTCTTTTTAAGTTTTTGTCCAAACCCGTTTCTTAATTTCTTTTTAGCTCAGAATGTTAATTAAAAAAAGAAGAACCAAAACCGAATGAAGAAATCCATAATTTCAAAATAACACACAAAGAGAAGTAAAAAAAGAAACAGATCATTGTAACAATATATGTACATATGTACTAGAATTATGCTAGAACATGAAAGCTTAGAAAAGGAATTTAAAAATTTTAATCGAAATATTGGACAGCTGAACAATTTCGAATGATGATGTAAATTAAGACAAATACATATATATTCGTAGCAATTAATTGAAGTGGATCACAAATTTTTTACACAAATTTAACTACATAGAACCATTGAACAGATCCAACTATATTAGGAATATTTTAATGTATTGTAGGTACCTCTTTCATTGCATGTGGTAGGTATGAATTATGGATATTCATTTCGGAAACTAAACAATTGAGAACACCTAACACATTTATAAAATTAATAAAATTAATGAATAAAATCTTAAAATTTCCAAAACTTCATTATTTTATACACAAATCTTAGACCCAAATTCCTTTCGTTTAAAATTGAAGTGAATTTAAAATAGAAAGCAAAAAAGAATAAAATTAAAAATTTTTTTTTTTTAAATTAAAATGTGTTTTTTTTTTGTAGATACTTTCCTGATGTAAAATGGCATTTCATATATTTTTAAATGCAATGTAAGGTTGCTGTGACAAATTCCTGTCATCTATAAGTATGTACATAAATAAATTTATTCATAGTAGCAGAGAGGCAATTCAAAAAACTAAAAAATAAAATTCAAATTTATACTAAATAACATGCAGCAAAGTTTATGTATAGTTTCGAGAAAAAGGATGTTAAATTTTATGTAATAAAAAGGCATACGTATATATACAGCCACAAATTTGAAATTTCCCTGAGTTTTTCATTTCTTTTAATTCCGGCATATTATTTTTGAAAATACTTGAAGAGCAACAAAACAAAAACTGTAAAAATATTATGTTCTAAAAAATGTTAAGGTTTTACACAATCTACATGTAAGACACAAGGAAATTTTCTCCATTCTATATTTAGACTTACACTTTACAGATATTACAAGATATTATTGAGATTATATTCCCAGTATATTGTTAAAAGCTAAGCGACAAGTATTTTTTTAGTTATAAAAGAAACATATTGTTTTAACATTGGTATGTAAAACAAAATAAATGGAAATATAAGAAAGAGCATGGAAAAGCATGGAAAAGAATACGGACACATAACAGCGACAAATGCTTTCATAATTTATGGAAATAAAAATTCGTCTTATAGTAAATATTTTACATTGTATTATAACGTAATTATTGAAAAGGACTCCCTGATTTAATTGTGCAGATAAATGTACTACGTTTGGCCAAGATCAAAATTTTGGAAATCAAATTTGCCTTACAATTTTATACAAATAATTGTGGATTTTAAATTAATAAATTAAATAAATAATTGTTCAATACATTCATTTCGTGCAATTCATTAAATTTATTTTTTGTATAGAAATTAATTATTATTATTAAATATAAATATTAAAATAGTTAATGAACATGTTACATATGTATGTATGATTAACAGATTTATGTAATTAATTTTAACAGATTTCTTACGCAAATAATTGTTTTCAGCTGAAGAAATTTTTAACGAATTCATGTTTCAAGCAAAGGAATAAAATTTTTTTAAAAAATTATTGATTTATTTAATTAATAATGATAATTAATTATATATGTATACATCCAGCCAGTTATAAATTCTGTAATTTACCCCATTCTCCCTAGCAATGGTACAATAATGAGGAAGCCATTATTATATTCTTAAAATTTACAATTTTTTTTAATTATTTAAATTAATTCATACAATCAGTCACCATTAGGATCATTTTTTTAGATTTATTTTCAAATTATTTGTTTTATTAATTGCTTTTGTTTACTTCTAGTAATCTATAGGTGAATTGAATTTTTTGTTTCAATAAATTTTATATGCGAAAATTTAAAAACGATGTCATAAGAACTAATGTTATCAAAACTAAATTGAAAACTTCAATATTATTCTTGTAGATTGTTTTGAAATATGTATACATTAATTAATTATTATTCCTAATATAGTTGGATCTATTCAATTGTTCTATGTAGTTAAATATGTGTAAAAAAATTTGTGATCCACTTCAATTAATTGCTACGAGTATATATGAATTTGTCTTAATTTACATCATCATTCGAAATTGTTCAGCTGTCCAATATTTCGATTAAAATTTATAAATTCCTTTTCTAAGCTTTCATGTTCTAGCATAATTCTAGTACATACATATGTATATTGTTACAATGATCTGTTTCTTTTTTTACTTCTCTTTGTGTGTTATTTTGAAATTATGGATTTCTTCATTCGGTTTTGGTTCTTCTTTTTATAATTAACATTTTAAGCTAAAAAGAAATTAATTTAAAAAAAAATTAATATAAAAAAAAATTAATATAAAAAAAAATTAAGAAACGGGTTTGGACAAAAATTTAAAAAGAAATTTTTCATTTTATGAAAATTTTTTGTTTTCATTTTATTAAAAAATTTAATTTTGTTGTGTTGATATTTCGTATTTTTTTTTTTCTAAAAAAAATTGATTAAATAATTTTCAAAAAAATTTTTATTTAGAAAAATTTTTTGATCGCAGGATTTTTTTGAACAATTTTCTACAACCTAAATACTATAAATACGAACACAAATTTTTTTACATTAATTGAAGAAAATATTTTGAAAGAAGCGGACGTGCGGTAAATATTTTCTTTTTTTTGCTTAAAAAAAATTTAAAAATTATTTTTACGATTTATTAACGAATAAATCGTGAAAATAAACATTTTTATTAAAAAAATTTGTAAATTCAAGGGATTTAATCCGCGCTTTTTAGAATTCTTTGAATTTATTAATTTTTGGGCTAAATTTTTTTCTCTTTTTCTTAATTTTCTTTGTTTTTTTAAAAAAACATTGAAAATTAGTGTGTGAAATTGTGCAAAAAAAAGAAATATAAAAATAAAAAAAAAATCTGCATTTTTTATTGTTATATTTCTTTTTTTTTCAAAATAAAATTTTCTGATTTCTGTACGACGTCCAACACAAATTTTTTTTTCTTAATGTAATGACATTTCTTTACTTACTGCGATTTTTTTTTTAACTTACTAAAATTTTATTTTTTTGACTAAACTGAAATTTATTTTTTTTGTTTTTTTTTTGACAGAAAATGGACCCAGTGCTTTTGGTAAGTGCTTTGATTTTAATTGCCTTTACTTTTTTCTATTATTTTTATAAAATTTTGCGTCAATGCGCGTTTGAGTATCGCTCTGGTGAATACTGTGTTTTTTTATATTTTTTTTATACATTTGTGCGTCGTTTTGTGTTACTATATTGTGAAAGTGTGTTTAGTTTATATAGACGTGCGCGTATATTCGATCCGTTAGCTGAGATTGAAAATGGAGATCCAGAGAAGGAATATGTAAAAATGGATGACGACTCTCAAGCAACCCGATTGAATATAAGGAACATAATTTTGGAAGAATACGAGCCAATTGTTCCCTGTATCGTACTCTATAAGAACACGTCATTCTATTCGGTCTCCAGCGAGGATTCGAATAGGACTTTCATCATTACGGCTCGCAGCGATAGTTCGTTATTTTTAACGGCCTGTAGCGACACTGGAAGTAGCGATTGCTCTTCATACTACACGGCTTGTGGCAGTGAGTCAAGTTTTTTGGCAACCACATTTCAAAGGTCGACAAGATATTTGGAGAGGTCAAGAAGCTACTCCAGCTTCTTTTCAAAATCAAAAACCATGACAGAGAGTTACGAATGGGGCAGAGAGTTTTTTGAAGCAGAGCGCGCATTTAGCTGGCCACAACTAATGGCCTGTAAATCGAGCACGTTCAGCGGATAAACGGATGTTTTTTTTTAATATTTTCTATTCGCTTTTTAAATTACTGCTTTCGTTTTTGTTGCTATCTTAATAAAAAAATTTAAAAAAAAAAATATAATAAATTAAAAAATTATAAAAAAAAATATTCATAGTAATAATAATAATAATAAAAAAATTTGTGGACTCCCTCGCGTGCGGGTGTGGAGGGGTGGTTGGCCGTGGGAACTTATTATTCTTATTATTACTATTTTTTTTTGAGTTATTGCTTTAATAATTGTTGCTTTTGCTTCTAAAAAAAAAATTAAAAAAAAAATTTTAAAAATTTAAAAAAAATAAAAAAATTATTAATAGTAATAATAATAAAAAAAATTTTTGTGGACTCCCTCGCGTGCGGGTGGGGAGGGGTGGTTGGCGTGGGAACTTATTATTCTTATTATTACTATTTTTTTCTGAGTTATTGCTTTAATAATTGTTGCTTTTGCTTCTAAAAAAAAAATTAAAAAAAAAATTTTAAAAATTTAAAAAAAATAAAAAAATTATTAATAGTAATAATAATAAAAAAAATTTTTGTGGACTCCCTCGCGTGCGGGTGGGGAGGGGTGGTTGGCGTGGGAACTTATTATTCTTATTATTACTATTTTTTTCTGAGTTATTGCTTTAATAATTGTTGCTTTTGCTTCTAAAAAAAAAATTAAAAAAAAAATTTTAAAAATTTAAAAAAAATAAAAAAATTATTAATAGTAATAATAATAAAAAAAATTTTTGTGGACTCCCTCGCGTGCGGGTGGGGAGGGGTGGTTGGCGTGGGAACTTATTATTATTATTATTACTATTTTTTTCTGAGTTATTGCTTTAATAATTGTTGCTTTTGCTTCTAAAAAAAAAATTAAAAAAAAAATTTTAAAAATTTAAAAAAAATAAAAAAATTATTAATAGTAATAATAATAAAAAAAATTTTTGTGGACTCCCTCGCGTGCGGGTGGGGAGGGGTGGTTGGCGTGGGAACTTATTATTATTATTATTACTATTTTTTTCTGAGTTATTGCTTTAATAATTGTTGCTTTTGCTTCTAAAAAAAAATTAAAAAAAAAATTTTAAAAATTTAAAAAAAATAAAAAAATTATTAATAGTAATAATAATAATAAAAAAAATTTTTGTGGACTCCCTCGCGTGCGGGTGGGGAGGGGTGGTTGGCCGTGAGAACTTATTATTATTATTATTACTATTTTTTTCTGAGTTATTGCTTTAATAATTGTTGCTTTTGCTTCTAAAAAAAAATTAAAAAAAAAATTTTAAAAATTTAAAAAAAATAAAAAAATTATTAATAGTAATAATAATAATAATAATAATAAAAAAAATTTTTGTGGACTCCCTCGCGTGCGGGTTGGGAGGGGTGGTTGGCGTGGGAACTTATTATTATTATTATTACTATTTTTTTTTTGAGTTATTGCTTTAATAATTGTTGCTTTTGCTTCTAAAAAAAAATTAAAAAAAAAATTTTAAAAATTTAAAAAAAATAAAAAAATTATTAATAGTAATAATAATAATAAAAAAAATTTGTGGACTCCCTCGCGTGCGGGTGGGGAGGGGTGGTTGGCGTGGGAACTTAAAAAATTATAAAAAAAATTTTAACAAAATTAAAAAAATTATTTATAGCAATAATAATAATAAAAACGAGAAAAAAATATAGTTGACCTTGTCAACTCTGTGATACCCGTACGAATTCGTTATCCTATGTGCGAATAATGATGCCATAACTGACTATGGAGTTGCCGTATATTAATTTATGAAAAATTTCAGTACAATGTGTTTTTCAAAATACTGTGTGTGCCAAACTACTGTTGAAGTTGTATGGCAGCTACCAGAAAGAGCCAAGAAATTTTAACGAATTTTATCAAGCACATCGGCCCTACTAATATATTCGTTTGTGTGAAATTTCAATACCATAGCTTTTATAGTTTCTGAGATATAGCCAAATAACTTTTGAAGTTGTATGGCAGGTACCAGAAGGAGCCAAGCAATTTCAGCGACTTTTATCAGACACATTGGCCCTATTAATATATTCGTTTTTGTGAAATTTCAATACCATAACTTTTATAGTTTCTGAGATATAGCCAAATAACTTTTGAAGTTGTATGGCAGGTACCAGAAGGAGCCAAATAATTCCAACGACTTTTATCAAACACATTGGCCCTATTAATATATTCGTTTTTGTGAAATTTCAATACCATAACTTTTATAGTTTCTGAGATATAGCCAAATAACTTTTGAAGTTGTATGGCAGGTACCAGAAGGAGCCAAATAATTCCAACGACTTTTATCAAACACATTGGCCTTATTAATATATTCATTTGTGTGAAATTTCAATACCATAGCTTTTATAGTTTCTGAGATATAGACAAATAACTTTTGAAGTTGTATGGCAGGTACCAGAAGGAGCCAAGTAATTTCAACAACTTTTGTGGGACACATTAACCCTATTAATATATTCGTTTGTGTGAAATTTCAATACCATAGCTTTAATAGTTTCTGAGATATAGCCAAATAAATTTTGAAGTTGTATGGCAGCTACCCGAAGCGGTACCCCGATCATGTCCAATTTAAATAGGGTTCTGGCTTTTACTACAATAAGTCATTTGTGAAAATTTGGTGAACTTAGCTCAATTAGTTTTTGAGTTATCGTTGGGACGGACGGACGGACGGACAGACAAAGCTAAATCAACTCAGAATTCGACGCTGATCAAAAACATACACTTGAGTCTATATCTAAGACCGTTATTTCTTAGCGTTACAAACGGTAAGGCAAATTTAGTATACCCTTCGAACATACGTTCGTACGGGTATAATAAGTTATTTAAAATTCGAAATGAATTTATTGTTTCAGTTACGTACAAGTTTCATGTAGCCATAGTTATTAAATAAAATTTTGCGCCAGACATGAATTTTTTTCAATTTTTTAACTCTTCTTTAAACCTTTCAAATTGGATACTTAATGTGAGTGGCAATGTATTGGTAACCAACCATTAAGTACAAAATATGTAAAATTTTGTTTATTATAAACATTATACCTACATACATTTTATACATACATATATACATACATGTCTTGAAATTCTATACTGTAAACCAATTATTGAATTTATTCAAATTTATTATTTTTGCACACTCGTCAAAATCAAATTTCACAGAAGGAAAAAAAAAAATATTTATTCTGTGTAACTACATTCACATTAATCAAAATCCAAGAAAAATTAATTTTCATTCAAAAAATTTTCCAAAAATTTGAGATTTGCTTTTGTCTTCAATATTTTGTTCAAATATACTTAAAAATTCACCAAAAAATTTCCCTTTAATATTTCGAATAGAATTCCGGCGCGAAATGAACATAGACTGAAAAATATTTTTGTATGTGTACGGGTAAGCATTTTGAATAAGGAAAATGAGTAAAAAGGAGGAAAATAATGGTTAACAAAATAATGAATATTCTTTTAGCAAAAGAAAAGATTTCTGAAAAGATAAAATTGGAATCTGAAATGGAATGAATTGGCACTATAGTTTTCAAAAATGAAATTTTCGTTTCATAACATTGGTTTTAAATATCTTAAATACTAAGATTTCAAATTAAAAATTAGAATTAGAGTGATTTTCTAATAAAGCCAGAATTCTTAAGAAATTTTTCAATAAATCATGACACATTAAAGTTTTTTTCTTTCAACTTTCAATCTAGAGTTATGGGCACACTTAAGCATTCTCTTGATTCTTCTGAAAGTCACTTAGTTGTTTATCATAATAAAAATCTGATATTTGTACAAACTCTAAAAGAAAAAGAAATTTTAATTATTAAAGAATTTAATGAATGCTTGCAAGCAAATTTCAATATCTTCAATTCCATGTAACACACTCCAAACTAAAACTCCAAAAGTTGTATTATTCAGCCTCTTCCATAATTCTTATGCTAATATTAAGTACATTTTTGAAATATATATATATTTCGTTTTTGAATATATATGTATTTTAAGAATATCTGAATCTGAGAAAGTCGTTCATAAAATAACACATTTCATCGCCATGACAATTAAATTAAACCAATTGATTAAGTTAGAGGGAAAACAGAATCCTTGTCTTACGATTGAGTTCAAATTTTTCTCTCAAAATAATAGAAGTATTAGGATGCAATTCCATTAAAAATTTAATCATCTGCATTATTGCAATTAAATAACAATAAAATTGAGTCTGAAGCTAGATCTCAATAAGAAACCGGTCCTTTTTATTTGCTTTCTTTCGATTCCTCTTTCAGAATAAGAATTTCTTCTTCATGTTTTGGTTCTTCCTTTCATAATTAATAATTTGAGCTGAAAAAAATAAGTATGAATTGTAATTCAGAATCAATTTTAAAAAAAAATAAAAAGAAATTTAATTTCAAGAAAATTTTTTATTTCCATTTTGATTTTACTAGAAAATTTAATTTTGTTGTGTTGACATTTTGTATTTATTTTTTTTCCTAATAAAATTTGATTAAAGAATTTTCAAAAAAATTTTTATGTAGAAAAATTTTTTGATCGCAGGATTTTTTTGAGAATTTTTTAACAACAAAAATACTATAAATACGAACACAAATTTTTTTACATTAATTGAAGAAAAAATTTTGAAAGAAGCGGACGTGCGGTAAATATTTTCTTTTTTTTGCTTAAAAAAAATTTAAAAATTATTTTTACGATTTATTAACGAATAAATCGTGAAAATAAACATTTTTATTAAAAAAATTTGTAAATTCAAGGGATTTAATCCGCGCTTTTTAGAATTCCTTGAATTTATTAATTTTTGAGAAAAAATTTTTCTTTTTTTTTAATTTTCATTGTTTTTTTAAAAAAACATTGAAAATTAGCGTGTAAAATTGTGCAAAAAAAAAAGAAATATAAAAATAAAAAGAAAAATCTGCATTTTTTATTGTTATATTTCTTTTTTTCTAAAAAATAAAAATTTCTTATTTTTGTACGACGTCCAACACAAATTTTTTTTTCTTAATGTAGTGACATTTCTTTACTTACTGCGATTTTAATTTTGAACTTACTAAAACTTTATATTTTTGACTAAACTAAAATAAATTTTTCTTCTTTTTTTTTTGACAGACAAAAATGGACACATTCTTGGTAAGTGTTTTGATTTTATTTATCTTTACTTTTTTCTATTATTTTTATAAAATTTTACGTCAATGCGCGTTTGAGTATCGTTCTGGTGAATACTGTGTTTTTTTATATTTTTTTTATACATTTGTGCGTCGTTTTGTGTTTCTAAATTGTGAAAGTGTGTTTAGTTTATATAGACGTGCGCGTACATTCGATCCGTTAGCTGAGATTGAAAATGGAGATCCAGAGAAGGAATATGTAAGAATGGATGACGACTCTCAAGCAACCCGATTGAATATAAGGAACATAATTTTGGAAGAATACGAGCCAATTGTTCCCTGTATCGTACTCTATAAGAACACGTCATTCTATTCGGTCTCCAGCGAGGATTCGAATAGGACTTTTATCATTACGCCTCGCAGCGATAGTTCGGTATTTTTAACGGCCTGTAGCGACACTGCAAGTAGCGATAGTTCTTCATTCTACACGGCATGTGGCAGCGAATCAAGTCTTTTGGCAACCACATTTGAAAGGTCGACAGGATATTTGGAAAGGTCAAGAAGCTACTCCAGCTTCTTTTCAAAACCAAAAACCATGACGGACAAGTATGAATGGGGAAGGGAGTTTTTTGAAACGGATCGCGCATTTAGCTGGCCAAAAACTAATGGCCTGGAAATAGAGCGCGTTCAAAGGATAAACGAATGTTTTTTTTAGTGTTTTCTGTTCGCTTTTTAAATTACTGCTTTAATTTTTGTTGCTATGTTAATAAAAAAATTAAAAAAAAAAAATATAAAATAAAATTTAAAAAATTATAAAAAAAATAAAAAAATTAATAGTAATAATAATAATAAAAAATTTTTTGTGGACTCCCTCGCGTGCGGGTGGGGAGGGGTGGTTGGCCGTGGGAACTTATTATTATTATTATTACTATTTTTTTCTGAGTTATTGCTTTAATTATTGTTGCTTTTGCTTCAAAAAAAAAATTAAAAAAAAATTTAAAAATTTAAAAAAATAAAAAAATTAATAGTAATAATAATAATAAAAAAAAAAATTGTGGACTCCCTCGCGTGCGGGTGGGGAGGGGTGGTTGGCCGTGGGAACTTATTATTATTATTATTACTATTTTTTTCTGAGTTATTGCTTTAATTATTGTTGCTTTTGCTTCAAAAAAAAAATTAAAAAAAAATTTAAAAATTTAAAAAAATAAAAAAATTAATAGTAATAATAATAATAAAAAAATTTTTGTGGACTCCCTCGCGTGCGGGTGGGGAGGGGTGGTTGGCCGTGGGAACTTATTATTATTATTATTACTATTTTTTTCTGAGTTATTGCTTTAATTATTGTTGCTTTTGCTTCAAAAAAAAAATTAAAAAAAAATTTAAAAATTTAAAAAAATAAAAAAATTAATAGTAATAATAATAATAAAAAAAAAAATTGTGGACTCCCTCGCGTGCGGGTGGGGAGGGGTGGTTGGCCGTGGGAACTTATTATTATTATTATTACTATTTTTTTCTGAGTTATTGCTTTAATTATTGTTGCTTTTGCTTCAAAAAAAAAATTAAAAAAAAATTTAAAAATTTAAAAAAATAAAAAAATTAATAGTAATAATAATAATAAAAAAAAAAATTGTGGACTCCCTCGCGTGCGGGTGGGGAGGGGTGGTTGGCCGTGGGAACTTATTATTATTATTATTACTATTTTTTTCTGAGTTATTGCTTTAATTATTGTTGCTTTTGCTTCAAAAAAAAAATTAAAAAAAAATTTAAAAATTTAAAAAAATAAAAAAATTAATAGTAATAATAATAATAAAAAAATTTTTGTGGACTCCCTCGCGTGCGGGTGGGGAGGGGTGGTTGGCCGTGGGAACTTATTATTATTATTACTATTTTTTTCTGAGTTATTGCTTTAATTATTGTTGTTGCTTTTGCTTCAAAAAAAAATAAAAAAAATTGACAAATTAGTAATAGTAATAATAACAATAACAAAAGAAATATCTTGAAAATTTTTTGTTAACAAAAACAAAATTTGAAATTAATTATAGGCAATCTCCATTCACATTTCATGTGTAGAGACGTGATGTAGCAATATATTACCTACACTCATCTAAAATGCAATTTACCTATTAATTTAGTACTTAAGAAATTTTACATATTTTTTAACTATAACATTAAACGTATGGTAGCAAAATAACTTTTAGAAGCACAGGTATATCATTAATTTAATTTGTGATCGAAAAATTTTGAAAATTGTAACATTTACAAATTTTATTAGGATCACAAATATATTCTTTAAATGCATGTTCAAATGCACATACATATATGTCTGTAAGTAGCTTAATTGTCAATGATAAATTAAAATGAATTCCAAGAAAATTACAGATTGCTTTCCACATATGTCACAAATTCCAGAATATAAATTAGGTAAAGTCCTGTTTATGCAGTGTTTTTGTGGGAAAGTCCAAAAAAAAAAATTAAAATCAATTTTTATGTTAATTCTATATATACATATATATGTATAACAACTAAACAATGCGTTAAACCTTTTAAATACATATTTAGAGATTTCTAGAATTTTATTCTTAAAATTTAAGTAGGTAATCAAAGTGGTTATATGCACTATAAATTGATAGTATAAAAGGCAAAGTAAAATGCATATTTCAATAATTCATAAGTGAACTTTATAAACAGAAGTAAGAAGCGGAATATACTAAAATAATTTTCCGAAATAATCAAATAAATATTTCTTTAAGGAATCTTGACAAAAAATTAAATTTTTAAATACGGATCTTAAAAATAAATTATTAAAATTTTTTAAAAACTTCATAAGAAGTTTAAAAAGAGTAATAATGCCAAAAATATTTAAAGATGTGACAAATAATAAAATGGAACAATCAACAAATGAATTAATTGATAAAAAAAATTCATTTAAATTAAATGAATCGGATAGTGACAAGGAAAATGATTCATCATTACAACATTCATTACTTTTATATCGTGAAGAATTAAGGAAACGTAAACGTTCTATAACATTAAAAACAGCTGTAATAAAAGCCGATATGACTGAAAAACTACTTAATAAAAATGTAAATAAAATGAAATGTTCACAGAATTTAAATGATAATTCAAATGATCATTTTAATTATGACATTTTAATAAATGATTTGAATGAATTTCAAACAGTTACCCGAAGTGTTATGTATAAAAAGAAATTAGAAAATCATATTGTACAAACACAACGTGCCTATGTCAGAAAAAAAATGGATCAATATTATAATGTCAATGAAAATGATAAAAAGGAAAAACAAGAAAATTCAAGTAAAATGAATACTAATATTAAGAAACCCACCGGTAATCTTAGATTTATTAAAATTTGATAATTTCATATATATGTGTGTGTGTATAATAAAAACCCCAGTAAAATTTGTGAAAAATATGGATTTGATCCTGATCACACTTTTTTATATGTCAAGCGAGAATTTATCACTTTATATATACCTCAAATTTTTAATATGTATGTCAAAGGAAGAATTTAATTCCAGTGTATTTTAAAATTAAAATATAATTATAATTTTAAATAATGTAAATTTTTTTTTAATGACATTAAAATGTAAATTTTGTAATTAATTGTAACCTTAATAAATAATAATAATAATTATTATAGAAAAATCTAAATTATATATTTTTATTCAATCAATTGCTTATAATCGAATTTGAAATATTTTATTTATTCTAAATGAAGTAAAATTGAGAAGTGGATTTCAAATATAGAACTGTCATACACTGCATTATGATAAAATTTGTAATAATAGCACTGCTTATTCAATTTTATTGTTTACAAATTTTTTTGTGAACTGAATTATGAACATTATTATGAATTTAATGAACATGTTTATAAATTTTGGAATTACTAATATCTTCAACAATTTTTAAGTATTGTATAACTGTAAATATTTGAAGATGTAAAATTGCTCTTTTATTAATAAACTTGCGTGGGTTACTTGCATAATCACAAAAAAAAAATCCCAGGGAATTATGATTATTAAGAAAGTAATTTAATGATTAATTGATGCTTTAATGATAAATGCTGACCCACCAGAATTAACTGAAAACCATCAAAATTCATTAAAAATATATGCTATTAAAGACTGTAGACTCTTAAAATTAGAGCACACATTTAAATTTTATAATATTAAATAAATTATAAATTTTAGTAACTACATAATTTACAGATACATACATAAATAGGTACAATGGATCAAATTTAAAATTTAATTTCTTTTCAAGTTTCTAAAATTTAATATAATACTTACTTCCAATGAACATATTCTAATTATTAAAATTCAAATTTTTGTTCATTGTTTCGCCTCTTTAGTTGGTGTTAAATTAAATTAGAATAGGGGAGAATGGTTATTTATGATAACTTATAATTTTTTATATCTGTACATTCTCTAAATATATTCTCTACATATTTGTTTCTTAATATTTTTTGTTTTACCTAAAAAATACCATTGGTATTATTAGGTGTTTTCAAAAACGCAATCTATATGTCGCGATATATAATGAAAATTGCGCTATATTTAGTTTGTCCTTAAAACTTTGTGAATTGCGCAGTTTAATCTTATTAACTGTATAGTTAAAATATGCAGTTATAGTATAATTAAAATATATTTATAATTATGTTTTTTGCAGTATTGCGTTTCACAGTTATTGTTTTGCAGTATTGAGTTTATGAAAATATCTATATTTTTAATAAAAAATTAATTTCTTTTTCTGCTTATATTTTACTGCTAATAAAATTCAGAACAGGTAGACATAATGCATTGTATGTGCAATATAAAAATGTTTTCCAACATGCGCACAATCCCATTACTTTTTTAAACCAACAAATCATACAAACTTTACCCTCACTATAAAATAAAGATTTAAGGATTCTGTATCGTACAATGAAACTTACAGGTATGTGCATTTAGTAAAGAATAAATTTAGCCTTATATTCTAGTTTACTAATTTTAGGTAATCAGAACACAAAAAAAAAATTGACCTGGTTGCAAATTAAGTGTACACATCGATTAATCATGCTTCATATTCATAAAGGATAAAATTTTTTTACCTTTTCTTTCGAAGTACGTACATATTTTTTTAAGGTACAAAACATTTTAAAAACATTTGTTTTTCTATATAAAAGGCAGTAAAAGTTCTGTAATTTAAAACAGTTTTAATCTATTCTTTAAGTATATTATAAAAGCTTAAACTGAAAATAATTTTTGCCCTAAAACAATTATTTTTTAATTGTCTTTGAGAAAAAAAAATAATGGTGAAAATTCTTAAAGATCTGACAAATTTAACTTTAAATAACAATAAAAAATCTACAAAATTACAAACAAATAATTTTTCTTTACCATATTCATTATTTTTATATCGAGAACAACTTAAGACTCGTAAATTTCATTTATTAGAAAAAGCTTTAACAAAAGTCAATATTACTGATAAATTGGTATTAAAAAGAATTTTCAAAATTAAAAATTCTCCTCCTACCATAAAACAAAATATAAAAGATATTTTGTTTGATTTACAAGAGTCTGATAATATGACAAAATCTGTGCTATACAAAAAGAAATTAATAAATCGTATAACAAAAATTGAAAGATTATTATTTATAAAACGGATGGATAAATATCATATTAAAAGTGGTTTGAAAAATCAAACTGCTGAGAGAAATTATAACTCTGGGAGGGGGTCAATAGGAGATGGGAAATTTCATAAACTCAATAAAGAAAAGCCGGTTTCGAAAAGTGGTTATGAGCAATGGGAAAAAACAATATAAAATAGCTAAAATATTTTAAGAGAAAATCGGAACCTTGTATATGACTTAAAAAAAAAGAAACCAGTGGCGGCGTTGAAGAAATTCTATGGAAATAAGCTAGTAGAAAATAATAAAATAAAAAAAATTATTTAAAATTTGGTTTTTTTTTTTTATCTATTTTTGAATTCTTATAATTTTTTTTAATATTAAACACTACGGACAGTCGTCCTGTAATATTAAAAAAATATCTCGTTTTTTCATTTGAATGTGCTATTTTCCCAATAAGATTTCTCAAAAAGTTTCTCAAAATATCGACCTTAAAAAAAATAAATGCAGGGTGACTAAATTTTGCAATATGGAAAAATTTTTCTCACTTAAAAATTACATTACGAAATTATTAATCTAGTATATAAAATTCAGTCTCTTTATTTTCACCTGGTAAATTTGATAGCAGTCTAATTTTATTATTTTAAAAAATTTAAAACACTAAAGAATTTAACAGCGACACATAACAGTTAAAAAATCATACCTCGTGCAACAATGAAACATTTCAATTGGAACAGATGAAATAATTATTATGTATATAAGTAGACAATTCACAAATATTCTTGTGCTAAGAAGAATTCTTATTCTAAAGAACTTATATAACGCATTAAAATATACAGAGGTTTGCTAGTACTAAATGGAATCAGGTAAATATAAATAGTACTCGTATATAAATTGGTCATTTTGCAGGTAATAGTTTTAAACAGCTTAATTATACCTTCACCCCTTCTATAACCACTTTTACACTATGTACATGAGTTTTAGTTGAAAAAGATAACAAGATTTTCTCGCTATAAATATCCATACAATTTTTGCAAATTCTTCAGTATCAACAAAATTTTCGTATAAGAGACATATATAACAATATTCGCAATTAATATAAATATAAGAGATATAATAATATTCGCAATTAATAGTCATATAGTCTTGATTTACTCTAATTATCAACATAAAGTACAACGAATTAAATATGTCAGCCATTGTTGAAGCATCAAAAAATTTTGAAGGGGAACAAAAGAATCCCGAAAATAAAAAAAAATATTTAAAAATAATTAGTTCTAAATTTGATTTAGGATATACGTTATCATACAGTATATATTTATACCAACAACAATTAAAACGAAAAGATTCACCTAAAGTGAAATTGAATGTTACTAAAGTTCATATAACCGAAATATTAGTTAAGAAGACAATTGAAAAATTGAAAAAACAACAGGAATCAAGAAACACATTAAATTATATTGAAGATGAAAATGTAGAAACAATTGAAGAGGATGATTATAAACCATTAAAAATCAATGACATTGAAATAATAGCACAAAATTTAAAATATAAAACAAAACTGGAAAGAGAAATTAAATCATTTGTTGTAAAGAAAAACCAAATTATGAATAAAAATAGCAAAGAAATGAATAAGAAAATAAATGACAAATTAAAACAGTAAAGGAGAATTACAAGAATTTTCCTGCAATTACTTATAAGTTATTTACTAATTCAGTAAAAATAATTTTAGTTCATAGTTAATATTATACAAATAGATAATTTTATTTTTTTTTTTAAATTTGATTTAATTTTAAAATTTTGTAGATTAGGAGACTTAAGATTAATTATGGATAAAACGAATATGATTACTTTTAAATTTGTAATAAATTACCCAAAATATAAAATTTTCTTTTTTAGCTTTCCTAAAAATCTTAAAGACCAGCCAAACATGAAATCAGTCTGCCACATTTAATATTTTTTCTACGTTATTTCTTATTACAGAAAATAAATAAAATTCTAACATACGACTATTGTGTAGCATGTATTTATTACGTATGTATTTTAATGAATTATTTATGAATTCATCAACTAATAATATAATTTTTAAATGTTTTTTTAAAAAAGTATTAACTTTGGCTGTTTACCGCACGTGAGCGCGTAGTCAGGTTAAATTCAAGTGTTACCACAATTTTTACTTACCCAATAAAAATTTAATATAAAATAAAGTAGAAGTGATTTTGCGGGCTCTTGATTGATATTTAAAAATAATATAAAATTAGTTAAATTTTTTGAAATTGAAAAAAAATTATTTTAAATTTTCTATTTAATTTCGTATTTTAATAGAATTATTCTTTATTTTTAACTTAGAATTATTCTTTATTAATTATTAACTTTTATTCTTTAGAGTTTTTATTCTCTTTCCACAATGAAATATCCTGTTATTCGAAAGTACCGTAAAAAAACGGTAAAAGAGAAAATATAATTATGACAATTTTCTTGTATAAATAAATTTACTTTAGTTTTATTAATCTACGCTAGAAGTCACTTCAGTTTCTATCGCATAGTTTTTTTAATATTTTGACATTTAATTGATGTTTAGAAATCAAAAGTTGTGCAAAGTCAAAGCTATTGCTAATTAAATAGAAATTTTGAGAAAAAATATTAATATTGTGTTTTTGTTTTTTATATAAAATATTTAGTGTGATAAAATTTGAAAGTATTACAAAATGTTTGGAGTTTCGTATTTTGATAAAAATTTAGGTTTGTGTTCAAAAAGAAAACAAGTTAGAATTGTACTTTATCACTAATGAGTCATCTTCAGCAACAAAGAATTTTTATTCAAATATTGAATTAAGTTTAAAATTTTATTTTTCAGAAAATGCCACAAGCCATCTTCATTTGGAACCAGATTGGCCATCAATATTATTAATTTGCGATGCTATAAGGCAAAATGATATAAGGTAAATTGTATATTAAAAAAAATTAATTTAGTTGATTTTTCATGTTGAATTTTTTTAGTGCAAAACAAGCATTCCAGTCAATTAAGAAAAAAATGTCATCACCAAATCCTCATTCAGCATATTATGCTCTATTGGTGTTAGAAAGTGTTGTTAAAAATTGTGGCACTCCAATGCACGATGAAATTTTTACGAAAGAAAATTGTGAGATGTTTAGCAATTTTATTGAAGAAACACCACATGAAAATGTAAGACAAAAGTTATTAGAACTTGTACAAACATGGGCATACGCATTTCGTTCTTCTGAAAAATATCAATCAATTAAAGTAAGTGAAAAATATAATTCCTATGTACATGTAAAATCTAAAATCTAAAATGCTTTATTAATTTAAAGGATACAATGACTATTCTTAAAGCAAAAGGACATATTTTTCCGGAGTTGAAAGAAGCAGATGCAATGTTTACAGCAGATACAGCCCCTGGATGGGCTGACGGAAAAGTTTGCCACAGATGTAGAGTTGAGTTTTCGTTCACAATAAGAAAACATCATTGCCGCAATTGTGGGCAAATTTTTTGCGGGCAGTGCTCATCAAAACAATGTCCATTGCCAAAATTTGGAATTGAAAAAGAGGTCAGTTATATATTTTTCTTTTTCATGCCCTAATTGAATTTAATATCTAGGTACGGGTTTGCGATGGCTGCTATGCTAACCTACAAAAACCTCAATCTAAAAGAAATGTTGTGGATACTGATTTACCAGCGGAATATTTAAACAGTACTCTGGCTCAACAGCCGCAGGTTAAATTATTTTTGTTTTTTCTATTTTTTCTTTTGTAATAATATAAATAATAATAAATTTTACTTTTCCTACAAAGAACCCTCCAAGAAAATCTGAACAAGAGTTGAAGGAGGAAGAAGAATTGCAATTAGCTTTGGCCCTAAGCCAATCTGAAGCCGAACAAAAAAATAAAGAGAAGGTTAAATTAATTTTTAGTAACGTGAAACATCTATACTAATAAACGTTTGTATTATCAATTCCAGTCAAAAGCGATGTCCTTCAAACCTTATAAAATAGAAGAACCGTCGTCTCCAAAGTTTTCAAGTTCATTTGAAAGTGAAGAGCAAGTGAGTGATCCTGAACTAGCTAAATATTTAAATAGAAATTTCTGGGAACAAAAAAAAAGTGCTGCCGCAGTTGCTCCAGCTAGTCCTTCAGCTCCTAGTCCTATGCCACAACAAATTGTTTCAAATATAACAAATAACAGTAAGGTATAGCAAAAAAACCTTGTAAAAAACCTGATTTTAAATTTAATCCTTCATTTTTTCTTAAATCTTTGATATTCCTGAATTCTTAATTTGTGTACTACAGCTGTTGTCAGAAGATGAGGAAATGGACGATTTCGCCATAAATATGAAAACTCAGGTAGAGATCTTTGTGAATCGTATGAAGTCAAATTCCAGTCGTGGGCGAAATATTGCAAACGATACTTCAGTTCAAACCCTTTTCATGAATATAACTTCATTACACTCTCAGCTTTTAACTTATATAAAAAAAACAGATGATAAACGGATGTGGTGTGAACAACTACAAGATAAGTTGAATCAAGTAAAAGACTCGCGTGCGGCCTTAGATCTTCTACGTCAAGAACATGCTGAAAAATTAAGGAGAGCTGCTGAAGAACAAGAACGCCAGAGACAGTTGCAAATGGCTCAAAAATTAGAAATAATGAGAAAGAAGAAACAAGAATATTTACAGTATCAAAGGCAATTGGCACTACAACGTATTCAAGAACAGGAAAGAGAAATGCAAATACGACAGGAACAGCAAAAGGCCCAATATCGAATTGGACAAAGCCAGCTTGGTTATATTCCAAGTGGGCAGCCGGGATCACCTAATCATCAAATGAATACTACAGGAATGTTCATGCCCTTTGGTTTTCCTATTCCAGGACAACAGGGGCCAATTAATCAGTATCCAGGCTCTAATCCACCACCACAACAAAACGTAGCTGATATTTATGCAAACAACTCAGGTATTGGAAATCAAATAAATTCTCAAATGACTGGCGTGGGACACAATATTCCTCAATATATTCCACAAGGGAATTTACAAAATATGCATCCTCCCAATATAGATCAAACAGGTAAAAAATTAATAAATATGCAACTTAAAAAAATTCTTCTAAAATATATTAATTGACAGGAAACATAGACAATGTAAATATAAACCATGGGTTAAATGCAAACATACCACCAGGGCACCCTGGAATGATGTCGAATCCTAACTTGAACCAAAACCAAAACATCCATCAAAACGCAAATCAAAATATGGCTTCTAATCAACATTTAAATCAGAATGGAAATACGAATCAAAACATACAGCAGACTAATCAAGGCTTACAAGATTTAAATAACCCAATGACCAATAATATGATTCCACAGCAATCTGGTATGATGGGGGTTCCTCAAAATCAAAATCAAGAACAAACAGTACCGTCAGTTCAATCATCATCTGCTACTAATGTAGCTTCAAATGAAATTGGAAGTACTGGTGTGGAAGAAAATCAAGAAGAAATAGAAGTTAAAACTGCTGAATTGATAAGTTTTGATTAAAAATATTACCTAAATAAAACTTAGATAATGTAAAAAACAACATAAAAATATAACTTTACTGTACATTTATTTACCCTTTAAAGTAGATTTAAGGAAATTTCTTTATAAAGTTGTTTTTCAATTCTTATCCATGTTAATTTATTTATCAAAGAATGTTTATCGAAAATTAACGACTGCTAATAATAAATTTGTATTGAACTTCTTTAAACAAGTTACGATATCATAATTATTTTTACTTATTCTTGCTCTTGTTCACATTTCTTTTGCTTTTTCCTTCCACAAAGATCATATTTTTCATTTGAAATTTCTTCATCACTATCAGAGCTCATTTCTGAATCTGATGATTCTTTGTAACGTCCTATACCAGGTAAAATTGCAATGCATTTCAGAGCTCCTTTATCCGCAGTATTAGCCATATTTGCAGTAGTTTTCTCTATATCATTTTCAGGTTTTCGTTTTTGAGCAATTTTTTTAGTTTCCATATCAGAATTTTGCGCATTGTTTGTTTTTGAAGTTTCACATGTTCCAGATGGTTTTCTTATTATGCCACTCATTAAAGATTTTTGTGTAGATTTTGTTTTCACTATTTTAGAATTTGGTTTAGAATTCATATTTTCAATTCTTTTTTGATTTGTTTTTTCTTGAAGGGCTGCAACTTGTTTTCTATAATCTTCAAGTTCTTTTTCAACCTCCAACTGTTGTTTTTTTTCATTTTCATATTTTTGCTTACTAACTAAATCAAGAAAATGCACTTCATCGTCATCAAGACCTCGAATCAAATTTTTTAATTTGTGCGCTTCCTCATATTCTAAATCTTTTTTCATTTTCTGTTCTTTTAATTTTTCATAAAGAGATCTACTATCATATGGTTCTTCTGGAGCCTCCACTGGATCATCACAATTTCGTACTTTTTCCCATTCTTCTTGTCTTTTCTTCTTCATTTCGACAATTTCTGCTTCTGTTATAAATTTAGAACTCATTGTTTATAAAAATATTTTTTAAAAAACAATTTAATATTGCAAAATTTATCAAATTTGGTATGCATGTACTTCTCAAAGTGAAGTTTTGTTTTTCTTGAACAAAATTTGACATTAGCACTATATTAGTATACTACTGACATATCTTTCTCATATCGATCTACAAGGGAAATTTCATGTGGATTATGGAACATAATCCACAAATAGTGATGGATTAATTATGATGTTGCAGTTGTCATCATGATTGTTATACTCAAGTGCTACTATAGGATTGTAATTTAAGAGATATGTTTTTTGTCCTTTCTTAGTATAGATCAGTTTTAGTATGGGTTTCAAAATAAGAATTAAATGTTTTATTCTTCATAATTTCACAGTTTTGTACTACTTATGTATAATTCGTATATGGCATAAACAAATTTTTTCTATTAGTTTCTATTGCTTTATTCTGACAAGAAGGTGTTTTTTCTGGACATCAAAATTTCGATAATCG
Organism: Condylostylus longicornis; assembly: GCF_029603195.1. Lineage (NCBI taxonomy): Eukaryota > Metazoa > Arthropoda > Insecta > Diptera > Dolichopodidae > Condylostylus > Condylostylus longicornis. Next base: position 7,880,902 of record NW_026577982.1, read on the forward strand.
CTTCGATATTAATTCCCAACTTTGTATGTTTTGTTTTGGTTTATTTTCTGTTATGACGTAAAAATATTTACATTTTCATGACAAATTATTATTGTATAAAATTAAAATTTCTTTGGAAAAGGATAATATGAATGCGATAATACTTAGAATGATGAATATATCATCGAGAAGTTCAAGAAATATTAAATATTTCAAAAACTTTAAAGTATGTTCGGTCGAACATTTCCCAAAGGAACAAAATTCGCGATTTTTGTGCAATCAAGTTATGCTAAACTCGACTAATTTTAAACAACAAAATAAAAAGTATCCGATATTTCCTATTGTTTTTGCTGGATTATTTTTTAAAAGTAAATCGGAAGAAGGTCAGAAAAAATTTCAAAAACTCACTCTTTATAGTAATAGAACATACATAAATTTTTTTATACTTTGTAGAGGAATCTCCGGAGCATCATTTAATAACTACAATTAAACGTTCTATATTATGCATTCAAAGGCAAGAATATAATAAAGCTGAACAAATGTTGCATCTTGCATTGAAAATTGCTCAAGAAATGCAACATAAAGATGGTAAGAAAATACTTAAATGAAATTGCCGAATTCTTAATATTCCAAACGAATCAGGTATTACATATGTTTACGATGTTATGGCAAATTTAGCCATGGAACAAGAACAGTTTGAAAAGGCTGAAAAGCTTTTTACGGAAGTAATGAGACGATTACTTGGAGATGGATACAAAGAAGATGATAACAAAATTCTTCATATAAGTTCTAAAATAGCTCATATGTCACAATTAAAGGGTCAATTAGAAAAAGCTAAACAAGGTTTCATTTGGACAATTGAAAAGATAGAACAGAAGTTAAAATCATTACCAAATGATAACGATCTTCTAGAGTTATATGGTCTAACTAAAAATTGGTAACATTCTCACTAATCCACTACCAAATTAATAGAATTTTGTTACAACTCATAAGGTATGCACAACTTTTAATGCAAACTGAGAAATTTGCGGAAGCCAAAACGATGTTTATACAAGCTTATGATATATTGACAAATGAATATGGAAAATTTAACGAAGAGGCACTGATGATTTTGAATAATTTAAGTGTGGCTTGTATAAATGTAAATATGTACCTACACAAAAACTATAATTATTAAAAATTACATTTATCTTTTAGTTAAATGATCACATTGAAGCAAAAAAATACTTAGAGGAGGCTTTAGAATTGGCGAAAAATTTGCCGGAGATAGTAGAAGTCGGTGTACTAAAAGCGAATTTGGGTCTTTTGTACCTTAAAGAGGGCTTGGTAGAAAGTGCAAAAGAGATTTGTTCAACAGCTTATAGGTATGGGCACAAAATAAAGGACAAACGTGTGATAGAACAGGCGGAATATTGTTTAGATCAAATTCAAGCATCATTAAAAAAATAGTTAACAATTTTGTTAAAATAATTTGTTGCAAAAGTTCAAAATACAGTTAAAAAAATTAAATTAAAATATTTACAAGGTAAGCTGATTTTGAATACGAGTATGTCGTAGCAAGAGGAAAATTTCCCAATTGTTTGTAAGATGAATCAAATTTTATAATTTATTTATATGTTGTAATTTAGTACCAAATTTATCTTTAATAAATTGAAATTTTGATGTTAAATTTTGGTAATTTTTTAATGGTATGTTCTCGAGGTTGTGATAAGAATTTAGAATTATTCAACATATGAGAGTGTTGAAATTTTTGATTTTACATGTGTATCAAATAAAACTAAATAGAGGAATTTAAATTTAAACATTAGTTTACTCAATTTTTCGTTACTTTCCTTTTTATCTAATAACCTAGCTTTTAATTTACATACATAAAATATCTTAATTTAATGCTTTCATTGAATTTATAGAAGACCTTGCATTTCTTGCATAAATTGCATATAAGCATCATCCTTCGTCGCTCCAGTTTTAGCTTCGTTCTGTTTAATCTCTTGTGGATAAGGTTTTGGTCTTTTTTGTAATTTTTGATCATCTCTTTTAACACGTAATGCTGATGGCACGAAACGTGTTACATCAGCACTTAGATTTCTAAAAATAGTAAACATATTAAATATTTTCCATAATATTGAAAATATTAATCAAATCAAACCTTATTTGCGGTTTCGCAGTAATTGTTGTAACACCTTTAGAATCAGGCTTCTGTTGTAGTTGTTGTTGTTGCTGTTGTGCATTGTGATGACCTTTTTGATGATGGTGCATCATACGATTAGGTGGCATTCCTGGTGGTGGCCCAGGTGGCATTCTTATACCTAATCGTTGTGGCATACCCATACCTGGCCGTACAGGTGGACCTAAAAGCAAAAATTTTATTATTTTAAATTTTGCAAATTTTTATTTTTTTTTAAATTTTTATTTACCTTGCATTCTAACTCCAGAAATATTAGGTGGTACGCCCGGCCTCATTGGAGGAGGTCTAAATTGCATCATTGATGGTGGCATTCCAATTGGAGGAGGTGGTGGACCACCTGGTAAAGTGCCCATTGCTGGTGGGGGTGGAGGAATGGGGGGCAAAGGTATTGATAAACCTTTTTCAGGAATAACATTGTCTTCTTCCTCATCACCAGATTCTTCACTATTTGATTCATCAGTGCCTGAATTTTTATTTTCGTCATTAAACTTTTTCTCATCATCATCACCTTCATCGCTGGACTTATCACTATCACTTTCATCTAATTCGTTTTCGCGTTGGCGATGAACATCTTCAATTTCTTTCATGAATTCGTCAATATTTTTGCTTGAAAAAGAATTTTTCCGTCCTTCTGTATTTGAAATATCAATGTTTTCATCACTTTTTGCATTTTTCTTATTTACTGAAATTGGTAGAGGTATTTCCTCTTCTTCAGCATCGGAATCTAGTTCTCTCATTGTTATTAAATTAGGTGGTGGTCCAGGTGGACAACCAGGTGCCTCCTTTTTTCTTTTTTCAATTTTCTGAGAATGTGTTGTGTGACTAGTCTGAAATTTAATATTTTTAAAATAGAATACTACGAAACGTTAAAACAAATCTATAAGTACTGGATCAGAACGCTTTACTGTTGCTCCTGGTGGTGCTGGAGGCATTAAAGGAGGAAAATTCAAGACATTTGGTGGTGGCACTCTTGGCAAAGGGGTTGCTCCAGGCTGTTGTCCAGGTGTTGTCATCTAAAAAAGTGTGAATGAATTATTAGATTTTTAAATCTTTTTCGATTAATTTGTTTTTACTTGTGGTAAGGGAATCTCATCAATTTGGACACTTTGTGCACTTTTGACACTTTCAAAATATTGTTGTTTTTTCAAACGTTTTTTTTCGTACTCCACTTCTTTTCTTTTTAAATCGGCCCAAAGTTCTGGATCATCATTATGCTGTTTGTAAATAAGTAAAAGTAAGAAAAAGGTATCATAAGTGTATCAAATTTTCCTGAAGAACTTACATAAAGTCTCATCACCCTATCAAACGTTTCTTTAAGTTTTTTTCTTTTTTCTCGAAGAACTTTTTCATTAAGAGGAGATGGTTGATAAACATTGTATTCTGAAATTTCAACAATTTTACAGCATTCAATAAAACCTAAATACAAAGGGGTACTAAATTTTTACCCATTTCATCTATTTTTTCCATTTCTTCTAATATTTGTGCAGGATCTTTTCCTTTCAAAACTGCGGCACGAACCATTTGTCGTTGCCTTTTATTTTTTTTGAGTTCCTTTTTTCGGGCCTCCTTCCCTATAATTATTGCAATTTTTATTTAAAATTTTAATTACGAATTTTAAAAACTACTTACGAGCTTGATCCGTTGGATTCATATATTTACCACTCTTAGTGGTATTTATTGAACGACGTCCCATTTTTCTTATTGATAATAAAATAAAATATTTCTAAAAAATCAAATCAAAATAATTTTAATAAACAATCGTGTGCTGTCTTTTTATTTTTACTTTGGTTTGAAAGACAGCAGAATGAACTCTGACAGTTAAAGTCAATATATTTATTTTTCTCGACTGGAGCGCCATCTATTTTGTAATATCAACATTAACATAAACAAAAATTAGGTTCTGTGAGAGTGTATGAGAATGGAGTTTAAAAATCATTTCAAATTTATTTAACTAAATTATACCAAAGAACCATATTATTTATATGGGTCTTTCGTATAATTCAAATATATTATAATTCATTATAATAAGTGGTTTTTAAATACTCAATTCAGTATAAATATTGTGAGTGGTTATATAACATAATTGTTTTCCTTCCCCATACACATGATAATCATCATGAGTCAATAAATTTTACCTAACCCTGTTCTACTACATTTAGTTAGATCCCATTGTTTCCACTAAAATGACGTACCGAAAAAGTTTGAGAAACATTAGCTTTTTGAATTTAAAACTTTTAAATTTTATTCTAGATTGATTATTTACAGTTTGTTTATTTTGAAAGAGCTGATTATTGAGGAACAATTTTTTAAAAATTCTATTTATTATTAAAAATAAATATTGTAATGGATTATTTATATGGCTTGCTTGATTCCGAAGAATTTTACAGAATACCTTCTAATATCAAAGAACGTATGTTAATTGATTTAACTAGTTAATACTATGAGCATAAAGTTAATAGCTTTATTTTATAGGATTTGCCAAATTAACCTTATCAAAGAAGAAACAATTAAGAAAGTCATTGGAAGCAAATCTAATTCAAAAGGAAAAATCTAATGAATGTAAAGAATTAAGTAAAAATATTTTGCGAGAAATACTAACTGACGATTCCTCAGAAAGTGAGTTTGAAGAATTAAATAAAATTTTCGAAAGCAGCAACAGCAACTTCAATACTGATAAAAACATATCAAATAGGATACCTTATAAACCGAAAAAACTTTCCGAGATATTCAATCAATTGACTACATCTGATTCTGATGAAACACATTGCTCTGCAATTGAGAACATTGAGAAAAAGGAAAAAGAAGTTATTAGACCAGCACAATACAATATTACAGAGGACATGGAAAAATTAGAATTTTCAATTGAAAGTAAGTAAAAAAAATAGTAGTTACGAATTAAAAAATATGTAATTAAATTTTCAGATGAATCAAATGCAAATGAAAATTTATTAATAGATGTTTTGTCACAAAAAGTAAATAGCTTAGGTATTTGTTCACCAAGAAAATCTCAAACTGAACAGATTTGTGAGAAAACACAATTAATTTCCGTTGAAAGTGAGCGTAAAAGCTTAAATGATTTAGATACGATTAAAAGTTTTCCACCATTGAAAATTGAAAATGGAACCCAAAAACATATTGCTTTAGCAGAAACTGAACCAAATACAGACTTAATATTTGGAAATTATAATAAAACATCTGCTGCAGTAATAAGTTTATCTTCCGAAGAATCTGGTGAGAAATCTGAAGACTTAACTTCTGATAGTGAAGACCTAAATGACTACAATATTATTGTTGTAAGTGATTCCGATACTTCAATTTCAAGTTTAGGTCAACCCCCGAAAAAAAGTAGCGATGTTACTGAAAATTATTCAGATCAAATTTCCGACATAAAAGCTTCTGGACAAACTTTTTTACCAGATACATTGAGTAATGCAAAGGCAGATCGCTTAGAAGCTTTTTTAAATGATTTACCTGCACCTAATGAATTTTGCGGCATTAATAATATTGAAAATAGCATTCTTGCAAAATCTACAGACGAATCAAATTTGTACGACACCCTGTCGGTTGAGGAATCGGTAGAAATTTCTGGTACTTCTACAGAAAATGAAATAAAAGATTCAATTTTGAAAAAGAATGAAGAAATTTTAATATCACCTATTCAACAAGAAGAATCATTTATTCAAAAGAATTTTCCAAATACAAGTAGCTCATCAAATTTCCCGGAAAAGAATAATTTAAATCCTGATAAAGAATTCTGTAGAAATACATCTCAAAATGAAAAATCATCTGGTTCCTCTAATTACGAATATGAAGAAATAAGTGTTTCCGCAAAATTTAATATAAAAATTCATATAAATTCTCAACCAAATATTATTATTGATCAAAAAGAAGAAACTTACACTTCAGGAAATTGCAATGAAAGCCCAAAAACTCAAACTTCAAGACAAAGCGAGGTTTATCAGGAGAATTTAAAAGCGATAGCCCCCGCTTCCATTGTAGAGACGTTATCTGAAAGTGATAAAAAGAACATTTCTGTTGATAATATTGATGTAAAAGCAAAAAAGATTTTAACGAAATTATACGGAAATCAATGGCAAACACCAGAAAATATCAAAAAATTAGACAAAACAATTAATTCAAAAAGTAAAGACGATTCAAAATACCAAAATGACGAAAACCATTTAATTTTTCCTAAAAATGCTATAACTTTAGCAAAAAATAAAGACGCGGAATTTATGCCAGATAAATACCATAAAACTGAAAGCAAAATATTTAAATTACCTCCCAAAGTAGCGAAGCCCGTACTTAATGGGAACTCAAAGGTTGAAAAATTTGCTTGTGAAGAGCCAAGAATTACCGACTTTTCCCTTTGTAAGTATTTATTTAAACAAAAACATTATGTTATTCAAATTCAAACAATAATAATGTATTGTAGTTCATAAAAATGTACGAAATGATTTTGAATCAACCCGTTTGAATATTGCTAATAGCCCAGATAAAGAAGGAAAAATCCTAAAACAAAAATTGCCACTAACTGAAGCAAAAAAAAAAAATAAATCTAACTTGAACCTTGACATTCCTCAAACCGAAAAAATAAAAACTACTGCAATTGCCACGCGATCAGGTAAAGAAATTATTTATATTCATACCTACTTAATTTTTGCAAAATATTCAAACATAACTCAGGTCGACAAATTAAGCCTGTGCAATGGAAAAATCTTCTAGATATGGATAGCTCTTCTGATCAATGGTCCGATGATTCTCAAGCAGATGCGACTTACAAAACGCTGTCGTCTACAAAAAGCGACGGAATTTCTTCAGACTCTATATTGTCCTCAAATGACTCTGATATTAGTGGAAATCGTTTACCATCAAGAAGTAAAAAAAAGTCGAAACGTAGAGATGCAGGGAAAAAGAAGAGTTCGGACAATGATAAAATTACATATTTAGATTTATCACAGGAAGTTGTTAAAGTACAGACTGAATATAAAAGCCCACCAGCAAAAAATGGTAATTGATCAACATATTTCTCAAATCAAAACTAATTCATCTTAATTTAAAAGATCCACGCTTTAATGAAAAATTAGATAGCCTCTTAAAATCGTGCACATTTGAACCTCGGAAACAACTAGAAGCTACACCTACCAGGTTTTTATAAATGAATTAAATCCAATATAAATATTTTTCTGAAAACATTTATTTTAAGTTCGAACATAAGAAGAAAATTATTTAATCCTAATTTTGGAGATGAAAATGAAATTATACCACCAAATTCTCCACTAAGACCTTTGCAAAATGATTCCCAAGACATAAAATTGAGTATTCCATTATCATCACTTTTTGGAATGCCAATAAACAAAAAATTAGAATCTGTTAAAACTGGAACACCAATTTTCAAAATTCCATCAACTTCTACTGCTAAAGGTAAACCAAATATTGTTATTTTTTGTTGAATTTGTAGTTTGAATATTCAATAACTTCAGATAAATATAATACCCCAACTGCAAAAGAATCTAATTTTAAATGTCCTACAAAAGAAGAAACACCAAAAACTCCCAAAACACCTAAAACTTCTAAGACACCGAGGACTCCAAAATCTCAAAAAACAAAAACAGATTTAATTGAACAAGAAATTCCGGAGCATGTGCCGTTGAATAAATATGGCTTTTTGAAATCATTAGATGGTATTTGAAATTGTTTTTCATTCTTTTGTTCTTTCTTGAATGTTATTAAAATTTAATATTTTTAGTTATGGTACCGATATCACGCTGTCATCCGGATGCAATCATATACAGAGAAAATTATAAATCCAGAAAAGAAGAGTTATCCCATAGACTTTACAAGTTGTATAATGAAAAGTTATTTAAAAACGAATTAAATGTTCAAATTATTTGGAATAAAAAGTTGGTTAATACTGCGGGAAGGTGCAGCAACAAAAAAAAGTAAATTTTTTTTAAAATACATGCTTTATAGGTACCTAGTTTTCCGAGAAAATTGCACTAATTTATTAAAATTATTTTTTCAGAGGAAATTTACGTTCAAGCGTAATAGAGCTAAGTGAAAAAGTTTTAACAAGTGGTGATAGATTAAGGTGTACTTTGATACATGAATTATGTCATGCTGCCACATGGATATTTAATGGTGAGCATGGACATGGAGCCACATGGAAAGCTTGGTATGTCTTCTTTAAAATTTTTTGAAAATTTTCAATTAAATAAAAGCGCTTTTCAGGGCTCAAAAAGCAAATTTTGTCTTCCAAGAGTTACCAAAAATTGGAGTGTGTCACTCTTATGATATCGAATATAAATACACTTATAAATGCAAGTTATGCCAAGCTAAGTAAGTTTTTTTTTTCAAAACGATCTGGTGTTTATATAAGTACATTACTCTTTCAATATTAAATATACATTTTTAAATAGATCTCATGCACATTCTAAATCGAAAAAGGTCGAAAAAATAAGATGTGCTTATTGTCATGGTGCAATTGAAATTTTATTGAATAAAAAAGATAAAGATGGTAATATTATTTCAACGCCAATAAAGGAACCAACCGGATTCGCTAAATTCGTTAAGGACAATTATAAAAATTTCCAAAAACCCGAATTAAAGCATGCAGATGTAATGAAATTGTTGAGCACTGAATTTGCAGCATTAAAAGTGGACAATAAAAAATAAAAAATAATATGTGCAACAAGTACATCTATAGAAATGCTTATATGTATTTTTATATATGGAAATATTAATCAATTAATGTAGATTTGTCATCTTTAATGTTTTATTTTTGCAAAAGTTTTAAAAATAATTTTATGATTCGGAACAACTAAAATATTTTTGCATTTTTGTTAACATATGATTATATATATCGAAAAGTATCTACATAATATTAGAAAGGAGAACTAAACATTGATTTCTGGTTTGTAAAAAGTACAAAGACGATCAAACTCTTCAGATTTTTTATCTAAATCTTTAATGAAATCACACTCGGGATAGAATTGTCTTATTTGCTCTATGTATCTTGTAAGAATTTCTGAGCTTTTACCAGTGAGATGTGAAAGAACTATCAAATTAATCAAAGTATCTAAGTCATTATGCTTTTTAGCTAAAGCTTCCTTCAATATAGCATCAGCTTCTTCATATCTTTCTTGTGTAATGTGACATACAGCTTGTCCGTTTAAAAGTAAGGGTGTCGGTGGATATTTTTCACAGAATTCTTGATATATATGGAATGCCTCCTGTAAACCATCACCTCCACTACATATTCCAACCCATGCTTGAGCCATTTGTGTAAGAGTTGCATCATCACTTTTTTCTTGCATCTTTGCTAAAATTGGTTTTGCTAAGTCAACCCGGTTCATTTTCAACAATGCTTGTATGGTCATTGCCATACATTCTAAGTCGTTAGATCCTTGTAGTGCTCTTAATGTTTCTTCATGCATCTCTTCATGATCAAATATGATAGCTGCAGCTATTTGCCATATATTTGTTTCACCAACATCCTGCTGCAACTTTTCTTGGAAAAACGATACGATTTCTTCCCGTTTTTCTGGATTTTCAAAGTAATCGTATAAATATCGGAATGCAACTAAAGCAGTTTTATTATCAGAATCGATTTCCGAATTAATTAATCGACCAGATTGTATGGCTAAATATGACAGATATGAATATGCTAAGAGTTCGGGCGTTCCTGAAAATTTTGATCTTCAGTAAATAAAATATCTCATAAACTATAACTATATAAGCAAAAGAAAATTTACCAGTTGTTTGTTCCGGAAGGATTGTGTTAATACAGTTCATAAAATTACCGATATAATAAAAATTTCGTGCATCAAAAAGAATCCCATTTTCTTCTGCCTCTGAGTTTGGTTGATCTTTCTTTAAAGCCATATTTCAGATATATTAAAGGTTAAACAAATCTTAAATTATTAAATTTAATAATTTTTACTTAGACGTGTAACTTCATATATAAATTGTACTATGTAGTATGTGTCAAAAATGTCAAAATTAAGCCAACGCATACACACAATGACACAACTGTCAGTATTGCCAGTTCACAGGGTTTGTATGGTTTTCAAAACTTTGTCAAAATAACAAACCGATTTATACCAGCAGAAATAGAAAAACAGCTTAATTCCTATTTTAGATTTTTTTAAGAATGCTGCACAACAAACACGAATTTTTGCAGTTAAAAATTATATATGAACAAAACTAAAACTATTCTCTAAATTTTACTGAAAAATATTTGGAGTTTAAAATGAAAACCTTTAAACAACTGGTAATTAAGTGAAGTAATTCAAAGTATTCAGCTTATATGACAGGAAGTCATATAAAAGCTAGCAGCATACATTTTATAAAAAAAGTTGGTGAAACAAATGGCTTGCTCAGATTGCAGTCTTGTTATTTTAAAGGCGATGTAGAAGAATCTAGGTTAAAATATTTGAAAAAATTACTTTCAATAATTGATGGAACTAAATAGTATTAACCATGCCATATGTCTTCAAAAAACTTTTGGACATTTAAATGTTATATGTACTTCAATGTCAATCACAAAAAAAAAAGTTCAAAACAACAATTTAAAATATAAAAAGGTCGGATTCTAAAGTTAAAGTTTTACAAATATACTAATTTTAGTGCCTGCACCTCTTGATCTAATAAATTATTAACATTTTATTATGAGAAGCTGCTTTATACCGAATTGTGATGCGAATAATAGAGATCGGCGAAACAGACCGTTTTTTAATGTACCTAAAGTGGGTATAACTTTGTTTACATCTTTTATAGCATTCAATTACCTTTCACATTATTTCTATATAGGATCTGAAATTATATACTATATGGAAAGAAGTTCTGCCGAAGAAAAGGGAACTTAAATCTACAGATAAGGTTTGCGTAGATCATTTCGATGAATCTGATTTGATTACCACATATGAAACTCTGGTTAATGGTAAAATGGTTATTATACCACGGGGTCGACCGAAATTAAATGAAAATGCAATTCCATGTAGAAATTTAGCAAATTGTGATTATGTACATACATATACATATATTTGATCCATTTAGGGTAAAACATTTTTTTAATCTAAATATATTTTAGCCAAAACGTGGACGGAAATGCGGAGTTAAAAATACAAAAAATGAAAAATGTGAAATATCTTTGAAAAAAATTTCATTAAAACGCGTAAAAGTGAAAAAGGTATCCAATTTGAATGAAAAATCTTGTAATGTTATAGTTCATACAATTGAAGAATCCTTTCCGGACGAAGCTGAAGAATTTTTTAAGGAATTGTGTGAAGAGGAAAACACAAATGAAGAGGTTGAAAATAATGTAGTCAATGTTGTTTCAATAAATATCGATAAAAATAAAATTGATGAATGCAACACAATTTGTCAAAATAATAAGCAGGTTCAAAAAGAAAAAATTAAAATTTTTAATGATCTGTACGAAGATATTTTTGAAGTTGAACTACCTTCAACTTTGTGGGCTATACATCGTGATCCATCAAACGTTTTCATCGCCTTTACTTATTTTGATCCAATATTGTATTTATCATCAAAATCTATTATTTTATATAATAATTTGAAGGCAGCGGTCAACCTTTTTAATAAGCATTTTTTAGAAAAAGATTTGAATGACAGTTATTCTATAGAGGATGTTGGAGAACTTTTAAAAGAAGTTGATAAGATAAGACTATGTTCTTCTAATAAAGAGCTACACAGTTCTTGTGAACTAAAACTTAGTGAAAATGATGACAGTGTCTGTACTACTTGTTCACAAGAACAGTATTAGAAATAAAAAAAATAAATACATATATAGAGCTGATGTGAGAGTTTTTTCAATTGTATAAAAATATAAGGTAAAAACTCATGCATAAAATATTTGTCCGAAATAAGTATACATATTGTTTATTATTTTTTGAACGATGAAATAAAAAAATTTTAAAATTTGACTTAATTTTACGTTAATTTTTTGATAATAAGTTGAAATTCTATTGGTTTTGTAGATTTATAGATATTTAAGTTTAAAGAACAAGACGTTGAAACTTAAAGCTTATAAAAGAATGATAATTGATCTTTTTTTTAAACATACAAGTTACTTAATAATATCATAAAACAATAAAAACCTGAATAAAGTTTTCTAAATTTTTATTTTGACTAAGTGATTCTTATTATATTTATTTAGAAAATTTTGGGAGCAAAAATAAAAATGAATAGCTAGCTATATAATATAAATAAGAAATAATAGCTGACATTCACAGCTTCGAAATTTTAATTCAAATTTCTAAAAATTTTAAAGGTAAATGAGTTTGCAAGCTAAATTTGTGTTAATAATAAATTAAAGAAAACAATACTTGCCTAAATAGAAAATTTGCTGTTTTTATTGGAACTAAAAAGAATGTAAGAAACAGAATAAAAATAATATAATAGTGATTAATTTGTTAAAAATTTTGGGGCATCTTTTATATCATCTAAATGCTTCATATATGCTAAAAATATTGACCACATAAAACTACATATGCTAATAAATACAACTCGATTTTTTTCTGGAACAAAACCAAAATTTATTACAGCAACTACTGGCCATATCGATACAGCAGCCTAAAAAAAAATAATTGAAATCGAAGTTAGAAAGAAAGGCAAAATAAAATAATTAACCTTATATGTTGGTAAAAATTTATTTTTAACTTCTGTTGATGCGGCCTCAAAACCTTCTCCTTCAAATAACGTCATTAAATAATAGAAACAAGTCATCGCAGCTGGGGTATATGAGATAGTTTCTACAATAGCTTTAACTATTGCAATTTTTAAATTTGTTCCAGGATACATAGCTGATGCTACTTTAATCCAACCATATAATGTTGGAGCAACAAAAAAACCACCAAATAAACCAAAACGCATTACACGGCACCAATCAAATTTTTCTAAAATTATTTTTATTATTAATTTTTTTTTTGTTATTTTTAAAACATTTCAATAAATTGATTGCAATTTCAACCTTTTCCTTCCATAGTTTGCTGTATTAATGAACTAGCTGGCCATGTTATTGAATAAGTAATCATTCCTCTTGTTACAGGATATTTAGTGGTTATTTGTTTTATATTTTTTACTATATGGTTCATTTTTTAAAATTTCTGTAAAAAATATATTAAAAATTTAAGTAAAATTGAATGAAGTTCGATCACAATATTCTGCGTTTTGTTAATAAAAGTGTGAACTTTGTAAAAATCATGGTCGTTAGTTGTTACTTACATGTAAATTATATTTTAATGATTGTTATAAAAAAAAAATTCTGAATTAAAAATCATTGCTTTTGAGAAAACATAAAAAGATGTATAATGTCTAATTATAGAGACACGTGGTAGTAAGAGGCACAGACTAATTACATTTAATTTAAATTTCAATATTTTCAAATAATTTCTTGAAACAATTAAAATAATTTTTCCATTTAGTGTCTATATAAGTATTTAAGTAAGTTTAATGTAAATTGTAATGAAAATTGTAATTTTATTTTCAAAATTATTGTGGAATATAATTTAAATACTAAAATTTTTAATCATTTGAATAATAATAACCTTTTTTTAATACTTCATTATAATATATGTAAGCCTAAATCAGTATGACTGTACATAATGTATATTATTATTTGTATTCTTACAAATTTAAGATAAATACAATAATTATGTGTTATGTCAAAGGTTTATCAGAAAAAAACTCTTCTATTCCCCAAAAATTTTAAAATATTCATTACAAATGTGTAGATTCTAAATTAATAGAAAGATACTCCAAAATATTGCAATATAAAATTATTAATTTAGCAATAAAAATATTTTTAAATGCATATTTCTTATGTTGATCAAAAGGTTTTCGCAATAAACCGTCGATAACTAAAAATTCAATACTAGAGAATTATAAAATTGTAAGAATCTATGATTGTGGGTATAAGATGACCTAATAATATAGAATCCTATAAAACTGAGGTAACGAAAAATTATTAAAAATTAATTGAATTGCTTATGTACACAATATAAATAGAGTTTAGAGCAATTTAAGAGGCAGTATTAAGGTAATAAAAAAGAAAAAATATAAAACGTGTACTTATGTGTTCAAATTTTTTAAATTAATTTTTAGAGATCGTAATCAAAATAATTACAAAAGTAACAACAATTATGTATATAGATGTATACATATGTACATATATATATATCTAAAATTTCAAATGAAAATATTTTGGAAATCAATTTTAAAAAATGCAATTTTTCAGTTTTTTTCAAATATAAAAGATTTTGCAGATGCACGTATTGTTTATTTAAATTTGATTATAAAATAAAAAAAGCATTAAAAATTAAAAATTTCTTTTTTTCAAATAAAATTATACTTATGTATGTACATGCATTAATTTATTGTATAATATCAACTCACTTTCTATATATGTATATAATTAAGTAGATCCAATTAAATAACTATATCGTATAATATAAGCACCAGCCTTTTGTTCATATTTTAAATTTTATTTAAATAAAATGTACAATTTGTTTTCATCAGTTTAAGTAAAACTCAATTAATTTATATTAAAAAAATTTACATATATTAAATTTATTTGAAAAAGGCAAAAGGATAACAATTAAACAATTAAAAAAAATTATAAAATTCAAGTAAATAAATTTTGTTGAATTTAATTAAACTTTCCTTTTTTAAAAGCAAATTATAACTGATTGATTCCTTTTGTAATAAAAATGCACTTTAATGTGCAATATAACATTGTAATTACATATCTACATACATGAGCGTATGTACGTAAAAAAAATAAACTTAAAAATTTGTATAAAAGCTTCCTGATGCACAAAAACAAGCAAAAAAAAAATAAATTTCTAATTTTAAATTTTTTGTCATTGACATTAATGAAGGTTTTTATATTTTAAAATTTTGCATTTTCTCAAAAAAAAAAAATACAAATAATTAAGGAAATAAAATTAAAAATATAAAATTCATTTCTTATTTTCAATGTTGAATTGACATAAATTTAATATTATTTTTTCAAATTCAATCATTTGTGCTTTAAATGTATAGAGGAGGAAGATTTGAATAAAAGAAATTATGATAAAATTGGTGGAAAAAATGATTCAGTCGAAAAAAAATTCATAAGTTAATAGTGTAAAGTTTTCAAAAATTTTATACCAGGCCTCTGAAAACGCTAAACAGTAATGTAAGAGGAATAGGCAACTATCACGAAATAGAACTTCATCATTAAATCTTGAAAAAGGTATGTGGTTTTTAATTTTACATTACATTGATTATGTAATTTCAAATTTTTACTTTTCAATACCGGACCTACATGATCAACGGATTAGACGTTGATCAATATTAATTAAAATAAGTAAGGCAAGGATGATCGATTTACAATTTAAAATTTGTAATAAGAGTTATTTAGCGTAAGTGTAGGACTGTAGGTAAATCACTTTTATTCAGTTAAGATTTAGGATAAATTAATTCTCTAATACTTTTACAATTAATAATTATTTTACAATATAAAATTTGAACACATAAAAATAAATAAAAAGTAAACAATTATTTTATTAAAATTTTAATATTTCGAAATTTTTTTAATTATGCTATTTATGCGTTGAAAATATTTACATAACGTTTACAGGTACACAAATATATGTACATTATAATTAATATTCTTAAATATTATATATAAATAAAATAATTAAAATAAATACATTTGGTTTTTTTTCTTTTAGAAATTTGTTTTAAAAACAAAACATTTAATACAATTTTACATTTAACGTTTGCCTTAAAAATACTTTTAATTTTTTTTTTTGTATTTTTCTTAAATAAATTAAAATAAAATAAAAAAATATTTAAGTAATATCTTTCTTGTGTAAAATTTTTTTCTTTTGTCTTTTTTAAGATTCTCTTCATATTGATTCTTTAGGCTGTTTCACCTATTTTAAAATATTGATTAAATTTTATTTATTTCGCATTTCATTACATTTTACTATTGTATTAGAAACTATTGGAGTTTGAATTAAAAGTTCACGTTCTCTTTGTTTCATATAAGCTAAAAATGTTGACCATAATAAACTAAAAAAACTTATATATACAACACGATGTTTTTGTGGTACATATGCAAAATTAATTGTTTGTAATGTAAACCATACTGGTGCACCAACTTTCCATGTTGAAAAAAATTTCGTTTGTAATTCTTTAAGAGCTTCATCAAATGTTTTACCTTCAAGAAGGCTCATTCCAGTATAAAAACTAGCTATTGCAAATGGTCCATATGATATTTGATCTACGAAAGCCTACAAAATAAGTTTTTTTTTAAATATTTTATTAAAAAATAGAATTTTATATAAAATTTAATGAAAATATTATGTATAGATTACTTTTTGAATTCCAGCTTGTAAAGTATTTTTTGGAAATACCGCTTGTGCAATACGAATCCATGCATATACTGTTGGTGCTGTATAGAATCCACCATAAATTGAGTATTTAAGGCAACGTATCCAATCAACATTTTCTAGAAAGAAGAAAAAAACAAATTTTAATAAATAATATTCTTTGAATCTTCATTAATAGTCCATAGTAGGAAGAAGTTTATGTTTGATGCGTATTTACAACATTTATGCCATCTTGTAAGTCAAAACAATATAACAGAGTTAGCACATTACACTACAAGTATAAAATATTTGGTAGTATTTATACAGATATTATGTATAGTGATTGCTATATATCCTATGTTTAATTATTTGAAAGCTTATTTTTAACATAATAATAATTTATTCTAGTTAGATTAATTGTGTTCATTATGTATGTTGGACCAAAGCTACTTTTGATAATCATGTGCATAAAGCATTCATGACACTTACGAATAAAAATAGAAAATAATAAAATAGTAAAATTTGAAAGATGAATAATGAAAACATTAGTATATTATGTTTGCAGTTAAACAATTTTTTAATTAATTCAAAAATGTAGCTGAGACAATTGAAATTGAAATTTTAGTTTTTTAAATAAATTGTTCTACATAATTGTAAATTGTAAAAAAATATTTTCTTACCAATTTTCTTTCCCTCAATTGCTGTTTGTTGAATAAAACATGCTGTTGGCCATAGAGTACCATAAGATAACATACCCTTAATTAATGGATGCTTGTCAAGTAAAATTCTAAGTTTTGTCATAATAGAAACAGTTGAAACTGTTGCCATCTTGGCATTAAATGTAAATAAATGTAATTTTAACTTAAAAATTAATTTTTTTGTTAAACTGAAAAGAAAAAAATATATATATACATATAGTCTGTTTATTTGTTCACAAGTATGTAAATTTATTAAAAAAATATTATTTAAAATTGAATTAATTGAGAATTGAATGAGTTCAATTGAGTGCATATTTGTCAATTTGTAATTGTAACAGTAACAAGTTTCCAGTAACGGGTTGTTATAAAAGTAATAGTTTTTCCTGTCCTATTGTTTTCTTAATTTTTTAATCATGTTACCGAAATAAGTTTTTTATTCCAAATACACATACATATGTACGGATGAGTAAATCTTGTGATGCTACCATTTAGTTTTTTTGTATGATATTTTTCAAAGGATCATTTCAAAACATTTTATTTATAGCTATAATTTAAACCTTGAAAATTTTTAATTTACAAAAAATTTTCAAATCTTTTTATGATTTTCTTATTTATCTTTAAATATTTTATGTTTTTCCCCGATGACGTTTAATAATAATTTTTCATCTTCTTTTTGAATAGGTTAAAGTTCAAAGTCAATAATTATGTATTACATTTAATTTTTTATTTATATATGTGTGTATAGTGCTACTAACACATTTAGATATAAAAATACAGGGTATTCGAAATTCGATTCCTAAAACAAGATGGTATCCACAATATATTTTAAAAGGAAATAAGAAATAATTCTAACCAACTTTTGCCACTTTTATCATCCGCTGTTTTTTTTCAATTTTTATTAAAGCTCAGTAGAAGCTATTATACAGATACTAGAAAACTGTACAAAATCTCATCTCTCTCTCTATTGAAATTAAATAAAAAAAAAAAATTAAGTGCACAAAATATTTAAAGGCGAAATCAAAATTAGTTTTCAAATTTAATTTTCATCTACCGTTTATTCATTTAATCATATGTAACTATTTTTTTAATCATGTAGTGTCAAATAAAACCTGCTCTTCTGATCTTCATTTTCATGCTAAATAATAAGAATATGAGGAAAGGAAAATTTTGAAAATACTTTATAGGTATTGGTTATTATATGCTAGTATACAACAAATTTGAATTTAATTTTGCAAATAAAGCGTAATTTTTGATTTTGGTTGAAAAAACCATTTCCATAACGGTAATATTTTTGGCCGAAAATCAATAATTTTTATAGGTGTTTCGTAATTCTTCGCCTACTTAACAATTGTTTTAACACTTTTAAAAATAATAAATAATTTTTAAACAATGTATATATTGGAACAAGATATGGATATATATATATTATGTAAATGTGTATAGGAATATATATATATATATATATATATATATATATATATTATATTATTTACTATATATATATATTTTATTATATACTATATTATATATTACTATATTATATATATATGTATATATATAATATAGTATATAATAGATAGTATATATATATATGTAGTATATATTATATATGTATATTTAAAATTAATATTTGTAAATAAGCACCGTTATAATTATATTTATTTTTATGTATATGCATGTATGTATCTGCTTGTCTGCTGATTTTCAAATAGCATAAAATTTTAATTATAATTATTAAAATAAATATTAAATAAATGAATCCAAAATCTTACCAATACGAAATATGTTTTAATAGAAGTACTTGGGCAATAAATTTTATTAAATTTTTTTGTTGAAATCTCAACTTTTAAAAATTCTAAAAAACTCAAATGCGTTTTACAAATTTTTTTAAATTAAAATTGCAAATATACTTTTGCAAAATTGGACGACTAGTGTGATTATTATGCTTGCCATCGATATTTTAAATTTTTAATATGCAATAATTTTTGAAATAAAAAGTGCTTATGTGGCTTCGATTCAATAATTATTATGTATATCAATTTTCTTATAAATAATTCTTAAATAATAAACACAGTGTGCTTCATCGGGATTTCTATTGGTCTAGAAATATTTTTTCTCTAATTTCTAAAAAAAAAAGAACAATCGAATATTTCAGACAAGTTTGATCTAAAACGGATCCAATTATTATAATTAATAGCAAAATAAGTTAAATTGATGTTATACCGACTTATGTTATCAAAAGTTTTTGGTTGTAAAAATATGAAAATACACGTACAAATAACTTTGAATTTACAAAGTTTAAGGTTTACATTAAAAAAGAAAATCCCAAATTTTATATTTTAATGTTTTAGTAGAAACTGTTATAATACTGGGTAAATCCCGAATTTTTTTTTTAATTTTAATACCCGTACTTTTCAATATCGTATAAAAGTATTTTAAATTTTTACCAAATGTCACCGTTTTTTTTTTTCTCACATTGTAAATAAATTTATAATATTTTTAATTACCCAAAATGGGCATTTTTTCCTGTTCATGTCACAAAATAGTTTACACACATGCATACATATATACATATATCTATACATATTAATAATATTATTAATGAATATGATAATTATTTATTATTAAACAAAATCAAAATAAATAAACTGAATAGAACAACTGAATTATTAAAATATTTAAAATTGTAAGCTTTATTTATTCTGATAATGTTAAGAAAGAAAAATAAATAAATATTGTTATTACACTTTTCAAATTATGTAAATAATCTTTATCAAAACTATATAACAATAATTATTATTTAATGTAATGTATATATATAACAAAATAAACTTTATTTGTAGGTAAACATGCAATTCATGCAAATTTTTTATTATTTAATATTTAATCAAATTATTTAATATTTAATCAAAGTTTATTATTGTATAAAATATTCTTTGCATAAAGAAACAAAGCTTTTATATTTAAATTTTTCTCATAAACATACAAACATAGAAATTCTTTCACACAAACTCATAATATACATCTTTATATGTATTTATAAATAACGGTACAATATGCAATTGCATTACACCGTGCAATATATACTTTGTGTTAAGTATTTATTGTTTAAACACACACACACACACACACAATAAATATTATAATTCATAAAAATATTTTTCTTTAATTTTATTTTATATTTTGTTTTTTTTTTTATAGAATTGACGTATTTATTTATATTCTAACTGTTATTCAAGGACATTTTAAAAAAAAAAAAATTTTTTTTTTTTAAATTCTTATTTCTAATAAAATATTTTTTATTCACTTTTTAATTTCTGCTAATAATAGGTGTATATATTAAAAAATAAACACACTAAACTGAACACATTTAAATTTCATAATAAATATGCCAAATTTTCTCATTATATACTAAAGGTATATATATACATATACATATATATTAATAATAAATAAACTATTTTTATATAAATGAGATTATACAGTAATAAAATTCGCAGAAATTAAAATTAAATAAGCAAATTTTTTGTTTAACATATATGTATATACATATTTATGTACGAATTTGACCAAAAAAAAAATTTTATTTCAAAGAGCTACGTCATTATTAAATAACTTTATAATATAACACTAAATATTTTAATAATTACGATGTTAACGTTAAGTATGTAAATATTACTAAGATTTATTAAGAACGGTAACACCTACATTAAAATAAATTATTATTGAAAATAAATGATTAATAATTAAAATTTCCGTACACATATAGGTACACATTAATTGAACTCGTTCACTTTATTTTTAATTATTTCGATTATAACAAAATATTTTACGTATATAACGAAAATATTAATGTACAAAACAAAATCTTAAAAAAAATATTAACACCACATTTTTAATTAATATTTTACCTTTAATTAATACTTTCTTTAATTTAATAAATATAAATTAAAAAAAAAAAAGAACAAAAAAATTTTATAAAATTAAATGAATGCTTCCGAAATGACGATCGTACTTTAACTAAATCACCGCAACGCAACTTTCTTATAATATTATTAAATTATTATTTAATTTTTATAAACATTTTTGAATATGTAATTCTAAAAGAAAAACAAAACAAAAAATAAAAATAAAATTAATTATGTATCATAAATACATAGCTTTTTTCCTCTATATATCTAGATTCTAGACAGACAGATACTTATTTTCTGTAGGCATGTATATAATAGTACAATATCTCTGATTTTTCGCAAAGCGAAATATATACATATGTCTATATTATAACAATTGTGTAAGTATAAAAATTTGTGTATAATACATAAAGAAAATGACAATGACAGTGAATATTGTTAAAAAAAATTTTTTACAAGTTTAATGTCATTGTGTTTTTTATATTTAATTCATCTATGTTTGTTATGTACGTAAACTGTTCATATATATATAAGCTTATTATATTCTCTATATACATATGTATATACATACATGTAACAATATTGCAAAGCATTTTTTTATTACGTCAAACCGCTTAGAAACACTGTTGAATAATATTTTTATATTTATGAAAGCTAAAAGCGGTATAAAGTTCATTTGTGTGGATGAATGAATATAAATTTATAATTGACATAATGATGTCGAAAATATGTATAATAGTAATATATAACATATATACATAGATTATAATTTGTTTACTTATATTTATTTGCACATATTTAAGAAGCTTTTATCTCAAGTTAATCATTTCAACTTGAAATAAAATAATGACGAAACTTTATTACATCAGTCAGTAATTCGCCGTTTTCTTGCTTTGAACAATACATACTAAGCTAATATAATTATTGTTATCAAAGAACACTACACGTGATTATCAAGATGGGACATTAAAATTTTTAAATATCGAAATGAAAATGAAATTTTTGTTACATTTGGAAATAAGTTAATGGAGAAATTATATTTATGACAGTGCTTGTATATTAATGTTAATCGTTAATACACTTTATGTTAATTATTAATAATGGATTGAATTGATTTCTTATTTTCGGAAAATGCGCATGCATACATAATTTGCAACGGCAAAAGTATATAATTATAATGAATCTTTGCTTTAAAAAATAACAGAATTACATCATATAAATTTCATACTTTTAGGAGAAAATATTCTTAGAAAAATTTTAATAAAAAAATATAACACAAGTTTAAATGTATTCTTGCATACGTTTTGGAGAAATAAAAAAAAAAAAATTTTTAAAATAATAGAAAAATGATTTGATCAAACAGTAAACTTAATATAATCAAAATAATTTTACAAGCGCATTTCCTGATTTAATACGAAATTAATGTCATCACGTTAGAAAATTAAAAAAATTTCTTTTTAAAATTAAATTGGTTTTTGATTTTATGGGAATTATTTTTGATAGGTCCATGGTTGATCATAAATGATTCACTTTTGAGTTCGAATAGTGAAAATACTACAATCTGTTGTCATGCAGTGAATTTCAAAATTTGCATACAGTAATGGGAACAGCTTTCAATTTGATTCAACAGATCGTTTTCAATTAAAAATTTTCCAGATTTTATTCTGTTATAACCTGTTATATTAATTTGGAAATATAATTTCAATGACTATCAAAACGGAATTTTGTTATACACAATCAAATCTCCAATGCCTTTTTTTGGCAAATAAATATTTAATGCATATTTAGTTATAAATATTTTCAAAAACACAAATCGATTTTTTTTTTAAATTTAATTTTCTTTTATTTTCTTATCATTATTTTTATTAATAACATAGGCTCTTATATAAAAATCAGAAAATAATATTAACATAAATGTATTTTGTATTACTAAGACCATTAACCAGAAAAAAGGATAACCACAATTACCCCTTATTATTGGTATACTAAAATGTAATATAAGAAAACTGAATTGTGTCATTTGAATTATTGTTATATATTTTTTCCACCATAATGATTTTTTTAATTCTGGTTTAAATGCTGTTAAAAAATAATAAAAATACATAATTGTATGTACAATACAATTAATTAAACCTAATATTCCAGTATGACCACCAGGACAATAACGTACACCAATCCATACACCAAAACAAATACCCAAATGATGGTATACATGTAAAAATGTTATTTGCTTATAACGTTTTCTTAATACAAAAAATATTGTATCCAATAGATCTAAAATTTTAAATAAAAAATAAATATATGTCATTCTAGCTTCAAAATATCCTTTTTCAGTATAACTATAATCTGGTGGTGCACAATAATTTCTCCATTCTTTACTATAATCATAATAAAAGAATATAGCATGTATTGCCTTAAAAAAAAAAGAATCGAAAATTTAGTAAAATTTAGTAATGTATGAATAAATTCGATTATTTTATTATTATATACTTACTACCATCGAATAAATTCCATTTATTATGACTTGTATCGCATTATATATTGTCATTATTTTATTTAGTTCAAATGGTTGTCGATTTTCCATGAATTTTCTGCCATAACTACTTACAAAATATAAATATAATCCTAAAACTGTTATAATTTTTATTGGTGATCCTAATAGTGGATAGTGATCTATTCGAGGATCTGCAATTTATAAGAAAATTATTTAATTAAATTATAATTTATACAAGTTTTATACAAGTTATTATTTTATTATATTACAAAAATAATAATATGGCCGTTAGGAAGTAAAAATATTAATAACCCAATCAAAGACATAACTCAGAAGGGCAAATTACATTTTTCAAGCTTTCTCTTTGGATTCTGGTATAATTCATTGCTTTTGAAATTATCTGGTAATATAATTATGGTAAAATAATATAAAAAGAAATTAAATGTGACTATTAATTTTAAATTTACTTTAATTTTAGGAGGTTTTGTTTTCCACACATTTATAGCAAAAGTTGAATGACCTTATTGATTTAAAAATAATAAAATTTATTGAACTTTATACCTAAACAAAACATTGGAATTTTTTTTACATCTATACAAACATATATCAAAGGTTTGTAAATGAATTTTAAAATTAATTTATAATTTTATATGAACTGGGCCTATTTTTGTTTTAGTTGTTAAGCCTAATAAAGTGGACTAGTTTTAGATGACATCAAACATGTTCCTGTACTATAATTGCTTTAAACAATTTCAATTTAATTATGTAGATAAAAATTATTGGTAGGTATAACAAGTGCATTATTATTCTCTAATAAATTAATAAAGGTTCTAATAAAATAATTTTATACGAGTACTTCAGAAAACTTCTCTATTATCTATAAAATATTGACAATGTTGTTTTATACTCTTTTATAATATTTTGAATTTAATTAATAATTAATTCGAAGAGAAAAGGCACCTGTATTAAATGTTTATTTCATAATAAATTTAATAAAAATAAAAATTTACGTATACATTTTCCGTTTTCATAAAATTTTTTGTGTTTCAAATTACTTAATTTGCATTATATTGCATACGAAATTATTCATTGACTTTAAAATAGAAGAATGACCAAAAACAAAAAAAAAAGTCTTGGACCAGGGGTATATAAACTTTTGCAATTGAACTTGCATGCGCATATAAATAAATACACATGTGCATATACAAATACTCATTAATAAAAATTTAATATTCTTTTTTCCATTTTTATTATTTTGTGGATTAAATTAATTTTAGTATATGTACAATAAACACACGTTCATAATAAAATTTGAATGAATTTTTTTTTTTTTTTTTACTTTTGGTTTTTGAACTTTTGTAAAATTAGAATAAATTTCGAAAATTTTATGACGTTTGAAAAATATTACTTTATATACTTGTATTTAAATGTAGCATGCATAATATGTATGTAATTAATTAAATAGAATAGCGCGAATTAATTTCAAACTTAATGATAATTAATAAATAACCATTTAATATTTAATAAATTTATTTAAATTCATAATCCTGAGTACTTCTTGAAGAATCCTAAGTATTCTACACAAATTATCATGTAGATCTTTTTCAATAATTGATAGGCCTTTTCATAAATGCAGTATACTGCGATATTCAATGAAAACTGCGTTATAAACAAAATATTGCTAACTTAAGGTGTTCATAAACATGGTTAATTTTTTGCAATATAGTGAAATAAACATATGAACCGTAAATAAATCATATTAACCGTTTTGATTTTGTAGAACACTTAAAAATATGTTGCATGCAGTACTTTGTTCCGCATTTATTGTTTTGCAGTATTGCGTTTATGAAAATTTTTGATTTTTTTTTCTAATATAAAATTTTGGTGAATGATAATTAAAATTTCCCTTATTTGGCCTTCATACAAAATTTTTTGTAGCTAACTTTTTATTCACATATTTAAGACATTTTAAGTTGCAAATATAAAATTTCAATTATATTAATATACCTAGCTAATATAATCGTATTTTTTTACATAATTAATTAATAGAACAATGACACAATCATTGATAGTTTAATAGGTAAAATAAAACAAAAAAATAATTTAAGGAAATTAAAAATATCCAAAATGGTGAATTAAAAAATTTGTTTTCACAACCTGCCAACAACAGAAATAATATAATTGAATAAATAAATTGTGAGTTTCAAAAAATTCATTTAGGATTTTGAAATTTTATCCCTTTTAAAATTATAAATTGTTGCACTAGGATTTGTAAACCTCTTCACTTTTTGAACAATAAATCGTAAATTTTATAAAATTTTACCTTTTTTTCCTTCTACATAATCAAAATAAAATTGGTATAGTGCTCTAAACACCAAAGCCATAATTAATTATTGTATTTGTGGCTTATTAAGTCAAAAAAAATTGTGTTCTTTAAATTTGTTTTTTTAATTTTTTTTTAATTTTATATGCTTTTCTATATTAACACTATTTTTAATATTTTTTTTGCTATTTTTAAAATAAATTTTTGTTAATATAAATAAGTAAATTAATTAAAATAATATTTATTTTATACGCGTTTTTAAAAAATTCAGGTTTATCCGATTTTAAATAATAAAGTTCAAGTACCAATATTCGAATAGTGACTAAATAATATAAATTGTTTTTTTCTTTTGTAAACCTTCAATTATTTAAATTAAAAATATAAAAATGGCTTTTATTTTTGAAATTTTTTTCGGTTTTTAATTTTCAAAGAATTAATTATAAGCAATTTACATATTCCGAATTGATTTTCTTTTTTTTATTTTATATTATTATTGTACATTTAATTTTTGTTTTACGAATGAATTTTTTTAGTATACTATGAAGAATGCTTTAAAGGCATGCTTTAAAAAACTAGTTTCTCTTTTGATATTAAATAATTGCAATCGTAAAAGTTTATTAATTTAAATTTGTTTAAAACGCTTTTGTGAAAAGGAAAAAATTTTTTGAGTTTTGGGTGAAAATCAAAAATTGATTATCCGAAATTTTGGCAATTAGAAATGCATAAAGTGTGCAAGTAATTTGACTTTTGAATTGCGTATTTAAAGCATTAAATTTTAACAAGAACATTTGCACTGAATTTAAGAGAATTAATTTTTTTTTTAATTTAAAGAAAAACAATATTAAAAAGAGGCGTTTTATGTTTCATTAAGAAAACGTAAACTTTTCGGATCAATGACTTCAAATCAATAACTTGAAATTAAATTGAAATCAAGTATTATAAATACACAACTTATTTAAATTGTAAAAATGAAAAATATAATTGTAAATAAATTAAATTTAAATATTAATTAATTAGTGATTAAAGAAAAATTATAAACGATCATTATTTTCATAATAAATTTATTTCTTACTAAAAAAAAAAAAAATACAAAATACAATTTAAAAATTATTATTAAGAACAATATTATATTTTTATATACAATCTTAAGGTACATTACATATTACATTAAATTTCCTTCTTTTCTTTTTTCAACATAATACATACATAAGTACTTATTTACGTATTAATTATATTTTAAATATATATTTTTATATATATTTACATATTTTATATATAAATATACATTAAAATATAATATTATTTATGTTTATTATTTTTTATACTTATGTTATTGTATTATTAAATTAAAGTTAATTATTTATATATTTTTACATATATACTTGTAAACATTAAGTTTTTTATTTTTAAGCTAAATAATTAAAAATCTATATTTTTACATTTTTAATATTTTATATATCTTTTTATTTCAAAATTTATTAACAAAATTTAATATTAATTTTTAAACAATGCTATTATGGCATGACATTAACTATAATAAGTAATGATTAATTTTTTCTCTTAAAATTTGTAATTATTTTTATTATGTGCAGAAATTATTAAAATATTTTGTAAATTATATAATGAAAGAAATGTATTTTCTTATTAATATGATGCTATATAAAGTACGGCAGTATATTTTATTTATTTTCTTTTGTATAATTTTAAACATATTAATTTTAGCAAGTTCTTTGTTTTTAGATTATCAAGTAAAAATTTATTTTCGAAAACGTGACAAGTTTACTTTTTATTTATTTATTTAATTTTTGTTTAAAACTGGGGCTTAAAACAAACTAATCGCTTTGCTTTAGTTTAAAAATTTCTTTTACAAATAATTTAATTTTTGGACTAAAATCAATTTCAACTCAACTTGGTTTTTCAAGGATTGAATATACATATTTAAATAAATAATACATAAAATATTTGTTGAAATCGAAATAAAAATTTTCAGCAAACTATAATATTTTTATTATAATATAATTAAGTATATGAAAATGAATTAATTTTATTAATACATCATATGTATATAGATGGAATGGCAAGCTATAAAATAATAATAACTAGTTCTTGAATTATCCATTTTTTTTTTTTTCATTTAACTTATTATCCTAAAACAATATTTTTTTAATAATTTTTACATAATTGAAGTATGGTTAAGTAAATCTTATACATAACATTTTTTATTTGTTTCCTCGTTTTTTTTTCTTGAATTTATTGAAATTTTCTTCATATGTTGTACATATAATACAATTAAGAACAAAAACTAGCTTTTAAATGGTTTCTCAATTTTTTAATAAATATTATACACCTCCTAAAAGATGTAATCAAAAAGGTTCTATCAGTAGATCTATTTAGCATTATACCATAGTACTATTTAGTAAGTACTACGTTAGTTGTTGTAATTTAATGTAAATCTGACGTCAATTTGACTTATTCTACGCTACAATTTTAAGTATTGAATACATCACATTGACGTTAGATACGCATTTAAGTGTTTCCCTAAATTCATAAAAAAATCTTCATAAATAATTAAATTTTATATTTTTTTTAATATTTAAATAAAATATTTAATAAAATTTATTTACAAATTCAATTTTTCTATAAATAACGAGACTTAATCGAAAACGCCAACCGCTTGTTAAGAATTTAATTTTTCGAAATGAGTACACATGAAAAATATGCATCATCATTTTTATTCTATGGATGATTAGATGAATTTAAATCAAGATGTTTGCATATTATTGAAAATATAATTAAAAATCTATTTTGATTCTTTACTTTAAACGACATGATTTTGTTGAATAAATTTGTAATACTTAAAAGAAATTCGAAAATTTTATAAATTTTATAAACGAAGCGGTTTTTTTTTATAAAATTATATATATATTAATTGTTTTTTCGATTAGATCTATTATGATATTAGGATATTTAATATAATTCAAATTTTCATCTATTTTTTTTTTATTTATTTAAACATTACTAATAAATATTTGTGCTTAAATTATGTTTTTATGTATTTAATGTAAGTAAAGTGCGATCATATTTCCTTAATAATAATAAATAAATTTCTACAATTATGTAGTTTTATTATGAATTTAATATACATTCATAATTTAATTTATATTTCAATAAACTTTGATTGATTACAGAATTTTAAAATAAAAAAAAAAATTTTTTTTTATTTTTTTCTTTTATAATTTATCACACTTTTAGAAAGACACTTTGTTTAATTATCTTTGTAAATACATATATGTAATTATTAATGTATCTTAAAAACATTATTTGCATAATTGAGAATTTTCAAATATAAAAATTTATTATTAAAATGTAGATGTTAATTATGAAGAGTCAAAGTTTCTTATGCAGTAAATTAATTGTCAATAATTTGTAAATTTTATTAAATATTATTTTAAATTTCTTTTCCTGTGTTTTGTCTAAAACATAATTATTTATTATAAAAAGCAAAATATTTTTGTGTTGGAGTTTTGTACTTTAAAAAGAGTTTTCTTGTTGAACAAAATTTGATTTTTTAATTTTTCGTACTACATTTTAAATGCACAAAATTGTTTTTATGTAAAGTACTATTTATTTAATTTTTTCAATACAGAAAAAAAGCAAAAAACATATAGTTTTATAGAGAAAAGAATTAACTAAATTCTAAATATGTAATACAATTATTAAAAGTTGTAAGAAAATGAATTCTTTAAGTCTAACGTAAAATATTCACATTAAGCGCATTCATTCTAACATTTATTAACTTACATATAAAATTTACATATATTTCATAATTATATTGTATTTCATTTTAATTTAAGATAAATTTATGAGTTAAAATTACTACGTAATGGCACTGTAATATACAAAATATAAAAATTGGTGTATCTGAATTATTTCAAATTCAGTAAATTTTTTTGACATTGAGTTATATAAATCTTAAAAAGACTATTGTAACTTATTAGAGTTTAAATGTGTGACTAATATAATAATTATTCATAAATTTCCCAAACTGGAATGCCTTCCAAGAAATATGGAAACTTAATTTTATTTTAACATTCAAATATGCAAATAATGTTTTAAAATAATGATGAAATACACATATTATACAAAAACATTTTAAATGAGCACCAATAATAATATAGCTCGATATTTTAATAATTTATAAACTTATCTCTAAATTATATAACACATAAAATAATTTAGTAAGATTTATTCTTTTTCTCAGAAAAAAAAAAAAAACAGTTTGTTATTTTACACTGAATTTTAAAGGATAAACATTTATCGCCAAAATGGTATGGTTTTTTAGTATAATTGTAAATTTATAATTGTGACTCATTTCTATGTAGTTATTAAATTATATATTTAATTTTCTATTTTAGAAATTTAGTTAAATCTAAAATTTGAATCAGAAATGTTAAAATGTTGGATAGTCTTAAATTAGAATAGTCAAATAATTTTACAAATCTATAAATTATTTCATTTTTAGGAATAGAAATAGGATTTAGAGTTGCTTGATTTTATAAATGCCGAGATCAAAATTATATAAATTGAATTTTCTATTACATCATAAATTGAATAACCATACCAATGCGAATCGAATTTAATTTACAATTTAGTCAAAGTATTATAAAAAAATCGATCCAATCGATTTTTCCTTTTTTTGACAATTTATTCAAATATTTTTAAAACAGTTTTAAAAAAACAGCTATTTATCTCCTAAAAATGGTTTATGTTCACTACTTTTTTCAATATTCCCGCTTAATGTTGGATCTGGTCTTCGTCTCTTGAAGAAACCACAACGATACATTACTGCTGCTAATAATATTAATAATAATATACCACATGCTACCGAAACTGCAATAATCCACCAAGGTGTCGAGCTATCTCGCACTTGATCCAATAACTCAGGATAGGCTTTAGTTTCCAACTAAAATATTTTAGGTATATTTAAAAGCACTTTCATAAAATAACTATATAAAAAATACCTGTATTCGAGTTTTATCACCAATTTGTTCGATAAAAGCCTCTTTTGGTATAATAATTCTGGCTCTTGACACAATTTTTACTAAATCAACTCTAGGATAATCCGAAACTAGTGTCGAATTCCAAAGTCTTGCTTTTACATGTATATATGCTTCAGTTTTTTGTGGCATGTTAAATAAATCACATCGGATATGTATACACTTTGCTGTATTTTTTTCACAATCCATTATAACCACATCATGTTTCTTACCATCTTTATCATAAAGATGTTCTGGTCGTATAATTTTTGCTCGATCTCTTTTTACTCGATTTAAATGAGCTTCGCTATTAAAGCTATGAATTTTTTCATCTGAGGTAGAAGTTACTTTTTTGCTGCTAACAAAAGATCGTTGTCCTGTATATGTATAAGAAGCCCCGCTTCTATTTGGATGCAACATAAACGATTCTGGTGGTAAGGTATCGCCATCGAAATGATTAACTTCAGACATTTTTAATTTTAATGGATTAATATCATTTGAATTGACAACGCTACATTTACTTTGGTGGAGACCTAGAAAAAACCAAATTAAATTTTATTTAATTATAAATATTTTATAACGTAATTACTTTCAACTATAGGTTGACTTTCTAAATAAAGTAACCATTTTCCCTGTGGCTTGTCATTTGCAACTTGATGTGGCCAACTTATATGTACTGTAACATTCGTTGCTTTCCACGGACCTTCGTTGTATACTTGATATGTATGTGTTATAGATGTACCGACGTCTTCCATATATACCATTGCACTTTCACCCTTAACTTCACCACCATAGAATGCCTGTTCAGGACGTGCCCAGCTGTAAATTTTAGTAATAATATAAAAATTAATTAAATTGAAACTTCACTCAAAATATTTTTAAATATACCCTCCGATTCCCAAGCTCGCTTTTTTGACTACATTGATGTCTATAGAAGCTTTTGGAAGTTCTCCAATCAATTGTGAAGTTGAATTTGCGAAAACTTGGAAGTTTAATTTTTTAATATCATCGTCAATAGCATTGGGATCAAATCGTATCGAAACTTGTACAACACTGTCACGTTTTAATGGATTTCCTAAACTACATGAAACAATTGTTTCATTATAACGGTTGCATATAACCGAATTCTGCAAGAAACAACCGTTACTTTAAATCTTGTTATTAGATTTATTTAAAGAACACTTACAGTTTTACTAGCAGCTATATATGTGATACTTTTTTGATGTACGAAAAATAATTGAGCCTCATACGCAGAATCAGCTAAATTAGTGATATTAACATTAATTTTAAATTCTTCGCTTTCTCCCAGCACAAGCTCATATTCGTCTCCTTAAATAAAATATTTTAAATTACAATTATATTATTATATTCTTGAAATTATTTAGTAAAAAAAACTTACTTGTCATCTCTAAATCTACCTCTGTTTGCATAACCAATTGGCTTTGACAAACATTATCATAACCACAATCCTTTTGGAACGTACCCTCGAATTCAACAGCTGACTGTTCTTTATTAAGAATAGGATTTAGGCCAATTAAAGCTGAACTCTGCAACTCTTGTTCAACAATCGTAAAATTTAAACGAAACTTTATAGAACTTTGTATGTCTTTTGTATTTTCTTTGATATATGCGGTTTCTTTGTAGCACGACTGTCGACTATTTGGCTTAACCATTATTTGCCGTTTAACAACATTACTTCGTTTCTTTTCATTATCAAAGAAAACTCTAGAAAATTTCTTTACGTTTGTATACGTTTCTGCCTCAATTGTATATAAAAGAGTAAGTTCTTTAGACTTGGTATTAGAAATGTGTTCTTCATATGATGCAATTAGGCAACAGGCTTCAAATGTGAAACTGTAATTCAAATATTTTGAATTAAAATATTTTTTTTAATGAGATATGTTTTACCAAGTTAAATTTGTGTTTCGATCAGTTGAACATCCAGATTTACTTGGATCAATGTTTTTTAATTCATTACCGCGAGCCTTCGTTTGAATATTAATGATTGGTCGTGTAAATAAGGCTATGACGGCTGATGATCCATAAGCACCAACTACCAAATCAGGGTAAGAATTGTCATCAAGATCACTTCCAGCTGCTAACGAACTACCAAAAGTTCTAAGACTTCTTCCTAATGGACCCAAATCGGCAGCATGTATAACCTTAAAAGATATGATATATTTATTTATAGTGTTTTTAGTTAATTAAATCACACAATATTAAAAGTTAATATATCTTACTTGACTCGGTTTTTTTGATAATCCTTGTGGGTTACCCAAAAATATATAAACTACACCATTCCCTTCATATGGGGCTCCAATTGCAATATCATCACATCGATCTTTATTAATATCTCCCATATTTGCCATAGCAATTCCAAAACGACTTTCGGCAGCACCAGTTAATTTCAATGTTGGTGTATCGGGTAAACTTAATTTATCATTTTGATAAACGTATACAGCACCACCAGTAGATTTATTGAAATAAAATGGAGCAGCTACTAATAAATCCGGTTCACCATCACCATTTATATCAGCTGTAATTAGTTCGTAACCGAAACTTGAACCAAATTGTTCACCATCTATAATTTGCTTTGGTGGTAATACAGAACTTGCTGTTTCACCAGTATTTTTATTAAATATTATAACTTGACCATGACCTTCAGAACGTGGTGCCCCAGCAGCATAAGACATATTATTGCCAAAATATTTTCCACCTGTAACACCCATCCCCAAGTAACTGTATTTATCAACCGGTGAATTAAAATACTGTGGGGCATAATAGAATGCTTTGTTTCGTTCCAAATATTCTCCAGCAATTTCCGTAACGAAAACTGTACCACGCCATGTATATGGACCTGGTGTACCTAAAATCATTTCATTTTCCAATAGTGCGGCTGAAGTTCCAACTTGACAAAATCCATAAGCTTCATGTAAACTGGAAACAAACATAAAATTATAAATTTTCATTAGTAAATAACTGATTGAATTAAATAACTATGAAGAATTGGAATACAACTGGAAAATCGGTAAGATCAGCGTAATTCTTTCGCTTTAGCACATTTTATTTTGAATAATTTTTTTACTTTCGGAGATGATAGCTTAAAGCATATTACATATTATAATTTTTTTTTATCGCGCAATAAAAATTCTATTTATGAAAGGTGAATGGAAGCTAAATTTAATTTTGATGAGCTGTCAGCAGAATATTCACAATTATAACGAATAAATAATAAATGAAAGAGAATACGAAGGATTCATTGGAATTTTAAAATAAGTATTCTGCTGATGTTAAGTGTATTTGGTTATTTATAAAAGTTTTCAGACAAAGGATTATCGCTTTTATAAATTTTTTCTTTTCTCAAGGTGTGGTCAACAGGTATAAAAGTCAAAAATATTTTTATTCTCACTTCTTTCTGCCATATAATTTTGCAAATTTTTTTTAAAGAAACAGAGGATCTGACATTTTTATAGTTTATAAGTATAATGAAAAAAAAGGATGAGAGTTAGAGTGGCCAGCATTTTAATTATTTAGGTTATGAATATATTTAAGTTTGGCGAAAAATTGTGAACAAGGTCAAGGCTCACCCGGAGCTGTATATCCAAAAGATGATGATATAAAATGCTTAGAGCTGGAATCAAGTGTTATTGTGGTACAGAATTTGTAAGAGTGTAAGCTATATATCTGTTATGTTGCCAGGAAAATTAAGTCGGGCGGAGCCCGTATTAATAATTTTCTCTAAAAATTTACAAAAACACAAAAATATTTAAAAAAAAAAATAAACATTTACAGAAATTACTAATTAGTCACTAAATTGAAAAAAAAATTGCCAGGTCATAGTTGCCACAGTCATAAATTAAACATAATACAATATCTTCCGGCGTATACTAGACACCGTAGCTTTCTTAAGTGTTAAAAAACATGCGAAGAAAGTGTGAATGTGTGAATAAATAATCTTTTTTTCTTTTAAAATTTAAGTGTTATTAAGTTTTCGTAAAATGATCTGATTTTAAATCACGTTCTTTAAAACTAATTTTGAGAAAGAAACTGTTTTAAATTATAATTTAAACACATTAAATTTTTATTTTCCACCCCCTAATATCACATCTTTTCCATTAATTATTTGATTTCCTTTTGGTCTTACCCATGAACTGGCTTTCCTTTACATGGTTCATAAGAATCATCAAATTTTAAATCATTTGTAAGTACATAACATAAACCACGTCCATATTGATTTTCACCTTCTTTAACAATATAACG
This sequence comes from Condylostylus longicornis, assembly GCF_029603195.1. Lineage (NCBI taxonomy): Eukaryota > Metazoa > Arthropoda > Insecta > Diptera > Dolichopodidae > Condylostylus > Condylostylus longicornis. The sequence continues at coordinate 7,916,166 of NW_026577982.1, forward strand.
ATGGGCACAAACTAAAACCTAAAATTATAAAAAAAAAATTTAATTTAAATTTACTAATAAACAATATTTTACAACATAAAAACATTATTTTTTTTTATAATGTTAAAAAATGAAACTCAAAATATAATAAATCCATGTGAAAAAAATTATTATATTGATAATAAATTATTGAAATTCAATAAATTATAAAAATTTTTATTAATCTACAAAAAACACAAATTGTTTTTAAATGATCTTTTTAACTCTTCTTGTAACCAGACAAAATAAAATGAAGACGCACATTAGATTTATATAAGAAATTATTCAAAATAATTTTAACCAACGAACCCGCATCTTTAATTTTCAACCGCTTTCAAATCGCCAAAATGATTGTGATAATAAGAATAAAGAAACGATCAAAAATTGAATGTTTTTTTTTAAGATTATTGTAATTTTTTTATTATTTTTGTTAAGATAAAAATTAAATGAAGTTAAAATTTGTTTTCAATTTTTTCAATTAAATTCAAAATAAAATTTTATTGTCGGAAAAGCCTGTGTTGTTAACATTTTTACTTTATTATGATTTACATATACCATTATGTATGTAAACATGTTCATGTGTATAAATTTCTTGAGGAATTTTGTTATCTAACTGAGTTTTCGTTTGCAATATTGTTTATATTATACGACGATTTACATAAGAAAACTACAAATAAATTTTGAATAGATTAAGGCAATTTCTAAAGAGTTTTTTTAAACTAAATTTAATGTGAACACGATAAATTTAATAGTAAATAGTGCAAGCTTTGAACGACTTCAATGTTGTATATATATAGTAACATAAATTATACCAGATGTGCAAGATATACCAGGAACAGAAAATTATGAAAGGGTTTTTCTCTTGATGAACTTAAATTTTCACCACTTCTTGTGCTCACAAAATATTTTATATAGAAAAAAAAATCGTTTGCCTACTATAATTCGGCCGCTAGCCATTTAAATTTCTTGTTACACATTTTCCTATATCTCTTTAACAAGTATTACACATTTATTTGTTAATGGTGTTAATACTGAACTGTTATTTCGAAATGATATGCACAATTCCGAAATGATAGATCGTTCGATGAATTACAATTATAGTTGAAATACACCTTTTAAACTTGAGGGTGAAAGTAGAACATTAAACTGCTTAGCATTATTGATAGTTCTCTATTACTGTCTAATAGTGTTTCTTCTATTCATATGCTCGTATCTTATAGTCTAGTTCAATCAAATTTTATGATTTATTTTTTTTTCTTAAAAAAATTTCTTATTTTATTTTAATTTTATTTTAAATAAAATTTGTTTTTAATTATGGTGGTCGTTAGGGAATTAGATTTTCTTATTTCTTCGCGAATATTTTTATATATTACTAATTGTTCTTCCTCAGTTTAATTGACAACACTTTATTATTTAGTTTTTAGGGGCTAAAACATTTAAAAAATGAGATATATTTGAATTTAATTGAAAAAAATAAAAATTCGCTAGATATTATTCGATAAATAAAAAAGAAAAATAGTAAAAATTTATTTATTTGCGGGATTATAAGATAAAATTTTTTAAAGAATTTTTTAAAAAAAGATTTAGAATGAAATGAGGGGCTTTTCATTTATGCAAGCTGCACTGAAAGTTAAACAGTATGAAAAAATTTCTTCGTCAACCTTCGGGAATGAAATAATTGTCATGAAAATTAAAATTTTGAATGCACATTATTACAATCGATACTGTAGATATAGATCCTCGAACAGATCGTTCAAGGATCTATATTTTAAGTGCTTGCAGTATACAATTTTTCAAACAAGTTAGAGTTATTGAAGGGCTAAATTAACGGAAACCCATTTAAGCTATAAATTAAAATTTTTAACTTACCTTACTACCTAATCCTTGTGATTTTACATTGACACCTAACCATTGATCTTCTTTAATTTCGGAATTTTTAATTGGTGGCCTTAATTCAACGCTTTCATCATAAGCTATTATAGATATTATCCGAATAAATTTTTTGATGAGAGATGAAATATAAAATATAATAAAATTAATTTAAAATATTAAAATAATTAATTTAAATAGAAAAAAAAAATACAAAAATCAAAATTTGTTAATATTTAGCAGCACCCAAATGCAATGTTAGTTTTCTTCTTTTTTTTTTTTGTTAGAATTTTTTTCATGTCATATATTAGTTTCTTTGATTTTATTATTCACCCAAATTTGAGATTAATAAGCACAATAAAATAATTATTACAAATTGATTTAAGAAAAAAGCAAATTTAGCACAAACAAAAATAAATTTTTAGTACAAGTTTATTTTACAGTTACATATACATATATCGATTTGTATTTTACGTACATTGTGTATACATATATATATATATATGTATATATAGAGCAAACATTCACATTGTTAGTTTATAAAGCAAAAAAAAATATTAAATATAAATTCTAAAAAGGCAAACATTTTATTTTAGACCACAAAAATGATTTCAATTCTTTTAATTTTTTTTTAAATTGGCATTGACAATATTTTATAAAAGGCAATCAAAAAAGTGTCAAACAAGCGAAATTTTTAAAATTTAAAGATTAAAATTTGTATAAATTAAATTTATTATACAAATATATTCGAATCAGCTGTTTGATGCACACGTTCACAGCCGCATTTATACATAAACTGTTTTGCATTTTCAGTGTGATTATTAATAATAAAAATTTACCTTTTCGCAGTGGAAGACAACTTATAAAATTAAATAACATTTAATTTACAAACTACCAACATTTCTAATACAATCTTACCAACATACGTAATGGTATTTTTATCAGATATAGAATCATATAATTTTTTATTTTTAAATTAACATATAAGACTGTTAAGTTAACAGTTTAATTTAATGCATTAATGACAAATATTCAATCAAATTCAATTAAAATTGTTAGATTACACTCAGTTGAGTGTCTTAAATAAATGAGAGTAAAAACACGTCATTTTGTTGCATTGCTAACATACATTGCTAAACATACATTCATATATATAATATAATAATATAATAGAACACAAATTGAATCATTATTATTTGCAAAAAAATCAAAGCAGGGCTGGTCATATTAGAGATTTTCACAAACGCAATACTGCAAAACAATAACTACGAATCGCAATACTGCAAAAACATAACTTGAATATATTACTAACTATTCCACAAAATCAAAACCATTCATATGATTTAACTGCGCTACTCACAATAATTTTGCTATGAAGCGAAAAATTAGGTATGTTTATCAACAAATTACGTTAGCAATATTTGTTTATGAACACAAATATAACGCAATTTTTACTATATATCGAAATTTACTGCGTTTCAGAAAAGGCCTATTATGTTAAGAACTAAAAAAAGGAAGACGCTGCGCTGTGGTAACATATTGCTCTGCTTCAATTTACTTGCTTATATTTCTTTTAAAACTTAGTTATATAATAAAATATAATCAATTAATTTATCAAACTTATAATTAAAATGAAACAAAAAAACTTGTTATTAAACATTAAAAAAAAACAAAAAGACAGCGCAGAACATGCAAATGATTTAGCGGCTTTTTTTTTTATTCTCTAGATTATTTTATAAAGATAATTTGTAAATATTTAAGATTTTAAAATTTACTATCAAATTATCACCAACAAAATCTCTTTAACCAGAAACAAACAAAAGAAAGAAATTTATAAAAAAAATTAATCGTTTCTTTGTTAAAATACACTTAACCGGGAAGGATAGAAAAACGAAAGAAGCAAAAAAAAAACAATTTTCAAGTTTTATAGTTGTAACTCTTGTCTCATACCCTACACTCATAAAATAGTCGTAAAAATGAAAAGTGTCCTTTAAATGAAATTGCAAAAATGTTTTTGTCGGGAAAATTTATCTCTTTTAGTTTATTGCATGACAGCAACTGATAATCTTTAATTTAAAAATGCGGTACTAGCTCAAATAATTCAGCAAGACAGCATGCAGTTTTTAGTAATGCAGTATAATACTGGAATTTTTTAAGTTCTGGGATTTCAGTTTTTTTTATTCGAGACCCAAGATTTTGATTTAATTATTTGTTATAAAATAAAATCTTAGTTTTAAGCACTAGTTGAAGCTACAATAATTGTAGAATAGAAGAAATATAGCTTTTCTACAAAGAATCCATTAAAATGATAGAGAACATATTTACAAATTAACACCGGGATGACCGGACGGATGATCCTAAAAAGCACTTTTTTATTTCGTAAAAATTGGTTGAAAATTTGCTGGTATAAAATAAATTTAATTGGTTTTTAATCGATTTTTTATTTTATATAAAATTTTTAGATGATTTTCATTTATTTGCATAAATCTTAAAAAATATATGAAACTGTATTTCCTATATGTATATACATACTCTTATATATGTATGAATATAAATTAAGAATGATATGTGAGAATGAATTTTTCTTTTGAAATGCTTATGAATGTGCAGCTTCTTATTTTATCATGTAATATATGGAGCTATATACAATCCAATTAATTATATTATATGTTTTTTTGTGTTTTATAATTTTCCTAATTTCTAATTTTAAAAATTTCTTTAATTAAATCAAAATTAAATTGAGTAAAATTAAAAATATATTGAAAAATTTCATTTTGCTTTGCTGATAAACAATTACATATTTTAGGTACAATTAATATATAAAATTTAATTATGAACTCTGCAATATTCTTTTGAACTCTATTCAATAATGTTTAAATATTTTACATATAAAATTTGTCAATGATCTCATAACTTAATTCAATAATGAATTAAGGACAAAAACTTTATTCCCATTAAGGTGAAATTAAGATTTATAAATAATAAAAAAGTTGGGTCAAACCAATGGTTTGTATTGTAGCACTTTTCCCTTCAACAAGTGAAAATTCTGCTCTTAAATACAGTGTATGCATACCTATCACACTATTAAAATTATTTTCATTCATATTTAACTATTTCTAGGATTGCATATATTTAGGATGATGCATTCATGCAGTCCGATTTTAATGGTTAATTGTGTGAGTTAAGAAAAATAATTATATTTTTTAATGTCACGGAATTTACCGCTAGCTTTTTATGTTTATAGAAATTTGAAAACGTTTGCGGTTTTGGAAATATAAGGCGCCAAAAATTCAAATTTTGCAAATTTCAAGAGGCGATAACTTGAGAGGGGGAGAAGATGGAAAAAAATTTTCTTCTAACGAAATGAACTATTTGTTAATATCTATAAGCCTCTAACATTTCAAACTTCTACAGGCTGGGGTCTAGAAGAAAAACGAAATCAAAAATTTGGAAAAAAAAAATTTAGATAACGGTAAATTTGAACGGCCATTTTGTTTTTATAAAGTTTAAATATAGTATATCGCGCTAGGGGAAGCAAGCCGCTGGCTTTATGCGTTTGCAAAATTTCAAAAATGCTTATGGTTTCATTGCAACAAATATTTAAAAAAGGCCATTTTTAAGGTTTTGGGGGGGTATAACTTCTAGAGGGGGGGAGATAGGTAAAAATTTTGTTCTACGGAAATAAGTTTCTAGTAAAGATCTATGTACATACAAAATTTGAGCTTTCTATCTTCAAGGGTGTAGAAGTTTTGTAAACAGACACACGGACAGACGGACGGACGGACGGACGGACGGTCGGACGGACGGACAGAGTGAAACTAATAAGCACTTTTTTTCAAAAAATTTTTTGGAAAAGTGCTAAAAATGTGGCGCACAGTCATTATAAAAGCGTATTCTTTAGTTGTTTTTCATCTACTACCAATTGTATATAGTTGGATTGAATGATCCTACGAATATAAAGAGTTACAAATTAAAAATTTAAAAGTTTTAAGTTTTCTCTAAATTAAAATTTCACATACCGAAACTTTAATTTACCATTAAAAATTTGCAATACATATTTTAAAATGTTGAAAAAAAATTTTTTTTCTTGAATTTGCATTTTACTTTGCTGCCGCCAATTGAGATGGGATGAAAAATAGTCCTTTTTAAAAAACAAATGTGCCTTCTCTTATTCGATATTTTTTTTTTATTTTGCATCTTGTCTTTTAAAATCATGTATTTTAAATATATATACATACATATGTATGTATACTTATAATTATAATCACATGTTCTCCACTTGAAAATTTAAAAGATGATCTCATAAATTAAGAAATTCTTAAAAAAAAAGTCTTTATGGCTCATCTAACCTACACAATGCTTTATACATATTTCATTATAAAAGATTTTTCCAATTATAATTATGCAAAGGGAGCATTTTAATCCATCCATTTGTGTATGTATGTAAATATGTATGTGTAAAAGAACATCCATCTATGTAGTTCATATAATTTTTAATACCACTTGTCATTCCAGCTGAGATAGTCGATTTTAATTTTATTATTGTTTTTTTTTTTTATTAATTTGTTTTCTTTTTTATGAAAATGTATTTTAACTTTTGCACTTATGCCAAATTAAATCGCATTCATTGTTGATGAATATTTTTTTTATTTATTTAAAATACATGTATTTCAAAATGAAAACAACATAAGAAAAAAAATTAACTCAAGAGTGAATAAAAATTATAATAAAATAATTATAAAATAATAAGAAATAAAATAACAGAACTAAAAAATTTTAATTGATCTTGCCATCTAGCGTACAAAACTTAAAGTCTAGTTCAAATTTATTGATAAAATAACCTGTATTCACACATTGACTTTTGCATCTATGGTTGACATATACATGTTTTTCATCTTAGCAACAAAACTTTTGGGCAAGGGAAATGACACGCACGTAAGTTATTGATCCAAGAGTCGTCGTACATAATAAGTTGAATGCAGAGAGTTATAATACGTTGAACGCACATCGAACGTCAATTTGATTTATTGAGCTATTGACATACTGTTGGTGAATAAGTCGAGTTAATGATAGATTTAATATAGGCTTAAAAATAAGCTAAGATGAAATATTAGACTAAACGATTTTATTTTATTTTCTACTCAAGTGGATTTTTAAGCTTTTCGCATAAAGATATGCATTTAATTATGACTTTGTCCATAAATCTCGTCTTAATTTTCTCATTATTCTTATGAACCTCTCTTTTTTTTTATTATTTTCGGTATAATTTGTTCCTAAGTCCTTCATATCAGCAGTGATAGCTCAAATATTGTTCATGAAGTTTATTTAATGATATTCTATTTTTAGCATTAAATAAAAGCCGACAGCGTCTACACATAAAAATTTAATAGAACTTTAATTATATTACAAACAAAATGCATTGACAATTCTTGATAGTGGATAAGTCCTGACTAAGAGACTATATTTTTTTTTTTGAATTTAATATTCAAAATTTACAAATCCATATGTATTATAAACGAAAGTCAAATTTTAAAATACGTTTTGTTTAACTCGTTATTTAATGATCTTCTAAAGAAAGAACTTGAAAACCTCTTGAACTTGTTGAAAATTTTTTTTTATGTAAAACTTTGGAATGCGTTCTTTATTGATATCACACTAAATAATTAATTTTGAAATTTAAAATCATCATTTAAATACATGACTCGGTTGGTAGGTTGTTGTCATTTTACTAAAATGAAAAATTATAATTTTGTTTTTATAATGAGTGTGTAAATTTGTTGCTACAAGATGATGAGTCAATTTGCAAAACTAAATTACATATTTCAAATTTCTTAAGATTTTTGATATCGTAGAAAACTTTTATCGTAAGAACATTTATTTATTTTTTCTCTTGGAGTAATTTGCAATAGAATAAATGGACTTTTAACCCTATAATTAAAGTACAGTTCGTAACCCAATAATAATTTTGATTCTAATAATAAATTTTAGCAATTATAGTAATTTACTTCACTGCATGCTGTTCAATGTTCCCGGTTGGTTTGGAATTCAATATAAAAATTATTAGCGAACTGTAAGAATTTTTAATGACAAAAGCAAGCAAATCTGAAATAGGAATAGCAAACTTTTAAATTTTTAAAATCCAATCGATTTGTGGACAGAAATTTATTTCTTATTTTTATTATAATTCGTAATTTTTATAAATTATTCACTTTAATACAAAAATCAACTTTTTTCTTTTTCCAGTTTAACATAAGTGAACTTGAATTGTATGATCTTTATGATCAATTCATTTCTGACCAATGATCAGTAATTATTGGTCACTAATCGAAATAATTTTTTTTTCTTGTTTTCTCTTTTTTAATTTTTTAAAAGCAACTTATGCATTTCAATATTTGGTCAATGGTCATCTTCTTCAATTATGCATATTGAAAATGAATTTAAAAAGAGTGAAAAAACAGAAATAAAATAAAAAGGGGGAGAGAAGAAAAAAATATTATGACAAATCATTAAAATTGAATGTCAGTGCCATTAACATCCATTATAAATTGTTTATGCAGCGGCATTGACCTTAAAAGATGTTAAGAACAAAATATACACATACTAACATACAAAAAAAATAAAAATTCTTTTAAAAAATTGTAATAAAATTGTAAAAAAAAATGCTAATAATTGGAAATCAGACTAATTGTTGTGCATAAATTAGATAATAAGAATAAAATATGAAGGCACATGACGAATTATTGGCTATTATTCAAAGCATTTAATCAAAATGAATATTTTATTTGATAAATGGAATGGATTAATGGATTTGAAGTTATAAATGTAGTGGACAAGAAGAAAATATTAATTTTTCTGGATTACAATCATGTATGGAGGCTATTTCGAACATGTTAGGAGTAAAAGGTTAGACTTTAGAATTTAAGAATCGAAGTTATCTATTAAAAAATCCGATTTTTATTAAACAAGCCGAGAAATTGTTTTATCAGTCAATTTTAAATTTACTCAACTCTATAGTAATGATTAAACAATGAAAACAGTTCCAATAATTGAAATTAATTAAAATATTTCAATTAAATTTTATTAATTAATTATGAATTCTCTTTGGGGTCACATTTAATTAAAATTTGTGCTCACCTTTAAATTTAAATTCCAAAATATAAAACAGATACGATTAAAAAAAAATATTTTTGTTGTTTAAAATAAAATTATGTTTTGAATTTTTAATTCAGATTATATTATACATTCAGAATTTCAGATTATAAGGTCTACTTATTAATCACGGTGTCTAGACACAGAAGAATATCCCAGCGGAAAAAAAAATAAAATGGATATTGTATTATTTTATAAGTGGTTGTTATATGGTAGATATATTATTGAGAAGTTTATCCGATTTGTTTGATGGCGCGCATAAGAGGTGAAAAATTCACTTTCAAAATGAATATGATTAATTCTTTTAAGTGAAATTATGTCACCGTACTAGAGTTACATACATTCGAATATTTTAATAATTTAATAAAATACTAATTAATTTGTAGAGAAATTTGAATGCAAAAATATTTTAAATTTAATATGTACTCGTATAATATATAAGAGTAAATGTAATGGTGTCCATTATTCCTAGATTCCTACTTATGGTAAAATATAGGAATATGAATCTTAGCATTAAAGATCCGGGACATCCATTATACTATACGGTATTACAATTAAAGAAAATTTTATTTTAGCAAATTTAGAATATGAGTTTTGACTTGCTCTTAAAATTAGTTGGAAACAGAGTTGATATCAGATTTTGTTTCATTTTATTGTAATATAACCAAAGCAAATTTGCTATATAATATTGATGATTGATCAAGATTATTGTTAGTTAAACAAACTACATATATATGTGTTTGTTTATTATATTATTGAAGCAATAAATTGTGGAACCGAAACAAAATAATTTTGATTATTTTTGCAGATTTAATCCATAAAAAAACCGATTGTTAACCCTTTATTTTTGTTTGAATAAATGTTAAACCAAGCATTTCATTATTATTTTTTTTTAAATTAACAAAATAAATTATTTTTTTTTTCTTTAATTAATAGAAATTCAAATGAATATTCACAAGTAAAATAAATAAAATTTAAAGTATGCAGAGAGGCCCGCTTCTTCCTCATATTCATACGTTTTATTTAATGTGTTTTATTTAATAAACATTTACATGCCTATACATTCCTACATAATATTTAAATTACTATACATATAGAGTCTAAATAACGACACCCTAAAATAACATCAAAAATTTTCTGGTGGCGTCTTTTAAATTTAATATTTTTTAGTTGCTGCTGCTGTTGCTGCTATGATGATGTTTTTGTCTTTTTTTGGCTCATTTTGCTTGCTTGACATTCAATAATTAAAATATTTAAAAAATTAATTATTCATGTGATCAGAAAGAAAAAAAAACCACCAAAAATTTATAATATATTGTAAATAAAAATATGTAAAAATTGGGTAAATTCAGGGATGTTATTCTGGAATCGAATTACATTCTGTAATATCTACTAAAAATGGTTTTAAATGAAAATTGACTTTAATGAGTACAGTTTCGGAGTCATAGGGTTAGGAAAAGAATGAATATGTTTATATTATATGTGAATTCATTTTCATATAAAACTTGAAATGCGGGACAAGGTTTTGCTATAGGACAAAACGAAAAAATCATCTGTCGATTAGATTGATATTTGGAAAATTATAGAAAACCGTTAAAATTTAGTTTTTAAATTTAGCCTTCGATTAGAGGAACTTAAAACATTTTTATCGTAATTATCGTAGAATTTTTGTTCAGTAATGAGGTGCAATAACGGTTTTGTTAAAAAGTAAAATTCTCGCCAAATCCTTACACGAATTTCTTTTTACAAATTGGAACAAGGTGACATCACTATGGGCCCCATACACGCTATAAAATCACCTTATAGTCGATTGCTATATTTTATAATTCTATGTATGTATGTATGTGTATAGATTTTAATAATATATGTATATTTAAATTTTTTGCTCTTTAAATTAAAATCGTTCTTCTTTTATATTTTATTAATCATTAAAAGAAATGATATTAATTTGATTCCTTCATTATAATATAAAAAACATATTTTAACTCGAATTATAATTTTTATTTTTTTTTATTTTCACTTTTTTTTGTCAAATAATGTATTATTTTTTAATTTTTATGAATTAATTAACCCACATGCGATACGATGATGAGGTTTACACTTTAAACTTTCTAAAAAAAACAAAACAAAATTAATATAGAATATGACGGTATGAATATGTCAGCCGCCGTGATCTTGGCAACAATAAATTTTTTTCTTTTTTGGTTCATTTACTCCTTTTTTTCGTAACTTTTATATTAGATTGGAAATTTATTTAAATGTAAATCTATATGTGCCGAAAATGAATAAACAATATGGATATACATATGTATAGAAATTGTCTATGATGGTAATTGTCGTTTGCTTTTATTAACCAAATGATTGTGATGCTGCGAGGCAGGAAATTCTAATGTTGTCAAAAAATAATTCTATAATTATTAAAAGCTATAAAAATTTTAGACTATTGAATTAATGAACGTTAAAATAAATAAGTATGGGTATCGGAGATGAGTCTAAAAATTTGAGTTACAATAGAATAAAACTTTTGCTTCTCATATACGGTTGTATTAGAAAAATTTAATGGTTTAAAAATTTAATGAAATTTCTGTTGTATAGGGGCTTGAAAAATCTCAGATAAATGTTATGTATAAAGATGTACATGATTTATATTGAGATCTTGATTCCTAATTAGATTTTCTCGCAATAAATTTGGATTTCAATTTAATTTTGAATGATCCCCTAATGAAAAGCTTACAAAATTTCAATTTTTTTTACTAGAACTTCAATTTCGTTTAATTTTCATAAATTATGAACTAAGTGTATATGTATGTAAATTTAATTTTTTAACATTATTATAAAATTCTCAAAGTCAAGAAAATTTTCATATTTCATATCACGTTACTGCATGTGCAACATTGTGTTTAAATTTATATGACACTTGGAATTTTGTTCACAATAATAATTTTTAAGCAAATTTTTCTTTAAAACTACTTTGACTTCCCTTTATAAGGAGTTTTAAATTTTGATCTTAATCCAAATTTTATTGCACGTTATTCATTTATGTATGTATGTCGGAAATTTTCCATATGCACAATTTACATACCTTGTAATTGAGTATTAAAATTATAATTTAAAAATAGAATTATAAGTATAATGCTAAACAATGTTGATATTAATTTTGACATTCAAGTTGCTACTGCAAATATTCATTCGCATGTGCAGTTTTCTTTGTAAGTGGATTTTAATCATAATTTAATAACAATAAATTTAAAGCAATTCTGGATTGATTTAAAAATTCAATAATTTGAAATTTTAACATGTACGAACATTTTATATTTATATTTTACATGTTTTTATAATTTTATCACAATATAAATTATCTTTTTTAGTGTATATAAGATAAAATTTTTGTTTACCGACTGGATTACTACAATTTGCTCTTTCAAATTCACGATGAACCACTTATAACGCATGAAATTCAAATTATAAAATAGGATTTCAACATCTTTTTGAAGAGGAATGATTGCAAAATGTTGCAATTATTTGCAAAGTATTTTTTATATCAAACAGCATTTTTAAAGTTCTGGACTATGGGGAAGTCAAAAACGATTGAAAGAATAAAATTGAATACCATATTTTGTGAGAACCTTTTGTATTTAATTAGAATTCTGTAATTAATAGAAATTATATATGTATGTACTTTTGTAAAAAGTTCTTATAATTCTAAAATTGGAAATTTAAATTAATTCCAACATTATTCTTCACTATTTGTATCAATTCTAATCCGTTTTGAATTATTAAAAACTTCGAAATTGGATGTGAAAATATAAATATATGGGAACACTGTTTCATTCAACTGATCTTTAAAAAATTACAAAATTTACATACACATATTGTAAAATAATTTGCATTAGGTGGCGGTAACTGTATCAAATATTATATAATAGGTTAATATCAAATTGTTATAACAGTGATATATGATTCGAATGCTCATATAATAATATATGTAGGTTCATACAATTGTGTATAAAATATAATTTTAAATGAATTCTGTAGGTATTATAAAATAATGTAGGTACATACTTGTGTAGTTCTTGAATCGAGTTTTTTTTTTTATGTTCATTATTATTGATTGTATAGTAGGTTCAGGAAATCAAGTTAATAAAATATAGTAAAACGCTATAAATATTTTACAATTTGCATTTATTTTACAACATATAGGGATTAAGTATTCATATATGGTACAGTGCTGAACTGAATTTGAATTGAAGCCCGGAAAGTTTAAATATTTTGTTTGGTTAAAATAATAGAAAACATATTTGAAGTTCGAAATAGTTTAGCTTAGCGAAAACACTTGTTTACCATGAATAAGCTATACGGTTTTTTAATAAAACGAAATAGAATAAGTAATATCTGCTTTATTATTGAATTTAAATTTGAAGATGACTATTTCAAAAATTATGATATACAATTTGCAGATTAGTCTATTTTTATTAAAAATTATTTCGTTTGAAAGACGAGTCAAAGACGGAACTTTAATTTAAACTCATAATTGGAAATCAAATTTTAAACTAATTCAAATTTTCTTGAATTTTTCTTAATTTTGGTAATCTAATCCGACCCTGTACTTATAACAGCCCTACATACATACATATGTGTATTATGTATAATTGAAAATCGTTTCAACTATATAAATCTATTATGCAGGATTTAAGTGGATTGAAATCATAAGATTCATAATTTGTTCTCTCTATATCTATTCTATAAAAATGACATTTTTATGACTAATAATATTTTACATCTGAACTAATTCTGAACGAGTTTTTGCAATTCATTTTTAATGCAACATGTTATTAATATCCGCAAACGTATATATGTGTATGCGCTTACTACAAGTAAGTTATGAAGCTTTTAAAATATTCTTTTGATTATGTTTAAAATTTAAATCAATTGTGAATGCAATAATCCAGATCAATTTGTATCAGTTAAATATAATGTTGAAATCGAGATTTGATTTTTCCTTTTTACATACATACGTTAGAAATAAAATTTCTATACCCATATAATATAGAAATTGTTCGAATATAAAAGAGTGGAAAAGCATATAAGCGAAAGGCGTTAATAATATTTGGAAACTGTAAAATTTATTAAAAAATTATAATTCATTTATTACAGGATTATTTTTCATGTACATATATGTATGCATGTGGATGCAATATAATACATCTGTATGTAGATTTATTTTATTTATCATGTTAAAAATTTAGTTGTGTATTCGTGATTTTTAAAAGCATATGCATAGTTATGATATAAAATGACTGTGATATTGCGATTTGCGAAAAAAATAATAGTTTTTTCCATTACCTTAATAAGTGCAGTTGCGCTATTAAAAGCTTAAGGTAATAAATTTTTATTTAGTATTCTTCGACGACCTTCAAACAAATTGGAAAATTTTTATAAAAGTCCATTGAGAATTTCTTTCTGGAGTTTAAGGTAGCTTGAGCGAGTTCCAAAAAAATGAGCAAAAGTACACCTGTATATGGCGGATAAGACATTGAAAAACTAAGCATGAGGCTAGAAGTGGTCTTTGCAAAAGGTTTGTCAGATATGACTGCAGCTATTAAGTGAATCGAATGTAAGGCGACGCAGGCTCTCAGAAGCAAGGCAAACAATTGAAGGATAACGCTGAAAAGGTAACGCCGTGAGAGAAATATTAGAGAATTCAATTAGGACAGTATATATAAAATCAAAATGCGGAAGATATTGTGTCTCGGTGGCAAATTTAATACAAACTATTATATAAACAAACCGACAATTTGAAAAGAGTGAATTGTATAAATTTGTATAATACTTTTCTAATTCTAATGCAGATTATAGGTTCTTCAATTGGTTTTTAATATATTTCCAAAATTTAATATTTTTATTAAATTACTTAAAATAAGATTTCCGGAAAAATAACCTTTAAACTAAAATTTTGTAATAATCTGTAACTTCGTAAAATTTTAACACTGAAATCTAATTATTTGTAGTTTAAATTTTAAATTTTAGTGCATAATTTTAATATGTATAAATGCATATATATTTACAAGTTTTAAAAATAGATATTTACAAAAAAATTTAAATAGGATTAGTAAAATTTTTTTTCTATAAATCTTCATGCATTTACAATTTATTTAACCCTTTCAGACCTAAGCACAAAATAACACTATTAGATTATAATGATAAGCATTGCCTTTTTTAATTAGTCTTTAAATGTTTAAGGCTAAACTCATAAATAAATGTGTTGGTTTGAAAGGATTTTTTTCATAAATATGTGTTAAGCAAAATTTCCGGTTAGCAACAATATCTAAGCATAAAATTCATTATATGCCTTTAAAAAAGAAATGGTTTACTTAATTTAAAAAATAAAACATAAAACATAATAATAATTCTAAATTTGTTTTAAAGCCCCAATACCACTTACAAAGATCATAAGCTCCGCCAGGCACTATACAAAAAAAAAATAAAAATAAAATATATAAAAAAAATCTTTATGATTGTATATTTTTGTTTGTTTTAAATGTTTTTCGTTTGTTTGATTTCTTGTTTTCTTTTAAAGTGTATTAATATATAAATGTTGTATTGCATGTTTTATGTATGTGTGTGTGTTTTTTTTTTGAATATTTTATGTATTTGAAAATATATTAATTGTTCTTACAATACATCTATAATATAATAATTATATAAATAACGGCACATAATGTACGTATGTAATTATATTTAATTAGATTATTTATTATTTAATTTAAACTATAATATTGCTATAACAAATAAAAATATCAAATGAAAAACATATCAAGCAAAATCTTCTTTTTTTTTTGTAGAAAATTAAAGCAAAAAAAAAACACAATTATAATATTATTAAATAATAATTATTTAAAATTAATAATATAATTATAATAAATTACTTTTAAAAATGAAGTTAAAATAAGACGCGAAACAATAATAAAAGGAATTCACTGAAAAAAAAAATAATTCTGCACAATTTATTATAATATAGATGAGAAGCTAAACATGAATTATTGAAATAATTTAAAAAATTAAAACAACAATTTATTTAAGATTATTATTTAAAATTATTATTAAATTAATACGAATAACTCATCTACGTGAATTAAATTTTACTTTATAGAAAATTAAGATTTATATTGTGACGAATTTAAGTAAAAATTTACTAATTAACAAATTAGTAAATTATTTAATAGTGAAATTTGATTTGATAATTATCAATAATAAATAAAATTTTGTAAACCTATTTTTAAGAGTGCAATATTATTGAAATTGTAATTATTAAATTAGAATTTATGAGAATAAACTGTTGAATTATGAGAAAATTTTATAATATACGAAAAATAAATGGAATTAATTGTTTATTTTATGATCCGTAGTTCTACTTAAGTCATAAAATCATTTGATAATTTTTACAATCTTAAGGCACAATAGTGTTATTTATTTATAATACTTTTAACAGCTCTCTACAATACATTTCCTTTCAGTTTTGTTTTCTAGAAAAATTTGATTTTTTATCAACATTTTGACGATATTTTATTTTTTTTTTAATAATATTTTGAATAATAATTATAATCAATCATGAAATTTCTGCTGGTAGCAGCAATTTTTACTTGAATTCATTTGTAATACATAAATATACCGGGATTTCTGAATATTTATAGCAAATATAAAATAAAATAATTTATATTTATTTAATTTCATCCAATCATTCAAATTTTTAATTGTCATCAATTAAAATACAATCAAAACTCAAAATAATGATTGATTGAAATTAAAGTCAATTCAAAAACACATTTTAATTAAATTTCTTTAGTTTGATTGTATAACAAATAAATATGATCAATCAAGAGTATTAAATTTATTTTAGATGGGAAAATTAAAAAATTAAACGTAGTTTAAATTTTTTTTATGTATAAAGTCATACAAAATTAAACTTGTACCCAAATTGTACTAACAAAAAAAAAAAAATGGGGGATTGAAAAACGAAACTTTATGTCCAGAGAATTATTTAAGTGAAGTAGATTATCAAAGATTACATAAGATTCTGTAAAGATTCTGCAGAATAATAATTTTGTATGCAATATTTACCTCCAAAGTCTTAAAATTTTTTTTAATTTAAATATTCTAATATTATAGATATTGTTGGAATATACCGGAACTCTTGAAAAATATTTGTTTTAAGCATTTTTATTTGAAATCATTCATTATTGCTTATTAATATTAAAAGAATTCTTTTAATTACTTTAAAAATTGCTGTGATTTCATATTTATTTGTTTAAAAACTTGAGTCATAAACTTTCGGATTACTTTGAAATTTAATGAAATATTGTTATAAATAGAAGAACAGGAAATTCCAGTATATTTTCTAACTGTATATGTGCATTTACTGTATAATTTACAATCTAAACTTTAAGATTTCCCCAAAATTTTTTTCAAAATTATAATATCTTTTATAATTTTTTGAATTATTCTTTGAACAACTTCGAATCCAATTTAAACTTCTCAATTCTTTATTTAAGATTATCAGTTACAAAAAAATTTCCATATAAATATTCAATTTAAATTTTATTATTTAAATATTTTATGTAATGCAATTCAATTTTACTGAAAAGATTTGCAAATAAAATTCATGAATCACAAAAATAATAATTCTGTTCTTTTTCGATATCAAACTCACTCGTGAAAAATTCGTCATTTTGAAATTTTCTTAGAAAATCAAAATTAATTTTTGGAATTTATTATGACTTCTGGTATATTTAAGATCAACTATGTTCATTTAATATACAAAATTGCAAATTTTATTTATCTTGAATATAATAGGATATTTCTTGTTTTGGTGAGTAATTCCCAATTCTTTAATAGTCAATTTCAAGTTCTTCGCAAAAATATTTGATTGTGTTTGGAATTTGGTAATTAATTGCAAAATTCATTAAGTATTTTTGGGAATTATAATGTATTTTTAGTACAAATACTAGTTATAGTGCATTGCTCATCTTATTTTTTGAAATATAGTAATTAATGCACATATGAGAAACTTTTTGTAATTTTGTTAATTTTTTAATTATTAGCACTGCACAATTAAGCTAATTCAAATGAAATGAATGAAGAACTTGTAGCCTTTTAAAACAGATAAAATATGAATTGAGAGAATTTCGGAATATTAATGGTATTTTTGTAAGAAAAATAAAGCTGTCAAGTTTAGCAAACTGTCGAAATATACGAACATTGTCATTAATTTTCCGATAAATTATTTAATGACATTGAAAGCAAAATTATCATTTACTGCCTTAATTCTTATATGTACATAATTCCATTTATTTTTCTGATGTATTATAAATGATTTTTAAAAATTTAACGCAATAAGTATAGTTTATTATTTATTAAATATTTTTTAATCTTTTAGCATTTAAATTAATATTCAAATATTTATTTGAAATTTTAATGTGTTTTTTTTAACATAAAACATTTGAGGGTAATTATTTTTTTTTTTAAATAGAATAAACATAAATTTCTAATAAAATTTTTCTACTGACAACTTTTAAAATCAAAAAATTTTATTAATTACAAAATCATGATTTATGTAGTAATTATTCCTATAAGCCTTCACCTCTACGTCATTTCTACCATACGTATATATATTAAATATACAGTAATAATACATAGTATATACAGTTGAGGAAATTTGTACAAATTCAATATAAAATATTCAAAAATGCACCGTGGAAAATTCACTTTACGTTTACAAAAAATCATTATGTCACAATTATTAAATATTTTAATAAGTTTTTTGACATTTATATGACGTTTAAAGAGCTAATCAGTGAAAATTTAAATTCATAATAGCGATTTCATAAAATTTATGATTTTTTTAAGTATCTTGAATACAAGAAACTCCAGCATGTGAAATTTTCTAGTACAAAATATTTGGAAAAAAAAAAATAAGTAAATTTGTTCAAATTTCCTCTACTGTATATACACGATTTTAAAACACAATTATATATTTCTATTTATAAATAAAATATAAACACTGCATTCTTTTTTAAATTAAAATTAGAAAAATAATAATTTATATTGAATTCTTGATTACATTTTATTATTCTGTTTACACCTTAGAATTAAGAGTAATTCTATCTTTTAATAGTGAGTAATGTTTACAATAATAAGAAATATTATTCGAAAGTCTACACATAATTAAGAAAAATTATTGCATTAACTTATAGTTGTTTTGCAATATTCCATTATTGTAATTTTATTTTTAGAAAATATTGGAAGTAAAATGGCGCCTATGAAATTTTTAATATACAAAATACAAATTTGGGAATACTTGTATTATAATATAAAAAATTGTGTACCTATAATTCTTTAGTTATATATAGTATTTTATAAGTTTTTTTAAATATTATTATTAGACTCAGTTAAATATTAAAGTGTTATACATACTAATGTATATTATATAACTAGTATTTAATTTTAAACCATAAGAATAATAAAATATATTGGCGTTTAAATTAAGTATTATTACATGATATACAAAAAAATTAAATTGGAAGTTTTTAATTTATACTCTTGATCGTATTAGAACCTTTACATTTCATTTACTTCATCTTTGAATTCATAGAAAGGAAGAAATAATTTGAAATATTAATATGTAAGTAGCTTTCAAAGTGTTGAATAGGGACGAACATTATAACAATGGAAAATTGAAATAATTTACCGAATTTGCAAACATTTGAGTGAAATAATAATTAATGCTTTTATTAGGTGCACATGTTTTCTGAAGATTTTGTTAATTATTTTGTTGTTTGTGCCAAAATTTAGTTTAAAAACAATTTATATTAAGCTGTGACTCTTTGCTCAAATCAATATACACATATTATTTATAAGTGAATTAATATTAAAAATTTCTGGTTAAAAATAGAATGCAGTATTTAATAAAAATGTTATTCAAAATAATTTATCATATAATTTTAAATAAATAAATTTTTGTTAATCAAAATAATGTATATGTTTAAATAATTATCTAAAAACTTCCTAAATTATTTATATAGAATAAGAAATTCTTATTGTATTAATTACATCGTTATT
Organism: Condylostylus longicornis; assembly: GCF_029603195.1. NCBI lineage: Eukaryota > Metazoa > Arthropoda > Insecta > Diptera > Dolichopodidae > Condylostylus > Condylostylus longicornis. The sequence goes on from NW_026577982.1 coordinate 7,936,317, forward strand.
TACTTTTGTTTATACTATTCAAAAGATTCAATTATTTACTTTTTCTTTTTAATTATTTTAATTTAAAGTACAACAGAATTTAATTGTTGAAAGAAATTCATCTTTAATATACATAATTATTATTTACAAAATAATAGAGCGTTTTCCTGCACCAATAATAAAATTTTTTAATTTATTTATTTTATTTCATTTATAAGAACATAATTTTTATTAACTAAATTTTAATTGTTTATTTGTTGACTGTGATTACAATAATATTCATATATCAATATTTCATTTTATACATAATATAATGTATAGTAATATAATATTGTATTAAACACAGTATTCTATATAATATTGTATAAATGTATATATTGAAAAATTTCTTACATTTTCTACCATCTGTAATTATTTGCTCACAATCATGTGATTCTTGTGTAATAGGACATCTATATAAAGCACCAGATTTATATGTTTGTGGTTGAAGATTTTTTCCTAATGGAGCGCCAACTAAAATCCTAAAATGAAATAAAAAAAAATTTTGTTAATTAAAAAATAAATAAGAGTTGGTGATAAAATTAATAATATTAAACAAAAAATTATTTTTAAATAAAAATTTTCAATATAATAGTTGATATTTTTGGCAACAAATTTGAACAATGAAAAAAATGACAATTACTCAAAAGTAACCTAGTTTTCAGATGTGACAGTATTTTCACTGACACATTGTACTTTTCAAATGTCAGTGTTGCTGTACTAATATTTGCAAATCGTAATCGAAATTACAAATTTTTAAATCCCGCGGCAATCACAAACGATCAAATTATAATTTTTCGAGTGAAAATAATCATGGCATTTAAGTAATGGGAATTCATATACGAAAAATATTTTACTGTTTAAATCGAAATATTTAAAAAATTTACAATAAATGACAAATTATTAAATTTATTGTTTATTGTTGGAAAGGAAAACCAATGCACTAACGTAAGCACATAAATAATGTAATTTATCAAATTCTGAAATTGTTTATAAACTTTTTTTAATCAATTATGTTTCGTCATTCTTAAGCAACAATAATAAATAAGCACATGCAATTATAAAAATAAAAATAAGAAAACAGGAAATTATAAAATGACCCCAAAATTTTAACCGATTAAAATTAGTAAATATTTAGTTTTTTATTATTATTTTTTCCAAATATTTTAGGAAAAAAGATACACAAAATCCGAAAAAGACAAGAATAAAGAAAGAAGAGAAAATATTTCTTCAAACATTACAATTTTAATTCAGATAAGATAATAAAAACATTAAATATTTACGCATCTCCAAAAAAAAAAATGAATTACGTTATCTGTTGACGATGGACATTAGCGTAACACAAATGAATTGGAAAAAGAAGGGGGGATTAAGTGATCAAGAAAATTTTAGTATTACAAAAATCTAGTTCTAGTGGTATTCAAATTGTAATGTTTTATAGTTTTGTTGCTACCAACATCAGAACAAAATCAATGATTTTCCAAAAAAAAAAAACGAACCAATTCTCTGGTGTTAATCTAATAGTTTAATGTTGTGTTTGGTTATACAACAAAATCTGAGATTTAATCTGAGTCTGTTGAAAATCATCTGATCCTGTGTGACATTACACTTTTGTAGCAAATAATAGAAATTGCTCTATTCGCATCACTGCCTGATTTACTGTCAGATTTTTAAAAGCAGAAGATATTTTGTAGGAGTTTGGAGCGGCGATCAGCTGATTTTCATTTTGTTTATAATTTTTCAAAACAAATGTATAAATACATGCTTTAAGGTTTTGTTTGAAACGAAAAATTGGATATACGTATACGAGATTATAAAAAACCCCGTTTTTGATACTTTATACCTCATATTTTTTTTAATCTTTCGAAATATTTATTACCTTCTATAAAAATGTCAACAAATAATTTTTTTTGGGTAACCAAAACAAAAATACAAGAAAAAAAATTGGAATCTTCTTTTCGATGATATCTTCTTATTTCTTCTTATATTCACTCGAATACACACTGTAATACATACTGTAGATATCAACAAAATATAAATGTAAATGTACATAATAATGTTCTTCAACTGCAGTTATTTTTTACGAATATTTTGTAAGTAAACACATAATATTGTGTACTTATATAATGTCATCTTAATTCTTAATGCAAACATCACGTTTTATGAAAGTTTAAACCGTTTCTTTTTTAACCTTTTTAAATTTTTATTATACTTTTAATGTGCATTGGTGTACAAAGAACCATTAAATTCAAAAAAAAAAAATTAAATATTATCTTTTAATAAAGGTTTATAATTTTCTGCATTATAATTAATGTAAACGAATATAATGTACACTTAATAGATTAAATTATTTAAGCTTTTTCAGCACACATTTCCAAAAAAAAATAATATGGGTTATTTTTTTTACTTTTTAACAGTTTTTAACAATGTCTTATTTGCGCTGTTCTTTTCTTATTAATGCTTTTTATAAAAAATACAGCTAGCCGTCACTAAATGATCTAAATATCTGTTACAATCCACTAAATCTTCACTCGACTCAATGAAAAGAGCCCAAAAAAATATATATGACAATAGAAAGAACTCTTTTTAGCAGGAATAATCTTTCTAAGGCCATTTTTAATAACAATCGAAGATCGTTTATATTACGATTGCTTGGTATATACATAATTTTCTATATGCATATACATAAGTATATTGTAGTTTTTGTTCCCATAATTGCTGGCTTAATCGAGAACATCGAGAAATTTGTCTTATTTAACTTAAGCATTTGATTAAGTGTTTGTAAATTGAATAACACGCTCTTTTAATTACACCAACCCGTGTTCAGCAACTTTATTAGTATATTATATGTTTATTAAATTTATTGCCATTTTTGAAAAATTAAGTTTTAGCACATTGTTAATTTTGCTTTTAAAGCGGTGATAATATGGTCACCCTAAATATATTCCTTGCAATATTTTTCTTTTATTTGATAAAATTTAATTTACTAAATTTTTTCTTAATATATTAGAGACCACCCGTGAAAAATTAAATTCACTTTTATTTTCTTTTATATGTATAACAATAATAAAAAAATAAAAGAGAAAAATCACATAATAATGATGATAACTGCTTTTATTAACTATCCATATCTAATTGTAAAAAAAAAAATAAAAATAAATAAATAGTGGTTTTCCATTATTTTTTTCTTTTTTTTTCTGAAAAATCATCATGAAAACGCTAATAATTGTGATCTAATTAAAGTTCAAAACCCAGTTTTGTTATACAGGTGAATCTTATTTTTTTTTTTGTTACATTTCTCAGCTATTTCACATGATACCATGTGTGTAGCGACTAGCGTTACTAATCAAACAAGATAACAATCGATAATATAGGAAAAAAGAAAAAAAAAACAAAAAACCAAACAAAAGTTGTTCAATATTTTTTATTGATTGAAAAAATTCTCAAAAAAAAAATTCACTTTAAAAAAAATGAGAAAAAAAAAAACACTATGCTCTTCTCGGATTCTTTTGAAATTGTGCTGCTGCGAGCGCATTTTTTTTTTCATATTATTCAAGTGATTGTTATGTTCTATAAATGGCCCAATTTTCATTTAATTGTAATAAAAAAAAAAAAAAACAAAATAAAGAATGGAAAGTCAATTATTTATTTTTGATATTACAAGGTAGGCGAAGTCAATAAAAAAAATTATTTTTTATTTTTTACTACTTTTTCTCTCTATTATTTTCCTTATGCGATTGATTTTATTAAGAGTATAAAAAAATCGATTTATTAAATTGTATATAAAGGTGTGTATTTACTTGAAGCGATATGCAACAATATGAGTATAATATGTAGTATAGTAAAATTTGTTATAATAAAGAGTGTACGTATAATACACGAGTAACACACAAATAACATGCACATTTTATAAATGAAATTTATCAAAATTACAGGTTGTTTAATTTCTTATTTATTTAATTTCTTATATATTAATTATTTATTTTATTTTGAGTTGGAATTTTAAAAATCTGTTTTCAAAATTGTTCTAAGTGCTTACAGTTTTGATTAATGTTGTATTTGATACTGAAATATTAGTATGTATCAAATGAGAAAATCGATTGAGGGGAGCTACAATCGATATTTTAATTTTCAAAATATCAATTTCTAAACAATTAATAAATTTAGTGAATTAAAATCTTCCACAGATTGTGCAGTGACATCAATTGTTTTTTATCGTAGTATGGTTTTAAGGACATTAATAATTATGAGTCAAATTTTGGATAAAAATGAATTTGATATTTTCCTCATACGAAATTCATAACATTAAACTGGAAAATTATGAAGTCACCTTGTATAATGATGAAAATGATATTGCTCCGTATTTAAACTAACTTGTTTTTTTTCTCTCTCTTTTTCAAATAAAAATATTTTTAGAAAAGATGACGAGAAATTTTGTTACAAAAATATTTTTCAAGTATAACGAATATAACAAAATAAAATCAGTTATACACTTTAGATGATACCCTAAAGCATTCCCGTATAACTTGATTTACTTTTGGAGCAAATTTAATATAGTTTTTTCTAATTAATAATAATAATATTAAATTATTTTTTATTATATTTTTAACACTTGAAAAAAAATTGTTATTTTACAAAATTTTGTTATATTTATATTTTAGGTTAGCCATTGTTATACGTAATTTCGCATAATATAAAACAATATAATTATTAAATAATTAGCGATTTATGTGCGTAAGTATATGTGTTAAAAATAAAATAATTATTTTTATATTTTTTATTGGAGAATGTTCCAATAATTATATTCGATTGCAGCCGGATAATCATACGGCCTTCCACCTGATTGCAAACTAACATGTAAAAGAAATTAGATTTTTTTTTGCTGAAAAATTTAAGCTAACATCAAATCTGTATTTTAGAAGCCTGAATATCAAATTTGTATACCTTAATCTAACGACTAAAATATTGAATTTGTAACGTATTTGATGATCAGAAATGTATAAGATCGCTGTTAATTTACACTTTTCATACGCGGGTATAAAAGTGAAAATGTTATTTTAAAATTTTCGAAAAATGTATTTGAGAGTTTTTGAACGCAATAAATCATAATTAATGCGAATTCTTTAGACTATAGAGACAAATAGAGATCAAAGTGCCCATTCCGGAGTTCTCAAAAGAAGTCGATAACACAAATTTGTACTATAGATATAAAAAAATTAAAGAACAAATTTTCCTGTTAAACCCTTTTCAAATAAAAATAATTTTTATCTATAGCATTTTGAATCGTAATGAATCATAGGTAAAAATCTGAAGTCTTGCAAAATGTTTGCATAAATATTTTTAGATTGGTTTCTGAATCATTGCTTTTGAATCCAATAACAAAATATAATAGCTATATACAGAAATGTAACACAAATTGTTCAGAAAATTAAACCCTTAAGGTATTTTCTTAAAATACACAAATATTAAATTACATTTTTATTTATTAAACAAAAAAAAAAAATTACTAAAATTAAAATAATTCTAGAATTCATGCCTGAGTTCAATTATATAAGTGATATTTTTAAAGAACTAAGAAAACAAAAAAACACATTAAATTTATGTTCAAGGTTTCTTCAATCCGATCAGCCGGACTTACAATACAACATGGAAAACATTATTCAGACCAGAAAAATGATTTTTTTTTTGTGTTGAACTTTTATTTATTTGATTATTTTTATTTTTTTTTTTTTGTTATTATTTTAAATGTCTACGTAACATGAAAATGCAATCAACCTAAAACATATAGTATCTAGTAGTATTTGGACCAAAATAAAATATCACAAAAAAAAAAGAAAAAAAAAGTTGTAACAAAAATCTTAAAATCATGAAATTATAAAGTAAATCGAGATATCGTCTTATAAATTACCGTTAATCAGATCGTAAATATCTCTAATTTAAGATTTGGAATTAACATTAATTTCAAAAGTCTTATCAGATCACTGTAGACTCATATACGTGACATCTCAAAAAGCTAGGCATCGCGAGCAATGATGTTTCTTAATTTCTCAGTATAAATTCTGTAAAAATGCTAATCCGGCAAAAAAAAAACCGTTGAGTAAATATGTACTTATATACTCCAACTGCATTAAAGCTTGTGTTCGAATCTTTTAGGTTGTTTGTGTTCGATGAGACTGGTAGCTCTTTTAAGAAAAATTAGTGGGTCGCAGTTCATTATATTTACTTTGCATTGTTGAGATTCTACACTTTACGTTGTATTGTTGAGTTAATCAATTTGAGATTAGGAAAACGGCCTTTAGCATAATGGTAAAGTATAAAAAATTAGAATAAAATTTTTGCATCAAATTATTAAAAAAATGTAGTGTTTTTTAACAAACAAAAATAATAATAACAAAACAAAAACAAATTACATTTTTCAGATAAATGACAACGCCATCTACTTGTATATTCATTGAACTTTATACATTTCAGTTCAAAAGCACAAAAATAACAAATACAAACAACAAACAAACACAAAATTGAATCGAAAAAATGAAATCGAAATTTAAACCCCTGCAGCAAAATTTTAAAATTTTTCATCTCTTTGTTTTTGTTTTATTCTTGTTTTTTAACATTATTTTGTAGTTGTAGCTAAGCTTTTGTGTCCATCTAGTGCTGATTAAGTGTACAACAAACTGAATAAGAATGTCAAATATAAATTTTATTTAACAACTTTGTTATTGTTTACATGTGTTTCACCTTAACAAAAATTGTTTTAAGATTTTTCTTCACTAGAATTCAATCGTAAAATGTCCAAAAGAAAAAAAAATATTTTTATTATCTTAACAATAATGTAAGGAATTCGTAGTATTGTAATACAAGAAATGTTGTTTTTTTGGGGGGAGAAGAGGAGAATATTTAAATTTTTTTACAAGCTTTTGTATTTGACTTCCTTAGAAATACAAAGTAAACTGTTACTCGAATCAAAGATCGTTCTACTAAGCACTATCAATTATACATTAGGAATACCTTATGTAAGTACGAGTATTTAAGAACATTTTATTCAAAGAATTTGTAAATTCTCTTTAATAGTTCTTACAATAATCTCTATAATCTGTGAATGTTCAAGAACACTGTTTGAATCTTAAAGCTCGTCCAGCTGGTGAAATAAGCGTGCGTCGCAAATTTAAGTATCAATCCAATTTCAAGTTGGAAATAAAATCATTTCAATAAAATAACTGCACAGCAATATTGTATAAATGCTAATAAGAAAATTTTCAATAAGTAGAGTGAAACTTAAAGAATGGAAAATTGAAACCAAAATCACAGTCTACATAATAAAGTCAACAATTTGTATGTGATTTTTTTATGTAACATAAACAGAATGTCTGCACAAAATAAACTACTATTTATGGTATTTATTATTAAAAAAAAATTTTATTATTTTTGTTCTTGAAAATTAATTCTTTTTTTTATTTGCACTTACATAATATATTAAATATCAAAATAATTCATCAAGAATAATTTGTAATCCAATATACTTTAGTAAATAAATTGTTTAACATTATATGCATATAGCAATGTCCACATAATATCATCGAACAATTCTCGTTTATTTTTGCATATTGAATTGAAAACTGCGATGCTGTCAATTTAAATTAGAACTTTAGTCTTGAGTCTAGACTTATAAAATATTGTCTACATTCCGTATACGTACATATATAGTACATTTTTTGAGATTTTAATTTTGCAATAATTTTGATCAAGAATTTACTAAAAATGTAATTGGAGCAAAACACATTAAGATTTGTGTATAAAACTGTTCAATAAACTATTGACTTATTAAAAAAATTCAAATATTAATGTATGTAATCGAATGTATATAATTATACAGCATGAGTATATTATGTATAAATATTTGTGACAATATGTAGAAATTCATTTGATTAGAATTGAAGCTTAATTTATTTTAGAATTTCTTGATAAACCGCACGTTTGTCATTTCAATCTATAACAATCTGCGCTTATTTCGAAGTATCTGTATTTATAATCATTCCTGCCGTATTCCTGCCGTACACAATTTAGGAAATCACATTACCTACTGTTTAAAAAAATAGTTTAGTCATAGAACTATGTATGTGCTTTTATACTTCGTATTACAATTCTATACCCTTCTGCCACTTGGCGGAATTAATCCCCGTTTTTTGAGGTAATTTACCTTGTACATAGCTCTGCAATCTATAATTTTCAAGACCTCATACAAAGATGACTCCGTATTTTTGGCCCAGGTTTATTGAGTGATTTAAGCATGTCCAGAAAAAATGTTCGATCTTAAACTGTAGCACAATCGAATTTTTGAATACAGTCAAATACCACGCACACTCTTAAACCACGAAAAAAGAGACTTTCATTGGCTCGACCGAATGTCTCTCCACTGTTGTTCCTAAAAGTTTCTCTCAGGAGCTACTTATACCATTTAATAAATTGGGGATAACATAATTTTGCCAAACAATTATTACTAATCTATATCCTTAAAAAAAATAACTTTTTTATTAAGGAAAGTATTAAAAAATAATAAAAATATCAATCGAGTCGCAAAGTTTAAAGCAATAAAAAAAAATTTCTAAATTATTTGCAAATTCGAATATAATTTTTCTCTTTTCATCAATAAAAATTCAATAATTATTGTTTTCAAGATAAATTTGAATCACTTTATTCAATAAATTTATTTTTTTTATATAAGACTTTGATTAATTTTCAAATCTATTAAAAAAAAATATTCTTTATATCGATGCCGCCATATTCAGGAAATTAATTATTTTGTTCATGAAAATCATCATAACTTCATCATTATATAATTATTAATTTAATGCATAATCAAGACATATTGATTTCAATTGAATCTTCTTATTATCCACTCTTCAATTTACAAAAATTTGCTATTTAATGGCAGTGTGCATTCACAATGCGTTGCATTTTAATTCTATACGTACTTTGCTTTAAATTTTATTGAAATGTTGTTCACACATTTGCAATCAATTTAATCGCAGACATGCCGAAATACATAAGTACATGTGTGCACAAATATAATGATAACATATAGAATTTATATGAGGGGGGAGGAAGGACGAAGATTAATCTTCAATCAACTAATAAATCGGAGTTTATTATATTTCAAAGAACCTTTTTCTTCTTTAACCAATCTGTAGTAATAAATATTAATATAAAAATAATTACTAAGCAAAAAAAAAATTTTTTTTTTATTTTTTATTTCTTTTAAAGTCATGAACTCTAGGAAACAAGTGCGTGAACCGCTTGTGTCCACATAATTTCTATTCTATATATAATTTCAACATAAAAACAGAGAAGAAAGAATCTAAATTTGTATGAATATTATGTTTGTGTGCTCGTATGTATAGGAATAAATAAATTAAAAATCATAACCCGTTATAAAGAAAAGCAGACAGAATTGGAGCATAAAATGCCCATAGATTAAAAAAAAATTAAAACAAAAATATTAAGAAAATAAATTGTTATTCAAAGTTGTTCGGCTAAACTGTAGGATAAATTGCTTACTTTATGCGCACGCAAAAATTTATCCTTAATCCATCTCTTTAATGCACGTATATAAAATAATATTAATTTTTAAACAAAAATTTGACGAAAATAATTTTGACATCGTAACTGTAACTTCCAACTTTAGAAACGGCTAGATTTGGACTTAAGCAATATCAAATTATTGACAGATTTGCTACTTTCTAATCTAAGGTATCAAAAGTTCGACTATAAATCAATTAAAAAGATTGTACGTCTTACTTAATGCCTATATAAACGAAAGAACATATTTATAAAGTATTTCCGAGAAATTTATAAGGTTTGTTGAAATATCTAAAAAAAATAAATAGAATATAAAAAGAAAATTTATTTTTATCGCTTCATTCAAGCGTTTTACTTCGATTTTCGTGAAATAAACAAAATAAAAAAAATTAAAATAGAAAAAATTTTATAGAAAATCTATTAAAAAACTGGCTATAAAATAAAATTAAATTTGTTATGAAATCTTAAAAACTAAAAACAAAATTAAAATGAGAAAAAAATGAAATAAAGTTTGCCCTACTATAAAAAAATAATCACCGGAATTTTGTAATTTTCTCAATTAGATTAAAGTTGAATACCTTGGACAATGCAGATCAACTTCCTTTTACACATATAATTTTAAAATATGAAAAAATTAATAAATTTATCTATAAAATCAGGCATACAATGGTAATGATGATTTCAAAATAATAAGTTTAAGTATTTGTGTTTAATATTAAGGATTGCTCCCTATAGATTCTCTGCAAAGACGCATGTAAGGAAGTCAATTAAATACCTTATACGAGAACAGGAATTCGCATTCAACATAGCAGTTGAGTTTACAATCAACTCAATTGCTAAATAGTAATAAAATTTCAATTCAATGAAAAGTAGGTGACATCAGCGACATATGCTTAGAAATGACGGCATGTCAGATGGCGAACTTTTTACTTTATAGACAGTTCCATTGCAGTTCTAGGAAGTCAAGTTGATATCAATTAAAAATTTTGGTTAGAAATTTATATTTTAATTTCTTCGCACTAGTTAATGACAAATTTTAGATTTTAGAGAAAATGTTGCTTTCAATGACCACAGAAGCAAAATTCTCTTGCACTTTAAAAATTTTTTTTTACGAAATCATAAAATATGTTGAGCTAAATTAAAATTATGTATAAACATGAAAAATACATTTGATTTTCATTATTAAATTTTAAAAAAAATTCACGGAAAAAAAATATAAGCTAAAAATTTGAATATTTCGAAAAATACCGAATTCACACTTTAAGAGACAAAACATGGAGTGCTTACTATTTGAAACAAAATCACTAAATAGAGTGTAATGAGTGCTAAATAAAAAATAATTCAACACAGTCTCCAATTTTAAAAAATATAGAAAAACTTTAGCCCTTTCGCTGCATAACACGTTTTAAGATTTTTAGTTTTTTCTCTGGATTTCAGTGGTTATGATATTTTTTTTTTGCTTTTTTCGATATTTGTAATTGCACGTTTAGAACAGGAATCTATTTTGAAGCAAAATTTTAAAATACCCACAATAGAACCCGTAAATTTCATATTGAATTTATGAATACAGTGAGTCACAATAATCAATCAATTACATAGTCTCTATTGCTCTAATTTAGTAAAAAAAACACGTACTTTTGAAATTTATAAAAATTATATAATTTATTTATACTTAAAATTATTTCAAATAATTTTGCAATTTAGTTTAAGAATGGTAACGAGAATTATTTTCACACACCTTAATTTTCAAATAACATAAGTTTTTGATAATATTGTAAGCGATTTTTAATTTATTGATCATAAAATATCTGAATATAACGATGAATAATAAATCTCCTAGTTTAAGGATAAAATTTATAGTCAAAAAAAAAAAATTGACAATTTGAAATGAAAATTAAATAAAATATTTAGGTATTACAATAATTTATAAATTTTTATATTGACATACAAATGAATTGTTATATATACATAAATTGCACAAAGTTACTGGGAGCATTTCAAATCTATAAATTTATAAAACGAACTTTTTTGTATGAGGAATAATTATAAAATCTGCTTGAAAACAAAGCAACTATTATTTAAATGTCAATTATTTGACAGTTTATAATAAATATATTTTGACAATCCCTTAATCGAAAATAATTGATATCAGAAATTGTAACAGTATTCTATATTTCTATATATATCAGTATTATTTCTATATAACGATTTGTCAGTTAATTCGTTTGACAGTATGACAGTTTGACAGAGCTTTTTGCAGGCTTTGATAACTACCTACAATATAAAGTTAATTTCCATGTTATGAACAAATGTTATTCGCAATTCTAAAATGGTATTTATTCATTCTTCATTTTTAGGAAGCTCTTACAATAGTGTTGACGTCCATTTTAATTCTCCAATTTATTCTATTATGAATTGGTATTATGATTCTTGTCTCCGAAAGAGACAGACTATAAATTTATTTCTATATTCTATGCGTTTTTATTAACAATTAAAAATGTAAAAAATAAAACATTGCCAATTCCTGTATGAATGTTTTCACTTATATTTAAATAAACAATTGACTTCTTAGAGTGTTTATACACAGTTCCACAGAAGTTTTATTTCTTTTTCGTTAATCTTTTATACATACGAGTATAATTACAAAACACCATTAGGCTATGTTATAAATATAAATCTATTAATTTTAACATGTTAAATAATAAAAAGTATTCAATTTATTCCCTCTCAATAAAAGAATTCGCGCATTAAAAAATATAAAAATCCTCATAGTTCTACACATAATATAGCGAAGACATCATTCAAATCAGCGGAAATTGTTTTATATACATATACATATACAAATTTTTATAATATCAATGTACTTACTCATTTAGAAAATAAGTTAGAAAATATAAATTATGTCTTCAGAACTCATAACAAAATGCAATAAATTTATGATGCTTTTATGAGCAAAAGATTTGAATTTTTAAAAGAAATTTCCTACCACCATATGCCATTTATATAAAGCCCTCAATAATGTAAAGTAATTTTTATAATATTTTGAACACTAAGAACATAAATATGTAAACAATTGTATATGAGTGATATTAAATGTAAACTTCAATTTTACTACATTGTTGCACAAATCTAATTCAAAATTAAAAAACAAAAAAATTTAGTTCGTTAATATTTTAGAGGATCGTAAAAAGTCAATGTAAATTGAACTATTGCTAAAATTGGATTGGTGTTATAATTTGGTCTTGTTGTTACTATAGTAATAAAGGTAAGATTAAAAATGGAAATAATAATTTACCACTGTAATAAATGTTTTAATATGATGTGTTAGGCTTATAAAGAAAATAATTACGTAAAAAATATAAAATCGAAAACAGCACAAATTTTATCTCTCAACAACTTATTAAAAATGCTTTAAAAAATTTCAATCTATTATTGTATACTTTTAGATTTTTATTGAATACTTTTAGGTCGAAATAAAAAATTGCATATTTTAATTGAAATTATTGGGTTATTTTAATGAAGAAGCAAAGGCAATGTACGTAAACCAAAATGCAGATATAACGTCAACTTGACTTATTTATCAGTAATATAATTTTAATAGCTTAATCAGTCGATCAGTCAGAATTATTGGCGGACAGACGAGTAGAGTAAAACTAATAAGCCCATTTTCTTTATACTATTTTTTAAATGTGATAAATATTATTTAAATTACACCATGACACAAGTAAAGATTTAATATCATAAAATCACAATATTATTTATTATACCTACTATATACCAAATGTTGTTAGCCCTAAGATTAACTGTAATTACTATTTATGTTGGTATACTTTCCTAGAACAAAGAATCAGAAATTTTAACTTAAACTAGTATATGGTACAAAAAAAAAATTATTAAATTTTATCACCACACTTTTGCTATCTTTGAAAAATCTTAAAAATCAGGGTGGTTCCATAATAGAAGCAATAATTTATATTCTAAATTAGATTGAATGTAAATGAACTTTATTTTTAAATAATTTTTCAACATTTAATTCAAAGCAATTTTTTAATGAATAAAATTCAATTTATCTTTAAAATTTTTACTTTATGGCTTTAGGTGAGAAAAACAAAAATTTGCATATATGCCAGGTTTGCCGATTTTAAAAATTTACTTTATTACATAATCTTAAAATCTCGCTGTATAAATAAATTTATTGCACTTATGTATAAACAGTTTTGAGAAATTTGCGCGTACAATTATTTATAGAATTGAAATTTTTGTAAAATTATATTGCATACGCTTTTTCCCCCGAATGATACATTCACATTTATTACACCAGATTATGTAGATTATAAAGTTCTAAATAATAATTACTTATTATGCAATTTGATTAATTTTCTATATTTGCAAACTCAACTATATTTTGATTTGATCCTAGATGTTTTATTACTTATATCGGCGGTCTAAAATAAATTTTGTAAATCAACGATTTTTTTATGAAAATTTAAAAAATAGGATTAATTTGCATCTCTATATTATCGATTTCATGATTATTGGGGTAATCAATAAAAGTCCAAGTATATTGCTGTAATTCTAGTATAAGTATATTGAAATACAGCAATTTACAATATTTTAAGCAGAAATTTAGAGATTTTTATGATAGAAAAATTTTGAGGCTATTTTTGTTTTTTTTAAATACAAAGTTAATATTTATGCATTTATATGCCGTTGATAAATTTTATTAATGTTTATATCAATATAACAGTATAGATATTGCTCTACAGTTATATGTATGAATTGCCTATATAATGCAATATTGTTGTACAGAAAACATGAAGAATTTGAGAAAAAATCAGAACCAGGGTAGCGCTTCTCATCGTCTTTTCCAAAATATTGCTTTTTTTCCAACCATAAATTATGAATAAAGCTTAAAACTTTTACTGAATCAACAATGTTATAACGGTATAATCAAATTTTTATCTAAATACATACATAATATAAAGTTGTTAAAAATAACCTCAATTAATTGTAAAAACTACACAACAAAAAAGAAACATTTTTCAAAATATTAATTAAGAAAAAAATATAAGAAAAATTTTACATGTAAAATTGTCGAAAAAGTCAGCAAAACATTTTTTATCATAACATCCGTGTAATTTTTTTCAGTTATCCATAAATGGACAAACTGTATACAAAAACTATAATAAAGATGCTTCTCTTCACATTTGAAGCAATAAATAATAATTATAGAATTATATACACATTATATACATACATATATATATATATGAAATACATATGTATATATATACATTGTATATGGTACGTTTTGTGCTTCTATCAGTTGTTTTAATAATCTTAACATAACGTATAACAAGTGAGAAAATTGCATAATGCAAAACAAAATTATATTTTATTTTATTTATTTTTGTTTGAACTCTAGCGGCGATTTCTTGCCATATTTGAATATTTAGTATTATTTTTTAATTTGTATATGCTCACCTCACATCGCACACCTTTTTAAAAATATTTTTAATTTTGCATTTTTCTTGTACAATTTCCTATTGATGATATGAAAATTAAGCTATGTATATGCACATATGTAAAATTGAATGTGCTACGACCATACTAATATTTAAAAAAAAAAAAAAAATTGGTAAAACGAAGAAGTGGTAAGGATGAAACTTCTGTTAAGAAGAGAGTTTTTTACTACATATCACAAGTTCCATATTGCAAAACAAAAGAAAACGTTTTCACTTTGAAGTTTAACGTTGAAGTTCTATTTTGTACATACATATATAAAATTTTTTATACAATGTAACACGTTTTAAATTGTAAAACAGATTTTTGATAGTAGAAACACGAACATGGCAGGTAAATGAAACTTTTCGGATTTATCAAAAGAAAAATTATTGATACTAGTTAAAAGTCAAAGTAAGGAAAATTGTCATTTTTAATTTTGACAAATTGTATTTAGCCTTAATTTTCAAACACGATGCATCATTTGACATTTGTCCCGAATATATAAGAAAATGCAAAAAAAATTTTTGTATACCTTGTTTGCTAAATATGGCAGTTCTTTGAAGATTGAAGGATTTGCGGATATAAAACATAATCACCTTTTCCTTTCTTAGTACAAAAATTGAATGGTATAAAAATTTGCTAAAAAAAAGAATTTTCTAGCAAAAGAAAGACTCAAATTACAAATATTTAATGGAAGTATAATTTTGATTTGACATACAAAATTTCAATATTTCAATATAAGTTATACAAGTGTTTAAACTAATTTTAATTTACTACTTAAAATTAATTTGAATGTTCTATCTTTCTATTATATAAATTAATGTTAATGCGGTAGTCACTCGCTAATTTGCATTCGGAATAGGTCATATATGAATGTATTTGCAAAATGCAAAACAAAGATGAAAATTATTGTATGTCTAGCCTACTTTGTGCGCGCGATTAGATAATTGAATTTTATTTTAAAGTTAAAAAAATATATATTTACACAGGTATGCAATTTACGTACGTACATATATTTTTTTTTCTAGTTTTGAATTCATTAATTTATTTATTTACTCTATCATGTTGTAAATGTTAGGTTAGTTTTTACCAAATGTCTTCAAAATAAAGTAATGTGCCCGAAGCTGTTGAAAAGAACACCAATTCTATACCATATCGGTAAAAGAAAAATAAGAAAAAATGTATAGAAAATGTTGCATATTTTGCATAATGCATAATGTAAAGATGATTAAAGATAAGAAATATCACAGTTCACGGTTTAACTGACTAACTATTAACAATATTTTTCTTTTTTTCATCTATTTGTTCATTTTATGTAGGTAGATAGAGTTTGGACGTTATAAAAGTGTATATATATATATGATAAATGTGGACAAGCGTGGCGCTGGCTATAAAAATATATAAATATGTTTGTACCAACTTAATTTGCTGTGATATTCTTGTATACAAAAACATTAAAAAAAGAAATGATGGACAGGAGAATAATGCGGTTTTGAAAATGTGGATTAAGAATGTGGACTTCATGTTTTCTGCTGACACTTTTTTTTTCTCTTCTCTTGAAGGTATTATTATACTTCATATTTCTCTGACAAGAAATTTTTTTTTATTACATTAGTAGCCATTTTCTTTTTTGACTTCTATAATTAATGACATAATGAACTGTAGAAAACTTGTATAAATTATGTACAGGCAGTGACAAACTTTTGAGGAAATTTTTGAATACCTCATTAATTAGAGTCAAGATCATTGATGATCAAGTAGATCATTAATAAATTTCAATTGACTGCCACGTCTTATTCTATAGTAGAACTTAAAATTTTATATACTACAGACTCACAGCGAATCTATACTACAGCGAATCTACGTCTTAAGAAATATGGAAGTTGATTTACATCTGTCAAAAGCTTGTAATATATACATACATACTTAAATTTCAACATAAAAATCAAAATGTATTTCAATAATGAATGTTTAAAAGTTGATGTTTATAAAAATGTATATGTATATGGTTACATTCTTATAACTGTATCGTTACATGGTATTGTGAATGGTTGTCTTTTTTTATTTAAATATCAATTTTATGCGCGAATCACGAAAATAAAATAAAATTTGACAGTTACTGCTGTCATATTTAATTAAATGTCAAATTAAATACTACTGTCATTGAAATTAATTCAGTCGTAAAAAACGAAAATTTAAAAAATGATTAAGAAATTTGCATTTTTTTCTGAAAGTTTTCCATTATTTTACATTTTTTCAATTTAAATGTTAATTAGCATTCATAATATTTTATTTAATTGATTTTTATGAGAATAAGCTGTAATAAATTGAAAGATCGCCACTGTCTATAAGTTACAATTTGCGCAGCTACATAAAAATTAATTTAGAAAAAAAAATTTATATTTTTTTCATAATTTTTTTTTTATCATGTCATCTAATTACTCTCAATACCAAATATGGTATAGTTGTCCATTAATTTAGTAATTAAATTTTATTTGAATGTTTTTCTTGTCTTTATTTTGTTATTTTATAAATGTTTTTTTGGGGCAAAATATAAATTATTTTTAATGTTCTCAAATTATAAACTTGAATTGATTTAAAAATGTAATGATCTCTTCATAAAACTGTTACAAAATTAGGATGATATGCATATGTGTGTAAATTGAGCGTACAACATAATTCTTAGATTTTACAGAAATCGAAAATATTTGTGTTGTTAAAAATATTTAAAAGCGATATTTAACTTTAATAGAAAATAAATAACAATTTGTAGTAAAATATTATTTTTAAAAATTTTGTAGAATTGAAGAAGCACATGTGAAGATTCAAATATGTACATATGTATATATGCATTATAGTGTAAGATCGTTTCCGAACGTTTCACAATAGAACTTCAGCCTAATACTTCGTACTACTCCGAATTATCGCACTATTTTACAAATTTTATTGTTGTTCGGACTAAAATTTATGGGTGTAAATAACAATGACAAATTCTGGTTAACAACAATTGCATCTGCCGGTCACCAGCTAGCATTCAACAATTTTACTTTAAAAAAAACTTCTGCATATCAACTTTCGTACAATTTTTGCATACAACTGAAGGACAACTACTTTTAGCAACAAGTTATTTTTGATAATTTGAATTTTATATTTTACTTAAATATTATTTCATTAAATATAATTAACTTATTCTCATCAAAAATTTTTCATTTTGCACAAAAAACAAAATCAGAGGCTGAAATTTTTTTATTTCAAAAATGCTAATAAATTTTAATTACATGAAAAATGTTAATAATTTTACGGGACGGTTTTTTTACATTATTGGTTACAACATAAATGTTAGACATCTGTTGACAATATTAAAAATTACAATGCTTTTTTAAAACTGCAATATCGAATAGGATGCAAAAAAATTCAACGCTCATTTTACATCTTATGACATGTAAGAAATAAGAAGTTGTAAGACAAAATTATAAAAGAAAAATTTTTGGTTTGTTCCTCAAATCTTAGTCTTATTCAATTTTGCAAACAGAATCTCTGACATGAAATATTGACCAAGCGTATTGAACTTTCATAAAATTTGAATAAAATTACTATTAAATTATTTTAATGTGCATATTATGCAAATATTATCGCAAATTTAATCATTTAAAAAAATAAAATTGAATTTTATTATCATGTAAATTATTTATAAATTAAAATAAAAAATCTTATTGAAATCAAATAAAATGCAATTTTTATACAAGTAGTATATAAAATAAAATCCAAATTTGAATATATGTACACATGTATGTAAATTTCATAATAATTATAAAAAATGTATAGGACATTTAAAAAATAGGAGAATCCCATTTACATTGGATGTAAAATAATTTTTAATAAATTATTATAATGGAAATTTTTCTTATCTTGAACATTTTTATTTTATATTTTAATCTTAAATTTTTGCAATAAATTATTTCTTTTATAATAGGTTTTTTTTTCTTCTAATTAAAACCAAGGAATAGCCAATTTTGGCGACATCGCGTTTTAGTGCTAAAATAAAAAGAAGAGCAAGAAAACACAAAAACACTCTAAAAGTTTAGACATTAACCACGAACTGCAGAGGAAGCTGTCCATTAATCGACTATTTCAAAGACGCATTTTTCAAATTATTCTTTAAATACGGTCTTTCGTCACCAAGTTACTCAACTCGGAAGTTTAATTTTTGCAGATGTGTATTATTACTAAAAAAATACAAAAAGTTACCACAAAATTTGCCTGTGCAGAACATACCATTCAATTACATCTCAGCATCTCCGCATTGAATGTGTTCACGTATACAAATTATAAAAATTATAAATAAATAGATTTTATTTTTTTAAATCTCTCTTAAAGTTGATGATAAGCAAGCATAAATACATGTTATTCTAATTCAACAACTTATAAAAATTTTAATAAAATTTATGTAATTATTTTTATTTCCAGTTTAAAAGTATGTGAATATTATAATTTATATAATCATTGATTATAACCTGATAAAAATTAATTGATTATTAGGTTTAAATCGATGAGAAAATTTTTAAAATAATTTTTCCATTAATAATGAAATTTACATATTTTTATTTGAATAAAAATGACTTAATTTAAATTTATTTTGTTGTAAGCAATTTTCCTTAATGACTAAGTACAATTTGTACTTGTGTATGTCGAATACTCAAAATAAATTAGCTTCGTGGAATTAAAATAAGAGAATATATCTACAAATTAAAAAAAAATGTTTGTATGTATATGAAGAAAAGTTCGAGATTTGTTTGATTTGCAAAAATAAAAGTTGAGTGTTTGAAACATTGACCTCTTCGAAATTGCAGATGTAACGACAACTTAACTTATACAATCCTAATTGTCAAAATCATGTTTTTATTGCTGAACAAATTAAATTTACAATTCTTTTTATTGTATATTAATTTTATGTCGCACATTCTTATAAATGACTTGTGTTGATATTGTATAACTGTGATTTTAGTGTCAAGGATTGCTTTGTCGAAATTAAAATAAAGGCTTAACATTTTATATAGATACGTCAAAAGTTTTAATCATACAACATTGCATTGAATATTTAACATAAAAATTAACAATTAAAAAATTTCCGTGAGCTTATTTTCAAATGTGCCGCACATAAATGCACAAATGTGGGTGTTTTGAAACTGATTCTTATATTTGAAACTTGCATAATATCAAAAAAATATCAGACCAAATTTTAAAATTAAATTAAAATCATGAACTTTTTAAACTTTTTCCTTTTGATTTCAAAATATTTTCAAATTTTTTTTTTATTTTTTCATATCTAAATACAAATTGCGCATGCATCCTCCTTCAGAAGTGAACTATGTGATCGAAGCCTATCTTTTTTATACCCTGCACTTCGTGAAGGGTATATTAACTTTGGTATGGAGTTTGTAACTACTTGAAGGAGTCATCTGCGGTATGGACATATATATATATTCTTGCTCAGCGTAAAATTCTGCGTCGATTTAGACATGTCCGTCCGTCCGTCCGTCCGTCCGTCCGTCCGATCGCACGATAACTCAAAAACGAATAATGCAATCGACACCAAACTTTCACAAGTTGCTTCTTTTGTGCCAAGGACGAACCCTATTGTTATTGGACCAATTCGGACAACGGGTTCGGGTAGCTGCCATACAACTCAAAGAGTTTATTTTAATTATTTCAAAAACTAATAAAGGTACAAACATAAAATTTTGTATACATGTGTCCAATTATATTCTACATATGCTCTTAAAAATTTTAATGAGATAGCTGCACTGGTTGGGGTGGCTGCCATACAACTCCAAAAGCAAATTTTTTATATTCGGCAAAATAATAAAGTCAGATTCATGAAACTTGGCAGTCGTGTGTCCAATTATAGGTCAAACATATTTCTGAAGTTTTGGTGGAATTGCTTGACAGGTTCGAGTGGCTCCCATACAGGTCCAAAAGCTTAATTTAAATATTTGGAAAAATAATAAAGTCAAATTCATGAAACTTGGCAGTTGTGTGTCCAATTATAGATCAGATATATTTGCGAAGTTTTAGTGGAATTGCTTGGCAGGTTCGGGTACCTGCCATACAACTCCAAAAGCTAATTTTAAATATTTGGAAAAATAATAAAGACAGATTCATGAAACTTGGCAGTTGTGTGTCCAATTATATGTCAAAGATATTTCTGAAGTTTTGGTTGAATTGTTTGACAGGTTCGAGTGGCTCCCATACAAGTGCAAAAGCTTATTTTAGATATTTGGAAAAGTAATAAAGTTAGATTCATGAAACTTGGCAGTTATGTGTCCAATTATAGATCAGATATACCTGCGAAGTTTTAGTGGAATTGCTTGACAGGTTCGGGTACCTGCCATACAACTCCAAAAGCTAATTTTAAATATTTGGAAAAATAATAAAGTCAGATTCACGAAACTTGGTAGTTGTGTGTTCAGTTATAGATAGGACATATACGTGAAGTTCCTATAGAATGGTTTTACAGGTTTGAGTAATTGCTATACAACAATGAAAGGTGCAGGGTATAATTCAATCGGTTCATACCGACTGAAACGTTTTTACTTGTTTACAATTTATTTTAATACATAAAATCATATCGCAATTTTTATTCTATTTTTTTCTTTTGTTTTTTGAAAGTAAATCGAACTGAAGCGTTAGATAATATGCTTAGGAAATTATTTAAAAAAGTTCCTATTTTGCATATCGAAGAAATCTTAGGTTTAACAATAAAATATATTGACTGAATAAATTAGACTATCACAGTTCAGTATACTGTGTATTGCTCTTTACAATATTGGGAAATATAAACTCATCTTATTGATTTTTTTAACTTTATGCATAATAAATTTTTTTTCCGCCCAGCTTCCTTTCCTTTTATTACTATTTTTATTTGTGAGTTTTTGGTGATTCCATGATTTGAAATTGATTCCATATAAATATTTAATTTTGTTTTCTATTTTAACTAAAAACATTATTTTAAAATTTTAAAATATATTTCTTTTCTAAATCTTTTATGTGTACATCAAAATCGATTGCAAAACTAACATTTTTTTTTAGCAAAAAAGAAACGACATCTCAAGAGGTTTAAAGTATTATTTGATACAATAACATATGAAATGAGGACATAATACAGTCGAGTGAATTTAAATCTAACCGAAATATTGGAACATTAAATTAAAATTTAACTTGTGAAATAAATAATAGCCACATGAACTATCGTACTGCGTTCAGCTCTTGACACTTGAGTTACTTTGACAAATCATCATGAATTCGTTCACATACTTGGACAACTTTACCAATTTGTAGTGTGGATAAATTATATTTTCAAACATACGAGTAAAAGCCTAAAATCAGTACACAGTTTTAGTTTCTGGCATACAAGAGAGATTTGCATACAAAACAGTGTTTCATATTAAATTAGAACAATATGACGTTGACTCTTTTATCATTCGCAGAGCTAATACTTGGAAAACAACGAAATCTATAATTTAAATTCATTTTTTTCTAATATATAAAGAGCACTGCATAAAACCTATTGAATACACTACCCTTTTAACTACTTTAAATTCAATACGCCTTCTAATATTGATTTCTTTTAATGTCACGAGTACTGCATTACGTAGAATATTTTTTAAGATCTAACACTGCACTCTTCTGTAAAAATGAGTTCTACTGCATTTTATTCAATCGTCTCAATATTAACGCATTTATCTTTTAAATTTTATTCTTGTTTTAATATAATCTGTATTTTCCTTTTTCCAAAAACATTTTTTTTTTTACATATATTTTTTAATGAACCCACAACTCCATAAACAAAAATCAGAAAAAAAAGCGATAGGTACAAAAAGGAAATAAAAAAAAAGCAAAATTCAAAATGTGTAGTGCAAGGCAGCAATGACTGTTAAATTGCATATGTACCGACATTTTCTTTAATTCTATAACGATATTATATTTTTTTCTTCTTTTTAACATATAGGCACTTTTTACTCATTAAATGCTGTTTTATGTACCTAATAATATGTACGGATGCGTAGAATAATGGCGCTTTGGACATGACATCCTATATATTGGCATTTAAGGAAATTTATAAAAATATAAAGATAAAAAGTAATACATGTGTATCCACTTATATGTGAATATACCTAATGTCAATGTACCTACATTTGTATATGTAATGTAAAACGATGAAAAAGCAAATCAACAAAGAATTCACGATTTAGAAATAAAAAATATTGGAAAGCGCTAGGACTTTGACTGCTGTGGATTATTTGATTACTATCGCAAATCTTTTACTACGCAATTTACTATATTATTCATCAGTTGTAAAAATTGTATTTTAAGTGTAGTAACTCACTATAACAAAACTATACTATCATGTATGTTATAAGGTACATTTACTATTTTTCTGTTTTACTATATTAAAAATAATAAAAATAATAATGGAAAAAAATTATCTATTTATATACTTTAAAGTTTTTAACTACTACAGCATAAAATTTAATATTTTATTGAAAATATTCCACTGTTTTATGTAGTACAAGTATCCAACAATCATCATGCAACATGTTGCTTACGATAATGTTATAATGCACATGAATATATTCAAAAATATTATTATTTTTTATGGTATGCATATATATATATATATATAAACATAATTTTAAAGAGTTATTGAAAATCTTGTATTTATAAAATAAAATAAAAGTGTTTTATAAAATATTGGTGAACAAGTGATGGCAATAATCAATTTTATTTGTAGAGTAAATAAACACTTCTCTTTTATGAAAATTTCATATTGCTCTTTAATAACTACTGATCTACATATATATTACAAGTTTGCTGTTATTATTGGAAATTTTTTTTTTTTGGAGATCCAAGTTACATTCTAAACAAGGTTGACAATTTATTACATAATTATGGTAAGATAAAAACTAAATTCGACATTTGAAGAGAATCAAGACTCGTTTACAATACCTTTACAATATTTGTGAAGTGAAGTATCTATTCTGATTTACTATGTACATTAGTGCATAATTTGGATAGTATATTTTGAAAGTGACCTAAGTTCATTTCAAATAAAAATGAAATATTACGGCGTTTGGGTTTGTATTAACCCAAAAATTTAATTAACTGGTAATTTCTATCCAGTGGCATAATTTTCAATTCCAACTATTCATTCAAGTTTGAGTATTATATCGGTATTTCATTCGATCAATTTTTGCTTAATTCTTAAAAGAAGAATATTTTTAAACCAATCGAAAAATTAAATTTACATATGGATGTATAAAAAATTTGCTACAATTTTAAGAAAATTACTTAAAATTATTGATTCAATTTTAGTTTACTTATACTATTTTAGTTTAAATATAATATTCTAGTTTATTATATGAACGAAAGAAAATCACATTTAATCTATGTTAAAATCCGATCGTTATAAGGTAAATTTTCTTACTTTTCTAGTCCTAACTTCATGTAACATAAAATTTATATTTGACATAAAATGATATATAAAAATTTTCTTTTTAAGGATGTGTAAAACAGCTGTAAAAGTTCTTATCTATCGTTCTTACTTTATTCTTAATGATTTTATTTTAAAGTTTAAAAAATCCAACGCAAATTTTATATTTTGCGTGAGTATAAAATAAAAATATTATTGAATACATGAAATAAATTTAATATAAAACTTTTAATACAATATTCTTGTTCTTGAAAATTTACTTGGGATTAGTTGATAATAATGAAATTTTCACTTAATTGTTATATTAGAAGAAATAAATCAAATTATCATTAAAATTTTGAAATATATGAAAAAATACCTAACTTGTACACACATTTTTCAAAATATTAATTACTGAAATTAAATTTTTTCCTGTTTACCACAAAAAAAAAAAAATTTGATTTCTTTCTAGAACACATAATTTTGGACAATAGTATAAAAATATTTTGTTTTAATTAAAATTGTTAAATAGGTGAACCCGCTGTACAGATTTGTAACCTTAAACAATCCCTTTTATGGATTTGTAATCCTTCTTTTGATATCTTTTAAATTTCTTGTCTTAACTTCTATTTTATGTAGTACTTCTCTTTGTATAAGTGTAGGTTCACTTACCTAAAAATAGAAAATTGAAAAAGTTTTCATTAGAAATTTTTATAAACGTATGTAAATAGAAAGAGAATTAAAAAATTTTTCTTAATAATTTAAATTTGACCAAAATATTACGCATTTTGAATTGTATAAAATGAATTTTGGGAACGAAGAGAGCAGCAAATCGTGCAACAAAAAAATTCTGCATGCTTTTTGAAAACTTTTGACGATAAATATTACCACTACGCGCTAGTTAATAATAAAATTCACACAGTGCCCATCATTAACATTTTGCATTAACTTTGATGTAGAAAATTAGTAAATAGGCTGGAAATTTTAAGTAGGATGGTAACAGTACTGTCACAAAAAATGTAAAAAAGAAATGTCAATGTCAAAAAATTTAAATTTGCGTCCCAAAATGTAAAAACAACAAAAAAAAATCTATTTTCCCAAAATTTTGTAAGGGTTTCTTTTAAAATTTTGTGAAATTCAAACCTATTAAAAAAAAAAGACTTTATTTCCGAATTAATTATTATGTATGTATAATTTTATTTTGTTTTTTCTTTCAAAACATAACCATAAAATCCGGGTCACTATGATAAAAAGCAGAAAAAAAAATACGTTAGCATCATGATAATTCGCAATAGCGCGGTAAATATTGTAAAAACACAAAAAGTTATTCCAAGAATGAATAACGTTTTAAATTGACATTTTATCGTTAGAGTTGTCGCGTTGATTTTTGTATTTTATTGATTATAATGAACCATGATTCTTTTTTAGGAGATTTCGTGACTAATTAAGAAAAAAGCAGAAAAATATATGTGAAGTTTTTGTACTTTTTCTTTTAATTTTTTTGTTATTTTATTTTTAGTTGTTTCGGTTTTATATGGTTTAACGCCTTTTTAATTAACTTAAAATGGTAAAATAACTAAATAATATAAAAAAAAGGAAATAAAGATAAGAAAAATTTTGAAACAATTTACAATTTTCGTAAAAAATTTGTTATTTTTTTTCTTCTTTGATATCGAAAATTAATTTATTATTAGAATGAGAGATTCTTTTGCCATATTCGTTTCAAAAAAATTTAGTTTTTTTTTTTGTTATTTTTGAAAAATTTCCAAATTTAAACTTCTTTATTAAGTATAAAAGTATTATACAAAGAGAAATTTATCTGGTAAAAAAAAAGTATTTTCATGAAAACAAAATACAAATTTTAATTATTTTCGGAACTTTTTAATTAAGAAAAAAAAATCTTTTGTAAGAAACGAAAACCCTTTTTGAAATTAAATTGGTAAACAATAAATTTTTGTAGTTGTAATTTAGGTAAGAAAAAACAAATCACGGTCGTATTCTTTAATTGAAGTTCGATTAATAAATTTTCATTAAGGCTATCACGAATGTAATTAAACTTGTAATATGACACAATTGCTGAATCGAAAGAAAATTGAAATTTATTTAAAATAATAATATTAAAAAAAATTAAAATTACACTTAAAGAAAAATTATTGTTAGAATTAATAAAAAAAACACCATAAGCGAAATTCTTATTTAAATATTTTTTATGGCATAGTTATTAGTAGTACAAAACATAGATTTGGTAATTGTGGATAAAAGAGCATTGGGTTCGTTCCCAACTGCATAGAAATACTTATAATTATAACCAATTAACCAATATGTGTAATGTTCGTTGCTACATCAACCTAAAAATTCGCTGCCACATCAACCTATTTGGCGAAATTTTGTACACACTCATTCCGAAAGATGGCAGGATAAGATTCTATATTATGGAAAATAAATGTAAAATATATCATATTTATGCTTTTTCTTGTGTTCTCGCTGTTACAGAGCAGAATTTTCATACATAAAGACGTTTTCTTAGCAGAGTACATACTACACAGTATCGCCTCTTTTCATCTAAATGAAATGCAAAAAATGTCAGAATTTACCAAATTCATGAACAATTTGATTATCAGTACCGACAACAGTTTCACGAGAAATTTAATTCTACATATACGAGTAATTCCTTACATAAAAAAAATCAAAGTAAGAAATACGCACATGTACTCTTTCTTTTAAATTCTTCAATTTCACACTTGAATTTTTGAGAACCAAACCTAAAATTTTACAAAATAATAAAAGTTTTTCTTCCTTAAATATTTTTATGGTTTGAAAATCTTAAAATTTATGAACGATGAAATTTTTATAATTTTTCAATATGAAGTTATCAATTTTCTTTTGTTTTTTTTTTTATTAATTTTTTCTCGTTTTGTATTTCAAAATTGAATTAATTAAAATTTTAAGTCTTCATTATCAAAAAAAAAAATATTTGTTTTGAAAAATTTTCATGCGAGTGGGTTGGAATTTCAATACTTACGAAAAAAAAAAGTTGTTTGTACTCGAATAAATTGAGTGCCTTTAGTCTTTACATACATTTTCCAGTTCGAGTGTCATTTGAGTTTTTATTCGCTTCAGAAATGAATG
This sequence comes from Condylostylus longicornis, assembly GCF_029603195.1. Taxonomy (NCBI): domain Eukaryota; kingdom Metazoa; phylum Arthropoda; class Insecta; order Diptera; family Dolichopodidae; genus Condylostylus; species Condylostylus longicornis. The sequence goes on from NW_026577982.1 coordinate 7,964,014, forward strand.
CGTGCCTTTTTTTATTTTCAAGATATTAAGAAAAAAAAATATGTTTTATTGTGGTTGCTGCTTTCTTGTTATTTTCCTCAATATATTTGTAAGCCCCATCGTTTAAATTTTAATTGAAGTAATTAAATTTTATGATTTTCTTGACCCGATATTATGTATCGCATATATAGGGAAAATTAATAATGGGACAACATAAAAATAATAATTTGTAAGAAAAATAATTGGATTTATTTATGTGAAATTGGAAAATTATTATTTGAGTATGTTTTTTTTTTTTAATTTTTATCTTCAAAAATAATAATTTTTGAATTCAATTTTACGACTGACTTATTGTGTATTCATAATTAATAAAATAATGCTTTGATTCATTACAATTATTACGTTAATAAATATTCTAAGAGGGGAAAATAATAAAAAGAATTTTTTTTTTTTTTTTTTTTTTTTCCTTCTTCACTCCTAGGAGGAGTATAGGGCTAGTGCATGATATCTATCATGCCCTAGTTTCTATAGTCATAGAGAGTTAGCTAGGTAGGTGACTAGCCTACCGTAGTTTTTATTTATATTAAATATTTCAGTTTATTAATATTTTACTGTTCATTTTTTCTTAGTCTTTAGTATCGAATATTATGAATATTTGAAAATTACTCGTATAATATTTATTAGTATTGCATATTAAGTTATATAATATTGAATATAATTTTTATAGTGACCTGACCGGGGTTTGAACCCGAGACCCTTCGTTTAAAGGGCCGGTGCCATAACCACTGCACCAATGGTCAGATTAAAATAATGACCAATGACCAATGGTCAGAATAAAAAGAATTATTATGTTTTAAATATTGTCAAAAATTAGAATTTGCCGATTGCTAGCCGATTTGTCCTTTGTGAAATTGTAACTTCTTTTATGGAAATAAGGTATTGCTTTGAAAATAAGAGACGCAAATAGACTGACTAATACTGTTTCTTTATCTGAGCTGAAATTATATTTGTCCTTTTCATTAAGTATAATATGAAATGTTTCCATTTCAGAAAAACTCACTTTTCAAGGAAAATGGAGCTTACTGGTGTGGGTAAAATTTGTTTTCAATCAATTTCATTTAATTAAAAATAAATATTTTTAAATTTAAATTAATTTAATAAAGGGAACACAGAAATATTTTTATGAATATACAAGACAATGAATTTAAAAAAAAAGTCAATATTTATTTTCCAACTTTTTTTTGGCAAATATAAGCAACATTTTGCTCCAATTCCTCTTTACTCTATTTGTAAGAATTAAATTTTTGGCAATATTCCCACCGTATATAATTAAACCTACTTGTTTTATACAAAAAAACTTCAAAAATAAAATGGAATTCTTAAAAAAAAATTGCATAAAAATTCATAATTTTTATATTAATTCAACGAAATATTTATTTATTTAAACTGAAAATCACTGAGAAATATCATTCAACTAGGTATTTGAAATGACACTATTATGCTAGCTGCATGACAGTATAACGATATCAACAAAAATTCACAATAGAATTATTTACAACAATAATCAATATTCTGTTCTCAATATAACATGTTTCATGACAACAGCAAAAATATAAGAGGAAAATAGCCGGCAGCATAACTTTTTCTCTATTAGAATTTCTCTTACTGCTTCTTAGTATAAATAAAACAATAAAATTATTTTTTTTTTATTTTTTTCTTGTTTAGATTTTCTCTGTCTCGTCGTTGTCTCAGTAATAAATTCTCGTTAAAAAGTATTTTTTTTTTTAAGTGATAAGAAAATATTTTCACCTGCGGTAGAATTTAAATTTTATTGTTTTGAAGATAAATTTTAATTCTTTCAAATTTTCATATATTATGTATGTGAAATAATGGACATTATCAATTTTTAAATTAAAATTTATATTTGATTTATACTACTTGTATTTCATTTTATATTTTAAAGTGGGCAGCAGAATGAAGAAATTTGAAAATAGCTGTAGAAAAACCTAAATCCCGAACTCATTATGTAGTAAGCCTAAAAATCGACTTGGTTCAACCTGAAGAATTGTGAGGACCGATTTTAGTTTAGATTTTATATTGTATAGTTTTCGGACGTCGAAACCTCAAAGGTATTACAGTAAATTCCAGGATATTGAGGTGTGTTAACCCATGCGGAAGTGAGCAAAAGAAGTTAAAAATATAAAATTTGAGATCGAAGTCAAAATATAACTAATGTTGTAAAAAAATTTTATTTAATTAACTTGTCTACCGAATAGCGCAACATGATATAAATTTTCTTACCTTTTGATTTCAAACTGAAACACCTAAGCTCCATAAGTCTATATTAATATCTTTGATAATAATTTAAAACATGTACTTGTAAAAATTCCGAAAATTCCTAAAATCAATTAAATTTTACCATCAACATAAGTGAAATTACATAGATATTTCAATTTTACAACACCATGTTGCTAAATCAATTGATTTTCCATAACATATGTATGTATGTGGCATTCTATGTTATTTCTATATTCTCTCAAATCATGTAACCTATTAACATTTATACATAGTTTGATAATTTATTGGAAAATTTTTCTAAAAAATTTGTATTTTTCCAATTTTGATTATTTACAATTTTTTGTTATTTTTTGCTGTTTTCATAAAAAGAATAATGAACACAAAAACAAAAAAAAAAAACAATACAGATATGACATGACAGTGAAACTGAGAATGGCAATGGCATTATACACGACATTATATTCATTGTTAGTGTTACTGTGCTGTTGTAATATTATTGTTTTTATGAATTTCTTGTTGCTGTCGTGTATTACGGCGGCAAAATCTTATAAGACATATAAAAGAAAATCAAAGTATTTATAAGCAAAGCAGTATATTTTTCGATCGAAAATTTTCTTTAGTTTAGATTTGTTATGTTTTCTTTTTTGGAAAAAAGGAAAATATAAGCAAAAAAAAAAAAACATGAATAATTGTTTGCACGAATCTTTTAGAATTTTCTTCCTCCTCCAGCATATTATTTAAATGAAGAGAGAAGAATGATTTATTAAATGTAATATCGAATTATATTTTAGAATGGAATACATGTATATAGATAGTTTATTTAAATTGTCTGCAAAATTTCAACAAAGAAATTAAAAGAAAAGTTGTTTTTTGTTTAAAAAAAATATAAATAAAAATTGACTGAAATCAAATGATTATAGCACAAAAACAAAAATTGGAAAATAAGATTAGAAAATAAATTCAGGGACGGCACTTTAGATCGGTATTCTTCTCTAAGAAATTAATATAAAAATTAGAGAGGTACTCCCAGCTCTACAACCTTTAAGATTTGCACATGTCTCCTATACGTGATGACTTTACAGCAAGTTATTTATTAACACATTGTTGACCGGGAACGTCATATGACGTCTTTCGATAACGAAGCCTATCATACTCTTAAAAAATATTAAAACATGTAATTTAATACAATGTGTGCAAAGTTCCTTATAAATATATTATGCAATAAAAAAGTTTCTAATAAATATATTATGTAAAAAAAGTGTTGAGAATTTTCAATTTTTCCCAAAAATCACTAGACACACGCGTTAGTTCTTATAAAAAACACCCGGTAAACAATGTGTTAAGAAGAAAAGATGACAAAAACTCTATATGAAAATATCTAAGAAAATGGAAAATTTTCCCTTTTGAGTCATAATCATGCAAATTATTACTAAATTTTGGAATTTTCTCATTATTAAATAGAATTTTGTTTTAGATACTTATTTCATATTATCTATGTATGTAGTAAAATTTCAGCGACTCTGTAGCTCTTGTTTGAAGGAAGAACAATGTCTAATAATAAGATGAGTAAAAGGAAAATACAAATTTTTATTTTCATTCTTATACTTAAATATATACAAACATTTTCTTCTACATATTTACGTATGTATATTAATTTTTTTTTGTTATCATAAAATTTTTGGTCCAGACTTTTTGGCGCCAATCAAATAAAAAAAAAATTTGTGTATGTAGAATTGTGCAGCTACGCAATCTATAAATAGCAAAAACACACATACATACATATAAAAATATAAATTTAATGGAAAATCTCATTTTATTTCCTTAATGGTTTTTCACTTCCTAGATATATGTACAAGAAAAAACAAAGAATAAGCAAATTATTCATTGCAAAAATTTTTTCCAAAGAAACCTACAAAGTTTTCATAATATTCTTATAGATTTTTCTCATATATATTTATAGATATACGGTACATACAATATGTATAGGCATGAGTAAGATACACATATGTATGTACGTAGGTGCTCTGGCTAGAATAATTTCATATATTAGAGTATAAATGGATTATTTACTCTATAGTCTATGAATATTGCTATCTAAACAAAAAATTATGAATATCAAATTTGCTTATGAGAATAATGCAAAATGAAAGTTTTGCAAAATTTGCTATAACATAATATAGACTTTGTTTATACAATATACAAATTTGTGTATGCGTATGTAACGGAAGTCACTGACCTTATAATTGCCATTAGGAAAAATAAAGATATTGACAGTATAAGAAAAGTAATTTGGTAATTGAAATTTAACACCAAAATAGAATACTTGATAAATCTTTAAAAGAAAAACAAAAACTTTTGTTCCCTTAAAATCAATTGCATTTAAATTACAGAAGGATGTATGTGTGTTAATTAATATTTTTGTATTTGTAACAATTTCAGTAACATTTCTTGTAACAATTACTATTCGGGTAGAAAATTAAATTATTTAATTGTACGTTCACGAGAGCCGATAATTTTTAAGGTAGTGGAAAAATTTTATAATATGTTACAAAAATCCCAAAATATTCGGGAAATCCCTTACATCGTTATCCTTTATATTGTTAATTTTTAAAATTAAAAATTCCCGTGTATAAGATTTTACAGCCTTTATGTAAAGACTTACAATTCCTTTGGATAATAAATATCCTATTGCATATTATACATGCCGCTGCAAATATGATACCAAATACTTTTCGCGTTCAGCACAAAATTTTCATTAAAGCAAAAACATATTTTCAAAATTGTAAATAATAAACCTCCATTAATATTTTTTTATGTATAAATAACAGTTTTGAATTTAAAGCTGAAAATTTTCATACTTAAAAGTGATATTGGTCACAAAATGGAATAATCTGAATTGAGACAAAAATATCAAGTACTGAGCTTTAATTTAATTTAGTCTCGATAAATTACGAATTAAATTTTTTTGGAAATTATTCTAATTTTCTAATGAGGTCCTGAAGCTTTCTAATAAAGGTTTGTAATGCTACATTGCTTCCAATAATGAGCATGATGCATCGGTGTATTCAAATTTTCTAATGTATACTCAAACGACGATTACTTGTGGAATGAAACAATATCATAGATTTTATCATCCACTATTCTTCTTACTGTCAATTTAAATCGTGTTTATTTCAACACCTTCTCATCACATTTTTCACAAATCATCCAATTTTTCTCTATATACAAATAAGTTATTAAAGCCTATATATAAAAAATTAAATAATGAGGTTGATGAATAAAATATAATTTAACGCACTACTTGAGGTTTATTGATTGAATTTTAATAAGAATAAAATTGTTTTTTTTTTGTTTTCCTTAAATAATTAATCAAAATTCTTTAATGATGGATTCACCACCAGGTCATTTTTTATAATAATAAAACTATTTTCATAATTTTTATTACCTATAAATATTTAATATTTAATTTTTTTTTTTCTAATCACAATGACCTTCTTATATAAATATAAGCAAGAATGTGTAAGAAAGAATCTTACGCGGCATTAAATATTTTCAGATCAGTTGGAAATAAGAAAATCATTTTCAATATTTTAATTTGAAAATTCTTTTAATAAATTTTTATTTAAAATCGAATATCATAATTTTGTTTATTGAAATTCTTGTTTTTTTTTTTTTCGATTTTAACCTCACTTAATTTCATGCTGTGCTATTCATTAGATTTCTGTCTCCTTCTAATTTTCAAATTTAATTTTTTATTGATTTTTTCTGTTCTTAATATTTTTGCTATTTTATATTTTATTTACATATAAAAATAAATTTATTAATTTTTAATATTTTCAACTTAAATCTTGATTTTAAAAACCCTTTTATACTTATACAAAAAATTTAAATATATTGACGTCTTTTTAAAAGACGACAGATGTTCTAATAACAAGCGATAAATCTTTTTGGAAATTTTTATAAAAAATAGGCGAGTTACAAGTTAACGAAACAAAAAAAAAATAAAATAAAAGACAATTTTAATATTAAAAAAAAAAAATTCTAAACAGCCTTGGGGAGCATCAAAAATGCTAGAAGAATTGAAAAAGAAACACAAAAAAAAATTTCCCGTCGCGTCGTGTTTTCATTTTTAAACGCTCGGCATTTTCTACAATTTTCATTTTTTTTTTCTCTTATTTTGTGTTGTGCCATTTGTCTACTCTACATAGTGCCGTTTGTCTTCAAAAAAAAATCCAGGAAAATAGAAAAATGTTATAAAAACGAAAAACGAATTAATATTAGATTATGAAATGAAAAAAAAACCGAACGCCTACATTTATGTATATAGGTAAGCAACCCCCCGCATATGAACTTTTTTTGATAAGTTGCGTGGTTTTTCATTTTTATTGTCGCTTTTCTGGTGTTTTTTTTTCTATTTTTGTGTTTATTATTTTATTTGTATAATATTTTATAATAATAACTAATGAACGGAATTTTCTCGATGCATTCTGTGTTGTGACAGTAATTTTTGGCAACTTTACTTAAAGTACTACTAGCGATTTTCGATAACACAGGCATGCACTGAAAGCTCTTTAAATCAAATCTTAAGCCTTTTTACAAACATTTACAAATCTACAAAATTGAATATTTTGCTTTTGCATATTTGTAATTATAAAAACCCTTAAAAATTCCTTTAGAATTGTAAGTATAAGTGTCATTTTCGAACATTTGTACTTTGCATTTATCGAATATGCGTTATATTAAGACCGAAATTCGATGATATTAAGTTGAAATTTAATTATCGAGAATACCCAATTTTATACAACAAAACATCGATTGCTTTACAAATTTAATTTTTGACCCGCTGCGATCAACAATTCGCATACTATCGGGAATTAAAGACAAATTAAAGTTAGAATATGTTTAGACAAATATTAATTTATTATTTTTGAATTAAGCATAGTTATTAAGTTTAAGGATTTACTCAGATATGATTATCTACTACTTTGTAAAAGACAACATCGTTTATTTAATGAGACGGCAAGTGTACTATAGAGCTATTTATGAACTAGCGTATGTTCAATGAAGATTTCAATAATTGCATATATTCAGGCGCAAATTTCAAAAATCTAATTTTTAAGTTTCGAAAATATAGATATATTGAAAATCTTTAATTCAGGTTAATAAATTAATTTTGAAAGTGAATTTTTTATCGAAATATAAAAGCTAAGAAATGTCAAAATAAAGCAACAGAAATTTGTGATTCTTGAAGTGAAACTCATGACATTTTCCTAATAACAAAATTTTTATACCCATGCCATTTGAAAATAGAGCAAGCATTATTAGAAACGAATACATAATTATATATATAATATTTAATTCTATATATGTACATTTCAAATGTAGATATGTATTGAACCGTTATCTTTAATAATTAACTATTGAAAATTTAATATTCACAAAATAATACAAAACCGATTTAAATACACTATAGGCGTTTACATAATAATGAATGTTTTGAAATTCATAGAAAATGTCATAGAACTGTAACTTGTTTCTCTAATTTATGACTAATATACGTGATCATATATCACATCACGTTTTACAATAATATCTATTGAAATACTAGTCAATATTAAAATTTTTATAAAAAAAAAAATACAAAACAATTGTTATATTAAATTCTGTTTGTTATGAAATAGAGAACAATTTTTGAACCTTCAAATTTATGTTCTTTCAATATAGAATTTGTGTACATACGGGTTCTATTGTGCTATAACAAGAAAAAGAAGAAAAATTTAATTTAAGTGTTATAAAGGTGTTTATAAAATTAAATGAAATCATAATAACGCTTGAAATTATGACAAGTGTAACAACTGGAAAAATGAAAACGACTTTGATTCCAACAGTGACTTTGGAAGTGATAAAAATTTTTTAAAAGAGTGTAGATTATTGGCACTAGAAACCTTCTTTTATCATAAATCCAAGACAAGGGAGGGAAAACTGAGTCCCCGAGCTGCATGCGATTTCTTTGGGTTTCCTGTGCAGCCCCATCTCTCAACTTCCTTTGCTACGACTATCGAATTGCAGTTATAGTTCCTATGTATTCTATTTTGATGGAAATTCAAATATCCCAGAAACAAATTTATGAATATTTATTTGCCACTATTTTCATATTTTGTTAAGTATGACCCGAAAAAGAAAAAATCGCTAAAAATCACAAAGTGACTAATTTACATGACAAAAATAAATACTAACACATCAACAAAACAATGTTTTGATTTAAAGAACTGCACTTTCTTTATAAAATATTATGGGAAATATTAAACTCATAATTTATAATACCCAATTTAAACATCCTCCATAAATCCAATAACTTATTTTACATTCAAAACACAAAATTTCAATTTAAATATTTTTTTTTCTGATTTTGTAAAGTGTTCGTATAGAATTCCAAATTTATGATTTTTTTTTTTTAATTTATGATCGATTATGAACAACCTGAATGTTTATTTTAATTGATTTAAATCTTTATGATTTCGAAAGAGTAGAGCCAGCAAAAAATATAAAAAAAAAATTATTGTGTCACAAAATTATGATTTCAATGTTTAAGCTAATTTAAGTATGATTGCACGTAAATTACAAAATTTTAATAAAAAAATATAAAATTTTAAATTTTCTACTTAGATTGATGCCCACCCAAATGCATTCGATATGAAATACTTGGAATCGAACTTAAATATTTAATTCGATATATTGTTGAACAAAAAAATCGATTATTGAGTTTAATAATTAATAATAAAAAATGACATTTTGGAAAAGTACACCGTTCTCCTTAGTGACCTCTATGGAGAAATAATGAAGAGAAATAGGGATACATACACTCTAATTTCACCGAAGTGTCAATTCTATAATTTACGTTCGTTCTCAAGTCTATGTAAAAACAACACACATGACACAATAGGTTTTCTGCTTTCTTTTCCTTATTTTTAAATTGTACACATATTTTATTCAAAACAAAATTCACGTGGATTTCAATCATAAAAATTTAATTAAAAAAAAAAAAATATTGAAATTGGTTTTGTTTTCATACGCATTTTAATTTTGATGGTATGATGAAACAGAATAATAAAAAAAATAAGTCGGAACGAATTTTGAATTTGTAATTTCAATAAAGACGACAAAATAAAAATTCACGTTTACGTTAAAAATTGAAATGGCGCCAAAAAAGAACGAAAGAAATAATTTGTTGTTTTGCTCTTTGCTATTTGTAAAATGATTAAAGCAATTATATCGCAATTTAAAAGCAAAAATTGGCATAAAATCAAAAGATTTCTTCAAATAATCTTAAGATTTCAAACAACGAAAAAAAAAGCCCATTTGAAATTTAATACAAATTAATTAGTACAAAACTTAAAAATGTTAAAAGGGTATGTCATTTGACATATATGGTCTATTGGTGCCATCCTGTGATTATAACGCTAAATATCTAAGAAAAGGGACAAAATGTTGAATTGTTACAAAAATACCTATTACTATTAGTCTGGTATCTAGTACGATTGTAATTGTAATCTAGTACGATATTTATAATTATCGTTAAGGCGCTGTTGTGTTGTGCGCTGTTGCATGGGTTATAGCTATGCTGTATAAGCTCTTCGAAATCTGAAAAATTTTAACTATTAAGTGGGAAAACAAATCATTTTTAGAAAAATTTTGATCCAGATTTCGAAAGTGTATTGCACTCACTGATGATAAATCGATGACATTGCATTGCAGTGTTTCAGCTTTCAATAAACATAAAATTACTGACTATGAGACCAAATATGATTTCATATTTCATTCGTAAGTGTGCTTATTGAACGAGTTTATCCTAGTCTTTCATTATTACGTTACGGAAAAACATTGTTAATATTTTCCATAATTGTTTGAAATGAAATTGCGCACACAAATTACGTCTAGTATATTCCAGTCTTCTCAAATAATTTGTTTGATGCAACAATAATGTAATATTATAATTATATAAGTACATGCTTCAAAATTCATGTGATTCCGTCTACATATAAAAGAAGTTGTATATAGAGACAAATAAACAAATAAAATGATAAAAATGTCATTCGAAATTATTTAAAGTGTTTACAAGAAAGTAATTTTTTTTTTAAATTTTGTTTTCTCTTTAGCATATTACATAATATTTAATTTTAATCAATCCGTTTGGTAGTCCGTCACGAATAATTTGTATGGATTTTACTGCGAGGAGCCCTCCCATATGAGTCAATGAACAGATACGCTTTAGTTTGTGTATAGGAATTAGGTTAACAAGTAATAAGATTTGAAAGTTGCAGTAGTCTGATAAGTGAGTTGATCCTGTCATTAAGTTGCCAAATCTATTACAAACAAGTTCACCCATTTGTTTTCAAAGTTTGGTAAAATTTTTTAATCTGTTTCACCCGTCACAATTCTCCTTTTACCTAATATTAAGTCACTGCGAGTTGCGCTTTTTTAAAAATTAATTTGTATTGGAATTCTATTTGATTTCAAACTTGTTTTCGGATGAGCCTCACACAACTTGTTTAATCAAATAATAATAAAAATAATAAAAAAGTCATAAAAAATTTTTTTAAAATATTCAAAACTCTTGTGAACAGCGATTGTATCTTAAGAAAGATGTTTCTATTAAAAAAAAAATTTTTTTTTTTTAATTTTTATTGTTCTTATAAGCGGCTCTTGTTTTATTATACATTTAAAAAGAACCAATAATAGCAAATGAGCGACATAAGTAAATATCGCATGTGTATGTATGTGAGTACGCATTTAAATATCTATGCAATATGTATAAAAAAATATAAAACGAACAAACGCATAAAGCATTCTGATGTGCTTGCTGTTCTAAGTGCATTGGAATACTTGCGTCTAGGTTTATGGAATGATGGATGATGATGATTATTTAAATCAGAAAAAAAATTTTTAATCCTATATTCTAATACTATTTTTGTAAATGATGCATTTTGGTTTTTTATTTTTTACTTTTGTTCGGATGAAAATTAAAGAGAAGCCGAATGACTTTTTTGTTGACTAAAGTTCAACATTGGGGTCTTTAATATTAGGAGGAGGAAAATAGTTCAAATACAAAATTTTTGTTTACAAAACAGCAATCCTAAGTGTTTCCCTAATGTCTTTATATCTAACATTAGATGTAAAGATATTAGTTTCTCAATCCGATCGTAAGCGCATACAAAGCTACATAACAGAAATTTCGAGGATGGAAAATCTCATATGTTAGATCAATGTTTTTGTGCATTTTTTTAACATAATACAAGAAAAATAAAACAGAATTTCTCCAAAATAATTGGCAGTGGTTCGCTATTTTATTGATCAAATACGGATTAAGGGAGCAAAAATTAAACTATAAATCCCAAATATTAAAGATTTAACAATTGATAATTATTACTGATTTATGTAGACTTGGATAGTTAGGGGTATTTAGCACCTGAAGCGTTGTACGTTCAAAGTTCAAAGTTTTATATGCCAATAAATAGAACGATACAATTATGGTGCTTAAATTTCTTCTTAACACCGCGTATAACAGAAGGTACCCTAACTATGGTAATTTTAAAATAATTAAATATAATATTGAGCAAAAAATAAATAAAATTAAATAGGCAACAATGCTTAAATAACTTAAAAGTGTAACAAGAGTTCTTTTCCTATATAATCTGAATAAAGTATTTTATAATTTTATAGTACTAATTACATACATACACAAATAAACACTCTCATGAGTTTTGTAGCTCATTAAGTCATTAAAATAGTTCAGTTTAAGTCATTAAAGTAATAAAATTTTTTTAATTATAATAATTGTGAGTCATAAGGTAAATTTATAAGTAATATAAAGTAAAATATATATAAGTAATTAAGAAAGACTGGTGTTAAAAAGTAGAGTTATTAGAAAAGAGAATACATGAGAATATAGCGCATAACTTCTGCAAGCTGTACTGTAAATTTTAAAATCATATAATGTCGAAATTCATTTAAATTACATAAGATCTTTTACAAGTACGATTAGAAATTATTGTTGTTATTACAATTAGTTTTATTATAGTTCATTATAGTTCATTTTGGGGAGGTTATGATGTATAGATTTTGACATTTAAGTTACATACAACATAAATATATTTGCTTGATAACAATTTTTAACTTAATGGCAATATTTTTATAATTTAATTACAAAATTTTTGTAATTTAATAACATATTCCACGGACAGAAAATAATTAATAGAAGTAAACATTTTAAAAAAGTCAGAAAATAATGTTTCTGCCTTTTGTCTTTGGTTCCAAGAATTCCCGCAGTTAATATACTTAAGTCATGGGATTGGTTTCAAATCGAATGTAGTATAGGTTTTCGCTTGGACTTTAGGTAATGACTTCAGTAATTATTTAATTTTAACAAGTATTTATAAATAAAATTTATCTAGCAATAATTTCAGATACAAATAAGTATACGTATATGAAAAAAATTTTAAAATTTCATTCAATAATTGAAAAACGAATTTTATATTTTTATTTGCTTTCTAATAAATAAATTTATTTTCGGCTTTGTAATGTAATTAAAAAAAAACAATTCTTTGTAGATACTATTGTATGTGTATATATATAAGTGACGTATTCTGCTATTTCAATAGAACAAATCAAAAATAAAAATCTATTTAACACATGAAATCCTAAAAAGAGAAATAAGAACAATATCCACGGATACAGCATAAGTATTTTTAGAATCAACCAGATAAGAAAAAATAAAAGAATAAAAATTACAAAAAATTCTATTAAGAAACAAAACCAGATGGTGGTCCACTACTCCTATAATATTCTTTTACGTTTTTTATCAACAATACAGTCAAATATTTTAAGTGAGCCAGAGTCAAGACCATAATAAATTCGGTGAAAACTAAAAATATTGAAACAAACAAAATAAGTATAAGATTGAGTTAAGAAATAATTTTTTGTAATTATGTAAAAACAAATTGTAATTGTAAATATACTTACGATAATATTGGAAAAAACGCACACAACTAAAAATAGAAAAAATATTTTGGCCAAATTTTTTTTTTAGTGGCCTTTGCAATCAATAATGAAATGCATGCCAACTTGGGTACAAGTGCAATAAATTTCACCTGTGTATATTGGGAGTCATTGTAAAATAAGATTTTATTTTGAAATTCCTAGCTTAAATTTTATTATTAAGTCGATCTGGCATGAACTTATAATGGGTTAATTGAAATATTTCATTCGATTTTGTCTTTATTGTTAAAATCACAAAATATAAATATGTTTTTAAACTTTTCGGCCCCTTCACAAGCCTTACAGAGTCACACGACTGTAATATATGAATTTGACAGATCCGTAAGGTAAACACTGTAGGTGCTTCCCCAAGTGTGAGTGAGAATTTATTTTAGAAAATTTTAACTTCGTTGCAAATAATATTGCATTAAACAAAAATTTAAAAGCCGCGCTTAGTCAGCTGATAACCAAAAAGCGGATTAGTCTATTTTTATTCAATTTTATACAATAAAATTGGGAGATTCAGCTTTTAATTCTTAATAAAACTGTTATTTAGTTACTGTCTATAATCAAATTTTAAAAGTTGATATGTGAACAAAAGTTCAATGTCTAAAATTATTTTCAATGATTTCCAAAAATTGATCAAGAATAGAAAACTTCTAATAAGATCAAGATAAGAAATTTATGAAATAATGTTATAATATTTAAAAAAAATTTAATTTACTGTGTATAATAAGCTCAAGAGGTTTCTAATTCAAAACGAATGAAAATTCCATTCATAAATCTTATGAGCTCTAATCCAATTACATACCATGACATATTAGTTGTGTAATCAATTCGAAACCCAAGAGGGGGTGCATTTTAACATGCTCTTTTATCATTACGTTGTTTTAAATTCCATTTCAAAATAACAAAAATTTGTTATTATTTTTTTCTATTCTTTATTTTGATTTTTGTTTCAATTCATTTCTTTTGTAAATGGTAAGTGATTTACAAACTCACTTATTGTGGGGTTGAATAGAATGTGTTTTGGTACATTTTAATCAAATGCAGAGAAATGCATGAAATTAAAAAAAAATTGATTCTTTATATTTTGTTTTTAAGGAAAAAAAACGGAAGTACTTTGTATAAAAAGAGATTAGAAGAAATGATACAGAGACATTATTTATTTATATATGAAGAAAATTAATTAAAAAGGGATAATTTTAAGTATTTGGTATAAAGAAAACAAAACCACAATAGGAATGAGTTAAAACAGAAAAAATTGATTTTCATATAAGATTGATTAAGTTGTTATTCTAAAAGAATTTCGGGTTTTGATAAAGAGATTAAAATATCAAAAGAAAAAATTCTTGAATACAAAAAAATTTCACATAATTGGGTAGAGAAATGCAGCACTTCTTCATTAGAACAGCTTTTACATAAAAAATCATCTACAGTCATATAAAAAATTTTGAATTTTTAATAAAAAATATTAAATATTTCGTACAGCCTTGCCGAACAGTTTTAATGTTCCGGTCAATAACAAAAATTGTCATATTACTGTTCCTTTGAGTAGTAGAAAAAAAAGTTATTGACAGAATTTTTGGAACAATTCGTACACTTTGGGAGCTTTCAAGGGCATGCGATCTCGTATAATAATAAAATATAACAGTTACCAGAGTTGCCCACTTTTTGCAACATAATTATACTCTTTAAATTATATATATATTAAAAATATCAACTGCAATAATTTAATCTTCCAAGAGTTACAATTTTGAACATATTACTCAAAATTTATAATAAATTAACGTCAAATTTCGTCTCAATTATGTAAGTATTTATAGGTCTTATATTCTGTTATATTATAGGGATATTTATGCAACTTAATGAAAAAGGAAGCATAATTTGCGCTAATAATTAATGGTGGTATTGTGCAATAATTATAAATTTTCACATAACATAATATTTATGTACAATATTATATGATCACCATACTATGGGGATCATTGAAAATTTTGCATTTGAATATAAAACATATTTTCCTTAAAAGAAAAAAAACAAAGTAATAATAATTGTAATAAATAGTTTGACAATTGATCCTAACATTTAATGTCATTTAAAATAAAACTTCATATTGATACTTGACGCGAATGGGGAACTTTTTAATTATTGTATGTGAGATCACTATAATTATTTTTTATTTAAAAGATGAAAACTAAACAATTCATTTCCTGAAATAAGAATATATAATACAATAAAACATAAAAATATATGTGTCTATTATATATATGTATGTATAAATATCGAAGAGAATAAGTAACGGATGTCAATCGCATATCATAATAATTTTGATTTCCTGTTTCAGACACATTTTCTCCCATTTATTTTTTTTTCTTTTTTCAATTTTAGCTTTAAATTCATTGATTAACTAATTCGCATTCATTCATTATTACTTCAATTCACTATATGTGCATATATGTACATACATATTAGAAAATGAAAACGTTAACCACATTATCATGAATATTTCAAAATATTTCAATTCAAAATTAAAAAATGCACATATTAAAAATTAAAATTTTAAAATTGCAAAAAAATTAAAATCAATTGACATTCATTGATTGAAAGAGAATAAATTAGTTATATTAAACACTACATATATGTAGTTTGCGAGTGACATTAACGACGACAACACTTTTATACATCAAAAATTCATTGTATGATGTGTCAACTTGAAAGGCTATTAAGATTTAATTAAACTACTTATATTGGCCACCATGTTTTTGAAATTAGCGTAATCTTTAATTATGCACATAATATATGAACACATAAAATACAGTAGAATCCAGAAAAAAAGAAATACGAATCATAAGTAGTATAAAACGAAGTACGAAGTAGTATAAATCAAAATTGAGTGAGATTCCAATAAAAAGAGAAATGCAATATTATTATTAACTGCTAAAAAAGTTGTTTAACTTAGAAATATTTATTAAATTACTCAATTATATACGTTGCCTCCAATAATATTATATTAATAAATATTGTATTTAACTGTACTATAAGAAATTTAAGGATATTATGCACTGGTTTTAGAAAATTACAGTATTTAATTTAGCATTTTAATCAATAATTTTTTAATTTCAAGTCAATTTCAATTCATTAACATTCTTGTACTTTTTTAAGATCGTTTTAATTAAGAAAATAAATATTTTGTTATTTAATCATGTTATTTTACAAATTTATGCAATATGAAGTAAAGTCCTGAAAATCCGAAATAAAATTGTTTGCGTACTTTTTTCTTGAACAGAACTGTAATTGCTTTTTTGTAATGAAAAATTGAATGCATATCAAATTGCATATATTAACGTGCTCAATTCGATTTGAAATAAAAATATTTAATGGTTAAATTTACATTTCGAGGCAATAAATAATTTAATTTCATTAAAATTCTGATCAGTTTGAAATTTCTAAAAAATATAATTAATTGATTTTTATTTGATATTTGAAAAATCTTGTTTTTGAAATGTGTTTTGATAAAATGTTGCAAAATTAACTATGAATGCGTGAATTGAAATCAAGTGATTTAATTAAATGAAATTTTAAAGAGTATAACAGTTTAAGATTAAGTGTATTATGAATTTTGGATTTGTAATTTTTCAACAATGAAAATAACTTGTATGTTCCTTTTACAGGAGCAACCTCTAAATAACAAACTTTTTTGAAAGGAAATTCTGTTATAGCAGAGCAACTATTAACTGCTTGTCCGAAAAAAATGTGCCATCTACCAGAATAACTGTGCGTATTGATTTCTTTTGACTATCCCATTGCCTATAAGCTGGGATATCTCAAAATGTTATTTTTTCCAGCAAATTAAATTGTGTAAATCAATTGTTTCAAAAATAATTTTTCAAAATTAAATACATAATTCTTAAAAATCTTTAAACTTATAATGATTTCTAATTCATGATTGTCAAATTTCATTACATTTAACCTTGAGAATTCTACTATTAACCTTTTTCAAATAATTTGTTTAAAATTAATTTTGAAATGATGTTTCTCTCTTTATTTTATAACTAAGTATACAACAATAAAAACAACACTTAATTATTTCTTAACAAATATAAAAATTTACAGCAATAATTTGAATAATTTTAGGCTACGAAAGCATAAAAATTATTAAAAATAACCATTTATGAATTAATTACACAAAATTAAAATTAACATAAGATTTCATTTAAAAGAATGATTGAAGGCTAAAAATCTTTTGAAAATTTTAAAATAAATTTTTAACATTTGTTGCCCATTTAATGAACCATAATGATGTAAAAACAAAAAAAATTATAATTTTAAAATTTTTTGTATGTTTCAAAGTTAAACTTAAAATTTATGCACGTTTCTGTATAAGACCTTGTATTCATAATGTAAATAACATTTAATTAACTACGTTCCGTAGAGAATTGATGAAATTCATGAAACTCAATCTAAATTTGGACGATGATTTTTCAATAACATCGCATTTTTTCATATTTTATGCAAATATCTAAAATTTTATAAGAATTTTTTAGAAAAAATAAAAACATAGATATCGTAAAGAAAAAAATTAAAAATAAAATAAATTAGTTTTTGTTTAAGTCAACCTATCAATACACACTGCACAAAATTTTGACAAATTTTCTGCTTCATTTGACGCTCTCTTATACTTATAAGTCCAAAATGAGAGAAAATCTTATAGAAAAGAAATTATAAAAATTATATAAATCTGTCAAAATTCATTAACCAATGAAATGGTCGCATTGTCTTAACTGTAAAGTTGAGAGGTGGAAGATAGAATTTGTTTTACAATCCATTAGACTAATTACAATCTAATTTAGACTATTAAAATTTCCATTGCCTAATTTTGAGTTTTTCTTAATATTTTTGGTAATAAAATTCCCAAATTTTTGAAACATGTCCTACACTTTCCGAAATTTAAGGGCAATCTGAAAATATACATACATACATGAATTTACAATTAAAAATTATATTTCCTACAAATCAATCACAATTCGGTTTTCTCCATTTTCTTACTTTAAGATTTTTTTACTTTTCCTAAGCATACATTATAATTTCCTTTATTTCTAATTCAAAAAAAAAAAAAACAAAATCAAAAATTTTTACATCAGGCCAAAACAAATAACTTTAACAAATATACAAATTATAAAAACACCCATTTAAAAATTGGAAAAAAATTGCGAAATAAAAATCCCACTTTTATCACGATTTTATAATAATATTGACAATGCGATCAGTTTAACAACAACTTTTATAATATAATAATATGAAAACATAGTTATCATTTCAGAAATTTATGTACAAACGAACATACATAAAGATCACAAGATGATCATACCCATCCACCTCTTTTATTGTTATATTGTGAATTTGCATAAAAATCTCATCTTCAACTAAAATGTACCTACTTTTATAAGTTCTTTTCATATTGTTGTTTGTAAATATTTTAATTTCATAAGATTATTTTAATTCGAATCTCGTGTCATTGTTCATCTAACAAACAAATCGATTCAAATAAAAATTTCCTCTTTTTTTTTTCTTTTTACAAATTACTTCTCCTGAAGTCATTGAAAGTCTTTTTCATTTAAAGCCGATTGTGAATTATATGAATAAAAAAAAATAGGCAGAAAAAAGATGCCCCCTGCAATTTTCTTGTCGTTTGACAAACATAATTGCAAAAAGAATGATAAAAACTACAAGAAGAAACTCAAATAATATCCTCCTCCCCCATTTGAATTTCAATTCAAAATCCGAACTTTCTGATTTTTATTTTTTTTCCAAATAAAAGGACAGAAAAAAAATTTGCTTAGTAATAATTTTTATTACTTTTTGCAAATATGAAATAAAATAATTGCAATAAATTGCCTTAAGCTATATTCAGCATAAAAATAACATGAATCCCTCAATATAACACATACATTACATTTAATTTTATATTTACATCACGGTGATTTAGTAAGAGTGACAAAAATTGAGAAAGTGATTTAGTAATAGTGGAATATTAAAATATTTTAGGGACGTAAGCACTTAAAAACTTTTTTAATCCATTTTACCCCCACTTGGTAACGCTTGTCGCTGCACAATATTAACAGAAACTTTTAAATTTCAATTAACAAATTGCTTTTCGAAATACTTTTGGTAGGTGCAAATTTAAAATCTGCCTAAATATTGGTGCACAGAAAAATAAATATTGCGTAACTGTATTCTGCGCAACTCCGCGGAACCGCTGGATCAAAGTACTTATTTGGCAATAAATTTTGTTTTGTTTAAAGTTAAAACTTATTTAATTTTTAAATTTCCATTGCCTTATGATAAGTTGGTATTGTTGTAAATTATTATACTTACAAGAGTAAAACATTTACGTACAATTGTACAAATATAAAATGTGGAAAATTTCTCAACTATTTATTATGCATAATAATATGCCGTTGAATCAAATAAAAAGAGACCAGAAGAGACAATACCAACTAGCATTATCAATTGTATAAATTAATATAAGTTAATATCAGTTAATTTCAATCATGGTGATTGTTATAATAATGATATGTACACGTATTCGTATACAATTGAAACATATTATGCAGGTTGACTGCATACATAAGTATATGAGGGTGGATACGCGTTTTTTGCTGATGAAGAATATTTATTAACCATACACCCATCGAAATGACATTACAATAGGATAATAATGGTCACTAAAATTGACCTTTTATTTCACATACCATATATTAACGATTTTGAATTCTCGTTTTTGGATAAGGGATTTATTTTTATATTTTGATTATTCTTAAATAAGCATATCTCATAATATATTTATCTACATAAGGTATATATGTAAATAGAGGTAAATTATACGTTTGTTCACTTTATTGATTTAATTTTTTTTTATTCAGATTTTCGACAATATGTTCATATAAAATGATTTTTGTTAATATGAATTGAATTTTATAGTTGCATTAAATTTTTATATTGGCACGTTTTCTTTTTTTTAAGATTGTATTTATTGTAAAATATTTGTAAGTTCAATAGATAATCTGTATTATTATAAGTTACACACGCATTCTGTAATAAATTTTAAATTTTTTCAGTTTTATTTCTTGCTGGAATACTGAAATATTTTTTTATAAGATTTCGTTGAACGTAACAAGTATGAGGCACTCATAAACACGAGACCGAAATCAGAATTGACTTTTTTTTCGTATTCGAGGTTTCGTATTCATTATTTATTAGTACAATACATATATATATATATATATATACGTATATTTAAAAAAATTGAGCTTCACTAAGAAAACTCAAAGTCACAAATTAAAGTAAATCTTGATAAAAATCAAAATAATTCAAAATTGTTGTATTACTACTATGATAATCATCTGATTATTGACTTGTGCCTAAAAGGCTCACTCATCTTTTCCTTATATACGCATGTTGTACATAACTTCTTCTATGAATTGATATCATTTATAAATTTTTAATAAACTCTCTATGAAATATACACACATATTATTTTCATTTTATAAATTTCTTAAAAAAAAGGTGAAATTCAATACACAAAAGTCCTCTTTGTTGTTAAACATAACACTTTTTCTATATTCATATAATACAGGTATATGTTTTGTACAGATAATTTTCACTCCAATCCAAACCATAATATATTCAATATAATGTCCGATAACCATAAATGGATCTTAAGACACAAAATATGTTTATATTATATCAACCAATATTGTGTCTATGTGATGTCCTACCATTAGTTTAACAACTTTTAAATTTTCAAAATAAAAATAAGAAAGTGTACAAAACAATTGAATTGCTATATGTTTATAAATGTACATGATCCAATCCAATTCTCTTGTATAACAACCATTTACCGATGACCCTTTTGATGTATATCTTGTAACACTAAAATTGAAAAAAGAAAAATGTAAAATTGAAAAAGAATAACAAATCTTTATTAAAAGAACTTTTTTTAAAAGTTATTTAAGTCCCCGCTGCGGTTCATCAAATATACAATATTACCTACGATCTCTAAATATAATATTCTTGTAGACAATGTCATGATTGGACGACCGCATGTATACCTATGTGGTGTTCATTTGAACATATCATTATACATATGTATAACATGTTACATGAAATCATTTTCAATTTTTGTTATCTCAATTGATCGTCCCAATATATTGCCTCTTTTATATAATATTGAAGTAAAATAGGTAAAAATAAGAATCGTAGGTATGAAAGCTGTGGAACAACAAAAAAAAAAGTGTTGGGAGATGTAAAAAAGTTTTCATTTTATTTTTTTTTTTTCTATTAAATATCCAGAACAATGAGATCTCAAGTGATGAAAAAAAAAAAGAGATCCGAGTTTTTTCTTTATCTCATTACCATATGAATGTAGTTAGAAAATTCTTGTACATGGTAGCAATAGATTTAAAAAAATAGATAAATTTAACAGAGGTTTTTTGGGGGTAAAACATACTCCGAATGATCTTTTTGTGGTTTGCGATCGAAAAACAAAATGAAAAAATTTGTTTCCCATAAACAATTTGATGAATATTAAGGGGTTATGTAAATTTTTGGTAATGTCCTTATAAGACCGTACAGTGAGAATATGACAAATATAATAAAAATAATGTAAAATAATTCAATTAGTGCCTTAATTTCTTTTTGTTAAATAAAAAGATCGATAAAAGTAGATAAAGTCGTAAGTAACCGTAAGTTTATTAAGTTGGATATTTAATAAATTTAATTATAATTTTTAACTCTTTCAGAGTGAGTGTTTCCTATCAAATTGTGTATATTGTAAGAATGGAATTATCAAATTTGTAGATTGCAATTTTAATAAATCAGATTAACTTATTTCTAACATTCCTTATAATATTATCATCGAAAACATAAATGTAACGCACACTATTTAAGACACAACCACTTTTCTACTTATTACAAAAAAAAAAATTACGTATTTGTGGTTAAAAGAACGCATTTATATTGTAAAATTGAAGTAAGATATTTTAATTTTGATTTATAGCAACAAAAAATTGTTTATTGAAATTTTAATGGATTCCAATTTGTTTTTGCGGTTAAGGTAATAAAAGTTATATGCCTATTAAAGTAAAATCAGAGCCAGATTTATCTTTAGATTAAACTGACTGTTAGTTCTCGTTTCTTCATTCCTCCTCAATATTAATGCAGGCTAATTAATACAGGAAAACAGTTTGTTCTTTCCCTTTAATTTTTTGAAATGAAAAGAACAGGGAGAAAAGGAATTCGGGGAGAATTAGAATCTAAACGCAGTATTTGCTTGCTACATTTGATAAATTAGTTTGATACCTTGATTAACTGCACGAGATTTTAGAACATTACACGCCACGAATTTTTTGCTAAAGCTTAAATGGTATTTTTTTCTGTAAAGTACCAATGAGAAATATTTTGTCAAAAATATAGACATGTGTCCTTCTACTAATTTTTTCTTCTAATTTTTATTCCGACTCTGAGTGAAATACATTTAATAAATTTTTATTAATTGATTTGTGAAAATTTTAGCCCTTTGTTTTTTGTTAAATACCTTGATCAATTTAGTTAAGTTTTAACCATATGTACATATGTATACTCTTTATAATATTGTAGGGATCGTGTACCTTTATACCCAAGTAGGTATGTACCTAGCCATCAACAAACATACTTACTTGCCTAGATGCAGGTACAACATAATTGGTTTCAAATTAGTTACAATACAATTGATCTTGCATACTAGTTTTAATAATAATGTCTAAATATTCGTGAGAACATACAATTAATAAAATTTTAATGAAAATATTTTTAAAATCAATAAGATAATGTACATAATATGTGCATGAAAAAAGTCTAAATAGTAAAATATATCAACCATTAAATTTTTCGCTTGAATAATTTTGTATTACATACAGTCGTATGTAGGTAATACGCACGTTTTTAAAAATTTTTTGGCTGTAATATTATTGATTTTAGCGGCCAAATTTAAAGAAATATTTTAAAATTTAGATTTTAGTTAGTGTTTTCGATATTTGCAAAATTAAAATCTAATACTATTTAAAAATAAATTTAAATTTCTTTTACTCACTCCGCAGTAATTTTTTCATCAAATTTAAAGATGCGTTACGAGTAATGTAGGAATACAAATGTATATTTAAAACTAAAGTTGATATTAGTCTTTTTATGAAAGCTTACCTGGAAAGAAACAATAAAAAATAAATAAAATAGTTATAAATAGGATTTAATATATGTATATAAGTATATATATTCACATAAAAATTTGAAATATCGTGTATTTGTTCAGCTTTTTGAAATCTACTTGAAGTTGTAAATTTCTGTTTTCATTTCTCTAAACTTCTTTCGTTTCATTCTTCCAATCATTTAAATTGGTGAAAAACTAACCAAAATTTTTATCAGCTTCCAGATCCTGTTCTTAATTTGGAAATAATTTTTTAAAAAATGGATCAAAACCAATGAAAACATTTTTTTTAACGATATACGCTTTTTTCCCGCTTTAGGTTTTAGATTATAATTTTCCGCTTACATTTTGATTTATTCTTTATTAAAAATGTCACAAATAAAAAAAAATTCAAGTAATTTTATTTTTTGTTGTAAATTTGTCAAATAATTTGAATATGTTTTAATGACCATATTTTAAATTTTTTATTTTAATTAAAATTTTATTTCGTTATTAACTTTGTTACTAATTGCAAAAGTCAATTCTTCTAAATGTGTAAATATAAACTTTTGACTGAACGCCGCACGGCTGCAGAAATTTTGACATAACAAAAATATGGCTGTCAGCCGTGGTATATACATACTTACGCGACAGAAAAGCAATATCAGCGTGTTCGTTTGGCTAAAAATTATAAATTTTATGTTTACCTTTTGTATTCATTAATTTTTGAAATTCCTAAAAAATTGAAAATATGACTCGATAAATAATGTTTTAGCACATTTTATTATCAACAAATGCATATTACTTTTCATATGTGATTTTTGTTCGGTTTATTCATATTACAACAAAAATCTCTCTGGTCTGTAAAAATTTTTGTATTTTACATTTTATAACTCTTTTCATGCAGTTTTATTTTTGATAAAGTAACAATGGCGGCCACTTTTGCATGCTAATGCTAAATAATATGCAAATTACATTAATATTTTATAATTAATTATATTCAAAAAAAAAGAAGGAAATCAAGTTTTTTTTTTGTAATTAATGCTGAATTTTATTAACAATTTTGTAATAAAATAATAAAAACAGAACACATTATAAAATACAATATCGTCTATCGAAGCATATTCATTGATCAAACAGACAACGGATCTTTAAATATGTCACATAAATGTTTCATAAAGTTTATAGCCAACATTATAATGCACTAATAAACACAATTTGTTAAATATGTGGGTTGTTTTTAGAATCTTTTAAAGAATCGGTTTTCGAATAAATTAATTTTAATTTTTGTTATGCAAACGCAAAGTTGCTTTTAGAAGGCAAATTAAAAAATAATTTTTACTTTAGCTTATGTCGCGTTTACATACTTATTTTCGATGGATTAGCGTATTGTTAGTCCATGAAAACGTTAAAGTATTATTTTTCAAATTAATGTTTATTCGCCCTCTTTTAATGTGTTTAATTTGCATTTTTAATTAAACCGAAAATTTAATGAATTACAACGATGTTAATATTATGTTATTAAATTCAAATTCCAATTTCGATTTTATACCTTTTTTTTAGAAAGTATCAATGATAAGATTTTCGTCGGAATATTAGAGACAAAAAAATTAATTTAATAAAACGAATAAGTATTGAAAACTTTTAGAAAGCGTCTACTTAAGAGGACACTGAGTCACTGAGTGGAGAGCTAATTGTGCATAGTGCAATTTAATAAAATTGTGAATTAAGCTTACTCATGTTCAAATAAAACTTGACATATGTAAAGTCAAAGTTCAAACGTGTATTTTACGGTATCTTGGTTTTTGATTTATGAAATTGAATTAAAAGAATAATTTTACTTAATTTGGTTGCATAAAATTTTACAAAAGCGTGGGAAAAGTTTAATAATTTCATTAAGTGTTTATTATGAGTATAAATTTATGTTAAATTTTGTGAACAAATGTATTTGGGAAAAAAGCTTTATTCTTAAGTATAAGGCCATATTTGCATATGTATAGAAAATCGAAGCATTTTCAATGGGACGTGCATGAATTTCCCTTGAATCTGCAAAAGTAAAATAAATATATTGAATTATTTTATTTACATTTTTCTTATGCTACGTTTTTCCTTATTTTTAGGGAATATTATTAGCAAACTCGGAGGTAAAGTCCTTGCAAGAATCTACAAATATACGAAGATACATACATTCGTATGTATACTTTGACAACGAGTTTAGAAGGACAATTTTCTAAAAGTATATAACGTACATACACACATGTATAGACACATAAATACACGTAAGTAACAAATTACCTATAGTCCAATTTAGTTTAATAATTATATTTTTAAATATATTTAGCTACATATATAATTTATTTAATTTTAAATAGTAACTGTAAATCTATGAAGGTAAAAGTATGTATGTTACTAAAAACTGTTGTTTTATAAAATTTTCCCGCAATATTTATAATTTGCGATTCAGGTATCTATACCTACATGCCTAAATTGTCTAGTTTTTGTTGCTAAATACCTCGGGTTTTCCAGATGATTTTGTAATTGCTCTATGTGTGTACAAACAATTACATTATAGGTATTTCGAATCCATGTATTTATTATGCAGTAATTTCCCTTTAGAACGTCATTATTAATCAGTTAGTCGTGGAGTAAAGTGTTATATCAAAAAGCAGACTAATATTTAAGCAAAATTTTCTTGGCTTGAATAATACAATGGCTATAGGAAAGTTTAATGTTAATGAAGAATATATAAAATTAACACCCGAGGAATTACAGAAAAAAATTAAGGAGACAAAGAGAAAATATTCTTCATCTTCACATTCATTATTTTATTCGGTATATTTATATCGTGAAGTTCTTCGAAGTCAATGTACAAGTGTATTAAAGTTATTTAAAGCAAAAGTTGATTTAACTAATAAATTGGTTGTTCAAGCAACATCAAATTTGCAAGAATCCGAAGTAGCAAAATGTATTATTGAAAAGAAATCATCAATTGAAATTAATTCAGCAAGTGAATCTGATTTAGATAAATTGCAAAATACATTAAATGAGGTTGACACTGCAGCTAGAAGTATTTTATATAAAATTAAGTTAGAGAAAAGAATATCTAAAATTAAAAAGAATAGGAATAAAGCTTTAGCTGCTATGAAAAATAATAATGGATTTATGAAATAATTAAATATAGAAATGAAAAATATTTTTTTAAAAATTTTACTTTTTAATATATAAGTAAGTAGATAGTAGTAGTATGTAATTCAATGAAAAATAATTCTTACATA
The DNA here is from genome assembly GCF_029603195.1 of Condylostylus longicornis. Classification (NCBI taxonomy): domain Eukaryota; kingdom Metazoa; phylum Arthropoda; class Insecta; order Diptera; family Dolichopodidae; genus Condylostylus; species Condylostylus longicornis. The sequence continues at coordinate 7,990,822 of NW_026577982.1, forward strand.
AATAATGTATTCATTTGTGATAAATTAAGATTAAATATATTAAAGAAAATTTAATTAAATTAATTTTGTGTTTATTGCAAACAGGCTTAAAATTTGAATAAATTTTCGTGCATAATTGTTTGATCAATGCATCGCGGCGCAATTACTATATAGGCACTACCTATCATGATCATCAAATTAAATGTCAAAATTCGTGCACACCTCTTTAAAAAAGCTGAACTCTTTGGTTTCTTATACGCAAATAATTCATACCTATAAGGGTAAATTTCTAATTACTGTTTGTTCATTTTATATTTTGTAACATTCTTAAAGTACAAGACAAACTTACATGTCAAACTTATTCAAACGTAGATTATTAAGGGGCGCACACTTATTATATTATATAAATAAGTATTTATTGCCCAATCAAATTCGCAAATAAAATTAATTTTTAGTCATAATAAGCCAATTTTTCTTTTCTAAAATAACTTCATAACTTATTAGAAATAAAAAATTCCTATATTTTCTTTTACAGTTTAATAATGAATGAACTCTCATAATAAATTGCCTTGTCAATATTTATAGATGCACATACATACAATACTATTTTACAAATCTTTGCATTTTAGAAAGAAAAGTCTCCAAAGTGTCTGTCAAATTAAATTGAATTGTTGACACAATACAATTATGTAATAACAATAAATTTATTCTTTAATTCGAATATATTCAGCTATATACGCATGTCATGTATAATAAACAAATAGTGTTCACTTTAATTGAGTTTAATGACACTTACAATAATAAAATAAATTGTTTTTTTTTTTTTATTCTTTTCAAGTTTTTCATAGTTTGCCGGCTATTCAAAAGAAATAATAGCGTGGATACATCTCCCACAATTGGCAATGAAACGATGAAAAAGAGTAAATAAAATAGAGATGAAAATAAAATGACAAATCAAATTTATTTATTAAAATAAAAATACATTTTGTATTGTTTATTATTTTTCTTATTCTCATTTCATACATATTTAATGCACAAAGCAAAAACGAAAAGAGAGACTTTTTTTTTGAAAAAAAAAATTATGATGTGGTCATTTAGAAACAGACACTTTTGTAAAATTGCATCAGTTGACAGAAATGTGTTTTTGATCCCAGCGCTCACTGTTTTTAATTCAATTGATGCAAGTACATAAATTATAGGAAAACGGACGAAACTATTGACGAAGTGTTCAAGTTCCAATCGTTGAAATTAAAACATCAAGTAAATCAGATTTAAATAAATTCCAAAATACATGGAGACTTGGAGGGGAGAATGATAATTTACTTTTAGATCTAATTGCTAGCACAATATTAAATTCAAATTTTAAAAATTCCAAGATGTTGGAATATGTATAAAAGTTACAATATATTAAACTAAAGACAGATTGTTTATTAAAATTTTGAGTAGGAATTTTTATGAAAATTAAGTTGATCAATTTTTAATGTTTTTATTATTTTAAATTCTATTACGGTAGTACACTAATTCACTATGTATTTTCATAATACAATAGTGAAAATGAAATCTTAAACTAAATGCCATTATGCACTTTCCCGTATTTTTATAAAATAATTCACATTTATGTAAATTATATAAATTATACAACAAAACAATCATAAAATATCTTATTTTATATTTACTTTGTTATTTCGTATCGTGACTTTTTTACTAAAATTTACTAAAGGTAAATTTATTACTAAATAATAATTTGTAATATGAATGTAAATTATTTAAAAACCATCGAAACCAAAAGTGTAAGATTTAATTAATCATATCATCAATGTTGTTAAATATTTACTATTTTAGAATTTTAAATAAAATTATAAGTATATTTGAAATAAAATCACGTACTTTATACCTTAGAAAGGTACCTACATAAAATTTTAATATTATTTAGGAATGTTAGTATCTATGCATGTGTATAAAAATGTTTAAGAATTTAATTTAAAATAGAATCTAATATAAAAAATTGGATATTATAAAAAATTTAATTTCGTTTTTGATTTACATGTATAAAACTATTTTGAGTAAGTAATTAAATTATGTAGTATTTTCATTCAGTTGTTATTGCCAGTTTTTACTAAAAGTTATTTTATGTACCTCTATATTACTTGTGTATTTGGGATACTTTCTCGTAAATTTCACGAATTTTACCACAATTTATATGTACGTATAAAATGAAAATAATTGAAAATCATTAAATCTTGTACATAAGTATATTTCAATTTTGACCATTACAATATTAAAAAAAATTACCATGAAATTTTAAATACCGTAGTTAAATACGGTACTCATTCAAAAGTGGGTAATAAATAAATTGTGGGTAAATTTACAGTGGCTATAACAGAAGTAAATACTAAAAAATTAAAATCAGTTTTTAAACCTAAAAATTATTTGTAAAATAGATTGAATTTAAAAAAAAAAGGAGTTTATTTTTATGATTTTTAAATTATATTTCTATTTTTGTTAATTTAATTAATACTTTTATAAATACACTCATAATATACACCTTGATATTCAATCAACTCCTTAAAAAAACCCACTTTAAACTATTATTATTATTATTATTTTGTACAGAAAGTCAAATAGGAACAAAAACGAAAAATTAAAATGTAAAGATACTGTAATAATAAATTTATGAGCTACACTGCGCACATATCTATATACATATATCTCTTAAAAAAGGATCGTATAAATTATCTGCCTACTTACGCGTGCCTGTAGCTAAAAGCTCATATTAAAAATCTAAAAAAATTAAAAATGATTTCCTCATACATACATAAGTATATATATATATATATATATATATATATATATATATATATATATAGATATATTATATAACATGTTATATTGTAATTTTTTTATAATTTCTATTGCATATAAATCCGAGCGTTATTAAAAATTGAACACAAATTATATACAATATACAAAAAAGAAGATAAAAAAAAACTTACATACTAAATTACTTTTGTATATTATAAACCGACGCTTAATTATTTCTAATTCAGAGTTGGAATATTAGAGAGGGAGATAATCATGTTTCCGATATTAGAGAGCTATGTTACCGTAATAAAAATTTTTACGGTAAAATATGACGAAAAAGTGTTGGTAAAATTTTAACAAACAATTGCTTAACATTGTTGAAAAGAATATTTAATGAAGTTTGTTTTAAATGGAAATAAAGTCAAATTTCTAATTTATTAAATTGAAGTGATCATTCCTCAAAATGGTTTTTGATAGGCCAACCAGAGCTGTTTTTATGTAGTTATTTGCACTCATATGCAAATATGTATTTACTAAAATTATTGAGTCAAGAACAATTCATTAAAATTATAGAGTAAAATTTTTGACGATTTAGAAAATTAACGCAGTAAGTTTCCATGCACTGTGCAAGTTCTTTCGGGAAATGGAGGAAACTTCGATGGTAAGTGTGGTGGTCGAATTTGTCAGGAGGATAGGTCTCGAGGGGAGATGTTATAGGTGCAAGGGGACACAATAGATTAACTTCTTGGATCGCGGTACATTGTTACCCCATGTGTAATTTAATCTCATCTAATCAACACAATTCTTTATATAACTCCTTTACAATAAGTATTTTAAATAATTAAAGTTCGTATCCTGCTCGGTATCTAATATCGTCTACGCCTATGCTATAATATAAACCTACACATAATATTGTTAGCGATCATGTTTTATGTTTTTATGTGTATAAATCATTGAAAATCGGATGCGAACACAAATAATTTTTCATTTTTGGTTTTAGATCTGTGATCTCTTTTTGTTTTTTATTTGTAAAATAGTAACAAATATTACAGGTTATGATGGATCATTATTAGTTTATGGTTTTATTAAATAAAAAAAAAAATTTTGTTTTTAAGCATTTTAAATGATTTGTTTTTGAAGAAAAAAAAATTATATGCTACATTACTTACCATCATGTTATGCAATACTTTTGTGTGTTTTTTAATGCTCACTTCACATATTTAAACTCGGATTTTTTTTTTGTATTTGATTCCATGTGAAAAGCAAAACTGCCCCAAGATAACAAATACGTTTTTTTTTTGTTTCTCATTATTTCTTTGTTAAGTGATCTTGGGCGATTAGGTAGTAAAAAAACAGAAAAGTTAAAACCTATTAAAAAAATTCTGTTAAGTCAGTGCCTTAAGCTAGGTTACATATAAATCACCTTTTTAGATCATAAACATAATTTGATTTTTTTTTCTCTATTTAGTTAATGCATTAGATTTCCATTGTACGGCGAAATGTATTTTATTTGCCTTGAGATTCAATTCAAAGAGGATGAATACAATAAGTTCATATATATCTTTACATTAATTGTAATGATATTAATGCGTTGGTGATTTAATTCAATTTTTAAATTATTGTATTAGATATCGTACTGTATAATGGTGTATAATAGTAATTTTTTACAAATTAAATGAATTTGCACATAAAAACTGAGGAATAAGAAAATTAGTGTTATAGTTGATTAATAGAAAAAAAGTAGTGTAAGGAAATAATCGTATATAATTGTCTGGATTGTAAACTTTCTTAATGATTATTATTGAAAATTTATGTTTATTTTAAGATATTTTTAAATAATATACCTTTTTTATTTCTAGGAGCATTATATCTCTGTAGAGCTATATAATTTAAATAGCTGTTAGAGTAATCATTTGGACTGTCAATTGCTGGAAAAAGTTGATATTTAAGATATTTTCAATTACATTTGGAACTGGCAATGATATCAGAAAATTATAATATACTTGAAAATATAAAGGTATGCTTTTTTTTGAAATTTTAAGTACATAATTATTTTCATTGCTATTTTTTATTTTAGGACAGTTTTAACGACCAGAAATTTTAATTTATTCAAAAAATTAAGTATTTGTGTCAAGAATTAGGATTCAGTTTGGAAGACTGCTTCAAATTTGATATGATTTAGCATTCATACTTTGTGAAGGAAATTTTTTTTTATAATTACTATTCGGTAACTAAAAATAATTGCGATATGTAATCAAAATGTATATCAAATATTTTACGTATTGCATAAATTTGATAGTTTAAAAATGTAGTTTACTATTAAATAACTAAATTTTGGTTTTGGAAGCAAAACTCTTTTCAAAAAATACAAAAAAGAAATATTGTGTAGGTTTTATCAAAAGATAATATTATTTTATAATTGCTTCTGTCTGATATTTAAATTTTTATATTAACTTTTGTAAATTTTTATTAACGATCATGTTGAAAATTTTTTATATTATCATATTGAGTTTAGTTTTTAAAAAACCCACTATTTATTGAAAAGAATAAAATTTTTATGCCGACATAATTAAAACTTACAATTAACTAAATATTATTCAAAGGTTTTAAATATCTACTGGCGGTAATTAATTTTGTAATCTTAAAATTTAGTTTAAGACTGATCAAATATCAAATGATTGTATTTTTGCGATACATGATAAAATTTTTTAATAGTTTGACTATACATGTATAGTTATTCTTGCTTATTTGTTGAAAACATTCTTTTTGTGTTAATTGTTTTTATGATTTCAATTTGTGTCAGTATTGAGTTTAATTTTAAGTAATTTTATTAACACACTTAATTAAATTTAAAAGTTTTAATCATAAGTCAGGATGAAAGGTTTAGGTTAATCTTGTACTTTTCATAGGTATAACTGAAACTATTTTAATTCTAGATTTTCCATTTGAACTATATTTTTTTTAAATAGGGTTAAATTGTTTTAATCAACAAAAAACTAGACCTTTAAAAATTAGTATGATAATTTCAGGTTAAATATAATTATTGCGTTAAAATGATTACCATTCCAAAAATGTGCCTTTTTTTATCGGAATCAAATTTATTACTTGAAGAAATAATTTTAATATAACTTAAGAAACGCACTTTTCTACTTAAACGCGTGGATTGTTTTTGGCACCAGTCTTTATTTTTTTTTGTTTTTTTCTTTCATATGAATTCATTAATGGTACATATTATTTGTGTAAAATTGATATTTTAAAGTCATAAAATATAATGCTGGTATTTCTTCTTTCCATTTTTTTTTTCATCCATAACAAATCACATACCATTTGAAGACATGATTACATTAAGTCAGTCTATAAAACGAACATAAATTCTTCATTGCCTTCCGACGTTTTACGTACGCCTTAATTTTTGGTTAAAGTATTCAAAATATGAAATGAAAAAATCTTATTTTTTTATTTATTTTTAATTTTAATTTATTATTATTATTTTTTTAAATGAATCGAAAATAAATTATTGAATGAATTGACATTGGAATAATGCTTTTGAAATAATCAAGAAAGAAACCAGTTGATAGTTTCCATTTTATATGCAATTCAAATAATTTGATCCAAATTTTTGATATTGAGTTTCTATTGTGTGAATATTTTATTTTAATTAAAATTTTTTGGAGAGAATCTATCGAGTTAAATTAATTAGCAAAAATAATTATAAGAATGTAATGAATGATATAACCAGAAGAAAATATCCTAAAAACGATAAGAAATCAAAACTATAAGTATAAGATTAAACAATTAAGAAAATTATGGACTAGATCGAAACAATTATAAGATTAAGATATCCGAATAAATTACTCAATCAGACTAAATCAGTTCTAAATCAAAGAATTAATTATTTTACTAATCTTTTGGATTTTATTATTAAAAAATTAAAATGGAAACCGTACACTTTTTGAATACCCAAATTTTTTATTTTAATTTTTTTGCCCAAATTACAATCTTAATCTTAAATTAATTCTTATATAAAAAGAAATCTAAAATATAATCATAAAGTTACAGCTGATTTATTTCAATTTTTTAAATCTTTAAAATCTTTATTTTTCGCTCTGGCTTATATTTTTCAAATAGTGGATGTTTTAATATTATAGATCATTACAAAAAAATATCAAATTTCCATTAAATTTTCTTTATTACAAATGTTTTGTTATCTTCATCATTTTGTGTATCATACTTTTCGTTCAACTTTTTGAGGGTTGAGAAATTCATTAAAAAAAAACAAAGGATTCTTCTTCACTTAAGCCAAAATATAAATGATCCCCAAAGTTTTAGGAATTAATTCATTACTTGTAAATAAAATCAGCAAAAGTGATCCAAAAACCAAAAAAACATACCCTAACTTAAGTACAAAATATTTTTTTGAATGGCAGATGTTTGACTTTATAACATGTAGTGTATGTATTATAAATACCGTACAATAAACACGTTCATATTTTTAATCTTAATCATTTGTTCAAGATTTTTAGTTAAACACAGGAAGACAATATGAAAATGTATTTATAAGGAACGCATTATTTTAATATGAAAAAAGGCGACATACTTTTTGTTTTTTACAATATGTTTTTAATTTTACAATCGTCACCATCAACATCATTATTTTTATTGCATTCAGATAAACAATTCAATTTTTGTCCCCGTTTTGTTAACGCCCATATCCCATCCGTCACAAAGTTTTTTTTTGTATATTTTATTACGCTTAAAATAATTCAAGTAACGATTACTGAGTGTAAAATAGGATGAAAATTACTCTTTCGAACACATTGTTTCGTGAAATATACATGAATTTTTTTGGCTCAATGAAAAAAAAAACCTTAATAGCGAAAACAATGATGACATGGTGAAGATTCTCAAATATAAATTTGTGGGCCGTTTTCCAGGAAATATTTTTATTTTCTTTTTTTGTAGTCAGAATAATGTGTCTCCTATTATCTATTTTTGTTTTTTTTTTTGCATTAAACCATAGATTTTATTATAAAATTAAAAACCATATCTGGCCTCTAAGCGAAATTTTTGAGAAAGTTATGTCCACAGGGAGAATTTTATATTTGAAGAAAAACTTGCTTAAAACAAGTGAATAACTATAGCACTAGAGAAAATAAACTTTAAAATAAACAGCTTAATAGCTTTAAATAAACAGCTTAATTGTTTTTTCATTTTATCAGTGAGCACAATTTTTATAAAAATTGTCCAAAAAAATTTATGTGTGCGTTATATGTAGTTTTTTAATTAGTTAATAGAATAGATGACAATTACGATACGCTTTGCCGATTACACTTTGGGTTACATAATATAATTTTATGTATATATATATAGATGATATATATATATAAGATCATAGGTATTTTTCGATAATTCACTTTAAGTTCTAACTAAGTTAATAATAGTCTTACAATATTTTACTCTTTAAGTAGAGGAGTTCTTATGACGAATTGAAAAAAAAAGTATACTTTTGATTACCATTTTTTGGAATCTTTTTTCTTCCGCTGAATGACAAACAAGAATACGTGCCGCAAGATAAAGGAAACCTTGACTTTCTTCAAAAATCAGTGTAAAACAAAAAAAATATGCTATAATATATTATAAATAAATGAACTGACGATTTACTTAATGTATTCATAACGCGAATTTATTTTTTATTTTCATCACCAAAATTTAGGATTTTGTTTTCAACTCTTTTTTATTAAAGAATTGAACTTTGCAATGACTACAGAGGCCGACTATATTTTTAATGATATTTATATAAATAAAATATCCACATCATGTACTTACATAGTTATAGGGAATAATAATATTTATGGTTTTGTCGGATAACATATGTCAATCATCTTGCCATTTGCCGTTTTTTTTGCTCGATTTTTCTGTTTTACAATTCCAATTCAATTTAATCACATTGCGCTTTGAAACGGTTTTATTGTTTTTAGAGGGAAAAAAAGTATTCAGTTCCTTTTTTCTTGTTTTATTATGAAACCACTTCATCAGCTGCACTGTGCCAGGAATATATTATAATTGCAGCTATATACATACATATATGAAAGTATAAAAAAGTTTTAGATGTTAAATTAAATCAAAAATAAAGAATGAAAATATAACGCGCTTGAAGGGCAATAATGAAGTGTCGCGTTCAATAGAGAACAATCCGAAAGAAAAAAAAAAAAATAATTTTTTTGTCATTTAATTTTTAAAGAAGGTTTTTGTTTTCAATGAATGTGCTAATTTTGTATTTTTTTCATTATTTATTTATTTATTTATTTTGAATTAATTTTAATTTTTTTTTTGTATAGGAAGGAAATCATTTGTAATGTGAATAAATATATCTGAATTGTTGAATCGGTTCTTCATAAGTTAACGTAAATCGATTCTTTATCATCATGAATAATAGAAGAAAAAATGGAAACCATAGATCATTATGAAACCAATGATGGTAAGACAGAGTGTATTTTAATTAAAATAATAATGTTTTTAATTTTAATGTAATTTTAGGTTGACTGAACTCTATTGCTTAAATGCTGTGATATCTAAGAATGTGTGATTTAAAACTTATGTCACTTCAGAGGGGTTAAGCCAAATTACTTAGAGAATAGTTGCACATGCAATATCGAATTTTGTTTTTTACTGAAATTTGACTGATGTAAGTGAAGATGAAATTCACAAAGATTTTGTAGGTGGACTTTGTAAACCACAATTCAAATCTTAGATCCAATACCGAAGTTTGTTGATGAAATAAGACGTGAAGATAAAAATCATAAAAATTGTCCTGTAGATTGACCTGTGGAATGACAATTCAGATCTCCATCCTATAAATTATACAAAAGAAGAAAAGCACTTTGAACTGAGATTTAGGAATGTAAGTATGCAATTTATATGTAGGAAATACTTTATAAATGAATGTATTTGACAAAAAGTAAATTGATATAGGGGTTCAAGAATGAAATTTTACATATTTAAAGTATTGACGTATTTACAGATAACTTCCTTTTTATACATATGTAGCTCCCATATATGTACATTTTATATATGTACATATGTAAATAAAATTGAGCATTGGATATTTCAGTAATTTTCTTGTAATAATTTATCCATAACAAATTCTTAATTTGAAGAATTTACTTTTTTGTTATTGCTACTCAAATTTTTCTTGCCATTTTTTATTATTATTATTTGGTAGGAAATTCGTGCGCTTATTTAATTCATCCATAATTTCTAAGCAATATAAAAAATTCTTTTGTTTACATATTCTGCAATACTTTTCTTTTTTTTCGCTATTTTTTTTTTTTTACAAATAGGTATGGGAAATGTTAATGTTAATGGGAAATATGCAATATTCCTTTTGAAGTATAATATGGTGTTTAATGAAAAATTTTTTTAATGAGTGATAAATTTGAAAGAAGGAAGACTTTTTCTTGTTTTCTTTTTTACTTTATTTGGTATATTTAAATACAATGTGGAATTTAGTTATAAGTAGGCTAGACACAGATATCCGGTAAAATATTGAAACCGAACATAAAAATTATGACAAATTACCATGTAAATTTTATAAGTAATTCTAAATATTTATGGAATATTTTTGTTTGTATATGTACATATGTAAATACAATAATGCCTTACCAATAATTATGTGCTTGTAGCGGTTTAAAATGCAAATTAAAACGTGTATATTTTGAATAAATAGAGTTGATGTTTTAACATAGCAAATATATGGAATTCAATTAGACTAAAAAGAAATAAAGAAATTCGTTATTGGATAAGTTGGATATTTTATCTTCTGAAGTTGTCACGTTTTTACGCACTTATTATAAAGGTATACATTCAAAAATAGGTACTTATAATTAGAATTTTGCAAAAGTAAAGAGAATTCAAGTGTTTTTTTTTGTTTGTTTATATTTAGAAGCTATTTTAGGTATGTTTATACATATGCATATATGTAGTTAGATGCTTTACCTTTAAAATAAAGTATAATTTTTATAGAAAGGGTTCTGATATAAAGATATAATCATTGTGATTTCCCAATACAAAATTGAATTGTTGCCTTAAATGATATTTTAAGGTGATTAAATTTTAATTATTATGTGATGATGATTGAAAATAAATCTCAAAATTTAATTGGATTTGGGTGAATACATATGTATTATACTTTTCTAAATTAAAGCGATATAAATTTGAATGTTCAAATAATTGATGCGTCAAAAAAGGTTTTGAAATTTTTGTAGAAATTTCCTTTAATTAAATAGTTGGAGTTTCAATTCAGTTTTGTGGGGTTCGGAGCTAATTGAATTTTCTCTTAAATAAATAAATTTTATTTTTAGTTAAATTGCACTGAAAATTTCAATTGTATAATTTATACTAATATTTTATTCCTGTTCTTTGGATTCGTGATATAATCTTTCTACTTCATTAAGTACAAAATAAAGGAAATTTATTTAAAATTAATTATTTGGATTCGATATGCTACCAACATGTGCTATTTGTAGCGGTAAGGTTCAACGTAGTTCTCTTGCTATTGAGTGTGGTGACTGCAACGGTGTATTGCATGCTCATTGTGCTAATTTGTCTCAAAATGAGATTGATTATATGAATAAAAACAACACAACATATACTTGCTCCATTTGTAGTCGTCGTCGCCGGCAATCTGTTAACGATGAGAGTGTTATTCATACAATCAACTCTCCTACGATAAGTATAACCAATACACAAGCAAATACACAAGATAGTATTAAAAATTCTATCGCTACAAGTATTAATTCGCTTACTTTACCACAAAATATGTCTACTACTAAGTCAATCATAAACCAGCAAAAAACAAATAGTTCTTCAGGTAGTAAAACAAATAATATTACTCTTCAATCTTTGTATGCTCTGAATTTAGAAATGAAACAAATGCTAGCAGAAAATAAAACTCAAATTAATAAACTTATAGAAGAAAAAGAAGCACTCAATAAAAAAATTTCGTCTCTTGAGTTAAAAATAAATAAGTTAGAGCAAAATAAAATGAAAAAATGTGTTGATGTTGTTGGATTGCCAAATGTTAACTCAAATAATGTGAAAGAGAAAGTATTATCTCTCTTTTCTCAGATGTGCAATGAAAATTTGAGTGAAAGTGACATTACCAATTGTTACATCAAACATAATAATGTAAATAAAAATAAATCTAGTAAAAATATTATTTTTGTTAAATTTTCTTCAATGAACTGCAAACAGAAAATAATGAATTGTAAAAAATTTTTAAAAACTAAAAACTTCGGTGTTTCTGGTGAAGCTAATAGTGACTTTGTGGATAAAAAAGTATATGTTAACGATAGTCTAACTTTGTTTCACAAATCTTTATTGAAAAAAGCTCAAGAAATAAAAAAGGAAAGGAGTTACAAATTTTTGTGGATTCGGAATTCTACGATTTATATGAGAAAAATTGAAGGAAGTGATAGACTGGAAATTACGTGCTTTGAGGATTTAAATAGAATTTCCAACATTATTAGTTAAGTATTTATTTGTTGAATTGCATTTATTTCCATAAACTAATTTTTTTAATCTACTCAAAGCATAAAATACATTCTTTTGTTTATCATTTTTTAATAATTCTCCTTATTCACATATTGTAATTAATTTTTTTTTAAATATTGTTATATACTTTTTGTTAAATTTTATTTTTATTTTTTATTTATAATGAAGTCAAAGTTTTTGGTTTTGCATCAAAACATAAGAAGTTTAAGGGAAAACTATTTGTTACTTTTAGCATATCTTAATTCATTGGAAGTTCTTCCTGATTTATTATTTATAAGTGAAATTTGGATATTCGATTGGGAAGTGGATGATTTTTGTATTCCTGGTTACTCGTTTAATGCTGCATGTAATTCATTATATTCTGCTGGTGGTGTAGGTGTGTATTATAAGAATAAATATAATTGTAGTACGTTTAATTATAATTTGACAAGTGCTGATGTTATAAAAGTTTTGTGTACTATTGATAATATTGAGTATTGCTTCGTTGGAGTTTATAGATTACATAGATCTTCAATTTCAGAATTTAATACAGAAATTTTTAGTTTCTTATCAGATATCACTTGCAAAAATTTGTTGCTACTGGGGGATTTCAATATTAACATCTTGTCCCAGGGCAGAGAAATTGATGATTATCTTCTTTTATTGTCTTCTTTAGGGCTTGAATCTATAATTTCAGAAATTACCCGGCCAGTTTCTGGTTCTTGCATTGACCATATCTTTTTGAGACTATGTAATAATAATAAATTTTTGATTTTTGGTGAAGTTTTGGACCTATGTATAACTGACCATTCCATGTTAAGTCTAAAAATTGAATATTCTTCTGTGATTCGATCTAATAATTATACTTATGAGAATTCGTTTCAAAAAATTGATTTTAATAAATTGAGGACAGCTTTGTTGTTTGAATCCTGGTCTGATGTTTATATTGTGGATGATACTTCAGTTGCTTATTCGATCTTTTATGATATTCTTATGAAACACATTGCAAATTGTAGTACTAGTGTTATGATACGTAATAGGGACAAGAAATTGAAGCCGTGGATGACAAATGGTCTTATTAATTTTATTAAGAAAAGAAATAAATTATGTTTAAAAGTTAAAAAGAATCCAAATAATGTTCGTTTAGTTTCTCACTATAAAAAATTATGCAAAAACGTTAAGGTTAAAATTAAGAATACAAAAGATAATTACTACTTTAGTAAATTGAATGCAAATAGGGGTAATTCTAAAGTTGAATGGCAAATTATGAATTCTATTTTAAATAAAGATATGGTTTTAGATCCTAATATTGTGCTTGAAGATGAATCTGTTATTTTAAGTAATCCATCTGAAGTTTCCAACTGTTTTAGTAAACATTTTAATAGTGTTGGTAAAAATTTGTGTATAGATAGTAGTGAAATTCTTGATCGTAATTGGGTTTCGTCGGATATTATTCCTGAAACATATGGCCGTGAAAGTTTCTTTTTTGAACCCTTTACGGCATCAGAAATTCATAAATTAATAGTGGGTTTGAAAAGCTCGAACTCTAAGTCATCAGATTTACTATCTTCTAATGTTTTGAAAGAGATATCTTTTCTTATTGTTGATGTTTTATGCCATATTTTTAATTCAAGTGTTTATACTGGTAATTTCCCTAACGATCTTAAAACAGCCGTAGTTATTCCACTTTTTAAGAAAGGTAACACTTTAGACCCTGGTAATTACAGACCAATTTCAATTCTTTCCCCCCTTTCGAAAGTGTTTGAAAAGGCCATGAAGCATAGAATTCTTAATTTTTTAAATAAAACAAATTTTTTCTCAAATAATCAGTTCGGCTTCAGAAAAGGAAAATGTACCGAGGATGCTTTGCTGAAGTTTTGTACTGAGATTTGTGATGGTTTAAATGCTGGTAATACGTGTGCTGCAATTTTTATTGACATTGCTAAGGCATTTGACACAGTTCAGCATTCACTCTTACTTCATAAATTATTTAATGCAGGCTTCAGGGGTTTTGTTTTAAATTGGTTTGAATCTTTTATTTCGAATAGAAAACAGAAGGTAAGAGTTGGTAATTCATACAGTGGTGTAACTAATGTAAATATGGGTGTACCGCAGGGCTCGGTTCTTGGTCCAATATTGTTTCTTGTTTTTATCAATTCACTATTAATTCAACGTTTTAAGGGTCATCCGACTGCATTTGCAGATGATACTTCTTTCTCATACAGTTGTAAAAATCGTTTCAGTGTATTTAGCGATATGAACTATGATTTGGACCTAATTAGAAGGTGGTTTTACGCTCATGGGCTTGTTATAAGCTCAAAGACTAAATATATGCTTTTTAGTCTAACTGGCAATTTTCGTGATATGGGTGAGCTTTACTACCATTCACCTAATTGTAAAAAATTTCCAATGGTTCCAACTTCAATTGATAATTTGGTATGTTTTAATAATTTGTGTTCTTGTGATATGAATTGTTTTCCAATTGAATGTGTTTCTTCTTTCAAATATTTAGGTCTTAATTTTGATAGTAAATTGAATTGGTCTGAACATTGCTGCTATCTAAAGAAGTATTTAAATAAGGTTATAAGGTATGGCTTTCAGTTGAGCTCTTATTGTTCTTGTAAAGTAATGAAAATGTTCTACTATGGTGTTTTTGGTTCTAGGCTTCAATATGGTATTACATGCTGGGGTGGTGCTTATGCTAGCAGAATAAGATCTTTACTTTTGGCACAGAAACACTTTATTAGAATCGTTTTAAAGGTAAATCGTCTTACACCAAGTTTCCCCTTGTTTTGTGCACTTAAAATTTTTCCGCTTAGGCATCTATATTTTTATAAAACCTTGAGGATTTTTTTCAAAAGGTCTGGGTACCTAAATCAACGGACTGTTGCGGGGTATGGGCTTAGAATTAGTAATATGAACAATGTTATTGTGCCTAGGTCGCGTACAACGCATTACAGCCATTTTTATTCAATTATTGCGCCCAGGCTTTTTAATATTTTACCCGATTCGCTTAGATCTGAAAGGTGCTTATCGACGTTTTTGCGAGGTTTGAAAGATTGGTTGTTTGAATTTGACCACTTCCAAATCGAAAATTTACTTCAAGTCATTCGCTAAATTTTTATAGTTTTAACTTCTTTGCAACATAATTATTTTAATTTTTTGTTAATTATTTTAATTTTTGTTAAATATTTTAGCTTTCCCTTAATCTTATTATGTTTTGTTTTTGATTTTTCCTTTATATTTTACTTTCGTATTATTGTATGATATATTAGAAATTTAATTTTGATTTTTTTTGTTCAACCCCACATTAGTAAATTTAGTTTTTTTTTTAAGTATATCACAGTTAATTTTTATTTAAGTTTTTAATTGTATGATTTCATTCACACGTGCCTAATTTGGCACAAGAATGGAATTTTTCTTATTTCTTTTTACTTTTCATACTTGAATTGCATTACATTTTTTTTTTGTTATTACTGTTTTATTATCTAGTTTATTTTTTATGAGATTCAATACTAGTATGCAGTTGATGGATGCAATATAAACATTATATGGAATACCTTTGTAATATTAGTTTAAGTAATTGAAATAAATAAAATGAAATAAAAAAAAAAAAATGAAATAAAAAAAAAAAAAAATTGCAATTAAAGGAAAAAAATATGTAATTGAAATGTTGAGTTGCATTTTAAGTTTTTTAATTTTCCTAGATTTTCTTAAAGTATTTTCAAAAGTTATTGCAAGTAAACATTTAATGTCTATTAATACCTTGAAAGAAGGTCAATTAATGTCTTTAGAAATTATGTTATACTTATGCTTTTCGTTTTTTAAAATTAATAAGTTTCTTTAATTTTCTCTTTCAATAATTCAAATTTTGATTGTGACACATTTTTCTTAAAATTGCTATAGAAATTTTGATAGAATTCCCTAATTGTAAATAAATAGCTATCCCTTAAATTTCTATTAAAAACACCTTTCCTCACTTATATTTCTATTAACAAAAAA
Organism: Condylostylus longicornis; assembly: GCF_029603195.1. Taxonomy (NCBI): domain Eukaryota; kingdom Metazoa; phylum Arthropoda; class Insecta; order Diptera; family Dolichopodidae; genus Condylostylus; species Condylostylus longicornis. Next base: position 8,007,136 of record NW_026577982.1, read on the forward strand.
TGAAATACCACAGCTATGCCACTACTTTTGTTCTTCATTGTTTTGTTTTTTCATTTGGAATTTTTTTTTCATGAATTCTCCGACAAAAGTATTTTTTTTCTCTATATTTCATGTCAGTTTAAACACAATTAGAGCACGTTTTTCAGTAAATTTTATTTGTATTTTATTATATTTTTGTTTTTTTTTTAGTAAGTAGCTAACTCATATTACTTGTAATAAATTGTACAGTAGCATATCACGTTCTGCAGATCGTTTTCTTAAATTTATTGATTATAAATATGCTTATAAGTATGTATTTTTATATGTACAGATATTTATTTTTAGTTTTGCAGTACTGTGATGTTATTTGAAACTTAAAAAAAAAAACAAAATTTATTTTTAATTTTAAATTCTTTTAATAATTTGTTACTAGAATAAATCTTATATTTATTTTCTAATTTATCCAAACTAAAAATTATAAATCGTTTTTGGATTCACTGCTATTCAGATTTTTATATGTAAATCATATGTAAATTAAATTTATTGTAAATATATTGCTAGTAAGTATGATTGATATTCATTTAGTTGAATGTATGGTTTTTAGTAGCATTTATAGTCACCCACATTTTGGTAGTCGTATCGTGTGCAAATATTGCATGATACTGTCACGTTTTGGTAGTCTTGGACCACGATGGTTAAAGTGATGCCAATTTCATATGAAGTGATTGTCAATTTTCCATCACCTTGATATTTGCATTCGTTTAATTATATTTAAATTTAGAAAATAATATTGTATGCGTATAAAAACTGCGAAAAATTTTGTATTTATTAATTGATTAACGATCAATTTGGCAATATAGAAGGCTTGTTCTGTTCTAAAGATCCAGTGATCAGCATTTTAGGTTTATCTATGTTAATAGATGAAACTAGATAGTAGTTCATGTTATCGACAATATACTGTTGGTAATGCATTACTTTTATTTTGGAAAAAAAATTATCCTTATAAAATGAAATTTAAAAAAAAAATTATATTCAATTTCCTTATTTTCCAAAGGACGTTCAAATACAAGAAATATAAACAATAATATTTTATTTCCTTTCTTATTTTTTGTTCAAAACGAATTGATGATCTTTTGTGGAATTAAATCCACCTTTCTTTTTTATAAAAAAAAAATTTAGTTACCTTTATCAAAAGGAAGGTAAAAGAATTTCATTTGTACAGTTTTCAAATTGGCTTCTTTCTTTTTGTAATGTATTGTTTATTAAAACAATATATTTGAAGTTTGCACCTAGCACCTAAAAATTGAAATTTTTGTCGCCTTCTGATAAAATGCTTAACAAAATGAATGTGGACAGAATAAATATTTGAGTCAAATAGGAAAATCAAAAAGTAATAGAAAAAAATAATAAAAACTATCACCTTGCATCTGGAATCTTTTCTTATAATTCTTTTTAATTTAAATTTTCAATTTCAGGCAACAAACATAATATTATTATTCTTGTATAGCGTGATGAAAGTTTTACTTTCGTCATGCACTCAAGATTGCATATTAATTTCAAGTAAAAACTTATACACACATCAATATATCAAAAATTCTATTCAAGTATATTTTTGTGTTCCGTATGAGAATTGCATTTTAAAAATAAAAAAAAAAATTCAATTTTAATGTAAAGTTAATTGTTAAGAGTAATTTCTAAATTATTAAGAATTTTTCGAAACCAAGTCAAAAAAAAATATTGTGTGGGTAGATATTTATATCGATTAACTGGTTTTATAAATTTTGGCACGTGATGTTAGAATTATTTAAAATTTTAGAAGTCTTAAGCTGAGATATTAAATTTCAATATAATTTGTTGAATATTTTTGAAATTTGGCCCAAAATGTAAAATTAAGTTCTTTAGTTATTGTTAAAATAGAAGAAAAGCAGTAAACGGCAACGGCGCACCATTTCTGTTGTTAACCTAGAACAACAGCGGAACAGAAAAATCAACTACTCACTATTTTGCATATAATGTCGCACACATGAAAACCCATGATGTCAACAAAACCCCACTGCGTTAAACTAGGAATTTACGTTATTTTACCGCCGGATCGAAGAAAATTGCTTTTGTTCTTATTTTCGCTCTTATAAATTTTGATTGATATCAGTTAGTTGAAATACATGAGTGCATAGACAAATCGGTAGACCAAAATCTTGTGTGTTTACTTACGTAATTAAGGCATAATTCAGTGATAATTAGAATAAAATTTCTTGTGCTCAAAGACTTTTCCAAATTAAAAGTCAATTAGACCGGTGATAATATTTTTTTTTTAAGAAATTGCAAGATCGTATTGTGAAAGGTAGCATTTAGAATATAAAAAACATAAATAAATATTTTTAATGGACATTTTTACTTATAAAATACAAAAACAATTTTTATTATTATCAAGATTTAAAGTTATTTCCAGGTGTTAGAAATCATCTTTTTTCCTTATTTTTTTGTTTATTTCATTTATTTAGATTATAATATAAATAGTTGTTTAATGCAAATATTTTTTTAGGTAAAATAAAATAATTTTATGTTTTTTATGGAAAATCATAAAATCTGCAGTATTTGGAGAACATTAGAGACAATATTGTTATAGGTAACTGGTATATTCAATGAATAGTCAACAATTGTTCAAACATCATGCGAATTAGAATGCATTTCAGAAAGTCTAGGTATATTGGAATAAGTCCAAATAGCAGGTATTAAAATTGTCATTAATGAATCATTACTATCACTTTATTATAAAATCACTTTATTAATTAAATTTATAATTTTCGAATTATATTATTAGGTTATTTAAGCAATTATACCTGCTGTATCTAATTTTCAAAGAACTGACGGGTATAGAAATTCTAATGAATTACAAAAAATACATTAATATTTCTAAGAATTTCATATATGGTCGATTAAGTAAGTCACATACTTATATAATTAGTTTGAATACACTACTTGGTTGAATGGGTAAAATTCTATTTTAGTTGATTTGATAAATTTCGAGAATTGCATGAAAAATAAAAATTTTTTATTGAGAATTTTAAAAATTTTATACTTATGCTTTGATAATAATAAAAAAAAAAATTCATTGAGGTATAAAATATTTTTAAAAATTTACTTAACCGCATTTTTTTAAAAGTTAATAATTATTTTTCCTTATTTTTATATTTGTATTGGGGTGATTGAATAGCATTTGTATTTAATTTACACCTACATTTGGTTTTTATTTTGCAGGCAATTTTTTTTCTTTCATTTTGGGCTACAAAAATCTTTGATACTTGTGTAGAAGTTTGCTTTAACATGGCCTTAAGGCATTAAACAATTTTGCTTTTAGTAGTTTTTAAATTGAAATTTTTTATTTAGTAAATTAAATCTCCTGTTGTGCTTCTGTTCTGTTATATGCTGTACATTTTAAAAGGCATAACAGTTTTAAAGTGTAATTTTTTCATTTTTTTTTTTAAGTTTTTCTTTTGGTAAATTAATTTGGTATTTTAATTGGCTGTTTTTTAGATATATTAAATTCAAATTATATTTTATAACATCAAAAATTTTTAAGTCTATTAAAAACTTAACCCAATTGAATCAAATGCAATTTCAAATTTTTGATTATTTTTAATAATTTTATTAGTTTGTTAGAGAACTGTCAATTGAAAGCTAGTAATGTAGTAGCAAGAAAATCTCACCTGATGAATTGAGTTCTTCCGAATTATTCAGTGAATTTTGAACAACAAAAAATTGTGAACAAGCAAAGACCATATGCTTAAATGAAGATTAAAAATGCCCAATAATTGACATTGACGTTAGATTTAAATATTTAAGTATTTTTAATTGAATTAATAAAAAAATTAATTATTGTGTTGATCTCATAGTTGCCAGGCTTCCACAAAAATTTTTTTTTCGAAAATTTTTATTAAAAATGTCCGAGTTGAGTTAACACTTGTGTAGAAGCGAAGGCGATATAAAATCAATAAAGTCAGTTAAAAAAGTAAAGTACAAAAAAGAAAAAGAAATTCATAACTTCTTTGTTTAGAAAATTATTTAAATGGCCTTTACTTCCATTCCATACCTTTAAGGTGGTGCATTTTTGCATTATGTATTACGATATTTTGTGCAAATTGCAAATGTCATGTTATTTTCGGTTTCTTTTGCCTTTTTTTTTCTTGTTTTTCTGTTTTTACTTATTATTTTTATTTTCACGCAAATGTTATTTTTTTAATTACCGTTATGTTTTGTGAAAATGTTTAAGCATTTAAGTTATTTTGTTTTTTTTTTTCGTTTTTGTTATTTACATAAAAATGTTCTTGTAATGTTTTTGTGCGGTTTTGTACTTTTAAATAACTCAAACAACTAAGGCACAGCAATGCAACACAACAGCACTATAAAATAACAAGATAATATGTAGATCGGGTAGTGATGGAAAGAATGAGAGAGAGGAGAAAAGTGAGGGAACAACAAAATAGTTAAAATAATTTATGAATTGACATTAAAAGAGAGAAAATTGATGTAAAATATAAATTGAATTTGAATAATGTTTAATATTAAGCTAGATATGAATTAGGTCAAATGTTAATGCTGTGAAACATTTATGAATTTTAAAATTGAAATGCATAGTATAGAAAAATGCATAATAAAGATAAAGTAATAAAGTAGAAAAAAAAAAATAATTTACGATTTCTGAAAGTTGAACTTGTTTTACATCCTTATTAAAAGGTGAGGGAAATAAAGCAGTAGTCAGAAATTATGAAATAATGTATTTAAAAGAAAAATTCCAGCCATTATAGAAAAAATTTGCATATTAATCTTGAACCATATATGTATGCAGTTTATTTGTTAATATACATATATATTTATATTCAATGATCGGGGTTCATTATAAGTTACATATGGAAAAATATATATAACCCTGTGCATTAAGATTTTATAAAAAAAATAAAATAGTGTAGACATAAAATAAATTTTAAATCTATTACGGTATAGACCAAAAGAAATTGCAACAATAAAAGTTTAGACTATTGTAGCTTACTGTCGTGAAATAATTTATTAATTGACCAAGAAATGTAATTTACAATTTGTATTAGATTTAAAATTCATATTTCGCCCTAATTTAAATTAGGCATACATATATGGACGCATACAATAACATGATATATTTCCGTGAGCAACTTCACTTGCCGTTTTATTAGGAAACAGAAAATATTACTAATTACTTAAAAATTAGTAAATAGTATTGCTTATTACTTTAAAATTATATTTGATTTGGTTTAAATGATCTTATTTTAGTCCTTTTAATTTTATTTTAGTTCTCTTATGTTAATTATTTTTAAATTCTTTATATTTTAGAATTCTTTGCTTATGATCAACATGTGTGACTGCCAACACCGATTTCAGATTTTCAACATTGAGTAGGTGCCACTATGAAAATTGCATTGTTGACTTTAGAAGAACGTAATGGAAATAAGTAAAATTTTTATGTAGAATTCACATAATCAATAATAGGAAGCAGTAATTAAAAAATTAATGCAAACGTATGTATTGTTTTTAACAAAAATCAATTACCTCGGTAGTACAATTACTACACAGAGAGGTACAAAGAAAGACGGCTTGAATAAGACCACGCTGTCTAGAACAGCATTTGGAAGAATGTGGGATGCGTGGAGATCATTTGGCTTAAGCAGAAATACTAAGTTTAGGCTCTTCGAGGCTTGTATAGAACCAATACTGTTATTAAACCAGTATAAGTGTGAAACCTGGAACGAAAAGCAGTCCAACATTAGTAAATGTCCAGGTAATATAAATCATTTGTTAGCCGTAAAATTTAAGTATTTTTTTGAAAATAATTTAGATAAATTACAAAGTACCTCTTGACCATTTTTTAGTCATCGTAAACTTTTATTATTCTATTTTGTTCAATAGTTTAAATTATATTTTGTAACAACAAGGAAATTTAGTAGTATATTATTTAATTGTCCTTTGTTTTGATAATTTTCGGTTGTGTAATATTATGTTTGAGTTTCAAATACATTTTTGCTCTAAATATTGCGAATGAAAATTACATAAAACCAAAGCTAATCTATTTTTTTTGCTAGGACATTTTATTTGTTTTTTTTTTGTCCTCTTATGCATTGTTAGTTTATGTTTCCTGATTCCATTTCAGGACATTTCAATTCCAAATGATTAATAATATCATTTTTACTTATACTATGTTGACTTGACCATAAAATTTTTATAATGTTTTGCACATAATAGACACGCAAATATTTGATCCTTTGATAAACAATTTAATATCAAATCAATATTGTATAACATAAGAATGTCATTAAATTTTCAAATATGTATTAATTTTCCTGAAATAATAGAAAAGAAATTTATTTGTTAAACAGAAATTTAAAACTCACATCTGTTCAGTATAAGTATTACAATAATATTGCCTAAAATATCCAAAAAATTTGAAAAGTGATTAAATAAATATTGAATTAGAGAAGTTAAGATAAGAGTCAATTTTCTTTTCCTTGTCTATGGTAATAAAATTATAGTTGAATTAGAAAATATATGCAAATAGACAATGCATTGTATTTTATGACAATATTTAATTGGAAATTAAATTGAAATAAAATTAGGGTCATCAAATAAATGGGCAAAATTTTAAAAATAAGAGGAAAATTCAAAAATTGTTAATTTCAGAGATCCAATTTTGAACAATTTTATTAGGGAAAAAATGTTATAGAAAGGCTGAATTAAACTTATCTGGTTGAAAAGCGTTTAAACAGTGAAAAAATAATTTAAACGAACTAAATTTAATAAAAATTAAGTTTAGATTTAATAAAAATACTATTAATCTTTTTCTGTATGAAAATTGTCATAGCTTCGTTTCTTAATTTTTTAATTCACAATAGAAATTATTGTCGCTCTTCTCCAGAGGGAACTGAAAATTTTTTATAAACTATATCAATTTTTTCTAGTTTCTAATATACAGTTGGTGTGTAAGTTGAAATGAACCCAATTAATTTGAAAATTATTAAAGCTCTTGTAGTATTATCTTTCCATTTGCTTTAGAAATAACAAGATAAGTAGTTTTAAGCTTTGCTTTTGCATGTTAAATTTTTATTTTTCGAAAATACTATAATTATTTTCAAAATTTGTAAGAGATTTTCATTGATACTGATTTATCATACTGGGAAATCATCAATAATTAAGAATTGTCAAATAATATTTACATTTTTATCACATTATATGCAAGTTTTGTAGATTACTTAATAAAAATTTTAATGGCCCCACAGACCACTACGTATATTGCGGTTTTTCCAACATTATCACTATCATTATCATGATCATCATATTAATATTATCAATTCTATTTTCTTTTGAAATATATTATGTACTCGTATGTATGGTGGAAATTCTAAATTATTATTAAAGTGATGTCAGAAAAAATTCTTTCACATTTTTATTTAGAATTATAAAGTTTTCCTTTTTAATACGCTCATACTCGCATATAAATATAATGTATCGCTATGTATATATTCTGTCCTCTATATATAGTAAGGAAAATGTTGGAAAAATTTATGTAACTAGCAAGAAAAGTTGAAAATTAAAATGTTTTTGAAAACACGAAAAATTATATATGGTACACAACAATTTTGTTTAAATGCTTATTTTTTATGTTTTATTTTTGTATTCGAATGTTAAAGAAACATATAGAGGCAGATAATATGTAAAAAAAAATAGCACAAAATGAAAACAAGAGGCGAAAAAATGTTACGAAAAAATTCAATAAATTAGGGGAGTGGTAGCGCCAACTACTTGCAACCACATTTCAAAGGAAAAATAAAATTTCTATTCCATACCATTACGCGTTTTTATTAATAAAAAAAGAATGAAAAGAGCATTGTAATAAACAGGAGTATAAGAAACACTAAAAAAGCAAAAAAAAACTTAAAAAAATATTTTGAAATGAAGTCAACTAGTGGGATAGCTAATGGTCAGATTAATAATATTAACGAGTACATGTGAATGTGAGCATGTATTATACGTAAATGTTTTTAATATGTTGTACCAAGGAGTAAAAAGTGACTAAATTAAAATTTTATTTATTTTAGGTGATGAGCATTTTTTAGAAAATCACAAAGGATATTTAGCTGAATTACTTAATTTTTGATATCGGAGATGCGTTTATTTCCTTTGAAAGCTTAGTAGGGGATTGCCTATTCCGTTGAGATCCATGGAACTTGCACCCTATTAGTATCATTGCATGTTATTTATACTAAAATGAGGCTTGAGCGTTATATTCAATGGAGATCGTTTCCACGTATTGACTAGTAATTTTTTTTTTAAATAAAGATAAAATTGATCTACAAGAGATTTGGTTTTAGCAGAATGAAGCTGCGTACTATACTGGAATCAAAAAAATTGACTTATTGACTTTTAAATTTGAGAATAAGAATTCAGTTCTGTTTTCAGTTCTTAGCGTAGTAGTAAAAATTAGATACAAGTAGTATTAGTCAGAAATAAGTGATTTACTGTTTAAGATAGTGATTGATTGTTTTGATATTGTATTGTTTAAATTAGAAAAGTTTTAAGGTTTATTTTCGAATATAAAAATTCACTTTCTTAAATCTTATAAGTAATTAATTTTTAAATCATAGAAGTAATTAATTTTTTTTTCAAATGCGAAATTTGGTATTTGATTCATTCCATCACTTAATAACCAATGAAATACAATTTAGGATTATTGAATTTTCCGCGTTTTGTATAAAAAATTATATTTTCGCACATTTAAATAACATAAACCAGAGAAAAAATATACTAACAATTTTTTTTAGATGGGGGCTCAAAAATTAAAAACGAAAAAAACAAAAATGATGAGCAAGTGGATAAAGAATATTAATTTGTTTCATCACTTTGCTACCGGCAATTTTAACAACAACATATACCTGTCACAACCGACCAATATTAAATCATCAAAATAGTGGTGTTTCACTGACAGGTCTTTTGAATTTGATATTCTAATTTCTAAAATGAATTTTTTTCTAACATAAAGTTCTCTTGTAATATTTTGTGTTTTTATGTGTATATGCTAGTATCCACATAATTTTATGCGTTTACCATATTATTAAAGTATTATAATTGAATTCATACCATAACATGAATTTCAGGAGGTAACAACAGCGACAAGAATGAACCAAAAATAATAAAAAAAAAAATAAAAACAGGAGAAAAGTGGCATGACCAGGTGCATTTTTATATGGGTGGTAATGATTATAGGGGGGCTTTTTTGGTTTATTTAAACTTTTTAAAGTTGATATTTTCATGTAAATAGGAAGAAACTAAACCATTTTAGTTTGATTGAAACGGAATGTGAATTTGGTTACACTAGAAAATTCTATTTTTGTTATTGTAAAATAATTTCTTTTTATCTTAGCAATATTGAGTTCAAAAAATTTATGGATAGGAGAAATTTTAAGATTTCAATTTTTCAATACGAAAACTAAAAAAAAAAAATTTATTTACTTTTTATGCATAAATTCTTGTCTGGGGAGTTTTTAAAGTCAAATCAAATTTTTTATATTCAAATAAAATTTATTTTGTTTTTTTTTTTTTTTAGGAAATCCTATTTAACAAGAATGAATTATGTAGTTGTAACATGGAAATTAATTAATTTTAAAGGCAAAACTTAAGCTATGTGTTTGGTTTCGAGATGTAGCAGTTAAGAAGAATATGATTACATAACAGTTTTTTGTAAAAAACCAAAGATTGTTACAAAAACAAATTTTTACAAAATTGAAAAATTCCATATTGTTGCTGACCAATGGAGTTTTAAAGCTCAAGATTAAAACAAAGTTGGAAATGGAAAAAAACTCGAGATGTGTAAGTATACAATTAAAACCAATGCTTTTTTTTGTAGGAAGTATATTTCGATGAAATGATAGCTGCTGATGTTGGTCGTTACTTGGTGATTTTCTTTAAAACTCTATATTGCAGCGTAGTAAGCCGGGATTCGTTAACTTTTCGTACAATTCGGAATCACAATTAGGATCGTGATATAGAGTCATTTGTCGTTTTGTATTTTTAACTGCGAAATTTTAAATAAAAACTTTGTTAGAGTGTAACAGAAGTTGTTTAACTTTTGTGAAACTTGGATGTCAGGAACAGAATCTCTTATGTTATTATTACCCGAACTTTTTATGTTATTATTTTATTAGCAAATTTTGATGTTATTATTTCTATTAGCAAATTGGTATTATTAGAAAATCGACATGAAAATTTGGATAAATCATTTGTAAAGTATCAGTTTTTAACTTCAAATTACATCAAATTAGTGCAGCTTTTTTAATTTGCTTTACATTTTAAATATATTTTCCATTATTGATGCAGAAGCAAGATGTACATATCATGCGAAGTTAATTTTACAACGAAACAGTAATTACAAATTACATTCATAATTACTTTATCTCACACAGCAATTAATCTTTTTTCTTTTGTCTTAACTTAATCAACTTTACTCTAAATAAATTTAAATTGAAGTAATTAAAACTTATATAATTATTAATTATTCCAACCTTCCAGATCAAGGGAATTCAGTGAAAATAAAAAAGCAGAAAATGTAGAAAAATAAAGCAATTTGATTAATGTTTACAAATTTTATTACACGTTATATTTCATTTTTTTAATTTAATTAAAACGCGTTTCTTTTTTTATCAATTTTCTTATTCACTTTTATTTTTAGCTCATCTTCAGTTCAGTTTCATTATTAATAATTTTAAAAAAATAATTAAATAATTCAATGTAGAGCAATTAATGCATTTTAAAATTTAAATGGGATTGAAATTAATTCATATAATAAAATTATTTTTTTTAGGTTTATTTTGTTATTGATTTGTGCTGTTTTATAGAAAAAATTGAATGTAGGTTTCTTTGGTTAAAGTACTTTATTGGTTAGAATTTATTAAAATTTTAAAATTTTCACTTACCGAAAATTATATAATTGTTGTATTGTAATGGAATTGTACTTTTTAAGATATGCAAAGTCAACTTGAATTGTATTCAAAATGTTAACTTACCTGTAAGAATAAAAAATTAAAATTAATATTTTTAATTGAATTAAGATTTAAAGCTAAACAGTAATATTTTAGAGTAGTTTTACTTAATAGGGCGTCTACGAAAATGCAGATCTAAGTCAAGTTTACATTAGACAAGACAATAACACTTATTTTGTATACACATATTCTTAATTACTTCCTCAGTTTATTTCTTGGGTATTCAGTATTGGCTTCGTAGTGTAATACGTAATTATGGAATTGTAATAAAATTCCGAATATTTTTGCGTTAACTAGTTATTAAAAATTTTTAAACCAAAATAAAGAGGATCTTTAAAGTAAATTTTACTATAAGTTATTTTACTATATATACTTTACAGGTTATAAACACAATTTTGTTAAATTAATATTTGAATTTTTAGAAATTTGTAACATTACAGCTGCCTGATATCATAATATAAATTTATTAATTTAAAAAGTATAACAAGACATAAATTTGCTCTAAAGCATTAATGAAAAACTGTATTTTTTTATTAGGCCTATATAATATTTTATGCTTATATATATACATATATCAAATATATAACCAAATTACATACTTATATTTTTTGCAAATAAAAATAACACTAGATAAATAATATATTTTTTTCTTGCAGTGTCTATCAACAAATTTTTTATCTTTACACCTTTAGCAAGATCATAAATTATCCACATATTTTCCATCTTATATTATTTTTTTTTTGATTAATAAATAAGCAAAACAATAACGAAATAAGTAAGACAGACCAATGTAATTGTGCGCGTATAGCAAAACAAAATCAACGTTACGTTTGATCAACAGTTTTTACAGAGAAGATGACAAAAAAATACACCAGGAGTAACAAGAAATGTGACTTTCGAATGAATTAATCGAAAAGATTTTTTTTTACAAGAAAATGATTATTTTCAAGTTGATATCATATAAAGAGGTGTTTGGTTGATAATTGTATATAAGAAGTTATAAAACAACACAAGCTCTAAAACAACAACCATGACAATATTTTATGGCTAGGAAGTGAATGAAAGATTAATTTATTAATAAAGCTTTAGGATATCAATACAAAAAAAATTATATTTATGTAAGTAAATGAATTATGAAAACAAAAACTTTGAATTATTTGTTAAAATAGTTAAAACTTAATTTTATTTTTAATTTTGAATTTTCGTATTGTAAATTTTGTCTCGAAACTGCTCAAAACTCTTCAAAATTTTCAAGTCATTATATTAAAAAATTACTGATATTGGGTTTTGAAGAATTTTTTGTAGGTTTTATAACTGGAATTCGAAATTAATTACACATCTGAAATTTTTATTATATTAAATAAAAAATAAACAGTCACATCCGTCGACGTATGTACATTGTATTTTCTTGACTATACCAAAAATAACCTAGCCGTAATATTTTCAATCTAGTTGGTTTATTCAAAATCCCATATATTATATTATATTATAAATAAAAAGGGATATCATATAAATAAAAAAAATAATAGAAAAAAAGTAACGAATTCTCTATATACCATTATTAAACTGTAGGCGTTGTTATGGCGCATTTAAATACGTGCATTATACGATATGCTGTAGACGTACTTTTTGATTTCTCACCTCCTATTGGTGTATATTATCGGGCTGGGGCATATAAACAACATAACAATATTCTACCTACTTATCTACCGTTATTTTATGTTATTTTATATCATTTAAACCGTCAACTGTATAATAAAATATTTTAACTTATTATTTATATTTTGTTAGTGTTGCCAAATATTTTTTTAGAAATTTAAAAATTTAATTAATTTGATAAAAAATTTTTAATAGTTTGATCATTTTAATTTTAGTTTAATACCCTTATAAATTTAATGTATTAAGCAGGGCTTTAAGTATGCAATGCGAGGAGAGGAACAAGATTGACAGGAGATTGAAAAACACCTAACGGACTAAAGAACTAAAAGTATAACTGGTTTTTAAATAGTACGTTTGTTGCTATGATTTTGAACCTTTATTATTATAAATTAAAAATTTAAAAGAATTTTCTTCGAACTTGACCGGAGACAAACGTTTAAGATAAATTTAATAGTGTAAACCAACTAAAATATCTTTAGTATAGGTTTTATTTAAAAGTTGAATGGTTCTCATATAAATATGGTGGCAGCAGGTGCACTTAAATAATAGTTCTGTATTGAATGATTCGGATTTGCGTGTACACGGCAGCACTTTTTCATAATAATATTATGTGTACTGAAACCGAAACTATGTTTAAGTAGTATAATCATTTCGAATATCAAAAATTCAAAACAGCTGAACAAAGAATTAAAACGAGAAAGAAAAGAAAACCAAGAAAAGAATATTTTGGAAAATTTTCATTAAAAAAGATAACAACAAAATGAGAAAAAAATTAAAAATTCACTTTCGAGTAGGTGGAAACTGTGCTTTAATTTTGAGATTTCTTTAATGCGTTCTGATAGCTGAATGCAACCAGTCAGAGAAAAAATAGCATTTGTTTTGTGTATTTTTTTCATTTATTGAAATTAAAATTTATTTTAAAAAATTAAAATTGTAAAGAAAAGAGATAGAAGAAAAAAAAATATATGTAATGATTATTTAAACATAAGAATTGCATCAACACCAATAACACCACCGCATTTTCGAATTCGCTTGAATCCACAATAATATGTTTTTTAAAAAATTATTACAAAATGTAAAAATTTCACAATGAATCTGAAAAAAAAAATTATTTATATTTTTTAATTTTTATTTTTTTTTGTAGATTTTTTCCGGTTCTTTGCCGATTCAACAGTTCAAGTTAAAATTTTAATTGAAGTCTTATTGTTTTGGATTTAAAGATTATTCATTGAATTATTTTTTATTTTTGGATTTTTTTGATTAGGTTAAAAATATTTCAATATGATGTAGGGCGTTGAGATAAAGTCTGAAAAAAAAAATTATGTATGTATAGGAAAACTAAAGAACAAGATATCATTTTTGATTACTTTAATATGTAAACATGTGCATTGCGAATTAATTTAACCTTATGTTATGTGAAACTGCTCATTATATATGATAATAGTAATCTTAAAAGCACTAAGTTTTAATTTTTAACAAAAGAATATAAGAATGTTTGAATATAATTAAATTTATTTTTATGGTCTACAGTAATTTGAAAGATTAAAATATTCCTTTTTGAAATAAAAAATATTTAGAGTTGCTGAATGGGCATATTAGTTTTTCCTGTTAGGTCCTTTTACAAATTCTTGAAATACGTGAAATTATTTTAGAAAAAAAGAAAGAAGAGATGAGTACGAATAAACAATGAAACATTTTATGTAAACACTTGCTTTTAAATCTTAGTATTAATATGAGGCTAATTCATATTTAGAACAGTTTGGAACGACAGTTGGTTTTGTAAATTTTTAAAAAATAATATTACAGTATATTAAATTTCTCTATTGATTCGAAATATTGTACTTAGTTTCCTTTTTTAAGTTTTAATTGTGAATACAAAGCAATTTCGATATTGTATAACATGAATTTGCCAACAGTTAACATATTTTTGCAAATTAGTTTTGATTAGACGGCCACCTACTTTTTAATCTAATTATAAGGATACATTATTTATTTTATTATTATTACATATTTTTTTGACACGATAATAATTAGTAAAATATTGGGTTCAGCATATGACTGTGTGTGTATGTTGTGGACTAATAATGCATAAACATTGTATATCGATTTGTTTGTCATTCAATTTGCAAAATATGAAAATTATAATAATTATTGTTATAGTTGTTAGAATAAAAAATTTATATCAGTTTTAGTTGTTTTGATATACGTCCCACACTTTAAATGAAGCAGACATTAGAGTACTGTACTATTGTGCGCATGTACGTATATATTTAAAAATTGAAATAGTGCAAAGAAAATTAATCAACTGCATACAATAAAATATTTTGTTTCTACACAGAGTCGCATTTATTTTAATATTTACTGCTATTAAAAAAAGAAATAATTAAAAATTCGGTTTTTATGCAACGAGGTCTAGATTACAGAACGCAATCGTATATTTCATAAATGTAGTGTTGAAGAAAATTTTTATCTAAATTTTATTTTTCAATCTAGAAAATAAGGTCTGAGTTAGAGTGTTATCAGCTTTCATTTTGATAAAACTTTTTTTTGTATACTTAACCTTATAAACTTATTAAAACCTTTTAATATTAGAAAATTTTAACAATTAATAATTCATCTCTGATATAATGCAAATAAAATATATGTATCACAATCTGTCTAGATAATATCAATAGATTAGAGATTGTTAGATATATTTTCTGTTTAATTGTAATGAAAATTACAAAAAGAATAACAAAATTTTGAAAATTTTAAAATTGTTTTACTTTATTTAAAAATATCGAACATTTCGAACAAGATTTGTAATAAATTTTTCTTTTTGTAGATCCCTTTGTAAATGAATAAATTAGGTGAATTTTTATTTATGTATGCAATCAAAATTTTTTTTTGTTTTTATGAATTTCTTAATGCAGAATTCATTAAACATTGCGTTCCATGTACATATGCAGTCGGTTATGGTTTGTTATACACACATATACATGATTTTTTTTGATTATCAATATAAATCGATTTGATGTGGGTGGTCATTGCATATATAGTTTTCATTGTTTAATTTTCATAATGGATTTTCCATTTTATAAATTATATCTCAATATTTCAAAAAATAAACAATAGCTAGGTATTTTTTTTTTCTCCCAAAATAAGAAATTGAATATTTTACTTTCTTTAATTGTTGTACTTTTTTGATTTATTTGTTTTGTTTTAAAATGCAAATTTTTGTGATTTCTTAAGTATTGTTGAATATTTTTTATTTTTTTTTTATCCCTTTAATTCCCATACATATGGGTAGTGGAAAATAATTTATGAGAATTGTTTTTTGTTTCTTTGCAGTGTGTATTCTTTTTGACAAATTTATTTTCATTTGTCTCCTATGTCTGTTTTTGCATCTTAAATCTGCCAATAATAATAAATAAATTTATTATTCCCCATAGTTTAAAATTCAAATGTATATGGTAATATATCAAAAAATGTATATATATACATATGTATTTATGAATGTACGATTGATGTACGAAATTTTTAAAACCACTCAATTGCTTAATTGTTTAATAAAAGTGTTGTTCATTAGGATAGCAACAATAATTTTTAAAACTAATTATTTTAATTTTTTCCCGACGCTCTTAGCCTACTCACATCGATCCTTTCTTACATTGGCACTATTTCTAACCCCCGGGAAAATTGCAGAATAACAGACGCCTGATGCCGCGAAACTTCTATCAACTCACAAAGCCCCAGTCGAAGCATTTTACTCGTAGGCGAGTCACCTGCATTCAGACAATAAGTGTTCCACAATTAATTAAGTTAAATATCGCCTTTTTTAGTTTTATCTTTGCAACCTATAAAATTTTTACCAAATTCATGATATATATTATGGCTTTAGAACTGATCGACAAATATTTGTAGTTTTAGTCTGCAGAAGTCATATAAAATTGTTTCATTATTGTTTCATAATTACTTGCATTATTTAAATTAGTCTGCATTATTAAATTCTAAATAAATTATAATTGTAGGTATAATTTAACTTATCTCGAGAAAACAAAAGAATGTGAGCATATAAAATAGTGATTGATTTAAAAATTTCGAATCAGAACTTAAAAGGAAGAAAACAAACCAGATTTAAAAAAAAAATTGAAACTGTTGTGGAGGCTCAAGTTCACCTTACACTATGATGTTTTGTGTTAAGATATTAAATATGTAGTATTAATTCTAATCTACTCGCTGAAAGTTGGAAACTATGCTTTGATCTGGTACATCCCATTATGAAGTAAGTTAATTAAATCAGCAACTGTAGACGACGTATCTTTTTTGAAATATTTGAGTTTCTTGGATGCTGAGAAATTTTAAAAATAATTTTAAATTAATAGGTAAAGAGAATTGTAATTTTAATTGAAACAAATTATTTATATTATTTTTAGTATTTTTTAGGTTTTCTTAATACTCGTACGGAAAAAATATTCAGTGGGATGTGTACTAGAGTACACAAAAAGATAATATAAATCACAACTTAAGAAAATTGAGATTGCAGAATACCGCATTGAATAACCTTTTACGATGCTACTTTGTAAAGCAGTCATATTGAAAATATTCAATACATATATCATATTATTTATCAAGATTTAAGCGTGTAAGTTGAAAAAATTAGTTTTTAAAATAACTAACGAATTTATAATAGAAATGTCAAGAAAATGTCAAATATATTAGAAATAAATTTATATGTACGTATATATCCATAAGTCTAGGTAATAATTTTATTCACATTAATTCATATAACATGAACATACTTATCACATTTAGATTTATTATTAAAATATCAATAAAATTTTTATTTTAACAATGTAAGCAAAGAGAATAGGAGGAAAAAATATGGAATTAGCGAAAATTGAGCCTCACGCCGTTCCATTGAAAAGGTGCCAATCGATGTTTAAAGTTGTTAATATAATCAATATCTTGATCTTTCTACACATTTTTTTTCTCTCTCCATATCACAAAGCTTGAATAAAGTTATTATTATTTATGCATTTAGCAAATAGGTAAAAGATATAATCAAAAATTATTCAAAGATAATATTTTAATATTATTGTAAGTTAAAGAAAAAGCGAAAAAAAAAAACAAAAAAAAGTAGTTGTATACTGTCCCCAAAGTCTCGAACTTTGTCTTTTTGTATTTTGATATTGCCATATTTATTGATGGTGAAGATGTTAAACATCTTTATTTTGCGTTCCAGTATACTTGAATTTTACAGAATTCATTAACATACAAAGAATCACAAAGAAATTCTCAATTGTGCTGTTTTTTTTTTTAAACTTTATTATTCTTATTATTACAATATTATGCACACAATATTATGTACACATATTATGGCCAGTCAATTCGAAATTAAAGATATCTTAAAGATTTTGTCAAAGAATTTTTTGTTATTTTAAAAATTAAACCAAGCTTATTTTTATTATTATTCCTTCCAAGAGAAAAGCAGAATGTTTTGTCTTGGATAATGTCTTTATTACGTAGCTAATTGTGTATTAAAAAGGCCAAAGGTAAATTGTTGATTCAGAAGGTGTATGAGGTGGTGGAGGTGGAAGTTATTTCGATCTATGACTTTTGTACATATTATATATGTATAATGTGACGAATAAAAATTTATGAAAAAAAAAATTACTTAATTCGTCTCGAATGAATTGAACTTTTTCTGTTTTTTTGATTATATTTTTAATGCTCGTTGACATGCTTTGCGCTAAAAAATTTTTTCTTCAAATTATCTTTGAGTTAATTTGCTTGTTAATGATAAAAATTATGAAAAATTTTATAAAAAATTTATATAAATAGTTAATTTATTATTGAATAGGAAAACTTTAATATCAATATTTATTATTATTACCAAATTATTGATCTCATAGAAACCATTTAGAATAAGATATTTTATGTAAAAGCAAGAAAGCTTCAAATTGCTATTATATTTATGTCTATAAATTTTAATTTTATAAGAAAAAAAGAATTATTTGAATTGTGTTAAATTTTTTTGCAAAACATTGAACAAATTAATACCTATACGAATTAATTAAAATACTGTGTTGAATAATAATTTAATTTTATAATTAAAATTGGCTTGAATTTGAGTTGTATTTTAAATTATGATATTAAAGATTTTCTTTTCTTTTCAATTATGATCCCTGCCCTATTCATTAATACACAATATATATACGTATACATTAATCCACACTTAATCCTCACTTAATCACTTTACGGTTTATAGGCTTTATTCATTCACATTCGTTATTCTCTTCTCTCTTATATTATTACGTGCATATATAGATATGAAATTTATTTGAAAAATTATTGAAAAATAAAGTTGGGACAACAAACAAAATGCAATGAACAACTTGCTATATAACTTTTGGATACATATAGCATGCCTTTATGTTTGAGTAATATACTTATGTACACATATATTATAAATTAGAAAGTTATTTTATATCAAGAGTATAGAGAAATAAAAAAATTTATTAAATATTTTATGCCATATTATTATAAATCATTAAACATGTTAACCTACACAATTATACATATAGTTATTTTGAAAATTGATCAATAATAATAATTTGCAGTTATTAACTTTACCTTTTTATAAATGTTATGTGCATACCTTATGCATATGTAAGATATATAACGTGTATATATGTATATATTTACATCACACACACTTAATTCAATGATCATAAATAAAAGAAAAATGTTCGAAATAATATTATTAAAAATAAAAATTCAAAAAGAGAAAAATTGTAAAACGATTAATGGAGGCGGCATCAATTTGTTAGAAAAATTTATTTTTATTATTTAGAAAAAATAGAAAAAAAATCAAACTGAAAAATGCTTTCTTTAAATACAATATTCTTTTTAATAAACAGTTAACTTTTATAATAAATTAATAGATAAAAATGTGTTACAAAACATTAAAACAATTATGTGCGAAAGAATATTTTCAAATATAGACTTACAAATAAAAGTAAATTCTAAAAGAAAACTTAAATTTGAAATTAAAATAGAGAATTATTTTTAAAATCTTTTAATATATTTGCAAAATTGAACTATCAATTGGCTCATGTAAATTATAAGGTAATATTCAGGTATATAATAATGCCCAATGTCGTTTGATAACATTGGGCTATCAACAATATGTTAGGAAAACTTTACATATCAACTTTCACATACAACCGGTTGACAGAAATTTAGCAACAAATTATTTATGATTCGAATATTTTTAGAATTAAATTTCATGAAATAAAATTAATTCATCCTCTTTTGTATCGAACAAAATAAATTATAACAAACTTCTGGGTTCAACTTTAAATTATTAATAGCAAGAGAAAACTAATTAGAATTTCTGCTCAATTTTACATATATATATATGTACAAGAATTTTTTGAGAAAAACTTCTTTTATCATTAGATTCTAACTTAAGATAAAACATCTTGGGCCAACCAGTAATTCATTTTTAACTTACAAATTTTTTTTGCTTATTTTTTTTAGAAATTACTGGGCAATCAGCAATTTCTAAATTTAACATTCTTACATCTAATTTCACATATTTTTGAAAAGTTCCGCATTAAATTGTTTTTACAATGTACTAAAAACACATGATTAAAATGAAAAATAAAATGAAAGAACCAAAAAAAAGTTACATTTGTTGTTTTTAAATGTTCATGTTTTCGATTTACTCCTCGCTTTTTAGTGTTTTAATCGGTTTACAATACCGTGTTTTATAAAAAGAATAATTTTTTATTCTTACTAAAGTTAGAAGTATGCTTATTATAAAGCCCTTAAAATCTTGTACTATAAATAAACAACACTGTTTAAACTTTTATTTCTATAAGTATGTGTTCATGTATGTTAATACTAAAGTGTCAAGACTTTTGTATTCTCAGTGACATAGACTGAACCAAAGAAACAAAAGAGCTAGGAATTTTTACATAAATGACTAGGAGTGAAAATAAATCACATTTAAATAAAAACAAAATTTTTAATGCTCATAGAATTGCCTAAAACAATTTATAACAGAATTCCACAAGCAAGTCTTATTAGAAGCATTTAGAAAGTACGCCAAATTAGATAGCTAAGTAGCATTTTGGAAAAATGTTTTTATTAGTTATTGAGCACTAGATCATGATGGGAAATGAGATCCTCTTTATGTAAACCTAAAGGAAAATGCGTTGTTTTATAGTTGGGAAATGCACAAGTAAGATCGAAGAATTTGCAATCAACTCATAAATAAGTGTTATTTGATGTATAGAATATTATAGTATACTTTAATACTATTTATAATACATTCATATAGGTAGATAGATAAATCTCAATAGATTCTATAATGGATTGATGTGAGAAAAACAAAAGGGCCTCGGTCTCTTAGGACCACATAGTCTTAATTAGGTTTGGAATCCAAAATTTTATTAAATTTATGAAAAAAGTAATGGTGTTTTTGAATCAACTAAGTTTGAATTCAATAGAGATGCTGGTCAGACTAGAATTATTTTATTTTAATTATTTTCTTAATAAAAATTCATGGAACTATTCTATCCTACATAAAATATATATGCTTAATAAAATAAAAAAATAATCAAAACAAAAACTTAAAAATGTCAAGAAGCGTATAATAAAAAATTAACAAAATTTTTTTATTTTTTCTTCACTTTAACAATCCTCGTATACACAGTGTAGAATTGTTGTTACTCTTTGATCATCTTTTCCTGTCTCTCTATGTACCTAACACAATTCGTTTAATCATGCATTTCAGTTTGTATCATACAAGTACATAATACATATACATTTACATAATTTTAAGTACACTATAATATGTTTATGATACTTCTAGTTCATGTTAAGCTGCTGCTTGCTATCGTTCAACAACTTTTTAAAATGGAATATAATATGCGAACGGAAAGGAGGAGCAGTATGCGCGTGCACCTTTCCATTACTATGGAATTGCTTTTCGTCGTTCACCCGCTCACTCACGTTAGATCTGTTTTTTTTTTTTCACATTAATTTTAATTTTTAGTTTATTTTTTTTTAAAGCAGAGCGGACACAATTTTGAATTTTTTCTTTACTATCATATATTTTTTTTTTAATTTAGTTTTAATTTTAAAGTTTTTAACTCTTATTTTTTTCTATTTTTTGTTTCATACTACATTTATTATAATTCTATTCAAAAAGTTGAAGTTGTTATGACTGAAATGTGCGTAGGAAGGACAAGTTAAGTCATCTAAACAGTCATTTATAATATGATGGAAAATATTTATATGTGAGAGGAATAGATGAAGCTAGATGTTGAAAAGAGAAAAGAAAAACAATACAAGAAACTGGTGGAGGAAAGGGGGTTAGCTGTAAGAAAAAGAAATCGTTTATTATGAGATCGAGTTTATTTTTTTTTTTTGAAAATTTTTACATTAAAATGGGCGAATGGTATATAATTTTACACTAGTATATAAGAAATTTAACTTAAAATTTCAACTTTAATATAAATATTAATAAATATTTTTTATGTTTTTTAATAGAAAAAAAAATGATAATTTTATTTTTTTTTTTAGTGTTGTAAGCGGATGGGAAAAGTTTTCTAATTCAAAAATTTCTAGTATAATAAATAATAGTCACCTGGAATGGATTACTTAGTAAACAAAAATACTATATGGAATCGAAATCAATTACAGTAGTTAAGAAATCATGCAAGTTGAAGTTGACAAATAACTAAAATCAAAATAAAAAATTATCATCATTTTTGTAGTGGATCTAGATAAACTGCACAATCACTTATTGCTCATATTAAAAATGGTAAATTATTAAACTCATTGCATACAAGAAGTAAAATGAGGTCGTTCCAATTTTCATTTGTATTTGTTATTCTGTGTACTTGGTTAATTGTTGCATATTTTGTTCTAAAACCAAACTAATGGTTTGGAATCAATTCCTTATTTTATATTATAGGCATCAACGTTGTTAACAGCAATTTTTCAAAAAATTTTGATATCATTGGTAACAGAGAAATCAGTCTCTATGACTTTGTCTCATTCAAGCCAGCTATCTTAATAACGTATTTCAGTTTGACTGTTGCATTTATCACTTTTTTCAAAATGTCATTACCTTTCTCGTCAATTCTTTTATTATGTCAGTAGTAATGAGATTAAAACGTACTTAGGACCTTACTTAATTTAAGTAACTTAATTGTTTAGCAAATTTCTTTTTGTGTGAATAAAATCACAGTGCTTTCATCCATCATTACAAAAGTCTACTACTAAACAAACACTAGGATTCAGTTCATTTGGTTGAAAAGTTCCTTTCAAGTAACCATCAAAGAGTTCAGTTAAAGTTCTGATTGCTTTCTCAATTTCATCTTTACATTGCAAGCAGCTAAAAGTATACCACTTTTAACCATAGTTCATGCAAATTATTTTTAAGTGGTTTATCAGTTAAAAACAAACGTTTGATACTAAATGAACGGAAAAATTTAAATAATTATTAACTATACTTTTTTTTATATCTGTCCGAAATAAATGTGTTTTCAATATTTTATTTATAAGATTACATTTTTCTAAATTAAATTTTCTTCATATACTCAAATACCTTGCATATTATTTTATTATTGCATTTTCTATACTTTTTTTCAAAATTCCTTATGTTGAGGTGTTGAAACGAACTTCTTTTCAATTCAATTTATTTATCTTTATTCTAATAGAATCCATAAAATCACTTGCAAAATTTGTTCTTTACTATAATTTTGTTGTTCTTTATAATATGATTAATTTTATTGTCCATTTACATGTTTCATATTTGCGAATATTTCACGATACATATATTTTATTTATGCAAGATCATAAATATCTTTGCATACTATAAATACCAAAAAAAAAAATATATGGTGTATAGTGAGTGTTACAGCTATTAAATGATCTCATTTTAATAGAATATTAACAGCAGGGTGTTGTAAAATTTACTATATTATTTACCAGAAGAATATTACATTTTTTGAAACAATTATTTTTTTAATATTTTCTATTCATTTTATATTATTGTATTATATGCGATCAGGGCATTTTATTGCTCTCAGGGTTTTAAATCATATCATTTTTTTCTTTTTCCATTTTTTAGAGACATAATATACTTGTGATTTCATGAATTGCGTGTTTCCCATCAATATGTATAAGATAGTATGTATAGGGAAATTTCAGAAAAAATATTTAGATTAAATAGTATTTAAAATATAAATAGTATGAAAGAATAAGTGCATATTGTAAAATTTTTATTTTCACGTTGATAAATGTTTTTTACATATACAACTAAATTGCAGTTTTACGAGTATAGCAGCTATTCGATTTTTAAAAAATTAAAATCTAGATCGTTTATATTGATCGTAAAATATTTTCAATAATAAATATTATATAGTATTAGTAAATTAAAATAAAACTTGAGGATATTGAACTATTGATATATTTTTATTATTTTATATATTTTAGTTTATATTTTGTAGTATAAATTTTTTATTTTATAAATATGAATTATGCTTTAGGGTCTCAATTACTTGAAGGAAGATATTAACCATACAATAAAATAGTAATTATTATTTTATTTATAACAACATAATTGTATAATAAGTTTTAATTATTTATATGTAGTAATAAGTCAATAACTATTGTGTATATTATATTTCTCAAAATAATGCCTCTGGCTTTATAAATAAAATATTTAAAAATTTATAAGAACAAATAATAAAAACGAAATTGCTATAAATATTAAGATGTCACAATTTCACTGTTGAATGAATTAATGGTATAAATAATATTTTGCTATTAAGTTTAAAAATTAATAATAAAATTATAGCAATATGGGATTATGGCGTTTAAAATTCTTATTTCTTATATTTATATTATCCAAAGTTTAATCACCACCCATAAAAACTTCTGCACATAAAATATCTATTTAAGCAATGCCTAATGAGTTTTAATTCATTTGTTTTCTATTATGACCACCAGCATATTTTATATAAGAACTAAAGTATAAAATTAAAAGTTTATTCATATTTTTAATCATTTATAGAAGAAATTTATTTAAATAAAATTTATGCTTTAAATTTTTCTAATAAAATGTAAAATTTTATGTTTTTGTATAACAAAACTATAAAATTTGAGTTGAAAATAAGAGAAACAAGCATTTTTTTTTTCTTCTTTTTATATTTTGATTATGTTATTGTGGGGGCGAAATACGTTCCTTTCATTTTATAATAAATGAATGTTTTACCATTATGTGAACATAATTTTACATATTTATTTACGGTAAACACATCTAATAACTTGAAATATTATTAATTCATTCATATTTAAGTGTCCAGGTGTTTTAATATATAGGTATTTTTATTGTTCATATAGCATTGGTAATATATGTTATAATATAGTTAATGTGTGTGACGAAAATTATGAAAAATTAGATAAGTGTGATGTCAGTTATTGCATTTAAGTTAATTGGATAAAAATGTAGCTACCATTATTTGACTTAAATAATAGTTACGTTTATCGTAAAATCATATTCTCGCAGCGAACATACGAATAGTTATTTGAAGTCAAAACCTGACTTTTAAGCAGTTTAATTAGAAAAAAAAACAGAATAAAAATTAAATTATATAGGGTTATTCCAATTAACTAGCTTCTTTTCGCAAATTTTCGAACTTTCAACACGCTCCCCTGTAAAATTTTTAATTTAAATAATTAGCGTGTGTTTGCGCTTTACCTTCGATATTGTCAAGTTAATAATAAATTAAGAATATCCAGATTTGGAGCTTCAAAATATTATTATGTATGGATTCAAATAAAAGTCTTCTGGTCACTTCAAAAAAATAAACCTAAATAATAAGTTACGATGTCCAAGTATTGACAATATTAATTGGCTTTAAAATATTTTAAATTCATATTCAACACAATAAAATCAAAATCCTTTTGTTATTTTTCAATTTTATTCAACATTTTTTTGTTTTTTCTTGAACTTTTTTCTCCATTTTAGAAAAAGTTATGGTCAGAACTAAATAAAGAAAAACAATAAAATGAAAAATTTCCACTCAAGAAGAAATTCACTTTAAAAGCCAATTAAAACTTTACTTTTTCAGAAAAATTTTAAAATTTATTGAATCCTTTAGATCAAATTTAATCAGAAAATCTAAGATATTTTTTTATTTTCATTTTTGTTTTGTAATGCTTCTTATTTTGGACTTTTTAAATAACTTAAAAAAAAAAAACCAGAAATACAGCTAGAGAAGAAAAATTAATAACAACAAAATCTCATGTTGGACCTAATTAACGCAATCTCAGAATTCTTTTGACAATTATTATTATATTTCTATTTTTTTGTTTCTCATCATTTTTATTACCATCATCACTGATATGATTATAAAGCACGTACATATAGGAATTGAATATCTAAAGAGGTTGCACGATAATGATCTCTTCCTCAAAGAAATTTCAAAATCAAAAGTTAATACAAGAAAAGAAGCAACCAATATCATTTATTCAACACAGTCTTACAGACATACATGTAAACATTTATACAATGTAATATTTTATGTCCTTTTAAATTAGTTTTTATAGAGACTGAGACACTTTTACAAGCAGAGATAGAAGCACAAGAAATACAAAAATTAATATAAAATTCAAAATGTAAAAGAAAAGTAAAACAAGAAACAAAAAAAATTAAGAAGGGAAGATGAAAAATTTTCATTGAATTCTAAAATGCCATACCAAAATGATCCATTGATGGTTATTTTTGTCACGTTTCCAATTAGTGTCAAAATAAGTTTATTTATGGTCATTGTTAAAAATGAAACAGAAAAATTACAAAAAAAAGTAAAAATATAAGAAATGAGTAAAATAAAAAGAATTCATAATAATATTCCAATATTATCTGCGTCGGAGTATCATTTCACTGGTATAGGTTCTTGTAGCCAATTTAACTAAAGAGTTACGTTCTTTAAATAGCTGAGCTATACAATTAGATAACAGTTAGCTGTTTTTCTTTTACACATTTTGTGGCGACAATATTAACATGTTCGTAATTTATGTTTCAGGGGGCTACCAGTAGTTCAATACGTTGTGATTAAGATTTATATATCGTTTATCAGATAATATATGTTACATATATTATCTCATAATTTACAAGTTACAATATGTTAAAACATACTTAATTTGCCTAACATAGCTATAATGAATTTCTAGATACAAAATATGCAATATACATCCCTGTTCAAATGCAATTATTTTTGATTTTTAAAATTCTTTTTTTTCCTTTGTATGCGTAAGTCATGTTTTTTTTTTTTCAGGCCTGTCAAGAGAACAATGCGTGGTCAATATTGTTCAAATAATGTTCCTGTTTAATGGGTCAAAAATGCAATATCAAAACAATTTTTTTAATGATCTGCACAATTTTATAATTCAGAATACAAATCAAAATTTTAAATAAAAATAAAAAAAAAGTAAATAAAAGAAATCGAAGAACTTCCGAAGGTTTTGTCGACAAAAAATAATACGAGGAATTTAATAATAAAGTATGAGTTTTGCAGGTATTAAATTTAATATACAAGAAAAATTGTTGCGTCTACTCAATAACAGTATAATTTGTTTAAAAGTGTGCAAATGAAAACGGATGAGGATATCTCAATTCCTGACGAGATATTACAGG
Organism: Condylostylus longicornis; assembly: GCF_029603195.1. Lineage (NCBI taxonomy): Eukaryota > Metazoa > Arthropoda > Insecta > Diptera > Dolichopodidae > Condylostylus > Condylostylus longicornis. The sequence continues at coordinate 8,034,532 of NW_026577982.1, forward strand.
GTTAAGAGAAAGAAACATCTAAGCTTGAGAAAAAGAACGAATTGCTTTGGACCTTCGCTGGTGGGCATGTCGTTGTAGAATATTTCATCAAAAATGTGAGTCTTAAGAGAATGCTCTAGGTAAGACATTGGGCGCTTGGAGAACGGAGCAATAGGTTTTTTAAATCATCATCCTATAATTTACAATCTACAATCGATCATATTTAAAAACGATTAAGTTTACATTTTGATTGCTGAACTCAGCTTTGAAGTCAGGGATGCTAAATAGCTTAAGGAAAAATTTATGTAGAGGCAAATCCAATTCGCTAAAGTAATTGTACTGCACAAGAATTTAAAAACAGTTCCACTTTTTTAAATGCAAATTTAACTTGTTTTATAGATAAAATGGTATACGCATTAAAGTAGAAATCCATCGACACGGAGGACACGGAGCGTAGAAAACACGGAGTATTAAAAATATAAAATTGTCAGTTACTCTCTTACAAGAGGTCGACCATTGTATTAATCGAAGAGTAGAGTCATATAACTTTGCAAATTGTTGAGAGATTTGATATGAGATCCAGCGGACAATGGGAAGTATTGGAAATAACAGCATAATCTTTTCCAATTATTTTTTTTCTTTGTTAAAAACTGTACCCGAATGTTGCACATTTTTTTAACAAGGAAAAACCGAAACCAAAAAAAGCAAGAAAACAGAAATATTGCAGTAAATTATGAAGATACAAGACAGTAGTTACAAAAAAAAATAAGTAAAGAAAACATAATCAAAATTCTAAGATGACGCACGAGAACGTCCGAATCTCAAGTACATAATTTCACATCAAATATTGTACAAGAATGGAATCCATTATTATCTGCAGCCTATATAAATGTTTCTTTGTTGTTGTTGTTTACTGTTTAACATTAAAAACATAATTCTGAAAAATCTTTATTAAAAGTGGAAGCATACAAAATGAGCAAAGATTCTAGAAATCCTTTCGGGATTTTTTCAACTGTTGTTATTTTTTTTTAACAAGAGAGGCGTACCATAAGCAGAAACACAACAAGTTACAGAAAATAATAATAACAAAAAAAAAGAGTAGAATTCGATTTCATTTTTCGTTTTTAATGAGGGAAAATTTTTCTGTTACGTTAGTGGTTTTGTATAATGTAGAAAAACTAAGGAAATTCTTTTCATATCGCGAAATTATGTGAACAGAATTTTTAAATGTGATGCTGGTTGTGATTGTTTTTATTTTTTTTCGGATGTGATCTTTTGTTGTGTATAAATGCTGTTGTTTGGAAAGTTAAAATCATGCGGCTTTTTAGAAGAAAACGATAATAATCGAAGTTGATATGAAAGCATAATGAAGTTGGAGAGTAGAAGAAAGATCGACTCATCATTATTGGCTTTTTTGTACAAATATGAAATTTCTGAAGTGATTTTTTTTTATGGGTGCCCTTTTGATTTGTTTTTTTTTTTTCTAGTCGATTTTGATTGAATCCTTTGATTTTTTGATTCATTAAAAATATTATTTTTAATTGGATATCGTTGTAGTCCAATCAAATAACGTAGCAAATTAGCAAATGGATGAGAATTATTTCTGGTTTTCTTTCATTTACAAATTAAAAAAAAAAAACAGACGAACTGGAACAATTGGGATTCAATTAATTGAATCAAAAATGGTAAACATCATCATATTAATTGGAAATTTAATTATAGGATATTTAATTTTTTTTCTTGGAATTTTTTTTTGTATTTATCATAATTTTGTAAAGAGAGTATTTATGGTTGCATGAACTTTTTTAATTTTTATTAATTTGTAATTCAAAGTTGTAAATTTAATTTTATTGGTTTTCCAGAGATCAATTGCATGATTTATGTGTGATCATTTGGAAAACAAAATTTCCTTTAAGGCGAACTTGTTCTCTAAGCAAACTTTCAAATCTATTCAGAATTCGATTATTACGTTTTTAACCTTCTAAATTTTTCTTTAAGGTTGTCCCAACTTTAGTTTTGGAAATTAATAATAATAAAAAATTTTATTGTTCTTCTTTGATTTTTATCATAAGTGTCGCCAAAATCGCTGAGTCCATTTGCGACTACCCTCAGTGGCATTTTTAATTAAAATCCTGCGGCCTACAGAAACTTAGTATTGCTAATTTAAAACATTAAAATTACCATTTTGTAAAATTTCTGAGTTCGTTGTATTCATTATACCCAATTAAAGTTAAAGGTAATTGTTACAATTAACAACTTATTGTTATTAAAAATAATTTTTAAATGAAATTTTAGTATCACAAAATGTCGGGTGTACAATTGGTGTTCATGCATCCGTATATGCGCTTTTAAAGCTTAAATTGCAATTTTATTTCTTTTTTTTCACCTTTCTGCAATATTTTGTTGCTTTATTCTTTTGGGTTTTTAAAATGTGATTTTAAACGATTCGCGCTGGATTAAATTTCTAAAGAAAAAATTTTGAAAAAAAAAAATATTTTATATCACATTAATTTACAGTATTTTTTTTTTGTGTATTAGGCTATAAAAAGTTATTCACGTCCCCATGTCCTGTAATTTGATATCAGGAGCAGATATAAAATGTCACCAATTAAGAAAAAACGAACCTATTACTTTTATTCTTTTTTTTAAATATTTCTTAACCATTATCAGTGTTTTTAAATTTTCTTTTAAGTATTTTGAAATCTTTCAAATTTTACAATTTTAAAACTTAATATTAAAACAATTTTTTCATATAATATTGAGTGTCATGAGCTTTTAAATATGCCAACATGTTCTGTTCATATGCAGATTTTAAATTGTACAATCGGGGTGACGATGCACCTGAACTCGCGTAAAATGTTATATTGTATTTTTCTCCAGCCCTAGAGGCATTTTTCGGGTTATTCCAGACCTAGATAGTATCTCAATAGGCTGGCTCTGAAAAAGATGTGCTGACCTTACTACACCTTCTGGGATAGTATGTTGCTGTCGCTCGCAAGAGAAGGGAAATACATACTAGTGAACCTTGTTCTCACGACGGCGGAGTTGCGGTGCTCCGGGCCTTACGAGCTTACCGAGTTCACCAGGGCGGTAGCGGATGTCGAGCGGTCGCTATAGGTGTATGCACTGCACTTAGGGGGTGAGGTATCCTTATACGTGGTCACGGTGTCGCACTATTGAACCAGTTTTAAAAATTTACAAAATCTGCAAGCCTAGTCCACTACTCGTTTACCTGAATATTACTTGTTTCTATATACACGTAATATACTTATTTATATTAATAAACTGATTAAGAACCACTGGATCTAATAATATGAAAAGTAGAAAAATTCGTTACACCCCATATTCTCTCATATAATGATTATACCAATAAAGTTCACATTAGTTATACTTTTTTTAATGCAAATTTTGTAAAATAAAAATCTGTTGAATTTTAAAGTAACAAAGCGCGATATTTAAAATTTAATACGCTTAATTCTTATTTTTTTTTTTGTTTTTTGAATTCCATTAAAAGAAAATTTTACTAAATTTAGGAAACAATCGAATAATAAAAGATTAAAGGAAGGCAATGAATATTATAATGAAAGGAAGATGTATAAGAGAGGATGGAAGAAAGGCACAGTATAGGATTATCAAACAAATTTTTTATTATACTACTTCTTTGTATGTAAAAGCGATTTTCGTTGCTGAACAAATTAGATGATCACATAATATTTTGAATTCACATGGATTTTGGAAATTTTTATTCTGAATTTGTTTTTCTAAATCTTTATTTATCGCAATATTGAACTTCATGAAAATTAGTTTAGCACTTTGAAGTTATTTTTGTTGAATTTTATTTATAATATAAGAAAATTGTACTTAATATGGCATTGTAGTGGTAGAAACCGTCAATTCTGTAATATCCGTAGGAATGACTCCCTCAAAATGTAAAGTTAACCTAGTTGTTGAAATATTGAAAATTTACTAAAAAAACATTAGTTCTTGAATTCAGATTATTGAATAAGTTACGTGTGAATAAATTTAGTTATCGTATTTTGGACCAAGGAAGATGTCGTTGCCTGCGCTGCATTAGTTATAGATGTAAAATAAGTTCGTTTTATAGACCATCTATAGAACAATATTGTGTTAAATTATATCAACCTGAAATAAGAACTTCTCTTCATCCTTAATTCGTTATAAATTTTATTTCAACAAAAAATTCGGGAAATTTTATTAAAAAACTTATCAGCAACATTTGTTTATAAACACAGATATAGTGCAGTTTTCGCATCGCTATATACTGCATTTATGAAACGGCCTAATATAAATAAATCTAAAATATGAACGCAAAATTCAAGTGCTACTCATACTTTTAAATATAAGTATAAAATTGCTATCTTTTGACAGATTTTTTTTTTTTTTTTGAATTTACAGGTGCTGTCACGCCTTGCTATTATCACATTTACATATCACATTATCAATAATCTTAAAAATGAATGGTTAATTACAATAAATTTCAATAAAATATTTATGAAAAGCAAATATGTATGCATATGTAAAAAATATTCTTATCAACATCTTACGGCAATTTATATTAAATTAATTATTATACATGCTGCAGATATGCACAATAAAAAAGCAAAAAAAAAAAAACATTCCATAAATTTTTAATAGAAAGAGACTTTTTTTATTTTATCTTGAAATTAGATTTTAATTTTTCAGAATGATTTTATATACGGCATGCATATTAAATTGCATACTATAATTTTTAATCTAAATAGATTGCAAGTTCAATTTGCAATAATTTCATTGCACTGATCCAGATAAGTGTAAATATATTTTTTTCACTAATACTTTGTCTATATTATGCATTAAATCGTCTAATAAACGTTTTCACTATAAAAACTGAGCAATTAACACAAATTTTTTTCTAAGTGTTTTCTATTTTTCTTCATATACCTTTTGGTAAAAATGTATATATATAAATTAACTATAAACTTTTATTACATGCGGTAACTTTATCTTTGAATTAGATTCGATTCCTTATTAATGTTCATAGATAGGCTCCAAACTAGAGATGTGACTATTGAAAACTAATTTTTGCTAAATTGTTTTTTAGTGAGCGCCTTCTAAAACGCAGATTTAACACCAACTTTACTTATTTAGCAACAAAGTTGACAAAGTAATTGGCTTAATTATGGTAAAATTATTAATTAATTAGAATAGTTCGAAAAACAATAACAAACGGGGAACCAATAATATATCTCTAAATAAAATAGAAAGCAGTATAGTAATCCTTGCCTCGTAAATTGTCGCAGTCGCATTGTTGATTTTGTAATGGTATTTATAATTTTATAGTCAATTTTATTTGAGAGCGATTTTTACTTTAATTCAAACGAAAATTGTTTAAAAAGTATTCTATTTCTTAATAATTCAGCAATTATAACTCATAAGCTGAATTGTCTATTAATAACGTATTGTTGCAATTTTTAAATCAGACATTTTTTGTCTGCACTATGACACAGGAATTAATGTAGTAAAATAACTACTATAATATAAAGAATTACATTTCTATTTAAAAATTTTACGAAAAATTTACCAACTAATTGCGCATAATATTCACATTTTTATATATGCGTACATACCAGTTATATATATTTATGGCGTAGCTGTCATTATCAAATGCAACTTGATATTAATTATTTTATCTATTATGTTATTCGTACATAAATTTACAGACATACAAATGTGAATAAATGTAAAAGTTAAACATTTTTAATATTATCCGCATTAGTTTTGATAGTATTTCTTATATGGAATCCCCACATTCACAATTTGCAAAAAGAGAGAAAAAAAAATAAAAGGTAAAAATGTTAAGTTAATTTTTGTGTAGGAATCGGACCCGATCAATTATTGAATTGTCTGTAGTTTTTTTTCCCCCAATCATTTGCTTGTTTTTTTTTTTTGTTTGCTTTTATAAGGAAGAAAAATTCGTGCATTTTCAATTTTAATTGCAATTAAGAAAAATAAATTGTAAACGTTTTTGTTTGAAAGAAAAAAACATACGATACCTTTTTTTCTTTATGGTTTCAAAATTATTGAAAATAGCCAATAAAATGATTTCACCTCGGCCTGCCTATAGACTAAAGGAATTCAAAACAAAAACACACTACAATTTGATTTGAACAAAGATAAACACATTTTGTTTAAATATACGCAAAACTAGACCACAAATAGACAAAACCAATTTTAGATTAGTTTGTGTACACAATTTGAAAGTTTTTTTTAAGAGAAAATAAGTGGACCATCAATAAAAAAAAATCTAGTGGTACCTTATATGCAGTATTATACTGTAATTAAATCTCGTATAAATATTTATGATTAGGGTTAATAAATGCAGATTTTACCTTAATTTGAACTATTCAGCAATATAATTTTAATTGCTGAATAAGCGAAATTGATGTAAGCGCTTATCCTTAATAATTGCAACCCCAATCTAATTTTGTAAGCTTTAGTCTCTTATGAATTAAATTCTTATAGAATTGTAATTTTCGATTTGTTTGTAAATTTCAGTAGATTGCTGGAATGTAATATCAAAAAATTCTTAGAGTCGGGAAAATTTTCAAATGAGGAAATAATGTGAACTTGACTTAATTAGCAGACTCTTCAGTTGAAATTTTATTACTGAATACGTGTAGCTTACGTTAGATTAGGTCCTATTAAGTCTACATTTAATCAAATTTAAATTTGAATTATTCAGCAATTTGCACATGTCTTTCTAGATGTGTATAAATTAACTAAAACGAATTAAAATTGTATTGCTGAATTATATTGTTGGTCGGCGTTCAGAACTTTTACTTAATTTCCTTTTTAATACATCGAAGATATGGTCAATTTATAAAACCTAATAAAATAGTTGATAAAGTTTATTATAAAATATTGAAAAATTTTAGTTAGTATAAAAAAATGTTCAAAGATAGAGAGAGGGAGAGGAAAAAAACTTTAGGAGAAAAAAATTTCAGGAATGTTTTTAGTTGAATTCTCTTTGTTTTTGATTTGAAATTTTTACATCTTGTTCAGAAATTTCATATGTAATTGAGGTTATTTTTCTGAAATAAAATAAAGATTAATGATATCTCATTGAAATGTTTTGAATGTTATTCAAATTAATTCAATTTTTATAACTCTATTTTATGGTAATTAAAATTAGTCTAGCTCTATTTTTATTATTCTCCTCTATAATAGTTCAATTTCAATATCATGCAGTGTTCAACTTAGTATAAAATTATTCAAATTGGCATGATAGATAATTAAATTTTTCTTAAGATTTAAATTGATAAGTGTTTTTTTTTTTATTTAATTTAATTGAAATATGTATTTTGAATAGGTAAATTATTACATTTTATTGTAAAATAATTATTTGAGTATGCAAACATTTAAATGTTAAGTAATTTTGTATTTGTGCGGACCGAAGGATTTGCAAGAGGTTAAGATAATTGCTATTGATTATTTTTGGGCGATAATTTAGTGAAATTAATTATTCACCATTGTACAGATTTGCGGTTTTATTTTATTAAATTTGACGGATAGGATCTTGAAACAATTTTAAATGTAAATCAATTGGTACTATAAAAGTGCTCTAAAATTTGAGTTACAAATGTTATCATGAGCTGAATTGTATTTAGATACATTTAAATACATTTTCTAAAGCAGAAAGAATTGTCTTCATTATGTACCCATCGTATAAATGTTAATTTGTTGCGTTGCAACTAAGCTCTTGGACAATAAAATAACTGTAATACTGTATTTTTTTGCAATTCAGCTTAAAAGTATCATTTGCTGAATTGTGTAATGGTGCAATGTTATTGTAGTTTGTATGCCATGAAGTGTTACCTACTACTAAATTTAAATATTTTCTCTTACTAAAGATAATTTTCGCTAATAAATTAAAAAACTTCATTGTTCATACTGCTTTGAAGCTACTCTTTCCGTCATTTTTAGTGCACAAAAGGTCACCAAAACAACTTTTATATATTATTTATATAAATTTATTTTCTACGAATTATTTTACATAATAAAATTATTTTATTCTTTTTATGATACCAAAATTTTATTGACTAATAATTAACCTAAATTTGAAATATTATTAAAAAAATTACAAATAAAAGCAAAAAACTGATGAAAAAGAACCCAACCCTTAATAATTTGGGTTTATTTTTGTTTTTTACATTTTTTTGCATAAAAAAAAGCCATCTTTTAAACTAACTTCTTATAACAAAAAGGATCTCATTAATTAAGCAAACCATATATTAGAATTCTTTTAAACTCTTTCTTTTTTTTATCAACATAAACTTTTTCAAAATAAAATTGTTAAAGAAGGAATTCTTCTTTTGATATGGAACCAATCCTTAAAATTTTAACAAATGATTGCTTTCAGTAGAATTTAAGAAACGTGCTCAATAATTTAAAACCATGACTGTTTCGGCTGTCTAAATGCTTATAAAATTATTCATGAGCTGAAACTCTGTAGGCATTATAAAATTTTCAGCATAAATAGAGAAATTAAACGGAATTGAATAAATTTCTTCGGTATTTCTCCTTGCTAAAAATTGTTTCTAAAAATTTCGAAGACGCTTACATTGGGTTAATAGAACACTTACGGTTTAAAAGCCGTTTTCATTTGAAGTTTAAGGGAAATCAAAACCGCTTTTGAAGATTATTTTTTAGACTAAACTCTCGCTGATTCTCCCTTTTAACTTAAAAACTATCCTTGATATTAAAATATTGATATTATAAAATTCAGCTTGTAAATGCTAATTGCTGAATTGTGTATTAAATACGGCATTAATGAATTTTAAATGCAAAGACCTTATTTATTTCTTAGGTTGTGGAAATTTTTTTAATTAATTGCGGAAATGTAAAAATTGGTATTATTTCTGTCAATGTAAGCAATTTTGTCAGAATTAAATGTTCCCCTTTAGACACCTTTGATTCCATCAAAACTTGTTTTCATATTTTATAACGTGTGTTGTAAATATTGGAAAAATTATAGAACACAAAAACAAAAAACAATAATATTCCTGACACGCTATAGAGGAATAATATACACTCCCCATGAAAAGAATTAAAAAATCATTTTAATAACCGAAAATATTGGAAATTTGTAGATAAAATAAAAAAAAACAGTTTTTTGTACACTTTTTGGTTTTTTCCCTAAAAAATGATTTTTAATTTCACATATCTTCCTGGAATAAAATTATTGTTACAGACTATAATGTCCTTTATAATTTAGGGATCGATAACATTTCTATACATAATTTCAGAAATAATATAATGTGCTGTATATGTGCAGTCGCTTATAGGAAAATAATTTTGAATAAAAATTAATGAGAAGGATAGAGAAAATTACACCCCTATAAGTTATTAATGATTTTAAATTTATTGTCACTTATTGTATATGCATATATACATATATATTCGTAATTGATAATGGTAATAAAGGACAATGGTTTAACAGTTTGTGGACAATGCTTTAATAATAGTAGTAAAAGTAAATTTTGTGATTTATATCACTTACTGCATATTTTATAGTTTTGGAATGAGACTTTGAGAGACAATTATTATATAAGGGTCAATTCATACAGAAAGCAATAAAATTCAATTTAAAATTAAATAAATTCAAAAGGGGAAAAATTTTAGGAAAACTGATTTTCAATAGTGTATAGAATTAAACCATTGACAATAAATCATTGTTGACTTCAGTGCATTTGGATTATTTTGGTGATATTTTAATTTTGCTAATATGTAATTCCTTTAATATATCCGAGGAAAAAATTCCAACAATATGTGAATATTTTGCGTTCCTCTATGCAAAATTACTATGAAATAAACTAATTTTACGCCATATAAGGTATTATTACTCCAAAGTCCGGTTAGGATACAGTGATTTTGGATGCTAGTGTACCATTAGTATAGCGATTAGACTTGGATCGATAAAAATCTCGTCGTATGAATGTTGTGCAATGACATAACTCTTTCTTTCCCTTGTAACCATCTTGCATAATATGCATGTAAATAGCTACTCTCTAATGTTAGTATTGAAGTATTGAAATTTAATTTCAAATTTGGTATTTTTTTTAACTTAATTCCAAGGTAAAATATTCAACTTTAAATTAAAATAATAACCAATCATCTTGATTTTTCAGCTCATTAATATTAACAATAAAGAAAATAAAATTCGACAAATTTAGGGTTCTATAATACCTTACCATATACAAATTATGTTAATTTAATTGTATAGTTGTATTCAAGTGTATAATGCATAATGTTCCTAGAAATTTGCTTCTTATTAGTTGTGTTGTGGTCTTTGTTAAAAAACGAGAGGGAATTCAATGTATATGAATGCACTTATTATAACAATAAAAAATTTTAAATATAACAAATTGTTATACAAAATTTAGGATTAAAGTAATGAACATGTAAAAATTCCTGGAATTTAAATGTTGTTAAGGTATTGAAATTTATTTTAAAGAAAAACATATTATGTAAATTAATGACTAAGTTGTTGTGGTGATAATTTATAAATGAAGTAAAGACTTTAAAGAATTTTGTTGTCATTTTATTACTTATATAATTTAAAGGTCTTATTTTTTTATAAATAATAATTTGTAAATTCCTAAGCGTTTTATTTATGATAATTGCTTCATATCAATAAATCAAATATGTAATTGTTTTCTATATAACAAAATAGGGAAAACGAATGATAATTGTGAATATTAATGAAAATTAAATTCAAATGAAATTTTGTAATTCACGAGTGTTTGTTGTGATTCTTGAATTTTAATCAGTATAGTATGAAATTTTTGGAAAGCAATGTAGAATGCTTAAGTATGGCTCTCTTTAAAATTACACAAATTTTTCTCAATGCACCACAATTTATACCTAAACACACTTAAAACCTTGTTGAATATTTTCACCTCTAAAGCTATTCACTTCAATATTTTACTCGAAGTCAGGGCAGTATTCCATGTGTATTCCATATAGTTATCATGTCATCTTGCATGAGTAAATTTAAAAAAATTTCAAAATGCATAAATTGAATTTATTCAAAAAATTGTTATTAAATAAAGATTTAAACCATAAATTACAAATAATTTTTAAATGTTATTTTGCGATATGTTGAAAAAAATAATTTGTTATTCCCATATACTTTTCTTTATTTCAATATTTTCACCTTATATTTTAGTTCTATACATATTCATTCGTATTGTTTCAATTATATATATATTGCATTATATGTAGGTACTTTTGAAAGGATTACAAAAGAAAAATGAATTCTTAATAAATACTTTAATAAAACAAAGAAAAAAAAATTAAAGATTCAGAGACAACATTCACAAGATTTTTACGAATGCGTAGGAGTTTGAACATGTACCAACAATGTGCATAAAGATATGTTGCGTCTTAAACACATATATGAATAATAATAACAATAATTCCATCACTTTTAAATTGAAGATTTTCCTTCAAAAAGCCGCCATCTCATATTTTATCAGAATTCGTTAAAATACCCTGGGATTTTGAAAGTGTTTCACTTGAGAATGTTTTATTTTTGCTTCAATTTGCGTTGAAAAGAATGAAAATGAATAATAGGCGCTGAAGATTTACTTTATTAAGAAAAAAGAAATGACAACCTTAAAATCTAAAATATCATCTTACAAAAGTTGCTTTATTTATAAGTATATAACTTTCATTTGCAATTGAAAGTTGTACACGTGATTGATATAGTCGTTAAATTTCTGATATTCTGGGAAAATGACTTCCTTATCGGAAATATAATTTATTGTCGAAACTTAATATGCCACAGCTGTCAAATTTGACAATTATCATTTTATGTGTTAACCCGATGATTTTCTAATAAACATATAATTTTTAACAGAAACTCGCCAGAAATGTCAAATTTTACAGAATATTAGGGATCGTTTCAAATATCCCAGAATTAATCAAGCTCAATAATAAAGAAACCAAGTATTCTAAAATGATGCACTCTGTAATTCATACAATAATGTATGAACACAGGAAGAGACTGAATAAGGAACAAAAAACTAGTAAGAAAAATAAAACAAAAAAAAAATTATAAGCAAAACAACACCATTATGGGCTTCAATCTGAAAAATAATGAGAACTTTTACGCCTTATTAATCATTTTGACAGGTTTTTATTTTATTGTAATCTTATAAAAGTTAACGTACATATTCGCATATACATACATAATTACATACAAAAAAATAAGCATACAAATTCACACAATGTACACATGTCTGTACTTTTAAATTTTAAAATAATAAAACACTGCAATAATAAAGCGGTAAGAAGTTATCAAGTAAGGGGTGCTGAATATCCCTAGGGATTAAAATTATATTATTGTGCACCGAAAATTGTAAATTTTATTTGAACGTGAATTAAAAAAAACATTCAGAAAAATGAAAAAATGAAGAGAATACACGCGTAAGGTGCGATCATTTCCCGAAAAAAATTTTTTTAAGGTTTTTTAATGAAATCCAAAAGAGTTAAAAAATTTAGACGGGATTTTTTTTGATGAGAGAATTTTTTTTCTTTTATAGTGGTGAAATGTTAATTAAGAGTTTTTTTAGTTTTTGGTTTGTGGTTTATCTTTTGATTAAACTGAAACAGATGGAGAGATCACATTGGATTTTTCAATTTAAAACGGAAAATATCTCTTGAGGATTAAACTATAATGCACAATAGTTAACATTTGTTGTTTTCCTTTATTTTTCTTTTCTTATTAAAGCGTGGGTTGAACTTAAATTAACGAAAACAATACCTTATGATTAATTATTATTATTATTGGTTTGAGTTTTCGAAATTTTATTTTATATATTCTATTTTGTTACAGGTTTACATTAATTATTATACGGCAAGTCTGGCGAGGTACCGATTTAATTTAAAAAACTACATTTGCAATTTATTTACAAAAAAAAATGTAAGAATTTGATTTGTTCTTTTTTTTCCTACTTCACCTCTAGGAGGAGTATAGGGGCTGGTGTATCGCAAACCATTTTCAGTTTCGAGCGTCATTGCGGTTTTTACTGGTGCACCATTGGTCAGGTATGTTTGTTTATTCGTTATATTTTATTGTTATATAATAAATTCCAAATAATATTATACTCTAACTTCAAAATTGTAGTATTAGCAACAAGTAACAGCGCTAGTAAACAATTCAGCAATTGCAAATCATAAGCTGAATTGTGTATAAACATCATATTGTTGCATATTTTATTTTGGAACTAGAAAATTTAAAAGATATAGCATACCAGCAAAAAATTTCAATCTTGTTTTACTTCTGCTTATATATTTTGTGCATATTTACTAAATGATATGGCAGAAATTAACGTAATTTTTTGTAAAAGGGTAATTTTTAACATATTCTTTAATATCAAAAAATCCTACATATTCATTGAAGTTTTAAAAATTTCATTGGAATTTTAGAAGTATTCAATATTGTGGTTTTAATTAATTCAGAAAGAATGCTTACAAAAATACTTGTTGAACACGTTAATATTCCAAAAGATCTCATTTTTCCATTCAAAAAATTTAAGATTATGTGTTGGAAATTGAGAAAACTTAAAAAAACTCTACCTTTTTTTGTTTTTTTGCTCTTTGCCGACCACTATTAACACCATTTATTCATAATCAAATAAAAACCGTAACAAAAATTTAACACATTTCTTATCAACACCTTCAATTTTTTCAAAGAAGAAAAACCACTAAAACCGCAAAGGTGTTAAAAATGAAAAGAATTAAAAATGACAACAAAACAAAATAAAAAAAAAATAAATTTACTTTAAAAACATTTACAAAATCTAAAACTTAATAAAGTACTGAGGTTTCCAAAATGAAAATGAAAAAAAAAAAAAATGGTATAAAAGACAAATTTGGTAAAAGCCATAAAAAATGTATCAACTTTTTTTTTTTTAAATGAATTTTTAATCATTATGAAGATTGAAACTCAAGTGTGTAAAAAAAAAAATGCAACACACCTGAGTAAATGGGAAATTTTTCCTTTTTCAAAAGGTTTCCATTTTAATATTCATTACTTTTATATTTTTATCAGCATTCTTTAAAATCATTGGCACCACCACAATTTCAGGCTATTAAACGGACACCGTCTGTATTAAATGAGTGTATATTTTAAGTGTCGGAATGTTTTGATCATTTTAAATCCTATTAAATTAATAATTTTAGGAACTATAATAGTTTTAAAAGTGAGATACTTAAATTTTGCGGGTGAATATGAATGAAGAGTAAAAAGCAGTGGCAACAAATTCCATCCAATATTTTGTAATCAAAATTTTATTCGAAATTTTTCTAATGATTGAGCGACTTTAAAAATTTTTACGACAAAATTAATTTTTTTTTTTTTTGTTTTTAAACTTTCGATTTCGTTTTTCGAAAGTGGTCACATATGTGTGTATAAATCATAAGCTTATACTTTTAATACATACAAATGAATTCCAGCTACCTCTTTGAATATTCATTTTGAAAATGAAAAATAATGGTGACATTAAGTAGGTTCAATTTCACTTATAAATCATTTTTTTAATTTAAATTTTATAAAATTATGAAAAAAAAAAACAGTGAAAAAAATATTTATGACATTCCAATGGCACTCAAATAGCAGTAGTACAATGTTACTGTACAATTCAGCAATTAACAATTATAAGCTGAATTGTGTAGTAATACAGATACTGTTCGTATAATATTATATATAAGTCAGGATGGTTAGTTGAAAAAATAGCCAGAAAAAATGAATTAAAATCTGATGATTGAACACTCTGAATTAAAATCTTACATACCAGTCCGCCATATTTGATAACGTATAAGACAATAGATCTTCTATTCGACATTAATGTGAAAAACATAGTATTAAAAGTAATAAATGAAAAATTGTTTATATTAACGCAGAAGTCCCTGCAATAATTAAAGCGGTTATTCAATGTTATTATTAAAATCTTATAAGAGTACACAAAAATAAAAAAAAAACACTAAAATGTTAAACTACATCACAATTTTTTGCTCATATCTAATAGAATATTTACGAAAATTTTTAGCATTATTAAAGTAAATATATGTGCTATAAATTATTATTGACATTCATTCACATACTTTTTGTGGGAATGCCTTAGTATACATTCTTTCAAACATGTATGATGCGCGATTTGTTAATGATCAATGTTGTATCAACATTCCATTTTAAATATATATGTACATCCATTATTGTAATATTATCAATTATTTTACTCATATTTATATCTCATTTCAGTGAAGTGTGCCCATATTATGTTAGTATATATACTTATACTCTCCACAAAAAAGAAAAAATCAATATTTAATATTAAATATTTTCAATTTAATCGGTAAATTCCAAAGAGAAACGAAAGAAAATTTTGAACACATCTTAATAAAATATTTGATTATATACATAAATGTGTGACGCCCCAGACTTTTAGTAAAGATTTATTTTAAAATCGATTTAATTTTTTTTTTCATAATTTTTTTCTTAGTTTTTGTTTAATTTATTTTCTTATTTGGAACAAGTACACGCTGGTAAATATGTGGGAAAAAATTCAATTTTATTGATTATAGTATGTGTCTATATTGGTATATGCATTGAAATAAATAGAGATGTGTGTATTTTACATTTATTTCAGAATTTTATTAATTTTATCACATGTTCAATACCATATTTAAATTTATAGTTGAAATAAAATTATAATTGAGATACTAACAGTTTGTTTGATCATCTTGTTTCGAAAATATTATATACTTTAACTATTTATAAGGCATTAACAGTATTGTATTGTCACACTTGTTTTACAAGATGCAAAGATATTCGGAATTTTTAAATTATTTTTAAGTGAACTGCAGTATAAAATATTGATTTTATGTGTTTAGTATTAGATTATGAGTTTGAGCGAACATATCGCTTCGAACATGTTGTATTAGAAATTTTGTAACTTAGAGTTGTAAACATTCGCATTTCAAACCTAAAATATATTATGTGAGAATCATCTTATTTATTTTAATATGCAAAATTGTTTAATTTATTTTTCAGGTATTCACGTATAGGTTTTGCAATTTTGTGACTTACTTGAAATTCTTTTTGTGATTATATGCTAATATGTCACTCACACAAGAATCCATATTAAAATTTTAGCTAAATTAAAATTATTATTATAGCTTCCTTTTGAAAAATTTTTAAGAATCAATGTTATTAGTTTAAGTTCTGACGCATTTTTCAAAATTTTTTGGGATTTTTACCACTAACTTTAAATGCTAAAATTTTTACCATGAAACTTGTAAATGATATGACATATATTAAGAAAATACAGTGGTAATTACTTTTGTTCGATCCAAAACAAAATCACGTCAAATATTTAACATAAATTCAGTATCTTTAAACTATCTGGGTACAACTTAAAATAATTTACACATATTACATGTATTTATTTGCCTCACATATATCCTTTAATTTCTTCACACATATTTAACAATTTGTACAATCGCGTATGTTGGTAAATATGTAAAGAAATTAATTTATTTCAATTTATTGTTACATTATGTACTCATTTTTATGTACTCTTCATTACAATATTTTATATATGAAATTGACCTGACCTTTTAATTTTGTTAATGTAATGTTGACATGTAATATATATGCATGTAGATAATGTGTGACCTAAAGTTAAATTAAAAAAATAAGAATAAAATTAAATTAAATATTGGATAATAAATGTTAAATATATCATATCTTTATATGTATAAAACAAAGTACATGTAGGGAAAACCATTTAATAACCTTCACCAACCTAAAAAAAATTCAAACATTAAATAAATGTATGCTCATATACATACGAACATGTATAAGCAAACATGCATAAATATTTAATATTATTAAAAAAAAAAATTGTAAAATTATAATAAAAAATAAGAAGGAACCTACCGCACACAAGCCATATATAAAATCATATTAGATAGTTACTCTAAGCAATAATGCGACTTTATAATCTCATACAAGTATATAACCATGTATATATAATGTATGAACGTGTATGTTATCAAACAAAGACGAACACTCCTTTTTCAAAAAAAAAAAAAAGATTCACTCACTCGCTCAAATGCTTATTTCATTGTCCGTGTTTTGAATTTATTATTTCAATTAACATAATTCTCTCATTACCAGTGTTGACTTTCTTTTTCGAAATTTATTTTAATTTTTTTTTAAGTTTTTTTTGTTTTTACTGGAACTTTCCTTGTATATGGCAACTGTTATTACGGTATTAACTTTTCATTTTGCTTATTTTTTTTCTTTTTGCGGTTCTTAATTCTCAATTATTGCCATATTTTTTGTACTTAATTTTAATAATAAGTTTTGTAATCCTGTCATAATTTGTAGGGTTTTCCTAATAAAAACATGAAATAATTATGTATAGATTTAAATAATATTAAAAAAATATTTAAAATCCAACAACTTTTAGAGATTTTATGAGTATTTGTTATTTGAAGAGAGTTTATGAGAATAAAATTTAATGTTAATTTAAGGAAGGACAACAATAATGTTAATTTGTATGTTGAAGATAACAGAATAATTTATTCTTAAACAGAACGTTAGAGTAAAATATTTTAAGTAAATATGAGAATTAAATATGTAGGATTAAAGATTTTATATTTTAATAATGAAGAAATGATGAGATTATTAATGTATATACCAGGGGTGGCCAGACTTGGTCATGGTAAGAGCCAAAACTCAAAATCTTGAATTTTTTGCGAGCCACAATGATATAATTTATAAATTATGTAATATCTGGCTAAAAATGTTTTAGTCCTACAAATAAAAAAGAGGTAGAATTAAAGAAAAAAAATATGATATTTTTATACTTTACTGGTTGATGCATGTGGCTTGGTTTGTATTGCAAATTTCTGAAAATCTGGCTTATAATTTGTAATATAAAAACGTAGAGTATTCGGAAACTCAGAAAACTCAAATTTTGTAAAATGTGACGTTTAAGAATTTACCAATATATACAAATTATTTTTCCATACATTAAGTAAGCGGTGACAAAATTAAAAAGTGTGGGAAAAGCTATACTCTACTGCGTTTTTACTTTCAGTCAAATTTCTATAAAAAAAATTTTTTTGGGAATACTTTTTTTCGACTTGAGCTGCACTAAAAATATTTGTTAATTTTTTCTTCGAGAGCCGCATGAAATTGGTTGAAGAGCCACATGCGGCTCGCGAGCCGCAGTTTGGCCATGTTTGGTATATACGAATGTTTTTTAAGTTTGATTTGGAAAATCAAAATTTGAAGTTAGTGTCCTTTCTCGAGTACAAAATGACGGAGTAAAATATTTTTAATTCAATTACAAGTATAGTTTTTACAAATAATTGTGTAGTTTGAATAGAGAGTTTGATTGCAAAAAATTCATAATCTAAGATACCATAAGAAAAAAATTTTGAATTGAGTGAGGATCGGAAGAATTTGTTAAAATAACAGTATTACAATAAATGTATTTTACAGTTTGGACCAGACACGTTTGATAACAAAAAAAAAATTATTTCCGCTCAGAATACATAGCATATTTATAACTATTACAATTTAAAAGAGCAACAGCCAACCAAAATTTAAGTAAACGAAATGAAGTTGAGTCAAACCAATGGTTTGTAATAGGACACTTTTTCCTCCAGCAATTGAAAATAAAGCTTTCAAAAATAATCTACTACAATATTGAAATTACTTTCATTCATATATTAAAATATTTCAAAAATTGCATACATTTGGGATGAGGCAAAAAATATAAATATTGAAAGATGCTCGAATTCAAGAGCTAAATTTTTGAATTAAGAAAAATAATTACATTTTCTTCATTTATAGAAATTTAGAAAAGCTTGCAGCTTCGGAAATATAAAGTCTCGAAAATTCAAATTTTATAAATTTCGAAAGGCTAATTTAAAAGTGAGGCGGAGGTGGGAAAAAACTTTCTTCTTTTCTTTTTATTTATATATAAAGTTTGAGCTTTCTATCTTAAGGTAGAAGTGGTGTAGAGGGTTTGTAAATAGACACACTGATAGCTGGGCGGGCGGAAAGAGCGTACATTTTTTATTTTTTTTTTTCGTTCAAGTGCTAAAAAGGAAAAGATGAGGAAACAAAAATGATTATTGTTACCACATAAAACTAATCGGAACGAGTTTTTTTTTAATATAACATTGTTGTCTGTTAAATAAAAAAACACACTATACAAACAATTTAACTTTATCAACAAAAAATCTTGAAATGCTAATTACACTCTGCGTGTATGATCACTTGTAAAACAACAATAAAACTAAAATATTACAATAAGTGCAGTGACGTTAATTTAAAAGAGATAAAAAAAGGGAGAATGGTAATTTTAGTTCTCAAACATAAAAAAAAATTTTTCAAAAATAAATCTTTTTCGGAACAAAAGAAAAATAATAATAAATCCTTTTTTTCCTTTTTTGAAAATCAAACCCATTATTCAAGGCAATATTTATGTAGAAAGGGAGAGAGAGAGAGAGAGAGAGCGAAATAAAAGAGTTATTCGAGAACAAAAACTGATTTAAATAAAGATTTATTTATTTTAACTATTATTTTCCTTGTACAAGTTTTTAAAAGCCTTTTGTACAATACAGTAAACCACACAAGAAGAATTTGGGAAATTTTTGAAAATAAGAAAAATTAAAGAATAATAAAGATTCTTTTAAGAGTTTCACTGTTTACACAAAAAAAAAATACTCTTAAAAAATTGATTTTTTTTTTTTGAAAATGATCTTTTTTTATGGATTATTTATTGTTGTATTGCGTCGCCATTGATGTCATAAAAAAGGTGTAAAATGAACTTAAATTTTGTTTTTTGTTCCACTTCATGTTCATGTAAAAGAAATATTGTAATAAATGTTAAAATTTAAGGAAAACAAAGCTGAGGTTATGCAGGAAGATTTTATTTTATGTAAACAATCGGTCCTTTAATAGTGTATGATATATTCTTCATTTTAGTCAAAATAATAGCAATAAAAATATAAAGAACGATAAAAGGCATAATTCTATATTGACCAATTTTAAAATATCTTCAAATATTTAGAACGTAATTGAATTTCTAGCATCGTCATAAAATACTGCAACTAAAACTGTCAACTATAAGGAATAATTTGTTTTTTTTTTTAAAATGCTAGTTAATTTTTTTCCAGTGTAGCAAAACTGAAATGATATACTGAGAAAAATATAGTTCGAATTTTAAATTTTTTTTTTACCAAAAATTATTAGAGTGTCAAGATTGAGTTCCAGAGCTAAATAGAAATTAAATTTTCCAAGTTTACAGGTTTTCTTATTGTATTGCTAGAAAAATTATCAATATGTTGAAATTATCAAAATGTTGAAGCCTATGTCACAAGATTGCAATACTTTTTTTTTCTATAAAATTAATTGATTTTTTTTCTAAGTGTATAAAAATGTATATGAAATTTCGTAAAAAACTGCTTAGAGAGCGTGCAATGAGAGAATTTCAGAAGAAATTATCGAGCAAAAATCATTGGTACACCCTAGATTAGTGCAAAAACTAGTTTGGTTGACCTTGCAATAGTACAAAGAAAAATTTCAATATTGGTCCATTGAAAGTAGGAGAAGAGAAGACAAACTGATCAACTTAATATATATTTGGTAATTTGAATTAAGTATTTAATTCAACATTTGACCTAAATCTTTAATATATTATAAACGAGGTCGGAATTAAATGGTAAACCATAATATCCATATTATACTATTTTGTATTATCTTTTGAAAGGAAAAGAACAGAATTTAAATAAATTCGGGATTCAAAATAAATATTTTTTAAAATTATTTTTTTTTTTTTATAACATAAGATATGTAAATACAAGGACAAAGATTAAAAGACCTATTTTAAAGATTTATTGTCATTGGTTTTTTTTTAATTTTAAGATAACAATGCATTTTACTATGGTAGTTTTATAACTCCATGAGTTTTTCTTAAGTGCTTGAAACCACAAAATTAAAGATGATAGTATTAAAGTTAATAATTTCTTAATTTTAATATAGGTCCAGGCAGCTAAACTTAATTTCCTAAATAAAATTTACACAAGTTAACCTTGAACTAGTATATTGGGTAATTATTATTGTCGTTGGTTCGAATTCATTAACATGATCTTATTCAAAATTACTTATAATCTGGGTAAGACTTATATCAATTATAGAATTTGCTTGCTGTAAACTATAATAATTCAAATTAGTATAGCTGTATAGAAGGAGTAAAATGAAGAATGCTAATTGAGAATATCCACGCAATTTTTGCATAAATTTTAAAAACGGACAAAAATTTTATAGAGGACAAGAAGGAAAATTATTTTTACAACGGGTTACTTTAATTATCTCAATGTCGTTATTTTCTACATATGTGGGTGAGTTCCTTTAATTTTGTACTATTATAATTAGCATTTTAATTATAATAATTTCTTAAAAAATCTGATGTGGTCAGCACATAACCGACCGCATTGTGTATTGTCTAGTTAAATGAAAGTGTTACAGAATATTATAAAAATGTCTGTTAAATACTTCTTTCCAATTTTTACGACATTAGTAAGCTTATAGTTAAAATACTTAGAAAAATTTAAATTTGGCTCTTAGTAGAGTTTCGCTTTGTGCTACCCGAATTCCCTGAAATGCTCGCCAGTTTCGGTAACAACCAGAACTCAAATATCAAATTTCAAGAAATTCCATCAATTTGTTCTGTGGATATAGTGAAAAATGTAAAATCGGCCCGCAAATCAGTTCTCGAGCCCTGATCTTTCCAAAAAATTTATATGTTCATTGTTTTAATACGAGGAGTCCATATATTAAATTTCAATGAAATCGGTTGATTATTTCTCTTTATATACACAAAAATGTATATTTGGCCCGTAGTAAACGTCTAGTTGCCGATGCCTGATTTCTTCCAAAACATGCGAATTTTTGCGGACGGTCGAGCTGAGCTTATATATAAAATTTCAAGTAAATCGGTTGAATATTTTCTTCAAAATGTTCAAAAATGTAAAACAGGCCCGCTAAAAAGTGCAGCTCCCGAGGCCTGATATATACCAAAAGTTGATCGATTCGTGCCATTGTGGAAACAAACGTACATATAAAATTTCATCAAAATCGGTTCAGCCGAACTTGAGATACACGCGTGCACACACAGACCGACAGACCGACAGACCGACAGACCGACAGACGGACAGACCGACAGACCGACAGGTTGCTAAAAATAGTTTATTTACACTTCCCTACTATGGAGAAGTACGTTCCCACCGAAAACTCGATATGCAAAATTTGTTGCCATCACATAACCTACCTATTGTTTACACAATACGGTCGGTAAAAAGGTTTAGATTTACATAAACATAGGTTAGGGATAGTTAATCACAAGTTCAAATTCATTTACATAATATTTGATAATTCTAAAAGAAATATTTTTCGGCCAAATAAATTTTGTATACAATAGTATGAGATGACCTTGGAATCTACATAATACAAAGTTTTAAAAATGTTTTAAACACTTGGAATCCTGTAATTTGGAAGCTAGTTCTACAACACATATCAGATTACGAGGAGCCGATTACGATTAAGAAAATCGAAGAAAAAATTAGGTTTTATTCTAGATCCATTCCTCCATCATAATGTTCTTCAGTATGAAAAAATTAAACTTACCCCTGTTTTTAAGAGTTTTAGTGTAGCCTTTCAATGAAAAATATGTTGAACTTACCTGAAATGATACAAAATATAAAAATTAAAATTAGTATACAAAATAACGTTTAAAAAAATTTCTAATACATGCTAAATAAGCTCATATTGATCTAGATACAGATATGTGTATGTTATTACAGAAATATTAATGTTTAATAAAATTCAGTATGATTGTACATAAGTTATGCATAATATAAGTGTATATGTGCTAATTAAGTTTACTAAAATTGAAGCATCATTTATTCGAAGTTTTTGCTTAATTTATTAAACATGTGGCGTTTTGATTTGTATAACAAATAAGTATATAACAGTTGTATAACAGTTGTATAACAGTTTTGGAACAGATGTATAACAGTTGTGTAACAGATTGCACCAATTATTGTTATGGTAGATATTTACTAATTAATCAGGTATGCAAATTTTGAAATGATCTTTAATTTACTTTTATGCCACTAAATTGAAAGTTCATTAGAGTTATATGTACAAACAATTAAACCAATTACTCTTTAAATTATTAATGAAGTAATATAGGATTCAATTAATTTGTCTCTGAATACATACACAGAACAAAAACTTTATAATTAATTATATAAGTTTTGTTTTTTAAAGAATAATTGAGTCACAAATTAATACAGAACATTGAAAATGTTGTCTCTTTCAAACCCATTTTACTTCCGACCATAAAAATTATCATTTCTTTATTAAATATTTTCACTATTTCTTTATATTATTGTTTGACCTTAGGCTTATAATTTAAAATCTTAAAATTTTAATTCTAAAAGAACATGAAATTAAATTTTTTTCAACATAAATATTCTTAGTATAACATTCAACAAATATTCATAATTTATTTTTATTACGATGGCATTACAACGTTTTTGTTTAAGATTTTTTTCATCTGCGTTTTTTTTTGTTTTATTTTAATGTTGTTTAAGATTCTTTTCGTGAAATGTTCCACCTGACCCTATCCATTTGACAAAGCTGATTTAATTCATATTAAAGAATTTTTGTCTCATAGATTTTCCAATTCTTTTTCACATTTTGCTCTTTGATATTTGATTTTAAAAATATTATTAAAAGAATTTGTTACAACAAAATATAATAAATACCATTGACAGCTTGTAAAATATTATTATCATTATATAATGAAGGTGATTAAAATTTACAAGTTGTTTCATTTAAATCAAGCATAATTTAAAGAAATTTTCCCGATTTAATATAGTGTTTTTAATAGAAATTAGTGTATAAAATTCTAATTTCTTTGGTCTGAGTCTTGAATTTAAGGGCTCAAACAGACGTTCATTTTTTAGTTTGGCAATTGTTTGATTGCTTATTTGTTTTGCATAGGTTTTATTCATGCGTGCACAAATGCAACTGTTCGATCGCATGCAATTGAGCAATCAAACAGTTCGAGCTTTAAAAATGATTCCTAAGTTTTCGTCAAAAATAGAGTGTCTTTTCTAATATAATTGTCTAACAATTTATTACCTACAGAAACAGAAAATTTATTACGTACAGAAACATGTCAAAAACTTCAAATTCGATATTTGTAAAGAAAAACGGTTTATTCAATAATTTTAATCTATATCTCTAATTTTCAAAAGAACTTACAAAATATTTGTGTATTATCAAACATGTTCTTATTACAGTTTGTACAATACTAAGCTATCAAACAGAATTCAAACTTAGTATGATATTGTAGAAAAAATTTGGTATGATCTTAAACTCATTAAACTTAAAAGTGACATACAACAACTTTTGCATACAGAATAGTGAAATTTAAAATTTTTTCATCCCTTTCAAATTTTATAAATTTAAATGTGAACACATTGTCCAAACTTAACACGATTAAAATGAACTTAAAGACTGTGTAAAAACTTGTAATTACAACTGTTGAAAAGAATAAAGAATATTTTGATTTGTGGTCTAAGTTCGAAGAAGAAGAAACAATAATCTGACCTTTGGTTGAGTCCATGCGCTACTAAAAGATTAAAAACTAAAACGAAAAGCAAATAGAAATAGATTTTCTATTTTTCCAAAGCAAAAGCAAAAGCAGTAGAAGCAGCAGTAAAATTAATTTCTTTCATTTCATTTTGTTGACTATTATTCAAATCGGTTTTCAATTGTTGCGTTTATTTTTATTTTTCACAGAGCGTATCATATGAATTATATACTTAGTATGTGTATATGTTCTAACATATGTGAAGAAGCTGACAATTTTTAATATTTCTGTAATTATTTTAATATTCTTAACAAAATAACAATTTTTGTTTAGTTTTCAAACTGAAAAAACATAAAGAATTGTATGAGAGTTTGTGTATGTTTAAAAGTATAACATTATTAATAAATCAAATTTTCGGATCTTCAAAGGTAAGTAAATATGTAGTAGTGAATCATGTTATTCAAATAATATGTTTGATAATTGGTAATTATATCGGAATTAATCGGAAAATATATCGGAAAGAATTTGAGAAATGGTGCTCTAAGTAAAAAATTGTGGTTTTCTAGCAAAATTTTCTACATTGTAATTTAAGAATTCCTTAAAATTTCTCTCATTTATTAATGACACTCTGATTCTTTTAACGATTACGGTTTTCTCGAATTGAGTGAGTCTTTTATTTTGTTTACCACATAAAAGGAGGAGTATTTTCTTATTGAGCGAAGGCCATTTTAAAAGTTCAAGTACAAAGTTTTCAATATTTTTTGCTCTCATTCTCTTTTTTTAACGTAAACACACGCATCTATTTAAAATTTTTTGTTTTAAATTTTCAAAGAGAATTTCAAATGATATGCAATTTATAATGGCAATAGCAAACCAAGCCATTCCATATTTTTCAAAAAAAAATATTCATAATTTAAAAATATTTAAAACTTATTAAAAAGTACGTTTGGTGTGTTTTTGTTTTCTATTCGAATTTATTTTAGGTACAATTTGTGGTACAATGTAAAAATCTTAAGTTCAATAACACGAAGTTTTTACTATTTTCTTTTTCGCTTCTAGAGTCTAGTGTTTTATTATGTTAATATTTAACCTTTTAATATTTAACTCGTATGCTCAAGAGGCTAAAGCATAAGAAAAATGAAACAAGAATTTTGTGCAGTCTGCGTGTGCCTTTTTTAATGTTTTTGTTTTTCAAGTGTCCCTTTTTACGTACAGCATATTAGAAGTGCTACTTACAATATAAAATAAAAAATATAGAGAATTTTTTCATCTTTTCTAGTGGATTACCTACTTGATTCCATCTCTTGACTTTGAATTTTTTTTTTTTTTTGTAAAATTCATATAAAATGTTGATTTAAATGGTCTACTAAATTATGATTCATTTATGGGACTATGTATTAAAATTTTGAAGTTTTTATTCATTTTTTAAATGTGTATTTTGGGGTGTCTAATTAAAAATTGAAATTGAAATTACAATTATGAAAATGAAGATTTTTTTTATTGATTTTTCTTGAGATGTAGTTTTAGATTAGGGTAAAGGCAATTTTAAATTGAAATTTTAAATGAATTTATTGGCTAAAGTTCTTGTCATTTAATTTTAGGTTTTTTGATCTTTATTTTTGGATATTCAGTACTTTCCATGACATTTACCAGATAGTAGATTTTCGTGATTAGGTTATTCCGTGGCAATCAGTCCAATTCAACCATAATGTCAAATTGTTTAATCCAGCAATATTTGGATTTAGCAGTCTTAGATGACCTGTGGAATTTATTTCATAAGTAAAGTTGTTTCAAGGAAAAATATAACAGAATGAGATTTTCAATAACGAAGAATAAATATTTTCCATTTAAAATTGACATGCAAAAATTCAGGAAATGACAACCAAAAAATCTAAAATGTTAGAATTATCTATGAAAAATTAATTTTTCTAAAATTTATTTTAAAAGAGCATAAGCAAGGAGCATTTTGAAATCACAACTATGTTCCATGTATTTAATTAAAGCTATTAATAGTAATTAACCCGTTTTATCCCAGCATATTTAACTTTTGCCTTTTGAGCAGATTTTTGGAGCACTTTTCTTCAGTGAAATCTCAAAATAATTAGTAATATAGTACACTAAAACAATTCAGAGAATAATTGCAATAATATTGATATATAGAGGGTTAATAAAAAACTTGCTAAAAAATAAAGTCTTAAAACTAACGTTATCGTCCATTTTCCCTTATATTTTTTATTTAAAAATAAAGTGCCATTATAATTATGCTATAAATAAAAGTTTATTTTATTGCAAAGAAGAATGTTATTTTTTCAAAAGCCTTTACATAAAATTATTTATTATTTATTCATGATGAATATTATTAGTGTTTTCCTTACATTCTCAAACATAACATATACACATATTCTAATAAAAACCAGTTAATATAGTATAGATTTGGACGCTAGTCTATTATTTTGTAATAAAAATGAAAATTTCATTATTCTAGCCATTCATACGTAGAACTGGAAGCAATTTGAATATTATAATTTTTTATTTTATTAACATTAGTGCAATTAATCAATAGGTGATGTCTTATAAAAAATTGATATGTACATAATTTGAAAAATTTAAATTAATATAAAAAATAAAAATATAGATGGCGCTAAACCTATAACATTTTATGCACGGCATAAGACTTTTATTTTTGAATTAAATACACTGAAAGACAAAAAATAAATTGCTTTTTGTATACTTGATATAAATGATTATTAAAAATAATTTTTATTTATGTAAGTAGTGTAAAATATTTTATTTTAGTGTAAAATATTATATTTTATTTACAAATATCGTCCATCTGGCACAAACTTGTCAATTTGGCAATTTCTTCTTTACGCTAGTCTGCAGTTAGACTTTTATTTGAAGAATTAATATTTTGATATTATTATAATTTGGTTTAACCAAAGAGTTCGGACTTTGATTTTTACAATTTCGAATAATATCTCGATTTGTTTGGAATTCTATTTGTCATTTATATACGAATTTAATACGAGACTCCAGCAGATTCGGCAGATACTCATTCAGTAGATTCTCAATTGTCTTGCTCCCAAGCAAGATTTTTGGGGACACTGTGGTTGCGCTTCTTTATTTTATATTTAAAAATTACATTTAAAAATTTGACATTCTGTTAATGAATAAAATTAAATTAAAAAAAATAATCAATTCGTATTATTGCCAAACTGTTATTAAATTTTTTTCAAAAGCATTGATTCTAACACAAAAATAAATGACCATAAAAATTTAAAATTTAAAAAAAATGCATAAAAATAAATTAATTACCAATTAACTAATTATTCGCACTCTTATATATGCATAGTATGGAAATGTATATATGTATGTTTTAAAGTGTGCGTATGCTAAATTGTCAATATTCATAAAAAGTACGTTAAGCAAATAGACACGATGATCGGCTTAAAATAATCAACTTTAGTATCGGAAAAATTTTAATTAGTCTGTTGAAATTCTACATTCACATACATACACACTATGAATAAATAAATGAATGAATGGCGTCGATTGATAGTGTCTACTTTTCCACATTATCAACTTTCAATAATTAAATTGCATGTATTTGCATTTTTTATAAATATACCTATTCATACTTATAATGTGTATGTGTACACGACGAAATTGCATATGGTGCGTGCCTTAAATCAATGTCTAACAACAAAAAAAAAATTATTAAGATGGTATATGAAGACCATATCGAATGCCAATTAAATAAAATGACATTAATCACCTTTTGAAATATAAATTAAAAATGGTTTGCAATTAATGAAAATTTTGAAATCAATAGAAAAATTTTAATTGATTTCTTTTAATTTTAAAAAAAAAATTTACTTTGAAGTAATTTTTTTTGGAAAAAGATTATCTTTAAGGTTTTTTTAATCGCAACTCGGAATATTTAATTGAAATTAACAAGTTTCGTGTTTCAAATTAAATTTTGGAATGCGAATTATTGCGGTACAGTGTTTTTATTTTGTCATACAACGCATGCACGTCTAATTCCCTTACGTCATAATTTGTGAATGCAAGTGTAATGCATACGTGTTGTGAATGTCTTCATTTAACATTTATATCAAATTTCTAATAAAAATTAGGTGTTAAAAAAATTTTTAATAAATTTTTCAAGAGTTTGGTTTTGAAACCACACGTTCGCTTGATGATACCTACTACAAGTAATTATTTTGATAGATGTTGAATGATTTGAATGAGTCTGTTAGTGTAAAATTTGCTTTCCCAAAACCCACGTCAAATAAAATTTTACAGATGATTTTACAATTCACAAGATTTAGATATGCAATTAAAAGTACCTATTAATTAGGAAATTAATCAACCATATGAATGCATATTTTTAGGAGTACCCAGACTTACTCATCCATGTTATTAATAAGAAAAATATTTTGTGGTTAGAACATTAATTATTAACTATACATTCATAAGGCTTAATAGTCATAAAATTTAAATTATATTTGAAATGTGATTAAATGAACAATGCAATTATATTTTCCATTATTATTAAAATTTTAAAATTGCTGAATTCATTTTTATAAAAATTTTTCAATGATAATTCAAATTCATGAGTAAATCATTAAACCTTAAATAGATAAATTTGATTATTACAAAAAATTTCACAGTATAACAATTAAACTGTTAAGCTATATTTAAAATATCTTAACAAATACGATGCTTAATTGAATATGACATTGATTTGTAAAATTTTCCAAGTTAACAAGTCCTTGAAATATCTTAACTTTTCATCGATTATCGAATATGCGTGAATATTTAAATTCATTGAAATTTTCATATTTTTGTTATATAACATTTCATTTTATATCATATTTGCATATTATAATTGAAAAAAAATTTATTATTTAATAATAACTATTATAGCACAATAATTTTTAATTGATATATGACATTAAAGTATAGAATTATGAATAGAATAAGAAAAAATAAACATAAATTGTTTTGACAAGAGTCACGATTTTATGATTATGTGATAATCATGTTTCTTATTATAGAAATTATAAAAGTAAAATATTAAATTTGAATTGAGTTTTATTATTACATATTGAAGTCATTTGTGAAATTAGAAAAATGCTGTTTTTTAGTCGACGTCCATAAAAAGTTGTTTAATTTTATTGAAAAAACACACTATTGAGCTTATTTATCAATATTAAAAATCTGTAAAAAGTTTCCTTGACATCGTAGTAAGAGTAATACTGTTTTACGACACAATTCAGCAATTGGTATATATAAGCTGAATTGCATTTTAATGCATTATTGTTGAAATTCTGCTGCCAGGGTTTTTATAAAGCAAAATTTTGCAATTAAAATATGTAAAAATCTTGTAATTTTATATGCAAAATGAAATAATTAAACGAATACAAGAATATTAACTTCGAAATTCGAATAATATCACATTTTTAAAACAATTCATCTGATGAGTTATACTTGCTGAATTGTATAAATAAACAAATTTATTATAAATTTGAGGTCAGCGTTAATTTTCACAGCTTGCTTACAAAATATAATGCTTTTTTTCCCATTCTGCTTTTTAATTTTGATTGTACTTTTAATTAAATTGCATTTTTCAGCTCATTCAACTATTTTGAACTTTGTTTGAAGATCATTTTAATGAATTATAAATGAAATATTGCTATTATAATTTTTTTTGTCAAGATTGGTAAAGAAAAACAGCGACATTGCACGAAATTTTGTAATTTAATTTTGTATACTATCATTATCATAAAACGGATTACAAAGTATAATGTAAGCTAAGAGATTTTCATTCTAGTCTAAGAGACTGATAAAGAAAAAACCGGATGAAATTTAAACCTTCCTTATATTTTCTTCTATTATTTTAATCTTTATTGTTTTTATTGATGTTTTTTAAGTATTTCTTTGTCTTATATTTCAACTTTTTATTTTAACAATTATTACTCTTTTTCAAATACTTGTGCATTTAATTCAACAACACATATGCATATAAGCTTATGGTTCTTCTTAAATTCAATCAAATATCAATTCTGTTATCAAAAATTCTTTTATATAGACAAAAATACTTTGATGGATCAGCTAATTTAAATTTTAATTCCGAATATAAAAAATAACAAACACCAATTGCAACAAACTATTATTATAAACATAACACATGATATTGATGAACATGAAAAGATGATTATGATGATTATGATGATGAGGAAAAGAAGAGTCTTTAAAGTGTATATATGTTTTTTTTTTTATAATAATGTCCCACATAAATTTTAAGTGATTCTCTGTCTCTTTTATTCCCTTAATGCTATATATAGGTTTAATAAGTATATGTTATTTGAGATATTTCTGTTGCTTTTAATATGTGAAAGATAACTTATGTATGTACACATTATGTTCGATGATAATGATGATGATTATTTATAGACGACGATTGAGTGAACCGCACCTATGTATCCTAACTATGTATATTTTAAACACGATTGTTTTACAACTGAAAACGTCATGTTATACCATCTTCAGCACTCTTTTTCATTGTCGTTCAATTTTAATTCTTCTTTCTTTTATACAAGGAAACCCTTTACTTTCGATTTAACTTTTAACTTTTTTTAAACGATTTATACAAAGTAAGAATAAAAAATCAGAAATCTTATGATACTATATAGAAAATACAATGGTTTTTGTGAGTCCCTTTTAATAAAACAATAAAAAGACAAAAATTAAAAGCATACGTTAATAAACTTAACTTGTATAAGAAAGAAGATCTTTTAAACTTTATGAAATCTTATCGAGCCTTTCCTTATATTTTTTGAGATAGAATAATAAAAATAAGTTTTTGTTAATGCTATTGAAATTTATATTTCGTGATATCAAATCTTTAAAAATATTAAATTAGAGTTTTTAATAATATTAAATTGCTGGCCATTCTTGGGCTGAAAATTCTAAATTTCGTTTAAAATTCATAAAATTACCATATTATTGAACTTAAGAACGTTTAGCAATTTATTTGCTCTTTTTTGTTCGATTCAAATTAATTTGGATAACGCATTTCCATTAATATTGTATTATTACACAATTCAGCAATTAACAATTATAAGCTGAATTGTAGATTCACCTCGTAAGCAACAGTTTTGTAAGTGATAATAAGAATACTTGAAAATTACAGTATAATGATATTATGCACATTTCAATTTTTCAGCTGTATCTGTTGATTCGTTAATTTAATAGTAAGAAGCTAAATATAATTCAGCAACTAATTTTTATAAGCTGAACTGTGTATTTTTAACGCAATTCTGGTGTGGGGAATATTGCTATTTGAAATTTGTTTCTAATTTTTTATTTCTAAATAAAATGAACAGTTTTTTTTTACCAGTTAATATTAGGCAAAATTTTCAAATTGCTATAACAAAATACTTTGGGACTATTGGCCCGCTACTTCCAAATATGTTTACCATTTCTATATATTTTTTGAACGTTGAATTAATTTTCTGTTTCTTATTATTTTTCAATTGTCTATATATTCAATGTTGCTAACAGAAACCTTCATTATGTCTGAATGGATTACCTTAACACTGTTGTGCATTTAAGTGGAGGTGTTAAATCAAAAAAATTCTATTTAAAATTATACAAGTGCGAGTATATGTTATTTTGGAATGAGAAAAAAGAAATAATATGAAATTATATTTAACTATATAAATGACATGTTCATGTTAATTTTCAAGTAAGAGAAGAAAAACTAAAAATTGAAAAATAAGAAAGAAAAAACTTCTTAAAATTAAAACGATGAGTAGAAGGCGGTATGGGAGGTGAAATGCAAACATATTATAACAATAAACAGAAACGGCACATACATTTTTAAATTTTCATATATGGGCCAGAGGGGGATAAAAAAAAAAAAAAACTAATGATAACTGAACTGAAACCAATTTTAATAAAAAAAAAAATAATTATATTGGTGGTGTATTTATGATTTTCTTGTAGAACGTTTCAATTGAAATGAATCAGTTACAAGTTTGAAGAGGGGAGAACCAAAATATAAAGCTAAAAAACATTTTTTATGCGGAGGTGGATATTAAAATTGTATGGTAAATAGCAATTATTTTTATTCTTTAGAAATTTATTATCATTTATAATGTTCTTGTCGTTATTTTGCGCTTTTTATTTTTTGTCTTTCTCCCCATATAAGAAAAATCTCTTTTCAACATAACCAATCAAAAATAATTATTTTTGATTGAAAGTTTTGTATTTTATTTGTACATATACATACGTTCGATTTCATTGTACCAATCAGTTAAATTATTTTAAAGGGAAAATCTCGAAAATTTTATGGGAATGAACACTGACAGTAAATTCAATTATAAAAGAGAACATATTTTGGTTCTCTTTTATAATGGAATAAGAAAACGACTCAATTTATGCAAGACGAACAACAATTTGTTTGAGGACGTCAGTTCAGGCGCCAGTTTGAACAATTGAAATTAGTTTCTTATAGAGCAAGAGGGGAAATCAAATTTAGGAAAAATTGACATGTTGAGATGTTGAAACATTCGAATTAGGAAGCTCATCTGAAATACTTTTATTATTATTATATTTTTTGTTTGAAGACGCCAGCTCAGGCGCCAGTTTGAACATTTGGACTTAGTTTTTTATATAGTAAGAAAAAAGGTAAAATTAAGAAAACGTTGTAATCACAAGGTAAAACATTGAAGTTTACTGATGATAGTTCAATTTTATTCAACTTAAAACTGCTCTTGGAAAATACATAAAAATGTAAAGCGGCTCTTAAATTTCGTAGTCCTCATTCAAAAAATTGTCAAAGAAATTAAATAAATTGCTTAACATTAATCGTTTCATGTTGGTTTTTGTGGCATCTATAATGTTTTCATGCTAGACTAATTAAATTCACAAATGTTAATTTCTTAATTTTTAATAAGATTCTATTCACGCTATGATCTAACAATTCTTTCGTTTATAAAAATTTTGACAAAATTGGTCTTTACTTTGAGTCTTTTATCATACACCAAAAATTTGTACAATAATCAATAAATAACCAAACAATTTGTAGCACTTATTTGAAACCAATCAATTAAAGAAGTCTTTCTTTAAAGAACAATTGACTTAATCAATAATAAGAAATCGAGTTGCACACAGTAGCTGAATCCATAAATATAAAAATAATTTAAAAGAAAAAATCCAAGTCATTGTTTAGACTTTTAATTTTATCATTTTTTTTCTAATTTCATTAATTTTCGTGCGGAAGAAAAAAGGTAGCTGTTGGTATTAAGGGTTCCCGAAAATCAGGAACCCTTAGGGTCAAAAGTATTGCAATCATCACAACAATCGATAATCAACAAATTTTCGTTTTTTTTTTTTAATTTTGCTGAATTTTCGCCCCTTTTTCATAAGAACATAATTGAGGTGGTATAAAATAATTTTCATTTCGTTTGTAACAACAGTTTTAATATGAAGAAAAAAATTTCTATCGTTATACTTATTAAATAATTCCGAACTGCCAGTCGGAAGCACGAAATATTGTTCGGAATTCTATGTAACTCATGAGGCTTTATTTAAAGTCAAGTTTTTTTCGAGTTGATGTCCGTGTCGGTTTCGAAGAGTGCCTTAAAGAATTAGATATTTTAATAGAATATTTCTGTCCGAGTAACGAGTTTTTAATTGAGTGAAACCTTCGCTATCATTTATTTGAAGATTAATATAACTGCGTTAATATTGATTAAAATTTGATGGTTTTCACTTGACGTTTCATCAAGTAATGCAGAAAATATAATTATACTGAAAATGTACTTAATATTAGACGAATAGTAAACACAATATTATTTGAAAAATTTGCGAGCTAATAGTCTGTAAAAGAAAGTTTGAGTCAAAGGGCTCAGTCCGACCAATAGATGAATGTGATTTTTCACTCCTTGCCTGCATGTACCTCACAGTTATCTTATAGCAATCGTTAAAGGAGTTGTTTCATTCATTTATTTTTTTTTTTTCAAAAATATATAGGAAAACCTCCACTATTAGAAAATTCTGTTGAAAAGATTTTTGATTTTAAATCAACAACAGATCAGAATAATAATAAAAATAAAAGCACAACAAAATCAAAAATTAAGAAAATAATTGAAGATCTTTGAATTTCAAAAGAATTGCTTTTAAGTAATAATGATACAGAGAAGATATACACGGAAAAAAAGGTTGAATGCTGCCAAAGGTATGAAGTAGAAAAATAAAAAAAAATTGCCAATAAAATTTTAAGAAAGGTATAAGAAAAAAATTACTTCTTAGGTTTGTTGCTCAAATTATTATTATTTTTTTTTTCATCATCTTCATTATTATTTTGCGCTCATTTTCCATTTATGATGAACCTTTAAAGATTTTGTTGATGAACTTTTGATAATAATAATTTTTTTTTGTTAGTTTCTTTCTTTTTCTTTGAATATCTTTTATAAGAAAAATAACAATAGAATTTTATTGAGTGAATTGAAAACAATAATGCACAGCACAATAATAATAGACGCAGAAGTCTAATAAACCGAAAAAAAAAAACTCTTCAACAATAGAATTTTTGTTTTTTTTTTTGATAGCTACTCTAGGATATTAAAATTGAATGTATACAATCAAGCTACTTGTGGTAACTATTAAAAGATAAAAGTTACTGTGTACAATGAAAATATTTTTAATGATTTATTGTGAATTACAAATATTGAAGGTTAATAATAATTCATTTTTCATCATATACTTCTTATACAAAGTGAGTATTTTTAGTTGTTTTTTCTCTTCTTAATAGATTATTAAATTCATAATATTTTTTTTATGATCCTATAAAAGTGATTTTAGTGAATTTTTGTCGTGAGAAATTAAATTAAATTTATATTGCAACAATAATTTGAAATTTATGGAGAATGAAGAGGATAATGATTTAATTTTGTAAATTATTGTTGAGGACAAACCAATTCTTTTATCCATTTGGATTTTAAAGCCAAATTTGAATTAAATATTTATCTTAATTAAAAATTTTGTGAAGAAATCTCGATAACGAAGAAAAATGTACAATAGAATTGATAATTAAAATTGTGTTAATTTATTCTCACGAAAAATTGATGATGGAATGACCTAAAAACAATGGAAAATAATAGGGGGACAGTATTGTTATTCGGCTTGCTTTTACAAGTTATTACGGGTACATTAAACTTGATTATCCTGAAAAGCATTTTTTCCTACAGCATAGGAAAAATGAAAGGCAGAGTGAATTTGATAAAGCTCATAAAAATGTATTTCTAGCCAATCATTACTGAAATTAAATTTCACTTAAATGATTAATTATGGTTTTCTTGCTTGCAACAAATTCAATTCCAATGAAAAATTAATTTATTTTATTCTTGAAATTTAATGGTTTAACGATAATTAATTAATTACTCACCAGAGCACATCCCTTAAAATCCCGCTCTTGTTTAAAAAATGAGTAAAATTTGTATTAGTATAAATGTGATAATTTTAATTTTATATACTAAAAGTAATACTACAAAACAGTCCATAACATCACTTCATCACATCCAGTCCATAAACATTATTTTTCCACCCTTCACCATTATTACCGACCGTATTGTGTAAACAATAGGTAGGTTATGTGATGGCAACAAATTTTGCATATCGAGTTTTCGGTGGAAACGTACTTCTCCATAGTAGGGAAGTGTAAATAAACTATTTTTAGCAACCTGTCGGTCTGTCGGTCTGTCGGTCTGTCGGTCTGTCGGTCTGTCGGTCTGTCCGTCTGTCGGTCTGTGTGTGCACGCGTGTATCTCAAGTTCGGCTGAACCGATTTTGATGAAATTTTATATGTAAGTTTATTTCCACCATGGCACGGATCGATCAACTTTTGGTATATATCAGGCCTCGGGAACTGCACTTTTTAGCGGGCCTGTTTTGCATTTTTGAGCATATTGAAGAACATATTCAACCGATTTACTTGAAATTTCATATATAAGTTTTGCTCTACCGGCGATGAAACTTCCTAGCTTTTGGAAGAAATCAGGCGTCAGCAACTGGACGTTTACTACGGGCCAAATATACATTTTTGTGTATATAAAGAGAAATAATCAACCGATTTCATTGAAATTTAATACAGAAATTCCTCGTATGAAAACTATGAACATATAAATTTTTTGGAAAGATCAGGGCTCGAAAACTGATTTGCGGGCCGATTTTACATTTTTCACCATTTTGAAGAAAATATTCAACCGATTTACTTGAAATTTCATATATGAGCTTTATTTGACCGTCCGTGAAAATTCCTAGCTTTTGGAACAAATCAGGTATCGGCAACTGGACGTTTACTACGGGCCAAATATACATTTTTGTGTATATAAAGAGAAATAATCAACCGATTTCATTGAAATTTAATATTTGAGCTCCTCGTATTAAAACAATGAACATGTAAATTTTTTGGAAAGATCAGGCATCGGCAACTAGACGTTTACTACGGGCCAAACATAAACTTTTGTGTATATAAAGAGAAATAATTAACCGATTTCATTGAAATTTAATATTTGAATTGCTTGTATTAAAACAATGAACATGTAAATTTTTTTGGAAAGATCAGGGCTCGAAAACTGATCTGCGGGCCGATTTTACATTTTTCACCATATCTACGGAACGAATTGATGGAGTTTCTTGAAATTTGATATTTGTGTTCTGGTTGTTACCGAAACTAACTGGCGAGCATTTCAGGGAATTCGGGTAGCACAAAGCGAAACTCTACTAAGAGCCAAATTTACATTTTTCTAGGTATGCTAACTATAAGCTTACTAATGTCCTAAAAATTGGAAAGAAGTATTTAACAGACATTTTTATAATATTCTGTAACACTTTCACTTAACTAGACAATACACATTGCGGTCGGTTATGTGCTGACCACATCAGATTTTTTTTATTTTGACACATTATTTTAGAATTATTGTGAATGTTTTATAATCTCCACATATAACGGAATATATGAAACCGAATACAAAATAAAATTAAAATGTCAAAAAAAAACAAAAAATCAAAAAAAAAATTAATTAAACTAATTAATTTCAGTTCAGTTTTTGATTTTATATAGAGCGTCTCTATATATAAAATTTGAAAACTGCAATTAAAAATTTTAGTTTTCTCTCCTGGCCGACTCCCCCTTTATTTTCTATAAAAAGCGTATATAATCAAAAAGCGTTCTACATTTCGGTCACATTAATGAAAATGCATTTCGAGTATAGCACACGCATATCAAACACATACTTATATCATACATGAACAAATCATACAAATTGGAATGAAAACTTCATAAAAATGTCATAAATCTGTAAAAATAAAGAGAGAAAAACAAGAAAATTCAATAAAAATAAAATGAAAAAAAAAACTTTGTCTCTTTCTTTTATTTTCACGAAAAAAAAAAAACAAAATTAATTTTCCAAGTTCAGTCAAAGTTTTGTATTTGTATGATTAATTTATTATTTTTGTTGCTTTGTTCGTATATGTTTATAACTTTATCTCCCACACATCTATTGTTTCATTAGTGTAAAGGTTACAATATCGTCTATAGAACCATATCTATACTAAATGATTTAATAAACATGAAAATGTTTTTAGTAAAAAGAAAAAATATTTAAGTGGAACAGAAATAAAAATATGGTCACAATATGCAATTTGATTGCATGTAATTCGGTGTTGTATAGCTAGTTCGAATATGTTTGAAAACAAAAAATTTTTTATAAAAAATTCTTAGTTCTTAAATTTTCAAATTTTTTATTTTATTTCTAAAATTACTTAAATTTTTTTTTTTTTATTTTTAATACAGTCAAAACAGAAAAAAAAAATGATGCAGGCAACTCAAGATAACATAAAAAATAAATATAAAAATGCGTTCTGCTCTAAATAATTCACAAATGCATCTATACAATATATTGTTTGATACCATTATACATACTTATGTATGTACTATGTGTGTGTGTATTAAACTATTTGTATGAAACATATGAGAAGAATTCTATGATATAATCAAAATATTTTTAAGAATAATGGAAAAATAATGTTGTATATAAAAAAAAAATAAAATGTTTATGTATGGACAGTTGTGTATGGTGAGATTGTGGTGAGATAATATGGTGTATAATAAGTTATGTGTAGTTTACATAGAGAGTTATTAGTGATCGGAATTATTGTTACTTTATAATTGGAGCTAGTTGTTGTACAAAATACTATTCTACTTATAATGATAACTGATTGTAAGACTTGCAAAAAATCTAAAGTCTTGCAGTTCTCAAAAATTTGAAATTGCAGTTTTTTTAGTATGGCGATTTGAAAATTTCGGAATAGGGTATTGAATATGTTGCGTGCATCATTTTCTGTTGTCCTAATTATAATACATTTAGAATGTTTTAAAACTTCTTATTATTATTCTTAAAATACAGCACGACGAGGTTAGTTTTGAAGCGGTAATATAAGATTTTGTTGTTTCGTTCTTTACGATAAGAAGTTTGAATTTAGATTTCTTTACAATTTTGTCTCTTATAATTTTGCTTAGAGCAGTTGCTTGCAATCACTTTGTCTCCTTTTCTCATAGGTTTGCTCCATTTAGTGAGTAATTTTGTCAAAGTTGTTATTTAATACAGTTACTAACACTAATATTTCTAATCTACTAGGCAGCAATTCATATTAATGTGGCACGAGCATCTTTATATAAGAAAAATCATTTTGTTTTACGTGCTTTTATGATTTTTACTATTATTTTTTTTGAAGTATGTAATTTTTTAATTTTTTTTTTTTGTGAGAAAAAAAAAATGCGTACCACAAAACTTTTTAGATTATTAATGTTTTGTGTTAGAGATTAAAACGCATAAAACAAGAATAAAATAAACACCCACAGAATTTTTTGAGGGGGACACATGATCATGAATAATAATAAATAAAAACAAAACACAAAAAAAAAATATATAAAAAAATTATAAAAATTACAAAAGATAAAATGAAATCTTGGCACATTTTGATGACCATAGAGAAAATATTTAGAACACGCTTCTCTATTGTCATTTTATGCTGCTGCTAGTAAACTAAGGAATGGGTTGGAATGGTATTTTTTTGGTTTTTTTTTTGGAAATTTTTTACGGACTGATTACATTCTTTTGGTTTCTTAAATATTCTTTACTTCATCTGGTTTCATATGCATATACAATTGAATTGAACCGAATTCAGCATTGTATTGTCCAACTATTATGAAACTAAGAGAGATTAAAAGTCTTTTCATATAATATTTTCCCGTATTTATGAAAATTTCTTTCCTTGTTATAAGTAGTGCCTCTTATACATCTAGTGTGCAGTGCCGTATTCTATTGAGCCTAACAAGTTTCGGTTTATGAAAGGGACCGGAAAATGAAAATTTGTTTCAAAAATAAATTTTTATTAAAATTACCTAATTAGGTTAAATAGTTGTTGATCCGTTAATAGTCACTTAGTGAGTAAAAATATAAAAATTGCCTTCCAAGCAAAATAGACAAAGCTATATGATATATATTCAATGTAACCTCAAATACTATAGGAAATATTTAATAATTTATTCAGCATTCAAAGGCACTATTTGACTGGCTCCAAGTTCTTTAAAACAAGCGTTTTTAAGTGATTGCCGCTTGTTCTATATGACACACAATTTCCCATTATAGTTTATAGAAGCACCCGCCCGACAGATAAAATCCAGCTCTGATAACATGAATAAGGTAGGGCTATTTTTCGCTTTAAAAATTTTTTTTTAAAGATTATATGCTTCTTACAAATAAGTTATTGGTAATTAGAGATTTACAACATTTTGAAGAGAAAAATAGTTTTATTTTTCAAGAAAATACAAAATCGCTGCCATTGTTACTGCTTTTTTTCTATAGTATGGTTTTTAACTGACATTTTTTTTTTATGAGTATTGTTATTATTATTGTAAATAACTACTTTGTTTTGTCCATTTATTATACTTATGTAGGCAGAATTTTCTTCTGAATTTCTCTAATTTTATTTTTTAGAAGAAAAAAAAAAAGACAAAATATTTAAGTAGGATTTTTATATTTCATTTTTATAATGCATTCATCTGTGAATAGAAATTAGGTGTTTAAAATTTTCCATTTTTTTCTTTTTCAAATATTTTTTAAGAAATAAAAAAATTTCATTTTATGTACTTAAATTATGTACCTTATAATGGCCGGGTGTATATGTAAAGATATGGTAAGAATAAAATTTTCTAATCATATGAAGTTAAATGAGGTTAAATTGTTAATAACAAAACGTTTAGATAAAGTGAGAATTTCTTATTAAAATTACCTTTATATTATTTTATGCAGGTATTCAATTTCTAAAGAAAATTTTTGTGAAAATTCATAAAACATGATTTATGAATTATTTTCAAAATTATATGAGATTTTTATATCAGGTATTTTTTAATAATTCTATGGTTATTTAGCTGTAAAATTATTTAATTATGAGTTGTGTCAGAAAATTGTTTAAGGGAAACTTATTTAAGATGAAGTAAAATTCATGTTATACAACTTTAAAATTATACCATAAAATTAAATATGAGAAAAAAATTTAATAATTAATAAATCATTCTATTATCAAAGAATTTTAAATAATGATGGAAAAGTCACTGGATTTCTGTTAATATCTCACGCATCCTTGAAATTATTGCAATATGCGCAACGTGGCACAATTTAATAAGAAAGTAATGTTATGAATGAAATACTCGAAATTTTGAAATTCTATTAATAGTCAGAAAGAATCCAAGATTTTGTTAATTACAATTGCTTCTGTTTAATTTTTAATTGTTTTAAATTTAAAATACCTTAGGAATTCAGCAAGTTAAAAGGACAACATGCAACGCGAATTGAAAAATTTTTCAATTTTTTGCAACCCTCATCAAACAATACACCAAACCATATTCAACTACTCGTAATCCAAGGTATACCAAATAATTTTCTTTAAAATTAATATTATAAGTAATTTATATTATAGAAATTTTAAATTTATTATATTTTGGTGCATTGGAGTACAAATTACCTTTGGAGCATGTATAAAATATTTTACAGAATTAAATTGAAAATCCATTATTAGATTAAATGAAAATTATTCAGGCAATACTTATTAATTCCTTGGTCTAAAGCTTGGATAGAGTATAACAAGACCATTTTTATCTAAAATTGAAAAAATTCTATAGTCTTCTTCAAATGTATATCTTACATTTATGTATATATATAATGAGCTCAATATATATATGCGTAAGATATATATTATGTATATATATCTTACGCATATATATATTGAGCTCATTAAGATGTCATTCCTTACTTTGTTCAAAAACTAATTATATCCTGGTATTGTTTAGTCAAATTATTCTGAATTAAATAAATCGTTAATGATCCTTAAAATTCTCTGATCTAGAACTTAATCTAAATATGAAAAATTAATCAGTCGTCATTGCGTCATATATAATACAATAAAAATTATTGAAATTTCGAAAATAATATTTAGCCAAAACACCAAATCTGTTCTATTGTATAAAAATAGTATAGACATTATAAATGTAAATAAATATGTACTACTTATGTAAGTATGCGTGTATCGATATTAGAAAATTTTCTTAACCTTCAAAATATTTTTATACATATATAGTATATATAGTAAAGACATAACCTCACCAAGAGATCATTTATTACGTTATATTTTTCTACCATTATTTTTAAACTCCAAATTTAGAACATTCTATAAAATATTTCCTCCTCGTTTCTCACCATTTTAAGTATATTCACATATTTTTCCATATACATATGTATATTTAAAAACGAAACTAAAATTAAAAATTTTTTAAAGTTATAATTCCAAAAACAGCCATAAAACAAAAAAAATCAAGTAAATAAATGAATAAATAAATAAATATAATAAATTATGAGACAAATTACAACCAACAAACCATGTAAACTTCTCACGTCATAATAAATTTTCTTTGAAAATTTTTAAAAATATGCACGTAAATGCGTCATCATGCATACACGTACACACATAGATTATAATATACGGTATTTTTGCTACGGTAGAGTATAATCTGGTAACGCATCAAATATTTTCTCTTTTTTTTTTTTTAAATATTCTTCGCTCTTTAAGCATCAATTCTATTCTCACTTAATCATCAAAACAACTTAAAATATATAGGTAATGAAATGTCAAAATATGAAAATAAAATGTCACAACAGAAAAATGAAAATTTTTCATCCCGAATTGTGATAAACAACCAAACATATGCAATAAAATTAAATAATTTTCCAATTTACTTTATTTGTTGTTGTTTTGCGTTTTTCATAAGCATTTCTCGCTCGCGTCATTTAATTTAATACGAACGAAGAAAAAACAAATGTCACAGTTTTTCTGTCGTGTTTTTTTTTATTTATTATTTTGCTATATAAAATTGTAACATTATGATTACTAGATATGTCAAAATCTATAAATACCGTATGAAAATAATTTTACAAGCATTTCATTTAAAATTCACGCTACAAACGTATACGCTTAATATATGGAATAAGTAGTGAGTGAATTTATGACGGCAGAAGATACTTAAAAGCGACAAAGTTTTTCAATTTTCTCTCTGTTTTTCATTTTTGTTTTTGTTTATCTTCATTGTTCTTAATTGTTTTTTATTTTGTTTTTTTCTTTTTTTTATTTTAAGTTAAATAATGACAAACCACATAAACTCTTTATATCATCATCATCAAGATTATCATGCAAATCATCACTATCATCAATGTTAAATGCAATTTTTTTATTTTTTTTTTACATACAAACACACATTATATACTTAAATACTTAACACTTATTTATAGTTTAACTGTGGAGTTAAGTTAATAACAATAAACTGGAAAAATATGTAAAGAAAAAAAGACAACAAGTTGCTGGTGTCATTTTGCCTTTGGGTTAATCATTTCGTTAAAAATTCAAAGACTTT
This sequence comes from Condylostylus longicornis, assembly GCF_029603195.1. Lineage (NCBI taxonomy): Eukaryota > Metazoa > Arthropoda > Insecta > Diptera > Dolichopodidae > Condylostylus > Condylostylus longicornis. The sequence continues at coordinate 8,078,302 of NW_026577982.1, forward strand.
GCCTTTGTGGAAAAAAACAATATGAATTAAATTAAATTCAAATTTTTTGATTTAAGAATATGCAAACTCCTAAAAGTATGCAAAAATATTTTTAATCGTCATACGCACGCATATGCTAGAATATCATTTTTTATTAGGATCCTTAGTGTTATTGGACAATTATTAAACCATTTATATTCAGCAAATTACAGCCAAGCTAAATTCAGTTGGCAAAATCTTCAGTTTCTTTAGAATAAAGAAAAATTTATGATTTTGATTACATATTATAACAGAGTTACATAGCCACAATATCAAATTGGCAAGCTTAGTAACGACATTTGATTTATTTAGGAATTTTCAAGTGTATTACTGAAATAAGTCAAGTTTCCTTTAAATTTATACATTTTGGCAGTCATCCATAGCTTTTATTATAGCGATCGCCCTTAAGTAAGTGTAATGCGTGTGTGCTTATTTTTTCTGCCCATTTTAATATTCTCTGCATAAACGTATAAAAACATACATAAGTACACATTTTATTAACAATTGAAATAAGCACATACAGATAAGTATCAAAGATAATACATCACCATCATCATCCACACAATAACATCATCATCACATTATCATAATCAACATTATCATCATCGGCATCATTATCATTAAATTTTATTTTAAAATGGTATATATTAGAAATTCCATAGATACTTATGAGCATGAAAAAGATATAGAAAGAAAAAAAATAAAACATATTAACAAACATGAGTACATTTTGTTCACCTTAACTCATCACTGTCATTATTGTCATCATTATTTATATAAATGTAAAAAATATGTACACACATGCATGTATATGCCATCGTATAATGTATATTAAATTATTTAATTTTTGTTATTATAATTGGCTACATCATAACAATAGGAACAAAAACAAACGCGTTTACATACATAATTTTGTTTAGGAACACAAAGTGAAGAAGAATAAGTTCTATAAACTCTTTGAGCCATGATAAACTAATTTGACCGAAATTATGAATACACATAAAATGTTAAGTGCATTTAAATAAAATTTTAGTGAATATTTAAGCTCATATGTATAGAAATATGTGACCTATGTGTATGTATGAATTGTAAGTAAAATGAATATTTTGTGTTAAATAAAGAATAAAGGTGAGAAGTAACAAGAAGGCAGGAGGAGAATGAGTTTAGTCGAGGACAACGGGAATCAGTTATAATAAATGAAATTATCAGCATATTAATATGAATACGGTTATGTATTTTGAGAAATTATAAAATTTTTGAACAGTTGTGTAGTGTACTACTTCGGATAGCCAGCAAATTTACTACCTGGATAATGTTCCATTTATTTGTATAGAACTCCTAACTAAACACACTGTGTATATGTACTAGTACGAGGAGTAACTTGATAAGAGTAATTACGCACGATTGCTCCGGTATATAGCTTAAATATGGGAAAACTAACCTCAAATAATCGATATTGAAATGTTTATGTGCCATTTGGAAAATGTTTACTGTTGCAACAATCTTTCTTTTCATTTCTTTTGAACTCTTACAAATATGCCATACACACTACTCTTCATGCGTAAATTTGGAAATATTCTGAATGAAGTGGTAAATTTATAATAATCTTTAAAAATTACAAGCACAAACACATCATTATTACTTTTAATGTCTTATATAATAATGCAGAAAAGTACGTTATGGGACAAGGTTACTAGAGTGCTGTTTAATAAATGAATGAGAGCACATTATTATTAATTCTTTTTTACTTTGTTATAAACTTGATTTTATAACATAGGTTATTGTATATAGTTACATATACTTACAGCTTTGTCTCATATACATTATTGTGTATATTGTGCTTGGTTTAGACCTAATATAGAATGACAAAAAATAAAAACTTGAAAAAAATTTCAAACTTTTTGTCATTTTTTTTTCAAAATGCGGTCATAATAATCATCATAACTCTAGTTATATAATTATTTAGTTTACAAATATAGAGAAGTTACAATTAGTAATATGGGAACTTATATGTAAAACTTGTAATGTTATTAATCGGTTAAAAACAACAACAATAACAGGAACCACCAAAAATAGTCATAAATTTTTGTTTATTTTTTTTCTTTTTTGACTTTTTCCATATTTTATGACAGTGTTGAAATTTCAAAATTAGTTTAGGTTGGGGGTGAGGTTCTTTTTTTTTTTGGTGTATTTTGTTTTCCTTCTTCTTCGTCTATATAAAATTTTCTATTATGTGGTGAAAATATAATTAATACGGCCCTCAAATTATGACGAAAAAAAGAAACCAAAATTGAAAGACAAAAAAAATATTAATTATAAATGTGACAAAAAAAAAGAACTTTTTTAGGAGGTCTGGTATTTTTTTTTGATGTACTTACACCATATTCCATATTAATTAGCTTTGAGATTTACAATTGTGAATTATTGTTCTCAAACTACGTGTGTCTATGTATGAGTATTGAATCGAGTCTCGGTAATGTGAACCTAAAAACTCATATTTTTTTTTGTTCCTTTTCACTCCTAAGAGGACATCATAGATAATCATGCCCCAGTTTCATTGCGTCATAGAGTTTTTAACTAGGTCATCTAGCCTGCCATAATCGAAAGATGTCGAATCTCTTTCATCAAAATTAGATTATTTCTAGATTTTGATTTAAGCACTTTAGAATAAATTTACACAATGACACTTTAATAATTCTTATTATAAAACTGTCAAATAATAAAAGCAGTAAAATTCTGGTTATATTTATTTGAACTCGACTGTAATATTCAAACAACTGTCATTCATTTATTTTTTTGTTTTTTCTAAGGGAATTTTCATTAAAAAAACTCATTTTTTTGAATTAAAAATAGGGACCAAAATTAAAAATATATGCCTACATATGTTGTATTAGAATTTAACAATTTTTGATATTTTCATTTTCTCGATTTGATTTTATAGAGCCGCTCGTCTTACAAAATTACGATGTTGTAATTAATCAATTTTCCTTTTTTTTTTCTTTATTATACAAAGAAATTAATTTAGATGGGCGTTCATTTTTTTAAGCAACTCATATAATAAAAATAAGCAATTAATTAAGATTTCTTTAACTTATTTTTGGTAATTTTGTATTATTTCATATATGAAAAGAAAAAATTTAAATAATTAAGTAATTAATTATTTTAATTGAAATGTTTAATAAAAAAGAAATGAATTTGAAATTGGAATGACACTGAGTTTAAAAATGAGATCAAAGAAAATTTTGTAATATGCATAAATTTTTTGGGTGAATGCTGTAAGCAATTACAAAATATAAGCTGAAAATGGTGTAATTTTTGTAATACTTGAAAAAAATTATAAGATGTAGTTGTATGACAACCATAATATAATAAAATTTTATTATACTAGAGAAATTTCGGTCCAACTGCAAGATTTTTATAACTGCCGAATTTATAGGTGTGTCAAATTAGACATAATGAACAAAATATGAGAGCGGGAGAAGTTCTCATGTTTTAAAATTTGATTGCTATTGTCTTCCATCTAAATTCAATGGGATGTGAGTTGAAAACAATATAACTTTATTTTCGAAGCAAAATTAAGGAAGTTCCCTCACAATATTAAATTGTTCTTTAAAATATTTTTAAATATACTTAGTACTCAAAAAGCAAATTTCATTCGTTTGCTGTGTATAAAAAATTGTGAATGCTGAAACATTGTGAATTGTAAAATAGAAAGTTTTAGTTTTCAATAATAAAATTATGATTTCATTTTCATTTTTATTAAGCTCTCCTCAATTAAAATAATTTTATATACTGAACCTAAAAACCAGAAAATTTTTAATTTCCAATTTCAAAATTTTATTCGTGATTTTAAAATTTGTTTTCATATTCTGTAGCACAACACAATCAAACGCCTCTTAATTCAACCTCTTCATTTCTGTATGCATAAAATTCATGTATAAGATAAGAATGAATTTTTTTTTTATTCTCTTTTTATATAGAAATATTTTACTCCTTTCATTAGATATGCTAAGGGTTAGAAAAGGTGTCAAACGCTGTTGGCAATTTTCCAATGAAATTGAAATCAATCGACAAAAAATATCAACAAGACAACAAAAAAAAAACAAAAATTACTCTGTAACGAATTATTGGATTCGTTACAATCATGTTTTCACAACCTACAGGAAATAATATAGGAAAAAAACAAGAAATATGTTTAAATATGATATCAAACTGATTTTCATATCTGGGATAATGTGATAGATACCCCGGAGGAGTTATTAAAATCCAAGGGATACAATGTTTAAAGAAGAAATACTTATGCAAAACTAGTTTATGTGCATATCAAAAGTCAAAGAAAAAAAATTATAAAAATAAGGAGCGACACCTATTGTATAGTTCACTTAAGTACTTTATTTTTTTTCGTTCTGTGCTGAATCAGGTTAAGGCTTTTAAAGTAAACAAAAGAATTAAAAGAATTTTTTGAAGATCAAATTGCAAATATTGTCGCGTTTGTTTTTCTTTTCTTTTACTTAATTTCTTCTCTTTTATTTGTTCGCTGAGACCACAATATCAAATAAAGTAAAATTTTTATACATAAAAAATATTATGAAAATATTTTGTTTATTACAAATCAGCAATTTCATATAAATTGAATTTAAGGATGCCAGACTGTCAAATTTTAGTGGTCAAATCCCAAAAGCAGCAAAATAATCTTTATTCAGTTTAGTTAAACTGTTTTCCACGACAAAATTTTATTCTTCATTGTAAAGTTTTAGATACTCTTTTTTATGAGATCAGAGAAAGCGAGAATGAAAGACCAAAAAAGAGATATGAAATGAAGAGAAAGACGTCATATTTTATCTTTAATATCGTAGATTGCTTAATTTGAATAAAGTCTTTATTTAATTAAAATTTTATTCTCGAAAGCGAGTCTCATTGTAAACTTTTGGCGATGATGTTGGTGAGTTTGTTGCGTAACACATACGACATACTTAACCTTCAATTCTAAAAAATAAACGGTTTACGAGAAACAATTAATCACTCGTTTTTTAAAATTTAATTGAATATAAAACTAAAATTTTTAATACATTTCAAATTTTGATATGCTCATTTGAATGCATTTGGTAACCTTAGAACTAATAAATTCAAGAATTTCTAAAGTATTAAAGAAAAGGCGAAGGAATTTTTTCTCTATTTGTTTTTGGAAATTAACTTTTCATATATAGATTTGCATTTTACGCTTACGAGGCGTTGTTTCTTTTATACGTTCTTTTAATACTGTCTTATTTTTCCTATGTCTCGTCATTACACTCGTGCTCGGTTTTCTCATTAAAAACAAAACATGTTTACGTTGGAAGTTGATTATAAGAATTATACAGAAAAATATTAATAAAAATAAATTTTTTAATAAAAAAAAAAATTTATAGTTGTTTTTAAATTAAATTTTACTTATATAGCCTTAAATAATTATCACAAAATTGAAGTTCAAATTCATTCATAAAAGGAATTCGATGGAATTTTGAGGAATAAATTATATCGAGTCAAAAATTGGAAGAAAATCATTTAAAAACCACATTTATGCCTTATAATTTATTGGCACAGATGCAAGAATCATAAAAAAAACGCAAAAATTGTTTGTATAATAAATTAATATTAAAATAACTTACATACAAACACACAAATTTATAATGAATTGCATTCCAAAACCATGACATTTATTTGACAGGAAGAAGTCATACACAAAAAAAAATGGAAAAACAAATATGTATGGTGTAAAAATAATAAACAAATAATGATGAATTTAAAATTAATATTTGCACGAGCACACAATATTCTCATAAATAAACATTATAACTGTGTGCGTATAGAAGAAACTGTGCAGGATTGCAAATTTAGCAACCTGAAAATTTTTTTTTATATTTAATAAATGTGGCAGATATAACATGATTCTACATGCATGTTTGTAATTTATGAATACATAATGTTGGTAAATATAATTTTTTTTATCTTTTAAAATGTTAAATATTTGCAAAATATGAATTTTTTATTTATTTTCTTAGAATTTCTATTGCGCATTCATTGTACCCCTGCAAAAAATTAATTAAAAGTATTGCAAGTATACAATGCAAATGTGTAGCATGGAAGTTGAAATTTTAAAATAATATTAGTGACAACTTAGGTATGTATGAGTTATTTGACATAAGATCTATTTCATTGACTGTACTATATTATTAATGATTTGTTACAAGTAGATTAGATTAACCACTGGAATTAAAAAATCACACTGATATCGCATTTCAATAAGAAATATTTAATGAATAAGAATTAAAAAAGAAATACAGGTATTGTTCTTCAAATGAGACACAAAGTTGAGGAATGTTATAGGTACTATGGGTAATAGAATTCATATGTAACAAAAGTGTTTAGTGAATTAAGATAGTGAATCTATTTAATTTAAAAAAATTCCTATTTAAATGTCATTTTTGGTAAACAATGTTGGATAATTACAATAATCAATTTTCAATAATGAAAATTTACTTTCAGTAATCTCGCGCCACGACTCAGGTCGTCGTCTGTGACAAGTTGTTTTCACGTATAAATTGAGGGCTACGAACCGAACAGTTTGGTGAATTGATCGTCATTTAATAGTTGACCAAAAAGGATTTAGCGGAACTGGGATATTTCTTTTGGGGTTTTTTAAAATCAAATAATCCATTAGATGATAATCCAAAAATTGAGTTCTAAGGAGATTATTTAAGTGATACCCTATTCCTCACAATATTGTGTTGAGAGCATTTCAAACTAAAATAAATTCATTTAATATTTTATTTTAAAAACAAATTCAGATACTCTTGAAAATTTAGATACTCTAATTGAAAAACTTTTCACTTAATCACCTTAACCAGCAAATCATTTCTGTTCCGGGCTATATTTTATAAATCCAGTTACAAATACACTAATTTTTTTCCAAATACTCAAGTAAGTACTGCTCATATTTTAAAATATATATTACAATTTTAATATTATTGTAATTAAATAAATTTAAATGAAATTCAATAGCATTGGTCAGCGATTATCATGTAATGATCGCAGTCTGCAATGTATGGCAGACAATTTCTTTTATTATCAATATTTTCAACGCAAGTATGTAAATTATAAAATTAAAAAATATTTATCATAAAATATAAAAATAAAATAAACAAATTTATGATTATTTCAATTTTAATTAATAAATCCCCAATCTTTAAAATATTCTCAATACAAAAAGTTTTCCTATATACAGTTATACTTTAATTATTTAATTAATCCCAATTGGTCGCTTTAATTAAAAGAAAAATCTACTTAATATTCATTCGGTTTTGTTTATTCATTCATTTATAATCGATTTTTATAATCGACAGCATTGCATACAATAAGGAAGGTATTGTGATAGTACAAAATTTAACATGTTGAGTTTTCAATGAAAATGTATTTTTAATAGTAGAGAAGCGTAAATAAATTATTTTTGGTGTGATGTGGTATTTTGATTTGCTGATCTGTTATTGTGTGCCGATTTTGATGGAAATTTTAATCCAGTTTATTATAATTTACTTTACCAAAGTTTTCGGCCTTTGGGTATATCGAGTTTTAGTAATTGGACCTTTACGATTTTAAATTTTCAATAATTTTTAAGAAGCAACTAAGAGTTTTTAGGACAAATCAAGTGCTAGCAATTGAACAGACCAAATGATTTCCCTTGGCAATATTCATAATCCGATCGATTATGAGCTAATCACACCAAAATGTAAAATATACGTTTATTTGATTATATTTGTAATTTCGATTAAAATTTTAATCGATTTAATTGCTTACATAAATTATTTTAACAACTATGCATGCTTTAAATTCAATATTTTCGAGTTAATATTCGCCGCTTTGATCAGAAATGTTAAAAAAAACTCATATTATTAAAGAAAAAAAATTGTTAAATTAAAAAATACTACCTAAGCGCATAAATTGATAAAAATGTTTTAAATAAGTATGTCAAAACAAAAATCGATTTTACAAGATAAAATTAACAACATTTTGTTCATTTTGATTTTTCCTTCGGATTCCAAATAATTGATAACAATCAATCGATTTTTATATTTTTTATTTTATTATTTTTATTTATTTAAGTAAATTTTTTGTTTTCCTCATTAACATCGATCGATTTTTATCTTCATATCCGTACATAGTTTATTAGTCCCTCAAATTAAATGTTAAACTGATTAGAATCAAGGATTGTCTAGATTAAAAATTGAATCAAATTTTTGTATTGAGTTAAAAGAAATTATTTGTATGTCCGTCACAAGTCAGATTTTTATTTATGGGGTTACTTTAAAAATTAAAACATTCGCACAATTGTTTGAAAGGAAAAATTTTTAAATCGATTTTTAAAAAAATATTAAAGAGAAAAGTATTAATTTAAAATTGATCCTTTAAGTAAATGACAGATGTCAATAATTGATATAATCTATTGAAATCCTGTAAACATTCTTTATATGTACAAAAATGTATCAGCAATAAAATAACTACAACGTATTCATACATAGTTCTAATTGAGAGAGGAAAATCGAATACTGGATTTTATACTTGCTTTTAAGAGAAGAGATCGTCATTTATTTTCTATGGTAAGGAGTAGAAGAAAAATGGAGAGAACACTATATGAATGCTCTTTTTGTAGAGTTTGCTCTTTTTGATTTTGAAAACATAATTTCTTCTAGTACTCATTAGTATCACATTATATGTACATCAATATAATTAAATGTTTTCCTTTCATGTATGCAAAAATGTTATCGTTATTACTTTAAAATTTGGAGAGAATTTTTTGCATTGGAGAGATTTTATGTACAAAAGTAACGTGTGTAGAAAAACTCGTATCGATTGATTACAGTAGGTGTTTCGTATTTAACAAGTACACAGTTAACACGTATGGTATTGCTTAAAAGAATTCCTTTTCTTATCTTAAATGTGCTCATTATTTTAGACTCAAATGAATTGGATGAAGGCAGGGTATCTTGAAATGTATAGTTCTTATTATTATTTTGTTGACAAATTTTAAATCAATCTTATATTCCATGAATTATTTTTACTCCAACTCATAACTAAATATTTTTTCTCAAATTTTCATTCACAATCAACATTCAAATAAGCTTATAAACCATTAAAATTATATACTCTCCATATACATCATGTAGCTATACATAAGTATAAGAAAAATTAAAAATATTTTATGCATAGTTTACTATGCCAATAACTTAAGAATTTAATATAGGTTTACCTTTTTTATAAGGTTTTTTCCATCTGGTTAATTCTATACTTCCAATACCACATGATCTGCCTCAAAAATGATGATGATCATTATCAGATCAAAAAAGAAAAAACCATAGGAACATAAAAATGCTTTGCATCTATGTTATGACGAGGTTGATTCAATAAATATTGTTGATCAAATGTTTTTGTTCAACTTCTCTAATTAGAATGGTTTTCACTCGACAGAGGCAAAGTATCTTTCTCAACTTCACATGCTGTAAGAAATTGTTTAGAGGGAGAATTGTCATCCCAACGAATTTTACATGTCGGTTTTAAAATTGAAACACCTTTCTTCTTATTGGAAAAGTACAAAACTATTTAATATTTTGAACGGAATATTTGCCGTTCCTACCGCCTCTTTACCTATCATCATCATTCCACCATTCTATGTATACTGTGTTTCCGATATCTCAAGCTCGACTAAATCGATTTTCGATTTCCAACAAAATTTATATCTGAGTTTATTTTGTGAACTTAACGATTGATCAATATTTGTGAAAAATGACATCCCGAAAACTGAATTTTTTATGAAAATCAGAACTGGGAAAGAAATGCAATTTTTTTGGAATCGAATTATTTGACTACGAGTATTACGATTTTTTCTAAATTTTAAAAATTATTCTTTAGTTAGATCTTGTTCACTTCAATAATATTATATTGACAATATAAAAATTATATAATAAAAATTCTTCGATCTGAAATCTAATCTCGTACATTGACAAATAGGGAAAAAGAGAAGAAATGGACACAGAGAAAAAATTTTTTTATAATGTTAACGAAAAAACAAAAAATATACTTAAGTGTATATTAATGGAAACCAGTTCAGAAAATGTTTTCGTGCTACAATACTTTTCTTGTGTATATAGATAGATAGAAATAGAAATAGATGCCTGCATCATTCACCTTGTTAAAATGTCAACTAAATTTGTATTATAATAAATATTATATAAAAGCTAAAATTGAATTGAATGTAGGTTTTTTTTTCTTTTCTAATAAAAAGGGAAAGATGAAGTTGATGTAATAAGATATTACCATTATTAGATATTCTCTTCTTTACACTATCATCAATTTCCCCTGTTTCCGCACTACTTCCATATTATAGTTGATTCTACTATAAATGTTTTATAAGCAAACAGTAAAGTTTTTGTATTTCGAATTCCGTTTTTATTGACATACCAAATTCTATCTATTTGTATTCTATCGTTTCTACTGTATTGTTATTTATACTGCAAAACTGAAAAGCTTGCAATTTGCTTTTATAGTGTCCTTAAATTGTGGTGATAATTCACTGCAATAACAAGCGATCAGTTATATCTGGCTATGAAAACACTTTTTAATAACTTTAAATATAGTCAAAGTACTAAGATGAAAAGGCAGAACAATTTAAGTTGAGATTCAATACAGCCGTCTTCTACCAAAATCTGTTTGAAAAAAAGGATTGAAACAGCATAATTGAAAAATATAATTGGTCTTATATAGAAATGTGGTCTTCAAGTCTTTATCATACAAATTCGACTGTAAACATGCAAAGAGCATGGGCTGACCGGTAAACGATCCTTGTAGAAGCTGTTATGATGAAAAGGAGGAGGAAATGGCGATCCACTTCATATGTTCATGTCCAGCGCTGACGAACTTCAGGCAATGGTTTCATGGATCTTACTTCTTTACATTTCTTAGAAGAGTTCGGGCTAGTTTTAATGAGGGGCGATAAAGCAGAGATCTGGTGGCACTACAGCGTGTCTATGTGGTCAACTTGAGGGGTCGCGTCAATCTAACTTAAGATAACCTAAGTTCGACTGTAAATATTTAAGTTTTCTATTCCTAAATACTACTATAATTTCTATCATAATCATCATTATTTTCATCAATATTCTTACATTTATATACATATGCTTAAAGTCTTAAATTAGAACCTAGTCTAGTCTAGTTTTATTATGTTCATCCATATACTAAAGTAGGAGTTTTGTTCTTTTTTTTTCTCTAGACTTTGTTTTTTTTTAATCACGAATTACTTGAAAACTTCAATTGGAAATTTTTATTCGTTTTGTATTCTTTTATTATTTTCTTCTTTATTTTTTGTAATGATGGTAAGAGCTAGTTCGAATAACGGTATTAAAAAAAAATTTTTTGTTTTTTTATTACTAACTATACTCTTTCTTTTTATTTTACTTAGAATATAGTATTAAAAGTATAAACTATTTAATTTTTAAATCAATAAGAATTAAATAAAAAAAAATAATAAAGGTGATATTTTAATGGCTGTTAAAGAATGCATGCTATAAAATGAAATGATTTAGTACCCGTATTTTATTAAAGAAAATATTTATGAAATTTTATATTATTGCTTTCTATTTTGTTTCAATTTTAATTTTACGATTATTAATAACGATGCTACATATTTGTATAATTTTTGAAATTTGATTAATTTTAGTGTTGTTTCGATATAGTTATAATTACACGGGCGTTATCAGTTGTCTTATGAGACCGACCGCGGCCACAAGCTGCATCAGTTGAATGAAAAAAATTTATTTTCATGAATTGAAATTACTCGTTTCATATTTTTATTGCATCCTAATATAGTTTTTGAGTTTTAAAATATTCGAAAAAAAAAGAATGGCGCCCGAGCATGTAACTATTTTGATTAGTTTTTTTTTACTCACATATCTTCCCCAAACGGAGTACAATTTAGTAATTTGCAAAATTGTGTGATTGCAATATAATAATTTGTTGCAAAACAAAGTTTCCAAAAAAATAATAGGAGTTTCAAAGCAAAATTTCAATGAAAACCGATTTGTGTTATAACAGGAAAAGTGCTAAGTTGTAATTCGTAATCTTTTAAATAAGGTTAATTTACCCCATTTATATATACTTGTAATTACCTCTTCCAATTTGTAATCTTAATAAATATATATATATATACATATGATAAATAAATATATTTTGTATTTCAGAACATAAAATTGAGTTTTCATTAATAATATTTACGATATTTTCCAAAAAAAAAAAAAATTACCTCATTCAAGTGATTTGTCTATACCCTCTACATATGTCGTGAATGTTAAAATTTCTATTGTAACAATATTAATTCCTATTAAGCATTTCGTCTTACAAATACAAAATTTTTTTTTTTAAATTTAAGTAGTTGAAATTAATCAATGTCTATAATCATATATAAGAAATCTTCTTGAAGTCTTAATTTATTTTAACTACTTAATATCTCTATAGAATTTCAATAAATAACAAGGAGGTGAGAAAATGATTACTCTAGCAATAATATAATAACAACAAAAAAAACATTACTTTAAATGTACAGACTTAATAATTAAGTCATTATAGTTTAACAGTAAAACAGTAAAAAACAAGAGCTTAACTAACATTGCTATTTAACATATCATTGGTTTTAGTCTACGCTGTTTTTTTTTATAAGATTGACGTATAAATGGCACTTAATAACAATAATTTTTGATATTTTCTTTAACAAATTTATATTGAGTATTTAATGAGAAACCTAAACCAAAAAAAAAAAATTTGCAATTTTTGTTTTTGCAAGCGTTTTTATTCAGTATTGAAAAGAAAAGCTTGGTTAATTTTAAACAATCTTTCAAATTAATTGAGAAGTACTTAACACAGCACACCAACTATGGGATATTTAAGTTAGTAAATTACTAAATTAGTAGATTTTACAAGAAGCAATTGATTAGTTATAAAGGGTATTAGATGTGCAAAAATTGTCATTTGTCAACTTAGCAGTAGTATTGTCATTCAAGTTTTTGAACTGTCAAAATTCAATCTACTAATTTTTAATTTGTTGTTTGTTTAAAATTGCTAATCAACTGAGTATGTTATGAATGTATGTGGCGAATAACCTGTATTTCATATTAAATCGGCTATTATAGCAGAATATGTTCTGCCGGCAGCAATGCAGCTAAACTTTCAAAACAGAAAACTAAACAGATTTTCTTCCATTGTTACATTAAATGTGAACCACAATTCTATATGACAATTCACAGAGTCATATTGATTTTTGGAATTAATGTTCGATTATTCAATAAAACATCATTACAAATTAATCGGAACCGGAACGCGTTTCACCATAATATGAGAACGTCTCTAGTCGCATTTAATGTTCCTAAAATTTTGTTATGAACTTTTTTAATTTTGCAATTCACAAAATTACATTGTTTTATTTAAATTAAAAATTTTACAGATGCAAAATAATAATTTTGTATTCATTTTAATCAAATTGGTTTTTGATAAGAAAACCCTGTCATTTTAAATGGCTGTCTTTCTATAATCAACAACATAAAAAACATGTATTTAAAATTTTGAATTCCTTGGCAATGTTTGCCTCCTAAAAAAACAATTTGAAATTTGTTGCATAAAAAAAATGTCCATGTTTTAATGTCACCTTTCACCACCTACACTTATCATGTTACAAACAATGTGGCAAATTTATTACAAATTTTTTAAAATAGTTATTTAATTTGAACACATTTACTTGCACGGGAATAAAAAATCCTTCAAAGTGTAACTTACACCTTTGTACATAGTAGAGTATAGCCATTGAAAACAATCATAGTTCACTACTAACAGTTACTTTTTGTGAATATGTAAGAGTTGAACATAAAAAAAAACCAATGCTATAAAAATTCAAGTTGAAATAAATAAGGATAAATTGATAGTTAATTTTTGTGTTCGTCTTGTTTTTATACCCGTACGAACGTATGTTCGAAGGGTATACTAAATTTGCCTTACCGTTTGTAACGTTGAGAAATAACGGTCTTAGATATAGACTCAAGTGTATGTTTTTGATCAGCGTCGAATTCTGAGTTGATTTAGCTTTGTCTGTCCGTCCGTCCGTCCGTCCCAACGATAACTCAAAAACTAATTGAGCTAAGTTCACCAAATTTTCAAAAATGATTTACTGTAGTAAGTGCCAGAACCCTATTTAAATTGGACATGATCGGGGTACCGGTTCGGGTAGCTGCCATACAACTTCAAAATTTATTTGGCCATATCTCAGAAACTACAAAAACTGTATTGAAATTTCGCACAAACGAATATATTAGTAGGGCCAATATGTCTGATAAAAGTCGTTGAAATTACTTGGCTCCTTCTGGTACCTGCCATACAACTTCAAAAGTTATTTTACTATATCTCAGAAACTATAAAAGCTATTGTATTGAAATTTCACACAAACGAATATATTAGTAGGGCCAATATGTCTGATAAAAGTCGTTGAAATTACTTGACTCCTTCTGGTACCTGCCATACAACTTCAAAAGTTATTTGACTATATCTCAGAAACTATAAAAGCTGTAATATTGATATTTTACACAGGGGAATATATTAGTAGGGCCGATGTGCTTGAAAAAATTCGCTAAAATATTTTGGCTCTTTCTGGTAGCTGCCATACAACTTCAATAGTAGTTTGGCACACACAGTATTTTGAAAAGTACTGAAATTTTGCATAAATTAATTTGGTAATACGGCAACTTAAAGTCATTATCTGTTCCATAGTCAGTTATGGCTTATTTATTCGCACATAGGATAACCAATTCGTACGGGTATCACAGAGTTGACAAGGTCAACTCTATTTTTTCTCGTTTTTTTCCCTCTAAAATTCATCGATGTAATCATATTACACGCGATAATAAAGGAAAACTATTAAAATACCTTAGCAAAAAACAGAAACACGAAAAAATTTTACACACATATGTATGTGACGTGATGTAGCTGTAAACTTGGCGTATGTGTGATAATTTTACTATCATTTTACTATTTTTTCACTATTCTTGCATTTTAGTAGGCAGTGTTTGTGCTATTTGTTTTGTTTTTTTGTTGCATCTTTTGAAAATTTTTCTTATATTTCGATTTTTTCGATTTTTTTTTTTTATACGTACACATTTTAACTGTCAATTTGGTTTGGTTGCACACATCTGTTAAAATTAAATGTTTAGTATTTCTATGATAGTATATAAGAGTTTCTAATTTCATTTTAAGCGGTGAGCAGCTTATGAGCATAACATTTTGTTTTTTTTTTTGCAAAATAAAATACAAAACATTAATAAGGCGTGATATTAGTGAAAAGAAGAAAAAAATTATAAAAAAATTTTCTTGCGTTTACAAACCAACAACAAAGAACAGGTAAAAAAAAATTCATTATAAATTACCTGTAGTTAGTATCTGTACCTGTTGTAAAAATTAAAATTATTATACTTTGTAAGATGTGCACTTTTTTTTGCTCTTACTTTACTTATTTTAGTATTCTGGTGCTGCTGCTATTGTTGTTGTAGTTTTTTACATGAAATGCTTATGAATATTTTCAGGTATAAGCATGAAAAAGGTAAATAATAAAAAGATTTTTACTTTTTTTTTTTGTAAAGGTAAAAACAGGTGGTTATTTTTATGATAAGAAAAGAACGCATTGTGTACACGTTCATATTTTTATTTCAAAAGATCTTTTCTTATTTTGTACAATTATTTTTGAGCAGAAAAGGTTGATAACACTACTATACTTTTGTTCCTATATACGACAGATTTGAAAGAGAAAATATAATGTGATTGAAACATACTTTCATACTCATATATTATATTTTAAATGGTATTGAAATTTTGAGTGTTCTGAGAGTTTGAGTTGAAAAATAAAAGGGATAATCCAGTTTTTCCTCGAAAATTATGAATTTGTTCTTGTTGAACAGACGAAAATAGGCGAAAATAAAAGAGAGTGAAATTTTATGCAGATGACTTACTTCGAGGAAAGATATCTCAGGCATCTGGAATAAATGAAAGTTCTATTTCAATATAAGTAACATTAAGTCGTACACGATATAATTGTGTGTACAATGCAACACAAATATGCCCATAATAGTAATTAAGTCATACACAATATGCATGAAGGCTTCAAGAGGACAAGAATATGAGGTAATGTAATGAGTACGTCAATTATTTGTGATATTTTCGGTGACGTCTACAGTTGTAAGAGTAGCACTTCCTCAAAGCTATCACTCAAAGATCATAAAATCTCTCGCAACAAAGCTGATATTTCCTATAATTTGAATTGTATGTTAGTTTCGCACAGCCTAATACGGTATTTAACATGCATGAGTTATTCGGAATAATGCGTGTTCATTATCGGGGAATCGTACATTCGTAGCATGTTTAGAAAATCCAATCTCGTCTCTACTTATCATCGTACTATTACTGATGGAGAGAACGAACTTATCGACAAAGTGTTCAAATAATTGTACCATATGTAATTGGCCACATAAATATTTAAGCATACCCTAAGCGGTATATTTTCTACTGTACTAGGGAAGTCACCCCCTACTGAACCCGATTCCTTTAATAGAGTGGGACGATGTTATTTATTACGTTATAATGTTTTCATAAATGAAAATCAAAATCACCAAATTCGAATTTTTTATTTAAATCGAATATACAAAACTTCAATACCGAGAAAATATTAAAAAATATAAAACATACACACATGCAAATATAATGATGTTAACACATTATTTAGAGATGATCAGAAAAATATGATAACAGGCTATAAGAAAAAAAATTCTTGGAAGAGATCCTTTTCTTTTTCAAAAGATTCTTAATGTAATGAGTACCCTTGAAAGATGAAAACGTCCTCGAAATACAAAAAAAAAAACATAAAAATGAGCAAAAACAAAAGTCGAAAGATGTATCTTTGTAATGGATCTAGCAAAATATTTTGAAGGCCAAATCATGCTAGTGAGTAAAACGATCAAATGAACTTTATTACTTGTTTGTTTCTTTAACAAAGATATTAATGTGAATATCAAAAATTTTGGCTGCCATTGATTGATAATATTGATGATGATATTTCTGTTGATGATGATATTTATGTTTTGTTGGAGAACTTAAAGAATATAATTTTGTAAGGAATGCAAAGAGGGAAACATAAAATTTTTAAATCACGAATTGAGGTCAAAAATTGCGTTTAACGCGGTAAGTAAAGAGTTTTTTTTTTTATTTTATTTATTTATTCTTTTCTGAACAGATTATTAGTGAAATTATGTAAATTTTTTAAAATAATGTAGATACTTTGTTTTTGTATCTTTTGGCTCTGCAACCAAAAAATATATGATCAGGTTTTTTGCTTTTCTTAAATAAACATTGTAATTTTAATGTACTAAAATACTTTGGTACTCTTTATATACAAAGAATCGAAAAAATTCCAACGTTATTATTTCATAAATCATAATTTCAATGTTAAAATATTTTCTTAAAAAAAAATCTGAAAAAATAAAATTGCATGTTGCATATTTGCTTTGGTTTCAGGTTCTTTTTTCCATAAAACAAAAACCCTCAAGAATATTTCGAAAGATGTTTTACTGCTCTTAGTGCAAAAGAATTTGTAGTTGTAAGAAATTAGAAGAATTTTAACTAAAACGCTGTTAAAGAATTTCACTTACTTATATATTACCAAAATCAATAGAAATTGACATGATTACTACAAATTGACGTGTCTACTATATAGTAGAAAGGTACCATCGGAATATTACGGTTACTGTAATTAGATCACAACAATTATAAGAATTATGTAAACTAAGAATATTTTTAACAATATTTGAAACAATTTTTCATTGAGAGGGCGGCGAATGCCATAAACTACTCTGAATACATTTTTAGAGAGGGAAGGTCTTAATCGCGGTTAATATAAACTTTTAATATTGCAAAATCGACATAACAAGTGTAAAGTTTTAGTAGCTCATCTAACATTTGATAATAAATTTAAATTTAAAACTAAATTATAATATTAGAAAAATTTATCCAAGCCTTTGAGATTTAATCTCATGCCAAATTTACCACCATCGTCAAAAAATCTGATTCTAACAACATATTTACCAATATTCTAATATAGAATTCGTATCTTCTTGTCAGTTTTTCCATTACGGCAGCTGCATGATAACGTTAGATCGTAAATTCAAGTTCGAATTATTAATTTTTCAAAATTAATAAAATACGCTATAAGAACCACACACAATAATGATAAAAAAGTTATGACCATTTATTTGTACAGCTGAAATTTTTTGACTTTATCAATTACAAGCATATAGTTTTGAAAGTCAATGGCCATGAAATTTAGGCTTTATTTAATAATTTTCCAAATATATTTTTTTCCATATCAGAAACTTAAAATATTTAATAGCTACTTGCAGGCAAGTTTGATAAGATATTTTTTACTTTATATAAATAATTGTAGATGTAAAATCAAAATGTGTTACGTAATAATTTAGCACTCAAACCACAAATAATTAAAAAGTTCAATTAAAGGGAGCGTTTGTCACATTACAAATTCGAATATTTTGAGACCATCAATTCCTGCTTAAATACAAAAACTATACCCAACTACTTGGAATAAATTTAAATTCTTATCGATCTTATCACAAAATTAGGTATGCCTACTTTCTTAACATAAGTATTTTTTTTTAAGAAAATATTAGGAAACCAAAACCTTTAACAATCAATTCTTTTGTAATTTTAGCAAATAGTTTTTTATATCGAATCACAAATCGTATGACAAAAAAATTAAAAAAAAAACGAAATTATCAAAAATTTATTAATAAAAATATTCAAAAAAAAAATTTTTTTTATTATCACGGCATGGCAACATTATGGCTGACAATAATTTTGATTCCAGTTATTCTTATATTGGAAACGTATTGGATTACTTAACATAAAAGAATATTTTTACTTCTCAAATTCACTTTTAAAGTTTTATAGTTTTTAATTTCAAAATTCCTTAAAATGATATCCAAGATAAGTTGTCATTATGTAGGAAATTTAACACATACATTCATACGTGCAAATGAAATCTATATAAAATGACACATTCTATTCACATTGAATACATTACTGATGAGCAAGTAAATGAAATTCAATAAATGAAATTTTATTAAACTATCAATATATTTAGTTTGTATCACTCTATTTGGGCATAATTAGAAATATTTAAGATTTTAAGTCGGGCATAATTAGAAATGTTTAAGAAGTTTTCATGTTCACCGACACATTGTTCCTGTTTGGTAAACACTGCTTAAATGTCACTCAATTTATGCAATTGCCTTGACAAAAAGTTATAATTTTCGAGAACGCTTTAAAATAACACCACACCGTTGTTCGTTTTTTAAATGTCTAAATGAAAAATCCTGATTGTTCATTTTTGACACATACATTGATGTTCAAAGTAAGCTATATTGCAATTTGGATACTAGCAGCAATGTGCGTTCTCTGTAATTTTGGCAACTTTCAAACTGGGTGCGTAGTATAAACAACGTATTTCATATTGAAAATTGCAATTTCAATTTCTGGTTTCTAATAAGTTTGATAACTCTTTTACAATTTAACCTCACTTTTAGTGTTAATATGCCTTTTCTAAACCCTCAACGTATTTAAGCGTTTAATATAGCCATTGAACTTAAAAGGAACTTTACTGTATTTTCAAAATAATACAAATTTCTTATGAAAACCTTAAAAAAATAATTAAGAATGAAATATTTTTAGTGATCATTTCTATTTTTATTCATTAACATAAAATGTAAATTAAATCGTAAAGAATTTAATATTTTTTTTTTGTTTTATATTTAAAAAAAACATTTTAAAATCAAAAATGTGCAAAATTTTTTTGATTAAAATAAAAATCAAATTTTAAAAACAATATTAAATTTCAAGTCACGGAATGAATTAAAAGTTTCTTTGGTTAATTTTGATGATTGGCGTATCATATTCAAATAATTAAAATTTAAAAACTTTTTGATTGTTATTCACATTGTTAGAACGGATGGAACGAACAAAGAACAAACCTATGTGAAGGAAATGTTTTCATTAATTTTGAGTTCTTTACTTATATTCAAGGAAGTGACAAAAGAATGATAATATTGTTTCTGGTGTAGGCAAGTTGTATTCACTTACTTTATTCAAATGAATTTTATTCGAAAATTGTAATTTGAGCCGATAACAGGAATCGTAATTTGCAAAAGCAGTCAACTACAATGGCACATAAATTATAAATTTAAAATTTATTTACTTATTTTAAGACTAATGTTGATGATTACATCTGAAACTAAGCTGCCTCTGCAAGTAACTTGCAAATTATGTTTTCGATTATTAGTTAAAAACATCAACCTCATATTTTCATTTAGAATTTGAGATAAATTTGACATTGAATATTTTAGTCACTACTTCGTATACTGACCATTGGTGCAGTGGTTATGGCACCGGTCCTTTAACCGAAGGGTCTCGGGTTCAAACCCCGGTCAGGTCACTATAAAAATTATATTTAATATTATTATAACTTAATATACAATACTAATAAAAATATTATACAAGTAATTTTCAAATATTCCTAATATTCGATATTAAAAAAAAAAAAAACTAAGAAAAATAAACAGTAAATATTAATAACCTCAAATAATTAATATAAATAAAAAAAAAAAAAAAAACTACGGCAGGCTAGTCACCTACCTAGTTAAACCCTATGACGCTATGAAACTAGTGCATGAGAAATCATGCACTAGCCCTATGCTCCTTCTAGGAGTGAACAAAGGAAAAAAAAAAAAAAAAAAAAACAAAACTTCGTATACTGATCGTGAATTTTTTGATTTTACTCGTCTGTACACTCAGTGACATTATTTTTCAATTCATTAAATGAGTATTTACAATTTTTTTAAAATAGAAATATAAGTGTCGTAACTTCGATTTAATAAATTAAGGCATCGATTATTGAAATTTGTAAATTCCCACTTTTTCTTGATTTTTCAATGCAAACCTAACAAAATTTAATTTTCTGAAAAAATTGTTAAAATAACAACTTGTCATTCAAAACAAACTTTTTACAGTTTCCTATTTCAAATGAATTTTGATGAAAATTGATCACTTTTACAATAGCCGTATTATTTTATTTTCAGCATTATTCCACTGTCAAAAATTCTAATTTCCCAGATTGATGACATAAAAAGTCGATTGACACCTTCAAAATATGCTGTATTTCATTTTGTAAGTATAGGATTACAAAAGAAACACAACTGGAATATTCGCCCAATTTTTTTTTTACTTTTAACTTTTTTCAATTTATGTAAATTTTGTATGCACACATATTTACATTACAAATATATTTTAAAATACCGGCACATTTGAATTTCATGATTCACATTTGACACTTTTAAAAACTTTATATATGCATAATGAAACAGAAAGAAAGAAAAAGAAAATCCGTGTGTTGTAATGTCATGGTGTCACTCAAATAAAAAATGTGTCATAAAATTATGATCATGTCACAAGCAACAAAATTTGATCAACTCTGACTGTTTTTGTTCTCCCCGTTCTTCTCTATTTCTCTCTTCTTGAATGCTTTTGTGTCTTTTGCGAAAATCTATTAAAATATTCCATTAAAATATTATAAGAAAAAATTACCCTGTATAAAGTATAATAGAAGGAATTTTTATCTTATCTAAAATTTAAATAAAACTCATGAATAAAAGCACTAATATTTTTAAACGTATATGTTATTTAAGTTCGCATATGTGAAGAATATAATTACGGAGTGTTTCACTTTTAAATTGAGTAAAATGCGAACTACTGAAATAAAAAATTTCGAATCAAAATATCTAAGTTACAATTTTTGTTTTCACACAAAAATACCAAAAGCTTATCATACAAGTATAACTTATAAGCTTGATTATCAACTATAATTCGAAGCAATTTGAGCGAATTCGTAAGAGCAGTCGCAACCGAGTAAATCGATTTGATTTTGATATATTTTGGCATGAGTACTTTTGTGTCAGAATCTTCTGAAAACTATATATACTTGGGCTAGTGTACTTGAAGAAAGATTGTCAAAAATCTAGCTATAATTCGCACCACATGTCAATTTTTCGGCATATCAAATTGCAAAAAATTTAATTCCCAAATTCATTTTCAAAAGTTTAGGTCACCTTGTAATTATATATCTATACTAAAATTCATACACTTATGTTTAATACTTCTAAATCATTTATGATAGAGTCAAACTTTTCTAGGATATTCAAGATATGAATATATGAAAATTTTTAAAAAATTATGAATAAGCAACTTAAGAGCAAAAAAGAACGAAAAGCAAATGCAAGAACAAAAACAATGTTCTTGTTGAAATTTTTTAGATCTCTCCTAAATCGTACCAAATCCACAGTTGATAATACATAAGAATAAGAAAAAACAATAATAACATCCAATAAAAAGCTATCCATCTAAATAAAATTGAACATTAATTTTGGTCTCGCACCATAAACGTGCTAAAGAGAATTCCTTTATTTCATATTAGTATACAAGTCGTGTATGTAACATTGTATATACTTAATACATTCCTCTTTTTTCATACATATGCGAGATATAAGTAGATAATATTCATAGTTATAGATTTAGATATGTGTTTAATTCACAATATTATTCAGAAATATTAATAAATCTAACGTATGCGCTTGATAAGGTTTGCGAGATACTCCTGAAGCAAGATGTTCGATAATACTCCTGAAATTATAATGTTCGTAAAGTATGATGATGTTCGTAAAGTATGATTATGTATAGGTTTCACGACCAAAAATTTTGTATAAAAACATCAGTTTCCACTAACTACCCAAGCATTATAAAACTAGCAAGTTAGTAACGTGTGGTTATATAAGTAAGTAAAAGTTAAAGAACATATTGTTTTTAAATATTTTATAAATTAGAAAAAGTCACTGATTCCGGTTATACAGAAGGTCATAAAAAGAATTATCAATTTTAGAATAAGTTTACCGAGTTCATTCCCCCTATAGTATTCATGGAGTTTCACGAAAAATTGAAAAACTGAACGTTTTAACTCGAGAAATTGGACCAAAAATTGAAAATGATCCATTTCTCTCATATCACGAGTCTCGTACACCCTGTATAACAGACATTAGAATCTAAGAAGTATCCTAAATGTACTGGTTTTAAAAGAAAATCGTAACTATATATATATGTATATATATATATATATATATATATATATATATATGAGTATGATATATAAGAAAAATATATAAGAAAAATTGAAATTCCTTTTAAAAGTTAATAAATCATAATGCTGCATAATGTCATGTTTTATAGAGTTTGACTACATAATAATTTTTCGCGCAACATGCGAAACTCAACATACTTATTTTAGTATGAAATATATACACATATAGTGTGGTATGGGTATGTAAAAACCGAGTTGGGCGAAACTAGTTATGTATATTATTAAAATGAGTCTAGAAAATAAAATAAATAGTTATTTATATTATGTAAATATGTAAATATCGAACTGACATATAATTTATATTGTGAATTGTTGTTGGTGTTTCTATTGTTGTTTATTTGTAGTTGTTGTCGGCGGTGGTGGTATAAAGGTTTTTTTGCAGTTATTTAATTGACATTATCAGAGTAAGACTATATGTTATAGATTAATTTTATTTCTCAGTATATTTAGTGTATATAGCACATAATATACTAGTGTAAATTTTCAAATTACTTGAAGAACGTTTAATTTAACAGAATTTACATAAAATTTTTAAGATAATATTATTGAGTATACAACGGCATATCTAGTATTTTAAATAAATCATAGTACAGTTTAAAATTATCTCTATTTTATATAAAATTTTGCAGTAAATTTAAATCATCATTTCCTATATAATTATGGTAATAAACTTTAATTGTTTTCCATTGAACTCCTGGAATATAATGTTTCTAAACAGGTTGATCGTATTGTTTAATATTATTGTATTTCGAGTTACGAATTTTAGAACGGAAGGGAGATACGATGTAGTGTAAGTATGTTATTATTTAGATAATTTTGCTTCGTGAACTATTAAAAACAATAATACATTCTTAATTTTAGTTTAGATGCTGCTATATGCATTTGAATGCAGTACTTTGCAGTACTTTCCAAAGTATACAAAAAAAAAAAAAGGCCATCAGAAACAATAGTCACAGGTGATTGCATATACACACTTTGATATTTTTGACATTCCGTCCATTTATCATAGTATTAACTCAAAAACACGTTCTGTCATAGCTGCCATAAAACTTAAAATGTAATTTTCTCTTATTTTTCGAATTATAATGGCTTTATAGAACTCAGCTTTAAAGGCTAATATATACAAACTAGTTTAGTAACAGAACAACTATTGCAATGCAATTATCGTATTTGTCATGTAGTTGCTATTCAGTGTAAAAATTTCACACAAACAATTTCAGTAGCACCATTATTTTAACCAAAGCCGTATTATTACTGCATTTGTCAGCATATGGCAGTTGTTTATTAAAAGCTCAAGTTTAAAATAATTTCTGAGCTAATTCAAGTACAATATTTTTGATAAGAGAAGAAGTCTGACAGTAACTGTGTTACACACTAGCATGACAGTTCCATTTGCTGTACTTAAATATTATCAAAGATGAGGAGCTTTTTTCAAATTTACTAATTTACTCGTACGTATAATTTCACCTTAACTTCATTTTTCTACCTTAAAACTAAAAATATTTCAATATTGTACACATTTATGCTATTTTTTCTTTATTCTAATCACCGAAATATTGATTTTTTTTTCAAATTTTATCTTTATTTTTGCCATAATTTTTTTTGACACTATAAAAATTGATAAGAAATTTTATTAAAAGTCAATAAAAATTATGCTTTGCTTTTTTTTGGCGCGAAATATTTATTTTCTAATATACCTTTTCTGTCGTCATATTTATTTTCAAAAATATTCAAATTCATTCTAGAATCAATGAATATAGTAGTATACAAGACATTTTATTTACTCTTGATATGAATTATGAAATGATAATTAATAATCAAGAGTGTAGAGTGATTTGATAAGAAAATTAAATAATTTTTTTTCTAATCATAAACGTCTGCAGTCACATGGCCGTCATTTAATATTATTTTATGTCAAAATCAAAAACAAAATTGAAAATATTTTTAAACCTTGTTTTATAATCTTAACTTTGAATCAATTCGACCTTTAAAGGAGCATATGTAGAGTTTCTTCTTTCATATAGACTTGATCTATAGTTAATATTATTTTGTGCGAATGGGAATTGACGGTTTAGGAAATTAAATTATAGGAAATAAGGAAGCAAAAGCAAAGTGTAAACGCACATAAATTTCCGCAAATTTTAACACAGAAAGAATTTTATCTCGTTCTTTCGAAAGCAAAAGAGTCTCTTAATTTTTACCCATTTCTCTTATTCTTAAATTTCTCTCTGAATAAAACTCATACATTGTGTGTGCGGAAAATTTTGAAAGTTTATGTAAACTTTCTGTGAACAAGCGAATCGATCCACAATTCACCATATACTTTCTGTTGTCATTAGTATATTATAAAAGTTTTATTCAAAATTTCTAATTATGAGGCGTTGCATAACATTATTTTTAATAGAAAACTATATATATACTACACTGATAAGAATATTTTCCATAGTTCTCTTTAGTAAACACAATTTTAATCGAATTTTTCATACTAGTATATTTGCATTAATAAAAAATTTTACATGCGATGATGTCAACATAATCATTATAAATAAATAAAGGGTGTACTAACTATACATATATTTTTATCGCTTACATAATAAATAAAAAATAATTAATATTTAGCGATAATTATTGACAATTAAGCTTATTTTTAAAATTATGATTTGGGGTCCATTGAACTAGAAATATAAAAAAAAAAACGATTTCATTGCCTATATATAAAAAATTGGGGACAAATGATTCTTATGTTTCATAACAGGCCCATATATGTATATAAAATAATATATGGGTTGATAATTCCAGTTCAATTAAATAAATCATAATTTTTTTAATATTGATAACAATTTCTTTCTGACAATATTTAGTAATGTAATAATAATTTTAAAATTAAATTTTATTACAAAAAAAAAGCAAATTTTAATCATATTAATAATTGGGAGTGCCTATATTAATTTAAAGTAATAATTATCAAATTTAGAATATTTTTATTAATAATAAAAAAAAAATAATTTTATTAACAATTTGACGAAAATTTGTTTAAGAGGGAACTCCTTCATTACTTTTTTCTTAAAATGACCTGATAATATTAAAATTGTTTTTCTAATATAAAAATATTTGGCATGGCTTTAACTTGCGAACACAAATTAGTTTATAGCCCCAGTTGCAATTTTTTACATAATATTCTTCCGACACATTTTAATTCCCACTTTTGTACTTTCTGTCACATGCTCTCAAAAGTATATTTTTGCTCAGGTTTCAATTGAGCGAAATTGAAATTGTCGAAAAAAGTTATATCATAAAAAATTTTTGAGTAACCTAGCTAATTCCTGATATTTATTGCAAAAATCATTAATAAACAAAATTGCATACTTTTAGGCGTGATATTATTCCCATTAATTTTTGTGTTATTCTTGCGTAAAATCTAAATATTTAATATTAAGCAAAAAATTAAATATTTAGGTTTTACGCAAGAATAAATCTTAAATTAATATTAAGCAATTTAAATTATATTAAATAAAACTACGGCAGACTAGTTACCTACCTAGTTAAACTCTATGACGCTATGAAACTATTGCATGAGAAATCATGCACTAGCCCTATGCTCCTTCTAGGGGTGAACAAAGGAAAAAAAAAAAAATTTAAATTATATTACATGAGAAATTGCTTACTAGTGGTTCACTTTAAAATAGCTCTTTTAATTAGTCAAACAATGCATACTAGTAATTGTACACAACCGCATATTTTTAGATATGATTCAATATTAGTTTTGATCTTGGTTGCGTTTATTAAAGTAAATATTTGATTAAGACATTAATTTAGAGTGCGAAGTATTACAAGTACTTAACTACCTTCTTTTTTTTTCAATAGATAAGTTTAAAATTGAAATCATAAATAAGTAAACACTAGAAATGTGCTATTACTCATTACCCATATATAATGCTGATTTTAGAGATATTGAACTGAGTATACACATAAATTAAATTAACTTTTTTCAAATGATAATTGAATTGCTTGTTTATTAAACTAAATTTTAATTCAATCCCGATTTCACTAATAATTCTAATATACTTCAAAAAATTCCATAATAATCGAATTCAATTTCGCCAAGTTTTTGCTATTTTAATACAGAAGAATTGAATTTATGCCAAGTTATATCCATAATATTTTGATCTTCTTTAAAAATAAATTTAAAAAAATATTAAATCACACACGGATAAATATATTTGTATATAAATGCATGTACTTAATTGAAGGGGCAAAATTGAAAGGAAAAAAAAATTTACATGACCACCTTGAATTTTTGCAAACTCGACGGACTTCAGTCCAAAACTAATAATAACCTTAATCGAATTTTTTCTTCTATTTTTTCTGTGTTATTTTTTCTGTTTTTATTTTTTTTACCAAAGACATAAAATATGCCAAAGGCGTGGGTTTCTTTCCCTTTTTGTTCATTTAATTTTTGTTTTTAGTTATTTGTCTTATCTTATTTTCTATTCAATCTTAAACCTATAATTTTTGTTTGGTCTTTTGTTCCCTTCTATTGATCGAATTTAAAAATAATATTAAAAAAAAAATAAATGAAAAATTTATTGTTTGCTTTCTCGAACACTTTACTTAACAATGAACAGTTTAAATTTGATCTGTTTCGGAAAATCGAGAAATTTCATGTGAAAGATTGAATAAGAACAACTAATTTTTGTTTTCAAGGCTACGAATTTGGTACAAATTCAAGATTTTTTTATGAAAATGTGAATTGAAGTTTATCTAAATATAGCAATACACAGAAAAGTGTTGACGCTTTGAAATCTTGCATTTACACAAATGAGTGAATTTTCTTTACAAATACAAATTCTGTTTTATTGTTAATTGAGATGTCGGTGCAACTTTTCACTTAATTATTTTTGTTTAACATATTTTAGTGCAAATCACACAAACGTACATCGTATTCTAAATCTAAATATACTAAGTGTATATGAAGATTTTTGTTTTTGTTTCTGTGAATTAGAATCCTTTAAATTGCCGCTTTTAAAAATTAAGCGTAACTTTACCAGTAAGAAAAGGAGAACAGAAAAAAAATATCACTGTTTGCCACATTCTAAATGAACAAAACAATAAAACAAAAAAAAAAAGAAAAAATTTTTTAGTATTTTTAGCGTTTATTTTTACATTTTGACGTTATTAAAGTTGTATGCGCGCGATAAAATTCGATTATTTTATGTCCTTAGGGCAATTTTATAGAAAAAAGAATTTTAAAACGAACCAGAAAAACTTAATAAAAGAAGAAATAAAATAAAGTTGGAGAAAAAGAAGTAAAAGAAGTCACAATTTCATGTATTTTCCTTAATGATTATCAAGTCAAGTTGGCAAAAATATTCTTTGTTTTCATAATAATTTAGTTTCTGTTTTCTCCTCTTATTTTTCTGTTTGGATCCTTTTGTGCAAAATCTTTTTGATTTCGCTAATTTTTTCCCTCTTTATTTCGCATACTTATATTACAAATTTATTGGTTATTTTTAGTATAAAATTTTAAATATTGATAAAATGAAATGGAAGTTAATTCAAATTTACAAAATCCACAAATTATTTACTACATTAACTTTTGATAATTGAATTTCGAATTTGATAATTGGAATTTTCGAACTCGGATTTCGAATAACGGAATTTCGAATTCGAATGTTCTTGTTGGTTCAAATTTAAGAAGTTTTGATATTAAGGGGGTACATTTGGTCTAATGTATGTTAAAACTTAATAATTTTAAAATTGAACAAAATTTTGTAATCGCATTTATTACTGAATAAAAACCGATTTGATTGTATTCTTCATTCGTTTTAGCTTTATTTATTATTCCGAATATATTCGAATTGTGAATGTATTTGAGAACACCGTAATAAATTTTCAGAAATATGAAATGAATATGTGAAATATTTTGTTCTCTGCAATCATGAATTTAGTTTTTTTTATATTCTTGCTCGATTTCTGGCCCAAGTTAGTCATGTTCTTTGTCATATGTTTTTGTACTGGTTAATTAATAATTGAACTTAATTTAATTTGACCGAATAATTTGATTTTAATTGCTGAACTAGGTAGCTTATAGATTTACTTGAATATTTTCGAAATTGAGTTAAAAAAGCCGACTTGTGTACCAATTATGCTAGTTATGCTAGCAGATATCACATAGTTGACATGTCCAACTATATAATATTTATCTATCCTCGTTAATCCTAAAATTCAAAACAGAAATTGAAAACTGTTTCTTATGCCGTTTCTTTTTTTTTCAAGCAATTCTTTCCTTTTGCTTCGCTTTTATGCTTATATCGTGGGAAAAGATTTTATGCGATATACAAAAATACAACAAAAAAAATAAATAAATTAAACGCGAGCAAAAAAAATATAAAATTTGCAACAATATTCTAAAAATGAGCATGATAAAATACGGTTTTGTGTATGTGTATTAGGGGTGATAAGGAGCCAACTATTTTTTGCTTTTAAAATAGAAGCAATTTTTTTATTCTTTTTCGTTAATTCCTTGTTTTGGTTTACTTCAGTTTTTAGAATTTTTATTTTGTTGCTCTTTTTAATGCGAGTTAATTTGCATCCAATCAGCAAATCAAGTCAATTTGTTTATATGGAATTTTTATTTTTAATGTTACGAGTACATATACACATATACATTATAAACAATGTATGTAAGTGTATGTACATATGTAGGCAAAAAATAATACCAAGTTATGTCATATAATAATTTTTATGTTATCTCTTAGGAGGTTATTTGTTGATTATTTAGCGTAAAATTAAGAGTTTAAATTATTTGAGGTTAAAATAATCAAGTTCATTATGCAAAATTACAATTTATGTGTACAAACAAAATATTTTGGGCGGGAAACTATTTTTATCTGGGTTAAAAATTTTCAAGATAAGAGCAAAATAAAGAAAAAAAGGAATTTTGAGCGGCACCTTTTTATGACATTATGACAATCTTATAATTGCTTTTAAATAAAATTAAAATCGTATGATAATTAATAATTTAGAGTTACTCGTATTTTAAGTTTATTTGTGAATAATTATACGCAAATTATGTATTTGATTGTGTAAATTTCGTAATATTTATTTAAATCTCAAATGTCAAAATAAAAACTCCGATTTGGGTTTTTGTCTGAGGCAGTAAAGCAATTAAAACAAATTGAGAAAGATGTGCTAAAAATTAATACTCTTAACGATTTGTGCAGTTATAAGAAACGCAATTAATCAATTTTTTTTGACGTTGAATGCAATGGATAAAGTAATTGTTCCAAAAAAATTTGATGTACTTAAACGGGAAACGCAATTAAGCGGGAAGCAGATAAAAGGGGAATATTGTATCCTATATGACATTTACGTCATTTTGAGCATGTTGTTCTGAAAAGTGAACATTTTATTAATTGCAAATTCTCATTAGATCAATTTACTTTAATTAAATTCACAATTAAAATATAAAGAAAATAACCATCTGTACAGCCTTATCATATTTCATATGGTAAGAAACCAAAAAACAAAAAACATTAAATTAAATGGCTGAAGAATAAGAATATTTTTCTAATGAAATTAAAGAAAAATATTTAAAATTAAAAAGTAAATGATCCGAAGATCATTTACACTTTTTTGAATACCTTAAAATTACGATTGGCTTCGGTGGACGTTATACTATAAAAAAATTTGTAAATTTTCTTGTTAAACTGTGTTACAAATTATAAAGGCCTACATCACATAAACTCTAAGCATATTAAATTTTATGTAAAAAAATGCTCTTCAAATCGAAAATTTTAACTTTTCATATTTAGCCAAATGGAAACGTGTTTGCTTGTTTGTAAAATTTAATTTTATTTTTATCTCATTTACCTCTCTGATGTCACGTTATAATAATAAAAAAAAAATTAATAAACCGTAGCATTTCAACATATTTTTTATTACAAAAGTACTTATGAAATTTTGTATATGTATAAGTGTAGAAGTTGATATTAATTTTAAAATCGAGTACATTTAGGTAAGTATTTAAATTTAGGTGTATAAAATAAAAACTCCTTCTGTAAATTCTAATAAAATGAATTTTTCAGAAATAAAAATTTATTGGTCAAATTTCGTAAGAATTTAATCATGAGAAATAATTTGATAAATAAACAAAATGACTTTATTGTGTAACATTCCTGATTAGATTATAGTTTGTTAAAATTTTTGTAAATTAATTACAAAATTTTTATTGTAGAAATTCATGATTCCCAAAATTAAAATTCCAATCTATGACAATAAATAATCATACAATTTTGGTTTGACCGTAAATTAAATGTGATTTAGTAAACAGAAATCCGGAACTTATGCGAACAAAATTATATTGGAGCAATGTTGTCAAAAAATTTAAATTTTGAATTTTGCTATTACGGCTTAGCCACAATACAAAACAATACAAACTCAATACAAAATACTTCTCCACATTTTTGTATACTCAACATATTTTCTCACCATATCGAGAGGTGAAAAAATATGAAATTGTGAGCGATAAGAAAATTTTCAATTGACATTTAAATTTATTTAATTACATAATAATCATAATAATTTTTTGATAACATTTTATTATAAAATATCAAAAGTAATGAATTTAGTTAATAACATTTTGATAAGAAAAATTTTTAGGCGCCATTTAAATATTATATATATACAAATATAGGTACATAAATACGATTATGTAGTGTATCTACTACTATATGTCAGTTTACACTCTAGGCATATCAATATCGAGAGGTGTACAATCATTTTCTTTCTTACTGATACCATATAGGCATATTGGCCTACCTTATTATGATTTTATAATCGATTAATGATTATTTTTAAAAATATTATGTTAATATTTTCAGGGATAGATTAGAAATATTAATATACTTATATACGGTTTATTTTTTGGAGGTTTTGAATGTAGAAATTTTTATTAAAAACTTATCATATACCATAAAATATCACTTGTGTGATTATAATTTAACTTTTAAATTTTAAATACGATACGGTATAAGGTGAATCAACGAATTTTCGAAAAAAAAAAATTTTAAAGACTTAACATTTTAACCATTTTATTAATTTGGAAATATATTGAAAAGTGTATAGATTACATTAGAAAATATGCAAGTTATAAATTCTGCTTTTATAAAAATTATACTAGAAGACAGTTTAGTTAAAATTTTCAATTAATTAAATAGATTAAAAACCTTCAACTTGGTAATTGTATAAACCAAATGAAAAGAAAATAATTTTTTTGCCATAGAATTTTACTTGTGTTCATTTTAAGAATATATATAACACTCCTAATTACTCGTATGACACTCCTAACAATGTGTATAACACTTCTAAATACACGTCAAACCTCCTTAACTATACGAATCTTAATAACGGGATAACTGAAGAGAGTATTTTTATATTTATTCTAGTATATATGCTTAGATATTCTTAGATAGCAAAAATAAATATGTCAAATAATAAATATTTTAGTTTTTAGAATAGTTTTTGGTTTCTAAAATATATCATAATTTTCATACAAAATATCATTGTCAGTTTGACAATAATTCTCTCAATTACCCCCAATTACACCTTCAATTTAAGTAGAATACAAGTAATATGAACCTTCAAATTTTGATAAGCAAAATTGAAAGTACTTAAATATTAATAAACTTAAATTCTAATTTAAATATTTGTAATTTAAATATTTATAATTCATAATTAATAAATACCAAAAAAAAAAACTTACCATTTTGTATTACTTGGATCGATACGTTCACCAACAACATGTTCAGCAACTGAATATCCAAAATATGTACTTTTATTACCATATTTAATAATTGGTAAACGATTTTCTAAATTAAAACCATTTACCATAAAAAATTGATTATTATTATTATTAAAAATATTATTATTATTTAAATAACAACTACTTATTATATAAAATATTAATAATGAATAAAAATGTGATAAATTTTTATTAAATAAGAAAAAATTATATTTTTTCTTTGTTTTTATAACTGATTTTTCATTTTTTAATAATAATTTATTAAAATGATTTTTTTGTTGAGTTCTATTCGATTTTTTCTTATACATTATGAATTTGTTTTGTTTATTTTTTCTCTTTGTTTTTTATTATTTAATTAATAATTTTATTTTAAAGTATTTAATATTTAATTTATTAAAAATTTTAATTATTTTATTAAATTTGTTTTATTGTTTTTATATAATTAATTAATTAAATATTTAGTATGAACACTTTTTTATTTTTATTAATTTTAATGCACATTTTGTGATTATATTCGAATTATTTTTTAAATATTAATTAAAAAAAAATTAATTTTATATTGGCCGCAGTTTCTTTTTTTTTTTAATTTACACTAAAATTTTAATTAAATTGTTTAAGTAATTTTTTTTCTATATTAACTGTTTAATTATTTAACTAGATTTTATATTGTTAAAATTAAAATTTTTGAATTCGTTGTCTTAATTAATTTATCAATTATTTGAACAATTTTACTTCAAATTTTTGTTAATTGGAGAGAAGATTTCGTTTATTGTTGAATAATGTCCTTGAAATTTTAACATTTTCATATTATATTTTAAATAATTATTTTTAGTTGCAATTTACAACAATTTTCTTTTAAATAAAAATTTTTGTAAAATTGAACTAGACTTATAAATAAACTAATAAAAATTTAATTTTTGTAACTTAAAAATTAATTTTTAATAAATATTAAATTTATTTTTTCAATATGACACTTTTGATTTTAATCAGAAAATATGGTTTGCTTTTCATTATTCTTAAAAAATTTTCTATATAAAAAATTTTCACTCAATCCTTATTCTTCTTTTTTTATTTAATTCTTTATTATCACTCTTATTTATTTAATTTTGGTTTTTTTTGCAATTTTCATCAGTTTTTTCTTAATTAAATAAATTTTGCAAGTATGTTATGTAGAATGTATAGGTAATTTTTTAAGGTGATTTTGTAATTTGGATTTTATATTAAATAATGAAAATTAATGGCTACATCTGTAAAAAAAATGTAAACTGTAACAATTTCACTTAAAACTATATCAATTTTTGTAAAACATTAAGGTTAGAACATTGTATTTTGTTTTCATAATAATTTTAATTTTAAAAATAACACTGTCTAAGCAAATTCATTTTAAAGCACTCCTTATCATACATAAGTAGTCATAAATTCATTTGAAATACAACCAACCAATTCAGTAGGGCCTTCAGCGCTTCTTAGTAATTTTGAAGAATTCTTAATTTAAACAGTTTGAATCAGCTCACCAGATGAAGAAATTTCACATAACTAGTCACATATACAGCTATATCAGGCTATTTCTGGAAAATTGTGCTTATTATTAATTTAATCTTATAATTAATATGAAATTATAGAAAATTGCATACGAACAGGCGAAAATTTGGTTCAACTTTTCAACACAATTACTCAATTTCTTGACAAACTTCGCTATTATTAAAATTTATTACTTATACCTATAAAAACAGAGTCTAAACGTGTACAGTAAAAAAAATATATTTTTTTTTCTTATTACTTATTTAAATTCACATTTTACATGCCAGATTGAATATATTGTGTTTATAAATAAAAACTCAGATTAATTTTAATATACTTATAATTTTATAAAAGATTTAATCTACCATTTAATCAGTTAAAATATAAATATCATGTCGAATTAATAGCAAAACAAATGACATAATTAATTACAGAATTTTATTTATAAATATATAAACTCGTATGTATGGTTGTAAAAGAATAATCATTTTCTATTAATAAAATTAAAAAAAAAACAAAGAAAACTGGTAATATTCTGAATGTAAATTTAAAAATTAAAAATTCAATATTGCACCTGCTTACTCATAGGTTCCTATATACTCGTAAGTGAAGAATAGGTGACAAATTTAATTATGACGTTAAATAATTAAAAGTTTGAAATGTTTAAAAGGCAGGTTCTTTTGCTCACTTTTCCGAATTGTCCGAATTCTATGTACCATAAAATTCTACCATACTTCAAACTCTAATATCAATAAAATCAATTTTTAGTTCTGGATTTGTAAAATTTACATTCGTTTGCGCAATATACCACATATTTCTGAACTAGATGCTACAAATTAATTACTACAATTTTTAAACATTTTTGAGAGAAATTACGATCTAATCACTTATTTCTCGAAGCCACTCTAATGCTATAAAGTTAGTTTCTTAATACCTTTGAAATTAAAACTCTTATATTTTCTTGTTAATTCGCGCTTATATTTAATAACATAGTCATTCAAAACCGTATAACATGTGAGTATAATGTAAGTTTGTATACGTAAATATACAGAATCATAAATTCTGATTAAAAACTACTGAATCATTTATTGCGTAAATTAATCATTTTTATTTGAAAATTTAGACATTGACCTTTATACAAAAAGCTTCAGTATACATTTTGTATCTATATATATTGACACATTTTTTGTATATATGTACATATACGAGTATTATTGCAGAACGGCAGCACACAAAGAAGTTGAGAAACACAAAAAGAAAAACTCAGAATAACTTTTTTTTTCTCATTTTTAATTTATTCATCTCTTTCTTTTTGATTGTACATAATATTTTTATATCTCTTTTGCGCTACTTAAAACCTCATTATGGGATCACAATTTATATATAAAGTTTAAAAAGTAAAACTTGGTATATAAATGCTTTATTTATACACACACTTACACACATTCATTTTAATAATAATAGTTAATAATATAACGAAAATAGTTTTTTTTTTATAAATCAGTTGATTTCTTATATTATTAAAAAGTTTGTCAGAAACAAAAAAAAAATACTGTTATAGACAATACCATTAACTATTATATTAATTTATAATTATTGACCTTCACCTGTACCACCTGTAAAATGTATAAATATAGCATATATATATACCACCGCGATTAAACCTCGCGTATATTCTTCTATAATTTATTCTCTATTATTATTCTTTTTATATTTTTCTTCTTATTTATTCACTATATTCCAAAATGTCTGTCTGTCTATGTTTTATATGGTATTATTTTATTCGCGTGTTGTTGTTTTTGATCGCGATTATAGCGTTCATTTTTCATATATTTGTAATTTCGGTTGCCTCCAATATTTTCTATCATAAATTTACGTTTATTTATTAAATTGAATACATAATAAAATGACTGATTTTCATTATTTCCGATATTTTAAAATTCAAAATTATTGTAAAAAAACAATAAATGCTTAAAAAGCAAAAAGAAACCGAAAAAAAAAAACATGAAATTTGCTATAAAATAAAAATACCTGTTTTTAGAATAGCCAGCCAGCCACCTAGCCTAATTTCCTATATATTAAATTTTTTTTTTATTTTTTTCTTGTGCTTTTTTTTTTATTTCTAATTTATTTCCAATTTTAAACAGTTTAAATCTATTATATACACACATACTGAAAATGAGATAAAATTGAACAAAATTCTGTTTTTAGTTACCGAAAGTACACATAGGTGCGCACATTGTAGAAAAACAAAAAAAAAATGCTCTCGGTACACTTATGGTTATTTTATTTACAAGCAAAAAAAAAGAATAATTTTTTTTTCTAAATATTTACTTGTATGTTTAAGAGCATCTTACGGGTATAAGAGAGTGGAGTAGAGCTTTTAAAGAAAAGAAAACAAAAACTTTTAATATTATAAATTGCTCATGTTATTTTTTTCTCTTTCATTGTTTTTTATATAATTAATAATTAGAATCAATTGAATCCAGGTGTTTTTTATTTGGTTTTGTTTCTCTTTTTTCGGTTAAAATGGAATTCATGTTTGAAAAAACTACCTACCCGGTGAGAAAATAGTTTACATCATCATCATTAGCATTAGAATTCGTTAAAGTTGAATTGAATGAATAACACTAATGGGTATTTTTAATTTAACATTTTAAGAAGCAAATATAAGCAAAAATTTTATACAAGAATGATTTTAATGATTGAATTTAAAATTATTGTTATATTGTACATGTTCTATATTATATCACTATTATTCTAAAAAGTTTTCGATGCTGAAACACATAACAAAATATAGATAATTTACTAGAAGAGTAATTACAAGCGAATAAGAATAATTGAAAAATTTGAGCAAGGCGTCATCTAGTGTGGAATCGTGTAGTGTTCCTGAAAGCGAGATTACCGTAATATCAAATGTATAATTAGAAAATTCAGCAATTAACACTTATTAGCTGAATTTTGTATTAATATGGTACTTATTGCTGCAAATATGATGTTCTAGATTTATATGATCATATATTGAACAAAATGCCATACTAGACCAAATTTATATAGAATTCGTATAGTTTTCTGAATCTGTTATCCTATATTATACAGCAACAAGAATACACTACATTGAATTATATTTAGTAAATTGGTAAGATCTGTATATGTAAAGTTACTTTAGTTTTATTCAGCAATACTTTAATTAAAATTCAGCAATTTTAATTTGCTGAATAAACTAGATTACAATTAATTTTGATATGACGTGAACATTCTATCATTATCGAGTATATAAACTTTATATTTAGATTATTCACTAACTAAAGATCTACATACATTGATAAGCAGGGCTTATTTACATTCACCTAAAAGTATGCAACAAATTTTTTTTTCAAATGTTAATATAATTCAAATTTCGACTAAAAAATATAGAGCAGAGTTTTTTTTTTAATTCGAGATTAAAATAGATTTTCTTTCATGTGTCTCACATCTTGTTCTAATATTTATATATATGCATACTCATATGTACGCGTATAGTAATTTATAATTATATATAAACAACAATAAGTGAAGCAAAACACCAGAAGAAAAAACTAAAAAATGCGATAAAAGAAATTTACCTTAATAATAAGTAAAACAAAAACAAAAAGTGTAAACTTTGTACACGTAGCTTATTTATAAGCGTAAAATAATAAATGTGTTCAAGTGTGTGTAATATTTATGTGTACCAAATTGTTTGTATATTTTAATATATGTACTTATATATCTAACTATTTAAAAACACAAAAGTATTAAATTTACTTAGTCTGTTTTTTTAATTTATTTTTAAACTATTCTTTATTTATGATTCGTTTTGAAAATATAAAATGAGCTTTTCTTTCTGTGTTTTTTGTGCGAAATGTAGAAAAAAATATATGAAACTGTTGACGTTATAGAAAATTAGGTACAAGTATAAAATATGTGTGTGCAAATGAGTAGAAAAATAGTGTTATTTACATACAAGCATTCTAAGCTCAAATGTGCAAAGTAAATAAGTGAGAACGTCAACAATATTAGAAATTTTTTTTTTAATTTCTAATAATTATGCAAATTAAAATATTTTTTTCTTTTCGTTTTAAGTACTTTTAATAAAAAAATTAGCTCTAATATATGAGTATTAAATTTATAAGTAAAATGAGTATTAAAATTATTATTAAAGTTTTATAGGATGGTCTTCTTTTGTTTTAGTTTGCATGCAAACTAAAAATTGACACTAAAAAGGTGTTACACATTTGATATTTAGAATATTTATCAAAAAATGTTTTTTGAGTTTTCTAATTGAATTAATTTTCATTAAAATACAAATTATTTGGGTCTCTAAATATAGTTGAGATAAAGGAAAAGATAAAGAATTTAGTCGTTCAATCAAATATATGCTCAGACATATTTCACAGAATGACGACATTTATCCGGCAAGTAAAATTACAAGTAGGTTTAAAAAATTCGAACTTGGTAGCGTTGAAACTCTAACTAGTCTACAATACAGTTATAAACATTTTAATAATATATATTTTGTTCGTGTTTTTTCGTTTAAATTCGTTTGAAAAATTTTTGAAAAAAAGTAATGACAATAGGAAAGAATTGTGTAATATAATTTTTTTTGTTTCAGATAAGTTTGCTAATTGTACAAAATTTTAAGTAACTAGACTTAATTTTACTTATTGTAAGTTGGACTAGACATTATATATCTAGGTGTTACCAGGTTTTACGAAAGAGCCATTTTCAAGCGATTTAAGAATTTTCAAAAATTTACGATATGGTATACAATTGTTTATATATACGAGTACCTTATATTAATTAATAATTATGATGAAACTTTAATCATACTATTTGACAGTCGAGGTGATATGTCATTATAATATAACTCGCTTTGATTGCTAAAATGTCAGTTGAATATCTTACATTAATTTCAAAATCCAAAATCTATTGTGCGACTTTATACATGCAGCCTCATGATTTTCATGATTTCATTTATATAAAATACAAAATTTTTTAATCGTAAAATTTCAAAAAATGAAGTTAATCGTTTTTTGCTCCTAAATTACTCTTAAAATATTGTATAATTACAAATTCATAATTGTCATTGATAAAAATATGTTTTGTGTCTTAAATTTATACTAAAATATTCGTGTATGTTTATTGTTCTATTATTATTATTGAAGCACACCTGAGTGTAGGTTTTATTGTGCTGACGCTAGAAAAACTGAAGAAAAAAAACTTCAAATCATTTTACATATTTTTTTGGTGTAAATTTATAAGAAAACAAAAAAGGTCTTTTATGTTTTTTTTTTTTTTAATTTTTTGTTAATTTTTTTTTTTTTTGCAAACGTTTCCGCTTAATCAGTACAATTTCAATTTATTTTTTTTTTTGTGAGTGTTTGATATAGCACCCAACATTGTATACGTTCAAAAAAAGATAATGACCTTTTGTTTTTGCGATATTGGAATTGAATGTTACGAATTTTTAATAACAATTTTTAATTAATAAAATTTTTGTAATTAAATATTAAGGATTTTATAATAATAAAATTTATTTGTACATTTTTCTTTTAAATTTTGATTAATTCTTAATTACAGTGATGACAATTGATTTTTGATGTACATATATGGAAAATATTTTTTTGATATTTAATTTGACAGATTTAAAATTAATAAAGATTTTTGCAATAACAATATGATTATTTAAGAAAATAAGTAATTTCTTTGAAAATAATTTATTCAAGTTATTTATAATTGCTTACAATTATTTCAAAGTTATGCGATAAATATTAAAGCTAAATAAAAAATTAAAAGGTACTTTGTTGTCAAATTAGATTAATGGTTGTCAAATTAGATTAATGAGATATTTTGACTAGTTCAAAAGAGTGAAAAATGACATTTTAAAGGATCAATTCTGTCATTATATGGCAACAATATTCTTTTAACTTAATTTTAAATTTAAAGCAGAAATAAATGTTCGATTCCGAATAAAAGGGAATTTTCTTTGAGTGCATTAAAAAATTTTTTGATTTCATTAAATTTTTATTAAAGTTTTTTACTATAAAATTGCAAAATAATTTAAAATGCTTTAATCAATAAAAAAATATTATTGCCAACTATCGTAAAAGCCGGTATTTTTTGTTTTTTCCATGACACTTAATAATTCGATATAAAAATAAATTTTTTTTATAATAAGCGAAGTGGGATTAAAAATGAAAAGTGAATAAAATTTTTTTTTTTAATCTTTATGAAAGACAGCATCGACTTTGATTATGATGTAATTTTTAAAAGCAAAAAAAAAAACAAAAAATCATTTTTTTTTTTCAATTTTATTTTAATATTATAAATTGATATTAAAGATAAAATTAATGGAATTTTTCGAATATTTTAAAGAAAAAAAAAAATTGTTTCTTTATGCCAATTAAAACCTTGAATAGATTAACAACACCGTAATTAGGCTTCGTAATCTATTTTTTTTTTGTTTTACTACATAGTTATGTGAGTAATTGAAAAATTTTTAATTTATGTTGTAAATAATTGAAAAACATTCGATAATTTTTGATTAAATTTTAAAAGCAACTCGGTTATGTCTAATTAATGGTATGATAATATTATTGTAATTATATTGAATACAAGTTTGCTATGATTTTCGGTAGAAAGGTCTTTTGGTAATTTTTATATTTAACAGACAAATAATAAAATTGATTAACAATTGAGGAATCAAATTTTGGAATTTAGACTTTCTAACACTTAGAAAATAAAACCTCACATTTGCATATTTTTCGTTCCTTACGCCAATTTTTCCTTAAAACAAACCACACCAAATGAGTTTTTTCAATGTTATCGTTAAATACTTTTATAAATATTTCGAATGTACGTACTTATGTTCCAATATATAAAGCCGGAATGGCAGTTGTATAATTATTAACAGATATATTTATAAACACAACGTTTTCAAATATCTAAATTTTTGATATTTGAAAAATGTAAATTTCAAATTAAATTATTTATATTGCAAAATTTTTTTAAAACCAAATTCTTTCACTGTTCCACGTTTGACTCTTTAAAATTACAAGATTTCATTAAAAAATTATTTTGTGCACACGTAACGTTAGTCAAACTCTGGCAATTCTTTAATTTCATATAAATCACAATATAGTCACAATTTTAATCAAATTAAAAAAGCCAATTTTTTTAAATAATAATTATTAAGTACTTAATTAAATTTATTCCATTCAATTGCCCTAACAAATTCACTAAAAATTTGTCACTCCATTTAAAAAAATTTCACTATTGAATAAATTCACCTAATTTTCTTAATGAAATTTTAAACAATTTTCACTAAGAATAGTAAGTATAGCAGTAATCACTTGAAATATCCTAACTAGTAAGCATATGGTGAATATTTGTAAATACTTAATATATTTAGATATTTTTTAAATAATTTTAGATTTTCAATTTTCTAGAAAAGAATATCATAAACATAAAATCTACATACATATATTGCAGTATAGTATGAAATGGAATTATTCGCGACCCGCGAAACTGGTTAGTACTTAAACGAATTGAAAAATAAATTAAAAATCTATACCTTACAATTTAAATATCCTCATAATTGTGTAATTTTTTATTGTTCTTAAATTAAATGGAAATGTTAAAGACTAAAATGATTACAAAATAATGTTGATAATTTTTAAAATACGAATAGTACACAGGTATGTATTAATGTATGTGCATATATTGCACATTGTGTATAGCACGCAATATCAAATATTTTGTTTACATTGAAGTAAAAAAAAATTTTTTTTTATTCTTCCTTATATGAAGATTCCTTTGCATCGTATCCGCACGTGTTTGCATTTTATGCAATGAACATAAAAATTTATAGCACGTGAAGTAATTACGATATTATTGCCATAATATAACTATATAAACTATTTATAAATTCTGTGTATATGAAAATATAAAAACATAGAAAGTTTAAAATTCTAGTATTATTTATTTTAAGAACTAAGTAATCCAAAAATTGTACTAATTATTGGGGCTTTATATACATAAGTTTTTACGCAATAGTACTCGTATGTATGTAAAATTATGTTTAATGATATAAAAGATTCCTAATAATTTTTGGTGTATAAAAATGTACTATTCAATTAAAGTACAATAATAAAATATTCAAAATTTAATTTATTTTTCCATTTATGAAAATTTCAATTATTTCGAATTAAATTCTTTTAAAACTTCACTAAATTGCATTTAATAATTATCTTGTTTATTTCAAATATATTTTTTTTATTATTATTATTATTGAACATCTTTATTGGACTAATTATTGTTCTTAATTCAATTTGTAATTTTCTAGATTTATTAATTTATGATTATTTGAATACCTTATGCACTTATGTTTTATTACTTACTACAACAATGCACTTATCTGTTTTTCAAATTGCAATTAAAAATTAAATTTATTCCTTCATACTTGAAATTGAATTATTAATCGATTCGAATTTATTTACTATTTATTTTTATCAATCAGATTTGATTCTAAATTATTAAATAATAATTATCTATTTAATTAAAATCTTTTATCTTTTTTATCATTTAAGAATTTTCCGTTTATAATTATGTTGCTGTTATCATCATCATTATTATTTCCGTAAACAATAAACTACATAGTAGTGTGATATTTTTGCTTTTGTTTTTTTTTTTTTTTACACACTTTAATATAGAACAATGCAATAAAAATAATGGTAATTTATACGAAACAACAATAATAAGATAAAAAATTTAAATAAAAAATAAGAAGAGAGAAAAACCGTAATGCTACAAATAACCCGTGCTGCAACAACTTATAAGGAGAATCGAATCAAACTGATGAATGTTGACGAAAAAAAATGCCGATTGGTATACGATTTACTACAAGAAATAAAAATGAAAACAGAAAAACATGAAAAGAATAAAATTAAATAAACATAAAAACGAGCACAGCAATTTTTGTTGAATGAAAATACAACAATATCGTAAAATTTTCAATTTGTTTATTTTATACTTTTGTGATATTTTAGAGATGGGACTATAATGTACTAGAATTCGTTTTGTGTTATTACAGTAAAATTCGAGCAAGTGAAACTTTTTAAACTGTTAAGCATCTATTTTATCGACGTTATAAAAAATGGGTTTGAACAGGTTTACAGAAGTTTGCATGTATTCTGAAAAATTTTTACATAGAAAATATTTATTCGATAGCCGAAGTTAAGAAAAAAAACAATATTGAGTATTTTAGGAATTTTCACTGTTGAGACAGTAATGATATAAAATTCGTGAATTTTATATGTATGTATTTGTATGTATAAAGTCATATATTTTTAAAATGTAAATAATAATAATAAAATAAGCATCTCTGTGCTTACAGGGTGGTAAGCCAATTTTGAAAGTTTTTAATTTTGTAAAGGAAATCGATTTTTTTTATTTTAACTTATATTTTTTTTTCAAAATTTTCTTAACGTACCTTTATTTACACTCACTCAGTAGTTTCGAGATTATCGATCAAAATATAATATAAAAAGAAATTTTAAAAATATTTAAATCTGATAAAGCTAATTTTCTTTCAACCAGTTCT
This sequence comes from Condylostylus longicornis, assembly GCF_029603195.1. NCBI lineage: Eukaryota > Metazoa > Arthropoda > Insecta > Diptera > Dolichopodidae > Condylostylus > Condylostylus longicornis. Next base: position 8,122,627 of record NW_026577982.1, read on the forward strand.
TCTTAAACCAATCCGTCACAATAAAGATTACGATAAACAAATTTTTACAGAGAATCAATGGTATATTTTGGATTGTGTCTTCACTAACAAAGTAAAATGTGGTAAAATTTTAAAGTGCTTTTAATTGTGAACTGTCGATTGTGAATTTTATTAAAACGAGACAAACTTTTGAAAATCGAAACGTTTTGCGTGCACCATTTTTATGATTGAAAATTATTTAGTTTATTTCACTTTATGTAAAAAATTAAAAAAATAATATTAACTTACTCTTCTAAATAATGATTTTTATATAAAAAGAATTTCGAAATAGTCATGAAAAAATTCAACAGGAATCTCGAATCATAGCATAGAAACTGCTAAAAAAGCACAATGTGTGAAAGGCAAGACACAAGCATTTTCTAAAAAGAATTCCTTAAAAACGGTAAGCTATTTAATTAAAGTAAAATAGAAAATAAACTTGGCATATAAATAAAAATAAGACCTATTAGTTGTGATTCTCACAAATACAAGTAATTAGGTAGGTACATTTTATAAAATATCTATAACAATAAATAGTTTTATAGTTATTTTGTTTCAACCAAAAAAAAGTGAACATTAATTATGAACAAGACGTTAATTTATTGTTCATAGTTGAGAACTATCCAACTTTTTTTCTTGAATTCTCGATAGACTTACAAGTATATATTGTATTTTAAATAATTTGATCACAAAATCGTATACTTTTCAATTTGATAAATTTTAAAATATAATTTATAGATTAAATTACAAGATAAAAGTATAAGAATATTCAAATTTTTCTTTTTTAGTTTTGAATGTGTTTTTTTATTTGATCCATTGTAAGTTTATAATACAATTTACATCTCATGTTTTCATATACATAACTTTTTATATTTACTTCTATATCTTCTGCTATTAAAGCTCATATTATAATAACTTAAAATATAAATTTTGGAAAAGAAATGTAGGTACCTTAAAGAAAAGAAGATTTTTAAAAATTTCATCTTATTTTGTGAATTCGGTTTTAAATGTTTTATAGGAGCTCCAAAGAATTTTCCAATTTTTACAATATTTTAATATATTTGTACGTCTTACAAATTAATGCCTCTTATTCAAACATACATTTTATAAAATTAACTTAAATATTAACATTAATCGAATCAAAATCAGGAATTTAATATTATATTTAATGACGAGAGGAACATTTAAATGAAAAAAATTAAGAAAATTTAAATTTCAAAATGATAAAACCTCCGAATTAATAAGTTTTCAATTGACTACGGCTGTTAACAATCGACACTTAATTGGCAATCAAATTTTATTTTTCAAATTTGAATTAAAATTGTCGCAATATAAACTTTTATATAATTCTGCGAAATTAAATTTGAAAAGTTTCTTCGCAAATAAATTTAATTCAATTTTTTTTTTCTGATAATTTTACGTTTGAAAATCTTTGATGGGGACAACGGATATTTATTTACCGATAATTTAAGTTTATTTGTAATAAAAAATATAGATATTAAATTTTTCTGGTTTAAATTTTTTTTTATATATAGGTAGGTATATTTATTTATGGTTTATGGTTTTAATACAAACTTTCAGCATTTGATGATCTTGGCTTTTTAAGTTTTTCAATATTTTTAATGACAATGTCATGTAGCGATGAATATCGATTTCTTACTTCACACACAACTAACCATAAACTTAAATATTCCTTTTCATCCAATTCATTAACGGCACGACGATAATCATCTATATGGGGATATTTTGCTACTTTTGACACAACTTTTGCCCGCGATAGAAAATAACGTGAAATCTGATCAAAGAAAGCAGCAGCCTCAGACTCAACAGCCTGAATTTCAGCTAATGTATCTTCTTGAATTGATACTCCAAAATTATTACCATCTTCAATTTTCGGTATCATAAACGATATCCACATTTTAAGAAGATTTGCTGAAAATTTTTAAAGTAAAATGTCAATTTAAAAAAGCAAGCGATTTTATTAAAATTCGTACTTACAATCTTCAACTAATGTCCTTATAATTGGTTTGACCAATTTAATCATATCGCATAATGGTTGATTACATGGTACACTACCATTAGGTAACGCCATTACTTTTGTTCCCGGTATAAAATGCGCTGTTTCATTATCTAATCTAGGTCGTTTTAATGATGGTTCATCCGAGCTGCAACCAGCCCCGTCATTATTACCACAGTGATTTGTAAGTACTATTGGGTCAGGAACAGGAATGTTTAATTCTTGGTGAACTTCGCTAAAATTTCTATCAGAAAACATTGGAGTTGCCAATAGATCATTTAATTCAACTATTTTTTCCGGGAATCCATACGTAATCAATTGTTCAGCTTTTTTGATTAAACTGTCTTTATAATCTTGGACCTAAAAATTAAATCAAATGTTCGTGTTATACATATGCACTTTAATATAATTTTAATTAAAAATTTCAGAAAACAACAACGATTAAAGCACCTGGCGTATTGCCATTTTATAGGTGAAATCAAAATGTCAAGATTATTTTTTTTAATACGAAATATCCATCATTATAAATTTCGTATTAAGGATCCTTTCAAAAACTTATTTATTTTTTTCTAGAAAAAAATCAATTATAAAATTTAATTGATTGAAATTCTTTAGTCCTCTAAATATCCATATTTTAAATATTAAAGCCATTTTACTGAAGCGGCAAGTTAAAAATCTTTTTAAACACATGGTTATAACCAAACTTCAATTGCCATTAATGGCTTAACAAACAAGAATACTTATGTTAAGTCAAATTAGAAAAACCTCTTAAGGCGGGCAGTTTTAACTTACCTTTTTGATAGTATCATGAGACATCTTTTTATGTACTTGATTAAATTATTTATTTTAATTATTATTTTATTTTTATTAGTTTTAGCCTTATATACTGAAAGTAATTTTCAAGTAAATGTATTTTTTGTTTTGAATTGATTTTTGAAATGCTTCTTCTTCGGAGCAAAAATCAAAAAACTGCTTTTAAACGTCAGACTGTGTTCTAAAATTCTAATAAGATTATGACGTTATTGCCAGACAACAATTACTTTTCGTCAAAAATAAATGACAACTGAATGCTTCGTTAAATGTTAAAACAAATTCACAATCTAAAATTCACGATGTAAAGATCAAATTTAATATACAACCATTACATTTTGCAAGAATTGAAAATAAAAACAACAGACAGAAATTTTAATAGAAAAATATAGGACCTAAACTATTTTAAACAAGAATATTACTTGTGCTACTGAAATTTGAAGATCAAACCAAAAAAATCTAGTTTTCTGCCACGGTTTAAATGAAAATTATGACAATATTTCTTTACTTGCTTTCTAGCACACTTGAAATTAAGAACTTCATTGTGTTTTAAAATTCCAATTTAAGCAACAGTTCCAATTTGTATTTTAGAAAAGATAGTTTCAATTTTATAACACACTCAAATTGTATCCGCCAAATTGAATTTTCATTACACAACGTTTAATTGTTATTATCTAACATAAGATATAATAATTCAATTAAAAGTTTTTTAAATATCAAGGAATAGCCCTAGTGCCGAAAGTCAGGGAATAGAAAAATATTTAGTACTGCATATTCACTAATATTCGACTGTAAAACAGCTGATAAATATTATGTTTCAGAATTTGACAGTTTGACGCACATAAATAAAAATAGATTTGTTTTCTTTGTTTAGGAAGAATTCATGAAAACTAAAATTTTAATTTCAAAATAACTCAATTAGTTGAATTCTTATCAAAAAAGATAAATTATCAGTAATGGATTATGAAGAAGAAGAGAGTAATATTATAGTTCCACAACAAAATTTAAATGTGATAAATGATCAGAATACCGTCGCAAATCATTCAAGAGCAAATGAAGAATTGTTAGAACGCTTTAGTGATGAGAAAATTTTAAGCCGGAAAGATATTAAATCAAAGAAAGAAGAAAAAAGAGAAGCTAAACGAAAGAGGAAAAAACTATTAAAAAAGCGTGCTAAACTAAATGAAAAAATGAGTTTGAAAATGGTAATAAAAGATGAAAAATGTTCCCACAGTCGAATTGAAGACGATCCGAATTTTCTGACAGAAAATGTTAGAATAAAAAAGGATCATGATACGGTGCTAAATGAAACTGAAAATGAAGAAATTGAAGAGCAATATTATAACACTGAAGTTCTTCCAAAATATAAAAAGTAAATTTAAAAATATTTAAATATAAAATAAATTTCGAAATTTATTTAACTTTTAAATTCATTTCTAGGTATAGAAAAGAAGAGGCACATTTAAGTAAAGAGACTTTTGTAAATGAAACAACAGATAATACAAATGAAAAAGAATTGGAATCATCAGATGAAAATAATTGTGAAAAGGTTAATGCTGATATTGAATCTGATGATGAAGATTATGATCAACAAGGTGAGGGTGTATTAAAAGATTTCGTTAAACAGCTTGTTTCTAATATGAAAACAAAACATGACGAAGTTGATAAATACTTTTTGGTTCTTGCATCAACAATAAAAAAATGTAATTTATCTAAATTAGAATTGACACAATTACAGTGTAATTTATTAACATATTTAAAAGATGAGCTAATCAAAATGGGGAAAATGTAAAAAAAAAAACATAAAATGTGCTGATATACATAGAATTGTAATATTGTAGAATTTTAATGATTAAATAGTATAATAAGAGTACTTTTAATTAATAAGTATTATAATAAATAAAAATCAATACTATTAATATACTTACTGTCGTTTATTTTGAAATAAACGGACAATTTTATGTCTTTTAAACAAAAAAACATTTTTGTTATTGCATTACTTTAGTCTTCTCAAGTCTTTGAAACAATTTTTTATGGGTAAGAGAAGAATGGGAAGGGATTCTGCACTCAGATTAATTTAAAATATATTTCATTACTTTTTATAGTTACCTACCAGTTTTTGCACTTAATTTTTCACATTTTCTAATTAAATCACATTTATATTTTACTATAGGTACCGAAGTTATACGTTATAGCTTTCTGTTATGACTTTGTTATTACCAGAAGCACTACACCATTGTTATACTTATTAAGACTATATTTATTAAAGTTTTATTATTAATATATTTTAATATTTAATTTGTACCGCATATAGTAACCTCAAAAATATGCAATCTCATAGTCATAATTACAAAAGTTCTGATAAAATTAAAAAAAAAGGCAAAGGTATGTAGGTATCTAATATTATTAATTTATTATTTCACTGTTGTTTACTCAAAAAATTGTTAATCAGAATTATTGGGGTATCCCAAATTGTATAATCAATTTTCTTTCAGATTTATAATGTTTAAAATCAAGTTCAAGAAATAAATGTAAAAATGAGTGCAATATCAGAAACTATTAAAATTTAAGGAACACTTGTGAAGGTTCAATAAAATTTATCCAAAAATTAATTAAAATCGCATACAATGTACCCACAGTACCTACTCCAAATCCATCATAATCCTTTTTCTTCTAAGTTTTGTTTTGCAATAATGAAAAAAATACTTTCTTTTTTTGATTAATGATTAAGTTATTGTTAAAAAGATGACTATAGATCATAAGAGAAAATTTTAACAATATATTTAAAATATGCCACGGTTTTAAAATATGCCCAGTCATTTGAATTGCTTTTACTACTTACACATTGTTGTACAAAGTTTATACTAAAGAATCAAGGATAATATTTTTTTGCCGTACAACAAAATTATATTATCCAAATTCTGCTAATATATATTGCATATATTTAATATGTACATATATGTATAGGCGTGTAGAAAATGATGATAAAATTTACAATAGAACTAATCAATTGTAAATAATTGGTATTATATACATACATACAAACATTATGTACATTTATTTACAATATCATACTATCGATTAAATTTAATATTATTTTATGAGTGATTTTTACAAGCAGTAATATGGGGTAATAGTTTTTGTTCTATCGAGCTTAGATATTTTTGTATTAGAATAAAATTATTGTTTAATAATTTGATATATTATTTATGACAATATTGATTTAATATTTTAAAATTTCTATCGTATGTGAGAATGTTGTAAATTTCTTATAAATTATGGTATATATAAAAGAAAAATGTTACTTCAAAGTTCGCTGACCACCTTATGTATAGATATATGCAATGTATATAAAATACCTTAAGTATATGACAAGTATAAATGTTTAATGAAATAAACATGAGAATTCCAAAATATCCACGGTATCACCGAAATTTTTCTTGTTACAAGATGCAGATCATTCTGTTTTATGCGTCTGAGAGTACATAGTTTTATAATTATTGGAATTAATTCAATGGGTTTCAAGCCATTGCTATCTATCTTTTGTGAAATTTATTCTGCTATATTAGTTCGATTAATTATTTATTTGCATTCCTTTACAATTAACTTTTTATTTTTGGAAAAAACTCTGGGAATTTCGAATTACGAACTCCATTCTGGGTTTGATTTTTAAAATATGTATAACAAAATTAAATTTCATGAATGATTGTTAAGCTTTGTGAAAGTGTTTAAATACACGCTACATGTCAACGTTCTTAGACACGTCATACGCCTACAAATTTTATTTGAAATTTTAATTCATTCGAACTAACTATAGTACACAATATATTTTAATAATAATTATTATCGATTAAATAATTTATAAACTAAAATATTATAAAGTTTAAATCAATAAATTTAATTTCTCGTGCATATAAGAATTTAATAATAATTTTATAATATTTTCTTACTTTAATTCTTATTGCCTAGCAGAGTGATGGTTTTTTACCCCAGACACAACTGACAATTTGAAAATAAAAGTTTATCTTTTATTTAACACACACATATACGTATGTAATTCAATTTTCAATAATAAAATTTAATTTTACGTTATTTTAAATTTCAGATTTAAAAATTCCAATTATAAATCGACAAAAATATAAAATAGCGGGAAACAAAAAAATTATTTTATTTTATTGATTCACAGTCAAAACAAAAAAAAAAAAAATACAAAATTCATCAAAAAAAAGGGGGCGAGAAAGAAAAATGGACAGTTTATTTCTTCCAAATTTTTATTTTATATTGAAGGGCGAGCATAAAAATTAAATCATAGAATTTTTCGCTATTTATTTTGCTCTTTTAAGTGTCCTTTTGAGTCCTTTTTAATTTCATTTTTGTTATATGGTTTTTTATTATCTTTTCTTTGTGTTCTAAATTTAATAATAGCAATTTCTGATTAAAAATTATAAATTTGATGACTTTCAATCATAAAATGTTAAGCAGCAAAAGAAAAATTTTAAAAAGAAATTCGAAATTTTTATTTTGGTGGTCGCAAATACAATTTATCAATACCTGAAACACAAGGAATACTGGTGTGAATGCAATTTAAAAGTGGTTATTCCAGCTGAAATATTTGAACTGCAAGATAGAAACTTCAACTGAGATTATGTTTGGAACATCTGGGTCTGAAAATAATAAAAAAAATTAACTAAAACGGTAATGTAATAAATTTACAAGTGTTTACCCAAATGTAAATCTAAGGCCAATTTTACTAATTCAGCAATTAAAATTTTATTTTTTGGTAGACGTCATAGGCTAAATTCAAAGTCTAGGTGATATACTAAAGTAAAGAACGTGAATATTTGAATAGCATAATGTTAATTTCATGAGATGAACATCAAAAACTCTTATAAATATAAGCAAACGTGTATAATGCAATTCTAATATTAATTTTAATTCCGATTTCACATGAATTTAAAATTTCCGATTTTAATTTTGTCGAGCTATTACTCGCACATTATTATCTAGTACGCTCTATAACTTTATTGATATACAGTATGTTTGTATAGGCTATTTGACAATTTAAATAACACATTCTCCCTAAAAGTATGCAATTGTGAAGATATTTTTATTTTTCATTTATTAAAATGAATTTTTCTTTAGAAATTGGTTCTTACTGTGATTAACAGGAATGTTTATGACATTTGATGATTATGTAAATCGGGATGTAAAGGAACCAAATATATTTCTTTTATTGAAACCAGAAATGGGTCCCCAAGCAATAAATCGTAAAAAAAAAACAAAAAAACCCATAGAATAAATGGAAATTACAATATGAAAGCGAAAAATATTGCTTTGGAGTTTTTGAAATTAAAAATTATAAAGAAATAAAAACATTATAAAAGAAAACAGATTTGAAAAAAAAGAAATTTTAATGACCAAACAAAATACAAAATTTTATAACGATTTTTGTTTTTTTTTATTTTATTTTACAATCGTAACTTGTGCTTCTATTAAATTGAATATTGCATTGGAAAATGAGGGTTTATTTTTTATATAAAATTTCTTGTTAATAAAAATTGTACAATATAAAAAAAAATTATTTATAGAAGTCTAATTTGGTTCGTTTTTATAACAAAGCTAAAAATTTTCTAAAATAATTTCACATATTAAATTTGGAGAGCTTATTAATATAGAGACCTGAAAGCTACGTGATACCAATAATTTTCTGGGTCTCTTGAATCCTTTGAGTGAACATCTTAATTCCTTTGTGAAATTTCAATTGTGTAAGTTTTACGCTCTTAATTTTAGCCCATTTTTATTCATATAGAGCGGCATATAATTGAAATCCAAATGAATAAAACAAGAAAAGTGGAATATCTTCATGAAGGAAACAAAAAATTTCGCCACTTTCAAATTAACTTTAGTCAATTGTTTAACCTGCATCGCCATCTGCAATTATTTATTATTTTATATAATCTTTCTTCCGACCGAAATTATTCATTCAAACAATAAAATTTTTAAGCAAGGATGACAAAATATTTTTCCTAAATTCCATTTCCACTTAAGGATAAATTTTATTTGATTTCAATTAATTTTTTAGTAATTTATTTATAAAAGTTTATAAAAATATTTTTCATATTCCCTACAAGCACGTATAATCTATGAATGCATACGAGAAATTTCGAACACTGCTTTGGATACTTGCATACAACCAAACAAAATTGAAGCCCAGATATAAATGAATTTCCAAAAAAGAAATAAAGAACAAGGAGAAAAACTAAAAAAGCAAAAATAATATCAGAAATTCTATTTGGGAATCGATTATCTTTGGCTGGTAACTAAATTTTTATGATCTGTAAATAATCTCTTGTTGTTGTTTCCTCATAATTTGCGATTCGATGAAAATATATCCAAATATTTTTTTTATATTATAAAAGATACCAGAAACCATCACAATTTTTATTTTATTACAAATAATCATGATTTTTATACTATTATCTTTTTTATCTTCTTTGTTTGTCTGATGTCTAATGGGATACTAAAGCCAATATATAAATTTATATATCCATATAGTATGGGTATATGTATGTGTGTATAGATATTTGGTATCCATAACTTGATTTCAATTTCATTCATGATAATAAAATAAAAACAGTTTTGCACAAAAACAAAAAAGAAAGAAAAAAAAATAATTTTTGGTCAAGGTCAAGGAAACAATTTTTATTTTTTCCACATGATATTGGCAGTGATGGAAGGAAAGCATCAATTTGGATAACATATACTAGAGAATTAAGGTAAAAAATGATAGAAAAGAAAAAAGGAGTATAGTTGGAAAAAAAAAGTTTTAGGAATTGCAGACAAAATGAAGAGAAGAGTAAAATTACGATAAAATCAAGAAAATTGTGATAGAATCAAAAGATAGGCGTGATATTGCTATAGGATCCTCGAAAATAAATCAATTATAATGTTATACGGCTATGAGTAATACTTGGTGCGACTCTCTTACAGGAATATGGTGCAGTCTCCTGTAATAGTTGAGACTTTTTTTCAAATAGAATGTAGTTTTGTATGGTTGTCTTGTTGCAAAGGAGAAAAAACTATAAAATATTCATAATTACATCAGCTAATGCGTGTAGAATAGCAAACGTACACTCATTGCATTAGACGGTTGAGAAGCGTTTATTAGAGCATTTGGATGGTTGACCTTTTTCTTTTATAGATTAAGATCAACAGCATACAAAACAGCATTTTATTTAAAAAATTATTCTTAACTATTTGAGAGCTGTGCTCCTAATAATTTTTAATCTTTTCAGATTAGTTGCAGAAGAATCTTACTTTTGCTTTATTGAGTACTTGCTCCTACAAAAGCCAATTCATGCTTATATGTAAAAATTGCAGTTTACAGGAGCACATATTTTAAATATAATTCATTCTATGCATGTCTGTTAAGGCTGTCAGACATTTTTAATTCTTCATCATATTTAATTCTTCGATTTGATCTTTAAATAAACATTACAGTAAAAGCAGCAAAAACAAACAGTAAAATTTGAAAAAGGATAAATGAAGCTGTAAAATTCTTTGCAAGGATTCACCAGCTCTTGTTTATTTTCTATTTTTGTTGGAAATTTTCATTGTAGATACAAAAATTGTATGAAATTTTTCTTCAGGACAATTTAAATTATTTTTTGTTTTGTTTTTTTTTTAGTATAAAAAAAAATTTTGTTTATAGTTTTTCTTTTCATTGTAAAAGTTGAGGTCACTCAATCTACACACCCACAATTTTTAGTTTTTATACTGCTTGCTGTTCATGAAATTTTATTTAAGTAATTGAAGTGAATAGGGAAATCATGTACATTTTATATATGCACTGATTTAAATTAGAAAATGTTTGGTTAGAAGCAAGGAAACCATTTTTGTTTAATTTTGGTTTTTACCTTTTTTTTTTTGTTTTTTTTTCTATTGTTGTTTCTAAATTAACTATTACCAACAAAAAAAGGGGAAAAAATAAAAGGTTTCATAATAATTTAAGTAAATTTGGAAAATCAAGGTCAATTCAATTACTACAGATATGGTATATGGTTGTAGAATTACCAATATAACATGCTATCTGGTTGTATACAAGACAAACTGTGCTAAATATATTATAAGATATAAGGAAATTGAAAAATTTCTATCATATTATTAGTTCAAAGCTATTTGGAATTACAATGAAACATGCAGCATTTTTTAAAATATATTCGCCAATATTGAGATATTCCAATGGTTCGTGCCTGTACTTAGTTCACAATTTTGCAATTGGCTTTGCTTGTGTTCCATAGCGAAATCCGAAATAGAAAATTTGTGCATAAATCCTAATTTACATAAATTTGCTATTATTTCCTCAATTTTTTACATAAAATATTTATTCTGTTTAGATTTTATTTAAGATTTTCATACCATATGATTTCAATTTTTACTTAGAGGTACCTCTTCGAATCTTGGGTCAGATGTAAAGGGTGAGACATAGAAAATTTGTAAATGAAAAGTAGAATAAAAATTCATTTTATCGCACTTCATCCCACATAATATATTTTTACGCTCTACATATGAAGATGAGAAGACAAAATTTTCAATGTCTTTTTTTGGCATTCTTGTCGATTTGAAGGATTAAGAAAATGAGTATTTTATTCTTTTTTTCTGCAATTCGCATCTAAAACAAAGGAAAAATAAATTTTTCCTTGAAAATTAATTTCATTTCTTTGCACTTTTCGTTTTCTTCTATAGTTTTCCTTAACTTCTGGTCAAAAAACAAAAAATAGAAAACTGAAATAAAGTTGACCCCGGAGAACAGTTAATCATTATGTTTTTCTATATAGTTTTCCATTAGTATATAAAGTAAGATTCAAATTAACATTTAAGATTAAAAGTTTTCCTTGTTTGGATTCTCTTAAAACTTAAAATAGAAAATTTTGTTCATAATCTTGCAAAATATAAATTAAGTTCGTATGGGGGTGAAAAAATTTTTGAAAATTTTTTATCCTTGATTTATTAAAACTATAATAATTTTTGAAAATTTGAGTGTTTTGGTAATTTCTGATAAGATTGAAATAGGATTTTGTTCTTACCAGTTCTAAAACAATTTATAGTGAACGTTTTTTACTGCTGCTGATGATAACTGCTTGATTTGATTCTTAATTTTTAAAATATTTGTGAAGCATTTTCGATTTTATACATAGTTTTTTGATACTGGGTGATTTTATAAAGTTCTTTTAATGTTTTAGTAAGTAAAAGGTGATTTGTTACAGCGTTCCAAACTTCAAATCAACATTATGGAGTCCTAAATTCTCATCATATCGTAAAATACTAATTAGGAGAACGGTTTGTGGTTCATCTGATTTTATGCGATTTAATTCCATTCAATTTTCCAGGATTAATGAGACCTCTTAATCACAATAGACGGTCTAATATATTGGTGGTTATTTTGGAAAGCAATATTAAATATGTAAATGAGCGTGCAAAAACGCTCCTTACATTTCGATATTTCAATTAGATCACCGAACAAAGCAATAGTAATTATTTTTAAAAGAACTTTGAATTAGAATTCTTACTCCGAATTAAAAATACAACTTTATCGAATTTTATTGATTTTATTTTGCCGAAAATATTTTTAAAATTTCTCTATTTAAAAGGTTTTTAATTGAAAGCTTCAAAAATTATTTTTCCGCATCGTAATAAAATTTTCAAGAAAATGCAATAATTTTTTCTTTTTTTTTTTTTACGAATTTATTTTTGAATTCATTAAATAATTTATTGCAATTTATATATTTTATTACTTTGCTCTATTACAAATGCATTGTATGTATGAATGTGCACGAAAATACTTTATTGTAATTAAAAATGAAACAGGAATAAAAGTATTTTCATGTTCACGAGTAATACTAAGTTATTTTGATATAATATAAAATGAAAGGTTTCCGAAGAATCCTGCAAATGTATGAATAAAATATAATATATATGGACATAATAGGTACAAGATGTCATTCATTTGAATAACCTAATGGTATAATATAATTTATACAGTGGGTATTGGATTGCATTTCCACCGATCTAGTTGCATAATTGTTAAGTAATTTCTTTCTCTCATTGATCAAAGTTCATTCATAACAGAAATAGATTTCATGTGTCCTTAACAGAATTCATTCTTAACTTATTGAGGTGCAATCTGCAATGAAATCATAAAACAATCTGGAGCATTTTCAACAGGTTTTAGTTGTTCTAATTTTAATCGATCAGAAGCTTCTGGGTTATGGTTAAATTCAAAACTGGGTTCACGTCTACCATCCAAATTTTGCTTATAATATTTTGGTTCTCTAAAAAATATAGTGAAATTTTGTAAATATGTTAATCATAACATTTTTAAATGAACGTAAATTTTTGAACTAATGTAATATTTCATTTCAATAGCCATACGGGATAAAATTTTCAGTGATTGCGAATATTTCTTTATAATACTACAGATGGAATTTCAATTTCATAACATGAGAACACTTTTCCTTTCATAATAAATAAACAAGAGATGAAAAAGAAAAATTACATGTACAAAATTTTCTATTTTTCTTTTTAAAATGAACATTGCAATTTATTGATGAAATTATATTATCCTTTTCACTATACAAGCATACATGTATGTATATCGTATATAGTGAGTGTATCTTCTGTACTGAATTGTTAAAAAATATTATTTAAATTTACAATAGTGTTAAATTACCATAAAATTTATAAAATCTAGTATTTTCCCAAAAAATAAAATTCGAAATATAAATTAATGTATTTGATTGTATGTATGCAATTTAATATTTTTTCTGTATAACATAAAATATGTGTAAATATAATTTTATTATACAATTTTAATCAAAAATTTTTTTCTAATAGTTTCCATGTACATAGAATAAATGTATGTATGTATAAAAATGAATCAATTACTGTATAAAGTAAGAGTATCCAAGTTGAAAAATTTCATATTCAAATATTTACATTATAAATATTTGTATTGTATATGAGTATCTAGTATTATTTACTCCTCCTATATGGTCTAGGATGTAAAGGACATTTAAAAATTAAAATATGTTGATTTAATATTGTATAATATGTATGTAAATTTTATGTATAGTTTTATTGAGATTGACAATGAAAAATTTAATAAAATAATATTTATGATTTTAATTTTAAATTTTACATCAGATAGAAAATGGAGCTTTTATTTAAAATATCTTGGAATTTTACTTAATTTATTTTAGTTAGGTGTAGTAGAAAGTTTGTAAATAAATTTAGTTTTATAATTAAATAAAAATGTATGTGTAAATTTTTATAATATAAAATTATACAGACATATAAATATCAATAAGTTTATTTTGTTAAAATTTGTCCAGTTGAACATTTTTTGTTCAAATAAATTGCTTCCGAGTTTTAAACTAAACATTATTTATGGTATTATTAATATATTTTAAATAAACTAAATATTTTTAAACTTAATACTTAAATTATAATGTAAAATAAATTTAAAATAAAATACAATGACTGATGACATTTAATTTTTTGTTTACTCAAGCGGTAATAATTAACAAATTGCAGATTTTCTTATATTTCAATCCTCATTAACTTAAAAACAGAACAAAAGCAATTTTCCGCTGCGAAATGTCAGAATTCATATAGAATTCATGTATTTAAATATATGACTGCCGAAAATCGAACAAAATTACCGTCGGCGGTAAAATAACCAAAATTTTTTATTTTACCGCTGGCGGTTTTTTGCTTTTTGATATTATACTCGTATGTATCTATTTAATATGTTATCTGTTACGTTATTATGCAAAATATTATAGGTTGGATTTTGCCGTTCATTGTTGTTGTTCTGAATTAACAACGGAATGCGTTGGCCGCTGCGTCGTTATCTCTTTTCTTCTGCTTTTACAATTAATCAAATTTTTTTAATCATAATTCACAATGACTTTTCTTATTTATTTTTTAATTTGGATTTTGCTTGACTTAAATCAATTTTAAATGAGATAGGAAAATTTTATTCTAAAAAATAAAGTGGAAATTACAGTAAAGATTTGAAATTTCTATACATGTTCTTTCAATACATTCAATAATAACAAACAAAACCATCACAATATTATAATTGACATATACCTATATAAATATTTTGAAGAATTCAAAACCTAAGTAATATAAACAATATGTTATAACGGTAAAATAGTTGAGAAAATTTAAAATTTCGAAATATCTTTACAGCGTAAACATGCGTGTGTATTATTTTTTTTGACATTTCGAATCTATCACAATATTTCTTTTTTTCGAAATTCTAATATAAACGCATGCGCATTATAAATGTTTACAATTTTTAATTTTTTTTTTCTTTTTTTTTTTTGTTTATTTATAATATTATTATTGTTATTATTTTGTAACATATTTCATATACCGCCAAAATGCATTAAATACAAAATGAAAATGCTATTTTTATACTAAAAACATTTTATAACTAAAAGAGTAGTATTTAGGCTATATAGAAGAATATAATATAGGAGTATAGAAACAAAAACAAGAGAAGTAAAATCAAAACAATGGCCCGCCATTGTTTTTTGGTTTAAAAATTTCAAAGGAGTACAAAAACAAAATATTTTTTTTTTTTTGTTTTTCTATTCTATCCAATTTAAAGTATAAAAGAGTAACATTTTTAATATAAAAATTTCAGTTGATATTCGGATATGAATTGATACGGAACGTTATATAAGAAGAATAATTATGCGTTATTCGTATTCTCAAATATATTTTTATTTGATATTTTTATTAAATATTATAACGGAATATTGAATTTGAAATTAAAAAAAAATTAAAATTATTTTTTTTCAGTTTTTTTAATTTCTTCTGATTTTTGTTTATTAAAAAAATTTCATTTTAATAAAATAAAATTTAATTATTAAAAATTAAGAATGTACTTGCTAAAAAATAATAAACGAAATAAATGATTTCGCTAATAATAATTTTAAAAATGCAAAAATATTATAAAATGGGAATAATAAAGTAAGAAAATTTAAAAATTAAAAAAAAAATAAATAAAAAGTTTATAAAATGTAAAAATATTTTAGTGAAGTGTTACTATTGTGAATTGGTAATTTATTTTTAAAAAAGAATGAATTTAATAATTTTGTACGTATAAATGGAAAGTTATAAATTAAAAAACTATAAATATGTATAAAATTATTACTTAGAAATACTTACACTAAGAATTTTGAATTTTTGTAATTTTTTTTTGTTAAAAATTAAAATTTTAGTTTTTTACGGTATTTACCTCTTTCAGTATTTTTTTATAAGTTTAACGAATAATTTTCATATTGATTGATTTTTGTTTTCAAGTATTTATTTCTATATTGTGTTTCATATATAATAAAAATTTATAAATATATTTTTATTCTAAAAATATTGAAGAAAAATCATAAAAAAATAATAATTTTGGTTTTGTGTTTTTCCTTAGTTAAATGAAATTTTTGTCGATATTGTATATTGTGAATGAATGAATGATTTTTATTTTGATTTCTCTTACATTCAAAATATCATTTTGGCTCAGTTCTGTAAAGTGAATTGCGTCAAATTCTATTTTTTAATATTTTTAATAATATTTATTTATTTATTTATTTTGATTATATAGTCATTGATTATGTATAATTAATATTTATGTAATTTTATTTTAGTGTTTCCTAAATGTACTATGATACTTAAGTCAACCCCTTTTTTCTTTGTGTTGATTTAAAATTGATTTTTTTTGCTTTTTGTGTTGAGTTTGAATTCTTTGAGGAAAAAATTTGCGATTTATAAAAATTTGAATTTCAATAATAATAAATTGGTAAGTTTAAATTTGTATATTTAATTTATTTATAATAATTAAATTTAAAGAATTAGATTAACATAAATATAGAATTTCGTTCAATTTTGTTTTAGGTTTTATTTACTAAAATTAAAGATTTTCTAAGAGGAGGTTACAATTTTACTTGATTATAGGATTAAATTGTGGTTTAGCCATCTTCAAATTGTTGACTTACTGAATACTGTATTTAATAAGAGAAGATGTAATCAGGAATTGCAATAGCGACCCAATATGAAGGAAGAAATCAAGGATCTGAAAATAAATTTTGAAAACCATTCAATTCAAAATACATTCTGCCTGTTCTGTTCTTTAGTTAGATTATATGCATTTAATATGTATTTAAATTCTAATAATATTGACATTAATAAAACTAGATCTGCACTATATGAAGACTATAAAAAATTTTTGCTGTAACAATTAACATTATGTATTTAAAGTCAAATTTAGATTCTTTTCACACGGAATTAAAAATTTTTTTCCTTCCTGATATAAGTAATTTTTGTTTTTACAGCAGTATATATAGTTTAATATTGTATACTTAAAGTTTATTTGTTTACAGGAAACCAAAATAATTTATGCATCTATGTACATATGTAGATATACTTAAATATTTGGCAAAAATTTTAATATTTTTTAAGAGGATTATTATGTACACAATATTTTTTTTTTGTGGATTTAAAATTTTATACATATTTACATTTACTAAATTAGTGTAGGTTCTTTATATGGAGAATTCGAATATATACATATGTAGATAATTTTATTCAAAGTAATGTAGGTATGTAAATATGTGTGTTCCATTGTAACGTTAATTTTGTCACCCATTCGTAGAAGTTCAGGGTGCTTTTAATATTTTGATAAATTTTGTTTTAATTTTGAATTTAGTTGCAATGTGAAGCTGAGTAATATAGATAGCAATAAAAATTAAAATCATAAGTGTTTGAATAGTGAAATTTGTAAAATTGAGAATCGTATAGCATCAGTAAAGAACTTGTAGTTTGAAGCGTAGAAAATATAGACTTTCAGTAAAACTTTACTTTAAAGTTAAATTAGGTTCGATGCAATGGATTTTAGAAAGTATCAAATTCAAATCAATCTTGTGAGCTCATGTCTTCAAAACGATTTTTTGGAAGCAATTTATAATGATTGTAATAATTCGGACATTGTGTTATATAGCATATCATCACCACATGCCCATCATTTTATAATTATCACATACTTTATAAATTTTTGAAATTGTCGTCATCTTTGAAATTTAAAAATGCTTTATTGTAACATTTCTGAAATCATAAAATCATAAATTTTAAAATCGCATATTGATACCAAAAAAATTGAAAAAATGACAAATTTGTCATTCAATTGAGAACAAAAAGAAAATGTCAAAAATCGATTAACTTACAAAAAGCAAAATGGTTTTTATTTAGGAGAAAACAACAATCATGATGCAACGTTCCGTGAAAAATGACATTATGGTTCATAATTCTATACAGTTAATGTGCCATTAGTCAACACCATGAATTCAACATTATTTAAAATTAATACATTTTTTTGGCATGCTCTTAAAAAAAAAATTGCAAATTTTGTTATACTCGAATCTATTATTTTATATGGTGGGAATAAGGAAGTAGAATATAAAAAAAACAATTTTTAAAAATAATTTGTTGCCAAAATATTGCTGGTTATATATTTTGTGCTTACTAAGTATTTGAAAACATAAAAATATATTTAAGGATTTTCTTTCCTGAATATATAAAACAGAAAAATCTTTTAAGTATTCCGGAACATGATCGCAAAACGAAATAAAATTTTTCAAAATTATATCAAAGATTATCTACAAACAGGTTTTTTTAGGTTATGGCACTAGTTAAATAGTTTATAATGATCACGTATTGTGATTTTTTTCTGTGTAGAATTTTTTAAATTTTAATTATAAAATTTATTTTTTAAAATTCATTTATTTCTAGTTAATCATTCAGTATACAATATTGTTTGTGAGAACTATTAGATAATTAAATTTTTCGAAAATTTTTCAAGTATACGGTAAAGATTAGAACAAAAAATTCCATTAATTACAATGAAATTTTAAAACTATTTTCGTATAATCAAAGTGTCTGTCTCTACACCAATAAATGTAGATATATACAAGTAGGTCTATGTGACCATAGAACACATATTATACGACTACATTATTTATGCAAATTAAATTATTTTAAAAAAAATTTCATATTAAGTTTTGGAAAATTATTTATGAATATTTTTTATATTTAATATTCATTTAATTACTAACAAGGGTATATTGGTTTTACTTACATATTAGTATAAGAACTTGAAACTCTGATAGCTTTTTTAAAGAAAATATGGATTTTAACATCAGTAATTGTAAGAACAAAGTTCTATAAAGTTAAAATTTTTAGTAAAATATGGAGAGAATTGATATTTATAGGCAAGGGTACGGGTATAACTAGATTCCCAAATATATGTAAATTTTCCATAATTTTTTCATTTATAAGGACAATATTTTCTTCGGAGTCGATAAATCATACCAAAACAAATGACGACTTAATGAACATCACAAAAAATCATGAAATTTTCTATGAGCAACGCAAATCAACGACTGGCTTTCAAAGTCAATTTCTATGATTAATTTCGATGAAAATCAGTATTTGTAATCATAGTATTTTCCAGTGATCATAAATGTCAGAAAGTTAGCAGTGCTTAGTTTACCGGCTCTTATCACATTTAACTCTTTTGTAAGTTTTGTAATCAAAGCAATAGAAAAATCCTCTACTTATGATTTTCTCTTAATTGATTATTCACTCAGGAAACATAGAACTCAAAATGTGGGGTTTTTTCTTTCGAACATGATATTATAGGAATATGAACGTCTACTCGTACGTATATATAATATTTATGTACAATTACTAATGTATATAGCCTTAAAATTTTCTTATTTGTAGTTTATATTTTATATAACAAACTCAATTAAGAACTATATGTACAATCTTCTAATGAATTGATTTAATTCCGGAGAAATTAATAATGCTTCTAATTTGATTTATTATAACAATTATTTAATCTAATAAAAAGATATTAAAATTTTAAAGTTATTTTATCTATTCCTTTATAAGAATTTTCTTAAAATAGAAGAAAATTTAACTAAGTGGAAATGGAAGATCCTTATTTAATTGCTCGGTTTTAAAACTTAATGATGATGGTTTGTTCTTCTTGTATTGGAATTTAAAAGATTTTCAATATTATTTTTTTACTTCTATTGTACATAGAATGCGTATTATTGTGTAAGTTCGTGGCATTCATTTCAAATTTAATTGTAATATTGCAATTTTTGCAATTAGTAGAAGTAAAATTTGTATATGTAAACAGTTCAGTAAGAGCAAGAAAAACCATGCAATTTGGTATTGTTTATAGCTGCTTATAAGTCGGTTCGACTGTAGTAACAATTTATCATTAAATTTATGGGCAATCTCTTACTAGGCAAAGCGAATTATTTTGTGTGTATTTAAAAATTATTATTAAAATTTCCTTTGATAAATTGTCATTTAAAGTGTCTAGTGTAAAAATTTACAATAAAAATAATCTAATGCATTCATTTCAGATAAGAAAAGCCAAGCATTCAACTCCTTTGTTAATTTTATTAAAATTTATAATAAGAATAATAAATAATTATTCATCTATTCCAGATAACAATATCTATAAATATTTTTGATAATAAAAATGTAAAAAAAAAATTGTATATAAACAATTTATTATTATTAATTAACATTGCATATATTTAGGAGATTTTACCAAGAATATAAAATTATTTTATTATTCAAATTCATTAAATTAATTTTATTATCTTTATGATTATTATTAATTAAATTTTATATTTTAATTAATTATTTATAACAATATCAAATTAATGAATACAATATTCTATTGAAAATAAAATAATAAATAACGCCACCAATTTTCATTATATTGTAAGGTAAAAATGTAATGTTTGCAGGGAGAGCCTGTTTTAAAACATTTCCGTTAGTTGTTCGATTGTGTTTAAGATACAAATCTGTTATATGGCTTAATGGAGACGAGATGGGGGCCTATTATCGAAAATTTAATATTTAATTAACAACGGAAATGAATTTTTTTCAATACCTTGCAAAAGGGACATTGTAGAGCTATGAGATTTTAACAGACATGATGATTCTTATAATTAATTTTCTGAACTTATCATTTTTTACATTTTATATATTAAGTTGAGTTACAATTAATTATATCAACAGAATTTTCAACAATAGCTCCTTTTTACTTTTAAATTAGAGGATCATAATTTATTTATGAGTCGCTAAATTGCATATTTAAATCACAAAATGATAAGTCTCAATATTCTGACTAATTACTTGTAACGCTATTAATTATAATATGTTCAAAATCTTGGGCAAATAATGAATTCTCACCAAAATGTCTATAACAAAAGCGTTCTTGCTTTCATTTTATTTATTCAAAACCTCAAAGTAATAAAGGACTTTTAATCGTACAATTACTGGGATTGGATTTTCCTCTATTACCTATAGCTTTTAAATTCATCCTTTTATATTACGGCAATAAATTATTTTGTATAGACTGATTTTATTTTATTCGTCAATTATAAAAAGCACTGTAATAAAATAAATCGCGTTAAGTAATAAATTTTATATCATTTCGGTCTTATTTGGAAATATTTTAAAAGCGAATTAAAAGAAAATTAATCATTTTTTTTCCCCAAACATAACTATAAAACAAATAAAATAAAGGCCATTTGAAGGCCATAATATTACTATGAAAATGATAAAGTTTAATGACTTCAAAGTGATAAGCTTATAAGAATAAGGCTAGAAGAATAAGGTACTAAAAAAAAACGTATCAGTTACATATTTAGAAAATCTTGTCTATGTCCACAATGTCTAGGGCTTAAATTGTCTATTATTTTTCTTAAATATCAAATTAAACTATTATACAAAGTTTTCCATGTGTTGTCCCGAATATTTCTAGGCTGTCAAATATAAATCTTTTCTATATTAAAGAATAAAACTCATATGAAAAATTGTATGAAATTTTTACTGATAGTAAAATTTTTGAATAAATTTTGAAAATATCAAAAGTAAAATCTAATTTTATTGTTTGTATGTTTGTTATTTTTCGTATATTGTCCTTTTTTGCTTTTGTTTTGGAAAAAATCCTTTAAAAATGATAAGTAACATGGGAAAGGTTATTTTTAGAGATTTTTTTGGTATTTGTCAGTTTTAATACCTTTATGAAATTTTTTTGTAATACTCTTCCAACTCTTTAAATAAAGAAAGTTTATGGAGGATAAAAATTTAAATTTTTCAAATCTATTTAAATGTAGTTGTTGTTGGTGTTTTGTTTTATTGAAGAATTTTGCAATTTGAATACTGTTGCAATGTATGGGATACTCCGACGACGATAATTAAAGATTCTATGCAACCCAAGCGTTAATTATTACAGAATTCAGGGATTTTTTTTTACTGAATTGTCTTCTACTTTAATATTAGAAGAAGAATAGTGTTAGTTGAACATTTTTGCTTTAATTTAGTTCAAGAATTGTACAATTTCCAATTTAAATCCTTATTGTTTCATATAGGTAGCACAAAAATTTGGATATTCTTGTTAATAACTTTAATTTCACTTTATTGTTTTTCATATTTTTTTTAAATCCTTGCAGAATCCTGAAAAACATCATTCGTCCTGAATGAAATTATAAGGATTTATTTGGAAGAAAATTCTTGTGTTTATCTTTTCTCTCTTATTTCATTTTAATTTGGTTCAAATATCATATTTCAAAATTGCTTTGATTTTATCTGCTACCTACCAGCCTATACCTTTTCGATATGGTGAGAATTTATCTTTTGTTGTACACTTTTATTCCTACAATTTTCTGGTTTACTTCAAATTTTTTCTTCTTAAACATTAGGAAATTTATTGTATTGGAAGATTTATGGTTCCTCCAATTTTTTAGTATTTTTTTCTTGCGGTTGTTTTTTTGTTTTGGTTTCCTTTGCTAGTTTTCTCCATATTTTCTCTCTGTGGGGAATAAAAGTTTCGGATATTTCCTGTTCGCATAACTTATAAATTATTCTATTCATTTTTGTGGTTTAAATTCTGTTAGATTATACAGAATCAATATTGTACCTTGTATACAATCTATAATCACATTTTATATATTGATTCTATTTACTGCTATTCGTAATAATGGTAGGTTTAAGCTACCATTATTGATTTGAAGATAAAATTTATTAAACCAAAAATTATGTTTTTTTTTTTTGTTAGTTCTCAAATTTTGTGAAAATTTATTTCGGATACCCAAAATGTTTTTTTGGAATATATCCTGACAATATTGGCTTATCCTCCATACCATGACGCCGCATTTTAAAATCTAGTATTCTATATATTGTAAGGAGCAGTGTTAGAATCACTCTATTAATGCAACTGGAGTCAGAGAACAGTTGAAAGATTTCATTTCGAGAATAATACTAGCACAGAAATGTTTCATATTTCCTCGGATTCTTTTGATTATAAGTGATTCAAAAAATCTTTATTAAGATTCCATTTACTTCTTCCTGTTCAACCAGAAATTGAATTTACAATTTCTTTCTTTTCAGTTACTTGAATATAACACGTTCATACATGGAAATTCGTAATATTTCCAGGGATTTCTCATATTTTCTGGGCTATACTTGTAATTCAAAAAATCGCCTACATTCACTCTGTTCTTAATCACTATGAATCCTTCTATTTCTTTTAGTTTAGTCGAGAAACACGTCGTAATCCAATATACTTTATGTTATCAACTATACGTGCAATCATAATAAGTAGGATAAAAGTTTTCTGAAATAATTTAAGGATATTTATGAAGTATTTATGAGTTCACCTTTACTTTATGTAAGGAGTGTGTATGTACGAGTATTCAAAAAGTAACAAGGATTTTTCTCTTTCTTTAAATATTTTGTTATACTTTTTGAAAAAAAAATATGTTAGTTTTTGTTTTGTCATTTTAACCGTCTTGAATTTTACTTTACACAAAATATAAGAATAAGTTTAAATATGCTAAAGATTGTCTTATTTAGTTTTTCTTTTATCGTTGTGTTCTTGTAGTTTCCTTCGCGTCAACTTACATACCAACAAATTCTAGTTCTTTAATATTATACAAACACATCCTTCGTAACTATATATAGGTATACGGTACCTATTGTTATACTTGTATAAATTCTGTGTTTTTTTGGGATAATTTATGACAAAAATGTCCTGAGAATTAAAGTTGAAAAGTTTTATTGAAAAATATATGCGATTGTGAGTAGAATGAAAATTTTTGAATTTTTTTTTCAACCTTATGATTTTTTCTTTTATTTTTGCGTTTGATGTTGAAAAAGTGAAATTGAGATGTTTACGTTTTGATCTTTTGATTCTAACAACAGAAATTGTTAAAATAACGTGAAATGAAATGATTTTAAAATTTTCTTTTACCTTATTTAAATAAGGACAATGCAAAAGTTACATTGGAAAGTATTAAAAGGAATTTGAGAATAATTTTAAAAGGAATTTGTTGGAAAACAATTTAAAATTTTTAATTTAAATTATTTCTGAATCATTTGCAGACTAAAGTTTTTTTAAATTAAGTAAGATCAAAATTTAATTGAAAGTTGAAATATTTGTTTAGAAATATTGTAACTTGCGACATAAGATATAAGAGGATGTTGAGTTGTAATCAGCTCAGTAAGTTTTAATTAGCCTTCAAGTTCTTAGTCTTCAAGATGTAAGTATAAAACAGCACAAGTATAAAGGGTTGGAAGATTCATGAATACTATATTGAGAAAATCATTGAGAAATGCTTACTAGTTATTACAGAAATTATATTAGACCCAAACCTGTTAATCAATATCTAAAATTTTCGGGGTTTAAAATAATTATTGCAATACAGAAAATATAATAGAATAATAAAGAACAATAACAGATAATTTTGGATGATAGATTAATGACAACCTATAGTTCAATAGGAATTTATTGGAATTTTTAAAACCCAGTACCAACTTAATTCGCAATTTGTCGATAATATTGGCATAGAAGCATTACTTTTATATACCCTTCGTCTATTTACTCCAACACAAGGTTATTTAAAATCTATATGATCTTAGTTCATTAAATTTTCATTACGTAATTTTGTTTAAATATAAAATTTTAGGATAGTAGCATTACGGTTACGAAATTTTCCAATTCCACAAAGTAAATTAACCAAATCTCGAAAATTCTATGCTATGCTATACAATACATATTTTCTAGTAATATGACATCCTTTTTTCAAAGAAGTCAGTCGATATATTTTGGGTTCTTGTCTAGTAGATGCCATATAACTTAAATAATTATAGCATTTCTTACGTAAACCATAGATTTAGAAGAATTGTTCACTCGTTTCGTATACGGGTATAACAGAACTGAAACTACTAACTATAACTATTCCAGTTTTTACAATTTCTATCATACAATTTCGTATTCTTGAAGTATCAATATTAACCTTTTATATAAGCTTACATACATAATTATGTAATATAGAAAATGAATATTAAATTTTATATATTTCGATATATGTTACATATGTTACGTAAATTGAATTTTAAGTTATAATAATTGTGGGCTATATACGAGTATTACATGTGAAAATTTTGAAAATTATATGGTAGTGTATAGCGCTTTATGCCACGTATAATTTAATTATAATACTTTTGTCTATCAACCTTATATTTTCAAGTTTTTTGTTCTTTATTAACATTTATTGAATAAAAAATTAGTAATATAAAAAATGTGGAACGTATAACACAATCAATATAACAATTTGAATTAAGTCTAATAAATAATTCAATTCTATAAAAATTCTATAAAAGGGTTGTGGTGTTTTAAAGTTTCTTGTCCTATAATTGAGAGAACATAAGAAGTTTTAATTTTAAAATTTCTAAATAAAAAATTTCTTATTATTTTAAGGTTATTGTACTTTTCTAGAGTACAAGGAATGAAATTTTTTTAGACACTTATGCATATATTTAATTAATTCGTCATTCCTCATGAATTATTTCAAAAAGGAAGAGTTACGACAAACTACCTTTATTAAATAATTGGAAATTAATCGATTTCTTTGTAGGTACCTTGTAATTAATGTGCTCTAAAAAATATTTCAATCCGTTTTTCCACAAAGTACGTGCACAATTTTTATATTACAACTCACTTTTAATTATACAATTTCTTCTGTTAGCAATAAATTTTACATGTAATTCCTGCCAATACCAATTTTATCGAATTATTATTTAAATATAGAATTAAATTTATAATTTTACAAAATGGAATTAATTTGTCATAAATTTCAGAATCTTTTTAAACTATTTACAAAAAATTCCGCATGAATTCCAAATAATAAAAGCATTTTAATCATACAAAATAAAGTCGCGACCTAACCCAACTATTATTTGTGTGGAATAAATTGAACTGTATGCTATACAGACAATTATATAAGATTAATAAATTTATATGTACATACATACATAAAATAAAATATTTTTGAAATTAAATGAAAATCTATAAAAATACTTTTATTCGCATATACCGAGTAACAAAATCATTAAAATAAAGTAATGGGAAACAGCATATTTCCTAAATAATATTAATTGAATACAAAATGTTTCTCATATGAAAATATTTTGCGATTAAATCGACAGTTCTCAGAAAATATTTGAGATTGATGTATATAAGATTTATTTCTACCTTTACTTCTTTATATCAAAATGATTGTGGTAAATATGACAGATAACACAGATAATTTGATAATTGAAAGTTCATAATGTCATTTAAGTTTCAATTCTGCTGTCACTTGTCATTACTAATACGTCATTTTCTGTCATTTCTTGAATTGTTGATTATAACTATATTAGCAATATTGCTGATTTGTTGAGTTAGAAATCACTGTGACAAATCAAATGTCAAATTACCTATAAATTTGTTATATAATTTTAAACTTTCGGAATAAAGTAAAATAAACGACGCTAAGCGAATATTTGAACTATTTTAAAAATATTGAATCGTTTATTATTTTTATTCCAATAAAAATCATATTTTTCACAACATGTTGACATAACGGAATAAAAAAAAAGGATAATGAAAAAATTTAAAATCTTCATTCAATTTTTTTTCTCGCTTTATATAAGCGCAACAGAGAAAACGAGCACAATATTGAAATATGGTAAATGGCACATATGATAATCCGAAAAAAAGCTCTTATGAATTTTTTATTTTGATAAATTTAAATTTTTTTTTGAAGCTGATAAGGATTAAAATCCTTACGATAATAAAAAGCATTGATTTATAAAAATTATGAATAAATTCTTTTTTTATTTCCTTGTGTGCGTGTGTGTAGTTGTTTGTTGCACTCATTGGAAAATAAAAAAAGCATTTTGGAAAAATTGAAAATTTAAAATGAAATTTTCCGACCTTATCCTTGTACGAGTAATTTAGTTTTTATTTGTTGTCATTTTAATTATTTGACTGTTCGATTAAATAAGAGGAAGTGATAAGAAATTTTTAAAAATGTTTAAATTTTAAAAATTCAATATGTGCCAGTTTGCGGTAGTGAGAAGCTAATTAAGTTTCAGACGTGTGTAATAGGTTTCACTGAAATTCCTACAAGTTTTCAGACAGTTTCGTTAAAAATATTTAAAATAAAATTATTTCATTTTTAAATGGGCATTCTGTTTGTTTGTATTAGTATTTAATCCTATAATCAAGAAGCTCCTAAAAATTTCAGGTACTATATTAGCAGAGTTTTTGTTGTTTTGCAAATTTTTCGTTATTAATTGGCTTCTATTGTCGTTCATACACAATTTTTCATTTTCTATATATGAAAGCAAAAAACATTTTTTATTGGAACACAAAATTTTTATTGAAAAATTTGAATTTTGGTGACACTTATTGTCTAGACAGTGAATCTATAATTTAATTGAATGCGATGTCGTGAAATTTTTATGAATTATTGTCCAATTTGCGTCTAATTGTGTTTTGCTTGGATTACAGTCTGATTTAGAATATATTCATTCAATTGCTGTTCAGTTTTCGAAAGGCTATCAGAGTTATCAGCCATTAAGTTTATAATTCAGAAATTTAAGTAAATTTTGCTCAAATATCAATTACATTTTGTGTATGTCATCGAATGAGTTTTAAGAAATTGAACAATAAAATTACTCGGAAAAGTTTGTTTCAAAATTTTTTAAAGATAAAAAGTTCTGTACGAAAATCTTATTCTTCTGCCTTTTAAATTTTTTTTTTTAAATATTCTTATTTTCTGTTTAAGAGAAATTCCGATATGAGGTAGATATTGGAAATCGACAAGAGATAAAAAAATTTATACACAAAGAAATAAAACAAATAAATTTTAATTGAGATTATTTGAGAAGTCAGAAGAGCAAACACTCTCCTGTTTTGTTTGCTTAAAAATATGAATTTTAAACATGTTTGGAATTTGCCGCAAAAAATTCAATATTATCGTGGGTTTTGTATGTTTCTTGCTTTTTGTTTATTTAAGAAATGGATTTGAACAATACAAGATTCTTAGAAATATTGTTTGGCTATCCTATATAAGAATTATTGATTTCCGATTTAAGATTTTTGCTTTTAAATAAAAATCCATTAATATTATGGGCGGTGTATTTTTGCTCCTTCATTTTCAAAATTTTATATTTTCCGACTGGGGATTTCTGAAATTGTAACTTCTTTTCAAATAATTTCAAATATTAAGAAATGGTTTTCAATTCCTGAAAATTTGTTTTCCTTAATAAAACTCTGAAATACAAAAGAGTAGCTAAATGAGGGCCAATTTTAATTGTAAGCATTTTCAATTTGAGAATATTTTTCCCAAAACAAACATTCAAAATTAGTTAATGTTCAGTTTCCCAATTAGAATCTTCAGTTTATTGTAAATTTTCCAAAATTTTAAAATGAATTGAATTGAATCTTAAAATCGGTTTGTTCCATTTCGGTGTTATTTTTCCAGTTTTTGACCCAAATTTTCTATTTTGCCTAAATGTATCTGATAATTGTGTTCTAAACAAAATAATTGGATCATACACCCGATAGTTCCAACAAGTTATGCAGATTTTTTGGTACCGGATAATTGGTTTTATGTAAGAACATTCAATTTTATTTAAAACACAAGTTCTTGGACCATATCCCGGTTTCATTAACGAAAAAACTCTAAACGGACGCCTAATTAATTGCAGTTTAGAGAAAAGGTTTAATACTATCCAACAATCGGCACCTCTATCTGAGGTTTGTCATACAGCTGCGTTAACTTACAACATAATTTTAATTAAAAAATCACAATTTACTCATATTATGAATAAAATTTACATATGCATAAATTTGTGTGTATGTTCAAAATACAAGTGAATTCACATGTCCGTAATTTGGAAGAGGGAAAAAAAATCTTTTTGAACTTTAATGGAATAATTTTTTTTTTTTTTTTGCTTTTGAGAACAATTTTGAATATTTAAATTTAAAAATGAACTCAAAATTTAAAATCTGAAAAAAAAAAAATTTTGTTTTTTTTTGTGACAAAATGCAGAATAATTTTTTTGTCATCCTTTAATTTTGCTTCAGGATATTGAATTAACTTTGAATGGAAAAGAAAGATTGTTTTTCAAAACTGAATTTAAACTTTTTTTTATCAATTTACAAGTCAATAAAGCACAAGAGAACAAGTGAAAGTTACGAGTATTTTTGAACTTTTTCAAATTTGATTAAAAAATATGAAGAAAAAATTATAAAAAAATTTTATTTTTCCACTCGTATGGAAATGAAAATTTTTAAAATATTTTTGTTTTTTTTTTATAAAATTTAGACTAAACTTGGGGCAATTTTTTGAATTATGAGGGCATTGAAGAAAAAATGATACCATGGAAAACAGTATCAAAGAGTTATTGGCTTATTTTCGTAGGAATGTTGCCAGAGAAAGCTTCGAATAATACGGGAGGAAGTAAATATAAAATATTCTCTCTGTTCGTGCCGAGTGTAGTCTGGGCTCGGATTTAAAAAAAAATGAGCTTTATGAACGTTTTTAAGATGTACATTAGCGGGTATTGTTGAGTGGTAAGATTGAGAAGTTGATCTTATGAACGGAAACGTTTAAACGTAAAACACCTTTATTTCAAGAGATATGGCATCAAAACGAAATATCTATGTGCTGTTTTAGCTCTCCAAATCTTTAATTAAAATTTGAGTACTAATCAAATACCTTCTATTCCAACGTAAACATTTTGGGAAATTCTAATTTGAAACTGATCTTTACTGATATTTTCTCAAATTATTGTCATCATTTATTAAGAGAATTCCAATTCAATTAGCATTGGCTAAATTAATTAAAACAAAACAGGGATTTCCAAAAGTTATTTTTTGAACTACTTCGAGATTTGACTTTTGGGACTTTGCATTTCAAATTGATTCATGCAGATTTGTTTTATATATAAGTTGTTGGCAAAATTTATTTTCAGTTCAAATCCAAGCTCCTCTGTTAATAAAAATTGTGTTTAATTTTTTAAAATATTGCAAGTTTTCATGCACCACAGCTCACCATCTTTCAAATTGTTCGACTGTATTCCACTTAGATTCAAATCCACTTGCTCAATTATTTCAGTTCAGTTTGCTTCAATAAAATAATATTAACCTTCATATGGAAGAAAATTTTTCATAAATTTTTTAATCAGCGAATTTACCTTTTAAATTAGAATTGGGAAAGCTCACTTACTTCTAGATATTTGATGCTATAATTTCATAAATTAAGGTTAACGCAAAATGGTTATTAATTTGATTCCATTAAGATTAAATTTACTATAAGGTTGCTACGTTCTAAGTATCTTTTTCACTTATAAACCAAAAAATTCCAATTTTAAAACTTCTTATCCTTCTGGTTAATTCTTGACATTGTTCTCTTTTTTACAATTACTCAATTGTATTAGATATTGTGAACTTAGTATCCTTAGGATAAAATTTAAATCATCAACATATTTTATAAGTAAATTTTAAAATTCAAAATTTTTTTTATTTTGACTAACTCAATTTAAAACAGATTATTTGAAGTAAAAAAAAACAAATTTTCCTGTTTTGACTGAACAAGATTAAATTTTCAACAATAACATAAAGAATTTGTGCTCCTTGAAATATGCAAATTTTCATAAAAGTATTTTTAATTTATAACAGAATAAAAGTCAGAAAAACAGAAATGGGATTATAAAGAAAAAGTGGAACAAAAACAAAATGAAAAAAATTTAATTTCCTAGAAAATTATCAGGAATAGAATAAGAAAATCAAGGTTAAAGAAAAGAAGGAAAATATGAAGAAATTTGAGAAATAAGAAGCACAAGCATTGAAAATTTCAATAAAATTTAGTTTACATTTTTCATTTATTGTAAAAATTTTATGTTATTTTTGTGGGGGCAAGGAGGATAGAATCTTGTTTTCTTTTTTAATTTTTTAGAGGTCAACTTATTTTTATAATGAAAATATTTTTATCAAGGATTTTATTATTCAATACAAGCTTGTCAAAAAGATTAATAATTCATAAATATTTACAATTAATTGTCGATGGTCTTTTTCAAAAAAAAAAAAACCAAAAAGAAAATTTCTAAAGATCCTTGTTTTATACTGGAAAGTCTTTGGATTGCAATCATGTACTCCTTTTAAAAAAATCATGCTCCTTAATTAACTTCGACTGTTTTTTTTTTTTTTTGGTAACAAGAAAAGTAATTTATTTTGACAAATTTATTATCGAAACATCTTAGGGATCCTTGTGATAAATCAAATTCACGGGATCCTTGTGATGTTCCTTCGTTATATTGCAAATACATTATTCGATTTTATGAATGAAAACTGAAGAAATACAAAATTAAAGTGTCCTTTTATTAAAAATAATAAATTATTGTTCAAAAGGCAATTTTATTTATATCTCAATTAGCAGAAACTAAATTTGGATTTAGAGAATAAGGTTGCTCTAAAATTTAATAATTTTTTTTTTTTTAATTATGACAGATATGTGTTTTTTTTCTGTCAGGAAGTAGGTAGTAATTGAGGCAGAACAGTTAGTCTGCCTGCTTATGTGGAGCTAGATGAATAGAGAAAAGTAATCAGTACAGATTTCCTATATTTCTTATTCCTATATATTCCAGATTTCTCGTTATTCGGTTCAAACACCTTTTCCTACTTACAGGCGGTAGAGTTTGCCAACAATTTTTTACTATCGACTGGGGAAATACGTTTATTCACACTAGAAAAGCGTAAAAAAATATTTTTTGACAAATATTTGTTTGTAGGTCACTCAGTTAATGGGTCATTCTGTCTGCCCACTCCCGTATCTTACGTTGAATAGAATGGTTTTATCAAGTTTCGAGAAACATTAGTTTCACAATTGGTTTGCAAAATTCGTCTGACTTATAAAACTCAACTAAAACATCCAAATTAAATACGCTAAGCTATTAAAAATACAAAGATTTCATTAATTATTTTTCCATCTTTTCCCAATAAAATACAATGAGATGAGCTTTTCCCATTTCATAAGGAAAAGCATAAAAAAATGTTCCTTATTAGCAACAATTCCATGCATGGGAATGGCAATAATAGGAGTAATAAAATGAAGGAAAATATTCTAGTAATGGAAAATAAATTCTTTATTTTTTGGTAATTTTTTTTATTGTTTTTATTGAACTATTCTAGACAAAGAAAATGTCCTTAATAGTATAAATATTTCTTTATTGTTCTTAATACTTAAGTTGTGATGGAAGACATTGAGTAGACGATGGAAGAGATGAGTATGCATACTTTGATGTTCGCTAAAATGTTTTTAAGTATTTTAAAAAGAAAAGTTTCTTCCAAAAGAATTTCTAACGTCTAAGCTTCAAAGTCAGGTACACTCAATAGTAGAATGGGAAAAAAACTTAAAAGAACGATGAAGAAAACAAAATTTTTTTTTAAAAAATTTTTTATACGAGTAAATGGAATTTAAAAACTAGTGATGACATTTAAATTAAAACATTTAAAATAAACTTTATTGCTTCTGAGTTTTTACTGTCGGAGGAAATAATCTTAACTATACTAGAACAAAACAGTGTTGTTCATGTGGGTATTAAATTGCTACATTGAACTTGATCTAATTTGTAATAGATTTTTTTGAAATTGTCAGTAAGTTGTCACTTAAATTTATTAACTACAAATAATTTGATTGGATGAAACGCCAATGCTTCTATATAATTAGGAATATTTTGTATTTGAGAAAAAATGTTGCTATATTGAATTTATTGAGAAATTTATAGGTTCCGTAACATTCTTGAAATTAGTATTTGGCATACCAAGCAAATTGACTTCCAAAGAAGGCACATTAAACCTATTTGTTTCAAACCTCGCTCCACTGTCGAACTACCTTTAAAACTCCGATTTTTTGAATGATTTACTTTGCCGAAACTTTGTCTGCCACGATACAATTTCGACTGCAAATACAGAATTCTGCTTATCTCACTCACTTAGGAATGTATCCGGTCTCATACTTGGAACGCGAATATCGTAGGTGGGAGAGTGGGGAAGCTACAATAAGTCCCGAATGGTTGCGGTGGCCCGGGAGATACTTCTTCAGCACTCGGTTTCCTTAGAAATCTACAATCTACAATAGCCATTGTGGCAGTTGATATTAACCGTTATCTTGAATCAGTTTTACTACATTTTAGATGTAAGTTTTCTCTTAAAAGGTAAGTTGGATATAGAAAATCTGAAGTTTTAAAATTTCTTTACTCTTCTTTCCTAATTAGCTATCGTCCTTTGAATTTAGGGAAATTTTCGTTTTTGGAAACTTATTTCTCTAAAAATGTAAGTTTTTTCAAAGTTCTATAGAAATCAGGATGTATACCAGTTATTGATGTACCAAGTACCTAAAGGACTGTCATGATCTACATCATAAAGGTAAACCTTCAGGTGAATTTGACAATAAGAAAATATTGTGAATAAGACCGCTTTTTCTATTAAATGTCAGTATTCTTATGTCAGTAATTCGAGGGAAATTTGCTATTTTACGAACCATTGGTTTCATATTGCCTACTTTACTCTTAAATAATTTTTAAAATTTCTAATTTTTTGAAGTGTCTAATACAGAGCATCAACTTATGAACTTAAAACTTCATATTTCATAAGAGATTATTGAATATCAAAAATTTAGTAACGGCTTTTATTATTCTGTTGTTAGATCGCCTATTTCATGCTAACTAGAAATAACTAAAGTTGAATAGTAAATTGAGTAATATAAAATGTGTCGCATACTCACATATTTGTATCCTTTGACTTTTTATATTCAGAATTTCAAATATAAAATTTCTTGTCACGTACTATAAAATCTTCTGATGCAAACGATGGTGTATTGATCTTAAACTAAATTTCATTGTGTCAAAAGTTAAAATATGTTTTATACAAAACTAACATTTTTGATAGGAATGTGATGTAGAATAATTTTTTGTACAAGAATCTTGATATGTGGCATATGCCAGCGATTTAAGTAGTGTCTTCATTATATAAAGTACTGATTAACACTATAGAATTATAAAGAGTTGAGTAAGAGCAACCAATGTGATAATTTTAAAAAATAATATTTTTAATCATAATTGACGTATAATATTTTTATTGCTCATACAGTGTGAGAAATTAGAAACTTGAAAAATTGCATATGACGAGTATAGTGGAGAAAATAAATGGAATTTTAATAATTGCTTGTATGAATTCAAAGAAAATATGTAAAATAATTTTGAGGAATTTTAAAAATACGAGTGTAGTTGCTGTTTATAAATAGGAGATGTTGTTCTAATAGAACCGTACGGCGACGACCACAACTTACATGTTATTGACTTGCTGAAATCATCATCATTTATAAATAAATTGATTGTTAGAAGTAGATCTGTTGAATTCTATGGTCCTTTTAAGCCGCCTCACAATTTTTTAGGGGTGGCTCATTATTCTTCTTGGTTTATATGTTAAGTCTCTCATGTATCCATAGACACTGACGGCAATGCATTTTCTCAAACCTGTTCGCCGTGAGCTTATTTTCCGGAAATTTTAACACTTATTGCCATTCTATTGAACATTTAATAACTGAGAAAATCCCGACTATATTTAAATTTTTTACAATTCCTCTTACAACTCAAATTGAGGTTGAAAAAAAAACACAAAATCCTGTTCAACAGAAAATAAATTATGGCAATGCATAATTTTTCCAAACGATAATTTTCAAAATTTTTCAAAAAAATTTTTTGATGAATGTCTATGGGAAATCAATTGATTTGTAAGTTAAAATTATTCAACATTTCTCTGTGTCAAGATTTTATCAAAAAAAAAAAGCCAAAATTTCCATTTCAAATTAGAAAACTTTGAGATTTTCCACTATTCCAATTTGTTTTCTCATCTGCTTTTTATAGCCGTACGAAGGTACGGTAAGGCTAAATTTGCCTTACCGTTTGTAACGCTAAGAAATAACGGTCTTAGATATAGACTCAAGTGTATGTTTTTGATCAGCGTCGAATTCTGAGTTGATTTAGCTTTGTCTGTTCGTCTGTCTGTCCGTCCGTCCGTCCGTCCCAGCGATAACTCAAAAACTAATTGAGCTAAGTTCACCAAATTTTCACAAATGATTTATTGTAGTAAGTGCCAGAACCCTATTTAAATTGAGCATGATCGGGGTAACGGTTCGTGTAGCTACCATACAACTTCAATAGTAGTTTGACTCACACAGTACTGAAATTTTGCATAAATTAATATGGTAATACGGCAACTTAAAGTCATAGTCTGTCCTATAGTCAGTTATGGCATATTTATTCGCACATAGGATAACAAATTCGTACGGGTATCAAAGAGTTGACAAGGTCAACTCTATTCTTTCTCGTTTTTATTGAAAATTCAAACAATTTTTTTTTGGTATTTGTTTCAAAAATTTCACTATGTAAACTTCGGGGGTGGTATCACAAACTACGAGTATACTATGTAAGTATAATATTTAAACATGAAATTAAATCATAAAAGAAAAAGTAAAAAAAAATTGTAATATTTTCTTTAAGGAATAAAACAAGGACCTTTTTAGAATATCTATTCGAATTGAATTCGAAAAAGCGAAAATAAAACCAGAAACTGAATTTTAAATTGTAGAAAATTATGGTGGAACAGAAAAAAATTTCATAAAAATGCCATGCCACACGGAATATTTAGAGAAAAACAAAAATAAGAAAAGGAAAGAAAAAGAAAAGAGAAGTAAAATGCGTGGCAACATCCTGTTTTATTTTAAAATTTTTTGGAAAAAGCATAAAAATTCGCTGGGTAATAAACAATTTTATGTAGGGATTTTTTTTGTATGCATTTGTAGATAGAAAAAAAATTTCAAGGTTGCAATGCCGTAACTAAAATTTTTTTTTTTCTGTATAAAATTTTAAATGGCATTGTTTTATTGTACATGTACTTAGTTAGTAGCAAGTAACTATCGTTTGTGTTTGGTAACATTTGCCTTCAGGGGGAATTTTTCAAATGTGTAGCAGAAGATTTTGATATTTGCTCTTCAGTAATAAATCATAATAGTTTTATGCAAAACGAATCTATGACATTCTGTTCCGCAAGATGCCAAAAAAAAAAATACGCGTTTATAATTTTAAAATTTTTGAAATTCCGTAAATTATTGCATTTGATTTTATTTTATTAATGTTTGGAAGCTGTTATACATAGTAAAATTTTTGCCTTCTACAATTATAAGGATGAGCAATAATTTCTGAGTTGTCGGATTGCAATATCATTATTATTTAAGAAAAGAATGAAATGGAACAAGAGGAACAAATTAATCGAATATCGAAACATGATTAAAATTATCAGAAATTTTGGAGCTGAGAGCTATTCTTACTATAACAATATCAAAATAACCAGAATTCAAAATTGCAACTTGTAATTGCATAGTAATTAATGGGGTTATTTCTACCATAATTTGAATTGCAATGATAAATATTGAAGAGTGGGCTCTTTTCGAATTATTCGAATTTTTCATTCTAAAAATGACTTGGCGCAAATAAAACATAGAAAAGATTTTCGTGCTATATTTTCTGTACTATAAAACATTTTTCAACTCTTAGAAACTTAAATTAAAGCTGGAGATAGTTCTGTTCTTGGTTGAAAATTCTATTATTGTTTGCGAAGCTATTGGGTTGAAAAAAAA
Source organism: Condylostylus longicornis (assembly GCF_029603195.1). Taxonomy (NCBI): domain Eukaryota; kingdom Metazoa; phylum Arthropoda; class Insecta; order Diptera; family Dolichopodidae; genus Condylostylus; species Condylostylus longicornis. Next base: position 8,159,653 of record NW_026577982.1, read on the forward strand.
ATAAAAAATAAAAGAAGGAAAAAATTAGATTTTTTCTAAAGTTCGAATGCTTGGTATTCCGAAAGTACATACAATACATAATCAAGTAACATGTTTATTTTAAGCGCTTTACTATAGGCCTTTCGGAAACTATTCGTTTAAAGTCCCTATCTTTTTCGGAACGGAAGTTATAATCAAAAAAGTAAAAATTTCTTGAATTCTTGGATAAGTAGAAATTTCGTGAAAATTCGTTAAAATCCCTGTATCTCGGAAACAATTGAGATTTCGCATCTAGTCCGGAACAAAAGTTTAACCCATTTTCAACTCTCTAACCAATGAAATATGTTGTTGTACACCCTTCCTAATCGTCCTGATACACGCGCTGTTCGTATTTAATTTTAATTTCCGATATTTTTTTAATAAAAACAAAATCAAAATTGCTAGAGTAAAATTTTTCTTTGTAGTATCAATATCTTTATTGATTGTACCTTCTTTTTCAATCTTCTTCCTTATAAAATCTAAAAATTCCGTATATATTAAACAAAATCTTTCAACTGGAACAGAAACTACCCATCTTTTATTATATCTGACTGTAACAATATTGTCCTTCAATATTATGCTTTTATTAAAAATGATAAAAGTATCGAAATTATCTAAAATTTAAAAATGAAAGAAAAAAAAGGATAATCCCACCCTGTTAATTATCAAATATATAAAAGTTCCTTAATATAGGAACCCTTTCATTTAAAATTCATTCACTTCAAAATTCAATATGAAAACTTTTTAATTCAATGTCTATAACAGGTGTACCAACTTAAAATTTCATTATATTTAAAAATAATATTTTTCAACACCTGAATTTTATTTCCTTCATATATTTTTATGCTATACTATTAAAAATTACATTGAAAATTTAAAAAGGAATCAAAGTAATATTCGTTTTAAATTGAGTCGAAAAGAAAATTTTCGTCATATTGATAATTTCAATACAAACACAAAAAAATTATTATACAAAATTATGGTTACGTTATTTTGTATTTCTCCCGCTTAATGTCAATGTCACTTTGCATATGTATTATAACTACATTTTGAAGAAGATTTTGGTAAGAAAATAGTGTATATATAAATTGAGAGAAAAATGAGGAAAATTGTTAGCATAATGGCAATTCTCTTCTTTCTCTCTCGGAAAGTTATATAATTATGTTACTAATTTATGCAAAAATTTCTTCAACTTACACATGGGAAAATCCCGACTAAATATTAGATATGACGTTTACAATACTCCCCCGCGATCTCGGTTATCAATTAACTCGAATACCTTGTTGGGTCAAATTATCACGTAGCTGCTCTGCCGTCAATATGAACCGCCTAGAAACTCGCCTTCACTTATTGACTAAATATTTCAGAACTACTCCTGTTTAGAATAAAGTAACACTAACAGAATTCAGATAGCTTCGAAACCTCCACGATTTCCACGTGCTTACAGAATGATTGAATAAATAACAAAATACAATCAATCATACTTTTAAAACGAGAATAGCTTAAAATTTTCCCCACTTAATCTTCTACTTATATTCAACGAGAAAATATTGAGATTCAACCACAAAGAATTAATTTAATGCTTTCAATACATACCAACTAATATAGGGAATTTTTATTAAAAATCGCGGGAAAATACTTCAAAATTTTCAAAAGGAATGCAGGAACTAAAAAATTTGTTATCTAAAATTGAAAATATTCATTTTAATCCGCATGATGTTTGAAAAAGATAGAAAGAAAACGGAAAAAGAAATCAAATACCAAAAAACGAGAAATCCAAAAAAAATAAGAAGGAGGAGAACCACATCGGTAGTCCGGAGTGGAATGTAAAGGAAAAATAATATAAATGTAAAAATCTTTGTTCAATCATTTACTTTTATAGGAGGATGGAAAAAGTAGTCATAAAAAATTCTCTCTATTGCCCAAAAACATTTTAAGTTTATTACATAAAATGTTTTGCTATGTTTATGTCCCAATAAAAATCATAAAACAATCGTTACATTATCAGAAAGAAGAACCGTAAAGAGATACAAAAAAAAAACTTACTTTCCTTTTCTTCCCATAAAAGCCATCATATTTATATAAGTTTATTTCAAGGGTATGTTTATAGGGGGGCTGAATCAGCGTAAGGCATAGAATGTACGTGTTCCTGATGCGACAACAAGGGAAATTTTGTTTCTTTTTATAGACCGGATTATAATGTCATACTATTTAAATAAAATATTTTGAGAAGAAAGTAATACTAGTAGGTAAGAATGCACGTGTATCTATATCTGTTACCATATTGAGCCTTTTTATATTATTAACAAGAATTACTCTCACTCTGTTTGATATTATGCTGCGAACTACAATAATTTTCTATGTTGATGTATAAGAAGAGAGGAAGAGAGGAAATTGTTTCATTATACCTGAATCAATGGCGCGTCCAATTGTTATTCATATACAAAAAATTTATTCCTAGGTGACATCTAAAATTTTTATTTTTATTGGATATGATGACGTGTTTTAATAAAAATGACAAAAGAGAATTTTCAATAGAGCCTCGATGATAAATAAGCAGTATTATGACGATTAAGTTGAATTTTGAATAGAATTGCCAGATTATAAGTTTTATTTTTTAACTTATTTGATTACAGAAAAATTGTGTTTTATCCTTACTTTTAAATTTAATTTGCAGTAAGCTAGATATTTCGGAATACGTGATGATTTTGTGATATGAATGACGTTCTGCTAACAAAAAAATTGTTTTTACAAATGATTCGGAACAGTTTAACCGAATGCAACCGAATGGAAGGTTTTGTTTCTTACAGTATGCAGGTGCATGTTGTGCAGAAGACAACAGGTTATGTCAATAATCACAATTAATGCGTTTTTTACCAATATTTTTAGAAAAAATGATGTTATATTAATTGTTTTAGGTTTCTGTCAGTATACCTATGAGTGATTAACACTTTAGTTATGCTTCAAATTAAGGCTTTATAAGCAGCACTCACAAATAGCTTACAATAAAAGGACGCTACTTGTAACAATTCTACTTGCATTGCGCAATTATTAAGAGCACAAAAATATTCATCATACTTTAACCTTTAAGGACCTACGCATTTCATATTCCTTAAATTCCTTCCATAAATTTCCGTGATTTGGCAATCTATATATGAATTTTTTTTTCGTTTACAATGATTATATTATTATATGAGCACTTTATTTATAATAAAAATGCAAATACAAATAAGTGTAAATTGTAAATATTTATGAAAATTTGTTTCACTTTACACACATACCTCCATATACATATTTTGTCTAAGTACACATTATCTTAGGAAACGTGTACATTCACTCGCATAAATAAAAATATAATTTTGTTTGTAGACAATTTCTATTTTTATGCAGAGCTAGAGAGGATAGTAAAGAGAAAATAAGAATAAATTGGTAAATATTAAAAGCAATAAAAATACAAATTGAGATCTACGTGTAAATTCTACATATATACATATGAAATACAAGTATAGATCCTATATAATTTGCTTACGTCTATGTTGATTAAATCAAAGTAAATGTAAGACGAATGATGACATTGTGTACGTATGTGTATGGAGGCAAGAATGTAAACAAATAAGATTACTATTAATTTTATTATATAATATGGTAATTGAATTTAAGAGATTATTTGATTTACACAAAATTTGATTTACAAATTTCATTCAAAAATATTTTATGCTATTACAATATAAAAATACTCATTAAAATTTAAAAGTTAAAGTCAGAAAATGTAATTGAATAAAGCTTGTTGATTTTGTAGAAGAGCATATTTTCCTTTAAGAAAATAGGTCTAGTTTTATGTCTAATGATTTAGAATTCATTCTATTGTAAGGTGTCTTATTACGGTATATTTTGCATAATTTTAGGATGAATCTTTATTTATTTATTAAGATTAATATAGTATTAAAGTTTGAGCCTTGTCCGAATTACCGTGTAGGAGTAAAATTGCTTTGGAAATTGCCTAAATCAATTTGGCAATTGCCTTTGAACCAGGTTGCTCAAAAATTATTAAAAAATTTTGCAAATTTTCTTCGGTTTTAAAAGACGGGTAGATAGAATGAATTGTGCCACGAAAATTTGAATCAATTTTACATATTTTCAAATAGTAAGGTTTTATATTTGAATTTACTTTAAATATAGTTGAAGATCAAATTTTTTTGAGTCTTAATTATTTCATTAACATAAATAAATTTGAAGGTGAAAACAGCTTTTTAAAAAAAAATGCTAAGAACAGCTCTAGTTATCCGTATGCACAAAGAAAAATATGAAATTCCTAAAATATCTATAAAACAAAACACATCTAGTTTGGAAATTCAAAATTTCAAATTCAGTAATCAGTAAGTGTTACGAATATCTACATATATTCAAGCTGATAATGCAACATTTTTGCTTAAATTAATTTTAAGTGTTTTAAATAAAATTCAAGATCTATAAAAGAAATTTTCCTCATATTCGTTAGAGAATTGAATTTAAGATTATTGCTATATTGATTCCCTATTGTATATTTATCACATTTTTACATTTTCAAAGAATAAACACACCATGTATGTTGCATGCGATAAAATTTTTAGATTGACTATGTTATGTTTTGTTTATGAATATCTAGAAAATTTGTGTTAGACGGCATTCAGTAAAAAAATGTGAGAATAATATTTTTAGCTTATAAGAGAAATTTTTTAATAGACGTGTACAAATATGAATTTAATCACCGCCGTGCGGAAATAATAAGAAAAAAGAACGACAAAATCAATTTTAACATCGCAATTTAAAAGAAGTGTTGAAGCCCCACCCAACTTATGCTCGTATACTTATTATAGTCAATTCATTTTACACAAAAAACTCTTAAAATTTTACTCATTATTTGCAATTTTTTATTGAAAACTGAATTTAATTTTAAATTTTTCATATTTTAAATTCAAAATTTAAAAAATTCTATTGTACATTTAGTTCTATACGGTATGTAACAGGATATTGTGTAATTTTAAAGGCGTTAATAAAACTTGAATTATTTTGAACTTGAAAACAAATACTACACATAATGTGTATAAGAATTTCCTGCTCGTGCAAAGATTTTATTGGTACCTTAACAACAAATTGTGTTACAAATTCTCTGAATGCCACACTTTTAATATTTTTAATGAGTTTTTGTTTTTTTTTTCATTAACAACTGAAACATTTAATTTTCTCTTATTTAAAGAGGATTATTTTTAGTTTAAAGGTTATCCTTAATAAATGTATACATATAGAGCATACACGAGGAAAAGAGCAGTTCTTATAGCTTGTAATCTTAAATTTTTAATGGTACTTGCATAATTATACTTGATTTTTTATTTTAAAGCAAAAAACAAAACGAAAATTACTTCATCCTTTTTTAAAGAAAATTTTCTTTTTTTTTTGGTGAATTTTAGTTTTTAAAGTTTCGCATTTTAACACGAATCAGATAATTCGTGTGTAAAAACTTTAAGAGAAAGAAAATATAGCGATAAAATTAAGAAGGAAATTTATAGAATTATGGAAATAGTTTTTGAATTATAAAAAATTGTTATGCGAATAATAAATATTTCCATAAAATTTATGAGTATTATTTGCCCTAAATTCACCTTTATTATAAAATAGAAAAAAAAATATGAATTAATATTAAAGAGGATTAAAGAATCGCAAGGCTTATAATACACGCAAAACAATAATGAACCGAGAGAATATGACTTATACCCTAAAATAAATGACATTGAATTGAAAAACCGGAGGGTATTGGGATTTAAATTCCCAATGCAAATATCATAACATAAAAGAGTCAGAAATATGACTCCTATTTGTTTAGATTAGAGCAAATATAAAAATTATTCATAAATACTTTAAACTTTTTAATATTCCAGTACATTTTTCATTACTTCACTTGTTATGTTATGCAAGAGTAGCTCCAAATTTGTTGCCTTGATAGATTAGTTTTTTGTTGCTAAAAAAATATGCTTGTAAACATTCAATTATTTAATTTCCTTAACATTATTGTGAATTATTTATTGTGAATTTTTTTATTACCTACTCTAATTGATTTGCGTTCATTATAGAATGCGATCTGCATATTAGTTGTTGCGATCAACACGAAATTCTAGTTGGTATCATTTTTCTCTCTCCATCTGAAATCATAGCTTTATAATGTTTATTACTTTTTCTCTCCAGGCTATTTTCATTCTCCTCTACTAGTACACATGACCTTGCATTCTATTGTTCATATTTAAAAATCTTAATTTTCTTTGAAATTTTTTTTTTTTAAATTTTCATGTATTCTCTTTAGGCTATCAATAAATTTCCACTTGTTCTTTGGTATATTTGATGTATTTTAATATATATGTATGTGTAGTAAGTAATATTAAAATTCTTAAGCATGCAATTATTCAGTCAAAAATAATTTTATAAGTGTACATAATAAATAATAAATTTTATTACAAAATAATATGCAAGCGTTTACTGTAAACATTTTAAATTTAATAATTGAACTGAAGGAAGGCACATAGAAACTTTATTATTTAAAAGATCTAAATATTTACTCGAAAATAATATTCAGTAAAAATAGGTTAGAGGTTGTTTGAGTAGGTTGTTTTGTATTTAATTTAAAAAACAAACAGACGCATTTCATAGTCATTTTAAATTTTATTTACAAAATTTTTAAGTCATTTAATTATGACTTGCGTTTACTTTGTTTATACAATCTGTAATTTAACAGATGCAGCTAGAGTTTTAAATATATTTTTAATAAATTGTTTGTTCCAATTTTGCTTAGTTTATGCAATTGAGTTTTTGTTATTGAATACAAAGCCAACGATATATAATTTGTGAATTTTGAATTTTAGTGTGCAATATTTCTAATATAAGAAAACGTATAGAATGAAATCAACATTTAAACCTAAAGGTTCTTTCATTTTATAACTGTAAACCGAGCCATAACTATTCTGAGATGAGGCAGCCTTAAGAGCAGTTAGAATTTTAAAATACAGCCTCGTAACAATAATAATAAAATGTTAATTTGCATAGAAATTATTATAATGTTTAGCCACAATAACCTTATAATTGGTAAAATGTTAGAGTATTAATTATGTTAATTTTATTCATTATATAGGAGAGCATAGCAATCCTATATTGAAAGCAGTATTTGGAATCAAAATTTGGTGTTCAAATGGAAATTTGTTACGAAGACAACGCAATTTAAACCAGAGATAATAAGTGCCCTGCTTTAATTCAAATAACTGATTTGTTGTTCTTTCATATAGCAGAGGTATAGAAAATAAGTAGCCTAATTTACAATGGCAATGCTTTTCTTTTACACTGAATTACCTGCAATATATTGGTCATGCACATAATATTTATTTCAATTCTTAATTATTTTGCAAAATTTCTTTATTTTAATTTTGAAAACAAATTTTTTATAGTGTAGAATTGAATTTTTGCCAAGAATTTAATAAATTTATTAAAAATTCACGTTAACTATATAAGTATAACAACGTAATAAAAGTCTCAACATAATTTTGTTATTTATAAACAATATTATTTGAAATTTTTATGCAAACACTTCAAGGACTTACATAACAGTAGCTATGTATATAGGTCTACAAATATAAATATTACAGAAATCATACAACTAAAACAAAAATCCTGGAAGTAATTGCATACTATAAAGTAAAATGTTAAAACATTTTTATATTTCTTAATAAAATTTAATGTTATTATTGTTACATAAGTAAAAGTAGTACCTATATGTGTGTACGTATATATTTTCTATTAATGTAATAGATATACGGAATCGTATAAAATCTCTTAAAAGTTTTTATGATATAAGGTTTTTATTTTTTGAATAAGACGTGCATATCGTTAATCTATTAGATAATCATAATAATTCTTAACTTTATTGTTTTAGATTTTCATAATAGTTACAAGAATTTCACTACACACACACACAAATTTTTCATAATATACAAATTTAATTTCAATGAAAAATAAGAGAAAAATTACAAGCAAGAATGACAAATTTAATAATATTTTCTCTTGAAAACAATTTTTTTCTATTCATAAAAACTATTTTGCAGTTGCAATAAAATCCGAGAATATTAAGAAATAAAATAAAAAAAAAAAAGTGATAATAAAATTTGTACAGTAACGGTAATGAAATAATGAAGTTTTTCTATTCAAAGAGAATATTAAAAAATAATTGAGACTTTTTAATATTAAAAATAATTTTTATAATCAAAATTTTGATATTAAAATGCAAAAAATTAAATTTTTTTTAAATGAACTATCCTGCTAGTGTATTAAACCGATACGATTTTGTGGCAACCTCAATAGATATCCGGAGATTTATCAGTTTGCCTCTTTGCCCCCTTAGTCTTATCCCAGAAGTACCATTCTCGTAAACGAATACAGTACTGTGCCCGAATTTCTTCCCACAATGTGCAATGACGTCTCACAAAACGTCTGCAATGCCCCACTGCACCATCTGACAAGATTCATATCTTGTCAGATCTGCAGCTTTTCCACAAGATAGTTACTTATATACATTTTCATTCAACATATCAATATAACCATATTATTTTTTGCATATTCATGGGTAGTAACTCGTCCATCCCATCCATATACAACAATGTTATACCCGGCATATCACTCCGAGTATAGCATCAAATGCTTGTCCTGATTTATTTAATACCCAATAAACTCTACATCATTCACTCGTAAATTATTTACCAAACAGGCGGAATAGATGAAAATTCCTATTTGACCATTACTTCTACTCAGACTATACACTTTTATTTCTTCAGTTTATCGACGTCTTACAGCAAATTTTTGTTCTTTATTTTTTTCTACACTAAAATTCCACCAACATCTTATAATTTTTACACAATTTTCTCTACATACATGCATCCTTTAATACAACAATTTTTTCTCTCACATTTTAAAGTGATTATCATTTTGTCCACATTTACTTGACTTCATTCCTGTGTCAGTTCCAAAACTATTTCTAAAATATTTTCAATTTTTTTTTTAAAAAGCCGATAAAAATTATTTTGGTTATCCTTTGGTTATTTATTTGAATCCTAGGTATTTTCTAAGCATAGACGACAAAAATGTTTATTGTTTTTGCATAAGTATTTGAAAAGTATTTGAGTATTTTTTGTATAATGCTTTTGGGGAAAAACTAAAACGTAGATTTTTACAAAATCAAAAGATAAATATTTTTCTTTTAAAAAATAAACATATGTGACGTGTGTGGCTATGTCCTTAAAAAGGATCACAGAAACATAGGTTTTTAAAATGTTTCAAATTTAATGAAATTTAATAAAATTTGAAAATTTGGAAAATACCAAAATAAGAATAGAAACCTTGTGACCATGTCCTTTTTTTATATCCATAGTTACTTTTTTACTAGTATGGAAGTTTCGAATTAAAAATTTTTATTCGTAAGAAAGTAAAAAAGTATTTCAGCATTTGAAATCAAATTTTATTCCTTGATTTATGTGCAGTGAATAAAAATTTATTTCACACGATAAATTTTACTACACAAATTTATTAAGCGTCCAAAAATACAAGCAAATGAATAACCTACACATCACAATATTTGGATACATTTAGTATTTGAGTATGTTTTTGGTTCACTTACGCTTCCCATTCTAAAAATTCAAATAGAAAATTTTAAAATAATGGTCATAAACATTTCAAAATTAAATTTAAATTTACAACTTTTACGAAATATTTAGGTATACGTCTAAATTTCATTTGAAATAAAGTACAAATAGAAAAAATCTAATTTCCGAATTTTTCGCTATAAAAAAATTTTTATTGCAATTCACTAAAATAATTGCAATGACATTGAATAGCTTTATTTATTTACGATATAAATAATATGTTGAGTAATTGTGTAGCTTTTGTGAAATTTTAACAATTATGTTGTTGATGAAGTTGAAATTAATTTTGAAATTTTATTGAACTAAATAAGTAAGAAGAAATTACAAATTGGGCAAAAATAATTTTGATAGTCAAAAAATTCCAAAAATTTCAAGTCAGATGTGCTCTATTATTTGATGAATTTATTAAAAAATATTAATTATAATTTTGAGTCGTGCCACTTAACTATCATAATATTAATAAATTTTGAAATACGTATACGATAAAAATTAATTTTTTAGTATGTTTAGATTTATTTAATTGCAATTCTAAATTTATGGCTAGTTTGTTAATTTTCTATTGAAAAAACTATATAAATTAAAACACAGTTGAAAATTTCTACGAAACAAAATGCGTTTTCCATTGTCATAATGGAATTTACCTACTCGTTTATAATATGGTCTCTAAAAAATGTTGTAATAAGAGCAAAGCACGCAAATAATTGCAAATGCTATGCGGCTACTTAAGTGCGTACAATTACATTCCCCTACAAAGCTTCTCTTTAAATTTTAATTTTATTTATTTAAAAATCTCATAAATTTTGATTGTATTTCTTAGAGAATACGAATTTTTTTTCTCTCTCTCAAAAATTTTCAAATCTAACATTGGTGAGTGGAACGATTACAATATAAATTGTTAATAATTGAAGAAGAAAGAAGAGTTACTCTATTTACATAATAGTAATGTTTACAATACTATGTTTATATAAATGATTACAATACTCTAAAATAAAGAAACTAAAACACATGTAACTCATGTACACAAACAAATTAATAACAAGAGCAAGAAATTTTGCTTTTGTCATCTCTAATCACAATAAAGACTCTCAATTTATCTGTTGAGATATTAAGTACTATACATACAAACAATTAAAATTGTGACAATTTTCTATTATTATTAAACATAACCTCATAAAAAGTTTATTTTCAAGATTGAGAAGGAAAAAAAAAAGAAACTTTTCTAAGAAATTCAGCTCAATTATTTTCAAAACCACTAATTGAATTAATTAAAATTATTTTATAGTTTATATAAGAAGTTCTTAATTAGAATAGTTTTAAAGTTGTCTTTAACATAAAATCTCTAGATCATAAAAAATAAATATTAAAGCACTTATTTTAAAAAAAAGGCAAATTTTAATTATTTCAAATTTATGAGCATACACGCACAAATATCCATTTTGGTATTAGTTTTGAAATATTTTAAATTTCAACTAAAAAACTTTTTATAATTTCTAATATTTTTTATTTTTGCTCGATGATTAGGGTTAAATACTTGATTCGGGCGAATAGTCTGTTTTTGAATTTTAAAATTTTTGAGTTTTCAATTGTCTTGGTATTTAATTATTATGATAGTTTTCATAGTTTTCATAATTTTGAAGAAAAATTACAGAGAAAATATTTCTTACGATGGTAAGCCCAACAGAACGTTTACTTGAATGTAAAGCATATTTTGTCGCTTAAGCCATAATATTATCGAATTCCAATATTTTTGAATATTTTATATGAAAATATTTCTATTCAATTTCTAGAATGCCAAGTTATGTCTTAAATCTAGATAGCGGCAATTCAATAACAACTGAATTTATGTAGTATACGGCAGTTTTGTAGCATTTAATAAATTTGATAAAATTCTAGATGTTCATGTTCTTGTTAACCAGTTCAGATTATAATTTCTATTGAAAATTGCGAACTATATTAAAATTTCATGTCTCTTTCTGCCCATCTAAAACTAAATACGAAAACTACTCAGGAAAAGGAATACTAATTATTCTTGAAAAACAGGAAATATTTCTTAGTATAAATCACTTAAAATATTACCATATAATGAAAGCACTTCTCAAGTCCATTATAAAATCTTATTGTTAAACAACTTTAATTTTAAACAATTTCGAATATAGAAGCTTTTAATTTTAAATTGAAAATTATGATTTAAATAGATTTTAAAGTTTTTTTTTTTATAAAACAAATATTTAAGAAACATACAATTAAAACACATAAAAATCACTTGTATATGATTTTGTTTTTAATGTGAAAATAAATCTTAAGTGATTTCTAAGACACAAAATATACTTTGAATTGAACAACGTGCCATTGAAAATGTTTATGAAAAAGAAACAAATAAATGAGAAATTGAACAGCACTTATTTTTAGTACTGTTGATATAAGAAAATACTGTTATGACACCTGTATTTGTATTGCTATTAAATATTGTGGCAACTGACTAGATTTATTTACTCAAAATGAAATAAAAATTACGATTTTTTCTCTTTATTATTTCTGCTCAAATTTTTGAGAAATAATTTTTGAAATGCAAGATTTTAAAATTAAATCTTTTACACAAGAGCAAGAGCAGTTGATATTCATTCAATTTAAGGTTATGAAAAATTCGACATTGTTGAATATGATATGAAATTACAATATAAAATTTCGCCTAAGTGATATGCAATTTTTAAATAAAATTTTGAAAATGTATTCTTTTTTAAATTAATTGATTCTTGGAATTGATGGGAAAACTGAACATGTTATAGAAATTTAGAAGAAATTTAGACATAAACTGTGTATTCTTTTCGAGAACAGGCTACTTTTGTTTTAACTTTTTCGTTTAGTGTCGTATTTTTCTGTTTTGTGGTTGTGTGAAGCATAGTTTCAGAAATGATACAGTAAAGAATTCAGGAAATGTTGCATGTGATATAATTTTTAGACCTAAATATTTAATATGATTTAATTATAGCATAATAAACTATATGTGATCTCTTAAAATAATGTTATGGTAAAGCAAAATTTGTAATGATCAATATTTTTTCGATTTCTAAAAAGGAAAATTATTAAATATGCAAAGGGAAAGTTGTAAAACACTTACTCTGTGAGTTAAAAATTATTCAACTTTGCACAAATTTATCCGATACTCTGAAAGTGATTGTAAAAGTATTGAATATTTCTTTAAAAATATTGTATTTATTAAACAAATACTACTCCATATTTACAATACAATAATTTATATACAACTCTCTCGCTTCCTAAATTTAAGAGAAAACTTAATTAAAATCTTGTTCAATAAGACTTCGAATAACTAAAGAGTAATCTTCTAAATAAATTTCAACTTTAAAATTTCTACTTAATAAATACACTAGAATTGAATTCATTGTAAAATTCCTCATAATATTTTTGAAAATCAAAATTTCCTTCTGAATTGAACAGAGCAAATCATTTTTTATATAATCAATCTATGTACTTAAATTTCTTACATAATTTCTCTTTTTTTATTAAATTTATTTCAAAATATTTTCTTTAAATAAGAATATTATGAAAGTAGTTATGTAACAATAAGGATAACTTACCTTATAACATAAAATTTAAGTGAATCCTTTTCAGATATATTTTTTTTTAAATTTTTGTATTGAAAATTTGTAACATAATCTTAATGTGTTTGAACATTAGTTTTATATAATCATGTTATATTTAAAATATTAGAGTAAATATTACATACCTCTATACACGTTTTTTAAGATTGGAATGTAATTTTCTGTAAAATCATCCTGTTTTGGACCAGAACATTAAAAACGTATGTAATGATAAAGAAAAAGGATAAATTTTATTTTAAAATCAAAAACATATACAAGTATACAAACTAAATAAATATTTATAATGAATTATGATGATGGAAAACTTATACAACAAGGATATTTTATGATTTTTGAAAATAACAAAATAAATAAAAATATTTTAAAAGGATCTACGTTTTTGTTTTCTTTTATAATGTTTTATGAATATGACAAACGAAATTGATGGGTTTTTCTTCTCTTAAAATCTTTCTTTTCTTATTATTTTTAAATTTATGGTTAAAATTTTTATTGAACATCTTCATTTTATATTTCAAAGTTCATTTTGTTGATGGTTTATTGCGCTCATATTATAAATTTTCTTTCTTAATAGTTCCTTCTAAAAAGAGGATATTTTCAAGGTAATATTTATTTAATATTTTATTATTGACTATAAAAAATTTCATTATTAAATAGTTTCTTAGTGTTTTGTGAATTTATAAAGAAAAATATTTTAAAAATATTGTCGTCTCGAGTCCAGTTCACCTGCAAGTATAAAAATGTTTTTAATGGAATTTTTCTGCTCTTATTCCAATTATTATCCTTATATTTTTTTTTTCATTATTTTAATTACATTGAAAATTAAATTCCAATTATATATAGAGCCCGTATATACTCGTACTATACAAGTGAAATGGAGTTATCTAATGGAATCAATTATAATTATAATTATCTGATTAGTATCCAAATATATTAAGGATTAAATTTTAATTAAATAGAGACAAAAGAGTGAATGTTGTCTGGGAATTTAATAATTAATCATATATACGATATAATTAAAATTTTACGATATAATTAAAATTATTGTCATAAAATTTCATAAGAATTGAAATTTAAGAGGAAAGTTTCATTGAATTAAACCCATATATGATTGTAACTTAGAAAATTTCAATAATATTTCTCAATTTTTATTAGAATAGTGGAATATAGTAGAATAGGCCGTGTTTGTGATATCAGTAAGAATGATTTTATATTAATGATTTTATAAAATAACTTTTTCCAGAATAGTCATTTCACTAAATTTATTCAGAATTCATTTTGGCACATATTGTAATTTGTATGGGTTAAATGTAAATTATATTTGAACTCGTATAGATGCTATTATAAGAACTATTACACCATTCACCCATAATAAAATTTTAATGGAATAGTACGAATTTTTAATATTTATTTAGGTTTACAGTTCCCGGAATATGAACAAATTATTTTTAGAGTGCTATTCGAACCACTATTTTGATAAAACTCAAATAAAATAGGGCTTTTGCGGTATCAACTCCTTTTAATTAATATAAATTTGATTAAGCTATTTTAATGGACTTTCAAGTTATCGCTGTAACAGACAGAATGACAGACGTGCGGATGGTTCTAGCTAAAGCGACTCGAAATTCAATTTTAAAAAATATTGTTGCAAGTTTGTTTTTTAACTACACGCAGATTACTATTATGAGGAAACAAGATACGCTCAATGACAATGAAGCCTTAAGTTGATTAGAATAAATTTTGTAATTTTGTAATAATTTTGTACAGAAAATTTCTTCATATAATCGCAAGACGTGAAGGATGGTGCCAACGGAGCAACTAAAATGAGAACAAGAAAACTTTCCTAATTGTTTTGATATTTGTTGATTTGAAATAAAAATATTTTATGTAATATACATAAATATTTAAAATCAAATATTTACTCTTTTAGTTGTAAAACAAATATTAAAATAGCCATGAACTCAAAGGTCAAATATACCGCATCTTATGCTTAATCATATTTTTTTCTTAAGATCTTTATTAAAATACATTTAAAATCTCTTCCGATCATAATAAATCATTAAAATTTTTATGTATTAAAAAACTTATAGTACGAGACACATTGGTCTGTTCCATTGGTTAAAAAAAAATATTGTTAATCTTATGTAGCGAGCGTAAACACAAATGAATATCAAATTTGCCTTTGAAATTCGAAATTTATTACAAAAGTCTTAAAAAGGGAAAGAGTAAGCAAAAATATTTTTTCTTTTTATTTATTTTATGAATTAATAATATCCTTTTTATATGATTAACCATTTTAAATTTTTCCAAACCGAATTTATTTGCTCACGAATATTGTTCAACCATATTTTTGTATTAAATAAAAATTAAATAAAAATTAAATAAAATAAACAATGATTTTTTTTTTATTTTTCGGAATAAATTAGGAATAAAAATTTTAATATTTATTTTTAATATTTGAATTCAATATTTTATGACTTTGATATTTTATATTAATGGCTGTTATATTTTAATAATTATGTGTTTATTGCAGTGATATTAAAAATTCACAAAATTATTCGGTATAAAAATTTTTTATTAAGTTTTAAAACACAAAATATGTATACGAACTGAGAACGTGTGTCTAATATTGAAATTATGGAAAATAAATTTTTAAGAGCTGATAAACTGCAAATTTATGAAAATTTAAGAATAATAATTAAAAAGTTGTCTAGAAAAATGCAATTTAAATTCTTATCGATAAAAGGCAGGTGATCCATTGATTTTAATAGAAGTTCGTCTATGAAAAATTCTTGTGAAAATGTGAAACGTTCTTGGAAGATCGTAAAATTGTTCTATTCAAGGATAAAATAGAAATTAGGCCCTTTAATATTTTTAATAACGAAATGATATTCGAATCATAATTAAAATGGTAACAGAGCAACGAAAAATCAATTGAACACGGTAAATTTAGTTGCCTTGCCTACTAAAAATAACTACAAAACCATTAACTAACTACTTGAAACTAAATGTTACTCCTAGCCGTAATGTAATCGTGACTCTGTGGGAGTAATCAATTTTAACCCCTTCATATCAATTCTAATAATCGATAATTTTGACAATATTAGAAATTTCAAATATGAATACTTTACAGATAAAAAAGGGACACAAATTTTACGATTCATGGATCACCGAAATAGTAATTGAGAATTTAAAAATTGTCGTATATCCGTCTATAAACGCATACAGCATTATTTATTAATATATTTGAAATTGCATACCTTTAGGGGTATTTATTTTGAATATTGCCAAAAAAACCATGAATTTAAAATTAAAAATTAAATTTTTTCAACCTAGCTCACCGAACTTTATAAAATTCAGTAAGAACTTTTTTATTTAAATTCTCAAGAATTTTGCTACTAATCAAAAAATTTACTATAAAATTTTCAACAAAAAAGTAAACAAACAATAAATAAATTTTATAAATTTTTAAATCAATTTAATTTTTATTTCTTGAAAAAAAAAATATTAAAGTTTTCAAGTTACACAAAATTTAATTCAATAGAAATTTTAACAATTTGAAATTTTAGGCTTTATAGAGAAAATTTTTTACTCAATTTTTAAAATTCTCAAAAAATATTTCTGTAAGGCATAAAAAAGTTAAAATTGGAAAAAATTCCAAACAGGGATGGAACGGGAATGAAACATTTTCAATGCGATGTTATTAACAGAGTAAACCATAGAAAAATCAAAACAAATATTTAAATAAGAATATTTGCTTTTGCTACAAATTCTTTACGTTAACAACATTAAAAGACCAAAATGTATATGTGAACATGAAAGCTCTTTGTATATATTGTAGAAGGTAAATATCTAGAATGAGGAAAAATTACTGAGTCCACATTGAAATTTCATTATGGTTTTGTAAGATTTAGTTTATTTAGATGTTACTGTATCCTAGAATTTTGACTTAACAATATTCAAAATTCTCGTATTAAATTATTCGTGTATTTATAGAAATTATTTAAATGCCTACGCTCTATCCGCTTGAAAATATCATGCTGATACCGAAAATTTACATCAAAAATATCCTGTTGTTTCTGGCTACTGTTAATATTTGTGCTGACAATCTGTAAAATTGTTTAAAATGATTTGGCAAATCGACGAAATATTCACTTGAATGCTATGGTCACAGTAATTTAATTGATTTAAAAAACATTTTTTAATATAATATTCTTTGAGACTATGCCTTAATTATTAAGAAAATATGCTGTGAATTAATTTAAATTTCTTTGGAATAGGTCCTTGAATATTACACTTTAACTACATTTTTGTTATATTAAAAATTTCAATTGTGTTATCATAATTTATGAACTTGCAACATTTTCCATAAAAATTATACAAAATATTGCCATTAGGAAACATCCTTTTTTGTAAATCACAATTTCATTTAAAATAAGGTCTATGTAATAATTTTTTGTTTTTCAATTATTTGTCAATGAACGACCAAAATTTATAAATAATTGAATTTCAATATGTTATAAAAAATTAGGAAAAATTTAATAATTTAAGAATTTTGTTTGTTAAACAAATTCCCATGTTAACACACAAACAATGTAAACAAACTCAACCGCCTCCTCTTCTCGGGATTTCAATTTCTAACACAAAAATACAATTGGTAAAATAAATATTTGGAGAAAAAGAGCAAATATTCAATAAGGGAACCTTTTCCTTTTATTGTTCTATGTATGTATATGGTGCTGTATAATTTGTACACTTGTAATATGGTAGGGAATTAACTTTTATGATTTTTTGAATTCTTGAAATTTAAATCCTTTTTACATTTTTATCATATTACAACATACTAGTATTAAATCTAAAGGATATTTAAAATAAGATAACCATAAAATGTATGTGAGTATGTATGTAATATTTTAACATTTTCGACATATTTAAGACATGCTCTCGATTGTTACCCCCTTATCATCCATTTTGATTACTTTAACACAAGTTCATATAACACTCATTTTTATTATCTCGAAATTTTGCAAAATGAATTCGAAAATGAAAAACAAAATTTTTGACATGTCCTTTTCCTTTAAAGATCATCATCATAATTTTTTATGGTTAATTGAAGAGAGCCCTATGAAAATAAGCAAAAAATTGCTATAATAACTGTTATCCTTTTCTTTTTTTGCTTTAAGGGTCAAGAAACGTTTTATTAGTATTTTATAATTGGATAAAAACAAAATTTCCCATTTTGTTTTTTGAGTGTTTTGTTGTTTATTTAAATAATTTCGACTTGTTTCGAAAGGCAATTTCAACAAATTTTCCCTTTTTGTTTTTTTTTTAATTTTAAATTAACCAATTTGAATTGGTCATAAGTATGAGAGGAGAACAAGGAACACTAAATTTTATATTGTATTTAATTTGAGAAGAAAATTTGTAACAATATTTTTTATAATTTGAAAAAAAAAATATTTTGCCTTTTCTTTAAGGACTAACCATTAATATGAATTTGTCCGAAATTTTGTATATGATAAATTTTGTAGCTTAAGTCGAAAATGTTTAAAGTACAAATTTTTAATTCATTGGAACCTTAAGATTTTTTTAAATGATTTTCTTCTTCTGTGCCGTAAAACGGATTTGTAGTTGGGTGAAAATTTAATTAGAATGAAATTATTTTTAAGAATAAATGCACTTGATTACATAGAACTTTCTTATGCGATTTGTTGGCCGAAAATATATAGATTAAAATTATATGCACAAAATATAATTAAGAAGTTTCTAAACTGGTTTTTGATACAAGCTTAAGCAAATGACTTAAAATTAAAACTTTTTTGTTTTTTTTTATTCCTGTTTCACTCGTGGGAGGAGCATAGGGCTGGTGCACGATATTGTAGATAATCATGAACACCAGTTTCTTATGTCATTGAGTAAAACTTGAGTAGGTGACGAGCCTATCATAGAATATTAAAACTATAACAATATTAAATTAAATCTTACTATTTGCGGTTTTGTTTTCAGAATTTACACTAATTTTTCTGAGTATATTCTTAAACCACTGACACAAACTACGAATTTCCACTATAAAATTTATTTTTGCGACCAAACTCAGAAATACTAATAATTCACCAATCGACTCACATAAATTTATAATATTTAGCATTTGTTAGAACCAAGGTAGCCAACCATGCAATTGTGATTGTTTTCCGAGCAATTTATAGCCATGACAAAATACATTAAACTGCAATTATAGTCATACTAAATACGTATGGAATAGCAAGTACAGTGACTTTATTAATAATATTAAAAAAAAACCTAAGATAATTGTTAAGTTAATCAAATTATTATAAAATTCCCAAGTCATTTTCCTGAGTGTCTTATTGAAAAATTCAATTTTTCTGTAAATTCGACTTAGAACATTTTAATTTTTAAGAACCATAATAATTTACTTATTTAATATACATACAATGTAATTCATTCACATTTTATTCAATACAATACAAATACCAATACATGTGTGTATAGGAGGAACTTTAACCATATAAATTGATGACGTTATCATTTTCTTATACAGCTAGTATTTATACTTGTGCTCCGTTCCTGTACATATATTAACATATGTATACCAGTGTGTATATAGGATATTATGCCGATATAATACATTTTCTACGATAAAATTAAGATAAATTAATGAAAGTATATTAGTAGCAATAGTATAGAGTAGATGATAGGATAAGAATAATTTAATTTTTGATGAAATTGTCTATTAAGAAATTCCATTATGTGGCAATAGATCATCATTATTAAATTCCTTTTGAAATATAATAGGTAAGTTATTTATATTCTATACTAATTTATATACTTTATAAAAATTTATATGCATAATTTATAAAATTTCTGATCTGATACTTTAGAGCTATTTTTAAATTGAATATTAATTTCAGAAAATTTATTAAATAATAATAGTAATAGTGGAAAATTTTCGTTAAATACTATTAAAAGAATATTGATGAAGGATGAAATTTATCTGCATTAAATAGATTTTATATTGGTGTTAAAACTATTTATGGAAAAGTGAAGCGAATTGTACATAAGTAGGTGTGATGTTGAAGAGTGTTTTCGCCAGTGTCATTTTCGTCATAAAATAGGCTGGTCTGATTAGATTTAACTTATGAAAACATGGTAAATTAGTCAATTAGGCGTTCAACTATAATTTTCAGAAAGCAAGTGTGATGCTTTTCGAAGCCTCAGACTCAAATTATTATGATATACATATTCGCCTTGCAAACAGTCGGTGAAGATTCTTACGTAGCACCAAGGTACACCGTACATCATAAAAGTGCTGACAAACTTTAGACTCATATCACGTTTTCCCATCTGCCTCTCCAATGTGTTCTGTATTTGCATTTGTCGAAACTAATGGTAGGATAACTCCATTTCGTTTTCTAAACTCCAATAACATGTGCTATTAAATTTTGCAAACAGGTCATGTCTGTTTTGTGTAACAGCAAAATGCTACTATTCAATTTTCTTCTAAAATTTAGCATGTTAGCCAGATGAGCATCATTAATTGAGCTGCTTTTTGTTATGAACGGTTCTGCAGTTTAACAACTTTTATTCAACAAGAATCTAAACTCTTCTTTTTCATCTCTTTCATTGAAATTACTGTTCTTTATCCTCACTAAATTTTTGTTTGGCTTCTATAACAAAGTAAAATTTTTAAGAAACTTTTTCTATTTATGAAATCCAAATACAGTCAATGTAGAACCTGCAGAATTTGGTGCAGTTTATAAAATTATAAATAACTTGAAATTTTTTTTTCTCTATTAAAAAGCATGGCAGAATAAAATTTCTGAAAAATGTAGAAAAAAATTTTTTTTTTCCTCTTTTCCCTTTCAATTCAATGGAGAAAGGAAGTAAAAGGATAAATTGTGTTTAAAAAAAAAAGAAAAAAGTAATAAAAAATAAAAGTTATTTTTCCGTTACCGCAGTTTTTTTAATTATTGCGGCAGCATTTGCTAACAAAAAAAAAACAACAAAAAAAAAGTGTAAACAAAATTCTGTTATAATTTTTCGTTTCTATCACCTTGCAACAAAAAGAAGTGTAAACAAATAAAAAAATTGTCAAAAAATTGGTAACACTCAGTTCCTTTGGCGTTAACCAAAAAAACTCAACCTGTTCAACAAATTTTTTTTTGTTTTATCCGGTTTTCATCACGAAAATTTCAAAAGATTTTGTTAACTTGAATATTCTAAAAGAACACGCCATCCTTTTGGTTATTGCTATTTGAAATAAAAACACATTGCTGTAGGAATTTATAGTGTGAAGTCCGTGGTTATTCTCCGAAGTGATCAAAATGATTGGCATGTTTTTAATTTTATTGAAATTATGACTAACCTTACCTAATGCAATTCGCTTACCTCAAATATTAAAAAACCGTTCTAGTCACAAAATATGTGATTGCATTCGATTAAGAACCAGCAAAGAGCAGAGCAATTCGACTCCATCATAAAAATTCTCTATATCATAAACATTTGTCGAAAACGAAAATTTTGTTTGAAGACCGCCCGGTTAGGGGTGCTTTAAACTTTTGTCATCCTTCCTGAAAATCGATTCTGTTAGGATCTCGGCTTAAGAAGTCATAAAAAAATTACAGTTGTGATCATGCGAGATATTGTAGAATTAAATCTACTTTTTTTTTTTGAAAAATGAGGTTAAAAATATATGTATATTTAAACATAAAGCACGATTTATGAAATTAGAGCTCAATTTACAATATGAAAATAGATAGTTCGCATTTGACATTTGAACTTGACAGTTAACAGGAGACAGCTGATATTTGACAGATGACAGGTGACAATTGACATTTTACAGGTGACATTTGACATTTGACAAATATCACTTGACATGTGACAGTTGAAATTTGACAGATGACAGGTGACATTTGACAGGTGACAATTGACATTTTACAGTTGACAACTGACTTTTGACAAATGTCACTTGACATTTGACAGTTGAAATTTGACAGATGACAGGTGACAGTTGACTTTTTACAGTTGACAACTGACATTTGACACATGTCACTTGACATTTGACAGTTAAAATTTGACAGATGATAGGTGACAGTTCACATGTTACAGTTGGCAACTGACATTTGACAAATGTCACTTGACATTTGCCAGTGGAAATTTGACAGATGACAGATGACAGCTGACATTTTTGGTTATAAGAGTGCTATGGAATTATAATTTATTAAACTTTCACATATTTATGATGAAAAGTAACGCAAATATTCGGTGTAAATTAAGCTCAATTTTCACAATGTTATGCTAAAACCAATTTATTTTTTTCTCATTATCATTAAGGATCAAAAAGAAGAAAAACTTTTCTCGATTAATTTTTGGGTTACCCGTAATAAGGTGAAACTGAGAATATCATATAAAATCAAATAAAATAAATAAAAAAAATTTAAGAGGAAATTATTTAAAAGAATATTAAGTTTTTGCTACTAAACACTTTCAATAAAAGTTGAATTACCAATGTTGGCGAATGAAAAGAATTTAAAAAAACTTTTTAATAATTTTTTTTTTTTCGAAATAACCAAAATTTTTTCTTTTGTTCAATTTTATAATGGCCTCTTTGATATTTTAAAAATTGAGGTATTGTCAAGGTTAATGCGACAAAATTAAAATCATTTTCACTCTTTTATTTTTCACGTAAATTTTTTCAATTTAAATTCTAAAAGTCAATAAAATATTTTCGCCGAAACTAATTACTGTTTAACAACAACCGCAACGTAATTTTGTACAATCAAAAGTATTTGTTAATCAGAGCGGTAAAGCAAATAAATGGGAAAATTATATGACTTGCAATAATCTTGTATAGTTTAAATAAAATTCCTTAATTTTTATTTGACTTTTTCAATTTTTAAAATTAAAGTGTGCAGTTTTTGTATATTTGACTGGATTGTGATTAAATTAAATTACCCATGGAATGACCCCGAATGAGAAAAAATTTATTGAATGTTATTGAACGCGTGCAATGCTTAAGTGAGAAAAACATTTTTCCGAGTCATAAATCTCGATATTTTGATTAAAATAAATTAAACTATTATATAAAATTCGGAGCCATTTTCTTTTAGAAATTGATAACTTTAGGTAAAATTATCTTTATAATAAAGAATTTTCTCTAGAACCGGGGTTTAAGTTATTCTTATTTTATGATTTTGCAATATTTTTTTTGTGTATTATTTATTGCTTCGAACTAACTATGCAGCATGAATAACATATTAATCTGAAATAACAGCGTCGTCCAATTAATTTTTTATAGGTATTTCACGAATAATTGATCAAGTAATTTGCAAATTTTGAAAAAATTTTGAAGTTATTAATTAATTTGACATTTATTTTCGCCACCTATTTTCGCCGGGGTAAAAATTTACGACTATCCATTAAACTATTGGACATTTTTTTTTAAAGTAAATTGCATACACACTATTGTGGAGCAAAAATTTTTTTCATTGAAGAACAGTTTATTATTTCAAATTTAGCAAAAGGGTATATTCGACCAATCTTGGAATTTGTTTAGTTCTTATGAAAAGAATGTTAGTTCTTATGCATTGTCGAAAAATAGCTTAAGAATTTAGAATGCTAAAATTGCATGCAGAAATTTCCATTACCCAACAATTCAAGCTAATTACAAAAAAAAACAAAATTTAGAACCGATTACCAAAAAATATTTCCCACAGTGTTAATATTAAAAAATGTTGTAAAAATTTTGAATGCATTTCATTAAATTTAAAAGAAAAAATATTTGAAAAATAAATGCTAGAACCTTTTATCCTAGAATGCAATTTTAACCCATTTAATTTTTTTTTCTACTTAAATTTCTGTAACAACATTTTATAATTCATACACTTAAGTATACGTGAGTTGATAATGATTGTGATGTCTGCTGGAAGATTCTTGCTTGCATCTTAAAATTTAAATTGAATTTTTTCTAAAAAGTTTTCAGAAGAAAAAAAAATTTTCGAATCCCTAAAGAAATTAATCCTTGTATATGCAATATTTTAATTTTATTAAAACGTGAACTCCCGCTTAGGTCCATTTCCATTTTTTGCTCTTATACTTTTGTTTTTAGTTTTATTTGTAGCACGTTTCGAGCTTTATGATAGTTTGAAATCAACAGGGGACCTTTATGCTTGAAGCAAATGAAAATAAAAATATGTTGGAAACTACAAAAAAAAAAAAATTATTAAAACAAAAAGAAAAACAAAAGAAAATTCCATTTTTAGAAAAAAATGAATATTGTTGAGTTAAAAAATTTGTTAAGGGTTCCTAACTTTAAAAAATCATCAATTGGAAATCTAATGAGAATTGCTATCAAAAAATTAAAGTGAATATTTTTAATAAAATCAATTTAATATTAAAATTTTCTATTATCCTTTTTGAAACTGAAAAAAAATTCATTTATTGATTTTTAATTTTTGTTTTTAAAACAAAAGAGAAAAATATTGCGTTTACTTTGAAAAAATTTTTCTTTTGTCCCTTAAAAAATTTTGTTTTTGTTTTAAAAATTAAAGGATTTTTTAATTTGCATTTTTATTTTGTTCATAATTTGAATAGGGCCACTAAAACATGAAGACAAACAAGAAAACAACAACATTTCATTAGGAAAATTTCAAGGTCCTTTTGGTATTTACAAATAAAATTTTCTTTTTCATTTTGTTTTTTGTTTTCTCTACTTTAAAAAGATTTAATCCCTACTGCTAATTCACGCAATCTATAACAAAAACCATACTGTTTTAACGCATTTTGAAATTAACTATGGGACAACTCGTTGACTGGAATTAACTCGTAATACAAAGGAGTTCCCATCCTAAATAGGAGCTAGAATTCAACTGTCTGCAAAGTGCGGTTCATTCAGCTTTGAAATGCGACTCATCATTATGCTTGTAATAAAAAATTTTTTCGATTGGGACTATTAAAAATTTTCAATAAAGTTGTTTGAAAATGTTATTTCTTCTTGTAAGTAGGTAACGTAAGAAATTTGACTGGCCCATATTCATATTACATATTTGCCCACAACCCACAAATTGCGCCGACAGTTGTGCTAGTTAATTGTTAATAAATAACTATAATATTCGAATGATTATCCTTTATGTAAAAGTGACCATTGAAATTGCTCCTAGCCGGGATTAATTCACAAATTTACAAAAAGTAAATATAATTAATGCTTTATGAGAGCAATGCCTAACAGTCGAAGTTTTTACATTATTTTCACAGTACGTCGATTCTAGGACCACTAATACCCTCTGCCTCCATCCCCTTTAATTACAACAATTTCAAACTGTTTTACGAGTGAAACTAAATTAGATTCCATTTCGTGGGTAACAACTACATTACCGAAAGGATTTACATTTTTTTTTCTCCCAATTATTTTATTCCATTTTCATTTCCATCTAATTAAAAGGATCTTACAAAATACATTCAAAGTAACGCTATTTATACATTTTCATTTCAAATGATTTAATTTTGCTTTTGTTCGGAAAACAACAAAAAAAGAACGTGAAA
Source organism: Condylostylus longicornis (assembly GCF_029603195.1). Classification (NCBI taxonomy): domain Eukaryota; kingdom Metazoa; phylum Arthropoda; class Insecta; order Diptera; family Dolichopodidae; genus Condylostylus; species Condylostylus longicornis. The sequence continues at coordinate 8,185,556 of NW_026577982.1, forward strand.
TTAAATACAATTTTAAAGAAAACGACCATGACAGCTTCCAAAAAAAAAATCTCTTTCACTATAAAAGGGACAAAATCCTAAAATATAAAAACAAAAAAGAAAAGCATAAAAATTGATTTCGACAGAATAAAAATACAAAAAAGGAGTGAAAATCTTCCTTGAACTTTTCATAATGACTGGAAAATTAAAAGAGATTTTTAAATCCTAAAGAACACTAAAAGTTGAACGAATAAATGTACGCACTATAAAAAGAAAAAGCGGATTATTTTATTTCGGAAAGTAATGCAAGGGTGGGTCAGGTCTTTTATTATTTGGATTTTAATATTTTAAAAGGATTTGACAGCCATCTTGATTTTTTTTTTTGAGTAAAATTCTTCGAATTTAAAAATATTCTTTATTATTTGACTTTTAATTTATAAAGCAAATTTTTATATAGAGGTGCGATGATTAAATCCACTTTAAAAACTTCCCCCACACTAATTTTCGCGTGTTAATAAAATTTAATTAATAAAATAAGAAAATTTTCATTGTTGAATTTTAAGCAAATTGAAATTAAATGGACTCTTTAAACATTAAATTTTTAACGAGTTGTTATGGGTCCAGGAAATCTTAATGTATAGACGGGTTACATATAAAATAATTGAAATAATTGTGATTATTGTTAATCCAATTTAAAGTGGAACTCAAATGGATTTTAAAATAAATCCGAAATGAGCTCGTTTTCCCACAAAAAAAACTCACTTCAAATTAAGGATAATTATGGGAATTGTTGAATTTTTGGGGAAAATTTTGAATTAAAAGTAAGATTTTAAAAGAAATTATAAAAATTATTTAAAAATATTATAAACTTTTATAAAATTTCAACATTTCCTAGTTATTATTCTTAATATTTACAAGCAGGCTCGAACAAACTCCCAATATTAAGGATTTTATTTCTGAGTGATTTCCATTATATTTTAGCTTAAGTAGTATAAGCGTAAAGCACTCACCCTTAAATGATTTCAAATTTTCGGTTAGCTACTATGATGAAAAGCGCTCGTTCCAGCTTACTATAAAATCTTAATAAATTTGTAAAATATTAACAAAGAACCGTAGTTAAGTGGTTGTACCGGATAAACAAAATTTTTTCACTTTTTTCTCACTGAACATTCTTAAGTATTCCCATTTTAAATAAAATTTAAACTATTTTATGGTCATTTGATCATTTCCCAATATGATCAATAATTTTCAAGGCCGAATAACGCCCAATTGTCTAAAAATCAAATACTTTATTGTAATTCAGTTTTAGAAAGCATTACACGGCCTGAAAACAAAAAATTTTTGAAACATTCAGCCAATGGTATGAACAAACTTTTGCAAAACAGACACAACACATAAATTTAAGGTAATCTTAACCCTTATAATCCTGACTACACAATTCGTAAAATATAAAATTAATTGAAATGAAAATTTTTATAAAATAATTTTCAATTTTACTACTTTCATTTTCACGTACTACTGAATTTTATTACTTTTTCATTTATCCCAAAAAGATCTAGGGCTATATCATAAATTTTATATGACTTTGACATTAAATCAAAGGTTTCCCAATAAAAACGCCAATAAAAATTAAGTAAAAATACCTTGTTATACTTCATTAACATTCTTAGCAAATTTAAGGATTATTTTTAGTTTTTATTATCGCATCTACATATACACAATATGATTAACCAACAGTGATTAATTATAATGGAATAACAGTAAAAAAAATATTATCTATATAGCGTTGTACATGAGTATTTTCATAAAAGAATAATTAATTGCAAAATAATTTTCTCTACATTTATTTCATATAAATTAAGTGCCCATCCTTGTTTTAAATTAAAATTGTGAATGAAAATTCTGCACGATCGATAAATAAAACTCGATTGGTTGCTTTATACACAATAAATTTTATGTATAGCTTAGGCCCATATTTAATTATTATGTGTTTGTATTTCACACACAATTTTCACACAAAATATAGGTTATTGTGATAAAATGTTATTTAAAGGAATTCATAAATCAAAATATTGTCATTGTTATTTAAATTTCAATAGTTTAAGGACGAGCGAACAAGTGCATATAAGGACTATTATTTAAATTAACAAATTATGGTGGAACGTGTACAGTCGATATTTTCTCTTCATATATTTTGTGTTTAGTTCAAATTGTTATTATTTTTGGTATTTTAAAATAATTAACAATAATTTACAATCTAAAACACAATAACAATAAAAAAACTCAAATATACTTTCAATAAATTTTTGATGGTCCAGTTCATTCTCACAAAATAATTACATACAATGATGAATTATGGCTGGAAAAAGGCACGAGAAATTATTCTTCACTCACAAAGCACAATAAGAACAATTTTAATTAAAGAAAATCTCAAAAAATTTTGTTAATTAAAGAAAATAAAATTTTTCTATCCCTAAAAGTATGCAATTTTTTGTTCATAAAATTCAATCTTGAAATTTAATAATCTTTTTTTATAAAATGCGGTCAAAGCGAATCTGTCTGTTCGGTCTCTGTTAACCGAAGGAATAGAAATTTCAAAATATTGCATTTTTCCAAATTTACTTAAGGAAAATGTTGCAGTTTTTCATGTTGGAATTACTAGAGTTTCTGTATTTTTAAATCATACTTGCTTTGAATTTTTTTTGTAGACCAGTTTTCTTAATTCTTAATTATAGAAAAGTTTAAATACACCCTAATTATGAATTATGTAACACGTAAAAATTATAGCAGAAATTTAGGTTTGAACAACTCCTCAACATAATACATGAAATTACAGATGCTTCATAGGTTTATTTGCCTCAGTGAACTCCAGAGTTCATTAGTAACAGATAATATTCTTAAATACCTGAGAATAGTTATGAATTTTTGTTTGATTTCAACCTTGGTACTGATAACACTTCGAAAAGTAGAAATTTCAAATCAACTGTTCCAAATTGCTAAAGAAACAGTTTCCACTTACAGACTAACGCGATTGAAGTAGTGTACGATTTAAAATAGTAAAAATTTTACGCTAAATTTCGTTGTACCAAAATAACAACATTTATGAATCATTTATTCCAATTCTAACCTTAACATTAACAGCCTCCAATACTCTAACATTCTATAACATTTTTTCAAATTTAATAATTTACATTACTTCGCTTAGAATGAAAAATTCTTAAGGCAATGTTACAAAATTTTATTTTAAATAGAAATATTTTTGCTTATATCAAAAATCAATAAGTCTAAGAATAAAAATGAAAGAAAAACGTGTGTACAATAACATTTTCTAAATTTATCCACGTACATACAATATATACACACAAAGTCAATGTTCAAGGATTATTTTCTATAAACGACAACCGTATTAATATAAAATTAAAGAGTAAAACTTTCAATAATCCTTTTCGAATGATCTACATACACTTATATATAGGATATATGTGTGTATAGATGTGTTTGTATATGGGAAACCTTTCGAACCTTTAATAATCGACTTTTGACTTTATTATGCGGAAAATAAATGTGCTGTAAACAGAACTGTAAAATCAAATACAAAAAAAGTGTTTTCCGTTTTGTTTTCAAATAAAAACTGAGACCCAAAAATTACTGTTATTATTAAAATTCATTTTCTTATAAACTTTTTAACAATTTTAACATCATTAACGGTTTATAAAAATCCCATTAAATTGGTCTCTTTTAAATGATTTTGTGTTTGGAAAAGAAAACAAGTAAAAAATTTAATTTTGATCTTTTTTTTGTTAAAATTAAATGGCTGCTTATTTTAAGGTAATTTTAGCCTAACTCAAGACTTTAAGAATTTTCTCAGGACATTGGAACTTGGAGGACCGATGTTGAAAAAAATTGCCTAACAAAAGTTATTAAGATTTCGGAGATTTTGGAGATCTTTACGGTGATATGCTGCATAACCGTACTTGGTGATTTTCTACAGCTTCCTTGTACCACATCTATAGGATGAGAAATGCTCTTACTCAATAATGATCTGCGAGCAGTAAAAATATTTATACCTATACCAATTCTGTAAACTTTACTTTGTGTTCTTAAATTATTCCTTCAACAACAGACAGACAAATAGTAGCAGACATCAGCTTAGAATTTAATTCTATATGCAGGAAAATATATTCTCTATGTGGTGAAATTGTTTCCTCGTTTCATATTACATACATATGTAATGACAAATTGAATGTACTTCTGCCAATATTCATGAACCATGAACATATCATTGGGCTAAAAAAGAACTGTATCCACTGAATCTCGTCTCTTAATATCTCTATCGCTGAATTTGCGGACTGTCCCCTTAGGAAATGGTATTTTATTCACTCGAGCCTAATTAGTGGAAAAAGGTTCTTGTATTCTTAGAAATTTGTTGCTACAGAATGAATGATACTAACAGTTACTACGCAATTGATCTGCATTGAAGGCTTTGGAATGCTATTCTACTTTTCAAAGAATTATACTGAATTGCAAAGTCATCTAGTTCTCTTAGTCTCATCAATATAAGTTAAATGCGCATTTTTTATCTTAATTCAATTGAATTTTAAGTAAGTTTTAACCTCTAATTTTAAATTTCAGGTCCATACGGTCTTTTAAAGTCGCAAACCTTTTGAGTTGTTAATCCCGCCATAATTTTTAATTTGAAATAGACAACTTTTAGCTTGTTATCAGTTTCCGTACCACAACCAATTGATTACGACAATTCATAAAAAAATTGTAAAGATACAGTCAACAGATTTATTAATCAAACTTGTGACACATTTTTAATTGAAAATGGTTAAACAAAGCTTAATCATTTACAAAAACTTACTTTTCATGTGATGCTTTCTATCAGTTCGCTTTTGGTACTCGACTGCAGCACGTACTTTAACCTATCACGATTTTGTACCCAATAAATTTTAATAAGTTAATTTAATTATCAAGTTGTAAGAAACAATAATCTATAATTCACTCATCCATTACCAATATACTAAAATTATCTGGCGAATTCAACCCACTCACACTTTAAGACCAACTTTTCTTAAAACATTTCAATTGTAACAATCTTTAAAATTTAACATTTCTCCTATATATGGGAAACCATCATTAATACACAATATTAAGGAGAAAACAAAAACCACTTTCATTTCTATTCAACAAAATATTAAATAGAAATATAAAAACTATTTTTATCCCTGAATAGAGGGATAACAAAAAAGAAATATAAGGATTATTTTTCTATAAATGTGTAAGAGTGATTTTCTTATTATATACGATAAAATTAAATTTAATTCTAGATCCTATAAAAAAAAAATTCTTTACTTACTTATGCCAATGGAGAGAAAAAAAAATTATATTTAATGTCACGTACATGAACACATCAATTCTTCAAACTGAACCGATCTATAAACACACATTTTACGAATTAGACATAGACCAAGTCTACAAATCAATGTTATATTCGTATAATCTGTTATATTTACTATTATTGGGTCACAAATGGTATATTTTTTTTTTGGTTTTTGTTGATATACACAATATTAATGTGTTATACAATTCTATTGTTATAACAGTAATCGAAAGGAATCCTTTTTCATATATGACAAGGAAAAAGGAAATGTATTAGATGTTACAACAAAAATTGGAACTCGTTGATCAGAACAATCGGATATCCTTTAATACATAGGAGCAAAAAAAACCAATTTATCATTTATGAATTTTGTTTAAATTTTGTTTAAGGACCGGACCTTTAATACTACAATTATTTTTGTCTAGGAAATGTTTATTGTGTTTCAAGTCAATTAACTTCAATAATTCTGTGGCAGTAACGCAAAACTCCATAAGTCGATTTGCTATCAAATTTTAAAATTTGATTCAACCCGAACTGAGTGCTGCGGTAGTTCAATTAGAGTAAGAAAAATTATTCTCAAATAATTTTATAATTTTTATTTTTACTATATAAAATGACGAACTTTTAGAAAATAAATTTTGTTTTCGGTAAAAACTTTCATAGTTTTCCAAAAAGAACTTTAATTTTCTTAATATGTTTTAATCGGGGCCGTAGTTTTTGATTTTAACAGTTTTGCTTGATTACCACATTGTATGATGTGACTCTGAAGTTTTAAGACAAAACTTGACAATCCAAAAAAATGAATCTGGAGTACATGTAGTTTGAAGTTGAAATTTAAGTTTTGAGTGAAATTGAAATTTTAATATAAATTTTAGATTGCAATTTATGAATTCCCAAATAGAAGCACAATTATTATTTGTATGCTAAATATATTAACTCAAAAGATTAAACAAAAAGATTTCACTGAATGCCCGCCTCTTTATGAAGCCAGGATACTTTCTTTAAGTAAACTAGACTTTGTGTAAGGTAGAAGTGTGAGACTGCTTAGTTGAATACTAAACACAGTTGAAATACTTAAAAAATCTTTTCTGTTAAGTTAAGAACACCAATGTCGTACAAATATTACGACAATTTGATAATAGCACAATTTTTATAACAAGGTGATACGAACATGCTAATCGAATTTTTGCCAATCCGTCTGGGTTTTCCCAGCTCAACAAATCAATCAACATTATAAATGGTAACAAAATCTAATTACACCCTGCATATTAAAATCAATGGAGATTGAGAGAGAGAGTGAGAGAGAAATTCTAAATGAAATATAGATAAACTCCCACCTCCTAGGCGTCATACACATACGTATGCTTGTGTGTTACTTAATAGTTAAAATTTTATAATGAAATTATTTATTTGTAATTCAAAAGTTTTCATATTATTTATGTGCTTGTGTGAATAATTGTACTTGAAAATGCAATAAATTAAAAATTAAAAATTTTGTTTTAAAAAATTTTCTATTTGTGACTTTTTCATTTTTAAAATTAAAAACCCATAATTTTTATTTGTCCTGCAGTTAATTACAATTTTTTTTTTTTTTATTTGTTTGTAATTGAAATTTTTTAAGTGGAAACACATTTAATATCAAATGGCCCCATGTGTATTGTTAAAAGATAATTTGATTTTAGTTTGGAAAAATAACAATTTTAGATACAATTATACACACAAATTATGGTTGTTATGTGAGCATGCAATGGTTGAAGAATTTAAGTGCGTTTTTGATATTTAGTAAAATATGCAAGGGTTGTTCGTGTATAAAATTGAAATTTAAAATTTTTAAAATAAAATTCATAAGTCCAGAGTTCATAATATGATTTGAAAATCAAAATTATTTGATAAAATTTTAAGAATATGCTTATGACATTAACACTAATTATATGGTTTTCGTAACTTGAATTTTAAAATTAATATGTGCTCCATGACATATAGCTGAAATGAATGCAATCTGATGCAATCAAATTTTAAATTGAGTCATGTTCAAAGTGAAATCGATTCCAAACAATGAAAGGATATCGAAGTATTTATTTTAGGGAATAGTTGAACGAAGTCATTCTTTTGTAAAATGAATGGCTCCGTAATCAGAAATTTGCTTTTAATGAGGAAGAAGGGCTCATAAAGAGACAAGGCAGATGTTTTCGATAACAAAATATATATATATATGAGGTATTTCAAGACGAGGGTTTGTCAATATTTAGAGCCGGCAAAGCAGATTGAAATTAAATAATAGGCTACGTAAAAGTTAGGGTATTGAATTATATGAATTCCAAAAGTATTTTAATACGTTTGAATTATTTTCTGCTTCGAAATATTAGGAGGTGTTTGAAAACGAAATGCTTTGATGCGATTCACTACTGATCTGTTGAACCTGTGAATTATCTGTGTATCTATATCTGATACTGTATTGCAGACAGCAAAAGTTAGTGGTGATAGTTGAACAGTGCTGCAAAATTATAAAAATTTTTCTATCTTAAAATTAGTCCAATATTTGTCGTTGTCTCTCATTAAAGTGAACTTCAGGGTGTTGGTAGAGAAAATAGCCATTAAAAACTTGGTAGGGTTGAACATTTCCATTAGTTTAACATAACAACTCCTCTACATGTTACTAAGAAATTTATTGCCTGGAATAAAGTTTTCTTAGACCTTATTTCAGTTTCTTAGACCTCACTGTATCAAATAGTTTTAATTCATAAATTCAATTTTGAGAAACATTTTAATATTTACTTGAGAGATATGCCTATCAAAGGAACTTTTGAGGGAAAGTGTACCTATCTTTGCACGGTGTCTTTAAGTTTTTAAGAAGATCATCTGGAATTATAATTGATGAAGTTCAGCTTTAACTTAAAGCAGATTTCAATTCAAATTTTACGTGACGTAATACAAAAATTATTTCTTAAAAAAAAATAATTTAATTTTCCCACACAAACTTTTCTAAAATTAAATTAAATTACACGACAAACGCACTTTTGCCTTCTATTAAAACAAATTAACAATAAAATTTTACTGTAAGCAATTAACCAAAAAAAAAACATTATTGTTATACTAAAAAAATTATTATTTTTTTCATTATTAAATGCCCGCTAAATAATTTTTAATCTAATATTTTCATTTTAATTTTTTATTTTCAGGTAAATTAAAGGTATGTGTAATAAAAAATGGAAACAATGAAAATAATTTTATGAACTCACTCACTCTTGAACATACAATCAAATGCTATATTATAAATATTTTAACATTAAATAGATTGTTTACATTATAATATAAAGAAGTGTATAACAGTTAAGGATTCACGATAAGGTTCGTTAACATTTTTAATGTTATTCTATATTTAGCAAGATCATAAAAGAAATGAAAATATTTATGAATATTTTTTAGAAAATTTAAGACAACCTGAAATATAACACTTTGTTATATAATAAAGTGTTTAATAAATTTAAAATCTATAGAGCTTGGATGGCATTTATTGTTACTGGGGTAACCATATTATCGTGTTTTTTTTTTGGGGTTTTATTTTAGAAATAAATTGAGCATTTTAATAAGTGTAAGTAGGACTTAAAGGAAAGTGGCGTTTATAAACGGTTTCTGTTACGGGACGAATAATCTTCTGTTCCTTGAATATCCTTCTAATTCTTAGATCTCCTCGTAATTCTATTAGTTTCAGTGACTAAAATGAATGTACAAACTACGCTGACTGAGAAAATTCATAAAATTTACCAAGGTTCTCTAAAAATTGCGCTTAATGCACAATGATTCGAAAGCAAAATATTCAAATAATTTTCAGTCTTTTGAAAAAATTTACAAAATTCTCAAAAATTCACAAAAAAAGGACACGAAATTCCCTTGTAATCTTCGGGATTTTAAAATACAAATAAATTTTATTTTACATATTGTCTTTGCTTATTTAAGAGTTTATGGTTACCACATTTAAAATAGCCAAAAGAAATATTTTAAACTTAATTTTTTCTTTTTGTTTGGGTTCCCACTCTTTTTTTTTTGTGCTTAAATATTATAAAATAAATTTTTTGAAGCGTAAAAAGACTGAAAAATATTATTGTTATAATTTCATTTAAAAAACAAAATTTTAAAATAAAATAAAAATAAATTTTGTGTTTTTTTTTTTTTTGGAATTGTTCACAAATTATGAAAGCTGTCAAGCAAAACTGAAAATATAAAAATGGGTGGAAATGAAAAGTTAATAATTGCCCATTATTACCCAATTTAGAAGCAAAAAATATAAAATAAATATAAAAATCATAATATGGATAGAATTTTAACCAGAAAACAAGAAAACAAAAAACCTTAAAAATTCAAATGAATCCTTAAATATCCTTAAATTTTGTTTTTGTGTTCTAGAAGAAAAAACATTGTTTTTTTTTATAGAAAGGTACACACATACTTATATAACTGTGTACGTACTCGTATATGACAAAACATTAATTTTATCAAGATACTCGTATACAAGGAAAAAAAAAAATGAAATGAAAAATTAAAGGAAAAAAAAACATCCTGTACAATTTTTTTCTTCCTTAATTTTTACATTTTCTTTAAAAATTTATAAGGAAATTATTTTTCTCTTCTATTTCTTTGTAAAAGTGATTTTTAATTCGAATACTTTTTTTTCTCTCCTTTATTTTCTTAATAATTAAAAAGAATTACGTATTTCTGATTTTTTAACGTAAATAAACGTAAAATAAATTTCAATTAGGAAAGCAGTAAAATTTTAAAATATTTGATTAGAGTACATTTTTCCTAATGCGATTTAAAAAAATAGTAAAATATTGCATATATTTAGGCGACGAAAAAAAAAAATTGTTATAAAACTGTGTATTAGAGCTCTCATATAAATAAAATTTTTAAAAATGAGAGAATATAAAAAATTTAACATATTCTCCAAATAACTAGCACATAGATTCAAAGTCGAACAATTAAAATTACTCTCAAATTTTGGTAAAAATTGTACACCTATTTATTCTCCAACTATCTAGAACAAATAAAAGAAATAAAATAAAGTGTTATCTAATAAAATTGTGCCGAAATTTTTGTTATTTTCTTTATTGGTATACCCTTTTCATATTTCAATTACTCCTATTTTGCGTAATTACCCTCAATTTTACATCTACAATTGCTTCAAACTTAAATTTGAATTATTTTAATTTCAAATTTATTCGCGTTTGATAATGAATGAAACTGTTATATTGGAACAGGCGCATGTTAAATCAATGTGTTTTCTAACTGTTACTGTAGATCTTTTCATTATAGATCCATTAACATAATTATTTGAGATACCGATGAGAAAGTTCTTTAAAATTGTACAATTTTTTTCCTTAGATTTCTACAAATTAGTTTTACGGAGGCTCCGAAAATCGCCTTAAAAATCTCATCAAATGTTACAATGCGTCATATTATTTGGAAAGATCGCTAAAACATGTACGAGATCCTTTGTTAATATTGTTCCAAATATGAAAAATAAACAATTTTGAATGTTAAAAGAAATTTTGTTAAAAATTTTTATAACTGTTATACTCGTATTTAAATGCTTAAAAATTGTCAACTTTATTCTTAACAGAAGGCCAAATTCAACTTAAATAGCACATTTTCTTATTCTACTTCGATTTTTTAAAAGAACTTTAGACCACATTAAATAATTTTATTTGTTTTACAATTTCGACCAATTTGTTTATATTTGCTTATTTGAGGGTTTATTTTTACATACTTAGTTTTATTTGTCTTATAAAAAGGACACAGAAAATATTTATTTTTTTTTTTTTGTTTTGTTGCAAAGTTATTTACAAATAATTTCAAATTACAAAAAATAACATAATTTTCCTCTTTTTATTTTCCATATTATAAACATCCTTTATGTTCGTCCTTTCCTGTTTTATTTTATATTTGTTTGTATTTAATTTTTTCTTCTCTTCTTTCTGGAGTAATATTTTGTGGACAAATATAATCCCTTGAGAGTAAAAGAAAATATACTCGTAGAGTAAGGAGCAACAATATTGAAAGGAAATAATCATTTAAAATGAAAATTAATCGGAGAATATTTTTTATTCTTAAATAGTAGTAGGAGTAAAAATATTTTTGATTGAAGAAAAAATGAAAATTTTTCTCTTTAAAAGGATGTTAATGATTTGGCATATTATAGAGGGATCCTTTTTTGCAGAATGAGCAAAAAAAGTGTCCAATTAATATTGAAAAGAGAAATTCTTATATAGGAATTAAATAAAAAATTTATTTGTACACAAAAAAATTCAGGATGTGATTATCAAAATATCCTTGTATATGCTGCAAGAATAACAAAATGAAGCAGCAAAAAAGTTACTTAATAAAATATTAACGCCTTTAAGAAAAACAAAGCACTTGCCAAAGATATTTAAAGTGTTGTATCTTTTTTACTTTTATTGTTATTAAGATGAAATAAAATTTTATTATAAGCTTCTTAATTTACAAGAGTCTTAAGTTGAAAAGATAATCGGATTTCATTTTTAAAAGGGCATTAATACTTTAAATTATTGTATTTCAATACACTTTAATATTTAAAATGTCAAATTGTCACACAAAGATGTTTTTTTATCATACTCAATTAGGAATTTCCCATCAAAGCTGTTAAGGGTAGATTGAGAACGAATTTGTGCTACTGCCACCTTCTTATCTTGACACTATCCAATTAAAAATTACGCTATCCAAACAAAATATAATCTACACGAAATGGAGAAAACCTGGCTGATTTTTAGATTGTAGGGACGGTGATAAGCTGGCCATAAACATAATATTTAGCGTGATAGCCAAATTGAAACATTATTTTGTAAGTGATTGTTGAATTGCTTAAGAAATCGGTAGACCCAATAGGGATTTGAAGATTCATAATATTTGAGTTATTTGCATAATGTATTTCTAATCTCAATGCAAAGATCTATATTCACTGAGTATTTCTAATTAATTTATTTGGAAAATTTTTCACATTGCATGGTGTTTTCCATAAAAGAAATGTTTTTGGACCTCATTTTCTATATGGAAGTTATTCCACTACGATTTGATATATTAAATGTAAGTTGAAAGTGAAAATTACTTGGATTTATACTTCAAGCTCATCAAAAATATAGCAAATTCCAAGTTTAATAAATTAACTTGCCAGTCAATTAGGAATTTCTCTACATGTTAAATCGCACATCTTTTTTATTTCATAAAAAATTTTAATTTTCCATTAGTTTTTTGTTATAAATTGAAAATTAATTTAAATATTTAAATTATTTTATTTATTCAGTATTAAATTGAAATTTTCGAATTTCTTTATTAAATAGCACAAATCACAATTCAATTTACATTTTTTTCTCTTTTAAAATTTGGGGTGGCAATGATTTTTCGCACTCTCATTACATGCGGGGTACTCACACTTTTTGTATATTTTCAAATTGAAAATTTTTAAATTAAAATTTTAAATTATTTTTTGAATATTTTGTGTAATTCACTACCTCTATTTATACAAAGAGAGAAATTTTTAGACAAAGACGCAGGTTATAATTCACTTTATTTTTCTAAAAAAATATTCAATACACACAATACAAATCAATTATTTATTTACAATCAAATTTCTTTGCTTGTTTTCTGATGAAAACAGAAAATAAATTTTATAGAATTTAAATAATTTTCCGATTTATTATTTCAGATGTCAAATAGTTAAAAATCATATTTTTTATTCAATTTGATTTTATTTTCTCGAATTTGTAATGATATTAAAATTCGAAAGATGGCTGTACGGTTGACTAAATTATTCGATGTCAAAATGAAATTTCAACTCTGATTTCGAATTGGGCTTCTGCTCTTCGATTCCTTTGTCTCGACTTTTTGATTCCGAATATTCTTTTCTAACTTCTCGATTCCAACTCCTTCTTGATGGCGTGTTTTTTATTTTAAGTATTTCACTTCGACTTTAGGTTCAAAACTCAAACTCTTCGACTTTGACTCATTGACACCGAATCACTGATTTCGACTCCGAATCCTCAAATTCAACTTCTCGACTCTGAAAATTAAACTAACTCGATTCCGACTCCTCCTTAATGGCGTGTTTTATTATTCTACCTACTTCGGTTCAACTTTAGGCTAAAAACTCGAACTTCTCGACTTTGACTCATTGACTCACCGATAACAGATTTCGACTCCGATTCCTTAAATTCAACTCCTCGACTCTGAGTCCTAAATTTCAAATTCTCAACTCCGACTCCTTAGCTTTGACTCCTCAACTTTGACTCTTCGACTCAAACTCTTCAAATTCGATTCGTCAATTTCGACACCTAAACCTCGATATCTCGAATATAACTATTAGATTCCGATCATTTGACTCCGACTCCTCAACCTTGATTCGTTGATTGTGATTACTCGTCTCACAATGTTTACTTTCTTGGTCTTCCAAATCATAACGAGATTCAATATACAACATTATTACTTATGATAAGGCCAACTTAATTTGCAGGTTATTGAAATTATTAGGAAATAAATTTTAACCTACCGAGAAAACTTCGTACACAGAGAGTTATTCCTATATTAAAAATTTTTGAATAATTTTCAAATAAATTTTTAAATTTTCAATTTTCTCTTCTGAAATTGCAGAAAAAATAAATCTATTTTTTATTTTACTAATTTATGCAAAATAAACATTTATAAGGAATAATTTTAAAAAATTCAAATAAAATCAAAAGACAATGAATTTTAAATAGCGAAATTTGTTTTACATTTTGCGTATAGACACTCCGAATAGAAACTCAATAAAATCTACACGTAAGGGAGAACATTCGAAAAATTTCAAATTCTACATTTAAAATTTTCTTACTTGTTTTTCTTTTTAGAATTCTCATAACTTGTTCATCCTAAACAAAAATCAATAATTTTTTTTTGTCAATGCTTTTCAAAAAAAAAAAATTTAAAAGCATAAAAAACAATTTGTTTTTTCTTGTAAATTTTCTACAAAATTTAAAAAACAAGAAATTTCTCATTCATTTCTCATTCTATTATACTAGATTCTGTCCACCATACCAGCCTATTTACCAATTTATTTATAAATTAAAGATAAGATACGTTTATAAAAATAAACGAATATTGATGAGGGAATTAAATTCGAGACAGAAGAAAATAGTCTTTGTGCCTGTGCACCCATAAATCAAAAATTGAAAAAAAAAATGCCGAGATTTTTTTTGCTATTTTTCTTGTGTAAACAATAATACTCGTAATGATTTACCTTAGTTAATATTTATGATAACGGTCTTATTTAAGTTGATATCTATAGTTGATTGTTTGTTTGAATTCTAACTTGATTGGAAGTCAGAGAGAAAAACAATATTGAATACAGTAGAATGGGCATATAAACGAAAAATCAAAGCACTAAAAATTTAATATGATTTTTTTTAACACGTTTTCCATGTTAATTTACACGAATTCGAATTAAAAGCTCGGCCCTAATCCAATTAATTTTTAATAACAGAAAATAAGTGTTACAATATATCCGCGCTCGGCTGTGTCTGTTAAGAATCATCACCAGTTTGCATTCAACGACATCTGTTATTTAAGTGGGTTTATGCATTTTGATATTTCAAAAATTCTGTGAATTGAAAAATGTGCCGCGATGCATTTTATACGCCACCTATTGGCAAATACTAATTAGATATTAGAAAAATTTTCAGTAGGCACTTAAATTGAAATTCTTCTTAAATTTTATGCGATACTGATTTCGTCAATTTATTTCTCAAATTCTTAAACAGAATTTTGAAATTGTTATGACAGAAAATTTGCTTTTTACAACCCATTAGTCCTACAAATAACTTATTTTCTTATATGTATAAAGGTTTTTTTTTGGAATTCCTTGTTGTACAATATAAAAAATTTCATATTCATAAAGTCAAATAAAAATTGATGATGCATATAAATTTTCTATAAATTTTCCACATCCAAGACGCTCTTATACCCGTATTGTTTTGTTTATGTAAGATGAAGGTATAGGCTCACTTTTATTTTATTATATACAAAGAAAACCTTTATTGTCAAGGTTAAAATACCACCTTGAATAATTCAATTCTTAAAATTTTCACTTTTCTCTTCTTTCATGTGTGTATGTATATATAAACATAGGAACCTTATACCTAGGTGTATAATAATTTTACCATTTTATTTTATTCTTCTCCCCCATAGAATCAATAAAAGATCGAATATCTTTTTTCAAGCCTTTTAACAAAAAAAAACAATATGCTCGATAAAACATTTATAATAATCTTTTTTTTGTTTTTGCTTTTTTCTAATAATTTTAAGGATATTGACCGCATCTCTGTGTTTAACACAAATAAATAAAAAATAAAATGAAAAGGAGAGAAAATTTAAAATCTTTAAAAATTGTGTCCTTTTTGGTTGAGAATTTTAAAACAAATGACATAAGACTATAGAAATTCCAGATTTTTTTTCAAGTCTGGAATTTTTATTTAATTTGCGGTTTCTAATATTGTTTAAGTTCATTGACTTGAATTTGTTCATTGGTTGATAATTTTTTAAAAATATTTTTAGAATAACCTTCTATTTTTTTCCAAATGATTGTCGAATGACACAAATTGTTTGTCAAATCTGCATTGAAAAGATAACAATGAAGTTGTCTTTTATGTCAAATAATGTTCATTTGGCGTTGGCTTTGGTATGGAAAGTAAGAGACCAAAATTTTGTACAGGTAATTTATTTTTCTATTAACAAAATTGATTTAATTTTGATAACAAAAAGAAAACTTATTAAAAATTTAATTCTTGTAAGCTATCATTATGCTTTTAACCATATTATACCAATGAATTTCAACAAATACACACAATTTTTTGCTCTAAAAATCATCTTCAATAGAAGATGAAGAAATGTTATTTCAGTTGATAAGTTGATTCAATTATAAGATAGTGAAAATGTATACAGTGAAGTTAGAATACAATCTCTATGCCATTTGCATGAGAATTAAAAAATAGTTTTGGAAGCATTGCTTGGTATGTAAGCACCTTTGGAATAAACGTCCCTTATCTTTTAATCAACAAAAACTAACGAATTTACATTAACCTCTCGAACCATACTGGGAACTTTCCGAAAATGGCGAATATTGCAAGAGTTCAGCAAATCGGAAATTGGCCGAATTTTTGCTATAAAAAATACAATAATAACAAAGTCAGGCCTTGAAATTCTAAACAAACATAAAAATCAAAGTTTTCCTGCCTGTTTATGTAATCCTACTATACCATTCATAATTTTACTACACTATTAACCCGTCTCGCCATGAAATTGCTTAACAAAATTCTCCTGGTTTCTGGTTTTATAGAAAAAAATTTTGAAAAATTTATCGGTTCAGAAGTTTTATCGAAGCAATTGATATTTGAAAGCGTTTTAAGCTCTTTTATATTAAAATTGAGAATCGAGAAATGTCGTTTAATGGAGGAGGAGGGGGGGGGTCCGGGCGGTAAGATTTTCACGAAATCTGTCGCTTTTGTTTGATGAGGTTTTTGAAAATGACTCCTGTGAGTTTTCAGGTCCCGCTCGTTTTAAATTCTTTACTATAGTAATACGAGCACTAAATGCATGACATATACATCTTCCCTTAAGCATATTTTGTTTATTTTGCGGCTAACTAAACCACAAATCGCCCTAGTTGATAATAAATATTAAAATGAAATCCTATTAAAAGGACAATGTTCAACATTCCACAAATTTAAGCTATATTTCGCCTTATAATAGCATAATTTCTCTCTTAATTCTAAATTTAATTAAACAATATTAAAATTTCCGACTTAAATTCCAACAAATTCCTGTGCTTATTTTGTCCAAAAATAGCATCTTAGTTAATTAATTAAATTGAAAGAAAGCAAATAAAAATAATTTTCTAAAAATAAATCTTAAACTATTATAAAATGAAATGCTTAACGCTTCTTCCTCCCGTTCGAAACCGTAATGTCTGAAAAAGAATATCCTTAAATTGCTACACAATTTCTTGATACAAATTTTAAGATACAAAATTCTCCGATACGTCTTTAAACTAATGAACCATTTTTCCAATGAAATCTTCCCAACTTTAAATGTCATCACTGTGTCTAATTCCATTAAATATGAGAAAAACAGAGATTTGGAAAAAAATATCCTTAGAAAAATTAGTAAACCATTAAAATGAGAAAAAGATAAATAAGCATTACACAAATCTACATTATTTCAGATTTTGTTCTTTGATAACTTACCATCAATTTACTCCAGAACATTACCCAAACCTTACATACATTGTTTGTTAAAGGAACCATTCATCAAAATTCAAAATTTTCCATTTTTTTACCAAATTTTTGTGATTTTTTTTTTTATATTTTTCTTTTTATTCATAAAAATTCTTTGACGGCAATAATATTTTATTTTTTTGCTATTTTTTTTCTTTGCTTGCTTCTCCTCCGCATCCTAATCGTTTAAAATTTCTCATATTTATTTGATTATGCAAATAATATTGAGAAAATATTTACAATAATTTTTTTCATTCGTGTCCTTTTTTTTCTTTCTTGTATTTTTATTTTCAATATTTTGTTGCCATTTAATATTTTATTTAAAGAAGAGTTGGAGAGGGGATGTGGGAGACGACAGGGAATAAATAAAAAATGGAGGAATCTTTTAATGTAATGTGATTATATGCGTATATCCTTTTTTTTCTTTTTTGCCATTGACATATTGATAGAGAGCAAAAATAATTTCCCTTTTTTATATGGCCTTCTGTTTTGTGTTCAATAATTTTAGACAAAAATCGAGTCCTTTTCTTTACAAAATTCTCAAAGAAAATAAATGTAAATTTAAACGTTTTTGATATTCTTCTGATCGATTTCATTTTCTGTCTGATCTTTGCCTTTTTAAAGTTCAAGTTCAAATTTGTGGATCTTATATAGAATAGAATCTTCTACATTAAGATGCAATAATAAATAACAGTTCGGCATTTCTTTTTTTACCAAATTTCAAGGAATTTAATATAAAGAAAACAAGCGGACTTGAATCGAACGTCACAAGTCAAAAATTTTAAAAAATTTTCTGAAGCGTCACATAGTACATCGAATTTAACAAGAAAATATCTTCGAAAGCTCATATGTAAGTAGCGCCGTATTATTTAGAAATTGTTGGAATCGCTAGTTTACATTGTAAAGACCACCATTGCACTGATATAAGTACTCGTATACTTTATGAAAGTCGTTAGGCCGGTATAATATTTAAAACTTGGATGATATTGGAAGCCTGTAAAGTAATCAAATTGTTCCTATCTAAATCCAAATTAATTTTGTTTCCAAATATGATAAATTAGAGAACATTTACGAGAAAAAAAACTGCAACTATCAAATGTGCGAGCATTACAGAAAGTGTTGGGCATGGCAGAGTTGTTTGAAACACAAACCCATGGACTTGGAGTCATGAGTAAAGGGGATACTAATTTTTATTCGCGATTCTGACAGTAAGGGAATCACTATTAGTGATTCTGGACTAGTTTCTTGTGATATAGGTGTGAACATAGAGGATATTTCATTGAAGAAACTCCTTAACTATTGCCTAGGTTTTGTTATCCAAGAAAAACAAGACTATTAAGAGGACATATGCTCTTTTCAATTGTTTGTATCGAAGCCCATATATCATCACTTTAACGCAAACAGAAAAACCATAGAAAGTACCGATTCAAATCACTTTTGTGATGACACACGAAGGCTGTTAAACAATGTTGACAAGCTAAAAGAAAAAATTTAAAGGAAAAAAAATAAAAATTTTGTCCAATATTTTTTTTTCAATTTAAATTTCAACAAAATCTAAGGATTCTTTGATTTAAAAAAAATTCACTACTGCAGGATATTTTTCATCATTTCGTTGATACTTCATTATTTCTGAGTATTCTGCTTCTTCCAAAACCAAACAAGAAAAAAAAATATGTTTTCCTAATAATAACATTTTTATGTTAAAAAAGGACTTAGACCTTACAGTTTATTACTTAAATTACTTCAGACTTAGTTATACAAATTTCAAAATTTTAACATTTTGTATAACAATAAGGAAAGCATAAACTTCACATACATTATTACGAGTAGGAGCCATACACACTTACATATTCTGTACATACATTGTATATGTATGCAAATAGAAAGGACATTTTTATTTTAAGAAGTTTTCAGTTTTTTATTCACTTAAAAAAAAAATAAAATAATTTTCTTGTCGAAAATTTCTTGATTTGGGTACAAGAGCACTTGCCAAATTTAAATATGACAATAGAAATCTTAAAAGAAAAATATCAGGCATTTTTATTGTACGATTGTAGTTGATACTTCCTAGGAAGTCAATAATTAACATTTTGATATTTAGAAAACTTTATTTTAAGAAATGTTAAGTGCTTTTGTTACACGTTTATTGCATTTATTTTAAGGTCTTCATAAGAAAAAGAGCATATAAAGGCAAAGCATTATTCTTACACAGGCACATATTTTACAAAATCTTCAAAAAATTTAAATACTCACAATTTTTTTTTTAAATAATGGCCGAATAAATGTTAGGAATTCGGAGGTTTATAACACAGCTCAGATAAATAGATATTTATGATCTAGATTGTGTAGAAAATTTTAAGAAATTGAATATTTTATTTGACACTTTTACAATTCCACTCTACAGTTACTGTTGCTCATTCAACTCTTTCCGCGCCTCTTCATATATTTTAAGGAGAAAATAATACTTTATCGGAGAAGCGTTTTAAAAATTCTCACTTTTCTATAATTGTTTTTAATTCTCTCGCTTATGTTTTAGATATGGAGTTGTAATTAGACTCAAATGAATGAGAACCTGGGCAATTTATCGAATGAAGTATGAAAATTTTAAATAATTTGTAATGCAAAAAAATGTAGTTTTCTCCAATAATTCTCAATAATTTGATAGAAAGACGTCGTAATGCTGCCAGATTTTGATAAAAACGGTTTCTGGTAATCATTTTCTCTTTCATCGCAAAGCTATTAAACCCACTTCAGTCGAATTCTGAAGAAAAAATTTTTGAAAAAAAATACTTATTAGTTTCACTCTGTCCGTCCGTCCGTCTGTCCGTGTGTCTGTTTACAAAACTTCTACACGCTTGAAGATAGAAAGCTGAAATTTTGTATGTATATAGATCTTTACTAGAAACTTATTTCCGTAGAACAAAATTTTTACCTATCTCCCCCTCTCTGGAAGTTATACCCCCCCCAAAACCCTAAAAATGGCCTTTTTTAACTATTTGTTGCAATGAAACCATAAGCATTTTTGAAATTTTTCAAACACAGAAAGACAGCGGCTTGCTTCCCCTAGTGCGGCATACTATAGTTAAACTTTAGAAAAGCAAAATGGCCGTTCAAATTTACCGTTATCTAAAGTCTTTTTTTTCCAAATTTTTGATTTCGTTTTTCTTCTAGACCCCAGCCTATAGAAGCTGTTGAAATTTTAACAAATAGTTCATTAGACATTAGCTGTTAGACATTAACAAATAGTTCATTTCGTTAGAAGAAACTTTTTTTCCATCTCCACCCCCTCTCAAGTTATCGACTCTTGAAATTTGTAAAATTTGAATTTTTGACACCTTATATTTCCGAAACCGCAAACTTTTCCAAATTTTTGTAAACGCAAAAAGCTAACGGTAAATTCCATGAAATTAAAAAATATAATTATTTTTCTTAACTCACACAATTAACCCTTAAAATCGAGCATTATGTTAACCCCCTTTTATATTAATTTTTGCTTTATTTCAAAGACTGCATATATGCGTCATCCTAAATATATGCAATCCTAAAAATAGTTTCGTTTATGAATGAAAATAATTTTAATAGTGTGGTAGATATACATGGATTGTTTTTAAAAGCAGTATTTTCACTTGTTGAAGGGAAAAGTGCTACAATACAAACCATTGGTTTGCCTCAACTTTATTAAATATTATTTCAAATACTCATGGCTGTCTCATTTAACCTCATTTTCCTGAATTGAATAAAAGTTCATTTTAAAAAATATTGTTTCGACAGTTGTCCGGATATCCTTAACAATTGAATTTCTTTATTCCTTTATACATAAATACACATACACATAGTGAATTAGCAGTAAAAGGTCACCAGAAATGAAAGAATGAAATTTACTTAGCATCATCGTCTTTGTACTGAAATAAATTGAAAATTTGATACTCAAATTGGTGGAGAATATCAAAAGAGAGAATTTGAAAAATTTTTTTGTTTTTCTTATTTTTTATTAAAATGAGGACGCCATTTTAGACTTTTTTTTTTGAATTTTTCATAAATATTTTTAAATTAAATAAAATTGGATTTATTTGTATAAAATAATTTGTAAAGTGGCCGGTTGGATTTTTTTTTTTTTTGGTAAAAGGCTTTTTTTTCAGGAATTTTTTCTTTGAAATTTTTTTTTGTGATTTTTTTTTTTATTAGATTTATGTTGTCAGTTTATTAGCTTTTAGGCAAATTAAATATTATTTTGAGAAAAACCCGAAAACAAAAAAATTGTCAAATTTGGCATTTTTGTTTTTGTTTTTTATTGAATTTATTCAACACTCTTATTTGATTTCTTTAAATTTCCTTTTAAATTTGGGAATACAAAGAAAAAGGACATTATTAGAGAAGATCAAAGGATATTTTTAAAAAAAATCTTTTTATGATTAAATTCGATTGAAAATATTTGGTTGATTTTTTTTTTGCTGAAAATTAAATGAATTTTAATTTTTTTTTTTTAGGAATTTATGGGAAAATTTTTCAAGTTTAAATTTTAGTCAATATATTAAGTTTCAGGTCCTTTGCCAATATGACTTAGTGATTTTTGTAGATTTGTAAATTTGTTAAATTGAGGTAAAAGTGCACCGCGACTGTGTTTAAGGATATATTGTGCTCCTCCGTACTCCGTATTGTGCTGTGCGTGTAAGGATATATTGTGAGAAGCATTGTCCTGCAGCACCCTCTCAGAATAAATATACTCTGAAATACACTCTCGCAGAAGAGTGTACTGATGACTTAATGGACGTTAGTTCTTTATCCAGTGTATAGCAAATGAAAAAAATATGTGAATAACACTAAATTTTTAAGTGTTATCCAGAACTCGGAAAAACATCTGGAGCGGGATAAGATGTGATATCAAAAACTTGATATAAGAAAAGATTCATGGGTTGCTGCATTATTTCCACATTATATTTAACTTTTTCGCTCAGTTTAATTTAGCACTTAGAAAATGCCAAATTTGATTAAAAATTTTAAAATAATTTTCACATGTGTGGTAACCTAGTAACGCTTATGTTGCTTTTCTTTATCAATGTTCCATTTTTCTGAACCTATTATATATTTTCCACATGGTATTATTCAAAATTGGCTCTTCAATATTATATTTAAGAAGATAAGCATATAATTTAGATTTCATCATTCGATTTTGAATTGTTCCCATTTTTCTTCTCATCTTTTTCATTGAATATTTTCAGTTCAATGTTAAGGTTATGGCGTGAAATTTTTATTCTTTTTCATGTTTCTCATTTTTTTTTTTTACCTCACGTTTTTCTTTATTATCTTATTTTTTTAAATGAGAATAAAATGAAGACTAGAATTTAACAAAGGAAATGGAAAATCTTTTTTTTTTCCTTTGTCTTGTGTTTTATTGAAAGATTTCCTTTCATTTTTACTCGTCTCAACATATGCATGGCAAAATAAAAAAATTGATACAATTCTAATTTCGAATTCTCTTCGATCATGTGATAGAAAGAGAGAGAAAATGATATTTTTTTTTATTGATAACACCAAAAATATAATATAACAATAAAAAGGATTTCAAAAGGATTCTTTTTTAATAAAAAACAAAAAAATATGAAAAAGAAAGAACACATTTGAAATATTGGAAAATAATGGTTTTTTTTCGAAAAAAAATAGAAAATGGGAAAGATCTTCTTGAGTTGGTCTTCTTTTTTCTTTCACTCTTACCCAATAGTAATTTTATATTGGAAATTAGAAAGGAAAATATTAAAAGGATTTTCTCGAATATCTCATCGAGATCGAATTTTTATCAAAACCAATTTATAATTCATTTTTTTCCAAATCTATGCAATTTTGAAAATATTAAACAAAACAATTAAGAAAAAAAAAACATAAAAATTTTATATTTTGTAGCAAAAAGGATTTGTGGTGAAAATATTTCTTTTATTAGCGCAATGAGACCTTCATTTAATCATAAAAAATGCAACACTATTTATTAACATTCGAATAAGCCTACTTCACATTAGGCCACACTAGTATAGAACCCAAAAATTTTTGTAATTCTTTTTAATGCGTAGAGCTTTCATAGTCTCTTAAATGGGTACCTGCGTTAGACTTTCTTATTTAAAATTTAAAAAATTTTTTATTTAAAAATCATTTTATATAAAATTATAAGAAAACCTGTAGAAAAAATGAGCAGCTTTGCTCTTTATTAAGAGGCTATATACTCTCACATTTCAAAATTATCGTCTCTTAAAGTAAATATTTCTTTTTGAGCATATCTTTTTCATTTCGTTGGGCATACTCTCCATTTATGTTTTCCTTTCAATGAAATTTTCTCTCTTTCCCTCATTTGCTTTCTACATTTTTGGAAAAGTTCAGATTTTTCATTGATCGTATTTAAAAATTTAGGTGCTCTTTTTATTTTCTTTCTTTATTCTCTCTTAATAATTATTGAGTACGAATTATCATACCACAAGAATTTTCTCCCATAGCAGATTACATGGTGAAAATTGGGCAAATCTCCACGTTCAATCAAGTGAGTGTATAAATCAACTATTTTATAAATAATTTCAATTTTCAATTACTCTGAATTCAATCCCCCAGTTTTTTTTTCCTTTTATAGAATTAAATTCTTGTACCATTATTTTCCAGCGATTTAAATCAACTCATAATTAACCATTAGAGTCACTATCACTCTAGAAAACTTAAACAATTCTGTTTTTCAAAAAATCATTAATTTTCTTAAAATAAATTTAATTATATTAAATTACTTCTTCCAATTACATTAAATTTAATTTCCACCATTTTCCAAGAATGCTTTAAATTTCATCAAAATATCCAAAAATTCTTGGAATAACAAAAAAAAATTCACTACAAAAATTTATCAACTCTAAAAGAAAAATACTCAATTTAATATTTTCATCTCGTTTTATCTCATATTTTGTCCAATATTTTATGTCTAATATCGTAAATTTTTTTAAGGCGTAATTGGCACTCCCACACACACACACATAACCGATGTATTTACTATTAAAAATTATGATTCTAAGGAATTTCAGATTTTTCCCTAATTCCATCTATTATTGTGGTATTGGGTAAGAACTGAAAATTTCTGTTAAGAAATTTTATTTTGATTAACGATTTGAAGATTACAAGAAAATGAATAAAATGGAAAAGAAGCTTTTTTTATATTTCAAATATAAAGAAATTTAATATGAATAAAATGGGATCAAATTTCAAAAATCATAATATTTTACAAAATTAAATTACTTAAATGTACATGGTAATACCACAATATTACTTGAATAATCGTGCACATATTTCAATACTTCACTCCGATCCTACGACATTTTTCTTAAGATTTCCATTATTGTATTACTCAAAATCTTGAATTCCCATATACCAAGAGAATATGTTTTCAAATTCAAAACATAATGTACAAATTCATCCGTGTGTATCAGTTTAACGCCATTGTTACATTGTGTGTGTAAGTATTGTAAAGGCACGTTTCTTTTACGCTGTCTAGGTAAAACAAATCTAAAAGAGAAAGAATCTTAAATATCATCTGGATGTCACATGTACCTATTTAGAATAGAGGGAGAGGAGGAAGGGGAAAACAAAAGAGAAATTCTCTTTAATTTTCAAGCAGGTACTTATATTTCAATTTTTCTATAAAATAAATGTTACACATTATACTTGAGTAATTGCTCATGTGAATCTTCTTCTTTAAAGAAGACGTATAGAATAAAGATTTGTGAATGTGTAAGGAAGCGAGGGGATAGCACTCGAAAATGAAGAAAGTATTAAGAGATTGCATTATCGATTCTTGTTTTTCGTTTTTACTTAGCAATTTTTCATTTCCTTGAAAGTAAATAAATAAAAAATGACTCATTTGCAAACGGAGCAGAGAGTTAATTAAGAAAATATATTTTTGAACATTCAGAAATTCAGGCTTATTTAGAAATGAAATGCTGCCGAAATGATGAGAAATTTTGAAAAGATTATCAAACAAAATTGCATACTTTTGGGGGACAAAATTTTGAAATTTCATAGAAATGAACAAAGTTCATAGAGCTGAAATTTAAATGAATATAAGAGTGTTATCTGCCTTCTCTACTAATTTCTATAATCTTCTTCTATTAAGCAAAAATCACTTCCGTTTCGCATTTTTGCTCTAATAGTTTTATACCACTTACGTTAATCTTCTCTCAAATTATTGAATATATTCCTTAAACATTAAAAATTACAAAAACCTCACAATAATTTCAAAAAGTTTTTAAGCAATTTAAACAATTTCAATTGATTAAATAAAATATTCCATTTAAAATATTTTCTGTTTATTTAATTTAATACATATATGAGTATCGTAACAGTTTTATTACAGATTCAAATGAAAAATTTCTGTTAGCAGTGTTGGGCATGACAAAATGTTCAAGGATACTCTACAAAAGGGAAAACATAAAATTAAAACAAATACCATACATCAAATAATAATCTAATAAAATAAAATTGAAAAATGTTCCAACCCTCCGTTCCCTCTGCCGGCCCCCTACCTTCCTGAGCCTAACCAACTTGAAATTGGATGCTTTTAGAGTGAATGGATTTAAAATAAATTTATTTGTGGAGAGGAAAAGCACACAAAAAATAAGTATGCAAGTAAATTATTTTAAATGGTGTCTATCTACAAAATAGGCACGTCACGACACAACTGACAACAATTTCTTTTCAACAATCCTCCCATGATTAAGAGATTTTCGCCGTTTTACAAATGGATAAATTTTTCAAAAAAAAAGGATTTCCTCTTCATTTCATTTTTTATTGTTTGCACACAACATTAATCAAATAATTCACTATTTGCAAATTCAAAATGCAGGATCATATTGAATAAGTCAATTATTGGCAATATTTTGATTTTGAATCTCAAATATGTTAAATGTATACAAAATTTTACAAATTATTCCCTGCTTTGAGAACAATACCATATTGAATATTAAAATAAATATGTTATGAGGTTTGTTTGTGCGTGTATATGTGAAAAACAGGATGTTCATTATGAATTATTTACAAAACTAGAAATTTATTTGGTAATTCAATTCATTGTTTTTGTAAAATTTTCAAAATTTCAATTGAATTTTAAATTTTTATGTTCAGTGTATTAATTTGTTAGTAAATTTATCATTCATAACCAAACCACAAATGTAAATTAACAAATTCAATTTCATGTTGTTCAAAGGATAATGAATGAATGGTAATAAAAATTTGATTTTTAGTACGAATTTCAAAATTTATTATTGAAATTTAATTTTTAATATGACCTACATTTGAAGCGAAGAGAAAATTAACAGCAATTCAAGGCTTGTATTATTTTACTCTATCAATAGTCGCGTTCACTGTTTTATAATAGACGAAATTAATTTCAATTGCTTTTCTATCACTTATTTGAAATTCATGTATGAAGTCTCATAGTTTACTCATCATATTGCAAATATAATTTTTTTTTTTTTTTTGTTTACTCTCTACTACGTGAAAAAATCTGGAAAGACGAAGAAGGACGGCTCTATCTGGCTTTTTCCTCCGACAGTGGGGGAGCGTGACTCCTGCCCTAAAAAATCACCTAAACTCTGAACGGATAAAATTGGTCCTACAGACCAACTATTACCTCCCCACTAACTTGGTTTTTCCGTGCAGGAATTAAATACCTTCCATAAGGAAATTGGTATTTCGTGTTAAATCGAATGGTCTTCTTCGTTTAAGTCTTTCTGTCATAACGCCATTGTCTAGCAGCCGAGCTGCTTCCATATTTACATGCTGTTCTAGACGAGCCCTATGCTTTGTAGCACAACTCCTAATTTCATCCACAACCAAAGGAATTCCTAAGTCCCTCTGGATATCACTGTTACGTATATACCATGGCGCTTTTACCATGCCCCGTAGAACTTTATTCTGGAAGGTTTGAATTTTGTTAATGTGAGTCTTCTTGGCACAACCAGCTGAATGCCATATCGCCATATTGGTTTAATGATTTGGTTATAAATTAAGATTTTATTATCAATTGCCAAATTGGATTTACGACCTAGGAGCCAATAATTTTCTCTATATTTATTTTCTAATCCCATGTGTTTCTTCTTTAAATGCTCTTTCCACGTTAGCTTGACATCTAAAGTCATTCCTAGGTATTTTGCTGAGTATTTTTGCTGAGACTTCACCCTCCAATCTCTAGTCCACTGGCTTATTTTGTTAATTGCCTCCTGTAATTTTTTGTCGAATCGTCAATGTTCGCTCCTACTGCCAATATTGCAGTATCGTCGGCAAAAGTGGCCATCGTAGCATTTTCTAATTGTGGCAAATCACTCGTGTAAAGCAGGTACAACGTTGGGCCCAATATACTGCCTTGAGGCACACCTGCTTTTATTTCTCTTAGCGTGGAGTATTCAGCATCTTGTTTAATTCTAAATAATCTATCAGCTAAGATTTCAAAATTTCTACACTTGACGATGGTAACATTGCGTTCGAATGCCTGTGCTACGTCTAGAAACATGGAAGAGCAGATTTCCCTATTTTCCAAGCTATTTTCTATAATATTAGTTATTCTATGGACCTGGTCTATTGTAGAATGGTTTCCTCTAAAACCAACTTGATGGTTTGGTATTAGGCCCCTATTTTCTATTATTGGCTTCAATCTCCTTAATAGCAGCTTCTCAAAAAGCTTAGACATCATTGGTAACAGTGAAATGGACCTGTAAGACTTTGTTTCCCTCAAGGATTTCCCGGGTTTCGGCACCATGATTACCTTCGCGATTTTCCAAGCACAAGGAACATACCTTAAATCCATAGCTGCATTCATGATTTTCGTCAGACGTTCCAATGCCTCGTCTGGTAGCTCTCTCAGTACTTCCGCAGTAATAAGATCAAAACCTGGCGATTTTTTCAACTTCAGGGATTTTATCTCTTCCACAACCTCTAATTGAGTAAGTGGAGCCATGCTGTCTGCTTCATTTGCGATCGATTCTATCAAACCCACATCTGAGGTTATTCCGTTTGGCGTGAATATGTTTTCCAAGTGATCAGCAAACAATTCGGCCTTCTCTATATTGCTCCTCGCCCAACTGCCATTTGCTTTCATCAGTGGCAGAGCGTGCCTAATCGGCCTCTTTTTACTCCTTGCCGCCTTCCATAAGGAATAATTCGTTTCCCTCGTAACTGACAAGTTCTTTATATAATTTTCGTATGTTGCCGATTTAAATTCTTGGATTTTTCTTTTAAGCACCTGGGAAAGTCTGTTTAAAACAGTTTTATCATCAGGGTGACGCGAACGTTGCCATCTACGCCTGGCCCTTCTCTTTTCACCTACTAAATCAGTTATTTCTCGAGGATAGCTATTTGCTGTCGGTTTGTACTTTGACATTTTTGTATTGTTCCATGCAGCTCTTTGTATGATTTTAATAAACTCTTCTAACTCGCCATCTAATTGACATGATTTAGTGAATAGATGCTCATGTAGTCTTGGTTTTGTGATTTACTTTTTGATGAAATACACAATGGATTCGAGATGCGAGTCAGAGCGCTGTAGTTTTTATGTTGCTCATTCACATTATTCAATAATATCTAATTGAAACACTATAAATTACCTCATTAATTCAATATGGATTCAATAAAGTAATTAATAACATCCATTGGGATGAGTTTCAGGACGGGAAAAATTTTTTGTCATTGATTGGACGTCAAAAGAGACAGAATGTAAAACGTGTAGGGAAAGGTTGTGTAATTACGCGCACTTCAGGGGAATTATCAATACTTGTTTTTCAGAAAAACATTTTCGACCTATTAAGCTTGTTCATTGTAGTTTAATATTTAATCTGGCAATTTCGTATTTATGTAACGTGAACAATTGTAACCAAAACGAAAAGTATTTTACAAGACCTTTTTTTCGCACAATTACTCACACGCGTGGGTAATGGTACGCACACAATTGGGTAATTTTGCGCGGCGCACAATTACCTTTCTGGGGTAGTTATGCGCAGCGTTCAATTACCTTTTTCTTACTTGCCTCACAAATGTTCAATAAATTTTTAAAATAATTGAATATATAGTTGGGAGCAATAAAAAATGACTTCAATGGGAATAAATTGAAATTGTCTGTTATCTTTCGTTGATATCCTGAAATATTTCATGATGAAACTAAAATACTTTGCTATAATTTCTTATGTACTTAATACAGGTACTCGTGTGTGTTATTGCGTGAATTTTTACTTTCAGAACATTTTATGTTTTAAAAATAAAACTCCGAGCTCACTTTTAAATAAAACTAATATTTCACACCCCCCTTCCCCCATATTTCGTATAGAAACCACTTTGGTCACTTTTTAGTCCAAAAGAAGAAAAATTAATTTAAATTCTGAAAAATAATTTCCGCTATAACAAAATAAAAAAAAAATTAACAAAATTTATTGAATTTTAAAGTTTTTGAATTAAATTATTCATAAAATTTTCTATAGGATTGGTTTCCTAATATTTTTCACTTTTCATTCAAAAAATCATCGGGCCTATTGAATTGCGAAAATTTTGTTTTAAAACAAATGTTTTTTTCTTTTCATAGACCTTGCAGCAAGATTTGTTTTGTAAATTTCATATAGCAAATTTTCTGTTTTTTTATTTTGAATAAAATGTTAAAAAAAAATTGTTTTAAAACAATGCTTTTCAAAACTTCTGGAGCCCTAAATAGCAAAAGAATCTAAGAATTTTTTAAATTAATGAAAAATTCAAGATTTCCCATTATTTTTTCGTAGCTATTTTCTATTTAATTGTCAAATCGAAACCAAAGCAACAATATTAAACTCCATTCTTACTGCCCCCGAAATTATGCAATTTTTGTTAATTTTCTAATATAATGGCTAACATTAAAAATCTTCATTTCTTATTGTTAGATTATCAACCAGTTGGAGACTAGATGCTGTTTACATGCTATATAATGCTTTAATTAAGAATGATAAGCTACAAATCTTAGGAGACAGTAGAATTTCAGAATTTGTTACAATAATTATATTTAGTATGGAAAATTAAATCATATTCCACCGAAAAATACTAACGATAAGGGTGCAAAGAAGGAAAATGTTTAAAAATAATTTGCACTATATTTGTACATTCCCCGGAAAGTCGCTGTATAAGTTATCAAAAAACTTTTGGTCAAAATTTTAAAATTTATAGTCCAAATCAGATACAAATATCTTCAATTTTATATTTTCAATTTGGTTTGGCTGCTTGCCAAAAACAAATACCAATTTTTTGGAAAATGATTAAGAACATTTAGTGCTTCTATAAGACTTGCGTAACTCAATTAATTCTTGCATCTAAATTTAATTCTTTCGTATTTTTAAAAAATTCAAGTTATGGAATCCCTGATTTGTGGTCTGTACATCATTTGCGAGTATTAAAATTTTTAATTAAACTTTTTTTCGTAATAGATTTTCTTTTTTATTCAGGTTCAATTTTTCGTCCTTTTCCTCGAAATTTTTCGTATAATAATTGCAAAGGACTCTACCTATACATTTATAGAAAGAACAATAAATAGTTTTTCAACAGGTTGAGAACATTTTCCAATTAAATATTTTCATGTAAAATAGTTTTACAATTGAATGATTAATTTTCTTTTTTTGTTTTGACTTTTATTCAAATTCATATATAAATCCCATTTATTGTTCTTCTATATAGGCGCCCCCTAGAGAAATTAAATACAATAAAAATCAACATGAAAAATATTTTTGTGTTTTTTTAAAAAAACCCCGGTTCCAGCACCTTTAATTTGTACACTTTTGGTTCTTTTTTGTTTGTTCTACTTAAAATAAATGTAAACTTTTTAAATTGAATAGTTCTATACAAAAGAACAACAGGTGGAACATACCTGAATAACACGCAAATAAAATATTATGAAAATGAAGAATGAAGTTGCGCTTTTTCTCTGCAAAAAAATAAAATTCTTTTGTGTAATAAAAAAAAGTAAAAATAACAAAATATCCTTTTTCGTGTTGTTGAATAAGCGATTGTACTTGGTATAGGGAAACAGTAAAAGGAAAACAATATGAAGAAGAAAAGCTCTCGGCTTGAATTATAAAGGAATGAAAATCAATTACAATTACAACAAAGTGCTGTTGTTTTTTTCAAAATTATGAAAAAGAAAACATGAAATATTTTCGGCATGAAATCTTTTTGGTTTTTCCTAAAAATAATGATGAAATTTAATATGTGTATAGTGATGAACGATATAACAAACAACAGGTGAAAGCAATTGTAGTTGTAAAGAGTTTTAATATAGGAAATTTTCTGTCTTCAATGATTTTGAAACAAATGGTATATTAGGCCGTCGTAATGATGAACTTGCAAAAATCAATGAATTGTTTTTTAACAAAAAAAAAACTTAAAATTTAAATTTTTGAGTTTATTATTGATAAATTAAAATATAAAGAAATTTAAATTTAATTTTGTATTACTTTAAGAATTGAGTTCGATTTTGGATCAAGATTTTAATCGTTACCACGTAAATATTACAATTTTTCACCCTAGTACTTGAATGTCGTATTATGCGAATAACAAGGATTATAACAAGGATTTTTTCAATTGAAGTACTTTTGCCAGTTCTATGCACACACTGAATTTAAATTTTTTTATTTTAAGAACATACCAAAATCTAGTCAGTAAATTAAAAAATTCCAAAAAGCGTATACGATACTCAAACCTTTAATTGCAAAATTTTTTCAAAATAATTAAAAATTAAAGAAAATATGCTTTTATAATATAATAATTATTACAATACCAAAAAACATAATAATATAACGTTGCCATATCGGTCGCATAACGCCTATAAGTAAACCTATATAAGTACTCATTCAACCCCCTTATTTCAAGTATCTTTTATGTCTTTGCATTAGAGGAACATTTCATTCATATTAGCAACCTTATACCCGCAATAATTGTTTACCTCTTAACATTTGCAAAAGAGGAATAGTTCCTCTTCATTTTCCTTCTGTTTCATAATCATTTAAATCCGCGCAATTAATAATTTTATTTTATAACAGAGCATAATAGTAAATTGCATGACAGTAAATTTCAATTGAAAATTCTCATAAAAATTAAATTGTTAGCGGTTCTTCCTCTCTATAAATAGCAAACAAAAAACAAAGACAATTAAATTGTGGAGAAATAGTAAAATAAATGATCCTGAATGATAACAAAAAAGAAAATAAAAAAATATTCATTTAACTGTTCTCATGGAATATAATTGTAATTTCCGCCACACAATGCTAAATTGGCAATGCTAAGAAAGGATTTTGTAAAGAAGGCAAAAATATTATTTACGATAATTGTTTGGATATTAAAAAAATATGGTAATTTTTTATTGCCTTAACAGTATAGAAAAAGTTAAAAAAGAGATTGTGATGAGCAATGTAAGAGAGTTATGATTGCTTATATTTAACAAATTATTCGTGTTTACGCGTCCTACTATTTTCCGAACAAAATAATTTTAACGGGGAAATTATGATGGTTATAAAAAATTTGGTCGGTCAAAAATTTTTTGATAAAATTTAATAATATTTCGCTATCATAATGGGATTTCGAATATACTTCAAAAAAAAATTGTCATACTGTAGGAAATAAGAATGAACAAAGAATGACAGCAACACAAGCTACACTAAATTGTGTGATCGAACACAATGTGGCATACTCGTATATGAAAAAATTAGAAGTGACATTATTCATAGCAACTTGTTATTTTAATTGATACACGAAATTCGTTTGTGGTGAAAATTATTCAAGCTATACAGCGTGATTGATTTTCTAAAACATAAATGAAATATATTTTCAACTAGATTTCGTTTACCATTTTTGAGTTTCTTCTTAATAAGATTGCTTATCCAAAATGCCGGTACTAATCCCAAAGAAAATCCCGAACTGTAGTTCTCCAAAAATATTCGAAAATTCAGCAGGATTTTCAGCAACAGGCAAACTAATCATGAAGTCTGGGCTGCAATACCTCAAGAATAGCTGCGCTGACTGGGGAGGTTCTCCTACCCCCACTCGGTTTTCCCTTGAAATCTACAATCTACAATCTAATACGCAATTGATCAACTCAATTTATCCAGATAGCAGAAGGAAAACTGTAAACATACCACATTTTTTTTTCATTCAGTTCCATTAGGTGGTAAGCTCTTATTTATGTTAGAATTCTTCAATATTTACTCTTCATCAAAATTCTTTAAAAAGTAACGCGCAGAATTTCGACTTACAAGCATAATTTCAATTCATACAAATTCTCGTTGTAATGCAGTGTGGGTCAAATTTTAAATTCTCTGCATTAATTATTCAATTTTCAGTTTATGTTCAAGTGACGGTAATAAAGCAAATCTTTAAATTATAACAAAAATTGCTATTAAAAATAATTTTTTAAAATTAATTTTTTAAAAAATTACCTTAGACTAAAACAACTTTTACCTTGAAATTCCTCAAATAAAACAAAGGAAACCCCTTATTATAAGCATACCATAATAATTAATATTGGAAGCGGTAGTAAACGAAATTTAATCCTAGTATCATATTTTGTTTGTATGTGCACATTTATTCGAAAATATTCACATACTGCTAGCATGTATGTTAAAGTCATTGTATCTGTAATTTAAAACAAAAATATATTATTCAAGTTTTGTGCTCCATATCCACATCAACACATACTTACATCAACACATACATCCTTACGTGATTATATGTTTGACTATAAATTTCGTTTCATTTAACTGAAATTTATTTGGTTTTTTAATGTTTGCTTTAAGAATTTTATTCGAAAATTTTCACATTTAGAAAAAATATTTCTACAAAAATGTTAAAACACTTTAAAAAATATTAAATTTTATTATACAAATATTTGTGATATTTAGGAATCTGCAGTATTCAATGTACATGCACGGAATATACGTGTAGGTATATGAAATATTACTGACTTTTGTTAAGGATGTAGTAGTAATAAAGCACTCAATATAAATTCTCTTAATAAAGTTAAACAGAATGTGCAGTTGAAGAACAGATGGCGTATAACGAATGTTACCAAATATTTACAAAAGATTTTCAATTTTTAAGGTATTAAAGTATAATTTTCCAAAATTTAACAAGAAAAAATTAAATTGAATTGGAAATTTCAGTTAAGAAACCATGTTCTTTTCTATGTGAATATTTTGCGGAATTTTAAAAGAATTCGTCCTACTACTAAGTCATACTGATAAGTCTTGCTGCTATGTCGTCGTAATACTACTGCTAAGGGCAAACCTTCTTTCCATTTCTTTTCCAAAACAGTTGCTGTGAAAAGAAAATTTTTCTGGAGTTTTCTAGCATAACTGATCTGAAAATTTGAATTTAGTCAAACAGTTACCAAAGTTCGAGTTAAATTCCTGAACTAATTGAATGGAATTAATTCTGAAAGTAAATTGATGGATAGAGCATATAAAATGACACGTTTTCATTGTTGTATTGTAGCGTACGTTTTTTATAAATAAGAGAAAAAATAAAATTAAACTTTTCCTTGATTTCCGAAACGACTATGTTTTAACAGAGATATGTGCTGGAGTCCTCTGGATTGTACGATGTCTGGATCGTAATGGCCTTGAGTCCACCTCGGCCAACTCATATTTGTCTTACTGCTACCTCATACTAGCTTAAAGTTGCTACAGTCACACTTTTTGTCATGCCAAGCATACTTATATAAGGAACTGATTAAATTGTTTTTCGAAAGAATTTTAATATTTCAAAAAAATTATTCATATTCTAGTAGAATATTGAAAGCAGATCACTTGAAATCAAGAATATCTAAAAAAAAAATATTAAATTTAAATGAACTTTCTTCTTCTAAAGTTCCGAATCCAATTACATTAATCGTTGATTGCATTTCCTATCAGATTTTCTCTATATCAATATTAAAATACTGCCCGCCTATTTGACTTTAAAATTCCAAATAGTGTTCAAAAACATACTAATGCAATTATTCCAATTCAAAGACTTTCATAAATCCGGCTCTTCATTGAATAAAATTTCATAGTTGAACAAATATCTTCACTTACATCCTGATTCCTTGTATAAATTTGAATATTTTTTTTCTGTTCATTGCTTGAATAGCTTGATTTCTCAATCCTTTTAATAATTCTTTCAAATAAAATTTCTGTTCCGTACCAATGTTTCAATATCGTAAGATGATTTTCAAGATATTTAAAAGCAATAAATTTTTTGCGATTCCTTTTGAAACAATTTTTGAATTTAATGCCCAAAAATTAGAAAATCCCACAAGATATTTTCTTCCAAATTTAACAATAGAAAAATTTTTTAACTATACACAAAAAATTATGACCAACAAAACCATTTTTTGATTGCAAATTTTTTTTTACTTTTTTCACAAGTCTTTTATTGTTTAAATTAAGTTCATTTTTAAGGAAAATTTTAATTTACTTCCTTTCGAACACAAAATGAGCAAAAAAAAGGGGGAGAAAATTAGTCTGACTAACAAAAAAAAATTAAAAAAATTTAAATGAATGCTAACCACAATTTTGGGGCACAAAAGAATTTCATTTTTTTTTTTTTTTGAATTTTAAAAAAGGAAGATTGCTGTTTTCATGGTACCAGAAATGATTAAATTTTTAGTTTTCTAAAATTGCATTAAAAGGGTTCCTTTTTGCTGGAAGGAACATTGTAAATTTATTATCAAATTACAATGTAAATGATAAAAGGCACTTGTTTAATTATGAATAATATTTCGCAGTTTTGTTTTAATTTCTAGCTTCTTTCTCCTAGGTTCATTTGTGTGGCGGTAGTCTTCCATAAATAACGAATTCATTACACTATAAATATCCTGTAGATTCACCAAAAGCACGAAGTTCTTTTTTTGTTTTGTTTCCTTACAATTTAAATTTTGAAAACAAAATAATTTCAGAGAATTTTTATCAGCGGATTTATGAAAATATAATTAAAAATTTTTGAATTTTTTCGGACTCAATGCGGAACTATTGGTGGCAATGAATTTTAGCAATATTCTAGATTTTTTTCACATGAAGTTTTTGGAAATTCTGCTGTGGACGTTCCCATTCAACCATCCAATATTCCAGGAAACCAATTGTTTCTCCAATACTTATTTATTCTCACTATAACATTTCCTTGAGGAAATCTTTTGGACTTGTTGTCGGTAAGGGTAAGGATGAGAATACGTTGAAACCAACCATAAAATTAAAGCAATCATCAATAACATTACACTCCCTTGAGATTCTAAAAGGCACTGCATTTCTTACAATTTATATAAATTTATATATTATAAGTTAAAAAAACTAAAAGGATATTTTCACACTTAAATCTCATTGAAAATTGCTCTAAGATTCTAAACAAGCAACTCAAATGCCATGCAATTAAAATATCTTAAAAATCACCGACAAATTAGGTCTCACTCAATATACAATCATAATTTATATTGCATACCAAAAACCACTTAAAGCACTTACATGTACATTTGCACGTGGCCTTTCATAACAGTTTCGGGTACCTATAATAATAAATGATAAAAATCTTTTAAAATGTTAAAGGTCTATTTATTTAAAATACTTCAAAGACCCTCAACCTTCTTTTTCCATATAAAAGCATAAATTTTAAATTAAAAAATTCTTATTTTACTATTTTAAATTTAAACCTTTTCATTCTATTTACTATTCCTGCCCTCTAACCTAAAAGGCAATTTAAATTGAAACAAGAGAACAAAAAACCAACACGCAAAACAATTTCATACTGCTTTGTTCATTTGAAATTTATGAAAAATGCAAGAAAATTTTAATCACATGCAATGGAAATTTTTTATAAATTAAATACAAAAAAAAAATTATCTTAGTAAATGTCTTTTAATGTCATATGTTCTCGTATTGCATAAATTCAGGATGAAAACTAAAAGAAATGTAAGGATAATGGTCAGATTTGACGAAAGTGTACCGTTGATATTTTGCTTTTGCATACAACTTTGAAAAGCTTGCAAATCCTAAAAAAAATATTCACGAATATTTAAGTTGTGCTAATTTTGTCAGGCGATAGCATTGAAATTGTAAGAAGTGGCAGAAGGGAGGAGTAAATTTTGACCTGAGAAGATTAGCAACTTATTAATTCTTAAAAACTGATAAGACACGACTAATTTCGGAACATTTCCGAAGATTTGTATATTTGAAGGGGAAGAAAAATAAGCAAAAATTTTTTACTTGAAAAGTAAGTTTTCCATAAATCTAGTTTTGCTTGGATTGTCAAATGAAACATTCTATCTCAAAGGAAACAAGCCCACCAGACGAACAAATTAAAGTTAAGAATCACATTTTTTAAATTTTTCTATAGTTTTGCAAAAATAGGCCCTTACCAATCACAACAAGAGTAGCTGTCTACGTATCTCTGTAAAACAAAAAATCTTTTTAGTGGAAAAAATTTCGAAAATAGTATGTAAATTAATTTTTGATTGTTTATCTGCAAAAATTTATGAATTCATATGAAAATTCTTCCATGTGCTCTAATTTCCCTTGAATAATTCGTGTAGGATTATTAAATTAAATCTTCAAACGGATAAAAAAAAACTAGAATATTGTAAATTTTTCAAAAACTACAAACAAGAAACATTTCGCTAAATTGGATGGTGTGCGTGCGTTTGTTCTTCTATACTTAATTAAATTAAGTTGAAAATTATTCATTTTTTTGTTCCATTGATTAATTATGCATGCAAATGTAGAAATTATGCTTTTCTGTACTGTTTCACTCAATTTTTCAGTTCGTCTTAAATAGTCAAGTCTATTCATTCAATTAAAAATTCATTCATATTTTTAAATTTAGAATGTTTTAGTTTTAAAATAATTGTGACTTCTGATTACCATAAGATAGTTTAGAAAAATACGAGACAACTTTTACAAAAGGTGGCAATTCTTAAAAAAATTTTATATGCTTAATTTTAAGACAAAATCAGGAAAATATTAAAAAATGCCAAATACAAGGAAATTAGGAACAAAGAACTATAGAGCCAATTTTTAAAATCGAAATTGCCAACGATTTGTTTCATTCCAGTCAAAATGACAACACTGATTTTAAATCACTAGTCAACCCAGTACATCAAATTTTAGAGTTCTAAGCAGTAAAACAGTAATATTGTAAACAATGAACACTGTCACTACGTGACTCTGTCACCGAATGGCAACTCCATGAAATTTTTTGAAGTATAGTGTGACAGAAAATAACAAAATTATAATTCTTGTATCTAAATAAATTGTTTGTGTAAATTTTTTCAATTGTAAAACAATTTATAAAATTATCGATGAAATGTCCATTGTTAACCCAGAATAGCAGCGAAACTGCAAAATCACTTGTTCAGTATTATGCATTTAATATTACGAACACATGTACACCAAATTTGCCAAAAAAAAACCACCATCGGTAATTAACGATTTACGCTAAATTTTCGGCGGTAATTTAGCTTCATCTGGGCATGTCCGTCAAATATTAATTAAGGAACTTAAATCTCAACGTCACGCTCACTGATGCGAAAGTAATATACAAGATTTTTAAGGTACATTCAAGCTTATATGTTATATCCTATATTATAGCTGTCCAACTATATAACTTTTGTCTTTTATTATTATTATTGTTTGCCAAACTGTTTAGGGTAACAAGAATTACCCTTAAAAAGTCTCTAAAATCTGTTAAATAATTTATGAATTAATTTTAAAAATATCTTCAAGTAAAATAGAAAAAAAAATAAAATTTTTATTTATTTTTTTTTTTTCAACATTTAAAAAAAAATTCCATATTTTCTTCAATCACTTGTAACCTTAAAAGATTAACGGGAAAATATATGTAAGCAAAGAAAACATGAAAGAGAAAAGACACTCGCACCATAGCTAAAATTTGTTTTGTCTTTTATTCTTTTTTGTAGTGAATCACAAATTTCATTTGAAAAAATAAAAATTAAAACAAAATTTCTTTCAACTCTACGAGCGCTACGCTACTATTATGCAAGTAGTACAACATAATAAACTCAATAATATTTTCATTTTCTGTTTTTTATTGCATATATTAAGGCAGTCTGTTTCAAAAAAAAAATGAATTTTTAATCAAAAATGTCATGCGAGTAAATAATATAAAGGGTATTGTGGCGGGCGAGATAATGAGAGAGGAAGAGAGAAAGAGAATGAGAGAAAATAATTTCAAAAGCTGTTTTCATTTCATATTAGTTATGATTTTTTGTTTTATTGTTTTTCAGGGAGAGAAGGATGCGATGCAACACAGGCGGGGTACGGTTTGGAAAGAGAAAGAGTAATAAAACTTTTAAATTATCCGAAGATGAAAATGAGAAGAATTTCATCTTAGAATTTCTTAAGTTTTGTCTCCCGCATTGCCTTTTTCCTCTACAAATAACAAACTTTTATATGAGAAATGTATTTGAACAAAATATTTAACTCTTGTACATATATGAGTAAATATAATTTTATTAATCCCACATTCACACACACACACACACACACACATGTATATATATAATGAATGTATATATTTATATATAACGGATTCTTACATTATACTCATTGTTTCTAAAAATTAAGATGAAAATTGCTGGAAGAAACAAAAATACAAAATAAAAACAAAAAGAATATTGAATGAAAAATTCAAGGAGAAATTTATTTTGTTTTGTTTTTGTTTTGTTTTTGTTTTTGTTTGTCCTATCAAGTTATTATCCTTGAGAGTAAATATCATTATATTTTCTTCTTATTTTCCTTTTTAAATTTTTGTTATTCTTTTATAATTTTCTTTTTATTTTTGAAAATTTACTCAAATTTATATAATATGTATGGTGGATGCTAATAAGAAAATTGTCTGATTTAAGAATTTAAGAACTAAAAATAAAAAAATAATAAAAAGAAAATTTTTATACTGGTATCCTTATACAATTTAACTGTTAAAAGGACAACGTTATATATATATATATATACGTATGTATATGCATGTAGAATCTGAATTGCATTTGTAATGTTTATAGTTAATTTTAGACCATAATAAAAATGGTTATTCATATTATTGTATACTTGTAGTTTAAGGACAATCGATTTTTAATTCTCGAAAATATTACAGTAATATTTTAAGAAATTTAAAGGATTTTCTTTTGATGGAAAATTATGTTTTTTTTTAATAAAAGTTTGGATTTACTTTCTGTTCTTATTTTCTTTGTATTTAAATTTTGTGAAAAGAATTACAAAGGTGTACAATAAATTAAACCTTTAATTTTTCCCTTCATATACCTAATTACCCTATTATTAATACAAAAATGTAACCCAAACTCATCGTGGAAAATTTCGAAATGTTCTTGTCGGAAAAATGGAGTTTTTTCGTACGAAATTAGTTACTTTTACTACCATAGTATTAAAGAAGGAAAACTGCATGTAAATTCGATAATTGAAAACAATTTTTAAAAAGTTTATGATAAAAAATTGGCATGGAAAATTATATGGTAGTGTATAATTGCTAAATTATGTAGTATGCGACTAAGTATGCAGCTAAAATGAGTAATAAAAGTTTAAGTTATTGTTAATATCGCATGGCATTTATATTATTTTTGAAAGCAATTTGAGTTTTACTATAATGGCAGCCTAATCAATGTATTTCACGGGATATTAAAATTTTTCCGATTAGTAGCCGTAATAGAAGCAACTGTTTTAAGGATAATTATTTTAGCACAGTCAGAATGTTTGTTAAAAATTTCCAGATTTATTTATCTAATAAAATGATTAAATTCACATTTCATTCAATGTGATATTTTAAAAAAGATGGCGCAAAAATAAATTTAATATTATTAAGGAGTCATTTAAGGTCTGAGGTGAATACATGCTTTATAAAAATTGACATAAATGAAAAATAATTAATTTATTCCTAAAAAATATTACAATACAAAACATTATTAATCTTTCACTTACTACAAGTATCCTCACATTAATGTCATTTTATCATTATACGAGTACGCAAGCACTGTCGCTCTGTCACCGCATAAAATATAAGTAAGATTAAAAATGTTTACTTAAATTAAAATCATAATGGCATATCAATAACTTGAAAGCAAAAATAATTAATAAATTAAATTCAAATACAAGAAAAATTAAATATAGGGAAATTTTCCTAATTAAAAAAAGCTCAATTGAGCCCCTTTATGTGAACAATGCGTGTAGCAACAGTATGGCATTTTAAATTTATTCTTATTTAATCCTATTGTAAATATGAAAAATGAAGGAAAACTTTTATTTGATATAGTAGACACAATAATAAAAATATCCTTTAACTTGCTAACTTGTGTTTTCTATGATTTTATTGATAATTTATAGTTTAATATAAGCTCATGATGGGTGAAAGTATGTTTGATATGTTAATGATACTTGG
The DNA here is from genome assembly GCF_029603195.1 of Condylostylus longicornis. NCBI lineage: Eukaryota > Metazoa > Arthropoda > Insecta > Diptera > Dolichopodidae > Condylostylus > Condylostylus longicornis. Next base: position 8,227,673 of record NW_026577982.1, read on the forward strand.
ATAAAAATATAATTAATTTGATTTGTATTAGCAATAATTGGCAAAAATTTACAAGATTCTAGTTTAAAAGAGCATGAGCCAATGCTCGAAAATGATCTAATAGTCAATAACGATCTAATGCTTAATAATGATCTAACGCGCAATAATGAACCAATGCTCAATAATGATCTAATGTTCAATAATGATCCAATGCTCAATAATGATCTAACGCTCAATAATGATCCAATGCTCAATAATGATCTAATGTCCAATTATGATTCAATGCTCAATAATGATCTAATGCTCAATAATGATCTAATGTCCAATTATGATTCAATGCTCAATAATGATCTAATGCTCAATAATGATCCAATGCACAATAATGATCAGATGCTCAATGACGACCTAATGTTCAATAATGATCCAATGGACAACTTAATCTAAAATTAAATTCAAAATATTATTTAAAATCGCATTATCCAGAAATTTTTATTGCGTTATATATTTACGATACTTATACATATTATACTGCATGCAAATAGATTTTAATTAACAACCTATTCAAAACTGAAAATATCGCAATAAAATGCAAAATAACCTTAACAATTACTTCAAGTTTCTTCTAATTAAATTCATTACTGCCTCATTTTAAAATTGAATTGCGGTAATTTTCAATAATGATCTTCTTGTATATGATTATTAAACGAACACTCTCATTACACTCTTATTCAACTTCATAGAGCGTATTAAAGTATACTATACGCACGTCATATCACAATAATTATATAGTTTGGCATCAACATCACATATTAGATGATAAGGAATGTACAAGAATTGATGTTGTACTTTCATCTTAAAAAATTAGAAAAATCTCATTAAAATTGTTTTCTTTTGAAAAGAATGTTTTCCATATCTACTCCAACTAACGTACATATATGCATACATAATATTTGCCAGACACAAACAACTTATTTAACCAATATCCTTAATTCAAGGATAATAAAATTAAATAAAAATTATATGAATTGATATGGCGACAATGAATTTTCATATCATGTTCCAATATAATAAAAAAAAAAACTTTCTGAAACTGACGTAATCCTACTATAAATAGCTGGACTTATATATTCGAGTATTAACATAATATTATGTATAATGTACGCAGACATGCAAATATAATGCTTATATTATACTTTCTCAAATATATATATACAGTTATTTAAAAAATTATTATACATAAATTGAATAAATGCTTCCCAAGAAAATTTTTTGTACAACAATAATTGCATACGCCATTAGGTTAATTTTATTCTCTTATTTCTCTCAATTCTATATTTAATCTTCTCTTTTATAATTTGCAAAATAAAATCAGTAATCGAATTAGAGTATGGTGTAAAGTGAAATTATTACTATTTAACACTCTTGTATTTTAATACATTTACAATACAATTGTAGTAATGATAGCAGGTTAATAAACTTTGGATAATAGGAGATTTTAACTGCTGCCAAAAAATCAACAAAAGATTGTAATCATGTTAATTTATGTGTTTATTGTTCTTTAAGTAAATTCACCACAATATTGTAGTACTTATATTTTATAAGAGTAAGATCCAGTAAGAATCTTGAACCATATTCGATTCGACAAAAATGTATTAATTAAAAATTTTCTTTGTATAGTTAGTTATATCAATATTTTAAATTTTTGATTTTGGCTGGCTAGAACTGCCTAAGAATAAATTCTTTTGTTATATATCGCCTATCCGAACTCGAACTCTTAAAAATTTTCGAAACAGAATTATGGAAACCAAAGTTTGAAACCCAGTCCTAGCCAGAACCCGAACCCATATCTGAACAAGAAACCCGACCTCGAATTCAAACTCGAACTCAAACCCGAACACGAACAAGAAAACGAGTGCAAGTTTGATAATTGTAGTCTCTCTTATCCTGAAAAAATCTTAATAAATTAGGATAATATTTAATTCAATTTTATATACTATAATACTGGAACACAATTCAAATACCACTGAACCGCTATACCAACTTATTCAAAATCTTTTCCAAAAATTTTAACTTTATACCGCAAATTAAAATAGTTTTGTTAACCACAATATAGTCAACAATAGCAAAACCTTTTGAAAGAAATTCAACACTTAATTGCTCCTCATGAAACTCACATAATATACGAATGTTTTCTTCAACAGCATTTTCCAACATACTACAACAAAACCAAAATTATTTAAATGTAAGTATAAGTATGTATGTATGTTCTTAAGATATAAACACTAATTATACCATTGCAAGAGAACAAGAGCATTTATTTTTTTGGTATTTTATTAAAATTTTATGGTTTAATCCATATTTTCCATTGTGCAAACTCAAGCATTATAGTCATTCCTCTAAAATTTAATTATTAAAATTTTCTATAATCTTACATAACCTAGAAGTAAACAAATAATAAGAATAAAGCTTAAGCCCAACGACCTGAAAAACAAAAGTTAATTTTAAATTTTAATAAAATTTCATTTTACCAACTATTTGCTAAAGGTTACCAAACAAACATCTGCTTAAGTTTATTTACCAAGTAAAAAATAATTTCTTATAAGAAATGAATAAATTTTAATAATAAAATTTCGCAGAAAATATTAAACGTGGCGCGGTGTATTTTTTCCTCATTATACAAAATTTTGAACATCTGAAAACTCAAATCAAATTTTGACATTAGTTTTAAAATTTTATTTTAAATATAATAACCTTCTTCGAATAATTCGAATGAAATAAACAATTATGTTCCTTTGAAAAATTTTTTTAAATATCCTCCAGCTCCTTACACGCGTAGGGTTCTAGGAGATGCCGTTCCCAGTAAGAGAAAGTTGGAAAACTATAAATAATTTTAAAGACCATTGCGAAATTGTATAAAAAAAATATTTGTCAAAAATTTTGAATGGCTAAAATGAAAGACGTCAAATTTGACAAACAATTATTAATTTGACAAATTTACAATTTTATTTAATTTTCTATTTAGCTTCTCTATACAAAGATCAAAATGTTTGAACTGGACACTTTATCATATTCAAATATTACTATATATCACTTACAACGTGGCGAGTATGTAAAGAGAAACTTAGCTGTTATCATACGCTACGGACAAAACGTGACTAAAATAATGATCTCAAGAAATAAGGAAAACTGCTAACAATATTTTAAGGAGTTATATAGTGTGTTTAGGGACTCTTTCTACGAGGTTCAGTTAGACTGTAAATAAATATACGCTCTATGTAAAGCTGTTAAGTTGTACTGGAGCCGTATTGACGTAGTAGAATTGTTTCACTCTACAAATATCAGGTATATGAAAACATTGCTCAAAGAATGGCTTAGTAAGCTGAACTGTTAGAACGACGACCCGTTTTATGCGGGACTGCATTTATTACAAAACGTAGCAACATTGTTATCAAAGAGAATGTAAGTACTAATGAAATATTGTGTACTAAAATACTGAGAGAGCACTTAATAAGTTTCTTGATGCTTGTTGTTTTTTAATTACAGCTTGCACAATAGTATTTTAAAGTGCCGCCAATTAAATTCAATTAAAATTAGATCAATTATGTGATTTTATGACAAAAAAAATGCCACTATTGTTTTTAAATTTCACATTTTAAAATACGAATTCAATTGTCGTGAATGTAAAAACATGCAAGTACACTTGTGATATTGTTGAATAAAATAACGTGAAACAAAACTTTATTTTGTTTTAACTCCCAATATTTACAAAGTCAATACATGGTAAATGTAAGTATGTTTGTATAGATATGTATTTTTATTACAAGAGACTTTGTTGATTTTTAAAATAAACATTAATAATGAATGTTAACACAGTAATATAAAATTAAATTTTTTTCTACTGTCTTCCTTTTCATGCCAATAAAATGGCTATATTAAGTGGCTTATTTAAATGTTTACAAAAAATATAACAAATTATATAATATTAGATGTAAGTATGTACATAAGTACTGTAAGTACATAAGTACTGTAATAATATATAATGTCCTTATATGCAATTACATAATTAACATGTCGATAAAATTCAAAATTAATTGAGTTAAACATACCGTGAATAATGTGATAATTATAAGGGTACTGTTGTATTCGAACTGGTTAACAGCAAGCGTTAATTAGAAAAATTAATTTATATTATTTTATAATATGTACGTATATGTATATGTAATTTATTTAATTAATGTGAAAGGTGTGAAGAAGGGGGGGGGGGATTTATGCGGAAAACATTGTGCTTTTCAATTAAAGGGTTAATACTGTTTTATAATGTTGTTAAAAGATAATTTTACATGTTAAAAGATACTTTTACATGTAATTTTTCAATACGGTTGACTTTATTTAAATAAAATAGGTGGTTTTACTGCTGTTTGGTTTCTGTGTTTTTTTCCTGTTTTTTTTTTTCATTTTGACAGTTCAACTGTCAACATCAATCGGCTTTGTTTGGTTTATCTTCCTGATAGCGACTAAATCATACAGTTTAATTCTTCCAAAAGAGAAATTCCGAAAAATTTTAAAAAGAGAAGTGCTTGTTTGTCAATAATTTCTTAAATTTTACATTATCTTAGTGGAGATTTCTTCATATAACTGCAGAACAGATGAATGACGTAATTAAAGTAACGAGTTAAAAGTAAAAAATTTAAAGAAATTTTTTCTCCGCGATATGGACTCGTGAGAAATTGCTTAAATTTTATCTTTGCAACAGACTCTTTTTATATAAAAAATTTTTTGCAGGCTTTTCTAAATGTTTCACGTATAGACACTGTTTTTGAAATATTTAAAGGCGACATGTATATATTTACTACCAGTTTTACTGTAGGCTATAAATTTATGCCTATAGTAGTATTTAGTGGTTAGCGGCCAATTACATTGTACGTTTTTGGTTAATCGTTGAAACAATAAAATTTATTGAAAATTAATAATTAATTTAATAAATTTTTTTTTATTTATACAAAAATTATTTTTTAATTTAAATTTATTATCATTTGCAGGTTCGCATTAAAAATCCATTGATTAAATAAAGGATTTATTATATTATAGTATTTAATTTCCGGATGAAAATTGCAACATTAATTTCACGGGTATGCACATACACACACGTACATTTATATAAATAATTTGATAAGACTCGTGTCAAAATCAATGATTATAGATAAGCCTGCAAGTATAATTTTCATAAATTTTACATAAGTTTAAAAATTATTGCATTTGGTATACTTATTCCATTGAAAAATATATGGAAAATTCCATTATTTATAATTTCTTTCGTTAATATTATATGCAATATTCAATTATTTTATAAAACGCACACACATAAAATATAATGAAATTTTTAAGTACTGCTCGCAGTTCGAATTTTGTCTATTCAAAATATTGCATTTATACCTGCTTAATTAGCAAAGTAACTAATATAGTTTGCGAACAAATGAGGTAGGTATGCAAAATGGATAAGCAAAAATTTTTAACGATTTCTGATTTACCCGCTTTATAGCTTATTAAAATTTTATAATTTCTATTAAATAGGAGCCATTAATGCATTAGATACTGAAAACTAGATTCAAATTAGATTGTCCCACCATTCTGTTATTTAAAATATATTTTCATCTTATACGTATACTTACGTGTATATTATTAAATTGCACACATGAGTAAATTTCGAATTTAATTTACGAGCTGAATTACGAGTACGAAGTAAAATTTGTTTTAAAACCCAATTTCTTTGATTTCTAAATTATTTTAATTACAACCATATTAAACCCGAAAATTTTGATTGATTGCCAAAGAAATTTAATTTCTTATTTGTTCTTGAACAAGAAATGTATACATGAATTTTTCGCTACATTATAATATTTCTTTTTTTCCTTTGTTCACTCTTAGAAGGAGCATAAGGCTTTGATATCATGCACTATAGTTTCATAGCGTAATGGAGTTTTAACTAGGTAGGTGACTGACCTGCAGTAGTATGGTGACAATATTATTTCATTTATAATTTTAGGTATAAAAATTTATTATTAAAGAATATTTTTCTAAAAATTCTGATATGAACAACCATACATCATTTATTAAAGATTCTAGCTGAAGATTCCAATAATTATTATGAATAAATAATCTTAATTACTTTATTATTTGTCTAACAAAAACTATACAAATTGTACATAATATTTTGATTTAAACATGTTCTCAAATTTCATAAATTTCTAAGAAATTCAGAAACACATATCCAAGGTTATTATAAAATTTTAAAAATTATTACTAAATAATATTTCTCAAAATGGTCTAGAATAAGAGGCAGCATCCTATATACGCGTCTTTACAAATATCTTTATAATTATTATGATTTCACGAGATATACCTGACCTACATACAAAAATCTCTTATACTTTTACTAGGGACTGTCTAAAAATTTACCTTCAATTTTATAACAAATGGTCCTTATAATTCACGACAACTTATTTTACCTGCTGACTCTTTGAGTTAAAATTGTAATTTTTGAATAATCTGGTTTTTACCAAAAGAACAAAGGTTTTTAAGTAGGGAGGGTAAAAATCGCAATTATTTAAATGTAATATTAAATTTGAAAACGATTTTGGTATTTTAAGATTGTGATTATTAAAAATAATTCACATTCTAAGTTTGACTTCTTAAGTGGTTGTTACGTTATAGCGATTATCATTATTATTATAATATTAAATATTAATTTAATAATTAAATTATTAATTACATTTAAAAATATGGGAAATAAAGAAAGTAGTACAACACATTGTATTGAAAGTGAATATGTTCCAGCATTAAAAAAGAAAAATAAAAGATTTGTTTTAAAAAATTTATCAAATAAATTAAAAATTTTAACACCAAATCATAATAAAAAGAAAATTAATAATAAAAAACTTAATAATACACCAATTTCAATATTAAAAACACCAATAAATCGAAAACCAAATTTAATTATATATGATGAAAATGATTCAGATTGTGATTGTGGTGATTGTTCTTATTATACAGCATTATGTAATAATTTACAATCACCATTTACAAGTCCAACACCATCTGATAGACATTTTCAAACACCACCATCTAAAAATCGGCCAAAAAATTCTGGAATTAGTTTAAAAATGGAAGTAAATATGATGAAAGAATTAAATGAAATAATGGGTAGAACATCATCACCAATATTTGAAATAAGACGTAATCATTTGCTTCAACAACAACGACAACAAAATAATAAAAATAATTATATTTTACCAAATTCACCATTGCCTCCCCTCGGATTATTAAATCAATTGAATGGATCAAATTTAGAAAATAATATTATTATTACTTATGATGAATGGTTATTAAATTTAGAAAATTCATCAAATACTTATTGTACATTAAATGATAGTAAAATGCCTGAAGCTGTTGCCGGTTTATTTTCACCAAATTGTCATCCAAAATGGACAACCTTAAATGCTGTTATTAAAGAAAAATGTATGAAAAAACCAAAAATTTTAACAAATATGGAAAGATTAAGAATTTGAAATTATTGATTTAGAAACGATTTAAGAAATTTTAACAAAAAAAAAATAAATTGTGAATTGGAGACCGGAACTGTGATTAGAATTAAATTTTGAGAATGTTATTAAAAAAAAACATAAAAAATTAAATGTGAATAAAAATTTTTTTTAAAAAATATTGTTGAAAAAATATTTAAAAATATTAAGTAAGTGCATGCATAAAATGTTGTTTTAATATAAGTAATTAAAATATTAAATAAAAATTAAAACAAAATTTTTATTATTTTTGGTACTACATAAAACCGTTTTCATTAACTTTGTCACAAAATTACTGAACCTAATTATTTTCACAATTTATTCTTAATTAATTTTTTAACTCAAAACCGCGCAAATATTTGTTAACCACTGTGTTTAATAGAAAGTTTTAAGAAGTCTCGAAAGAAATTACACTTCATAAGAGAACCACGTGCAAACACAAAATTATTTCTTACAACAAACAATGAAAAATTTATGGTATACCACAAAATTTCATAAAATCTAAGATATTTAAGGGTAACACCGAATTCTTATTAATGAAATTAAACAAAAGTAGATTTTATTAAAATCATATAGTTTTAATATTCTTACCCATTATACTCTTGTGATGTAAAATAATAAAATTTTACATAACCAATAAAATTAACCGAAAAAACCAAAAATTATAAAAAATTTTTCGAGTACCTACTCGAATTTTAATCAAGTTTCCTTAATTTTAATGATTACATTTATTACTAATATAGTCAGAGACATCTATTAAATTTGACATGTACTATTGTGTCATGATAATGAAAGTACAACTATACAATCCAATGAGTCTGAAATAAAATTGCAAAATTATTTTGTAATAAAATGCAGCTTAGGAGACGTACCTGAACTTACTTTTTTTTGTAAAATAATAGAAATTAAACTTCAATTTATCAACAAGTATAAAAACAAAATATACTAATTTGGAGACTTAAACCACATAATATGCAATTTCATTTACGTAATCTAAATTGTCTGAAACTTTCATTCCCTTATAAATGAATGATGAGAATTACTAAAATATCTTCCTCTTCTTCTTTGGCTCTTGGTAAGTTTTGTTCTCTGTTTTCCAGTTTCTGACTTGAAGTTTAATCCCATGTTATTATCGGCCTTCCTCTATTGAGAAATGTAGGGCTGCTTAGTAAAATTCGATATTTCGGCATGTTTTCATTCGTACCCACTTTAATCATTGCGATTTACTAAAACGTATTTTATAATTTCATTATCATTTCTACGTCTATATTCTGCATTTTCTAATCTTATTGCACCAAATATTTTTCTCAGAATTTTTCGTTCAAAGATTCTTAGATGGTTTTCCTCCGCTGCATTCAATGTCCATATTTCCCATCCATATGTTACAACAAGATGAATTTGATCAATACATACATAATATAACAGTTCGAAGTATTATTAAAAATGCAGTAAAGTCGACACCCGAAGCTCTCATTAATTTTTGACTTATATTCGGCAACCTACACGCTTTTCAAAAATTTTTTATTTTTTAAAATTAATTTTTTTTTTTAAGTTTTTAAATAGCGCTCATTAAGATCCGGCCCTGGCTTAAGTTTTAATGCATGTATAGGAATTTTTTCAAAACAAGTAATATGAAATATTCATCATATAAGAAATTGTATTTTTTAAAGCTTTGAAAATTATTGTAAAAATTTATATACGTAATTTAAATCCTGTTAGTATTATTTTCATGAAGATCAAACAGAATGCACGACAACATTCTTAAATAATCCTATATCATAAAATTTCCATATCAATATCATTTTAAATAAAATCAACTGAATATATGGACATAAAATAGCGAATTATTCCGCCTTTCACTACATTAAAATCCAAATTCTAAGGAAATGAAAAAAAAATTTAAAAAAATATTTTCGTTTGATCTTTAAAAAACAAGATTCGCCACAAGTTTGTCACGCACTTGTTTGATATTAAAAAATTTTTCTAAGAAAAATATGAGAATTCTTGTATAGAAAATTTCTTTGTAATTTTAGATATGTACCTACTTATAAGAGTAGTTATTCAATTTTTACTTTGGTTTTGAAAATTAAAAACAAAATTTCAATCAACACAAAATAATTAAACCATGGCAACACCATCTTTTAAAATAAAACTTCTTCGTTTACAATTAAATTACAATTCTTTTCTTTTGTAGTAGAACTAGAGAAAAAAAACCCAATAAACACCAACAAAACACAAAATTATCCTTCTTCTTTACTTTGTTAATAGAAAACATCCTTTTTTTTCAGTTTCCTTTTTTTATTATTTTTAATTGTTTATTTCCTATGGAAATTTTTCGTTTGAAATCACCTTGACAATCAGGTTTCATTCATTATTATTGTTGTTTGTAATTGAATTAATTTTTTTTGTGCTTTGTAGACGGAAAAACCGTTTCCTCTGCAATGGTATACAATTCATATACATACACACATACACATATAGCATAAATATAAAAAGGACTCAATTAAAATGGAAAAAAATAAATTCAATAAAAGCAACAGGATATTTTTATTTTTAGTTTACATTTAAGTGCGCCATTGTTTTCTATTTTAATTTTGTTAATTTTTTTTTTCAGTGTGCGCTTTTTTCTTTTATTTATCAACCTTATTTTCTTTTTATCTTGTGTTATTGATCAGGCTATCAAACATTATTATTTGCGTATATGGTAAATATCCTTTAGTCAAAAGTCCTTTTTATATTGCTTTTTGTTTCTATTTTTAATTATTCACATTGGCCATCTCATTTAATTTTTTCTATCATCTAACAATAACAATGTCCTTTTTTTATTAGTTGATGTTTTTTTTTGCATTATAATAATAGAAAATGTCGTACAATGTAGAGAGCTTACATGTATTTGTGATGATTGAAAACATTGTAAAAAATAACACTCAAAGTGCCTACACGAGAATTTTATAGTGAATAGTTGGAAAATCTTGCTATAGAGCCTAACAAATAATTACTCTGCGAGAAGAAGGATATATGAAAAGAAAATTGATTTAGAAAATGTACTTACAATTTACTGAAATTAATTTAAAAGTCTAATGAGTTTTGCCCACATTTCCGTTTCTATGGTTAATTTCTTTTTTTGATTTTCTTTGAGTTTACCTCAGTATATACATACTTTTATACTTAGCACATTGGTTTATTGCTTTCTTCTGATGGACACCAATATCAATAATGATTACAAAATATAAAGGAAAAATTGAAAAACAAAGTCCCTTTTTTACTCTATTGAATGCTGCTACTGACAACAAATAAGTATTGACATTAAGGATTCTTTTACCACTTAGTGGTTTGAGTACATAGAAAATATTTGTGATTATGTTTGTAATTAAATTTTATTCTACTTAATTATTATAAAGCAATTTAAATTGCAAGTTTTTAAAATTCATTTTACGTTGAAACCGAAATTAATGAAATTTTTTATAATTGAACCAATCAGCTTCATGGCTACTATGAATAAAGCTTAATGACGATGCAGCAATAAAGAAGAATTTAGTTATTGATTTAGGAGAAAATTTAAGTATACTGGTTCGATTTAACTGCTCTATGCCTCTAGAAAATCATATTGAATATCGCATTATTAAATACTTTTCACGATTGTCAGCGCATTTCGGCGATGTGGGATGCGAATCACTTACTTTCCATATTTAATGAAAATACTTTTAGGTGCTCCGTTGTGGTTGAGCTATAACGTTATGAGCATAAGATTTGCCATTTCTGCAATCCTTTTGATATGAGGATTGTTGTTTGTATGAGATTTTCGTACAAAACTCACCCTTCAACTAATAACTGGAAATAAACCTTAGAAGCTGGAACTGCTAACAACTACGACCTTCAAATTTTATATTTAATACTCATTTAAGTTGTCCCTAAACATTTCCTATAACAAAAGTTTATAGCGGAACATTGTCATACAAAAACACTTTATATTTTTGACTGAAACTACATAATATACATTATACTACATATTGTCTAACCATAAATTATATGCATGAATATAGATTTGGCGTAATCAATAACTCGTACAACCGAAATATATGGTATATATAATATTCATTCCATATTCTAATATTGATTTTATCATTTTATTAGGTATAAACCTTGATTTTTACATGCATTCAAGTAAATCAAGAAAAAATCAATCAGGATATTTAATTTCAGAATAAAAACATATTGAGATTGTCACATTGGAACACGTAGGTCAGGCATACGTGTATAAGCTTATCCATATTCACATACATATTACATATACATGTAATATATAAGTATCTGTTTCATTGTATATACCATTTTCTATGTATACAAGTGAGATAATATTAAAAATTCAATAACATATTGATTGAAAATCAGAAATTTAGTAATAACCTTAAACCTTAAAATTAGATTTATTTGATATGTATATACAAATTTGTATGTTCAGAAATCTGTTGGGAGTATTTGAGAACCATACAACAATTTGTAAGTTTATGTACTAACACCTCTGTGAGATATTGACATTTGTACAATACATTGTTTTTCTATTGACATAAACAAATAAAAATTTGCAACTTACTGTCACGTTTCAGATGAAATATTTGTGTGTACGTGCAAATATTTTTAGAAAATTATGTTAAAATTTCGCGAAGACAAAGCCAGTAAATAAGTCTGGTTTACAATGTAGTATTCAACTGTAACATCTCAAAAAATATACCGGCGTTTAAAATATTTATAGGAATTAAATGAGGTCTATTTTGTGTCCATGTAAACGTTACTTGACTAGAAGCCGGCTTCACTTAAGTCAATCAAAAAATTTTGCTTACTTGACTTGAATTAATGTAATAGCTGAACGTCATTTACAGGTTTTCAAACTGACATAGTAAAATCCCTGAGAACACCCCAATCGCCATATAAACGAGATATGTGACATATGAATTCTTTGATTTAATTTGACAACTCAAAAGTAAACAATCTACTTTGTTTTTGTTCAACAAAGAGCGCTGTAATTTTCATAAAATCTCATTATGATTTTCTGACATTCTAGAGAATTTTTGTTTAAATTTTAATTGAGTTTTATGAAACGAAAACTTGTAACTATTTAAAAATCAATTGATTTTTCTGAATAAAAGAGAAAAATTTCGTAACTATTTTATTTGTCATTCAAAATAGGTTAATTATTTTTTCTCTTTGTTCCTTTCAAATTCTTATTTTAACACAAATTGGAACCTTTCTATTCTAAAAAAAGAAAAAGAAACTTTTAAATATTTTTTATTTAAATTTCAAATCCATTGTTCCACAGTAGTACTCTTTGTTAATTAAATTTCTCTTTCGTTTTTTTTTTGTCTTATCGGTTCACTTTTCAGCCACTCGTCAAGTACTCTTTATATTAGACAGAATTGAATATCCTTTATTAATATAAGACAAATAAAAAGAACAAATAGAGACCAAAAAAAAAACTTTTAATCTTGATATTGTGATCATTTTTTAATTATAAAGAAGCGAAAGGGAAAAATCATATTTACTTTAAAAAAAAATGGTTTTTGTTTGTTTAATTATCGCAAATCCAATTAGTATTCTGCTTAGATTATGGAAGTAAATAATAAACAAAAACTTTGACAAATCTTCTGAAGGATTTTTGTAATCCCACAATTTTTCTTTTTACTTAATAACGGTGATATATTTACAATACAGGCGGCAACACTTTCATATAACCGAACAATATTGTTCGGTAACAAAAGACTTCTCAAGAAATCCTTTCCAAAGGGTCCAATAATTTTATAGCCGAGGCAAATCATAAATTCAGCTTCCATCGAATTTTGTAAAAATTAAGGATGTAAATATTTTTTGGAGTAGTAGCAAACATTTACTACACTCAAACTTCAACGGATACTCGTAAAATTTAAAAAAAAAAATATTTCTGTCAAACTTTAAATTTTATTGAGCATTTCTGAAATAAAACAAATGTAACGTTGTTTAACCTATCTTTTTTCCTCTTTTTGTTATTTTTTAGTTGATTTTTATTAAACTTTCAATATTATTTTAAACCAATTTTCATCCAAATAAAATTCAATTAAAAATTTTTTAATTAAAATTTTAAAATCAACAAATAAAATATTTCATATTTTGCTTTTTTTTTAATATTGAACTTATTTAAGATTTTTTTATTACTGACAATGTTTACAATTAATTTAACTTGGAGTTTTCAAGGAGAGAAGGTGGGCTATAGTATAAATTCCCATAACTATGTAAGTGAATGAATTACAAAATTCCATTTTCTTTTCAAAGTAATTATTTGAAATGTTAAAGGTTCATTTAAAGAAACTTTTCTTATTAATTTTCATTACTACAGTAAGAGCAGGGTATAAAATAATTCGAATTTCATTCGTGCTCAAACTGATAACTCAAACTTCGAAAATAACTATATATTCGAACTATATATTCAAAGGAGAGCTCTTCCCATAAGAGAAAGAGAAATGTTTATCTCTCATAAATGTCATATTTTTAATATTAGTAAAAGAGGGCTCAATTGAGTGTATCATAGCGTCCAAGCAATATTCCCACAATAATTTCTATAAATATTTTATTATTTTGAATATTGTTCCGGTTCCCCAATGTATCAACGGTCTTTTCTCAAAATTCCTACACTTTAACTAGACCTGTGGCTAGTTAATTAGCTGGTCTAACACCTAAACTAGAACATTTTAAAATAGTATTTAAAATATTTAAAACCATTCGTATCGTATTGATATTCTAAAATAGAAAAAACTCAACATTTTAAAAATTATAATCGGCACGATCAGATGCAATTTTTCAATGTACTTTAAGTGAGAAAACTTATTTGAAAAATATTTTTCTTACAGGAGATAAACACATACATGCATACGTTATAAAAGGTAAAATACAGAAGGTTAATAAGCAAGAGTGTATTCAAGTACATATTCCATAAGCTAAATATTAATGAATGAGAACAAATTCTCTCGACATAATTGGATCATTTAAATAATGCACCCACTCTATACGTGATTTTTTCCACAATTTTTTTTTATTTTTGCTTCATTTCTTTCTTCTTTGTAATATTTTTGCTGTTGAATTGTAAATAAATTCAGAAGATAACATTTTTGATTACAAATACAGGGTTCTTCAAAAATGACTTTTAAATTTTTTAATTTTATAACAAATAGACAGTAATTCACAATAGCTGCTTTCAATGCTCTCATATGAGAGTGAGTTATCAAAAGTTTTGGGAGTGAATGTTCAATGCATTTGAACTAGTTTAAAGGAGAAATCTAGAATTTTGTATAATTTTATTTAATTACTAAATATAATTTTTAAAAAATAAAAATTATGGTAGACCCTGTATAGAATATTCACAATGTAAACACTTTTATAATATATCACACAAACTTTTTGCACATACACATCTACATAACATGCATGTGCAAAATGTTCCAAAGGTGCAATATTTTAAATATACTTACATGGTAATATTATACAAGTATACGAGAGGTGTGAACAAATTAAAAATTGCATGCAACAAGCAATCATTAGTGCATTTCTTTTATGTAGATATAAGACTAGTTAAATGAAGCAACTTATATGAAGGAGATTTTCAAGTATTGAAGAAAAAAATTGTCTTCTTTTATGATACAAGATTTTTGTAATTTACTACAGAAGATGGAAAACAAACTTTTCATTTTGTTTACTAAAAAGGAACTTGAATAAGATTTATTACAAGAATATATTAACAAAATATGAAAAACATACCAACAATATGGAATTTTTTTCTTACTTATAGTTTTGAATCCTTACCACTGAATTTCAAAGAAAATTTTTAAAGTTAACCCTATTCCGAAGCCTGATTGAAATTTTTAAGCAAACGAATATAATAAAAATTAAAGAGATTTTTATTCAAAAACTATTAAAATCTTTCCATCTACGTCATATTTCATGATAAATATGATATGATATATGAAAAGATAAAGATAAAATCACTTGGATTTTTAGTTTTTTTGAAAATATTCTATTAAAAATAATTTTCCTTCTAGAAATTATTCAAAATATTTAAATTTAACCTACTCGAAACAACAAATTCGGAATGAAGCAGTTTAAATACACTTAAAACTTATTGTCAACATAACTGACAGAAATATTAAAGTGTCATATTTGAAATGCGATATAACTGCAAATCTCAATAGGAAGAGAAAAATTTTTATCTTCTCTAAGAAATTGGCAAAATGAGTTAATTAGTGATTAAAGAAAATTAATTGTCATTATTGTCAATTCGTTTCTCAATCATTATTTACGTCAATGTCAGATAATTTCATTAAAAATTTTTGACAAATTTTTAATCCTAGCGTAAAATTAAAATAATTTCAAAATTATTCGACAAAAAAGTTTTAAAATTCCCAAATAATTAAAGTATGTCCAGAAATACTGTTTGATCACGTTCACAAAGCCTTAAAAATAATAGTTTATTAAAACATTTATCAAACATATTATAGAAACAATGTTATTGACTTAAATATAACAATCCAATGTCAAGAAATAATAATTTAATTATTTAACTTTTATCTCAAATTTCATTTTCTATAAAAAATATTTTCTTATTCCATAATGTCAATAAAATTAAGTAACAAAATAATATTATCCTTACAAATTACAATATTATTTTCAAAATAAATCTCATATTTTATTCTCATTTAATAATCATCATCATCATTATCGGCTATCAATATACAAACAACCATAATAATAATAAAATTGTGAATCTCAGATCTTAATTTTCGAAAAGTCTTAATTTTCCATATAAAAAGGATATTTATATATATATATACATTGTTGACCAAACACATCTTAATTTCATTCATTAATAATTCATATAGATTTGTACAAATATCCTTAATACGAGGTATTGAAACTGTATCCAAAATCGAAAGCAATATCAAATTTATCCAAAATCTTACAATAATTATAATTCAAAATGGTCATTTGTTATCCATAATGTGTATAAATTGCTATATTGTGCATTGTAAGATTTTTGTAGAAATTGTGTATATTGTGGGTGTATATGTGTTTTGTGTATATTATGAATTAAAAGTGTTCAATAATAATAGATGTTTTGCCAAGGGTACATACTCGTATGTATATAAAATAAAGTAAAAAATTTATAAAAGTAACATTTCACAGTTTATGGTCCTTGTATAGTTCTCTTTATTTTCCAAACTTGCATTAAAGTAAATATTTGTGCTTGTATTATCCTTGTTAAGAATTCAACTCTTATAATATAAAGTTAGAATTTTAATGCAATTTTATTCTGATGATAGTTGCAGAGCAGAGCATATTGAAACTGATAAATAATTATATGAAAATTTATTCCAATGCATTTGTAAATATTTGACTTAAGAATTAGTAAATGATTTTTTTGGATCTTTCTTATATTAAATTTCAAGTATTTTCTACACAAAATGAATTTTAAGTGAAAATTTAAAATTTATGCTTCGGAGGAATGACAATTTAATTTAAATGATTTTTTCAATATTAATTTAATTTTATGACATTAAGGTATAACAAATTGGAAATTTTATGAATAAATTGCATGGCAGGACAAATGGACAGTAAACGGCTCTGTCAAATAATTTTACCTTTAAAATTTAAAATCGTTGTGCAAACTTTAAGCCCGAACATTTTGTTGTTTTACTCGAATATTTTAAAAAATACAGCCTTGTAAATAATTGACACTTGCTATTTTACTTACTGCTTTATTAAATAACCAATCGCAATTAATTTCCCTTTCAATAATTCCAAAACTGTTTTGAAGCGAAAGCAATCACTGTCTTTGACAATTTATTTGGCAATTCAAAGTCATAATTATTTATTTACTTAATTATTAACACAATTGTGTCGAAACCATTAAAATTTCCAATATACCGAAATTGGGAAATTTACCGAAATTGAGAACTTTTCAAGAACATTTTGTGATTGCCGAAAATTCCATATATGTTTTTTATTTAAAAAGCTTTTATACCTGCTCCTTAAATATCAAACTCAAGTTTGACGCAGAAATGTCAATACTATCAAAATAATGTCAGTACTGTAAAGAAGCTGCCAATACTGTCATAATAATAAATATCAACTTGTTTTATTAAAATTTATGTTCGATGCCGATAAAAAATCTGTTTCTCTACTTGTATCCAATTCTTCAAATTATTTTTTATAATAAAATAACAGACAACCACTCTTATTAACTTTGATTACGTCAATTTGTACAAGTATTTTGAAATTTTCCCTGTTGTTATAAAATAAATCAACCATATTGAGAATACTACTCGTATATAAAATAATTGAAAAATATTCCTTGAAGTACCAATGTTTAATTAACAATGGAACTATATTCAAGCTTCGTAATAATTGAATTACACAACAGAATTAATATAAATTTCATTGCTTTCCAACAATTGAGAATATTTTAATTGTTAACAATATTTTAATTTCCTTTATTAAATATAAATAAAATATTTCAAATTTAAGTACACACATACGTACAAAAATGTATAATAATATGCAATAAATTTTATATAACAATTGCGGTTCAGTATAATTGTATGTAATGACTTGTGAATCTGATACACACACAATAATATTAAGAGGAAAATCCTTATTTGAATAGCTTTTCACGGTTTTCATCACACCATCAAAGTTAATTTATTGAAAATAATTACTTAAAGTGTAATTTTTTTTTTAATGAGAATCCTTAAAAATGTTAAATAATTTTCATAATAAATCCCCATATATTTACATAAATGTTACGACCACCATTTCGGCAAAGTATAGGTGTTATAATGACATGAATAACTTTGTAATTCATAATTTTGCCTTTCATATACTTAGCATTATAGAAAAGAGAAATATTTAAAAATAAAAATATTTTTTTGTAAAGAAAATTTTCATTTTAAAAATAGATTTCATGAAATAAAGAAAATTTTAAAGCTTCTGAAATTTACACAGCAATTTTAATGCGATCTAAATGCTTCAATAAATTTCAATTCTCATTTTATAAATTAATTTTTTTTCAAACATATTCAAAACTAAATTCCCCCTCCCCCCCTCCATCCATATTAAATTTAAGATATAAGAGGATTTTATACTTAAGAAGTACACGTAACAAATTCTTACATATTTCGAATACAATAAAAAAATTGACTTGAACTTTCAAAACCATAAGAATTTTTTTTCAATTTTCTTCTTAAAATATTGACTGAATTTCAAAAAAAGTGTAAGAAAACACACAGAGAATTTCTTAAGAATTTTTTTAATTGAATTCTTGTGTAATGCAGAAAACAAAGACTCTGTACATGATTATGGCAGTCTTTAAAAGAACATTGTCTTATAAGGACTTCATTCATTTTCTCTCTGTTTTTTTTTACATAATTTATTTTCATCGGTGCATATTTATAGCAGACAATCTTAAAGTAACTTCGACACGTAATATTCTCGATTGGTTAAAGTAGAAATTGAAGACAATACTTATGAACATAGCGTAAGCCATATAATTGTTGTATACTTACTATTCCGAAGAGAGACAAGAAAGCAAAATTATGTTGAAATGAGCAATTCTACAACAAGCGTGAATTAATTTGAAATCTTACCTTTCAAATATTCAAAGCAGTTCCGGAGCTTTTGACTGGAAGTAGCTTAAATATCAGTAATGTGGAAAGATTTTTATGCAGCGTTTGGTTAGCGTTTAAAGGAATTTCCACAACTATTCTTCATAATACAGTAATTTGGTTGGCTAATCGATAATCGGCTCCATGTTGTCTCAACGATTAGAGTAGTGCTGTATTATTCATTCAGCATTGCAAATAGAACTGAAATATCTTAATATTTATTAAAACAGCTTTCACCATATGCAAATCGAGAAAATATAGAGGAATATAGATTAATCTATAAATAATTTTTTTATAAATCCTTGTAAGTTAACGCTGTTTGAAATTTTATGCAAATGACATAGTTTATTGTTCCTTGTGGTTATCATATACTGCTTTTATAACACTAGTGAATAATATGGTGCAAAAATTTTTATGATGCAAATTTAACATTCTAATATTGATTTTGATCAGATGATTGTTCAGAGAAAAATTTCAATATTAAGCTGTTGAATATAAAAACTCTTATTTGAAATGCCTGTAATAACCATACAAATTATTCATTCTAAAAGACTGAGATGAGAACTGCTCTCTTGAACTTTATTTCATTTCGAATACAGTTTTTCTAAATAGTGCGTGGACATGTTGGTGTAATAATTTATGCAGTCTCTTCGCATAATAACTGAAATATTTTTTAAGATATAAAATTAAAGTATTTTTGAAATTGCATGCGTTAATAGAATGACTCGTAAAATTTCAGCTTACTTCAATGACGATTGTGATCCTATTCCTAAGGTCACGTTTGAGCGTGATGTTAGCGCTCTGGTGAAAAGAACTACAGATATATTAATTTATTCAAACAACAATATTAGAAGAGGAATATGAATCCACAAAATTTTTAGGTTGTGGTATTCGGTAAAACAGACCAGTCTCAAAACAATTTGTTTATTTCTTATACAATATTTTTCTATTTCATTACATCAAAGAAGTTTCAAGAAGATAATGCCATTTTCTGCTCATCACTGTTTCTTTAAAAAAATTATATATACGGTTATGGGAAGAAGAGAGAGAACGTCTGCCATATAAAAATACAAATTTGCTACAGAAATAAACAATTTCAGTCATTTTGCATTTTAGTACCAAAAATTTTGAATAAATACTAAAAAAAAAAAAAATTAAAAAAATTTAAATTTCAAAGAATTTCATTATGCATTTTTGGATCAAAATAATTTCAAAGTGTTCATAACAATTCAAAATTCCAGGCATGTATGAATTTTAAACAGTAAATTTTAATAAAGTTTTTATTAAAGATGTTGGTCCCCTTTGCTTTGCTTTCTTCTTGAGAGAAAGTACTTTAACTGAAATTATATTCAACAGAATAAAATGTTGAATGCGCACTACATATGCTTTGTAATTTAGAAATACAACGTTTTATGATAACACTGGTGCTGATTGATGGTAATATATGGTACATATGCATTTATGGTGTATGGCACATACTGGTACATAGATTTTTGTCTTATCAGACGCTTATATGTGCATGTAAAATATTAGTAAACAAATTGTTAAGTAAAAATTTGTTTGACAATGCAATTAGTTTTAAGAGTTAGGTTGCTAGGAATTAATTTTTTTAGGAACGAGGAGTTTTGTTAAATTTAATCAAATTTTAAAAAAATGTAGTTTTTTTAAAATTAAAATAACCTTTTTAAAATTTTATTTAATTTACAAAAATTTGTCATATTTTTTTTATTGCAATGTTAGTAATTATTTTCGGATCTTATCATTATTATTAGTTATAAAAATGTAAAAATAACACAAATATTTTTGCTCCACCATATTGGACCATTCTTATTAATCACAAGACAAATATGATTTCAAGAGAATTCAGAAGTTTAAACAGAAATTTTGAGAAACTAAAAAATAAAGCACGCTAATTTTAAAAATTACAATTTTCTATTTTTAAATTAATCTCTAGTAAAAGGCTCGCATGAGACTCTAAATAAATTTAATTAGTAAATTTGAAATTTTAAAAAGAATGATCCAATAATTTTTTAATTCAAATCTTAAATTATAAATTTCTTTAATTATTTAAAAACATAATTATTTGTAAATATTCAAATTTTTAATTCAAAAAAATGTCCTTAACCGACAACCATTAAAATTCGATTAAATGCAATCATAATATCTTCAAAAATAATTTTTTGTTTATTCCAATATTCTTTTGAAGTTATCGTCAATTTGAATTTTTGAACTTTTTCAGATACAAAATTTTTAAAATTTAAATTTTCTGATTTTAATTTTGTAGATTTTTTATTATTAAAATATTTAAAATATTTTGTTGATGGAAATTTTTTATCAGACCATTTTGGAAAATTAAATGGTGTCGTTTGTCCATAATATTTTTCATTTAAATTTTCATTTTTATTATTATTAGCTATTGCATTCGTATTATTACAATATAATGATGGTTTCTCTAAATTTAATTTAAATATTGCATAACCGACAATATCTTCATTTGTATCATTATAATATTGGCAACATTTACGTAAATGATTATGTTCACAATGAATACAAATTTCATCATAATTTAATGATGATGTCCTTTTCATATTATTCAATGAATAATAATATTTCAATTGATTATTGAATTTTTTAAAATGATTATCATCATTAATTATTTTTATTAAATCAATATTATCTTTTTTATTATTATTTTTATTAATTATTTTATTATCATTATTATGATTTTGATGATTAAGATTTTGATCTTTTATTGTGAATGGAAGACAATGTTTTAATTGTTGTTGTTGTTGTTTTTGTTGATTTTTTAATTCTTTGGTATATTGTATTAATTGTTGTTTTAATTTTCTACCAAATATTTTATTAAAACGGCAATCATTTTCAAGTTTTCTCTCTAAATTTTCATAAAAATAAAATTTTTCAGCTTGTATTCCAATATCATCAAAATTATCATAATGACCATTTTCAATAATAATTCCAATACAGCAACCCATTTTCAAATATTTCGATTGTAAAGAATTTGAGAACGTACAAACAAACTCCCAGAAATCAATAAAATATTTTTATTTTCTGTAATTAAAATCTGTTTTTTGTATTTGCCTTTCTGTATTTGCGTGCTTATTGATTAGAACTGGCTACGTATTTTTATTGAAATTGTTTAATTTTCGGAACTAATCAAATTTCAAGTTAATTGAAATAAAAATTAATTAATCAGAAATCTTGTTTTTAAATTCTCTTGAAAATTAAATTAAATTGAAAATTTGTCATCCATTTGTGAAAATTCTTTTAACATCATTTTGTTTTCATATTACAAATAATTTATGTGTGTGATTGTGTGTACAACAAAAGAAAGTTATGTTGAGTCTCGAGTAAGTTGAAAAATATGTACAAATTTTGCTAAAAAGTAAAATAAAAAAAAATATTAAATTCAATTGGAAATTTTATTTGTATTAAATAATTTTATAGACCATTGATTATTGTCAACAAATTTAATATAATTTAATTTTAAAATGTGAAAATGAAATTTTCCAATAATGTATTAATATTCGAATTTGAGTGCATTATTCTACAATAAAATCCAAAATAATGCGCATTTCGAAATCGACTGTCAATATTAAATCAACATATTGGAGAATGTACAGCCAGCCATCTTGTATGTATGCCTTATCTTTCATTGAATAACAAAAGACTCAGTCCATTCCTTCCTTGAATATTTTTCGTTATGAAAAGTTATTTATTGTTCGAAATTCAATTCAAAGCAATTCTAGAATGTTCTAGAAAATAGACTTTAAGAAAGTAAAAAATTTCTAATTGTTTCTAAAGCCCAAATTTAACCTAAAAATTCTCATATTTCTGAAATTTTTTTTGAATTAATTTCATTAAAAAAAAATATTAAACTTACCTAAAGAAAAGAATTAATGACCAGTTTAAAAATTGATCAACGTCATATTTTCTTTTTTATAAATTTAAAATTAAAAAAAATTGATAATTTTGTTTTTTATTCAAAATGGAGTTTTAATTACTTTGGAAAATCAGTCCAAATTATTTTATAAAACTCCTCTGCACACTTTATTAAAATCATAGTTTATTGTTTTTTTTATTTTAAAATTTCAAAAATTTTTACTTAATTTATAATAATTAAATTTATTTATTGCCAATATTAAATGTTAAAAAATTTTTAAAATAAAATTAAATGCCGTTTTAAAATTTTGTAATTGATCTAACTTGATAATAATGACAAATGACTATAGATTTCGTGTTCTACCACATTTTATAGATTAAAATTTGTAAGAGAAGGTAAATGAATGCACATACAAAAATAACAATATATTTGTGAACAGAATCGGATTCAAGAAATTCAATTGGATGCCGTTTCAATATGCACGTACGCACATTTTCTGAGAATCATTCAAGCTCAAATATTATACAAATACATTTTGAAGTACCGACTAACTACCTAAATGCAAAATTTTTCGAACTCAAAATATTAGAGTCACATATGTAAATTTTTGGAATGATCCAATTTTTTGTTTTATGATATTCAATAAAAGAAGATAATAAAATTTATTATACATGCATATTTGTTATACCTGAATAAACAAATATTTTATTGTACATGTTGAAGACATAAAAATATGTACATATATAACTTAAATTTACACTTGTATATATGAACACACGTGTAATATTAGGCCATCAATAGTAACTAACTTCAAATTTGAAATGAATATTTCATTTTAAAATCAGAACCCAATAACATTCCATATAGATTTTAAAGTGCGACCCTGTCAATGAGTTTTTGTCAAAAATAATTTTGATTATTTTTATTTTTATGATAAGAATAAAAAACCGGTTTATATTTAAATGCAATAAAAGAAATTTGAAATAAACAACAATAATTTTAGAGAACAAGGGATATGCAATAAAATTTTATATAATAAAACTTTATGCATAATATAAACACTTACATGCACTTATATTGAATTCGGACAAATTCCATACATAACATGTGTAAACAGACCTAAAGGAGTTCTAATTTTTTCGAACCGAAACGGTTCTAATATGTTCGGCACGCTAATCCGTTTCAAAGAAGCTCCCCTCCCCCCTCCCCCCCCCCCCCCTTCTTTAAAAAATTAATTTTTAATATAATTTTAAAATTGTGATACTTTCACAGTTGAGAATAGCTAAACCATTTAGAATATTTTTTGAAGTCTACATGTCTACTACGTATAAACACTTTTACTTTTGACATATTAGAACAATTTATAAAAATTTATGAAGAAAACTGATAAATGTTCATTTACAAAAGGATTTTCTATTAAAACAAAATGTCAAGCTCAAGGTTTTCAAAAATAATTTCTCTTTTGATTGAAAATTCTATGAATATTGATTTCTTTACAAATACAAGATTTTAGTAGAAGGGAAACTCTTACACTCAATAAATCACTTTTATATTTCAACATAAAGCAATTCACATTTTTAGAATATAGGACGATGTAGACTGATGAAAAATTATTCTCAAACAAAAAAAAAAAAAACATCATATAATTTTTGAAATTTTTAGGCGTTTACAACTTTTCGGAATGAAATACTCGTTCATACTTACAAACAAATACATTATTATATTTTTGATTTCCTTGATGTTCCATTGACCTCCGCTTTTCTGTTTCTGTATACTTTCAAATATATAGCATAATGTACAAATGCATAGTATATATATATTACAAATATCCTAAAAATTCTATTTAATTCTATTTGTTTTTTCACAAGATTAATTTTATGTTACAGAACCTTAACCTTGAGAAACACTTATTTCACAAGGAAAAATAAAAGAGAATACGTAAAAATTAATCATAAGTTTAGCCGAATGCGAATATATAAGAGAAAAATTTTCAAGTATAATTGGAATAGACGTGCGTATTTATAATGTTTAGGTGTATGTACATATACTTCCTTTCCTCTGCCACACAATTTTGGAGAAAATAGATGTCATAAGAAGAGAGATTAAATAACAATTTAGCTTTTTCATTTGTTCATTAATATTATTTTCATTTTTAATTCTCTGTACGGAATATAATCTCTGTAGAGATTTTAACCACTAATAAACATAAAAATTTTTTGTGTGTTTTATGAGTCCGGTAAATATTTTTAGATAAAATACATAACTATATGTATGTGAAAATGATATTTCTTGTTATTAAGTACGTAGGTTCTTTACATATGAGAAAATTCTGGGAATTCTTGAAATTTCACGCAAAATGGGTATATTTTTTAAATCTGCATGTCGTTTGAAATTTATTATAAAAATAATGCCTCACATCCAAGAAATAATTAAAAATTTTCGGTCTCAAAAAGCTTTCTAAGAAGACAGAATTTTTAAAACAACTTTTACCCATTACGAAATTCAAGAACAAGGCGAAAAACGTGGCTCTCATTTAAATGACGTTAAAGTTGACTCTCATTAAATTACTTCTTATACATTAATCAAATTTCAAACTCATTGAATCCAAAAGAGTATAAAACTTAATATTTGTCATCGTTTACGTTATATAATTTAATCCCATATCAATTTTTTTCTATATATTATATAATTTTCCAATTTTGTACAATGAGATTTTTCACAAAAAATTTTATAAGCAAATTTTTTTTATTTAACAAGATTAATCCAATTTTAAATTATAGTGTTAACAAGATTTCACACTAGAGAAGAAAAGTATAAAATCCATTAAAAAGGGATTAAAAGAAATTTAACAGCAACCATAAAAGTAAAAAAGAAAAAAAAACTTGTAATGAAATTGTAATTTGTCATCTTTTAAACTTTCATTTCACCAGGTTGACTTCAATGAAAAGTTTTTCTTCTCTTTTAAAATTATTTTTTTGTTTATAAAAATCTTTCCATTTCCACATTTCTTTTTATACAAATTTTTTGATTAGCATAACTTTTATTTTTTCTTTCATAAAATCTTAAAAATTCCATAAATAAATTTTACAATCTTTTCATATTTCGTTTTCAAAAAGTAAAAATATGAATTTAGCACTCAGATTTTCTTGAATTAACATCAAAATTCTCACATTCTGATTTCTTACTTTTGAATTTAAATTTGTTTTATTCTCTTCTTGTGTCAAATGAAGACTATTCATATGTCGTACATTGGCAGCAACAGTTAGACATTAGTTAAGAAATAGAATTTAAGGGTTTTTATATCGCAGCCAAAAGTGTCAAAATTGGGCCTGGTAGTGTTAAAATTTAATTAACTGCATTGTAACTACGGACAAGCATTTAAAAATGATAACTGTTGTATAACACTTTTCACTATTGTATAACAGTTTTCACAAATGTATAACAGTTTCAATTGATGTGAAACATTTTTTACTATTGTATAACACTTTTCACAAATGTATAACAGTTTTAATTGATATGAAACATTTTTCACTATTGTATAACACTTCATACTATCGTATAAAAGTTTTACACAATTGTATAACACTTTTCATTATTACAAATATAACACATTCCATTAATTCAGCAGTACTGTAATAATGTTAATATTTGTAGAAAAGCATTTTCACATTTTAACACGCCTCATAACAACTCAGAGTTAAATTTAAATTAACTAATTTTTTTTTTATTATGCCGTTTTTTTTTTCAAAATGGAAAATTTATTTAAGAAATCTTATTACAAATTTTAGCAGCTCTCAAAGATCAGAAAGAGTGACCAGAAACACACTTATTTTAAAACTTCTTTTACTTTAAGAATGATTCACTTCCAGTTATTGCATTTTAATTCAAGTAAGACTTAATTACTTTTGAATCAAAAATTTTTAACAGAAAGCAATTTAATTATCTATCTGGTTCCTGCTCTTTCGAAATTAATTGGTAATTAAAACAGGATGATGCAGCTAATCAAAGTGGAGTCCTTATTATTTTATAATTTTTTTTCGAATTTATTAAAAGAAGTATATTTGAAATTACAGAAATCTCTTATAAATATTTGAAAAATTTTTCTTAGTTATTTTTCATAGATAAGTCACAGCACTTACTCTTATTCTTTTACTGAATTTTTTTTTGACGCACAAAATTGCTAATATAAAAAATTTAATAAGAAAAAAAAGTTTTGTTAGACTTTTGTTTTTTCGGAAAATTTTTTTAGGAAAAACTTTTCACCTTTTGGTTTTAATAACATTTTATCTAGAAAGTTTTCTGATGAAAAAAAAAAATTTTTTTAGCACTCTTCTTCTATATTTTTTTTTTCGAAAACAGTTGTATTATATGATGAATTAATTTATATTTATAGCATTTATATTTATACCATTAGCTTTAAGGCGGAAGAGAAGGAAAAAAAAATTGTTACTGAATATAACAGGAATGTAAACAAAAATTGAAATGTTATATTTCAATTTTTGTTGAGAAACCTGGCGGCCGGGCAATTTTGCGGAAGAGTTCATAAAATGTTCATATATTTTGAGTTATTTTGTTTGGTCCGTTTTAAATATTTACTAATTCATTTTCAATATTTTCACGTTCACTACTTTAAAGTAATGTAAAACTTCAAAAACTTTCAAGTAATAATTGCATACTTTCAGGATGAACGCAAATATCAGTAGAAATACTAATAAAAATTTTGTCAAAGCTGTCTAGAATTGAAATTTTGCAAAATTTTAGAAGTGATAAGTCGAAAGGAGAGGAAAATACAATAAGAAGAGGATAGCCCCTTTATCGCAAAATGAAGTTTCTTCTTTATTACTGTATAGCCAAACATACACGATCAGATGTTCTATTAAAAGTGTTTCTCCTTTAATCATTACTTTTCATAATTCTCATATTTTTTTCCTCATATACACTCAAAATTTCTAAATTCAAATTTTTTTTTGGTATGTTAAATAAAGTTTTAAAATTTTTGAAAAATGAGTTCTGCATCACTTTACCACCACAAAACTTTTTACCGTGTTATATATACAAAATATTGTTACTATGTTTGCATGTGGTAATCACATACATAGAAGTAATTATTAAAAATTACACATCTAAAAAAATTATAGCAATTTGAGCAAAAATAGATTTTCATCTTTATTTTCATTTTTCATTTATGAACGTTCAATTTTTTTCCCTCATTTTCTACTCTAATTTATATTTTGTTTCTCTTTATTTTCATTTGAACAAAAGAATATTCTCTGAATAATGTTATTTGATATTATATACATACGTATAAATATGTGAATTGTGAATGTTGAGAGTTTTATAAGCCTTAAGGGAGATCAGTTGTTTTGCTCAAAAGAAAAGGAACAGTAATAACAGAAGAAAATAATATGTATATGTGTGTATTGTGAATAATACAAGAGATTTAATCAGCCTAAAGATATTTGTATGAAATTTTTATAAATAACAGAAAAAAAAGGTTTTCATATTCACTTAATTTTACAATTAATTTTTATTAAAACTGCAAAAATTCAATATGAAATTTTTTTTAATAAAAAATGAGAAATAGTTTTAAAAGAAATTAAAAGTAATATATGTAGGGCTATAAAATGTTTAAGAAAATTTATATTGGATTTTGTAAATTTGAGCACAATAACATCAAAGTACCTTAGAAACAGAGAGGTGACATAAATAGACACTGAAAACAATAATGTTGACAGCTGTCGTTTCACACAAAACAAAATATGTAAAAGAAGACTCACCAATTTAAATAAAATCTCTACTATTGAGTTTTTTTTTAAATTTTCAAATTCTCTCTTAAAATTTACAGAAAGTACTAACAATTGTGCCTATTAATCATTAATGTTATCACATATTGAATTTAATATCTAATTTTCTCGGTTCTTATAAAGTAAATCCCTTTCTGTTTAATTTTACAGTAATGGCAATACGTGTCAAATAAAATCAATATACTATGCGACTTCTTCAGTGTAAGATTGATGAGTATTTGATAATTTAGAAATTATGATGTTCCCAACAGATTTTAATTTCAATACATTGATAACAAAATAAGTATGTACTCCTAACAGATGAATTTAATTATATTAGAAAAAAGAACATACATACCCAAAAAAAAACTTCCAAACAAATTCATATATGTATACACAAATTCATTATATTCATATACCAGCTCTTTCTAAACATCTTCAATGCTTTCTAATTGTAAAGTCTCAAATGTAGGCACAAACAAAATGTAAACCTAAAAATAAAAAATTTTCCTATATTTTTACTTATTCTTCTTATAATTTCGTATTTTTCTTTCTTAAATTGTTCGTTTTCGTGTTTAAAAGTTGTAAATAACATAGCCTTAGGTAATCACGTGTTATTTAACATTTTATTCGTTTATTTGAAGCTTATATATTATAGAATTCCCTCGTCTTATTCATGTATGCATGTAATACTATGCATATGTAGTGTTTGGATTCCAATTCTAGAATAGTACAAAAATTAAAATACTTAACGTTGTTGTATAATGTTGAATTATACACTAATTTTATAACACTATTTGACACTGTTCAACATTTTGTCTTCCGATAGGTATAGTGAAGCAAGTATCCTATGTTTTATATTACTTTTTTCTCTCTAGGTTTTTGGCGAAAGATGATCATTCTGAAATGAGATATGAAAATTAATAGTGGTAGAGCAATTTTAATTAGTAGTTAATTAATGATGATCAATTCAATGATAATCAATTGATATTAATAGGATACCTCTTGTGAAACTTAGAAATATTGGAGTTCCACTTAATTACAGTAATATGGTTTTTAAATCTAAACTAGCTTAAACATGAATTGAAATAAATATTTAAATTTTAGAACTCAAAATACCTACCTTTGACAAAATACCATCAAAATTTAAAATATCAAAATTTCAATTAAGATTTAAAATATCTAAATGTCAAATTTCAATTTCCGAAAAACATTAAAAACAACAAATAAATTTAAAAAAGAAATTGTAAATTTAATTTTCTAATGCTAATTTTATTTTTTACATTTCTCTTAAATTTATTCCAGTAACAACAACAACAGCTACAATAACAACAAACCAAATAAGAAGAAATAAAACATTCAACAGTCTTAACAAAAAAAAAAAACAAAACGAGAGAGCAAAAAAAAATAAAAATTTGAAATGTAATGGAAAGTTGAATGGAGGCAGATTCAGTTAACAACAAACGAGTGAAATTCATGTAAGATTACCGTTATGTAAAATATAACATGAAAAATTTTGTACACTTTTAATTATTTTATACATGCACATCATTATTATAATCCTTATTATCATTATGAATTGAAGTACATACATACATGTAATTAGGATCTCATTACTTATTAAAGACAAAATATTATGTAAGAATTATTAAGTAAACACAAACAAACAATTTTACTTTTTCTCCGAAGCTCTTATTTATTAAAATACAAATTACTTAAGGGTTACATTTTTATCCTTCTATATACTTGCATATTTAAGGTACGAAAATTTATTACAACACAATATGCAAAAAATTTTATTTTTTAATTTAAAAACTGAAGTCAACCGTGAAATTGATTTTAATCGTTTAAATGTGCCGTGCCGGGTGTATTTTGTTTTATTAAGCTGTAAACATAAATTGATGTTTACTTAATAATTATAATACCTCAACGGAATATCCTCTGAATTATTCTAATATGATACTAAAGTATTCAAAATATTATTTATTAAAATTTTGGGTTAAATTGAAGATATTATTGGTGATTATATAATTTACAGAACCGATTAAAAATAATTACTTTTTTTTGGATTAAAATCAATGGTACCGCAATTATAATTCAATGCAGTCTTTATGCTTCCTGTGAATTGTATGGGTATGGAGGGGGGGGGGGAGGGGGGAATGCTCCATCTTCCAGGGATATATTTTTGGCAAAAAAATTGGATTGAAAAAATTCTATCCGACGTATATCCTTTATAGCCTCGAAGCTATAGCAAAGTTATGTTCGGAAAATTTTTTGTGAATTGATAGACCTATATAATGGTATGCCGATGGTTGATGTCAGACTTCAGTAATAGCTGGACAGACACAAAATTCAAAAACTGCAAATTTTTTAAAAAACTCCAATTATTTCAAAAAAGTTATTTTTTCTTTCTCGTTATCATCCTCTACAAATTTTGCTATACATAACTTTCATGGCACGCCTGTCGTTTTGCAGGCAAATTAAAGATAGGAGTTTGTACATATATGATTTTTCAGTGAAATTCATATGATATGGTATTTTTCACCTTTTAATTATTAAATTTTTTACGATATAAGAAATTATTAAAATAATTTCCATTTTTAAATATTGCAGTCTAATTCTATTGGTTAAAACACTTAAATAACTCCTTGCAAATTATCATATAATTGACAGACACTATGATTTGTTATATGACTTCTCAGTCTCAAAATTTTCATCTTGTGAATTCATTAAAAATTTCTTCTTGACAATTTTACCATTTTGTGTTTCCTGAAAATTTATTTGCATATTATGTAAATTTTATCCCAAAAACAAATTTACTCTTAAAACCATCGAGTTATTAAAAAAATTCCATAAAAATCAGAAAATTATTATAGAATTTAAAAATAATAAAAAAAAGGGAGAAGAAAATAATGTTCATCTGCTTTATTCCGCATATCATCAATATATTATAGCCAAAAAAAATGGCCCTAAAACAAATCACAAGAATAAATTTTGAATTTTAGCTGAAATCAGCAAAACGAAAGAAATATTTTGTTTAGAATCTTAAAATTTTATTGTTATTCTACAATAATATATACTTAAAATTATAATAAACCTTTCGGCTTTCTTGTGATTTAAAAATTATTTAATTTGGACCTTTAAAATTTTACTGTCAATAAATTTTACACTTCCATCCTTTCCAACCAAAAAAAAAATGTTCTCCTTTACTCTCAAAGAGCAAAAGTGGAAACAAGAGAATAAAATAAATTCGTTTTGACAGTAAAAAAGAAACTGTCACAAAAGTTCACAACCACATTTGAATTTATATTTAAAAAATTTCTTAATTTATTATTAAAAATTTTTTAACATAACCTTAAAATAAAATTTTATTTTAACAACCTATAATATAAGAATTGAATTTAATCATTTTCGCATTATGCTTTTAAAATAAAATATGATTTGCTCTATCTATGTGTCTTTTCACGACGCATTAGTAGATAAATTGTTTCTAAGTACAGTATATTTCTCACTTATTAGAAGACTCTCTTATAAGTGCGTGCAAATATTATTTATTTATTTAATTACTTCAAGTACAGCCAGCACTAGAAGTAGAATTTAAGAAGTACAAGATTTTAATGTTTCTAGCCAAATTTTGTTGATCATTTCGGAACATAGTACATAGATGACGTATTTGAAAAAACAAAATATATCACTTAATTGGGAGTCTGTAACGGGCATTGTTATAGTAATAAGTATTGCCGTTAACTGAACAAGTGTACTCTTGTGTCTTACTGCAGAAATTTTGAAAAAATGACACGCAATTACTTTATTGCGGACACTAATTTTACTGATCATTAACCTACTTCAAAATGTTTTAAATTTTGAAACTAACAAAAAGTTAGTGATTTCTCAATTCACTAAAAACCAAATATCACAACCTTGACACATATTGGTTAATGTTATTAAAAATCTAGTTTCTGAATTATTCTGATTCTATTTAAAGGTGAAAGAAGGCCGGAAGTACTGCGATAACGCATAATCAGCAGGCATGCATAACATATATCTTCTCCTGCCTTTAAAATTTAAAAAATAAAACACAAGACTTTTACAATTCTTTCTGAAATTTAGAAAAAAAGATTATAAAATTTTGACTCCACATAAGATCAGAGCAAATGATTATTTCAATAAACATCAAAAGCAGAATGAAAATAAACAAAAAAAATAATAAAATGAACACTTGGAATTCCTTTTTATATCGCACATCCTTAACTGTTATTATCAAAGTGTTTTGAAGATTTAAACACAAGAGCAAATTATTTTATTTTTTTCCATAAAAAAAAAAAAAACAAAAAAATCATGAATATGTGCCAGTACAATCCTTGAGCATTCCGCAAATGTTTCAATTAAAAAAATTTCTTTAATTGCATACCGTTTGACATATAATTTAAGGAGGGAAATGTGGTATTTGGAGGAGAAAAGAGACTGAGAGTAACGGAATTCTCTAAGAAGAATTTCTTTTGATTTTTGTTTTGATTTGGATTTAATTTTGTAGCTTTTCCTTAAATCAACTTTATGTTCAACCGACTATTAAAAAAACCAGGAACATCAAATGAAAATATACGTAACGACATTCCGTCATTCTTTCAATGTAGAAAGTAATTCAATTGGATTTCAAAGGAATAATTTGCAGGATCACAAAATATATGACGAAAATAAATAAACAAAATTGAATTTATGTGATGGCAAAAGTTTAAAATTTTTTAAAGGATTTTGGTTGCATTTTTTGATAATTTCCTTTTTACAAAAAAAGTCTGAAATTTAAGCTTCCGAGAAAATATGAGCAAAATTCTTCATATCCTTTGTATTAATGCAAATTGTAAATGAACAATAGAGAAAAATTTCTTTAAATGCGACTGCTTTGTAGATATGCAAAACGTTAGTACAGAGGACTCAAAAAAATTTTACTTTCTCTCAGTTGACTTAAATCAGTCACCGATCAACCGTTCTGTAGTTAAACACGCAACCGACTAAGGTATTGACGTATTGAGAAACTATCATCTCTTGTCTTTATACGTTTACGATGTAAAGAAAAAAATTGATAATTGAAAATAAATTTATCATGTATGACCTTTATTAATGGCATACAATTACAAAATTAAATTGCCTTGCAATATTAAGAAACAAATTAAAAATTACACTTCATTAATTTCTAATTACCACTTTTTGTACAAATCTCAACTCCGAAATGAAATATAATTAATTAATTAACTTGTGATATGATGCCCCTTATTTAATATGTCAAATGCATTTAATTTTCTACATTATTGCTAAATTGCAATTTTTGAAAATTATTCCAACATGTTATACTTGGTCTTCACAATGTTTATGTTAATTGTTCTTTGAAATTGTTTGAGAACGACAATTAAGTGTGGTCGAATTATAAAACTTAAAAAGTTTATTGGCAACAATTTTCACATATGGTGCATTAGATTTTTTAGACTGTATGAGTATAAAAAATTTAGAATTACTTTAAAAAGTGAAAATCTATTAAAAAACTTTATTTAATAAAATTGAAATCAACTCCTAATCTTAATCTGCACTATCCTCTCCAAATCCGTTTCCATCATATTAACGCCATTCGATTTGTGATGAAATGAAAGAATAAACACAAGCAGATAAATGGTTTTTGTTACAATTAAAGATCCTTTTCAAAACCTCGATTTGAAAAATTTTTATTGTAATCGAATTTTAAGGTCATCAATTAAAATCATTTGTCTATCATTTGGGAATCGTCTATAATTGTGATTATTTTATAATGGCAATTATTTATTACACATAAAAAACATCTATGACAATAATTATTAATGTTATAAGAATAATAATGAATGAAAGGATTAAGGACAATAGAATATAATCAATTCATATAATGTTATCAACATTTTTAATGTTATAAATTGTCCTTGAACTCTTCATGTCCTTTAATAAATTTATAAAATTATTTTATTCCATTTTCGTATTGTTGTAATGATGAGTATGGGATTTTCAGAATGGATTTAATTCATTCTCATCCTAATATTAAATTACCAGCTCAATGTGTATGTATGTGTAGTATGATAATTTACAAAATCATACAATGATAATTAAATATTTTCTTTGTTGCCTTCTACCTGGAATTAAGGGCATATGTTAATACCATTTGTATGTTCACATCATAAACTCTTAAATGGTTTAACCCATATTTTCTTTATTAGCATAAAATGGTTTTCTGTTAATATCGTCTATAAATAATGTTTTATGAAATAGAAAACGATTTTTTTTTTAAAATCAAAATTTGCATATTTTCGCATAAAAACAGTGTCTGGATGGTAAAATCATTAATTTTTGAATAATCTAAATTAACACTGAAAAAAAAAGTGTAAAATTTTAGAAAATCAAACAATTCGCTATTGAATATGCGGAGTTGATTCTATACTCGTTCGTCGAGAAAAATTACTCATTTGTGGAGTAGTTGTAACTGTAATTGTAGAATTTTTATAGTAGACATCGTCTGCAGGTAAATTAAAAAATTTACTCTAATTATTCAATTATGTAAATTTTTATTGTCGCCAAGATTTTTTACTACAACTCTTATTGAAACTGTTACGATTGCTTCAATTATTATAGTAATTTTACGTAAAAATTTTTTGCAGTGTACATTCAGTATATCTTTAACATGTTTTTAGGTTTTCTTCAACTAGAGAAGACACAAAAATTTAAATACCTTCCTTTAGAGCAGTCTTCTAGCGTTATGAAACCACAGCTCAAGTTATTTTATTTGGGATTATTTAAGAATTTCAACAAAAATTAGTTAATTTTGTTAATTTGTTTCAAATCATAAATGATAAAATTAAATATTTACGATAATTGATTAACAAAATTAAATTTTTATCCCATATTGACTTCTGTATGTGTCCATTTCATTGTTTTACAAAATTCGATATTAAATTTTTAATTTCTAGCCATTTTGTTTTTTCAAAAATAAAAGCAATAATGCTGCTCAAATTCTTATTAAAAAATAATTTTAGAAAATTGAAAATCATATATGAGAATAATTGGATTAAATCTAGACGTTTTTGCTTCTATTTCATTTTATAGATTATTTAAGACAAGGATAGTTAAGATAAATAATTTTTTTTTGTTGGTATATTTTTTTTTCCACATGATAGATTATCCGAACTGGACAATACGTAAATGGAATCTATATGTAGGGTATAGAAGAGTATTGAAATTATATAACTCAACTCTGTAGGGTATCATCTCATAGTGAGATTCCCAAAAATTCAAAATTTAATTTTGTGTTTTATTGTTGAAGAAGCTGTGACGAAAATATTTCATGTTTCTTCATCCGATATTAAATAATATCAAGATGATTCAAATTATGATTTAATTATTACGGAACCTCTAAAAAAACAGATTGTAAATTGTAGATCTGTACCACCAAGATAGTCCAGCACTGTAACCGCGTATAAGAAAATATTGCACCGCATTATAAGTGCGTAACATGCCCTACAACACCTGTTCAACATCCATCCTTTTTAATAAAGTCGAGCTCGCTGTGGAGCCAAGAAGACCGAAACTCCACCACCGTGAGAGCAAACCTCCCCCATATTTTCCTTATCCTATACGAGCAACACACTCAACCAGAATGTGTACTTAACTCTCTTCATTCTCCCTATAGAATAGTCTATAAAATAACACTCACATCTACCTCTACATCTAGAGTGTTTGGTAGAAATGGGTACCTACATATTTTTGCTTCACTTAACAAAGAACTTCTTCCCTTTTTTATTTGCTTCACATATTTCCAATTATTGTGCTAAATGGCAACGGAAACTATTTAAAATTTTCCAAAAAGATAAAATCTTTTTTTTTTCTTTCATTAAATTTTCAACAATTAAAATTAATTACTCTTACATATTACGTACACAGTTAACTTCTTAGATTAGCCCTATTATATTTTTATATTCGTACCATATATTGAGAAGAAAGATTTCTCAATTCACCTTCTGTATTTGATTTCCTCTCTTTTGTTTCTAATCAACTTTTTAAGAGGATGCAGTGAGAACAATTTTATTCCATAGTGTAAATACATAAATACAAAGTATGTGTGTAGGTTTTTTTAAGTAATTATAAGTGTATAGAGTTGCAATTTGCACTACTACTGAAAATTAGAAAAAGTAAAATAAAATAAGTTAATTCTATGTATTATAGGATTATGGTAGATATAAGCGTGTCGAATCACTTAAAGTCTTTTAGGAAGGAAAAATTTTAAAATAATGTATTTTAACCAATAAATCAGACGTGTTGGTGTTTACTTTTCCAACATGAATCCATTTATATACCAGCTCCTACTACGGGAAATGTGGAGGTCAGCTCACATCTCCGAAAATTTTCGTCACAATATCATCATTTTAATATTCAATATTGTTCTCTAAAAAATCTGCAATTGATAACTGATTGTCAATAAAAATATCAAAAATAATCTGGAGACTTCAAATAGAATTATCTCGACGGTCAATAATGTGCCGTCATTTACTGCACCATAAATCTGAATTACAAATTTATAATACCGTCCTCATTTACCATTCATTTTCATTATAGATAAAGATTTTGTATAAAATGGAAAAGAACAGAATTCTTTTGCAATTCTTTAATAAAAGACATCTTTTTAACTTTTTTCCTTTTCGGAAACAAATGTTCAGCTTTCACAAAATGTGTAAAATAAAATGATATTGACTTTATCCTTTTCTGGGAATTGAATTCGATTGTGTTTTTTAAAGATTAACATTTCAACCAAATTTTCAACTAAAATTTTCTTCTGTATTTCATAAAATACATGATCATCACATTTTTCATTTGCAATCCCCCACATTTCATTATGGTTTCTAAAGTTTTTGCCATGATGTAACAATTTCCTTATAATTATATAACAGTTAGAATTCATTTACAAAATAAACAAAGAAAACAAAATTTTTAAACTTAATTAAATAAAAATTTGATGTTTGAAGTTTTAAAGGAAAATGTAAGTTCCAATTAAGAGAAAAATAAAATTTCTGAAAAATTTGATATTAATATTTTGTTCCTTTTTCAAAATTGTCATCTCTTCCTTTTATACAGAGAGTTATTTTTACGCCCACAATAACTTTGTTGAAATTTAACAAAAGAAGTCTTTTGTCAAATTTCAACAAAGAAATTCTAATAAAAGTTTGAGTTTTAAAAAAAAATAATTGTTAAAGTTTTGATAATTTTAATGAAGGTATGCATGTGTTATTAAAAAAAAATAAGTTCGGAATGTTGTTTTAAAAAATATAGACATGCAGGAGTTCTAAATTTATAAAGAAAAATATTTTTGAAAAATATATATTCGAGTCACACCACATAGATTCCAAGAAAAGGAGCAATACGTATTTATAAAAACACCTTAGCTCTGAACCTATTTATCTTAGTTGCGAACCATAATTGACAAACTGAAATTTATTTATTTACCGACCATTTTGTTATTTACTACATCTACAATTAACCAATAAATTTGAAGTCTCATTAATTGAAGGCGCTTTTCTTTTCTTCCGTAAATAATTCTTCCGTAAAATTTCATCAAAAAGTTGATTAAATTATCATAATAAATTTTTACTCTTTTAAATTTTTTCAGTTAAAATATTCTCATCCATGTTCAAGAATAAAGCATAAAAAAATATCAAGTCGACACCATAAAAAAAGAGTCCCAAATTTGATTAAAATTCAGTGTTCACAATCAAAATACATTCTCAAATATAAAATCCTTTTTCAGTTTTCATTTTACATTAAAAAATTATCCAAAAAAAAATTTTACAATTTTTTTACGTTGCCAAAAAAAAAAAAAATCATCATCTTTAATTAACGGTATGTCATTAATTTTTATATCCTTTTTTTTACACCTGAATAAACATAATTTTTATATACACATAGGGTAAAAATATTAAAATGTGTCCATTGATTTGCTATGTGCGAAAAAAATGGAAGAGGAGAGAAAAATTTTTCAGAGGAGAGTTCCTCTTTATTAAATTGTTATATCTTCAAAATCATGAAAATTCAAATTTTTGGCAAGTTACTGTTTCCACTCCAAAGATAATTTATAAATTCGCCAAGCTGTTAAATTGACCCTTGCAATTATATTTATGCTATTTCCAATTATTTGTTCAGCAATCTTCGAAGCAACTTTCACTCAGACAATACAATAATTGTGCTTGTGATCCTGACGTTCCGGATTTTTTATTAAAAATCACTGTCACACAATAAGTTAACGATAGCTAATTTCATTACTAAGCACTAGTTAATAAAATTACAAACAATATTTCCATTTTCACATTATGTGAGTAATTAGCATCCAGAATCAAAATATACTGCCGGAATCAGTAACCAAGCAATAAAATTCTTCAAAATTCCTCAAACTTCATGATAATTTGTGCAACTTGTGATATTTATACCCAATTTCCTTCCTTATATGTTGAAGTCATTTGAATTGTCGCATGTCCTATACAAGGCTATAGGGTAAAATCTGCCTTCCTATAAACACATTCTCTGCAGCAATTTTTTTTACAAAGAATTAAAAAAATTTCAATTGTTTTCATTGAAATTTCTTCAATAACAATGTATTAAATTTTCAGGACCTTTTAATCAATAATATTCAAAGATAATTTCTTAATTAATTGGGTAATTAATTGAAATGATTGAAATGATTTCCAAAATAGAAAAAAAACGAAACAAAATTGAGAAATTCTTTCTTATCATTTTTTAAATCTTAGATTAATTTTCTCTATTTTTTTTGTAAAAATCTCTATATTGATAGTTACAAGGATAATTAAAATAAATCAGCATGAACCAGAAAAAATCTTTCCAGGATAATATTTGAATTTTTATGTGCGTTTTAATGTCTGTAGACTGTTGAGCATAATAATTTATGATTTGAAATTTTTTTTTTCATCCTTAATTTTGTAATTTACGAATTTACCAATAAAATAGAAAATAATAATTAAGAAGAAAATAAAATCTTTATTATATTAATTACCATTTATCAATCTGTTTAATTAACCACCCTTGAAGATAATGTTACTGAAAAGAAATAGAGAAACAAATGTTGGACTATATTAATTACCGTATATGCTTTACATACCTTTTATTTAATTATTACCTTTTTTGTTTTTCTCTTATTGTCATTATTTCTATCCTGTACATTTACTTAATTTTTTGTATTACTACGAATTATTGTGTAATTTTTGATTATACCACGGCAATAATAATTAAATACCGAAAATTTCTGACCTTCATTATTATTGAAATAAAAAATTACGAGATTTCGAGATTAAATCTCTATTGTGTTTTCATTATTATTATTTTTCTTAATTTTTCTACTAATTTACCTTTGGTAATCAAATTAGTGAGTATAGCTGCAGAACAGTTCAGTCTACTAAGTAGTTTCTTTTATCACTGATTTTTTTTTTTAAATTAAAGCAAATTTAAATTTAACTATTTATTTTTAGGATGTGAGTTGACGTCATAATGATAATAAAAGTGGTCATTATAAATCTTAACCTCTAAATAATTCGAATACCCCGAATTTAAATATATTTTTTTAATGCGATTTAGTAGTAATAAGAGAGCTGGACCCCACTCGGCCACACACTCAACAAACCCCCATGTACCCCAAACCGTCTACCGAAACCAGTCAACCTCCTTTGTAAATCTCAAGAGTTGCGCCAAAGACTCCCGGACAGGTCCCTTTAGGCCATTTTAGAAGAAGGCCTTCAGATGCAACTCCTCTTCCACATCGGAGATGGACAGGCACAAAGAACGCGTGCTCCACGTCCTCTCCCTCTGCAATATTCTGAACACCCTTTATTTACTTTCCTTGAAATAATCAGAAGATTAACAATCTCATAAAGACTACGATAAAGGCTAAAATTTTATTAATAATCTCATTTATAACAAATTTAAAGGTAATAAAGACTAATTTAATGTGTGTGCTCTTCTTTTTTGTAATTTTTTAATAATTTCAAATGTCTCAAAAACCATTTTAATAAGTGCCCCAATTCCAACTCAATTAAACACTTTAAGTACTTTCTACCAACACAAGGAGTGTGCATGAGTGAGACATAAATTTAACCAAAACATGTCAAAAGAAATCGATTCTATTAAAACAGAAGAAAAAACAAAGCATATATTTGATCCCTAAACCACATTCAAATGAAATTTTTAGATGCAGAAGTTGGTTATATGTGCGTCTCTTAAAGATGATACCGAATAAAATTTTCTCTACTTTTCCGATTCGAAATTTAATCTTCATTTTCTTTAACTTTCACTTTTTTTACAATTTTTTTTTTGCTTGCTTTTCTCCTCAATAAAATAATTTCAGGTCCAAATTTGTTGTGATTTATCGTATTTCTCCTTCTTTATTCATTTCTATAACTACTTACTAAAACAAAAGTTCAGTGTTTTTCATTACCATTACCGAGTCAGAATAAGTTTTAATGGTCTACAAAGTATAAGTTTCCTATATAGATATGAGAAAATATTTACAATCTACATAAAGGAAAATTGTTGTTT
Source organism: Condylostylus longicornis (assembly GCF_029603195.1). Lineage (NCBI taxonomy): Eukaryota > Metazoa > Arthropoda > Insecta > Diptera > Dolichopodidae > Condylostylus > Condylostylus longicornis. The sequence continues at coordinate 8,269,194 of NW_026577982.1, forward strand.
CTTACTCCTTACACTATTTAACTTGATTTAATGTTTTAAATACAAGAAGATATTATCGACCTTTTTTGCTTTTCCGAACTTTCTTATAAGAAATATTTACTTTGAATCAAAAGGATTCAACAATAAAAACAAATCATTTATAGTTTTCACTCGGAACATTTAAATTAAGTGAGAATTTTGAATAAATTTTATATAAATTAGATTTCAAGGACCGGATCGCACTTGAAACTAAAATAATATAAATTCAAGACGAATTTAAATGACTTGATTTTCTAAATTCAATAATTTATGAAAGCGCATACGTATAGAGATTTGCAAAATTTTTTAATAGTCTTGTTAAAGAAAAATACGAATTGAATAATAAAAATGTACAAGATTATATACATAGACAAACAGCTATATATCTCTTAAATGGTCAGTATTTATATTACTTCAGGTCGGTCAGATTTCTTAACATCGTTTCTCTACAAGTGTCCCAACGAAGTTTTAAAACTTCACGATTCTTCTTACTGTTAGATGCAAATATCGCCGGTCTTCGGAACAATGCTTAAATTCGGACTTCCCTACTTTCGAGATATTGTGTAGATTAGCAGAAGAACATCCAAGAACCAGTAACATCAAACTCGCCTCTATGATAACTACATTAACATTCCTCTAGTATCTGCATTGTCCGCTTCTCACATTATTTTCTGCTTTTCTTTGAAATCCAATCGAGAGCACAGTCTAAATTATCAAACCTGCCGTTTTCGTAATCATGCGATATCAGCACGTAATTCGTAGAACATAGTAATGTAGAGGTTATACCGATACAAACACTTTTTATAATATTTGTTTTGAACATTTTTAAAAGTATCTTAACTATCCTTTAATACTTTTTTCTTTATTAAAATCAATTCTATATCCGTTTGAAATTTCAAGTTTAATAGCTTAATTCTCTTGTGGTTAATTACTATTTCTGTTTTAGCTGCTGCCAGTTGTAATCGATATCACACATTCTTATACACCAAGTTTTAAATTTTTATTCCATGTACTTAACAAAATATTTTTAAATAACTCTTTAAGCACACAATTCCAATAACTTTAAGAACATTATAATAACAAATATCTTATATAATTTAATGGCTTTGATAATCACACATATAAATGAACTCTCTTGTATTCGTATCACTAAATTGTACATAAAGCGGGTGACATTTCCATTCTATTTATAGTATGAATAATTTCTTTATATTAAATGCTAGTTAATTTTCTACCCATTCATATATAAGCGCGGTATAACACCAAATAAACCGTAAATTTCACATATCTAAAATGATCCCATAAAGTTAAAAATGTTAATCCAAACTACTCTCCTTATATATACAACACACATACACAATACACTAAGTTTATGTATGAGAATAAAAGGCAAAGAAGAAAGTTATAAAAAAAAATAAATCTAAGCCACTTTCATTTTAGAATGAGCGTAACAACTTAAAAGGATTTTTTCTTTCTCTTTTATTTTTGTCCCTGATGATTTTTAATGTTTCTCTATTAACCGCTTGAATAAAACATTTACACCGTTATTTATACACAGTAAAATGAAAAATGGAAAATTATTATGGATAAAAGGAAGGAAAACTTTAAGAGAAACCAGGAAATTAGAAAATTTATGATTTTTGCACAGTTGTGGCTCTTTAAATAATCAACATATAGTGAAGAATTATAATGATTAGCCATAGAGAAGACATCAATCATCAAGTGCTAGGAAAATATGACAAAGAATGAAAAGTTTTTATATCCAAGTTGACATGAAAAATTTCAATTATTGTAATTTATAATGTCCCTGCTTAAATGGTTGCATTTATATATCATTAAAATTAATTTTATTCTGCCATAGAAAAAACTGCCTCAAATTATCTACTCGAAATCACTCCAAAATTATCTAAAACATTCGGAAATGTATTAAATATTTCACAATTTATTAAGGCTATCACAATTTTACTAATATGTTTGAAAGACTTGGATTCAAATGACTCTTGTTATGGAGTCATTGGCTCTTAAGTGTAGATAATCTCTGGAACGCCAGACTATTGTATCGAAACAATTGGATGCGGCCTATTCTCATGTACTATCCCGACTTCTCTGGTGAAAACGCATTGAAGGAGTGTTTTCGACTTAAGTATCCGCAATATCCTGATGTTTGAGAATGCAATATAGATATTCATTTCTCGATTGCAGTCCTGTATATGCCAGATTCTCATTCTATGTAACAGAAACCCATTTGAAGCAATTTAAAAAATCCACATTTTCTCAAAGGTACTCCTACATTCCTCTTAAAATAAAACAGACAACAAAGATCTCACAATTTCTTGTTCTTTCTCCACTTTTTTTTCTTCGCTTAATTTCCTGTAGACGTTAATCACAGCTATATTGTTTCATTAACTTTTTCCTATGCTGATTACCATCCTCAATTCTTCTATATATCATATATATATTAATAAGAATTTAATCCATAAGATAAAGGGAAAAAAATAATGTAAAGAAAATTGCAACAAAGAAATTTTAGTATCAAACATAGAAGAGCTGTAGAAGCATGTCGTTTTTTCGTAAAAAAATTACAAGACTCACCGCAATAATATGAGAAGAGTTTGAATTTAGAGAGTGAGGACAAAAATGAAAATGAATATTTAAAGATTTTGATCATTTTTATTCAACCAAGAATAACTGTAATTTAATTTTTTTTCCTTTTTCTCTTCTTTTTTTCTCTTTCCTATATAAAAATTTAGTAAAAGTACAAGCATGATGGCCAGTTATGGTTTATTTAATTCAACTTTCTGATTTTTTTTTCTTGTTTTTTTTTGTAATATAATTTTAATGGACTGCTTGCTTGAATTAACAACAACTTTTCATAACAAATTCTTTATATGGAAGAATGTTAGAAAGTGATTTTTTTGAGATTATTTTATGTGTCTTTACGTTACACACAATATTAGAGATGAAGCGGTAATAATAATGAATATGATGACAATGACAATGATAATAAAGATTTTAAATATCAAATAAAAATTTTAAAAAATTTAGAATGTACAAATTTGGGTTTGTTTAGTTTTATGAAATTGTAGTAAATATTTCGAATCTGTTTCGACTGTTTATAGGGTTCAGCCCATATCTGTACGACACTTAATCAATTAAAATGCAAAAATATGCTTGCGAGTGAAAAATTTGTTTCGCAATTATTCGAGCAAAACATTGTTTTTGTGCATAAAATGTAATCCCTTCCATCTCATTTTATAATTGCTATTATTTTTGCCAAATTTTTGTGGTGACAAAACAATTTCCCAAATGAATTCCTTTATTGCTGCTGTAATTGTTAATTTGTCATAGGAAATCAATATTTTTTACTAAATGCAATAAACAAAGGCACAATAAATTCCACAATTAACAATATTTTGTTAGCAGTGTCCTATCGGTATATAAATGTCAAGGTTTTATTCACCGAACATGCATCTGCAATATGACATTTTAATCCAATATTATTATAACAATTTTATTATTTTTTAAATTACTGGCACTTTAAAATTATTAATTTTTTTTAATAATTTAAATTTTTTTAAAAGTTCATTTAAGTGTTAAGAGCTCAGCACTCACGGTCAATGTTTTATAATCTTCTTTGCTTATTAATCTCACCCGAAATTTTGTTAAAAAAAAAATAATATTTATTACACATTGAATTTTTAATTACAAGTAAGAATAAAATTATTGTTTTATTATATTTATTATAAAATTTTACCAAATAACGATTCCAGTTGGATTAAAACAGGCCCTTACATGAATATATAAAATTTGAAAATTACAATTCAATTTGCTTACTAAAAAATTGTTATTGCGCATACTAGAAAATTGACAATAATTTATTGCCAAAAAAATTGTGTTCAAAAAATAAATTAAATAAATGGAAAAATTCATTAAAAGAAATTAAAAAAGAAATTTATTTTATTTTGTTCAATTGGTATGTTGGTTGTCTAGTTAAAGGTCAAAACAGGAATAATGTTTTGCCATGTTTTACTTTATAACACGAGTAATACATAAAATTGCATATATTTAGGATAAAATAAATTGTATATTTATTTTTCATGTATAGCTAAAAATTTTGGAATAAATTCAAAAAATTTTATATTCTCCCCAACAACATCAATATTATGTAGCTCTAGATTTGTTGCAATTTTTATTTACTAACAAAATAATTTTCAATATTTTGAGTACGAACTATAAAATTCAAATTTTTGGGCGACTTATTCAATTGAACGCTAGAGAGACATTGAAGCTACGATATTATCTTATTTGCGAAAATGCCACGAGTATGGGCCACCTTGCGAGTTGCTGTGACGAGAAGGAAGATGATACTTTTCCGACTTTGGCAAGAAGCCACCGAAGATTTTCACGGGATCTTAGCCTGTTTTGAAAAGCTTGATCTGGTTGTAGTGGGGGCGGACCTATCTGGCCTATAACAACAAGCCTATCTGATCTATAACAACAGACCTATCTGGCCTATGTGTAAGTTATGGTAACCGCATCAATCTAGCCTAACCTAACCTAGGTAAACGATGCTATCGCAATATTTCTATAGGTGTAGGTGTATGTTATAATATAATTACAATCGTCGCTAGCTCAAATAATTCAAATTCTTATATTCAAAATATGCGAACAAATAACCTATCATCAATTGCAATGAAAAGTTCTTGTATTGGAATTGAAAACTACTGACGGTAGGGCTATAAATTACAAATTGCCGTCAAGATTCTTCCTATGTTAACAATTTGTTTTCATGTTTTTTCCATTTAAGGAGTACATTTTAAACTAGGTTGCGCTAGTTTCCAACTAATATATAATTTATATGATATAGTTGAAACAATTGATATTTATTGGTATTTTGTGTTCAGCTATACACTAAGCGTTGTGGATATAGCATATGTTAATTATTCTTATAATTTTAAAACTATACAATATTCGATGTACTTTTTTATGATATCCTAGCTTAAATTCGTTACCCTTTGAAAGGATTTCAGCTATATAGCCACTGCGCAATATTTTGGATAATTTTTATTTAGAATACAATCATGGTAAATTGAAAAAAAAGTTGAAGCGTCCAGATCATTTGTCTTTAGCAGCAACCAATTATATATTGCGTTTTTTTCTTATTATTTTTTTCTTATTTCAATTAAAAAAATTTAAAATTGTCTCAAATTAATTTTAAATTTGACTTTAAAAAAAAATAAAAAATTAAATGGCAAAAAAGTAATAAAATTACCAATTATCCTTGTGTGATCAACTTCAGAAAACTTAATCGCCAATAAGAACTTTAAAGAGTAAATAGAATACACACGCACAAATATACCGGCTTTATCAATTTCATTGTTTCCTTTTAAAAATTAATATTCTTTTTTTATAATTTGAAGAAAAAAACGCGTACGACATTTTATTACTCAAAAAATAAATTTTCTCTTCCATAAACTTCACTTGGCGCTAATCTATTATCTTCTTGCCATGCAATAAAAATCTTCAAATTACTTGATATATATATAGATAAAGAATAATGAAAGTAATTAATCTCATTAATTTTCATTTTATTTTTTAATATAATAGAAAAAATTTTTTATTCATTTTTTTCTTTTTGTGCACGATATAAAATTTTCCTTAAGTAAAAAAAAAAATAATAAAGCACTTTAAAAAGCATTAAGAATTCGCGTGTTCACTGCAAAATTGCACCGGTTATTGAAGAAAAAAAATTATTATTTAAACTGGTGCAGGATTAATATCTACAATTCTTCCTTGCTTTCTACCTGTGATATATTTGTACATACTAAAACATCTTAAATCGATTCCAGACAAAATTAAAAAAAAAAAATTTAACCAATAAATTTGACAATGATCTGTCAAATATCATCTCCAATAAGTTGAAAACAGAACAAGAAATGTCAAATTTCATATATAGATTACATATATGTAAAAGGCTGTCAAAAATGAAACAAAATTACAACCGCGAGTCAAACCGACGCCAGTACTATTACCGCTATCCTATTTTACAGCTGGCAGTTTTTTTTGATATTGTCTGTTTCCATTCATTACATTATGTGAATAACTTTAAATGTCACTGAACTGTCGTTCCGAATGTCGTTAACTGTCGTACTTTAGAAAAATATATAAAATATTTGTAGATAATGATTTTAATCACTAAACTTCATCAACATCTCTTGCCTTCTTCAGTTGATCCATCAAATTTATGCACTGATATTTATTGATCCATCAAATAAATTTCCTTCAATGGATTTTTCAAAAAATTCAGTTCCGTATTTGGACTGTTTTCTGTCCTTGTGCAAGGTATAGAAATATTTTTGCAAAAATAATGAAATATTTTATTCAGAATATTGCACACAATAAAAAATTATATTAAAATTGTGAAAGATAGCAGCTGCAGTCCTTTAATCAAATGAGATGCACTTTATAACCGGTGTTCAAATGAATTTTTTTTTATTAATAAAATGAAAATTTTATTGTATACGTTAAGTGAATTAAAAAAAAAAATTTGATTAAACATAAAAGTACATGACTTTAAAAAAAATTATTAAATTTAAATTATGCTCCAGCGGTAATTAAAAAGAAAGGATAAAATTTCTCTATTGTTAATTGCATTTTTGACAGTTTTTCTTAAGACTTCTTTAAATACAAAAGTGAAATAACTGAGAAAATAATTAATATCTTTAAAAGAAGAATTGACAAGCGATAATAATGACATAACATAAGGGGTTTAATGCAGCGACATCTTTATTAATTATAATTCTTAAGAATTTTTAATTTGAAATTTTGAATGGCAATGTGAAAAATTACCTCTCCTTTCACTAAACATTTCAATAGAACCAATAGTTTCAATCATAAACAATTAAATTGAATTTAAAATATTCTTCTAATAAATAAGGCCAATAAGGTGTATAATGAATTATTCATGAGAGAAGAAATGCTACAGGTCCTCATCGTTAAAATTACTTTTATTTTCAATATTTGATTTCATTTTTAACAAATAATTATTATTAATGCTCTAATACATATTAATAAATGTTATTGAAAAAACAAAGAAAATCAAAAATTTCGTAAAGTCCTTGATAAGTCTATACTATTATTTTACTCAAATAAAATTTTAATATATAAGAGTACAAATTAGATTTGAAATATAATCAATAACCATAAAAACTCTTACAAAACTTCTTTCCCCCTTTACAAAACTCACATAACATACATTGTAACGGAATCCTTAAACATTGAAAAAGAAAATGAAAAAAAAAGAACCTATAGAACTTCACTCATTCCAAAGCTAAAGAAATGAAGTTAAAGTATAAAAGTTAAAGAAACTAATAAGAATAAGAAGAAATCAATTTCAGAAAAAAAATGAAAGAAAATTCTTTCATTTTTGTATCCTTCTTGGAATTGTTCGGAACTCACACTTTTCAAGTTTACCAAATATATTAAAAGGATAAAACAAATATCCTTAAATTATATTATTCTACACACATACGAATATTTTTGATTGGGAATCTTATTCCAAACATTTATTTCCCAAGATCATTCATTTCATATACGAACGTGAATATAGTCTGTAAAAAACATATTTCATACATACATACACATATTTTAATATTCAGACGACTTAATGGACCTACCTTTTCTATTAACTTTTCACATTAAAATATTATTGTTAACAATACCACTATACCAGGTGGTCCACATCAATAAATATAAATTGCCTATAAACATCATTATGTTTTGCTTTGCTGTGCTACCTACCATTTTCGGTAAAGATGAAAATATCTTGAAAGAAAAGAAGAAAATATATCAATTTTTGTTGTTTTTTTATTTCCACTCTTATAAATTTTATCTCATCATTGAGAGAATAACATAATATTAAAGATGTCCGAAAATTGTATTTCAAGATCAATATATAACGAATTCCAGAAATAATATTAAATGAAAACGAAGAAAGCAAAGATTCGTTTTCAACAGAGAGCATTCACATTCAGTTTTGTCTGAAAACTCAGTTTTGACCCGAGTTCACCATAATATTTTGTACAGTTTTATAGTAAATAGTTTAGGCCTACAAAGAATTTTGATATAATTTGACGTTGACATATCAATTGACTATATTTTTTCAAAACTTTTCTTATAAAAACATTATCATGTCTGTCAAATATTCTTGTTAATAGTTGTCAAATATTCTGTTAAATAACTATTTTAATAACTGTATTTCATAAAAATTTCGATTTCTAATAAATATTAAATTTGAATCAAAATTTTATTAACATTAAAATTGTAAATTTTTCAAACATTAAACTACTCTCATAATTCAATTTAAAATTTCAATATTTCAAAATTTTTACAATTTACTCATCTAAACTCATCATTAAATTTGTATTTAATGATGCGAAAATAAAACATGTAAACACAATGAGGAATAAAACGTAAACGAAACAAGTGGACAAAAGAAAAATTGAAATTTGTTAAAATTTTCTATTCTGTTTTGATTTTATTTTTCTCCTTCATTTTTCTTATTATCTCATTTTATATTCGTACTAATAGTGATTAAATGATGGTGTTAATATCCGGTTCCGGTGAATAGGCAGTAAATGAGCAATTTCAGGGAATATACATAATTTGAATATTAAGTGTTTATATAAAGAACAAAAGAAGAAAATTTGAAAAATAAGAAAAAGAAATGAAATTTTTTTATTTTATTGCATTATTATAGGTATTTAATCATGGTATAAAAGGATACAAGCCTTAGTTCCTTTATTAATTTTTAAGGTCACTCTTGTTTACACTTTACATAATTCGGTTAAATAAGCAAATTAATTCTTAATTCGAATAATAAATCAAATTTGTTGAATTTTAATTGATTTTCATTTATAATTATAGAAATTGTGAAAAAATTTGAAATACCCATGTTAAAAATTTTTAAGTTCCCTTACTCCGTTTCTTAATTCTTTACAATTGGTCAAAAATTTTAACATTCCATACATTTAATAACATTCCATTATTCTCTACATAAGTTACTTAAGTTTTTGAATTTTCATAATTTAATTACAACTCATGCGGAAGTAAAAATCCCAGGCACATAATTTTTCCTGGCAGATGTCTCTGTATACAATGATAGCAAAATGATTGACATATAAATTTTTAATTGACATAGGTTACTTTTTACTTCTTCATGTCCGAATTTCCATTTACAACAACGTCCTTTTTACAAAATGAAGCCAGCACTATAGCCTTTCAAATTTTTAATTTTAAATTTATATACTCGTATAATTGTTTTGACATTTAAATATTAATCACATTTATATATAAAAGAAGGTGTCAGCAAAAAACAATGTGCAAAAATCCAATTTTTATCTCTAATAGATCACATTTTTTACTTGCACATTAAGTACATTGAATTTCTCTCCAAACAAGAGACAAATATTTTTTCTCTGACATTCTATTATTTAGATTGCTCAAACTTTCTCAGCGACAGGAAAAAATAAAAAGAAAGTAAATCTTTTATACAATATTTTAAGATTACAAATAATTCATATGTGTATTTATAATGTCGCTCGTGTTATAACGCAATGAGAATCATACAATTACACTATCACATCTCATACCCGTAGAGGATTTTTCATAAAATTACTTACTTAAATCGTTTGGCACCCGTGATATATGGTTGCAAATGATTTCCAATGTCGAGAAAATTATATCCTTGTAATATAATATATCCTTACATCTCTATTTTCTTGTTGTTATAAAAATTCAAAATGATGATGGAAAATATTTTCTTTTTGATAACAATTTTTTCTTACTTCCTTATATAATTTATATTCAAGTACTTTGACACAAATATGATTGGAAAATTTGTATGCACACAAGTTTGCTATAAAACATATAGATATAATTGTGTTGGTGTACATTATGCTTATATATTTAAATATCATATTTTAAATTCAGGTGAGGAATATTTTACATAAAAATTTATATGTTCCAATATTATATTTTAAGCATCAACATATAGACACTTCATTTCAAGTCATCGCTTTCATTGTTAAATTGTTACAATATGAAAAGAAGAAAATGTTTCAAAAAAATTATTTGATATTACGATCTATACATGCGAATCAAATAGACTGGAAATAAATTTTAAATATTCAGAAAAATTCCCAAAGAATAAGTAATACATCCTTGTTGAACTCCATTCTCGTACCCCCTTGAATTATGTTTTACATAGATATCTAATAACAGGGAACAAGCACGTGTTTTTGATAAAAATTTAACAGGACAAATATTTCAAGAATTCTTTAAATTTAATTTAGAGTTGAATAAACATTCACTTAAAATTGTAACATTTCTTTTTTAAATTGAATTCTGAAAGGGATTTAAAATTGAAGATTTTTATTTTAATAAAGAAGCTTAAGTAAATTTTTGTATAACAGAAATTATTGACTTATTAACATTTTCACATTTTTATGTATAAACCACATATGATCACTTATGACATCTACATATGTAAAAATCACATGCGATCAAATAATTGTGCACTTGTTGAACAGCAGTTTTTCGGAATGAAAAATAAATTTGATAATATTCAAATCTAACATATTTCAACTAGTAGTTTAAAACTGCCTTAAAACTGCTGTTTAATGGTCCTAAAAATAAATTTCATACATGTACACAATATTCTAAAAAATTACTAAAAATTTTAATTTATGACATTCTCTTTTATCAAACATGAAATTATTAACGTAATTCATAACTAAAATCATAAATAAAAATATAGTAATATTGTTATAGCAGCAACAGCACTTGTTAATGCAATTGTATCTGGACTACCATTTGGATTTGGTGCCTTCATATACTCACAATCCTCATCCGCACAATATTTACATGTTTTATCATTTCTTTTACAAAAATCCAATATTTCTGGTTCTAAATCAACAGCACAACCCCATATTACTTTTTTATCTAAAACAAAATTTAAATTATTATTAAACATACATTTTAATTCCAAACCAAAAACTGTACCTCTTCTCATTACATAACAACCTCGAGTATTATAATATTGTTCGGTTGCAGTGCATAATGCTTTATGATATTGAAATAATTGTCGACCATCTCGTTTCGGGTATGTTGCCAATACATTATTATTATTGTTATTAGAATAAAAATATAATTCTTCAACATTTCCTACATATTCTTCTTCCTCCCATCCATCATTTTCTAAATCTCTATAAAAATTTGTTGGATTTTTTGAATTTTCATCTTCAATCATTTGTGTACATTCTTGAGCACGTACAAAATCACGATTACATCCATTCAATTCACATGTTAAACAATTTTGTTCATTATCTTTTGTACATAATTTATCATCGAATATGCAACCACGACTAAATGAACCATCTTCATTTTTTTTCGTATAACATTTTTCTTTAACATATTTTGGTATAACATTTTTACATCTTTCAACATTATGATCGTAAAGTGTCCATAAACATGATGAATCATTTCTACTATCACATTTATGACATGCTAATTCGGCTTTTTTTACTGTTGTTAAAAGATTATTACAACCTGATACACCACATTCAACACAATTAGCTGCTGAACTTTTACAATCAGCATATGTTGCATCTGATTGACAGCCACGTATCATTGTTGAATCATCTTTAACAACTTCAAAACATGTTTGTGTTTCTACTTGCTTTTCACATGGTTTTAAAAATTTTTCTTCTGGTTTTGTACCACAATCTTCTATGCCAGAACACTGATAACATTTTAGGTCATCTAAAATTAGAAAGTTAAATAAATCAGTAGCAAATAACTCAGTATTTGACAATTATAGTCCTATGGATAACGAGAATACGATGGCAACACACAAATCTAATAAAACTTATTTTCAAAGTCCACTTTTACCTTTCAACTCATACATAAGAACTAAATATATACATAAATTAAACTGTCCAGGTATCCATATAGTAAAAAGTTTTATTTTTTTAAATTTCAAATTCAAATTACGTAAATGATCGTAAAAACTTTACAATATTCCTCCTTCCATCTGACTAGAATATGATGAAATATTTGGTTTAGTTACAAAGTAAATAAAAATATATTTTTTTCTTGACAATATTTATGTCTCCTTAATACCAAGGGAACGTAAAATGAAAATCCTGATTTGATTATAAAATTTTTAGAATTTTATAGAGAAAAAAAAAACTTTTTTAAATCAGCACCTTATAAAAATATGCAAGTTTTTTTACTACATTTTGCTTCTTTTATGTTGGTACTCCTTAATCCTGATAATATTTTTTGTATACGAATATAAAAGTACAGATACAAAATTTTGAGGACATTGATTCCATTAGTTTCTTACTTTATATGCAAAATTTTTCTTATAATAAAATAAAAACTACTTTAAAAATATTCTTTTTGAAAAATGAAAAAAAAAATTTTTTTAAATTATTTTCAACAAAATTATGTGCATTTTTTATTATTCAAAAAGTTTTTTTTTCAATTTATTCTAAAAAAAGTAAATAGTTTCATACGTAAATTAACTAATTTGAAATGTGATGAACTAGCATCAGTCAAGAGAATTTTTATTGTGTAGAGCGACACCTATTGTGAAAATTGTTTTATTAAAAAAATAGAATTAGAAGTAGCTTATAAATGGAGAGCGCTTTTCCGTTACTTGCCCTAATACGTAAAATATATTGTGAGCAACTAAAAATTGATATTGAAAATATGAGGAATTTAATGTTTATTATAGCCATCTATTGAGAAATTCTATATACACATTGGCATGACACAACAATTCTCCACAAAATTAAGGGGAAATAACCTCAAGTAAAGGAAGTACTTATATAGTATACAAAATTAATTTGTTATAGTTCCTCAAAGTCGCTATCCCGTTGTAGTATTTTTTCAAAAACGACAATGGTTTCATTGTGTGATAATATGTATATAAACACGAACTTCGCATAATATTTACAGGGTCGGATCTTATATGTACTTGCAGTAGTGAAACACAAATGCCGAAAAATTTTAAATAACTGATTAAGTTCTTTATCGTTATTGGTAGCGTTTTTTACTTTTCATTATCACTTTGTCATTATCTCAAAATTTTCAAATTTGAATTTTTTTTTTAGAAGTAAGCACACGTCATCAAAATATTTCATTGTCCAATTTCGGATTTTTTTTATTTTCTTAATTAATTGCACTAATCTTATGTTTTTTGAAATATTTTAGACAGTTTTTAAATATCATAAAATAAAAATTTTATTTTTAATTAAAATTAAAAACTTTATTAAAACATATTTTAGTTCCGATATGTCCGAAATGTCCGAGATGTCCGATCATAAAAATTCTATAATAATTGTCTCTCACCTTTACAAAACACTTGACAGTTAATTATTATTAAAAATAAAAGAATTTCTCTAATTATAAAAATTTCCATATTCCAAAATGCTCTCATTTATAAACGTCGATCAAAAAAAAAATGTCAAAAATTAAAACTTAATTTATTCGCTACTAACAAGAAACTAAAATTAATTGGAAAAATATGAAATTTTCTTTTAAAAAAATTCTTTGTGTTAGAATTTTATCGCTAATAGTCTCATCCAGTAGATATTTTGAAACATGTTTTTGTCATTGGATGGTAAATTTCCTAATGATAATTAGGAATTTTATATTGAATTGAAGAGAGAATTGAGTTATCTTAAAAGCAAAGTTATGTTCAAATATCGATAGCAAAGGTTATATGAAGAAGATAAATGAATGACAGTTATGAAAATTATTTTTATTATTGCACTCGTATTTATTATATAAATTAGAAAATATCATGACAGAAAATATTATTTACACTAGCAACTGTAAATCAATTTGATGAAGAATGTGTACAAAAATCTAAAATACTTTTGAATTTTACTAAATTTTCAGCTAATTTATGTCTAATACCGAATATGAGTAAGAACTAAAATTCCTGACGTTGAGCCAATCTTCTACATAAGCTTGAGTTGTTGTGACTATTATGCGGTTAGAGCGTTACTCATTTAGAGTGTTATAGAGTGTTTTCTAATTTCCCAAAGTTCCCTCTTAAAAGTGAACGTATTTTACGAGCTGTATGAGTTCTTTAAGTTCATTTGTTTTTAACATTAATTAGATAAAGTCTTGAACATTGTAAATGATATCAAATGATGAGTTACGGGAAAAAATTTCAAATTAAAATTTTAAAGCTGATTTGTTATCATCACCAATAATTTGTCTTAAAAAATCTATAATTAATAACAAGTGATTGTGCCTGATATAAGAATTTTCTCTTATCTAATGTGAATTTTATATTTACAATCAGATAAAAACAGAACACTAAGAACCCAAGATACAACTGTTCAGCAACATTAAAAATATTTTTTTTTGATAATTACAAGTATGCTTAGAGATAAAAGCAATTTGAACACGAATGAGAACAAGAGAAAAATATTGAACAAATATTCACACACACAGAGCATTAATAAAAACCCTACTTGCATAACAAAAAACTGCTTCACCTAATTATTTTCTTCTTTCTTTGTTTTTTTTTTTTGCTGGAATTTTAGATTCAAACTGGATCGTCTGACACAAGAATCAACTTTAAATAATTTGGCCTCTAAATCAACAGAAGGTAAATATTAATAATTTTTTGATTTTTTTTTATTTTGCTTTTTAAATTCTTACATAAATAATTAATTAGTAGTTACAAATTTTTTGTTTTGTTTTTTATTTAGAATGGGGTTCTGGTGGAGGCTGGCCGGGACCAGAAATTATTGTAGAAATTCAAGAGACTGGTGCAACAGACTTAACACATCAGAATGTTTTAAGAACGAATTCAACTCTATATGGCGAAGATGGTAAGTAAATTTTTTTTGCTATTAATTAGAACCAAAATTTTCACAACTAGAATTAACAATAACACACGTATGTTACGCATAACTTTTGCCCCATGCGGCGATTAAGTGAATTAAGGAAAACATACAATTGCAAAAATTCAGTGAATAATCAAACTTAAAATGTAAAATTTTATTGATTAAACTTGGAAAACTACATTAGTCCAAAATACCATCTTAGTTTCGGCACGTATTTCAAGTCCTGTTTCCATTTAATTAAATATTGTGGCGCTGCAGTATGAAATATGTGACCGTGGCACAAAAAATTAATAAAAATTCGTTTGTACTATTTCTTTTTTCAATATTATGTGCAAATAACAATTAATCGAGTTGATTGCACTAAAAAGAGCATTCACTTTTGCAAAGTCGCATTCAATGCTTAAGGTCATAACTTTGACACATACTTGTACGTCACCTATTGATCCCACGCTTCTGATTCACGTGCTGTACTGATTAATCAGTCATGAATTTAAAATAATGTTGTCATAAATTTTAATTATAATAAAAATATCGTACATCTGCTTTTAAAACAAATCTACAACTACATTTACATTTCTTTCATCATAAAGAAACAGTTAAGTGTGCAATAAAAATAAATATTTATTCATAATAAATAAGTTTTGATTGACAGAAATTTTACTACACATAGCGATTGAGGAAATAAAAACTATTTACAATTATTTTTTAATCAAAATAACTCCAAAAATTAGGAATTAAAATAAAATATATTTCCGAAAATAGAAAAATATTTTTAAAAGTAATTAAGTTTCTTAACAAAATAGAATTCAAAATAAACATAAAAATATTTTTAGTAATAGTAAACTAAATTGACACTCTTGAAATGTCATATAGATGTCAAAGTGTATCGACCATTACAAAAAGTTTTCTTTTATTTTTTTGTTTTTTTTTATGTTTTGTCTCTTTCTTTTGTTTTTTAATCAAATATTTGAAATATTCTATATAATTCCAAGTATATTTGTAACTTATGAATTAAAAATTAAAAAGGATAATTTTCTTTGTATATATGTATCTTTGTGATATGGAATATAACACAATCACGTGGAATGTCAAGGTCAACATACAAATGAAATTAATAAAAATATTAAAGAACCCAATTGGATTTTTAAGTGTAATGAAAATTGTAATTTGTTATTCTTAATAGTTTTAAAAGTATAAGAGAAACTATAAAATAGCACTCACATATTATATACATATTATACACAATATCGAAATTACATAATACCGAAGTATTACCAATAGAAATTTCATACCCAATAAAAAACTTCGACTACAAAATGCCGGAAATAATAAAAAAGCCTTTAAAAATATTTTTCAAAAGATTTCCCTTTACTCTAAAATGAAAGTACTAGCTTTAAAAAACTTTAATAAAAACAACTTGCAAATGCAAGATTTCATGATATCAAAATTGTCTAGAAAAGCATTCACCTTAGTTGAATTATCCTGCAAGAACAATTCTGCAAAAAAAGTAATCCCTTAATGAAAGAGCGACCTTTTCAAAGTTTTTCGAATACAAAATTATTATTCGTAAAAACTTGGAAAAATTTTTTGGCGTTTATTTTAGATATCAATTCTTGACATGTCGTCGGGGATCGTTCAGTACGTGGAACTGATCATTATAAAAGAATTTCCTGCAAGCGAGGGAATTACTTAAAAATTCTTTTTTATCATTTTCTTAAATTCCATCTCTTTTATTAGCTCTGATACTAAAATTATGCATTTTTGCCACACAGTGTACATAAATAAAATTAATAGAGAATAATTACACTGCATATAAACACTATAATTGAAGAGAAAAATTGTAACATTAGAGACCGATCAATAATCTCAACATTTATACTATAGCATTCTCCTAGAAATCCGACTGGGAATTAAACAAAAGTATACATTAATAAATGAATAAGAATGAGTACTTTGTATAAAGATATTTTCATTGAAAGGTTAGATAATTATACGGTATTCCATTTAGAAATTTAATAATAATTTGTACAAAAAGAAAAATTCTACTTTAAAACTAAAATACTTTTAATATGTGCTCTACATGTTACTTTGTACACAATACACGTTATCGGATTATATTATATCGATTATGAGAACAATGTACGAGTACTTGTAGGAAATATAGGTATGTTAACTTACACATGATGTTATATATACACTTACTTATAGTAAATTTAATAATATTGTAATAGTAGTAAAGAGGAGTGGAGGGGAGGGAGCAAATATCATTTTACACAAAATAATATTATTGTTATATACAATAAAATTCTCCCTTTCTCTTTATTACTTTATTATTAATTTTTAAATTTTTATTTAAGAATGTATAAAGACAATCGAATTACGACCCATATTACAGTTATTTTTAGATCTATTGATTTTCTATATTGAAGAATTTAGAAAATGATACAAAATACCCGAGGAATAAAATTAAAATGAAAATTTTGCTGTAAATTTAAACTAGACAAACGAATCATAATATCTAGAGAAAACAATTTATAATATTTAAGTTATTATACAGATGGCGGACTGTTCGCCCGCGGGGACCCGTCTGCCGCTGAAAGAATTAATTAACATCATAGATAAGAACGAAGTCTTGTTGGCGAAGGGAAGCATTTCTAGGAACCAATTCATAACAAAATTATTGATTTTAAGTATTTGTTAAATAACTTCGTTCTAACGTATGTTTAAAATTTTAATTGCAGCCTTTTTCCTTTCAAACACAAAAAATTGTTCAGTTCTAATTTTTTAATCAAAACCTTTCAAAGTTCTCAAAAATTTAAAAATATTAAAATGATAATCAAATAAAAAATGTCCTCACACATCAGGCAAGGTTGTTCACACAATTTGTTCGAATTGATTAATGTTTGATTAAAGTTTGATAAGAGAAATATGTGTGATAGAGAAAATAGAAAACACTCAATTCTAATCAAACCTTTACCTATTTAAACCCTATACCTCATATTCAAATAAAAAATTAATAAATTAATTAATATTCTAATGTTAATTATTTTTTTTTAAATCTTTATAGGACCAAAGTTAATAGTAAGGACCGAAGAAGTTTTAATAGTTTCATTCGTTTTATTAATGTGGATGGGAGCTATAATGTTATTCTTTAATCGTTGGGGTAAAATTCGTATGTTAGAACCATATCAACCAAAATTCGAACAAAAACATAGAACTTCATGTCAATTGGTCGATATGGAAACAATGGAACATCCTGTAAGTTAAAAATTACAATAATTTTCTTAATCAACTACTATAAAAATCTAAAAAAGGCAAGCTAACAAATATTTTTAAATTAAAATTTTAAAATTACCAATTTCAGAGATCTTCAATATCAAGAATGTCAATGGGTTTAGCTGTACCAATTAATATGCCATCATGTTCATTCACAACTTATAGACGCGAATGTAAGTATACACATACAAACTAATATTAAATTTAAGATGTCAATATTTTATAATATAATATTATTGTAAGTGTATACGTGTCTTGAAGAAATGATTATGTCTTAAGGATTTAGACAAAAATATTAATAGAATGTGTCAAAATTTTAATGACACTTTAATTAAGAAATAATTGAAATTTCTCAATTTTTTTCTCAAATACATAGGTCGTCCATTAAAGTTAAAATGAGATTTTAATTATTTTTTTTCGTAAACTTTTTGTGCTTAAATCCTTATTAGAATATTATGGGAAATAGAGGAATTCTACCCACTTTTCTTTTGTATTCGAAGAGAGTATTTCATGTATACATTGTAAAATATTCTTTGTTTTAAAATTTCGTTACGGTACAGGATGATTTTGGTTAAAAATATATGTGCCATTCTTTTCCAATATTATAAATATTAAGCTATTGGAAATGAAATTCTGAAATAAAAATAAGAGTAACCGATGAAACTGGGCTTAGGCAATTTTAATTTAGAACCATAAAATTGGTTTCTCTTTGAAATCAAACTGATGTCACACACGCTAAAGTTATTTAATTAGGAGATACTATTATACGTAGTTAAAGCTCTTGCAGCTTTGAGCCACAATAAACAATATTTAATTTAAAATTTCTCAAGCTTTTGAATGGCATGATTGCCAAAGCAAAACTCTCTCTTAATTTTCTCCTATTTTTATTCTTCCTTTTAATTTTTTAATTCATTAAAATTTTTTTTATATTATGCAACATCCTATATCTCTTCTATTCTTAAAATTTTTAACTTTTTTTACATTTTATAAAAATAATCGCTTGTCATGATTTGAATTTTCCATTGGGAGAAATCTTTATCACACATTCTATCTCGGGATGTTTTCCTATTTTTTCCTTTTTTGTTTCTCTTATACTATATAGATCATCATTCTACATTATCTTTTTTTGTTTCCACAATGAAAAGAGTTTTTATTTAAATAGCATAAGATAATCTATGTTCACTCCTTATATGAAACGTTAATGGTTCGAAATTGATAAAAATTTTTTGAATTTAAAAACAGAAATGCTTAAAATTTTAGAAGAAAAAATTTTTAATATAGAAAAACTCTATTGAATTTTCTAAGCACGTAATATGAAAATTACATTGTTATTGTTATTGTGTATAATTGGAATACAAAATCTTGTTGGGTATCAGAAAAAGTGTTCGACAATTCAATTGAAATTGAAAAACAAGGATAATGAGTCTCTTATTTTATTAGATTAAAAGTTTTTTTTTGTAAAACTATTAAGGAAAATTTCATTTTTACACACTTAAAATTCTTTTAAATTATTTATTTTACAAATTTTTTATGCGATAATTGAAATTAAAAGATTCTTCTAGATTATTGAATTTTTTCTTCTTGGTTACAGATAAATTTTCTTTGTTTATCTACATAGTGTGTTTGTGTGTAGTTGTATAGATTAGCTGATTATTAGGATTGAACCGAACATAAGAAAAAATTTACTTTCATTAGTATAATAAATTTATAATTACACAAAATTAGATTAACCGGCAAGATTTTAATGTGATAACTAAAATCAATTAGTCGGAAATTAGTAATATTTAGAATTTTAGTACTTTTAGAAATAGAAATACTATTTATTTTATTCTCAGAATTGTCCATTATCATTTAGAACACATTTGCATCGCAAATTTTATAAAGGACGGAGTTTAAAAGAACATTCAAGTTTAGACTTTTGTCATTTATTAAAATTCAATTTTGTGAAAGGAAGTGGAACACCACAGATAAGACGTCTGATTTCACTACAAAAATGTTATTTAGAATAAATAATAAATTGTAGGTTATTTTTTAAAGGATGATACCTAAATATATCTATATTACCGAGGCCAGTCTAACATATTATAACTATCTGCCCATAGAGGTCCAAGCTCTACAAATCTATACTATTCGTATTTTTTCGTAAGGAAACTGGAGATACTACAGAATGAGTTGAACATAAAATAGAAAAAATTCTAGAGAATCGTCTCTAAAGAATATAATTTATTTATTGTCAATGTGCCAAATGTGTGCACTTCGAACCGCAAAGCCTACATAACGTTGTCCGCAATATTGCTATAGCACGGAGATAGCTATTTACTAGACCATCAGGAAGTCTGTTATCGAGTGAATCAACTTTTTATCTAAAATATAAACATAAAAACTTTGAATCTGAAAAAGAGTTTGTTTTTAGTATAAGAGAAAAAGGAAAGGCCTGTTTGCACCTTGCTTTATATAAACAGTTTTCATTAGATTCCTACTACTACTTTTTTGCACCAGTCTCGTTTTGAAGATGAATCCAGGCTCTTCTACATATGACCTTCACGGTGTCGTTTCGCAATGTGCCTTGGAATCCAAATAAGCATAACTCTTTTTGAAATTTCCAGCTGGTACAGAATTACTAGCTGTTTACAAACTAACTTGAAATCCATCCTATTGGCTAGAGAAGTCAATACAATCGCCTGTATGCCATTCTAGCTCCTGTAGATGTTTTGAACAATATATACCAGACACAGCTCAATTTCATGCACCTCCGCTTGTAATTCTATATGTAGCAACTATCTAAACTATTGAATATTCACCCATTGTTTAGAACTCACCCAGTGTAACTTCTGTATAAACTCAAATTTTCAGTTTTTGAAAATTCCCTGGAAAATCAATACGTTTTTGATTTACAATTCCTGGTGGTTACTGTGACTGACATGAGTTTTTCGTTGCAAACAGTAAACGTAGATTACAAAATTTTGATTTAACTAGTATTTCACTGTGTTTGCGAAAAAAGGTAATATTTCTAATGAAAATTGATTCTCCAAATCACTTAATTTATTTTTTACCTTTTTTATTGGAATCCTCCACACAATGTTCACTTATGAGAATTAAAAAACTTTTTCGAAGAACTAAGTAAAGTATACGTATTTCAGTATCATTTAAAAGTGTTCTATACATTAAAGTTAAAGTTTGTGGTTAAATAAAATTTAAAATTAAATTTTTAATTGAGTTTTCCAATTACTAGATTTAAACTAGATGTTGCTATTGCTGGATTTCGAATAATATGACAAGAAATAGTTTAGTATCTATAAACATTCATAAAATACGCAAATTTAAAATTTTTGTGCTTAAAAAGTTTTTAAATTAAATTAAAAAAATTATACGCCAATTTCGATTAGAAAGATTTAAAAAAAATTGTGAATATTTTAAGCGAATTTTTTACAAATTCGATTATGATTTTCGATCAATTAATTTGATAAATTTGACGATCTAAAGACAAATATTTTAAAAGCAAAAATCGGAATTTTAATTTTCCTCCAAAATTGTTGTACATAATCTCAATTAAAATTATGATTCTTTCATTACCAATTTACTTTAAATTTTTATCGTATAACATGACACAACACGCATTAAATTCTCCACATATTTGTGTTGTGAGACAATGACGTTCAATAAATTTGTATTAAATTGTATATGACATAATTTGTACTAGAATAACATTAATGATTTATTAAGCCCGAAATTCCCAAACTTCAATAACCTAAAAATAAAAAAAAAAATCCTTTTATTATCAAATAATAATTAAAAATACAAAATGTTGTAAAAAAAACTTTTATATTTTATTCGCTTCATAATATTTCATAAAAATCTATAACACATAGTTGTTTTTGTTTTCGAATCTCGAGGTCAAAGATAAACCACCATATTATTATTTTTCAAAAGTATAATGACTTCTAAAAAATGTTTTCATTATAAATGACACATTATGCACACCACAATATTTTATACAATCTAAATTCTAAAACAATTCCATAAAAATCAATTTTGGAAAGACAACAACAATATAGAACAAATACTTTTATGGTTTTTTTTAAACCACAATTAGATTTATTTTTTGATATAGAAAATAATCGAAGCACTTTATTATTATTATTATTTGAAACAAAATAAGGGGAGAACAAAACCAAAAAGAGAAAAATAAATTGTTATTCTACATAATGTGAACTAGAAGATGTCAATGTCATTATAAATACTGAATATCGTAATATAGATGTCATCATAATAGTGTTATTTAGATTATAGCAGATAGGCATAAATTTCACAAAATGGACTTGCATTTTTACACTAATTAACAAAATATAATTGCATTTGAAAATATTAAATTAAAAAAATCATTTTGAATTAAAATTTTTGACAGCTACTGATGTTTTATATTATAACTACTAGGTTTTATTATAAAGAACACGTATTCCTCGAAACTATAATTTTTGATGTCTTAGAGAATAAATATCTAAGGTTTAAACAAAATATCTAAGGTTTAGTTTTGAATATTAAAACGAAAATCAAAAATATAAATAAATCACATACCCAGAAATATTCAAGAAGAAGTGGAATTGATCGGAATCACTACGGTATATGAAATATTTACCACAAAATATTTTAGTTTTAAAAAATACTAGTTTGAATTGCGAAATTCCCCGAAATCGGTTCGTTGAAAAAATCTGAAATTCATTTTATAAATTAATGAACTTTAAAATTTTTAACAGATTTTACAATGAACTTAAAATGAGAATGTGTTACGCCTGTTTTATAAAAAGCACTAGTAATTAATCACAAAAAACATTGGTGATTTTCACAAAATATTACCCTACATTTAATTACACAACGAAAAATTCTCGGTTAATATCTTTTAAAAGTAATATTTTTATCCATTAATTTTATGAAAATCCCTGATTAATTTTTCGCCATTTTTAATAAACAATTTAACAATAATAAACGATTAAATTTAAAATAATAATTTTAATAATTACGAAATTATTTTAATTTGCAATGGAAAATTTATAGTCAATTTCAATTATAGAGAATATTTAATTTTTTATTAACATTATTTCCACCTCCACAAATTTCATTAAATAAATCATCTTTAATTAGCCCAAATGATTTATTTAAAATTAATATTTTTTTTCTTTTTTATTAAAAAATTAAGTGAAGGTTAAAAATTTTATACACACATTTATAAATTATAGAGTATACCTACCTCAATATCATAATTGCATACCATGTTCGAAATAAAACTGCGAAAAACATTGTTCACATAAAGATTGTTAGGACAGGTTAACAACGTTTTTGACTCAACAAAGGCAACTCTTGCTAAATACTTTTACAATAACCAAACAAAATATAAACTACGAAATGTAGACTCTCTCAATGTCAGGTCCGATGTGATATTGCGGAATTTTCCAAAAAGAACAAGCAGAACAACGATGATAATTAATATTAGACATTGTAATTCATATTTAATTCATATTTCACTTATTTATTCGGGTAGACTTGAGGTTATACGATATTATTCTATCTGTTCTAAAAATTTTAAATTTTTTTTTTCATTAATATTCCATTATCTCAAGTGAATCACATTTAAGAGAGTTTTAATAATGACCAATATCCTACCAAAACGAAATTTCTCGCCTAAATATATGCAATTTTTTTCAATACCTGAAAAACTTGAGAAAACCATTTAAAATGATTCATTAAAGTGTAATTAACATTAATTAATCATAATTATCAAGTATTTTGACAAAATATGACTTACAATTTTGATCCTTTATCATTTTTTTTTCAAATATACTAACAATTATTTTAATTATTTGGCGTATACAATTATTAAGCATCTGAAATGGATCAATCATCTGAAACAAACTCTAATAAATATGTGGATTAAATTAAAATAATTTATTTATTGTATAACAATATCTATAAAACTTCATTTATTTAAATAATCCACGAATAATAATTCAGCAAAGACGAAAATCATATTATTGGAATAAAAGTTAATTTAGTGATTTTAATAACGCGAACGGAGGTTCTGTAAGTTTGATAATTTGAAATAATTGTATATATATATATATATAAAAAGCATAAGTAGGTATTGACCAAAATTCTCATATTGCTAAATTCATATATATCCATTTATATACATATGTTAAAATATTTTGCTTTAGATACATATTCAGAGTTAAAAATTTCAAGTATAAACTATATATGTATATTATTCATATATATATATATATATATATAGCCATATATAGCCTATAATAGCTTACAGAGTTAATTAATATAATAGCTGCTTTATTACATTATAATAAAATAAAAAAAATATTATAGTTAATTTGTAATTATTATCTAGTGCATGCCTGATATAGTCAGGAAATTCCGATTGAAATTTATTCATTATATTCCTCTTATTGTAAAGTATATATGCTCTTTACATACATATATAATTATTATATTTTTGTAATATGTAATATATTTATATATAGTATAAAGGGTGTTTTTTTTTTTTGCTTAAATAGAACTTACGAACTACTGCACTGGGCCTATTTTTTGATCCGTGTACTATGGAAAATTCACAATACATTTTTGCCATTATGAGTTTGTCAATAACCAAATTGTACAATTTCAAAAGGCGAGGAGGCCCAGAGAAAATTGAGTTATAAATGTTGTATACGCTTTAGATGGTAATGTATGTGTAGCATTTATCGGGATTGAACACAATTTATCTTATGAGGCATATGATAATTACAACTATATAATGATTTCAAAGAAATGCACATGCAAATTTTCTTTAACGTAGTGGGTATTAAAGAACAATTGGGCAATTTCCTGTCAGATTCCTTAACATCAATGATTCGCACTGGTGAACCAACAACTGGTAACAGTTTTTATAACAACATTGATTGAACTCGTTTTCAAATATGTTAAAGTCATGTACTGCCGCTCATTTCCGAAAAAAATTTTGGTTAAAATTTGATCTTTCATAATTTCCAAGTTCTGTATTGAGTTTAAAAAAAACACCCAAATAAATAAATTTTGTAAATTCGTTATTACAGTAACAAAATAATATTACAGTTATATCGTATCAACTTATAAGTGAAAATTTTATTTATTTTCTCAATTATTCTTAAATTTTTCTCTCTATTTTAATATTTTTCTTCTTTTTTTTTTTCTTCCTGAAAATTATATAATTTATAGCCATAATATCACCACAATATTTTCGACCACGTCAAAATTCAGTTTTTGTTTCATCACAAATTATGCAATTACCGAAACAACCACCACGTAAAACACGTTCAGCAATGGATATTCATTCAATGATATTGGATGAAGCAGCTGAAGCTGTATGATGCATAATCATATTTTTATTCAATTAAATTTTTATTATTAAAAATAATATTTATGAAAATTTTATTGTGATTTTTTAAAAAATAATTTTCAATTGTAACGATATTCGATTCGACATTATAAATGTATATAAACAAATATATATATATATATATATATCAATTTAATATATATATACATGCAAATATTATAAATTAATAAGAGATCGGACCGTTGGTGTATAATGTATACAATAATTATTATTGAAAAAATAAAATCAATTATTAAAATATCAAAACGCCGGTATAACAATAAATTAAATTGAATTTTTTTTTTTGTTTTTTTTAATATTTAAATAAAAATTATTAAGTGTAATTTAAATTTTTTTATATATTTTAAGGATATTTTATTTATATATAAGTGATTATGTTTAAGTGTAAATTTTATTTACATATTAAAAAATTATTGTAATATTAATAATAATAAAACATTGAGAAACAAAGGAAAAAAAGCTTTTGAAATTTTTGCTACATATTTGTAAAAAAAAAATTAAAATTATAAAGTGTAAAATTATTAATTACAGAAAGTATACATACATACATTATAAATTAATAAAAATTATATACATATATATATAGAAATAAATTAATAATAGTATTACAAATCACAATAATTCGCAATCAACACGAGACACAAGGTGATATGAAATAAAAATAATTTGTAAACTTTCTATTTTTTACCTTGTTGTTAATTTATGTTGGTCAGAATATTCGGCATATTATTCTGCGGCATCTATTGATGAATATTTACAATTTCTGGCTAACGGATTTTGATGTTAGCCAAATTTCTCTACCGTATAAAAGAATCAATTTTACACAGCACCCGAATATTCTTAGGTTAGTCGCTCTTGATATGTGGCTGCTTTTACGGTTGTAGTCTGCCGTCCTGCCTTCGACTGTTATCTACATCTATCTGGGACCCGTCATCAGGTGTTATGATTCTACCCAAGTAGCACAATCTACTGACGAACTCTATTTGTTAGCTATTAAGTTCCCGACTTACAATTTGCTAGGTTAATAGTCAAATCAAAAGATTTATACGTCATTTAATTATTTGACTGGCATTAAAATTCGACATAGAATTTTAATATTTTCAAAGAAATCTGTCGAAACACAAACTTTTCGTAAATTGTGTCAATAATTTAAAGAACATTCTTCAATTATTCAAAAAAAGCTGTTCCATTTTATCATCCACTTTGTCTGAACAAGATTGAATATTTACCAGAAGGAACAATTAATAATCCGAAATTTATTCAATTTCATCGAATATATATTAAAAAAATATATTGAAATAAATTGTTTGATAATTTCATATCACCTTGTATAAATCATTAATACTTTTAACAGGAAATTAATTAAAATAAATGAAAATTATTTTTGCGTATTTTTCCGATGCTAGTCGGAAATAATTTTCATAAATAATTCATTTATTAACACACATAAATGCATATATGTATTATAACACTTAATTGTATAAGAGCTTATGTTCTGATTTTTTTCCTTATACAATATTAAAAAAAAATTATTCGAAATAATATTGTAATTGTGAATTTTTGTTTAAATATTATGTAATATTTGAAAAAATTTATAATTATTATATCAAAAATAAAAACAAAAAAAAAATCATATCAAATTTAATATTTATTAATAAAGAAAATCATTCTTTTTACACTATCAATGTATAACATTTAAGATTATTAAAATAATTAATTTTTTAAATTATTTTTGTATACATTTAATTATAAAACAAAAAAATTTTTTTATTCTTGAACTATAAAAAATTATATAATTTAATTCTTGTTCAAATATAATTTATGTATACTATACAATAACACATACATATGTATAATAAAATATAATATAGAAAACAAAAAAAACTAAAAACAATTTTTCGATTAAAAATATTTGATATTTTCTCTTTAAATATAAAATATTTATTTGCCAATTTATTGTTCTCTTCAGAATAAAGCATTCAAATCAAAATTAAATAACATTCACATATATATATATACTCTTATATACTTATAATTAAAATTAAAAACTTATATATAATATAAATAAAATTTATGAGATAACTGTAATACATATAATAAATTTAAAAAAAAAAATGAACAACATTAATAGCTTTAAGAAAATGAAACATAAAATACCAAAGAATTTTAAAAAATAAGAAAATTTAATTATTTAATTATATTAAATAAAATTCTATTTATCATTATACAAAAAGAAAAAACTATATAAATACTATATCTAATACTATTATATCAGATCTAAACAAAAAATACATCTTTGTATGTATAACAGTTGAACCTGGATAAGAGAATGATATTTTGTTTAATGAAATTTTTTTTCTCATAGCCCCCTTACAAGTAAAATTTGAGCATTTTTACAACGTATTACCAGTTTCGAAATAATTTTATTCTTTAAATAAAATTGCCTTTTTCTAATAGAAAATATTTATAATTATTTTATGTACAATTCCTATGAGTGTTCATGAATGTTTGGATGAGTTTATTGTGGTGCAAAAAACAAAAAATAATATTAAAGAAGCCGAATATATTTAAACACTGACTTTAATTTTATTAAGGAAAATTTTATTATACAAGCAAAAACAAAAAATTTTCGTTTCCTTAATATTTCTCTTTACCAGATTCAATTGTATAAATTTAATTCAAAAAATTTAAAATACATTACATAATTTATCGATTAATTATTATCCACGGCATTACTATTTCTATACAGTAATTTTACTATTCAAACATAATTATAATTGCGTTGTAATGTCATAATAAATATAAAACAAAACAAAAATAAAATAATCACAATAAAAAAAAAAACAATTTCTTCTTAAAGTATAAAAGTTAAACAACTTCAACTATAAAATTATTTTTAAGAGAAAATAGAGCAAAAATAACTGTTATACATTTCACTTTTACTACTTCCTATCTCTATTATCATCTGTGTATAAGTATTACTTTTCTTTGTTTATTGTATATAAAATAAAAATTAAATAGTAAAACAATAAATATAAAATTATATTAAAAAGAAAAAATACTGAAAATTTAAAATATTTAAAATTAATTATTTTTGTCAATTGTATGATTAAATGTTATTAGAATTAATAAGATTAAAATATATATAAATAAAACTGTTATACAAAATATTTATTATGTTATAATTGAAATCATATATATATATATATATATATATATATAAATATATATATATATATATATATATATATATATGTATATGATATATATATACCATATATATACCATATATATATCATATATACCATATATATATCACATATATATCATATATAACATATATATATACTATATATATATACCATATATATATCATATATAATCATATATACCATATATATATCATATATATATATATATATATATATGATATATATATGGTATTTATGATATATATATGGTATATATGATATATATGGTATATATATACCATATATACCATATATATATCATATATAATCATATATACCATATATTGTATATCATATATATATATATATATATATGATATATATATATGGTATTTATGATATATATATGGTATATATGATATATATATGGTATATATATGGTATATATATCATATATATATATATATATATATATATATATATATATATGATATATATATATATGGTATATATGATATATATATGGTATATATGATATATATATGGTATATATATGGTATATATATATATATATATGTATATATATGCATATATAGTATAATAAAATTTTATTTCAAAATTTTATCACATCTATATACAATAATTTTTCAAATTTTTGTTCTAAATTATTATCTTTTTCTTTAATTAAAAAATTAAATTGTGAATTAAAAAATTGTTCACAATCTTCAACATTTTCTTCTAATTGTAAAAAAAAAGGTTTAAATCTCATAAAGAAAACTAGAATAAAAGTAAATTAAATTTTATTTTAAAATATTTTTCTCTATATGTGTTTGAGTTAAAGCAAATAAGAGAAAATTAAGGGCAATTTCTAAAAAAATTTGATAATAGCAATTCCGTGACAAAAAAATACTGTAACAAATAATCAACAGTACTGTGATCTGTCAAAAGAATTTCATAATTCAATTATTTTCAACATTCTCCTACTACTACACTTAATTATTTCATTATATTTCGTTGTACTGTAAAATTATAACCCCCAGTGCAGTATATAAAAAAACTCAATGATTATTAGAATTAAAACTTAAAATATTTTTAAAATATAAAAAACAATTTGAGATTTTTTATTTTATTTTTGTTTTTTTTTTTTCAAAATTATTAGTATTTATTTAAAATTATTTTGTATTTAAATAATTAGTATTAAAACTTAATGTATATATGTGACAAGTAAATTATGAAGTATTGTAAAATATTAAAAATATTAAAGAGTTAAAGTTAACTTTAAATTAAAAGAGAAAAAAAATCAAGCTAATTATATAAAAATATATAAATTGCAAAATAAATATAATTATATATTGTATTTATAATAATGAAATCATAAAAAAATAGGAATTTACATTTTCTAAACTTTATATAACAAATAAAATATATTCAAAATACATGTATAATAATTCATATATATATATATATCTATTATACAAAATTTAAGTAATTAATAATTAAAATTTATTAATAATATAATTATTAAAATTTACAATTTTCAAATTTAAATTATTAAATGAAAGAGAGAAAAAAATAATATTAATTAAGCAAAAATATATATGTATATATATATGTATATTAAATGAAGAAAATTAAATTCGTTCATATTTCTATGTTTTAATTATAAATTAAATTCAATATCTTTATAAATTTAAGTATAATAAATAATTCATTGATTTTAGAAATAAAATTTAAAAAATAGATAATAATTATACAAAAAAAAAAATATATAAAAACTAAAAACAAGTGTTTTAAATTAATTTTTCAATGTCTCTTTAATTGTTATATATTTAATATAACTGCTATACTATTATTGTACTATTACTGTACTATTACTGTTAATAAAACAAACAAAAAATTATATAAAGAACGCGTAACAACACAAAAACTTTTATTTTATTAAAATTATATTTTCAAAATAAAATTCAATAAATATTAACTGTTAAAAAAAAAATACAAAAATTAAATTAAATGTTTTATCAAATTCATAAATAATTGTTATAATCGTAAATATATATATAAATATTGTAAGAAAAGAACAAAAAATTAAAAAAAGATCAAATGTATTATATAAAACATATTAAAAAAAAAAAAACATTAACATAAATCCACGGTAAAATTTAACAAAAAAAAAAAATAATGAAAAAGTCAAAAATCTTATATAACATTCTTATTTAATAATTTATAAAAATAAATAATTATGTATTTACATATATGTATATAATATAGAAACAATAAAAGTATATTTTATATTATTAAATATATAAATAAAAATCTTATGTATAAATCAGCAGAAAAAACTGGTTTATTTTAGTTTCGTTTGCAGGAATATTAAAAATAATTCATAAAGCACCCTGTGTAAAATTCCTTACAGTATACATACTACACACTACAGTTTTTTTTATCATGCCCCGTTTGCAAAGCAATTATATGAGTAAATATTATCATTATATATGAAGTTTAAGCATATTGAGCTAGTATCACTCCACTGTAGTCGACTGCACAGACAATCAAATAAAATTATGAAATTTTAAAAATTATTTTTAAAAAATTTTCTCTTTTCTGTTCTACAAAGTAAAACTCTATTAATGCTGCACTCTTTATTGCTCCTCTATCGCAATATAAAAGGTTAATAAGAGCTTAAGTATAAAATTCGAATTTAATTTTAAAATATCCGAACACTTCTTCACTTTAAACACTGTTAAGACATTGTTACCTACAAACTTAAAAGAACAGAAGAGAAAATAACCAAAATAAATTTATAAACAAGAAGTATGTACATATGTTGGGGAAGAAATGCCAACGTGTAAATGTTTTACAGCAAAAATTTGTATTTTTATACGTCATGTCTTAGTATATGTACCATCTTTGTTTGTGTTTTATAAAAAATATATTTTTGTGAACATTCCCATTTGAACGAAATAAATATTTTAATATTATTTTGTACATTACCCGTCAGAAGTTATCCGTTATTTGTAAATATTATTAACGGAAATTATTTGTCATATTCAAATATTATTCATGTAAAAACACGTTATTTTCAAAAATTATAAAAAAGCTTCTACATTTTGAAAGCTTTCTATATTATACCATTTTTATATATTGTAAATTCACAATGATTTAAAGAAAAATTTTCAATAAAATTTATTCACAATAAATTGCCGAAATGTTTACATTTACTTGTTGCCTTCGTATACCAATAAACAATTTGTCAGTAATATATATTGCAGATCTGATACAAAATGACAGCTACCATTTTACTTTGAAGAGTTGAGAAAATTAATAAAATACATTCTAGCAAAAAATACATTGAAATATCAAATTTGTAAATGAATGTGTAATGTAAATATTCTTGACAAAACTAAAATTATTTCGGGATTCATACTTTATTTATCTATTATTTAAATAACTTGTTGAAGCATTATTTAATATTTTAATAAGTTTTTATCCCAACTTTCAAATCCAATTTTTTTATGTCCTGAAAAAATTGTCCTGAATCAAAAACCGAAGTTTGAACAGTGTTTTATATCGGCTTTTACAAAAACTTAAATAAAGTCCAGAAAATAACTTTTTAGTTGGCAGATAAGATACAATGTTCAAATACGGTAAGGAACAAAAACTTCTGATAATAAATACAAATAAAATAATTTCGCTTAAAAGTTCTCATCTTATTTTATTCTTTCCTTTAAATAATCAATACTTATGAATAATTTTAAAACATTTAAGTAATAACAAATAAAAAGAAAAAATAATAAAATATTTTTACATTTATAATTATTATCACAAATAATTTATAAATAACACAAAAAAAAACAACAAATAAAACAAAATACTTATTTACAATTTTCCATTATAAAAGCAATTCTTTCCCAATTTGTGAACAATATTTTTTTACCAACACTTCACAACCTTGTTAATAAATAGAACAACGGCATCACTAATTATTCTTTCAACTTTATATGTGTGAATTTGTTTACAAAATAAATTTTTGTATGTGTTTGTTTATTGTCATCATATATTTCTTTCTTTCATTTCTTTGTTTTTAATTCTATCTCTCTCATACTTTGTTTTACTTGATACAATAATAATGTATATACTTTACAAAAGAATAAAATATTCACAATTGTTTATACATATTTGATATTACACAAACAAACAGTTGACTTGAATTCACATAGAGAACAAAGGAAAATACGCAATTTATTCGAAATCTTGCATGTAATATTTTATATATTATATTATATATATATATACATACACATCCATTTACTCATAAATATGAACAATATATTTATATATATTTTAAATATTTTCTTTCTCAAAAAAATCTTAGCTGAAGCTTGAAAAACTTGAAAGAATAATAACAAAACAAAATAAAATTGTATATATATTATATACTTATATATAAAACATACACATTCACAATTTTCCTCATTTTTATATAAAATTTTAAATTCTATAAGCATTCACCAGATGGAAATGCTATACAAAAAAAATAAACTACGTTTAATTGACGTCTAGCGTTATTCTATTACGGTTGTAAAAATAAAATTTATTTGTTATTCGCACTTCGCAAATCGCATTGTTTAAAAGTTTTTTTGAAAAAAAAAAATAAAAGTAAATTGAAAAATTTTTTTAAGTGAATTTTACAAAATCACTAAAAATAGAATCAATTAAATTCAGAAATGTTTTATTAAAAAAAAAAAACAAAATTTTTCCCAATTTATTGCATTTAAATATACAGAATTTCTGAATTAGCGTTTAGTTTGGTGATTTTGTCTCTCAACTCAATCAATTGTACAAAAACATTTAAGAAAGAACGTAAAAATAAAAACGCATATTCTAAAGTCATAAAACATCGATTTAAGAATTTTTTTTTTAAAAAACGAAACAATTTATTACTCAACAATATAAAAAAATTATTAAAGTGAGAATTTTAAGAAAAACAAAAAATTAGAAGTGATTAAAACCAAAAAAAATCAATTTTGAAGTTTTCATAACTTTTTTTTTCTGTAAAGGTTGCATTTAATTGCAATTAAAAGTCTAGTGACGTTGAAGCAGTTTATTTTTTTTTATTTACACTTTACATATAGATAGTTAATTTTTATATACTATACAAAGCTACTACATACACCTTTGAGTATTTTATTACATCGAAAACCACGTACTTATATATACTTACATATATACATACATAAGTATACCTTTTGAAGCGAAGCTCATATTATTGTATATGTGGTGTTTTTACAAAAAGTAAAGTGGAAAAAAAAACGTGCATACGTGACACAAAAATAAAAAAAAAAATATTCAATTTTTGTTTTTGTTTTGAAAAATTGCGACTGAAAATCTTGTTCTTGTTGTTGAATTGTTTGTTTCTTTAACACACGGAAAATCACAATTGAATATTTTAAAAGTGCTAAGATTTGCGGTACAGAATTTTCAATTATTACTCTTAAGAACAACAAACTGGCATATTTCATTTGAAAATAACGTCAAAAAATTTAAAAAATTTTCAAGAAAAAAAATTAATTTTGGAGCGAAAAAAGATTTTTTTTAAAAAAAAAAAACCTGTTTTATCTACTATATACATACATAAGTACACAAATACGTACACGGTTATCAAAATATAATTTCCGCAAAAATTAAAATCATAACCAACTTATATTTTGTTTTGTTTTTAGAATTTGAATAAAAATCCAAGAGAACCATTTGATTTTTGATACGTAAAAAATTTTTAAAATTAAAAAAGAAGAACGCTAGAGAAGGAGGAAATACTGAAAAAAACAAAGCAAAGCAAACAAATAACAAACATTTTCCATTTAAATTTTGAAAAGAACGCAAAAAAAAAAAATAAAAAACAAAAATATTTTATTTATAAAAATAAAAGCGCGTAAATTTTTTGTCGCTTGCACTTTTTATTTTTATTATTCAAAAAAATAACAAGGCCAAAAAAACGTAATTTTTATAAATAAATAAAATAAACATCACACATTCTTAAAAGGAAGATAAAAGATTACACGAATAAGAATACGAAAATATAAATAATAATTTATTTTATTAGATATTCACTTATTGTGTGGCTGACCGCAAAATTATTAAAAACAAATTCTCACAGTAAAAAAAAAAATTTAAAAAGGAAACTAAGAAAAATAAGCAAATATGACAAGCACACCACCAAAAGAGGATCTAATGGGAGGTTAGTATTGTTTGATTATATATAGAATTACATAAGTACATACATATTCAGTTATTTTAATTGAAATTAATTTATATTCTAGATTTTCATAAAAAAAATTACAAAAAAATTTTATATTAAATGAAAACAATTAAGACTAAGAGGAAAATTGAATAATTTCCTAATAACCTTTACAAAACTGTTGTTACACTTAAATTCCCATCAAAACCTAGTTAATCCCAACCCAAAAATCCACTCACATCATTCTAAGAATGCATCATTTGAAATTGCCAAGTGTGTTGATGATTTTAAATTAAAATTTCTCAGGGAATCTCAGGAAATATAGATGAATATCATAAAATTTATATTTAGCTTGTGAACAATATCTACTACAAGCATTGCAAGACGCGTTTAATAGTTATTTAATACAATATGTAATAAATAAATATTTCATTTCTAAGATTTAAAGTTGTTTAGAAATAAATATTTCATTTCTAACAATTCCAAATCTTTTTGGAATATACATTTTGCCCGATCTCAATTGATTTTTGACTTTTTGTCGAGAAATTTTAAACAAATTATTACAAAGACAATGGATGCTTTGTATGTACAAATATATATATATAAATGACTAGCAGTTATGTCCGGACTTTTGTCATACAGAATGTTAATTAAAAGCTTATATTTTTAGATTAAGTAACAAATTTTTGTATTGAATAAATTTAGGCACGTAATCTTAGTTATTCAAAAAAAATTCTTTACAAAACAAAACATTATTTTTGAATACTTTCTATAACACAAAACTTCTTAAGTTATAAACAAAAAAAAAAAACCTACCTTAATTGTAAATTTTTATTTCTAAAACAATTTATCACTTGGCTTGTCTAAAATTTATCACAATTTGTTTTCATTATTCTTGTGTTAAGATTAATCTTTTCATAACAAAGTAAGGTGGGTACATGGGCACTTAATGGCACTTAATGTACTTAAGAATATACTTATGTAGGTATACAAAAAACAATTTGGTACAAATATTATGAATGCTTTTGTACTTATAAATTAAAAATCAAATAAAATATCTGGCAATGACAATGATCTCTTATATTGCGATGACTTTGGAACAAAGAATTAAGTATTGTTAGCAATCACTTTTAAACTTAATGTTAAAATAACGTACTGTAGATGGAGGAGAAAGAAAAGATAGAGAAAAAGAATCAGAAATAAGTGTAAATAAAATAAAAAAAAAATGATTCATTTCAGATTTTGTTTTCTGAATTTCTTTTTACTCATTTATTATTTTTTATAATATTGACTAGGTATATTTAAATAAGTATATTATATAAGATTGGTATATATAATCTTATGGTATACCATAATAATAATAGTTATATTTGTTTTTGTTAAATATTTTTTTTTTTCAAATGAGTAAAAAAACCAATACTTATATCTACTTACTCATTTAATAATAACAATTTTGCAATAAATAAAAAACAAGATTGGTAAATAAAAATTATATTCCGTGAAATAAAAAGTAGAAGTCAATGTCACATCACCTGTTCTTAATATTTTTTTCTTTTTAATGTTGTTAAACAAACTAAGTAATTTTTAATGGTAAATTTATAATTAAAATCTGATTGTATATACAAACTGATTTGAATGTAGAAGTAGAATATTAAAATAAAAATTCCTACGCACCTATTTTATTGGACAAGATTTTAGTAAAGGCATGCTTATACATTAAATATTTTTGTATTTAAAATTAATTTTAATTTAAGCTGATTGAATATTCTAGTATTTAATATGTACATACTTCTTTTTTTAAAAGTTTTACATTAAAAATACGCAAGAAATCATAGGTTTGATAATTTTTTAATCTCTAACGTGAAATATTTTCAATTTCAAACTTGCATTGTATTAAACAAAACGAAATTCACTTAAATATTCAATACCTATTAAATAATAATGCAATTTATGCAAATATATTATGAAATTTTTTGTATTAATATTTTACAAAGTTTAAAATAATAATTTTAATTTATTCAAATATTCATTGTTTTTTGTAGAATTTTAAATATGTACCTACTAAGTCAGTATTTACTTAATTTGTTTCGCTTATTTAAAATTCTTAGCGTGCAAAAAAAAAATTAAAATAAATTATTGCAAAATTTTATTGCTGTAGTTTACTAATATAGTTAAAATTTAAATTTATTTACGTGTTATCACCAAAACACCTTCAAATAAAAATTACTTACTTACTGGTTATAGCTATTTGTAAAATCATACGATATTATTCGCTATGCATTTTAATTATTATGAATTTAGAATATCTTCTTAATAATAATTAACTAAAATATAAAATTATTTCCAGCCAATAGGTAGGTACATATATCTACTTACTTAATTTTAAAACCACATAAGTAAAACCAACATAGTTATCGCCGAATTGCAATATTTTTTTCAATTATAAGTGTACTACTATTCGTCTTCTTCTTTAAATTAATTGAAATATAATAATTACACTTACTTATTAATCAAATTTTCATTATGCTTTCACGTTATTCAGTTTTTCTAACTATTGTGAAAACACGTTTTCTGACCATATAAAATCACGCGATTTCACATTTAAATATTTTATGTACATTTATAGAATTCATAAATAATAAAATAAATTAAATATAAACTTTTAAATAAAATATTTAAATGAAATTTTATTGAATAAGCAAAAAACAAAAAAAAAAAATATAATTAAATTTAATTGCAGTTTTTTTTTTTATTTACTCTTAAATTTAATAAATAAACGAATTGAAATTGTAATAAAAATAAGTACTTAGCATAAATAACAAAATTAAATGCAATTAAAAGAAAAAATTAAATTTATTAGCACATCTCCAGTAATTTAATTAAAATTCAGATTTAAAATGAAGATTTTAATGTTCAAAATTATTGTGTCTATCAGTGTCCTTGTAAAAATTATTTATTAGGTCTTGTGTGCAAACACTGTACATTCAGAAAAAACATGAAAAACTTAGAATAAATCTAAATTGAAAACCTTAAATTCGAAATAGAATATGAAATTCATTAATTATTAATAGTCAATACTTATTTAGTAGCACGAACATTAATAAACCCTTCAGCGCAAAAAAAAAATATTCATTTTTACCACGTTTACATAAAAATTTATAAAATTTAATGAACTTTTACCGGTTATTGACCATGTCTCTCAAAAATAATATTTATAAAACCTGAATAGTTTTTAGTTATCTCTAAACCCTAATACACGAAAAAATTTTAACCCTTATATAACAATTCTAAACAATAAAGTACTTACTTCATTTTTATTTCTATACTTAAAATTACTGAATTAATTTTACCCATAGCGGGAATTGGAGGGTTAATTTTTAATTCTTTTGTTACCCAAATATATAATCTAATTACACCCCATGAATAATTCAATAATAATTTGCAGATATTAAAAATACATAGAAAAAGAAAATTCAAGTCCCCTGTAAAGTTTAATTAAACATTGATATGCAATTAATTGTTTTTGGAAAGGTTACGACATCTTTATATTCTTTAAATCAAAATCATCTACATTTTTACATAAGTAAATACATACATTACTTTTTTCATTTTATATAAAAAACTTTTATGATAATTTTGTCTGGATGTCCACTGACCCCATAAATACTTTAATAATATTGATTAAACTTTTTATACTTGGTTACAGATGTTCACTTATACTTACATACATATACAGTACATACTATATTTTATGTGAGTACATAAACATGATATTAAAGATGTAAAAAAATTTTGACAATAAAATGTTAATTTAAAAGAAGAAAGAAAAGCGTAAAATGAGAATTGGGTTTTCTTATACGCTCGTTACGTCGTTTATTTTTAATAAAATAAAAGCTTTTTTTTTTATTGTTTTGATTTGAAATTTTCACCCTGTTGAGTTTTATGACCCCGAATTTTTTTCAGAAAAAAAAATTATATTATATTCTTTTTGTTTATAAATGTTCTATTTATAAAATTGCAAAATCTTAAAAAAATATTATTTGAATGAATGAAGACAAAACATAAAATTTTAAAGAACAAAAAATAAAAGAAATAGAAAAAGTAATGAAACCCTACAACAACAATCCGACGATATCGCTACTAGACATAATAAAATATTTAAATTAGAATACTTAATCAAAAAGAAATTTGATATATTTAGTACATGTAGGACGGCGGGGAAAGAGGAACGATGGGAATAGGAAATATTATATTAAAGGGGAGGAAATTATTGAAATTGATGAAAAATAGTTCAGAATTTAAAATATTTGAAATTTGTTACAAAATAGCTATTTATTTTCATTTACATATGTATGTACCTATGTACATGGTACATACAAATTTATTTTTGTCAAGTGCTCGCATTTTATTTTTATAATAAAATCGTATTAGTAACATGACAATTTTATTACAAAAATATTTATTCAGCTCTTACAATATTAATGCATGTTCTCAATACTTACACAGTATTGTAGATACTTACATATGTATACGTTTAACACAATACAAAAATATATGTGTATGTCAGCATTTTTTCAATTTATAAAATTAATTTTAATGTTATCATAATCACGTACCTGGTTTCAATCAGATTTCAACAAAATAATCACAAAGAACATGCTATTGTGTAAAATACACTTATTCAATCGTGTATTACCTACTATCTTTACTTGAATTTCCTATAAAGGAAGAGGAGGGGGAGTGAATATCAATTTCAATCAAAATATTTAGGTAGCTCAAAATATTCAATTGGTTATTAAAATATTAATGATTGACCTGGAGGAAGTTAACAATGTACGATAAAAATGTTTTTAAATTGTTTTATAACAAATTCTCACGGTTTGTTCTCAAAATTGTAAGCTGATGGGAATCAGAAAATAAAAATCAAAAGCTTATTATTATGGAATTGAGTATTTTTTTCCGGATAATTTTTTTTTTCAATTACTAGAAAACAGTAGAATAGATTGGACAGCAGATTGATTCGTTAAAATTTTCATAATTTGTGTAAATGCTGAAATACTCCGGCACGCAAAATCTTTAAACTTATACCTAGATATGTGATGTGTTTATAGTTAAATCTGGTTAAATATTTAACCTGAAATTATGGAGATTTTTTTTTAAATTTTAATTATGCTCAAATTTAATAAACGAAGCACCCCTTCCCTAGTGATTTATGATACTTCATTTCTATATTTATCGTAAAATCAAAATAAATTACGTTATTATTTTAAAGCATTTATTTCTTTTCTATTTGAACGATTAATTCCAATGATTCAGAAAATTTTCCAAATTCACAAATAATTTACAAACATGCATGTATAATCCTATATATATATACATACATACCTGCATATAAATATAATCAAAACGTTCTTGAGTAGTCCCCCTTCCCTTCATTTATATAGCGTCAAAATTTATTAATGTCAACAAATCCTGAATATAAATTAAATACCTACATGATTTCAAATAAAAATTATTGACACGTAAAAAAAAATTATTTTTAGCGAAATAGTGAAAAATAGCTTAAAAAAAATTACGTGTTTTTGTTTTTCTAAGATGAAATTATCATAAAAATAAATAAATACTTTGTAGCAGCTTCTTATTAATGAAAAAAATTACCAACAAAAAATTCTTGTGAAATCTTAATAATTATATTTTATACGTTTTATGTCATGAAAATTGAAAATTATAGAAAAAAATACAGGCAGACACAGAAGTTAAACAGAAAGTAATTAAGATAATTTCAGTTTTTATAAGTATTTGTTTAGTATTTATGATGATAAACTCATAACTGTAGTAATTATAACAGTAACAAGAGATTAAACAAAAATAAATCTCAATTTTTCAAATAATTTTGAAATTGCTATCAAATTGTTTTAAATTGTACTTAAGTAATTGTTATAAAAATAATATTGTTACCAAATTTTTTAACCGTTCCAGTTCAGCACTAACTTAACTATACCAATTACTGTCACTAATAGAAATAATTATCATTGCCATAGTTTTTAAACCCATGATAGTGTTTTAATTATGAATTCAAAATAGACTAAAGTGTTATACCCTTAGTTTTCAATATTATCATAATACTTACACAAATGAAGCAATAATTACTGTCAACGTCAACAAATTTAATTTTCTAAAAATCTGAAAATTTAGTATGCATTTATTTGTATATATAAAGTATTATACACATTAGGTATTCTAAATAACTGTAATCAAATAATGAATGCACATCACACACTAATATAAATTAAGTAATGACAGTAATTTTACATCAGTTTTCATGTTAAAAGTCACGTACCCCTTATATTACTATAAAAATTCTATAATTTATTTGTGCCATCTATAATTTAATAATTATATGGTTACATTTTGTTCATACTCAAATATAATTGTATAAAACCATATAAATTGTATACCATATAACAAAATAAAATTTTATTATAATATTGCAGATCAATGCATTAGACAATTATTGTCAAAATAACATTATTAAACGTTAACAATCTAAAATTTAGTGATAGAAATTAAGTAGTTATTTTTAGTTTGTTGATAATTTGGTTTTCTGACAAATCGCTTTATAATTTTTATAACAGAAATAGAAAGTCATTTTTCTGTCGAACTTCCTCTCATTGATAGTAACATTTTTTTAATACAATAAAGGAAACGACAAAGAATTTTGCATGAAACACAAATTATAAAAATCAACTCAAGTTTCAAAAATAGAAATTAAGTATTTGACAGATTCCAGTTCAAATTCAATTAATCATTAACGCTGCCTTCAATATACTCAATCACCTTTAAATAATAAAAGAGAAAATGTTGATTTAATTTTAGCGCGGACGCCCTGCAATCTATTATTCAAATCTCTTTTAGTCTATTGAACTCAATAAATAAAAAACTTGAGACAAATTTTGAGACAACATTTTGTATTAAGAAGCTTTCAACGAATTATTATCATTCCAATCCAATTATTGTAAGAAAGGATCCCTATTTTAACTTAATAAACTAAAAATTTACATACAAATATGAAGATTATTTGACTATAATTTGTTTATATGTAGGTGTAGAGTATGCATTATAAATTTAATATTAAATACAAAGAAAACACCGTTAGCTTTGACAGCACATTTTAAATGATAAAAACGTCACAAAAGAAAATATTTAATAAATATCAAAGAAAAAATAGTCTTTTAAATTGCCGCAGGAGTGTAAATGCAAAAAAAAAAGAAAAAGCAATTAGCCTTGGGCACGGATAAAATGGTAGATAAAAAGGAAAAAAAATTTCTTTTAATAAAATGGAAAAGAGAAATAAA
The DNA here is from genome assembly GCF_029603195.1 of Condylostylus longicornis. Taxonomy (NCBI): domain Eukaryota; kingdom Metazoa; phylum Arthropoda; class Insecta; order Diptera; family Dolichopodidae; genus Condylostylus; species Condylostylus longicornis. Next base: position 8,311,619 of record NW_026577982.1, read on the forward strand.
AATGTTAAAATAACTGCTGTGGCAGTACAGTGCGCTTTCTCTTCATAAATGCATACACCTACGAACATACATATGTTTACGTATACTTATGTACATAAAATTGTTATTCATGTAGCTTGTTTAAAGACGGAAAATTTTAAAGAAATTTTTTCATTTTAAAGTTTTTCATAAAAAAAATTTTTGTCAATATTATTTGTTTGGCTACACATTTTCAAAAACATTGGAAAAAGATGTGCTTATTAGTCCAACTCTGCTTTTCCGTCGGAACTACTTTTTTACTTCTGTACATTTTAATATAGAAAGGTGAAATTGCTCTAAAAGAATTAAACTTTTACCCATCTCTCCTCTTCTAAATATTATACAGACACTCTTTACCGTCTAAGTCATTGTGTCTCAACCAGTTTCCCTTTTTAATTTCGTAAATTATAAAATAGGATATAAAATGTGTGTGTATCATCAAATTGAATTCCAATTTGTTACCATTTAGTTATCTGCCTCAAAATTTCTTATACGGAATATATTCTACTGTGTATTTGAGTACTCTTGTTCCTGTGCCGGGTTTCACTAAGCTAAAATCCCCTTTTTATATTATTTTTCAAAAAATTATTTTAAATTATTGAAAAAAAATTTTGGTCATCGAACCCCACGAATTTGTATTTATTCAAGTATTTATTTTCTTAATTTTTTTTTATTCTTCAAAATTTATAATTAGAACGGCAAATAAATTTTTAATAATTATATTAGTACAATTTTCTTCTTTTCCAAATTTTATAGAATTCTAATTCATTTCTTCTTCCCTGTCCTTCTAAACTTTTAATAAAAATAGTATGTGTAAATAATTTTGATCGCAATTTGAGAAAAAAAAAATCAGCGCATGCATAAGTAACTTATACATGTGCATATTTACATATTAACGGTACGTAATTTACACACACACTTACATATTTATGTGTTGTATGTACAAAGTATATTTTATTTATGAATATGAAATTTAGATTTATGCGCAATTCTATTCATGCCTTTAAAAATAAAATAAACAAATACGTATGTATGTATATATGTACATATGCATATGTATAAATAAATATTTGTGATTTTTTTTTATTAATTTACACTTGTTAACCTTGAAAATATGCATTTAAATTAAATAATTTTAATAATTTATTTTAATTAAAAACAAAATTAAATATTTATGTATGTATGTATGTGCATATATGTGTGTAGTTATTGTTAGTGAGTGAGTGAGAGTTTTGTTGTAACGCACTTAAATATCGTTCGATTTTTTATCGGATGTTAAATTTATATTGAGTGGGTAAGAGTTGCCTAATTTATTTAAATTTTTTTTTAATTTATTGAATTTTTTTTTTAAATTATTGACATTTTTTCGATAAGACAAATGTCGATAAAAAATTTATGTAAGTATGTATAAGGAAGTCATAAAAAATAAATTATGCAAATGTTTGATATTTGACAGAAATAAAAAATATACTTAAACAGTAAAATCTCTCTTAATATAAAACCGAACCAAAGCGTTTGGCGGCAAAGGTGGATGATTTCCGTAGTTAACACTAAACAACTGCGGAACGACAAAATCAAATGTTCTGGATTTTGCATGTACAGAATCAGATGATGTCAAAAAAAAATGCCAATCTTAATTGTTAAATTCGTGGCAGTAATTTCGCTTCATTTTGGGCAATCTCATTTATATGTCCATTCTATACGACTTCTATACGACATTTTGCCATGGAAAATCGTACTTGTTTCCATTTTTTGTGACATATTGAAAAATAAATTATTAAAATCAGATTATTTTTGGAATAGATTAAATTTACTTATGTATAGCTACAATAAGTTAAAAATGGCTGCGGTGGCTTGGGGGGATGCTCCTGTCCCACTCGATTCCCTTAGAATCTACTTATCTAAGAAACCATAACAATTCATTCTATATATGTATGTATTTCATTTTCAACAATTTTGCAAGCATTCTACTGTAAGTCTAACTACGTATATGGTAAAACTCTTGTGTTATAAGTAAAGCAATATTTAATGAATTTATTTGCTATCATTTTAATTTTCAAACATCGCATGAGTAAATACGTTCCGGAATGAATTACATTCATGCACCTACTTACATACTTCTATATTGAAAGAATTTTAAAAAAATATACATATTAATATTTTAATTTTTTTTTTTGTATTAATGCCAATTGGAATCACAATTCAAATATATATTTAGTACGACTGACAGTAAGAAAAACAGAAAATAAAAACTATTCATATTGTTCCGTAACGTAAATCAGAAAAATTTTTTTGAAAATTTGTTAATTTATGAATTGGTAAGTAGTTATTACTCAAAATAATGTGGTTATCGTCTGCTGATCACTTATGTTGACGGCGCATATATGTATATACATATGATATTATTTACGCTTCAATTAATTGTGATCTTTGTTTTTATATTAGGTATACCTATTTATAAATTGAAACAAAATATATAAAATTTGTCATTGGAACAAGTAATATGAAACAGCGGCTATAATTGTCATTATAACTATTAACAGTGACAGAAAATTTGATTTGAATTTTTTTGCGTAAAACTGGTGTTAACGAACGTATTATGAATTAACAGAAAATTACCATTCCAGAGGGAAAAATCCTCTAAAATCCACAAATTTTTAATTGTAATTGAAAAAATTGTAGAAGTATTTGACTATTAGTCCAGGCAAGAAGCGGAAGTGAATAAACTTTTGATTTTGTAAAAAACTGTGACAGGCTATAACCAGAAACGACTGCTTGTATTTAGAAAATATTTTCAAATTATTTTCTATGTTTGAAAGAGAGTTTTGCCCTTATTCTCTCGGTAATTTGCTATTATTTAATTTCTAAAGAAAACGTTAATATTTTAATTATAATGTTTTACTATAAATGATACCAATTCAATAGCTTGCTTAGCGTTTCCACTTTTATACTCAAGCCATTCATATTAAATTAAATGCTTTATTTATTTGCTGTTACTTGATAATAATTTATATTTCATAGTATCCTAAATAAATAAATTTAAAGAATTTAAATAAATTAAGGCAGTAAAAATAAAAAATTTATTGTAAAAGATCACAAACAGACAGCGTCTGACAGCGTTCTTTTTTAATTCTTTTTTTCACTTAGCGCATTAAAAATGCGTTTCAGATTTTTTTAGAAAATTTTATTTCTATTTATATTATAAATGGGCTAAAACTGAATACATACATTAAGTTATTGTCAACAATAATGGGTCATGAATAAATTCAAAATAAAATTTTTATTTAAAATTTAATTTCTTAATTCCAATTTCAATTGAATGATTCTTTTGTTCATTCACAATATTTAAAGAACAAAGAATGTACTTATTTGCCATTCTTTATATTGTTGTAAATTTTTTGCTTTAGAATAGCAAAATATTAAATATTTAATTATTATTATTATTATTTATACTTCTCTTTATTAAATTAAGAAAATAAAATCAAAAGCCTAAAAATAGATTTTAAAAAAGTATAATTTTTAAAAGATTTTATTTATACCTTATTCTTAATTCATTTGTAACGATTTTGGAACTTGTATAATCTTTATTTACTAAATTATTTAATTTTATGACTTAAATCAATTTACAGTAGATTGCCAATATTTTGTATATAAGTTGAGTTTATAAAAATTTGATTATAAATTTAATCATTCTTAAAAATGCAAAACTTATTAAGTATGTTTAATCTCATGAATTGACAAAATGAAGTTTAATAAAATGTAAAAGCTAAAATACTTTAATTTATTTGAAAATTTTATGTCAATTTAAATGTCATTTTTGAAATTTGAATTCTTGTCAATTTTTGCATTTGGTATACCATTCCTATTGTGAATTTCGATTACTTTAATCTCTACAATTATCTACTTCTCACCTATTTCTCTCAATATTATTTTACAATGTTCCATAAAAATTCAAGATAAAAATTTAGAGATTGCACTGTTGAAGATTTTTATTTAATTCTTGTCATTGCCTTCCTCTTTATTATTGTTAAAAGAAAGCAAAGTGGTCTTTAGAAACCAAAAAAATTACACAAATAATAAATTTAGTTAATTAATTTCGTAAATATTCAAAGAAAAAATATTATTTAATGCGCAAAAAATTTAAAAAGTCAATTTTTAATAAACAAATAAAAATGCTAATGAACTTTACTATAAAAAATTTTTTATTTCCTTCTTAATTTTTTTTATTGAATTTTCTTATTTTTAAATTCATTTAAATTGCTCCAATTATAGAATCGGAAATTTTATTATTTAATTAAAAATTGACCAGTTTTTTTAAGAGCATAAAAAATTCAATTTGTCTCAATATAACCAATACTTATGGTAACACTATAATAAATAACTATTTTAGTCTTGTGGGTGCTTGTAAAGATTAAAGCAAACAAAATCAATAAATAAATTTAATCCTATGTTAAATAGTTTGTTTATTCTTAAATAAATTGGATTAATTTTTTTTTGAAGATAATTAAAATATTCAAATATGTTGTAATCGAAAAATTTATTTGTAATTGCATGTTTTTTGTTCAAACATGCCTTGCTCGTATCGAAAATTTATGTATTTTTCGTGAAACCCTACATTAAAAGCGGTTCTTTTTGTAAAAAAATTCTAAAAATAATTTAAATAAAAAGAATTAAAGCAATTTTTCGTTCATTTGAAAAAAATTTAGTTAATTCTATTAACCAGTAATTAGTGTTACCGTTATGAAAATTTTAGTAAAATGAAGAAATGCGAAATTTCTTCAAAGAAACAATGTCAGAAATTTAGTTGTAAATTATTTTGAGTAGTGTCCGAAACGAAGAAAAAAATTGTTTCTAGAAAATATTTCTAGAATTTAAATTTTAATAGACAGGGTCAAATCACGATTTTTTATTAGTGTCAACTTTTGTCAAATATTTTCGAATATTAGTTTCTTAACATATTCGATGTTTAGTTCTTTGGTGAAATATTTATAGATTTAATTAATGTTAATTACTAGATCACTAGATTTAACGCTTTTAAGCAGAAAAAAACAGTAAAATTTAATAAAAACGGTAAGATTTAAAATAAAAAAATAAATTTCAACATAAAGATATTAAAGAAATTGTAAACAAATTTGTAAATATATGTGGTATATGTATGTTATAGAAATACTTGTAGTATTTACAATATTATTATTGTGTACAAACAATTTAAGAAGGTCAATTCTCCTTATATGAATTTCCAGTCAAATATTTAATCATTCTTATAAAGGCTTGAGTAAGTAATTTGTAATACGATATTGGGAAAATAGCACAAAAATACGAATTACATAATAAAATTTATCTATATCGTAAATATAAAATTTAATTGCCTTATTTTATCTTTAGTATATTTTCGTTTTGTAAATAAAACATAAGTAAAAATTCAATACAATAAAATGAAGTTCCGGCGTAAATAATATTATTAATGGATTGTACAAGTATACGTATACAAATACGTTGTGTGTAAATTAAATTTAGTAAAATCAATTTGTTTTTGCTTTAAAGAAATTGCATAATGCCCAAATTGAACAAAATATAAATTAAGTAATTTTTAAAAATATAAATAGGTAAAATATTATTATTGTTTAAGACAAGTTAGCAAATAGTACTTTACCTGGCAGTATTTTTGTAAAATTTCAATAATAGCGCGTTAGAATAAATGACAGCTGTTCAGCTGTCAGCTGATTTAGCAGTTTACTTCTTGAAAAATTTATAAAATTTCAAGGCCAAAGACCAAAACGATCGATAAAACTTTAAAATGGCCACTAAGAAGTAAATTCTAATTAATTGAAAATATTTTAAAATATATATTAATACAGAACTTGAAAACATAATTTTTCATTAATGAAGAATTACAAATAAGTAGTCGTAGGTATGTTTGATAGTAATACTTATATACATAGTAATAATTTAAAGCATTAAGAAAATGCAGGGTGTATTGTAGAGTAGACAAAACTTTTGTATGGAGGCAATATTGAAGAGTTTTGTATGGAGACAGAGACCAATGGTACTGTTAAAAATCTTTGTTTATCAAAATATTGTTGAAATAAAAACTGACTTACAGGATTGTGTCAATAAAAGACAACATAGTCAATAAAGAACAATTTGTATGAAAACCATTTGCGGTACTTAATTTTTCTTAACAATTTCTAAACCAAGACAGGTAAGGAAATAGCTAATATAGCAAATGAAAGCTCAATTTAAAATATTGCCAGCTATGCTAAAATTAGAGAAAGTTGCAATGTTACTTGTTGTTTCGTTTTCGAATCATATTTAACAGTACGACTATCTGACACACGGATGGTGTTATATTTAGAATTTGAAATTATTAATACTATAGCATTACACTTTGGTACGAGACATCCAGTATTTAACTTAAGGCTATGTATAGAAGCTAAACTCTGAATTATTGTAAGGTTTCTTTACAGTTTTTTCATTTATTACGTTATTTACAAATATTACAAATATAATTACATAAGCATTATCTTTTTTATATACAAGTAATTCAACTCAAATTTAAAGTATTTACATTATATGTATACAAAGTTTTTTATAATGTCAGTGTATTAAGTTTCAAAATATCAAACTTAAAATAAAAAAAATTTCAACTGACTGTATAAATTTGGTGGTGGCTCACTCAAACCTTATAATTATTGTTATAATATAATTATTTAAACTTCTGTTTTTGTTTTATTGGAATTTAATTAAATTTCAATTACCTAAGTAATTGGTATGGTCATATTAGACATGAATAAACGTTACTTCAGTTACGAGTAGAAAATAAAGAAAACTACAAATTTTCTATATCTGGTTACAATTGTACTATAAGCACTTCATTTTATTTAATTATAGCTGAAACAACAATTTTCTTGTCACTATTTTAGGTGTATGACATGTAATATTTTAGTCTTATATAATTTTCAAATACTTACCTCCTATGTATGTGTACGTACTTGTACTTTTGAAATATATATGTAAGTATATTATTGAATATGTTAAAAATAAAATTGCGATTTATTTATTGAATTTTCATTTATTTTTATTGCTGACATGATATTTTTATTTCAATTTCTTTTCATAATGAACTTTGAATTTGATGAGCCAAAATTATTAAAAATAGAACGTTAAAAATTCGATTATTGTCCTCAAAAAGTCGTCGTCGTCGTGTTTTTGTAAAATATTTAAAATTTCTCAATTTAAAATTTTCTTTATTCCATTTTTATAGTTAAAATTAAAATAATATTAAAAAATTTATTTTTATATAATGAAATTTTTAATTTTTTAATTTAAAAGCATGAGCATATGTCTTCATACAAAATTTAAAAAAATTTCAATAATTTTTTTAAAGTATGAGCCTGCTTTCATACAAAATTGTTGTGTAAGAAGAGTTGAATTCAACAGTTTCCAATGTATGAGCTTGTCCTAACACGATAATCGTAGAGTAAATTGTGCTGCTTTCATAAATTCGCAAAATTTTAATAGATCTCAATACGAGATCTGTTTGAAATTAAGTGAACTTGTATTTATATTACCAAATAGTTGAAATTATTTATCTTATTAAATTTGCTTAATAATGACAAAAATAATTTTATTTCAATGAGTCTTACACAATTGTGTGTGGAATCAAGTCACATTTTAAAAAATTCAATAATTTATTTTTGAATTATAAAGTGGAAATCTTACTTCATGCTACAAAAATTAATTTTGTATCTTGATACTCTTTATAAATTATTGATACTCGTAACTTGACCAAATTTTTTTGTTTTGAATTCATCAAATTATTCAAATTTTAAACCTGTTTATAAATAACATGTTTATTTTTTATTCTCAAATACAATGTGAAATGTTGACATCAGTTTTTTTTTTTTATGAAAAATAATAAAAATAGATTATCTATTTTTTTTCTATATAATTTATGAAAACTGTGATTATTCAATCATAATGTGAGCAAAATTATCTTGAACAAAGACACGTGTATTGTATGCCATATGTTGATCTAATTATACATATATATTTTTGTGTAGATTGTGTACTTTGTGGCCCCAATTATAAAAAACATGTACCTTAATTATTAATCAAAAATGTTTTTCAAGTTACTAGGTTACTAATTTCAATTTAATGAATAAATGAATTTTTAGGTAATTCTCTTTTAGCAGTGTGTTTAACTTTATACTACTTATACGTATAAGTGCCACTGTTTTGTCAAAAATATACGTGTAATAATTAAAATATATCATAAATTTTTTAATATTGTAACCAGGAGGCAAAACGATTGAGTAGTAGCGTGCCATTGTACATTTTTTTATAATTACAAATGAGTTTTCTTTAATAGCAAGACTATAGTGACACCGAAACAGTAGAAGTCAGTAGATGAAACCACTGAATGAAATTGACTGTTTAAAAGAAAATGTTTTGGTATTTGCCATTAAAATATGCGAATTAATTCAATTTATTTGTCCGCAATCGAACGCAACATATGTAATTTCTAAAAGAGTAATATAACAGTATTCATAAATGACATTCGATAGTATTATACTTCAATCTCTCGTATCTTACTTCAATCTCTCAATTTTGGAGTATAAATAGAAATTGCAATTTTTAATTTACTGAAACGGTGCAAACCAAACCAGGGCATAAATTGGTTTTTTAAAAATACAAATCAGTTGCTCAACAATGTTCTGGATTTAATTGTTTTTAATTTCTATTTATTTTTCTATTTAAATTTTGTATTTTTTTTAATAAAATTTACAAAAATATTTCAACTATTTCCCATATGTAGGCACTATTAATGTCGCAGTATAAGATTCTGAATATAAAATAAAAACTCAATTATTTCAAAATCTTTTATAAGCTTAATAGAATTAAAAATTTTTATTTTTTAATTTAATCTTTCATAATTCACAAGAAAACAATTTTACTTTGTTATTTAAACACGTCATTGCCATATATTATAAATTTAATTTTTTGTAATTCAAATTATTCTTTTCTCCGCAGTTCTCTTTTTACATTAAATTACTTAAGTATTTGTGCATATATATAAAAACTGGTATGTTCCGATTTAAAGCAAATAATTTAATATTTAAGAATTGTTTGTAATTCAAATTTAATATTTTCACACCATATTTATTATGTGCTCATTATATTTAATTTTATATTAAATTTTTCATTTTTATATCAAATTTCAAATGTTAATCATTTCATTGAAATGAAATTATTTTCTCATACTTATACTTAGAAAATTTTAATAACAACAGTAATAATAAAGACGCAAATTAAGCGCCCTAACTTTAGTACAAACAAATAAGTACAATATTAATTAATTAAATATATATATAAATACCCTTGATAATAAACTTTTTTTTTCCTTTCATTCTATTTTCTCTATATCTACTTCTTAAAATAACAAAAAAGCAAATTAAAATTCAAGTATTAAAATGTTGTATGTAGATTCAAATACAAAGGAAATAAAATCGCTGACTTGTTAATTTTATAATTAAAATATTATCGTTTGCCTTGAAAGAGATAAGAAATTAAATATATTCAAAGTATTTTGAAAATTAAATAAGAATAGGAAAATAAATATAGTAAATCCGCTGAACTTTAATGATACGCCGGCAAAAAAAAACTTCAAGTTGATCTATTCTAGTTTTAGTTTATTTACTTTAAGTTTAAAATTGATTATTTTTGCTCTTTTGAGAAAGATATGAACTAGCAAGAAATTTAAGCAAGAGAATATTTAGCCAAAAGAAAATTAAATAATGGTTGCTGTTATAATGTCAATGTTAAAGAAAGTGATAGTAGAAAGGGAAATTGTCAAAAAATTAATTGAAATTTTTGTTCTTCAAAACAAAAATTTTTATTTTTCAAAATTTTAAATGAATATTTTATGGATATTGTAAGCAAGGTGAAATTCATTACTGTGGTGGAATGAATTAGCAATAAATTCTTTAAAAATCAACGTATTTAGTTCCTAATTGTATAAGTATTGGGTATATGGCAACACTAGTTACGATATACATATATCAGAACGATATTTAGTTTCCTTCCGATATACGTTAGTAAATTAAATCTGGTTTTTTTCATGTATTTTAAAGTTTTTTTGATATATTTCACAAGTATCCCTAAAATTTGATGCACGATTTGTAATTCTTTGGAAACCAACATCAATCGTGGGTAAAAAATTCACCATTTTCCACCATTTATTAATGAAATTTTACAACTGAACGCTAAAAATATATAAAAAATCTTTGTATTACAATAAATTAATCAATTTTATTGCATAAATTTTAAATTTTATTTAATAAATTTTACTTATGAGCTTTTTTTTTGCGTGGGACCGGTTAATTGTGGCGCTTCTCACCTCTACCCACGCGACCTTTTGCGATTCGCGGTCTAATTCGTGCTAGTCCTTGGTATTTATTTTTTATCTCGAAAATCCAAGTTATTTAATATTTTAAAATTTTTCGTTTCCACCTTCATTTTCATAATTATTCCTTATTCACAAGAAAAGAATTTAAAAGATCTAAAAATCTATTCCACCTCTCCATTTTTTTTTAATTTCTTTTTTTTAATATTTAATGCATCAAGTGTGTTCCATTTAATTTTTATTTATTGTTTTGCTGCATTATGAAATTTTGTCAATATCATAGTAAAATGGAAAAAAAAAGAAACAGTAATTATTATTTTTTGACCTTGTTCTACTTAAAATCTTTTCATAATATGGTCACCTTTGTTGTGTTACAGATTAAAAATATTATGATGTTCTCATTCTTATATTTTGGGATTAAATGACCAATATTATATAATGAAGATATATACACGTACATATACATTCATACATTAAAATTATAATCATCAAATGATTATGTACCAATCTAACAAAAAAAAAATATTTACTCATGTATATTATTAGAGTGGGCCGATGAGTGTATAGTCCAACAAAATTTTACAAAATATTAGAATTCCTCGGGCTAATGAAACTATAATAAATAATGAATATGCCAAAATTGAGTTATAAGCTTAAGTTGTGACTGGAATTCGATCTTCCCTAATTCTTCAAAGCAATCAACATATTAATTTTATTATAAAAATTATAACAATTATAAATAACTTGTCGAATTTTTATTTATCTTAGCTGTATGCGGATTTAAATTAAACAAAAAAAACATTTTACAAATACTTACATACTTTTGTATATATTCTGGCCGTAAACAAATGAAAAAATAACCTTTCCAAAACTATAGGAGCTTTGTAATATCCGATTTTATTATAACATTATACATAATAGGTGATTCTATATAAGCTCCCCTTGAACACTCGTCTTAGGCGGCTAATTATTTAATTCAACTTTCATACGCCCTCACAAAATTAAGAGTTTTGTACTAAATACAATTAATTTACTAATAGAAATTACAAATGAAGTTAACAAAACCAATTTCTGTGATCCACCCTAATATACGCTTGAAATATATTCAGAATATAATCATTGGTGTGTAGGCATGCTATGATTTATAAATGATATCATATGTTATGTAAGTGATACTTATCTTCTTATAATTACATGACAGATAATAATAAACACGTCCATAAATACAAAAATATTTAGAATATCTAAATTAATAAGAAAATTTTGGGTATAATTACTTATTAGAAATATTATATTTTTATTGCCCATAAAAAAATTTATGACCATTTAAATGAAGAGAGAGTTATAACAGATATTCAATATTTTCTTTCTCTAAAATTTCCCGATTTAAAGCTGCCAGTTCATCGATAATTTCAAAACTTCCTGCAAAGACGACCAAATACAGAAAATAATAATAGGCTCACGATAATAGACTAATAATACACCTAAACATCCGTTCTAATAAGACTTCTGAAATTGTTCCATAATTAAGCTACTCCTTACCATTTAAAAACTTATACGGTGCACCACATTAAATCAATAATTTTATGTTATAGTTCTAGGTTTAATTTAGAATTTCTGAATTTTCATATTACTCATGAATAAAAAGTGTTCGGGTTGCCATAATTGTATTTGTTGAATTCAATTAAAAAAATTGCTAAAAAAATTCACTTACTACCTTCCATAAGCATTAAAAATTGTTTGTTTATTTTTTTTTTTGTTGAGAGTCCTCCCACATTAAATAATAACACAATGAGGGTTATTCTGATAAAAAAAATATTTTTCAATATCTTATCTCCCCTAATTGATGACCTATTTATCAGTACCTTAATATCAAAAATATTTACTAACATTATTAATTTCCTCCAAAGTGAAAGTATTGTTAAATATTTATCGAACTTTAAAAAAAAACAGCATAATGCAAAAAAAATTGTTGGAAATTTCAAAAATTTCCTTATCTTATTGTACAAATTGATAATAAATAATAATTAATTGCATTCGAGCTGTTTAAATTTTTTTGAGTTACCGATAATATTTTAATCACCCACTATATCTTAATAAAAATTATAGGTTATGAGATTGTAATTTATTTTTATTTTTTTTTTTTTAGATTCTTGGATTGAGTTATGTGCCAGTCCAACTGGTAGTCAAAGAAGTACACCACCATTAATTGGACCACAATTTAAAAGTCCAGATCGTTGTGTACCATTTTCGGCAACTGAAGAATATTTACGTTTATTACGTGAAGCACAACGTGAATCAAATCAATCATCTCAAGTATCATTAGCATCATCATCACGTCGTGATACACCACATTCTAGTCCAAAATCACCACCAAACAGTCCAAATACAGAACATTGTCCAGATGAAGAATTAAAAAATGTTTACATCAATTATTGGAATAAGGTAATTTTCAATTACTACTAGACTAAATTTAATATTACTAATATATTAAAACTCATATTTTCACTGATTTTTAAATTGTATCGAACTTTTTAGATTTCTTAATGAAAACTTTTTGTTAGTTGCAATTTTAAAATCAGGGCTACTAGAAAATATCATTTAGTTAATTACCAACCATCTTTTATTTCAATCTTTCCAATTAATTTATTAACTATTTTAAATTTTTATTATTTTTATAGGATGGAGATGCACACAAAGACACAGATTGGATTTGGGAATGGAGTAGTAGACCAGATCAACAACCACCAAAGTAAATTTTTTTTTTCTATTTCATTTTAAAATAAATGTATAATGATATTTTTCATAATTTTAGAGACTGGAAATTCGAACACCCACATGCAAATCCAAAAAGAAAACCAAGAAATTATTCAATACGTTTAGCACGTGTTGGAAAAAATTCATTATTCTCAAAAGAAGTATTGTATTCTTTACTATTGACAAATGTTTTATCATTGTTATTAGGAGCTGGTTTAGGGTATAATTTTAAAATTATATTCAAAATATATTTAATATTAATTAATAATTTTCTTTTTTCTTTTAGATTGTGGCTTAGTAGACGGGGAATTTTATTAGCTCGAGTTACTATCGACTGAGATAATAATTACATTTTAAAAAGTATATGCCCATCTTATATAATGTGCACATACATCCACTGAAGTTTTTATTGAAATATTAATACATACTACATACATATACTATTTTTATCATAAACTAATAAACATAAATAATATTATAATAATATATTATATAATTCGAAAATCACAATATTTTAAATAATTATAAAAGAAATGAAATATGTTTTTTTTTTATTATTAAAAAAATTTTTAATATTACAAAATGAAATAAATAAAAATGATAAAATTAAAAAAAAAAAATGGAATAAAAATGTTAATTTTAAATTTATGAATTGCTCCTATTTTAGCTTGTGTTGAAATAGTAGAAAATTTCAATTAGAAAAAAATCTTTTTTTAATTCAAAATAAAATAAAAAAAATTAAATTTATTATAGAAATTTTAACGGAAACAATTAAATTATAAAAGAATATTTTTATTAAATAAATAATACAAAACAAAAACAAAATTTTTAGCGAATTTTAATTATTAAAGATTGAATGATTCAGACAACCATTTGGACAACATCAAAGAATTTTAAATCAATAATCTGAATTGCTTTATTTAAAAATTAGGGCCTGCGATCTTTCACATAAATATTTTCCTATAATTATAACTAAATAATTAAAATTGAAGATGAACAAGTTGTAGATACAAGAGGGTTTGCGAGGCTTGATAATTTCATTCCAAATAACAAAAAACAATAAATTTTTGTTTTATGCACAAAAATTTTAATATTTTTCTTGCCGAAACCGATAAATTAATATTTATCGGTTCTAGGCTAGGTCAGTTTACATTTTCTCTGATTAGTATGAAAAAATTATGTATATTAAAAATAATTTCAAACAAAACAAAGAGTATATTAAATTTGGGGTTTTTTGATAATTCAGATATGCACTTAAAATGGGAACTTAGATGTCAAAAATCTTTTTTTGCATAATTACAAATCTACGAGGAACTCATCACATAATTTACTTTTTCAGATTTTTAATGTCTTACATTTTTCTATGTAATTTTTTCCAAACACATTTTATGTTTTCGTAGCGTTTAAAAAATGTTTTAGAACTTTGAACATGCCACGATTTTTGAACGTAATTCTTCTAAAGAAAAGATTTGTTGAATATGTTACATTTCAAAATTTCGTAGTTTTAATTTATCCAACGTACTTTACATTAGGATCTAAATTAAAAATTTTCGAGAATTCCCTTTCGGAACACAAATATCATTGTATTAATACGCTCTGGGACCCTTAAATAAATTTCGTTAGGTCTACATGCATTTCATTTCCAAGTCTACATGCATAGTGTCATAAAATTCCTACTCAAACATAAAATGATGAATATCCATTTATTTGTTACCTATTCCGCTCGCATACATACTTGAATTAGCAACCAATCACTCGTTCAGTTTTTTTCAAGACTGCAAAATGTAAGGAAAAACTGTTCAAAAACCAATTTATATAAAAATCAATCAAAGACGAAGTAATTTTCAATAACTTTACTTGTACACTTTTTCCTATCAATTTATTTATTTTCCTCAATCCTTTCTTTTTTATTAAGTTGATCTAATTCTTTAAATTCAAGTTTGAAATCTATTGGCTTGTCATAACCCATTATTCTAACATAATGATCTGGTTCAGTAAACTGAGATGGATCTAAGAAAAGTGATGTTTTTCCAACTTGTATTGAAGTAAACATTCCAGGTACTTCGGGAACTTTAACATCATCAACTTTAAATTTTGTCTAAAAAATATATCGAATGTTATCAAGATATGTACTTAAAATATATTAAGAAAATTTATGATTGCGTTACCTCCAATTTTTGTAAAAACAGTGAAATAGTATTCGCTGTATACTCATCTCTATTGAGATCGTAAAATAACTCCGTTACATAATTTCTTGTAATTATATGTAACAGGAAAGGTGTGACAAAAGTAAAAAATCCAGCAAAACCACATAAAAATATTGCCATACCCGTACCACCTAAAATTTTGTAATTATATTTCGGTGTTCACAAATTGTTTAATCTTCGGGCGATAACTAACCTATTTTAGTTCCTTGCTCTAATAATACGGGTTGTGCTAATAAACCAGTTAAACTTGTTGTTAATGAAAATACTTTAACAGCTTTCATCCGAGGTGTTAAACTTCCATAATATACTTTAATTTGTCGTGTTTCATTTTTTGTTGTCTGACTAGAGAATTTATTAAATCCTAGATATGAATTTATCAATATGTTTTTATGAAAATTTTGGTTATTTAAAGAACATATTTTAGGTTTCGCAGCTAAATAAGCGACCCTGAGTACGTTCATTTTGTAATAATATATTTTTTTTCTTGCAGCTTAGTTACGACATAGATGGAATAGTCTTGAGGAAATTAATTTAAAAACAAAACAACAGCTGTTCTACATGTGATATTATATTGTGAATATGACAACAATGAAACGGTCAAAAAAGCTGTCAAATGTCAAATACGTTTACATAAGTCGATTTGTCGTTTATAACTTCAGCACTATTAAAAAGTACTTTTTACAAGTGTTTTTGTTTTTAAATTAAATCACAACTTATTCACATTTTTTAGATCAATTCTCAATTTATTTCGACCACAATATTTTGTTGAATTAAAAGTTCTTAAATTAGTTTAATTTCAGTGTCACATTATTCAAAATTTTCATCTGTTTTCATTTCATTCGAATCTTAATATTGCACGAGTTTAATATCAAACTTCAATCTTTCCATCTAATAAATTTTAATATTAGAAAACTTTTTTTATTTTCAAATAAGTATTGCCACTCAATTATTTTTCGCTAGTACATATTAACTTTATAACAAATTATATGTCGGTTTTTTGCTTCAACAGTTACATAACTCAAATAATGCGATTTCTGAGTAATTTATACAAAATAAGAATTTAAAATATTTTTTTTTTGTACAAAGTTGTTGCTTGCAATAAAATATAATGTTACGACTTGCAATATTGTATAATAATGTAAATGAACATATAATGCTTGCAATAATGTTACGACGAAAAAATTGTATTAACTTTTACATTTCAATATTTGTTTTTATTAAAAATGCAAATTTTGAGTTATGTCAGTGCTGCCACACTGAATATGTTCATCTGTTTATATACTTTCCGAAATGTTTCCAATTATTATACTTAAGATTTTATTATAATTTAAATTCATTGTAATAGTTTGTAATATTAAGTAAAACTTATTTTTCATAAACATCGGGAAAATACTAAATTTTTGAACGGTAAAAATACGTAAATCTAAAATCAGTTGTTTTTCAACTTTGAACCGAAAACTTTTCTTACTTACAGCCTTCTAACGTCTACATATTTCTTTCATTTGGTTATTTATCACATTTGGTAATTTTAGCACAATTGTAATCATTCGTACCACTAAAAATATTACGCAATATATCAAAAATTACAAATCATATTTACAAGTTAGACAACCTACATTTTTCATCAAATGTCAAATTTATCGTTAAAAAAATTCTTTTTTTTTCCCCTTAAAATATTTGTTTTGATTTTTCTTTGACACTGTTTTTTTGTTATTGTAGAAATGTGAGAGTTTCTAAGAGTAGAAAAAAAAGCAATGTATTTATTTTTGTAATATTTGAGCAACAAAGAAAAGTTTTTTTTTTTTTTTTTTGAAAAGAAAAATTGAAAATGAAAAGAAAAAGAGAAAATAAAAATTGTGCAAAATTAAAAAACAACAAAACAAATTGTTTAGCTTCTCTAGCATAAAAAAAATTTTTTTGTGTGCTTGCTAAATGCTAGTTTATATTGAACAGTCGTATCGTATATCGGTAAATAATTAAATGCGAGTCTAAAAAAGTAGAAATTTTATTTTGTTTTTGCGTAATAAGAAATTATCGAGGAATTTTTATAATAATAAATTTTAATATTCGAAATTGAAAAACAAAGCAAAGAAATTTTAGAAAATTGAATGCAAATAATAAAAAAGTTTTCAATAAACATTTCACAAATTTACATTAAATAGAATAAAGAAATATAAAAAAAAAATTTGTATGTTGGTATGTAAAATATACCTACATACCTAGGAAGTGAATTTCTCATAAAAGAGGAGCAAATCAAAATATTTTATAACCTAATTTTTTAACATTTTAGATGCAGAGGTAAGAATTTATTCCTCACATACTTACAATACATCTAGATCAGCCTTTTAAATCAGTACCTATGCCTGAGAACTTTAAATTTATTCTATGGGTATTTGAATCAAGAAATGTTTTTCCTATATTTTTCTAATGAAAACCCATTCAATCTATGAAGATAATTTACAGTTACCTACACCAACAAGCCACGAATAACAAGACAAAATAATTGTTCACAGACTTTGCGCAATAAATATTAAATTTTTGTTTAAATAATCTGATCTAAATTGTGAATTTTTGCATTTTAATCAGTCAAATATGTCAGAAGAAGAATATTTTAATCACATAATAATTGTGAATGCAGGAGGTACTTGGACCTACCAATTTAATTTTCACTTGAGTTAATAAATTTATTTTTTGTTTTGTAAAGGAAAATTTCTTTCTTTTAAAATTTTGCTTTAATTATATAGGTATGCATATATGTTAGTATATATGTACATATGTATATCAAGGAATTTGCCAATTCAAATACTCTATTTAAAATTTTCAAATTGCGTTCTATTTTATACACATTTAAAAAAAATCTATTTTGTATTCTTATGTAGGTACCTGCCTACCTATACCTATTTATCTAGCTGGCTAGGTATTCATACATATAGATCCATATGTATTTATAAATAGCTATCAATTAAGTTTTGGAAATTTTTTGTTATCAAAAATTTGATGAGAAAAATAATTCTTTTGTATGTAGGTAGGTAAACTCACCAAGTTAAGTAGGAAATTGCTTACTTATTTTAACTAAAAAGATAGGTACTTATTACCTAACTACCTACATATTTATATATATTTCCAATTATTAAAAAAAATCCATTCACAGGAGTTTATTTTGAAAAATCGCAATAAAATATTGATAAAGCGAAAACGTTTACTTACCTACATCAGTTTGGTTCCTATACAAAATATTTTATATTTTTAGAATTACGCTATATTTAATATATTTTATGTTTTTATTTCATTTTTGGCATAGGCTAATTCAGAAAATTTTTTGTATATTTTAAAATATTTGACTTCTTGTATTCCGTAATTTCAACTTTAATTGAATGGGAAAATAGAAAACACAAATTAGAAAAAAAAAAATATTGCGAAGAATTTTTGAAACAGAAAAGATGAAAGAAACATTTCTAGATGTAAGTACAAAGGAAAGAAGATTTTCTTTGAATTGCATAGGAAAAACTAGTGCAAATACGTATGTACATGCATAGATAAATAAATAGATAGATAGAAATGGAGAAATAGGCGGCATTATTATTAAGCACGAAAGCAATTTATTTAAATTTTCGCAAAATATTCTACAAAATAACAAATTAGATATTGTTTTTGAATAAATATTAAAATGAATACGGTTCATTTAATTGGAATGATTAATATACTTTAAATAAAATGCACCTTCCAACCTGCAGAAGTATTCAGTATAAGAGGCCTGCTCATTTAGAGTAGAATATCTAGAGAGAGCTACAACGACTCGACTTTTGTATTCTTGCCTTAAATTGGTTTTAAATTAGAATATTAGTTTTATCTTAAAATTTTCGAATATTTGCCATTAACTGAACACGATTGCTGATTTAAATAAAATAAGAGATTATGCCTTTCTATTGTTTGTATTAAATTTATTCATGAGTTCTCATGCTCTTATTTTAACAAAACGTTAATGATAAAATCTTTGATTAAAAGAAAATCGAAAAAACATGCTGTTTTCTCAAATCCATGAAAAACATACATACATACATAAGTACCTAATAAAATATAAATATTTGTGATATTTGCGTTATTCTTTATGTCTCATCATAATCTTATTTAATAAAGGATGTAGGTTCACATTTATGTATTTTATAATAATATCTACATATGTACATAACAATTTTAATATTCTTGAAATTTGGCATAACATTTTGTTTACACACATTCTCTTTTTATTTTCAACAAGTTAAATATTAAAACGCAATATACAATGTACTAACTTACACACATTCATATATACATATGATTAAGTGAAAATATTTATGTAATCATGCTTATATACAGGGCGATTTAACATAAAAATGTATTTGTCAAAAGCTTTCAGAATTATTATGCGTAAGGCATTGAAACAATAAAAAAAAAAAAAACGAGCTTCGTCATTTCTTGTTAACTGATTTCAATTTCATTCAGAAATTTTCTGAGGAAATGAGAAAATTTTATTTTTACATATAAGATGTTTTCAAGTTTTGTTGGAAATTGCTTGTACATAAATATGTATGTATGTACATAGACACAGCACTTATGATACAATAGTATTAATAAATTTATTTAATATATTTATGAGTAGATCATATTGTCTTATGAGATAATCTTGCTTGATTCTACACCTCATCTTGATTTTTAAACTAATAGAAAGAGATGAAAGTTTGTAATAATTGAAGAGAGCTTATCGACATGTTGATTAGCGTAGAATTAAAGATTCAGTTCATTGACACTGTTTTCACCTTACTATCAAAATTTATGAATTTCCGATTTTTGTTTTTTTTCTTAAAATTTATGTTAGATTAACTTGAACTAAATTAAATTCTAAGTAGTGCCATGATTATAAGGGTTTTCCTTTAGCTTTTATTTTTTCTCTCCGTTTTTGTTGTCATTTTTTCTTTCGTTTTATTACTCTTTAACATTACCTAAGTAAGCACCTATTTCAACAAGTTGTTCTTGTAACACTACCAAATAAAAGTGCTAAGATTGAGTAAAACAAAAAGAAATTAGAGAAATTCTTTTGGTTTTGCTGATCGCAATCTTTTTTTGTGTTTTTTTTTTTATGTCATTGATTCTTATTACATTTTTATGAGCAATTTTTTTTCTGCATATGCGGCTACTTATATATATATGTATATGTATATATATGTACGTATATATATGTATATATATAAATATATGTTGCAAACTTTCTTACATTTTTAAGAATTTCTACAAAATTTTATTGCGCAAAGTCTAATGTTATATGCTTAACATTGGACAATCAGACAAATTAACATAGTATTGCCAGAATAAAAAAAATAATTTATAGATTTGCAACCATTCGTATCGTAAAGAAAGTATTTTTTTTTCTAAAATTTATCACTAAAATTTGATTTCAAACGAATAAGAATAGTGCCGGTTTTAGTCTTGTGTCGTCTAAATAATTTTGGCTAGAGTTGGAATTTTTTACATAAACATTTATTTTAAAAAATTCTAGGGCTACATTCAAGTTAATTTTACTTGTTAAAAAAATTTAATAAATAAGTTTATAGTCTTATTTTTTCAGTCACTTCTCTTAACTATTTTTAAGTCAGAATTTTCATTTTTTAAAATGTTCCAACAGGATTACTTAGTTTTTTAATTGAATATTTTGATTTTCTCCTACAAAAATATTAATTATATGTATGTAAAAAATTATAAAATATTCTGATACATAGTTTGGTAAATAGTCTGTAATACTCACAGTATATTTGCAATTATTGTTTGACTACTCATTTTTATTCAATTAGATTATGTTAAAGAGTCTGAATATGCAACTTTATGATTGCATCTAATTGGTTTTGTAATTGTTTACAAAAAATTTTGTCTTAACTTTTAGTTGACCCAATTGATTTGTATTGTCCCAGCAGTTTAGTTACTCGCAAAATATAATCAAAATACATGTTCATGCGAGTAGTAATTGCAGAATTTACTTTCTTTTCTACCGGCTAAAAATTGAATGTATTTAAATACAATCTGGCAATACTTTTATAAAAAAAATTTTAATAGCTTGAAACACTACATTTTTCACAACGTTATTTCTTTTTTATCATACGTGCATCAAGTATGTATGCATGTTTTTATATATAAAAATGTAGTTTTTTTTTTCAATGTCTCAACGAAATTTATTCTTTCTCTCATACTCATACAGTTTTTTTTTTGTTTTTTTTTTACTTTTCTTATTTATCAGAAAAAACAGCAACAACAACAAAAAGTGAAGCAAAAACTTGATGGAAAAATGATTTTTCATTGAATGAAAAACGACAAAAAAAAATAAAAACCAAAAATCTATCAACACAACAAAATTTTTCTTTTTTGTTATGAGACGTAAAAGAAACGTTAACGTTAATGAACAGATGAATAATTGAAAAACAAAAAAAGAACAAAAACTGAAAAAAAATAATAACAATAATAATAAAAATAGAAAATAGAGAAAAATATAAAAACAAAAGAAGAAAAGTGTCCGTTTACCCCCGCAAAGAAAACACATTTTTTTGTCACACAAAAGACAAAAAAGAAAAACAAAAACAAAAAAAAATTATTTCGAAAATATTTTCATCGCACACAATAGTGCTGTGCTGAGGTGGTGAGTGAAAAAATAAAAGGAAGAAGAGAAAACAGAAAAAAACACATGTATAAAAACAACAATTAAAATATTCAACATTAAAAACAATAACAACAACAACAAAATACAGAAATAAAATCAAAACAAAATTTTCCTTAATTGAGAGAGAAAATTTCCTTAAGTGAAATTTTGTTCGTAAAATAATGTGAAAAAAAAAATTGAATAAGAAGACAAGGAGAAGAAGTTGGGGGGTGTAAAAAAAAAACAATCAAAAATATTTTTCATTATTTTTATTCGGTTGTTTGTGTACGTGTATGTGCGGTTTTCTTTATTTTCATATTTTTTAATTTGACATAATAGCAGTGCTATTTTCATTTTTTATTTTCATT
The DNA here is from genome assembly GCF_029603195.1 of Condylostylus longicornis. Classification (NCBI taxonomy): domain Eukaryota; kingdom Metazoa; phylum Arthropoda; class Insecta; order Diptera; family Dolichopodidae; genus Condylostylus; species Condylostylus longicornis. Next base: position 8,334,035 of record NW_026577982.1, read on the forward strand.
TTTTTTTGTTTCGTTGAAAATTTCGAATAAATCATAAAAGATTTTGGTTTTTAAAAAATGATTTAGAATTTTTAAATTTTAATGCACATTTAAAATTTAAAATTTCATATAAAGAAGGTGTTTGTTTGTTTATATATGTTTAAAACATATGGGTATGTACACGCATACTAGACAAACATACATACGTATACAATAAATATAATAACATAATTTATATGCATAAAGAGAAAGATTTTTAAGTGATAAAAATACAAAATCAAAATAATAAAAACGACTCATCAATTTCTGGCTGGCTGACTGTTCTGACTGACTGTTCTTTAACTCCGTCGAAATTTTTTGTAGACAACGCATTTATTTTAAAAATATCAAAAAGAAAATAAAAGAAGAATTTATTTTTATCCTTTTACGTTGTTTTTTTTTTTTTCATTTTTGGAAAACTTTTTTCCTTATGTGTGTGCGTTTTTTTATTCTTTAACTAAAATTTATTTTTAATCGAATGTTATTGTACAAAAAGTTAATAAACAAAGAGTGGTATTAATAAATATTTTTTTAAATAAAAAAATATTAAAAAAAAAAAAGAAATAAAGGGGGTCAGAAGGAGAGAAAAATTAAAAAAAAAAATTAAAATTAAAAATTTTTAATATTATTAAAAATAAATTATTAAAGGAAAACAACAAAGCAAACAAAAAACGAAAATGTCTAAAAATACCAAAGTTTTAACGTGTACAGCGATCTCAATTGGAATAACTATGCTTGTAACATGGTAAGTAATATTTTAATTTTCTAAAAATATTATAAAAAATCTTTAACAAAAAAAAAATTATTTTCTATTAAGAATTCTGACAAGAACAAAAAAAGGGGGCGTGGGACTAAAAGAGTTTTAACAAAAGTTAAATGCAAAAATTACCATTTTTACATACATATGTCAAAAATCAAAACATTTTACTCAATTTTCTCTTAAAGAACAACACATTATTTTACGATATAAGTAGAATTATTTTACGATATAAGTAGAATTATAAGTAAAAAATTAATTTACGATATAAGTAGATTTTTCGAAAATCTCAATTAATAATTGGTCAGTTGAGTTAACGTTAAAATTCAACTAAGTAAAGGCCCATGGGTATTTTAATTTAAGACATTCAAGTGTTTATTTAAATTAAGACTTTAAACTGTAATTGACGTGCAACTGCAAGCCGAGATTTAATATTCTTAAGTACATATTAATGTAAGTACTGTTAATGTATATTTAAGTAAAATAAATAATTTTTTTAATTTTTCATTATGTTAGGTCTTTTAAAAGTCACGGCTTAATGTTGTTATAAAATAAGGCATGCATATCGTAGTAAAATTTTTGAGGTTGTCTTAGGAAATTCAAAATTTTGAAAGATATATTCAAACATTATAACACAGTGGACAAAAATTGAGTTGCCTAATAGAGTTGGAACAATTACAAGGCTGAAACACAACTACAAAATATAGAATAAGTATTGCAATATTTACAAAGATCTTTAAAAGACATACTTGTATGTATAAATAACAAATCAGAAATTGTAGATTATAATATTACTTTTCAATAATCTATATTGTTATTTTCCACTTTAAAAGTGTTTTCTTCATTAAAGAATAAAAAAAATTGAGATTTTTGCAATTTTTTCCATAAGTATAAGTATATAGAAAAAAAAATTATAAATGCCTAAGGCCTTCAATTAAGGATATCTCATTATTTTTTGAATAATCAATTACAAAATGTGATGTGGTCAGCATATAACCAATCACCAGATGTACTTATTTAATATTTCTTTTAAGAGTTTCTCACTTGATATATTGAAAATTCGAACACAAATACTTAAGTATAAAAAATTAAGAGAAACTTTTAAACTCCTATCGAGTAGCCAAGTTATAGCTAAAAATTGAGCAGTAGAAATATCCGTTTCAATTATAAATTATTTTAAAAATTCAGATCGTTAATTGAAATAAGCTCTTTTGAATTTCTAAAGCACAGAAAGCAGCACTTCTTTTAAAAATGGAATACTTAAATCGAAATTCTATGCGAAAACTGCACTTCCTTTCATTATATTCAATGAAATCGTCAATGATCTGATTTGATTGAGGAATAAAATAAATCAAATAAAATTAGTGCTTTATATAGATATAAAAAAAATTTTAAAGTTCTTTAGATCTGTTTTTGTCCTATACTTTTTAATGTTTTCAAAACTGTTGCATTCATTTATCATTCTCGTTTATCATCAACACTTCGTTATGAACACAACAATAACAATAATCCTTTGAATATATTTACATACTGTTACACATATTAATTAAAGTATTTAAAATATAAGTATATGTGAGTATGTTTAACGTATAATAACCTTGTTTACCCCACATTATAAATTACGTATTTAATAACCTTGTCTATATTGTGGATCAAAAAAAAAGAAGAATAACAATAATGCAAAAACAAAAATTCCTCTCGGCTACTTAATTTTTTGCAAATTTTAAATAAACGTTGTTCCATCTAATATTAAGTCCCAACATGTAGAAAATACGACTTATGAAGGGGATGATAATAAATGAGATAATAAACGTTGTTCATACAATTATAATTCTTATTTTAATATTTTTAAATAATTTCCAAATATTTTTACTCCATACTCCAAATTTCATATAGAGTTCAAATTACGCCTCTTCTCGTGCAAATACAAAACTAAACTTCTTTATTACTTATGCTTAGTTATATGTTCAATATAAAAATAACTAGGTTCAATGTTATAGCGTGAGTAGGTGGAAAAGAAATAAAAACCGGTATTTGTGCAGCAATAACAATTAAACAGGTGTTAATGAACTCAATAAAACAAAAATTTTCAAATTAGTTTGAAACACAAGGACTAAGCAACCCAATTTTTTTTTATTACATTTGCATTTAACTTACTTTTTTTTATGCCCGGAGTTATATCCGAAATTGTTACTATTTTTACTTTATTGAAAGCGTGAATTATGAATGAATTCATCATACCAATTTAAAATTTTCACCCCATCGACACACTCATATATATATTATATTTATATGTACGTGAAAGCCTATTTAATATAATAAATTTGTTTTTTAAAATTAATTTTACCTCATTGACTTTGTATCCTTCCTTTAATTTCTATTCAAGGTTAATATTTTTCATATATTTATATACATACACACTTATATATTCTTCAACATTTTAATACACACACTTACATACAAACAAAAACTCATTATATACTTAAATACTCATACTGTATATTTTTATATTTACGTGCTATAAGTGCCATAACACTAGTGTATATACGTATGTGCAAGAACCTTGAAAAATAAAATAAAATAAAACAAAAAATTTCCTTTGTTATTGTTTTTAGAAAATTTTTTAATGTTATTTTGTATTTTTATTTATAATTTTTTTTAAAAGGATATTAAAAAAAATAAAAAGAAAAACAAAAGAAGAGAAAAATTATTCTCTTGTGAATTTCCTTTATTTTATCATTGAATTCGAAATTTTTTGTTTTTATCATTGAGAGTAGTTTTCCATATGTATGTATGGTTATAACGAAAATTATACTCATTTACATAAATTGTGTTGAGATTTTTATTCATAAAGTATATTAGAATTTAATCAAAATGGCTTACTTATGTAGATGTGAAATAAGTAAATTATTAGCCTTAAAAAAGCATCACCATTTACAAATTTTAGAAATAAAGTCATTTTATTAACGATTTCTCCGACATTCAATATTGCTTCGTATATTGCCGCTTCGACATACCCAACCGAAATCGAGTTGCAATGCCATCTATTTTTGACAATGCAAATCTTGTATAAAACATCAGAAACAAGGAAAAAATGAAAAACATAATTTGATTTTTCCAAAAACAAATACTAGGAATTAAAAGTTGAGAATCTGTTGCGAGTAATGTCAAATTAACATTTTATTAATTTACTGGTAAATTTCAAGACTAATTACAAGTAAGGCTTCCTATATGGTACTTGGTTGAAAATTTTTAAAAATATATCAATTTTTCAATGTCACAATAAAATACACAAACCTAAAATATATTATTATCCTCTCAATTTGATATTCACCGGATGATATAATCAAATGATTTTAAACTTTTAATATAGTGCGTTTATGTGGGTGTAAAATTTTGTAGTCACAATCAAATAATAGTGGTTCGTACCAAAACAGTAATATGTATGCGTATTTAACCATTGATTATTATGGTTTAACTACCAAAAATAGATGAGCCATTCTTAATATTGTATTTCAAGAAACTCCATTATAATTCTGTAATCGTTGTACTCGTTTACTATTTTAATATTTTTTTTTTTGTTGAAAGCTCTTTTTTAAAATCAATTCTATTTAAAATAATTTTTAAATAAATACCTAGAACTTACACACTTACTTAATAATACTTACTCAATAATTTATAAGCAATTATTATTAATTTTTCTAAGCTATTAATAAACAAATTTAATATATAAAATAGAGAATTTACAAAGAACGTTGGTATTTTTATAAATTTTATTAAGGCTTACATGTACAGATTTATGAAAATACCAATATGATTTTTCTGTAATACATTTGCTCGAATAGATTTAATTAACAATGACTAATACTCAATTAAACGTATTTAAAAGTATGTACTTACTTATACATTATTAATTTAAAAAGAAAGAAAAAATAATTTTATGAAAAATTTTATTTAAATCACGTTCGATAGAAATAAATCGTAGAAAAACAATTCGAAAACAGCAAATTTGGCTTAGATATATAAGTAAATGTTTGTAGCAATTTAATTGACAGTATTATGACTTACAAAGTTGACGTTTATCAAATACACATAAAATTATTTATTACGTAATTGACGTAATCGAATAAATTTATTAACCAAGAATAGATTAAAATTATTTTAAAGGTATTATGAAGAAGACAAAATTAAAAATACTTACAATAATTCATACGATAAATTTTTTAAAAAAAAATGAATTATATTGTATGATACGACAGTTTTGTATGATATCGAACATGTTAGAATGAAATTTCATAAAAAACTATTAACAAATAATTCAACTTAAGTTGCTCTCAAAAATTTTGTAGCTATACTTACATATATGATATGTATATCAAAAATTGTGAACTTTACTGTCACTACAGCTGAAATGCTGTTTTACGAGTTTTACAAAGTGCACTTGTTCATAGGATCTAAGATTTGCGATACGATAGATTCTTGTGCGTGGTTGTTGTGCACTATTACCCCAGTTTTACAAATCTAAACATACTTGCATTTATACATACATACCGAAAAAATGAATAATTTCCTGATGAAAACAAAAAATTTCAATATAAAATATTATTTGTGTATTAAAAGTTCAATGACATACTATTTTTCTTTTTTATTAAATAAATGCTTTTCATGATTTATATTTAAAATTAACTTTTGAAATTTTAATAAATAAACTAATAAAAGTTCATTGAAATTTTGTTAAATAAATGTACGAGTACCAAGTGTTATTTATGAAAAATTTTAAATGAAATATTTTCAAATACACATTGTTGTTATTTATTGTGATTTTAAGAGTGAGAGAACGAGAATGAAAACAGATTTTCGGATTTTTAATACCTAAAATAATTTTAACAAAATGCGATATGTGATGGGCGGCAGTGATTTGCGCTACTTATTTAAAGTACTTTTTTTTTTGTAAAAAGCAAATGTGAAAACAATCTTTACACAGCAACATGAAATTTTTTTACAAATTTTCACATAAATATTTTAAATTTTTATAAAATTTTACTTAAGTACCTAAGAGCAATTACACATGATTTAAATTAATGTAGCACTAAATCAAATCGAATTTAAGTAATTAAGTACAAAATTTTAATACTTTAATTCAATTTTTTATAATTGCAATTTATGCAACTTATACTTAAAATCTATAAGTAGGTACTTAACAATTAAATATAAAAGAAAATTCTTAAGGTATTACTTAAATATATTTAAAATAATTTTTAAGAAAAATATTAAATTTTTATGATAATTGATGACATAAAATTGTCAAAAAAAGTAGAACATGAATAAATTATTTATTTTTCCCCATGTAGCCTTTAAATCCCGTAACAAAAATGAATGAAGTGTCATCAACAAAGAAAGCAAATTTTTTTTATTCAATATTTTATTTTATTTAGCTCACTTTTTTTTAAAATCACCGCTTATTCATCCTACATTTTTTTATGAGTTTTTTTATAACATTAACTTCAAAATATCTTGAACAAAATTTAAAATAATTAACTAACGGAATTAATTCAAGCAAAGATTGTTTTAGACTTTAATTTTTGAAGTTTAATAGAACAATAAACTAAATGAATCCTTTTATTCCCAATTAGCAGATATCAGGAAAAATCTTTTTGTACTTCTTTAAAAAACACTTACTAATTTCTTATTTTTGGACGACACATAAAATACTTGTAAAATGGAAAAAAAATTAAAAATTCTCCGAATTCACTGCAAAAATTTGTTTTGCTCAATGGATTTGACACTCAAAACATCTTTAAATGCCTCATTTTTTTGCACCAAAAAACTTTATTTTTTCGCTATAAATTCAAATTTGTTATATAAATTGAAAACTAATTATAGTAACAACCTCTTTACAAATATTTGCCGTGTTTGATTAAAGGCTTTAAGATTCAATACATCAACCCCAGTCTGAAGGGAAAAAAAAGTGTTACCGTATAAAAATTATTTTCCTGAATTATTCATGTTGTAGTAAGAACGACGACGATCTTTCCCATAACTAAATTTTATAGCCATCTAGCGGTTAATTTTGTTTTCAAAATTATTTTCATTTGTTCCATTCTCTTCAGTTTTCATTCCAAATGTCATTACTCACAGATTTTACAGACACATTTAATTACGTTATTTAAGTATGTATATATATATATATGTATAGCATAAAAATCTTATTTTGACTAAATACAAGTAATAAACTTTTAATTATCATATTTGCCTCTAAAAAAGGCATCCAACTGGCCATTTTGTACTATAAATTGGAAAAAAATTAAAGGTGATGAACTAAATCTTGTGAATTCCAATTAAGCTATGAATTTTTTTTATAACTTTTTAAAAAATATTTTCTTTACAAAAGAAATTTAAATAGGCTAATTACATTTTTTATTTACTTAAAATAAAATTTAAAGTACAAATTTTTTTTATTCTTCTCTATTTTTCTTTAATTTTGTGGTTTTTTTCTGTATTCGTACTAATTTTTGGGTGCAAGAAACTCATTTTTATTGCTATCATTAAAATTCACTAAGAAAATTTGTTTATTTTTTTTTCTGTGGTGGATCATCTACAAAATATATGCAATACTTACTCATACATTAACAGTAAATTTAAGCATAATATTTTGCTTTGCTTTTTGTGGGCTCTTGATTCTTAATATAAATCTATGACTGCATAGGGACCATATGTTTAAAAGAAAATATAAAGTGCCATATAACAGATTTATATTGTGTATAACAGAAATTTAAATGAGTAGCAACTGAGGTACAAATATTGCTATTAATGTAGTGAACTGCTTTGTGAATATATAGCCCATGAACAACCTTCTTTAACATTCAAAAATATTTGTGTGAGATCGGTTAATTTACATATTTAAGCAGTAAAATTAATTGCAATTGGTACTATAAACAACAAACGGTCACTCTTACCAATATACTTAAGTTGTTTTTGTTTATTAAGCTTAATTATTTCATATTGCATTGGTTCTTATTTTCGAACAAAATATTTATATTTTTTACGAGTACATTAGACTTGAGGATTTTTTTTTTGATTTTTTTTAAATATTTGCATAACTTTTTAGATATTTGACACCATAGTTTTATGCAGAGCAAAAAAAAATGTATACTTATACTTAGGTATTTAGTTTTTATATACGAATAAGAACCAAAAAATCATTTGGCACGTTGTAAGAGCTGATTACGTGCCAAATACGAATTATTCGTTCGATATTATATAGGTACCTATAGCATTATTTTATTAAATATGCATTAGTTTTTTAGAATTGTATGTTTTTATGTAAGTACATATTGAATTTGAATACTTACGTACCTGCTTATATTGTTCGTTTGAACAAATATATATATATATATCTACAAACATATATATATATATATATTGCAAATTAGGTGGATGTTTATATCAGTGTTAAAATTTACATTATTGTAATTTTTATTGCGTCAATAAAATAGTTAAATTTAACTTTGCTCCTTTTAGAGCAAAAAAAATTTTTGGCTTCCATTCTCTACTTCTGGCCTGTATTTTGAATTTGCCAGTTTTTGTATGAAAATTACAGTAAACAGGGCACAACCGCAGCACATTGTAGAAACGCCAAAAATGTGTTAATTTTTTTTTTTATGCTAAAAATACGAAATCTTACATATTCGCATGTAAATCTTACATAAAATTAAAAGAATGATTGAATTAAGTAATAGAAACCATAAATTCTTAATTCAAAAACTTTAATCATTTGCGAAAATGTTATACAATAATTTTATGCCAAAATATGTTACAATTTATTTAAATCATTTCCAAATACATTATAATTACATTATAATTTAATAATGAATTTCCGAAATTCTTATACAAAAATAAGTATTTCCTCAGCAACTATTTGCTTGAATACTACTTGTGCCATACCATAACCATCCTTTATACAGTTGTAACACACACGTATTCATCGATATAAATACATAATACTCGTATGTCGCATGTGTTTCTAAATATTTATATGTATAATTATTTTTTAAAGAAAATCTAACTTCTCTTTTGTTGCTTGTTAATTGAAAATTCTCTCTATTTTTCTTTTACTAGTTAATTAGGATTTAATTATATTAATGGCATGAAAAATATGCCTATCGACCGGTGTAATAACCTACAAGTGACATTCATTTTACTGAATACAGAAAAAAACAAAGAAGAAAAAAAAGTAATGGGAGTAGTTTTAATGTCAACTAACTTTTCTGATGAATTTCTGATTCATTTATAATTTGATAGATGAAAAAATACAAGAAAATTAAAAAAAGTGGTGGTCGGGTCGTGGTATTAGTAAAAAATGATCGCGTGTTTGAAAATGGCACAAGAAATTTTACATTATTTTTCCATTTTATACAAGTATATATACAAGCACACATACACTTTTGTATACCCATTTACTATTCTTGCGTACAAAATTCAAGTTTTACTTAAAAACAAAAAAAATTCAAGGCGAAAATATTGTGTTTTGCGAAAAAATGCAAAAAAAAAAAATTATAAGTATTAGAAAAAATTTTTAATCTTAAAAATTAATAATGAAGGCGGTGGTGTACTGGTCTATGTTACTTAAGTAAACAACAAATCCATGTATGACCATCCATTAGAATATTATTTTTTTAGCTTTATCAAATAAGTTATGTAAAATAAGCGAATAAGGAGGGTGCATTTATACATTTACATACCTACTTATATTTGCTTACACTTTGCGTCAAAAGTGATTCAACTACCGAAAGTTTAAAATGATTTTATATTTGAAACTTTAATAAATGTCCACAATGGAAAATTGTTAGAACAGAATTTTGTTGTTTAGAATATTAAATCATTTAACGGAATTTGTCACGAGCAAATTATGACATAAGATTGCGCTGAATATTGAGATTTTTCACAGTGTCACCTATGTCGCAAAAAGGATAAATGACATAATAGTGGCACTAGTATGTGTGATTGTGTGTCTGTCTTGGATGTCAGAATATTGTGGAGGTGAAAGACTTGAACGTGCCCTGTCCGTGTCTTATGTGGAAGCAGTAGCACATAATGATGGCCTTCTTTTCGATGCTCCTGGAAACCCTTCCGGCGGGGACCCCTTCCTTACTACTACAAGTACTACTACTATATTAAAAATTAACTGTAGTACAAGAAAAGTAAATTTTTTTAAAGAGTCTTATAATAAATAATTCTATAGTTTCTGTAAATATATAAGTATGGACTCAATTAAAACCTACATATTTTATTTGTAAGTAAATGATATTTCAAAATTTGTTAGTTAATTGATTCTCATTATAAAAAAGAAATGAAGCCATAGAGATCTAAAAATGCCATTGTACTAAAATGAATATTATGGTCTTTAAATGTGTCTGCGGTCATCAATTTTCTGTCTTTTAAATATAATTTGCCTTTAAATACATTTACAATTTACTCACAAATCAAGTTGATTAAATAAGTGAATGTGTATGTGATGTGTATTGAAATGCTTATAATTCGTTTGATTTTAAGTACAAAATGTAAAATGTGTACATATATGTATGTGTGTATGTATGTATGTATGCGAGTAAGTAATTTAAAAAAAAATAATTTTAAAGTAACCTTGACTTTTTTTAAATTTTACTTGTTTATTTCTTCCTTTCACCTAATCAGAAAATAATAAAGCACGTTTTAATTATTTTATATTATTTTGATTAAATAAATAAGCCTATGTGTATGTATGTATGTAAGTAAATGAAGTATATATTCCATAACTCATATACAGTAGGGTAATAAAATCTCTAAATTCATACAAAAGTACACAGTAAAATTGTAAGAGAATATTGCGGGTCCATAAATATTTTTTTTTTAAAAAAACAAAATAAATACTTAAATATTTTTTAAATTGAGAAGGTTTAATGAACTTACCATGATTTTTGAAATTTATTGATCCATAAAATTGTACATTTGAATTAAGTTTTTTCTCTAAATGTCATGGAGTTGTCAATTAGAAATTCTATTATAAGTATTATATATACAGAGGACATTATTGTAGACCTAATTTAGTACAAAATATTTTATAAGCACAAGAAATGTTTTAGTGTTTGAGAACATTGGCAAATGAAAGTTGTGTGGAGTCAGACACCAACGATATTCCTGTCATGTTTAAGAGTTATTTAAACCAAACTTTTATACTGGCACAGTAAGTAAGTGTTATAAATTACTAACACCACTGTTAACTGTTCTTTTAAATTTATTCTTGAATATCAAATGCGGGGATTACCCTAATTATTGTTTTCATTTTATAAAAGATACTTACTTAGAAAAGTATGTAAAAACAGAAATCGTAAAGCAAGTACAAAAAGATTGAAAAGGTACATAAAATGGGCGGAAGATATTTATTTAAGAAAATAAAAACAGTGAGGCAATAATCTGTCTCTAGTTCTTAATCGCTCATAAAATTTACAAATGTGAATACTTATATGTATATGAAAGTAGTATGTAATATTAGGTTGCAATATACAAACCCACAAATTTATTTCAATTTAATATTAAATAGAATATCAAATAGTTTTCCTTTTTTGTTTATTTCTAAAGCAATTATAATTATTTGTAAAAATATAAAATGTCTACAAACAAATAAAAAAGCTTTAAAAAATTTAATTTTTTTCTTGTTTTTAAAGTTGTTGTTCCCTTTATGTTTCTTGTTTTAAACAAATATATATATATGTACGTATATGTATAAGTATAAATTAAAAGGTCATATTTGTCATTTTCGAATGTGTACTCGTTAATGTACGAGTGTATTGACTTTCATATTATGCGTTCTATATGTTATATGTGTATATAACTAATTCTTTCTTAGTGGCGTGTATTTTCAAGAAATTTTTATTATAATAATTTTAAAAATTGAAGAATTCCTATGTAAAATTATATTAAAATTCAACAAGTCTGTTGATTTAATAACGAACATAACTTGTGAAATATTAAAATGACACAATTTGAAAATAAAATAAGCCAAAATCTTAATAATACTTAATATAAGAATTCCATTTGAAAAAAAAAATTTTATAAATAAAGAGGCTACCAAACTGTATCAATGGAACTACAATCAAACCTAGAATAGTATTTTTTGAAAACTTAACAATAAAAAATGGTGAGTTTATGTCATTAAGAAGATGTTAGTTAACTATATACTTAAGAATAATTCGCAGTAAACCAAAGAAATGTATGCAAGAGTATGAAAATGCAATAGAACTTAATAATAATTATTAAAAAGTTCGATTTTCGTTAAAATATTAGTTAACCCCTTTGTTTACTTACCTCTTCAATTTAAACTAGGCCGAAAGGACAGGAGAAATTGGCTGCGGTTATACTTCTGCATGGTACTGTTCTCTTACTATGTACAAATCTCTAGTTTATTCTTCAGTGTATGTATTTAAAATTTTCCTCTTTCTCGTTTAAATGCATTTTGCCTTCTGTTATAATTTTTATTTAGTTTTCATACCCAATTAAAATAATTTTTTTTTTTTTATTTTTTTTCCCGATCTTTTCAAACGACATTATTATTAATTAGAGAAACCAAAATAATTGTATTAATTTCTAATTATTGTTAATTTTAGTACAAAGAACGTTCATTACCCTTCTCTAACCATAAAATTGTTATTAAGTTCAAATAATTCAAGGAAAAGAGTAAAAGAGAAAGAAAAAAATACATCAAGTTTGAATAATAAACGAAAAATTGTGATGATTACTTAAATTAATTTAGTAATAAAAGCTTTAAGAGTTAAAAGAAAAAAAAAACAAAGAAAAAACAAAAAAAAAATCTAGAAATAAGAATTTTTTTTATTTTTTCATTTTTTATCTCAAAATATTCTTTTCCTTGTTTGTTCAGGAAATTAAAAAAAATACTATTCGGTTCGAATAGTACCTATTGTGAATTTATACTACTTCTTTATTTACTTATGAAGGTACATATTTATATATATATCTACATAAATGTATGTATACATTTATGTAGATATGAAGATACATATGGTCGTTTCCCAGTACTTATATGCCAATGATTTGGCAATTATGTCAATCACGTCAATCGGTTTTTATTGCATATTAGCAGTTATCTACAATTGTGAATTTTGTTTGCAATTTACATATTAACGTTTCATAATTCTTTTGCATAATATGTAAATACATATGTGCACTATAGCCTTTTAAAAACACAGAAATGTAAGAAATATATGTACATAGACCGAAAATAATTATCAATTACTTTTGAGCAAAATAATTATTCAACTTAGTTAATAATCATTACTTATTAGTAAGGAACTGGTTTTTTTGAAAGTGGTATAAGTCGCCTTTTTAAAAAGGCTAAGTGAATGGTGATTTTGATGAGCTATAGACACCTTATCTCCACATTTACAATCACAATTTCAATAGAGTTCTGCTTAAACATAAAACAAACAAAATATGTTATTATGGCCAATATTTTTTAATTGATTCAAAAGGAAAACCTTAAATATGTCAATATATGAAAAAATGGACTTATACCACTTTCAAGAAAACCTACTCAGTTTATTAAAACGCATATTAAAACAATGTTTTTTAAAGAAGCAAATTTTCTTTTTAATTCGATTTCAAGAAGTGTGCATTACATAATTTTTTAATTCAAGTATGCATTGCATAATTTCAGGGGGAGAACCAAATTAAAAGAAATATTAGTACATATATTTTGTATAAGGTGGTTAATTAAGGGTTAAAATTTATTAGAACATTAGAAAACTTGCATTTATCGTAAAATTTTTATCTTTCAAAAAATTATATTTTGACATATACATTCATACTCGTTTAAGGTTTATTTGGCAAGTCATAAATTGAGAGTATGTGATTCATTTATTTCAATTCAATAATTAAGTACTTACATATATATAGTAAGTTCTACACTATCAAAAGTTCTACGTAAATTTACTTCAAACATTTAAAAATATACTGCTTATTACGTATGTACATACATACCCACTTTTTACATAATATTTACATACTCAACTATTTGAAATATTTATTTATTTAAAAAGCATTTTAAATATTTACATAGAAAATTTAATAATTACAGTTACGTTCATATACTTATAGTTTATACTTATACCTACATAAACTTACTTAATCATATGAGTAAATATTTTTGTTGCTGTTGTTGTTGTTGTCACTTTTGATTTATTTTATTTAATTTTTATGATTTTTTAACAAAATAGCTAATAGACAAAGCAATGAAAACACGTTTTCTCATTAAACCGATACAGGTGATCACAAAATTAAATAAAAAAAAAAGAACAAAACAGAACAAAAATCAAAAAAAAAAACCTAAACAATTTGTTTTCTTCTTCTTTTTATTTTAATATTTTTTTACTCTTTCTTGCTTCCTTTGATTCGATCGTTAAGTCTTTTTCGCACCTTCTTACATATTAAATAAAATGTTGTTGTTGTTGTTTCTTTCATTTATTCTAAATTTCTAACTACTCTGAGAATTTACTCACATAATAGAATAAAAATTTTTTTTCTTATTTTTCTTTTTTTTTTTGCTTTTTTTGCTTATATTTTTTAAAAAGATCTGAAAATCACATTAGAATCATCTGATTTTAACGTTATCATTTTAAAATTTTATTTTAGTATATTTATAACTGTTATGGATATTTCGTAATATTTTTTTTTTAAGATATTCGCGGACTAAAAAATTTGAATTAATCGACGAAATAAAGAAAAAATATAAAAAATATTAAAAAAAAAAATTTTTTTCATAAATTGTGACTTGTGACTCAAAATAGAAGCTAACATTGAATTTAAATATTTAAAATTTTATTAACAAAATATTTATAAATTTAAAATATTTTTCTTGACGAAATAGTTACTTACCTACTTACTCATTTTGAAAAGTGTGAGTAGTGCCTTTAAAAATTAATTATTTTATTTAATATTCTCAATCAATTTAAAGTTGATTTTATTTTGAAATATTCTAAATTTTATTGCTAAGAAATAATTATATAAGATTACCATAAGCTTCTTATTAAGTGCCTAAGTATATTTGGGATTAAAGTGATAAAATTGGATTTGTTGGTGAGAAAATATTATTAAAAACATTTGTTCTTTTTGAAATTTCAAGTTTCATCTTAAATTACTTAAAAAAAAAAAAATTATTTTGAAAAAGCCAGAAATTTATTGTTATTATTATGTTTGTTGTGACACTGACATAACCTCAAATTTTGCAAATTTGAGAAAAACGAATTCTACGAGTATTGAAATTAATATAATTTTTTATTGTTATACATTGCGTTATTTCACATTTTATTGTAGGAGATAATTAATCAAGCAAGTGAAATGGAGTTTTTGCACCAAAAAGGATATATTTTAAACGCTTATCTCTGAATAAATATCTTCGAAATCGTATTTTTTGAGTTATGTCATTGTTGCAACAAATTTTATATAATTATAAACTGCACAATCCTATAATTATTGTATAACAATTTGAAAGACTTAAATTTTGACAATTCTAATCTGTCTTCCATAATTTCAAAAAAATCAAATTAAAATATGTATTGAGATTTTTATCGTAAAATTGTAAACGTTGTAAATTGAGAGTTTTATTATCGTAAGCGTAACTCTAAATGTTTTGTAATTTAACAGTTTTTTTTTTTAATTCTAATAATCTAGTGTAAAATAATTCGTATTCCAATTTGGATTACTATCTTAATTTAAATTTACGATAATTGTCTTTGTTCAAATTTATTTGTTGCTTGTATTTAAAAAAAAAATTAAAATTTCATCATTTTAATAACGAATTACGAGATTATCAAAATTGAATATGATTTCAAATCGTTTTGTTATAAAATCAAATAATAGGTAATTTTTAATATATGTGTAAGTGTATGAAATGTAAATGTAGTAAGTTTATAGTTTATGGTTTTTTTGCCTTTTTGTCTTCTCCCTTCATAGTGTTTGTATCAAATTAATTAAGTATATATGCATACATACTTACTTACGATATGATTTGAAATGACGTGTGAATTAACAAAATAATGAACAAATTATTTTGCTGACTGATGATTAATTTATCATTAAAGATTTTTTAATAAAATCATTAGAAAAGGTTGTTGTTTGGAGATTTTGCTTAAATAAAATTTTATAATCAATTAAGATTTGATGATGTTTCATATTTTTTATAAAAAATTCTATTTACTACAATGAGAAGTGTGAATCTTATGAGAAGTATTAATTCTAGAAGTGTGAATATGTATGTATTTATATAGAGGTGTTTTGTGTATACCTTAATTTTGTTAAGAAATTATTGAAAAAACAAACAGAACAAAGATGACCTTCTCAACAAATTAAAGTTTGCAATTTTATGAAATAATTTTTAAATTATTTTAGTAGCAATTTTAACATTTTCTATAATTATCTAGCAGTTAGAGGATTTTTAAAATTTTTAAAATGAATCTATTAATAATTCCAGAATTACGGATTTTTAATATTTCATAATTCTTGAATCAAATAAATTTTTTATGCAGGTTGTAACTGTAAACATGTTGTTTTACGAAAAGTACGAGTAGTTAAGTTTACCTACCCTACTCCTTGCCTAATTTGCTTCTCATTATTTGAGTTTAGAATTAATATTAAAGTTGCTTAACTTTTCTTTAAATAATTTAAATACTTAGTAATTCCTTAATTTAAACGAGAACATTTTATATGTACATATATTGCTATTGTTTTTATAAATAAATCATACCCATAGAAATGTCTAGTACCATTTCTATAAAGTAATTAAGATATTGTTTACAGTACAATAATAGTAATACATGTTAGTTAAGAAGCTCTTAAACTTTTTCATTTTATTCAGAAATTCAAAACAATAACTGCAATTTCTATATTAAAAATCCTCTTAACCTCTTGTGGGTTTACTTAAGTATATGTAAAATATACATAGTTGACTGTTCAACTCAATAACCGCTGCACTTTATATATTTATATGTACACATGCATACACAATATAAAATTTTAGCTTACTTAACGTACATATGTAGAGGAAAACAAAACGACCACTTTTCTTCTTGAATTTTGTTAGTACAAAAACCCCAAGAACTTCGAAATTCACAAAAAAAAATAAATATTAAGCTATTTATTAAATTATATTTTATTATTTTTAATTATATTCCATTATTATAATTGTTAGATAATTTAAATATCACATGTTTGTATGGCACATGTTCCAATTTTGCTTAAACATTTTGTGTAGTACAGCCTGTGTATAACATTTGTTGGTATTCGTTTGTCTATACATATGAGTAACCTATGTATATAATTTGTATAAAATGTAATTGCTATTCATTTGTATGTAATTAAGTAATTATTTTACAGTTTCGTATTTAATTGGTTACCCGTAGAGGCAGCTGAATGCATATTATTATTTTTAACTTTCTTTTATACAATATATTTAACGGTTATAAGTAATAGGTAAAACTGTTCGAAAATTAAAAAATTTTTTTGAGAATTTTGTACGAAATTACTCAAATTGTTATACGTGTACATAATGAAATATAAATATGAATTTTCCATCTAAAAATATGTTTAATTATTCAGCAAATAAACAATGTGACGTATAATATGTGCTCAATTATGATTTGTTTATGAGAAACTTGTTCATTTAATTGCTCCTAATTTATGTCCTTAACTTGTACTTGAAGGTTTTCTTTAAAAAATTTTGTATTTTAATCTTAAAATTTAGTTTAATTTTCGTATATGTATTTTATTATAAGACTACTATTTTAAGATCCTTATGATATTATTGCGAGTTTTCCCGTATTGGGGAGGTCTTTAATTTAAAAATCAATTAATTTTACAATAAAGAATTCGATTAAATTAATTGAAATTAGTTAGAAATTTTTTTTTTACAATTTTAATTATTATCTAATAAAACAATTAATTTAAATTTATAAGAACGGTGTGAAATGTTAATTGATTTAATCTGTATATTAACCTTAAGGTTAAAATTTTGTTGGCATTAGAAAATTGCCAAATTGAAAATTTTTAACCTAAAACCTTATAAATACAAATAAAAAGAAAAATAATATCCTATAATTTCAATTTAACTAAATTTAAATTAAATTCATTAAATATTTGCAATATAAAAATAGAAAATTTAATCAGGTATTTGCAACATTGAATTTCGATCGAAAACTTAAATGTCGCACATACAATTTTTTCAATTTTTGGAAAATAAATTTTAATTTCAATATTGCTTTCAAAATAATTTTTAGATAATTAACCAGAAACGTTAAGACCAAATCTTATTAGCATTTTCTTCAAATTTCTTACATCTTAAGTCCAAACATTTATTAGAAACTGCAATTGTTTAGATGAAATTGCCGGGAATTAGGTGCATAAGAGTTCCGGAATCTTCAGAAACTTTTGTTTTTTTTTTCCTATTAAAACCACAACTAAATTATATAGTTTACATGATTTATCTTCTTACATTTCGATTTTTGTTCAATTGTATTTGATTTTATTAAATAAATTTTGACTAACTAATAAAAGACATTTGAAGGTCATCTAAATTTTTTTCAATATATTTATATATATATACCAGAATCTATTAAAAACATAAAGTATAGTCGAATTAAGTTCATATAAGTAAGTCATAAAACGCCAACATCGAAAAAATTTCAATACTAACATTTTTCTTCGGGGTGTTGCCAGAAAATTTTGTTTTTATTTTTATGACATACGAGTACATAGTATGACGTACGAGTACATACAATATTTTTTTATCCAGAGTTAATTATAAAGTTTAAATGAAAAATATAAAATAGAACAATAATTAAAAGAATATTGATTGTAAGTTGTGGTGCCGCTTAATATTCATTGTATACTTAAAAACTGTTATTAAATTTTTTATATAAAGCACAGAAAATGCAAGTAATGACCTTGTACAATATTTTTCTTAGTAATTTCGTCAAAATTTCCTTGAGATTTAAAAGTAGAAATGCATCAATTAGCCAAAAATTAAATAATCAAAATGGATGACACACAAAAAATACTGAATAAAATGTTTACAAAGTAAGCGAATTTTAAAAAATAAAAAGTAAAAATTAAAATTTTTATTTATGCAATTTTCACAAAATTATAATCCACTAATTTCATATGCTTATTCTGTTATTCTAAATAAAAATTTTTGTAATTAGTTAGAGTGAGTCACTCTCACTAATATCTCTCTCACAGAATTGAGCACAATTTTAAAACTACAGGCATAATACTTGCAAGGCTTGCAATGCAAGCACCCACAACTAGTTTAAATATTAAAATAAAAAAACTGAAAACAATATTAAAATTTTAAAATTATTGCATATCTACCGTTTTATTTTTTAAATACCATCAGCAATTTTCATTATAATTGTAATTATAATTTAAAATTTCTTTTTATTACAAAACTGTCATAAAAAGCGCAATATGCCTGAATTAAATTTGCAAACTTGAAAACTATAATGGTTTTTTTGTAACACGCCCAAAAACAATTTCTTATTTTAAATTTAAAAATATGAGAATAATATGAAAATCGTTTTGCTTCTGATTAGTACACAATAATAGTTGGATTCCATTTACATGTTCGAACTACTCATGAGCGTATATATATATACGGCTTAATTTGTAAATGGAACGGTATTTTTCGGTATATGAATAAAACATACAACAAATAACTCCGAAAAAATACGATCCATCTATTGTAAATCAGAATTAATTATTTCCAATTATTAGGGAAAAATAATCTACTCAGATGAAACAAATTCATTTGTTCGAGTTAGCGGTTACGGTTTAGTGCGGTTTATGACTATTTTGATGATTTAAATGGAACGCAGGTAATAATTTTTAAAAATGTCTAATTTGACAATAAATTTCAATTCACAATATTAGTTTTTGCTTCTAATTGCATTTGTATAACAGTACGTACCATAATTAAATATGGCCTATCGCAATTTTCTCAGAGAGAAAAATTACAGTCATAATTAGAAGCTTTTTTTCCAACTCATTAAAATATATTTTTTGAAAACAATTGTACATTACCTATAAAATTTTGTTTGTTTTTACGTTTGATTATAAAATGTTTTCAAAAAAAAAAAAATTAGAATTTTTCTAATTTAAAATTTTTAAATTTTCTAATTTTTATGTGTTTATTTATTTATTTATTATATTTTGTTTTGTGTACCATTGTGATTCGGTTTCATTCACTAAAATATTAAAAAAAAAACAATAATTTTGTTTTTGTATTTTGAATTCAAAATAAACATTTCATTTTATAATTTACAAATGATGATTAACCTTGAACCACATAAATTTTGTGTTTTTTCTTCACATAAATTTCAATAAGAAAGAAGAATAAGACAAGAAAAATAAAATAAATAAAAGAGGACAAATTATAATAATATGAAAGAAATAGAGTAGAACTAAGAGAAATGTGAAAAGTATTAATATTGCATAATAAGAAAACAAAATTTTATTTCTGAAAGAGGTGTTAAATAAAGTCAAAAGGAAATATCATTTAAGTTTTATAATTTTAATTAATTTTATTTATTCTGAAGCTCTCAGATTGGAACTCAGTCTACATCTTTGTAACTAGTGCTTAGTGCCAAACACTAAAAATTTTTTTATTTAAGTCTTACTTGAGATAAAATTGGCAATAAATATTAATTATAAAAAAGCAAATTCAAATATGTTTATCGAAGTGTATGTTTTCAGCAAATCTCGCGCTTTAAGTAATTAGTATTTTACGGCTTGTACTTGCAGTTTTCTTTATAAAACGAAACATACGTAAATTACATAAAAATATTATAAATCTGTCAAAAATCAGATCATAACGACAACACTAACTACATGCTTATTCTAACGCATACAATAGTTTAAAACATTCAACTTCAAAACGTTAAGTTAATTGAAGCGGACATTCTAATTCTATTCTTTTGGAGTAAACTCTATTCACATCTTAATGTTTAACATTTTGATTCAATATCTTTGGTTTTCTTTACAGCTACCACATAATTTTATTTACTTATATTTTGTTTAATAAATACATAATATAGTGTAAACATCAATAAGACTTCTAAAATTAAAGCAAATAGAGTGACCCACATTGTTTATAAAAATAAAAAAGCAAAATTCACGTAGATTACGTATAATGTATACATTAATAAAGTAAAAATAAAATTTCATTATGAAACCATAATTTATATTTAAATTTGAAAAAAAAAAAAATGTATTTTTATGTATGGTAATAGCAGCAATGTAATAATTATATGTGATTTGTATATGTATATGCAAGTACAAAAAGTAAATAAACATACGAGTATACACATTCTCGACGATATTAGAGGAATCGTAGAATAAATTATTGCAACTAAACAAAAATCCATGTACTTATGAGTTTGAGTCCACATTCTCGATTACGCGGGTCATAGGTCAACCACGAATATTTACTTGAATTAAAACTAATTTACCTATGAGATCGAGCCCATATGCTCACGAGAGGTAGGAAAGAGAGAGTCCTATATGTTAAGTGAATGTAACTAAATAAATGCTCATGTATACTCTTGAGTATAACTATAATCACATGTCTACATGTGTTTATGTATATTAGTTCTAATGATTACTTACTTAAAAGTAATGTAATTAATATATTTTAAGAAAGTATTTAGAGCCATGACTAGTATATACTACTGAAAAATTTTTAATATTTGCAATAATTATTTTCTTAAAATAATGTTTAATTATTTAAAATACTTCAAGTTTCATTTATTTCAAGTATAATCCCATCGTGTATAACAGGAAATTAAACAGTATAACAAAAAATAGAGCAAACTTACTTCTGAAATTTTCAAGCCTGTAATACAAAGAAATTTAAAAATTGCAAAATTTTGTATGCAATTAGTATAATAAATTCTTCGTTTTGAAACAAAATTTTTTATTGTATAAAACAGCTAATACACTTGAACTATTATACTCATTTGCAAAGTTTAAGTTTAAACACACTTACATTTAATTAAAATAAAAGTGTTCTACATATTACGTTATATATGTATCAGAATTTGAAAATGTACCTAGATATGTTGTACATTATATTTTCGAATTAGGTGTTTAATTTGACTCTTTGCACAAATTGTATTTAAACAGTGTACAAATATTTACATATATATATGTGTGTACAATATGAAAATTATCGTTTAGTTCGTAATATCGTAATTGAAGAAGAATACTTTACTACTTAAGAATATACTTGTTAGTGATTTAGATAATATTAATTTAAGTTGGTACCCTTGTAATAATTTCTAACATTTCAATAGGATTAAAATGACAATTATATACACGTGAAGATCAGCAATGATTTGTGCGTAAACCCGAATGCGAATTCGGATGTGTATGCGAATATTTCAATTTTCAATACATATTATACTTAAATCAAATTCATTCTCTCTTATCCCATAGTTTGTGTTCCTATAAACGTCGTATTTGAGTTCTGATTTGTGTTTATTCTGATTTTTAATTAAAAGTATACATACACGTACACATTAGTATTTATAACTATTCAATGTCAACAAAATACATTTAAGTAAGTATGTCAATTAAATTCAATTTTATTTAAACATATTCGACATAAAAGTTTGTGCATACACACGTATATATTTTCACATTATAATTATGTATGTATGTATTTAAAAAACATTTTTTTTTGTAAAATATTTACTTTGAAATAATTAAAATTTATATAGTGTTGGTAGAGAATGTAGTGAGAATGTACGTTTCATACAAAATTTGGCAAGGAATTTACATGTTAAGAAAATTTCACTTACTCTTACCAAATAAGATCTTTTTGGTATTCCAGTATAAGTAATTCAATAGATGACTTCAATGACCGAACGCAGCCAATATTTCTCTGTCAAATTTGTAAAGTGCTCAGAGCTCATTGTTGAATTATATTTTAAAACTATTTAAATGCATATACTTATGTATATGTATGTATACAAATACAAAATTGAGAATTATTAAATTTTTTAAATGATTGATGCTAATTAAAAGCATTGTATTATTGTTTTAAATTTATTTGATGGCAAACAAGTTTCATTTTACACAATCAACGTAACTGCAATTATCGTTGCTTTAATTCAAGTTCAATAACGTCTGAATGATAATTTTTATAGTCTGTATGCAACAGTCTGACGTCTAACCTAATTAAATTTTATTATGTAAAATTTAAATTGATAATACTTATAAAATAGGGTAAACTTGAAGTAAATAAGGTATTTGAATGTGTATAAAATAGAAAATATTAATTCAGTAAAACAGTATAGGTTTTAAGTGAAACCTATTCAAATTGTGTTAAGATCAATACCAACGAACCTCAGCAATAACCTACAAATTACAATGTTACGTTTTACCTTATTGCATATCTTAATTAATAAATTGCCATTTTGAATTGTTTTGCGCAAAATATTTCTATAAAATATTCTCGTAAATAGCAGTGATAACTCGAAAACTATTAAAATATTTTGCCAAAATCCATTGGGTATTGCTACTAATTAGTTATTTTTCGAAATATTTAAATTTTTGTTTTCATGATTTTATAACTAACTTTCCTAAGGATTTATTTAGGAATATCAAGTTAGTTTACGAAGAAAACATTTTTCTTCTTCTTTCTTTTACTCTCAAGAATAATTAATAGACTTTTCTCACGATGTTTTCATGTTTATATCCTATTAATTATAGGGATACTTGATTGTCTTTAAATAAATTAGAAATGATAGAAAGAACGAAAAAAAAAATATTTCATTAAAATATATGTGCATATGTATGTATATCTCTATATATATATATATATTTTTATTATATATGTATATATGTATATATATATAGAAAATGAATGTTATAAAATTAAATTACATAATTTTGTAATTTCTATTAAACTCGTATATTAAAATAATGGTTTCCCAAAATAATGATTAATAAAAAGTTAAGAGTAATTCAGTCTGGATTGCAAAATGAAGCATAAATCTTTAAACGCAGTTTAGTGGTGTGTATGTTGATAAGTACATTTGTATATGTACAATTATAAATATTTACATAAGTATTCTGTAATTGAAGTTCTTCTCTTATTATGCTTACTTAGCAAAAATATAAAAGCATTATCTAATTGCCGTAAACAAATATTTCAATTAAAAACAAAATATTTTGCTGTTTAAGTATAAAAAAAAAATTTTATTTAATTTTTATTTTCTCATAATAACTTGAATTGCTCATATTGCATTCATTGTTGCATAAATTTTATTAAGAAAATACGCGATCTTAAAGCGTGAATTAAATTTAACACTTAAACGATACCCGTTAAAGTTATACAGTTTAAGAAGATAAGTTACACATTTAAGAATAGTTGAATAGTTCTTACATATATACATACATACTAATTACATATATACATACATTTTTAAACTAAAATCTAATGCATCTTTAATATTGTATTGTAAATGTTTGTAATATATGTAAACGCTAGGGATCTTACTTAGTAGGTTTTTGACAAGTTCGGACTGGTTCAGATGAGGAACGGTAAAGGATTGATGAAGCGATATCTCAACGGGCATAAGTGGCCTAAGTGAAGCCTATGGGGGCCTCGTCAACCTAACCTACTCTAGAGATTTATTATACAAGCTTTGCTATATAATTTTATTTTAACTTTCAGTATTTAATTTTAAATTTATGCTAAAGTACATTCATATATGTTAAAATTTTTATTGTACCGAAGCTACTAAACAACAATTTCTTATTTAATAAATTAATTTTGATTATTTTCGAAATTTCCAATAATTCAAAGTCTAGAAAAATTTTTAAATTTTAAATTAAATAAAAAATTTTTTTGACTTAAAGAGGCTATGTTAAAATTTTCTGTGGCCTTTCCTCTTGTATTCACCAAACAAATTCAAGAAGGACTTAAGAATCTTAAAACTTAAACGCAATAATTTCGCTTTAAGCATTTTTAATAAAAAATATTTATATAATATTTACCTGATAGGTATAAATTAATTTTTTTTTAAAATTTATTCAAAAACTATAAATACATTTTATTTATTTACACACCATTTGCTTTACTTTGACATAAATTTAATGTGTAATTGAAATTAATATGGTATGACAATTTTTTCTTTAGTTAAAAATTCATTTTATATAATCTAGATTTTTCATAATTATAAACAAATAAATAATTCAAAAGGTATACGAGTGAGGAAAGAAACAATAATTGCATAATATTTCTTACACACAGGAAAATTTTCTATTTTAAATTATACACATAAAAAATAAATTCTTGAAATTTAGTAATAAAAATAACCTCATCTCTAAACGATTATAATTTAATATTTTTTTTTATTATCATAAAATTCCGCCAACGATACACTTTTTATGGAAACTGGAACGAACTTATTTCATTTGTTAATAATTTATTGTATACGTAAACACAAAAGATTAATTCCAGTTCATAAATTTTCAATGTTAACATTTTGAATCAATCTAATTTTGGATCATGTAACACACATGTGTGTGAACACATTGAAATTTATTAAATCTGAATTTATTTTTAGCAATTACATTAATATTTTTTTTTATTTTGTATTTCTTTGCGTACCTTTTATGCTCTTGCTCTAACTTCTAAAAAGGTTAATACTAGTTTGTTATTTAAAGTTATTTAAAGAATTCCCTTTTTAGGTAGCTAGGTTTGACATAATTTTAATTTTAATGCAGAAATAACTTTGTTAAACACAACACATTAGCTATAATATGTACTGTTGATATGAGTGTGATGAATAAAATTTTATAATAATAATTGAATATAAATGATGTGAAAGAAATTTTAGGTGTAAACATACTTATTTGAATTGTCAAGGTGAAATTTATATACGTCATGTGAGAATCGAAAATAAAAATTGAATTTATGCACATGGTTGGTAATATTGTAATGCTTGCTTTAGAAAATAAAAAACTAAGAATTTACAAAATTCCATAGATGCTTAATTAATACGAATTTCAACAAAATTTACAATTTTAATTTTAATCTTACCACAAATAAAGTTTTCAATCCATCCCTCCTTGTATCTACTGCTTACTCTTTTTGGCTAATGAAAACAAATTCTTTGTATTAGATCTTTTTGAATGAAATTTAATTTATGTCCATTTAAAATGGAATACAAATTATTGATGTTAAAAATGCACAAACACATACCCATATACTAACATAAATTTTGTTTTCTGCAAACTGCAATATGCTAGGCATGCACAATTTATTACAAGAGAAATTCCAATAACAGAAATAAGAGAAAAATTAAAAATAATTTTTTCTATTACTTCTCATGTAATCTCCAAATTTAATTTCTCCATCGCATTTGCAATAAAAGTTTTGAGCGTACTTACTCATATTGCATTTCCACTTCAACAATCACAACACCGGTCACCAACACCATCCAACTGAATTGAATTCATTTAAATTAAGAGAAATTATGACGTGATTTTTTAATTTTTTTAGAAAATTGTATTCATTAAACTCTAGCTGTTGTAACACTTTCATTTTAATTTACATACACAAGTGGGGTTTAAATACCTCCATACATAAATTAATGTATTAAAAACTTTTTGCTTTTGAACAGTGTGTACACAAAATGCTTAATTGCAATTCCAATGCCGAATATGGATATTATATAATGCAATGTACATAGATTTTCGAGAAACATACCGTATGCTGAAAAATGACGTATACAAGGTATACCGATCATACACTGTTTTACTTCTCAACAGACGATACGTACATTTCGGGCCTTTGACAATAATTTTTTAGAATTAATAGTAAGCTAACGCCAACATACTTAATACATAAATATAATATTATTCGTATGAAATTTATTATATATGTATGTATGTATTTAATGATTCAGCATTTTGTTCTTGTACGTTTTTATTATACCTACAACATTCTCATTTGACCTACTACAATTAACAAGAATACCAAAATTTAATAACAATAATTAACTAAACATTAAATTAATTTAATATGAGTGGAAAATGATCTAACATTTTAGAACTACATACATACATATTTTGTCTAAAACAACGTTAATATATTTTTATACATGGCATACATACATTACCATTAGTATAATTTATGATAAATTTTCACAAAACTTGTATACCGCGTGATAATTACAAAATAACAAAAAAAAATATCAAGACAACAAAAAAATAGACTTTCAAACTTTTCAAGGTTAACTTAGAACATAAATTCGCGTCTTTCCATATTCATGTTGCTGACACATAAAGCTTAATATCAAAAGCCCCTTAAATGGAGACAAAAAACAAATTTATGCCATATCATATGTTGTTTTCGAATTGGTAAAACAGCAAAAAAAAAAACCAGACTGTCTGGTACTCATTAATTGAATAGTTCACAAAGGTTTCAAACAAAAATTTTTATATTTTGTATTTGGTATTTTTTATTGGCTTTAAAAATAAAATTTTTGGAAATATTTTGTTTTTGATTATAAATAGTAATTTAATAAATAGGTACTTGATATATAAGGAAATTAATTTTATAATTTAATCATAGATTAATTATCATTCTTAATCTTGAATTAAAGCACTCACATTATTTACTTATTATGGATGTCGATGAACTGGTGAAGGTTTTTCTATTCTATATTGAAAAATTATAAATAAAAAAACCTTGGATTATCAATATATTTTGGAATGTAAGATATCGAGTTTTGTATATGCGGATTCGTGTAGAAAAAAAAGGTAAATTGAATGAGTATTTGAAAATATTTCAAACTGGAATTTTGATAAATTCGATTATCTAAAAGAGAATTATTTTAAATGACAATTTGCAAATTGTTCAGGAGAACAAATTAAAAGTAATTTAAATTTGTATTTAAATTCTCAGAAGACAGTTTTAAACGATTAAAAAACGCTTATATTAGTGTTAAACGACAATTCTGTGCCCACTTGTATAAAATATATGTGAAATTAAGGTTAATATACACGCGAATCTTATGGCAAACTACTTATGGTAGATCAACGAAGTATACATTCTCGTGTTCAACGCGCAATTAACATCCTTAGTTTTTTTTGCTTAAAAAGTTTTTTTTTTTAAAGAAATGGACTTAGGATAGTTGAGGCACTCAGCGCAATGGTGGGCTATCCAGCATTTTTGCAAAAATCAGTTATTGTATTCAACAGAGCTGTAATAGCCAAAATAATTGTTCCATATTTTCAAAATATGTAGTTTACTCCTTTTTTCACTCTATTTTGACATAAGTTCGTATTTGCTTTTTAAAAATTTTCTTAAAAATTAAATATTTTACATTTCAATCACAATTTACTTGAAATATCATTTTTGCAGGTAGGCCGTTAATACGCTCAGCGCCTCAGTTGTGCTCTAAACAGGCGAATTATTGAAATTAAATTTATTTTTTCGAATTTTTGACGGTAAAATCAAATTAAATTTAAGTGAATTCACAAATCTTTTATGATTTGAATAGAGGATGTTGTCAAAAATTTTCACTTTCAAAAGTGCTATTATTGAGAAGAAAAGAAAAATATTGTTGAATTCTGTAAAATTGAATTTTCACTTTTTCTCTATCCTTTCCGTTCTATTTTATTTAGTTTTCCGATTTATTTATAGTATTTTAAGTGTATGTAAGTGTGAAAAGTCAAATTTACTTCCTTCCATATAAAACTTTTGTTTTGTCTTCATTTGCTTAGCTCTTGCCTGCACCCTTTTGATATTTACATTTTAAATTAACATTCAATGCTGCTGCTAAGTTATTTTTTTGCATTAAGTAAGCAATGAAAATCATTTCACTTACTCTAAAATATACCGTTTTAATAATGTTTTTTTTTCATTCCGTTGATTCTTGAATTAATGGAAATCATTGAATTTTAATGATTTTTTCGAATTATTATAGTTCAAGTGAAATGAGTTTAAGTGTATGTATCCGCATAAATATGCATGTAAACATTGTTATATATACACATTTGTGTTTTATATAATTTCAACTACTTATTTTTTTCTTAATAAATTCAGTGGTTTTAAGGAAAAGCTGCCTATATTATGTTTAAAATTTAAATTTAAATAAACTGAATTTTGACAAATAAACTTACATATTGGTAGAACATTCGAATTTGTAATTAAATGAAGAGCTAAAATTTCGAATTGAGTAGTAGAATTTTTAATATTGCATTTGATTACAATTATTATGTAAATAATGTTCGCTTATGTAAACAATTGTGTATTGATCATATACGTATACATTTGCTTAGAATCCGGCTTGTTTCATGACGTAAATCTGTCACGTTTGAAAATTTTCTAATTAAGAAAAGAGAATCGTGACACATTCCCACGTGTTATTCTATACTGTTGCAGTTCAATTTAATGTTTTAATTTCTATTCCATGTTATTGTTGATTTAAGTAATTGCAATTCAATTAACATGAAAATATGTATTTACATTTTTTCATATACACATAAGATTTTTAATAAAACTGATAAATTTTTAAGAACTTATGTACTTAAAATATTAATTGTTAATTATTACAATATTTACAAAATAAATAATTAATTAAAAATTAATAGCGCCTTCATTATACATATTACAATATCTTATCAAAAAAAATTTAAGTTATCATTTATAATATTGTTATACAAAATTTTATCAAAAATTCTCTTTACCTACTAACATATTTAAAACGCTTACGTCTATAAGTATATATGTACGTTGTTGATTTATTTTTTATTTATGGTATTTTCTCTATTTATATTTTAATATTGACATAAAATTGATAACATAGTTTATTAATAGGGGGCACTTAAAATCATAATAATTAAATTAAGTATTAAATAAAAAAAAAAACAGAGTACTTTCAATTATTCTATTTAGTTTATGGTCATTAACTTTTCAATTATTTGTTATATTTTTATATGAATTATGAGAATATTGTGATATATACTCCGATTTATTATGAGTATACACATAAAATATTATTCTAGTTTTATTAACACTTTATTATTTTTGTTCTATTAAAGTAAACAAATTTTATAATGTTATTATACGATGTATATAACTATGTGTATACGAATACTTATACTGTAGAACTTGATTGAGTTGCAAATTGAATGCTTCTCTTACTAGGTCAATTTGTTTACCTTATTATCATTGCGTTGGGTTATGGGGGGAAAAAAGTAAAATTTAATATAAAAATTGTAATTTATTTGCGCGTGGTAAAATTTAATTTAAAAATTTTATCTTTACTATAAATAGTTAGTACATAGTATGAAGAGTGAAATGAAGATGAATTTAAAATAAAAACTGAGTGAATGACATTGAATTTACCAAATTTGCATTTAAATTTCTTTTTCCTTCATTTGTCTCATCAAGCTTACAAAAGTATCTCAAATTTAATTAGTTTCAATCATGCGAATATTTGTAAAATCCGAAAATATTATTACAATTGGAAAATCAATTGGAAAAACAAATGAAATGGGCTCATTTAAGTGAATTAAATCTAGTAGTCACCTCGTTACTGTAACCATTTTGTGTCGAGAACTCTTAACCAAGCGCGACTGTAAGAACTAGGTCAAATTCGACTGCAGTTTAAAAACATTTTAATTTCTAATAACAAAACTAATCTCATAGGTTTTCTCATTAAAACAAATCAATTTTTAAAAATTTTACAAGTGTGAAGCTTTCAAAGCTTGTTTTGAATGTTGTCATACTCATAATAATTGTGTTTAATTAAAAAGTAAACTGACATACATAGATTATTTTTTAATATATCAAAATATTTTTATAGCAAAATTATTTAACTTTAAAATGGGGGAAACAAAAAACAATTTTTTTTTTTATTTAGTCGCAATTTTATTTTAAATTCAATTAAATTGATATCTTGACATTCTTGACAAACAACAACCGAAAACAAAAACAAGAAATTCAATCAGTTTGTACAATTAATAAACAAGTTTATCATACCATATGATTTATGAAATAATAAAAAAAAAATACATAGTTCATAAAAAATTCTATACTGTGTATGAAGTAAATCTGTATACGTATGTGTGTGTAAATATAAAAGTGAGTGGCATATTTTCAACAATAGAATTAAAAAAAATCTGTGTATAACATTAGAATAACTGAAAATGCTCTAGTATTCGTAACGTAAATTATAAAATAATACAAGAACAAGACTTATAGAATTGATTGTGTAAATTCTATGATCCCTGTACGAAATCAAATGAATTGTCAAATGAATTTATACTACAATATTTTAATTTTGTATTGAATTTGAACAAAACTTTGTACATTTATTCAAAAGTGCCATGACAACGTTACTTGACAGATACTTCTGCAATTTCAATTAGCAATGTTCTCTAATAATGTAAACTCACTTAATACTAAACTCACTTTTAATTTTATGTGTTTTGGAATGCTTTTTAATTATTGAAATGTTTAAAAATTCATGACTCTACATTGTGTCTCTTACATTACATTTTAAAAAACAAATCAATCCCAATAATTTCTGAAATATGACTGAATAGTTTTTGAATTTTCGAAGTAGAAGCTATGCACTAAATGGAATAGTAAATTTATAATACCCGTGCAAACATACCCGAGTTAATTTTTTAATTTGTTGAATTTTTTAATTTTCTTTCTCTATTCGAAAAAATCAAATATGTTAGGCATGGTTAAGCACTTTTACTGTTACTGAATAAACAAGCATAAACACACTCTTGCAATTTTTAATTTAAATTATAGCAAATTTCAAATGTAGCATAACATTGAATATTTTAATTCTGTTTACTAACTTAAGTTTAAAATTCTAATTAATATAAATTAATGTTAATAGATTTAAATTAAATGTGAAGATATTTTTGAAAGAATAATTATTTAAACATCGTTGTAGGCGTAAAAAATTAAATATTTTACAGTGTTTCTAAAAGTGTATTTACTCAAATTGAAAATTCACTTGAAAAAGAACAGTAGAGTTAAAAATATTGAAATGAAAAGTGAAATTTCATCATTTTTAAAGGAGTTTATCGTATTTTTATCATTTTATTATTTGTAATTTTAATAAAGGTTTAAAATATTCATAAATGTTTGCAAATATTTAGGTAGTCCAAATATTCCAGAACTTCTATGGGTGTTTCATTAAATTCGATTAAGATTTGTAAGTTTGGAGAATTTCACCCGCTAATTAAATAACACTAGTTAACTTAGATAATTAGGTGGTCTGCTCTTAGAAAATATTAAATTCTAAATTTTATAAAAGCTCACAGTAACCAGTTATCTACTAACGAGTTTTAAACGATTTTGGCAATGGAAATTATTCATGTGCAGTCCGCGCGGCACAACTCAGAGAATTCTTGTCAATAACATTGTTATTCCCCGCAATCAGTGCAAGCATAAGTTATATACGTCAGTTTAGTATTGATATTAAAGTAACTGAAGCGTAGACTAAAATTAAAAACAGAAAATTCATTCACAATTATTGCAAATGGCGTTTCAAAATGAAAGTTATTTTTAATAGCTGCGTTATTTTCATTTACAACTTACATTTTAAGTGCTGTTATTTTTTACTTTTATATATGTACATATTTAAAAACTGATTATATTTATCATAACAAAAACTGTATAATAAAAATATTTTAAGTTTTGAGTGAATAACACTTTTTTTGTTTACACTCAGTTCACCTTTGAATAAATTTTTATTTTATTTTTCAAATTCTAATACCATAAATAATTTATTATTATAATTTTTATAAATTTATTTAAATATTTAATTAAATTTTTGTATATATAAGTATGTGTAACAAAACTATTATATAAAAATATGAACATTAAATATTTTTTCCGGTTAAGAGAGAAAGAAACATTGAATGAATAGTTTTTTTGTTTTGTAAATAAAGCTCTTCAGCTCTTTAGTCAAACAATTATTACATACCATACTGTATGTACACACATTATACATATACATATACATATAATATTGTGTGTATAAATAAATATTTTTGTTATATTATTAAGGTCATAATTAAAAGGTAATTTTAAAATATGATACTTTTGTTTTTGTTATTCTAATTAATTGAACAGCTGTTTTTTTTTTTATTTCAATAAAATTCCGTAAAATACAATGAAAAGCCAAGTGTATTCAAATGTAAACATATGAATGTGTGTGTTAGCTTCCTTAAGTAATAAAATAATAATACCAACATATTACTTCAATGAAAAATCAATAAAAAATTAATAAATTATATAAATTTATTAATTATACAAAAGATTTACTTAATAGTGATCTTGTCAACATCTGTTATGTAATTTTTGTAATCGCCATATTATTAAAATGTTGTGTCTATATTCTTATCCAGACACACGTGTCCCCACAATCTAACCAAATTTATTAAGATGTTTTCGGAATTTTGATATGCACATGTGAACATTGCAAACTAGGTAGGGTGTCCAATTTCAAATTGATATACAATCCATTATAATAAAATTAATACTTATATAAATAACAATTAAAGCATAAGCACAATGTAAATAATGAAAATTGTGAATTACTTATTTATGGTTGGTTTATTACAATAATTTGATCAATCGACTAAATGCAAACTACTTGCACATATAAATGTGCACATTTCAGTAGATTTTAATATTTGATACGAAAATTTTTGGAATTTTTTCCATTTTGAATGTATCAAGTATAACAATTTGAAACATCATTTCCAAAATTTTAGAAATTCGCAATAGCAATACTCAACTCAGTAGCAAATTCACAATATGAATTTAATATGAAAACAAACAATTAAATAAAATTTTTATTTTCTATCTGCCCAACCAAAATTTAATTTTAAAATTAAGTTTTTGCTCAAAAATTTTACAAATTAGTTAA
This sequence comes from Condylostylus longicornis, assembly GCF_029603195.1. Taxonomy (NCBI): domain Eukaryota; kingdom Metazoa; phylum Arthropoda; class Insecta; order Diptera; family Dolichopodidae; genus Condylostylus; species Condylostylus longicornis. The sequence goes on from NW_026577982.1 coordinate 8,367,830, forward strand.
AGTTATTTATAGTTTTATTTTACATTGTAAGAGAGGAAAATTATGTTTTTTTTTGTTCGGGAAAAACAAACGATAAATTTCGTTAAATTATTGACCTAATTTTGATAAAAAAAGAAAATGTGCTCACGTTTTTACATCAAATTTTATTTAAAGGCATTTTTTTTATATTTGCTTATAAAATTTCACATAAAAACAGAATAAAAGAGAAAGGGAAATCTTATTTAAGAATAAAGTAAATTTTCTCATAAAAAAAAAATCTTTGGAATTTTTATGTAACCTTTGATTTTTATTTTTTTCAAAATTTTCACCATATTCTGCTTAATTTCAAAATTTTGGCATATTATGTATATTATACACTTATACCACTAAAAAAATTTTGACTTTAGGGCAATTAAAATTCAATACGGGTATACAATAATCATAAAAGGCGTAAATATTTGAAAATTGGTTGGCTTAATATTAAAGTTTGTAAGCATTTTAAAGCTTAATAAATAAAATTTGAATTACCTACGATTTTAGTATAGTTTTTGAAAGCAAATCTATTCCGTGACCACGGCAAAAAATTCGGAACTCTATAATAAACCTTGTTATACATAATATGATCGCCTACAAATTAAGTATAATCATGGGGTATTTTGTACATATAACATTTTTACTTCTTGGTTAAAAATATCCTTTTATAAAATTATTCAAATATTGTTTTAAGCTTACATGTTGTGAATAATAACAGGAAATTTATGAGTTTTTTTATAAGCATAATATATGAGGGAAATTTATGAATATTTGGATTTTTTTTTTTTATTTCTACATAAAAATGAAAAATTCGAAATTATTTTATTGGCAACCATATAATTTTCTCTTTTAAACAAATGGAAAATAAATTTTTCACCGTTTTTTGGCAAACAAAGGTATAATACGTAATTATCGAATTTCCGATATTGATAAAGTATGGCTATCATAAATTTCATAAATACATACATAATAGAAACCACAAGAGTAAGAGAGATTTTTTAAGTCGATCCGTAAATTAAAAAGACAACATAAATGGTAGGATGTGAATTTCCATGGAAAACTGTTTTATAACCCAATTTTTTTCAAATGCTTTGATTCGAGAATTTTCAGATACTTCTAACATATCGATTCTAGCATCAATTTTCAACAAGCTTATTTCAATAAAACTTAAGCTTATTCCAATTGACTGCAATTGTTACTAAAATTTGAGATCTAATCAAATTTTTGACATTTATTTTATAAATTCGTAATATAGACAATATTTTTTTACATACTACATACATAAATCTAGAGGGCCATCTTTGATGATATAGTCGAGTTTAACTTTTAGTAAATTTTAATACCTTACGTACCACATGTACATACAAGGCTCTTGTACATAGCAATGTTAATTTACATTTCAAGAAATATGCAAGAAAAAAAAAATCATTTTTATTTTCTAATTTCTACCCACCCACACTTGCTCTTTTAAAAACATAAACTAAATTAACAAGTAATTTTCAAAGTAATTGTAAAAAAAAAGAAAAAATTTTTATTTCTTTATACTTAGTTCACAGAATTCACTCTATTTTTAAATTCATATATATTATACTTACATAGCTGTATGTATTAATACCGCCATGATGTAAGTTGCTCATAATTAGATTTTATGGAAGCTGTGTATATGTAATACAATTATGTTTCAACGATGATGCGAACGATGGAATTGTATGGATGGGTATACAAAAATAGAATGAAAAAATCTCAAAAATTATTTTTAACTTCAAAGCATTTATTACTTATGTGCCTTACTAGCAAGTAAGCAAGCATATGTGATGTTTAAATTTGCATAAATTAATTGTGTATGTACAATAAAAAACTAAAATAGCAAAATAGTTAAAAGCATTTAGCAGTTTTAGCTACATTTTTTTTTATTGTAATTTCTTGGCGACAAATATAGATTTTTTAGCCAAAAAAAAGTATTATTTACTAAGCACATACGTACATATATGATATTATGTGTTTACTTATTTATATATATTTATTTATGTATATTTATAATTATATATATATATATAATTATATATACAATTAAAATGAGCATTTATTTGTAATTAATTAATTTCACATAAAAAGGACAAGTCAATAAATAAGAATAAAAAGGGGTGAGAGTTCCCAACTTGCAATAAATTTTATATTTAAAAAAAAAATTTTGGAACGGTATATTTTTTTTTTTGAGATAAGAAAATTATAAAAACATGTGTATCTATGTATGTATGTATGTATATATAAAAAAATTATAAGAAATTGAGAAATTTTGTTAATAAAAAATTCTAACTCCCAAAACTCTATTTAATGCATTTTGTTGCAAGTCTCTTTGCTTGGTTAATATTTGAAGAGTTATACGAAATATGAGTAAAATAAAGAAATGATAATAGTGAATTCAAGGTGCTGAGGAGCCCAGGGGGCAGTCTGATGCTCAGAAGGTTAATAAGGTCGAGTCATGTACTAAAAGTTGAGAGATTTTGGATAACACAGATATGCACTAAAAATTATAAATTAAATCTTCAAAGTCTTTTCACAAATACTTATGACAGTCTGCAAAAACGGAATACTTACATATTTTACTTTTACGAATTTGTAATATACATACTCGAGTAATTCTTCAATATCGAACAATTCTTATCCTCCTATAATTTTGCAGTATGGTTATTAAAAAACTTAAAAATTCATTTGAAAATTTAAAAAACACAACAGTAATTTTCGAACATACTATTCTACTATTCAGATTTTGCAGTTTTAGATTTATTGAACTTGCTTTATGTCAAGACCTAAGAAAGGACTGAGTTATCAAAAATCTTCTTGAATTTATTTTTTTCTGCAAAACAGTATACTTACTTAATTTTCAAATATTAGTAAACCTATTCGTATTAATAATATGGGTCCGTCAACAAACATAATCATAATTAATATTATATTTTTATTTATAGTAGAATTGCTGTTGTAAAAATTAATTGTCAATAATTTTTAATTAATAATTAATAATTTTCTTTATTACACGTTATGTCATTTAAAAATCATATTAATAAAAAATTACCGTTCACTGTTGACATGTTCGCATGTCGACTGTTGAGACGCAGAGTGTAATGCTCCTCATGAATATTAGTGTAAACAACGTGATTGGATTACTTGTTTTATGACTCGTTTTAAAAACTAAGAAAAAAAATTGCTTTTATGCGTATCGTATAAGAAAAGAAAATAAGCATGTACAAAATAATTTAATAAAATTTTTTTTTCTCATTTTGCCATCATACAGGCCCATAAAATTTACATAAACAAAATTGATAAGATTTTGATGGTATTTATTGTAAGAAAGACAAGCCTTTTTTTTATTGCAATACATTCATAGCATTTTTTATGTATGTATATGCTATATAACTTTTGATATAAAAATAATTTATTTTAATTTAATTTTTAAATATAAATAAAGAATATATTATAAAAAACAACAACAATATAAAATTAAATGTGTTATACGAGTATTTGGAACATAAACGAAATAATGTAATCAATATACGCACGCATTCATGTATATAATATAATTTATGTTTTGTTTGTTGAATACAAATTTTTGTATGCGTGCGTAAATCTTGAACAAAATCAAATATATTATGATGACATCAAAATTGCTGTAATATTTACTATATTTCTCACAAAAATTCAAAAATTATATTTCTTATTCTTACAATTCTTACAATATTATTATAAAAAGATGACATAAGCGAGTAATGGAATGCCAGTGCCAAAATTAGTTGACACATTAAGTATTTCCAACACAAATATATTTTTTCTAATCAAAACTCTGGTTGGCAAGCGAATATATTTCTGAATAAATGAAGACACTAATTTGAAAGGTGATAAAAAAAATTTGACGTGTTTCTTGTATTAAAGTTTTATATTTTTGTTGCCAGTAAAATTTTCAAATAATGAATTTTGTACTGTAACACTTGCAAATCTATTCATTTTTGCTTACTCTTTAGTGCTTTGCTAATATTTACCTCACAAACCGAATATTTTGACAGCCCGTATTATAAAGTTAAACTCAAATTGTACAGCAATATAACATTACTGCAATTTTAATGTCAAAACACTATTAAAAGATGAAAATTGTGAATTATTCTAATTGAAATGAATGCAAAAATAATCTTAAATTCTCAATCAATATTATGTTTAGTATGATTGTTATTAGAAAAGAACTTTAAATTTGTCATGGCACAACAAATATTTTTGTAAATTCGATTATGATATCCCGGAAGATTAATGTAAATTTTAAAATATTTTACTAAAAACTTTTAAGCAAACAATTTTTTTATAGAATTTCGAAAAGAAAAAAAATCTTCTTAAATTCTATTTTCGTCATGTTTTTTCGTTTCTTCTTTTAACTTCCTTTTTAATTTTAATCACCTTTTAAGTTATGAGGTCTTCCTAAAAGTTTCTACATTTACATATACTTATATATGAAACTTTATAACTTACGGTGCCACAAAAAAAAAATACTAACTTTCATAAACTGAGCTTTTTATATTTCAAATTGAAAACAAATCAAATATGGCAAAAAAAAATAAAAATTTTAATTTTAAAATTGATAAGAAGAACTTTGGATGTTTTCGTTTTGTACAAGCAAGAGTATTGATAAGATTTCCATTTTACAAAAATATTATTTTATTGTCATTTACATAAACAGTACAGGAATCCCTATAGAAAATGGCGTAAGAAAAAAAAAAATTTAATATCTGTAATTGAAAGACAGACACGCTTTATTCAAAATTTTTAACATTTTTTAAATATTAGTTCGATTTTTCAACACTATGATATTTACCCACAATTTTTCTGAAAACTAAGGTATAAACAAAACTTTTAATAAAAATTCATTGTTGATTTCAACAATTTTTACAATATGGAACAACAAGACGTTACAATATGGAACAACAAGACGGTCTTACACAATAATTTTATTGTAGAATGCAGGAAATTTTTAAAAATAAAACAAAATTTTTTTGTTTAAAATTTGGGTATAATCTGAAAAGTCCCCAAACTATTAGCTAACTACCAAAATGCAGACCTAACTTCAAATTGACATATGCAGGAATTATAATAGTATAGCTTAATAAGTCAAGTTGACGTTATACATCCATATTTGATTTTGTCTTTAAAGAAATCATTAACAAAATAAAATATACTTATTTTTTTATAATACTTAAGTGAAATTAAGTGAGAGGATCAGACAACTGTTTCAAAATATCTAAATCAGGTTAGGGTTAAATGACATATGTACGTCATTTATGAAATTCAGTTTATCTAATTTAAATTAGAATAGTAAAATAAATGAACTTCTATTTTCAATACAATTAATAATAATTAATTATTTTTTTTATTATTTATTTATTTATAGGTTACAAATTCGACCACTTGGCATATTTTTTACCATAATATTAGCAACATTCATTTTTACAAATATAATGGTAAATAATCAGACAAGTTTTAAATTAGTCCCACCGCCAGAATTAAAAAATAAAATAGATATGTTAAAAACAAGATTAGCAAATATTCGAAAAGAAAGACCAGCAATATTTTGTGGTTTAGTAACATTCATATTAGCAACACTTGCCATTATTGGACATTTAATATCTGGTGCTAGTGTTGTATTGATTGGTTTAATATTAGCCGGTTTAATATCAACTAGATATAATTTTAGAATTGTAAAAGTACCATTGCAAGGTAAATTTTTTATTTTTTTAATTTGAAGTAGAAATTGATTTTTCATATTTTCTTTTTCTTTTATTCCTTTTTTTTTAGTTGATTTTACATGGGTAGAAAAATATGATAATGATTTAGTTGATGAATTTTTACCAGAAGTTAATGATACAAATCGTTTTGTATTAGATAAAGCCGGTGATGAAGCAATTATAACACCAACTGGTAATGAAGAAGATAAATCTGATGAAATACCACCAGATCTAATGATACCAGGAACAATACCAGAAATAAATGAAAATTCTGATTCATCTGATGATGATTTATTATTAAAAGATTCAAAAGATGAACTTGAAAAACTTAAATCAAAAAATGATCAACAACAACAAATGCATTTTAAAAAAGGTTATTTTAAAAAGGATTCATCAATATCAACATCATCATCAGATGAAGAAAGTTTATCAAAAGGATTAAATTTTGATTTAATTGATACACCAAGAATTCAATCATTACAAAAATCTCAAAGTCAACCATCATCAACAAGAGAACAAGCAAATACTGTTGTTACAAATTTAGTATCAGGTTTAGTTGCCTGGAGTATGGGTGGTGGTGGTGGTAGTGGTGGTGGCGGTAGTGGTAGTAGTGTTATTGATACTATTAATACTGGTTTAAATAGTTCAACAGCAACTACAGCAACAAATAGTCAACAAAATTTAAATGATGATAAATTATCAAAAAAGCAACATTTGAATAGTGCAAAATTTGATAATATACCATTAAATGATGATGGTGGTAATAGAACATCAGAAGATGAAAGTGATTTTGAAATTTTAGATACTGATGACTTAAATGTGAATAATTTATAAAGAAAAAAAAAATATCTGTAAAATCAAGAATTAAGAGTATAAATATAATTTATATATTTCACATTAATTGTATGTAAATAAAATATAATAATATACTTATGTATATTTAAACAAATTTATGCAAACATTATAAAATTTTTAAAATGTAAATTTAAATTTTAAGTTATCTATATAATATATGTATATGTAAATTATATATGTTTATCTTTATACATACAACATATGTGTATATCAATTTTATCAAAACAAAAAAAACAAAATGATTCAAAAAGAAAACTTTAAAAAATTTAAAAAAATATTGTAAAAATAAATGAATATTTAATTTATATTTATAATCTATATTGAAAATAACATTTATTTTTAAGAAAATTTTTTTCATTTACACAAAATATAATTATTTTTTTAATCAATTTAAAATTCAATTCCGAAAAATCGTACATGAAAATTTATAAAAATAGTTTCTTTAATCTGAAAATTTATGTATCATAATTTAAATTATAAAATCTTCTAAATTCTAGTTAGCCCATTTTAAATACTCCTAACTCCCATGTAAATTTTCATCAATTTCAAAGATAAATTGAAGGGCTTAAAATCAAATTAGTCTAACTCTATCAATTTCAAAACAAAATTGTTGAAAATCTATACAAAATTTGTATAAGAAATAAATCAAAAACCGCCGTGAATTTAACCAAATTTTCGTTTCTAGCTACTTAACTTGTTTTTGTTTAACGAAAAATTTAATTTCTTTGAGAAGGAAAGTGATTAACCCACAAATTACAGCTTAGGTCAATTTGCTTTTTAGTCTCACATTGAAAACAAGATTTGCCTGTTGCAGGCAACTTAAAATATTTACAACTATTTCGAATTTATTTAAGAATTATAATAATAAGAAAATATCAAATTTGAAAAAAAAATAATTATTTTTTATTTTAAAATCGTATTTAAAAAACGATATGTTATCAATTAAACACAATTGTATACAATAGGTTTGCGAGTTCAAAATATTCTTATCAGGGTCCTATCACGCCAATCACTTTAATCAAATAATCAATACAATTTGCAATGTTTCTGTTGCGCCAAAAGTCAAAACACTAACGGACTACCAAATATTAAGAAGGCAATTTCTTTAAAGACAAAAATCAAATCAAATATGAATGTATAACGTCAACTTGACTTATTGAAGCAATACTATTGGTCTGCATTTTGGTATTTAGCTCATAGCTGGGTTTAAGAAAATGTAAAGACAAAATTAGTTGGCGCTATATAAACCAAGTTTAAAATAATTTTTAAAAATCCCAACTATCATTGATTATAAAATATTTAATTATGTATATATATATAATTAAATATTTTATAAATAAATATACATATATAAATATTTTTTTCTTTAAAATGTGTAAATGTTTGAAATTTTCTTAATAATAATAAAATTTTTTTTTTCTTTTTGTATGTGATTTTTGCGCTTTTTTTTTTAATTATTTTGAATAGAAATATACTTATAAAATTATATAAATATTTTTTTTTTAGAAATAAATTTTTAATTTATTATTTTTGTTAATTTAATTGAAAGGATAATAATTGTTATTATAAATAAAGAAAAAATTTTGAAATTAATATCACACCAAAGGATACAAAGCAAAACAAAACTAACCACATTTTTAACAACTCAATTTTCAAGACCAAGATTACAAAGTTAATATTCAAGTAAAATTTTGTTGTTTCTTTAGACAAAACTAATTATTTTTAATAAAAAGGATAATAATAAAATTTATTTTTACTTTCCTATTTTAATAAAATAATTTTTTAGGGAAATAGAAATACAAAAGGATTTACAATTTTTTATTTTATTTAATTTTATTTCTGTATTATTTTCCGAATTTGTTTTTGTTTTTTCGTATTGTAAAAATTTAATAGTATCGAAAATAAATTATTTGTTTTTTCCCACAAAATTTATTTTGAAAACATATCTAAAAATGTAAAATTAATTAAAAAAAAATTTATCTTGCATTTTTCACAAGACAAACGAAATGTTTTTTTTTTTTATAACAATTCAGTGTTTATTTTTAATAAATGTAATTTTGCAATTTATACGTAAAAACAAGAAGAAAAAAATTATTTTCATTTCAATTACTGTTCTGAAATTCTTATCTAAGTGATGATAAAAACTGCTAATGGACAACTTGATGAATTCAACACATTTAAGCATATAGAATTATAAAAAAATTAATTGGGGCTGAATACCTGCCAGAACACAATTTATAGAATTTTATTTTAATTTTAATTATGAAAAATATTTATTTTATATACTCAACATTTACAATAATTTCAAGAAATTATACATTTTATACAAATTGTTAAAAAACTTTAAATTATTAAATACAAAAAAAAATATCAATAAAATTTTGTTTTTCTTTATTCATATTATCGGTATGATGGTCTATAAAAAATTTGTGTAAAAATTAAATCTAAAATTATAGATATTAAAAACAAAAACAAATAAATATATTAATTTTAAAGTACATAATATTATGCGATCAGAAACTTAACAAGTTTTAGTATTTTTTAAAAAAAACAATGACAAAAAAAATATAAAAAATTACAATTAAATAAAATATTTGTAGTTATTCAAATAATTTACTGGATTTAATTTAACTGATGTTGTAAAAAAAAAAAAAAACAATGTAAAGTTCTATGCAAAAATAATAAAGAAAAAATTTTAATTTTACAATTTTGTATTGTTATTTTTTCTTAAATATAAAAAATAAGCTATAAAATCATTAGAATTAGGACATTTGTTTAATTAATTTGATTTATTAATTAATTTAAATTTTACTTAATTTAAATTATAGATTCTAGGTCTGCGTTTTGGTAGACAGACACCCTGCCCTATATTCCGTTTCATAGTCCGAAAATTCATTAATCAGAATAAATTTATTATATTTTAAATATTTTTTTTTTTACCCTACTTCGCTCCTCGGAGGTGCATAGGGCTGATGCATGATAATGTAGATAACCATGAACCAGTTTCTTGAATTCATTGAATTTAATAGGTAGAGGCTACAGTAATATTTTAAATATAATTTTGCTTTAAATTTTGTATTTTGTTTTTTGTTGTTGTTATCATAATTTAATTTAATATAAATTATGAGGCAATTTGGAATCTGGTGAATAAAATTTTCAATATTTATTTTATTTTAAAATTATATGGTATTTTTTGCAAAATTTTTCATAATATAATTAGAATTGAATACATTGGTCTTAAGCAATATTTTGTAGAACACACTAGGAAAAATATAAAACATATTATAAAAACCCAAACATTTGTATATCAAAAAAACTGCATCTATATAAGATTTAAAATAGTGCAAGTAAAAAAGAAAAATATTATGACAAAAGAAAATCCTCCCCATATTAAATAATGATAAAGGAAAAAGGTCGTCATGAACGTTAGTATTGAACTTCAAATGTAGGATTATTATACTCTGTTCTAGTAAACAAACCAGGATATTGTTCTGACAAAAATTTTAAATATCTATTTTGGAAGCGATAAATGTTCTACATCACCAAAATATATATGTATATTTGAAAATGTATGTTAAACTTTTAATTGTTGTAGCCAAATTATTTAAGATTATGTAAATAAGTATCTTCATTTTGCTAATGAAGTAGGTATCAGACCGTTGTAATATCAGATGGTTAGAAACAAATAAATATTTGCTTTTTCCTTTTATATTTTACGTATATTTTAATACAAATGTACATAATTTCATAGCAAATCGATAATCTTTTGTAGCATAATCTTTACAATTTTTTATAGACAACTATAATTACTTTATTGGGTATTAACATACAAATATATATGTATATATAAATATTATTATATTTGTGATTAGCATACATATATATGTAAATATTATGTATAAATATGTGCATGTCTACATGTGTTCTTATACATTAATTTTAAATTCATATAAGATAAATAACTATCATGACTGTTTCAATAATTTTGTTCAAACATCTTTTTACAATTCCTCAAGTATGTATATTAATTTAGTATAAAATAAAATAAAAAAGAAAAAAATTTATACTAAGGAAATCATAATCGTAAAAAAATTTTAAACAAAAAAATTTTAAAATAGAAAAAAAAAATTAAATTTTTAATAATTTACTGCATTTTATTGCCCCATGAATGCTATCATTTCATGATTATATTTAATTTTATCTTCAATTTGTGACATTATTTTAATTATAATTGGGAATGTGTAAAATAACTATTTGTTATTTTAGTTTCTTTTAATTTTAGTTCAAATGTTTTTCAGTTATTTTAAAATAAAATAAAATTTTTGTGAATAATGCCACTATTATTTAAATTTAGATTTTAGACCATATTTATTAAATGCATAACATAAATCTATCTGAAGGTACTGCCATTTTTTTGTGAAAATGGTATGGGGCATATTTGCAAAAAAATTAAATAAAATTAATATTAAAATGAATAATATTACAATTAATAATTCAATATAAACAGCCAAAATTTTCAAATTCAATAACTTTCATTTATGTCTCATTTTCTTCATTTTATCAAATTTACGCTTTTTCTCTTCCGCTTCTTTCTTCATATCTTCTAAATCTTCCATTAAACCTAAAACAAATATTAATTTTTGTTAAAATTTAATTTTTCAAATGATATTTAATTAAAATACATTTAAATTTTATTTAAATAAATTTTAATATTAAAGTAAATAGCTCAATTGTATAACAGACAAAAAAAGTTAATAATTACCTATTTTCCTACTGATTGTTTCTTCACGCATTTGTTGTGCAAAACTAGATTCCATTTCATTATCATCAAATTCTTCATCTCGATACCGTGATTTATCGTAACCAAATATTTCTTTAATATATTTCGAATAACCACCGCCATATGTTTCTTCAGGGCCGTCGTCAATGAAATCATCCATTTCAGAATCATATTCTTCATCATCATCATCTAATATTCTTCCTAAATCAAAAAATAAATTTTTTAAAAAAAATCAAAAAGAAGAAATATAAATAAACACTTCACTTTTCAATGGTTTCTTCTCGGGTTTGGATCTTCTCACATCGGGTGGAGGAAATTGCCTTGTCTTTTGAACATCTTTTGGAGGAAATTCTCTTGTTTTTTGTATATCTTTTGGAGGAAATTCTCTAGTTTTGGTATCTTTTGTTGATGGTAACTTCTTGTCTTTAGGAAGTAATTCTTTTCCCATATTATTGTTACTTGATTTTACGTTATTTGATAAAGAGTTACCACTAGACTTATACGCTGTATTAGTTGTACTGGGTTTAATCCCAGTTTTGGAAGACGATGAAGACGTTGAACTATTATTTCTTGACGCGTTGCTATTTAATTCACTTGATCTACTAGTGCTTGATGAAGATTTTATATCTTTCGATGACTTTATTTGTGATTCCTTTAAATCACGTTGTCCATTAAACTGTCCGTTATTTAAAGATTTTGGTTTAGTAGTTATACTTGTATTAGATTTTGGCAAAGGGTCTTTTTGTGGTTTTTTATCTTGAATGCTTGACTTGTTGAGTTTTGGAATAGAATTACTTGTTTCACTATTAATTTTTGGAATCTTACCGTTTGGTTGCATTTTGGGCCGCTGAGCAGAATCAGTTCCACTTTGTTCAGCTAATTTTTTTCTTCGTTCTTTTTCTTCCAAATACTTCTTACGTTCTTCGAATTCTTGCCTTTCTTTTTTTGTTAAAAGTCTTTCCGGTTCCTTTTTCGCCTCATCTACTTTTAATTCCACGGGTTCAAACTGTTTTTTTTCAGCTAATTTTAGTAATTCTTGAAAGTCTAAAGGTGGCGGGGCGGGGCGATTATTCTTTAATTTAGCTTTTTTTGCCAATTCATCTTTCTTCCTTTGCTCTTCAGCCTCTCTTTCAGCGCTAGGATCGTATATATCTTTTCGCGATTTTCTGACATCACCATTCTGTACTGTTACAGATTGAGGTTTGTTGCTACTAAAATTACTACTACTACCACTATTAGTACTGCTGCTGGCACTTGTACTGGTTTTAGATTTTCCGGATTTCTCCTCTTGCTCTTTGATAATTGCTGCTTTAACCCTGTCTTTAGTACTAGATAGATCTTTAATGGTAGCTGGTCTACTCGCAGAAAATTTTTTTTCTTCAGGTAACTGACCTACTTTGTCAACATATTTTTTAAAAAGCTCAGCTGCGGTATTAGAAACGTAACCATAGTCGTCCTCATCTGGTTGAATAAGTCCATCTTCAATTACAGTTGAAGCACTTGGATCTACATCATCCAAAACAGATCTATTAGCAGACTTTGTAACTTTTAACATCTTCCTAATTTTGTTCTTGGATTTCTCGTCTCTCATTGCCAATAAATTATTTAATTTTTCCTTATCTGCTTTTGCCTTCTCACGTTCTTCTTTTTCTTTTTTCTCCAGAAACTTTTTTATGTTGTCTGAAAGTTTTTTTTCAACTTTTGACTCTTTTTTCGGCGGAGCAAATTTTGTGCTATAAAATTTGTTCTAAAAAACAGAGGTTTATTTGTCATATTCGAATTGAATAAAGCTTGATTTATAAATATTAATGATTCCATCTTCAATTACAACTTCAATTACATTTGTAAATATTAAAAACTTTTCATAAATTATAGAAATCAAAAAAAATTTATACTTACACTACTACTTTGCACATTTTCGCTATTTTTCTTAGCTACATGGAGAAGAGTTCCAAAATCCATTTTAAGTAACAATTCTTGCTACTTTTCACAGACCTTAAAACATAAATATTTAAAAATATAAAAATGATGTGTTTCGCCTAATACAATTAATTGAAATAAATTCTCCTTCTACAATTTTCTATAAACTGTCAATATTTTACCAGTGCACTTATTAGGAATTTATTTGTCAATAATATTATCAGCTGAGTCAACTAAAAATGTCATACCATTTTGACAATCCATCTATTAATGCCTTTTTAAAGTTATAAAGCTAAAAGATCATGAAATTAGCTATAATTGTTTTTAAAACCTATGTAATAAATGAAGTACAAATGTCAAATGAAATTATTTCTTCAATTTTTGAAGAAATAATTATGCATATAATCTGCACATAATTTGTGCTTTAATTTTTTAGCTTAGATTGTATAAATCCATATTCTGTGCACTACATAATATTAAATATTACATGTACATATATAAAATAAAAACATTTATTTAATGCAAGATTTGGGCCAATAACTAATTCTGAGTGTATCTTAATCAAGACGCCAAGTTTCAAAATTTAGTATTGTGAAGCAACTAAAATCTAAATGTGCTGTCAAAGAAAATGCTTGATTACATTTTCAGTGCATTTTTGAAGTTATGCTTTACGAAATTTCACGTTAAACTTCATTGGAAAAATTATATTTGCAATTACTATTTATTTAAAACCAGGTAATTTTTTTTGTATAAGAAAAACAGTAGCTTACGTAAAAAATTACTTACGACAAAATCTAAGATTTAATCTACGACTAAAATTATCTGAAGGCCTTTAGACTTAACGTCAAAATTTAATAATGTAAACGTTGAAATTTAATAATTTTAAAAAGTTTAATGTCCAATGTGGCTAACGAGTTTCATCAAACTCACAACAGTTGTATACGCAAGCAGTAACTGATAACCTTGCATATCACATAAAAATAATGTTTTCAGTTTGACATACACTGCAATATTTCATTTTCCATGATAACACAAAATATTAGTAATGCGATAACAAGCAATTCAACTGATTGTGCAGTAAAGTAGTATTCCTACAAATTTAAAGTTGTGGTAAGCTGCAAGTACCGATGTACATTCATTTGATTTTTTAAACTGTCTGTAAATTTAAATTATCACAATTAATAGTTATGATAAATCATAACTTTCTGTTTCTAATTTAGATTTTATGTAGCGATTTATTTATTTTAATTTTATACCACAAATTTTACAAGAAGCAATTGTGGTTTGTATTACGAGTCCTATAGTACGATTAGCAATGTGGGAAATCGTGAAAGAAGAAAATCACCAGAACAAGCTATTCAGAGTGATTTAAAAATTGTTTTAAATTTCCATTTGTTGTTAGTTAGAAGTTATGGCAAATTGAAAGCGTGTTGAAATTTGTTTTTAAATTTTAAAAACATTCTATTATGGTTATGATGCTTTTCAATAGCAAATTATTTTATATTTAAAAAATGAAACAAGGATAATACCCCCAATTAAAATAATTTTGTTTGAATAGTCAAATTTTTGGAACAAAGTATTGTTCAATAGGTCTACAATCGGTGATTCAGCAAATTATAAATACAGATAAAAAATAAATGTTATTTTTATTTTAATTCTACATTGTAGTTAATTATTTTAATTTTACACCGTTTCAGTGTTTTCATTACAATTGTTCAATAGCGTTGATAATAACTCCTGAGTGCTACATGACGATGTTCTTTCATTTTTATCATTTTGATGCTCATCATTCTGAAAATCTAAATTTAGGTATTTTTTATAATCGACTTCTTCACTTTCTTTCTTGTCAGATTTTTCTGAAACCTCTTCTATTTTTAATGCACACTGATATTCCGGTTTTTGTACGACTTCCTTATCAAAATGTATTTTATCTTGAAATATTGGAAAATTTGAATTTAAATTGCTCGAAATCACAAGATTTCCTTCAGCGAGTGTACTGAAAATATCCTCATCTACATTACTGAGTGCATTTTGCATTATTTTTCTCGCAAATTGCCTTCTGTTTCTCACTCTTTGTTGAAAGGCTGCTGATAGTAATTGGTGGTTTACTCCATTAGAATTGTTATTTTGAAAACATTTTGGTTGAGTTATTAAGTCTATTTTCAAATCTGTATTCATTTTCAAAATTTCATTTGAAAAACATGGTGCTGATTTGCATCCAAAATCAAAAAAATCTTGAGTTTCTTGTTCTAGCGTGTTAGATTTCATATATATTTTCGGAGGGGTATCTATTTCCGTACCATTCTTAGAACTAAATTTTTTGTTCAATGTTAAAGAATTTTTTTCATTAACATTGTCGTCTGTCAGGGACGCTTTTACAGAAACCATTTCTAACGGTGATGAAGACATCATTTCTTTCAATATTTCATTAATATCTTCCATTTCATCATCTTCGATAATAATACTTTTATTCATTTCCTGTGATAAAATTGAAACTTCATCTGAATAATTAGAGTATTGCGTATTATGTTCTTTTTTTACAGAAATTTCCAAAATATCAGAGCTAATATTTTCATTCTCCTCAGCAGAATGTTGTAGTTTTTTAGTATGGTTTTGATTTTTAGTAGAACCTATGGAATTCTGTGATAATGTTGCCATTTCATTATTTATTTCTTTATCTATATTAGTTATATTTCGGTCTTTTGAACATGAAACTTGAATATTTTTATGGTTATCGAGTTTTTCGGTTTGTTTATTTGAAATTTTCTTTGTTAAATTTTCACTGTTTTTGAAGTTTCTGGTTAACCCTATATTATCGTTATTCTGCTCGACACAAATCTCTGTTGTAGCATCATTAATACTTGTTAATTGCATTTTATTTTCAGATTCGTCACTCATTATTTTTTCACCAGTTCTTATATTTCGATATTCCATATTTTTGTATAAAGGCATGTGTTCTGAAATATGAGAATCCAATTTAAGATTTTCAACCCAAATTGATTCCTTAATAAATGTTTCATAAATTGCTTTGATGCATTTTTCCAAATCAATTAAGGCAATTTTTTCGCCTATTCTCGATCTTCTTGTATTGCAAATTAATTCAGCAATATTGGTTTTAGTTTTGAATTCTTTTAAAGACATTTTGAATATTTTATCTTTATCTGAATCGTTTACTACGAGTAAGAAAGGATACACATTATATTTGTAGAAATTTTTAAATGCATCGAAAACTTACTTGATAAATTTTTATTAAGCAAAACATCATTTAATCTTCTTTTTTTCAGCTCGGTCTCATATCTTGTAATCACCTTTAGCTTAAACTCTTCCGTTAGATTTAGGGCATTGCATCTTTCGAAAAGTTTTTGATATTTTTTTACTATGATTGGACTTTTGGCAGGTTTTTGCAAATTTGATTTGTTATTCCTCTCGTTTAAATATTTTTCTTTACATGTTTCAATTTCAATTTTTTCTGAAATTGGTAGGTCTGATGCATTACTTTTCAGTCCACTTAAAGAACTCTGTATCTGTTGACCTAACATTTTATTCTTATTAAATGGAACAATTTTTTCATTTATGTTTTCCACAAATTTAGTTTTCTCTTGAAATACATTAAAAATTTGGGTTGTGGCACTTTCATCGGTATCTAAATCATTTTTTCCTTCAAAAGCTAGGCAATCACCATATTTTATTAGTTGATCTGTTTTATGAAAGTTAATATTCGTTTCTTGATTACCACCGCTATTTGTAATTTTCAAAATCTTCGATTCATTTTGAGGTTTTTTCATATTTTCTTTATACTCTTCTTGGAGCTCGTTGTTAACTGAAAATTCTATTAAATTTTTATTCTGCTCTTTTATCGATTTTGGTCCAGGTTTATTTGAGGTTTTGTTGAAAACCGATTTAACTTCTGAAGTGAGAATTGCATCTTGCATCTCAGAATTTACTTCATTGAGGTCGAACTTTCCAACTGGTTTAGCTTGGACATCAGGTATGGTTTTTGAAGTTACTGATTTCGTTTCAGTTTGTTTCTCAACTCTTTTAGAGCCTTCAATTTTATTATTAATTAAATTCTTTTTTATTGTCTTTGATTTTGGTCCCGGTTTTTTCCTTTTCATTTCTTTTGAAAAAGTAGCATCTTCGGAAACTAAATTTGAAAATTTTTTCACTTCCCGAGTTCCTTCATGATTGTCTATATCTTGCCGTAACCACGGTTTTCGTTTATATTGCAAATTTAAAAATGTTGTAGTTTTAGACAAGTATAATGGGTCAGATTGACATGATTTATATACTTTTTTTGCATATTCGCCTACTTTTTTCAAGCGACCTTCTATGTTTTTCGGATGATTCCGCCTTCAAAATTAAAATAATTATTATGTATATTAAAGCCAAATTAATTATCTGAAAATACGCCACCTTAAACTTATTTCAACCAATTCTTTTACATTTGTGAATTCTAAAAACTCTTCAAATGTAATATTTTCTTCTTTAAACAGTTTAAATTGGAACTGACATATATTTGAAATAAAATTTTCATTTTTCTGTTGAATATTTTCATTAGAGGAACTTGATTTAATATATTTGTCCATTTTTTGTCTTTATTTATATTTAAATCCTTAACAATTTAACTACATATAAAACTTCTTGATAAACAACGAAGGATTTTCTAATTATAATAACTAAATAAAGCCTTCATTCAATATCCCTCCATATTCAAATCACGCCCAACTGACACTAGGTTCACTTCACTTTAAAAATTAAAGAACAATAAAAGATAACTCTGATTTAAACTTTAAATCCTAAACTTCGATGTCTGACTCTTCGTTTGTATACCATAACCATTCAGAGAATTATAAGAATAACACTCCCATATAAGCTCGCAATACTTTCGTACAAATAAAATCAACAAACGGCTGTTTTTAAACAGATAATTATTTTACGGAAAAAAAATAAGCCTCAAGGATAGTTCGTTTTAAGATAACTCCATCGAATATTCCATTCAATATTCGAATGAATGGAATAAAGGAACACTACCAGAATAAAATTATCCAGAAAAGGTCGTTATGATTAAGGTTATCACTAGAAATGTCAGATCGATTTAGCTAGTGGCATGAACAGAATTATTTCGAATATGTCAAAAATTTGGAAATGACAAATGCTTGAATATATTTTACTTAATAGTTTGTCATTTGTCAGCCTAATAAAGAAAGACTACTAAAGATTTGTTTGTAAAAGAAAAACAGTAATTTAAAAGATATTTTTAAATATTTCTGAAAATAATAGTTCAAATAAAAAAGTATTCATGGTCGCGATGCATTATTCTAATTCTGAGATATCGTACTCGAGCTATCCTACGCCGCAGTATTATGATGGTGATGAGGATCGAATGAGTGAAACCCGTTCGAGTGAAGGTAATATGTTTAATAATAAAGTTAAATATGTTTATCATATATTAAAGACAGAAAAACAATATTGTAGATACGGAAGAAGCCAGTGAAAATGAGTTTGGATCTAGCCGCAATTACGATGAACCAATGGAAATTAAAGAACAGTAAGTAAAATAATTCAATAAAATTCCATAAAAATATGTATTATAACAAACTGTTTTATTTGCTATTTTAGAATGTATCAGGATAAATTAGCTAGTCTTAAAAAGCAATTAGAAGAGCTACAAAATGGTACGCATCCAGAATATGTTAAACGTGTTAAAAAATTGGAACATCAATATAAAGAGAGGCTACGTCTAAACGAAATTTATAGAGATTATCTTAAAGAATGTGTTGATCGGGATTATTATATTGAAAAAAAAGCAGCTACAAAGGAATATGAAGAGAAAAAAATAGATTTAAAAGAAAATTTACTAACTGATTTTGAAGATAAAAGAAGAATAATTGAATCTGAACGTCATAGTTTAGAGTTAACGAGTGATTCAATGGAAACAAAACCAACTATAACAAGAAAATTACGTAGACGTGGAAATGAGCCAGTTCCAATAGTTGAAAAACGACGGAAACCAACCACAGGGCAATTACTTGTTTATCAGTTGGACGAAAAAGAGATTGACAGTGACTTAAAACAAATAAGCAGAGGTGAATTCAAATTTTCATATCTATTTTTTAATCTGGAATTATAGTTTTAGCTCTCACTACTAATGGAATCGGAGCTAATAATCATCAGTCCGGAATGATGGTAGAAATCCCACAACAAACTTTAGAAACCAGAATCGAAGACGGTAAATTACTTTATGAACGTCGGTGGTTTCATCGGGGACAACCAGTATATGTGGAAGGTAAAGATTTACCCAGATTCGCAGCAACTATATCAGCAATTGGAAATGAGATTGTGAGTGTTTTTTGATGAATTTATTAAATTTTAATGATTTAATAATTGCAGGTTTGGGTAAAAAAAATAAATGATAATAATAAGGTTAAAATAAATATGTCTCAACTGGCAAAAGCAAAAGTAACTATAAAACGAAGAGCTAATTAAACATTAGGTTCGGATACCGAAATCTTTAATCTTTGAATGTTAATAACTTAGCTTTGCTTATATTTAACGAATTAATATAAATTCTAATTAAGATATAATTATAATCTTAGAATAGAGTAAACTTACATAAAATGAAATATAAAAATTTAAGTTAATTGAAGAAATTGCATATTTTATTTATGTATATGGAACAATGTAGTAATTTCTTAGAATATAGTATATTTTAGTTATATACATACATAAAAATGTTTGAATTCTAAGCCAATATGTACAAAATAAACAAAAATTCTAATGCGTTACAAGTCATTTTTATATTATCATATAATGTTTATCTCAAATGATCTGCATTTGCGTAACATTTCCAGTTATGGAAAGGTATTTTTATATCATTTTGATCTTCTAAATGTTTAATATGACTATGAATATCTTTCTGACTTCTTAAAAGAATGTGTTGAATACCGTGAACGATTTTGATTAATAACAAAATGTCATCGTTTTTGATTCAAATCAAAGCTTGAAAAAACGAATGGTAACATTTTGGCAGTAAAAATTACCAAATTGTAGAATTTCGAATGTGTTGATGATGTGTGCTTATTTATTTTCTTTTGATAAATCCATGAGTTCTGAACAAATTTCATCACTGATTTCTTCCACACCAGGAATATCTGGCATCACCTATTATAAGAATGATTTATGTTATAAAATAATTCAATATAAATTATTTTCTACCCATGATTCATTTGTGTTTTCTAAAGTTTCATTGCAAACTGGACATGTTTTATTATTAATATTCCATTGTTCTATGCATGGGCTACAAAAAACATGTGTGCACGGTAGTAAAACTTCAATTTTACGTTCTAAACAAATGCAGCATTCTGAAGCATGATCATCACTGTCATCTGAATTTTCAGAATCTGTTGGAGATTTGGGTACTGATTGTGTTATACCGCTAACATGATCTAGAAGGATTGAAGCTGTGATTTTTTCTTGCTGTCGCACCTAAAATGAGCCTTCTTTAAAATATCAAACGTCTCCTTATTATGAATTTACCCGTTGATTTTCCTCGCTGGATAATAACGATTCAAGGTGGGATTGAAATGTTTTAAATACGCATAAAAATTGTTTTAAATTTAAGAACTTATAATTTTCAATTTTTCTTGTAGATGGATCTACTTTTATGCATGCAATTCGCACTGTTGCCTTCCAAAACATTGATGTGTCAGTACCTTTTTTTATTAAAAATATTAACTGTTTTCCGTTTGTATCCAAGCATTTCCTTGATCTAAAAACAAAAATTTAAAGTTTTAAAATATTCTTTGAACCTATCTGATATGCTATGATATACAGTTCGTTCAACTCTTCAAGACATTTTTTAAAATCATCATAACTTAAAGCTCCTATCTCTGAAAATATTTTAGCATGCTTTATCAGCTCAATTTGTAGATCATCTACAACGTTGTTTGTTGTATTGTCGTGGCTTCCAGTTTGTCCCATTACTATAGTCTATAGTTTTAATATTTTATTACGAATTAAATTTATTTCTGGTTTTATGAAAATAGGTATAATGTTTTCTTTTATTAGTTTGACTTTAAGGTCTGACTGACAGCTAATAAAAAATAATTACGTCCGTTCAATTGTCGAAGTATATCTTGATTAGATGCAATCACGACTGCGAAACAAAATTAACGTCTACAAAAACAACACTCCCAGATTATAAGTCTGTTATAAATTTACACAAATGAAATCGAAAAACGCCTGCTACATAACTCATTAATTACAATATAGCTTCCAGGCTGGTATTTAAATAATATTATTTGACATTACATCAATATATTTAATTTGCATAATATTAAAATAAAATTTAATTGAGGCGAAAATAGTAAAAATGAATCCAGTGTAGTTTTTCATGTTTTGCGAAGTTACTGAAGAGCAAGAGCTTCTTTGATGACAAGTTCAAAATTTTTAGGAAATTAGGAAAAACAGTTTTTTTTTAAAGATATTACTACAAAAAATATTAATACAATCATTTAAAAGCGTACTTTCCTTTATATATTTAATCGAAAATATTACCATATGTAGTGAAGTCATTTTATCCCAAAAATTTAACATCTTTTATAAAAATTTGGCTAAAAAAATGAAACAGCCCTGCTTTTCTAATATATGACATTTAGATAGTGTCAAAAGTGTCAAAGGGAAATCTATTAATTTATTTTCCTGTAAAACTACAAAGAAAATGTTTGGAAATATTAAAAGAATTTTTAGTGATGTGAGACTGACTTTAAAATATTTCCCAACTAAAGAATAACCAAACAAGATACTAAGAACTTACAAACTGTTATCACATGGGTTTATTATAAAAAATTCAGTTAATTGCATCACGTTGTTAATCAATAACTTGACGAAAAAGTGATGAAGTAAAGCTAACTATCAGAAAAAAAAATAAAAAAAAAACAAGATATTAAAAACTATTAGTTAAAATATTAATTTTTTGTAACACGAAACTAAATAACTAACAATGAGCGAAATTAAAAATATTGATGAAGATCATGAAGATAGTATGGAGCCGGGAGAATTAAAAGTAACGCCGCCAGGCACACCAACGCTTAATTCGGATGAGCCTTTAAAGGGAAATGACGATAAGGGAAAAAATGATGGCGGTAATGAACAAATTAAAAGTGAAAATGGTAAGTGTTAAGTTTAAAGATTTTTCTCCAAACTAAATGTAAATTGTAAGAAATTATGGAAATTATTAAATTTGTAGCAATTTAGTGCTAAAAGGTTATAATATGCCTTAGTATAATTTTTCAACAAAGAAGATTAATCACAAATTCGGATACAGATTATTGAAATCACTGATAAAAAAAAATCTGAGAAAATGAAGCTAAAAACTATAATGACGATCCTTTAAAATTGTGGAAATAAAAATGGATGATTGAAGGAGCAGTAGTGAAATTTTGCAGGTGTGGTGGAAATTCATGATGCGAAATTTGAGAGATTTTTCGTATTCTATCGGGTTTTGTCAATTTAAAAACATAGTAGAGAATTATATTTCTTTTGTAATATAATATTAGTTTTATTAAATGACATAGAAAAATAATCAATTTTACATAATTTGTTTTATATGGAAAATCTAATAAAATTTTCAAAATAATATCATATCAAAATAATCTATTGTATACCAGAAACTTGTTGATTCAGTTTTTTATTAAGATGTTGATGGATTTATTTCCTGCTATTCTACGATCAGTAACTACTTTCTTCTAAAAAAGCTTAATATATTCGTTCTAATTCTTTTCAATATAAGAGTTTATATTGTAGGCATTATATTTAAGAAGCTTCATAAATTTTAAACATTTAATCTACTTATAGGTAGAACATGAATAAATTTTGATTATTTTTGATGTATGTAGTCTAAATTTCTATAATATTTTTGTTCAAATTAATAAATATAAATTGTATAAATGTAAGTTATGCAAATATGTATGTAGTTAAAACAAAATAGATAACAAAATTTCTGTATGTAAAAATGTGCATTCAATTATAATCAAATTTATCCTATCTTAAGAATATTTAAATCAGATCTTAAGAATATTTGATAAATTACAGGTAAATCTCTTTCGTCCTTGGAAATCTTAAAAACATATCAGGATCAAGAAGATGATCGTTACATGTCGGTTCCAGATATGCCTAATAATGCATTTTTTGATGGAAATTTTGCTATTCCCCATTCTGGACCGATGATTATGGCTCCACGTGGTTTTCCTTTATTTAGGGGAGTAAACAGAGGTGTTAGTGTCAAAGCGCGTTTAGGTTTTAGAGGAGCACATCGTGGTGCATTTTTTCCTGGGTGAGATCAAACTAAATATGTAATATAATTTTTCAAATTAATGCAAAACTAACTATTCTATAGAAGGGGTCGTGGTTTTGTAAGAAGAAATTCAATGGAACTTCGAGATTTAAATCAAGAAGTTAAGCCACATTTTAAAATTAAGCTAATGTAAGCAAAAATTTATGGTATTTTTAAATTTAATTGCAATAGCGTGAACTGTTTGCTGCACATTTTATAGATTATTTCTTAATAAATTACAAAAAAAGTTTGAATATTTCTCTTGTTCTTAAAACTATACCCAAATATTTTCTTATATTTTTATTTATTTCCAATTTTCATACTTTGTTTAAAAGAATTCAATTAAATTTGTTAAATACACACATAAATTTAAAGATTACGTTAAAAAATGCATAAGTTTTGCAATTTGTTCACGTTGTCGCAGTTGTTGCAACTCGAATTTGTGTAAACTAATACGCTTTTTATTATATAGGTACACGAAAACCAAACCATCATTATCTTGGCATCCAAATCCAAATTATACTACAATACAAAAACTGGACCTTTCTAAAACCAAGGCATTCGATAAAACTAAGTCAAGTGATTCAAAAGTAGAAGAAAAAAGCCCTATCGTTGCAGATAAGAAAAAATATCAAAATGATGACAATGAAAACCGATCTTCAAAAGTCCGAGACAAAAAAAGTTTAAATTATTCAACCGAAAAAGATAAGTCGAAAGAATCAAAATCAAAGAAAAAAGATGTCAAAGAAAGAAAAGAATTGAAGAAAAAACACCGTACTGATAGTAAAGACCGGGATAAAGATGAAAAAAGAAAAGAAAAAGATTACATCAGGAAAAAATCCGATAAAGACGAAAATGAAAAATCTTGTAATGAGCGAAAAAATGAAAAACCTAACAAGAAAATGATTAGGGAAAGAAAATCGCGCAGTGATGATAGATCCCGCGTTTCAGAAAAATCTGCAGATGATGATAGATCTCAATATTCAAGAAGCAGCAGTGATAAATTAAAGATTTCTAAAACAACAGACAGTTCCAAAAAATCAAAAAGTCATAGTGATAAAAATTCTGAAAAGGAAATCGGTAAAAAAGTGAAGCAAATAGAAAAAGAAAAGCTTTGTTCAAAAGAAAGCTTAAAACAAGAAAAAAATGTCTTAACGAACAAAGAAAATTGTAGTAAAGGGGTAGATGATCAAAAATCAAAAAATAAAACTAGTACCGATAATAAAATTGGTGCTGATCAGAACAAACAGTCTACTAAAAGTCTATTAAAAGAAAAAGACGATAAGATTAAAAAAAAGGAAAGTAAAGAAAAGGAAAAGGAAAGCAAGGAAAAAGAATGTAAGGAAAAGGAAAATAAGGAAAAAGAATGTAAAGAAAGAGAAAATAAAGAAAATAAAGGAACAAAAGAAAGCAAGGAAAGTAAAGAAAGTGATACAAAAGAAAAAAGCAGCAAAAAATTTGATATTTTCCACGAATCGAGTCCAAATACACCGGAACCTGAGTCAACGACCCCTGAAATGCCTTCCATATCTTCAGTTGTAAAAATAGCTGATATTGTTAAACCCGAAACAAAAATGGAAAAGTCAGTTAAACTTGTTAAAGAGAAAGACAAAATGCAAAAACGAACTGCAAATGTTAATGCGAATTATCTATCATTTTCTGACGAGCTTTTTGTTTTTGATGAAGAGCCTGAAGATGGTTTTCCTTTAACGAAAGATGGAACTATTCAAGCCATTGAAGGAAAAAGAAAACCGAAAAAAACAAAAAGAAAAAAGTTAACAACCAAAGAAACTGATGATGTAGGATCTGATAGCAGCCCCGATACCGAAGATTATCAGGACATGTGGGAAGAAGATGAAGATTTTTTGCCATCATCACAAATGAATGAAAATAACAAATCGGAAAGTTCGACTTTGGTTAATGACAAAACACATGAAGAGATTTTGAAAAACATTAAGGTTGAAATTGACGATGAATTGGAAGTTATAAAAAGAAACCAAGATGTTATTGAAAATGAAATTTTTAAAAATTTGGGTGGCAATACAAAACTTGTTAAAATTAAAAAGGAAAGGATATCTACCGAAGAGCCAATAATAATAAAACAAGAGAAGAAAAGTGATGAAAGCTGCTCTTCTTCTGATGATGACAGTGATAACGATGACAGCACGAGTACTAGTAGTAGCAGTAGCAATAGTAGTAGTAGCAGCAGTAGCAGTGATACGAGTGTTAGCAGCAATAATGATGCTGACAAAAATCACAGTAAAAATAAAAAACAAAAAAAAGAAGAGGAAATCAAGGATGGATTCAGTACTCCCTTGTTTGTAAATCCAAGTCCACCACCAGAATTAGCCATGACCTTAAACATAAAAGAAGTTGCACAACCACCTAAATTATTTTCCGTAGTAGAAAACAAAGCCAAAGAAAGATTTAGTAATAATTTAAATGCAATAGAGGACTCAATTGAAGAAATGGAACAAAATGGAAAAGGTTTTGACCAAAGAAAAGATTTAAAGACTCCAATTTCAGAAATGTGTAAGTCCCTCACTCCACCAACAAAATCATTATCAACTGCCATTAGTAATAATTCGAGTACTGCTTTGAATAATCCTCAAAAAGAGCTAAACCATAACACAAATCAAAAGTTTGTTATAGCAATGCAAGATATATATGAGCAATTTTTGCAGAGTGTAACTAATGCTGGTGTAGATTTGTCATGTGGAAATGAACCCAAATCTCCAAAGTCGTTCAATAAGGATTTAAATAAAGAAAAAGTATTGGATCATCAATTATCGGAAGTTGCGAAAGTGTCTAAGACAGCACTAAATTTTTATAATGAAGCCGATAACAAAAAAGATTTTAAAACTAAAACTGAAGTTACAAGTCCAGATGAGAAAGTTGATTTCCATGTGTTACCAAAAATATCACCAATTAAAATTGAAATTCCTAAACCCAAACGAATTCAAAACATTATTCCATTAGATGAAATAAATATACCACTTTTAATAAACAGGGACTTGCAAACAGAAGTTAATAGTCTTAAACTTTCAGAGTTAAAGTCGCCTCAATTTGATCTAGCTATATCACCAAAATCTGAAGAACCGGTAATACTCTTAGCGCCAGAAAAAATATCAACTAAATTATCGCCAGATTCAAAAAGCAACACAGAATCAAATACTGATGATTCAACATCTTCCGATTCTGATGACTCTGATGATACTTCCAGCACTAGTTCCGATTCTGATTCTGAAAATCCGCGAAGTATGTTCGGGGTAGATATCGAATCATTAAAGAAATTTTCGCCAGATGATCGCAAGAATTTAAGAGCTTTAGAGAAAAGGTTGAATACCTTACAGAGTTGGAGTGCTGTTGATGATGATGACAAAGAAGTTTTCAAAGGTCTAAAAAATATTCTTGAACGAGAAATTGAGTTGATTATAAGAAAATATATTCCTTTTTCTCTAAAAACCTTACCAAAGGACTTAACAACAAGCATTACTTCAAAAGAATCACCAAAAGAAATAAGAATTCAAAAGCCTTCAGTAACAACAGCAAAATCAAACTCTATACCTACTGTGTCTAAATTGAACATTGGTATATTTGATTCAAGCGATAATGCAATGCAAAATATGGAGAAGTTTTTGCCTGTTACACTTCCAGTTCCGACCATATTTTCTATTGGTGCAGAAATGGCTAAAAATAGTGCAGCGTTACAGAAACCTCCGACGCCTGTTAAGACAGATACGCCTAAATCAAAAGATGATTCAAGCAAAAGTTCTGTAAAATCTTCATCGTCCAAGTCGTCAAAATCTGATAATGATTCTAAAAGAAGGAGAAGTAAATCGTCTGATCGGAGCCATAAGTCAAGCTCTAAAAGAAGTGCACATAGTCCTTCCCGTAAGTCACCATCAAAACACACTTCCAAAGACTCGAAGAGAGAACGTTCAAAGAGTCCTAGAGAAGAGCGTCGTAAATCATCGCCACACCACAAAAGTTCCAGTTCATCTAGTAACAGACGCAGTCGTCAAGATTCACCAACTAAAAAGCAATCATCTCGACATAAACATAGACGTTCTCCTAGTATACCTCGAATAACACCAAGACGAAGTCGAAGTCCATGTATTACTCCATCTAAACGTTTTAGAGCTAGAACACCAACCCCAAGTCGCACATCTAAACAGCGAACTCATGAAAAAGTTATAAATAAACATATTCGCAAGTCAGATTTTCATCGGAGCAGGTCATTTTCAAGATCTCGTTCGCGATCTATTACTCCAAGGGAAAGTAATGTTAATTTTCGTGGGCGTGGAAGAATTCGAGTTTCTGTCAGCCCAATACGTCGTTCTTTTAGTCCAAGAAGAGCTTCACTTTCTCCAAGAAGATCTATAAGCAGAAGAAGATCAGCCAGTCCCAGAGGAAGACATTTCAGCAGGAGCCCAATACCGTTTCGACCGCCTTCCCCCTCTGTATCACCACCGCCTAGTGGCAATGATTCGTCAAGAAGTCCGAAACTTCATTCAAGATCATTATCGAGATCAAGAACCAGGTCACGGTCATCATCACCTCATACACACAAAATTAGACGCACGGATGCGATGCATCACCCACACTGGATTTCCGATCATGCCAATAATAGTAATCAGTATTATGCAGAAAACACTTATGGTTATGCAACTTCCCCTAGTCGTATGACAATGACTGTTCATAATGATCCTCCAAGGCGGATAGACACTGTTATAGGAAGCAGAGTTGGAAACGATACTTTGTATCAATCTTACGGTCAGTATTCCAGTTATGATTACATTCAATCACAATCTTCTGGAATATCTGCTCCCCATTACTCATTTGATTTTAACGGCCCTCAATCGGGCAACGGGTTATATCCAAATAATGAAAACTGTGATTACTATTTTAACTCAGATTATCAAGATAATCGAAATTATTTACAAGTCAATCAAATTGACTCTCAAACGGCAAATACCGTAAAAACCGTTGTTGTCCAAAAGGGAAACGTTTTGGAAATAGTTCCATCAGCTGTTTTACCAAATGATGTAGAATCTTCAATTTCAACTAAATTAGAGTCCAAAGAAAATTTGAAATTATCGGATATAAAAGGGGAAATATGTATGGAAAATATTAAGAAAGAGGATGGATCATTACTAACACAAGGAATCGAACAAAAAAAAAAGAAAATTCCATCTTGGAAGCGTGAAGTGCATAGGCGTCAAATGTTGGCTGCAGTGCTAAAATTACATCGCGATTCAGATGGAAATATGAAAAGCATATTAATTAAACCGTAAGCTTTAATTTTATTTAACATATATATACATATATATTTAATAACTTCTATAATTTAAAAAACGAAACTAGTGAAGAGAAGCCAAAAGAGAAAAAGCGAGTACTGTTTGCTGATGGCATCAAACCTGGAAATGGTCCAGTAGATGAGAAAAGTACCACAATTAAAAAAGAAAAGAAAGTTAAAAAAGAGAGGAAAGAAAAAAGAAAACCTAAACTAGCTTCAGAAAATAAGGAAAACACTAACTTAATGGTAGGCATTCATTGTATTTACTGAAGAAAAATTTAAGATTTGAGCTTATAAAATTTTGTTTTAGGAATTGCTCAATGTTGATGTTAGTATTGATGCGGAATTAGAAAATGCTCCTCCACCACCTCCACCCCCCGGCTCACCTCCATCACATTTAGAACAGCCTATTTGTATAAGACCGGATAGTCCACCTGATTTCACATATTTTCATTTTGATGCTGCAGTAAGCTGTATGTATTTTTCTAAAAATCCGATACCCATACCGCCGCGTCTTTTAAATGGATCATTTCCATCACCGCCAACACCTAATCAACAAAACCAGTCGCAGCCACAACAACAACAACATGCAGTACAATTGCATCATCCAATACAATTGCAAACGGGTCAGTCACCACTGCAAATACCTATTAATTCTCAATCAGCTGTACAAATTAACGTTCAGAATCAGACTAACGTCCTTTCATCAATTGCAAACTCATCGGAACGTTTATCAAATGCAATGCTCATTCATAGTACGAAAATGCCTTCACCTGTTCCGGTCATTTCAGCAGTTAATTTTTCTGGTAGTTCTGTTAGTGGAGTACGATCATCTTTAGTTCAACGTTTTAACACTGTTTCACATTTTGGACCAAGTAATACATCAATGAGTAGTTGTAATTTTTCAATACCACCACCAAATATTCCACCACCAATGATCCCATCACAGCATAACCAAACAGTTGGAAATGCTGCGGGTGCAAATATAACGGTACAAACCTCTCCCATACAAAATCAAAGAAATTTGGTACAACATAGTAATAATGTTAATGTTCAGCAACAACTGTCTGTATTCGAACAAATGAAACGTGGTTCAGTTACTTTACCATTTCAGGCTGCTATTCAAACAAATAAATCAACAAGTGTTATTGCACCGGTGCCAGCACCAATTGCAGTAAATACTAATAGTAACAGTCCAGCTTTTTCTTCTGATTCATGCTTTTGGAAAACTAAGGATAATACTGGTACAGGGAATACTACAATTTTAACCTCATCACCGCTGGCAACTCAAACTTTAGGGATACATAAAATTATTAGAAATGAAACAAAAAATTTGAATTTATCACCGAGTGCATCACCGATTCAAAAAAAAATAACAAGTAAACTATCTGAGAAGTCTTAGAATAACTTATGGTTGTAGAAGCAGTATATAAAAAATTTAGTAGAAATAGTTTCAAGCAAATTCTTTTTTTAAAATAAGCGACAAGAGTTTTTTTTTTGGCATCCAAATCTCGTACTCATAAGAAATAAAAATGCTGTTTCTTTTATGAGCCTAAATTATTTTATTAATGACTCTATAAATTTCATTAAAGATTAGATTAAAATTCAAAATTTACCAAAAATGTTTTAGTTGTTGATGAAAATTAATATAAATTAAAAGTACTAGTAGTATTAGAAATTGAATTAATATATTTATAAATTTTTTAATATAAATTCTTTTTTTCGTTAATTTTTTTCCAGTATAATCAAATAAAAATTTATTGTTCTTCGGCATCTTTTATAAAATTTTTTATGGTTTTTATAATTATCCAACAAATAAAATTCATTTATAATTTTTTAATAATTTTTAAGAACTACAACTCATAGTATGTAATAATATAAGTCAATATTTATGTAGAACTTTTTTTTAATCCCTTTACTGAACTTTTTATGTTAAATTGTAGACGTAAAACTGTAAAATAATTTGAACTAGGTAACACAGTAATTTTGCGTTTCGGTTAGTTTTTGAACAAAATTTTTTTTATTTCTCTTTTTAAATTTTAATTTAAAAATACGGGCATTTTATTAAAAATTACTTTGACACAATTTTATAATCAACTATTATAATTGTCATAATAACTATTATCATTTTAAGCTTTATAAAGCTTGTCAAAAAAATTTTTTACATAATATTATCAAAATCATTTAACATTTTAGTTTATAAATTTAAATTACACATTCTAATTGAATATTGATAACAAACAAGACATGAAATTATTTAATTTAAAATTCATTGAACATGCAATATCTAGTGTTGAAATTT
The DNA here is from genome assembly GCF_029603195.1 of Condylostylus longicornis. NCBI lineage: Eukaryota > Metazoa > Arthropoda > Insecta > Diptera > Dolichopodidae > Condylostylus > Condylostylus longicornis. The sequence goes on from NW_026577982.1 coordinate 8,399,096, forward strand.
ACATATAATTATATTTAAATTTTTAAAAGCACAAGGAACAGCAAAATTACACATCAAATTTTTGAAAGTTTTATATTCAAACCGCTTATGAGCTCAGACATAAAAAAAATCATAATTATTTTTTTCTTTTTAACAATTTCAAAGTTTTCAATTTTAAAATAATAAATTTATCAACTCATAAGTTCTTTGAAATATGTTGTAAGACATTTATCAACATTCTGTTAATCGTATCATTTAACGTGGATTCTTATTCAAAGATTTTGAGATTTTTAGAATAAAATAAATTTAGAAATTTTGAAATTCCATATTCAAAACCAAAATATTTTGATTGAAATTGAAGTGATGCGACTCGCAGAATATGAATAATAATTGCATTGTAGAGTTCAATGTTTGCAAGAAATTTTTTTAGTTACTTTATTCAATTGTCATATTTTTTTCATTTAAATAGAAATATTGAATTTAGAAATTTTTTTTCGTTTAATAATATATTGAATTTAGAACGATTATATAAGTTTAATATATATCGGATTATGGCAATATATATTAACTTAGTAAATTAAAACCAAAAAATAAAATGTAAAAGATATTTATAAAATTTATAATTATTCTATAAATATAATTATTACATTTTGTAAAATCCCTACATTGCATTCTAGTTTGCTCTCTCTTTTTTATAAAATAATTTTTTTTTTTTTTTTAAAAAAAAGACAAATTTATGTTTTAAAAAAATTAATGCATTTTAATTATTTTGAAAGAACATTATTAGTCTTAAATAGATGGAAAAAATATAATAATTTTCAATGAAGTTAATTTCATTTTATATTTGAAAAAAAAAATTATTCTTTATGGTACTAAACTTTCAATCGAAAAATTTAGTTATTTTGAAATTTATTATTTATGTTTCAGCAATAATCCTATTTTAATAATTATTTTTCATAGAAATTTTTTATTACAAATAAAATTTTGTTCAGTTATATAAAAAGAATTGATGCATAAGTTTGTGTTTTATTTTGAAATTTATAAAAAATAAATTAACATTATATTAAAAAATTATTGTATAATTAATATTTGTATTTTAATATTCAATCTTCCATTTAAATGCAAAAATTAATTTTGAATAAATTAAAAATTTATTATTTTTTTTTATAAGAAGAAGGCTTAATTTTAGGTAAAGAAGAAATTAATTTTTGATTATTTATGTGTTTTAAATTTAAAAAAAAAAAAAAGCAAAACAAATTTAGAAGTATAAAAATTTGTCCAAGAAACATTGATTGGAACGTTCTATTTTGAAATTCCTCTGTATGTAAATATTTTATCTAAGTAAGAATTAAGATGTATTTGTAATCAAAAATTATTTTAAGTAATTAAAATATGCAAAAATAAAATTTAAGAAAGATATTTTTAATGGCTTTTATTTTAACAGGTTCATTTGAAGTATAAATACATAATTATATGTACATACATATGTATAGGTTTATAACCATAATTATGAAAAAAAAGAATTTGTGTTTTATATTTTATAAAAATTTCAATTTATTTGAAATTAAAAAGACAAATATTTTTCATTTTTAAGTTGGCTTTTTTTTATAGAAATACATTGTATGTATGTACATATACAATTTCTGTTTTTTCTACGAAAAAATAATTAGCGAAATTTTCATGCGATATCACGACTTTATTTTTAATAGAAAGAAAAAATATCAATGATATATTTTCCATTAATGACTTTTAATCAGTCTTCCTGACAATTTCATGATTTCGTCCTCGGACAACTTCTGGTTTTTATCAGCACAAAATTTAACCAAATGGTGATTTATAGTCTCGTCATTATCGAAGGTTTTTCCATTCAAGTAATTCTGCGAAGAACCAAATATTTCGTTTTCTGATAATGCAAGGTCAGAAATATATGGTGTATGTAATATCACTTTCCAACCAAGATCGGAATCGGTTAAATCCTTGGTATCGCCATCATTAACTTCTTTTGACCGTCTTGAGCGTGGCTTGTATTTGAGTGAAAAATCTTCCAAACGGAATTTAATAAACCGATCCTGGTACAGTGCTTCTTTTAAGACTTCATCACTATACATATCACGTAACTTTTCAGTAGCTTGTGCTATGCTTTTTCCTTTGCAAAAATAAAAAAGCAAAATATGTCGAAAATACTCCTCCTTTGATTTCATATTAAAATTGATGCCTTTCTCCCATCAAATAAGCAATAATAGTTAATAAAAATGAACCGCAATTTTTTCCAAAAGCAAGCCGAAAGTGACAGCTAAGAAATGACAAAAGCAGCAAGCATTGACAGATGTAATTGAAATGTATTTTTAGAGCCATTTAAACGTGAAAACTCTAATTTCTTTTTCGACAACGTTACTAAATCATTTTCACTTTCTAAATTAGATTTATTTTAAAATTAAATAAATATAATATGATATAATATTTATATAATATTTATTATAATTAGTTTACTTATATAACATTTACAAAAACATTAACTTGATCCAAATATTCCAGTTCCAATAAGCAATATAAATTATTTAAATAAATAAATCGATGTATGTATATAAAATATAAATAATAATGCAAATTATAATAATTATATACACACAAGATTTTAAGCACTTACATAATATAAATATATTGTACATTATATAAATGAAAATAAAACGCCTTATACTCGTACGCTTCTTATTATAAATGATTCTTATAATGTCTTCAATAGTTTAGCAAAGAATAGTAATCAGCACACTTTGTTTTAGCATATTTTCAAATCGTAATGGTAACACTATTACAAATTGTGCAAAAAAAAAAAAGAAAAACAAAAAACGAGAAAGAAAACTACATTTTCGTTTTATATATTAGATGAAGAAGGCTATCAAATTTTAAGAAAAATCTACAACTACTATTGTATGCCTATGCACACTTATTGCATGTTCGTTTTACAAACACGTATACATATCGATGGTTCCATACAAAAGTATGCTAACTCTAAACGCTTAGTTCGGCGGAAAATCAATTTGAAGTTTTTTTGTCTTCTTTTAAAGTATGATATCTCTGCAAATAAGAAACATTTCATTTTCAATTATTGAACAATTGCATAATTGAAGCAAATTTAGTAGCATTAAAGCTGGATTCATTGGTTCGTCATTTTTGAGCTGACCTATTTGTAGTCAAACTATTTTTTCTCTTGATTGTTTATTGGTTCGTCTGAAAGAAGCTGATCGTTTTTTTTTATTATGATGCATTAAATATTTTTTTAACAAGAATTATATGTAATTTTTAATAGTTCAGTATACGTAAATTTGACGTTTTAAAAAAATTCCGAGAATCACCAAGAAGTTGATTCAATTTTTGAGAGAGAGAAAAAATGCTGTATTAAAAATAAAGAGAATGTCAAAAATTCAAATTTTCATACAAAACCAAATGAATCCAACTTAAACAAGTAAGCATTTCAATGACGAATACCAAACTTAAAGTTAAATAGAAATTCCAACTAAAATTAGAATTTTTTTACAGGTGGTAATTCAACACAAACTCTAATTAAAAGAAATTTTTAAGAATCAAGACTTTCACATAGCCCCCACACTTGTTAAAAAATTCATCGTTACGAAAATGCTTAAAATATTTCGGCTTTCAACTATATTTGATTATTATTATAACAAGACAAGTTAACATACAAACTTTGGAAAAAATTACAAGCTACAAATAAAAGTCGGATTACTTGAAATCAAAGTATATCTACTAACTTGAAATAGCATATACTCCCTTACAAAAATTATGTATAAAAAGCAGATAAATCAAAAGTAATAATTTTTGAATAAGCCAAATACAAAAAGTAGAGTACAGATTTCAACTAAATATTTACAGTTTTGTGTAACATAGTTTATGGAGTTTTGTATGTATAACATTTCAAAGAAGACCATCTCCGTGAAAAATATTTTAATTAATTTGGAATAGTTTTGCTTGGGATCAGTAACATGTTACATGTACATATTATAATACATATATCTACATAAATTATATATTTCAAGTTATTTATGTATATTTATATCTATATCTTTACATTTACGATATATGAATAAACTGGAAAAATACAACAAAACAAAATAAAAGAGAAAAACACGATCGTTGTTTTTATTTTTATTTTTAGTCTTATTTTAATCGTAAGAAAGTTAAGATCGTTATAAGGAAATACCGCTTAAAAAAAATTTAGTATATAAAGAAAAATAAAAAGAAAAAAATATATATGTATATATAAATATACTACACACTCTACTACACTGTTTATATGTTTATTCAAAGTATTCAAATAATTTTATAAGGAATTTCAGCGAAGTAGTAAAAATACAATTTAAAGATTTTAAAATAAAAATTTAATTTTTGTTATTTTTGGTAAAAAATGTTAAAAATTTTAATGAATTTTAAAATATAAATAATTGTTATAGAAATAATATAAAAATAATAATAAATATAAAAAAAGAAAAACTAACATTGGAAATAAGCATATACAAAATATTAGAAAATTAAATAATATGAAATTCACAGCACGAAATTTATTAAAAAGAAAAATAATATTAAATAATATCGGCAAAAGGAATATAAACACTGTTATAATTATATACTATATTATGTAGGCATATACGATATTAAAAAAATTATAATACATAATTGGTGTAGTTTATGATATTGTTATATACAAACAAGCATATGAAATATTTGTAAACTACATAGGTATTGTAAGCATTATACCTATGTAGTTTACAAACAATAATAATCTTAATAAATATTCATGATATTATTGCATTATTATAAAACACAAATAAGTATATAAAAGATCAATCCAAAAATAATAATAATAAAATACAATGTATAACAGTTGACTTTAATATATTGTTATAATTCATGTTAATAAAATAAAATATTATATGATATTATTATTATAATTTGTGCTATAAGAAATGCAGTAAATATTTATGTTTGCTTTGCAAGTATATCATTTAAGAAGACAATTGATGTTAAGGAAATCTTATAAAAAATAGAAATATATTTGTACATACGTACAAAATGTACATTATATAGTATATGTATATACATATAGTATGTGTATAGTGTTGTTTACTTTGTGTTTTTCATGTTGTTGTAATAAGAAAACATAATTTAATTCTACATAATATTTACGATATAAACTAATTTTTAAAAAAGTATTCGTAATATTGAGGGTCATTTGGATTGGATAGTCATTTTTATTATAATAAATAAATCTTGATAATATTTTATGAAATTTGAAATAGAATATACATACATAAGTATTTGTGAATGTAGCTACGCGTATACTATGTACATATGTTCACACTTATGTAAATAAGTAGGCACAATAAATAAGATTTAAATGATTGACTGCTCTGGCCAGATTATGCTTATATTCATGTTTTTGAATAAAATATGTTTATATCTTATATACATATACTAATGTTATATGAAGTATAATTACATAAATACATACATATACGATATTGGATCTTAAGTTAAAAAAAAAAAAATTAAATAATACCATAACAATAAAAAAAATAAATAAAACGCGCCATAGAGAGTGGATTGAATTTTTTTTTTTTTTTGATTTTTCTGTTTTCTCATTTATTTTTATTGTTTTTCATCTTAATATTTTTTGTTTTTATGATTATCATTTTTAATTTGTTGTATGTTGCATACACATGTGTACACATATTTTAAAATATATTTTTAATATATTTTAAATATGTATAAATTTTAAATTAAATTTGTTTGTAAATAAAAATATATATAATATCTACAATAACAATAAATAATTTTCTCTGTGGTTTTCTTAAAATACAATGTATTTTATATAAGTAGTTTATATTATATACTTAGCTACAACCATACATATATAATTATACTTACTTACAATATCAGTATAGGCACTTATATACATACATAGGTACGTGTGTATAAAATTTTCAAATTTTGTAAAAAGACTGCATTACAGTATTGTACAAGAAAAGTTGTACCGTACTCATCTATACAATTAATACATATATATTAATATTATTTTAAAATTAACCTATTCAATAAATAAATTTATAAAATATTTAATTAAATTTTAATATGTATTAAACAATTATAAAATTATATTTATAATTTTAAAGAAATATTTTAATAATTTATTAAACCTAACTTCAAATAATTGCGGTAATATTAGTACAATATCAACACTCAATTCACAAACTATGCGTAATTTACAAGTTCAGATGCTTTATCATCTGAGATAATGAGAATATTGTACCGCACATTGTATACTTACATTACATATTACTGCAATTTTGAAGTTTGGGAAAATGTTATACTTAATTAAAAATGTTATACCTACTTAATATATGTATATATTTATAGCATTTTAATTAAGTATATACTGTAATCGATTCTAATTCCATATTATGAAAAAATGTTAAAAAATTTCAATTGAAAATATGAAATATTAAATTACATGAACTTGGCTGTGCAGTTTAACTGTTATATTTTATTTAAATTTGATGAACAGAATTAGTTTAAAATATGTTAATATATTTAATAATTTTGACTTATTAATATTGTATTCTTCTTTGTTATTTTAATTATAGATATCAATCAAGTTCTGGTGCAAAAATAGTTCTTTAAAAATAATAATTAAGAAAATAATTCATAATAAACTCTACTGCAGGATTAAATACATATACCTATTTACAAAATAAAAATTTTTGAAACAATTAATTAATTAAATAAAATATAAGTAATATTAAAATTATAATGGTAATTTGATTAAATATGTATATATACAGTGTCCAAATACATATCAATACCTATATACATATATTATTCTCATTTAAGGTGAAAAATTTTTAATAATTATTATTTAACAATTCAGTTGATGTTATGATTTTGATATATACTTAATTATAAAATAATATTTTTATACGAACATACTTAGCTATGTAATAGCATAAATGGTAAAAAATTTGTACAATATTAAGCTACTTATATCTAAAATGCACATAAATGAATAAACTGAATATAATTGACATTAATTGTATTGGATTATCACAAAAAATTACATTAATGATATTATAAATGGTAAGTAATTATTATATGTTATATGAAATATAATAGTTTGATAACTTTTATATAATATATATTGCGTGTATAGCTTATTACATTATAATTGTAGGCATTTACATAATTATACTAAAATATTAACTCTAAACAATATTTGACAACTCATAAGTAATGAAAAATCAAATGTTATTTATTTTGTCAGATTTAACCTGCATTTATAGATTTTTCCAAAGTTGATCTTGTTTCTCATGAGTACCATCAGTTCTTATTTATGGTGGTTAAGAAAAAAATCTCAAAATCCAATTTATTGGCCATTGGAAATTTTAAAGTTCCAATGTCTAGGGTCAATAATGTGATTTCGTTGAATTTCTATAATTAATAACAAATTAAAATTAGAGCTATTATCAGATATTTATAATAAATTGTCTTATTATTTTTTATTTAAATTACTTTGAAAAAAAACTGTTTTGAAATAGAAGTCCCTAAACTACCTTGTTATGCTGTACATACCGAATATAATTATGTATTTTGTATTACGTAATAAGTATTATGTATATATACATATTTCATAAAATTAATGATGTGAGTACTGATAGAATAATTTACCTTGTTCTTATAGCAAATAAAATATAATCATATGATTTTTTCATAAACCTTATCAAATAATAGTAATTGATTGCAAATAATAAATAATTCACTATTAGTATTTAATTATAAAATACATAAGAATTTATATTAATAGTGATATGATTATCAGAGAAGTTTAAAATTTGAGTGAGCATATAAACTTGAAAATTGCATATCTATATTTACATAAGATTGGTAATATTATCGAGATAACAGAATACTTACTATAAAATATAAAAATTAGTACAAATTAGCTTAACACACCCTTGATTTATTTCAATTATTATGATACGATAACTCTTAAATATTTAGTAGAAGGTATTGTGATTTGTAGAAAATCAAGAAAACTAGTTATACATAAGTAAATTAAATTGCGTATACATATCGTTCGTTTGAGTAGAACTTAAAAAAATTTTAAAGTTTTTGAATTAATATGTTTGTTTTTCTGGTGTTACCATTATTTTTATAATTTGTTATACTGAAGCGGTAATTTTTAAACTAGAGAATTCGCGTTTTTGCACGAAAATGAAATATATTAAGGGCCTATTTCTATATTGATAACTCGAAAATGGTTTTTTTTTTTGAATTATGCCACTGTTGCAGCAAATGAGTGACATATAAATTAAATTATGTTTTGGGAAAAATAAAAGAAAATTGAATGTACAGCAGAATCTTTGTTTTTTAATGACTTCCTGATGATCATTTACTATAATTTGTAAAAAATGAGCTTATAGAATATTGGAACCTTTGTTCATTATAAGGTGGTTTCACTGTTTTTTTTTATGTAAATATAATAATCATGATAATAAAACATTTCATCTCTATAATTAAATTATTCTTTAATTTAATTTAATTATCATAGCAATAAATTTATACTTAATTGTGTTAACATACAGTCTACTTTTATTTTCCTATTAATATTAAAGTACATTGTAAGTTATTATTAATATAATTACTTAAGAAGTTGACTAATCTATAAATTTTTTGAAAAATGACGAAATACTTATATTTTAAATAGACGAAAACTCTTTAACAAGTTCATAGGTTACTCTATTTTAAACTTAACATTTTTTTGAATAAGCGAATATGAAAATCTAAAAGATAAGTAAATAAAATTTTTATTTATACTTACAACATAATCTGAATTTGTTGTAATAGTAAAGTGAGGGTACTAATTGATATACAATTCAGCAATTCGCACATATAAGCTGAATTGCGTATTAATACCGTATTATAGCATTTTGGAAGTCAAGGATGGCATGAATTTATGTGGTAACTACTTTTGTTATCTTTTTTTGAAATCACGAATATTTTGATTAAAATTCTAAATTTTTCCAGTTTATTGTTTTAAAAAATTCATTTAATGTAACTAATTTAGCCATTCTATATATATATATATATATATATATATATATATATATATATTCCATAATATATATTCTATTAATGCACAATTTTTAAGATGCATTTTAAGATTATAAAAATAGAGTTTTTTTTTAAAACTATTTAATTAAAAAATTAAAATTCGTGCTATAAACAAACTTGTATTCTAATAATTGTCGTCGACGTATTCTTTTTCTAAAATTAAAATATTTTTTCTGCAATAATTTGTTATACATTTACTCGTATATCAATATATCATGTGTTTTTTTAGTTCGTACATACATAAATGCATAATATATTATGTTCATTTACTTACGTGTATAAATATACAATTACTGAGTGTATAACATTAATTTTTATAATGCCTGATGTATAAGATTCCATATTATATATTCTATTGGAACAAACAGTATAACATAGAGGACTCGTGTGTATATATTAAGTAATTTATTTTTTCATCATATTCCATAGCAATTGATTATTTTAAACTAAAAATATAAAAAAATTAAGAAAAATTAAGAAAAAAATGAAAATTCATTGTTTACATTTTATAAAATTTCATTCATAAAGCGTGTTAATTGTTTAAAAAAAATATGAAAGTATAAAGAGGATACAAGAAAATAAAAATTGTATGGAAAAACTGAATTAAAACTAGAAGTTACTTTTTAATTACATACACATACTACATACATACATATGTGTTTGAATGTAATTTGTGTGCATTTGAAGATCTAAAAATGGGGGACAACGATAAGGTGTGTAAATGCATGTTCATTTTGCTTCCTTTTAATTCTGTTTTTCAATTTTGTATTTTCTATTTTTTCAACATATGCATCAAAATGTGGCATGTGCCACCAGATGCACATGCAACCCTTATACTTGTATTCAATATGAATAATATTTTAGTACATATATTTATATGTACATATAGAAATATGTATGAGTTTGAGAGCAAAAAAAAAAAAAATTAAAAATTATGGTGATCTTTTTGATTTTTCTTTTTGTCTTTATTTTTCTTGAGATGAAGAACATGAGAAGTTTCCAAAAATAGAATTTGTTGAACCAATTGTTGTTTATTTTGTGTGTTCTCGATTTTTCTAATTTTGCTTTTTTCTCCTGTTTTTTTTTTGGGAAAATTAATTTTTTTTTCTTTTGGTTTTAATTTTGTGATTTTTCTCATCTGTTTGTTTATAAAAGAAGTATAAAATAAGAAGAAAAATAAGAAAAAATAAAAAGAGTTAAAATTGGAAAAATACTAAAAATAAAATAAATTTTTATTTCTTTGATTTTGTTGCTATTTTATTTATAGTTTCTATATAGATAGTATATATATATATATATACATACACACATAAGTTGGTTTAAAATATAAGTATTGTATTTTAAGAAATTGTAATATTGTTGTCTTTTTCGTTTGGAATATGTGCGGTTTTTCTTTTCTTAATAAATTTAAATATTGAAAAAAAATTAATTTATTTTAATACGAGTAATGATTTCAATATTTTATACATTAGTTTCGCCAAATTCTAACCAAACCAATTTTGATGAATTTATTTTTAATTTTGAAAGAGAACGAAATAGTGAACACTATTAAAATAGAATAGCTTTTATGGCACCTGTTATACTGACTATATCTCAAAAACAAAATTTTTAATTTACTGTAAATTAAGATTTTACTCGATCTTTTAGGAACTAACTGTAAAAATAGGTTTAAATAACAATATTCTATGTATTAAGAGTTTCTATACGTATTCCATTACTCTTTGGTTCCATTTGCAGATCAGAAGAAGTCGAAGATAAAATCTGATGATCAGCTTTTCATCGGATTCATATTTAATCTTAGTTTTAATCCAATATGCAACCTTTAATTTAATCTTAAATACACCTTTAATTTTGATTTACTTTTAATTTGAATTTTTTTTTAAAATAAAATCAAATTTTGATTGCCTAAGACTCTAAATTATTTGATTGTGTCTTAACATTTTCCTATTTCGAACTTCACTTTATTAAATATTTGAGTTTTACTGTTTCGTTTTAATTAAAATATATGAGGTTATTTTAAGCTTTAAAATTAAATTTAATTAAAACCGTTTACGTAAACGTTTTACGTACAAGAGAAAAAATTTCTTTGACTTATTTACCCGGACATCGCAATTCTAGTAATACCGTATCGATACACAATTCAGCATTTACGACTTATTAGCTGAATTCAGCATTAACACAGTACTTTTATTACAATTCCGATCTCGGGATTATTTAGTGTATTCTGTTTGAATTCCGTAATTTGTTTAATGTTGAATACCCTATAGTTTTTCTGAATAACGATTTTTTCATTTTAAAAAATTTTAATTTTATTTTGTACATTTTGTGATTTTTAACTTGTTTTGTATATTTTTTTTAAAGAAATGTTTTTTCTTTCAATTTTAGTGAATAAAAAAATATTAGTTTTAAGTATATATCTTTTTTTAATGGTTTTAGCAAGTTCAAGAAAGTTTTTAAGTTTATATATAAATATTTTATGTACGTATACTATATTCGATTAATAGTTAGGTATTTGCAAATACTCATACGATTCTCAATTCGAAATATGATCTTATATAAAGTGAACATTTGAAGGAAATTGTAATTTTTTACAAAATCATTCAAATATTTTTTTTGAATTAAAATTAAATAATGTTAAGTATAATACTTATATAGAATTCAAATTACTTATTTTCAACATTGTTATACAAATAAAGCTTAAATTTTTATAACTAAAACATGTCATGTTCTTCTTGAATTTTAATGTTTTTTTTTTATTATTATTAATAAAACAGAAATTGCGTCTTGTCAGTATAAAATATTCTAAAAATTTATTTAAACTTTGTGGTATTTACAATAAATTATAAAATTTTACTGTTTTAGCTTTGATAATGCTCATTTTTAATACAACATGTATATATACTTATAGTTATACATATATAAATGTAAGTATACTTACAAGAACATGTGGGTCTTGGTTGATAGAACAATTATTGGTTTTGGTTTTTAAAATTTATTTATATAAATAAATTATTCGGGAATATGAGCATTTATTTTTATCTTAATAAATTTTGGAATTATTATTCTATATTTTATTATACTTAGTTGTTTCCAATGAATTTGTTGCATTTTGAGCAATTATCTCAAAAATTCTTTGGAATAAAATTGTATAAGTAATTAACTTCACATATATAAATATATATATATACCACTTGACGCATACTTAATTGCGCTTTAACATTATTATTGTACATTATTGTATAGTTTAGCTACAGCTGTCAAACATTAATTATATAAAGGGATTCAGGTTGCGAATAGTATATTCTTAACCTTTACATATTCCTATTCTTAACCTTTACATATTCCTCTTCTTTACTATACCTACTCCTTACATACTATTTATCTTTTCAACAGTGTAAAAATACACATGTTAGAAACTGAGTCTATATATGTATCCAAAATTATTAACTAAATATTTTTCAATAGGATTAAAAATGATTAATTTTTTTATTTGAAAAAATTATCTTATTATATAGAAAAATATTTGATTTGAGCACTATTTTGGAAGTATTATAAGTATAAAAGCTTTCCGGCCGTGAAATATGTAAATAGATTTAAAAAAAATTGAATCCATGTCGGCAAAACGGCGTCTGTTTACAAATCAGAATTTGTTTCTTCATTTAGAGAAATCTTATGTATGTACATATGTATATGGGCAAAAATGATTCATTTTAAAATAAAATATGAATTTTTTATGAAAATAGAATTTTTCTATTAGAAGAAACTGAAGAAAATTACTTAATCCTATTTTAAGTAATTAAAAGTTTTTGCACAAAATAAATTTTTCCAAAAATTATTCACTCTTAAACTTATTCAATTTTAATTCGGTAAATCATTCGACTTCTTATGATTGTGCAAATTAATTCAATAAATCACATTGCACTAAAACAATAAAATTAAAATTGTTATTAATTTTGTTAAAATATATACATTTAGAATTTTAAATAGAAATTTTACAGATCGACATAGCGATATATCACTAAAAATAGCTTATTAACGGTACCTTACCATGGAAAAATGTGTTTCCACCGAAAATTCAACATTAGAAAATTGATGCCATCACATAACCACCTTTATTGTATGCAGTTAATTGGAATATTAATGTTTGCAACTTTGTTGGTTCTGCAAAATTCTACCATTGGTTAATTGGTTGGTTGACTCACATTTGATTTTTAATTTTATGAAATGACATGAGTATACTTAATAGAAATCGGTGCTGTTCTAAATGTGATATATGAGCAAATTCTTTCGATAATCTTGAGAGAATAAGCGTGGTTAAATAACATCCCTGCGATCATTCATCTATATCTATGGATTAGATACAATTATAAAAAATCAATTAATTAAGATAAATTTCTCAATATTAATGAATTTTGAAATGAAAAACTCTAAAACCTGAAATATAAATTATTTTTTGGATAAAAGACATAAACTAAAACAATAATAATGACTAAATTAACTTTGTAACTGTTTTCTTTTAACCATTGTCTACTCTAATACCCAGCATGGTCATTTTGAGTTCATTAACCCTTTTATAAAATGAAAAACAGGAATCTTTTGATAAATTAGTTTGAAAAACTTGCTTCCATCCAAATCTTAGTCTAATGCACATCCACACATCTGCACATGTACATATAAAAATCTTCTAAAAAAATAAATTTTTTATTCTGCTTATCTCAGGTTTTTTTCGCTTTCTGTTTTTGGTTTTTTAATAAAAAATTTTTATTTTGTGTTGTAAATTAATTTTTTAATTTTAAATTCTACAAAAAATGTCATAACATTAGGATTTTTTAAATCATGTTTTCATTAATTTTAAAATCGTTTGTTTCCTATGTATAAAACCTACTCAAAGTTCAAAGTGTAATCAAAGAACTCACATCTTATGTAGATTATTTTTATGCTACAAAGTTTGTGTTTTTGTGTTCTAATGTTATTAAATATTAAAAGTTTATCAGAAAGCAAATCTTATTTTAATTTACAAGCCCACAAGATTTTTTAGTCCAATGTTTTTCATTATGTTTGTATATACATACTCGTATATACAATATTAAGTTGGATTATAGCCAATTGTGAATTAATGATGACGCGTAGTATGCGTTAACAAGGAATAAAATGTTTATTTTAATTTTTCTTTTGACATTATTACATGACAAGCGATTAGGTAGACAATAATTTTTCTACATGTACACGTAATAGTAAAATAAAATTTAAAAAGAGTTTCGGAAACTGTGGTCACAATTGTGAATAAATTATTAAAAGAAAGTTATTCAATAGGTAAACTTTAATTTGAATTCCAATATTTGTGTTTTATATTATTTGAACTAATGAATCTTGCTCGTCTAAAAAGTTTTAAGAGTTGTAATTTAAAAATGAAAAGAGTTACAAGTGTATAGGGATTTTGTAATTCAAATCGAGGTTTTTTAATTTTCCGCCATTATGTAGTTTTTGCAACAAAGAGACCTTCGCTTATTGACAGCTGTCAAAGTTAAATATTGTGGTTCGTTATTCAACTTCTACACATTAAGTTTAAAAGTAATATGGAACGGTTTAAAATCATTTTATTTTCGGAATGACAGAACGGCAACTAAATTTAATCTGATTTTATGCGAGAGTGTATTCTCAAATAAAATTTGAGAGATTTTAATTGAAAAACCTTGTACATCATTAAAATTTATATAACCACTAACATTTATTCTGTTAATGCATTTTACAAATTCGTATTATGTAAAATTTTAATCATAGCAATAAATTCTTAGCAGTGGATTGTTAGACAAGGAGGATTCTTGTATTGTAAATATTGTGGGCATTCTAATTAAGATTCTGAGTAAAAAAAAATTGCAGCATAAGTAAATTTATTTCAGGTCTTAAGTGTATATAAAGAAAAATTTAAAATTTAAATTAAACTTTTATTTTTTATTTAAAAAAAAAAAACAATAATAAAATTTCAATTTCTTAAGTAGAAATCCTATATAAACCACACACTCGTATTATGCGTTAAAGATTAAATAAATCAGGTTTAAGAGGTTTACGAGCACTTTTTGTAATCTGAAAATTCAGGTTTTCTGAGATATCGTATTTCTTTTTAAAAAAAGAGAAGCAAATCAAATGAAAAAAGAAAATCTTCTCAATTTTAAAATAAGGAAATAAAAATATTCTGCTTGTTACTTGCTCGTATCTCTTGATAAAATGCAAATGTATAAGTTTATTTACAGATATATATGAAGGTATATCTACTATTTGTTGAAATTATTGAAAATATTTTAGAAAGTTAATATCTCCTATATCTCATCCTACAGCTATAATTCTAGTTTTCTGGATTTACTTTTGTACGAGAAGGTAAAAAAGAATATTGAAGTCTTATACGATATTATAATGAAAATAGTTGATAACAACATAAATCATTTATATTTAATATTAATACATGTAGAATTTTATGCTTAAATATATGTATATATGCATATATGCATGCATGTGTGTAATTTACATTACATTCTTGACATTTTAACCATTCTATGATGTTACAACATCGTTTTTAGGTAGAAATTGACTGACGCAATTTTGTAAAATTTATTATCGTAAACTTTTCGAAATATAAATATTTCGAATGTTAATTGTAAAATATTGCCAATATTACTTATTAATTACTATTATTATTATTATTATTGCCAATATTACAGTTAACATTTGTGATACATCTGCATACTAAGGTTCTTATGCTATTAAAATTAATATTGAAACGTGTTCATTGTAATGACTGCCTTTGTGTCAAATATTTGTGTAGTCTGAACAGATTATTAATATTAAATTATGACCAAAATGTGCACTGTTGCGCTACCCGAATGGAGGTAAGTGAAAAACCCCTGTAGCAAAATTATTTTTCGAGTCACTTGTAGATTTTTATTATTAAACTGCCATTGTGTTTTTTTTTTTAGTTCTACAAATAATTTTGTGAATTTTACTCTCTGGTTTAGAGATCCAGATTCAATTGTATTAAGAGAATTTCCTTTAATTATTGTTAAAATATAATCGAATATTTTCAGTTCATATGGTTCAACTACATTCACAGTCTATATCTTTTATTGAATCACTTAACTGAATTTATTGTTTTGTACTCAAAAAAATTGAGTATGTACTGTATGAATTTGTATTTTGAAAAATATTATTAAAAATTATTATTTATGCAAATGTACTGCAAAAATGAATGCAAATTGTATGTATATAAACGTATATATGCGTTTATTATTTAAGATTATAATAACATGAAAAAGATTTTAGAATTATTGTGATTATAATCTGCTCATAATTCAAATTTATATATAAGTAAACGTGGCGCGGTATTCTATCGACATTTTCATATTTATTTATGCGCCTTTACCTTCTTATATTCCGTATTTTTTCTTTTTCTCTAGGTAAAATCGCGGTGAACCTTTAATTTTTGTTTTTTATTATTTTGTTTACAGTCTAATTTATTAAATTTTAATATTAAGTGTAGGTATATAAAATAAAGTAAATCTGTAGAATTTCTTGCACATAGAATTTTTCAAAAGAAATTCTTAAGAAATTTTTGCAATTTAATTTTTTTATGCATTTGCAACGATATTGTAAGAGTCCATGTCGGTTTGATTTTACAACTTAATATAAATTATAACAATGGTTATAATTTCATAAAATTATATTTGAACCTTAATTATTCATATTTTATTCTTCTCTATCTTTCGTTTTCGCTAGTTTTGATAGGATTTTCTACTCTAATGATTTCTGATAGGTTAAGTTAGATATCGTCTCGGTATTTGCGAATCTTTTTAGATTATAGTTGTGTACCATTTCCCATAGCAATTCTTTGAATAAATACATGATAGTATTTATTATTGGCATTAATCTATAAGTAGTACTTAAAACACATTTACAGATTTGAATTATGGTTCCATACTTAAGTATATATGTATATATACAATATGACATAATTGAAATAAGCACAATGTAATTAAAATGTTTATTAATCTTATTAATTCTAGTCTGGCACTTATTTACGGACATAACATCCGTAAATTATTTAAAAATCCCAATTAAAATATAAAAAAAAAACTTGTTAAATAATTTTTGGTGGGAAAATACTAATTGTGTACAACATATGTATAAATGTATGTATGTAATTTTAATTTTTTTAATTTAACTTATTAAAACAAATGATCGTTATCAATTTCTTGTAAAAATTGTCTATCACAGTTTATTGATCTAATATAAAATGAAAAAATTTTACTGTCTAATTTGATAAATTTAAATATTCCTTATAAAGATTAAGTATGTATGTATGTATAAGTAAAAGACAATAATTAATTCTACTTTCAGATTATTTTCCGTTATAAGAATTTCAATTTCAATTTGCGCTTGTATATGAGCACGTTTTCTTTTTATTGATTATTTCTCTACATGTGCTTTTTTAATCACTATTATTTACTTATTGAGCTGAAAATATAAAATTATACAGATATTTTATGTTGGTATAGATGGTTTCGCAGTCCGTAATTTGAATAATTCACCCAATTAATTTGAATTCTTATAATTATAAAATTAAACCATTGGTTTGTTAAATAGTATATTTGCCTCAATGAACACATTTGCTTTAAAATCTAATGTTCTAATTACTTATATTAGACTCTTAGTATTGTAATATGTTGATTTGTTGCATACTTTTAGGAAAAGAGCAATAATATTGAAAAACGAGCATTAATAGTTCGCTTAAAGTTAAACAGATTGTGGTTACAATATTTTGGGCTGCCGAATTTCAGTTTTCAATTTAAAAATTGTATAGAGATATTAAAATCACATTGAAATTTTCAAAACTCTACTTATGTGTGAATTCTTGCATATTCTTTGAATGAAAGACTCTGCATTACGTCTACGTTTAAACGTTATATATATATGTACATGTATAGACTGATTTTTTTCTAACAATAATTGATCAATTCGACATATTAGAACGGACAGTATGGAATAAATAGTAAAAAATATATATATTCTTCTTAATATGCCGATCATAACAATAAATCGTTTTTTTTTTTAAACTTCCGTTTCTTAAAACGCGCTATTAAATAGTTTTATATGGTTGGAATAGGTCTAACACATACTTATATATACGTATATAATATATATAAATACGTGAAACAGTAGCGGGCCTCTTACAATGTTATTGATTATGGAAATTCATTTTATATACAACATTTATTCATTTAACTTTCAATTCTGTATATTGAAAGGTTACAAATCTTTTGTTTTACACTATGTGCCTAAGTATAGATGTATTTTTTTAATATAGTTTTATAGCGCTCAATAAATAGAGTTGTTAATATTGTTGTATTGAAAAAGTATTGATGAAAAACAAATTAATTAAAAATTCTGTAAAAATTTTGAAAACTAATGGTGTAAGTGGAAAAACCATGACCATGGAATAGATCTATACATGTCAATCACTTATATATGATTGTGTATGTGTGCGTTCTTATGCATATACATATATATAGAAAGTTTTGGTGTACAAGGTTTTATCGAAGAGTTTCTTAATTGGGATATTGAGATATTTGAGCAAAAATATTATTAAATGTGTTTGCAGTAAGGACAATAGTTTTTTAAAAGTATGGTACAATTTTCTAGGTCTTTTAAGTTGCAACTATAAACAACAAAAATGTTTAACTGTAAAAAATCATGCTATATTGAAGCCATTTCGCAGGAACAAACTGGTTGTCTTAGATTATACTGGTTATAACTGGTTGTTTAGATTAGATTAGATAAGATTTCAAGAGTTGGGGGTCACCTAACAGACTGAATAACTGCAGTCTAAAAGACTTTTTTTGACATATCAACTTAGTTAGTCATAATACCACGGATCAACCGTGGAGCGAAATTTCACGAACCTTAGTCGCGTAGCTCTGCAGATGTAGAAGCCGCTTTCTACGCAGGAGTTCACAGAAAATGTTTAACGCCAATTCCTCCTCCTCATGGTAGGATCTGTAAGGCAAGCCCTAACTTGTTAATGTGGCAGTTGAGCCGGCAGTAGCCAGTAAGAAAACCAAGTAACACGCGAACACCGTCTTGTGCCCAGTTCCATTTTTAGAGTTATCCGATTTCCGTTTTTAGAGTTATTTAGAAAATTAGATGTGTTTGATCCTATTACTTAACTGTAGCCTGCTTCATGTAAATAATTTTGAAAATTTATTATTAATTATATGCATAGTATATTACATACATATACGTGTATATAAACATATTCGTGTGTATGAAATTTTTATAAAAGGAAGCAAATAAACAGGAAGAAAACATAATTTTAAAAAAAATACTTTTGTACGTATGTATGTCCGAGGTATACATTACTTATTGTATAACACACGCGTCGATTTAATGTTTTGACATACGTAAATACATACACATGCATAGGTGAGCTTTATGCGTACGTGTATAGTTATTTATTACTTGATTTATTGGGCATATTAATAAATTATAAAAAAAAAGTATTTTCTAGTTAATAAAAAATTAAAATGATAAATTGGCATAAAATGATAAATTGGTTGTTCATAATTTCTTTGTTTACATAATCATCGTTTAAAATTCGTACAATGGTACATTTTATTAATTATTTATTACGATCTCGTTTCTTAATAATTTACAAATTATTTAACTAAAAAATAATTCGACATAAGTTCTAGAAAATATTTTTGTTTTTTGTATATTGCGAGGGGTAGCCAATCATCTTGAATTTAAAACTGTTTTAAAAAATTAACTTTTTCAAAATTTCAAACTATAAATTATATCCGTAAGAAGAATGATACAAATTGTTTCCTTTAAAGCTCAATATCAACCGTATATCGCAATGAAAGTTCACAAATTTAAAATCGGTCTGGTCGATTGATTACGGATTATCACGACACTGTTTATCATTATTTGAGCAGTTTTCGCGTAGAAAGAAAGGGAAACTTGCGTACCTTTATTAAGAGATACAAAAATTCTTCAACGATCCGTGGTTTAAACCCAAAGTTTTTGATTTGTAAAATAATTAAACTCTGTTGTGACTCTAGTCTGCCGAAAATCTTGGAAATTATATTATGATTGCCATACTGAAAATTATACTTATGTACTATATGTCAATAAAGTAAAAAATTTAAAATAAGTAATTCAATTCGATTAATAATTACAAAGAAAATTAATTAATATTAAAATAAATTATTTTTTAATAAAATTTTTAAAATTAATTATTTCTTTCCTTTTCTATTTCAGTTTAATATGCCACCTTGGCTAGTAATAATATTTCAACCGCAAACAAAAATGGATACTTCAAATAATCGATTAAGAAAAGATTTATTATCATCATTATTATCTTCATCATCATCAGCATCATTAACAATATTTAAATTAAATAATTTAGTTTTAATTATAGCATTATTATCAATATTATTATTTAATTGTACTTTATGTAATGGATTACCTTGCCAATCAAATAGCTGGTGGGATTCATTAAATAATCAATGCATTCCTTGTACAGAATGTAATGAAAGTGAAACAATTGTATTAAGACCATGTCAAGTACATCAAGATACAATATGTGGTTCAATACATGATTTAGAAATTGATTATGTATTTTCAGCTAAAACAGAATCAAATTGGAAAGATGTAAGTATATCTACATTATTACTTATATAAAATTATTTAGAATTATAATTAAGTTTCACAACAATTAATCAATAATTAATAAAATAATTGAACAGTTAATTAATTTTTGTGAAATACGATCTCTGATTCAATTAAATTAAATTGATACCATTGATTTCGTTAAAAATACATTGCGTATTTGATTACGTTAAAATTGTTGAGATTAATTCGAGTGGAATCTGTCTATATTTAATAAGTTAGAACAAGGAAAAATTAATTATCATCGAGTTTAATATTTCTTATATTTTGATTACTTCAATTTAGCTGCAAATAAAGTTTTTGAAGAATAAAATTCATAAGCTTCTTTGGAATAAATTTAATTTCCAAAACTTTAACAAAAAACAGTTCAGAGTTCAGGACGAGCTCAATATACTGGGCATTATTTTGGTACAAATTGAAATTTTCTTCCAAAACTGAGATTTCTTCAATCGAATGACTCTTTCATTGGATTTTATTCAACACAAAATAATAAAGTTTTGCGCTTAAATTTTTTTAGAATTTTTGTTTTAAAAATTCTCTATTTATTTTTTCTTTCAATTTCATTGAATAAACACTATTTTTAATTAATTAAATTTTATTTACTCACAAAAAATTATTTTCATTTCTGATTGAAATTGTATTGAAAATTAAAAAAACAAAAACAAAATGTTTATAAACAAATTTTTTGTTTAAATAAATAAATTATGTATGAACGCCCGTTTCAAGGCTAAATAAGTATTCCAAAATTTCAACAAATTTTAAATTGGAATAAAAAATTTTAAATAATTTTTTTTTTAATTACAATTATTGCTTTTTAATAAATTTGAGTTTTATTTACTATTAATTTTTCAGAGACGAAAGGATGGTGAAATTATTAGGCAAGATTATAATAAAAATAATAATGAAAATTTATCAAATTTAAAATTAGAAGATGAAGAATTAGAAGATTGGTGGGAAATGTTCTTAATAGCAATTATTATTATATTTTTATTATTTTTTATATTTGTTGCTTATTTATCATTTCATCATATGAGACGATGGCGACAAATCGAAAGACGATTAGATAGAGGTAAGTTGAATGTATTAATCAGTATATGTATATATAAATGTATATACGTATATGTATGTAAATTGAAATTTATTACAATTTAAGGTAGAAATGGAGTAGCCAGGATATCATTTTTTCGTATATAATAAGGATTTCTTTTTTTAAGTTGTATTCGGTTTGAGAATTCCAATTTGATTTGTGGAATAGCTTTATTCAGTAATATAATTTATATAATTCTAATGGCTGAATAAAAATGTGGATAATGGGTATAGTTTCGCTGAATAAGAAAGTTGTTGTTATAGATCTGCAATTGTAGGAAAACGTTCTTTGAAATTCATATAATTTTTTTAAATACTTTTAAGATACAAATCATAGAAATGGTATTTATTTGATCGAGGTGCTTGTTGAATAATGCATGCCAGTATATCAAATTCGTTAAATTGATAATAGTCATGAATTATTGTATGGCAGCAAATAACTCTTTTACATGCAAATTTTAATTGTAAATTTGTTTTAAATTATTTTTTCATTCATAATGTTAAAATTAATATAATTTTGTATCGGCATACAATATACAGTCATTCACAATCAATTGCAAGCGAATAGAAATTAAGTCATAATTTTCCAAGTAAATTATAAAGTAAACAATTCAGACAAAAGGAAAATCGCAGAAAATCTCAGATAAAACACATTTCATTCATAAGTTTAAATGCTTGCATTACTTTTAGAAAAATAAAAATTTACTATTTGGAAAAAAAAATATGATTTGTTAATATTTATATTAAGCGCGATCAAATCGACAAGAGATATTATAAACAATACAAAATTTGTTCGTATAAGCAAATACAAATTTGCAAATATGAATAATTTGTTTTTATAATTTTATTATGGAAAATTGAATTATAAAAAAAAAATCGCTAAATTCGCAGTAATTGAGAAGTGTGGAAATTTTTACAATTTTGTTTCAATAGACGTCGTCATTCGCGCACATAGTGTTTTTAATTCATTAAATTTTCATTGAATAAATTTGCTTAAAAAAAGCAATATTGCCATTTATTTTTGGCATGCTGTGTGTTAGTAAAATATATACATACATATACTGTTTTTATGGACTCTATCACTGTGAGAGCGTGTTTTTTTTTGTACATTTCAATATTAGAAGGGAAGCACCTACATAAATATTAAATTTATATTAAATTAAAAAAGTAAGACACCGGAAATTTGAGAATATAAATTAGAAATTAGTAATTTTTAGTGAAATTATTGGAACTTTTCTAACACATACAAATTTAGTTATTCAAAATTATTGATTAGACCATAATTGGTATATTTTTTTTATTAAAAATTTAAAATTCTCATAATTATTGTGGTTTTATCGTTTAGGTTTGACAAGGTCTAGTTATCTAATAAAAATATAATAGGAAAAATTATCTGAATAAATACGAACTGGAAAAGTACAAAAGACTAGGTATAACTAGGAGTAGAAATATTAGGTAGAACTTTTGCTTTTCTATTAATTGAATCTAGAAATTCTAGAATTAAATTAATATTATTTTCTGTCAATTTCTATTAATTAACACAAAATAGTACTAAGCAAAAATACGCCCGCTACAAATACTAGGTAATTTTATTTATCTCAAAATAATTTCTTGATTATTTATTACTTCTCAATATACAAACCACGTACTACATCTGGAATAATCTTTAACTTTTCTTTATGAACTTCATATTTGGTTTTGTTTTCCATAAAAGTAGATAATATAAAAATCTTTTGTCGGTTTTCCCTTTTTTTTTTTGTTTTTGACGGTTCCGCTCTTAAATAACGGAAATAAATCACACTTAAGATCAAGAAGTAATACAAAAAATTCTTCATCTTTTTAGAATTTGAGAGGGGGAATAGTACCATATTTCGTTCTAAAACAAAAAAATGGGGTTTTTTAATTATTTTTCCTATAAAGAGATCACAAATACACATTTATTCAAATTTAGAGATAACAAAAATATGTTAAAAATATTCAATATTTACGGTAATGTTTCTGAGTTATTGGTTTTCATCAAAGATCTCAAAAACCATTTTTATAGCATTTGATAGAATTTCACAATAATAAATGTTAATAATAGAGAAGTGGAAATAAATAAAAGAATTGTATTTTTAATTTCTTAAAGTTTTCTCTTTAAAGATTTCTTTAATCTCAAATTACAATTTTTTAATGAACTATTTTCAAATAAGAAAAGAATTCTTCCGGACTTCCACCACTAAAATTTTTCAATTAAAACTTTTCAAATGTATAATTTTTCCGACAGGCGGCGGCACACTGCTACTGCACCCAACTATAAACTTAAAATGAATTGTCATTAAAATTGTTGTTTTTTTATTTTGTGTAAACTTTCAAATGTTTGGATTCAAATGAAGTTTTATTGTGAAATGTCGGCTTTTTCTTTTTGATTGATTGAAATTTTCACATTATTATTTTTTAACATACAAGCCTTTTAACATATTGTACTTTGATAATATATTTCGTTATGTACAATACTCATATAGCGGCAATTTCAACTTAAACTCAAATTTATTAAGAAATAAACATTTTTAAGTTCTCATTAAAATGGAATAATTATTGATAATTTTCTATTGAAAAATATTTTACCAGCATTGCTCTGTGCTATGCATTTTGTCTGCATTTTTTTTTCTTTTGAATTTAAATGCCAACTTATTGTCAGATGTGCTTTATGTGTTTACATGGTGTTTCAATTGTGAATGGTTTGTGAAATATATAATAATAATCTTGCTATATTTTAGAGAAATTGAAAATATTAGTTACTTTTGACGTATATTTATGTCACTTTTGACATAGAAATTTGTGGGTTTACAAAACAGCCAAGTCTTAAACTTTTGAATTCTATAATGGAGAATTTTGGGATAATTTCATTTATTTTCTTACTTCTCAATTTAATTTTTTTTCCTTTCGTTTTTAGTGAATTTTCTCTTGAAATGTAACTTGCAATGGCACCCTGTATTGACAAAATATTTTTTTTTATATTTTATTTTATTATTGGAAATTTTTCCTTTTTCTTTTTGTTAAAATGAATTGCTAAAATTTGAAAGGTAAATTTTGATTGAAAACGTGAAAGAATTTCTCTTGAAAGTTTATAAAGGTACGAAACGTAATCTGTAGGTGTATTTTATGAATAAAATGTTTAACATTAAATTAAACGTTTAACATAATATTGAAAATTATTTGTTTGTTTGTAAATGTATGTGGAAATACTTAAGGTAGAATTTGTGATCTCTTACAATGGTTAGCAATATTTGAAAATGAAGCACATAGAGGTACGCTATATGTATGTACATATATACACATATGAGTTGGCGTTTAAATTGATTTTGAAAATTTTTGGATAGCATAAAAAAACACTTAAAGTATACAACATGCTCACCTCATACAAATGAATGTGTAATTGAAATCGTGTTCTTTCTTTACAGAGATTTACATTTATAGAGAACGTAAAGAATAACGAAATAAATTAGACTTGATTTCTTTTATATGTAGATCTGCATTTCTTTTAGAAATGTAAAATTTAAATAATTTTTTTGGGGATATTCTAATATTGTTCATTAAACTAGGTCATTAAAATGTTCAATAGAGTTATTAAAAATAGATAAAATTGGGGAATTTTCACAGCGTTGTTACATAGTTCAATAAATGATTGTGTTTAGATTTCAAGTGATAGTTTAATTAAGTAATCAGTTACTTAATGTATTTAAATGAATAAAAATTTTAGGACTTGCTTATTTTAGATAATTCGAGTAATATATGCGAATGCATAAAACTACAATGCGAACTCGACATATTCAGTAACAGTAAGTTTTAAATTTTTAATGATCAAAAACTGGTGTAATTGGCGCTGCTTTTAAGTTTTTTGCCAATTCCTGGAATTCTTTACATTCGGCATTTTTCTAATGGCCTAAAATAATTTTTTTTGTTAAAAGCATAAGCTTAATTTAATTAACTTTTTTATAGTATGTAGACGACATAACGTCGTATTATCTGCACACAATATGTATTGTACCTAAATCTGTTTTTCACCCACATTTTCAACTATAAACAATCACCTAATTTTTCCTGTTATCTACGCACATACACATATTGTTAAAAAAGTTGTTTCCTCTTTAACTTTTCTTGTCACATTTTCCTATTTTCTAATTGTCTAAATTTTCAATTTCTTTGCAATAATGTGGGAGAAGTGAAAGAGGTAAAAACCAATTTATTATTCAATAAAATTCTTACAACTTCCTATTTAATAATTTTAATTTTTTTTTTTATTTAATATGGAAAACAGAAACGAAAAACTGCTTGTACATTGTACGCACATTGTTAAAAATTTGAAAATTATTTTTTTTTCTCTATTTATAATTTTTTTTTGACAGAAACTTTCTGTGAAATTTATACTTTTTTGTCCGTCTGAATCAACACTTGCCAGCTTTCTAAAAAAAACTGTAGAAAAATTACTGAAATTGTGACAGCAAATTGACAAGATCTTCTTTTATTTCTGTTGCTCCCATTGGATGGTTAAAAGTAAAGCAATTTTAATTTTTCCATTTTAGTGAATGTGTTGTTTTCTGTCATTCATTTTCCTCTAATAAAGAAGAGTTCTAATGCCGAATTAGAAATGACATTACTTCAAAAAGTGGAACACAAAATAGACCAAACTGTTGTTAAACCCGAATATAACTAATTAAACTCATCAAATTTATACTTTTACATAATTTTTATTTGATAAGTAAATAAAACTCCTAAAATTTAGAATGAAATTGGAAAATATTCTCAATGTTAAGTAACAGCTTCGTAAGTAAGCTTAACCAAGAAAATTACATAATATTTTCCCCAAAACAAAATTATTAATTGCCAAAACAAATGGGAATACTTTATAGTATTTAAATATATAAGCGTATGTGCAAAAGTCACATTTTGCATGAAATGTCATAACATGTGCATACAAAGTGAAGGTGTAACCACTCACGACTGCAAACACAAATTAATAAATTTATTATAGGTTATGTTATAATATTTTTTAATTACTTGTAAATGATTTTATATTACATACTTGTGTATAAAATATTAGAAATTTTGTTATATGTGCATACATATACGAATCTCCCTACAAGATATGTATATATGCACTCTATACACTTTTAAGACGTTACTTCAATTGCAGAAGCATATGCTTTTTAGAATGATTTGGTATTGTGCCGTGTGCGTATATTTTGAAGTTTACTAGAAAATAGACGCACACATATATATGACTATATACGTTTGGGTACTTACAATTATAATAATATTTGAAGTGACATTTAATATTACGGTGCATTTGTTAAATCATTAATATTCTAAGTGGTTTCCGGTTCCACTTGAAAATTTTTTCAATTTTTATAAAATATCTTTAATATCTAGTACCTATAAATACAAAATTTAATATGTATAAAAGTCTACATGCATATAACAAGAAATAAGGTAAAGAAATTATGAAAAATAGTGAAGTGAGAAAAAGATGGAATAAAGAAGGTGTGCATGAACTATTTTTGTAGAAACATTTTATGGAAGAATGAATATGATGAGCTCGTTGATAGCTGATAGTTTGAAGATTTACGCATTTACGAAGAGAAATTATTGTTGTTTTGAGATTTTTTTTTTTTGGAAGATTCAAAAAAAATAAGAAAAGTGAATAGAAAAAGAAGAAAAATTTTTGAATTTAAAAATTTTTTTTTTGTATAAAATTGACAAAAAAATAAAAGGAAATAAAAAAATCGGAAGTGGAAGTGGTTTGGAGGATTTCATTTTGAATTTTTGCTTATTGCTTTTTTTTTTTTGTAAATTTAAATTTATTTAAAATTTCTAAACACGAATAGTACCTATGTTATTTTGAATAAAATTCTGAAATTATAGAATTTTTGGAAAATGATTATTAACAATAAATTGCAGTAATAGCGTAATACGATAAGAGAAATTTGACTCACTAAGAAAAGGCCATATTTAATTAGGTTATTAACATAATTATTTTATAGTTAAAATAGCCAAACAATCTAAACAATCCATTGTTCCATCCCACCTAGAGAAATGTGGAATTAGAGGCGTGAGGTTGATAAAGAGCAATTTTTTTCGAAATTAAATGCAATTTAATTTTTCAATTACCAAATAGCAATTGGCATAATATTCGCTCATAAGACTGTAATATATGTATTTAAAATTAAAGTGATTTTATCTCCTATATGGCTGTTGATTTGGCAACACTAGCAATAAATATGATTGATCATTAAATTTACTCATTAAATAGGTATTTGTACAAATAATTGTAGTTATGATTGATTTACACGGTATTACGCATTCACCTTTTTATTTTTTTGAAAATTACCATAAATCGGAAATAGAGTTTCCTTTTCAAAAAAAAATAAAAAATTCATAGGTATTTTCTTCTATTTTTAGAACTTTATTCTTTTTCCTAAATTTGATAGTTTATCAAATTGGTGTGGGATTTGAATTGTTCTTGAATATTTTAATAATTTTTTTTTGTACTAAGGTATTTTTCATTTTGAATTTTTTTTTCCCGAAATTTTTCAAAATATTTGACCGTGATTTATATTAAATATATTCTAAAATAGTTAATGAATTCAGAATATCAAGGAAACTTCTCATTTTGTTTGTTTTTTTTTTTCTCTTAAGACGTGACATTCAAAATATAATCAAAAGGTATGAAATTATAGAAAAAGGTGAAAGAAATTTGAGGAAATTATTAATAATTTTTTTTTTCTGTTGTTGTTTTTGGTTTACGTTTCCGTATATAAAAATTTCACCGGATATTGAATAATAGTTGAAGGTTAATTGAAAATTTTTATTTTATTCTACATATATTTTGTAAAATAAATATTTATACAATTTAAAAATTTAGATGATGATGATTAGTTGATTAATGAAGCTTTAAGAAATTAGGTCAATCATTTAGAAATTTATACTTGTATTTTTCTTATAATGAAATTTCATATTTTTAAGTAATATTGCGGGATTTAGAAAATGAATATCTTTTATAAGGTTTAGTTTTTCTGATTTATTTTCGATTTATTTGATTTATTCTTACGAATGCTTATAACAATCTATTTCTTTCACTCTCCTTTACGCAATTAATGTTCAAATTTATATTATTCGTAGTGCGGGATATAATACTTAGCGTAACAGTGAATTGTATTATGCTTTCATATTGTACTGTAATGCTCCAATTTTATTACATTTAACAGAACAGGCTTTAACAAGAGAGTTTGAGTACGAAATGGTATGTGAGAAATTTTTATCATCAGGCTCTCCGTGTTATTTATACATATGCAGTGTTCCCACTCGGTAAAAACAAAATGTATCCAATTTCGAGAAAAAAATGTATCCAAAATGTATCCAACCTCGTAAAATAGCATTATTATAATAAGTCGTCTTATTTTGTACAAATTAACCCATAATTAATATTAATTTGCTTCATTCCACAATATGAGTTTTGTTTTTTGTAGTAAATTCTTTAAGAAATCACATACAACTTCTATTATATTTTAAATGTGAAAGTTAAGGTCAGAAAAAACATATGCATATATGCCTTCTGTAGTTGTTGAACTATGCGGTAAAGACGACTGACCATGAAAACGGACAAATTTTAAAAAATATGTACACCCAATGCATTTTCTATTACATCTAGCTAACATTAAAATATTTTTGGTACGTTCTTGTATAAATGTGCTAAATTTGAATACAGGAAGAGGCAGTTAATAAAGCATCTTTTTTACTTTCTTGTAAAAAATTCGGAAACGTGCTTAGAATAGTCAGCAAATAACATTTATTGAAGATAAAGCAACTTCGCGATTTAATATTAGCAGCATTTCAACTGTTTTGTAATATTTATTTAGTGTTTGAAAAAAAATGTATCCATATTTCAGCAAAATTTTAAAATGTAGCCAATTTCGGCATTTTAGCAGATTTGAGTATCTTTGTATCCAAGTTCAAATTTAAAGCAAAAATGTATCCAAATGGATACAATTGTATCCAAGTGGGAACGCTGTACATATGTCTTGTTATTTACATTATTCACATTGAAAAACAACATGTTAAAGTCTAGAGAACTTGTACTGCAATGATAACTAAAAAAAATAATTCTCTCAGATAACTCTCTTATATAAATTGTAAAGCAAGCAATATATAGAAAATTGGAGAAATAGGTGAATGAATAGCCATAATTATTATATTTAATATGCATAACGTCGCTGAGAGAAAATTAAATTTTGTGTCTTTGATTAATTATTGTTTTTTTTTTTTTAATAAATTCCCTTTATTACAACTGTTTAATGATTAAAAAAATATTTGGCAATCAAGTTTTATCACCTATTCAGCTACATTTAAAATTACTCCGTGATTCACCAAAATATTTTTATTTTTTCGTATTCTAAAATTTTATACTTTGAACATTCAAAATAATCAAAATTAAATTTTTATTATCAAATATTTTTCTTTTGCTATACTGAAAAAATCTAAAACTATTCCCAAAAAAAATTTTTGATGGAATTCTTTTTATGTCCGTGTAAATTAATATCTTTCAAGTTTTATTATAATAAAAAAAAAATTCGTCCTCAAAGGTGTTTTCAAACAATCACAAAATACAAATCATGCCACGCACATATACAAAATGAGCCCAAGAGATAAAACAAAAAAAAAATTTATATAAAAAAATTTTTTTCACCACTTTGATTAATGTTTTTTGCGTGGGCTATACACAAATTAAAAAACATAAATGTAAAAATAAAGAAAAATAACATAAAGAATAAGAAAACAAGACATTTTTCTTAATCTCTCTTAAAAACATTAATTTCTCATAAATTTATTAACTGGCTACTTATTTTTTATTTACCTAATAAAATTTATTTAGAAAAATATTTAAATAATGTTTTTTAATTTTTTTTTTTTTTATTTTTCTTCTGTATTTTTATTTTTCATTTGTGGTTAAAGATGTTGAAGAACTGTCAGCTAAATTAATGGCTAAATTGGCTAATGTACAAAATATCGAAAATGGAAATTTTATAATTGAAAATCCAATAAGAGATGCAAATGTTCGACCAGTACAAGTACATTGTGTCGTATTAGATAATTTTTTTGGTAAGTTTTAACCTTTTGTTTATAATTTATATACATATTTAAAAATTATGTATGTATGTATTACATATTAAAGTAATTGTAAGTTCAAATTTAAAATAATTTTATATTAATACACAATTCAGCAATTGAAATTCATAAGCTGAATAATGTATTAATCCCGTATTGCTCTAATTTTAAAGTTAGATTAGAGATAATCTTATACTAATTCAAATGGAAAATCTGAAACATTATTTTGCAAATATCATTAAGTTAAATCGTCATAACACAAAAAACTAGAAAATAATATAAAATTTTTAGTTACATTGTTTTCATTAGTGAATATTGAGCAGTAAAGAGAAAAAATTGTCTGCGATATTAGAAGTATAATATTTTGAGTTTCATAAATTATTATCAAAAATAAATCAGTGACGTCATTGCTTCCTAAAATCTATATTTTTATTTAATAATTTTAAAAATTCTTATTATTTCCATTAAATTTAATACTTATTTTATAATTTTACTTTAATAAAAGCATTTAATTGAAATTGAAATTTTAGAGTGACAATTTACTTGTCTAATACAAAGATTTATCATACATACATGTAATACATTCAATTATCATACATTTTTTCGTCTACAAGTTGAAAATACTTGGGTCTCACTATTATGGTCAATCTATGGATAATGTAGGAATACATTAAATTTTTATCCTACGACTATAAAGAAAAATTTAAATAAATTTATTTTAAATAGAAATCAATATAAATAGAATCATAACAGGTACATATAATTTTAATGGTGTCATGACTTATTACATTTTTATATACTCTGAAATATATGTAGCAAATTAACATACTCGTGTATTATGTTTGATTTGAATTGATGTATGACCCGGTAATGATTTTCTATAAATTGTTTCTTATTCCCTTTAGAAAATAATAAAATATTTGTTATTTATTATTTTTATCTATATTTTTATTTATTATATTTAAATGCTAATTTATATATAGCAAATTTACTGTCGTCATGAACTGCAATAATGCTATAAATTGAGGGTCAATGCTGCAAATTATTATGTTAAAATTTTTGATTTGTTTTATGTTGATTGAAATTGAATGTTTTTCATGAGATTCACTTTCTTGTTTATTATAAAAGATTTCATGAAAAATATAAATTTTTTAAAATTGTTATGGCATGGAAGAAATGAAGTTCGTTTAATTGGGAAGAGAGGTTCATTTGTTTGTAAATTTTGAAGCTTTATGTCAAAATTTAAGTTTTCAATTTCTTTTCTCAAAATAGAATCGTCGCAGAGATGGATTGATTAATAATTGCATTATTTTGTACTTGTTAATAATTATTATAAGTTTAGTAATTAAGGTCAATTACTATAGAAGAAATAGTTACGAAATTTTTGAAATTGCTGATTGTGTGTTTGCGAAATTGTTTCGAATTTTCGATAAAACAGAAATTTCAAGAGAATTAATAACGAGATTAGCTTCGCATTCTCGTTATAATTCTCTTCGCAAGATAAATAAACGAAATTTCAAATTTTTAATATCATTTGAATATTATTGGTATAATACGGAAGAATTTTATGAGTACATTCAATTTTATTTATTCCTGTCAATTTACAAAAACTTTTTTTTCTTAACTTTTTCTGTTTTCATTGTAATTTACTCATAATCCACGAATGTGATATTAAAATGAAATTCGATTGAAATTTGAAGGATTCTCTTTTCTTACACTTACATACATATATACAATGTACATAAGAATTTAAGCAAATTTTAAGATTTCTTATAAAGACCAGACAGATATCAGACTGAATACATATACATGCATCTACATCAGTTTCTTTTTTATTAATGAAATTAATTTAATTATGTATGTTGATCACGTATTTTAATCGAGTATGTTAAATAACATTAAATAACATTAAAAACTTATGCAGGATATTGAATATTAAATTAAAAAATTTTTAAAGAATATACGTAAAATTTTAAGAATTCAAGTTAAAACTCTTGAGGATTTTAAACTCTTAGTTTAATATAATATTAGCTTTTATAAATATATCTATATGCAAAACTGATGTAGATTATTAAGAGCGAAGTAATAGTAAAATTTTATTTTCATTCTTTATTATCCAAAGCCACGAAGGATTTTGTCTTTTATCATTAATTTCTTATGCTTTTTATATTGAGAGTGTTATACAATTGATTTTTTTTTTAAGAAAAATATAATTGCATAATCACAACACTATTTGAGCCCTAAAAATCTCAATACATTATGTTCTTTAAGGTCTTTTATACAGCTTTATACAGTTTCTATTTCTCTCGATTAAACAAGCAAGAGGATATTACGTGTTTTTCTTTCTATATAAGTGCAATTGCAAAAGAATAAAATGCATTAAATTTGATTATACGGTTTCATTACTTTGGGTAATAAATATTTTTAAAGTATAATTGGCGTTAATAATTGAAAATATTTTAATATTCAAAAATTGTTGTTGAAATTTATATACACATATGCTTTAAATATCGATTTCCTATAAATATATTTTAATAAAATTGATAAATTGTTTTTTGAGAAAAAAATAATTATAAATTGTTATTTTTTACATATTGTTTGAGTCGAAATGAAATTTTACTGTAGGAAATTGAGGAAGAAATTGCTTAAAATTATGAGGAATTGTTTAAAAAATTAAGAATTTTTAAAATATTTGTGATTAAGAACATATATATATATATATATATTTTTAAACAAATTTTCTCGTACATTTAAACTCATTAGCTAGGATATCCGCCTTAGGATCTGTTCTAAAATTCAAAGTTTGTTCAATAATATTTACATTGGTCATTACATGATTACATAAGTGATTAAGTGATTATTAAAATTTTAAAATTAAATTAAGTCAATAGTATAATAATTTAATAAATAATTCAAAAACAATTAAATAATTTTTTCTTTATTTTTTTATTACAGCTGAAAAAAATCATATTGGTTTACAACATCCTGGTAATTTATATATCGAAGAAACGAATACAAAATAGTTTATTATATAAGTGTATATACTTACACATACAATCGTATATATAATAAGAATTATTATCATTAATATAATGATTTAGATTAAAAACAAGTAAAAAACGATTAATTTTATTTTTATATATATACATACAAACGTACCTATAAAAATAAGTAAAATTATGTTATAACTGTATTGTATTATACATATATAAGAGACTATTTAAAACTAAATTTTAAAAATATTAAAATTATAAATTCTTAGAAATTTTCGAATTGTTTTGAAAAGTTTATTCAAGAATTAATCGACCATAATTATTAAATGTATAGTTTATTTTTATTTAATTTTGTAATTTTTAAGAAAATCTCTTTGATTTCACTGAAATATACATAAGGCATTTTCATAAACGCAGTATGCCAAAATGTAGTGGAGGCTGAAAATATAGCGAAAATATATAGTGCTATGTTTGTGTTCATACACAAAAAATGTTGCTAACATGACTAAATTTTTGAAATATAATAGCAAAATTATTATTTGTAGCACATTTAAATCATATGAATTGTTCTGATTTTGTAGAACACTTGAAAATATATTGCATATTTATCAGATTATGTTTTTGCAGTTATTGTTTTGCAGTATTGCGTTCATAAAAATCTCTATAAGAGCATGTTCTAAAATGAAAATTTATTGTCAACTTGACTATTTTAATATGAATACAATTTTAATTCCTGATGAATAAAGTACAGTTGGCAAATTAATTTTACATTTGGGTAAATATGCCTTCTTAATTTTTAGATAAATTTATAAGATCATTAAATTCATTTAAGGAACGAACGAATATAATACATAATTTGAATATGATATCTATTTTATTCAAATATATTAATGATATAAATAGTTTTAAAATAGATACAAAATTTATAACATATAAAACGAATATACTGCTTTGGTAAATGCGTTCTCTGAGCAGTATAATTTAAATTCAAATTTTTAATTTTTTAAAAATATCACATATTATATAGAATTATGAAGCTAAAATCGTTTTACAACAATTCAAAATTAAAAATACTTAAAATTTCGTTATTTAATTAATGTAAACTTTATATTAATTAACAGTATTTATATCATAAATTTAGTATTTGGAAAAAATTTAGTACTGTTCATCTAGTATACTCATATTGTATAACAGCCATAAATATGTTATTTTGAGCAAAATTCATATTTAATTTTTAATTTAAAATTATATATGCAATTATATATTTTGTTTACATTATAAAAACTAAATATTATAAATAATTTCAGAATATTTAATTAATAAAGTAATAATTATTAACAATGAAATTATTTATGAATTTTATGTATGTTTATGTAAATATTAAAAAAAATACACAAAAATTAAAATTTGTGTACTAAAAGTTAACTATATTTTGTACTATTATTAATTAGATAAGATTATACTAAAAAAAAACTGTTATACAGCTTAATATATTGTCGGTATATATACATAATAAAAATTTTAAAGAAATTTTTATTAAAAAATTTATGTAAATAAAATTTTTTTTTTTTTATATTTTGATAAAATTATAATAAATTAATATATTATAATTATTAAAGTAAAATTGAAAATTAACATTATTGTTTAAAAATATATGAAAAATAAAATCAATTATAAGAATTTAAAATTGTATAAAAATTTCTTTTTGATTTTAAATTTACAGGCTATTTAGATTTTAATAAACAAATTCTTTCTAATACAATTCTTACAGATCCAAGATTTGAACTATTTGAATTTATTTGATAGCCTTACATTTTTCACAAAACTTTAAATTTCTGGTATTTGAAAATTAAACATCTGGTATTGGAAAATTTAAAATATGCAAAGTTTATTATACGAGTATGTAATACGTATACCTATATTTTTAATTTATAATTGATCATGTATAGCTTTTAGCTTCTAATTTGAGCATATTAATTTGTATTACTATTGATACTCTTGCGAAGAATTTGGTAGTTTCGGTAGACCAATTTAGTTAAGATATAACAATTACAGTTGAGTAAATAATGATCAAGCTAGTTAAATGATGTCTCAACTCTCAATAATCAATTTTAAATATAATTTCTCATTTGTGAAATACGAAAATGTTAGATACATAATATCAAAATATATATACACAGTTTTTTACTTTATATAACGAATGCTTCATACAGAGAACAACTATCTATTAAACAAATAACTATTTACTATTCATAGTAAAGAATAGTTTGGCAGCATACTATTCTTTATTCTATTTCGTAAATTGGTCATATTAAATCTCTGTATTAAGAAGAAGTTTCATGAGATTTTTGATTGTAAAAAATAAATGTGTATGTACAATTCAAATAACATATTCAAGTAAAAAAATATAATTAATTTTAAGTATACATATTTAAATTAATATGCAAAAACCTAAGTAGAAGCTATAAGTATAAGAAACTTATTTTTATTTTTTTATTAATACAATTGCATGAAGTGCTGGGACATTTCACTATGAAATTCACTATAAAAACAAATCTCATAAACAAATGGCAGATGTGCTGCTCTTAGAAAATTGAATAACAATTATTATTTTTGTATTTATTTACATTATATTTACTTAATTAACATAAATTATATGATCTAGAGCATTCTCAGGCTTAAAATGACAACAGAAATGACCTAAACGTTATTAAGATAATGTGAAAGAGATTTGAAGAGAAAAAAATCTTATTATGTAAGAATCAATTAAGTAGATAAAAAATCTACTTGAATTTTCATTTTTTGTTTTTTTTTTTTTAACTGCAGAATTAAAAATCTTAAGAGTTTTTCATATTCTTTTAAAATATTTTATGCAATGCATTTAAATGTAGGGTGGATCAGTTAGAATTTAAGTTTTACGTGTAACGTGTAGGTTTGCTTTGAATTCAATTTTTCGCTATAATCAGTAGCAGTAAGCAATTTTTACTCATATTTCAATAAAAATATAGAATTAGATGTAATTACCTAAAATTATGAATAATGCTTGATATAGTGTAATAATACCGATTTAATTTCTTACTCTTCCCTTAATCAGAGAAAACGTATCGCATGGCTTTTCACACTTTAATTAGAACAGGACTTGGAGATTACCCTATCGGCTACTCTTAAATCGACCTCGATTTTTTTCAAAATTGCGATAATGTTGATATTGAAACCAACCCATATCTCTTATAAATTTTTGTAACCACGCACAAGAAGCACCAGATAATTCAACATTTTAAAATTATTACAATTGTCCACTCTAATTAAATAGAATAATCTCCCGTCTTGTAAAATTTTGCAAAATATTTTAAGTTTTTACTAAAACTTTTTCATATTGTGTACTGGAAATATTTTTCATGGAAATTCTCAAATTAAAAATAATTAAATATAATTGACTTTGATCTTTTTCTTTTTTTTTTGTTCTCATTGTTTTTTTTTCTTCTCATTTTTACAGAAAAGTCAATTGTATAAACTGTAATAAATCCAGAATATTCGTATGTGCAGTGAAAATGTAAACAAAAAAAAAGTAGATGGTATGCACTTTATTTAAAATATTATAAAGGTACTCTTATAAATCATGAAGACATAAAATAATAATTACATATATAAAGAATAAGATGTCTAGATTTAGTGTATAATACTTATGTACTTAAGATGAGAATATTTAAAATTTAAAAAATAAACATAATTTTATATATGTATACACTTTGCGTTTATACTACTTTGGAATATAAGAGATGCGTTTATTGAACGCTTAATAGTAATTGAGTTTTTGTAGTTATTTTATATCAGATTTTTGATTTTATTAAGAGAATTTAATATAAAGATATTAAACACTTGAAAATATTTTTAAGTAATTTCATTGACTTTATTATGAGATGGTCATTATTATATTATGTATTATGCATTTGCAATTAATTTATTAACTTGAAATTTTTCTTGCAGATTTTGATCAAGTGCTATATCAGAAAATTTCGATGTTACATTTCAAAAATTTAAAAATTTTTTAGAAAATTAAGAGTACCTACAACATAATATTTTTAAATATACAAAAAACCTTTTGAGTACCTCGTTAATTTTTCGCTTAAAAAGTTGCCGAATAAAAGTATCGTAACGAAAAAAAAAGCAAGCAAGTAAGTTATTCAATGGAAAACAAATATATGAAATCAAAAACGTGACAATTATTTTAAATTACATATTAAAAAAAAAAAATATTAAATTTTTTTCATTTTATGAACCCCAAAAATGGACAAAAAAATCATATAACATTTAAATAAAACCAATAATTTAAGGCATGTTCAAATATGCTTTTAAATATGTTAATGAAATGGAATTTTTTAAAGTGCCAAACTGATGAATGGTTTAATCAAAAAGAAAAATATGTAGGTACACATTGTATAAATATTATTTTCATAGATCATTGAAATTATTGGAAATTTATTTTAGGAATTTGACTGTAATTGAATATGTTTCTGAAAATTATTGCAATTAATTTGAAATAATGCAATCCTGAAATTGAAAGAAGATTATAAAATTTAGGGACAGATAAAATGTGAAAAAAGCCATTTAAAATAAAAAATAGATCCCGTGGAATAGATTACAGGGATTCAGGTCTGCATTTTTGACTTCAACGTTGACGTGGATAATATATGAAAAATTTTCAAATTTGAGAATTCTAATTTGGTATGCCAAAAATATTACAAAGGATTTGGAGTATCAAATATTTGAATAAAGTTTTTCTAAAATTATTTTTTATTTTAAGTCTTGCTGCTCGTTAAATACACATAACTACTCAAATATTAGAAGTAAATGAGAATAATTTCCAAAAATTAGATGAAAAAGAAATTCAATACAGATACATGAGCTAACTATGACTGATAATTAAATAGACTACAATGAGCTAACAATCTAAAAATAAGATTGGAAATAAAATGACTTGATTCGTGTCGAAAACTTTATATCGGGTTTCCATTTCTATTTTATAAAATATTACCATGCACGTCGCTTTTCTTATAAACATACATACGTATATCCATATGTAAAGTAAAAGACAAAAAGTCGCAAAAATTTTATTTAAAATTTGTTTAAAATTTTGATCACGTTTAATGAAAACTTTTAATTTGGGTTAGAAATTGAATGTGTTATCTATGAAAGTCCTAGAATAATTGAAAAAAAAAAAAAATTTTTTTATTTAGTTAATCACATTTTTATTGTGACTTGTCGCAATTATAATGTTACATAAATTCCAAAAAAAATTGTTTAAATTAGAAACTTATTGAATATGGGTGCAACATTTTTGCGCTGAATAATCAAAGTGTATGTACCTACATAATATCTCAAATTTGTCTTTATGTTAATTTTTTTTTAAATTTAATGATTATAAGTTAAAAATTGAAATTAATTTAAGTATATTCCCAATTTTTAATTCCCAACTTGTTAGTACCGCATATAATTTTTAATTTAAATTTAAATACTTATGATTGGTTGTTTTTAGTTTACTTTGAAATCAGTATAAAAAATAAAAGCTCAGAGGATATTAGCGATACTCTACAACTCACGATGGCTGCAGGACGTAAGTCCTGTATTTTTACGTATTCGTAAGATGTAGTTTATCTATCCATTAAACATACATTTATAAAGGTACAGCCAGATAAGGGAAGCATTCAAAAATAATTAGAAGTAAATACTTAAAAAAGAACCCTAAAGTAAGTAATTTAAGCCAACTTTTCTCTATTAAACTTATAAATTGCAATAGTGTAAATCTAAA
The DNA here is from genome assembly GCF_029603195.1 of Condylostylus longicornis. NCBI lineage: Eukaryota > Metazoa > Arthropoda > Insecta > Diptera > Dolichopodidae > Condylostylus > Condylostylus longicornis. Next base: position 8,439,005 of record NW_026577982.1, read on the forward strand.
AATAATTTTACAAGGCTAGGTATATACATATGTAGATATATTGGTTGTGAATAATATGCCTGTATACATATTGGAATATCTACGTAATTCTATTTTTGGAATTGTAAATAAGAAACAAAAAGGTTGTGCAAGCAAAACTGACATGCATTCAATTTTTACGTTATTTGTATATTATTTATTAGATATTTTTGCATGTGCCATTTCAGATGAGGCAGTTTTAAAACAGATGTATCTTATATACATCTTTAAATATAAAAATGAAAGATAACTGAACATTTTTTTTCCTAAAAAACACATGTTTGGTTATGATTTTAATTTTATATTTTTTTAAATATAAATGATTTGTGTTAAAAATACTAGATTTGAATGCCTTGATGTGCTCATATAAGCAATAATGTAAAATTTCTTTCTGGTTAATACTTAAATAAAAATTTCGAACCAAATGCGTTGGATGAAATTGATTTTAAAAAATAAATGCATATTGAAGTGGTATTATTCAAATAGCAGCCGTGAAATAATTTATTTAAATTGCATACATTTCGGATAAAGCTTTCTCATTTTGATCACAGGAATTTTTTCATTTTATTATTATACCTTGGCTCTTGTAATGGTTTAATTAATAGATGAGACACAATAAAATTTTCAGGTAATAAAATTCAAATTTTATAATTAAATTTCAATAAATATGAAATAGTTGAAATGATCTGACCCAAATTGTTAATCATTTTAAAAGTATTACAAATAGCTTCTACGTTCTAAAACTTTTCAACTGGAATTAGGTACTTATTTATAGACTGCAATACAATCCATTAAGATTAATGCAAATCAAATCACGTTTATAAAATTTCGTACAGGCAAATAATAACCATTTTATTTTAAACATTTTCTTCTTCTATTTTACTTAAATTAAAACTGTTTATTTTTGTAACCACTTTTCTTTTTTTTTATTCAGGACGAACATTCTTTCAATTATGAAGTACATAAAAATATTTATTAATAGAATGGAATGATATTTAGTGGATTATTTTTTCTTTTTCTTAGAATCATCTGAATTAGTTTGATTTTCGTAACGTGGCTTTTGCCAGTTCAATGGTTTCCGCCTATAAATTGGCCATGGTGGAATTGTCAACTGAAATGGTAATATAAAGTATGCATATAGAATTTTGAAAATACTTAGGGTTTATTTCGATTTTACCAATGATGCTAAAATAAATCCGGCTCCTAGTATATATACTGTTTGTGAAAATTGTTGTATTACAGCACCCCAAATCAAACCAACAATACCGAATAAAGTTATGATGAATCTAGAAAGCTTCTCTGCCTTATGTTGGCCTTCAAAATCCTTTAATAAAATAATTTATTTAAAATAATAAATTAACATTTTATTATTTTTGTTTATATACCATATGTGTTTGAATATTAAACATTTTTGATTTTAGTTACTTATAATAATGACTTTTATTAAGAACAAAGTTTACACATCAGCGTTTAACCAAAAAAAAAAACACTAAAAATTTAAAAGGGGAAATTGACAATTTGTGTGACAGTTTGTCAAATTTTCGTTATTTTCAATGATTAGGTGGGAACGGAATTATTAATTTAGGCGAAACGAAAAATTCTTGACGAAATTCAGATTTATTTTAAAAATTAATACAAATAATTTGTTGAACTTTAACGATTTGAAGAAAAATCATTTTCATTTACTATCAAATTTGTACTAAAATAGTTTAAAAAAATATTTATATGTATCTAAAAATATAATAAATATTCAAAACATTGATAGAAATTTGAAACATGCGAAAAATCAGACAAAACAAGATATTTTTCGATATATGTAATTAAACACGTTCAATAATCTAAAATAATAAAATATCACACAAAATAATAGTAATAAAACAAAAATGAAATTTTTAATTGAGAAATATAGTTAAAAATATTGTGACAGTTTGCCAATGCGAAAATAGGATTCAACGATTGTCAAAAATGACAGTTTGACATTATGAGAAAATTTTTAAATCATATTTTAACGAATGTTTATTGGGCTTAACGAAACTTGTTAAAAAACGTGGAAAAACGAAGTTCTTTCTTTTCCGTCAAAACTTCAAGCAAAATGCAGAAGGTAAAATTTATCTTAAAATAAAATTTTAAAAAGCGGTTTTTAAAATCTATTTAATTTTAAATATTTTAATTGCAGAGAAGAGAACCAACTCACGCTGTTCAAGTGTTCGGTAGAAAGGTAAGAAAAAGTGAATATTGCACAAGTTCGATAATAAGTAAATTGATGCCATTTCTTTAAGGTTAGATTTGGTAAATTTCCCTTTACTGAAGTTAATTAAATTTTAATTCTGTTAAATTAACTATCGATTGGGGGAAAAATCAACTCAACTTACCTTACCAAATGTGTACTAAATCATAGTACATGCTTCATATAAGTTAAACATTTGAAATTTGTGCAAAATTTTCATTTTCTATACAATTTTATAATATAAGATAAACTAATTTAATATTTTTGAATATAGAAAACAGCTACTGCTGTAGCATACTGCAAACGTGGTAAGGGACTTCTCCGTGTCAATGGACGTCCTTTAGATCAAATAGAACCTAAAGTTTTACAATACAAATTGCAGGAACCATTATTATTACTTGGCAAGGTAAGAATATATTAAGGGTTTCTCATTAAATATGTAAAGTTGTAGTTTTCCAGAATGATGAGTATTCTATCCCGAAAATGAATTTTTTATGTAAAATATATAGCACTGATTGCAACTATAATTGCAATTTAAATTTTTACTAAGCTTATATGAAATACGTAATGAAAAATGTATATTTTTTTTTGTAGGAAAAATTCGCCGATGTTGATATTCGTGTAAGAGTAAGCGGTGGTGGTCATGTTGCACAAATATATGCTATCAGACAGGCCATTTCAAAAGCTTTAGTAGCATTCTATCAGAAACGTAAGTATTTTTTTTAATGAGTTAATGCAATATTTGCCCTTTCTATACCAGATTTTCGTGAACTTTCTTAGCAGTTTACGAGCGAAAAATGAAAGGAAGAGAAAAGCTATTGCTACTAAACAATTAATATAGTATTTTTTAAAGCTATATTAGATGTGGTAAATTCAACAAAATAACTTGATTAAACAATGTTTAATTGCAATATAAAATATAAATTAAAAATTACAATCAATTACCTTATTGCTGGATATAATTCATATTCTATGTTACATTTTTCAATTATGTGGACAAAAAATGCTTTAGCTATTCATTTTTTTCAAATGAGATCTCCAGGTTTTGCAAATCGTGATTGACATACAACTCGATTGTAAAAACCGCTTGCAAGCTTAAAAAAAATAGATGTACTACAACCTACCTACAACTAAATTGAGAAATTTTGAAATATGAACACGCATAAGGCGTTACTCGAAGTAATATGTTATTATCCAAAAATGATGCTTTCAATTTAGAATCTCAAATTTAAATGTCGATTTGCAAATTGATGGAAATATAATAGCTTTTCTCTTAAATTTTTTTTCTACGACCGTTTCTTTACAAAATTACTGGGTATTATGAAGAAGGGCTATAGTGAATTTTTTAATAAACGCATAAAGGAAATTTTATTAACTGTTAAAATACAGTTTCTCTGTTAAAATACTGTAATTGTTGAAGAATTTTTCGTGTATAAAAAAAACCTTCTCCAGATTTTTGTTATGGGAATATACCCATTTCGAAAGATAAATGAAGGAAGAAAAATGAAACATCTTACCAACCAAGCTTACAAATATGTCTGATTTGGGTGAAGATTGTTCGACAATTATTTATGTTTCAAAAATTTTCTTAAAAAGAAATTACAAACAAACTTTATCTTTTACTATTTAAATAAAGATTAAAATTTTTCTTTTAAAAATTTCAGATGTAGATGAAGCTTCCAAAAAGGAAATTAAAGATATTTTAATTCAATATGACAGAACGTTATTAGTTGGTGATCCACGTCGTTGTGAACCAAAGAAATTTGGAGGTCCAGGTGCACGTGCCCGCTACCAAAAATCATACCGTTAAAATTCTATTCCATATTGTATGTTTTTAATTGTATCGTTATTTAAGACCCTAAAAAACGATAAAAAACAATAAATATTTCTAAGAAAAAGAAAATATTTTTTAATTTAGCGAAAACAAAAAAAAAAAAAAACTATATTTTACCACTAAATACATTATGTATGTACATATATGAAATTTTTTTGGATTATGTTCATATTACCATTCATCAAAATTTTTAATTCTAATAAAAGAAGAAACTGCTTTCTCATAATGTAATCTTTGAGTATTAAAATTGTTAGATATTTTAATTAAAACATTTTTGATTAATAAAAGTTAAGACATTTTATTAAAAGTTAAGACATTTAAAATGGAGTATTTATGTCCTGTGCACATATTTTAAGACTATGTTTTGGCAAGTCTTAAATTGCATACATAATTGATTTGCTATTATATTTTATTTTATTTCATTATGTCTGCAGATAACTGATGTACCTACCCATCTACCCACCTTCATTTTATTTTACATAAATGCATTGCAGATTTTTTCGTACTTAAAAATCCTTTTCCTTAGAGAAGTACATTGGTAGTATATGAAAGATTTAATTATCCCTATTTTAGTTTTTATTAGATTAATTGCCCTAATTATTGTAAGACTCAAAAGTTAATTTCAAATTTAATTCTTATTTACTTTTTAAATTTACAAAATTTTTAAAATAATAAATTTTGATCCAGCTATTAAACAAAATTTTGCATTATAAAATTTTTGCATAAAATTAAAGAAATAAATGCTAAGATAAATTCATTAAAATAAACGATACCTTTAAGTTTTTATTTCAGAAACAATAAGCTGCTGAAAATCTGCATATATACTAAGTTAATTTTAATACATATGTAATAATCTTGTAATGTTTGACTATGTAGAAGCCTACATACATAATAACCTTATAAATGATCATATACGTGCAAGAGTATATCTACAGTATATATGAGTATATATATGTATATAAATCTATACCCATGTTTATATATGAAACAGGCATAATATTTCTTTAAAATTGATCGTATTTAAAAAAACCTTTTTATCATAAGTAAGTATTTTTTTCCCTTCTCATAGCAATTAAAAAAAATGTTGCGGCGACGAAGAGCGGGTGTTGAAATTTTGTAAGCGTGAGAAAAATTTTGAGTATTATCGATTTTAAATAATTTTTAATTAGGTTCACAGTATAAATAGGAAGCAAAAGAACTTATAAAATTTCTATAAAAATATTATGAAACCCATACTAATCCCGAAAGTCCAATAAGAATCTAAAATGAAAAAAATATTTTCTTTTCTTATTAAAAATGTTAAATGTATACGCTTGACATAATATGCCTTAAGAAAAAAAAACTAATTAACCAAGAATATAATATTATAGTTTGTATGTATAATGTTGAAAGGGACCCAGCTCATGCTTTGGTATTATATCTTCTTTTTTTTTTGTTATTGCACAAATGAGAACAAATTTGAATTTTTTTCCCAATTTCTTTTTTACCACTTCAACAATTTTAAATACAAGAGATCAAACAAACGAGATTGGATGATTGATCAACGCCTTTTATGTTATAAAAAATAGAGAAAAAAAAATATAAGAATTTTTTAAACTGACCAGAAAACACAAAAGAATTAGAAAACAAAAAAAAATATGCCTATGTCATCATCATGATCAACATAATCATCCGCTTATAACAACGTCATTCGGTTCGATATGAATAAGGCATGAATTATAATCAGTCTACATTTTATTTATCCATCATCATAAGATCCCCATATCGATCATCAATAATTATGTTTTTTCTTTTTTATTCCTTAATGTTTCTTTTCCTCTTCTTATATAATTTTTTTCGTTTTAATTAACAATAGGCATTAATTATCAATTTATGTAGATGTAATTATCTGTAAATTTCTACCAGGTTTTCAGATATTTTAAGAAGACAAAAATATTATTAAATCACAATAAGTTGGAAATATGATGATCATCATTAATTTTCTTAAAAGAATCTTTTAAATGATTATAAAAAAATACCTATAAAGATCTTCTATACAGTAACAGGTGTTTCGTATTATTCCGATAAACCATATAACTATCCTATACAAATATAACATACAAATGGATACATAGACATTTATTTCAAACTGTAGCTATCTTATGCATTTTGAAAGCAACAAGAGTATGTTTAGATATACCAATAGATATTGCAGTATCATTATTATGTGATCTACTGTTCTAATATCATCATAATCATCTCTAAAATATGCTCTTGCATATTTAAGACAATTATATTTTGTATGGACATAATAGAATAGATGATAATGTTCACTCACCTTTTCGCTCTCACACACACTTCATTATCTTTTTCGATGAAGATAGAAAACTCAATTCTTGTTCTTCTGTTTTTTGCATCATTAGATAATATGAAAATATTTAGCATTAAAATATATCATTATAAATTCACGTTATGTGAGATATGTGCATGCAAGTTCCGATAATGAAATTAAAAAAAAAAAAGATTCTAAAAATAGAAAATGCGTTTGCTTGAATTCATTTCAGCGGGAGATCAAAAATTTTGTAATGCGATATTTTTTGAGTAACAATTAAAATTGAAAAATTTTTAATTTTTAATTTGTATAAAGCTGCTCTTTTTGAGTTTTTAAAAAAAAAATTAATTAACAAGGGTCGCGAATAAAAATATAGGGCTATTAAAAATTAGTTAAGTTCATAATTTGCAAAAAACCGTAAGTTGGCCGTTGTAAAAACTATTAAAAAATTTTATAATATTAAAATGGCAGTACTTTAAATCCATCAACTTAAATAAATTGCACTCTTTCAATCATTCCAACTAATAATATTCTAATATGTCGAGGTTCTAATATGCCGCCCATAAAGTGTAATAATTTTTAAATAACTAATTAAAAAATAAAAATTATTTAATATTAATAACATTTTTTTCAATTAATCAAAAATTCTTAAAAATGTTATTCAACAACTAGTGTTTACATTAAAAAATTCATGTACGTACATACATATATTTAATTCAAGAACTAAATGTTCTAGAAAATTTTGTTCTAATTCTTCTGTATCCAATCTGTATCGTCTTTTCTGTATCTTCTGTATCGTCTTTTTTCTCGATTTGAGTGGTAGAAAATTAGACTAATTATTTTCATTGACAAGTAAAAATTGAGAATACCCCTATATTGTATACCCCTAAATTTGACCCTGCTATATTTTGTTATACAGTATTACCTCAACAGTAGAAGCAAAGCAATACGAGTAAAACTTGATTTCAACCCAATATTTATAATAATGCGTAAAATACAAGTGTGTAGGTAAAAAAAAATTTCCTTAATATTTTTGTTGACTGATTCAATTAGATTTTGATTGAAGGCGTAAAAAAAAAAATGAAAAGTTATTATTTTGTACATATTGTGTTTACTTAATCAAAAATTCTATCCATTGTAAACTACTTAAGGTACATTCTAATTGAATTTAAAAGTGAATCAAAAAAAAAATATTTTGATTGAAAAATTAAAAAGTAATTTAAAATTACTTTAAAATCGGTCAAGTTAATAATCACAATATAAAAGATCATGTAAATTAGGATAATATCAATGAACATTTATAAATGTAGCCACACCACACAGTCACTGTTATGTTAATAATGAATTACTCATTGGTATTTGAATGGATTTTGATTTTTAAATTGAAAATGTTATTTTGAAAAACGGAGCGAAAGGAAAAATTATGAAAAAGCTCAATTTTTTTTTTTCAGTACGGGGTATGTGAGCGAACAATAATAACGCGCTTCTCAATTTAATGTTTAAATGCGATGAGAACAGAAGAAATTTTCATTCACAAAAATTAATTTATTTCCTTTTTATATTTTTGTGCAAGTTTTGTGCTTATTATACCTAGCAATAGTTAAACGGAAAAGTTCAGTAAACTTTTCATAAGAGTAAATTATAAATATGTATGCGTGTGTGTATGTGTAAGTAGTATGAGAATATACATGGCCCATGGGGATATAAGCGTACTAATTTGTTTATTTTATTTTCACACTTGTGTAATTAATTACAAAATAATATTTACGCTATAGCCATAATTTTGTATTCTAGCAAGTAATTAACTATTCTCTTTTCTTTCGAAATTTGAAAAATTAATTAAAATAATTTTTTAGACTAATTACTAATATAAGTCCTAATTTTTTAGAATTATATAGGATTTGTTAATATATAAAATTTCTTGGAAGACATTGCTTTAAGTATTGGTCGATTCTCTAACTTCAAAATCGCTAAGGTAATAAGGTTTGCGAGTTTTATTCGCTGAATCATGTGACTATAATACTGCAGAATGGAACTGCAATAATACTCTTTTAGAATTCAAAATTCATATCTGATGTTTGAAAATTATATGAAAAAGTTAAATTTAATTTTAAGGGCAAAAAGTTTTTAAAAATGTGTGAAATTTCTAATACTCAAACCCAGTTAATCTCTGAAAAAAGCTCCTCAGCTAGACACATATTCGAATAAGAGAAACTCTAATACATGAAAAAATATTTCATTGCTAAGTAATGAGAAATGTGTATGGAATTTGTATAACGTATGAGATAAAAATGTTGAGCAATTTATAGAGTCTAAACTCAAAATTGTAGTAATACCGTTTTAATACACACTTCGGTTTATGAGTTGTAGCTGAACATAAGGCTGCTGAACATTATACAATTTCAAAGTTGGAGATAGCGACTTTAGCAAGATTATTTATTTAAGATTTTTAACTCAATTTTATACTTAAAAAATATACGATTTTCAATTTCTGAATTGAGGTTATCTTTTTTAATATTAATTAAAAATTCTCTATATAACAAAAAAAAAAACCTACATTTATTCTACAATTACATCATATAGAATAATAAGATTCTATTTTAATTTAAAAATTACCTCAATTTAATTTTACTTAAATCTTTTCAATATATAAATTTAAATTTTATGCCCTCGTTCTATACATAGATAGCCATAAACCATATTATTGATTAAATAAAAATCAATTTCTTAATTAAATATTGGAGCAAAGAAGATTTGTAAGCTTGTATAATATTTGAGATTTATAAATTTATCTTTAAGTAAAACATTCACTTTTTCATATACATACTTCACTTTGTTCTACAAATTGATTTATCCTCATTTCACAATTTAGTTTTGTGTAGGCAATATTATAATTTAATGCAAGTACCTTGAAGAATTAAAATAATATTTTGCATTATTTTAACCTTGTCAATCAATTGAGAATGATGATAAATTTTTTTATTTTTTTTTAATCATTGGTGTCGCATCAGGTAATTGTAATTAATCTAGTATGAAAGTTAAAAAAAAATTGTGGGAGGACATAAGAAGAGTCATAATTGCAATACTGTGCTTATTTTAATTACGTATACTTTATTTATGCGTTCTTGTCTGAATTTCTGATTTAAAAAAAATTTAATGAAAAAATTTAAAAAAATTGTCCTTATGTCTATAATATTAACTTTTTATTAGAGGACAGTAATACTCATAGCTCAGTTTTAAAAATATTTAGGCAAAATTATTATTTATAATTATTGTATATAAAGCTACTGCAAAATTCAGCAAACAATTTTCATAACTATTTCTTTAAAAGTAGAATACGTGACATATTTTTATAAAATTAATTTCCTCAACTAAATTTAAAATATTTAAAATTACATTCAGTCTAAATATACAAGTACAAGTTAATATTGCATATAACTTTGTCGATGATTATAAAAGTTCAAAAACTATTAAAACTTTTTCATTAAGAGCAATTTACAAGTTCAATGGAAAAAATAATGTGCTTAAGGAATTTTAAATTTATAAATTAATATTTTATAATTTTATGTCATACTGTAAAAATTTATTATTAATTTAATGTGATAAGAGGATGGAAAATAAAATGTATAAAATTTTTAATTCAAGAAATAGTTTAGGATTTATTTTTAGTGTTTATTATAACAATTTTAATGATTTATTGAAAACTTAATCATTTAATTGGCGATTTCTGCAATTTTAATTTCTTTTAGTGTTAAAATAGAAGTTCAAATTGCAAAAACTGTTAAATTAACTTCTCTTATTGTTTAACTTCTCTTATAAAATGTTTGTTTATAAAGGTTTCTTACAGTATTATTATTTTTCAGTTTACAAGGGCTTACTTAAATTTAGTTGAATATCAAAGGAGGATCCTTAAACCTGAGTTAACCAGTAATTTTCAGTTTGGAATTACATTATAACAACTATTGGAATTACATTGGGAATAAAAAATTTGAATATGATAAAAATATAAGATGAAAATCGCAATATATTTGGGCAATAAGGGGTACCTGATTGAGATATGACAAATTCAATGAAGACTAATCTAAGATTTTTAAATACTCAAAATTCCCAAATGTCTCGAAAATAACTGCTACTTGCTTTGTTTTAATATTCCACATTACATCTTCAATTCGGTCGTTATTGAGTGGACCGATTCTATTTGCCTAAAAGTATGTAATATTTTAGTTTCATCAAAGATATTATAAATTATTATTATTAATGTTTAATAAACTCAAATAAAATAAACTTCAATCATTTAATTTCAATTTTATTATAATTGTTTCAAATTATTTCGTAGTCATGAATTTAATTTATTTCTTGTAGACTGCACTTTTATCATTTTTCAACATAATATTTATTATTCGTACAATGTTTGCACGTATATAATAATAATAAATAGAAAAATAATTTTTCATTAAAGTGAAAAGAACCTACATAAAATGAATAAAATTTTCACTGGTAAGTCTTAAAACTTTACATCTCATTTCTCGCGTGAATATTAACAAATGCTCACTTTTGTTTTTTATTTTCATTTATTTTTGTATTACTGCCACTACAACGTGCTATATATGTAGGTATTATAAAATACAAATATTTTTGAAAGGCTTGTAAGAATAAAAAAGACAAAAATACAACTTGCATTTTTGAGTTTAATGAGTTATTCTTATTGATAACATTGCTTATAATAATCTTGAATTGCTTCACATCATATACCCTTAGTATTCTTTAAAAATTTTTGAAATTTTTCAATCTCTATTAGAGAAACTTATTCTTCCATGTTCTAAAAATTCAAATAATTTTGAATTTTTCAAATATACCCCAAAGTTGACAAATACAACTTTATTTTTTCTTAATTCTCTTTATTAATCCATCATTTTTTCGATTAAACTCTGAAACTCGTGTTTAAATAATTTCAAGATCAAGTTCAACAAAGAAAAGAAAAGAAGAGAAAAAGCAAAAAACGGTAATCAACAAAACTAAAACAGGCAGCAAAATAACACTAACACTAAACTATCCGCAATAATTTTACATGCAGTTGAATGAAAAATATTTTTTCACTGAAAACTTGTCATGCTTAGCAAGAAAATATTGTGTACGAGTATCACACAGCTTTACTATAGGTAAAAATATTTTTTTTTTTAAATTTTTTTTAATTAACTTAATTGCTAATTAATGTATAAAATAGAAAATATAACAGTGCACTTTTTATACTCTTTTCTCTTTGAATTTCAATTATGAAATGATCATGGATCCACAAGAATAACTTGATATTTAAATGATTAAATGTGGAAGAAAGAATTAAAGAAATTTTAATTATAAAGCACGCTTTTCTCTTCATATTATATTATGTATAAATCATACTGTTGAAAATTATACAAATTGTCTACTATTTTTACGAGTTACATGTGCTTTTATAATCAACACGATAATAGCGCTATGCGAAGACTAAAGAATACAAAAGATTTCTGTATTTCATTCAAACAACATTGAGGTATATGATTTTATATTGCAATTACAACACAATTTTAATATTAAAAGTGATCCCTAAAAGTATGCAAATATGCCTGTTTATATGTATGTATGAATATTTTGTAAAGTTACATTTGCATGTGTTTGTTCGTTTTTAACATTTTATTATAATATTTTTTTTAAACCATATTTTAAAAAATCTACAAAAAGCTCAAAAAAATATATAAATTCCCATACTTGATTTCTGACAAAAGATTAACAGTGCTTCTAACTTTTGCAATTTTCTAACGAAGACACATTGTTTCGCAAGCTTTTTCCAGACTTTTAGCAGAATTTGTAAACTGAACCTAGGTATGAATGTGAGATTATTGCAAACCAATGAAAAATTTTAAAATTTTTCATCATTTTAATGCAGACCTTATAATTTTACAGCAGTTTAACATTTTATTTTGGATTTTATTCGTAATATATCTTATACATATATTTGCCTATTAAATTTTAAAGCTTCTAATTTTATATTAGAGGTTTTCTTTTATATTTTTTGTTTTCTTTTATAAATTTCTTTTATAAATAGATTTTTGAAAATTTATGAGTGAATGAATCAAATAAATAAAAAGCAATTTAAAAAAAAAAGTTATGATAGACACGAATCACAAAACGTATGACTGGTTTGTGTTATTGCTAAGAACTATAATAAAATTGAATATTATAAAATTGAATCGAATTAAATGATACTTTCAATTTTATTTTTTATATAAAATAAAAAAATCATAACCGTATTTTAATTGTAAGTACAACATGTACAAGGTATGCATGATATTGTGTGCATATTCATATATGTTTGTATATACATAAGTATGTATATTACGTATATTTTGTCTACTCATAACTACTCATGTTATACATATGTTATCATGTATGCTATATATAATAATATCATTTATGGTAGTAAATTGATTTTACCAATAAAAATTTAATAAGAAAGAAAAAGAAGACATATGGAGAAGAAACCCTCTCGTATTTTTTCCTTTTTTAAATTTATGTTAGCCTGGTACAATTTTCTTTTACTTATTTACACAAAAAAATTTTTTTTTTACTTTTCTGTATATTTTTTTTTTATTTAATACAATTTTTATTTACTTAATATGTATTTTAATTTTATTTATTTTTCTGTTATTTTTTTGTTTGTTATTATGTATTTATAATGTGGGTCTTCGTCATTTTTACTTGTCTTATTCTTTGTATACATACTTTTATTTTGAAATTTACACTGTAAAATTTTTTTATTATTCTTTCTCTTTTTTCTTGTATTATTTAAAATATTTTCTATTTTAGATACATTATATGTACATAATAATTATGTACTCTTTTTTTTTCTAACCATGTGTGAATGAATCTCGTGTGAATACATACATATTATATACATAATATACATAATCTATTTTAATATTTTCACTTTTTGCTGTCGGCTTTATAAAATTATGCATTCATGCACATTATTCGTACTCATTTTTGTACTCTTTTGTACACATGCTTTATGGAATGCTTTATGTACCTTTACTTTATTTATAATGTCACCAGATTTAAGAAGAAATTTTGTGTATTCTATCATACATACATATGTACTCACATATGTATGTAAATGTATGTAATTATATGAATATAATTTATAGAAATTAATTTGTATAGGCAACGTATAACATAACATCTAATCAACATTATAATATTCAATAGTTATATGTAAATATATAATAAGATACAATGCATTATATGTAGCTATATATAACATTATGTTCATATATTCATAGTTGTTTTGTGTGTGTTCTCCACATGTTATTCATATGGAGAACTGTATAATTAATAATGTATTTGAACACATGACATTGTTTTAAATAAAATTTGGTTGGTACTTAAACAAATACATAATTATATTGTATTTAAGGTATTCGGGTTGAGAATTTATTATGAAAATGTAAAGGGGAAAAATAAGAAGTGTGTTGTATATAAGAGAATTTTAAAATGTTATATTATTAAAGATATAATTATTTTTTTATGTATAATGCAATAATAAAATTGATAAGAAAATTTTTGAACGAAAACAGAACAGAACGACCACACTTACTTTCAAATTTAAATTTTGTTTATAATTTATTTCCTAACAACATAATAAATTTTTATCAACATATAAAATTTTTAATGTTTTAGCAACATTTTTCTAAAATAATGTTGCTTGTGGTTACTATGGGTAATTATGGTTACTATATGGAAATGTTTTTGGCAAAAATTTTTTTTTTATTTAATTCGAGTTGTGTAAGGTCCTTATGAGTTTTTATGAGATTTACGTATATAAATAAATAAATATAAGAATTATTCATCAACATTATTCTCTTCAGTTCAACAATAATTTTTTGTTGTTTCAAGCAAACAAATTAATCTTATTAGAATTGCATTTTTTATTTAAAGATGATGCGGGTGTTATAAATAGGAAAAAAAAATTAATTTGATTTAAATGATTGTATAGGAGTACATTTCGTTTCTCAACTTTTCTAGAAATTTTCTTAAAATAAAGGAGAAAAGTGTGAATATGAAAATGTAAAAAATGAAAAGATGGAAGGAGTTTGTGATTTTAAAATGCATAAGTTAGTATACATTTTACATATCTATTATTATATATACAGTTGTACAGGCACTCTAAAATAAGTATACTTATTTTTTTTTTGGTATAATTATTTAATCAGTGCAATTTAATTAATATGCAATTTTTAATATTTTATTAATATGCAATTTCATAAAATTATAAAAAAATAGGATAATAAAAATGAATTTCGAATTTATAGCAACATGGAGCTATAAAAATAGACTCCTAAAAGATCATCTCCACATATAAAATTTAATTGACATTTTACTTCTCCCATGTATACATATATATATGTATACATGTTAATGGTTAAGTAATAGCAATTATATTAAATTTATTTTATTTATGCAGGATGTAAATACTACATAATATACTGTATCATATATATATATATATAAACTGCTGGACATTCTTGGTCAAAACATGATTATTACCGAAAAATTTCATATTAAAAGTACATTATGTAGATACATATATACATTAATAAATTTAAAGAATTTCTCCAATTTTTCTAAGCAGTACTCAAAAACAATAGTATTAACATTTATATTTATAACATTGATAACTAAAATTTTGATGATTTTATATTATATGAAATTGAATATAGATGGCGTATTAAAGTACAGTCCTTAACTTAATTTTGTTGTTCCAAAATATAAATAAATAAATGCTGATATGCATATACACTAATATATTAGTATAAGACATACATATATACATACATATGAATAATATATGTATGTAAATATTTTAATTTAGATATGTATGCACATAACATTATTATTCTATAATTACATTATTAGTTATATTTATATAAAGAGCAACATTATATTATGGTGTTAAAATATGTATACGTAAGTTCATATATTATGTTTTATACTTTATCTTCTCTTGCTTTTCTGCTACCATTTTTCTATTCTTTCTCAACGTTGTGCGCTATTAGCTGTTGTATTATAATTTAATTGCATATTCATATGTAAGTGGTATCGAGTAGAGCGAGTATACTCGTGGTACCCTCATATTGTACACATTTCTTTTTTTAAAGTTTTCAGCAAATTTCTTCATATTATATTATATGAGTATACATAATTGCTTTCCCCCGCTTTTACCCGCTTCGCTTTTACTTTTCATTTTGAAAAACAAAAATCAAAAATAATACAAAAAAAACGTAAAAACGAAAACACATAAACAATGTAAAAAAAAAGAAAAGAAATGAAAATAACTCTGCTGTCTACTCTACTCTACTCAACATTCTGTTAAATAGAGAGCATTTAAATTTTGATATAATTGTGAAGCTTTGCGCAGTTCATAGTTAGCATTCAATTAGGAATGTTGTTTCAAAAAAATAATTTATTTTATAAATTAAAAAACAAAAAATAATAATATTATCCTATTCAAAAAAAAAAAATATATATATAAACTTTTTTGAAATAAAATAGGAAAAAAAAATTAATTTTATTGTGAAAAATTTTAAAAGAAATTTGGGAGAAGAGCAAATAATTTTTGACAGATGCAAAAAGAAAATTTCTCAAAAAAATTTTTTTTGCAATTTTGTTTGTTGATTTATTTTTAAAACATTTTAAAATTATAGAAATAAAAATTTTGCATTTTTAAATTTTCTAAATGAAAATTTGCTTGTAATAAAAAATTATTTGTGAAATTATAAAATTTATTTCGTTAAATAGCAAAAATTCTTTATTAAATCAATTAATTATTAAGAATAAAATATTTAAAATTAAATTAAAATTTTCATTTTGTAATTTTTCTACTTATATTTCTGCATTTTCTCTTATGAATTTCCGAAACATGTGGTAAAACATGCTTTTTTTTTTTGAGTGTGTTGAAATTATTTATAAAATGTTTTTATATGAGAAATAATGTAAAATTCTATTTTTAAAAATACATACTCGTATACACATTTCTTCTCTTATATTTTAAAATTATAAGTGTTATAGGAAAATAAAATTGAAAACTATATGAAAATTTTTATATATATCTAATAAGTGTGTATATAATTTTGGGTAAAATTTTTTTTTTGTAATATTTACAATTTAGAAAACAAAATTTATATTTTTATAGTGTTTAAATATTAAGTGGTAAATATAAAAGTGGTAATTTAATAAAAATTTAAAGTATTCGAACTATAATAAAATAGTGATATATACTCAAGTATATAATATAACCTAATAAGAAAATAAAATCAGGAGAAGGAGAAAAAAAAATCAAAAATGTCAAATATGAACAATGACAGTAAGAAGGATAATAATCCTGATGAGAAAAGTATTGATGATAAAAAAGTAATAACAGATATAAAGCCGACAACGACTACTTTAAAGGATGTTGTTATACATGAATTGGAAAGGATAGGAAAAGGTGGATGGTGGGTTTGGTGAGTATTTTTTGTTTTTGTTTTTTTTACGAATATTTCTAATGTTATGTATCTACTACGTTGTGGAGATACTCATTAATATAGTATGTATACACTCTACATAAATTATGTTATATTTTAATGTTATATATTTTATACCAAAAGAGGTTTTTAATGTATAATAGTTGTTATATTAAAGTAAACATAATTATACGTATGTATGTATATAGAACACATTATTAGACATGTGTTATGTTCATTAATTTTTTTTTTTTTTTTGAAATATGTGATGTACTTGAACATAATGTATATTATAGTCTGTTATAAGCAATATTTTTTAAAGGTATATAATTTTGTTATATATAATTATGTTATATTGCTTTTGTATTAGAAAATTATAGAGAACATGGTAATAATATTTTGAAAAGGACATAGATTGGTAAAATGTAAAAGTATAAAGAGCATTATGTGGCAAAAAGACATGTGTATGTGAGCATTTTGCGTTCTTTCTTCAGCTGATTCTTTAGGATATTATGTTAAGTATACATACATATTTATGAATTTGCTGGTATGATTTTATGTAGTCAGTCACATTCGCATAACTGTTAACTTTTTTCACCTTTTTTGTTTCATTTTGAGGGTTATTCTAGGTTTCAACTTTTTAATCACAGGGTGAAATGAAAGTGAGTGACTACTAAATAAATATTCGTACAATGTAGTTTTCATGTGCCGACTGACGAAGTCGTTATGTTTTTTTTTTAAATACATAGTTATATAAACTTCAGTCCACATATTCAGCAACTTTATTCTGCTAGCTGATAAGTTTAGTAAATTTTAGAATGATGCATAAGTAGTGGAAAAAATGTGATAAAACTTCACAGTGGAGAAAATTGATAATCTTATTGTTAACATTATTTATGTATATATAGATAGGCATCTAATCAACAAAAATTATAGTGATAAATATTTTATACTACATGCATTCTATTTGTAAGATGAATTGTTCTTATTGAAAATAGTATGACTTTTTAAATTCATATATAATCCAATTAAAAAATTTGTCTATAGCAGAATAATATTTGCATATTAAAATATTGATAAGTAATTGTTTTAAAAACGTGATATTTTTATTACTATAAAAACAATTACTTATATATTTGCAATATTTTATTTTTACAATTTTGCCAATAAAATTTTATTTGTTATTAAATTAACAAGCTTAAATTTTCATAAAATTGTGCAAAATAATTAAAATTTCCTGAAAAAAAATATAAATTCCCTAAAACGTTTTGATCAAAAGCTGGGAAATTTTATTTAATAAAAGCATACGGTTTAAACATGTGAGCAATGAATTCAGAAATTATTTTAAGAATATTTACTTTTTATTATTTTGAATCAACCAAACCCTAATATAAAATTTAAATCTGAAATTGTGCGTGTAGAATTTTGAAAAGAAATTCTTCGCTTATAACAATATTGAAAAATCTTTTTTTTTTTTAAAAAAAATAGTGTTGCCAAAAAATTACAAAAATTTGAATTATAAAAATACTTTTGAATAAAAAAAAAATTTTATAGTAAAATGAAATTTTTATAGTATACTCGTAACATGTTAATGAACTTAATGGATGTATAGCTATTGTATATATTTTTATTTTTATAAAAATAGATTTAAAAAGCTCCTAGTTTATAGCATAATGTTAAATATATAAAATATAAATATACATACTTATATAAATTGTGATGAAATAGTAAATTATGTTAATTTAGTACAACTTTAAATTGTATAGTAAAAACGTGATACAATATAGTCATAAAAAAAATGTATGTAGGTCAAAGTATTATAAAATATAAAATTCTAAAAATACTTTTATTTGGGACTTATTCATTAAGGACTAAGAAAAATTCTTGAAAAAAAAATTGTTGTTCTATAATTTTTTCTATGTCAATTTATTTATGTTATTTGTGGACCAAAACCAAGAACACTATGACTTAGTTAAAAATGAGAATAACTTTGTTCATACAAGATTCTATACTTTCGGCATAAGAGATGTTGTAAAGATTTTACTATATAACACCTCCATTTAAGCAATTGTGTTGTCTCTTTCAAATTGAATACTTGACTGATTTTTCTAAATATAAGAAATGCAAAAATTATTCAAATTCTTATATGAAACTTTCATTATAATATCAAAGACTATAATAATGTTGTGACTTTGTAGCCAAATTTAAATCTTCCTATATTAAGTAATAAGTAGTAATCTTCAAGTACATTTTTATAAGATCTTTAAGTTAGTTTTTCTTTAAATCCAAATAATTTCATATTTCACTACAATACTCTTACAAATTATCGTACTTAAATAAATTCCCTTTTTTCTTGAAATTTTCATTAAATAAACAAACAAATTTTTCATCGTAATTAATTAACATAAAATATTTTGCAGAAATAGCGCAATAATTTAATTATGTTAATAAAATTATCTGAAGAATGATGAAAATATTTTTATTATTGTTCATAGATGTCGTATTAAATTTTGTAATATTTAAATTAAATGCAACAGGTGTTTACAAAATAAAAAATATATTTAATTTTTTTGTTTTTAAATAAAAAATTATTTTTGTATTGAATTTTTAATTTATGCTAATAAAAGTCTAGTATAATTTTGTTTGCTTCACTTGATTTTGTAAATATATTGTATACTAAATTTTGATGTACATACATACATATTGCACATATTTACGTTTTTATTATTATGTTTAGAAAACAAAATAAACAATAATATTGATTTTTGCAATAATTTTCACCTAAAATAATTGAATTCAATGAATAAATAACATTTTAAATTTTTGCAATTTCTATTGTAGATTTTGTTACAAAAATATTTGTTTGGTTTGAATTTATAATAATTTAAATTAGAGTGAAAATTTCGGGGGAGGTTAAAATTAGAGAAATATGCATGCGCTATGACCTCGGAATATTTCATTTTTATATTTGAAATAAATTTGAAATAAATATTCTATAAAAATAAATTTATTTTTTAAATTTCATTTACATTTAGTTTTATTTATACTTATATAAAAGTAGGGGTTTATGTTGTATTACATTGAATTATGCAATAATGAAAGAAAATTTTGTCACACATTGCTGTTGAAGATGAAAATTTTGATTATAGAAAAAACTCTAGCGTTTGATGTCGTAATTATGAGTACCATTTCTTAATGAGATTAGATAATTTTCTAATAAATGATATTTCCATGTACTTATAATTATATTTAGAAAATTTCTCATTATCCCATTTAAGTATTGTCCAATTAATCATTTTGAATTTAATCCCATTTAAGTATAGTCCCACTTAATAACACTAATACAACTTCATTATTTATCCATATGTAGAACAGATGTTAATTTCAAAGCAAAAAAATTCGAAACAAAATAAAATCAAATAATTTATGTGACTAAAACCATCTACTTATAACATTAATTATATTAAATGAAAATATAAATTTTGAAATTATTATTATTTATTATACTATCATTAATTACAATGATGTCTTTATTAAATTGAAATTAAAAATTTTAAAAATTTATTGCTTGAATTATTCTTGTTACATAAGTATAGAATAAAATCTTACGAAATCCAAGAACATTTGTTAATTATTTTGTAATTCTATATAAGTACTGAGAGTTTAGGGAAAAATTTTTATTGAAATTTTAAAATATTGAATTTTTCATAGTTCCTATTGGTTTCTATATACAATATGTAATTTGTGATTTAGGGGGTTTTTGTTTTTAACATTATTTATTAGAACTTAGAAGACAAAATTGTTGTGAGAATAAATTTGTTTCTATACCAAAATATATTCTCAATTTAATTGAGTTGATTTTATTCAGAATTTTTATTAGAAAAAATATTTTTTATACATTGTGTTTTAAATATTACATTGTTTGAGAATTGATAAATATTTTGCAATTACAGAAGTGTTAGGTCATTTTTAATATTATGAGAATTCAGAAAAACTATTTAAAATTATTTGAGTATTTTTGAATAATGGGGAATTTCGAATAAATTAAAATATTGTACTTATACAATTATATTGTGTTCATTTAGAAATTTTTCATATTAGTAGAAAAAATCGAAAAATTTAGCACCTATACTTTACTTCTATAATTTAGGAGTTTTTATTAGCAGGAAATTAATGCTAATAAAATATTTTTAAGAACAGTTATATATCTATGAATGCGTAATAGAACACGGAAATTTTAAAAGCCTAAAAAATTGTAATACACAGAATTATTGGAAATTTAAATTTAAAGTACCGTCTATTGTATTTGTATTTCAAGTGCACTTAATTAATTGCTATTATTAAAAATATTCAATTTTATAAATATACTCTTATTAATCTATTAAACTCGAATTTGATACTTAAATGTTTGTATTACATTTCAATAAATCTGATAGATGTTGAGAGGTTCTGGTAATCGTCTAGTTAGGTTATTATCAAAATATTCGTATATGTATATTAAAATATCGGCAATAATTCTACTATAAAATATGAACTTTGATAATACAGTGAGTATGAAGTAAGCTGAGCAATAGACTTTCAATACAATTTTATCAAATTGTGTTTGAATTATATTTTTATATACGGGTATTAATAGTAAGTATCTAAGTGCTTAAAATTTTTAGATTATATGCAATCAAGTGGTTGTGTTGCAACAATGAAAAGTACATAATAAAAAAAAAATTTTTTTTATTGTTAAAATTTTACGTTTATTTTGCATTCTCTTAAAATTCATAAGCTGCACACACACGGGAATAAATGAATGAATTCTTGCAAGAATTTCTCACTGATTCTAGTTTGGGGCAATTTGCTATAAAAATTTCTTACAATTATTCAAGTCTTTCATTGTTATACATATATAATTTATAAATTTGTAATTATAAACACATTTATATTAAATAACAACATATAAAATTATTTAATTAATCAACAACTGTTACCGTTGCTTACAAAAAGCAATTTGTGTTAATCAAACACGAGTAAGAATGTAGCAACATTTAAATTCTCTTCAATTCGTCAATATTATTGGTGACATTATTTTGTTTTATATTGCACAGTAAAATATTATTGATAACCTTAATAGCTGCGATAACATTAACTGTTACAAAAATAGACTTTACATTGTGTAAAATTTTTTTTTTTTAAATACGAGTACACATTTTACATTATGAACCCTTTTAGATCCTCTTTTGTTTATTCAGAAGGTCAATAGCAAACGGAAAAAAATATCTGTAAAATATATTTAGTACATATGTTTATAAATGTATGCATAGATGTATAAAGTGATTGATCTTTTCTTTTTATTCAATTAACTATGTATACGGGCTCAATTTCTGGTCAAAGTGTTAAAACATATCGTTTTTTATTTTAAAGAGAATATTTTTAGATGAATACTTATGCTGACTAACTGTTAAACTCCTTGATAAGGAAATAAAGTTCAAAAAACTTTTGATAAGATTATATTTTTGAGAGCGCACAACAGTAAAACAAGAATTTATTTGTTTAATATACCATAAGTACCTACTTAATGGAAGGTTCTATGTTGCATATTGTAGTAAGTCCCGAAAAGGTTTATAAGTCTATTTTGTAAATGCTATTAAAATAGAATTTTTTCATGAACTCCCGAATAGGAATAAGAATTTTCTGATTAATAATTATCACGCCGTTGACATAATTTTTAAATGATAGAAGCGAATGATTTATTGCTCAATGACAATGTAATGACATGTTCTTTAGAATTGAATATAGAAATAAGAATTGTAATTAAAATTGAAAGGTATTTTTAAAAAACATTTCTTGCTTTATAAACATCCTGACATTTATAAATATCCTTAATCATAATTAATTTATTATTGTTTCAGGGTTTGTTTTCCAATTGATTAGATTGTCAAAATGTCAATTCAACAGTATTTTAGAGGATTTTGACAGTGAACATTCTGTAAAATTAATATTTTTTTGCAGTTATAAAAATAATTTATTGTAATTTTCATGATTTTGTTAAAAAATTGCCAAAAATTATTGTGATAGATCTATTAACTTTTAAAATTTTATTGGCAAATTTTTAATTTTAAAGTTAATATTATACTCTTACAAAGCGTCTTTAAATGTCAAAAAGTTCAATATGAACATTTCCTTCTTAAATGTCATAATATAGAATGACTTTGATTATTTGATTGTTTTATTACAATTCAGTCAATATTTTTACTGCATGCGGCTTACATAATGTAAGTATGAGATGATATTACTTTAAAATTTATGTACATATATTATGATTCTGATAATGTATTGTAAAACTCATATAAAATTTCTGCTGGTTAACAATAACTGGAACTTTCTGTTATAATAGACGTTCATTTAAGATTCGAAAATAAAATGTTAGTGATATTGTTTGAAATAGAATTATACTTAATTAAGTTATATGTGAGTATGTTGGTACGCATGTACATATACAAAATTATTATTTATTAATAGTATTTTAAATGAGGGAGGAAATGTTCCTATTTCCTGTGTTACATTTTTCACTTTAAATATAATAGAATATTGTTATATTATTTACAATGTTATTAACAAAAATTTTTTTGATTTATTTAATAAAAATAGAATCTTAATTCAGTTTTATTTAATTTTGTTTTATTAAATTTACATAATAAATATTTTATTGTTAACTAATTACATTTAATTAGAAATTGTGATTAACTTTTTATTTACAGGGATTACTTATATGCATTTATATATTAATTATGTGCGAATTTATTGAAGTTCCAAACTTTGATTCACATTTAGGTTAAATGTATATTTAATTATTTATAGCGATTATTCATAAATTTTACTGTGATTTTATTTGATGTACTATTTAGATTTTATTGCGTATTACCATAACTAATTATATATATACATACATATAGCGTATGAATGTTTGTAAATAAGTTTTTATTGGATTTATAAAAGTGTTTATCAAGTAAACTATAGCTGTGGGTAGACACAAGAATTAATTTGCTACTTGAAGATTACTATATAGGAAAATATCATATATTTTGTTTTATTAATGAAAATTATTTTAGCTCAATATAGTTCTTATTTTTTTTTTCTAAGAGAAATAATGCAGGAAATGGAAATACCTTCGAGAAACTAGTTCTTTGAACTCATGCGTAATAGTAACGAATTGCAGTTCAACTTTTTCAGTAATTGAAATTATATTGCATAGTAAGTCAATTTGCTATTAGACAAGCATTTAGATAAGCCCAGAAAGATTTTAATTCTACTTATACCCACATATTTAAAGAATAAAAAAATATTGGTGTAAAACTAAAATTTATGAAAATTTTATAAAATGATTTTCTTCACTAATAATTAAACATTTCAGAGAGAAAAAATATTTTTATAAAAAGCATTAATAAAAATAAGATCATAGATAAAATTTACGTCACCTTGTGGAAAATATTTAAAATAATTTTAATTATCGTGTGTGGACGACTATAATTTTTTAATTCTTTTAATAAAATAATGGTATAAAAGAAAAGATGAAAGCCAAAGAAAATAATTTAATTTTTTATTTTAAAATATTTTCTTAATTTCATACAGAGGAACCAATTCTAATTAATAGTGAGGAAATATAAATATTTTGTTTTTTAAATTGACATCCCCAAAATTTTTCATTAAATTTAATTAAATTTTATTTAACAAATAAAACAAAAGAATTTTTGATAGCACTGTAGGTGTAAGATGTTTTTTACGTTATTGTTTAAGAGTTTTTAGCTAAACAAGTTTGTTTTAATAGATTTGGACAGCACGTTTTCTGGACCCTCACGAAAGTTTTCACATAGCTTTTAGGTTAGGATATTTGAAATTATTAAGTATTCATTGGAAGTAAATGATATTTCGGAATGTCATCGGTTATATTCCTGCAATATTAAAGAAGTTTTATATTCTTATATAAACCAAAGCAGTAATGGAAACCTTATGATTTAATTAAATTTTAATTAATAATAAAATGAAGATCACGATTTTACAAATAATTACAATTATTGTATTTGTTTTAATAAAATCTTTTGTTACATTTCTGATTGAAAAATACTTTTTTCTTAAACCTCTAAATGCGCAAATTAATTTTAATTAAAATGCAACAATTCAATAATTAATAGAACAATTCTATAAGATATCCAATAATAGATATTTTTTTCCAGTTTTGATTTCCCTTTATCTAAAGTACCACCATACACTACTAGTATATGTGCCTTTACATATTATATTTACTTATACATACATATATTAAATATCATGACATACAATTAGTATAACTACGATAGCTTTAGGCTTTATAAAATGGTCATTTGGATTTAATAAAATAATTTTATTTTCATATGCTATCTTTCAAGTTATTGTGCAGTACAGTTGTTCTCTAATTTACGACTTATACTTACTTTAGAATTAAAAATTAATTCTAATTGAAGGTAAAAAAAATATTTAAGTAAATATGTGAATGATAATCTGAAAATCTGTAATTTTACAGAATTACAAAATTATTATTATATGAGAGTAGAGTAGCAGACAGTAATTTGACAAAAAAACACTTTTGCCATCTAGCGTGCAATATTTAAAATTAATTACTAATTATTTGAATTAATTTCATATTGGTATTTTAACAGTAGTATTATATAAGTAATCAAAATTTGATGTAATTATTAAATTGAAGAGGAACTGTGACATATTATGATAAATTGGATACAATTTGCTTTTTTTAATATTTTTGAATTTCTTTTCAATTGGACCATATTAAAAATATAAACAGAAATTTTTTTTTGCTGCGATTGAAGTTAAAAATAAATGGCAATTTTTACAACATTTTATTAATACTCGATAGCCAATGATTTATTTTTTGAATTTTTGGAATAATATTTTTAGAATTAAAAGAAAAATAAAAATTGATAGATTTTAAATTTGGCGATATAGATGGCTATAAAATTTATATAAAATTAATTTTTTGCGTAACTTATGTGATATTTGACGTAATTTTGGTAATAAATAACTTGTATACTTAAGCACGTTTCTTATTTGTATTTTAATAAAATTTTACCTCCTTTTTGAATTTATTATTATAATTATTATGCCTTAATCTTTTAAATCACACATTTAAGTATCTGTATAGAATTAAAGTTGTACCTATCCCCATTTCGGCTTGATTAATTGACTTAACTATAAAATCTGGAAAATATCAGCTTATGACTTGAAGCAGTTTTGTGCAAACGTCAAGTCTGTAATGAAATTCCATTCAAACCTCTCAAATTTAATAAAATTTCAATTTTAGATAAATAGTTATTTTGTTCTTAACTATTTACTTTATTTAATTCCTGATAGAGTTCTCACTCTCATAGGCAACCGAAAATTATCCGCTTGTAGAAAATTAATATTCAAATTTGTAATTATAGTTTAACTCTGATGGTTGAATTTCTTTAAATTTGGAAATTTCTTTTCTAATAATCTTCTCAAATCTGTGTATTGGGGCTATTAAATCATTTTAATCTACTGATTTAATAGATTCTTCAAATTTTAATTAGTTTGTGTAAACCTTTAAACCATTATAAATCCATAAAGAAAAATTTTACTGACTGATCAAAGCTATTAAAATTCTATTTATAAAATATATTTTTTGCTCATTCGTAATATTTAATTTTTTATTGAAAACTTTAATTATAATTAAGTGATTCCCCAAGGTCATAGAAATTTCTTAAATTCATTCAGGAATTTTTTTGTTTTTTAATAATCATATATTTTTGAATTTCTCTTAAAATCGCAATTTACATAAAGAATTAATTAAAATCGTTTTAAAGTGCTTGCGCGTTTTCAAAAAGGAATCTATTTTAGATTTGCATATCAGTTTTATTTTGATTTTTTTTTTTATTTTTGCAATCTTTTTTTTCTAATGGACCAAATTTTTATATTTGACTTGACCCCATCAATTAGAGTATTTCATGTGATAAGGTGTATATGTATGTATGTATGTGTAAGTAGTAGGGGGAAGTTAACAATTTGTGTGTTACTAAATGATTCTTTGTTTTTGTTTGAATTATCAAAGGTGCTGTTCTTAATTTGTTCATTAATTTTAGAAAAATTTTTATTAATAGAATCAAAAATGTACTAAATCTGTACTAAGAAGCGATTATTAAAATTATTAATAACCTTGTTTCCCCATATTAATCTAAATTTTTAATTACACACATTTTTTTTTACTTTTTATTTATAGTAGCGGAAAATTCCGTCCAGATCTATGGTATATATATGTATATATAGTTTTATGATTATTTAATTCAATAATTTTAAAATTTAATTAAAATTATTAAATAAATTTTTATTACGTTGTTGGAAAAAAATTAAAAAATTTTTTTTTTTGCTTTAAAATTTTAATTAGATGGAGTCTGACAGTATAAGAGTTGATTTGAAACGGGTCTGAAAACAAAAAAAAAATATTTTGGAATTTTATGGATCTTTGAATTAATTTTGATTATTTTATATAATAGGAATTAAGTTTCTTGTTTTTAAAGGACATATATGCAAAAATAACCCATAACCTTCAATAAAGTCAAAAGTTTTTTCAATTTGTATAATTTATAGTGAAATGGAATTAATTTATCGTATTATAATTTAAATCTAAAATTTGCTATTTGCAACCATCCACTGTGTTGTATAGGAGTTATTTTGTCATATAAAAATTACTGCAATTAATAATCGGAAAACATTAAACACCTATACCATTTACAAAACACAAAATATTTACTTCAAGCAATTGATTAATGCCATCACACTAATGACATCACACTAATGACCCACAGCAAAAAATAAAAAATAAAAATTATAGAAAACTTTGGACGCCATTATTTAAATTTCTAATCGTAAAAAAATTTAATACTAGAAATAAAAATAAAAAAAAATTTTAGAACAAATTCAAATATTTTTATATTCTGACGTTTTAACGAAAAAAAAAATAGTTTAATTTTTATAGTGTTTTAGAAAGCATTCGTTTCATCTATTCGTGAATTTTATTGCGTTCCCAGACATCTTCCGATATAATTAATTATATTTATATATAAATTTAGATGACAATGTACACACATATTATGCAAACCGTTTTAACTAATTTTTTTGGTATATTTTAATTTTATATTAATAAATTAATAAAAAAAATTTGGAAATGAACAAAATGTAAATTTGGTATTTTAAGTACAGATTTTGAATTTCACACTAAATTGGTGTGAGGAAATTTAGCAAATGGTGCATTTGATTATGTATAAGTGCTTGTTTATTTGTGGTTTTCAATGGCAAATATATGAGATATTTCTCGATCAATTTAATGGTAATTCCTTGGTACTATATTGGACTAAGTTGGTCTTAAACATTTACGCTCCCTGGAAGCTACCTGACAGAAAGTACTTACTTACATATATATTTGAAAAATTGTTGAATGATTTTAGAATAATTTTTACATTTTTCACCACTAGGCGAATGCTTTCTCTTAACTTGCTTAATATACCCTCTTAAAATATTATAAAAAAAATTTATTAAAATTATAAAAGACGAAAAAGTCAACTAGTTTATATTGTCATACACGTAGAGTATTACATAACTGTAAGACAGAATTAAAATGCTGTAATTTTTATTAGTTAATTATTATTAAGCCCTAACTTATATGTATGCAGCGGAGAAAATTATAATTCAAATATAACTCTAAGTGTATACAAATAAATACTTTTGTTTATAAAAATAAATATTTTTGTATGAAAAATGTCATTTACTTAATTAAATAAAAGTATTTCCCTGTTCTATTCGTAAGTAGAATAATAATAAAATACATAGAATTTACTAATGAGCTTCCCTACAATTAGATGTAATATTTGTTATTAGGAAATCTTTATTTATACATGTATATTTAAATGCTTGTACATATAATCAACAAATATATGTAATAAAACCATGTAAATAATAAAAATCACAGTAGCAGATCATAATTAATCACATCACATTGTTTTTATAGTTATATGGAACATTAATGTGCATATGTATGTATAACATTATTTAACAAAATTCGAAAATTATTATACAGTCGAATACTGGAGAACTAAAACTAGAATATTTAAAAAAATCATTCAATTAATTCTTTGTAACACAGTTGTTAAATAGACACAGTAAGCAAATTGAAAAAATATTAACGTACATGTATGTATAGCCACAAAGTATGCATATAGTCGAAGATGGAATGGGAATTGAAGTGAAGGAGTAGAAAATAGAATCGGAGTCGAAAAATCTTTCCCCTTGAACAGGTGTTAAATTCAGAGCCAAATTAGACGAATAAAGTTAGACTCCTCAACTTAAAATGAAGAATCGGAGACAAGAAATTAGAGTCAGGCTTCAAAATCAAGGATTTGAACTCAAGAGTTTCGGTATGAAAAAATTTTTATAGCAAAATTTTGAGATATTCTTTCGTAGCTCTGGTAAATGTGCAGGTACTTGCATATGTGCCTGTGGTTCTAATGTGTTGCTTAAGAAATTTCATTTCTATTTGTTTCGATTTATGCTTCACTGTATATTATGCATACACCCACCTACATACATATTGACATATAATAATATGTAGATTTAGTTTGAAACAATAATAATAAAAAAAAAGGTAAATCAGATATTCAAATAGTGCATTGTAATCTGAATTATAATGATGAATGCTTTTCGCGCATATAAAATATCTATGAAAAACAAAAAAGAGAAAAAATTAACAAATAAAATTTATATTATTATTTATTTTCATTTCATTTCAAATATACATACATTCGTCTTTATAAATATTTATTTAGTTGTGTATTCATACAATATACATACAAACAAATACTTTTGATATTGAATTCATAAAAAACACAAGCGCTTATAAGATTAACTTATGGGTAACGCCATAAAAACATTTACGATTAAAGTATACGATGTCGTATGGTATAGTCGGTGACCTCGTTTTTATTGCAATATTTCGATAATCTATTATTAAATTATGCAATTTTGTGTTGAATTTGTGTTTTAGACGGATTAAAAATAGCGAAATTTTGCAAAATTTTTTATATTTTTTTTTTTACTTAATTTTTGATTGTTTGTAAATAAATGACTATTTGTTTCATTTTTATTTATTTTTGCTTTTTATTTTTTTTTTTGTATTTCCAATTTTATTACAAGTTCAATGTCGAACGTTATGCGCCACTTCTTTCTTTTATTTTTGTTTGTTGTTCTTGTTTTGCTTTTTTTTTATTATAATTTAATATTATTTATATTTTAATTTTGTTTGTTTTATAAAATGAAATTGTGATGAGCGTGTTAAAAATACAATATTATTTGAGATTTAGGAGAACGGAAAATGAATTGAAAAAAAAAAACCAAAAAAAAATATTAGAATATTAATTTGTACATTTGATTTTGTATAGCTATAAGTAGTAAGTATATTTTTACGGTAATGTACAGTAACGGTAAAATAATAGGGAAATTTAGTAGTTTTTTTTTTAATAAGGAATTTTTTTTTAGGTGAACGTGTTTAGTTTACGTAATAAAAAACGTTATGTAAGGAAATTAATTTAAATTTATAATGAGTATACGTACATATACATACATATGTGCATAAATGGGTTTAGAATTTTGATGAATTGGAAAATTGGATTTTAAAAGCTCATAAGTGAATGCAAAAAAAAAATTTCAACTAAAGGTCTCACGTACATAATATTTTAATTGGAAATTTTTGTGATAATAAATTTTATTATTGTAATATATAAATTATGTATACATATATATATGTACTTATATAATTGGTCAGAATCCTAAATGCGATTCGATGTTAATTCGATATTTGACGTTTAATTGGTATAAATCAGTTATACTTTATGTATACATTATAAAAAGGCACCAATTTCCATCTGTTTACCCTATGTATGCTTATGTATGTATTAGAATTTAAGTTCTTAATAACTGATTTGGCTGTAAAATTCGAAAAATTAATAATTGATTATGAAAATTTAAATGTAAATGAAATTATGTATGTATATAATTAAAATAGGATCATACCATCGACCCATACCGGTTAGAATTACAAAATTATAGAATTAGTACTACGGAATCAACTTTAATTCGATTAATAAATGAAATTTTAATTAAGTTTCGTTTCTTTCTGAAAGACTTAATGTTTTTTCATTTTAAAGTAATACAGTATTAATTACAGAATTCGAATTACATTAATACCGTTTAATGCAATTTCGAAGTCAGGGCAAATTTGTTGTTTTGTGATGACATTTATAATGTCAAATTAGTACTTGTAGATATACGGACAATATTAAATATAATGTAAATTTAATTAGATTTGCTGATTGTTATAATTAAGAATGCAAAAAAATTAAGGAAATCACATTTTAATTACTAATTTATTTATAGCACATTAATTAAAAAGTTAGTACTATCGGTGCCTTTTTGAAAGAAATTGTAAATATTTACGTGATTTGTTTTCGATAATTTAGGAAATAATTTAGGAAATTAATGACAATCTTAATTCATAATACTTATATTAAAGTTGTTAAATAGTAATTATCACGTATCCAACATTAAATTAAAATGTCAATACGTAAGAAGAAGGACGCACGTTGTATTAATTGGAAATTTTTAATTCTAAATATAGTTAATTTTTAAAATTTTGTGCAATTAGAATATTAATTTTTATTTTATAATTTAGTTTTTAGAATTGCTTTTATAATTTCTAAGAAAATTTGTAAAAAGTTTTAATTTATAATTTACTTATTCGTGGTATATTTACGTCAATTAAAAAATTATGTAGTCATACAGTAGTTAATCGTAGTACTTATAATCGAACTACTTATATGATGAATCCGTATTGATAAATGACATTTTTGAAATTTACGATATACCATAGAGCCTAATATTATAGACATACTAATTTTGTATAATAAAATTATTATGATCTGAATTTTTAGTATTTTATGAGAAACTTATTCTTTGTGGCACATTTTTTCAACGCTATTATATAATATTGGCTCGTAAGTAACATGTACTCGTAAGTGTAAACATGCCATATATCAAGGAAATTTTATTTTAAATTTAAATCAAATATCAAGAGGATGTTTAGCGAAAAAAAAGCAATTATTTTGGTGAATTTTTTTTATTGTTTTCGAAAATTACAAAATTATTTTTGTACATAGTACACATACATAGCTGTTATATAAACAATTTTCAAGTAAAAGATGATTGAATGCTTTGCCTAGAATATATTAATATAATAATAAATCTTGAAGATGATTGAAGGTTAGAGTTTAAGGATGTTGAAATTTTAAACAATTTACTAAAACAAATTTTATTGTTGAATAAAAATCATTATATCACATTCGAATTTTAGTATATCAGCTTAAAAATTAGCACAAATTATATTTACTTTTGAAGTTAGAAGAAATTTATGTAATAAATCTTGAATTTTTAGAGTAATAATTTAATTGTCTGCTTAGAGTACACAAAAATTCAAATTAAATTTAATTGTTTCAAGAATTCAAGGATATTTTCTTATGTATTCGAAGAAATTGATATTGTAAAGGAATCTTCTATAAGAGTATGTTTCATTAAATGTGTGGGTGTGTCTCTTAAATGTATTAATCTCCAAACTGTAATTAACAATTTGACTATAATATGGTGTAACTCAAACTTAAAAAGGAATGTAATTTTCAAGCTTTCTGCGCTGTGAGTATTTTAAGCAATTTTCAATAGCCAAGTAGTATTTATGATGTGTGTTTTATATATTCGAGTATAAGAGTATGTAATGTATAAATAAATTTTTGAAGTTTATCCTCCTTTTAGTACAAAATTATATGTATATATTCGATTCATATGATATTTTTGATTAAAAACCATTTCAAGGCTACCAAAATTAATGGGTTCATAATAAAATAAAAAAAATACAAAAAGTATGTTTGTGTGTTTATTAATATATTCAAATGACACACTATAGTCATAGATATGCGCAAAAATTCGAAAATCTTTCTACGTAATAATATTAATAAATAAATATGTAAGTATGTATGTATAATTAGATACAATATGATTGCATTAGATATGTAGGTAGGTGCCAATATAATGGGAACAAAAATCTCATCTTTAATTCTATTTTAGATTTTTTTTATAGCATAAAATATCTAAAGAAATTTTCAAATAATTTTTGATGGTGTGGCGTGAATTTTGTGCTTATATTTTTTTATCTTATTTCATTTTTTGAGTACAAATCTAAAATTTGTGTACCATCTGTTTAAATTTTATGTGTGAATAATCTCATTTTATTTTTTAATTTTTTAATAAATAAAGTACGAGTATAATAAAAATAATTTTTAAAAATTCATAAAATATTATTAAAAAAAAACAAAAGTAAATTTTAGTAATGAAAATGAAATTGAAAACTGCTCATGGTTAGTAATTGAAGTTAAAGTTTCTGTTACGAATTGGGGAATGATTATCAAAATAAAAATATATTATTGTAGGTCAAGTGGTTGAAGTGGTACGTCTCACATTTTTGCTATATTGAGTTATTGTAATATAAGATGAGCTCGAAATAAGAAAGAGGATAAAATTATAAAAAGTAACGAAATTCAAAATTAGTTTTTTGTGCAAAATTTGGATATAAGCTTTGTTGTGCGTTTTTTTGTGCCCTAAGGTTGTTAAATTTTGGTGAATAATATTGGCAATAAATTACATAATTAAAATTGCATATTAATTCGTAATATTGTATTGAAGGTCTACATTGTTACATGTTTTTGTTAGAGAATTATTTAATTTTAGAAAAAATTCTCTTGTATAACCAATATTTTTATTTTCAATTATGTATTTGCTTTAGAGCCGTGTATGGTTTTAAAGTACTATTATTTATTTTTGCAGTATAAATATAATGACAATACAGTTATTTATATTACAAGAGTAACTTCTACTTTGCCTAAGCTACCACTATAATGTCAGTTCCAGCACAAAATTTTTAGGCTTATAAACATAAGGTCCAACGCGTTTTCACTGAATTCACATGAAGTTTTATCGTGAAAAGTTATTCTTTTGGACCTCGTATGAATTTATGAGTGTATCTTGATATTTCTAAAAATTTGTAAATTTCGTTCAATCACAAAGTATTAAATATGTGCCATATTTAATTTTTCTATCTATATATTTTATGTATATGGTTCGTATAAAATTGTTTAAATTATAAGTTATTTGCACTACAAAACAAATTATCGAAACTAAAAACCGTGAAAAGTTTGTCTATTAATCATTATTAAATAAATATTTCAACCAAAATACAATGATAGACACAGTTTGTTAAAAAAAAAAAAATGATTTCGTTTTGGAGATGGTAATTATTCCAATAGTGTGTAAATTGATATATTAGTTATTAATTAGCATCTAACAAATTGACCTTACGCTTACATACGTTTTTTTAGTTCATTTCTGATTTAAAAATTTTGATTATTTTATTTTTGATTGTAAAATTTTACGAATTCGATTTTAAAATTAAAAATAAGATTATTATTTCAGGTCTAAATTGAATTTTGCATTTATTAATTGTGAGATGGCATGAATTGGTACCATCAGCCAGTTTAATTTGGGCGTTGAACTCTTATAACTGTAGATATGATAAGAATAACGAAAAATCCTATGAGTTCACAAAAAAAAGTCCACTGCGTCTCATTTCGCGTGAAAAATTAAATCGTAAATTTTCCAGAAAATAGAATTTTCCATATAAAAAGTCAACATTCATTTTAAAATTTCCATTCTTCATAATTTGATTTAAATATTACAAAGGTTTTGATTTATTTTTAATTATGATATTTGAATTGTTCCTTGAAAATTGATAAAATTGTTATTATGCAATTTTTCCAACTTTTAGAATTGTGTGAGGACATGACCTTTCCTTTATCTTCGTTAATAATTGCAGTACTTCAACTGAAGGTGTAAATAAGCAAAAATTGGCATTGACCTAAAATATTTTTGTAATTTTAATAAAAAATACAAAAAAAAACTTATAATAATTATTCAATTTTTTTTTTATCAATTAATCGCAATCACTTGTGATATCTACTTTCTATATAAGTTATATATTTACCCTTAAAATTCCTATCAATCGGTGACCTTACGAGTATTATTCATTTATCAGAAAAATATGAAAGATAAATTTAATATCTAAAATAATTTTAATTAAGTAATGAGGATTAATTTTATATTTAAATTTTCTTTCTCAAATATTTAATTACTAATTTTGTTCTTTATATTTTTTACAGGAGTTTATTTTTTCTATGCGTCACACCAAATATTTTAAATGGATTTCATGTATCATCATATGTTTTTTTGGGTCATATACCAGAAGAAGTTCACTGTTCAGTTGATGTATTAAGAGATGCAAATTGGACAACTTCACAAATTCGTAACATTACCGAATATAAATTAAATACAAAAGGCTGTACAATATGGAATTATGACTATGTAAAATTAGTTGAAATGGGTTATGAAGAAGCCTTCCAGTATATTAAGACACATGAAACACAAGAAGTATCATGTCGATCAAAGAATGGTACAAAATTTGAATATGATCATGAGATGGGTGCTACTATTGTTGCTGAGGTAATTATATACTATAGAAATTATTATAATAAAAAATTAGTCTTTGATAACTCATAAGATTATGTAAGATGATTGATTGGGATTATACTTGCTGTGATTCATACGTACTTATACTCTTTGGTGGAATGCAAACATACATATACGTACATAATTATATAATATGGAGCGCTTACAAAACAATATAAAAAGCATTGATGCATTATTCTTAATTCGAATCGAATGAAAAGCACACTATATGTATATTTTGTGGTTCTCTTCAATTCAAATTGATTCCATAATTTAACCACATACACACACACACATTACAATTAAACCGTAATTAATGAGCTATAAAATTATATATAAAATTATATTTCAATTAAAAATTCTTGATTTATAATTTCAGTGGGATTTAGTTTGTGAAAAATCTGTTCATAGAACATCCGCTCAACTTTTAGTATCGATTGGTAAATTTTTAGGTGCATCATCATTTGGTGTTGTCTCAGATAAATATGGAAGAAAGACAAGTTTTTCAATAGCTGCAATTTGTTATATGGCAGGAAGTATATTAACAACAGTATCGCCATGGTATGCACTATTTTTAATTGGAAGATTATTATTGGGTGCTGCTGCTTCTGGTATATTTTATCCAGCTTTTGCATTATGTAAGAAATTTTTTTGATTAAAATATGTTACGATATTATACTTACAAGTTAATTTTATTTGTTTTTATTTTAGTAACTGAAAATATCAGCTTAAAACATCGTTCTTGGATGAGTATAGCTTTTAGTGCATCATATCCAACTGGTATGCTTCTGTTGGCTTTAGCAGCATATTTAGTAGATTCATGGCGTTATTTACAATTGTCTTTAACAATACCTGGCTTTTTACTAATTTTGAACATATTGTATGTGTACTCGATTTTAAATTTCTCTTTGCGATTCTTTATATAAAAAAATTTATATTATTTTCATTGCAGCTTAATGCGTGAGTCTCCTAGATGGTTACTGAGTCATAATCGTGTTGCAGATGCTTATAAAATTGTTTTCAGAAAGAAGAAAGACTTAGAATTCAATCAAATTGAAGAAAAACCTATCATTGAGCAGAAAAAAGAAGTAACTTAAAAATATTTTTCATTAAAAATTCTAGCATTTACTTATTAATACATATGTAATTACAACCATTATAGGAAAAAATGGAAGGACAATGCATGTGGACAAGAATTCGCGGTTGTTTTAAAGAATTTGGAGCTTTATTTGGCCCACCAAGAATAAGACGAATGGTTTTGACTTGTTATTTTATGTGGTGTGTAACGTCCCTTTGTTATTATGTTACTGGTAAGTTAATACACTTAAGAATTGAAAAATAAATATGTAGCTAGTAATTTTTTTTACACTATGTAATTGCATAATTTTATTTAAGCATTGAACGCTGATAATTTGGCAGCAAATCGCTACATGTACGTAGCAATTACTGGATTAGTAGACATTCCAAGTTATATTTTACCGATGATTTTATTGAAATTTATGGGAAGAAGAAAGGCTGCAACAACAATGTTTGCAATTGCTGGCATATCGTTGCTTTTAGTATTGGCTGTTCCACAGGGTAAATATTTAATATTTCAACTTTTATTTTCAATTTATATGATTTTGTATGTATATAGGTTACGAACAGTGGTTGGTTGTATTTGCGATGTCTGGACGATTTGGTATAAGTGGAGTTTATTCAATTGTTACCCTTTTCACAACAGAATTATTTCCAACGGAAATTCGAAATACAGCTTTGGGAACATGTTCAACAATGTCACATGTTGGTAGTATGATTGCCCCATATGTTGTAGATGTTTTGGTAAGATATTAATTTTTATAATTTACATATAATTTTGACAGTGGCCTAACAAAACTTCTGTTTTTTTCATTTAAGGGTCTTGTTGGTGCATTCATTCCGACAACGTTATGTGGTAGTTTAGTTCTTGTAGCTGGTGTCTTAATATTAACACTTCCAGAGACTGGTACACGTAAGTTAGCTGATAATGTTGGTGAAGAAAATGAAGAACTGAAAGATAGTGAGGATGCTTAAATAATATATGTAGTATAATAAGGACAATATAAGTGTATAATAATTTTTTTTACATTTACCATAGAGTTATTAAAATAATTAATAATATTTTTTATAAATATATATTTATATGAATTATGTAAAATTTTATATTGTAAGATTTATATGTTAAGTTTTGTATTCGTTTTATGTAAAAAAAATGAAAAACAATTTTTTGTTTAAGATTTAAAATAGTTGTTAGATTAAAAAATAACAAAAAAGTAGAAAAACAAAAAAAAGAATCCTAATATCTTAAAATACCTATGTGAAAAATAAAAATAACGAATTTAAAATTTTATTTTTTATTTTAAATAAAATTCTCTAACGAATAGTAGAATCACGATAAAATGAAAATGTTTTAAAACTAATCAAACTTAGTCAAATTTATTTAATGAAAAAACTCTAAGAATACGCGAATTATTTATTTTGTCGAGAAATAAATAAAGCTATCGAATAAAAAATATTCATATTGTCATCTATATTTATTTTACTGAACTGCTCTTAGACCAACTAAAATAAGTACTTGCATGATATATAAGGCCTTCTTACCAAAAATTTTGATTTCATTCTGAATTTAAACATCAAAACTACTGTGCAACAATAATTTTATGTATTAAAAAAATTGTATTACTTAAATTAAATTTACATTTTAAAATTTAAATGCAAGGTTGAGCTAGCACTCCTTGTTTATTCTTCCTTAAGTTTAACAACTGGTAATTTTGACAGACTGATTATCCAAAACAAAATCCAAGCTGGATACAAGACTAGAGTATTTACTGCAAAAAGCCAATTACCGTATATCTGAAAAATTAAAATTCATATATGTATATATATTTTGTTAATTTTGATTCTACTATAGGTAATACTTACCATCCAATCAACTATTGAATATGTAAGTGCATCAGCTGTAGCAGTTGCAGCACGAATTAAAATATCTGTTAAGTTTAATTCTTTAAATGAAAATAATGTTAATACAAAAACTACTCCATAAGTAATTAGAAGTGGATGAAGAAGGAATGTGTAAATAATACTAATACTTCGTTTAATTTTTTTATGTTCAAAACTTATATAAATTGCCATTGGAACTGCAGCAATAGAAAGTAGGAAACCTAAAGAAAAATTTAATAGACCTATAACAGTTAAAGCTGAGCCCAAATATAACAGAGACGCCACATGCAATAACTAAAAAAATTGAATTTTAAAGCTAAAGTATTGTAAAACTAATTTTTTTTTTATATTAACCTCAAAACTATTTTTAGTAAAATTTACAAAAACTGGAACGAAAAAACCCAAGATTGAGATGCTTGTTATTAATATCGCTACAGTAATTTGAGTACTAAGACCATTTGTTGCAAAGTAGTCACTTATTTCTTTCGACTGCGGGATGTAAAATGCTAAGGTACCAAAAAACGTAGCAACACCAGCAACTTTTGCTATGTAGTCAAAAGGTAAATTTAAATCTCCATATTGCCACATAGTTTTTTTCTCATCATCTTCATTTTCGTTTTTTTGTTTCTCATCATCTTCAATACTTGGCTCCCTTTCGATTGACATCCAAATTAAAAATGCTTTTATATACAAAGAACCTGTCATAAGTATTAGGCATGGCATAAAATCACCAATCGATATAAAACGATCGTTTGCCACAAGAATATAAAAAAAGAAGCTTTGATGAAATCTCTCCAATAAATTATTTAAACTTCTTGAAATTCCTTCAATTGTTTTTAAAAGGCTAATCGCCCCAAGCATTTTATTATGATTGTTTGATGACTCCCGTTTCACGGCTTCTAATGTTAGAGATTCTACTCTAAATCGATGAAATAAACCATGATTTCCAGTTGGAACACCATTTGATTGTGCTACAATCATACTTAATAAATGTTTCATATTATCAGTTAAAGTTTGTTGATGAATGCTTTTTTTCTTTTTCTTTGTTTGCTTATAACCGGATGATAAACTCTCTCGAACTGCGAGTCTTTGTACTAAATTAAACAAATCTAAATTTGGTAACTGACCATTTAAACCTTCAATTTTGACATCTAAATATTGAGCATCGAAATCTTGAATTTCCAAATTTATAGCAGCTTGTAGTGCACCTGCTCTAGCTGCTAAAGTTCCAGCATTAAGAATTCCGTTTTCACCATCTAAACCACCTTTAAAGTAAGCCTCTAACCAAGCATGTATACCTAACTGCTCCTGATCAGTTACTAGAAATATTATGTCTTTAGCCCAATAATTCTTCCCTGAAATTAATGTTGATCAGAATATGTATTTGAAAGTGTGTAATAAATTCTATACTTCTTGCGAAATCTGCAAAAGCCAATAGTATAGGTACACTTGCAGTTATTTCAGTATGAACAGAATTAGGAGGTCTGTATGGTGTAGAAAATATTATTCCTTCAGTTGAACCAATTCGCGGAGCTCTTAAGATGCCGTATACATTTTTTCCAGTAAATGTTTTGCCTCCTCCGAAAGGATAGTGAACAGTAAAATTATGTGTATGTGTTTCTAATCCAATTTGCTTCATCTTTGCCATAATCCAAGCGTACGGAATACCTGCTTTATGCGTCTCACGTTCTTTAGATAGTTCTTCCAATAAGGATTGGGCATATCTTGCAGAGTCTTGTTTTATTTCCGAATATACAAGCCCTAAATAGTAATTTTTAGACCAATAAGCAATTTTTAATTTATAAAATCTATGATTTATGAAACTAAAAAATTTACCTGGAGATAAGGCATTTTCTGAAAGATAAGTTGCGTGATTAAAATCTGTATGAGCCAGAAATCCAAAATATATTAGACCAACTAAATATAATAATATACAAATTTTTCTAGTATGTTTAATGCAATTTTTAGCTAATCTACTTTTTTGCATTAAAGTTGGATCCGTCAATATACCCATCTTTAATATTTCTTTTAAGGAAAGGCTAAAATAATATTATAAAGTTCTAAATATGAATGTACATATTTAATTTTTACAATTAAGTTTAATATTTTAATTTATACTCACAAATTTTATTAATAATTCTTAATAGGGGTAGTAAATGTGGACAAAAGTTTCTAAATTATCATTCCGGCGTTTAGTTTTTCAAAACAAATATAAATTTTTGGAGTTTTGACATTTAGTAAACTGTCTCACTTAAATCTTGTCAGCTGTTTCATTCAGACACATTCTAACTTAGCTACCTTTAGAATATTGTAAATTAGGAAATTTAGAATATGTCAAATCAAATACATAGTTCGGAATTTGCATTTATTAAGAAAATAAAATCATTATTTATTTTAGAAATGATGCTCAATATTTAAACTTTTCTTTTACCTAGAATATAATTTTGTAATTTATGAATGTTCTAATATTTCATTTTAGTTTCTGTATTAAATCACGACGGCGCTTGTTGTAGTAAATGTTTTTAGTACTAATCAATAAGACCAAATTAAATTTCATATGGGTTTGTGTCTTTACTTATACAAAAAACCCGAAATTATAACCCATAATGGGAAATAGTTATTTACACTCTCTTAGAATTTGAAAATGGTGTTCAATAATTTTTAAGAAATTATAAAAAATTTTTACCTAAAATTGTTTCTTATTTTATATCTAATGCGAGTATAATAATACAGAGGTAAATTTAAATCTTTTGTACTATGAAAAAATTTATGAAACTGGCCATTTTATAATGACATTGGAAATAAACTAATTTTGCTCTTGAGGGAGAATTTGACCGCATAAGTAAGTCATCTATATTTTCATTTGTTTTTATGAATTTTTGAATTGTGCATTTTGATTTTAAATAAAACTCATATTGATAATTATAAATATTTTATTATAACCATAGCATTAACAAATAAATAAAATTACATATATACATATGTTCATATGTATTTATGAAGTAAAGGTTTGAGTCACAGATCATGGATTTAGGAATTTTAATAATATAAAAGTTTTATTATTTTTAAATGGCGAGGATTTTTGTTTTGCATTTTTATTTTTATAAGAAATTTTTCGGTGGAACATTAAAAAAAGATTGTTTCAGTTTTTTCGTTTTAAATTGATTTTGTAACATAAATTTTTTTTGTTGTTTTTCTTGTGATTGTACTCCCCTTTGTTGCTGCTCTTTTTCATGTTTTGATTTTTCAATTAATATTTCATCTACAACTTTGGTTATATGATCATTACCATTTTCTTTAATTGATGTTGTTCGAACAGCAATTGGTACAATAATTTCATCATTTGTTCTTTGTAAATTTTGAACATTTTCTAATCCTGGAAATTCC
Organism: Condylostylus longicornis; assembly: GCF_029603195.1. Classification (NCBI taxonomy): domain Eukaryota; kingdom Metazoa; phylum Arthropoda; class Insecta; order Diptera; family Dolichopodidae; genus Condylostylus; species Condylostylus longicornis. The sequence goes on from NW_026577982.1 coordinate 8,480,986, forward strand.
AAACTTGATGGTGCAACTACATGATCCCAATTTTCTGATCTTAATATATCACCATTAGCACTTTTAAACCAGAATAGAGGGAATGGCAAAAAACGTCTAAATTTTAAAAATAGAAGTTTTGTACCCGCAAGTAAAGGAATGCCGAAAAGACGTCCTTCTGGATCAATATTATCCTCTTTTGTTCCTGTCGCTGATGATATGTTTTCATCATCATAGTCTTTGTAATTGTTTCGAATTTTTGATCTTCCAAATGATGATTTTGATTTGATATTTTCATTTCGTTGATACATTGGCCTAATTTCTGATTCAATTGTAGATTTTGTTTCTGATTTAACGTTTGATTCAGGTTCTGTTTCTGGCTTTGGTGTTGGTTTTGGTGTTGGTTTTGAATCGTCGACTTCATTTGGAGTTGGTTTGGTAGTGCTTTCTGAGTTGCTTTCCGTGGTTGTTGTTGATTTTGACGAAATTTCAATTTTAGTTTGTGAATTGTTTTGTTCATCCATTTTTTTATCGGATAGTTCTTCATTTGATTTTTCGATTGCATTTTCACCGTTAATTATTTGTATTGAAATTGCAATTATAGCAATCACATAAAATGAATTAAAACCAAGTTTCATATTTTCGTTAACGTTTAAAAAATTTTTTTGTTTTTTTTTTCTTTTTTCCGGTTTTACTGTTTTATTTTTTTTCTAATTTAAAATTTTATAAGGACCGTTCCGTTTAAAGATTTTTAATGAACTGAAATTTAAAATTTTGTACTCAAAAGAATTTATATGACAATATAGAAAAGTTTTTTTACTTAGTAGGTCAGTTTAAAATTTTTATTAAGAATAAAGAAATAAGAATCAATTTTCAATGAAAAAGACATAACAAGATAATGGATTACAATGTTACTGAAAGAGTTCAAAAGTTTTTGGCGAATTCTTCATATAGTTTATAATATAACGGTGAATTAGAATGTGTTAGCATAAAACATAAAAGAGTGTGTAAGCTATAGTGACTTGTTGTCTTTGTTTTTACTTTTTGTTTTTTTTTTGCTAATTTGTATATTAGAAATTTAAGTTCTTACAGTTCATATTCTAAAAAATGAAATAGGATGAATGACGATTATAATCAAATATTGAAATATAAAAAAAAAATGAGATAAAAAAATAAATCGACAGAGTATATGAAAGTACAGTGTTGGCAACAAAAAAGGCAACATTAGAAATAATGAAGTGGTAAGTTATTTTGAAGTGCAAGTTACTAAGAATAGCTTGTTGTTAAAAGCCATGATTGGTACGTCCACTATTAATGCAATAGTCGTTTTGTAAACAGGCACCATGAAAGGTGAAAATGGTGATTTCTGCAATAAAATAACCAGAAAGAGTAATTAAAGAAGTAGTTTAAATATAATCATTTTTATTACATTAAAGGTTAATATCTTCGTATTGAATGTTATTGCGACTGAATGATACTGTAACGCTTCGGGAATAACCCGTACATAATTTTAGTGCTGTCCATCAACATGTCAGATTCTGACATGTTGATTTTCAAAGGAAACGTTCACAGTTTTAATTCTGGACTTCAAAATAATTTTTGAGTTTTATAAAATTTTTCTCTTCTTGTATTGAAAAATTTATAATTGTGAATTTTTTAATTGTGAAAAGTAAAAAAAAAAATTCTTAAAAAATAAAGAAAATAATTTTGACGGATCTGCTAGTTTAATAAATTTGACTAGTTATTGACGAAGTTTATGTAAATTTTTATTTTTATTGAAAAGAAAGAAAAATTTTAGACAATAAAAAAATTATTTTAAAGTTTTAAGTACAGTTTCGATCAACGGCATGAAGTGTCAAATTATTGAGGATTTTGAACTTTTTCCATAATAAAAAAAAATTTATTCAAAAGCTTTTGTTGGTGAATATTAAGACAAATTCATATTGAAAAAAAAGTAGGTTACCTACAAATAATTTATTATTGTTTTTCAGACATATTAGAAATGTTATGATTTTTTAAGAATTTTTTAATAAATTTATGGAAATTTTCTTGTTTTTTTTCTCTCTCTTTTTTTATTATGTTTTTTTTTTTAAATATAAAATCATAATAAATTATAATTTAACTTTTATTTGCTTTTATTCAACGTTCTTTATTGTGTATTTTATTATTTTGTCTTTAATTTTGTTTTGACAAATTTATTAGAAAAAACTTAATGAAGACGCCAGTCATTTAAGGTATAAGCGATTAATAAGGTGTACAAAAAAGCTTTAAGCAGAACTGGTTTTGGTTTATGTTTTTTTACTCTTGCTATATAAGTAAATTAAGAATTGTGACCTATTTAAACTTTCATTTTTATTTTCGTTACATGTATACACAAATGTATGTACGTACGAATGTTTTAAAAGTGTTATATAATTTATTAATTGCAAATATTTTACAGTTTCCTTACGATACGAGCAATATTCATAATTTAATATTTGGCTAAGTGCTGTAATCTCTATATGCAATTGATACAAGGAACTTGTCAAAACTGGTGAGTGCTGACTAAGTCAAATTGACACTAATAGCCTAATCGTGTATCTCGCTTTTTTTACTCACTTTTTATTCACTCTCAAACAGAATTTTTCGTTTTTCTAATAGATGTTTCATTGTTCTATAAGGTTACTCATTTTTTTAATTGGATTTTTGCATTTTTTCTTAAATTGTCGGCTGAACGTCTCACTTTCAAAAACAAACTTAATAAATTTTGCATACATTTTAGAAAAAAATCAGGTACGCAATACTGAATAATTTTTTTCACTCGAAATTTGCATTATACAAAATATATAATAGTTATTCACTTTTTTTTCACTTACCGAGTAAAATATTGAAATAAATAGGCCCTAAATTTCCATTTAAGACGACATATTTTTGATCATTTTACTGAAAAATCTATACGGATAATGACGAAATGTCATTCAAGAATGATAGGTTTTTGAAGAATTTATTAACACTATGATGTCTGCCGTTAGAAGGTTGTATAATATGTGGCAACTTTCTAATAATGTCGACAAATGAAAACATTGCATAATAATGATTGTCATATTAGTATTTGTATAGTGAAAGAGCATTAGAATTATACTTCTATTTAAGCTGCAATTTTATGTGATCGCTATAAAAATTAATTTTTTTTTTGTAAAGCAAAAGTAATAATATTAATTTTTTTTTAACCTGCAACAAAAATTTTACGAAAAAAAACGTAAAATATTTAAAAACTTTTTCGAAAAAATTCTTACAATTTTTAGTATAAAAAATTTACAATTTCTTTTTTTTTTATTGAAAAATTGAAAAATGTAAAAACTTTTTGTTTTTGATCCTTTTTCCAAGTTTTATATTATCCTTTCAACGCTGAATTATAGCCAGAGTTTTGTTAAACGTTAAATATTATTCTCGTATAATGGTGGAATTTCAAATCATTTTCACGAAATCCCATCACGTTTATTATCTTTATTTTAATCGTATTTCCACATATCCTTTGTGAATTTCAAGAATTCAAGGATTTTGTAGTTAAAAGGAAAGAGGGAATCGTTTTATGGATAAGGAATTATTTTTTTTTTGTTCTTTTATTTATTGTTTGTTATACAGACATGTGTTGAAATGTTTTGCGGAGAAATAAAAACAAAAATGATGTGTAAACATTTTTATTACTCAAATTTTTTTTGGTTTTTCTATACACACACACACACACTATATTTGAGAATTTTCTTAAAGAAGTTGCGTAAATAAAATGAAAACATTTTATTATGTTGATTTTTACAATATAATCGAATAACTCTTTTGTTCGTTTAAAGGTGACTATGGGTAGGAGAGGAGGAAGAAAAAGAAAATATTTTTACATGCAATTTTTACTTTAATCGAAAATGTTTCGGTTTGATTTAACAATGTAATCACAATAATCAGTGCCATTATTAACCGCATAAAGAATCAAAAGTTTAATGTTTTTATAGAATTGAAGAGGTACAAAGCCAAAAAATAAGAAAATTTAGATACCCTTCTTAAAAAAAACTTTAAGATGTATTTAAATTTTTTGACAGAGAAAGGGTATTATGTTAGAAAAACGAATTTCTAACAAATGTACAAGAATGAATAACTAAAATGTAATTTTGCACTAATTTCACAGTAAGTCCAAGAATAAATCCTATAAAAGCTGCTTAGAAAAAAGACGTTAATTAAAAAATAATTCTACTATGTACAGCAATTATACTTCCGTTCAATATGTCAAAATGCCGAAGGAGTATACAATAGGAGTGTAACACTCTTACATGCTAACTCGAAAAAATTTAAAAGAATTGCTCTTCCTAAATATATGCAATGTTGACAATTAATTTATAAACGTAATTGTAAACGTTAAACAATTTTTAAAATATCTTTATTTAAACTAAAACGAAAATGCCATTAACTATGGAATAAGCAAATTTTATCATAATTTTTTTTTTCTTTAAATATTATAATAATTCGCATTCTCATAAATAAATATGAAAGGAGTAAATCTAAATATATATAAAAGGATAATATAATAATAATTTATAAGGGTATAAATATTTCTTTTTTGTTTCCATTCTTCTCAATATACAAGGATAGCATGAGATAGGTATAATGGGTAATATATCATATTTGTATATATATGGATATACGTATATGCGTATAACAATGATTTTATTTGAAAGGAATATCAAAATTTCGCTTTGAATAATTCAAATGGATTTTTTTTTTATAATATTGTCGATTAAATGCGAAAGTGCCCAGAATTGAAATACAAAAAGTGTATAGATATAAATCTGTTATACTACATTATTTGACTGTTGTTTATTATTTCTTAATAGCATGTTCTACGGAAAATTGTTTAAAATTATTGAAACTTATACCATAGTAAAGCAGATATTTACACTTAGACAGTTTGTAAATTTGTGTTGAAGTTAAAAGTCAACCACAATTTCACCTTAAAACATTGTAGTCCTGAAACTATTGCAATAAATTATATAAGATTTTGTTTCATTTTTTATATGTAAAACTTTACCTTTCTACCTTCTCTCCTTTTAATGTCGGGAATATAAAATCTTATTATTTTCAATATGGCATATTTTTGTGAAAATTATTTTTTTTATATAAAATATGTTTTGTATGCGCTCAATTTAAAATTCATGAAATACATTTGGTGGAGTTTTTTTTTTTTTTATTCCATTTTTATTGAGAAAAAATTAACATTTATAAGTTGGGAATTGTTTTCGTGTATTGTTTTAGTATTGTAGAATTGAATGGTAAGCAAGAATTATATATAGCGATCAGACACATGTGGTGAAATAATTTATTATTGTAAAGAGTTATTTTTGTTTTTGCTTAAGAAAAAAAATGTAATTTGGATAGGAAAAATATTGAATATTAAAAAAAATCAGAATAGTATAGTTTTTTTCATACTATTTGGTAATTTTGGGTGAATTTCCAAATTTTCGAATTACTAAATGAGATTTGTTTACAATTTACTGGAGCATCTTAATTTTCAACACTATTGAGTTTGAACAAATTTTGAAATTGTCATTTTATAATCAAATTTTTATAAAAATATTAATTCAATTGAATAATAAAATTATTTGAAGTGTTGGTATAAAAGTGATAATTACTGTTGAACTGTAATAAATTCAGCACATACAAAACCAACAATTCAAAGGTAAGTTGCATTTTTTACATTCAAACTTGCATTGACAGTAATATTTTCGTATCGAACCAAATGTATCACACATACAATCGAACATGATATTGTTGCAAACGAATGTGGTGTATTGTGTTTGGAGATTCAAAACGGAAATAAGGGTGTTGAAAAAGAATCATTTTAGCTGAAATAAGAGAGACGTCAAATAGGAGAGAGTGTATACAAGTATTCATATTAAATTTCCTCTTGGATAAATTAGACAATTTGTATTTCTAATCATTGTTGTCAAACTCTTCTACCTTCATCTAGATTAATTATAAACCCTACAAGAAATTATCAAATTCTTAAATTAGAAATTTTTTTTCTGTTTTAAAAACTTTTTGTAATTAAGAATTTTTTTATTCATTTTTATCTTTTAAAAAATAAGATAATAAAATTATAGAGACTAAAATAAAAATTAAATTTATTCCCAAATCGTAAAATTCCATTATTATTAATGTTAATTTCCAAATTTTTCTTTTGAAAATCTTTTCTAAATTGGTGTTATTAATCGCAATTTATTTGAATTAATCCAATACCTTGAGAGATAATAAACTAACGAAAATATTATAAGAATACTTTTTACTTATTCCTTAAATCCTATAAGGAGTTATAAATTTTTGGAAATTCGTAGAAAAATTATTTGAAATTATGACATAAATGTGACACAGAGGAGAAATGAAATGAACAAAATATGAAAAAAACATAGAAACTGCCATTTATTTTTTTTGCCCTCTAGAATTCTCTTTATGTAGGATATTATAGCATTTCCTCTGATTTTTAAGCTGTGTAAGGAAAAAATGAAGAAAAATTTCTAAAAAGATTAAGTTTTTTTCTTCTTTTATTTTTGAATTAACAAAATAAATTTTAATATTATCATTATTATCCTTGAAGGCTTTTTTATGTGACTTTAAGTAATGATAACAAGGATTTAAGCAGTTTGTAGAGGCGTTTTTTTTTTATTTGTTAGTTTATGTCTAATCATAACGCTGTGCTTTTGTTTTCATTAAATTAGCTAGTATATCAAAAAAGTATAAGACATTTTATTCTCGGATTATTTAAGATAATATTTGAACGAAATTATTGCAGAATGCTGGAACATTTTGTAGAGGTTTTGGCACTTTGATAACTTTGAAATGAAATTCATATTTAATCGAAAGCAGAATTTGCGTTTTTCAATTTGTTTTTGTAACAAAATATTTGAGGAAGTTCAAGGAGATTACGAAAGTTCATTTTATAACATCTGAAAATTTATAAGGATTTTGCTGTCAAGCTCTTGGTTTTTCATGGGATTCATTAAGAACGCGTGGCCTTTCAGCTGTCTACTATATTAAATTAAATTAAATAAAGTGTCATTAATGAAAGGGTTGTCAAAATTCATTTCACTTTTTGCCTCTATTATTACAATTAAAATTTCCTACACAAAATATTTTTCCACACCATTCCATGAAGCTGAAGCAGCTATCTAAACCTATTTTATGTTCATAATCTAGAAAATGTCCTTGAAAACTTTGAACATATCTTGTTATTTCTACAGTGTAAATAATTTATTATTTTATTATCTTTTTTTATTCTAAAAAAATTTCGAAAAATAAATGGAATATCCTGGATAAGGAAACAAAAAAAAATAAAACACAGAAAAAATTTCATATAAACAAAAAAAAAATTTAATCTTCATAGTAATGAATGAAGTCATTTTGACCTTGGGCATTAAATTAAACGTTATCAGAATGAATCCAGAAAAACGATCCTTTTGGAACTATTTTCTCATTTACTGTTAAATTAATATTCACTACTAAGTTTGTATATACATAGACTTATAACTATCATAAATGGGCTCTTAAAATATATTTATATGTGGAGGCGTATGGAGAGGTAACGATGGTGTAATAAATTTTAAGGATATAAATTTTTTTTTTTAAGAACAATTCAAATGAATGTCTAACACACTATTTTATTTTGTATAGAACCACAAATTTTGTATATATGATATATGTATATCCAAAAATTCATTCAATTCATGATTCGCTCTACCTATATGTACAGCTATGAACGGCATGAAAATATCCTAAAGGGTTTTGATTTTTAAAAACAATTTTTATATAAGTCATAGATACATAGTTTGTCACAGAATTAATTTGCACAAATTATCTTCAACTTTTAGACGGTACGTATACAACCAGTTTGATTGTACAACCAACTAAGTAAAAAGAAGGCAAATCGTTTAAGTTACTTGCTATGTTGATTTCAATTTTTGATTTTTTTGCATTGTATTACACTTAATATCGTAAAGTTTTTTATTTTAGGTATTTAAGTATAATTTTCAATAAAAATCGACAATAAATTTTGTTAGCAAACAAGTTCGAGTGTGTCTACTATAATTAAATTCAACATTTATATGAGATCTTAAACAAATTTGATCAAATTTGTGTATTTATGTTGGTCAAAGTAATGAAGATTAATGAAAAGTTAAATTATTTATTTTCCAAATGAGATTAAAACTAGTATTGTATGAAATGAACCTTTTAACTTGAACACGTAACAAGTTTGATGGTGTACAACACAGCGGTATAACACATTTTCGTGTGTACTTAAAATTCTACAAAATCATATCTTTGAGAAATAAAATATTTTTTTGTTAGTTATTTTTATCACACTCTGTTATATATATATATATATATATATATTATAAATTGGAGAAGTGGTCATCTATTTTGCACACAAACATCATGCTAATTTCATTTGTACCGAGTGTATAAAGTTAAATTTTTTTAAAATTTCATTTTGCATTTATCTACAATATTTTGCAAAGTAAAAAGAGTTTCGAATTTTAGTTATCAAATTTGATATTAAAATTAGGATTTCAAAGACTTTAATATGAGTTTAGAGAGTCGCTTCTCACTGTTCCGTATTTCCTGAGATATAAAGACAAACCAGGAAGCTTTTCAGAAACACCAACTCTTTAGGTCGTAAAATTTCGAAAAATAGTTCCGAATGGAAAATATCCCCTACTATTTTATTTTTCGTAGGATAAGTTCATTCTATCATCCTGTATCATCAATTCAATTCATTTTCGGACAACCTGTATACGAATTTAAAAATGACCATAAAAATCTCAATAGAATTGTGTTTTTAAAACTTTTAAAAAAAGGACCTGCAGTTTTAAGTGGTACGATGATTTTTAAATCCTTTTCACATATAGAAAATAATATGAATAAAATATTTGTAAGTATACGACTGGTCTCTAATCTATTTATGGACGAGTAATTACCCATACATGTACATACATATAATAATATTAAATGTTTTATGTGTAAAAGTAAATTAATGTTATGACATTTTAATATTAATTTAATATTAAGTTGAAATTATTTTTTACTCTTATAATTTACATTTAAATTAATAAAATAGGATAAAAGTTTTATTTATAGAAGAGTGAGGTTATGGGGTTGGTAAAATAATAAAAAAAATATTACAACTTTTTTGAAAATAATTTAATAAATTTATTTAAGTTTAAGTTGCCTGTATACAAAGGTGTAAGAGTGTAAATTTTTACAAATAAATTTTATAATTTAAGGAAATTATTTTAAATATTTATGAAAATTAGAGTCTCCGGCAGATAATTGAAAATTTACGTATAAAAGTATTTTCAATTTAATGAAGGACATTTACGACAATTGTGGGTAAAAGAGTTTACAAAAGAATTCCTTATTGCTTCTTCTCTAAATTAGTTTTTAATCCCATCAGATTGGAAAAATTCTCACGGCTACTTAAAAAATAAAAGATTTAAAATCAAATTTGTTGAAAACAGGAAGAAAGCAAAAATAACACTTAAGTTGAATTCAACCATTCATTATTAATGAATTAATTTAATGCTTAAGAAATAATTGTTAAAATATGCCAGAAAAAGACTGCTGGCCAAATTAAAATACCAAATTTTAATAACCAAACTAGAACTTTTCAATTAATAACAAATTTTTCGTACATCTCAATTGAAATTATTCACAAAAAAGCAGTGCCTTCCGATTGAGTTTTTAATTATATTTTGTCTAAGGTAATTTGACAGCCTCTGTATTCGTTATTCATCCGGGGAAGAATTATTTTAATCTGAATTGAAAACCAGTTAAAAATTTTCAATTTTCTTTAATGATTTTTTACTTACACTTTTCTTATATAATAAAGTTTTCTATTTTTAACTTTTTTTGTAACATTAAAATTAGCGTACCATTAAATATGTATTACCCTATATACATATATATATATACATTAAAACTTTATCCTTTTCTTATAATATTAAAACGATATTGCAAATTCTTATATACATATGTTGGAATATATATATAACAAAGTATTATTATTACTCTTTTTACTTATAGGAAGTTCAAGAGAAAATAATAAAACCAATTTATTGAATTCATTTCGTTTTCTTGTATAATTTTATCTATAGTATTACAAATGTATAGAAGATTCGATAGAAAACTTTTAAACTAATTTTAAATTGACTTAATCCAAAAATTGAAATATTGTGTTCATCAAACTGAATGGTTATATTATAATTCTAAGTCTATGAAAATTCGAAAATCATTTTAAAAGGATTTTCATAATATATTAAGAAAAGGGCAAAAAAAAAATTTATTTTAATTGTAAAATGAAATGGGTTTAATAATGTAAGTGTGGTGTTTGTGTTATAAGATTTTCTTTATCGAGTCTGCTACATGAATATAAAAAGTGTAATTTAATGATAATGTAGTTTTTAAAGAATATTTTTTTAATTAGATTGGTGTGATACGTAGCAGTGCTATAAATGAAAAGAATAATATTTCGTATAATTTAATAGCCATATAGGGTAAAAGTTTAAATAATTTACCATAGAACATTAAGAATGATAATGAACGTGCCACAGTAATCATTCTTTTTGGTTACACGAATAATAATGCTAATGCGTCTTTGTATATCTTTATTTTTCTCTAAAAGTTCTAAAGACAACAGCTCAAATTTTCACTAATATCTTGCATCAGTTGTTACTTTGAGGGTGCGTGAGTAAAAATTTTATTTTAAAATTATCAATCACAAAACCAAAATAATTTAAATTGAATAAATTCTTACAGCAAATGTTTTGGTCGTTTGAGTTATTAATATTGGAGAATACTGAAAATTTTGTGATTCATCATTTTGTGATTCAGCTCCTAATTTGTAGATGAAAAAGTATAACAAAGTGAGAGGAGAATTGAGGCATTAACAACACCCAAAGAATACAAATATACAAGAGCAAAAAAATTATTTGAATCATAATATTATACTTCAAGTTCTACTGCCATTTAACTGTCATAAATTTTCTGTCAACAGTTATTTTGACAGAATATTACACGATTGCATTAAATTCTTGTTGATTACTAATTTTATATTTAATTCTTAATAACAAACAGATTTTTTATATAAATTCATTATAATGAATTTAAAATTATATCATTGCATAAATTTAGGATTATTAAGGAAATTCTTATTGCATATTATTATTCAAATAACAATATTCTGCAGTAATCATTAATATAATTTTTAAAGTCAAGTGTTTATAATAAAAATCTTTTGACATAAAAAACATTCACAATCAAAATCGCGATTTTAAAATCAAGAAAAAAAATTCTTTTTTTCTTATCTCATATAATATTCATATTTATTGTAATATTTTCGCAATGTTGAGTCTTATAAATCCCCAAAGTATTTGAATTCGTGAATTTTTTCCAATTTCCTCAAAAGTATGTCTACAGATATAAATAATATATACTGTACATGTATGTGGAAATATTATTATAACCCTTTAAGACACCCCAGTTGCATCAGAAATGCTTATAAACAGTTATAAAAGTGTTCTACTCTTCCTCCTTACTTAAAATTTTGATTTTCGCTTTTTTATGTTTAAAGAATGTAAATTCGAAATTTCCCATTTCATTTGTGTATATGCTAGCGTATACTAGTTAAGTAAATTCAAGTAGCTATATAAAAACAATAAAAAGAAGCAAGTATAAAAATAATGTTAAAAAAGGGGGGTTGAAAAATAATCAAAGAAAAGAGAAATAAAATGAAAGTGTAAACGATTTTAAAATTTCATCTTGTTTGGTGTGTTTTTTAAGAATATTACCAGATTACCCATAAAGCAATTCACCAATTCACTAAATATAATGCCAATACATAATTTAAATTTTAAAGAATCCTTATGTTATCCTATTTTTTTTTATTATGATTTTTTATACAAAATGAAATAAGAAAAACAAAATTTTTTTTTTGTATATTGCACCGCATGGAATTCATAATTTTTACATTTCTTTCCATTCTTCTGGTACAATTCCATACTGATGGTAATGCTCAATGATTTTTTTAACAATCTCTTGATGTTTATGTTAAAATTTAAAATAAATTGTAAATTATCCTGTTATCCTTTAAATGGATATTTAAAGGAAATTTTTATTTACATTTCTTTTGTTGTTTTATAAAATATTAAAGCTGTATATGAGTTAAATAATATTAGAATACTATAAAATTTTTTGAAAAATTTATTTTATTTTTAAATCAAAAACGTGTTCGTGAGATTTTTATTTGAACAAAAAATTTAAATGAGATGATTAAGGTTAAGAAAAATGAAAAGATTTGAAATAGTAATTTGCAATATAACAATTTAAGAAATGAAAGGGTGATTTAATTTTTTAAACTTGTAAAGAAATAATGAATTATAGTTCTATTTATTATAAAATAAATTCTCCGTTTCTCTCACGTTAAACGACTTCAAATACTACATACAGAGTGACATTGCATTAGATGGATTGTTTCTAATCTTTCTTACATATATGTACAGTTTATCTATCGCGTTTATATGCCATCCTTGAAATTTTTTCATTATTTAAAGTGCTGCCATACATTAACCTAAAAATAGTAAAAGCTTTGTATTCCATTTACAACAAATTGGTTGTCATATACAAAATCGTTCAGAAACCATTCAACTGAAGTTGGTATAGCTGAAAACTAAAAAGAAAAGAAAGTTATTACATCACGTATATAACATAATATAACAGTTATAGTGAATTTCTGAAATAATTTTACTTTACACACATTTTCCTGTATTACAACACTTTCACGGTAGTAACGCAATTCTTACTATTTTTTGATTTCTTTTCTTAAAATTTTCGTATATGAGAAAAACTTTTGTCTTATAAATTATCTTTTAACTTTAGAAAATAGAAACATCAGTGCTCTCCAATCCTACTTAAATATTATAAACATGAAAACAACAACAAAAATCTCACTCAATTCGTACAAAGTTAAAAATGAGATTGGAAAACGTATAAGAAAGTTTTCTATAATAAAAACAAAACAAAAAACAGAGAATTCGGAAAACTTTTGTTGTTGTATAAAAGAGAGAAAAAAAACTTTTCTTTAAACTGAGTTGGGTTGATTTAGTGCTTTTTGGCCGCAATATAAACACTTTCCGACATAACTTCTTATTTTTCTTTGTTTCTTATATTTTTTTCTTCTTTTTATTGTTTTAATACATTTTACATACTATTATTTTTTGTTTAATGCCTTATCTATAATGTAAATATGTATTTGCAGTTTAAATTTAAATATAGAAATTGTTGGAATAAAAAGGGTTTTTACTGCTTCTTGTGTTGGGAAATGAAAAAAATTAGGCCATCAGTTTCTCTTTACAATAATTAATAAACAAAAAGAGGTGTTGACTTCCATATTGCAAAAACTGCTTTAATTTAGACGGAGTGTAGTATTTGACATTATATATGCAAAAATTTTGACAAAGCAATCAATTCCGTCTTATTTAAAAACTATTTTGAATGCAAGCAGAAAGCGCTTCGAAAAAAAATTTCGAGGTGTTTTACAAATTCCAGAATGAAGTGCTAAAAGCTTAGATGCTTTTGGTTCATTTTATATTTGCTAACCATAAAATACTTATTTACTGAATTGTTTTTGCCATTTTTTTGTATAAGTTGCAAGAAAATTGTGTAGCTTTAATATAAGTTGTCAAATCATAATCCGGATTATATCCGGATATAAAAACATTGACAATTTGACAATTTATACAAAACATTAACTTTGACAATTCAAATTTCAAATTATTTTCATAATATTAACACAATTCTCTGTCAACTTTTTACAATGTAGCAAGCATTCTAGTAAAAAAAATAAGGTATTACAATCTGGAAGTACTTTAGTTTAAACAAGTATTTAGAGATCAAATGTACAAAAGTTGATCGAATTATTTGTGCCATGAAATTACAAATCGGGGAAACTAAAAATCTGATATGAGTTTTAAGTTTTTTTTCTTTTCTGGAAAAATAATAATAATTTACATGTATTATAGTAATTTTAAAATAAAACAAACAAAAATTACAATAAAATAAAAATATTCTTTCTTTATAAAAAAAAAAGTTTTATAATCACAATAAATAGGATTATGATTTTATCACGGACCAAACAGACGAGAAAATTTTTTGTAAGAAAAAAAGAACAACATCTAAACACCTTCTGTTCCATAACATTGAAAAAATAACAAAAAAAAAAAAAAATACAAGTTCTTAAAGAAAATATCCTTTATCTTTTTACTTTCTATGCCATCTAAAATTTTCTAAATTTTGTATAGAATTTTTTCAAGACATATACACGATTGCTCTATAAAGATTAATTAAAGTTCTTATAAAGGTGCTTCTTCATCTTTATATAGAAATTATCGAAAAAACTCAAATTCTAGTGTTCACCCTTTTAATACTCTCAATAAAATTATAAATAAAATATTTAAACAAAACAATAATGTTAGAAGTTAATTAAACCATATGCACGAGAGTATAAGTACATTATATAGAGAGAAGCAGCAAACAAAAAAGGACATTTACTTTTAATTATGAAAAGGATTAAAAAGAGATTTATGAAAACTATAGAAACAATACAATAAAAGTTATAAACTTAAAATTTGTTAAGTAAAAAAAGGAAAGAAAGCAAAAACAAATTGGTTATCGCCATCTGTGGTTATTCAAGAAAATATTCTTATATACTTTACGTATATTAATAATGATTACAATGATGATAGTTATAGTGAAAATGATGGAAAAATTAATGCGATTTAAAATGCTACAATGAAAAGAATGAAAATATTTTGGAAGTTCATTATTTTATGAACATTCAACGTTAAAACTTATTTATTAAAGTATTTGGACTATAATTTTGGAGATTGGTCCTTCCATACCTGACAGAGAAACAGTTTCAGCCCTGCTAATGTACTAATGGTGATCATGTTACCATCCCCCTACAAGCAGTCATCCTATAAGCAATCATCCTAGATGACAACGTTTATAAGCAATTATCCTGGATGACAACGATTGCGACAAAAACGTATTTCATTCGTTATCTATTATCCGTTTCTCCGTTTCCAGCCGGAGGCTCAGTTACGCTGGCGATTTAGGCCCTCCTAAGGTCAAATCTCCGCCGACGGCCGTGGTACAGAATGATACTTGCACTGATGGCCCAGTACGAAAAACTTCTTTCTTGTACGACACTTCCATTGATGCATGTCTGATTTTCTTTGCTTTCGGATCTCCGTTCTTAGATTTTATCGGTATGGTTGTATTTTCAGGCACTGTTACAACTAACGTAGCGGCTACTATTTGCTCTACTGTCCTTTGATCCCATAGTGAAGTCTCATCATCACGACAAAGTGGCAACCCGCAGGGGTGAATGTCATTTGTTGCGTGCACAATTTTTGAATTCTTCATATGCAAAAAGATTTACAATACTTTTTTAAATTATTTTTTTAATTTTTACATTGTTTATTTTCTTAATCTTTAATAATAAGATTAAATATATTTTTAAATTTTCTAAATTAAAATGGGGACAAAAACATTTGCTCCCTGATTTAAATGGAATATATTTTACGTTCAAATAAGTTGTGTATTTGATGCCGCATTAATCGAATGGAAGTCATCCTATTAGTTTTTATTGAATTCAATATAGATTCAACAATTTCATAGAATTTTTTATTTCATTATTCTGAAAATACTAATAACTTAATGGAAAAATAACTTGTTAGAAATTAACACTTAGATGAGCATTATAGAATTTCACTCAATAAATACGAAACTTAAGTTCTCCGCTTCAAAACTAGAAAACGAAATTCCAATATCAAACGAACACGACGCAAACGAAGAAGACGTTCATTAGCTTCACTATTAATAATATTGGGATTAAACTTGGAATAAAACTATTCAATCTCATCTCAGACAAGGGTGTTTCTGTTTAATTGTAAATAATTGTAAATATAATTGGCTGGCTTTAAACAACAACAATATCTTACACATCCAAGTGAAAATCTTCTCAAATATTGTTTACTTTATACCAGGAGAATAGTAAATGAAGAAAGAAATTTTAATAATTTTTTACTTCGTTTTTATACTGTACAAGGATCTTTTTTTTTCTTTAGTAAACCAAAATCTGTATACATATAATATTGTTCTCCTACAGGGATATGAACTGATTCTGTTGTGCGTGAGGCTGTAATTATACTAGAAGTTGCAGATATTTAGGTCATTCACACAAAATTAAAATGAAAGTTTTGGGTCACATATATGTCAATCAAAAGAAATAATTTAGAATATAAAAAATCATAAGACCTACTTTAGTATCAGGATACCATAATGTTCAAAAAGCAAACGCGTAAATTTTTATAATTAATTGTAAGGGAAAAAGTTGGTCTATAAAAAGAATAAGATTTTTATTTTGTTGTTTTTGTTTTTATTATAAAGAACTGATCTTTAATGCTACGAAAAAAAAAACAAAGAAAAAAATTTGGGTCCCAAGCAAATAATGAAGAAAACAAAAATTTTTAAAAGTTGAACACCTGCTGTGATGCATCATTTTTTTTCTCGCTGTACACTAGAATTGAAAAAAAATATTGAATTTTGTTGTTGCATTCGGTTCTTCTCACATTTTATGTGTTATTCGTTCTTAGTTTTTTCTTTTGCTTTGGAATTGTGTAATTTGATGCCTAAGCAATTATTTATCGGCTCTTTTTTTAAATTATGAAAACCTCGAGGATATACTCGTATAATTAACTAGCTGTTCCATTTGTTATATTAAGGCAAAACTTTTCTGAAAGGAATTAATAGTTTAATGCATAACAATTAGAAAAGATATCGGACAGCTGGGATATTGATCAAAACGATAGGCTCGGTTTTCTCTGCAATATTGGGAGGCTGCCTTGCAGATTGAAAAATATGGGTAGGCACAACCAGATTAAATTATATCAGATGGCACATATTTGCATGGGGTATTCAAAAAATTGACCTAATACGAGTATACCACTTTTAGGGTTAGGAATTTTCTTTAAAATTAAGGTAGTTCTAGGGAAATCATTCAGCTTTCAGGTAAATTGAAAATCTGAATTGAAAATTCTGGATGAACATGGAGGAAGTTATAGTTTGGTAAAAGAACGGTTCTAGACAAAGCACTAGGCATGTAAGAAAAGGAAGAAGGGCCATAATAGATCTTTTTGAGTCTCGGTGCATAATCATGTTAATTTTATATTCACGTCTGGAAATAACCTCATCACGGATTTGCATCTTCAATTTTCTAAAGAATTCACAAAATAAACAGAAAATTTATTTTTCATATTTTCATTATAAGCTATTTCTTAAGATAAAGATTACCATTTAGAGCAATTGAAGTGAAAATTTTTTAGGAAAAAGTTTTTAACAAACTAAATATTTTTCAATACCCATATATGCGACTTCATATAGGGATTTCAAGATAACAACGATGAAAAAATGCTGATAAACGACCTTATTTTGAATCTGTTCTATTTTAGGAATGAAGCTGGTAAAACTAATAATTGCCTGTATACAAACAATATGTATTATCCTTTAAGGAAATGTTTAGGCTTTTCCATTCAATTTGTGTTCCAAAAAAAATACATAAAGATTAAGAAAACTTATGTTTTTTAATATAAAATGAGTTTTTCAAAAAATATTAAATATGTAGTCATGTTGAGGAACTTGGACTCAAACATTTCTATACATTAAGATCTCAAGGATAACCAATTTTTTTTTTTACCAGATCCTGTTTAATAAATTTAAATATTGTATTGCCATGACTATTAAGTATTCATGTGTCCTTTTCTTTAATATTTACAATATTGAAAAATTTCTGGAAGAAAGGATATTTTTATTGAATTTCCTTAATTTTTTTTTCTTTTTACAAATATTTACAAAATACCATAGCAGTAAAGTTCCATTATGACCAGAATTCAATAAAAATAAAAAAAAGAGAAAAAATAAGAAAAGAATTGATGAATTTGTTTACCATATAATCGAATCTTTTGTTTGTTATACAAAGATGTTCCAACTAAATCCTATATGTATTTACGATGATTTGACAATAAAGGACACAAATAAAAGGCAAAATATGTAACGAAGAAGAGAAAGATTTTAAGATTGAAATTGACATATTATAGCCGTTTGATAAGCAGTAATAACAACACAAAATGTGTATTGTGTGTGTATTGTGTATGTATTACAAATGCTTATGTGGTGAAATAATATTAAGAGATAGTGAATGAGTAAGAATATAGTGTTGAAAATGAATTTCCTTAAGGGTAGATTATCTCACTTTATTTAAAGTAATATTCATATCCATATCCACATGTGTGTATAGCAACTGTGTGTGTGTGTGTATACACGATATATAATTTTTTTAATATATTATTTTTGTAATACAGAAAGGAAAGAAGAGTGTAGATTTCGTATAGATTTTTTTTGCAATATAAATACAAGATTTTCTTATAAAGTGCAAAAGGAAGAAACATTTCACATGACTGTGAAGGAGGGTGAGGGGAGAATGAGGGAAGTTGGATTTTTTGTTGTGAAGTAACAGGAGAAATTTATTTATTTATTTTTTTCATTTTTTTTTTGTGATAAAATACTTTACACGTGATTAACTTTATGTCCTTTTATTTTTTTTCTTTTCTATACTGGCTTTCTTGAAAGGAGCAAATCATGTTAACATGATATTCAATGAATATTAAGTTGTCAGTTATTATTAACTATATTTTGGTTGTCTGGTTGGTTGCTATATCATATTGTACTCTTGGTTTTCTTTTCACATATTATTTTCAATATTAAATTGAAAAAAAAAGGTAAAAGATTTATTTTAAAGAATTTGTATAAGAATTTTGTATGGGTAAAGAAATTTTAGTCAATTCGTTTGTATTAAAATTAAATAATGACTTGTTTGTCGTATATCTTTGGTTTTTTCGTTTTGAAAACATTTAAACAAATAGTTAAGGGTTAAAAACGCATATCATGTAATTGAATCTGGCCAAATATTAAAATTGAATTATTTAAATTTTAAATATTGGCATAGTTTATAAAAATCTCCTATAATATATTGGGATTAATTTTTAACAATATGTATGACAATAAACAAATACAAATTCTCCCGATAAATAATTTCATATAAATTCTTTGTATTAACCCTTTGGTACCAAACTTAAAAGCTATATTAAAAAAATTTTTTTTTGTCATAACGTTTAGTGCTTGGAAAAGTACAGAAATCAAAAGGATTTAACGAAATGTAAAATCGTTTCGTTATTTTATGGAATACCGTGATGCGCTCTGTGAAGAAAAAAACGGCAGCTTTAGTTAAATTTAAAAGGAGTTCTAATAAGTTATCAAATCATACGGGAGAGTATTTGGGGATCAACATCTCAACAAAACATTAATAAACAACAAACGTTGCGCAACAGAGCAATTAAAAATTTGTAAAATTTAGATGTTAGAAAGCCAATTAGCAATTTAAATAACGATTTCAATAAATTAAATGGAACCCAGGAACTCACAGTTTCACAACCATATGATGAGAATCTCCACTTTATATGAAGGAACTGAAGTCCATAATTACAACATACAGTTGATTTGAAAACAACAAGACGTAATTTTAACATATGTAGTGAGTGTGTTAAAGAATTTAATAAAATACCATCTACAGTTAAGTCACAACAAAATATAATTAAAAAAATGTCATTTAAATTCGAAAAATTAAAAACTTTTCCATTTCCTTATATATCGCTAAATTTTGAAATTATGTAGGGAGCATAAGGGTTAATTCAATAATAATTGACTTGTGTTAGAATTTTTGTAAAGTTTGAATAATAACAAATACATTGAATAATATAAATTGAGTGCTAACTAATATTCATATTTATTAATAATGATAATTTTACAATAACCAAACCACAACCTCCATTTAATGGCAATGATTAAAATCAAAACCATAATCACATATTTTGCCGGTAACATTCTCTGTAAAAGGGATCATTTTTTTCTGAACTAAATTACTATGTGCCTAAGTTAAAAAAAAAATCCATATTAGCTATGAATACCGTGATTTTGTTCTTCTAACATGGCATGTAAATAAAAAAGAACCTGTTTATGTAAGATTTTGGTAGGATTTTTGTACACTTAAGTATTTTGCTCGTCCTCTGAATGTTATTAAAATCAAAATAATAAAAAAAAAATTGAATTAAAACAAAAAAAATAATTTTTTTTTTTCATATAGGGTCTAATTTAAATAATTCTTTAATAGTTTCTTATGCTGCAACATCAAAAAAGAAATTGAGATCATTGAGATCGTGAGAAAATTTTGAAAAAGGGTTATTTTTAGAATATGTTACATTTGAAATTTTACTAGGATATCAGAAATTTTAAAAATGAAATTTTTTCAATTTTTTGTTTAAAATTTTTAAGTTTTTATTTAATGTTTGCCGAATTTCAATGATTTTCATTTAATGTTATAATTAAGGCTTACATAATTTAAAAAAAAAAAATTATGTAAGCCTTTTTTTTTGTATGTTGATTTGAGGCCTTTTTAGGCCTAAAATTATCGTGAGAAAATTTTTTGGAAAGGGTTATTCTCTGAAATATTTTTAAAAAATTTTATACGGATAACAGAAATAACTAAAAAATTAGGAACAAAATTTATAGTAGGTGCACTTTAAAATTTAAATTAAGCCTGAATAGGATTCTTTCCATCTTATTTTTTCCTTGTCATTCACAGATTCACAAAAAAATCAGGTTTTCTACCTTTTTTATTTCCTTTTTGAAAAAAAAATTATTGAAATTTGTAAAGGAAACCATACCTTACGCACTTCAGTATTATGTTTGAGTTATAAAAAATGTGTTTGCCTTTCTTCATGTGCAAGTCACAGGTATACAATTTCAAGGAATTTCTACAATAATAATTAAAGCTGGGATTGGATTTTAAACTAAATATTATGTTTAAGGTAAGAAAAAAATCAGGCAGTCTTACACATGATTCATGTAAATATTTCAAATATTAATGAATAATCAGAGGTTTTAGAAAAGTATTAAGGAACCTGTATAGTGGAGGAATGTGAGAAATTAATTGCATACTAAGATTTTTTGTTTTTTAAATAGCAATTATTTGAAATTCAAATTAAAATAAATTGTATGCCCAAAGGGTTTAAATTTTAAAATATTTGTATTCAGTTTTTTATTAGGAAAACAGATATTAAGAGAGGAAAAATATTTACAATTGAAAAGATTAAATCAAAAGAAGTCAATGATGGAATTTCTTAACACTAGCGTATGTTTAAAAAAAAACCGGCATAATTACATTCCTTACTCAGCAGGAATCGTATTAGAAACAAAAAATTTAAGAAACTATATTTTAGGTATTTTGTGTTCTAGGCAGAAAATTACATTTCTTGGAGACTTTGAATTCTTTTTATATTATTCTTTTCATATTCATGAGGATTTAGGTCTGCTCTTTAAGAGTAATGATGACATTCACAAGAACAGTAATTAAATTTTCAATGGTTATTTTTACATTAAAAAGGACTTTGCTAAATATATAGGATTTTGCAACTTTTAATTCGCTCAATATAAAGATACATGAATCTAAAAATTTTTGAGGTCATTCAGAGTGGATATATAGAATAGGGTATCAGAAATTGATCAGTCAAAACAAGGCTTAAATTTAAGAATTTTATTTCTTTAATTCTGGTTTAAAACGGATTAGTCTAATTGGATATTTAAAATCTGATTTGTAAATCTTTTCACCATTGTTTAGTATAGAAAATTTATGCGTAAGTGCACACATATTAGAATGTTGTTTAATTTTTGGGTTTTTGAAAAGATTTTAGAAAATATTAATTTATTCTTTTCGGTAAATGATTTTTTTCTTTTTTTTTGGAACTATCAGGTATTTTCTTCCAGATTTGATTTTGGTTCACCTACACATTTGTTATGTTCACTTGATCCGAAATCAATGAGGTGTGAAACTTTTGAGTAGTAGGTGTTGGTGTTTTAATGTAGGCGGCTCTTTTATTTTTTATTCTCGTTTTTTAATTTTCAATTTCAAGTAGTTTTTAGTTTTTTTTTTATTGAATCATTTTTTTATTATTTAAATTTTTGATTAATTTTTTTAAAAAAAAAATATACAAATTGAGAAGAATGTTTTTTATCTCACAAAATTAATAGGAAATCAGGATTGTTAGGAAAGGATCGAATTAGATTATTTTTAAAAAATTTCAATTTCTTGAACATAAACTAGGAGAAGGTACATATATCATACATGAGAATAGAATCAAATATCTTCCTATGTTGTTTAAATTTTAATTTTCGTCTATGGCTGCTATTTAAAGAAATTTCGAATTTTTTATAAAATCGAAAAACTTCGTTAATGTTCGTTATCCTCTAACCAAGATAACAGGATTCCTAAGTAGTAGATTTTGAAGAATAACTTTGTTGTTTTACTCTATGAATCCTCAATATGTTTCCGACGTGGTTTTTAAATAATAGTGTTAAAGGATTAACACCTTAAAGTAATTCTGTTTATCGTATTAACAGAATATCATAACTGTTTCATAAAATATAACAATTTTAGAATAATTTTCAATTTCTTTCTCAAAAAAAAAGATTTGTTGCTAGGTATTTGTGACGATATTTCAAGGATTTCAATCTGATTCTAACTGGAATGCACAAAAATATATTTATAATGGTAAAAGTGCTTAAAGTAACAAAGTATTAGAATACGAAATGTTTTGGTTCAAAAAAGAAAAAAAAATCTATACCTGTACAGTAGCAGAATTCAAATAACTTTAATGAAATACCAAAATAATCTTACCTGAGCCTATATTTGAGCAGAAGTAATAGTTTCTGTGCAATTGCAAATTGAAAACTTTTCTTTTACAGCCATTTTGTTCTTTGCAAATAACATTGTTAGAGTGTTCTAGGAAGAACAGTTTGATCCTGTTTATTAAAAAAAATTATTTAGTATAAAAAAAACCTTCCATTTACACTGATTTGAAATCTCTTCAAAATTCGTTTGGCAAAAATTAGAACTGTTATCTTAAATTTTTATGGTCCTCTCCTATTTCTCTCTTCTCATAAATTTATAAATGTACTTGCCATATTTTTTATTTGCAATGCAAAATCACTCTAATTTCCTTTATTTTTTTTAAATATCAAAGAAATAACCATGTTTTTTAAATCACCCAATTTTTCGTTTGAAATTAGTAGCATACAATCAACCACTTATTTTTTAATCAAAAATTCAAATCCGCACCATTAAATGGAAAACAGGACAATTTGATTTATTAGAATTTTGAAAATAAAGAAAATAATAATAACAAAAAAAGTAAGAATTTTGTATTGAAGACGAGAGATAAACTTCGTCTCTGTGGTTCAATTAACTTTAAAATCAACCGCAGTTTAATATTTTGTAAAATCCACTCTGGGTTGATTTTTATCTTTTTGTTAAGAAGTATTGAATAAATTTAACCGCAAACATTAAATCTCATTATCCTTTTTATTTATTTTTTGTTGTTGTTGTGTATAAATTTCTTATTAAACAGGAATTTACCGTTATAAATAGATTTATTCGTAAATTTAACTAAATTTTTTTTTTGTTTTTATATTTTATTACATGCAATTTATCATTTCAATGCTTTGTTTTTGTTGTAAAACAAAAAATAGTCTTAAATTTAGGCCTGTTCAAAGAATTTTTCATATTAAAAATATTTCAGAAGAGACAAGGTATTTGGGTATTAAGGATTAAGGTAATTTTTTTTCATTTATTTTTTGAAGATAATTTTATGTAAATTATGTCCATTCAGTTTAATTTTCCCAAAACTAACTATGTAATTAATTTGTGCCGAATATCAAATAAAAACAAGAGGTTTCGAGTACCTGCGAGGAAAATAATCGAAATGCGTAAAATTTCAAAATTTCGACGACCCTATTGACGAACCCAAAACGAAAATTAATTGCTCACAGTAGGTTTTTAGATTGTAGATTTGTACAATCGGGGTGACAGTGTACTGATACTGCTTATACTAAGATGTATTGTGCCTCCTCTCTCCCTCTGAGTGCATGGTATACCCTACAGCACTCGAGCACACTGTGAGGGTCGGAAGACCACAGCTTTCCACCGCTGTGAAATTGAATGCTAACAGTACATTTAATTAATATTAGTTAAAAATTTATGATTTGGAAGGTTTATTCGGGTCTTGGTCTTGAATTGCATAAATCTGACGTTGACAAAATGTTAATAAAACACATAATATGAAATGTCAAAATTTAAAGTACGACTAATCAAGAACCGAAAAAAAAACCACCCCTTATAACTGTTTTTGATGGTTTAAATGGTAATAATATTGTTAGTAGCGAATTAAGCATTTCTACTTTGGTTTGTATGCATAACATGAATGTGAAATCCCCCCTCATACAATAAAATTTTTAAAAAAAATTTTTTTGAATTTAATTTTATGCATAATAGACTGTCATTAATCATTACTAATGAATTTTGATGTTCCGCATTGATATCTTTATATGTAATTTATCTGAGAATTTTATACAAACAACAAGATAAAAAGTTTTTAATGATTTTTTATGATTTTCTTATTCAAAGAAGTTTTGATGGAACACAAAGATGTTTCATTCTGCTCAATATAATATGGTCGTATGTTGAAATGTAACCATTGTTTATCAAATCAACTGTTAACATGTTTCTATTCTGGATACAATAAAGAATTGAACATAATTGAATGCGATTTCAGAGAGACATAGCAACATAATGATTTAAAGAATCAGTTATGTAACAGATTTAACCAGGAACGCATAAAACAAAACAAGTTGAATAAAAATTTGAAAATCATTGTATTAAAATTCATTTGCTTTAAGAAGATGGAGGAGAAGATCAATGACTTAAAAAAAAATTAATAAAATAACAAAAAATTGTTTTTTGTTGTTTGAAGTACAAAAAAAAAAAAAAAAGAAGCATATAGAAAAAATGTTCAAAACAATTTTAAAATCAAGTTTTTTTTGTTTATTACAAACCAGGTTATCATAATTGCTAATACAATTCAAAGCTATGAATTAAAAATTGTGATCAAGTTACCAAATTTAATAGAATTTCCGTATAACAATTACTTGTTTACTAGCATGCTTTGGAATTATATAGTGAACGACTTGAGTATTGTTAAGTTCGTGTATGGTTCTTTGTGTATATTTTTTAAAAATTTCTGATTAGATCATGCTTTTAATGTTCACTATATTGTGCTCTTGACATTTATAATTTTCAATTCCGGAATTGGCTGTTCTTAAAAATGTGACGGTACCGAAGAATAATCACAAGAATTTGAACATTAAAATATTTCCATAATTATCCAAAAAATTTCAATCACAAACCCAATTTAATTCAAAGTCATCATATAATCAGAATTAAATAAAAAAGGTCTACATTTTTTGCTGTACAGCTTTCATATAGTAAGATCCTAAAAATCTTATTGTGCCTGGTCTGTTGTAGCGTGGGAAAATTCCACAATATTTCTACTAAAGCTATTTTTTATCTTGAAATTTTTTATAATTTTCTCTTTTACTTTTTCTTCTTTTATCGTGTGAAATAAAATGATCGTGAGAAAATTCTTAAAGGGTTATTGTTTTATATCTGTGATTTGTTGCATTTTACAAGGGTATCAGAAAAATGAAGCCGAAAATTTTTTAATTATTATATAATATTCTATTACAAAACGGGATCTGAAAGTGAATAGATCAATAAAAATATTGGTCCATTCGAAAATAGTTTTTGAGATGAGAAGTAATGCTATAAATTATTATTTTAATTAATAAGCACCATTAATTGAGAATGTTAATTGAGGTCTTCTTCACTGAAAGAAAAAAGGGTTAAAGTTTTTTAAGATATTCATTTCATCTTCATTATCAGGCTCTCATAAATGTTCTGAATTTATTCCAGAATTTAAAAGATTTTTTTCCCAATTTTTTTTTTCCAATGAGTTTCCAACAAAATGAATTGGTTTTAAGGTACCTTTATGGTAGTAACAATACCATTTATCAATAAATTCTTTTTTTTTACCTGTGTTTGGATTTATTTGCTACCTGTTTATAGAGAACAAAGAATGCAATTTTTCAATTTGGAAAAAAAATTTTTTTTTTTTTTAAGTTTAATCTTAATTTTTTTCTTATAGGTTGAATTTATACCTGCGACTGGTATATTAACAATGGATTCTGTGCCAGACAAGGTATTTTGTAACGTCTGGAATACAATATGTATTCAGGTAGACTTATTATAAATAGACTTCATAATATTCAGTTTTTTACAGCCGGAATGCATTTTTAAAAAATAAATTTCTGTAAGCCTGATAGATTAATCTAGATAATCAATTGTTTTGCATCCTTTTTTTTTAACCCTTTTATGAAAAATTCGCAAATATTTTTTAATTTAAGGTCAATATGTTAAGAATAAACTTTTTGCAAGATCCTTGTACAATTATTAAAATTTCTCATCAATTAAGATGAAATGAGTAACACTTTGATATTTATTGCACATTATTTTAATATGATAAATTTGTGCAGTTGTCCAGATCATATTATTTATATAAAATGCTGCTGCACATATTAGAGACTATAAATGATCAGATGTATAACAGATGTTTGAATTGTGCCTAAGGGTTTCTCTATATTATGTGCAGAGTACCATAACCCAATTTTGTTTTTATTTCAGTATTCTTGTTTAATTTAATTCCTGCTCATAAATTCTGATATCCTGGTGAAATGATACAGTTTTGACCTCAAGGCATTTAACCCTTTTCATTAAGATTTTCTCACGATTGCAAAATATTCATTAGTTGAAACGTTAAACTGTAATTATATATAAGGAGTATAATAAGAAAATTGATAAAAACAACTTGAATAATTTTCTTAAGAACAAGGTTTTTTTATTATTTTTTTTTTCATGCTGAAAGGTGCATAATTTACAAGGAACGTGCAGTAGAAAAAAATATTTTTTAAATTGTTGTAGGTACAGTAAACTCTTTCTTAAATTGATTTATATAGAAATGTTTGTGAAGAAAAATTTAATCAAATGCTTATATAGGAAGAAATTTTATACAACAGAGAAAAATAGGTATGTATAATACCTTGAACCGAAAAACTTCATTCACTTTTAGGCCAATTTGTTGACGTAGACTTGTAATTTACTTATGTATACCTCTATTCTACTCAATTAACCAACTTAATGTAAAATTTTGCAAAAAATTTTAAATTGTGAACACTTATACAGGATTTTACAGTTGCAAACTTTGCATTAATCCGTTCTTGACTGTATTATGTTCGACTGTAAGAAGTTTTAATGTATTGCCTTAATCTTCAAATATTTTTTACGAACATAAGGTACCTAATAATTGCTTTCAATAATTTTAAATCGAAAATTGAAAAAAATTTTTACATTCTTCTAAATTTTGTTCTCCTATTCTAAAGTAAACAAAAATTGAAAAGGTGTGAAATTTCTTTTGTTAAATGCGAACAAAGGGAGTCGGCTTTTGTCTAGAACGCAGGTAACGCGTTAAAGAAACAATTCATTTAAAATGTGGAATCCGTTTTATATAAAAAAAAAACCAGTTTGTACAAATAAGAATATAAGAGTTACTATTCTTTTATGCTCAGGTGAAATAATCACCTGAAATAAGGATGCTGCATAGTGCGTATTAATTTCTAGATTTTTATCTAATTTCTTTTTTTATTGTAAATGAATAACCATATTGAAAGCATATGAAGATTATTAATAGATTATATTATATAGGATTCTACACAAATCTAAATAGGTTTTTTCTGGATTTTGTGTCTTAAGAGGTATGTTCTCCTGTTTTAAATTTGTGTTGACCGTTGGAATGGAACGAGGGTGTTTATATATGAGTGTTAAGTTAGTTAGTACGCAAAAAATTGAATCCCAGCTATATTAATCGCTCATATAAGGAATATTTCAGAGGATTTTGAGAGTTACATGCAGTTTTATATATGCAAAGTAAACCTCAAATATCCAATATTTAAATTAAGAGCTTAGATTTTACTTCTGTACAGCAAAATTCTAATACCAAACAGTCTTCCCTTTCTTCCAGAAAAATTGTTTCAAATTATTCAAGAGTAGTTGGAATTGTTATCATTCTTTCAAAGGAACGCGCTATAGCTGATATTGCAATCCTAAATGGCTTCATCCATACAATGGAAGATTTTTTTTAATATTATTAATAAAAATTAATTTTTTAAACTTTATTCTTTTTTTTTTTTATATAACAAAGAGAACAAGGATACTTTTTTAAGTGGCTCCTTTTTATCATCCTTTATCTATCTGCTTGTATACTTGCAAACTATATAATTAAGATATTTATGTATATAATGAAAACTATTAAAGGAGGAGTGAATTCAAAGGAACGCCTTTATATCAAAATTTCAATTTATTTTAACAATGAAAGTTTTCATACCCTGCCGCGTCCCTCCCCCGATTCCCTTTCTATATACACAAAAATCACTAACACTATTATTTATTAAGCACACTGTAAATAAAAAGAAAAACATAAAAAAATTTAAGCTTTTCACATTTTGAAAGCTTTCCATGGAAACTAATCCTTGTTGTTATATTGGAATTTTTTTTTTTTCACCAGAAAGCTTGGAAATTTTTTTTTAAATGTATAGGTGTGTGTTATGTATATAATGAGAGATTTGTATATTCAAGCTTCATTTGTAAATTATATAAAT
Organism: Condylostylus longicornis; assembly: GCF_029603195.1. Classification (NCBI taxonomy): domain Eukaryota; kingdom Metazoa; phylum Arthropoda; class Insecta; order Diptera; family Dolichopodidae; genus Condylostylus; species Condylostylus longicornis. The sequence goes on from NW_026577982.1 coordinate 8,509,813, forward strand.
AAAGTATATATGGAAATTACAAGGACTTTTCTCTTGTCCTTTATAAACATGTATATAGATAGTCAAATAATGTATAAAATTTTAGAGGGAAAGAGAAAACAATTTATTTTTATTGTTGTTTGTGTTTGGTTGCTTACCAAAGAAGGATACATTTATCAGTCTGGCTCCTCCTTGTATAATTATATCTCCGCTTTTTTTAAATGATTTTTTCAACCATTTTTAGATGACAAAATAAAAATATTTTACGACAAAAGTTTAAAAAAAAAAAAAAAATCCAATGAACTCCATTTAATTTTAAAATTCTGTTTTTTTTTTCATAGTTTAGAGAAAGAAAAAGGAGTTGAAAAAAATTAAAGAGTAAGAAAAAAACTTTTTTACTATTTTATGACAGATAAAGGAAAAGGATGTTGCAGAGTAGTATGGAGCAATCAGAATGGTGGAAATATAAAGATTTAGAACAAAATTATTCCAACTTCATTTTTTATTCAAAGTTGACGTTTCTCCTTCCTTTAACATATGGTATGTATATGTTGTATATATGATGACAAAAGAATATTGCCATATTGATTTTTGATAAATTTAAAGTTGTAAAAAATTAGAAAAAATTGCTATCACACTTTAGTTTTGAAATAAATCTTTGTAGAATATGAGGGAAAGTGGAATAATTACAGGTAAAATCATTGAAATATACGGTTTCCGTAACGTCAAGCTCTGAGAAACCGGTGGGTAATAAGAGTAACGATGAATTCCCATAACAAATGAAAAATCTCATAACGGCCGCGGCGAGTTGTCGGACAAATAGATTATAATTTTCATTTGAACAATCATTTTTCGCCTTCTTCTTCGAAATCGTCGATCATTAGGTTCCTATATTCTGTTATTATTCAAAGTTCGCAATTACTCATATTTTGGTCAGAATGTACATTAATGCATTCTATTATTTTGAGGTATCTGTTAATTAAAACTTGTCTCTTCTAGTTCATAGACCTAAATATTAGCCAGGTCTTTGAGCAGTATTTTAGAATTGATTTGACAAGAGACAGCAATGTTCTAAATATAGCCGTTCTGGATATCCGGCAGTTACAGCTTACTGAATATTGCTCTTACACTCTTGGGCCAATTTTTCATATATTATCTTGCATTCGACCATCTATGTTAAGATGTTATAAATGAAGAAAGTAAATTTGGAAATATTTTTTTAAAAATTTCGGTATTTACTTCGTTTAATGTCTGAATGAATTAATAAGGTTTTAATATATTGCTTATAAGAAACGTATATAAGATACTACGGCAAAATAGGTTGCTCCGAAAATATTTATGCTTTATTGAAAAAATGAATAGTCATCAAAAATATAGAAAAGAAGATGAACAAAAATAAAATAAAAATTTTTTGTTCAAATTTTAAAAGGCAAAATTATTAAGACGGTGCTACACCATCATAAAATGGACTTGTCATTTACATTTTTGAATTCATGTTTGTAAATGATTTTCATATTTCATTTTGACTACAAAAATATTTTCAAAAGGGTATCAAAGGGTCACAAATATCATAATTTTTTGCCATTTTTACCAGGTTAATTTAGAATTTTGGAAGGAAAAGCGGTATGTGCCAAATATTGGATGCTAGCAAATTATTTATGTAATATATATAAGTTTCTTATGTAAATATTTATGTAAATTAAAGTTTAGACTAGTAAAATAAAGTTAAAGTTAGTTTGGAAATGAAACTTGATCAACTGTTTGTTTCGTACGGTTACTGATCAACTCCAATTAGTGTTTAATATATTGAACGAGTTGAAAAGGTTTTTGAACTTAGTATATAAGGAATCTATTACAAAATATTTAGCAAATATGTTAGCAGTAGAATTTCTAGCTGGTGAAGTTTTAGGTTTTCAGTTTTGCTAATGCCGTTCCTTTGCGATAGTCTGTTTTATACTAAGTTGAATATACCATTTGCCCGCTTCTAAACATCATAATAATGTCACATAAGTAGCTCCTAATGCCACTAATGTTGCAGCGTCTTAAAAATATTTTTTTTCAAATTTGATATAAAAACAATCTTTTTTTGTTAAATTGTTTTTTTTTTTCTAAAGAAGTACAGGTAAAAGACTTAGTTTACCTTTGTTTAACGCATAACAACAGCACAATACCGTATTCAAGCTGCACATAAAGATCTTCATTGTTAATTCAAACCTAAAACTAAATTTGAAATGAATGAATAAAATTTTTTTGTGCTTTGCGTGTCTTTGAAATAAAAAAAAAAATCTTGTTATTTTTTCTTAAAATTTAAAGAAAAAATATTTGAAAATTAAAAATACCTGCTAAAAAATTTTGTTAACCTGTTAAAAACTGACAATTTATCGATGAAAAATCATAATAACCCTTTCAATTTATTAATAAAAGAAGAAACAGAACAAAAAAATTGACAATCTGATGCGTAATTTATGAGTTTTAGGAATTACTACATGGTGAAACATAAGAGCATACCTACACAAACAACATGACAATTTATGTTGACAATTAATAGTGGCGCGCAGGTGTTTGTTTTCGAAATTAGAAAATAAAAAAATCACTACAATGCATTTTATTAATATAATTTTGTTTCTAATTTATAAAAAAATTCTGATCACTTGGTTTAAAGTAAACAAAAATTAATGAAGCATGAATTTTTAATAATTTATAAATAAATAAATAAATTATGATTTTGTAATTTGTAGCAATCGGCATTTTCTTTTTCTAAGACGCACACAATAAACGCACAAAACTCGATATAACTTTTAGCCCACACACGATAACACTAGAAATTTTTTTATAGTTTTTGATATTATTAGATTTAAATTTGTAGCATTTTTTAAGATTGAAAATATATTCATTAAAACAAAAATAATAGATTACGATATTAAGTAAATTTCTCGATTTTTTTTCATTTTGATTTAAGTATGACAATATACGTTTCTATGACGTAAGATAATTTTAATTGTGAATTGAATTTTTGTGTCGCTGACTTCAAATGTGCTGATTAAATATGAAATTTCGGCACATAAGTTTTGATAAATTACAAAGTTTTGTGGTGTTTGTGGAAATATACAGCTCTGCATCTTTACATTAAAGAAGTAGTCCTGCTTTCAAACATAAGCACGATTTTTAAACATAAGCCCTGCTTTTCAACTATACAAAGCTTATATAGCAATTGAAAATAAGCTGACTAAAAATTTATTGTACTATAAATTTAATTACTAAATTAAATTAATTCATTTCAAAGAAGGATTAAATTAGTGGATCTGTTTGTTTATGTAAATTCGTATATCTTTTTTAAAAATTTGTGATTTGTCATATTAAAAACGTTTGTATACGAAAAAAATTTGAGTTTAATTTTAAGAAAAACTAGAAGAGATGAGAAACTATCAACAAACCAGTAGCCATCTTTGATTCAAATGGGTAATTACAGAAAACTTATACTGAAGTTTTATTAATTTTTGAAAACTTTTCCAATCATTTATTTTGCTTATTATAGAAATTAAATTAATAGAAAAAGTCTCGCCCATTCAATTTGTACAGATTCATAATATTTCAACATAATATGGTTGTTAAACTGACAACTACGTTATGTACAATTATGTATATGAACAAATAGTCAAACAATGCCGGGAAAGTAAAAAAACCTAACAGGTATGTTTTAAAACTATTTAATTTTTTTGAATGCATTAATAATGTTGAACCTAAAATTCATTGTTAATGTTAATCATGTTAAGAAATACCATAAAACTTGATATTCCGATATTTAAAAAATTTTGTTTTAAAGAAAACAATTTCTTTCTACTAAGTATGTTAACTTGTTAAAAAACATGATTCGCCCACTTGACGTTTTTATCATTTTTTTGATAAAAATACAAAGCGACAAAACATAATTTATGACGTTTCTGATACAGTAACAATAGAAAATCCACAAGCAAAATTCAAATTCCGAAAATGTTGAAAAAAAATATTGGAAAAAAAATAGTTAACATGTACATAATTTAAAGATGATATTTGGAATTTAACATCACAATTTAAAATCTCTTGACGTATCTCATTGATTCTTACAACAAATGAAGGCAATAAAATGTTAATATAGTTTTTTTTTAGTAGTCTCAAGTATTTTAATAATTTTATGGTAAATATTTCGTATTGTTGGAATATTTTTGAAAAGGTTATGTCGAAATTTCAAGTAAAATTAACACAATTGTCATTGTCATTTAGCAAATATTAAAATGTCGGGTGAATTAAACACAATAATCGATAGAAATAATTATTGCAGGACTAATATTTTAATAGTGCTCTTTCATTTCCCACAATTCTACTTTTGACACCGAACGGGCGATTCTCTTCAGTTCTCAGTTAGTTGACTATGCAGAGGCTTACGTTCGGACAGCAGTTTCAAAAATGAAAAAAAAATTACGCTAAGGAAGGAAGAGATTCAGTAAGCAATTAATTTCCGGTTTTTGATCAATCGATGGAATAACGAGGTAATGCGAATTTAAAGTTCAAAAAGTTTTTTATACAATAATTTTTTTGGGTATACGTAAACTTTTTTGTTTGTATTAATCATTAAGCATCATTTGAACTTTGAGAAACCATATTTAATGGGGAATTGATAATTTTCCCCGGGTGAAATATACGAAGAAAAAGAATTGAAATACAAAATCATCCTATAAAATTTTAGCATACAGAAAAAAGGTCTGAGAATTTCTGAACACAATGTTGAAATGTGCGAGAACACAATCGTCAATGATTCATTTTTTATAAGGGACAAAAAAAAAAACCAAACAAAACTCGAATTTCATAAGTAATCTAATATCTCTCATCTTCAATCCGTTATGTTATAGGTCTATAAGAGGTAACAAAGGTAACATAAGAATAAAAAGTGATTTTTTTTTAAATTCTGTTTTACCTGCGTTAATCATTGTTTCGGTATCCCTTTTCTTGATCATGAAAAGAAATTCCAAGAAAAATTTTTTTTTTGTATAACAGTAACAGTATAATTTATTTATAACAATTTGGAAACTATATTTTAAAACATCTTAAATTTAGGCATAAAAATTTAAGGAGAATTTGTAAGAATAACATGCGTCTACCTAAATAAATCTGTGTATTACCTTAAATTTGCTTCTCTTTTCTTATGATAACTTGGTAAAAATTTAGGCTCGCCCACTTGATTTCAATTTAGGTATGAGGTTTCATGTTTTATGAGTTACAAGGTTTTTTCGGATCCTATAATTATTTTATATTTACTAAAGGAGCCTAAGGCATTTTTCATAGTACTATTTTTTGTTAACTTAATTTCAAAATTATTGTTTAATTTTTTTTTGTTCGGTGCAGTTAAAAAATACATACAAATACATATGTGCTTACGCACAGGTAATAAATAAGAATGCATTTTGTTTAATTTTGTTTTATTGTAGAGTTTATGTACGTAGTGTATTCACCAGCATCACTTTTGAAAATGAGATCTTGTTATTTGGGTTGCCTGATGCTTTTAATTTGTTAACAGATGACGTGCATGACAAAACAAATGAATGATGTTATGATACAAAGAACGAATCAAGGAAGAAAAGTTAAAACAAAATTTTTCTTAGACTGGTTTTGAATCAGTTATCTACTGTTTTTTAATCGGATGTTATCATTATTTTCTATTTAAGTGCATAAAACTCGTCAAAACAGAATGTTATTGCACATGACCTGCAAGTGTTGTGGTAGTTGTGTGCGGTATGGTCAAATATTATGTACTTATAATTATAATTACTATTGAAAGCAAGATAGGAGCAAGTCAAGGAAGAGCACGTCGCAACAGAGGAGTCAAAGTGTCCTTCGAATTCATTTCAAAATAAATTTTCGGAAAATCGTTATAATTTTAGCCGATTTTGTTTTAATTGACTTTAGATAAGATAAAATTTTTTAGAAAATTTCTTGAATGATAACTTCTTCTTAAAATGTATCAAGACGGCAACCTTTCTTTTCTCATATAACCTTAATATTTAGATTTGAAAAAAAAAAGAGATCTTTCAACTGGTACTTAAGCCAAAAAAAAATTTTTTTTAATATTTACCAAATTCTTTGAGAACTATTCTGAAAGAAGAATCTATTTTTGAATTTGTGCAGCCAGCATGATGCTAAAGCATTCATAGTAAATACAAAATGATCTTTGATAATGCAACCATAATATGTATTTTGGGACAGGTGAAAATCCACATATGTTACCTTTATTGTTAATTTTTTAGGTGTTAAGAACATTGTGCCTTATGAGTTGAATTTTTTTTCCTAAAAATAGTTTTATTTTATTTTAAAATTTTTTTGTTATAAGATTCTGTTTTCCTATTCGAATGATCTAGATAATTACGCCTGAATGACCATAACCCTTTTAATTTTATGCATTAATCTTAATTTTAATTGTTATTTTTAACTGACCACCCAATTGGATATTGTAATTAAATATATAAAATCCATAGATTAAAAAGATAATACCGAAGTTGTTAAGAATAAAATTGCTGGTTATACCCCCAATTCTATACAATTACGATCTGACCGTGATCATTTGATATATGTAGTCAGATCATTCAATGTTAAAATTAATGTTACACCCAAAATTTACATTTTACTGTGTTATATAATTAAAGAATCAATTACATGAAAGATCAATTATAATGTACTCTTGGTGTTTAGAATTTGAAATTATTTTATAATCTTGCTATCATTCTGATTACCTGTTCGATCAAAGATTAATAATTTAGGGGAGAGTTTTTGAATTTTTTCTTTGATTTTTCCCAAATTTTTTTGATTTCCTATATTCTTGGGTGCATAAAGAAAATGTAAATTAAAAGATCTTTGTTAGCCACACCCTAATATCGATTAATTATAGAAAAATATTATTTATTGATTAGAGGTAGTTATTGGAATTAATTATCAATATTTTATGAACAGGTGAACAAAATTTAATAGAAAGACAATTCTAATTGTTATTCTCCTTTTTTTTTTTTTGAAAATTATTTTCGAAAACTTACCAAAAATAACTAGTATTAGAATGCAACCATATATAAAGTGTATGTGTATCTAGATAACGTACCTGAGGCGATCATTAAGTAAAAACATAAGAAACCGAAATACAGGTAAATCAAAGGTGGTGTATAAAGAAATGTACGTGATTTTATTGTTAAAAAAGATAATTGGAATTTTTTGTTATAGACCTTTACCTTTTCTGTGCATTCTGCGTTTGTATCTGTAATTACTTATTTTACGATTTTCTATATTTTGTTCAAGGTACTCATTAGCTACCCATTGAAAGTTAACCAATTCTTTTTGTATATATTATTGAACAGGTAAAATCGTGTTAACAATGTAAAAGAGAAACAGGTAAAAATATAAAAGAAATGATTCTTTTTGTTATTTTTTTGGTTCTTTTAAATTCTTTTTGAGTTTTAAGTTCAAAATTTTGATTACGATTTTTTGAAAATAATAGAATATTTTAGTATGTATTATAAATTTCAATTTCCGCACTAATTTTGTAAAATTATATTTTATTTACTTTCCATTGATCATGTCAGAACTGCTGTGAAATAATGAATGTTATATAATTTGCATATCATAAGGCGTTTTCTTAAATAAATATTGGTATAAAGGAAGAAAAATTTAAAAAAGTGCAATAGAGAATTGGAACCTATAATTTTCAGATTTTTTTCAATTATTAATTAAGGTATATTTACTTTGCAAATTGAGAGAAATCGCGGCAATACGTTTCCGATTTACATAAATAAACCAAAACCAACTCTTAAATGAACGTGGTTCATTAACATAATGGCAGTACATAAATTGAAAAGGTTATAAAAACCCATTTTGAGCTGCAAAACACCGAAATTTCTAAACAGTACTGCTCTTACTTCAAATTGTAAATTTTCGCAAATCATGACAGACTTAAATCTAATGGTTGATTTTTATTCTCTTTTTGCTAAATTTAATGGTTGTAAGCTTTTTTCGCCCATGTAAAATTATTGGACCTATAAGAACTTGCTTCTATTAAATAATTTTCAAATGTTTTATCTCACGGTTGCGTAATCAACTACTTTCATTTATATTATCATTTATACGTTCTTTTCTTAAATAAGTCAAATTTTAATGAATAGTAAAATAGAAATTCTTCACTTTTCTTCATTTCTGATATCCGCATAAAAAATAATTTTGAATACAGATAAACTAATAACCCTTTTTTTAAAATCAAAAAATCTCATAATTCATAATTTTGATGTTGTTCAATGCTTTTAATTTTCTATTTTAAATTTTTCTAAAATTTTATGTTCACCTATTCGAATATGTAACTGAATATCTCATAAATTGTCAATTTTAATTAATTGCATAACATCTTTAATACCATGAAAATATGAAAAATTTTAAGAGCATAACAAGCAATAAAAGGAAATTGTAATTATTAAAGAATTTGTTCTCATAAATTTAAAAGGATCCTTTTATTGCTTCTCATATGATCTTAAAATTTATACGTGCTTATTTTTTATGATGGCCTGGTTAAAAAGTAGGCTCGCCCACTTGATTTGATTATCTTAAAATGATTTATGAATTAATTTGTTAATTTGTAATGCCCGGTTTTAATGATAGTGTGAATTATATAAGTGGTCAATTTCATTCTTAAAAGAAATTATTGAGGGAATAAGAAGGAAGGCATATATAATTTAATTAATCAAATATCAGATTTTTATGACTATGATTCGCTGATCTTTAACAAGCACCACCTTCTACTCCTACTATTATACATATAATAACATCCATTTTTATTGTTATATAAAAAGCATGAGTTGCTCTTTCTTTTTCATATTAAAATTGGGAATTGGGAATGCATTCAGGAAAGTGAAATTTTTGTAAATGAAATATTTATAATTTCTTCATTTAAAAAATGGAAATTTTTAGTTCTACCCCCACTTTTTTTTTTGCAATTTTTTAGAAGAATTAGATTATATTCTATGCATTCAATTTAGAAAAGCAAAAATATTTGTATTTTGTTTTTTAATTTTAGAGCTTATAATTTAATTTGAATAATCGTCAATTTTGTAAGATAATTGCTTATATTTCATAAAACTTCCTAAGATTCGCAAGAGAATCTTTCATTTTGTTCCGGAAAGGTAAGATTGTACGCAAATTATATGAAATTTTTAGAAAACACTAAAAGTTTCGGCTTCTAAATAATTACTTTGTGCTGTAAACAACGTCATTTATGCTTTGCTAATATTAGTGTAGCTCACGCCATCTAAAACCTTTCACTATTGAGAATATCTGGTAGTCCGAACCAAATGTGTCACCATTGAACCCTTCTTTTTAAAATCATGTTGACATTAACTTGACAATAAATTCTTTGGAATATGACGATAAATTGTCACAATATTTTCACTGTTCTTTTTAAAAATTCCCTCCCTTTTATTAAAGACAAATTAAATAAAATTAAAAAGAAATAAAATCATGCCAGGAGGTCCGTTTGCTCCTATATGAGAACCGGATGGTGTTCAAAATTAATGAAGCTCAACTTCGATAAAAGAAAAAGAATGCAAAAAATCACAGAAAAATTCGATACCGCGTTATTACCATCTGAAACTTGATTTCGCGTGTGACATCGCCGGAAACATATAAAAAAAGTAAATAAAATAGCTAAAGATTATTAGATTTTTAACAAAGTAAAATTAATATTTAAATTAATATTTACTCAACAATAAACACACACATGCCTGATTCTATTAATTATCAAACTTTTAATAAAATTACTATTTTACTCGATAACACTTATAGTTTAAAATGTTTGCGCCACAAAACCAGTTGTTCACTAATAATATTCATATTTTACGCGTGTCAAATAAATTATTGGCGATTTATGATAATATTTTGTTTAGCTTCGTTGTCTTACTCTGTCAACTAACTCAACATTTCGACTTTTCGTACTTGCAATATATTTTTGCTTATGAAATTAGGACAATGTTCCCGAATTCCATAGCTTTTATGATAAAACTTCCAACATATTTAAAATTCAAAGAATTTATTTAATCAAGCTTGCCAAATCTTGTTTCTGAAACTTTTATATTAAAAATAAGCAATTCGATTAAAATACTGATTTAAGTTTCATTGATAGTTACAAACCAATGGTTTGCGAAATTGGGACATAGTTCTCATGTATTAGTACAAAAATCTTTTCTAAAACGGTAATTGTGTAGCTCATATTTCTCTCAAAATTAAATGAGACAACATGTTCAAATAATAATTTTGTAATCTTAGAGTAAAGAAATTGTGAATCTCATCTGGAAACCCTCTGAATTCTTTAGTAATAATTATAGTAATAAAAATTCTAATAATAAAATAAATTCTAATAATAAAATTTCCATAATTAATTAATTTACCGCTATCTTTATCTTGTGCCCACAAAGCCTATTTGGTTTATTATAAAAATCGTTCCACTTTTTCATACATTCCGTTTATAACATCATTTTCATTACGGTTTTGAAGCAAGTTCGACTCAAAAAAGTTTATATTATAGATAAATTGTGTTTGCTCTGCAAATATTGAATTTGCAATTTAAGTATTTTTTAAAAATTTTCTATGTTTATTTAAATTTTATATTAAAAATTTGGCGGTCGATATTTCTTAGTATTTCTTTAGAACTACTAGGGCATAAAAAGTTATTTTACTACTAAATTGAAGGATATTTGACAAAAAAAACAAGAGATGCTCTTCATATCACAGGTACTTAGCCATAGGAACACAATATTATTATTATATGAAGCCTGCACAACTACAAAAAAAAAAATAATATAAGTAGTGTTTCAATAAGGATTCTTGTAAAATGAATTTCACATTTTTCTTAGACATATTATTAAGTAAATAATTTGTTAACAATCGCTGGGGCTCTTACAAATTATTTGTGGTTGTAATGATTTAAAATTCATGCGGAACAGTAAATTTAAGTGAAAGTTTGAATTGAATTTGATTTTTTAATGAAATAATCAACTTGAATTTAGAATTTAATGAAATAATCAATCTGAAACTCTCTATATCCTATAGTTGTCATTCAAATTATTTAATTTTCTACTTTTTCTGTTGAATTTTGCATATCACAAAATTAAGTCAAAATATGAAAATATTTGTAAATTCAAGCAACCTTTTTTTTTTATTGAGAAAATGTTTCAATAAATTCGATTTAACAGAAGAAAAATTAGATATTTTAATTTTATCTTTCAAAGAAGGAACTATCCATCACTTGTATTGATTTAAAATCAACTTATTTGGAAGCGAGAAAAGCGATTTTTTTTCAATATGCTAAAAGGTTATAAAATATTTTGGTTCTCCTACTTTTTACTAGTTTTCTGTACTGCAAGCTTTTGTAAGTATAGTAATAGAGATTATTACCAGCTTTGTATAAAAATTATAACAAAATAAAAATATCTTATAGAATTTTATTTTCTTTTATAGCTCAAAGAATAACAGGAAAAACTTTCTCACCTAAGCCAACACCAGCACCACAAGTTATAAATGTTATAGTAAATCCAGGAGCGTCACCAACAACAGTAGCACCAACAGTAGCACCAACAGTATCACCAACTTCACCACCAGCTCCCACAACAGTAGCACCGACTCCGACAACTCCAACACCATCACCAGGACCTCCTTTAACAACATTGCCATGTGGCGGACCTGACACGACAACTCCAACTGGTGCCGGTTAGGTGTATATTCGCGAGTTTCGACTAGTGTAGTATTAGATTATATTAGAATTATTTAATGCTGAAATATTGATTTGTGAAATAAATTTTTGTTGCTCAACGAAATCTGTGTAGGAAATGTAAGTAATATTATTAAATTAATTGATAAAGGAAAGAATTTAATTAGAGGTTATTTTATTCGAAAACTATTTCAATGTTACAATATTTATGGCAGTTTAGTTCTTGAATTCAAAAAAAAAAAACAGAAGCATCTACAATTATTTTGTCAATTAATTTTTTTCAATTCAAAACATGGATGCAAAATAACTTTAAAATTTTCTAAATAATAGTCAACAATATTATCATACTCTTAAATATATTTAAGTCAAATTATAATCCTATAACTAATTAAAATCATCAAATTATTATTTTTCTAAAAATAATTATGGTTAAATGTTGTTTATCTTATCTAAACACGCACTATAAAACCATCTAAAATTTCACACTTAAAATTTTACATATATGCATTATTTATTTATTTATTTTTTTTTTTTTGAAAACTTTATGACTTCTAGCCAAACTAATCAACAAACAATAATTATGAAAAATAATTATAAATAAAATTTAAATAAAATTTTTATAGTTTTCTACTTTATGTTTTATAAAACCTAAATTGAAAATATCAAATGTCAATATTGACAAACAATAAAAATTATAAGCTATTATTGTGAATGCTGGTGTGGGTACTCACCGTGTGATAGCGTTACTAACTGTGTATGTACATAATCAAATATATACATAGATACACAATATGTGTAACCAAGGTTTATTCACAGATTTTAAATCTACATTTTACAAATAAAAAAAAATCTAATACACATTTATCACCTATCAAATATTTTAATTCTGATAAGCGCATAAAAAAAAATTATTTCAGCAAATCATTGAACATGCACTATAATGTTATGTTAATTCCCTCAACTATATGCATTTTTAAATATATCTACACACGTACATATATACATAATATGTATAGGTACGTATTTAAATTACAATTATTTATCGTTCTTTTATAAATTATAATGAATAAATGCATTTTGTTAGCTTATGACTTTTTAATACTTTCATCATTGTATACGAATATTTCATATCCACCTAATTTATTATTTAATAAATGGAAAATAAAATTTAATTAAAATTCATATTTAAATAATATAATTGTGAATGACGTATTTAATATTGTATTAATTTAATATAGTGTTGGGAAATGAGCAGAAATTTGTTTTAAAATTTTGAGTATACGCACAAGTACATGTATTTATATATTTATGTCAAAAAAAAATATGACGTAAAAGGTTTATACAGAACAGGAGTTGGAAAAATTATTTATGAATATTTGCATATTTCCGTAGACGTTATATGTATATATACCTTGATAATCTGCATTATAGCTATAATTGACATTTAAATTTACATTTAATTTGACATTTAATTTGACATTTAATTTTACAAGTTATAGTTTTAATTCCTTTAGTATATATAGTATTTTCTAATACTAATAGTTATGTATACTTGATTTATAATGAAAATGTTGTACAAAAAGTATATCTATAATAAGTAAAACCGTTCATAACACCTTTCATTCTCTCCAATATAATTTTAGTCATTATTTCTTTTGTTAAATTTTCATTTAAATTTTTTTAATATTAAATGCTAGAATGAGTAAATACATAAAAATATTATATTATTATTATTATTATTATTATTATTAAATAATAATTATTATATAAATTTAAGAGCAATAAAATGAAAAAAATTCAACTTATATAAAAAATATTAAAATTTATTAAAATAAATGATTTATTCAAACAATAAAATTTTCGTTCACAATAATAAACGGAGGGACGGTGTTAATGATATTGATGATGATAATAATGAATTGTTGCAGCAATTGCAACAATTGCAAAATAATATTTTTAATATTTCATTTGATTACGCTATACATTAATTCGATTGGATTGGTATGGATGTTTTTTTTTTTTTGAGTAAAGTGCAAAAGGATTTAAAAACCGCAAAAATACAAGTGTTTTATTGTTTGATATGAAATTATTTATTTCTTTCGTTCTTTATTATTTTTTTTATTTTTTTTGTTTGAATTAAAAAATTTTTATTGTTATTTAAATCTGAATTGTGAATTTACTCATAATTTCGTAACATAAAAAACAAACAATTATTGGTACACTCAAGAAAAATTTTAAATCAGAAATTGAACTATGCAAAGTGTTATACTTTCTAACTCAATTAAGATTTGTGAGAAATCGATATAATTTCCAAAAATCTATATATAGTAAAAGAATATTTCAGACTCATTGGAATTGTCCATTTATTATGGTTTCTTAATTTCCAAAAATTTTTTTGAGTATAACATTATTTTAATTATTGTTATTTCTCTTGTTCTCTCTTTTGCATATTATTAAGAACTCACTCTTATTCAATAATTCATTAAATACTGATTTAATATCAGATTCAGATATGAAAGATTTTAAATGTTAAATAAATATAATAAAATATAAATAAAAAATAAATAAATAAATAAAAAGAGAATCACAGTTTATTATCATTAATTTCCAATATTTAAACAATATATTTTTAATTATTTTAAAAAAAAAAATGACGTATTTTATTTTATTTAATTTTTATATAAATTTAAAATTCGATTAAGTAAAAATGGAAGATGAGTTTTAATGGCTAATTTCGTTCAACAATAGTTAAATATGAGGAGCTCCAATTTCTGTTACTTATTTATTTGCAATTGCGTAATATATTTAAATATAATTGCTCAGAAGATTTGGGTATTAGAATCGTTCTAAGGAGTAAGGAGATCTGGGCAAATCTGAACCTCTCTGGCGAAGAATTTTAAATGTTTTATACAATATAAAATATTGCGGATATTTGGTAATTATTTTTATATTAATTATTTTTTTGTGTTGAATATTAAACTATACAAAATTAGATGCAACTTTCAACTCACACGACTGGAGTTTGATAATCAAATTCTACGAATGAATATCCGGCATTATAATCTTTGCACTACAGACCAGAATATCTCCAAAATGGTTAAATGTAAGTTTATTTTTAAAATGTTTTAATTTAAAGGGATTCAGTTCTCGTGAAGCTAGATTCCATAATTTATTTCTCAGCCGGATCATATTCAATAGCCGTATTATTTCAATTTAGAAATCAATGATATTTATTTCAATTCTAAGGGTATACAAAAATATTATCAAATTGATTTCAACAATTTAATATTATAATTTTTTTTCCAGGTCCGGATCAAATTCTCTTTGTACATATATAATAATATCATCTTATTTAATAAGGATATTTGTTAAGATTTAATACGTTTTCTTCTTTTTTTCTCATATTATTCTTAATAACTCTATTATGTACTGGTCATTTAATATCTTTTCCGGTGCAGGGAATAGCCAAATAAGAAAAGAAACAAACCATTATAATAATAACAATAATAATAATAAAAGATCATCCGGACTTAACAAAATGATGTGATAAAGAAAAGCAACAATATAGAAATAAGGAAAAAAATAAAGGAATAGAATGAAAATAGAAATGAATGTCGGAAGTAATCAAAATAAATGTCAACGAATTATCTCTTTGGCACAAAACACAGCAGAAAAAAAAACCTAAAAGATTCCATAGATGATGATTACACTATAAGGACAATTCCGTTATATATTATTCCTGTCATTGTTTATTGTTTGGTCCTTTTGCGAAATTTGTGCAACAAAAAAAAAAGGCTAAGAAATAGAAAAAAAGAAAGTTATTATCTCATCAAAAACCGAAATGAGGAGGATGAGGAAATTGCGTAAATAAGCGAACTAAAAAAAATTAGAGTAATAAATAAAAACAAAAGGATAAGGTGATATTCTTTGGTTAATTTCATGTCAAAGGATAATACAAGATGGATCAAAAGGCAATATATATTAATATTGTGTAGTGTGACACACATTTAACTTCGTTTACCATCCTTGTATTTTACTCAAATCAAAAAAAGGTAAAGTAATTTTAGAATTACAAAGAAATTTTATGAACATTTATTTTTCTATTTTAAGAAAATTGTAGTGAAAATTGTAGCAAATGTTTTGTTTAGTTTGTAACACTAAAATTTGTAGTAATTAAAGTCTTCTGTTAATCAAACTTTCAATGTTGTAGTTCGAATAGTTCCCGAAATAAAATGAAATTGTTCCTGAAGTTGCATGTCATAAGAATTCAAACAATCATGACATTTTCTCTGCCAAATAATGGATTACGTTACATTCCTCTTAAATTACAATACTCTTGATTCAGCATCTTTGCTTGAATAAAGTTTTGTATACTGAATGATTTTTCTATGAAAATTACATATTGCAGCGTTGACTATTCGAACGACTGTCCCCAACTTTTTGATAAATTAAAGTTGTTAAATTTAAACAATTATAAACAATTATAGATTAAAGATGAATTTAAGTGTGAGCAATCGTTTAGACTGACGGACAGATATTGTTAATTCTATTCTGTGACACTAAGTATGAATTTAATTAACATTTCTATTTCTTACACTTAGACAATTAGATCTCAATATTACAAGGCCCAAATTTTGCTTACATACTATTAATTAGGTGACTCCGTTCATTGCTATTCAATTCATTGAAAATTTTCAATTCAAAACATCAATTTTGTACTTAATAATTTGAATATGTGCTTAAATGTTTCACAAATTTTCTATTGTACACAAATATTATGTACATGCAAATTTATGTACATGTAAATTGTATAAGCAAAAATATAAATGCCTGAATGAAATCATAACAAAACACAACTGTAGCCTAATCTTTATAATATCAAACCAGATATGAAATTAAACCAAAACCAATTGAACACGTAAACTATATGCATCATAAATAAAGCTATTAAAAGGATATTTAAAACTAAAATTTATTACTTTTAATGCTAAAACATTGCTATTCCCCATATAGATAGAGATAGACAACATAATCATTCTGGTCGCTGAAAATATCGAAATTTTCTGCATTGTTTTTAAATTATCCTGATTTTTTGCTTTTTTTGTAATTTTATTCTCTATACAGTTAATATTTTTGATTTTAAAAATTTTTAAACAATTTTTTTTTTTGTATTTTGATTTTTTATTATTATCCTTTTTAAAAGTTGGCTTAATTTAATTGTGTGTGTATGTAAAATAAGTTGGAAAATATAGTTGAAGAAGATTTCGAATGTATATGTAGAATATTAATGGGGCAGAAGTTATTTAAAACAAAAATTTTGGTATTGGGCATACAAAAATTGGGCATCACAAGTTAAAAAGTACTATTGGTTACAATGAAAATGAAAAGGATGAAAGGAAAATAAAAAAAATATTCAAATCGATTTGGAATTAAAACGATTGTTAAATGGTTTTTATAAAATTTATTTGAACGATAATACAAAAATCCCATTGAAAATCACAATTTATCTCTTTTGGTCCTGCGATTTTAATGGGAAAAATTTCGTTTTTTGTCTTAGTTTTGTTGATTATTGCATTCCATTGAATATTGATTGTAAAAAAAAATTATGGTATTGGATTGTTTTAAATCTGATATCAATGAAAAGAGTAGAAAGAGAAAATATTTTATTAGTAGGATTTAAATGAAAAATCAAAAAAAAAAATATTTTTATACAAAATTTTAAGCGTTTCCAATATTTTAAGCTAATGAAGATAAAAAAATATAAAAATATAAATTTTATATATAGGCTTCCCCATATGGTAATTAAGAAGGAGAAAGCTTATGAGCCTAAGAATTGTCTAAGAGTAAATTCATTTGACGATTTTACTGTACCTATTTTTAGTGTTCCAAAAATTTGCACTAAATTCATCTATTCAATGAGATCTCAATTTGTTTAAACTTATTAAATTGTTTGTAATTGTCAGAATAAAAGAATCGTCTTGGATGGTACATAGCCTTAAAGATAAGTCTTTTGTTCCTTAATGAAGATTTTTTTTTTTCATTTAAGATAATGGAAAACTGAAAATTTTAAATGTTATGTTATAGCTTACCTTAAATTATTCAATTTCCAATGAAATCAATATGCGAAGCATTAAATTGTTGCCTAGATTTATGCAAAATTTTAGTAAATTATTGTGACCTACATATATGCAATGTACTTCAAATTTTGTATTCAAATTTACGTGTTGGTCTAACCATTTAGTCTTCTAAAATGCATGCTTTTTAATACAAAATGAGAATATGATGAAACGATTTAAGTCCCTCCATATGCTTATATTTATGAATCGGGTAGAATTTTAATAAAATTTCAATTAAAATAATAAATCAAGTGTAAACAAATTCTAATCTAAAATTTTTAATAAAATTGAAAAATAATCATAAAATTTTGTGACTCTATTAAACCTAAAATATTAATTTTTGTAAAAATCATCTATGCCTTGTAAAAATAACAGCGAATTTTCGCCCTTTAATTTGAAAATTATATATACATGCACAATAATTACTAACATTTTTGATGGTAGGAAGGAAATCACTGAGAATCAAATTTGTTCAATTAAATTCAGCGATTCAATTAAATGACGGTGATTTTTAAAACTAATTAAATGTCAGCATTTATGTCACTTACAATTTCTATCAACAACAATCATTCTGTCATTTAGAATGACCAAAGTATTCTCATTCAATTTATTTTTCCTATATGTAAAGTTTACAGTATATTTTAAGCTATCATACGAGTAGTACCAGATTGTATTCTCTCTGTTCTATATCCATTATCTGTTATATATGTGTATATAACATTTAGCGTATAATATTAAGTGTAATCCTAACCATAATTTTTGTTACAATTATAAAATTTTGTATATATGTGTTTTAATTTATCCCTAGGGACTTATTTTTGGTGTTATAATTTACTTGTATATAAGTCATGTATAATAAATGATATGCGTATTATATAAAGTATTGTAGTGAATCGCTGATTACAGAATTTTGGAATGGTTATGGGCAGACACTTAATAATTGAGGGGATCATCAACAGCAAAGTTGTATTTTAATTTTATTTTTTTTTTTATTTTTAATCGCTTTTGGGTATTTATAATTATTTATTTACATTTTTTGGTTGTTAAACATATACATATAAAAATATTGTATAACAGTTTATAACATTAACCTTTTAGTTTAGCGCTAATATGTCATTAATTATGACACATTTATATTATGTGATTTTTGATGGGCTTTAAAATTTCTAAAATAACACTCTAATTAATTTTAATATCAAAAAATAAAATAATCTCATTAAAAATTTTTATTATTTTGCTTATACACGGTACATAAATTAATTTTTATTAGATTTTTATTAAAAATGCTGCGTTTTTGTGGTGTGATTCCTTACAAAAAATCTCAATTTGATTTTAAAAATCATAACATTATTTTGGAAAGCAAAAACAAAGCGAGCAAAAAGAAAGCAAGTTTTTAGATTTTGTAAAATTTTTTTTTCTGTACTTATAATTCAACTATTGTTTTGGTAAGAAACCTTTAAAATTTAATAAAGTAAAAAATTGCTTACCCTGAATTAGGTATATGAGAAAAATATGTAATTGGAAATTATTTTAATAAAAACCTCGGGTTACTCTGTATCTTACACGCTATAGAAGCTGATTGATTCTTTATAACTGCGAGACCGTATATTGTAAGGTCTTTAATAAAAGTAAATTAATTTATGATCTGTGTGTATTAAAAAACGTGTGGTCAGGATTATTCTTGCCTTAATTTGCTATAAAAACTGAATGGTATTAATTGAATTTCCCCACGGTAAATAATATCAAACACCCGAATTATGTTCTCTTTGAGCGAATATTGAAGTTGACAGCTATATAGTGTTGCGTTGTAGGCTTATATTTGCACTACTTCACTGAAATGACACATACATTTTCATTACAATTGGTTGCACCTCATTTTGGCGCTATCATGTCAAAATTATGTATAATGTCAAACTAATATGTCAAAACTAAATGTTGTGTTTAAAATATGGTATTTGTTTTTTACTTAAGTATGACGTTTTCCATTAAAAAAGTGACAATTATGTAAATTAGTTTAGCGATTCAATGCCACAAATTTTGGCAACTCGACAGATATGTGTTTAATTTATTGTGGGTGTCAATCTATTCATTCTGTATATAAATAAGATGTTTGACAGGTATGTATGGTTTGATTTTCACAAACCGCAATGAAGGAGATTGTTTTGTTTATGTAAGTCTTTTAAAAGCTCTTTGTTTATTAAAATGCTGTTCTTACTCCTGGATTGCCCTTTAAGCTTTTATTGAATTAACATAAAAATTCTCATTGAAATTCATTTTATTTTTTCAATTTAATTTCAAAATGGTCTTTCATTTGTATGTAGAAAATTAAAATTACAAGTAAAATTTATTAACTTTAGAAGCCGAATAAAGGACCATTCATCCCCTAATATAAAATTCATAAAACTCGCCAAAAAAAATGTAAATACATAAATGAAATACACAAAAAGTAAAAGGACATCAACAGGTTTCCAAGGATTTTTACATAAAAATCGCCAAGAAAAAAAATGTTTACTTTCTTTTATTAATTTAAAATCAAATAAATTTGAAGAACAACAGGGCAATTGAAGAAAATAAGAATTTTATTTTCACAATTTCTAAGAAAATCCTTCGCAATATTTCTGTTTTTTTTCGCATAAGCATCCTTTAATAATAAATATTTTGTTGAAAATATTGGAAATGTAAAGAGAGAATTTTCTTGAAATGGTTCGAGAAAACTTCATAAACTCACCCTTTTGAATGAAAAACAAAAATTCTATCTAAATAAGGGGTTGAGTAGGCTTTATTGACAAAAAATTGAGTTCTAGATTAAAAAAAAACAAAAAATAATTCTTCGGAAGTGAAATTTTTATTTTCCAGACAAATTCATTTTATTTTTTGTTTTTGTGCCTATTTCCGCCCTTCAATGTGATTTTATTTGTGTCATTTGCTTTTAAAAAAAAAAATTTGTACTTTTTATTGCGTTTACTTTAAATAAAACATTTCCGGTTGTCCTTTATATTAAGAATTCTATATGAAATTTTGATTAGATTAAAAAAAAATTGTTTTTTTTTTTTTTGTGCTGTTTCTGCTCCTTTGTAATTTTTTCGTTACAATTTTATTTTGGAAGTTTGAAGTTTTCCAGGAAATGAGTGTTGCAATAGCAAGAATGGTTAAATAATTCAGATTAAGAGTGTTCTTATTTCGACAGTAAATAACTTATATTAGGTTCTTATGGGGGTATAGAATCCTAAGACTGTAGACTCATATAATGTAGAACTCTGTTGGGTTAAAGAAAAACTGCTTAAAATGTAGCTCACCGTAATTTGAGACCATTAAAAACTTCTAATTACCAAATTTCAGCAGAATATATAGCTTATATGTAGAAAACCTAAATTTACAATAAATAAGAAGTAACCATCCTTAATCTAGTCATTTATTGCATAGATAACCTATCTCTTAATTCTAAGGGACAGAACTAATAAAACATTGCATAATAATTTTTATTCATAATGTATTTTTAATAACAATTTATTGGATAACTTGTATATTTTGTAATTTCTTCCAATTTACATTAAATTCAATTAATACTGATTTATCTTGACATATCGTAGGCAATTCTTATATATTTTATATATGTATATATCTTGTATAAATAAATTAATTTTATTTACTAAATATTTAAATTAAAATATTACTAAACAATTTAGTCTTTTTTTTCATAAAGGTAACAAAATATTTTCTTAAGAATTTTCTAAATAAATTTTAAATTGTAATTACATAATTTTCAAAAATACAGTCGAAACTAGATAAAAGGAATTCGGTATAACAGGAAGAGCTCTATTTGCGAAATTATTTTTGAATATATCACTAGAATATTCTAATAATTTTAATCCATAAGGATGGCCATGGGTTTTTTGAATAATAATTGTGGAGAATATTACTCTCTGAATTAAGTTTAAAGTGACCGAAATTTAATTTTTCTTGTATGGTTTGGATTATACTTAAGCCACATATTTTGACTTAGACAAAGAATTTGTGAAGCTAGAGAGTGTAGAATTAAAAACTGGTCTTAACATGGTATTTGATAATTTTTTGACAGTGCAAATCATATATTCTCGTCTTGGAAACATTCTAGATATATGAAAATGTTTTCGGTGGTATCTCTATAGGGAAAATAAACTTTAATAAATCACTTTGAGTGAAATTAACTTGGAATGAATTTGCTTGAGAATTTTCAGTCAAAAATCTGTGCATAAAATTATTGTAAGAAATCCATGTTAGTAGAACAAACAACTCAGGCTCTTAAAGTTTTTTTCATTGAGTTTCAATAATTTCGTGTTCTTCACTTCTATCTAAATCTATGTTTATAAGAAATAAGCAAAATATCATTATAATTAACATGATTTTGTCCGTCAGTTGTTTCAGAATATTAGGGTGAATATTTAGGAATATATTGTATTCTATACAATATTTATATTTTAGGAAATATTGTATTCCGGATTTTGGATTAGGAATCTTGAATAAGTCATCTAGTTTTCTTTAAGTTTCTTTTGAATATCTTTAATTCAAATGTGCTCCGCACAAACCATTATATAGTCTGTTCTTTACCTGACCAATAAATCCTATTAAATTATTCATGTCTTGTTTCTTGGACATCAAAAACAAAAATTATCATTATCTTATGGAATTCTTTTTAGTTAGTAACTATCTAAATATTTTTTCAACAAATCTTCAATGAATTTTTTAACTTTTAAATATTTAAAAATTCAAAAAATAATTCCTTAGATTTTGTATACAAGCATTTTTGTCAAAAGGACATTCTTTTTAACATTTAAACTACAAAATAAACTCAACAATAATATGGAGAAAAAAAAACAAGAAAAGAAAC
The DNA here is from genome assembly GCF_029603195.1 of Condylostylus longicornis. Classification (NCBI taxonomy): domain Eukaryota; kingdom Metazoa; phylum Arthropoda; class Insecta; order Diptera; family Dolichopodidae; genus Condylostylus; species Condylostylus longicornis. The sequence continues at coordinate 8,532,536 of NW_026577982.1, forward strand.
AAGAAAATCTTTTGCAATTTTAATAGTAAAATTCCTTGAATTTAAACTTTCATGTCCTTTCAAATTCCTTACAAGACTTATTTATGTTATACTTGTATTTGAATTTATGTATAGATTTATGTAAACTTAACATTTGTGCAAGAATTTCAAAAAAAAACAACAAGATTTGTATAATATTTGTGTATAAAGTGATTAGAAGAAAGATGAACTGAAGTAAATAAATACAACCTAAAACAATTCTGAAAATTTTATAAAATTAAGGGGATTGAGAGTGGGCGGAAGTGGTAGGAGGCTTTATAATCGGTATATAAAACATGACATAAAAACATATTATATATAGGTATTAATGCAATAAAGAAAATATCCTTCAACATATTTTGCATAAAAAAGATTGCATATCCTTGGAAGATATTCCTTCTATATTATTATGTGTATTAAACTTGTACTAAACTATATCTTACAATTAGGTATATAATAAAATGTATGTACTACAATATATTTACATATAAAAGAAATTTATTACCATGTAATTGTATTACGACGCTGATAAATGGGCGTTCTAACAAATTCATAAGATATTTTTAACTCAATTAAATAAGAATTCCTTTAAGGATATTTCTTATATACTCGTATATATATATATGTATACACATTTGTATATATGCAAGAAAATACTATATAAAATTTTATTTGCTTAAAATAAAATTAAAATCACTTCTCTTTAACTATTATAATTGTATATGTATAACAATAATATTTTCAGTAAAACAAACCCATAAATACGTAAATATAAATTTATATAGTAAACATTTACATAAGATGGAAGGTGTTTATATATTGTTTAAAAAAAAAAGAATAATAAATGTCCTTATAATATTTTATAAGGATATAGTTATATAGGATAATTTTCTATGTTATTTTTGTTTCTTTTCTTTATTTAATTTTAGGGGGAGTATATTAAGTGTCTAATATAATCATTAAAAGAAATTATTATATAACCTTAAAAACTGCTGCCTACAAAATGCCACTATTAAAATGTTTTATCGGTTCATGAATTCTTTATTTAATCTCATTTGTTATATTTATATATGGTTATAAAATATTTGTGTTAAATAGTAGATAAAAGTGCATAATTATACCATAGTTAATATTGTAAAAGAGAGATTAACAAGCTACTGTACACATAATATAGAATTAAATTATAGGATGTAATTACAATATACAAATTTATTTCAATTTAAATATAATTACAATAAAATTGATATTAGCTTAGTTATAGCTATTGTTTAATTATTATTAGATTACAATTATTAGGATGAAGTAATAATGGTAGTTATATGAAATTATTGGGAATTAATATTGAGAAATAAATTGATTTATTAATCATAAATTAGGCTATTTTCAGAATTATTATTGTAATTCAAAAAAAAATATTATGATTCGGATTTATTTAGAATTTTCCCTAAATATATGAAAAAAAAAATCTATGGCTTACACATTCGAAGAAAATTATGGCCTCATTCTTGGTAACACTTTTTCAATTACAGTAATAAAGGATTTTTGAGTCGAGAATTCTCGTTTTCTCTCAATAGCTAGAGCTATATCATATAAAAATTGTTAAATATTAATTAAATTTTTTTATATTCAAAATTACACTATGACTAATTGAAAACTAAACTTATAAATGAAATCAAATGTTAGTAAAAATCAAACTTTTCAACAACAACCTTCTATTTAAATTCTTCTCGTAAATTGTTCTCTTTTCTTGTGTAAACATTAAACCACATATACGACATCGACTTCATTTTAAAAGAAGCAACAGTAACATAAAATTGACACTTAATTATTAAATTAGTTTTATATTTTTCCGCTTCACAATGTGCTACTGAATTACTTTATTATAGAGAGAAAACAAGTGATAATATTACAGCACAAAAGAATAATTGCAACAAAATTGTATTCAGTTAAGGAATACCTAAAAATGTTATAAAATGACAGTCTGTTTAGCTGCGAAAACGACTGCAATTACACCCTACAAATTTATAGAAATGGTGAGAGTAAATATAGATACTCAGTAGAACAGGCTCATAGAATCAATCAGTAAATCAGAAAAATTCAAAGTTTACACGAAAAAAATTTACAAGAAAAAATTCTCAAGATGATATGTGTTTCATCGTGCTTCCAAGATTCTTATATATGAAAGGCTTGTTGTTGTACTTGTATAGACATATACTTATATATATCACATATTTTTTCATATATATAAAACACAATGGATATTTTTAAACTATAAAGTGTTATAACCGTAATATAATGGATTTCAATACAAAACTTTTCAAGCATAACACGGGAACTTTTAAGGATCATAATTTTTAAATTGTTTGTTGTTTTTTTTTTCTAATTTCGTTAAGTAGTCTGTAAAAGTTTTGAAAGACAAAGGACTTGACATTATTTTGAAATATAGTGGCAGTAGTAAACAAAATTAAATTCTTGTAAAATTGCTCTTTAAGTGCAGTAGATAGAAGCGTCGCATTTAATTTTTAATAGGAATTTTAGTGTAGCTGAGCAATTCTTTTAACCTTTCTTGGCATTATAGTTTAATTACAAATTATATGAACCTTAATCTTAAATATTATTTCGGAATATTGAATTAAATCGAATTAGCTTGAGGATTATTTTACAACATTCACTTAGTTCACTTATATTATAAGGTTAAAATTAAAATTAAAATAAAAATTCAAAATTTATTAGCGTTTAACTTGACTGTGGTTTGAGTATTGGATAAAAATAAAAATAAATTTGTTGAACCATTCATTGCTCGTGTATGGAGTTTTGTGGTTAAACCGTAAAAGGATTAAAGTTATTATGCAAAAAAAAAGTGTATAAGGATATCAAAAAAATTAAAATAAACATGAAATTTTAATTCAGTATTTTTTTTACAAATTAAATAAAAAAGAAATTATGTGGTACACAAACCAGGTTTACTTTTTTTTTTTTTGGTTTTTAAATTTTTTTGTCTATAAAATTTGGAATTTATTCAGTGAATTTTTGGTTTTAAATGATATTTTAATCAAATAAAAATTAATTTAAATAAGTGAATGAAAAAAAAAATAAATAAAATTGTGTGGGTGAATTTCATTATTTTTTCTGATTTCCTACTTAATTTTTTAATCAAATATTAATTCATGTGTTAAAAATTTAACGCCACACACAACACTTAATTAAATTATGAACTTGCGAATTTTTTTTTTAACGTAAAGTATGCAATAATAATTCATTTATACATGAGTTCATATCACACACACGTAGGTTTTATGTGTATATTTTTATTTTTAAATGAATGCGTGTGTTAGTGTACATAACAATGGTATTGGTCATAGGCAGTAATATTATAGAATCGGTATAAAGTCATGGTCCTCTTGATATTCTTAGTTGTGAGTTGGGAGTTTGAAAAACTTACGGTAGTAATGCAAAATTTAGACACGAGATATGTTTTTTTTTATTGAAGATATGGGCAAAGGTATTTTCTCCCTCCGATCACCGCAGCCAACCATTGCTTATTGTAGCCCTCTCATTTCCCAGTTATACTACTCCGGTTCCAAGCAAATACCCGAAGATATTTCTCAGGGAGTTGGATGCGAGCTCCGTAAAATCTGAGAAAGTCTCACCCAAACTATTTGCATCTCGTGCTGGTAAGAGCATACAGTCACACAGAGTATGGCTGTCTTCTCACCATCCCCGCAGCACCTACACAAAAGGGATTCCGATTTGCCCAGTTTGAGCAAGTGATTTTTTACCGAAAATGCCGACACGAAATGTTAAAAAATATTGTTAGAAGGAAAATTTTTTAATCAGATTTGAACCAAAATATTTTTTGGTTTAGATCGAGACTTTACTTTAACGTTCAGTGTTTCAATCTCAAAATATTTACTGTTTGAATTATTGTACCGTATAATCGACATATATGAAAAATTTTCGATAGCTTTTGTCATGAGTAGAAGAATAGAACGATATTCTCATACAATTCTTCAATATTAATGCGAACCACGGTCCGGCGGCTTTTCTTATATTTTTGGTTAAATGCACTGAATATGTATAGTTAATGTTTACATTGGTTTACTATTCTAAATACTTGTCGACCAATTGTAGATGTAGTTGTAGATCGACCAGTTGTAGATGACTAAATCCTGAACATTAGGAACAAAATTAATATTTTATCTACTGAATTATATTTTATTTCAACTTCTTCTGAATATATAGACAAATTGTTTTACAGTGCCTAGACAAATAATTTTACAGTGCCTAAACAGTATTTAAGTAATTCTCTAATTTAAAACATTATGTTGAAAAACAGCTAAACCAACTCATTAATATTATTCATTAAATGATTCTATTGAAGTTGAATAATTTGCTACATTTTAATTATTTTAATTTGGAAAAAAAAGTCTTTGTTATTAAATAATTCAAATACCTTGACTAAATCGTCAAGAAAAACTGTAAGAATTTCTTAACTACGCTTATCTACGTTTTCGTTTTTAATTCCTTTAATAAATTCCATTCTATCTAATTACATTTTCTTCTTAATTTTTTTAATTGAGAACAATAAAAGTAATGAAAGTAAACTAAGAATGAAGAAATTTCTTTTCTGTTTCCTTGTTAATTTTTTACAATTAAAAACATTCTTTATTGACAATAAAATGTCACCTCACCCCCATTCTATTTTTACATTTTAAATACTCACCTCCCAAAAAATTCTCGCGCATGAAATGTTCACAGCCAAAAAAAAATCAAGTAAAATTTCTTTTTATGTAATTAAATCAAATCATGGAAATAATAAGACACAAGTCCTTTAATCGAGATGAAAAATAAAACCCCGCAAGAAAAAAATTAAAATTTGTAAAATCTTTATTTTTCTTTAAAATTAAATTAATTTGCCTTAACAAGCGCGTCTAGGTTTTTTCACAAAGAAACCAAACTAATAAAATATAACTTAGCCTCCCCACCCCTTCCCAAAGAAAAAGGATAACAATAATAACTGGATGTTTATAGTCTATAGATGCATGTAAAGTGACTAATAACAGGATAAATCTCTTGTTTTGATGGTAATGAAGGAAAATATTTGTCATTCTACACAACACAAGAGTTAAAATGAAAAACTGAAAGGAACTCAAGAGGAATTCAAAAATAAGATAAGAAAAAATATGACACTGAGTCATTTTAATCAAGAAACAAAATGTGATTTTTTTCTTCTTTTTATTTAATATTTATGTTAAGGGGGGGAAATAAGGTGGTAAAGTTTTTGTTCTTACAATTAAATACGTTAAATATGCCAATAAAAGAAGAATTTTTGGAATTATCAAAATTTTGAAACAAGAGTCTTTATAATGTTACAAAATGAAGGACTGCAGAATAGCACAAGATTTAGAGGAGTTTTAATTTCAAAAATAATATAATACGGTTAAAAGGAAGGAAATTTAAACCATTTCGTGGTACACGCTCGGGCGCCATTTCTAATATTTTTGTTTATATGTGTTGGATTTTTTTGCTATTTTACAATGTTGTTTTAAAATTTAAATTTGGAGTTGAAAATCAATTCACATAAGCTGAGAGACAACGTTCTACGTAGAAACCCCGTGCAAACCCATAAGTTGATAAATATTGAAATAAGTCATGTGTTGCTTACTTTTCCACAAGCAACAACTAATTACAATAGACAATTTTAACTGCCCCTGTATGCACGCCGTAGAATTAAACAATTTCGGTTTTATTTTTGACGCACAACACTAATTTGAGCTGTTAAAAGCCCTATTGTTAGGCAAGCCAACTGAACATTTTATACGCCACAATTTATGTATATCGGAAAAATTACCCTTTTGTAATTATAATAATTTAACTTTATAAAAAATAAAAACAAAAATTTTTTTTTCTCATTGAACCAACAAAATTTCTTTCTAATTTTCAATTCATGTACAAGCTATTTATATTCCTTGTACAGGAGAGAAGTTCATAGTCCAATAATAAGATGTCTAAATATAAATACGCGTTCTATATATGAAGAGAAAATATATAGATTGCGAAAACGCTAACGTTTTAAAAAAAAATTTAAGAAAATTTTGTCACGTAATGCCTATTTGTTTCGAAGCATTCAATGATTCATAAAGACAGAATATGAGGTATTTGGTAGAAGGGCGGGGGACGGTTTTCTATTGAGATTTGTTGTTACACCATATTCCGTCTGTATGTCTATTAATAGTAGAGGCCACTAACTTATTTTGTATATAGAAGCGATAGACTGGTGGATAAATTGAAGAATTGATGTGAAAGATATGAAGACTAAGAAGAATAAAAGTAAAGATCGTTAATCATTTTTTATTTATAAATTTTATGATTCTTTTTTCTTTCTCATAAATATTATCTAAGGATATAAATATTTTATTCTTTTTTTCTATTGGTTTTTAGAGAAGCGTGTAGATATCGAAAAGATTAATGATTTGTGTAAATTATAAATTTCATTGTTTGTAACTTGTTTGTTCAACTTTAACATTGTTTTAATTTCGTTTCCTTTTAAATTTTAAAAAACAAAAATATCTAAGAAGTTGGAGGAGATTTATTTGTATTTGATTATTGGATTAAAGGTATTAGATTAAAGGTACTATACGAGTATTGTATCATAAAGAGTAGAGATGGAGAAGTGGTGTAACATTTGCAATTTAAAAAAAATATTTTTGAGTTAAAAAATTTTAAATTTTTTTAATCGGATTTTAGAGTAAATTGGAAAAACTAAATAATTTATTAAAAAAATTTTAGGAAATCCTTCATTTTATCACCACAATTGAATTTAATAAATTGCTAAATTTAATAAATGCTTAGAAGGTATCCGTGATAACAAATTTGTGCTGACTACTTTTAACAAAATTTTATTTTCTCGATGAAAAATTTTAATTCACATCTAGTTTTGAATGGAATTCTAAAATTACCAGTTTGTTCTGGTTTGCTCAGTTCTAGTTTATAAAATTTAAATCCAAAAAAAAAATGTTAGAGAAAATATTAAGAAATTATTATTATTATATACGGCATAGTGACCTACCTAGTTAACTTTATAACGCTATGAAACTAGGGCATGATGCACTAGCCCTAAACTCTTCCTAGGAGTGACGAAAGAAAAAGAAAATTATCATTATAGATATTAAATATTAAGAGATTAAGAACTTACTTCATATGTTACGAGAATATTTAATTTATTGTTTAACGCTTAACATTGTTAAATTGATGCAGGAAAATTCAATATGAAACTTATTAGTTTAACAAGCCACATCTATATCGCCTTTCTCGGTTATATAATTAAGTAGGTAATATGGACTCATTTATCTATATCATTAGTATTGCAGTTAGCAAATTAATAAGAGAAACGATTGACGCTTCTGACGCCACCATTTAGCATTTGGCCATTCAGACGTCATTTAGAACTCATTGTAAAATATTCTCACAAACAACCATTCATTCACATACTAATTTCAAAATACCATGTGTAGTATTGAAGCACCCAATTGTGGTTGATCCCAAATATTTTAGATTTTAAAATATGAAAATAATTAAAAATAAAGAATCCTGTTTAGAATACCTAATGAAAATTTCTTCATACAACTGCAGAACAGATGGGTGACGTAATCAAAGGAACGAGTTAAAGGCAGAAAAAATAAAAAATTTTTTCTCCTCGAAATGTAATCGAATCAATGACCTGGCGGTTCCTAGGCGGACACTCTACCAATAGAGCTACAGGAATATGAAAAATTGCTGTACATAAATAAACCTACATCGCTACCAAGTATTGTTTATATGAGATGCTACTTTAAATTTTCTATTCAAAACACACAGCCACAAGGACATTTTTATTAGGTATTGTGCCTTTGAATTTTTTCTGCAGAAATCTTAAAATGTTGAATTATTTTTTTTGAATTATTTGATTTAAAATCAATTATTTTGATTAAATTTGAATTGACAAAATGCAAACTACAAAATATTCAAAAGTTTATTATTCAATAATAACATTAATAAAATTTAAAATAATTCGGAAAGGGAGTAGAGTACGAAAATAAGCTTCATAACTCAATAAAGTAAAACCATATTTCAATAAATTTTATAATCGCATAACATTATAATTTTATATCCTTATTTACTAAATTAGACAAGTTTGAGGGAAAAAACAAATAAAAAAATTTCACTTCATAATATCCTTTTTTCGTTTTTTTTTTGTTTTTGCTTAATATCCTTGCAAGTTTCTTAAAAATACATAAAAAATGTTTTCTTCTCGATGTTGTTTTGGCACTTCTTATTTTATTCTCTTGTATACTTAACGCGAAATAAAAAATAAATTTTGACAAAAAAAAAATTCATACCTTTAAGTAAAAGTCCTTAAGACAATTTTTTCGCCTTTAGGATACAAATATAATAGACCGATCCCTTTTCTTCCACCTCTGCTCCATACTCCTCCTCCTTATCTCTTAATGTATTTTATGTACTCCTTCAATTTTCATCCCATTTAAATTGTTATAACAGTAGTATTTACAAGTTTATAGTAAAAACAGAAAAAAAAATGCACATAATGAAATGAAGCGAAAAAATTCTTCAAGGAAAAAAATAAAAAAAAAAATATTTTCCATGGATTTTCACGGCTTTAAATACCAAAAAGTTAACAAAATAACAACCAACCAACCCCCAAACTTTAAACATAAATGCAATACAATGACAAAAGTCAGTGTCTCCTTATTTTCCGCATTCAGAGGGACTTTTATTCTCTTTGAATTTAAAAACATTAAAAAGATTTGGGATGGCTTTGTAAAAGAATGGAAAAGAAAAATTTTAATAGCAAAATCATAACAAAAGAAACAAAAGAACGAACAAACAAGGACATTTTGTTACCAAATACTGTAAACATCCTTATGAAAAACCTCGGCTTTCTTGTCTTCTTCCTTCTTTTACTCATCGGAATTTCTTCTTTTCTTCTTCAATGTCTTGTACATTATTTTTTATAGTGTTGTTCACATCATAAGAATTTGCTTCATTTTTTTTTTCTCAACCAAATCTCTGATATCGACTGTTGCTACAAATTGAAGAGGAATAAAAGAAAACATTAAAAAAAAATTCCACAACAAGAGAATAAAAATCCGCGATGTCAAAAAATGACTCCCCCGCATTCGAAAATATTTTTGTTTAAAGGCTCTTTATACACCGCTTTCGTCACTGATTTAAAAGAGCTTATCAACTTAATTTAAATATTCTTTAAAGGATATTTTTTTATATTCCTTGAAATCATCTTATTTTTCTGGTCTCTGCTGAGAGTGGAGAGAGCGGGGCAGGCTTTATAGTATAATGATGCTGCTTTGGTATAGTTATTAAAGGAATTTGATTTTAGTGTGAAAAAAATTTTTTTTTGTTCCTTTATAAAAAATAAAGAGGAAATGGGGAATCGTTTTTTTTTATTTTAAATAAATAAAATGAGGAATAAAAAAAATATTATTTTTAGGAATAAAAAGGCGAAAATAGATTTGCAACGAGTTTTTTTGTTTTTCCTTTAATAGCATTTATTTTCATCCGAATCTCTTAATAGTAACTTTCATGGGAATGGTGTATCTATTAATAATGATTAAGCTTAAAATTACTTAATAAAAATATATGACAATTAAGACCAAGATAATACGGATCGGACCACATACTGTTCGTTGGGAACGAAGAAAGGAATTAGAAGAGAGCTGGACGGAGCACTGGAGAATTCTCCGGAGCTGCGGCAGGCTGAGAAGTTTCTGAGAGTTTACGACGAGACGCGATTGAAGAATATTATAAGTTGGACAACAATCAGGTGACAATTCTCACTGGTGTCTTATCGAGGTACTGCAGACTTAGGAGGTATCACAACAGGCTGAGCCTGGAAATTGAAATTATTTCCAAATTCTATGTGCGTAAGATGAGAACGCCTCATTATATGTTCTTGGAGATGGTGTGATGCTCTCGTTCGTAACAGATGACTTTGCTCTCTCGACGTCACTATTGCAACCTTTCGAACCTAATAAAATTCATCAGAAAGGTGTACCTTGAGCGAGTACTATAGCAACATGCTCAACATTCTGAAGTGGGGCAAATTAATTTTATTATGCGTATTTGTATTGTGTTTCTGATTAATTCATAAATGTATGTTTGAAAATTTTTCATAAAAAAAATGCGTCTTTACTTCAATTATCAGTATTAGAGAACTTAGAATGATTCTGATTGTTAAAATATTAAAGTACGAGACGACTGCGCTTTAGATCAATACACTTGCTAAATATATTTTTCCCGAAGACTCAATATGTACTTGTAAAAGCACCTTTGAAATAAAAACTAAAAAACTTTAAATTTATATTCCAGCTTTAAAACTCTAGAAGCCTAGTAAATAAAAATATTCTTAAACACTTTAAATTTAAAATTAAATTTTCCACTTTAATTTTAAACAAATCAAAAATAAAAATTACAACAGAAAAAAAATTAAACACACAAATCTTAAAAATCCTTGTAAATTAATTATGTCACGTGTCTGAAATTGTTATTTTTATCTAAAAAACATCAACAATGTAAACATAAATTTTTCTTCTATCCCACAAGACTATGTATGTAGTATACATAAGTATTTATAAAACAATAATTATTAATAGCCCTTAAAATGTGAAACTCTTATTAAACCATTTTTAACTATTCTGAAGAGCAGAGAGCTTTTCTCCTCACCGTTCTTCAAAAATTCTCTTCTTTATTTAAACTCATTTTAATTTTACATGAATTCTTATAAGTGAACAAAATTATCCTCCTCTTTACCTTCTCTTCAATTTTATAATTTTAGTCCTACAGTTCTAGTGTAAGTACGTACACACATAGATATTATAGAAACAGGATAATTTACCTTAATTTTTCATATGATATAAACAAAAAACTTTTTATTCACCTGAATTCGGTTGAGTGGTTCCAAGAAAAAAAAATTTGCACCAAAAAAACAAAAAGTTTAAAACAAATAAATTAATCAAAAAAATTTACAAAAACAACACGAACATGCATACATAAAATCTATATATCCTTGCGTATCCTTATATTTTTAAATTATTTAAAGTTTATATGCAAAAGTATACAAAGTGCCAAGCATCGTTTCATAAAGCATAATAATCTAAATTGAAGGTAACATTTTTTGTCTTTACTCTACATTTAACTAAACACTTTTGAAATAAACCAACTATATGTAAATTTCAGGAATCTCTTCATACATATATACATGTACATATGTATAAAAAGAATTGGAGAATTGAAAGATTCAGCTAAAATCAGATACGTTTGGAAACATTTTTAAATGCGATAAACAAAAAAAAAAGAGCAGAAAAATTTAATAATAAAAAAAAAAAAATTTACAACAAGAACACAGTCACATTATAAGGATAACCCTTTATCTCTTAATTTCCAGAACACTGAACCAAATTACCTTTAACAGCTTCATTCATGTATACAATTCTCCTATATCTCTTCCATGTTCATTTACCACTTATATAAGTTGAAAAATGTACGGCAATTTATAAATCGGTTGCTTTAATACATACGAGGCATGAAAATATTCAAATCGTTAGCATCCTTATTCATATTTATATGTATGTAGTCCCCATCATATATTGTTGTTGTACGTAAATTTTATAATCGTTTGAAGTCAAGGTAGATATTCTTATACCTTAAAGTTCATGTATAATAGAAATGTATATTTGAATCCTTCTATATGCTATTTAAAATCAAAGAATTTTCTAGCTTAGACATTGAATTGCTCGTTGTAAAATTTTAACTGTGTTTGGATGTAACACGATAAAAGCATAGGCATAGCATATTATACAGAGAATATTGAGGAAAAAAAAAATGAGTTAAAAATTTATTAACTATAAAGGATAAAATTGTAATTTTTCGGAAGGATGGGGTTCCTATAATTGCTAGAGCAATGATGGTAGAAATAATGATGGTAGTTAAAAATAACAAATTTATTTATTTGTTTCAGTGTAAAATAAATTTGTAGTGATCTTATAAACAATTTTCGATATAACGGTAGTAGAATGACTAGGACAAACAGTCTATATATCTCGGGTACTATATAAGCTTCTCTGTATATACGTTTGATAAAAAGGATGTTTGAGGAAAATTTCGGAGATTTTTCATTTTATAAGCCACTAAAATCGTCATAATAAATTAAAGTCAATAATAAAATTCGATTTTAAGGGATGTTTTTGATTATGAGAAATATTGGAATAGGTCGAAAATCATATTAAATATTTAGAGCTTGTAAATTTCTAATTGAATTATTTTCCAATTATTTAATGTTTTGGTATTTTAGAAATTAACATTTTTTTAAAAGAATATAATAATTTCTTATTTTTATTTCGCAGTAAGGAAATTCTTTATACAAATGCAGGAACTAAGGTAGTAAAATGAAGTCTCTTTGTTGGAATGTATATTGGAGTTAATTGAATTAAATAAATGAATTGTGATCTCGTGGTTGAATAAATTTTGAGAAATATTTTTATAATCCTTGAAGCTCTCTTAAATTGTATAACACAGATTCCAAATTGATTCTCAGACAGATCTCTATTGCATGTATTTCGGCCTGGAACACTGTGCAATACGGGTCAAGGGTTGCATATACACGCGTGTCCGGGCGGACACCATATACGCCCGAACCCACACCCGACTCCGTTTTGAACCCGTCCGCATACCACACGCTCGAACCCAACCTAAGTACCGGACCACCCCGATCCCACGTCCATCGATCGGGAAACAGAACCCTGTACCTGTGGTCGAAGTTGTACCGCGGCAGACAGGTATCCGACATAGTTATTCTTAGAATCGGATCGCCCCCAATGAAGTCTCTGTGAGTCCTGTGGGCCAACTTTAACCCTGCCCCGTCCTCGCGAGAGAGAAGTCGGTAAGTCACTAGCCGAGCTTCCTTCAATATATGGAGGTGCAGTGGCGGCAATCCGATCATCACCTCCAATGCAGCGGTGGGAGCAGTCCGCAATGCCCCGGTCACTCCCAGGCTGGCCAGCCTCTGCAGCTTTTCCAGCTTTGCCCGCACACCCGCCTGCTGAGCCTTACGGTACCATACAATCGACGCATAGGTGACGATGGGCCTAGCAAGGGCCGTTTATAGCCACAGTGCTATCCTGGGACTAATTCCCCAGGTCCCCCCGATGAAGCTCCTACACGTCCACAAGACCGCCGTAGCTCTCCCGATAACTCTATCTGTATGGGTATTCCAAGAGAGACGATCATCCAGGGTTACCCCCAGATATTTCACCTCCCTAGAGTAACTAATACGTTCACCAAACAGAATTGGGCTTGTTAATCTATCCCTGCTTCTGCGTCTGGTGAAGGCGACTAAAGTACTATTGCTTGGATTTATATTTAACTCAACGCCTTTGCACCACCCTTCCACAACACGTAAATTTTGCTGTAGAAGATCAGAAATAGTGCTCTCAAATTTTCCCCGTACGACGAAGGCCACATCATCGGCCTATCCCCAGACACGCGCCCCGGAGCCCCTGAGAGCAGCGATTAGATCATCCACTACAATGGACCACAGGAGGGCGAAAGAACCCCGCCCTGCGGACATCCTTTTGCAGCGGAGATGAAGAGTATATCATCAGCTATGGTGGACTTAATAATCCTATCCTGTAGTATCCGATTAGCCCATCTGCTAGTCGTCGCATCAATCCCTCGTTTGTGCAACGACTCACAGATGACATGATATGGGGTGTTGTCAAAAGCTCCCTCTATATCGAGGAAGCAGCCAACTGCCACCTCCCGCACCTCCAGTGAGTTTTCCAGGAACCCCACCAGACTCTGCAGAGCGAGTACAGTAGACCTTCCCGACTGATAGGCGTACTGAGATTCATGCAAGGGATTGCTTCCCAGTGCATTGTCCCGTATAAATCTATCAATCACTTTTTCAATTGCTTTCAATAGAAAAGAAGTAAGGCTGATTGGACGGAAAGACCTTGGGTGGTTGCTTGGTCGCTTACCCACCTTCGGAATATATGTCACTTTAGCCACCCTCCGTGCCTGAGGGATGTAACTCAACGCATAGCTGGCACGAAAAATTTCCAACAGTGCTCTGGCGATATGTTGGAAACCCCTCTGCAAAAATGCAGGATATATCCCATCATCACCTGGAGATTTGAAGGGCCTGAAAGAGAAAACAGCCCATCTAATCCTGCCCATCGTGAAGACTAGACGGGATCGTTGCCAGTCATCCCTCCTGGGCCAGGATACTCTCGGTTTAATGACCGCATTTGAGTGATTCCGAAGAATCTCCGAGTCAGGAAAGTGCGTTGACGCCATAAGCTCCAACGTCTGCTTTCCGTTCTCAGTCATGGAGCCATCAGGACGTTCCATTAGGCCCAACCCGCTAGCATACTTTTTGGAAAGCACCCTGTGAAGACGCGCACTGCTGGAGAGTTCATCAATGCCCTTGCAGAACGCCCTCCACGAGATTCTCTTCGCTTTCCTAATTTCTTTATTGTATTTTGTGAGTGAGTCTTTATACTCTTCCCACGAACCCGAAGCCTTGGCCTTATTGAATAGCTTTCTGGTCTTTAGTCTTTCCTATTGCTCCGCCTCGACTTACCGCGGCAGGTCCTGTGATAGGCATTAGTAATAGCCGTCGACAGGGCCTCGCTGGTCAGTTCGATATCCATCACCGTTCTGACAGAAGCAGGAACGGATCCAATCATATCCATGAGGCGCGTTTCGAATTGACTCCAATCTGTGGATTGGGGTACCCGATATATTTCTTCTGCCAGGCCCCCGGAGACCATGATATCAAACCTAATCTGTCTATGATCGGACATGGATGTCTCGTTTGAGACATGCCATCCACCAACCCTACTGCCGATAAATTCAGTGCAAAGGATGATGTCAAGGACCTCTTCCCTTATTGCATTTATGAATGTCGGCCTATTGCCCTCATTCATAATCATTAATTTATTGCTATATATAAATTGAAGTAGGCACTCACCTCTTTTGTTTATATTGCTGCTTCCCCAGACGGTGTTGTGGGCATTGGCATCACTTCCTGTTATAAGTTAGAAGTTCCTCCTTCCACAAAAGTCCAGTAAATCCTTCAGTTGCTCGTCCGGGTGGGCACAGGCCCCCGGGAGGTAGGATGAGCACACAATGAACTCTGTCCAGCCCCCGGAGGACTTCACCTTCACCAACGCAGCTACTTGATCCTTAGAACAGTAATCTGGAATGGGAAAATACGTTAGCCTTTTACAAAACAAAATGCAAGCCCTAGGCCTGCCCCCAATTGTATTAGCATACAATAGCTCACCTGTTAGGCCCTTAACCTGATTCTTCACTTTGTAAGGCTCTTGGATAAGGGCAATATCGAGGTGATCCTTCATAAATCTATGAGCTAGAACATAAGTAGATGCCCTAGCATGCTGTAGATTTATTTGGATGCACCTCACAGCCATATCATTTTCTCCGGCTCTTGTCTATGGGCTTTGACCCTTTAGACAAAGGCTTTTCAGGAGCCTTACCTCCCATTGCCGACTTTTTACACTTTGGTGGGCGCCTGCCCTGCCACAGCCTCTTTTGCCATCCCAGGTGCCACGCTAGCCCCTCCAACAGCAAATACCAAAGCAGTTCCGGGCTTCCCAATGGGCTTGAGCCCTTTTGGTTCACCCGGGACGCTTGTATTTGGCGTGCTGGTCGATGGTCCTTCCGTTTCCCTTGCCGCCATTTTCGGAGCGGCTTCAGACTTTCCAATGAGTTTTGGCTCTTTTGGTTGGCCTGAAGTGCTAGTCTTTGTCGCGGTGGGCATTAGGTTTTTATTTTGTTCTGCCCTGCCACCAGCACCTTGAGAGGATTTTCTTCCTTTAACCCGAACGGTGGAAGAAATTCAGGAAAAGTCGGAACTTCGTTTTCCGTAGATCTTCCAATCCGGAATCACGGAAAAGGTGATGGAGCAGCCCCCGTCCTTTTCATTATCCATCCTCAGCACCCTCCAGGAACTTATCTTGAGGCCGGGATTTTGCTTCCCTATCCTACTTAGAAATTTGTGCCTGGAGAGACTGACGGTTGTCTCGTACTTTGGTACGTAGTTGACGCAGACATGCTGCTTGGGCATGTCGTCGCCATCCAGTACCACGACGTCGCAACCGCCCCGGCTTCATCTTCCTGCAGACACTGGTTATCCACTCCCTGGTGTTTTGATTGTTGCATGTTACGGATATCCATCCGTCCCTTTGCAACGCTGCAGTGAATTGTGGATGAGAGTCCACAACTTTATCCATTTCATCCATGATGGCTACTTTGATTTTCCCCATCTGAACTTCGGATAGCCTTTCCTCTGGATGCAATCTATGAGTGATGGCCACCTTGACCTGTGCTACTGCATCCCGATAAGAAGTCATTTTCGGGTTTTGTTGGGGAATGTTCCCAGGGACTTTTTCCTCAACATTGCCCTTCATCGACCTCTTTTTTTAGGGCCCTGCATCAGGGGTGTTGCTTTCCGACCTTTCCCTCTTCTGGGGATGGTCGGCCACAACACCCGATCCGCAGGCCTTTAGCTTTTCCAGCCTTTCCTTCTCATATCTGCGTGCTTCCTCAGGGGACATGCCACCCCTGATATAAGCCGCGATACGCCGCTTGGATGCACCAGAGAAATATTGCTTTTTTCCCCTGATGTCCAACCTTTTCAAGTCCTCCTCAGTTTGTTGGATAATAGGTCCAAGAGGATCCTGATTATCTGTCTCCATCGGAGACGCCGCCTTTTCCTCTACTGGCGTGAGAAGGAGTTCCTCCTCTGCGTCAGTCGAGAGAAGCTCTGGTTTCGAAGATCCTTGAGCACTAACTGGGTTTATGTTGTCCCTAGTATTGTTGTTGTTGTTGTAATTGTCGCTGTTGTTATTGTTGTTGTTTTTGTTGTTGTTGCAGTTGTTGTGTTTGTCACAGTTGTTGTTCTTGTTGTTGCTGTTTTTGCTGTTATTGTTTAAGTTTTCCATTTTTGGTCCCACGAATAGCGCGTCAAAGTAAAGTCACCCATGGCAGAGCCCGGCATACCATGGGAAGGCTCGTTTAAACTGGAGGGCGCCTGGTATCCAGAGTCCGCATACCAACGACTAAGCTCCCCCTTAGCCACGCAGTCATCGGCATATGCTGTTTCACCTTGACTTGGGACGCCTGTCGTCAGCTGACGTATAGATATAGGGCTGAAACTCACAAAGTAAGAGGCTCGCCGCGAGACATGACCACGACACGAACGTAACTTTGATCGTTTCAATCACCCCTTTATCCTCCGCCATTACCGGGGCCCACCACTAGAAGGTGACAGTGCGGTTTTGGGCCCCAAAAAATAGTATAACGCAACTGAATTGGTTTTGTCTGAAGTGGTCTGTAGAAAACTTTTAAAAATTTTTTGAAATTAAAAAAGTCTACTATCATGCTTGTAATTTAATTAGGATATTCGGTAATTAATGATCTATAATTCAAAATATTTCTGTCATAATGAATCGTAAATGAAAATTGACAAACAAAATGAAAAAGTTGTAGAATGAAATTTAGTGAAAATTACAATTTCCTTCTTAACAACCATATAATACAGGACAAAAGAACAAAAATAAACACCCATATGAAAAAACATATATGAAATTCCCTTTCTTAATATCCTTTATATAATTCGTTAAATAAAACCGAGAGGGCGGTAGAGACACTATAATATGGGAAAGAGAAACAGTGAAGAAAAAAAAATAAATACTCACAATATTTTGATTGATGATGTGTGAAAAATAGCTTGAATTTGCAAAACATGTTAAGAATATTTTCGCAATTTATTAACTTCTATATTATATTTGAAAAAAAAAGAAAGTTATACAATATAGACTCATTTTAATCTCGTACATTATAAGTGAGTAAAATGAGCACAGCATGGTTTATTTTTTCTTTTTAAATTTTAGAAATCTTCTATAATATCTAAATGATGATGATATGATGAAGCTACTGGCTCAATATATAGCTCTTAGCTACTTGATACCCCTTGCATTTTATTCACTTTTTGATTCAATCTGCATAAATACGTCATTATGTCAATTTAAGTATGACATTAATGTCATATTTTATTACATTTTCTTTTACAGTTTTTATTTATTTACACACATTGTAGGTATATTTTATTCGAATATATGCAATAAGAAATTATATAAATAAACACATATGAGAATAAATGGAAAATTAAAAATTAAGAGAGAAAGAGAGAGAAAAAAAAAAGAGTTTTAAGAAATTTAACCCTTGGGGGCAAATATTTTAATATTTTTGTAATTTTATCCGCATATGAGGAAAATGTAAAATGACAATGTAAAATTATTAACTTTGAAAATTTTTAAGGGTTCTTTTTGTTTTTTTTTGAAAATCTAATTTATTTTATATAAGCTCATTTTAATACGACTTTGACAGTATAAGAAAGATTAAGTATACTTCATCTTTAGTTATAATGATTACTTTTGAAAAGTTCGTTTGTACTCTAAGAATAATTAATGTGAATGTAATTTTATGGCAATTATTAAACAAACAAAATATAACAATAATAGTAATATATCAAATAACTTGCAGTTATTCAATTCGATGCCGAATGTTATTCGTACTGAAAGCCAATTTCGAATAGAATCCGTTTAAATCTCGTCAAAATTTTCATTTTTTGACTATTTATTGTATCGAAACCAAGAAAATTTTTTTCTTCTATTGCGATACAGTATAGTCAAACATGAAAATGACAAAAAAGCCGTTTAAATTAACCAATACCTGAGAACCGTTTTTTTTTAATTTTGACTATTATTTTCTCTTAGACGGTAAGCTGAATAGGAGTGTGAAATTTTAGCGAATTTCAACATAAATAAAATAGTTTATTTCGTTAGAAGAAAATTTTTTCCATACTCCACTTACTCCAAAAGTGATCATCTCTCAAATTTCGTAAAATATTTATTTTCAGAGCTTTATATTTCTGAAATTGTAAGCTTTTTCCGAATTTCCAGAAAAGCTAATGGCAAATGCCATGCAATCAAAATATATATTTATTTTTCTTAAAATGTAATTGACCCTTGATTTATAATTGAATATTAACACTCTAAATTTTTTTGTCTGGATTTCCCTAAAAGTATGCAAAATTTAATATATTTTAGTATATTAATATATTTGAATGAAAGTAATTAAAATAATGCTGTAGATTTATTTTAAAAAACAGTATGTCCACTTGTTGAAGTACTTGTTATATGAACCATTGGTTTAATCCAAGTATATTTAGTCAACAATAAAGACGGTTTGATGTAGCTTGCAAAGTACATATTATAAAACTACAAACATGTTGAATTTTAGGAAACCGAACTAACTATTGAATATTTACCTACTAAATATTGAATTTTTCCAGAACCGTCTGTTATCCAGCTACTTGCTAATATAATATATTCCATTACATACTATCGAACAGTGTGAATTCTACAAAATAAATTCATTTTAAAAGCAGTGAAATTCTTTTCTCAAATTTAAACAGAAATAAACAAGATCTACCTTGAATTCATGATCTTCTTCTTATATTGCAAATAATAACATAATTGATTTATTATTATAACCAAATTCTGACCAGAATTAAATAACAATACTTATACACGAAATATTCCTCTCATTTCCTTAAAATATATAAGAGTCTATATTTTGTATTTTATATTATTCTATTTTTTATAATTTTATAAGCTTACCACTTTTTATTTTAACCGCTATTAATTAAATTATCCACATAATAAATATTATTGTCTTACCATTTACTAACTATATTTCCTTTTCCTTTACCTTGTCGCAAAAATTTACATACATACAGTCATATATCCAAGTATAGCATGTGTGTATGCTTTTTAAAACAATTGTTCAGGAAATTCATTCTTCTTATACAAAATAGTAAAGAATTTTATCAGTTTTAAGAGTAGAAGTTGCAATACCATTGACGAAGCAAATTCATTTGTAAAAATTTTTCTTTAAATTTTTGTTCATTTAACATTTCTATTACAATTTCTAATAATATTGATATCGTAAGTCTTAATGTATTTTTATATCCTTTTTCTCTGTTACCTGAATACAATAACAAAAAAAGTAGTTGTACACATTTTTAAAGAAATTATTCACAAAGAATGTGAGTATGCACGCAAAGTAAATAATTTTAAACTTTCTATAAACATCCTTTTACACTACAGACAATATCCTTGCAATATAAGTACCTATTAAATGTATAAGAAATATAAAGATGTAATCATTAAGAAAAAACTTTTCTATCTATAAGTGTATATGTACATACCTGTATGATATCCTTAAAGGATATCCGTTTAAGCTTGATGATATTATATTTTATTTTATATGTAGAAAACCAAATACTTACATGTGAATAAAATTTTATTGTTAATATTATAATTATAAATATAAATTCAAAAGTAGCAGGTCATACTCTTGTATATGATTGGAATGAGTTCGGTAATATCCATTAAGACTGCCATGGAGTCATTATGGAAGTCCAAGTTTTCTTTTTTCACATACATGAACTTTGTATTTTCAAAAGTAATTTGGTTTTTTTTTATTTTATATAACAAAATATATATATTTTTTTTTGTTCTTATCCTTTATACATATTTGAGGTTATTTATTACACCTGGCCAGGAAAAAGGACTACACAATTTATTAAATAAATAAATATATAAATTTTATGTACACACATATGAGTACATTTTGTGTTTTTAAAATGTGGGCATAATATATTTAATTTATAAAATAACCACTGAGGATTAATTAAGTTTTGGTAAGAAAATATTATATGAAGGTAAAAATTCTATGTATACGTAAAGCCTTAAGTGTACAGGCGAGGCAAAGAAGAAAAAATGAGGCACGGGACAAAAAGAGAGTGAGGTGAAAAAATAAATAAAAGGTAAATTTAATTTATGACTGTATTTAATATGAAAAAATAATTATTGAAATTTTTTTTTATTTTCTTCCCAATTTCTTTCCAATTAATGTGTCTAAGTTACATGATTAAATTACAATTGTAACAAGAATATTTTTTAAATATTTAAAGATTAGTTCTCTTGAATTTATTATGTTAAATTATGTGAATAAGGTTTTAAAATTAAATTATTAAATAAAATCATTTACACTCCAAATTTGTTGTCTTGAACATGATGTCACTTGGATAAAGAGAGTAAGGAAAGGGGTGGTTCGTTTGTAGCAGTATTTAAAGCTAAAGCAATATTTAATAGGATATTGCAAAGAATAATGTGCTCTTCCACATTCAGATTCAGTTTATCAATATTCTGAAGGCTCTGTAATAAATCTATACATTTACCAGAATACCAGAATATCAGAAGTTTGACAGATAAGATGAGATATTCTTGGATTTCGCCAAACAAGTTCGAAGAGTGTACAGCTCCTCGGTCCCATTCAAAATGTTTGAACCAAAACAGTTGTACACTTTTGGGGCTTTTATATTTTTAGATTCTGTTACAGGATCGAAGAGTACGTTTTTGTGTTGATTAACTAAGGTTAACGCGGCTCGCCGAAGCGTATACATATGCCAACTAGGCCCGTTGTGATCCCGCCGGATCTCTCCTTTTCTCCACTATATTTTTGAGTAGGCCGATAGGTATTATAGTTCAGATATCAGAATGTCTTTAATAACGGTATGTTAACTATATAAAAATTTTTAAATTATTCTTCATTTGGATAGTAGATATTCTTCTAAAGCAAAGACGCAATTTTTCTCAATTCTAAAGCAATTTTCGTTTAATTTACAATAGTACAGAAAGTGTGTTCAATATTTTGAAAAATTTTTTCAAAATTTTGTGTAAATTGTTTAATATTCTTCATATTCCAAAATATTCTAACGTTTTTAAATAAATTAAAAATTTATTTAGAGAATATTAAATATCAAATCTAAAAGTAATATCGGTCCATTTACCAGAATTATCATTTAATTTGAAAAAAAAAACTCAAAACCCTATTAACAAACTTAAATTACACCATGGAAAATAAAAAAAATCAAAAGATAAACATTTTTAATGAAGAAAATAAATAAAAATTAAAAATCTTTTAAAACTCTAAATACACAAAGCAATTTCCGAAAAGCATACATTCAAGCTGTTGTACACATTCTACGGTATCCGCTTCATTTCCCCGCCCTCCTTCAAAATTTTTCACAAAATCAACATCATAAACAACAACCATTAATTAAAATCATAATTAGCCCTTCTACTGAGCACTCAAAAACCGTGATATAGAGAAAATTAAAAAGGAATGTAACGGAACAACATGTATTCATACCAAATAATTATACAAAATTGTACAAATATGTTTGAACACACTTATATATTATGTAAGTGTGTACGTATACCAAGCAAATATATTGTATGCGTATATAAATTTTATGCAATTCTGTTTCATTCCACATCAGAGATTACTTAATGACATGATGACGATGACGTCTACTAAAATGTTATACTGCTATATCACTGCTATATACTGCTACTGTTGCTGCTCTATATAATAATTCACATTTATATGTATATATGTATATGGGTATGTCCTCAAGTATGCTGGCTTTAATATTGTAATTTCCATTCCAAAAATTTATAATTATAATAATTAAGTATATGATGCAATGCACAAAATTTTGTATGTTATATGTTGCACACACACATTGCATATTACAGAAAATAAAATTAACAATAATAACAAAAATCCTTAATATGTTTCCAAAGTTAAACAAACCCACATCTTTATCCTTATTTAAAAAACGGTAATAAATGTTAGGGACGATGTTTGTTTATATTTGTATTTTTAAATGAACATGTGTAAAATTAGCGAACTCTGTTTTATTACATCAAAAAAAAAAGTGAACTATTCTCTCTGCACTGTGATATTTTACAAAGGTATAAGAGAGGCACAGAACAAATGAAAAAGAGGACATTCAGTTGGTTTATTCGTTGTGTTTATTGCATATTTACTACAAAAAAAAATATTTAATTAAAACAGAAAAATAAAAATAATTTTTTTTTTTAATTTTAATTTTCTTCATCAAATATACACCATTTTTCAGCCTAGCTATCATTACCATCAGCTGTTGTGTGTGTGGTCAGTCAAATATGCTTTCAACAACATTAACAAAATTCAATTCTTGTCCTATTCTATTTTGAATGCTGTTACACCCCATCACCAATAATATTTTAAAATAATATTTTTCCTAATGGGATAAATGGATTTTTGGCTGCAATACTGTTTGTCATATATATGTACATACAATCATCCATTTCATACATAAACGCATACATGTATGATAAATATTATTTTCCCTTTTCGTAATGACATTTAAAATTTTTCTCTGCACTTCTACTCCTCATACTCAAATTAGATAATGAATAATTGTATTTGTTATGAAAGGATGTTACTGTAAAGAGGTTTTCAGTTTTTGTCATTTTGTTGTTGTTGCTGTTGTTGTGAAGAGGGTGGACAAAATATAGAAAAAAATTTTTTTAAAAATCTGCATACGACACAATTCATCTTTTTAAATTTTAACACGACAGCTTTTTCTACCGTTCAGGATTTATTAATATAATAAAATCAAGTATAAGCACATGTTTGTATGTACAAATATAAGGAAAGTAGGTAAACAAAGAGAGAAAAAAAACAAAAATGGTGAAGATATGGAATACGTTTGGAGGGAGGAAAGTCCGTAAGGAGAACATTATTAATAGTTGCGAAAACTCATGAAATCAGTGGTTCTTAAATAGTCGGCTTTATTTAACATGTTTTAAAATCGTTCAGTGAGAAGAATTTCGACAATGTCACAAGCGCAACGATATTCTATAGTAAAGATCTCATAATGTAAACATGCACCTAAATCTTAGATAGGCAAGAGTAACTAATTTAGTGTTGTTCCTTAATACTTAAACCTTACCAAATGTGTAATTAAAAATTCTGCTCGGAATCATTCAAGTTATATCTGTGCTTGGCTATCACCTTTGGAAAAGAATTCGTCACTAAATGTTTAATTGCAAGATGCTTATCTAAGCCACCCACTTCTTTTTATGAATTTGTCTAAAACTTCTCTATTTTATGAATTCTGCTTCCATTCAAAACCTTATATTAGCAGAGATAGGAACAAATAAGCTCTTTTTTCCGGTTTCACGCTGAATTTCAGAGTGTAGGTGGCTAATCTAAATCCCCCCAACACTTTTTATAAATTTATCTAAAAATTCTCGATATTTTTCATATTTTTCGGTTACAAGTAAACATTTTACCTCTATTCAAAGCTAGACATCAGCAAATATATCGAAAAAGAGGCTCCTTTTGTCTATTTTCCGACTGTTATAATAAAATTAATTGTAATGGGTAAATACGAGTTTAACCGTAATCTAAAATAATTTTCGAAATGCAAACCCAATATTGATTTTCTCTTAAAACACTCTGAACAGTTTGAGAAACTCTTTCTCTCATTTCAGTACTTTCATATTATATATTACAAACTTATTTAACAAAATACCATAACTAAATATAATATATTTTTATATAAGTAAATTGCTATGGGAGATATGTGTACAGTGGCATATACACACGTTAATGAAATATGTGTCAGAAAATTTACCCCTAATTAGATTTCATTTCAACCAAATGACGCGCTGTGATTAATGATACTCAATTTAAGCAATACTGGACATAATCATATTTAAAAAACCAATATAATACATACATACATGAACATCACAATGTGTATCCACATAATATGATGTAAATAAGTACAAAGCTATGTGAGTATGTATGAGGTACTGAAATTTATTAAGAGAAGTTCGTAAAGGATATTAAATGAATGCGTCCTTCAAATAATAATTTTATTATATTCATAGATTTATTTATAGTTAAATAAAAAAATAGAAAAACAACAAATTTTATAGACAGTTTAGATATATGTAGGCAAAAGGAATAAATAACAAGGATAAAACGCAAATTAAATTTATTTTCGCATCGTTTGTATCGATTATAACATATTAAGTGGACATGATTTAATTGGACTCACAATTTTAACCATTTATGGTGTAGGGAGTGTAAATAAAATGTTGTTAAATCTGAAGTTTTCAAAGTTTGCCTGAAATTAATTGATTTTTAAATATTATGTAAAATGTTATATTTTAATTAAAAAAAAATATTATGTGTATTGGACAACAAATTTAAATTAGATTGTAGATTATTGAAGAAATAAATAGGCAAAGGAATACTTCCTATCCGACCATCGCAGCCAGCCATGGTTTTTTGTAGCCCTCCCATATCCCAGTTATATACTTAAAACCTTGGAGAAATCCTTAAGGAAGTTTGATGTGAGCTGCCCAAAACTGAGAAAGTCTCATTCAAACCATTTGCGTTTACTGATTGTCGAAGCAGGAAAGTCACACAGAAAATGTACGGCCGTCTCCCAACCGTTCCAATAGAATCTATAGAAAAGAGAGACTGATATTCAAATGGTATTTCACCAGACAATGTACAGTGAAGGAGCCAGGAATTGCATAAATCTAATTTTAATCCAACCCTAGAAACTCTGAGGAAAATTTCCACAAGAAAGAAGAAAGGAACAGATCCGCATCTCTTAGTAGCCTTCTCGTGAAGACCCAATTCTTGTTCAATTAATACGCCAAGTTCACCTCTAATGGCAAACATTGACTGTCCACAGAAAGGGACGGGTTTCAAATCCGCTCCATGCCAGCTCGTCAGCAATATCGTTGGCCCTGTGTCCCGACACCCATATCAATGTTGCATAGTTTTGATAAATGTTTTGATAAATGATAATTATCGACAGTCGTTATACCAGACACATCAAAGACCTCTCGGTATAGATTTATCTCATTATTTATAAGGCCGAGGATAATCTCTAATGTTCTTCTTTTCGAGATAGGCTCGCTTACACTAGCTTTCTTACACTACAAAGATTTTTCCATCTTTTTCGCCATAAATGGATAGAATCCGCTTGTCCTCTTCTATTTTAACGATTTTGTTTTTATTCCGGGGTTCTCTATAGACTATACAAATTAAGTCACTACACTCGGAGATATAAAAGTGAATAGAGCAACTTCAGTGCCCCGAAAATGTAGTGTCTGAAGAAAAATTAAAGCATTTCTTCCCTAGCTTCTGTATACTTCCCATTCTTTTCATGAAATTCCTAAATCCCATACAAATTCTTATTATTTTCTGCATTTTACATCCAATAATAAAAAATTTATTTAATTAAATTAAAGATATCATAATGTTTATGTGCATATAATCATTTTATATAATCTATATACTTATATGTATAACAATATAATTATTTTTATCACATGTTAACAAGTAATTAACTACATCGAAAATAATAATGATGAAGCAAAAGAATTTAATGATGATGTTTCCATATAAAAAAAAACCGCATATTGTCATTATATTGCTATCATTATTGCTTTCTTTTATACTCTTGTTTACTTTCTCTTTATTAAACCATTTCTTTCCAGTTAATTTTCCTTTCGATACAGCACACACACACACACATGTAAACGATTCGCATGTATAGACTTTTGTAATTATAATCTTTCTTTCAAATATCCTTGAGAAAAAAAATAAATTTTAACAAATTGTATAATGTTATCCTTATAAGCTTTCAATATGATTTCTAATAAACAAAAAAGTTGCTGTATATAGATGGCGTTACAACAATAATTGTTTATCAAATTTTACTTGTAATATTAATCAACATTATGTGCGTGTGTTTGATATGAAGAAATTTATAAAAAAAAAATTGAATGTACATATTGTTCTATAGACATACAGCGTAATTTTATTATGTCCTTAAAATTTTCTATTTGATCATTTATTTTTATACATATACAATACAAACTCTTGTTATTAGTTAACTACTTCATTTTCAATATCGTTAAGAAATGGTATTTATTGTTTTCCTTTTATAGATGACTCTCAAGACTTCGTAAGTAGAATTGCTGTTTGATGGTTCTTTGTGGTGCCGTGCATTTCTGTTTAATAATTCGCGTGGGTTAGGAATATTTGTATATTTAGATTTTAAATATTCAGACGGACAGTATTAAATATCTACATTGTTTAATAGTTTTTTTTTTCATTATCTTAGTTTAGTGTTACAGATATTTGCTTCGGAAATATGGTAATTAAAGATTTCTCTTGAACTAAAAGATTTCTCTTGATTTCTCTCAAATTAGTGTACTTCATGTTTCAACTTTCAAGAACACATTTATTTTTCATTCAAACAATTATCGTCCACATTGCATACAATAAGAGAGTTGAGGCAATTGCAGCAAATTTACCATACGATCTGCCAATCTTATAATATGTGCCTAAAAACACAATATCGGGCGGACAAACTCTAAATTAAGAGTAAGAAAATTTTTATTAAACTCTAAGAATGTTTAATACTTTTATCTGTTAATTTCTTTTCTTACTTCCTTAACAGCAAAACAACAAAAAAATTGTTCATCTAACAACATTCGGTTGTTATATCCTCATTAAAACGATTGGCAATACAATAACTGTACAAAAACAAATAATAAAACAATGAGTAAAACAAATAAATAAAAAAAAAGAAAGAAGAAAATGAAAATACGAACCGTTAATTTCTTTTTATGAACCATTTGGGAAACATTTATACCAAGAAGTCTATTTATTTATACTCTTATACAAATTCTACTCATACTCAAAACACCAATGACTATTATACTAAGTAACATAACAGTAATTTGAAAAAGAAAAGTTATTTTTCATTGAGAGAAAGTTTTTAACTCTAGTAAAAAAGAACAACTAAAAACCCAAATGACGCAAAGAGAAAAAACAAAGAAAGCAAATACATAGGACAAGATTGGATAACTTGAGGAAAAAAATAAGATAAACATCGCCTTAGAGATGATGCGATGATGACAAAATATTATTACTGCGAGATGAGCACAAACACACACATACACAGTTAATGATAATGGGCTAGATGATGATTCCTTATTGTTACGAAATTGCAGAATAGTAGGAAAAAAAAAGGCAATTATACCCACCGGAAACAAAAAAAAAAATTAATCCAAAAAAATTTAGAGTAATGTAAGTATAAGAGTGAGAGAAAGTGAGAGAAGAAAAGAGAAAAAAATGCGAGAATAGCAAAAAAAAAAATTTGTCCTAACGAAGATTTTAATTTTACAATAACGGTACATGCATGCTGTTGGCGTTCTATTTGCGGATAAATAGCATTCTCGCAAATAGAACTGGGAGAATCTCGCAGCTTGATGTGGCTGCCATACTGCGGTTTGTCAGGGGCCTAGGAATAGGGCTAATGTAGAGGGGATGGGAATCACAAAAGATCCTATGGGTCGACGTGAGGGGGGCCTAAGGGCCTCGTCCCCATGGAGGAAATAGGATTCTGAGTTACAGCAAATCAGTCAGGAATAGTTTGTAAGCGAAATTTTGCTCTGTTTTTTTCTCTACCTTTACGAGAATATTAAAACATCTACCGAAATAAATATTCAAGTAACTGTTTGCATATAGGCTGATGCCTTTATACATTGGTGAATTGGAATCTTAAAACGTTTAGAGCATTTGATACCATTAAAAGGAACGCGGACATTGTACACAGGCAAATTTGATAAAACTATGGTGAGAGAAGAGTAAAGAAAATTATTGTATTAAGGATGAGATGTTTGTAACATTTAATGACCACCGCTTTCTCTCTACTTTACACTTGATCCAAAAGTAACCTATGCGAGCATGATATATAGGTGGGAATAACATTTCATAGGCATTGTTAAAAGGTAAATTTTAAATAATTTTGTATTAGAAAAATACAGGTTTACATGAACCACTCATTAATATTATAAAAGTGAATTATTGCACGGTGTCCATGCATTATAAGACAACTCAATATTAATGTGTAGATCAAAAATGTGAAATATTCTACCTCATAATTTTTGCATCACCAAATCTTATTGAACCCAACAAACAATGATTTCTATAAAGATTAATTCAGACTATTTTCTTAGAATTTTTTTATTTAATATTTCAATTAGGAAGCATGAAGGTGCAACAGTGCAAATATTTAAAATTCAACCCACATATTTTGTATGTGATCAAAATTAATTAAAGAATTTTTCTTAATTTTCCACAATCATTTGTTAATAAAATTTTCTTTTTGTCTAAATTGAATTAGAATTTTCTTTTCTCCTGATTATTTTCAAAAGACAAATGATTTGTGCATGAAAGCTAATGTCTATGATGTACAAAAGTAAATTGATGCAATGTGTAATGATTAGGGCTAGAATAAATTTCTTTCTTCTTCTAGTATAGTAGTTAAAGCTTGCAAAAGGATGCTATGAGAAACCAATCCAATGTCATAATGTTTTCTTATCGCAACACCGTTAATTTTTATTTGCGTACAGTATTTTGATAGTTTCTTTCATAGTAGCAATTTCGTTTCTTTTATGCTTTATACCCCCATTGAATGTTCTTTTTATAACTTTGTTATGGTTATGATAATGGTTATTCTAAAGAAAATGACAAAGGGTATTCGATATGATAAGCTATTCTGAAATCAAATACATTGTTATTGTTTGATAGTTTATTCAATCAGAAATACTTTGATTTCTTCCAAAAATAAAATCTGATTGGGCTTTGTATGGGTTGAACTATTTTATATTGAGATCATATTGGTATAAATTTGGTATGGCATAACGTCCTTCATTAGCACTTTTACAAAAAATTTTTTGAAAAAAGTGCTTATTAGTTTCACTATGTCCGTCCGTCCGTCTGTCCGTGTGTCTGTTTACAAAACTTCTACAGCTTTGAAGATAGAAAGCTGAAATTTAATACGTACATAGATCTTCACTAGAAACTTATTTCCGTAGAACAAAATTTTTACCTACCTCCCTCCCTCTAGAAGTTATACCCCCCCAAAACCCAAAAAATGGCCTTTTTTAAATATTTGTTGCAATGAAACCATAAGCATCTTTGAAATTTTGCAAACGCAGAAAGGCAGTGGCTTGCTTCCCCTTGCGCGGTATACTATAGTTCAACTTAAGAAAAACAAAATGGCCGCTCAAATTTACCGTTATTTAAAGTCCTTTTTTTCCAAATTTTTGATGTCGTTTTTCTTCTAGACCCCAGACTGTAGAAGCTTGAAATTTTAGGAGCTTTTAGATATTAATAAATAGTTCATTTTGTTAGAAAAAAATTTTTTTCCATCTCCACCCCCTCTCAAGTTATCACCTTTTGAAATTCGTAAAATTTGAATTTTTGACACCTTATATTTCCGAAACCGCAAGCTTTTCCAAATTTTTGTAAACGCAAAAAGTTAACGGTAAATTCTATGAAATTAAAAAATATAATTATTTTTCTTAACTCACACAATTAAACCTTAAAATCGAGAATTATGTCAACCCCACTTTTTATTAATTTTTGCTTTATTTCAAAGACTGCATATATGCATCATCCTAAATATATGCAATCCTAGAAATAGTTTTGTATATGAATGAAAATAGTTTTAATAGTGTGATAGCTATACATAGACTGTATTTAAAAGCAGAATTTTCACTTGTTGAAGGGAAAAGTGCTACAATACAAACCATTGGTTTGACCCAACTTTATTTTAAATCACATTTATATTTTCATGTTAAATAAAATTAATAGAAAATTTTTATTGTCTATTTAGATAAGAATTCAATTTTTTTGGAAATACAAGACCGCTATCAGTAAAATAAGGAGTTTGTGTTTGGTTTTTGATATAAAATTAATGCTCGCGATTAGTTTTCAAAATATTTAAATTACAAAAATGTCAGAACATCAGCGTAATTTGTATTTTTTTGTGTTTCAATAAAAATTATTTTTAAAACATTAGGGGAATTTAATTTTAAAAACAAGTTCTGCTCTGCAATTCTCAAGGACTGTTATGACAATTTTTTAATGCAATTCCAAAGCACATTGAACGGACCGGATAGAATTTGAAAATTACTTGGATAAGAATTGGGAAGTAGTATGACTTCTATATTTGATGATTTTTTTCTCAAATTCTTAGCTGAAGCGTGAAGCCTGGCAGAGGCCTGATTTTCAACAAAAAAAAAAAATATTAACAAAAAATTTTTATAATTCCTGATATTGACGACTTTTTATTAGGTTGTTCACTTAAAATTTGCCAAGCCTAACCAACTGCAGTACCGATTCTTTAAAATGGTCATATACTAAAGTTGTAAGTCTCTGTTATTGTGATTAAGGGGTTGTATGATAACGCCGAGATCAATTCTTCTAGTAGGATTCCAATAAATCGTTGTTTTCATACTTTTCGTCCAGGTATCTAACTCTTAACACGTATATATACTAGCAAACCATTAATTTAACTAATAAATTTTTTTTTCTCTAAAACTGAAAAGTAAAAATTAAGTTTTTTAACATGAAAAAGGGAAACCATCTTTCTAAGTTTGTTTCTTCTATTTGTTTCTAGGAACAAAATTATTAAACGTCCCAAACACTTGTTAGGGCTTAGTTACATTTTATGTTAATAAATTGTTATCTAATACTTTAGTAACATGCAAGGAATTACCTTGACATTTAAATACCCAAATTTTATGTTATTTTTTTTCCCAACAATCTTATAAAGTAAAGGAATTTGTGCAAATGTAAATAGCACATAACAAAATCCTTGCACATTTTCCAGATAAAAATCCGGATACAAAAAAAAAAATTTCAATAAATTGAATTCTGGTTTCCTTGAATATTATTTTTCTTTATATAATTTATAAATATTAAAAATAAAAATATTTGTAAAACAATTTTTCATATTTTTTTTATTAAAATCCTAGAAAAGCCTTTTTGTACTATGTGAGCCTTTACCACTAAACGGACTTAGGGAAGATACTAAACGAATGTAAATAATTTTTTTTTTCAACTTAAATCTTTCATTTTGTAGTAGGATTGCAATGATTTATGATGTGAGTCCTTTTAATATTATTTATTCAAATAAAAAAATAAAACTGGCCTTTAAAACTAGATAGAAATTCATGTATTACTCGTTATAAATTTATTAACCATTGAAGTCCAGATGAGGATGTTTTTGTGGTAGAGGTACTATAATATAAATAACTTATAACAATGCTTTGAATTTGAATAAATTATAAATTAAAGCGCAACTATAACTTTCGAAAATTTGTAAGGGCTTTGAACAATAACTTGACTTGAATTTTACTTGCAATATTTTGACAATTTATTTTCGCAATAATTCAAATTCTTGTTGAAATTTTGTAAAATTTTCCAGTCAATTTCGGCAATTGGCATCTGGACAACAAAATTTCAAAACGTGACAGGGCTATTGAAATACTCAATGAATATTCAGTTAAAATTACGAAATTTTATAGAAATTATCAGGCTCAACTCAATAATATTCCGGCTCAATAAATTTTTAAATAAATTAACTTGAAAGCGATATCAGAGGCAACTTGAAATTTCTCTTGGTGTGTGCGTTGAATTTATAAAGTTGCCATTGTTAAATTACTTTGAAAATCCTGTCTAAAATTATTTAAAACTCAAATTCCTATCAAAAATTCTCTGTAAATGTCAGTAGAAGATTTTCAAAGAAAACTCAAACCACATTATTTAATAACTCTTATAGACTTCACAAAACCATTATATTTTTTTATAATTCAAAAACTTCTAAAACAAATATTAAACATAGTTGACATTTTAACCATTTAAACATAAAAACAAAAAACCAAAAACCAAAAGAATAGCAAAAAATAAAATCCAAAAGAATTTCAACTTTCATAAATTGAAACTTTTTCAAAGGAATCCTTTTTTTTTAGCTTTGCTATAATCTGCAAGTATGTGCTTGAATTGTAAATAGTTAATCCTTTATTTAAAATAGGCATAATTGGTTTAATGTGTGTGCGTGTATACGGAAGCATTATACCAAACGAAAATTCAGCCAACAGTCCTTTATGACATTTTAACTTTAAATTTATGGAATTTTATGGAATTTTCATAAACAAAACAAAAAAAATAATAGAAAATTAAATATTTTACATTATAATTTAATTGTACATGATGTTGACATTTACATACACATTTTCATATGTAAGTGGCATACATACCATATACACAATACTACACAGCATTTGAAAAATAAAATGACCATTAAGAGTTTTTGTTTTTTTTTTTTGCTATGCTAAGATAGAGCAGGCCATTCTAGCATCCTTTTTGAAAAGGATTTTTTTTTTTTTGAAAATTTTGGCCTTAAGCAAATTATTTTGTTTAGTTGTGGGTAAAGGACAAATACAAAAAACAAAAAATGAAATTATTTTGTTGTTAAAAGAAACATTCATTATGTGACACAAGTTGTATGTGATACAAACAAAAAAAAACATAAAATAATAAAATTAGAATTAAGGATATGCAATAGAAATTTTTATTTTGTTTTGGTCTATGATTTATACGTGTATAAAAGATATCCTTAATAATTATATAAAAATATGAAAGATTTCAGTTGAAAACTGTTGGTTTTTGTTTTTTAAATGAAAATTAATTGAATAATTAATCATCAGGATCCACTTTTAAAGATTACAGAAGCGTGTACATAAGCAGAAATGTAAAGAATGTAATGACTTCCTCAAAAAATTTTGGAATTCTCTAGGCATAATTTTTTCATTTCGTAATGAAATCAAAAGAATGAACTTTCAATTTAACAATTTTCCTGTTATCCTGTTATTTTAAAAGATATTGAGTTTCAACTTCTGTAATTACTAAAGAAATCTAATCTATTTTTTTTTTTAGTCTATTGGAAAATTTTATAACTGGTAATGCAGATTAAATTGGTATGCCAAACGGACAACATTAAATATTTTTTAGTTGAATCAAAATAGAAAGAATGTGTGGATTAAGAGAAGTAGAACAACGGCAAAAAAAAATCCACATATAGCAACACAGCAATATTGGCTCTTATTACATACGAGGTAACTAGGTATCCTAAGAAGCGTTATACTGGAAAACATTCGAAATATTAGTGGTGTCTTTTCTGTTAAGTTTGAATACTCTCACTTTAGTATATTTCCGAATAGGACGTCATTTAAAAGGTAAATAAAGATGTCAGATTGAATTTTATAACAGTGATTGCTAATGGTTTTTTGCCTCAATTATTTTTCCTTAATGTAAGAGAAAAAGCTGTGAAGAAACGGTAATTTTTGTCATATGATATTACAGTAGAAGTATTCAAAATTCAAAATTTCTTGTTTTTAAAAAATGTTTGTTGTTGCTCAGCTTCTGAATAGTTTTGCGAACATAAATATTGATGTTTGTTTTGATGTTTTTTCTTAATTCTAGACCATCCAAAGATTTCATCAATATCCGCTTAGGAGCGTACCATTAAATAGTTTCAAAATTTGTTCATTCTCTCATGTGGATGAAAATTTTACATTTTTGACAAAGGAAAGCAGCAGAATGTTGCAAATTTTCGAATAGTTTCCAATTTTCTTCACTTTTGCAATAAAGTATTTCTACTGACCTCAAAATATTTAAATCACTTGTAAAATAATTGCATTAGCAATTAAATTTTTTCAAACAACTTCATCTCTTAATAAATATTCAAGTTAATCTAAGCAAGTAAAGGAAAAAAAGAAATCTTTAAACTTTTCCATTTCTTTTTTTTTCTTGCAACTATTTGTATACTTTCGAGATAACATTAAAATTTATGAGTCAATTGTAACCCCATCCAATATAATTAGCCTAAATCTTCTTTATTATGAAAACGATGTTTAAAGTTTATCCCTTTTGAAATTTTTTTTTTTATTCTTGGTCTATTTGCAAATATACCAGTGTATAAGAGGTTCATTCTTTATTGCTGTCATTTTATTATTATACCTTCCATTATCCTTTTGTAAATTGTGCTAACAATTTAAGGCGATAATACTAAAATTGATAAGGACACTACAACAAATATATTTTGGTTGAAAATAACGATGAAATTTATTTTAAACTTTTATTTTTTTGTATGTTTTCCTATTTTTCTTTTATTGAAAACATTTAAAATTCAAAAAGTTATCAATGATGGTATGAAAAGCGTATTAAGGATGAAAATGAAGAGAAGAACCATAGTTAAACGGATGTCCTTTCGATTTCGGTTCGTTCGTCGCAAAATCTTGTATCATTGAGAATTGGATAGAAAAAATATAACACAATTGCTTATGCAGGTATGGACCAATAATTTCTATTCATTGATGAAAGCTGAAAATAATAGCAAACTTGTATCGGTTGTTAAATCCCATAGTTTTTCTTTAATAATATTTTTGGGGGGTTTTGCTGGCTTGTAGTTCTTTTATGACTTGATTATTGAAAGTTATTGTTACAGAATAATTCGCTTTTTAAAGTTGTGGAGAAATCCTTTCATGCTTTCGTATATTTAAGAGGTTTAAATGTTATGTTAAACGTGTATTTATCGATTTAAATTGATTAAAATCGCATAGCCTCCACCCAGTTGGAAAACTTTTGAAATGTGAAAATGAAGCCGGAAATTTGTTTCATTTCACGTTCGTATAATAAATTATAAAGAAAAACTTCTATGGATCAGAACATAAATTTTCAAGCAAGCAGATATAACAAGTATTCTATCTTAAACTCACTATAGCACGTACGAGCAAAAATATCATATTACAGGTAAGTATAGAAAAATTTTAAAAATTAAAGGTTTAGACACAAAAATCAAGAAATTTAGGGCAAAAACGCTTAATTTAAAATTCTTAAATCCTTAAATGTTGTATGCCCTCTTGATAGTCTACTCTACTTATATGTAAGTTTCAGATTTAAGCCTCACACTTTATCACCAAATCAAGAAACATACCAAAACAGAACTGGATGCTCCTCTAGATAACCAGACATGAGTCGTGGGCGTATAATTTAATTGTGTGTCACCCTAGGGCGAATAATACGGAGTTTCTGTTACCTTATTTAAAGTAAAGTGTTCCGAAGTTCTTTGATCACATAATTTTGGCAATATCTACTACTATAGTGTAAGGATTTAAATCTCAAAAACACATTTATTGCGACCATCTGGCAGGTTTTTATGATCCTTGCAATGACGATTTATTCTAGTTTTTTCACTCATTCCAAATTACTACAAGGAGCGATCAAGATCAATTCTTTTAAGTTGGAGTAAAACCTTAGACATTCATCTATGATATTGTGGATGGGAAGCAGCTTAAAATATATAGCAAAATATTTACCATGAGTATGCCTCATTAGCCCTTGGAACTAGAGTATTTTTTTTTCTTTTTAAAAAGAAGCGCGCAGGTATTTGACTTCTTCTTTTCTATCTAATTTTTTTTTCTGCTAATTGTACGTAGATGTGTCAAATCCCTTTTCTGTTATAAGCAGAACATAGCGTTCTTGTTCGTATTTAGTTCAATGCCTTATGTAGCATTCCAGCTGTGCCTATAATTATAGTAATTCGTACAATTAATATTATGATTGCAAATGTTCCGTAAAACATAATTACAAATTGGTTCTGCTTGCAACAGCGGAAATGCAACGGTGATGGCCAACAATATACTATTCTCCCTCTCTCAAATCGCAGTACTATAATTCCGACATCTATTCACAAATTCACAATAAAAATTTCAATACCTTTTTGAAAATAACAAGATGTTACACAAATTTCTACAAATTATTATTAAAAATCATTACTAACCCGTATGTGTATACAAGGATACTTTACCAAAAACTAATATTTATTCTATGTCCCATTTAATTACATTGAAATTGAAAATATTATTTTGTAGAAAAGAATAGCACCCATGCATTTTTTCCATAATGAAAATTAAATGTGAATAATTATTTAATGTTGAAATTTCATTTCTAGGGGAAGAAAAAGCAAGAAAAAAATTATTATACAATGTTACAAAAACAAACAAAATTATCTTTTAGTGAGCGTATATGTATATATATACAAATATTAACACCTGTGGCGTAAAACTGTCATTTACAAATGTTTTCTCTGCATTTGGCACACACTCACCTACCAATACATATTGTGTTAGAAAATAATTACAACTAAAATATAGAAAAGGTATTAATTACTTAATGTGGTCAGAATAAACAGAATTCTAAAATGTCCTTATTAGTAAAAATCTTCAAAAAACAACTGTATATGAACGTTGTGTTACGTTAAAGTCGTATATGCCATGTACCATACACACAAATGTAAGGACATAAATGTAGAGTCAAAATTTATTTAGAAATTGCTATGAAAATGATATGAGTGTGAAAGAAAACAAAAAACAAGAATAAGAGAGAAATAATTTGATTGTATGAAAAGAGAATTTAATTTTTTTTTTCTCCTAGCATAAATTCGTTAAGGATATTTGGTATATTGGTTCTAATTTTTGAATTCCTACAGTAATAAATGTGAAAATTGGAAATTCTATAACATTATAAAAATTTTTAATGCTATCATGGTCTATCATTGGACCAATTATTATTAGAATTAAAAATTATTGTAACAAATTTTTCCGAATATCCTTTTATTTTTTTTTTGCTCTCTATAAATTTTACACCATTCTGTATTCAAAAATGTTTTGCTACTTTTTTTCACATTTTGATTGCATTACACAAAAATCATAATTACATTTTGAAAAACTCAAATAATAATCATTTTTGGTCCTTATTTTTGGTCCTTTTTATTTTATTTTTTGCTTCGATATCAAATTTGTAGTGAAAATAGAAAAAGAAAATTTGAAAAATCCTGATAATGAAATTTTTTTTTCTCTTGAAAAATTTTCTTATCTATTTGTTTTCAATTTAGAAATTGAATTCGGTTGTAAATTTTTAGATATGAAATTTTCTGTTTTAGTGTCCGGCAAAAGGATATTTTTATTTTTTTTTTAATTTACATCGAATTTGTTGTAAATTTGTAATTATTTTTTCAGTAATTTTTCTTAAATTGGTAATTTAATCTGACAGTGAATAATAGAATTTTTGTTTTAATTTCAAAATAATATTTTTTGTACCTTGTATGCATCCTTTGGGAAAGTATTGAATTTTTAATATGGAATTTTTGTTGATTTTTAAGCAATTTCATTATACTTTTCAATGACATTTTCATAATTATTTTAAAATTTAGAAACTGTTGTAAATCCTATGGTTCCTTGTGAATATTAAATATGAAGTTCGAATTAAAAATATTAAAATGAAAACTGTTTAATTGAATGAACTCCAAAAGTATGTGAACTGGTTCTTACACAAAGTCTTTAAAGTAATTCTTCTTCTTCTAAAATATAGGTAAAATGTAAAATCTGAAGAAAATTTAGTAAAAAAATAAAAATCATAAATTATTACCTTAGGTATAGTTTAAAAATGGGGCTTGATTTCCCTGTAATGTGTCCAGCACCTTAATTTCTAATTACCTCTAAAAAATGTGTTCCCTATCTTAATAAAGAAAGATGAGATATAAAATTGTAAAGAAAGTATTCAATCTAAAATAATTATCTAAGAGTCAGAGTAGAGTGAGAGTGCAGTTATTGGGACGCAACAAACTCAAAAATTTAATTTACTAAACAGCGTGGTGTAAAACAGTTTAACAGAAAGCATATTGACTAAACAGATTTCGGAATGAATTATTATTGGCAGGGAATCATTATCTTTCTTATTACTATTTCTGAAACGCGGATAGGGCAGGTACATTAGAAATTTTCAAAAATTTGTAAACGTGTTTTCTGATTTGCCGTATAAAAGCTATTAACACAGGCCATGACTGCCGATTCTATTTGTTAAGACAATTATTTCATTATAATATTTTTTATCACATATTTTCCCATATTTTAAAAAATATTTCAAATAGCTTGCTTTATTTCCAAACCAGTTCAAATATTCAATATCCTTTTTAAAAAATATTCTATTTTTTTTTTTAATTTCTTAAAATATTTTCTTTTAAAATTATTTATGCACAAAAAAAAATAAAACAGAATTCATATTTCTCTTAGAGTATCAGGCAGATTGCTTTGAACATGCCAAACATATTTCACCTATATCTCTCCAACATTCCTTACAATGAATTACATTACAATTTTTTGTTGGACATTCAATTATACCAGTTGTTAGGATATGATAAGTTCCAATACTAGTTTCAAAATTTTTCAAATTCTTTGAATTCCTTTTCAATAAATTAATATTTTGTTCCATTTCATTACAAATCAGACATTTTCTACGTGCATACTTGAAATACATTAGCCAGGTGAATTGCTTTGGAAATTTCAATCGAAGATACTACAAAAGAAATCTTTGTCAGAAAGAAGAAAAAATTCTAAATAACTTTTAATATATTAAAAGAAATTTTTTTTTTGAT
The DNA here is from genome assembly GCF_029603195.1 of Condylostylus longicornis. Classification (NCBI taxonomy): domain Eukaryota; kingdom Metazoa; phylum Arthropoda; class Insecta; order Diptera; family Dolichopodidae; genus Condylostylus; species Condylostylus longicornis. Next base: position 8,571,999 of record NW_026577982.1, read on the forward strand.
TCACATACAAAATGAGAAAATTGACAAAATTCTTACAATCAAAAAATTCATGTCCTGTTTAATTTTATTTTTTTGACATTTTTCAAGCAATTCATTTCTCATACTTCCCAAAATTATTCGTCTTCGTTTCAACATTGAATTGTATAAATGTAAAATTCGTTTCTTCTCACGTTTCGGATAAAAATAACAACAAATTAAACGTCTTGTTCTCATCAATGGAATCTCATGGTAGATTAAAATGATTATTAAAATAACTAAGCCCCAAAATTTGGTATAAAACCTGAAATCAACAAGCCTTAATTATAAAAATTTATAAATAAAAATAGTTTCAGATTCTTACATTTTTTCTAATCTGTAAGGCTTCGGTAGGCACGGTTCATTACTTAAGAACGTTGAAATACTTTCATTTGTATTGAATGCCAATAATGAAGAACGCAATAATTTTGCTATGAGACCGGTTCCATTAATATGAAAATTTAAATTATGTGAACCACTTTGATGGTATGTAATTTTTGAATGTTTCCGAATCAAATTTAGCATATAATAAAAAATATAATCTAGTAAGAGAAATACAATAACAGTTGATAATTCTAATAAAAATTTTAATAAATTTATAAAAAATCTAGATTTTTCAGCTTTAGTCTTAGTTGAATGATCTTCTGGATCAATTATTAGATTTCTTTCGAACTGAAATTATGACAGCAATTTTAATAATAAGACATTAAAATAAAAGCAATTTTAAACCTTTTTTAATGGTAGTAGAGTGTGATTATTTCGGGTCTTCCTTCTCTCATCAATTTTCTTGAAATAATTTGTAATATAAAGATTATCGAAATCAATATTCTTCAAATACATTTTATTATATTTATAGGAATCTGCAAAATAATTTTGATTTTAATTGGTAAATGTTAACGATTAATGATTAATGAGTATTACTTACTTATAACTAGTCTCACGAATATAAAGGCTAAAATTCTATTGATAATTTCTATGCAAAATTCAAATAATTTAATTTTTGCATTAAAACTTTTAACAACTCGTTCTCCGGTCTCTTGGGCTGAGCTATAATAGAAATTCAATATAAATTGTGATGCTACTAGGTATATACAGTGCCGAAATTAATTGGTTTAAGAACTTAACTAGTAACTAAACTTACATTACACCAGGAATATTCTTTGGATTAATGACAGTATAATTAACTTTAACATTTGTAATATTTTTTGAAAATTGTTCTCCGATTTCTTTTACTTTCGAATATGTTTCACCAAAAGTCGAATTTATTGCATCTTTAGGATCACATATTTCACTGGTACCAAGTGACATATGGCACATTAAATCGATTTTCATTGGCCAACATAATAAATAATTGACAACAATTGGCATCATTTCCATGCATTTATCATACATTTGTGCAAAAGCTTCAATACATTTATTTTTTCCTTTCTCAAATTGCATTTCACATCGCCGACGAAATTTTTCTTCATACATTTTTTGATATTTAATGGCAATTTCTATTTCATCGTCGTCCTTCATTTGATCGCCTTCAATGTAAGTTTGCCTTTTATTTACAGTTTTATTCATGAAATTCTCTAAAATTTCTTCATCTTCAATTTCTGAACGTATCGGTTCTATAATTGATTCAATTTCATTCAATGAATCTTTTATTTGATGCATGTCATCTTTCATTAGAATGACAGCTTTCGTAAATGGTTTTGTCATTAAATCAAAACGTGTTTTTGTTAAATTATAAGTGAGAATAGTAGCACATGCGAATACTCGAACTACTTCTTTAGTATTCAAAACCATATTAGTTATTGGACCTAAAAAATACGATATAGTAATGAGCGTAAAACTTATTTAGAACTACAACACTTTAAAATTTGTATGCACTTACCTGAAATAACTAAGGCGAAAAATAATGCTCTCAAATAACTTCGTCCAGATTTTCCAAGACAACCTAAATATATGAGGCAAATTATGCAACGAATTCGTTTACTAAATGTAAAACCGGGACCTAAAAATTTTATTAGTAATTTCTGAATGATTTTAAATTTTAAAAAAATTTACCCAAAATTAATATTAAAATTATTAAAATTTTATTGGTTATGTCCAATGAAAAATTCAAATTTATGATGAATATTTGCCAAAAAAATAGAGCTGACAAGATACCAGCAAAATAACTAAATATTCCACGGACTAAACGCCATCTATTAACATTATCAGTTAGAATGCAATAAACTTTCGGACATATTCGAATTATTTTCAATTTTAAGCAAATTAAAATTTTTTTTATTATTAAATATGAAAATAACATTTTTTAATTATTTTTCTGTCACATTGAAAATATTTTGAAATCGAATTATTTGAGTCAAAAATTTTTGAGTGTTGCCAAATGTATTCGAGGACGATAGCAATTGTATTAATTTTTTCGTTAGCCTGATAGAACTTGAAAATGTAAAAAATATTGTAAAACATAATCATTGTGGGCGTATGACAACCCCGGTACTGTTGATCGTAAATAAAATTAACAATGCTTATTATGGGTTAAATGTTACTGGTTTTTAGAAGAAAACAGTAACTTAACCACATGAATAACCGTATACAAACAAAATGGAGGTACTAAATCACAAAATTTCGGAAACTTATCAAATTTCATAAAATCGTTCTTTTTCACACCCAGTTTAAATCATATCCCGTCTGGGTCAAATATGAAAATATTTTTCCATTGTGTATTGTAGTAAATGGGTCGAAGCCCTCAACCAAGAATCGTAACAGGTATTTTTTCCATATTTAATAACTATTTATTTCTTTGTTAGATTTCAGTCATTTGGTAAGTGTTTTTCTCAAAAATTCCCTAACATTCCAAAATACAACCACATATAAAATTGAATTCGCCTTTATTTTAATTATTGTATTCAATCAGTTTTATCTCATATATAAAATCAAAATTAGTTCCCAAGACAATAATAATTTTATGAAAAATAATGGTCGATTTAATGGCAAAATACAAGACATTAGAAAATTTTCCCTTAATTGCCGAATTTTACTAAAAAAAATAAGAACATAAAAAAAATCACGATTAATTTTAATTTTATACGGTAAATGTTTTTTTTTATTTCAAAATTTTATCGCTATTTTTAATAACCTGAATAACTGCTTTTTTTTTGTTCTCGATTACTCTGTATTCATTATTGGAAATTCCCCAAAATTCAAAAAAACTGAACCAAAGTTTTCTTCCCAATTTGTAAATGTTTTCAGGCAAAAAAAAAAAAAAATAAAAAAATTATCATAACCTCGCGGTTATTAGATTTTATTAGAAACTCTTCAAAAAAAAAAAGAAGTTCCTCATTTTTTCCTTCTTTTTAATTTTTTCTCCATCCAAAAATTTTTCATATAAAAATTTTGCGGTACCACGCAAATTTTGTATTTTATCTTGTATAAAGAGCATGTAAAACAATATGAGTATTGGAAATATGAGAATTTTATGCAATGAATACATTTTTGGAGTATGTTTGTATGTTCATGTGTGAGTTATGAGCTGAAACGCGACTAAAAATAACCCTAAAATTACATTGCAGAACGCAAAGATAGAACGGAAGTTCTGTTTTAGGGTGTCGTCGTGCTTTTATCAATATTCTTTAATATTCTTTAATGTTACGCGGGATAACTTTGTATCAAGGACTTTTATAGGATAAAATTTTAACTTTACACTAAATTTAATGTTATAATAATAGACTTATTGCTTTACAGATTGAAAATGAAGGCAAACCGCCGCACGCTAAACAACCACGCTAAATATTGCTTTTTTTTCTCTCTGTGTTCTGGAAATTTTGTGGTTTAATAATTTTTGACATTTTTGTTATATTAGATGAAACCAAGATTTTTTTTTTTTTTGAAATTTAATATTTAAAATGGTTTTTTTCTATTTTTGGTCGCGTGTTATTAAATTAAAAATTGAAATAAGAAAAAAAATTATCAAAATATTGAAAGAAATCGCGGTTTAATTTAAGCATAAAGCGAAAATATTGACATCAAATTTTATGACCGTTAAAAATTTATTAATTTAATTTTTTTTTTTTTAATTTTTCATTAAAAAAATATTAAAATTTTATGGTATTTTTTTATTGAGTAGAAATAATTAAGGATTTTCTTTAATTTTACGATTTATTAATTGATTTTAAGCCTTACTTTTTTTTTAAAATATGAGATTTTTTTTATTATGACTCGTGGATTTTGTAAAAAAAAAAGAAATACATTATTTTTTTTAATTGTCGAAAAAAATCTTGCCGAATGAAGACATAAAATTCTAAAAAAAAAACTCTGATAAATTAATTAAATTCATCAAAAACTAGAAAACCGCTATAGTAGAGAGAGCTCGGCTTAAGAGATAATATGGCTTGAAAAGATTTTACTCGCCCACAGTTAGACTACAGGTGGTTTTGAGAATTAAAAAAGAGAGAAATACTTGATAAAATGAAGGTACAAGAATGAAGTACAAAGCTTGTAACTCATGACATACATGAACTGAAAGTAAGAGCACATATGATAAAGCTTGCATTATTTTACTTCGTACACTTTACAAAATGAGATCTGAGATGAAATACTGCATGCTGTATCTCAATTTTTGACAATCATGTTTCATATGACATTTATGCAACGTCAACTTAATTATCATTTTATTGAAAATATCGAATAATGATCCACTGACAATTACAATTCTGTCATGTTAATTAAGCATATGATTATTACCTGTTAACGAATTTTAAAAAACCATACTCATGCCTGTGTAATGTAATTTCGAAGGGAGGAAAACGTTGGGAAAATCAGAATTTTAATTTGATATTTCTCATCATTCGGTGACTAAAAGAGCAAGTAATTCAATAATGTCACTTTATTTATTTGTCTACGAGTAATTGTTCATCAATTTAAATTGTCAAATTGACAAGTTAAGTTGACGTCCAAATTTAAAAAACAAAAATTTTTTTCGATTACTAATTTTCATGTATTTAAAATTTTAAACAAAATTATCCTTATGTGCACTCATTCCATAGAAAATACGAGTAATAGTGAAACATTTTAAAAATAAACTTTCTTATAGATATTATTAAAGACTCCTCATGATCACATTGTTGTAAGATATGCCATGCTTTAAAATTAACAATTTGTTGAACGTTATCTGGTATACCGGCATTTTGTATGCTTCTTCTTCGTTCTTCCTTTATAAAACGACAACATTTGAATAGTAATTATTTTGGGAGACTTACATACATTACATATTGAAGTTGTTTTCTTACACACAAACACAAGATTCATTACAATTCCTTGTAAGCCTAAGATTTTATTATTCACAATTTCTTCATAATACAAAAAATTTCTAATTCTTGAAAATTACTATGAAAAAGTTCTAATCGTTGTGATTATTTACTTTTTACATTTATCCTTAACCGTTATCTTTTAAAGCCAATGAAAAAATAAATAAAAACTAATTTTTCTTTTCGTTTTTTTTGGATTTTCTTTTAAAAATAATCTAGAAAAATGAAAACGTTTAAGTATAATTTGTTTTGTTTTTGTTCGTAGCAGACATCACCCTCCCATTGACATTCAGAGTGGTGGAAAGCGGGAATAGTGTTTGTATTTCTGTTCTTTGTAATTTTGTTTTTGTTATTTTTATTTTTTTTGTGAAATTTTACCATTGTTGTGGCTGGCTGTTAACTAATGACTTAATTTATCTCTTTTATATTTTTGGTTAAAATTCCCTCTCTTCAATTATTTTTTATTTTATATGCGAAAATTTTGCATAAGAGCACATTATTGAAGAGAATGAATGTAAAGTGAAAGAGAACTTCAACTTTAATAAGTTTTTTAACATTTCAGTAGAATTTTAAGAAATTTTTACATAACAGAAGTTTTAAAACGCGGACACTGTGTTATATTTGTCTTAATTTCTGTAGACAAAATTTAAATTAGTAAGTTTCTATTGCAAATTTTCATTTTATTTCAGTAAATTCAGAAAAGGAAGCTCAAACTAAGGTTACCCTACTATTTCAATCCCAGATAAGAGAAAATATAGTATTTATTAGACCGGGCGAGTATTTTAACAATCTTTCTTGAATTGTGTTTGTCTGTAGCTCAACGTGTCTGTCTATAGTTCAATAGTATTCAATAGTATTCAATAATGTAGTTCAATAGTATTCCAAAAGGTAAGGAACAGAATGAACTTCGTTTTTTTTTAATTCTTTTGGTTGATATTATCATCTACTTCAAAAGTGCTGTTGAATATTAGTTGAATCTCATCTTTGCCACAACACTGTAAATTTATCTTATTTAAATTAAAGTTTCTATTTTGAGCACAACTCATCCATTGCATTGCATGTATGCATTTATTCATGTATTCGAACACAAATTCATGTATTCATGTATTTGAACACAATTCGGTTTTAGACTCATCTGAAAATCATCTTTCGCGTCATCTGAAAATAAATTTGGGCAACATGTAGGTTTTGTTGAAGTTTAAAGCTTCCTGTGCCTAATAGTTAGTCAAATTATTCAAAAAAGAGAAAAAATCTTAAATTTTTTAGTTGTAGAAACAAAACTACTCAATAATTTCTACCCTAATTTCACAAAATTTTTTAATTTCACAACATTTTCTTTTAACTCCATTATAATCCAATTGCTATATCAATTTCAAGGACCTTAAAATCGATTTAATCTAATCCTTATAACATTTTTGTCTTCATTATAATTTTATTTTTTTTTGTTTTAAAACAATCAAAGTTAATCGGTGGTAATTTTCATTCAACATCAGGACATTTCAACATTTTTATTTATTATTCTATATCGGACTTCCAAAAAAAAAAAAAAAACAAGAAAAAGTAAAAAACAGAAATTTTAAAAATAAAAACTTTACAATAGGAAGTTGAAATTGAGGGATTAATTCAAATACAAATTAATAGCAGGAGGTTAATAGGAATTAGAATTCGATGAGAATGAGAAAATATGCTTAAATTTTTCTACATATGTACATATATATATACAAATAGTGGAGCGTATAATGGGAGGCATAAATTTTAATGCAATAGAATTGATACAGAGAAAATTTGTTTAAGGACTGGGAGAAAAAGGATGATGGTACATGTGGTGGTGTTTTAAATGAAAATAATTGCAAGTTTGAGTTGGATAAATTAGTAAAATCTATCATTGTCATTATCCTTCGATTTATTTTTTATTTTTTTATTGTTTTTTTTTTCTTTGATTTTATTATTTAACATTCGTCAGCAATAAATTTTCTTCTTATATTTTTAATCTTATATTCTTGTTTTCTTTAATTTAAATAACATTTGTCCCGGATTTGTTGTGTTGAAAATTGGAAAACAATAAGAAATTTTTTTTTATTTTTATTCTGTGATTAATTATGTAGTTGTATAAAGAAAACAGGATTATTAATAAAGGAGTATGAAAATGATATTTGAGAAGTTGAGAAATGAGTTTTTCTTATAGTTTGTTTGATAATCATAAGCTTCCAAAACGAACACAATTAATATGGAATTGAAATCACCATAACCGTACGAAATTTAGAAAATCGCAGCACCGATTTGCTAATAAAGGTTTCCCAAATAACTAAACGTACTTATTTCTTAAATAGCCTGTGATAAGACTTTGTATTATGCTTGTATTCGAGCTTGTTGAGGCACTTGCATGCTCTTTAATAATTAGTTTTTGGAAAAACCTGCATAATTTCAGCAGTTATTCTTCTTGCATTTTGCAAATATCGAGATGCACTAGTGATGTGACCTTTCTTCTTGATATTTGTACTAAGATTAAATAGTATAATATAGATACAGGTGAATAAAATTTAAAATTATTAGTATACTCTTGTCAAAATGGTTGTAATTTTACATTATATAATTTACAATCTGCGAAGGTCTTGCTATTGAAGAACGATATACAAGAGCAAAGCAAAAATGAATATTCGAAAATATGAAAAGATGAAGGTTTCAAATAAAATTTGAGTCACTTTCAATTATTTTCTTGTTATTGTCATCTTTTTCCATAAGAAATTTTAAGAATTTCATTAAAATTTAATAAGAATTTATAAATAAATTCAAATTAATTGTACTCTTAGAAAATTATTTTTAAAAAAAATTAAGAAAAATTGCTTTTTTCTGATTTAAAACAAAGCAACACAGCAATAATAATTTCATTTTTATTAAAATTACAATTTGGCAGTACTCTTTTAAATTAATCATTAATTTGGGACAAAATAGAAAAATACAAGGCCTTTTACATTTAGTTGTTGCAGTCAATCATAAGCCCTTCTCTACTAAAATCAAATTCGAAAAAATCTACAAAATAATTGCGATAAATGATTACAAATTATTGGCAGCCAGAAATTTTCTCCTTAAAGAAAAGTCAAGCCAAATTCACTTACAATTAATTTATATTAAATTTTTGTTAGTTGTCCGGCTATTAAGGTATGCTACAAGAATACACTAAAAACTGGAGTAAGGCCTTCAAAATCATTGATATTATTGAATGTAAGGATTATCAAAGCTAATGAGTTTTGGAAATTTAATTAATAAAAATCATAGTCGCGTCATCTGAAAATAAATTTGGGCAACATGTAGGTTTTGTTGAAGTTTAAAGCTTCCTGTGCCTAGTAGTTAGCCAAAGCATATACTGATCACAAGTTTGTACTTTACAGAGCCAAACTAATACGACAATTCATTTAACAGCTGGTTAATTCTTTCCTAAATTTTATATAGCAACAAAAAAATCATCCAATATTAAAAACGTAGCGGAATATTCGGTATAATTCAATTGATTCTTCCAGTATTCAAAGTATAAGGCATAAAAATGTAATAAAAATGCAAATTAATGTCTTTTAAATCCTTTATGAAAAATTATTCAACATTTATATAAATTATTCACCTCATTTTATATGCCGCTCAAATTTTTCTTTTCTCGTTTAATAATCACGATTTAATCCTTTATCATACTTTGTACTGAGAACTTTAATAGCAAAAATAGAAACAATTTGGAATAAAAGGGTCAATTCCAAAGCCTTTTGACAATAGAAAAATCTATATTATAGAATTTTTTTTTTTAATGTCCTTTTTGTATACAAAAGCATATTTCGCCATACTATAAAAAATTATTCTATATAATTTTATTTTCTTTTTCTAATATTGATTTTTTTTTTTCGGCCACGTTTTAGGTGAAAAATCCATTAAGTGTATATAGAGAAAAATATCAAAACATCTTGAAGAAAAAATCCTTAATGTGTCCTTTGGGATTTTATATTTTTTTTGTGTCGTATGTTCTTTTGTTACAATTTCTTTTTATAAAATTTGTTTTTCACCCAATAAATTTTATTTTCTATATTTGGTTTCTTCTGCAATTTGGCTCTTATAATGTCCTTAACTTAATGAACTTTAGCATTTCTTCTTCTTAATTCATTTTCTTGGAAATTTTGTAACCCTTAAAATTTTGGTTACAAAAAAGGATTAATCAGAGAGCAATTAATTTGCATAATTAAAAATTTGGTTTTTTTTAAATTTTTGAAATTTACAATTATTATTGGAATTTTTAAGATGGTAGCATTAAATTAATGAACCCTTAACACTATGCAAGGCTATAGAACCAGTAAAAAATTGGATATTTTCTTATTATTTTAATGACAATATTTTCTTATGCATTCTTAAATGAATCAAAATGTAATTATAGAAAATATTGTATAATTAGAAATAAATGCATGGTTTAGTAGGAAAAAAACTGTGGCTTCCGTTACATATCCATGCACACACCCGCTAATATGTGCCAAAATTAAAAACTTTTCGATTCCACCCAATTCCTGAATCGGTTGCATAAAATTTAATAAAAATTTTTTAACTTCCATATTTATTTTTAGATTTATTTTCTATGTGAAAATTTTCATATAAGGTAAAGGATGAATTTTAATCAGATCTACCAATACAGCCACTACATGCACCCATACATTCATAAATCTTTATTTATTACATTATTCTTATACATTTTCTCTCTATACTGGGGTATTTTTTTAATAATTTATTTTCATTTTCAAGGCGTTCATTTCTTGGAAAATCTTAAAAATTTCAATTTCTTGTATATTTTTGCAAAGAAACAGACCACGCCTAAATACGCGAAAAACTTTATATAATTTTATTATGTAGTCCCTATATGTACACTTGGCTATACTTATGTACACATTTCTTGAAATTTTCTTTCTATTTCAATGTTGTATTGCGCAAGAATACGGCGAGAAGATATTAATCTGATTTTCACAAATTAATCAAAAATTAAATGGAAGCTTTTAAATAATGAAAAAATTTTCTACACTAAAACTTTTGATGTATTTTAGAAGAAAATTTTTCTAAATCATTTTTAATATCTATTTCATCCCCATATATACATTCTATGTAGGTGTGAACATCTGAGAAATAATTGTCCTCTACTATATGCCTCCCCTATTGTATAATAAGAGTGTATTTTAATTGGAGACATGGTTGGCTCAATAATTTGTTTTTCCTTATTTCTTTTAACAAGAGTCTAAAACCCTACAAATCAAGAGCCAAAAAGGGTTAAGGTATCAGAAAAAATCAGAAAAAATCTCCTTTGAGCATATAACGAGAGATTTACCGTCTTCTTCTACCTCCGTGTAATACGGTTCTCCAACGATATCACATGCAGCATATTCTTGTGGTATTACAATTAGACAATGTTCAATTTTTTAAGGTACGGCAACTAGACAATTATGGTATGAAAATTAGACAATGTTCGCTGCTTACAGTGGAGCACCATGTCTTCCCTTCGGAGATGTACGAGATTTCTTGTGCGATATAAATTTACTGTTGACCACTTTTGCGATTTAAAATTTTCCTTTCGCATTACATGTTGTTTAATTCACACCATCACCCGATTGTTTTTCCTTATTGTGGCATTTATTAGCCTCCCAAGTTATATGTAGGTACTCAAAGGCATCCCTCAATATCTTATTTATGTAAAAGATCACAAGGGCTTTATCATATCATACAAGTTCGTGGGTATTTCATACGATTCCTTTTAGAATCACTATTGTCCTAGATTCACACCAAAATTATAAATTAAAACTGGAATTCCAGGATCGTTCTGGAAGTGAATGGCTCAGCTTTCATCGATCTTTCACGTTCATTCTTACATTTCATTTGTTTATAGAAAGTTTTCCTCAACTTTTCTAAAAAAAAAAACAAAATATTTTATGGTTTTTAACTTTAAAGACACTTTTTTTTCCATTTTTTTTTTGATAAAATTTTCCTTTTCAATTGTTTGAAAGAATCGGAACCATGGAAAACGTAACAACAAAAAAAAATTGGTTAGAACAAAAGAAAGAAAAAAAAGTTTTTTATTTTAATTTTTTTAAGAGAAAAGGATTTGAAGGATTTCCGTTATAAGAAGAACAAAAAATAAAAAAAAAAACAAAAGTAAGTGGAAATTTTTTCATAACAAAAAAAAAAATGAAAAAAAAATTTTTAATTTTGAGGTTAAGGAATTCCAAACATTTTTTTTTTTTGTTAATTTTTTAAAAGGATTCGCGAATGAAAAATAATAAAAATTTTATTGTTTTCTGGGACGGAGCAAAAAAAAAAAATGTTTTAATTTTAGTTTTCTTTGTGTTTTGCTCCGCATAAAAATTTTTTATTTTCACTTCAACTATTCCAATTATTTTTATTTCATAAAATATGAATTTAGTTAAAATAGTTGGTCCATAATCATGAAACTGAATAATTACCCAAAAAAAAGTTTTACAAATTTTTTTTGAATTGTACAAAGACTCATGTATATTTGAACTCATCCCAATTAAAATTCTTTCCGAAAAAACTTGAAATGGTACGAAGTAATTCAAATAATTTTTCTTATTGCCTAAAATGAAATGAGCTCAAAATATTGATTTGAAAATTTTCCAAGTATTTAGCAAGGTTTTGGTAAAATGAAGTAATTTTGTGTGCAAGCAAATATCGAAAATGGAAATAAAATACAATTTCTTAAAATTAAATCTAATTCGATTATCAAAATCAGGGTCCAAATTAAATATCTTTGCATTTCCGGTCATTAAATCATCTCATCATATTAAAATTTCTACACCTTAACTATATCTGTTCTTACGGACAAGCCATATAGATTTATATGAGTCCATATATCCTCGAACAAGTTAGTTTGTTTTCATAAAAATTTCCGACAGAACATTCGTAATAGCAAGGTTTAAGAGAAATGGAGATCTGACGTTTTTATAACTTTCCCTATGTGAATATATACTAAATTAGCTTGGAGTAGACTGTGGGTATGAATGCAGGACATGCGTTGTTGCAAAGCTAGGAAAGAAATCAGAAGCTGATTTTATTCATCAACTGTAAGGAGTCTAATGTAAGGGATGATAAATAGAAGTACCGCGTGGTACGTTATCATTAAAATGACACCGTACGCGAATGGCTTCTATTCAAATTCCTATTACCACAGTTATGTAAATCATTCTATCTGTTCAAAAAAAAACCAAGCCAGATCCTGTGCATTATTCGAATCAATAGGTAATAAACCAAATATGTATTTTGTTTCTGCATACTCGCACTAAATTTTATTCTCACACTACTTCTGTTTCTTTATCGGGTTTACAAATTGAAGCCAATTTTTATTATTTAATTTTAAGAGGAAAATCGACGGTGTGCACTTATTAGCCGCCACTTTTAGCAATAAATCATTTTAAAATATTTACCGTTATATTAAATTTTGAATAATTACAAACATTTTTTTTTATATTCCAAGAAAAGCTGAAAAAAAATTTTCTTATAGGCATAAAGGCGTTATCCTTAATTTTTTTTTCGTGTTTTACCTTGCATCTTCTTTATTCAAAAACAAAAATTTTTTTTTCTCAATTTCTTATCTAATTGAATTTTAAAAGACCATAAATAATTGATTATTTTCACTTCATAACAAAGCATTTAGCATTAGCATAAAACCATAAAGTTTTGATCTTTTACCAGGATTTTTTAACAATTTTTCCATTTTTTTTCTCCGAAAGAGCAAATAATTTTTTTTTCCTATTTCTTCTTTAAACACAAGACGACGTTTACACTAAATATTTGGAAAAAAATTTCCAAAAATCGCCCTTATTATTATTTTCTCATTATTTACCTTAAGGATATTGACTACTCCATCCCTTAAAATTCAAAAAGGAAAAAAAAGAAAAGAAGCAAGGCGCTTTCCATCTGACCACAGAGAATCATTCAGAATTAAAAAAAAAAATTTAAAATAAACGATGAACGGCAGAATATGAAGAGAAAAAAAAATGTCTAAAGGACATCATATCCTTGTTCTTTTTTCCCATTTGTGTGGAAGATGCGTGGATTATCAATGGCGTGTAATAGCACGTAACGCACTGCTACGCAAATTGTTCATGGTAAATTTAAAAAAATTTTTTTTTGTTTCCTCTTTTTTTTCAGAAAATTTGTTTTTTTTTTTTTATAACAAGGTTTGTGTAAGATTTTTTGTTGTCTTGAAATTTGGCCTTCGTTTTTTTTGTCGTTGTTAAATGCTTTCCTAATTAAGGATAATTACAATTTTAGTAATTTTCCGCTGGTTCTTGTTTTATTTATTTATTATTTGTTTATCCATTTGATTTTTTTTTTTGTTTTCTGAAATAATTTTTAATTTTTATGAATTCTTAATTAACCTCTGTGATAAATTTGTGAGAACTTTTTTTTTTCGAACATGTCTGAAAAAAAAAAAAATCTTACATAATTTGATAGTAAGGTAACGAGGGTGTGCTAATTAATGAGCTTCCAAGCAATCATGTATGAATCATGCTTTCAATTGCATCTATTATGGCTTAATTGAATACTTTTGCATATTTTCAGGCGGAATTTAAGAACTCTTGTTATTGGAGGCTTGTAAAAGTTCGAAAATGAGTTTATAAATCAAACTGAAGAGAAATATTAGTGAAGAACTGAGAAAGATTATTTTTTGTTTAACATAATGGAGACCCATGAATTTTAATTGCATTTAATAAATTTAATCAACAACCCCTTATTATTCTAAAATCTTAATTGTTCATAATATCTTAATAACAAGAAATAATCGCCATATTATTTAATGAATGTAATTTTAAATGCAAGAAGAAGCAAGAACAATTTATTGTACTCGGTCTTTCGCTTAATTTGGTAAAAAATACGAAAAAATTTACATTTTTAATTCAAACAATTTACATAATTCTCATTAAATAATAAAAATGTTTAAATCTTGAAATCTCAATTATTTTTAAGAACGCGTAGATTTTATAAAAAACAAAAACAAAATTTTAACCAACCACTTTTAATAATTATTCGTTTTAAATCTTCCTTTAATTTGCATATCGCAGAGGCAGAATTCTTTATTAAGGAGAAGAAATTAGAACTAAAAGAGTTCTACAAAATTTCATTAAAATTAAAATTTTTTCTCATTAATTCACATGCTAAAAAATATTAAATGTAAATTAGAATATTAAAAATAAAAATAAATAAATTTAATAAAAAATTATTTAATAAACATTCTGTCCCATTTAACAAATTTGAATCCGTATTTTATCCCGGAATTGTATAAAATACGGATCTAATTCGGAAAATATTCTACAGATTACTCTTTTTGTCACAAAATATTATATTTTTTTGAAAAAGAACGGAACAGTTTTGAAATAGATTAGCTTACAACAAGGAGGTGGAACAAGTGGATAATAGCGTTCCATTGTAAAAATCTATGCTTTCTGACAAACACGTTTTCAATACAAATCTCTATTTTTTGCTATGGTAAAGCTAGTAGCAGGGAAAAGTATAAATAAAAGCCGGAGATTATGTCAATATTTTGACTGTTAAAAAATGTAACGTCATAAAGAGAGCATTTTGACAGTTCGTATTATGCAGTGACGTGTAAGACTCTTTGTAAGTCTCTCTCTTATAAGAGTGCGTATCATGTACTTTGTTGAATTTTAAACAAAACATACATACTTGCAAGGACAAATTAGTTTCTATTTATGTGAGATAGTGCTGAGATATTATGAGAGCAAAGTGCTGTTTACAAGTGCATGTTATATTATGTGTGTGTGTTCATGAGCAGCGTTCCCACTTGGATACAATTGTATCCATTTGGATACATTTTTGCTTTAAATTTGAGCTTGGATACAAAGATACTCAAATCTGCTAAAATGCCGAAATTGGCTACATTTTAAAATTTTACTGAAATATGGATACATTTTTTTTCAAACACTAAATAAATATAACAAGACAGTTAAAATGCTGCTAATATTAAATCGCGAAGTTGCTTTATCATCAATAAATGTTATTTGCTGGCTATTCTAAGAAGGTTTCCGAATTTTTTACAAGAAAGTTGAAAAGATACTTTATTAACTGCCTCTTCCTGTATTCAAATTTAGAAAATTCATACAAGACTTTCTACTTAACTTTCACATTTAAAATATAATAGAAGTTGTATGTGATTTCTTAAAGAATTTAGTATAAATAACAAAACTCATATTGTGGAATAAAGCAAATTAATATTAATTATGGGTTAATTTGTACAAAATAAGACGACTTATTATAATAATGCTATTTTACGAGGTTGGATACATTTTGGATACATTTTTTTCTCGAAATTGGATACATTTTGTTTTTTCCGAGTGGGAACACTGTTCATGAGTTTTAAAAAATCTGACATTTGATTTTCCTAATTTATTATTGTGTTTGTGCTTTGTCATCTCAATTTGAATACATTCACTGCCGCATTATAGGCAGAGTTACTTAAGACTACGTGGATCATCTCTTTTCTTTTTAAATTTTTAAAATTAAAAATAACGGTATAGTTAAAACTAATTATGTATGCAGCACATAAGTGCTCTTCCGTTGGAAAGTTTTTTTCCGCTTTGATTTAAAAAAAAAACTTTCTCTCTTTTGCTTGTGTTGTCATATAAGAAATTTCCATAACAGTAGATTTTTTGTTTTTTTTTGAAGGAAAATGTAACTGTATTTAAAAAGCATGACTAAAAACAATTGTTTTTTTTTCTCCTTGGTTTTTTTCTTTTAAATTAAACTTTCTGTAATTTTTAAAAGCCTAGAAAATCATAAGAGGAACTTCATGTTCAGGCATAAGAAAATTTTATGCTATAACGTTTCAGTGTTACCATATGTGCGTCATTATTCAAGAAGTGAAGGTATTTATTTACTACTGACAGTGCCATTGCAAGAATATTCACTGGAGTTGCCTCTCAGTTTTGCTTTGTAATTAGTAAACCGAAAAAAATTAATGAATTTAATTTGAAATATCATAGTTAGCCAATTCTTCAATATCAATTTAATTTTCGGAACGAATAACTTTGTTAATGTGTAATGCCGAACTTCGTAGAACTTAAAACTATCTTCAGTTTATGTTTATTTTCATTTCTGTATACGGTTCTCTAATGGATCTCATAGTTATACCGTAATACACTGGTCGACTATTGACAATTTTCCAGGCAATGCAAATTAGTGGAATAATTGCATAGCAGACCATTTTTTTTTTAATTTTAATTTATTCCACAATTCTTTTAATTCTTTGTTACTTTTAATAAGTTGTGTATGATAATTGTAACAAGAAATTTAAATAAAAACTCAATTTTTAATATAATTATACAAACGGTATACGTATACTTAAGAGTATAACAGTTAAAATAAATTAAAAATAATGTAAAAAAATTATACACTCTAGAAAGTTTCACGTTCCTATTATTCCTTTTGGTTTTAACGTATAAAAATGTCAAAAATAATTTTATTTTTTTTTTATATTTGCATTCAAAAGTTAAGAGTCAGACAAGCGTAAATTTTTAAATAAAGAAAACAATATTTTTTAATGAAGACGTCATGTACAATTCCTCACATACATAGATGAGAGAATGTTTGCCTATACAAAAGTTAAAGAGAACTCATGTCAAAAAGAGACAGAAATAATTTACATTATTCTTTTTATTAATGAATATGGTAAAATTTTAAGATTTTGATAAATTAAAAATTCCAGAACAAAAATTTCCAAATTATTTCTTGCTTGTATTTTTTTAATTAAAAATCAATAAATGAAAAATATGTAAGAGGAAAAAAATCCATTAAAAATCACATCCCTGAAAAAGACTCTCTCTTTTTCCTTTTGTTTTTCCATTTTCTTAATGTGTCATCGTTTGACAGCTTAAAGATAAGAGTATTAATTTTTTATGCTGCTCTGATTTTCCTTTTCTCAAAAGATAGAAAATCTTTGAGAAAGAAATGGTCAACTTAATTATTCATAAAAAAATTTTTGTCTCTTTCGTTTTCTTTGAATCTCTCATACTCTTTAGCTAAAAACTAAACACAACACTTTCGAAGGTCAGTTTAACCACACTTTCATTTTCCGTTTATGATTGTTTTAACAACAAATTTATTTTAATTTTAACTACACAAAAGTTTGAGCGTTTGAGAGTTTTCTGACTTGTTTTCCAAGTCTTGATACATGTCCTTGCGTATTTATTATATTTAGTTTTCGATTGTTGTTCTTCACTTTTGTTGTCACATGACATGTTACTCTGACATATTTTAACTGCCATTGTTTGTCATTCAAATTGTGTGGAATTCAGTAACAGTATTTTTAGTTGCAGCTGTATACTGTATGAGAATTGTGAATTCCATGTGTTGTAATATTGCTTTTGAATTCAATTAAGCTTAAAAACACAAATAAATGAATTCACCTTGAAAAATGCTCTCATATTACTCCCTGTTGCATGAGTAATGTAATTCGTATCTTATCTCTCCTGGAAGAATTGTTATTAATCTTATTACGATTTATTTTTCAATCTATTTCTAAAAATCTTAATAATAAATAACATTGACTGAACTATCGAGACAAGAAGTTGAAGAAGTTAAAGAACTTTTTTTATGTAACAAACAAGAAAATAAAATGATAAACAAACTTTTGGTTTATTGTTTTTCATTATTTTTAGTTTTTGTTAGAAAAAAAAAAACTTGAGATTTTCTTGAAAGATTTTTTTGGTCCCAAAATAGTTTTTTAACAATATTAAATAGAATATAAGGATAAAATCGAAAATTAATAACATTTTTCATTTCAAATGAATATTTAATGTCAAAACTAAAATATGTAAGTGTACGAACTAGAGTATGAGTAACATTTTTAGTTAAATTTCAATGAAAAATTTCTCATTTATGATTCATTATATAGAGAGCAAATGTACACAAAATAAGAGAATTTACAAAACTCTTGAAAACTTAATTAAATGTCAAAAAGTTTACTATTTGTTGTCTCAATTTTGGGAAGACATTTTTAATATTTTGTAGTTTTATTTCTTTACGGTTTTAGTTTTCGAAGATGCTTTTATTGTGGTTTTTATCAAGAATATTTTTATAAATTACTCATTCCTATTGTATAATTAAATATTTTTCCTATAAAAGTTATAGTTTTTTTACGTAATATACAAACTAATAGTAAAAAACTTCATATATTTTAGTTGGGGTTGCCAGTAGTACGTATATTTGGAAGAATGAGCTCAATTCAAATTATTTTCATCATTCACGAAAGTTTTTAATTCTTCAAAATTTTGCATGTAAATTTTAGATTTTAGGAAATTTTTTGTAAATGACCAACATTATCTTTAACTTATTTAATATTCATGTCACTTAGTTTTACCTAATTTTTTAAAAATCAAATTTTTTTACTAATTTTTTCTTGTTTTTCTTGTAGTTCTTGTAGTTCCCAGAGTTCTTTTACTTTATTCATTAGAAATTAAGAAAACTTTTACGAATTGGTTCATTTTTAAAAGAATTGAACTTTTGACAGCAATTTTTGATGTAGTTAACGTAAGTTACGTTTGACATATTTTTGACGTAAGTGAAGTGTTTAGCGTAATTTTGACTTAATATTTTTTATTTGATTCAATTTCCAAAACTTCCAGTCAATATTTTTATTAATCATTTGGACGGAAACCGTTCAATGTGATTGATTAGATGGAAAACTTTGTTTACATTAGTTACCCACAGGTGGAGTTAGGTTCACAAACAAATATGTCATATCCAACAAATATAATGTACGTACACTATTGCGTACACACTCTCTGCAATTAAAATTTACAATTATACTTTAAATTTATTTTATGTTTCAATTTTACTATTTTATTAAAATTAAATGGCATTAAATTTTATTATATAGTAAAATTTAAATTTTCCAAAATCTCATACAATATGTGAATGACATCTGCTTTTTATGAACACAATTAATGATTTGTTTCGAAACTTATAACAATAGAAATTAAGATGTGTGTGTGCATGTTAAATATACGGGAAATTCAAATATGTTACGCTGGTTGTTATTGTTTCATACCAAACTACTTTCACATATTGTACTTGACTACACTCTCGCATATTATTTAAGACACAATTATTTAAAAAGCAAAGATAAAGACGTGCCAAATCTCATTCCATTAATTTCTCATCAAAATCTATATTAAGTCACACTATATATTTGTTTATGGAATGGGAATGAAATTTTCTTTTGAAGCTTTTAAGATGTCATCGCTTATCATACAAATAATTTTGTATTCGAAATGTAACACCTTCTTTTCTATATTATACACTTATGTAAGTACACGGTAAAATAATAAATTTTAGACAGGTATGAAATCAAATTTAATATTATATCCTTTTATTTTGTATATTATTTTATGATATCCTTGTTAGATTCCTTACATATTATTAAAATTGAATACAGGATATGTCAAACTTAAAATGGTATATGATAGTTTATAATTGAATTAAGAAGTTTTTCTTACTTTCTACTCGATTTTTACTTTTTTGCGAGGAGGGAAGGGGGTATTTGAAATTAATACGACTGTGTGCAATATATCGGAGTTAAATTTGTCTTTTGAAAATTATAATTGTTGTGTACAATTATTGTGCCATATTTATGAGCATATATAAGTACAAACATATATGCGAGCACATTTAGTTTGATGAACTTTATAAGAAAGTTTTTAATAAACACTTTGGGATTTACTTTTAATGTTAAATAGAAGCAGAATTAAAAATTAAACAGAAATAAATCGGAGAAAGAATTTAATAACTGTGAAAGGTAGTAAAAATTAAGAAGCAGGTTGAAGAGTAATTCTATTAAGGTACAAAGAGAATTTATGAATCGAATTCGCATTACTTTAAAAAGAATTATACAATTGTTAATTGAAAAAGTAAGGATAAATTTAAGATAATTTGTTTACAGGATTTAGAATTTCATATTGAAAGCAATTCTCAATTTAAAATTATTTACTAATTAAATTATGAATTAAATTAAAAGATGCACGACTCTAAATAGTTGCTTTGGATGTCTTTGATAATAGCTCATTCAATGTGATCTTTTAGTCGAAGATCTCCGAAGACACGACCCAAAATAAACTGGCTTTGCGAATGATAACAACGTGATATGTAAAATTGCACCTAACTTTATTAGAAATCTCACTATTTCCAAACAAAGGTGGAAGAAATCACCCGGTACTTCAACGGATTCTGTATCGTTTAAAAATAAATCTGTTCATTAGATTTTTTTGAAATTTTTGTCATTGAAATTATGCGCGTGGAAAACTATCATTGGAAATTCAATAGTAAAATCGTCGTGAGATTGTCAGAGGGAAATTAAGATGCTTGGTTAAAAATTGAGTGAGAATGTCTATAGGCGCTAATGAAACTTGGTACAAAGAAAAAAGTACTTGTATTTACTGATTGAATACGACCAGATTTATTTCTTTATGATAGGAAATGTAGGACTTAGCGGGTTGCTACATCTTAATTGTTGTGTTTTAATGGCTACACTGAATTTCTTTGAAGTTGGTATCTTCTAAAGTTCCGATGTTGTTCTTTATTGTATTGTATTCGGCAAAGAGTGTCAAAAATGGACGATTTCAGTATTTTGTTATCATTTCTAGAAAATACGAAGAAAATCGCTTAATAATAATTCCAAAACATTCTTACAGTTTATCTCAGGTCAAATTTTAGAGTCTGCTTTCAGAATAGCATGTTACTATCTTATTATATCAAAATTATTTTGATATTTATTACATAATCTTAATCTTTTTAATTTCTGAATAAAATTTTTCATATGCACAAAACTAAATTAAGAAAATTCTTTTTAATTGTAAAAATAAATCTTATAGCAAATAATCATTATCAGCAGCATTTATTCTCTCTACTGCAATTTGAATAAAATGTAATAAAAAAATTTATCAAAAATTATCACACATAAGCCTCAATTATTTCTTCATATAAGAATGGAATAAAACAAATTATATAAGCAAAATGAATTAGAATATTTCATACTTAAATATTCTTCCATATATATGCCTAGATCCTTATGAATATACTTACATAATCTTCATATATCCTTGGATAATTTGAATTTTTCATATTTTAATTTCTTTCCTCTCATTGTTGTTTTATTGTGTTTCTCATTAAGGGCTCTGTAACGCTTATCAAACAATGAAATTAGAAATAATATTTTTTTGTCATAGCATGCTCTGGTTGGCTCTTTAAAGTTTCTCGTTTTACATATCCTTATAGTACTTACAGCTTGCATATACTTAAAATAATATTAAAATTTTTCGTATATTTTGTGTAATTGTCAATGAAAGAATGTCAACTCACCACTACAAATGTAAATCTATAAATGAGAAAAAAATCCTTATTTCTTTTTAACCCTTTTTCATTTACATTTAATTATTATTTAAAGTTATCATAGATAATGCTACCCTTTTTATTATAGGCAATAGGCATAATAGCTTCATTTTCCCTTATAGAAAAGAGGAATTCAAATCAAGATGGAACGAAAAAAAAATTAAAGGGAATTTATTAAATCTGAATCAAAAAATATTTTTGAAAATTAATATAATAATGAAGAAATAAAACAAAAGGTTAAATAAAATAAATTAAATGTATTATCGACACAAACACATGCACACATGCATAAATGACATGAATGTTACGTATATAGGCAAAAACATAATTTTTTCAACAAGGGATTCTCAAACATCAAAATTTTTGAAGCAGATTTGGGTCATGAGAAAAGGCAGTTTGTGAACAAATAATGAACGTGGCGGTATAATCGTCAAAACTGTAATGAAAAAGCAGTGCAATGAAATCATATACCACAGGCACAAATGTGCTTTATGATCCAAATATAGCCCTGTGTAATAATAAGAAGGGAACACTAGAATAAATGCGAGCAGCAAGTGTAATAGATAGAAATAGCAAGAGTAGTCGTAGTAACTGTCATAGCAGTAGTAGTAGTAATTTTGGTAGCGTTAGTAGTAACAGTGGCACTTGTGATAAAAGTAGTAGTAGTTGTTCTTTTAGTAGCAATAGTTGTAGGCATTGGTAGCAGCAACAGTAGTCGTAGTAATAGTCATAGTAGTAGTAATAGTAATTTTAGTAGCGCTAGTAGTAACAATAGCAGTTGTAACGGTACCAGTAATAGTAGTAGTAGTTGTGGTTGTATCTTTAGTAGTAATAGTTGCAGGCACTGATTTAGTAACAATAATAGCAATAGTTGTAAGAGTAAATATAATATGAAAACATTTAGTACTATTGAAAAAGTAATAGCAATAGTAGTAGCTGTAGCAAGAGTATAATGCAATAGTATACAAAGCAAAAAAAAACTTTGTGGTAGCATCTAATTTTGTATGTTGAACTTTATTGTAAAAAATATATTAACGCTGTTAACACTTCTTTGTGTTAGAAAAACGCAAATGTAACCCCGTTTTCTTACATACTCCTGTGTACTTCAGCTATTGCCGACGGGTCGAAGTTGCACTGCTCGAGGTGACCTTATACTGAAATTAATCAGGTTCTTAGGTATAGTATACTTGTAAATTTCTGATTATACTTGTGGAACACTGTGTTCTTCTATAATGTGATAGTCTCTTATGACCCCTTCCAATACCTTTTTTTTAAATAAAATATACAAATTTTAGAATGTTGTAATATTAAACGTAAAAAATAATTTTAACATTATGAAAATGTAATAAAAAACTGAGATTGAAGATTAGTTTTTCACTTGTTATTGTTTTCTTGTTTTTTCTTCTAAAAAATTTTCTACTCTTTAACAAAAGAATATTTTTTTTTGGAAAAGAAATAATAAAAATTTGTACGCGAATAATTTTTACACCTTTAAATGGCATTTTCTGTTTTTTTTTTTTCTGAAAAATTTTAGATTACCTTTTCGCTTATCTTTATGACTATTATTACGGGTACCTTGTTATTTGTACACTTTTATTTTCTGTTTTTTTCTTAATGGGTTTTTGGTTAACAAAAAGAAAAGGTGATGGTGTCTCATTCAAGACGGTAGTAAAAATGGAAAATTTCCTGTATCTTTTTGATATTAAAACGTTCGTTTTTTTTTATTATATAGAATGGTAGATGTTTTTATTACCATTGTAACCACCAGTGACAATCATTATGGCAGTTAATGATGGGTACAAATGATACCCAAACTAAAAAAAAAAAAATTAAATAAAGGAAATGTCCTATTTCAAGGATATTGACTTGCTTATTTAATTTAGAAAAATGTAATGACATTTACATGAAATTTTCTTTTTTTTTTTTTCGAAATTAAATTTTAAGAGAAAAAATTTATCAAGTACTTAAAAAAAGGATACCAAATAATGGCTTGTAATTACACTGATAATGATCCTGTGTGATTTCTTTTTTCTCATTTTGAA
The DNA here is from genome assembly GCF_029603195.1 of Condylostylus longicornis. Classification (NCBI taxonomy): domain Eukaryota; kingdom Metazoa; phylum Arthropoda; class Insecta; order Diptera; family Dolichopodidae; genus Condylostylus; species Condylostylus longicornis. The sequence continues at coordinate 8,595,784 of NW_026577982.1, forward strand.
TTTTTACATTACGAACTGATTATTGTACCTAAGAAATATTTGAACATAAAAAATAGCAAGTTGGGTTCATAATTTCCTATTTAATTTTCGAAAATGATGAAATGAAATGTCGTCGTTTCAGAAAAATTTTACAATTATTATAAAAATAAATTTTCTCTGATATTGAATTTTAAAAAATGAATGGAAATAAAAATCTAAATTTAAAAGAACTTCAGAATTCCACAAATTTTGGTAACAACACACTATGTTTTTTCCAAAATTTTGAACACTACGGCGTAATTTTCAATATTTCCGAAGCTCATATGACGGGGTTGTCTAATATTATTAGTAAGATTATTTTCAATTTTCTTTAAATTAAACTTGAGTTAAATAAGTTTAAGAAATTGAGAAATGATCTACTGTAATGGCAACACATAATTCAAATACCAAATCTTATTGCAGAATTATTGAATATTTTCGATTAAATTGTTTGTAATTTCATCGAAGAGAGTATTGTAAATTTTGAAAAAAATCAAGAATATTTTGTATTTGTAGTCTATTGCCAATATTCTTTTTAGAGTTTTTATTAAATTATGTACAATACATTCAGTTAGCGAAAATGAATTACGTGAAATGAAAGCTGGAATAACTAAATTATCTCATTACTTTTAGAATACTCCAAGTTTTGCACCTGAAACACAAATAAGTTCTAAAATATACACAGTCACAAGAAACTCATGTATGGAAACAGCTCCAAGATATTTGGCAACAGCTTCCGACTTGCTTTGATTTCGAAAATAGTAACAAATGATAGAACAGAAAATTTCAGAAGGAATTAAGGTGAGGTATTTAATGTGTTTTATAATTAATTTTAGAATATTTTTTTTTAAATTTCATTTATAATCCTAAATTTAATCCTTTTCCAAAAAAAACTCACAATTTAAGGTATATTTAAAAAAAAATTATGAAGACATTTTAACTCCATTAAATTTATTTAATATTTTTTAATTTATAATGAATAAAATGAAGATATTTTAAGTTCTGAGATTTTATTATAATTATATTAATTTATTCCCACTACCCCATTCTTTCTCTTTATATTTGTGCTTACGAAAATCCCCATTTCATATACAAGTTATCCTTTTACTCATTATTTTGTCATATGTGAACACATAATAATTATGGAAAAGGATAGAAAAAAATTTTTTTTTATAATACAAAACAATTTTTAAGAAAATTTTTTAATATATTCAAAAATATAGCGAAGAATATTCAGTAACATCTAAAACGCAATATGAAATGTCAAAATGTCACAAGTACCGCTTAGGGCAAGGAGTACAAGGATTTTAAAATTGTTTAAATTTGGTTGTAGAAAAATAAAGAATGCAGTGTTTCGTGTTTTATATGAAAGTAGCAACAAAAAAGGCACAAAATTAATATACTGTTTATTGACATAAATTTGATATACTGTTTATTATATCAAGTGTCATAGTGACATTTTTGAAAAAAAAATTTAAATATATTATTAAAATTTTAACTGCTAGTTTTAGAAACATTGTTGTTAATGTGTTCGCTTCATTAAAATTAATACACAAATTTATATACCAAAGTTTTGGCGATCAAAGCCATGCACAGCCACAAATATGCGAATAACTAATCTTCTCAAAGAAGCTGCTAGTAAAAGTATTACGCCTTAAGAAGAAACTCTACCAATATAACAACTTATCATTTTTCACATTTTTAACACATTTGACATTTTGAATCTTTGATAATAATGACTGCATTTTGGATATCAGCTTTAAAATAGAGATACATAAGTGGATTATTATCAAAACATTAACCAAAAATTTGGAAAGACAATAAAAAAGGGGAGGTAGAAATCCCTTAAAAAAACGCACTACCCATTCCAAAAAAACATTTAAGGATTTTAATCACAAATTATATACGTATTCATATAAGGTACCAACATATACACACACGTGTATTATATAAAATTTGTATCAAGATAAGTTTTTCTAAAGATTTTGTATATTTTTTTTTTCTGCACATTTTGTTAAGCTCATATTACTTATATTAGATGTCACAACCGTTTGGGACACTTAAAAAGTTTTTAGGCGATTATCATATCTTAAAAATCCTTTTCTTTTTAGAAATAGAAGTAGAAGGAGAAGGTTGAATAGAAACTCTTTATAAAATATAAGGTAAAAAATATGTCATTGTATTTGTTTACTTATAATTATAATGTATACACTGATTTTATAATCTTAATATAATATAGGTATATGACCTATTATAGTATAGGACTGTTGGAACAATTTGGAATTTGATAAACAAATTTTTAGTATAATAAATTTATTTTCTCTCGTCTCTCCCTCTCTATTCTTTACATATGAAATATTATAGAGAAAATAATAGATTGAGTATGATTGTAAATTAAAATAAATTTCATAAATATAAAATAAAAATAATAAAAATGAGAGAAAATTTGAGAAAATTTAACAAGAGAAGAATATGTTACTGTTATAATATTTTACTTAAAAAAAATATTATAAATAAAGAGATAATGAAAACTCAATATGAAGCTGTAGTAATTGTATACATGAATAAATTTCCATAAATGAGAGGAGAAGCCGTAAATGGCTCTCGGAAAAAATTTGTATATTTTTAATAAGTAAGTAAAGAATTAAGAAGTTTTTGAACTTTTATTATGTATGGCGTCTCTTTTTAATTCGTTTTCTTTTTTCTCTTTATAAAACTTCTTACCTTATTTAAATATTTTAAAATTTATAAAATTTGTAAAACTTTTCTTATATTTTATCTATTTATAAGTTATCACTATTACTACAATATCATTGCTTTATTTGTGAATATCGCAAGGGAATAATGGAGAAATTTTACACATTTTATGCGCTTATGAGCATATTTTTGTATAAGTGTATAACAAGCGTACGTATGCGTTTAAATATTCGCAAAAAAAAAAAAACGAAAGGATTAAAAAAGTTTTCCTTTTAATTTCTTGGGAATTTTATTTTTTGCCATAAGGTTATACTTTATACTAAAAATTCAAATTATTATCTTTTATGCATACATAATGAAGTTTCGTATATTTACACGGGCATCCTTAAATATTTTCAATATAATGTGAAAAGAAAACTCATATGTGAGTTCATATTGAAAAGGTGTTCGTCTTGAAAGTTTATTTTGGTCTCTTAAGGGGAATAAAATAAGTTATAAAATTACTTGAAAGAAATTTGAATAAAAGTATTATCGTAGAAATTGAAAATTATATTTTGAAAAAAGAAAATTAATTGATTTAATTATACTTTTTTTGAAATGAAGCTCCAATAAATTTCTTTGATTATATGACGAGAACCTATTGACGAGAGAAGTATTGGTTAAAATTAAATCTATATGAAACCTAAACTGTAATCTCTATTTAAAATTGGTAATTTTAGAAATAAGTTGAAAATATTTTTATAATTTTTGTGAAATGGAATTAAACAGAAATATTTTGAAACAGCTTTGTAATATTTGGATTCGGGTAGGGGAATCTCAAGGAGTCAAATATGCAACATGTTTATGCAAATCACGTGCTATATAAATAAATTGTTTTCGTATCTACTCCATTAATCAACATTTTTGGAAGCTCTTTTCAAATTTTATCAATTTTCTCTTTTCAAATGAAAAATTAAAAAATGCCGATAATGTATGCAACAGTAAGATTTTCCACTTTTCCACTTTAGTCATTATAAAGGTCTTCAAAATCTTGCATTTTAAAAAGTCCCAAATCTTTAATGAATATAATTTTTGCAGTATTTCCAAATATGCCGCTAAAAGTAAATTAAGTGCACTCTAGATCAACTCAATATTGACGTTTAGAGAGACTATTGGAATTTAATTTTGCCCTTAAAACTATAAACATGATTCTTGGCTTTTAATTTTTTTCCTATATTTCAATATAATCTCAATCAAAAAAATCTCTTAATCAACTAATTCATAAATTAGTATCTAAATGAATATACAATAAGTGATCATTTAACTCCATTACTTTCTAACCCCTTGAACTATGCAATATAATTAAAAATTGAATCGACATTTTTAAAATTATAAAAATGATCAGTAATGAAGAGAATATAAAAAAAAAATTATTCTCGCAATAAATAACATTTAATTGTTATTATATTTCGTAGTTAACTTCGAAAGTAATTGCCATATGCAATAAATTTTGAAAAAAAATTACTTTATCTTTAATTATAATTTCCAATAGCAAATGTAGAAAATTTTTACTGGGCAAAATAGTTATGTAGTGTTTGAAATTTATCCAATAACAAAATAGTACATACGAAATAAAATGTTTGACAATCACCTAAAAGTATGCAATTTTTTATAATTTAAAAGTACGTAATTATTTTGTTTTTCTCATAAAATTTATCTTATTCGGACCTTGCAGCGGAGGATATAAATAATATAAAATAATATTATCTTATTCGCAATTAAAATTATCCCAAAAAATGAAATAAAAAACAAAAATCTTTTAAATACCAAATATTTAATTTTATATTTTATTATTTTTAAAATTGTCGTAAATCAAAAAATATTTTTTTCATATTTCTCACATATCTCTAGATAAACTTCTTTATAAACTTTATAATTTATTTATACTATACATAAATATATTGAAATATAAATTATATTTCGTATATCGTAAAACGGTGATAATAATTTTCAATAAATTTTAATAAAAATGAAATCTTGGAGCGTAGCTACGTATAGAAAAACAAAAATAATAAATAAAAATTTTTATTCAAATGAAAAGTAATTTTTCTCGTTTTGTTTGTATGTCTTTAAATCGTATTACAAAAATAACACGTACATAACATTAAAACGGTACTCATAACCCATTAATATTATTTATTATCGTTATTTTATGTGATAACCAGATGCTAGTAATGTTCTATTTATTAACTTCCTGATTTTTGCAAAATGTTGTTATTTTATTTTCTTCTTCTTCTTTTTCTTCTTTGGTTGTTGCCGGTTGTTTGGTAATTTTAAAATGCATTATTAACTACACACAAGCATGTGTACTCATATCGTAAGTATACATATACATACATGAAATTGCCTGCCTATGAGGCCGCATATTTCGAAAAATACAAGAATAATATCGAAAAAAATAAATAAATTTTTCTTAAAATAAATAATGGAATTTTTTTTTTTTTTTTGGATATAAAAATTTTATGCAATTTATCTTTTTAAGTCTTAATAACTCATTTAATGTTTATTGTATAACAGTATAATATTTATATAATAATATAACGGTATTTATATAACAGAAAAAAAATAATAACTGCGTGTAAAGTGTGAACATAAATTGTCGTTTTAACAGGCAAATATAAAGAGTATGAGTTGTTGTTTTTCTTCATTTTATATGTAAGTATGTAGAGTACTCGTAGTTATAAAAAAACCCGCGTATATGTTGGTGTGTAGTATAAAATAAGTTTATCTAAATGATTTAATGTAACGTAATGTATATAAAGGTGTAAAATGTTATACGAAAGGAAATTAAAATTGATAAAGTGATTCGATTAATGGGAATTTTTTTTTATGTTTTCTTTATTATAAATAATATACTCGTATACAATATCTCGTAAATAACTCAATTTTATATAGAATATTATTATTCATTAACGCTTTATTAATATTAAAGTATGACAGAGAAAATTATGAACATATTTTATGCGACTTACATCATTAAAACGATCAAGGCTTTTTTTAAATTTCCCTAATCTTAGATAGAATGTAATTTTCAATAAATTCTTAAAGGTTCTGATCTTAGATTCAAAGGATCGTAAAATTTCCTTTATTAATGCGACATTAATGCTGTAGCTTTTCAACGAGCCTTATTCTAGTTGTCGCGTCACTTACGTGACATTTGTCGTTGTCGCTGTCACATCACTTGAAATGTGGTATTCTAGTTGTCGAGTGACGTGACTGCGAGAAATAAACGAAAATGAAACGTTTCAAGTGAAATTGATACATTTTAAAAAGAAATTTTGGCTAGTAAAGTTCAAACTAAAAAAAAAATTCGGTGTATATATTTATATTTTTAATCCGAGGGAAATAAAAAATGTCGTCATTTGCATTATGGTTTATGGAGTCATCAGACTCCGAGAGTAATGAAATTGAAAAAAAACAACAATTAAGGATCCAAAGATTTAAGATTAGGGACAGCTCTATTGGATTTGCCAAATGGAGTGTTATTTACATTTACATTATAACCGGATGGGTTATCATAGCTTAAACGTTATGTTGGTATGTATAACATTGCTTGTTAAATATTTGTAAATATTTTAATATAATGTGACTTAAAGGTTTGCGATCATAAAATGCGCATCAGGTATGTGGATGCTAATAATCCGGGATCATCTCATGATTCCTTTATTGAAAATTACCTGAAATTTACATAAATTAATTAAATTTTAAATTAAACTTATGTTAAAATTACCTTCTGCCATAAGCTTTTCTGTTAGCTGGTTCCATTTTGCATCAAACTCGCATTTGCTTATGCAGCTATTCTCAGCAAATTTAAGGCCTTTCGCAATAAAGGCGTTCTCCGTCATAAAATTTCCCAATTCTTCAAATTGCTTCCTTGTTGTTACTTTTAAGCTAAAAATAAATATTAAATTATATATTATATGGTTTAATTTATGTATTAAATTACAAAATTTATTATTTTTTATATTTTTATTAAATTGTTTTGTTTAAACTTACATTTTTGGGGTATCCATCTCGCTTGTCACTTGTTAAATACATTTCGACAAAAAACGTCGTTTCACTACGACATGTGTCGCTCTACAACGACAACTGGAATATACCTGAAACACATTTTCCCGCTATTCCACGACACGTGTCACTGTAATCGCCATTTAGAATATCAAATTCAAGTCGTGACGACAATTGTCGCTCTACTTCGACAACTAGAATAAGGCTCAACATTTTGATTCTGTATTCATGCTAATTAAATTTGTGTTCTAACTCATATAATTAACGCTTAAACAAAAATTTATTCAGATTATTTTCCCTTTTGTAAAAGTTTTAACTCACTTGTAAAAGTTTTCTTGTGCAACCAATTACAACTACCAAAATATGAATACTGAGGGCTTTAGCAATACTCTTCTCGATTTATCAGTGAATTTAAAAAATAATTCTATCATCATTATTATATTAAACACTCTGTGTTTATCCAGCGACTAACTATTTGTTACCATTTAGCAGGCAGTCCGTCAAATATCCGTAAAATATGAAAGATTTTCAAATGGTATACCCTATCTTTGGAAGGTAGTGTGAGACCGTTTTCAAAAAAAGAAAAAAAAATTATTGAAAATATTAGAAAAAATATTTAAAAAACGATGGAACACAGGAGGAATCAAAAATCAAATTGGACTTAGAAAGGCGAAGAATAAACATTTTATTGAAACAGTCACAGACTAGAACTACCGGTAGGGGGAAAAATAAATTGTAATAATCACCAGAACAGAAATGCCACAAAAATACATCATTTTAGACTATTTGGCAGTACATCCCGCATACGGAAGGTTTTCTAGATTTGTAGATTTGTACAACGGTGACAGGAGTGCACCGCGACCACGTATAAAGATCTATTGTGGGGCGCATGCCCTTCAACACACGCTCGAGGCCCACCCTCCTGATAAACTCAACCAACTTATGAGGACCGGAAGACCGCAACTTATAGCAAAGCCCCCCGGCTTTGTTTAACGGAAGGTTAAATAGCAGCATAAATGATATTATATCGGAATTTTCTTACCTGCTTATATACTACACTCGTGTATTAAGCCTCCTTCTGATTTCACTATCATCAAAAGTATTTACATTTTCACTTTAAAAAAAATACATTATCGTTTTTGTTGCGCTAATATTCTTAATTGAATTTTAAATTTATGTAAGTACGTGCCACTAATATTTTAATATAAAAGAAAGTCAAAGCCGTAATAGAAAAAAAAAAACAAGAAAATCAAAAAAGTAAAACGGATATTGAAAATATTTTAAAAATATTCGAAAATTAACTTGTGTTTTTCTAATGACATTTATTATAAAGAAAGTAATTTTTTTTTAAACTTAACGAAAGCGCAAAAATCACGTAATGTCACAAGTGGCATGGCAGCATAGCAAAAGTAAATTATTATAAGTATGAAGTGTGAGTACATTAAGAAGAAAACGACAAAAAAAAAAAAATAAAAAATAAAAACTAATATTGATTTCATAAAATATTATTTTATCTCTTTCTAATCGATAATGAGAGAAAATTGAGATTCACACAATGTATGTACTCAATTAAGAGTGTACAAGTGCACACGTCATTACTTGTATGATTTTCAATTTTTAATTTAATTAAAATTTAATTAAAAACCATATATGAGAATGAAGTCGTGTGTGAAACTGATAAAGTCAACAGTATAAAAAGTTTATAATTTATAATTTACTAGATTGTATTCAAAGATGTATGCCGTGGCATAAGTATAGAATTATATATGCAGAACCTACACTTGTATGTATCCATAATTATTATGCAAAATTTTTGAATTAAAAAAGTGTGAAGGAAAAGAAATTGTAATTAAATTTTCAGGGCAGAAAAGTAGTTTTTGGAATTTATTTTTGAAAATAAAATATTTTTCTAATCTTAATGGAAAACCTAAGGACTTGAAGAAGATTAACTATAATTTGGAATAAATAGTTTTCAAAATACGTGTAATGCGAGAGAAATGGGTATTTCTTTACTACTAAATCCAGAGCCGGGGTCATTGGGTCAAATATTACTGGGATAGTACAAATTAAAGCTGTAAAGAAATTTGAAGAAATTTTGAAGACTTATTCCCCATTTCACGAAATCTCATCAAGTAGACAATCTTCTTTGACTAATTATAAAACAACATTACTTAATTAAGTCTTGCGTCTAAGACTTTCCATCTAACTTGACACAAAAATAAAAAATAACATTAAATTACCATTCACAATAAGCAAAAGTAAATACAAATTCTAAAAAATCCCTTAAATCTTTAAGAAAACAGCCATTACTTAAATTTTATTAAAAGAACCGGAAAATTTAAAAAAAAATAAAATATAAAAACAAATTTAAATTTCGGAACACATTTATTCCATTATCGTTAATCGAATTTTTCCTAATTAAACAACGAAATAAAAATAAACTTTTCTTTTGAAACAATTACGATAAATAAATTTCCTCATTTTACAAAAACAATGAATAAGAAAACGTTTGTCTCATAAAAAATTTTGTTATTTTGAAAATCCAAAAAAAAACCATGTGAATCCCTTTCTATATTTTTGAAAAGATTTATTTAATTTGGTAACAATTTTAAAGGGTAAAATTTTCATTTCAAATAATTACTTTAGAAATGATTGTGAACAAATCTTAATGTTTAAATGAAAAATGAAGAGATTGTGAATTGTGTTCGTAATTTTCCCGTCAAACTCGTGTTATAAGTGAATTGTCTACATAAGATAAGAACTGAATTGCAATAATCATAAAATATAGCGAAACTTCTATAAAAGATTTAGTTCTTGACGAACTGTAATAATTATTCGAAAATTTAAACCCTGCAATGGTCTACAATAGGTACAATTTTAATGGTCTAAAATTGGTACAAATTCAATACTTAAATTTCAAATAAAAAATTTGAATAGCTACTGCGCTCCAATCATTAATTAAGCTTTATCTTGCGGGAAACAAATTTCACCCTCTTGTACCTCGCTCTAAATCTTCGCGGTACATTGAACATAAAACTTAATATGAAATTTTCGACCCGCTTACCACATTGTCTTCAATTTATCGGGAAACTAATTAAAATTATTTTCTTTGTTTCAAATTTTTTTTTGTCTTTTGTTAAAACAATTAAAATAACCGAATTATCTGTGCTTTTATTGGATTTCTTTTAAGTAACTTAATTTTTTTTTCTCATTACCTTTCTTTGTTATTCTGCGTATGACCCCACTTTTCCACATTTAAAACTTTTTTAAAATAAAATTCTCAAAGACAATCATTATTTTATTGTTTTAATTCAATGTCTTCATTTCTATACCCTTTTGTTTAGAAAAATATTAATCCTTAGACCAACTTTTTAACATTGATTTTCTTATACGTAGGTAAAATTTGCTCAAAAGTTATAGAAAGCGAGTATTTTCTTGAACACTGATAACAACGTGCACACATTAATATACCCTTGTTTTATATATATTAATGTATGTGTGAATATTTGTAGTTATACGTACATAAACCAGTTTTTTCTAATATTCATTCAGGTTTCTTGTAGAAGTGTCGGTTTTCAACCAGTATATCTACACCCGTGATACACCCGTATTATGTTAGTGAAATTGTGAATTATATTCTAACTGTTAATTGTTATGCATGTTTTGCTTTCAAATTTTTCATATACAAAACACTGCTGAATAAAACTCAATAAATAAATAAAATCCCTTAAAATATAATTATTGTCTAAGAATTTTGAATCTATAAGAGAGAAGTTCTTTTCAAAACTTACAATATTGAAAATTTACAGCTTATATTTACGTCTTGTGCTCTTCGTGTCATAAAATACTCATATGTTCATAAGTGTGTATAATTATTCTCAATGGATGGCAAAAAAAAATAAACAAAAAATTTTATTCATTCTCGCAAGGAAATTTTGAGGTTATTTTCATACCACACTTCAATATTTTCCTTAAGGATGCATTATGAGACTTACACAATATTTTATCAAGATTGAAGAGAAAAAGCCATACATCATCAATTTCCTATATCATTATTGTTTTTGCTCTATATACGTACATATTATATAAGTATGCTCAAATGTTTTGATTATTCATGTAAAGATTATTTACTAGATAAAAGTCATAAAGATATTGGAAAATATTTTTTTTAATTTTTTTTCTTATTAAATTTTGTTTTAATTTATTACAAAACTCGTTTATATTTAAACAATAAAAATTATTATTATAATATTGTAGAAAATAATTAATCAGGGTTGAACACTTGAACTACGGCATGGAAAACAAGAGGCTGTATGAGAATTTGAGGCATGTGAAGCTGTGACATGGCAACAGAAGGTAATTTTCCAAAAAAATTGAAGAATTTTTTAAATAACTACGCAAATCCATCAAATATCAGATGCGATAGTCTTACCAGTGTATAGGACGTCAATAAACCGGATTCATTTCTTGTTCCAACTCACAGAGTTTTTGTTTTCCAACAAAATGCAAGTGATTCATTGAAGCTTTATAAATATTGAATCCAAAATATTTAAATTTTAGGCAAAATAGAAGTGGAATAAACAGTTATAGGTTTCCATCGGAAGTATTTTTAAACTGCTATATTAAATTGGAACAGAATTTCTTTCGGACATAACCATTTCAACAAAAATACTTGCCATATTATTGACCAGAAATTTACGGATCCAAAAATCAAGTTTAAATTCTAATATTACAATTTTAAAATTTAAGAAAATACCCAAGAACTTGCTCCGTACTGTTGTTAATTTCTGAATTTGATCATATTATTCTCAGGCCAACCCTGTACTATAGAATATTGAATAACTTAATCAATTGAATTGTTGCATATTTTACTATTAAGATAAACACATGAACCATTAGATTTTATATTTTTTTTCTCTATATTACCCGCAAAAAGTATCTTTTTTTACAAAACTATAAAGAATATTTTCTTTCAACCATATCCGATTTTAATCAAAAAAAAAACAAAATAACAAAACTAAAACAAAAGCAAAACAATATCTTGCTCCTTTTATAAAATTTTCAAAATAAAAGAAAATCAGCAAATTCATTCTTCTTATAATACACACACACAAATACGTACATACCCATATTATCTATAAATTTGATTAAAAGTATGAGGGCGCCAAAAACTTTTCTACAGTGTTATTTCCTTTAGTACTTATTGTTTTTTCACCACAAATCGTGGTTAATATTTATACAATATCAGTTATTTATTCATTATGCTCTATTTGTTTGCTATACATATGAGTATCTTCCCCAAAATATTTCTAGCCCCATCTCCTATTCTTCATATACTGTATATGTATATGTACATAAAAAATATAAATTTATAGAAATTCAAAAAATGATATTTATGATTATATTATTATCCTTTCAAAGGAAAATATGAAGTGTGTGTGTGGCAGAAAATTCGATTCAAGTTGAATGGTTTGTGTTTTGCGAGCGAGACAGCATGATAATGATTGTATATTATAAAGAAGATGATGATGATGATAATGATGATGATGATGATAATGCTGATGATGATAATGTTGATGATGATAGTACAATATTTTTTGGTATAATCGAGCTGAAAAGAAGAACTTTTCATTTAACTAAATTAAACAATAAAATCGACGCTACATTCAAGTACACACATAGTATGTACTTGTATAAGTTGAGTGTACATAAATAATATAGGAAAAAAGAGAGAAATAAAATGATATAAAATAAATTTCTCTTTCCTTATCTTTTGCATTGTATGTAGGTTTTTATTGCAATCATTAAAATTGTTATATAACAACAATAATATAAGACTGATAAGACCCTCTTTATGATTACAAATACAATATAAAGACTAAACTTAAATACAAATAAGTATATGCGAAAATATGTATATGAAAATAATGAATGTAATAAATAAAGCGAAAACAAGGATATCATTTAAGGATATTTTTTGTTCTTTTCACAATAATTACATAAACTCTAATATATTATTATTGTTGTGTTTGTTAACAGGCATATTTAGAATTCAATAGGAAATTTAAGTGTTTCATTAATGTATTTTTTGTTATTTTTTCTTAAAAATAGGTTACACTTGTATTATTTTTGAAAATATTTTAAAAAATTTAATATTTTTATTAAAGCAACTAGAGCTTGCTTTCAAAAACGTCACAATATTGAGTGGTAATTGTGCACATTTCTATTTTATGAGCATTACACTATTACTCTTCTGTTGCGTTATCTAATTTTAATGTTATTGTGTTATTAATAATTACTGTTGGTACTTTAATAAAAAAATTATCACTGCGACAATACTATCTTTACTTTTGTTTAAATAAACTTCAATTGTGGTTGTAAATGTATTGAGTCTGAATAGATTAGAATAGATAGAGTACAAAATTAGCAAAACTATTAACAGATTTTTCAAATTCCTAAATTTTAAGAAAAAATTCTAGACTCTAAAGTTTACTTAGTCTTTTATAATAAATATCTAGTAGAAATTCAAAAATTATAATACTGGTAATTGATTAATCTGCACTAACGAAACTAACAGTATTGTTAGTGGAGATATTCATAATGACCAGCAATAAGGAAGATGAGACTACTATTTCGATTAAAATTCCAAATGTTCTGCTAGTAATTTCTTTTTTAACTAATATATACTGACACAATAGTACTAACTTTTTTAACAGTTTGAACTTTTCTAACAAACTGTCAAAGTAGTATTAATTCAGAAGTGAAATATGGAAATTGTGTTATAGTTATTTCACGTCAATATTTTTTATTGATAATTTTTATATTTCAGAGAAGGGAGTATGGACCTTTGCCAGAACGTCATTTGTTATGAATTTCAGTTCTTGTTACTAACGCAAATGATTGTCATTTTTTTGAATTTTTTTGCATTTATTCATTTATTACTGCAATCACTCATTCTGGTTTAAAAAAAGGAAAACAGGCAAGTGAAAAGAAATTTTTATTTATTCTTTATCATTTATTTATTCATCATCATCTGCCAAATTTGCTTTATTTGGATATGACTGTCATTTGCAATTGAAAGTAATTTGACGTAATTCACGTGATTCAAATGAACGTCAGATTAATGATGTTGTGGTAAAGTAGGTATTAATTCATTCAAATGTTTAACTAATTTTTGAACTTCTTTCCGTGCCTTTGTAGGTGGTGCTGGTTGTCGATCTATCAAACATGTTTAAATGGGAATCTTAAAAATCAAAGATTTTATTTTAAATTTTTTAAATATTTATTTAATTTAATTTTTTTTTTATTTAATCCTTTGGTTTCAATATTCTATTTATTTTTAAATTTTTGTTTTTTTTTTTTTTGTTTTTTTTAAATTACTTTAATTTATACCATTCATTACTTATGTAAATTTTTTGCTTTTCTTGTTTTTTTCTCATTAATTTTTAATGAAATTCTAAAAGCAAAAAAATTAATAATAATTATTATATAATATTAATAGAATAATAAAATATAAATCTAACAAAACAATAAAATAAAAAATTATTCACCATTTTTTTATTAATTTTTTTTTTTACACATATACCGTTATTATTATACACATTTTAATGACATATTCAAATTTGACATTTATAAACTTATCATTCGTTATTTTATAATTAAGTCCTATTTTGTTTTTTTTTTTTGTAAATTTATTTAAATTTAAAAAAAATTAAATTGAAAATTATAAATACGATATTACAATAAAATTATAAAAATAATTAAATTTTAAAAAATTAATATTAAAAAGATTTTTTATTTCGGATTTTTTTTTGCTTTTACTTTTAATTTAATTTTGTTTTATATTATGTATTTATAATTAATTATAATAAAAACAATTTTAAAAATTTTTTACACTAATTAAATATTAAATTTTATTTAAAATTATTTTAAATTATTTATTTATACATAATGTAACAGTTATGTATAACATGTTTTGTTAAATCGAAATTCGAAAATTTGTCAAACTTGTCAAAGTTAAATAATACACAAAACTTTTAAAATTCAATTAATTTATTTTACGATATTGCGCTCGAATGTCAAAATTTTTATATTTATGAGAGTTTGAGTTTAATATTAATTTTAGTAATATTTGAGTTTTTTCAAGACGTTTTTGATAATTGGAGTATGTCATAATTATGACAAATTAAATTTTATTCATATAAAATTAAATATGAACAAAACTAATTCGTAATAATTCATAATATTTGCACAAATTGACATATTTTCGAATTTAATAATGTATTTATGTAAACAATATGTTTGTAGTACTTTACAATATCCTTAGATTAGAACACAGACTAAAATTATTATTTTTCTCATCCGTATACAACCGATTTGGAGGGGTTTTAATTATATATTTTTAAAAAATTAAGCTAATGACACACTTAAATTGGAATTTCTAAATTTAAACGTACATATTTTTTATATACAGGCATATAATTAGCAATTAGAACAGTGTAATATACAAAAAGAAAAATTTATATTTTCTTAATTTAACAAAAAATTAAATATTTTAAAATATTTGACAAAATTATTCAAAAAATTTTTTCGTCATGAAAGAATATTGTGTTTCAAAAATCTACTGTAACATAAATGTCAATTTGTCAAAATAAAAAATTGCTACTGTAAACACCAGATTTCGTAAAATTTACCAAATTCCAAAAAGTATGTCAAAAGACATTAATTTTGAAGTTTGAACATTTTTCAAGTTTTTTTTTACAATAAATGTTCATAAATACATACATACATACATATTTTACAAAATTTGAGTAAATCAAAATCAAATATGTAATTTTAAAAAATATCTTCTTTAAATCTATAAATTTTTTCTCTTAAAAATTAATTTTAAAACTAATAATTTATATTTATAATATTGGTTCATAAATTGAAATTATGAAATTTTATTACAAAAAACTTATAAAAATAATTAACAATATATTTATTTACAGAAATTAGATTTTTTTTTTAAAATTAAAATTAAAAATTAAATTGTAAATTACATAAAGGTAGAAGAGGTTTATAATTAAGAAAAAGAGAAAATTCTGAAACAAAATTACAAAATGTTAAAAATTAAATATGAAAATATGAATTTTTTCATATCGGCAACACTACGATTTTGGAGAAATTTATTGCTAACATTTTACTGATATGAAAGTTTGTTTTCATACTTAGAATGACAGACATTGTCATTTTCATATTAAATAAATTAAATTTGATTTGAAGATATTTGTAAATTTAAAAACTGTAAAAATTATCAATTAAAAATTCAATAAATTTTATTTAATCTGTTAAAGATGATGCACATTAAAACCAAAAGTTTTCGTACGAATATCTCTCTTTTTTTTTGTATGTAGGAACTCGGTGGGGTTTTTAATAAGAATTATAAATTAATTTTAATTGAAATATAATAAAATAATATTAATAAAAATAGTGAAATTAATGAAAAATTTATATGAAATTAATAATAATTTAAATCAATTTTTACAGAAGAAATTTATTTTTGTGATTTTTGGCACAATTTTACTAGAAAATAAAAAAAAATGGCAGATGTTCTGCACTAGATTTCAATGTTGTATTTTTACTAATACAAAAATTTGTTATACTATTGAGATAATTTTAATTTATAATGCTGTTAAATTAAAATTAAGTATTAAATTTTGGAAATTGTAATTAAATAATAATCAAATAAATGAGTAGTAATTTTAATTTAAATTTTTAATATTAATTAATTGAAAAATTTCATCATTTATTCTAAATTAAATATACAAAAATAATGAGAAAAACAATTAAGATTGCACAAAATCCTAAAAATTTATAACAGTTAAATATTTACAACAAGTTTACTAAATGTATATGAACAAAATAATCAAATATTAAAATTTACTATAAATTCTAAAATAATAGAAAAAAAAATGAAGAGGAATTTTTGACATTGACAATTTGTTGACATATTTTTAAAAATCAATTTATTAATTAGATTTTTTGTGTTTTATTGCAAAATTTAAGAATTCAACAGCAAAGAGCAATGCATTTTTTAAATGATTTAAGAAAAATAAACCGGAACGTCATTATTGACTCAAGTTTCAACTGTTTAGGTAGAAAATTAATACATTTTCAATATTTCAACACAAGTTTTCTTTTTTTAAACTTGAATTTTAGTTGGCTTAATTAAAATTTATCATTTTAAACGGAAAAGAAATTAATTATGTCAAAATACAATAAAATTAATTTTAATTTAAAATTCTGTCATTAAAATGTCAATTGTCAAATTTTGATTGATTTATTTCAAATTTTTTTTCTTTTGTTTCTATTCGATTATTATTTCTTTTAATATTTTATTTGTTTCTTTTAATATTTTTTATATCTTTGGTTAAAATACACAAATACGCACATGCAGTTTTAAAATTTTGAATGACATTTTACTACTTAATAATTCCTTCATTTTTTTTGTGGCGATTTCTCTACTCTATTTTTAAAATATTGATTTTATTTTGTTTTTTTTTTTTCTTGATATTAAACTTAAATTAAGTTAATTTCTATAATGATAATTTAAATATTTTTTTTTCATATTGATTTTTTATGTTTTTTTTTATTTAATCTTCCTTTTTCACTATTTAAATTTAACTTATATAAATTTTTTTTTAATTTAACTTGAAGCTCCTAATGAACTTTTCATGTGTGTTGGTGTACCATTTGGTCCGCTACCATATGTTGGTGTTTGGGGTCCATTATTATTATTATGATCACCTGGTGTACGTTGACCGCTTTGTAATTGTTGTTGTGGTCCATTCATCATATTTCCCGTATTATGAATACCGCCACCACCACCAGCATTTGCATATCCTTGATCATTTAATTGTGTATTACCACCCATTAAACCGCCATTTGGTGGTGGCGGTGGGGGTGATCCTTGTGCTAATGTACTTGCCTGCCGTTTTAACATTGGATGATTGGCAAGTGATGCAAATACTAAACGTTCTTCATAATCATAACCGCATAGAATTTTATTTTCCCATAAATAATATTTATCACCAACACAGAATCTGAAATGAAAAAAAATTTTAATTATTATTTTGGTTTTGGATTGATTAATTGTTTGATAAGTCCGTCAACTTATAGAATTCTTGAATACAAATAAATATGAAATTTTATCGTATTTAAGAATATTTTTAAAATAAATTTAAAATTTTTGAATATTCTACGATTATTCGAATGAACTTCCACCTTTTTTCGATTTCTTGTTTTTAGTTAACAGGGAAATTTGAATACGTTCACAATATTTTCAGGAATAAGTAAAAAATAATCACACATTTCGCTATACCATAAATTTCATTGCACAATTTACAAATTAAATTCAGTTTGAAATTTCGCGTTAAAAAGAAATCAACTGACAGACACTCTCTCTATTATAAAATGACAAGTTCTTCTTGAAAAAGTTTAAAAGTTATATTGTATTGCACATTTAAAAAAAGAGAAGAAGAGAAACTTGTTAATATAACATTTTAACTTTTTGAGTTCCTATCAAAAAGTTAACACAACTCTTGTATTATTATTTGCTGTGTTATCCTTTTAGTATCATTGCTACTCTTTCCTTTCAAATTTCTTAAATTTTGTGTAATAATTTTAACCACATCTGCAAATCAACAGATTATCCTTATCCTATATACACAAGTATGCAAAATTCAAAATTCACTTTTATAAATTAAAATCGTTTAAGAAACTAAAAAGTAGAAAAATTTCCATATATCCTGGTTCCTCATTCTTTTTCTCATTTATGTTTTATAAAAAAGGACACAAAAATTGTATTTGTTGCAAAACAAGAAAAAAAAACTAATATCCTTTCTTTTATCATTGTGTCATGCAGCCAAGAGGAAAATTTGCTTTCGGCGGCAACTCCTTTTTTTTTTTATTCACTATTTTAATTTAATCTCGCCAATTTTTTAAATTACATTTTTGAGATTTTTCTTTTCTTTTTTTGCTTATAATCTGTTGTATTGTTACTGAAGTTTTCTCGAAAGACAATTCGGAAATTAGTATTTTTAAATATGAATTATCTTTTACCATGTGTAATACGAATATGAGCGTATAGTTGAATTCACTTGACTTTAACTTCAATTTAACGAAAACATTGACATACGAAAGATTTTTATATTACTATGATTTTTAGCGTATTACCATGTAGGAAGTTTTCCTCCTTTTAATCTCTTCCTCTCTTCATATGTGATTGTATGAATTTCCACTTCAGGAAATTCTATACATCCTGTGTTGTATACTCATAATATATGAGATTAAATGGAAAAAGTTTTGAGAAAAACTAAAACTATAAAGAAAAAAGAAACCAGCAAATAATTTTCTAGACAATTGTTTTAACGTTAAAATGTCACTTACTTATATTGTATTATTATATGCTACACTACTTTTATATATTTTAGAATTCTCTACTTTGCATTGCACGATAAGAATTGAAAAGGCTGAATGATGACAAAATAAAATTCGTGAAATAATCCCAGAAATATTCATATTATATGTACAATTATTATGGCAAATGGAACAACTTTGGCATCTATATATTTATAACTATGTATATAATTAAAAAGATTAAGTAAAAGAAAGGTTAAGTGGCTTAAAAATATATAATGTTTGCGTTATGAACCGTCAAAATATTAAAGTTAAAAGTTATTTTAATTCGGATGTAAATGATGTTAAAAATGTAAAATAATTGAGATCATTTATAAAGCATCGCATTTGTTCAGAGAATTGTATTTAAAAGTTCTTGAATTGGACAAGATTTAAGAAGAATTAATTTCAAATAGATATTCTTGGTAAAACCAATATTTTCAAATCTAGTGTATAAACACATTACTTTGACAGTTTACGAACTTTAGCATTCTCGTGAATTATTAAATACCTGCTACATTTGCAAAAGAATTCAAAATACTTAATCATCACAATTTTCAAATTCCAAAAAATCTCAAAAAAAAAAAAAATTACTTTTAAATTGAAAATTAATTCAATGATTCATCTAATTGTTTTTAACCCTTTCGTCAATTTTTGCCAAAAAAAAAAATTTTTCATATCCGGTTTGGCTTTTTTCAATTTCCATCCAAAAATATAAATTAATAATTTTAAGTCATCAACGAGAATTTTTTTTTCCTTGTTTTATGTAGTATGGGGTGAACATACATACATATGAGACTGAATTAATCTCTGAATGATGAGAAAAAAATTTACTTGATTACAAAAAAAAAAAACAATTTCGTTACAACAAAACGATATCAAATTTCAATTAAACCACCCACTAAATATGAAATTAATAGCATCTGAAAAAAATACAAAAATGAGTAATTTTTGAATTTTTTCCAGTAGTATGGAAAAAAAAAATAGCAAGGATTACTTTGAAATTGTGGTCCCCAGTTATATTTTATTTTTATTTTCTTTTTGTTGTGACCATCTGAGTAAATGTCTAGGTTATTATTTTCTATTTAAAATTTCATAAAGAATTTATTAACCCCTTCCACTACAAATGTATAAAAAAATATCATTTAGAACTGTGAAATAATTCTTTTTTTGCAGAATTAATAGAGAATATTAATTAAAGGCTTGAGAATTTATAATAAAATCTCCGCAAGAAAGTAAAATTTAAAATAATTTCAAATTAAATAAAAAATTTTAATCAAAAACTTTCAATTGACACGGTTCATAAAAAATTTATTAATAATATTGTGAATAAATTAAATATGTAATTGTCTATTGTGAATAATATGTGATTGCAATCCTATTGGCAACGATAACTTTTTATTTACATATTTAGTTAAAGTCAATATCATAATTCATGTGTCATTTATATTGTCAAAATATAAAAATATAATTTGAAAATGTCGCTATGATTTAAAATATTCAAATATTTTACTTCAGACAATTTAATTAAATGTACAAGTAATTAAATAATGAAAGAGAGAAGAATTACTGGAAATTTTAATAAGCTATTGATTTGAGCTGCAAAAATTAAGAGCAAATGAGGATTTGATATCAATGGAAATTTTAACAAGAAATATTGGAGACGAAACCCAATCAATAAAGTAATTAGGAATAATAAACAGTTCAAAGCTAATAATTGGTATGTATGTGATTTTTTAGGTATATTTTGCGTTCTATTCAAGCTTTCATGTAATTAATACGAAATATTTTAGGTATACAATGAGCAATTTTTGTAATTTATTATCAAAAAATTTCTTGACAATTCGATTGAAAATTTCATTTTGGCCTATTCAAAATTTCCAAACTAAGAACTTAATTTGAAATTCAAATATTAAATTTGTAATTTTATTTCTGCTGCCTACAACACTTAAATTCTTTAGGAATTCCAATGATTTACAAGAATTTACATATACATTATAAAAAATTAAAGAACCTGTCCATTATTCATTTTAAAAAATGATTTAAGCAAATTTAATTTTTTAATATGGGAGGAAATTTTATTTCAACTTTTTTTTTCATTTTATTTATTTAAAATGCATGGAAAATCGGCTTTTAAATACCATCAAGTGGCTATTATAAGCGACATTACCGTTAAATGTTACAATGTTTTCATTTTTTCTATTTTTCTGCTTTCTTTATTATTTTTTAACTCTTGTTATTGAATATTGTAAGGCTATAAAATTTATATTTTTCCGGGCAGCAATAATATTTTATAAGTATTGTCGCTTTTCTATATAAGCCTACTTACTGTATGTACTTAAAAAAAAAATGAAAAAACAATTCAAAAATAAGGGAAACGAAATATAAAACTTATATGGAAGAGTTAGTTAACCATCATCCCGTTGCATATACATTCATCACAATATCAAAATATCCTTGAATATTCAATTGGATTCAGTCTTGCAGAAGAAATCAACAACGCAAATGAAAAAATAAACCAAACTGAAGATCTGTTGGGCAAAAAAAATAGAAAAAAAAAAATTCCAAAATGGAAAAAAAAAAGAAAATATAAACGAAGTTTTCAACCGGAAATTGGTTACAATTACAAATACAGAAGCAAAAAAAATCTGAACAAATACAATCAAACAAAAAAAGACAAGAGCATTTTCTCTTGTTGCGGAAATTTGAATACTTTTGTATATACATGGTTTGTGTGCACTTCTATGTACTTTTGCGGCTTAACATTTTCTTTTTGGTGGAAAACTAAAAAAAAAAAAAAAATTGACAAAAAATCATTGCTTTAACAATATTATTTTTGGTTCTTGTTTCAATCGAATCGGAATCCCGCTCCAATAATACGCTTCAAGTAACTCACTTCTCTCTCTCTCAACCAGTCATTTTGATTTTCAATAGTAATTTTCGACTTTTATTCCACAATTCTTTAATATTTTCTTTTTTATTTCGTGTGTTGCCTCTTTTTGAATAACTTTGATTTTTTTTTTTAAAATCAACATGTGGCAGGACAATTTCCACCAAAAAAACAGCAAAATAATCGGAAATATTGTACAGTAACTGATTTTTTCTTGATTTTTAATCTTTGCTTTTCTTTTTTCAGATTTGTTTTTCATTGATCAAATCTGAAATTTCAGGATTTTTCACTAAATGGAGTACAGGACATTTTTTTTAAATTCGAAAATTTGTTATTATGATGAGATTATTGTTATTATATTTTTGTTTTTTTTATTGAATATTGCCAATTTAATTATTTATCATTTTGGAATGGTTAATATATGATGGAATTTCAAATTATTTTTTAAAATATTCAAAAAATAAAATTAAAAAAAAAAATAAAATATATTTGCTGCATACACTATAAGCGATAGCGTAAGCTATTGTGAATGTCAACACTGAAAAATATAAAATAAAATTAATAAGAAATATGAAAAAATGCTCCTCGTCATAATTTTTGGAAAAATGTTGCCGCTTTTATTTGCTTGTATGAAATTCATAAATTTGGATGTTCAATGTCTGTTTTTCTATGAAAGTCCGCTTTGAAAATGCGACCAAGATCAGATGCAACAAAGATCAACATTCAGACAACTAACACTAAGATTCGTTCAGGAAGGTCAGAAAAAATCTGTTAGATTTAGACAAAATATGTACATATCTAGAGAAAAGCTTTCATTTGATAATAATTGTCAAATAACACAGGAAATTCATAGGATTTTCTTTCATGTAACAGCAATCAGGATTACAATTATGTGATGAAATCAAAAATATTTGGAATTTGAGTGGGAATGTGCAAAATGAAGAATTAAAAATATTATGTACGTTAGAAGAGCAAAGAAGAATGAAGACGAAAAAAGGAATGGGGGAGTAAAAAATAAAAGATGAACTATAAAACATTTTTTTCATCATGTTATTCTTAAATTGTTTGGTGAACCGCACACAAGTCAAATTGCATATTATTTGAAAGGATTTTTATAGAAGCAAAAACAAAATATTACTTTTTATTTTTAATTAAATACAATAGTGACATAAACTGAGCTCGTATTTACAAGATTTTTTTAAAAAAAAAGTAAAATGTTATTAAACAAAAAATTTACTCGAAAAATATTGAAGTACTCGTAAAGTGTGTAAATTTTAATTGAAATCCGCTTCAATGATTACGAAATTTTTTAAACAAATATTTAGTTTTCAATTTTTAAAATAAAATTTGGATGGAAAATTTTTTGAAATATCAAGTTTATGAAGTATTTTCGAGTGTATTCGAGTAAATCGAGTGCATTTGTAGCAAAACGTATGAATTTCATTTAAGTTTCGGATTTTCAAACATGACTTTGGATTGTTGACTTTAATTTAAGATTATGATTTACTGATTAATAATTGAAAGGGTTTACAGTATTTCGGACATGAAGAGTAGTGACAAATTTTTTAAATTAATTGTAAACAAATTTTAATTAATGAATGTAGCCGCTAGATAATAACTATAATGACCTGAAAATTTGATAAAAATTTTAACAGCACTTTTATAACCATTTGCACCTCAGTAAAAAATTAAAAACGGAAACTTTACATACACACCTGAGCGCTAGACTTGGAAAAATATTAATAATTCAATTGTAATAAATATGAAAATTGAATATTCAATTGATTTCATTTGTAAAATTTGAAAATTGCTACTACCAAAAATAAATGTAAATTTTTACTTAAAGCTAAAACAAAAAAATATGTAAAATGAAATTTTTGTACAAACTGACCATTTTTTTATTTATTCAAAAAATTTCACTCAAGCATATTTTATTAAGTTAACACAAAAATTGAAATGGAAATGAAAATACAAAAAAAAAAAGTATAGAAAAATCTATTGAAACCAATTCGATATCCTTACAAATAACAAGGATAACAATAAGATAGAAGGATATCAATAGACTTTTAAAAATTCAAATGAAATATTTGAAATTGAAATTCAATTTTTGGTTAGATTGGTTAGGTTGAAATTTTGTAAAAAAAAAATATCTAAGCAGTCATTTAAAAAAAATTAAATTATTTTCTTTAATATTTTAGGAAGCAAGGATATTGTAAAGATGTGCAGCAAAAATTTGTTAATCTGAAAATACGGAAATTTTGGCAAAGGAAAGCCAAAACTTGGAAATTGAGTGTTAGAAGGAGTCGAAAATTAAATTATCTAAGAAGTATAGCAAGCATTCACAAAGAAATAGAATTTGACATGAAAAACAAATCAAATTGAGTTAGAATAATATTCACAGGATTGCACAAATTCTTGAAGTAAAACCAACTATGTATGTCTAAAGTTAACAATTAATATGAGAATAAAAAGTGGTTAAAAAATAAAACAGAAATACCAAGAATACAAGCATTCTCTGATAAATGCGCTTTCACATACATAGCTGGAATTATTAGTTAAGCAATAAGCCGATAACCACTAACACAATGTGATTTGATAGCAAAACAAATAAAAAAAGGGGAGAAATTAATGGAACAAGTACTAAAGAGGAATAGCAAGGTATTTAACGAAATACTCAGACAGCCATCAGGAAGTTTAAAGGTAGAATAAGCGTTTGGGAAAATCCTTTACCTAATAATTGTACAAAGAATTAAAAAATTTTGAGAAATTCTTCAGAATACACAAAATTTGTGCATCTTTCTTGAGGTAAGAAAACTTGTTTTGTAATTTATAAAAATTCTTATAAAATTTTTAATTATTTCAAACAGCTCAAATTTTCATAATTTTAAATTTTCGAAACTAAAACAAATCATTTAAATATTAAAATTTTTTTTTAGCACAAATATTTTAGTCCTTGTTTAATATCACAAGTCGTTAACATTGTATTTATTGTTGTTTATTGAAAATAAATAAAATTGGTTTCTTAGAGAAAATCTCTTGAGTGACATTTCAAGAAAAAATTAACGTAAATTGGTTAACCGTAATAAATTCAACGATTTCTATCATAAATATTTTAAGAAAAAAGGATATCATATTCAAACCCTTTCAAATTTTATGCCGGTGTTAACAATCGTATATACAAATTGAAATGAAAAATAAGCAAAATATTTTTTTATGTGAAAATAAACATATGCAGAGTGGTCTTTTGGGATAACTATAAAAATTTTGTACCCTTTCTTTGGCAAAAAATTCTCCGTGAAAATTTGAAAATTTCTGAAAGGTGGATAAAAGGATCAAAAGAATGGAAGAAAAATTATTGAAAAATAAGAACGCAAACAACAATTTTCATATGTCCTGCTCTTCTTGTTAATATTTAATATGATTGTTTTCTATGAGGTTCTTAAAGAAATTTATTTAATGTTAAAATATTTTTGGAAAATAACAAGGATATTTTCAATATTAAACGGCTACTTTGGGAGCAATTTTATTAGGTCAATTTAAATAAAATTTGATTTTTTCTTTATATTATTTAAAGATCCTATAGAAATTCAATTTTAATCTTAATCTATAGTTGAATAATTTTTTTTTGGTTGTTCTTTTCAATTGAATTTTATTATCCTATTTAGGTCGTTAAATTGTCAAGAAGATTTGTTTTATGTTAATAAAATTCTCTTTAATATTTTATTAGTTTATTATGGTAACACGTTTTAAATGGTTTCCAAAAAAAAAAAATTAATCATATAGAACGATATATTCAATTTGAAAATGAAACGGGTAAAATTAAAGAAAACGAACAGATAACTGAGAAAAGACAAACCTAAATCAACTCAGAATTCGATGCTGAGCGGAAATATATGGGTATTTAAGATAATTTTTAAATAGTACATGATCTTATGACCTGTGACTATATAAAAATAACTTACCTATGACTGCATACTTGACAAGCAAAACATTCCAAATGATAAACATTCTGTTTTGATCGCATAACCATTTCAAAAGCTGGAATAACTTTATTACAAGCAGCACAGTTACCCGTGTTACCGAACAGCCTAAAATATTTAAAATAAAAATTTTTATTTAACATTATATTAAATTACATATATTTTCAATTTTACCTTAAATAATCTCTCCTACAAAGCATTAAATTTCCTTTGGTATATAATGTTGAACCAACTTCACCTAATCTACAATCACAACAGCCACATTTTAGGCAATCCTCATGCCATAATAAATCCAATGCTCTTAATAAATATCTATCAGCTATATGTTTACCACAACCAGCACATAATTGTTGCTGTTGATGCTGTTGCTGATTTGAATTTGGATTTGGAACCACTCCCGGTTCCGTTTTTGTGACGTCCATCGTCATCATCTATAAATTTGAAGAAAAGAAAAAATAAAATAAAAATTCTTTTAGTATACTTAAAAAATTTCCTTTAAAATTTAATTTAAAAAAATGTTGAGAAAATTTTTGTAACAATTACAAGTGCATAATTAAATTTTAATAATACAAGAATGAAAATTTAAGTATCATTTCGTTTGAATTGAAATCCGTCAGAGGGCTTTATACAACAAACCAATTATATTTTCTTTTCCAAGAATCTTCAAACCATATAAACTAAACTTAAAACCTGGTTATCATTTCTCTTTTTAATCAAAAGGTTTGAAACAAAAGTTCGAAAAAAACACAATTTACGAGAGCACACGAATAATTCATAAATACAACAACATTTTTTTTACAAATTATAATTGTGTATAGAGGGCCCACTTTTCATATTATGCTCACTTTATTTTACAGTTACAAAATGGCCATTTGATTTTCCATTCATACAACTTGAAGAGGCTTTTTTTTTGAATGCGAACAGAAATAAGTGCGGCTCTTAAAATAATATTCGTTTTTGGTTTCGTACTTGTATTCTGATTTAATGTTTAAAAGAAAAGAAAATTATTAAAGAATTAAAATATAAAAGGATGCTGGCTCTTATGTAATAATTATAAAATAAAAAAAATATAATAATAATTTACAGCTAATTTACTGTTTTATTACACGTATAATAAACATAAATCAGATGAATTAATGCAAAAAAATAAAGAAAATTTAAAAAAGGATCCTTTACCGTGTATAAAAGGAAGAGCATTTTAAAAATGTAAAAAGTTGGAAGAGTTTTCGCCTTGAATTAAATTTGTAATTTCGTTCTACCAAGGCAGAAGTGAAGATTTTTTAAAAATTTATTTTTAGAAAATTTTAATTCTATGCTTGGATTAAAATTTAAAATCCTAATTATTATACTGTAAAATGAATGAAATGCGTGATACGCGAAATTTCAAAATTTGCTATGTGACATCTACCATAATACAGTGTGAAAGATTGAAGTTTAAATTAATGCCAGATATAGCGGACATTTCGGTGACCCTAATACAAAAACTAGTATGTATTTCCTTACAATTTACTGCATTTGCTAATCAAATTCCCAATTAAATGCGAAATTTAAATTTTATAATTAAAATTCAATTATAATGGCAGAAAATATTGTAAACAATAATTTCAAATTTCAATCGAAAATTAAAATTCTTTAATTATAAAATTAGTTTAAAACTATAATCTCATTTTATTATGTTCTAAATATAGGAACTTATATTTTCATATAAAAAAGTAAGTCATAAAAATTGTATAACCGCGCCATCTATGTTCAACGAAAGCAGTACACTATTCAACATTTTTTTTTCAACAAAAGAACAAAACCGGCACCAAAAAAAAACCAAAATAAAAAACCATTTTATCAGATCAAAATATCCAGTTGTTGTTCTCCTATATCAAAGTTAAATAAGATCTTATTATAAAAAACCCAAAAAAAAACAGAAAACTTTAACAAGCTATATAAAAAAAATTTTTGTAAACACGTCCTTCAATTCTGCTATTAAAAGGATAATACGAACATGAAATAAAAAAAGAAAGACACAACAATTCAGAATAGAAAAATTGTCTAAATACGGGCGTTAAATTTTACCATTATAAAAAAAAATTGAAAAAAAAAAAAAACGAAAATTTCTACATCAAAGTTTCTCATTCTCTCTCTCTCTCTCTCTCTCTCTCTGCTCACTCTTTTCCCATTCATTTCTCATTCTTTGTATTTACATTTGTGATTTTGATTTCATGGCCCACAAAATTATTTTTATAATTTCTATACATTTTGTAATATTTTTTGTTTTGTAACCTTATTTACATTGAAAACTGGCCAGGTTTCTTCTCTAACATTTACAACTTACACATAATACGTAAAGTACCGTTACAATTCTAAAATAATGCCATGCCATTCTCACTCGTTGCACGTTTAATGTCTTCACCAGTTAAGTAATAATATATAACGGTTTCTATTTATCGTTTCACAGCACATTTTAAAAAAAATTATTTTTAAATCACAACCTGACTAGGAAAAAAAATAAAAGGGGGAGGGGGAAATGAGGTAAAATTCTAATATTTTCCAGTGAAATTATGGACATATCAAATCAAGGGTCTACAGGATAGATTTAAAAAAAAAAACGAAGGAAAACTGGGAGAACATAAAAAAAATGTTTGCATTTTTTCTATTAACAAAACAATTGCGAGAGAGGACCAAAAAGAAAAGGGTTTCAAATGTTCAAAAGTCGGACCGAACCGATGTTCACTTTGTTTTATTTGTTTTTAGTGTTTGTTTCATTTTTTCTTTCTTTTTGTTTTAATTTCAAAGTTGTTTTTAAAGTTTTTTTATTTCTCATTTCTAACATTATTGTATGGAGTACAAGAGAAATGTTAAAAGAATGTAAAAAATCAAAAAAAAAAGTTTCGACAAAAACAATTTGAAACTATGAAGTTTTTGTTTTATTCAACATCATCCAAACAAAGCCCACCACCATCGTTTCACCTTTCAATTTCCCTCTTTTCACATTTCTAAACGCAAATAATAAATATAAAAGTATGAGAGAAAATGTGGATGTGAAGGAGGAATTGGTCAGGAATACAACATAAAGAAGGCAGCAATTCTACAGAAAAGTTGGAAGATTTATTATTGTTTTCGTTTGTTTATTTGTTGTTTTCGAATTTCTTTTTTTTAAATACTTTTTACAATTTTATTTTTGTGAGAAAATTAATGTGAAATAATCATCAGAATAAAATAATAAAAATGGTCATATAAAATCTTAAGAGTCCATTAATAAACGTAAATTACAAAAGAAATAAAAAGAGTGGAAAAAAAAAATAAAAAAAATTTAAGGACAATTAAAATGAAGGAGCGTGAAAGTGTTAAGTGTATAGTGTATGTATGTGATTTTAATATAGAGAGAAGTTTGTTAATGCAGAAACCGTGAGAAGCCATTTATACGTTTTTTAAGGCGATTTCAATCGTATGCCATTCGTATTTTTTAAATTTTAAATTTTAAGTAATATTTTTTTTAAATTAGTTGTAAGGTCTTGATATAAGGTCAAACCGAAAAATATTTATTAAAAAAAATTTCAAATTAATTAAAAAAAAAACTAACAAGGTTTTTGTGCTAAAAAAGTGGTGAATTTCCTTAAATCACCATTAATTTTTTAATTAAGCTTATTATCGTAAATTAGTTTTAATTATATTGCATAAATTCAGGCCAAAATTATTTCCAAATACAACACAATAAAAAAAATTATCAAAACATAAGAAAATAACATCAGCAACATTTTTGGTTATCAACAGTGTTGATAAATAATTAATTTTGTATACAAGAATACACAATTTTTACTCTCTCAACATTTCTTTAGTTTTCACTTTCTCAGCAACAAAGAATTTATTGTATAGAGAAAAGAAAGAGATACACAATTTTCCTGTTATTTATTGCTACAACGCGACTTCACAATACTACAGAGGTAAATGTAAATGATTTTTTAACACAACATTAATGCTATGTTGTGTGAATTGATACACTTTTTTTGATTAATTTGTGATTTTCATTTTATACAAAACTAATAATAATTTCTGAAATTTGAATATTAATAAAATAATAATAATTAAAAATTGGTTTCCTAATAATATTGTTATTTATTTTATAGAATTTGTTGCTCTCAAACAAAGGAAATGAATGGAATATGTGCTGGAAATACAAAGAAATATTTTTAACAAAAATTCTTATAAGGACAACAATAATTAAATTGTTCGATAGTACAACTTCACTGTTATATAAAATTGATTCTTAAAAATCGTTTAGAGGTGGAAATTTATAACAAATTTGTGCTTTACAAAGTATACATGAAAATGTGGAGGCTTTCATGTATGTATCTCTCAGTAAACCTGGTAAGATGAAAGCTTCTTTTCTATCATAATACTATTTTATACATGTATACATATATACAAACATTTATACCATCAAATATATATTTTTATAATGTAATGTATACAATTTACTAATTTTAACATAAAAAAAATTATAAGAATATTGTAGATACACCTATAAAAATATTGCAATACTCCTATTGGAGGAAAATTAAAATATGAAGACAGAAAAAATGCGTAGGCACTAAAAACAAATTTCTACTTTGTTGCAAACAGAGAAAGCTTACAATTTATAAGCAACATTAATTACAATAACAACATTTTATAAAAACACAACAATAATTTCTTTCAATATTCCATGAAATGATGCGAGGAAATACTCTAGAAACATTTTTGTTATATATGTAATTTTTAATCATCTTAAACACAAGCAAATTTTATTAATGTGTGCGTGTTTAATTTTAAAATGTTCGCCGTCCTAGGGACCAAAAAACTAAATTTTATGTATATTGAAATAAAATTAATAGAATAACAACAAAAAAAAATACAAATTTATTAAAAAACAAAAAAAAAATATTACAACACTTGGGCTCGTCCGGGAATTGAACCCGGGACCTCTCGCACCCGAAGCGAGAATCATACCCCTAGACCAACGAGCCGATGTATATCATCTTGTCTAAAACATCTTTTAAATATATGCAATCAACAGGTGTTTCATTTATTATTTTTATTTACACAAAAATTTTTATTGATTGATTTAGAGAACTTTTTATCATTGTTGATGATATTGAACAAAATTTCTTATAAAAAATTTTTAAGAATAGAAAAAACCATAAAATTTTGTTTTCTATTTTGCGGTAGTAATTTGTTATTATATAAAATTTTAAGAACATAGGAAGAATTTTTAATGACATCATCAGACGTGTATAGAAATAATGAAGAATAAAATCTCTTAAAAAATATGAGCACGGATGTTCGTTCCCCATTCAAAATTCAAAATCATGATTTTATTTTTATATTTTTAATTTATACTCGTATGATTCTGCTTTCCTTATTTAGGCTTCCCGGTATAATAACAACCCTCTTTATAATTGCAATTACAACCTACAACGATTATAGTAATTTAAAGCTTGACTAGGTATAACTCTTAGGTCTTAGTCAATAGAATTTATTTTTGTTCACAAACTTTCAAAATATTTGATTTTATGTGTTTCTAACTCATTTCTGACATTTAAAATGATTCAAAGGAGTTTTCTCTATAATTGCTTTTGAAATAACAATAAATTTAAAATTTTACAATACATCGAAGTAGAACTATCATGTATACAACACAATTCGCCATCTCAATAAAATTATTTAAATTTCATTTGAAATGGAACAACAGCAAAAGCTTGTTTGTTATAGAACAAGGCAAAAATTCAATTAGGCAAGTCACAATTAATAGTTTTAATCAAGTGTGGGGATTGCATTTTTTGATATACAAATTCATACAAGTGAACTCATTTAATATGACTACATTAATATGGTCCAAAAGTTTTGCTGGACTAGTAAATTTAAGCATACAGTATGTAAATATTATAATATTCTAAATTAGTTCTAAGTCAACTTAGGTCATATTGAATTGTTGTCAGAGATAAGTAATGAAAAAAATATTTCTTCTATATTTTATTTATAAATTTCTATAGAAGAATTCCTATACACAAGCAATATTTTAAGTCTACTAAATTGTAACTGAGGCATAAAAATATCAGAATTCTGAAATTCCATTTGATTCATTTTTATTTTTAATAAATTTTTTGTATATTTTCTCACCCCTTTCATAATTTTCCAAAAATATGATTTTAAATCTTATATATTATATATAAAATGATTTTATATAATAAAATTCATTTCGTGCTGCATTTATTTATCACCTTAATTAAATCTCATTCAGCATTATTTTTATACACAATAACACATTACCCGTTTTGTTCAAATATTTATCACTAAAATGGGGGTGTATAAAAACACCGACACAATGTGTGAGCGTCTCTCTACACCAAATAGGCACACAAAATACAATTATAATGTGAAGAGCTTGCATTTGCATTTAAAATATGAAATAATTTCATCTTTTCTCAATATTTTCATACACCGTACATAAGTGTACAAAAATATTTATATAGAAAATCCTTTTATATGGAAAAAAAAATTATAATTAAATAAATAAATTTCAAAAAAAGGATTTGAATTTCAAAAATAATGGTATAGTAAAAAAAAAATTTTAAGTGAATGAAAGTAATTGTTGTTTGTTACTCACATGATAGTAACTGTGCTGTGAGTAACAAGTATAACTCGTATGAGTGCAAACGGGAGAGTCCAACAAATTTCCTAATTTTCCAAAATTTTAGTTTTCGGTCTGAGTTTTTGTTTTTATCTTTTTAAATTGATCTTTACACATTGCACTTTTTCATATTTTTTTAATAAATATAAAAAATGGAATCGTTTTATTTTAAAATCAGAAAATAAAAAACAAAGCATAAAATATTGTAGTAGGACTTTTAGAATTTATTATTTAAAGAGATATAAAAATAATATTTTAGAATAATAGTCTTCCATGTCTCTATTTAAAAAAAAGTATCCAAGCGATATGCAGAATAAAAAATAGGGAAAAATTAATTGTATTCTCTCTCATCAACATTGCTTATGTCCATAATTCTGCCTGAAACTCTACACAATTAATATTTTAAGAGGGGTGTTCAAAAAAGTTTAACTTTTAAAGTACCTTGGTCACCGTTTTACTCACTAAATGAAAGTGAATATATTTGTGTATTTCGAATTGTTCATACTAATTTCAGTGATACATGAGTAAAGAAATGACAAATTTTACTCATTTTTATTATAATTTACTCTATAATTAAATTTTTTACATAATAGAGAATTAAATACTTCAAAAATGTTTTTAATGAGAGAAAATCTTCAAACGATTGAAATGTCAAAATTAATTGAATTGGAATAAGAGATCCATATAAAATGAGAGTTTAAACTTCAAATTTGACATTTTTTCTCATTCGATGACAAAAATCTCTTTTGTTTGGATGTAAAGCAATATACTGTTAGTGTTAATTTTAGTTCTGAAAATTTGTAAGTTATTATTCTGTCATCTGTCAAATACTTGTCATTATGATTTCTGTTTTTTTCATTTACATTTATTAAAGTTATTTATCTAGAATAGTTGCAACAAAATTTCGATCATGAAAAGAATAACTAATCAGCTATAAAATTTCCTAACAACTGAATATTATATTTGTTGTAGTCACTCAAACGAATTCACACAAGCTCTTAGACACACAGTAAAAATTTGACTTGTCAAATTATTTAATAAAAAAAAAAAACACATTTTTTTTTTTTCATTTTTTGTGTACTTTATTCATTATGCAACCATATACTAGTATGAAATGTAAAATATAAAATATCCTTTATATTATTTATAATGCCTTAAAGCAATTAAAATATATATAAGTTTTGCCGCACTTAATATGATAAATAGGTAAATGAGAATTTTATTTATTTATTTTGTTATATTGTTATAATTTTTATTTTTGTTTATAATTAAAATAAAAAATACCGAGTTATGGTAGTACATACCAACCCCATATACCGTAAATGTATGAAATTCCATTTTAAACAAAAAATATTAAAGGGAGGTTTTATTGAAAATTTAAAAAAAAAGACAAGTTTGAGGTTTCCCATATAATGTAGAAGGAGTAAAGGGTTAATTAATAATATGGTTATTTTTGTTATAAAATTTTATGCTATTAATTATGGGTTTTCATAAATCATAAAAAAGGATATTTTATATGCTGTTATATTACATATATCGTATACGATATAGAGTAATAAAATATGAAAGCATGTTAAATGCAACATGTTTACTTTTTATTTATTACTTACGCTATTAATTTTACAATAATTATTTTTTATACTGCGTGATTTTGTGCGTATATGAAATTATTTTGCATTGCTTTATTTATTTATTGATCTCATTATATGCAAAATATTTGTAATAGTTTCTATATATAAAAGCAAAATAAAACTTAAAAATGTAAAAAATTTTATGAAATTAAATTTTAAAAAACTTATGTCAAATATATGTCAAAATTTGTTTTGAATGTCAAACATTTAAGGAACTAACTAATTTGCTTTAAGTTCCATATTGCTCAATATATTTTGCTGCTGCTCACCTTCAATTGATAACAATTCGATTTATTTGATTTAATTAACAAAATTCAGCAATGAAAACTTTAAAAATTAATAATGAAATTTTTGATATTATCGGAGAAGAACAAATTGATTTCGAACATTCATACTCACGTATAAAATGTTTAGTTATTTACTTAAAATGTTTGCCATACAATGACGATCAATTTATATAAACAAAAATTTAAGATTATTTTGAACATGTGTATACATAAAATTTATAAAATTAATTAAATTTTGGAGAACGTTTGCAAATATAATAAATTATTGTTATTCCGCATGCTTATACCAATTTGAAATTTCAATGGTTTTAAAGAGAAGCTTGATAGGTCGTTCAGATGTTTTCCAAGTCTAAAAATTTAGATTAAAGAAAATTGTAGCTTTTTTATTCAAGGAATATGAAATAAATTATAGAATCTGAAAAAAATATCAGTAGATTTAGCAAATTTAAATTAGACAGGTCTTCCTTGTAACCATACAGATATAAATTTGTTAATACTGTAATTGTATGGCGTACTGTATGATAAAATAATAAATGTGTTGGTGTATATGTTTATGTGTACGTATTAGAGTTATACACAAATTTTATTGCTATTGAAATTATTGATTTTCATACAGAATTAATCGCAATAATTACGATAATATAAGTATAGTTAAAAATTGTAATTTCTGATTTCAATACGATAAATGTTGTGAAATTTTGCAACATTATCGTAAAAGCGTATAGTCAATGAAAAAAGGCCAAAATTTCTTAGAATAGAAATCTAAAGAAGCACCGTAATTTTTCAACATTCCAAAAGAGATTGCTCTACGCTTTCAACTGCCGTGTTAGTCAAAGTAGAATAAATAATTTGATTCTGAGCCATAAAAAACCTAAATATTTTCTTGATTTCATCCTCACAACTTAAAAGAAATTTATAATTTTATATTTCCACTTTTCGAATTTTACAATTCATAACACTTTAAAAAATATTAGATGGAATATTAGAACAATAAAGTCACATTTTAAACAAAGAATTTTTTCTCTTTTAAAACTAATCAAACATTTTATTTTATGATCTCACATATTACAACAATTTTACTGCTCTCTTCCTCTCTCTCTCCCTCTCTTTGTTATCGTTTAATTATCAAAACCAACAATGTTAAAACAATGTTAAACCATAAATAAAGGGAAGATAAAAAAAACCATTCAAACAATATAAATTTTTAGATTTAAAAAATTTGATTTGAAAAACTAAAATAAAAATTAAAATTTAAAAACTTGTAATGCACATAAGATCTTTA
Organism: Condylostylus longicornis; assembly: GCF_029603195.1. Taxonomy (NCBI): domain Eukaryota; kingdom Metazoa; phylum Arthropoda; class Insecta; order Diptera; family Dolichopodidae; genus Condylostylus; species Condylostylus longicornis. Next base: position 8,631,715 of record NW_026577982.1, read on the forward strand.
TCAAAAACATATCCTTGTGCACATACACCATAAAAATATTATCCTTTATAACACCCATGTTAACAAAACATTTTTCATTATAAAAAAAATATATGCATACATACATTGGGCTCATAGACAATCGCAAGGTAAGGGCATATTTTTTATAAATTTTTGCATTGCATATTAAATGCAATATTTTTCCCTCAACAAGAGAGAAAACAAAAAAAAAAATTATTCAATAGCCTATGCAGCACAAGCACAGTACAAACTTTCTCCATCAAACTAAACTCAAAACATCGTACCTAAGAATCACTCTATGGAAAAAAAAAAAAAAACGCCTAACTTTATGCAATATTTTTGTTTTTCTTTTACTACGATAGTTGTGTGCATTTTAACGAGCAACAAATCATAAAAAGAACACATTTTATAACTGTGAGTTATAAAAATTTTTATATAGTTTTTTTCGTTTTTCGAAAAGTTTATTAACAGTTATAACATGTGTGTATGTCAATTAATATGAAGTTGCATTTATTGTTGAAGAAAAATGCAAATAAAAAAAAATTTAAATCGGATATGCAACCATCATAATATACCGTTATTTTTCTAGTTAATTTTAAATATAGTTTGTAACTATTGTAACAAACTTGAAATGTAGGGAAAATATTTATTTTTGGTTTGATTTTACATTTGTTCTTTATATTTTACCCCTTACTCTAACAAAAAAAAAACATAAAAATTAAAATATGTACGAAAATTTCGATCAATAATGCCAACAAGTATGCAAAAATAAAAAAAAATATATAAAACGGCCGAGATGAATGAGGCTAACTTTCATATAAAAATTCATAAATATTAACAACACTCACTTACCCTGCTCTCGCTCTCTATCCCCCCCTCCTTTCTATATTTAAATTTAAAATATGTGTGTATTTTGCATGCATAAAATCAAAATAAAAACAAAAGGCAAACAGTCAGAAATCTTTGTTTATTAGAATTTAACCGGATAAAGGGACAAAAGAGAGCAGTAAACAAGAAAAAAAGGAAAAAAAATTCAACAAAACACAATAAAAATATAACAGTTGAGAAATTATTGTGCAATTGCATTAAAAAACTTCATAAGGTTTTTTTTGTACGTTATGAAAAAATTTCCATTTTTTTTTTTATTTTCGCCTTATAACCATTTTCATATGTACCGTAAAATTATTGTTTTTTTTTTTTTGACTTTTTCATAATGCATATATGGCAGCCAACTTGTACTTTTTTTTACTTGTTTGTAGGTTTGTTAATGAATACTTTGCATATTATGCGGTTTAATCGTAAACAAAATGCAATTTTACACGCAAAACAAATAAAAAAAGAAATTAAGGAAGTTGTACACATATTAAAAATAAAAACACGATAGAAATGAAATTGGAAACTCTCTTGTAGGCATCATTCAAAGTGGCCTAAAGCAACAAATTGTTAAGAAATAAAATTAAATCTGAAAAAAAAAATTGTTGTAGAGAATTTTTGAATCAAAATTGTGGTAGGTTTACAATCAAATATGTAGACTTTTTTTCAATAAACTTTAATTTTGATAAATTTTGAAGTTTTTAAAGTGTTGCCGCTCTTATCTTGTACTTTAATAAGATTCCAATAATTTAATAATTTGTATATTTTGTAGAGAAATTAGGTGGAACAATTTTCTCCAAAATTTATCTGAAATGACAGAATAATTAAGCTTGTTTCAATATAACAGGGCATTAATAGAGACCGTTTGCTCAATTCAAATACATGTAATCTACTCTCAGTTCTCTTTAAACTTCATATTCTCAAAATTTATATTTGTTCTCTTTCGATTCCAGTACCTAAAACCACAAAAATCTAAATTAACTGACTATAGAAGAACAAGTACCCTATATTATATAGGAATGTATTGCAAATATCTGCTGCACATAACAAAGAACAAAAAAAAAAAACATCAAAGTGCATTCCGGTATTTTTTAGGTCTTTCACATGAGTGCATTTATATCTTTTTATATTTTATATTTCATGCATTATACACACACAAAATTTTTTATACAGAAGAGTTAAATAAGTATAATTTTATTGTTATATAATATGCGTACATAATATAACATTAAAATTCCATAACACACTCTTTTTATCCAACCACGAGCTTTATTCAAAAAGAGCAACTTAATTGTAAAAGAAAGGATAATTAAAAAACAGAAATTAGTAAGTAAATTACTGATTTTTGTAACGATAAATTGAATTGCATTTGGAGAAATTAGAGTCTAAGTACATAACACATTAAGTATATGTATAACTAGATTTGTTATACAAATCAGATGTGCGTATGTGTATATGAGCCACATACAAGTATATTTATTCAATATAATTGCTTCATTATAGTGCACAAGAATAAAATTTTTGTAGCAAAAACAAAACTATTCTGTAATAGAAAAATTTAAATTAGAATTACGCACAAAATTTGAATGTAGTTTCCATTTAATTACTTCCGGTTTAAATTTTTCAACAATTTATAAAATAATGTTATAATAAATTAGAGGTTATTTTTAAAATAATATTTTTAATAATTTTAATTCATAAATCGCTTTAATTTTTAAATGTAATTCTCTGATAAATATTTTAATTGTGAGTCAAACATGGGTTCTTTGTTTTACACTTATAAAATCCTGTATAACAGTATAATTATACTAAAAGTATGTAAATAATTATATTAAATGTTAATAAAAATGTATGTGAAAATTCTTATTAGAAAAAATGAAATTAATATAGTTTCATTGTACTTCAAGAATTATGTTAGGCTTTAAATAATAAGGACGGCATAGTTACCGTCTATTATTTAGCTCCCTTCAATCAAAGAGTAAATAATTAATTTTATTTAATAATAATATTAAATACGTATATACACTTATGTTTATGTATTTATGTATAATACTGATATAATAAATAACTTTAATTAATTTTCGATTAATTTATTCAAATATCGCAAAAAAAAAAATACTCCATTTTTTTACTTAAAACATTTTCATTACCCACACTCAAATAATAATCAATAAAAAAAAATTAATTTTAGCATCAAAAAAACTTCTCCTCTCGACTAACCAAACTTCTATTCACCCTCCTTGAGATAATTAATTAACATCAATCAATCATAACGCACATATCTATTACGATATACATACATATACATACACAACGGCACAGCCGGTCAACAAAATTTCTCCTTAACTCTTTTTTTTTTTTTTTTAATAGAAACTTCTAAATAATTTCCATTGGTAAAATTTCCATTTATTTATTTCTTCTATTAAAAAAAATCATTCAAGCTAATTTTGCCTCCTGTGAGGTTTGAACTCACGACCCCTGGTTTACGAGACCAGTGCTCTACCACTGAGCTAAGAAGGCCATATTAAATATTTTGCCAAAGTATCTACAAAATGTTTAGAACATTTTATCATATACAAAATAAAATATCTCATTCTCATTTTTTCCCCCATAAAAGTAAATACAAACAAACAAAAAAATGTTTCTAAGTAAAATTATTTTTACGTCATTGTTATATTGTCAATATACTTCTTACTACATTGAAATTATCGCAATAAAAATTTGAGTAAAATATTATGAAACCACAGTTTGTTTACCATTCATAAAATAAATCGAAATTTCTCCGTTGAATATTGTCGCTGTAGTTGTATACAAATACAAAATTCAATGTACAAGATTTATACAAGCGCAAATTCTTATCACTTTCACATTTCAGAAATCACAACATTATTTTGCAAGAGTAACATATTATGTAGTAATAATATGTAAACAAAATCATACAAAGTCTCATACTACAAACTATGATGAAGTTCTAAATGTAGCAATAAATGTTGTCTATTTCATATAACACCAATAGCAACAACACAATTTTATTTTAAAATACTCAAAAGTTTTTGTTGCTTTGAAACATAAACGAGAAAAGAATAAAAAAAAAACTGAAAATGAAGAGAATAAAATATGTTGCTGACTGAAAATGTTGCTACATTTTATATACATTTCTTCATGTTTCCACAACATTATAAGAAAATATACTGTTAAAAAATGTTTCGCAACACAATAGGAAATTTTGAGAAGAATCTATTTTAACAAAATGGAAATTCGAGTATTAATTTTATTGTAATGAAAATTTAAAATTAAAATTAATAATTTTGAATCATTTTGTGTAATTTTTGAAAGCTGTTATAAAATATTCATAAATAATATGATTAATAATAATTATGTTTATTATTAAAGTCATATTATTGTAAAATAGTTTGATGTTTTCGAAATTCTAATAGTTTTGAAATTCAAATGACTGTAATACAAATTTTAATAAAACATAGTGTGGGAATTGCAGCAATGCTGAGCTACTGCATTATTCTGTCCATATGTGACCACTTCTAATAGCGATATAGTACTACAGCAAATCTAATGTCATCGTAACTGTCATAAAACATGTACAGTTCTGAGAAAAATATTGAAAAGTTTGTAAATTATTCAGAGAAATACGGAAAAAAATGTGATTTTTAACATTTTTTTGTCAAATAATGTGAATGTTAAAACCCAAATTTTAAATTTAGTTTAAAAAAAAATCTGGTTGTCTAAGGCTACAATACTTCCTCAAAATTATGTTATTTAAATTAGACTAACCCATTTGCAAAAAAGTTATACCTTCAAACCAATATGCAGAATGCATGTAAAGCAACAAAAATTCATATGGTTATCAATCAATAGAAAATTTATGCCAAATACAAGACTTATATTTCATGCTTTCTCAATTAATACATTAAATAGGAAAAAAAATAATAAAAAACGGAAAAATTCTTAAAAAGAATGCAAACATCAATTTTTTTTTCATATTTAACATTAAAAATTATTTATGACTTGAAGGTGGAAATTAAGATGGAAATATTTTCCTCACCAGATATTTTATTATGAGTACCTACACATATTTATAAACAAACATAATGTGCTTAAACTAACAATTTTGTTTACATATTTATTTCTGTTTTCAGTTAGTGTTGTCTTCTTGTATTGTAACTCTGTCTGGTTTTAAGAAATTCGAAATATTTTAACAGCTACAAATAAAATTGAAATTATGTTTGTTTTGTTTGGTTTTGTGTTTTGTGTTAAACGTGGTACATTATAATGTTGTAAGTACTTTACGAGTATTGCATTTATGTATGAGCATATATAAACAATTATACTCGTATTGTTGAAAGAGTGAAAAAAAGAATGTGTAAACAAATTCTAAGCATAATTTTTTTTAATTTTTTTTTGTGTAACACACATTGGAAATATTTACAGAGAAGTGACATAAAAAAATAAACTCATCATAATTTTGGAAATAATTTAAGGCATATTAAAAAACCAAGAAAATACAAGCAGTCGCGACAAATTCAGTTTTAAAAATTAGAACATTTTATAAACGCAATAGGGGGGTACTACTAACATGCATCTCAAAAATCAAAGAGCATTTGAAGTTTAAAATTGTAAACATAATCAGAATGAAAAGATGCACTTCAAAATTTGACAGCTGCAAAGATTCAATAAAACTAAATAGTGAGCACTGAATAACGTTGTCAAAACAGAACTTTACAGCAAATTTGAGTTGCGCTTGCAGCTTTTTTACTATACAAAACTTTCAAACTGCCAAATTTTGAAGTATTGCTTTGCAGAACTAGGATGCAACATATAATAGCTTAAAAGACAATTTACTGATAGTGACAAATGACACTGTGCCGTAATTTTGTAAAACTATTTTACCCGTGCTATAGTTAAAATGTCACACAATATTTAAGCAATAAAATTTTTGTTATAACTGTAAATGATTCTTAGGAGTTTTGAGGGAAAAAAACTAAATTTTCATTAATTTATAAATTTTGAGTAAACTTTAAAAACTTTATTACAAAGCGAAAGCAATGAACGCCTCCACCACACACAACCTCCTTAAAAATAATATTTTGCTTGAAGCTAATTTAACACTTTAACCGCTGAATACCTAAAACAAAGAAAAAAAATAAGGGAAACATCAACAACAATTATGTAAATAACACATTTACACAGGTACAAAGTATACACAGTTATGTACACATATAAATTTATATTGTAAATATTACAAGTAGAAAATAACGAACAAGAAGAACAGAGAGAAAAACAAAAGAACGCATGTAATCTGTTATGTTTGGTTAACATTTTCATCTTAACATGTTTTTTTTTGTGTTCTTGTTCTTTAAGTATCAGAGTTTTTTCTTTACTTTAATTTTGTTTTTGTTATTATTTTTTATTGTTTTCTTTATTATTGATATCTGTTTACTTTTGGAGTACCTGTTAAACATAAACGAAAACACTTTTCTGACACCTTTTTTGTTTTTTTTTTTATTATGAATTTTTCGAATATGTTTTTGTTTATTATATTGTTGTTGTAATATTTTTTTTATTTATTGTTTTTACACTTGCAATAATAATATATTGGAAAATATGTACATATAAGATATGTGTATGTATGTAGCTATAAAATGTGAATACAAGAATGGATACGAATTGTGTTCGTTCATTCTTCAGCATCTTTGGTGGCATAATAAAATAGATGATAGTGATGTGATGAAGATTATAATATGAGACTTAATTGTTGATTTTATTTATTTGTAAAATATGAATGAGTTTAAATATTTTATGTGAATATTTGTATAATGTACACGAATATATTAAAAATATATTTATATCTTTCTTAAACGAGAAATATACGAGAATACGAGTACCGAGTACGTTTTTATTATCTGCACACATAAATGCAATTAAACCGTACTCTACTCCAACTGAACTATAAAATATCAAACTGAATTGAATTAGTTAAAGCTCATAATTAATGATATAACGCAATATTTGGCATTGACAATTCAAAATTTGACATTGACAACCCAAAATTGTCATTGACAATTCAAAATTTCAAAATGACGTTTCTAAGATTGTAAATATATGCACAAAGTCTTTTTTTTAAGTAATTAATAATTACTAATGTAAATTAATTTTATTAAACCGAATTGTAATAGTATATTGTACTGGGGTGCAGTAGGTACATACCTACTTAATTTTTTTGTTTCTGTTTACATTCTTTATATCAAAAATATTAAATTTAACAACATTTTGAAATCATTATTATAATTATTATTATATAAGATTCTCACTTCTATTCTCATATTTTATAAAAATAATAATAAACACATACAATGTATGTGCCATACAGACGTAAGAGGGTAAAATATGTATATATTAGAGTAGAAAATGCACGTATAAGTATTCAATTTAATAGTTTACTTATATGTATATGTATGTATAAATATAATATATACAGTAAATATATGTATGTAATAATATATACAGGTACACGCACATATGCTATTTTAATATCTCATTTATTTTCATTTTTATTCAAAATCTATTTACATAATGGCACAGGTTCACCCCTAATTTAACCAGATATTTAGATACTTGATATTATTTTTCTTATTATTCAATTTATTATTGTTTTTCATAATATTTCTTAGCAGCACGTACATCTATAATATGTGCATAATCACACAAATTTCTATATCATATGTGTTAGACTTTTACCTCAAATTCAGTCCTCATTTCAGTTTTTGTTTATTTATTTAATTTATTTATTTATTTATCTTATTATTAATACTTTTTTTGAATCACTTGCATATTTTTTTCTTATTTAGTTTTTAATCTTAATAGCATACTTACTTACAAACAGGCTTATACTATGTTTGTTGTACATACTTTCTTTTTTTGTCTCTTTTCTTTCTTAAAAGATAAGATACTCGTATAAGCAATTTTATTACTTAAATATGAATTTACACTCAACAAAACTATGAAGAAATTTTAGAATATAGGGTTGCCGTTTTTGAAATTCAATGTCAATTTTAATAGTAAATTAAGAAAAATTAAGAAAAGAACTAACTAACTAACGAGTAACGAGTAATTTTTTGTACTATGTAAAGAGCTACAGACTGAATGTATTAGATTTTGTGAGAATATTCTAGAAGACTAAAAAATGACTTGAGGAGCAATATGTTTAACTTTCACAAATTTTTTTAAAATTTAATAAACTATGTAAATGAAAATTGTTTTGGCTGAATAATAGACATTATGGCTGAAGGCTGAAAAGGAGTGAAATACGGGCATTGATCCACCTTTCCTTAAAAATTAAATAAGAACTAATAATGAAATAGTAACTGAAAGAGAATCTTCAAAAACAGATGAATATGATAATTTTTCTGAGTGTATTACAGAAACTACTATTGTATAGTTGTATTTGTATATAAGTACACAACTAAGAACTAGTATGTAATTTCAACCACTTCTCGAAAATTATTTGTTTTCAAAGGAGTAGGTACTTATATTGTATAATAACTAAAGTAAAATAAAAGCAAAAGTTGACATTAAACAAGCAAGAAACATCAAAAATTTAAAAAACAAAAATATTTCTTTGCTTTTTCTTTATTTTGCATTTATTATTGTTTTATTTAGTGTTGGTGTATATTATTTAATAATATGGTACGTTAACTGGCACCTTAACAAGCCATTTTACAAAATAAAAGCAAAAATAAACAGCATATTAGATTTTATAGAAAAGTCTGCATAAAATAAAAACAACGACCTCTACAAGTGACAAGTTGAATTGAATTAATTTAAATAATTTTTATTTTTATACTCAATTCACATAATATTTTTTATGTACACACTTGTATGTACACACAATATATGTGTATACAACACACATGTTTTTCAAAATGTCTCTCTCATATTTTTATTTATGCTCGTATATTTTTATGTTTACAAAGGTTATAACAAGAATTTATTGTTAGTTTTCATATCCAATTCTTACTTTTTTTTTGTTTTATGAGATCTTATGAGTTTCTAATTGATATGTGCAACACGATATGTTTAATGTTCATGCAAATCACACATTATATTAGAGCGCGTATACTATAGTCTAAAATAATTTTTAAGTAATTAATTTTTTTGAAATCACTTGTGTACTCATACTGTATGTATGTAAGTATGTAAGAATAAAATGTCGACAGTAATTTTAGGATAAGTAAGAGTTAAAATTTCATAATTTATAAGTATTTTTTAATTAATAAGTGTCCCACCTATATTCAAGTATGTATATGGTTGATAGTTTTCTAGATATTTTAGAACAAGTGTTAAGATTTTTAATAAGCGAAAAGGAATTGCTTGTTTGATTTTGAAAGATTTGAAAAGAGCGTGAGGAAAAATTGAGAGTGGTTGAGTCAAATATTCTCAATTTTGTTTAACACAAAAAAATGTTCAATTATTTGCTTATTGCTACTTACGATATGTAAAAATAAAATTTTAATTTTAAGTACTTATTAACTAAAATATCACGATAAAAGATAATTTTTTAATGTTCGTATATCGTATAGCTCTAGCTTTCTCCATTAACGTTCAAAAAGCATTAAACAATGAAAGGTTATTTTTGACGTATACGTCAACTTATATATTTTCTCTTTCATATATTATAACACAAACATTATTTTTCAAAGTATGTTACAAAGGTAATCCCAATTTTCTCATTTAAATACAAAAATTAACAATGAAAGGATAGTTCGCTCTTATAAGTTATGTAATTCACGTATTCACTTTGTGATTTGAGAACATTTTTAAATTCTTTTTTATTTTTATTTATTTTTGCAATTAAATGTTGTTGGAAAATTTTATTCTATATGACAGAAATATAGTTATATCAAGTTAAATAAACTAAAGTTCAAATTTCAAATGACATTATGACACCACACCATACAGCCACGATATGAATTTTAAATATTTTTTTAGATTATTAATACATACATACATAATTAATTATGTACATAGGTGTTTCTACATATATGCACATATATAAATATAAATAAAACAATTATCATTCAGAATAACCTTCTTAACATTAAGTCTCTATGTTTGTTATTAATAATGTATAGCTTGCATTAAGGAAAATTATTTGGCACCGTGTTCTGATTTTTAAGGTGAGTTAAAAAAAAAAATTTGAGTGTGAATTATTTAATTTCAAAATTACTCAATTAAATTTCAGATTTAAAGAATAATAATCAGCTTTCAAAATTAACGAAGAAAGAATAGTAATGAAGTTTTACAAAAATTGGATGGAAATATCAATTAATTCATTCTAAATAAGCCGAAGGTCAATCCAAAAGCCGAAATGCGCTTCGGATTTAGTTCAGAAAGCAAAATTTTTTCAGGTTTCCCACCTTAATAAAACGAAATATACTGAATCAAAAGCAAATTTTTACTATACAAGCTGGTGATTTATAATGCGGGCGTTAGAAGCCGAAAAGATTAATTTGGACGCAAAAATTTGTAGCAGGCAACATGTAACCACTTTTCATTAGCACAAGTAATAAGGGGAAGGAACGTGAAATAAGGAATGTGGAAGACTAAACTAGATGACACAACAAATATTATAAATGTTCCTACAAATTTTTCGGCTAAATGGGATTCTGCCACTATAGTTATGTTATATTGCCTTCAAGTTCATAGTGAGAATGTTTTTTTTTCGAAATTCCAATGGAATTGTATATTTGTTCAATTATCATCAGGAAGGAAGGTCTCGAGTATGTGTTGCAGGGCATGCCGAATAAAAAGTGCGAATATAAGATAATTTTTCTTACACAAAATGAGTAAAAAAGCGAAATACAGATTGAGACCTATAATTTTTATTGGAAATCGTGTGTTAGTTCTTTTTTAATATAAATCTTCAATTTATACATTGTAATAAATTTTCTTCACATGCTCAAATTACAAAATAATTCAAATTATTTACATTATATCCATAACTTGTACGTATGTACATGGAATTAATGAACCATAAAATTGACAACATTCTAAAAATATCTTTTGCAATGACACTCCAATTCCTTGTCTTTATTTACAAGTACGTATATATAAACTTAAAAATATAATCTTTTAATGTTAAAAATTAATTCTATTTAAAATTTATTATATTATTAAAATAAATTTAAATAAATAAAATAAATTATTTTAGATTTTCTCTATAGCGCACCATAACTCTTCCTATATATAATGTCAAGAGAGCTGTCTTTAAATTTCAAGTTTACCATAGTTAAGAAGACGAAACCAAAAAAATGAAAAATAAAAAAATCAAAAAATTGAAATACCAATGATTTAATACAAGTATGTAAGTATGTGCTACGTGTATGTTGGAAATGATTTCATTTTACACTTAAAAAATATTTTTAAAATAAACTCAAGTTGTTGAGGGCAAATAATAAATATTTATGTTGAGGTGTGCTAAAATAGACACAAAAGTGTGTGTACTTTTTTAAAGGCTCCATAAAAAAATTTTCTTTTAAAATTTTTTTTTTAGTCTTCTAATTTTATACAAATTTAAATGATAATTTCATTTTATTATTGCATATTAGTTTAAACTTTACTTTCTCATATGTCAGTGTTGTTTTCTTTCGCGCCAAATTTTTTATCACTTTTTCTTATCCACTTTGGATTGAGATTTGTTACTCGTTCAACAAGTTCTTAATATAGTAATGAATGAAATTTTATTTTTCTATACGTACATTAAAGGGTATTTTACACAGATATTATTCACCGTCAAAAGGTGACATGAAAAGCGTATACAAGTGTGATAGAACGAAGTTTAGTGAATTGATAACGTAAGTATTAGTGGTCTTCACATAAATATTATCGGTAATCTGTAAATTTATAAAATACATTAAAAATTGGAATTTTAGTTGGATGTTTAGTTGTAAATACATTAAAAATTGGATTTAGTTGGCAAAGGGGGTAGCGTATTGGGACGACCTTTGGGGCTGATGAATGTGGAGTTTGATCAAACCTAGCTAAAATGGAATTCACACTTTTAACGACAAAAATACACAAACTGCTTCCTACCCAGATTATGTGGTAAGAAAACTTGCTTAAAACTGGACTTATTTGTGAAACAAAAAACGGTACAATAATACTACATATAATTGAGCTCGCGCTCCAATTAACATTGGTTAGGCCTAAGAATACCAAAGAACACCGCAGTGATGCAAGCCCACTCTGACAGATTATTTTGAAATAAGCCTTAATCTGCCTAAATATTCTCAATTTCGTTACTCAATTACCATAAGGAACACTAATCTGAATGAAACAATGTAAACAAGGTTTAATTAGAATATCAGTAATAAAATACAAAAATTTCTAATTTTAAATAAGCAATAACCAACGCTTTAATATTCTCTTCTATAATGTTGGTAATAAAATAATTTTATATTTGCGTATAATTGTGGGCATATTTTAAATGTAAATTATGTTTAAATAAAGAAAACCATGTACAATTTTTTTTTTGCACATCCTAGCAAATATATGCACATATGTACATATATACGTACATAGAGCAAGTGTGTATTTTTAATGTCATGTACGATTTTTGTTTTATTGTTTTTTTTTTGTTATTGTTTCTGTTGTTTATACTAATTTATTTGCAGTTGTTGGTTAGAGTTGATTTTAAAATTTTTATTCTTATATTTTTATTTGGATTCTGACTTTAAAAACACTTCAGAGTACAGTAAAACTTCAATAAATCGACATGGTTTAGTTAATAAGAATTGAATTGCACTAATCAAACATTTGAACTGCAAAGTTCGATGATCTCGTTTTTAACGTTACTTTTAACTATAAAATGGTATATAAATTTTAATTTTTACCTACATGTTGGGGAGTAATGCACATTTAATTAACGTATAAATCATGAATCTTCGATCTTTAATAAGAAACCAAAGCATTCACACACTATACACAATTTTGATAAGGTTTTTGTTTGACGTTTTTCAGAGTATAACGTCACAATGAATGAATCAATTAGAATGCCAAAACTTTTACTGCGATGTTCCTAAATTTTTATTGCCAAAATTCAAAATTTCAAGAGAAACTGACACTTCACACTACAGGCAATATAATACAAATCTAATAGGAGTTCATTTAATAGAAACTTCACTGTATATGGCAACATTCTCTGTTAAAACAAATTTCAACTTCATGTTCTAATCATTGTTTCTTTCTTATTGTTTTTTTTTAAATTGTTATTATTTTACCCATAAGATTTATTACATTTTATGAAGAATGCAAACGTCGTGTAAACAAAAAATTAACGATTTCTATTTGAAATTCAATAACCGTAAAATTAATTTTTATGATTTTCATAATTTCTATATTTTTTTACAATACAATTATAATTACAAACAAACATATTATAAGTGTATATATAAACTTGCATATTTGTAGGTTCTTTCTCTAAAATATATGTAAGCATGTTTGGAAAGTAAATGCACACATAAATATTATTTTTTAATTTATACATAAAAAATGTAAAGAAAAAGCAGAAATTCAATAAATTGTTTTTTGCAATAATTACTTTGTAACAAAACTAATAAAAATTTTAAATAAAAATTTATGTTTTTAATACTCGTATATAGAAAGCCTATTTTTAGGCTTAAACTTGTAAAATGAAATTTTTTAAATAAAAAAAAATTGTTCGTTATACTTGTTTAATGATTCGAAACTTGGAATTTCAAAATGTTTTATTGCATTTTGTAAGAATGTCTAAAGAATTTCATTCCTTGTAAGTTATCAACCTCTTGACAGACGTTTGTAAATGAAGTTATTGGTTTCTATTGCAATAGCTAAATTTCTACAATCTTGTATGTCTGCTATTTTCATTTGTTCCCGCCGAACATTTCATAGAAAAAAAAACAATATTTAAGAAGAACGCGATTGGTGCCATTAACACTCAAAATCTTCTATTAAATTTTTAAATTCAATATTACTACAAAGTTTCCAAATAATATTTTTATAAAAGGAAACTAATTGTGTAATACAAATTGCAATTCAGTACCACTATTAACACGTACAACAATACATTTAATACTTAAATTTAATTAAAATAAACAGTGCGAGTAATTTTCAATAAAAACAAATATTACAAAATGTTGCAATTAAACAATGAGAATTCAAAATTATTTTTATTATTTTCATAATTAAAAGTTGTTTAAATGAATGAAAAATATTATTTGATTTTTAATTTTTGAAAATTGTGATTAGAAAATTTTCTTTTTAAATTATTCAATTCAAAATAACGTGATTGTTTTAACGTGCACATTTGCATAATGTGATGATGACATGAAAGTATCGTAAATAAATGGCAAAATAATAATTATTTTGAATTTTTTATATGTGCCATTTTTATGTAGGTAAATAAACACAATGCCATTCCAGATTTCTCCATTGGTCTTTAAAAAATTTACAATGCCTCTAAACTAAACCCTAATTATAAATAAATATACAAATAGCACACATACGTAGTACAGAATTTACGTTAGGTCGCAATATTAACACAAAAAATTAATTTCATCATACACATTCATACATATTGTATGATTATTGTTATCCTATTAAATAAACTATCCAAGTATAAAATAGTATAAATTGTTAATTTTGCTAAAAAATAAATATTGTTTATTTTATCTTTTAATTAAAATTGTATACACAATAAATTTATTGAATTTGGGTGGCCTAAACAAAATTATATGATAATTTTTTATTTTCATTGAAATTATTTGTTGTAATTTTTAAATTTCAAACTTCTAATCAAACTACTTGTAAGTATATTCAAAACACAATCTCATTTCGGGACACAACGGAAGTTGAGGAAAAATTCGATTAAATTTTTGGATTGTCTTTGAATACGTTCATACATATATGTATGTACGCAAATAAATCGCTTGTAGACAAGCAAAGCAAAGCGACATGCAACACAATAACAGAATTGTAAACAAAACTAAATCAGTGTTTAAAAGGCCACATGAATTAAAGCTTACTTAACTTACGTGTTCGAAACAAAACTGCGTACGATAAAACTTCAACATCGTCATTATACCCACCCTAAATTATAAGAATTTATTTTTCTTGTTTAATTCAAATATATTAGTGATGAATTCATTTTGTTTTTTTTTATTGATGTGTTTTATAAGATAATCAGAATAACACTGCATAATTTTATTAATTTTTGTTGCCTTCATGTTCGTATTGCTAACTTTATGTTAAAATATGTATACTTACATAATTACACACAATTATGTAGTTAGAAATAAAGGTAAAATCAACAGAAATTAACATACATTTCAAATACAATTTTAATATTCATTTGTATGTACAAATAAGGATTAGGTTAATAAATATTTTATTTTAAATATATTTTAGTTATTGAAACCGCATATTAAATACAAACACGTACACTTTTTATGTTATACGAGTATTAGGCATTCTTTTATAATAAATATTAAAAATTAATACGTAGGTACATTGTGTGTTGGAATTTTAAATTGCGTTCTTTTTGAGTATGTATGTGCGAACACTCATGTTAATACTCAACTGCATCAGATGTCTGGTAGATGACTTTTCTGTTTTGTTATAGATGATAAATGTCAAAACATTTAACTGTATCTAAAAACTAAAAATTTTTTCATAGTTTTCAAAAATTCTTAAAGTCAACGTATAAAGCAATACAACATAATTATATGTGGGTGACTACTGAGAAAAATTAGTACAAGTTTTAAATTTTACGACTAATTCTTGTTTCTATATAGAGCTTTCGTATAGAGAAAAAATTTCCATTCACAAACTACTTGTACACTTTTCATACACATTTGTGTGAAAGAAACTATGCAAAACTATATATACAATTCTCATCAAACAAAATGTTTGACGTCTATCTTTTTATTTTCTTCTTGTATGACGCAAACAATTAAATGTGTTTATACATTTTTTTAATACTAAATTATTGCATATATTTTGCTGAGTTGATTAGGAAGTGAAAAATTATACTAACAGCAATACTCCTCCGGTTAATTGAAATTCTTAACAAAACAAACATTAGATATACATGTTCGAATCGAACAGAAATTTTTGCTTAAGCAGCAATCGCCTATTAAATTAATCAGATATTGAATTACAATTATTCTATATTCATTTTTAATTAATATTTTTACTTTTGATACACCATGTGCAATATACACACACATACAATTATGTAGGCATACCTTTTCATTTGATTATAATTACGTATGCATTTAATGACTGGCGATAATTGGTAATTAATTTATTTTAATGTTCAGATAACGGATGAACATTAAGTATCAGTTGTGGTATTTTTTAAAATAAAAGAAACAACAAAAAACACAATAATCAAAAGAGTAACAATAATAATAAAAAAAAAGAAGGAAGTTGGTAAATAAAGCATACAATAAATTGTTGTATGAACATAGAACCAAATGTATGAATACCGTAAATATACATAAATATGTACATATGTATGTATTTACAGCAATGGCACATTTATTATACGATAAATAAATAATTGTTATAAAAAACATAATATTTTTAATAAAGAGAAGAAAAAAATTGTTACAATAAGTTATTCCTGTGCAGATGCAATGCAATGCACATTATACATACAAATACTTTGCTTATATGTATGTACTTATTCATGTAGGTGAACATGAACGATAATAATAATTGCAATTGTTACGATGCCTATAACTGAATAATTTTTAAATATATAATAAAAAAAAATCACGGGAATTTATGCAGTTATTGGCTTTGGGGAATACACGTTGCATCATACTAGCAACACTATGTATATTTTATGCATATGAAGCACACTGCACACATGTAAAAGTTCAGAGTTATAATATTGAAAAAAATAATTTTTGACAATCAAAAATTAAAAATAAAATAAATGTGAAAATTATGCGAATTTTTACTATTAAAAATAATAAAAAAAATTTTTTATCGTTGATAAAATGCGATAATGAACGTGTATACTTTCAATTACATATATTGTATGGAAATAAAATAAAAGAAATCTGGCATCAAATTAAATTGACATTTGAGAGGGCGTTATGATCGTTTTTATTACGCTTGTAATTGTTAATAGCAAAATATATAAGAAAAATATCGAATGGCTATAAAGATTTTCAAAGTCCATTAATCGATGATTTACGATATGCGATGTCGGAAATATTTTAATCATCGATTGTATAATGAAACAAATTGCATTCGTAGTTATGAGACAGAAACTGAAACAGATTAAAATGGAAGTTTTAAATTTACTTAGTATGATGGAGACTCGAACATTGTATTGTAGGTGCATTTAAAAGTTCAAAAATCATCGCAGAAATTCTTACTTTGCATTATAAATTATTTGTGAGAAGCTCATAGAAATAGAAACACTTTACTTACACCCAGGTATAAGCTAAAGATTTTGGTATGGACTTATATTCATTAGATAATTTTCATTAAATTACACGCATTTATTATAACAAATTTCCGGAAGGCCAGTTGAAAAATTTAAAGAAGAGACCACAGTTTAAAGTTATTATTGAGATTTTATTGAAATCGCCAAATTACGCAATTGCCAAATTTCTTCTCTGCCATTTAAGTTAGTTTCATATTCTTCAATTTATACAACAATTTACAGGCATAACATTAAATTAGTGTGTAAGTCAGGAAAGATGTGACATTTACGCTTGTTGATTAATGAAATGTTAACAAAATTTATTTATTTTTCATGGCTCTTCAATGACCATTCAAAAAAATAAAAAGTCAAATTTCTCACATAAATTTTTTTTTTCATTTTCTTTTCAGATTACTACCATAATTTTCATTTTTCTTTCATTTTGTATTTCAATGAATGAAATTTAATAGGTACTTAATGTTGATACGTAGGGATAATTTATGCAGCCTGTAAAAGAGAAAAAATTAAATGCACCATCGAATCCAATAAATGAAAAATAATACAAAAATCAAAAATAAAATTCTGACATGTGATTTTTCACGTTTTGCTTTTTCTTTTTGTGTCAATTTAAAATTTATATTTTTGTCACTTATTTCATATCACCAATGATATTTAAAAATTTGAATAATCGTTAAAAAATGTTGTCATTACAAACATGCACAAAATTTATAAATTTTCATATTTTTTATCATCAAAATTGATTTTAATATTTTTTTGTTTATTAAAATTGTCTGGTTAATTGGTTTAAATAGGTGACAATTGTAAATACAAAATAAATTTTGTAGAGAAAATTATGCTAAGTAGAATAATTGTGCTAAAATTTTAGGAGGCTACAACATAATATCGCTATAAGGTTGAATGAGAAAAATGTGAAGTTTGCGGATTTTAATGATTAAAAGAAAGTGGCGCCCGATTTTGTAACAGAGAACGAATATGGTTAGCTACCTCTCAACACCTACTAGTAGTAAGAATTGCTAAAAAGTAAAATACTTCAAGTATTTGTAATCGCATTGGCTGCAGACTGCTTGTTCTGCAAATAAAATACTATAGTACTAAGTGATACTAGTTTTAGCAAATTAGTATAAAATGAGAACAAATTCATATATGTAAATCCTAGGTTACAGCTGAAATCACTCAAGTGAGTCAAGGTTCAGCACTCTTACCATACAGGAAATTGCTGGGTGTACGAGATAACAATTTGGATTGAGTAATTGTTTTTTTTTCTTCATAAGCCTAAAATTAAAATTAATCGAATTATGTTCCATTAAGTTTAATTCGAATTTTAATAAATATAACAATAATGTATGTGTACGTATGTATACGTAAAGTATATGTATGTATATTGACAGTTCACACAATAATATCACAAATTTGTTGAATAGCACTTATTAAACACCAATGGAATTATTTGTTTATCAATTAAATTCTCACATAATTGCTATTAAATTAAAAAATATTGTAATATTTATTGTAATAAGCATAATTTTTAATTTTCAAATAGTTTATTTAAATTACTTATTAATTTTCAGTCAGTGTGAGCTCAAATCTTTTCAAATAATTTATTTTGTATGATTAAGATATCCCAACAGTTTTAGTAATTTCGTATTTTCCAAATTAACTCCGCGTATATTTACTATTTTTTATTCTATGCATCCACATAAGCACAATGTAGCAGCGCCCGCATTTAAAAATGAAAAAAAAAATCATGATTTTTTCAATTAAAATCAAAATTATTTTATTTTTTTTTTCTTCAATCAAATTTTTCAATTAATTTTTTTCTTTTCTTTTATATTTCTAAATATTTACCAATTTATTTTTTAAAATGTGTACTTCTTTTTTTTATTGTATAACCAATTTGAATGTCATAATTTATTATTCATTATTCTGGTGTTAAAAAATTCAATTTTCAATTAAAAATGATATCTACTTCATCAAAATCCAAAAAATAATTTACTTAGTTGCATACAAATGACATATAATTGGAAATACAAGATATAGAGTGGTCAACCATATTAAAAAATCAAACTCAAATTTATTCTCAAACTAAAACAATACTTCAATTGAAATAAAAATCTGGCTGTCAAAAAAAAATTTGTTATCAAAAAATTGAAGACTAATTGGAGGTTGATTGTAATTTTGAACACCAAGAACAGTAATAAACCCTGTGCTATTACTTAATTATTATCAGATTTTAGTTTTTTAAGTGACAAGAGGTTTCTGCATTTTTCAAATTAAGATTAATAATATTGCGACAGGTGCTTCCTAACTCGATATTGAATATAATTCTTATAAACAACATTGTTGATACAATTACAGTGATTATAGTCATTACACTTATTCACACGTCTCTACTTTTAATTTTAATTCCGACTTTGAAGTTTGTTCAACGTCATATACTTATACTGTTCTTGCCAACTTACATAAAAATCTACCATCTACAATTCATTCTTCTTTTTCTTTTTTTTTTTCTTTTAAAAATATAAAAATGCAATTTATGAACTGCTGCAATTTTAACGTCATAATTTTTTTTTTCATTTTTTTTTTGTTGTTTTTCTTTGAATATTCCTAATTATATTCATACTAAGTTTTCCATTTATATTCAATTCAATTTCAATTCATTTAATAATTGATTACAATCAAATACTTCAAAATAAAATTCAAATGAATTTCACATTGATATTTTTACCGTATAATAAAGAGCTCTTATAAAAAGAAAATAAAAAAGTAAACCAGCATTCTATTTTGTATTACAAAAATAATAAATTCTAAAATAATTTTTGACATTGAAGCAGTTTAAAAGGCAGTTCAAATAATTTCATTTTAAAATATACATACTTTATCTGTGAGATCGAAATCTGCATTCAACACTTAGAAATTTTATTGAGAAGATCGGGTTTAGCCGCAAAATACTTGGATTCAGTTAAGTCCAACTCAGCCATATTTAATGACATGGCTAAGCATGTGTGAGTGGTTCAACTCAATTTTCACAATAATGTCACAAGAGCTGAAAAGTAAACCGAAAAGATTTCTTGACTGAGATGATATTTTACCGGCACTCTTTGATTTAAACAAAAAAATTATTCGAGAAAATGACTAATGACGTGATGTTATCAATCGAAAATATGGTCAGGGATGTGAATAATGAATTTACAGCTATAGTTAGGGAGGTAAAGTCACAAGGTAGCAAGGTTGACGATAGCTTAGACACGTCGATCAATATTATGTAAAAGTTTAATCAAACTTATATTAATCGAAATTCTATTGACGTTTTGACTCAAATGGGCTTACCAATCACTAACGAGTCCTTTGTTCAGACTCCAGCTCAGATCGGTCAATCGATTAGTAAAGAAAATTCATCAACTATGGGAGATGTTGTGTCTGCTAGTTCCAACCAAAATATAACTCAATTTGGCGTTGTACTTGGTGTTAAAACTAATTCAACTTACCAATGCACTTGTCGACAATGGCACATTAGTTCCACTGGCTCAGAACCAACAACTGCAATGGGTCTACAAGAATATTTAGATAAATGATATTCTGGATTAAGATCACCTCGTCTGCTTGCTATAAAATTATAGATATTTTTCTCAAAATATGTTCTCAATGTAATTTGCCTCACCACACAAGACGCATAAATTCATTGATTTATTTATTTTCCGTTTTTTTTTCTCAGTTTTATTTTTCATATTTTTATTATTTACTTACACTCTCATCTTAATTGAACTCTTTTATATATTAATTTGCATAAATTGATTTGAAATTTTTACAAAAAAGCCCATTCAATATCGTACGTGTATCACACGCATACAAAAGAAATAAAAAAAAATTAAAAAAAACGGTCGAAACTTTTGACAAAAATTGTCATTGTTATGCATAGGCTATTAAAAAAATATTCCTCCTGGTAGAGAAAGAAAGAATGATATCAAAAATTTGAGTTTATCTAATATTTATGAGAACAAAAAAATTTAACAAAAAACAAAGCAGAAAATCATATAGCAGATCATAAAATTTAAATTTTGTAGAGTAATGAAAGTTGCAGTAGAGTAAATTTGAAGGTACATGTGCATTATGTGTTATTACTTTCGGAAACAGAAAATTTCTAAATCAGATTAAGTATAAATGGCAATTGGATTTCATATATTAGATACAAAGTGATTTCAAGTAAAAAGAATGCAATCAATATTGAGCCAAAGCATTATAGGGTTTTTCTAAAAAATTTAACCAAAAATTGAGAATTCAGAAATATTTAAAATACGACAACACTTTTACAAGTTGTTTGATTAAAAATTCAAGATCAAATTGGATTTTTGCAGAACATTCGTATTTATAGATTTTTGTCCATGATTACGAGAAAAAAAGACAGTGACCTCTCTTTCTTTCTTTTATTTTTAAATGAACCCTTCAAATATTTTTACATTCTCGTTTTTCATTCTTAGGCTTTATTTACTAGGCTACAGGTTTTGAATTATGTTTGTATTCTAATTTTCGAGTTATTAAGAGCTTGCTAGATGTTTTCAAATTTCTGCTTGTTTTTTTTTATGTTCTCAAGGAGCAAAAGGCTCTAATATTCACAACTTTCCGATCGATTTATTTGACTATATTCATCAAATTTTTTATACTGTTTTCCAAATTACCCTCTCCACAATAAAATTTTAAATTTTTTTTATTGTTCGATCAAAACTGTCATATGCAAACAAAATACTCATATTTGTCAAAAAATAAAGATTAAAAAAATATTAAAATTAAAAAATCAAATCAAAATTCAAGTGCATCACATATTATGCATCATTATTTGTTATTGTTGTATATGAATTGCAATGTCATTCATCCTTGCATCAAAAGAACAAAAACAAAAAAAAAAGTACATAATCCTTTTGGCCGCTTCAAAATCAATGCACCACTATTAAGCACCATAATGACGATTTGAACAAAAAAACAAATTTTTTTTTGTTGTTATTGTTGTAATTATAAAAGAATGTCACTAAAAATGACATTTTTAGAGTTAAATACAGGACAAAAAAAAATGATTAATAAAATCTGCATACAACCTAAAGGCTATTTAAATGAATCCAACAAACTGAAACTGAAATTGATGTTTTGAATTGTTCTTGCATCACAATAAAAATTTGAACTTATATCCTTATTTTTTATTCCGATATTATAGTTACACTGGTATATACAAACATATACAGTAAGTATTGTGTTACATTGAAGACTCAACAATTCAATCTCCATGAAATAATTCAGCTTAATATGAAAATAATCTGACACAAAAAGAGGAAGAATGAAAATACAAAAATGCATTGAAATTATAAGGTTGTGTGCAGTGCAATGAAATGCGACTATAGCCAATCAATATTTTTATAAGAATAAAAATTGAAATATTAGTTTAGAGTATATTTTTCGGGCTTTGTTGGCATACACCAATATGCATACATGTGTGCGTGTATAATGAGATTATTACTATTATCAAATTTTATATTTACTCGTATACACAATGAGGTCATTCGTATATATGCTTTTATAATGATATTCAACTGTTTGTTATTGTTCTGTCACACAGAAATTAATTATGGCATTTAGGGAAGTCAAATGGTGATGAATCTATATCACATGACTAATGTCCTCTGAATTTTTTGTTGTTTCGCTTCATCAAAAAATAGAAGATGCAAATGAATAGCAATGTGATGTTTAATTGTAACGCAATTTTATAATATGTGAGGTTATGCTCAATGCAATGATCAATCCATAATAAATAATTCAATGCAAATGTCAAAAACATTCAAAAAATATTTTTGAAATTCTTTTTTTTTTTTTGTTGATTTAAAATTTGTTATGATTTTTGTTGTTGTATATGTATAGTTTCCAAATTTCAAAATTTTTCAATTCAAAATTTAATCGGATAAAAAGGTACTTATAAATTCGATATATGTACGAGTATGTATAGGAAAAATTGAAATTTATAAAAGTAGAGAAAACAAAAAAACAAAAATTTAATAAAGTTTTATTTATTGACAGGTTATAAGGTCCAAAAATACGGACTTTTATATGAATTTTCCTGGAATTGGTAGGATTATATTCGAAATTTATTCTTTATTTCAATTTTATTCCATATATGTTTACGAAATGTATGCATATGCATTCGACTATAGATTTTAATTTTCAAAACGTTAATAATTGACATTTTGTATTAATTTGAATTTATTATGAATCGGAATTTTTCTAAAGTTTTTATGTTTTATCAAGGGTAAACGTGTATAGCTGTGCATTTTATGTATCAAATTTAAATTAACTCTAAATTTAAGTGAAATAAAACATAAAAATAATTTTTAATTATATAAAAAGAATTTAATCTTCTTATACAATTAATCCAATAATTATTATTAATTTGGAAAATATTTTATTAGATTTTCGAAAAATGTATTAGGATTAAGGTATTAAAGTACATGTGTGGCAAATAATAACTTAAAACAGTGAATGAAATAAAAATAAACCATGCAAATTTGTAGATAATTGCATAATACTAGGGGCAGAAATATAATGAAATAAATTGTTTTTTCACAAGTAATTTGCACTTGTAACATAAAATTTTGGAGAGTTTTAGAGAGTTATGGAGAGTTGTGCAGATTTTTGGAGAGTTGTGGAACATAATTTAAGTAAATCTAAAAATGAAATAAATTGTTTTTTTTTACTGTGACTTGCACTTGTAACATGATTTTTTGAAGAATTGGAAGAGTTTGGAGAGTTTTGAAGAGTTTTGGAGAGTTTGGAAGCATAATTTAAGTAACTCAATGAAGTTTTTATCGAATTAATTGCAAACAAAAATTTTTGAAAACAATGCTTCTAAACTTAATCACTAAAGTACTCTCTCTCTCTCTTTCTCTGAGAACAGGTCGAAATTGTTTTCGAGCGTAACTGCGAATCCTTATCAGAATTTAATTAAAAATCAAGATTTTGGAAATTATTTTCTTTTAATTTTCGATTCCAACCTCGAACTATGAATTAAATGAAAATTGAAACCACTAGCAGTGAGCCCGAATCCAACTCAAAAATTTCATACACGTTTCTGACATTGATTCCTACGACTGGATGAAAATTTACGTCACTTTTGTACATAATAGTTGGAGTCACACAAACAGCATATAAATAATAGCTTTAAAATAAAAATAAAATTTTTAATAAAAATATTAAGTATATAAAGCACTTACATAAAAAAAAAATATTTTATTCTTTTCAATTAAACTTAATCAAAAGAAATAATATAATAAACAAAATAATTTTTAAATTTTTATAAAGTAGTAAAAGCAGCAACAACACAACAACAACCTTTTAACAAAATTTACAAACAATAATTTTTAAAATCTAAATTGCATTAAGGAGAAGAAGAAGAGCTACTTAATAAAATATTTTTATTTCGGTTTCTATGAGTAATTTAATAATAAAAATCTCATAAAAAATTATTAGAATGTGCAATTGCGCTCATATAGGAAGTCATCATCTTCTTTGAAAAGAATTGCTTTATTAAAATAAAAATTTATTTTTTCTCATATCTCCTATATATTTTGTATTTGTGACTTATAAAAACTGTTATGCTATTTTTAAGCTAAATATAAAGGCACTTCTTCTAATTCCACTTATAATTTCTTGATCTAATCAAACTTATTATATTAATAAAAATGTAAATTGCATGTTATGCACATGAAATACAAAGAAAATATTGCTATAATTATGTTGAACGCATGCAAACAAGCACTTAACTGTTTATTAATTTCATATTTTAATTATTTTTGTAATATAATGAAAATTGCTTAAAGACAACTGTAAGTAAATGTCAAACACAGTTCTATTGAAGATAAGAATATTCATTGATTTGGAGGAGAGTAAAGTAAACAATGTTATTGTACCCGGAAATACTCTAAAAGTAATATTTTTATAATGACAGTTATGGTGTAATAATAAACAAAATTTTCTCTTCAAGACAAATGACAGATTGATTTTGCAAAATTACATTTTATTAAGTTGTCCAATACAGGAAGCTCAATTATAGGGCTGTTTTATCACAAAACAATTTTATTTCCAGTATGCACCGCTCAAGTAGTTGAAACATAAGAACTTCATTTCACATTCTTTTCTCTCTCTCTTCGAATTTATAGGAGAGAAAAATATGTCAAACATATTTATGCTAATCGCCTTTGACATAATTTTATATGACAGATTTAAAGTTTGTTTCAGAAAATTTGAACATACATGAATACTAACTTAATCCAAAATGTCACATACTTGTAATTGATTCCGTATTGTGAAAAGAAGTAATTACTAACACATGTACATATAAATATGCTTAAATTAAGTAATTAGTAATCAAGTAATTAATCGATTCGGCTATACATAAATAATTAAATAATTCTTATACGCATTCTTTACCTCTTACAGCTTTTTCTCATTATGCGTTTCCATTTTTTCTAAATTGATTAGAACTGAAATAACTAAAAATATTGAGATACAAGGAAAAAAAAAATCCATTTTTATTTTTAGAATATTTAAATTTATTTTTTTCCTAAAATTTAAATATTAATTATATTTTATTATCACGGTTGTTCTTTTTTTTTCTTGTTGTGTTCATTTTGGTCAATTAAAAAATTTGTAACAGAATTTTAATAATGTTGTTTTTTCTAAGAAAAAAAAATTTCACATTTCAAATTAGTTTATTTTGATTTTTTTTTGAATTTTTAGAAATTTATAATTAAATTTATGCTTACAAATTATGAATAACGTTAGTAATACTTGATGCAATTGAATTATTTAGTCGAAGTTAACGAATATACACAATAGCTGCGACAATAGGGTAAAATTGTTTAAGTTACGAGCGAGTTGGCTCTTGGAGATAAAAATAAAGAAATCTAAACCAAAGTATACTTAGCACCAAAGTGAGATATTAGAATACATACTTTTTTGATTTCTCGTACTTGAGTCTACAATTCGGCAACATTTCATTTAATTCTTCACACCCCTGAAAAAAATTTGCTAGTGATATTTGACATATGTGTCTGTCATATTAAATTTTAACTATGAAAATTAAATGTTATTATTTTAAGAAATATTAAATTTGATTGCCTGCTAAATTTTATAACATTTGGCACGGCCTTCTTTTCGTTCAAGAAAAGGTGAGAAATTTAATGTAACGTTAACACTCATGAGGGTTAATTAATCGTATTTGAAAGATAATTTGAGTGAGATGGTAAAGGTTTAATTTAGTTTACGCAAAATTGAAATATATTACAAGGTAGTTTTAGCTATGCCCAACTTGTTTCTTCAAAGCTTATAACCCTAGTTAATTAAGACCGTATGATTGACATGAATACTATAGCAATTAATTTTTGTGCAAAAAAATCAAAAAACCGTGTCTAATGAAACAAAGAATTTAATTTTTTAAATTGTATGTTTGTTTTTGTTATTCTTTCTTTTGTCTTAATTTCATTTAAAAAAGATTTGGCTAAACTTCAACTAATTAAAGAAATCATTAATTAAGAAATTATTTTCTAAGTTATAAAGCTTGACAAATCGCCATCTCGACATTAATTAAGTTGAAAATAGTTGAAAAAATATTTTTTTTTAATTTTTTTGTATTTATTTTAAAACAATGAGAGAAAAGATCAATTTGAATAAAAAAAGCAGACTAACACAGCGCAGCGCAGCAATAAAATTTCAACAACAAAAGAGTTGTCAAATGTTGTTGATTTTTTTTTTATGTGATTTCTTATTCCTTTCAGGTGATTGAAGAGATTTGGATTAAAAATGTTAATTAAATAAAATATAAAAATAAATTTAAAATATTATACACTTACTAATACATACACATAGATAGACCATAATAATAATAACGAAATTAATAATAATAAAATTTATTTACAAAATAAATTAGCAGCTAAAAATTTTAAAATTAGTGCCGTATATATAAAAATCTCATTCACTCAAAAGTTATGCTAATCACTAATTCATCTGCTTTGTAATCATAATTTAATTGTCCACGTTAAGAGTCCACATTTTTTTTCTAAATTTTTTATTAGAAATTAATGGTATATTAAATAAAAATATTTTAGATCGTAAATATTTAAGAATTCCGCCATTTCAGCTTGTTTTTGTATAATAAAGAAGGGGGAAGTTACTTCGGGCTGGCATAGAAGGATACAGGGTACATCCAGGATGACTCAAAAGCAATAACTGCCTAGTAAGAGTGGCAAAGGTATACACTGGCACTGGACAGGTCATTTTAGAAATGGAACTATCTCTTGAATAATATGGCAAAAAGACGAAACCAATCTTTAAACACATTCGAAATATAAAAGAGAATTTTAAACCAAATTTTAATTTTAACTGGACCAGTTCTACCCCTACGAATAAACTTTTTGCTAAATATACCAAAAATTTTTTTTGTAGTCCAATTTATATATGCAAGCTCATTTAATTACCATCGTAACGGCAAAGAGTTTTTAGTCGAATTCTTATCTTAATAAATTAAAATTGCGTTACTTTCCCGTAAGAGGGTCGTAAAAATTTGTTCTTAACTGTTGAGAGGATCGATTTAAAATAAATTACAAAAGGAGAAATAAGGAATTATGTAGTTCTAAAAATTGCCTTAAGTTCTAAAATAACTTTTCACTCAGAATAAAACAACATTCGAACTTTAAAAGTTGTCAATTAACATTACGACACGATTTTTGATACTCAATTTCCCATCACAAAAAAACTTAATGACAACTTAATCAAAAAAAATTATAAAAATATTTTAATTTTATTTACTTTTGATTAGGTCTCTTTTTGTTTGGTTTTCTTTGTTCAATTTAATTTTTATAATAAAAATGTAAATGAGAAAGTCAGTTAAAAAAGATCGCGCTACGTTTATTTGCGTTTCGTTTGTTGTTTTTTCTGTACTCTTATTAATAGA
This sequence comes from Condylostylus longicornis, assembly GCF_029603195.1. Lineage (NCBI taxonomy): Eukaryota > Metazoa > Arthropoda > Insecta > Diptera > Dolichopodidae > Condylostylus > Condylostylus longicornis. The sequence continues at coordinate 8,660,085 of NW_026577982.1, forward strand.
GATTAATTAAAATTAACTTTTTCGAATCTTAAAAGAAATTTTAATATGACAGAAAATTTAAATATAAAATTTTTTTTTTTTTTTTAATTAACTCAATAAAAATATAAAATTTTTTTCAATATAACCAGAAAAAAAAAATTATTTTATATGTACCACACCTATAATTAATGGCACGCCACTGTGATGATCAATTAATAAAACTACCGATATAAAAAAAATAATAGCATTTAATGAATTCAAAAATATGAGAAGTGATTCAAGTTAATTTTCTCGTTTTTATTGAATTTGACAATTTAATAATAATCCAAATGCAAATATAAAATGTTAAGCTGTAGAAGATTTTTCAAAAATTTATTGAACAACATTTTTGATTTTTGAAAATTTTGAATAACTTTATACCGGACAATAGTTCAAACTTCACAATTAAAAGATAGTCGAAAAATTAACAGTTCTGGCAGTTTGATATTTAACATTGTGTTAATATAAAACCGCCAAAAATAGATTTTTGGGGATTATAAACGTAGGTATTACCTAAACCAAGGGAGGTAAGTATGCAGTTTGTTGTACAAATTTAATGGTCAAAAAATAAAATACCAATCAAATAAATAAAAAAAATTATCTGTATATTAGTAATGGTGCTTTCGAAAAAGACACTATAACTTCACAAATTATATAATTTTTTTCAAAAAAACTGTTATATCTATGAAACCTATAAATATTTTCTATATTTAGCAATTTTTAGGGCACTGGCAGACATGCAATTTTATCTTTGCAACTGTTTGATTGCTTATTCGTATCCCATTTCCATTCCATTTATATTCAAGCACGGACGCACACGATACAACAAACTGTATGATCATATGCAATCAAACAATCAAACTGTTTGTAATTTTTTAAAAACTGACTTTAAAACTGTAATTTTTTAAAAAACTAAAAATTTTTCAAGAACATTTTGCCCAAAAGTGGTAAAATAAACATCTTATCGGGAACCACGGTATTACTATAAAAGTTTTATTTCTTATTATATGACACTTATGTATTAAACATCAGAATAATTCGACCATATAATTTTACTTACTATGCGTCTATAGAGAATATTAAAGTAAATGAATATAATTTTTTTTAAAGAATCATAAGAACTCATAAAATTTGTCAAAACTTATAATCATCATTATTTTAAATTAATTATGAATTTTCTTACAAGCAAATGCATTAACTGAAGAAAATCAAAAAACTATTATAAATACATATGCATGCACAGACACAACGTTATATGCAACATTTATGATAAATTTTTTAAGTGAATTTTTAAAAAAATTTAATTTTGTTTTATTTTTTACATTAATCCTTTTAGATTTTGCTCTTTCACATTATAATCAGTTAGAATGTTAATTCTAATTACACAATATTGTTAACATATGACGCTAATTAAGATGAAAATGAATGATTTCTCATTCCAAGAGGACGACAACTCTTATACACTATACAATGCATAATACGCATATCACATAAATATTATACATAAATGAGTGTATTTGCGACAACTATTAAAATGAAATAATATTGGCAGCGTTACGGCGCTATATATTTAACAAATCCGAGAATCGTAGATGCATATATGAGAAATTTTCAAAAAAATTTAATAGTTTTTCTCTATTTTTTTCTGCTTTCGCTCATAAAATTAATAAATAAAATTTATGCGTATTGAAATTATAAATTAAATTATTCTTTTTGCTTTTGCAGAAGCAAAATTTGTCACAGTTTTTAAATTTCATTATAGACAAATAGTAAAATTACACAATGGAAATTGTATACAAAATTTATTGACATAAAAATAACACCTTTTCATTTTCTCATAATTTATTTTTATTTTAAACAATTTTTACTTTCAATCTGTCATTATCTGTCAATTATTCAAAAAAAAAAAAAACAGAAAATAACAACAAATTAATTTACTTAAGAGACAATAATTATTAAAATATCCAAAACTAATTATGAATTTTTTAAATAATAATAATTTTTTTTTGAATAACAAAAAATATAAATTTAAAATAAGAAATTTTTTTCTATATTATTGGTGGTCTTTTGAAAAGGTGTTAAAAAATTTCTAATAAATTATTGTCTTTCCTTCATTTATTTTTGACATTGAACTTACGTTCATGATTGATCATTAATCATTATTTGACATTTTGAAAGATTTATTGTGTATTTTTCTGCAAATATTTTTGTATTAAAAATTTTATGTGTACGTAAGTTTGTATGCGAATATATTTTCGAAATCGTTTTTAATGAAGAATTTTTATTTGAATGATGACAATTTGTAAAAGAACATTTTTTTTTGGGTTAACAAACGATTATACGTCGTATATATGTAAGTTAAAATAAACACAAATACATAAATACATAAATAAACACAAAAGATCTATTTCGAGAATAATATTTTCCGAGAAAACATAACAATGTTGCAATTTAAAATAATTTTTATTTAAGTCTTAAATGTGTCAAATACAATCTAAATTTCAGGGGATGGAAACATCAAACAAAAAGAGCAATGTCAATTTTTGTCGTTGTATACCCTTACAATAAGAAAATTCATTTTTTTTTTCGAATAAATCATGGACAGATTTCAATAATTTTATTTATACAAAAGTTTTTAAAATAAAATTAGATTTTATGATAAATCAAACTGCAATTTTGACAAATAAAAAAATTTTTTTGATTATAGGTAATTTAACACCTTACCTTCTAGGTCGTAATTAAGCTTAAAAAACAAATAAGATAATTAAATTTTTAATTGATATACCACTCTTATCACACTTTACTGAGGTTATAAACAACAATATTTCCTTAAGAATGTAGTCATAGAAAAAAAAACACAACTTAATTCAGGTGAGTTGTGTACGACAAATATTTTAATTATATTTGCCTTCTTCATTAAAAAATAAAATAAGTAGTCAGTAATATAATAAAATAAAACTTATTTTTCGTAATAAACTTGCATTATTTAGATTAAGTGATATATTAAATTTTTAATTGCACAGATTTATTATGTAATAAAAAATTATACATAAGTAGCATTGGGGTTAAATATGTTTTACGTGTAAAAATTATATAAATTCTAATAAAAACATTATTTGACTGTTTTGAAACTGTTAAAAAATTAAGACATCAAAATTTTTTTGCAGTGTCAATTAAATTTCAAAAAATTTATCTTTGATTGAAGTTTTTAAAAACTGACATTATTTTGACAGTTTTTTATTTTCGAATAAATATTAAATTTTTGAATATTTTGAAGTTGTTATGCGATTGTGATTGAAATTTATACTTTATGAGTATACATAACAGTTATATTTTGAATTAAATTCATTATTAACATATGTATTTGAGTTTATTTTGACATTAGATAATTTAACTTCAATTTTGACATTTCGCATTCAATTTTGCAAAGCGTCAGAAATATTATTTATATAATTATAACTAATTTCGACACTCCAAATCAAATATCATATTTTTTTTTCTTTAAATATTTAGAATTATAATTAAAAAAAAATAATTTTAAATATTCAAAAACGGTGCCTTTTTCATTACTTAACAAATTTTTTACATAAATCTTAGATAAAATCTTAACAACATCATTTTAATCGGCATCGCATATAAAATATAAAAAAAAAAAATTAAAATTCTTTAGCACCTTAACATCACATACTAAATGGGTGTAATAAAAAAAAAAATATTTTAATTTTTAGTGTTAAGATATTATCAACTTTATCTCGATTACACATAATATTTCAAAAAAATTTTCTAATTAAGATTTTAATTTTTAATTATGTCCACATATTTTATAAGTTATGCATGTGTATTGTATGTAAATATTTTAAAAAAAATTACAGTGCCGTAAAGAAATATTGTGTCAAAATATAAAAATAAAATAAAAAAATCAGATATAATAATCATATTTCATGATGCCAACTGCCGTACATACTTATATGAATGCTAGAATCTGATAAGATCTCATTATAAAATGAAATAAGGGGCACAATTATCTATTTGCTTTAACAGCAATTAATTGCATCGTTGTTTCAAATAAAAATGTTGTTTTTTTTTCTAGTTTTCCAATGGATAGTTTTCAACATAAAATTCCCAGCTATACGCTACTATAGATGGCGTATTAATCTTTTTCTATCTAATTTTTTTCTCTTCTTCTTCTATCTTTTAAATTGTTTTTTTTTTCCTACAATATCTTTTCTACATATCTTATAAAACTTAAAAACTGTCACTTAAAAAGATACAAAATTAAAAAAAAAATGGGAAAAATAAAAAAAAACAAAGCAGAACGCGAACAACGAACGGCTACAAAGCAAAAAAAAAAAAAACTATTTTAAAAGCAGAAAATTTAGAAAAAGAAAAAAAAATACTCATATATGCTCTCTAATGAGCCAGTTGAGCACTTTGTGTGGGATAAGTGAACGCAATTAAAAATTAATTAAGCAATTAAGATGGTTTTTGCTCTTTTTTTTTTGTTTTCTCATTTTTTTTTCCGTTTTTCTCTTTTACTTCGTTGTTGTAATAGTTTTTCGTTATTTTTATTGATTTTTACTGTATAAATTTCCTGAAAATTAAATAAAAAAAAAAAACAAAATGAATGTTCTTGTATTTTTTAAATATTTAATTTTTTGTTTTCTTCTGTCAGTTTGAATGTAAGAGTAGAGATGTCAAATACCAAAATACAAAATTACCGAGATGTCAGGTAGAAAAGTTAATTACAATAAATTACAAACTGAAAATTGAGAATATATAGTGAAACAAGAAAAATCACTCTCTTCAAACTGTTCCTACTACAATCATAGAGTTGTTGTTAAATAAAATTTAGACAGAAACTTGCATTTTAACGGACTTTTTAAGAGAAGTTTAAAAAAAATTGGGATGGAAATAATATTAATTATTAATTACAATATCAGATATATGGTGAGTGGAAACTGTTTTAACATTCAGAAACAAAGGTTACAAAACAATTTTAACGACGTTATGCCAAATAACATTATCGCTCGCGATATTGCTACTAATTGTTGACAATTGCGAACTTTAGTGAGTAAGAAATTATTTCAAAAACTTTAGAACTGCATATTCCATCCAGTTATTTGGAGAATTAATTTCTTCTCAACATTAAAATTTTTAAACTAATTAAAAATTAGAATTACATTTAATAAATTAATTTTTTAATTGAATAAAATTATTTAATAAATTTAATCAAAGCAAACGGCTCTTTTCACAAAACTGTCAAAAATATTTTCCATATTTTGCCTAATTTAGAATATTGCATTTATGAAACCTTCTTTTATCATTCAATATTTTTCAAATACGATGTCCTAAATTAATTAGTGTCTTTATGTCAAACTGATTAAATCAAGAAATGAAAATTTTATAATTTCAATGTTCTCTCTGCGCCTCCCTATAACGTTCTGTACAAACCTATAAGCACATATGCCATACGTTAATATTTTTTAAATATGTAGTTAAAAGAAGATGCAATCATATCACTAAATGACATCTTTAATCATTTCGAAAAAATTAATAAAAAAACCAAGGGGCATCTTAATAAAAAAAAAAATTAATTTTTATATGATTAGAGTCAGATTGGATGAAGAGCATTCTTTTTTTTTTTTCAAAAGTTCCTCTTTTCAATATTTTGCTCCTCATCATCATCATTGTATTTAAAACTCGGTCCTTTTATATAATTTTCTTAAAATGAATTGTTTTTTGAATATAAAATTTAAGTTTCGATTTAAAAAAATAAAGAGCCCTTAATTATGCATCTTTATTCGTTTTTCTCTGAAAAAAAAATCTGATGTTAATAGTTTGTGACTAATTCTAGCCGACATTGAATTTGGCTTTGATGATGAAAAAAAAAACATAATCTTAAATGAATAAACAGCGCATAATATACAAGCATACACACAGAAATAAATAGAGAACTGAGCACAACTTCAAAAACCCTAGTTTGTCATACTAAAACTACACCAAAGAGGATTAAAAAAAACGAAAAAGACAAAAAACATCTCCTTTTCTTTTAATACTGTTGAAGATAATTATAAAGAAAATCTTTGGCTTGTATTCTTTTACAGCAACGAATTACAATTAAACAAGTTTGACAAGTATTTTTTTTTACATACATATTTAAGTTTATACATTGTGTTTAATGCACCTACAAGCATTTATTTTGTTGAACATCAAAGTATGTTCATACAAAGTTACACAACATGTATGCATGTACACATAAATGTAAAATTTCTCAGCGATTCATTAAAAGAGAAGAGAATTACAAAAAAATTTTTGTAGCAAACCAAAGTGACCAAGCACCATATTAGAATTATAATTTAAGAACTTCAACGGAAATCAAGGGTTAAAGAGAAATAAAATCGCGCGATATTTAATATTTTTAAGAAATATAATTGAACATTTTAAAGATAAAATGGACATAATGTATAAGATATTGTATTATTTAATATTTTTATCTACTAATATACATACATATCTTGTAGAAATCAGTGTATATCGGCTATGTTGGTATATACAGTGGACCACTAAGATTATCTCATGCTTAACTAATGAGGTTAAAAATAAACTATGTTAAAAAAGAAAGAAAATTGAAAAGATTTTGAAGTTGAATGTTTTGTAAAACAAAAAATTGAGTCTTCTTGTGTAATATCAGGTATAATTTTCATGGAAGTTTGTGCCATTTATTTATGGTTAAGCTTAATGTGTAATTAGAAAACATTTAACCTATGATTCATTTATAATGTCATTTAAAGATTACCAGGGAAGTAGAAAAAAAATTTTAATTTTTTTCTTCTTTAATATTAAATTAAACTAAAAAGAGGATCTACACATATTTTATTTAAAATAATTGTAATTTTTGTTTCTTTTAATGAAAGTAGTGTTGCCAACTTGTAAATATTATGCTAGAGAATAATTTAATTGAATTTAGTTAATTTACATTGTTGGCTGAAGCATTTTCAAATATATTCAAAGATTTTTTCTATTGTTCGAATTTTAGTACACAAATTTCAATATTTCGGTACTTTAAAGTTTCTTTTAACCAAATTTGAGTTGCTAAATAAAATACTTATAAATCTACAGCTTCAATGTCACTTAAAAAGCTAAAAACCGAAGTTTTATCAAGTTGCGGGTATAGAGAAGCATTTTCACCTCAAATCGAATTTAAGTCTTATATTCTAATAGCTATAGTATTGCCATTTAAAGCAATTTTTGAACAATATGAACAAAATATTTCTGCGATATAAAATTATGCCATTGAATGTATTTTGCAATAAGAAGTTATAAAATTTATTTTTATTTTAATCAGTAGTTTTAAAAATTAATTTTATTTAATTCGAGTAAGATTGCCTGTGAATATTATTAAACGGCAACACTATATATACAATTTCACACTTACTATTTTCAGTATATGCACACTTTCTTTAGCATAGCAATTAATTAACCTTCATCTGTTTAAAATCAGATAAAAAAATTTTTTTTTCTGTCTTATTTTTTCGTTAATTTTTATTTTTTGTAAATTATTTCCTACTAATGGTAATTTTAGCTTCTATTGACTCGCTTTATAAACAATATTTTAAGCGTTTAGCGGATAAATTAAGATTAAATAATTATTTCTGGTCTGGTGTTAAATGTTATACCAGAAAAAATTCTAAATGAAAAGAGAAAGAATTGGATAATTAATTTTATTTTTGTTTTTTTTTGGCTCTTCTATCTTTCATTTGACTTTTTCTTTTTACATTGGGTTGATATAAAACATTGAATATGATTATTCCTGGTTTAAATGATTTTAAAATTCAATTGAACTTTAGACTATAGAAGGGAATACGATATAATTGATTATTTTAATTATAAGGTGGAACCAACAATAAGGTCTTTTGTGTATATAGTATTTAATGAACAAGAAAAAATTTTAAGAAAAAAATTATATGATGCTTTCGCCGCCTTTCAAATAAATGCGAAGATAATTTTTTTTTTTCAGTTGAATTTCCTTCTTTCTGTTTTCTTTTATTAATATTATCTTTTATATAAAAAGAAATAAATACCTTGAACATAATCTTAAATAAATCATCATAAAAATATGGAAAATTTTTTTTTAAAGAATTTCGAATATAATTTGGAAGCAACGCTGCACAAGAATTTAACATATGCGTTTATTAAATGTCAACAGTGCTGTAGGTCTTTAATTAATTGTAAGCGTGACGTAACGTTAATGTTGTTCTTTCAAATTATTGAATGAAAGGATTTAATAATAGAATTTGTAAGGAATTTGGTTTTTTTTATTGGTGACCTTAAACAATTCAAACTGAAGTCAAAAAATTCATTACTACTAAATTCAAATTAAATACTTTAACAACTTACTATACTTAATTTCTTATATACTTGTATGGACTCACTAGTTTTCTTGCTACCATTTTCTCAATTAGTATTGTATATTTTAAAAGATTTGGTTGAACTTACCTGAAAATTAAAAAAAAACAAAAGATTATTTTTCAAATTTAAAAAAAAAATTAATCATTAATGTAAAATAGTACTATATTTGAAAAGAAAATTCATAAACGGCAACACTTGCGGTAATGAAATGCTCATTGATAATTTGACAATTACAGAAGTTGAAAAGAAAATTAGGTTGAAAATCAGGAATCGTTTTGAAGAAACGGAAGATATTTTGTGCAAGTATTCTCAATTCAATTAATTTCAAAAATAATTTATAATAATTAAGTTTAAATTTCACTCACTCTATTTATAATTCAAAATTAACTATACTACTTTTTGGAAAATTGTTACATATGCAAAATCACTTTTCCTTTAATTCCAAAGATGGCATTTTATAATTTATGTTTTTAATGTGAAACCACAACACACGATGTCAAGTCATATGCTTTGCAGTGATTGTCAAACAAGAATAACGTTTTTTTTCTTTTTATTGTGTTAAAATTAATTTAACTTGACATTTAGTATCAATTTATTCAATTCACATTGCAAACCAAATTAAGAAATAGCAAAAAAAAAAAAATTTATATAACTTGAATTAATTTCTCTCGATTAATATTCAAAATTTAAAATGTTGACAAAAAAAAATAAAACAAATTTTTATTTGGAAAAAACAACTTTGTTTTTTTTTTTTTATTAAATTTATTCACCATAAACATGTTATAATTTTAACACCAAAAATATGTCAAATTTTCAAAAAATTTATTTGAATTTCATTCAAAATCACAATACCAAAATACACATATTCATATGTATGTGCGTATACATGTATTTAATGTTATGCCATTCATATTTTATTAATAATAATTGGAATATAAAAGAAGAGTATAAAGAAGAGAGAAAGAAAAAACAAACTTGAAATTTATAAAATTAAAATACTATAAAAATGTTTAATCGGTCTTACTGAAAGATTTTAGTTAGTTATTAAATAGAATGAGAGCTTGTGTCAGAATTGATCATGTTGAAACGTAAAAGTCAAAAGTGTAGGTCTCAAGAGGTTCTCTAGGTGGGACACTGGGCGCCCATAATGGGAGGCACAATAAATCTTTTAGGTCGCGGAACACCATCGCCCAATTTTGCAATCTACAACGTAATGGTGTACAAACTTTGAAGTTAACAAAACGCTAAATGAAATTGATTTTTACCATGCGCTTAAAGAGACACAGTTTAATTTTACCCTATCACTTTAAGTTATTTTTATTTTACACTATTAATTTTAGTTATTTTTATTATAATATTGTGAATTTGGGCCCTTTCCCAGTATGTCAAAGATTTGACGATCATGTCAATCACGTCAATCGCTTGATTTAGCAAATGACAATCACCTGTAATTTGAGCAATTTTCAAACAAATCACTTAAGCATTAGCCTTTAAAAACATGCGAAAAAAAAACTAAAATGACAATCAATTGCGTTAGCAACATATGTTGGAATTTTACGTCAGTTGCATGCATTTGACATTACTGGGAAAGGCCCTTGGATTCGGAATATTAATATGAAATCGTTTTCAAAAACAGTATAAGGTTGTAACTTGTAAAATGAATCAGTCAAATATTAAGCCTTATAACTTCGGCATTATATATAAGACTTTGAGTTTTATTATCGAAGATGCAAAATCTATTAAAGGTCAAAAGAGTTGGTATTAGAACAAGAGTTCATATCATTGGTTAAATAGAAAATCTAATCAAAAATACATAAGTATGTCACCTTAAAATTTGGCACTATAATTTTAACTTTCCAATTTTCATTCCTAACAATTTCCCTGATCAAATATAATGCCCGCATACATCTAACTTAAATTGACTTCATAATATGTCACATAATGTCATTATTGTAGTTTCGTGCGTCAAAACCCATATTCAAAATAAAGAAATTTAATATTTCTTTAACACGTAATAAACTATGAAAAGAAGTTTTCAATTAATTCTTTCGAACTCATTTATTTATTTTGTTTTTTTTATTTTTTTTTTATTTTGTGTTATTTGCATACATAAACCAATTTACAAATTTTAAAAATGTGAAATATTTATTAAAATATGTTTGACATATCAACACATCATTTAGAATTTGTAATTTATGATATACGAAAGTATATAAGAAAAAAAAAATATGAAATTTTCATTTTTGAATTTTTTGATACCTACAACATACAGTCATTAATTTTTTATTCAACATTGAATACTATTCAAAACGGAAATGTATTTAATATTTGTAGATGTACCTGCATACATAGGTAGACATATGAATATAAAAAATCCAGAGCTCGAAAATAAATTATTTCATTTGCTTATAAATTCTTATAAGCATATTATATAAACTTCACAGTTCACAATGCTGACGTGAGAATATTCTTTCTTATGCCGCAAATGCTTTGAAATTTGAAGAGCATTAAAATTATGAATGATTACTTTGCTCTGCTTAATAGTATAGTTACGTGTATAAAAGAGAAACGCGTACTCACTAACGTAAGAGAGAGTCAAAATAGAAGAGAATTTTATAAACGAAAGCTGAAAAGAGATTGTAAGTTTAAATCTTAATTAAAATAATTTTAGCAATAATTATTTTTATTTTCAAACATTATAAACGTAATAAAAAAATCAAATCGCCAATAATATCTATATTTCAATCACTCTCTCTCTCCCTCTGTAATCCTATCTTTTACATCATGCACTCCTGTACAAACCATAACTTCATACTTAACTGTGTATATATGCGTTTTTTATCCAAAATAAATAACCATCATAACAATTATTCAAGCCTGACACTTATAAGCTATGCATATAATTAAAAATATAAAAAATTTAAATTCAAATTAAGAAAGCAAGATTTTATATAAAAATGTAAGCACATTTTTATATTTATGTAATTTGTATATTACTTTCCTCTTATGTATATAAATGACCCAACATACTTACACACAGTTCATGCAAACGTATAGGACTGTTCAACCGGGTATGAACGCAACAATTTACATCTTTTGCCTTTGTATACGTTATGCACATCTCACATTAAATGGTTATTTAAAATAAGCAATGCTTTTTTAGATGCAAGCTTATGTGATGCTGTAATGTCATTTGATTTGTTTTCAAAAATGCATGAACATGTCATTAATTTATGTGCACAATTTTATTAAACACACACACGAACACAGACGAACAACAAACATCTGTTTACTCATTTATTATCAAAAAAAAAGAACAGCAAGAAGAAAAAATTAAACTTTTTTTCAAAACTATTAAATAAAATTATATAAAGCAATTCGAATAATCATAGAAATTATATTATGACAAAGATTGGTATAAATTTCATATGCCTGCATTCTCGATATTGCATAGTAAAGTTTTCTAGAGGCAAACGTACTCAAATATTGAAGGCAAAAACTAAAATATTTTTTTTAAATTTTTTATATTGCATTTTAGAATGAGAACAATAAGGATAGAAACAACATATATACATGAAGAGTGTTGCCTAAATGAAACAATACAAACAACAGATTTTAAACGAACATTCATTGTTTCAGCAACAATATACCCAAAATATTTTAGATATGTACACATACATGCTTGTATGTTAACAAAGTATGAAACTTTTAAGCACACAACATTTTAATTCTCTACCAATGCCAATATCATTGTTTTTGTACATACATACATATTTTGTATAGGCAGTGTTAGGATTTATGGATGAAACACTTAAATCATATTTGATCATTTAATTTTCATTGTGACATATGGTATTGATTGGTATATTTATGAGTTTTCATATATTGTGAGGACATGTTGATAATAGGATTTTTTATTTTATTTTTAGGAATGAGTTTGGCATATCAAAACAGTATAGAACATTTGTGAAGCTTTTTCAATCACATTATTTTGTGTATACTCGTATCATAGTGTAAAGACTCAATCGTGTTACATGCATTAATTGTACCTTGATGAAGTCTATATGATGGCGTGAAGGGAATAAATGAATTTTCTTATCATATCATTGTGATATCATTGACATTATCATCATTTTTAGTAAGTCATCATTGCAATTCACGAGCAAAATCTTTTATTTTCTTTAATCTTTACACTAGATATTTTCAAGTTGATTTTTCCTCCTCTTCTTTTTCTAAAAATGTATATAAAGTTAAAAAGAAAATAAACTCGGAAGCAGAGATTTGTTACAAGAAAACACTTAATTTCTCTATATTTTTATTATTAGAGAAACTAAGAGGGGCTAAAACTGAAAAGAAAAGTATCTAAAATGAATTCAAACACTTCAGCAAAAACATATGAGATTTTTATAGTGATTTGTTTTTTTCTTTACATATGGTGGAGTCATCGTTTACTTTGGAGGTCTTGTTCTCATTTTTCTTTTGTTATTTATTGTTTTTTATCAATAAAATGAAAAAAATGTATGGGTATAAAGAAAACTACAGCGTGAATTATTGTGGCATTTAACGGGGAGATTTAGAGAAATTAAAAGAAATCTGTTAAAAAAAATTAAATAAATGATTAAGTTTTTCTTTTTGGGGGGAAAAAATTTTATATATTTCTATTTAAGATTTAGAATTTTAAATTAAAAAAAAAAACCAGATGTCTTAATTTGGTTAAAACAACCTAATTTTAACATTAATATCAAATAACAATAATTAAAATTATGAAGTGTTCCAGTTTCTTATTAAGGAAATTAGAAATTAATTTGGATTAATTAATTTAATTCATTTGATTTTATAATATAATAATTAAGTTAAATATATTTTAAGGAATTTGTATGACAATTTGACAGATTTGACAATTACTTTAATGATAAATGACAATTTGGTTTTACCGTAAATATCAACAATAGAATTCTAATTTAGAATTGTTAAGAATAAGAAAAATGTTAGTGCCATTTGCTAATTTGATTGTTGGAGAAATAGAATTATAGCTATTAAATTTTTTTACAAAGGCAACACTTACGTCTTTTTTTTTTCTCTATAATTTTTTAAAGCTGAATAACTGATTGAGTACGCTTCTCATAAAGGACATCAACACTTCGGAACAGAAATTTACGCGATTATTTCTTTCAACTATTTCTGTGGCTATTGTATGTAGCTAACAGTATTATATACCTTTGGTTGTGTACTTTCAAAGCTTCCTTCACTTTCTCGTATATTTGCCTGTATGTACACGTAATAAAAAGTAGAAGTGACAGTAGAAATTATTGGAAGACGTTGAATATTTATTTTTCTCTAAACTTTTTTTACTTACATTCGGCCCATAAGTATTTGGAAAATAACACAAAATCAACAATTATCTTTTAATGGCACACACAAAACTACAGGAAATTGTTGAAAGTATTGAAGATTCATAAAAAATTTATAAAAGATCGAAATTCAATCCATTTGTATTTTTCTTTCTTTTTCTCCTTCTCCTTAAAATTACTGTATCCTTTTTAAAGGATATTAAAAGAAATAAAGAAATATTGTTAAACTTTTTAATTCTGGTGTCAGAAAATAAAAGAGAAAAGACTGAAAATCGAAAATTAAAAGGGAGTAGAAAAAACTTTAAGGAGAGAAAAAAACAATCGTCAGCTTGCCGTTTCTTTTTTTCTGAAAATGATTTACTTTTTACAGAACTTTTGTTTTTTTCTTTAATTTTTTTACTTTAATGAGTGTTTACTTTTTTTTTTACTTTATTTGAACAACATAATAAAATACCGTTACATTCATATGTATAACAATAATGTTTTTCTATTTGATTTACTGTTTAAACGGTGTTTACATCTTCGATTATATTGAGAACATTTTATTAATACACGCGTATATGTGGCCGTGTGCCTCAAAAAATATGCTAGTATGTTACAATAATAAAATAATATTATGATATTGTTTTATTATTGTTGTAACGGCTTGTAATGATGTTGTTTTAAAAGACATTTAAAAGGGAGTGGGAGTCAGAGTAAAAAAATGAATAAGGAAAACAAAGAATTCTCTTCCTCTCTTTTTTTTTTACAATATTTTTTTTTGCGAATAACAGTTTCGATATAAAATTTATTGCAATTTAATAATTTTGTTATGACGCTTAATAATGTAATATTAAATTATACTTTAAAAGTTTTAAGAAATTGCAACAGTGTGAAAAAAAAAATGATTTATGTCAAATATACGCTTTGAATGGGAATTAACTTTTTGTTTACGTATACGAAAACGATAGCGAAAAATATAAAATTTTATTACATTATTAAAATAAAAATGATAAAGTTATAAAATTTGATCATTTTAAATAAGCAAGTTGCATTATAAAAGGAACAATTGTGTAGCATTACGCTAATTCCTCGAACTGTCAAATAATTTAAAAGCAATTAAATGATCTTCATGTATTTGACTAAAATCTAAATTCTAAGGCGAAAAAAAATGAGAAAACTTGAAAATGAATCCAGTTTTTAAGTAATTTAAGTAAAAATCAATAATGGCGCTATTCTAAACTCAATAATGGCGCCAACGGCGTCGCCATGTTCATATGTATGAGTTTTTTGTGTTGTATATTTGATAAATATAGCAATTTTTCCAAATAACTTCACCATAAATTTAAATGATTAATAAACAAAAAGCAACGACACAACCTCACAAGTCTTCGGGAAATTTAAGCGTACCACTATTTAAATTCATACATGATGTTTAGGAAATCTTTTTAGATAAAACATTTTACTTAATTATTTCAATTACACCTAATTTTATTTGTCTCTATTTTTCCGACATTTATCTAATTATTTGTCACATTCAAAACTGTTTTGGTCTATTTGATTATTATTAAACGCTTCAAAACACAATTAAATATTTTCCTTAAGGATTTTTTTTTTTTTTTGAATTTATTTCAGCTTGACCAAGTTTGACATTATTAAGTGTTTAGTCATAGTAGTTCACTCGTTATACAATAAAAATTGTATATAACCTAGTTAAACAATGAAAAAACCAAAATGTTAAAGAAACCACAAGAGAAAAAATTGTCTACAAAAAATTCTTTTTTTATTGTTGTTTTCCAACCTCTTTGAATTTCATATTTAGCATTTTATTAGTGTAAAAATACTGTTTATTAAAAATATTAAATTAAAAAACGTGTTTTAGTAATGAACTTCCGATTGTGTCGTGATTAAAAGCACTTTAAAATATTCATAAAATACGAAACAAAATAAAAAACTAAAAACTAAAATTAAAATATACGAATAGACGTATAAAAGTTGGTCAAGCTGACTAAAATAATCAGAAAAATGCATGCATACTGCTGTGCTCGGTAATTTATGGTATTTATGGACAAATTTAGTTATCATTAATTTTATAAGTTGAAAGCCAAATATTTATTAAAGATACTAAGTTGTATTGTGAGTGTACTAATGATAACTTATTTTTATTTAAGTGACTTTAAGGAAACTTTATTGGTGTATAGAAAAGTGAAATTTATTATGCTTTGATCTTTGAGAGAAAAAAATTAAATATTTATTAACTAAGAAACATTAAAGAGGAGTAGTGAGTTGAATTGAAAAATTAGTGTTGCATTCATGTTTTTCATGCCTTTAGTCTGTAATTAAAATGTGAGGTGACCACAAACTGTTTTTGACATCTGTCAAAATACCACCCAAATTATTTTGATATCTTTTAGAAATCAAAAATTTGTTCCATAAGTTTCGCACAAATTGTTGATTTTTTGGTGAAACCCAAAATAAAAATTTCCAAATTTTTGTGTTTTGGACTTTAAGTGACTGTCATCATTATGTCAATGTCATCAAACGTCAATGTCACAAACGGAGTAGAATAATACCTATATTACCTAAAATACAATAAATAAAATAAATTTCTAGCATTATGAACGAATACTGTACTTTGAATTAAAATCAATATTTTTACATATTTTGCTACAATTTAGTAGAGAAAAGTCTATTTTTCTATAAGATCACAAAACCAACAAACAACACAAAAATAGTCTACCTACTCTGCTTTGAACATTTTTTTTTTCATTTTTTTCAAATAGTGCAATTAGAAATTGACGTTCGAATGATTATTATCGTTATTCATGACAGCTATACATACAGTTATAGTTTTAAATGTCATGTTATAATTGCAGCCTTAACGAGAAATCCTGCTGGTTTTTTTTTTTCTTTCAATTTCAGTATTTTTTTTTAATGTCCATCAAAATATAAAAATAAAAAGTTACAACTGTGTTTTGTGATTAAATTCAGTTAAATTGTTAAAAAAAAAAGAAACCCCAAGAAATTATTCAGTCAAAAAACTTTATAGCTCATAAATTATTCTATAAAATATTAAAAGAAAAAAAAAATTGAATAATAAAAATGAAGTCGCGGATGAAAAACTAACATAAAACATAGTTGGTTTTTTTTTTTGAATTCTTTAATTTGACATGAAAAATCTGAATATTGATTGTCCTTAATTAGGTAAAGAAAATCTAATAAAAATAAAGAATTAAGAAAAACCGGTAAGGATTTTGTAATTTTTTGGTAATTAAACTCTTAACTGTGTGTGGTAGATTTTTAATTTACTTTTGAATTGAAATTTAGGAAATCATAAGTTTAATGATTAATAAATAGAAAAAAAATCTTTATTATAAATTTCCAGACTTTTGATTTTTTTTCTTAAAGAAATTTTGTAGCGCCAAGTATTTTCATTCAGTTAAAGAAAAAAAAAACGAAATACACTCAGAAAAATTTGGAAATTCCTAAAATAAGCATTTTCGTTCAAACTACAAATAACATTGGTTATCTGAAGTGTTATAATTAATTTTTAAATTAATTTTTAATAAGTAAGAAGAGACTCATCTGCATTAATTGAATATTTTGGGTTATTACTCAGCAGTCAAAGCTCTAAACAGCATGGAAAAAATCTAAGTATGTTATACAACAAACACAATCACCAAAACACCATGATTTTGTGGTTCTTTAGCAATAGGTAAGCTAAAAAACAGTTAATATTATTAGGACAAAATTACTACAATGTTTACTTATATCATAACCACATTATTTTCAATAATTCTTTAAACTCTCCAAAACAAGTCTCCAAACTCTCAAAAACAAGTTTCCTAACTCTCTAGACAAGTCTCCAATCTCTCCAAATCAAGTCTCCAAACTCTCCAAAATAAGTTAAAAGTTCTGTTAGAAATTCTCTATTAGAAATTAACTGTAAAATATCCTTTAAAACTTAACGTTATTTATTTTTAATTATCTAATTAATTTTGTGAATTGAATAAAGTACATAATATTTCACTATCTGTCAAAATTACAGTTCCATTTCTTTTTCATAATTAACAAAAAAGGAACGCCTATAACAAAATGTTTTAAATTAAAAAAATAAAACAACAAACAATAATAAATTAATTTCACGCTTTTCAATGGTGATATTTTGTGCATATATAAAGGTCAATTTACATTATCGCCTGCCTCAAACGTGATACAATTATTATGTTTGCGGTGCAATGTTTATTTTTTTTTTATTTTTACTTTAATTAAATTCCAGAGATCATTTGCGTTTAATTAAAGTTCAAACATGCGTTTCAAATATACTTTGTATTTATTTTATATTTATTATTTAATATTGTACACAAATATACATATACACAAACATATGTACATAATAAGTGTAAATGTAGGTATAGTTTCAGTTAAATTTAATTTAGCCGCAGGCAATTATACTTAATCAGAAACAAGAAAAAAATTCTAAGTAAGCATTGCGTGACGGACAAAATCATTATAAATTTTTTTTCCTTATTATAAACCGTGTGTTTGTATAAATTTTTTTTAGCTGGTTTGGTTCTTTTTACTCTCTTTTTAATTACAACGTTAAATTTAAAGATATTTTAACTTATTAAACTTTGTTTAAAATTAAATTAAAAAAAAAATAATTTAATTATACGGGTAGTAGTTTAGTTTTTTAAGAAATGACACGTTATTTTAATAAAGGTGTTCATTTTCCAAGTATTCCGAATAAAATTGTTAGTATTATCATGAATTTGAAATGAATTTATTTTAATAGGATTTTATATGTCACATTGAGATATTCTGGCAAATCGTTGTACAGATTAATTGGATGGTTTACTTTGAAAGTGTTCATTTCAATCAAAAATTGGAATATTACTCCGTTTTGGTTTAAACTAGCCAAAAATTTAGTTAGCGGGTTATAGAATATTTATTTTCCATCCGACAACATAAGTTTTAATTCCAATTATTCAATTTAATTGTAGAAACTTTGGAGCAGTTACAATAAATTCACAATTTTATTAAAGATTCATGATATTTTTTTAAATAAAATCTAAATTTAAAGTTGTAATTGAAATCTAAGAAAAACAATTGTCTAAGTCGAATTTGTTAATCGTTTTTTTTTACAGGCTCGAGTTCTTAATAGTAAAATCCACGACTTATACTAAAGCTTGTCCTATAAGTGCCTTCTTTCGCTTCAAAGTTATGTGGGTAAAGTTGTGGGTAAATCTGCTAATTTATTTTCAAATTAAGAAAATTTTTAAAATCAACTATCAAGTTATTTCGTTATATAGAATTGTTCTAAAATCGTTTTGTTCTTGTAGAGTATTCTTTTTTAAAAATTAATTGTATCATAATTTAGATTCAATGATCTTTTATTACTAGCCAAAAATATTCAATTCCGTATAGAATCAATTCAATTGGTATTATGATTGAAACACCATTGTTGCGAATTTTTCTAACTATACACTTAAAATTGAAACACTCTGTAAATTTAAAAATTAATTAAATTCAGTTGTTGTGTTTTTCTTTTGTATTTAATTCTTAAATATTCATTTATGAAATATTAACATTTTTATTATAAAATAATTAAAATTTTTTAATTGAAATTAAAAATAAAAATTGAAATTAAAAATCTAGAACAGGAAAAAAATATGGAAAATACAAAAAAAAAATGTAGCTAGTCCCCGTTCTACACTTGATTTTTCTTTTTGTGTGTGTGAAAACTTCTTACCATTAATTTTTTTCTTTCTTTTTGTATACTTGTAATTGAAACGCAACTTAAACGCAGGGAAAAAAATTGTTTTTTTTGCAATTAAATTTGACTTATGATTATTACGTTTTTTTTATTAATTTAATTCCATCTTTTTATTTGTAATTTAATTCGAAAATTGACATTTTAACTATATATGATTAATAATATGAAAAATGCAATGGTTTTTCTTTTAATTATACTTGCATTATGAATTTAAAGAGAAAGATAAAAGCCTAAAAGGAGTGTACGTAAACAACGTTCAAAGGGAATCGACAAACATTAAATTGAGTTTGATGTTTGTAGCCTTGAGCGGTACATGGATCTTAACGCATCTAAATGAAAACTGAAAGCAGCCGGATTTTTTGCAATTTTGAGTTAGGCAATGTTATATTCTTATTTAAAAATTTATTTTCAATCATACGATAATCTCATAAGGGCAAAATCTCCAATCCGCATACAAACATGGTGTGTTGCTAAGAAGCACAGTAAAAAAATTATAAAACACAATAGAAAAATAGAAATATTGTGATTGCATAACACTAATTCCAGGTGTCAATAATTTTTAAGCGTTTTTTATTTTTTACTTTAACAAACCCGTCAAATTTCAATGCTTAAATTTAGAACAACTTAAAAATACTCAATAAATCAATTTTTACTCAATTTTCATATTGCAATTAAAATAATCTACACTCAATTACTATACCTCCTTTCATTTCATGTTCTTAATGTCAATTGCAATTAAAATAAAAAGAAATTGCGTACAGTAAGGGCGCTCCAATAATGAATTCATTATGCAATATAATTTAGAAAATAATAGGGTGCGTGCAGTTTACCATTGCTTTTTCTGTTGTTGTTTGTTTTTACTTGATACTTCCATTTCTTTAGGATTAAGATTTTTAAAGACGCTCGATCATTTTGTTTTCTTTCTTATTTTTCTTTGTAATTTTTACCTTTAAAATACTTTTTTGTCTGATGTTAAAAAAAAGGAGGATACTTGAATTCACTTAAAGTACATACTAAGATTTCTGTCGCAATATTGAAGTGACTTTTTTTTTTAATTTTATCATTAAAAAAAAAAAATGTATATCGCATGCAATCAGTTAAAAATGCACGCGAAATTTGATACTTTTTTAGTGATTTCTTGTTTCTTTTTTTTAAACTTATTTCACATTTTAGAACTAAATGTGACTGTTTTATTATTATTTTTTTTTTTAATTTTATATTTTATACGATAATTAAATTTAATTTTTGTATTTTCAATATTACTTAAAATATGATGCTTGTTGGATTGTGAAAATGCTAATATTTCATGATGTAATAATAAGTGCTCTATAGAGGTTTTTTAGGGTTTCCAACTATAAAATGCTTTAAATTTAATAAATATACAATTCAGCTCATAAATTGTAATTGCTGAATAATGTGGCAACACAATATTACAGCAATTTTGAGATCACGGATGTTTAATTTAATGGCTTCACTCAAATTAATGCGGTATTAATTTACAATTCAGCTTGTGATTTATAATTGCTGAATAATACAATATAACTACAATTTTAATAACACGGTTGTTAAGTTGAATGGTTTCATTCAAAGATAAAATGCTGTTAAAAACGGCATGAACTCAACAATGCAGTAATATTGTTTGCTTTTAAATTGAATTCGAAATTTAGGCTGAATTCAACAATTCATGTTCAAGCTAAATTGAATTTCAAATTTTCCTTTTTAAAATTTGCACATCTTACTTTAAAATTTCAAAAATATGGTTTTAATACACAATTCAGCTTATCAATAGTAATTGCTGAATTGCATAACAGCACATTATGAATGCATTTTTGAAGGTACGGATTTATTATTCACTTTCTATTTTAAGACGAATCATTTGGTAATCCTAATAACATATTATTTATATTTATTTAAAAAAATCTAAATAAATTCATAAGAGTAAAAGAGATAAGAAATTCAATAGAGTTGTGTGTCGTATCACATTTTTTTTGCGTTAAATATTTTCAATTTTTTTTTTTACATACTTATTAAGTGTATAGTAAATTAAGTTCCTTGGAATGAAAAAAAAATAAAGTCGCGATATACCATATTATGGTATGTACTCTTCTCATTATAAGCAACCTTAACAAAAAAAAAGTGTAAAGAGAAGAGAAAAACTTTAAGACGGTTTAGAAATTAAAAAAAAAATGAGAATAAAAATGTGGAAATTTTTTTTGCAATGTTTTTTGTTTTCTTCTCATTTGTTATTAATTTAAAATGAAAAGAACATGAAAAGTGAATTAAATTATTGTTAATATAATTAAAAAAAAAAAAATAATAAAAGAAAAATGTTTTTCTGCTCTGATTTCAAAATTATTTCATGTATTTTTTTTTACATTTCTTTGTTACTACATTCTTCTTCCCGATTCCTTCCGAAATCTTCTCTCGCAATATTTGAGAATTGTGTGTATTTATTGACATGGACAGCTGCTTAATTTGTCATTTTGTGACATTTTTCTTTTTTTTAATTAACTCATACATAATTAACTTTTATGAAAAAAGCAAGAATTAAATGAACACTTACATATACATAACGATAATAAAGCAATTTTATTTAATTAAGGTCATTGTAGAAGACAAGGACAAATTTTGATTTTTCCATTTTGTTTTATTTATAGAATAGTCTCGCCATGTCGATTCAAATTTCGAATTCCAGATTTCGATTATTCCACTTAATTTTTAGATTTTCAGATCTGTTAAAAATTTGGTACGATTTAGGCTTAAATATTCCAGTTATATAATTCTGCGGCCAGGATGAGAATTTAATTTTAATTTCGGGGATTGTTTATTTAAGGAACGAATAATCAAATTGACAACAGATCTTTTTTCATTTTTTGACAAACAGAATGACATTTTCGGAATTTTAAATTATGTTTTTTTTTTTTGCATTAACACTGTAGAACTGCTAACTATCTTTGAGTATTTATTCAAAATTGCTGCCAGTACCGAAATTGCAACTCCCTGACACCCATACCAAAAGTTTGAAGAAATTGATTCTTTATTAAGAATAACAACAGTAACACTAATTTATTTATTTCTAAAAGGAGATTAAATTTACAGAAATACGAGTACTATTCTTTTATTATTCGATAATTAGTTCGTGTAAACCACGTGAAAAAAAAAATTACGCTTGATTATGGTATACATTGTAAAATTTTACTTAAACTTTTTATGGAAATTTCTTGGTAATTTCAGTTTTCTTTAGAAAAAAAAATATATATATTTTTAATTACATATTTTATAAATGAGCACTTCTAATGCCTCTTCAGTTCATTTTATATGCTCAAATTATTTACTAATGAGTAATTTTTCTACATATTAATTTCTGTTTAACACACAACGTAAGTGCACATGAATGGAATGTACAAGAATACAAAAGCAAAAACTTTAAATAATGTCATATTCCCGACAGATATTAAGAGGGAAGGTACAAAAGCTAATATCCGTGTGATACTTAACTTTGTAACTAAAGCTCTCAGCAATTCATACAATTAGAATATCAATTCAGCTATCAACGAAATTGTACAGGAACAAGGTATTACCATAAACTGAAAATCAACAGCTTTCCACATCTTACTATTTTAGACTTAAAATACATACTTAAACAAGTGTGTTAACATTGTGCCATGCAAAACTAAGTTGAAAAGCAGCTGAAACTCTCAATACAAGATTTGACACAAAAATATTACATAATTTGAATTAAAAATTTGGTGAAAATTTAAGAGTTTTAAAAACCTCCGTAAACTAGTCAGGAAAGCTACGCTATAAAGTTGTTTAGTAACCAGAGAAACAATAAAAATAAATTCAAAGAATAACACTTTTTAAAATATATTTATATATGTTATATATATTATTTTTCTGTAAAAACAAAAAAAAAAGTTGATAAAATCTTTGACAGCAAAGTTAAAAAAAAAAAACAATTCTCCTTTGCACACATAACGTCATTATTAATTAAGGTATAAAAATTATAAAAATTAATTGTTTCCATTCCAAGTCTTCATCCAGGTGTAATTAAATCACATAATCAGAATATGAAAATCTATGAAAAGTGATGTGATGAACAAACGACAACAAAACTACAAAACAACAACAATACAAAAAAACTACTGAAATTGCATCTGAGGAAAAAATTCGCATAAGTTTGTGTGTATAAAGAGCTTGTTAGGTAAAGAAAAAGAGAAAAAAAAATGGCAACAAAAATATGCAATACATACTGTAAGAAAGAGTCTTAGATTTTCTTTTGAAATTTTAAAAAAAAAAGTCATATTTTGTAATTTTTGTTTTAAATATAAGAGGAAGGAACCCATACCCAAACAACTTTAAATCCTATAATGTAGGTACAAAAATACTACATTCGCGCACTTACCAATGAGTGTCACCGTAGCTGAAAATTTAGATTTTCAAATTATTTTCTTTTATTTAAGTATACCGATTAGACCATGCAAGATTATGGAATAATGTGGTTTGTCTATAAAAATGTTATGCTCATTGCATTTTCAACTTCCTACAAATTTTTTGCCTCTTCGGGATTCATACAAAGTGTTCCATAGTTTTTTAATTCCACAAAAGTGCCACTCTAGTCTAGATTTGTACAATCATTTATTTTTTCTTTCAGTGGTCTTTTTAAGGTTTGATGTGATGCCAATACCAACACTTCCCTAGATAAAATTTTATGCCTCTCTATTCAAGAGTATCTGGTTTTTTTTACATCGAATTCTTGTAGGCATCACTGTGCGCAGATGTTTTTAGATGTTTCTGCGGGATCATTGATTTGTTTCTCAATACACATTTAACTGCAATGCTACATATCTGACGAATGTGCACGTCCACACTTTCACGTAATCCCGTTATGAAAAGAAATAAAAATTTAGTTAGTTCGCTATTTGATTTATCTTGTCAACATCTGATTTGGAATCATCTGATTTTTGACGTTGCTCAAATTTAATCACAAAACTGCATTACAAATTCACTTAAACCCAATTGTCAACTATAAATTTAATTAAAACGGCAACATTGAATTTATACACCCACTCATTATGTTTTATTACATATAAATACATACACTAAAAATTTTTTTTTATCAAAGTAATAATATTTAAAATCTTGTAAATTATATTGCATATACATATTTCTCTTTTATAACTTTGACGTTTATTTAACACTCGTATAGCTTACATTTATTATTTTATTCACTTTTATTCTTACGTACACTTGTATTTAAACTAATAATTTAGTTCACAATCTGTTTATTTTTGCTTTTTTATTTTCATTGTGTTTTTTTAATTTTGCCTTACTACTACACTTTTTTCACAATAATAAAATTAAACAATATGTGAAACCGTAAGTATTTATTAAATTTATTAACAATGTATGAAGAATAAAAATAATTTTTTTTTTGTATATAATTTTTTATAATAAACTTAATTACTAATTTTATTTATTTTTCACAATAATTTTGCATTTCAATGCATGCATAATTTTTTACCTTTTTATAACATTTTTTTTCTCAATTGTTTTTCTCGTTTTTGCGTGCATATTGCATATAATTATCATTATATCGTATTTTTAATAATAATATCGTATAATATTAAATAAAAATAATAAGATTAATTGAAAAATTAAAAATTAAAAATAATACATAGCAAAAAAAAAATTTATTTATTATATAAAAATTGACGTGCGAAAAAGAGTGAGAAAGAGAGAGAATACATAAAAAATAAAAATTTTAAGAGCAAAAAAAAATTTACTGACATTTAAATGACAGTTATGATTAATTGAATTACTTAAAAAAGACGTAAGGAAAAAATTAGTAAAAATATGTAGGGGGAGTAAATGAGTGAATGATTCTTTATAATTTTCATTTATTTTCGCTATATAAACGCCTGGTGGGAATAAAGTTTAATAATAATTTAAAAGAGACAATATATAAGATTAATAAATATATGATTGAACAATTAATAATGATAAGGGAAAAAAAATAATGATAATTATTAAAATGTGCATATAATATTTAATTAAAATTAACATACATATGTACATTCAATTGTTATGTAAAACATCACGTGATACCTCCGCAAACGAACGAAAAATCTCTGTGTATAAGCAGTGAAAATTATAAGGAAATCATTTTTAAATACCTACATACTTTATATAAAAATTAATTATGTTTGTTTTCTTATGGGATTTTATTTTTTTACATGCATTGTTGAGCTTAATTAATCGTTTAATGTCTACATATATCATAAATTAATTTTTATTCTGCACACTTAAATTATTAATATACGCCCATTTTTCTTAATATTGTTAAAAAAATAATTATTGAATATCAAATTTGAATACATCAATTATTTATTATTGTAAACAACAGTTGAATTTGAATGGCAATGTCGTATGACAAATGATTCGTATCGAAATATAATCTCTTTGAGAAACGGGGAAAATAAACCTTGCAACCGGACTTCGACACTATATAACATAGATTACACTAGTAATTCGTTAGTCAACATATAAGCTTAATATCGCAGTTTTGAACATGACAGTCCGAAATGTAGAAATCTTTTGTCTCATTATGTTGAATGTTATATCGGGCGACAATATTTTGAGGTAAACATAATTGTCATGTGTCATAAAATTAAATGTCATAATATATTCTAGTTAGTTAATGAATTTCAATGTATTTAAACATGTCTCGAATATGAAATACTATAAAATTATTCTAATGTCAAATAAAATTTACACTTGAAGGATTTAAAAGGAAAATTATGTTTTGAAATAAAATATAGCAAAGTCACGGAGGAAATGAAAAATTAACTCGTCCCCACTTGTATACTATGTCAAGACTAATTATTTAAAAATGTCAAAATTTTGAAAATCAAATTCCTAAAAGAAATAATTTAAAAAGAACATAAAAATTTAATAACAAAACATTCTTAAAACATAAAAAAATAAAATAAATTTTTAAATAAATAATTAGATAATTACATATCAAGTTAATAATTACTCAAGAGTCAAGATGCATAAATGAAAATGTTAAAAAAAAAAAATTTTTGTTTTGTCGTCGTCGGTTTTTTTTTTTACTCATACGTGTAATATGTTTACGATTTTAAAATGTAAATTAGGTTTGAAATGAATGACAAGTCATTTTATAATTAAATATTGAAAGAAGAAACGAAATTGTAAAATTACAAAATGTTCCTTTTTAATAAAGAAATTACGCCAACCACCACCTGTCAGTAACAACTGAGCAATAACGCATAGTCACTTAATGGGAAAAGATGTGGAACAGAGCATTATAAAGTGATCTTATACTAATACGAGTGACAAATTAAGAGGAATTTTAATTATGTAATTACTCGCAACATTCTTGTCACAAGAATGTTCTTAGTTAATCCTTTTCACAATCGATCGAACGACATCGAACATCAATAAGTTTCAGCGATTGCAAATTTCTCAAAGTTACTCCTAAACAAAAATTGTTCAACTAAGGAGGCAGCAATATTAGATACGATATAGTAAAAAGTGCTAAATAAGACACTTCACTATATGATCCCAAGAAAGGAAAATTTATCAACGAAAACCTAACCTCGTATAGGGCGGCGCGCCTCTTAAACTTAAAACGTGAAAATTTTGTCCGAATATACAGCGCAATGGAAGGTCGAATCTGACACAAATAGGCGAAACACACACAACTTCTACTCGTAAGGGTCTAAAACAGGTGAATTCACAAACTCTTAATCTACTCAAAACAAAACTCTTAACATTTCGAGAAAATAAAAAAAAGAATCTATGGATTCAAGAAGGTATAAGGAATTTTTTAAATTGATGTAAGTTCAGAGTTTTTATTTCTCTCAAATTGATTTTCGACAAATATGAAACACTTTGTATACTTCAATCAACATTTTCAATTTAAATGTTTGTTGTATGCATTGTTTAAGAAATATGTTCCATTAAAGTGACATTTAAGTTAATTTGATTTAATTTTAATTTAATTTCCTTTACTTTATTAATATTTAAATATATACATACAAAAAATGTAGACTTGTATTAAAAAAACACAAGAGCCGGTGTGCGTTCTTTATATTATTAATATTAATTTCAAATTGTTTGTTGCAATATTCTGCTGTTCTAGATGCGGTTTGCCATTTCACAAGTTCCACGTTTTATGCTTTGTAAAAAATAAAATTGTTATTTTAGAATAGAAATTAACAAAAAGTAAATAATTTTTTTTGTAGACCACTCTTAAATAAGTAAGAACATCATTGAATGATGATGAAGACTTGAACTGTGGGGAAATCATGATGATAGCGTTATAATATTAATAATGATAATGATAGAAATTGATGATAATTGCAAAAAATTTAAATCTTGTATGCTTCGTGTAATGTTTGGATTTTTTTTTTGTTTTTTCATTCTAGAATAAATCAAAGAGAGCAAAAAAAAAAATTAAATAACAATTTTTTTTAATAAAAAAAAAATGTTGTTTGCCCTTTTTTTTATGTACTACAATTTTTTGTTTTTTCATATAAAATTCATGCTACCGTCTCATTTTATATGTAACAACAACTAAAACGGAGGGGTACATGAAAAATAATAACAAAAAAAAAATAATAGAAGCAATCCACCAAAATAAGCAACAGGGCAAAAAAAAACGCAAAACATAATTTTTCTATATGGGAAGTGTCTATCATTGCACGCACAGTTGAACTGGTAAATCGCTCTTAATTGGAGCTATCAAGCTATCATCAACGTCATCATCGTCATTATAAATATCGTCATCAAAAAAACTGAATTCATACATACGTAATTATAACTTTATGTCTCCTTTCCCCTACATATTTTCGTCTCTTTACTTAATTCTTTCGACATAATCACAGGTATATATATATATATTATATATATTTTGATAATTTCTCTCAAGCAAGTTAGTAAATTAGTTAATAAAATCAAATTTCTGATTGTAAAGACATCTTGAATTCCTTTTATGAATAAACGGAGGATAATTTATTATTTAAGTCGAATTTCTTGATTTTTGTACCGACTCGAGTTCTCTATGGTTCAAATTAAAACTTTTTTTTAAAAAAGTTTTAATTTGGCATTCCCTTAAAGTCATAGGTTTATAAATTATTTATCTCACAAAATGAACAATTTAAAAATTTTTTCGCTAATACATTTTTAAATGCGGAAAATCAAATTTGTATTCACGACTATTGTTGTAATCTGGTATCTGTTACAATAGCTTTGTGGGCATTAAGCAATCCTAAACTATAAGGTTTTAAACCGAATTACAAACATGATAGCCTTGAATTTAAAAAATTAAATATTTTGGAATTAGAAAGGCAGACAGACGAAATTAGGCCGCAAATACAATATAATTTTTTCCTGCACACGAGAACTGCCTGGACAAATGTAATTAAAATTACAAAATACAGAAGCAGTTATGATTATTCTACATACCAATCCGTTTATGTTCTCTTACCTATATAATGAAAATGAAAAACGAAACAAAATAACTTAAAAACCAACAATGAACCAGCAATGAAGTACCTATTTAAAGTGCAAAACCTTTAAAAAAAGTGCTTGCATAGCATATGTACGTACATACTAACATACGTACATCCTACCTAGTCTCCTACCGCAATGCCATCAACTTAAATTGTTTAACTACTTCAACATACTAGTCTACTAATATCGACCTTTAAAAAAAATTACAAAAAAAAATCATAAAAAAAAACTATAGGTAACAGAGAAAATTGGGTTGTAATAAATGATGTTGCAAAATGTTAATCACTACTGTACGCTGGCTACTGTATTTCTTTTTTATTACTGCCAAAGCAAGAATATTATTAGTCTGCTTTATAGATGATTGTTATTATTATAGGTTGTTGCCGTTTTCTTGTTAATATCATTAACAGGCGACAGGAGTCGCCATTCGCGCTATCAGTGGCAAATATTATTTTAAGAGAAAAAATGTACAAAAACAAAAATAAGCAAATAAACAAAAATACTCACGGGGAGTTCTTCTGATTTTTTTTTTCTTTTCTCATTATTGCCTTCTCTGTGGTGTTTTATGTTTAACAAATATTTAAGAATTTTATGTGGTTTATATTGCATTCTGAATTTACAATATTTTTGATCTTCTTTTTAAATGCAATCCGGTGCAATTTTATAAAATGAATAAACGGAATACATTTTGTAAATAAAATAAAAAAAGAAAATAAAATAAAAAAGAATTTTAAAATATGTAATTTAAATTTTCTTCGACAGGGCTTTCGAAATTTACAAATCCGGCACATAACATTTTTGGAGACAATAAAACTTTAGCCAGTTGAAGTAGTTTAGAATTTTTAATAAAAATCAACTATTTAAACTCACGAACTTTTGCCTTGTATCTCACGTGTTTTATTATTATTGGTAGATTACAATAATATGGGCTTCTGTCAGGGTAATTTAATTATTTAGCAAGAAACTGCTCTAAAAGAACGTTCTTACATAAATAATTTGATGAAATCATGGTACATCCATACATAAATAAATTTTTACTAAAGTGATTGAACAAAATTTGTAGAAATTTTTGAACTTTTGCAACAATGCACCACTAGGTTTGCTTAATGAAGCTCCTATTGGAGTTTTTTGCTTCCAGAGTGGTAATATTGCCTTTCAATGTCAGTTAAGTAAATAAAAACTCTGTATTCTGTGTGAAATTCTCAGTTTTAAAACGCGTTCTTATTCGAACCTTTCAGCAGTAGCGAAAATTCAATTCGGAGTGCGAGTATGCTTAAATCGGAACCGAATGCAGAGTGCCCTGAACATCATACGGGACTGGACGCAGATGGAGGACCTTGGCATTAACCCGGGAAAGGCAGTCATTGAACCATTTACTAGGCGGCGGAAATTGTACCATTTACTAGGCGGCCCTCTACTGGGGGGGCACAAACATTGAGCCTTCCAAGGAGGTCAAGTATCTGGGAGTAATCCTAGACCAACGACTAAATCAGGGGCCTGATCTTGATGCAGTCATAGTTAGTGCCACCCGGGCTCTATGGGCTTCGATGAGGCTATATGGAAAAACGTGGGGTTTTAGACCTAAAATGGTCTACTGGACCTACACTACAATTGTTCGACCAATTGTAACTTATTCTTCTGTCATATAGTGGCAGAAGGCTGAGCAGGCGGCGGCGCGGGCTGCTCTTATTCGATTGCAGCGCCTTGCATGTCTTGGCATAACGGGTGCCCTGAGAACATTCCCAACGACCTCGATGGAGGTTCTCCTGGGCTTGGCATCGCTTCATATTCACCTAAAGGGGAGGCTATGAAAGGAGCACTGCGGATAAGGGGCCGTGGTCTTATATACGGATGGATCCAAAACCAATGAAGGGGTGGGCGTGGGTATGTACGGTGAGGACGTAAGCATATCAAGGGCCCTCGGACGCTGCCCATTAATATTTCAGACTGAGACATATGCCATAGAGTTGTGTGCTCTGGAATGTATCAGAAGGAACATGAGAAGGAGCATGATTTTTATTATGTCGGACAGTAGGGCTGTTCTCGGGACCCTCTTGTTTGATGTAGTGGGATCCAGACTGCTGAAAAAATTCATTGACACCCTTGGCGTCTTGGCCAGGCACAACAAATTAGTCGTGGGTGCCGGGACACTACGGAGTGGACGGGAACGAGAGAGCTGATGGTCTTGCCAGAGAGGGAGCGGCGGCTCCCTTCATTGGGCCGGAGCCATGCTTTGGGGTGCCCAAGACAACGCTCTTGCATGCCCTCAGTGAATGGGAGGAGCGGGCCAGAGGAGGACGAAACCATGAAGCACGTACTGTGTGAGTGCGAGGTGGTTGCTCGCCTGCGGCTGAGGTGCTTCGGGGGGGGGGCTTTGTGACCCCGAGGAGGATCTCGCAGCTTGATGTGGCTGCCATACTGCGGTTTGTCAGGGAAATAGGATTAGAGCTAACGTAGGGGGGATGGGAATTACAAAAGATGGGTCGACGTGAGTGGACCTAAGGGCTTCGGTACCCGTGGAGGAAAAAAAACAATACTTAAATCGAAAGTACCTCCTTCTTTGTGTTGACAACCTATACATTTTCACGACGATTTCGAAAAAATGTGTTCAGGACGCATTAAAAAATGGAATAATACGTTGGTAGCTCATATAATTTACAAATAAAAGAATAACCCAGTCTTATACATAGAAAACTTTATAGATTAAATTTTAAATAATTTAGCTAAAGTTTCGAATATACAAAAATCGTTTAGTATCAAAAAACGTCTTCATACCTTATTTTACTTCACATTAACCAATTATGGAAAATTCAATTAATCGAACTTAGTACCCATAAAATGTTTTACCTCACATTACTGTGGTTAAACTCATAACACAATTCAACCTAATTTACTTTTCCCTTGAAATATTTTTGAAATTAATTTAATTAAAATATTTCATTTTTCGTTCTCAAATGTTGTCCCCCTTTCTCTTGGAAATTAAGCAACAAAAAATGTTAAATTAGTTATTATGATTGCCATTATTATTATTTTTATAATAATTTTTTTTTAAGATATTTTTTGTACATATTCAAAAAAAACTCTTATTTCATTAAGACAAATCATGCTGTGGTTTTAAATTAACCTTTTTAATTTAATCGTTTTTCAAATTGGTTACACCTGAGGTAATTTTAGGTGTTTGTTACTATTATTATTTATTATTTGATTATTTTATTACTATTGTTGTTTTTTTAACTATATTTTTTGTGTTTTTTACACACAGAGTGTTCAATATATCAAAACGAGTTTATAAGTTCTTATAAAAATTTGATAAAACTAAATTGGCGCCCGACATTAACCTTAAAAAATTTTCTTTATAAATTTATAATTCGTTTTTATTCAATAACAAAAATATCTCTCTCAAATAATCTTCTCTCTTCTTCAACTATGCCTGACTTGCTCTCTTTTGCATTTTACGAGCACGACGAAACACTTTGTTCACATTATTTTGTAAATTAACAATAACTTATGATTTAATAATTTTATATTTTAATTTAAATAATTTTCGTGAAAAACTATTGAGTTAATTACCAAAAAAATCTAACAATTCTCGCATTGTTATAGAAATTCAATTACTTTTAGACAATGTTTTCAATTTTAACTTTTAATTTTAATTTTAAAAGAATTTATTAAATTTTCTAAATTAAGCAATACTGTCGAATTAAAAATTCAATTTACTCATATTTGTTTGTGTGTGCTCAATTAACACATTCGATAATAATTGTATTGAATTTTTCCATTACAATACAAAGCAAATCATATTTTTTTTTGTTTTATTTAATTATGATTTTATAACGTGCAGTGATAAATTGAAATTTTTACGGCATGGCACTGATTTAGTCAAAATTATTTTACATTAAATTTTTGTTATATTAGTTTTATGTAATTTTTCTTTTGTTGTAACATTTTGTGCTAAAAAAAATCAAAATTTAATGGTAATTTTAACATTTAATAATTGAAATAATTAGATTAAAAGCATTTCTGTAAAATTATAATTAAAAATTTTTAAATTATTGTTCATTTAACTTATAAGTTCAAAATTCCTGTACCAGTTCAATTGTTAATAAATCTTTGTTTTCATATTTTCGTATAAAATGTAAATATGTAAATTATAAATAGAGAAATATTAGATCAAATAAAATTAAAAGCGTGACACGATGTTAGACATAATGCAGAGCAAGCGCATGTTACTGTCAAAAAATAGTCGGTTTGCGAATATGAGCACAACAACCATCTCAAAGGAGGAATAATAATTAAATCTTGAATCAAATTTTCCATTAAATTCCACTTCTTGAAGTCTAATTTCAAATATGTTGGCTAGTTCTTTAGCTTTGAAAACTGAAATAATTCTAAATATTTCATTGAAACTTTTCGGACGTGTTATAGCAACTAGAACATACTAACAAAATTGCATTAGAATGTTCTTAAATATTTTTAAAAATTCAGTAAGGGGCCGTTCGGCACAACATACAGTTCTTCGTGTTTTCTTTTTACTTTTTCCACCTGTAACGTAATTTAATAAAATATGATAACTTCTTGTAAGAAATTTTGAAAAAATGACCCAATACCCGCCACTCCACTGCTTACGTCGTTCGCCTTTAAAATACATTTGATTTTCACATTCTCGTTTTCATATTTAAAGTATTTTCAATAATTTAAAGGTATGAAACAAAACATTTTGTATAACTAAGTAATTAAAAAGAAATCATATTGTATACTCAATCAGTTTTTCTTAAGGCATTCATTATATTTCCAATTCCCCCATTACTAATTAGTAATTACAAATTAAACAATAATGTCAGCCTTTTTTAATAACATTAATGTATATTTTTAAAATCGTTTACATTATACTCTCATTAATAATTTTTTTAATTTCATTTTGGGTCTCTCTATATAAACATTCACAGAGAAAAAATAAATTAAACATAAAAATTTATTTAACCTTTTCTAATCCGTTTTTCCTGTTCCCAATAAACTTTTATAAAGAATTTTTCGCTTGAAATGAGAAGAAAGTTTCAATGTGAAAGTATGCCGGGAATGATGAATGGTAAAGGGAACAAAACGACAATTTATTTTAACATCGACAAAAAAAAGTTGAAAATAATATTGGAAACACATATAAAACGAAAATAAAAAGCAAACACACAAACAACCAAAAAAAGAAGAAAAAAAAAGAGTCAAAAAAAGAATTGATCCTTTGGGAAAATCCTATATCACAGAACTCAATTCTGCCTCTTTCTTGTCGTTTTTTTTATTTTACAACTCTCTTGGTTGTTTACCCAAAAACAGATTCATTGCACATATGAGTCTTTTGTTGGTATCATCTATCTGTTCATAGTAGAATTTAAAAAGAAAAATTTATATTTTTTATTTACGTTATATGGTTTATTCAAACATATACAGTGCCGCTTTTAGAACCGGGTGCCAATTGAATATTGCAAAACCAAAACTTAATTTGCCTTTTGCAGCAGTTGACCAACAATATTTGACAACAAAAAATATCTTTCACATTCGAATATTCCTTCTGCTTTTCTCCTTTTTCCGTTTAATTTTTAATTCAGGTAATTTTTAAATTTAAAGAAAAAATAAGACATTATTTTATAAAACTTTGTGTGGGAAGCGGCACTCAAGAATTTTGACACTCTGCGGAATTGAGAACACTAAAGGTTTTGTGCGGCAATAATCTTAAAATTCGATCGGTTATTTCCTTTAGGTTCAGAAAGATCACCTGCAAACATGTGGTTCACATTTATTACGACATCCTTTGATATGGTTGAAGAGGCTTTTGTATTATTGACAATCAGACAATCATATGGAGCACAATAATTTTGGAAATTGACATTTGACAATCATTTATGAAATGGGCCTCGGAATTTCCTGAAAACATTTCTCTCTGAATCGCTTGACTTTGATTCTTACTGCATATTTGTTTAAAATACACAATTATTCAGGACATCCTCTCTTTTTTCTTTTCTATTTTATTTTTTTGTTTGCCTTGGTTACTTTAGGATAATGCCCTGATTTATTTATCAGATTTTAACATTAACGTTCAGTGACATCAATTATCTTGTTTTTTTTTGATTCTCTTTTAAAAAAATAATCAAAAAATTTAAAAAAATAATTTTTTATTCTCAAAATTTTTTTATTTTGTGAGAATCTAAAGCGTTAATTTTTTAACACTTTTAATGTACAAAGTTTACATATTCAGACAAATATTTTTTTAGTATTGTACATAGATTTAATATTATGTACTTAAAATGGTGCCCTCTCGAGATTGGAAAAAAGGGAATACAAAACACAATTTCGAATATCAGTCAATTTCAGCACGCAAATTTGTTAGGACGCTAAAGATCTTTGCAACTAAATTTCTTTCTAAAATCGGAAAAGGAGTTGTAAAATAAAGATCAAAACGGAAAGTCATAATTAATTTATAGAGCATTTTGCAGAATGTTTTAAGGCTCTAAATTTGAAATAATAACTTTGAATGTCAGCAATTTCTATAAAAAATTCCAATTTTCAAATAATGAATAGTTTCTTAAGATAGCTCTCTAAAGTTTTAAAGCCTAACACTTTCTTATTATGAACTGACCTTGTTTTCCCCATATGCTCAATTTCTATATGTTTTCACCAATTTTCTCTTGAAAGATCATTCAAACCACTGCACTTTATTTAAAACAAGATGGTAAGTCTTAATATATGCGTGCATATTCTAGCAGTCAGCTAAAGTAACATGTGTTTTAAAAAACATTCAAATATTTGCAATTACAAAAAAATAAATAGTGATAACTTTTTCTATTTATTTAAATTTAAACAAAAAAACACAAACAATTGTTACAACTACAATATTTTTTTATTGAAACTCATATTTTTTCTAAAAAAAAAACAAAGAAAAAGAAAAAAACTTTTAAAAAAATATTTTTTTAATAATAAAAAATTTAATAATAAATTAAGTAGCACATAAAAATACAGGTGAACTTCTGCTATATTTCAACTATGTAAACACAAATAATTTACATACATAAAAACATAAAATATAAGTTAAACCGTTATTTTATTTAAAAAAAAAGACGAAAATAAATAAAGAACAACATTACCTACCTCTCTTTTATATGAACTCAAACAGAGAATAAAAAAATGTAAAAATTTTTATTTTCATAAATATTTCTCTTTCTGTCATTACATTAACGGTATTTTACGATGGGAACTCATATGACATATTTTAAATAAATAAAATAACAAAAAATATGTATGGATGTATGCAAACACATTGTACTTGTTTTATGATGACAATGACTTTCTGTCAAACATGAAAATTTTTAAAAGAGAAAAAAAAATTTGTTAAAAATGAGACAAAAACCACAACTAGGTATAAGAAAAAATTCTCATTTTCTCTTTTGTTTTTTTTTTGTCATATTTTCTCAAATACAAAATATTTCAAATTTTGAAAATTTCATGAATTACATAATATTTTTATTATAAAAAGTTTCCTTTAATATTTTTGTGAAAATTTTAAAAAAATATTTAAAATATTTTTGGTTTATAAAATATTTTTTTTTTTTGGTTCATGTTTTAGAAAATTTTCAAAGAATTTCTCAAATTTAAATTTTATGACAAGCATAATAATGAAAAAATTTATATGATTTGACTAAGTAGCAATTGAAAACTAATTTGATGGAACTGACAATGTGCATAAGACAGATAAACAATTTAAGAACAATGATGAAATTTTTGAAAAAATAAATTTGTAAAAATTAAAAATTTTATAATAAAGTAAAATAGCGACAGATAAGGTGAAAATATAAAATGTGTGGTGAAAATGTGAATATTTCTGAAACCTATCAAGCCTGTGGTGAAAATAAAAAAATGTGTTGAAAACATACTCAATGTGTGGAGAAAATGTTAATAATTAAACGACCTGGGCCAGGTCACCTGGCAATGCAGAGATACAATTCGTGGTGAAAATGTGAAATTTTAATAGACTGCGAAAGTACAATAAAAAGAAAACCAAAATTAATAAAGATTAATTTTTAAGAGTGTGTAACAATTACTTGCCCATAGTTATTAATAAATTTTTATCTAAGCTACAAAATTTAATATTGTTACAGGATGCTAACGGTATATATAGGTCATTCAAGACATGAGTATTTTATTTCTTCAACTAACTATTTCATATAAGAAGTCTTTCTGAATCAACCACCATTAAGCTGAAGGTAATATGAAGGTAATATCAAATCTTACTGTTTTTATTCAATTACCCTTCAGAATTTCTTAATCATAAGAGAAATCAAAAATGTAATAATAAAAATTGTTTGCAGGGTTTTCTTTATAAAAATTCCTTAAAATATCTTACAAGTTTCTTAAATTCTTTCCCTTTGTACTAATCATAAAGAATTTTTCTTACATGAAAGAAAGAGATTCTATATGTGTACATGAATGATTAATTTGTGCTATACAATATCCATATATGATTGTTGTTTGTATTTAACGCTGAAAGTTTTGAGGTACTCATGTGAAGAGAAGCCGAAAGAATACAAAATCAGGAATTTTATGACATTTATTTCTACCTTGGGAATTTTATGCATCAAAGGAAAACGTTACAAAAGCATTTTTAATTTTAATTATTTTATTTCAAAAAGGATTTTTATTTACAAAAGTGAATTTTAAAATTCAATTTACAAGAATTGAAATGAATTAATTTTAATGTTAACAATAATTACAAATTTGATGTACGAGTCATGTATAATATGCGAAATATTTATTTTGTTTCGAATTATTCAATTACATATTATAGGATTTTTGCATTATTTAATTATATGGTTTAGTAAACAAAATTTCACTTTTGTAGTAATTCATTAGAAAACTCCTAAGTTCTAGCCTTGTCTTTTCGATTTCCATTTATTTTGACAGAATCATGAATTTTGACAGAAAATGAATCATTTCCATTTATTTTTACATATTTAACGAAACCTTCAACCCACGTTGATGTTGGTATCGCTTTTATGCCAACGATAATATTTATTCTAATGGGATCTTCGGCAATATATGTATATGAATCGCTTTTTAGAATGTTTTTCTCAATCAGACCAAATATGTAAGCAAGGATGTTTCCAGTGCATACATATAAGATACGGGTTCCATGTTTTTTCACAGAGACGCGTAAACATATAAAATGGAAATTTATTTTTTTTTTCATTTATCGCATCAAGATGTGACTTTGAGAGAAAGAGAGAGAGAGAGAGAGAAAGAGTAAGCAAAATATGTCATGTTATATTTTAGGACAGAAAAGAAAATTCTAGTTGCAAAAGCGTTGACGATCAAAGACTTTTCTGCGCACTATAGTTACTTTAAATTGCAAGCCCGCAAGAAATTCGAGAACAAGTCCGATTAAAATTAAAATTTATATTGTTACTTGAAAATAAGAACAAACCATGGCATGGTTTCATATTTCCGCCTAAATTGTCTTGAATATTCAATTTTTTTTAATTTAATAATAACTTGTTCTACAATGAATTCAAAGACAATTAATAACTTTGTATTGTACTTTACTGATTAAAATTTATCGAGAGTATTATTTTTGCTGAATCATCAGCGTTTCGCTTTGTCACCATTCCGCTAATTGTATATAAATCACAAATTGAAAGAATCTTTATCGTTTTTTTTTTATTTTATTCTCAAATTTTTTACGCCCCTAAAAAATTGCTTGATATTTGAAAATTTTATTAAAGTTTATATTTTTATTGTCATTGTTTATTTTAACATAATTTGATTTTGACTTCAAGTTGAACGAATCTGTATAACAATATAATAATTTAAATAGTATTAATCAAATGGAAACAAAATAATTTTAATGGATCTAACGTTTAAATTATGAAGGTCATAGGACATGAATTATAGTAATATTTCTTTAAATACTTGCATAAATGGTAATATTCAAAAGTGAGTCAACTTTTCCGAGTCAACAATTTTATACTTAATTTATGGAATACCGTCATTAAAATTTTACATGTCTATTGAAATTTATTTACAATTATTTACAAAATTGGCAGCCATTAATTGTAAAACAAAAGAACACGACAACTCTAATTAATATACGAGTTTACTTGCATAAATTTTAAAATCTTTTTTAAATTTTCCGCTTTAAATTATTGTCGTTGTTGTAGAAATTTATTTATACGCTATGAATTTCCAATAAAATATGTCATTCGTTTATATATAATAATTAAGAAATTAAAAAAAAATTGCAATGATGAATTAATTATCATAATAATTACAATTAAAAATGTCACAATACAGATTTTTTTTTAATTGATTTAATCAACAAAAAACGCTTATATATTAATTTTATATTACATAAGCATTCTAAAGTTATTATATGCTTAAGGATTAAATTATAAAAAAATAAATGTTATATTATAATTTTAAAAGTAATTATTAAGTAAATATTTTTGAATTTATTAAATAAATAGAAAAATTCTATGAATATTTTAAAAAAATGCGGGTAAATGCAATTGATTTCTTAAGTTTCTTGTTCGGTAAATAATATAAACTCATATAATTAAGAACTCATGCAGGGAACAGTATTAGGAGCAAGGTGTAAGAATTAATAGTAGTTGTTGATGCAGTATATGCCACTGCTATTGAGTCACTATATAATTTTTTAATAATATTCGTCAAGGCCTTCCTGCGAACATATGAAAGTTGCAGAACATTAGTTCATAAAATAAAGAACACACTATCTTGACTTTATGCAGTGGGGGCTCACCCGTCTTTACGGTATATTGCTCAAAAAAAGTTAAACCCATCAGCATTAATTTTGTCAAAGCCAATTTACATGTCACAATGACAATCGCGTCAAATAAAGTAATACCAAACCAGAAATTTGAGATGGCCAAACTATATGCATACTACTAGTAACAAGGGTACAAGAAACTGTTTATGCTACTATTTACTAATTTTTCAGTATTCATTTTGTTTTACCAGTAGAGAATTTTTAAGTTTTATTAAATCAAATTGGCCAAAAAATAGGGATAGTCGGTGTGTTGAAAATTTCTCCTAT
Source organism: Condylostylus longicornis (assembly GCF_029603195.1). Lineage (NCBI taxonomy): Eukaryota > Metazoa > Arthropoda > Insecta > Diptera > Dolichopodidae > Condylostylus > Condylostylus longicornis. Next base: position 8,700,253 of record NW_026577982.1, read on the forward strand.
ATAATTTATTTCCTACTGGAAAATATAAAATATTTTTTTTAATCCTTTTTTTTAAACAAAAATATTAAGGATATGTTATTTTTAAAAGCAAAGAAAACATTTTCAACAGATCCTTTTGAAATAAAATTGAAAATTCAATATGGATATCAAATTGTTAAAAACACAAGTGTCCTTGTACATTATCCTTTTCCTATTCCATAAATACATATGTAGGTATATGTGTGCACATCAATGTACAAATACAAAATGTGTTATAATCAATAATTACTGGCAAATTAAGTAAATGTTATGAGAGAGTCATCTGTTCTTACAAAATATAATGTAATTATTTTGATTCTAATCCTCTCACATACATACTAACAAACATATATATAGTCATTCTTCTAGAAAAAAAAGGACATTGACATCATAATATTATTTTAAATAAATTAGAAATTTAACAAGGATAATATTTATCTTTACACACAATAATAATTACAAAATCCTACATAATAGTGAACAGGAAAGAAGGAATTGGAAAAAGGAAGAGTGTTACGAGAAACAAAACGAAAAATTTTGTCCTTTTTAAATCCAATAAAAAGGAAGTTAAAAAAATTTTTTTGAGTAACAGAAAAATTGTGTGTATTTTTTTTTTTTTAAAAATTATTACAGATCATGTCTCTGGTTTCACATTTTTGTGATATAAGGATGATATTATTATAATTGTTGTTGTTGGAGGATGAGAGCTCTAGAAAAACAAGAATACTAAAGTAACAAATTTTCATTTAATTGGCAACATATGGACACGTGGTTTTAACAATTTAAAACAAAAAAATTCTTTTATTTTTTTTAAGTTTAAAATTTAAATGCTTTTTTATTTTTATTAGGATTAAAGAGATTCGAAAATTAATATTTATGACAATATAAAATTGAGTTGGAAAGTTGAGGAATAAAATCACTTCAATACAAATTTGTTCGTACGTTTGGAAGACCAAAAAAAAAACGTATGTAAATTGAATGAAAATTAATGAAATATCAAGAATTTTTAATGAATATGGGTATAGTCCCCCTACTCACTATAGGGTATTTATTAAATTGCATTAATAGTACATTTGCATTAGGTTAATTGGGTCAATTGGTTCACTTTTAAATTTAATTTTGTTTTATGATATATTGTGCAGTACGACGATTGAAAGTTAAACTGTATAGCTTACACTATTAATTATACAGTTCACTTCCGTGAAATTTTATTGAATATTTGTTATTCGTAGTAAACAATTGAAGTTCAGCAAGCCGGGGGTTCCACATAATAATTTGGTTAAGTTCGAAAAGGCATCATGCGTTAAGGAAATTTTTGTTTTGTTACAATTCGCATTGTCATTGAGTAGAAAAATTTCGTGTTTCGGTAAAATGTATATTTACGAGGGGAAGGAAAGATCAAAAAGAGGGGGTCAAATATCAAGGAGAAATTATAAAAGACCGGTTTTGTTTTTCTCTTAATCTTTCTGGTTAAATTTAAATTATTTATTTCTAATTATTTTTTAGTTTAAGGAATTTTAAGTTTAAACCGATTTTTTAAAGAATTTGCCATTTCGATCGTAGGGTTGTTTGGTTGCCGAACATTTTTTCTTTATAACGTGATACGCCACACAATTAGACCAATTAATTTTTATTTTAAAATATTTAATCGTCTTATTTTCGATACTTTTTTCATCTCTTTTCGAATTTATGTGGAAGTATACATTTCATATGAGATAAAGACACAAAAAAATTCAAAAAAAAAAAATTGTAAAATTTTGTAACAAAAATTTTCTACACATATTTTGAAAACCCCTCATTCCATTTCTCCCTTGTGAATAGTGAAATTTTCAAAAAACAATAAAAAATAAAAAATTTATGAATGCGGCTTTTGATTTGTTGATTTGTTTTGTATCCACATTCGAAAATTTATTCTATAAAGAATAAATTACAAAAAAAAAAAGCGTTTCAATTCGATCTGATTTCTCTGTTTTTAGGGATCACATCTGGAATAACAAAAATTTTTGTTTACTTAAGAATTAAAACGAGTAAATTTGAATATTTTTTTTTTGTTTTTGAAACAAAATAAAAAATTGTTAATTTTCAAATTCATACATTTTTTTTTTTTCTTTGTTTTTCTTTTAGAAATGATTCGGAAAAAACATTGAACTTAAGAGAAAGTTTTAAAGATTTTGGAGGAATAAATCATAGGATTAACGATGAAAAATCATTAATTTTGAAACAGATCAAGAGGAACAGCGGAAATTTACCATTTGTATTTGAAATTTTACAGATTCTTCAACATTTAACAATTTTTTTTGAGCATTAATTATTTTTATTAGTATAATCCTGAAAATGGTATCATATTGCATGTAATAGATATCTAATTTAATTGCTTGTTAGAACGAACTTGAATAGCTTCGAATAGCTTCTATATTATATAGAATTATATATTATTTACATACGAACTATAATTGAGAACTATTTTTAGTGTGTCATTTTTCATGAAATGAAATGTATACGAAATATTTCTTGAATTGGAATATATTTTTGCCATTTTGTGAGAACTAATCATTAAACAATTTAATTAAAGCATTTATATGAGTTTACTTTTCTTCATCTTGGAAGTCGAAAACTATTTAATACCTATACTACTTCTCGAAAGCCACATATTACTTGTGTATGTGCACAAGTACAACGAAAATTTTTTGTATACAAGCAACATATCATAATAATTAGCGATTCACGTGCGAATTGCACTTGCTAACACCCCCTTTACTTCTCTTAATGCCTTCTTATTAACAATAACTAAAACAATTCGATAGAATTATTCATTAATCAATTTTAAAAATAAATTATGTTGTAAAACATTAAAATTCAATGCTAAAATCTTTTTATAATTCTTAAAACTAAAGAGTCTTTAGATTAGATTAAATTTATATATATAATTAAAAATTATTAACAAAACAACAATGAAAACATACAAAATACAAAAACATAATTTAATTGTAATTTATATTTTTAATTTGTTCTATATTTCAATATCAAAGGTCTTAAGTGCTTCGCAATTATATGTGTATCAATGTGTAGTAAAAAATTCATAAAATAATTCTCAGCTCTAAAAATACTTTTTATGTACACATTAATAAAATTCAGTCATCATTCAAAAAGTACACACATTTAATTAGATTTTGATAACGCTAAGTAATCACAATTAAGTTAAGAAATTCTTTTAATTAAAAATCTAAAAAAAAAAACACTTAATTACAAAAACAAAAATAAAAACGAATGACTTTTTTTTTCTGTATAAACTTTGAACTTCTCTTGTACTTAGCCTGTCCGTTTCTTTGAAAAAAAAATTTTTTTTTTAAATGACACTTAAACATAAAGGAACTTGTCGTAATTCACACGATAATAAATTAAAAATTAAATTAAATAAATATTTTTTTTTTTATCAATTAAAGAAAATATAAAAATAAAAAATTTTAATAGTTGTGATTAATTTTTTTCTTTTTCATTTTATTTTTCTTCTTCTTTTTTTTTGTTTCGCTTTTGTATCGCTTTTAAAATTTTTGTGACTGTCATACGTTGAATAATTTCATCGTCCGTTAATATTACTTGCAACATGTTTGATATACAAGTTTGAAATGATAGCTTCTTTGAGAAACTTTTGAGATTGCATTTTGAGAATATTTTTCGATATATAGAAAACGTTATAAAAAATTATCAGTTAAAAATCAAACAATCTGTTGTCTCCCATCCATTGGATCCGCTGAGTTTTATATTTGAAAATGTTTTTGTATCCAACATGTAATCCTAATATTACGGTACGGATATCATGTTTGAATCCATTTGGAAAAACTTTCTCTTTTGGCTTACATAATTTAGTTTCCCAATAGTGTAAGTTTATTTTTTCATTCATAGCTTGTTTTTGCAATGTAGCAGGTTCTAAAAAATGTTTTTGTCATACTATATTTTGTATACGCAACACAACTTTTATAAAAACAGCTACAAAACGGCTGTATCGAACACCCAATTCTATAATACTAATAAAATAACTATCTAGCTTTGTCTAATTATGCCCAGCATTCAGGCAACATTTCGAGTTTTTGTATTTTATTTTTCTTTATTGAAAATTAGTGACTTGCTGTACTCATACTGTATGATTTGTTCATTAAAATTTTTTTTTTATTTGTCATTTTTTTTTTCATTTATTATTAATATAATTTTAATTAAGTAAAAGTAAATATTTATAATTTAATTATTATTCTTTAAAAATAAAAATATTCTCACATATTTACGTGTAAAATTATTCATACACACATATAAAACATGTATGAGGAATGTTGCATGTAAGTTGTGATGTGAAATGTCAGCATTTTTTTTTTGTTTTTTGCTTTAATCAATTACAGAAACTCTTGTAAATTCCTTGTCCTATTAAAATATTAAATCTTAATAGTTATCATCATCAATATCATCATAATAATTATCATTATCATTTATGATTAAAATCATTATCACATTGGCAAAATAATAATATTGTGAAAAAAAGCAAAAAAAAACACGAAAATTTCAACGTAATGGCCATACTGCTATGCCACTTCAATCGCTATGTACTTAGCTTGATTTTAATTAAAAAGCTCTTAAAGTCGAGAATAAGTACGTAAGCATGTGTATACATGAAAAAAAAATATGAAATGTGTGAATAGCAATCGCCTGCTATTTTTAAGGTGCGATAGACGTGCTGGACAACGTTTGTATCTTAACAAATTACTCTTAAAATACTCAATTATTTGTGTATTTTTTTATATGTCTTGTTTGTTTAAGAAATTCTCTATTTGATAAATATTTTATAAATGAAAAATATTTTGTTCGTATATAATTTATTGTAAAATGATTTATAATTTTATTTTTATTTTTTTTTCCATTTGAAATATAAGATTAAAATTCATAGTAGCAAGTATGCGAGTAATATGCTGAAAGAAAGAAAACTCAATGGGATTTGATTTTGTTTGTTGATTAGAAACAAAAAAATTAATTATTATTTTACTATACAAATATTTTAAAAAGAAAAATAAATAAGAAATAATGTTGTAAACATACTAATAAATATTCTAAATTACTACAAAATATTAGATTATCAATTGTTAGAATGACTTTTTTTTTTTTTATTATACCTACATGCGTTAATTAAGGCGCAGCACATTATTAATAATTAAAAAAAAATAGTTCATTATTTCAATCATTCAATTATTTTTTACGCATATTTTACAATCTTGCATTCAAATAAAATGATTAATTTTCTAATCTAATTCAAATGATTGACTATAGAGAATTTGACGCATATAATTGAAATAAGAAAGAGACATAAATTAATTTTAATTATGTTTGAAATACCAATGATAACACTTGACAAATTCAAAAGTCTGTCATGACTTACACTATCAAACATTATAAATTATGTTTGATTTGATTAAAATTTGTTGTAAGTTTGTTATAAATGTCTGTGAGTTTTGTTCGATAACAAAAACAGAATGGAACGTCATTCAATTTTAATCCAACAAAATTCAATAATAATATTCGATGTTTCAATCGATGACTCAGTATGTCAAACTTGTTTTAAGTGAATTTAATCTTTTATTTGTTCGTCAGATTTCATACAATTCATGAACAAAAATACATCATACATTTTATATGAAAATTTGTATTTCTGTGCTTATTACTGTTGTTTCTCTGCAAAAGTTGATTAAACGTTCTATTTTTAAAAAAAATCAGTTCAATATACTTCGCCTGACGCACTTAGTGGAATAAGATACGAAAAAATCCAACAGTACTACTGATATTGACTATACAAAACACTTTTTGTTGTGAGTCCAGTAATTAAATAAATTCTAGCTTAATTTAATTTTAAATGAATTAGATTGTATTAAGATATATGTATATCTAACATGTAGGATGAATTTGGACAAGATCACAACAATAATTGTTGATCAAAATCATATTTTAATATATGTATAAAAATGATTTCAATTACTTATAATAAGACTTGATTTACCTTTTAAGTTAGAATATATTCAAAAACAGTTTTATTAGATGCACTATATTTAGTTTTGTACATAAATTATAGCAATAAATTTTTTCCTCAGTAAAACTGTTCATAAATCAATTAATTAATTATAATAATTGATTAAGCTATTCCATAATTTTTAAAATTTCAATAAAAAATTCAATTTTAAATTTCGAAAACAACAACTTTAATTGTTATTTACAATTAATTTAATTTAATTAAATATCGTAATTAAATTAAGTAATAGGGAAGAGGGATAAATTAAATACTTCGCGAAATAAATAGAATTCACAATACACAAGATTTCGGTATACAAAAGTACTAAAACTAATTTATTGACACTATGAATCTATTTAAGTTAAGACTGAATTCAGCCCAGCTGAATTGGTTCTAAATGAGGCATTAATAAATTATTAATAAGCTAAAATTAAATAAACCATGTATAATGTTATAAAAATAATTATTAATTAAAAATAAGATCATAGATTTAATTACAATTAATAATTCCAAGTTTGAAATTGACCTTATAGTGACACAACCATTAATATTTGACTCTTTTGAAAAAAATTATAATTCTTCATTATAATTAAATAAATTCAAAAAATGAATATTTTAATAAAATGGAAAATATTTATAATAACTGAAGGCGGACAATTTTTTTACATTGGTAATCAAAATTATTATAATTAACTTTTTTTTAATAAATATTTAATTGAACACGATCTGATTAGATTACACAATCTTACAAATTATAATTTTTATTTAAAAACAACATTGTATATTAAAATTAGTTCTTAATGTTAATTATAAAACTTAAAAATGAAAAAAAAAAATTAAATTTATGAATGCCTTATAAAGAAGCACAACTGCCATTCACTATCTCCTTTATTCTCTCTTGTTCCGTCTGTTTCTCCCTTAAAATTTGTAGAGAACAAAGTTTATTTACTCATTGATTCCTTTTTACAGTCAATCACTAACATTATGTATGTTAATATTAAAGACGTACACCCGTTTTAAAACCTGTAAATAATAATTGCGATACGGTCACAATTCATTAATTAAAACTCACAAGCAATGAATTGTGCCATTGACGCCATATCACTGCAAAAATAACTGGAATCGTTATGGTGTTTTATATACATTGTAGTTGAATATTTTACAATTAGAATTCGCAATTGTCTTACATAAAAAATAAAATTTTTTTACTTTTGTCAATTAACGGACGTGAAACCGATACACTTCACAACTGTAATCAAAGTTACTAATAAATAAGTTCGACTGTGCACAAAAATTATGGTTAAGTAATTACCGTTTATTTTAATCTTATATTCATAGCTTTTCATAGCTTTCTAATTAATATTCAAAGATTTCTATATGCATGTATATACCATACATTGTACTGAACGTCAAAAATTGAATTTTAAATTAATTTATAATAATTTAGAAATTAATTTTTCCACTGACCATTTTTACACTGTAACAAAATTTTTCACAATTCTCACTTCCCTATTACTCACTTCACTAACTGAAATTTACGTGCATGAATATACTGCAATGAAACTTGCAATCAAAAATAGAGAAAGAGAGCGACGAGGAGAGCTTAACAAAAAGAGAATGAAAAAAAAAAATTAAAATTTTTATTAATTAAATTGTTTACATTTATTTATAGACTTAATGTCAGTTTAAATACCGTGTCGTTAAGATAACAAAAATCTAAAAACAAAAGTAGCTTATATTGTGTAAAATAATTAATTTTTTTTTTATCATAACAATTCCTATCAAAGATTATCAAATATAAATAGAAAAACACAAAATCGTGTGTATTTCATTAATTCATGAATTTAATAATTGAATTATTACAGAAAATGTTAGAATTTTAAATTAAAAACATAAAGTTTTTGAATTTATGAATGAAGATTTCAGATTTAATGAGATTACTATCATATAATACAATATTGTAGATTATTAAATAATTATAATGTTTACAATTATTAAATATTATGTATATTAGAATAAAGTTTAGAAATATTCTGACAAATAAAGTTTTTTATAAAAATTTCTTTGTTAAATTCATATCAATAATAGACTAGGGTATAAATTTTCGAATTTTGCATTTGAAAGTAACTTTGATTTTTAATTTGTTGCTTCAATTTAACTCTTTATTTATTAGTAATTCTAAGTTGTTCATATTTGTCATTGATTGTTACACTATAAAATGTCGTTCATAGATTTTGTTTGAATTGTGTTAAAGAATACAATAACATTCAATTTTCCACAATTAAAATCCACGAATAATGTTTGATACCAAAAAAATTGGGAAAAACTGTTAAATGCCAAAAAAATTGACAAATGTCTGTACATGGTTGACATTCATAATACATATGAAAAATTAAATTTTTCTCAATTAGTTGACAAAATTTAATCTACAGTATTTAATATATTCATAATTCGCATTGTGTTTGTCATTAATTAAAAAATTTGGCAACACTGAAAACATTAAATTTAATATTGTCATGTCACTTCACTTCATTAGACATAAAAACATTAATTCAAATCTATTGATTGCAAGATAATATTTTCATAATCTGCGTTTTTAAGACATAACATTAAAAAATGTATAAAAAATACAACATGCATTTTTGCATTAATTTTAAAATTTTATGCTATTTTTTCACTTGCAAAGCATAACACTTGCAGATTTGCACAGTTCTCTCTCTCTCCCTCTCTCTCTCTCTATGTTCGTATATATTAATGCAGATTAATTAAGATTGCAATTGTTTCATATCAAAATTTTTTGAAATTTAAAATGAATTGTAATTATCAAGTTTTAGACTTTTTTTCGGGGTTGACATAACAACAAAAATCTGATGTGGTCAGCACATAACCGACCGCATTGTGTATTGTCTAGTTAAATGAAAGTGTTACAGAATATTATAAAAATGTCTGTTAAATACTTCTTTCCAATTTTTAGGACAATAGTAAGCTTATAGATAACATACTTAGAAAAATGTAAATTTGGCTCTTAGTAGAGTTTCGCTTTGTGCTACCCGAATTTCCTGAAATGCTCGCCAGTTAGTTTCGGTAACAACCAGAACTCAAATATCAAATTTCAAGAAATTCCATCAATTTGTTCTGTGGATATGGTGAAAAATGTAAAATCGGCCCGCAAATCAGTTCTCGAGCCCTGATCTTTCCAAAAAAGTTTTATGTTCATTGCTTTAATATGAGGAATTCATATATTAAATTTCAATGAAATCGGTTGATTATTTCTCTTTATATACACAAAAGTGTATGTTGGGCCCGTAGTAAACGTCTAGTTGCCGATGCCTGATTTCTTCCAAAACATACGAATTTTTGCGGACGGTCGAGCTGAGCTTATATATAAAATTTCAAGTAAATCGGTTGAATATTTTCTTCAAAATGTTCAAAAATGTAAAACAGGCCCGCTAAAAAGTGCAGTTCCCGAGGTCTGATATATACCAAAAGTTGATCGATCCGTGCCATGGTGGAAACAAACTTACATATAAAATTTCATCAAAATCGGTTCAGCCGAACTTGAGATACACGCGTGCACACACAGACCGACAGACCGACAGACCGACAGACCGACAGACCGACAGGTTGCTAAAAATAGTTTATTTACACTTCCCTACTATGGAGAAGTACGTTCCCACCGAAAACTCGATATGCAAAATTTGTTGCCATCACATAACCTACCTATTGTTTACACAATACGGTCGGTAATAATCTTGTATAAAAATTAAAATTTATTTTAATAAGTTTCATAACGGGGCCAGTACAACACACCAAAATATCACTTTTCAAATTATGAATAATTCATTTCAAAAAAATTATTATTAAATAAAGTTTTCTTTTTTTAAGCGCAATTTTTCTGCATTTTGAAGGCTGACATCATTATTAAGCATTCATAATGCATAAAATAGTGTTGTAAGAATTGATTGGTGTAGTTAACCGAATGGATTGTCAATTATTTATTATTTCAATTCTATTATGTCACCAAGTCGCTACATGTATATTATTAAAAGTAACACCGATAAAGGTGTCGGATTTCTTTTTTTTTCTTTCTGCGCTAATTAACTATTATTAATGTAATATTTAACTCCTATGGGGGTTTATTTTGTAGTATAATATTTCGCATAAATAAGTACATTAAAAATAATAATTTATGCTTAAAAATTCATAAATTATACTTTAAAAATTTTTTGATTTAATTTTGTATTTCATAATTTTTACTAACAAAAAAAAAATTGTTATATTTAACAAGATTTCGTTCTATGCTTATTAAATTTAATATTTTTTTAATTAATTAAATAAATTTATTCATAATTTATATTTAATTAATTTAATTGTTGCAATTATTTATTTTAACATTTTCTATAATTGCATTATAAAGTTTTGTAATTATTTTTGTTCATTCTACGTATAAAGTTTTTCGAAATTTCAAACAACACTTTAGAATAATTTAAATATATTCCATTTAATTATTTTAATTGCCTTTGACCGTGTATAATTGGATTTTCATTTTTCTATATAAATACAATATTTTATAAAATAAGTAATAAGAAAATTAATTAACTATTATGAGTGCTACATTACAATAACAACCAACAATGAATTATAATTTTATTGAGCAATATACAATATACACCTGACCTTTGTATAACACGCTACTTTAATAACCTGAATTACACACAAAATAAAACTTTCTATATGGCATAGAGACTAGACCCTTCGTATAAAATTGCTTATATGTATAACTGTATTCTCTATATTTTGTCCAGTGACTGTGTTCGATTTGCCGGTAATATCTTCATATATCTGTAGCTCAATTGATAGTGTGTCTCTTTCCGTATGTCACTGGTTCGAGTCCAGTTCGAGAAGAAAAATTCTCTCCTAATTAATTGTAAATTAACAGCATGATTTAATAATGACCTTATGACGAACACCAAAGATTTCACAAATTATTGTTTTTCATTAAAAGCGAGAAGCATATAAAAAATTTTTGCTCTCTGTATAAAAACTGGGTATTTAGCCAATTTATTTGTGTTTTTGTAAAAAGTGCGAACTCTAAACAGCTTAGCCTTTACGTTATTATAATATAGGGTTTGGTGTACATAAAAATTATAGTAGAGCTGTTAATTTTTTTCATATTTTATTATTTTGTATGAGATGTGGTGAAGATTTTATTTTTTCTTGTTAAATAATCATATTTGTTACAAAGTTTAAAAAAGTAATTGTGGTTAATTTTCAGCTTGAACAACAAAATTTCAATTTTATTCAAATTAAGAGTAAGAATTTAATATTTTTTTTTTGTTTTTTGCATAAGAGAATAATGGAACATGAAGATATTATGTAAAAGGTGAATGAAGTGAACAAGACTCATTAAAATTAAATGAAGAAGAATTTTTGCTCAAAAGAAGAGCTAAAAACACAGAAAAACTGAAATTAATTTGTTTGCTTTCTTTAGATATTTTGCGCCTGCATTTTAAACATTGTTATAATTTTTTCTCTTCATGAATGCTCTTTAAGTCTTTTCCAAAAATTATTTTAATTTAAATTTAAATATTTTACGAATTCATTTGAAATTTAATGAATTTTCTGATCAAAAGATCGTTTCCATTAAAGGTGCCCAATTAAGTGTATAGATTTTTTGTATTGACAAATAAATTGTAAACTTGCATGGAATATTAAAAGAGCATCTTTGTTGCAAATATGAATACTTGCAGCTGCTCTACTTTAAAGAATAAAAAGACATGCATTTCATATTTTGTATTAAAAATAAGGTTAATTTTTTTCCGAAAATTTTAACTGTTATACTAAAATTATATATAAATACTAAAATAAGTATAATTTGTTTTAAAATTAACTATACTTATGGCATGCTCAACAAACATGAATTTTAATGTGAACTTTAACATAAAATTTATCTTAAAATTCTTGTATATTTTTTAATAAATTAAACATCAAAATTTGATATATTTTAAATTTTAATATGCGCACATACAAAAGTTATTTATTAATAGTCGGGAAATATTTTAAAAATAAATGATTGATATTGTAAATTTTATGTAACGGGTGATTTCTTTAAGCCACCTGGAATTTAAAAAAACAATCGCGAAAAATTAACAATGAATATTGTTCATATTTTTCAGTGAATAAACTGGACCGAATGAAGTGAAAAGGAACTTCTTGTGGGATGGTCTCATTCCATATATGGTTATTTGGTTTATTAACAAACCCTTGAAAGCAAAATTAAGCTAACATAAAATCTTTAAGTTGCACGAATTGACGTCTGTTTTCGAACTTAATTCGGCAATTTGATGTTGTTCAAATGCGAGTCTATATATTCATGAAAAAGTCAATTGGGTTGGTGCATCAGTGCATCAGTGCAGTATGACAGTTCATTTCAAAATTAATTCTTTGATAAATTTCATACTTCTATATCAGCAAAACAAGTACCCTGCTTTTAAAACAAATTCATATAACATAGGCTTACATATAAGAAAAATATTAAATTACTATGTAAAATACAATGTAATAGAAAAATATATGAGTTATTTACATATATACATACATAAATTATAAAAGCTGCACGCAATATTTTCATTTTATAATTTTTGAATATGTAATTACATATATGAATAGAAAAAACCCCATTGAAATATTGTAACTTTATGTCACATGTATGAGTACCAACAATTTTAATGAAACCACATAATTGATAATCTTTAAAGCATACGCTATGCACAATTGTGCATTTGTATGTTTTTGTTTTTATTTTTACAAAGATTTCAACTCAAATTCACCTATACATATGTATGTATGTATGTATGTATAGATGAATGTTACAAAATATTCATGATATAAGCATGCACATTGTAATAATTTTTCAATATTCATACATGCATATAGTAGAGAAGTATAGAGAAGTAAATGTGCTTAATTTGAGTGTAATTTAATATTTCCAATCAGTGCATTAATGTGCTACTTTGTATTCAATTATATTATTATTCTAATATTTCCTCATTACATTTTTTTATTATTTTTAATATTTATATATAATAAAATATGGAACATATTAAAATTAAATCTATAAAAATTTTAATAATAATAATGATAACATTATTCAGCTTAACTTGTTCAATTATTATTTAAAATCTACATAAATTCATACATAAAATTTAAAAATTCAAATTGTTATTTTAACACTGAAATCATTAAATTTAAATTTTTAACTTGTTATTATTATTCTTGTTGTTATAACAATAGTTTTGTAAAATTAAAAGAATTTATGAAAATATTTCTTTTTTTAGAATTTGGTGTTACCATAATATTTAGAATTTTAAACAATTATTTCGGCAAATCATAAATTTTTCATAAATTCAAATTGAATAAAATCAACAACCAAATATTTATTTGCAACGCAAATGCCGAAAGGTAACGAAGGGGAAGAAAATTAACAAAAGCGAACTAAGATTTGATTCTAAATTGACATTTGAATGAAAAACAAAAAAAACAAAAAAGGTGTTACTCAACTACATTTTATGCACTGGTCCTGGTTTTCGACAATTTCGACTCATTTTTCCGAAAAAAAAACTCTAACTGATGCTTTCCATCATACACAACTAAGCCCTTAATATTTCCTAATTCAATAAATAAAATTCCTTAAACAAAATTATAAGTGTTGCCGTTTATTTAATTACAAAAAGAAAATTTTTAACTTACGAAATTTTAGTTCCGTTTATAAAATAATCATAAATTTTGACTGATTTGAAACTTACCTGAAAATGAAAGAAGAAAATATATAAATAATTTATTAAAAATCATTTGAAATATAGAATTTAAGAATTACATAAAAATTATAAAATTGTAATAAAATTAAAAAGGATTTGGCCATAATAATCGAAAATATCTTAATGCAATTTCTTAACGAACCAACAGTTAAGCACTTTGACAGTCTATGTCAAATATGTTTGACGTATGTATACGAAATTTTCATTCAGAAAAATATGAAATTTAATTTAAAATTTTATAATTGATTTTTATTTTTGCAAAATTTCTCATTGAAGTTTCCGTGTTATTAGAAACAAATAGCTTAAAATTTTTAATCTTGAAAGAATGGAACATTTGGGGCGAAAATAGAAAAATAAAGATATGCACTCTGATAATAGCCATGGTCTGATAATAGCCAGGCAAAAGCGTCTTCCTGACACAGACAATGCTATACACATCATTCTCACAAATATTTGAGCAATTTAACAAGAAGGATGGTAACATTAGATTATCTTAATTTACCATGAAATTATTAAGATGTAAATTTATAATTTCATGTAAAATTAAATGAGATTTTTTATTTGTACATGTATGTATATATGTATGTACACAACAGTTTTTTCTTTCATTTAAATATGTTAGGGTATTTTATTCCCGCATATTTCCGTTAAAAAGTTATAATATTAATTTTTATGTTTAAAAATACATAATGCAGCAGAAAACTATGTTGCTTTGTAGAAAAAATTTCTTTCATGCATGCTCAACTACATAAAAATATTACAAATTCATTAAGAAAATACTCGTATTATCGTTTCGATGTGTTTTTTGATTCTTTTTTTTTTTTCAATTTTTCAAATCACCGTAAAAAAGTTATGCCGCAGTTCGAAATGCTTAAATACATTTAACATAAAATTTTCTTTTTGCTTTCATTCTTCAATCCTATATAAAAAAGAGTGTATGCACTGTATTAGTCGCGCATTATGAAAATTATGTTAACCAGGAACAAAAACAACAATAATAATATAAACGAAAACTTTCTTCTTTAAAAATGCAATAGAAAAAGAAACCGACATTAGAATAAAAGAGAAAGAGAGAGAAAAAACAAAATATGTGTTTATGTAAGTCAAAAAAAAGGAGGATAATGGAGGAAATTCTGGTACGAAATGAGGAAACTGAGAAAAACAATAATATGATTTTTATGTTTTAAGTCAGGCTTGAAATTAATTTCCAATGAAAAAACAAATTGTTGCTTTTTTTCTTTTCGTTCTTTGTTTTTGCTAAACAGTAAAGAAAACTTAAATATGTTTAGAAAATTGAATTATTTTTAAGTTTTGCATATTTTTTTTTTAATAAATTGTAAAAATATTAAAAAAATGTTATTGTAAAAGGAAGTATTAAATGTTGTTTGTATATAGGAAAAAGTGCTTGTGCGGAAAAGAAGAACAATAATTAATTACTGCATAAAGGAAACAATAAAACTGCTAATTCTATTTTCAGTTTCCAAGTTGGCACACATCAGAGAATTCAAAATATTTTAATAATTTTGTAATTGAGAAGCTACTCAGTTTCATGAATTTACCATAATACTTAATATTCAAATTTTAACTTAATTATTATTAATTTATTCTCTTTAATTATTTTTGGAAAAATTTCATGTAAATTTCATTACAAATATTAAAAAAAAAAAAATATTTTGAAATTAAAATTTTTTCTATTAATTCGAAAATTTCAATTTTTTCTACTTTGCTTTTAACATGTAATTAATTTATTAATATAAAATTATTTAATTATTAATATAAAATAATTATTAATTAGATATTTCTATAATAAAATAATAATTAAACATGTATAAAATATTTTATTATACAATAATTTATATGTGAAAATAAAATAAAATAATAAATAACTAAATTTCTTACTTATAGCGCAACAATATTATTAAATTAAAATTTAACAATTTTAATTTAATTGCATAAATATAAAATACAAATAAAATCCAAATTAAATAATAATTTATTACCTTTTTATACTCAAATATTTCAATTAATTTAGTAAAATAAAATGTAAATTAAAAAAACTCGGGTATTTTTCTTCGATTTGCTTCGCACTCTTCTCAAATAACTTCATACCAACAAACAACATTTAAAAACATACAACAACATCCAATACAACCATATGTAAAGGTATACGAAAACGTAATAAAAATCATGCATGATTATTAAGAAAAGTATGAAATTATGAAACACACCAAACAAATTAATTTTATTGAAATTTATGATTGAATTTTCAAAAAATAAAAAAATAAAAAAAAACGAAGAAAGAGAAAGAAATAAGCAATTTTGTGCCATTCATTAAAAATCTTATAATTAATTAATTATACGGAGGTGTTTAATTGTTTCTCCTATATATATAATATTTTTTGTTTAAGTGAAAATAAATACAAAAAGAAAAAAAAATGTTTGTTTATAACGAAAATAAGCAACCATACATTAAATTTAAATATTCTCGATTTGTACATTAATCCCCAGGGATTTATCATAATATAGTTTTAAAAGAAAGGCGTCCCATGCCATTTTGACAGCGTGAAAAGCGTTCTGAGGTAAAAAAAAAATATTATTATCAAAACGTTAATTAGGACTATCAAAGAGCCAAATATCACATTCCTCATTAGATAGAATGAACAATGTACTAGCATCCCTAGTAAGGATGCAGTTCCTACAGCTTAATTTCCAGTAATCCGATTATCGATAAACAAAATCGTTTATTGAAAACAAAAACAAAGATATCGAATATTTACCAAACTCCATACAAAAGCCGTAAAATACAAGCACTGAAGCGAAGAAATACGCTTATAATGCAGAAGAACCTACACTAATGTGCAACTCACCTAATGTTCTTCGATTTTTTGTTTCTATTTCATACATAGTTCGGGAAAGTATAGCTTGGGTGTTTTCTCTTAATTCTCTAAACACAAAATAAATAAAATTTACACTTTAATAAGTCTTCTTGGTTTCATAAATAAATGCATACAAGTTTATTATACACACAAACATTTATTTTTTATACATACTGAATTTTTTTAAAATAAATCTAAATAATTGAATTAATGGGGAGGAGGTTTGGTTCATATCATTATTTTTTATATTTTGTTTGTTTATTCAAAGTTTGTTTTTTCTTTGGTTTTTTCATAGTTTTTTTTTCTAAAAAAAATTAATTTATTTCCCCCTATATTAGAATACTAACTAATTGGAATATTTCTTTTAATTATTGTTTACATAAAAAAATAAAAAAAAAATTAAAAATAAATAAGAAATTTAAAAAATATTGAAAAAAATTAATTAAAATATTTTAATTTAAACGAGAATAGGTATAGTTGATCGTGTCAACATTGGGTTACCCGTATTCGAAAAAATTCAAGTAAGAGTTGCCATCTCAGTGACTCTTATTTAAGTAGTATGGTAGTTAACCGAGCTACTGCCTGAATCACATCCAATTTGAATAGGGTTCTGTCATTTATTATTATAAACTATAACCCAATTTTCGGTGATCTTAGCTGAATTACGTTTTATAATATCGCTTACACGGGTGAACTGCGGACGGTTGAAGGGTTTTGCAGGCATGGGTAAATGGACTGAGTGTTCGATGCTGATCAAAAATAATATACATATTAATACCTATACCTACGACAGCTATTATTGCCAGCGTTATAAGCAAAAAGACAAATTTATAATGCTTTTCGAACTTACGTTTGTATGGGTATAAAAATGGAAAAAATTAATTAATTTTTAAAAGCATTTCATTCATTAGAAAAATTCTACTTTTAGCAAAATAATAATTTTCCAATTCCAATTTCTAATAATTTATTGTTAAACTCAATTGAGTTTAAATGAACGTAAACAAAATATAAGGTTACGTGCTTAATTATGAATTTTACTTATCGAGAGATTCAGAGATTTTAATTTTAATTTTAAGATTATGCGATATGATAGTAGTCCAACTTGAGAGTCAGAACTGCTATATTTTATCAGTTCTATATATAATTTCTAATCAGAGTGTTCTGGCCAAATACATTATCGATAACTTATGGTCAGTATGCAAACAGGAGCCAATAGAGAAACAAATTAAAAAAAAAGGAAATACAGATGGCTCTGATACTTTCTACCAAATAGAGTGGAACCCTCAGGAATCAAGAAGTGTAGTGAGACCAAGAAACAGTGGGAAGAGAAGTGTGTTGAAAGAAATTGAAGAAGTAAGAAAAACATAAAGTATATAATCCAAATTTCAAGTATTACTATATGATCTGAGAGTGACTCTGTGGGAATAAGATTTAATGATTATATTATTTAATGTTTTATTGCGATTATCAATCTTAAAACCCTAATAAACATCAAATTCCCTATCATTCATAAAGAAAATTTTTAATTATTACGTAAACTTCCCCAAAAATTTTTATATCTTAAACTTCAATTGTTATTCCTATTTTTTTAATTTTATAGCTTTATTAATTCTTGTTTTTTTAGCTTCTCGATAACAATTAAAATTTAAGAACAAAAATTTTTTCAATAAATTTAATGACTAAATTTTGTTCAATAAAAATCAAAGCAACTTGGGTGGTTTAATTTTAAAATTTAAAAATATTTGCTTATTCAAAAAAAAAAACATACAGGCATACATATGTATGTAGGTTCACATCTAGAATTCATTCACACATGCGAAATCAAATTTTATATACCCATCAAGTATTCATCATCCAAATCCCAGAATTACGAATGTATTTACAGTTCAAAAACCTCATCATGACCAATTCTCTAAATTATAAAAAACAAGACGCTGAGAATTCGTCACGCTATAAATTTAAAAAATTTTTACAGTTAACTACAAAATTATTCTAACATTTAAATTTAAACGCTTTCTCCATTCTGTTTCTTTTTTTCTCTTTCTTTCTTAAGCAACGAACGTGTAGAATTGAAATCCTTCCTAAAATTTTAAATTTTCAATTTAGAAAAAAATGCTGAGGAATCAATAAAAAAATTTAAAAAAAATATTTTTTTAATTTAATTTTTTTTTTTTTTAAGAGAAAATTCAAATAATAATTAACCATTCTCTACTTATACTCATTTTATTTTTATTTTATTTTTTTCTTTAAATAAAATAATAAAACTATTTTTTCTCTTTTTATTTTTCAATTAAATGAAAAATTAAGAAGAAAAAAAACATCAAGAAAGAAAGAGAAAGAAATACAATTAGTTTTACTTTAAAAATAAAATTTTATTGCCAATTTATTAGGCTATTAAAAAAAAATAATTTTAAAATGCAAACATTATTTCAATTTATAAGTACGTACGAGTAATATGTAAAATAGCTTTAAGGTTTCCAACCGTTATTGAGTGTTACAAATCACAATATTAATTTTAGAGTCAAACACTCTTTTAACAATTTAAAAATTTGTACATTTTAATTATGGTTTCCTGAAAGTTTTATCATTTGACACTGTAACTGTTGGTGTTTTGATAATTACTGAAATAATACTGAAGTTTTCAAAAGTAATAGTCTTCCTATTTGCTCCGTCAACACAATCGGCAACAAAGAATTTATGTAAAACTAATATTTCAACTGGATTTCATATACCAGTAAGTTCTAATTTAAATAACACGCTGGCACAAAAGTACTAAGTAAAATCACAATTATATATGTAGTTTAAAAATTACAGATTATAACAGCTGTTGATTGGACTTTAAGATGATTTTTATATTGTATCTATAGTTGTATATGTTAGTATTTTTGACATTTTTGACAGATCAGTTTTTAACAGCTATTTCTTTAATTTTACTTTTAAGAAAATTTTTCTTTTTGACGTTAATTATCTTACAACTCCAAGGTGATTTAAAACATATGTATGTGCATAAAACGTTAGCATTTCTTACAGTACAAATGCAATTTTTCCAAAATCTTTCCAAATTCTAACCTAGCCGATCATGCCAGGAGGATGGGCCGCCCCGCAAACGATCTTTGTATGAGCTGCTGTGACGAGGAGGAAGAATAAACGGTGACCCACCTGCTATGCTCGTGCCCGGCGTTGGCAAACTCCAGGCGGAGGTTTCTTGGGTCCCAGTTTTTTGGGAGAGCTACGGACCCAGCGAATGTAAATAAATGTAAGGATCTTTGCCGGTTTCTGAGGAGCTCGAGCTGGTTCTAATGAGGGAGAGGGGAAGGTTCCGGTGGCATCACAATGGGCCTTGGTGGCCTAGGTTCACCCTTCGGGGAGCCGTGCAACCTAACCTAACCTAGCCGAAAATTGACACTGGAATTAGATGAAGACACTTATTTGTTTTGGAAGATAAAGATAACAGTTTGATAACTAATATTACAAACTTGCATAACAAATTTGCAGTTTTAAAAAAACCATCTCTTGTACAGTTTGTCATGTTACTTTAAATAATACACCTTTTTTCAAACAACTTTGGCAATCCCTTACACTCTTTTTTTAAAAAAACTTAAAAATATATTATAAAACTTTATTTGCAACAATTAGAATATGGAGAACGTGAAGAAAGAAATATTTTATGCAATTTTAAAATTTTTTTTCCTTATTTTTTAGTTTACACATTTAAGTCTCGTCGCCAACGAATTAAATTTGCATTTCAAGAAATTGAACATTTATAAAAAAAATAAAAATACAGAATAATAAAAAAAAAAGAACTTAATTTCAATTTAAAATAATTATTTAAAGTCTGACTTAAAAAGTACCATATTTTTCTCCGCACTTATGTACGTGTAAGCATATAGGCTAGGCTATATAGCCATATTGATAAGCATTTCAATTATATTAAATGACTATAAAGTTTAGATTAAATCGAAAAATATGAAACACATTGGATTCTAAATACAAAGATTTAAATGATAAATAATTATTTCTCAAATTGAACATGCTATATTTAAATGAAGATAAATGAGATTTGGTATGAGCTAATTATCAATTATTTAATGTTATTTGGTGTCTTTAACTAGAAAATTACATTCGTATATTATTTACTTTGCATAAGTACTTAAAATATATTGGAAAATTATACCATTAAAAATAAATATCTAGAATATAAATAAAAAGTCATGCAAATGAAGGCATAAGTACTTGTATACAAATTATAAGTCGACCGACGAGAACAAAGATAAAATTTTGTATGATCCATTTTGGAAATGTGGACATTGAAATTTTAATAAGATTATTTTTAGTTGGTATTTGTTAATTAATTGCATTTCACATGCAAACCAACAAGTTTTGTTTTCCGATTTACAGGTTTTAATCGAATAATGTTTTAAGGCAAATCGATAAATAAATAAAGTGCAACATGCGAAATTTCAATTAATTTTAAGAAATTCCACTATTTCTAGTAATTTTAAAGTTTGGCTCCGACATCAACCATAGCTCATGGATTTTGTTTGTTTGAAATGGGATTCAGTTTGTTCTATCAAACAAAATTAATGAATCATACAAAATTCATATCAAACTTTCAATAAATTTTAATCAAATCAAACAAAATGCATGAAAAAGTTTTATGGTGTCTGATTAGATTAAGTTTAACTACCCAAAATATTTTAAAGAATTTGTGTATTTTGAACGGACTACATAAAATGGGTAAATTTTATTTTAAAATTTTAGTCATTCTGAATTGGTTAAAGAATTTTTGTAGTAGTTCGATTACAAGCATTATAAAGTAGTTCAAATTTTTCTCAATTAATGATTTTTAAATACTTATATAACATAACCCTACAATGAATGTCAAAAATCGACAACAGGAACTTAATTTAGATAGTCAAAAAAGTATCGGATATTCAATAATATAGTCTATAGTAATAATAAGTTTCGTCTACACAGTTTCGCTAAACTAACTTCTTTCAGAAAATACACAACTTATAGATTTTTGAGCTGAAATGACGCTCAGAGTATGAAATGAAATGACTGATGTTCTGAGTTTCTGATTATACTTAACAGCAACTAAAAGTCTTTCAACTAATTTCTCTAAAACATGTATTAAAACCAAAAGTATTACAACTTTTTTAATAAATGAAAAGTCTTAATTAATTTTTATATTGAGGTTTGCTTTTTTTTTTCTGAAAAAATTAATAACTGTACACTCATATATCAAAATAACACTTATGAGCACGCATAATTCATAAATATTAGATTGCAATAAATCGTAAGTGAAATAAAAATAATTTTCAGCAACACTTGAAGTTTTCAACAAAAAAAAAAAATATAAAATGAAAAAAAAAACTATTAAATAAATATGATTAATTATGTGGGAAATAAATAAATTATGTGTGTATGATAGCAAAACCACACTTGAAAATCTTAACACACATATGAGTAGAAATTTTGAATTTTATGAACAGAATTTAATTTTTAGAGTGTGACATTTAGTTCACCTATTCGCTAATGTTTGAGTGTAAATAAGTATGTAGATAAATTTTTAAGTATTTTTTTTTAATTTTCTAATCAATCACACCACTTTTGAAAAATTTCATTCAATTTTATAGGAGTTCTAGTGTTTAATCAAGAAGTAAAATCTACCGAAACATGCATTGAAATTAAATATAGAATGTGTTTGAAATGTTTAATAAATTCACACAATTTATGTGCCATTTACAGTTCTATAGTCTACATACAGAATGAGTTCAAGTTCCGTCTGCATTTTTTCGTGTTTTAAGCGTGATAATAAGATAATTAGGATTAAAAAAAAATTATAATTGCAATATGTTTGAAATAAATAATTCATTTCATTATTTTGAGTTCATTTCCATCTTTTGAGTAATAGTGACGTATTCCAAATATAACAGAAAATGTGATAAAATGTCATATTTTTGGCATGTGTCAAATACATTTAAAATAACAGAGTAAGTTTTTGTTTATAATCCGTTGCCGCATTCATTTAGCCAGTTAGAATATGCTTTTATTATTGACTCAAATTATTGTCAACGAATACAGATTATTCATGAGAACAAGTCGTACAAAAATTTTAATACAAAAATCACAGAATAACATCAATTTGCTTTTAGGTTATCTTCTACTTAATTTTCTACTTAACACTATTTATATTTTGAATTGCAAAGTAATTTTCTTGGCAAAAAAATTATTAACGTTGGCGTTATATTATTTGCATATATTTTTATAACTGCATTTGATTATAGCATTACTTAAAACTTAACATTTTTTTTTCTTCATTTTATCATTGGTGTATCAACCTATTTTTCATTCATATTAATTATATTTCATTTGAAATTAATTAAATTAAAAAAATAATTTTTGTTTTTAAATACAAGACATTCATAAATTTATTACCATAATTTAACGTAATATAAAAAAAATTCACATCTAATGAAATACTTAATAATTACGGAAAAAAGAAAAAAATATTGCAAATATTAATGAACAATTTTTCTAATTAAGCTCTTAAGTAATTAGAAATAAGTTAAATTAATTTAATTAAAATAAAAAATAAAAATTTTTAATTAAATTCTCAATTAGATTTTCATGTATTTGAAAGGAAATTACAAAAAATTTAATTAACTATTTCATTATTATTTCCACTGGTCAAAATTAAATTTTAATAACATAGAATAATATAAGTTAATTGGATAAGTTATGAATTATTTAAATATAAATTATAAAATAATTAAGTAATCATTTTAATATTTAGTTAAAAAATATATTAAAATAATTATTATTTAAATAATTTAATGTTATTTACGAAACAACTGGAAAAGTTTTTGGAAAATTCTTTATATATAGTTATTCAAGGTTTGTATTGGCAGGAATATTGACATAATAAATACAAATGCAATTTCACATTTATGAGTACGCAACACGAATTACTCCCTCTATTGGTAATTATTATACTCCGAGAAAGTAATCGTGTTACTCTAAAATTAAGATACTAATTAACATAGACTTACGGTGACGTTTATGATAAGATTTCCCAATCTGATCATAACTTAAGTACAGGTCCAGATGGGAATCCAAATTCTGTACTAAAAAATTGTATATCCGGTATATCTGAACCTTTATTAATATTATTAATTTTTAATAGGTCTTTGAAAGAAGGTGTTTTTCTTGATCAGTGGAAATTTTCTAATATTTTTCCTATTTTTAAGAACGGTTCAAAATTAGATATTAGAAATTACAGACCTATAGCTACGTTATCCGCTATTCCAAAGATATTTGAGGCTCTAATCACTGATAAAATTTATTTTTTAGCCAAGGAAATTATTTCATCAAATCAACATGGTTTTGTTAAAGGTAGATCAACCAGTTCTAATTTATCAATTTTTTTGAACTCAGTCTACAATGCAGTGGAACGTGCTTTCCAGGTGGACGCTATTTTCACTGATATATCAAAGGCTTTTGATAAAGTAGATCATTTTAAACTTCTTTCTAAGCTGCAAGCACTAGGTTTTCATGGTACAACTTTGAAGTGGATACGTTCTTATCATTAGAGCGCAAAATTTCTGTT
Organism: Condylostylus longicornis; assembly: GCF_029603195.1. NCBI lineage: Eukaryota > Metazoa > Arthropoda > Insecta > Diptera > Dolichopodidae > Condylostylus > Condylostylus longicornis. Next base: position 8,724,619 of record NW_026577982.1, read on the forward strand.
AAAATCTCCAATTGTGAATCTTATTCATTTCTAGCTACCTCTGGCTTTCCTCAGGGAACGCATTTGGGTCCTTTGCTCTTTCTTTTATTCACAAATTATTGTGCTTGTCATATTGACTGTTCTATTTTATCATTCGCTGATGACACAAAATTGTTTTCTATTATTAGATCAGTAGAGGATTGTCATCGGCTCCAGTTAAATATTCATAAATTTTATAACTGGTGTTCTTCGAATGGTTTCATGTTAAATGTAGAAAAATGTAAGGTCATGAGATTCTATAGAACAAATAATTTCATTAATTTTAGCTATAGGGTGAATAATTTTATATTAGATAGTGTCGATGAAATAAAGGATTTGGGGATAATTCTTGATAACAGGCTTACTTTTAATCCTCATATCGACCATGTAATTTCAAAGGCGTTTTCTATGCTGGGCTTTATCAAGAGGCAGTCTGCACATTATTCTGATCCCTATACATTTAAAAGCTTATTTGTCTCGTTGGTCCGTCCTCACCTCGAATATGCTGCTCTTATTTGGATGCCATCGTATGAAAATCATATAAAGCGTATTGAATCTGTCCAGAAGAATATGGTTCGGTTTTGCTTGCGTAAATTTAATTGGGAGTTGAATACCACTGGATACATTGCCAAATGTAAACTCATTGATATTCAAACTCTTGAATGTAAACGTAATGTTGCTTCTGTAATGTTTTCTTATGTTGTTTTTTCTGCGAGAATAAATTGCCCCGATATTTTGAATTTACATAATATTTACGCCCCAGCACATGCTGTCAGAAATCGTCGTTTTCTATATCTTGATTCGCATTGAACTAATTATGGTTTTTGCGAGCCTATAGTTGCTTCTCAACGTTTATTTAACATTTGTTCTTCTGAAATTGATTTTGATTCTAATAGAGATAAAGTTAGAAGAGATGTCACCAAATTTTTCAATAGTACGAGTACTTAAGCTTTAATTTTATTATATACTATATACATATAATGAAATTTGTTTTATTTGTTTAATTTTTTCTTTACTTAATTTTAAGCTGATTTTGTATTTTTTATTCCAAAGTCTGTAAGGGTTATTTCCCAGTAGATTGAAATAAATATAAGTACCTACAGATTGAATACGAAATATAAGTACCTACACAGGAAAATTCCAAGATTATGAGCTTAAACTCCATTTGTAAATACTCTTATAATGAATATCTCATGTGAGTACTTTATTTAAGTATTTTTATAACAATTACTCTTATAATTTTCGAATCAAATACATTACAAAAAGAAATAATTTTTATATGGAATCCATAATACAGGTACTTACTAACAAGTACTTATATTTAAGTGTGAATTTAAATTGCATCTGTCCTGCTCTAATTATATTGAAAATGCATATGAAATTACTGCAATTTTTCTAATATATTGATTACATTAAATATTTTAAATTAACTGTACTCAAATTTCGGAATTTGAATTGAATTAATTTGAATATAACTTTGATTACTTTTACATCCGGTAATTAATTGTTGTTTAAACTAATGCTTGCAGCAATACGACAAAAAACGTTTTGGAATTTTCGTGAATCTTAAGTTACTAAATAGGATATACTATTTTCGGAATTCGTTACATACTCTTTACTACATTTATATTTTAACTTATTACAAAATTAATTCAAAAGCTGGGGTCTTGTTATTTTTTCTTAAAAAGACAAAAATAATTTAATTCTTCTGGATTTTACTTTTGACTCTACATTTTTATATTATTACTTTTTCTAATTTTAGTCTTTGCTATATTCCCTTTTGTTTTTACACTTTAACTTAATAAATATATACATAAGTACTTATGTTTTACAGGTATACAGACATTTTTACATACGTATACAAAGCCCAGAGTATTTTAGCGTAAATTTTTGTTTGTAATTTACTTATTTTGTCATTTTTTTTAAATTATATGCACTATGCATGAAATTTAAATCTTTTTAAGCTTTGAATAATAAGTAATATGAGCCTATACAGAAAAAAATTAGGTGTACGAATATTCGTAATCAGCTATATCTATATACATCCACATTATAAGTAAATGGTAAAATATTTGCATTTCTTATTTTCACACACACACACCTAGAGTCACGCATGCACCTTTTCTCAAAATTAAAATAAATATGCATAATAGAGTTTTATATTTGGCAATTCTTTTGAAAATTAAATTAAAGAATTGGTGATTATTTTAATAAGTTTAGTTGTAATTGTAACCGGGAAACTTATTTTAAACTCATATAAATTTCGAACAGATCACTTTTGGCAAACATTTTTAAGAAAAGTGATATTTCAATTTTCGAAAAGTTCACATTTCTAAGGCTTTAATCTCCAGTAACATACAAACAAAACGTAACTGCAATATTCTGGAAAGATAAGGTTCAAATCACCATTAAAAACTCTCTTTTAATAATTATAAACATGGAAGCATTCCCATTTTCGATTTAAAGAACTAGAAGTTCTTTAATTCTACAATGAAATTAAGTGTTAAAAATTTAAATATTATGGCAACAATTTAATAAATCCGTAGTCAAATATTCCATACATTACATATAAAAGGAACTACTAAGGAACTATTTATATTTTTGGGATGGAGCATTAATTTTTTTAATTCTTAATTTGGTTCTTATACCTCATAGTAATCAAAGTTAAGGTAGACCTGTTGTAGACTTAAAGCAAAACGACAAGAATGAATAAAACAATTGTCTTTGAATGGAATGGCACACCACTCTTCTAATAATAGCAATGAAATAATAAAAAATAAACTTTGTTACCATGTAAGTAACTCTAATAATGCATAAGAATGAAAAGAAATCGGTTGTTTTTTGTCATAAAGACATATATACACAATTTCCATATAACAAACTTATAGAATAACTTTGGTTGAGTTGAGCTATAGAAGACTGACTATTATTATTCCCTTTTTTTTGCTTAATTTTTATTCTTTACAGTACATTCTATTAAATAAATTTACTATTATAATTTTCCTTTTTTTATTTTGTTTAATTTTATAATAAACAGTTAAAATAAAAATTATACATATACCCGTGTATATCTGTAGTACACTCACAGTATACTTAATATAACAATATCCGTGTGCCGAGTTATGTAATTTAATAAGTAAAAGAATGCTATAAATATTGTATGTACGAGTATACATATGTTATATTTTATAGTCGAGTACATAAACATGAACGTCTGTCTGTGAGTACTCACATAGAAATTCGCGGTACAAATTAGCATATTAAGTGGAACTAAAAAACGTGCATAGCGAAGAAAAAAATCACACTCTATGTATACACACCATACTTTTTTAAAATTGAAATGAAAAATTATACCTCGATTTTTTGCTTGTTTTCTTACTTTATCTATTATTATTTCTATGTGTATACAATTTACAGTATGATTTTTTTAATATTTGAATGTGATTTTTTAGTACAATCGCTTAATTCTAATAAAAATTATAGTTTACTCAAAAACAAAAATTATCTAACACTATAAAATTAAAAATATGGTGAATTTTGAACATCGTGGTGAGAATATTTTTTATAAATAAAAGTAAAAAGTTTTTCTTAAAAATAATAACATTTAAATTAAGGTCATCCCAATAATAGAATTTGGTGAAAATTAATAAAGGTGTGGTGAATTTTTAATATTGTGGTGAGTATTCCTTTGATGCAAAAAAGAGTAAAACTCATAAAATTAAAAAGTTTTTTCTCAAAAATAATTTCAAATTGATGTGGTGAAAATGGTGAATTTCTTTTAATAAAAAATCGATTTTTGGCATTTAGAGTTTCGTAGTTTTCGATCAACTAGTATTATTCTCAGTTTGTTTCGAAGTTACCTATAAGAATTTCAAATACCCCTGTTACACATGAAATCGCAATTTTTGAGGTAAGTAAGCTAAGTAAAAGAAATAGAAAGAAAATATTAAATATTAAAAATCCAAGATTTTTTTTACAGAAAGAAAAAAATGATTTGCGAAAAAAAAATTAAAATATACACAAAAAAAAGCAGCAAAGTAAATAATAATAATCCGGACAAAGTTATGGATGGCCGCAATCACACAAGTAAACACATACCAATGGTACAAACTTATAAAATTCTACACACGTCCGGTTTTACACACAAACACATATATTATAATCATCTTATATATACAATTATAAAATTAAAAAAAAATTTCTTCCATTTCTTGCAAAGAATATTAAAAAACAAACACAACCAAAACACCAACGTTAAATGAATTATTAAGCGGATTTACTAATTGGATAGCGCCCAAAAATTTGTATTTTCACTACGTTTGAAATTTTTTTACTTATTTATTTCATTTTTGTTTTTTAAATAATTTTTATTTTAAAAGTATGTAAGAAAGTTATTAAATTCGAAAAAAAAATTAAAATTGAGGATAAATATTCGTGTATGTAAGTACACAGAGAAAGAAAAAAAAGAGAGTTCAAAGGTTTAGGTTAAGGTTAAAAAATTAAGAGGTTTTCTTATTGTCTTGAATAGAAAAACTAAAAAAAGTGACTTTTTCTTCATTCCGCCACCCCAAAATTAGTTAAACATCACCATTTGAATTTAAATAGAAAAATAGTAGGAATAAAAAGAATAAGAATGCGCATAATGTGCAGTGATTTGTGCAAAAAAAGCAAGTGAGTATACTTATAGCGAATAAAAAATAATTGCGTATAGTCTAAATTGCAATTTAAAGCAGTACGTGCATCACAATTGAAAGACTTCACTTAAATTTTTCATAAATCATGCAGTTACGCTATAAGGGGAAGCCCATTTTCCTGTTTCGACAATTTCTTACAACTTTTGAAGGAAAATTGCTTGGTACACTTTTTATTAATCGAAAACTTACTTTGTAAGTTCTGATTAACGCAGGAAAAGTCAAACTTCCTCAGTTGCACTTTTTAAAAATGAGTTATGGCAGAAGAGAGGGAGGTACAACATTCCAAGACCCGCAATTCGTCAAATTTTAACAGCCCTGTAGCAAGTTTTTCACTCTAACATCCCACTAATCAAATTAAATATAACTCAAAATCATATTCAGTACACAAATTTTCACAACTCCAACACACAAACCGTCCAACTGCCCAAACCCACCATACCGTACCTCCAACTACACATACCCTAATAAAATTTACAAATAAGCAAGTACATTACAAATGTTTCAACTGCAATATAATAATTTTCAAATTAAAAGAAAAATATTTTAAAATATTTGCACAAAGGTTATTTTTTAATAGGGTTATAGCTCACAAAATAGCTAGAGAATAAACAACAAATATATTTATAAGAACAAAAATCTGAACAAGTAAAGCGTTTTTAATTTACTTGTAAGTTGTCATATACATACATACATATATTGTCTTACTTACATACATACTTGTTTCTGCATATTTTAAAATATTTTTGTTTATTATTAGAGCCAGAGGTGAAAAAAAATGTCAAATATCACATTTGTTTTTAAATCTTTTATGAGTACAATCTGATCGGTATATCCAATTACAAAAAATTATTAAAATACTTTAAGTGCATGCTAAAACAAAAGTGACATACAAAATTGAAACACAATATAAGTAAAGTGTGTAAGAATGTTTTTTAATGAGATCAAAATTTTATAATTGAAAAATTTTGAAATTTCTGCACTTTACTTTGTTTGTAACTTTATTCAATTAAAAGTGTAAATAAATGAAGGAGTTAAGTGACATTTTTGTCAAAAATCGAATTTTCATTTGTTTTATTAAAGCGGTACATACGTACGTAAAACAAAATCTACTTTTTTCAATATTTGACTATTAATAGAATTAAAAAGCAATGTCCTCAAATATAAAAGCCAATCGTGCCTCGTGCCGTCTGGCATCGGCATGGAGTAAAGGAAAGGAGTAATTACTCTTAACTATTTACCGTTACTTCTCCTCGTCATAGCATACACCTATTTCCATCAAATTTCACATTTTTAATAGAAATTCAATTTTTCGCATTTTTAATAGAAAAATTATTGAAGTTCTGTTTAACTCCGTGAACTCCCCAACCGAATAATTGATTTTTCTCTATAATATAATTAGGTACAACTCTATAAACAACTCAAAGTGTTTGCTTCATTTTAAAGTAATAAACATCCAATTTTTCAGAATATTTATTTAAAACTAAACATAAAATTTTATTTTATTTTCTTTAAAATTAATTAATTTTCTGTTTTTTTTTAATTATCGATAAAATTTCTGCAGTTATTGAAATTATTACAATAATTATTATTAAATAATTACGAAATAATTATACAAAAAATGCTTAGCATAAAAATTATCGCATATTAGAAAGTCATGTGTTCCATATTTATGTTTTCACCTTAAAAAAATAAATAATATGCGGAAACAATAAAATTAATTAAAAATTTTCTATTTTTTTTTCAAAATTAAAAATGTTTTTAAATTATTTTCGTTTAAGTGCAGGTATATACAAAGTAATTTCATACAAAATTAAAAAAAAAAATTCGTGTATCACTGAACTGAAAAATTAAATAATTTTTTTTTTTCACTTTTAAAAATTTTTAATTAAAAAATTATTATTTTTCACTTTATTTTTAGTAGCAACAAAGTTCCTGTCGCAGAATAGAACAATATGGTGACGTATCCAAAAAAAATTTACAACACGAGTATCACTTTTTGATTGTGACATTTCGATATTGAGGAGTGAATACTGCTTTTTACTTTCAAATTTTGACATTAAAGTAAACTGAAGAATTCGCAACGCTTCATTTTGTAGTAATTCTTTCAGAAATTAAGAAACCCGAGAATATGTTTTCCGTAATTCTCTGTAAATTCAATACCTTATCCGTTACCACACCCGAATAAAGTAACAAAAGAGCGCGATCACGTTACTGAATCAACTTAAAACACTTTTTATTACTACAAAAATTTAGTCTTTCAATTAAATTTTCGAATATCAAAGTCTCGTGTTTTTCAAATTATGAGTGAAAATATTAAAATCCACTCACCACATATGTATTTATTAATTTTTTCTATAGTCTATTATTATACCGTAAACTTAATTGCAAATAATAATTAAATTATTAAGAATTTTTATTCAAATAAATGAGAAATTCATCAACAGCTTTAAATAGAAAAGAAAAAAATTAAAGAACAATTAAATTTTATAAACCAAAACTTAAGTTAGAGTACTTTTGTACATAATTATATATATATAGGTACAGACATTATTATATACACGTATTGTACATTAGAGCTACTTTGTGATAATTTTGTGAATAACAAAAAACTTATCAATTTAAATTTAGAAAATATTTTAAGATTTTTATATGAATATAAGTATGTATGTATACAATATTCTTAATGAGCAATTAAACAAAAAAAAATAATTATTTAAGCATGTTCTACATTAAATTAATTATTATTTAAAAAAATAATAATTAAAAACAAAAAAAAATTTTTTTTAATTAAAAATAATCATTTCTTTTTTTTTCACTAAATAATTAGTGAAAAAAAATTAATTTCTTCAATACACACACACATACATTTATACAAACTGTAGATTAGTCAACAATGTTATTTGAAGCAACATGAATTATCTTTACGTAATAATAATGACAGATTGTTTATATATATACATAAACGTTTACTTATAGATAACGTAATTTTATGTTAGGCATGACAAATTTTTATAACAAATTTATAAAACAAAATCACAGATGATCGACCATATGGTTTTCTAAGAGAATAGAGAGTGTTATCAAAAATTAATGCAAAATATTTAGTATTCGATTTGTTGAATTACAAAGTTTACTAAAATTATGTCTTAAGATATCAATTAAAAATTAGTTCAGACCAATTTTGTAATTTCAAACAGTATTTTGAGTATATTACAATTTAATAAACAGATTGATTTTTGAGTCAACTCCAATGTGACTTTTAAGAAGGTACAATGTGACGTACAATGTGAAGGTACAATGTGACGTATGTTTAAATTTTCGTTACTCAAACTTTCGTTAATCAACCTAGATAAGTACCAAATTTTTATTCTTGATTGATTATACATATGTATGGTAGCAGAGAAAAATATTCACAGACTATAACACTGAGAATATATTTTTGAAATTTACAAAATTCAACAAGTCTGACATTTACTCTTGCTCCTGTCATTTAACTACATACATATGTACATATACGTATGGTTCTCTCACTTTTATGAAAGTCATGCAAATTTTTCTAAAAATCATTTGTGTATTTTTTTGTGTTTATGCAAAGGAGAAAATTAATACAAAATTGTTATAAAAATATTTATTTTTGCATTAACTAAAATTAATATTTTTAAAATTTTTTATTACAAATCAAATATATTTCCACAGTAATTAACTGTATATTTAAACATATTAATATAAATTATATAACATGTTCAAATAATCGAAAACGTTAACCTTACAAGCATTGTTTATTGCATGTATAAGTATAATAATAATTATAATTTCTATTATATTTGTGGGAATTCCTATAAATATTAAAATTTTAGAATTGCAAGTTACACACAATTAATAATTACAGTTTTTGTTAAATAACGGTATTTAAATTATCTATTTTCTCTCTATATCTGCATGTATACACATTGTCATTATAATTAAATCACTATTGATCTCAAATGCTAAAAGTAATAATTATTATACTATATAACAATTTAATGAAAATGATATCTAATATTAATTTCGTCTGATTTAATCGATGTAATTTTAGACATGTATGTACAATGTATATTTTAAATAATGTTAGCATTCTTATGTATAATAATAATTATTGATAAAAATGTTAACACGTTTAATAGAAAATTTTCATGAAAAAAATAGTTATTTTTTTTTCCAGACAAGATAAAAATAATTACATGAGCAAAATAAATGTTCGTCTGTAATTAAATATCTTCTTTCTAGATATTGTGAAAAAAAATATTCTATAAAAATGATCATTTTACAAATTTATACTGTAATTGTACACTTTCATTCAAATTAAGTACGAAGATATTAATATAACCGTCTGTATCAGCTTAGACATAATTTCTATTATATTTCAAACACATTATTATATAAAACTTTTATACACACACGTATGCATTATTTTCATATATGTAAATACATTTTTATATTGCAGTTATTAATATTGCAAATTAAATTGTGTAAAAACCTACATGTTCCAGAAATCTCACTTTTCAGTAAGTAAATGGTAAAAAGAGACATTTGCAGTTTTAGAAATATTCCAGGAGGATCAGACAAACCACCTTAACGTTATAATTAAAACTTGAAAAACTACCTAATTCGTTTGTCGCATACGACTCTGATAATTCTTCAAAATACTTTTGGTGCCATAAACCCGATCTCATGGATCAAAGCACAAAAGTAACTAGTTATTCAATGAACACAATGAATTTAAAATCTATATTTTTTAATAATGGACGATTTACAGAAAAAACTGATAGAATACTAAAAGTAGAAGTTAGCATGTTAAACTATTCGGCCATCACTGAACGTTCAAATTTTTTTCAAATTTTCATTTCAAATCAAATTAAGATAAAAATAATTCAAAATGACAAATCAATAACCTTAAATTAACTATTCTCAAATTTTCATTCAGAAAATTTTATATTTTACACTAAGTTAAGTAGACAGGAGCTTTTTCAATGCATTATACGGATGCGAATAAGTACTATTGTGAATTAGTAATAAAAATCGTGATATTTAAAAGCGATGACAATTTACAAAAGACTCCATATCTCAACAATTTTGAAATTGGAGCAAATTTCTGTATTTCATGTGTCAATCACAAATATATATACAATTTATGGAGATCTAATAATATGGAGATCACAATAAATGCAGTGAATTGTAATTAAATAAATAATAAATTATACGTGGTTGGTGTAGAAATATCATATTATGTGCGCACGCTTACAAATTTTCATCATTCCACCACAAGTTCTGTTTAAATACTGTGATTTATACTTGATTCACCTAAATAAAAGAGGCATACATACATATTTAATTTTAATTTATTTTTTATATTTTTATTCAAGTATATATTTTTATTACTATTAAATAAATGAAAAATATCTTGTGGTATTTATAAATTACAAGTCTATTATATTTCATTATTGCTATTGCAATTTATATTAATTACAATAATTAATAATAAAAATTGAATTTCTACAAATTGCATATTGTATTGCTTTATACTTAACTTGTATATAAAGAAGAAGCACAAAAATTTTTGTGTTATTCTTCAAATATGAAATATCTTGGTAGCTAAATACTAATATCTTACAGGTTTCTTTAACATTTTGGTTTTAAAGCAATTTTTCTAATACATATGTATATTAGTGAACTTATATGATAAACAAGACATAATAATATGAAAGTGTGAATTTCAAATAAATTTAAAAAAGAAAATGACAATATACCACAATAAAATAATTATGAAATGTAATGAAAGCAAAGTATATAAGATTAAGTGTGGTGGAATTTTGTAAATGTTGGTCTTTTTAACTTATTTTTTTTTATAAATTTGCAAAACAGACGGCTGGCGCAAATACTGAAACGAAATTACAGAAAAATTAAAAAGAATTTCTCCACGAACTGAGTTAGAATAAGGCTTTCCATGGGCTGGCGTTCTGCAATATAAACTATAGGAACTTGAATAAGTTATCGAAAGCTCTTCACACTGCATTGTTGGATACTAAAAATAGTAGACATTAATGAAAAATTTAATTTCTTAATTAATTTAACAATAATAAAACATAACAGTTTTAAAAACAATGTTTGAAAGCAATAAGAATTTTTGAAATTTTTTTATATTTAAATTAAAATTTTTTTTTCTTTTTAGATAAATCACAGTAAAAATTGAAAATTTCGAAATTTGGAAAGTCGATATATGCGCTTATCATCTTGAGCCCAACCATAAGTACGCCAGTACTCTAAAAAGAGTATATTTTTCGCGACACTAACTTTTAATTAGTGCACCAGATTTCAAATACATTTTCTACTTAGGCACGTTATTGACAAACTTCAAATACCTGTTACTGATACTCAAATGTTTTTGATAACCATCGACAGAAACTGGGATTATTTCAAATTATTTAATGTTAAGAATGTGAATATTGTATTGTATATAAGGAATACCACATAGTAAGTATTTTAGTTAAGTAATTTAAAATTTCAATTGATAGTGCATAAAGCATTTCTCTTCTAGTTTAGCCAGAAAATACACAACATTTTCCAAAATGAGGAAATAACTTCAAACTATATTTACTTTAAATATACAATTTTATAATGTGAATTACGAAACCCTTTTCTTATAAAAACAAAAATTTTTAATTTTAAATGTGTCGTAAAGTTTTTTAAGGTAGAATTATTTATAAAATTTTTCAAAACCATATTTGCAATTCTATATATCATCTTTAACATTCTATAACAATATCAATTAATTTTGAAAAATTATTCTTAATTATATCATAAGTAAGTATAATAAAATATTCAAATTAATTGCAAACAAGGCAATAATTGTAATTTTTATTATTTCAAATTTCTAATTAAAATCTAATTTATTAATTCTCATGCATCACATATAAATGTGAGGTTAGGTCTCATTTCCATACTTACTATTCGTAAATTATTCCTATATTTTCAAATTATAAGAATAAAAGCAGAAAAAATTTCACAAATTGTTATCTTCATACTTTCACAAGTATTTAAAAAAAAAAACAAATATCGCGCCCACCTTTTTTACACAAAATATACAACAGATTAACTTAAGTAGGTACATAAATATTTTATATTTAAAATTAAAGAAGAAAATATCATAAATTTATCAAATCATTTTAAAATCTGTTTAACGTCTGTCATGATGGCAGCTATCATGTCAAAAAGAAAAAAAAAATTAAAAATCAAATATAAACAAAAAAAATTTTCTTGAAGTTTTTAAAAAATTCTACATTTTTTAGTTACTTAATAAATTAAAAATGTATATATATATATTTATATATAATATGTATACTTTTGCCTACACACACACACGTACGTCGTACTAATTCATTTATTTCATGCGAATCCTCCTCATTTACAAAAATTTGACTTTTGTACATTTTAATTGTACCAATATTTCTTTATTTTTGTTTTTTTTTTTTGAAAATTATCTTAATGTTTAAATAAATGTGTACGTAGGTAAATTTAGGATTTAATTTACGTAAAATTTAATGAAAATATTTACAAGGTAAATCACTGAAATTCAACTGCACAAGCGTGTTCTTTACAGCATTATAACTATAGACATTGAATTCCGGTAGATGGCTTAAAATTTTTATACAGAAACAAAACGCCAAGTCTTCAATATTTAAATTTTTATAAGTATTTGTCTTTTACTCCTATATAACAGAGTTTTCATACCCTCCAAAATAATGCAAAATTTGGAAAGTAGCCAATTAGAACATTAAGTTTAACTTATAAGCCTAAGATATTTGCAAGTATTAGTCATACGCATCCAGCTGCATGCAAATTTAGAACAAAATTGTTGTAAGATAATTTTACAATACCTTCCCTTTTTTTTAGTTATTAATTGCGTTATTAATCAATTATAAATTGCAATGGTAATTAAAGACAACTTTTTCTCTTTTTAATACCATCTTTGACACCAAACACAATTTACAAAAATTGTCAACAACATCAGAAATTTTCATGTATGTAAGAAAAGGAAAGGCTAATTCAAACACGTATTTTAACAACATACAAAAGTACATAATTTTCTGACACAATGTAATTTTTGTGGATGTTAATTTTAGTACATAGTTATATTTGTTATTCTCTTGTTTACAGGTACACATAAAACACTAAATATTAGCGTTATCTTTCTCTCTGTCTCTCTCTCTCTCTTTCTTATTGTCAAATAAACTGAGTACGTAAATTTATTATTTCTTAATTCATTCGTTTTTTATTGCTGTCAAAGAATAAATAAAGGGGGATTTATATATGTAACAATAATGAAAAAAAAAAATTAAAAATCTAGAAAGTAAAATTTTAATTCCAACAATATCTGAGACACTTAATGCGCTCTCTAACTACATATAAGCTACACAAATACAATACTTTAAGAAATTAGCAAAAATTTTTCAAAATATGTACATGAAGAATTCTTTCCTAAATGAAATAATTTTTGTTTTTTTTTTACATTTAAATTTTTAATTTGTTGTACTCTTTGTTTTTATTAAAATAAACTAACAACATATTCATGTGATGTTAAAATTGTCAGAAATTCCCAAATTGGATGATGTTTTATATTATATTCAAACAATTTTCATGAATGTAAAAGAAAAGATTAAAATAAAATATTTAAGAGTAGTAAAAGGTCATGTAAAGGGGCTTATCAAGATTTGATGAGGAAGACTCTATTCTGCATACAACACTTCTAACAGGAATCCAGCGCTAAATTTTTTAAAATTGAAGATTTAATAGAATTGGAACCAAATTTAACAGTCTCGCCAAAATTAATTTTAAGTTAAACCTGCTTTTCCCAAGTAATCTTTGATGAATCTTAAAACCCATTCAAATATTGATTTTCATGTCAAGAATTTTTCAGACTTAACAGGGTAAAGCGCACTGAGCGACACCTATGAATTAAAAATCATAATAATTTACGGACTTATTGCTTTATACTAAGCAGTATTTTTCTTTTAAATTACAGGGCTAAAATATTTTAAAAAATTTCTTAAATAACTTTAAAATTTCAAATCAAATTCAGAAACTAAATTGAATTTAAACCTCACAGAATTATGAAAATCACAAAAAAAACTAACAAATACTTAACAAAAATGTTGCAAATTTTTAATTTTTCTCTTTATTTTTTAATTTATTTTCCTTCGTTTTTTTCTCATTTTTTTTTTTTTGAAGCAATAAAACAAATAAATTAAAATAAAATAAGATTAAATAATAAATGCAACAACTAATACAACAAAAGAGACATATTATTTTTATCACATAAAAATAATCCCATAGTAAGTATAACAAGTTGAACATAATTAAGAATGACACATTGTTTAGCATTTAGGAGGACATATTAAGAAATTATTTTATTGGATCTGGAAGAATATTCAACAAGCTCTGATGATCAACAATATAAGAAGATAAACAGCATATAACAGCAACAAGATCTTTTATATTTTAATAACAAACAACATTGAACAATCAGGCGAATTTGAAATCCAAAAACGAAAAAAAAAGAGATACAAATAATAACATAAAAACGACAACAACATCACGGTAAAAATTATTTAACAACAATAATACTTAATAATAAAACATGTTGCCTGTCGCATTGTAAGTAAGTTTGTATATATATTGGACTCAATTTTACTTTTGTGCCTTTGCTTTTTAGTTTTTAAAGTCATATGTGAGGATCTTATACGTTGTATATCTTTTTTACTTTTATTAATTTGGAATAAAATAATCTTGGGTTGTCAACCGTTTTGAATAGTATTTTGGGTGTCATATTAATACTATAGAAGCTTCCAGAGATTTTTCGTCATCCTAATTGCATTGTTGGTTAATAACAAGTATTGACAATAAAATTCAATTATTGACAATAAAATTTGATAATAACTTCATTTTAATGCTAGGCACAAAAACATCTACTGACTTTTTTCAATGTTGTTAATGAGTGAATTTTGACAGATAAAAAGTAAGTAATTATTTTCGCAATATAACGACGAATTAGCGACATTCAGTACGCTGGAATGTTTTAATGTATTGCAATGCTAAATGCATTATTTTTATCTAAAGGCCAAACTTTTAAATTATAAATACTCATGGCATTTGTTAAATTGACAAGGTTCTAAACATTTAAATAATACCGAAATGTGAAATGACAAACAAGTGATAAAAAAAAGTCACCCTCAATTAAACATTTTAAGTCAAAAGCATAACAAATAAAGCAAATGGAAAGTTTAAAGCACTTTGTCCATCACAAATATTCAATTAGAATAACACTTAAGTAATTTATGGTAAAAAACATCTGATAAACCTTTCGCCACCTTTCCTATTTCGTTTTCGGGTGAAGATTGAATGCAAATCGAAATATTGGAAATGGAAATCAAAATATTTACTCAAATTTGAACTACATCGGGAACATTATGAGTTAATTTTGTATTTCATTCCTGAAATTTTCAATTATTCTGAAATTTAAATCTGATTTTCTTTACTGCAACTGTTACAAAAATTGTAACAGTTGCATATAGTAATAGTACATCTCTGGTACTATTACAAAAATTGTTGTTCATAGCTTCTACAATTTCTTATAATTCATTTAAAATTTTGATTAACTTCACACTATAAGTAATAAATAACATTTGGTAACACTGAAACAAAATAAAATATAAATTATTGTATAGGAAAAGAAGGGTATCTTAATTTTTTTTTGCTTTTTTTTTTTTTCATTTAATAATGAAGAAATTGGAAAAATTGTAAATGACACAATTTAGCGAAAGAGTAAAGAAAAAAAAAATGCAAAAAGTGCCTCAATATAAGTTAGTATGCACATAATACAAGAGATACGACATAAGAATAAACTAAGAGAAAAAGAAAAGAAAAGAAACAAGTGAATGGCACTTTAAAAAATCCAGATTTACTATATAGTTATAAAGATTTATTCCTTCAGGATGCCATTCATATTTTGCAACGGTTCAACGATTATAAATTCTCATCATAATAAAGTTTTGTTGTATATGTTTTTTATATATACGTTGTATGTATGTATAGAAATACTTACATGCAAGTGAATGCATGTGCGCAAATATGAATTCACATATGCACATACCCTGATAAATGCCAAGAGTAAAACATAACGAATTAAAATACAAAATATTGGAATTTTTGTTGAAAAAAAAAAAAAAAAAAAATTTTAACAAGAGAAATTAATTTGGAAAGCATTTTTTTTTTATTTATTAAAAAATTAAAAAATAAAAATTGATTAATAAAATAATTTGTGAAATTTTCTTTTTTCTTTTTCTTATTTTATTTGTCAAAAGTATTTAAAAAAAAATTATTATTTTTAATTTAGAAATATTTGAGGTGAACGGTCTTTCAATTATTTTTGTTAAAATTTTTTTAAATAAAACTTTAATTTAAAAATGGAATTTGGATTTTTGATGTTAATTAGAAAGAATGGAACAAAAAATTACAGCAGAATTTAAATTTTAAATTTCAACACACTCCTTGACTTTAAAATTACCGCAATAACAAAATTAAGCTCATGACTTGCTATTGCTGAATTGTGTATCAGGGACTGTTGCAGTATTGACAAAAACTTATCAGAAAGTGTTTTGTTCAAATACCACTTTTACAATACCGTAAAAGATTATTACCGTAAAAGATAATTTTATAGTACCGTAAAAGATAGTTCCCAAAAATTTTAATTTGCGTCAAAAACATTAATTTCAAATCAGGCAGTTTCAATAATCACGGAGTCGGTCAGCATTTAATCCTGAATTCATTTGTAATTTTCAAATACAAAAAAATTAATGCAATTTAAGACTCAGCGCCTAAAAGTAAAACGTTAACTTGACAAAATATCACACTAGAGCTGAAAATAGCAAATAAAACTTGAGTGTATGAATATTCTCAAACCAAAGGCGGTATACAAACGCTTTAAATTCTTTTACAGTCATATTGTTGACAAGTGTCTTATCATTTGTGTGGTAAAGTTAAACAGTTAATGCATTAAAATATAGGTAAACGAATCTTCCTTCTTACAATTATTATTTAAATAAACACCATCAAAAAAGCGGTAAAATATATTATGGAAAAAAAAAATTGTAAGCACATTTACACATCACGTACCGTCTTTTAAGAAAATCTTAATAATTGGTGATTAAAATATTTTTATTTAAAAAATAATTTAAACGAATCGTTGCTTCTTAATACCCGCTTATAGCATAAAAAGAAATTTTCAAAAAAAGGAAAACTAAAATTCTGCTGCTTTTTTTCCTTAAAATTCAAGTTTTCGCGATTGAGGAAAAAGATTAATGAATATCAGGTACTAAATAATAATAATAATAATAAAGAAACGAAAAATTCACTAATAATACATCGAATAATGCGGTCCAATTAAAAATTATTATGAATTTTAACTCATAATAACGCGAAATCATTTTTTTTTTGAATTGCAAACCGGTATATCCTTCAAAAAAAAAATATCCTTTCAATTTATTTTTATAATTTGTTGCATTTTCTTGTTTTATTGTACATTTGACTACCTTAGTTTTGCGAATTGGTAAATAATGTGAAATTCTTTAAGTAGGCTGAAAAAATCTTACAATTTAATAAAATAAGTAATTGTTTTTCTTTTATATTTTTGTTACTTTTTTATTCTGCACAAAAAAAAACATTAAACTTGATTTTCTCACTATTATAAATAACTGGTATATAGCAAAGAGAGGAATAACTTTCAAAATCCAACACTAAAAATGCCAGAGGAAAAAAATAAAAACGAAAAACTAAAAAATTCCGAAATCAAAAATTTTTCATTTTTTATTCTTTATCGCATCTTTTCAAATTTAAAGATTTAATCCGATGTAAAGAGTGTTGCCATATTTCTTGTTTTTTCCTAATATACGGAAGTAAAATCTGGTAATTTTTTTTTAATTATAACAATCATTTCCATCTATGGAGTCCGAGCTCTGACTGACATGCAATTTTTAGTTTATATATATTTAGTTTATATATATAAAATCAGAGCGCACATGTAAGCAAATGCGTTAACTAGAAAAGTCAATGCTTGAATTTAGTCCCCATACACTCAACTGTGAAACAATTTATGAACAGATAAGATCGTAAGATAACTTCAATTCAAAATATGTCTTAAGAAAACATATCAAATTTATTCCAATATTTATTTTACATTGCTACTAACTTAGTTTTTTAGCAAAGAGTATTAAAAACACTTAAAGATATATGTACAAAATGGTAAATACCCGGAGTACAAAGAGTACTTCGACCGGAGACTAAGAATTAGAATTCTATCACAGGACATGTTTACATGTTTCGTTACAACGAAGTTTCCGTTTATTTCTGTTTTATGATTTTCCTTCAATTTCAATAAAATTACAAATTTATTATAAAAATTCAATTTCCCTTCATACTACACGGAAATAACTGAAAAATCACTTCAAATAAATTGCACTTATTAGACATATTTTTACATTTTTACATACTTTCGATTGAAATATTATTAAAATTCAATTAGAAAGTTGTCAAGAAATTAAAAATAAAATACGTTTAACAAATTATTTAACATATTTCGTTTTCAAATTAATTCATTTGAACATTTTCAGTTGAAATCTCTTAATTTATACTTGAAAACTTTATAATGAAAAGATTTTTATTTTTTTAATGAAGAATATGTTTGCAGTTACTACACATGCTCTTCAAACTTTAAGTTGAAAATATATGTATTTAAAAATTATTATTACTTTTATAAGTTATAAATTGGAAAATCGTGAATTTTCAATTATTTTGTTCTCTATATTTTCGTATTTCTATAGAATAATATTTTCCATATAAATTTCTGATTAACTATGTTATAAGAGTGTGTATATACTCCTATACAATAATGTGGATTTTATGTTAAATGAATAAATGTGAATGTTTATTTAAAATTTAAATTTAACATTTTAATTTTCAATTTAACAACAAAAAAATTATTTTTTTCTGTTATTTTATTTTTCAATTTGCAAATCATGAGCGCATCTTAATTTAATTTGTAACAGCATACAACAAAACAAAAAGCAGGAAAAAACAAAACTATCAAATCAACATGAATAACAAATTATAAATGTACAATCAACAAAATAATAAGTAACAAGTACCAATGATAAAAATAACTTAAAATATTCAAGTGAATATATTCGTGATTTTGAAATCTTGAATAATACTTAAAACTTAGCTATAAGAAACTATAAGAACACACTCAAGTTGTAAAGACGAGAACAATTAGTTTGGGTTGGAAACTGATTTAATTTTTTTTTATCCTACATTGTATTAATCGGAATAATACCTTGACTAGAATTGATGTTAGTTTTCGGGACTGTAGTGTTACTCAAAAATCAAATCAAAATTTTGAATTTTATTCATACGTTCTTATGATATAAATCCCATTATTCAGGTATTTTAAACTGATTTAGGCTGAAATATGAAATTTATGAACGTTTCAGCAAAGTAAAATGTTATATTGTTCAATGTTAATATTTAAAAGACGAAAAAACCAAATTAAATCCTAAGTTTTAATTAAAATTTTGGATGTTCGTCCTTGACTAAAACGCCCTACTTATCCTAATATAAGTTGAACGATTAGATTTTTAAAAAACCTGAAATTTCCAAACAAAAATATGCCATACCAAAATACTTTTTAAAAATTTTAAATATTGAAATGTACCTACAGGTTGGCACCTACCTACTCTCAATCAAAAAAATTTTTTAATCAAACAATCACAAACCAAGTTTCCATCCCTATAAATTATTTTTCTTAAACACTAATTTTATTTCATTATACTTAATTTTTTTATTTCTTTAAGCTCAGTTAAATTAAAAAATATCTTAAACAGACTCTAATTTAATATTCGTGCGTTTTAAATTATCACCTTTAAGGTCCAGTTAAAAGACGAAATAAAAAAAAATATTAAGGTAGAAAGAAAAGTTAAAGAAAAGAAAAATTTGGAACAAGAAAAAAAAATTAAAAATGTTCAAAGTTTAAAATTATTTCTTTTAACATGATTTTAATTTTAATAAGAATGTATGTGATCGCGAAACAAAAATTATTGAGTTTGCACTTGCAAACAATGTAAGTACAAAAAAGGTTTTCCAGCATTATTTTTCCTTAAGGAATTTTCATTTAAATTTTGAAGGCAATCAGAATCCCAGTGTGTTTTTTTGATTCATTCCCACTAACAATATTTATATAGCAAATAATTCTCTTGAATCTAAAATATAAGATTGTTCGTAGGGTAGGTACTAGTCTAAGCGTAAAGAAACAAGTTATACAAAGTATTACGGTACTTACAAAAATCCAGTTTTAAGTAATGTCTAAGTGTTTTCATGTTTAATGCTATTTTAGGAAATCCGGGTGAAATTTTCTAAATACAAGCTTCATTTTTGTACCGCAACTTTTGGTATACTTTGAAAACATATATATGTACATATGTAGGTAGGTAGATAGACTTGAATAATTTGCGCTTTATATTAAAACCAAAAAGATGTTTTAATAATTCAGTTTTAACCTAAAAGAAACAAATGCATAATAAAATTCTATTGACATCATAATTGTTAGCTAATTAATAAACCTTCTTACTAATTTGAATCACTCTTTTTATTATAAGCAAGTTGTTAATTTACGTATGCATAAAAGAAAATGCATGTGCATGTCCGTTTCCCCAACTTGCTTATTGCAATTTTACTCCATAAAAATATTATCCATGTACAGCAATACCAACCAATGTAATTTTACAACATCTTTCATCATAAAATGCACGAATAATAATAAAAAAAAACTTGTTGATTAAGTCTTGATTTAAGGTCCTCTGTACATACACACACAAATACATAATTAGACATTGTAACCGTACAATGTATTCAAATTATATCCCATTGAATTTGTTTGCATTTTTAATAAAAGTTATTTAAGTTACTAAAAGCCGGTCATCATCACAATCATATCATCAATATAAACAACATCAAAGCAATTTAAGATGCCTTCATAATTAAATTGCAATTATTTTACTTTATATACTTCGCATTTTTTATATCACAAATCATCACCTTAAGGCTATTTTTTTGTTACTTTTCTTGATATGAAATGTGTATGTACAAAAAATATTAACAATAATTTTTGTTGCAATTTTTATAACAAATACAAAAAAAAAAGAAATTTAAGAGAACATATAAATTTTATTTTAATTAAATTTTCAAGAAAAAAAAATCAAACTAAATGTGAAATTAAAGTAATTATTCCTTGGAGGGATTTTGAAAAAAAAATAAGTTAATTACAACAATAATTTGACATATGAACGTTTAACTTTATGACATTTGAAACACAATGTGACAGTAGCTGCGTTTTTTTAATTCAAAAACTTTTACATCCGCGTTTTTTTCATTCTTTCAATTTTAATAAATTTAAGTTTGAAAACAACTTTAAAATTGATTACACACCAAATAAAAAGTCTTGTTTTAAATGTCAAAATAGAGCGCACATGAATTTTATTTCCAAATGTATTATAATTTAATAGAATTTTTTATTTTAGAATAAGTATGCAAGATTATAAAAATAAATAAGTTTTCCTTTTTACTAAAATTCATTTGTGTGATTTCCAAAAGACCGTTTTATGATTAAACAGACTTTTGGGCAACACACTTTATGAGTGTCATCACTTAGAGAAATTAGCCAGCTATCAAAAAGCGGTCGTGAGAGACAGAAGTGATTATTCTCTTTTCTATCGGTTATCCAATCGATGGTTATATTCAATACATACTGGCTAATTAACATATATTGGAATTTTAAGGTGGTTGTTTGCTAAAATAATCGTGTAGTATACTCATTAACGACAATATTATTTTTACAAAACAAGAATTTCCCACAAATTCTAACAATTTTTTCCTACAATCTATTCAATACCCATACATAGTTTATATTATTTTTATTAAAATGTTTTACTTTCATACAAAATATAACAGAAAAGAAAGATTTACGTCCTAAAATATAAAAACAAATATGTCAATAATTTTAACTGGTGTATTATTTTAATAATTCAAAATTAAGCATAAAAAAAAAATGGTGAGAATAGCCATGGCAAAATTGATAATTCTATTAAAATATTTTTATATGACTATTTAAAATTTCTTATATACTAAATATTATATTTTAAAAATAATAACATACTAAAATTTAAAAAAATAATTAAATGAAAAATATAAAACAATTTTAAGCCTTACATAGTTATCACTGTTGGCAACAATTGTGAATGCTTTTTATTTAAACTTCTTGAAAGAAAAAAAGCCCAGATATACAAATAAATTTTTTTCTTTTATATAGATTTTTTTTATATAAAGAGAAAAATTCTATTTATTTAGAACACTTTTCCTTAAAATCAACACTATTGTTGTCGTTATAATATTAAATCACCGGTCACACTACCAGCTGTCAAATATCATTTAAATCACTTGTAGCATTTAGCAAAAACGAAATTATATAAAATGACAAAATAAAAAATTTTTCTGCGGTCACTCTGCGCTTTTTCTTTCTTTTTTCTATTTTTTTTTTTTATTATTTTGACAAAATAATTAATGAAAACAACAATAAAATTTTAGTGAAATATTTTTGATTTTTCTTATATTTTTTTCTTTTATATAAATTTTTCCTTTTTAAAATGAATAACACAAATTTAATTTAAATCAATTTTTCTTTCAAATTTTTTTTATATTTTATTTTTAAGCAGAGCCGAAAAAAAACACTTTTCCTTTTTCACAAAACCTTTGACGTTGATGATTTTATAAAAAATTTTCAGAATTTTTTATTATAGCAATAGAAAAGCGCAGCAACGCGCCAATAATATCAACTACTAAATAGAAATGTCAAATGAATGGAATCAAATCTAATGAGATGAGCAACACTTTAATTTTCATTAACACTTTTGAGATTTTTTTTATTTAATTAAATTTTTTTTTTCACTTTTATTCACTTTATTTTAAATAAGTATGAGTATGTGTATTTATTTTTTTTTTAATTTCTTTTTGTGTTAATTTAGGAGAAAATTTGAAATATTTTCCTTTTTTCAATTTTATTATTTTTATTTTGTTTTTATTTTTGCAAAAAATGAATTAAGCAACAAAAGAGATTTTCTACTCAATTAAATTTCTTATTAATTATTGTGAATTATATTATGTGTATGTAATGATTGCATGATATACAATGATAAAGTACAAAGCCTCATCGCACAATGCTAACGCAGTACAATTATATTATGTGATATGAAAACGAAATAAGCAAATTTATAGAGTAGCTATAATAATTTCTTAATTATATTTTTTTTTTAATAAGAAAACATTTATGTACATAACCTTTCTTTACAATATTCGTACATGTATATAGAGGCACACATAATATGCATATATATGCATGTATGTATATAATTTTGTTAAGTGATTATTTTAATGTTTTTGATTTTATTTTATCCAATTAACAAAATTTCTTAAAGTGATCTTTAATTTTATTTATGTGTGCTGTTTCTGTGTGTTGTTGTGTTGCCGGTATTGTTGCTGCTATATTTTTATTATTGTTGTCGTTATTATTTGTCGTCGCGATATTTTTTTACAGCACTTTTTTTTTTGGTATTTTAATTTACTATACAATTTTATGTATAAATGTTTGTATGTTTTATGTAAAAAATGTTGATACTCTCTTAATCATTTATTTTGTAAAAAAGATATTTTTATAATTTCATTCAATTTTTTTTAATTTTATTTGTATTTCTTTTGCATATTTTTTTTCGTGTTACTCAAACATAAAATTATTTGTTTTTTTTTTTTTTATTTTAAAAATTAATTCACTTTTTCTCAAGATCACACAAAATTAAGTAAAAATGGGAAAAAACGCGCAAAAACTTTTTCACTTGTTTTCTTTACAATTTTTGCTCCGTTTTTGTTTTTAGAAATTTCTGAAACTGAAAAAAATTATAAAATAAACACCATATGTGATTAAACATATTTTTATACTATAATGTTTATTATAGAAAAGAATTTTGAAATAAATTAAAAAACTTTAAAATAGCATAAAAAAATAAAAAATTAAAAGAGAGAGGAAAAAAAACCCTTGTTTTTTTATTCATTTCGAAAAAGAACATGGCAAATAATTAGTGAATTTCAACACTAATTTGATTTTTTTTTAAATTGATTATAATTTTTTAAGTCCTTAGATATACATATTACTTTATACGTATAACAATTATCATATATATAAAAAAAATAAGTACACAATACAATTTAGTATTTTCTTTAAAATTTGTCTTGTAAAAATGTTACTTTTTATAGTATTTTATTTATTTTCGCATTTTGTCGTTTCTGTAATAATTGAAATTCATCTTTGTAATTTGTTCTTAAAATTTCTTTAATTACAATATTATAATGACGTACGTAATTACATTTGAATGTTCCAAATACTAAAAGAAATTAACATTGCGTATACAAATATGAAATCACAATGTTATAAGAAAAATAAAAATTGAAAAAAAGAAAAAAATATATAAATGATCCTATAAAATAATGATTTTGTTCATGCTAATTAAGAGATAATTAAAAAGAAAAAAATCTAAGTCGAATGAATTTTGATGAAGTCCATTATGACAATTAAATTAATAAAACTTGTGTAATTTAATTTTATAAACGCAATAGATTCCTTCACGCAGTCGCGACGCACTGTTACCCCAGCTTTAAAAATCGAGAAATCTAATTAAAACTTATGCAGGGTGCCTAAATTTCATTTCCGAGATTTTCTCGATCCATATAAGTTACAGTTGAATGCGGTTAAGAAAAATATAATTGAAAACATAAACAAAGTTAAACATTATTTTTGTAAATTTCGCTTCGGGGAATAATCGTTTCATTGCTCCTTTCTGAATTCAGTCTTTTGAAATTTCAAACATCAAAGGTTTGAAATTTCAAGTGACTGAATCATTTATATGAATTATTTGTTTCATCATTTATATTAAATTGTTTGCAAATATTTTTTGATTTTCGATACTATGAAACGTACGATATTGCTCCTTACACATAACGGATTAAGAACTTATTTTTTTCAAATCAATATACTTATCTTGTATTTTTGTCGCTTCAATTTATAAAAATTGATGGAGATAATTTGAAATTATTTAAAAAAAAAAACCAACTTAAAAAATGTCTGCAATATTGTCAATTTTTTTTAACAATCTGAAATAAATTTGACCAGTTGAATTTTATGAGTTTGTAATATTATCAATTAACAATTTACAATTAACCACTTCCAACTATAAAACCAAAAAAAACTATGTTAATAACTCAGTGTTAAATCTTTAAATTACTTCAAACCAATTTATTTTTATGCTCGATCTAAATATCAGTTTGAAATTATTAAGATTTTTCTTGAATTTCCTCTTTTTTTTCTCTTATTTTATATTTCAAAATTTTTAAACTTTTATTCAAAAATGCATCAACTCACAGTATCCATTCGTGAAAATATTTTATTGAAAAATGTTAAGTACTTATACATTGTAAATAATTAAGAATGTTCAAGAATGTAAAGTAAAAAAAAGGAATAAACAAAGAAAAAAAACGAGAAATATCTAAAGGAATTTTTATTTAATTAAATCTATACGATGTAAATATTTGAAATTATCGAATTAATTAAGATGCATTTCCAATATAGTACAAGCTATTAAAATTTATATACAAACATACGTAATTGCGACATCGCACATTGCACACTTATTTTAATTAAAAAGTAAGTGACACAAGAGAGTAAACAGTTTGCGATTGTAAGAATTTATTTGCACTTCATGGAATGCAAATATATTTGACCGTGTCCGTTTTGTATAATACGAGTATGTCATTATATGTGTTTATTAAATTCAATAAGTTTACAATGCCAGTCAAAGATCGTGAATATGCAAAGCAAAAATTAATTATTTCGTTCAAAAATGTCATTCGTTCACTTCAGTTCTTCAAAACAAATTGCCCTGTCAACAGCTATTATTACAAGTTTATTGACAAATAAAGAATTTTCGATATTTGAAAACTATTGAATTAGGGTAAGGAATTTAATTTTGTACTTTGGCCACTTTAAACTACTGAACCGTTTAGTTCTTCCGGTTCATTGTTTCATAAAACATTAAATCTTACACACGTCTTTGCATTTCGTTTATAAAGCATTTTTGTGTAAACACAATTTAATATTTTTACGTTTACAATTTTCATAGATGAAGTGAAAAAGAAGAAAACCAAAAAACTTTTTCTTACACCACTACTTGTTGACATAAAAAGTATACAATGTACAAACAAACATACACATTTTCTTTGGAAAAATTTATAAATTTTAATTAAATTTAATTGTAAATAATTTGATAATTTATTGTAAATATTGAAACGCATTACATTTTAATTTATTATGTCTTGAAGTTTTTTCATTTTTTTTACATTTTGATTGAATTTTTATTTATTTTTTTGTAAAAAAATTGCAATTTAATCGGTCTTTGACACACTTAAGTTTTAAAAACACAAAAAAAAAACGAAATCAAAAAATTTTAATTAATTTAATAATTAATTAAAAACTTATGATCTTGAAAACAAATTCAATATTATGTACGTACACACATGTACATGTATATAAATCAACTAGTAAAAAATTCAATTAAAATTCTTGTTATCGTTTTACTGCTTTTGTTATTATACACTTGTATAAAAAAAAGCGTGACTGACTAAATAATAAGTATTGACTGAGTAAATATGTAATTCCATAGTGTCCGGTTATTTAAAAGGGATAGTTGGTAGTCTTATTTATTGTACAAATTTCTTAGAAATGCCAAGCATAACTATCTATATCGAGTACTTATCTACATCACGTACAGTAAATTTAAATTTTGCATTTGACATTTTATATATAAAATTATTTTATTAATACATATAATAATAATATATTGAACCTCAATTACGATGCGATCTACTCTCAATTACGATCTGTTGAATTTATACGGTATATCTCTCAATTACGATCTGTTAAACTTTAATTTAGGATTAAACTTTAATTTAGGATAAATACATGTGAACCTGCGTTTACAAATAACATAAAATCTACGACTAAACAAAGTCTGAGATTGTTTATATATCAGACTAAAATTATGTGATAAAGCTTCACGTCAAATTTATTTTTACGTCAAATTTAATAATTTTTTCTACAAATATTATATCCAAAATAAAAATTAGCTTTTTGGGAGTTTGGAACATCTCGAAAAAAATTTATTGTTGTCGTTTTTAAAAAATTTGTAAAAAATTTGACAATAAATCTAATAAGAAATTTTACTTGTCAACAGACAAAGTCTGATGAAAACAGTACCCAAGAATTAAAAACGAATGCAAATAAAGTATGTAAATAGAATTGTGTATTTGTTTAAGAAATTTTTCCAATAAATTAAAACCGGACGTAAGAAAAAAAAATTTAATCATTTTTTTTATATTTGATATTTTAATTATCACTTAAAGTAAATATTACTGAAGTGCAACTTTATTTATAATATAGCAATCAACATTAAAATTAATAAATTCTTAAAATAAAATTAAAATTTCAATATAGTTCCCTGTGACAAGCTTAAAATTTATTTAATAAATATTTACTTAATATTAACATTTAATTTAATATTCGTCTCGAAATAATGTAATTTTGTGAATTAATTTTATAAAATTTTTAACATCTAAATGTGATTTTTCTCACTCTAAATTTGACTGATTTCGACAATATATTGAATGCTACACCTAATATGGGAATGACGTTTCAGTTATTAACACATTCCAGCAATATGTTTGTGTTGTATAATATGTACATACGTACATATATAATGCAAATATTTACGCGGAAAATATAAGGGAATTTAATTTAAATTGTAACAAATAACAAGCTGTACTCAAAATTAAAGTAATTCAATGTAAAGTTACAGATATTGCAGAAAATTTGTTATGTGGATTAATAAATTATTATTGATATGCAAGTGATGTGTGTGTTTTAATAAAACATGTTTCGTGGCTGCAAATCATATTTGCGTATATAGATTACAGTTATGACTTGTTGCTTTCAAACCTCCTTTAGTCATGCAAGTAACCGATGTCTTCAATGGGTAAGGAATCTGTGAAACAGTAGGAATAATTACAATTTACCGCAAGAGTGCAATCTATTTCTGTTTCGATATTATATTTAAATTTTATTTCAAAAATGCTGAAGTTCATCTATAAAGCTAGTAAGTGTTTAAAAAATAAATTTTATGAAAAACTACTTAAAAATTAACAGATCGTAATTTTTTTTTTTAATTTTGCTTTTCTTTGAAGTTAAAGAAAAATAAATCTTTTTTTCTGTTTACGCTTCAAAATCTTATCTTTATTTATATTATATAAACAAAAATATTAATGGAATTTTTTGTAAAATATTTAAAATATACAGTGTACAATACG
This sequence comes from Condylostylus longicornis, assembly GCF_029603195.1. Taxonomy (NCBI): domain Eukaryota; kingdom Metazoa; phylum Arthropoda; class Insecta; order Diptera; family Dolichopodidae; genus Condylostylus; species Condylostylus longicornis. The sequence goes on from NW_026577982.1 coordinate 8,752,932, forward strand.
TTTTCATCTTGAAAATATCTTTTTAAAATAATTTTAAAAAAATAATAATTACATTTATTTTAGTACCAATCAGAATTTTAATAAACATCCAAGATTATTTAAGAAACTATAAGATCCAAACTTAAAAGTAAATAATATTTTTCTACATCAAAAATATAAACGCTATTCTACCTTGACAGGAGTGGAAAATAATTGAGAGGTATTTTATACTGATATTTGTTGTGTTTGTCCATTTTTAAACTCAAAATTTTTACATATTGCAGGTTTGGCATTTGCTTTTCTTAGAAAATATAAGGTCATCCAAGTTGCAATTCCATAACAAATATGCTCAAAGTCTCCAATAATTTAGACTTCATAGATTGAAAGTCTTTTTTATATAGGCTAAGTTAGTTGGAAGTTTTATATACTTTAAATGCTATATGCAACTTGACTTTTGTTTACTCTATCTATTAGCGCTAGCCTATGCAAGAGAATAATTGAGAGGAGTAGTCTGGCTTTATTCTGGTAAATGGTTTCAAAGTTTTATATAAAAAATAAATAACATCCTAAATATTTAAATTTGTAGGCTGTTTTTGGAGATTATGACATTATTACATACTTATTTATAACAAAAGCTTCAATAATTGGATTTTAATTATAGCTGTATTTAACAGGTTAAACGATACTTAAAATTGTTACGCCCACAATACTAAATTATAATGGCATTTAAAAGGTATGTAGAACAAAAATTTACTGCTTAATTAATATATTTTATAATCATATGTATTTATGTAACACGCATGAGTTTAGAATTAAGTAATTATTATTCATATATGTACATGTTTATATAACAAAATTCATTCCAGCAGAATTAATTTGTGATTATAAAATTATATAATTCCATACAAGTAAAATTGCAAATCCTTTATATTTTTATTGAATTTTTAATATTATAATGAGGAAAATAATTGTTGTTAATTAAAAAATTAACAATTCAATTAAAAATGTTCTATAAGTAAGCATTTGAATTACAAGCAAAGTAAGTTAGCAAACAATCAATAATCGAATCTAATTAAAAGTTACAAATCAATGTAAAATAAAAAAAAAATCTAATTAAAAACCAAAAAAAAAATCAACGATTTAATTAAATGCCGCCGTTTTTTTTCTATTTCTTTAATTTATTATTCAAACTTTCCTATTAATTAAATATTTTTAAGTATTTTAAGTTAGTGTAATACATACTAAGTAGTCAGTTTGCGTTTATATGCAATTATATATTTGTATATAAAATCTTCAAGCCCACATATAAGTAAAATGTATAAGTGTATATTTTTTATTTTAAATTAATAGAAATATTTATTTATACAAAACTTGAACTCAATTAATATTAAATTACTCAAAACGAATTAATTTTCATTGCAATTTAATTTTATTTTAAATTTGATTTTCATTTTTCATAAGTAAATATTTTTAATGTTCATTATATATATTATTACTTATATAACTTGTTATAGAAATAGTAAATAATAAAATAATATTGAATTTAGGCAAATATTTGTGCATGTATTTAGTGCAATAAATTTGAGATCAAAAACAGATGACATTTATAGATTATATTTCAGATTAGTAATAGTTTTTAATCACGTACAGAGCACAATATAAAGCTTTTTAACAAGTGAACAAACTGGAGAGAGGATTGATTCCTTTATTCATTTAACCATTATTATTGTTTTATTTTGATCCTACAACTAGTAAATTTGGCTTTCATCCCTAATTTCGATTTACAATTAGACTCGATTTACAACCAAATATTTATTGTTAGTTTTCTTATATGTACAAAATATGAAAATGAGTATGATTTTAATTAAATTTTTTTGGACTAATTACAATTCTACTATGTTTTAGCATGTAATATTTTACGGTAAAAGACAAAATTTAATATGATTTGTGGTATAAATTCGAATGAGTTTAAAAATGAGTTTAAAAAAATTAATTTAAATAATTAAAGGATTTTTAAATTGAGAGTTGCATAGCTTTAACCACTTTAAAGTTTTATTTTATATAAATTTTCGCCTTTCTCTTTGTTGATTTAATTTTACAATAAATAATTTCTGATAAGATTATTCTCACTTCTTTTTTATTTTAAATTGGGAGAGTTTGAATCAAAATTTTGTTGTATACATGTATGATTTTTGCTAATTATTGATGTAGTACCCACATACCCTTGTATGTAATATAGAATTTAATTAAATTTTTCCTCTAAATCTTTGAAAATTGCTTTACTGAAAATTAAATTTTGAAACATGCAATAACAATTTTCTTAAAATACGAATTATATATAAGTACTATTTAATAATAATTATTTTTCAAAATCTCATAATTAAATGCAATTGAGACTTAAACAATTGATTGTGTATATACGATAATTAAAAAATATCAGTAGAACCAATTATTATTTTTTTTTTTTTGTAAAATACAATTATTTTTTTTTCTTACATTTCATTATTGTGTTATATATAGGTGCATTTAATTATCACATTATTATTATATTAAAATGTTAATAATAACACAATTACTCTCATTGTATATTGAGAAAAAAAAATAAAACTTAATTTCACAAATTAATACTGTATGAAATTAAGATTTTCTTGCTTTAATAATCATAAGCATAGTTTTATGTAACGTTTTAATTAAATGTACTTATACAATCATTTAATTTTAAATTCAAGAAAATTAATATAATTATTTAAATTGAAATAAAAATAATGGCAATAATTGGCCAATTCACCTAATAAATTGAAATTGGAAAAAAATAAGGAATAATCATGAAAATATTATAAAAATTAAATTCTCATGTATGTATGTTTGTATAGCATGTTCAACTAGATACAAGTGCAACCACTTACACATTCTGTATAAGAGAATCTAAAAATCTGCTCTAAAAATATGCAATTAAAATCAATATAATATTTTAGTTTTCGCGTTCTCCTTCTTCCGTTCTTTAAAAAGAATATTTAAAAATAAAATTTAATTTAAATAAAAAAATAATGTAATAAAAATAATCAAATTTTAATTGACATTTAATTTTTTTTTTATAAGTATAAGAAATTCAAAACAAGAGTACAAAATTTTTATTTTAAAAAATGTAAGTAAAAAATAATCTCTGTAATTGTGACAATAATTGTGAGGGCGACCCATGTATACGAACACTTCAAAGGATTCATTGAAAAATATTACATATAGAAATTTTTTTTGCAATTGAATAATAAAATATATTATTTGCCTAGAAATATGCAAGTGTATTGAACGTATTAGGAATATATTGTAAAAATCATTGCAAAATTTGCATCTAAATTTTATTTAAATCGATAAATTAGAATATAAATTTCTAGTGCGATATAACAAATTACATATTTAACATCGTTTTCCAAAGCTGTATTCGATGGAAGGTAATCCGTGTAAATAAGGCATTTTACGTGCCATCAAAAAAATTCTCAAAACTTGTCGGATCACATGATTTTGACAACAAAAATATTTAATAGCCGGCAAAATTGGATGATCAGATTAGAATGTGCGATTCGATTATTTAAAAATTTCAAAAATTGTGACTTATTATTGAAAAAATTAATCGTCTTTGACAGAGACGTTATAAATGTGCGAAGAGACAAGTTAAGCGTCATTAGCCGGTATGATAATTTTATAAGAAATTAGAAATTTAATTGTACATAATAACTATTAATTAATAAACTATATATTGCAACTTTTTTTTTGAAATTTTGTACGCAAACCCTGCCCACATATGTAGGTCCACAAACTGAACAAAATAATTATTATTGATGAAAACGCATAAAAATAATAAAAAATATTTTAATTTTTTTTTCTTTTTAAATATATTTTCAATTTTTTTTCTTTACTAATTCGTTTTTGATTGTTATATGCTTACAAATTTTATTTTTCTTTGATTCTTTAAGTCTTTTAAATTATATATTAAGATATTAGTATTTTTTTGTTCGGGAATTTTATGACATTTTGAATACCGTATAATTTTTATGAGGTTTTTTGTACCCATACACACACACTCACAAAAAAATTAAATATATTTTTAATGATTATCGAATTTTTATTTTAATAACCCAATCAATGATTGCCCAATAGTGTTTATTAGTATGCAATTTATATGCGCGCGTTAATGATAAAATCTTAAATACTTATGAGATTTTAATGAATAAAAAAATATCAAAAAAAGAAAAACAAAATTAAAAGAATTTTTTTTTCATTTTTAATTAGTTTGAATTTTTTTTTTTCTTAAAAATTTATTTAATACTTTTTAATTCGTTAATTTATATGCAATTTTTGCATGTTAACATTTTGAATAACTTCAGCAGAGATATGCATTCTTACTCGTATATTTTTTGTAATATTTGAAAAAAGAATAAGCAGTTATTTTTTATTTTTTTATGGTTAAAATAAAAAAACAAATTAGTTGTGAAACAATGGTAAATGAAGAGAGCAAATTTTCATTGAAAATTTTTAATTACAAGAAAAATAGCTAGTTAATTAAATAATATCAAAGGATTTTTTGATTAAAATTGCAATTAAAGAAAATATTTTTTTGACAGCACGAAAATATGCAAAAATATTTTGCAAGTATATGTAAGAAAACTCGATTTTTAATGATTCAATAAAATAATCGATTATTTGAAGATAAAAATCGGTGGGATAATAAAAATAAAACTTCAATAATGTCAAAGTAATTTCTCCATTCAAATTGGTAACACTGTCATTTCTGTCATTTTAATGAGAAAATTTCAATTTAAAGTTCAAGATTTTTATATTAGTTTCGATTCGTTTCACACATTTGAAATATTGTTATAAATACATAGAACCGAATATTGAACGAACTTTTGTGCTAAAATTATTTAAATTCAAAATATCAAAATATTTTCTTATTATATTTGCAGTTATTGTACTTTTAGTTTATTGTGACTAACTAAAAAAATTCATTAAAAAATGCCATCTAGAGTAAAAGATATGAAACTTAATTAGATTTAATTACTAATCATAATATTTTGCAGAAATAATTTCGAATAAACACAATTTTAATTGAGTTAGTTTAATTACATGCCAGAATTATTTACCTTGCAGTACAATTGTGTAAAATCTATAATTTAATGTAAGTGCAATTTGTAATCATTATCGGTCTGTTATCGCTGTATAACTTTTTTCCAAAGAAATTATGTTCTTAACTGGATGGCAAATGGGCAGACTAAATCAATTTTTAATTAATAATAATAAATATAAATGCTATCAATTGTAAAATACTAAAGTAAAATATTATCAATTATTTTATCTTACGAAAATGTACTAAAAACAATATTATAAAAACCAAAACATAAATATTAACGTTAAAAACTCGAAAATTAAAATAAAAATAAAGAAAACAAAACAAAAGGAAAAAAAATTTAATATATTTTTTTTTTATTCCTTTAAATTGGTCACGATTTTCTGTTATTGTAAAATAATTATTTAATTTTCTTATAAAGCGATGAAGACTACATTAATAACACACATGTCAAACAGAACGAAAACGAGACGTAATTATTTTGTATGAACACACAGTTACATATCGTCATCATCATCATTTTCAAAATCGGGTATACATAATCAATAATCAATATTATTTTACAGTAGTAAATTGTATATGTATATATAGTACATATACATATTATTCATTTCTTCTGTAATGACATTTTGATGGGATATAATTGAATGATAACGCGACTATAAGTATATAATTTAACAGTAAAAACCGATAGATTAAAAAAAAAAATTCCTTCTTTTGCGAAAATGAATGCGAAAAGTCAAAAAGAAAAAAAAAGTAGAGATAAAAAATAAAGTGTCATCTATACGTTTCTCATATTTTTATTTGATATGGTATCATCGCAGTTAACATTTTTTTTTTTTCAAAAAATTATTTTCACTCGACTTAAAGAAACTATATGTACAATTATGTGTTAAGGTACATAACCACTTAATTATACACTTACTTTTTTTTTAAATTTTATTGCAATTTCATTAAAAAAGGCAAACATTCAGAAATATTAAGTAAAAAAAAAGGCAAACATTCAGAAATATTAAACAATTGAAACAAGATATAAAATTACTGTTTTAAATTAAAACCGGGAAATAATATTTGAAACAATTTATAATATCACATAATTGACATTTGATCTATTAAGATTAACTGCAATATTAACATTATTTTGACATTAACTTTTATGTATGTCACGTTAACTATTTAACTTAATGAGTACATATACATATTATATGTATGTAAAAGTTTAAGTGCATTTTACACAATAAGATTAATGTATGAAAGAGAGTTCCAAATTTGGTGCAAATAAATCTGTCAAATACTCTTATAATATAATTCATTTTGAAGTTAAGGACATCATATAAAATTGACATTATTTTACTTGTAATCTCTTTCAATAAGCACAGTTTTGATTTGAAAAGAAATGAAATTTTGTTGAAAAATTTTAATTGTTGACACTCAGTTATACTCGCAATTACGAATATCAATTATAATTTCGAAAATCTTGGATATCTTATGCTCAATTTCGAATTATAACTATACATTCCCTAAACATAACTTATTTAATACCAAGTATTAATGAATGTATAGTTAGTGTATACCACAAATTCTTTCAATATTCAAATACAGGTTTGAAATTCCTTGAACTCTTGCAAAAAATATGCTGCTTTAGATATGCTTATATTTTGTGCAAATTTCCGTCGGCTTATATAAAAAACTGTTAAGGAAGTTTGGAGCTTAAATTTATGATTAAAAAAAATTTTCGATAATTAAGTAATTAATTTTCTTAGTTTTGAAAATGAACACATATTCTAATCCGATTTGAGACTAAAAGTTTAATTTTCATTAAAGAAGTGGGTTTAATCATTTTCGAATCTGGATTCTAAAATAATGAAATAAATTTTTATTGAATTTTTGCAACATTCAACAAAAATTTTTCCTTTCCAAACAAAATTCCCTCCTTGTATGACTCATAAAATTAATTATTTGCATAATTTTCATCTATATAATTTTAATTTGAATTAATTAGTCCTTCAATGCAATCCTACAACTATTAATTAAATTTTAAAATTAAAATATTCTCATTGTAAAATTTCATATAAGCGTGAATGTATACAAGCAACCCATAAATTTATTTAAAATTCTCAAAATTAAATATTTAATAATTAATTGCAATTAAAAAATATATTCAAATAAAATTTTAATAATTTAATTTAGTAATTAAATTTAATTACATGAAAATATATATATATATATTTATATATTATGTATATAATATGCAATTAAACTGACAATTATTTTCTCTTTTAAATATTTTAAAATTTAATTAATTTTCATTTTAAAATTAATTAATGAAATGGCACGAAACTTAAATTAGGTATATACAATAAAATTTGTCATTTCAAGAAAAAAAAAAAATTTACCATAAAATTTTCTTATTTTTAATTTGCCATAACTTTTTTCAAAATGAATTTTTATTTTAATTAATGATTTCTTTTTTGTTTTTTATTGTTTTTAGAAGAGCTACATTTTTAGTAATTAGAATTTTGAATTTTTAATTTAAAAGTTTATTCTATTGTAGTTCATACTTAAAATTAATTAAACCATAAACTACAAATATTTTAACTATAAATATGAGAAAGCGTCCAAATAAATAGAGAGACGCTTTGTCTAAATTAGGCACAAATTTGTTATAATTACGTGCCTATATGTGTACGTATATGTAGGTATAAATTCGAATATAATATTATTGTTTTAACAATTTGTTTTTTTCAATCATTAGATGTCACATTTATTTATTGAACAGTTAAATAAATATTAATTTTATAAGAGAATATACTTGAGAAATTAATAAAAATTAATATCATTAGACTCTTTATAGGTCATTGTACTCTGTTTGACCTAAATAATGAAGAGAGATGAACAATTTATTACTTAATACGAATTTTTGCTTAATAGCATAAGTACATGTAAAATCGTACTAGAAACTTTATTCTTTTAAAAAATATTTTGTTTTCTCGATTAAGATAAACTGACATTCAATCAAGTTATAGACAATCGAATCAATTTGATTTGGCGATTTAAATGACACACAATATTATTTCATAAATGACGTAACTTGCGTCAATTTGACACATTTTGCAATGTTTATTATGAATTCCTCAATTTCACCCGAAGTCAATTTGACTTATTGAGTATAATAGATTCAGCAATACTTACAATTTGAATTGCTGAATAAAGAAGACAGCAGAAAAGTATAACATGCTTTTAGTTAAATGCCCTAATTTCTGCATAAACATAATCGAAATTCAGCAAAATCATATTTTATTCAAAAACTTTAGCATGGTAGCTTAATTGTTGCTGTTTATATCGGCGGTTCTCTTAAAAAATATTTTGCAATAAAATCACTGCGTAATAAATATTATACATACGCTTTTTAACGCTTGTCATATTTTACAATCTAACAGCAAGGTGACTAACCATCTAACTAACAAAATTTTTAATAACACCGCAAATTTTAAATCCTATAAAATATTAAATTGTCAATGATCAAACGAAAAAAAAAAATGAGATCAAACGGTTTTTTTTATGGTGGCGACATCTTAATTGAAAAAAAAAACAAAAATAATTTTTTTTGAAAAATTCATTTCAATAAAATTTAGTTAACAATTTCCTTAAGTAATAAATTAAAAATTATATTTTTATATTTTATTTAAAAGGAAAATTATTATTATTTGTTTAGGAAGAAAATTGAGGTACAATCATTGAGAGGGATCAATGCGCTATTCTTGATTTAAAAACGCCATTCTAAATTTTAAAATTTTCTTTAATAAGATGGTTCAAAACGTCAAAAAAACGTCAAATTAGTAAAATAAGGAACCACCACTCACATAATTATAAAAATATTTTCTATAATTTCATTATAGAAAAATTTTCTTTTATAATTTCTTTTAAAAAATTTAATTTTTTTCAATTTCCTAAAAAATATTTTTGTTTTTGTTTATAACCTGTTTACTATTTATTTATCTGTGTGTATGTATTTTATTTTTTCTTAATATTAAATTGTGGCTCCTATTGTGTTGTATTTTTAATTTTTTATTTATTACTTAAAAAATTTTTTTTTCTTTATAAATTTCCACATAATTTTTCTCTTTGATTTTTTTCACAATTTTCACAATATTCTTATACCTACTTTATATTATTAAATAACAAATTAGTTATTCACTTATATTTTTTAATTTTATTTACTTTTGAAAATTTTTTTGAAAAATTTTCCCACAAAATTTTTATAGAGGCGCAAAGTAATAAAATAGGCAAAAAACTAAAAAAAAAAAATTATGAAAATCACTTAATTGAATCGCTTTAAATTCTTTAACTAATTTAATTTAATAATTTCAAAAAAAAAATATATTTGTAAATATAATATATATATATATATATATATATATATATATATTATACAAAATATAATAAATATTCTTTTGATAATAATTTAAAGTGACAATTTAAAAGCTTTTAATTTTTATATTCATTCATTTCTTCTTTTATTTTCACACTTCTTTTAATTTTAAAATTCTTTTTATCTTAAATAAAAATCACCCATATGTTGTTGATTTTTTATACAATATATTTTTATATTTATTTCTATATATATATTGTTAAATTTTATATTAAATATATTTATTTATTTATTCACAATAATATAGTGTGATATACAATTGTACTGTATATACGTATATTATACGATAAAAATTGTTTTTATCGTATTTAATAAATAATTTTACAACAAAAACAAAATATCAAAGAAATAAGTAACTAGGAAATTAAATGATAATTTTATATTTTTATATATTTTCTTTATTATTTTCTTTTAAACTGCGAATACTATTAAAATTATTTATTTCCTATTTTATAATTTATTTTTTTATCGTTATATTTACTCGTTTAATATGAATACAATTAAATTATACTCTATTCTTTTAATGTAATTATTACTTACTTGATTTATAACACTTATTTTTAATATTGTATTTATGTAGTTATAACTTTTAAACGACTAAGTATTTTTCTTTTGTTTATTATTTTTATTTCATATAAGTGTGTAATATGAGAATGATCGTTATACGATCTGATCATATGTTTCGTAAATACCGTTATTATGTGTATTTAATTATTTTATATTACGATATTATGAATTTTATATATTTTATTTATGATTATTGTATTCTCTATTAATTATTTTCTATTTGAAATAGAACAACACAATAATTATACATATACCAATTATTAATTTTTTTTTACAAATCGGAATATTTTTTTTTTTATAATTTCGTTTAGCACAAAAAAAAATTATTAAATACACAATCAAATCAACCGCTATAGTCGACGTACTATCGTCGAATAAACTAAAATAATATATTGTATAAAAATAGCCGGTAAAGTAATAATAATAACAATAATAATAATAAAATGAAATAATATTGTTGTTTTTTTTTTATTTTATTACTACTTTTATAAAATTTCCAATACATGTTTAAATTATATTTGTATATATACATTCGTATACATATTATAAATTGTAATTGTATTTAATTATAATATTATTTTTGCATTATATTATATTTGTTTATATAATTTTTTGCAATTTAAATAAAAATTATTATTCATAATCGTAAATCGTAATAGAAGTTTCAATAAAAATATTATATATGTGTGAGTGATTTGTTTACTTGCATTTACTGTTAATTAATCTTTATTTGTATTGGAATTGGAATGAAAAATATTGAATGTGTGTTAGTAAAGGTATGATAGTGTTTGTTTTAATTGTATTGGACTTGTAGGACATACAATGAAATTTCTTTTACAAACACAATTGTAATATAATTTTTATTTTAATTTGTGAGATTTGCGATTTTTTCTATTTACAATTTTTGTGTTATTATAAAATATTTATAACATTTTCTAAATAAGATATTATTTATTAAATTGCAAGAATTTTTTAAAACAAATTTTTTAAATTCATTATTCGAATAATATTGATTTTATCTCTATATAGTTTTGGATTATATCAAATTCTTGGTAAAATTTACTCTTAATTCTTTTAATGTCATGATTTGAGTGGTTATATGCCTTTTTGTTTAATTGATTATGTGTATTTAATTGCTTTCTATCTATGTAAACACATTCGAACATTGGTAACGTGAGATACGTTTCAGTAACTTTGAAAATTGTACATCACATATGGCACATGGAAAAATTAATATTAAGAAGGATCAACTAAAATGTGCTTATAATTTTTTTACTAGATCTTAATAAATTGTAATAACTTGATCTTATTGAAGTTGTACAGAGTCATTTGTAATATCAAATGAAGATTAAGTTTTCCACATGACAATTCTTTTCAGATTCAAGCCTATACTTACGTCATATTATACGTACATTAAGCTGTAAAATAGGAACAATTGCCATGGTAAGAAATAAGAAATTAATTAATCAAGTTATTTTCCAATTATTAATATTAATAATCGTTTAAATAATGAAATTAATTATCTATTTGCCATTATTGAAATAACTTAAGCATTTAATTATTTTCCAAAATTAATGAAGTATCAACACCTACTTTAATTTTACAAAAGATCAAATCAATTATTTTATTTACACTCCCAAAATAATTATAATATTTATACTCTTGATCGTTATTATCATTGTAACATGAATATATGTATGTAGTTGCATACATACATACATTATGTAAATTACACACTTTATTATTATAAATTATCTCAATTAAATTTTTAATTTAATTAAAAATTAACAAAGTATCGAAAACTTAATTTTACATGTTTTGTATTTATTACATGTGCTCATTTCCACTCATACATTTACTTAAAAATTTTGCACAATATTTATGAAAAAATACTATAAATGAGTATGTGTAACTCACACACTCAAAAAAATACTTCCAAGCTTATTGGAATGAAAAAACGACTACAAAAAACAATAGGAACATTTACATGCATACTTCAAAACATTCAAAATAAGAATTGACACAATTGACAGCACACATGTATAATGAACACGTGCTTCTGCTACAAACACAAATAAAGCAATCAACACATTCTTAAGCAAAATTACAAATACATTAAAATTCAGATATAACAGTAAATTTTGTATTGAGCGCAAACTCCGTTTGTTTTTTTTTCTATGGTTTTTTTAATTTTTTATTTTCCAATAAGAACATTTTTTTTCTGTGTTCACATTCAACTGGTGGTGTATATTTTATATCAGAAATAAAAAGGAAAAAAATAACGGATTCATTATTTACATAGACTACAGTTCGGGATGGTAAAAAAAACTGTAAAGTAAACAACAAAAAGTTAACGGTGTTATACAAAATAAGAACAATACGAATATAACAGTTTTTTTTCTTTTATTGTATAAATTTTTTTTATATGTAAAATACAAATTATACAAACACACTTTGAAGAGGAATTTTGTCATATGGGGTAAACCCCCAAATAAAAAAGTAAAACAAGCAAAAATTTATAATTAGAGAAAAAGAGCAAAAAAAAAGTACGGGACATGTGCGAAACACATTTTTTTTGCTCTGTCATCGTTGTTGTTTTTTTAATACTATTTTTTTAATTTTTTACTTTTTCTATAAAAAATTATATTTTTTTTAACCGTGTATATAGGAATATACATACGTATATATATTTACATGACATAAAACACATTCGTGCAAATTTATATACAGAATTGTTCTATTGACGTACCGGTTTAATCATATACAGATGGTAGCACCTATTTGTGTACGACTAGTCATGTATACGTTCTTGCGTATGTATTTAGGTGACTACTGCTATAATTTCTTCGAATATATAACACAAATTCTACATGTATAATTCTACAAACTTAAGTATATGAAAATGTGAAAAAAAACTAGAATATTAATACCATAGAAACCAAAATTATATTATAGGATAGAGCGCACCCGCCTATATTCACACAGGTTTCAGTGTTAATTTTGTTTTTGCTTCTGTTTTTTTAACACTATTATTGTTGTCTGTTCTCTTCTTATTATTATTATTTTCTTTTCATTATCATTTGATAAGAAAACATAACAAGAACCTACAAAATTAGGGGGTGGAGCTAAAATATATTTTATATTTAAAATAAGTATATCAAATATTTGAGATAGAGAGAAATTCAAACAAAATATATAGTTAGTGACTTAGACAAGGTAGAAAAGAAGAAAAGGAGGAGAAACCAAATATGAAAAAATTAACAACAGAAATTATGGGTTCGGATTTTTTTTGTACTGGCATAATAGTTTCGTAAAATTTTGAAGCCAATGCTAACATTTGCCTTTCTGAAGGTGTCCGTAATACTCACGAATGAAAAAGAGATCAAGATCGGGAAAAAATTATTGTGAATTTCAAAAAACGGAGGTGTGTATGTAAATTCTTAAAAATGTCAAAATATATTTCATCGTCTGTATATTCTGCATTACCGTTTTAAAATCTGAAGGGTTATTAAATCTGTTCTCGCATTGTACTACATCTGTTCTTGCATTGGGCTATTGTGTAAGTGATTAAATTGTAAATTGCACAAGATTAAACTAATTGAAAAACGTGAAACATCCAGTGTCAACAATTAAAAGTCTAGTATTAAACCCATGCAGTTTCAAAACTAGAAGAGGAGAATTGAAGATGAAAGAGGGATAATAATATGATGAAGCAAAGTATTAAATTAATTGCAAAGATTGAGATGTAGTGCTATTTTCGACCATAGTTAAATCGAGAAACGAACGTAACAGGAAAAACGGAATTGAAGCAAATGCATCCATTCATGTTCAAAAAGCAATAGAGGAACTTTTGGGATAATATTAAACCAATCGATAAAATTGTGTACTAAAAAACACAATTGTGTACTAAAAACGGCATTGAATTAAAAACAATTTGCAAAGATGCTGAAATTCGGGAGAGATTATGGCGTAAATTACGTAAGAATACGAAAGAATAAGTTAAAAGTAAATATTTTTGGAAAACAAACAAAATATGGAATGTTGCGTCTCAAAAATTGAGTTGTATTGCAAAGTTTTTTCAAAAAAACATTAATTATTTTAAGCAACACGACATTATTTGCTAAAGCTTGTATTAAAATATTATAGTTTTATATTTTTTATCTGAGCTGTCAAATATTCCCATGGAGAGTGCGTATATACATAAAAAATGACAAATGAAAGTTTCTCTTTAATATTTTCAATTGAAATATGACAGACAGATGAAGAATAGTGTGTTTGATTTAATATTGTTTTTTTTTGAGTACACTTTTTACATTGGCATAGATGACATAATTCCCATTCGAACAAAAGCAATTTTTAATAAAAATATTTTCTGTGACAATTTAATTTCAAAATATAAGAGAGCCGAATAATAAAAAATAATAAATTTGATTAATTATTTATTTCTCCTTTTATTTTATATTTAATTTTATACAAAACTTTTTAATTTAATGATTTCTTTACATTCGAGAATTCCTGTACACACACTAGAAATGCTAAAAAACTTGAAAGTGAAATGTAAGAAAACAACAAGGAATCATTAAGGAAACCCCCTTCTTTTTTTTATTTATTTGTTTTTTTTGTTTTCGTTATAAATACATAAATTGTGAACAATAGAAAATCAAATTCAATTCTTTTTCTATCTTTTTATTAAAATCTTAAAAATTCTTAAAGCTGGTGGCCTTCAATTTTCATCATTAATCATTTTCATTTTATTCTTAATATTCTGAATAATATTATTTATCTATATACATAACGTAAGTGTATGTGTATATAAAAATAAATCCTTAGTTAATTCTATTCAATTATAGAAATAATGTACATAGGTATATTTGATAACGAAATTTGATATATGAACAATTACGGTATTGTGAAACTTTCTCGACAACGTACATAATGATTGAATTTTGAAGTTTTTCCCTTGGTAAATTAAAATCTACATTATCACTACGTTTCGACAAAAAAAAATATGTACAAAATATAGAAAAATTTCATTGCATACAAACGGAAACATAACCCCGCAGGCCTTAACCAAGGCATTTTGACGCAAGTGACACTTCCAGTGACACAACTTTTTATTACTAATTCACTCATTGCATCTCTTTTGGTAGCATTGCATTTTGAATTTTAACAAAACTATCAAATTTTTTCCGATCAAATTTTGGTGTTAAAATATCGGAAAAATTGACATTTATTTTTATATTCGATATCGAAAAATGTTCAATTTTAAATTTTGTAATTTTCAATTTTGAATGAACACTTTTGTCAAATTGGTCAATTACATTGCCCAAATAAGATTTTTCAATCTCCAAGCTCAATTTTACCAGCAAATTTGACCTTATTTAAGGTAAAATTAGAATAACCCCCTTTCTTTCTTGATCGGGAACTCCTAAATCTATTAATAACTGTTTTTATTTTTTATTTAATATTTCCTTTGTGGTTCTAAACATTTTAATCTTTTCAGTAAATAAAATTATTTTTTCACCCCTCCTTCTCCCCATCATTCTTCCGAACCATATAATTTTTCTTCAATTCCATAAATTATATTTATGTATAAATTACCCGCCTATAATAAGTATCCATATCACAATCATATATAACTAAGAATTTAGATATCCTTTATCAACAGTAAATCCGAAATTTTCACTCACATTACGAATATTTGAAATTCTTCAAAAAAAAAAATCTCAGGAACTACAAAAATTCAACCCCTTTTCAGTCAAATTTAATTGTGAGATTTTTGTGTTTTATTTTGCTGTTTTTTTTTTTGTACATTCGTAAAACTAAAATCTTTGACAAGTTAAACTGTTCTGATAGACAATTATTATATGATTTATATTAATCTCTGCTGTAAAAGGACTTCAAGGAATGGTAATAATAAAACAAGAATAATGTAGAGAGAGAAAAATAAAAAGGATATTTTCAGCAAGCAAATAACAACCTGAAATTGAAACCTCTTTTTTTTTCTTTCTTTTAATTTTGTTATAAGAAATTATTTGTTTATTAATGATTTCAGACAAAATAACAAGAAAACACAAAAAAAGTTGAAGTGGAAAAGGAATTGAAGGTTTGGAATTGAAATTCCGATGTTTGAATGCTATACTTAAAAGAATTCACAGACTTAAGCTGGGACAGTACCCAACATAATATATAAAAGTATACAATTATCTGGGGTTTTTGATTCTATTCGATTCATTCTTCTTATAAAAACAACGAAATTTTATGATCATTTTTCCAGAGAGTCTAAGTGAGTGAAATCAACGTCAATATTTTTTTTAGGGGGAATCTTTACTGTAGACTGAAGATGACTGCTAGTGAACAATGTATTCAAGTGATGATGTTTCTAGTACCATATTCAAGACAATTCGCTTTAGAATTACTGAGGACGGATAGACAACTTGTGTTCAATTCAACGATTAAGAAATCGAATTAATTTTGTGAATATTTCCACTGAAGCAGCTAGTTAATATGACTTAAGTAAGGAGAATAAATTTGGTCCCATCATTTGTAAGTTCTGTTGGGGCAATAATAATACATGTCATATACCCTGGTCTTGTTGGCCCTGTACTAATTATCACGTGACACCAACATTTCTATACTAAGAAACTGTTAATTACTGAAGGAACGTTTCTTCAATTATATATTTAAAACCTAGACCATGCAGACAATGAATATGCTTGTGAACCACAATGACTCATATTTGACTACGGAATTTATGCACCCCAACTCAATTCGTAATTGTGAATTATTGCCCATGTTCCTTGATCTTTAATTTTAAACGTCATATTGCGTATTTTTTTTTTTCCTGAAATTTTGATTAGCTTATTAACAATTAAAATTAAAATCCAAAATTATTGTTATTTCAATTCATCGTATATTTAAAATACAATAATAATAATAATAAAAATTTTGTAATTTAATATTGAAAAGAAATTAATTTAAATGAACAGAATAAATTGTTGAAAAAAAAATAAGTCTTTTGAAACGTTGATTAGCCTTTCAATTCACGCGCGTTTCACATTAATAAAACGAATATTTTTAGCCTTTTTTATACCTTAAAGGTGTAGAAAATATTAAAAGCAAAATAATAAACAACAAAAAGAACACAAAAATATCCTTGCAATTATTTCAATTCATGAAAAAATTCGCTCCTTCCTTTGTTAGAACCTTCGTTATTAAAAAAAAAATTTATTATTGAAAAAATTTTAATTTTTAAAAAAATAATTTTCTTTCTAACCCAGTCTACCTTTTCACAAATATTATCGTTTATATTCTGGTTTATTCAAACACACAAAAAAAAAACCTTTAAGCTCCAGTTCCAAGAAAGGAAAAATGAAAAAAAAAAAATTATTTTAAAATCAAATTGAATTGTGCGTGTGGCTTTTTATTCTTTATCCTTACAAACAAACGTCTTGTAAAATTATAGGGTATTCATTTCTTCATTGTACACACACAGTGGACGTTTTCTGATGATAATTGATGACGAATGAAATTAACCCTTTAATACTTAAAATTCTCTCTCTTATTCTCCCAAAATCACCCTTCAGTTTTTTAAAAGACGAATATAATTTAGAATATGAAATACGAAGAAAGAAAGAAAGAAAGAATGAAAAAAATTTAACATGAAAATGAATTCTTAATTCGCCTTATTGTGGTTTTCTATTTTCCTTAAGGCAGAGAAGGACATTCGTTTTAAATGGATGATTGTGTATGGGGTTGAATTGAAAGTTTGGTCTCCTTTGTTTTTTTTTCCACTGCTTTCCTGACCTGTCAACTAAGGTAATGAAAAATTATATTTTGATTTTGTTATCATGATTTTTTGTACTAAGGCACCCATCATGTATATAGTAAGGATTTATTTTCAAATGATTTCGTCCTTAAATTCAATTTTTATTTTAATTTATTCATTTGCTTATTCATGTTTTAATTGAAATAAATTGAATTTTTTGTTTTTTATTCTTTTTAAAACAGTTCCGGAATAATTTTTTATGTTCAAAACAATAAAAGAGTTGAGATGTTTGCAAATTTTGTTGCTTTTTTCCTAGCATAAACTTATTTTTTTGTCAAAAAATTAGCGAAGTATCACTCATTTTCACCTTTCCCTCCTCGGCTATGAATGTCGTATAAAAAAAATACGCTTTGTTCTAGATGAGTTAGGGAGGTTAAGCAATAGGGGTTCAAAATGGGTTAGTGCGTAACACTGAAAAAATTATGTTCAAGTTCACATTTGAGAAAAGAGTATAAAGGAGGCCGCAAACGCATTGTTTGCTTGCAAGAGAATTGTTTGTAAGAGAAATGGTAAACGTTTGGTTAGGCTATTCTAACACACAAGGCGGTGGTCTCGCGAGTCGTGACTGGTGGCGCTACCTTTTAAAAACAAAGAAAATTGGAAAGAATACAGAGGTAAGGGTGCGTAGGGGTGGTTTCTGGAAATATTTCTTTGACCTGGCAACATTCAATAAATAATCTCTTATTTGTTATGTGAAAGATGTAATACAAAAATGGTTGCGAAAGGTGCCTTGAGGTTTTAAGCAATGGCAAGCTCAGGAGAGTATGGAATATATGCATAATACTAACATAATAAATAAGTAAGTTAGAGTAACGGCAGCTCTATGATCATACAGGAATGAAAGCTTGGGGAAGAAGTTAGATTGGTTTCATTATAAGACTGATTTGTTGGTTTTTCTTTTATCCTGGAAATGGCTCGGTTGGCTTTAGAGTTATCTATTTTTTTTTAAAGTCGCCGATGAACTTTCTTGTTGGGCACGGGCTGAGCATTCAAGCGGGGTCCTACATTCTTACTAAGACTAAGAGTATCAAAGATTTTTGCCAAGATTATAGTTTTTAATGCAGAACCTCATACAGCCAAAAAGTGAATCTTCCTTTCTTGCACTGTTTATTTTATGACCTACTCTGCATTAATTAATAATTTACCATTAGTTATCAGGTAGACATGCAAAAATTTTTTTGCGTGCACAAGCAACAACGTCTAATTTAATAATTTTCTTATTCCCAATTAATTAAACAAATTCTGTTTTTAATCCGTTTTACAATCACATTGCTAAACCAAATTTTTTCTAATTCAAATATGCCCTTTAATTATTTTCTTATGTACAAAAATTCTCCAGTTTCATGAAAATATCAAATAACATTTTTGCTTTTAAATAATAAAAGGGTTTAATTATTTCGACTTTTTTCGCGGCAAAATCGCAAATATATAAAACATGCGATTGAACAAGAAAAAAAAAATACTTCCACAGGACTTAATTTTTTATTAAGATAAATAGTTCTTTACCGGACCTTCTTAGATAATTTAACTACGTCTTAGATTAAAAGGAAAAAAAAACAAACCCTTTCTCTTTTACCTCATTCATTTCCTTAAATGACAACTTCAAACCATAAATTTGAATATTTTTAATTAAAATTTATTATCTTTTACAGCTAATTTTAACTCTTTCATAAATTCTTCATAATTGTGTAAAAATATAAAAATAGTTGTGCCGAAGAAAAAAATTCTAAAGTAAAGACTAATTACAATACATTTACAATTTATGTATTATACGCGTCGTCCGCTAGGGGTGAAAAAAATTTCAAACAAAAAAAAAAACCAAAGGCACAGTAACGAAAAAGGTTTTGTTTTTTTTTTTTTTTTAACGTTTTGAAGAATTTCACATTTTTTTTTTCAAATATCCTTGAAAGGATTAAAAAATTTATTATAAATTGTTATTAAATAATTCAACGTAGAATTTCTTCAAAAGAAGAATTATGATTTAGGACGTAGAAAACCTTTGCTTTAAGTACGCTCTTTAATAAAATAACTTTACTACATCTGCAGCTTTCAATTTAAGATTAAAACTGAATTTGACGATGAAAAGGGTCGATTTTGACCTTTCGACTCGTAGGATCGTTTCAGATTTCTCTCCACAATTAAATGAGTGTAATCATGATTTTGATTGAAAACACTGTCTTACATTAAAACATCAATCTATCGTTTTGTTTCCCTCCTAACAAAGCTGACAGATTTAAATTTCCTGCCATGCCTATACAAGGTATACCTTGCCGGTACAAGTCAAGATCGTAGCGTGTCAATGTCCGATGAGTACCAATTATTTTTCAATACAATGGTCCCAACGAATAAAATACTATCCAGAATTTTATGAATAACACTTTAGTATTATGGTCGGTGAATTCGCTAAAATTTTGAGCAAATAACTGTCAAAACGCTCCATTCAAAATTTTGCACTATTTTAATATAGAAAGTCATCTACTGAAAAATGAAATTAAATATTACAATAATTTATTTTTTTTTATCGTATTAACTTGCGCTAGCAACGTTTTCGACTTAGCGAACGATTATAATTTGAAGTGTCATTGGATTCGCTAAGTCATTCAGTTCGCTAATTATAATTATAGAGTATAAATGGGATATTTACACGCTTTCATATATATATATATATGTATATATATGCAATATGCTGCCACTCAAAAGATGTTGCAAACCTTTTGAAATATCAAAAAGACGCGATAATTTTTTCTTTGGCTAATGAAATATTTTTAATAATTTTGAATACCTTTTTTAAAAATATTTTCAAAATTTTTTTTTGTAAAAAACATTAATCATTTTTCTTTCTCTTTTTTCTCCTTTTGTTGCTCGCATAATTTTGAAATAAAAATATTTAAAATATTTTATTAAAAAAGAAATTTCCTTTTTTGTCGCTTAATTTTTTTTTTATCAAAAAAATTTTCAATTTAAAAAAAAAAAAGGAAATAGGCTTAAGGATTAAAATTTTTTTAATTTTTCAAAGGATTTTTGTTTAATTTTTAAATGAATAAAAATGGAAGATTTTTAGAATCACTCGATTTAAAAATATTGAAAATAAATGATTTTTTAATTGAATTTAAAAAAAATTAGAAAATAATTAAAGTCTCTAATAAAATTGACATGAGGCTTTATTTTGGCTTCTATATTAAAATGGTGCATGTTATAGATTTAGATAAAATCGAAAGAGTAAATGCAATGAGGTATCTGGGTGTAATTATTGATGACAAATAATATTTTGAAAAGCCACGGACGGCCATGAATTTCTAAGGAGTGTACAATTAAAGTCTACAACACTATCACAAGGTCTCGTTTTAAATATTGTTCCTCTATTTTTACTAAATCGAGACAGATTTGAACGAATGTAAGAGCTGCAAACAAGGGTAATGGGAGTGATTCTTCATTTGCATAGATTTGTGCCCATCAAGTTAATATTAGAATGTCTCATCAACGTATCCTGTTCAATATTTTGGTTATTGTGTTTGAATCAAAGAATAATAGAAATAATAGAAATCCAATATATTTAATTAGCAGGCTCATATATTTTGGGGACATTCATATCACCATAATTTAAAAGGCATTAAGTTTGTTTAACAATATTTTCCGCATGATTTGAAGAAGTCCGCTACATGTATACAATTAAGTTAGCAAATTATTTTCAATTTAATTATGGTTATATTTTAATTTAAGACATTACACGGTTATTCCATCGGGTTCTCTTTACAAAATTTAAAAATTTAACTCTTTTTTTATGCTTCTGGTCTTAGGAATTATTTGAAATTGGTGCGTTCAACTTTAAATTTTCGATAAATAAATTATTAGAATAGATCAAACCTCAATTCAAGACTCACATATTGCTTATGCTTTTATATTATGTAGAAACAGGAACCCAAATACACCCTTATATAAACAAACCTATTTTCATTTAAACTTTATTCTCATAATCTTTTGTTTTTGCAAGATTAACTATATCTAATTCCTCTACTCTAAACATACTTTTAAATTTAAAAACCCTTAAAAATTTGTTTATTATTTTAATTTAATTTTTTTTTTAATATTTATAAAAAATTTCCTTGACCATTATTTCAATTGAACCCTCATGTCCTTTTATTTTGCTTTGTGATTTATGTATTATCCTTTCATCCTTTTTTCTTATACATATATATTGTCATTTTTTATAATTCCAAATTAGTACTTTTGATTAAAATCAAAGGACATTTTACCTTCTTTTTCCCACATATACGTTTGTATATATGTATGTACATATGTGTGTATAAGTCATTAAAGAAACTGTGGTACACTCATGTTTATTGTCTATGATGCGTGATAAATGAGTAAATCGTTTAATATTTCATATTAGAATTTCAAATAGATTTTGTGTTAAATTTAGATTTTGGGATTTAGTTCTGGAAGACTGTAAATTTTTTAGTTCAATTATATACAATTTAAATTATAATTTAAAATAAATTACAAATAACATGCTGGTCGAATATTTCTAGATCATTTTTAATAATTTATTTGTATTTTTATTACAAATTCACTTGGGATGATAAAAAAATATCGAAAATTTTAAAATTAAAATCAAAATTCTGTAAAAGACAGTGTAAAGCTCGGGACAATTTGTCGTTTTACAGCTCTTTTAAGTTCCTTTTTCCAGACCACAAATTCAAGAACCTTCGCTGAAATTAAGTGTTGAAGGTCACCATTTGAAAGTATATGATATTATAAAATTCATCATTAGGCAGCTCTTTCAACCTCATTCCCTCTGACTCACCCCCCCCCCCCCCCCCCCCCCCCTACTTAAACGTTTTCAGATTAATAGGTTTTTATATATTATTTAAAAATATTTTATTACAAATATTGGCCCCCTTCGGCCAGTAATATCAGAAATTTCCATACTCAATGCTGTGTTATAATTAGCTATAATCGATGCCAGATGCTCGATTTAAACAAGCGACGTGATAAATCAGACAATTTCGGAAACCATAATTAACAGGTCTAAACTATGAAATTAATTGCTCAATAAACAAATTTTTAATTAATCATTTGGAATAGAGTTTCAGGTGCCGGTACCTTCGTTGTAATTTCGGTCGTCTGTATCTCAATTGCCGATTTTATGTAAAAATTACGCAAAAATCACATCTATTTTTCGATATCCCCACTTATTACTTCAAAAATAACACTTAAAAAAACATACAAATTTTAAAAAGATTTTCCATTCCTCGAAATTTTACGAACAATTTCTCTAAATATATTTTCTCTTTCTAAAACATTTATCTTACAGTTAATTGAGTTTAAATCCAAAAATTAAACAAAAATTAACCCGCATATAAATTATAAAAAAAAAGGAATATAAAATTAAAATCAAAGGATTTAAAGGATAACATTTCTTTTATTTATGTAGCAAAAACTATTAAAAAACATTTTTTCAGTTCAATGTGTTCAGTTCAACTTTAATTTTAAATATAAAAATTTACACATGAAATTTTTTTTAAAAAAAACATTTTTTTCCTAAATCTAAATAAATTAAAATAATAAATCACAAGTTCATTAATAAAATGCTTATGTGTGTGTGTATTTGTAAGGTAAACAGAGAAACAATCAAGGAAAATAATGTAATAAATTCTCAAAATGGCTGTAATTAGTTAAAATAATTTGCTTTTAATCCTTAAACACATTTAGAATACAAAAAACAAAAAATGTTTAATTAAGATTTTATTCCTCATATACGCAAGAGATTTATTTCTTCAGTACTTTCAAATTTGTTATACTCATTAATGTCACATGATAAATCTTCCGATTTACATATATTGGGGTAAATAAGAACGTAATCTGCAAAAATTACCTAAAGTATTAAATTTCCTTATTCCGGAACTACCGAAAATTTTAAAGAATTCCGATTAGTTAATGCATACAGGAATAATATCGGAGCTCCAATTTAATTGGGCCACAAGCGATTAATGACAGCAACCATTAACATTGAAAATTATTAAACACCAAAAGCCGCATATTAAACGTAGACTGTATAAATAAATAATTAAAAGAAATTCGCATTTCTAATTTACCATAATCATAATTTTCATCACACGCCCCATAGAGTCTGCACAACATGTGAACTAATTTAGTAACGATATTGAATATCTTTATCAGCTCATCAAACATTTTTCAAATCACTATCTGATTTATATTTCAAATTTATTAACTTAAAAATATTTGATTGTCACTATATGAGAATATAAATGCCTTCTCGAGTTGACTACAAGAGTGGCAACACACAAGTCGTCTCGTCTCGCCTTTGTTTTTTTTTTTTTTCATAACCAAATTGCATATGCTGCTATGCAAAATTACGAATACAAAAATTCAAAAATTTATTTAAATTTTTATAAAAAAAAATCTAATTTCTATGTAATGCCTAATTTTAAATTTAAAATTCAAAGGAACCATGGCCATATAATCTTTGTTATATAGAATTTCGATTTACAATAGGGCTATTACAACAACTATAAAAACGAAGGCGTTAAATTAAAAGCATTATAAGCAATTAGATGAAATTGCATACTTATACTGCCCAATTCCTATAAAAATGGAAGAAATTCAAAAAATTTTAGAATTCATACAGAAAAAATCTCAGTCCCCTTAAATTATTTCACGTATAGCTAGCTACACAATAGAAGAAATTATTAAAGCCTTAGGTATCAAAAATTTTTTGATTTAATTACCTAGTAAATTTTTTATGCGATTTTGTAAGGATTTTTTTTTCTCTAATTTCTTTTTACTTACTCACTACTACAATTGCCGAATAATATTGAAAAAAAAAATTCTTTTCCTATTTGAAATTAAAATTAAAAAAAAAATTTTTGTTTTCTGAGTTGAAAGCATTTAAAGGACTTTATTTTCAATTAATAAAATTCAAACAATACGAAAAAAAAAACTACAGGATACTCAGCAGGACTCTCAAGGACTCATTGTTTTCCATTTTATTCATTTATTTTCTTTTTCATTTACAATGCTTCTTACAATATTAATGTATTCGTATATATTTGAATTTAGATGAATTATTATGATAATGTCATCTAATTTAACATAGGGCCCGACACTAAAAATCTACATTTTTTTTTTTGGTCATACTCGTATTAATTTACCTTTGTTAACTTACTTGATATACACTTTGGAGCTCTTATAATAAAATTTAAAAAATCCCAAATTTTTATAAGTACGAGAGTTTTTATAAGTACGAAAAATTTTATATGGAAATTGAGCGAATAATAAGTGTACATAAAATTTTACTCAAAATTGAGAGAAATTTAAAAATTTTTTTTAATTATTTAAAATTAATTTTTTGAAAAATTTTTAATAACAACTAGAACAGATTCGGGTTAACAAGTAATAAGAGCCTCATTCCAAATAAATTACCCTCTTACTCATGAAATGAGAAGAAAAATGAGTGACATAGACAAGGTATTACATAATTTATACGTCCCTTTATAATACTCTTAATTAACTATTGGGGAAACGTTGATTTCTTTGAAGAATATTGTTGATCTTACGTTTATTTCCCATATGATACGGTTAGGCCACTTGCTTGAATAAATTTGCCTAACTTCTCACTTCTAATATGCATAATTTTTCACGTGCATATCTTCTCACTCCTCGTCTCAACTATATACTCTTATACATATAAAGTGTTATATTTACGTTTAGAATATTTTAGTTCATTTGAAAAATGAGAAACCAAATTAGAAAAGTGATTAAACATTAAGGTGATTTAAAAAGAGTAAAATTGAGAATTATGCAACAGACGTCACAATTTCATTATATATTTTGGCTTTTATATATGTCAAAATATTAATATGTCAAACTAAGTAAATGTTATCATTACAGAGGGCGCATATTTTTCATCAAGAGAATGTTGAATTTCATATAAGTATGTAAGTAGTTTTAAACGAATCACAAAAAATTGGATTCGAATTGATCGGAAAATGGTTATGGAAGTACAGTTCAACTAATAAATGAAAAACATTTGAAGTCAGAAGATTCTCTACTAAAATTTTGAATTAATCAGTTTACATGCTGCGAAATAGTCAGTTTACAACCCTTATTAGTAACTGCATTGACCCATTGTTTTGAAATCAACTTCTTCTAAGACAATGTTTCCTATAACAATCCCTGTATAACAGTTGTTATAAATAAATCTTAAATTTTCCAAGAACAGAACTTATGGTACGAGTATCATCAGTGCTCTTTTCAAGTGAATTTTATTCTAAAAATCTCCATGTTAAAAAGTTTTTTCACTTTTTTTTATCATTTCAGATTCACGTTTCTTTCAACTTTTACTTGAGTTAACAAGTAAAACATATAGAAAGAGAGCATTATTTTAAAGTGTTTTCCTTTCCCTTATTCTAAACAAAAAGTTTTCTTTGTGTAATGGGGCTTCTTCACCTAAAATAAAAAAAAATCAATACTTAAACACATTGTTGTACTAGGAATCCAGAGAAATGAAAAGTAATTTTAACAAACAACAATAAAAATGGAAAATATCGATCTTCAAAAATTTTATTTTAAATAATGTGAAACGTACATGTTTTTCTTAACAAGAACCTAAACAGAAAAGAAATATCCTTTTCATATTTTAAAAAAAAATTTAAATGGTGCATGTGCACATTTCTATATGCACAATGGTTGTTGATTGCAGCAGTGATTATTTTCAGAAATTTTATTTCTAAAAAGGATAAATAAAAGTAATAATTTTTTCCAGAGAGGTATATATACCTTCCATATATATGTATGGAATACACAATGCATTTTGTAAATGCATTTATGTGCTAGCATGTACAAATGATGAACATTTACTTTAGATGTACTTTAAATATGCGGGTGCATTTCATCCCTCGTATGAGATGTTTTGAGATTTTCAAATTATTTTATTACAAAATACGAGTGTCTTTTTAATATTTCAGAATTCCTGGTATCTTAAAGACTAAAATAAACAATTTTTTAATTTCCCCAGTTTAATATTATTGCAGTTTAGAGTAAAAGACACATATTCGATCAATAAAATCTCCTTGAAGTTCAAATTGTGTTTACTATGCCTTTGAAATCATTATTACATTTGTGTTTTAAGCACATTTTCATTCAACATTTTACGAATACACAATCGAGCAGCATATAGCCCTCAGATACCAAATTAATTATATAAACAAAATTTTAACCACAATAAAATTTATACGTTCCTCGACTTATGATCCCCTATTTACAAAATCAATTCAAATCTCTGGAAACAATAGGATAAATAAAACCAGTTACTCTCTTAATATTTGAATATCAAAAATTTTTCATATTTTTTTTTTATAATAACACAAAATTTTGCATAATCCGAGATTAAACCAATCATAATTCATAATTATAAATAAAAAAAAAAACAAAACAAAATTTATCTTTGATTTGGTCGGGAATTTCATGCCTCGTTGATTTCAATCGATTTTAAAATAGGTGATCAGAACTGAAAATTTATAGGAGAAAACAAAATATTTTAAGATTCCAATTGGAAGCAATTAGAATTCATGTAGGGGCAAAAGATATTTACTCAAAAATGTTTTCAATTCCAAAATCATTTCCAGATTTTATACAGCATCCTAAAATAGAATTTTTTTAGGGAACTTTTATTGGGAGATCATAAAATAGAGAATACAAAAATAATTATTTAAAATGATCATGTCAAATAATTTTTTGTTATAAATAAGAAAAAAATTTAAATGAATTGCACCTGTTGATTGCGATAATCTGTTTTTACAAAACGCCTACAAATATATCAGATTTTTGTTTTTTTTTTTTGTATTTTCTCGATATTTTGAAATTCAAAAGAATAAATAAGAATTTTTTGATATGTACTGCGATATATACAGTGAAGTGTATAACACATAACAAAATTATTTTGAATTGAATGACCATGTATAATTTCTTTTTCGAAAATGAAAGTATTGCAATCCTTCAAATAAATTATGTATATAAAAAAACGTAGACCATGTGTTTTTTATTTTGGAAATTCGCACATCTCATAAGAAGAACGAGAGAATGAACATGCCAACACCAAATATGAGGTTGATTTTAAATAAAAATTTGGATAGAAACCGCAATCATATGAGATTAGAGTTGTCACTGCAGCCATAAAGACTTATTGTAACATATTCCACCGTTTATAAAATGCCAGCTAGGCTTATAATACTCATATAATTACAGATTCATCGAAGCACAAGCTCCCAAAGGAGCCCCCTCCGGGTGTCATTGCATTGTTATTATCGACACAAGTGAACCAACCGCTACATGGCCAATGCCTTACAAAAGCAAAATTTACACAAACGGTCCCCAGATAGCCATTTTTTGCAAGTGATAACCCAACCTGCAATGGTTAGTGAGCCTACTTAGTCTCTCTCCTATTAGACACTGCCCCCGTCTTGTTCGTATAACACAATAAAATTGTAAATGTATAACAATACATGTGTATAACAGTTTTGATTATACAAAAACTTATATATACCTTACATAACACTTCAGAAATGGAAGAGAACGTATAGTAACGCATATTTTTTCCACATATTGCTTTTGCATTGAAAATATTCGAATGAAGAAGTTGCTTTTTTACTTAAAACAAGCTTACATTTTCAAGCAACTTTTCACTACTATCAACAATTTCATCTATTCTATGCGTTACATGCCTTTAAATGGAACGCAAGAATTCATAAATAGTTCTTGGAATAATTCCATATCATTCTTTTCATTTTATTTTAAAATATTTGTAATGGATTTTAAATTACTTTTACAAAACACTTAGAAATATAAAAGAAAAGCATACATTCATTTTAAATATAAGATCCTTAATATTATATTTTAAGTTCCTAGGGAACATGTTCTCCTGGTTAAAAAAACAAGATAATTGCTTTTAAATGATAACCCTTTTTTTTTCAAGTTTTAATTACAAAAATAAATCATCTCCAAAGACCCTTTCTTCCTTCCATAACCTTATATGTATGTAGACGATATGTAATTAAAATGGACTAATTGGTTTTAATTATATAAGTAAGTTGTGTTCATTTTTTTTTCTTCTTTGCTTTCAAATTAAATTAACTTATTAAAAATTCATATAGCATACATTAAGGAGTTTCCGTTTTGAGATTAAAAATGTAGTAGAGGAAAGAACTAGTAATTATTAACATTCACTCAATGAAAATTCAATTGTTAATAGGAATGTTATTCCTTAACAATTGATATAAACATATCATATGATATAAACATATTACCCAAAATGGTAAACAATTAGAACCGTTTTAGTGTTTGAGGCAAAAATATAAGAATTCAAGGCATTCAAGTTGATTTTTTACTAAATTTCAATAATGAAATTTAATTGACGATGGAATCCGAGAATGATATAATAAAGAACCTGAGAAACTAGAAATAATTTAATTTGAAATTTGTAATCGACTTTAGGAGACAAAATTCCAACTTTTTATATAAAGTTTCTCCGTCGTTTCAAAAACGACTTGAAATTGTATTTTTGACGTTTAAATTGTTTTCTGCCAAACGGTCACACTTCTTCATAATATTTCAATTGATTAACTTAGTTTTCTGATTTTAAAATTAAGATAAACAAAATAGTTTTCTTAACACAATCAATTTCATTTTGGCTCATAAAAGATGCTATACGAGTCTGGTTGAAACCATGTGCCGTATTAAATTTCATTATCACTACAAAAATATCAAAGTAAAAATCTGTATTAAATACAAAATCATTGAATTTTCAAATCATTAGATCTATAAACCATAAACAAACCATTAAACAAGCTACACACACACACGTTCATACATTCTCACTTATCTTGAAATCTTGAAATTGTGTGTGAATTCCGAAAAGAAGAAAAATTCCTTTTTAAAATTCTTCGTATCTACCACAAAAACAGAAACAAAATATTTTCCTTTTTTTTTTCAAAAAATGAACCCAAAAATAATAATAAAAAACAAAAAGAGAAGAAAAACTATAAATTTTTATGATTACATTAACGATGCCGTAAAAAAGGACTCCCACTGAGAGGAATTTAGATTTTTCTTAACCTTTTTTAAATTTTTCTTTAACTTTACCATTTTATAACTTTACCAGTAGCTCTCATTTTTATTTGCAATTTTTTACGTACAACAACACATTCTCGGCAGTGTAAAGGTAAAATAAAAGTACCATTCCCCGATATTCCGAAATAGTAATAATGTATGCTTGATTTAAGCAAAAGAATCTATAAATCTTACCACCTACCAGAATGGTATTTTAAAGGAAAGTATTCAAAAAATTTTTTGTTGGTTATTTTAATTTAATTAAGCCTTACAAGGAGTTTCATTAGGTTTTAAGACTCTTGAAGGAAACTCCGGCTATTTTTGAAATTAGTATACTTTTGTCTATTAGAATGAAATAACTTGAGAGTCAAGAATCATACAACTATGAAATTTTATTGAAAGAAGATGTCACCCGTGACTGATAATTTCAAATCTACTCCAGCTCAACTCTGAGGCAAGATGATTTTGATTCTCAATATTTTGCTTTGTAATGTCTGTCAGTAGTAATTTTAAGTAAATTCTAAACGGACACACTCACAAGAACTCTTACACCTCATAGGTATGCACTCTCTTACCAGTCGGGAAATTTTTACAAAGTTAGTAGTTTCCCTTTATTACACTCTTAATATGATTATTTCTTCTTTTCTTTTTCAAACATACATAATGTACCTTAAGTGTAAAATTTCAGGTAAAAAATTAAATTGTTCAAATTTATAGAGTTTAAAAAAAAAATAACAAAAATCGTAACATAACAAAAAAAAAGGTACAATATGTGTTCTAAGACAGTCAGAGAGAAAATATAAAAGTTGCAGAAAATTCACTTCTTTCACAATAATATGAACGCCTGGTAAAAATCGAAGATAATTGACTCAAATTTAACACTTTAAATAAAAAAAAAAAAAACTTCCCTTTCATTCGAGAGATGAAGTTGACTTATTTAGAAAATTGAGTGAGTGTAATTTATGATAATTTGAGAATAAAAAGAAACTTTTTAAAATTTTTAATATGCAAATTTGGTTTGATGAATTTACTCTCTCCTTCTTATTTTTAGAGATATTATAGTTTTTTAGTACTCTTTCAAAAGAAAAAAAATTTGAAAAAAAGTACTATTAGTTTTACTTTGTCAGTCCATTCGGTCATTCATCCGTTCGCTAATACGTCTGTTCGAAAAACTTCTGTACTCTTTGAGATAGAAAGCTGTAATTTTATACACAAATACATCTTTCCGTTTCTAAAAGTTATAGCCTCTCAATGAACGAAAAATGCCAAATGGAAAGATAGCGAAATGCTTCTTCTACCGTGTCACAGCAAAATTTAAATTAACCCTTACTCAAAACTCTTATTTTTTCAAGTCTTTGATATTTTCTTTCTTCTAGACGGCAACTTTTAGGTTTGATGAAATTTTAGTACTTTTTAGATACCAATAAATAGTTTATTTCGTTAAAATAATTTAAAAAATTTCTTCCACCTCTACCCACTCCCATGTTATCCCCTTTTGGAATTAGTTAAATAAAAATTTTCGTCGCCTTATATATCTTGAACTTCAAGCTTTTCCACATTTCTATAAAAGCGAATCGGTGACGGTAAATTCCATGACATGGAAAAGTATGGTTGTTTTTTGTTAACAACTTAGCCGTCCAATACAGCTGAATTATGTTAGCACTTCTTTAATTTTTTTTTTCCTTCATCCTAAATGTATGCAATATATATTTTGTTATTATGAATGAAAGTAATTTAAATAATGAAATAGACCGTTTTTATTATTTTGTACACAAGGGAAAAGTGCTTCTTTGCAAACCGTTGATATTGATTTATTCCACTTTATTTTTATTCTCTTAGATTTCATTATAAATTTCAAGTATAATTTTATTTTTCTGATTTAGGGATGATGATGATTATGTAATGAGGGAAATAAAAATTACAGGGATGACATGAATAATAAAAATGTAAAAAAAAGAAAATTTTTTTTTAATATGCAAAATATTTTTCGATTTGATTTAATTATGTACTAGGGTATCAGAATCTGATAGCAAGCCACTATTAAAAAATTTTTTAAGAATAAAAAATAAGTGTAATTCGCATATAAAATAGAAGAATAAAAAATATTGGTGTTAAAAACGAGTAATAATAAGGGAATAAAAATTTTATTTTGAATTTAATTTTTTTTTTTTTTTTGTTAAATTAAAATTTAAAGGGGAATTTGTTAATAAGATTGCGATAAGAGAAATCTCATAAAGCTGCGTGAAATTAACAATAATAGGCACATATTATACAATAAACGGGAATAAGGGGGAGAGCAGGGTTTCTGTTTTTTTTTTTTTTCTAAATTGTACTCATATTTAGCACACACATTGTAATTATTATTATTATTTTAAATGGATGTGAATGGAAGAAAAAGGGTTATTGCATAAATAATCACTGAAATTTAAACAGGATTTCAGAATTTTAAGATCATTTAGCTAGAAATTCTATAAAGACCATCATTTATTTTTGAAATTTAATGCTTAGTTCTAAACGTTAACAAAAATGTTTTGCTTTTTCCTTGTAATTAATTACGATGATGGTTACTTTTATGATGGTTATGAAGAAGAAATTGTTATACAAAAAAAAAAGGTCCAACATAAAAATCATTAAAAAAAATTCTTTTATTCTTATTCTACTCATATTTTTTTGTGTATACACTTATGAGTTTTACTGTGCTCTATGTATTATTGTTCGGAGTTTAAGAAAACATTTACTTTGATTACTGTAATTCATGCGATTCCATATAGTCGATTTGCTATATGAACACTGGTTATACTCTAAAGAATTTTAAATGATCCTTTTTTTTAACTTTGTACCTGAATATACCTGGATTTTACAAAATTAGTTAAAAATTAAAAAAAAAGAAAATATAACAAAAAAAAAGGTTTTATTGTAATTTTTAAAAAAAAAATTAATCCTAACAAAATTTGTAAAGATATTTTAGAGTGTATAAGAAAATAATATTGTATACGAAATTTGATAGCTTCTCTTCTCAAAACAGTCCCAAAATTATACGTAACAAGAAATACAGGATTTTGTTAAATAAATTTAAAAACACCTTTTATATGAAATTTATTCAATTGAATTGGTCTTTGTAATAATATAAAAGTAAAATAATCAGGGATGTATCAAGTGTAATTAGAACAGGGGTGTATCGATTTAGAATTTTGCACTTCACTTTCTTTTGTAAGCTGTTGTCAGGAGATTGACTTTATTAATTACAGCTAATCGTATCCATTTAGGAAACATGCACATGATTGAATGAACCAAAGGCTTGTATTACAATTTTCCCATTTAAATTCATATCATTTATTATGGCTTTGAAGTATTTATTGGCTTAGTAATAAAAAAAATTTTACGTAAAATTTGTAAACTGCAGTACATCTGAATATTTTCTGAGATAAGTACTGTAAGCGCTATTCTGATCGAACCTCAAAAAAATATAACACTTCATTATCGTGAAACGTATTTGCAAAAATTCAATGAACCAATGACACGGATGAACGGAAAAACATGGCTAAATTAATAAAAAATTCGTTTCTGAACCCAGTTGAAACCGTCATAACAATTTACTCATAGTTTAAACCATTTGAGAGAATTATATTTGCTCTCTCTCTCTAATTTTATGATATTAAATTGTTATAAATTGTCACATCAATACTTGTATTACGTATGCATACAAACACGTTTAAAAATTGGCTTATTGTTATTGGTGTTTTTTTTTTATCTTTTAAATGATTACTTAAGTCTGATATCATTATTGTTATTATAACCATTAAAAGAATGGTAATTAGTTGTACACAATCAAGAAATGAAACCGTTAATTTAATATAAATGTAATTTTATTTATTTTTTTTCTCTCTCCTTTACACATATACATATATAGTTTACAAGTGCGAGTGAGATTGGGGAGATTTCATGAAAAAAAAATGTCCTTTTTCGTTCTTTTTACATAATTTTTTTTTACGGATATTTTTAAGTGGCAAGTTGTCACTCACGTTGATAAATTTTTTTTTTTTTTTTATTACACTTTTTTCCCTGGCTTTCTTTTACTGTGATTCACGTACTTCTGAATAAAATAAAAAAAAAGTAATGAGGACGAAAAAGGAACATTAACATGAAAAAGTAACAATGAAATAAAAAAAGAATAAAAAATTAGAAAAACAAAAGAAGAAATGAAAATTAAATGAAATTAATTAAAATAAAAATCATGTTTAAATAAGATGAGAAACGTTATGTAAATATTTTTTTATGATTTCTGTATAGGAACAAAGCAGAAAAAATGTCATATTTTGGGGGGGGGGGGGGGGGGGGGGGGGAAGAAATGCTTTCGCATAAGGCATCGCTGCCGTGATTGCGTAGAGTGAATGATTTGATAATTTTTTTTTGATAAATTAAAATTCTGAGTGGTAAAGTCTGACAAACATTGTATTTATTATTGTTAGATAAAACTAGTTTTGAATATGAAATTTATTTTGAAAAAATTATATACGAAACAATAGGAGTGTAGCGTAAAAGGGAAAAAAGAAGTCTTACAATTCGAAATACTGAGAATAATTCGAGAGTAGAAGAATCGCTCTCTTTTTAAAAATGTATACAACGTAAAGAAAAGTTCAAATATGGGGAAGGAAATCGATTGTTTTATAGAAAATACAAAAAAAGGGGAGTTGCCCTGTATTTTACGCGAACAATTTATAAAAATAATAAATTAATAATAAATTATAATAAATTCATTTTAATTTATTCAAAATATTCCGAACTTATCTTGGCTGCTCCTCTGCAATTAGAATTTCATAGCTTTTTCAAGGCCGCTATAATTTTGTTAGTTCTCGGTTTTCTCCGCTCTCAAATCGAACACTGTTTCAGCTAAAGCACTATTTCACATTCAAATCTTGAACTCTGATTTTAATTTTCATACTTATATTACAATATCCCGTTGAAATTCGTGGGACTCGATCATATATTCTCCTCATTTCTTCCGAAACTCTTTTTATTCACAGCACAAAAAATGCAAAGGAGAATTTTTTTCTTAGAGAACACACAATGAATGTACTTATTTATGTGCCGACCACAGTATTTTCGTTTGCATACATTTCATAAACATACGGACAAAATTTTTATTTACAAACTGTTCTAAAATAAAACTTACTCTGAAATATCCTTTCCTTTTCATAGAATAACTTTACATATACATATATATAGTTTTAATAGTATAGTAATTTAAAACTGTTTTTGACATTTCTATATACATATTAACAAAATTAAATTCAAACAAAATTAAATAACTCTTCAAAAAAAAATTAAAATACCCTTTTTACTGTTATTATTATTGAAGAATTCTCAAAATTAAATGAGAGTTAATAATGATGAAAATATTTTATATTATAAAAAAAATTTACATGTAATTAAACATGAATATTTTACAGACAATGAGAATTTTCAAAAAATCCACTTCAAAGCTTACACACACACACACACACATTACACTTCAATAAATTATAAAACATGAAATGAAATGGAAATTTCATGTCCGCTCTATAATATAAAATTATTTTTCAATTAAATTTAAGTTGAAAACTTTTTAATAAAAATGACTATGCCTTCATATATCGCTTCCTATGTAATGTTAATTATTATGATCGGTGTGACTGTGTGATTACTCTATTAGAGTTTCGATTATGCGGCAATAAAGAAAAGCAACTGAAGATGAGGTATCTAAATCTATTTCGTCCGTTACGGAATAGAGTGGATGTAGTGTGATATGTTCCGCGGCGCGAAAATTCCTGCCAAATTGATAACTACGTTAACAAGCTCATTTTCCCTTTAACTATCCCTTTATAACCAACCCTTTATTCTTTAAAGTACGCAAACTTAAACTTTTTGTCATTAATCTAATAGAGGTCAACCCAATGTTCAAATCGTGTTGCTCCAGAAATACTTAAATTCCACATCACCTTATATGTAAGTAGATTTAAAATTGAGTAAAAATCGTATTCTTCTACACAAATAACAATTTATAAAACTTTTATACGGTTAAATGAATTTTAACATTATGCATGTGTGGTATAGAACAAAAAGCCTTCAACATAACTGTAAATAATTATGATCTTCAGCTGTCAAAAACATTTAATAAGATATTTA
Organism: Condylostylus longicornis; assembly: GCF_029603195.1. NCBI lineage: Eukaryota > Metazoa > Arthropoda > Insecta > Diptera > Dolichopodidae > Condylostylus > Condylostylus longicornis. The sequence goes on from NW_026577982.1 coordinate 8,789,151, forward strand.
GAGAATTTTTTTTTCTACTTTCATTAATTAAACAAAACAAATAAAATAAAGAACAACAAAAACAAAACTAGACAAACATTTACGTTAAATGTAAGAGAAAATATTTTAAAATCAGAGAAAATTTCTCACACTACTTAAATTTGTTATACGGTATAAACGTTTGTATGTATATATGTGCAACTGGTATAATGAAGAGGAGTCAAAAGAAGAGTATTTTTCCTCTTCATTAGCAAATAAATAAAATATAAGGTATGAATAAAATTTTATGTCAAAATTAAAATGAGAAAAATAATATTTCGTAAATACTCGTATAATAATAATTATTTAAAAATATTTTAAAAGAATAAGGAAAATATAATATTATCCTTGTGTAATCGATTGAATAAACATTATGAAAGTAAAAAAGAAAAAAAAAAATTGAATTATTATTTCAGTAAATAATGGAATTAATGTTAAGGATTTCAATATTTTTTTAAATATTGGCATTAGTTATAAAGGTAGCAAATAAAACAAAAATGCAAATATAATTTTCGAATTTCAATTAAGGTTGCCATATTGCACAAAAAATTAATTTATTAATTCAAGCATGAAAGTGTTAATATATGTAATTTCTTCATATTTGACTTAGCTACTTCATCAAATCCCGTCACATTAACTCTGAACCAAAGAGAACCATTTTAATTGTAAACACAGGATATTTGTAAGTCTTTCATATTCAATTTAGCTATGCTCATCAAGTCCAGACACGTCCACCCTATGGACCAAAGAGTTTTTCAAACACATGGTATATGTAGGTTCCTTTATTTTAATTTTAGCTATTTATCAAGCCCTCATTTTCTTCCCCTGAATTAAAGATAACCTGTTAGTCCATTGGTTTCATAAACACTAGAAATTTGCACAAATGGTAAAAAAGAAGAATATGTAGCTTCAGACAGTTTAGATCTAGACTAGTAATAGAAAGTCAGTGCGTAGTCACATATTTGTTTACATGTCAATTGTTAATTCTTTATCAATCGGATGCAGGTGGCACTGGAATGAACTTGAGTATTCCTTGGGATAGTACTAAAAACACTTCTGATTTTTTTAGACCATACAACTTAGAAATGTATTTAAGTCTTTTCGCATGTACTCCACAACTGATACGTATTAAATGGAACTAGAACTCATTTAGTTTTATTTCCACTAATAATAGGTTTCGTTACCTGGCACCCAGAGTAATGTCACATTGTGACTAATACAGAACTTTGTAAATCATATAGTAGAATGTAAGACCCATATACAAATTCATGTATACAAAGCCCTTCATCCACAAATTTATTTCTTATCCACAGGTTTGTTCTTACCTTTTGGTAACCCTAAAACATTTTACTGGAAAATAAATCTTAAAAGTAAACAAAAGGAATTAAATTTGAAAAAAATAATAAAATTAGAAATTATCTTTTAGAAAATCATTATGAATAAATTTTAAAGTATGACAATATTATAGTTACGTTAAAATAACAATATAAGTAAAAGGATTAAAATTTTCAATGTTTGTTGAATACCAGCGTTTTCCTACATAAATTTTAAATTGTTCAATGTTTATTTTAATCTGAAGAATAAACAAAAAAAAAATTTAAAACTCAAAATTTAAAAACTATAAATTTTAAATTTAAATCGTAAAATAAAGAAAAATAATTTTAAAATATTGTTGACCTTTTTTAAGAGAGATTGTAAGTAAATTCGGTGCGACACCTGGTATCAAAAAATTATTTTGTTTTAATTTGACAAATGTGAAAATTTAGGCGCCTTCTTTTGATTGGTTAAAACAATTTTTGAAATAAGTTGTTGTTTATGTTGTATTAAGGAAGTTTTACGAAGACCTTAAGGAACGCTCTTTCCCTCATTTATTTATTACTCTGCACAAAATTGAAATCAAAAATTGCCTTCGGTAAGAAAATAACTGAGATATTAATAGACCAGGACAATTATGTCCAAAAGTTGAAGCAAACAGTATACAAAATTATGAAAGCAACTCAGAACGGAATTATAAACAAAATTTTGGGACTCCCTGTGTTAAAATAGAACCCAGAACTCGTTTAAGTATCTGTACTAACAATCTACTCTTTTCAGTAATTGTTAAATATGTTCACTGAACTTATATTCAGTAGCTTAATTTCCTTAAATTCTTAACTTGAAACTTAAAATTCTAATTAACTTATTCCATTCTTATTCTTACCATAACACATAACGCACTCACACACAAGACCAACAATTTTTCAATTCAATTATTTTATTTATAAACAAAATATAAATGTTTACTGTATGACGGTTTATATTATAATTCCATAATCTAGATTCTAAAAAATCCTTTAATTTTCATAAAATAATTATTGTACTTTCTTACAGGAAAAAAAAGAAACTAAAACCATAACATTTCATACGAGAACCATTAATTTGCATAAATTAAATATTTTTCACTTGCATAAAAATAAAATAGAAACAAGAAACATGCACACATATAGGCGTACACATTGTATAGCCATAACGGACATCAACATTAATAATATTTTTATTTTTCCCACAAAAAAAAAAATTTCAAAACAAAAATATTTTAACCCTTTCAGAAAATTGTAAATTGGGTGGATTACCGGTTACTAAAATTGCGTGCACCGGAAACTGCCACATGAACTGTTGGAGAAAATTAAATTGGAAAGTATGAAATTGTGGTGGTACAATTTTTTCGCCTTCTTTCCAATTTTTAATGAACAAATTACACTTTAACTTTAATTTAATTTCCAACTTAACCTTTACTTTAATAATATTTTATGCTTTTAGTTTTACATTTCTCACATAACTTGATATTGTTATATTGGGGTATCCTAATAGCTCATTAAAGTTTGTAATGGTTTAATGGATTTGTTGATTTGATGCTCAACACTTCAAGAGCTTGATATTTTATATTATATTTTTCAAAAATGAAACATCCTCTTGACGTACTCGATTCTCGAATATAAGACAATTCATCTAGAATTCGGAGAGTGTTTCCAACTTAAACTATATAAGAGTTTTATAAATTTTCCTTGTTTAATTATAGCGATTTGTATATAATTTAGATTCTCACCTCTCAGTCTCGTCCGTAGAGATTTTTCCTGAAATTTTGCAGCCATCAGTCTTTCCGGCAAAAATTTTGCACAAGAATTTATTTCTCGCTCATTTTTGCAATTTTATACTGTCTGAAAATAATTTGACTCGTTTTATTATTTTAAATTGCTACCAACTCAAATATTCGATGTAATCCAAGAAAATTTATTTGTTTAAGGTTCATAGGAAACGTTAATTTTAACAGTCAATCATTAAGTTATTTAAAATTGATTTGAAAATAAATGTAGAAACAGGTCCTTCATTTTTAATTTTCTAATGAAAATTTACACAAATTTTCTGTAGTTTATACTCCTAGACCCTCAGTGTTGACAGATTCACTTTCATAGGTCACAGCTACTTGTAATCCTAATCAATTTTCTTATTTTTTTTTGTTTTTTTTTATTATGTAAATTAATGTTTCACATTGTGATGAATTATTTACTTTCAAAGTTTACTTATTATACAAGTTTCTTACATATATGAATGGAATTTTAAGGAAAATATCACAATGTTTGGTCATTAATTTTATGGAAATATAAAAATGGACAATTAATGTGTTAGAGAACATGCTGATTAAGCATAAGAATTGTAGGTAGTTGCTTGTTGTAATACAGTTAGGCACGATTTATTAAATACTTAAAATAAATCTTAAAATAACTAATGTAAAAATCAAAATGGTTTATTTTGTATGCGCGAATATACGAGCATTAACCACCTCTATACACAATATAAAATATTATGGTGAAATTTGTGTAGAAATTAAACACGAAAATAATATTTTAAATTTTTGAATAAATTACAAAAACAAGTTTGGCATTTAAGGCAATTATTTTGTAAAGAACAATCAATTTTGTAAAGGTCAACCAATGTGGACGTATACACTTATAAGAACTATGCAAACTTGCCTATGCACCTATATGCAAACTTACAATCATGAAAGACTGAATCAAATAAACAAAGAATGAATATGGTTGAATAAAATTGCATAAGAATTTCAAAATGTGGTAGCCAATTTTCATTTTATAAGTAAGATTAAAGGATCTTTTTCAATTTATCTTGGATATTTCGCATAAAATGGCAAATAATTTTGGGGATGATTCTTTGATCAATTTCCAGGAAAAAAATTGTATGGGTTAGAGGAAGGGGGGGGGGGAGGTGCAGATGTACTCGTTTTCGAGCTTAAGTTTTTTTTGTACTAATAACCTTAAATGAAGATCTAAGACATGGTCAAAATGAATAAGGTATTTAATTGTTATTGAATCTTTGGTTTTCTTATTACTACAAAAACGATCTAAATCAACGGTTTTTTCACTGTTGTTTGTAAACTATTCTAATAATGTGTGACTGTTATGCTCTCTTGTATTACCCACAAACTCATATTTTTTGTAGTTGAATCTGGTTAAACACTTCTATTTCTCAAATTAAAATTGTAATTTTATTCACCAAAAAATCCTTTTGTTCCCTTATATGCACATAATCTTTCTTGTTTTTTCTGCAATTCAAACAATTTAGATTTGTACAAGTAAAGTGAAAAAATTTCTTTCAAAACAGTTTCTGTTAGTACATCATTTTTGGTATTTTGGTACATTATTAGTACACGTGACCACAAAAAAATGGCCATTTAAGATAAGAAGTGTACACAATATTTTCGTTTTTTTTTTATTTGATTCTCTTTTAGAATGAATGAAAAATAAATGAGGAAATGAGGTGTTCAGAGAAGTGAAAAACATATTAAAAAAGGTTGCACAATGACACGTGACATTAATGACGTTTTGAATTTAATTCAAAAAATCAAATGTAATTTTTTTTATAATATTTTTAAAATATTTTTCTTTTTAATAATTTTAAAAAAAAAAGTGATTTAAAATTTCAAAAAAATTTTTATTCCAAAATTTTATTGAAATTTTCAATTATGACCATGACCAGAATAGCACATTTTATGGCTCTTTTATTTTAAAGAGAATAGAAAATTTAAAATAATTTTTGAACTTTACAAGTCAAAACCTACAAATTGAATATTTTTACAAAATTTTAAAAAATCTGATAACGCCTACTTTTACTTTGTGTTAACAATGTTGCGTTTGTTAAGTGTAGAGGGTAATATTGTATTAAAAATATTGGACAGTAATCCCATTCATAAACAATTATTATATAAGTAGGAGAGTACGGAATGTGCGACTCAATAAATTTTTAGGTAATGAGCTTTATACAATATAAGTGTGAATAAATTTTAATTTACGTATGGTGTGTTAAAAACAGAATTAAAAAAAAAATTTAATATATGGCTAGATATATAGGTGTACTGATTCGGGTCTCGATCACATAAGTGCAAAGTTGATGAGGTTTAATATTTGTACAATTTGTGTTTTCATCGATTTCAATTGATAAGTAAGTCACCGCGGATTTAAAATAACAACTTTGGTGACTTTGGTAAAAAGCAGAGTTTCGGGTGACAACGTTGCAATACTAAACCGAAATGAATGAATATCACTAATCAAATTCGAATTTCTGGAGAAAGTGAGGAGATTACAATTCCCCAATTCAAAATTACACTATCCCTGATATCTAAACTGCATTAACAACTTATCAATCCACAATTCAGCAATAAGCATTTATAAGCTGAATTGTGTCTTAAATAAGCGAAGTTTATTGACATTTATTAGTAGTTCGCATCCGATGACCAAAAGAGTAAGATGCCTCACCGCGTTCCATTCAGTATTCATTTTAAATATAAAAACAAAATGCATTAAATATGAAAACATTCTCACAATAAATGCACATAATTTCCATTCCGAAATTTCTAGGTCACACAATATTTCTTATACTCGTAAATCAAAAAGAAAACAAATAAATTATAATCCTTATTTATCCTTTACCGTTTAAAATAACTAAAATCAGATTTTTAACTTTTACTTTAATCCTTAAATATCAGTTACTTTTTTTTTTTTTTTACATAATGCGTTTTCAAAATATTTTTAATACATAATTAATAGATGCTTAAATAAACAAATACATTACTCACACATATCCACACACATACATATTTTTGTATATATATATGTAATTGTGTCTATAATCTAAAAGCAACGATGCATAAATAATTGCCCTTAAAGTCAAAAACATTTTTCTTTTGTCATATAAATTTCTACAATGTTATAGTTTGAACGTGTGTGTGTGTATTCTAAGAGGAATGAATCCTGTCAAAAGCATGCATTAATAATTTGTGCGGTTCATTTAGATCATTTTTTTTTTTTTTTGTATAATGATATCGATATGTCCTTGTGCACAAGTTTATATATTTAATGTACTTATATAATCATTTTTGCTTTTGTATTATAATTTAATTATAAGATTTCATTAAATGATTTGAAGTCACATATTTTTTTTTTCATTATTTTATATACATGACGTATTATAGCCGAGTTTGTTCTTAAGAATAGGGTAAAAAGGATAATAAATTACTATTTACTAAAAAATTTTTTTATTTTTCTAAAAATAATTGTGACACTTTAACACAAGTATAAACAGTGAAATAGAAACTTACAATATGTAAAATATGTGGAAAAAAATTAAATTTGGTATTATCTGAACTAAATTTTAGGGGCTAAACATTGTAAAAAGTGTCCGTACATATGGTAACGTACATTTGGCATTGTAAAAAGCATTCGGAATAAATCAGTCCTTTGACAATATGTCGCCTGATCATATTTTAATAACCAATTTACTCTTGCCTAGTTTTTTTTATATAATTTTTGAAGGAAATTTCGAAGAAATGTGTTCAAAATTACAAGGTAGCTCAACAGCAGTCGCAGAGAAGGAATCGAAGAGAAAAAATCGAACATTTATAGAAGCGAACGTTCAAGACAATGCGTATACACTTGTAGACAAAGCGTTGGAAAAATAAAGCATATTTTGAAAATATCTTACATTTTTCTTCGGCAGCATTTTCGGAAAATTTAGAGCTTTGCAAAACCAATTTTAGAATATGTCTCTGAGCCAAAGTTGTAAAGCTCTCCAAAACCTCTTCATTTTTTTGTAATTATAAAAATATTTGGTGGCAAGTTCGAATGGTTGTTTTAGTCACGAAAACTTCCAATACCAGAAGCATTCCTTTCATTTTGTTCCACTCTTTCCTCCGCTTGTTATTTTTGTTACTCTTATTACTCTTCTAAAATTATACAAAATTTTTCACAGTGCTATTAAAAATTTTTCAGATCATTTCCTCATATCTATATCATTTTTTTCTTAACTTGGTTGTTATTTTAAAATTAAACAGCTCATTCTCTCGTTTCAACCCTGCTTTCTATGTAATAAAAATAATTTTCAGAAAATGTCCCAAAATATTTTTACTCCACTGTATATTTTTTATCTAAAATTATACGCACATCTCGTATTATGCAGTATTTGTGTTTTAAAGGTCACGACTTTGTTGTTCTCTAAATTTAATTTTTTTGAATTGAAAAACATTTTAGCATATACAAAATACAAGAATGAAAAATAAGAGAAAAATTGTTATTTTTAAGCCTGTTTAAGTTGTTCTTTTCATCAAAAACAAAAATTATTTTAACACCAATGAAATAAAAAAAACAGTTATTGTTATATAAAAACCAGGACACGCGTATATATGGGTACTATAATAAGCTGTTCTACTTATTTTTTTGATATTTTTTGATTGATAAGAATCTTTGCAAAACTACTGTTATGCACACATACATACTTGCCTACAATTACACACAGTACACCCGAGAATTGTATATGAAAGCGTTCACAGAAAAAAAAAACTGTTTAAAATATTTTTATAGAGCAAAGAGAAAAGTTATCCTTGATTTTGAATTTTTCCTCTTCCGTTTTTTTTTTCACAAATTTATTAATGCGATTTTCAGGTCTTTTAACAGGATTTAAAATTATAATAGGACAAACAAATTTTAAAGAAATGATGAATGTAAAAAATTTTTCAATTTCTCTAAACAAAAAAAAAATAGAAAAAAAAACTTTAAAAAGGATTCTTTTGTAAAAGGATTTTAAATCGAAATTTTATCTAAAAAATTTATGACTTTTCAGATTAAATTTTTTTTTGTTGCCTTGTTGCTAGTTTGAAAAATATGACTTATGTAAAAGTGAATAGGAAGACAAAAAAAATTTAGGGCTGCTGTGGTTCTAAAAAACATTTTGCAAATTTTTCATGCTTTTCAAACCAAAAATAGATTAAAATTAAATTTTAACGAGGCACTGCAACTTTCTTTATCACAATTTTTTTATTATTTAAAATCAAATTTTTAAAATTAACCTCTGACTTACGAGTATTTCGGTATCTTAAACACATTGAGAAAATTTTGGAGGAATTTCCAAATAGAATGCTGTTTTGTATTCCTGTTCTACCTGAATTTCAGGAAGAATCAAAACTGAATTATATTTAAATATTAAGAATTGATATTTAAGGTTCCTACCAAAAATTTGTATGAGGCCCTTTATCAGAATTACTAGAGCAATAGCTCCTTTAATAACTCCTTTATATCCTGTGTCGTGTAACTATGGGAGTAGAGTAGTACACATTTTTGTACGTTTTGCCCACTATACATGTTCATATACTACACATTGTGTGGAACACAGCCATCAATTTGTGCGGTAACCTACCCGGTATATGGAGGAAAAGGAATATTAAAGCTGTTCATACAAGTTATTACTCGTATCCAAGCATTTAAATATTTAACGTAATCTAAACCATTCTAAATAAATTTGGAACAAGTCAATGGTTTATAAACTAGTCCCCTTAATCTAGTAAAAATAGTGTTTTCAATAACAATCTACTATATTACTATAATTACATACTTTCATTCATATTCAAAAAAAAATATTGCATATATCTAGGATGAGCAGAAAAAAAATTGAAAATGAAGGTAGCATAATGGTTCAATTCCACAGTTAAGTAAATGAGCTAGGATAATTGTATTTCTTCATAGTATGTCATTTACCGTTAACTATTTGCTTTTACAGAAATTCAGAAAAGCTGGTCATTTCGGAAATATAAGATGCAAAAAATTCAAATTTTCGATTTCAAAATTCCGATAGGCGATGATTTGACAGAGGATGAAGGTGGAAAAAAATTTCTTCTAAGGAAATAAATTATTTATTAATATTTAGAAGCTGGTAAAATTTCAGACTCCTACAAGTTGCCCTCTAGAAGAAAAACGATATCAAAATAAGTGTCTACTATTTGTATACAAAATTTCAGCTTTCTATTTTAAAGGGTGTATAAAAGCTTTGTAAACAAACACACGGACGAACGAACGGGTGGATGGTCAGTAGTGAAATTAATAAACACTTATTTTTCATTTGTGTTTTTAGAAACTTTCAGGTAATTTTTGCAATATTTAATAATAATATAAAATTTATCGTAGTATTCAAAATAATCATAAGCGATTTAATGACATTAATGTAATTAATATTTTTTATAAGTACATCAAATCACTTCTTATGATTTTTCGACATTAAGTAAGGTTGTCATCGTATTGACAATGAATCGATTAGAATAAATTCACAAAATATAAGAGAGAAATGAAAAAAAAAAATTATTCTCTTACATTACTCATAATATGAACTCAACAAAAAAATTCCAACTGATCGCTACAACGTTGATAAACAATAACAGCATTTCCACACACATAAAAACATTCATTAATCATATGGTGCGACGAAAACCTAATGCACTTCCATATATACAAACATGTTGAAATATTTTATAGTTAAGCCATAAAAAGTCATTTCGACTTAATATCTTTTTGTAACATAATATGATAAGTCACTGGAATTCTATTGCACTATATATGCTATATATATACAAGGCTATTTTCAATGAATCGTTCTTTATCTCCATAAAATAAAGAAGAAATAAAAACTTTTTTTTTTTAAACAATCTTGTTGCAATCCCAATATTCTCAGATTACCACTGGTTTCATATGTGTAGTAGGTACCTCACATCACTTATGGAAAAAAAAAACAATCTGGTATATGATAGAAATTTTATTTTCTTCTTAGGAGGGAACAAAAAAAAAATTTCCCTCCTAATCGAATATGCTCTCCTATTACAAAATCACCGATAATTACTTTCGATAATTAAAAGAAAAAATTTTTTTTTCGCTATTAATCGAATTTTTAATGGATTTTTAATGGGATTCCGTAAAAGACGCGTGGAATTAGAAGACGTCCAATTTTGGTATTTATCAGAAAAAAACTGGTGGTGTTGTAGCAATTTAAATTCTGTTTTTAATTGATTTTGTATTGATTTTTGAATAAGAGATCAGAATTTTATGCACAAAAAAGTAAAGACTTTTTCAAATCAAAAAAATTTTTTTTTTTTGAAAATTACAAAAACATTTCCAAAATTTTATTTTACAAACTGCATTTATTGTGTATAAGTGGGTATAAACCGAGCATTAATTGAGCAATTAAAATAAAATCTCAAAATTTTAAGCATTAATTATCAAACAATATAATGAGGCATAAATTCTCTGCAGCACATACACATTTACTAAACTATATGAATCATGTGTATAACAGCAATAAAAATATTAAATGACCAATTTTTAAACAAATTACTGTGTGGTGTGGTGACCATTTGTTTTGTTTTTTATAGTGACAGAGGAAAATTAAATTTAAGCAGGCAAATTTTTTTTTGTATTGTAATACTTTCACGAGCACGCAGTATCTTCCTTAGAGCACCTCCTCAAGACCCATGCTTTCAAAGAATCCTAGTAAGTTTCCAGTAGAAATATCCCACAACGGTATACCCACTAGCGACGGCCCACCGGAGCTGTCCTTTCTCTTACGGTTCAACGCACCATACTAATTAATAAGGTGTATCGGAGTCTCGTTTCCACAAGTACTGTGGAGACTTGGAACGGCGTCGTTATGATCGCCTTAAAGCGCCTATATTTAAGGCGCCTTATTCTTGTGAAATAATGAATTCTAACACACTATTTTGGATGAATTTTCTTAAGATTTTTTCCAGATTTCAAAACAGGGCTACGATATCAGATTATTTAGATCATTCTCGCAGTTGTTGATATAAGAGATTTCTCGGTTTCATTAAAACTCTGAATTTTCTAAAACACTTAAATTATGTCTGCACAGGTTGTTGTATGGGGTCACTAATTAAGCTTAATTAGAAATTTTGAGTTAAATTTTATAAATACAGATAAATTGTTATGATTCATAAAAATTCATAAGCAGTCAAAACCAGTGAATCGAAATTTTTTTAGATCATTGGAGAATTAAGCTACAAAATATTACTAAAGACGCTTTACAAAAATTGAAATCTATATGAATTGAAAAGTATAAAAACAAATATATCATGAATTTGTTAATAGTTTTTGAATTTAGAATGCTATACCATAGACTTAGCCGTTTTAAAATAATGGAAGCTTCTGTTACCCACTGTAACTCGCGTCTTACTCACATTAAATAATTTTTGTCATCGGAAAATAGTTACAATTTTATTGTTAAAATGTTCCCCATATACTTTTCATATTTATGAACTAGTGGTCACATTACTATAAGCACATTGTAATTAATTACTTGTATAAAATAAAAAAAGATGCAGTTTAAAAAAAAAAAAGAATTTATAAAATCAATTATGTAAACATTTTTACCAGGAACTCAGATTCAGAAGTAAGTAACGAAAAAATTCTTCAGAACAACCTTCATATATACCTTTATACCTATATATACACATACAAACATACTTCGAAAGAAACTCTAATTAAATTAGAAAATTTATGTTGTACATTAAATAGTCCAGAAATTCCTTCACAGTAGGGTGCCATTACTTTTATAGTATAATAGCTATATAGCACAATATACATACGTACGAGTTATATATGGTTAATTCAGATCTTAAATTTCATATAGGGTTTGCATTGAATATGTACGTGTGTTCATAAATGAGTGTTCGTTTCAATAAAATGAAGTTTGTTGTATATGAAAAAATAAAATAATAAAGTCCTTAAGAAAGGAATATACATATACATATATATGTGTATATATATATACAAACATTGTGAAAAATGAAATTTCTCAAACCATTAAGAAGGTATTTTAAAATAATAAAATATTTTAGTGCATAATTGAACGCAGATGTTTAAACGAATTTTTAGAAATAAAAAGAGATCACAGTGTTTCTTATAAATTCGCAAGTATGTGGTCTTACACTCTTACCAATTAGTTGCTTCTGAATTGGCGTTTATATACAGTGATTTATATTGCTGCATATATATCAGATTTGTTGCTAATTAATATTTAAAAGACTGACCTATATGCTTTTGCTGATGATTAAATTTTCTATTTTTAGGTGAAAGTGTTCCAGTACTATGATGGCAAGCATTGAATATCTGTACTCCTGCTGCTATAGATATAGATGACAGACTATATAGAGCATTCTCAAACTGGAGTTGAAGAGTCCAAGTTTATGAGCTAATATTGAAGAGTCGGATTCTAATATTAAGAACCTGTGAGTTAAAAATTCAGATTTTAAAATATCTTGAAAGTTAAAAGCCGGGGTCGAAAAATCAAGGTCCAAAAACCTTGGAGCTGAAATCAGAATCGTAAATTCAAGAAATCACATTGGATAAGCATTTTGCGTTAAAAATCATTTTTGTCGACCTTAACCAACTGAATTACCTCCCTACACTATCACATAATTACTGAATCAGAACCAAAATGAGTCATTGGATCAAAATTTTTGAGGTTTGTATGAATTATAATTCATACTTGAGGCCTTTATAAAGTATAATTCAAGACTTTTGTTCAAGAGAGTTGCCACAATTAAATTTTTGGAAATTTTTTTGCAATTAATATTTAAAGTTATAGATCAGACATGAGAACGTGTCAAGCCATTCCACTTAAACTTCTACAATGTAAATTAGTTATAATTGAATACATGAATGCCAAATTTCATGCAGCCTAGTACTTTATTAGTAATTCACATATTCAAAATTAACTTTTCGGGTTGCCCTGTTTTATGCTTTGGTGTAGTGCAAACGAATGAACTGTCGGACGGAAACACAGTTTATTACGCAGAGTTTTACCCTTCACTAAAGTTTAAAGGGGGTATAAAAATTCGAGTTAAATGAAACTCTTAGTTAATTTTTAATTGAATCATAAATAACACTTAAAAGCTATAAGTTTTCAAATACATGCAAAAAGGATAATTATTCTATGAAATTAGTCCTTTTTATGTAAAAAAAATACCTTCAAGGATTTTTCTTAATTAGTATTTAAAGAACTTAATTACTTTCATGAAAATTTACAAACTTTTAAAATTTTTTAAGGTAATAAATTACCAAAATGTGTTTGGTCCTTTTTTAATTTAATTTCTTTTTTCTTTATAATTTTCTGGGTGACTTTCAGCTTCTCAGTGCTCCCATTAAAATGACTTATTATAGTGTATGACCCTTTGGATACTCTTTTTTTTAAAGCACAAATTTTAATTTTGGATAAAATTTTTTTTTATAGTTTTTATCTATTAAAACTATATGGTACATAAGATCACAGGGTCCCAATGGGTGGGTACTACAATATTTTTTCTGCTGTATTTTTGCAATTTATTCTAAATTTTTGGTTTGTATACTTAAGAACTTTTCCTAATACTAATTTAAAAAAGTTGTCCAAACTAAAAACAATGCTTAAAAACAAGAAAACAAAAATAAATGTGCTAGAAATGTCAGAAAAGAAACGATTTATTACCTCTCTTGAGATTTTCTAATTCTAATTTTCTTGTTCTTATTACAATTTTTTAAAAAAGGAACTTGTGTCCTTAGATTTTTGTACATGCATGCAGATAATGAGAAATTTAAGCAAATAATTTTATATAATATAAAAATTGGAAAAATATTTTTACTATTTAATGCCTTCAGGATAATTACAATATAGAAGTCATCCCTCACTTACTACTCGTAAAAGATAAATTAGTTCATCTTTAAATCGTATATGAATCGTAACTCATAAGAACATTAATAATATAAGAGTCTCGTTCTTTAAATCTTTAGATTCATTTCCAACTGATAAAATATTTTTATATTATTTGACAATCATTATTATCCTTAAAATAAAATTAAGAAAATCACAGTATTTTATAATTCTATATGTGTTATACATGTAGTTATATAATATAATAAAGTTCTTGGAAAAATACCTTTGCACTTGGAATAGTTTGGGTTTTCTCTGTATACTGTTCACTCTATCACACCCTTTAATAAATTGCTTGTTAGATAAAATATGTATATAAGAAAATTATAATGGTACCCGGAAGGATATTTTTGATTAAATGTATTTATAGAAAATATAAACATATTTTTTGATATTTTGTATGTTAAAAGGAAATGAGAGGACAAGATGCTCTGTGGAAACCAAACTGAATTTTTAATTTTTAACCAAACAATGAAATGGCAACGAAATTACTTCCCAGTGAAAGCATAGGTAATTACAATCCACTCAAATTATCAAAATATTGAACTACTTTTTGCTATTTTTTAGTTCAAAATCCGAATAATTCACGATTTCAGACGATTTACCATATAATTTCTTAGCATTTTCCCCGAAAATTTGCTTAGTAAAATTTTTGTAATTCTTAAAGTTTCTAAAGATGATATTCCAATTATCAAATTTTAAGTTTTGAATTGCCTTACACCAAAAACTTATTATTAAATTCACTAAATTTTTGGTTACAGGCAATCAATGAGGTTGGAATTGGAATACAAAACTTTTATCATATTATCGAGGCTTGTAATTCAAGTTTAGTTAGAAACTGTACCAGTTTTTTAAGAAATATCAGAATTTATACTTTAAAGAGGTGAGTCAATGTCTATTTGAATACTAACACAAAATACCATTTGTGTCTTTTTAAATGAAATTTCAGAGAAAACAAGCATGAGTGGAAAAGTTCGCAACATACCGTCTCGTTTATTTGTATTTTCTTGTTCAGGTTATATGAGTCTATTCAGCTGATTAAACTATTAAGTAAGTTCGGCCATTTAAAAGAGTAAAATAAATTGTTTTGATGTTAAAACCCCAAATTTGAATTCTATCTGTAATTCAAGTTTAAAAATTATTTCGACCTTAATATTAAAATAGATCCCAATCGAAGACTTAACAAGCTCTTACTACTGATTCCCTCGTTTTATAAATTTAATTTTCGATACTTAATAAAAATAAAATCCTGTTTTATTTTTCAAGTACACATAATTTTCTATCAAATTTCCGAACCCTTTCCACCGTTATATAATAAATAATTTAATTCCAATTTCTCTCTTCTAATGTGAGAGGAAAATTATTTTATTAAATTATTTGTTTTCTCTTTTTTCTCTTTTATTTAGAATATTTACCCTGTAAACAGTGATTTTATTTTACATGTCCGGTCAAATAAAAATTTTTGTGGGCATCTAAACTTTATACTTTTATTCTTATATGAATTCTTTACAAACAGGAAAAATAAAAAAAAAATATTTAGAATCCAAAAAAATTATTAGGTACAAAAAGGATATTGGAATTATAATATGCTTCGTTTATATCTTGATCTCTGATAATAAGAAGAAATTTAAAGATTATATGAGAAATATTTTGAGTATAGCAGAAATTGGACAGAAATGAACTATAAAATCTCCTTATTTAAATATTCTAATTTCATTATTTTATAGTTGTGTGTATATAAACACATTTTTAATATAATTTACTTAAATTATTTAATGTATAAATATTTTCTAAAAAAAAATGTAGGAAAAAAAATTATTTTTTATGTATTTATTTATTTGAATATTTTCTCGGTGTTGACATGGAACAAAACTTTGAGGTGCTTTTTAAGAAATTCTGTAAACTTAATTTAAACTGTCCTAATATTTAAGTAACTTAAAATATACTTTGATTTTTAGAATCCAATCCTACAGACGATTAAAATTTGAGCTCTCAGAAAAGTACTATTTTCTGATTACAGCTTATTGTGTTAAATTTGTAAAATGACATATGCAATTCGCTCTAGCTTGGAAATATAGTATTGCTTTTTTCGGCAAACGATTATTCTTGGAATTCTTCATTTTTTAAAAGGTTGCAATAGTTTATTTTATTAACATTTAGTATGGCCGAATCGAGTCGTCTTTCAAAATTAGAATAATTTTATTTTTCGAGAATTTATTTTGTTATATTTAATTATACAAGCCTCATTTAATAAATTTGGGAAAAAACAATAAAGGAACAGATTTTCTCATGTAATCAACTACGTAATTCAAATATTGAATTCATACTTCTTAATTTTTTGTAATGCTGCTACGGATATGCGATATGTAGTCGCCATACATCAATAGAAAAATATTATTATTTGCCACTCGAACTATTTACTAACCGAACGGGAAAATTATACAACTCTCATAATACCAATTTTTCCTTTATCATAATTTAAAAAATTTTTGA
Source organism: Condylostylus longicornis (assembly GCF_029603195.1). Classification (NCBI taxonomy): domain Eukaryota; kingdom Metazoa; phylum Arthropoda; class Insecta; order Diptera; family Dolichopodidae; genus Condylostylus; species Condylostylus longicornis. The sequence continues at coordinate 8,805,729 of NW_026577982.1, forward strand.
ATATTTTTTTTTTTTGTTTTTATCGTAAAATTTTATTTTAATATACATGGTATTTTTTTTTTCTAATTTTCCTCACCACAATTAAATATAATCATATTATAGTTTTGAAAAGGATATGAGTCAAAAAATTTACTATCCACATTTAATAATATAGGATATAGGATAAGGATATTTTTTTATATATGTGATATGAATAAATGTGGTTAATTTGAATATATGATCCTTTAAGGAATTAGAATATCCTTGTTTTAGTTTCTTTCTCCTTTTATTGTACTTTGTTTTTGTGTATAAGACAATTTTGTAGTCTGGAATAAATTTACATACATGCAAAAATATTATTATTCAAATAATGCCTTCAAGGATTTTCTGTTTTTTTTTTTTCTTTCCAGAATATCAAGGCAGTCATTTGATTAGTTTGAGTTGTGTGAGTAAGGATATTTGTAAAGTATAATGGAAAGGTAAACAGTTCATTTTTTTTTCTAGTAATAGGAAATTTAGTAAGTTATTTTTCCAAAAAGTTATGAGCTGTTTAATGTTTACACATAATTGATATTGTAATTTATATAATTTAATATTGAAATTTTATGTGCACATAATTTTTATGAAATTTTGGGTGGACAATGTTTATAAATTAAGTATATAGGAATAGTGAATTAAAGGAACAGGATTCAGGATTTAATGTGTTTTTAAATAATCTTCTAAAGAGACCTAAAATTATAAAAAATTTTCATATTATAAAATAAAAATAATTGAAATTAATGGAAAATTAGATTTATGAATACTTTAAGAAGGGTGAATATTATAACCGAAAAGAATAGAGAATTAAAAAATTATTAAAATATTAATTTTTAAGGGATTAGACTTTTTTTTTTTTCAAAACTATATATTAAAGGATGATTATTTTTAGAGATAATTAAACAAACAGTATAACATTTATAAGAATTGCGCAAAATGGATTGAGAGAGCAGTGAAATCTACTTACTTTCAAATTAAATTAAGTTAGGAAAAATTATAGTTAACCGTGTTAAGTCTGTGATACCCGTACGTGTTACTGATATTTGCCACATTTTGATATCTGTTTCATACGACTTCTTGGTTTTTTACATGTATAGTGGAAAATAATGGTTTCAATAGTATGCATCGTATATGACTAAATTACTTTCAAGATTGCACATAAATTCTTGCAATAATATCTCAGATTCTTATTCCTTAGCGTTACAAAGGGAGTATAGGAACTTATTACCTTCGAATATAGGTTCGTACGGTCATAATAAAACAAAATGTTCGTGTACATCAGTTACAGGGAATTAATTAAGTTTACTTTAAGAATCATCAGGCTTATTTGTGTGACAATATGCAAATCATTTCAATCAAATTAAAATTTTCTCCCCAAATTTTCTAGTCCGAAGTTTAGGCTAATTTTGAAAATTTTTAAAAAAAATTAAATAGCAATTGAATTTTGCACAAATTTCTTTCATATAATTATAATGTACCTCATAAATCTAGATCATAAAAAGTACACGGTAGAGTGTTCTAAAATAGGCAGGCTGTCGTATCTTACAAAATGACGAAAATTATTTTTAAGTTTTTTCTGTCATCAATACACCTATCGAAGAGGAATAAAGTAGAACACTTTGTTATACTTTTTTCGCATACATTTGATTGCCCTTTTTGGTTTCGGGCGACGACAAATATGTAAATTCAGTTACCTATTAAACTAGTTAAATTATTCCAACTATACAGAACAATTTTCTATAAAGGAAAACAAAAAAAAAAATTTAATTATTTTCATTGTGGAAATCATATGACACTGTTCACACGCTTAGTATAAATCAATTATTTTATCTACTGAAAAATTCTTAATATTAAAATTTTTAATTTTAATTTAAAAAATCCATAAATTCTTTCAAAAAAAATTACGACTTCCAAGCTTTCATGTTGTAACCCTTTTATTTCACATGTCTAAATTTATTTTTTTCGAATTTTATGTATGACAATAAATTTTTTAAAATTCCAATTAAAAAATATCAAAATTATAATTCTAATGTGTCTAAATATGACAAAAATCAAATTGGAAAAAAAAATATTAAAAAATTTTTTCGACACAGTTGATTTCAATTTAAGGCGCATTTAGAAATTTTAAATTGAATATAAAAAAAATAAAATAGGACAAACGTGCACCAAATTCATTCAACTCTAATTTAATTTTAAAATTAGGGCAATATAAATGGAAAATGGCACCCTTACACCTTTCTATATCTGTACACATTGCCCATACAATTTGGAAAATTTCAACTAAAAAAAAAATTTTTTTTTAACTTTTTATTTTTTCTAATCAGCGAAGAAAATTGGATTTTTTTTTTTAAATCAAAATATTTTTATTCCCATCATTATCTGTTAACCCTTTCCTTTCACATATTTATATTGACTCATATGCGGGAAAAAATAAAACCCCTATAAAAATTATATAATTTTGTTATTTTTGAAATTTTTTTAATATTTGACCTCGTTAAATTAAAAAATTATTGAAATTCTTTATTAAAAATATTTCTTTGTGTGTAGATTCTAGATAATTGAATTGAATTGAAGGTTGCCGAAAAGATCTTTCAGCAACCTTCAAATTAACGCACGATCACCGAAAATTAAATACAAACCCCAAAAACTATCTACTGCAGCCAACCAATCTCAAGGGCCGCGCCAAGACTTCCGCGATAGGCCACCGTAAAAAAAGTCTCTCCATAATATGCGCTCCCTCTTCTCCATCAGAGACGGACCGATACAAAGAGTATGTTACACGTCACTACAATGGATTCTGACGCAATATTCTGATATACCGACAGACATCCATTGTAAATTACTTCTGGCCTCTTGGTCATTTTCTAAAAGAGACAGTACTCCCCCAGCAACCTGACTAGTATAATGAGATCAGCCTGTCATATTCCAACAACGCTTTCGTACTCTTCTCAAACGCACTGAAAGAATTGTAAGTTGATGATGAAAATTATGCGATTTTTATACAAATCAAAAATTAAAAATTTAAAATCTAAAATCTGTTACATATGTCAAATAGAAATAACTTATGACATATGTCATTAACTGATGTCATCGCCGTTTATTTCAAAAATAATTTTTTTAAATGTTTCTTCGAGACCCTTCTAATAGACCTTAAAACCTTGAATTTACAAAAACTCAAACGAACAAAATGTTTATGAGTTTAAATGGCCTATCAAAGGGTTCAAACATCAAAAAGTACTGACTTGCAATATTCGAATTAATTGTCGAATCCAAAGTAATTCGCATTTATTTGACTAGTCCTGCGACTCTCAGCCTTAAAATTACTCATTTTAATTTTATATTTTAAAACCTCAAGTATAAGTTATTTTCGTTTTAAAATTTTTTTTGCAATATTCACGAACTTTTTTTTAAATGAAAAACAAAAATTAATTGACATTTTTAATTGTTATGTTAAAAAGAAAATAAAACAAAATTTAAAGTATTTTAATTATAAATAAAATTATTTTAACAAAAACAAGGACGAAAAAAAATAAAAACATTAAAAATTTGAATAAAAGTGGAAAAGTTTTTCAAAGGTTTCGAAAATTTCCCAGATTTGTTTCCATTTTTTGTCTTGTTTTTGTCCAAATTCAAAATTACTTTTTAATGAAATTTTTATTTTTTATTTTCTTTTGTTTTTTTTTAGGAAAATTTATGTGTAAAATAAGACGAATTTTTGAATTGAAAGGGTTATTTACAGTCCCACGAGAGTCATTATTCAACCCCAAAAAAATATTTTTTTTACATTTTCTCCACTGTCCAAAGTAATATTAAGAAAAATGGTATATGAATATTCGGGCAAAAGCAGAACAACAAAATGAACAAACCGGATCAGATCCATTTGGTATAGGTATTTAAAAAATTCTTGAAATAAATCTAGAGTCCCATAACGATTGGAAGAGGATGTTGTGAGAAAAAAAAGGAAAAACTAGAAGGAGTTGAAATAAAAACCATAACATTATGTTGATCGTTTTTCCATAAGAAACAACAGCGCCGAGATGACAAATAGAGGAAATAAAAGAAACAATAGAAAAAGTAAGTATGTCCTGTTTAATTTTTGTAAAGGAATTTGTAATAACATACACTTTTGGTTGAATTTGCATGCGTCATATTGATAATGAACAATTCATTACATTTTAGTTAACGACTGTTCATAATAATCGAGCACCACGCAAATTGGAGAAAGCAAGGAATATAAAATCAGTATAAATTGGAAAAAAAATTGATTAAAAACTAATCGGAGATTTCTCGATTTCATCGAAACCAATACTGAATAGAATTAATGAATTTCCGATAAAATAACATTTGGCGCATTTCGAGCCCCCAAATGCCATCACAATAAATATTTGACAGATATAAACTGTTTAGATTATAAAGATGAACTGATAAACCGATAAATGTTTTATGGCAATTATATGAAGATTGAAGAATTGTTTTATAAGAACATAGAAAAAAAGATAATTCTTTTTCGACCAAACGGTCCTGAAACGAAAGTAATTACGATAAAACTCACTCTTTTAAAAAAAATTACAATAAAATCGATAGTCACTTTTTAGGTCAACTTTTAAAATTTACGATATAAGAAATATTAAAGTCATTTACACTCTTATCACTGAGTAATTGAAAAAATTTTAATACTGAATGAGTTTTGGCTTTACAAATTAAATTGCTCTTTATCAACTCAGCTCTCAGCTCTCAACATTCAGAACTTTCTCAGCCTTTTAGAATAATGTTACCACTCCTAAAAAATAACTTTATTTTTTTATTTCATTGGAGTATTGTTTAAATATTTTCATTGTATAAATATTTTATGTTAAAATAACAACATAATTTTATAATAATAAAAATAATAAAATAAGTAAATAAAATATGAAAAATTGAAACGGACGTCAAAATCATTCAACAAACTCAAACAAATCTTTATTTAAACAACAAAAACAGCAAAATATTAAAATATCCTTTTGTAAAGGATAACAATTCCAACAACAACAAAAATTCAACAAAAGACGAATGAAAAACAAAACAGAATCGAATTACAACTGTTTTTCAAAATTGTTGCAATTTTTTTTTTAAATATTTAAACCGCCTTAAGAAACGGATATAGCGGAAGTAATGGAAACGTTACATAACAAAGGAATTTTTCTTTTCTTATTTTAAGTCGCTATGAGGAAAATTACTTCATGGGGATTTTTAATTTTTGGTCAATTTAAGTTTAAAATCATCAAATTATAAATGTTTCTCTATCAATTCAATGGGGAAAGTTATAATTTCTTATTTAACATTATAAGACAACCGGATCCGGATGAAAACAAAAATAAACCGGAAATGGAAAGAAATTTTGTGTTATTAAAAATTAATTTTTAAAAGCATAATTTGATTTCAATTATTTTGTAAAATGAACATGTTTTAGAAATTTTCTATAGCAGACAGCACTATATAAAAATTATGATTGCTGGCTGGCGACTTTTGACAATAACATTCCAACCTATACGCTTTTTATTTGTTCTTTAGGTGTAGGACTGTAGGAGATATGGCACTAGTTCTATAGAGTAGATTCTGATTAATTGCTGACCTGGGGTTACATCTATTAAATTCTAATTCAACTAGTTGCTTTACAACTACTCGTAGCGAATCCTGGTGAATTTCTTTCATATACCATTGAATTGTTTTGTAGATAATGCAGGCGATAATGCAGGTTGAAAATCGTATACTTGCCTACTGAAATGGAATCTGCTAATGCGAAATAAATGCAGTCAATATATAAAATAGCCCAAAAACTCTCTCAATTTCTCCTTTAATTAATCACACATTTTTCAATTGATTATCTATGAAAATAAATTTTCTACAGGTGCTACAATCATGTATGCAATATTATATCTCAAATTTTTAAACTCACAGAAAAATTATTTCCCAGGAAGATTAAAAAAGTGAAGTAAAGTAAATAATCCTTTTTGAAATTAACACTGAAATCATCAATCAATATTAACTATTTTTTTTTTTCAAAATTTACTTAACAATGCACTGTAATTTAGGTACTTCCTCACACAGACACAACTTATTTGTACTATTAATTTCAAAAACTCACCATACACTCAAATAATTTTCATCCTATCCTTTATTTTTAATAACCTATCATATTTATTTTTCCCATTATATTTTATTTAATTATAATTTTAACATATTCAAAAAAATAGATTTCAATAAATCTTTGAATTTTGTAATAGAATTAGTTTTCATTTCATATTTCCACACAAACTCAGAGTATTGGCTAGCATTGATGATATTGTAAATACGTCATGTGTGTGTATACAAACTATACACCGGTCACAAATAAGATAATCTTCTAAATTATAAATGATTTTTTTTATTTTGTACAGCACTCAATGTAGTAAAAAGTGCTGCTCAAATTCTAAATCCTAGATCATAAAAAAAAAAAATGAAATGTTGAATAAAATATTTATGAAAAAAAAACACAAAACTTCGCATCATTTGTTATTATATTATGCGTTTAATTTCACGGGGAATGGGATAATGTTACCATATTATTTAAACCATATTATACAGTAAACATTATTATATTGAATTTGTTCATGTGTTTGTACAGATAATGATTTAAGAAGCTGAATGAAATAAGTTCCTTATACAGGAATATTATTCATACACTTATGCCACAATTCATTATTGAAATCACATACGAGTACGAGTTCTTTGTTTTAAGTAGAGTTCCTTCTCTCATATAAAGAGAGAAATTTCTAACTTTAAATGACAAAAAAATGTCAAAAAATTTTTTTCTGTGAGAGTAAATTACAAATTCCATCGTTTTAGTGAAAAAAAATTTTCAACCGTTCATTAACCTATTTTGAAACAAGTTTCGTTTTTAACACCTGCGGCAGCAAAAAATTCAAAATGTGTTTTTTAAATCATATTAAGAGTGTTTTTAAAAATTCAAAACTTTCTTGGTAGTTCTTTATATGAAATGAAATATCTAAGTGTTAATTCTAAATGGACGCCGTATGTGTTTGTCATAAACTAGTTGTTTTCATAAATTCAAATGTACACAATCAAAATTGCAGCACAATCGAAATTAAAAAATTTATTTTATTATTATTGACATTTTGTACAAACTGTCAATCATTATGCTGGTAATTCGATAATTTGAGTACCATAATAATGCTGCGTCCATCTTCATTTGGATTCACCAGAATAAGGCGGGAGCATTTCAAAAGAAGTTTGTTCATTTATTTTGAATGAAATTCGGAATGTTTCTGCCATTAGTTCTCATTTTTAATGCAAATGTTGTCACGAGCACGAACACACTTTTATTCATTTATGTCTAAATATAAAATTTTGCTCTTAATAATTTAACATCAATGTTGTCAAATTTTTAGTGGAGTTGTTTCCAGCATCCCTGTGGTGTATACAATAATTCTATAATGAACATTATTATTTTTTAATTTTTTATTTCTGGTTTTCTTTTCCCTTTACTTAACACTGGAATAGAACCCTTAAAAAATATTATAATTTCAAATTCAATTTGACTTCATTTTTTTATATTTTTTCTGTTGTTTTTTTTTTTTTTTTGCAGTAAAATAGCAATACCAATAAGTTATCAAGGGTGAGAAAATAACATACATCCATACATACATGCATAAATATACTTTATGAATATATTCTAATATTATTTTTTATTGCATATACATATATATATATGTAACGTATATTGCTCAATAAGAGGATAATAATATATGTATGTGCCCTTAACAGGGAGTCTGGGAACAAAATATAGAACGTGGTATATAAAACAAAAAACGGAAATTTTTGGAAATTATGCAAAGTGTAATTGTGTGGTTGACCGCGTTTAAATCCTGTTTATTGTTAATTTTTTTTTTCTTTTTTGTAAATTCTTTGTGTTTCCTGATTTTATTTCAATTTATTCTATTTTATATTTACATTATAGCTATTGTAGCTGCTGTAGGTAGAAAATTTTCGGGGAAAATTGTTACAGAATATTTATTTATAGGAGTGTTATGTTTTATCATAAATACACTCATACAAAACAATAATAATTCATAAATAATAAAAGACACAGAGAAAAAAAAAATTATTATAAAAAGTTAATAAAATTATTAATATAGAAATGAAATATGGATTTTGTTCACAATGTAAAGAGAAAATATGGAAAATTTATTGAAAGGAAATTGAAAATTTATTACCATTATTATTGTTAAATTTTAAGGGAATACCGTTATTTAATAAATACAATATGTAGTCTATAATATAAAACAGATATTGGTTTTAATTTTATTAAATTGTTTGCATAATTGAAAATTTACATTGTTAAAATAATATTTTTGTTAAAATTTTAGATAAAATTTTACATTTTAAATGGAGGTACCAGGTTTCCAAATTTTTTAATGAAATTTTATTGTATTATATTGGAATACGGTAGGTTACGGTACGTTCCTCACCTGCCTAGTAAACTCAATGACGTAAGAAGCTAGTTAATGACTATCTACAATATCATGCATAAGTCCAAAGCTTCTCCCAGGAGCGAAGTAGGACAAAAACAAAAGAAATAGAAATAGTATGAAATTTTCGACTAATAGTCAAAAATTGAGGAAATTAAATTTGTAGGATTACACAATTAGCAACTATTTAGAGCAAAAATTTTTAGTCAAAATAAAAAAAAAACTATTTGAAATCAAAGTAAGATTAAATATTTCTTGTCGCATTATTCATCATTGGCAACATTCTAACAAAATTTGAATTATTGCGAGCCGAAATTTAAATTACATATTTAGTACCTCAAATTCTTGCTTTAACTTTGATGGGTTTGCTAAAGTTTAACTATTAAAACGTTTGTCCTATTAAATTATTATTAAATTACTATTGAACTATTGAATTTAGCTTAATTTTCTAATTCATTTTCGGAAAATTTGCCGAAAATAGTGAAATTTAATTTTCCCATTGCATTTGAAAAAATTCCTTTTAATAAACATATTTTGCATGTCTATATAAAATTAAATTATAAAACATGATTCTAGATTACAATTAAAAATTTTGAAGAAAAAACTTGAAAGTTTTTTTTTTAATTTAATAAATTTACAATAACAAATAAATGCCATGCATATGTAGCACATTAGCAGACAATTTCATAAATCTTCCCGCAGGAATATATGAAATTTATGCATAAATTTGCAACATGGAACAAGGATTTGTTTTAATATTTTTTTTATAAGAAATTATGTAAAATTTTTTTTTTCAAAAGTACTTTGTCATTATTTGAATTTAAAATTGTCTTTTACTTTCCGTATTGGAGGGGCAATCATTTAGAAAATTTGTATTTTTTAAATTACATGAGGTTATATGAGGGTCTCAGAAGCAGAGTGTCGTAAGCCACATATAAAAAAAATTTTTTTTTTGCTGCAATCGGTTATGTACATCTTCTAGAATCAATGATATTAGTTTCCAGTTTCGAAATTATTTTTTTTTCTATTTATTTTTCACAAAAGTACTTTTGCTTTTGTAAAAATTTTCTGATTTTTCAGAAGCAAAATGGCATAACCCACTTGTGGCTTACGCAACTCTGCTTCTGAGCCCCTCATATGCGATAATGGGGTCACACTCATTCCAAGTTGAATTTTGAATTAAAAACAAAAATTTTCTAATTTTTATAAAGTTTAAAATCTGATTTTTGTATAATTTTCTCTAATAAATTTTACAATAATTAACGCGTTGACATTTACGGCCTGATTATGCATCTCGCTTTTATACTTTTTATTCACTTTCAAGTCAGAATTCTTAGTATCTAGTGGATATTTCATTTTTCCAATAAGATTATACTAATTTTTTCAATTATTGACTAGGCGTGTCAGTTTCAAAAGCAAGGTGAATAAATTTTCTATGCATTTTAGAAAAAGAAACTAGAAACGTAATACCAAATAATTCTTCTCACTCGAAAATTAAATTATACAAGTATATGATAGTTATTCACTTTCTTCTCACTGTCTGAGTAAAATGGCGAGAAAGACAATCAGGCCGTTAATTAATTCTTCGTATGGCTACGAGAAACGCAATTAAATATGGACAGCAATATTTTCATTGTCAAATCATTATAAATTGAATAAAATTTTAAATGGCGGGAATTCATTTTTCAAATAGATCGGGAAAATTACAAAAGACCATAACTTTCTTTTTATATTTTCCTTATTAGTAGAATTAGATTTATTATTTGTGATTAAGAAATAAGCAAATAAATATAATAAAATTTTTTATATAGAGTATAAACCATAAAATATAATTAACACTTAAAAATAACACTGTAAATTTGATAATTATAATGGTTTTAGTTTTATATTGTTTGCAGTAATTTTATAAACTATGATATTAAAAAAATGGAAACGTGTTCCGTATAATTATTATGCAACTAAAAACAAAAAAAATCCTTTACAACTAAAATTATAGGAAAAAAAAAATATTTTTTTTTTTTATTACCAAATATCACGAAAATTGTAAAAATTTCTATGTATAATCAGAATATTTGCCTTTCAATACCCTTCTTGACTTTATATTTACTTTCTTGTTTAATGCATGCCTATTTAATATTGCGTAGGTTAAACTATTTTTTTTTTTAAATGAATTTATAATTAAAAAAAAATAAATATTATGTTTTTTTATTGTATTTATTATAAGATTTTGCATACAATTTTTATTTTATTTCAAAAAATTTTAATTAATTTCAGGTCGAGGTTATTGGCCTACATTTCCGCATTGAGTATTGGAACAATGCTTAAAACGCTGCCATATTACATAAAAAATCTTAGATGATTTGAAAATTTTTTAAAATGGTAAATATTTTGTGCAATTAATATTTTATGTGAAATGTCGATGAAAATTTATTTACATAATGAAAAGTGAAATGATAGGCTCCAGGGATATTCTTTAGAAAAAACGAGAAAAAAAAATAGAGTTGACCTTGTCAACTCTGTGATACCCGTACGAATTTCTTATCCTATGTGAGAATAAATATGTCATAGCTGACTATGGAACAGACTATAACTTTAAGTTGCCGTATTGCCTTATTAATTTATGCAAAATTTCAGTACTGTGCTTTTCAAAATACTGTGTGTGCCAAACTACTACTGAAGTTGTATGGGAGCTACCAGAAGGAGCCAAGAGATTTCAACGACTTTTATTAAACACATTGGCCCTACTAATATATTCGTTTGTATGAAATTTCAATACTACAACTTCTATAGTTTCTGAGATATAGCCAAATAAATTTTGAAGTTATATGGCAGCTACCCGAACCGGTACTCCGATCATGTCCAATTTAAATAGAGTTCTAGCTCTTACTACAATAAATCATTTGTGAAAATTTGGTGAACTTAGCTCAATTATTTTTTGAATTATCGTTGGGACGGACGGACGGACGGACAGACAAAGCTAAATCAACTCAGAATTTGACGCTGATCAAAAACATACACTTGAGTCTATATCTAAGACCGTTATTTCTTAGCGTTACAAACGGTAAGGCAAATTTAGTATACCCTTCGAACATACGTTCGTACGGGTATAAAAAGCATAGATCACGGAATTCAAGCGTTATTTAGAAGGAAAACTCAAAGCGAGAAAAATATATGGTTAGTATAAGGAACTAGTATTGGGGGAATGAGGTCACACGTTCCTAACAATGTTTTAATAATTACTACGTAATAATTACGTTTTAAAGTAGTAAAATAATGTTTAAAAAGAGAAAATTATAGGAAGGTTGCCAGTCTTCATTTACAAAAAATTACTTAGATTTTCTGAAACTCAAAATATCAGTCCGGTTACATTTTATTCTGATGCGCGTTAAATATATGTAATTTTCGATGTGAATAAAAAATATTTGTAATATCGTAAATATTCAAACGAGCAAGAAATTCCCAAATTAAATGCTTACGCTGTAAAAGCAATTTTTCCTGCGAAAAAAAAATTGTCAAAAAATTTACATATTTTAAAATAAAATCAACTGATGACGTTATAATGAAAGAAATCGAATCATAAAATTATTCTTTGATTTATTTACACAAGCGCATACAACCAGAAAATTTAATCCTATTTGCTAAAAAACTTTAAATTTGATCTAAAAAAAAAAATCAACAAATTTCATCAAATAAAAAGTCGCATAATTGTGTTAAGTGAAATTCAATTTAATTGTGATCAAGAAGGGTTTCTCTAAACACTCTTTTTTTGTGTGTCTTAAACAAAAAAAAAAAACATTAAAGCGAATCTTGCTTTTTTGTTTTGTGGGAATAACAAAAGAATGATGCGCAATATTTTCATTTTTATATTATCAATTGGTATTTATTTTATGCCATAACGAAATCCACCCCTAATATCATTATTGTTATTATTAATGAATATTTCCATATAATGAAATTGATATTTCTTTCATGCAACATTTTAAAGAGCGTTTAAACAGAATTGAAGTTAATGTACAAAAATGATAGTGAATTTTCACTTGCAAACTGAGGGCGTTTACTAAAAATAAAATTCTATACGTCAACTTGACGTTTTTCAGTTTTAGTAAAATTTGCAGAAAGTTAGATTTAATTTTGGTATTGCTTACCAAAATGTCAAAGAATAGTCAAATCCAAGTTAACTCAATAAATTTTTAGAATGCGCTCACTCTAAGCGATATATTTTTTTATTACTCGCTAAAATGCATAACAAAAGCAGATTCTGGCTTAACTAAATAATTCTTAGTAAAAAGTGGAATGTTAACTTGACAGAAAAAGGTTTACATTTGGTAGATGCCCCAAGTCATCGCCAAACTTTAAAACTTCAACAACACCTATTTGCTAAACATAGAACTTGAACTCGATTTGAAAATTTGTGAAAATATCAAGTTATCCCAAGTAAAATTAAAATTGCAATACTACAATAAAATTCGTGCAGTATTTAATTATCAAGCAATTCACAAACTTATTACCAGTTCACAAACTTATTAACAGTTCACAAACTTAACAAGTCAATTCACAAACTTAATCTAGTATAAATATTTACTGTAACAAAATATTAAAAAGGGAATTACCAAAAATTTTAATAGGCCGCAGGACCAACGATATTTTTTTTTCTCTTTTCATTTTATGTGATTCTGATTCTTGATTTGATTTTAACTTTTGCTTTGTATTTAATTTATCATTAAATTAATAATTGAATAAATTTATTTTTTTTCGTTGTGACATACGTTAACTGACATTTAAAAAATGTTAAATAAAATGAACTCATACGAGCAAGGAAAAAAAAAAAGTACAAAATAATGAAAAAAATTAAACACACTATTGTTTTGTTCCTCCGCCAAAAAAAATTAGTAATTATACCGTTATCGAACAATAGAGAGTTACCAAACGTCATAATGTTGTAAGATTGTTTTTCTCTCCTCCTCTCTGTAAAAAAAACTACTCTTTTTATGAGTAATTGAAAAAAAAAAAGGAATTTTTTTTAACCCTCAATCACAAACAATTACTCAACGCTTTGTAACATTCAAATTTGAATACAACAGTGATATGAATAGGTAGGGAAGATCTACAAATTTTTTTCTATTGAACCTTTAATTATAAAAATATTTTTATCTATTTATATTTGAAATGTGTGTGAATTTTTAGTAAAAGAAATGTTATAAATAAAATATCAGGATCATTTTCCAAATTGAAGAGCATCTCTTTATACTTATATTATAATGAATTTTACGCCTTTTCCTGTCGCAACAATAATAATGCTGACACAATGCATACAATATAGAAATAATTTACATATATGTTTGTATGTTTTTAATTCAGATTTATTTTTTGTGATTTAAATAATTGATTTATTGATAGAAAGTATAAGGCTTTGTAATGTATGTATGTAGATGAATAGTGTATGTGCAAGTATGTATATCCAATCAATGTTATTTATGTAAATAGGAACTTGTTGCTACCATTAAATTGATTGGCGAACACGCCAGGAGAATGAAACGCCCGCCCGCTAACGATCTCTGCAGGAATTGCTGTGACGAGGGAAAGGAGGAGACGGTGTTTGATGTACTTCGTGTTCATACCGAGCTTTGGCACAGAAAAGGCGGAGATTCCTTGGACCAGATTTACTTTTGCGAGTCACGGACCTGGGGAATGTGAATGCTAGGGATCTAAATCGGTTTATAAAGGACTTGGGTTGGTTCACATGAGCGTGGGAATGTAGAATAGATTTTATTATGAAAATTACAAGATTTTTAAATAACAACCCATTACAAGTCATGCAACTAACAAAATATGGATCAATGTTTTGCACATTGAATATGAACAACAAACTGTTCTAATTCACTTACTATTGTGATTCACTTTTTGTTTTTTATTATTAGTGTATTGTGTATTTTATACTATACGGTCTCGATAAAAAATAGTTTTTCCAAAAAACCACGTTTGTAAAAATTCACCCTCAATAGTAATCTGGAAATTCTATTAAACTACAAATATTAAATTAAACAATTTACTTTTAGCATTGACTTGTTCAAGGATCATCATTTATCATAAAAAATACTAGCACAAAAAAATTAAATATTTTACTCTCACAGTTTTATTTCCTTTGGTTTCAAATCAATTTTTATGATTCGCTTTGTTTTTCTCCATTCTGAATGCCATTCTATACAAAAATCAAGAAATATAATTCTTTAATTGAATTGTCCATTTGTTTAGTTTTTTCGCCCATTTGTTGAGTAAATAGTTGCAAATTCGTTTGGAGACATGAGGAGCAAATCATAGATACTTTAACGGAATTAATGGAAGTATTACAATAAATATGTACATTTTATATTCTAACATTTAAATAAAAATTCTAATGCAAGAACAATGAGCGACTATACTATATGGATAAAAAAAAAGTTTCCTCATATAATACAAAACCCTTACTCTAACACTAACTTGAAAATAATTTGTATATTTTGAGAAATTATTAAAGAAGTTTTGTGTACGTAAACTACAAACACAAATAGGTAAACAAGAAATATAAAGACTGCCACGTGCAAGACTTTAAAACATGTTTTGAATTTTAAATTCCTTATTTTTGTTAGTCCTGTTTTTAATTTAGAAATCATCCCATTTTTTGTTTATACAATATAAAGCAGTACTATCTTTTACGATGAAAAGATGAATGAAATTGTGACATTTTCATCTATGTATTCAATTTTTCATTCATCATCAATTCAAATGATTTAACTGGTGTCATGAGTAACCAAAACAAAAAAAAAAATTTGTAAAAAAACTGATGTGAATATTTTTATTTTACAAAAAGTAATTTAGAACATTTTTCACTGTACCTACTCAATTGTTGTTCTACTCTTGAATGAAGAAAAAACGAGGAAATGAAAGTTATACTTAATATTTATAAATTATATATGTATATAATTTAAGTTGTTTGTCACAAACAAAAAAAATAACCAAATTGTTTGTTAGATGAATTAATTTTTGATTTAAAAGCGGACAAGCGGAGGAATATGTATACTAAGAGGTAATTAACAAACCATAGTTTTTTACCGACCCTAATGTTTGAGTAAACCTACTACGATCCAATAATTATCAAAGGATTTATATGACACCTACATATAAATTAATGTATCTGCAGCATAAATTTTAATTGCCATTTTATGAGAAAAGATTTTGTAAAATTTATTGATCGAAATCATTAAAATATTTCAAATATTTTAAATTCGGTGAATCAAAGCTGGCATTTCTGTATTTGTAGCCACTTTTAAACTTATTTAATAGCTCTTTTTTTAAAGAAATTACTACTTCCATACATGAGCATCCTCTAGTTGAATTGATTAATAATTCTTATTTTTACATGCATGTATTCGTTTTGCAAATAGAATTTATTAAATAAAAAAAAATAATTTCCTATTAACTTCTATTGAAATTTTAATTTAAATTTTTGCATTTGTTTGCCAAATAAGGCTTCATCATTAAAATTTTTCGAAAAATTAATTTTGATTTCATTATTAAAATAGAATTTGTAATTTTACAATTTTACAATTTTCATTTCTAATGATTCCTTTAGTATTCATTTTGAAAGATTATTTTTTTTATTGTAGAACAATATTAAAATTATTGACATGTTATGAAAGAGAAATGAATAGATCCACGAAAATCTACATTATTTTGTAAGTGAATCATTTTCATTTTCAACAATGTGCTCTAGATTCAATGTAGGAATATGTTAGATCCCCAATAAAAATACAAAGTATAAAAATTTTATTAGTAACATGCTAGGCATATCAATGCATAATAAAGATTTTTCTATATAAAGCCGTTGAAATTGTTTGCAATGGGGCTGGCAGCTACCTACTTATTTATAAATCCTAAAAGATCATACTAATTTCTAATAGAGAATAATAAAAATTTAAATTTAACAACAAATTTCAATGAAATTTTTCTAATTAAATTATTAATATTAAAAGTTGTCAGATAACAATTACATATATTATTTTTTCAAGTAAATCCAAAATTTAAAAAAACGTAGAACAATTAAACAAAGAAAAAATGCTTATCAATTTCCATTTAAATTATCATCCTTGCTTAATAAATAATTAGCAGCAATTTCTTCATTTCTCTCACAAGCTAAATATGCCTCAACACATTCACTTTCCGAAAAACCTAATTCCATTAATCCTGTAATTGCATTCCAATCATTTCCACTGATTGTAACTACACCGTTCTCATTTACAGTATCATTTTCGTTAACAACTGTAGAATTATTATGAAATTGTATTGGTTCATTTATCATATCAATAAAATCATCTTGATTTTGACTAATTAATTCAAGTAGACCAACATTTGTTTCACCAATTCGTTGAATAACAAAATCAATCATTGACGGATTTTGTTGTAACAATACACGTATTTGTTGAAATTGTGGATTATTACGTAAAAAATCTAATGGTGATGATCTATGAATTTGTTCTGTAGCATTTTGTTGATTTGATTCCTGATATTGAGAATTTGTATTTCCTGATATTGCTGATTGTTGAACTTGTTCATTAATATTTTCAATATGAGATAAATTAGTTTCAATTTGATTTTGTACTTCAATACAAGAGTTTCCATGCAATAAATAATCAACTGCACGATATGGATTATTAAAACTAATATTAAATGCTTGTTCAACTTCATTTCGACTAAATCTAAGAGCATTCATTACATTAGAAATAGCATTTTCAATTTCAATTGGATCTGTTAAACTTTGAGTATATTCAAGTATATTTGATGGTTGAGATGATTCTTCTAGTATTGGTTGTATTTGTTGTTCATTGTTACTTTGTATAGAATTAATGGATTGTTGCGATGAAATCGTAATTACTTCAGTCAAGTTTCCTTCGTTATTATGTTGCGAAGTTGAAGTTGAAATGTTATTGTTAAAATTACTATTTTCAGGACGAATCATTACAACCATAAATTTTTTTTCATCTATATTGTATTCAGACAAAAGTTTGTCGTCTTCTAAAATCAATCCGCTATAAATTAATTTCATTCGATTAGCTGGCAAAATATAATTTGACAATATTTCCAATTTTTCCTTTAAATTTCGAACCGTTTCACTTTCATTCGATTCTATGTGATACACCTGCTGCCTCAACGTTTTGATTGTTATTTTCATTTTACTTTAGGTAGGTAGCTATGTATTTATGGAATTTTTCAATTAAATTTTTCATTAATATTTCACATTGACAATTTTGAAACAAAAAAAATTAAAAAATAATTACTTTTGATTTAATTTGAATTTTGGGTCAATTGATTTTATTTATGATTGCAAAGTAGATATTTTCCTGAAAAGAGAAATTTGAACATAAAACAAAGGGTATATTTTAACAAATTATCTGCTGTTCCATTAAGGTATAATATAGACCTTGCCATTACCAAGAATTGTGGGTACATATCATGAATCTATAGATACATATAATATATTTTACTTCAATCGAAACAGTAAAGTACAACTACTCGAGCTTAAGAAAATCTTAAGTATTTAATAGCTAGGATCATAATAATTTAAATGGACAATTTTCTAAATAATTAATTAATTAAATATTAATAAAGAAATATAAAATAGCACTTACCTTATAATTATTTTTGATGTATACATCTACAGACATTATAATGCGAGGTTGAGGTTTCTTATTTTTAATTATTTTATAGATAAAATTGATTTCCTTAAAAAATATCTCAAATATTTTTACAATAATAATTCTAATAACCTTAATGATATTAATTTTAATTAAATTATTATTTATATCGAATACTAAAAATTTATTAATTATAAAAGCACAATAAATGAAATAATCGTATATATTTAGAAAGTTTCAGTTTTTTATTAATTTTTCGCCGACAATTGCTTGTAGATGTTCTATTCGGCATTTCGATATTTTATTATAATAACTATAATTTTCTTCCAATAATTCAATAGTTAAAACCTGTAATATGAAAATAAGAAAAAAATTATATAAAGTTAAATTGTAATTAATTTTCTTAATTATGATTTTAGTATTAAATAAATTATATAGAATAGAATATTTTCAGAATATTATATTATAAAATATACAATATACTAATAATTAAGATTTAATTTAATAAATTTAACAAGGATTGTCTTTAAGAATTCCTGTTGTTTACCTTGATTTTATAGCGTCTTCTTTTCTAATTATAATGTACTTTGTTCCAATGTACTTTCAGATAATATCTTACTCTTACTACTCTGTTCATTTTATTTTTTTGTTTTGTAATATATTTTATATTTATAATATACATATATAATATACTATAACCACAATCAATATTCCCAATCTATGTTACAAACATCAAATATTTTCAATAATGACGCAAAATTGGTTTACATCCTATACCTAACGTAACATAGTAAATAAAAATTTAATCTAAAAATTTTTATTCTCGGATATCCCAATTTCATTTGACCCATGGCTAATAAGAAAATTAACACATTGAAATGAATACAAATTATAAGTATTAAGTAATAATTTCGTTCAGCAACTTAAAAATTTTATTTCTATTTTTTTTTTTGATCAATATGCTAAATATTATGTTTCACTGCCAATTATAATGTAAATTCAAAATGAATACATAAGAAATTATTAAATTTGATTTATAACACAATTTTTTACGATACATCTTAATTATAAAGAAATTAAATTATTCTTAAAATATAAATATTGTGATTCTTTTTTTTCTCTACAATTAAATTCAAAAATAAATAATGGAGTAATAATTTTTTTTTTCAAAATGCTATGAAACATTTAATTGTTCATTTAATTTTATTTGGAGTATACGTTCATGATTATATTTAAAAAAGTTTTGGTTAATATTTATCGTGTTCTCTTTTTTATCTCTTCAGCTAACATATCCAATTGAATTTCATCTTCTTTTCTAGTTGAAACTTCACGTAATTTTACTACACCTCGTTCTAATTCAGAATCACCTAAAACAATAGCAAATGGTATGCTATTTTCTTCACAATATTGCAATTGCGCTAAAAGTTTTGGATTAGCTTTATATGAATGCTCAGCCTAAAAAAAAAAAATTGACATAGATAAGTATTAAAATCATTAAAAATATTGAGAATTAATTATGAATTTATTTACCTTAATTCCTTGATCCCATAAATCATTTATAATTTTCAAACGTTTTTCATGTAATCCTTTATGAGCAGATGCTACATAAACTTCAACTTCAGTTGTACGAATTTTTTTACCCTCAGCAATATGTTTTGCTTCAATTACAGAAAAAATTCTTTCAACACCAATTGAAACTCCAACACATGGAACTTGTTTATTTTTTGAAAACATTCCAACTAAATTATCATAACGTCCACCACCTGCAACTGATCCAACCGTTCCATGTTCTTCATCTTCATCTTTATTATTAGGAACACCATTTTTAATGGATGGTTTAGGTTCAGAATTCAAAACACATTCATAAATAACACCAGTATAATAATCAAGACCACGAGCTAAACTTAAATCAAATAAGATTTTCTTTTCTAATCCCATACTGTGGCAATATGTCAGTAATAGTTTCATTGCTTCTAAGCCAGCAACAGCTGATTTAACTTTTGATAATTTTTCATCTTGTAATAATTTTTCAACAAGTTCCAAACCGCCGTGCAATTGTACATATTGTCCAATTTTATCAGCGCTTATTTCATCGAGACCTTTTTCTTCTATCATTTCTTTTCGTACTTCAGTCCATGGTGTCTAAAATTTAAATTTTAAAAAATTTGTTTTAGCAATTAAGTATATTGAAAAAAATATCATGTTCTAGAATATTTTACCTTATCTAATTTATCTAC
Source organism: Condylostylus longicornis (assembly GCF_029603195.1). Lineage (NCBI taxonomy): Eukaryota > Metazoa > Arthropoda > Insecta > Diptera > Dolichopodidae > Condylostylus > Condylostylus longicornis. Next base: position 8,826,156 of record NW_026577982.1, read on the forward strand.
CGAAGAACATATAGTTCGAAATTTATCAACTGGTACACCACATGCCTCAAACATACCATCTAATAGTTGACGATGATTTAATTTAATAACATATTCTCCAATATCTAAAATATCCAAAATTTCTGCTACAATTTTTACACATTCTGAATCTGGTATCATTGGATCATATGAGCCCGCAATATCAAAATCCTTTAAAAATTCATTTTGATTAGAAATAAAAAATTAAAAGAAAGAGTATTTTTTTTTGAAAATCTCTTACACACTGATAAAATTCACGATAACGACCCTTTGTCATAGCTGGATTATCTCGACGATATACTTTAGCTATATGATAACGTTTTATAGAAGAAATTTTACTCATAGCTAAATATCTAGCTAATGGTACAGTTAAATCATAACGTAATGATAATATTTCACCACCTTGATCTTTTAAATCATAAATTAATTTGGAATCTTCACCATATTTTCCAGTTAATACTTCCTAAAATTAAAAGAAATTGTGTGTTTTTTTTTTTAAATAATAATATTGTGAATATAAATTTATTTAAATGTAATATTATGTAATATAAGAAATTGTCTTACTTTCAGTTCAAAAACAGGAGTATCAATTGCTTCAGCACCATGCTTTTTAAATACAGAAACAATTTTATCTAAAACACTTTGCCGTAATGCCATCTGTTGTGGTCCATAATCTCTAGTACCTTTTGGAGTTTTTAAAGTAAACTTATGTGGTGATGGTTGTTCATCATTTAGTTTTGCTTTAAGAGCAAGAAGTTTTGCAACTTCTTCATCAATCTGCAATATATGAAATGGGAAATTTTTGTATAAGAACAAATATTTTTCTTTTAGGTTAAGTAATAAAATACAATCAAAATAAAATTAAAACAAATAACCATAATTAAAAATTAATTATTAAGAATTTGTTAAAATAAAATAATGTAAATGTAAATTCTACCAAAATATAGTTGAATATTTTAATTATATAAGTGTAAGCAAAGAAAAACCAAATTTAAAAATAAAATTAATTGAGAATAACAAAATGCAATAGAAAACAAATTTAAGAAACATTTAAGAAAAAAAAAAAAAACTAATAATTAGCTAACCTGTTGAATTTGTTGTTCAATCACATCGTTATCATTAGGATCTCTTTTATAAAATGAATAATTTTTAATATTAATCAATCGATCTGGTAAATATGAACTTTGTTGAACCAGTTTCTTCTTAATATACCAAAGCTCACTCAGTAAATTCTTTGTTGAACCGTAGAAATTTAATTGACGCAACATTTTTTTTTATTTTTCTTTTTAATATTTTTTAATTAAATAATTTTATTGGAATTAAATTGCCAAAAAATTCGAAAAGTTGAACGATTTCTTTTATGAATTATTCAATTCTTATTTTAATTATAGTTTTAAAATACCTATAATATATAAGAATAATAATAATAACGATCTGATTAGAATTTTTTTTCTATTCTCTTATATGAAGTTTTTTATGTGCTATATTGGGATTTTTCATTCTTTTCTATCTTTTTTTTCATAAAAATTTAAAATAATAAAATTATATTTTAATTAAAATAACATGCATTTTCATTACAAACATTTTATAAATAAGAAAATTGGAAAAAAATTAAAAAATTATAATTAAATTAAAAATATTTTAAATTCTAATCAACTTTTATAATTAAAATATTTTTTTTTTTTCTAAAAAAAAATAAATTTAATTATTAATTTTTTTTCTACAACAATATTAAAAATAAATTTTATAATTAAATTAAAAATAAATGGTACTAAAGTGGAGGTAAACCAAATATAAGAGAGTTTTTATAAAATTTTATAATAAAATTTGATTTTAAATTTTAAAAAAATAAAATTGTTTTTTCATTTTTCAATGTGAATGAATGTAAAAACGTTGCGTCTTTTTAAATAAAGTAATATTTTTGTTTTGTTTTTTTTTTTTAATAAACATTTTAACTTTATTATAATATTAATTTGTTTATTTTTTTCAATGTTTAATATTAATTGTTGTTATTTTTAATCTTTTATATTTAATTTACCAACACTCCACTATAAACCACAGCACAAAAAATTATTTATTTTTTAACTTAATTAAATACTTAATGGATGATAATGGAAAAATGGAATTTTCATAATTACTATGTATAATTAATTAAGTAAATGATTTGATTTTCTAAAATTAATTATATAAAAATTTAGTATACTATATACAGAATGTCTCGTATATACATTCATTGTTATATGACATTGCATAAACCCCTATATGCAGACAAAACTTTACAACTGAACGGAAACAATGTTTACATAAGAAGTTGTAGAGGTTTAAAATCAATATCGACTATATTTTTTTACATTTTGTAATTTCCAAGTAAGTATAACTCCGTTTCTGTGTCCATTATTAAATATAATTTTGAAAAATTCAAAATATGGGCTTTCTCATGAATATTTTTATTAATTATAATCTGTTCAGATTTCGGAATCTCACAAAACTATCGAAAAATTAAAATTTTTAAATTTTATATTTAAAAAGTTATCCTTTCATTTTAACGTAGCACAGCTGGCAACCCTGCTAACCGAGCTTTAATTTCGAATATTAGTCACTTTATATCACCTATTATGATTCAGGAATTATATTTAAAACAATAAAGTATACTGCATAATTAATTTTTTTATACCAAAATTTTGTACTTCATCATCTCCATACAAAAGTTCTTTCTATTCATGAGGGTATATACAATGGCATATAACAGCACATTTACATAGATACGAAACACACTGTATATATGATTAATAATATTAGTTATTTACAGAATATTGTTATAGAAAATAAACTCTTATATTTAAGTAGGTATTATAAAATAATTGTTAGAAAGTATTGAAAGTTTTAACAGCTCAAACTCATGGGGTCAAACTCATTGGGTATAAAAATTAATATATTTTTATGACCACAATAATTTATTTATTTCTAATTAGGAATAAATATAAATTTTCGATTGCAGGACTATCGTCGCAGATAGGTTTTATAAACTCAATTTACAAATTTTGGTTTACTGACGGTTTCATATTTCTCCTAAATAGCTCTCAATAAATTGGATTTTTGTAGGATAATAGGTATTTTAATAGGTACCGGAGAAAAAATTTAATTTAAAATTTAATATGAAAATTTTTTATTTGTAGGTATATAAAATTTTGTGTTCATTTTCAAAAATAAACACTACATATTAAATAATTTCATATTTATATAAAATATTTGAAACTTAGTATTATTTCTTGTCGACCTTCCTTTAAATAGAAATCAATAAATTAACATAAGTAGGTATGTACATACCTTTTTTATTTACATATTAATAAACAAGAAATAAAACTTTTAGTCTAGCAAACTTTTATTGTGACCAACATGATTATAGATTAACAAAAACAAAAAAAATAATCCAACGAGACGAATTCGTTGACCAAAACAAAAAAACAAATAATTTAAATAAAAACCGGTGTCAATAAAATTAGGTAATACTAGATAGTAAAATTGTTATTGAAACATATGTGTGACATTCTATTAGTTTAGCAAACACGTGTTAAAGATATTGTGTATCGTAAAATTTAAGAATGAAATCTTTGCATATTAAAACACGAATGTCACACAATATGCAAAACTGAATTAGAAACACCATCTTCTAACTTCTATTTGCATTAGGTATGCGCCTATTTAGGTAGCTAGGTACATTAGTACTTGTTCTGAATTTTTGAATTTTAATTTTATCGCTTTTGTTTTGAAATCTGGTTTCTACATAAACAAGAACTATAATTATTATAAATTTGTAATTAATTCTTAGAACCTACCTAATTTAATTCTTATCTAGAATATTTTTTTTGTTGGGGAGCAAGACAACCGGTATAAACCAGTCAATTATAAATATCAGATGATTTCTAAAAATAAATTCGCAAGTTAATATTAAGAAACGTGTAGGATAGGCAGTAAAAAACTCATAATATAGCAAAAAGAAAAAAAGGAAAAAAAGAGTATGTAATTATGGAATTGATTTAAAATTCGCCGATACATTTGTTGGTATGCAGACAAATTGGCTAACTGAATAACATAATTTACAGTCTTATTGGAATTCATTCACATTTTTTTTCTTTATTTTATTGCTGCACTTACTAATAACCGGATCTTATAATTCAATAAAAATGTACATAAGTAATTGAAATTTAATTTTTGACATTTTATCAAAAATATTTTAATAATTTAAGTGTACAGTCAAAAAAGGTGATAAAATAAATACTTATAAGCCTTAAAGGTAAATTTTATAATAAGAATAATAAATAAAATTATTTCTTTAAATCATAGCCTTCAGCTGACAGGCATTAATCTCTTTAAAAAAAAATAAGTACAAAAGCAAATCAACCTTGAATAGAACAAAAACTTCAAAGATCTTAAAATCGGAAACAAATTGTAAAACTTAAGGTTTTGTTGGTGCAAAAAAAAAAATTGCCAAATCAATACCAACTCCTATACAACAAACTTCTCATATGAATAACAAGAAATTTATTCATTAACGAAATTCCTCTGTGTAATTTTTTTTTTTTAGCTTATTTCATTTTATCTGTTTTGAAACTATGCAATAAAGCAAAAAAATTGTGCAATTATGTATTGTGTGGTAAATCAAGCAGGCGAAATTAATAATAGACAAAATACCACCAAAAGCCATTCACCAATATTTCAATTGAAAGCGTTGATAATTAGAATAAAATGCCAACACGACTAATTTCTTCAGAAAACAAAATTTAAAGTGCAATATTAAATATTAAATGAGTGCAACTTTTCTTATTTTTTTACTTTGATTTTTATTAAAATTTAAAATAGATTTTTAATTAGAAAATACGATATTTAAAATTTTTTTACCCTTTCTTTTGGTTCTTTTGCAGCTTTTAATTTTCTCACTAATTCTCCTTGCTCTTTTATTAGCTCTAAAATTACCTCACGATTTTCACTCATTATAAGTTTAACAATTATTATCACTATTAATATTTACACAATTGCAATAATAATTCAATAATAAATTTATTTTTTTTATATTATTTTAACTTAAGTACTATTTTTTAATAGAATTTAAATAAAATTCTTTACGAGAAAAAAGAAAAATGCTTAAATGTTGAACACGCGGATTTCCAACAACGAATAGAAAAATTTTATTTTTCTCTTTTCAGCTGTCTACTGATTAAATGTCATTCAAAATGTCAAATTATTAAAACACAATTGAAATGTCAATTATTATATTTTGTTATGAAAAATAGATGGCACGACGAAATAAATTAGGGTTCGTTCAGAAATTAATTGAATGTTGATAACTGTTACTAACCATAAATTACATTTCAAATTTAAATACATAATTGAACAAATATTTGATTTGAATCTGTCATAATTGTACGGATATAATCTATTATTAAATTATTAAAAACAGGTTGTTATGGACAGGTTGATAATTATAATTTCAAAATTTTTAAGAATAATTTTTCAAAAAAGCTTTAAGCATGAAAGAATGGGTTACTTCTCTTTGAACGGCTAAGTTAAAGAGGATGTAGTGAATGTACATTGCTGTTGGAAATTCAATTTGTTAAACAAGTTAATCTGCGAATTTTTAAATTCTGTCCTGAATTAGATCTTCAACATAAAGCATTTTGAATAAATCGAAGCTACAAAATTTTTAAGTGCTGCTGCACGTTCGATAAATCTTTACTACAAAAGTAGCACGTTCGAAATTATTATCATGCTTAAAGTTCTTAAGTATTTTTAAAGTTTTTTTGAATGTTGAAAAAATATTTTAAGTTCATCAAAAATTGCACAAAAAAACATTTCGAAAAATTTTTAATATTAAAATTCTCAAAAAAGCAAACCTGTTAGGTCCCCTACTCCTGCAATAATGTTTTAGTTAGAACTTTAAGTAAATATCTGAATTATTAAAAATCCCGTGTTGAGACCACACGAAACTCACATTCTTGAAGGAAAAGTAAAAATTTGTGTAAATATTCTTATACTAACTAATTTTCTTACACTCTACTAAATACAATTTCATTGTATACTACTAAATACAAGAATTATTATTTATTAAATATAACTTTTATTTAAATTAAAAAAAAACCATTTTGTGTTTTAATATTTTTATTCAACAGAGTATATCTTTATACATGTAGTCAATTATTAAGTTTTACAGTATTGAACATATGTTGCACTGTTTCATAGATTGGTTGCCATCATCAAACGATTTCCTAATTGCATCCCAAAATCTTTTCAAGAAAAAAAGGAATATTATTTCATCTTTTGATAAAAAATAAATATATTCCATTGAAACACAAAATCAGGTTGAAAAAAATTGAGAATACATTTAACAAGGTTTTTCTTGGTGCTCAAATAAAAAAATTGTGCATTTTTAAAATTGGGTATTTCTGAAAATGCAATTCTTATGGTTAGAACTTAAGAATTGAAAACTAAATGTACAAATCTAATGTAGAGTTTTTTAAATTTTGTAAATCTAATCTTAAGAACTTCATTTTCAGAAATATGAATTATGAAAACATTTTTACATTGAATTAAATTTATAAAATAAAATCGTAAAAAGAATATAAAAAGCAATTTTTTTTTCCTCATTAATTTATTATCAAACTGTGAAATTACTTATATTAAAACAAATTTTTACAAGAAAAGAAAAATTCTTACAAAATATAAACATGGTTGAGACATACTAATACACATCCCGACAAAATAACAATTATTTAAGTTCAAAATACAATATCATCGAAGCAAAGAAAAATTGCAGTTCCGTCCTTCTTTTCAGCTTTATATGTAAATAAATATTTATGGAGAAAATGAAAAATAATAAAAATAAAAATTAATTGGAAACCTAAAAACTGAATTAAAAACATGTATTTATATAATTCAGTATTTTATAAAATTATAAAATTAGAATTAGATTTAATTAAACAAAACACTCAAAGAAAAAACACACTTGCTAAAATTTTATCGTGAAATTTACTTAAAACAAGCTTTAAAAATGTAAGATTCCTTAATAAAAGTAAAAAATTTTAAAATAAGAAAAATAAACATATTAATTATGTAAATCAAATAATTTGGACAAAAAGTTGTTAAAAGATCAAAATAGTCAAAATCTTATTCTTTAAAAACGTAAACTACCTATTATAATTATTATAATAATTTAAAAAAATTATATAATAATCAATATGATATTGTACATTGAACCTTAATATTCTAATAAATAATATTAAGAGTGAAATTATTAGAATGGGGCAAAAAATAAAAACTGTAAGTGCAATTTTAAATGTAATCATCGATTAACAAATAAAATATCAATATCTCAATCAATGAATTTTACATAAAAGACAAATATTAAATTCATTTAAAATTACTTAATTCTAAATAATAAACATACATATAATTAATTATATTAATTTAATTAAATTCCAATTAAATCAAATATTAAAATAATTTAAGTGCTTAGATTTCTAATTTTCAAAAAAAAAAGTTAGTACCAAAAAAAAAATAATTAAACAAACAAACATTTTAACAACACAATAATTTGAGGCCTATTTAAAAATTTAGAAATTTCAAAAATTTTAAACCAATAACAGAATGAGAAGGCATCAAATGAATTTTAAAAGCCAGTTAATTTATAATGAGTGTAATATTGTGATATTTTGATTTTTTTCATTTAAAGATTTTTAATTTTAAATTAAAGTTTAATAAAAAAAACCCATTATTAGTTCATAATATGAAAATGTTGAAATTTTTAAATCATAGTTAAATAAATAGTTTGTTTTGCAAACCTTTTTTCCAATTTTGGTTAATAAATTTATGGCATCAATAATTTTTTTAAATCCGTATTTAAATTGTTAGTATGTAATATACAATATTAATAAAAAAAAAATAAGTATTAAAGATTCTAAATTTTATTTTTACTAATGTAATAATTTTATTTATCTTAATTACAAAAAATTAACTGAAAGTTTATTTTGAACAATGTTTTTTTTTTTAATTAAATACAAATTCTTGACACATTTTTTTTTAAATTTATTATTAACTTATAATTATATAGAAAGAACATAAAACGTAAATAATTTTAAATAGGTACAATTAAATTCCCTTATATTAGTTTCACATAATTTTTTTCATTTTATATTTACTGAATTTCTAATTAAGTGTTTAAGATAATTTTGATGTTTAAATTTCTTAAAGAATTTCAAAGTTTATGACTTTTGAAATATTAGAGTTAATGATATTAATTGAATATTTTGTGTTTTGTTTGTTAAATAGAAGAGAAATTTATTAATTTCTAGTAAAATTTAAATTTTGATAAATTTATACATTTTATATGCATATATAAACTTGTTTATCGTGACAATTTAGTTCCAGCTTGTTATAAGATAATTTAGAACAAGTTTTTATATACATTTTAATAAGAATTATTAAGATTTTAAAGTTAGCAAAAATATTAAAATTATTTGCATGCAAAAATGTAGTGGAAATTAATTTTTTGTTTATCTTTTTTTTTGTATTATATTTAATTTACTATAGCTTTTTTTTGTTTCTATTTGGAAGTTTTCAAATTTATATTTTTAATTTTTTATATTAAATTATGTTATAACTAACTACACAGGCCTAATTTTGTGTGAGTTTCATTTAAAAATGCATAAATAAGTTTCTTTTTTTTATTTTTAGTAAGTATTTTATTTAGTTTTGAAACTGTTTCAGTTTTATTTCCTAGTATAAAGTTTTATAACAATTTATTATAAAATCAAAAACTAGATAAATAAAATATATTATTTATAAAAACTTTAGGAAATGAGTTGAATAAATATTACAAATACTTTTATATTTGCATAAATATTAAAATAATTTTTTTAAATTTAATTAACAAATTTACATTGTCTGTAATCAATGCATTTTTAAATTTACTCGTTTGTCTTTTTTTTTATAACAAATTTTTAAATAGTAATATAATTATGTTTAATATGAATACTTTTAGCAATTTAATATTGAATTAACATTTTATTAATATTAATTAATATTTTAAATATTATTTGTCTTTTTTATATGTATTTTTTCAATTTTAATGTGTTTTTTATATTTTTTGTTTGGAGTTGTCTATTTTTGTATTATTCTTAAACTAAACATGATTATTACAAAATAAGGCGATATAATTTATGCAAAACAAAAGGCAATTTATTTTTTTTTTTTTAAATTTAGCTGTTTTTATTTATATAAAATTTTTAATTATTGCCCAAAATTAGCAGAAAAAGGCACATAATAATCTCCCAAAATAAAAGCAAGTTATCCGCTAAAAGAAGAAAATCTTTGAAAACTTTTAATTAATCTTTTTTTTTTTAATAAATCGTTAATAAATGTTAGTTATTTATTTAGATCTGTAAAAAGGTGAATACCTTTTTGTTGATGTTGTTCTATAAGGATTTTGTAATATTTTTGGATGAGTTTCCATAACTCTTAACAATAAATTATCCAAATATTCTTCTAATTCTTTGACACGATTTCTTTCCATTACCATTTCTTTTTCAAAACTATCAGCTATTAAAATAATGTCCTAAAAATTAATAAACAAATAAAAAATTATTAATATTATGGAAAGTTTTAACAATATTTTATATTTTTTTTTTTTTTTTTGAATTTATATATTCAACTTCATTTTGATCTTACTTCTCTTGACTTTCCATCATATTTGTTTAATAATTCTGGTGATAATTCTGGTAATGAATTTTCATTTTCACTGAAATTTTCATGCCCTATTGGATTGTGCCTTTCACCATGGAAACCATTTTCTTCAATTAAATCATTTTTACTTTCACCTATAAGTTATAAAAATAATATTCAATATTTTATAAAATAATTAAAGAAAAAAATTTATACCTCTTTTAGCGAAATATTTAAATTTACCAAATCTGTGTTTCTTTTCGATTTTCTCAGTCTTCTCACTGATTTCTTTTTGGTCTTTTTTTAATTTTTCACGAATTTCTTTTGCATCTTCTGGGCTTTGTATTACATCATCGGTAAATATACTAATCGTATCACTTCTTGGTAATGCTCTTGGTCTTACTTTAGCATTATTTGTTGACGACCTCTTATTGATGTTCAAATCAGAATTATCCAACGCTTCACGAGATTGTGTTCTCAAAAGTGGTGACTTATTAAGCAATTTTTCTAATTTTGATTCTTTTTTTTCAGTTACTTCAGCATTTGTTACAGCTATTTTTGGTGATACTGGTTTCTCCTCAGAAATTTTTTCAATATTTTCTTTACTTTGATTCATTTCAGGAGTTTCTAATATAACGTCATTACGTTGTTGAGATTTTACTCCAGTTTTTGGAGAAATATTAATATCATTCATCGTTGTCTCATTTTTAGTTATTCCATTTGAACTAGTGTTACTTGATGGTGATAGCTTAACATCTTCATAAGGTTCTTCATTTTCTTCAGCCGTATTTAATGGAATACGATTATTACCCCATGATCTTCGTTTCAATGAATCTGTACTACCAATCTCTAGATGATTGCCATATAATTTTGATTCCCATTCATCAAGTTTTTGATCAGATGCATTACGTGGTGGTTTGGCTGGTGGTGATGGTATTTTTGAACTATTACGATCTTCTTCTTTTGAAATAACTGGTGATGGAATTCTATGATTATAGTCATTATGCCCGCGTGAAATATTTAATGAACTTCCTGAACTTTTATGTGACAATTTGTCGAAAACAAATTCATCATCATCTTCAATGACTCCGGGATCTTGATTGCCTAAAAATTATTAAATATTAAAAGATTTTGACAACTATAAGATTATTTTTGGAACTTAACCAAATGATACAGATGTAAAATTTAAAATGTGAATGAAACTGTGGAATTAGCAGTAAACTTAGTTTTTTTAGTGAATAGAAACTATGAAGATTTATAACACAGTTTTATACTTATAGCTTCTAAAATCTAATTTGGTAATTAGTTAAAAATTTAAACCAAATTTTATTCTCAAAAATAAAAATTAATTCTAAAATTTTTCTTTAAATTTTTAATTTTTAACAATTCTGATTCTGAACACCGTTTATAGAAAAACTTTATAATTTTTTTTTCTCTTAAACCAAAACCTCAACAAATATGAAAGCAAAATAACTTATCTATGAACACCTATATTTACTTTTCTATGTACCAGTTGAATATAAGCAATACCTACTCTGATTAAAAATCGCTAATATATTTTACGCGTTCAATACTTATACACAAACTACATTTAAAAACAAAAAAGAGAAATTATATATGGGCACAACCAATTTCTTTAACTGACACGGTTTTTTTTTTGTGAAGTATACTCACCCACACGTTTTGGCACAACAACTGTTAAATACATATTTTCTAAAGAAGAACAATTTGATGATGAACTTTCTGCTAAATTATTGAAAACTTCTGCATTTGGGTTTCGAGGCCTTGCAATTGGTATTTTAGTATTTGCCTCATTGCTCTCAAAATCAATTGATTGAAAAACTTTTGAATCAGTTTTTGTTTGTGAGTCATTACCAACATTTTTGGTTATATTTAATTTATTCGTTTTTAATTCTGGCTCAGAATACTGACTCTCATAATCATCTTCATCTTCAGAAGTAATTGTTGAAGAGGAATTTGGAATTTTAAAGGATTTTTCGAATTTGCTATCGGAGTAGTCTTCTTCTTTATTCTCAATCATCTGTAAAATATTTGAAGAAGACTTATTTAATAGGCTTTCGTTAAAATTTACTGGAGATCGGGGCTTTGGTATTGGAATTGAATTGATATTTTGAATTTCTTTGGTTTTATTTAATTCGATTATTTCTTTATTAATTTCAGTCTTTTGTGATTCAATTGTATCGTTCATTTGTACTACATTTTCATTGGCAAGGATTATTTTGGAATTAACAGTTTCACAGCGATCAATAGTACGAGTATCACAACTAGTGATATTTTCTTCATTACTGTTATCAGAATTTTGTACATTGTTTATTGCGACATGTTCGAATTCTGTCTTCTTAAAGACTTTAGCTAGATTTTCGCTTGGGATAATATTTATTTGCTTAGGATTTTCAGCAAAGGGAACCACTTTTAAATGCTCAAAATCTTCTACATCTTTAACTATTGGAATATTCATCTTTAGAAGTATTTCTTGCGAATTAGCCTTTACGAATCTTTCAGAAAGATGGCATTCGTTTACAAAATTTTCTTCTTTACAGAAGTCTAAATTTTCACAAATTTCAAACTTAGTCATTATGGATTTGGCAACAGAATTTTCACATGGTTCAGCAGTTGAACTTGATGTAGCAATATTTTCAGCAGTACAAGTTTCATAAACTTTTGGAATATATGACTCTTTAATGACATTTTCGAAATTAAGATTTTCAAATGCTGTAGCAGAATTACAATGAATTACAAAATTTTCTTCAGTAAGAGTTTCAGATTCATCCTTGATATAAGATTCGACTACCATATTTTCTTCCTTTGTACTTTCAAAAATTTCAGGGAAACTACATTGAACTGCAATATGTTCTTCATTGCGAATCTCGTGCTCTTGCTTAAGGTGAGCTACATTTGCAATGTTTTGTACTTTAGCGTTTTCAGAAACATCACGGAAACTGCATTCAACTACAATATTTTCTTCATTGCGAATCTCATGCTCTTGTTTAAGATGAAGTTCATTGGTAATGTTTTTCACTTGAGCATTCTCAAATTCATCAGGGAAACCACACTCAACTACAAGATTTCTTTCAAGGCGAGTTGCCATTTCTTGTCTAGCGCAAACTTCATTTACAATATTCTTAACTACCGCGTTTTCGAATACCTCAGCTAAGTTACATTCAATTGCAATATTTTGTTCACCCCGAGTCTCAAATAATTTCTTAACGTAAGCTTCATTTGCAATATTTTTTACCATTGTATTTTCGAAAACTTCTACCATATTAAGTTCAACTGCAAGATTTTCTTCTTTCCGATTTTCAAATTCCTGTTTGACATAAGTTTCTTTTGCCATACTTTTTATTACAGCATTTTCAAACGCTTGAGCAATATTACATTCAATTGCAAAATCTTCTTCATTGCGAGTTTCGATCTGTTCTTTGACATAAATTTCGTTTGCTATATTATTTACATGGGCATTTTCGAAAACCTCTGCAATGGCGCATTCAACTGCAACATTTTGTTCCTTCTTTACTTCAAGAATTTGAACTACATTCGATTTAACAGCGAGGTTTTGTGAAGTAAAGTTTTCAACTACCTCTTTAGTACAACACTCTACTGCAAATGCTTCTTCTTTAACGATTCCGAGTTCTCTAGCAATTGAATATTCCACTGCTTTGCTTTGAAGAGGAGCTTTTTCAAATCTTTCAATAGGCATGGTCTTAGTAGCATAGTGTTCCATTTTCATTTTTTCAAATACCTTTTCTTCGTTTGCTGGTGTTATTAGAGTTAAATTAATGTTTATTTCTGATGATTTTCTATTATATGAGTTTTCTTGAGAACATTCTAATTCAAGTTTTGAATTATCTTTAGACGAAATCAAAATTGAATTATTTCTTGGAGAATTTTGTTCAAAACGACTTCGAATGTTAGATACCGAAACTTTATTGGTACTTTCCTCACATAACGGAAAAGACTTATATTGATTCTCATGAACTTCACAATTTTTATTACAATTTGATTCATTTAAATCAGGTACACTTTCATTTTTAGACCCCAGAATCTCCACATTTTCTTCTTCAAATGGTTTTTCAAGCTGTATTGTTAAATTACTTACCTCATTTTTATGGCTAACAAAATATGGATATTTTTCTATGACTGTATCAGGTTGCCGCTCATATGTTGCAATATTATCAATATCTTCTAGTTCAACTTTTAGAGGAGGGGCAACTTGTGTAATTTCGGCAACACCAGTGTTGAATTTTACAACTTCTTCATTTCTGGTTTCGATAATTTTAGCTTTGTTTGTAGAAATAGCAATACTTTCAGGATTGACCTTTTCATATTTTTCTGCAAATTGATATTCAGCAGAAATATTTTCATGCTCAATTTTTACAAAATTCGGGCTGTTGTGAATTTGACTATTTTTAACTCTTCTAGCTGGTGGGTCAGGTTTCTTGAAGAAGTTGTCGCTATAATACATCGGATTTGCGGAAATTTCCGTGTCTGAATTTATTTCAATTTCATTTTTATTTTCTTCAAATTTAGAATTATTTTGTGGTTCAAAATCAATAATTATTTCTTTTTCTACATTATGCATCGATTCTTCAAATCTTTTTTCAATTTCTCTTTCTTTTAGTACTGGTGCAAAATACTTTTTTCTGGATGCTCTTCGTTTTGAATCTCCTCTACTAAATGTTCCAAAACCACTATCTTCATCGTCTTCTTCCACTTTATTAGATAAACGAACAGAATCATTATTAGGATTATAATCATAATAAGATTGTGAAGTTAACGAACTGAATGGTGAACTATTGCAAGATAAATTATCTAAAGCAAAATCATCATCGGTATTACTTGGAAGAAATTGGCGAGGTTTCGGTTTATGTGTTTCAGGGACATCTAACATCTGAGAATTTCGGCTTTCTTGTAAAATAGGTTCATCTTTTGCTCGTAATACAACATCGTGGTCTTCATTTTCAAAATGACTATTTCGGATATCATACTTTTGAGATCCATTCTTAAGTAATTCATCTTCTGATCGTTCTGGTATTGGAAGTGGAACACGAGTCTTACCCCATATTCTTCTTTTTAATGAAGGTGTACTATCTGAATCCATTTGATTTACATTTATATTTGAATTTGAATTATTTTGATTACCCATTGATTTATCACCATTTTGTGGAACATTTTTGTTTTCGGGAACACCATTCGAAAAATTATTTTGCGATGATATGGTAACACTCGGGCGATTTATAGTAGGTGAATTATTGATATTATGTTCTTGTGCATACGATATATTACTAATTGAACTTCTTTGTGATAGTCTATCAAAATTTATATCACCATCATCAGCAACGCCAGGATCAGTATTGCCTATATTAGATGGTAACATAAGGCATTTAAATTATTATTTTTGAATAATATGGTGTGTATGAGTTATTATTATAAACGAATAATTTGGTCAATCTAACCTATTCTTTCTACACGAGCCCCACATTTATAAATTTTTTTAACATAACGTATTAATTTATTTCACTTTGTCACAATAGCTTAAATAACATATTTGTTTTTTTCATTTATGGTTGATTTTCGAACAAAAAGCGAAGCTTTAAAAGCTAATACAAAAAAAAAAACCTTTTTTGAATATTTAACTCAAAACAATTTTGAAACCAGATTACAAATTGTGTATATTAGGCCTAAACCTTCAATCTATCAAAATAAATACAATTAATGTTATTATTCTATAAACGGTAGGCGATGAGTTAAAAAAAAAAATATTAAATACATAAATAGCATAAAAAATTGCAAGATTTTCAAAAATATAAAAAAATAAGTTTGTTAAGTGCAAACAAAATGTGCTGTTAGTTACGAAGCTTTATGAGATTAAAACTAATTTAAAAGCATGTGTAAAAAATAAATAGCATTTAAATAATAATTGGGTAAAAAATTTTAGTTTCTTCAGTTTTTTTTCTTGGAAAATAAAATTTAAAAATTAACTTACAAAAATTGAGTAAGATAATAATTTTAATTGATAGTTAAATATGAAAATTAAATTTTTTTTAGAAAAGTATTTACGAATTATTTATTTGAAATTAAAATATAATGAAATTTTCTTAGATACTTGATTAAATACATTAATCAAACATTTCTTTATATAGGCTTGGTCATGTATCTCGCTATTTTACTCGCCAAGTGAGAAGAAAATTTGTAAATATCATTTTATTTGGACAATGTAAATTTCGAGTGAGATTTTTTTCAAAAATAATTATACAAAATTTAATCACCATTTATTCACTCCGTTTTTGAAGGTGATAGTTTCAGTAGATATTTTAGTTTAGATTGTAGCGAAAAAATTAAAAAAAATTCAATAGAAAAATTAGTAATCTTATTGGAAAAATGCAATATTCAATTGCAAAAAAATAAGAACACTGATTTGAAGGTGAATAAAAAGTGAGATTAAAAAGCAAAATACACGATTAGGCTGCGAGGTTCAACATTACATTGAGTTCTACTTAGAAATTTATTTATGAAAAGAGAAATTTAATAATTCAATTTAGAAATTTATTACAAATACTTTTTCAACTTTATTAAGCATTTAAAATTCAAATATTAAATTATCAAAAAATAAATAAAAAAATTCTTATAAGTAATTTGCTTTAAAAAATAAAAAAAAAACTAAAATTTCCTAATGAAAATGATGAATTTATTAAAAGCAAAGAGCATGCATAAAACAAAAACAAAAAAAACCCTTAAATTATTTTATTTACATTTTATTTAATTGAAAATCAATTGAATTGGTTTTCATTTTATAATAAAAATTGGTCATGCATTTAAATTTATTTTTGATTACATTAATTAGAATCGAAAGGAATAGATTAGGATTAAATACTCAAAAACCAAAAAGAAAAATTTTAAAATATTAAATTAGTTTTTTAACTCACAATCACCATTTTACCAAAAAAAAAAAAGAAAAAATTAAAAATAAATAAGAAAGAAAAAATACTAAAAAATATTTTAAAAAATTATAAAAACAAAAATTCTTACCAATATAACTTCTACCATTCCATTTTCTTGAACCGCCTAATGAACTATTTGGTGTACCAATACTAGCCATACTTCCGGTAAATGATTCTGAATCTACATCACCACCACCACCTTTTTTATCTTTTTTCTTTCCAGTCAAATGTAATTTTGATCCAATTGATGTTGCAATCTTTTTAATACCTTTTTTCTTTTCTAATGTACCAATACTTAATAAACTACCACCAACTGATGATGCCAATTGATTAAATGATGATTTATGTTTCTCTTTTTTACTTAAATCACTTAATGAACCAGCTTTAACAGTAAAATTAATTCTCACTTCTAATTCACCACGTTCTTTATCTTTTTTCTCTTGTCCCGGTTTACTTTGTAATTTAAACCATTTGGGACGTGGTGTATCATATGCATCCATATCACGTAATGGTAATGTTACTTGTCCTAAAAATTCATCAATACCTAAACTGTTATGATGTAGACATGTTAGAATCAATTCAGCTGTATTTCCTTTTTCTGGAATTGCACTAAAATAAAAAAAAAATTAGAATTAATTTAATAATTATATTAAATATACATAATATACATACATAACGTACATATATGTATATATTTAAATGTGCAATATACTTACAGTTCACATTCTTCATGCCATTCAACATTTTGTGATGCCTTCTCACGAATTGATGTTTGATATTTATCTTTACCCAAGGCAATTGTAACAAAACAATTATTTGTACCATTTTTACCTTTTGTTAAAAGACCTTTGGCTCTTTGAACTTTATATTATTTTAATTGAAAATAAATGAAAATAAAGAAAAATAAGAAATTTAATAAATTTAATGATATTATAAAAATATTTAAAATTAATTTCCAAATTAAGTGAGAGTGACACCCTGTTCTTTAAATATACAAAATTTTATTGTATAAGTTTCTTTTGAATTTTCCAGTATTGCGTGATATCATTGCTGTATTCAAATATGCGTAAATTGTTGAAATACCTAAACTTTCTTTCAAACCATTTTAAATTAAAAAAAAAATTGTACACGAATCTTACATTACTAAATTAACTGAGATCTCAGCATAAGATAATTTTATGTACATTTCTAAATGTACACGTTATTTCTGATTTTGATAAAAGAATCAAAGTTGTTAAGTATGTAAAAATTTAATTCCATAAATGGAAAATTTCCTTTTATTCAGAAAAGTCACGTAAATTATTTTAATATTTTACAAAAAAATTAATTTACTTTAGTACTTGCTTGATGTTTTTCCAAATTTATTTTGTGTGTGGTTAAATTCGACTTTTTAAAATCATTTTTAATTAAAATCTTTTCAATCGTCCATTGCACTAGTTCCTGTTGTCTCATTTTGTTTATAATCATCTATCCGCTTCAATTGCCCATAAAATGTCATGTAATATAGTTCTTACCGTATTGTAAATATTTTAAATTCTCGTTCTAAAATAGTGTTACCTAGTTAATTCTGTTTTGAAAATGTTTGTTATTACGAGTACCAAAAACATTAACGCTAGGAGCGCTATTACTCGTATAATATGTACAATTTTCAGATCAACAATTACGTGTCAGTGTTGCAGCAAATGAGCGATGTAGTTTTGCTTGTCTATATTAAATAAATTTTTTCTTAATTATTTTTATTATGATTTTTATATTTATTTAATTAAATATTTAACAAACAAGTCGCCAACTCTACAATAATTTATTTAACATCACCAAATTTAAAAAATGTTTTTATTCTATCTTTTTCTTACAAATTTAAACATTGTGTTATTGTAAAAATCATTTGTATTACAATTTAACTGATTTCCTATCTCTTTGACAGTATAACGTTTAGGCCTAATTTCTCATTCTTTCTAATGTGTTCAATCTCCTAATCTTATTTCTTGTTAATTAGCAGCTATTAAATTTAATATTTTTAAAGAGAAATAAATTAATACTTTTTATTTTCTTATTAATTAACAATTTTTTTGCAATTTGTAATTTAAGTAAATAAACGTGTATTTAATTTATTGAACCCTAATAAATGAGACAAATAAAATATGGGACGATCATTATTTTTATTTAGAATTTATTTCCTAATTTTCTATTTAAAATCTTTTACAAAATCATATATAGTTTCTTCATGTATACATGTACGTATACCTACACGCATTAATTATATTCTTTTTTATTTAACTGAAATAATTTTTTTTTTATTCATTAATTAGATTAGATTTGAATGACAAATAATTTACGATAATTGGATAATCAAAACGTGGCCGTTTTTTTTTTTAATAATAATTGTGAAGAATGACAAAACAAAAACAAAAAAATAGCAAAAATCTCATGTTATTTTGTTGACTCGTGAATGCTTAAATTTTACACATTCTAATTATATTTTGTCTATGCAAATATGAGCCTATGTAGAAAATTAGAGAAAATATTGTGACTTACGTTGCAATAATATTTAGATTAGAATTAGAAAAAAATCAGAAAATAACTAAAATAAGAAAAATATAAAATTTTAATTTTAATGTTTGAAATTCGTAAATAGAAAATTTCTTCAATTTAAACTGATCTAGATAAAAACGATTCTATTCTTTTGATTAATTTTTTTAGATTTCTTTTTTATAGTATGTTTAATAGAGATTTAATGAATTAGTATTCTTATAATAAACTTAATTATCATAAATTAAGTAAAGAGATTTTTATAAATCGTTTAATTTCGCCAAGTTTAATTCTATATACTTAATATTTCTAGATTATTTCAGAATTTCGCCAAGATGTACATACATACATAAATAATAAAAATATAGGAAATTGACTACATAATTGGTGTAGTGCAAAACATACAGAAAAGTAACATGTCTTATAATAAGTTAACATGTAAAATAGCACCAAATGAATTGAAAATGAAACTATTTTTAAAATATTAATGTAGATTTAAATTTAAAACCGAATTTTATTTTGAAATTATTGCAAGCAAATGCAAGTAACTTATTTTGGGCTAAAATTACTAGAATTAAAAGATATCAGCTGTTATACTACAACGCTTTAATAATGATTCAATGCTTTAATAACGCTTAACTCAACAAAGATTATATAAGAACAAACAAATAAAATTAATGTAAATTTTGAACGTAATGAGTAAGAAACTAAGAAATTAAATAAATAATTAATTAATTAATTATAATTAATTAAGTATGTTTAATGAAAAAATGATTTTAAAGAAACTTTCACTTTCATCCCTTCAAATATCCAAAATAATAATTAATTTTGTCATTTTACATTGTGTATACTTAGTTATTTAATGTCAATTTTATGCAGTGAATATTTATGTCAATTTTTAATAAGTAAGTCAAACTTTCACTTTATAATTGCAAAACGAAAAAAAAAAATGAAAATCAAAAATGTTTTAATTGCATATTTTCAATTTTTTGCAAAATTTACATGCAATACTTACCTTTTTAGGTAAACCATAGAGTAAAATAATAAGATGTAAACGTTTCGGTACACTGAACTAGTTACTTAAAATTTACATTGTTTTTTTTTTCTTGTTTGTTTTGTTGGAAACAAATGAGTAATTTTTACTTTAATGTGCTAACATGAATCTCAATTAAAAACAAAAGTTTTGTAATCTATAAACAAATACAATTTTTTTTTTTTTTTGATTTGATTTGCCGTTTTGTGCAAAATCAAATCAGAGTATGAAAACCTCTTATCTTTCTTTAAAATGGAAGCGTGAAATTTTTTTTTGTTTTTGATAAAAATTTGTAAATTTTTTTTTTTTTGTTTCTAAAACAAAGTATAAGAGCTTTTTGCGTTTTTTATTCAAATATTGTTGTCCTTGCTTTCAAATAAGTACTCAATTTTTTTGTTTTGTACTTTTAAGATAAGAAATTTGTTAAAAGAAAGGCCTGAAGCTGATATGCAAACATGCTTAAATATTTTGGAAATTTTATATTTTAATTTAAAATTAGATAATTTCAATGTTTCCATTCTTTTTTGTGAATATTTTCTAACAATATGATAAAAAAAAATAAGTACAAAATTCAAATACTAAAAATGTTGCCTTCAAATTAGAATTAATAATACAAATTTTAATTTGCAAAAACAAAATGCGATAAAAATTAAATAACAAAAGGGTTAAATAACAGTTTTCATTTAATTTATACAAAAGTGCAATTAAACACTGTTATATTTTTTATAAATCCATATACACAATTACATATATACACATACATATACAAACGTAATCAAAAATGAATTTAAAAATTTAATTAATTAATTCTAACATAATTGTAATGCAAAAAAAAATTTCAATAAAAAAAAAATTAGGTTAGTAATTAAGTTCACGTTTTTTTATAAGAAAAAAAAGCAACAAAATTACTTAAAGTACGTCGTGCACATGTTGCATATGTGCAATATTATACTTATGCATTAATTAGAAACTATATCAATTAAAATTTGTTAGACATACTTAAGAGGAAACTTTTGATAATATCAAATACATTACTTAAATTTCAATTCATAAATATTTATTCATGTATTGTGTGTTTAGATCCGAGAATTTTCTTGAGCAATGAGCTACTCATATACTTACAATTAAAATGTGCAAGAAATTAAAAATGGTTATCGTTAGGCATGCTACCATAATCTGCAATGAAATCTAAGATAACAGAAACTCGTTTTAGAATTATTTCAGTATTTCAATATTATTTTATTTTGTTGCAATATTTACAAGATAAATTTATAGCTAAAATGCTAATTAAATTGAATTTATTCCACAATTTCTGATTAGTAAAAAAGTGTATTTTACTTATCGTAAATTGTGTAAGTTATAAAATTTTAATTATTATTTACTCAAAAATTAAAAAAACAATATTATTTTTTTATATTTTTGTTGAGCATGTAGTAATATTTTATTAAAACTCGAATTTTCATTGCTCTCGATCTAATTGAGTCTGATGAAAGTCATTTTTCTGACGGCAAAAATAATAAGAAAATTATTTTATTCTCATCAGATTTACTGTCAATATTTGACAGTAACAATCAAAACATCAAAATGGCAATAAAAATGGCAACAATTAATTTTCGTGGAAGTTTGACACAGCGATGAGCTAATTTTTATTTTTGTTATAATTTTCATAGCAACCTTGTTAAACTTTAACTTTAAGTCGGCCGGCCAACGGATAGGTAATTTCAGTTTAACTATCTATTAGGTAATTTCAGGACAGTTATCAGACTTTGTCATAGAATAAATCATAGATTTTATTGTTTATGTGAACCGTACCTCATAATTCTGATTTGACATATTTATACTGTTTAACAGTATGAATGGTTTTTTTAGTAAAACTTTTTCAAATTTTAGCTTTTATGTTTAAAACTACATAATATTATTTTTACAGTATTGCCATTTGATTACAAATTAAAAAAATATTTGCGATTCTATTTAATTGGTGGCAATTAACGAATATTATTTGAGCGTATTAAGTGCAAGTGCTGCGAATCAAAGATTTATTAACAGCACATTAAAAATTTAAAATTTTCAGTGTTCCTATAAATCGATTACCGTATTTATTTACATTTCTATTATCATTGCAAAGGTAAATAATCTAATTTAAAGAAAATTCTCTACGAAACCTCCTACATATATGTACGTCATACTTATATATATGAATACTTCTATATAGAACTCAAAACGTGCACCGAGCTTCAAAAATCAAATTAATTTTACTTTTCAAATATTTTCTACAATAATATGACTAAGTTATAGCAGTGACTAATTTTGATAATCTATAAAATATCAAATTTTAAAATAAAGCTTCTTAATATAGTGCACTTATAAATCAAGAAATACGATATTCCTTTAATTTTTATTTTAGTGCCTACTTAGTTAAAATTCTAGGCATTATAAAAAAAAATTTTGAAAGATAAATCGTAATTAATTTTATTGTTTTCTTTTTTATATTTTCACTTAGGTACAAACAATACCAAAGAATTTTTGTACAATGATTTTAGTGATTAGATATGAAAAAAAATCAAAAAATGTTTGTAATTTCAAAATAGTAAATTAAAAATGTAGATAAAATTCTAATATTCTGTTCAATATAAGACACACAATTATACAAAATACAGATATATGTACATATGTATATATGCATGTGTGACTAATTAGAAATTGGTTGTGATAGAAACGAAAAATAAAAACTTTTGTCTAACGATTTCATTCTTGTTTTTGTTTTTTCGTTACTATAAAAGAATTTCTGAAATAAACAAAAGATGAAGATACTTAGATGACTAAATCGATGAATCCATTAATGTTTATTAGTATTACCGTATAGATAGTAACAAAATTATTTAAAAACAAAATTGAAAACTATAAATATTGACTATTTAAGAAGGAAAAATATTTGTTTCAAACATGTATGAATGTATGTACGCGTATGTATGTATATGTTTTCAGATAAGAGTAAACCGGTTTGAAATCGTAAAATTTATAAAATTTATTAGATTAATATACCCACATACATACCTAATGTGTACGTATAATAATAAGAAACTTTTTTGGCGTCAAATAAGCCAAAACAATATTTCACAAAATGACTTCAATTTAAGATTTCTTTTCTGAACTTTAATAAGCATTTTCAGATATGTATGTAAATACATCAACATTGTTTTGGGATTTTGGAGAGTTGTAGAATTTCCACGAATAAATTTGTGTTTTAAACTTTCGGACATAATAATTATATAAAATTCTTTTTTAGTACTTTTTTAGTTCGCCCTGTTTACAAAACTTTAACTATAGTTTTAAAATAGAAAACTGAAATTTCACATTAACATATACATAAATAGATCTCTAGTATAGACACGAATTTCAGAGGAAGAAAATTTTTACATATCACCTTCTCTCTAAAAGTTATAGTCCTTCAAATTCCTGAAAACACCATGTTTATTGACGAAAACAACAAACATTTTTTAAATTGTAAAACATATTTATTTTAACTCATTTAATTAACCCTTGAATACGACCATTACGTTAACGTCTCTTCCCTTTTTTTCCTTATCTCATCCTAAATATATGCAATCATTTGGAATATTTTAGTATACAGACAAGTGAAAATAATTCAAATAATGTAATAGATTGTATTCAAAAGCAATATTTCACTTCTTGAAGGGAAAGTCGAAGTTTACAAAACATTCGTTTCATCCAACTTTATTTAATTATTACTTTAGCTATACTCTCATACTGAAATTTATTATTTTAATTTTGAAAATAAAATGTTATAGATCAATTACATTATAAATGCTTTTATAATTTTTTAAATTTCAAAAGTTGAAAATTCGGAGTTAAATGTTTTTAAAGTTAATGCTCATTTTATACTCATTATTGTTATACGAGTACTCATACATACATACATTATTATTAATTACATATGTACTTCCTATATTGATGTAATTTAAGTAATAATTCATTACATATATGTATATGCATGTATGTAAGTATATACATACATATATCACATAATAATTATAACAAACAAAATATTCTATTGCCTTACATGCCTATTTAATCTAAAATTTGATCGTACACGTATAAGTACCCAATTTAAATTAATTACAATTCTAAATATAAGTAATAAAATTTCAAACTTTTAAAACTACACCAATGCAGTACTTTTTACAGGTGTTATAATTAAAATAATAGTGTTATAATTAAATAGTGAATAATAAGCTTTATTTTATGTTAATTTCGTTATAAATAAATCATACTATATTATAAAAATATTATTATCTTTATATATAATAAAAATATTATATTTTATCGCGATTTTAATTGAAATAATGATGTACCTAAATAAACAAAATATAGATAAGATAACTGTAAATATACCATACAATTGTTATGCGATAAGTTTATTTTTTTATAATGAAAAATTTATTAAAATAATTAAATGAAAGCTTTTCACCTTAAACTTGAAACAAAGAAATAAATATACACATTAATACATATGTGTATGTATATATATGAAATTCTAAAAAACCACAAATTATAATAACTCAAATGTGATTTGATTACAAAATTACGTAAAAAATTACTTATTTGAAAAATATTATAATATTACCTTAAATATTTTTAAAAGAAAATTTTAAAAATTGTACACTGGATTATTGAATGCTTGTTTTAGCCAAATAAAACAGATACATATTATATGTTAAATATTTATACAAGCACGTTAAAATTCTTTAGTTAATTCTTTCATTTTTACACTTTACAGATTTTTTTACAGATACATAGTTGAAAATTTTGACAACAAAACATAAATACTTAAATTTTTTAGAAAAAACGCGCAGATTCATAATTAATCCATAGAAAAATTTAATTTCGATTCAAACAATTTTAAGGTGGTCAAATTATAGGGGGAAAGGGTACATTTCAATAATGAAATGCACAAATGTATGTATATTCTTATGCAAAGTGATTCAGAAAGGTATACAACTAGTTAGATGATTAAAAATAGATAATATACTTTTGTTCCGAAGTGAGTGCCAATTCTCAGAGATTTTTTAAATTAAGTGAAGTTTCTAATTCCACAATTTTTTGTGCTTATAAATTATACATTCCGAAAATTATATAAAAGGTTCATTCTATGTATGTTATTTTTACTAATTGAATTTTATAGTTAGAGTTTTGAGTATAGTGTTGCCATATTCCTATAAAAATTGTTTGTAATTGCCAACTCAATTTACATATATGAATTTAATTTTTAATTTGATTAGTTAGAATAGAATTCTGAGAATTCATTTTATAAAGTATACTGAGTGATGAATTCATTTAATTTTATTCGATTTTCTATTTTTGAATTCGATTTCTTGGTAAGTACTTAATTTTCTTTCTTCTAATTAATTATTTTCAAAATTTAAACGCATTATTTACTCTTATGACTTGAAAAATGTGACATCTTGCAGTAATTTAATAAAACAAAATTTACGATGAAATAAAGCAATATAATATAATCATGTATAAATAAATAAGTTCAATTAAGTCTACAAAATATAGTTAACCGTGTAAATGAAATTAATTTATTTTCCAATAATATTTTATAACCTGTTCCTAACATTTTATATAAAATGTAGACATTCCAAAAATTTTATTTTTACACAGTACATACAAATATGAGTGTATACAATAGAACAATTTTGTTTTCTTTTGCTTCCATTTTAATTAACACTTTGCTACTCATAATTATAATTTTATTAAAAAAAAACTCTTCCGGTTTTTTTTTCTTACTTTTCATTGGACTTCATTCATATTTTTAACAAATTTTCAAATTTTTTAAACAATACAAACTATTTTTGTTTTTTAATTATACCGCCCATTATGTTATGATTTTATTTTTCAAATACAATGTGTATTTTTTAATATTTCAAAACCCATTAATTAGCAAATTTTCATTAATCAAAAAATATCAAAAACAAATAAGTACACACTGATTAAATTTGGATGAACTTCTCTTTAATTTTCTGACCATAAAAATAAAATGTTTGAACATATTTAATAAAAAACAATAAAATTATTTTACAAATCAAGTTTATCTATTTATAACAATTTTATTATAACAGTAAAAAACGTTATTATATTAGTGTATAGCGAGCGGTAGCAAAAAAGAAAATATTTAAATAAGGAAAAACATTATTAATAAAAAAATGTTGAAGTATTGACTTTTAATTTGTACAAGCATTGTGTCAAAAATAATTGAAATATTAATTGGTTTCCAAAATATAAGATTTATTTACAAATAAAAGATTATTTATATTTTTAGTAAAATACCGTATAGGGGGACAGAAAACAAGAGTAACAAAGTACCGTATAAGGGGTACAGAAAACAAGAGTAACAAAATAATACCTTGTAGAGAGAGAGAAAACAAGATTAACATGTTGAGAAACACAAAAATTTAGTATATTTAAAATGAGTACGAATATTTTTGTAAACACTTCCTTTATATAACCTGCAAATTTAAAATAAAATCTTAGATTTTAAAGTAACAAACAGTGTACTCATGTTAAGAAATCTATACAAAGTTTTGACATTAAATGCGTTAAATAACTTGAGTTTTTCTTACACACCCCTTACTTACCCGCCTATATATACCTTAACTTAATTATGAAAAATATTATTACTGTTAAATTTTGAAGTATGATTGACTTTTGTTATTATTCATAATAAGTAATTATGAATTTTTACAAATTTTATGTATGAATTACAAGTTAAGAATTTGACAATATTTTTTTAAATTAAAATTGTAATGATTCATGAATTGAAATGAGGTGGCAAAAGTACATATACATAAATATAAGAGTAATGAGTAGTTCCCACGTCCTTTAAATTGTTATTAATTGTAATCATATAATTACTTTTAAAAAATTTGTTTATTTTGTATTAATTTTAATTATTTTTTTGATCATAAGAAATTAAAAATTGTGTTATTGAGGAAATCTTAATGCTCTTTTGCAGGCATTCCTTTGTTTTGATTTTGTTCAATGTTCGTTAAATAACGTTATGTCAAAATACGCATGTCAAAAATAATGTACTTATATATGTCAAATGTCATTTTAAAATATAAATAAATTGAACTCTATTTTCGTTTGTTTCAAAATTTTAAAATTTTAAATTTTAAGCAATTCTAACAAATTTTAGTCAAGTATAAAATAAATATGTAATATAACCCAATATCTCTTTAATTCTTGTTATTAATAAAAATGGAGAGTTCAAAAAAATAACAATGATTATTTAACTTTTCACCTTTATAAAATTTTCAGAGATCAAAATCTCAAATCACAATTTAAAAAAAAAAACCAATGTTAAATACAATGACAATCATTTAATTACTCTCATAAGTTAATAATAATATTATTAATATAACTATACGTATATATATATATATAACAATGTTTGTTTAAATAATATAGGATTTCTTAATATATAACGTCAGACATAACCTATAACTGAAATATACTACTGACATTTTAAAGGTCGAAATTTATATGAATTTTAATAAGTCACTATACATTATTTAAAAAATTTACATATTTTCTGTTTTTTAGAACTTCATTATTAACTATATATGTGTGTATTTATATATTATTATGTGTGTGTATATAAAAAAGCTTGAATTGTCTCCCTCAATTAAAATTATTCAATTTCGTATTGAGGCAAAAACACTTGCAAAAACAAATAAATTGCAAAACAACAAGAAACCTGTATTAAAGAAATAAATGTTTTCTGTTGAAATTTATTTTTAAATCTTCGTCAACTTTATTGAATTTTTTAAATAAATATTTTTAAAAATAAAAAAAAAAAATTACTTGCTTAATAATCACTGTAATAAAAATTAAATGGGTGTTTTAAAGGGCTCAATCATAGGCGGTATTTTCAATTGTTAAATGAAAAGAGATTGTAGATGCTAATAATTACTTTTCTGTCAATGTCATTTGATTTAAGAAAAATTTGAGCGGCAAAAATACTTTTGATAAATCGTCAAAACTAAGTCTAAATAATATTTTAAAAGACTGAAATAATCAATGGTTTTAGTAAATTTTTCTCAAAAAAAAAATTCTAACGTTAAAAAAAAAATAACTTTCTACAAAATTTGGATCTACACATACATATACATATGTATGTGTGTTTACATTCGAATACCCTTATTTACAACAAAGAACTCTGCCCACGTGCATATATAAGGGTTTTCGGCTGTATACGATCATTTATATAACAGTACTTTTGGTCAATTTGGATTAACAAAAATTTCGTAAACAATTTCAATTACAATTTTATGTGTATACGTGTGAACAATTATTAATTAAGAAGGTGATTTCTTTTTTAAATTTGAAATGAAATGTGAAAATTGTCTACCACCAAAATTTTAATAAATTTTTGTTAACAAGATTCCAGAATGTCATTTAATTTCAACGACCTATGTAAAGCTTAAGTAACTAAATTAAAAAGTAATCATCAAGTATGGAAGTCTTTTATATTATTATGATTATATATAACGATAACTTTGTTTTTAATATTTTTTTCTATATATTATATAAGTATGTATAAAAAATTATTTTATTATTTACTCAATCAATTATAAAAAGCAAAAATTCCCACATTTTTTTTTATTTTTATTAATTAAATTCAAATTTTCTATTGTTATTATTTTAATTTTTTTTTCTCTCTCTCTCTTTTTCTCTTTCACTTCAAATTAATTTGTTAATTTTGTATTTAGTTATTTATTAAAGAAGAAAAAAATTGTTTATATCTCATGTTTAAAAGGAGAAATAGAGTGAAATAAAACTAGTTTTTCACCGAAACAGGTGTTTATATATGTAAGTAGGTATGTGTTTTGTGATTAAATATAAAAGTGATAAATTTCTTACAGTAAAAAAAGAAAAGAGGACACAATAGTATTAAAATTGTAATCTCATGATGATTATGAAGTTTTTGATTTTAATATTCAATTTTTCATTTTTATAAGAAAATCAAAACAAATTAAGAAATAATGTAGAAAATAATAAAGTTATATACATACATACATTATGTATATACATTACAGACAAACAATTGTCTACTGATAAAATATATCATAATTTAATTATGAATGTTATTTAATAAATTTGCGGAATTTAAATATAAAAAATTTCTTAAGAAAGAAATTATATGAGAATAACAAGTAGGTATAGGTACATAATTTGAAATAAGTGTGAAAAAACATGAAAAATAAGTAGGTACTTTTATAATACAAAAAAAAAAAACAATAGTACTCATTTACAAAATTTAGTACAAGAATAATTTTAAATGTTGTAACATTATTAATATAACAAGCTTATAATAACAATAAAAGATCAGACATTTGTTACACTGTACTACTATTGTGAATTGTAATTAAATTCACATTCGCATTTTTCTTTTAAATTTTCAAATAATTTTTAAATTTTTATAGGTTTTCTTATGTTTTAAAAGTTGGGGGATAGGAATACAAAATGTAAGATGTAATCGATACTGAGTATACACTTATTATATCATTGTATGTATTTATGTATATACATATACAAGTGTATATTTTGTGTGCGAAAATTTATAAATAGAAATAGTTTTGCTGCAAAGCAAAATTCTTGTTGCATTTGAAATATAAATAAATAATTTTTTATTTTTACATTTTAAGTGTCTATTTTTATTAAATTTATTCATTAGTGTCAGTCGCAGCAGTTAAATATATTACATTACATAAATACATTAGTTCTATATACTAAATGTTACTAAATGTTATACTTATGTACATAGTAATATGTTTCTATGTACATATATAACGCTATTTTTACAAAATTAAGTACTAAGAATTATAATTATATAATTTGCAATAAGAAATTTAACCTTAATATTTCTTAGATTTTAAAAATATTTCTTTGGACTTGTTTAAGCCTTTAGATAGAGTTCCTTACAGACAGAATATACAGATAATTCAAAATGAAGAGTTCTTGGATCGAACTTATACCTTATGTATTTCAACTCTGTGAATAATTATTATAAAATTTTTTACGTTAATATGAATTTGTTAATGTTATGAACTTTTTACCAACCATAAATTTTAAAAAATTTTTAAAATGTCACTATAATAAACGAGCCATTCATTAGTAGCATGCCATTGAATATACGCACTTTGAATTTTTCAAATGACAAGCTTATAATGGCCGACAGATTATAAAAACCACAAGCCAAGGAATATAGTTACTAATATTGCTGATAAATGACATAATTCGACAGATTAAGTTATTTGTGTCAATTTTTTTTGAAGACTACCGTTTATTGCACAAAATCATAGGACAAAAACCGCACTTAATCATATATGGTCTTCAGGATTACTTACTCTAATACAAGATTAGATTACTTATTTAAAAAAACATTTTATTCTCCTTTCCTCTACACACAAGTAAGTAAATACAACTTAATTTTTTTCTCAGTTGTACGAGTACTTAAATAAAAAATTTTATTGATTAGCTCATTATTTAAAATTAAGTTTAGGTTATCAGCATTTTTATGATCTGATGATTTTTGTATTTTTTCTCCTTTTTTTTCATAACAATGTAAAACTTTTAAAAAAATTTTTTTTTGTTTTTAATTTATTAATAATATTGTAGTCACTTAACCTCATCACTTGACTCATTTCAATTTTGTTATTGTACCTATATAAATTGAAAATTTTATAATATTAATTATAATTTATTTATTACTTAAATATTTTAACGAATTTTTGCTGTTATTTAATTCAATAAATATAAAATATTTTAATTTTTAAGAAAGACAAGCATAACTTACAGGTTATGATAAAGGTCAAAATGGAGCAAAAGTTTATAAAAAAAAAAATCGTTTTTTTTTTTTTTTTTGTGAAGAATTGCACTTGATTAAGCGTTAAAATTTTTTATACGACCTTATAATTTTAATACAAATACGTACATTTTTTGTATATATGTGTGTATATTTAAGCGAATACACCGATTCATATAATAAAGAAGGCATTTTTTTTTATTTTCAATAATTACTTAAACAAACGTGTTTTCTTTTTAATTAATGATTGAAATTGATGTGATATGAAAGTGTTATATAAATGTGTGGTGGGTGAAAACAATAAATGATTAATAATTTCGGATGAAATACAAAGAACAAAATATGCTTACATGTGAAGTTTATAGGTCTTTGTAAAATAATTCCCTATATATCATTAAAAATTCGATATATACCTACATGTTCAATATATATCATTAATTGTTATACAAGTTTTTTTTATAAATCTAAAATTTTAGAAAAATAAATATTATGTATAAGGGTATATGTACTGATTACATAAGTACCTCATTAAAAAATAATTTTATTTAAAAGAAAACGCTATAACGGTGATTAATTTATATTATTAAATAACTTCGGCTCATATTTACACAATAAAAACTTAAGGTAAAATTACATAAAATTTAGAAAGTTTTATATTAATATTTATTAACAATAATATTATTTTATAAGTAAGTACCTATATATATATAAATATTTATAAAATAAAATTAACTTTAATTTAATATTATTAAATTCAAAATATAAGTACAATTTTATAATTTACATAAATTTAAATGAGTAGTTTTTTTATTTTAATGGATGGCGTGTTTATTGTAATTTACTGCAATTATAATGTTTTGTATGAATGAAATATAATATTGTTTTTAATTAGATTATACCTACTACAATAGTTAACAATATTAAAAAATGAAATTTCTATCCCAGAACTAATGCAGTTTATATACATATATATCAAAAATATTAATAGCTTTTAATGGCTCATAAAGTAGCTCATTTCCCTTATACAAATTTAATCTATGTTACAATTTAAAGTGTTATAGGGTTATATACATAGATAATAAAAAATTTAAATTTTAAACTACAT
Source organism: Condylostylus longicornis (assembly GCF_029603195.1). Lineage (NCBI taxonomy): Eukaryota > Metazoa > Arthropoda > Insecta > Diptera > Dolichopodidae > Condylostylus > Condylostylus longicornis. The sequence goes on from NW_026577982.1 coordinate 8,858,405, forward strand.
CATTTTATATAGTAGTAAATATAAGTTGTATTCCATGTCTAGGGAACTGATACCGAAACATGTTTATGGTTTCGAGTTTACAAGTTTTTACATCAATATTAATATAATAATTAAAAATAAAATTTGTATCTAATTTGAAATTTAATTTTAATCTTTATTTGATAGAGCAGAATTACTTCAGAATAAGTACATTTAAGTTAATAAGATTTTTTCAAAAACTTGGCAAATATTCAAAACTATTCAAAATATTTACTAAAATTCAATAATTTTAATAATAAAATAAAAATTCCTAAAAATAAAACTATTATTTGTCACATGAACTTAGTATTATATGCAAATCGTGTCAGAATGTTTGTTACTTATATAATTAGTAGTGGCAACATTAATTAAATATTTGCCGATATTAACTGTTTCTTACATAATTACATTATAATAAACATAATAATAAAATCTGATTAAATCTAAAATTTTATTGGCTTGGAAAATTATTTATTAATCGCAAATTTAACATGAAGAACTAAACTAATTACATATGCACTCATATATACCGATTTCCATATATATAGCACACAATTTTTATATAAATTAATTAAATTCATTTGCTTTTTATTCAATTAAAGTTGAATATAAAGTAATTAAAAATCATCTGACATAAATAAAAAATTGAGAAATTTATAATTACTTAAATAGTTGCTTAAGCATATACTTGTACATACGTACATATAGCATGTTTATGTTTATAATATAAATTAATAAACAATATAATCGTAAACATGCACATATACACATACAATTAAATATAGAAACTGAAAAGCACATCATAATTAGGCCGTCACATTATATGAACCTTTAAATTGTTATCTTGAATTTAAATAATTTCAAATATGTACATACATATGTATATACACATATTTTGTATTTGTATTGCACATACATTATATATATACATATATCTGAAATGCTGTAAGCAATTTTGCAATTTTACAATATTGCTACAAGTAAGTGAGTAAAGATCAAATATCACTTTCATATACACAAGATGATCAAATCACTCATATTTTTTAAGTCGTTGATATTGACAGTATCAGAAATCTATAAGAAAAATATGTTTGTTTATTTATGATTTAACGATAATATTATACGCAAATATTTAAAATAGCATTGACAAGAGAAATAGAAAATTATTATTAAATTAACATACATAAAATATTGGAAGCTAATAAAATAGCATTAAGTGCGTTTACATTATTAGATATGGCTACTGATATTAAACTGCTGTAACTCAAAAAATACCATTTTTTCGATTTGGATATAAAAAAGTACCTATCACTATTAAGCAACTAATTCGGTATAAAGGTTTATTAAAAAATTAATATTTACTCAATAAAAGAGAAATATTTTTTTGCATTGCATTCATGAGTATAACACTAATCGTATAACAACTTCTAATTTAGTTGATTTACGTTCACGTATATACATATATACACTAATAGCTGTACATGGTTTTACGTTTCTGTATAGAAATTAACGTAGATATTCTCAATATGGAATTGCATGTGTTAAGTTCTCTATATTTCTCAAATATAATTTTATTTATTTAAGATGTTTTGTTAACTGTAATACAATATCATACATTAATAATTTACTAAATAATTACAATTTTTTTATATTGAAATTATTCCTTTAAGTGGAAGTTTATGATCTAAAAGAAAAAACAACTACAACAATGTTGCCATATATTAATAAAAGTAAAAAAGAAAATTACATTACGGTTATAATATAGATCATGCTATCATCTTAGAGTATTGAAAACATATTCAATTATTAAAAACAATATTATTTTTATATTCAAGTCATATATTTATACACGATAGCATAAACCATCTTACCACCATGATGAAATTTAATTAAAGAAAAAAATTACATAGCAGTCTACAATACTATAATTTTCAAATGACAGTTTCTAAATAATGTAAATTAAGTACAAACTGAAATATCAAGACATATCAAATTTAAACAACAAATTTCATCATTTGGTTGTTTAAAAAAATTCTTCAGTGTAGAGCACATATATGTAGGTATATAAAATTATATTGCAGTGTAAATACTGCTTTATTTGTAAATCATACTGTCATTTAATATGTTAAAAGACTAGACTGTAAAATGTTAAAAATCTTCAATAATAACGTAATCTTACGTTCGTCACATAATATTAATGCAAAATACGCATCATTCGGATACTTAAGCATTAATAAAAAGTAATTGGTACTTGAGAATGAAAGAAGCATTCAAATTAACTTAGTTGCAAAATTAATTACGATATGCAGATTAATGTTATAATTGTTGCATTGAATATACTTTTATATCGAAAAAACTGAAAATTTAATACCGTTTTTTATGTATATTTCAATAAAAAATAATTAAATATTTCTGTTTAATAAATTTTACATAAGTAACTCACGAAAATTTCTAAAATAAAAATTCCCAAAATTTTTAAAATAATTTATACACATATACATAAATGCATAAAATTATAAATATACCTAATCTTCAATTTGCCGATACTAAGATAAAAAATGTGCAACAATTTACGATATTAAGTGTTAAAAATTACATATATCGTACACTACATAGTAAGTATGCAATTAGTAAAAAAAGAAAAGTTAAAAATAATTTTAATGAGATTAGAAAACTTATTCGCCAATGATTTTGGCGCCAGATTCAAAAATTACATAGAATTAAAATTTCATCTAATTTTAAATGAATTGGAAAATGAAATCAAGATACATATGTATATAAGTATGTATGTCAGTACATACATAAATACAAATGTACATATACTTTGTTTTTGAAGTTTGTTTTCTTTTTGCAAATAATAAGAAAATTGTACTCATATTACTTAAGTATTTTTCGTATTTTTTTCTTGATTACTATGTTGTGAATGTACGCACATACACATGTATGCTAGTATTGATGTATGTACTTAAAAAAAAATTCCGCACTTGTTGTGCCTTTTCTTATTATGAAAGTAAATTAGAAAATAATTTTCTTTTATAAAATTAAAATTTTTAATTACTTACTTACTTACTTATTCATATAGATGTCATTAGATTTATTGAGGTTAGGTTAGGTTTGTATATATATATACAAATAGGTTTATAGCAGGTTTTACTGATTTTTTTTCTTTTGTAAATTATTCTAAACAACTTTCTATTTCGGCAAGATAAAAGTTAATTATTACTCTCCATACGAAAGTATAAAAGAACAATAATTAAGTATTAGTATGATGAGAAAAAACAAAATGAAAGGTTAATTTTTTTTTAAAGAAAATTTCAACATTTTGATAAATTATTTTTTTTTTAATCTAAAATAAATTTATGAAGCAGTGAATTACAATTGTTGAATAATTATTAATGCTTAATTACACTTTCTATCTCTACGGTATAATTATCTCACTTTTTCTCAGTTTTTTACTTGTAATATTGTAAAATTCATTTATTATAGTAATTAATCATTCCTATAGATGTAATCAAATATTAAATTAAAAAGCAGTAAAAAATTATTGCCACTATGAATGACATATTGAACAATTTTTTTTTAGAAAAAAAAAAGTAGAATTCAAAATACTGACAAACAAAAGACATACGGTCATAAAATACATTGCGATTCGTGTTTCAAAATCAAGTACCTGCAATCAATTTACCTTATCACATAAAAATTTTTAATTTTCAACATGGTTTTTTTTATTTCTATCTTTTTCAGATAGAAAATACATAAATGCATAGACATATCTTTTAAGAAGAAGACTAAGGTGTTGTGGAATTGATTTTGACAAAGACAAATAAAAATTTTTTAATATATGAATTTTTTCTTTGTACTCTCTTAAATCATCTCTTATAGTCTAATGTTCTCCACACACTACTTGCACAGTTGCTTTACTTCTAATTTATGTTGTCAACAGTTCCTCCGACTTGCGCACTTGAATTTTTTATTATTTTGTTGACAAAATAACAGTACAATACAACAATCTCAAAATTTGTCAAAGGATTTCATACTAAACAGTGAGCCTTAGAACCCATTTTCCAGTTTTGCACCATTTTTAATTTTTTGCACTTATTCTCGTTCTTGCACTTCTGCCATAAATTATGTACATAGCTCACACTCAAAAGTATAAAGGTATAATACAAAAATTTAAAAAATTGCATACTTTTAGACGTCAAATATCAAATACATATTAGCATATAAAGTACTAAATTCAATATTAAATATATTTTACTAAATAATTTTTCTGATACTAAGTGATAATTACTCATACATATTAATGCTCGAATATGTTGTTGTTCAAATATAATTTGTAAATATTTAGTATAAACAAAATATTAAAAAGAAATTTTGGTATGATCGCAAAGTTTTCCAGTTGTTTCAAACCAACAATATAAATTTTTGAAAAAAAAAAAGAAAAATGATTTCGAATTTGTTCATTTACATATTTTTAGCATTAAATGTATTTTTATGCCTTTACGCGTCCCGTCCCGTGAACAGAATTTAAAATAATATTGAAATTTCCCAGAAATCATTAAAATTTTGACCTTAATTCATCATTTTTAATTTATACTTTTTTTTTTGCATTTCATGTACAACTACAAGAATTCAGACATTTTCTATCTTTAATGTCTTGGATGTATTCAATATTAATTCAATGCTGCTCATATTTTTTGCATAAAAATTACAATTTTATGTTTTAGATTTTCGTTAAAGGTACTTAATTTAAACATTTTTATAAATAAATATCTTTTAATCATGCACACTCATTTCATTATAGTAAAACTTTTCTAAACTATAGCGATTTTCTACTTTTACATGCAACAATATAATTTACAATGTAAGTACTATGCAAATCACAATAGATTCATTTCGTGCGCAAATTTCAAGTGAAAATAATATAAGCAAATAAATATTTAATTTTTGCGTCCATTTTTCAGTTTAGATATGAAAAGAAATTAAAAAAGCTTAACCATTTCAATTGTGCTAAATGAATATAGATTATACTTTAGAATAGTTTCTTATTTAACTACTTATAAACATTGAAATTAGAAATACCTTTTACGTTTAGTAGCAAGCAAAACAATTCTTAGCTTGCTTTTTTTGCATACTAGCTAAGTGAGTGTGTGTGTTCTTGTACGTATACAAGAAACATTTAAAAATTTAATAAGCACTTAAGAAAATTTCTTTTTTTATTTTGTTATCAATACCTACTTAAAATTACTTAAGCGTTAAATCTACTATTTTTAACATAAAATATATAAGTTTTAATTGTTATTTTCAATTTAGCATTTTTCATTTGTATAAATTTTAAATTATTATAATTTAAGAATACAAATATACTTAACGAATACCATTAAATATACTTAACAAAAAAAAAAAATATTGAACCATGAAAACAAATATAGAAGAATATTTTTAATAGAAAGAGAAAAATATATCTCACATGCCTATAAAGCTATGTTTTTAGTACTTTTCAAAAAAATTGATATAAAATGCTTATTAGTTTTACTCTACCCGTTTACTCCATTATAAAACTTCTACATTATTTAAGATAAATAGCAAAAATTTCATGTACAAATAAATTTTTGCTAAGAGCTTATTTCGGTAGCTGAAAATTTTTATCAATTTCCTTTTCTTCCCCGTGTAAAAGTTATAAACCCTCAAGGTTCTAAAAATGATATTTTTTAACTAATTCGTTGTAACGAAACCACAGAAGATTGTTTAAATTCTGCATACGCGCAAAAAAGTAGTGACTCAAAAAATATAATTATTCATCTTAACTCAAGTAATAAGCCCTTTACCATTATGTTAACCAGTTTTGTATTTTTTTTTTTTTTGTTATCTCACCCTAAATGATGAAACTATTTGAAATATTTTCGTATACGAATTAAAGTATGTAATTTAAATATTTTGACTGGTTCAAGGTAAAAGTGCTGCCTTAAAAACCTCTGATCTTTGACCCAACTTTATTCTTAAAAATATCACGTATATTGCTTAAATTTTGTAAAATAAAATTTTTTAACAATCAGCTAATTTTTTTGCTAATTGTAAGCAAAATTTTTTCTTTCAATAATTTCATTTGGAATTTTTCTTAATTTCATATTCTCACATATTAATTTTATATTTCCTTAAGTAGCATTTCTAATATTCAGTCTTAACTTGAATTGATCAGTTAATTACAAAATTTGAATTATCTATATTAAAAATTTTTAAATTTAAAATCAATTTATTTTTGAATTCTTCTCCAATTAAAAATTATTAAATGAATCAAATGGAACTTTTTAAATCCAACCATATAAAAACTCGAACACAAAACTAGTACCTCTAATACTATTATTATCAAATTTAATTGTTTAATAACAAACTACAAATTCAAAAAGACCTACTACACTCATATTTTACAACAAAAATTTTGTCATCAATTAAAAATAAATGCAGGTTGGGGTTATAGGTTGAATGCAGCGGTGAATTTTTCATATAATTGTAAATAAAAATATATTTATTTCCTTTCAAATAAAAAAATATAAATCATTTTTGAGTTCAGGGAGTGTAGTTGTTCTACAATTTGAAATTAAATAAGCAATTCTAAAAACAATTCATATTGTATAGCCGATTTTTATAAAACAGAAATTTTATGGTATTTGTGTTTGTTAGAGATTTAAAAGTACAAAGTCCATCCATGATATTTTACTGATAAGAATTTTTAAGAATTTTATTATTTATGCAAATATTTACAAATTAGAACACACAAAATAAGAAAGAAAATTTCAAATATACGAAATTAACTGTTATCAGCTTTAAATATTTTAAAAATATTTAAAATAAATAAAAATTATTTAGAAATTTTTTAAATTATATGTGTATTTAGTCAATGAACTTTATCTTAATCTTCTTTCGAATTTTCGCCTTCAATAAGTATTTATGTATTTTTTCAGCAGATCAATCAATAGTTCGCCAACAGCAACACATAATTTGAGTATTTAATTTTTGTTTCCTAAATATTGTTAAAAATATAAGTATATTGAATAAAATTACTTTCGAAGAGCAATCTATTTCACGTTTTGATTCAGCTAACTCGCGCCTTCAGATTATTTTCGTTGAGAAATGATTTTTGAGAGATTCACCTTACAAAGCATATAAAAAGTAAGTAATATTTAAAGTGTAATCTGTGAAATGTGAGTTCGGGTGAAATGTACAAGAAAATAATTTAAAATTAGTTTCTTTGAATTGACCAGTAAGACGAAGTCGTAAAATTGAAACGATTAATTAATTTATTTATATAAAAAAATTTTAAGTAAATCTATATTTCTCGTTATTTGTCTTAAAATTTAAAAAATTCAATCTCTAAAAAATCACCGACCTATCATCTATGTAGTTTTTAATGTAGATGCGGTTATCCCACAGTTAGATAGGACAGCAATTTAATAATAAATTTTACATTTCTTTTTTATATTTTATTCTTGTAATTTTGTTTTTTATAATAGGTAATTTTAATTAAATCATACACATTTTAAGCCCATTCTATAACTACATATATAACTTTTACCATATTATTACTTGTTAAGTACATAATATACACACATAGTCTGGGGAAAATATTAAAAATACACAAAAGTAATTATAAACGTGTTGATATGTGAACAGATACTATATATGTACGTAAAAAGCCTCTAAGTTGAGAAAAATTTTCATTTGAAAATCACTTTGTACGTATACATATATATGTATGTATGTACACAAATGTTTCTATTTTTCAAAACAAGTTACATATTTTCATGTATTTTACATTTACTTTTATATTGGTCATAAAAAATACAGGCATATCTCGGCATTCTATCACCCTCCTCTATATATGTATTTCAATTATACGAACATTTTCTGTTGTCTCCTATCTACAAAAAATTCTACAATTTCGCGCGAAGAATTATGAGTGCATATACAATAATAATAATTGAGATTTTTTATTTGAGACCCCGTCGCTCGCTATTTTTAATTAGTTGACAGTCTTAATTCTTTAATCTGACAAAATACTTAATGCTCTTTACATGTATTAAATTTCATATTTAATACAACAGATGTAATTAGAATATTCCTGCACGTGAATAATATTGTCGACTGACCCAAAACTGCATTTATACAGAAACATTTTTTGTCTACCCCTAAACGGTTTGTCAATCACAATATCATTCACGCCGCGTCTTTGATTAGAGATTTGTTTTAAGATAATTTTAGCTTGTCGTAACTACATTTGTTCCAGTGAAATTTTTCCATGCGTATATTGACGAGGTATTATTGCGTTATGTAAGTATAATACGCACGTAAATGAAACCTGATGCACAATTTTTTTTTCAGACTGAAAGTGATTGCGGTCAACGAAACGTAGAAAATTTAAAAGTAAAAAGTTAAGCTTTTAATTTTTCTGTTTTTTTTTTAAAACACATACAAAATAGTTATGAGACAACATAGAAACATACAAAAGAGACGAAACAACGGAACATAAAGATGATAATTTTTTTGAAGAGGAGTGTGGAAAAATGTGGAATTCTTATACCATTATAAAATTATAACTGAGATTTAAAAGTTATACAATTATCAAGAAATTTTATAAGGAAATTATAATTATAAAATAAATAAATTCTATATAACTATAAAATAAAAATTAAAACCTGTTATAAAATATAACATTTTGTATAATAGCTTTTCAGTATAAATTGCTAGTTATTAAATAAAATTTAATAAAAGAAATATTTTACATATTTAATTTTTTTTTTGTTTTAACTAAGAAAAGGCAATAAGAATTTTTTTTTAAAAATATGGTGAAGTTATTGAAGAGAAGAGATCGACTTGAAATAAACCTGTTGTAATAATGAGTTTAGTTCGATGCTTATTTTCATTAAATAGAAACGTTTTTGATGTAAAGAAAAATTTGAATTGTTTGAAATCCAATTTTAGCTGCTTTTGAATGAAAATATATAAAACTACTGTTCGCTTACACAAAAACAGTTAATTCTATTGTTTTTATTTGAATCCAACAAAATTTTTTTTAAACTGAATTGATTTTAAGAAAACTGCACTCTTGTTAATTGAATTCCAAAAAGAAAAATTTCTCCATTTTTATTGGTTTCATAATGAAAAATTCGAATATTGACCAATTAGAATTCCACACGGTAAACCAGATTTGAATGGAATTGAATAAATAAAATAAGAACTATTTAAGTGTATAACAGTATAAAAGTGCACAGCTTGTATCCAAACGAGATTATAATGTAAAATATTAACAGAGCTTAACCGAAATTATTAAATCATAGTTTTAATGAAGAATCACAAAACATATATAGATTTTAGGTTAAGATTAAAAAAATTAAATAGAATAAATTTAAGTGATTCACAACTGTACTTAATTACAATGACTTTTTTTTTGTTATAACTAGCAACTTAATCACTTCAAACTTAATTTTTAACATTTGGTTTAACAGTTTTGTATAACAGTTTGGTACAGAATTATTTGTAAAAATTTTTAAATATTCTATATTTTCTATTTACACACATTCTTACATTAATAATTGTGTAAATTTTTTAAATATATTTTTCTAAATTCTTTTTATTATATTTTTATTGCTTAACATACAATAAAATAAATTATTTAGAGATTGTTGAACTTTGACCAAAACCATGTACGTATATATACATACAAAAAAACATGCATATGAACACAAAACTATTATAATCTGATCCAGTGGGTACACAGTTCTCTAACTGAGAGAAAATTTTTTTTCAAAAATGAAATTTGAAAAAATAAAAAAGGGTCGTTTTTGTTTAGTTTCTTTTTTTTAAGGTGTACAGCAATTTTTTATGTGATAATTAAGTATGTATGTACATACATATGTATAATGATTATTATTTAAATGTAAATTAATTAAATAATTACAAATGTTTTTGGGACAACAATGGCTAAACAAGTAAAAACAAATCACAGCGAGGTTATAAAATACCAAATAAATACATCAAAAACTATAAGTATGCGAGTGGTTAGATGCTAGTATTTTTAGCTACTTAATGTAAGTAATCTCTATCAATTAAGTACTTTTAAAATTTCGAAATATATAGGTAGTAAGTGTCTCTAATACTGACATATTTCGTAGTAAATTTCATTTTGATATGGGATATTTTATATGTTGGGAACAATAAGAAAAAAATACCTCGTATATGTCTGTATTACCGCAACTGTCAGTATTAGAGACACTTACCTTGTATATATACACTTAAATTTCGGTTTGCCAAAATTATTTAAATTTTTTCTGAACGTAATTCTCAAAATTCAATTAAATGTCCTAAATTTTTTAAAATCCTTCCACTATAATAAGCACAAAATATTTATTTTCTATACTAAACTATACAAGGTTAAATGCTAAATAAGTAGTAATAAGTAACAAAAATTAAATAAAATCTTGACATAAAAACTAAATATGCATAATATTCATTTACTTATTCTAAAATTTATATTTAAACCTTTTTTTCTTAAGCCCTATAGTTCAGTTTATTTATACAATAAAATAAAGCATGTTGTGCACAAAAACATTACAAATATTAATTTTGCTATATTTATTGTAAGCACATTTTACCTTGCCCTTTTTTCTTTAGCTTTTATACTTTATTAAATAAAACAAAATTTTTGGTTTTTGTTTAAAAATAATCAAAAATAATAAAATGATTTTTATTGATTTTTTTTTTTTGAAATAAATAATCGAAAAATTGCCTATATAAAAATATTTTAAGAACAATAAAAAAAACCAATTACAAATTGTGAATTGTTGTCACAAAGAAAAAAAATTTTTAGTCATAGACAAAACAATTACAATTACAAATTTTTTGTAGTAAAAATTATAAGTATGCCAAGTTTTAATTTTAGAATTTTTCTGAATACTTATTTAAATGAACCTACTTGCAACCTCAGTAATATTCTACTGTAATAATTCTTTTATTATAAGGGAACTTTTATTCGAAATTAATTATAATAACAGAAATGAATTGAAATTAAATTTTAATTGCAGACATTTAAGTTAATAAAATATATTTAGTCATTTATATACTAAAATGTTCTATAAGAGCTCTCATTTTATACAATAAGTGCCGTTTAAAACCTTCCAAATTTTTAATTATAATTAAGTAAATCTTAGTTCCTCTTTTCCTTTGGTAAATAAAATATATTTCTTTTTAGAAGATCACAATCATGTCTTCAAAATTGTAGTAAAAATACTGTATCGCTAATTAATTTTGCAATCATAAAAATCATAAGCTACAAATATATGTATTAACACCAGATTAAGAAATTATTCACAGAAACGTATTTTAATTCAATTGGATATTGGATTTTGAATATGATTATGTACGAGAGTTTTGGAATATGCAGTAAGTATATCGCTGGCAAAACTGTGATACCACGTAAATGCAAATATTTCCAAAAGTACTTTACCAATTTTCTGTTTAGGAAATGTCAAACAATCCATCTTTTAAATTTATGAAAATATGAAAATTATTTAAAGAATATGTAATTATTTATTAGTTTTTACTGTTTCGTAAATTTAAAAGATGGATTGTTTGACATTTCCTAAACAGAAAATTGGTAAAGTATTTTTGGAAATATTTGCATGTGGTATCACAGTTTTGCCAGCGATATGCACTTTGAATTCCAAATTAGAATGTACTATTTTTCATTAATAGTACTCTTGACAAAAAATTTTATTCCTTACATACTTTTCAAAATACATTTTTAATAATAAAATATTCTACAGTATTTTTAAATTTCAACTTATTTTTGAACGAGTTTAAATTTAAAAAAAAACCCAACCTTGTTTCGTTTATACATTAATTTTCCCGAACTCTATGTATAAATAACATTGAATAAAATATTGTTGACGGAATATTTGTAATTATACACAAATTGCACAAAAGAAAATTGATCCGGCTTTTGTTTTAAATTTTTTTTTTAATAAATTATATTATATGAAATATTTAATGATAATTTTGATAATATATTTTCAATGTCATTTAATTATAGAGAACACAATCCATCTGGTCATATAAATTTTATCTGATTATGCATAGAAAATATATAAATTTTATGAATAATTACATTTTTTTGAATTTGATCCACTTCCGATCTCAATTTTCAAAAAAAATAATATAATAAAAAAATAAATTATTTTTTATTTACATTTTCGTTTTTTGCACTGAAAAACCTTTCCGATTCGTCATAAATCTATACACATTCAGTTACAAATAATTAAGATGAGGTCGAAAACACAAGAATATCATTCATCAAATTCATTTTTTATAATTTTTAATACATAATTGTGTAAACTTAATGACAATGGTACAATACCTATTTGAAATTATTCATTCATAAATAAGTATATTGTATGTACCTATATCGAAATATATATAAGGTAAGTGTCCCTATTACTGACATACTTCGCAACAAATTCAACTTTGGCGTGAGATATTTTATATGTGGGATACAATAAATGATCGTGTTTCCGATTTTTTGAATAATTTGGATAATTGAGAATAATGTTTTTTATAAAATTATTTAATCAAAATATTTTTTAATTTATAATTTTTCGATTATAGATGAAAAGAAAAAATGTTCCTAATATTGACATAACCGCAAATGTTTGTGTCTATTACTGACAGTTTGTGTTCCTAATACTGACAATGTAATTTCATATGCTGTAATCTATATTCTATATATGAATAATGGTTAAAATGGTTAAAATGATAATATTAAATAAAAATGGAATAATAATTTAGATTTCTACGGATATTTCATCTTATTTCAAAAAAAATTAAAAATAAATAAAAATATAATTCAAACAAAAATAAAAAACATATTTTTTATTGAATTAAAGGTAAAAATATGTGAAATTCAGCTGATTTGAATTTATTATTACTGTAGAATGTACTTTTGCTAGTAGTCTTAATATGCAACAATGAATAAATAAAAATTTTTAAAAGATATTTATGAAAATCTAATTCGAAATTACATAATGTTTTATAAAGTATTATAAGTTATATTTGCTACAAATGTATTCTTATAAATAATACCTAAAATATGATGTACCATATCACACGAAATTATAAGAAATCAGATCAATATATTCTAAAGCTGCTAATAAGCCTATTCTAAAGCTGCTTTTTGCTTTAACAAAGACTATTTATGTATTAAGTACGTAACGAAAGCAACCCATTCTCAATTTTTAGAACAACATTTTGGGTTATTAAAAAGGACTACTTTTCTTATTTAAACCATTTCCATTCCATTAGAACCATTTCCGTTGTGATATTTGTTATGACGTTAACGTTTACAGTAATTTTAAAGCATTTTTTTAGAAACCGAATTGTACTGTTTTATTGACAGTATTGTATACAATATTGATACACAATTTATAAGACGAATATCACTATTAAAAAGGTAAAAAGGTCGTAGTCAGATATAGGTTTTCACAAATGTAATCGATTTTCATTTGACTGAAATAGTTTAAACAATTTTAAAGTATAAAGAAATTATTTTAATTAATTAAAATGAATATCAAAATTAAAACTTTATACTGACATAATTTTGTATATAATATTGACCCTCTTTAGATCGTATTACTGACACCAGTTTTTAAAGGTAAAATACTCCGAATCTGTAGTAAATTCTTAGTGTCAGAATTCGGACATTAGAAAGAAAATTCAAATTCGATTTTAATTAAATAAATACGAAAATAAAAATTTAAATTTTTTAAAAATGACGTAATTTATAAAAATACGGATTTTTGACGTATTACTGACACATATGTTAGTAATAGAAGCATGGTCGAATTTTAGATGTTTCTAATACTGACAGAAATTATTTGTTAAAATACTTATTTATTTAATGTTTTTACTCCGAATTACTTATAAAATAAGATAAAAAATAATCAAAATATTTAATTTAATATAAATACATATATTTTTAACCCTCAAATAAGTCAAAAAGCAATAAAAACAAAATCGGAAAAATTAAGTAAAAAGTATAAGAAATTCTCCAATTCAACCCACCATTGCTATGTCTATGGAAACAAAACTGATTTATGGTCAATATTTTTGGAGTTATTTCAAAACTAAATAAAAGGAAGTATTGCGATAATTTGAATTAATCTAGAAATAAAAATATATATATATGTTGTATAGAGAAAATCTCTTAATAATTATAAAAAACCTCATATATGTCAGTATTACCGCCACTGTCAGTATTAGCTACACTTACCTTAATTTATTATAAGTATATATGTATGTACATAATATTATGTACTTGTACACAATAAAACAAAAGGTGTTTTGAAATGAAAATCTTCTTGTCTATAAAATTTTAAAGCGAAAATTCAAGGTATCATTTTACGAAAAAAAATAAAATAAATAAAAAATAACTTGAATTTACATTAAATATACAAGACAGGTTAAAATTTATACAAGTAAGTTAATAATAAATGTAAAAAAAATTTTTTTAAAAATGCGAAAAAAAAATTATTTACAGCTTGCCGCATTTTAATTTCAATTTAACTGACACGGTATTCGTATATGCAAGTGGGAGAAAAGAAAATCACGATTTTTGATTTTATTTAAATAAACAAAAATAACGGTATTCACGCATATTACAATAATATGTATATAAGTACTCTATTACAACACACCCATACATTTTTAATATTTCAATACAACAAATGGTTGTGTACATAATAAATGTTTTAAAGAAATTACGTCACATGTTCCATTGAATCATTCCGAATTCAATATTCCCATCATAAATAAGCAATTCCACATTGATAAGTAAACACTTACACATTCAATTATACTTATGAAATATAAGAACATGCAGGTCGATAATGGCAATTTTAATCTCTTTTTTGAATCTTTATTTTAAATTTTCTTTCGATTTGAACAAATTCGAATACATTTTACCTATTTTTTAGTATTTGTACAGCAACAAAATACAAAATAAATTTCACGACATTATTTGAAATTAAATAATAAATTTATATTTAATAATTAATTCAATCAAATAAGTATGAAATTAGAATTTAGCACATTAAAACTGTTTGTCTTCTACCAGCAAACTGAATTGTTATATGTGGTTAAAAATGCTCAACTAAAATAATTAATACCCAATTATGAAATTACTTAATAACTAAATCATAAATGATTCCTCATCCAAAAAGAAATTAAGACTCAATTAATTTTATAATTTAAATCACAGATAAAATAAAAATTTCATAATTCATTCAATGCCCAATTTAAAAAAAAAAAATTACTTACGAGTATCTCCATTGGAACATAGTAATTCATCGTACAATTTTGAAGTAACCCATAATTTCAATTGAACTCATACAATTAATAAATTACTTATTCAATTAAAATATTGTGTAAGAAACAGTTATGTATATGATACGAGTATAAGAACGTTATACCAAATATGGTACCTAATCTACACAATAATTCAATTTTTTATGGATTATCACGTGACAAAATTTTAAAAAGAATTCTAAGGTACCTTCCTACATATTTATGCAAATTAATACAAAGAATTGAAGAGAAGTTTTAAAAACAAATTATGACAAACCTTTCAAATTATTATTTAAATAAATATTCAAGTCATTGTGTTAATCGAGGAAAAGAGTTCGTTATAAAAAAAGTTGAATACGTTCAGTAATAAAAGAAATTGAAAAATAATAAACAAAAACTATTTAATCGATCAGCAATTGATTTTTACTTTACTTATGTATGGAAATATTATAGAAATAAAAGTATGATGTAATAATAAATAAGCAAAATGATGTAATGATAGAGAAATTGTATTGTACTAGAATTGTATTGTAAGTAAAATTAATTGATTTTTAAAATTCAAATGAAGAGCAATTTCAGAATATGATGATTACAGTTTTATATTCATTTCAATTTAGAATACATGTCTAAGAGTAACCATTCGAACGATGAATTCTAGTTTGTAGTGATTAAAATTTTGCAGTTTGTAGCAACGTAAAAAAAAAAGAAACAAAGTTGGAAAAAAATATACTGTAAATGCCTGTTAATGTGAATAAAGGCAGCATCTATGTAAACTAACAAAGAAAAATTTTTAAAATATTCGACGTTAAAACGAAAACAAAAATTACTTATTTAATTGTTGCATATTTTAGAATAACCAACAGAATGAATATTCTAAGAACATATCGCTCGTGTGTTGCAACATTGACATAACCACAAAAAAATGCGATTTCGTCAGCAATTTCTTCATGCCTCTGTAGCTCAATTGGTAGAGCGTCCGCCTAGAAAGCGGTAGGTCACTGGTTCGAATCCAGTTCGAGGAGAAAAATTTTTTAATTAATTTTTCTGCCTTTAACTCGTTCCTTTGATTACGTCATTCATCTGTTCTGCAGTTGCATGAAGAAATTTCCATTAAGTTAAGCGATTTCCTACTTATTTATACAGAAATGAACAGTTAAAACATTTCTTTTTTGCAGCAAAAAACACCGTTTCTCCAACTTGAAAATTGTCGTTTACGCAATACATAATAAGTATGGTATGGTACAGAGAGAAAAATGTATTCACCACAATTTCTAATTTTCATGAATTAGATTATTATTAATTTTTGTTTTCAAAATTACTGCAATATCGTAAAATCTTAAAAGTTAACAATTATAATTCAAATAATTATTTGAGAGTAATATTCATTCACTTAATATTCCTAACCACTTAACAATTTTGTATGCTTATCTTAAATATATTTTATAAGTGTACTTTATAAGTTTAAATTGTGCTATAGATTTAAAACCGCATTTTTAGTACTTATGTAATTGAAACATTTACCAACTCAGTAATATCAAACAATACAGAATGAATAGAAAAAATAATATTGCCAACTATTTGCGTTTAAAATTGTAAAAGATACTTAAAAATCAATTTCTTTCAAAAGTAACATATTTACGCGTTTTGGCGCTTAACAATGATTTTCTTTATTATTTAAACTCCTACATATTATGCATGCAATATTTTTAATGTGGTTTTAATATTATTTATGATTTAATGTTATCAAACATAACTAAGCAAGTATGTTAACCAACTTAAAAATTACAAAATTACATTTGAAAATTTCTTTTTGAAATATTTTGTTAATCTATTTTTCTTGTAACATAATTTATATATGTATGTACTTATGGGTATATTTATGTGTATAACAGAATAAACTAAATAAAACAAAAATAATAATCTTCTTTTGATCTTTTCATATTTCCGTAAATTTTAATTTAAAAATTTTATCTTTTTTTTTCATACACCGGTATGTGATTTTTTGATTTTGATGGAATGTCATTACATTTTTGTTACTTACTTATTTCTAATTTTCTATATTTTAATATAACAGCAACTTTGTTGCTTTTAAAATGAGTTCAAATTTTTTATTGTAAATATTGCAAAAATTTTTGTTTAAAAGAGAGAAAAAATAAAATACTTACATCAAAAGAATTTAATATGAAACGAGTAGAAATAGAGTTGATCATGTCAACTCTGTGATACCCGTACGAAATTGTAGGGCAACTGATTATTTTACAACTTCGATCAATTTTGAATTTAGCAGAGTTCTGTTATTTACTACCATAAATGATTTGTAAAAATTTGGTATAGATCTTAGTTTCATCCACTTTTAAGTTATTACTTACTAAGACGGACTGACATGAATATATCGCTTTAGAATTTGACACTGAGTAACAATATTTCCTTATATATGCAAGTTCATTTCTAAGAGTTGTAATACCGTTTACAAATTTAAAATACACTTTAAACACACGATCGTAAAGGAATAAAAATAAATAAGTAAGTAAATGGAACAAAATGTAAAATTGAATATTTGAGATTTTCTTGCAATTTACAATTATACATAGCACACGTTACATTTATTTTCAGTATTTTAAATTTTATTTGTTTTCATTTCTATTGTATTTTGACATAAATTACTCTTATACTTAATTATTGAAGTTTTTGAATATACACACAAATATTATGCATTGAATATAATAATAATTATATATGTACCTATATAAGTAAATACTTATTGTCACAATATTTCAACAGGGTCTTTATATTATGAAATTTAAATGTTGCAGTCATAGAATTTAATGTACAAATATGAAATTGGAAACAAAATTTTCCTAATGCTGTATTCCCTATTTCGTGAAACAATGAAAAATTTGAATTTTAGATGGTAATTTTTTTTTTTAAATAATAGTTTAATATTTAACTGGATTCGACCCCTCATAACGGGAATAAGGCAAGGAGAGAAGAAGAAGAGTTTAATATTTAATTTGTATACATTGGGTTCCACATTGCAGCCTGCAGATTTTAGTAAATGGAAATTAATGCTTATAATCTGTTCATAAGCTAAATATCATGTAAAATTAATATCACTAAAATATGGAATCTAGTGGCAACATTGACTACGAACAAAAAACCCATAATGCTTTAAGTTCAACTGAAACATCTTGTAATTTTTTTTCATTTATGTTTTTATGAACATATAACTTTATAAATATACAAAACAAAATATGTGTTAGGAAAAACTAAGTATAAAGAAAAATTTTAAACAAGATTTTTTTTTATACTTAATTAAATTAAGAGATTATGAATTAAAACAAGTAACTGAACCATTAATTTGAATTTGAAAGCTTTCTCTTAGAAATGAAAACACGTACTTTTATATATATAAACTTATGTGTATATACATATATTAATAAATTGTAATAATGCTTTTCAAATACAAAATTTGATTTAGGCACTTGTAATCAATGCCTTCATCTGTTTTGTTATTACAATTAAAAAATAGAAATTACAATTTTTTTATTAGGCATGCAATTAAACAGAAGCCTTGTATTGTTTTTGAATAAATTATTAGACAAAACATCGACGTACAATGCCAAAAATTGATACCTTAAGTATTCGGTAAATTATTTATTTTTTTTTGTTGCAAATGAAAGTGAAATTAATTATCAAATATAAAATAAGATATAAGCATTAATTATAAGTACGTCTACATATATAAGTAACTCACGTAATATTTAAAATTAATGTACTTAAATGCATACATGAAATAATTTTAAATAAATTATCCAAAATAAACAAAAAAAATAAATTAAAAATAGCTACTCATACATTTAAAATCAATAAGTAATGTGGATTACATGTAAGTTTTAATTATTCTGCTTTACAATTAATTAACAGTTCCAAATATTTTATTTATTAATTGAAACAATATGAAATATTTTATTGCTCGAATAGAGAATTGCAAATTTGAACGAATCTCCTGCGTTCATTTGGCTCTACGTTACATCTATATCCATATACTGCTTTAAACTTGTAAAACACACATTTTTTCTTGTGTTGAACAACCACGGAAATTTTCTCATAAAAAATTCTCTGAAATTTTCATTCACATTTCCAAATACATTGCCTATTAATATTTTGTTAAAATAGAAACTTTTTTAAAATGAGAAATAAATAATGAGACATTGGTCAGCCTCATCATTGCCATTTTTTCTAGCAGTAAACGAAAGGAAAAATGAGTAAAATACAAAAACTACTTTTCCAGGTAAATTTATATTCCAACAAATATTATTTTCTGTACTTTGTAAACAACAGCAAAATAAGCAAACACAATAACTTTCCTTGATTAACATTTTTTCTATAGATATAGTTACAAAAATTTTAAATAAAACACAACTTGGTAGGAAAGTTTCAACTTATCATATTTAAAAATTAAACGCATATTTTAAGATTATAAAATTTAAAATATGTGATAAGTAGTTAAAACTTTTATTAATTTTTATGTTATAACTTTTTAATCTTTGACAGTTATTACTTAAATATCAGTGAATAATTTAGCACTAATCAATATTTTATATAGGTATATACTTATCGCTTATTTACTAAAAATATTCAAAAATTTTGTGAAAGTTTAAATATAAATTTGAATAAGATTAAATTTTCAATTAAGAAAATTTGACCGATATAATTTTAAAAATTAAAATTTTGACTAATTTTTTCAGATTCTATACTTTTTTATTGTAAATACATAATAATTTTTATAATACAGTTAATGCTGACCAGGATCCCTGAATTCAAAATGTAACTGTTTACATAAGTGTTATTTGAATAAGTACTTAAATAGTTACTTACTAGCATTCTATACAAATATGAGAACGAATATGCTATAAGCAAATTATAAATAAGCTCTGATCTAGATTACGGTCAAATTTATCTAATAATTGCAATCAAATATCTATAGGAAGAATTAAAATATAGTAAAATAATAAATTTCTATCTGAATTTTATAAAAATTTACAAAATATTTAAAAAAAAAAGTTTTCTTTTTCTCTTTTTTGATTTTCATCCAAATCACGAACCAATTATTTACCGATTTCTATACTTATTTAATAACAATTTATTTACTATACTTAAATATATAAAATAAATTGGATGAGTAGGTAAGTATGCACATACAAACATACAAGTAAATAATAGTAAGACAAAACAAAATAAAAAAATATATTTTCATGTTTTGATGCTATAAATGGAAACCTAAATTTTAACATAGACAAAACAAAATACCTAAGTATAAAATTACAATAAATACAAAAATACCAAAAAATAAATAAAGCAAAACTTTCATTTTTGTTAAAGTAGAACACGGAAAATACAATTTTAACACATAAGAGAAGAGAAAAATAAATATATTTAACAAAATACAAAATAATATATAAGCTAACATAAGTTAATATAAAAATATACACGTAAAAAATTTGGTAGGTCTCTTTAAATATTTGGAACTCAAAAAAAAAAAAAAAACAAAAATGCTTGAGTAATCAAATATTCGGCTGTAAGTAGCTTTTTACATTTATGTTACCTATACATTAATCCATAGAAGTGCAAAATCAAATGGAATATCTTTAAATATAATGGCGTTCTAACCAAATAATTGGGTAGGTAAGTACTTTACTGCAAAAATTTTTTAATAATTTTTACAATTATTATTTATGTTTATCGTAATTTTTACTGCTTTACATAATATTTATGTATGTTTGAAAATGTAAATTCTTAAAATGGTCATACCTAGGCATGTACCTACCTACATGATGAAAAAAAAAGAATAAAAAATGGGTGAGGTAATAAGATATAATAAATATATTTTAATGATCTTTGGTAATTCCCGATTTCATGTATACGAGTACATAATATATAAAAACTTATCACGAAATTTAATTTAATATAAAGTTTATATTTTAAAACAGTAAACACTTCTCTTGGTGGCCCCACAAATCTTACAAAATAACATGGTAGGTATCAACACTAAAGTACTTATCAAACGATGCACATCAATTTTGTTTGATTTGATTTGATTTTAATGAAAGGTACGATTTTCTGTGAATTTTATTTAAAATAAGTATAAAAAAATAGAAAGCCATTCTATATTTGATAAATGTTAGCAATTTTAGCACCCATTACCAATTTTAACACCAAATCTTATTATCCCACACTTAACAGCCTAATCATGTATCTCGCATTTTTACTCACTTTCAAACCAGAATTCTCCGTAATTAATAATGAATTTTTTACTCATCTTTTTTCCAATAAGATTACTCATTTTTTCAATTGGATTTTTTTTTCAAATTATCGACTGAATAGTTTATCAATAGCCGAGTAAAATAACGAGATAGACGATAAAGCCTACAATTTCTATTTCAAATAGGATTCAAATAATGATCCTTATATAATTTCTAAATACAAATAGCATCACTAAAATTAAAAAGATTCCTTTGATCAGTTTTAATGGATGGGCTTTAAAATATTAATTACAACTAACTAAGTACCTACTTAGTTATTTTTATTCTATTTTGCTTTTTGACCTATGGAAATATTTTATTAATAAATAAGAAAGTGTACCTGCCTGCCTATTTACTTATCACACATAAGTAATTACTAATTAGTGTTTCATATTTATAAAAACTCTAAAGTAGGTATCTACTTAGAACTGATTGCGATTAAACATAAAAATTTAAAGATTATTCGTAAATAGTACCCTACCTACATAATTAATTGTATTTACAATTTTATTACTTAAAAAATTTAAATTTTGCAAACTATTAAAAGGGAAATCAAAGTAAAAGAAATATAATACCAACTTCTAACAAAATCTTTTTTTTTTATTTAACATGTAAAATTTTTACAAAATTGTCTTCTTATTCTAACTGGGTGGGTAGGTAACAAGGTTGGTACCAAACTTAATCTTTAAGCAAGGTCTACTCAATTGTTTAATTTCTAGTGATTTTTACCATTGAATGTTATTAATCTGATTTGAAAACACTGCCTACCTATCTAGTCTTATTTGAAAGCATATTGTTATTAGCAATTATAGTTTCGCTAAATATCAGTACCTATTTAGTTAAGTAAATAGGTAGGTGCCATTTTAAAATACGATACGATAACGTACCTGTAGTTTTAAACTAAGAAAATGTTTTAAATATTTATTTACTAACAAATTAGGAAAGTGGGTAATTTTAATAATATTTTGAATATTTTCTTTCCTTTTACATATACTGAAATGAGGCTTATAAACAATTCATTAATGATAAATATGTATCTTGCATTCCTGGCGATGTTAATATTAGCAGACCATAATAGAATACTGCAAGTTATACTTCTCCTGAATTGCTATTTTTTTATATAAAAAACCATATGGTGAATTTCTATACCTAATTAGAAGTGCTTCATATGGTTTTTTTAATTTAAATAAAAATATATATGTATAGCTTTATAAAATATAAATAATAATACCTACTTGTGTTACGTTGCAAAATAACTTATCTTGTAGCATTAATAACTACATACATACGTATAAAAATAATATGTCACCATTTTTATTTTTT
The DNA here is from genome assembly GCF_029603195.1 of Condylostylus longicornis. Taxonomy (NCBI): domain Eukaryota; kingdom Metazoa; phylum Arthropoda; class Insecta; order Diptera; family Dolichopodidae; genus Condylostylus; species Condylostylus longicornis. Next base: position 8,881,438 of record NW_026577982.1, read on the forward strand.
TGTTAAAAAGAGAAAATAACTTTTTTCTTCTTGATTAGATTTGCTTCAGCTTATGATTATGATGATATCACGCAATAAATCCTGTTTACATTTTAGGAAATTAAAGAAAGTTCAAAGTAACCTTCTTTCATTTGAGAAAAATAGTATTTTATATATTTATATATTTTGATGTTTACAAACATGTACATGTAGTATCACATATAAATGTTGCGGTATTTATAAATTTATGTTATTTGTCACACTCTCTATTGGAAATTTTTTTTATTGGTTTTTTTTTTATGAATGTACTTGAAATTTTTTTCAACTTGTCAAATATAAAACGTACCCGTTACTTGTACGTGAGTCGGACTCCACATGCCGTATTAATTTTTATTTAAATGCTTTATTTAAAAATGAAATGCAAATTTTTTTCTACAATTTAATAGTGTCTAATATTTGTAAATAACTTTAAGACGGAATTTTTTTTTTAATTTCTTTTCCAAGGATATTTTAATTTACTCCGTTTTTACTTATCCGAAATTGCCAACCAAACACCACCGAATCAGAAATCTTACTAAACGTCAAAAATGACATCAGTTCATTTGTTTCTTCGATTTCTTTTTTGTGTTTCATTTCCATTCTAATAAGATGAAATAAGCAAAAGCAGAAAAATGCAAAATACGCACGCAACGCGAAAATTTTTTAGTTTTTTGAAAATTAAATGCGCCACGTAGTGGTATTTTTCAAAATGTAATGATGTGACAACGATCTAATTTAAAATTTTAGAATGAATCTTGCAAATTCGATTGACAGAAGTTTTTCTTAGTATGTGCCAGTTCCCTAAATTATTATTTACATATAGTAATACCGATCCGTTCTCGGCTCGCCTCATTGTTGTAAATTTGAATTGAACCAAATCGACACTACCTACTACAATTTTTTCAAATTCCAACTGCAAAAAATCGATTTCTCCACGCAAGTCCCTGTCTCTTTCGATACCTGTATAATTAGCACTTTGGAAAAGTACATTTTTGTATGTACTTTCTAATTGCTTCAGATTAACAATATATTTTTACAAACTCCATACATACATTATGTACATACATATTTTAAAATTTATGTATTTCAAAACGGCTTTTTATATACAAGGTCACTTCTGTTTTTAAATGCATCAGTTACAGTTTTCAGTACAAATAATAGTATAAAAATTCTAAAGTTACATGATCGGAGATATTTTTTTCTTTTTGTTTTGCTATTTTTTATTCCCCTTTATAAATCGGTTTTCGTTTTTCAGCAAACGCTTGCAATCCTTCCAAACGATCCTTGGTCACCATAACTTGAGCATAACATGCTTCTTCAATTGCATATCCCACAGCTAAATCAATTTGTAAACCTTTATCTATTGCTTTTTTAGCCATTCGCACACCTCAAACCAAATAAAATTGTTCAAAGAATCAAATTTAAGTTATTCAAATGTCAACTTACCAACAGGACCATTGGGTACAATTTCATCAGCAATTTGCAACGCTTTTTGAAACGCTGCGTCTTTGGTACCATTTTGATCAACTACGTGATTAACTACACCTAACTCTTTGGCTTCTTTTCCATTCATAACGCGAGAAGTAAAAATAAGCTCTTTAGCTATAGAGGGACCAACAATTCTTGGAAGTCTCTGAGTTCCTCCAGCACCAGGTATTATCGCAAGTCTTGTTTCAACTAAACCCAATTTCGCATCATTAGACGCAATACGAATATCACAAGCTAACGCCATTTCAAGACCACCACCCAAAGCTGGACCATCTACAGCAGCTATTACTGGCATTGGTAATTGTTCTATTCCTATTAGGGTAGATTTCAAAAGACTTACAAACTTTACAACTTCATCGGGTGTTTGTTTTTTTCTTTCTTTTAAATCTGCTCCAGCACAAAATATTCCAGGAACTAAACTTCTCAATATGACCACTTTAACCTCTTTATTATGCTGCAAATCTGATATAATATTTGATAGCCTACGTGTTAGATTTTGTCCAAAAGCATTTTTTGCTGCCGCTCTGTTCAAACCAACAACAACTACTCCTTGTCTATTATCACCTAGTTTTTCAAACTAAAATTCGTTTCATAGTTTTAATATTCGTAAGTTTTTCAAGCATACTTATTAATAACTTATTTACTTACCACGACCTCTTCGTTTGACGCTGAACTGTAACTCCGGTTTAGTCTCCATGCCGAATTAGATAATATTTTCAAAGGGTTTACAAATTTATTTATAACATTCATATTACAAAATGGGTTATAAAAAGTAAAAATTTAAAAATTTATATAAAGCTAACAATATAGCTTAAAGAGCTACAAGTATCTTCTTTTTTTGATAAAGGCAAAATATAAAAAACAAACAAAAGTAATTAAAGTCAATAAACCAAACACCTGACCTAGTGTCAAATGTCAAATTTGAAATTTCTAAACGTAATTTATTTTACCATAAAATTCAAGAGTTGGTTCAGAAAATAGATTTCTCCAAAGATGTTACATCGAAAAGCAAAGCTATATGATTGACAATTTGACCGTCATCTTTCACAAAATGATCACTAAGTCAATTAAATTCAAATGGCCCCATGATGCTATTTTTGTGAAAAGTAACTGTCAATCCTTATTCTTGGAACAAATTTCTACAACATTTGTTTTTCATGATCAATACCTAATATTTCCCAATATTTTTTTCAACATATGTTTCGTTGACACATGAACGATTGAAATATTAATTATGTTTGGAAATACTAAAGTAAAGTTTCATGCGTTTGCACGGGTTAAATATGACATCGACTTGTGTTTTTATTAGCTCGCAATTCGGTGGAAGCCGGCTTCAAGCTGGGGTTCAAACGCAGTAATAGTCAAAGAACTTATGGGAAGATTTACGATATTAAAGGGTTAAAATGAAATCAGGGAGAGTTCAAAAACCTTCACAAAAATGTTTCAGTTGTTATTCGAAGTGTCAATGTCAAATATTTATTTTGATTAATTGCGCAAATGAATATAGAACAAAACAAAACCTCTATTAAAAAATAAAATGGTTTGTGTTCCGTGTTTTATAATTCCAGTTTTACTTTTTATTTGGCATAAATTTATTCAACCTATTGTATTAAGATATTGGAATCCTTGGGAAAAAAAAGATGCTGATGGAAATGTTATAAAGGCAGGACCAGAGTTTCCATTTCAATGTAACGGAGATCAATGTACATTCCTACCCAAAAAGAAAGAGATTTGTGATAATACTAGTGATAAATTAGATCCATCTAAACCTAAAGTTAAAGCTGAAGATCAAAAGAAATGTGACTAGAAAATTTTGTGTTTAATAAATTATTTTAATTAAAATTTTATCTACACCATTTTATTTAACATGTCTCAATCAAAAATATATATTTTATTTGGTAATTAAGTGAACAATATTACATTTACAAATTATTTTATTATTCTCATGCATTCAAAAAAAATTCCCAATTTCGCTCTGCAAATACCAATTATATGTATATTACTAGCAATATACTTAATTTAGGAACCGAATGGACATTTTTTGTTCAACTTCCGTCCTTTCTAAAGCTTTACAGAAATCATCAAACGAAATTTTTCCTTGTCCACATTGATCAGCCTCAAGTATTGTACGTTCTGCAATACTAATTAGTTGATCTTGGCTTATGTTAGCTCCAACCATCATATGTAAAATACTTAGTAACTCATCCCGACTTATAACATCGTCATCGTCAAGGTCATACATTTTGAAAGCGAATTTTAGTTTTTCTTCACGGCTATTATATTTATTTTCTTTTCCTTTCTGTATAGGTCTGAAATGTGCCAGCACTTGCATAAACTGCCTGAAGTTTACTCTGTCATCGCTGCTTTCAGAAAAAAATGCATGCACAATTCTATCACAAAGTGGATTAATTGCTAATTCCGGGATTCTTAAAAAATCATCTCTTGAAAGTGTGCCACAGTCATTTCGATCTAATGATGTAAATCTGGAATACAAACGTTCAATTTGACTTGGAGTAAATCCTGTTTCTTCTTGGATTTGTGCGATTTCTTCCTCCCGTAAAAGTAAAGAGGATTTGTTACCCATTTTTTTTATTTACGTTTTAAGTACTTTAGTGCGACAAAGTAAAAATGATGATCTAAAAAGCAATTAATAAAAGTTGATGTTATTTTAATTGATCAATTAAATTTATTAATCACATGACTTCAGTCATCAAAACAACATCAAAGATTTATTTTTGACGTAAAATCTTCAAAATACTCCGGTTGGGTGACATTTGACAGCAATAAAAATTTATGTGTAGTTTTCAATGTTTTGTATACGTTTTCCTGTTTAGATTAACAACGGTTTACATAAAGAAGTTATTGGCAAGCAAGTTGGTCTAATCATTTAGTTCTTCGAATAATTCCGAAATGAATTCACATTAAGTTAGTTCATTTTTTTAAATATTTTTGAGATGTCCATTTTGCTTATTTTTCAAAAAAAACATTTAAAAGCTTCAACATGTTAACTTAGTTGCATAAATGTTTTTTTAATTGTCAAGTTACTTGCTCAATGGTAGGAAAATTTTCTGCGCATTTGAACAAAGAGTTCGTGAACTGCTATTAAAGTAGTATTTTTACATGTATTGTAACGTTCTTGCTTAAAATCTCTCTACGTAAACACCTGGTAAAAATAAAATTAAAATACCAATATGGTATCATAAACACCTTGAGCATATCGATGAACTAAAAACTGCAAGAAATTAAAAGAATTTTGGGTTCTTTATTCGGCAATTTGTTAAAAAGAGTGAATAATTGCTTCATTTTCCTAATTTTGATTTTAAGTTCAGTTTGCATTTTGCATTTCAGTTTGTTTTTAGTCATGTGAACGCAGTTTTAAGAAATAAGCTAATATATAATATAATGTAGCAGGGATGATAATATTATATTTTAGTGTACGAACTTCCGAGTCTTTAGTGTATGATTGACTTTTGTTCACGTTTTTTTTTAAATTAACAAAACAAATAAAAAAAGGGAAACATGGGTGAATTGGTTGAAGCTTTAATAACTAGTGATTCAGAAGCTAATCAATGGACATGTTCGGCTTGGGATCCAAGGACAGGTACAAGTGTGATGACGTATAAAGGTGGAGAAGCTGCAGCTTCACATTGTCTTTCGATGGTAACCAACAACTTTTTAGTTACGGCCAATAACACAAAACCATTAATTCATATTTGGCCAACAAACAGTCAAGAACAAATTAGTGGAGTTCGCTTAGTTAGTCCAGGCAAAGTCAATGCATTAGGTAGATAGAAAAGAAAATAGGAAAACATTTTTTAATTCGCTTTATTTTAGCCGTTTCTTCTGATGGTAACTTTTTGATAGCCGGTATCCAAGAAAATATTTATATCTGGCAAATATGTTCCGGGAAGTTGTTAAATGTTATTTCGAGACATTTTCAAGCTATTACGACAATAAAATTTACAGATGACAACTCACATTTTGTCTCAGCAGGTCATGATGGTACAGTTCTTGTGTGGAATTTGACGAAAACTGCTTCGGGTGAACAGCAACCATTATATAATTTGAATGACCATGCCTTACCAGTTACTGATATACACATAGGTCGCGGAGGTTTACGTGCAATACTATGTACTGTTTCTTTAGATAGATCTTGCCGTTTTTACAATTTAATAACCGGTGAACTATTGCTAAATCTTGTGCATGACGAAGGACTTACCTCGATTTGCATAAATATTTTGGAAAATGATGCTTTTATTGGTACAGTTTCAGGCATAATTTATCAATACAACTTGAATAATCCACCTCGTATAAAAGAATATCATATGCAAGAAAATGATTATAACAATAAATTTTTGGGACATAATAGTAATTCAGTAACTTGTTTAGATTTATCTTTGGATGGAAAAATGTTAGCTTCTGGTGGTAAAGATAATAATGTATATTTATGGGATATTGCAAGTAAGCAAGTTTTACGTGTGATATCCCATAGGGGACCTATTACAAATATTAAATTTATATTATGTGGAAGGAATACATTCAATGCTGAAATTAATTTTAATTTAATCATATCCAATTTAAAAAGAATGAAAGATAATGAAGAATCTAGCATACAAGATGTTATTGAAGTCTTTATTCCCGATGTTGCTGTTGATAATGAAATCATTGAAGATTTTTGTCAAGAATTTACACAAAGTGATAGTTTAAGCACCGTTAGCAAAAGTGGTGACCAAAGTGAAGAACTAAAAGCATTAAAAGAAGAAAACGAACGTCTTAAAAAAATCAACAGATCGTTATATAATTTTTCTGTAAATAAAATTTTGTGTAATGAATCAGAAATAGATCAGCACTAAGCATGATTTCAAACTACATTTTTTTTTAGAATTATGTATTTAATTTTACGGCCAATAATATTTACGTTTTATGCTAAAATTATTGTTTAACTTTGAATATAACTTTTAGTTAGATTAACACATATAATAAAACATGTATGTAGTAATATTTACATAAAATAAATACTGATTTAAATAAGAATAGAACAGGATACTTCCTTATACATTGCAGTTTTCCAATATTTTGTATAATATACATATAGGTACTTATAATAATGTAAGTAATCCCGCAAAATATTGAATACAACAAGAAAACTTAATAACATTTTCTAACAATCTTTCATTTCCTCATCTGGATTATTCGCTTCTGTTATGGTAGTATTACTACTACCTTGTGAAGTTTGATTGGAATTATTATTTGTTTGTTCTGAATTTTGGGATTGCGATGTTGTTTGATCCATATTTTTAAATTCCGCACGTATTTCTCTATTTGATTGTAATAATTCTCTTAATTGTGCCATTATATTATCTGTATTATTTTCCATTTCATCTAACATGTTACTTAATTCATCCAAACTAGTGTTTACAGAAGCAATTTCTAAAAAAAAAAAACATTATTATTAATTTATACTGCTAGACATACTGTAAAACACAATGAAGTACACATGTAGATGTATATTAGTGGATTTGTTTCACAGTTTTTGAATAGATATAGATATATTATGTATATACCTTGAAGATCAGCTTCGTCGGCACTTTCCTCAGTTCCATTACCTGTACCTAAATTATAAAAATATATTCAAAGATAAGAAAGTCCAGGATTAATAATTTTAATTATTTTACCATGTTTATCGCTTTTCGGTGCCATTGTCATGATGTATAATTTTGTTTAAAATTCTATTTTTTCCATTATTATTGAGGCAGCATCACCTGACTTTGACATTTGTTTTTATTTTGATAAGAAAGACCGAAATGGTATGGTAGTAAACATAAAGATAAAGCAGTTTGACAGTGTCATTTTAATTATAACAGTTTAAATAACTGTTATTATGGTTAATATAACTATAACTGTTATTTTAGTAATTGTTATTATACTGTACAAATAAATCCTAACTACAAATAATTCAATTTTTAACAAAAAATTAAAGTTGAAGCATCATATGTGTAAGAATAATAACGCCGGACACAAGGGTCATTATACAAATTTTAAAGCGTTAGGGTTATTCAACGTTACTAAAATCACATTTTAAATATAAAAAATAATAAAAATAAAGAAAAATCTGTAATTAATTGTTTTATATCATCAGCATTTTTAGTTCAAAAATATCATAATTTATCTACATATTTATATTTAAATAATAAGAATTATTGTTTGATAATTTAATAAAATATTATACAATATTATAAGCTTTAACATATCATTTTAATTTACATATGTATGTATTTTGATTTTAAGTGTAGTCGTATATAATTTTTTTGGTAAAATATTCAATTTCTTTATTGATTATTATGATTTCGTCGTTTATTTGATGGACAATATTCAGCATATTCTTCCCAAGTACATCCAACTCTTGTACAACATTCTGCAGTAATTCCTTTTTCATTGCCAGCTTTTTTTAAACGCCGTACTTTTAAAAAATTTCTTGCATCATTTTCTTCTATCCAAGGAAATGGTTCTAAAAATTAATTATAAATTATATAGGCATTTTAATTTATTTGATTGCTATTTACTTGATCTTTTTTCAAATTCTGTTTTGAAATTATTCCTACGAGTGAGCCGATAAATATCTTTTTCACAGGCCCAAAATAAATGTCGTTCTAGTTTATTCCGACATCTTGAATAAGCTTCTGAATGCCATACATCGGCCCAATCACTTGGTGATCTAAATTATTAAAAAAAATAAAATTATTATATATTATCGTAAATATTTTTTATTATTGGTCAATGATATTAAATAAATTATTTATTATATAACTACTATTAAATTAAAATTACATAAATTTTAACGTTAGGAACGCTGATTGAAATTAAATGGAATGCTTTTGTTTTATTTTTAATAATAGATAATTGGACGTTATATGTGACGCTTTACTACGATAATGGCGTAAATTTTTGCTTCCGCTATTCTGGTTGTATAAATAAGGTACATGTTATGTACATATATGTACATATATATTTTTTTTACTTTAAAAAACCGAAAAAATTTGTTTAAGTTATTTAACATTTTATAAGTTCCAAATAGTCTCCTGTATAGCTTATTTAGAAAATATATACACTTTGTTTTTTGTTTTATTTTGCTCACATTTTTTGACAGATAAATATTACAAAATCCACTTCGAGCAGTAATTAAGGACGTGATCGTGTATCTCGCTGTTTTACTTGCCAAGTGAGAAAAAGATGAACGAACGACTTTCATTTATTTGTATAATGTAATTTTTAAGTAAGAAAAATTTTTTCGTTTTACTTTTTTCTCGCTTCTTTATAAAATCTAACAAAATTTAATCATTTCTAATAATATCTAATTGAAAAAACAGGAATCAGGAATAAAAAGTGAAATAAAAAAGGGAGAATTTTTGTTGAAATTTTCAACTTTCTTTGAACATAACGTTTGATTTTTGTGATCTCCTTTCATTGAGGCCGTAAACTTGATTTTATTATCAAGGATGTATAACTTTGTATGATTTCCCTATAAATTTCATCTTGATGAGATTATTCCAACTACATTGTGTAAATATTTTTAATTTACTAACATTTCAATTTTTTTAATGCAATAAATTAAAAATCTTTATGTTAATCATAGAAGCCAATTATGAATTTCAATATATGTATATACGACTAAATCGAAATATTTTAAAATTTTATTCTTAATTTATACAAATTTAATATTTTATTTTAGAATATAAGTAAAAATTCACAATTGGGCCAAATTTATAAAGTCAAAAACTCATACTGAAAAAAAGTGATCATGTCCAGTTAATGTTCTGGAAGTGATTGAATTCAACAATATTGCCATTTTGAGAAAAAGTTTTGTACTAAAATTCATAAAAATTTGTACTGTACTTAAGTAGTACACACTCTAAGTGATCGGATTAAAATTTGAGTAAATTTACTCCAATATTTCTAAGAAACTTATTCTTAGTTTGCACAGTAGTATTTCAAAATTTTAATTAGCTTATAATTTTCTCTAAATATGTATTTTAATATTACATTTATATAATACGCGTAAATGTACTTTTAATATGCAGTTATTAAAAATTAACCAAAAAAAAAAACAAGCAAATAAGCAAAATGAATTTTACTATACTTGATGTAGTAAAAATGCTATATTTATTAAAAAACGAGAGTAAAATTACTTTAGTAATAATAGAGTTTCTGATTACAAAAGCGTGTTTCATGATTTTTGATTCCATAGTTTATTAAATCGTAATAAAATTATTTTGCAATAATTCATTATTATCTGTATATATTTTTTTATATTTTTTGAAAGGCTTTAAATTTTAATATTAGAAAAGAAGAGCAATTAAAAAAATAACTATTCCAGGATGGGAATAAAGTGAAATAAATTAAGCCTCTAGGTTTTTCTAATTTAAATCTTATAATATTATGTTAAAATTTGGTGTTCTAATTGAAATTTTACTAATAAACTACTAAATTATGTTTTGATTCTTCATTATTTATTTTTAATAAATAATTAGTATGATTTTAACAATATTATATATAAAGATATTTTCCAATAACACAGTGGCTATATTTAATTCATTGTTTCATCCTAATATCCGTGGCTATTTAAAACAGAACAAATTACTTGTATTCCAATTAATTAAAAAAATTATAAAATTATTAATAACCTTGCAGTAAATAATAATTCCAATCTTTCATCATTTGTCACTGAATATGATAGCCTAATTAATACTAAAAATATACAAATCCATGTTGTTAATGCAACCGAAATTAACATTTCGATTAGTCAAATAAATTTTTTTTTGAAAAAATCACAACACTTTTTTTAATAATTTAATTTTAAAATTATATAATTTTAATATAATTTTTTAAATTTTTCCCGATTTTATCCTTATAAAATATAAAGACTGATCTTTTAGATTAGTAACATATCACTGAACAAATTTAACTGTAAAAATATTTCTAAGTAAGATATCCTTTAATTTAAAAAAAAGAAATAAAATTAAAAATAAGAAGAAAAACAAAAATAAAAATAAATAAATAAAAATTAAATATAAAAAACCACAATGGTATAATAATGATGTGTGTATAGCATGTACATGTATGTATGTATGTATGTGTCTTAAAGGTAGTGATGATGATGGTAAAATAAAATTGATCAGATTTTGCGCAAATTAACCATAACCTTTTTCAATATATATATATATATAAATATAATATAATTCAATTTAAAAAATATAACTTAAATAATAATAATAAATAAATAAATAAATACAGTTACAGTTATTATACAAAATTGTATAAAAGATGCTGCGTGTTAAAGTGACAATTTTTTTTTTTTTTGTTTTCAGAAATCCAAAAACAAAATCAAAATGTGAGAAAGTAGCATTGAAGTTCATATATATTTATTATATAACAATTTATTTCGAATTTCAAATTGTAAGGGACTGTAGAGTGTTGGATGTTTGTACAAGAAAATTTATTGGACCAATTGAATAAAATGTTAAAATAAAAAAAAAATATAAGAAAAATAAATAAAATTCTTGCACGTACAAATTATTTTAATGTTATTCGGAAATAATAAGGTTACAAAAATATTTCAATATAATGGAATATATAGGATATATATATAGGATATATATATATACAAAATTAAGGGTGTCATTTTAACATTATTGTAGTGAACAATTAAAAAAAATTTGATATGGTATTATAAATTTTTGTATAATTGTATATGTATAGGCAAAATATATGCAAATTTCCATTTCCATCGGGGTAAGCATATAAAGTTTATTTAAATAAATTTACATTTTGCTTTGACATATAGTTTCTAATATTTAATTCTGAATTTCGAAATTAGTTAGTTTTGCTGATAACAATTTTAATTAAATATATTTGTTATACTTAATTAAATCAAAACTAATTCTCAAATTTTTTAAATCTTCAAAAATTTTGATTTAAATTTAAATAAAATTACATGCTAGTTTAAATTTACAAAATTCAGTGACAAAAACACAAAGCTAATTTTTGAACGTAAAACGATCTTATTATCCAAAATACGATCTAAATTAGTAGATTTAACAGAACGTAAAAAAATTACAAAATTAAGGGTAAGTGTAAAATTTCTGATTCTGTGTATTATTTATATTTGATTAAATCAAATTTTGTAGAGAATTCCGATTGGAAATAATAAAATTTTTATTAGAATTTGATTTTATAACAATTATTATGAATTTAATTAGAGCTTAAGTAATTCTTCAATACAAAATTTAATTAAATATTTTTATTTTATTAATAAATTTTAATTATAAAATTTGTTGGCAATTATTTTCCTATTAAATAATTATTTTCTTTAAAAACTTCTTTTTCATTTCTCTTCCCACTTATTTTTACTTTTATTTTTTTCTTTTAGGATTAAATTTCAATTAAAAATTTTACTTTTTTTTTACGATGCAGCTCTTTGTGTAGGATTTTTTCATTTATAGATTTCATAGGATTTCTATATACATATATAATTAAAAAATTAATTGTTAAAATTATCTTAAAAGTTTCCATACAAAATTCATTCCGATAACTGTTATATAATTGTAAGTATATTATACTAAAATACTTTTACTCTTTTAATAGTATTTCTTAAACGTATGTATTTTTAGTTGTTGACATTTTAGGATGTAGTAAGAACAATATTAAGAAGTGTTTATTTATTTTTTTTTATATAATGCGTACATTATATAACAATAATATTAATAATAATAAATGTATGTGTGGGTAAGCACTTCAGAATAAATTTTATTCTACTATTCATATAACATCATTTGCGGTATATGACATTTCAAAATCTTAGGTTATAAAAGCTTCAAGTGACTTAAAATCTTAAATATGTATAACGGTATGTTCATATATACACACATTTTATTGAATGAATTGCCTCATATGTAACAATATAATTATGATAAAAGTTCAATAATCATTTCTATTGTGCTTAAGGTTTTCTCTTTTGTATTTTAAACAGGAAGTTTTAATAAAAATTATTAATGAAACAATTAAAAATATTAAAATAAGTAGAAATTGTCTCCGTTCCATTTAAAGGTATATAATATTCTATAAAATCTAAATAAATAACACAGCAAGTGTATAACACTCCTGTAACTATCCCAAAATGGCCAAAATATTTTTATATGAAAATTTATATCAAGTTAGATTATTTTTCTATACACTTTTCATACAAAATGGCATTGTTTTTGCAAACTCAACTACTTCGGGGCATTTAAGAGTGTTATATACTAAATGAAAACTCTTATATTCTATGAAATTGAATATTTATTACCCTACACAATTGAATTTTTCTAATCTTATAAACTTGTATTTTAAAATTAACTTCAGATATCCTAAACAAGGTAAAGCTTGTTGTTTTTAACTATTTTTTCTATTTTATACAAATATATTAGTTTTTTCTTATGATTATTTAAATAATCTGAATAATGTGAACTTCGTCTATATTATTTTAATTATTTTATTTATCATATATTATATTGTGTATGTTATGTTATAAATCTCTATATGCCCCATATCGTAAACATTTGATAAGGTCAAAATAGTTATATGTATATGACTATATGAGAGTAAATAATATATAGTAAAATTTCTATTAATTACGTACGCTTGTTGTGCGTGAACATGACATATGATTATGTATGTGAACTAAAATAAGAGAAAGGTTGATTAAAAACAATTTTAATAACAAATTTATTTGCATTGTAAATCTCTAAAAAGTTATTTTATATCATGCAATTCACAATGTTTATACTTAATAAAGCTGTATAACAAAACATTGTGATATGATTTATTGCTTTTAAATAAAAAATAAAATTAAAGTGAAAAGTAGAATCTTTAATAAAGAATTTTGATTTATATAAAAATTTTTGATAAAATTTTAGTGTTTCACTATGATAATATAACACTTTAAATGTATAACATTCTAGGAATATAACACTGCCAAATACATAATGATATGGAACTTTTATACAACTTTTGATAAACTTTTAAAATGTTATTTTTTAAAGTGTTATATTCTTTTAAGTATAACAGTTTAATTAAATTATTATAAAATTTTATGAATCTTAAAAATGAATATTGAATTTACAAATTTTATTGACATGTGTATGTACAAATTTAAAATTACAGGTTGGCTATACAATGCTGACTAACGAGTAGATGTTATACTATATTTGCAAGTAGATGGTAAATCGGATGCAGGTAATTATTTCATACATACTTTCAAAAATATTTACGTTTTAATTTTGTTAGTTCTATACATCAAGCAAAAATTTAATTATCAAAATAAGAATTCATTAAAAGCAAAATTATAAAATGAATTAATTTAAAATTAATTTTGATAAATGAAATTTAGAAGTGTCACCTATTGAATTTGATCATCAGTTTATAATATTAAAAAATAAAGAAGTTTAAATCTATATTTACATATATCTGTTATATATATGTATACCTGTTTGAACAGACGCCTTTTAGGGAAAATTTAATTAATTTGAGGTTGGCAGAGCTTTTCAATGTTCGCCACCGCAATACGGATTATGGTAGAAATGAGCCGATTACTAGAACGTTGCGCGCCGCCAATTATAGTGAATTGTGAGTAGTGAAATTAGTGTAATTCAGTTTTATAAAATATTTTCCACTTTTTAATTAAGACAAAATGTTTTTCGTACGTTATTTTTGTCAAATATGTATTTTAATTGGGTGAAAGTACTCTCATTATTTTCTGGTTGAGAAAAAAATGAGAAATCTGATTGAGAAAATAACATAGCAGTCTTAACTTACTGTTAACCATAAAAGTTTGCAGAATTATCTAAATGAAATTGTATTCAGTAAATTGAATATCAAAAATCTAAATGTAATGTGAAACGAATTAACGGGTTTATTTACCTAAGTTGAATTAAAATTTTCTGATGACCTTGAATAGAAGTAATTACGAAGTCATTTTGAAATAGCAAATATTATTTTAAAAACAAACAATGAATAATTAATATGAGAAGTTTTCTAATAATAAGTTAATAACAAAAAAAGAAAATTAAAAATTTAAATTATTAAATGTAGTGGAGTGATCAATTCAAACTACTTTGTATGTATAGTAGATACGAGTACTCTGCAATGTCGTTGGGTTTCTGTATAGGGAATTTTTAAGGTGCACTCCTCTAAAAATGTTGAAAATTTTTTTGTTATTCAACAATAGGTTTGCTATTTGCAGCACCTAAAACATTTTATAAAAAATATGTGATTCATTCCGTTAATTTAATAGAATTATAAGAATGACGTAAAATTACTACATTCCAATAAAAATGTATACACTTTTCAAGCACCTGTTCGATCAGAAGAAATAATAAAAAATACATTTATATTACAGAGTTTTTTAAAAAACTCGGCCAGTAACAGAACAACGTTCGACCATTAAAATGAATTTTTTCAAATATTTTTTTCTTAAAATTGTCGCGTTAATTTTCTTCTTCTCAATAATTTCGTGCGAAAATGATCCTGTTGTTGAAAAAAACGATATTGTAAATATAAATCAACAAATGGTTGGTAAAATTTTAAAAACACATTCTGGTAAGGATTACTTTTCATTTCGCGGAATACCATACGCTAAACCACCAATTGGTGAAAGACGTTTTAAAGATCCGGAACCGTATGGAAAATGGGAGGGTGTATACGACGCTCGAAAGGATGGTAATGTTTGTCCTCAAGGAATTAACGATCCAAACAATTTACCTATGTCAGAAGACTGTCTAGTACTAAATGTTTTCACAAAATCTCTAGAAGGTAATAAACCCGTTTTAGTTTACATACATGGTGGTGCCTACAAATATGGTAGCGGAAATAGTTTGATAAATGGTCCAAAACATCTACTTGATGAAGATATTGTTTTAGTAACATTTAATTATAGATTAGGACCATTTGGTTTTCTTTCGAGCGATTCCAAAGATGCTACTGGAAATTTTGGTTTTAAGGATCAAGTTTTAGTTTTGAAATGGGTTCGGGATAATATTAAGCATTTCGGCGGTAATCCCGATTTAGTAACATTAATGGGACATAGTGCCGGTGCTTTATCAACTACACTTCATATGGCATCACCAATGTCAAAAAATCTTTTTCATCGAATAGTTGCAATAAGTGCAGCAGCAACACATCATTGGAAAGCCCTAAATTTGTATTGGACTCAGAAATTAGCAGAAATGGTTAAGTGCCCAGTAAATGATAGTGAGGAAATGGTTAAATGTTTACGTGGAAAACCATGGGAAGAAATTGTAAAAGCATGTTTTAAATGGGAAGCAAATGGTTTAGCTGATATCGAATGGAATGTTGAAATTGAGAAGGATTATGGTCAAGAGAGATTTATAACAAAACATCCATCTGTATTATATAAAAATGGTGAATTTAGTAGAATTCCAGTTATGGTTGGAATTACAAAAGATGAATTTGCAGATCAAGGTCATAAAATTATATTGAATACAAAATTATTAGAGGAGCTTAATGAAGATTTTAATCATGTAGCACCAATATATTTTGGTTATAATTCTTCTGATATTGATGAAGCAAATAAGATTAGTGAAAAATTAAAGAATGTTTATTTTAAAGATCAAAACATTGGAATTGAAACAGAAGCAAGTATAGGTAATATATTTAGTGATGCTCTAATAATTCATGGTGTTCATCGTTTTGTTCAATTGGCAAGTCAACATATTGATGTTTACTTCTATAGATTTGATTTTAAAGGACGTTTTACATGTTCATATTACACAAGTGATAACAAACCATTTTATGTGTATCACGAAGATATTCTTCTTTATTTATTTGCATATCATACATGTGCACCAGATTTAAAAAATGAAGATCCTGAATATTTAATGATGAAGAAATTTATTGGATTCGTAACAAATTTAGCAGAATCCGGAAATCCTAATGGTGATAAGAGTAAAGATGATGAATTATATTGGGCGCCGTCTACAAAAGAAAATATAAAAACCTACTATATTAATGAAATTTCAAAACTTGATGGACCACCATATCAAGATAGGCTTACTGCTTGGGATGAACTATTCCCAATTCCACACAATTAAGGAACTTAGTGGGAATACAAACGAAATTGTTTAATAGGTTGTTAGTTAATTAAAAAGTTTAGTGTTTTCGATTTTAATTTAAAAACTATTTATAAAGTTCGACAGTTAGTAGCCTATTGCAGTGATCTTTCACCGTTAATTCGTACACTTTCTATACAATATTTTGCTGAACAATTTGAATTTATATTTAAAATATTTGAATTTCATCATGTTATCAATAAATTTTTAATTTTGTTTTTAAAAAAATTTGAAATTTTTGTAATTTGAACGAATGAGTGTAGCCCGAATTTACATTTGGACTTTAATAAAATTCTCTTAAGTATATAAGTTTTTCTTCTTACCTAATACGCAAACAATTACATGACAACCTTGAACTTCAAATTTAAATAAGAAATCCTCTTGAAATTAGAAACAATAAAAAGTGAATGTCATTTCATTTATTTATTTACTTAAAGCTCAACTTGAAAAATTTCTAAAATTGAAAATAAATGAAGTAAAAGTGACAATTACTTCTGTCATAAAAAGCATAATTATACGCCTAATTACTAAATCAAACATAATTATAATTTAACGCTGATTATATAAAAGCAATTAAAAATCAAATATTTCTAAAGCACCTTAATGACTGGTATTAATGTCAGATTAGATTCTCTTTGAGTTAGTACTTTGAGTAATCTTAAAGTTGGATGCTTACAGAATGTTAATTTTTTACTTGAAACTTTCAAGATTTCAACGATAATGTGAAAATTTTAAGAATTTTGGAATTTTAAGATTAACGGTTTAAATTAATTAAGTAAGACGCTTTATAAAAGATGCCGTCTCTGTTGTTATTGCTGTTTTTTTTTTAAACTATCGAGCCATCTGCTGAATTATAAAGTTTAATACTCAACGCTTTTTGCTTTTAACTGTTGTGGCGTAATAACTGCTCTGCTTATAATTAGTTGTAATTTGGCTAAGAGTTGATGATTTTACGGGATACATTTTGAGAATTAAGCAACAAATTCTTAAATCGTAAACGAAAAGTCAAATAATTCTGAAAAAATTAATTTTATTTTACATCTCTTTAACGTTAAAAAAGATGGTAAGGATGCTGGACATTTTCTTATCGGATGTTCGGAGGAGATGTCGAAACATCGATGTGGTGGAGGATGTACTACAGATGATTTGTGAGTGACCCGCTCTGATGCGAAGAAGAAGACGCTTTCTGCGAGAATATGGGCCCTCTCTTGACCTAGTATTGAGTGGACACCTCTCCCCCCTGTCCTTTTTACCAACTAACTAATTGACCTCGTAACATGTATACTGCAATCTGACGAATAAGATAAATTGTAATTATTTTATTTTACTCAATCAATCAACATGTAAAACTGTTCTACTTACTTTTTCATGTAAAATATTTTAAGTGATAACATTTTATCTTTTCTAATTCATTAAGAAATCTCATTTAAGTTATGGATTTTTTTAAAATTTATTTAGTAAAATCAAAATTATCGAGCGCACACAGCACAAAAAATGAAATTTTTAAAATATTATTTTCAAATTTTTACATTGTTTTTATTCGCCTCGTGTGTCTTATCCAAAGATCTCTATACCGTTAATAATAATGATGTGATAAATAATAATTTACGAATCGTTGGAAAAATTTTAAAAACGTATAACGGTAAAGATTATTTTGCCTTTCGTGGAATACCATATGCTAAGCCTCCGACTGGTGAAAGACGTTTTAAAGATCCTGAGCCATATGGAAAATGGAATGGCTTACTAGATGCGAGAAAAGATGGCAATGAATGTGCGCAACCGAGTAAACTGTCAAATTCAACATTTTCTGAAGATTGTCTCATATTAAACGTTTTTACAAAATCAATGCAAAATGGTAACAAACCTGTTTTGGTTTATATACATGGTGGTGCATACAAATTTGGTAGCGGAAGTAGTTTAGTTCATGGCCCTCAATATTTATTGGATGAAGAAATTGTTTTAGTAACATTTAATTATAGATTAGGACCATTTGGTTTTCTATCGAGTGATTCCAAAGATGCAACTGGAAATTTTGCTTTTAAGGACCAAGTATTAGTTTTAAAGTGGGTTCGCGATAATATTAAACATTTTGGCGGCAATTCAGATTTAGTAACATTAATTGGACATAGTGCCGGCGCTTTATCAGCCACACTTCATATGGTATCACCAATGTCAAAAAATCTCTTTCATCGACTAATTGCTTTGAGTGGATCAGCAACTCATCATTTTAAAGCACAAAATTTTTATTGGACTCAAAAGTTAGCAGAATTAGTTCAATGTCCAGAAAATGATGGCCAGGAAATGGTTCAATGTTTACGTGGAAGACCATTGAAAGAAATTATAGAAGCATGCGTAAAATTTGATGAAAATAGATTAGCAGATTTGGAGTGGAATGTTGAAATTGAAAAAGATTTTGGTCAAGACAGATTTATAACCAAAGATCCATCTATATTATATAAAAATGAAGAATTTTCTAAGATACCAGTTTTAATAGGTATAACAAAAGATGAAATGGCAAATCAAGCTTATAAGTTTTTATTGAATTCAAAACTTGTGGCAGAATTGAATGAAAATTTTGACTTGTTAGCACCACAATATTTTGGTTATAATTTTTCTAATATGGAAGAATCAAAAAATATTAGTTACCATTTACGAGATTTTTATTTTAAAAATCAAAAAATTGGATTTGAAACAGAAACAAATCTAGGTAATTTATTTAGCGATGCTTTAATAGTTCATGGTGTTCATCGTTTCGTTCAATTGGCAAGTCAATATATTGATGTTTACTTCTTTAGACTTGACTATAGAGGACGTTATACATGTTCATCACCAAGAGAAAATGGTGATCCATTTTATATCGATCATGTAGATATTCTTCTTTATTTATTCGAATATCCAAATTGTGCACCAGAATTTAAAAGAGAAGATCCCGAATATTTAATAATGAAAAAATTTATAAAATTTGTAATAAATTTTGCAGAATCAGGCAATCCTAATGGCGATAAAAACAAAGGTGATGAATTATATTGGGTGCCATCTAAGAAAGGAAATATAAAAACTTACTATATTGATGAAATTTCAAAAATTGATGGGCCACCATTCCAGGATAGACTTACTCTTTGGGATGAACTCTTTCCAATTACAGAAAAGTAATAGAATTTCAACATAAACTCAAGAACAAACAAAAAAAAGACAAATGAAGTTCACGTTTTTGCTAAGTCTGAAATTTTCAATAAGCATAACACACTTTTGCAAATACCGTCATCGCTTAACAGGAAAAATAATTCTGAATTTGTTTATACACACTTGTACTCATAAATTTGTCGTGAAACTCGAAAATAAATGACAACAAAACATTGCTTTCGTCATAAAAAGATACAATTTTCTTTGAATTTAAAAAAAAGCTCAGTTTTTAAAATTGATACAAATTTTATGCTTATTACAAAAGCAAACGAATAATTTAAAGTTTCAATCAGTGTTACCATTTCTTTCAAAATCTAATGTAGTAGATATTTATAATTATAACTGTATTGTAGTAGAAATGTGAAAGAATTATTTTAATTTTCAATTTTTCGTCGCATAAACAAAAAAATTTTTATCACCTCACATTGTGAATTGTATTAATTGCTAAAATAATAAATTTTTTATGTTTTTTTTTATGGAATTATGAAATTTTAAAGTTTGAATGTTTCCCTTACACTATAAAATTAGTTAAAAACTTTACATAATCAGTGAAGACTAGAAATTTTCCTTGAATTTCTCTCTTTTCTCTAGACTATGTTGCAAATCAAGTTATGAACATTTTTTTGTAAGGCTACTCTATTTAAATATAATTGTCAACACTCAACATTTATTTTATTGATAACATTCAATTAATAAAATGCATTCACTTTGAAGATAGACTCTCAAAAAATATGTTTATTGAGTGAGTGTTTAGTAAGAGCGGAACGATCGATTAAAACTGTAGAAATGAAATTGCTCGCATATTTTATTTTTAAAATCAGCATCGCGCTGATTTTATTTTCGTCGTCTATTTTATGTGAAGATATTTCTCTTGCTGATGACGACATAAAAAGTGCTGATCTACAAATCATTGGTAAAATTTTAACAACTGAAGAGGGTAAAGATTTTTTTGCATTTCGTGGAATACCATATGCTAAACCTCCAATTGGTGAAAGGCGTTTTAAAGATCCTGAACCGTATGGAGAATGGGAAGGTTTATTAGATGCTAGAAAAGATAGAAATCTATGTCCACAAAATATGTATAATGAATTTAATTTAACAATGTCAGAAGATTGCTTAACATTAAACGTTTATACAAAATCTCTGGAAGATAATAAACCCGTATTGGTTTATATACATGGTGGTGGTTTTAAATATGGTACAGGAAACAGTTTAATTTATAATCCAAAATATTTGCTAGATGAGGACATTGTTTTCGTTATATTTAATTATAGATTAGGACCATTTGGATTTCTTTCAACTGATTCTAAAGAGGCTACTGGAAATTTTGGTTTTAAGGATCAAGTTTTGGTATTAAAATGGGTTCGTGATAATATCAAAGGTTTTGGTGGTAATCCCGATTTAATAACATTAATTGGACATAGTGCCGGTGCTATATCTGCTACACTTCACATGGCATCACCAATGTCAAAAAATCTTTTTCATAGAGTAATTGCATTGAGTGCTTCTTCAACACATCATTGGAAAGGTCAAAATTCACATTTAACTCAAACTTTGGCAGAATCTGTCAATTGTCCAGTAAATGATAGTAAGGAATTAGTTGAATGTTTACGTAAAAAACCGTGGGAAGATATTATAGAAGCATGTTCAAAATGGGATGAAAATGGATTAGCAGATTTAGAATGGAATGTTGAACTTGAAAAAGATTTTGGTCAGGAGCAATTTATTAATGAAAATCCATCAGTATTATATAGAAATGGGAATTTCTTCAAAATACCAGTAATTATAGGAACAACAAGAGATGAATTTGCAGATCAAGGTCATAAAATTATTTTAGACACATATCTTTTGAATGAATTTAATGAAAATTTTAATAAGGTAGCACCAAATTGCCTTGGTTATAATTATTCTGATGTAGAAGAATCAAAGACAATTAGTGAACGTTTAAGAGATTTCTATTTCAAAGATCAAAGAATTGGAGTTGTAACCGAAACAAATTTAAGTAATTTATTTAGTGATGCTTTAATTAATCATGGCGTTCATAGATTTGTACAATTGGCAAGTCAACATATTGATGTTTACTTCTATAGATTTGATTATAAAGGCCGTTATACATGTTCATATAGTAAAAGTTATGGTGAACCATTTTATGTTTATCATGGAGATATTCTTTTTTATCTTTTCGTTTATCCTTATTGTGCACCAGAATTTAAAAAAGAAGATCCTGAATATTTAGTGATGAAGAAATTTATTAAATTTTTAAAAAATTTTGCACAATCCGGCAATCCTAATGGTGATAAGAGTAAAGATGATGAATCTTATTGGACACCGTCTACAAAAGAAAATATAAAAACTTACTATATTAATGAAATTTCAAAAGTTGATGAACCACCATATCAAGACAGGCTTACCCTTTGGGACGAATTATTTCCAATCAAAGAAAATAACTAAGATTTGCTTAAGTTAAAGAAAAGACACAAGAAATAAATTCAAAAAAGTTTTTATCATTTCATGAGTTTATTATTGTTAGTAAATAGCAAACGCGTTTTGAAATTTCAAGGTGAGTATGACCTCACTTTGAATGAATTTAAGAGCTCAGTGAATTTTTAGTAACTTTTATTTGTGCATTACGAAAATTCATAATTATTAATTTTTCATAATGAATGAAGAAGTAGAAAAGCTTAATGAAATTTTAATTTACTGCGAATCTTTTATAAGCTTCATGGGCACATTTCATGTTACGGTTAATTACTTAATTTAAAGATAACTACTTAGACTTTAGCATTTTTCTCACCAGTTGCAGGTTAAAAGTGAAAATTTTTATTGTAATATTTTTATTAATTGCCTGGTTTGTAAAAGTCCACTTCGAAGTGTGAAAGCAATCAATTGAATATGACATTAATTTTATAGTTTTGAATTTTTTACTGTGAATATTTTTAATTTTTAGTAAATTTTCAACATTTTTCGACCGTTTGTCATCCTGTACGTCTCTAAGAAAATTTATTATGATTAAGAAAATTGATTGCGTGCAAAATACATGACGATTTTTATAATTCTGTAATCGTAGAAATTTCTTAACTTGCTCTATCCGAAAAAAATAATATTATAAAATGTCAGGTTACCTCTTCGAATTCACTGTTTTCATCAATACCAGAGTTGTAGATAGACATATTGAAATTCTCGGGCAGTTATTGATTGTGAACTGACCAGCTGTTTGGAATTTCTAATGATAAGAAAAATATATTGTGTTGTTATCAAAAATTAAGATTAAATCTCTTCCAGGTAAAATCACTGCTTGTCTAATGTTATATTAGTAAAAGTGTTGAAAATTCTTGTCTTCGAAAGTTCTGAAAATTTCTGTCAATTTTTTATTTTAAATATTAACATAATGCGTGCTACTCTAAAAACCATTGGTTTGAGTAACTTAACTCTTCCCCCTTGCGTATCTTATTTCCTGTATTTAATTTTAATTAATATAAACATTTCCAAACTTACTGGAGACCAGAACTATTATCAATACAATTTCCAGGAATCTCAAATGGTGCTTGATTGCTCAACTTATTTGTAAAATTTATTTGTAAAATTTGTAAATGTTTATTAAATTTTTTTAAGGAGATAACGAAATATGAACTTGGAAAAATTATTAGTTAGTTTTTTTTTTAAAATTCTAACTAAAAAATAAATACGAGATCAGTTTTGTTTCATTTTTACACCGGCAACATGAAACATTTCGGATCTATTTTTATTATTTTGGTTGTCTTATCAATGCTTTTCGAAAATTCTGTTTCGAATGAAAATATTTCTGATGAAAGAACTGTATTGAATTACAATTTAAATATTTTAGGAAGTATTTTGAAAACAAGAGAAGATAAACATTTTTATGCTTTTCGTGGAATAGCATATGCTAAACCACCAATTGGTGATAGACGTTTTAAAGATCCTGTACCAATTGAAGCATGGAACGAGATATTAGATGCAACAAATGATGTAAGCGCATGTTTACAACCCAAAGATATTCAAGATACTGCATTAGATGATGTGCCACATTTAAAAATAACAGAAGATTGTCTTAAATTAAATGTTTATACATCATCTATGGTGGGTAATAAAAGTGTTATTGTTTTTATACATGGTGGTGGATTAAGATATGGAACCGGTAATAGTTTACATATTCAACCAGAATATTTCTTAAATGAAGATATTGTACTAGTAACATTTAATTATCGATTGGGTCCATTCGGTTTTGTTAGTAGTGGAACTAAAGATGCTACCGGCAATTATGGTTTTAAAGATCAAGTTTTAGTTTTAAAATGGGTTCGCGATAATATTCATCATTTCGGTGGTAATCCAAATTCAGTAACTTTGGTTGGACATAGTGCCGGTTCTATGTCTGTTACATTACATATGGTATCACCAATGTCAAAAAATCTTTTTCATAGAATTATTGCATTGAGTGGATCAACAACAAATCAGTGGCGTGTTGATAATGTTAATTTAACAAAAACTTTAGCTAAGTCTGTTCAATGCCCATATGATAATGGTGGTGAAATGATTGATTGTTTACGTGAAAAACCATGGGAACAAATAATTGCTATTGCAGGTAATTGGGATGAAAATTATTTACCAGATATGGAATGGAATTATGAAATTGAACAAGATTTTGGTCAAGAAAGATTTATTATTGAAAATCCAACAGTTCTTTTTGAAAAAGGTGAATTTAATAGAGTATCTGTAATAGCTGGTATAACAAAAGATGAATACAAAGATAAAGGATATTTTATAACATTAAATGAACATTTCTTGAATAATATTAATGATGATTTTTATAATTTAGCACCACAAATTTTTGGTTATGGAATTTCTGAAAATGATAAAACTTTATCAATTAGTAAAAGATTGAAAGAACTTTATTTTAATGATAAAAAAATTGGAATATCAACAGAAACAGAATTTGGTGAATTATTTAGTGATGCTCTCATTAATTTTGGTGTTCATCGGTTTGTTCAATTAACAAGTCAGTACATCGATGTTTATTATTATAGATTTGATTATAAAGGACGTTATACATGTTCATATTATAAAAATGGTGAACCTGGTTACATTCATCATGATGATCTCTTAATATATTTATTTAATTACAAAAATTGTGCTCCTAAATTCAATCAAACTACTCCTGAGTATATTGTAGCGAAGAAATTTATTCAATATTTGGTGAATTTTTCAAGATCTGGTGATCCTAATGTAAATACAATGAATAATAATGAATTAATGTGTTCAATTGATTGGTTACCATCTGTAAAAAATAATATTAAAACACTTTATATAGATGAAAATTTATGTAAAATAGATGTTCCACCATATGAGGACAGGTTTACTATTTGGAATGAATTGTTTCCTACTGGTGTGGATAATTGAATTTATATAAAAGTGTTGAAAGAAATGCAATCAGTAGTTGTTTCATAGAACTTATTAATAAAAATTGAGAATAGAATTTTTTTTATAATTTAAATTCATTAAAATTGATAACATTATTCACAACAGCTTCTTTTAACAACCCTTCTAACACAATTGCAGTGGTAATTTATTATATTCCGATTTGACACCATAGTGTTATTCCTGATTTCTAGTAATTCAGGTATAACACTACATGTAGCTTACTAAATTAAAATATTTTCAGGTATGAGACCGACGTTCGTATGTTGTACTATGAATTCCATTCAAATTTTAATGCAGATTTATTTAGTCCTCTCTGTTTGAATATGTTCGTTCGCATAAGGTATAATTCAGCCGAAATTTTTTAAATTTTTTAAGTTTTTACCATACCTAACCATATAACTCTAATAATTGTTAATTTATGTGTGCTTCCTGGTTTTTATTTGAAGAAACTATGGCCGAAATTGTGACTGTGAAAACTCTCTTTTAATTTCAATTTGCTCTCTTAATAACTCTCTCAATAATTCGTCTGCGAGTATGGGACTGGCACTATAACAGAGTTGACATATTCTCATTTTGAATAAATTCTTCTTATTTTTGGAGACGCTTAGATGGCTTTTACTTGATTTTTAGAGATGGCTTTGGATTTTTAGAATATACATATGTATCTCTAAATTTTTAAAAATTAATACAAAAATTTAAATAAAAATCGCTGTATATAAAATTTTATGTGAGAGATGATTTAGGAGAGAGATGATATAAAATGGAAATTAAAATATTTCAATTTGCGTTACGTAATGTACGATTAATAATAATCTCAAGTTTTTATTTTAATAAAAATTATTTTTGCAAATGTCATGTAGGTGTTTATAATAAATTAAATTTAAGGTCTAATTTTTATGTTAATCTAAATATATTAGGGTTTAAAATGCAAAATAAACAAAATAATATTTTAAAAGGAGTCAAAATTTGATAAGAGCAATATGATAATTTTTAAATAATATTCTTTGTATTAATGGTTTTAACAGTGTTGTCGTTATTATATAATTTTAATTTAAATGTAGTAGAATTATTTGGGTAAATTTGAGTGGTATTGCAGAAAACCTGGGTCAATTGATATTCCAACCCAAATATTTTACCAAAAAATTTTTGATTTATCGGGTAAATATAAAAGAGCTAATCAATTACTTCAATTTTTCTACATCTAAATTGATTTGCAGATAATTTTACGATTAGTTTCAATTATAACTTTGATGTAGACTTAAGCTAAGATTAAGAATATCGACTTAGCCAATAGATTTTCAAGTTTTACTCAAATTTCTAACGATTTAATTTCGAATAATATAAGATTCATTTACGAATAAAGAAAGGTAAAAGACAAGAAAGCACAAATAACAAAAATTAATATTTAAACACAAAAATAAAGTAGTTTTACTGCAATTCAAATAATGATGACATATCATGTTGCACTAAAATCACAGATTCATTTCATGCTAAAATAATCCTATTTAACTCCTCATCTTAAAATAATTAAATCAGTTGCTTTACAATATTCATCAACTAAAAATGGAAAAATTTAGTTTTATAATTTTATTAACTTTGGCGAAATTAATTATATTTGCCAAATTTTCTGTTTGCGGAACTATTCCTGATTCAGATGTTTTTATAAATTCCGATTTAAAACTGAAGGGGCTTCTTATGAAAAGTCATGGTGGTAAATCATTTTATTCTTTTCGTGGTATACCATATGCTAAGCCACCGATTGGTGAAAGACGTTTTAAAGATCCTGAACCATATGGAGAATGGAATGAAATATTGGATGCAACAAAAGATAGTGCAATTTGTCCTCAAATTGAAAATGATTTAAATGAGCTCGGTGATTTAAAAATGTCTGAAGATTGTTTAACTATTAATGTTTATACACCATCAATGGAAGGTAATAAAACTGTATTTGCTTTTATTCATGGTGGTGGATTAAGATATGGTACTGCACATAGTTATCATTATGCACCAGAATTTATTCTTGATGAAGATGTTGTATTAGTTACATTCAACTATAGATTGGGTGCACTCGGTTTTGTTAATAGTGGAACTGAGAAAGCTACATCAAATTATGGTCTTAAAGATCAAGTTACAGCTTTAAAATGGATACAAAATAATATTCATCGTTTTGGTGGTAATCCAAATTCAGTAACATTAATTGGTCATAGTGCTGGATCAATGTCAGTAACACTTCATATGGTATCACCAATGTCAAAAAATCTTTTTCATAGAGCAGTTGCATTAAGTGGTTCCGGAACAAATCAATGGACACTTTATAATGAAGATTTGACCAAAAAATTAGCAGTATCAGTTAATTGTTCAATTGATAGTGATGAAAAAATGATTGAATGCTTACGTGAAAAACCATGGGAAGATTTTATAGCAGTAGGTGCTAAATGGGA
This sequence comes from Condylostylus longicornis, assembly GCF_029603195.1. Lineage (NCBI taxonomy): Eukaryota > Metazoa > Arthropoda > Insecta > Diptera > Dolichopodidae > Condylostylus > Condylostylus longicornis. The sequence goes on from NW_026577982.1 coordinate 8,909,165, forward strand.
TGAAAATCAAATGCCAGATATGCAATGGAATGTTGAATTAGAAAAAGATTTTGGACAAGAAAGATTTATGATAGAACATCCATCTGTTTTATTTGAAAAAGGTGAATTTTATAAAGTACCTATAATTACCGGTATTACTATAGATGAATTTGCTGAACGAGGACCTAAAGCAGTTAAACGACCAAATTTATTAAATGAAATGGATACAAATTTTAATAATGTTGCACCTTTCTTATTTGGTTACCATCCACCTGGTACTGATAAAGCAAATCATATTAGTGATGAGCTTCGAAAACTTTATTTTAATGGTGGAAAAATTGACACTTCATCCGAAAAAGGAATAGGTGATATAGTTAGTGATGCTTTAATAAATTATGGTGTTCATAGATTAGTTGATTTGGCACGTAAATATGAAGATGTTTATTATTTTAGATTAGATTATGCAGGACATTATTCATGTGCCACGAAAGATAATAATGGTAAACCATTATATGTAGATCACAGTGATGTTTTAATTTATTTATTTGGTTATGAGACATGTACTGATGATTTTACTGATGTTGAAGACGATTTACAAGTAACGAAAAAATTTACTAAATATATTGTGAATTTATCGAATTATGGTAATCCTAATGGAAATACAGATGAACCAATATGCACAACAAAATGGTTACCATCGACAAAAGATGATATGAAAATGTTCCATATTGATAAAACATGTTCGATGGGTGAACCACATAATAAAAAGATATTTGCAGTTTGGGATAAACTATTTCCAGTTAGTGATAAAGAACTATAATTGTACGCTAGTATGAAATATTTTCTCAATGGATTAATATGGATTATGAAATAAAATAAATTTTTGAATTTTTTATAAAAATTTTAAATTTGCATATGTTTTCGTTTGAACATGTTTGAATTTAAATCAAACATGAATGTGAATGAAATTACTTGTTAGACGTGAGGCATACATTTGAAAATTCAGATTTTGATGCACTTTAATAGAAGTTATTCTGGAATATTAAGAAAATAGTGCTCATTTCGATTATGGCTTTTTTTGATATTAACTCAAGTATAATCTCTTGTAGCTTATGGTCCATTACGAACTTGCAATTTTTTTTTTTCAAATGGCAGAACTAAAATTAATTTTTTTCTAACTACAAATTGAAATATGTATTCGATATTTACCAGAGCTTCTCAATGCTTACAATGCTTGCAATTCCCTTAAAAAGGCAATTTATTCGGAAATACTTAAAAGTTTGTTTTATAACACTGCCAAAATCTTTATTAAATGTACATACATACTTTTCCACTTAAATAAAAATTATGTAAATTAAGATCTGATTGTGTTGATTATATGAACGACTACATATTAAGAAATTTAATTTTCCAAAACAAAATATAAAATTTTGCAGAAGTTCAAGTTCAAGTTATGAGATTAAATAATATTAATTTTATTCCAAAATTTATTTTATGTAAATAGAAATTGTATTTGGAAATATTTTTCTATTTAATATTCACTGCGATTAAAATATGAACTATATTATGACACTATTACATTTGAAATTAAAATAGCAACCTTGAAAAACAAACATTTTTTCGTTTTCTCGGATTCATACATGATACAGAGAGCACGTGGTTGCAAATTTGTTATTTAATACACAACATAAATATAATTGAATAAATTTATAATCTGTTAAATTATATTTATTATGAAATTACTATAACACTTTAAGAGATTATAAAGACATTATACTAACCGCGTAGTATAAAAAGTAGGGCAATAATCGTGATAAGAAAAGTTGCTGGCTCTAATTTACTATAAAATAAATAAATTGAATATTTAATAGCCTAATAGCTACGATGACACAATGTGTATGTGTATATGTATGTGTCTTCTGGCTGCTACAGTTGATATTACAGTTGTATATTGTATTTAACATTTAATAAATTGGAATAAATTGAAATTGTAAACATTCGAAACACAATTTCATGTAATTTTACTTTAATTGGTTCAAAACGATCATTCTATCTCTCTCTCTCTTATTCTGTATCTCTCTCAATACTACTGATAATAATTTTATTTCAAGTTCAATATGTCAAAATCAAAAAGTTATCATTTTAAAAACCAAAATATTTTAGCCAATTCCAGTTGTATTCCAATATATTGAATTGATAAGATGAAGAAATTTTCATTAATTTTATTATTTGTAAATTTGTCATTACAAATTACAATAATATTTTTGTCATTTATTTCATGTGAAGCAACAAAAATTGAAAAAAATGGTGAAATTATAAATTCTAATTTACAAATTTTAGGAAGAATATTAAAGAGTAATAATGGTCACGATATTTACTCATTTCGTGGTATACCATATGCTAAACCACCAGTTGGTAGAAAACGTTTTAAAGATCCTGAACCATATGGAAAATGGAATAATTTATTGGATGCAAGAAGAGATGGTCATATTTGTCCACAACCAATAAAAAATTTAAATGAAATTAAAGATTTAACAATATCAGAAGATTGTTTAACATTAAATGTTTACACTAAATCAATGGATGGTAATTCATCTGTATTAGTTTTTATACATGGTGGCGGATATAAATATGGCAGTGGAAATAGTTTTAGTTATAAACCAAAATATTTACTCGATAATGATATCGTTTTAGTTACATTTAATTATAGATTAGGACCATTAGGATTTATAAGTAGCGGAAGTAAACATGCTACCGGAAATTATGGTTTTAAAGATCAAGTTTTAGTATTGAAATGGATTCAAAATAATATTCATTATTTTGGTGGTAATCCGAATTCAGTAACATTAATTGGACATAGTGCTGGTGCAATGTCTGCAACATTACATTTAGTATCGCCTATGTCAAAAAATCTATTTCATAGAATTGTTGCATTAAGTGGATCAACAACATCACAATGGCCTACTAATAATGTTAATTTAACAAAAATTCTTGCTAAATCAGTTGAATGTCCAATTGATCATAATGATGAAATGATTAAATGTTTACGCAAAAAACCATGGGAAAAATTAATAGAAATTGGTGCAAAATGGGATGGAAATTGTTTTCCAGATTTAGAATGGAATTACGAAATTGAAAAAAATTTTGGTCAAGAAAAATTTATGATTAATCATCCTGTAATTTTATTTAAAATAGGTGAATTTCATAAAGTACCAATTATAATTGGTATAACAAAAGATGAATATAAAGATCAAGGTTATATTTTATCAAATAATACAGAATTATTAAATGATATTAGTGAAAATTTTAATAATATAGCTCCAAAATTATTTGGATATGGTAACTCTAATCAATCAGATTATATAAGTAATCGATTTAAACAAAGTTATTTTAATAATGAAAAAATTAATATTGAAAGTAAAACAAAATTAGGTGATTTGTTTAGTGATGCTGTAATTAATTTCAGTGTACATAGATTAGTTCATTTGGCAAGTCAATATATTAATATTTATTATTATAGATTTGATTATAAAGGAAATTATTCATGTGCCACGAAAGATAATAATGGTAAACCATATTTTGTACACCATGATGACACACTCATCTATCTATTTAATTTTAATGATTGTGCTCCGGTATTTCAAAATAGAAATGATTCAGATTATAATATGATGAAAAAACTTAATAAATATTTAATAAATTTTGCTAGATTTGGTAATCCTAATATGAAAAAGAATAATAAAAGAGAAATTATATGTGAAACATATTGGACTCCAACAACAAAACGAAATATTAAAACATTTTATATAAATGAAGCATGTGAAACGAGTGATCCACCAAATGAAGATCGACTTGTAGTTTGGGATGAATTATTTCCTATTAATGAATAAGTAATATTAAAATATTCAATAAAATGTTTTGTATATAGTTAAGAGATTAATAATAAATTTTGTATTTAATAAGAAAATTATTACAATTTTTTTTAAGTTCCACACAATTATGTAGAATTCAGGAATATAGTTATTGAACGGAAGCATTTTAAATGATTTTCGAATTAAAATAAAATTGATAGCTAAAAATTTTTATTTGTGAAGATTGAAAGGTCATTTGTAATACCTTTATCGTCTAAAAGTGCGGCAAATTGATAATTAATAGACTAAAAATGGTAATTAGTAAGACTTGCGATTTTTAAATTCTATTGTATTATTAATGAAGTTTTAAATTGCTATAAATATAATAATAAGGGTAAAAACAACACAAATGTAGAAACACTAATAGTGATAATAAATAAAACGAAAAAATTGCCTAAATTTAGGAGTAAACAAGATAGAAATACATAATTTTTAAGCAATATAATACGAGTATCAAAAAAAATTATGTTTTTCAACAAGGATTAAACTAAGAGCTTTTAATTAAATTGTAATTTTGAATTAGCTTGACAGTAATATTGAACTGTAATTCAGCAATACAATCATATTTTCTTGTTCATACATGTGTGTGTCCCATAAAATTCATTATTTTTATAGTATACAAAAATTCTTCAAAATTTTTTTTTACATGAAGTTTTTGTAATGTTAATAACTTTTTGTGTTCGACCACTTGTTCAATCTTAACATTAAATTAATTAAGCAACTACAGTACAAATGTGTTAACTTCTATTTATTAATTTCACTGTTATTGAGTCTAAAGTGAGTTTTAATGTGATTTTACTAAATTTCTATATCAAGTTTTACCTGAGATATTTTGATTTTACTATTGTTTGTACTGTTTGTATGACAGTGTAAAAATTTAGTACAATTTGCTTAAGTCATACTTAAAATACAATTGTGATGATTTTTTCTGCCACTCACACTCAATATTATTGAATTAGTAAGCTATTTATCCTTTAAAGAAGGTAATAAAATTCCATAAATTCAAAAAAAAAATATTAAACTAACTTGAAAATTCTCATTTGTTTATAAGAATTATAAGAATTGCTTTACAATTGTAATGAATTTTCTCACATTTCTTAACTAAAAATAAATTGTAATACATTTGAAATCAGACTATATTACATAATAGAAAGGAAAATAAATTATATAAATAATTTTATACAAAAATATCAACCAAAAAAAGATAACAAAAATAAATAAATAGTTTATATGGAAAATACAAATAAGTAAATTCGTAGGTATGTAAGTCGTTTTTCTTCCTTACCAAAGATTACCAATCAGAATAAAGGTAATAAAGAAAAAATAATAATAATATAAATAAATAGATGTGAAATAATTTAAAAAAATAAAAGGTAACATTTTTACCACACATATATACAAAATAATTTGTTGTTATTGTTTTTGTTTACCATTCTTATTTTCCTTTTCATTAAATTATAATATTGTTATACATGTATACATATGTACATAAAATATCAAGTGATGAAAATCTCCTATATGTACCGATAGAGTAAGCAACCTACATTTTATGGTACACTTATACCCATATACCATCATATCACGTATATAGATTTTTATATTTGTATAACATGACCAATTTAAATTACGTGTTAAAGGTAAAAGGATTGAATGAATGAATCCTAAAATCAATATTGTATAACTATTAAAGTCAATTATTTATTGAATAAATATAAATAAAAGGAAAAATAAAAAAAAAAATGGGGGGAAAACAAAACAAATATTATCATTAATATATGACAATGGCACTGTATATACCACATTCGTATACTTCTTGCGTTGCGTAGGAAATAATTTTGAGAAAAAAAAAAGAGAAGAAAACTTATCTGTTCTATTTTTATAAAAATGTGCAATTAAATTACGTTGTTTATCTCCTTATGAGTTCGAGTGCATGACTGAATCATAGAATGGATGATTCTAATGATTCATAGGCGAATATTTATTACAATTTATTTTATACTTAATTAGTATCTAATTTTTTAATATATTGGACATCCAATAATGTATGTATGTCTAACATTTAAAATTTCTCCCTAATCCTTTTTGTATAAAACAACTAATTGTATTTAAAAATTCGTTCGTTCCATTATAAAAATTTCAAAAAAATTGTTTATAATAATCGTATAATATATTAGTACTAGAATTGTATACGAGTAATAAATGGTAGTACTGTATAATAGATATATAACAGTTATAATGTTAAAGAAAGATCCCACAAAAAATAGAGATTCAGGAAATATTTTTTTATTATTTCATATTTAATCAAACTTGTTATCTTGAAATTGTATATTTTTTTCATCATAACGTCTTCTTTTTACATTCCAATAAAGTTAGACCTAAAATGTTTAAAAGAACGTAGTATTATTAAATTGTTAATAATACTTTGAAAAAAATTTAAAATTATTTAACAAAATGGTATAAAATATTAGATAGTTCAAGGCAACAATAGCAACAAATTATCTGTTTTGCTTAACGCCCGTACATAACCTAATAAAATACCTTAACGATTTCAATTTTAATTCATCTTAATTAAATAAAATTAAATTTAAGGATTAAAATGGTCATTTTTGTTTAATAATGAAGGCACGTTTGTAAAAAAATTTAAAATTAAAGGTGTGCTATACAATACAGTGGGTTTGATATTACAATTGTTGCCTTTTTAAATTTTTTTTTTTTTGAATATTTTTGTTCAAAAATGTGACGCAGTTTTAAAACTTACTGCGTATTTAATATTGTTCTTTTATCAATTAATTTTCAACAAGTAAGGAAATATAAAAATGTATACCCACATACATACACATATAAACGTTGGAATTAAATGTCTGTATACCAACAGACACGTTCAGGAATTTCGATGGAGTTTGGGTAAGGTATACACAAAATTTATTGCTTCATCCTTTTTCACAGTTTATAAATTTTCTTTAAGGTGCTATTTTTATTAAACTAAGGTTAATTAAAATGTTTAATAAAAATTTTGGTTTAATCCTTAAATTATCCTTATTTAAAATTAAATAGATGGTCCTTAAACAATTTGAATTTTTTATATTAATTATTTAAAATGATTTTATTGCGTTTTGTTACGAATTAACGTTTTAAAAAGAAATTTAATATTATATATTTGTATATAATGTGTTCTAAAAATTTTCCATAGAATAATTGGACAATTACTAAAATGCAGATCTAGTGTCAATTTGATTTATTCAAAAACACAATTTGCTGAATAAGGGTATTTTAACTTTAAGAACTACATTTTTAATTTAAATAAATAACCTACATCAAATTGACTACACATTTTTAGAAATACCTTAATTCTGAAGTAACTTTTAAATTTTAATTTCAATTTTTTTTCTTTAAATCAAATTTTGTTCCAATAATTTAATTAAGAGAATAAATAGGTATTTCTTGTAGAAAATTTTTTGTAATTCAGTTTTAACTTAGCTCTTAATATAAAGAGCACGTTCGATCCAATCCAAAGTAAAAAATCTGCAAAAATAGTATTTTCGAAAATGACAATTATGCTTAAAGTTCTAAAGGAGTTTTTAAGTTTCTTTTTATAACTACTGCAAAAATGTTATAAATTAAAAGAATAACATAATCAAAAATGTTTGAAGAACAGCTAGAGTAAAATATTCCAAAAGTAAAATATTCAATGTTTCTGCAGTTTTGTAAGTCCATATGTGAAAAGATTTTTAAAATTTAATTTAGAATTTTTAGTGCACTGCTTTTAGTTCTACATTAAAACTTAAATTTTTAAGTCACAGAATTAATTAGCATTTAAAGTCACTTTATTACAGCGAATAATTTTGATGACGAATGATCTTTATTTTCAATATGTGCATTTTTTAACTTGCTAAAAGTCAGAATTATTATGAAGAGGATTAATGAAAATCCTCCACGTCTGAATTAACAAAAGTCCCTAACTTGTTATTAAAATAAAACACATTTTATTTTTTAATTTACACAAATATTTTATTTTAATGTTTTTTTTGTTTTATATTTATTCATTTTTTTCATTTGTTTTGTTTTTTTTTTCTGTTTTCAATTAATATTTTTATTTTATTATTGATTTTTAATTTTATTTTTTTAATATTTAATATGAACTGTTATCATATAATTTATTTTTATGTATAGGTCATCCATCATTAATGTCTCATAATATTTTTTTGTTTAATTATTAAATTTATAATTATATTATATAAAAAATTAATAGAAATTTTTAATTGAAAATCAATTGATTTTTTTTTTCTTTATTTTATAAATTAAATGTTTTATAATATTTTTTTTTTATTTAATATGTAAATCCTTAAAAACTAACAAAACAAAAAATAAAAAAAAAAGGAAGAAAATAGTAAGAAAATTTTTTGTTTTTTTTTTTTTCCATTTTTTATATAAAAAAAAAATAATTGATTATTATTAGTGTATATATATAAATATATAATATAAAATGTCTCACATTAACATATAATAATTGTAGAGGTAATATATTTTAATAATATTCTAATTATATATAAATAATTCACAATATTAAAAGTATATGTATTATATATAATGTAAAAATGTAGGTATGTGACTTAAAATACAAAGGAATTAAAAATAAAAAATAGTTTTTTTTTTTTTTTAATTATTCAATGAGAATGTTTTTTTAACTATTTTATATAGAGCTAGTATAATAATAATTGAAATTTAAATTTAATTTTTTATGTTTTAATTTCTTTTAATAATTTTGTTTTGTTTTTATAAATCTTAAAATATATTGTAATATTTGATATTAATATAAAAAAATTTTTTATTAAATTATTTATTAGTTTACATTATGTAATATGGCATGCAAATATTATTATTCTGTGTTTTAATATATATTTTTAAATATAAATATATGCATAGCTAAGTACATTGAATGTTAATTAAAAAAGCTCAAATTTTAATAATTATTATTATAATACAATTACTTATTTAATAATATTTGTTTTTATAATTCTAAGAATATATTTTATGCCCTTCTATAATATAATAGTTTAGAATAATTGAAAAAAATTTATATTAAAAAATAAATTGAATTAAAAGTAATTTTGGTACGAAGGGATGGATATAAACATAATATTTAACAAAAAAAAGGATAAAAATTTATATAAAATTGTATTTAAATAATCTTTCACAATTTAATTTTCATTAATTCACAATTATTAATTTATTTAAATTATTTAATATAATATTTCAATTAGTAAGTATATATAAAAATTTTAATATTTCATTTAAATAAAAATGGATAAATGTGACACCCTCATAATATATATTTAAATATAAATGAATTATTTTAATTATTTATTAAATTTTTAATATTTCATTTATTTTTAATTTAATTATTGATTATAATGTAGTATTTTTAAGCAAATTTTTTATAATATAATACATGCCATTACAATAATGTAAAGCTAGCACTAAAATAATAATAATATTTATTTAGGTATAATGTTTCTTTATTTTTTTATTTTTAATGGAATTTTTTTACTTTTGGAAAAAATTTATTTTCCATTTTATAAAATATTGATAATAAATTATTTTATATTATTTTTAATTGTTAGTCTACAATGTGGTGTTTCTTATAGAAATTTGATTTTATTTAAAATATTTGATTTTTAATCGAAAGTCTTATCGTTTCAAATAAAATGTTATACTTGATAATTGGTACTAAAATTTGGGATTATTTTGCATTGCAGTATCATTTACAAAATGTTTTGAAATATGTTTCCGAGTACATTATAACGAAATTTAAAATAATTCAATTAAAAAATTTTAATATTTTTCATGTGATATTTAATATTGAGAAATTTTCAATTTTATCTAATTTAGTTCAATTTTAATTATTTGCTGTATAATCATGTAGAATAAATTACAAATTATAAGTAATACGAGAAAGTATTTAAACACTCTTAAATAATTGAAACAATGAAGTTTTTATCAAGATATTTTAATTAATAAAATACATAAATCTAATATGTTCCTATAATTTCTGATAATTATATCAGATATTAATTTAATTTTAAAACTTTTTTCAAGATTCATAATTAATTTTTACGAATATTTTTATTTATTACAGATAAGACTTTTATGATCATTGTAAACTTTACAATTATATAATATATAAAAATTGGCAGTAATTTTGCTGCAAATATGTTTACATTCAAATTATTATAAAATTAGTAAAACTTATAATTTTCTTTTCCAATTAATTGGGTGTTTTTTTATTTATTATATTATGCCGATTATTATTTTATTATGCTTATATTTTGGTTCAATATTTTCTTTTAATGCTTTTTTTGTATAAAATGCTCTAATTTATAATTATAAAAATCTAAAGAGTGCTGGTTTTTCTTTCTAATTTCAGATCTAATTTAATGCATTTTAATATTTTAATTTTTTTTATAAAAGCAATAACACTATTTATTTTTATTAGATTTCAATAATTATTTTATTTGTATTACTTTTTATCTTTTAAGTTCTGAGTTTTTTTATATTTGTATAAATCTATAAAAAACATATTTTTTTGAATTGTGTTTTTAAAATTGAAAATAACTCAGAAATAACTTCTTTTTTCGTAATTTTTATAAAATATATTTTTTTATTATATAAATATTCATGATAATTTAGCGTACAATTAAATATTCTTATTTATTTTGTATTTTTAAAATTTGTTGGTAATATTTTTTTGTTTTCATTTATAAAAAATTTTGTTTTCATTTTAGATCTTAAAAAATAATTTGGCTTTTATTTTTTTAATTGTTCATTATTAGAAAATTTCGTCATTTTGCTTTTGTTACAAAATTATATAAAAAAATTTTTTTTGAATTATAATAATTTTTTTTTCTTTTTAAAAAAATTTTTATTTTTTTTGACGGATTTATTATCTTTTATATAAAAAATTTTTCACAACTTTAAGTGATTCTTTCGTTTTCAATTAGTTATCAATATTAATTGAAACTTGTCTAAAATAATAATTTACTTGATTAATCGGATTGTGTATTTCGTAATGTACAAATTATGATAGAAAAATTTAGTTTCTTTTTTGAGTATAGAAACGGCGAAAAGAATGTAAACTACGTTCATGGTTATTGAACTAATACCAAAAAATATAGGCATCATTTATATAGTTTAATGCCGAAAATTGTCGATGTTTTGTTGAATAATATTATTTAAATTTCTTCTTTCAACGATTAAATTAGTTTTTCATTCTTTTTTATTAATTGGAATAAATCTAGTCTTTAAAAATAATTTAAAATATACATTCAAAATTGTTATTATTGCTTGCTTTAAAAGCATTATTACTATACAATTTTTAAATTGAAACAAAATTTTATTTTGAAAAATTTACCAAAAATTTCATAGTAAATTTTTAAAATATATTTTTTGTTAAAATACTTTCTTTTTTTGAAATAGCTAACATATAATTAAAAATACATATTATTATAATTTCATACTAAAATAAAATTACTAACTTATTGTTAGCATACAAAATAAATTAATTTAATTATTTTTATAATATTATTAAAATTTTGTAGAAATATACATAATATGTTTACACTTTTTTTTATATTATCCCTGGTTCCAATATTGTAAAAACTATTAATTTCCATATATTTCCAATTTATGCATAACTTTATACGAAGCAACCATATTCCATATCGTTTAAAAATCGTTTTGAATGCGCAGGAAAAAGCAGAGAGCGCTTCAAAAAAAAATTTGATACTATTTAAAAACTTTTAGAATTTAGTTTTATAAGTGAGTAGCGCATTTGAAAAACTACTTATTTTTGATTTTATTTTCTGCATTAGTAGTAATTTAGGTTAAAATCAATGTCAAAATATTCGACATTAACAATTTAAATTTCAAATTTGTTCTATAATCTAAACACGATATTTTACAAATTTTTTACATCGAAGTATTTAAGTAAAACAAAAATGCCGTTTTAAACCGGTTTAAAAACTTATTTTATTACAATATGGAAGCCAGGATATTATTCGAATTCCGATTTGACAATGTAAATTTTATTTTGATTAACAAGTGAATAAAATATTGAAGATTTATTTAAGGAATCGTTTCTTATTTCTTATCTAATTATTAAATTTTATAAAAAATTTCCAAAAACACCAATTAAAAAAAATTATCAAAAGATAAAAAAAACTAAATGTAAAGAATTTTTATAAATTTCTTAATTATATTTTTAATTTTGCAATTTTAATATTAATTATGCTTAGATTTCCTTACATTTTCTTTATAAAAATTTTATGTATAAAAAGGAGGTATTTTTATTTTTTGTTTCGTTTCTTTTTTATTTAATAATATAAATTATGCATTTATGTTTATTTATCAGCTTATAATAATAGTATAGTAAATTATTTGATTATATTTTTTTTTGTATATAATAAGGATTATTTATTATTATGTATATTTTATTTTTTCCTTTTTCTTTATATATTAATAATATATTAATTTCTTTTATAAGAAGGATATAAGTTTTGTTTCTTTTTAATTCTGATGTTTTGTTGGTCTATTTTCTGAAATTCCATTTTAATATATTCTTTATAAAAATTATATAAAAGTATCATAGTTTTATTTTTTTGTTTTAATAATTGTTTTTATTTCGCTATCGTTATTTTTATAATTGCATAAAATTTATAATTTTTTAATATTTATAAATTAAATATTTTTATTACAATACAATCATTTTTGAAGATTTAGTTATGATTATTTAAAAAAAAAAAATACTTTAAATTTATATTTTCAATGTTTATCATTTCGATTTGTTTATGATTAATTATAGTAAAATATAATTTTAGGTTGTTTCTTAATTAATATAAGAATATTTTATGTATATTTACTTTTAATAATAATAGAGAAATATTTTTAATAATATGATTAAATTTTTGTTTGTTAATTTAAAATTGAATGTGTTATTTTCTTTATTCTGTTTCTTATTTTAAATTTTTCAATTATTTAAAATTCCCATTGTGTAGCAGTTTCTGGATCATCACCAACTAATTTAAATAGACCATTTTTAGTTGCTCCCAAATATTTACCATTACAAGATCTAAAATAATATATAAAAAGGAATTAATTAACATGAAAATATTAATTTATTTAATGATTATTATTTACCTAATGCAAATTCTAGTAGGTTCTCTTAATTCTAAATAAAAACCATCAACTGGTGTTTCAGAATCAACAGCAATAGAATCACCTTCAACTCTCCAATATTTTCCACTATGTGCTTTCAAATGTATAATACCTTTTTGAGCACGTTCAACTAAAATTGTTTCATACATTGCTTTATTACATTCCAATTTGGTGCTACCAGGTGCTTTATAACCAACAAAACCTTGTTCACATTTTAATACCAATATCGGTCTAAAAAATTTATATGCATAATTTAAAATTTTATTAAATATTTATATTTTTAATTTTTTTTATTCACCTATTTATTAAATAGAAATAAAATTTTGTTATATCTTCAATAGTATCTGATGTTGCAAATAAATGACCAGAACGTTTTGTTGCCAAATATTTTCCATTATTAGCTCTAAATGATAAGGAACCATCTCCATGCCATATTAATTCAAATAATGCATCAGCACATCGTCTATTACCAGTTGCTTGTATACCACCACCAGTTGATAAACACCAATAACGATCTTGAGTTGTTCTTAATGCCCATCGATGTGCAGACCAATCAAATTCCAATTGAAATGTTTCATTTTCACCAATTTCATCTTGATTTGCTGTAACATCAACACCTTGTTTAACAGAAACATAACGTGAATTTAAACCAGCTATAAATGATGCCTGCGGTAAAGAATCTTCAAATGAAAATAATTCATCACGTGTTACAGTTGATGATCTTGATTTAAGTACAGCCTTTGAACCAATTGGTGATAGATATTGACCTTCACTGTTAATTCAAAGTTTTGATTTTTAAATTTGTTTTTAATATTATATTATTATTTGAAAATATTATATAACTATGTGTTAATTTACCCATCTCGTAATGCTAAATGTCCACCATGATATTCAGCGCTGAATAGACATTCGTCAGTGCAAAGAACTTGCAATTTACCATTAGCATTTAAGTACCTATGTAATTAAACGAGAGCTTATATTAATATTCAGTGAATCATGTTTGATTTTGAATGTTAATGGTCTGCATATTTTGTGTTATATTAAGCAACATTTTTTATACAATTAAATATTTATAATTATGATAGCATTACAGGAACGCCCAAAAATTAGAACGATATTGTTACAATAATTAATTTATTATAGTAAATTTCACATTTCAGTTACGATTTCATCTTTATATTATTTTTTACCATATATATTCATGCACTTACTTATTATTGCATGTATGTAATGCATATCTTCCACCTTCATCAGCACGGAATTCAAGTGTGAATAAAGTATCTTCACCCCATGGAACATTAGCATCAACATGAATTTCATCTTGTGATTCTGATAGATGCGCAAATCTTTTACGTCCAACAGACCGTAGATTAACCTAAAATTATATAATGAAAACAGAACAGTACAAATTAAACCGTTAAAGAAAGTTTCGAATTATAATATAGAATAAATTTTAGTTGAACGGTATAAGAAATTAAAATGAGTAGTTTTTTTTTCGAATTTATTATTTTTAAAATTATATTCAAATCGAATAATTAATTACCTGTGGTCTTGCAGCTAAATGTACTGTCCAAAATTCACCTTTTGTTGGAGTTTTTGCAGTACACACTAATTTATCGGGTGTTCCACCTAAGAAATAACCACGAGATTCATTTTTTAATGCCCATCTACCGGAACCATCTTCTGCAATACTTATTTGAAAACGGCTACCAGTATCACGTTCCTCTGATTCACATAATACATTTCCAAATTGATCAACGGATAAATATCTATTTAAATGTGATCTTAAATAAATAACACCTGTAAAATAAAATTAAAATTTTGTTAATTTAATGCTTTTGTTATGAATTCTGAGGTAATTATTAACTATTTACTTAATATGAATTGAGGTAATTATTAAATAACTAACTGAGGTAATTTAAATGAAGGTGCAAAGATTCTAAAAATAAATCAAATGCCATTATAAATCCATAATTACATACATGTTGCATATCATACAAAATGTTGCATAACGTTATATACGACTTATTCATAACATGTTCGGTATTTAATTGTTGTAAGTCAATAAGGCAACCTTTGTTGATACATACAAGTTATAAACCACTAATTCGTTAAAGTGATTTATCGTGAACAAGAAATTGTTGATTGATTAATTGTAATTTTAATTTTTCATCTTCCAATCCATATATGAAATATTTGTTCCTGTTCTTAAACATAATTAATCAAGTGTAAAAACATTAAAATCTAGTCTGACGTTTTGATTTTTCTTTTTATCATGAAAACATACAAAATATGAAAAATATGATGGATTTTACTAGAAGGCATTTAAAATTTTTGAAGTCTTATGTGAGTATATGTATGTATATAAGTGTTTTTGCTGTGTACATACGGTTTTTACTACTGTTATACTATAAATGCAATTTTAATGCCGTAAGTACTTTTTAAATAGCTTATATTTAAAAAAAAATTAATTAAGTTTTCTTTCAATTTTGTGCAATTATAAAAAAATTTCCGAAATTTTGAGACTAAACTACTTTTCACTTCTAGATTTCCCCAACAACTTAATAACTATGCACGAACTCCACAACGCATATTTACATAAGATTAGTAGATTAAATACATAGCGGCCTAGATTCTGCCATAGAGATAGCTCTGACACAATATTTAGATTTTGAGAATTCTAATTTAATTAGAATGTAAAGGTGAAACAGTTTCAAGGCGTTCAAGTTCGTCCCAATAAATAACAAATATAAAAATTGTATCCCATAAAATTATTTAAGGAATAAAATATTTTTAATTAGATTTGAAATCCAAACTAAATTTCAAGTTAAAATTGCGTTATCTTTGATCATATTAAAATTTGAATTCTGGAGTAAAATAAAATAGATTGATTTGGGTATTTTTTTGCAAATTAAAGGCAAGAAAGCGGAAAAAATTCAAAATATTTTAAAATTTTTTGTTATCTAATTAAAATTCTAGTGAACATTTTATCTTAAATAAATAAAATACAGAAATTTTAATCAAATGTCAAGGATTATTTATTTAAGAGGATTTAAGATTAATGCAATTTTATATGCCCAGAAATCTTCTGGGACTGATCAGAAATAATTTATATATTCAGTTTTTTGCACACATTAATATTTTAATTAAATATTTTAACATGATCAGAACATAAAATTAGAACTAAAAAAATTGCCATTAAACCACAAAATCATATGAGCATTAAGTGAATTTTCTTTCATTCAATTTGAAGAGATAAAATTAAAATCAAATAATTGTGCGCTCTATTTAAAAAAAAAATTTTCTTATTTTTAGTTTTTTGTATTTATTTTGTTATTTTTTAATTATACATAAAAAATACTTTTATATTATTTGATTTTTTTTTTGTTTTGTTTGAAACTGGATTATAAATTACAGTTTAGAGAGAAAAACACAAAATAGCATTGAGCCAGAAAGAATAAATATTATAATGGAAAAAAATAAAGAGAGAAATTAAACGGCAAAAACCGGCCATCATGCAATTTTTCACAGGTGCATTAATGTGCACAATTTTCATATACAAGTGTTTGTGTGTGTTTATAAAGCACATTTTAATGATTAATTCACCGTTTTATCATTTGAAATTTAAGTTAATTATTTTAAGGTTTTATATAATTAATGACGTTAATCTGAAATTTCTTATAATAATAGCTTTTAATTTTAATAACAGATGGGTTCGTAATATTTGCATTTAAAAATTTTACTTATATTAATTTGAATTTATTTGATAATTAATGTTATTTTAATAGAACCATTTACTGTTAATACTGTTAACAAAGATTGATTTCATATGTACACATAACATATAATATTCTAAATTACATGTTATACAAAATTTTGGAAAAATTAAGAGAAGCAAAAGCTACATCTTCTCCATGAATTTTTGCATGTACGAGTATATAAGTATATATTATATGTATAAATATTTCTTTAATTAATTTAAATGGTTTGGATCTTTAATAATTACTCTTTAGGTTAATGTTGTTGTTATATGAGTTTTAATTCTTATTCAGGATGCGACACTTGTGTCGGTTTTTAAAAATTAAATATTATCTACGTGTTTCAACTAAATTATAAGTATAATAATTACATCTAATGATTATAATAATAATTATAAATACAATTATACGTTTATAACCAAATATTCCATTATATTGTAATCAAACATGTTTTAGAACTGTTAGAATTGTATAAATGTGTACATGTCTTTATGACTAATAAATGTTCAAATTAACAACATAATCTATTTTACGCAATATATTATAAATAATAATTCATTATTATTTTAGTCAATTAGAAATATCCTATTTTTACCTTATTTGTATATAATTATTAATCAACAATAAAATGAACTTGGCATTCATACAAAAAGTATGAGTGTAAGTATATCATACGATACGGTATCAAGGAATCTTTTCAGTTGCAATCAAAATCTATCTAATATGTTTGAAATCAAATTTGACGTGAAGATAAGCACGTTTTAGGAATTATTATTTGAAATTAAATTTAAAATTTCCTATAATTTAAATAAAAAAAAAAGACTTCAATCACCCTTCACTCAGCCGGTGTAATTTTTAATTCATTCCTTTTTTATTAATATATGTTAAGTTTACACATCTTACATTTGCTATACGTATAAAAACTGATACAGATGTCAATTATTGTAAATTAATAAAAATATTATACACAACTGCAAAAATATGTATGACGAATAAAGAAATAAATTTGTCTCGGATAATAAAAAACAATAACCATGTTTAAAAGATATTCTGTCAATTAAAATATTTGACAGGTTGTTGACGATTGAAACATCCGTAAAGACATAAAATAATAAGAGCGAAACAACATTAAGTATATAATAAAATACAGAGAGGTGAGAAAATAAATTTTTCTCTGTTCTAATACCCTGCACCTTCGTAAAGGGTACATTTGTTTTGGTATGGAGTTTGTACTCAAAGAAGCCGTCTGCGGTATACATGCATGTATATATTAATATTCTTCTTTGAGAGCGGGCCCTAATGTAATGGGACAAATTCTGACAACGGATCCAAGTAGTTGTCATTAAACGCAAAGAGATTATTTTAAATAACTCAAAAACTAATAAATATATTAATTAATTTGTAAACGTGTGTACATTTTAGATTTACAAATGGCACAAATCGTTTAAGTTATATAGTCAACTATAGATCAATTATATCGATGAAAACTCTATGGAATGGTTTGACTGCACATACAACTAGGAAACCTAGTTCTAAATCTTTCAAAAACAAGTTTTTATGCTCAGATTGTCAAAGTGCAGGGTATAATTTAGACGAACCGAAATGTTTCTGCTAAAAAACTGTGAGTTACATATTCATACGTATATACATATGTACATAAGTATATCAACAATATGAAATGGAATCGTAATCAAAAATTTAATAAAGGAAATAATTCAAGTGTTCGTTTTGATTGTTTGATTTTATATTTTTATAGTTTTAAAATCAGAGTCAAATTGATATTTGCGAAGCGATACGATTTGAATTACATGACATTTTTGTTTATCAAAGGTATCAATTCAAAGTGTTCAATCACACACATCTTTATTCTCATTATTCTCATATATATCTTTATCTACATTATAGGAGTCTATGGTTCAATACACATTAAATTTACTCACATCTCAAGCAACAACACTGTCATACCAAAGTTTGATATCGAACATGTGCTGCTTTGAAATATCTAGAATTTTAATTTCGGATTTTTTTTGCTTTTCCAGTTTAATTACTTTCTATTATGACCTATAAAAAGTTCAAAGGGCTTGAGAGCACATTATACTTATATTTTATGTCTGCCACAATATTGATTTAATCATAAAACATCAATATTACCCTATAACAGTACTAATTTAAATAAAATATTGTTTTTAATACATTTTCTATTCTAATACTCTAAATTCATAAGATCAATG
Source organism: Condylostylus longicornis (assembly GCF_029603195.1). Classification (NCBI taxonomy): domain Eukaryota; kingdom Metazoa; phylum Arthropoda; class Insecta; order Diptera; family Dolichopodidae; genus Condylostylus; species Condylostylus longicornis. The sequence goes on from NW_026577982.1 coordinate 8,928,254, forward strand.
AATTTTCAATAATCTTAGTAGTTCTTTTTGAAAATGGGTAAGCGCAAATGCATATATAAATTCCTATTTATTACCATAGGGGAACTGTAGCAAATACAATTCCTGTATGCATGTATTATTGTTCTATACAATCTTTATTAAAATAGTTGTAAAATGTAAATCAGAACTTATCAAACAATTTTTTCATGTAACCAGTAAGAAACTAGTTTTATTACCATAATATTTGGTTTTTTTTTTTGTTGCTACAGAATAATCTACATATTTTGTTTTATTTTTGTTTAAATATTGGTAAATGGTATATAGATGTTCTTAAATTGAAGGATTATGTAAATATTTTATAGTTGAATCTCATGATTCTAATTTGAATATTGGGGAAAAATAAGAGAAATAAAGATTTGTCATTGTCATGGCATTTTGTTTTTTTTCTTTCTTATCTTTGTTCTTTAAGCATTGTTCAATAAAATAAATTTCAGCTAGAATTTATGTAGGAAAATATTATCAAAAATAACAAGAAATTGAAATAACGTTTAGGGCAGCAACATTCAAAATAAAGTTTAAAATCTGAATTGTAAACTATTGTTTCGACTCGGGGGAACTCAAAACCACCAACATGTGTGTATACATGTACATCTTTACTCAATTTTACAAATATTGAATGAGTTTCATTCTCAATATGTACGGTGTCAGTCTACGTAATATATGACAGTAAGCTACCATTTTACTGTGCAAAATTTCGGTTTAAAAACCAAAAACTTCATTCATGACATTGATTGCTTTAAAATTAATAGAATATGTTATTGCTTTCCTAAAACATTTCAAAAAATTACTATGTAGAGCTTGCTGAAATTACTATACTGAAGTATAACAGTATAACAGAAAAATTTAACCGGATTACAAATCAATTAATATATATGTAAATTGTAGTATATTACAAATCATGTAACATATCATGTAATGCGAATATATTAAGTAAATCAACGTTATACAATTTAAAACAAACTCAAAATTGAAGTCATTCAGGTAACACTTACCGCACTATTTATAACTTAAAAATTTAATTTTTATAACAATAATTTAAAACAATATGGGCTTGGAAAAGAATATTATTAATTAATTAATAAAAGTTAAATATTGTTTTTTTTTTATAAAATATTTCTTTAATTTACAAGCATATCTAAACAAATATTCATCAACATTTTTATTTAATAAAGTGTTTACCGTGTGTTATATACGTATATTGGTTACTAATTACGGTATATGTGCAATAGTAAATGTTAAACACAAGTATACTATCAAGTATAGATATAGGATACTATTTTTTTCTTTATAGATGTACACATGAATGTTTATGGTATTAAATAAAAAATTAAATAGTTTAAAAGGCGTTAAAATTAACAGTTTTCTACAAATTTTATATGCACCATATCTCTAAATATTTTCTATAAATTTATATAAGACGTATGTATGTTTACAAATATACACATGTCTTAGGTTTATGTGGTATACGATAATAGTAGCATATATTATCATTAATTATAACACCACAAGGGAAAGACTATTTTGTTTTTAGAAATATTTTGAGAATGATGGTTAAGTTATTAAATTCAATATTATAAAATAAATCAGTTGTAAAAATAATTTCTATTATTCACAACGGGCTGCCTCAATTATTTGATTTTTAGCTCTATAAGTCAGTAATACTTCATTCTTTGTTAATACTGACAAAAATGATTAGAAAATTTTGTTAATACTGAAAAAGGTTTCGGATAGGAGTTTTATAGTTTTATTAGAATTTTATGAAGTTTGTTTATTTTATATAAGAGTTTTAATATTTTCTATTTTTTGATGCACAATTATGTGAAACTAATTTTATATAGAAACATAAATAGAAATTCAATTTTCAATACCAAAATTATAAAAATAACTATTTCTACAAGTAAGGCTATTGCCCAGCATATCAAATGTACGTAACTGACATTAGTCAAAAATTCCGAAATGACATAATATGTGCCATAAATTCGTATACACGTTGCAAACACATTTGGCTATTATTTAATAGTTTCTTTTTTGTATTTCTTTAAAATCAAGCGAATAAATTGAATGACATAATTTGCAAAATCAAGCGAATGATGTGTAATTAACATGATTGTCAAATATTTGACAAAATGGGAAAGGGTCTAATATAAAATCCGTTTTACTCAACATCATTTTACATAATGTAATTTCATGTGCCTCCTAAAATTTGAATATTTAAAATGAAATTTAAAGCTAAATTTATCATTCGTCCTTTTAAAAGTCAAAACAAATTAAATTACTTATATTGTAAATAACAAATTTTAAATATTTAAGATCTCACCTATTAACACACTTGAATTCGTACTGCAAGCAAGATCTATAAAAAAAAAAATAAAAAAATAAAAAAAATAATCAAAATTCAAAATTTAACAAAAAGGACATCTTTTTTTAATGTGCTCTTATTTATCTCTTGTTTCTCCAATATTAATTTTGAATAAATTTTGCTTGCAGTACAAATATGAAGAAAATTTAGATAGTAAAACAAAAAATAGAACTGAAAAAATATAGAAAAAGAAAAATTAATTAAAAATTAGGGAAAATTTCGGATTTGTTAAAAAAATTTCTTTTTTTATTTAGAGAAGTATTGTTTTAGGTGTGCTATAACCAAAAAAAAAAATTATGAAGCATAATACTTTATAATTATTTGTATGTGTATGTACATTTCAAATTTCACCGTAATTATGATGCATGCAATAAATTTAACAGTAATTAGTTAACCATTACAAAAAAAAAAGAAAGAAAGCAAACTGTTTTTCGCTTTTCTTTCTGTTTTTCATTTAATTTTCAAATTATTATAAATTAATTGCAATTAATTTTTTCATTAACAATATTAAAATATAAGATTTAATATCATTTCTCATGCGATATATGTAAAAAATAATATAAGAAAATAATAATTTACTTTCACAAATTAAAATAATTAATAAAAAAAATTAATAAAATATAATTTTATTTTTATTAATTATAATTCTAATATACTTATTATTTATAATTTAAATAATTAGTTAATTATTGAATTTATGTTAAAACAAAATCAGAAAATATGAAAAAATTTAAATCTTAATTAAAATAAAGAAGAAAAGATCAGTTTAAGAATTTTTCGGAACTCCGAATTTTAGAAGATAATTACTTATGCAATTCAAATTAAATTAAGAATTATATATATATGCAATTCAGAATTAAGAATTATACGATTCAATCAAGTTTCAGAAAATTTTTTTTTTCCTAGAAGGAGCATAGGGCTAGTGCATGATTTCTCATGCACTAGTTTCATAGCGTCATAGGGTTTAACTAGGCTATTCACCTGCCGTAGTTTTTATTTATATATTAATTATTTGAGGTTATTAATATTTACTGTTTTATTTTTCTTAGTTTTTTTTTTTAATATCGAATATTAGGAATATTTGAAAATTACTTGTATAATATTTTTTTATTAGTATTGTATATTAAGTTATAATAATATTGAATATAATTTTTATAGTGACCTGACCGGGGTCAATTTGAACCCGAGACCCTTCGGTTAAAGGACCGGTGCCATAACCACTGCACCAATGGTCAGATCAATGGTCCAGGGTAATTATTCGACTGTTAAATATATTATTCTTTAATAAAATTGTAAATAGTCATAAAGCGTTTGTTTTAGATAAATTTTTGAATATTTTAAAGAAAGCCATTTGTTCCTTATATAATATTTTATGTTTATTAAATTTAAATAACAAAATATTTAAAGCTTGTTAAGCTTAATTTAACTCAATTACAGACATATACATATAAGGTAAAAATAAAGAAGGATACTTTGAAAGAATACGGGTTTTAGAATAGATGACGAACATGGACGAAAAAACGAATCAAAATTGAATGAAATTTTTCCGCCTTAAAAGTGAACCAATAAACTATTGATCAGTGACCTACACTTCCCTCTTCAAAGGTGGAAGCTCTACCAACTCAACAATAAAGATATGAAGAAATTATTGACGTTTTTATTTGTCTACGTAATCTAATTTGAAAGTGAAGTGTGTTAAACAATAATTCGTCTAGCAATCGTAAAATGGTTTATCAAATTTAATTAGACCATTTTGAGCATTTAATAAATTTCTTGAATCTCTTCTCTTTGAATTTATTTGAAAAAGAGCCTGAAATGAAGGCCGAATGCCGATGATACAGCGTACAAAATAACATAAACGTCAAAATAAATTTATTTCAAATCAATTCTGTACCTGACTTTCTGTGTCATAAAAAAAACTTATAAAATTCTGATTTTATTACTCATTCATTCTCTAAATCTAAATAAACAAAACCCTTCCATTTCGTTAAATAAATCATTGTATATTTAAATATTTTTATTCAAATTATTATTTCAACATATTTACTTTAAATCTTTTGCTTTCTAAGCTACATAATTAACATAATTATGTGACAAAGTAAATCAAATTTAACTCATTCCCCCAAAATGAAAAAAACTCATAAAACACCAAAAAAAAAATTCCTTTTGCTTTCTTAGTTAAAGTTTTTATATGATAATTTTAATGAAGTTAGAAAGCACATATATACATACATATAATTTTTTTTCTTTTATTATACACAAATATGTAAATACTTGAATGTATAACAAACAAAAAACACATTCAAAAACAATTTATTCAAATTGAAATGAAATCAAACAAAAGGACAAAAATTGTGTCAAAAAGTTGCTTTTATTTAACAAATAAAATAAAAATAAATGTGAAACTTCATTCATTCGTTTAAACAATTTCAATACTCTCTAGTCTATCCATTTCACCCGCACTCTCTTCACATTACAATTTTTATTTGATAACCATGCGGCAATATAGTAACCCGCATAATAAAATTTAGAGAGAAAAAACAAAAAAAAAAAAAATTATGAACTGACGTACGGTGTAATGAAATTTTCTTGTCAAGTTAAATAAATATTAACAGAGTGCCATACCAGAGCCCATCAGGAATAGAGGCAGAGGGAGCAATAAACAAAAAAAGCAAAAAATTAAAGAAACCAAAAAGTAAATCAAAATAAATTAGAAAAATCAAAACGTCAAAAATTTCACTCCATCCTTTCATGTTTTTTTTTTTCTCAGTGTTTTTTTTTTATTATTTTCATTTGAATTTCCAATTGTTTATTCTATTTTATGTAATTTTTTTTTCAGTTATATTTTACTATTGCGTTTGCCGAGGTAAACAAAATAATGATGGCAACATAAGAGAAGAAATGAGAAATGACACATAACAATATTGTTGTAGTAAGTAATAATGAAATAGCAAAGAGGCAACAATTATAGCACTATTAAAATGCTTAAGTGATTTTTATAACGTGAAAACGCTTAACAAAACAACACACAAATGATACTTGAACAATGAGTTTTAATAATAACGCATTATGATAAACATATTTAATTTGTAAGGTATGAGAAATTTTGATTTTATTTCTTAATGTGAATTTATAATTTAGGAATAGTTTATTTACTCTCAGTTTATTAGTACAAGGCTTTAATAATTACGATTTAATCTCAGATTTTGTCGTACGTGTATGTGAACAGTACCTCGTGATTATTACGCGCGATATTAAACAGAATTTGTGTTTGAAAGTTAAAAGAGTTCTGAATTTCCTAAAAAATTCGGATTTTCGGGAATTTGCTCTAAGCACATTTCTAAGTTCTCAATAGAACCATAAAAAGCTACAAGTTCTCCTACAAATTAAAATCATTTAAATGATAATTCTCCAAAATTTGAATTTAATTTGCTCTAACCATTTGCATTTCATGAATAAACAAGTTTTAACGCATAATTAATCAAAATTTGATGTGAAATTCGAACAGAAGATGATTTTGTGGACTCGCAAAATAAAATGGGTACATTTAAATGCTTCAGAATAAAATTCAGAAGAAAATCTTCAATTTTGAATTTATTCTTATACACAGTAACTTCCAAATAATATCTTATGATTTGATTGCTTAAATAAATTTTACTTTTTCACATTTTGATAGCAATAATAACTGTGTACGCATGAAATTTTTAGTAATAAAGATGTTAATGAATTAAAATTATCATTGATGTAAGAAAATCTACTATTTCAAAAATATTTACTGGGATTTCTGATATCACTGACAGTATTATTATATTCGCAATAAAAGTTAATTTTTTTTTCTTTTAATGAAAATAATTTATTTAATTGGAAATTTGAAACTGGTATCCAAGACAATAACAATACAATGTAAAAGAATTAATGCTTAATGGAATAAAATACATAAGTGCAGAGAAAAAAGTGTGCAATTTTCTTTGAGTTTTCTTAGAAAATCAATATTCGTCTTTAACTCATTAAAAATTTTTCTGTAATTTTTATATTGCATTTTTCCCAATGACATTTCATTGTAATCATTTTATTAGAAAAATTTAGTTTAATTTAATAGTAAGGTGTGACGAGAACACTACAATGTTGAGATGGGAATTTCGAAAGGACGCTTAAGTTGTAAGAGCTTTCATTTCTAGAAGATTGTCGGTTTATGTTAAATAAGCAAAACCTTTTCCTTAGACTTGTTGTTCTTTTTTTTTTAATTAAACGGTTAATACTAATTGATCTGATTTTATGTTAACCGAACTTCGAAAAAACAAATTTAAATTTCTCTAAGAATTTTTGAATTAATAGTAAAAGTGGTAAAAACGTCAATTATTATTAATAAAATTTATGTACTCACATTTAACATAAATTTATGTATTCACATGTAACACTATGTGCAAGACTTTTTAACCATCACATTAACAACAAGCATTAAAAAGCATTGAAAAATCATAAAAAATTTCACCGCTTTGAGGAAGGTATTGTGATCGAGTCTAATTTTTGCATATGGAAATTTCAGTAGAAGTGAGCTTATCTTTGATATAGAAAAATGAATTAAACAAATTTTGGTAAGATGTCCGCCTGTTAATCTATAAATTAACGGTGCACTTCTGTATTTAAGTTTCAAGTGATCTAATTTTGGTGAAATTTTCAATTTTAATTGGCTTTGAGGATGTGATTAATTGACTAACTTCTGAAACTTTTCAGGGGTTTCTGAAACTAGTTCCATGTAACATTTCTAACCATTAAAATATCGTGAGACAGCAATAAAGAATTTTTCTTGCGAATTTGTTAGCAAATCTTTCAGCTGCTCTGAAAGAATGATGTAAAAAACTTTTTGAGAAAAGTGGGTTGAAAAACAACTGAATTCTATGTTAAATAAAAACTTCATCATCATTTTCGAAAATGTAACAGGATAGTCGGTCATGAGCTGTTCTCACATTAAATTTTCTTTTTATTTAATAAAGTTTGCACTAGGTAAGCTGATTGTATAAGATGATTTAATTAAAGAATAATATAAAAAGAATTTTGCTAAAAGTGAAACCGGTAGAATATTTTTCCTCTAATTACATGTGTATGTGTTTGTACATACGTCATACGATTCTTTTACGATATAATGTTTGCTTTTTAGAAAAGAACAAATTTTAGCCGTTGTATGAGTACAATTTTAGCAACATTATTATGTAATAACTTCAATAGTAATTTTTGTTGTGCTTTTTTTTTCTCTAATTAGAACTCCAAGGGAACGTTGAACCAAAGGTACGATTGGTTTACATATATGCTATATTTATTATTTTACTATTTATAAACTTTTTTTATTTTGATTAAAATTATAAAATTTATTATCTAACTTTATTAAGAGCTATAGAAAATGTTAATTTGAATAATTAGAAGAAAGATGTTAGATTTTGAATGAGCGACTTTTGAATATTGTTAAAGTGAATGACACTAAGTGAGACGGAAGAAAATCAAAGAATTCTATTGAAATTAAATCGGGAAAATTCTTGAATTGTTGGCATTTATTTATTCAGACAATTCTTGCAAAATATTAGGTTATGTGTTATAGGTTATGTCATTGTTGACTTGAAAGATCAATCAAATTCGAACACAAAATTTCCTCTTTTGAATATAATATGTTGAGAAATATACGAATTTGCATATTATTGAAAAAAAAATATTAAAATCAAACTATTAAATAATCAATAGAAAATTTTAGAAATTGGTTATAAATCAAGTCAACCATCAAAGTCACAATAATTTTGCAATATTATAATTTAGAGCGGAAAGATATAAGTATAAGTAACAGCCTATTTAACATAACAGTTACGACAGTTACGAAAATATTTTAAAATATTTTCACATTTTGTCATTATTAATGGCACATTTATGCAGTTCAAATGTGCGATTGTATCGCATTGTATTCAATGAATCGATTTTTTTTTTTATTAAATTTTTGTTTTTTCAATTAAAAAGTATCGATTTATCTTACAAATCGATACAAATCTTAAAATAATGGGCGTATATGTGTCTACACTTTTTTAAATTGACATTTTTTTTTTGTTTCGAATCAGATCCGAATGCAAGATTGTGTTTGTAATACAATTGTGTTTGTACTGTCAAAGTTGACTTTAAAGTATATAAATTAAATTAATTTTTTAAAATTTTGTTATGAAATTTGAAGTAGATATTTGAATATATGTGGGTATACATATGTGCAACATATGTTAGGAATAAATGAAAAAGAGAGAGGAAATTGGAAACAATTGGAAAGTTAATTTTATGATCTAAATGCAAGATTATACAAGAATTATCGATTTTTTTTTGAAGTATATCAAAATTCATACATATAATATACATGTATACGAGTATATAAATAAATTATTCCGTTATGTATTGTATTCTTTTTAGCTCTGATTTTATATAATATGGCAATTCCAATTAAGAATTAAATCATGACAGAAGCACAATTGCTATAGAACGGATTTTTTTTTGCTTGAAGTAAAATAATGAGATTTTAAAAAATAAAAAAAATGCTGAATTTTTTAATTTTTTATACTTATACATATGTAAGTTTGACTAAAAAAAATTAAAATTAGAGCAATTTTTATCTTTTAATAACAAGTGACCTAATTTACTAAATTAAAATTTGAATGTTGTATAAGCTCAATAAGAAATCAGGAATAGTTTAAGTTGCAGATTCAAAATTATTATATTTTGTTGAACCTTCCAGAACAAAGCAAAATATTTTGTAATTTATTTACCCTTGAACTTAATATATTTATGACGCAAAACTGCCTAACTCAAATCTATATTCTAAATAAATCAAATTTAATGATATTAATACATATAAAGACTTTATTGAAATTGTCATTTAAGCTGAACTTGTTGGTTTAGAATCGATTTCTTTATTTGGTAACTTAAATTTTATCTTTACTTAGAATTCTATCATTTTTAAATATTTTTTTAGACTTAGCCATATTTTCGATATTATTAGACTTACGTATTTCTTCAAAAAATCTTTTTCCTAAATTAATTCAGAAGTGTTATTTCTCAATCTATAATTTTGAAAATTATAAAATTGTTTGAATTGAATATGTTTTCCTTGAATTATAAATTTGAGTACGAAATATGAAGTACTAAAATTAAAATATGAAACTGTAGGCTTAAGGTAGTTTTCCCATTAAAAAATGATGTGCGAAATGATGGAAACTTCGATGTAGGTTTCAGTAATCAGAAATAAGAGGCAAATTTTGGAATACGTATCTTCTGTCAACTCTATTGTCAGTCAACTGGAAACTATTTTCGGTTGATGTATTATAATTTTGTGCTCCTGGTACTCGTATAACTTCTTATTAGTTACCACGTCTACTAGTTCGAGAGTAAAAATTTAATAATAAATACCTAATTACAATTTGCGCTAAAGAGGGTTAAAAGTATTTATAAAAAAATTAATAAAAAGATCAAATCAATTCTTGCCTTTTTTTTTTTTTTGGAAAATAAACATTTTTTTTTTTTATTACGGATTTTTTAATTATGGAAATGGTTTTTTAGTGTTGCTGTTTTCTATCAAAATTTTTTATTTCATTATTCCTAAGAAGCAGTTTAGATTTTATATAAAGATCTATTCTTTTGACACAATTCAGTTAATGAGAAAAAATAAGAAAAATAAAAATTGAATGTAAGCAAATGAAAAGAAGATTGGCTTTTTTTTATGGTAATCGGGAATGGAAAGGTAGGAAGATAAAAAAAGTTTTATGATCTTAATACTTAAATAACAAATCAGGGGAATAAAAATGTTTAAATGTATAGAAATTACATAAACAGGAACTGTGCATTAGTGTACAAAATTTTTTAGCTATGTATGTGTCTAATATATGAAACTTATGGAGACATGCAATTGAAAGATTTTTTGATTATGTTATTAAAAATTCCAATAAAAACAGCAGTTTTTTATGAATGCAAGGCAGACTATTAAATATGCAAGGTATTTTGTGTAATACATGAATTTTGTTTAAATACACTTAAAAGTACGTCTTAATAAATTAAGAAGGATAATGTCAATGCCATTCGCAATAAGAATGTGATTCTGAAAGTCAACTTTTTGTTTAAGAAGAATAGATGCCTGTTGCAATTAAAGTTGCAAGTGCTTGACGCAATTTACATTTTTGAATGGTAAGGCAAGTGTTGAAAGTTTCTTAATAAATAAATTTAATAACTTGTGTTGCACACTGACATTGAACAAGTTTAAATTATAGTTTTATCTCGTTAGATTCAATTTAAATATTTAAACTATAATGCGGGCTTCGGTATCATTTTTGAATAGGTAAGGTTCGACTACCAGTTGGATTTGGACGTAGAAGAGTTTGTAAACTATGTAAAGTCTGTTGTGATTTGGTTTTCATATGCGATAGTTATGTTTATTACTACATTTATAAAAAGGTGTTCTTCCCAAGTCTTATTTATAAGAACAAAAAACGAACGTTGTTAATTTTATTGTTAATTGTTTCAAAGAGAGTAGACTTAAAATTTGACATGATTTATTTATAAATATTTTATTAAGCAACTTAGAATGCTTTTGCAAAATGCGCATAGTATCTTCATTATGGTACAATGAGCTGTGAAGAATATTAAAAATTATGCATCGGTGCAATAAAACCCATAAAAGAAAAAGCGAAATAATGAAAAATTTTGCTTAATATTTAAGAAACTCATTAAAAAATTAAATCAAATTTTGTACAATTAATTAGAAAATTTTAATGGAGTAATAAATCAAATTTTGAATTGTCAAAATTTAATGATTTTAATTAAAGAAAAAAAAATAATTAAAGGTTTACAATACCTTTTACATAATGGCATCTTGAACAACATTTATCTTGATTTTTAGTAGTAGCAGTTTGCTCTTTAGGGAGTTAAATTTATTTAAAAAATTAGTTAAAATATAAAAATTATATAAAATTTATATTTGTTTGTATTTTGTATATTTAATTTTTAGATTATTGAAATTAATTTGTTCTTATTTAACTGATCTTATCGTTAACTTACAAACCAGACGATTTTAAACGAATACCAATCTCATACTTGTTAATCTCATAATTGTCATTGGAATAAGAAATAACGATACTAAAGTAATATTAAAATTCGTAAGGAAGGACAAACCGAATATTATTTTTTAATCTATGTACCATACAAGAAAACTGGTTCAGATCTTTCAGAATACTGTTAAGATATAAGTAGAAAAATTATTAATTCTTCATTAGTTTTAACTTGAAATTTGTTATAAAAACGATTATTTGATTAAAATATTTTGCAAGTTGAATGCTCCAAAATTTATCAATTTGGTGCGATCATTATAGCAGAAACATTTGCTCCGATTAACTACAGCTTTAGTTTGAATAAACAACAACTAACATAAAATTTATTAAACTTTTATACAATTGCCAGATTCATGTAATGCATTTAGTATTATTTTTCTAAATTAAACTTTAAATTTCCTTGTTTCATATAATTTCTATTTGTTTTTCTCCAATTTCAATTTAAATTTTTCATATAACAATAAATTATCTAATACACACGATTTAATTCTTTTAAAATTATTTTGTAATAGATTCATTTTCGAATTGTATTTCACCACAATACGCTTCACATATTATAATACAATTTATGCTTAAAATGTAACATTAAAGTGTCTGTTATACACTCCTAATATCATGTACGATTGTGAAGAAAAACAAAGTGTAGTTAAAATGATTATTCTATATTATTTTGTAACTGCTATTATTAACTAAACAATAATGTATGAAAATAGTATTGGGTAATGTGGGTAATTTTGAAGAAAATAATAAAAAAAAAATATGGTTTAACTGATTTTAATGTAGACATAATTGAAAATTAAAATACAGGAAAATGATTGTAATAACGTACGAGTATATTACAAATGGCATTAAAATTGAAATAAAATGTGTAATTTTGTTACAAGCATTTTTCAGCTATAAAAAATATTATGGTGTTAAAACAAGTAATGTGAGAAAAATTTAATTATTTTTTAAAAAAACTTTTCAAAATATTTTCAAGAAAATGGATTTAGGTAGTAAGATTGTAAATAATTTGCAATTAAATTTAAGCATTGTGTTAAAAATGTTGAAATTTTGATTAATTTGAGAAGATTTGTTATTATGCATTTCAAAATACTATAAATACGTAGAACAAATGTTTTAAGATGACAAACATATTATTTAATTAATAGTATGCAATGACATTCAGTACTTCTTATTAATTATTCAAAAAATTAAATTTATTTTTAAATTGCTTAGAAGATTTGATGCAAATATTGCATTTTCATGTTTCTTAATACAACAGGACGGTATTTAAATTTCGAATAATTCAATAAATCATTGAATTTGGGTTATAACAAAGAAGCAATTCAACCCTCTTCGTGCAATGTATAGTTTTACAACATATTAGTTGGAGTTATACGTTAAATGTGTGTGAAAATGAAAATGTATAAATATAGAAATTCAGGCTTATGGTTCATGGTTTCGTTCAGATAATTTTGATATCCTAGATACACCAGATTTACTATTCCAAACAACTTGGTGTGGAAATCTTTTTTCACTTTTCAAATCATTGCCGCGCGAGGTTTTTAAAATGGTTGGCCGGCAACGTGATATCATTCATTTGGATGTAGATGCCAAGGATTTAAATCGGTTTACAAAGGACTCAGGTTTATTCAAGTGAGTGAAGGCATGGAGATGGCGTCAACCTAACCTAACCTACAACAGATTTATTATTAAAATGTGTTTAAAATAGTGAAAACCATTGAGTTAAGGAAATAAACGCTACAGAAGACTTGCGAGACGAACCACTTGGGTATGGAAATAAATTGGGTGCAGGTATATATGAATATGTCAAATGAATGAACCAAAAATAAACTGCAGAAAGAACTTATAGCTTAACGAGTATGAAGTGTGACTACCGTGAAAATTCGTCATAATTAATAGAAACTCAAAAAAATCAACCAAGAATTTGTTTTTTATAAATTAGAGCAACTTTTCAAAATCTATAAAACTAATGAAATTTCCTATTGTAGCTATATATTTTGTTAATACACCAATTATAGTAAATTTGTTTTAGGAGTGCCAGTCCTAATACAGTCAAAACGGAATCAATCAAAATTTTTTCCTATTTTAGCTTACCGTTTTTTCTAATAACATATGGAAGGAAACGACAAAACTTTTAAGATTAAAAAGAAAACTAAAACAAACACACAAAGGTATGTACGAGTATATGTGTAGCGTATGTGCATATGTATGTAGATATTTAGACAAAAAAAAAATATTAGATTGACAGATCAGGATTGCATATTTTAAAAGTCACACGCATTGCTTTTTCAAGACAGAATAAATTTGCTACGGAACAAACAAATAGAAAAAAAAAAACCGATTAAATATAAAAAAATCACCAATGTCATGTTTATTTCATCATGCCACCAAAACTTGTTTTTCTTTTTCATATTTTGACATATTTAGTATAAATGTATAATGTGATGACTGGCATTAAAATACAGGTGGAATTGGTTAATGATGAAACGATAGCAAATACTTATTTGCAATTTGAATTCGAATAAAATTTATTTTTAATGGTCAGTCAATCTTAAATCAATTTTAATAAAATCATAATTATCTGATCCTTTCAAAATTCAATAACATTTTCTTTCTTTTTTTGCTTAATTGAATATTTCAATTTAAATTTTTGAGATTTAGAAACTACAACAAAATTATTTTTGAATTTAATTGTCAGATTAAAATCAATCAATTATTGTCTATGAAATTTTCAATATTTTTTTTTTTAAATTTTATAATATTAAAAGTACGTGCATACTTGATATGGTACAACTATTTTATTTGTATGTAAATACACTTGTCCCATTTATACGACATGTGTTACTCCATTTTTATTTCTTCAATTTATAAATGCGTAAATCAAACAAGGTGCTTAGGACAAGCCACAAATTATTATACAAAACTAAAATTGTACAAACAACAAAACGATCAACATTTAGAAATTGTAGAAACTACTACTAAACTATTAGGAAGTCTGAGCTTAACTGTATGTAACACGATAATCAGTAGTTCATTTTTACGATAGTCTATATTGTGATGATATACATTGAAAATCTTTACTGATAGCAAGTTATCCGAATTTTACTTAAAAGAGACTTGACCCAAAAAAAATTTAAAACACATAATATTAAGTTGATAACTACAGGGCCATACCTTTCCGGTTCTGTCGATGATAAAATCATAGAATAGAGCTGATAATTGGAAAAAATTAAACAAGTAACATAGTGTAAACAACGAAACAATGAGAAAATAAGAATTGTAATCAAAAACTGTTATCAATTAACTAGATTTGAAGATTCCCTTAAAACTGCTAGGTTTTATTTAACTAAAAGCAACTAAATATAATTGAATAATCACTTATTACGTTTAAAATTATAAAAACGTTAAAGTAAAATGAGAAAAATGAAAACGTATCGAGAGGAATAAGTGTATTTCAGCAATAAAACAAAAAGATTTACGATAATGACAAAGAAGAAAAATATGACTTTAAGCCAAAATTCATTATACTTTTTGTTTTTTTTTATCATATCTAAACGCAATAAAAATGACATACTGTGATCTATAAGTTTATTGATCTCAATTTAATCAACATTTTAAAGAACTTTGACTCATCAACAACATTTTATACAGCTCATTTTTCTTCCGTTAATCTGTGTGTGCGTATGTGTATGTGTGTTTTTCTTGTTCTGCTTCCAATACTATCATCGTTATTATTTTAAAGTTTCTGCTATTATCATCATTCTTGCTGATTTTGATATTATACAGAGAAGACATATGAATTTAAAAACCTTCAAAACCACAGTTATGTTAAATTAAAACATAACAAAAAGAAATGGAAATGGAGAAAACTGAAAATCATAACAGAAGCAAATGCAAAGGAAACGAAACCAATTCAATTTCAAAAACTTATAAAGCTAGTTTAAGAAATCAAAAATAAAATGAGACAAAATCAGAAAAGGAAAAGAGATAAGTATAAAGTGTGGACTGTTAATGCATTTTCTGTCATCTGACAAAAGAATTGGAAGAAGCAAATGACGCGCACTTTTCATTTTGATTCAACATTAACTCCTTGCCTTTTTTGTCTTCAAACTTTTAATACCACACAATATATACATAATAACAATAACTTAATTGACAGATGTTTTACAGATGTAATTTGTGTATTTTATTATGTAAAGTGGTGGTGTTGCATTTGAAATCATTTTTTTTTTTATTTATATTTATTTTATTTATTTCTTATTTATTTATGTCCGTATGTATGGTAGTGTTAATGTATTTTTGGAATCCAAATCCATATATCACTTTTATAGTACATTGTATTAGAGGCTCTTATAAAATTTATCAGTACTGTATATAAAAAAAATGTGGTGATAAATAACAGAAATACACAAATACTGAAATAACATTAGACTGCTCTTAAATTTTGTATGTTTGTGTAGGTAACATGCATTGTGTGAATGAAGTTTAAGTCCTAGTTCAAAATCATTAATAATGAGGGGATCTCAATTTCATTCATATTGTATAATATGAATGAAATAAGAAAAATGTGTTCAAGGTTAAAAATTCATATTATAAATTTATTTAAGTATTTAATTATTCTAAAAATAGAAGAAGACCTAAAGATGAAAGATGAAGAAAAAATTTTCTATAATTTATTTTATTTTTAAAATTAGTTGGGAGATGCATTGCATGAAATGTTGGTGTTTTCAAATATTTAATACGCATGCATAAGTATACGCTAGTTGATAAAGAATGTGTATGTCCCTGTATGTGTACCTAATTCATATTGTACGCACGGCTCTGTTCTACATTAGAAAATAATCAAAAAAATGGATGTGCTGCAGAGTAATTACGCGAAGAATAAAACTTTTCCTTTGATAATGTAAGTTTAAGTTCTAAGACACATGCTGACATAAGATTTGCAATAATACTGTGTATCATTCAGCAATTTGAAATTATAAGCTGAATTATGGGACAGAGATGTCGTGTAGTAAAAACAATATTGCAATTCCTATGGCAGGAACAGTAACATAGTATAACAAAATCTAATTCCGCCTAAAGCGGATAACCACCCTTAGTTTAGAATTCCGGAATTAATCTTATGTTACTTTAAATTCTTACTTTAGAGTCGTATTTATTATTATACTATTTAAAGTCGTCTAAGCTATTCTAAGCTTTCAAGAAATTTCGGCTCACTTGAATAGTAAACATAACAAAGGAAACATGAAAATTTTCGTGTATCATTGATGTTAAATAAACTTACTAGACTTTTACTGTTACCCTCGTTGCATTTTATTAAAGAAATCTAAAAAAAAAAAATATTTAAAAATAATCAGAGGATGAAAGGAAGGGAAATAACCCTTTGTCAAAATAGAATAAAACGACGATAAATCCCGAATGAATCATCTTTATCTTCTTTGAAATTGAAATAAACATTATGTAAGTAGTCTTCTTTCGAAACTAAAAATACTAATGTAGGAATGAAATTAAAAATTAGTAAGCAATTCAATGTCTGATTATGAAAAGTAATGAAATTTTTATATTTATTTTTGTTTTTTTTTTTTTTGCATTATCGTTTTCTTGTTTTCTTTAATGAAAATTTACGATTTGATTTTTGTGGTTTTCATTTTCTTTTTAAATTTTGAAAATTGATTATGAATGATTGTTTACCGTAATTTTATGGTATCCTTTAATATAATATCGTTATTCGGAAGCTCGAATAATCTAAAAATTTAAATATTTTATCATTTTCGGAATTTATAAGTAGTAATTTGGTATAAATAAGAAATTCAGCTTATAAATATTAGGTTGCTGAATTTTACAGTGATATCAACATAAATATCGATCGAAATTGCGGTAAAATTCGAAAATATTTTACTGCAATTCGGAAAAAGCTCAGGTTAAAAATTTAAACGGAAATCTAATGCCAACATAATTTATTCAATAATTAAAATTGTATTTTTAAATAAATCAATAAAAATTATAGGTCTAAATAGGCCAACCAAAAACTGTACCTTAATGTCTGATTTTTTAAAATTAGGTGAATTTTTGCAAATAAGTAAATTACATATGAATGTGTATGTTATTTATTTAAAAAAAACATTAATTTAACTTACTTTCACCGGTATTCGATGGTTCCAATGTCCATAATTGTTTTTTCTTAAGACTAGCACCATTTGCATTCAATTTATAACCGAATGTTTCAGCTGTCATATATTTATGAAGTCCATTTATAAGACCAATAGTCCACCAACCTTTTTGTTGATTTTGTAAAATAATATCACCATTTGTGTGATTTAATTCATAACCTGAACCATTCATTTTTGATATACGGTAATTTATCAAATATTTTTCTTTTATAATATTAAAAATTTAATTCTTATATTGAATATCGTTCCAAATAAAAACAATTAGTCGTTTGTTTTTTTTTTTTTGGGGGAGTTAAGGACAGCGACAACTTTTTTGGTGAAATTCCCAATAAATATAAATTTATTTTTTTTTCTCTTTATGTATTAATTTAGACTTATCCTTTTAAGGTCTAAATTTTTTTCAGAAATTTTAAAATTATTTTTATTAAAAATGTTTATGATGCGTATTTCGTATGCTTGCTGCGTGTTATAAATAAACAAAATGTCAACACACTACTGCTCTGATATGAAATTGCCTGCCTCTGTGATGAGATATAAAAAAATTTTATTTATTTTTTTTTTTGCTTGTATATTCTCTTCTGTTCTTTTGAATTGTATAATTTTTTTAATCTTCCTTTTTCTTGCTTCTGCTGTGTTATCTGACTACTTTTTATTTTATTTTCTTTATTAACATACACAATCTTTTTTAGCTTCCTTTCAATTTGATCTTTGGTTCGTTAAACTTCACTTTTTATAATATTTTTTTTTAAATTCTATTTTTAGTTCTTTTAGTGGCGCTTTATTACTGCTAGTGAATAATAATAATAATAGCTGACTGGATGATAAGTTATTTATCTTCTTCTGTTGTTGAAAAAAAGCTGAAATAAAAAAAATAAAGAAATTAAGGATAAATGCAATGAAAAATTCAGAATTTTTTTAAAAATTTTATAATAAAATGGGAATTTTAATAATAACTTTAGATACATAAGTTCTAGTACCATTAACCAAAAATGTCAAATTTAGCACAAGAATTTTGTGAAACCAAAAAGATTTTTTTAATTTTTGAATATTTCTATGAATTTTGAATTCTTAAAATTTTAAATTTATTGAAAAAAAAAGAAAAATTTTTAATTGTCATAATTATAAAATTTAAAATTGATATTTTAAACAAAGTGTTTAAATAATTATTAATTAAATAAATTTGTAGAATATATGGATTCAACTGTATAGAACTGTAACTGTATATAAGATTACCGCCATTGTACATTAAAACGATGATTTCAATTTGCATATCAAGATACTTTTGTTAACTGATTTTATTAATTTTTACTTTCGCTCTATCACTTCCAAAAAAAAAAATGGTAGTTTGCTAGGTATAACGTATTAGTGACGACTCTCCAATTTAATTTGTCACAAACAAATTCGTCACAGTTTTCTTCACAAAATAGAAATCGTTTAAATTATGATTGATAATTTTTTGTATAAAAATATGGAGAATATCAACCTGCCCAAGGTGTAGTCTCAACTGGATATGAAAATTAGAACTTCGAACTGCAAATTGCCGTTTAATATTGTGTGGTCAATAATTTCCTGTTAGGTCAATAATTTCCCGTTTAAATATTTTCGCCCAATAAGTTTTATTAAGAACAATCGTATAGTTACAATGTTTTTCAAATAATTTTCGAATATTTCAAAAGAGCATTGATTTTTTAGCAAAGATTTAAATTTATTTTACAAATATTTAAAAAATGTGCCTCTGATATTACTGATATTAGGCATGTTCATTTGATAAACAAAAAATCTGATTCCGGAACCAATTAATTCTCCTATGTCAAGTAATAACTATTAAATAAACTGTAAGTGAGATCAAGTTTTAATATGTCTTGCAAAATCATGTATCTTTTAACAATTTTGATTAATTACTATTTTCTATTATTAAATTACATTAAAACAAATTTATTAAATGCAAAATTAAAATTATAACATGTAAATTACAGTATGTTTAAAATTCTACCTCGATATTACCGTTGTAACATAAATTTTTAAAATTATAAATAATCTTGTAATTAAACCAATGTATTTACATTATAAAAAAGAGTTTTGTAATATTTCAAATGTCACGTATTCAAACTATTCAAACTTTTCCATTGCATATACAAAATTAATTTCAATTAACAAAAAATGAGAGCATAATTTTCTTCCTTCCAATTTCATCCTATTAAAATTTTTTACAATCCTACACTAAAAAATTTAAACTTAAATATTTAAAGATGAACTTTTAATAATAATTTTAATAACCAAAAGAAAAAAATCAGATTTAATTAATCATGTGCTCATGTGACATCTACATATGCTTGTAATTAATATAAAGTGAAAATAAATCAACCTTTTTGAAAAAAAAATTCCAATCTATTAATTTGCAAATTGGAATAAATATTAGAGACGGCAATTTTGAATTTAAAAATTGAGTTTCTTGCATTTAAATCATATTAGTGAAGTGAAAATTAATTAAAATTTTCTATGACCCAATGTGGTACACATAATGAATGAGCGTTATTAATGAGAACCAATTAATCATTAGACGAAAGAAAAGGAAAAAAAAATTAATTTCTATCAAATAGGATTTTCTTTTTCAATGATTTTTACCATTTTGAAAATAAAAATTATAGCTGTAAAGAAATTTTTGTCCTTTAATATAAAAGTCTTGGCCTATGGTAAATAATTTATTGTAACTTTTCTCTTAACATTATTTATTAATTTACACTTTCAAATTTATTGCATAAATTTTTCAAATTCATTTTCTAAGGAATTTATTTTTTATTAGAGTTGTACTGCGCGAAAAAAATTTCGTTCAATGCAGAAATTTGATAAGAGTAAAAAGTAACAAAAATATGAGTTATCAAATTAAGTAAATTGAAGAGAAATTTCATTCCGTCATCTCAAAAGAGTAATATCATTTCATATTAACAATTAAAATCATCTCAGAAGAGCTCTGTAATGTCAAATGATCTTATGAAAATGACTAGGACTTTTTTTAATTGTAAATTGTAATCTCTTCGAAATTGAGCAAATTTGTTGCTGTTATATTGAAAATACTGCAACAAATGTAGGACAAATTGCTTCATTTGTTATACAAACTTTCAAATTATTTTTTAAAATGTGTTGTTTAGGATTTCAAAGACAAATTATAAGTAAAAGAGAATTCGCAATTAATTTTAAAATGTTTAAGAAAAATTAATCACTAATTAACAAAAAAAACGTAAGATTTTTAAATTTTGATTAAATACATTAAGTGAATTAGAATTTGTTATCATAGGTCATATTTATTGAAAACCATGCACGCTACGTGAAGGTAACGTAATTATAGTCGTAATCTATCTATAGGTGAATTGCATCTAGGTAAATATTTTTTTGTTCTTAAATTAAAATTATCTCCAATTAAGATTATTCCGCAATACAATTTAATTTTTTTTTTAATTATCTTATACAATAATGATAAGGAGGCAATAAAATACTATCTAGAATGATAATTTTTCTAATACAAAGACCTTCATATGAAAATTGCAACATTCTGAATCTATATAATGCACTCCATTTTTGTATGAATAAATTAATCTAAATAAATATTTATTATGTATAGACAAAATCACCTTCAATTGAAAATTATCACGATTTTTTTCTTCGATATTTCATCATTATCACCATCATCATGATCATATAATCACCCTAAATTTTTTAAATTAATTCATGGCATGACACCATATCATACTAAATTCAAAGGTATTTAAGTACAAATAAAAATGATGGAGGGAAGAGAGTAACACTGAAACAGAAATGAAACGTCTTCCAATGTCTATTTATATAAAAAAAAAATTGTAGTGTCTGTGATGAAGACAATGTCCTTTTCATCAATTCGTATCGTATATGTGCTGCATGCAACAATAAAAAGAAAATGTGTGATTTTCTTGTTTGTTTTTGCATTTTAAATGGAGGAGTGCAATAATATTTTTATATTTTTGTCGCTATATTCATAAGTGAGTCTCAAATTTTTCGTTTTTTTTTTCTTTCATTTTTAAGAAATCGCATTTGTAAACCTTTGTGAATACGATATGAATTTAACAAACAACGATAAATATGACAAAAAGAATTTAAATTGAATGATAATAAGCACTCATACACATGCAAGTAGAATGAGAACAAATGGAGGGAAGAAAAAAGAAATCCTTTTCCAATGTATGCACACTAATAAATAAAGTGCATATGTGTGTAGATAGAAAATTTATGTTGCATTCGTCATATTCATACGATTTACAATAAGAATAAGTATAGAAATTCACAAAGAAATTCAAAAAAGAATAAAATCAGAAAAGAGAACAAAAATGAAAAAAATATTGAGTGAATTTTTAATATTTTAAAATAAATACGAAGGAATTATTTAAATTTAGGCTTTTAAAAAAGTACATTCGTATATTGAGCCGCTTTGAGCAACTTTGAGCCATGAAACATAACAATTTTGAGTTGAAGTTTGATATACAATAGTTGTTCGATTATGTTGGAACATTCTCTTTACTTTTTGTGAACTGTGAACCTTTATGCACCTTACTAAAATGCTTGAAAAACTGAAAATATCGTTAGATGGTGTTTAACCATCAGACATTGAAAAAAAACATATTGTGAAAATTTTACGGTGTTATTAATCTTCAAGTCTGGTGTCAAACATTCCTTATCCTCATACGTACATCAAACTTTTGGATCAAACATTATAGAACATTTAGTATGAACATTAATAAATCAAGCATTCACCACAAACTCAGTAAACTAGATCCTAAGCATTTTTATGTTGAGTTGGTATCAAATGAGTATGCCAGACGGATTGATTTCAATAAGTACCTAAGTATTAAGTCGGCACCAAAAAATGTACATAGCAATCAAACAAACAATGAAAAACGATATACGACTGACGTAAGAAAATGATGACTATTTAAAATTCATATGGTGAATTTTAACGATAAAAATTAATAACAAAAAAAAAGGATGTGGAGTTTTGCTCTTTCTGTTGTTTTTTTTACTTCTTGTTTTATATTTTTTTATTTTATTAGTTTCCAACACTCTGCACAATTGTTAATAAATTAAAAAAAAAGCAATAATGAATAAGATAAGAAAAAAAACGTGAAAAGTCAAAAAATAAAAACATTTTTAAAAAGAAATAAAAACGGCAATGATCCCTTACTACAAAAATTTTCATTAATATTAACAATATGATTGAGTCATGCATGCACATTTGTTAGCGTTTCCCAATTTCATCGAAATTATATACATACATAACTTTCAATAAAAAGTGGAATTAATTATAAAATCTTTAAAATTTATTGAATAATATATTTGAAAAATAAATTTACGACATTAAGATAGCCGACATTAAGAGCCCCACCTTCATGTGTTATTATACTGCCCAAATAGCAGAAATTGCTAGCGAACTCTGTTTGCTGACTATTATGTCAGTTCTATGCTCGCTGTGCTACTTATGTTTATTCTCATTGCTTTGATTTTATTGAAATTTATTTGGAAACTCATTCACTCGGTCTGAGATATTTTAATTTGCTCTGTATGTCAATGATTTTGTGATAGAGAAGGCAAATGTCTTCAGCTTGATCTTGATCTTCCGGTTATTGAGTAAAACTTAACTCTTTTCTGTAAGTAGATCATTTGTGATATAATGACTAGCAAAATTGTGCAGAGTAGCGTTTATATAATAAAAAATATTTAAATATTTAACCAATTGAGGTATGGTGAAGTTCATATTAATTTATCACAATTACTGATCGATTCTCGTTCCTAGTTTTATTCAAAAATAAAATTTACAATATTAATCAAAGTATTCATTCAGGTTTAAACGATTTTCGAGAACCATCTAAGATTATCTAAAATCATGCAACCCAAAATCATTCATCGATCACGGATGCCACACTTAAATCTACCGTTTCCTGTTGTTGTACGGCTTAATATGTATTTGTTGAAATTTTGAGTTAAGGTCAACAGTTGATATTGACTTGTAAATACCGGAATTGCCATTCAATTCCAAACACCGAGCGTACCTTGTAAGGATTTGTAGGCATTTATCTTAAATAGTGAAGAAATTTTCTATATTTTCTTTATAATAATCTTACTAACGATTAAATTTAATCATCAGCTATTCAATATTATTTTATCAATAGTCACCTGTATATTGTGCCCATTCTATATTTTCTAATTTATAAAACTCTCAGATTTAAGTAATTTTTTAAAAAAAAGATTTTAGTATAATCATGAATGACTACATGACGAAATAATTTCCAGTTAATTGAAAACAAATTACAAAAAAGAATGTTAATTTGTAAAGTAAATTAATTACAAAACAACAACCTAGAAAATTTTTAAAAAAAGTTTAACAATAAGTAGGACAGTGACTTTACTTATAACACGAAAATGAACATTGGCCTTTTTTTTTTTACATATTTTAATTTTTTTCGTTATCATTCCAGTAAATTAATTTTCTTCCGCAAATCACAATAAGAAGAACACAAAAGAAAAAAAAAGAGGCAGCCAGAAATGAGCAAACCATTAAAATCGTTTGCTACTCCAAAAACCAATTAATTTACGGTGGATCAAAAATAAAAAACTTTCTATTTTTTATGAAATTTGTTCGCTGATTTTTTAAATTTCTTTTCTCCCATGAAAATTAATTTGAATTTCTTAAATTTTTCTTAATTTTTTTTTCTTTTCCATATTAAATGGCAATTTCAATTGTATAACAAAAAAAAAAAAAAAAATATTTTCGATTAATTTGCGCGCGCCTTATACCCAAATTAATTGCTCTAAAATTGTCGGAATCGAATCCAAATTCACATATGAAATTTTATTCTTTCATATGCTTACTCTACGTTACAATATTTAAGTGGTTTATTTTTGGGCACAATTTTTTCTTCAAATTGAAATTGATGTGCTTGATCAATTAAATTAATAAGAAAAATTAAAATGAAAAAAAATAAAATTTTACAATGTTTTTCATGGCAATTGAATAAAGAAATTCCTTAAAATCATTTAGGTACTTTAAATTTTTAGTTAAACGTATGTGTGTACAAAGCGGGTAAATCGTTTAAACAGAAAAATCAAATTATTTTGGCGAAATCAATGAAATTTTTATATTTTATTATTGTGTTTATTCTTTAAAATCTTCTAAATATTTTGATTTTATTAAATTGATTTCCGGAATTATACACAATTATAAAATATTTTTGCTAGAAATTGCAGAAGAAGAAAAAGAAAGAGCGAAAAAATTTGCTTTTCAACGCCGATAGAAAATTTCTGAGAAATATTAACACGTCTAAATGGAGCTGAAAACTTGTGGGAATAAGCATACAAAACAACTCAAAAATTTGTTTTAATAATAATCGTCCGTTTTGTCGTATTATATAAACGCCTCTCGCTATTACTCAATTTTATGTTTTCGTAATTTTTACTCCTGATATTCTTTTGGGTAACTGAACTGTACAATAAATTTCTCGACAAAATCAAATTTGCGAAACTGAGCTTTAAATGAAATCTAATTTAATATTATCGGAGTTATTTTGGATAATTGCTTAAAAATGTTCTTGAAATATGAAACCAATTTACAAAAGATATTTTACACCTTCCGGTTGTGAACTGCTCGCGTTATTTCAAAAATTGCTTAGCAACTCTAACACTTATTTGTCAGTTAAGTGTCGATAATAAAAATGGCAAAATTTGATTAATCATTCTAATAATCAAAATTGAAATAAGTATTGTGACAATTATAAGAGTTGAAAATTTGTATTCAAAAATTAAATATAAATTTTTAATTTAAATTATCAGAAACGTGTTTTTATTTTTTATAACAATTTTATAACGGTTAACATACTCCAATCAACTTATACCTAATAATTTTTAAAAATTACACCATATCCACCAAAGACACAAATTTTCATTGATGTAGTTTAAATAAATGCAGTGGAAATTCACCTAGATATGTAAACTTAGTGTTATATGCTGTTATAGTGTTTATTAATAATTTATAATAATTCGCATGACAATGAAATGTCATCAAAAAGTGCATTACATATTATAAACCTCACATATAGAAGTTGTTTTGTAGGTACAACCGTGCTTATTTAAGCATATTAAAATGTCACCGCATACCTACTTAATTTAAAATTATTTCAATTCATATTTATTTAAAGCTCACAATCTCTCGCCATTTTTTGATAAGATTTGAGAATAGTGATGTTGAACGGAAATATTAAATAAAAGAGGAACGAAATGGCAACTATGAACATATAAATGAGGTATATCTCGTTTCACACGCAATGAAATACACAATTCCGGCAATGTATAATGGCAACAAGCTCACTCAAAAGGATTTGGATCTAAAAAGAAATTATATACATAACAGTAGAAAGAGTTATGAACAAATTTAATTATTAATAGTTTGTGGAACCAAATATTACTCTAGGAGTGGCAGGAGCTTAATATGGTCATATTTCTAAAATAGCAAGTAAATTTGGACCCTTGGCGTTTGTGATTGTAAGCGTAAATTTTCTACATTTTCTAATTTTGTAGCCACCTGATGTATATCTTAGCATGGCATAATATTGTACTGTTAATTTTTTTAAATAGAAATGAATGTAATGCAAATATGGAAAATGAACTGCAGAAAATATTTCATTTAAAAAACCATAATTTAGTATAAATTATTATGTGTATTATGCACACATGAATTACCGGCCATCAAATTTAATTTGCACTTTTCATACTTACATATACATACATATATAAAAAATTATGATTATTTATTAGAGTTTGTTGTTGTCATATGTTTTCTACATTATATTTAATCGTTATTTACTTAATATGTGGAGGTGTTCCATATTTTATCTCAAATAATATAAAATTATTGGATGATCTTATATGCCAGTAGTCCATTATTACTTGTATGCTATTGTGGAGTGTTTTGTGAAAGCTTACAATTTATTTTAAGTAGTTTGCATTTTAATGAATTAAATGTCATCTACTTGTAAATTATCAGTCACACTTTTTGATACTCGTATTCAGGCTCAAGAAAGTAAAATTAATTATTTAATGTTTGATTTTGTAGAAAGTACCAGCTTATTGCAATTTTTTTGAAGAATTTTATGACATTTGTAAATAATTGTTGTTTAAAATTAAAGTTTTAATTGATGATATTCAAATATGAGGCTGTGTCTTTGGACGGTATGGATTTTGAGCTACTCGTATCACCAAGATTGTGTTTGAGTTGAAGAAAAAATGTAAAATTTTTCTCATAACAGAAAATTTGGAAAATTGATAAAACGAATTAAGTAAACACGAATTAATAACCGATGAAGATAAACTCTAATGTCAAATTACAGAAATTTTCAATTCATTCCAATGAATCAATATGCTTATGTAAAATAAATTTGCATCTCTTTGATTGAAAGTTAAAATGAAATATCTTTACAATTAGAAAAATTTCATCAACTTAATCCGCGAAATACCAATGTTATAAATTGAAAAACTCTTCTGGGATTTGAAAATAAGCTTGGCATTTAAAATTCTTTTTGTCTTAGATAATTTATTAAATCGTTATTAGATCGTAATTATGGAAACGTGTCAAGCGAAATAAATCAAAAATCAATTGAAAGGAAGGTGACTGAAATTATTTTTGTGAGTACCTATGAACAAAACCATCAAAAATAACTTTATAAAATTTTTTCCCAGATTTATAATGTGGAACATTACAAATCATTTTCAATTATAATGAAAATTTGTTCATGCATAAAATCAAAAACAATAACCGTATTGGCATTTGCATTGTTCCCTTTTGGGAAATCAATGATTTTCTTTTTATAATATCAATTTTATGTTGGTATCAATTTCACCCTTTTATAAATTGCTACCTTTATTTGCACCATATAATTTAGAGGTGTCATATTGTATTGGATTTTTTTTAATGTTCTTATTTTCATGGTTTTACACCTTGTAATTTTATATTTAATTCGTATTTATTTTGATTTTGATTAAATAATTTTAGTGTACAAATTGCGCTTAGTGTAAATGTGATATTAACTGACTAAGTATATTTCAGTGTGAGGCAAATGTGGACCACCGTTTTGGTGGCGGTTAAAATAAGTCATTTGCGACTTATTATAGCCTCCCCCAGCTCTCCCTCCTATAGCTTCCCTGTTCCAAATATTCCCAATGGAATTAGATGGCAGCTTCCGAGTGCTTATAAAAGTTCATCCGTAACAATTGCGACATCAGTATCAAACAGTCGAAAAGATTATGTACTGGGGTTTCCATACTATCTCAATGAAATCCATGCAAGGCGGAATCTGATTTTCTCAGCTTATATAGGCAGTGCCCAGTAAAGAAATTGCGAAGTAAGGAATCCGCAAATGCACAAAATCGGTTTCTATCTATACCTAACAGCTCTCTTCTATGCATTTCTTATTTCAAAAGTAATTTCAAATTCATTAAAACCGATTATAATGCTTTCTATATGGCTTACATATTCTTTTAATTTATCAGAGCATTTCACAATAATGAAGAATATTTTTTTCTAGATGACTTCTTTCATTAATACCGAAAGTATTGCATATAATAAGAAAGGTTATGTGATGGCACCAAATTTCGGATTTCGAGTTTTCGGTAGGAACGCACTTTTCAATAGTAGGAACCATTTATTACGGATCAAACTTTTAATATTTACTACGGGTCTATATAATTTACACTTTTGCGCATATAAAGAGAAATAACAAACCAAATTTTTCGGAACTCTGATGGCATCTACAAAGTGTTAAATTTACATATTTCTAAGTAAAAATTGGAAGGAAATGTATAAAAGGTTTTTCATAATCTCTTTTAAAACTTTCGCTGAGTTGAACAATGAACGTTGTAGTCGGTTATGAACTGTTCACATCAAATTTTTATTTTACATTCTGTACGTTTCTCAATTATCAAATTATGTTCAATGAAATTTATTTCAATCTCAAAAGGTAGGAACACATTTGATTACATTCTTTCAAATTATTTCATTATGATGAACGATTTAATATTGTAATAAGTGAGTAATTTCGAAATTTTATTCTCGCACAAATGATCTTATTGTATAGATACAAATCTATTCTTTTATAAATTAAATATCAAAATAAAATAATTTTAAAGATAAAAGAAAAGAAGATTATAAAAAATAAAATTTTATTTTTTTCCCCCCAGGGTTCGAAAAATAGAACAATTGTGTACGAAAGTGGGTTTTATTGTAAATATTCAGAACTATTAAGAAAAGAAGCTCATGCCTAAGTTTCGTGCATATTTTAAAGACTTTACATATACATAATTAAAGAATTTATAAAATTCTGATTTTATTACAATGGAAGTAGATAATTTTTTTTTTAAATGATATTCAATATTCTTTACACAATATGCGCTCCTTCAATTTTGTATGTACATACATATTGTAAATGCAATTGTTTACAAGCTAAACTATATTTCTCGCGTTCTTTATAAATGTTTCTACAAATATAATATATTCAGCATGGTGAATGGTTAAGCGATATGCAATAGTAGTAAAACATACGTGCTGTGGAGCTTCAAAAGAACTTTTAATATTTATAGTCAAGTTACACCCAGATGAATCTAATTTTATTTTGTATAATTATAGGCAGTAGCAAATTTGCTATAGTTATAATTAAAAACGTGTTATTCATCAGTCACTGCTGCTGTTGAATATTGAAAACATGTATATTAAAATGAAATTGAAGTTTACTTATATATATTTAGATATTGGTTTTAAAAATTAAAAGAAAGAATAAGGAATGAAAGTATATAAACTATATGAATAATATAAGAAGCGAATTTGTGTAGGTTGAAAATTGCAACTGATATTCGCTCTTATGTTATGTTCTTCTGCAGTTTACGTTCAAAATAAATAGGAGAAGAAGGAATTAAAATTAATTTTTTTTTATGTAGAACACTGTAATAACACTTACAATTTTAGATTTTCACACCAGAATGTTTTTTTTAAAGAAATAGTCCATAGAGTAAGTACTCCGAAGCGATACCTAATATTTCTTATAATTCGTCAAAGAAGAATTGCTTAAAAATATATACATCCTCCCACAAAAAACGAGAATTTTGGAGAACACACATCCTTCACCGCCGCTATTCTAAGCATCTCATTCAAGAGTCAACATACCTTTTAAGCACTCATTACGCCTTCACATGTTTAGATCCACATCTACTATACAAATAGAACAACAATACTCGCAGTAACATTCCATTTTTCTTATTTATTAATTTCTTAAGTTGCTCTAACTCTAGTGGTAGGAATACCGACTATCACGTTTTTGCTTCCACGAATTTCAATAAATCTCGGTTTTCTTTTGAACGGCTTCGATATGTTTGGAAATCTATCAGGCACAACTCTATACACAATACAGAGTGTCTATAGGGCTTCTCACTACCAAGATGAAACCAAGCCATGTGGAATCTGAGAGCCTGACGCAATAACTAATTAAGTATCTAATGAAGAACCTCCCTGTATATCAACATACATATATTTTGAAGAAAAATTATTGTTGCGCTATCGAATCTCTTTTGATGGCGCAACAATAATTTTTTCGGGAATTTTAAAATTCATAATTTTTATAAAATATTTTGCAACCAATATTGAGATGAGACCATCAAATTAATTATTTTAAACAATAAAATTAATTATAATTATAGAAATTCAATTAAATATTTATTATTTAATAAAAATATTCAGAATTAATAAATTTTTCATAAGGCACATTAAGTGCATTCTGATGATATAAAATAATTCTGCTAGATTTGGATATAAAAAATTACAATTAAAATATTGCAAGAGGAATGAATGCTTTATTGACATAAAAAAATATTTTGTTCCTTTATTTCTTTTTTCAAAAAAAAATATTTAATAACTCAAATAATTTAATTAAAATTCAATTCAGTGATGAAGCACAATTCAAACGTAACATGAATAATTTATAAAGCAAGCGAAAATAAAAAATTTTAAACTACAATATTTATTGAATTGGTTAAAATTACTAAAAACATAACTATTATACAAAAAAAAAAATTAAATATTTTGTCATAATTTAAGAACAAAAGAAAAGGAAAGAAACATTGTGTACGTGATATTTTCGAATAAAATTGTTTTTATTGAATAGATCAATAAGTCCAATATGCATAGTATAAATAGTTAAAATATCCAATTATCTATACACCAACATGCCAAGTGCTTATACAAACAAATGAGTACCTATATAATGTTGTACTTTTTGAATAGATTACAATTATGACCGTATAGTGATGGGAAATATTTAAGCGTTTGGAATCACTTTAGTATTTGGTCACGTGAAAATTCAATTTTAGGTGTTATAGTCGTACTTATTTCATAATATTGATGACTGCTATTTATAATTAAGTATGGTTTATAATCGTCAATAACAATTACCAATATATCAATAAAATATTTATTAGTTTTTTATTTTGGCTATTGAAATACCAAAAAAAAAATATTTATTAGTTAAGAATTCGGAAGGAAGAAGATATTAAAATATTGAAAGTTTTATTGTTAGAGTCTCTTATGTATGAGCTCACTTTTTAAATATGCGTGCATACACGAATGGGTTATGTTATGTTATAGGTGTAGGTACCACAAAAGTGTTGATATGTGATGGAAAGGAAATCAAAATTTGGAATTTATTTAATGAAATTTATATTTTGAATTAGAAAAAACGTGATTGTTAAAGTGTGATAAAATTTTATTTATAAGAAAATATTCGTTCGCTTTCAAATATAAAATTGAATAATTGAGTTTATAAAAGACTTCATTTAAATACCATATTATAAAGGAAAATCAATTTAAGTTCAATGAATAGGATTTAAAAATTTAAGCTCTCTATATACATACACACATTCATATAAGTGAATAAGATTTAAAAGCGGGGTGCACATTCTATTTTGTGCCCTACTTTTTAAAATTTTTATTTTAATTTGCCTTATACATGAAAGATTTGAAAAATAAAATAATAAAATTTTTTTTAATATCTATTGAAATTTAGATGGCGTGAAGAAGCCATAGTTTTCTTTTACAATTAAAATAAAAAAAAAATTAATAATGAGTAGACCTGACGGATTGAAATATCGTAAATTTATTGTTTTATGACTGTGAGTATTCATAAAATGTCATTCATAAATTTATTTGAATTCTTTTAAAGAAAATTTTAAAAATTTTCGGAATACATTGAACTATACTCGGGGTTACCCTGCAGCAAAATTGTTTCAATTCGAAAGAGAATTAATTTTGAGAAAGTTGAAATTACATACGACAACACTTTTTCATTAAAAAAATTTATACATAATTTTTATTGCCTTAAACTGTTATCAACTCAGGATTACATTAACTCAGATTAACATTCTTCTATAATATGATTGCTGAAACATCATTTATTTCGATATCTGTTTAGCAATTGGAAAGCGGCACAGATAAATATTTTACGGAGGGAGGAAAACTCCGATTATTTTGGTTTTTTGTATACTTATTAGCAAAGCAAAATTTCCAACGCGTAAGACAAAATAATTTAGGTAATGATCGGGGAAACATTTCTTGCGGTCTTAAGTTGTTTTGTATATCACCTGTCATCTATATTTCAGTTGAACAACTAGATACCTGCCATCTATAAACCAAAATTCAGGAAAGTATTACGTATTTTGGTAGACACGGGTGGTGAAAGGATACTCGACTTTATATAGTAAATGACATAGTAAACTCTTCAGTATAGCAAGACACCTGCAGTTTTAGAGACTATTAATATTTGTTGTGCTCGTGCTCTTTCCTTATCCTCCTCTTTCTTAAATAGCGTTTTAACGCTAATTCATTCTATATTGCGTGTACACTATTGTCTTAAAATCAGTTGCACGTACACTAAATTTTATTATTTTTTTCAGCCTACGTTCTTTAAAAATTAAAATTGATTAAATAAGATAATAAATTTCAAATAATCAAATCATTTATTTTAAATAGAAAATTTTTGCAAAGGTGCAAAATTCTAATTACTATAGATAAATATCTACTGTATTTCTGCTATGTATAAAGCTGTTTAATATGCTATATTCGAATTCCTATATCTATTATTAAAATTAATTAATACACATGTTTTTTTCATGTTTTATTTTAACAGTTGCAAGGAATATAGCTTTAAAATATTCTATATCATTTACAATCAACCACATAATCTGCGTATATATTTAGTGGTAAAAGCAATCACAATTCGATATTATTAATGAATTCTCCGATA
This sequence comes from Condylostylus longicornis, assembly GCF_029603195.1. Lineage (NCBI taxonomy): Eukaryota > Metazoa > Arthropoda > Insecta > Diptera > Dolichopodidae > Condylostylus > Condylostylus longicornis. The sequence goes on from NW_026577982.1 coordinate 8,961,303, forward strand.
GTATTAAAAATTTATAATATAACAGATTATACTGTAACTTAGAGTGTAATAGTTAATTGCAGGAGTCAACAATGCAAAATTTTTCATTTAAAAACATGATTGTATTCCTAATATTAATGATTAAGTATCGTAGTTTTATCAGAATATTATATATGTATGTATGTATATGCATTAAAAATTCAAATAGCATAGACAATTTTAAAAACAAATTTCTATTTCTTAATTCAATTCACGATTTACTTTGCAGAAAATTTAATATTGTGAGGAATTCTTTCTACAAAATTTTTTTTAATTAAGTATGAGTAATATAAGGTGAATTAAGTATGAGATGGCAGGTGAAATATTTTACCTTTTATGAAAACTGAAAAGTTATTCAGATTTTTTGAAAAATTTTTATTGAATCCTTCATATAGCTGGAAATCAAACAATCGAACCGCGTACACACATTCATTTTGTATGATTGTGTGATTATTTCTAGAAAATCAAATCAAGTCATAATTAGTTTTTTAATAATTGGCAATAAATGGGATGGAGCAATTAAAGCACAATACTCATTATAATAATAATTCCGCGATTTAATTGCATGGGTATAAATTGCTTAAATATTCCAATAAAATGATAAAAATTATAATATTACAAATGTTACTCAAAATTATTATTAAAATTATCTTATCTCTGCATAATAATGACAATATTTATAACTTTAATTATGCTTTTCTAATTAATTTTTATTACAAATCAGTTTTAAATCTTTGGAAATCAACACGTAACACTTTATAAGAGTAAATATTACCGCAAATATTGATATTTCATAAAATTTAATTATTTTATTATTTTTGAATTATTTGAAACTTTTAATATTTTTCGCAAATTCATAATTTGAATTTCTTCTCGTATATATTATAATTATAGGGTACATAGTCGATAATTATAAACAAATATAGGTGAATTTGCAAATTAGATAAGATTTTTCCACGTGCAAATTAATTTGGAAAATTTCTTCTTCAGTGCGTTGACCTTAAATTTTGTACATATTTCTTTCTATACATTGAAAAAATCATGTTACTTTCTTCCTTACGTAAATTTTCATATGCGTAGAAATATTTTTTTTGTACAATAAACTCTGGTTAAGGATATTTGAATTGAACCGCACCTACATAATACGTAAGAATATGCACGAAAGCCGCCTACTAAAATATTGTCATGTTCTTTTGTCTTACATTGCATTTAACACGAAAAAATCTCATTAAATTTAATTTTAATAAAAAAATTTCCAAAAATTATTTACAATTTTTTTATGTTTTTGGCGAAAAATTAAATCGTTTTAAAAATTAAAGCCAAATTATTTGCTAACAGAAATGGTAACGGAAAATTTTCCAGTATCATATGCATGTTAAAAAAAATTAAGAACTTTGTTGATGGAAGATAAAAAAAATTTCATAAATGTTTAAGTTTTAATCCCGTTATATTCGTTATACTACATCATTACTTTGTATTTGAGCTTAAAGGGCAATCCCATTCCAATAATTCTGGTGAAAATTTTGAACTGCAGAATGAAACAATTATGGTAAATTTTTGAAAGATAATTCATGTCGTTCAATAAATTTAGAATAATCGTAATTGAAATTTTTTTTGTAGAAGTAAATAGAATAAAGAATTGATAAATTATCAAGGGTTCAAATTTTGTTTAAAGCAACATTACTATAAGCCTACTCGTATAGGCTACAGTGATTCGTTTAGTGAGTTGACTTTGTCATTTACGAATCTATGTGTTCATCCACTTCTCCAAATTACTGAATGTTAATATCCATAACCTTCATTGTTAATTAAAAAAATGAAGAGCAATCTCTCCATTTCTACTGTGCCATTTAATGGATTCTACCGGCCCATTAAAGTAAGTACAAAATTTTTAAATATCTATATAGGTATGTATGTATTAAATTTCTATGTTATATTTTTTTGTTAAAATTTCATGATGAATTCTTATTCAACAACAAAAATCTATGCTATTTGTATTCTCTAGATTTCATTATTCTTTTCTACGGTCAAACTATTAGCACTAATGTAACGCTATATTAAGAACATAGTGACTTGAAGAAAAAAATCATAAGTAACTAATAACAAGTAAAAACGTTTCAGTCGGTATAAACCGATTGAATTATACCCTGCACCTTTCGTTGTTGTATAGCAATTACTCGAACCTGTGAAACCATTCCATAGAAACTTCAAGGATATGTCTGACATATACCTGAACACACAACTGCCAAGTTTCATGAATCTGACTTAATTATTTTGCCGAATATAAAAAATTTGCTTTTGGAGTTGTATGGATGCCACCCGAACCGGTGCAGCTATCCCATTAAAATTTTTAGAGCATATGTAAAATATAATTGGACACATGTATACAAAATTTTATATTTGTACCTTTATTAGTTTTTGAAATATTTAAAATAAACTCTTTGAGTTGTATGGCAGCTACCCGAACCTGTCAAGCAATTCCACTAAAACTTCGCAAGTATATCTGATCTATAATTGGACATACAACTACCAAGTTTCATGAATCTAACATTTTTATTTTTCCAAATATTTAAAATAAGCTTTTGGACTTGTATAGGAGCTACTCGAACCTGTCAAGCAATTCCACCAAAACTTCAGAAATATCTTTGACCTATAATTGGACACACGACTGCCAAGTTTCATGAATCTGACTTGATTATTCTTCCAAATATTTAAAATTAGCTTCTGAAGTTGTATGGCAGGTACCCGAACCTGTCAAGCAATTCCACTAAAACTTCAAAAATATATCTGACCTATAATTGGACACATGACTGTCAAGTTTCATGAATCTGACTTTATTATTTTGCTGAATATAAAAAATTTGCTTTTGGAGTTGTATGGCAGCCACCCGAACCGGTGCAGCTGCCTCATTAAAATTTTTAGAAAATATGTAGAATATAATTGGACACATGTATACAAAATTTCATATTTGTACCTTTATTAGTTTTTGAAATATTTAAAATAAACTCTTTGAGTTGTATGGCAGCTACCCGAACCCGTTGTCCGAATTGGTCCAAAAACAATAGGGTTCGTCCTTGGCACAAAAGAAACAACTTGTGAAAGTTTGGTGTCGATTGCATTATTCGTTTTTGAGTTATCGTGCGATCGGACGGACGGACGGACGGACGGACGGACGGACGGACATGTCTAAATCGACGCAGAATTTTACGCTGAGCAAGAATATATATATATGTCCATACCGCAGATGACTCCTTCAAGTAGTTACAAACTCCATACCAAAGTTAATATACCCTTCACGAAGTGCAGGGTATAAAAAGTATGTATTACAAATAATAATTATGATTACTGTACCTTCGTGGTTGACTCATATTTCTGGAAGAGAAAAGCGAAAAATAAACAACAAACAAATAAACAAACCCAAACCCAACTGAAAAAAAAACCAGACGAATAAATAAATGAGCGTATAAGAGAAATAAAATGCAATAATCACAGCTTTTAGATATCCGATATGAGTTATAATTTTTTTTTTTTTGCTCTTTTCTTCTGCTTCCTCATACATTCGTACTTACAGTCGTTTACTATAGTAATTACGGGAGATTCAACCATTGAAAAATCATAAAACATTGAGTGTAATGTACACATGGAAAAAATGTAGGTACAAAAAAGGAACGACAAAAAAAAATATTTTTTTTTTTAAATAAACATAAAAAACCACTTTTCTTAAAAAAAAAACACAAGTACATACACAAAAAAAATAACAGACTTTATGAAAAGTGAAGTGAATCGACCATGAAAAAAGAAAAAAAAAATAAAATCCACTTTTGACCGTTTCCCGTAAGAAAAGTTAAAAATTGTGGTTAAATATTTTTTTGTTTTATCATCTGGTTTTTCTCATTATGATTTTTAAGTTTGGTTTTTGCTTTCTATGTATATGCTAAAATATAATATTTTTATTAAATTTTTCATTTTAGCCGGTACATATGTGGTCAATGCACACATTAGTACCATTTATCAAATACCAACATTATTATTTGGAATTGAAGTGGTGTACCTATCCTGCATGTTGACAATTTGAATGCATTGTGTAAGCGTAAACAAATGAGTAAATGGTTAAAATTTAGTCAATGTTACTTGATCTTAATTGCATATATGTATGTATATATGAAAACTGCGGGGTGCTTCAAGAAATATAAATTACAATAGTTGTGTGGCCTGGTGTGTGCTAAGTTGTAATGTCCTGTAAGTTGTGTGTTAGGCTGTAATGGTCTGACTATTGTAATCAATGTAAAATGAGTAAAAATTTCTTAAAAAAATTACTTAAACCTTAATAAAATATTTTTCTTTATTAAGATAAACGGGAGGTTTTAACCAGGGTTAGTAAGGGTTTTAATAGAGTTCTAATGTGGAATAACAGAGAAATTTCCAGAATTTAATGTTTTTCTGATTTGTGTTTAATTTTACTTTTCCTGTTCCAACTTCTTTTAACATTGATGTCATAATTTTGAAACCGAAATACTTTTCTAGCCCGAAAAAAGTATGAAAAAGGATTCTATACAATGTCGACTCAAAATTAATGCAGAATGACAAAAAATAATTACGCTGAGAATTTGAAAAATGAAACTCACTTAGAAATTATATAAGATTATGCTTCTTTTTGCTTTCTACTTCCTATTTTTGAATGAAATTCTTAAAAAAATTTACAGATTATGTGAAAACAATAAAAATTGCGGAACTGTTGCACGTTTTTTTTTTTTTTTTTGCGACTAAATACTCAATTTGCTTGCTGTTGTTTTTTATTTTTTCAATATTCTGCCAACTCAACTTAAAAAATTTCACTTTAAATATTAAAGGAGAAGCGAAAATGTAACAATATGTAAAGAAAAAGGAAAAAAAATCAAGAACGGTGTTTTTTCTTATAAACAAGTATTAACGTTGCGCAATAACGGTTAGTTTCAATAAAGAAAAAAACAGCAAATTAATATCACAATAATGAGGTAATAAAAATAAGTTAGAAAGAGTAAATCGCATTTAAGTATGAAGAAAGAGTAGAAAGAGCAGAAAAAATTGAAGTAAAAAGAAGTTTAAATGATCTGGTTTTTTTTTTTGAAAAAGAATTTATTTTATTTTTTTTAACAAAGGTAATAAAAATATTTATGTAAGGTATTTATTGCATAAAAATTGTGCATTTGCTTACATACAAACATGATCGCGAATCGTAATAAACTGTGGTACATGTGAATCTTAAAATAGTGTTTGATTTAAAATAATATGGTCCGGCATGTCACGTGTAGCTTTTAAAGAATATTTTCTATTTTGTAGTTGAATTTTAGAAAAGAAATTTAATTAAGAGGCTCGGCTTCAATTTGATGAAAAATTCATTTCTATTCGAAACTTACTGTCTAAAGAGGAAATTTTCAATTGCAAAATCTATACTGACGAGCTTTCCATTATAATCGGAAACTCTGACTTTTTCGATACAGTATGTGCAAGTACATATCTATAAGTATACAACATACAATATGAATATATTGTTTCGCATTTAGGGCAAGAATATCATAATGACTTTAATCTTTCACTTACCTTGTTATTATTATTTGGTAACCGAATTTGTTTCTTGAAAATTATAAAAAAATGTCTTTATGGGGAGATGTTGAAAAGTAATACTCCAATAAAAGTGTTCTAAGAAAACTTACTAAAAATACGCTATAAGTTTTGGCCGTAAGGCAGCATATTTCAAAATAGATAAATTAAAATGAGGGCAAGCTTCTTTAGTCAATGAAAATTTTTACTCCGTATATAATATTTAAAAAAAAAGAGAGAGTATATCGGAATTTGCAAATCATTTTGTGCGCCAAATGTGCACCACTGCGCGGGTCGGTAATTTAGCGCCTGTTGAATCAATTGTGAATTTGTTCTTAATAAGGCATGAAACTTATACGATTTTTAACTGTCGAAATATTATCTTATGCAACAAATTGTGAATATGAATTTGTTTAAAACTAGCAGTAACAAAGTCAAAAACTCTGGTACTCTCGAAAACTTATTGACTCTTCTTTGTATTTCACTTATTACTTTTATTATTTTATAATTATGAACTCTTTAAAAATAAAAAATAAGAAAAAAACAAGAAAATAAAAAAAAATATAAAGAAATTAGTGGACGTTTGCATGTTCCTTTCTTATTTAATTTTTAATTCTTTAAAAATAAAAAAATAAAATGAAAAAATTATGCCAACAAAGCAATGAAAGCGAATAAAAACCAAAAGCTAAGCGAACTGAAAATTTATGATTTTTTTTTTCTCAATTTTTACCTTTTGGCCGTCTTTTACATTTTATTTCTGTTGTTATTTTGAAATAAAAAAGAAGGCAACTTTATTTTCACATAAATTTCAATTTAAGTTAAGTTGTTTTAAAATAAGAATTGCTCAATATTCCCGATTTAGGACGTACTAACATATGTAGTATATACATATACGAGTAAGAGAGAAATCGGAGGGAAAACAAGATTTCAGTTTACTGTTCTCAAACATTTTTTTAATTCTGATTTTATTTTACTCTTTTGGCTTTATTTTACGTTCTGTTAATAAAAGTTTAAAAAATATCGTACTGGTGTCAGAGTTTGTATGCCACTTTTCAAAATAATAATAAAAAAAAATTTAATTTTATCGTTTTATTTTCTTCAGCATTTTGCATACATACATATTTCTTTTGACCGTTTTAGAATACAAAGAGAGTTTGCAGCACCACTTCTTTGACAATTTAATAGAATTTTTGAGCATTTTAACATTGAGTGTTAAAAGCAGAAGTAAACATTATATATAATTTAGTAAAAAACATAGACCCACATGCCGCAAGCATACACAGATGATTTTTCATCTGCGATATCAAAGAAAAAGGCTAATTAAATAAGATGGTATAAAAATGTTGGAAATTAAATTTTAAGTAGGCATTTTAAGTCTCGTGCCTTTTGTAATGGTGAAAGATTTTTATAATTTATTTTTTATTTTTTACACTTATTAAGAAATTAAAATAATTAGGAAAAAAAAATAAATTATCAGACACAATTAAGGTAAGTGTCCCTATTACTGACATATTTCGCAACAAATTCAACTTTGGCGTGAGATATTTTATATGTGGGACACAATAAATGATCGCATTTTCGATTTTTTGAATAATTTGGATAATTGAGAATAATGTTTTTTATAAAATTATTTAATCAAAATATTTTTTAATTCATAATTTTTCGATTATAGACGAAAAGAAAAAATGTTCCTAATATTGACATAACCGCAAATGTTTGTGTCTATTACTGACAGTTTGTGTTCCTAATACTGACAATGTAATTTTATATGCTGTAATCCATATTCTATATATGAATAATGGTTTAAAATGGTTAAAATGATAATATTCAATAAAAATGGAATAATAATTTGGATTTCTACGGATATTTCATTTTATTTAAAAAAAAATTAAAAATTTATCATATTATAATTCAAACAAAAATAAAAAACATATTTTTTATTGAATTAAAGGTAAAAATATGTGAAATTCAGCTGATTTGAATTTATTATTACTGTAGAATGTACTTTTGCTAGTAGTCTTAATATGCAACAATGAATAAATAAAAATTTTTAAAAGATATTTATGAAAATCTAATTCGAAATTATATAATTTTTTATAAAGTATTATAAGTAATATTTGCTACAGATGTATTCTTATAAATAATACCTAAAATATGATGTACCAATCACACGAAATTATAAGAAATCATATCAATATATTCTAAAGCTGCTAATAAGCCTATTCTAAAGCTGCTTTTTGCTTTAACAAAGACTATTTATGTATTAAGTACGTAACGAGAGCAACCCATTCTTAATTTTTGGAACAACATTTCGGGTTATTAAAAAGGACTCCTTTTCTTATTTAAAGAGAACCATTTCCGTTGTGATATTTGTTATGACGTTAACGTTTACAGTAATTTCAAAGCATTTTTTTAGAAAGCGAATTGTACTGTTTTATTGACAGTATTGTATACAATATTGACACACAATTTGTTAGACGAATATCACTATTAAAAAGGTAAAAAGGTCGTAGTCAGATATAAGTTTTCACAAATGTAATCGATTTTCATTCGACAGAAATAGTTTAAACAATTTTAAAGTATAAAGAAATTATTTTAATTAATTAAAATGAATATCAAAATTAAAACTTTATACTGACATAATTTTGTTCATAAAATTGACCCTCTTTAGATCGTATTACTGACACCAGTTTTTAAAGCTAAAATACTCCGAACCTGTAGTAAATTCTTAGTGTCAGAATTCGGACATAAGAAAGAAAATTCAAATTTGATTTTAATTAAATAAATACGAAAATAAAAATTTAAATATTTTAAAAATGACGGCATTTATAAAAATACGGATTTTTGACGTATTACTGACACATATGTCAGTAATAGAAGCAGGGTCGAATTTTAGATGTTCCTAATACTGATAGAAATTATTTGTTAAAATTCTTATTTATTTAACGTTTTTACTTCGAATTACTTATAAAATAAGATAAAAAATAATCAAAATATTTAATTTAATATAAATACATATATTTTTAACCCTCAAATAAGTCAAAAAACAATAAAAACAAAATCGGAAAAATTAAGCAAAAAGTATAAGAAATTCTCCAATGCAACCCACTTTTGCTATGTCTATGGAAACAAAACTGATTTATGTTCAATATTTTGGAGTTATTTCAAAACTAAATAAAAGGAAGTATTGCGATAATTTGAATTAATCTAGAAATAAAAAAATATATATATGTTGTATAGAGAAAATCTCTTAATAATTATAAAAAACCTCATATATGTCAGTATTACCGCCACTGTCAGTATTAGCTACACTTACCTTATGTTATTATGTATATGAGGAGGTCTTATGAAAATAGAGTTGTAATTTTTTGCGTTACACGTGGTTTTTAAAATAAAACAAATAATTTTTAATTTAACTTCGACAAATAGCAAACAATACAAACAATTTTAATATTCACTTTTAATGTACAATTATTTTGTTTGGAAAATTTATCGTTCCCAGAGGGATGAAAATGTAAATTTTTCAAATTTCTCAATTGTTTTTTAAAAAAACTTTGTAAAAAAACAAGTCCCTTGGCTTTGAGATTTTCATTAATTGAATGGTTTATATTGGAACAGACCATTGGCAAGTTCATTTCCAAACCAATGATAACTTCAATAGTTGGAATTAAAATTTATATTGTCGGACAGGAAAATAAATCTTCTATAAAACGAATAACCAGTTAACCGGGAGTAATATTTCATTTTTAATTGTATTCGGCTTAGGTCACTTTCGAAATAAAATATCAAATTCTCAAAATTTTTGCTAATTTGAATTCTAGTTTAAGAAATTGTGATATAAATTTGAAAGCATTTGTTCATAAAATTCGTATTTTTACTAAGGGAATTGAAAGCCTCTTTTTGATTGGATTTTAAACAACTAAAGATTAATTTAATTACTCTTAATATAAAGTAAGTATGTCGCTTATTGTATTTGCTTAAGCTTACGACATAGCTTTGGAATTGCAACAAACAACAATTGCAATATTTTTTATAATTTCTTTTAATATAGCAAATATGGATGGAAAAGGAATAAAAGAACGCTTTTATAGAATTAAAATTTAATTTATAAATTCAAATTCACAAAATAATAATAAATCACAATCAAAATTCACAATTTGCATTGTTTTTCATATTAGGATTAAAATTTTTTTATATCATACTCCTGAGTCATTCACCTTATTTTAATTTATTTTATAGGTAACTACTATTTTTGATATATTTAACGTAGATAATACGATATACGTAAATATTTACAATTTCATTAAATGAAAAAAATTTTATTTTTTATCCTTTTTTGTTCACGTTGAAATCTTGTCTCGACGTCACATGGTGATTTACGATCAAGTCTTTATTGAACTCTAGAGTAAAAATTCCTTTTTTTTTTTAACTCGATGATTAAACTTTATAATACGCCTCAGATGAGATAAGATTTCATTTTATTTAGTATGTGATATACTTCTATAGAATTCTTCTAAGTATTATTAAATAACGTGATTAATACGATAAAATCAATCTGGTAAAAAAAAAAAAGTGTTTACAACCGAAAATAAATTAACAACATTTCCGTTTTATTAAGAATTATAAAAAAAAATTATTACTTAATGAAAATAACTACTTTATATATACAGTAGAATACAAACCTAACCGGTCTTTTGAATTTTTATGATCAAGATTAATTATTGAGAGTGTTTCATTACAATCATTCCTTTTTACCCACTAGAGTGAGTAAAAATATTGAATTCTAATTTTCTTAATTGAAATTCTTCAATCACCATTCATTTAGTTCACAAATAAATAATACAGGGTGATTCTTTTACTGAAGTACAATATTATATATCATTGTTTAGGGTTTCAAAAATGGGTAAAATCTTTGTTTGGAATCAGTTGTCAAAACCCAACGATTTCCAAAATACAAGCTTTCTTGTATATAACTTCCCTTCCGAAAAAGATAAAGGCTTCAAATAAACTGTTTCTGAAAGGACTAGTAAAGGGCTTGACATATTATAAGCAATATATTACTTGATTTGGTATTTTATGTATTTTCGGAATACCATATCAAGTGCACAAAATTTCTCTCACTCATTCTCAGTCATTCGTGGCATTTATTCACTATTTGATATTTTAGAGCGTAAAAACTGAAACCCTCAAAAATTACAGAATCTCTAAAAATTATTCAGAAAATCAAGATATAAGGAGTGCCAATTTGGAACTAAAGATTTTTTTTGATATATGAGAATACATATTTATTTTAAATTACATTTTGACACATAGATGTCACATTTAAACTGTAATACACAAACATACATTCACTGCATATGTAATTAATAAATCTAATAACTGTTTTGAAAATTTTCACTCTATTACTTTTGAGTATAATTTTCATGGTCTATAAAGAAAATTTGATTTTATTTATAAATTAAGACGATCTCAACTATAGAACTTTTTAAATTAAAAAGTAATAAAAACATATAAAATAATAAGTAATAATTTAAAGTAATTATTAAATTACGGATTTTATAAAAATGTTTTTTAATAAGAAAACAACATTTTGCACACAAATAATGTTTTTTTTTTTGTGTATACATGCAATTTCTTAAGCGTGTTCTGGATTTAAAATCATGTTAGAAAAGTGATACTTGTTACCAAATATTAAATTTTTTCTGTTTTCTGTTCTTTTAAAATTATTTACTCGTTTTTCAAATATTTTGAGATTTATTTATGCTCAGGTTAGCTCGATACATTTTAACATTTTTGTTATTTTTTGTGTTCGGTAGAATATTAAAAATGATATTAAAAGGAAAATACCGATTATTATATTATAGAGTTTACACAATATTTATTGTTAATGGCTACACGATTAAATTCAAAAAATTGTAAAAACAAAATTTTATGTAAAGCCATTATGCTTTTAAGAGATTTAAAATTTATTTTGTTATACTTATAAACTCGTCTTTATTTATAGCCATAAATATTAAAGTAATTCAATTTAAATTTTATTTATAGTAGACATTTACAAACACTTAAGATACATATGAATTATGAATTCTAATGTCAGTAATAAATATTCAGTGGTTTTAAGCGATACGATTGACTATGCTATTTTAGGTTCACGATAATATTATTCACGATAAAATTGAACGGGAAAATTTCTGAATAGTTGGATTTCATTTATATGAAGTCGAAATAATGCGGTTATAGCATTCTACATTACACTTAAAATATGTTTAAAAAAAATTTTGTACCTAAATCTGTCCTACTGTAGCAAATATCACTTTGATATTTGACTGAACGCATTATGGAACCATCATAGATTTGTAAAACTAATCACCATAAATTTATCTTTAAAGGATTATTAAGATAATGATTAAGATAATAAGAATGAATCAATATTAAATAATAAATAACATTGAAATGACCTCTGTCCTTCTTGTAATTCAGTTGCTCCTTATACATTTTAAAAATTTTCCGTTCCTCTTCTAGTTTAATTCATTTTTTGCTTTTAATTTGCAATAACTGTTTGCAAGGCGACAATTATTTAATCTATGAGTAAGATTTTTTTAAATTGGTCTGGCCACTATTAATTTGTAACATGTCAACTGAAATTTTACAACCTTCGACTATAATTTTTTTTTTTTTTGGTTGTGTTATCACCTATTTAATTTACTTTAAAATAAATGACTTTAAATCGGATAATTGTATTAAAACAAAAATTATTATCAATGATCAATTGATAAATTTCCAAACAAACGGTTAAATGTAATGTTTGTGCAAAATGTAATAAAAATCAAATGGTTTTTTTTTAACCATTTTATAAACTAGAAAAGTAATAAAAAATGAAATTTCTCGTAAATTTTTTTTTTCTTAATTTGAAAAACCATTAAATATTTTTTTATAGTGACTCTCTTAAAAAAAAAATGCAATGTTATTTTTATTGCAACCATAACAAATTCACATGGATATGCATAGTTAGAACTTGAGAAAAGAAAAACAATTAATGTATGTATGTATGTGTACATTGTAAGGTGTTGCTATAAATATTATTTTACTCGTTATTTTGGGAGGACTTAAAATGTCTTCTTTTTATTAATTGGTTTTAAATTGTAGATTTGAAAGTTAAAATAGTTGTTTTAACAATTTATTTATCGACTATAAAAATTTAAAAATACCAACTAAAGTAATTAATACAGGTACTAAAAAGAGAATAAATGGAAAATAAACCAATAAAAAGTGTTATCGGAAATCTTGAAAAAATTAATTTTTACTATATTATTAAATTTAAATTCCCCAATTCGGGCGCCATCTAGTATCCTTTAAAAAATGTAGGCTGTTAGACCCCTGTAGTCATGATTCCTGTACCATAATATGACATTTAATTTTGTTATAAAAATATTTCCAGGTGCATATCCAGAGGCTTGAGATGGTCATTGGCAAGTCGTCTGAAAGATTTAGTCTACGCAAATGACATTACTGTGCTTTCCCATATATATGAAGAAATGCAAGCGGAGCTCAATCCCTAGACGATAAGGCAAGAAGAACTGGACTCCCAATAAACACACACTAAGTCTCTCACATTAAATAGCCGTAAAAAATGTCAATTCAAGATAAATGGTAATACTATAGAAGATGTAACAAAATTCACCCCATATTATAATTACTAAAATGGTGATACAGAGGAAAGCATCTTGAATACAATATTTGACCCCGACATTAGTTCATCCGACCTAAGCAGAAAAACTAAGTTAAGAATCTTCGGGGCTTGCATAAAATCAATAAATTTGTAAATTTTATATCCATACCACCTTTATCTAAATATTAGCTTTAGTTGCTGTTAATTTTCAAATAATTTGGTAATAATATGTAATCTCTTCCACTTATAATTTTAGTACATAGCGACGGCAACACTGTCGCAACAGAGGAAACGTAATTGTTTCTATAATTAAAAATTCTTACATTGTTTTCTATTTTTTTTTTTTTATTTTAAATTAAGTTATCGAAAAAGGTACAAATGAATTAAGAAAAAATTGTTGATTAAAATGTACGTGAAAGTTTAAAATAAGATTTATTTTCTTAGATACTATATAATCGGTTTGCATTTTATAAGATTGTGTGCCATATCCATTTTTAATTTTCTAAAAAGATAAATTAATTTTAGTTATAGTCTAGCTTACAAAGATGTAACTAGTTTGCAAACCTGTTTAAAATTTTTTTTCTTTAAAACGTACGAATCTAGTGTGTATTAAAAATCAAATTAATTGTTACAAACCCATAGAATTAGATTAACTAAATTGTTTTTTCCTTATTTATGGACTTTATAAAATTTCAAGAAATGCAATTAATGATTAAATAAAACAAAGAAATCATGAAAGTAATTAGAAAATTTTATAATGACAGAAAATGACTGTAAGATGCACAGTCATGAATTGGGTATTGTAATTATATAAAAATCAGGCATCGTCCATTTATGGGAAAATTCAATTTTTAAGTGATAACTCATTGTGAATAGGGGATTTTGTGTCAATAATAATTAAAATTTTAAAAATTAAAATTCACCATTTTAATTTTAAATGTTGGCAATGTTTGAAAAAACAAGGATGTCGTAAAAGTTTTAAGAGAACTATTTTTAAAATTTTGTATCGCAGGAGAAATTTCGGTAACTAAAATTGAGTTTTTAGGATTTCAAAAGTCGTAAACTTACTGATAATTCAGAAAATTTGAATTCTTCAAAATATTAAAACGAAGCATCAAGGATTTTAGAACAGATTCCAAAAAAAGGGCTATTGTTTGGTTCCAAAGGAAGGTCTTTAACTTATATTTTTAGCAGGAGTTTGCGGAAAAAAATTTATTTTTTTAAGTTTTTGGGGACAATGACGAAATCGTCGTGCGCATCCTTTGCGACTATCTGTCCGACGTCGCAATTTTTATGCGCGGAGATACTATCTACAATCTTGGAAGAATCTCATTTCGAGAATAGAAATTTCGTGCTTGTTCTACTACTCCATGTCTTAGTTTTCTGAGATATGGAAAATCAATGATTTTGCACCTACTTTATTAAGTCTCGCTTAAAAATAATATATAAAACTTTAAAAGGAAAGATTACATACTTCTCACATATTGATATCAACAGTAACGGAAAATTTTATTTGATTTTTTTTTCTTTTTTTTTTAGAAAATTACATGCGTGACTTTTCAGTGAAAATTTCATGTAAATATGCGTCAATATTAAAAAAAAAATTAAATTTTTTATGTTCACTAATTAAAATTAGAAAAAAAAATTTTAAATAAAAGCTAATTATATTTTATGAATCTCATATTACCAACCTACATATTTCATTATGTGATTGTCGAATGAGCTGCGTATGAGTAATATGATAATTAAGAGAACAAGTTTAATTATAAAACAAATATTTTAATTTTAATTCTAATATTCTAGGTTTTATATATTCATGTTAAAAAATTATTAGTTATACTAATCAGATTATAATTTTTAATAAATGAAATGCCGTAGGAGTTCTTTTTTATGCATAAACCTATTTAGCATATCCATACCAAATCAGATTAGAACTATCTAAATGTCTGACTTCTTTTTTTGAAATTTATGCTATCATAATAATATTACACGAATAATTTTAATTTAATCCTGGTTTCCCATTAAATCTTATATCTTATACAAAATATTCGCATATATATGATTTTTTTTCCACTTGTCTGGCTTTGTAAAACTTATGTATATTTAGATATGTTTATGCGTTTCACAGCTATTCAAGCATAATACTCGTATTTGTTTTGTAATTTAATTCAATTTTATATAAAAATTTTCTAGAATTAAAACACACCTATTAAATCACGCACGAGAATAATTTAGAAATTGTACTTTGTAATTTCGTTAACATGTTAGGAAACTGTATGTACATTTGAAATGAAAGAATAGCAAGTGTTTAACAGTAATTGCAAAAAAAAAGAGATGTGATGAGCACATAACCGACTGCATTTTGTATTTTCTGAGAAAAATTTAGATTAGGTGGTTTAGTTAAAGAGTTACACGAAATTGCAAAAATGTACACAATTGTATGAACTTTCATTAAAATTGGTTCAGCAAGAAATGCTATAAATACAAGCGCAAAAGCAGAACAACATCTCAATTTGATATATTTGATGATCTATTTTTATCTATTTTTATGTACCCATTAGATTGTAGATTGTAAATACGGAATACCCCCCCCCCCCCCCCCACATAACCAACATTCTAACTTTCCAGGCCCAGCTTGCCGTAGTGCCCCCTATAGTGACCCGACAAGGGCCCGGTGAGGATTCGCACCAGATCCTTACCCATTCCTATAATTTTCTCAAAACGCTTCTGGTCATAATATCTCAGCAACTCCTTGGCCTTCCGCAGCTCCGAATAATTTCTCTAGCGCCCCGACCAACTGTTTGATTTCTTTCTTAGGAGCACTTATTTGCCCATTATCAATGAAGGTAGAATATTGATAGAAACTTATGTTAGGTTTTTAACTATACAGCATATCACATCATTGCTAAACAACATAACAAAAAATATCCAGCTTTATAATAAGTAATATTAGATATGTCCTCAATTGTCCTCAATTGCTCATAATATTTCAATGCAAATCATTTAATTGATTTAAAATAAATATCAAACAACCAAATTCACTTTTTTAATAAATCCTGTAAATTGTGTTGAATATTCTCTTCTATAGACAGTTTTCAAGAAGATTTATACGAATCACCTGTAAGTACAGATATATTATGTTAAAATACGCACAATGGTCATGATAATGTTGGTGATGTTCATATAACGATCGTGTATATTATATTTTTCTTTTATTATTACATATTTTGTGTTAAAACCTGATATCCTTGAACTCAGTTCACGAGTACTTATGAAATGTAATGGTTTATTATTATTATAGAAACATGGTTAAAAGTGATGTAGTAAGCATGTTTTCCATATAAAAGAAGAATCATAAAAGGTAAATTTATATTAAACGTGCAAAATAGTTATTAGGCTTATACCTAAAGAACAAGAATTAAAAAATGTATACTATACACACGAGAAGAACATATAAATCTACCTTATTGTCTATTATGTATAAAGTCAATAAGCAAGAAGGTCATTTTTCCCCACTTAATAAAGGTTTTAGTGTTTGTGTTTCTGCTGAATATTTTGTAAATAATATGAACTTGTAAGTACATCCATACATTGGTTCATTTATATACATATAATTAAGTGACATTGCCGGTATCCGGTAAACCGGCATTATTTTAATGTACAAATTATACGTATATTTTGTATATTACGTATAAATGTTTATGCCTATATTATGTTCACTCAATGACATCAACAGTATTTAAAGATAAAAATTTAACATTAATAATGTTAAATGTTATGTTATGCTGCTATAATAGTAATATTTTTGTTGTTATTTTTTATTTCAATAGCAGTGTGCTCTCCTAAATTATATTGTAAAATTTATTGAACAGTAGTTTTTTTTTTATTTTACTTTCAGAACAAGTCACAATAGCGTGATAAAATATATATACATATATTTTTTTGATTACACTCTGCAAGTGTATTATGCAGGAAGGTAAAGTATATGTGTATCAGAATATGTACATATAAGTACTTATATTTTATAGCTATATTTTTTTCTATATTCAACATTTTACACTCTATAGACTACAAAAAACTATAGAATATAAAAATCTCAGCTTCTCATTGTTGAAAATGGCATTTATTGTGTCTTCTTCACACATATCAAATCATAATTGTACTGCCGTACTATTCATTATGTACATACTTATATACATGTGTACATCATAGTGTACTTGTCTGCTGTACCATGTTAAAATGAAATATTTTTTTTTTACTCTTGTATTATATGTTAAACTATTTTATTAAATGCCACCATCATGATTTGTAATTACTTTTCAAGTATTTAAAAATTTCTATATATGTATGTATGTAGTTATCTTTTAATATCTGATCTTAAAAATATTTGTATTATACTAAAAATATTTTATTTTTTGTCTGTATATTTTATGAAGTATGAGATTCTCCATGATTTTAAACGAATTTTTTTGAATTATCATTAAAAAAATAAAGAGGAATGATTTTAATCAAATCTCTGTCGGATAATAAGAAAGAAATTGTATGATTCTTCAAAATCAAAGTAAAAAATATTTATTATACAAAGATGAACAAAGTCAGAATCACTGGATTTCATTCAACCAGATTAGATCTCTAATTCTTAGTATTTTAAACTTAAGATCATATAAAAAAAAGTACTAATTTGAAAATATTTTTGAATTAACATTCTTATTTTTTCTAATTTATATAGAAATATTCATAAAGCATAATACTTATTTTATTTTCTTATTATTTTCTATTACTAATTAGCAAAATGGTCACATATTGATTTTCCTTAAGCGTTTGAACGATACAAAACAAAATAATCTGGGAATTTATTTAGTTTATTTACTTAGTACAAAAGTACTTGTTTTTCATTCACATACTTGTGTGAAATTTAAATGATTTGATGGTCAGTCAAAATGTTCCGTGTGTTATAAGTCATGTTTGAATGCTTGAAAAATACTTTTGGAAAGCGACATCTTTCGTAAGTTCTATAAAAGTTTTATTGTATTAAATCTATTGTGTACAGCCACACTTCAACCACAACAAATACGTATTAAATCAAATACAACAATTTACAAATTAATTGCAGTGATACTATGAAATTAAAATAAAATTTAAATATTTATTTAAATGAATTTACTAAAATCTTGTCGATTTCATATAAAGACGAAGAGCCATAATGTAAATAGCGAAATAAAAAACTAAATCAAATAGTGATATAGAAATGTTTGTTAGAATTAGAGATAAGCTTAACTAGCAAAATAACCATTGAAAATATGAAAATTTAATTTAAAACACATAACTAACTATGGGTTGCCAGGGAATGGCATATTAGTAGCATTCATGCTTTCCTCCTTCCTTCGATGAAAAAAAAAATAATTTGTTTCATACAAATTTTTTATGAGTCGAACTCGAACTTACTTGTTGTACAACATTCCAAAACTAATTTTCACCTCATTATTATTCCTTCTACATACTTCCTGTACAACATAACATTGATATACAACAAGTATTCAGATTATTTTATTTTATTATGACTCATGTATGAAAACAAATTGTATGAGATGAAATTTTTAATATAACAAAAAATTATCATTATTGGCAATTCAATTTTAGTTTATTGCAATTTTTATATTTTAATTATTATTATATTTTTTTTTTGTTTTTAAATATTATTTTCTTTTTTTGAAAAGTTATGAATAAAATCATATTAAATTATTTTCATTTTTCATGACTTTGTTGTAATTTAATATGCTGGGCATGTCATTGAACGCAAAAAATATAATAATAATGAAAGAAAAAAAAAATGGAAAAATAACAAAAGAAAAAAACCGAAATGAAAAAGTAAAGAAGAAAAAATAGAATGAAAAATTTTGTTATAAGTCAGAAAAGAAAAAAAACATAAAAACAAAAATAAAAGCGGGCTTTAATAATAATTATCATAGGGAACGACCTGATTGATGTTTGTTGAGGTTTCATACATGTTTTTCTAGCTAAAAATTACATATGAATAAATATTTTTGTTTTTGTTATTGTGTTGTATTCTTGCTGAATGGGAGTTATAATTGTCACATGTGAAGAGTGAAACATGCAAAAACTACAAAATATAAATTTAGAAATAGAAAACCCACTGATAAATCTATTGTGTGACTGTGTCGATTGTCATTTGATTATTTGGCAGACAGAAGAAAAGTAACTACAATTGTAGCTATAGAGTAGAAGTTTTATTTAGTTGCGCAGAATTTTTTTCTGTTTCTGGCATTAAGTATAACTTTTCGTCATGTTTTTATTATTATGGTAATTTTGCAATGACCACTAAATATGCTGTTTTTTTATTTTTTATTGTTTATAATTGTTATTATGCTGAATTAAACAGTTTATGATTCACTTTTAACTAAAAATATATTTAAAATTATTGCGAAAATATTAACACAAGACAAAAAACATTTATGTATGCATTGTTAAAAGTTTTAATGTGGTAATTTTTGAGTTGACATGGGTAACTTTATGACGAGAATAAAAAGTTATTATTAAGCAGCAAAACAAAAAAAAAAAAGGAATAAGAAAACAACAAAACAAAAGGTAAGTAAGTGACTATAGAAATACAGATATCGATGACCCCGAAAGGTTTTAATGATTGTGCATATTGCGAAACCGATTATGGTATATAAGCATGTAATTAAAATTTATAATATTCTTACTTGCAATAGTAACTATGTAATGTAATTCAAATTCTAAATTAAAAGAAAATTTTTAACACGTTTAAAATATTTTATGAAATTTTAACAGTTTTTGCCCAATTTTTTGTAGATTTTTGGTATCTTTGGTAGTTAACAGTAAAACAATTGCCTATCAGTTTCAGCCTTCAATACGCCGAATTACCACGAATTATTTCTACTATCATGTAAAATTATAAACAATAGTTTATACTGCTCGACAGACTTTTCAAATTTATTTAGTTATCTCAACTCGAATTTGTATAAAGTTTTCCAAGTTGCTCAATTTTAATTTTCGGTACTTTATTTCTTTGGCACTATAAGCTCTTTTACGAACACAAAAATGTAAGTGCAATCTCATTGTTAATAAGATTATGTATTTCTATAAGACCATTATTAATATTTATAAACGAACATCTACCAGCTCTAAACTTAAATTATTGAAAGGAAATGTGCTCTTTTACAAACTGAATTTTTTATAGACTTAATTTTTTTTTTAATTATTTTTCATTTTGATTTAATAATCATTAAATATGCTTGTATAGCTGCGTGTGTCTGATGATCGTAATAAAAATTTTTGTGAATTAAATTCAATTAAATAAACTTGAACTTAAGATTATTGAACTGAAATATTAAGTAACCATACTAAGCTATACACACACACATTATACATCATGTATAAAACTTAAATAAAATTTGATATTGAAGCAAAGTACATTTCCAATTCAAAATAGCATATATTTTCATGTTAATAGAAAATTTGTAATTATTCAAATAGAATATATATATATAGTAGTCCAATTATGAATGAGAATGGAAAAATTAAAAAAAATATGCAACAATCTCAAGTTAATTGATAAATTCAGAAGCTTAACTATTAATCAAACAATATGATTTTAATTAACAATTCCCTTAAAGAATAATTAAAATTCATATATTTTTAAACTAACTTTATTTGTAAATTATGAACTACTCTTAAATGTTACGAACTAGTATGTATGTGCTACTCTACTTAATTTATTTCTAAGATTTATAACTAAATTTTAATAAATTTCAAATTTATGTCTAAATTTTGAAAATGAAGATATAAATTAAAGATGAAATTTTCATTTGACTTATAACTTTATTCTTTATAAAATATTGAAGAAAACAGAAATTATAAACTTTTCTTTTGCAATCGCATGAATAACGCATGTGATAATAAGTAATTTGAATAAATGGAAATTTATAAGATTGTAACACGCAATTCTACAACTTGTTTTTCATACTAATTTATGCATATTATATTCAGATACAATATCAATGTGTATGTAATGAAGATAACAGTGTTTACATTCTAAATGTCTCCTTTTTTTGTGTTTATTCTTAACACACAGATGAATAATTTAGAATGGGAAAGTTTCAATTTTTTTGAAACAAGATGCGTTATATCACATACGAGTATACATACATTAAAATACACTGTGAAAAAATAGGTTAAAAATTGTTAGAATAACTGAAGTAAATTACGCTTAAATAGTTAAATTTTCAAAATTAGTTGTTTTACTCAAACAAAGGGTAATTAGGATACAATTATCAGATGTAAAAAAAATCGCTTTAAAAATTTTTAAATGACCAAGCCTTTTATTACGATTATTATGCGTTTGGTCATAATATGCTTCACATAAGATATAATTATTATGTTCTTGGCATAAACTGGACAAATGCTTCTATTTCTAATTTCACATTTTACAATTTTCAATAAATTTCAGTTAGTTCAGTCTACATTATGGCTCTTATTAACCAAACTATATTATGTGTATCATTTTTTCTCCTAATTTCCGGATTATTTAAAATCTACATTTATTATATAAGTAATTTTCAATTTACAATCCGTTATACACAATTTATTTAACGTTTTATTTTCTAAACACACACTAAAACTGAAGCATACAAGTTAAAAACTTCAAGAGTACCCCCATGGTGTTCTTGTTTCTTCCATATTAAAGCCTACTTTAATATTCCAAATTAATCTTGAATTTTAAATCAAACAAGACAAATTACAAGATTTAAAAAATATCAGCCGTCAGTCATTTTTTCATCGGCTATTATTGAATAATTTTACCATAACATTATTGTATAGTGGTGGCTATCAAAGAATTTCTAATGGTTGTAATTTCATATTTTCTTTTGACTTCTTTTTTTTGTTGTTTTAGGTAATCGATTTTAGAATGCGATATTTTTCACATATTTTTATATTTTAATGTGATTTTAAGGCAAGACAAAGCTATATAACAAAAAATTTTGATTTTGTTTTTTGATTCTTTTAGTTTTCTTTTCGTTTTTTAATGTTATTTTCATCGGAATAATTCTAATTTTTGTTTTTTTATGTTTTATATTATATGGATAAACATTCATCCTACTTACCTTTTGACTCGCCTAAAATTTTGAAAATAATTTCTTGTAAGGAAAAATATTGAAAAGTAGAAAAAAATAGGCTATGAAACTGAAACTATGTATAACAAAAAATGTAAGCAGAAGAAGAAGAAAAAACAATCATGTTGTAAGTACAAGATAAAGGAATTATGTTTGTGCGTTTGTTTTTGTTTTTCGCGGTTCAATAACTGTTAAAAATCCATTATAGTAAAATAAAATAAAATTGAATTAATGTAGAACAAAAAAAAAAAACACAATTATCAAGAAAATATAAGTAATGGAAAAATGTTGTTTATGAAATAATAATATGCTTGTAGCTCGTAAATAACTAGAGTAAAATCAAACCTATATTCTATAGCCCTCAATCTATACATTTATGTACCTACACATACATACATACACATTCATACATATTAAGAAATTGTACTTGTGAATTGTGTTAAAAAATTGCTTTAAATTTAAAATATTAAATTAGATTTACATGCGGCCAGTTAAAATTAATTTTTAGTTATTGAATTATGAGATAAAATTATACATTTTATTTAAGTGCCCTATGGGCACTACATACTTAGTAATTTTAGTCCCGATACAGGAAAATAAAGATTTTTCTTTATTTTATATAAGACACAAATCTCAAACATTTTCATCTCTAAAGTGCTTGAGAGTAATTTATATATGGAACACTGTTTTGTATTAGAATTTTGGTACAAAGAAGTAAAAACTTACCAATAAAATTGAATATTAAGGAATTGATGTTTATTTTTCAATATATAAAAATGTTCTACCAAAAACATCTACCAGAAAAAAATATGCGTGACTACTCATTTCAATTGCCCATGTTCTTAGACTGATGTAGTTAGTGGAATACGTTTAGATTTTAATATGCCCTTAATTGGAACGTTGTGTCATTATAAATACAAAGTGAATATAAATTTATTTAACAGTTTTATAATAAATACAATAAATTCAATTAAGATTAATTATCAAAGACACAAACCTTACTTAAATAAGTAAGAAAAAAGTACGTTCACACTGCCATGCATATTAAGATATTTCTTTGAAGAAATAAATTGCCAGAAATTTTGTAAAAATATTTGAAATTTTTTTTATTAGATAAATATTTTGAAATAATCAAACAGAGCATTTTTTTTTTTTCAAACAGAGCATTTAACAATTTTTTTCTTCAAAGTTTGGCATGTTGTTAACATTTCTTAAACGTCTTAAAAGTTTTTTAAAACACAAATTGTAATTCTACTAGATCTTTGCTTACTTGTTCCAGTCCAACATTTTCCTTAAATATTTGAGGATCACTAATGATCCTCAATGAATTGTCACCGAAATGAACAAATTTTCAATCTAAATTTCATTGATATTTAATTAATAAGAACAACTCAAAGTATAAAATATTGGCAGCCGGAATTTGTTTGATTTCTACATATGCAATTGTAATTTTAATTTTATAAACTATAAAAAAAATAACGCTATTGTCTTAAACGGCTTTTATAATAATAAATATTAAAGATTAATTGTTTTCTTTTTTCCTCGTTTATTGGCGCTATAAAAATTGACTCTCCTTTTTCTTTTTCTCCTTACATACTTGACTTTTATGGCAATGAAAAAGAAATATTTTCACCTCTACAATAAAAAAAATCTAATTATATATTTATTTTTTTTTTTCAATATTAAAAAATAAAAAATTAAAAATCACATTTCGAAGTGTTCATAAAGATGGTGATTATGATTAGATTTTCCTTTTCTTATTAATTTTTCTACAGATAGCAATTTCTCTCTTAAAAAACTTAATTTTTTAAAAGAAAAAATAATAAATTGTTCGTACTATTTAATTTATTGTAGCAATTTCTATAATTTATAGCTATTATTTCAAAATTTATTATAGTATAGAACAGAACCAATAAATTAAGGGTGCGTTCAGAGTGTGATAAACGATATAAGAGTAATTTTGCTTTTTTTTTTTTAATTTTTGTTTCTAAACTATAAAAAGTATATTAATTTGAAAATTAAATTTCAGTAATTATTGGTGTTTAAAAAAATATTTTAATTATTTTCTTCTTTTTGTTCAGTATTTTTTTTATGATCTATGTCATAAAATTCTATTTTATGACTTCAAAATGTGCAACTAAATGCAATATCCGTGGTGTTTATAATTGTATTTTAAAAGAAAAGAAAACTATGTGCTGTTTGTGTGCTGTAAATAAATAATAACGGTTTATTATAGACTAAGAAAATAAAGATAATTTGAACGTAAAAAAAAATAGACATGGAGAAAACATAACAAATGAAAAACAAAAGAATCTTTTAATTAGATTAGAATATACAATATTAAAACTTCTATATAAGTAAACAACATCATCGTATCTAACTAACTAAGGTATTCATTCATTCAATCAAGTTCTCAAGACGCGACTAACAACAGAAATAAAAATTTTTAATATTATTATTTACTTTAATTTATTTTATGTATTTGTACACATGTGCATATAAAATTATTTCACACACATACATACTTACATATTTAATTAAAACCAGCTTTACTTTCTCATTTTTAGCATTTATTCAAAACAAATTAAAAAAAGTACTTGTTAGTCTCACTCTCTTCGTCCGTGTCTCTTGCAAAACTTCTACAACTTCCTAAAAACAGATCTCTTTTAGAAGCTTATTTCAGTAGAAGAAAGTTTTTATTTATTTCCCCTCAATAGAAGAAATTTTTTTTCCATCTGCACCTCCTCCAAGTTCAGGAACCGCAAACTTTTCCGAATTTGTATAAAAGCAAAAACGTGACGGTAAAAGTCATGACATCAAAAAGTATAATCATTTATCTTTGCTCAATAGCTTAACCGTCAAGTTCAACCATTATGTTGTTAACACTTTTTTTCTTTCGCTCATCCTAAATGTATGCAATAAATTGATGTATTTTGGTATATTAGTTAAGAATGTTATTAAAAGCAGCATTTTCAATTGCACAAGAGAAAAGTGCTTCTTTACAAACTATTGATTTGATACGATTTTATTGTTGTATATTTTACTTTATGAGTAACTAACTATTCTTAATGGAATGTGATTACATTTATTGTCTTGATTATAATTTAAAAAGAAATTAAATAAAGTAATGGAAAAAATTCCTATTTTTCATTTTATGTCTAGAAATTATTATGTTCACTTATAACAAAAAAAAAAATTAAGAAAAGAATCACATTTAAAAATTTTTAATAAATTACAAAAGAGAAGAAATGATTAAGCTGTCAGTTATAGAAAGTAATCAACTAAATTAAACATTCACAGCTGGTAAATACAAATATGTACATATGTATATGAATGTATGTGAGATATAAAACTGTTAACTGTTTTTGGATGAAAATATTTTTAACAGTTTATTACGTCAATTGATTGACACACTAAATGTTTGTTCAATATTTGATAAAAAGGATAAGGATCAAAAATGTGGTCATGTCTTAGAGGAACAATATATACATATGTGTTAAAAAAAATCTGTTGATTATAAATATTTTTGAAATTCCAAATTAATTACTAAACAAGAGAAAGAAATTCCAATCCTCACGTTACTATATAAGCATATAATAACTATATATAAATGAGCTAAATTCAATTTATTTTAGGATCATTTTTAATATAGAATAAATTGTAAATGAAGCCTACTTACATAGGAGTTTGTTTAGAAATACATATGCTTTCTTTGGACACGGAGATTGTGTTCACTAGGGTCACAATACTATTTTAATATTCTTAACAATCCCTTACGGTATAACAATTAAAAGTTAAGTTTAAAATAATTATAAGTATATCGTTGCTCTCGCCAATGATATTCCAGATATAAAAAACGAAACTCGATCTATCGATTATACAATTCGGAGCAAAGTAATGCCCATGCAGTGTACCATAGATATTCTAATAGCAAAGTAAATCTTTGATAATATAAACGGGATAAGTAATAATTTTAGTAAATTATTGGCTACATTATTAAAATTTTAAAGCAAAGTGCTTCAATCCAATTATTACAAGTATACGTTCATAATAAATATGTTTTAAGCAATATATACATACATATTAATTTATTATCACGGTGTCATTATAACAAACTGTTATAACAAATTGTTATAATAAAACAAGTGCCATTTTTAATATTGATTAGCCATTATGGAATAATAATTTTTTCACGAAAAAGTAATTTTTTTGATTTCATTTTTTTTAAATTTTATGAGTAAAAAAATATACGTAGGTCTTTTATCGAAAAATCATAAATTTAATGCATTATTTTTAAATAACAAAATTTTGAAATTTCTTAAAAAATTTTTAATAAAAAAATATTTCGCGATCGATAAATATTATGCTTTATTTGGCAATAAAAACTTTTAACTTATGCCATATTTCTTTTAATATTTTTATACTATTAAGTATAACATTAACATCATAATTTTATGTAAATGATCACGACTTTCAAATCGATTTAATTTTATATAATGTCCATAATGTAATTTTGTTATTAAAATAATAATTTTGAATATTTTTACTTTAATGGACAATGAATTGAAATCAATATATTTAATATTCATAAATTGAATATCAACCAAGCCTGACACCATTTCCATTTTTTGCTTTGTTAAAGTTTTGTCCATATTGGAAAAATAACTAAATCATTATTATTATTTCATATAATTTTTATCTAAAATAATAATAATATGTAATTTAAATTTTTTTTTATAAAAAATTAAATTTCTTTAATATAATACAACAAAATTATTTTTTGTGAATAAATTTCTTTTCATTTTAAGTGTTATATGTTATATGAGTATACGTTATTATAAGAAAATATGCAATTTATTTTTGCTGTCTTTATTCCACATAATAATAATAATAATGGTGGTCAACTAATTTTGTTTTTACTTCAATAGAGTTCATTCATTTTGTGCAACGATCTTGGTTTCAAATATTATTTTTATATATTATATGATCATTTTAATATCGTAAATATAAACACCTTGTACTCGTATTATTATTTGACAAAAATGAAAAAAATATGAAATACATTTCACTTTATCACGTCAAGCTGTTGAAAAAAATTAAATAAAAGTATGTATAACTATATAGAAGACTTTCATATTGAGTGGAGCAAAAGAAAACTATGTTAATTGCATTCATGTAATATTTTTTAAATTTATTAAATGCTTTCAAAATATGCAATACAAATAGATTTTATGATTGTTGTTAAATCATTAAATTAAAATTTATTTTTGTTTTAGGATTACCAATTCATTAAACACGTGACCAATTCATTAAACACGTGACCAATTCATTAAACACTATACATTATGATAGGTAAAGTATATCGTAAAAATTACATAATACTGATACGAGATGCAAGTTTTTAAGTATTATATTTTGAACGATAATTCAGGATTATTTTATGATGATTTTTCCAAATTTTGTAAAATAATTCGTTAGATTAGTTTTCTTTAAAAATTTACGGTCATACCAAAACTTAAAATTTTTAAATGAATACTTTATCATTTTGGATTACTACAGTCCTCTTCTATTATTTTAGTATAAGCTCTTTTTTCTTATAAAAAAAATATCATTTATAAAAATGGAATATTTTTAATACCGTATATCGTAAATATTTTAAATACGATAACTTATTGTAATTATGCGGTATATAGATAAGAGCATTTGGTCTGTATAGCTGATAACGGACATAGCAGCATAAATTAATATTTAGCAGAAATTCAAGGAAAATTTTTTAATAATTTTCTCTTAACAAATTTGCTCTGTTTACTCAGTATAACAATAAATTTATATAATTTTTTTAGATTTTCTTGATAAAATCAATAGGCAAGATTGAGTTTTTAAAAATTAAATATCGTTTTTTTTTTTCATTTAACTATTTGGCAACTCTTATAATTTAAAAATAAAGCAATTTTTATATATGAAATATTTGTGCAAAATTTTATTAAAAAAATAATAAAATAAATATCATAAAGCAAAAAAAAATAAAAATTGCCGGTTAAATTTAGTTCAAAATCATGTTATAAACGCGCTATTCACGAGATACAAGTTCATTTATACATATATAACAGAATTGCAGTACAAATCAAAATAAATAAATAAAATACAAAGAAGAAAAAGAAAAGAAAAAATTAAAGATGAGATGAAATAATAGCACAACAGCATTATTTTATCAAAAAGCTGAAAATCAAATGGCAGCAGGTTATTCATATCATTAAATAAAATTAAAAAAAAAATCAAAAAGAAAATGGACAAAAAAATTAAAAAATACTTGACTTGAATCTGGATTTAAGTCAATTGACCAAAAACTGTTATACAAAATGTTATGCATGTCACCTATTGTTATTAATGTTGTCACATTTTCCAAATAACAATCACTGAGAGCGCTGTCAATGTTTATTTCATTTAAAATGAGAATTTGTGTTAAGCGAATTGGGATCTTTTTTTTTAAGTTTTTATTATTTAAGTGTAAATTATAAGTGTGAGTGACTTGTGTATATATAAAATGACCACTTCAAGCCAAAACATTTCATTTGTAATTTGGTATGCATGCAGTTACATTATACTTATATAATGTATATTATTTTTTTAATTAAGAAATTGTTTATACGTCTTATTGCATGTATCGTTTAATATTTTTAAAAAAATTTTATAGACTTAACTTTTCCCTTTTTATTTTGCGTTTTCAACTTTATTTAGAAGTATCTTCTCATTGAAAGTTCCTAATTGACAATTGTAAAATTTGTAAAATAATAAAAATATCAAAAATATTTTTAGAAAATAAAATTTTAGTAAAATTGAATTTAATTTTTTGTATTATTCCTTTTAAATTTTAAATTAAACGAAATTCCTTGTTTATTTAAGCAAAATCTCAACGCACTTAATTCTTTAATTAATTTTTAGAACACAAATTACGTACATTGATATTTTGAATCATAACATAATTGAAATCAAATGAAATACAAGTGTAATTAAGTATTTTCAAGTAAATTTTGAATTTCTCAAGAGAATTTCAGCGACCTGCTTTATTTTTCGGTAATGTTTTCAATTTTATCGTAAATTATGATCGTTTTTGATCTTCATTTAGGGATCACCGTTCCGTAATGGGTTAAGTATAAAAAATTTTTAAGTACTTCAGTATAAGTAAATTCGTGAATACAATTTGGGATTCATTAAGATTGGCATGGTGGAAATATTTTATGTATTCAATATTTTCTTAATAAAAATATATCCTATAATCGATTTGGTCAACGTAATTACTTTCATTTTAGAAGTCTTTAACATTATTTCATTTTTATATATAACTAATGAGCATGTTTTTATGTTAAGTATCTTTGCCAATGAATTGAACAACTCTAGAATTTTTTTCCAATTGAAAAAACCGTAAATGGTAACCAAATGGTTCAAAATTAAATAGAGTTTAATAAACGCATATCATATTTATACGATATGTGTAAATGTATATATAAGTACGAGTATAATAAATAATTTTGTTATACGAAAGAGTGAAGAAAAATGAAAAAAAAAATTTGATTTAAATAATTTAAGATGGCTTTGTAATAATAATGAAGAAGAGAATTTCAAATAAGACGACATTCTTTTATAAGAAAAAAAAGATTTGATTTTCTTCTTCTTCTTCTTTTGGAAAATTCAAGTTCTTTCTGTATGTCATATTTTATCTCTGTCTTTCTTTTCTTTTCAATTTCCATCATCATTTTAGCCCTTTCTCTTTCATTTTGTAATGAAAACGTGTTTATATATGCTTTTATTTATTTTTAAATTATTGTACATAAAAAATCATTATAATCAAACATATGTAAGTAATTTATCTTTAAGTATGAGTGACGATGAAACTTTGTAAAAAATTGTTGATAATATTAAACAATTCAACCGTAAAAGCTGAATTTTCGGTTGAAATTTATGTAGAAAAAAAAAATTAAATTGATTTTAAAGCAGTTGTTGTATATTGGTTCCAAATCAATAAAAATATTTTTAATAGTGTTATCATTCAAGATAAATTTACATAAAAAACGCATGAAAAAAAAATGTTAAGCAACAATGTTGAAAACGTGACAATTAAAATAAAAAAAGTCTTGAAATCAGTCATTCCTTAAAAACAGAAAGGAAAAGAAAAATTGTTACAATTTACACTCATATCAATTGTAATTTATGAAGAAAAATCAAATGGTTGTTGTTTTATGAAGAAAGGCAATGTAAAATAAATTACCAACTTGAAAATATTTCACTTACAAGTAAGTGTGTATAATTGTAAAAATTATAAGCATAATAATAATATAATAGTGATGAAAATGATGATTATGGTTGCTAGTAAAGAAAATAACAACAAAAATCATAGTTAAAATTATATACAAAAGTAATGTTGCTTTTTAATTATGTTGTCATTATAGGCAAACGCTTTTTATGTATTTTTAAATTGACATTATCAATTAATCACGTAAAATATGTATGTAGAAAAAATAAATAATCTGTCAAAGAGAGAAAAAACAGCTGAGATTTTTATAAAATATTTTAAATGTGAAAATATTTTTAAGCGTGTTCCTATTTAATAAATTTTATTTGTAAACTGAGAAAATAAATTTTTAATCGTGTAAATATTTTTTGAATTATGTAAGTATTTTAAATGTTAGGAAAAAGTATGACGATTATGTGTTACAGAGATACAGAGAACATAACTAATTGCTGCATCATTTCAAAGGCGATTTTATTGTATGTATTTTTGTTATAAAATTCGGAATTAAATAATTGAAATATTTTGAAAATTCTTTCTTATTTAAAAAATAAATTCATATTTGTTTTGTCAAATTAACCAACTGACATTAATTGACATTAATGACAGCGATTAAACAATTGACATTAATGACATTTAAAATTTAACACTCTTATTTCATATCTTCGCTTTTTCCTGTAGTCGCCAATAAATTTTATTTAAAACTAATATTTGTAATTAAAATAGTTTTTTAAATTGAAATTTAATGTTTTTGACAGTTTTTTGACATTTACAAATTTCTCTTTCACTATACGGCAATTTTAATAACTGAATTCAAATATTGACAGTGACAATAGAATATTAAAATTATGCATAAAATTAAACAAATTAGTATTCAAGGGAAAATTATGCTAAAATAGTTTTACAAAAACTTGATTTTTTTTATTCGTATTTTTAATCGCTAATTTTGAAATTATAAAAAAATTTTTAAATTTTGAATGCTTGCTTGCATTTTTGCTTTTTTTTTCTGTTTTGTTTTATCAAACAAACATCTGGTTAAATTATTTATGCATTTTCGAATTATAAATTGCAAATTTTTCTAAAACAATTGAAAAATTGCATATTATTTTTTTAAAATGGAACTTTTAGTTTTCTTTTTTTTTTTCTTCTGTCATCTTTTATAATTTCAAAAGAATTTTTATTTTTACTTCAGGTAACACGAAAAAAATTTTTTTCTTGCTACTACTATTGGTTAAAATAAACTAGATTTCTTTTCTATTACAATTATATATTATGAAATTTATGCACAACACAACTTTTTATTATAACTGATTTTAATAGTATAACATTGTTATGATGGCATCTTTCTTCTATATATATTGAACATTATTATAGATCCGAGCGTATTATGAATAAAAAGTAACATGTATTAAATCTACATATGTATGTATGTATATGAATGTACAGAATTACTATTGTCAATTAATAAGTAAGTATGTGGTTTAATTTATTTATAAACAGATGACAGGGGTGTATTGAATGTATAGTGTACAGCAGAAATTAGTTTTTAACAATTATGTATTTGAAAATTCGGTATCATTTAAAAATTTTGACACCCAAAAAAATCTTACAGAAAGTTTTGATGACACAAAAAATTATTCAAACATTTTACATTACACAAAAATTTTGAATCATACAAAAATTTTAATTCATACAAAAATTTTTAATACATACAACAATTTTAAATCATACAAACATTTTAAATCATACAAAAATTTTAATTCATACAAAAATTTTAAATCATACAAAAATTTTAAATCATACTAACATTTAAAATCATACAAACATTTTAAAAAAAATGCAAAGATTTTAAATAATACAAAAGTTTGGAATTGTATTAGAATTAGAATTTTACAAAAAGTTTAAATCATACATTGTTCATATAAATATTTTGAATCATTCATCAGGTACATGACGTGAAATTAAGGACGATACAATATTATTATAGCAATAGACAAAGGGAGAACTTAAGAATAAACTGAGTATTAAAATAATTTTTAAATATATTTAAATATATTTAAAATGTTTGACTGTATATTTGAGATTTTGTATTATGTTTGATTGTATATTGAAATCTTTAATTGTATATTAAGGAGGTATTAGTATTAGATTATTTTGATTCCAGTACATCAAATAACTAATTTAAAGTGCAAAATCATTTAAATTAAGTGATTATTTATTACTAAGTGATTATTTTATATGTGATACGAGTATGGGAAATTTTTCAAGTCAAAATGCACCAAAACGTAACTGAAGATTTTTCAGAATAACTTTTAATAAATAACAACAAACAATTTGATGCTCAAAGTAACCCTAGCGCACATTATTATTTAATGTTTTAATAATTTAACGAACATACGTTTTATTATACATATCGTAAAAATTGAGAAAGGCAAATTGATTTAAGATAATTATTAGTTTTAGAAAGCCAGAAACAACAAGTAAAAAAATTTAATTTTAAATGGAAAAAAAAAGTTTCAATACAGATCAAGAAAAAAAAAAATAAGTAAAGCATTTTATAAAAGAAAATTAGTTATTGTTTTTAAGCGTATATCAGAAAAACAATAAAAACAAAAGCACTAAAAGTATAAAAACAATAATGATTTTTTTTCATAATTTTATTACTTGGTATGCGAAATGCTAGTATGCTTGTGTACACATAATGTGCTTATTATACAAAGAAAAAAAATCAAGAAAATAAATAAGAAAAAACAAGAGTTAAAGTGTAACAAGACAACATGTAAGATTTTGGTGTGGTTGATTAATGGTTATTTTAGATATTAAACATAATAAAAATCCAGTTTCGCTTTTATCCTTTAGGCTTAGCAAAAAAAACAAAAGAAAAATTAAAATAACAGGATAGCAAATTTTATTCTTTTTTTATGCAAGCAACTCTTTTTCTTCATGAAAAAGAGACCGTATAACATGAAACAAAAACTTAGAGAAGAAGTCTAGATCTATAATTTTCTATCATATTTCTACTTTTTTCTTTTAAAGTAATTTTGTCTAAATTTCAATTTATTGAAGCTATACAATGTTTTTATAGCCTAGCTAGTTAGTTAAATACCGTAAGTATATTTATAATAGAGCAAAATAATACTGCCATGGCCTTTAGAATTTGTTTTTATCTATTTCTGAATAATATTAATGTTTAAAAATATTAATTTGTAAAGTTACGATAGGGTATACTTATAGATGAAATATATTAGGGAGTTGAGCAAAAATATGAACATCGGCAATTAGTTCTAATAAAATTTTAATATTGCAATTTTATTAAATGTTATTGAAACATATGATTGCGCACGTGT
Source organism: Condylostylus longicornis (assembly GCF_029603195.1). Lineage (NCBI taxonomy): Eukaryota > Metazoa > Arthropoda > Insecta > Diptera > Dolichopodidae > Condylostylus > Condylostylus longicornis. The sequence goes on from NW_026577982.1 coordinate 8,995,359, forward strand.
AAAGGGCTTATGATATATTAATTTGATAAAAACTTGTTATAACGGTAAAATCAATATTTAATCAAAATTAACGTAATATTAAAATCTTAAAAATATCTTCATAAAATGGTTTTTTCCGACATATTTCTGGAAAAATTGAAAATATTTTTGAGTTTAGTGATTTATTTGATAACTAAGAACTTAAACATCTTCATTATTTTCGTATGTTCGTATAGTTTACTCGTATTATTTTGAGGACTTCACATGTGGTTTGAAAATTTTATTTTGCTGCCTTCGTTATCGAAACCAATACGAATTCGGAAATTGACTCTAATTTCGACTATCTCTTTCACTACAGTGTCAATTATACTTCCGCTCCTAACTGCAGGTTTAACCTCAATTTCAGGAATTAAAAAAAGAATACCGTAAACGGTTGCGCCTCTAACACCATTTGTTAAAAATCTACTGGCTTACACTACGCATCCTATTCGTCAACTGCGAAGGAGTCCGAAATTTACAATTTCTTGTTTTTCATTTCAGAAATGTATAAATAAAGTCTTAACATTAAATATGCACCTTCCTCAATAATTTTAGCAATATTTATCAAATTTAATTACAATTTTAGTTGGAAGAATTTAGAAAAAAATTTAATTTTAGTCGTTTGTTTTTATGTTCTATTTTTCAATTTTAAATTTATAATACCCTTTTTTTTAATACATACATTCTTTAACTTTTTCATTTTTGTTATTAATTTAATTGCCTTCAGGTTACGTAAATATTATGTATGTTATGTTGAAAATATCTAGGCATATAACTACATACTCTTGAATAAGACGTAGTACTTGTATGTGCATAATATATATAAAATTTTTGATTAATCTTTTATAGTTGATCTATTAAAAACATAGAAAACAGAAAAATCGAGACTATGTACAATTAGTTTGCTTGAAAAGAAAAAAAACAATAAGACTAACAATAACAATAATGTTAGTTAATAAAATAAAAATCGTGCTGAATTTCTTTTGTTCCGCATACAAGTAGAAAATAATTTTTTTTCACTTTTTGTGTGTTTAAAACAAAAAATATTTTAAATTGGTTTTTATAAAAGACGCGCCTTTTTGAAGATAATAGGAAAAAAATATAATATGAAATATTAGAAAACGGTAAAAAAAAATAACGAAAAATTATGCAATAATTGCAAAATATTTTTTCAGTTTACCTGACATTTTAACAATGTTATACATATACGTATAGCTAGATTATTTACAAGTTTGTATAGCAAGCACCCAAAATATTCGTTATGTATGCATCTCGATTTCAAATATCTTAAATAATTATTTATACTTTAATAAACTCTCCTTGAGAAAATGAAGAAAATAGAAAAAAATCTCTTTTTTTCGAGATTTTTATTTACAAAGTTTATTTATTTGAAATTTATTAGCTCTTATGTTCAATTATCTTTATTATTCTTGTATAAAGTGAATGAACCACCTTTTTTTTGTGTTTTATTTTGGTCATGGTAAATGAAGCGGCCGAACAATATTTTTTTAATGTACCAATTCAAAAAAAAAACACAAATAATGTTCAATGAAATTGTCGTTTAATAATAAAGAAGATAAGAGGATGCTACGATGAGATTCTCATAATATGGGTGGGTATTTGTGGTTTAAAAATGAAAGTATGTGATGGGTACATAACTATGAAAGTGATAGGTTAATAAATAGATATTTTGAGTATATGAAAAAAATATTAAGTTTTATAGTGTTTTTACTTTTTCTTTTAAATTTTTAATGATTCAATTAAATATTTTAATTAACTATATTGGCTAATAAAATTGTAATTGTTAACAAATTTATATGTACGTGCATATTATGTACAGCATGTCCGTGATTTGATGATATTCTGTCACCGGAATCATAGAGGCGCAGAGTAACATTCACAAAATATTGGTGGCAAAGGTATTATGACCAAGACGAATAACATTAAGGATATTATGCATGTTGTTAGTACATTTTTGTCAACAAAACTTACGACGAAATATTTATAATTAATAAATTAATAAATAATATTTTCCTTAGAATCAAAAAACTAAGGTTAATGAAGTGAAAATCCGAGGTTAAATATTTACAAAAATAAATATGAAGAGCATGGTTTGAATTACAACTGAACTTTATAAAAATAATTGAACCCGACATTTTGTTGTATTGTATATAGTATTTTTATGTTAGAGTCTAAAGTTTTATTAAAAACAATTTGTTGAGCTGATTATTTAGTCTAAATGAGTTGGATAATTAACTTAAGTGACAAATACATATATGTATGTAGTTTGAAGCTTTATGAGAATTTTTTATTTCTTAATCTTAAAAAATAAAATTATTGTTTAAATTAATGAACAGACCAGATTTCAATCCAATTTTTCTCAATATTTATGCAAGTAATTGAAATTTTTTTTTATTTAAACTTAAATTTTATTTGATTTTCTTTCCAAATTTTAATTATTTTTACTTCTTACCATTCGGTATTGTGAAAAGTTATTACTAAAATATAAGTACTAATATCTGTGCTTTAAGACCTTAATGTAGACCTCAAATTTGTTCTATTGTTTTCTTTAAATTTAAATGATTAAAAGATTTTAATTATAATTTTTTCTTTTATTGCCTTTAAAGTACAATTTAATTTTCAAGTCTTTCTTACATTTTATTTAAACAAAAAAACAATTTTACTTGAATTTTAATGGAATTTTTAACCATAAATAAAAATCAAATCCTTTATTTTTCAATTATCTATAAGGATATGCAAGTATTTATTTTAGAACAAGTAAAACACTGAATGTATACATTAGAGGGTATTCCTCCCTGTCTCTATATAATATTTAAATAAAAGAAACAAGTCAAAAAAGTCAACAGAAGGAAAAACAAAAAAAAAATATAAAAAAAAATTATGTGAAAACAAAAAATTAATTTTAAAAAATTTCAAAAATGTTATACTTGTAAAGAGTATCCTTTTATTTTAATTCTCTTATTATTTTACATTATTTTTTCATTCTATTCAATGCTAAAAATATCTATGTATCTATCTGCACGTCCAAATCTCATCTTATGTGAAATAATACTATAGAAAAGGATGCTTTTCATTTAATTTAAGTACGCACTGTTTACTATGATGTTTATCTATATATAGATACAAATTATTTGTTATACAACATCCTGATTCTGTACGAGTATTACAGATATCAAATGTCTACTTTTTTTTTTATATTTTATAAGCATAATATGACAATAATTATTTTATTTTGTATGTACACAATACATTCTTATATTTTGTAAATAATAAGCGCATATAAAAATTCATTTTATGATCAAAATATGAGTATGTATTTAAGTAGATATATGCTTTTTTTACAGTTATTCTTTGTATGTATTTAAATTTACATACTTTTAATGTAAAATACAAGTAAATACTTGAATTCAAATGCAAAATCCTCTAACTCCACTTCTATTATATTTTTTGTTTTTATATATTTATATAGTTTTTTTTTTTTTTGTTCTAGGCTTTACCAGAGAGGAAGTGGTTTTATCTATTCGAAAAAAGAGAAAAAAAAATACCAATGTAAATTAAAGATAGATAAGAGGAAAGGAGTGGAGATTGAAATTAATTTGAAGGAGAATATAGAGACAAAAAAAATATAGGAAGATGAAATGAGCATTCAGGAATTTTAACAATGTTTTAAAATTTCCTATACAAATAAAATAGGACACATTTATGTAAGTATAGAGTACAATATATGTATATAGAAAATTATTTACAGGGTTAGATACTATTAACAATTAGAATGGAAATTTGAATAAAATGGAGAATAAATATAAGAATGACAGTTTTTTAACGCTGAAATTTAAATCTGTAATATGCAAGACAGAGAGAATTGACAGATGGTCTATGTTCTTTACAAATTCTACTGATGTCGCAAAATTAAAATATTTTATATTTCGAATGATTTCGAGTATTTCTTTTGAAATTTGAAAGATTAATTTGTAAATTATATTGAATGGGTAACAATATTGATTTAATAAGCAACCGAGTAAGAATTAAACAATTGTTTTTACAGTCTCAATAAATTATGTACAATATTTACCGCTAGCTCCCTTAAAAGCATTAAAAGCAAAATTTTTGAAAAAAAAAAAAACCTTCCTGAGCGTTCATCATCCATTATTTAATGAAAGATACTCGTATTTGTGTTTGTATGGATATTAAATAGAATAATATAAAAATATAAAAGAAAATCAAAATTTATGAAGACTAAAAATCATTTCTTTCCGAAAGGAAGTTTTATTTTGAAATTCAAAAGGATAGTTCACTATTTAATATGTGATTTGAATGCAAATGTATTTTTAATTTTGTGATTTATTCTATATGTATAGTTTCCTCTTTTAGTTACATTCATATACAAAATATATTATATACTACTTATACGTATATTAATTTTTCTTATTATCCTTTGAGATTTTTTTTTATATTAAAGAATTATACAAAATTCCAATTAGATAAATTGGAAACATTTCATAATAAAATCACATATATAAACTCATCTAACTATTCTTGCTTACATATACACATACTTATAATGTTTAGTGGATATGAACAAATTGTTTCGTATATAACAATTAGTACAACAGGAAATTAATTAAATCGAAAATATAGGAGAATATCCTCGAGAAATCATGTTTTCATATTAATAAGTAATCATTGTTATTTTTGACAAATTGTTATTCCTCATACAATATATTTTTGATCGTTTCAATGATTTTCGAATATCCGAAACTTTTTATTGTGGTAAAACTGTGCCGATAGGTAAGGATAGAAAAAAAAATAAATGTTTCCTGTACAAAAATAAAAAAAAAATAATATCCTTAAATTTTTAATCCGGAAATTATTAAATTTTTAATGTTTTTTTTTTGTTTTATAATTCTTATTTATTCTTTAGCTCATTTTTCATAAGTGTTAGAAAATTTTGATTGTATTTTGCTTAAATTGTAGAAGTAAAACCCAAAAATGAAATTAACGAGTCATTTTGGAAATTATTCTGCATTCTATACCCCTATTAACCTTTCTTAGCAATATTCTAACAATTTGGGGTGTTCAATATTAAATAAAATAAATACCGAATAAAATACGGAATCAAATAAAAATTTTCCTCCTTCCAAGAGGAAGAAAATGAAAAATTTTAATAAATGTGGCACGAGACAGTTACAAGTAAATCACATGGATAACATACGGTCGCTATTGGTTTTTAACAGCATGAGTTCATAAAATTTTTGATTTTTTTTTTATATTTTTAGCTTTGGAAATAAAATGTATCTATTAAGTACGGTCTGTCTGTCTGTCAGGATATCATTGGCTTTAGTGAGAAAATTTTAGTGAGAGTATTATTTTACGATATTTTTACTTATCACTTCTTATGTTCGAACTTCAGGATTTCATATCGGTTATTTGACTTCATTGGAACAAAATTTTCTTGTGTCTTATCCCACTCGTGATTTATTTCACTTACTTTGCCTTCTATGAAGGCAAAAAAGTAAATGTAATCGTCATCTTATCCAAAAGAATGCGGTTATGTCTTAATTTTATTATTAATTAGTAAGTAATACAAATTTTTTTCTGGTATAACATTTTTGTGAATTAATATTCATAATAATAGAACATTGTTCTCATTATTTGGACTTATAGCTCTTAATAACTAATATAACGTTCTAAATCAAGCTCATTGAAGGAAAATGTGCTGCGCTACAAACCATGGTTGCTATTGTGTACTTCGCTTCTTTTTCAAATCCTCTGTATTCATATATTAATAGATGCATACAAAATCCGATATGTTTTCGAACTGAATCTTATATTATAATCCTTACATAACTTCACCGCCTGTTTACTTCACAATATTGTTCCCAAGTATATTATATTTGAACATATGTGTTGATAGTGTTAGAAAAATTTACCCTAACTTTAAAAATACAAAATAATTTAAATAAGGTAAATAAAATGCAAGTTAATTTTTTTCTTTTCATTCTTGTTGGCCTTGTAATTTTCGAAAAAAAAAAAAAAAACACACACAAGAAGTAAAATGTCCTTATATACGCTTTAATATTCTAAGAATTTATCGATGACGAATCTTTATGTAGTGTGAGGGTTCTCATAAAATATCATTTTTTAAAACTCTTGTGGATAATAAAAAAAGAAACGAAATTGGAGGAATTTCTTTTGTTAATATTATCGTTCTAATTTACGTAAGTATCTGCAAAGGTTCATTTTTTTTTTAAATTAACAACTTTGTTAGTTGATATTTGCTTTATACAAGTAGATTAAAATTTCGGATTTAGAAATGTTCATTAAAATGATATGGAGTGAAGAATAACTAGAATTGGGAACATGACTAATATAAAAAAAAATTTATTTTCTTTAACTATTCAAAATATTTGGTATAAATATCTTTTGTTTTTTGGAATTATTTTGTGAATTTTTATTCTTGGGATTCACGTATTTATTCATTTAGTCACCTAATATTATCACGTTTTGTTATGCGGCTAAAAGGAAATTCTAAAGTGGAATATTTACTTAATGTTAAAATTATTCTTTTTACAAAATTTTGTAAAGGTTGCCGTTCAACTGCAAAAATGTTATTTAAAAAAGTTGGCCTTAGTTATGTCACAAAATTTAAAAATTTTGTCATTGAAATGTGTGGGTTTACACAATTTTGTGAGGGTATTAAGTTTAAAATTCAATTCATAATTTTTTTCAGTTAAATTTTAAGATATTTAAAAATTTCTGATAGGAGAGACTTTTCCTGTATTAACAATTTATTTGCGTTGAAAGAACAAGTGTTTAAAATACAATTACTGTTACTAACATTAAGTTGACGTGCCCAGTGACTAATATAAAAAATTTATCTGAATTTTTGGAATATAGCAAATAACATAACTGCTATTTTCCATACATAAGTACAACATACAGGTATAAATACTTCACAAATACAGGCATCTCTGTTCTAATGACGAATTCAAATTGCAAATAGAAGAGACATCAGAGCGTTAAGCACTTATTTATTACACTTATTTTATATTTAAAGTTCTCTAAATAACTTAATTTTTTCTGTTTTATGATAAGATATGGGGGCCATTATCTTAAAATTAAAATATGAAAAATACTAAAAATAGTATTGTGCGCCAACTTTTCTTTTACTGTAGAGAAAAATCATCACAATATTTTTCTTTTTTTTTAGAGAAAACAAAAGAGATAGAAGTTACTTATAATTTCGTTACATTTGTACAAAGATAAGAAATTATTCCTATTTACGTATTGTTCTATAAAAAAAAACATCTTCAGTTAATATTAACGGAAAAAAAAACAAAATTGTGTAGAAAATTACTAAAAAGTTCAAGGTCGTTTGACGAAATCAAAAAAGCAGATTCAAAATTAGCTATTTATTATTCAGTTTTTAGTTGAATGTGTTAATAATTGAAATATACAGAATACCTTAGAGAAATTAAAATTTTGTGGAAATTAATAACTGTTATTACTAAACTATTTAAAAGGGAGCGACATTACAACGGGTCCAAGTGGTCTAAGTGTATGCTCGGATCGACGCGTCAACCTAAACTATTTTCAATTGAAGTAAAGGCGCAATTTATAATTCAGCAAGTAAAACCTAAGGTACTGTTTGCATATACGACCAAATCTAAGATTAAATTTACGACAAAGTCTGATAACTGAAATTATCTGATGGTGGTCAGAGTTTACCTCAAAATTTAATAATTTTGCTAAGAAAATTATAACCAAAATAAAAATCAGCTAATCGTTGCTCAAAACTTAGTTATTTGCCGTTAGACAAAGTTTATTGTTAAATCAGTTTTAAATATATACGACGCTCATCACTGAGATTAAATCTTAGATTTTGTCGTATATGTAAAAGTAACTACGTTACGCAATTGAAATATTTTTTTTGTAAATTATGTTCAAATTTTATTCAAAAATTGTTTTAAATATCAAAAAAATAAAAATATTTAAATATTTCAATTCATTCGTGTATTAAGGTACTACATAATATGTCAAATAAAATTAACCTTAAAAAAAATAAAATTTAATATTTAATTTTGCTTGTAACCACAAAACCACTTTAAAATTTTATTTAAAAAATTCATACAAGCAATATATGCATATTTTTTGTAAAATGCTCAGACAAGCAATTGAAAAATTTATATTTATGTATGTGACTATGTGCATATATATATATATATAAAAATTACTAAACTACTTGAAAGTAATTTTATACTCTTGTAACTAGAAAAATTCAACAAGCTACAAGTTTGGTTAGTTGTAAAAACATTGGTTTTTTGAATTTACTTTAACAAATTAGTATTTATTATAAGTACATGATAACTTTTATTGTAATTTAATATTTCAAAAATTAAGTAAGTACATGAAATTCAAAAATTTTTATAATTGTTCTAGGTATTTACAAGTAATAAAATTTTTACGTTTGACAAATTTCATTGAAATATCAAATAACATTGCACTTACATTTATTAATAAATTAATAAATTTTAAGAAAAATAAGACCTCATTATTGCATTCAATCGCATTTTAATTTTTAATTTACTTTAAAAAATTTTAAATTTAATGGCAACGTTGATATAAGTACAAGGTTTTCATAGTTATGCTTACATGTTGCAATTTATGTAAAATTTCAGCATTTTTAATAAAAACATGTTAAGTATAAAAATAATTCATTAATCCTATTAGAATTCAAAATAATTTCGCTTACTCTTATTACCAACAAAAATTTTAACATTTTTTTTGAATAATTAATTACGGTTGGCAAGCCTCTTTCGACACTGCAAAATTTCAATATTATCTTTATGTTAATGTTGTTCATATATATGTATACGTATGTATATACATATATGTCATTTCAACATTTTAATTTTACTCGTGTATGCTGCCATATCTTTATAGCTTATATTATATACGTAAACACATAATATATATATACATAGGTATATATACATTTATATAATAACATAATATACTTATGAACACAATTATATATGTACAAGCATATATCTGCAGGATATTAAAGAATTAAAGTAAATTTTTCTAAAAAGCAAAAAAAAAATATTATATTTTATTTTTCGAACTAAAATAAGGAATAAGAAAATATTTTCAAGAATGCATGGAAGGGAAGAATTAAATTATAAAATAAAAAAAAAAGGATATTTGCAGCCCTTATGCGGCTAAAGAATAGAACTATTTTGTGTGTATACAATTTAAACACTTATCTGTACATATGTAAGTATGTATGCATGTTAATATACTGATTTGTTCTTGTATGGTGTGGCTGTATTCAAAAATTCTCCTGTCATTTCAGTTTTGTTGGTGTTCTATATACAATCCTTATTTATTTTGTACAAGAAAACAAGTGTGCGCAGGAGAAAAAAACAAAAAAAATTGTTATTTATACAAACATTTTGTTTTTGAATGTATTTGAATTTTTATGTTTTGCGTACCTATGTGTGCAAAATTTATAATCTGCCAGGAACAGGATTAAAAATAAATTTAAGGGAATATAATCAAGCTTAAGAAGTTTGAAATATTCAACGTTTGTACCTATATATTTAGTTTAATTGAAAATTATTTTTAATTTTTAATAACTTACCTTTATTTAATGGAAATATTTCGCTATTTATTTATTTTTATCGCAAAAATCTCGGAATGTTTATTTCAAAATACAGTTTAATATTTTGTTTTATTATTTTGAATATCTGGTAACTCCTTTTTTTTTGTTTTATAAATTAAAACAATTTAAAACCGCACAATTAACTAAAATTATATTTTTTTTAATGTTTTACAAATTTATTTTAATTTTTTTTTATTAAAAATAATTATTAATTTCACTATTAATTTTTTAAAAGAATTTCTTTTTTAAAATTGCTCTTGCGAAATTTGTATTAATTTTTTATTTATTAATATTAAAAAATTATTTTATATTTTGATAGAGTAGAAATTTAATAATAAATTTTTAATTAAGAAAATCAAAAAATTGTAAATATTAGCCAATTTATGTAAAATAATTACAAATTCTCGTCTAGACTTAATAAACTTTTTGGTCATAAGGTACAAGGTAGGAAGTATTTATATTTTAGTAATTTGAAAACTAGTTCTAAGCGAAATTTTAATTATAAATCCTATAATTATATCCTTTTAATTATAATTTCCTGTATTTATACTTCCTTTTAAAAATGTGAAGTTGGTAAGCAGGTAGGTAGGTACCCTCCTATAGAATTCTTATATTTTTAGCATTTTACAATTTTCCTATATGCCTACTTAATTATTTCACCTATACTTAAACACATGGTGTGAATTAATAAGATTAGTTTCTAATTTTCGAAAGCAATATGATTCTTATTAGATAAGCCAAACCTTATTTTACATAATTAAAAGTAAAATTATAATGTGAAATTAGAAAACACCTTTTCAAAATATATTTGAATTGGTAGGTACCCACTTAGCTATAAAGTTCTTTATTTAAACACCTAAACTCCTACACTTACATCTACTAAGTAAAATCAATGGAATTAAATAGGATTATAAGAATTTTTTTAATTAAAACAGAAAATTCTAATTAGATACTTTTAATACAACACATAGTTTGTGGTACTACAATTTCATTTTTTATTACACTTTAAAATTATCGTAGAAAAGTAATAAAAATTCTTGAACAGCTAATTGTTCGCATTAAATTTACAGAATTAAATTTTAAGCCAGCATATTTAACTATAATTACTAAATTTCAAATGTCTTAAGAATATCATGAGCGAATTTGAACTCAAAATATGTAGTTAGATACGTACATACATATATAGTACACATTTGAGGAAGATGTTCAGATCTGAATGGAGAAGCACATTTTTCGAACCAACTTTATCAAATTTTAAAAGTTTATAGTTAGTTTTTTAATGGAGCAGATATAGGTGGATAGTTATGTATCCCCTATTTACATATCTTTCCAATTATTTTTCAAAATTTAATATTAATGTTTGAGAAATTTTGAAAATTATGTATGTATTATATTAGGTAGTAAAAAAAAAAACAGGTGAAATTTATAAGATTAAAAAAAATAATAACAATTTTATTATCATTTCGAAGCTTAATTTTATCTTAATAAACTTCTGACAATTCTCACAAAATTTTTCGTTTTTTAATAACATTATTTAAGTAAAATTTTAATGTCCAATTTTTTTCTAGTTTAATTTGCAGCCTTACTTAATTGCAGAAATTTTATTATTATTGCAAACAACTTCCATATTGTAATAATCTAAGCACATACCAGCCTACCAACATACCTACCTAAATAGTCTAATTTAATATTATTTTCTAAATTTTCACAAATAATAAAAATAGCAAAAAAAAATCCTCTAAAACTTAATAAAATTGTGCTTAAAATTTTAATAGTTACTTTATTTTACATTTTTGCAGCAAAAAAAAAAAATTATAAAAATAAGCTACTTAAGTCAATATACATACTATGTACCTATGTACCTACATAAATATAAATACATATGTATATAAGTTTGTGCACTCATAAAATAGTTTTGTTTTTTCAGCGACTTGGGAAAAAAAGCCGGTTCAATATATAAAAAGGTTATGTACAATTGTATATAATATTTGTGTATCACCAACTAATGTATAAGTACATAATATACATATCTATATACAAATGTATGTACATATATGCAGGCAGTATGTTTGTATAGAAAAATTTTTCAAAAAAGGAACAAAATTCAAAATAATCATAAAAAAAAAAATAGAAAGAAAAAAAATTAAAACAAAATTTTGGTAGTCTAGACTGGGCAAAATTTTCAAATTCACTTTTTTTTCTCAAATTCTAAAATCTTCTTTTAAAAAAACAGTAAAAATTCCAAATATTTTTTTGAGTTTAATCAAATTATAAAATTAATTCTTCTCTTCTTTTAAAATATTATTTTTTTTTTTAAAATTAACACTCACTCTATAAATTTTTTTTTAAATAAATAGCTATTATTAATTTTTTTATTTAAATATTGAAATTTAATTAAAAACTTTTTTTTCTTGCTTGCTTGCTTTGCTTTTTAAATAAGTAAAAAAATGAAAAAATTTTTTAAACGGAGCGAAACGCGTCTACTCACTTCACCAATCGAACAACTAATGAACGAAACCAATTTTTTCTCTCCTTAGTTGATTTGTAGCAGTACAAAATATATGTATGTAGGAAAGGAACATACACATCATACAAGCGTACAGTAAAATGTAACCAGGTTTTAAAAATAATAAAATAAAAGTTAAAAAAAATTGGGGAAGAAGAAAAGAAAAATTTTATTGAACGAAAAGAGAATTTGAATTGTTGTTGTAGTTGCTGTTGTTGTTGCTGCGTTGATGATATGTTGGTGTCTCTTTATTTTATTATTTTTCTTTTCTTTTCTTATTTTTTTGCTCTTGTTGTTGTATTTGCTTTACATTGGTATTTTCTTTTACGAAACATTCACTCCAATTTACAGGAAAGCATAACATTGTTTTGTTGTTATAAAAATGTGGTGATTTTCTGTTTTGTTTTTGCACGTTGTTTTTTTTTTTTTTTTTTGCCTGATTCGGTAAAAATGGTATTGCTGCAAAAATTTTAATGTTGAATTTTTATTATTTTTTTTTCCTTTTTTTATTATTATTTTCGTTGGATGGATACCCTCTTTTTCTTGTTTAACATTTGGAATTGGGGATTTTTTTTTACTGTAACTGTAATAGAAACTTTATTAAGTGTGGAAGCTGTAATTTTTATTACAGTAGATATACTTTTTGGGTTTTGGAGGTAGTAGTGAAATAATGATAATGATGTTAATCAAAAACGGAAAAACCAGCACTTTATGCTAGCATAATTAATTATTGACTAAGTTCAGCTTATTTAGAGTTAATTTTTATTTAGACTGACTACAATAGACTGACTCATAATGAACTGATTCATCATTTTGTGTAATTAATTAAAATTATTTAAATAACTTGAGAGTTATTATAGGTTTTTAGTCACTTTAAAAAAATATTGCTAATAGATACCATGTGAGTTGAATTGAATTTTGTAGCATTTTCCTTGTAACTACCTTTACTCTTCATTCTGATTTCAATACGGTAATTCAAATAATGTTGCAGTGTTCTCCGTTCTTTTTTCAAGTTGTAGATTTTGTTATAATTTTAATATTCTTGATGAACACACCGAAGCTACTTTCGTTATTATATATTGGTCTTATTTTTTTTTATTTTATTTGTAATTCATACATATTTACAAACATATATAATTTTATAGTGGAGAGATTGCTAAAAGATTGGTAATGGCCTTGCGATTGCCATGATGTTCTTGCTACGGGTTAAATTTTTAGTCCATCAGTATTTAAGACTTTTAATTCATGATCAGAAGATACATAATTTACTTTAACTGTTCTTATTAGTTGTATTTAATAAATACTTAAAGTTCTATTGTTAAGGTTTAACTTAATTTATGTTGTACTCCTAAAAGTATGCAATTCAGCGATATTCCATATATTAAATATTAACAAATGGAACATCATTCAAAGAAGCTTTTAATAACTACGAGAACTAATTTTTACAAACTATTAATTTTATGTGAACTAATTTATAAATTACATTACATATTCGAAAGAAAAGTTCTAACTTGCAGACATTACAGTTTCTGATTATATTTAAAGGCAATGCAAATTAGTATAAATAAATTCTTAATGCATGCCCATACATATCTTCCATATATTCGTTTTTTGGACTTTTAATATCTACAATTTTATAAATAACTAATAGGAAGTCACAAACCACTATTAATATGAATTTAATTTTTCTTACATAAATTCTATTTGATCTAAAATCCAAACATTTTCGTACATACATATACATATGTGTTTTTTATTACCACAGTACATTTAGAATAAATTTCATGGTATGATGATTTTATCACGAAAATTATTTTGTTCTGTTATTTTTAGTTTTTTTCTTTCTTATATTTTGCCATATATGATAAATTATCGAAACAATAGTGTTGTACTCTACTTTCTGACGACATTTTCTCAATATTGATGCATGAACGTTATATAGAACTTCATATATGTATGTACATATGTACATACATAAACATTTCTTATTTTTGATACACTTTCGTAAAATAATTTTGCAAATTTTATCTCAGCAATAGAGTAGAGTCTTTAATTTTAACGATAAAATAAATTGTAGACAGTTACATGTATTATCTATATATAATTCTACATTGGTACAATCATAGGTACGTAACATATTTGAAGTTATACAGATATGTACATACATTTATATATATATGTATATAATTTTATTTGGTGTGAACGATGTAGTAGATAGATGTGCAATACAACATGTAGGATGCATAAAAATACGATATATCAACGATATAAGAAAGAGTTGACAATTCAAGTTATGATTATGCACCATTGAAAAGTGGGGAGAAAAAAGTATTATAGAATATTATAGAATATAAGAATTATTGTAGAATGTAGAGTAAAAATAATTAGATTTTGTAGAGTAAAAATATAGAAATTAAAAATCAGAAATTTTGATTGACGACAATTTTGACAATTGATTATTGAACAAATTTTAACCCTGTTTTCTAAACTAAAGAAATTTTCAAATTCGATTGTAGAATAGTAACTACTTATGGGTTATTTGGAAAAAGCACTTACATACGCACTTATGTATACTTATGTATATGTATATAAATTTCAAGTAAATTTATTAGGCTAGCTAGCAGCTAGAGTAAAAATTTGAATTTTATTTTAAGATTTATGACACTGTAACTATGTGTTAAAATTGAAAATTTAGACCCATTTGCTTATTGTACAATGTGTACATGAGTGTTTAATACTTATTTTGTATTAATAATAGTATAATTTTCATTAGTATTATTTTTTTGAATAATAAAGCATTATTATTAAAACGACAGGGTTTTATAATAACCTGCGTTTCCCCTCTAATATAATTTCCGGTTTAACGTACAAAAAAGCATTATGGTGTTTCCACAAAGCTATTGATCTAACAATAATTGTGTTTGATAATGAAATTTTTTAACTATAAATTGGTCTTGATGATTAAATTCTTTGTTTGCATAATTTAAAATATTTACTAAGAAAAATAATAAATATTGAAAATCTTTAATTTTAGAAGTTAATCAAGTATTAATTTCTTTTTGTCAACTTCTTTAAGTTCAGTCTTTCCATCTTTCAAATACAAAATTCAAACTAATCTCATGTTTTTTGATGAGTTCAAAATTAAGACGTCTATTAAATTGTTAAATCCATTTTTGCAAGAAAACGTGCCTTAATTAAAGCTTTTGTATTCAAAATGTTGATTATTTGCTTACACTTTTTTTTTCGATTTTTGTCAATGAAGAGAATATAATGAATACAGAATACAGAGTAAATTCTGAAATTTAATAAATAAAAGAAAGTTTAATGATCTTTTTTTTTTCTCTTTTTGAATTTTTAATAATCTATTTAAACTTATATTAAAGTTAATCTTGAAATTTTGTATAGATATAATGAAGTTATAAAAATAAAAATAATTAAAGAAGTTGTATAAAAGTTTTACAGAACTATAAGTTTCATATAACAGTTTTCCTTTTTAATTTTGTGGAATCATGTATGAAGATCGCCGCCACACATGTAGTTTTTATTTTTGCAATAGTTTTATTTCTTATTTATTTTCCATCGGTTTATCTTAAAACGAGTAAGAGCAACTGAAAATTTGCGGAATATTAGCCAAAGTAACAAATACTCTACATTGCCACATGGGATGAACTATGTATTTACATATATTTGCGTTTATTTGATATCATAGAACATGCAGATGTAACGTGACGTGACTGTCGTCAGCATGACTTATTCAACGAGTATTTAGCAATACAGTTTTGATTATAGAAGGTAGGTTGCAGAATTTCGTTTATTTTTTCATAGCTCTTTTAATTTTGTCAATTAAATGCTAAATAAATAAATTTTTCAATACAAAATCAATGACAATCTGTCATTTTAAAATACATAATAATAAAATTTTCTTTAATAATTAATTACTATGTTTACACGTGTTTTTATTTGAAATAAAGATTTTTGCCTTGTATTTGTTTCCATATACTTGTAGCGTTATGTTTAAATTACAGTTTTGTCTGTTATTTTCTTTACATTTTATATAATTCTTTCCACATCCTAAATTTTTATTGAATTCAAAAAATTATTTATGAATTACTTATATAGGTAGATAGATTGTAGATTCTAAGGGAACTGAGTGGGGACAGGAGTATCCCCCCAAGCCACCGCAGCCATTTTTGACTTATTGTAGCCACCCCACCCTCCCGTCTATAATATCCCCGTCCCAATCACAAAGCCGGAGATATCCCTAAGGGAGTTGGACAATAGTTCCCGAACACTTAGGGACCCATGTCCAAGACAATTGCGGCGCCGAACAGCCAGTGCCGGACAGTCGCAGAGAATGTGCACGGCGGTCTCATCGCCACCCCCACAAAATCTGCACAGGGGGGAGCCCGACTTCCCCAGCCTGTGCAGGTGGTATTTCACCGGGCAGTGCCCCGTGAAGAAATTCGCAATAGTGCGAACCCGGCTCCTGCTCATCCCCAGCAACTCCGCAGCGAATCCGCCGGAGCACGCCGGAACAAACACCTTCGCATGACGGCACCCTTTCGTGTCCCGCCAGTGACGACTGCATTCCGCCGCGAGTAGGCAGGCAAGCCTGGCCCCCACGGCGGAAGAAGGCAGACCACAGAAAGGCAGCGGCTGCACAAAGGCAGCCCCAGATCCCCTCCGCGCCAACTCATCGGCAACTTCGTTGCCCGCATGGCCACTATGGCCCGGCACCCAAATGAGCATCACTCTGTTTTCCGATGCCAATTCCATAAGTGCAGCAAGGCAGCTCCAGACCAGCTTGGATGTAACCTGAGCTGAACGGAGCGCCAGCAGTGCAGCCCTGCTGTCTGAGAACACATAGATGGTGCGGTTTCTATACCCCCTTTCCAAATTGATTCTCAGACAGATCTCTATTGCATGTATTTCGGCCTGGAACACTGTGCAATACGGGTCAAGGGTTGCATATACACGCGTGTCCGGGCGGACACCGTATACGCCCGAGCCCACACCCGACTCCGTTTTGGATCCGTCCGCATACCACACGCTCGAACCCGACCTAAGTACCGGACCACCCCGATCCCACGTCCATCGATCAGGAAACAGAACCCCGTACCTGTGGTCGAAGTTGTACCGCGGCAGACAGGTATCTGACATGGTTATCCTTAGAATCGGATCGCCCTCAATGAAGTCTCTGTGAGTTCTGTGGGCCAACTTTAGCCCTGCCCCGTCCTCGCCAGAGAGAAGTCGGTAAGTCACCAGCCGAGCTTCCTTCAATATATGGAGGTGCAGTGGCGGCAATCCGATCATCACCTCCAATGCAGCGGTGGGAGCCGTCCGCATCGCCCCGGTCACTCCCAGGCAGGCCAGCCTCTGTAGCTTTTCCAGCTTGGCCCGCACACCCGCCTGCTGAGCTTTACGGCACCATACAATCGACGCATAGGTGACGATGGGCCTAGCAAGGGCCGTATATAGCCACAGTGCTATTCTGGGACCAATTCCCCAGGTCCCCCCGATGAAGCTCCTACACGTCCACAAGGCCGCCGTAGCTCTCCCGATAACTCTATCGATATGGGTATTCCAAGAGAGACGATCATCCAGGGTTACCCCCAGATACTTCACCTCCCTCGAGTAACTGATACGTTCACCAAACAGAATTGGGCTCGTTAATCTGTCCCTGCTTCTGCGTCTGGTGAAGGCGACCAAAGTGCTCTTGCTTGGATTTATATTTAACTCAACGCCTTTGCACCACCTTTCCACAACACGTAAATTTTGCTGTAGAAGATCAGAAATAGTGCTCTCAAATTTTCCCCGCACGACGAAGGCCACATCGTCAGCGTATCCCCAGACACGCGCCCCGGAGCCCCTGAGAGCAGCTATTAGATCATCCACTACAATGGACCACAGGAGGGGCGAAAGAACCCCGCCCTGCGGACATCCTTTTGCAGCGGAGATGAAGAGTATATCGTCAGCTATGGTGGACTTAATAATCCTATCCTGTAGCATCCGATTGACCCATCTGCTAGTCGTCGCATCAATCCCTCGTTTGTGCAACGACTCACAGATGACATGATATGGGGTGTTGTCAAAAGCTCCCTCTATATCAAGGAAGCAGCCAACTGCTACCTCCCGCACTTCCAGTGAGTTTTCAAGGACCCCCACCAGACTCTGCAGAGCGAGTACAGTAGACCTTCCCGACTGATAGGCGTATTGAGATTCATGCAAGGGATTGCTTCCCAGTGCACCGTCCCGTATAAATCTATCAATCACTTTTTCCATTGCTTTCAATAGAAAAGAAGTAAGGCTGATTGGACGGAAAGACCTTGGGTGGTTGCTTGGTCGCTTACCCACCTTCGGAATATACGTCACTTTAGCCACCCTCCATGCCTGAGGGATGTAACCCCACGCATAGCTGGCGCGAAAAATTCCCAACAGTGCTCTAGCGATATGTTGGAAACCCCTCTGCAAAAATGCAGGATATATCCCGTCATCACCTGGAGATTTGAAGGGCCTGAAAGAGAAAACAGCCCATCTAATCCTGCCCATCGTGAAGACTAGACGGGATCGTTGCCAGTCATCCCTTCTGGGCCAGGGTGCCCCCGGTTCGATGACTGCATTTGAGTGATTCCGAAGAATCTCCGAGTCAGGAAAGTGCGTTGACGCCATAAGCTCCAACGTCTGCCTTCCGTTCTCAGTCATGGAGCCATCAGGACGTTCCATTAGGCCCAACCTACTAGCATACTTTTTGGAAAGCACCCTGTGAAGACGCGCACTGCTGGGGAGTTCATCAATGCCCTTGCAGAACGCCCTCCACGAGATTCTCTTCGCTTTCCTAATTTCTTTATTGTATTTTGTGAGTGAGTCCTTATACTCTTCCCACGAACCTGACGCCTTGGCCTTATTGAATAGCTTTCTGGTCTTTAGTCTAAGCCTTGAAAGCTCTTCATTCCACCACGGGCACTTCCTATTGCTCCGCCTCGGCTTAGCACGGCAGCTCCCGTGATAGGCATTAGTAATAGCCGCCGTCAGGGCCTCGCTGGCCAGTTCGATATCCATCACCGTTCTGACAGAAGCAGGAACGGATCTAATCCCATCCATGAGGAGCGTTTCGAATTGACTCCAATCTGTGGATTGGGGTCAATTCGAAACGATATATTTCTTCTGCCAGGCCCCCGGAGACCATGATATCAAACCTAATCTGCCTATGATCGGACATGGATGTCTCATTTGAGACATGCCATCCACCAATCCTACTGCCGATAAATTCAGTGCAAAGGGTGATGTCAAGGACCTCTTCCCTAATTGCATTTATGAATGTCGGCCTATTGTCTTCATTCATAATCATTAATTTATTGCTATATATAAATTCAAGTAGGCACTCACCTCTTTTGTTTATATTGCTGCTTCCCCAGACGGTGTGGTGGGCATTGGCATCACTTCCTATTATAAGTTGGAAGTTCCTCCTTCCACAAAAGTCCACTAGATCCTTCAGTTGCTCGTCCGGGTGGGCACAGTCCCCCGGGAGGTAGGATGAGCACACAATGAACTCTGTCCAGCCCCCGCAGGACTTCACCTTCACCAACGCAGCTACCTGATCCTTAGAACAGTAATCTGGAATGGGAAAATACGTTAGCTTTTTACTAAACAAGATGCAAGCCCTAGGCCTGCCCCCAGTTGTATTATCATACAATAGCTCACCTGTTAGGCCCTTAACCTGATCCTTCACTATGTAAGGCTCTTGGATAAGGGCGATATCGAGGTGATCCTTCATAAATCTATGAGCCAGAACATCAGTAGATGCCCTAGCATGCTGTAGATTTATTTGGATGCACCTCACAGCCATATTATTTCCTCCGGCTCTTGTCTATGGGCTTTGGCCCTTTAGACAAAGGCTTTACATGAGCCTTACCTCCCATTTTCGCCTTTTTACACATCTTGGTGGGCGCCTGCCCTGCCACAGCCTCTTTTGCCGCCCCAGGTGCCACGCTGGCCCCTCCAACAGCAAATACCGAAGCATTTCCGGGCTTCCCAATGGGCTTGAGCCCTTTTGGTTCCCCCGGGACGCTTGTATTTGGCGTGCTGGTCGATGGTCCTTCCGTTTCCCTTGCCGCCATTTTCGGAGCGACTTCAGACTTTCCAATGAGTTTTGGCTCTTTTGGTTGGCCTGAAGTGCTCGTCGTTGTCGTTGTCGCGGTGGGCACTGGTTTTTTATTTTGTCCTGCCCTGCCGCCAGCACCTTGAGAGGATTTTCTTCCTTTAACCCGAACGGTAACACGGAAGAAATTCAGGAAAAGTCGGAACTCCGCTTTCCGTAGATCTTCCAATCCGGAATCATCCACGGAAAAGGTGATGGAGCAGCCCCCGTCCTTTTCCTTATCCATCCTCAGCACCCTCCAGGAACTTATCTTGAGGCTGGGATTTTGCTTCCCTATCCTACTTAGAAATTTGTCCCTGGAGAGACTGACGGTTGTCTCGTCCTTTGGTACGTAGGTGACGCAGACATGCTGTTTGGGCATGCTGCCGCCATCCAGTACCACGACATCGCAACCGTCCCAAGGCTTTATCTTCCTGCAGACACTGGTTATCCACTCCCTGGTGTCTTGATTGTTGCATGTTACGGATATCCATCCGTCCCTTTGCAACGCTGCAGTGAATTGTGGATGAGAGTCCACAACCCTATCCATTTCATCCATGATGGCTACTTTGATTTTCCCCATCTGGACTTCGGATAGCCTTTCCTCTGGATGCAGTCTATGAGTGATGGCCACCTTGACCTGCGCTACTGCATCCCGATAAGAAGTCATTTTCGGGTTTTGTTGAGGAATGTTCCCAGGGACCTTTCCCTCAACATTGCCCTTCATCGACCTCTTCTTTGAGGGCCCTGCATCAGGGGTGTTGCTTTCCGACCTTTCCCTCTTTTGGGGATGGTCGGCCACAACAACCGATCCGCAGGCCTTCAGCTTTTCCAGCCTTTCCTTCTCGTATCTGCGAGCTTCCTCTGGGGACATGCCATCCCTGATATAAGCCGCGATACGCCGCTTGGATGCACCAGAGAAATATTGTTTTTTTCCCCTGATGTCCAACCTTTTCAGGTCCTCCTCAGTTTTTTGGATAATAGGTCCAAGAGGATCCTGATTATCCGTCTCCATCGGAGGCGACGCCTTTTCCTCCACTGGCGTGAGAAGGAGTTCCTCCTCTGCGTCAGTTGAGAAAAGCTCTGGTTCCGAAGACCCTTGAGCACTAAGTGGTTGTATGTTGTCCTTAGTGTCGTTGTTGTTGTTGTCACTGTTGTTATTTGTCTTGTTGTTGTTGTTGTTGTTTTCCATTTCTGTCCCACGAGTAGCGCGGGAAAGTAAAGTCACCCATGGCAGAGCCCGGCATACCATGGGAAGGCTCATTTAAACTGGAGGGCGCCTGGTATCCAGAGTCCGCATACTAACGACTAAGCTCCCCCTTAGCCACGCAGTCATCGGCATATGCTGTTCCACCTTGACTTGGGACGCCTGTCGTCAGCTGACGTATAGATATAGGGCTGAAACTCACAAAGCAAGAGGCTCGCCGCGAGACATGACCACGACACGAACGTAACTTTGATCGTTTCAATCACCCCTTTATCCTCCGCCATTACCGGGGCCCACCACTAGGAGGTGACAGTGCGGTTTTGGGCCCCTACTTATATAGGTACAAACATCAAAAGAATTCCATTCAGAGTTTCTTAAGTCGATGTATGCATTTTTGCATTTGATTTTTTGTTCTGCATTCTGCACATTTACAACAATAAAACAGAACAAAAAATCTAAATTAAATCGGACGGAATTAAAAACTTCTTGCGCATCTGTCTGAAATGGGCAATGATTTTCAATGTCTTTAAAATATAGACATGGATATGTAGGCATAATATGTGCATATTTTATAAGAAAAGTTTTCATGCGCGCACTTAAATTTAAAAAATAATTCGCTCTATATACGATGATTCAGATCAGAAATAATGAAAATTATTAAAAAATAATAAAATTAAAAATTGACCACCAAACGAAAATTGTTTAAAAAAAGAGTTTTTATCTTTATTAATTTTATTAAATTTAACAAATTTTCTCAATTAATAATTCATGAGAATTAAAAAAATAACAAAAAGAAAATGAAAAAAATGATTTTTTTTCTCTACATTTTTTCAAAATATTAAAAAATTTTAAATAATCGGAGTGAAGGAGTTTTATTTTTATTTTAGAAATTTAATTAGTTGTTGATTATTCGTTTATAATAACATTAAAGGAGAAAGCAGAGTTGGAGCAATTTTCCGCGGCGGAATGTCAAAATTTATTCAGATACAAATAATAAAAATGTAGCTAGCCATTTTTTCGACATCATCTCTTTCCATGTGGCACGTTATATGAATAATACTGTTTATCATTTTCTAAGTTAAGTTCTGTGTTAGCGACGGATGTCGTTTGTCATTTTCGTTCTGCGCTTAAAAGCTAAAGTCTGTTTTTACACTAAATGAGTTTTGGTTGCTACAAACAATTTATTGATAATTTCAACAATACGTTTAAACTATTGTTGTATTATGTTCATGCATATTACACAAATATTATGCATTTCAAGCGTATAGATAGATAAAATTTAGAGCTGTTGGTGAATGGAATCGGAAATTTGCCCATTGTTGATTATTATTAATTAACAAATTGTAAATGATCCGGCCTTTGCACTTTGCTATATTAGTAATTTTTGGTTGAAATTCAAATTATTTTTCTGTAAAGTATTTGAGGCATTTAATCAGGTGGCGAATTTTTTAATTTGTGTGGTGTACGACAGAAGTAAACTGCAGGCTGTAGAAACAAATTACATATTTAAGTTATTTAGTATAATCAAAAGTGTTGTCAAAAATTGACGTGAATTCGCATCATAATTAAGTTATATTTTGTTTTAATTGTGCATATGTATGTAAATGATATTGAAAATAGCAGACTCGTACAGCTAAAATTATAATTTTGTTAAAATTGTTCGATTTTCAAAAAATATATTGCCAAAGTGCAAATGTTTGAAGTACTCCAAGCATATATGTATGAGGTTTTTATGCTTTTACAAAAATTACATAGCTATTTGAAATTGCTCCCGAATCTGATTGAAATAAGGCGTTCAGCAGGAAAGTGACTCTTTAAATTAAGTATAAGTTATATAACACCTTATGAAAACTAAAAATAGTTGCAAGAATCACTATTTTCATTTTTTTTATTTAAGTATAACATTTTAAGATTGAAAGAGTTATTGGAGCAAAAAGAAAAAATTATTAAAATTTCTTTTATGCAGATATGTATATGTGAAACGATTTTACTATAGTTAGGTACCTACATATATGTAAGTACTTTGGTGATCGTACGTATACCAAACAACAGTTTCATGCAAGTTGGAATGCTAATACATTAAAAATGGTTTGTTTTCATTACGGTAGACATTAAAATAATTTAATTAGCAATGATATTAATTATACAAATATTTCTGGTTTTGAATACATTTTCATTTAATTTCTTCTACATTAGTTTGGAATATTTTTATTTGCCACCGCAAATTTATATTATTATCATCCAACATGATTAAATGAGTGATAATACATGTATATAAAATATGATATGAATACATTCATACCATTTTATTAAGTTGATCTGAATTTTGAATAAAGTTTGTAATGTATAAGTTCTTAGAAAATTTATTCAAAATTTATGTACCTAGTATTGTGTCTATAAATTGAAATTAAATTAAATATTAAATTTAAATAATTTTCTTAATTTTAGGTAAATTTAATTGATGAATCAAACGATCAGGAGATTGGTATATGGAATTACTTTAACCTTCAAATAGTGATTCAACTCAAATAGTGATTAATGGAAGAAACATAAAAATTACTAATCATATGTGGCTTACGGAAATTTTTAAATAATATGTAAGAAAATATTTTTCGATACCTACATAGTACGAAGAATTTTCTCTAAATTGTAACACCACTCCAATATTCAATTGAATTTTAATTCGAATTAGAATAAGATTTCTCTAAACATAAACAGCAATATTTATAGGATTTACATGAATATGTTGGATACTTCTAATTAATTTAAATTTAATACTTATAAAAATAATATCTTACAAGAGATTGGTATAATGACTGGACATTTTGCAAATCTTTTTTATTTTATTTTGAAAATTAATTTAATTTCAATTGATAAATCTTGTTGTTGATTTTCTACTTCAAATTTAAATTTAATTAACAATTTTATTTGTAACAAATAGAAAAATTTAATTTTCTATTACGAGTAATAATATTTCTACATATATGAATTAATATATTAAAAAAAAACAAATGATGCTCTGCATGTTGTTATTAACAGTTCGTCGATCGTATTACAGGCAAGTTATTTATTTACAATGCTTTAAAATAAAAATTCAAATAAGAAAATATCGAATATAACTTTTGTAATATAGTAAGATTAATTATAATTATTTATTTTTATTTCTAGTTGATAACTTCTTTAAAAATATAATGTGAAAATTATTGTAATTAAAGAAGAGGCGAAACCTTAATTTTACTGAAGCTGGGGATTTAAATAATATACAATCAGAGTATTTTTAAATTAATTTGTTTTTGGTTGTAATTTACAACTTGTAAATAATTTCTATAGTATACATAGTTAAATGTCTTCATTGAATTTATTTCCATTATAATTATTTTATGCTAAACAAATCTGGTTACTTTTAGTCAAGGACACATGTATAAATTTTCACTATATTTTTCCTATATTATCTTAAGTAATTTGAAAATATAATTTATTACGAAAATAATTAAATAATTTAAACAAATATTAAGAAATCTATATTATAAAAATAATAATAATAATAATAATAGTTGTGGGTTAAACACTTGTTTAACCAGCTAACATTTTCATTATCTTTGGTATTTTTTAAAACTGGATCTTTAATGCAAAAATATAGGTATAAGACTGGACATTTTGTTGTCATATGTTGATTAAAATATTTGAATGGAGTTATAAATGTGTAATATGGGAATTACAAGAAAAATGCATAAATTTGCGTTGACAGAAAACAAATATCTTAATTGAAAGAATTATTTAATAACTCTAAAATTTTCAATATAATTTATACGTATATAAGATAATTGAAATAAGCAATTAAAACTATTGTGTTAAAAACTACATGTATTTCTTGAATTATTAGAGGTGGAAGTGTGACTAGAGAGATCAAGCAAGTTTTTTTAATGATATGATAACGATTTGTATTTGATTTACGTGCCATATACAATACAAGTTTTATGTTATCTTAAATTTTATGAGATTAATAAGATATTACTGCAAATGCAGGTGGGATTACTTTAATGCATTTTAAATCGATATTAAGTTTCTCTATAAAAAATATCGTTTTGATGAAATTTTTTTAAAATAATTAAAGTTTTTTTTCTTTTATTTTTGCACTTACGCGATTAATAATTTTGAACTGAAACTATGAAAACTAATTGCAAAAGTTCTTATTGATTAAGTGCGAGGGAGGGGTATGACTATCAAAGAACGACTGCGTGTTTTACTATGTGAATAAAAACTGATAACAGTGTGTGTTGCTAGTAGTACAAAAATATATTTAAGACATTTTAGAAAATCCTTACTATTTTGATTAATGTTGGCTATTGCAAATGTGAAATATTTAAAATTTAACTTGGTCTTTAAAAATATCCAATTTCTGAAATGATGAAAGGAATCGCATATTAAATTTATTTCGAATTTAACTTTTATAAAACGTCAACTTCTGTAAACATTCAATATCTGACTTTGAGAGACTACAGAGCAATGTCATCATATGAAGCTATTCCTTCTCTTTTGCTCTCTCTTCAGAACTGCTATGTTATAGATTGAGATAGTATGAGTAAAATATGAGATGGCTATAAGAAGCTATTGCTGGCTACGGTGGCTGAAGGAGTTCTTTAGCTCATATCTCAGTAATCTGCAGTCAGTCATAAGTATTTTACAATCTACAGCACAGCATATTCAAAAATTTTCTCGATAAATAAGTATATGAAGATTGTAACAAACTAAATGAATAAATGTTATATCAATTTTTAATCGATATCGAGATCACAGTAGATTTTCATTTTAGCATAATAACCTTAATTAATTTAATTTCATAAAATTCGAAAATATGCGTGATTAACTTTCTAAAAATAAATTAAAACGTAAAATAAAAGAAATATTTAAAAAGTTATTTTTAATGATTTGCCAAAAAAACAAATTTTTTATATAGTTTTTAAGAATTAAAATTGAATTTTAAATTTGTGTTATATAAAATGTGAACGCATATCTAGAATAATAAACGCTTAATAAAATTGCACTTTCTTAAATAAAACTATTTATTGTTAATTATGGTTCGATCAAAATTCAAGCACCATTAATTTTACAAATGAGTTTTAATTTTGAACTTTCTTTTTCGAATTTTTATTTTATTTAATAAATTTTATACTACTGTAAATAAATAATTCAATATAATATTAAAAATGGAATTAAATCAGAAAATATCTATATATAATATTAATTCAATTTTTGAATATAGTTGGCGTGATCGCATTATCAAATATTTTAAATACCGAATGGGTCGATTCGTTATTGTACTTACAACTCTGAAAATCAATAGTCGTCTGTGAAATTTTAAAATTTCTTATAAATATTTTTAGGTGTAAATATTTTATTTTTATAATTAAAGAAAGAAAAAGTGCATTCATAAGAAATCTGGTAAGCGTTTCATGCTTTTCTTTTAATTCCATTTAATTTTTGACCATAAAAAATTCAGTTAAAACGTTAAAAATATAAAAAAAATAGCAACAATGTTTTTATAAAGAGCACTTTAATTTACAAGCGAAGCAATTAAAATAAGAATTTGTGTTTCAGAGCGTAATAGCATGCATGTCTAACCACAAAATATTATAAACAAGTAATTAAAATTTAAATAATTAATTGTTTTTAATTTGCACATTTAATAAAATTAAACTTTTTATTTATTTTAAATACAATTTAATAAATTTGTTGCATATTTTGTTAAATTAATTTAACTGGAATCATGAGATTTTATTCTTTCAAAGTAGTCCAAGCTTTATAGAAAATAAATTATGAAAAAAAATAATGAAATTTTGAAACTGGAATTAGATTTTTGTAATTATTTTTTTAAATAACGGTTTTGAATGATGAAGCATTATTAGTATTCTTTCGCATATTTGTCTAATACTGTAAATCTATATACTATAGCTATAAAAATTTTACTAATATAACCATAACCAGGTTTTATATTTTAAATTTCTGTTCCATTATTGCAGTACTGTTATTAGGTCCAAAATTAATCAATTATGACCATTTCAAAATTTAATGGTTTGAAATAAATTGCCTTATTTAAATTTCCGTTGGTAAAAACGAGACATGCGTAGATGTAACTATATGTATAAAGATATAATTAAAGTTATAATTGTTTTATATTATTATTATTTAATTATTATAATATAAAATCTATTTAACATTATTTTATAAATTTTGTTAAAGTATAGTTTGTGATGGTTAATTAATATCGTCGAAAAATTTCTCAAACAGGTGTAAATTAATAAATTTGTATGCAATAATAGTAATAAATAATGTACAATTTTAGTAAGACTTTAATAAGCCCAAAAAAAACAGAAAAATTTATATAAAATTTATATTATATTTTTATTTATTTTTATTTTTTAAAATTTTATTTAAAATTTAAACAAGGTCAGGTTCGACACCAACAGCATCTATAATTTATTAGAATAAATTTGTGAAAATTTCTTCTTGATTCGTTATGCGACATCTATACTATTTTTCTCAAAATTTTGTGAAAAAAAAATTTTAAGATTTCAAAACTCACTAAGATGGATGGAAAATATTTTTTCAACTAGTATTTCAAAATTTGACCGCAAGAGTGTGTGTGGTAAATTTTTCACACAGTGTGGTGAATTACAACATAATGGTGAAAAATTTTTATTTTTAAAATTACAAAATTTTGAGGTGAATTAAAAAAAAAAAACTTTTTTTTAAAAATCCGCGTGCATCATTCACGCTTCATGAGTATATAAAATGATTTAATCTCAACAATAAGTTTCTTCGTTTTTCAAAATTACAATAAAAAAACTTAAATATAGATTATAAAATATATAAGTTGCTTTTGGTATAAAACTAAAAATATATATACATAAATATGACTGAAGTTGTAATAAAAAAAGTGTAAAAAGGAATTCTTCCAGTCAATTGACTGATACAATATTGTAGTTGTATTAGAGACGTTAGGAACATATTTAAATATTTTTATTGTTTTTAATTAATTAATGAATTTTAAATATTTTTTTTAGGGATGTATATCATACAAGCTATATCAGTGTCAAGTTATACTTCAAAAAACATATTTGTTTCTACACTTATTATCACATCAAAAATGATGAAGCTGCGTCTACAACCGCACATGTTTTGGTTTGACGGGTAAATGTAATTATCGTCATCGAAATTACTGATCCAGTTTTTAAACTCTGTATGAGATCAGAAATGCTGTTAATTATTATATAAATAAATATTCAAATTCAAAAGAGAAACAACAGATGTAGTATACAAATTGGAAATTGTACGTAGCAGTAAATATCTAGAAGTAATATTGGACGAAAAAAATACATTGAAGGAATAAATGTACGAGTAATTTATGAAAACTAAATTAATAGCTGGAATATTTATATTAATAAGCTGAAATAATTCAAATAAACTTAAAAGATTGCTGTACTCCAGAGTATGTTTCACTCTACAATAACATTATGCCATTCATATTTGGGTTAACGCATTTAATGAAAATATCATCCTAGTTCAAATAGCTCAAAACAAATTAAAAATGTTTGTTTGGATATCACATCAGATCGGCAAAACATGACATTCATATAGGAAACAAAATGCTGCCAATAAACAATAAGAAGTGAAATTGCAAATCAATTGCATTCTATGTGTAACAATAACATTAACACAAAATGTCGAAATTGTTTTAAATAATGAAGTACATAGTCAGAATATTAGAGATGTAGCAGGTAAAATACGTATCTTATCATCAAATACTAGATTTCGCTATTAAGTCGTAAAATACAATAAAGCGCATTCAGTTTACAACGTACTTCTAAAGAGGCGCTATGCATAAGTAGTTGGAACTTGTGGAATTCAAATCAGAAACCAAAGAATATTTTATTCAAGTACTAAGTGCTAATAATTAATTCCAATATGAATTGTAAAATGCAACAAAAAATAGTTATTTTAAAAATAGATCTTAATTTTAGGAATGTTAAGCCAGTCTAATATTTGAATAGAGTATAATTTAAGGATGATTTACACATTTAAATTAGTTGTATAGGGTGAATTTTTGGAGCAAAAAATTGTAGAATAAAAATGCAAAGAATTTTTTTTTTTTCAAATTTTTCATTACATTTTTTATTTATTTTTTTTTTTCATTTTTGTTTTCCTCTTTAAATTTTCCGCAATTTTCAATTTTTTTTTGTTTTTTTCTTTTATTTTATTTTTAACTTAAAATTATAATAATAAGATTTTCTTTTCGTTTATATAATTAAATATTTTAATTAATAATAATAATAATAATTTTTCTTCTCCATTTTTCTCATTTTTACAATTTTTTCATCTCAATTTTTTTTTTATATATAATATAATTATTATTTTTTTTCTAAATATATAATTATATATATGTGTGTGTATACATAATTAATTAATTTTTTTCATTTCTTTTTTTTTTATAATTAAAATTTTCTCTATTTTTTTTTTCATATTTTTTAGCTTTTTAAGGGATTTGTTTTTTTTTATTTATTTTTTTTTTTTGATTTTTTTTTATATAGCACAAAAATTGAATTAAAGAATTGACAATATTTAATTATTTTATTTTTTTTTTTCATTTTTTAATATTTAATTTCTTAGGGATTCTTGTTTTTTTTTTAATTTTACACTTTAAATTTTTTATTTCATATTTTTTTTCATTTTTCTTTTGCGATATGTACAATCATAATATATGTATATGTTTCATTAATGTGTGTGTGTATAAACTTTTTTTTTGTATTTGTAAATTTACATATATTTTGGTTTAGGAAAGAGGAGGGAAGGAGGGGGTGGCATTGATCTTATATATAATAAAACGGGGATGCTAAATATTTTGAATTCGAATATTACGTATAATTATTAAAAAATAAAGTATTTAAAATTTTATAAATATAGTTAAAGAATAAATAAATAATAAGAAGGTATACAGAGTGATTATAAGTATATTTTTATATACATTTAAGTATATCAATTAAATTATTAGATATTTTAAATATAATATTAAAATTTTTTAGATCATAAGAATGTTATACTTCTAAATCTATATTTATATTGAATAAATATGTATATTTGTAAGTTCAAATTCACATATTTCAGATATTATTATTCAAATGTTAATATATATATTGTTTTTTAGGTACAACAAACATTACTTCTGGGGTTGTTACTATAACTTGTGGCTATGCTTGAATTTCATTGAAGTTTACTTATTTTTTTTTTTTGTTTTTTCGAAACTCAATTAAAAAATTAGGCCCTTTTAATAATATTTATTTTGTTTACTTTTTTTTTTATCATATTATTATTTCAGTAAATTGTCGATATAATCACCCTGTACATTTAATATTGATATATTATATAATATAAATTATAATAGTAATACAAAAAACTAGAATGTTACAATAATGAAGATGAAACTAGTTCCATAAAGTGTACTAAAACATATGCACCAGTATACAATTAGTTTTTTTGACTTACAATTGTCATTTGAAATAAAATGATTTATGCAATGTAGTGTTATACAAAATTTAACATTTGTAATATAAAATACATTTGAATGGTTTATATTGAAAGTGACTCCAAGTCCATTTCAATTAAAAATAAAATCTTGAACCGTTTGGGTTTAAAATAATTAAAAATTCGTTTAAGTGAATATTTGCTTTGTTATAGAATATTTATTTTTCTATCCGAAAACATAAGTTCTAATAATTCAAACTATTGATATTATTATTGATTCGGAAATAAAACTGCAAATGGACTTTATGGTTACTTTCAAAATAAATCATCTTATTAAAATACATACGTGTATACTTAAAAAAAAAGTTAAAATACATAATTAATTTAATTAATGTGGGAAATTTTAGTATATAATTGACATTTTGTAACATGTGGAATAAATTAAATTATATTTTGAAATATATTTTCATGTCGCATTTGTATTTTTGATGTAAATGATATGTTTAAAAATTTATTAACGATGGGGTTTATTCTGAGTATCGAATTTCTTGGTGATAGCGATAGTTATCCTATAAAGTTCGATATTATTATTGTAAAGACAAACTAGATCATATATTTTTTTTATGATTCTTGCCTTTAATAAAATTTTTAAAATTTTTACGATAAATATCGATATTCATTAAGTAGTGATTCGATACTTGGGATAAAATGCATAAATGTATAAAGGATTGTGTACAATCATTAAGGGCTAAAATAAATAAATAACATCTGGGATTTTTTTTTTGAATATTTTTAAACCTTTTTTTTACCTAAATTTTTTTCAATATTCTATTTTTTAAGTACATAGTTTTATAATTTGATTTATTTATTTATTTTTTGTTTTTATTCTAAATTTATTAATTTGTTTTTAATAAAAAATCAGTTCAAAATTATTTTTCTCTTTTTAGTTTGTATGAAATTCTATGTGATATTTTTTTGTGTTTTTTATTCTTAAAATTCAAATTTTGTACGTCTATGAGTAAAAAATAAATTTTGGTTGTATTTTAATTGTCTGTTATTAAATAAAATTTAGGGTTCCTTTCATTAAAAAGGGGCTTTTAATATTTAATATGATTGAAATTAAGTCGAAATTTAATAATTTTGTTTAATAATATAAAAATTAACATTAACAATTTGTTAAAAACTTTATTTAAGTTTTGATTATTTTTAAAGAATAACAGTAACATCTGTTAGAAGAAAATTATATACTATTTATTTTAATTTTGTTAACGTAGATAAAAATTGTAAAATAATTTTCTTATTTTTTAGCCATTTCCTAATCCATTTGGATAAATAGAGAGAGTAATTTCATGGAATTCTATACATGTGTAATATGCAATATCGAGTGAAATATTAGTAGAAGAGGTTCCAAATTACATTCAGTTACTCATTCTTTGTGTCATCTTATGCAGTAACACACGAAGTGAAGAATGAAAATGGCGTGTTATTCAATATTTATTAAAAAAATTGTATAGAATAAAATTAATTAGAATTTCTGATTGTAAAACAGCAGTAAAATAATATTAAAAAATTTGTGACTATATTATAGTGTATCACCTAGTAATTTGTGACTATTACATTAAGCTATTAACTAAACAATTACTTAAAAACTTAAGAACTCATTACACATTGAATAATATTTTCCCCGAGAAATTAATTATGCGATAATAAAGAATCAAATATAAATACATATACTAATTCCTTAAATTTTTTTGTTAAAAATTTTTGTTTTGATTAAAATTCTAATAAAAATAAATTTTTAAAAATTTTTCAAGATTTATTAAACGAAATACATACATACATATATGTATATTATATACAATATTATTTTTAAAAATACGAGATCTAAAAACAAAAAAAAATTGAATTTTTTCAAATTTAGTTTTTTATTTGATTTTTTTTTTAATTTTATTTGGGATTTGAATTAAGAATTTTCTTTTCACATAAAATATTTTAGAATTCAAACATTAAATAATATTTTATTACAAATCTTTAAATAATTTTACGATAATAAGGAAATTGTTTATATAATTTTTGACAAATATTTTTTTTTTGCAAAATAATTATTATTTAAACAATATAATATAATATAACAATAAAATTAAATAATAAGAATTATTGTATAATAAAATAGAATAATTTGAAACTAAATTCATTTTATTAATTTAATTTATAATTAATTTAATAAAATGAGTAGGTATTTAATAAAAACAGAAGTAGGGTATGCAATTTGAAAATTTGTTTATAATTTTAAAGATATTTTAAAGTATTAATTTATATAATAAAATATAAATTATATTTAAGAAAATATTATACAAATTACACAGTCTTATCATGAATTTCGTTCGTAGTCTTGAAAATGTTAAATTTTTAATGTCGAATTACTAACATTGTGATCCGAATATTCGTAAAAGAGAAAATTCGTAAATTACGTTCGTAGTAAAAATTAATGTTAAAAAAATGTACGTAACTGAGCTCGTAATTCATAGGCGTCTACGAGTGGGATTCATGATAGGGCTGATAATTTTAGTTTAGATTGAAATGCATTTAGAGCTTATATACTGTAAAATTTTCAACAATAATAATTTATATTATTTAAAATTAAAAACTATACAAAAATTACAATAAGAAATAATAAAATTAAATGCTTTTCAATTTATTTTAAATTCCAAAATCTTTGGAATGGTTATTGAATAATATTCTTTTATCTTCATTATGTAAATTTAATAAATATGTATATATAATATAGGAATTTAAAATTGTTTAATATTTAATAGAAATAATAATTATTTTCAAATAATTAATTAATTGTCAATTATATTGAAATAATTCAAGTATATATAATTGTAAAATATAATTGACTTATCAACGATTATTATATTATAATATTTACACAGTACATATAAGTTAAAATATGTAAGTTTAAAATATAATTTTAAATATTTGTCAAAAATTTTGTTTTTTAAAAATTATTTGCAAATATTTTATTGACAATTATAACTGTGAATAATAATAATATATAAAGAAGAATAATATTATAATTGAGCCTACTGAATAAAAAATAGTAAATACTTTTACTAGGGGAATATTAATTAAATACTTAAAAATAAATTAATTACTTAATAAGTTAAGACTTAATATTAAGCTTTTACTTTATCGGTATACAGTACAAAATACTAATTTTAAAAAAATTTTTTGATTATTTTTTTGAAATGATGTGATATTTGTAGTAAAAACTTAAAATTTTGAGGGCTTGATATGCAGCAAATACGTGAATCTAAGTATTATCGAAGAAGAAGAAGAAATTTTAGTCCCGATAAATTGAAAAATCTATGAGTTGAGCGTCTACTAATATCGATGTTTTATGGAATGAATTTTTAACGAATCCAGAAGAGGATCACTTACACAGATAAAAATTAAATGGAAATATTTTTACTTATGATATGTTTGCAAAGCCAAATACAGTAACCTAAATATTCTATCTATCATAATTCCTAAAAAACATTTTAATTCTGTTGCACATCACATTCAAAATCATGTATTTTTAGTAAATTTCCATTATTTTTCAAACATAAGGTAAATACTTTGTAGTATTTTCCAAAAATTTCCAGAAATTTCTTAGTAGTAAAAATAAATTTAATTACTTATTTAAATGAAATTATTATACTTTTGCTAGGGAGGCAATATTTCTTCATTTACTTTTTACTTTTAAGTATTTACTATTTTTTATTCAATATACCCATTGCATGACTAAAATATTTTTATTATGAATTTAAGAAAAACATGTATATAGTTAATTAATTATTCAAAAAGTAATTTCAAAAATTATAATTAATTTTTTTTTAAAATGAAAATTTTAAAATCATAAAAATCAAAAATTTTATTTAAATATAATTGCATTTTGCATTTAATATTAAAATTTAATGAATTCCAAATTTTCTTTGTTCTACATTATATACAATTTTCCTTTATAATTAATTAAAAATAATTAAGAATGAAAAAAAAAACGAAATTAAAAATTAAATTAAAATAATTATGCTTAATTTTTAATAAGGCAACATTTTCAATTTATTTTTTTTTATGTGTTTTTTTTTTATTTTTAAACTTTTTAATAATAATAATATTAAATTTTATTTTTTTTTTCTTTTTTATAATTGTAAAATTTAAAATTTTTATTTTTTTATAACTATAATTAAGAAGATATTTTTTAAAAAAAAAATTTTTATAATAATTAAAATTTTTATTCCAATGAGATATCAAATTTTATTTAATTAGTTTATTTTTTTTTTATTCATATAAAATTAAAATCAATTTAATTTTATTTATTTGGCTCAACATGATTTATTATTTTATTTTTTTAATCTAATCTTCTATTAAATATAAAGTTAAATATTTAATAATAATGCTAAAAATTAAAACAGATTTCACGCTACAATAAATTTAAATATATTGATTTGTTTTTTTTTTATTTTTTAAATTTAGAGAATTTAAAACATTAAGTTAAGATGAAAATTAAAAATGAAAACAAGAAAAAAGTTATTATAAAATGTATTTGATAATTTTAAATTTTTTAATAAGTAAGCAATTTTTGGGCAAAAAAAAAA
This sequence comes from Condylostylus longicornis, assembly GCF_029603195.1. Taxonomy (NCBI): domain Eukaryota; kingdom Metazoa; phylum Arthropoda; class Insecta; order Diptera; family Dolichopodidae; genus Condylostylus; species Condylostylus longicornis. Next base: position 9,031,074 of record NW_026577982.1, read on the forward strand.
CTTAACACTTAAAATTTTGGATAAAATCCTAATATTTATTATGAAGTAGAAAATATTTTCGAAATTTGAATTGCTATGCTATTAATTAATTAATTACCGAAAAATAATTGAGGACGTGTCTTGCTAATTTACTCGCCAAATGAGAAGAAAGTGAATGACTACATGTATTTGTATAATGTATAATTTTGGAATGAGAAGAATTTTTCCGTCTTGTGAATTTCGTTTTTTTCTAAAACCTATTTTTACTAAATTTAGTCATTATTTATATTCACTTTGTTTTTGAGGGTGATATACGATAATCTGAAAAAAGATGTTAAAATCTAATTGAAAAACTGAGTAATCTTATTGGCAAAATGATAATATTCATTAGAAAAAAGGAAAATTCTGATTTGAAAGTGAATAAAGAGTGAGATAAAAAGGCGAGATACATAATTAGGCCGCTAATTTTTAACAAAATAATTTATTATAATATTGATGAAATGCACGCATATAAGAATCACATATTATGCCTAATATATTGCATAATAATATTTAAATTTTTGTTTCAAAATGGCCATCACTCTTAATTTTAATATTAATATTAATATTCTAATAATTAATTTTCCAATAAGATTTAAATTTTAGAATAAATATGAGTTTAATAAACAAATATTCATCGTTTAGCGCAATCTAGACAAATAATATCATGTGACTGTTAAAATTTGTTCAGAGATAGGATCATTTCGAATTTAGGCGTAGGCACTATACATAAATTTATTAAATTATAATTAATTTATATATTAGAGTAAAATATTTTGCTAGTTCATCGCTTTTTCTATAGAATTAAAAAATTTAAAATTATTAATTACATTGTGTTCCATACTTTATTTTTGTTTTACATTTTTATTTTTTTTTTTTTTGCATAATAAAATATAAAAGTTGCTTCAAATTTAATTCTTTCTACTTTATTATACTATAATTAATAATTATTACATTAATTACATTTTCTATGAAAAAGTAATTATATAATTTTTTGCAAAAATAAAAATAATTTATAATTTCTTTTTTTTATTAATTTTAGGACATTTTTTTAATTTTTTATACAATATAATATACAAAAACAAAATATGTATAATAAAATTTTCAATATATAATAATGTTTTAGTAAATATTCGAAAATAGTGAACAAAAAAAATAAAAAAATTTCGAACAATTATAAGGTTGCCGTCAACATCGAATTTATTATTTTGTTAATTAATAATAAAATTTATATTTTATTTTGGTTTAAAGTAAATATTTAAATTAAATTTAAATAAAATTATTTATAATTTAGATTTATTTTAACATTGAAATTTCAAATTTTAAAAAATTATGAATGTTTGCAAAATAATTTTTCGAAATTCGAACTGTTCATATGTTATGATTGAAATATTTTATGATTTTATGAGCACAAACACAGTTTCTTAAATAAGTTAAAAGAATATTAAATAAGAACTTCTGTAAGAACATTAATTTAATTTAATGTTTTCGATTTTCTTTATTGGAATAAATTTTAAATTAAAATGAATTTATTATATTAATTATTTTATAATATTTGATTGAATACTTTATGCTTGAATAATTTAAAAGTAAAGATTATTCAAATATTAATGATGATTAATTAGAATTTTATAATTAAATTTAATATTTTGTGATTGCTGTTTTTTTTTTCAATCAATCAAATAAATCAATCATAATAAATTAATTTTAGATTAATTATTTTATGGTAATTTTCAAAAAAATGTCAAATAAATCTAATTAAAAGGGTTGTTTCGTATTATAACGTTTAGGATAATAACAAAAATTTTGACTAGAAATATAATTAACAATATATTAAAATAATAAAAAAACAAAATATTTTAATAAAAATAATTAATGATATTGATAATAAATTGACATTTAATTAAATTTAATTAAATTCACTTAATTTCGAATATTTACAAATTACAAATGTTTACTATATTTTTCTATTTCCTATATAATTTTTTTAATATTAATTTAAATTTTTTTGTTTTTTAGTATTTTTTTCTCTCAGTTTTAAATTTCTATATTATATTATATAAATTTTAGCTATATTTACAATAATCTATTTATAAATTTTTTATTTAGTATATTCATATAATAATTATATATAGTAGTGAATTAAATTTCTACATAATTTTCATTTATTTTTTTTTGTAATTCTATAGTAATATGAATTTTTTATATTTAAATATTTTTATTTATATAATTTAATTTAATTTAATTTTTTTTTAATTCTATATAATATAATTAGTTAGTTAATTCTGTTTTTTTCAATTTAAATATTTTATTACATATATATATATAATTGTTTATTTTAAATATTTCATATACATATTATAAATAATTATTTTAAATATTATACATGAGTAGCTAATGCTCCTTTCTTTAAATTACCATTTGATGGTAATATAAATTGACCTGGTGGTATAATTGTTGTTGCTGTTGTTGTTATTGCAGTTGTAGTTGTAGCTGCCGTTGTTAATGATGGTGATATATTTTGTTGTGTTTGCTGTTGTGTTTGTTGTTGTTGTTGTAATAATGTTGCTTGAGATGGTAATGTACTATTACTACCAATTATTAAATTATTACTACTAAGACTACCTAATGGATTTAGACTATTTGTTAAACTATAATTACTAAGATGAGATGATGTATGCTGATGATGATGCTGTTGTTGTTGATGATGTTTTGATGGATATGGTGGGGGGGCTGGTGTTGCAGCCGGATTCGCTGTATTCGGTGGTGGTAATGATGAATTTGATGTTCTTAAATATGGATTACCATATGTTGCACTGTAACGTGGATCTATACTCAAACCATTTTGTAATAATGATTGACCTTAAAATTATATTTAAAAAGTAAGAAATGTAAATGTAATTAAAAAAAAACATATTTACCTAAGAGACCATTTTGCATTGAACTTATACTACTTTGAACACTAGGCAGTCCACTATCTTGGCGATTTCTTGTTAAACTCGATGTTATTTGGCTTTGATTAATACCATTAATATTTGAATTATTATTATTACTATTATTATGATTACTATTATTAATACTATTTAATGGAACTGCTTTAACAGTTGCCATACTGCTATTACTATTTGATGTAGTACTATATTTACTACGTGAAGAACTTAATGAAGTTAATGGTGGACTATAATTTAGTGCATAATCAACATATGGATCAAAACCGCTATTCTGTTGTCCTAGTTTTTGTTCATTCTGTTGTTGTTGCTGTGGAACTCCAGAATCAGTATAATCTCCAGAATATCTACAAAAAAAAAAAAATCAAAATTATTTTCATAATTCTTATAAAATAAAACATTAATAAATTTACCTAAAATCATTAGGAATTTTAACAGGACCAGCTAAAGGTACACCACCACCGCCGCCACCACCAGTACCAGTTATAACACCACCATTTGAGCCAGTATGATTTGCATTTACCATATTTGATGCTAATTTTGTTGTTAAACTATCTGAACATGTTTCTGAATATTCAGGTTCACATGAACCTGATCTAATATCAACTTTTAAATCACTTAAATTTGATGATCTATCACTTTCTTTAAAACCTTTCTCATTGGAATGATGATGATGATGATGTTCTGGTATAACATCAGCTGGTGGTAATTTCTTCTTACCTTTCTTTAAATATACCGTTATTATAACTACAATAATTAACATGAATGTTACAAATGATACAGCTCCAACAATAACTACTAAAAACGGAATGGTTTCTACAAAAAGATTAAAATTTTTTAGATAAAATTTAATGTATAAATTATAATAAGACTTACTATTCGCAATCAATTCAATTTCAATTTCATCGCTACCATATTCATTAATAACGGTACAATTATATTTACCAAAATGTTTTGGTTTTGTATCACGTATTACTAAAATTGATTTAATACCCTCTATCAATTGATCATCTAATATTGAATATTCTTGATTAGCACTAATATTTATTTCATGACCATGAAATGACCATAAAACATTTTTAGCTTTTGGCACACTAAATGCAACACATTCTAAATGTGCATTATCACCGGGTGTTGCAATTTGAGTACGTGATGATGTTATACGTGGTGGACGCTTTAAGAAAACACTAACTTCTGCATCAATTTCAGGAAATCCGATAACACTTGCCTTACAATAATAATGGCCAGAAGTATATTCAGTTACTTTTAATGTTAAATTTGGAGTTGAACCAACCTCCTAAAAATTATTAAATAAGATTATAATTTGTGTAGATTGAATTTTAATTTCTTTTTTATAATTTACCCTTTCTGAAGTACCATTAATCCATACAATATCAGCTGGTGGATTACCATCAACATCACATGATAAAGTAACAGTTGTTCCAAGATCAGCTTCAATAGATTTTGGTGGTCTTTTAAATTCTGGACCATCTATATTTTTTCATTGTTTAAAATAAAGAAAATAAAAATTTTTGAAATTTGACATTTGAAACATTCAACAGAAATATTCTGTGGTGAGTTCTACACTTACAACTAATATCAAGAGTTTCACTCTCCTCACTTTTCCCTACTACATTATAAACTTCACATTTTACAATTGCATCATGATATTTTCTGGACACATTATGAATAATCTGTTTTGTAAATATGAAATTTTTGGATTTTAATAAAATAATTTTATGAAAAATATAGAAAAATTTTACCATTTCTGTTGTATAGTCACCAATAACAGCTTCATCATTAATATACCATCGATAATTGACATCACTTGGATTTGCATCAGCATGACATGATAATCTAACTTCAGAACCTTCAGCTATTCGACCACCGGCTAAGGCTCCACTAACAACAGATACAGATACTTTTGGAGCATATTTGACCTGAAATTTAAATTGTAGAAGTTATGATTTGAATCACTATTAAAGCTTTGACACATTAAATGCCATAATTGTTTCAAATTGAACAATATCATTTAATTTTTAAAAAAATATTATCGGCCTCTTGGGATTTAAATTTTCAAATAAATTTTAATGAATTTTTAAATTAAATCAGATTTTACATACAATAACAATCGGGTAATTCAATTTCAAATATTAAATTAGAGATTTTATTAAAGCGTACGTATGTATGTAATTACATAATTTTTGAATAAATACATAAGTCTTAAATTTTAAAGTTCTAAAATGGTAAAACTAAGTTAAACGTAAATTTATGTGCACCAAAAATATGACCACATGAATTTTTTTATGAAAGAATAATTCATTGTCAATTCAAATTTCTAATTGTTGTTGTAAGCATATAGTACAGTTATTTACAACAAAGTTCTTTTTATACTCACAGAAGTTAGGATTTTCAGAGTATTTTAAATTTACCGATCCATTTATAACACTGAATTATATACTCAGCTACAACCATGTGGCTATATTCTTGACCAGTGCCGAATTCTGTGGTTAATAGATTATGAGTTTGTCACAACAATAAAGCAAAATAGAAGCGACTCAACAAATTTCGGGAAATTGTTTATAATAGAAATAATAAGCCAGAACCACCCAAAACGCTGTTATACATGAACTAATGTACTATAAAAGATGCCATACAACTTCTAATTTAAACATAAGAATATGTATGAGAACATTCCTTACTGATTACAAAGTCAGTCCTTAAAATAGAATAAATTGTTTATTGTCAATTAATTTCTGGAAATAATCAATTATTTCTGGTATCTGTTTTGTAAAAACCGATTAACGACACAAGCAACAAAAAGTGATAGGATCATATAATTTTAGTTATCTATTTTTGATTTGACCCCAGATCAGGCGCCATGAATAATATAATGAATATTCAACATCTTTTGGCATTCTAATATTCTAATGTGCTATTCACCTAATTTTTTCTGTTTAATTATTTTTGGACTGTTGTCCATTTTGATGTTAATTTTTTGTTACCTTCATAACAACAATTTCTTTTTTTAACATTATTATTATATTTTTATATAATTTTCGATTATAATCTATGTTTTTTTAATTTTATTGTGATTTTCTATTCTGTTTTCTTGTTTTAATAGTTTTGCATATATTTAGGTGGTAATTTTATAAAAATTTCAATATATAAACTAAATATAATAATTTTTTCTCTAGGGTCTTTTTTTTTTTTGTTCAGATTTCTAATTATTTTCTAATACCATTATTATAATAATTATAATATTATATAACAGTTGTTTTTGTTTTGTTTTTATGTTTAGTATGACAAAAACATTGAAAAATTTAACAATAATGGCATGCACGTATATTGTGTACATTTACACGTATTATGGGAAAATATTATATGCAAAAAAAAAAATAATGACAACAAAATTTAATTGAAAATCTATAAAATAATTTTAATCTCGATTAGAAAATATTTTCTATCAAAAATATTTAAATGAATACAAAAAAAAATATTTCGTATATACGCTCGCATATTGTATGGTATGCAGGTTTTTGTTCCGAAAAATCCCTATCCTATCCAAACTATTATATCATGGTTAACATGGTATAACTATTCAGAACATTTAATCAGTTATATATTGTACCAAAACATATACATACATAGGTACATATAATTTGATTTAACAGATTATAAATAAAGAGCGTCTCCCACTCATACCGACCATGACCTTTTTTCAAATTAAGAACAAACAACTATTTGCTAAATTATTATTTATTATCTTTTTAAAAAATAATAATTTTTCTAAAGAAAACAAAGGCAGAATCGAAGTCAGAAATATGGGCATAAATATAGACAACGAAAAAATAAAAAAAAACAAAAAAAATTTACTAAATACCTACGTACACATATACAAATTTCGATTCTCATGAATAAATTATACTGTCGTATTAATCAGAAACTACTTAGTAAAAATTTTCATATATGTAAATATAGAATAATTATAACAAAACAATAGCTCATATTTTGGCATATGTACATATTTACATAATATATATATAAATACATAAGTATTAGCTTATAAATATGTTTGTTTAATGTACATAAATTAAGTTTTATGTTAGTGTTACCAGATATCTAAAAATATGTTATTAAAACAAAATATGCACTCAAAATAAACTATTAGCGAAGAAATTATAAATATTAGGACTCCATTTTGTTTCTTCGACCCAAGATCGTGCGTCAACATTTAATATTAATTTGAACTAAATCAAAATAAATTAACAACACTAAGCTACATTGAAATTTTCACGCCATCTATATAAAAATTTTTTAAACTAAATTTGAAGGGGCGTTTTTAATAACACCAAGTTTTAGTTTACATTTTCGTAAAGCAGGGTTTTGTCAAAAATTTTAATCGCGATTCAAATAAGAATTTATAAACGAACTCATCTTTATATTTTGGCACAGTTTTAATATTTACAAAATTAGCCTATAAATTAGCCTCAGTAATTTGTGATATATTTTAATAATTCTAGTATAAAATTGTAATTTATGTTAAAATTAATTAGACTAAATGATAATTGTTATCTACTTTAATTACACATTCGGAAAATTATAGCTCTATTCTACAAAACTGTTATATTTCAGACGAATCTACTTATAGTGACATAAAATTACAATAATTTGTATAAAGTATTCAAGCTACATAAAAGGTGTTTTCCATCCAATGAATATATTGCAATTATTTACAATGAAAATATCCTTTATTTTATTTAGTAAAAATGTACAAATAAATAAAAAAAAATTAATGATTCTTTGTTGATTTTAATGCAACTATCATTTCAGTGTGGCACAATGTACATTTTATACAACAATGTACATATATTAACAATGCACGTGTATGTTTCTCGACAAAAATCAATTGTCAATTGAAAATAAAAATAAAAATTTTGAAAAAAAAAGCAAAAGAACGGAAAAATATGAATTTGTTCAATATTAATAATGGAAATTTCATAAAATAATATTAGCAATGTAACTAAAAATAGCGAAAAATACTATTATAAAATATCAAGGACATTATTTTCAATGAAAATATTAACAATCATTAAGAATAATAAAAAAGAAAAAAATAAAATAAATTTTGTTACTAATATATGATAGGTTCGTTTTTCAAAATGAATTTTATAAATTTTATCAGTGATTTTCAATAACTTCTAATCGCTTCAAAATTCAAGTATACAGATTGCGACTAACGGTTGATGTCCTAGATAGTTATTGTACGATACTCTAGGTGCAATAAATATCTGGGACATCAACTAATTGTAGAATTGAGCTGTGCTTGAGAGAAATTGTCCGAACGAAACACAAAAACTAAAGCATATATATAATTATCTCAAACCCTAGGGCAACTTTATTAGTCCATCGTGTTAATACAATGGATTCTGAGCTAGTATGGAATTGCCTTGCGGTTCTGCATCAATAGGCAGCTCCAAATAGAATTACGCTCATTTGGGTACCAGGTAATAAAATGAGTTCGTTTTTGTTCTAGGAACAGACGTTTCTAAGATAAAATTGGTTAAGTCTTCAAAATCTTGTCGATTGTTTTAATCGGAATGGAACAAGCACCGGTTGAATGCAGCAGGAATTCGTATAAGTAATAAAGGGATACGTATACGACGGGGAATGGATGGTGCATAAAACGAAATGGCGTTTTTTACATCTTATGTACTTCCACAGTGATAGCTGGCAGGGGGCTTCTGATTCATGTTTGTGATCATCTACATACCCCTGATATTGTGTTCAACTCATTGTATAGTATGTACTATCTAAAGTTTTTACAATTGATCAGGGTTAGAATTTGAGTTATAGATAGGACATGTGGAGATATTAAATCTACAATATTTGACGACAATATTTGAAAAGCTCTGTGTTACAGTATTATTGTATTACATAATACATTCGTCCTTAATAATATTGTCCTTAAATTTTAATAACATTTTAATTACATCATTAAAAAAAGATAAAAAAGAGAAATTAAAATACCTTTATATTAGCAAAATATATAAAAAAAAAGAAATTATTTTAATGTTCAACCTTAATTTTTTTTTTACATTTTATTAAAAAAACACAATATTATAGTGGTTCCATAAAGTCCAATTGGTAGGTGATGAAATAGGCAGTAAACATGCAAGACAATGAAACAAACATAATAAAAATAGATATTTAAAAGAAGAGGAAAGCGAATCTTCTCTAAGACCTGCTACGACTTCCTAACTTAATTTTTTTTTAATCTAACTAAGATTTTTATGCTCTTGGTTTAAATTCCAATTCGGACCCGAAAATAAAAATAATTTTGCAAAATTCAGATACGATAAGAAATTTTATTATTTGGCGAAAAAATTCAATGTCGTCGGTATTTTTCGTAAAATACAGATTTGAATAGACCTTCCAATCGACTCAATTTAAAATTAAAAGAAAATTTATAGCATTGCTTTATAACTTCTCCATATTATGACTCTCCATACAGTGAATTGCTCTTTATTAGACATTGGAATGTTTTCGCCCAAATTTTCGCTAAATTACACGTCACAAAATTAAATAATGTAATTGAGTATTTTCATAGTTGCTCAGTATGCCTTATTTAATTCTGATTCAAGCAACAATGTGTCTTTAACTAATACTTTATCGAAGAGTTGATCTTAAGAGCTAAAAAAATTTTGAACGAATTTATATTTCAAGAATCAAAAAAAGTCGGACAAATCGAAATCTTTCCGGCAGTATTGCAACTCAATTTTAATTTTTTATTTTTAAAAAATTTAATTATAAAATTCTCATTTATTTTTAAATTAAATTTAAATTTCATAATTTATAATTATTAAAGTATTGTTCTACTGTTTCATTAAAAACTTATTAAAATATTTAAATTTTACCTTTTAATAATAATTTTGTATAATAAATAATTAAATTTACTTTAATAATGTAATATTGAATATTATATGTATATACTGACCTCTAATAATAATTTTGCTGAACGATATGTTCTATCGGCAGTATTCTGTGCCTGACAAGTAAATGTTGTATTATGATGCTCTTTTTTCGGTGTTAATTTTAATATTGATTTTGCGGTAAAACGTCTTGAATCCGGAAGTGGTTCCTTAATATATTCAATTCCATTTTTAAGGACATTTCCGGCACCATCAATCCATGTTATCTATATATCATGTACAAAACATACAATAATATTTATTTATATATATTATAATTTTTTGTTTTTTCATATAAAATATTAAATAAATTATTTATGTTAACATGCAAACTTCATTTATAAAATAGAATGTATATATACTTGTATATATAGTGTATGTATATATATATTTATAAACTTAATATAAAATTCTTTGGATATATGTATACGAATATATATATATATATTTTAATATTGTATATGAATGAAAATTAAAATAAAAGTTAAATAAATAAAATATTAGGTAATCGTTTCATTTTATATACAGTAAAAGTTTAGAAAATTTTTTACATGATTGTGTATGTCTTTATGCATATATACTAGGATATATATATACGCACATGTATATAATAAGGAAGCAAGTATATTATTAATTTTTTGACCATTTAATATTTTATGTTTATTAAATTCATCACTTTCAATAAAAATCATGAATATATATGCATATATGCTTAGTATATATGTATATATCATGTATATATCATGCATATATATAATATATATGTATGTATAAATATTGTGAGAATATTATAAATGGAATCCTGTGAAGTTGATCAGGATTTTCTTTTTTTTTTCCTGTTTATTGTATAATTTTATATTTAATGGAAAAATATTTTAATCTTTTATATATTTCGGAACTTTTTATAATTTTTTGTTTTTTCATTAGTTTTGTTAATAAATTAAGTGAGACAAGAATATATAGGTATATATATATATATAATGTTATATAATATTTAAAATTATTAAAATGAACAAAAATTAGAGATTTTATGTGATAAAAGTTTTTCGGATATGTTCTTTGAAATTATTAAATTTTATTTGAAAATATTATACAATTATTTTTATTTGAATTTTTTAATTTATTTAATTTTATTTTTTAAATATAATTATACATGAAATTTATTTTCTATTATGTATATAATAATTATTTTTTAATTATTAAATTATTATTGTTATACAATTGTTTTGTATTCAAAACTCGTAGAGGAATTTCAATAATGTTCTGTAATATGAAAAATATTGCATATAATTAGGCTTCATAAATAAATTTTCTTATTATATTAAAGAATTTTCATTGCAATTAGCTAGGCTTGGAGGAAAACAATTTGTAATTTTTAAATTGTTGATGAAAATTTAGAATAGATTCAAAATTAAAGTGAGCTGATTATTTTAAAAATTTAAGCTGGCTAAATTTTTAATTGGTAATCATTACGGTGTAGTTATAACACAAGTATATTATATGTAAATGAAGAACACAAATATCCAAAGGGTTGAATTGAGAATAACTACAAATAGTCCGATTCTTTACGGAAGGAACTGACTGAATTTTTTATTTCATTTTAAATGGAAGAGCTACAAGTGGTCCGATTCCTTACGAGATGAACTGTTTGAATTTTTTTATTTCACTTTAAATTAAATTTACACAATCAAATTTGAATAAAATTTTAAAATTTTTTTAGTTGTGGTGGTTTTGCCTTTTCCTTTACCTTAAATTATCTTTAAAATTTTCCATAGATTCTATTTAAAGCCTGTACACTGAACATAAATTCAATGACAAATTGCATATTTTATTATATACCTTTATTATTGATCCTCATAAACTTTATTATTCTTTAAATTCTCCTATTATAATCATTTTTTCGTCAGTCAATTTTCAATACAACAAATATTGACATTTTTATTTTTATTTCTTTAAATAAATTTATTGACTTGGTTAGTTGAACTTTTTAAATTTAATATTTTATTTTTAAATATAAAAAAAATTTCCAATAATATCTGAACTATTGCATATAATATAATATAAATAATTGAATTAATAGAAAATATTTATAAAAATTCTTCGAATGCATTATTAAAATATTAAAATTTCATTTATAGAAAATATTTTTTTTTTATATTTTTCTAATGGCTTTCATCCTTTGCATTTTATTATCGCGTATTTTTTTATTAAGGCCAACATCAGAGTTCAAAATTTCATTTTAAAAATACAATCTTAAATTTTGAAAATTTTTCCGAAAACATGTTACCGTAGCAAGAAGAAATAATAAAAACGAAAATGTTAAATGAAAAAATAATTTTGTGAAAACTGAGGTACAATATAATTGAATATTATTCTGTTTTCAATGTCCTTAAACAAAAAATGAAAAAAAAATGGAATGATAAAAACAAAAACATCACGAAGAAGAAGAAGAAGAAGATTCTTAAAAAAAATTTTTATTATTAAAAAAGAATTTCAATAATAATATGAAAAGTGTCTAACAAACAAAATAAAGAAAAAACAGACAAAAAAAAAATTTAATATTATTATTACCTCAGCAGCTGGCTTTCCACCAACTGATATACATTCCAATTCAATTTCACGATCTTCTGTTGTTATTAAAAAATCACCTTGAACTATTTTTGGTGCTTCCGGTGGCACCAATACAATTAATTTTGCAAAACGTGAACGTATACCAGGTTGTCCTTTTGGTCCTGGTCCAACTTGACATTGATAACGTGCATCATCTTCTAACATTACTGGATAAATGTCTAATGAAAAATCACCTGAAAATAAAAATAAAAATTTTATTGCACATTTTGTCAAATGTTGAGCTCTAAAAATTATTATTATTATTATTTTATTATAAGGTATATTGAATTTGTTATTAGATTTCTAATAATATAGCGTTAAATGGAATTTTTAATTAAATTTTATTTTCAAGAATTTCGGTAGAAGAATAGGTTTTAAAGGAAGTAGAAATGGTGATATTCTCTAAGCCTAGTCAATTTCTTTAGGCATCTAATTTTGGATATGATCATAATTTGTTTATTGAGCATATTGCTGAACCTTAATATTCTCAAATTATTTATGTTATTGAATTTGTTATGTTTACTTGCTCAACTTCAACAATTTTCGGTTTTAAGAGAAGCAACATGATTGAACTTCTGCCAAACATTTGTGATTGAAACATACAAATGTCATCTAACATTAATTGAATGAAATATGATGAGAATTTCAAATAAATATCAACAGGTGTCGCACATCTTATTATTAAAATTTAAAAGGGAAACTAATATCATTTTCCTAAAGAACTATAGCGTAAAATTGATTTAATTAAAAGGAAAGAAAAAAAAAAATAATAAATACTTTCTTAATTCAGCTCATAAGTTTTAATTATTATTCAGCAATATAATTCAGCATTATTATCATAATTCAGCTCATAAATTGTAATTGCTGAATTACACATTAATGGAGTTTAAATGGAATTGGGAAGGCAGAATACATAATTGCAGTACTCGAGACACTATTATTAGGATTTAAGATCTATATAAGAGTATTTAGCAATTCTGACATTCAAACATTTTGCATACGTTCAGTTAATCTTAAAGTTGTTCTTAGAAAATTTTTAAATTTTATTTTCATTTTGTAATTTTTTACTGTTATTGTTGTTGACGGGCGCTCTTTTTTCTCTGTTTTAATATTTTTTTTTTGTTTTGCCAAAATGAGACGAGCAAAAAAAATGTCTTCTTGTTTTTCATTTTTGTTTTTTTTTTTTTTGTTTTTTACAACTTTTGCCTTAAATTTTGTGGAAAATATAGGATAAATGGAATTTTCATTTCGCCTTTTCATAAAAATTTTTTGTGTTTTTTGTTTTATTTTCGTCGTTTTTCGGTCGTTTTGGTTTTTCTTTATTATTATTGTTTTTTTGTTTTTGTGCTCTTTTTGAAAAATGAGATTTTAAATTGATGTAAAATGATGAAGGTGATGTTTTTCATTTTTTTATTTTTTCTTTATTGTTTGTTGTTCATTTATGTTTTAATTTTTGTTTTCTTCTTTTTTTTTTTTGGTTAAAATTATATTGTCCTTGAAATTTTTATAGTTAATATACTTTTTATACAAGTACATGTATATCCCATAGTTGTAGCATAAGTATGTGTGTAAGTGTGTGTATAAACAGAGTGTATACGTGTGTGTAGTATATGAACTTATGGAGTAAAAAATTATTAAAAATAATGAAAGTTAAATTCACATACAAAATTTTTCTTTTGTTCTTCTGTTTTATAAATATATAATATATATATAGTCTCATACTCTTATTATATTGAATGACGTATAGGTATGGTAGGTATGATGGTAGCAATGTGCCATAAAAATTGAAAAGTTTTGTCGTTGATTTTTGTCTTGTTGCCTTGTCAAAAATGAATTTATGAAAATGTGAAATAATTTTTTTTTTTTTTGTTGAATGGAATGTTATATGATATGAAATTTTAATAGTTACTTTCTTTCTGTGTATGCATGTATAGATTAAGAAGGAAAAAATGATTTTTCCTATGAATGTATGTAGGTATGTGTGTATGTAAATAATAGAATAGAAATGTGTGTATATCATAAGAATTAATATGTAGAATAATTTTGGTATTTTGTTTCAGGCGCTCTTTTGAACTAATTTCGAGTCTTAAGAGAAAAAATGAAAATGAAAATGAAAACAATAAGAAAAATTAAAATAAAAATTTCAGTAATTTTTTTTTTTCTATATTTTTAGAAAATTTCTAAAGAAATAAATAAGAAAAATAAAAATAAGAGACAAAATACAAACAGTTGCCATTTTCTTCATAATTTTTTTTTTTTTTTGAATTTTTTCATTCATTTTTTTTCTCTGTGATTTCATTGTTATTAGTATTGTTGTTGTTATTATTATTGTCGTTTACGTTATTATTGCTGCTACTGTTACTGTTATTGTTGTTGTTGTTGTTGTTGTTGTTGAGGGATTACCAAGGTTTATTACTTTAAAATCCTTGGGTTTTTAAAGTTAGTAAAGAATAATTAATTATTTTGATTTATTTCTTTAAGGATCTAACTAAATATTATTATATAAGTATACAAAATATAAATATAAAATACATTCATCATATTTTTATGAATATATTTTTTTTAACTTATGTAATATACATGTGTATATATATGTGATTATATTGAAATGGATAAAAATATTATTATTTTTTTATTTTGTTTTATTAAAGCTTTAATCATTTAATTTTTAAGTTTATTATTGAATTAAGACGGCCAAAAACTTATTACTTTAAATATACATATATATATATATATATATATATATATATATATATATATATTGTATATACATATATATGAGTTATATTTTTCAAGATGATGAATTCTTAAATATACTTTTATTAAATAAAAATTTTTATCCATATACATATAAAATGAAAATCCTTTAATTCTATAATATTAAAATTTTGAAAAATTCTTACAAAATTATTTTAAAATTTTTGCTTGTGTATTTTGCAATTTTTTTTATGAAAATGCATTTTTAGTATATTTTGGGGTCAGGATTCAAAAAATTTTTTTTTTCATATTTTATGAATTTTATAATGGAATGAATTATGTGTTAATTATAGATTTTTAATAATTTTATATTTGTAGTGTTAAAGAACTTGGTGTTTGTGCATTAATGGATATGAAAATTTATTAAACTTCCATGTAATTAAATTTTTCTTGTAATTTTTTATAATATTTTATAATTTTATAAAATTCACTAAAATTATTTTACGGAAATTGGATTTTGAGAGTCTTAAACTCTTAATATTGATCATTAAAAGAATAGAGTATATGTGTATGCTAAGACGAAGTTATAATGCAAGAATATTTTTGATTTGTAGGAAAAGTATGATAAAGAAATTGTTATTTTCAATGATATTCTCAATTTTATAACAATAATTTTGTAATTTGCCGATTTTCATTGAAAAAATATGTATTGAGTATTTTAAATTCTATTCTTTTCTGTGTACAACTTCAAAGAGAGAGAAAAATAATTTACAGGAAAGAGACTATATAAAATGAAATAGAAAAGTTTCAGAACCTCTGTCTATAGTACTTATCAAATAGCCAATCACTATAATAGTGGTCAAATAGCAAAATTTTGTTGTTTCGAGTAGTAATTTTACTGCATTTACCTGTTCGGCTGAATAAACATAAATTGAATGTTCGTTTGAAATAATTATGAAGTTTTTATAAAAAGTGTTTTTAAATAACGATTATTTAAGTATCTAGACTCAAAAATATTTGTTGGAAAATTATTGGATTACACGTTTTATGAACCAATTGAAAAAGTTCAAATTACACACGGTTCATTTTAATGTATTGTGAAACTTGTTTGGCCGTAAACATAGTATTCGTAGACTAACATAGATTTTATTCTATGAACTATAAACTAACATAGATTTTATTCTATGACATTTTATGTATGAATGAAATCTATATAGAATGTAATAGAATGAAAACTATTTAATTTCTAGATTCTAATTAAACAATTTCCTTTAAAATGAAATTGAAACATACACATGCAGTTACACCAATAGAATATTCACGATTATTATTACATATTAATAAATATTTTCGGAAATTCATATCAAAAATTCATATTGTAAATCTTGATTCTTGTTAACTGCGTATTGTTAATATTATTCACAATTATACAAAATATGACCACAAAAAAACCACTAAGATTTTATGAATAACAGCAAGATTTTAAGTAATGATAATAATTATTTAAAATAACAATTGTGTATGATGATAAGACATGTATATTTCATACATATACTTCATACATGACTTATCATACATTCATATTATCATTCATAATAACGTTATAATCGTATATCGTATAATATTATAATTACATATCGTGATAATTTGCTTCTATGTAAACAAATTAATGCTTCAATAAATTTATTTAATCAAAATTTGCGATATTGTTATAATTATGTAGAATGTACATACAAAACAACATAATATACATAATACACTTTGTATAACATATTTGTATTATATACTTTATGTTATGTGATATTTAACAATTCAAATATAATTTACATGTATGAAAAATAAAAACAAAAATAAATTAATTGAATTTATAAAATACAAACACAAAATTGACATAATGTTAAAGTTTTTATTAAAAATTTCTCATATACACAGAGAAATCGGGGGGAAAAAAAACTAAAACGGTATTTTAACCTTTATTACAACATTTTAAAGTCAGTAAGTTTCTAAGTTGTTTTCCGCTTTTTAGCTTCAGGAAATTTAAACTACTGCGTAGAATAACTTTTAAATAAAAGTTTAACAAAAAAAAAAAAGAAAGAGAAGCAAAATGAAAATTAAGAAGATTAAAATAAATTTTATTTTCTCTTTAATTTTTGTATTTCTTGTTATTCTTATAGTATAAACGCAAATCAATAGGTTTTTTGTCTTAATTTTTCTTTTTGTCTGATTTCCCAGGCTCATACAAACGCTCCGTACTTACATAAAGTTTGAAAATGTCATACACATAAATTTATATGTGTTTATTTTCCAATATATTTACTTTCTGTTACTGTTATACGTATACTTTAATAGTATATAACGTTATACTCTTGTTCTAAATCCACTTAGATTTTTAAATTCAATGAAGCATTAAGTAACTGAACTTTTTTTTTTCTGACTTCAATTGTATTTTTTTCTTTGCTTACATACATACATTATTTGAACTCATATACGTATACATATTAACACATACATATGTGTACATCATCAAACTTAATGCATATTGAATTCATCAAGTATACTTAAGTACATTGTAAGCCAATTAAGACAAACTGGGAATTTTCAACGTTTTTTTCTTGTGTTCTTATTTTTATTTTGAATTTAATGACAATTGGGACATGAGAAGAGCAAAAAAAAAAATTTAAAAACAGTTACAGATTTTAAG
Organism: Condylostylus longicornis; assembly: GCF_029603195.1. Taxonomy (NCBI): domain Eukaryota; kingdom Metazoa; phylum Arthropoda; class Insecta; order Diptera; family Dolichopodidae; genus Condylostylus; species Condylostylus longicornis. The sequence goes on from NW_026577982.1 coordinate 9,049,019, forward strand.
CAAAAAAATAAACTTCCTTATTTGCATACAACCATAAATAATGTATATATGCATGTGTATGTATGAATGTGTGGGTAAGAAAAACACAATGATTTTGTAATCCATGTATAATTCTCGAATTTTACTATTACAATAAAGAATAAGTAGCTATTATAGAAATAAGTGTTGCCGTTTTACATGTTATATGTTATATTAATGTTGTGTGGTCAGTTTGTTTTGAGTATGTTTTGAATATGGCAGTGAGAGTTATAAATAAAATTAATTTAAAAATTTATTAAAAATATTCGTAAGTAATGAAATTTTTTGATTGAAATATAAAATTTCGCCTAAAAGAATGCAATTTTTTGAAAACTAAATTTTTGAAATAATTATGTAAAAATTAAAGCCTAGCCGAGTGGGCGCAAATATTGAATAACATGTAGTTACGTTATAGATTTTATAAATTTTTAAGCCTCCATGGAATCAAATGAGGAATTGTAATTGAAAACAATAATAAACACATTTAATTTGGTTGAATAGTGTTCTGTTAAGCTCTCACATGGTTATAATAGCACAAATTATAAATATTGAAATTTTGCCTAAAAGTATGCAATTTTTCAAAATTAAAGTTTTGGAATGATTTTTGAATTAAATTTTGTTGGGCATTTTTAGAGGAAATTTTCAATTTCATTAACTAATAGTAAAAATGATTTGAATACCACAATACACATTTTATTAATTTTCAAGTGTACACTGTAAATAATTTAAATTGTGGTCAAAAATAACATTAAATATCTTGGATATTATTAAGTTCTTTAGAGTTCTAAATCACTATTAAAAACATATAGATTACAAATTAATTAAAAAAAAAGAGAAAACAATATAGAGGGCATTGTTCTTTAAGCTGTGATTTCAAATTCAAATGGGTTTATCAAAAAAAAAAAAAATCTTAATTAATTCTGTTTGCAATTTAAACTGATTAAAAGTGATTATGTTAGGAAGAGGAGGAATGAAAGAATACTTTTACTATAAATAATAATCTGAAACTTGTAATCCTATACTATATTTTCGTACAGTACACTTTAACAGCAAAAGATTTATTATTTATTTAATCAAGGCGTTTTTATTACATGCATATAGGGAAGAGGGTGTGATAGGGGTGTGTTTGCGTTTGTATGTATTATAATAAATGACATTTTAAATTCATTTAAAATATTTGAATGAAATTTAATGAGTTCAATTTTATTGGATCAACTTAAAAATAAGAAAAAGAGAACAAGCAAGTTAATAATAATAACATGAGTTTTTATATACAAGTTCTGTGTGAGTACACAAAATGTTAATGCATGAGTATTTAACTAAGTGTGTATGTAACCAAGTATATAACAATAATAATAATTTTTGTGATATTATCAATTATGACATTTTAATGTGTTTCTGAAAAATTAATTTTGAAAAAGTTTTGCCTTCATTTTTGATTCACAAAATAGAGAAATTTTGTGGCTCAATTTCCTTGAAGAGGATGGGAAAATTCTGAAAATTGAATAAAAAAGGAGCAAGTATTTTGGTATAGAATAAATTTTTTGTGTTTTTTTTTTAAGGAGCCTTTATTAAATAAAGGGATTTCTTTATACACAAATCTTAAAAAAGATGAAGAAAAGTCAATTTTTAAATTTATCATTTGAATTTTTTTTTTGCTTTAAGATCTTTAAATTTCTATATTAAGAAAATTTCAATATTTAAAATTAGAACTTTTAAAAAAATTTTCAATTTTAGAAATGAAAAACATAGAGAAATTTCTTTAATTTATTAATAATTTACTTTAATATTAAAGAAACGTGAGCAAAAAATTCATCTATGTAAGCAGTTTTTGTTGATTACAATTCAGATTTAGAGAAGTGTAAAAGATATTGTTAGGGTGTTGATGATTTTCTCTTTCAATCAAATAGGGTGCTGATTTAGTAATGAGACTTAATAAGGTTTTAGACACAAATCTGGGAGGCAATATCATTGTTCAAATAAAATAAAATTGATTTTGGTTCTGGTTAATGATTTTTACCACCTCTTTACTTTGCAAATAAATACAAGCTGAATATTTGTTTGAAGACGAAGGGAACAGAGTAGAATTGACGTCGATTACATCTACTCCAATTAAATTAATAAAAATTGAAAATTTTGCTCTTATTTGACAAAAATTTAAAATCAGAATTTAATTTTCATTGATTTTTACTTTTGTTTTAAAAAAATTCAATTTTTTCTCAATTTTTAATTCGTAATTTTTCCAAAAACCTCATAAAACTTTTTTTATACTTGTTAATAGAAAATTTTCGTCTATAATTTTACAAAATTTTCGATCTTTCTATATTTAAAATAAAAAAATTTAATTGTTCAATTTTAAGAAACCAAAAATTTCCCTTTAAATTCTATTAAAATTTTTCATTTTCAATAACCATAATCTTTAAAGAACAAAAAGGATCTTAAAACTACTACATACACATAATATAATAATAATTATTATTGTATTGTTTAATTTTATAATTCTTGAAAATTTTCTCCAAAAATAATTGTAATCAAAAGTAACATAACATTAATATAATTTTCAAATTATAGAAAATTTTATAATCAAATGTTAACAAATAATCACATACAGAAATTTTGTGGTTTCTATTATATTTGAATTTCTCATATAAAATACGAGTATGTAATTAAAGTTTTTTTTTTATTCCAAAATATTTTAGATTATGTATAAGGACTAAATTAAAATTGTAAGGCTGTTAGAATTACAAGGAATGAAAACTATTAAAAAATATTTTGTAAATGAAATGTTAATTGAAAATTTAAGGGATTTAATTTTATATATAAAGAGGTTTAAGAGGATTTAACATTTAATTGTTAAGATTTACTTCCAACAGGTTAAGTGTACAAGTGGTTCCGTCGAATGGACTTGGAATAATGTTGAAAATTATAAGTTGAGAAAAGAAAATACTTCGAATTTTCAAAGATGTTCAATTAATTTACTTTATTCTCTTATTCTATGTGATTGCATACATTTAGGAGGGTTACATTTAGGATGAAGTATTAATCAAATCAGACGGCATTCCGGACATTAGTTAAAATATTTAATTACATCTTTTGATATAAAAAAGATATTGGTTTGCAAAATTTGAAATTTTGTAGGTTTTATTGAAAAATTGAAGGGTTACTAAAGATGTTGGCGACACAATGTTTTCAGTTCGGACGGAATAAGTAGTTAAAATCGGTCATTTTTAGAACTTTCAGTGACTACAGCCTCTGTATGAGGAAATCGATAAAAATTTGCTTTTAGAGAACTATGTTTCTCAGACACATCCTAAAATTTACATTCAAATTTCTAGCGTTTCCTTTCAAAATGTGTAAAAATTTTGTAGACCGAGGTACAAAATTTAATTTTCCAAAGTTACAAAAGAATACTTCAACTTTGTCTCTGGAAAACTACAATTCCAAAACATTTTTAGTGTTTAATAAACTGAGACATCTTATACGAATTACTTATTGTTACATAAACCTTAAATATATACGATAAATATAGTAATTTTCATCTATATACAATACAATATTCAAAGATAATACCAAAAATTTTAAAAAACAAAAAAACACAATATTAAATTTAATATAAATACCTTCTTCATCACTTCCAACCATTGAATAACGTTCAAATCCGCTTAAATTACGATGTTCACCTAAACCAAAATCATCTTTAGTCCATTGTAATGAACCAACTTTATTAATAACACGACATGGTAATGTTGCTCTTGATCCAACAATTGCGGTTTGATCTTGTGGTTCCATTGCAAAATGTTGACCAATTTCACCATTTTGATAATGATAATTACTATTACTATTATTATTATTATTATTATTAAGATTTCCACTTGTATTACTACCACCTTTATTATCTAATAATGGTTCAGTTTCAACTATTTGAAATAATAATAAAACTATTGGAAAATATGTTAATTTGTGTGTTAAACGACGTCGACGATATTGCCAGATGTTTTTTATTTGATAATTTCTTGTCAGCAACATTTTAATATTTTTATTATAAAAATTTTTACAATGTAGTTTTTTTTTTCTATTTCTCTTCTCTTTTCTGTTTTGTAAATTTCACTTGTTTGTTAAATGCTTACTCAGTTTTGTTGGTTAAAAAATTGTTGCTAGTATTTTTTTACTCAATGTTGATACTATTGTGACGTTGAATTTTTTATTGTTATAACAGTCACTTAATAGAGATTTTAAAATGAAAATTGAATATTTTTACTGTTATACTGTTTGAAAAAATTGTTTTTTTTTTGTTTTTACGAATTTTATTATAAAGATGGTGGTGGTAATATTGCCCTTCTATATATGAATATTTATATTGAATATACTTGTTGGTGAACATATATATGATATTATAATATTATTTGACAATATTGATAATGATTATATAATAATGATGACAATGTTGACATTTATATTGACATTTGTATATATATGTTAATTTTTCAACTTTTCATTGACAATATTTCAATATGATTTTGTTTGGTATTGCTGAAATATGGAAAAGGTGGAAAATAAAAACGGGTTTTCACTTCTGTTTTTTTTAAGGATCCAAGGAATTTATGAATAGGTGGGGTAAAACACAACTTATATTATCGAAATTCTTTTTGTGTCTGTGCTCCTAGATGATCCTTGTACGAATTTTGTTGAATTCTTTTAAATTATTTTACAATATTTTGTTGAAATTCTGAATTGAAAATGGTTTTTTGATGAATTGCAATATTTTTATAGTTTTAATGTTCAAGAAATTGTTTTAATAAAATATTTGTAAATCCAAGTACTAAAGTTTTTAACATGAAGAATGAAAATTTTTAAATTGACAACAAATATACAATCCTTGTTACTTTTGAAGAATGACGAATAAAATATAGGTTGGGTTTTTTTTTTTAATTTTTAATTTGTAATTTCTTTAATTTTGCTTACGATATGCTTTTGATATGTAGGAGTGTGTATGATTGTATGTTAAACTTTCAACAACCTCGAAATATTTCTGCAGATGATATGAAAATTTATTGTTGTTTTGATTATTCTTAATCTTTTGTTTTTCTGCCAGTAGATTGCGCTTGACGTCGAGATGATTCGCTCAATGTTTTGATTTTTTTTATAAAACAAATAATTTTTTTTTTTGATTCAAAAACTTTTTTCTTTAATTTTAAATTTTTTTTGTTGATTTTTCATTTACTGTCAATATTAATAACTATATAAAGAATAGGGTATTTTGTTAGTTTGTCAGCTCCCAAATTAAATATAAATTTTTTTTTTTCAATAATTTTTTTTTTTCTGTGTATAATTTTCGTATTGTGTTGTGTTATTCTTGTTATTTCTGTGATTTCATTCAAAAAGAATTTTTGAATTTTTCAAATGTCTCTTTTTTTTTATTGTTAAAAATATGAAAAAAATAATATTTCTTTTTTCGTTCATTTTATGTTTCTTTTTTGCATTTTTCCTTTTTTTTTTCGAGTCTTTATTTTTTCCAGTTTATTTGTTATATTCTGATGGGAGGTTATGTGCGAAATCTTACAATTTTTTATACATTTTCCATTCGGTTCGCGTATATTCTGCTCTCGTTATATTTGTATGTTTGTAAAGAATGTGTTATTTTACTGCTCAATTTGCGAATTGTGTTTTTCTTGTACATTTACAAATTTTGTATAGAATTTTTTTTACGGTTTTTTTGTTTTTCTGTTGCTCGTTTCAAATATTTTGATAATGATGCTGTTGAATCATTTCAAATAAACTGTAAATGTGCATCGATTCGATATTGATTATTTTTTTTTTTAATATGGTTGAATTCATCGTCATCAGTCTGAAAAAAAAGGGAAGAGAAATGTTAAAGAATTATTAAAAACAGAGAAAAAAAATAAGAGAAAAAAATAAAAAATTATTAGAGATTTTTTTTTGTTAAATTTTTTTACAGTGTAAATTTTTTTTTTTGCATTTTTTGTCGCAAGGTCTTTGTTTGAATTTAAATTAAAGAGGTGTTGAGTGTTATTTGAGATTCTCTTTAATTTTTTTTCCTCTCTATGTTATTTAAGAAATAAAATTTTTTTTTTTTTTTTTTTTTTGTAAATTATTTCTGTTAAGTGATAATAAAAATAAGATTTTTATAGCTTTCAAATAGATTTTTGATATTGGACTGAGTTGTTATTTTCTTGCTTTAAAAAAAAAAACAAATAATGGCTATAAATGTGAAATGGGTCAATATTTTATTAATTTTTATATTGTAATTTAAAATGGAAAAATTGTGTCGAAATCTACTGTAAATATTTTAAGTGTAAAGAATTTTTTATAACTTTATTGAATTTTTATTTATTTATTTTTTTTTTTTGTTTTCTGTGTTAAAACGGAAATTAAAATTTATTTATATTTTATTGAAATTTTCATAATTTTATATAATTCGCAGTAATGTGCTTGTATTTCTTGAGTATGTGCGGGGCGGGTTTTACCTAAATGTGATATTAATTACGATATAATTCATTGAGGTCTAATATTTAATTTTAAATTTTAATAATTTAAAATCTGTGGCGAAATTTCGAATTAATACTAAAAATATATTATAAAGGAATAGGAAAACTGAAATAGAATCAGAAACTTGCAATATGTTATTATTTACAATATTAAATTCATATTTATTAATAAGACCATTATGGAATTAAGAATATGTCACTATCTATCTTTCCAATTAATAAAAATGCTCTTTAATATTTTAATTTTAATAAAAACGATATTTTATTTATATTATTTAGGAAACCAAATACGTATCAGTATAACCATATTAAGTGAAAAAATTGCATACTTTTAGGAGAAGTGCAAATATTTAAAGGCAATAATATTTATTAAAAATGATTATAATGGTTAGGAAGGGATATTTTACGTAATTTAAAATGTGTTTCCACTGTAAAATAAAAAAAGGTTCTTTCATTACAAACTTTCTTGTGATAGTGAAATTCTTGATCAATAAATGAAATTCTTTATATATAATTACTGAAAGCAGAGGAACTTTTTGATATTTCTTATATTCATTTGAGTATATTCTCGAATATTGGGCTTATGATAATATTGTTGCATATCGTAAATTTCAATTCTTAATATGTTTCGATACTTGTCGCTCCAATCTACTTGAAATTATGCACAGGAAAATAATCCTATCAAATCTATTGGTCTATCACTCATATTTCAATTTCGTATCCACCTTACTATTAAATGTTTCCTTATTGGAATGAAATTTTTAAAATTAATTCTGAATCTACTGTACTTTTAATTTTCAGATGTAATATTCTTAGTATAATGAAACATTTATTATTAGACAACTTAACAGAAAATTTCAATTGCATTTCAAGTGAGCAAATTATCAATATAAAGGCAATTCATTTGCAAAAATTATAAAATTGTGTTCTTAAATGTTATTATTTTATCTACTTAACAATTATAAATCTGGTCAAATATAAAATTAATTTAGATAATATAATTTTTGAAATTCTAAAAACACCACACAATAATGGAGAAAATATTTTCAAATTATTTTCACAATAAAAAACAATTAAATTCTTAATTAATATATTGTTGTGCTCAGTTCAATTAAGTATTAATTATATTATTTGTTTTAATCTATTATCTATAATATTATTGTCATTTAAATTAATTTGTGAAAGAAATTTCTGATTTTATTGTATGTTTTTATTCATTTTTTTTTTAATTTAATTTTAATATTTTAAAATAATTTTAAGTATAGAGTATTTTAGATATTTAGATATTTTAATTATTTGTTATTTAGATAATTAAATTTAATTATGTGAATTTCATTTAATTTGCAACTCTTGAAAGTACCATTTTCCCCAGAAATATAGTGTTTATTCTATGGATGACTAATATGTCTAATAATAAATTCAATTATTAAATTAAAATTTGAATTGAGGCTTCAAATATTAAAGCAATAATATTTTTATAATGTAACTCTACATACTATTATGTAGCTATTCCCTCAAAAAATTGGAATGAAAGAAATATTACATTTTTATTGCATACTTATAGGGGAATTTTTTATTGCATACTTTTGGGAGGAAATTGAGAAAAATCTTATAAATGATGGAAATCATACAATTAATGAATTCGCCTAAGGTTTGCCATTCAATTACCGAGCAGAAAGCTATTTATCGTTGATTCTCTGCGGTTAAATTGATAAAACTTCTAGAAAACCAAATAGAGGCTTCTTTTTAATTTTCAATCAGCGTGGGGAGCTGGGGAAACATTTCCTTTGTTGAAACAATTAATTTTCTGACAAACTTGAGGCGAAAATTTTGAAAAGTAATAAGAAGGCAAATAAAATAGACCCTTTATGGTATTTCCGAAGCCCCGGAGAAGCCACAATTTTTTCATTACGAGTATTTTTACATACGCAAAATTCTATTTCATTTACCGTATTAGTTTACTAAATTGCATTTAATATTGTGTGAAAAAATATATATTTTAGTACTTTTGTCTGAAGTACTGCTACATTTAAAAAATTAAATAGAAAATTTAAAGCTCAATAGGCTACACAATTTATGTATAGCAAAAAAAAATTACCATAATTTTTGTTTATCATAACTAGTAATATTAACCTAATTTTCAAATTTAATTTAATAATATAAAAAAGAAAAATAAATATCTAGTAAATTGAAAAATTTTATCCACCCTATAAAAACAACAAATTTATTTTTTTAAATTCTCACTTCACAAATTTAAATGTGATTAAATGCTTTGACACCTCTTTAATTAACACTTATAAAAATAATATTTTTTGTTTTTAGCACTTTTCCAAAAAAATTTTTGAAAAAAGTGCTTATTAGTTTCACTCTGTCCGCCCGTCCGTCCGTCCGTCCGTGGACACTTTTTTTGTTTACAAAACTTCTACACCCTTGAAGATAGAAAGCTGAAATTTCATACGTACATAGACCTTCACTAGAAACTTATTTCCGTAGAACAAAATTTTTACCTATCTCCCCCCGTTTAGAAATTATACCCCCCCAAAACCCTAAAAATGGCCTTTTTTAAATATTTGTTGCAATGAAACCATAAGCATTTTTGAAATTTTTCAAACGCAGAAAGGCAGCGGCTTGCTTCCCCTAGAGCGGTATACTATAGTTAAACTTTAGAAAAACAAAATGGCCGTTCAAATTTACCGTTATCTACAGTTATTTTTTTCCAAATTTTTGATGTCGTTTTTCTTCTAGACCTCAGTCTGCAGAAGCTTGAAATTTTAGGGGCTTTTAGACATTAGCAAACAGTTCATTTCGTTGGAAGAAAATTTTTTTCCATCTCCACCCCCTCTCAAGTTATCGCCTCTTGAAATTCGTAAAATTTGAATTTTTGACACCTCATATTTCCGAAACCGCAAGTTTTTTCAAATTTTTATAAACGCAAAAAGCTAACGGTAAATTCCATGAAATTAAAAAATATAATTATTTTTCTTAACTCACATAATTAACCCTTAAAATCGAGCATTATGTTAACCCCTTTTTATATTAATTTTTGATTTATTTCAAAGACTGCATATACTCGTATGCGTCATCCTAAATATAGGCAATCCTAGAAATAGTTAAATATGAATGAAAATAGTTTTAATAGTGTGATAGGTACACATAGACTGTATTTAAAAGCAGAATTTTTACTTGTTGAAGGGAAAAGTGCTACAATACAAACCATTGGTTTGACCCAACTTTATTTAATTTTACTTTTACTTTTACGTTACAATCCATTAAACACTTAAGGCGTTTTTAATTTTAAAAATCTTTCAAAATTATTAGGTCAAAAATGTCATTAAAAGGAGTTGAAAATAAGTGAAAACAAGAAAAAAATTTTTACTCTACATTTTCATTTGATTTTCTATAGGTATAAAATTCTAGATTTTCTAATTAGTCTCCAGTGTTTATAAATCCTTTTCAAATGTGTATATGTAATGTGCATGTATATGTGCTTATATAATTGTATTTATTACTTAATATATTAATAATTATATGTACTTATCTGTTTTAGTAAATCACTCATTTATAATTTTGAAAATATTTAATGGAAATTGAAAAAGAAATATGAAAATTTTTTTTTTAATTCCGCTAAAAAATTTTCCATATACAAAATCTACGTTTTATTGATGTGCAGCTTTACAATATTAAAAATAATATAATGTGAGATTGAAAAGTGTTATACAAGATTACTTGGTTTTTAAAAATGTACGGATAATTTAAGAGCGTTTTTACTGACTGCAATGTATATAATAAGGAAGTAGTATTAGGATTCCAATTGAAATTCTATTTCTCTATTTCAGATAAACGTTCATAAATAAAATATTATCAGCCGAATGTCAGTCTATGTGCTCTACTGCATCTTAATTTAATTTGAACCGATTTAAATATGAACCGGTTGGCGATTGGATTATCTAATATAAGTATAAATGCTACAATTTTAAAATTAATTGAATTTTTAAAATCATCGTGCAATAAAATAATTAAAATTATAATTTTCAATTACTTTGTCAAATATTTTCGTTGGAATTTTGATATTACAATGAAAATCAGTAAGGGTAGTGTTTGACATCATATCAAACATTGTTCATGCATTTTGTTTGATCTGATGAAAACTATACCGAAAGATGTATGTGTAAGCATTCGTAGATGTTTTTGAGTCTATGGATTTTTGGTAAATCCACGGTAAGTTTTTCGTAAGATTTATTCGTGGATATTTGGTAAAAATAAAAAGCTATCCAATTCTTATCAAACAAACTCCTAATATGGTTTTAAAATCATTTCGAGAGATTCCGGACTTTACTTTTAAAAAATTTCAACAGCTGATGACTAGCAAACTTTTTTCATCACCACGATACTTCACAGTGACAAATTATTACTCGTATTGTTTAAAGAGAGCATGACTTACGATGATAGTTTGATTATTCTTATCGGCATTCTAAATGAAAATTTGAATTCAAGCATAGCCTCTCTCTAAATATTAATTTAAAAATATTAAAAATGCAAATATAAATGAAAAATATTTTTCCACCATGACATTTCTATGTACAAATTCTAAAACTATCACCGATATTAAAATATTAAAAAAAAGGACAAAATATAAAAAAAAATTGCAACAAATTATCAAGTTTTCAAAAAAGAAAAAATTATGAAGCAAAAGTTCCATCGATTTCAAAGTTAAGCTGCAGTATTCTTTTACACAAATCATGTTTATTTATTTTTATAAAAAAAAAAATCATAACAAAATAACAAAAAAAAAAAAAGGATATTAAAAATTATTTATTTTTTTCGTTTCTCTTTTTTGTCTCTTTTTTTTTGCATAAAATAAAACGGAAAAATTTAAATAAAATAATTTTCTATTCTTTAAAATGTTGCTAAAGAGAGATAGCAAAAAAGAGTAAGAGAAAGAAGAAATTCAAATACAAATTGAATACAAAGAGAAAAAAAAAGTAAAATTGCGCAAAAAAAAATTTCGCCTCTTTTTTTTTTTTGTTTTCTGTTTTTTAAGCGAAAAAATAAAAAGAAACAACTGAGAAAAAAAGTCTTAAGAAGGAGAAAATTCATAAATCCCATTTAAGCCCATCAAGTAAATTATTTTTAAAGCTTTACCTAAATACATACATACATATGAAAATTTTTTATATATGTATAATATGTTTGAGTGTTGTAGCCGAATTTCGAAATTAATATATGTTGCTTATTAATGGGTGAAGCCATAAGAATGCAAGAGTCAATAATTATTTGTTTTTCGAAAATCTCTTGAACATGGAGTTGCAGCTATCGCTTAAATCGGCATGGCCATTTTACAAGATGAAACGGCAAGATCAACTTGCATGACCAACATGCTTGACCAACTTTTATGACCAATATGTATGACCAACATGCATGACCAATTTGCTTGACAAACTTGTATGACCAACATGTATGACCAACATGCATGACCAACTTTTATGAGCAATATGTATGACCAACTTGCCTGATCAACTTGCATGGCTAATTTGCTTGACAAACTTGCATGACCGACATGAACGACAAGCTAGTGCGATCGTTACGGGATTTTGGTAATCAACTTCTAAAAATTTAATGGTGATCGGTAGTGTAGTAATGCATTAAAGACACACAGCCGTAGTTTTTATCCCATTGATTATGCAAAAATAACGGTAGCAAGGTATATTACTATAAAAGTATGAAAGCCATGGGTGTTTGTAGCTGATTTTTTTAAATTTTCAAACTGAACTACATAATTTTCTTGAGAATTTCATATTTTGTAAATTTTTGTTGGAGAAAAAGATATTGATTAAATTTAATTTCATACTAGTGCAGACTTTTCTCTAATATAAATTTCGTATTACTCGTGTAACAAAAACAATGTAGCAAACACCTGCAAAGAGGGGAACGGAGGTGAGAATAAGCCTACATCACTTAGTTATTTCTTTATTTTTTGTTCTTTGTTGCTTTTAAATGTGCTGCTTCATTTTTCTTTTCAATTCGGTTTTTTTTTGTGTTTTGCAAGTCAAAGTAGGTTGAAGATCCTTTAGGAATACCTACATATATGTAACGGTGTATTTATAAATTTAACCGTAAATTCTATGCTAATGCAAATCTAAGATAATAATATACCTAGACCTATAAAATACACGTTACATAATTACACACATACATGTACACATTTTTAATATTCACAATTGTACATGTAAATTTTAATGTAAGTATGTAATGTGGTGTTTATTTCATTTTTTTATTCTCTTTTTTTTTTAAAGAAAGCGGAAGAATTAAGAATGAAATAAAGTAAAAAAAATCTGATGTGGTCAGCACATAACCGACCGCATTGTGTATTGTCTAGTTAAATGAAAGTGTTACAGAATATTATAAAAATGTCTGTTAAATACTTCTTTCCAATTTTTAGGACATTAGTAAGCTTATAGTTAACATACTTAGAAAAATGTAAATTTGGCTCTTAGTAGAGTTTCGCTTTGTGCTACCCGAATTCCCTGAAATGCTCGCCAGTTAGTTTCGGTAACAACCAGAACTCAAATATCAAATTTCAAAAAATTCCATCAATTTGTTCTGTGGATATGGTGAAAAATGTAAAATCGGCCCGCAAATCAGTTCTCGAGCCCTGATCTTTCCAAAAAAGTTATATGTTCATTGCTTTAATATGAGGAATTCATATATTAAATTTGAATGAAATCGGTTGATTATTTCTCTTTATATACACAAAAATGTATATTTGGCCCGTAGTAAACGCCCAGTTGCTGATGCCTGATTTCTTCCAAAAGTTAGGAATTTTTGCGTATGATCGAGCAAAGCTTATATATGAAATTTCAAGTAAATCGGTTGAATACTTTCTTCAAAATGGTGAAAAATGTAAAATCGGCCCGCAAATCCGTTCTCGAGCCCTGATCTTTCCAAAAAATTTATATGTTCATTGTTTTAATTCGAGGAGTTCATATATTAAATTTCAATGAAATCGGTTGATTATTTCTCTTTATATACACAAAAATGTATATTTGGCCCGTAGTAAACGTCTAGTTTCCGATGCCTGATTTCTTCCAAAACATACGAATTTTTGCGGACGGTCGAGCTGAGCTTATATATAAAATTTCAAGTAAATCGGTTGAATACTTTCTTCAAAATGTTCAAAAATGTAAAACAGGCCCGCTAAAAAGTGCAGTTCCCGAGGCCTGATATATACCAAAAGTTGATCGATCCGTGCCATGGTGGAAACAAACTTACATATAAAATTTCATCAAAATCGGTTCAACCGAACTTGAGATACACGCGTGCACACACAGACCGACAGACGGACAGACCGACAGACCGACAGACCGACAGACCGACAGGTTGCTAAAAATAGTTTATTTACACTTCCCTACTATGGAGAAGTACGTTCCCACCGAAAACTCGATATGCAAAATTTGTTGCCATCACATAACCTACCTATTGTTTACACAATACGGTCGGTAAAAATAAAAAGAAACAATAAAATTACAAAAAAAATGTTAGCGTTAAAGAAAAATGAAAATTTTCCAGGATTCGTTCGTTTTTTTTTTAACTAAATTTTCCCTTTCTATTCATATGGCTTGTGGAAAAAAACTTTAAAAATAAAGAGAAACTAATAAAAATAACGGCGGCATTGGTAAATACTAAACACAAGAACACAAAAAAAAAGAGAGAGCATTTTTTTTATTCATTTTAGCAAAAAAAAAATTCTTTAAGGTTCTCTCTATTTTTATTTAATTTTAAAGAAGCACATCAGTTTGTCTTCAGTTTTAAAGCAACTGCTATTATAAATTGTAGGAAAAAAAGAGGAAAGTATAGGAAAATGGGATAAACTATTGAATTTTTGAGAGTCGAGATATAAGTTATCCAAAACTCCCTATAAAATTCTATAGTGATGTAATTAATATAGCTATGGAAACAATTGCTATGGAATTCAAATAAGTTTTGTTGCATGGACCAAATATGGAAATCATTGTCTTGAGAACTTGGCTCAATATGAAATATAACTGGAATTTTTGTGATTAAAGTAACACTAGAGATTTAATAATAATGTGAAAGGAGTTAAAAGAATCATACAAGTAGTCAAGTACAATATGTACGAGTGGTCAAGTACAACATCAAAACATTCAGAGTTTTCTTGAAGGATAATGACAGCCTCAAGGAACACAAAGAAGCTTATTTATAGAAATCCACGTGCTTTGTAGGCTGTGCAGGGCAGTGTACAGAAATTCAATAATCCTTTTCAGAAATTGCAGAGAATTAATTTGCTGAATAGTCACTGCTGGTTATTCTATGGAATATTAATCTAAAAAAATAACTCACATTCGTAAAGACTACAGCTTTGGAGGTGGTTCTCACGGCAGGGTACTGTATAATATATAGTTCAGGTAGTTAGCTATTTGTTTTAATTGATTTCAATTGAAGGACCAATAATTCAGTTAAGAAATATTTTTAGGGCTCAAGCATTTCTGGTAATATGAGGATAAAAACTCATAATTAACTGTTATAACCACAGGTATAAATTATTTTCTTTTTTTAAATTTCCTTCTTATTTAACAACTCCCTTTTTTTTTGCCCCCTTCATGTTTTTTCTTCTATCATATTTCATGTCTCCATTTTTTTCCTTTTGTAGAAAGAAGAAAAAAAAACCTGTAAAAGCACCGTTATGTATAAATTTGATTCCATTCAGAATAAAAGCGAAGAATCAAAGAAAGAAAAGGTTTTTGCATTTTTTTTTTTGTGTTTCATTTCCTCATTTAATGTTTAAAAGCGGAGTTCATTGTGTCGTCCTGTTTATGTTCTAAATTCGAGAAGAAAAGAAAATTTATTAGTTAAGAGTAAAAAATATCTTCAAACCCGGGTACCGAAATACAATATTGCGAAGTGGAGGACCAGTTTAGTGATTTTTTGCTTCCTTGCCCTAAAAGTATGCAATTTTATCTTTTTTAAATTTTGTTGCAATTTTTGATTATAACTTTTAAATAATTTTTAATTTTGTGAAAAATTGACATTATTGTTGATCTTAGATGATAATATGAACATCTGGCTTACAAATTCAATTATTTACATAAATTATTGAAATTTACCCGGGACTCAATGCTTTAAATACAATAGAATGCACTTATAGAATTGTGTTGCACGAGCCAAATTATGTGAAAAATAAGGTATCAGATTAAATCTTTAACATTGCGTAGGCAAGATTTAATACAAAAATTTTTAAAGCTCTTTAGGTTTAATAGTTCGGGCTTATTTCTTTGGAATGTCTTATACTTTAAGAAATCCAATGTTACTGTCTGGCATTAATAAACTTTTAATTGACATTAATTTTCTCAATGTTTTTTATTCAATTTAGATAATTTGATTTTACCCATATTTATAGGCTCAGACGTTTTCATTTTCACATGCAAAATATTTTATTATCATTTCAATTACCTAAATGATTTAATTTTGTTTTTTTATTCTTGGCCATTATTCATTTTTTTTTTATATTTTATTTACTTGTAATTCAAATAGTCCAGACCAAATTCATCATCGTCTCTTTATTAATTTATTACGTTCGGAGGAGGAAAATTTTGCAATTGTAAAGGTTTAAAAAAAAAATTTTTCTTGTATTTTTTTTTAACTGGAAAATAAATTGAAACTAATGGTTATTTTAGTATTCTCTAGGTTTCTGAATGAATTTAAATGTTTTGTATGTAAAGCGATTTTTTATGGGGTTTATTAAAAAAAAAAAAGAAAAAAGAAAATTCATTTTTAGCTCACTGTTTTGATTGTATGTAAAAAGTGATGCAAAAATTTTCTTTTTACCGTTTTCTTTATCTACAATTTTTTTTTTCTTTTCTTCTTTTTATGAATTGCAGTCATTTTTCTTTATTAACTTACTTATATGTAAATGTAAACGTTATATAACCTTGCTCAGGAGTATGAATTAAATGAATTGTTTATAGTGTGATGAATTTATGTGTGTGCGTTTGTTAAGTGTTTATAAGTAATTTTTCAAACACAAAAAAAAAAAATACCTTCATAATATTTTAAATTTTATTTAAATTTTGTTTTTTGTATTTTGCAACAAGTAAATAAAATAAGAAATGTTTAAGCCATCGTACGGAAAAGGTTGAAAATTTTTTCAAGATTATTTTTTCTTAAAGCTTATCTAAATTGTGCTATTTGTGTCTTCTCCTTCAAATTTACAAAACTACTATTCATTAAATAATTGATTTGGGAATTAAGAAATTAAAGGATTTTTTTTTTTTAAATATTTCTACTAAGCATAATGATTTTAATATTGTAAAAGGTACATGGAACAGAATATAAACAGGTTTATATAATGTATTCACATTTAATTTGGGGGTTGTTTACATACCATATTTATTCATATGAGGAAGAATATTATAATATTGAAGACCAAAATATTCGGGCAGTCCTTGTACCATAAAATATCAATAAACTTTTGTTGTGAATTAGAATTGTTTTGTTGAATTCGTCGCAGTGGATTGGAAAGCTGATCTGGTAAGAAGTACAAAAGAAGAAATTTCAGCTTTGAAGAAATTATCAAGGATCTTAGCAGATAAAGCAGATTTCTGAGCGGTTATGACTAAAAATGAAATAAAAAAATGATTTTTTTGCAAGATATTCGTGAAAATATTCATTCTGGTTACTCAATTCAGAAATTTTGAGCCAAATTCTAGATTGAAAAAAAATACCTTAATTATTGATAAATTTTACCATACTTATTTTCTACATTTTAGCCCATATATCCTCCGCTCCCTTAGATTTATTACAGTCATTTGAATTTGAATAATAACAAAGATATAAGCAATTCTTTCGAACACTCAACACTTTCTTGTGAATAGTGTGTATTTCACTACATGGTTGTAAATTTTAGTTTTATATAGGTCATATTAATTGACATTTAAATAATTAGTTTTAAAGTTTTAATTGATGGAAATATTTAAAGAATTATGAACGTCAATTGGATCACAAGAATGCTAATTTATTAATATGAAATTTATCAATTGTTTGACTATAATTAGTGACTTTCCTTCATAATATTCGGATTAAATATCTACTCTTCTTTTTCATATATTCTTAAGAATAATTAATAACATCTACTATATTATAATGGTAAACTAAATTAACTACTGCTTTTAACAAAAACATATACAAACAAATATTTTGTTAATTAAGAATGACATATTCACCATTAATCATACGTACATACAAATTTCATATTAAACATTTTAAATTGAAGACAGTCAATTGTGACAATAAAATCTACAGTGCAATTTTTTTTTACTGTGTATAAGAATGACGACATTTTTAGAATGAGAAAAAAAATTATGAAAATTCTATACCACTCTGTTTTTATTTTTTTTTATTTTTACTTTATTTATTTAAATTAATTCATCTTTTGTTTATTATGCTGTAAGAGTTCCCTAAGGAACAAATATAAATATTATAATATTTACATAGTAAGAGAATAAAGGCATTCACGTATAATAAATTTTATGTACATGTACACGTATATGCATGATAAGTACACATATCGTATATGTATACATACCGTAAGCAAGTTCATTGCATATAATATCTTCCATTTTTTTTTTTTTACAAAAGAAGGAAGAGGAAAAGAAAACATCATTCCCTTATCAGAATTTTGTTCTCTTTTTTTTTAGTTATGAAAACTATAAATTTTCCTCTCTTTTTTTTTCTGTTACTTTTATTTCTTCTCGTCCCACTCATCAATATTGTTGTACTCGTAGTTATGCCCTTTTGTATTTTTTAACCACATCATTTTAAATTCCTATCACTTAAAATGTCAAGCGCAATGTATGTATATATATATACATATATATATATTAATAAATTGCATTGGATTTTTTTTCATTATTTTAAATTTCTCTTTTCATTGCATACACGTAGGAGGAATTTTTTATTTTCCTTCCTTGTTGTACTTTTACCTTTAGCATTTTTGTTTTTCTCTTCTGTGTAATAAAAAAAAAACAAAATCTTTCATTTTGTTTTATTTTTCAATAATTTACAGTTTTGTATTCATTTTTATTTCACCTACTACTACTAACCACTCCTCTTCTTCTTTTTATTTAATTTTTTTTCTCTCTCTCTCTTTCTCTCTTTTTTTGTTTTCTTTTGTTTTTCTTCTGATATGTGTGTCAAACGGAAAAGTTATTTTCCTGCACTTTTACCTACACTTTACTTTTATTATTCTTTTACTTTGATCAAAATTATGCACCAATTACCAAAGAAGAATAAGAAGAAAGAAATAAAAAGAGAGAAAAAAAAAATTTAAAGAATATTTTTGCTATTTCTCCAAAAAAAAAGCAACTAGGTAGCGTTACAAACTGAAAACAAAGGTAGTATATCAGAAGCACCTGCAATAACAGCAGTATAACAGCAGTAACAAACTACAATATACATACCTACATATATAGAAAGGGTTATTACACCGGGATCATATTGAAAATTCTATGTTTGTACATGATGAAAGTTAAATATAAAATTTTTAACTTCTTTTTCATAGAAGAATTTTCCACATTACCAGCTCTTGTAGTAAACAGTAACTTTTTAAAGTCATATTGCAATATTATTATGGGTATATAATATGTAAATTGTGTAGAATATGTACATGTGGGAGTTGATGTTAAAGTACGTGGGTACACATGTGGGAATAATTTAATATTTTATAACATCAAACAAGTGCAATACCATCATCATATGCAGTTGTTGTATATGCTATATTGTGTGTATATAGGAAGTTCTTGGTTGCGTATTTATGCTTTATATTAGAATAAGAGATGGTTATCTGCGATGTGTGACACATGTGAGTAATGTATGCTCTTTGGTGCAATGAAAAAAAAAAAGTAACTATTAAAATATTTTCTTTCTTTTCTATATTTAATCCTCTTCCTACACTTTTATTTTATTTAATAGGCTTTCATTACAGAGTTTATTTTTTTTTTCGCTTTCTTTGTGCCAGTGTGTTGTGTATAGGAAGAAGAAGAAGAAAAGAAAATTGTGGAAAAAATTTTCATGTTAAAATTTAATTATTTGTGGATTACACTTTATTCCAGTGTGTGCATTTAATTTAAAAAACAATTTTTCGCATCACATTAAAAAATAAAAAATAATAAAGTAAAAAAAAAAAATAAGGTATTTTTTTCACTTTAACTGCTTTTTACAAAAGGCAGAAAAAAAAATTATTTTTTAACTGTTTTGAATTTTTTTTTTTCTCTTTTGTATCACATCAGAAATTTTGATTTCTTTTCGAAATATTTAACATAAATATTTTATTTTTAAATAATTTTTAATAAGAAATGATGTTCTCCCCTTTCGAGAAATGGTGACTAGGAAAAATTGAGGTTATTTTGCCCTTTCAACTGGCTGGGCTCTTCTGTAGATAAACCAATTGAATATATGTAAAACCTATTGAATGCACGAATACATTTTTTGGATAAACGCATTATATTTAAAACTTGAATATTTAATGGGTTTGAACGTAGATTGAGCAAGGAATATATGTACTACAGAGATTCAAATGTGTAAAAATCATTATAAAAATATGTTATTTGCTAAAATGTACCGAATTTATGGGGCCACCGCCAAAAATATCCAATAAAATAAAAGTTTTTGCTCCGTATATCTTTCGAGATTTCTAAGCCAAACATTATAAAAATAATTATCAGATGGTGCATATTTTTTGGGTTTGACCTCATTGGCCCCTTAGGAAGAAAGTTAATTTTTTAATAATTTCTTTATTTTTCCCGTAAATTCGTGAATACTAAATGATTTTTTAAAAATATTATTAAAAATTTTCTTATAAACATTATTGCAATTAAGAATTCTAATTGTATTTTTAAGGCTGCCTTTCAATCATGCTCATTAATTAGCAGAAACATTATCTAAATTCCTCATCTTTAAATGATGTCCCTAAATGTCTTCATCCGTCCAAATAATTTTAATTTTCTAATTTATTAAATTCAATTTTTTATTAAATCTTAAATATCTCAATGAATGAGTTAGAAAAATGAAGGACAGTAACCTTAAATTTCCATTAAAATTTTTTGAAATCATTCAAATATCTTTAAAAATCAAAAAAAATTCCAAAAAAAAATCTAAAAATATTTATTTTCTTCTTCTTTTTTTTTTCTTCTATAAATCACTACACAAAAATTATACTAACTATTATAATCCGAGACGAAAAGGAAAAGAGTATAAAAAACATATAAAATCCATATGTCTTCCGAATTCTTCAATAAATTTATTTAAATTCACCCACTTTGTTTAATCCAAGTCAATTCTATATACATATATACAATTTCATAATATAATATCATTCATGTTCAGGATATATGTAAGGATATATGTAAGGATATATGTATATATAATGCTATTCTCTTACTTTATTTAATAATACCAGATTTCATTGCATATTACATACCTTATACATTTGCATATTATATACTTGATTGTATTATATATAGATATATTGTAAAAGTAAAGAAGTTACCTTGATTATAAAGTAATATATGTATACTCCTATAGATATGCAATATATAATATCTATTTCGAAATATGCCTCTACAATGTCTAAATTTAGAAAGCAAATCACACACAAAAATTACAAAAAGAAGAAGAAAAATAAAGAAGAATCCTTTTGAAAAACCTTCAAAATTTAAATGTACACATGTATATATATAATGGTATATATGCATATATGGAAAAGTAAAATTTATTTCTTCATGACTTGAATGAAATGACATCCTTTTACTTCCAAAAATTCCACATATGCGTATACCTATTAAATATGCATTCCTATAATATTTTACATAAGTGTACAAAATGTGAAGTAAATGTGTTATACATACACATATAGATATTCTTGATATATGTATATCAGTTTATTTTATGTCTCTATTTCTCTATGTCTGATGGATGCTTAAAATGAAACTTGCTAATTTTAAATTCATTTCTGGTAATTCTTTAACTGTTTTCCTCAAAATTTATGAACGAAATCTATTTTATCTTTGACTTCATATTTGTATATATGTGTGTTTTAACGTGTAAGGATAATGTAGTGGAAATGTATGCGGTTCTTTTTGGAGCCAAATAAAGAAAAAGAAGAAAATTTTTTCTATATTTTGTTTTTTTGATATACCGGTTCTTGTGATATTATAGATCAAAAGGAATAATAAATTTGTTGAATTTATTTTATAAAATTTAGAAGAATGGAGCTGTTAAATTAATATTATAATATTTTTTTAATGTTTCATAGTGTGGAACGGAACCGGATTTAATAGTGAGACTCTATACATTTTTGAAGAAACAACTAACACTATTCCCGATTTGAATTTACAAAAAAATTTTGAGAAATTTCAATGCCTCTTCTTAATGTCCAGGGACAAGGACAATGAATATTGTCAGCCGTTTTCAGAAAAAGAAATCTTTATTAACTAAAATGCAATAGGATAAAGTCGCCCTCGTAGTTTGGTATAATGTTGTTCGTGTGATGTTACTAAAATTTAGTCTTGTATTGAAAAACTATTTGAGTTACAGTATTCGCTTGCTTTATGAATAAAATATATGAGGTCTTCCAAATTTTATAACAATATTATAATCTGTTATTTTTGTTATCATTGCAGCTACAACACAAAAAAAAATATTGTAAATTATTTTCAAAATTATTGTATATTTCAAGGCGCTATTCTTCCACCAAAGTGATATAATTCCTGCTCTATAGTTGACCGACCTGTAATTCTCATCTTGTTATATTTCTTGCTTTTTGTTCTCTTCAATGAATTTTTTAGGAGTAAAAATTCTTATAATCAAAAATTCATCAAACATCGTACATACGAGTACAAACACATTATTAAATATTTTCGTATTTTTTCGTACAAATTTAACATTTTCTTATAGAAAACAAAAATTATGCCGGTTACAATAAAAGTTCGTGATCTGTCAAAAAAAAAAAAGAATAAAATAATAATAACAAAAAAAAAAAAGTGAAAAAAATTTAGGTTAATTAGATTCATTATTCTTATTTAAATTTATTGTAGGTGTACGAAAGGCACACGTACATGGCACAAAGATTGATTCTTAAAACATTTCCAAAATTTAAAGAATTTTTCCCTTAAATTTGAATCCTGTGTGTAATTCTGTTGGTGTAGTACTAAAAAAAGAACTGAAATTATTTATGCAAGTCAATAAACTGGTCTTATTAGATAAGATTTTCAGATTATTTTAGGAAGCTGGATTAATTCAGTTTAAGCCATTTAATA
The DNA here is from genome assembly GCF_029603195.1 of Condylostylus longicornis. NCBI lineage: Eukaryota > Metazoa > Arthropoda > Insecta > Diptera > Dolichopodidae > Condylostylus > Condylostylus longicornis. The sequence goes on from NW_026577982.1 coordinate 9,071,871, forward strand.
TTTTTTTAAAAAACTTAAGAAAGTAGACTGCAACCCAAAGAATTTAAAATTTTAATTAAAATTTACAATTTTGCCTGAGTTTATTCCATATACGAGGTAATATCACCATTTTTAATATTCGTCGAATTTCGCTGTACGCCCATTAACTACTTCTCAGCCTCTTCTTTCAATTTCTTCATTAATAGTGTATAAAATTAAATCCAAAGCTTTCAATATATTTCATTGTGCAGAGTGAAAGTATATAAACAACTTGCGGTCAGTAAGTCAATTTGCAAAATTCGGTTGGCTCAACCTTGAGCCAGTTGAGCCACATTACCTTGAGCCAACCTTGAGCCCCTTATTTACTCAATATAAGTCAAAGAATAGATCAAATTTTTCGATTATTCAATGTAACAAAATTTTTAAATTTACACACCACATACACATATAGAAAAGTTAAAAATTTTGTTATACTAACGTTATAACAAAATAATACACATACTTATATGAACACATACGTATATGTATGACATAGAGAAGGATAATAATTTTATTTCTTTTAAATTTATTTCCTTCAAAGTCAAAAGATTTTATTCAGTATTAGCATACAAAATGGGTAAATAGAAAATGAACACATCATGACAGATTTTACTAATTTTATTTCCTCATTTAAAAGAAAAAAAAAAAAAAAGCAAAATAGGAGACGAACAAAAAAATTGAAAATTTTTGGGTGGAAAACACAAAACACCCATTTAAAAGTTGAGAAAAGAAGTTAAAAGAGAAAAGTTTGCATACAAGATAAAGTAAGAAGCACAATAAAGGATTTAAGCCTTTCATTTTTGATTTTCTGCGTTTCTCTTTCTTATTTTTAAAAAATACATATTATTGTTACATACTGAATATTCTCTGTGTGTCTGTTTGTGTGTGCCATAGAAAATTCTTTATATACAATTTCGCATGTAATATAAAAAAAAAAATATTTAAAAGTCCTTGCATGCCAAATAATAAAAATTCATAAATGGTTTGTTTTCTTTTAATATTTTTGTTTTTGTATAATATACGCGCGATATAAGAGAAATTTTAAAATTAGAGAGAGAGAGAGAGAGAGAGAGAATGGGGGAGAAAATATTTATACTTTTGATATTATTGCAGATGTTGTTGGGATAACAATAATACGAGAATCATTATATTTTTGAGAATAATATTTTTTAATGCTTAATGATTATTGTGATGATAGTTTTTTTTGTGACACACAATTTGTATATATAGCACTAGCTCAGAATTTTATACATGATGATTTTATGATGATATTTTTCTATATCTTGATAATGATATAGTTAATGGGTTACGATATATCATCAATGTTTTGGGATTATAAAGTAATAATTTTCATAAATAATTTTTTGTCGTTGTTGAGATCGAGAGGGAGGAGGAGGGTAGTGGGAGGGGTAGTAAACCAAAAATTTTTCTTATACAAAATTAAATTACAAATTGGGAGTGAAATAGAAAATTTTTTTTTTATCCTTGTTTGTTAAGTCTTTTGCGAAATTTGTATGGTTGTATGGAATGTAGGATAATAATTTTATTTTTTTTTTTTTAATGAAAAATGGTTATTTTGTAATATTACTAAAGATGAGGATTAAAATCATTTATCGTATTTTTTTTTTTTTTGAAAAATAGAGAGAAATATTAAAGTTTTGATATTAAAATAAAAAAATTTATTTGGTGCTAATGATTGTTTTAGATTTTAATATTAAATTCAATTTATTTTTGGAAATATTTTAATAAGATTATTGGCATTTCAAATTTTCAAGAGTGCGTCTCATATCTTATCATGTGCGTCTCAATTCTTATCAAAATAATTTTAAAAGAATTTTACTTTTAAAGTCAAAACATTATAGTTCTAGTTTTTAAGAAAGATGGGTGGCATATCGTAAATTTACTAAAACAAATTAAAGCGGTGATTTTGGGTTCTAGTTAGAATTTATAAGATTTTTTTTAAAAATTTAATACTAGCCTTTTCATACTAGATTTTGTGTCCCATATAAGAAGCAACTATTAAGACCTTGTATTTCATACTTTACTGCAATGAAAATCTTGATCTACTAATTGATTACAAGAATTTAATTTGAACTAAATATTTATTATTTGCTATAATATACAATTTATTCGTCTTACAGAAATTCTAGATTTACTTTTTAAAATTTTAGTATTTTAATAATTAAATATCTAAGTGATGTTTATCAAATGATCAGTTGAAATAAGTTCAGAATTAATACAGATTGCATGGACCTGAATTTATGTAATCTTAAGCTTTGTATACATCATTAGAGCCAGAATATTTCAATTACTTATCAAATGAAAATTTTGAGAACTGCAAATGAAAATTCAATTTATTCTAAAATTTTGTTTCAAATGTAATTCGAAAATTTGAGATTTTTATGCAATTTTTTTTAGCATTATTACATTAAAACTTAAATAACTTTGAATTCTGATCAAAAACCCTTCAAAATTCTTTTAAGTCTGTATGTCATTGTAAATTATTTTCAATAAAGAATTGAATTACAAAAGTGCCATTTTAACTACATCTAAATTTAAGAACTGTCTTTCTTAATATAGTTTCTAATTTCATTGTACAAATCGTAGATATAATTTTAAATTTTTAATTAAGACATAAATTGGAAATTGAAAAAAAATCATGATGTACATTATAAATTATTCTACATTTCAATTCAATTATAATTGATTCTACATTAAACTTGTATACTACTTTAAGAATATATGCAAGAACAGCATTACTAACTGCATTTTTCATGATGAATTTACAATTATTATTGTTATACTATGGAATTGTTTCATTTATTCTCTTTCTATGTTCAATTGTTTTTTAATTTATTCTAATCTATTGTATAGTGTAGTTTAGAGCAATGTATAATAAAAAAATATACAGATAATAGGGGGGAACGATTGGAAAACATGCTTTTGCTATTAAGGTATTTTAAGCGTCGTAAATATTTTGTAAATTAATATCATTTCTGGGGTATTGGATTTTGATTTTTGTATGATTATCAATTGGTTTTTAAAAGTTACATCCAAAATTAGTTTTTGTATTCCAAATTAGTTTCAAAGTATGAGATGTTATGTGATTTAATATTAAAACTTCATATGCGAAATCTCAAACAAACGCACCAAAGTCTGGAAGTTTCCAAATAGCTCCTACTAATGTCTGTTCAACAATTCATTAAATTAATTTTGAAATAAATAGATGATTTTCACATTAAAAGCATAAAACTCATAAAACTTGCTTAAACTTTTAATATTTAACTATCAAACCTTATAAATTTTGTATGACGAATAATTTCATACTTATGTATCAAACACTAATTCGACATGTCTGTTGGTTTATACATTAAAATCTAAAATAATCTTGTTACATATTGTGATATTTCAATTTGAAATAATTTTTTAGCCTTAGCATATATTTAGGACCCATCATACATACGAGTATATGAGAGTAATATTGTCGTACATTATGTAAATAAATTTTTAATCTTTATATAATGTGTATGTGTATGTACGAACGTTATTATTATTTTTTTGTTTTATTATTTGTGTTGAATTGTTAATGGAAATTATTGTATACATAGACAATGAAAATTACGATACGAGACATTTATTAGATAGAGAATGTTATAAAATGTCTGAATTATTCTGACGCTATTATTCTGAATTGGTTACAAATCCTATATAGTATATGTATATAGATTTGTGCTTGCATACATATAGGAGTTTTATGTTTATATTTGCTGTTATAGTGAAGATGTTTTCCTTTACGTTACTTTTTTTCATGTAATATTTTTCCGTTTTTTTAAATCATTGTAAAATGTTGACATGTGTTCTGAATTATAAATGAATTTTTGCACACAAAAATCTACATATTTTTTTCTGTATTTCTTTCTACTTATGTTTTAACTGTTTTTGTTTTGTTTTGTTTTTCTACGTTATTATCAGAATTCTAAAATTCTCTCCTATATTTAGTATATTCGAGTTGCCAACTCTTTTTTTAACGGCATTAATAAGATTAATTTATGCGTGTTCATATGGTCTGCATGAGTACGCATATTTAGAATATTGTTTTTGGTCTATTAAGGAATTCAAGTCGAAATTTTATTGTACCTCTTGATTTTTCTTAAAACTATGACATTGATTGTAAAGGTATGGCAGAAATAGTTTTAAAAATGACATTTCTAATTGTCATTTACAATTTATTTGCTGAGTGTTGCCATATTATAGTGAATTTCAATTTTAAATTTTTTTTCTTTCAAAAATGTAACAAGATGGCCGCATTAAATGATTTCTACATTGTACTTTTGCAAATCAAGTGAATCAACTACACTTACAATTTATATTACAGTAACTACATACTGTCATATAGCGAACTTTTTCGTTTGTCACAAAAAATAAGGTTGCATTTGCATAATTATAGGCGCAACTTTTCTCTACAATATAGGTAATATTGGCAATTCGATTACGTTTTACATTCACCATATTATAAGTATGTACATATATGGTATGTATAAAGAAACAGGAATAATATGTTTGAAATGTTACATACATTATGTATGTACATTATCACTTGTTTTTATATTATGAAAGTTACTTGCATGAATATAGCTCTATACGTAAATCATTTGAAAACGAAACAATTCCAGTTCCTACATATATAGAATAAAATAATGTACGTGTCAAAATGAGATGATGAGTATAAAACCATTTTATGGGATGAATTGGTTTATGAGAGAATTGGAATTTTTTCCATTTTTCTCTTCTCTATATACGATATACATTGATATTATATAGTTATATTTTAACAACAATAATAATAATAGTAACACGGAAAACATATCGCAGAAACAACAATAATACACACTTACTTACATATAACATAAAAATCAGTTTGACAATGAATTCATTTTGTATATACAAGGAATGCTGCCTGCCACTTTTGTAAAAAAAGTATATATATAAAATAACAATTTTTGTACTCGTATAATGTTAGACGCGATCTAATTTAAAAAATAAGAATTGCCAAGAATTAAAAAAAAAAAATCTATAAGAAAAATTTTAGCATGAATTCTATTGGAGTCATTTACCCACTGTGTGTAAATGATAAAAATTACAGCAGTAACAGTAACAACAATAGCAACAACAAAATAATGTTATGATAATGATAGTATGGTGGCGCTATTGTGTTATTATTGTTGTTTTTAATGTTGTTACGACATTTTGTTATTTCCTCTCCTATATTTTATTGTTGCCCCTTTAAATTTGTTATTGTTGTGTTATTTCTTGCGTTTCTTATATTTTCGTGTCTTGGCTCCATGCGTATACCAATACCTACTTCGACAATTTAACTTGCCTTAAAATATGCAACAATAAGAATAAAAAAAAAAGCAAAAAAAAAAAAAATTCCATTCCATTGGTAAAATTTATTATATTTTTACTGAGCTGGTTTTAAGCATGATTTTTCGTTATGTACAATTGAAAATAGTCACTTGTTTTTTTCTATAATAAAAATAAGAAAAATATCAGAAAAAAAAAATTCCTCGTTTTGTTTGCCATTTTGTTTTTTTTTTTTTGATTAAATTAAAATTTATAACTTAAAGTATAAAAAAAAAACGACGGCCAGAATAACAATGAATGAATGAGTGACGGTGAAAATAATTGTGATTTAAAAACAAAACAGAAAAAAAAAATAAAATCTCATAAAAAATGTTAAGAATTGAAAATGAAAGAATGGCATTGCAAAAAATTCTAGGAAATATGAAACGGGAATCAAAATGTCACTGTAGAATAAATTGCCATTTAAAATTATCCTTAAATAATAAAAAAATAATTAAAATGAAAACAAAATTAATTCAAAGTAATTTTTTATTATTTAATTTAAAGACTTAATTGATTAAATTTACGATTATATTACGATATTTACGATATTTGAGTTGGGATTCAACTGAATTGTTTTTTTTTAGACAAAACACAAATTATTCACATATTAAAGAGGTTATTGCTACGTCTAAAGTTTTAAAGGGGAAGGAGAGCAATATTAGAATAATATTTTGCAAATTGCAGTTAGTTTTAAACGTTACATACAGCTCCGATTTCGTTATAAGAGTAGATTACGGCCACATACATTTATATGAGTGCATATATTCCGAAAAGGTATATGAAAGTGCAAGCTTGTTGACCGTCATTTGCATTGACCGTCATAGTTCTGTCTTAATTATAAAGTCAGTTTTATTATATTATCAGTCTAATGGTACAAGAATTAGAATATACGTCTATCTCGAAAATCCCTTTTGAATTTCTTGAATAACTTAAATTATTTACTGAATATTAAAAAAATCAATATACTTCAAAATTTTCAGGGATTTTGTGTGTGCTATTTATTACTGAAATTGAAGAGATCAAATGTTGCCATTACACCAATACCATTATTACTCACTACGACCCATTTGTTCTCTAATTTAAAATTGAATTAAAAGTTAAAATTTGCTTATATTTTATTTACAATCCTTTTTTTTTATATGAACAAATTGGACTGACGTCAGATTTGCAAACAAACTTTTGTTATAACTCCCAAAAAAATAAGTAAAAGGAACTAAGGAAAAAAATATTTTAAAAATCTTTTGTATTCACAACATCATACATTTAAAATATTCTGCGTGTTATAAACAAAAAAACAACAACAAAAAATAAAAAATTCCATGCAGTGTCCTGAATATTTTGGAAAATTACAAAAAAAAAATATTTTTTTTTTGAATTTTCCTTATATTTTGGTGACAATAATAAGTGTACGATGTTTAAATATATTAAAACAAATTATTGAAAGCTCTGATCACAAATGGTGGTGAAGAAAACAAAAAAAAAAGCAATAAACAGAACACAAACGTTCCTGTAATAATTAATTTTTGAAACAACACCATTACTGAACACTTAAGGCGCTTAAATAAAATTCAAATAAAACTCATTACAATTTTCTTTGGTTTTTTTTTTCGACAATTTTTTTTTCATATAGTTTGGGAAATATACACAGAGTTTTCTTGTATATAATGTGTATGTCGATATAGCCTTTATTTTGTATAACATTTTTATATCATGGGGTAACCACCATAGATGACTGTGTTCAAAATATAGAACTAACAAAAAAGAAAGTAAAGGAATAATGTTAAGGCAGAGCTATATAAGTGGTGTAGACTTTGTGTAACGCGTTGTATGGATTGTGGGTTTGTTTTTTGTGTTAGTATAGACTGAACTATAAATATACTGTTATATTGGAAAGTTGAGAAAGTTTTTCTCTGTTATTTTTATATAGTAATGTCCTTGAACTAGAGAATAATTTTTTTTTTATTTCATTTTTATTTTGTTATTTGTTTCTTAGAAAAAGAGAAAAATAGAAGAAAGGAAGACAAAAACAAAAAAAAACCACTGACCATAAAGAAATTAAAAATAAAAGACAAATTATCGGAAATTTTTTTTTTAATAAGTTTTTTTGGTATATTGGGTAGGCTTATTCAATATACATACAAATATTTAAAATGTTAAAGTATTGCGGTATGAACATAAATTCATTTCATATAAAAAATTTTATAAATTGGATTGCCATCTGGTACCAAAGCACCTATGTTATCCAGTAGGTCCAACCCGCCCCAAATAGCATAAATATGCCGTTTTGAGCGTACAATTAAAGGTTGCCTATCTAAGCTACCCGGTTCTCTTGGGGAATATATCATTTGCCACACAAGCTATGCCCCAGGTGACCAGTTCGGGCCCGTCCAGAGCCACACACTCGCAGAGATAGTGAAGAATAGTGTCCTTCTTGGATTTAAATTGAAAATTCCATAAAAATTGAGAAGGATTTTTTTAAAGGAGTAACACATAACTTGGGGAGTCATGGATTGAGAATATAAATCCCAGTCAATTTCAGAAAATTTTATTCAAAATTTTTTTAACAGGAAAAACTACATTAAAATGGGCTTCAAAATTTAGCACGTAAATTAAGAGTTTAGGTTAAAGATCTTAATTATTAATTCATATAACAGTTTGCCGTGAATTTACCAAAATTTTAAATAATTATAAACACGAGTCTTTTCAACAAAAGTGAGAGATTCACACTAATGCTATTTATTTTTCAACAAACAGCAGATGTCTCCCAAACTTTAATGTTGTTAATAATGTTATACAACATTCGCTCTTAGAAATCTTTGTCGCCCTCATATTGTATAGAGTGGAACTCTTTCAATATCTTTTTTACTTGAAGTGAGTTGAATTCTCGTGAAATGAGATTTTGATATTTGAGATGAAAACATACGCAGTTGGTGACCTTGATATACCCGTTTATATTATGATATATGTGAAAGTATGTAGATGTGTATAGGATTTTTTTGGTGGGCAATATTATAAGTAATGGATTGGTAGGCGGATGATGTTTTTATGACTAATTTTTAATTAAAATAAATTTTATTTTTTTTTCTATTTTTTATTTTATTTTTTTTTTTCGAATTTTATTGTCCCTTTTTCTCACACTGGTTTGGTATGGTGTTACTTAATTAGAGGCGTAAAATTTATTGTTTTTTTTTTTCTAGAGTTTTGTTTTTGTTTTTTTTTTTAACGAAATATTCATTAAATGATAATATGTAGATTTAATACCGCTGTAGATGTTGTTGTTACTGTGGCTATCGACGTATACTTTTCGTATTTTTCAGTTGAATGGAACTGGAATGAATTTTTTCATTGCGTAATTCGTAAGGGTATTAAGGGGTTGGAAAATATAGTATTGAACGCTTTTATGCCTTTATAGAAGTCATTTGTATATTATATAAGCACATATTTTATAATAATTATTTAATAGAAGCGATAAATATAAAAAAAGAAGAATATTGGGGGCGTCTTGTTTTTGTATTAAAACAAAAACATATTTGCTTTCCACCGGTTTGTTGTTGTAATTCTAATTTCTCCTACAATTTTTATGTGTTCTGTTTATTGTAAACTAATTTGGTTATAGGACGATTAATGATTCTTCCGATATGCACAAAACTGATGATTGCTGTGCTGTGCGTTCAATGGTGTTAATGAGAAATTATTGATAATTTTGTTTTTATCAACATTTTTTTTTTGGGGGTATAAAAAATTTTTTGGGGGAGGTGATGTAAATTGAATTTGTTTTTCTACTCTATTTTAATTGTTGCCTTTTTTATAATTTTGTTTTTCGATATATAATTATCATAGTAATGGAAATTAAATATTGAGGTTATTTTGTGATAAATTAATAAAGAAAAAAAATTTAAGTCTATTAAATTTATTTTGTGGCGTTGTTGAAAATTTTCTAATGTAAATAGAATTATAAAGGTTTTATTTATAAATATAGAGTTTTGTTTTTAGGGATTAATTTGATAATGAAATAAAGAACAAATAAAATTAAGTAATTTGAATGACGTACACAAGGGTAGGGACACATAGACTCTGAAATTTGGTATTCCATGTGTAATTAACGGAAATTTTTTTAAGTATTAAAATGAAATTTTTCTTAGAAACCTCCGTCCAAAAATTTTGTTCTAAATTAGTACCAGTGTATTTTTAGAAAATTTAAGAACTCTGATAAAATTGGATTTTACCGCAGAACGTGTGGTAATTATTGATTATTTACTATTTCTATGGTACGAACTGAAGTTCTAACTTATAATGAAACAATTGATATTATAATAATCTATATATTGACTTTGTTATTATATCAGACGTTTTCTTAGTACAAGTAAAACAAATCGTCATCATTTATACACGAAAAGGGAAAAGTGGAGGAAAAAATGATATTAGCAGTATTAATTTAATTATAATAACTACTGAACGGTGAGTTGCTATAGAAAGCGTCACATAAATAAGGAATAAATTAAACAAAATCAATGCTACTGAGTGTCTGATTCGTACAAAAAACAGAGGAATACAAGTTAATTTCGGCCTACATATGCGTCTCTGGCTCATGCATTCCATAGTCCGTATTGTGACGCGAAACATTAAAAAGCTCGACCGAACTTAATTTACTAGCATCCACTCTGTAAGGAATTCGACTCAATAAGACAGGAGCAACCACGTTACCCACCACAAGTTGATGAATGAAAACTATATTGGAAACCAGCCTACGGCAAAGAAGCTACCTTAAGTCCTATAGATGAAGCCAACTCATAAATAGACAATTTGAACGGATCTGTTCAATCCACACCACGAAGAGCGAAACAAAGGAAACGACTTTGAATACTAATTCGAATACTTTTAAATATTTTATAAAATTTATTGTGTTAAAATTTCTTTATTTGCTTGGTTTTCAGTTTAAAATTTATTTCGTAAGGATCCAGTTATTATAGCACCTATTTGAATAAGCAAATTAAGTTTTTTTTTATTTTGAAAATTAAGAGGATTTAATATAAAAATATCATGTTTATGAATAGATAACAGAAAAAGAATTTATTAGAAAGAGGATATAAAATTATAAATTAACAGCATCGGACATAATTATTTTGAAAATTTTAAAACAAGAATGGAATTCCGAGTAAAAATGTTAAGATGATGTTGAAATTTTGACCCGAATTAAACCAAAACGAATAGTTCCTTTCAAGCTATTTCAAATTTTATATAAAAATTTTCTGCATTTATTAAAATTTTAAATGTGTTAATTTTTTCCCTCTATACATAAAATATTTCTCACTTCTCTAATTTTAGAATTATATCTTTCTTGAATTCTTTTATACCACTGGATTTTGGTCAAAATTATGTATGACCAAAAGAATTTCGAATGGGGCGAAAAATTTCTTTAAATTATGGCTTTTATTATTGTGGTTTCAATTAATTTTACCACATAGAAAACGTGCAGGTGGTATTTTATTCGTCTATGGTATTAATTATGTCCCTTACTCTGCCTACAAAACCTTACTATATATTGATATATATAAACAGATGAGATTATATTGCTATAGTTTCATATATCAAAGATTTTTTAGAAATTTAGAAAAATCTAGGACTTAATTTTCATAAACAAGAGCAACAAACAAAAAAAAAATTTTAACATTAAAACCATAAAAAACGAGAACAAAAATAAAAGGATTTTCAAAAATTTTCATTGTTTATCAGAAAATTAAGCTCCAAAAGGATTAAAATGAAAAGAAAATCTTATGAATATACAAAACCCTAACTTCATATAGAAACTGTGTACATATATAATGCGTAGACACGAATAATACCTGCTTATAATCCCAAAATTCTTAGAATGTGTATGTATACAAACATTTATATTAAATTACAAACATAATATATCATATAAATCTATATACATACATACATACATACAAGTATTTATAGTGCAAATATAATGTGAGTATATGTTGGGTAAATGTGTACCTATTTAAGTTAATATTATAATTATCCTTATTTAGGATATATATCAATTAAGGATATAAATATTTTTCGATTCATTTATTTCACTTTGGCGCAAATTAGAATATAGAAGAATGGAGAGAGAACAAAAATGGCAATAAAAGAGGAGGGAAAAAATTCATAAATTTACAAGGTGCTTTTAAGATCTCCGCACGTTGGAAAAACATAAAAAGCATATTCTCATTGAAATTTATTCAAAAATCATATATTTCAATTCAATACAACTTTGGCACGTTATAAAAATTTGAATTATTTATGTTTGCAAAGTTTTGGGACATGAATCAGAAAAACCATTAATTCAGACATACAACTTGCGTTTGTCTCCAATAACCTTATATATTGTAGATTAATCATCGCTATTAATTAAGTCCACGGCCAGTCTGTCCTATTGTAATAAGACACAAACCTTATGTTATCACTGTTTCCTCAAGGAATCTGCAGACGTTACACAATGAGTTATACAGAGCATTCAAAGGGTGTAGATGATTGCAGCCGCAAGATGCAGAGTTTCTTCCCATTTAGCCCACCGTAAGCTCTTAAAATGTGAAGCGCTTATCTTTTGCACTGCAGAATCAACATAAAATAATTGTCAGTGATTTCCCCTATAGAATGAAATTGTGTGCTCACGGGACCGTTTCCTGTCAGCAATTGTCAGAAAGCCTTATAGCTTCTGAGTTATGATGACTGAAGACAATTAACATGGTGAAGACCCCACGAAATCTGCCCTTTTATAATATTTTATAGAATTATAAGTGTGGTACTTGAAAAATTTCATTGAATTCAAGGTTTTTTTTTTAACCAAATTTCAATAATTGCTTTTATATTTATTAAACATCCTGTATTATACTAGGTAGTTCGTATATGCATGTATACATCAAGGTATATAGTAATCTAGGGGTATGTAAAATTTCTTATGCAAACACACACACATAAGTACTAGTGTAGAAACATATAAGTGATTAATTTTATATAAGTATAAGTGTGTATAGGCTTTATATGTATATATTTACCTAAGATTTATTGTGATAAAATTATATTTAGAACAATGGTAACAAAAAAAAAAAAAAACAAAAAAAACAACAGGAGAAAATAAATAACTAAAGAAAAAAAAATAACAAAAAATTTAAATAAAAAATTGTATTTAAATTTGTAAATATGTTTGTATATATGTTTATCAATATACTCACATAATTATAGATTTTAATGTGTTGAATATAATACAGTGTGGTGTGTATAGTATATGTTACGTGTATATATATATTTATGATTTAAATAAAGAACCGGATATCCGCTTTTATTTATATGTGTAGTTCGCATAGCTATTACTATTGTTGTTATTATTATTATTGTTATACTGGTTAAAATTTTTGAACACATGTCACTGCACATACAACATACCACTACTGTTATATATATAACAGGATTTTTTTTTTAATTCTATATTTTTGAAGTATTATTGTTTAATCCTTCAAAAGGATACAAAATAAAAACAAAATAAAAAAATAAGAAATTAATAATAAAATATAATGGAATTAGAATTTTTTTTTTTATGTTCTTATACTATGGCAAAATAGTATAACAATAATAATAAAAATAGCAAATAAAAGACGAAAAAAACAACAACAATAGTTATATGATCCATTCAATTACTAATGTTTAAGGTGGGGTACGAAATTTTGTAGGTGTACATGAAATTTTTTTTTTTAGTATTACAGTTAATTTCTGCTGTATGGTAGGTATGGTAGGTATAAATATGTTGTGTATAGGCATTATTTTTATATATTATTATGTAATATGATTAAATATTGAATTAAGCATGAGGTTATGGGCTATTATTGTGACAATAATATTATGTTTTTCTTTTTTTTTATTATTATTATTATTATTTGTTGGTTATTAGCGGGCATTATTCTTTTGTAATTATATTGCATAAGAGTTATATATTAATTATATATATGAGTTTTTTTTTTGCTTTATTGAAATTAAACAAAATGTTAATTTGAATAGTATGTGTGTATCTTGTGATTATTCAAGGAATAGGGTATTTTTTTTGTCATTTTAGATTTTAAATTGTACACATAGTTTTTGTTTAATTAAAGTTCGGTTTTTTATATGTGTCTGTATATATATATAGAGTTATTAATGGCAAATGGTTATATAACAGTTCCTTATTATGGTTTGGACTGAGAGAGATTTTCATTATATTTTAGAGTCTATTGTTTGTTCTGTTAAAATTATTATGATTTTAAATAGAATTTATAATGTAGGATATAAAAAGTCTGATTAATATGAAAAAAAAATTTAAATGTTATACAAGCATAATATATGTAAGATCGAAGAAAATTTTTAATGATTAAAATATAATTAATTCGAATACAGAGAAGATTAATGCTTATTTTAAAATTATTAGACTGAAATTTATAATCATAATAATTATGTAAGCATTCATAAGTGATAATGTAGACTTAGGAGTTGTAATAAGGAAATTCTTGCATTATTTTTGAAATATTATGTAGTATAAGTTTATTACGGAGATTTTTACAAGAATCGCAAATATATTAACCAATACCTTTATAAATATTTTGTTTATAGAATTTTCAAATAATATTTGTATAGGTAATTGTATTATTTACTACGATATTTAAATAAAGACGGAATATACCAGTTGTTATAGCTTATCTCTATAAAATTTGTGTAAAATTTTAAGAATAGCCCGACTACATATATATATACTAGAATGTTAAGTGTTATACCAATATTTAGTGGTATATTGTAAAAATTTTATCATTTTTGTAAATTCTTAGAAAAATATGCTAACAATATTATTGATAAGATCGTATATGCTATAGGATATAATAACTTTGAAATTTCCATAGAATTTTGGTAAATATTAAGTTCTAGTGTCCTTTTTTCTAAGAATTTTTAAAGCACTGCTGCAAAACCAAATACCGTATTAAGTTCTTCAATATTACTTTATTGAACGTTTTCTTATATTCAACATTGCCATTATAGTATTTGTTACGATCGCGTTCTGTTGCTTTTGAACTATAATTTTTTCCATTAAGAACTGGAAATAGTTCGAGCAAGTTTTTTTAAATTTTCACTTTATTCACAAAATATTAATTTTTGATTTTGCTTGTTACTTTCGAAGTGTTGTCATTGTTTAGGAAAATAAATAATTTCAAATTTTACGATAAAAAATTGGACAATGTTGACATATACCACAATATTCAGGAAAAAATATGATGGTGGAACGGTTAAAAGTTGAAATTCGTCAATGTGGGTGTAGAGTTACTCAAATCGGAATTTATGAAGACATGGTTGAGTTTTGGGTGAAATATTAAAATTAAGTATTAGTCTCGCTTAAAATCATTTCTCGGACTGAAAACTCACATTTCAACCAAAATAATTCGACATCTAGGTTACTATAATTAAGCGAGAGTATTACTTATAAGATTTTAATTAATCCTTTTGACTTTGTGTTATTTATAATTAAAAAATTACTTTTAACTTTGAATAGTTTTAAAAATTTTAGACAACTTATATCGTATTTTTGTGAATCGAGGTCACTTTATTGCAAGGTATTACTGTATTGCCTATTTCCTTTTTCAAAAATTAATTCAATTCAATGAAATATTAATAAAATTTCACAATTAATATTGACCTCAAGCTATAAAAATATATCCGATATAACCTTCATAAAATCACAATATTTTCGAAAATTTACTTTTTTATTTCTATTCAATTTGACTAATTTGCAACATTATGAAAGCTTAACATATTCAATGTCCTTGTTATAGTTCTTCATTCTAAATAACGATTTTAAAACAAGATCCAATAACATTTCTCTACATAACAATGATTTCATTTCAGTGTCACGAAATATGCCAAGAGTATAAAGGGCATACTTTAAAAATGCAAGGTTTGAAAAATACACAAGGAAGCGATTTTTTGCTTTTTTTATAAGGGTTATACGGAAGAGTTATTGAGGAGATGATTTTTTAGATCAATTGGTAGAGATTTGTAAAATAAAAATTATGAGTTGGTTGAAAATTTTTTATTTATAAATGCCTACAAAATTTTCGTTGTTTTTTTTTTTTTTTATTTTTTACCTTCAAGGTCTAGAAAACAATTAAAAATCAATAAGTCGATTATGTCGTTGTGTTGTTGAGATTGTATGATTGTTTTTATTTTTTTTTTTTCGAAAAAGTTATACATACACTCATGTTGGTATTTTCTAAAATAATATTCAATAAATTTTTTCTCTATTTTTCTATTATTCTTCTGTTTTTATTATTCTTCTTCAAGGATAATCTATTTTATAATATTTTTTAATGTGTTTTCTGTTTTCATTTTTTTTATTATTCTGCTTCTGTTTATTTTCTTGGAACAGAAGCTATAAACTATATAGAATAAGTAAATAAGTATACAAAATATTTTTGCTAACGAGAGTTTATTAATCGATATTTTAAGTTAGTAAACTAAGTCATATTCAAATACCATTGAATGCTTTTGCTTATATATTTGAATATGTATATGTATATGTGAATATTTATAACAGTTTTAGAGAGTTATTACTTATTATTTTATAACAAAACAAAAAAACAAGAGAAATAAATAAGAGTATGTGTATATAAACAAATGATTTAGGTAGGTATAGTTGTGAAATATACCGTAAGTTACGATATTCAATATTTGAATAAATATAATGAAAAAAAAAAAAATAAAAATAAAATAAAAGGTTCAATAACTATGCATTTGCATATCTCATTCATCATTAATCATCAATATAACAATCATTATCAATTTGATTATAATTTTGATATTAATTGTATGTATAGAATAAATATTTCTGATGGTAACGAATAGAATTGCTATATAAGCTGAATTTAGAATTTTGGAAATTTTATTCATATTTGTCATTATTTTTAATGCGAATTCTATAATTCTATCAGAATTTGATTCTTTATCAAAAATGTGAATTGTTTAATTCAATATAAGTCAATCGACAAGTTTAAAAATTTGCGGATGTTAGCCACTATTATTATAGGCCAAGACTTATATTTCAAACAGTCATTCCAAAAGTTATAACATTGTGCTGAGTTTTCATAAAATCTAACCTGAGCAAATTGAATGTTCAATATTATTTTTAAATGCTGTCATCGATGCCGGTTAGGTTGTATGAAAAAAATAATTTTGAGGGGTTAGATTGCAAAATATAACCCGAAAATATGGTGAATAAATCTCCCGAAACTATGGTGAATAACATATTACATGAAATTTTGTTCGCCTACAGTAACAATGGTAGGAAAATTTACAAGAAATTTCGTTTTGCAAGGATTTATGTGTACTATCGTGAGATGGAGGAATCGTATTACTTAAAGTCTTTGGTATAAGGTGCTTCATAATATATAATGTGAAGAATCTTCAAATAAATAACTTTTAACTAATATTTTAAGTTGACTTACAATATTTCAAGAAAGGTTGCTTCGATATAATTTTTTTTATTCTTCTTTAAAATTGCTTAAAAACTATATTATTAGCCATTTTGGAAAATTATATAATAAATTCAGATTTAGAGCGACTTCACTGAAAGCCACAGATTTAAAGGTTATATTTGAACACCTATATGCACATATATTCCATTTTTTTATTCATTATTTATTATATTTAAAATTATATTTAGACAGAATTATAAAATCTATGTATTGTATGTGAAAATTCATACATATACTAACGTATATGTTTATAAATATGTTATACATTGTGTATAGAAATGAAAATTTATATTTTATGACGATATGTTAATTCTCAAGAGTTGTATAAATTTTGCAGAATGAATAAAGTTTTCTATAGAGGAACCTATTCCAAATGTAAAAACGTATATGTAAGGTATATGTAGCCTATATGTGAAAATATTGTGACATGATAAATGATCTGAATAAAATAGAAGAAGAGAAAAGATAATAGAGAAGGACAAAAATAGAACAAAAATGAAAAAATATTGGTAAAAATTCAAATGATTTGTTATTTTTGAAAAAAAAAAAACAAAACAAAAAATAAAAAATTGAAAAAAAAAAAAATTTACCGAGATTTTTTTTTTTGTTTCCGTATTAGAATTATGAGAAAACTTATTGAAAAAAAATATAAAAAATGTTTTGTTACCTACATAAAAGTTTTGTGACATTTAACAACTTGCATATGAAAAAAAAACACAACAGTGAGTGTTATAATGGTAGATAATGGAGGCAAAATAATGGCGCATTCATTTAAAAATTCTCCATTTTAACTAATTTCTTGTATTTGGTTTTGGTTTTTCGAAATTTTTCAGAAAAAAACAAAAATTTCTGTAATTAAAATGTTATTTGGAATTTTTTGTGTTTTCATTTTTAATTTTTCATTTTATTATTTAAATTTTATTGTTAATTTATTATAGATGAAGTACAATAGCATTAATAAACGTCAGCAATTGGAATGAATTTAAAATTTCAGTTTTAGAAAAAATTTTTTGAGGAAAAGTAAGCTTAAATAATCCAAATAGCATTTAATATTAGAAATTGGGAAAAAGTAAGAATTCCGAGACAAATTATTAATTATTTGATATCTACAGTTTTTAATTAAATTTAAATTTAGATATTTAAAAGAAAAAACATAAAATTGCATACTTTATGGCGTTGCTGATGAATTGTGGATAATTTTAGTTACCTCGATTATTTCTATATAAACTAGTGAATATCACGTAATTTTAATGTTATTTTTTTATTTTGTTTTCTGCTCGTCGATTTAAGAGTATTAATCTAAAAATTACACACCAATAGATATTCCTAATCGGAATTTAGCGAAATTCTCAAAAGTTAATTCTCAAATTGAAGTAACAGGGGACCCTGAGCGGAAAACATTTCGCCATTTAGAGATAGATATAGAAAAATTAAAGATCGGGGCATCGTAACTAGTGACATAATAATCGGTCTTTATTATAATTTATTCCTATATTAAAATTGTTTACATTTTACTAAAAATTTTAATTTAATTATTTTAAGATTTTAGGAGAAAAAAAAGCAATATTAAATATAAATGAAAACTAATTTAATACAAGTATGTACATGTGAATGAGTGAATGCTAATAGCTATTTATTGTGTTTAATAAATTGCCGAAATGCATATGAAATATGAATGTGTCAAAACATTTACGTAGATAAGGATATAGAGAGTTACTTATAATTCATACACACAGACAAACGAAGCCTCTTTTACTCAGAAAATCCTCAGATATATAAGCTAAGATTTTTCGTCTTTTACTAAACAATTTTTTAAAATTTTTTTTATCTTTGCGTAATTCTAAAGAATAAAATGTCAGTATGGGAGTTTACAAAACTTTTTAGGAAACTTTTTCGATTCAATTATTTAATAAAAGAAAAACAATATTGAAAAGAATTGCAGACATGTTTTTAATGTCAAAAGAAACCGTAAATACTCGTATGTATGCATAATATGAGTGCCTACATACCTCCATATTTTACAACAAATTGTAAACATTTTCAAATTACAAAAATGGATAATAATAGGGAAAAAAAAATTTATAAAAAGTTTTATGTAAAAAAATTGTAATATTGAAAACAAATGACAGGGCAGGAACAGGGATGACACAGGGGTGGGACTATTAAATTTTCTATTGATAAATTTTGATTTTTTCTGTTATTTGTGTATGTGTGTGTATATGTGTGTTATTTGTACATGTATTTTTAATGTAATGAAATATAAAAATATAATTTTTCTCTTTCCTATAATGAAATTGATATTAAAAAATTTCTAATGGTATTTAAAGTACAAATAATTTTCCCCATATAAATTGTATATCGTAACATAAATATTAAAGGTATTTGTATTTATACCGTATATAATGTTCATATATATATACAATCTCATATAATATTTAACTTATTTTGTATATATATATATATAGATATATTAAAATCCCACTTTCTATTTTACCTTGGAATAATTCTTAAATACATAAATATTTTTTAATATTTTATTACAAAAATTCTAGTGTTAGCACTTACTTTTTTTTCCAAATTCTTGGGAGAAAAAAAAATTTTTTTTTAATTGATTTTTTTCTTTCATTTCATTTTTTTGCTGTTTTCGTTTTAGAATATTCCTTAAAGATTGTAACCGGAAATGTCCTTGAACATTTTGAGTTCATATATTTTCTCTCTATATGAAATTTACCTACATATATTATGCTTAAAAAGTATTTAAATCGTTAAAAGAATGTTAAAAAAAAAAAACAAAAAATATAAGAACATAGACATAAAATTTTTTTAATGTGCATACCATATTATTTGTACATACTTGTATAATATTATGTACTTACATTATTTTAAATATATTATATGGAATTTTTGTATGTTCTTACTTTATTGTTATATTTACAGTGAATTCCTATATTATAAGGTCATCAGATTGAATGTGTGTGCAATAAGAATTTCATTATAATTAAGGACGAATAGATAATTAAGGAATTATAAGAAAAATGGTTCAGTTGAAAGAGTTCGAAAGAATGAAATTGTGAATGATATTAAAAAATTGTTACTATAATGCTACTCCCTATAAATTCTCGTGGATCACCAAAATGCAAATAAATTCCATAAAATTAATTAAAGTTTTTGTAACAATATTAGAATATTTAGGAAGAAAATTCGGGATTAATTTAAAGTGGCTAGTAGAAAAAAATTTTAAACCTAAAAGTATGCAATAATTGAAATCTCTTATTAAATTTTAAAATTGAATTCGTAAATTTGTTTCTAAGCTAAATAAGCTTTAATTTATTTATACTTATGGCCTACCGCAAAAAATTCAAGGATTTGACCAAAGCTATTTGTTATATTATAAAAATTATTGAACCATACTTTTGGTTTCTGTTATACTTTAATTTTTTTAAACGTTAATGGAACCAGTTCCAGAATATACATGCCATGTAATTATACTGGATTCTGGTTGAAATGACTATAGTGTTATTTGACTTTCTAAAGGACGACATAGTACAAAACTATATTTGAACCACAATGTTCTACGTTATTGTGTAAGTAATAAAAATCCATTCGTATGTTGTTCATATGAAACTCAAAACTGATTCAAAACTTTTAAAACCGTTGCCTCAATCTGTTTCATATATTGCTAACGAAATTAAAATCTAATTAACCCTTGTCTAATGCCTTATAAAAATTACAATATTAATTCTTAATAAATAAAAAATTTTTTGTTTTTAAAAAAAAATTTCAAATTTAAGAAAGTGAAATCTCCCTTATATCGAGAATTTACTGTTAGGTTAAATGAAAATTACAAAAAGTCATTTAAAAGTAAGACTTTATTTATGATATTTTCATGTTTTAAAGGTAAAAAACCAAGAAAAACAAGAAAAAAAAAAAATTAAAACAAAAAGGATTTTATATAATAATTTTTTTGCTCATAAACGTATTTGTAGTTTTAATGTGGGTTAAGAAACAATTTTGTTGGTTTTTTGTTTTTTGCTTCTTCTTTCTTCCTTTTAAAAATATATTCAAATATCCTTCAAATTGAAGAAATTTTTTTAAAGGCGAAATTATTTCATATAGAATAATATTTTCATGTACCTGTAAAATTATGTGTTATACATGTGTTTGTATACATAAAATTCTATAATTATGTATGTACATTTGTGTATAATGTTAAAAAAAATTTAAATACTCATAATATGTCTTTGATATTTTTAAGTTAAAAGGAAAGAGAGAAGCTTTTAAGAAATCATTTTCTGTTTTTTGTTTTTTTGTTATTTTTCTTTTCCGTTTTTACATACTTGAAAATTATTATATGTACTTAAAAACCATTTTCATAAAAATACACAATATATACACACACACCATATGTACCACATGTATAAATGTATGTGTGTATATAAAATAAATTCTTTAAGAAAAGGTAGGACGATAGGATTAAAAAAATAATAAAATAAAAATGTGATAAGGGAAAAAAAAAATTTAAATCATATTATATTGTGTGTGTATGTGTGATTGTGTGAAATTTTCTAAAAAAAAATTTAAAATTTAAAAAATTATATTTAAAATAATTATGAAACCACTAAATTTGATCTTTAATAAAGTGAGATTTTCTGACACTTTACAATATTAAAGATTCAATTTTTAAAATTTTTTTTTATAAAATTTTTGTCATTTTTCCTAATTATTGCTCTTTAAGACGAAAATTATTTATTTTGCATATTTTTAGGATTAAATATGATTTTGTGTTAAATTAATTGTGTAGGAATGTTATGTCAAAGTATCTTGTGAGTACCCATTTTTGACATAAAGAGCCCGCCGTGGTTTGATAAATAATGCTTTTCTATTTATAGATTTTAGTGGGTTAAGCACATGTGGGGGCTTAACGATTTAAAAGAATTTTGTAAGAAAATGTCATAGAATTGACATTTAATATGACGGATAAGTTTTTTAAAGTTATTAGTTATTAGGTAGCAATTGAGATTATTCTTAAAGCACGAAATAAGCAAGCACTGCTTTTGTTCTATATTAATTGAAAAAGTAATTTTGATTGTTGTAACAATAATTTTAATTGTTTGACAATAATTTTAATTGTTACAGGGTCGGAGTTAGAAAATTTTGATTGGGTTATGTTCAGTGTTGGTTTCAAGCCGGGAAAATGATCGAAACTGATTTTGTGTTAAGAGGCAATTTTTCAGTAGAGACCGGGATTTCGAAATGGCATGATCAGAGTATGAATGCGAAATAAATTCATGTAAAGCGCTATAATGCCATTAGAACTACATTGATGATTAATTACTAAATTCTATTATACGTTTTAGTTATAGGAGCACAGGAAAAAGAGCACTATTTATTGAACACAATCGACTTTATACTAATAACAAATTTAATTTTTCTTAAGGGGAGATGTGAGTTAAATTCTATATACCATAGCGATTTTAGCTTATCTTTGAAAATTTTCAAACCCAGCTCAAATATTGTTATATAATGTTTAAATTTCCATAGGAAAACATATTTATTTTAATGATTTACCCTAAAAGTGGCATCAAACTCAAATAATTCTGATCTATTCAAAAACTTTTCTGTATAAAAGCTGAATCTTCCATAAGGTTTAAAAAAACTCTCGTTCTCGTTACAACAAATTTATTTTAATGATATTTTCAAATGAATTTTTTAAATTTTTATTTTTTGTTTGTTTCAAGAGTAAAAATCACTTAATTCACATAATTCTTTTTTTTTGTAATTTTTAATTTATCTTCATTTCATTCGTGCGCTACAATATTTAATGATTGTTTAAATGAAGTGCTAGGGAGCATTACATATGTATGTATGTACGTATATACACAAATATTATTATGTAAATGTTTTATATAAGAAATATTTATTTCAGCTTGCTTTAAATTCTTTTCTAATTTCATTTCTTTAAAATGAAATTCATTTTTCGCTTTAAATATCCTTTACTCCTTAATATGATTATGTGTTTCATATAAAGAAAAAATTTTTATTATGTAAGAACGTTTGATTTCTGTTATGTTAATTTTTTAATATCTATGAATTTTAATAAAAAAAAAAAATTAATTTATTATATTTTTAAAAATTAAATGAATAAATTGAAAAGCGAAAAATTTAATATAAAAATTAAAAGATTTTCGTTTATGTGTGCATGCACGTGTGTACACATTTCAATTTTAATTGATATTTTAAGGGAATTTTATAAATAGAAAATGTTGATGGAAGAGGACACCATATAATAATTATACATATATAGGCAGTATAAAATAAATTAAAATATTTAAAAATAATTTCTAATAAATTGTTAAATTTTTGTTTTCATTATCCTTTTTTTTTTGGGTTTTTGTTTACAATCTTCATAATTTATATAAGTAATATAATATTAAAAATAGAATTAATTAAAATATTATTAAATTTGTAAAGCTATATATGTGTACTTAACTCTTACTCTCAAAATATATGTCAATTGTTACATACATGATTTAGATGTAATACACGTTAGAGAGAAATAATTATCTTATATAATATTCCTTAAAAATATACAAAATTTTCTTATACTCGTACTTATTATGATTGTTCCAAAATTAGATTTTTCAATTAGTTAAGACATTCTCTTTTCTTCTCTATGCCTATATAAGTTTATATTTGAACACGCCATCTTTAATTATGATATTAAATTATTTTTAAAAATAATAGTATTACTAAAGTAATTTTCTGATTACAAGCAAAATTTGCCTAAATTAAAATTAAATTCGCTAAATAGTGACATATATATTTCATTTGATTGCAGAGTTGTGCTCAGATATGTAAAAAATATAATAATATTTTCAAAAATTTAATCTTGATTTTATTAAAATTAAATTGTTAAATAGGCAGTACTCTATATTTTTTTTAAAAATTATTTTAATTCGAATTTTTCATAGTTTAGGAATAAATATTAGAAATGTTACAGTAAAATTTTTAAGATTAAGTTTTATAGAAAAACGAAAACTAAAAATTAGCAATGATTAAATGAAAAAACAATTAAGCCACAAGACCCCCGTAAATACACGCTTTACATGAGCTTATTAAGTCACAAGATTACCACTTTATAACCCGTAGATAAACCTAATTCAAATCCTAGAAAATATAGACCAGTATTGCCTAATTGTGAGGAATTTCCCATTTTAAGGGAATTTTGAAGAGTTGAAGGAAAAAGGGCCAAAAAATCGTGAGAAATTTAAGTGCAAATTTTTTTTACTAACATATTATTTTTTTTTTATTTTTTGCACTAAAGGTGGTAAATTGAGCAAGAATGGGCTGGTATAGAGATCAGAGCATCAAAAACCAAGGTCAAATCAACCGGACTTAGAATTGGCGGCACTGCAGAATCTATTGGTTTGAACTGGTGACTGAAATGATGTCATAGTTGTCATTTTAAATTACCTGATCTCAATTAGGATATTTTGTAAAAGATCAAAATTTCAAAATTTTATTAAATAATTATAAAATTATGCAAATCAGAAAATTTTTCTAAATCATATTTATAATTCAACAGTTTCAACCGTATTCCTTTTTATAATAAGTTTCATAATAATTGTTTCAATGTCTTCATATTGCTTCTGAATAATTTTCTATCCAAATCAATTTAAAAAAAAAAATTTTCCATTAAATTTAATAAATCAAAATTTCTTTAATAATAATAACAATAACAATAACAATAATTGAACCAATAGAATTATTGATACTTTTTCCCAAATCTTATGATATCCTTATAAATATAATCCTTACAAGCAGAACTACAATTTTTATTTAATTTTCAAAAAAATTCTTCCCTCTCGTTTAAATGAAATTCATTTGATTTTAAATTTTTCATTGAATCATTCAAAAATTTTTATGATTTTCATTTACAATTACATTATATAATATCCTTTTTGTCTCTGATTCTAATATACTATCTAAAATTACAAAAAAAAAAAAAAAACTCAGTTTTAAGCACATTCTTCTGATTTCTTTTAATGTAGTTTCAATTTGGATGCGCATTGCATAAACATGCACACATTTCATTTATAAAGTATAACGTTCTTCATAAACGAAAATTTTTGAGATGAAAAAATTTCAAATTTTTCAGATCTTTAAAAGATAATTTGTATATAAAGGAGTACACAAAGAGACATACATATAAGTTAGAGGTGAAAAACCTTTAAAGAACAAGCAAAATGCAAAAAATAGAGAAGAAGAATAATTTTTTTAAAAAAATCAAATAAAATTTGCAACAGACTTGTCGTCTTTGCTTAAAATATAAAAAAAAAAATAAATATAAGCAGAAAAATCTTTCATTTCACTTCTTTACCATTTTGCATTATCAAAAGCATTTTAGAATTCTTCTGCATACACATAGGATGAAAAGAAATGAAAAACCTAAGCTTGTACTTTTGCGCCTTTTTTTATTTTTATTTTCATTTTCTTCAAATTCTTTAAAAGGTTTTTCTTTGCTTGTTTTTTACCATTTAAGTTGCTACTTCTTTTTCTTCTTCTTCTTCTTCTTCTCTTCAATAAGGCGTCTTTATGGAGTACGCTCTATACGATATTAAAATGACTTCATTTTGTTTTACGTTGTTATCCTTTCTCTGCTTGTTCTTATTTTTTTTTTTGGTTTTATTACTACTGTTTTACGCGATTAAACTTCTAAAAAATTTGCATTTAGCGGTATTTCTAGACTATTATGATAACAAAGCTAAAAAAATAAAAAAAAAACAAAAGAAAAGAAAGAAAATATACTTAAATGGTTTTTGTTTTAGAGTTGAAACAAGTAGAAAAATAGAAGAAGTAGAAAAAAAAATTAAAATCCTTGTTATTTTTCATCAGGTTCTTTACTTTGCTTTTCCTAATTTCTCCCATCTTTTTTTTTGTTTTTTATTGAATTTACCATTAGTGAAGTGATGTTATAGCAAAAAAAAAAAAACAGTTGATTATTCTTTGTATATATACAATTATAGTACAGTGATATTGTAAAAATGTATGCACACTTTACTGCAGTTGAATTGCAGTTGAAAATGCAAAAAAAAAAAATAAATAAACTGTGTGTCTAAAAGTATAGAAGAAAAAATATGAAAAGGAAATAAAATGAATTGGAAATGAATTTCACTTCATTAAAAATTGAAAATGGCAGCTGCAACAAAAAAAAAACAAAAAATCTTAAAACATAAAAATAGAAAAAAAAAGAACTAAAAAGTTTTGCACGTTTAAGAAATTTTACTTTAATTACGATTTTGCTTTTACAAAAAAAAAAAACAATCATTTTCTCTTCTTGATACGCGGTCATAATAAAAAGTCTATAATTAACCGCACAACTCTATTTTAACATTTAAATTGTAAAATGTGTGCAATACTTAAAAAATTTTAAAATGAAATAAAATTTAAATTCAGTAGTGTGTAAATTGTGTGTATTTTAATGTGATTTTGAATTAAAAATGATTTTTGAATATTTTATGAACTTAAAAAAGTATATAGAAAAGTTTGTTATCACAAGACCAGTCTGTCATACAAGATTCGATTTAAAATTTAATAATATCAAAGAATTTTACCACAAGACCCCAGCTAACAGAGTAGTTTGCAAAATTACAAAAACTTAAATGCACAAAAATTTTTTTCTTTAAATTTCTCTAATTTTGCAAACTAGTTTACCTAAAAGACGTGTTACATATTTAAAGTTTTGTATATCCAGACCCCGGTTCTAAATTAATCGGCGCCTTACGCGGGTTTCAGAAAGCAATGAACATTATAACAGTATGCAATAATCATTAAACATTGGACATAACAATGGCGCCCCTATTTTCGGACGCCCATTGCATATGCTTACTTTGCTAATATGGTAGATCCGGCACTGACTTTCTCCCTTTAACTTTAACAAAAATTAAATATATTTTGTATAATAAAACCGGCACTAAAAAAAAAATTAATGGATTGATATTTGATTAAGACTAATTATATGTTATATACGATAAATTGTACACGCTTGTATAAAAACTAGTTAAAATCCTTTACAACAATTTTGTGTATTGCAATTAAAATAAATAAAATCCCCTTTTTTAAATACTCAATTGTACATAAATTAAATATATAAGTATTTCTATGATTTCTATACGGTCATAAAAATTTTATATTGCAATGCATACAGACATACATACATACATATATATGCATATAAGGTCATTTTCATTTAAATGAAGTTCAAATATTCTCTAAAATCCGATTAATATTTTTTTTGTTTTTGCACACATTCATAATACTCTACATTGATCTACATAAATCTATATGGTTTTTTTATTATTATTATTATTCTAATTTGCATATAAATATTCTTTAAAGAATTAAAACTGTTATACAGCCAAGTATAACAGTTTAAAATTTTTGAATTTCTTTTTTCTTTAATTTATTTAAATTGCATGGATGTAAATATTTAAGTTTTCAAATTCTCGATATTTTAAACTTTAATTTAAAAAAAATAATATTAGAGAAAAATGAGAGAAAATTGGTTTAATAAACAAATATTATATACAAAATTTATCATACAAAGTGTTATAATAACTGAGAAAATTAACTGAATTAAAAAATGAATATTATATGAAAGTGATACACTGTAGTTAATTGTTGGAACTCTATGTGAGATACCAAGTATACTGTATAACAGTTATATACTGTATAACAGTATAACAGTTATAAACTGTACAATAATACAGCCGATAGGAAAATTGATTTAAAAATATCACATTTTCAGAGTATCCGTTTAAAATTTTTAAAACTTATATTTTCTACTGTTAGTATCAAAACTGTTATACTGCTCAGCAATTTACTGTATATAATATTTTGAAATTATTGTTAAATATTAACTATTATAAAATCTTCCAAAATTATTTAAAAATTTCATTTTATTATTTCCAAAAATATTACTGTCCAATTGGATTCGCCTGTTCTGTACGTCTTTCATTCATTTACCTTATAATATTTATTATATTAAAATGCAAATTCCTTAAATTACATAATACCTATTCACATAAAATACATATAAAAAATAATCTTTAAATTACTTGAAAGCTAATAATAATAAAATTTATTAAAAAAATATAAAATTTAAATAAAATGCAATTTACTGTTTCAAAAAACAAAAGAAAAGGATATAATGTCATATTAAAGGAATTTTACTCTATTTTTTATGTTTTATTCTCCTTTTATAGTTATAGTTTTGTTTTTTTGAAGTCTTAACTATATTCACGGTATTTAACATATTCTTATTGTGTATACTGTGACTCTATAATTATTGTATTTCTATTGTTATATTATTCTCTTTTATGATGGTTACTATTATACCATTGTATAACCTATAATATACTTTTATGTTATAAAACTAGTATTGCTATTATTAAAAAGTTCGCGATTCTTTTTTTTCATTTTTTGTTTCAATAATATTTGAATGAATTGGTATTATGTGCAATTTTCATTTTAATTTTAATTTTTTTTTCCTTTTGAAAAAATATTAATAAAAAAATAAAGAGAAAAAATCAAAAGGATTTCTTTGTATAAAATTCGCCTCGTAAACTCGTCCTCTTTCAACACTCAAATTTTCAAATTGATATTATGGGGTTTATGTTGCAATTGCATATAGAAAGAGTATTTTGAATTCACAATATTAAAAATCAGGTTTGTTTTTTTCGCAACGAGTATAACAGAATTTTAAGTATTTCGCTTTTCCTTAAAGCAAAAAAAAAATATGTATATAATAGCAATAATATAGTAATAATAGGAGTATAAAGGATGTCATTATTTCAAAAAGGATTGCATTCCTTTTTTTGATTTTTGCGCTTATTTTTATTATATAGATTATATAGAAGTGGTACCCTGTTCTTTAATATGTTATGTATAGTAAAAAATCGAAAAAAAAATTGGGTGTCTAATAAGTAGGTGGTAGTTATGATAATGTGAAAGAAATATTATATTCTTATGTTGATTTTTTTGTTTTTTTTTTTTGGTTTTTTTGCAGTTATACAAAATATTATATTGCAACAGTGCGCTCGTTATTTAAAATTATTATTATTCTATATATATTCGAATTATACTTAAATAGAGAATAAAGGAGCTCATAATATTTTCTTTTACTTTTTGTTTTAAAGGAATTCGAATTCTTTATATAAAGGAATGAAAATTGGAAAATTTAAAATTTTCAAAAATCATTGAATTAAAAGTGCATGTTTTATTATTGAAATGCTCATGTAATCATAATTGGTTCTATGTACTTTTTAGTTTTTTTATTAAAAAAATTTCTACTTGAAATTTATATAAGTAAAATATTATTAGAGTAAAATGAGTTTGTTATACTATGTATGTAGAATAATTTGAAATTTATACTACGAGTATGTATGAAATATGTACTTGTATGAAATAGACTTGATTGAGTGCTATATATGCTCTATCCTATGATCTTTTTTTTGTTGTTGTGAATTTTACATACTATATTAGTTAACTACATAGTGGTTATATTACATTATAATAAAATATAATATTATTATTGTGATTTTAGATATTATGTAAATATTTTTGTGTTTTTTCTCTCTTGTGTTTTTTGAAATGAAATCGATTCTTGATTAAATTAATAAAAAAATATAGAGTAAAAAATATACGAAAAAAATTTTTTTTGTGGAATTTATTAGCAATTTAAAAAGTGGTATTAGAATGAAGTAGAACAAATAAGTGGATTTTTCAATTTGGAGTAAAGAAATGGTAAGAAATGAATGGGGAATGAAAAGAGAAAGTTAGATCAATAATTATAATTAAAATTATGATAGAATAATAGTAGATTTGGGAGCCCATATTCGAAATGATGAAGAAATGAAGTGAAAAGGGGTTATTAATAATTTGTTTTTTCTTTGTTTTTTAATATAACAATTTAATAGTTTAGGTAAACTACAAGGTTAGTAATATATAAATATATTTTAGACTGTTATTTGAGAAAATTACCCAGCGAGTTGAAATATTTTTAGAAAATAATTTTGAAAAAAGTTGAAAAATTTTTTAGATTTTTAAAAAAGAAACTGAATTGGATGATTTTGAATATCAAATTAAAAATTATGTGATTATTACGTTTAGAGAAATTTTTTTGAAAGTTAGAAAAACTCATTGTAAATAAAAAATTAAGCCTATTTAATTTATTTAAACTTGAATTATAGCTAAATCATGCACTGGAATTCAAAATTAAAGAAAGAGTCAAATAGGGTAATTTAATGTTAATTTCTTCCAAATACAGACATTTTTAACATTTTGTTTATGCGAATCAGTTGAACAAATTCGGAATAAAAATATTATCTTTTCAGAATTTTCATATTTAAATTGGTTAAATTTGAGTTTTTACAATTAATTCATGTTTAGATAATGCTTTAGTGTAGCGTAGAAAAGAATTGGAAGCATATTTGAAAATTCTTAAAAATTGCATAATTTACGGCTAAAATTTTTGTATGATGAATATTGTCATGAAATTCATATTAAAGTTTATTCATAAAAATCCAATTTCACGATTATACACTAAATAAATTTAAATTTGTAAATTATAGATACATTATGTAAGGACATAAGGATAACAAGAATATTAAGTAATTTTTTAAGGACATTAAAAAATTAATTTTATAAAATTTTTAATGTAATTCAAAATTCATTCTTTAAAATCTACATATCCTCGCCAATTCTCTCTATTTTGAGGTATTCTTTTAACTTCGGACCACGTCTTGCCGGTTCGCCATGTCTCACTCCAGTAGACCAACACAGACTATTACGCATACATTAAATATTCTGATTTTGGTTCCTCTTATAATTTGTGTCGATTTCCATACCGGTCGCAGCCTTCCAAATGCACTCCCAGATATTCTGTGCCCTATATCACTGTTTGTACGTCCATTAGTTGTTAGTACATTTCCTTAATTAAGATCTAATTAATGATCTCTTTTGGATATTATAATAAGTAATACTATAAATTTACAGTTACAACATAATTCTTGTTAATAATAGTAAAGAAAATTTTCCAATTTAAATATTATTAAGAAGGATCTCTATGCATCAAATTTATGAATGAATAAATTTAAAATTATTTGTATTTTACTAATAATAATTATTCCTATAATAGAAAATAGAGAGAGAGAAAGGGAGAAAAATTAGGAAATAATTAACAATAAAAAACGCGCGTATAATAAACTTTATGTAGTATACAAAAATACCTACGTTATATATGTAACTATGTACTCGCATGAGTAAAGGACAAAGGAGAGAAAAAAAAATTAATATGCATAAATAAAACCGGAAAACATAATAAACATACATAATTAGATTTAAAGGATATTTTCTTTTTAGAATTAAATTACCCTGAAATGACAGTAGGTAATAATGATGATACCTTTATAAATAGTGTCTATATATATGTATATAGGTAGAATAATATTATTATTACCGTTATGTTCCTCTTGTTATTTTATATTGTATTTTGAAGTTTAACTATACGTACGTCGCTAATATTTCTCTCTTTTGTTTTTGAATTTTTTTCTTGTACGTTTATGTTTTTTTGTTGCCCATATGCTTATGTCCTCTTTAAAGGTTATATTTACAAAGTCATACACCCCAGTATATGTATATATATATACATATACTCTATATACATATACATATATGTATATATATATACAGATACTCTCATAAAAACGTTGGTATTTAAAACACTATCATAAAAAATAAAAGGAGTAAATTTACCGTTTATGGGTCTTTTTTTTTGTGAGTTACTAAAGAGAGAGAATCTTTTTGTATTTTTTTTAAGCTTTAATAAGTTTAGTGTAGCGTGTATTAATTTCTCAACAATATTATATTATATGCGAGTATAGAACTAACAACAAAACAAATAAGCAATAGAGTTGTGTACAAAACACAGGAATAAAAAAAAAAGGGTGTAATGTCCTCTTGTGTTCATGCATGTACGTATATGAACTCCAAAATACTCCAGGTTATTATTATTATCATAAAAAAAAATTTATATACTTTGTATGTATATTATTGAGTTTGTATACGATTTAAGTATGTAAGTATATGCGTTTTTTTATATAAATAAGAATAAATATAAACGGGTTTTATTTATTATCAACAAAAAAACTTATGCTTTTTGATTTTTGTTGTTCTTTTTAATCAGAATGATGGCCATGCGGCGGTTGTATTAAAATGTGTGTGGTATATAGATGGTATTCATACCATTCTATATATTAGTGATTTGAGTGAATACACACATATACATAAATGAATGTTTTCTATATAAAATAAAAATGAATGTTAAAATGAGGACTCATAATAGAAGGGAAACAAAAAAAAAAAATTTTTTTTTTTCGTATGTTGAAAGTTTTATGTTTGTTTTTACTTTATATAATTTATGTGTATATAATAACACACGTATACACTTATACATACATATATATTAAAAATATGTAGGTATATTTTAAATATTATGTTTATTTTATTGTATACAATAAGGAAGGTTATGTGATGGCATCAAATTTTGGATGTTAAGTTTTCGGTGGGAATGCACTTTCCCATAGTAGGGAAGCATAAATAAACTATTCTTAAAGAGATGTCGGTCTGGTGCTCTAACTGTCTGCGTGTAGCTCAAATTTTGCTGAATTAATTTGGATAAAATTTTATATGTGAGTTTATCTCGATTGTGTCATAGATTGATCAACTCCTAGAATATGTTAGGACTTTGGGGAACAAGATTTTTGTGCGGGCCGATTTTATAGTTTTGTGCATATAGAGAAAAATATTCCTTGAAATTCAATATTTAAATTCGAGGTGTTAAAACAATGGACTATTATTTTTTTTTTGGAAAGATCAGGGCACGGAGATAAACATGGGCCAATGTTTTTACCACCTACACAGAACTAATTGATGGAATTTCTTGAAATTTGATTTTTGAGTACTAGTTTTTAACGAAACTAACTGATAAAATTTTTAGGAAAATCGAATGGCACAAAGCGAAATTCCGCCAAGAGCCAATTTTAACAATTTTCTAGCTACCTTTTAAAAAACCTTGTTAACTCCCTTAAAACTGAAAGGAAGTGTTCGTGGCAATACACAATGCGGTCGGTTATGTGCTGTCCACTTCAATTTTTTTTTATATTTGTTATCCTTTTTCTTTATTTTTATTTTGGAACAATAACTTTTCATAGGCTTTTTTTTTTGGAATGGATTAGAAATGTCAGCAACTTGATTTATGACTTTTTATTTTAACATTTAGTTTTCCTTTTTTTTTTTGCTTTTAATACACTTATGTTAACAAAATAATATTTTATATTGGTGTATGCTATATATATATGTATGTTAGTATGTGCATATTATGTATGCTTATGTTAAGTATATAACGTGTGTTGATTTCAGTGTATATGTTGATATTATAATCATTTATATAGGTTTGTTTTATGTCTATTTAAATTAGTTATCATTTTAATAAATAATATGGAAAAAAAAATTTTTTTTTTAAAGGAAATAAACTTTGCCCAATTCAATGGATTGTCTATCATTTTTTGTTTTTTTTTGTAATATGGATTAAAATTTTACATTATAAGATAAATTTAAATAGAAATATTTATTCAACTTTATGTTTAGAAATAATTTGAGAGACAGGCAAATATATTTTATATGTTATTAATTTTTTATAATGAACAGCGTTCCAAACAGGCATATTTAAGAATTTTTGGCTCAGTTTTTGTGCGATTTCCATCTGAGACAGGGATATTTAAGAATTTTATTAATCCACTTTATTAGCGAGATATGCAGAGATAATTAAGAATTTTATTCCTTTTCTTAATTAAATTTTATTGCGCAGAATCGTGCTTAATAATTTTCTTCGTCGTACACTTTATTTGCATTTTAGACAAATATAAGTGAGAATTTTGCTTATTTATCACTAAAATAGCCTTTCAGAATTCATTTAATTGAAATATTGTTTCAGACAGGCACACTTAAGAATTTTACAATTTACTTTATTTGAGTTCCACAGAGGCAATTTTTCATGTTTTATAAATTGTTAATAAAAAACGCGGTCGTTTCAGGATATTTGAGCTTGGCGAACATTTTTTTGACTTCTTTTCAATTTTATAGAAAATGTAAAACACTCCATTAGAGAAATGAACTCTACATTAATACTATTATTTTGATAAACCCTTCCACTTCTCTTCTTTTTTTATAATTCAATCAAATAGCAAGGTTATGATAAGTAACAATGCCTACATTTTTCTTTGAATTTCTTAAAACTTTTTAATAAACATATGACTATTTCAATTACTTATTCAATTAATTCTAAATCATATTAATATTTTTGATATTGCATACCTATAGAAGCGTAAATATTAATTTAATTCGTGAAGATACTTGCATCATAGCCTCTGTCTGACAGACTTTTTCGAATCAAACAGTCCGAGGAGTATTCTACGCTACGGGAAATTAGGATTGGTGTACTTCAAGGTAGTGTCGTTATTGTGAAGTACAAATATTTTACTACTAATATTATGCTAACGGTAAAAAAATTATACCGTTAATTTAATTCATTATTTAAATATTTATACAAGCTTTTATGTTTATTTTAAAAACAGGGCATACAAGAACAGAAGAAAGGGGATTTTGACAGCAAATTATAAACAGGACATTTTATTTACCTTATTAACACACATAATAAATATGTACTCGTATACCTACATAATGTATGTAGTCGGACAGGATATAAAATTTGGAATATTTATATAGTTAAAAAATTTTATTTCTAATTTAAAAAAATAAAAAAAAATTGACTTTTTTTTTATATACAAAAAATGTATATAAACAAATGTTTATTTATTTTTATGTATAACTACTGAAAAATTTATGTATATAATAGTATTCTGTAGTTCAGAAGCTTAATGTATATGTGTGTATACAAAATAACATTAAAGAGTATAGATTGCGTATCCTTTTTTTTTGTTGGTATTATTTGTTTTTCTTTCGGGTCCATAAATTCTCATGTTAAATCAATAAAAGGACATTAAACATATATGCTTATTTTATGTATGTACATATATGCTTATATTGATGTATTTTTTAAAAATATACATACTTACAAATTATATTTTCATTTATATCTAAAATATTTTTATAAAATGTGCGGTCTCTAATGTCCTTTATTTGGTTTTTCTGTAATTGTTATGGTTTTAGTGTAGTGTTATGTTGAAATTTTTTATGTTTCTTAAATTCCTTGTTTTTCTTCTCTTTTTTTTTTTTAATAATAAAAAAATTTCCTTGGGAAAATTTTATATAAAGATATAAGAGTGTATAACAGTATAAAATAATAAAACAATAGTTTTGGTTCATTCATTTAGCATTTATTTTTTACTACCTTCCAATTAAATAAAAAATTCTTCCTTTTTGTATACGAAACGCATATGTACAAAAATAATGATGTGTGTGTGTGTATATATTGGAGCCAAGAAAATAAGGAAAACAAAAGGGTAATTGTGACTTTTATTTTAATAAATAGAGGAGATAAAAACAAAGAAAAACCAAAAAGAATAAGGAAAAAGAACAAAGGATTTGAGATGAAAAATTTCAGTTTTGTTTAAAAATTGTATGTGTGTGTCTGTATGTGTGTTTATGATTAAAATATAAAGTTTTGATTTTAAATTAAAAAAAAAAAAATTTTGTTTTTTATAATTTCTTATTTTTTGGTTTTTGATTTTTATTTTTTCGGAAAATTCATTTCATGCTTTTGAGCATATAATATGTGCGTTTAAAGAACCATAGAAATAAAAAAAAATTTTTACATATGTATACCTTGTATATATAGAATGTAAATAAAAGGTATACAGGGTTTTTCAATATTCTCGGTATTATTTCAGATATTTCATTAATAACATTGAGTTGGAATTCGAATCCATTACTAGTAGTATTTAAAGCTTGCCGCTTGAGCAAATTAAAGCTAAATTACATTAGAGTTTAATTCACCACTTTATTAGTAATTTCAATTGATAATATTTCATTTAAAATTCAAAGCATTTCATGTGTTCCAAGGAAGTTCCGTTTCAAGGAAAATGCCATTATCGTTTCAAGTATATGTAAAATTTTGTAGTCAGAAATTCCGAATTTACAGGAAATCCGAAATTTCCAGATTTTATAAAAGTAATATAGTTTAATCTAAACTACATTACTTTTATAAAATTGTTTAACTCAATATATAACTTTAAAATTTTAATCAATTCCGATAACAGTAACTATTATTATTAATACTGTTTGCGCTCATGCCCGGCTTTGGCACTGGGTAGGCAAATGTTTCTTAGTTTGCACTTTTTTATGCTTACTACGGATCTGGCGAATGCAAGACGTCACAGATTTAAGCCAGTTTGCAAATGACTCGGGCTAGTTCAGATGAGGGCGAGGATATGGAAATCCGACAGTATCACAACGGGCTTACGTGGCAAAAGTGTATCTTCTGATAACCGCGTCAAACTAATCTAACCTAGCCCTACTATTAAAACAAAATTTCCATAATATTGTATAACAATATAACAGAGAGAGAATCTTAATGAAATATCCTTTATTTTTTTACTACTTATAAATTATTCTAATATTTAAACATTTTAATTTTATCTCTTTATTATATTATTAAAAATGTCAAAGATTTAAAATTTTCTAATAAATAAACTGTTTTTTTTTTAGTTTTATCTACACATACATATATATTTATATATAATACAAACATTTGTATGTATATTAACAAATATTTTATGTTCATTATTAGAAAATTTTGAGGTTCCTTTAAAACAAAGACATTTTCTGTAAATATTTAAAAAAAACAAAAAACAAAAATAATAAATTTTTTTTTTCTATGTTATTACAAAATAAATCGTTTTCTGGTTCAAAAAACATAGGGATTGAAAATAATTTTTTCTGCATTAGTAAGTATGTATGTAAGTATATTTAAATATAGTTCTTATACTTAATATTGTTTCTTTGTTTAAAAAAAAGAGAGGTTTCTGATTATTACACAATATTTTTTTTTTTGGGAATATTGTTAAAAATTATTATCCATTTTTTTTCTCTATTCTTCTCTTATTTTAATTGTGGTAATACTAAAGTATTATATTTTATGTATATACCTACATTGTATAACAATTTTGTATATAATTTATTATAATAAAAATGAAATATCTTTATTTGTTAAGTGTAGTAAGATAATATGGGCCCATAACTGTATTACACTTTAATTATATGGTCCATACTCCCTATGTGTGTATGCAATAAATATTTGGGAATTAAAATAATGAAGAAGTTTTAATAAAATATCTAGTTTAATATTTTTGACATTGAACTTGGAGATAATTTAGTTTTATATTAAGGTGTAAGATACGTTTTATTAAAGGTCAATTATAATTAGAAATTAAGGGATTAGCTACCTAGCAATAGGCTTAAAATTTAACCTGCAATTAAATTGTTATTCTTATGAGGTTAAATTTTAAGAATGTAAGGAGAATATATGAGAGCTTAGTCAATAATAACATTTTCATTGGATATTTAGCTTTAAGCTGTTTGTTTTATAAAAAAATTAACTTACAAATTGATGAATTCTGGTATTGAGTAGATCCTTACCTGTAATTATGAAAAAAAAAACAATTTATTAATAAAATTATTTTTAAAAAAATAAATTGTTATTAAGTATATGAAAGTTTTACAAAAATTAAATTTTTGTTTTCGAATTAAAAATGATTTGTAAATGATTTACTTAAGTGTTTCTGTTTTGTTTATTTAAAATTAGGTCGTTTTAAGCTCATAACGAGGCATTAATATCCAAAACAGTGATTTATGTATAATAATCTCTAAATATAATATTGTAGATTTCCAGTATTCTACAATATATGCAATTGTAAAATAAGGCTATTGGTGGGGAAATCCGATTACAGAAACAATGAAAATTTGACTGAAAATAAATTATGCTAAACCTTAAATATTTAACATTCATTTATCTATTTCTGATTAGATTTTTTTTAATGATTTTGACCTGTTAATAAAATTTTGATCTGAATTTGAATTAAAACATAGAAGAAATCTAAATATACAAAAAAAAATTTCTGACAATATTTTTGTATGATTTAAAAAATACCATCATAGTTTTCTTTGTTACCCTAAAAGTATGCAATTTTTCATTTTCTAAGAGAATACTGTTGATATTCTTCTCATTACAAATTATGCACTTTATTACTGTTATACGTATGAAAATTTAATTTTTTTTTGAAATTTTTTGAGTAATAATAATAATATTAAATAAATTTGCGAGAAAATGTCAAAAATTTTTCATATTTAATTTTAAAATTTATCAGTTATTCAAAAACAAATTACATAAAATTTTTTTATTTATTGATTTAGGCGAAATAAGTCGATAAAAATATCTAATTAGCTATATTTAAATGATAACAAATCAAAAATTTAAAAATTAAATTAATCTAGAAAATAATTACCATAATTATTAGAAAAATTTTTGTACATCTATAAATTTAATTAATTATTATTGAAAATAACAATTTAGTTTTTAGATTAAAAACAGAATTGTTTTTTTTTTTTTTGTAATTTAACGATAATGCAAAAAAAAATTTTAAAATTCACGATAAAATTTTGTTTTTTTTTTTAATCTAATTACTTTTTGGTAATTTATTACATTTAAATATTAAAATTTTTTTTAAATTTAAAAAAAAATTATACGCTAATTGTAAATTTGTGACTGTTAACTATAAAGTAATAAGGGAATGAGAGCTGAGTCTGTTGTGATGCATGAATACTAACTACCCGTTATTTCAGTACTTGTTATTTCGAAGTATCGAATGGTAACTGGTTTCTCGTAGATTAGGAATACTCGTTATTCATTACTCGCATATAATCCTTCATATTGCCACATCATGTAATCATGGGATTATCAGAATTAATGTGATATTAAGAATGTAACAGATAGATTTTTATCGTATTAAATTTGATTCATATGTTGTTATTGATCACAAGATCGAAGATTAGGGACCATATGTTTAATTGAGGGAAAATTTATGATTTTTTTTACATTTAAATAAGGTCAATTATTAAAGTATGTAAATGCTGGTTTAAAAGTAAACAGAATCCCAACTATAAAATTTAATTATGAATTAAAAAAAGGCATCATTGGATTTTGGTAAAGAACTTCAATATATTTAACTCTTGTTAACTCTTGTTAAAGATATTGTGATAATTTCGGAACCATAGCTCCTATCAGCTTAATTCAAAAAACGTACTCCCCGATTCTGTAATGAAATCTAAAAAAACAACAAAAAATTAAAAAAGTCCCAAAAATTGGCATAATATTTTTTGGCCCCTATATTTCGGGCAAAGTCGAACGGCTTTACTTTTCCTTTTTTTTGTCGCAAATTGATGTTTTTTATCATAACTGCCCGAACTTGTGGTTTCAAAGATACAAAACTTCATTATAGAGCCATAAATGCATTCGTTACTAAAATTATTGGTCACATTTCTTTGATTGTTTCATCATCATAATTTAAATAATACGAAAAAGGCTGTCATTGAAATCACGGTTGTTTTTTAATATGGTTTGAATTGATCAATCACAGTCGCAATCGGTATAATGAAATAATCACAATTTTTTCAATTTCTACTCAGAATATTCTGAATATGCGAAAAAATTTTTTAAAAGTACTTAGAAGTAACGAGTATATTGATAAGTATCGAGTGTTACTGAATAGTTACAAAGTAATTGGACTGCATATCCCTACTAAATGGTTAAATTGTATCCTATGAATTTTATATACTTACATGGTTACAAATTGTATTAAGTGTAATTTGTGTTGAAGGGTAAAACTGAAGAATTAAAAGAATTTTAAAATATTTATGGAAAGTAATCAAAAAAAAAATGGCGACTTATTCTATATAATTTTTCTTACTATTTAAATCGATTTTTTTGAAACGATTTTCATATTTGCAGAAATGGTAAGGTAGTACGATACAAATTGATTGGTACTACCTTATAATTTTTTCCGAATACGAAAAGCGTTTCATGAAATTCGAATTACATATTAGGGCCCTTGATTGTGCTTAAAGCAAAGACAATGTAAAATTATTTTATTAATTTTTATGCTTATGTATTGCAGGTGCAATTTTAGAAATTAGTAAAATTGAGTGGAAGAAAATATGAGGCTTAAATCAATAAAGTATAAGGAGAGCAGTTTCTAATTCAAATATTTGTTAAAATATTGAATTTTATTAACAAAATTGTATTCTCTCCATAATCAATTTATATTAGCTTATATATAACAATTTCTATTTCCTTCCAGACTATAGAGTCATTCAAATCACATAATTAAAGATTCACTTTAATATTTAATAATATTTCTAATTTATATTGCTTATAAATTTAAATTATTTATTACTAAATTAATAGAAAATTGTTATAAGGTTTACCAATTACCAAAAATATATGGTTATTTAAAATGGTATACCAAAAAAAAAAAAGAAAAAAATAATTTTATATTTTATAAAAACGAGTATAAAATCATATTGGAAAAATTCATTCATTTAGAGCTGGTTAATAATAATGTAGAGAACCCTTGAAATAATGAAATGACCTTTTATTCTAGTGAATTTTAGAATTTCGGAAAAAAAAAATTGAACAAAAATATTTCAAATCTCTTAATTACATAAAGCCAATTTACACGAAAAATGTTGGTTTTTTTGGAAAATTTTTTCATTTTTCCTGTTTTCCTCTATAACTATTTTCTTTTTTTTTAGAATTAACCGATAAAATAAATTGAACAAACACAGTTATTCTAACAAAATCTCCATTTTGTTTTTTTTTTTGTTGAATTTTTAGTGGCATTGAACACTGAAAATCAATTGTTCAAATCCACAATTGGTTTTTTTTTCTGTTTTTTGTTGTAATTTATGATGTAATATGTAAAAAGGAAAAAAAAAAAAATTGCAAATGAAAATTTTTATCATTTAAATGCATTTATTAAAAATAAATAAAATTATTTTGCATTTTCTCTATTTTTTTTTGTTTGTTTGTTTTGTTGTTTTTTTGGTTTTCAATCAAAAATATTTTTTTTTTTTTTGGAATTGATAATTCAAAAATATTTTGTATAGAGAAATGCCAATTATTTACTTCATGAAATTGGAAAATTTTATTAATTAAGTGTATGAAAAATTTTTATATTCGAAATATAGAAATGAGAAAGCGTTTCAAAGTGTTTTCATATTTAATTAGTTAGATTTTATAATAAGTTTGAGGTCAAATGCATATTTTCATTGAAATTATTGGGATTTTGTAATTTTTTTTTTGTTTTTAGAATTTAAATTGAAAAATAAATAAAATA
Organism: Condylostylus longicornis; assembly: GCF_029603195.1. Lineage (NCBI taxonomy): Eukaryota > Metazoa > Arthropoda > Insecta > Diptera > Dolichopodidae > Condylostylus > Condylostylus longicornis. The sequence continues at coordinate 9,113,299 of NW_026577982.1, forward strand.
TTTATGATTGTATGCTCTTGAAATATGAGATTAAATAATAAAATATTGTGAGACAATTTTAATTGGGATTCTTAATGAATAATATGGGTTGTTGTTTCAAAGAACAAATTTAATTGTGATCCAGTAGCTACTTTTAGTACTCGATTAGAATTAAATATTTATAAACCGGGGTCACTAACCGTTTAAGTATTTTATCATTCGCTAAACTCAATAATTTTGTTTAAATTTAATTTTCGGCTGAATTGAACCAATTAATACCCTCTATTGAGCTGATCGACAAATTATATTCATATCTATACAGAACAATTAAAAATTAAAATCTTAAACTCTACAATATATGAAATGGAATTGAATGAGATCTAGAATTTTTGTTGGAATATTCAACGAAAAAGCAAAATAGTAATGGAAAATATTCTTGAATCGTGGTAGGGTTTAATTTTTTGTATTTATCTATACTAACATACACACTCAAATATAAAATCATTAAATTTAATATGAAATTTGATAAAATGCCACATAGTGGTATAAAATGGTTTGTCCAAAAATAATTAATTTTTTTTTTAATTTTAAATTGGCCCTTTCTCTTCCTTTATATAATAAAATATTTATTTTTAATTTTTGTTTTTTTGTTCAATTATAATTAGATCCTGATATTTTCCTTCTATTTTTATTCTATTGACGTGTTTTTAGTGTGATTCCTGCGGATTTCTGATTTACCAAAGACCAAAAACAAAAAAAATGAAAAATTAAGAGGGAAAACCGAACATAAAATGCCAATATTGTAATAAAAACAGGAAAAAATTAGTGAAGACTTTTATTTTTTTCTTTAGTGTAAATTCAACCCGTTTTAATTTTTGGTGCTGTTTTAAATTAGAATAGCCAAACACTCCTTATTAACCCCCCGCTCCCTTATTAATTCAATTTGCATCAAATTGAAAAATAAAAGTATAGGAAGAGTGTTATTCAGTAAGGTAGATGTAAGAAAATTTTAAATTTAGACAACTTAGAAAAGTTAGAAATTCAAACAATTTTTTTTGGCTAAATTTGGAATTTTATGGTGAAGAACCAATATCCTTGAACTCGGAATTATCAGTATTCAGATGAAATTTTGTTCTTTGTGAAAGCCTTGGCAACTTGGGGATGATGCAAAGGGAAACAAAATTGAAATTTTTACAAAATGGCAATTAAATTTAATCATCAAATGCAAAATGCAATGTCTCGAGCCTTACCCAATTTAGAATTCCGGAAAAGGTACAAGAAACCAACTGAAACTAACCTGTAAAACATGAACTAAATCATAATTTATTTTGAGTTAAATATATTTGTTATTGGAAAACCCTTTTATTTGATCATAAGTACAAACATTCTGTTAGAGTGTGAAAAAGGTAGGGAAAATTTTTTTTTTTCCATTTTATTTTTCAGTGTAAATATTATTTGAATGAATGCTCATATGAAAAAAGTGAAGTAGATTAATGATTTTAATGTGTGAGTATCTATTTTGTGGCCAAACATTGTATGATGTCCATGGTATGATGTCCGTGTTTAGATAATTTACATAAATAAATTTATTCGTATTCTGTATGTGTGTGCTTAAATATTTGCAGCATTAAATTAGAATAATTTTTTTAAAATGGTGGGGAATAAAATTTTTTTTTTGTTATTTTTCTTCTATTATGCCACTGTTTATTGTGGCTACTGTTTAATATGCTACTCATTTTATATATTCAAATTACTGTTGCGATATTGTTATGAATTTTTAATACAAACATTTTCAGTATATATAGGTGATGAATGCAATTGTATTGGTGATGTGTGCATTTAAATAATTTTTTTATATTTTTTTAGTTTATTTCTGACTAGTATTGTGGAAAAATTTTGCGATATACGCGTATTAAATTTTATAAGTAAATAAGTAAATAATTTGCAAAGTTAATATGCAAAAGGTAAAATGTTACGCGGTCAATAATAAATTAAAAATTGTTGATATGTGCGTATGTATGGGTTTTTATTATGTATTTAGTATTATAAAATTTTTGTGCAAATAAATTGATTTATAAAAGATAAATTTTATTGCATTTGTTTTTTTGTTTTGAGTAAAAGAGTGATGCATTTATTATTTTAGGGCAATAGAAGTACAAATATCCAAAATTACTGATTTACTTTTATAAATACTCAAAGATATTGTTTCGCCTTTTGAACTGACCGTACAGTTGGAAACACTCAATAAACCATTGAAAATTTAAACAATTTTGTAATAATTGTTATGGACAAATTTCATTTATTCGAATGATTTACAAATTTTAGTTTTGAATTATCTGCAAATTTTCTTAATTCCGAACATATTTCTGAGTGAGTTTCAGAGCTATAGAAATACAAAAATCATTGTATTAAAATTATGTTATAAAGGAAAATTAGACTTGAAGTGGATTATTTTCAAAGCCTTGCAATTAAAGAAATGCACCAAGTTATTAGCCATTTGTCGAAGTCATTAGAAATTGTAGTTACTTTTCAAAATAAATTCTATAACTTTGAAAATTTCAAGAAGATCTTCTGTTTTCGTGTATATTTTTCTGAATCAAACAAAAATTTGCAATTGCCAAATTAAAATATTAGCTTTTATTGTGCAAATTCAATTGTAATTGAAAATTTTCAAATTTTTCAAATCTTTAAATTTGTTTTACTTAAAATTACAGATTCTGACTAATTAATTAATTTTATCACAAATTTTATATTGAGAAATGGCAGCTACTTTTAAAGGTACTTAAAATTTTACTTTAATTTACTGTTAAAACATTTAAAGAACTCAAACTCTCTCAAAAATTTTACTCTGTTCCATCAAAATCAATAATTCAAAAAAATTGCATATCATAAGGCGTTGAAAGCAATATATAAACTATTTTATTTACTCATTTTCGAACTCTAAATTTTTCTAGAAAATATTATTAAACATTACAAATATTATGAATACCTATACATACACATACATGTTAATTGAATTAACATTAAAAATATTTATATTTGTGTGAATATCATAAATTATTCTAGTTTGAATTGAGAATATAAGCTGTGTGTTATTTGTATTTAAATACGCGTTATGTTGAATGTGCGTTTGTATGCTATGAATATAAAATGAAATTATTTTTATGTATTCAACAAAATATACAAATTATGAATATATAATACATATGAAATACATAAATATTTTAATATTAGAGAATAAATATATCATGATTGAGTGTGCAAATGAATAAATTATGAAAATTTTTTTTTTTTTATAATATCCGTTCTTGTTGTTGTTGTTGTTGTTTTAATTTTTCATCTTCCTTCCCTTTTATATTTTCCGATTTTGTTGTCGTTTGTTGCCGTTGCCATTGCCGTTGTCGTTATGTAGTGTCAAAGGGGTATAGAAATATTGTGGTATTATGGGTAAATAAATTGGTTTTCTTTTCTGATATTTTTATTACTTTTGTAATTATTTTTTTTTTTCGGTATTAAATTTTTTGTTAAATTAATAATGATTGAATAAATTTAAAAAAAAAAAAAACCAACATTTTTCCTGTAATTGTTAAAATTTTGAAATAATAATAGTTTGGTTTATTGTAGAATTTTTTTCTTCTGATTTGATCGTATAGATTGGTAGTTAATTGAATTTATTTTATGTATGTTTTTTTTTTTTTGGGTATATAGGATAAATTAAATTAGTTATTAAGTAATTGGCTTGTTTTGTGTGTATTTCGTTTATATTTTTTTATTTTATTACATGATATTATTGAATACGAGGAGTTTTTTTTATATATTTGCTATTTTTTTTTGGAGGATTTATAAGTAATTGTAATTACCAGATTATAATTATTATATACGAGATTAAGTATTACATTGCAAAAATTGGATTGTGTAAAATTATGGTAGATTTTGAATTATTGTGAATTGTAATTGTGAACATTATGGTATATACAAATTCAAATGAACTTAGTGATTATATGATTTGTGTAAGATATGAGTATTTGTATATGAAATTAATTGTTAGCGTGAATAATATTTATTGAAATTTGAATTGAAAGTGAAAAAAATTTAATTTATATTTTATAAAAATCAAATTTAATGGTGGTATACATAACACTACTAACTATGTAGTATAAAAGCAACAACTATATCGGCTAGCAACATTAAAAAACTGTGGTTAAGAAGAGTAATTGAGAGGAGTAATTACTCACCTTTACTACGTTTTGTTAAAATACTCAAAAAAAGGTGTTTGTTGTTTGGAATTTTTTTTTGTGTTTTCATACAATATTGCGTATACAATTAAAACAAATAGAAAAACAAAATGGAAAATTTAACCTCAGAGTGTGGGTACGCTTATATTGTGACTCTCTATTGGAAATTCAATCTCAAAACGTTTATAAAATAATAACACTCATATTTAACTTCTACTTTCAGAAATTCATTCAAATATTATCTTTGTTTGCTATTATGATATTGTCACACCAGCATAGACTGCAAAAATCGGGCTTCCCTTCATGTTGATTTGGTGAGAACAGTGTCGAAACGAACATCATTTACGACTGCGCGATACTGGCCGTCCGGCGTTTCAATTTTTCTCCAACCTGTTCTCCCACCCCCTTGGCAATTCTTTCAGCTTTATTCTTGGAATAGAGATATTATAGTGTACAATAAATCGCGAATGGTTGCGGTTGCTTGCGACACATCCTCTTGTCCCTTGTAATCTTTGTCTTAGTTCAATATAGAACTATACTTCATTTCATTTTTAAAATAAATTATTACTTGACTACTTTTGCTAACGAAATTACTTACCAACATTTTCAACTTTGTTGTTTGATTTCAAAATTTTAGAATTTTAAATAATAAATTTTATATAGCATTATTAATAATATTATTTTAATTCTAATTATTTTATTACACAATACTTTTTTTTTTTCCTTCTTCACTCCTAGGAGGAGTATAGGGCTAGTGCATGATGTCTATCATGCCCTAGTTTCTATAGTCATAGAGAGTTAGCTAGGTAGGTGACTAGCCTGCCGTAGTTTTATTTATATTAATTATTTGAGGTTATTAATATTTACTGTTTATTTTTCTTAGTTTTTAGTATCGAATATTATGAATATTTGAAAATACTTGTTTAATATTTATTAGTATTTCATATTTAGTTATATAATATTGAATATAATTATTATAGTGACCTGACCGGGGTTTGAACCCGAGACCCTTCGGTTAAAGGGCCGGTGCCATAACCACTGCACCAATGATCAGATACACAATACTTTAGGTACCCAAAAATACCAAAATTTTTAAAATAATTATGACTTACGAAATTTTATTTAGAAAAAATATTTTAATAATTTCCCCACAAAAAAAAATACATTATTAAATATTTCAAACTTTATGTGAATTTTTCCAAAATCGACATTTAATTATATGAATATTTTATGGTGAAAATAAAATTTTCAAAAAAAAGTTTATGAAAACTTACTTTTATTTATTGAAACTATAATTTTTCTCCTCTATTTAGAGAATTCACCTGGTAGCAATAAAATTGTTTAAACAAAAAATTTTTTTTGTTTTTTGCAATTAATTTTCATTATTTAGAATTTCTTCCTATTTTTTTTTTTGGTAAAATATTAAAATTGTGGTGAATAAAATGTACTTTTCTACTTAAAATTTTTCATAATTTTACCATAAAAAATTTTTTTTTTCCTATACACTTGACATTATTTTTAATGTTGCTTTTAAAAATTATTTTATTAATTTTAAATATTAAAGTGAATAATAATTTAATTTATGTTTTTACATTTTTCACTTTTCGGACGAATAAAAGGTTTTATTATTTTTTTTGTTTTTTTGGAATATATTTTAATATTAATGGCTTGCATTATAAAACATAATTTTGGGGGAATTAATAAAAAAATTTTTTTAGATAATTAAAAATAGTTTAATATTAAAAAACAGGAAAAAAAAGGATGATTATTAAATTTTGCGGAGAATGAAACTCGTATATTAATGAAATTATAGTCTTTAATAAGAATGTCCTTAAAGGATAATTTATGAATACAATTACAAATATTTTATTTAGAAAAAAAAGCTGATCTTCTAGGTGATTTTGTGTGGTATACAATTGAATTTTTTTAGGAAAAATTCTTGGAATTGTAATGGAATAGCCAAAGCAAAATTGACTAAGTGGCAGTAAATTGTATTGTAAAAGTATTTGATATGACAAGGAGGCTCATTACAATAATTTTGAATTAAAAGAAAAATATGTTTGTTCAGCAACATTGTCAATTCTATTGATTTCAATATACAAAATGTCATGTTAAGATTTAAGAGGCATTATTTGCCATATTGTATAGTCGCCAATGCTATTACCAATTTCATTTTACAATTGTTAACAGATTAGAATTAAGAGTCAATAATTTGGTTCATGTATCTCGATTATTTTGGGAATTATAAACAAAATTTCAAAGAGTTACAATTTTCTTACAATTTTATCGTAAATAAAATATTTTTATTTGTATATGTAAGAAACGGATAGAAAATCACAGAATAATATGTAAAATTTCATATGTGATTTTTAATTCAAAACTAAATCTAAATTTTTTAAATTCAATTCAATAAATAGAATTTGATAAGCTTATGACTTATATTTCTAAAAATAAATTAAAATTTGAATTAAGTGCTTATTTTTAACTATAGATTTTGTCAAGATTTAAAGCAAAATATTTTCAATTTAAATGAAATTTAGACTGACTTTAAAATTAAATATCGCTTAAAATCTGATATTCCGAAATAACATGTCTTTTCATTGATACCGTAAATTGAAAAGCTTATATACATATAAGCAAATTAAGTATATCTGCATGTTTGTTTTAATTAACCCTATCAAAAGCAATATAAATTCGAAATTAATAAAAATTTTCAATAAATATAATCAACACTTAAATTTCTTTCACGTTTCCTTCTTTATATAAAAAAAAAATGTCCTTATATTGAGATTTTATTTTTCCATTCTTCTGTTCATACTTGTCGCGTTTCCATTCTCTATATTAAAATAAAATCAATTTCTATTTTTAATTGAAAATTTTGAATTTTCATTCAGATTTTCAATTTTAAATTTCATTTACTCCGTGAAAAACCCTATAAAATAAATGCACGTTTTTCTTAATGACAATATGAAAGTTTTTAATGAAGTTTTTTCTACAATTTCACACCCAAAAAAATTTTAATATTGGTGAGAAGAAGAATAGAAAAATTTCATATGTGATTTTTACTGATTTTTTAATTTTAGAAAACTAAAAATTTTCATTTGTATGATAAGTATATTATCGTATATACGTGTATAAATACCATAATACACACATGATACTTAATTAAGTATGCAACTTTATTTTATATCGTATATAGAGAAAGTACAAAAGCAGTATTTTTGGCAACAAGACACACAGAAAAAAAAATGAAGCAGAAAACTTAATAAAAAAAATATTTTTTTCCATTCGATACTAAATTTAGGGTTATACTTTTTGTGAAAAAAATAAAAATTTACGGGAAACAGAAAACAAAATAAAAATACCAAATAAATGGGGTTGAAAAAAAAAAAACAAATTTTAAAAACTAAAAATGAAGGTTTTTCTTCTGTTCTTTTCCAAAAACGAAAAAAAAAAATTTTCACTAAAAATATTTTATGTAGTTTTAAAAAGTACATAATTTTTCATATATACACTGAAAAAAATAAAAAAATACACGAATATATTCACATATAAATTGAGCTGTTTTTAAAAATCGATAAATTAAACTTTTTTATAGCCCCACGTTCGGGTTTTTATGGCAAAATATTTTTTTTCTACATTTTCAGTTCAAAAACTTTTTATATATTTTTTCTCTTAAAAATAAAATAAAAATGGTTGGTATATATACATATATACCAATACTATCATGATATATAATAAATAGATTAGTGTATGGGTGTGTGCGAATGTGTGGCTGTATATACCTGTGACTGTTGCATTCATAAAATGAGAATATATTTCTACTTTGTAATAAAGAAAAGCAAAAAGTAGAAATTTGATATCTAATTTGAATTTAAGATGATATTCGTTTCGTTGTCTTGTTGTTATTTTTGTTAAAAGGGATGAATGATTTTGTTGCCGAGACGTTTTTAATGATTTTTGTATATATATATATACACAATATTTAAATATACATACATTCTAGCATATATGAGCACATGTATTTTACATGTACAAATTTAATAAGATTAATTCAATATACTATATGAATAAACGTACATACAGTTTAAGTATAAGAGTATTTTACCTGTCTGCAGTTATCTTTATTATTTTTGGGTGTATATACTCACATGTACCACTTGTATATTATGTATAAGATGAAAATTACGAGTATATTTTTTTTTCTGTTATATTATGGTCTATAAAAATGAAATTTTTTCTCTTAAATATTCATTGTAATAAAATATTTAACAATCAAAATTGTTGTAATTGGTCAAAAATAAAATGTTATTAAATTTAACTTTATTATTTTTTTGGGTGATTGGGTGAATTTATAATACGTGACGACATTTAAAAAAATATATATATATATTTTTTTGTAATAAATTTTAAATATAAGAATAAAAATGGTAATAAAATTCTAAGATGCATTTTTAATTTGAAATATTGTAAATTTAAGGTGAATATTGGAATGAAATCATTTAGAAGATCTCAACAGTATCATTTAATTTTGATAGCTAGGGAATTTTTCGATTCTTGTTTACATCTATGTAAAAATTAAACTTAGAATTTTCATAAATTACAATTGAATAGCTGTGCTGTACCTCAAGTATTCTACAATTAAAATTATAAAAGGAATGAAGTTAATGTTTCCTCCTATAAGTATGCAATATGTATATAAACAGGCTAGAGATGGTTGAATGGATGGGTTGAGTTGTTGAATAAGGTTAAGAAATATTATTATTAAAGGGAAAATAAATAAATGGAAAATAAGAGTATGGATGCAATTTTTTTCAGTCAGAAATATTCACACCTTTAATTTTAATTTGCATAACTTTTGGAGGAATTTCTTAAAAATATTAATATTTGAATTGAAGAGTTTTGAAAGTAACATCTAGTTGTCATTTGTGAAGCATAACTTTGCGTGGTGCTTTATGATTTTTATAATTAAAATTCCAAATGTGTTAAACAAAAATAGAAATGTTAGCCAAATCAGGAACGAATACCGGAGTGAACCGAATGTTTTTTTCTTTGCTGGGCATTTCCTCGAAACTAAACGATATATACTGGAGCCAAATGTTGTGTGAACTTTATGCGAGTCTGCTTTATTATAAGACCAAAATCGGCCGTTTTGAAATTTATAATCCCTTTTTTCTTTATTATGGGAAATTTGCAGCGAATATTTTAATCTTATGATTTTCATGATCAACTGCAATAGTTTGTTTTACATTTTTCGGTATTTCGATATTTAAGTATACCTGTATATTAAAATTTCCATTAATTTTTAAAGTTGGTAAGTTTCATTATAAAAATCGGTTTCAAAAACCAAAGAAAAAAAAAAAGTAAAAAAACAACCAAAAAAAAGGAAACGAAATTACGGTAATGAAATTTCGTCTAATTTTCTCTCTTTTTTCCATTTTTTTCCCTTTTTTGCTTTTGCCTTTTTTCTCATTTCCTTTTTATTATTTTTTTCTTTTTTTCTCTCTAAAATTTCTAGGAATTTATATGGAATTTTTTTGAGTGTATATCTGTAGGTGTTATGAAAGAGTGCAATAGTGTATAAAAGGAAAATATTCCTAATAAAAACTAAAACAAAAACAAAAAAAATGAAGAAAAACTGTGTTTTTTTTTCTTGCTTCATGCCTTAACATTTTGTTGTGCACAGTTGCACAATAAATTAAATGGTTAAATGTACTTGAAATGAACACACTCTATATACAAATGTACTGCATTATAAACAATTTTGAATAATATACACAATATACTCAAATATACATTTCATATACTTAGGTGCACTTTTTATGTTAAGTTAATTAAATGCATTTTTAGGGAAAATGAAAATTCAGAAGTAAAAAAGAAAAACAAAACAGAAAATATTTTTTTAGTATGCGGTTTTTTCTTGGAATTTTGATAATTTTCCAAAGTATACATAACGACTAATATATAGATATAAGGATAAGTAAAAATTTTTACTATATTTAATGAAATTTTTGGCTCCAAATATTGATTAAAGAATTTTATACGGTAATGAAAGATTTCATATGAAGTACTTTATGTACGATGGCATTAATTTTAATAAATTATTTATTGAATTCAATAAAAATTCAATATTTTTTTTAAATAAGGTGGTATTATGCACATATATGAATAATTAATATTTTAATTAAATTATATTAGATAGCTATTTATAAAATATATAAAAATATAAGAAGGCAATACAGAAAATCTCAGACTATTACATAAATTTTTCAAGCGAAATTTTTAGTATTCTTAAAATTTATAAAAATAAATAGACTTACGTACGTCTATAAGCCTATATTATAATTAAAAATCTGGTATATAAATAAAATAATATTATATAAATGAGTTGACTATTTTTGTAAAAATAATTTATTGGAAGGGTCAGCGCGTGGATGTATGAAATGCTATGTAAGTAAAATTCTAATTTTAGATTCATGCGTTCACGTACACAGTGTATAAACACAATTTGAATTGAAATTTAAAAAAAAAATTATTTATTTAATATAGATCCACTGAAGCTTTGTCACGAATTTAAGAGAAAATATGTTAGAATTTTCACGAAATTTGGAAATTATTAATATTATATTAAATTTACAGAATTACACTATATTTTGAATAATTCCAAATTTTTAATTTATCTGAAATTAGGTTCTTTTTCAAAATTCAAAATTTTGAATATTTGTGTTGCAACTATTTCCGATTGTGTTCGAAGCATTTTCAAAATTATATACAATTTAGAATAAGAAGTAAATAATTCATGTATGAGCTAAATATTTTGAATGAATAATAGAGAATCTCTCAATTACCATTAAAGACTAATTTCTGCAAAACATTTAATTAGGAATTGTTATTGCCGAGCAATTACTTTGATAATCATAATTGCATCTATAGAAAACAATATATATATGTATTATGAGGAAATGGGCACCTATTTCATTAAAAACGCATTATTTATTAATTTAATTATTCACATACACACATATTTGTACTATAATTTTTTTAAAAGTCTTTTTTACTTCAAGAATTAAATTTTAATTAGCATTTTTCAATAATTTCAATTTTAATCTATATATGACTTTTATTTTATTGAGGTTTTTTTTATTATTTGTTGGAAATTATAATAATTAAGTAAGATCATAAAGTTTAATAAATAATTAGAATGCCATTTTTAATTTATTCATTTATTTATAGTGGTACTTATACACAGAATGCAATTTGAATTTAAATTGAATGTGTGTTTTTTTTTTAATTGCATAGATAATTAATATTTGAGTGGTATGGTGAAGTTGTAGTTTAATTTTTAACATTATTAAAATAGTATGGATTGCATACTTTTAGGGAATTTTATTTTTTAATAGCACTACATGTTGTTTAAGATATAATTGTAGTTAGCTAGCTAACTAGCCATTCTAAAATTGATTTTTTATTTTTAAAATGACAGTATAACAAATCAATTGCCTACTTTCAGAATAATCATATAAAAATTAAACAAAATTTGATTTTACACGAATACATTGGTTACGAATTTTTACAATTCAATTTGTTTAAAATTGTTTAGGGTAATAACTGAGTAGTATGAGAACTATTTTCTATTTTACTGTGTTTTATAATTACCAACCGAACTGCATATAATAAAGGAGATTATGTGATTACACCAAATTTGGCATATCGAGAATGCGGTAAAAACACATTTCTCCATAAATAAACTATTTTTAGCAAGAGGTCAACCTGTCAGTCGTTGTGTGCAGGTGTGTATTTCAATCTGGAGTGAATCGATTTTGATTTTACGTGTGAGATTATTTTGGTTATAGAACGGATTGATTAACTTTGCGGTTAGTTATGAGCACATCAGATTTTTTTTCATACTAATTAGCAATTTAATTATTTTGAAGCTATGCCTTAAATGCATCGTTTATTTGAAATTACCTACTGACAAATACTTATTTAGAAGTGATTTCTAAAATAATAACCGAATAATACCGAAATGTAAAAATTAATTGCCATCGTTCACACGACTATAAGAATACCTTAGAGTTGACCGATTCAATTCTAAATTTTATTATTTGCCACTTTAGATATTTGTGATAATATTTCAAGCTTCTTAATAATTTAATTACTATTTAATATTACTATGCGAGTTTATGCGTTTGTACATTTTACTTAATAGAATTTTAAATGATTTTAATTTATTTTTTATGTTAATTTTAATCTTAAAAATTTTAAGAGTTTTTTTTTTTTTAATACAGATCAATTAAGATTAAAAATCTAAAGATAGGTTAATTATTTGACAAAAAAAAAGACATTAAGGTGAAAAAAATAATAATGAATAGAAAATTAAAAATGAAAACAAATTAATTTTTGTAATAACAAAAATAAAATAAATAGAAAAATATTATTAACATAAATAACATTTCTATTACAAGAAGCAATAATAGAGTCATTAAATTAAATAAATTTATGACCCTTTTAAAGAGTCACAGAGAAAGAGGTGAAAAATATGAACAAAAGAGTAGAAAATGAAAAAATTTTGTTCCCTACTCTATTGATTTTTCTCTTTAATTCTTTGCATTGCAGATAAGAAGAGAATGATTGCCTGTTCATATGTAGAATGAAATGGGTGTGTTCGCCTTACTATGAATTCACACCTTGAGTGGGATTTAAGTAAAAGCACACAATATACGAGTGTAGGCCGATAATTAATTTGTTAAGGAAATAAATTATTGTTTTGTTTTAATTTTTTTAATTTTAATTATTGATGTAATTGCAATTTTCTTATAAATTATTGTTATACGATTATTGGTTATAAATTTGTTATATTAATTATTAATTATAATTATGGAAAATTTTAAAGTAATTTACACCAATTTATTAAAAAAGAATATTAAGATTTTATAGATTTTATTGAAAATAGAATAAAATTAATTAAAATGCATTAAGAATATTAATTTTTTGAACTAATAATTAAAGTAGTAACTTTAATAAGAAGTGGGTAGATAGTTGAATTTCTATATTGTTATATGGTTAAATAAGACAAATTTCCAATTCTTATAGGTTTCGATCGTAGAAAAATAATACCTCGGGGTAAATTTGCCATATGAAAGATGAGGAAATAATAAAATTCACATTTTTAGTGAATTACAACAATTTTGGAGCGGAAACAACTTCTATGTCTGCAGTTTGAGTGCAGTTCTATGTCTGCAGTTTTACTACGTCTGAGGCTTCAAGGTTGAAGGCTCTGTATAAAATTTAATAGAACATGTTTTAAATCAAATTCCCAATAATGAGATTTTTACCAAGAGAGCAATTCAATTGTGGGAAATTTTTTTTTTTAATAAATGCCGAAAAATTAATGAATTTTATGCTACTAGCATTATTTTATTCGATATGACATGATCAAAAATTTGATATCTACAAAGCCTCGAGATGCAACTACAATTCTATTAGTATGAATTTGGCATGAATACAATCAACAGAAATAGGAAGGAGAAGGAGTTTTCACTATGAATTTATAGGAGAATTTCAAATTTGATTTTTGTTTTCAAAAAAGAACTTACAATGAAAATTTGTCGCAAAATGTTATGATCCAAAAAAAAATTTCAAAATATCAAATTGGTTTTGTCCTCCTCTATGTACTCCAAAAATAGAAGAAAAATATCAATTTTCATCTGGTTGGGTACGGAATGTGGTTGAGTTTATATTCCTTTTTTTCTTTTTTTTTTAAATAATAAATTTACTTGAATAATTTAAATAATTTAATCTTCTATAAATTTCTAAAACTAATTAGTAAAGTTTCAAACCCTTTTTCCTTGTGGTTTGTGAAATTGGGAGGAAATTTTATTTTTTTTTTGTTACCATTATTCTCTAATTTTCAAATTTTCTGCTTTTCTGCATTTTTATTATTTCGTACTTTTGCTTCTCACATATAAAATTTATGAAAATTTCAAAAAAAGAAAAATTATACTATAAATTTAAAACTTTTAAAAACAAAAATTTTTGGTTTCTTTTCACATAATATTTTTAAGAATATTTCAGAAAAAAAGAGAGAAAAAATAAAAGAAATCCACAAAATTCTAATTTATCTTTATTTGCAAAATAGTTATAACTAATACTACCATATATCTATGTATGTATATTTGTAGAAAAATTAATGTAAATATATTATAGGCAGGAATACGAAAAATAATAATATGGAGAAAAATTGAAATAAAATAAAAATTATTTTATTAAAACTTCAAAAGAATTCAAGGATTTACACTTTTATTAACTATAATTTAATACTAGTATGCGTATATATGTGCATACATATAACATATACTTATTAATAGTAATATTACAGTAGAGTCAGAATTAAATTTACTTTAACGTAATATTGAAGTTTGAATCAATTTTAATCTAGAGTTTTACGTCCATGAAGAGAGTAATTTGAAGAAAATTAGTAATACAATGTTCAAAAATGCGGCTCAAAAAATGTCATCCATTCATTTACAAGCTGTATTCGAGGATCTCCCCGAATCCTATATCATATACTTAAAAATTCAAATATCTTGTCGATTGTGGCTTAGCAAATCTTTTGAATTAGCAAATTATCAACTCTACAAGTGAATAATTTCTACCTCTTTCCCTAATGGTTAGGAGTGTACATTTTCCTTGAAGAAATATCGAAATTTCTTCTGTCTTCTCAGAAAACCCAAAGACATTTTTGTATTTTAGACCCTTAAGTGCTAATGACGGTATCGGATTGAATTCTGACCTAGTTATTTTTTATTACAATAATTATGACTAGTACATTTTTCCATTACTACCATGATTTTTGAGACATTTGCTACAAATTAGTCTGGAAATTCTCGTTTTTACTCGTAGATCATTAGAATTTTTTCTAAAGTTGCCAATTTTTCAAAATAGAATACGCGGAATGTTATGAATTGGAATTGGTTTTTGCATTACATAAATTATATAATTAAATATTTTATACACTCCTTCACATACATGCTCCTATTATAGATCAAATTTCAATTTTATCTTATATTTTTTTATTCCTATTTCAAGCAACATTTAAAGATTTACCACCGCTCACACAACTCGAAAAGTTGCTAAATTTGGAAAATATTTTATTTTATTCTACTTTCTTTTTTGTTTTTTTTTTTATGCTTTCATACATAATTTTCAATAACTTTTGGTGTATATTTTGGTGTTATTGTTTCTCATATACACAAACATACTAGTATATAATACGTATGTACATTACTTATATATTTTGTGAAATTTTTATAACTCACATAATATTGAATAACAGTAAAATAAGTTTTTATTTTCATTATAATATTCACTCTTCCAAAAAGAAAAAAAAATTTATTACATTTACCAATGCATATAAGACTAATGTAATGTTATGTAAGGACTCTATATACAAACACACATAAGTAATGTATAGCTGCATATATGTAAATGTATATGCATATGTTTAATATTATACCGTATGAAATTATTATATAAAATGTGTGCAGATAGGATAAAGTGAATTTGTTTTTTTGAAAAAAGTTGAAAGCCGTGTATAAAAGACCAAAAATATTAAATAAAATGCCTAACGCCTACGTCGTGTATGCCTTCACTATACATATGTATATGTAAGAGTGTTCTTTTTTGTTTTTATTTATTTTTACTTTTTATATACATACTTTATATGTATATTAACGGTATTAAGATTATTTTCTATGTTACTTCTTGTAATTTTTTTTTTTATAAAAAAGCTACGTAGCGGTTACAGTGTACAATACACTCTATATAATGTTTAACGTAATTTTTATAGTGCCTGTATAATAAGTGTAAGCATATGTGTAGTATGTATAGAATATAGAAACATATTATGTATGTAGATATAATTGTAATGTGATTTTTGTATCTTTAAAAGTGTAAAGAACTTTGAAGAACTCTAAATCAATTGATCCAGTCATGAAAATGTAAAAACAAAGCAGTAAGTAAGCGAGTAAGCAAACCTTTTTTGTTTTTTGTTTTTCTTTTCAACTTCTGTTATATACGCTGTTATCATTATTGTCGTCGTTGTCGTCTTCTCCGTTGTCGTCATCACGTATATTCGTACTTTTTACCCGTACTTATTATTAAAATACATTAAGTACGAGGAATTTTAAGGATTTTTGTTATTATAAAATTTCATGTACAGAGAGCATTTTTATTTTTATTTCTCTTGGTTTGTATATTAGCGTGTTAAATTATTTTAACTTTAGGCGTATAGTGTTCGCAAGCAAGCATTTAAGAATATACATAAAATTCTCAGGTAAAATTGGAAATTTTTAAAAATCGGGGGTAAAATGTTATACGTGTAAGAGTTTTTATGAAGAATAAAGAGGCTTGAATAAAGGATTACAAAGTATATGATTGAAATTTTGTTTGAAAATGAAAAAAAAAGGAAATTTTTTCAATTAAAGCTTTTTAAAAGGAATTTGGTATAAATTGTCAAAAATATTTATAAAAGGGTAGTCATTAGTATTTAAGTAACAAAGGGTAGTCTCCACCCACGACGATTTATTTTCCTAATTCATTTACAAATTCCGATTGCCATGTAAAATTTACATTTGTTTAAATAAGAATAAATTTAATTCTCAATTCAGATGTGATCGATTTACAAATTATGCGGCGAAAATGTAAGTTTGTTTAAGCACTATGCTCTATAATACAAATTTCAGCTTAAAAATGCTGATTACTGAATTGTTTATTGATAGAGTATTTCATTAATGGCAAGAACAGTCATTGGACACAGTACATGTTAATGTACAACATTTTTGAAATATTACTGTCATCTTGAATAATTTTGAAAAAAAAGTTCCTTAAATACAATTCAGTTTAAGATGAGTTCCGTATAAATCGTGTACATACCAGTTGGAATGACTTTCAAAACCATATTAATGCAATATGAAACTCAGTGTAAATTAAATAACCAAATTTATACTCGAACTTATTAGAGTTTATTTTAAAACAAAGTTTTTCATGTAAGTAAAATAATTTTGGAATTTACAAATTTGTCATGTAAAATTCTCATTTATTTGTATACAAATTCAATAATAAAAACTATTTACTTTTAGAGGGTACATTAGTATACTAAAATATCAAAACTACGTGTATAATAATTATTACGATCCCTGACTTTGTACAATTAATATAATGCAATTACCACACGTATTCACGTATTACGTCAGAGTACAATATTTAAATTAGCAATGAAACATTTTTCAAAAATGAAATTTAATTCAAGATTTTTCTAAATTTATTCCGATGTCAGTGAAATATTGGATCAATAACTTTTATTCTTAGAATATTATCATTCTTAATCCTTTTTTTTTCTTCCATTCATTTTAACATTTTCATGAAATTGATGAATAAATAAATTAAATAGATAAAGTATAAAATGTTTACTTTAATGACAAATGCATGTTTGCTGCCCTCTTTGTTTTTTTTTTTTTAAATTTAATATTTTTACCATCAATAGATGTCATGGCACACACATCTATAATAAAATATTATGCATTGTCATTTCAATAATAATTTTTCATAAAAAAAAATAAAATTTATGTGATAAAATTCAATTCAAACTAAGAGTGAAGAGATGAAGAGAGAAATAGTGACAATATAACACTCAATTAATAGTTTTATACATGATTCAAGAAGTTGCCATTTTTTATATTTTTCTCTGTTTTGTTTTTTCCTCTTTCTTATTCTTTAATATTGCTATCACTTTTCACTTAAAAATAACTTAAAACTAAGTAGTCTTTATACGTACACATATATACATATATATATATAAACTTGTATTGAGTACTCATGTAGATTAACATATGTCACATATATTCTGTACTACTGCATATATATATGTGTACATATATATAAGTGCATATAAATCAACAATATGGTGAGTAAATATTTATCTCAACCAGGCTACACAAAAAAACAACAAATTACTATTAAAGCATTACTGCTATGCTGTAATTTTATTCTACATATTCTGCTCACTTCCACTACACTACTCAATTCTTCTTATATGCTCCTTCTCGCCGTATTACTTAAATTTTTTATTTTTGTTTTATATTATTTGGCGCTATAAGCTAATATAATAGCATTAAAAAATAAAACACACAAAAAAAAAAAAGAGAAAAAGCTGAAATTAAATAATAAAAGAAAGAAAAAAAAGATGGCGTTTTAATATTTTTTTTTTTCGTTTTTTACTGTCATGGCAGTAGGTGGTATTAATGGAAAAGTTTATTATATTTTTCCTATAAGGAAATTTATTTTATTAAAGGAAAATTTTTTCTTTTTTTGCATATTATGTTTTCTCTTCTGACACTCTCCTGGCGTATGACAGAATTTATAATTGTATAATTATAATATATAAAAAAAATTTTATTTTAATAGAGTGATCGATCGTTCGGAAAAAATTTAAATTAAATTTTCTGATATTCTCTAAAATTGCGTCAATGAATATTATAAATTGACTGTTCGAAATTGAAAAATATAATATAGAAATATCAGTAGCGTACCGGGATCATATCAAGGCATTAAGTATAACATTATATATTAGTCTATAGTTTTGCAAATTAAGTAACTGGAACAGTATTTTATTTAAAGTAATTTTAATATGTTATTAATCTTGCTCAAACAGAACCATGCATTATTAAGGTAGACCAGCACAATGAATTACATTGAAAATTTAATTCTTGTTATACTGTACATAGCTGTTATACTGTAGTTAATGTATGCGAATTACATTTTGAACGGAAAAGAAATGCTTAAAAAATTTAAAAAAATTCGGGGATTCGATAAAAATCTGAATTGGAATGTGCGTTCCTATCTACATTACAGACATTGAAAAGAATTGAATATGAAAATTAGTTGCATGAACTCGTTTTCATGGATAATTTGTTATATTCACCCTTAAAATTCAAATTCATTTCTCTCTACCTGTTATTTTAAATCATATTTCCAGAAATCAATTAATTAATCAAAGTATCGAGAAAATTACGTATTGCAGTATCTTATTACTTAAGTACTATATGAAACATAGGGAGTATGCAGTAAATAAGTATACAGTCTCATATAAAAATATGTAGCTATATTCAAATACAATATTTACATATTTATAAATTGTTATTTACATAAAAAAATGTAAGAAAATTTTACATTATACTTGCATATATGTATACAAGCAAGTAGATATGCGGCTATAAGTTATAAAACATTTTGTGTAATGACTTGAAATTTTTAGTTTCTTTTCCTCTCCTTCAGTTTCGGGTATAGTCGTGAAGATTAGGATCTTACATATTGTTTTTTTTTTTTCATTTTTTGTTATTCTGTTGTTAACACAACATTAAAAAACCAATAAGTCTGAACAACAAGAAATTTTTTTTATTTTAGAAGAAAACCAAAACAGAAAACAAAAAAATGTAAAGCGAATTAAATGATATGCACATTTTATTTTTCCCTACATAAATTTAATTTAAATTCAATATTAATTTTTTTTTTTGTAATATTTAAATTTTTCATTTTCATAATGATTTTGCATAATGCATTTTAATATTTTCATTTAATGTTGGGAAAAAATAAAAATTACCTTTAATACTACTGAGGAAAATTTAACAAAAAAAAAAAAATTGCATACTTTACGGATGATTTCTCAATATTTTAATTAGCTATTGTGGACAATGCTGTTGTT
Organism: Condylostylus longicornis; assembly: GCF_029603195.1. Lineage (NCBI taxonomy): Eukaryota > Metazoa > Arthropoda > Insecta > Diptera > Dolichopodidae > Condylostylus > Condylostylus longicornis. The sequence goes on from NW_026577982.1 coordinate 9,133,273, forward strand.
GTATAAACCAATGAACTCAAAATTGGCAAAAAATAAAATAATTATGAAAAAACAATTATAGCAGTAAGACATTGCCTTCATAGATTATTCAACATTAAGGATATTTCAAGTATATTTGAGATTTTCTATGTTCAGCCTTAAAAATTAGTTAATTATGAATCGATTTTATGAAAATTTATGGGTTTGGCTTTGAAATATTTTTGAAAAATTTCGACTTCAGACTATTCCAATAAAATTTCAATTGATAAGCAGTCAAAATTTTCAAACATACAAAATTTATTTTTAGATCGACTTTAGATTTCTTGGAATTTAAAATCATATCATAACCATTAGGATCTCTAATGTATCAGGAATAATTCAAAATTGTTATTATTGAATATTTAAAAAGGATTAAATTTTTATACATAATATTTTATAATTTATTATTTTAAAAATTTGTAATTTAATGAGTTTATTGATGAGTTTCGCTTTAACACAATAATTATAATGTCAATCAATTATTATTTTGGTTATGGGAATTCTTGAAATTAATCTTTTCATTGCCACGTTAAATTATTGATAGTATAGAAGTAACGATTTATGAATATTATGTTTAAATTGTATACAAGAGAATATTGGGTATTTTAAGTTTAAATACCTTTGAGATCTATAAGATATACATAAAATTTTCGTGCAATATAAATAATGTATAACAATTAAAATATTTATATTGCAGTGTTTGTTATATACGCACTCAAATAATTTATTACAAAAATTTATGAATATAATTTATGAATAAAATTATTGCATATTTATAGGAATATTTGAATTCGGCAACTTGTAATAATAAAATCATTTAAAATAATATGTGATGTGTGTCGAGTCTTTTAAGTGTAATATGTTGTAAATCGAACATTAAATTTAACAAGAACACATTTGAAAAATTTTTTTTATTTGTTTCCATATTTTAATTTGTAGGGGGCTTGTTTTTTTGTATTAGCTTATATTTAGGGTCAAATATTAATGAGAGTGGATCTGTTTTCAAGACTAATTCATTGCAAAAAATTTGAAATGCAAGCGAAGGCATTTGTATTGAGTATTTAAGAACATATTGCTAATTTTCCTCTTATAATTATTTTTGAGTGAAATATGCTTTGTACAACTTAGGATTTTTATCGGGTGATTTATTTTATGATAACGACTCAAAATTTTCCATATTTTCATAAAGTACTGAGATGAATAACAGATGTGTACAGTATTAGAATGCAGAGTACCAAATTTCTATTAAAAATTCAGTTATTACAATTTATAAATGTTATAACAATTCTACAATCATGATCTTCACTTAAATTTTAAAAATTCACCGTGATTTTAGGAATATACTGCAATTTTCATTGTCACTTGTAGTAATTTTTTCGTTAGTATTGGTAATTTGTTGTAAAGCAATAGATTTCTTTAGCAATTGGTTAAACAAGCTCCGATATTTCTCAGTAAGATTCAAGTCTTTTAATGTCATTGAGCACGAAATTTTTGAATTATTTAATAAAATTTTCGTTTTATATTTTTAAAAATAATTAAATATGAATCTGAACTTTAAATTTATATCTTTAATATCGTAGCTGTTATTACGGTATTAAAAATATTAAAGAACTAATATTATTTGACATACAATAAAAATGAGGTTATCAAAATCCTCTGATAATTTTCAATATTACATTTTAAATTTTTATTATTTTGTTAGCCTAATTAATTGCAATTATATTGTTATATCGTATATAACACTAATATACCGTATATCGTATATAATACTAAATAATTGTTAAAATAATATGCAAGTTTTCTTTTTCATTTTCAAAAGAAAAATATTAAAATTTTTTCAAATAAAACTATAATTTTTTTTTGTTATAACCTTCATATTTTGATCATAAAAAATAAACAGAAATGGAAAATTAAAACCTAAATAAAAATAATAAAAATTTCTAAAAAAAATTTTTTTTTTCGTATATTAAAATAAAATTGCTATAAATTGAAAACTTTTAAAGAAAATTAAATTTTTAAATAAATAAATAAATAGTACACGCCTAGGGATATACACAAACTGTTCTAATATTTTAATATACAACATGTATTTAGTACTCATATACACTTAATCATACTTTTATACATGGCATATAAAAGTATGTAAATATAATATATCGGTTATAATAGGGGAATACACGTTAATATAATCGTTCATATATATAGATCTACTCCAGTAAGTATACGATATACAAGTAAAAATATAGTTATACAAAAAAAAGAATAACTTTTTTTTTTAATTAACTTAAAATAACTGTTATATTTACAATATACACAAAATTATGTATAGACTTAATATAATATTAAACGGTTTTAATGTGCATAATGTGTGTATATTTGTATAAGCGGGTATGTGAATTTACATTATAATTTAATTTATATATTATGGATGTGTAAGCAGTGATATGAGAAAATATAAAGGACTAAGAGACACTGATAATTAAAAAGTTAGCCCATTTAATCACCTGTTGTGTTTTCAAACGATTAGCTTATAGTGGCTGAGATAGACAAGTCGATATAATTTTTATTTTTCTCATTACTCACAGCAAATATTGTGAGAGAAATCGAACTAAAAAAAGACTTTTTATACGCTCAATTAGCGGTAACTCAAAAGAAACTTTGAGATCTGTATCAAAATTTTAAAGTTGTGTACGTCAATTACTTTTAATATTAAAAATTTAGCAAAAGTCTTTAGATATAACTGTAACAAATCACATGGTTTACTGTGTAAACATTTTGATATTGTTATTAAACTTCGAAGTCAGAATCAATTCGGTTGTAATTTGAAGTAATACTTCAAATCTTCAGTAAAATAGGGCATGTAAAGTAAAAGTTTCCTTAAAGTTTGAATTGTAGGTATAATTTTAAGGGTATATAATGAAAATTACAAATTAAAGGAGAAGTTACACCACTAAGTAGGATCAAAATTACTAAACGGCCTTGCCTAATTTGCTTATTGAATTAGGCTTTTGTTAGTTCCGTTTTAAATAGTCTTCAACTGTATATACTTGATTATATAAAATTATTTACGTATTAAAAAAAAAAATACACTTAAATTCATATGAGACTTTTGTATAGACAAAAACCACCTTATGTCATTTTTATGTTTAGTTTCCCATGTTCTGATAGTAAAAATGAAAATAAAAAACTCAGTAATTGTTACCCTGTTAATTATATACATATATATCAATATATAATTATACATGTAATATATATAACAGATATATATATAGATATTTTCCTTATTATTTTTTTTTAGGCTAAAAAAACTTTTTTTGTTTCTGTTGTTTTAATTATAGGTTTTATATGACACTTTAATATATAGGTTATGTTACATTAGAAAATTATTTACATTCTATATACATATATACATATATATATATATCAAGGTGTACTTTGTAATATAATGATAGTATATGTACGTAAAATGATATTGTATAATAATATTAAATATTCTAATTTACCCGAGTAACTTTATAGTATATTTGCTCATTGTTATACGTATACGTATAAGTAAAATAATATATAATGTGTACCCAAAGGCGGGGGGTTTGAGAAAATAGAGATATTATACGTGTTATAATGAAAGGATAGTATAAAATTTTATATTTAAAAGTATACCTATATAATACAATAATGAAGAGAGCAGGAGAAAGAGAGGATAAAAGAATGAAAACATGATTGTCTCGCCGGAAGGATATTTAAATTAATTCGCTTTTATAAATATATACGTACACATAGAAGGACAAAAAAATAAAAAAAAAAAAAAACTTAAATGAAAAAATGATAAAAAAAAATACTATCGAAATTTTATTTACTGAGGCAGTAGACTTACCATACGGGATCTATTTTTCCTTTTTAAATTAAGAGCGGCCCTGAAGGTGATGTAACAATTTGGTATTAATGAAAATTCAGTTTGGCTTTATCGATTTCAGGGAACATTATAAAAAAATTGTACTCGAGTTTCCTTTGGTTTGGGGTTTCGAATTCTGCATTAAATTATCAGCAGGGTCTTTATTAAGTAATTGAAGTTGAAATAAATTGCGTTAATCTTAGATTTTCATATTTGAGCGTTCAACTATTAAAAAAATTCAAGTTGAATGAAAATTCCAAGAAAATAGCATATATTTCGGCGCAATTGAGCTTATTTTCAATTAAAAAATCGGAAATTCAAATGAAAGAATCGAAATAGAATTTAAAATTTATTCCTGAACCAAAAAATAAGTTTGTGAACTTTAAAAAATCTTAAGAGTGTCTAATTAAATATTATAAAATGTAATTTGTCTTAAATGAAAATATGATCAAAATCGGCAACACTTTAATCATATGTGTACTGTTCATGGCATTTTATATACGTTCATTACATAAAAATTAACTAAGGAATAGGAAATGAGAAAAATTCTTTGAATTCAATTATAAATGTAGAAAAATGGTAAAAAAAAAATAACGGTATTTTTCAAAGTATAAACTAAACAAAGAGAATAGTTGGGTAAGGAGGAAGTAGGAGACTAAATGATAGAGAAAATAGAAAAAAAAAACAACAACGGTAAATTAGAGAGATCGAAAGAGAAATAAGATACAAGAATAAAAAAAAAAATTTAATTTAGTTTTCTTTTAATAGCGGAAAATGTTAAACAACAATACTTTTCCAAGCTAAAAGAAAATTAAAAAGAAAAAATTAAAAATGAAAAGGAAAGGACTTGTTTAAGGGGATGTGTAAAGAACCGTTTTCTTTGCTATATTATTTTTCTTGTTCTTTTCTTTTTCAAAAACTTGTTTTAAAAATAAAGTTTTCCTTTTTTTTTTTGTTTTGCTTGGAAATTTTCTGTTTAACAATGTTTTTCTTTTATTTAAAAAAATATTTTGTTGAAATCACAAGTTATTTAAGATTTTGCAATAAGTTTTTAGAGTATAATTGTAGAATTGGGAAAAAAATAATATGAAATCAAAGTTCAATTTCCGTTTTAGTGGATTTAAGAGTAATAAAATTCATGGCTTGGAAATGTAAAGAGAAAAGTTAAAGGAGAGAAAATAGGGACTCGAATTTCAAACTAAAACAAACTAGAAAATTTAATATTAGCTTGGACAATTCATAAATTAACGGACAGAGTTATATAAGCTCGTAGATTTCGAGAATGATTTTAGAAACTGAATTTTTCGAAATTTAATTATAAAATCCCTGTTAAATTTCGATCGAAAAATAGCATCATACTTAAGTAATCTGTATAAAGTTTTACTTGTATCAATTTCAGAAATATTTTCAGCTTTTCACGCCTTTCATTCATAGTTATTTACAAGCATAATGAGCTCTAACATAGTAAAATTTAATAAATTTTAAATTTAAATTGTACGATGGTTTCACTCAATTTGTAGTCTAATAGAATTGATGACTAAGAATAGACGACTATATTAATAGTCAAATATTGGAGGCAATAGGTTTTCTGAATAGTGTGGAGCCTTAATTCTAATATTGCGAAAGCTTTTAAGCCCTACTATAAATATAAATAATTTCACATAATTGATCACGGAAATGAAAATTTCATTGAAATATTATACAGTACAAGAGCGCTCTTAGTTTATTTGAACGGAATTAATTTTTCCAATACGAATATCAAAATAAAATTTTAGTTTAAATAGTAATTTTAATGTGATTTAATTAATTATAACGTAAGTGTTGTGTAAGTAAGCGAATTAATAAAGTTATTAGCTGGTAGTGTGCGATGAAGATTGTAGTAACAAAATTTTAAATTTTAAAGTTTTCAGTTCGAAAATTTATTCAAAATTTTCTGATTACTATTAACGTGTAATAAATAAATTTATAATTTTTAATTCTTGTGTAATGTTGTGTGTTTCATGGACTAAGTTGTGATATTTCATTGATTTAAATTAGCTAGTTTTTATTAAAATTTTAAATTGATGTAACAACTATGTTACAGTTAAAAATTTCATTGGTATTGAATAAGAAAAGAGCAATATTTCAAATATTCTCCCTGAAGATGAATCATGATCCGTTTTGTTTCACCTAACTGAACCTGTAGATTCCCTCGACTCCTAAATTCAACCTCCTCCGACTCTCTTTATTTATAACAATTGTATAATTCAATTTGTCAAGGCAAATGTTTTGCATGTCTCTAAGATTTATTTAGTTTATTAACGTTCATGCCTATAAAGAGTCGCGATGCTTAATAAAGAGTACAGACAGAATTCTGAATATTCTAAATTGCAATAATCAGGTTTTGGTCATGCTCTAAAAATATATATATTCAAATAATATTACTAATTACAAATAAAACGTTTAGTTTTTTATTCTTATCATTATTTTTTTTAAGAATAGCTAATGGAAAATGCAGAACAGATGATTATGTTATAAACGAGTCAAAAGAACGAGTTAAGACAGAAAAATTTAGAAATTTTTCTTCTCGAACTACACTCGAACTAGTGTTCTACCGCTTTCTAGGCGAATGCTCTACCGACAAAGGTACAGAGGTATGAAGAAACTACCGAATCTCACATTTTCCTCATTTTTTATAATAAAAATTTTATTTTAAAAAATTTCCAGTCTTTGTTATGTAGCCATCTTATTAAAAATCATAAGAAAACGAAATTTTTATTTTCTAATGTCCTTTTTTTGTCTTTTTTAATAATATAGTAATCAAATTTGATAATTTGACGATTGAGTAAATAAATAAAAAATTGTTATTCTTAATAAATACATGTAGTGTGTGTCATAAACTTCAATAAATATAAAATATTATTTATTATCCTTACAATATGTAGGAAAAATACACAACACAAAAAAAAAATAAAATATCAGGGACGAAATTTTCATTGACACATCAATTTTTAAATTAACTGTCAACACCTTTTTCTTTATATATTATATAAGAATATATATAATACCAAGTACATAGACATTGTATATAACATATCTAAATATATGTAAGGGTATGGTTAAGAAAACTAAGTGAAGAAATTACTATAATTATCACGGAACATTAAAATTTAATGGCATCAAATCAATAGTAAAAACACAAACATTAAAAAAAAAATAAAAATTCAAGCAACTTGTAAAATTGTAACAATTTAATTTAATTGGAATAGGTACTCGTATAAGATTTATTTTTCCCTTTTACATATAAACTCACAATACCCTTAATACCTTTAGTGTATTGTGTAAATATGAGGGCATTAGAATACTATTTTAACACGTTTATAAATAAAAAATTTTTTTATTATAAGTGAGAAAATTTAAGCGTTCGCTCAATATTTTTAATTGTTATTAAATTTATGTGAGTTGTTTTGGAAAAAAAGAAAGGAAACTTGTATGAGCAAGGAGTAAAGAGGCTCATCGAAATATTATATAGGAAGGAGAATGAAATGATTTTATAATTTCGTTATTATGTAAAATGTCCTTCATCAATTTTCTTTGTATTCTACACGCGTATACACTATAGATAATATCGAGGTATAGGTGCATGTGGAACCTACTACGTATTGTAGCCGTTATGTATTTTTAATATAGTTGCTATAGTTTTAATCATTATAATGTATTTTAATTAAAATAATAATTAAATTATGTACAAGTTAATCAATAAAAGTAAAATATTAAAGGAAAGATTTAAAAAATAAAATTAAGTAAAATTTAAAATAAACAGGTGTGAATTCGAAATAATAGTTTTTACAAAATGTTCTTAAGAATATTGTTGCTGGTATATGATAAAGGACGCTTTTGATTGATGTAGATTAAGAAACAAAATATGCTAATGGATTAATTGACAAAATTATTATCTAAATTTGATTCATTTGCAATTTCATTAAGAAATTCATTTGCAATATTCTTAAATCTAGCTAATTCAGTGCAATTTTTAATCTCACCTAGTAATTCCTTATAGTGTTCGTAAATAAATTATATTATAATTATGACAGGATGGTACATTAAACCTAATTTTTTTCTTTGAAGATGTGATTCCTATACTATCAGCTATTCTTGTCTTGTAAGAGTGATATTTTTTATTCAGCTATGGCATTATTATTAGTATTTTATTATTCAGGATCATATGAATTTATGCAGAAATTTCGAGTTTGATGTAGTTGTTGAGTGGAAGAATATTGTTATTTTTATGAATTTCATTGGTCAGGAGATTTGCAATGATAATCAAGTAAATTTCATCTATAATATTCGTGATACGTTTAAATTTTTATTAAATGTATTTTCCCGTGTGTATATGGCGTATATAACGCGGATATAAAATAACAATCGGTTAATTTTTTCTGAAACTTCTTCATTTGTTATTTTAAAAATTCGTACAATCGTTCTTGGCTTTCTTGATTTGCACAATTCTAGGAGAACACAAGATAATAGAGTGTACTTGGAAAAAATATTTTTAAGAATACTACAAAAATTTGTGGTTCTATATCTAATACAAAATTACTACTAATATTCTAAGATTACTATTAATTGAGGTTCAATATGTAATGGATTTCCAGAAATACATTGCTATAATTGCATAATTATTTTCAGAGTAGTAAATGAGGAAAACATACTAGACTACACAATTGAAACCATTTCAAAAACATTATTCCTAAGAAACCAATTACCAATTATAATATTATCGTAATAAAGCAAAATTAGTGTTACCGTAAAATTTTTCTCAGTGTATTTTTTTTGTTTTTTAAAGAAAATGTCGGATTTTGTGTGTTCATTAGGCGAACAAACCAGTCAGAAGTGTTATTAGTAGTAAAATTCTTACAGTAACTTCTCTTCGTTTGTATTGAATTGTTGATAAAGTAATTTGATTCATTGCCAAGGGAGGGCAGAATAGCATATTGTGGCAACATTTACATTATTAATATTATTAAAGTTTTTAAGGCTCGTTTACATAAACAATGTATTAAAAATTAATTATTACAATTCCATGAAAAAAAATTTCCTTTAAATAAAATAATTTTAAAATTTTTCATAAAATCCTTGCAATGCATTGAATTTTCTTATAATATTACTAGATTCATCATTTATACTTTAAAAATTTTCAATTAACATTAAACCTTATATTATGCACATGTACGAATATTTTTAGCTTCTAATATCCAATGTGTATGCAAGAATGATAAAACAGAACTAGCTACTTATTTTATTTCGAATTCGCAATCATTTATTTTTTCTTCTTTTCAAGTACATACACATTATAATTATATAAAGAATTGATTTAAGCTAATAATAATTGTTTTTTATTTTATTTTCTATATCGGTTTCATATATGCATATGTAACTATATGAGAAAAGCTTGTATTCGACCTTAATACCATATAAATAAGTGAAATTCCAGTTAAGTTATCCTTTAATTCTATGTCCTTACTCCTTTCTTATTTCTCATCATCAAAACATTAAATATTTCATTTAAATGTCAGATATTTCGAAATAAATACAAGAAAAAAAACAAAAAGAACAGAAAAGAATAAAAATGTGTAGTCCTTGATTTTTTCAACTCTTTTGAACTACTCATACACAATATGCATAGGAAATCTATAGCTCTAGCTATATGTATTACTTATTATTATTATTTATTTATTTATATGCATACTTATAGGGGCTATATACTCGCATTCAATTGTATTTTTAATGTATGTATGTATGTAGCTATATAAAATAGATGTGGAATTTTTTTTTTTCGTATTTGTATAAAATGTTAAGAACGATGACATTTTTACGACTAATGTATATTAATATAATATGAACATATGTGTATATTTACATAATATTAATAGGTATACATATGTGTAATATATAATATATTGTGAAAGTTAAAGTGAGGGCTTTAAATATAATATTATGAGTGTATGTACAAAACTATATACACAAACAAATAAATAAATGCTTGGAGATCCTTTGTTCTTCTTCTGTTTTCTTTTTTTTTTGTTTTTTTTGCTGATTTTCAATGGTATTTTTTTTTTTTGTTACTTGTTTGTGGTCACGTTATCGCGTGCCGTCATTTCAACGCTTTTTCTACCCAATATGCTTATGAGGGAAAATTAAAGCTGACATGTTGAATGTAAAAGGTTCATTTTGTAATTTTTTTTTTTTGTGTAATTTTTCATTTTATATTTAATTTTATATTTTATAAATTCGTATATATTTTAAAGGAAAATTAAAAAAACAGAAAGAAAAAGAAAAATAAGCGTTGCGATATTTTTCCGCTTTAATAATGAGCACCTTAAACTGCGGATTTAATTTAAAAAATTAGATTTTTTTACAAAACATACACACAGAAAAAAACAAAATTGGAATTTTACAAAACAAAAAAATAAAGGATAAAATTGTGGCAGAGACGAAAGTCTTTTGTTCAGATTTTTTTTTTTGTTTTTCTGTTTGTTTTCTGTTTTTCTTATTTTTTTTTTTAAGTGGCTTAATGTTTTAAGTCTTTGTAAATTTGAAGCAATTTATATTTTGTAATAATAATTAGCTTTAAAATATAAAATAAAGAAAATGAATACAAAATGAATTGTTATATTTGTATAAGAGTTTTTGCTTTAAGACTTTCAAAATAATTAATTGAATTTTTTGTATTTGATTTAATTTTAACTAGTAAAATATTATGGTATTACGCACCGTCTCAAATATAGGTACCCGAACTGAAATAGAAAATTGAATTTTTGCTGATACTTGAATTCAATTTGCCACAACCGATATCATTAGAAATAAAATGAAGTTCTCTTAATAGAAATAGCAGCTTACGATTGATTTTAAATAATGCCATATGACCCTGACAGAGAATTAAAACTAAAGAGTTTCCACCGAAATTCTAGTCATAAAATAATTTTGTTATGGCCTGTTAAATACCGGCCAGGAATACCGACTTATACTGGCTTAAAAATTTCTAATTTTTAGTAAATGAACACTATGTAATCTTTCATTTAAGTATAGATGTGCTCATGGAACTAGACTATTAAAATATGTTCAAGATTGTTAAAATATTAAAAATCAAATTTCAATTAAAATTTAATAAAATTTTCAAATATTATTCAATATTTAAATAAGCATTTAATTAACAAATTTTTCAAATTATTCATTATAACAAAAAAAAATCAAAATCTTGGCAACCGCCCCTGGTATTTTAGTCTTTTTATCAAGCCAATTAAATTTTTCATTATGCAAGAATTGAAAATTTTGAATTTCACTGCATTATTTTCCAAAAACCATAAAAAAAAAAAACAAAATATAATAAAATGTGTGTTAGACCATAATTTCATGTTCTTTTGTGATCCTTTTGACGCTGTAACATTACAAGCGAATTTTAAATAAAAAAAAAATTTTGTATAAAATTTTAAATTTATTTTTAAAACGAAAACTGAATTATACAATGAATAGTAAGCATAGTGAGAACAAAAATGTTAACAACAACAACAATAACAAGTATTTTAATTCATGTGCTCCAAACCGTATAACAAGAAAGTTGGGAAATGATCAACAACCATTTCAAAAGAAAATGAATAGGAACAATCTTTTTCATTAATATTTTTTTCCTTTTATTATTATTAATTTTTTTATAAAACTAAAATTTAATCAGATTACAACAAATTAAAAACAATTAACAATTTTGTGTATAACAGTTTTAAATGATAAGAAAATGTGTATTCTTGTATAACAAAATAGTATAACGTTTTCATAAAACTACCCAATATAATATATAGAGTGTTATTAAACAGGGTGTATAACATTATCGTAAAAATAATTATGCCAATCTTTAATAGGTCTAGTGTTTTAAATAAAGAAAAAAAAAATAAATTAAGAGTAATTTAAATGATTTTTTTTTTTTCTAAAATGAATGTATTTGCGTTGTTAAATGAATGGAGAAGAAAATAAGAGAATTTTAAAAGGATAATGTGTTTAATATCAAGTAATACATAAATTTTATATGTTAAAAAACACTTTAAAGAAATGTAGAACGAAGAAAAAATTACGTATAACACTTGAGCTCGAAAATTTTTTTTTAATTGTAAAAGTGACTTGATTTTAAAGAACAATATATTTTTTCATAGATTTACCAAGAATTTTTTATACTATGAAAACCTCTCATTGATTTGAGATTTTTCAATTGTGCCAAGTATTATTAATTCGGAAGAAATGCTCTGAACTAAATCTAATATAAATGTAGGAGTAATAATTTTCCATAAAATATGAGTATACTGTAAATTACTGCAATTTTAAATATTAAAGCCTTACTTATATGTACCGGGTTAAATTTCTGAAATATTTGCTATTTACTCTCATATTTACTCTTAAAATTACTCTCATATTTACTCTCGATATCGTAAATAATAAAGCTAAAGAGGTAAAATTACCCTGTTTTACCTTCTAATAAAATAAAAGCATGTTGGCCTTTGTATGTACAAAATTATAACATTAATAATGCGTAATTACTCTCCAATATAAAATACTTATATTCTGCTCTTTCTTAGTTTTCACTATTTTGGAAATAGAAAGGAGTAAGCGGATAAACAGGAAGGGAAGAAAAGAATAAAGACTGGCAACAACACTACAATTGAATGATTAGTACAATTGGTGAGTCTTAATTATTTCCCATAAAAGGGAATATTCCCGCTTTTTGTTAATTCAAAGTGAAATAAATGAATTTAATATTAATAAATTTGAAATAATTTAATAAATATTTTAGGTTTAATTACCCAATTTCCAACCTAAGCACTTTAATTGAATTTTTTTTTCATAATTTCAATTGAAAATTTTTATAAATTTCAACCATAAAAATTCTAATATTAAAAAAATTATTTTAATTCCTTTAATATTATTTAAACAAAAATTTTTTTTTTTTTCATATTTTTAAATTTTATAAATTTCGATTATTAAATAATTTATTTATGCACTTGGAATGTGAAAATTTTTATTTAGCACTTTTCCAAAAAAATTTTTGAAAAACAGTTCTTATAAGTTTCATTCTGTCTGTCCGTTCGACCGTTCGCCCTTCCGCCCGTCCGTCTGTCCATCCTGCAATCCTAATGCAATAAATATATGCAATCCTAGAAATAGTTTTGTATATGAATGAAAATAATTTGAAGAGTGTGTTAGGTATACATAGAGTCTTCTTCAAAGCAGTATTTTCATTTCTTGAAGGGAAAAGTGCTACAATACAAACCATTGGTTTGACCCAAAATAATTTTTAAAATATTTTATGAAAATGACGGTGGTAGTAAGCATTCCATTACAGGCACACACACAAATATTAAAATATATTTTTATAAAAATACAAAGGATAAAGAATTTTTGAGTGCATTTTTATGATTGAATGTTAAATTGTATGAATGAGTAATTTGAGAGAAAAAAAAAATATTATATTTAATTTATTACAAGTACTCATACATATACAAAATCCTTTTTTTTTTTTTTGAAATTCAATAACAAACACAATCAAATTTAATATTATTGTTATACATGGTTATAAAAACTAATTTTATATTGTTATAATTTTTTTTTTTTGCGCTTTTTAAAAAAAAAAACGTAAATTTCAATGGATGAATTTTGATTGATTCTATATTTAAGCTTTGATTGCGTGGTTTAAAGTTTTTTGGTGCTGCATATTTAAAAGAGAAGAAAAAAATAACACACAACAGAAAAAAAAAAATTTTTAAAATGCACTTATGAAAAGTTCAGGTTACGTTCTTTTTGCAATTTATCGTATTATCCAAGGTAATCGAAGTAATTGTGAAAATATAAAAGAGGAAAAAATTTTGTATATAAGTGGAAAATATGAAAGTTCGTGAGTTTTGTTTGTGTGATTTTTTTTTTTTTTTTATTAAAAATATTGTGTAGAAATTATTGTAGTTCTTTCTTAAAGGCCATTTGATTATATACGATTAGTTAGTTAAAATTCTAAATAATATTATGGAAAAATTGTAAAAAAGGATAAAGTTTTGAATTGAAAAAAAATTTTTAACCTTATTTAAAGGTTAAAAATGGAATTCATATAATATATTAGCAAAATTATATGTTTTATTTTTTTTTTTGATTTATTTCATTGATAAATAATTTTTAAAATATAATATGTAAGTAGAATTCATTTTGTATGTAAATTAGACTAAAAAATTGGTAAAAATTCATGTTAACATTAAATTGTTCAAAGTTTTTCTAATAATCTTCCTTTCTTTTCTTGTAAATTATGCAATTTATTGAGTTATAACATATTTTATTTGGCACCAATAGAAGTAGGTTAAATTTTCATGCAATAACGATATTAAAAATTTCCTGTGGTTTGTGTCTTAAACTAGAGGCAACTTATAAATAAAATTAATTAAAAAAAGATCCTAATGCTGCATTAATTGAAAATGAGACCAAATTCTCTTGCTAAACTTCAATTTTCAATTGAATGTAAAATAATAAGATGTAAATTTTGGTTGTAGAGTAATCCGGACTAAGGCAGACGAAATATTTTATCGAAATTAATATTGTCGAAATTAATACAATTGTAATAATTCAAAATAACACATAATATTCAATTAGAAATTTAAGTTTTAATTAAAAAATTTCGTATACATAAAAAGAACACTAGTTGGCACCAATTCAAAATTTGTCTTCCAAAATCCATAAATATTATCGAATATCACCTTAATTAGATCAGAACAAAGTAACACAAATTATCTTCACATCTAATTTCATTTTTACCATGTTTTAAGTAGGAAAGTATTATTCCATAGGTGCAATTTTATAAATACATAAATTTTTAATATGAGTGCATGCATTTTATGTAAAATTCACAAAAAATGCCAACACCTGACTAAATTATAAAATTTATTTAATAAAATATGTTAATCAAATTTGATAGGAAACAAAAATGTTTATAAGAAATTTTTTAAAAAAATTGCATACCTTTAGGATACTGTCCAAATAATACACACTTCACATATGGTGAAAATTGAATATTATTTTATGTGAAATATTTTTCTTTTTTCGAATTTTGCTTTATAAAATTTAAATGAAATTTTGTTATATTGAAAAAGACATGAAATTTGAATAAGATTTGGCATTTGTTTTTGACATAATCTGAGAAAATTTGTATTCTAAGTATTAAAATGCCTACAGTCATTATACAAATAATGTCAAATTGAGAAATTTAATAAAAACAAATCTATTTCAAATTTTTTTGTAAATATTTGTGAAATTTTCAATTTTATGTATTTAATCAAGTACAATTTAGGTCAATTGCAACAAAATCAATATGAATGTTATACAGATGTCAAATAATAAAAATTATGTAACATTTTATTTAAAATAATTTTCAATTTCAAGAAAATTTTGCTGATTTTATATTTTAAAATAATTTTTTTTTAATTTTTAAAATTTTTATTTAAAGAAGTGAGCTAATGCAGTTAATATGCAGTTTTAAAATTGTTCCTGGCAGTTTCCCATAATCAAATTATTTAAATGAGTTGAAGTGATTTTAAAGTTGACTACCTGACTTGAAAAATCCCGGTTCCAAGCAAAATCCGCGAAGATATCCCTGAGGTAGTTGAACGTGATCTCTTCTACATTGAGAAAGCCCTGCCCAAACGTCCTGATAGCCAGACAAAACAAAAACATAGTTCGTATTTGAATTCTGTTTGATGTACAACATTTTTGTTTTATTTTCTGTCGTGTTAATAAATCAATATTGAAAGTTTTCCGATACGTGATTATAGGTGACATAAAATTAGCCATTAGCCATTACGGACGCAATCCGTTCTGGAAATCTTAATAGCTAAAAATCGAATGGTATGGTGTTTTTGAATCATTTGTAATTTCTCATTTTAAATTGGATGGAATGCGAAAATTTTTCGACTTACTTTAATGCTGGTCGACTTGACTTGACTTACACAATCGGCAATAACAGAAGTTTGGAATTATTTGTAATCCGTATACGGTCTTGGTGGAAAAGAACCTATTCTATAATATTTATTATGATTTTTAGCAGTTCCATGTGCTTAATATTATATTCTAGGGAATATATACCAGCTAACGAAAAATTTTATGTTTACGTTTTAATTTCTAAATTTTTTGTTTCAAATTTTACTTATTACTGAAATTAATTTTAGTTTCTTTATTATTTATTTAATTACTGTCATTATAATTTTAGTTAGAAATTTTAAAAATTTTGATTTTAGCTTTACCTTAAGTAATTTTTTATAACCACGTTTTAACATTTACCTTACACGACAAAACTTTTGCAATAGCATGTGTGCGTTATAAAAAGTTTTCGGAATTTTTAATTTCTTTACGTTAAAAAATTTCCGAAAGTTTCAATTATTTAAGGAAAAAATTAAAATATTTTTTTCATTGCTTTGCTTTTCCTTGTTCTATGGAAAAGAAAATTTATTAAAAAAATTTTGTAACAACAAAAACAAAAATTTTAAAATTTCAATTTTTCATAAAATTTTTGAATAAATTTTCGTATTTTTTAATTAATAAAAAAAAAAGGAATTTATACAACAAAATTTTTGTTCTGTTTTTCTTCTTGTTTTTTTAATGAAATTCAACGTCTAGCCTTAAATCATAATTAAAATTAATATTTTTTTTTTAATAATATTATTCATTGCGTGTTTAAAGTAATTAGGATTAAAAAGTTATGACCAAAGTAGCCAGAAGAAATGTGACGAATTTATATTATGAAAAAAAAATTATAATAATAAAAGTATAACAGTTAAAAAAATTAGTAAGAAAAGAAAAAACGTGTATTTGGAGAAAATGAATTTGCAGAAAGGAGGAGGGGGAGGAGTTGAAGGTAATTTTTCACTTTTTGTTTTAATACTTTTAGTTTTTAACAGTTTTCTTTTATAATGTGAACAAAAAAAACTCAAACTTACGAATTTATAGCTCTCATATAATATTCAAAAGTAATTTATAATACACCTTGTCTGTCTCACCTGAAAACAAAAGAAAAGAAAAAGAATATAAAAATTTTTTGTTTTTCCAAATAAAAAAATTTTTTTTTTTATTTTTTGTAAATGTTGTAAAGGGGGGGGGGGGGGTTTCTATTGAAATTTTTTTAGTCGACAAATCAAAAACAAAAGTTTTTGTTTTCCTCAGAATTATTGCATACTTATATAAAAATTATTTTTTTTTTTTTAAAGTAAAAGTTTTGCTAGTAAATTTTAAAAATGAGGAAGAAAAAAATTATTGATGAAGGTAATTTTGGAAAAAAAATTTTTAATATAATTTTTATATAAAAGTTAAGTTAAACGGAAGTTTTTGTGATGAAAAATGGTTCTCTTATTCTTTTTTCTCTTAAAATTTTTCGTTTATTCAAAATTTTGTTGGGTAAATGCGCAAATTTCGGATTTTGGTTTGTGTCCCAACTATTTTTTTTCTTCAAATGTGAATAAATTGATTGGTTTGTGTCAATACTAAAATTTTAATATTTAAATTTGTTAAATAAATTTGATTGGTTTGTGTTCATGCTAAATATTAAAAAAAAAATTTAAATTAAAAATTTTCTATTGTAAATTCGGATATGCGAGCAACAAAAAGTCGAATTTTTGATTTTACACGAAAGTTTTTTGGATAGCTTTGAAGAAATTTAGTACAGTAGAACAATTTTCTAATGGGTACTGCATAACTATTTTTAAAAATTTTCAACTGAAGGCACTTAAAGTTAATAGAAATTTGTCATAACGTGATAAAATTCGAAATCTAAAGAGGCTGCAGTATGTAAATTTTTCATTTAAAATAGCAAAATTAAAAAAAATATTCACAAAATTTTAAATAACAATTTTGTGGACCACTCATGGTAAAGTCATGTTTTACGTTTTGGTTTTTTCATTTTATAAATTTAAAGTCTTAATTTATGCGATTGCGTGAAATTCATTTAAGATAATCATATTATAATTTTCAATTTAATATTTTTGTTCTATATTAAATCATCAAAATTCTTTACTGTAAATTTTATTGCAATATGAGTTCTACATTATGTTGTGCTGTCAGGCTTAGAAGAAGTCTATAGGGAATGATTGATCGTGACTAAAACTATTAATATTAATATTATTTTTGTAAATGCACAACTATAATGGCATTTGTGTTTTTCTGTTTTTTTTTTTAATTTTGTTGAACTCTATAGGCTAAAAATAACAATAATTTTTCTTTTTATTTTTATTAAAATTACTTTAAAATTCAAAAAGGATAATGTTAAATTTTTTACATTTACATTTTTAAAGTCATTATTAATGAAACAAAATTTTTATTTTGGTATGTTTGGAATTAGCGCATTAGGCATCACGGTTTTGTATTAATAAAACCATGTTAATATGAAAATTTAAAAAAAAATTATAAATAAAATGTTAGAGTAATGGCAGCGCTTTCTGGGGCAAAATTTAACTTCGTAAATATTTAATTTATTCTAATTTAATTCAATTAAGGTGCTATTTAAAATTCATACAAGAATATTACAAAAAAATTATATACTCAATTATTAACACTTGATAATCGGCATATAGTCGGCATTTTACGGTAGGATTTTAGTAGTAAAAGCAGAATTTATTTAGCGATTTTAAGCAGAGTTCCAAACCCAAAAAAAATTAATTGAGTATTTGAGTTAAAATATGAGTTCTACAAGTTTTTGATGAATTACATTTTACAAATAAATTGAATTTCTTTAAGTTTTATAAAATTCACTGTATTTACCTAGATTATGTATGCCGTGCGATGTACATATGTATGTATTAGAATATTTATTGGAAATTGTCAGCAAAACCTCAAATAATTTAAAACGCCTGAATTTAAAGCATAATGAACCAATTAAAGTGGTTTAGGTGAAAAAATTTTTCTTAATTTGCAATGCTTAATTAATTTGATAAAAGTTCCTTTTGTTTTACGATTGTTTGATTTATTGAAGCCATTGCAATTTGGGAAGCAATTATAACCCTTAATATTTTTTGAATATGTGAAAAAATATAATCAAAATTTACGAAAAAAAAACCAATTTGATTCAAATTAATTAATTGAATTTTTTTTTTAATTCTAAATAATTTAATTTGTGTGTTTGTAACAAATTAGCAAAGGAAGGATAATTGTTTTTTGGACAAATTTTTCACGCAATTTAATTATTTTTTTTTTTGTTTAGCCAAAATTTTGTGGTTAATTTAATATAATTAATATTAATATTTTTTTGAAAAAAATAATATTCGATATTGTAGAAAAAATGAATTAAATAAATAATTAAAAAAAAAAAAAATTTATTTTAATAAAATATGAGATTTTCTTTTGTTAATTTAATATTTTAGGAATTTTTTTACAAAGTTGGAAAAAAATGATTTTATTAATATTCCTCTGTTCATCCGTCCGTTCATTTATTTCCTCATTTATTTCCTCATAAGAATATACCCTTAAAGATCCAAATCTGAAATTATATGAACAGATGTATCTCGCTCTATCACTGAACCTCCTATTCTTAAAGCCGTTACTCCTCGCCGTACTAAAAATGCAATTTTTTGGCATTTTATTATGTGTTGGAAGTTGGATACAAAACGAAGTATAAATATGCCAAAAATTGAAAGTTCTTTTTAATTATTCTTCCCCTAAGAATACGATTTCCTCCATTCATAGCAAAACAGTTTATAAGATAGACATAACTATATTGCAATTATACAATAGCATTTTAAATTATCGATTGTCTTAAATTTTTAAGTTTTTTTTTATTTGCCAAATTTTTAATATTGTTTTGCTGTAAAACCCATAATTCATACGGATCTAAAATTTTGGTAAATTTTAAAGGCTTTAATAAATATGCAATTAATTACTATAGAAGACAATATTTTCGCAGCTTCCTCTCTTTGCAAATTATCGCCCATCAAATTTAGAAAAATTACAACTTTTGAAAGCTCATTTCTTTCAATTTATAAGGTTCATCAAATTTTCCCGGGAACAAATAAGAACTTTTATGAGGAATTATAATTTAATACTGAGAGATAAAATTGACCATTTGATTCCTTTCATATTTTACATTTTCTTTCGGTTTTACTTTCAGCCTAAGCGTATGCAATATTATTGTTACATGTGTTCATATTCAGAAAGCGATGTAAGGAGAAATTTTTATTCTCTTCCCGGAAATGTGCTTCTTTACAAACATTTTATTTGACTCGCATATTTTTTATTTTAATAAATTCGAAAAAAATGTTGGATATTAAAATTATTTTTTTTTTTATTTTTGTATTTATTTATTAATTTTAATACGGTGGATTTTGTTTACATTGCAATTAAATTGGTTTATCTAAAAATATTTATGCTTCCATTCAAATTTGTTTACTAAAAAAAAAATTTTTTTTTTATTATTTATGATTTAATCAAATTGTTATAGGGTCCTGCTTTTTTTTTTTTGGTTTCTGAAAATTAAAACCAATAATTTTTTTTTATGTTTATTTTCTGCATTAAATAAATTTAATGAACATTTTTTTCCTGTTTTGTATTTTTTAGTTTTTCCAATACAAAAAAAAAATCTAATTATTAAATTTACAATGAAAAATGCTGTTATTTTCCACATTCAATTTTCATAATTTTAAATTTAAATTTTTGTAATTAAATTGTAATTAAATTAGTATTAAAGTTAAATAAATAATTAGAATTTTGGTTTTTTGGGTGTGATATAAAGAGGCTGTAAAAGTGTTTAATATTGAGGAATGGAAGGCAATAAATTGGCTGTTATTTATTGGTTGTGGTTTGAGTATTACCAAAGGTATTGGAGATTGCATTTATTATTTAATTAAATCGAATTTAACATGTTTCTCGGATATTCTCTGTGCTGAACGAGAATATGAAAGTGGCCATCATGAGCCTAAAAAACTACAGGCTCCACTTTCATCATGAGTTTTCGGCATTGAGCATTAATGTGATCAGATTTCTAAATTACTTTGAGCACAAATCAAAGTACTCGTACAGTTATGAGCCGAAACAAGTAGCTTAAATCCATTAATTAATTATTTTCTGTAATAATTTATTCTTTGAATTTACTCGTAATTCATAAATCTTTGGAAATATTTTAATCTTAAAATTTTTCTTCAAAAACAACAATCAAGGATATTTTTTTAATAAATATGCAGGAATCAATAAATTAATTTGTTTTTTATTTCCCGAAAAAAAAAAATTCAAATTAAAATCTTTCTTCTTATTTTTGATTACACTTTTCTACACACTTATAGACTAAAATTAAATATTAAAGAGAAGAATAAAAAAATTTTTCACCTTGAAAATTTTCGATTTATCTAAAATTAAAAGAAAGCCAAAAAAAAAAAAATTTCAACACCTTCAAAATTTTCTCTTTTTCTTCTTATTTGGTGTACTCAATATTCTTAATATACGTAAAAGCAAAAACAAAAAATAATTGAAAATTTTTCATGAAAACCAACTTTAAGAAAAATCGAAATTTTCTTCTGCCAAAAAAATTCATCAACAATATTTTATTTTGAATACAAATACCTACCTCTATCTTCTTTCAATACCTAGGTTACTACAGTGATCAAACCTCAAAATAAATCCTTATTGTGTACATAAAAATTTCTCCACGGGTAAACAATGTCTGTACACTTTATATAATCTTATGCAAAATGTATGTAAATGAAAAATTAGGAGAATTTCTCTCTCTCAAAAAAAAAAAAAATTATTACAATAAATCTTTCAATCATTCTCCTCGAATTCTCTGCTATCAAAATCATTTGATATAACATAAATTTTATTAAAAGTTCGAAATAAAAAAAAAAACACAAAAAAGAAAATATTAAATGAAGAAAATTTACAGTTGAAAGTTTTAACTTTGAGGTCTATTGGTTGAAGGCTTGTAGTTTTCATTCTCTCTCGAGAATATTGATATTGTCTTAAGGTGAAAGTCACGGTTAAATATTTAGTAGAGGGTGCGGTATTGTATTCATATGTAAAATTTTCCATAGTTTTTTTTTGATGATTTAAAGAGTTATGTGGTTCTTTCGTAACACAATAAAAATGAGTCTACTCCCAAATGTCCCAAAATTCTAATATTCAATTTGATTTGTGATTAAATTTTCAGAGATGCTCGAAATAATGTTTTCTCAAAAAGGATATTTTGTCCTGGGCCTTACAAACCGATTTAGAAATCTATTATACCATTCTGTTCGCAGTTATATATAAAAACAAAAACCAACAAATAAAATATAAATCTTCTTTAAAATTCAATAAAATGAGGAGAATGTATTCTTTTTACTTTGTTTTTTTTGGTTTTCTTATAAAAAGAGTTAAGAAATCGTTAAAAGAAAATATTAAAAGAAGGATTTTTTGTGGAAAAACTTATAACATTATCAATACACACACACATACATACATTTTATAGAAAATTTGAAATTTTCAATTCCTTGAAATTTCTGTTATTTTGAGAAGTTCGTTTTAATATTGTTTAGATTTACGATGAAGTCGATACAATTTAAAAGATTTGGTTAATTTCGAAAATATTGTAAAAAGAAGCATTTTGTATGTTTATAGTAGCTATTTGTTTTTTGTTCGGAACTTGATTATTATTGAATTTTTTTCTACATATTTTTCTTTTTTTATAAGGTTGCCGACATTAAATTTTTTTTATCTGAAAATTGATAGGTTTTTAAAATATTTGTAATGTTTTCTTGAATCCCCTAAAAGTATGCAATAGTTAGTTTTTTGGTTAAAATTTGTATTAGTTAGAATTTTAAACCAAGCAAGTAATTTAAAATCCGAGAAAATATTACTAGTGGCCGAAATTATAGTTAGATAGGGGAGGAAGGTCCATTTCCATCTCTCCAGCTTCAGTTTCAGGAGTTTTCTCGCCCTTGTACCCTTTGTCTTCCGACCGTTGTCCTTACAAAAGTCTGCCCTGCCCGCCTTACCAAAATAAATTTCGTCTTCTTCTAGTTTCCTCATTTATAATGTTCTTCAACTCCCCTGAGGTCGACCAGTCCATTCCTTTTCTGAGCACTGACCAGTCCATTCCTTTTGATATTACAGTGACTCGGAATCCAATGGCCGAAATTATAAAAAAATCATTAACTTTAAAATTTCATTTGAAAATTAAAAAAACACCCGAAGGGTTTTGTAGAATCCAGAATAAGTTTAAGAATGTGAAAAAAAAAAATTAAAATTACCCGCGTTATGCTTATTTAGCAACCTTTATAGAATTAACCAAGTACAGTTGATTAGATTAAATAATAAATCAATGTTTGCTAGCAAATTTTATTAAATTCGAATTTAGTTGGTAACCTTTAATCACAAATATTGTTTTTGTGTACATTACATAAGATTTAAGAGCACTTCTTGGAAAAATATCGCAATTTATTTTTTTGCTTTCTTTTTTATTTTGTTATTTCTTTTTAAATTGATATTTCAAATTTTTCTTAAAAATTTTTCTCTTGTTTTTTTTTTTTCTACATGAGTTGAAAAGATGATAATGCGAATTCGGAGAAAGAAATATTTCAACAAAATTGTAGTAAAAATTTGAAAGATTTAGTAAGAAAATTGTGGAAAAATTGAATATATTTGAGATAAAAAATTATTAAATTTTGTTCTCACTTAGCACTCTTAAACTTAATTTGCTGGATCAATTATTCTTATAAGATGTTGTAGCTACTAAATACCGTAATAAATACATTTGTAGACATATCACAGCTAAATAAAGCAAATTAAAGCTGAAAATGGAATTTAATTTTCAATTTAACTCTTAATTTATTTTATTTCGTATGACATATTTTCAGGAAATACCCTGTAAAATAACTCGTATCATATAACAATTCACCTGTAAACTAAATCGTCGAATAGGAAAATTTGTTTTTCTCTCCTCCATTTATTTAAAAAAATGAACAAAACAAGTTTTACTTTTTTATTTTTCAAGAAAATTTATTATGATTTTTTATTTTGTTTAAAACAAAAAACAAAGAATTTGCTTTATTATTTAGATGCTCTCGATATCCTTATTTACCTACCAGTTTTTATTTTAACGAATAAGATTCAGGACATCGCCCACCGTTTTTATTTCTACTTTATGTTTTCGTTATTTTTTATGCTATGATTATTTTAATTATCTAAAATATTATTGTTTTTCTTTTCGCTCTTTATATTTTTTATTATGAATAAATCATAAAAGTTTTCTCTAAATTTCTTAATATTAATATTTTATTTCATGATTGTATTGTTATTGGAAAATAGGAATGAGATCAGAGTCTGAAGGAAGAATGATTTGAGAGAAAGAGGTTAAAATTATAAGAATAATTAAGATTAAAGTTGATTTCTATGAAATATTTTAAAATTAAGAAGAAAATTTATCTAAATGGAGCAGAAAATTCAAAATAAAGTAGATATTACAGGGTAATTAAGAATGAACAATGCCATTTTATAAAAACATGTCTGATATTGCTTGATAATAAGGAACTTGTGGAAACATATCACTAGGTACATATCACTAGGCGTATGAGAGATGGGAATTTTATGAAAAAATAATTTTTATAATTTTGTAAATCGTCATTAAAGCCTTTCGTCTTTGACTTTAATTAATAAAAATCATAATTTGAAATTGAAATATAAAAGCAGATCCCATATTGTTCAATTAAAAAGTCTGCCACTAAAAATATTATTTATTTGTTGAAAATTTAGGAACTATACGAATTTAAAATCTAGAATTGAATTATCTAGAATTGGAGCAAAAAAATTTATTAATACTAGACGATATAATTTTACAATAGAGTAAACTGAGCTAAAAATAACTCTTGAATTAGTCCCTTACTTAAATTAATTCCTTACACATTTATTCACTTGATAATTGGGAACTGATTCTGAACTGAAGTTTTATTGAATTTGAAATTTCAAAAATGATTCGAATTTCAAGTGCTTATTTATTTGAATATTGGTTATTCAATTATGTCATCATCTGAATTTTTAGTAAAGTTGATTTAGGCCGTTTTATCCTGTTGCGAGAGTGTTAATAATATTAATATTAATTACAAAAGTCATTGAGAACTACGACGGTATCAGGTACATAAAAGGAATGCAAATGCTTTGTTTTATGCATTGCATTATGGTGGTCTTCCGATTTCATTCACAAAATTGAAAAATTTATACGAAAACTCTTAAGGGATTTTAATATTTAAGCGGAACAATTCATTTTCATATTGTCTGTTTTAATTTTGAACATTTTACAAACATGAAAATTTAATATTCTTTTACATATACGTAATAATAAATTCTAAATTTCTTCCGATTTTTAATTTTATTTTTAAAAATATTATACAATTACTTTTAATTAAAATAAAAATTACAAATCAAACATAATTTTTAATTCTCATATACAAAATTTATGACAATATTCACCTAAAATCATTATAAATATTCGAATACAATAGAACATAATATAGTATAACAGTTACGAATCATAAAATAATATTGTTTAGGGAAAATGAAACTTTTATTTATCTTGTTTTTTTCTTCTTTTTTTTTTTTTTTGGTTTTTTTTCTAAGATTAAATTATAATCAAAAAGTGTATTAAATATAAGAAGAATTTCTCAAGGATCTATACACAATATAACGGTATTATAAAATTTAAGATTTTATAGTTTTCTTCTTCATAATTTTCTTCTTTATGTTTTTTGATATTTTTCTTATTTTTTATAATATTTTATTTTTTTTGAAGAAGAAGAAAAAGAAATCATTTTTGCTAAGGGATTTTATACACAGAGAAAAATTCTACAAAAAAAAAAAAAAAACAAAAATCAGAATTAAAAAATAAGAAACTTCTTCAAATGAATTGTACCGTAAAGACTAATCTTTAAAAAATAAAAGGAAGAAGAGAAAAAAAAAACTGTAATATTTAAGCGGAAATAAAGAGAGCATAAAGAAAATAACGGAAAAAGACAAAATGAAAAAATAATAATAAAAAAAAAATATAAGAGAAAAATCAAAAATTATAGTTTTTTTTTTCTTCGAAATCGTTGTACCCATAGTTTTTCTCTTTTCACTCTCTTCATCGTTTCTAATATAAAATGAAAGAAACAGAAAAAATATTGATAAAAAATAAGTTTTTTAAACTTTTCTAAAATATCATCCTTACTCCCCAACCACCTTAGCATCGAATATGTTTACATCCCTTCCTGTTGCCCCCACATTTATTCCAAGTAATGCAATAACACTAAAACATATCAAATATCTTTAAACTAGAAAAATATAAAAAACAAAAAAACAAGAAAAATAAACGATAAAAATTGTAATTTTTGACCCAATTGTCTTGTAAACATTTTTCTTTTTTGCAAAAATCCAAACATACACCCACACAAATAAGTTCATGTGATAAACATGAATAAAAAAAATAGAGATAGAGGTGAATATAAGAAAGCAGGTGTGGTTTGGTGGGTGGACGGATGGTTGGTAAGTATAAGGTGCCTTGGCGAAGAAAAAGGAATTTTTTTTTTTTGTGTTTTTTTACCTTGACTTGTAACTGGTAGCCTCATTTCAAATTTTTTTTTAGCATAGTAACATTTTATGATTGAGAATAACTTATAATATACTCACACACACACATTTGTATATAATATATGTATAGATCTTTTTACACAGGCCATAAGGAAAAGAGAGAAGAAAATCTTAAAAAGAAAAGGAATAAAGAATAAGAAAAAAAAAAGTACTTTAAGAAGTTGAAATTTTTATTTTTTTTATATTTTCAATTTTTTACGGAAAGGATATTTTTTCTATGTAATGTAAAAATGGAATAGAATATCATTATTTTTATTTTTAATTTTTCTTATTTTTTTTTTTTTTGTTTCTTTAAGCAAAATATTATTCTGTTGTGTAAGGAGAAGTTACCTACATTGGATATGGGAAAATAAAAATGGTTTATAAAAAATGGTAACCAGTTTTTGGTTTCTGTTCATATTTTTTTAAAGTTTCATAATTTCTTCGACTACTTACATTGAGAAAGCTAGTGCTAAGAACAATACTGTCCAAAGTTTTAAAAAACCTTATGATTGCCACTCTATATAGGTTTGATTCAATTTTATCACATTGTTTCTAAAAACTGTGTATGATCGCATTACAAAAAGCTCAAAAAACGGTGTTAGAAACAGAGAAAAATCTATTTTGTGCCTAAAATCGCAAATACACAAAAAATTTTTAATGATATTGTTGTCGTTCTTCATTTACAATGCAAACTCAACAAATCAATGGAATGTAATTTTCTTATAACATAAAAATTCTTCATAAATGAAAAAAAATCCTGGTTGAAATGTTCAATTTTTAAACAAAATGAATATTTCTTCCAGTGTACAAGAAAATAGGGGTGACATTTCACTTGAGAATTCCAATATAGTCAAATAATTAGTAACTGAAACCACAAGAATTTCGAAAATTAGAATTATTTAAGTATACCATACTCCCTACAATTATGTGTTAATCTTCTTGTTCCAGAAAAATTTCTGTTCTAATTGCAAATTGTCCTTGAAATATACAATCCTTAATGTCCTTTTTTTTGATGGAAATGCCGTTTTTTTTTAACTTCGATTACAATAATGAAATCGAAAATAATAAATTGGAAAATTTTATTAAAAAAAAGAAAATTTCAAATGAAGTTGAAGAACAATTTGATTTTGATTTGTTTTTTTTTTTTTATGTACTTTGAAACTTCAAGGATATCCGATAGTTTGTCCTTACAACTTTCTTATTTAAAATTTTCTTTTTTCTTATATAAAGTTTTCTTTTCTATCCAAAAGTATAAGCTTTTTATTTTTCTCTTCTTCTTTTACAAAAAAAATAAAATTTTTTCTCTCTCTATTTTAATTTTCTGATTTTTTTTTTCCTCAACTTATTTTGTATTAAAGTGTAATGAAAAATTACATTTTTACCTTGGAATATTTTCTTAATATTATATTTCTTCTTCTTTTTCTTCTTTTTCTTTTTTTCTAAATTCTATTTTCGTTTCGTTTTTCACTTTTTCTCTTTTATAATTCTGGTTTTGTTTTTTTTTTCGAAATTTATTAAAATCAGATGAGTATATATGGGTATATAATATGTATGTATGTGTATATACAAAAAGAGAAGTAAAAGATGGAAAAAAAAAGGTCAAACCCAAGAGAGAATATTGCAAAAAGAAAACGTGGAGGTTATAAAATAAAAAAAAAACAGAAGAAAAACAAAAAAAATATAAGATGAAAATTAAGAGGATAAAAAGCACATCATTTAAAATATGAAATTTCAAATTAAAGTGTTACCAATATATTTAAAAACTGAAAATATAAAAAAAAAATTTCGAGTGAAATTGTGTTGTAAAATCGAAAATTTAGAATATTTTCTAGAATTTAGGTGAATTCAATTAAGTAAATGAAAATTTATTTGGAATTATTAAATTATTAGTGGTAATACTTAGGTATTTAGGTATTCACAGAATCTTACATAACTGATTAAATAATTTATCTGTATTTTTAAACCCATTCAACTATTTCAGGCCCCCATAGCCCAATTGCCCAAGTTAAAGAGAATTTTTAATTGAATTTCGTGAAAGAATTTCATTTTGCCACAGAAAATCTTATTGTATTTCGTACGAGTATTACGTATTCGATATGAAAATTAGTCGAAATTTTGTAGAATAAAAATTATTTTGAAATATTGTTTGTATCTATGCATACTTTTAATTGCTACAGGATATTTTAAATTAGTACAATTCTGGGGGATATAAGAGCACCATTACAATCGTCAAAACTCAATTCGTTACATCGTTTAAACATGATGAATATCACTCTATATAATATAATAGATGAATATCACTCTTGTTCCTTCAGTACTATGAAGATTTCTAATTGTTATTTTTTGCAATATTTATTGGTAAACATATTTAGTAAACCGAAATTTTATGTTCCGATTAAATTCTAAATTAATTAATTGTACGAAATTAAAATATACTGGCAATACTAAATCTATATAATATATATACGTATATATAGTAGAAAATATTTTATATTTTTTATTTATACAAAAAATATATACATATAGGAAAACAAATTTGAAATTAAGATTGAGGGTGCAACTATGACATCAAATACAATTTTATTAGAGTTTACGGTATGCTTTTCTTTATCAAAAAAAAAAAAAAAATATTCTTAAGAATTATTCATAAAAAAAAAATCATATCTGCTTACATTTACATATACATATATATATACATTTGTATGTAAGTAGGTGTATTTATTTATATTTCATAAATTTGTTATCTATATACATATCTATATTTAGTATAAATATATATAAAAGATTTTTCCTTTTCCTTAAAATTGGAAATTAGTTTCAATTTTTTTTATTTTTCAATTGGATGGCTTTCTTAAAGATTTTCTTTGCTCTCTTCTTCGTACATTGTGCTCGATATTTTAAACTATGTAAAAATGAATTTCTTATATAAAAATTAAATTTTTATATTTTAATTTGAAATTTTATTTTTTCTCTCTCTCTCTCTCTCTCTCTCTCTCTCTCTTTAATAATTTTACTGAAAATTTTCTGATGATTTCAATGTGAAATTAAAATAAAATTTTGTATAAAAATAAATTTTTATTCAATATTTTTATAATATAGAGCGATTACAGTGGAATCTCTATAGAACGAACGCTACTTCGTATAATGTGAATATCATCCTCCATATTTGGTAGACAATTTATCGGGCAGGAGACTGGTTTCTTGTTTTAAAGTCTTTCTTTCTTTACAAAATCTCCGTATTATGAAAAGAATTAAAGTATGGTGGATTGTTCATTGTAAAGAGATTTCACTGTACGTAATTATATCTTGCTAAAATGTACCAAAAATTATATAACAACTTTTTCATAACAAAAATTTCATCCTCTTTTTCAAATAAATATTCCAAAAAAGTATTTAAAGAGAAAAAAATAATTTTGTAATTTTTTTTTTTCATTTTACTTATAATACAACTATAAAAACTATAAAATTTCTTCTTTTTCATTTGAAAATTCAATAGGGGATTCGATGATACCCTAAAGAAAATTTTCCCAATCAGTAAGTAGGTACTTATTATATAAAATAATCAAAAAGTTTTAATGTTAACTTAAGGATTAATTAAGTAATTTTAGCTTTCTATCTTTCTTGT
Organism: Condylostylus longicornis; assembly: GCF_029603195.1. Lineage (NCBI taxonomy): Eukaryota > Metazoa > Arthropoda > Insecta > Diptera > Dolichopodidae > Condylostylus > Condylostylus longicornis. The sequence goes on from NW_026577982.1 coordinate 9,163,416, forward strand.
TCAATTAAAAGTAAAAAAAAACAAGAAAAATAACAAAACCAGAACACGAAGAAATGAAAAATTTTGTATAACATTTTTAATACCTTAAATATTTTGTATTTTATTTACAAAGAGTAAAAATATTAGAAAATTAATGGTGTTAATAAAAATTTCCATGAAAAAATTTATTTGAAATTAATTTTTTTTTTTTGCTTTTTGAATTTTTTTTACATAAAGGAAGTGTTGTCACTCTCAATTTACTGAAAAAAAATAATATTTTTAAAGTAGATATTTTAGTAGGTACTTTAAATAAATTGTTTGTTACATAAGATGAGAGTGATTAAGTAAGAGAACTTATCTGATGTGGTTTTTCTCTTGAAAATATTGAGTAGAATTTCTCTTAAATATTGGATATTTTCAGATTTGTTTAACTCAATGTAAGAAATTGGGCTTAATATGGCACTATAATCATTATGGTTGCATACAAAATTTTCAAAATTATTAATTTCTAAAACATCTAAAGTTAATGTGAGTTGCGTGACCCTTTTTACCAGCGAGGCATGCTTTTACTATAAGTAATTATTTCATAATTGAGATTGATGATCTGACATTATTTTTATACTAGCAACATGTTTAGCAATTTGTTGCTGTGTGCGTGGAAACTCTGCTGGAAATTCAATTTTGAAATGTTATTCAGAATTTGATAATGAATTAAATTCCTACTTTAACCCCTAAAGTTTTTCAGTTAATATTAAAGTCTTTTCAAAATTTTAAGGCAAATTTAGAGACAATATATTAATAGTAGCCCTTTATGTGTAAAAATACATTCAATTTTTTGAATATTTAATTCTAAACAATGGAAAAACTAAAGAAATTATTAATTTTTTTTTTCGATTTTAAAAAAAAAAAAAAATTTATTTATTTTAATAATTATATTTCAGAATAATAACAATTATAATGACAATATTTAATTGTTATCAGAATTAAATCATCAATTCTTATTATAATTTTATAAAAACAGAATTAATTATTACAAAAAATTAAATATTTCCATTTGGGAATTGTATACAAAAACAAAGAAAAAAAAATCTTTTATTTATTTATTTTTGTTTATTTATTTTTAAAATAAACAATTATATTTATACAAAGTATAATGATATTTTATGTATGTATGTGCAAATGTACATGCAAATCTATGTAAAAATCCACCCCTTTTTCTTATGTCAATAATTTATAATCTGTCATTTTTGATTCTTAAAACTGTGCTGCCTATCTATATTTCTCTCGAGGGATTTAAATTATTAAAAACTTTAATTATTAAAAAATAAATTTGCAAAATAAAAAAAAAAAAATAAGAAACTTGAATTGCAAAAAATTTGATATTATAAAAAAAATTTTCATATTTATGCCAACACATTGACATTACACTTATATACAAACACATTAAAATTTTTTTTATAAAATAAATGAAAAATCTTTTTCTCTATATAAAGGAAAAGTTCTTATACAATCTATATAGTATGCACAGTTTTAGTATTTTAAGTGAATGAAAATTATTTTAAGATTATTTAAAATTATTGAAGATAAATTGTTGACTGCGAAGAAAATTTATATAACAAGAATTGAATATACGAGTATTACTGCAATATTTTAAATATAACATACAGAATAACCGCAACAAAATATACATTTATTTTACTTTATTCAGAAGAGATGCTTATAGTCTTAATGAATAATCATAAAATGAATGAATAAATGTGTAATTTTGTAGATGGGCGCGTTCATTTCATTTTCAATATATACAAGAGTACGTTTCTCTGTATTATGTATATATACGAACAATTTATATATAAAATAATCATTACAAGTAAATGCGGATATAAGAAATTCTATGATAATGAAACTTTTATATATAAAATTTTAATAATAAAGAAAAAATATTTATTTCAATTTTAAAATATTTAATTTTCAATGATGGAAAATGAATATTTAATGATTCATATACAAGAAATAATACAACAGTGTACAATTTGTAATGGCGAATACAAAAAAAAATTGTAATATGGTCATATTATGTATGTATAATAAATGTAATATTAAAATATGAATTTTAAAAAATAAATTAAAATATTTATTTTTTTTTTTATATTTTGTTTTTTATTAAAATGAATTTATTTTATTTCATTAATGCCAGACTTACGTATATTCTTGAATTCTGTATTCAGTTGTACACAAGTTCGTTCTCTCGTTAAACCACAATAATTTTGTTTCACGATGCTGCGATAGTTGAGAAAGAGTGGAGAGTGTAAGACAACAGTTTTTGTTGATCGTATTGTAGCGTTTGATATCAAACATTTAGAATGATGTAGCCAAGTATTTTCTTTCTCTTGAATTTTACATACTAAATTTACTGCCACGTTGATATTTAAATAACACTCCAATAACTTCTTACTAAATGTTGAACAGTAATATTAAATCTATACTAAGTAACACTAGCACAATAACACAGTACGCATTAAATTTGGTGATTTAGCAAAAGAGGGAGGAAGAAGATAGAGTGAGGACAGATTAACATGTTACGTATGTATATTAAACAAAAAATTTAATTTAAATATTTCAAATTTTTATTGAATTTTTAATATTAAAATTGGAACTTTATCAATTAATAATATTGAACATTCATTGAATAGCTGGCTTTAATCTCTACACCTCAAATCTTCTCCCATCTTTTCCAATTATTTTCATATCAAAATTCTCATTATGTAAATCGGTTTATTAATTTTTTTATTTTTTCTCAAAAATTTCCACTCAATTTGAAACTCTCCAAAACAAAATTGCTAAATGTTGTGAATTGTGATCAAATTTTTTATATTATTGAGAAAAAAAATTTAATTTTCTCACTTAAAATTTTGCATTATAAGAAAATGTGGTAATCATTCAGTGAGTAAAATTCTGTGATACAGAGTAAAAAAATTTGTTATTTAAATAAATCCAAAATAATGTTGAAAGATTTGAGAAAATCATAATGGAAGTATCTTGTTAAATTTTGTTAATTAAATTCAATTTAAATGAATTAAATGCATAATATTACAGGATAATATTTAGTTTCCATAATAAATGCCAATCATTCCAGTTTGTTTAATATTTTCAAACCTAAAATCTAAGTTTTATTCATTTAAATTATAAATTTACATTGAAAGGCAAAGATTTTTAACACAATTTTTATCATTTTCAAAGTTCTACACCATAGAATCAAAGAATTCCTTAAAAAAATTTTCGAAAATTATAAAAAAAAAATACGGAAAGAAAAATTGCTGTGTAATAGTGCCAAATTATTGGTAATCCAATTTTCCAATTAATTTAAGGATCAAGAATCCAGAAAAATGGAAATTATGATAAAAATTTCAAAAAAAAAAAAAAAATTAGTTGAATTTCCACAATATCTGAAAGTGTTTTCATTCCTTTATTTTTCGTTTTTATTATTTTTTATATTAAATGTTGGCCATTAAGATTTTTTTTGTGTTCTCGAACTTGTTTCTGTTTCTTGTTTTTTTTTTTTTCAGTGTATTTATAAAATAATCGTACGCAATATTTAACCATGTAAGTACATTCAATTTGAATGAGAATTTTTCTTCTTTTATAATCATTTTATTATTACAGCACTCTTATGTAATTCAAATTAAAATTTCTCTTTTTCGAAAAAAAAAAAATGTATTATGAATTCAGAAAAGAAAATATCGTCAGATTAAACCATCAAAGAAGCAGCAGAGAGCACCACAATTATAAAATACAAATGATTTTGCCTCATTTTTTTTTTTTTTTTTGTTTTACATTAAAACATTCGCGTTGTCCTTATTATCATATTTTTTTTTTTTTGCATTTTAATTTGCATTTTGCTTGCCTTGTATCGACATATACGAAGATTTTAAATTAAAATTGCAATAATATTATGTATTTTATAATAATTTGCATTTTATATACAAGAACGCATTTAAACATTTACATACATATTATTTGTATATATATATAATAGCACTAATGTACAATTAACAAGTATTATGAGTGCGTATAATTATTGCTGGCGAAACGAGGTACCTAACCTGCCCAGTAATTTTATTGTTTCAAAAAAAAATTGTTCAAATTTTTGATATTGAACTCCTTAAAGCTTAAGCTTTCCTTTGGAAAATTTAGTTCAGCTGTTGCGGTGGCTAATGTTGTTGTAATACTTTCCTCTTTATTACTATCATACGACAGAAGACTGTGAAGTCTAATATTTAATTGCGAAAAAAAATATATTGGTGAGAGAAGAAAATGAAATCATTTGATTTTTAAAGTGCTCAATCCGCAGTTCAGTTTCAATATTTTGTAAATTAAATAGCTTTGTATTCAATAAACAATAAATTATAGAATTCATAATAGTCAAATATACTTTAATTTAAAATTCCTATGGTGCTTGTTATCTAGAAACTCTGAAATTCTTATTGTTAGTATAACAGTTTTTCTTATTTCACTGCTCTAATGCACTGAATGAAAGGATGATTGTGGCAAATTTTTCTATAAATTTGCCTTTAAGTGTTTTCATTTTAAATTTTCACTAATCACTTTTAACGTTTTAACTGATAATGCAGTAGTAAATTTTACACCTTACGCTTTTTCTTTTGAAATTTCTTTCTTATATATTTCTCTCTTACACTTCAAATTCTCCTCTGTACCTTCATACTATTTTACGCTCTCCTATTCACCTTTAATTTTGGTATTGTGCGAGTGCATCAAACACTTACGAAGAAGTATGCAGAACAGTGTAAAAATTAATATCAACTTAAGAAATTTGTAAAATAATGTCACCTCGTACTTTGAAGGTTAATTAAAATAAATTATCTCATTTTTTAAAAATTATTTCAATATATTAAAATAATCTACTCATTCTCTCTCTCTGAATCATGGTTAAAAAAAATCAAAATATCTCAATCTCAGTTATTATTTTATGATCTAAAAATGAAATGAGTAAAAATCCCTCTCCTGCTTGAATTGTATTTGTACTCTTAACAGCTGTTGTGTCACTCTAATTTTAGTCTGTCTTAACTTAGTGCTAGCTGTTAATGCTCTGTGTTTTGTGATTGTGTTTTTAAATTTAATTAATTCACTCACATTCACCAAATCAACTATAAAATTGTTTTTAGTACCAAATATTTTTCTCAAATAATTTCTTTAATTTTCAAATTTCTCCAATATCAAATACACTTTCAATTTAATTTAATCTTAAATAGTTCAATAAATAGAAGAATTTTTTTTTATAAAATTAAAGAGTTAAAAGGAAGAAAAAAAAGCTACTGATATTTTTTGACATCATTTATTTTTTTTTTACAATTCTGGTGTTCAAAAGTCGTACCATAACAAAGGAGAAGAGAAATTAAATTTTTAAAGTTTTGGGATTTTTATAAAACTTGAAACACACTAATACATATAAAATGTATCCCTGGAGAGCAACTTCTGACGAAAAATATAATTAAAAAAAAAAGGAAAAAAAAAACAAATAAAAAATTTAAAGAAAGAGAAAAAACATCTTGACTTGTTTGGGTCCCTTCCATTTTTTTTTTAATTTTAAACTTTTTTTTTTTCTTATACTTTAACATTGTAACAATAAGCGTTATTATCAACTTTAAGGTAAGTATTAAATAAGAAAATGAAAAAAAAAAAATCGATAAGTAAGAAAACAACTACAAAACTTTTGTTTTTTTTTTTCCTTTCAGTCTTCAAAGATTTTTTATATTAATCCTTCCCTTCTGAATTTCTTTCGGTTTTCGGTTTTTTCGGAAAAAGAAATTAAATGGTTAAAAGCATAATAATATGAAGGTAAAGGTATACTCTATACTTAAATTTTTTGTAGTCAGTTAAATTCAGAATGTAATAAGTCAAAAAATTGAGTTTTCAGTAAAACCTATTTGATACTTTTAAATTTGCCACATTTTAATCTGCAATTTTTGAAATACTGTTACTGTTATTTAAAACTATTGGAGTATCTCAGAAATTGTTACCTTCTCGGGAATAAAATCTTTGCAGCATATAAGAAAGTTCAAAATAGTTGTTTTTCAAATAATAAACTGAAATTCGGTAAAAAATTGACTTAGCACATTTTGTAATAAAAATGATATTCACGCTATATATAACTATAATATGAAGGCATACGTAAGTATGTATATAACAAAATACTCATGTATTTAATAACTGACTTCCGTTTGTCATTATTTTTGATTATATTATAGGTTGGGGCTGGATACAAACTATATGTATACATATAACAATGGTGTATAATAAAAAATAACACCAATGTTTTGATTGAACTCGATGTATAAAATGTCTACCTTTTCTTTTTCATATTTTAATTTTTTATTATTATTATTTTTACTTTATTTTTGTATATTTATTATAAAAATAAAAAAAAAAATTGAAAATTTTAAAGTAATTATAAAAATTACAGGTCGTTACAGAAGAAGGAAAGCAAAAAAATAATTAAAGAAAAATTATTAAAAGATTTGAACGAGACCGTATATATACTGGTCTTTAACAGCTATAACAGTGCTTTGGATATGTACATATATAATATTGTGTATGCAAGTGTTATGACTAGTACATAACCAGAAAAGGAATGAATGTCTTAATATTGCCATGTAAAATAATTGTATGAGTAGTACCGAGGCATACTGGAAGATGTTTGAGTGCATAAGCTTAAATGAAAATTACCTTGATACTGCATGAAATGGTTGCGTACATTCTGTATGTGTTGCATCAACTCAGACTATCGTGAGTATATTTTTATTAATTAATTGCCTTGTAATTCGAAAAGTTTTCAGTGTATGTCAATCTTGTTTTGTCATTTCAATGAAATTTTATTTAGCTGCAAGGTTTTTTTTTTTATTTTAATAATCTGGTCAGGGTATTTATTTTTAAAAAATAAATTATAGTATTGGTGATGGAGAATATTTAAGGAAGTAGTAATTTGTGTATTTACTCAAAATTTCAATTATACTTATTAATTTTAAACAGGATTTTTTGAATTTTTTTTTAAGATTTTATTATGAAACTAATAGCATATTCTGCAACTTATAATCTACCAGGAACATTTGGCAGTCGATCCTCTTGACCACTTATTTAAAGAAGAGTTGGATAGGCACAATACATTTTTTAATTATGTTGCTGCATAGTGTCATCTTAGTTGTATAAAAGTTTTTGAGTTTTAAACCATGAGTATAACAGTTTTTGAAGTATATAGTGTAAAATTGTAATTGTTTTGAGCTTTTATTTATGTTAAAATATTTTTTAAATTACATAGAAGTTTCTTGCATTCTAGTTAAATTTTTTCCTTAGCACCATACAAGTATTCTGAAATTTTTTTATTCTTTAAAGCTCAAATTCAACTGTTATAAATTAATATTTTATCTAACATAAGACAAACGATTGTATGCATTACACACAACTTGTGTCTTAAAAATATCACATTCAGGAATTGTTTGCTTGTTAGATTTGTGTGTGTGTGTGTATTTGCTCTTGTGTCTACTTTCCTTTTTGTATTCAAATTGTATTTACGTTCAAGTTGATTTTTTTTTTATTGGTAAATTTTTTATTATGTGCTTTGTATTTACACAACTTTCTTTAAAAAAACTCATTAGGATAGGTAAATAACATTAATTTTTTTTTATGTTCAAGGACGACACAAAAATAAAATGGTTTTTGTCCCTATTAAAATCAGTTTTTTTGAGTTTTTTTTTCTTTATGTCCTAAATTTAATTTATTTAGTTCACAATTATACAATATGGAGCTTTAATTAAAACGAGAAAAAAAATAGAGTTGACCTTGTCAACTCTGTGATACCCGTATGAATTTGTTATCCTATGTGCGAATAACTAATGTGCCATAACTAACTATGGGGCAGACTATGACTTTAAGTTGCCGTATTACCATATTAATTTATGCAAAATTTCAGTACTATGTGTTTTTCAAAATACTGTGTGTGCCAAACTACTATTGAAGTTGTATGGCAGCTACCAGAAAGAGCCAAGAAATTTTAGCGAATTTTATAAAGCACATCGGCCCTACGAATATATTCGCTTGTGTGAAATTTCAATACCATAACTTTTATAGTTTCTGAGATATAGCCAAATAAATTTTGAAGTTGTATGGCGAACCGGTACCCCGATCATGTCCAATTTAAATAAGGTTCTGGCACTTACTACAATAAATCATTTGTGAAAATTTGGTGAACTTAGCTCAATTAGTTTTTGAGTTATCATTCGGACGGACGGACGGACGGACAGACAAAGCTAAATCAACTCAGAATTTGACGCTGATCAAAAACATACACTTGAGTCTATATCTAACACCGTTATTTCTTAGCGTTACAAACGGTAAGGCAAATTTAGTATACCTTCGAACATACGTTCGTACGGGTATAAATATTATTTGAGTAAAATTGAATATGAAAATTTCGAAAAATAAAAATAATAAATGTAGAATATAGACTTTTCGAAAAAATACGCTAACAAATTGCATTAGTAGCTATTAATTAATTTGATTGATTTGTCGATTGTACGGAACATTGTTCAGACTTTGAGTTTTACACAGGTTTAAAAAGATTTTCGGATTACCAGCAGAATTTAAAGTAATCTTTAAACTGTCATCGGGAGTTCTATTAATAGTGTTAGTTTTAAATATTTAAAATTGTCGAAGAAATTAAGTAATTCAGGATCCTATAATTTTTTTAAGAGAATTTGCATATGCTCTAAATAATTTTGAGTATGGTTATTGTCAAAATACGTGGAATAAAATGAATTAAGTTCATTTGATAGTAATTTGCAGGATTTATAAAAAATAATTTAATTTATCTCAAACTTCTCTGCTCAATTTATGTATTTGGAGTACGATTTGTATTTTATTTGAGAACATTGCATTCTACAAATCTAAGGATAGGATGTTTATACGGAAATAATAGCGAAACTTTTATCACATAAATTAATTTTTGGGTAATTTGAATCTTACGCTCTTCTCTATTAGTTAAATTTCTCTAACCTAGTTCCAATTTGTATGTAAAAAATATATATGACTTAAAAACATACTATTTAAACACTCGACAACAATCCTTATGTATAATATGCAAATGTACAGAAAGCAAGATTTCATATTATATTGTTCGATATCAAACCACAAGCAATCATACAGAACTTATTGCGTAGTATTTTATTACGACCATTATTAGTTTAACTTAAATATAATCTAGTTATAAACAGCATAATATACAATTTACGTATACATATATAAAGTTCCATAATCCCATATTGAAAAATACATAGCTAATGTACTTCAAAAAAAAAAAAAGAAATTATTGTAACAATCGTTAAGCGTTAGAGTTCTACTTTCATGTTTTATATTCTTGCTTTTTTTTATAGATTAAAATCAGTAAGTAAAGGTAGTAAGCAAATGTAGGTAGGTAATTGTAAATATAAGACGTTCAACAATATTAAATAATAATAATAATAATAATAAAAAATAATCGATTATCGCTTTAAGGTAGTTTTAGTTTACCTTTTCATTATAACTAAAAAATTATAATAGTTAAAATTTCTATATTTTACATTTAGATTATGGTGAATTAATCAAAACGATCAATTTAAGAATTTATTATGATTAAATTATTATTTTTTCATTATTATTATTTTCTTTATAATATAATCATTTTATTTTGTATAATAAATTTTAATTATTTTATTAAATATTTTTTATAATTATTTATTTTACATGTTTTGCTCGGAAAAAATATTATTTAGAATAATAATATTATAAATTAATTTTTCTGAGAATTATTTTTATTTTAAATACCTACTTAAATTGATGAAAATTAACTGGAATATTTCTGCTATTGTTTTTCATACATCGGCAGTACTTTCCAAAGCTGATAGTAGAGTAACACAATCTGTACTTGATTATAAAAGATACAATCAAGTGGCTTTAAGTGAAAATGACTAATTCGAATTCAAAAACTTTGTTCTTATTTGTGTTACACTATAGTACAGTAATTCACACATATGAAAATATGAAAGAAAAACTAAGCAAGCTTTCAAACAATGCAGCAAAAGTAGGCCTACATATCAACCCAAATAAAACAAAAATTAAGTCCATCATGTTATATGGTAGTGAAACCTGGCTAAGCCACAAGAAAAACAAAAAGAATTTGCAGATTTTCATGAATAAGAGCCTCCTGATAATATGTAGAGCATTGTGACCAAATATAATATCAAACAATATCTTGTGGTCAGTATTCGAATAGGAGCCAATAGAGACACAAATTAAAAAAAGAAAATAGAAAATGGCGCTGACATATTCGAAGAAGACCTAAGCACTCCACAGCAAGACAGGCAATAGAATGGAACCCCCAGGGATCAAGAAGTGTAAGAAATTGAGTGTTGAAAGAAATTAAAAAACTTGGGCCTAGGTTATAGCGCTTGCCCAAAATAGAGAAAGATAGAGAGCTTTATTGTGATTTTCAACAATTTGAAGAAAAAGTTTTATTTTTATTGAAAGTGATATTTTTCTTATTAATGCCGTATTGCACAAAATTGTTCGGTAATAATGTGAGTGCTTCTTCCAGTATTGTTATGTTTGTTATGTCTCTCTACTTAACTTCCTAACGTAAGCTAGTTTCGTTATCAATAAAACTCAATAGAATATTTTCATATTTTTTGCTATTTTATTCAATTATAGGGAGCACTGTATGATTTGTGTAAAATTAATGTTATTTTAATATTAATTACAGTTAATTTTATACGAGTATATATAAAACAATAAAATTTAAAATTGAAGTGCGTACGACTCCATTAAAAAAAAATCTGATGTGATCAGCACATAACCGACCGCAATTTGTATTGTCTAGTTAAGTGAAAGTGTTACAGAATATTATAAAAATGTCTGTTAAATACTTCTTTCCAATTTTTAGGACATTAGTAAGCTTATAATTAACATACCTAGAAAAATGTAAATTTGGCTCTTAGTAGAGTTTCACTTTGTGCTACTCGAATTCCCTGAAATGCTCGCCAGTTAGTTTCGGTAACAACCAGAACTCAAATATCAAATTTCAAGAAACTCCATCAATTCGTTTCGTAGATATGGTGAAAAATGTAAAATCGGCCCGCAGATCAGTTTTCGAGCCCTGATCTTTCCAAAAAATTTACATGTTCATTGTTTTAATACGGGGAATTCATATATTAAATTTCAATGACATCGGTTGATTATTTCTCTTTATATACACAAAAATGTATATTTGGCCCGTACTAAACGTCCAGTTGCCGATGCCTGATTTGTTCCAAAAGCTAGGAATTTTCACGGACGGTCAAACAAAGCTCATGTATGAAATTTCAAGAAAATCGGTTGAATATTTTCTTCAAAATGGTGAAAAATGTAAAATCGGCCCGCAAATCAGTTTTCGAGCCCTGATCTTTCCAAAAAATTTATATGTTCATAGTTTTCATACGAGGAATTTATGTATTAAATTTCAATGAAATCGGTTGATTATTTCGCTTTATATACACAAAAATGTATATTTGGCCCGTAGTAAACGTCCAGTTGCTGACGCCTGATTTCTTCCAAAAGTTGGGAGGTTTCATCGCCGGTAGAGCAAAACTTATATATGAAATTTCAAGTAAATCGGTTGAATATGTTCTTCAATATGCTCAAAAATGTAAAACAGGCCCGCTAAAAAGTGCAGTTCCCGAGGCCTGATATATACCAAAAGTTGATCGATCCGTGCCATGGTGGAAATAAATTTACATATAAAATTTCATCAAAATCGGTTCAGCCGAACTTGAGATACACGCGTGCACACACAGACCGACAGACCGACAGACCGACAGACCGACAGACCGACAGACCGACAGACCGACAGGTTGCTAAAAATAGTTTATTTACACTTCCCTACTATGGAGAAGTACGTTCCCACCGAAAACTCGATATGCAAAATTTGTTGCCATCACATAACCTACCTATTGTTTACACAATACGGTCGGTAATAATTAAAATTTATTGTAAAAAAGTATACCATATATACATATATACATTGCAGAAAGGAGCTACATTTTTTGTATGAACATGCATTTTAACAGTACTTTTTACACCATATTTCTTTGTGGCTACAACAAAAAATAGAAAAAAAAGAATAAAATAATTATTTGAAAATTAAAGTGGCTTTTAAACGAAAAATTCTTTAAAAATAAATTATATATATATACATACATATATAAAGTTTTAATTAATTATGATTAATTGCAGTTGATAATTAATGGTAGGTACCTACATATATACACATAAAACGGTTTAATTGCGTATTCATTAAAAATTTAACAGGAAAATTTATTTTGTATACAAGTGCATACATATATAAATTTTTTTTTAAATTAATGAGAAAAGTATGTGAGTTTGTTCTTCAATAATATAGAAAAAAATAATTCTTTTTTAAAGAAATCTAATTTTAATTTATGTATACCTCATACATTTATAAATACTAGCGTATATGTAGATCTTATAATTGCACCTACGTGCGTAAATTTTTATTTCAATTTTTCTATCGTTTTTATAGTTCGACTATAGAAAAATCAAAAATAATTTTGAAAAAAAAAAAATTAATTGTGTGCAACTTGTTATTGCTTCATACATTATGTGCTACACATTATTTTTCTTAATTTTGGTACTCGTAATAAAAGAAGTCAAATAATCGGACATATAAAAACTCTGCTTTAAAATTGAAATACAAATGGATAAGAATTAGGTCAAATATGTGTAGGAAATTAGAAGCAAATTTCTGCTTTTTAATTGAATGAATCATAATTTTATTAATTTTTCAATCATACAGGTTTGTGGTTAAAAGTTTGAAGCCTAATTTCATACAAAATGAATGAATTATTTTCAAAATCTTTAATGATCTTTAATTGATTTGTATTTTCCTTTCTCTTTAAAACTTAATTGTTTAATATTAAATTGAATATTGAGGAATTCAAATTGTTTTAAGTTAATTCGACATTAGTTTCAACTTATTTGCAAATTTAATGCCTAAATTAATGTGTCTTAGTTTAAAATCACAATTGGGTTGCTTATTTTAGTAAATTATAATTTTTTTTTGTTTATTAAAATGAGTATATTTTGATTTGAAATCTATTAGTATAATGGTTTATAAATTTAAAATTTAGTAAATTTAGTTAATTTCGACTGTTTGATTGCTTATTTGTATTGAATAGGTTTACATTCAAGCGCGCATACATGCATGGAATTAAGCAATCAAACAGATTGCAAGTTTTAAGACGTGGGTAGAAAATTATTACAGATTGATCATGCGCCAATAGATATACAGCACAATGGACAATAACGTGATATAAACAAGTAAAATCTCATAATGAGACTAGATGAAAAGAGCAATGAAAATACGAGTAACAATAATTATGAACTAAAAATTTTGGTTTTTTTTGTTAATATTAAATTAAGACTGCCAATACAATTTGCAAATCGAATTTCCAGATAAATTATTCCATTCTTCTTGCACAATATATGAATATACTTATGTATGTATTTAATCTTTGAATATAAATTATAATAATATAAAAGTTTGAATTGTTTTTGATCGCTCCATATGCCTAATATTGTATAATACATATATAAGAAAAAAATTTATTTATATAAGTAACATAATATAAAATATGTGCTATTATTTAATTTAATTTTATATTTTTCATGCGTGAAACTAACCCATATTTTTACCGTACACAATACAATAATTAAATATTTATTAATTAAATAATTAAGGTATACATATATATATATATATATTTTTGGTTTCATATGGTATAAAATATTGCGATTGATGTAGGAATTGGTTAACAAAAAATTTCCTTATTTTTCTATACAAATATGTTTTAAGGTTTCTTTTGGACCGTAAAATATCATATGATTTTTATACCAAAATGTATGAATTTCGAAAAATCTTTTCATAAATTTTTAATTGCTATGTCCTCTATATACTACTTCCAATCCTATATAATATATGTATATGTATGCATTGTGATTCCATAATTAAAATATCTTTTATCGCAATCACAATATAACTAGTTATTTGTTTGATTTTAAATTAATCTTAAAATTTCAAAAACAACATATTATCCCTTTTTTAGGATAAAAAACAAAAGAAGCAAATAAAAAATTTTTTATCGCATCCTTTTATATTCTGATTTTAATTGGTTAACTATAACAATATTATAAGTAATACGTGTATGTTATAATATATTTCAAATCAATATTATATTGTTTCACATGTGTACGTATACAATAGCAAGGACAAAAAGAAGAATTTCGGGATTCTTTTGTTTCTATAATTTTGATGATATTTTCTGGGGTTTTTGATTTTTTTTCTTGTTATTCCTTCATATCAAATATAACATAAATCCAAGAATTATTCCCACATTTTATAATATTTATGGGATCAAAAAAAAAAAATGATATCACCTCATTTAGGTTAATCTTTGAGCATGAAACTCCAAACAGAATAAAAAAAATAAAAGTATCAGAACCTTTTTTTCTTTGTTTTTTCATTTAATTAAGATAAAATAAATAAAATTAAGAAATAAGATATAATAATAAAAATGTCAATTTTAAGCGTTATCCTTTTTTTTTTTCTTAATATTTTTCACCTTTATGGTATGCTCACATTATTTTATACCTATAATCATTGTTACAAGAAAATCTTTCATTCATCGTCTTCTATTCTGTCTTTTGGAATATCATATAACATAATTCTTTAATCACCTTTAAGACAAGAACCAAATATACACGATATACATAGAATATGTATAAGACATACAAGATGTAAAAAAGCAAAAATAAATCAAAATATATTTTTTGTATGAAAACCCTTTTTTGCCTTTGTTTTCCAAGAATACTTTTACGAATCGAGAACATTTAACATAAAAACCTCTTTGATTTTTTTTTGTTTTGAGCAAATAATAGAAATAAAATATAAGATATGTAACTGATTTTTGAGAAGGTTGTTTGTATCAATGTTATAAAAAGAAGAAATAATAATGTAACAGAGACATCTACATATATGTATAAATTGATATTAAACATAAAATGTATATATTGCATTTGTATGTTAAACAAAAGATGTAGCTATTTGCACGTGTATTTCCATTTAAGTGTGTACAACAAGTTCGAATGTATAAGAGACCCCTCTCTTTACATACATATATAGAAAAATAATCTAAAACAACATCCGATTCAATTAAATAATAATGACAATAATTTGATTCCCTTAATGTTCTCTCTGTTTTCAACTTCAATATCATTCGATATATTTTTTTTTATAATAATGTTAACAAAACAGAGTTGGATTTAAGGGGGTGGGGATATTTTAATATTTGTTTGTTTGAAATTTTGTAGAAAAACTTAAAGAATTTTACGGTGCGAAGATGCAATAATTTTTAAATGGCATTTTGTTAGGGTTTTGGTACAAATGTGCGATTTTCACAGGCGATTATATTTAAACGCGGTGCATATCTGTTCTAGCATATTATAATGTTAGAATGAAAGTTGAAATATTAAAGAATATATGGCTAGAATGTGTGCTGTGCAATCTTGAACCGTTCTAGTGGTTGATTTGAAGTGTTTAATGGATTTTGTTAGTTTTCAGTTGAAATATTCATAAAAAATATAAAATTTTATAAACTCTTGTGAACTAGCTGAAATTTTATAATGCTTTAATCATTGAATTTGAAGAGTTATAATTACTGTACTGTTTACCACATCAATAATAGTGATAAGGATAGTGTTATAATGTCGTGATTCTGTAAAAAATTTTGTTATATGAAATTTGTTTATACTTTCATTTCTACTATGGTATACGAAGGAGGGCGTATGTGTATACATTTATCTGTAATAATCTGCAATTTTAATGTTTCCATATATACGCCTATCCCTGATTTCTTATACATGTATTCACTGCATTATTTCCTTTAATATTTTATGTACGTTTGATGTTATGAATATATTCAATAAACCGATCACTAAATCTTAAATTTAATCACTTGAAAATCTCATAGGAAAAACAAAAAAAAAAAAAGAAAAATCTAAAGATGTAAACAAAATTACAAAAATATCATAATAAAAACAAAAACAAAAAAAAAATTGTATCATAAAAAAAATAAATAAAAAATAATATCGAAAATAAATACGATAAAAAAGATCCCCTTAGAGCCCATCATATCATTTCAGGTTTAGTAAGAAACCAAAACAAAACTTTAAAATCCCAGAACTTCAACAGATTCCATAAAAAAGAAAACAACAACAAACTGGTAACATCACTATAAAAAGCAAAATTTAAATATTTTAAGTGATTGAACATGTTTGTCATACAAAGTTGTAGAAGATTTGATACATTTTGAAAGCTAATGCTTGTTGCATCAATCAAAAATTTTGTATATGTACTTTACTTTTCATTTAGGAGACTTTGAGGGAAGAATGTTGCAATTAAAAGTTCTAAAATGATACGAAGAATTGAAGGAGTTGCCGCAATTTTGAATTTGCATTCTCATTGTCTTTGCTGCTGTATGAAATATACTCTTTTTCTAAAATTATTGTTTCAAGAGCTAGTTTAAATATTAATAGTAGTTATTCTACTGTAAAATATGGATTGGACTTAATTATGAGGCTATGACTTATTGATTTCTACGATGTACCAACAAAGCTTCCCTTAATACGTGTAAGGTAGTAAAACGAATTTTTTTTCGAATAAGTCCCATCCTATGTTAATTACTGGATTTAAACTTGTTTAATGTCTTTCTTTATTCCATTTCTTGCTTTCCTGTTACTCGCTTATTACTCTCTTTTTCTATAATACAATCCCGAAACATAACTATTACATATTCAATTTTGTTACTTTGATGTAGATGTTGTTATCTTTTTCCTCTTTTTTCATTTTATTTGTTATTTTTTCAACCACATAGAATTGGTAAATAAAAGTATTCAAAAATATACAAGACTAGGTGCCAAAAACTCAGGTAGAAAAAAAAATTTCATTTTATCATACACCTGTGTTATGATGCTGCAATATTCTTGTGTTCTACCTTTCGGTTAGAAGATGAAATGAGATTTTACATATAGGAAAACAAGGGGAAAGAGGAAGACGACTACATAAATGTATATAATGTTAACAATAATATAATAAAGTTGGGTCAAACCAATGGTTTGTATTGTAGCACTTTTCCCTTCAACAAGGGAAAATTCTGCTTTTAAATACAGTCTATGTATACCTATCAAACTATTAAAATTATTTTCATTCATATACAAAACTATTTCTAGAATTGCATATATTTAGGATGACGCATATATGCAGTCTTTGAAATAAAGCGAATATTAATATAAAAAGGGCTTAACATAATGCTCGATTTTAAGGGTTAATTGTGTGAGTTAAGAAAAATAATTATATTTTTTAATTTCATGGAATTTACCGTTAGCTTTTTGCGTTTATAAAAATTTGGAAAAGCTTACGGTTACGGAAATATAAGGTGTCAAAAATTCAAATTTTACGAATTTCAAGAGGTGATAACTTGAGAGGGGGTGGAGATGGAAAAAAATTTTCTTCTAACGAAATAAACTATTTATTAATGTCTAAAAGCTCCTAAAATTTCAAGCTTCTACAGGCTGGGGTCTAGAAGAAAAATGACATCAAAAATTTGGAAAAAAAGGACTTTAGATAACGGTAAATTTGAACGGCCATTTTGTTTTTCTAAAGTTTAACTATAGTATATCGCGCTAGAGAAAGCAAGCCACTGCCTTTCTGCGTTTGCAAAATTTCAAAAATGGTTATGGTTCCATTGCAACAAATATTTAAAAAAGGCCATTTTTAGGGTTTTTGGGGGGTATAACTTCTAGAGGGGGGGAGATAGGTAAAAATTTTGTTCTACGAAAATAAGTTTCTAGTGAAGATCTATGTACGTATGAAATTTCAGCTTTCTATCTTAAAGGGTGTAGAAGTTTTGTAAACAAAAAAAGTGTCCACGGACGGACGGACGGACGGACGGACGGACGGACGGACGGACGGACGGACGGACGGACGGACGGACGGACGGACGGACGGACGGACAGAGTGAAACTAATAAGCACTTTTTTCAAAAAATTTTTTGGAAAAGTGCTAAAAAGTAAACCCAAAGAATAAAGTAAAGCAAAGAAAACCAAAAAAGAAAAATATAAAAAAAGATTAGCAATAGTAGAGAGTAGTATAAGAGTAATATAACAGCAACGCAACAGCCAGAACATGTTTAGAAGGAAAAAAAAAATCAAGATTTTTTTTTTTTTTTGAAAGGAGCAAAAAAAAAAGTTGAAATAAACGCACCTGTCGATAACAGGTTTTCGAATTCATATTCAGATTTAATGTTTTTCTTTCTTTTATTTTTTTTATTTAATATTCTGTAAGAATTTAAATTTTTAGTGAGTTTGAGTTTTTTTTTTTTTTGTTCAAAAGATGCGTGTAAATAATGTAAATTTTAGTAGTTATAACTCGCAAAAAAAAAAAAACCTTTTCATTCTGGCAACAATAATTAAATCGAATGAAAAATTGTTTTTAATACAGAAATTAACGTATTGGAATGATTTTCATTGTGAGTGCTATTTACAAAGTTGAAAGTTTAGCTGGATACATTATTAAATTGCTCAAGATTCTATTGACTCTTCGCTGTTTTAGACAATCTAAGTTTTAAGCAGAAGAAATTTGTTAAAATCAATTGATTGAAGCTAAAAACACGAATGCGGTTTGTTTGTTATCATAATAAGGTCAAATTGCATACTGTTCGGGCGCCATTAAGAATTTAAAGTTAAGACAATCTAAGTTTTGAGTAGCAGAAATCCGCTAAATAAGTAGCTAGAATTTAAAAAAAAAACAAGAGTACGCTTTGTTGGTGCATTTAACAAGGTCAAATGGGATACTGCTCGGGCGCCACCAAGTTTTTAAAGTTAAGATAATCTAAGTTTTAAGTAGGAGGACAACATAAACAATAGTAAATTTTGTTGGGGCATTTTACATTGTCAAGTGGGATACTGCTCGGGTGTCACTTTCAAATATTTATTAGTTAGCAAAAAAATTGAAGGGAAATTCAAATATTTCAGGTACAATCAAAGAAGGCAACGCATTATGTTCTCAAAATTTTCATAAAAGGCAATGTTGCAATTTCAATTTCCTTTTCTTATAATTCTCACTTCATTATTTTTAATTTCTTTTTCTATTCCAGCTTTTATCGCAACACTTGGAGTAGTGTACACTACTTAAACGAATTGTAGTTTTCTCGGTGGGAATCACGCAACTTTGTAATTTTTTCTATATAAATTTATTTTTTGTTTGCAGTGCTGCCGTTTCAAGTTAATTAAAAGAGTTATGATACAATCATTTAACACTTTTTTTTTGTGTTTATTCTTTTATTATATTTATAGCAGCTATTTCGAATTGTTTACTTTAAACTTAGATTGTAGATTGTAGATTCTAAGGGAACCGAGTGGGACAGGAGCATCCCCCAAGCCACCGCAGCCATTTTTAACTTATTGTAGCCACCCCACTCTCCCGTCTTTAAACTTATGTTTTCCAATGTTTAATTTACAATAAAAAACTAAAAAATCCAAAAACAAAATTATTATCCCCCTTAAATTTTTTCTTTTTTTTTTTAGCAAATAATTTAAAATGAAGGACTTTTCGGGGTAGTGAGAATCAAAAATAGAGAAAACAAAAACGTGTAGATTGAAGAAAGAGAGCGATGTACAAAACATTAAATGAAGGATAAGAGAATTGTAAAATATTGGAAAATACTTGAAAAAATACCTCTCTAAGGATAAGTAGTAAAAAACAAAAAAGAAAAAAGAAAATAAAATTGTAAAAAACAACAATGAAAAAATATTTCTTTTTCAGGTAAGTTAAGACTCTAAGAAAAAGGAAGAAAACGATAGGAAACTATAAAAAACAAATGTGAAAGGATTGATGAGGTTGAAATGTAAAGGGTGGGCGGCGGTGTAAATCTGAAATGAAAGAAGAATGAAACCTAAATATTTTCTAAATAATTCGATTTGTAGTTTTTGTTGTTGTTTTGTCTTTTTGTTATTTTGTATACTTATTGTATATCTTTTGTATTCAAGGAGCTACAAATTCAAGATTTATGTTTTTTACGTGTCGCAATCGATTATTTTTGAAAAATTTTTGTTTTTTTTCGTTTACATTTCGTTTCTCTTACGTTTCAATAATAAAATATTAGAATGTAGGAAAATATTTCATTTTATTTTCGTCCTTTACATTTATTATTATTTTTTTTTCTTCGAGAAGTACTACAATAAACGTATAGTATTCTTTAGTTTAGCCTTCAATTTTATGTAGGTAGAATGATTTCAAATGAAATAGTCATAAAATTAAATAATTGAGTACAGGTAGACATTTTATGAACTGAGAAATGAGAAATTGCATACAAGTATTGATTATAAAAAGTCTAAAAATAATGCACTAGTGTATAATTTGTAAATTATAACAATCTTCTCAGGGCAAGGTGCATCATAGAGTAAAATCAAGTGTCTAATTGATTTGATTGAGTGGTACTTAGTATTATACAGTAAAATTGTTATTCGTACTGCATAAATTTTAAGCAACTTTATGCCAATTTCAGCTTTCATGGTTTATTTTTTTTTATAAAGAGTGAAGTTCTTTTTAAATTACATGGATAATTGTTGAATTTTTCTCTTGTTTTGAAGGATAAGACCACTTTTTGATTTAAATTAGATTTTAAATGCTCTGCAACTGTAGTTAATTTAGTTCTACAGTGTTGTCATTGACATAGAGAAAATTTAACACACTTGTACTGGTGGAAGTACAATCCTTGGACCGTGTAGCACTTATTACAACTTTAAAATTAAAATTTAATTTCGGTCGAATTTCCATTTTGCTTGTGTTCCTTTAAAACAAAATGAAAGAAAAAAGGGTAAATAATTGTGTATGGGTGCGATACGGATTAAGATTAAGGGAGTTGTGGTGTTTTTCGCTTTTTGTTTCTCTAAAATTCAGTGCTTTTTTTTGTTCTACAACTCAAAAGTAGCTTTTCTTCTTTCTTTGTTTTTTTTGTTAAAGAAGTTACTGATTGAGTGTGGGTTAAAGTGAGGGGGGT
The DNA here is from genome assembly GCF_029603195.1 of Condylostylus longicornis. NCBI lineage: Eukaryota > Metazoa > Arthropoda > Insecta > Diptera > Dolichopodidae > Condylostylus > Condylostylus longicornis. Next base: position 9,184,607 of record NW_026577982.1, read on the forward strand.
TTTAAAAAAAAAATTTCTTTCCTTGAACAAAAAAACATTGTATAATCAAAAGGTAACTTGGGATCTGTGAAAAATTAAGAAAAAACCAAGGGAACAACAAAAAAAAACGGAAATAAAGGGTTTTCAATTTTAAGTGTCAATTTTAAGTTTAAAATAAATATTTAAATAGGTTTACACTTTTATTTAGTGAAAAAAAATAGAAAAAAGAAATTAAAAATTCCCCGTTTTTTCTTATTTAAATCTTCGGGAATAACAAAAGTTTTATACAAAATTGTTCTCCTTTTAAAGTGTATACTTTATTACAATAACAAAAGCACTAAATGAATAAACAAACAAACAAAAATTATAAAATTTTATGAAACAAAAAATTCAATAATTTTTAGGAAAACAAAGAAAAGACTTCGTTATATTTTTGTTAGCAATGAAGAAGAAGAGAAAAATTGAAGTTTTTTTTTTAAAAGAAGGGTTCCAAGTCAGTTTTCATAGGCGATGAAGAATTTACCAAACAAGGTCTTCGAATAACAATAATTGTTATTCGAAAATGCTCCCACAATTCATTTTAGAAAAATTTGAAAATTTTTTCCCGATTATTTTAAAACGATATGAAATTTATTATACAGAACCCTCAGGGAATACCGTTAAATTGTCCAACTAGATATTCTAACATTTTAAAATTGACAAAAAATATCTTCAGACCAGGTTAAAAACTCTGCTAAAACGCCAAGTCTTGAGTCATTTATAAGATTTTTTAGTATCATAAAATTCATAGAGTACGAGGGTTTACTTACATTAGTAATAAAATGTCATATTCTCATATTCGCCTAAGAAGCATCTAAAAAGACACATAATATTTTTTGTGTTATAGAGTACTTGAAAGCCACTGTATTAATAAACAAGTAAGAATAAGTAGGTTTTAAATAAATTGTAATTGAAAGATATAAACAGGTGTGTGATTTCTATTTTTTTAATATCAAATTTCAGAATTTGAAATTACTATTAAATTTATTTTTATATGTAGATTAAAATAATATTTATTTGACCTTTGTAATGACCTTATTCTCCTTGAAACTTCATATTACTTTTCGTATTTTCAAGACGACAAATATTTTTCTTTCATTTTATTACCAATTTGTATTTAATTTTCATGTTACTCTATGAAATTATTAAAAAAAAAAAGAAAAATCCATTTTAATAAATATTTATTTTAAATAATCAGATTGAGTGCCACTCAATTCAGAAAAAAAAATAATAATAATAATAATAACTAATTAAAATATTGTGTATCAATCAATGACGTAATGACATAAACATTTGCTCCAAAAAGCTTTACTTTCATAATATTGTAATGTTATAGAGAAAATCAAATTGTTAATGTATGTATGTATGTATGTGAGCATTGTATGTACACGTGTAGTTGTTACATATTAAATTTATGAAAAATGTCAACGTCAAATTGTGTTCTAAATATTGTCAAATGCAATATTAAATAAAATTGTAAAACAAGAGAAATTACAAATCAAAAAAAAAAAAAAATATTATTTAAATTAAAATGGAAACAATATTACGAGTATTTGTCATAAAAAAAAAATATTTTTTGTTTTGCTTTTGTAGTGTTATGACATGTCAAATTTACACTTATTTTATATTTATATTTTATAAACATATTGTATTTATTCAGGTATGAATTTATGTCTTTCTACATATTTAAATATATGTTACAGTATAGGCTCGAAATTTCTATTGTTACATTTGAATTGTGCCTACATACGTAATTGAATGCAAGCATATAATTTATTTTTAGTTGATTGCCTCAGGATCTGCCAATATAACTTGCTCTAAATAATTTTCTTGTGATAAAAACTTTATGCAAAATATCTTGCTCATTTTGGAATTGCTCTCAGAGAACCCCAATATGGAGAGGAATATTTAACAATAATTCTTTTGAGCCTAAATATATGCAATTAGAAAATTAATTTAATAAAAATAATAGTAAAATTGCACTTAAAGAAAAAATTTTCAAACTCTAATTGTTCAATTCAGGAGGGATTACTGTGTCGGTGTGAAAAAATAATTTAAAATAAGTTAAAATTGTGATTACAGTCTAACTTTTACATTATTAATTATAACAATTTTAAATAACATTGCTCAAAAGTTCATACTTGAACTGTAGTTATTGCAATATTGTAAAATTCGGTTTTGAAAAATTATTTTAGGTTACGAAATTATTTTAAATTATTTTGATTGTGTAATTTTTGTTGTGTTTGTCTATAAATAACGAATGAAATCAAATTATCGACCTTATTCTTAACCTATTCTAAATTTGTAAAAATGTGTCATTCTTAAATAGCTCATCTAACCTCGGCGTGTGATTGCATATTTACAGTGAGCGAGTTCAGAATCACAGAACAACATGACGATGGTCTAATTTTTTTTTTGCTCTTTGTGAATGATGGCCACATAAATTTTACAAATTTTCGTTTCAAATATTTTTTAGTGTGAATTGTGAAATAAATAAATACTACATATATAATAAAAGAAATCCTTAAAATAAAGTCAATACTATGAATTTAAATTAAAGATGAAATTCTATGGTAAGGGATGGTGTAGATATGAGCCACAATTCCAAAACTTCTATAAGGTGCTTGTATGATTCCAAAATTTTTTACCATTCCCTTATTGTGTCCAATTAACGAAATTTATTGATTTTAATTGTGCACTCAATCAAATAATATTCAGTTTACTTGTTCAAGGAGTATCCAGAAAATCCTTACTGATTTCAAAAATAAAAATAAATAAAATTTTCTTTAAAATTTTTTTCTTTTTCATTTTAATTTTTATTTCAAGAAAACCTGATTTTTCCTTTTTCTTTTTTATTATATTGTTGTTTTCTTTTATTTTTTAAATTTTTAAAGAATTTCTACAATATATTTTTTGTCTCTTTCTTACATAATTTTCTATGTGACAAAATTTTATTGATTTTTATTTAGTTGTTAGCAAACGGTAGTCGTAAATTGGAATGACATTTAAGAAAAAAAAATTATTAAAAAAAATTCTTGGCACAACTTTTAAATTTTGTTTACTTTTTATTTAGAAAAACAAAAATTGTACTAAAGTTGTACTAAATAAAAATTTGTAAGGTAGGTAGGTAACGGGGATTTTTAATTTTTCTAGCTACATATACTTGTGAATAAAAATAGAATTTAAAAAAAATATGTGAAAAAGTTTCGGAAAATTTTAATTTTAAATTTGACTTTTTAGAGTGAATGTTATAATAATTCTTTAAAATAAAATTTTTAATCAGTGATTCTAAAATATCAATTTGCTAAGATAAGTCATGAGAAGATCAATAAAATATTACGGCAATATTTTTGATTAATTATTTGGAATTAATGAGCCGCTAAAGAATGTATTTAATTTGTAAATCTTAGACTAAGAGTACAGAGCCGAAATGTTTGTATCTTTGACTACTTATTTTAAATAAGGACCCCTATAGGATGTATCTAATTCATGAACCTCAGAGTAAGAGTACAGAGTTGGAATGTTTATATTTTTGACTACTTACTTGCAATTAAAGAACCCCTGGAATGTAACCTTTAACGGTAGAGTAAGAGTACAAAACTTACTCGGGAATTCTTATATAATTATTGTGAAATTATTATTGTAAAATTTACATTCTCTGTAATTATCAAATTTACGTTTTGAAGTTATGCTCAAAATTGAAAATAATATTTCTAATAAAATCATTATCTCTTAAGGTCCCGGTGGAAACTACGATATTATCTTAATAAATTTTATTTAAAAATTACGCAATAAAAACTTTACTAACTACCAATTCCGTCTATATTACTTTAATTGCCTATGTAAATTCAATCATTATTATCATTTAACATATGTAAGTATATTTTCTATTCTATCTATAATACACTCAGAAATTTTTGAATATTTTAATAATTAATTTAAATATTGTAAATAAAATCTTTCGAGAATTTTTCATATTTTAAAATATTTAAAATTTCGATTTCCGGTTTCATATTTCAATTGAATTTTTCAAAAATATTTCAAATATAAAATTATTACAATACTCGTAATAATTATTTAATAAAATATTTAAATATTATTTTATTTACAATACCTTTGGGAATTAAAACTGTTCGAAATAGAAATTGTAATAGAGTACTAATATAGTACTTAGTAAGTTTTTTTTTTTTTCATTTAAGAATTTAATGTATAAGTACTTAATGATTTTTATGGAATATAATTTCAAAATTTTCCATTTCAATGCGATTTTTATATTACATATATAATTATTTATAAAAAAATATTACTTTAAGCTTTGTTGTTAGTAAAGTACCTAGGTATTTTGGGTTTTTAATTACATGCTATTGGTTTTGAATAAGTAATAATTGATTTTTATTCAGAATATTTAAAAAATTCATAAATATTTTTTTTAAAGAGTTCGAAATAAATTTGTAATTTAAACAAAAAACCAAAAAAATTTGTGGGCTTTTCAAATGAAAATAAACATTTGAAAATTTTTATTTAATTGAAATTTTTGACACCATAAATAAATACTGAGGGTTTAATTTATTTATGTAGGAACAATGGTAAAAATTTCCAAATTAATTATGAATAAGAAAAGCAAAAACTGAATACTGTTTAAAAATTGTACCACCCTCATACTAACATTCTAATCCTAAAAAACTCTTGACCATTCCTTTGTGTTATTTATTAAATGAAGCGGATTTTGCTTTCGGCTTTGATTACCTCATTTTGTATGTCTATAAACTAATGCTAATTGTTTTCCTTTTCGTGCAATATAAGTTTCCATTACAGTTTTACTGATTAGTCAAATTGATTTATCTTAAAAAAAAAAATAAGCTTAATATTTAAAACAATATTAGTTCAAGTGTTACCGATATTACTGAATTACAAATGCAACGTGAAGTTATTTAATTAATAAGGTACTGTGCTTATTGTACTAATAATATTAACTTAATGGAAATTTCTTCATACAACTGCTGAACAGATGGATGACGTAAACAAAGGAACGAGTTAAAAGCAGAAAAATTAAAACATTTTTCTCCCCGAACTCGACTAGAACCAGTGACTTACCGCTTTCTAGGTGGACGCCCTATACTAATTGAATTACAGGGGTATGAAAAAATTGCCAACGAATTATTCTTCAAATTGCTTTATACTGTAATCCACATGATTGCCAAGCAATGTTTACTTTGAGATGCTATATATGCAATCTTCTATTTGAAACATACAACCATCTGTTCTGCTGTTGTGAAAAAATTTCCATTGAGTTAATATTAATCTTAATGATTTCTTCAAGCCCGCGGGTTTTCGCAAATTAATTTATTATCACTCAGATAATAAATTAATTTGTCAGAAAATATGTGTCGTATTGGAAAATTTCTATTTTCATTTCTTATTCTATCACAATTGGCTGCTAATGTCTTACTAAACTACCAGCCCACTTAATGTAAAATATCCTCCTATTATTTTAATGAAAAGTCCGAAAACTTTCAATTGAAACCCAATAATCTCTAATATTATTTTTATAATTTTTTTCTAAGAATTAAGTTTATAAATAACTGTAAATTTACAAAAACAAATTAAGATGTATGTATGTGCATAACTGGTGTATTTATAAGAGAGAGCATTACATTAGTGAACTATGGGGTGATTTTGAATTAGTTAACTTGTTAATTGTCACACAGAAATAAATTAGTAAAAAAAAAAAATTTTTTTTTTGAAAATTTCTGTCACGAATTTTAAACTTATAAAAGCAAAAAAAAATAACAAAAACAGCAAAAAAAAATTTGAGAAAACAGAAAAACTTTCTCTTTTCTAACGGCAAAAAGAACTTTTTTTTAACATGAATAAAAAAAAATTTTTTTGAAAATAATTTTTTTTTTTTCATACACTTTAACTTTATTACAGTCATGTTTCAGAAATATTTGAAATGTGGTAAGAATTTTTTAGTTTCTTACTTTATTTTACATAAAAAAAATAAATTGTAATTATTTACTTATTCGTATGCACGTTCGCTACAATAAAAAGTTTTAAAAAAGAATTTAATTGCTAAAAAAAAAAATATAAAAAAAAAAAAAACAATTTTTTAAAGTTAGAAATTAAATCCAATTAAAGTTTTAATATTATTGGTCGGTGAAAAATATTTAATTTTTTTTTTTTTTATTAAAACTTAAAGAAATTTTAAATTCATTTAAAATTTTTCCTTCACAAAAAAAAAAAAATTTTTTTTTATAAAATTAAAATTTTGTGTAATGATTTTGCTTTCACAATGAGAGAATGAGAATGAGAAAAATTTTAATATGAAGTAGCTATTCTGTAGTTGTCTACAATTTATTTTTATCTCTTGTAGTTTATGAGGCATAATATGGGAGAAATTCTTATGTATACATAACATTATACGGAATATGTACAATATAAAGAGCAATTAAATGAATGCAATACACTACTTATGAAGCTGACTTATTACTAGCATGAAACAGTGACTAGCAAAGCAATAATATGAAAACTTTTATGAGAACACAGGTAAGTTAAAGAGAATGCAATATGTCATTTCCGTTCTCATATAAAAGTGAGAGATTTTTGAGAGATCAACGTGAATGTTTAATTAATCATAACGCTATGTTGTGTTTTTTTTGGATATTATTAGATTGTGAAGATTTCCAATAATTCAGAAATGCATTTAAAATTCTAATTTAAATCTTGATTTTTTTTACATCATTACAAATTTTTCAGATTTTTAATATTTTCTATGTGATTTTTTATTTATGAGTTGTGATATGTAGATTGTGAGTTAAAAAATGCTACGATTTTCGAAAGTGCTTCTTTATACCCGTACGAACGTATGTTCGAAGGGAATACTAAATTTGCCTTACCGTTTGTAACGTTAAGAAATAACGGTCTTAGGTATAGACACAAGTGTATGTTTTTGATCAGCGTCAAATTCTGAGTTGATTTAGCTTTGTCTGTCCGTCCGTCCGTCCCAGCGATAACTCAAAAACTAATTGAGCTAAGTTCACTAAATTTTCACAAATGATTTATTGTACTAAGTGCCAGAACCCTATTTAAATTGGACAAGATCGGGGTACCGGTTCGGGTAGCTGCCATACAACTTCAACAGTAGTTTGGCACACACTATATTTTGAAAAACACATTGTACTGAAATTTTTCATAAATTAATATACGGCAACTCCATAGTTAGTTATGGCATCTTTATTCGCACATAGGATAACAAATTCGTACAGGTATCACAGAGTTGACAAGGTCAACTCTATTTTTTTCTCGTTTTTGTACTAAAAATTTTTGGAATTTTGCTTTATCGAACATGCTTATATTCAGATTTATGTTATAGAACTGAATTTTCGAAAATGCAAAAATTATCTTTTGTAATATTGAAAAAATAAAGCCAGCCCAGATTTTTACTCAATTTGAATTAGAGTGAAAAAATTTAAATATGAGAAACAGTAAAATTTCTTGTCATTTATTTTATCATTATAAGATTGGGATACAAAATAATATTTTAAAAATTTGAAAGTATAATATTCTAAAATATATTTCTCATTTCAATTGTTAACAGGGATTAACCCGATAGGATCAAATAACCACAGTAAAATTACACAAAATATAAGAGCAAATGGAGTGACCATTACGTACTAGAAAATATTTTTAATAAAATTTATCAAATTCAATTTCCTTATAATTATTAAAACAATTTAAATTTTTTAAAATTTTAATTTTTCTGGAAATTAAAACTAAAATTTTATCATACGAGTATTTGTAGGAATATAGTTCAAGCCATTATTGTGAGATGCAACAATATTTTTTATTTCAATTTAAAAATCTATAAATTCATTTCAATATTGAAAAATTTACTTTAAATTTTGTAATAGATTTTTTAAAATTACTGAACCTGTATTTGAAAAATTATTGTGTAAGCATTTTGTAGAACAGTCTCAATGCTCTAATGAAATAAATATTTCTTGTTTTTTGCATATTGTATGATTTAATGGCACAGTGAGTTCATTTTATTTGTAAATAAATGTAGTATAATCTCTTCTGGCATATACAACAAGAAAAAATACAAAATTATTATTGCAGATTTCTATGTCATGTATCCAAATATATATATGTATATTTGTGCGACATATACAGTATTTATAACATGGTAGTTTTTTTTTCCTTTGAAAATAATCTATAAAGAATTCTCAAAAGAAAAATTTTTCAAAAATCTATGAATTTTAAAAGGATTAAGTATTAAAGATACCCAAGAATCTAAAGCAATAGTGTTCATATATGAACATAATGTATGTATATATAAATCATTAAAAAATGATAAGAAAAATGATATTGTATAACAATAGTGTATAGCTACATATGTAGATTTATGTATATTAGATTTTAATATGAAATTTTAGAAAAAAAAAAAGAATTTATTGAATTTGAAATTTTTAAATTTTATTGCTACAGTATTATTATTTTGACATGAGTACAGTATACAATAGGGTATAATATTATATAGATATTCAATATATACAGTTTGTTTTTTCGTAAATATTTAATCATTTCGATTTAAAAAATTTCTATATAGTCGTCTTTTGTTATAAATTATAATTTTGCATATGGTTCAATTAATCATAGAAGATTTTGTTATTCTACATTGTATTTTTATACTTAATTCTTGTTTACTCTATAAAACTACATAACAAATGTAGTATGTACTTGAAAATATAAGATTATTGACGTAATAAATTTTCTCAAGTTTCATTTGAAATTAAATTCAAAAAACAAAAAATTGAAATAATTAAAAATTCAATATGATTGATAATTATTTTTGTTATTGTTGTTTGATTAAAATTTTGAAAAATCAAAATTACAAAAATTTTATGATAAATGGAAAAATTTGATAAATCAAATATGACAATCTTTACATGCTCTGAGTTATAGAGGAAAATGGTATACGAAATGATTTAATTTAAAAATTTAAATTGTATTTGTACTCAATACTGCAAATATGGTAAGTATTAGTTAATTTTAGTATTATTAGCATAATAAATATAAAAATAATTTTGATATTTACTTAGTTTGTAAGTAAAAATTTAGGTAAAAATTATCTACAAATATTTCGGGTATTGAATATGGAAAACATAGAAAAATATGTTCAGCAAAATAAGGGAAAATCTTAGTATAGAGAAATAGTTTAAGAAATCGGGGAAACTTATTCCCAGAGAATAATTTTTAAATTGATCAATTTTAAAAATTATTCGAAAAGTAATGAATATAAAATGAGAATTGGCCCATATATTTAACATTAAAAATTTATTATTTTCTGAACAGGAGTAGTAGGATAACAAAGAATAACATTCGTCATTTCAAAATACTAGCCATTATCGGTAATAACACGAGTTACAAATTGAATAATTCATTGATACCAAGATGAGAGAGGTTGTTTCTTAATTCAATTTAAGAATTACATACTTATACCCGTATATATTCGTAAGACAGAATATTTATTCTATATTTAGTTTTAGTTGGATTTATTCTAGTTTTACACAAAAAGCGTGAATTTAAATAAAAGTGTACTACAGTGCATTCACAGAATTGTCAGTATGAGTTGTCACAAAAATATTTTCGTTTTTAACTCGGCTTTGCGAATTATATTAAATCATTAATTTATTATCGGATCTTAAATCGAATTTGCTTTCTTTAGAAGAGCTATCATATTATTTTGAAAGACTGAAATTTTAGTTTTTACAAAATCGAAGATGATTTTAAACATAGAGCCCAAAAACAATAAAACTCATTGTCAATAAAGTCATGATGACTATTTTAGTCACAAAATTTTTCTGCTAAGACTATATACATTTATTTCAGAAATCAATAATCATCTTAATTTTGTAATATCTTCAACACTATTGATGAGAATTCCAGACAAATTTCAGACAAAAAATATTAATGAAATAAATAATTTTTTTTCTATTTTAAATATTATTTAATCATTTTCACGTTATATGTTGATTGTGTGTTAAAATCAATGATTTAAAATTATAAAACTCTTTGATATATTTTTGTCGTGACTTACATATAGACTTTATGAATTCAACATTTAGAAATTAATAATCATTATATGATCCAGATTCTTTGTTAAAGCATTCGAATAATAGGCAAAAAAAAAATTTATTAATAATTTATCGATTTGTAAATTCATTATCTCTAAAAATATTCTATAAAAAAAAAATATTAAAATTTATTCAACCATTCTTTTAATACTGTGTTCACGTATAACAAAATAAAAATCTTCAATTATTAATAAAAACGTGCATATAGGTAAAAAAAAAAAAACAATTCAGGTAGTCTCAAATCAAAGGAATTTGAGCATATTTTTTAACAAACATATTATTTTGTTATACATAGCATATGTATAACACATATATGAATATCAAAATGTATAACAATAAAAAAGAGAAATCGGAAAGATTTTGAGACTAGATAAGAATTATTATCGATTTTTTTTTTTTATCTGTTTGTTAGAAAAATGTTTATTAGAAAATTTTAATTCGATAATCATTAATCGAAACAAAAGAAAACAACAACAGCAAAAACAAAATGAATTAAAATCGAAAAGATTTTGTTAAATGAATTTTATAACATAGGAAACTATGTAAAGAGCTTTATAACAACATACAGATGTAGTGGATAACTTTGATATTTCAGTTGTTTTGGCGTGGCTTGAAATACTCAATGAGCTACTTAACATAATTCACATTTAATAAATATATAGTCAGCGGGAATTCGGTTGAACATTATAGCTGTGTAGTTTCCTATTACAATTTAAGCTTCAATTTCGTGTGTCAGTGATTTTTCATTAAACATAGTGACTAGTCTGACGGCAGTGAGAGCCTTGTCGTTATTTTGTACCTTAATTTCATTCAATTCTTCACTCTTCTACATGGGACTCCAATGTGTAACTGTTTAATTGCATTATATCCGTTTTTTGATTCATCAAGAACGACTGGTCTTTTTGAGACTCTCAGAGCAGTTACATGTTAGCAGTTGTACTCATTAGCTTAAGCTCGGAAAAAGACCTCAAATATATTTATTCAAGTTATGACCCTACTAAACGCGGTAATAGGTACCTATTCATTGACATAATCAATACTCTCCGAATTTACATTACTTTGCAAAAAAAATTTAAATCTGTTCATATTACCAATTCTTCACTGTGATTGAAAAATCATTTTACCCATTTATAAAAAACCTAACATTCAATTTAAAATTTTTTAACCTAAAAGTCAGATAATATTGATAATCAAATAAATTGATTTTCCTCATCAACCATAACCATCGAAATTTTGTTAGTCGAACACAAAAAAGAAAAGAGAGTGAAAATTTTTGTTTAATAAATTTTGGAAATTTCTCAAACAGCCATCATAAAATGTAACACAAAATTGTAAAGATTCTACAAAATACCAAAAAGCACCACAAAAAAAAAAAAACGAAAAAATTTGATAAAACAATGACACTTCAAATTACCTTTGTGACATTGACACCTACTTAAATTGGTAGTATAACAACAACAGTGATGGTATCAGTAGTCATTAAAGGTAGTCATTTAGTTTATTCAATATGATGGTGTTTCCTATTAATTGAAGGTAATGTATGATGAATTTGCCCTACCATTTATGATTTGTAATATTCAAAGGCATAGACTATAGAAAATTTCAAAATTGTGGGTGATATTAAAAGAGTCTTTGGTCCACAATGCATAATACGTCGTAAGAAGAGGAAGAAGATGTGTTGTGAACTGACACAATATGGAAAGACGGTCGTTTTGGATGGCAGGTTCAATTAGATATTTCGCTTCGCTTGATCAATGTGCCATATCGCACATTTTCACTATCAACATTGATGGCAATCAAGTCAATATAGTGTACTTGGGTGCAGATCATCAGTCTAAGCAACTCTCTTCCTCTAAGAAAACTGTCTATGTTCTTGATATGAATTTCAAACAAGTTATAATGTCGTGTGCTGGCCTCTGTGATTGATCTAACGAGAGAATTCTTGCTTAATATAGAGTGTATTAATAGGAAGGGTGATGAAAGAAGACATATTCCTTTTTACCGACAGCATGACGGATTCAATCGCAATTCTAGCTTAGCCGGATGTTTATAATTCTCTATTAATAGACGAGAGGAAAAGAACTAACTTCGGCTTTTATTCACAGTTTTTAAAGTCTCTTTTTAAGTCTCATATTGTTAAAAATCATAATAGTCATAATAGTTTATAGAACTGTTCTGCCTTACAATTGCCATAACAGTAATTCATAAATTTTCATGTTAAATATACATACATACATATGCATTTACTTTCATATTATAAATTTCTCTAAATAAGTTGCTCATAACTTGAAAAATCCCATCAAAAACTGACAATTTTGATTTTACAAAAAAAAAAAATCAAATAAAAATAAAATTAAAAATGAAGATTAGTGCTATTGTAATTTTTGATGGTGGGCAAAAGAAAGGCAATTAAAATAAGATTATGGAAAGCATAGGTACATAAGTGTGTAAGAAAGGTAATAAAAATAACAAAATTTTTTTTAAGAAAATTATTTTCAAATCAGCAAAATGAAGAACTACTGAATTTTTTTTCTCGTTAATTTGGAAGCTGACAACCTAGATTATTTGTTCGTTTGTACACTAGTTTGTTGACTGTCTGCTTTCATATTGTATTTAGTGTCATGTAATGTATAGGAAAATAATTAAGAGGCGAACAAAATATAGTCAAAAAAAAATTGGAGTAAATTAATTTCTATTTTCGAGCTTCTTGTCTTTTATTTTTTGTGTTCTTGTCATGTGAGTGGCGAGAGTATATTAAAAATACATAAAAAAAAATTATAGATAAATAAATCGTTTTTTAATAATATTTAAAATGAATATTAAATATTCTAATGTTTTAAGACTATTATCGAAGATTAATTAAATGAAATTTAAAATATTTAGATATCTACATAATAGGAAATTAAATGATGATGATAAAGAGATTTAATTAATTTTCATGGAGGCTTTTGTATTTAAAATTTTATAATATTTTAAATGTTAACTATATTATTGTGTTCAAGAGTGTATAATATGTGTGTATTTTGACAACTAAGAAATTTTGATGTGTAGGATTTTAATTACAAAATTCTTTTTAAATTTTATTTTATTAACACGCACAAAAAATTTAATATGCTAGAATTTTTAGGAATTTTTTTTAGATTATGTTTATGTTTACAAATCCCACAAGAAAATTATAAATGAAATTTTAACTCTTATAATTTGTAAAATTTTCATAATAAAATATTTTTTAAAGATTCTTTACATTAGGTTTAATATAGTAAATTAAAGATGCGATTTACTTTTCCTTCAGGCTGGTTTTCTTACTATACGTATATGCAAAATGATGTATAAGTAGGAAGAAAAATAGGGTTTCAAGACTCACTTAGGCAGGCACATCAAAAACGAAAGAAAGGGTTTATTAACGAAAGTGATTTTAATAGCTAATGCATTTTACTTGTATTTAAATTAGTAATTTATTTGGTAACATCTCTTGTAACTCATTCTGAATATCACAAATATTTGTGTAGCCGGAAACATTTTCATCCAATAGAACAAGTTTTCTCATTGCAACTATAAGAAATTTTGCTGGCATACTTGTTGTTAAAATAATTTTTATATAAATTAAAATTTTATTAAATTTTGTTATTAATTTCATATATATAGAGCAGAAATAGTATAGTTCAGCTATTTGTTCCTGTATCCTCTTTTTTTTAAATAGAATTTAGTGTAGTGCATGTTGAGTTCGAATACAAAGCTTGTTCAGATTTGTAATACACAGCGCCGGATCTACCATATATACAAAGTAAGCATTTTTAATAAGGAATCCTGTAAGACGCCAAACCGGTCAGAACTGGACCACGTAATACACAAACATATATTAAAATGATTTTGTTTCCACCTTGTTTAAATTAAATTTTTTATTTGCTTTTTTTTCTAATCCTAACGGTATGCAATTTTTTGAAATATTTTGGTATAATATGCAACTGAAACTAATTTAAATAATGTTTATAGAATATAGATTGTTTTTAATAGCAGTTGTTGAAGGGAAAAGTGATACTTTGCAAACCATGGGTTTGCCCTAACTTTATTTAATTAAATTTCTCATTCTGGGTCAAGACTTGTGTACAGTAATCAAAATGTTCTCTCCGCCTCATTTATATTGCTCATAAAATATTCTTCTAAAATGTATGAAATTCTCATGATAGCTAAAATTGTCTCATTCATTCTGTTCTTGCTCGTTGTTATCATTGTTTTTTAATATTTTGATAATTAAATTGTTGAAACGTGCTTTCAACAAAATATTTAATCGTTACTATTTTACAATTTTCATGGGATCATTCAATTAATATTTTAAAATTTAAAAAAATTAATTACATTTTGAATTTTAAAAAATTTAATAGTCCATTTAAGAAGTTTAAGTACCTCAATACGGTCACGTTTTTCTAATAAAAGATTAACAATTTGTTTCTTTAATTTAAAAAAAAATTCCTTATTATTTTTTCCTCAATTAATTGTGATCGTATTTTAAAGTTCACAATTAATTTAATGCTCGTAATATTTATAATAAATTATTCTTTGTATCTGTGTATGTGTATGTAAAAGAAAATAATTAAAAATTTAAATATTCTTGTACTTCATCCGTCTCTTTTTCTAATTTAAAATTGGCCTTCAAAAGAGAATTGCATTGTTTGTTTTTTTTTTGTTCGCCTTTTTATTTGATTTTTGCAAAATATTTTTTTTTTATTACATTCATTTTATGAAATCAAACCAAAAATACAAATTTGATACAATATAAAATTTACGATAAAAAAAAATTTTTTTTTTTTGACATTGAATCTCCAATTAAAATTTTTTTTTCTCATTTTTTAAAATAAATATTTTTTTTATTTTCGGTTCTTTTTGTTATTTTAAGCAATTTAAAATTGGAATATAACTTTTAATTACTTGCAATTAATTATATAGAAAAAAAAAAAACAATTCACAATAAGTTATTAAAAATTGTTAAAAATTTTAAATGAATTCCCTATATAAAAATAAAAAATAATGGAAAATTTTTGAGGGAAAAAGAAAGAAAATATGCGCGACAATGATTTTTTTTTTTATTGTTTTAAATTATTTGAATAAAAAAGAGATACTCAAATTTAAGGCAAATAGTAGACGTCATTAACTTATTAGTGCCTTATTAAAAGGTTATATTTGAAGTAGTTAGCTATTAGAAAAAAAAATGGTTTCAATGATTTGATTAATGTTTTGTGGAACAAAGAGCAATTAAAAATTAAAGTAAACTACAAAGCTATTTCAAATATTTTAATTTCTCATGTCAATTAAAATTTGTTTTTGTTGACAACATCAAATATGACTCTACATTGAATAACTAAATCTAGGCTGTGTTAAACTAATTATATGTAGGTTAGGTTAGGTTAGGTTGTCGCAGCTCCCCGAAGGGTACACATAGGCCAACTAGGCCCGTTGTGGTACCGCCGGATCTCTTCCGTCCCGCTCCTCGTCTGAACCAGCCCAAACCCTTTAAAAATCGCTTCAAATTCCTAATGCTTACATTCGCTAAGTCCGTAGCGTGCCGAAGAAGTAAGACCCAAGGAATCTCTGCCTGGAGTTTTCCAATGCCGGACATGAGCATTGTAGATGGGTCACCGTTTCTTCCTCCCCTTGGTCACAGCAATTCCTACAAAGATCGTTTGCGGGGCGGCCCATTCTCCTTGCATGTTCGCCAATCCGACAATGGTCCATCAGGACCCCTATCACAGCACTGATATCCTCCCCTCTGAGAGAGATCAGATCCTTTGTCCGACATAAATCCAGCAAATTATATGTTTTATCCAGCAAAGTAAATTTTAAATTTTACTAATTTCCTCTTTGCTTAAAATAAGGGAATTTTTAATGGTTTCTTACAGAATAATGTTATAATTAAAGTGGGCATGTTCGGTATTTACGATAATAGACGAAATGATTAATAGACGATTGACATTTGAAATACTGAAATATTTATTATTAATTAATAATATTAACTATATTTAAAGTGTGGACAGTGTGAAATGTAAGTGTGATGATATTCGGATAACTATCGACCGAAATATTACTAAGTGCGCGTTCAATATTGCTTTGCAGAATCGAAGTGATTTATAGGGGGCCAGGTCAAATTACCTGATCAAAACAGTCAACTTCTAGGTTACAAACATGTAATTTGTTTCTTATTCGCAACAAAGAATCTAATACTAGTAATACTAATAACCTGTTGTTCAGACGTCAGCAACTTGATTTGTTACTTTGTGACGCCAGAGTCTATTGTGTTCCAAGCAACTTTTGTTCAAATTTATTTTTTTTTTTAAACAACTTTCGCTTATATTACTTTATAGGCTTACAATTACATCAGCTATTAAAGTTACCATGGCTAATTAAAAAAAGTTGAGTATTTTTCTTCAAAAGATGAACTTATGAAATTTCTAAAATTGAGGCCAATTGTAATTTAACAACAAGTACTGCAGTAAAGTAGCACATATCTGTGCTAGTTATTTAAAACTCGCACTATTTCAATTATTGAACACTTGTAGTGTTCAAGCAATAAAGAGCACAAATTTAAGTTTGAGAACTTTATTTTTAAAAATTTTTATTAATCAATTAAAAGTACCAACTTTTTGCAATTTTGAGAACATAGCTCTTGAAGTTCGAATTTTTTTTTTTTTGTTAGTATTAACAATACTCTCAAGAATAATCAATTTATTTAAAAATTATACTTTTTAATCCAAATTGAATAACCTTTAATATTTTATGATTGTGTGTAATGAAAACTTTAAAAAGTTAAATAAAAAATTCAACAAATAAAATAATGTCCTTTGAGAAAACTTTTTCTTGTTTCTCTTCTATTTTTATAAATTTTCATCAAAAACACATAGGAGTGCCTGACAACATAAAGCCTATGTCCTTAATAAATGTTTTATTTTTATTACTTTAGAGATTTTTTTTTGTTTTGAATTTTATTTTGCAATTTTAAAGTTCCATTTAAAATATCCTTTTTTTTCCTGTTTTATTAATTTTAAATTTTATTGTTTATTATCCTTGTGAAATATCTCTGTTTAAAAAACAATATAATAGAAAAAAAAAATAAAGTAATTTCTTGTCTATAAAGAATTCTTTTGTCCCATAGTTTAAAATTTAATTAAAATTTAAAATACAAAAAAAAAATTTTTTATTTTATAAATAGAATTTTTTTGTTGTTGATAGTATAGAAAATAAGGAATTAAATATAAATTTAAGGTGATTTATTTATTCATTTAATTGTTATCATTTTAGAGTTTATTTCTCTTCATTTTTTTGTGAAAATATAGATAATAGTTCATTATTTTTATATTGTATTAAAGAAATGAAAACAACAATAGAAAAATAATAAAAATAAAATAAATTGATCCTTAATACTTATTTATATATATACACATAGGAATAGAACACATAGGGAATGAATGGAATGAAAATGAATATAGAGAAATGAGACGAACGGAGGGAAGGAGTGAAATGTACACTTAACTTTTATTTCAGTTATTCAACAAAAAACAAATAAAAAACACACAATAAATAAAATAAAATAAATCAATATTATTTTATTAAAGAAAACAAGAATTATAATATAAAAAATCTTCAACGGAAGGACATTTTTATTGTTAAAAAAATAATAATAAGAATTAAGAAGAGGGAGAAGTAGGCATTTAAGTATTTTATTTTCAAGGATCTTTTCATTTTTCTTAAAAAAAAAATTTTGTTTTAAAAACTTTTCTTTTTGTTCTTGTTTTTATACCCGTAAGAACGTATGTTCCAATAGTGTTATAAAATTGCCTTACCATTTCTAATGAAATTATAGTCTGAGACGCAGACATAAGTCTGAGCCGATTTAACCATGTCTATCCGTCCATCTGAACAATAACTCAAAACCTAATTGAGTTAAGCTCATGAAATTTTCACAAATATAAAATTTTCGCAATAGTAATAATGTCGGAACAATATTTAAATTGAATGTGATCGAAGCAAATGTGATTCGAGTAGCTGTAATTCTTCAAAACCTTTTTGGCTCACAATCATAAATTATTAAAGCTATAATATCGAAATTTAAAGTACAAGTAAATATAATATTATTGTGGCTGTTATGTGTGAAAAAAATTATTGAAGTCAAGAAAGACTTATTGCGGTAACTGCCCAATCACTCCAAAACACATTTGATAGTATATTTTATTAACTATACTGAAATAACAGAACTGAAATTTTCACAAAACCAATTATGATAATATGACCATAATTTTCAGTAGAAATCTTTGAGATAGTATGGATTTATGTGGTAAACAAATTTGTGTGAAACATAAAATAATTAATTCATACGGGTATCAGAGAGTTGACACGGTCAACTCCACCTATTCACGTCTTTTTTCTGTGTTTTTTTTTTTTTGTTTTGAATTCTTTATAAGAGTATTATAATATAAGAAAGAGAAATTTAATGAGATTATAATAATTAAGGATAAAAATTTTTCATTTTAATATTTAAGTAAGAAAAAAAAAACAATTTAATTTTCTTCTCGGCTTTCTTGTTTTGGTTTTCTTCTCCTAAACAAAAAATAAAGAAAATGTCATTAAAGCAAAATTATTGAATTTTCATTCTTTATTTTTTGAATTTTGTTGTTTTTTTTTTCAGAAGAATTTCAATGTCAAGGCTAAGGTTGTATTACTGAAAAATTCAGTTTGAAAATATTAGACATTATAATTTTTACCCAATGGCATTATGAAACGAAATTTGTTCAAAACCTTTTAATTAAACGTATACTGTGTGCAAGTAAATTTTATATATAAAAATTTTAATGTTATGAAGGCGAAATTAATTGCGTTTATGTAGAAGGATAAAGGAAGAGTATAATGATTTTTAAATGTTGTCTAGACCGAAACAAGAAAAAAAAAGAATTTTTTTTTTTTATAAAAACGATTTCATATTACTTTTAATTAGTTTACTAATACGAATACATAAAATATTAATTGTATTTACACACATAATAATATAATGATAATATAAATTAATTCATTTATCTATTATAGATAAATTATGTGTTGTATTTTTTATTATTATTGGTTCTTTATTAATTTTACGTAGAATTTTATTGTATATTCTCTGCAATAATAATTACAAATTACTTATTTATTGTTATAGGATTTCGATTATTATTATTATGGTTTGCTTTTATATGAAAAGTCCTTTTATGGTAATTAATTTATAGGGTTTTGCTATTTAACCTATTTTTGCAAATTAAAGTAAACTATAAGTTTTGCAAATTAAATACCTATTTGGATATTATAGATGTATGGTTTTGAAATTTGGAAGTTTCATGAGATTTCATAGGGCAAAAAGCTAAAACTTTTATTTTAAAGCTTCAAGTCTTTAATTTGTGCTTATTTGAGAGTTCAATTTCTAATTAAAGAGAGGTTGACGACTTTTAACAAGTACAAAATTCGTGAAATTTTCTAGAATTTTCTCTTATCCTAAAAGCCATTGAGCTTGTACGACTATTTCTAAATAAAAGTTGTAATTCCCCAATTTTCAATAACAGTTCCCTTATAATTTCTTTAAAAATCTTAAATGATCATCTAATTTTTGAATTTTTTCTCCAAAATATGCACTGTTTGTCAAATTTACTCTTTTACTTTATAATTCTCAAACATTCTCTTTTAATATTTTCTTGACTGTACGGTTTACTTTTTGTCAATTCTCAGTTCACTCGCAGCGGTTTTTTTGGGTAAAGCTAAATTTAATTTGGAAAAGTTCAGAAAATTTTACTCAACGTTCCTACCGAAATTTTGCTCTTTTAAAGAACGTACACACATACTTTAATTTTTTTTTTGTCTCTTTATAAATTTTATTAATAATGAAATACTTTAATCTTTAATAATGAAATACGTTTATCGATGATAATAGTAAAAATTCATTTTTATTATGTATGTAATTAAGTATTGTAATTTAGAAGCATATATATGAATAATAAATAATCAATTAATATTATAGACAATATTGTTAAAAAACTGAACTCATCATTAAATCAAATATTCAACAATTATAAAATGAATAACAATGGTATTGCCATTATTAAAAATTCAATATAAATAATCATTATTAGAATTTAAATATTGAATATTTATTTTAATTATTGTATTACGAGTATTATTTATTTATTTATTTAATATTATGTAAATAAATTTATGAAACTTTACAATTTTCATATTATTATGTTCTAATACAAAACTGTTACTAGTTGCATATAATTCCAATATGGTATCAAGCTTTCATATTTATATTAAAATATTTAATATTTCAATGCACCTTGAAGCTAAAATGGTTTAAGTCGAATTAGGACAACTGAAGTTAAAGCGGTTGCATCTATTTCCTAAATATGAATTCTTTTTCTCTTATTCGAACACTCTGCTATTTTAATTGCTGAACAAAAATCGTCTATTGTGTCGTATAAATGTATGTATGTACACTCCGACAATTTTACTCGTAAGGCCTTGATTTAATAAAAACCAACTTGAACCAACTTGAAAATGAATAATACTTCCTCAAATGAATGTTTTCTTACAATTTTAAGATTCTATCAGAATAACAGAACAGAAGTTTGAAATTACTTTATGAGTGAACCAAAAAAAAAAATTACTTATGAGTGAAAATTACTATATGAAAGAAAGAAAAATTACTTGTGAGTGAAAATTACTACACGAGTAAAAAAAAATTACTTATTAGGGAAAGTTACTATATGAGTGAAAAAAATTACTTATGAGTGAAAATTACTATACGAGTGAAAAAAAAACTTATGAGTGAAACTTACAATATCAGTGAAAAAAAAATTACTTGTGAGTGAAAAATACTATATGAGTTAAAAAAAATTACTTATAAGTGAAATTTCCAATATCAGTGAAAAAAAAAATTACTTATGAGTGAAAAATACTATGAGTTAAAAAAAAATTACTTACGAGTGAAAATTACTATATGAGTGAAAAAAAAGCTTATGAGTGAAATTTACAATACCAGTGAAAAAAATTACTTATGAAATGTGAGTGAAAATTACTATATGAATGAAAAAAAATTACTTGAGTGAAAATTACTATATGATTGAAAAAAAACATGAGTAAAAATTACTACATTTGTGAAAAAAAATAATTTTCTTTTAATTTTCAATTCAAAATGTCGTTATTAAAATGTTGTAAGTACAGAATTTACCAATAATGTAAATTTTGTAATTACGACATTTTAGCTTCAGGTTATAATAACACAAATTTACGATACAATAATACTTTTATGATGGTAAAAATATGAATTCAAAATTAAAATAAATTTTTAATATCAAAATATAAGGAGTGTAAAACATAAAAGGTTCACATACTCATATAAGAAGGATATTATGTGTCAAAAATTATATAATTTATTTTTAATACAAGAGTAAATTTCCAAACAATTTAGAAATATAGGCTTCCGAGTAAATTTAAAATTATACATACATACATATATGTACACACCCAGATCAATTAATTCCAAATTATTATGAAAAGAAATGAAGTAAATTTGTTGAATTCTTATATATAATGTGAAAATTAAATTGTCCTTATAGTTTTAAAATCCTTAAAAAAAAAAAAAAAGAAATTTTTTAACAATTCACATTATAAAAATTTTATTGAAAATTAATTTTGTAATAATTACAATAAGTAAAATATTCTTGGATAATTTTCACAAAAAATTTTAGAATAGAAAAAATTTTAAATCACAAAATGCAATTTATTATTTTTATTTTAGAAATAATTTTTAAAGATAATTTGAATATTAATAGAAAAAACAATTAAAATGATATTTGTCTAAAATTATAAATAATTTCCTATTGTAATTATTGATATGTGCATCACATTTAATTTTAAATAAGCTATAATATTATGGGGGTGTTCTTTAATAACAAAATTTTGTAAGTATGTTAATTATTTTAAAATATTATTATTTATTTGGGAAGAGACCGAAGTTCAGTTATTTTTTTGCAAATCAAATTGGCTCCCTACCAAATATTACAAATTTTAAACTAAGTAAATTAAGTTTACTTCGCCTGCGATATAAGGCGTTATTCATATCAATGAGGTACATAAATGAGGCGTGTTTCATCAAAAGTATATAGATGTGAAAAATTCTTTGAAATTTCTTAATGTATCAAAATATTTAATTAAGAATGAAGGCAATAAATTATTATAAACATTATCGTTCTAAATTAATATTAAGTAGTTTTCGAAAAATTAATATGAAAAACATAATAATTCTTATAAGTAGTTACCGAGACTTTATACAATTATTTCTCATAACTATACTTACGTATGAAATTCGTTCTATGGAAAAAACTGATATATAAACAGACTGATATATTATAAATGTACATAGGAGAGAGTTGTACTGAAGACCTTGAATATTGTTATAAAATAAAATATATAAAATAAAGTAACATTGATATTTAATACTCTGTTTCGATATTCATATTAATATTAATAAAATATTATGGACTATTTCATACAATGACATTGACCCTCATGATCTAGGTCAAATTTTTGTATGCAGTCCATTTTCAATACTCGAATGCATCCAAGATTCTATATATTTCAGTATATCATGAGAATCAATATCAATTGAATTCTAATTTGTTATATCAAAAGTATGCATTTGATCGCCTCTGCATTGTATCAGAAAATAAAGACGAACAATATGAATTGAATTTTTAAATTGTATCACAAATTTTAATTATATTAATTAATTTTCTTAAGTATAAATTAATTATTTTAAAACTGATTATTTATTATAATATAACAATATAATTTTTAAAAATATTTACCATTTTATTTGATTTTGAACTGCAAAAAATGTTTTATAAACTTCAATATCGTATATATGTAGTTATCGTAAATAATTAGAACTTAATTTAATTTTCTAAATAGTCTAACAGTTGAACAAAATTATCAATTCTGAATAAATTAATTATTAATATTATTTTTTATTAATAGACTTCATTTTTAAAATTTATAATTAAAAGAAAATTTTTTGAGTTACACATATGAAACACTTTAATATATCGCAATAATACACTACTTAATACCAGTACACACACACCTATATTTTGTAAGTGTAATTATTTGAATAAAAATTAAAATTAAAAAATCACTAAAATCAAAATATTTCGAAAATATTTTCATTTAATTGATCATTCCAATAATAAAATTATTTTTTCTCAAAAATGAAAATCAAAAATTTTCACTTTAATTAATATCCTTTTTCCTTCATATTTTTGTACTCTCTAATAATTAAAATTTTCCTTTAATTTTCTCTTTAAAATTTTCCCTTTAAAATTTTAAATATTCAATTACGTTAAAATATGTTACAGTTATAATATACGTACACTGTATATATCGAAGAATCTCATTAAAAAATTATAATTTTTTTTCCAATTTCACTTTAAAGATTTTTATAACTTTTTTCTTTTAGCATTAATAGGATTAGCATTTTAAATTTTCTGTGCAAAAATTTATTTTTTTTTTTGAAATTATTTCATATTTTTTTCTTCCTATTTTTATTATTATTATTTTTTCGGTCTATATTGCCATTATAATGGTAATAATAGTATAGTAGTTGACATTTGGCAGTATTTAGTTCACTATTACTCTACATTTTTATTTTATTATGATTTCCTTTAATATTACCCACAAAAAAACCAAAAAAATAGAGAAAAACTGAAACTGGGAAGCAAAAGAAAAAAAATTATTTTCCTTTTAAGAATCAAGTTTTTAAAATAGTATAGAAAAACAAAGTGAAGAACAGAAAACGCAGAAACAAAAAAATAAAAAAATAAAAATTCAATTATCCTTTTTGATCCTTATTTTGTTTCACTTTTTCTTTTTACTGTACTTAATTCTCATTAGTCATTTATTCCTTCATACATATATTATGTATAATTGTAAATATAAACCCCCCCCATCCCCAACCGCTACCCTCTAATAATAATATAAAAAAAAATCCATTTATACCGCATATTAACGTGAATGTAGGGCAAATTTTCAATTTTTCTGTTCTGTTGCTTTATAAAATTTTTTGTTCCTTTAATAAAAAATTTTATTCACTTTTTTTTCAG
The DNA here is from genome assembly GCF_029603195.1 of Condylostylus longicornis. Classification (NCBI taxonomy): domain Eukaryota; kingdom Metazoa; phylum Arthropoda; class Insecta; order Diptera; family Dolichopodidae; genus Condylostylus; species Condylostylus longicornis. Next base: position 9,208,929 of record NW_026577982.1, read on the forward strand.
TATTTTTTTTTTTTTTGTTATATTTGATTTCTTTATTTTTTTTTCTGGTGCCGTTACCAATAATAAATTAGGTTACAAAAATATAAACTATTCATTTTTGTTTTGTAAATGTAGATGTTACTACCGTTACTCTAGTATTTATATACTATAATAGTAACACAATAATAACGGTAATATGATAAAAATATTAAAGTTTTTTTTTTTTTGTGGATAACAAAGTAATCAACAAAATCTAGGAAATTTAAATCGAAAAAATCAAAAATAAAAGTGAAAAAGAAAAATTAACAGAAATTATTAATAAAGGACGAAATTGCTTAAAAAATAGGAATTAAAGTAAAAAATTATAAAATTAAAATTTTTATTTTTTTGGAAAATTTTAAATTCTAAATTCACTACAATTTTCCTATATTTTAAATTACACTATTAAAACAAATTGAGAAAACGTAAAATTTTAATTTTTTCCTCTTTAAATGAACCGAACACACTATACAGAAAACAGAAATACATCCAATCTTTACAATTGTTATAAAGGAACTGAAAACTGGTATCCCGCAATTTTCTCAGAAAAACAAAACAACAAGAAAGAAAAAAACACAAATAAATATGAAGAAAAAACAACAATAAAGAAAAAAAAACGAATACATAAATAACAATAAAAAGGAAGCATAAGAGCAACAACAATATTAAAAGAATAAACAACAACAAAAAAAAAAACGATATAAGCCACGATACCTTTGGGTATACATAGGGATGATATAAACATATATGTGTGTAGGCATTAATAAACAAATATACATACGTTATGGATTTGTTTAGTGTAGAGGAATGTTAAAAATAAAATACACAAGCATACGTACAAGCGTATTTAGTATGCTTTTAAAAAATATTCCAAGTCCAACATTTATAATGACATCGTTCTTCAATGAAGAGAGAGAATAAGGAGAGAGAAGAGAAGTTTGGATAAGGTTAAACAAGTTTTGCGACCTACAAAAAAAAAAATTTATTTATTTTTTTCTTTTTATAAATTTTAAAATAAAAATTTAAAAATTTTATTTTAAAGATTCATTTTTCAGCTTCCATTTAAATTTTTCGGTTTTCATTTGCTTTTGTTTCGTTTAAGTTTATTTTGGGTCTTTGATAGAACACAAAAATCACTTGAAACACAAAAGGTTTAAAAGAGAAAAAAAAAACATCAAATAAATTTCTTTTCACTCTTTAAAATTGCTGAAAAATAAAACGTTCTGTGAAAGAAAAAAAAAATGCTCTTTTACTGTTATGTTTAAAATTTATTTAAAATTTTTTTTATCCTTTTAATAAATTTTTTTTTTTGTCGCAAGTAAGGTAAAAAATTCCGAATTCAATGTGAGCAAAAACACGACAACAGAAAAAAAAAATTATTTTTCTCTCACTATTATTTCATATTTTATGAATATTTTAATCTCTCAGACTCTTAGATTCTCTCTCTTACTCTCTCAATTTTTTTTGCTTTCCTTATAAGTATATCGTAAACATTTTCATAGTAAAAAATATTAAACTAGAGAAAAAATGTTTCTTTTTTCTGAAGGATAAAAAATATTATTTTTTATGGGATATCAAAAATTTAAGGCATATTATATTTTATTTATATGGTTATATTATTATAAATAAATTAAAATTACGATATGTGATTATTTTATGTCATTACTGAAAGAAAAACAGAAAAATATTATAAAACAAAAAAATATTTTTCATAATATTAAAAGAATATTAATTTTTTTTTTTGAAAACATTGGAATTTTCCAAAAAAAAATCATAATAATTCTCTCCGGAATTTCTCATATCGTAAATTATAAATAGAATTTAGCGGTAAAAAAATGTTTTTTTTTTTTCTATTCCTCTTGTTTTTACTTTGCTATTAATTATAACGAGCAAGGATAGTATAATATCGTAAAAAAAAATCATAATCAAAATTTCTTGAAATATCGTAAATTTCTAAAAAATATGCTGTTATAAACAAAATTTTTATTCTGTACATTCTTTACAAGATTTTGAGAATTTGGTTTACCTGAATGTTATTTTATTCACATTTTTTACGATCTTAAAATTATAATCAACGATTACTGTTCTATGTTATTATTATAAATTATAATGTAGGAATAAAAAAATATTTAATTCGAAATAAATAAATTATTGTTACTGTTATGAGTTGCTATTGTTAGGAAACTTTGTGTGAAAGGAATGAAGAATGTTATAGAAAATTTTTTGATTTTCAATTTTATTTTTAAAAGGATTTCAAATTCAATAGATAGTATTCCTTTTAAAATAATTTTTTCAATACTTTGGCATTAAAATTTCAAATAAAAAAATTTATTTTGTGGTAAATTTTAATTTAAATTTTCTTTTTTTTACGATATTGTAATCCTTTTTTGAATTCTTTTTAACTAAAATTTTTATTTCTAATATTTTTTTTATTTAAACTACCATTTATTTGTACAAATGTATGCAGCTATATCAGAATTAATTAAATTATGGGCATAAAGTGGTATGAAACGAAAAATTATAAAAACGAATGAACACATTTTTATTTTATTATTTTTGTTTTTTTTTGTATGAAATTTTCAATTGAAAGGATAATGAACTTTTATTTTCAAATATTTTATTAGTATTATAAATTTTCAATTTGAATGAATAGAATGGAATGAATTTAAAGAATTGGGAAAATGCTTCTATTAAAATTTTTTTCTTTTGCCTTCTATGTGTATTGTAAAACCTTTTCAGGAGGTCATAATTTTGCCAAAAAAAACAAACTGACTCGTGTAGAATTTTGAAAAATTTAATGCAGATTTTAATATTTGTATGGAAAACCTATGGATTTTATTTTTTTGTTTTTGTGGAATTTGGTTAAAATCGATGACACAATTTTATTATATTTTCAGCCAGTTTTGAACCTGTGACCTTTATATTATACTGGTATATGTGAGTTTTTATAAATATTAAATTAATTTGTGTTTAGTTAGGAAAATTAAATTATTTTTTTTGATAAATATTCTTTCCATACTGTTCGTTACAGGAAAAAAGGTTTATTTTTAAAGAAAATGCTTTTATTTTGTTAAGAAAATTGCGTCTGTAAGGCTCTGTTTTATTCGAAATTTCGGAAAACGAATAATTTCAATTTGTTAGTGAATTTTTAAGATTAATGATTTGTTTTAAGTGTTATACATACAAATATTAATATACAAATATTTTTGATTTATGAAGATAAAACAAAAATTTTTTTGTGAAACGAAATCACAAAATGTTTGAGAGTGATTTTAATGCTAAAACGGGTAATAACATAATTACGATATAAGATAGTAAATTTTTAAAATATTGATATAAAAGTTAAAATTTTCAAAATCCTGCTGTAGTAGACTGTTTTTTACTTGTCAGCTCAAACTGAGAGCAGAGTATAAGTAAGTAAATGCTTTTTATTTTGACTAAGTTTTGATAAGAATATTGTCCACTTGTTTTTATTCATCAAAGTATATACAATGACACAAGTATAATATTATTAGTCTGTTGGTATTCTTAAATATAAAGGTATAATATGTGATTACAAATTTAATTCATACTGTATACTAATACAATTTGGTATAATGTATATACTAACATAATTTTGTATTTAAGTACAGATAGATTTTCAGGAAATCAAATAATAATAATTTACTTCTATTCAAATTTAGTTCATTCTTTTCTCATTCTCTCATTATATTATATATGTATATATTATTTATTTGTTATATACAACTATATTTTAATATATTGGTATACGAGTATTATAGAGGAACATATATCAAAAGGTTGAAATAAAATTTAAAAGGTCATTTCTCATTTCCTTATTTCAAAAATATTAAAAAAAAAATGATCCAATAATTTTCTATTTTAAGGTTATGATGACCTTACCCAAGTTCTTTAGAAACAAGGTCTCTCCAAAAGAAAATTTGAATATGTACAGTGTATACACATTCAATACCAAATTAATTTTTTAATACTGAATTTATAATTTTATATTGATGAAAATTACACAAGCTCTTTTCGACTTACATACAAATTTTGTGTATAAGGGAAAAATTAAAACTTTAAAATTCAATTTTGATTTTAATATTACAATATTTTTTAAGGATTTAAAAAGTTTTCCAAATTTTTCGTTATAAATTGAAAATTCTTATAAATATAACTAGTTTAAAATTCTAAACGCAACTAGTATGAAGAAAATTTTAGTTATTTTTGGCTATAAAACATATTCAATTTTAATTTAGTATGATATCGAACTTGTGTATCACATACGATTTCTGGTTTATTGTTATGTTAAAGCTATAAAATTCGTATTAGCTTATAAAATTAAATAATTTGGAAATTATTTGGGGTTACAAAAGTTTATTAAGAAATTTATAATTAAAATTTTACTAATAAACTCATAAATTTCACTTTCATTTGAAAATTTCATTTAGAAATTCAATATTTTTCTACTTTAATAAAATTTTTAATACTTTAACTACCCTATTTTTGTATTCATGATCTGGGCAATTGAATTTGTTTTTAAATATCATCTAAAATTAAAGTAATTCCAAACGCCCTTACATTAAATTCTCTATTTGTTTATATATAATACAAGTATGAACAAACATGTGTGCTCTCATGCAATTTGTTTACCATAATTATGTATACAATGATTTCTAATTTAATTTTGTAGTTTAAATAATAAATAAAAATATTGATTTATATAGAAAATAATTTTCTGATATAATATTCTATATAAGTATGTATATGCTTACATATTGTGTACATAATATTAAAATATAATACTTATAAAACATATTTGCAGTTATGGATAGTGTACATACACAATACAAATACTTATGCAAACATCACTTATACATTGAAAATATTCTTTTTTTTCTTTCATAAATTTAAAATATATTTTTTTTTTTAAATTAAACTGCATAACTAAATCATAATTTTTTAATATTCTTTCGTTTTACCAACTGCACTGCATAAATATTAGAAATGGGGTAGGTATTGTTTTTGAATTCAATTTAAAAATTTTTAAATTATGCATTCAATTTTATTGAAATTTTAATGTTGGAAAATGCAAAAAAAAAAAAATTATAATAATTTTAATAAAAACTTTTGTTAATGTCATCTGTCCTAAGTAAATTTATATTTAAACTTCAATTGAAGTACGATCAAGAAAAATGCTACGGACAAGTTTTATTTGTAGTTTTAATTGGGCATATTTGATTTCTTATCATAGACACAAACCTTAATTATGCTTAATAAAAACCACTTGAGCTTTCTGACAAAACAGCAGAAAGCTAGGTGATAAAAATTTGTGTTCTGCTAACACCTTTGATTTTGCTTTACAATGAACGAGCTCTACCGAAGTTTTCTATTTCTTCAATTAAGAAAATAAGAAAGTAAGGTTTGAAGCCGAACTGTTTCTATTCTCACAAGTCTTATGTTGCAAGCTGTTAACAGCTAATAGTTAATTATTTTTATATATTCCCACATCTGATAAATTTTAAAATTATAAGAAAGAACCATTTTAGACGAGTTCGCTTATATGTTCATTTATTTTCAATTTTTTACATTTTATTTTCAATATTTCAAGTTGAAAGGGGAGATCGAAAGAGACAGGACGTTATTTTATTGCAATTTAAGTTTAGAACAAGGACAATAATTGTCTTTTTTCTTCTGTTGTTTTTATTTCAATTATAACAGAATAAAAGAACAAACTTATAACATAAAAAGAAGTCAAGAATAAAATAATGAAAAAAAAAATAAGAATATGAAAAAAAAGAAAAAATTTTAATTTGAAAGTCAATGTTCGTCCCATCGATTTTGTTCAAGAAAAACAAAACAAAAACCAAAATAGCGAAAACAAATCAGTAAGAACGAAAAAAAAAATTAATCTAAGATATAAGAAAGAGAAAACAAATGAAGGAAGAAAAAGGAAGAATATAATGAGAATTATATAAGAGCAGTAAAAAATTATAGAAAAATAACAAGAAAGAATGAATAATGAGCAAAAAAAAAGCAGAAAAACAAAAATTAAAAGGCCAAAGAAAAAACAAAAATACGAAAAGAGAAAAAATATTATAGCGGTCAGTAAAAGGATATTGAAAGGATATTTTTTTTTGTATTGATTGAAAATTTTAAATTAAATAATTTTATGTAGAAAAAATGGCATAAATAAATAGAATATCGAATCGAATAACTAAAGAGAAAAGTTTGGATATCTACCATCCTATTACAAATTGTTTTAACTCAAAAAAAATTGAAAATTTAGAGATAAACCGTGATCATTAAGGAATTTCTAAAACTGTTATTACTTAGTAGCCTGCTGATCTTCAAATTAGTCACAAAAGATTGTTTCAAATACAAAATATTGTTCGAAATGAGAAATACGGTCATTCTTCGACCCGGGATTAGTTTTTCGAATGCAAAATAAAGTTGTTTAATTTAATTACTTATAACAATTTTTGGAAAGCTTCCATATGAATCCAATACTTAATTTACTTAATAGTGGAATCTAAACGCAAGTTGTATAATATTTACCGATATAGTACATAGTATATATGGTAAATACCTAACTAGCTTGGAAATTCCAAGTTTTAAAAAATTTGCGCAGATTTTGGATTAATAAACTTACTCATTAAAAATATATGAATTACAGATTTAAAATTGTAACAATTAAAAATTGTAATAAAAGATTTTGGGACTTGGTTGTTGCTAAAAGAGTTTGCCTATGTGAATTTCTCAACTCACAATGCAGATTTCTTAATTCCCTTCTGCATTGGTTTTGGCTATTTTATAAAAATTTTGAAATTTTTCTGACTTTTTGGACAAACTTTGATTTTCCTTCTCTGATAAATGGATCGAAAAACTATTATTGTTTTGACCCCATATGAGAATTTCACGGGCAAAATCAAAAATTTGAATTCAGTTTGAAAATTACGGGACTCTGTATATGTAATTGATGTTTAATATTAGGGTTGAATTATATTCAATTTCCCTATTACGAGTACTAAAACTGGTTCAAAAAACTAAATTGCAACATGCTATTGTGGTAACACCGATACGTTAGAATGATAATATGAGTCCGCACTTCACCTATACCTTTATGTTAAAGTTTCCTTTTCTTTATATATTTAAAATATCCTTGTAATTATAATTTTTTTTGTTCAAATAAAATATTGATAAAAAGATCAATATCTAAGACAAACTAAAAATTTTTGACATTCATTAAAATTTTTTAATTTTTTTAAAATACTTGGTAAGTAAAAAAAGCAAAAAGGATACAACTAAAATGTATTGAGTAAAAGGACAAGATTTTAAAATTTGAAAATTATTTTCTATTTCAAATAAATTTTTTGTAATTGAATTTTTTAAAATTAAAATTTTTTTTTCTTTAATGCTGTTATAATCCTTAAAGATTATATAAAATATGGGACAAAAATTAAAGGAGAAAAAAAAAGAGAGTTTTCATTTCCAAATTATTGAAATTGAAAGTTGAAATCAATAGAGTTTGGAAATTTCTTAAAAGTGCAATTATAACTTTTCTATGTAATTATTATAATTTGGATTTGGGAGCAATACATCTGCTGAGTAATTCTATTTTAAAATGCATTAAATAAAACCAATTATAAATTATTCGTTTTTATAGAATTTTTAGAAAATAGCATTTTCGATAAAATTTATTTTGAAATTGAATGATCCTGGTTACATCATACAAAAAATTTTGTCTGCATATGCATTTGATGCTATTTTATGATGCATTTCAAACTTGTATTGTATGATATAGAATTTATAGTTCAACGGAAAACAGTTTTTCAGCCTACAGTTTTGAAAGAGTAGTAAAAGACGTTTTCTATGTAATTTTATTTTTTTTTATCTAATTTATCGATTTTGACTGCGAAATATCGATATATCATACAATCATACGAATTAAAAATATACATAATTCCCTAATATTTGACATAATTTTGACAAAATAAAAATATTTTGCTTCTTTTATAAAAAAATTATTGGGTGTAACATAATACGAGTTTGGCTTAGACAAATACACAATTTAAAGCTTTGCAATTGTTTGATTGCTTGTTTGTGTTTTGTTAAACAAAGCATGCAACACAACTGTATGATTGCATCTATTTTCAAGAAATTTTTACTTTATTGGTATGATGGGTTGGTATTGAAGTTATAATTTTGTTTCTATTTTATTAGTGCGCCATGTGAATTTACACTATAAGCAGTAATTGAAAATCTAAAAGTTGTATGTCTTTCCCAGATTATATTTTAGTTTGAATTGAAATGTGCAACTTAAAAATGCAGGATCTAAAAGTTGCATGTCTTTTCCAGATTATATTTTAGTTTGAATGGGAATGTATAACTTAATTGTTAGAACATGTAGAGAGGTGTTAGAGAATTGTTAGAGAGGTGTCTTACCTTAAATGTTCTCCAACGAACATGCTATTGTGAAGTTTTTATAAGAAAAAATTAAGTAAATGTATAATGTTTGATGAAGTTCGGTTGTTATAGTTGTGTTGTTAAATATTATATTTTTATTCATTCTTTCAAATTTGAAATTACCTGAAATAAGAAAAGAAAAACAAATTTTTAAAATTATTTGAAAAAAATTTTTGAGTAAATTTTATAATATAATTTTATAATAAATATTTTGTTTTGTATATTTAAAGGAACAGGCCAAAGTTGGCAGCCCAAGATTGAATTAGTAAATTAATATAAAATATTTAAAGCAGAAAATTTAAAGAATTTTGTTAATAAAAAATTTACTAAAACTTTAATAAAAGCTTATGAAATTAAAATACTATGAGATTTGTTCGACGGTGTATGAAATAGAACTTTTGGTAAATATACGAAGAACCTTGATGTTTTGGTACAAGGACCTTTTGAAAATTTGGAAATTTTAAATTCATTAAATTTTATTGATTGTTATTTAAATTTTTTTTTTGCTATAGAATTTTTATAAACTCTTAAAATTTTACTTAATATTGTGAGATATTGAAAAATTTTTTATTTTAAAAGATAATCGGATTTTAAAACTTTACAAAAAAATATTTGAACTTGAAAATTTTATTTTTCAATGTTGGACCCTTTAAAGATTAAAAATTTATAATCACTAAAATAAAATGTAATACGTTGTGCTTGTGTTAGTAAAGAATATATTCTTTAAAATTTAAATAAATAAAATTAATAATATTTTTCCATTCCTAAATTCAAAAGTAGTAATTTTGTTGTTTTTTCCCGATTTGTAATGAAAATGTAGCAAAGTGCATTGAAAACTTCCAATCAGGAGATTTTTTTTTTAAAAATACCTGGCCAGTGAATATCTACTAATTCTTCAAGAGTATATGGTCAATATTATTCCCACTCCCCTATTATTTGTAGTCTGGAAAAATTTTACTGAGAAAAATTTTGAAGAAAACCTGCAATTAGTGTGAAACGAAACATAATTCTAGCAGAATTGTACAGTGTAATCAGAGGGCAGATAATACCTATTATAAATTGAAAGTAGTGGAGTCTAGATTTTCAGAAAATTTGCAAAAAATCTTGTGTAATATTGTGTTTTCTGAACAACAAGATTTATTTTTGTTTAGAAAAATTTTACTGTGATTTAAAGAAAAGTTTCTTAGGTCTTTATACCATCAAAGTTTAATACAAGCAAAAAATGTGCGCTTAATTAGGGGAACAATTGAAAAAATCACAATATTTATCAAATATGAAACCAATGCATTGTTAACTTTATAATTTTTTAATATTTTAGGAGCTCTGAGAAAAAATATGTAATTTTCCTGATCAATCCTTAAATATCGAGCAAATTACATACTAAAATGGTTTATTTCTACTGCAATAATCTTATGTAATACTATTTTATACACAAGTATAGCATTAAATTTTCTAAAATACATACACATGTACTTATGTACATACAAGAATTTATTTGCATTATTTAGAAAAATTAATATTTGAATAGAAAAGTTTATTTAGAATGAAAAATTTGTTTTTTAAATTATTTAAGGATAAAAAATTTATTCAAAAATTTTTTTTATTTTTATAACTCTAAAATTATTTATGATGATGAAGAAGATTAAAGTCTTTTGAAAAATATGATAATAGAATAGTAATGGCACTCAGTGCAGGAAATTGCTTCGATTTTTTTGTGTAAGTAAATGTTACCAAAAATCTCACACAAATCTTTTAATTATGAAGCATTACGAGTGTTTAAAAAATATACTAAAAATACAAGTTAAAAAATTATTAATAATTTTAATAAAAAATTAAAATTTATTTCATTTTTACAGATTTAAAATAATTAATACTGTTGATAATCTCAATTTATAATAACTTAATTTTCTTAGAATAAGTAAGAGATTAAAAAATTATTTTTATTTATTCTAGGGTATTCTTTATATTTAAGCCAACATACAGCAGAATTTTTGCAATGAAAAGCACATTAAGTGAGTAACTAACTAACTTTCAATACATTTTTAAAAACAGATTTTAATAATTCTGGCAAAATATGTGCAGATTTTACATAAATAAATGTAGACTATATTTGTAATTATTAATTTTACATTGAAATCAGGTTTTTAATTTGATATAATTTAAAATTATAAAATATTATTCATAAATTCAAAATTTTCAAATGATATAAAAGGACGCCTGATTGTTAGAGTACCCAATACAAAGGGTTACAACCAATGCAAAGGGAGAATTTCAACATTAAAACCGCTGTGCTTATTAATAAGTTTCATCTTGAAATTTTAGATTTTAAGGAGCTCGAAAAACGAAAAGGAATTTAATCATTAATTTTCATTTTTGAAACTCTACACTCGTCACATTTGTTAATTTCAAATAAAAGACAGAGAAAAGTGTCTCGAAACGGGATTCTTTGAGTGGGCCATGCAGTACAGTCGTATCTAATATTTACGGAAAATTGTAAAAGAATGCTAAAGGATAACGATTAAGTGAACAATTCAAATATATCTCAAATTTTTAATGCTTCTGGTCTATTCTTTGAATTCGAAAGTTAAACATCTAATTGACCGAGCAATAAACACACACAGATTATGTATGTGTAATATTTTAATATACATATATTAAAAATATTAAAAGCTGGTTTCGCTCTCGATTACAAAATTTCCTAGAATCAAATTGAAAGCAATCTTTAAAATTAATTAGGGTCATAAGTATTATATAATAATTATAATATTAAACTAAATTTTCCAATAATTTTAAACAGTGTTGCATTTTATAATAAATTTGAGATTTTTCATAATTACTTCGTAAAATTTAATTCATGGTAAAAATTTAAACTATGAAATAAAAATATTTATTAAAAAAATTACATTGTTTTTCTTGGAAATGAAAACTGCACTTGCCCTTAATAATTCGAATTCAAATTAAATAACATTAACTTTAATTGTAATTATAAAGAAAAAATTAAATTAATTCTTTATGAAAATATTATTCAATTAAAATAGGTGGGTATATAAGGGAAAAATTTATTAATATCACAAAATTAATTTGAATTAAAATAAATGAATTTTTCTCTATTATAATTGGAGAATTTCGTCGTAAAGGTTTTTCCATAATGTTATACAATTATATAACAGACAGGAATTAAATTTTTTATAAGTTCAAATAATCATGAATTAATAATTAATATCCACTTACACTGTGCTACATAATATGTATAACACTTAAATTTAAGTTGTAAAATAACATTATTAAAACTATTTATTAAAATACTAACTATTAATTAAACATTTTATATACAATTTTTCTCTTCCGAACTACAATAGTGCTTACATAAATATAAAATTCTAAGCTATTTTCACTACAAAACTAATATCAAACCTATTACATTGGTGTAGTATTTAACATTTATTCAAACATATTACGAATTGTATAGTATAACAAAAAATATAAGCAAAAAATTTAACTTTTATTAATATCAGTTATTAAGTGTACATAATATGTGTATTTTATTCTTCTAAGTACACCTATAACATAAGTAATATAATTTTTTGTTTTTGGAATACTAAAGGGATGTAAATAAATTTATACAGTGAATAAAATAACAGTGTTAGTTATAATAATAGTGAAAATTCTAAAAGTTAAAAATATACATATAAATTATAAATCATATATGTATGTTATGTATGTGTATTGTGTGTGGTAAAATGAGCAAAAATTTAAGAGAACAAATGAATAATTACCTCTGCAATTTAGAGGATTTATTATGTGCATCCGTATTATTCGTAAAAGTATGTAAATAAAAATAAGTGAAAGTATGCGTTTATTATGACAAGGTGAGCAATATATGAAGGTACCTGAATATAATAAAAGTTGATTAATTGAATATTTGTGTATAAAATGTTTTACAAGAAAATTTACCATATTTTTCTAAAACTTAAAGTCTTGCAAATTTTATTTTTGTGTTCCTTTTCCATTGCAACTTAAAAAATAAATCAAATAGAGTAAATTCTGCAGGATCTCGTTGATTAAAATCTTTTAGTATTTCGGCAGACGGCCTCAAATTTTTATACAGAAAATATAATAGGATCTCCGTCATAAATGTTATATGCACACTTTTTAAATGGAATATAACAATTAGTATTGTTATAACTGGGTTTTGAGGAATATTTAGAACGATTCCCGTAAAATGATGATTAAATTACTAACAAGTCTTGATGAATAATTTATACTAATATCAGACACTCTGTATATACTTATTATTATATTAATTATATTGATAGTATACTTAACATCAATGTCAATATATGGCGGTATATGAACATATTATTTAATTACAAGCAGGATAAGCTATTTGTAAATGAAATTTTGTAATGATGAATGATTTTTTAATATTTTGTTGAGAAATAATTTCATTACTAATAAATCTTTATTACAACATACTTATGCACAAGAATTATGTTATACATTACAATTATATCTACATTACATTGTTATATTCGATAATTTGTAAGTGCTTTTACTGCATTTTGTGTGTATATAGGTATTTGTTATGGCTTTTAGAAAATAATGAAATTATTATTAGCTATTTGAATTCTAAACATTTTTTGTTATAAAAAATTTCAAAATTTTAATCCGATTTCAAGTATTCATTTTAATAATTATTGTGATTGTTAAATAATAAATTCTTCTCATTTATATTTTTAAATGCTATGTATACATACGTTTTAATTATGTATATGTAAAAATAAATTGTTTCGAAGGAAAGTGTTTGTGCAATTGATATTTGATATTCTTACAATGTACTCGTACTTTATAAGAATATCGAAACAGTATGAATGCAATTAAAGATTACTTTTCGATTAGAACTCAGTAAAGAGTCTACAATTTTCATTTGATCTTACTAGAATTTCTATTAAGCACTCTTTATTGTTGCCCTTATAAAATTTTCCCAGTTTCTATCATAAATTTCTACAGAATCCATTAATTTTAATTATTAACCGCCACTGACTATATCCTAGCAATAATAAGTATTTGAACCACTTTATAGGTTCGAAATAATTTTCCTATATTCATAATCATTCATACTATTACTACTTTATATAGCTATTTAAAATTTTTGAATTCATTTTATAAATTCGAATATAATTTTAAAATAATGCAGCTAATAAATATTTAAAGAATTTTAAAAATATTTTAAAGGATTTATTTCAATATGTAGTATAAAATTAAAGCTTCACAAATTTTTTTATTACACAAATTGGAAATAGAATTTTTAATGACTTATTGGTATTTTAACAAAAGCACTATGAAACATTTGTTATACATAGAGTTCAGTTTTTTTTCCAGTTTTTCTTTATATAACTAGAATATTGTATTAAATTTGGAGTTTCATAAATTTAATGGTTATTAGCTATTATGTATGTATTTTAATTTTATTTTAATTTTTGAAAGAATTTATTTAAAAAATTATTCTGGAAATAATAATTATTGTGTTTCAAATTTCATACAATGCGTGATTTCAATTAAACTAATATCAATTATAATAATAAAATATTTCATATATGTATATTTTTATAGTCGAAAATGGAAAATCATGAAACCTTATTGAAAATTATGTGCCTCATTGTGTGTCTCACTTATTAATCGATTTTCAATTTAAATTTTCACATTTTTTCAATATTTCAATTATGTAAAAGTGTTAATAAATACTTTAAAACTGTCGAGAACAAGTGGCTATATTTTGGTAATTTTTGCGGCCTTTTTCGGACAAATGAAGATTATAATAATATAGATATTTAATATTCTACTCTAAATTGAGTTAAATAAAAAATAATTCATGAAAATAGTTTATAAAAATTGTAGAGAAAATTCTAGTCGAGTTCGACAGTTGCAGTATAACAGTTCAATATTACATTAATAAGTCTTACCTTTCATTAATTAAATTCCAGTACTCTTAATAATTTTTTAAAGAAAACAGAGCAATTTTATTATTTTCTCAACTCATGTGCATTTTAGTTTACATAGTGTGTTCTTGCTTTTCATCACTTATTATAAATCAATAATTAAATTTATTTCCCTATCAAAATTCTTGACTATATTCAATGTTAAGGCTCACTATTCATACTGTATACAATTTTTGAGTTTTTGGTTATAATACCCAAATAATATTATTTTAAAAGACAATAGAAAACCAAAATTATTTTACAAAAAGTAAGTAAAATTCATAAATTGTTTTTATTCAAAATTATTGTAAAAGTTTTTAATGAAATTTAAAAACTTCATAGTTAAAATCAACTAAAAATGAAAAAAAAAGTACTTTTTACATTTTTTTTTTATTTTTTTTTTTCCATTATCTCAATTTACTCTTTTATTCTCATCTCTCTTAATAATAAAATCATATAAATTTTTACTTTTGTTTAAAAGTATTTTTGAAACAAAAAAATTTTTTTTTTTTTGGGAAAAATAAGAAAATTTATAAAAAAACAAGTAAAACTTTTTTGTTTTTTTCGAACAAAAAAAGGGAAACTTTTTTAATAATTTAACAAAATAAAAAAATAATAGTGACATTGAGACATAATAAATTCACCTACATATTGGAGTTAAGTTTTCTCTTTTTATATTGTGTGAGGAAAAAATCTAGTAAAAGACACAAAAAAAATAAATAAAAAATATTTCAATTTATTTTAATGCTTAGGTTACTTTGAATTTACAGTCTTTCCGCCTCTCTTTCTCTTCATCTGATACTTACCTATTTGGTCTGACTAGGCATTAAAGTATTATTGAACAAAAGCAAAATTAACCTAATTTTCCATATTTGGATGTTAAAAAAATTGTACAGAATTTAACAATGACAATTTCAATAATAGTATTATGTAATCATAATACTATTATTGAAATCTTGTTATAATTTATATGACACTGCCTGCGTCTTTTCAAATATAAATATGCACATTTTAATATTATGTAAGAATTTAAACAAAATTATAAACATATATACTTGTATAGTTGCATTTATATGCAAATTTTGATGCATGATAATTTTACAATAAAGTTTATTACTTGTAGAAGTTGTACTTGTAGAACTATTTTTTGTGAATTTTTACAAGTTGTTTTCGTAAATGTTTATTACCAAAAAAAATATTTTCATAATTGAGAGAAATAGATAAATAATATTTTATAGGAATAAGTAATGGAATTTAAGAAATATGTATATGAGTTTAAAATGATACTAAATCTAAAGTTTGCTGACAAAAGCACTAATGTCAAGAGCTATTTGCAATCAGTATTGGAAATACCTTTATAGTTTACATTCTATGAAAATTTCATTTACATATATAGCACATTTAAATATTAATATTAAACTTTTTTTTTTCAATTTTTTTGGAATATAACATTAATTTTGATTGCATTATTAAAAATCTTTGAATTTCGTATTAAAACTGAAGGGGTATACATAATACCGGTTTTAAATGAAACTAAAAAAAATCGGGTTGAACTTATCAAATATAATAATATTTTATTTATTTATTAAAAAATAACTGTTATAAAAACTGTTACACAAACTGTTATATAAACTGTTATACAAACTGTTATACAATTTTTTTTTTCTTCTCATATACAAAATTTCAACTTAATTTTCCAATATAACATAGAAAATTTTGAAATATAATAGTTTACGCAGTTTAAATTTAAAAAATACATACAATAAATTTATCAGTTTTTAAATAAAGATTAATATTTGGGTTGATTTCTATCTAAATAGGAAGTTTCAGAAATTTCAATTAATTATTTTTTTTTTCTTCCGAAAATGATAAAGTGAAAAATGTAAAAATTAAAAAAAAAACAAATTTATAATCATAATGTTTTCAAATTTCATTTGAATTTTTTTTTTCTTTTTTTTTTTAATCTTTTAAATTAATTTTATATTTCCAGAGAAAAATTATACATTTATTTATTTATTATGTTTATTTTAGTTTCATAAAGTATTAATTATTTATGCTTGAAAATAATATTTTCAATAAAATATGAGTTTTCTGTTTTTTTTTATTTTTGATAAGAGTTTATACTATTAAATTACCATAAGTATTTAATAAACGTATTAATTTTCAAGTATATGTTTAGGTATGAAAACATACACATATATGCATACATACATTTTATTTATAAAGAATTGAAAAAGTATTAGAATTTCTAATTTTATTTTGATTGTATTGAGTCTGATAAGAATTCAGGAATAATAAGTATTTGATGTTTATTTTAAAATATATTTTTCTTTTTTAATAAATTAAATTGTACTTAAAGCGTAAAATAAATTTTAAAATATTAAATTCTTTAGATTATTTTCAAAGCTTTATAATTATAATATGGTTTTAATTTAAAAAGAGAAAAATTTCTCGTTATTCCAAGAATTATAGAACTACTACTACTTGTGCGAAATAAAAAATAGTATTAAGTATAACTATATAATAGTTAGAGAATTCAATTGCTGAAAATTTTAATAATATTAATTTTCCATAATAAATACGCATTGTATATTATTATATATAAAAATTTGTATTTATTAAAATTTTAATACATACTTAAATAGGAAAAAATATTTCAGAAATTAAAAATAACAGAATCGTATTTAAGGCATTAAAACAACATTATTATGACACAAATTTTACGTATTCAAAAACAAAATTGGAAATTTTTGTAGAAGAAAAATATTGTCAGGAAAAACAGGTTTGCTAATTAATAATTATGTTTATAATTAATTTAATTAATTATTATACAACACTGACATGAATATTTTAATTTAAGAAATATTTGTAAATATTTTTATAGCAAATGCGATCGTATATTAAATATTTTCTATATTCTACTTTTAACTTGTATAACTGGCATCAGAAATTTTAATAAATTTAAATTATATTCAAGAATAATGAGTTCTTTAAGAAATCATCATAATATACTTATTTTAAATAATATATTTATACAGTATAAACATGTATAAAATTAAAATAAAACTCATTTATATATTTTTGAAAAGGATGCGGTATAAAAATGAAAGAGAAAACGCTAAATTTTAAAATTTTTTAAAGTGAAATTTAAAAAAAAAAAATTAAAAAAATATTTTTTGCTATCAGAAATGGTTAAAAGTTGTGAATAATTTGAGAACATTTTTGCTTATTTTTTTGTTGTATAGTTATTAAAGTATACTTTGAAATTCTCATAGTTTTCTGAATTTTCTACTAAGTATTGCGGCTATAATTATATTCTAAATTTTTGTTCATTTTAGTCAAACTCTCATTCTACGGTCCTTTTATACAATAATTATTTTTGACGCTAATGTTATAATAATTTTTCTTTTGTTTTTCAGTATTTTATGTTAATCTTATTATTTTAAATGCCATTGGGATTTAAAATGAAAATGTTATACAACAATTATTTTGTGTGTATGTGTATTTTTTTTTCTTGTTGTCTTTTTTTTTAATTTAAATTATTATTTGAATATTATTGTGAAACTGGGACAATAATAAAATTTTTGTTTTTTGGGGAAAAAACTATTAATATTTAAGTAAGATAGAAATGTATGTATGTGTATGGGGGATATGGTATACTGAAGTATTTTTGTGAATTATTTTGATACGAACTAAAAGTTAAGTATAGGAATTTGCTTGTTTCTTTTGTAAAATATGATTTATATATATTGTGAGGAAATATTGCTATATTTATGTATATAAAAAGGTGAATTGCGTTTAAATTTATTCTTAAGGGAATCATTAAAATACAAAGTTTTCTATATAAGAGAAATGAAGTTGTAATTAGAATAAAGTAAAATTTTTTTTAGCAAAGTTTTTCTTTTAAGTAAGTTATTCAAGAATTTCACTCAAAATTAATTTAATGAAATGAGTTTATTGAGTTAGTTTAATTGTATTGAATTAAGTTATTGAATTTAAAACTTATATAGTATAAAAATTCCAAATGCTGACTCCAAAGGTTTTGATTGGACATCATAATTTTTACGACTTCGATTCTAAATCCGGTTCTCACCTTAAAACCCTTTGTTTGAAATCCTCCTTAAACCTTTAATTCGAATACGATCTTGATTTTTAAATCTGTAGGTGCGTATATATAATCATTTTGGATTTATTTTTTAAGTTTTGTCTTTAAAAATTTTTAATTATTTGCATATTGTCTCTTATACGCTTACTCCGGCTCTGACTTTTCAGAAATTGTTAATTGTAACAAATTTCAATGATATGTTCTTTGAGTTTAGACCAGATATTCTCAAACTTTGTTTCCTCGTAGACCCCTTGTCGTGTTTTTTTGTAGACACCTAGCAGGTTTTCATGGACCCCTGGGGGTTTATATAGACCACTTTGGGAATCACTGGTTTAGACAATTATAATCCAATAAAATGTGTTATATAATAACTAGATACTAATAACATTATATAATAACTATAACAATTATACACTTTCAAATTTTGCAAAATAATTTTACTAGAATCATATTCAGTCTTTCCTGGAAATTCAGCAATGAGATATGGAGCATTGATCTCTACGATACTAGCGTCTATAAATCAACAATTTTCTCGTTTATTTTGTGACCTAAACAAGAATAAAAATTTTATGGAAAAAACTTTTAACTTATAGTCAATATCGAATTTTTGTTATTGTAGGTTTGTTATTTCCGGTCAAACTGTTTTAAGATGTTCATATAAATATTTTGTGTATTAAGTGATGATGATAAATAAAAGTTGATCAGCAGTCATTGAACTTTTCCAACATTTTTATTAGAAAAAATTTTTAAATACCTACATTTTTAATTCCTATAAGAAACCATAATAATTTCTATGAGTCAGAAAATTTATGTTTAAGATTTACTAAGAAAAATTGCTTATAAACATCTATAAGCGGAAAAAACTAAATTTATGCATTAAATTTTAAAAAATACTTAATTCAGAAAAGAAAATTGTTTTACACTTGTTAAAAATTCTCGTATATTCTTCATTAATAATTTAACAAGCCCTATAAATAAATTTATTTCAAAACTCTATAATCCTTAATTCGAGTATAGAAAACATTTTTTTTTGTTCCTTTAAGAATTTTCTTTTTGGTTTGACCTAACTCACTACCAAAAAACTTAATTTTCGCAAGGAAAAATCTTCCTTTTTATAGAAGAAAAATGAAAAATTCAAAATATTTTAACTTTATTTTTTTAAGATGAAAAACAACAAAAAAAGAGAAAAACTCTGCTGCAATCAAACAATAAAGCTTTTATACTTAAATAGAGATTTATGTATATGTATAATCACATACATCCATACATACGTATATGATTATAAAATGTTTGTATTTGAATGTCAATATAAGATAGAAATCCCCTTGGAGATGCCCTTTTTTTTTGCAAAGATAATACTTATTTAATACAAAGTAGGAATCCTATCTACGTATGTAATCGTATATATATATTGCGTATGTATATATAATAATAGTAAATGCATAAAAAATAAACATAATATTTAGTAACTCTCTTCCATATATGTATAACAATATAAAAAATACTATGGCCTGGATCTTATTATTGTAAAAGATCAAAAAAACAAAATTTAAGAAAAACTCGAGAGATTGGTTTTGAACTCAGTAATCTCCATGGGCTTATATATAATGTTTGATTGTATATGAGTATCATATGTAATTTGGGTATCTGTTTTAAAGGGCAGAATTTTATGTAGATAATGGTATATGTATAACAGAAAAATTTAAATTCATGTTACAATATAGGTACAATTTTATTTTATAATTATAAAAGAAAATTACTTTTGGCTGTTGAAAATTTATTGACTTGGATTTAGTCTGAATTTTGTATATTTAATTAATATATTGTAATTGTAATGGACTTATGTAAGTACCTATTATAAAATCTGTTCAGTGGACAATTGAACAAATTTTGGAAAATCCTTTAAAATTATAATTTCATAAATCTCAATAAATAACTTAAATATATCGTTGCAAAATCTGAATACAAATTATAAATATAATAAGATAAAAATTGTTCTTACTACTACCACATAAATACCATCAATAAATTTTCAAGAGTTTGAAGGCCTTAAAAGATAAAAAATTTTACGAATTTTTCAATTATTTCTAATTTGAAATGAAACCTTTGTGGAGATTAAGATGAAATTTCAAAATAAGACTTTTTATTTGCCTTCAAACTTTTCGTTTGAAATCGAACATTTTGTATTGTTTGAAAACTAAAAAGTTGTTTGAAAGCGTCTTTTTATATGGACCAAAAATTAAACAAATTCCTCTTAAATTAAGGCTTATAAGTTACTAAGTAACTTAATTTCATTAGAATTTATTTATTACTTTTATTAATTTTAAATAATATTACTGAGTTTGTGTGCTATGAATATTTTTGCTATTTCAGTCCTTCATATTCTTAAAGATTTCATCTATCTTAACTTAATTAATATTCTTAAATTGACTGATTGTTTAATGAATCTGGCTGGCAACAAACTAATTGACCTCCACTGTTTAATCAAAAGTTTAAATGATTATCAAACATCTTGATGCGTCATATACAAAACAACAAAAAGTTTGAGTATGATGAACGTGCGTGTGTATGTTATATGTTTGTTTATATTCTATTTATATATAAAGATTATATTTGTATATTATGAAAATGTTTTATATGTAAATGTCGGCCTCTTGTAAGATAAGAAAAAAAAAATGAAGTAACGTTAAATATTTATACATGAATTTTAATCCTAAGGACGTATCCTTGAACTTTTTTCCTTTTTTATGTTTTATTTTTATTTTGTTTTTTGTTTGCATTGCTCCTCTCAGTCAATTTTTTTTTTTTCATTTATATTCAATTTTACTTTTCCACGTTTTCAGTTTTTAGCATAAATTTTTTTTTTCTTGATTTTTGTTATGCTATACTTTTGATATTTTGTGTATTTTTTTTTTTCAAAGTAAAAAGTGTAGTTCTTATACACAGTATACACCCCAATATATGTATTGAATAGGTATATAAGCATATAAAAAAAGTTAAAAATTCCCAATTTACCAAATAGAATAAAATTTCGCTATACAAACATAATAATAACAATAATATTAAGGAAAAGAGAAAATAAATAAATAAAAAAACCATATACAAAAAAAAAATTATAAAGAAGAAGAAGAAGAAAAATGGAAAGAACGAGGAGAAAATACAAAAAAAAACCAACAGAGAAAAGAAAAACAACATAAACAGTTAAGCATAAATTCCCCGAATTCATTAAACAAAATATTTTCAGATATTATTCCTCAACCCACAAATATACCTATATACATATATATACATATATATACAAAATTCACGCAATCCTACCGTACAAACGTTCATACATTAAACATATATAGCCCATAATATATTCAATAAGAATCCACACCAATTCATACAAATGCAATAATAATATATGAATATAAATATACAGGTTGTCCGAGACTCGGTGGTGTTCCCGAAGTAGAACGATAGAATTAGGCCAAGAGAACAAAACATAATTGGAGCAAATTTTAGTTTATTTCGTCCTCATTTCTTATTTGGCTTAAAATAATATTGCTGGTCTCTGGGAAAAGTTTAAAATTTCATATTTTTCCTTATAATTCTAAAATTTGACGTACTCGTACCAATACCCATTAATGTCAATGAATTTTTTTTGGTTCACAAAATATTTTAAGTAAAATTTTTTAAAAACATCAATTTTGAGACAAAATAACCCTGAAAAGGATCAAAATTAGAATATATTTAATCTGTTATTTTTAATTCGTCAGGGTTTTATAAACACCATTGAGTCTCGGACACTTTGTATACATAGTATATTATATAATATACATATATACAACTAAACAAATACTTCAAGATACTGTATAAGCCTATAAATATGCGTAAACATTATTTATATATATATATTTACCTACATATACATGTACAAGTATAAGTATAAAAGAATAAAAAAGTCAGTCATCAGTTAAAAGAGGACTTAAACGAATGCGAAACCCCAAAAAACAGAAAAGTAGAATAAGCAAAAGAAAAAGAAAAATAAACAAGAATTTTCTGCAAAAAAAAGCAGAAGAAGAAGAAGAAAACATGCGAAAATAAAAGAAACACAAAAAAAAAAGTGAGAAGAGTAAAATTAGTTAAGAGGAGTTTTTAAGGATATTTAAGGATATTTCTTACTCATTTTCTTAAACAAGAAAAAAAAAATGTGGAAAAAAAGGAAAAACTCTTCTATTTTTCATTAATTTTATACCTTAAATGATTAAATGATTTTGTTATTCTCTTTTTTTTTCTTGTTTTGCTTTTCTTCCGTTACGGTTTTTCTTTATTGTTTTATGTTTTTTTCTGTTTCGTTTTTTCATCTTAAGGTGAAAAGAAAATGTTTTTTTTTTTTTAATGGAAAATTTTCTTTATTTTGTTTTCTTTTTTTTTTTTTGGTAATTTAATATTGTGAAAAAATATTTTTCGTATTAAATGTTTTCTTCCTTTTTCCTTATACTTATGGTCCCTTCTTTCTCATTTTTCCCTCTTCTTTTGCTTTTGGCGCATGAATAATTAAATTTAAAGATATTTTTGTAAGGTCGATTTTATGCAAAAAAAAAACAGAAGAAAAATGGAAAAAAATAATAAGAAAAAAAATTTGTTTTTCTTGTTTTTTTTTGTTTATAAAACGTTAAAAAATATTTAAAAGTCGAATTAGAGCAATTTTGATTTTCAAAATTAAATTATAAAAAAAAAATAACACCAAAATTGAAAAAAAATAAAATTTAAACTGCAACTCTCTTGAATATCAACAGTTTCTATGTTATATACGATTTGTTGTTGTATTCGTGTTGATTTTATGTAGGAAATTCAAAAAATGATGTTTAATTAATTCACAATTTTTTGTATGTACATACTTAATTTTAAATTTTCCAAAATGTATTAAGATCTCTGATTATTTTTAATATAGAATTGAAAGTTTTATTTGCTCACACCCACGTACTATTGGTATTGAATTGGAGATGTGAATTTTATTTTTATTTCAACTTGAATTTCAGCTTGAGCTTACAAGAATTTTGTTCCATGAAATTTATTGAAGAATTATTGGAAGAATTTCTAATTATTAGGAGTTTACTTTTCAAATTGGATTCATCTGTAATAAATTTTTAGACTCCCGATTGGATGAATAATTCTTACAGGTTGCTGTCGTTAATTTTTCCCTCCTATCATACTTATTAATTAAAATAATAATGACAATGAATATTTTACTTTCGGAATCGTGTTAATTTGTATATCAATGGTCTTCTGTTTAGTAATGGTAAATTGAAGTGGAAGTGTTGTTAAAAAATTCTTAAATATTTTAAAAGTTCTTAAGTACTTTAAAATTTTAAAATTTCCAGTCTGTAGTAATTGAGAATACTTCCGTTCACAATGAAATTTGTGGGCTGCTATTTAATTATTAATCTTTACCTTTGATATAGGCTTATTTTACAACTTGAATAATAATCATTTCCTAAACTTCAATTATATGAACTTTTAACCATAGCTTATTTAAAAAAAATATAATTCTTATTCTAATAAAACAAAAATCATTATATTATTAGAAACAAGAAAAAACAAAACGCCCTTGCTTATGTTAATTTCTAATATTTTAAGATAAAAGAAAACATTTCTGTGAGAAAATTTAAAATTTAAAAATAAAAAATATGAAATTCTAATAAGAATATTATTTCTTACATAAGCAATACCAAAATCATTATAAAAGTAAAATAATGAAAATAATATACGCCTGCGGTTATGCAATTTTTCCTAATTATTTTCAAATTATTCTCTTTTTATTTTCGAAATTATATTTTATTATTCATTTTATGCATTAGATTTTTTTTAAGAAAATTTTTCAAGGTACACGTTACTTATATTAAGAAATGTAAAATTTTGAATTTTTAAATTTTTAAAGTAAGGCAAGGCTATTATATGAGAATAAGCAAATTTAAAATGAAAATTTGGTGAAAATGTTTGCAAAAATCTTTAAGATTAACCAATTTTTAATTTAATGAATTACTTAAATTATGCAGCTCTGGTTTTAATTCATATTCTAGTTTGTTCAGGTTTTACAAGGGCAATTGGTATGGGAGTTTTTGCAATGGGGCAAGGGTTTGAGGCAATTATCACACAAATAAATATGATAAAGTTTAATAAAATTGTTTGCCTATTAGAAATACACTAAATTTTAAAATAAACTAAAAACTAGTTATCTAGTAATTTAGTATTTACAACGGAACCAATTTATATTAAAAATTAAAATTTTATATTTAAAAAAAATTAAAGTTTAAAGAACTGGAAATGACTTTTTGTGTTCATTTCTTGTTTTTTTTTTATTCTTGACAGGAAATCAAAGTAAGTTTTACTTTTCCTCAAAAATATTTCTTAGTATACAAAAATAACAAAAAATCGGGGTATGAAATTTTTTTGTTTTCCTTCTGGAAAAAGTTTCAGAAAAAGTTTATTGTACCAAAAAAAAAAAAAAAAAAAATCAAAAAAAATTTTGACAAATCAAAAAGTTTTTTTTTTTTTTTTTAAAAAAAAAAAGCAAAGTGTTTGAAATTATTTATTTATTTTTTATTTTGTTGAAAAAGGTTTCTACCAACTCATGTCATTTAAAAACAAATACATAATTTTTTTTTTGCTTTCTTTTGAAAAATATTACTCATAAGTATAACAGAATTTAACAAAATGTTAACAATATTTTGTATTTTTTTTTTTGTTGATTCTAGGAATTTTTAACTTTATCTAAAGGGTTTTATAAAATTAGATTTTACTTGTTAATGGAAAATAGGCGTTTCTAAGCAATTTTATGTTTTAACTTATAAAATGGCATTCAGGTATGTAAGGTATGAATAAATAAATGTGATATTTAAGTATGAAATCAAAAAATTTGAATAGACATTGTGTTTTCCAGTTAACATAAATTGTATATAATATACATGCATCATAATACATAATGTACATAATATATGAATGTATGAAAAAATATGTGAGAATATTTATGATTATAAATAGGAAAAATTCAAAATTATATGGAAATTTTAAATAATAGTGAAACATATCAAAGTTTTAGTTTACCTACATTCAGATTGTCAAATAAACTTGATTAAATATAAATCATGTGACTTGCTTCCTAAGTATTAATATTATTTTTGAATTTTCTATGTAATTTTTAATATAGATAACTGGGGTTCATTATTCTCAAGAACTCATTATACTCAAGAATTCATTATGCTCAAGAATTCATTATACTCATGAATATTGTAGAAATGGTTGTAATACAAAGTTAGTTCCAATAATATTTTTTAATGACATGTAATTGAATTTAATAAAAACACTAAAAATCTACATTCTACTGGCCAAAATTCATTCGATTACAATGTTAAATGATTTTTAAACAAAATTCATAATTAGAACTTCGTCTTAGAATTTAAGGCAAATGAAATGTAATAAACAAGGTTAACAATTTAAATTGAAGAACAATTGGCGAATCTTTCAATTACCAATAATAGAATTAATTTCATAATTCAGGAAACCATAAAATAATTCTTCAATTTGTTTCAAAAAAATTTAAGATTAAATCGAAAAAATTCTTTTCGTTTAAATTATTAAAATTTATTGATTATTTTCTTAATAATTAAAATGATCGCAAATAATTTAAAAATTCCCCTTTTACTTAATTCAAGACCTATATTATTTCAATAAAGCCCTACATACTTCCACAAAAAAAAAATCCATATTTACTTGGTAATTCAAGATATTTGAATTTTTTTCAGAATAAAAAAATTTTATTTTTTTCATTTTATTGTTGAAGTCATAAAAAACCTTTCCATAGAAATTAATTAATTAATTTTTATAATAACAAAAAAAAAAAAACAAAAAAATATTTCAAAACAAAAAAATAATAAAAATTAAAAAATTTTTGACTAAAAAAAATTTTTTTTTCCTTCATAATTTATGAGTAAAATTACACACTTGTACCTACTTACCAAACTACCAAAAACCAATTCAGTCAAGTGAAAATTTTATAAAAAACAAAAAAAATGATAAAAAAGAAAGTATGAAAAAAAGCAAAAATTATAACAAATGCTAATTCGCGTTAATTTTTAAAAGAATGTGAAATTATCCTTTAAAATATCGTAAAAAAAATGAAAAAATAGCAAAAAACAAAAGCAGGGAAAATTTTTCAGGAAAGGCAATTTTTTATCCCTTAATTTCTATACTTTCTTTTTTTTTTGTTTTTTAAACATAAAAATGTTAAACTCTTTGATTTGCTGCTCTTCACTTCTTCTCTGCTGTTGCTACACTCTCTTCTCTTTCTCTCTCTTTCTGTGTTATGCTAATATTTTCATTTTACCTTCATTTTTCCCTCACAAAATGTAAAAGAATTTTTTTTTTCTTTTTTTTTTTTTACCTCATATTTTTTTTTATGTTTATTAATAACAATTACTTTTGTAACACAAAAAAGAGAGGCAAAAAAAACAAAGAAGAGAAAAATAAATGAAAATAAAACAATAAAAAACGATATATTTCACTTTTATACCGTTAATCACTGTAATATGAAGAAGAAAATGTGAAAAAATGTGAAAAATAACTGTAAATATGCACACGATATTTAGGAGAACAAAAAAAAGTCGGATTTCGCATATTATTCAACTATTCGCGTATATTTGGGATTAAAAATTATGTTTTTTTTTTTTTTTCATTTAAAAAAAAATACAAAAACACGAAACAAAACATTAAGACAAGCGAAAAAATTAAGGTACCCTCCTCCCTACGAGGAGCAACCTTCATTGCAGTTAAAAATTATACAAAGAAAACTACGACCCACAAAAACAGATTTCTGTTTACTTTTTTTTTTTTTTATTTACACTATGATAAATTTACAGTTCAGTTACCTACTAAAAAGATTTTTTACCGTTTTGGGTTGTGAAAAACGAAGAAGAAAAAAAAAGTAGAAACAGGTCGTCAGTGAAAATTTTTTTTTTGTGTGTGTGAAAAACGAGAAAAATGGAACGAGCCAACGAACGAACGAACGAACAAACGAATGAATGAGTGACTGAAACAAACGAATGAATGAGTGACTGAGTATGTATTTTAAGGTTAAAAAATAAATCTGTCACTTGTTTTATTGCAATATTTTTCATCTTAGTTTGCAGTTTTTTCGTTATTATTCTGTTTTTTTTTTTTTTACCTTGCAATATTGTTCACCATATTTTTTAAATATAAGGATTTTTTTTTTTTGTGTTTTAATTTTAATTTTTCTTAGTTGAGTATATTTAGGTTTTCTGGTTAGTTACTTAATATGTGTATGAAGTTGTTTTTATATTTTGTAAGTGACATTCATATAGAGTGATGCTAAAATTTAGTAATTTTTGAAATCAGTGTATTCGATAAACAGACTGTCTAAGAATGTTATTATTTTCGAATGAGTTCCTTGAGATTTGAAGTGTAATTATTGTAAACAAGGTAATTGAATTAAATGTCAAGAAAATTTTATGAGTTTTCAAGTAAAATGTGATTTTTTGTAAAACGTACTTAAAAAATCACAACTATTAAATTATAAGTGTGTTGTTCAGGAATGAATTTATTGTTGATAATGACGAGAATTTGCATCGCTATTTGAATAGCTTTCATATTATTTTAATGGAATTTCCTAATTCAGATTTTATAATTAACCAAATTTTTTAAAGTCATAAATTGCATACTACTAGATTCTGCAAGTTTTCTTTACTATTCGATTTTGTTGTATTTTAAAATTGACTTCAAATTAGTGAGAGTGCTTGAATATTGGGGTACTTGAGTTGAAACTGTATTTTGAATTATTTTTTGCATTAATTATCAGTCAAAATGAATAAATTTGAGACTAGATTTACTACAGTGGATAATTTAGCTTATTCACTTTTGGTATTGAATACAGAATCCATTAAAACTGAACGTAGCATTAAATTTTATAATGGTAAAATGTTAACCCTCTGGTGCTTACCCAAGTTTAATCAATAATATGCTCAGGTTAAATTTCAAATCATATTAAATATGTTATGACATTTTCCTCCATTACAAAATGCAAATACATACTTCATTATAAATAATATTAAATTAAATAGTCTAATGAGGGTTTTTGACTGGAGTATCAAGACAATTTTCTCTATATAGCTTCAATCTATGGCAATAAACCATAATTTCTAAGGAAACTACTTTAATATTTATAAATTCCTGCAACAAAGTCATTTAGCAAGATTATATTTATAAAAAAAAATATATGTAGAAAAAAAAACTTGAGAAAGGTTCATTTTTTATGTCCAAAGATAACCTAAAAGTTTACACAACTGCAAACAAAAGATTGTAAAATTAAAACAAAAGATATACAAAAAAAAAATTGATTTTTAACAAAAGGAAATTTGAACTAAAAGCAAAATATAAAAAAATATTAAAATAATAATTAAAAAATGTATAGAAAAACACAGAGAAAAAAATGAAGTACGAAAACAAAGAAAAAATTTAACAAAAGCATAAAATATTTTTGTTTTTTTTTTTTTATATTACAGTTACTCAATTGAATGTGAAACAGAATTTAACAAAATAAAAACAAACATTTAGGGGTTAATTTTGCACAAGGTTCCAT
This sequence comes from Condylostylus longicornis, assembly GCF_029603195.1. NCBI lineage: Eukaryota > Metazoa > Arthropoda > Insecta > Diptera > Dolichopodidae > Condylostylus > Condylostylus longicornis. Next base: position 9,238,135 of record NW_026577982.1, read on the forward strand.
ACATAACTACCAACACCACATACGTTTATGTATATAATACAATTCGTACATAGGCACATAGATTTGATCGGAAAACTTTAATTCTTTAAGGCTAAAAACCTTGCTCTGCAATTTATAAAATTTTTTTTTTTTACATTCATTTATGCACACCTAATACACACTACAATTAATGGCTAGTTCCGTATACTTGTTATAGATATAGGGGCTTAGATATAAATTTAGATGGATGAATGAATAAGAACAACTGTTTTTTTCTTCTTGTTTTTTTTTTTTTATATTCATTCATTTCAATGAATGGTTGATTGGATAAACGAATGATTGAATGAGTGGGATAAAATGACTAAGAGAGTATATAGCAGGTATACCCTTTAACTAAAAACTTGTTTTGCTTTTTTAGATATTATTTCAGGTGATTCGTGTTAAAAGTACAAAACAATAAAAAATTGAAAATGAAAATTAAAAAACTAAAAAAAAGAAAAATAAATTTCCTTTAATAACGGGAAATAATAATATAAATTACACAGAGAACAACACAGAGAAAAAAAAAACAAATTTTTTTTTCAAATACGCAAAAAAACAAACAAAATGAAAATAAAAAACAAAAAAATGAGCATAAATTTTGTTAGTATTAGAAAATTTCACAGAGAGTGCAAAAAAAAAATATAAAAAACTAAATGAAATAGAACAGGGCCATTGCATATTGAGATAGAACGAGAGAGGACGATTAAATATTAAAAAAAATAAAAAAAATCCAAAACACGTAAGTAAAAACAAAATGTGGAAGAGAAAAAGGACGATTTTTATGCCTACTATAATAGAAGTATTTCAATATTTTTTTATTTATTTTTTTTTTTTGGTAAACATAAAAAAGGATAAACTCTATTTTATGTTGGTTAATATGACATCAGGATGAAAAAAAAGAAATAATAAAAAAAATTAAGAATTATTAAGGATTTTTTTTTTTACCGTATATATTTTAGTATGGATAAAAATTTTTACATTTTGTGCGGTTTATGAATGAGGGTTTGTGTGAATGTGAGTACTATTCATAGGCACATATGAACAGTGTACGCACTTGTATATTGTGTGATAGTGTTGCAGGCATGTATTCTTATACAATATAAGCAAGACTATAAAAACAAGTGAATAACTCTTATTATGCATGTTGAAAATTATGTTTTTTTGCTCGGTACAAGTAGACAATCTACATAATAATATTTTTTCCACTAACTTGTATATTTTTAATGTTATTATTTTAGAAATGAAGAGAGTTGTATTTTAAATCTAGAAAAGTGCAATTGTACTTGAAATTTTAAGAGTAAATTGTACTTTTTCTTGTCAATATTAAAAATGATTAATATTTTTATGTTACAGAAACGTGAGTTAAAAAAAAAAATGCGCCTATTCGTATGCAATTTTTTTATAATATTTAAATTTTTATTTTATTTTTAGTTCTTTGTAATTTTTTTTTACGAAATGACATAGTTTTTATATTTGTTATAATGAAATATAAAATAAAAATGTGAATATAGGTTTCCAATGATATAAGAGTTTTCATATAAATTATGTCAACTATTCGATTTATTGTTATAGTTATAGCTATAAAGTTTTCATGTATTGAGGTGAATATATGCTTAAATATTCGTTTGGCCTAAATATTGAAAAATATTTTTAAATTTCATTTTTAAATTTTTAATAATTTTTTTTTTTTATTGAAATTTTTTAAGTTTATAGGGTAAAATGTACGTATAGTACCGCTTCCAAGTGTACAAGCAACATATCATTGTGTAGACATTCACGAGTAGATAAAAGTTTTTTACGGTAATAAAATACAAGGTGTAATAGGTTCTGGGTTACAAGGACTTGTACTCAATCTCGAATGTTTTTTGTTTTTTCTCATTTCAATATTTTAATTATAAATCCATTTCTGTGTCAGATACAGGTATATGGTTAAATATGATTTGAAAACCTCCTGGAACAAAAACTTTTTAACAAATATTAATGTAAGTTAACCTTAGTTATAATTTTTTCAGAATTCGGAATCATATAGACTAAAAATTCTTATATATTATTATTATAAAAAATTTCGAATTTTAATTCTCAATATTTTATTTTAGAATTTAATTTGTAAACTCTATAGCATTTACAACTAAATTGCACTAAAATTTTAAGGAAATTGTACTAGAAATTTTTTTTTACTACTTATTTTGCAATGTCAATATATAACAGAAATTTTATTTGTACTTGAATTTACCTTCAATTTTACAAATTTTTTTTTTTTTTTTGAGGGCTTATATTTTATTTCTTCAAATTTCCTTTTTTTATTTTATTAATAATATTTTAAACAATCAACCACCCTCCCCCCCTCCTCCTCCTCCGTATATGTATACTAAAATTTTTTTTATGAATTTTTTAACTGTTTATATGCTATTTTATAAATTTGCTCCTAGATTTCCTTTTTTAAATTTTTTTTTTCCAATTTTGTTGTATAAGGTCTATATGTTCTATATATGAATATAGAAAACATTATGTTACAATGTAAAATTTGTAAGGTACCCACTTATATCACATACATAAAATATGTAAAAGTTATAAAAGGATTTAAGTGTATATACATATACAATGTTGTATATGGAATGTGTAGACGTGTGTATAGTATATCATAACAGGTTAGATAATTTATATATGGAAAATATTAATGTTTGTATGATGTAGTTTTGTAGAAATGTAAAAAAAAAATATTTTTTTCCCCCCCCCCCCATAATAGAGTAACATATTTTTTTTTTTTTTGAGTTTTATACCGTATTTAAAAATATTATGCTTTATTTTATAACTAAAAATATATTTGTAATATTTATATGTAATAATTTTAATGTACATATATTTTAAGTAAATATGTTGTCATTTGTATATATTTATACCAGAATTATTATGTAACATGTACACTTTAAAACATACACCATTATAATGTATGTTATACTTTGTATTAAATGAAAAAAAAAAAAATATTAAAATGAGTGGAAATAAAGTTGGGTCAAACCAATGGTTTGTATTGTAGCACTTTTCCCTTCATCAAGTGAAAATTCTGCTTTTAAATACAGTCTATGCATACTTATCACACTATTAAAATTAATTTCATTCATATTTAACTATTTCTAGGATTGCATATATTTAGGATGATGCATTCATGCAGTCTTTGAAATTAAGCAAAAATTAATATAAAGAGGTGTTAACATAATGCTCGATTTTAAGGGTTAATTGTGTGAGTTAAGAAAAATAATTATATTTTTTAATGTCACGGAATTTACCGCTAACTTTTTATGTTTATAGAAATTTGAAAACGTTTGCGATTTTGGAAATATAAGGCGCCAAAAATTCAAATTTTACAAATTTCAAGAGGCGATAACTTGAGAGGGGGTGGAGATGGAAAAAAATTTTCTTCTAACGAAATGAACTATTTGTTAATGTCTATAAGCCCCTAAAATTTCAAGCTTCCACAGGCTGGGGTCTAGAAGAAAAACGAAATCAAAATTTTGGAAAAAAAAGACTTTAGATAACGGTAAATTTGAACGGCCATTTTGTTTTTCTAAAGTTTAACTATAGTATATCGCGCTAGGGGAAGCAAGCCGCTGTCTTTATGCGTTTGCAAAATTTTAAAAATGCTTATGGTTTCATTGCAACAAATAGTTAAAAAAGGCCATTTTTAAGGTTTTGGAAGGGTATAACTTCTAGAGGGGGGGAGATAGGTAAAAATTTTGTTCTACGGAAATAAGTTTCTAGTAAAGATCTATGTACATACAAAATTTCAGCTTTCTATCTTCAAGGGTGTAGAAGTTTTGTAAACAGACACACGGACAGACGGACGGACGGACGGACGGACAGAGTGAAACTAATAAGCACTTTTTTTCAAAAATTTTTTGGAAAAGTGCTAAAAAAAAGCCAAATAGAATATTTCTTGTCACTTTAAGAATTTAATTTTAATTAAAAAAATAAAATGAAATAGAAAAAACAACAACAAAATTTTATTTAATTTTCAATGTTTTAAAAATATTTTTGTCTTACCATCGTGTATTTGAAAAGGGATTCATACATATAAGTATAGTGTGTATGTGTTTTTGTTAATAAGTTTATTAAATTAAAAAAAAATTTTGATAAAAATTTCTTGGAAACAGAAAAATTTTCTTACTCATACTCGTAGAAGGAATAAAAGAATGAGAAATTGAAATGTTGTTAATGGAGTTATCATCTTTAGTTCTTGACATATGAACATTATAAACATATACATATACATATACATATACACAAAAAATATCTAAAATCTAATTAGGTTTAATTTCTGTAAAAATTCCTGTTTTTGATTTGATTTAGGTTTGATAAGTATCTTTAAAAAAATAAAACAAAAACTAATATTTTTTTTTATTATAAACAAGAAAAAAACCACACACACATACGCATATATTCAGGTTTAATTTAGAAATTATTATTATTTTGGTATATAAAAATGCCAACCTAATTATACTTGGAACATCCTCCCTAAAATATAAAAGGTAGAATTTAAGTTATACCTTTAAAAATTTATTGTACGGATATGAGTGAAAGTATAATATGTTATTTCTCACCCAGCTCACCCACTCACTATATTACCTATAGATTGTTTTAATAATTTAATGAAGATGCTATAAAATTTTAGTGGTAAAAATGTAAAAGAGATTTAAATTTATTGTATGTTAAAACAATGGAACTATGGGAATGTTATGTAAAATTCTTATATATTTATTGTACAGGTGGGTATTTTCTAGGGTTTTGGATCCAATAAATGGTATTATAAATAAGGTAGTACAAATTGTTGTCTTTTAAGCATGAAGTTTCTGTTGATAATTAATAGTGCATTTTGAGAAGACTTGTTTTCGATAATATTATTGAATTATAATATTGAATTATGCTCAATAATTATTGAATTGTAGTTTGCTGAAAAGATTTTCAAAAATTAAATGTAATTTTATGTTTATTTTCAACCAAGTCTATATTTAGAGATATTTTTATTATAAAAAATTAAAAATAATGCCAAATTGTTAACTCATTGCATTATTAACGAAAATGTACAATTTGGCTGCATTTGAACATCTTATTTTTATTTTAATAGCTCATAAAATAAGTTAAGAGTGGCAAATTTTCCCTACAAGCACCATTTCGGAATAAATGTATCAAAGTATTAATATTAATAACATAAATTCTGAAATTTCTAACAACAACTCTTAATAAATCTTAAGTATTATAAGCGCCTTTACAGCTTAATCAGCTACTTAGATAACAAACCATTGCTATCTTCATATATAAGTTATTTATGTATATACAATTTATTTGAGTGCAATAATTGATTTTATTCTGATTTATTTATGTACTTAATTTTGATTAAACTCATAAATTAAATAAAGTTTTCTAAATACTTAACGAAAACAATTATTTCTTTCGTTTGTTTTTCTAAAATGCCCTTCGAACTGTGATTAAACTACATTTAATCTAGTTGTATATAAAAAAGGATGTCAACTATTAAATTCAAGCACTTATTCGACCACATGACCCTGCATATACATTTATGAGCAAATTAAAATAAGAGCAATCAATAATTTAAACTTTAACGCGAAAATTTTTTTTTTAACCTAAATTCATTGATTCTAGTGTTCTTTAATGCAGCATTCATCTGAAATTTGTCCTAGTTTTAAAAAAAAACCCATTATTTTCACTTTATCGAAGAATAATTTTTTTTAAATTTTTCAACATACCAAAAGTACTTTTTATAATATTTTTCTATTGGGAATGTTCAATACAGCAGAAATAGAAATGCGTTTCATATAACAATGAATTTTCTATGTAATTACTAATGCTTGTATTACAATTAAGGGTGTAGTCTAAGCGTATATAACAATTTTAGCTATATTCCAGCCAATACAGTGGAGCAGTTGAGAGAAGTAGTTATACCCATTATTTATTCCGGTACAAGGCTTTATTTTTAGGTCAGGTATAGAAATTTTTAAGTTAGTTCAACTTTTGAGTGCTACGTTAAAGCTTTGAATTTAGGTATGTGCCATGTTAAGATGAGCATATTATTTTGTTCTGTTCTAATACAGTTTTCGGAGTAATTCTATAACATATATAACTAGAATCACCTAATTCCAAACATTGTTTTACATTGATTTACTTTAATTATTTTTCATACATGAATATTTTTTAATAATTTTTCACCTCAACTTTAAGTATAATTACAGTATTATGTGCAAAAATTTTTCAGTGAACGCCAAAACCATATAGAATTATTATTCTGAAATTATCAAACGATCATCATTATAAAGGACCATCATTGTGTAAAACATTTAATTTTTCTATAATTTTTAAAATAAATGATAAGATTTTTCATAAAATTTTTTTTTTAATTTTTTTTTAAATTTTCATATTATTTTTAATGAATTGAATTTATATACCACAATTATATGCATATATATCAATAAAAAATTATAATATACCACATGCATATATATAATATACATATATTTTTAAATTAGAAATTTTTAATTAAATTTAGTTTTGTTAAAAAATTAACTTAATAAATAAATTTTAAAAGAGACTGAAATTTCATTAATATTTTCAAAGGATATTAAAAAAGGATATAAAAAAAAAATTCATTTTATATGTGTGCACACTCATATATATATATATAATTATTATATATTTGGTTTAGTTTGTTTTTTCTGTATTTTAAAATTAATTAGATTTTTTTTTATGTTTTAAAATATTGTTGGTATACAATGGTTTATTGTGGGTAATTTTGAGTTTTTTTTTTGTTGATGGTCAACGAACAAAAAGTAGTATGAATACCATCACTTGTATATAATGCATCATTATTATATTACATATATACAATTATACATACACATAAATAGCTTAATAAAGTTCTGTTTCGTATAACAATTAAAAAAAAAAAATCATTTTGGTTGAAAATGAAAATTTTGTGCACTGAAGTGAAATTTTTACTCATTTATTTTTGTTTTATTTTGTATTTTTCCCTCAGATATGCACTTATAATATTCTGCTTGTGTTATTAAATTAGTTATTTTTACATATGTACATAATATATATTTGTATGCACACACGAGTACCTTTATTTTCAAAATAATTTTCATTTGCATATGTACTTTATACATATTTACATACTTACAATTATTAATAACTCTTTCATCATCAACAATCAACCTACATTTTTTTTCTTTTCTCTCTCTGTGAATGGTTTTTTTTTTTTTTCTAGGGACTGTAAGTGAAATGTTTCAAAATGTTATGTGTATATGGGGGTTGGTTTAATTTTTGAATTGTTTTTTAATCAAATTTTATTCATTCAGTTATAACGTATTAAGATTATTCGTATATATACGAGTATGTATATAAGTAGAGTCTAAAAATTGTAATCATATATTTAAATGTTATGATGAATGAAAATTTCAATGAGATTAAAAGTGACACAAATATTTTCATCTTTAATTCATATTATATTAGAAATCTATATCGTACTCGTAAGTCGCATGTATATTTGAGCAAAATTATTATTTTTTGAGTACATATTATATGAGAGGATATGAAATCTTATATATATAGATATTATTCGTGTGAATATACCAAAATTATTGATCGAAATTGAATTAAATTATCAAGAAAGCTAATACTCATAATATAATAATATTAAAATTAAGATGAAATGTAGGTGTATACTTGAATATTTTGATTTATAGATTGTACATTACAATCTAATATTTGATTTATTAAATAATATAAACTATAAGTATTCGGTTAGGACATATACTTCATTTACGCTTCTCTTATTTTTGAAATTTGATTAAAAAAGCTTTGATTTTCAAATCAAAAGGATATTTTCTTATCTCTGCTTAAAGCATTTCATATACGTATATGGTTATTGTGGTTCTTTGAATAAATCTTGTGCAAAGTATATTTCACGTATATTAAGTAATAAGTGTATTCATGAACTTTTGTATAATATTGCGAATTTCAATAAATGGTGAGTATAACATAATAAGTTGGATTACATTCTTCAACAGTGTTGTGAGTTTAAAATTTTATATTATTGTTTTATAAGGTTGAAATTTTTATATTAAATTTTTTTATGCAGTCGTACTATGATGGCAGTCAAGTCGTACTATGACTTCTTAATAATTTTTATATTAAAATATTTAAACTTTGATTTAGAAAAATAAATTTAATAAGTGCCTGATAAAAGAGATTCTTATTGCATCAATTCAAGTTGCTTGTCAATTTTCCATGATTATACATGAAGAGTTCCAAATAGCAAGTTTTTAATTTAACAACAAATTAAACACCTGTATAGTTCGGTCTGTCAAAATTAAATTACTGCACCTCAATCTAAACTAAAGGAAAAGGAATAAAAAGCAACAGTTTTTTTTCCCCTTGGAAAATTAATCTCAAAATTCAAGTTGATTTAATCGAAACAAGGCTATCGACTTAAAAAGGTTTTCTTTAAAACCATATGATATTCTTGGACTTAAACTCGTTCCTGGATTAAGCAAAATTTTTGAAAAGAACTGTTTGTATAACAAAACCCAGTTCTGGGACATCATTTCGTTTTAGTGTATGAGATGTGCTTATTTCATTTGATCACAACCATTGCTTAATGAATAATTTTTCCAATACCACGTTTAGAGTATATTGTTCGACTTTAAGCTATTTACGCAGGACACTAGTGACACTTCTTAACGTATTGATAAAAATTTTCAATTTTGAAAAAGTAATTTTTCATGTAATACATAGACTTAAATAACGGTATTCTTGCAAAATATTTAATAAAATTTCTTAACAAATAGAATAAATTCTAAATTTTATAAACCTTTAATAAAAGTAATTTTGAAAAAAGTTGAAAAACCTGATATTTATTTAATATTCATTTAGAAAACTTACCTTAATTGCCTAGTATTGTAGATAAATAACTCGGCATAATTTAATTTAAAATTTTTTAATTGTTGATTATTTTTCTTTTAGAAAAAAAAAAATTGGTATCCTATACTGCCAATTAGTTTATTTTTTTTTTACTTTAGTTTTATAAATTTACACAATTTTTCTTTATTTTTTAATATTATGTTTAAAATATTTTAAGTTTTTATGTTATAAATATTAATTTTTTTATAAATTTGTCAGTATTAAATAATATTTTGTAATAATATTAGTATAAACAATTCACAATAGAGAAAAATGTAAATTGTAAAATTTTTTTATTTATCACTTTATTTTTTTATTTGATAATTTTGTTATTTTTATAAATTTTCAATTGATATTTTGATTTTAAATATGAAATATTTTTGTTACAATTCAATTATACAAAAAAGAAAATACGAAATTAAATAAACGAAATGAAATTTTTGTGTAACGAAATAAAAATCAAATGAACGAGAGTTGAGGAATTTTTTTTCAATTCTTTTTCCTTTCTTTTCTACAATTTTTAATTATTTTATTATTTTTTCATCTTATTTTGCACAATTCTTCAATTTTTCTTTATTAATATTATAAATTTTTATTAATTTTTTTTTAAATTAATTTCAAAGAATTTTACTAGACCATCTCATATTTTACAGAGAATCTATAAATTTTTCTAGTAAGCAAAATAGAATGCACTTTATTAAAAAAAATAAAATAATTTTTTTTTTATTTAATTTTTAATATTAAATTTTTTTCAATATCTTCTTATAATTTTCACTGTAAATAAGTTAAAAATAAAAAATTTAAAATTTTTAAATAAAATTTTTATTTTATTTTTTTATTCCATCGAATTTTGTAAATATAAAATTACTTAAATAAAAACTAAAAAATTTATAATAAAAATTTTTATTATAAAAATAATAATAACAAAATAAATAATAACAAGAAAAATAACAAGAAGAACGTAAAACGATAAAAAAAAAACAAAGAAAAAAAACAAATCAGAGAGACCAGTTAAAAGAATTAACCAGTATTTTTAATAACTGGTTTTTTAAAACTCTTGTATGCCTCTATAATTTTATGCCTATATAGTATAACGTTTGCCTATATACATAAGAGTATTTACAAGTGTACATATGTGTATAATTTTTAAAAGAATTAAGTATATACGTTTTATATTACATTGGTATTGGGTTTGTTTCTACCTATATCGTAATTGTCGTATATTTTTTCTCTTTAAACATTTTTTTCTTAATAAAATATGCGATTCCTTATGATTTTTTTTTTTTTTGTTTTTTTCTTTTATAAAAAATCACTTGTTATAATTTTAACTACTTTATGTTAGTTACTATTTTACTCTTTTTTTCTTCTTCGTTTTCTGTGAATATTTTATTACTCTTTTTTTTTTGTGTTTTTAATATATTATTAAAAATTTTAACTTGAATGTACAGTAATAAATTATAATTTAGACTTAATTTTTAAAAATATTTTCATTTTTATGGTGGAATCAACATTAATGCCAAAATTTTATTAAATTTAATTGTTATAATTAAGGCCCTTAAGTATTGTAATATTGTTTCTAATTTCATTCTAATATTGTAGTAATGCAAAGAAACTATATGTTTGTATGTACATAAATAGATTCATTTAAAATATAACTTATATATATATATTTAAATATGGTATATATACCATAAATTTTGTTTAATATAAACGCCTAAAAGTCTACTTAAGTGATTTTAATTGAAACTGACCAGCAAAATAATTTTAAGCTACATACAAACACAATATTAAATATTTTAATTATAAGGCATAAATTTAATTAATAATTAATTTAGAAAACAAAAATTTTTAATAAATTTAAAAAAAAAAATACCCTAAATACCATACAATAATGCAATATAGACAAAGTGTATATATTTTGTTGCATTTATCGAATAAAACTAAAATATTTTTTCATATAAATAAGCAAAATTACCTTACTATATCTTTAAGTATACTAAAACACTATGCTCTTTTTTATTCCCAATTACGAATTCCTAATTTAAATCCCTCTATAATTTTATATGCCTATGCTATAATATTTGCCTCTTCACTCATTATAAATTACAAATTCTTAATTTAAATAATTTTATTTTTAATGGTAATTGTTGAAATTATTTTAATTTTTATAATATTTGTACAGAAATATTTTCTATATATTATTGTTGAATTAAAGCCAAATAAAAATATTTGGCCTACATAATTTTTTATTAGGTAAAAGAAAAAAATATATAGGTAGGTAGGTAACACACAAGAATAACACAGAAAAAAAAAATATCTTTTGTCGATTTAAACAAAAATTTTCCTCGTACAAAGATAAGTGTAGGTATATATTATGATGAGGCGTGGGAGGTAGAATAAATTTCACTATTATTTTTACCTTATTTTCAAATATTCCTTTATTGAATACCTTATAATATGATTTTAAATTTCTGAAATCCTCTTTGTAATTTAAAATATTTTCGAATAAAATTTAATTTTTATTGCATCACAGAGAAAAATTTTTTTACTAATGTTGTTCAAAGAAAAAAATTTAACTCAAAAACTTTTAGAACAATTTAAATTAAAACAAAAAATACAAACTGAAAACATAATTTTTGCACAAAACATAAAAAAATTTATTTTCTTGTAGCATACTTTTAGGCTCACTTTAAATAATGGTAAATTTATTTTTTCTTTCTTATTTATTCAAAATTGAAATTGGATTTTTTTCTTCTTCCTTTACTCTATATTTTCCTTCTTATTTTTTTTTAATCAAAGAAAAAAAAAAGAAATAAAAAAAACACAAAACTAACCAAATGACCGATTTTCAAACATACCGAATTGAATCACGGAGAAATGTATACTGATTAGATTGGTTTTAATTCAGAAACGAAATACCTCCAAAAAAAAAAAAAATTAAAACAATAAGAGAGAAAAAATAAAACATACACAAAATTGATATACGAAGAAAACAATAAAAATAAAAAAAAAAAATTGAGAAAAACAGAACTACAAAAAAATGAAAAAGAATCATAAACAATACACAAGGAGTACAACGAAATGTAGCAGAAAAACATAAAAGAAAAAAAATTCCAATACTTCGTGGTACTCAACAACTAGGCTAGGGAGCTAAGCTCTTGCTTGTTTTTTGTTTTTTTTAAATATTATTTTAGCTGCCTAATATTATTGTTGTTGGTATAATTTTTGTGTTGCAGGCGCTCTGCTTATAGTTAATGAAACTCATCCAAAGAGCTCAAATATCATTTTTTCACTCTGAAAACCAAAAAACAAAAAGAAGAAAATGTACAGACTACACGAAAAAACGAAAATTCATTCTTGTTATTTTCGTTTTATTGAATGCTCTGATTTTTTTTTCAACAGTATTTTTCGCTAATACTTAATTTATTTTTTTCGCTCCCATATCTCAATAACCTTATCCAAAATAAAATACGATACCTACTCAAATGAGACGAAAACGAAATAAAAATAAAGTTATACACAAAAATATCATGTATCCAATCCAGCACAATAGTAAATAAAACAACAACAACATAAAAATGTTACAACATTGTACAAACGCGTATACTTTTATACAATGCAAAAAAAAATAGTGGAATATTCAGTCAGCAGCAGAGTCATATAAGATAGCGTTGCGTTATTCAAAAAGAATTCAAAACTCACTTTTGGTTTTTTTTCTTCTCGTTGGTGTTTTCTCGGTATTTCTTTATACTTGGTTATCATCATCAAATATTCACAATTCTGTCTCCATCCGTCGTACTTTCGTATATATTTTGTTAAAAAGTTGAGGTTAACAAAATAAAAACAACAAAAAATCAAAAATTTAAAGGTGAAAAATTATAAGAACGAAAAAAAAATGAAAGAAAAAAAAAACGACGCAGTGTACAAAATTATAAATGGAGAAAGCGAAGAACATAAAATTTCTGAATTAAAAAGAAGAACGAAATTATGAGAAAAGTTAAATTGAGAGAAAGAAAAAATTGGTGAATAGCGAGATTGAATAGCGAGAATATTAAATTACATCGAAAATAAAATAAAAATGTGGAATTGCTGAGTTGAGAATTTACAATCATAAAATACGAGAGAAAAACGGAAATTCAAGAAAAAGAGATTGAATCGTAATTGAATTGGAAAAGGAAACACTCACGATTCATACGAAATATATTTTATTATATCGTATCGTAATTTCTCTCAATATATTTTTAGTCAATATGTTTTTAGCCATTGGGTACAAAAAAAATCACAGAAGAAAGAAAACGATATTGAAATAGGAGATTTCTTAAACTTATCGTAATTAGTTAAAGAAAATCATAAAACAGAAAGAGGAGAATTATTTTTAATTTTTATGTGTTTCCTATTAAATTGAGAGAATAAACCTATATAATATGGAGAAAAAAATTTACCATAAAAAAATTTAATAAGAAGAAAAACAAATAAAACAAATAAATTACAGAAATGATAAAATAAATTATGTTTTAAGAGAAAAATAATATATACGATATTACTCTTTTGTTAATTTTTTAAAGAATCCTACCTTAAAAATCTATGATGGTTTTCAATTTTCTCTTTTTCTCTTTCATGCGGATACAATATTTTTTTTTCAATTTTTCATAGAAAAATAATGCATTTAATTTCCAATATTAAAATGGTAAATTGATTTAAGAGCTTTGAAATGAATTGAGTTATTTTATCGTATTTGTATTTTGTTTATAAAATTTTTTGTTTCAAATAAGAAAATATTATGATAACATTGTTATTATTAAACCACAGGAAATAACATTAATTGCATTGCAATGTATTCAAACTTGAATATCGTATATTTTTATTCAATACTAAGTATTGTATATTATTTTCTGGTTGCACTTCACTCAGGTTGTATAATTTTGATTGCATTTACGGTATTAGGTTAAATTTTTGAAATGTCGGGGAAACATAAGTTAATTTTTATTATATTCATGCTACCTCTGAAGAAAAACAAAATAGAAAAGTTGCATGTGGGCGCGTGCCTTATATGTATTTATTTTATAAAAATTATATAATAAAAAACAAAATGAATTTCATTCATCATATTTCACTCGCTTCTATTGACATTACATTAATCACAACAGAAAGTAAATGTATTGTTATTCAATTGATGCCTATATTATTGTTGTGACATCTAACATTATGCTACTATTACAAAATAGAAAGAGCGTTCTCGTTCATAAAACTCTATTGTTCTTCTTCTTTTATTTCAGTTATATGAAAATCAGTGGGCTGTTTTCTAAAACTTCAACGTATACCGTCTCATACACCATTCTTTTAAATGGGATATGTTTTCAAGTATGTGTATCCAGTTTATTATTATATTTAACTTTGTTGTGGTTTTATTTTTGAAAAACGATAACATATTAAGTTTCAATCTCAGATTTTAATGACTTACTTTTCATAAGTACGTATATTGAACTGTGATTTTTATCAATATTTTATAAGATAGTATTACGTATCACCTGTATCGTATATGTAAATTAAATTCAGAATAAAATCAAAAGCTTGTAATTATAATGTATAATGTATACCGTTATAAATTTAAGGTGTTCAGATTTTAATTTTAGATAAATACGATCAAAAAATAAAGACATTTTGAGCATATAATTCAGAACAACAAAAATTTAACAACTCATGGCAAAAACATTTTAAGTAACTTGTATAATTTCATTTCGAGTTTACTAGAATGTGGCTCTCAGATTATGTATGGTCCTAAAGTGTAGCTATTGAATTTAACAAATCCATAACAATTCCCTTTATAACAGTAATAATAATAATATATTCAGAGGAAAGTTACTCGAAATTGCAGTCTCTCATTTGCCGTTATTGAATGTCACAACAATTTATTGGCTCATTGTTGCCAGTAAGATTATAATTTGGCAAAGAGGCGACAATGTAGTCATAGTAAAATTATAACGGGAGTATAACATGTTCAATATATGAATTTATTTAAAAAGCTTTGAATTTGAAAAATTAATCGGGCCGTTAATTATAATTGTTATATTCCAAATATTGAACGTTAATCTTAAAAATTTTCTTCCAAAAAACATTATTTTAATTAATATAATAAAGTTTTTAAAAAATACATTTTTGAAATTTTGTTCTACAACTCATAAATAATACCTAATATTGCCAGTATATTAAAAAAAATCTGATGTGGTCAGCACATAACCGACCGCATTGTGTATTGTCTAGTTAAATGAAAGTGTTACAGAATATTATAAAAATGTCTGTTAAATACTTCTTTCCAATTTTTAGGACATTAGTAAGCTTATAGTTAACATACTTAGAAAAATGTAAGTTTGGCTCTTAGTAGAGTTTCGCTTTGTGCTACCCGAATTCCCTGAAATACTCGCCAGTTAGTTTGGGTAACAACCTGAACTCAAATATCAAATTTCAAGAAATTCCATCAATTTGTTCTGTGGATATGGTGAAAAATGTAAAATCGGCCCGCAAATCAGTTCTCGAGCCCTGATCTTTCCAAAAAAGTTATATGTTCATTGCTTTAATATGAGGAATTCATATATTAAATTTCAATGAACTCGGTTGATTATTTCTCTTTATATACACAAAAATGTATATTTGGCCCGTAGTAAACGCCCAGTTGCTGATGCCTGATTTCTTCCAAAAGTTAGGAATTTTTGCGTATGATCGAGCAAAGCTTATATATGAAATTTCAAGTAAATCGGTTGAATACTTTCTTCAAAGTGGTGAAAAATGTAAAATCGGCCCGCAAATCCGTTTTCGAGCCCTGATCTTTCCAAAAAATTTATATGTTCATTGTTTTGATATGAAAAGTTCATATATTAAATTTCAATGAAATCGGTTGATTATTTCTCTTTATATACACAAAAATGTATATTTGGCCCGTAGTAAACGTCTAGTTGCCGATGCCTGATTTCTTTCAAAACATACGAATTTTTGCGTACGGTCGAGCTGAGCTTATATATAAAATTTCAAGTAAATCGGTTGAATACTTTCTTCAAAATGTTCAAAAATGTAAAACAGGCCCGCCAAAAAGTGCAGTTCCCGAGGCCTGATATATACCAAAAGTTGATCGATCCGTGCCATGGTGGAAACCAACTTACATATAAAATTTCATCAAAATCGGTTCAGCCGAACTTGAGATACACGCGTGCACACACAGACCGACAGACGGACAGACCGACAGACCGACAGACCGACAGACCGACAGGTTGCTAAAAATAGTTTATTTACACTTCCCTACTATGGAGAAGTACGTTCCCACCGAAAACTCGATATGCAAAATTTGTTGCCATCACATAACCTACCTATTGTTTACACAATACGGTCGGTAAAAATTAATTGAAATGAGAAGCATAGTTGGTAATGTTGTAGGTTTGGCATTTTTATTTAATTATATGGATAGTTAAACAAACAAACTAGCTGTATATAAAATAAATTTTTATTTTTATTTGATATTTTCGATAGTAAAATAATAATTTAAATTTATTGGAAAATTTTAACACGTATTTTGATATATCGATATGTACGTGACATACAAGAATGCACATTATGTGTGTACGGTAATTATGTATAAAGCATATGTGTTATAAATGAATAGTGGTTATTGTTTGTTGGTTGTTGTTGGCATAATAAAATTAAATAAAGTTGAAAATTTCCGTTCTTATTGCTTTTTTTTTATAACAGCTCTGACTCTATACAATAAATTCATTTAAAATCATAAAAGTTACATGGTATACTGTTAATAAAGTTAAAATTTGATTAATTTATTTTTATTATCGAAATGATATATGCCCGAAGATTATAGACTGGAATAGATTGAAAATTATAAATCGTTTATGGCAGCAGAGAGCATTTTTGATTGTTAACAAAAAAAAAATGTCAACACTCTAACAGTTTTATATTTTTTTGGTTTTTATGAAATTCGAAAATTTTCATGTTATTTAATTAGTATTGTTATAGTAATATTGTTATATTTGAGTAATGAAAATGTAGAATTCGTCATAGAGAACACAGTTCTTATTATGGACCTAAAAGAAGCAAATTATGAAGAATGTTGTTTCATAAAATTACATTTCAGAAATACGTTTAAAAACCATTTGGTTTGTATTTAGTTAACACTCTCAATTGTAAAATAAATTTAAAATACCAGAGAAATTTTCTTAAATATAATATAGTGAATCATTCCTCATATCTCTTTACATTCACAACATTTCAAAAAGTTAAGAAATTGACATACCAAAAAACTGTTAATGCAGTTGCATAAATTTAAATATTCATCAACAACAATATTTTTGTTTCATTTTCACCTATCAATCATTTGCACCTACGTATCAAACAAATTGCATGATTTCATATGTATTTTCGAATCCAACATAAAATTTTTATCTCTTATTCAGTTATTCTCTTTGTAAATAATTTAAATACTGTGTATGAGCATGAGTATGATGAAGATGAAATTTTGTTATTAAGAGAGAAATTTTTCTCTATGCATTTATACTTAATCAAACATTTACAATCAAACTACACATTATACATTTTAAGAATACGATATCAAAATGAAATTTTACGTTCTAAAAAATTTAAATGGCCTTTAAGGTCGTTCAATCATTTTAAAACAGAAACAATAATAATATTATGTATTACGTTACGTATTTTTGTCATTCAAACAAAAGAGAGGCTTAGAGAAGTTTACATTGACCTTTTTTTCTTGGTTTTTCTTTTGATTTGATTTTTGTTCGAGACAAATAGAAAGTTGAATAATTATTTTTAAAATAAAAATGTACATCTACACAAACTGCATTAGGGGAATTATTGAATGTATACAAGTGCAATTTAAATTGTGGTTGTTGAATTTTTTAAGTAATTATGAAGTTGTTTGGAGTAAAATTTGGATAATTTGTATAACAAAATTATTATAAAAATTTTTGATATTAAGTTTTTTAAAAAATTATTAAAATAATTAAAGGCAGTATTTTAAAGTTAATCCGTTAGATAGAATTTTTCTTATACGAACAAGAGTACAAACACATGGATAGATTGCGAATTTTTTTTGTACTATTAAGATTATTTTTATTTACTATCCAAGGTGAGATTTTTTTTTAAAATTTGTGAGAGGTTTTTAACAAAATCAATGTAATTTATGAAAATTTCATTAAATTTATAAAAATTGAATTTTTACACTCATTTTATTAGTTTAATTTTTTTTTGATTCGTACTATTAAGAGCAGATATGGTGTTCTGCTTGATTTGCAAGGGGGTACGGACGATTACCATTTGTCATCGTACAGAGCTGATTCCTCTTCCATTCCAAAAATATTTCCTGAGAGTTGCTGTAAATGGATCGAAATCAGATTCGTGATATTACTGACTTTGTCACTGGATATTGTTTCTATATAAACTGGGTTCATAAATCTGACACCTTTTTCCGGAGGATCTGCCGAGATTGTGATGGTTACATATATTTTGCATGACAGTTTTACTCTGGTCGACAAGAGGTACAGCTGCTTTGGAAGGGATTTTCTCAATATTCGAGTGCTCACGTCTAATTGCTTGTGTGATATCTTGAGATATTAGGGAGAACTACATTCAGTCATTGATAGCTGCGGTGGTTACGAGATAAATGTTGCTTAACCCATATCTCTCTTCTTGAAACAATTATTCAAAATCTGATTCAATTAGTTCTGACTGGCAACCATAGAATTTTGTTTCAAAACTATGCAGCATTTTTAAGATTTCATATACACTGATTTAATTTACTTAGTTTTCTTAAAATATTTAAAAATTTTTTAAGTGTATATATATGTAGATAATAATTTCACGTTGTTTGCACAGAAATTACAAATTTTCAGTGCAATAAAATGCAATCAAGTAGGTAGTAAATTTTTATAAAATCTGGTTTCAATTGGGCTGTAAGGAATTTAAATGTGGAGAAAGTATGCAAAAACTTGATACAAATACTCTCATACAAATAAACAAACACTTGTTTACAAACAAGAAAATTATATGTTTTTGCGCGTTATAAAAAATAAACCGGTCATAATTGAAGATTTTTATAATAACTTGTATTTTATTATTTTAACGATGAAAAATTGACTATATAACAAAATTTTTATTAACGAAAGATTTTTGATCTTTAAAAAGATGTGTGCAGATAATTACATATATGAAATTCAGTGTTACCTAAGTATAATATGTGCATTTTTGTGCAACCTACGAGTATGCCAAATTCTTGTTTATGTTGTTAACATTCAAATAAAAGGACTTGAATATTTTAATAAGGAGGAGTAGAATAATTTTTAGTTTTAAGAAAATTGTCACGATTTACACTTAGTAAATTTTTTTTTTTTTTAATTTTATGTTATTATTATAAAAACTAGTATTTTATTATAGGTGCATAGAAGACAACTTGCGCATTCTGTTGCTTAAAATTATAAATGTATAAATGGAAATTCTAACAAAAAATAATATGATCGCTAATTTAACATGACTTGTGTTCATATTATGAAGTTACATGAAATACAAGTAATTAAAGTAAAGAAATTGATATGTCAAGCATCTTGTAAAATATTTTTCATTTTAGGTTTTATTGCATTTGCTAATTGGAAAATTAATTTTTGTCCAATTGATTTTTCAAAATAATATTTTCAATTATGTTATAAAATGATTTTGGTTTTAATGAAAAAGGTGTGACAATAAATTTATAACAGTTTTTTATACACAATTCTGTTAATTTGTTTTATGAAAATATTGAGGAAAGAAAGAGAAATTCTAGGTAAATTTTGTGATACTCGTACATAAAAATGTTTCCCATAAGATTTGTTTGACAACTGAGAGAAGGTTTCGTTTATATGGTTCTACTTTCTTTAATTTAAATAGCGGCTCCGTTAAAATCTTCGACTAGGGTTAAGTTACCGGTTCGTGAGTAAACAAGAATATTATGCAAACCTGAAACAAACTTGGCTATAAGATGAATTTAATATTAGAACTACTAACGACAGCTGAAGCTAGTTTAAGCTGTTGGCTTGCTTTCAAAAATTATTTCAAGAATCTTTGAATTTTAGTTTGAACGGAAAAATTATAATCGTATATCGTAGAATAGAGAACTACCAAGTTACAAAGCTTAAAGCTTCCTGTATGTATGAGTTGTCTATTACACTGTTACACTATTCCACCATTATTTTTCTAGTGAGAAGGTGCTAATTTCAAAATATGAAATCGCCTCACTGTTGCATTAGAGTATATTTGTGGTAAATTATTAGGCAGAATAGAAAATATTCTTAATTAATACAATTCATTTTCCTGTCAACTAATTAAGAATATTAAAAATATTTTAAATTGACACCACACTATCGATTTTAATTTCCTTGATTTTATAAAATATATATTTAAAATGAAAATTTAAGTTCATTTTGGTGTGTCTCCCCTTCTTCTCTTTTTACTCAATACTAATATACTAATGTACTTAATACTATATTTACCCTATTATTACACAATTTTCATATAAAATTTCTCCTTCCCTTAGATTACCTCAACATCCGTAAAATTTTTATTTGATTGTTGCTCTCATCGGCTTTTTACTCTCAAAATTCATTCAAACAAAAAAAAAAAATTTACTTTTGCATTTTAATAAATGAAAAATATTTTTTCCTATATCATTTCATCTGATTTATATTGTACATATATTATACATAATATTCGGATGTATGTGTGATATTATTAGGATGGAAAATAATTTTCCTCTAAATAATTTTTCTTTTCAGCTTTAAAACACGTCGTATCCTCCTTTAATCATCAATGACGTTAAAAAGTGATTTTAAAAGTGAGAAATTCTTAATCTGTGTACGTATATAAAATGTACACATATAATAATATATATATATACATGTATATAAAAAGTAGATGAAGATAAAAGATACATCATTAGGGAAATGAGAAATATTTCCAGCAATTCAGTTCAATATCCTTTTAATTACGCAAAAAAAAAAAAAATAGAGAAAAATCTATAGGGGAGCACAAAAAATACCTCACCCTCATTTTGGTGAAAAAAAAATTACTGTTTATTTTATTTTTTTTTAATATTCACGATTAAATCAATATGTATGTAAAGTAGATATGTGAAAATGTGTGTTTTAATATTATTTAAGAATGTTATGTTAAAAAAAAAAGCGGAACTTCGGATGAGGGAAATTAAACGCGTATAGGTATTTAAAAAATATGAGAGAGAGTGGGGGAGAGAGAGTGGGATGTTAAAAAGAAATTCTTTTTCTTAAATTTATCTATTATATTTGCCTATTTAATGTAAGCGATAAAATTTAGATGGGAGATGATGAGACGTACACGTATATTAAGAGAGCGGAAGGAAGAGAATATTATTGTGATAACATTATTTAGGATTTTTATAGTTTAATGAAGATTTTTACTATATTCTGACATATCATACGTATGTACGCATATATGTGTATTAGTATATCATATTATAGTTCTATTATAACACTAGATGTTGCTTTATATTTTTTTATTCCTTTCAATTTTAACGATACTTAAAATGTTTATTACTGTCGTTAATGTAACCATATAACTATACCTTAAACAATATTTCTGGTTAATGTAACACAATATAAGAGAAAATTGAAATAAAACTTTACATAGGTATTTAGATGATACTCTAATGTGTTACAATATTGTATATTAATATTTACATATGTGTAACTACAAGTAATATGTGTGTAGATATGCCATAGGAATGAGACAATATTATTGAAATAAATTCCATTGTAATTAAAAAGGTATTCGGAAATTAATGAAAGTTTGGAAAAAAACAAATTTTTCAAAACATATTGATAAAAACCCAAAATGGTAATAAAATCTAAAGTATAAAAAAATTGTCATAAAATCTCAATGAAATTTGATAAGGAATATTTTGAAAGATTTTATGAGGTTCTTTATTTAACATTGTTAATTATTGGTGATAATATTGGGGATAGTTCCTAATTATGTACTGTAATTTAAATTTTAATTAAGAAAATATTGTTATTAAAGTTTGTACATTTGAAATAAAATTAATTGCTTTAAAATAAAAACTAATTTACTTTAAAGAATTTTTGAAAATTATTCAAATATTTTTCTGCTAGAATCATTATTATGGTTATAGATGTGCTTAGAGTGCAAACTAATTAAATTTTAATTTCAATATTTTTTTTTGTATACACGATCTTTTTAAATTTTTTTTTATGATCAAAGCTGTGTAAATTAATTCTAATAATTAGTTTCTGCAACAGTTACTCGCAATCAATCAATCTGGCGTTTTAGATTTTGTCTTAACAGTCTATATTGTATAAAATGTTTACATTTCTGAGAGATTTCAACCTTGTTCACATAAAGTTCTATTCTCTCTCTCTCTGACGGATATTATTGGGGAAATGAAATACATAGTTGAAATTCTATATAGACTAGGGTACACAGACGGAACAATCATTTTTTCCAAATGTTATTAATGTTGCAAACTGATACCTATAAATTAGAAGGCTTGTGAAAATAATTTTTGAATATAAAGTTCAATTGTCAATACGAACAAATTTAAACAAAATATAACAAATTTCAATTGTAAATATAACAAATTTTTATAACACATTTGTAAGAATTGGTCGGAATTAAGCTTAGTAAATTTTCCCTAAAGCTAAACCTACTAAATAAAATGGATTTTATTAAAATTTATTGAAATTTACCTTAAACCAGTTACATAGGTAAGAAGATATTGTGCCATTATTGTGATAATGCTCTCGTTTCCACAAATAACAAAATATAAGAGAAGAATCACTATATTTTTTTCTTCTACATTATTCTGCCTCGACACTCCTCCCCCTTAATTAAAAATGTTTCAAATATAAAAATGATCATTTAGTATAACAAACTGTTTCTAAATTTATTCTCAATTTAAATACTGTGTATAACACTATGTGTGTGTATGTACAATGTGAGTCTGGGATAAAAAAAATAATTAAAACTTTTCTATTTATAAGAGAAATACCTAAAGAATATTATATTATTTTAATTTTTTTTTTCCTTTCTAATAATATAATAAATATTTACTTCCGACTGCAAGATCACAATACACATTTATTAAAAATATTCCATATACTATAAAAATTATACATATGCTATACACAAAAAGACAAAAAGAGAAAATAAATAAAATCAAAATGTTTTCGAAAAATTCCTTTCAATTCATAGGGGACAAAACAAAAAAAAACAAGAATAATTTCAACAATACAGACATTTAGTTATGCATCCTGTGTATAATTTTTAAATTTTTTCATTTTTGTATCATCGCACCGCACCACCACCGCTACACTATTTATAGAACATAATATAGTATACACAACACAGTACAACTTATATATTTTTTCATTCAACAATAGCTAGTGACGACACTAGTGCCACTGTCACGATAATAATAACTAAAAATTATTAAAGAAAAATCACAAAAAAATAAGCAGAAATAAAAAATAACATGAAAACAATAAGGCAGTAAAAGACTGTGTGAGAGTAAAATAGCAAAGAGAAGAGGAAAAGAGGAAAATTTATTTGGGATGTAAATCGTAAAATGGGAAGTAAAAACAAAAACAAGTAAAAAATAAAATTACCAAATATAGCAAAACAGGAAGATTGGGTCTGGGTGACATTTTTTTCAACTCAATGTCTTCAAATTTGGAATCTCCCTTTTTATTATACCTTGTGTTTTCTTGCACCTAAAATACAAAATTTCTTAAGTAAAATGCTGTTCTGAATTTGTTTTTCTTCTCTCTTTTTTTTCTTTTTGGTTTTTTATTATGTTTCGGTCCATTTAAATCTTAAATTGTTGTTGTCATATTGAATATTCTCTGTTGTTTGTTTTCTCCCTTATTTTTCAATTGTATAACAATATTTTTTATATATAATATTATATATATATAAAAGGAAGAGGGTTCCCATTATATTTTTATAATGCGTGCTATTTGGTAACATTTTATAGCATTTTATGATGATAAAAATCTCTAAATTGTTAAATTAGAGAATAAATTGGAATGGAAAATGAAAAAAGTTCTTTTAAATTATCTTAATTTTCAACATTTTTTCTTTTTTGTTCTTTTATTTATTTTTGACTTTATAGAATAATAATATGATAATAATAAATGACAAAGAAAAATCGGAAGGAGAATATCATGTCATCGATTCCCAATAAAATTGATGATTCTTTTAAAATAATGACATTTTTAGTTATTTGATTGTATACATACATATTTTTTTTGTAAGTGAAATTCTTGATTTTGGAGACATTTTTATTAATATGAAAGTATAAATTTGTTGCAGAATATTAAAAATTTAAAAATTTCTATCTAAAATATGAATAAAAATTTTTGAAAATTTTTGAAATTTTTGTTAGAAAACAAGAATAGGAAGAGTTGATTGTAGCAACTTTGTGATATACCCGTAAGAATGGATGATTTAAGTGCCGACTGTTAATTGCTAAAGTAGTGCTGCTATACATAAATGGCAGTTACGGCATACATTCATACTATCTCAAAGAAAATTTTATTAAAAATAATGGCCCTATTATCATATACGTTTATACAAAATTTCAGCCCTGCAATTTCAATAGTTTATGTAATATACGACCAAATGACTTTCTAAGTTGTATGGTAGCATATTGAAGAATTTGCTAAGTCTTGGGGAACATTCTTAATTTTTGATTAATTTGGATTTCTGTTTGGTAATTTTTGGAAACTTAAAATTCTTGTCCTTTAAGGACAATTAGCAGGACTGGTGGCACAAAGAGGGCAAAATTTTTTATAGCACATAAATACTGCCCAAATGCCCAAATCAAAATCATGTGTTTCAGAAAAAATTGATCAAACTTTAGTTAATTTTTTTTAAATTTTTTAAAATTTTTCAAAATTTCGAATTTGATGCTGTACATTAACATATTTAAACAGAATGTAGACTTAGATATGGATGTTCGCTTTTAAAGTTTATGTAAAAAATTTTAATAACTAATTTAAAATTATTTTTTAATTTGAGAATTATTTTTTTACTGTTATACAACTGTTGTAAATGTAATTTTAGTGCTTCGTTCTTTTTCATGCAAATAATGTTTACAATTATATTGCTGCAATTATTGCAAAAATGTTCTTATATACTTTTAGGTTTGACATGACAAGAAATTAAGGAATTAAAAATAATATTCTTACAACAAAGTTCTTTATTACACTTAACTTAAAATTAGAGTGAAATTTTAAGAATATTACCAATTATTTTAGAGAATTTTTGAGTAATTATAAATGCTTTTGATATTATTCAGGTGCCAAGCTCAAAACTGGTACTTCTCATTGTATTTATCACAACGTTTTATGACTCGTTGTATTATATATGTCTTTCTATTGAGTACCTAAAATTTTTAGTTTTTTAAGATGAATATTGCTGCCTTGACATTGATTGGCGACAGTAATCGGCAATGTCTTTTACTGTTCAATTTTCAATGACACTATTTTTTTAAAACGTTAATTAATAATATTTTGGTAGCATTATCATTGTAAATTCAAAATCTCATAGGTTTTACTTTCTTTAATTAGTTCTAAAACTGAAAACTCTCATTTAGTGAGCATATAACCAACTGTAATATATATTGTCTAACTATGTTTACGAAAATGCCTTTTAAGCAATTCTTCTCAATTTTGAGGAAGATAGTAAGCTTTCGGCTGACATCTCTTTACAAATAGTTTATTTACGCATCCCTACCATGAAAAAGCCCGGTTCAATATCGAAAATTCGATATGGTAAATTTGGTGCCATCACATAACCCCACGTATTGTATACAATGCGGTCGGTAAAAACGAATGTGATTCGAAAAAAATTTTTATACACATATAACTATTATATTAGTTTTTCAGATTGCCAGACTTCTATTCTAATATCGTATTCTCCAATGATCATCAATTCTCTATTCAATTTAGTCCTCATTTCTATACAAATAATTATTATTCATATTTTTTGTTTTAATAAGCGATCATTAAATTTGAATTTTTTTTTTATTTAAATACCATCACACTATGTGTCTGATTTAAATCATATTATTTTTAATTTACAACAACAAGAAAACTTGATGTCACGCCACACTTTAAGAGTCTTATGAAAAAAAGAAAAGAAATTCTTCATCCTCAGATATTGTAAAATGTTTCTGTATTGTATAAGACTTAGTTTGTGTAGATACGATCAAAGATTGTCTGTGTTATCATCTTGTTTTCCCCACATTCTTTTTAATTGAATTGTCTAGGCTTTTAAAAATAAATAAAATTAAGGAGAAAAATTATTACTTTTATAAGAAAAAAAAACCAAAAAAAATATTCGAAATAAAATTTGCATTTAAGTTTTTATCGTTGGAGTAACCGAATCTACAGAAATATGAGAGGTGAATAGGGAAAATTGAGGCAGCATTAAATTTTTTGGGTAACGTCTGTTAACCCAATATCGCCTGAGAATAAAAGCTGTCGATACATGAAACGTCGACATAGGAAAAGATAAAGTTTTTTTAAATCTATTGGGGCTCTGACTGACCTATGACTTTAATTTAGTCGAGTTTCACAAGTATGATATATGTACGCTTTTTTGGGATATTGACTACATATGTCTGGTTCTAGAGTACAAGCCCTCGAATGGTTGTAACCCAAGCTGTACGAATTTTCTTGTTCTTTGTTTTTAGAAGTGATTGTTTAATAATGTTCTAATCACTATAATTCTTGCATCACCGGTTATGATTCTTCTATTTTATCTAAACCCATAGTGTTATAGTAATTTTTGAAGAACGTCTTAATTTAATTAAGAAATTTAGTTCAATCTTGCCACTACACTAAAAAATATAATTAAATGGCATCCCAAAGTGATAGTTAAAAAACTAATATCGATGGAAAATATCTGATTACAAACAAGCTGAAATACAGACAAAGCAAAGTCATCAAAATTTTAATTCTTGTACGTATTACACTTCAAAAATTTCCAAATTAAAGGTAGACTTCAATTTTAAAGACTCCCTATAAATTAATGCATTTGAATTATAGTTTTTTATTTTTCTTTTTGATATTTTTTATATAGGGTACGCGAAGAAAGTTATAAAAAAAAAAACTAATTGGAACTTGGGAGGGATTTTCATAATTATGAACGTTGCTTCTTATTTTCTTCTTTTCCCTGAACAATTTGAAATCCACAGTTTGTCGTCGTCGTCAATAAATTTTGATATTAAAAGTGCGTATACCTTGTAATTTATGCTTCTCTTTTATTCAAATTAAAATTATAAAATTATAAATTCTTTGTGCTTTTTTTCGTGGAGATTCTTTAAGAATGGGTCTTAACAGTCGTCACAGTAATTTGTTCTTTTCTTTATAAATATACATTTTTTTTTGTGGATTTCGAGGAGAAGAGACGTAAAGTGAATGCTAGAATGAATAGTTGAAGTTTGGATTAAAAAAATGGAAAATAGGGATTCTGAGTTAGGGAGACAAAGAAAAAAAAAATGAATAAAAATGCTATGAATTATGACATTTTTATTCAATTATTGGTCCACTGAGAATATTATGAATATATTAGAATTATTATTATATTTTTTTTTCTTTTGGAAATTTAAGAACGCGCTTAAAATAATTTTAGAAAATAGTTTAGTTTTTTATTAGTGTGGTATGGCACGGGGTGTAACGACTCATTTTTTAAATAATTTTTTTTTTTTTTTTTTTTGGTGAAATTTTGTTCGATGATGAATTAAGAAGATGGAGTTTATATTGTTCGAGTATTGAATTTCATTCAAAACAGTTATACCTCATAAATTAATGAAGACTTAATTGTAAGAATATTTGAATTTTGTAGGTTTTATGCTTGGAATAAATATAAGAATTAAAAATTTTAATTAAAATATTTAGATGGAATAGAATTATACTTGGTTAAAGAGAACAAATCGGTAATAAATTCTGTATACCTCTGTATCCCGTAAATAAAATCCTAATATTCATACTGAACCAGTGAGAAGTTCCGTGTTGTTCAAATTTTGTTTGAAAAATTTGAACAACACGGAATATTGAATAACACGGAATTTGCGTTTAAATAAAAATCTAAAATTAATTTCGAAAATCTAAGTCAATGATTCCATCCCATTGCAATACTGTTTAAAATCAAGGCTGAATTCTTATCAAAATTTTAATTACTTAAATTTTAATCAATATTAATTGAAAATTCATCTAGTATGCTCTTAAAATGGATTTAATTCAGTGGTTTTTGTAATCTTGAAATGTTTGATAACTTAAGAATCATAGGAAAATATTCACGGTTTATTCACATTATTAGTGCTAAAACAAATTTTCTGGCTAAGCTGGATAGAGATGGAACCATGTATGGAATTTTTCTAACTTTTTAATATAATAATAATCACAAGATTTTTAATTTCAATAAGAAGCAAGTCATTGATATTGTAGAAATTATTATTGCAATCTCGCGAATTATAAATCTCCAAAGGTCTTATTGGTTGATTATTTTTTCTTCTTCAACAAGCATCCCCATTCAAAAAATTTTCAATTTAATAAAAATTTAAAAAAATTTCCTTTTTGAAATTTAAATTGCGTAAGTGCAGTTGTTTTCCAATACCATCTCTGAAATGTAATTAAAGAGAAATTAAGGAGAACTGTAATTAATTTTTAATAATTTTCATTTTATTTTTCGTCTTCTTCTGCTTCTTCTCCCTTCAGTTTTTCTATTTTGAACTATGTATTTGAAAATCTTTTATTTCCTCTTTGTTTTCTTCGAAAA
Source organism: Condylostylus longicornis (assembly GCF_029603195.1). NCBI lineage: Eukaryota > Metazoa > Arthropoda > Insecta > Diptera > Dolichopodidae > Condylostylus > Condylostylus longicornis. The sequence goes on from NW_026577982.1 coordinate 9,267,004, forward strand.
TATTTAAGAAAACAAGTAAAAAAAAGCCAAAGACAAGAACAAAACATGATTGTAAAACTTTTCAGGACGGTTAAAGTCTTATAAATTTAATTATTCAATTGCCTATATTTCATTTAGTGTTAAGATAAATATGAAATTTTTTTTTAATTTTGCTAAAAAAGAAAAACAAAGAACGCAACTACTTTTGTTTTTAGTTTTCTTCTTTTGTAAAAACAAAAGAAAAGATTTTTCATTAAAATTTTCTTTAAAAGCCTTTTTGTTTTGTGTTCTTTTTTTTGTTTTTTTTTTCTCTTTTTTTTTGTAATTTTACAATGCACTTTTAATAATAACAGCTATAGAATAAATATTTTTAGCGTATGATTTAATAAATTTTGTAATACACTGAGGAGCAAGAAAAAAGCTCAGATCAGTTTTTGCCTCTTCAACTAATTTGGAAAATAAACAATTTAAAAATTAATTGGATTGTAAGTTTGACGGGATTCCCATTATTTAAAAACCCGCATAATTTATTTTAATATAAACCTAACTAATCATAGGGATTACAATCAGAACAGAAGAGGCGAAAATTGAGTCAATTGAGACGATTTACATAATACAGTGAAAATATTACCTCCTATGCTTCATCTACTCCTTTTTCAACAGCTCAACCAAAAGTACTGCTGCCAAGAACATTTATAGCATATTGATTTACCAATATATTTATAAATGTACGAAGGCACTACTATTAAATTTTATTTGATATTCTTGAAATTTAATTCGGTATTCAATTATAAATTATAGAATTTACAGATTGCCTCATATCACAAATCTCAAGAATGATCTCGAAAATGATTTTTCGACATTCGGAATGGTCTTTCATAGCCTTATAGTTTTGATTCACTTTTAAATTGTTTTAAAGCACAGTAGCCATCGAGCGAATAAAACAGCCTATTGATTACGAAAATGAAGCTGTATGTTTCCATTTGCTCCAACAACTTCTGTTTTTAATGCCAAATTAAACTCAAACTTTTTAAATGGTCTTATCTCTGCAAATGCTCGCACATTACTCTCTCAACATATTTTTTTTTCGGCCATTATTGTACTTCCGCATTCTTATAATATTAGAAAAAACTTATTGTGTGTACAATAAAAAACAAAAAAAAAAGGAAAAAGAAAAAGAAAAAATCATCATGTAGGAAAACTGAAAATCATAATAATTGCTAAAGTTTCCCTATTTTGTGGGTGGTGAAAAAAAAAAAACCAAAAAAAAAAAAAATTAAAAACTTTTTTTTTTTATATTTTCTCTTTAAAGAGGTTATAAAAGTTTAATTTGTTTTTCTATTTTTTCTATGTTATTTCGATAGAAAATTGTTCTATGGTGTTTAACAAAGAATTTTTTTTTTTCATAAAAAATTTTTTTCGTCTTTCCTCTCTTCCTTACATGCAAATTTCTATGTTGTTTCTCCAATAGACTGCATTCGCTTCTATCATGATTACTCCCGCACTCCTTGCACTCCCTTCTATCATGGTTATAAATTTCTTCTATTAGAAATTATTTTCCGTATAAAGTTTCAACTTTCTCGGTGTAGGCTACACGTACGTTATTTTTCTTCCATTAAAGAGCCAAGGATAACAAGAAATAAAAATAAAAAAATAAAAATTGGAAAAAATTGCAGAAATTAAAAATTTTACATTTCCTTACATGCACACATCCTTAATTATTATAACTTCACCTATATGAATATATTGGTTACATACCCATATGATTGCAATAATTTTTACATGACTTACGTTAGATTTAGTTTAACCCTTTCTAGTTTCTTTTTTTGCTTAAACGCGCGTTTGTGTACCGAACATTTTCTCTGAAAACTGTTGCGTTTTCATTGCTATTTTTCATCATAAATGCTTAAAGGAAAAATTATTTTTCTTCTACATCAGTCAAAAATTATTTTTTTACTTTTTATGTGTGCTTAAATTTATTACAGGGTTGTACAGATATTTGAACCTTTTCTCTCCTTCGTCTGATTAAATTTTATAGTGTCGTGTTTTTTTGTTTCTGGCTTTTTATTAAAACAAGAATAATTTTTCTATTTTAATTTTATTTTTCTATAATGTGCGTGTTTTATACTTTTAAAATAAAAAAAAAAAAACTTTAATTTTGTATTTTTATAGTCTTCAAAGAAGACTCTCTCCCTCCCTCTCTCTCTCTCTCTCTATGTCTCTCACAGAGGGAGAGAAAAGTCAAAGTTTTTCCTGTTTTTGAATTTCTTTTAAAATTTTTCCTTCAGTTTCCGTCAAAAAGCATCTAAAATTTACAACTACAGGAATATGAAAGAAAAAAAAACAAAAAGACAAGAAAAACATGAAAAAATTTAACATTTATTAAGGTGCTTAAATTTATGGAAAATTTAACATAATTATAAAAAACAACAAAAACAGAAAAAGAGCATAAAAATTAAATAAAGTTTTAATGCATAAGAAGAAGAAAAATAAATGAGATACCACCAGAGAAAGAGAAAGGATTGAAGAAAGGGGTGAGAAGAGAGGGAAGAGACAAAAGTGCAACAAAAATATTTTAAGAAACATTTTTAGAATGAAAATAAGAGCAAAAAAAAACAACAAACAAAAAAAAAACACATAAACACAAATTGCATGTAAAACTTAAAAATGTGGCTAATTAGTAAGGAATTTAAATAGAAAGTTGAACATAGAGAACAGAAAAATAGAAAAAAATAAGAAATATTCTTAACATTTTAAATATTTTGTAAAGAGTTGTAAAAGTTTAAAATTTTTTGTAACATGAAAAAGGAACAAGAGAAAAAAAATTTAAAAATAATATTTATATTTTAAGTAAAAAAAAATTAAAATAATTAAAAAAATATTCAGAAGCAAAAAAAAAATATTTTGAGTACTTTAAACTTTAACACCTTCCTTGTGCTGTTGTTTTTTTGGTTTATGTCTTGTGATGCACTTTTAAAGCCCCATTAAATGCAATTTATGTAAGACCGATGCGTATTTAATTTTATTTTCTTAATTTTGTAATTTTCAAATTTTGGTTTTGAAATTCAAAATTTTTTTGGAAATGAAGAGGTAATGGACAACGGGGTTTGCCGAAAATCAGCCTTTTTGGATAGAACATCATTACATTTCATATATTTTCAACTGTGCTTAAATATTACTACTATAGCTAGAAACTTATTAGAAGATAGATTGATAGTGTAAGTCGGAGACATCGGTAACAAAAATTAATAATTTTACCATTAAATTTTACCATAAAATTAAGTTCGAAAAAAACTAGATGAAAAATTAAAGGTGAAAATTCTGTATCTGTGGTAAAAACAAATTTATAGTCTTCAATAAAAGTTTTGGAATATTTTCATAGTTCAGAAACATTTGGAAGGTATGAGATGTACAGAATTTTCAGAGAATTGTGCCTTGTTTCTAAAAAATCAGATTTCAAAATTTGAAAAAAATTTCATTTCTGTACAAAATCTTAGTTTTAAAATATTTCAATATTATTAAGGTGTTACCAAGCACAAGTAGAGAGCTCAAAGTGCTACCAAGCATTAATAGAGTGCGATTGGAATGCTTTATAGATGATAACTTACGGTCACAAAGAATATGAACAAAGAAGGAAACAGAAAATTTCATTGAAGACCCTCTTCTGTTAAAAAAAAATAAAATTGAGCTGAAAATTTTTCGAATGGCCAATATTTGATATTTATTTTGTGTACAAATTTGAAACAAACTATGAACATATACGTACAATTTGGATATTTTACATTTTAAGTTCCAGACAGTTAAAATTTATGATATGAGATTTTATGGACACGATACTTATATACGATAAATTTAAAATCTAATTTTCGATTCCCCTTAGAGAGCTAAAGAGGAATAAGGGAAAGTATACATAATTGGTACAGAGTGATGGTGTTCAAAAATCATTAGATCCCGTATTTTGTAAGTGCAAAACAAGTTATTGTCTACAACTGGAAATTTAAAAATATGAGCATCATTCTGGCTTTCCGATATGAAACTTAATCAAAAATGCTCACAAATTGCCGCCTGTTTTACTTAATTACTTAAAACTCATAGCTTAATTGAAGTCAATAATTGATCACATTAATGGCGGATGCTAAATTATATTGTTAGAATTCTGGTTAATAAGTCAAGTTTTAAAATGCATACTTTGTTATTGGTACTTTTTATAAAATTTTATAATTAATTTTCAAAAAACAGAAAAAAAAAATTCATTTTATTTAATCGAAATTAATTAAGTGCAAAAGTGAAATTAAGAAAAACAAAAAATCAAAACAAATTTCCAAGAATTTTTCACTTTTTTCACTTGAAATTACAAAAAAATTTCCCTTTTGTTCACTTTTCCAATTTTTCTTCTATTTTGGTTGTTTTTTTTTTTTGCAACATATGAGCGTTCGTGAACTTTGAACCCTACTCTAAAAAAAATTCAATTTTTTTTTCTGCTCAATTTTTTTTCTTTATTTGCCTCCATTTTTTGTCTTTTTTTTCATTAATTATTTTTGTACTTGTACCATAGACAAAAGGAAATGTATCACATGACTATATTTTAGTGAATTAGCAAAAAAAAAAACCAAAAAAAGCCAAAAAAAATTAATTAATTTTATTCAAGTCTTAAAAATAAAAATAGATCAAAATCAATTTGAACATCCGATTGCAATCAAGATTTGCAATTTTTGAAAAGTGAAAATAAAATAAAGGCGAACACAGAAAACGAAATTGAGACCAAAAATAGATTGAAAAAATTGCAGAATAAAACAAAAAAAATGCACCAATGCAAAACAAGATGCACAGTGAATGAGCGCACATATGAATAGAAAATTTTAAATTAGAAAAAAAAAAAAAAATTAATGAAAATTCATGATGAAAATTATTTAAGAAAAAATTTTTTTTTTTTAATTTTCCAACAAATTTTACATTTTGTTTTAGGGAAAAAAAAAAGTACACGATTTTGTCACTTATTTTGTTTTGGTTTTCTTTTTGCTCTAGCGGTGAAAAAATTAAATATTTTTTTTACGGTTTGTTTGCACTAAAGACATTTAATTTTAATGCAGAGCATAAGCAGTGAGGCGCCTCAATAAAAATTCTAATAAAATTCAACAAAATATTTTGGATCTAGCCATAAAATTCATGAAATTTTTTTTTTAAATTCACAATAGAAAACCAACATAGAGAAATTGTGATTGTGCAAACCCCCCTTAATTCAGTGAAATATTCGAATTTTTTTTTTGTATTTTTCGATTAAAAATCAGCTGGTATCTTGTTTAAAATCTTCTCATTTTTAAAAATAGCTTTGAATATTGAAAAATTAAATTTAAAAATTTTTTATTTGATTTTTGTTTTTGTTTTAAAGAAAAACGACTAAAATAATTTTTCTCCCTATTTTCTAATACAAAATTAAATTTCAAATGTTAAAAATGCAAGAAAATCTAGAAAATTTTTTTATTTTTTTGTTGTTGTTGTTGTACTTTTGCCTTATACACCACAAGAGAAGAAGAAAAACGACAAATGTATTAAAAATTATGCTTATGTTTCTCAATGGTGCATGCAAATTATACAAGAGTAAGAAACCTTGAAAATTATTGCGACATCAAAAATATTAATGTTTGATAATGAGACCGTGTTTTCTTTTTATAATATGCGCTTACTTCGTGATTTTTTTTTCAAATGTACTTGCTAGGATATTTTGTCTTGTGTATATTGATAAAAGTATCGTCCCAGAGTGTGACATCAATATCAAGCAGATATTTGTAATGCTGTAATGAAGTTGAGATACAATCTGAAATATTATGGACATGTTGTTAATTTTAACAAAAATTAAATAAATGTATTTGAAATTCACATCCCGCTGTGTGACTATTTTAGGGAGCTCAGTTTTGTCAAATTGTATGGAGAAAATTCGAATTGCCCATGTTATGATTGAAAGATATAGGTAAGATTCTGTTGTAGTTTTGCATAATTTAAATGAAGAGAATTAAACAATTAGAAATCAATAAAGTTATTTTTAATATTTAGTAGAAATTTATAATAACACTATGTGCATTTATCCTGTAGATTCTATTCTTTCCCATTTCATTTAAAAAAGCAGCCTAGGTATAATTATCAAAATATATAGTCCGCAATAATATGGGATTATTCGTTTTATTCATTTGATTTCTATATTCTATATGGTATTATTAAAGTCATCTTGGTCATATGGTATTATTAAAGTCATATTAAACTCTTTAAATTTTAAATAACAATAGCAATATTTGGGAATTCAGAAGAATATTAAATGGTAGTAGAAATCTGTTGTCCTACTCCATTCTTAATAATTCACTCTAAAAAATTAATTTACAGCACACCAGAATCCGAGTACACCACAGCATATTATGACATAAATCAATATAGATTTGACATAAATTTTTTGAGTTAATTCAAAAATCTCTCTCTTTAAGCTTCTAGAAAACATGATATGAGATGGAAAATAAAATTTCCTTAAAATAGGCTACAAGCAATAAAACTGAATCAATAAATTGGTGATGCAACCTTTGGTTATTAAAACTGATAAAGCGTGATTTTTCCTCGTACATAAAATTTCAATTCTTCCTGAAAATTATCAAGAAATTTTCTATTTCATATTTCTAATCCTGTTGAAAACATTTCCAAAAAAAGAAAAAAAATCATTGTTTTTCTAATATAAGAACATGAAAATTAAAAATCTTTTCTATTTTTATAAGGAGGCTTTCTAATTTTCTCCTTGTACATTATGTTAATGTTGCTGTTCTGTATGCTGTTCATATTCTTCAAATAAGAAATAAGAAATGAAATTCTTATAAAACAACTGAAAAGATGCATAAAATTTAAGATTTATTTGCTGTTCCTGTCTTCAATTTTTCTCTCTCTAAATTATACAATCATTATGTACATACATATATACAAACACAAAGAATTGTTGTCAATGCTTTTTTAAAATGTCTACAATAACTTGCATATATTTGTTGTTGTTGTTGAGTGTTTTGTTGCTAAGGTCGTCCCATATTTTTGAAATTTATCATCGTATACATCTACCTACCTACCAGCTATACATAATAAATAAACATGTTTGTTTGTGCATGCATATATTTAAAATGTATAAAATACATGGTGACAATTGTCGTGTACTGCTGCAGAATTTTTCTAACTATGAATTAAAAAGAAATTGGAATGGAAAAAATTTGCAAAATGAAAAAAAAATTGTTTTTTTTTTGCCAATGCCACTAATGCACCATTTCAAAAATTTGCTACATGAGAGCATCATCATGTACTCTTATATACGAAAATAGTTTAGGCGTCTAGTCAAGACGTCAAGACAGCCGTCAATTTGTGGGTTTTTATTTTTAGAATTTTCCAATTTTCATTTTAATTTTTTTTTTTTTTTTGGAAAAATTTGCTTTTTAATTTTTTTTCATAGACTTGAAAAAATTTTCAACTTTAGAATTATCTAGGAGGTTCCAATCTGACGTGAAATGTACAAAAATATAAATAGGAACAAAAATAAAATAAGTAGAAATTTGTGCATGTAAGCACATACACTTACAAACTAATATTTTGGTAATGTCTGCAATTTTTTTGAAATTCATGAACATTTTTATAGAGAGTACGAAAATAAGCGTGAAGATCAGAAGATAAAAAAGAAAATTTTCATTTCCATTTCAATTTTTGTTACTTTGAATTTTTGATATTTTTGGCTTTCTGGTTTTTTTTTTTTTGCAAAATAAGAGATTTTTTGTAGGGTTTCTAAAATAGAATTTAAAGTGAATTTCAATTATTTGGACTTTGTACTTCAAGTTTTTTTTTCTCTCTCTATTAATATCATTTTCATTTGAATAGTGTTATCAGATGTTTTCCACTTCGTTAATAATATGTAGAGAAAGAGACGCTTTTAATTTATAATAGCATTTGAGAATGGGACTTTTTCGTTCACTCGCAAAATTTCACACGAAATTTCTTAACACTGTCAATTGCTAGTAAGCTTCGAAATAAAGAGGGATATTTAATAAGGAATTTAATATAAGGTTATTTTTACTAATAGCTTACAAAAAAAACATAAAGATCATAAAAATCAGGTAATCTTAGTAGCTAAACTATAAACAGTAATCAAATTTGATCGGAAATAATTTCAGTGATTTCAATGTTCTCTGATCAGAACACGTGATTAATTCTTAATATTCTTTAAAACGCTATATTTAAAAAGGCAGAGATTAAGGATTTAAGACGCCATTTAATAATTTATTACCAATAAAAGTTTGACCGTAAAAGGCGTTCGTATTAGAGGAATATCTAACATAGAGAAATTTCGTGCCCCTATTGTTGTACATTGTAACATTATTAAATTTCTTTTTATAGTGGCTCTTAATCTATTACAAATTTTTCTCTACTTTTTAAAGAATTTCAATAATTATATTTTAGAATTTGTGAAAGATGAACGAGAAGTGAAGTGCACTTCATTAGTCATGTACTATTATAGGAATTAAGAAATTTTCTAAAATTATTTATTTATTATTTAGATATTTTTTTTTTAAATAGAAGAAAGTAATTTCCTTAGAATATGATTTGATTCATGAGCTTGTTGTTTCAATTCTATAATATTTTAAATTACATAATTATAAAATCTTACGAACTAAGTTTAGAAATCACGGGGTCTTAAAATTCCGTTTATATTTCTTTAGCACTAGGTCAACTTTTCTGATTTACGGGAATCTAATAAATACTGATTTTTAGAGCAAGTTCATGAAATACACTTATAAGATTTTAGAATTTTTTGCAACACAGATCAAGTCATTAGAACTCTTGCATAATTTACTGAAAGTCTGAAATGAATTGAGAAGTAAAAATTTAAGATTGCTTTCAACTCTTCGTAAATGAGTTGAAAGAAGGAGTTATTTGCTTTTAGGTAACTTTTTTTCTATATTTTTTTTAAAAATAATTGTCCTCGAAGTAAAAATTCTCATCTAAGCCTAACAGTGTTCTTAAATATTCACAATATTCTTGAGCTGCCGCATAATGAAGGACCCTTAATTAGCTTGGTTCATAATTACTGCTTGATATTTAATGAATTTCGAGTACCGGATACGAGTTTATTAAAATATCATTATTATAGTTATAAATTTTTGATTTTCTATGACAGAAGGTCTACATTCTATATAAAATAATCTTCAAGTATAAACGATAAAATTTCACGATTAATTTCACTTACATGATGGCAAAAAATATTAAAATCTAAATTGTACAATTCCAATAACGCAATTTTTCGCAATTAAAATTTAATAATGTTGAAATAATAAAGTATTGCCCATATACAATGCGTGTCCTTTTTCACTTACAAATTATTGAAGTACATACAAGTATTTTAAATCGTTTCTCTAAAATAGAAGACGCAAAATTACTTGTTGTTATTACTTAAAAATTTAAAAACTACTTACATGAATTTTTAAAGCTAATCTTAAAAAAATAAAATTTCTTACCAAAAAAATTTAATCTTCTATTTCATCCCTTCTAGCTCGATCAAAATACACAAATTGCAGAACACATAAATCAAAATTTTTATCTAATAGTAAAAATTTCAATGCTTCTGTAATCTTTAAGAAATGCGATAAGTCAAAGTGAATAGCTCTCTTGAGCTATTCAAGTAGATTATAATTTGTAAAATAAATTGTATAAAATAAAACTTAAATATTGCAGTAAAAATAATCAAAAAAAAAAGAAAACTTCTTAAAATTTAAGTTAATTTTAGTTATAAAGATGAAAATTGTTTTAATGGTCCCATTGGAAATCGTCTTTGAAGACGACTATGATGGTAAATCCCTTTTTATTCTAAAAAGTATTCTATGTTTCCCCAAAATATATATATATATACATATTTTTGTTATTTAGAAAAAACGACAGGAAAAAAACAACAATAGCAAGAAAAAATGAGAAAAACAAAAAATGAAATATTTAAAATTCAACCTGAGTCCTTTCTCTTTAATCAATTTCAACATTAAGAGTGATTAAATTTTTTTTCTTTTTTTATATTTATTATTTTTTTTGTACTTTGGCATTTTATTAAGAATTCTAAAATTTGGAAATATTCTACTTGAATGGATTTATTTGGCTGTTTGTTTTTGGATTAATATTAGGGAGTCAGAGTGGAATTTTAATTTAGAAAAGAAAATTTTTGAAACTGAGAATATTTTGTAATCAAGAAAATATCAGATTAAGGTGTAAGACTATCAAGAATATTACATGTGATAATTAAAAGAGTTGGAATTCTAATTTGATGCTTAATAATTTTTTAAAATTAAAAAAGCAGCATTATGGCCCTTATTATCCAACAATAATGAATGTAAGTGAAACACAAAAAATGCTCTCTACTTTCTAATATTTCACATTTCCTTTTAAATATTGAAAGTTTTTATGACTTGATTTCTAAAATTCAAATAATGTGCTCTTTCGGGAGTGAATGTGATTTTCATATTTTATGGTCTAGTTAAAAAAAAATTAAATTTACTGACAAATTATTGATTTAAGACTAGTTAATTCGAAAAATGATTAACGGCTAGACTAGTTTTTGTTATTAACTTCAAAAAAAGGAGTTCATTACTCATTTACCGAAATACTGAATGAATTGCTAGACGGTGTGGAAATTCAAGACAGAAATGTTACAAAACCAATGTTAAATTTTTCTGCTTCTATGAAAGGCGGTTGTAATGGGGTAATGTTCCGGTTACATAATTTGCTTCCCATTTGTTCTCTTTGTATGTGTGTAATGAAAATATTCACACTTGCAAGTAAGATTAACTGTTTTGAAGGATTATTCAAGGAATTTTATAAAATTGCATACTTTCGGGCGGTAGCACATATTTTCTTTAAAAAATTAGCAAGATTTTAATTTTCTTGTCACTGCAATTTAGAAAGCGTTAACTTTTCTTGTCCAATCTTAATAATTTTGATTTTGTTACTAAATTTCTTTTTCTTCTTTTTTTTTTTGATTTTTTTATTGTTTCTGCAGTTTTTACCCATTCTCAAGTCTATTCATTTATTAAACATAAAAATGGAGAGAAAAGGTTTTTTTGTTTTTATTTATTGTTATTTTTTTTTTCTGATGATTTCTTGAAAAACAAAAGAAAGGAACAAAAACGAAAATAATTTTTTTGTTTTTCTTTTTTTTATTTATAATAATTTTCTTAGATCCTTCTTGTGTATCCTTTTAAAATTCATCTCAGCCTTCCGACAGTTCATTGTTTTTTGTTTTTGCTTTTGATTTTGTTGTATTAGTTTTTTTTGTGCTCGACCCCCCCCCCCCCTCTATTGTAATACTTGATGTTTTTTTTTTATCTTCGTGTGCTCTAAAATTGTTCCAATTCATTTTTTATATCCTTTTTAACGATTCCTTTGAAATCACAAATCATTACCGTTCTCAGTCATGCCTACCTAAAACAAAAAATGCAAAAAACGGAGCAAAAAATTATTTTCTTATTTTTTATTTTTCTGCTCCAATTTCACTTTTCTCATTGTTAACTCCTTTATATTGTTTTTTGTTTTAATTTTCTGGAATAATATTTTTTTTTTTCAAATGTCAGAATATTTCTATTTATTTTATTTAGTTTTCGTATATAAAAATTAGACTGAGAGGAATGATAATGGAGTAGTAAGGGTGGAGTAACAAAAAAAACTTTATAAAAGAATGATTATTGATTGTTTGTTATTGTGTATACGGTGTTTATAGCCATTAAAGAATCTAAAACTCTGAATTATGATTCAATTTTCACTGCTCATCAATAATATAGTTTTAAAACTTCTCTTTTGTCCGCAAACAATGAGCGAACACAACACAACAGTAAAAAAAATAAAATATAAGCAATAAAGAAGAGAAAATGAAATAAAAACAAATAAATATTTCTCACCTGTTCATCTCATCACCTGAATATATTATAAAAACTTCTGTATATTGGAGTGGCTTTTGTAATCGATTCAGTTCAAAAAAAAGAAAAAGTGAAAAATTGAGAAAAAATGAAAGAAATTAATAAATAAATGAGAAAAAGTAGAGTGTGACAGGAGATCAGGGCAGGATTTGTTAAGTAACGATCAAAATCTATAGTAAAACTTTCGAAAATCTTGAACATAATTAAATTGTTTAGGTGTTGATTGTTTAAAACCTTAAAAAGTTAGTGATCAACCGTGGCAGGTGTAGTCTCGCGGAGCATTGACTGTTTAACAGTAAACGGGAAACAGGTCATTGGTGGAGTATGCGATTAACCTGCAACGTGTCGCAGCTGTCGGGAAAAGAAGAAAACTATTTTTCACTATCCTTGCGAGTTTCTGGACGGAGTAAGGCTGGTCACATGAGACAGAGCCAGCGTAACGGGGTGAACGAGATATCAAAGATTAGCATTGGGGATTTGGATATATTTCTCAAAAGGAACGAGTGACTTAGGTAAGCCACATATAATTGTGCCACATATAATAGTAGTGGTAGCAAAACGGCAGATTGTGCTAATTGGGATACGGTAGACAACATTAGTCAAGCAACCAAAACGGATAATCCAAAGAAATAGGAAATGTAATTGAAAAAGCAAAAAATCTGGCTGAAAAAGTAAAAATTTTAATCCGATTTTTTTTCTCCTCCACGCTGTAAATCTATAATAAATTGAAATTTATTTCTAATTTATAAATATTTTGCCTCTTTTTATATATTGAATCTATCAATGTTACTTGGTCTCATATTTTCATATTTATCATGCAAAACAAATAATATTTTGAATATTAAAAATCCGGCCCTGGTAATATAGAAAGTAAATATCAATGGGCAAATGAAGATTATAAATGAATAAATGGATGGATGGATGGATGAAAATGAATGAATCAATGAATGAATGAATGAACGAACGAACAGAATAAAGGGCAAAGATAAATGACTGTATTGAAGTCATATAATGATGACAGTTGTAAACTTTTTAATTTTGATAAATAATGGGCCAACATAAATTCAAAAGGCGAATCAATTTTGAAAAAAAAAAAAAACAAAACACTGTGAAACGGAATAATAAATAATAAAAAAAAAATGCTGGTGTCAATCAAGAACAACAATAGCGGCATCTTGTATTGTCCTTTTTTTTCAGAACTATTTATATACATACATACATGTATACAAACATTATGTATACAATTTTTATTTGTTTGGTCAAAAAAAAAAGTCAAACAATTGTGAATGAAGTCCTAGATTTGCTATTAAAAATTGAATGAAAAATGACTTTTAAATCAAAATCACTGTTATTCAAAAAAATTCAAATACAAAAATGACAATTTATAAAATTTCAATACTGATTGTAACATTTTGAAATTGTAGATGGCGTATATGTCAGAAAAATTGACGAGAATATGATATGATTTTTTTTTTACGTTCCTTGTTTTTTCTTTAGGAAAATTCTCAAACAATTGTTGGAATATATTTTTCTATATACTTGTGTAAGTCCTTTGGCAGATAAATTTTTGTTATTAAGGTCAAACGGAGGTCAGGTCAGTATTCTGAATGAATTTTCCAATACATTTAAAAATAAATTTTAAAAATATTTTAGAGAAATCAATACCAAATTAGAAGCAATAGAACGGGCTCGTGATTTGTTAAACAAATCTGGAGCAAATAGACGATTCAAGAAAGAATTCGAACCCGAAATATCTCATTAACTATACTTGGAACAATTCATGAATTTTTCGTTTGATATTAATTTCACATATTTCTTGGTGAGTTGGAGCAAAAACTTTCACTTTTATATCATGAAAAAGCTGAAGTACTGCAACAAATTCTGTGACTACGATAAATTAAGCTTGTTATATTTGACGGTTTCCGATTTGACGCTCTAATAATAATTTTTGTTGATTAATCGATTTGAATTTGTATAAATTGTAAACCTTCAGAAGTCGGATATGAATGTGGCTCCTCCCTTCTCTTTACCCTATTGCGTGAAGCTCTTGTAACATTAATTCTGAGGAATCCATTACGTATGATAGAAGGATTATTATTATATGTTAATATCTCTCTGTTTTATTAAAAGACTATAAATAATCGAATTGAATATGATACATTGTCATCTGTGTCAGTAGTTTTTAGGGTAAATATCATTTCCTCTAAAGAATCTTTTCAAATAAGTTCATAAATTTCGTTTTCATGAATGTCTTGACTATGAAAATTTTCATAATACAAATTTGTCTCCCACTTGATCTCTTGCACGTTCTCCACTATCAAAAATTTTCTAAATTTCAGTAAGACTCCTTAATTCTGCAATTACATTTCTCTTTTCCGTGGATTATCTGGTATGGTTGATTGATCTTCGTATATTTTGCTGATTATTTAAATTAGCCTTTAAAATGGTGAATTCGGCTACAATACTAGTTTTGTATGTCCCAGTTGTACGACTAATATCATTCTACGAGATATTTAGCACAAGAGTGTGTTACTTAGCCGACATAAATGAGAATAATGCTCAAGTATATCAAATATTTTAGATATTTCTAAAATATAATTGTAAAAATGTCCTCTTTATGATATTTTATTGGTCTATTGTTAAAAAATTTCCGGTCCAAATTAAAAAACGAATAAATCAAAAATACTTTCATTTTGATTATTAGCTATGAGAAAGATGATTGTTCGCAATTTTTTTGTTTTTTTTTTTTTTTAGATATTAAATGACCCAATTAACATTTTAATAATAATAAAATGCCTAGGCTTGTCCGTTCAAATTCATTCAACCTTAAAATTTTTATAAAATAAATTTTTTTTAAAAAAGAAAATCTCAAATAAACGTTCTCATTTTCAATTTTTCATAATTTTTCACAATTTTTCATAATATTTTTTTTTTTGTTATGTATATTGACCTAAAAATTGTATAACAAAAAAATATGGACTTTTTATGACACTACTCATATATAGACATACTAAATGAGTGAGAGTCATAGGCATTCATTTTGTAATATGAATAGAAATTAGAATATGGGAATAATGATTTAGAATATTAAAAAAAAAACAAAAGCAAAACAAATTCTAATTCATATTTTATTCTAAATTTCACTTATAACACTTTGGATTCTTTAAAATTAATTATTATTATAAAAATAATGGGGTGTTGCTATCGAAAAATCATATTTCTTGCTTAATAATTACACTCTTTTATAATAGTTATTTAGTATATGACAAAAAGTTGACTAACAGTTGAATAAATTTACATAATAAAGGCTGTCGCACATTCCTGCCTACCTATACATTTCAATTAAATTGAATGGAATTTTTCGAATTGAACTAAAATTGAAGATTGAATAGATCATGATGAAAAAAAAAAATTAAAAATCTTTTAACTTTGATTGATTGAACGCCCATTTAAATGTAAAATAATCAAAGAACTGTAAGAAATACAATCAAACAAGAAAAAATAAAGTTGACCGTGTCAACTCTGTGATACCCGTACGAATGCTCTTCAAAACCTATGTGATAGTTAACAAAAAAAATTCAGTACTAAATTTTTTTTACCATACAATACTAAATTTGTGTGGTATTGACACGGTATATCCAATTAATTTAGAATTTATGCCGGAGTCATTGTAAGAATTTATACGACACTTCTATTCACAATACTACGACACTTACTTATGCACAATTTTGAAATTCTGTTAAGCTTTATAATTTTCGAAAGATCGCTAAATTATGTGCGAAACTATATGGCAACTATTGTAAGAGCATGAATAGTAGAATCATCATCTCACTTATTTGTACAAAATATTGAACGCGGTAAGCTTTTGAATTTCAGGTATTGGGAGCCTATATCTCGGACGTCTATTTCTAATAGTGTTACAAGCGAATTGAAATATTTATAATAATCTTCAAATATTCGTTTATACCGTTAAAAAATTATTAAATCCTCAGTTTCACGGGTTTGATTCTCACGTCTAAATAAAATTGTAATGATCTGAAAAACTACAAAATAAAGTGATTTTTTAAATTTTTATACAAAAAAGAATATTGTCTTTTAATTGAAATCAAAACAATATTTAAAATGTCACACTACCTTTATTTATATAACGAAAATGTTATTGATTGCATATTAAAAAATCTTCAAAATCAAATCAATTTTATTGAGTATATAGGTGTATTAAGGTCCTTTTTTATAGGGCGTACTAAGTACAGCAACTGAAATGATTTATTGATTCATCTTCCTGAATATTTGGTGCCCGACTATTCGTTAGAGCTTCATAACTTTATGGTCAGTTTTAATGTTTCGTAATTAAGCGTTTACGAGCTAATATCTGCATACACAATCTCTTTTATTGCAGTTAATAATGCTATAATTGCTGTGAAAGGAGTGTTGGGGTCTCCTTTGCCATCTGAAAAAATCTATAGAAATTGTCAGCCTCAAAGTTCAGCTTCCTTATTTGTCTTAATGTTTGAAACGGACTACCAAGAAAAATTAACAAAATTGAAAAAATTTCATATTTTTGGGAGTATCGTAGTACGCGTTTAGTCAAATTTTACAATTCAATCAAAACAAAATTATCTATTTAATGAGTTTTCAATTGTTATTGTGGCAAACAGATAATGGCAATTCTGTTATTTCAATTTCCATGTTACGTAAATCTGAATTTGACAGCTTTATCCTTTGATTTTTTTTTGTATTTTGATTTTCATTTTCTGATAACCAAACGATATAAATTGAAAACCATAATGATCCATCATTTTGGAATAAATCATTTAAAAAAACAAAAATTGTTACCAGTTTTGGTGACAACAAAAAGGTGAAAAATGAATAAAATTAAAATTTGAATGGAACAAAAATAGTGTGGGGGAGGAAAGTGAATTCAAATTCTAAAAATATTGGGTGGGAGTGAATAAAAAAATGGACAATGAATATTTAAATAAATAAATAAATAAAATGTTAATAGCTAAAATAATATTAGGAAAACTTAAAAGTGCTTAATAATTAATAAATTATACACCACTTGCATAGTGGATATTAAAATGAGTTGGCCATTTAAGTTAATCGAAATAAATAAACTCATTATTTGAATTAATTATTGGATTTTAAGGGTGGAAAGTATTGAAATTTGAATGGAGCATAATTAATTTCATTAAATTATATAAAAAATTTTATTGTATTATGAATAATAAACAGTTTAACTCTATAACGACTATAAATTTGCTTCATGGACCCGTAAATAAATTCAAGGACTTTATTAAATAAAATAAATGGCAATTAGAGATTTTCAATTAAATTTTTAAATCGTTTCACTTGAAGTATGAATGGCAATGATTTAAAAATTATTGGAGGAATTTTTCAAGGTAGTCTTTTTCAAATATTTTTCACGAATTTCTAATATTCCCAGGATTTGAGTGCTATTTTTAGTTTTATTATAAATAATAATTTTAAATTTTAAATTTTCATTATCAAATTACAAAATTAAATTTTAAAATTAACAATAATTTAATATTTTTGTAATATTTAGAAAAAAAAACCCGAAACATTTTTCCCCCCATTACAATAATTTTTATTTTTACATTTATTCAAATCTAAATTTAAAACTAATTACCATATTCTCCCATAACAATTTAAAAAAGAACAAAAACAATAACAAATAAAGGAAGAAAAGGACATCAACAACATGAAAATTAAAATAATTCTTTTAACAAATTGAATCCTATTAAGGAAGCAAAAAAAAAAATTAAAAATATTTGTTCTACCATTTTGTTTATTTATTTTTATTATTATTATTGAAACAGTATTAATTAAATTGGCAGTAGGTATTCTCTAATTACAAAACAATTCACAAAACACCCATTTTATTTCTTAACATATTTTTCAATTTTATGATACTGTAAAAAAAAACAGAAAGAAAAAGAAAAATTTGGGTTGCCAGCTGGTAAATTTTAAACGAGAATATTGATATCTGTTTAGAAAGCAGGAAATATAATTTTTTTTACCAATTTCAGTAGAAATTGGATAGCAGATATAGAAGATGAAATTTAAAGGCAGAAAAATAAGAAAATATAATTTCCTTTTTCGAAATGGGTTCGAACTGGCTTGGCTTTCAATCCTTCTAGAAATGTATTCTCGTTTCTTCTATAGGCCTTTCCAAATGAGTTACAGAACCATTTAATATTTTATAATTTATTAAACTCATTAAGTCGAACAAGATGTTTTCAAATTTACTTCCGTCAAAATAATGTGCGTATTTTTATTTCCTGAAATGAATTTCTCAATTTGTTAAAAATTTAAGCATACCAATAAATCAATTCTTTTTCGAAAATTTGAAAATATTTGAATTGAAATATAATATATTAGTTTTAAAACGTAAGAGTAACAAGTAGCTATTTAAAAAACTCGAATTATACTTGCGCCTTAAATTATGCAATATGTTTTATATTGCATTGCAATTGGCTCCTTACGTTAATTGGAGAAGAAAAATGGCAAAAAGAATATGTAGAACAAAATATTTTTTCTGTTTTCTTAAAATAACAGTAAAGATTTCTGGAAATTTTACAAATTTTTTAAAAAATTATTAAAATAGTACATATTCTAGTGATTGCCTTCTACTGCATATAACGTAAGAAAAAAATCCCTCATTTTTATTCTCCCATTTTCTCAAAAAAATATTTACCAAAGGAATTTTAATACCGCCATTGAGACTACATAAAAATTATACTATATGAAGCTTTTATAGAATAATTTTGAATATACGGTAACCTTTATTTAAAAACTTAACACGATTACATTTTGTAAACCTTTTATAAGAGTACAAAACAAAAAAGCAATCTATTGCTACTTATTTTACTTTTTCCTAGTAGTGTTATTCCCAAATTAAAGGTAAAATAAAACCTGGAAATTAAAATTAATACATTTTTTTTTTAATTTTTTGCTATTTTGTTTTTTTTTTTTTTGTTATATTTTCGATAAAACAACAAATTGTTCAAAGATACTTGAAATTTTATATCTTAAATTATCCTGTTACATTCACCTCAATGACTTTTTTTTTTTTTTGTTTTTTCTTGTTGTTGAGCAAGGGTATTGTAATATTCAATGTTTACGGCGATTTCAATTAACATACCATTATAATACCTGTAAGCAATACGATGAAATGTCTCCATTTTTATATTATACAAGAAAAAAAGAGAAAAAAAAAATTATTATTTTTCCTTGTTTTAGTCGCAATTTAGCCCTTCACAACCTTTAACAATATTGCTATATAAATGAAACAAAATAAATAAATTGAAGAAAAAATTTATAAAAATAAAAAGAAAGTTTAAGAAATCCTGCAGAAGAAAAGTGAAATTTTCTTTTAATATAAGAATTTTTAAAGGAATGGAATAAGATCCTTTTTTCCCCTATCCTACTTTTATTGTTTAATTTTTTGCTTTAAATTGATTTTCATCATCCTATTGTTATTGTATTTTCGTAAAATACAAAAAAAAAATTAAAGAATCCTTTTGCCCTTTATTCAATGGTTTAAAATTACATTTAAATTCTGCTAACATTGGAACGAAGGAGACATTTTGATGAGAATGAGAGCAAGGTAAAGAGTAGAAAAAAGGCGGAATTCATTGAAAAGTATATAAAAATCGAAGTTTTCTTATAATCCGTATAATGAAACTAATCGACTTCTTTTCCATTTTTATTTTATTATTATTTAAATTAAAGGATTAAGGAGTAAAAAGAAAGTGTACAATGATTGGCTTTTAGAAAATTTCAATAATAAAATTAATAGCGTAAGAATGATTGTCTATTATATTTCATTTTAAACTCTGCTCTTTAATAATAGTAACAATATCATGAAAGGCTATGGAGCACTGTCAGACACTAAGGACTTTGATTTTACATCATTAAAACAATTTATTCAATACAATTTTTCAAATTGATACCAATATTAATTATTCCCTAGGCACAATGTTGTAACAACAAATCAATTGGGTATTAAATTTTTAAGTTTTTATAGCCGTCTTCGCCTCCAGTTTCTTAATGGCTTTCACAGTCCAATTTTAAATGTGTCAATTATTAAAAAGTAAGGCTGTGAATAGTAGTAAAAAAACTTTGCTATTATCGAACTATTTCTAGATTCTTCAATCTATTTCTGGATTCTTCATTTATAATAATTTTTTTATTTCTATAAGTTGAACTGCAAATTCAAATGGAAACTGGCTCTCTCTCAGTAATCTGAACATCTTTGTTAATTCAAATAGTATTGAGTATTCTCCAATATTCACCATTTATTTTAAAAAATTCGAAGGACAATTAGGAATGCATTCCTTGAATGTTTTATTTTTTTTTAATTTATCCTGTAAATATCCTTTTCGAATAATTTACTTAACAGAATTATTACAATTTTAATAACAATACTTACACAAAATTCTTATATGTAAGTAATACACGAGAAAAAAAAAAAAAAAAACAGAAAAAAGACAAAAAAATAAAAATTTGTAGGCATAATGAAAATTTTTTTTTTCATTTTAAATTTTGTGTAATAAAAATTCAAATAACAATTTTAAGGATCCTTTAACTTTACTATTTAATTTTGTCAATTTACATTTCATTTCATTTCATTTACTAATTTTTTTTTTCCTCCATTTTTTTTCTTGTATTGCTTTTTCTGTTCATGTTCTTCCTTTACTTTCTTACATTCACAATTTGAGCATGTTGCTCCCCTCCCGCCCCCACATTGTCTCATTCTTTGTCTTTCAAATTCATTTTAATATTCAATGTATAACGGTATAGCTAGTATTAACTCATTGACATTATGCCATCTATATTCTATGTCACATACTATAATAAGCCTTATATACCGTATAATTGTGTGCATGTATGTAAATATTTTGTATAATTTTTTTTATCTTCTCCTGCCACTTCACCGATTTAATTTGAAAATTAATGAAAAAAAAACGAAAATTGAAAGCAGAGAATCTCATTCTTAACGAACTATAAACGCAATGGTAATAAAAAAAGAAGCGAGAAAGAAAAGGGAAACAATATTCTTGTTTCAAGAATGAGCACAGACTAAAAAGAAGTCCTACATATGCTAATCTGAAATCTAGATTTTAAAAATCAGCACCCTTTTATTATTTTCGAGTTTTTTTTTTTCATTTTATTTTTAAAAAAATGCTATTAATGTTTTACATTTTACCTAATGTTGAGCATATGAACTGGAATTGCATATGTGTGTATGGTGTATGTATTTAAGTATTATGCGAATAATGTAATGTGACCTAATCTTACTTGTTTATACTATGTTCTTTTACACTCTCTTCCTCGCTTTCTCTCTCTAGGTCTTGTTCGCTCTTCCAATGTTGGCTGTTGACTCTCCCTTCGTATATCTTCTGCTATAGATCTAGAAGTTTATTGTTTTTAACTTTTTAATTTGATTTTTCTGTTTTCTTGATTCTTGTTTAACTCTACAGTGAAAAAAAAAACTTTACTTTTTGTTTAATATTTTTTTTTTCGCCCTTATTTTGTGCAATTGGAATATTTATATTTATTATTTTTTTTTCTGAATTTATTTTTTGTTTTTAATTTTTTTTTTAGGCATTCTAAGCAATTTTAGATTACAAATAGTGGAGTGTTAAGTGAAGGAAACTTAGGAAAACAAATGGGACAAAATATTTTGTTCACGAAAAAGTACATGAAAGGTGGTTTGTATTGAAAAATTTGAATTGCAGTATTGCTGTAACAGTAAGTGTTGTAAATATTAAAAATTGTAAATAGTAACAAAATTTTTTGAAGGTAAAGTTGAAATTTCGATTTGGTGCGACATAAAATAGGCTGGTTGGTTGACGTGGCAGCCAGCTTACTGCATCCCCATTTGAACAAATGTGCCGTTTTGTTTCCATTACCGTGTGATCACTAGGCCGTCATTAAGCGTAGGATTACAGGTAGCCTACCAAAGCCTGCCGTTTCTCTTGAGGAATATATCTAAAATTCCGATGCTAATTTTCGCTCAGCCCTGTAATAAACAGTTAGTCGGTTACTTGCAGAGATAATGAAAAATGCTTTCCTTCTTGTTGTGGCATACCATAGCAGTAAAAATTTTTTTCAACTAGACAAACACATGTTTTATAAGTACCAATATAATCAAAAATTTCCATAATTTCGCTGAATTTGATTGATTTCGCTGAATAATTGTGGTTCGGAATTCCATGAAAAGATCAGTGTGATTTGTGTATTTTTACATGTCCGGTATAATTGCTACTGACCGGGCTTCAAAAATTAAAATCCACCATTAGGACTCCGTTAAATATGTTTGTTTTTTTTTTTTTTAATTTAAATTATCCTTCTAGAACTTATACAAGTAATTTTCATCTTTATTTTCATTTTTTTTTTGCAGGTACAAAATAAAAACAAAAAACAGAAAGAGAAAACAACACTAAATAAAAAATCGCTGAAATTTTATACTCTTTTTTTTTAATTTTGTCAATTTTTTTTTTCTCTTTTTCACCCTTGCATACTTGTTTTCTTTCTTTCTCCTTACAGCAATTTTCTATCCCTTTTTTATTTCGTTTTATTTTTTTTTTGTTTTGTTTGCATTTGTTTTCTTTTTTCACGTTTGCTACTTTTACTTTTGTGCATGTTGATTAAGATCATAAAATGAAGCTTATGTTCTAAGGTTGTAATACTTTGCTGTTATTATTGTGTTGTGATTATGTCGTAAGTTTTTTTTTAATGTTTTTTTTTTGTGTTTTCTATTTATGTGAGGAGACAAAGTTTTTCGACTGAAATAACAGTGCTGAAAGCAATTTAGAATATAAAAGGACCCAAATATTTCTATTTATTTTTTGTTTATTTGTTTGTTTTTTCTAATTTTGGCTAGGGAAATTGCACAATACACTGTACTAATTCATGTTGTTTTTATTTGTTTGTTGTACTTTTTGTTTTCTTGTTTCTATATATTTTTTTCATAATGACTTTTTTTTTATCGCTTAACTATTCTCATATGAAATTCTAACAGGTAAATAAATTAAAGTGACAATTTAAGTGAAAATAAAGTAGTCAACATTTAAGGAATTTTTACAAGGGACGGATTAACGTAGACCGCAAAAAATATTGAAATTTACCTCTTCCATTTTAAATATTAAGATTTTGTACTCGAAATGCTTTATCATTCACAATCACGTATTAAAATTTTTAATAACGGATCTTATGTAATAGTTTTTATAAATCCGAATTTTGTTTAATTTACACAAAAAATTTTGAAACAATTTCACGAAAGGAAAATAGCTTGGCTGGCTTTTGAAGCCCAGAATTCTTTCGAGGATTTTAACCATTAATATCACTTCCGAAATCATAGTATGGAAAATGTGGGTGCTGTGGATGATACTGTGTAAGATTGCATACAGGTGTGAAATCCTCATTATTCCCCAAATATTTATATCATTATGAGGAATTCTCCTTTGGCTAAAAAGAGAATGACCGACTTATATCATCATAAGACTGATATTATTATGAATTTCATTAATTTATATCTAGTCTAGGAATAAGGCTCTCAAAGATTGTTACTTTATTTCATTCAGAAGTCTGAGCAGTCATATTCGGAAGGATATAGACATAAAGAGTTGTAAGGGGCTGCATTTATCTAATTTTGAAGAAATTAGACAAATAAATCGGTCCATACCTTAACCTCGTATTGACTCAAAATTCCCATATAAAGCGCACGTTTACCAATTAATTTTCACTCAGAGAGAATAAAATTTCAGAGAAATAATTGATTCTTAAGAAAATTATTAAAGAAATTTTATTTTTTAATTATAATTCTGGTTTTAATTCTGAAATTTGTAAAAAACATCTGGTCACTCTAAATTATAAATGATAATAAGTAAGAATCTACTAAGGACTAAAAATAACAACAAAAACAAAAGAAAATTCCTATGCATAGTTTTAATATTTTTTTTTCTTCTTATTAGCTTTATTTTTTTTTATTTTATACGAAATACGGTTGAAATAAAATTCATTAAATTAAATTAATATCCTCCCGAAAAAAAACAACAAAAAAACCATGTGCATACAAACATTAATACGAATAGTCTTTTAGTCCTTTGTATTTTGGTTTACTTGTAAAAATATTATTTAACTTTTGGTACACATTTATAATGTCCTAACTGCGACAATGTTCAAGAAAAAATAAAAAAAACCAAAACAAAAAAGAAATAGTTAAATAAAAGCAATAGAAACATAAAAAAAAAGGAGTAAAACAATAAAAACCAAAAAAGGCAAATCAAAAAATATAGAAAATTCGCAGTTACCGGCTCTAATTTTATTTTTTATAATAATACACACAATCATATAGATTATATTATGAAAACAGTAAAAATAACGGTATATTCTGATTATATTTAATATACTACAGTGTTATACACATGTGTATATATGTATAACAGTGAATTATGGAGAAGACAGCAAATATTCATCGTCATCGCATATACAAATAACTTGAATGTAAAACAAAAACAATACAAAAAATTTGAAAAGGTAATTTTCCTTATTCCCTAACTGTTAATATTCTTACCTATATACATAGTGTATATTTCTATATATCAATAGTGTATATCTGTATATGTTCTATAAAAAAGATTTAATTTGCGCAATGAATTTCAATCTAGATACTAGGTATTATTCACATAATAGAAAAATAACTGTTTTTTTTTGTTCGAAATAAGAATATTATAGGGGGAAAAAAGGGTTATTTGCCAAGAATAACAACATATTATAGTCAACATAGAATCTAAGTAGATGTATAATGAAAAATAACAACAAAACAATAAAAATAATAATAACAACAATATTATAATTTTTAAGACTTAAAATTCAAATTCAATTGTATTTAAAACTGTTATACACATATTATGTGTGTATAACAGTATTATAATGTTTGCGTGTGTGTACATATGCGTTGTTATATTAGAATTTCTATTATGGGAATATGTAATATTTTTTGTTAATAATAAGAAACAACCTATCCTGTATACCAGAATTTTAACGCTTTTTTACATTTAAAGATTATTCAGGTATACTATAAGAGTATAAGAGTTATACTAAAGCTCACCTCAATTCATTATTATGTTAGAAGAGGTGGAGAATTTTCAAGACTATATACGACAACAATATATATACTATAGCTGTATATTATTATATTTTAAATAGTTTGCATGTCTAAATTGAATTAGTAAATGTAAACTAAAATGCTTTTTGTAAAATATGTGCGTGCGTGTGTGTATATTTAAAATGTACTAAAAATTTTAAAAACAAAAGTAAAAGGTAGATATTATTAGGGTAACTGTATATACATATAATATTTGTATATATGTTTAAATAATATAATAATGTAATAGGAAAAAAAAAATATAATTTTCAATTTTATACAATTAGAAATATTATATACAACATATATGAATACATACATGAATTTAAACAGGTGTATATGTAAGAAGCTTGTA
This sequence comes from Condylostylus longicornis, assembly GCF_029603195.1. Taxonomy (NCBI): domain Eukaryota; kingdom Metazoa; phylum Arthropoda; class Insecta; order Diptera; family Dolichopodidae; genus Condylostylus; species Condylostylus longicornis. The sequence continues at coordinate 9,292,475 of NW_026577982.1, forward strand.
TTATGTAGGTAAAACGTAAATATGTATGGCTTTGATGTATGATAATAGGTATATCGGGCATATTTGTGTATATATAGAGATTTTTAATAGGTTTAATGAGGTACTATGTGAGTAGATATAAAGCTATATACTCGTACAAGAAATATTTGTACGTATAATATGAACATAAAAATGAAAATATAATCGCAAAAGGGTTAAATATGTAATTTTATTAAAAAAATACGAAGAAAACGATTCAATTAGGTTCATTATGAACATTCAAATTATATTATTGTAGATATTATAAATAATGTGTATATGCATATGTGTTGTTTGTATATAAAAATTACAAGGTGTACCAAAATATACAAATATAAGAAATTTTCACTCAACTAGCTCCACTTTAATATTAAAACACTTTTTAAAAAAGTCTACGTATTTGAAACAAAATTGTGGAGGTTAATCAAAATGGACCTTTTTTGTTCAGACATTATCAATGCCGACTAACTGATATTGACTTCTTACAGATTTAACGACATATGAAGAGATTTAGGCTTTGAAATAGTTCAAAATTAACGAATTTCCATTCTGTTTTTGCTTTATTTGAGGGCCAGTTCGGAGTATATGTACGAGCTAGTTTTATATACATTTAAATGAAGCTGTGCTAAAACTTTACAACTGCGGACAGAAGAAAGATTAAGTATAAATGAGTGTAAAAGCAAACGTTGCCCGTCAAACCAAAAATCCCAGAACTCATTCTTAGACAGATTATTTTTTTTACATATTCCATAAGATAAATATTTTCCATGCCCACATTTTCCAGTTTTTGTTCAGAAAATATGTTTGTATACGACAAGTAGAATTTGATAAATGCTGCGAGATCGATTATAATCTGCTAAGCGAGAAAAAAACTGTCAATTATTATTAAATATCCAACTGATTCAAATTCCAAAAACAAAATTTTCGGAATTAGCAAAGAGAAATTTCCCAACAATTAGAGTTTATTGACTTTTAATTCAAAATCAAATTAATTTTTTAAACTGAAACATTTTATACTTTTTACCTTGTCTTCAGCATAATTTTTTTTTTCAAATGCACATATTATGTATTTATATGTACGTATATATATGTGAATTCATGTAATAATAATAAAGGTACTTAATTAAAATACAATATGTTGTAGTGAACAATATGTAAGAAAAAAGAAATATGCATAATATATTAAAACAAAAAAAAAAACAAGACAAAAAAAAAAAAAATTAAAACTTAAGTAATAATAACAACATAACTTGTAACACTATAGGAGGTCCTGCCATTAAAATCGTCTAGATTAGTTGGATATTTTTTGTGTATACAAAGAAATAAGGGAAAACAGCAACAAAAACAGAAAAAAAAATTTAATTATTAAAGTACTTTAATATTTAATATGCAGAAAACACGCATACACACACACATGTTTGTGAGCACATATGTTAAAACACAAACTATAGCAGTTTGTGCAACATTTCTAACATTATTTGTGTACATACACTCATACCTAAGCAAACATTCTATATACTTGTAATATTTTTTTTTTTTGGATTTAAAGGAGTAAAATTTTTAAATAGTTTTCTTTTTATTATTCCGATTATAGTAGAAAAGTTTTAAAGGGGCTAAAAACATTTTAGTCTCTTTGATTCCTCCAAAACACCACCCTATTCCAATGACTGCCTTTTGCTTATGTTATACGTGTAGCTTTGCTTTTTTTTTTTACATGTATGCAAAAATCTATTGAATTTAACAATAAAATTTCTTAATAGTAAAAGCAGAGTATATAGAAAAAATAGAAACAATTTTTCTAATTAAAAATACCGTTATGATTTACGATTATTATTATTGCACTTCATTTAATGACATACACAATATTACTTTATGCACATTGATTTACACACACACACACACAGATTGTAATATGAAGGTTATTATTATAGATTAAGTAGTCGAGGTATAAGCGATTTTGCATATTATATAAAATTGGACAAATAAGGACGCAGCATGATAATTTTCTATTATAATGAATTTTTTTTGTTTTGTGTATAACAAAAATTAAAAGAAAAAAGAAAAATAATAATAACAATAAAAATAAAATTAAATTAGTTTTTCCCACTTTTTATTCTTCTTTTTGTTCTTGTTTTTTTTTTAGTTAAAACTTTCGATTGAATACTTTAATAAATTCTATCTAATGCACGTTCTAATCTATAATCCTATATACATTAGAATAGATACAAAAAATACAAGAACGTAAGGTAATAAGGATTACCAGAGTCTTAAATAATATTTTTTTTTTAAGCCGAAATTTTAAATTATTAAATTAGGATTGATGTGATAGTCTAGTCTAGTATAATTTTTTGTTATGGATTAGAACAATAGAAAAGAAGACCAAAATTGCAAGGTTTTAACAATATTGCGAAAAATTTGGATGAGGTAAAAAATAGGTTAAAGAAATTTAGAATGAAAATTTGAATTGCATTTAACAATAAAAAAGATGTTTTCTCTTTTGCTAAGGTGATGTGTATATTTAACATTAACTCCGGCTACAATAGTCGTAGAATCAGCAAAATTTTGTGAGCATGTAAAGCTCAAAACAGAGAATTGATTTATGTGACAACAAAATTGAGTCGAATTCAAACACTTTGAAAATTGAGTTGACTAGGCCCAATGGTCCGAAAAGCAAAAAAAATTATTGAAAGAAATGTATAAATTTTTTGCAAAATAAATACATAATATTAATTGCGCCGTAATATATGCAATTTTTTAAATTATTACTCCTGAGAGTGACAATAATTTTTAATAAAATTTGAATGATTGGCTGAGTAAACTCCAAATATTTGTATGACTACGAATACGACAGTCACAATGAGCTGCACAACAGTCAGAGAAATGTTACACAACACTAAAAATGTTATGACAGCAATTTGTTTTTACCACTTAACTGTTATAACAACGCTATATGAATCCAAAAACACCTGTAATTTGTGGTATAAAAATTTTTAATAATATCTGGCAACTCTTCTTTATGTACACATATGAAATTCATTAAATTGAATTTAACTGTTATTGTGTCTGTGATTTTTGTAAATTGATAAGAAAAAAAAGGATCATTTTTTATTATTCTTGTTTTTTTTTTTTTTATATGCTTCTTTTTTTTTGTATACATTTCTGCAATATCTGCAATCAAAATTATTGTGTTGTTTTAAAATTTTTATTGTTCTTCAGAAATTAATTAAATTCAAAAATAATAATAAAACAATAAGAGTAATTATTTATATAAATTAATTAAGGGCAGCAATAACAAAAAGGAAGAAATTTAAAGTGATGAAGATATGCAATATTTAAATTGAAAATAGCATGGAGAAAAAAAAATTTAATGCGGCTCAAATGATATTTATAGTTTGTCATAAATAAATTATAAGAAAAGTTTTTCTGCTAAAATAATTGTAATTATTTTAAAAGAGATTTTAATGATAAGATAAAATTTTTTATTTGAAAATAATTGTAATATTAAAATAATTTATTGTGTTATAAATAATAACAGTTAAAATAAAATATTATATTGGTGTCCTTCTTATCTGTGCAAAATCGTGAACATTAATATATTTTGTTACCTGAATCCAAAAGTCAATGAACTTCCAACTAAAATCGAATTGCGTCAATCAATTATAAATTATTATTTTGAGTGCAAAAAAAACTAAATCAGTCGCATCGCCGTCCTTAGAAACCACATCAGTTTTATAGTTTTCGCTATGAAATAAAAATTTCTTTATTTGCATTAAGGCTCAAGCAGCGATACGGCTTAAAAATGAAGTGTAACAATAATAATTAAACAGGGTCATCATTTCTTTAAAATATTTTGCTTGCAAAATACACCCGGTTTTCGTTATAAGCATGTCGTTTCACTGGAGACTGTTCTAAAGATTTCAATTTTTCCTTGCATTTTTCACTTTGTTTTAGGTATAAAATCCCGTGGGTATAGGCTTAAATAAAACAGAATTGGATCCTGTTTCTAATGCAACGAAAATAAAACAGAATGAAAAATTTTAAGAAAATATTGCAACTCTACTTCTCTTCGTAATTTTCTAATTTGCTTCCCGTGATAACTTTTCAAAATTCACTCAATACTATGAACTTTTCCAAATTCACTCATTAATGAGTCGGCATAGTGAATTTTGTCATACATTTTGTCGAATTATGAGTTAAAATCTATGTAAGAAGTGTGGAATTAAGTGACTCTTTGTCAAATTATGAGTTAAAATCTATGTAAGAAGTGGGGAATTAAATGACTCTTTTGTACAAAAAGAATTAGCGAGAACAATTTCAAAAGATAAAAATGATTTCAATCCATAGCCTAATTCAACAGGCAGATTAACTTGAGTAATAATGTAAGCGACTACGAGTATTTATATAAACTTGTTTTTATATTGATAAAACACAAGTTATATCATCGATTTGTTGGCAGCATTCACAAATATAAAGGTTACCATAACCAATTTTTTCTTTCAAAATTTTTATAAATTACATACAATGGTCACGTATTCAGCTCTCATCAATCAATGACTAATAAACAAGTTTAACTATTATGGTATAGACTTCATATTATTCTTAAATTTTTATAAGAAATAATATATTGATTCTTAGTAAACGGAATCTATCAAAGTATTTTTGAATATTTTTTGACTTACCGCCCGTTCTCTACGCTGCTTAACTTTTGTAACAAAAACAACATTATACAAGAGAAAATGTAATGAATCTTAAAAATTTTTTTTGTATTCAGACATAAAATATTCAAAATATAAAAATAATTTTTTAAATGCAAAAAAAAAAATCGGTAACAAAATTTGCAGAGAAAAAGGGAAACAGAAAATATTTAAAAAAATACCAGACGCCTAAATTGCTGCAATAAAAAAAAAAAAATACTATGAAATAAAATGTACTTAACCAAAAATAATATCGAATTATTTAAGATAAAAAAATTTACGATTTAATTTTTGTTCTTTTTTTATTCTGTTTATCTTTATATTTTACTTAAAAACAATATATATATATATATGCACATGTATGCTTACTCGTAAAAAGTTCGATTCCAATATTGCGAAAAAAAAGAATTTATGTGTTACTTTCTTAAAGAAGAAAAAATTCCCCTTCCTCTCATTTCAGTTCTCCTGTCCCATATTCCGTATCGTCATTCCACTTGTGTATACTATGTGTTTACTGAAAAGAGATAAATTGTCCTTTTATAATTTTTGAGAAGAAAAATATAAGAACATCATGACTACTTCAATTTATAATGAAATAAAAAAAGAAAAAATAAAAACAAACGGGAATAAAATAAATAAAATAAAATTTGGTTTTTTTTTTTTCGAAAATCCCCTTGAGATGATCTCAGATCAATACACTTTGGCAAGTAAAGAGACAACCAGCAACAAAAAAATAAAAAAATGGTAACCATAAAATTCATGTCTCGTCTTCAGCATCTCGAAACGGAATAACGAAATATAAAACATTAAAATTTCCCATTTGGGAGTAATTTTCGACAACAACAACAAAAAAAAACAGTTTACTTCTCTATTTTTTTTTTTCTCTTTTTTTTCATGCTCCGAAATAAATATTAATTTTAACATATCAGGGGTTGTTAAATTTAACACAGTAATTATTTCATAAATATTAGTAAATAATTATATTAATTTTACATAATTTTTGGCAGTTTTGAGCATAATATCAAGATTATAAAATTAAAAGATAAATTAAAATTAAAAGAGAGATTTGGATAAAACAAACAGTTTGATCCGAAGGGAACGCAATTTGAACTGTTTTGAGCATGAAAAATCAGAGTATTGAATTGAATATAAATTTGACGACACATTTATATTATTTATGATCACAATTTGATTATAATAGTTATGTTCATTTTGAGATTGCGCTCAATAATAATCTCAGCTCAAAGCAGAAACACAAGGTTAAGCAAAAGAGTAATTGAAGTTCTGATATCTAAACCTTATCAATAAAGAATCATACTTCAATTAAATGTTCATCAGATTACATCCAAAAATTCATTATGCTTGATTTGTGGACTGAATCCTGCCGAATAACTTGACACCCCTGCATATAGTACATATTTTTATATTTCATTCTCTCTCCACACATTTGCTCTCCACATACTTATTTTTTTTTCTTCTTGTTTTTTTTTTTTAATTGATTAAGCAAATATGTTGTTCTCGTCATATGTTCTTGTTTTTTTCTTTTTTGTTTTTTTGGAAAAATAAATTCTGCAGTAATAATTTTCTCTTCCATATTATTTAACTGTTCGATTGACGTTTGTTTGTTATTGTTTACTTATTTTTCTTGTTTAAATTTTACATTATTAGCCATGTATTTGTTTATTGATATAAATGTATGCCTTAGTATGTTTACATACTTACTGAACTCGATACATCAATATGATAAGATTACAAAATTTACAAAATTAAAAAAAAAACAAAAAATAACGAAAAAATTTAACTGAGTACTTAGAATTTATTTTTTTTCTCTTTCTTTTTAAATGATACTTAAATTGCTTTGTACTACATCTTGATATGTCATGTACCTATACTATGCTTCCAATTCCATTATAATATTAATTTTTTTTTAATTCCAAACCTCATTCTCTCTTTCTTTATAAAATAAGAGTTTTCTTTGGTGTCGTGGAATGAATTCAAAAAGTTTGTTGTTCTATAATTTTATTTAGTCAACTATAAAGAATTTGATGTGATGAAATGGGGAGTATTATGGGAAGGAGTTTAATTTTGGTGCCTATTCAATGTCAATGAATTTATTTCATATGTTTGTTGTTGTTGATGTTTATAAATTTCAATTTAAGTTCGATTTTATTCATACATCCATAATACATGTAAGTATATTTAAGCAGATAAAGTAATCTTAATGTAACTCGTTACATATTGTGGTGTTATTGAATAGGAGGAGTATAAAATGGGGGTAAAATAAATATAAAAAGAGGTAAAAATCATCAGAACTGCCGATACTATTCTGCTGTTCCTGGGTTTTGATGTTCAAGTAAACCATGTGATTGCTTTTATTTTTAAGACTCGCTTTTCCTTATTTAAGAAGTTTTGGCAGCATCTTTTTGTGTGTGGCGTTCCTTCTTGTTGTATTAAGTAAAAAAAAAGAAAATTTCATGGAAAATTCGATTTTGTCAAAGCCTCACAAGGATAATTGAATTCATATCAATTGATGACTCACTCAACTTAAGTTGTTTTCCTTTTAGATTTTGAATGTTCAAAATTTTTTTTAGAAATTTCTTCAATTTTTTTTTTCCTTGCCTTATGTTTTAATATACGTATAGCTAAAAAGTATCAGAATTAAAATTTAAGAGAAAACAGAAAAAAAATAATAATAAATAAATAAATAAACAAACTCCGATAAAAAAAAAATAAAAAAAAATTCATGGAAAATTGAAATTGTATCAACCAGACTTGAAATGGATGTAGAACGGAAGTAATTCTTCTTCTTCTTCTTTTTCTTCTCTTATTTTTATTTTTAATCTGTTTTTATATTTTCTTTTTAAATGAATTTATAACAAAAATTCCATTTAAACAAAGAAATTAAAAAAAAAAAATAAGAGAAAATTGATCCTGACACAAAGTTAAATCGACTATATTGTACTTGAAAAAAAAAACCGACGATAATGGAAACCAAATATGGTATTAGAGTTACCAGAGTATTGACATTTTAAATTTTTAATTATTGGAAAGTTAAAGTCAGAGGATGATTATAACTTATAAGAATAATGCTGAAAACAAACTGTCCATCAGGATCTCAAGATGAGATAATTAGGCGTTGCCATTATTCTAAGATGAAGCCATTTTTGACTTAAGTTTTTTGGGATAACCGGTTTTAATTCAAATAAAAAATGTTTCGCTAGCCAAACAACAAAACCCTCAATGTTGATTTCGGGTACTCACCCCTGTTACTTCCTAACAATTAAATTAATATTCATTGAGATCAATTAAATAACTGTGTATACTCAAACATGCAACAGAATTGAATTAATGCAAAATAATATTCCTAAATAATGCTAAGATGGTAACACTGCAATAATATTATTGTCATCACTGATTATTGTATGGGGTGATTGGAGAAATTGAAAAATCCAAATCAATTGAGAAGGGATTTTAAGTATAAAAAATTAAGAAAAAAAAAATTGAAATTCCTCTTGAATAAAAAGCATAGGAAAAAATCAAAAATAAAAATTTTGATTAATAAAATGTTGTCGATTTCTTGAAAAGAGCCTGTACAACTGATTGCAATTCTGACAAAATATCGCCTTCTCATTCATTTTTCGTCGTATTTATAGGTACACACACCCATATTTTGTTCATATACTCATCTGCGACCGTCGAATATTCATTTCACTTCGATTTTATGTTAATATTAAAAGAAAAACCTTGTCTCGTCTCTATTTTTTTTCCATTTTCTCATAATATTTTGCATCGGCTGACGTTCTATATTTACATGTGTATGTGTATGTCATGTATTTGGAAAAATATATGTATGTAATTTTGGATTGAAATTGAAAATCTGCTTTTATTTATATATTTTGATCGTCATTATTCCCGCTCACTGGTATTTTTCTTCGTTCGTTTTCGGCTTTCTTGTTCTTGCTCATTTTATTTATTTATAATAATTTTTCGCTTCGCTTTCTTTTTTTTTTACATATTTGTTTGATTTCTTTTGCACACGGATAAATGTGTCTTGTCAGAAAAATAAATATTTAATGGTGGAATACAAAAAAGAACGGAGTATAAGTGAAATTATTGCACAAACAAACATGGCGCTTGTTGCTAAATATTAGAATTGTATCAATCATGATGATGATACACGCTGGCGGAGATGAAATAACGCAACAAAATAAACAAAAATATAAAAGAATAGAAAAAAAAGTAATAAAAAAAACGGCGAAACAATTATTTTGATACAAGCGATTAAATATTGCAAAAATTTTTATGGGTTTTTTATACGTTCCTTATATGTGAGTAAGAATGTTTATAAATGAAAAAAGCATTCTATACAAAATACATTTTATGAATATGTAATTTTAAATTTATATTGTACATTACATATAAATGTGGGTGATTGAGTTTTAAGAGAATTGAAGAAGAGAAAAATTATAATATTGTCCGAAGGGTGTAACATTATTCCTTAATCATTTATAAATCTGAAGAAAATTGAAAAATTCGTTATCCCACAAACAGAGACAGAGTTAACTGCTTTGCACAAAAGTTATAGTAAAGTACTCAATGAGCCCAAAGTTTCCAAATTACAAGGTACTCGAAACTACTCAAAATAATGAAATCTCTTATAATATTTAAAGTACTCAAACAATTAAAAGTGCTCAAAATAATGAAATTACATAAATAAAATACAAAAAATACTCAAAGTATTTGAAATACTCAAAGTAGTGAAAGTTGTTAAAGTACTCAAGCTACTCAAAGTGCTCAAGATACTTAAAGTACTCGAAGCACAAAAAGTGCTTAAAATACTCAAAATCCTCAAAATACTCAAAATGCCTAAATTAAAAATACTCAAAATAGTGAAAGTACATAAATAAAATACAAGAAATACCCAAAGTATCTGAAATACAGAAGGTAATGGAAGTTGTTAAAGTACTCAAGCTGCTTAAAGCTCTCAAGGTACTGAAAGTATCCGAAATACGAAAAGTGCTCAAAATACTCAAAGCACTCAAAATACCTAAATTACTCAATGCACTCAAATTCAATGTACTCGAATTACTTAAAACACTTGTAATAGTTAAATTACTCAAGATATTTAGAATGCTCAAAGTAATTACTTGCCAACTAAAATGCGCCATGAAGTAAACTTGGCTTGTCGTTGCAAATCGAACCCATTTTTTTCTATAAAAACCTTATTACAGTTGTCCATGTTAAATATAATTATTTTGTTCATCCTTCTTCGTTATTGCTTGTTTTTTCGTCTCTTTTCTTTTACTTCATCGATAAATGGGACAAAGATAAATGGAAAAATTTTCATGTAATCAATAAAAGAAATTTTATGTTCTTTTTTTATTTTTGTGAAGTGGTACAATAATTTCTTTTTCTTGTTTTCTTGTCTTCTTTTTTTTTCGATTCTTAATGTAATTATTTTCACCAGTATCCTGTTAGCATATTATGGCATTTAAAAAGTAATTCATTATAAATTTAACACACAGGAAATGATTTTATCTTGAAAATTAAAGAAAGAAAAAAATAACTTGAATTGATAAAATTAAGCTTAAATTTGAATTGTTAATAAGAAGATGTGGTGCCCGTGTATAAATAAGATCTCATTGATGAAAGATTATTGAGCAATATGAGGAAAGTAGAACGAATTATTATTGTACTGGGCAGAAAATTGGAGTGTAACGATATCTGATTAAAAATGAAGTTTCATCTGATAAATGAAAATATATCTGTTCAAAAATTCACAATAATTTGAATTTTTTTCCTGCAAATTAAAAATTCTATGTTTGATTGAAAAAAAACAGGATATAGCATCAAACTGCTTCAGATTACTAACAAATTTAATAATAGAAAAAGGTTGAAATTCAATGTTTTAGAGATGTTCGATTCTACGTTTTGTTTTAAGCTACTACTAAAGAATTAAAACTGTTATTAAAAGAACAGAACTAAAACATTCAACACCAAATTACAAATGATCAGCTTCAATTCAGAAAAGTAAATTTTCTACTTATTACAAATCAGATTTCCCTTAGTCAATTAATAACTACATATTTACTCCTACAGTATCGCTCATTTCTTCCCTTTCTTTAATTTAAATTTCAATCATTTTCAACCATAGTAAAATTCAAGTTACAATTATTGCTCTTGTATGAAAAATTTGTATAAAAAATGACCTGCTCTAATATTTTGTTTTTGTCCATATTTTCTTAAAAAATATTTTATTAAAATGTAGGACACTTTCATTAAAAATTTTAATTCTTAAAATAAATAAAGTTGGGTCAAACCAATGGTTTGTATTGTAGCACTTTTCCCTTCAACAAGTGAAAATTCTGCTTTTAAATACAGTCTATGTATACCTATCACACTATTAAAATTATTTTCATTCATATTTAACTATTTCTAGGATTGCATATATTTAGGATGATGCATTCATGCAATCTTTGAAATAAAGGAAAAATTAATATAAAGAGGGGTTAACATAATGCTCGATTTTAAGGGTTAATTGTGTGAATTAAGAAAAATAATTATATTTTTTAATGTTACGGAATTTACCGCTAGCTTTTTATGTTTATAGAAATTTGAAAACGTTTGCGGTTTTGGAAATATAAGGCGCCAAAAATTCAAATTTTACAAATTTCAAGAGGCGATAACTTGAGAGGGGGTGGAGATGGAAAAAAATTTCCTTCTAACGAAATGAACTATTTGTTAATGTGTATAAGCCCCTAAAATTTCAAGCTTTTACACTCTGGGGTTTAGAATAAAAACGAAATAAAAAATTTGGAAAAAAAGACTTTAGATAACGGTAAATTTGAACGGCCATTTTGTTTTTCTAAAGTTTAGCTATAGTATATCGCGCTAGGGAAAGCAAGCCGCTGCCTTTATGCGTTTGCAAAATTTCAAAAATGCTTATGGTTTCATTGCAACAAATAGTTAAAAATGGCCATTTTTAAGGTTTTGGGGGGGTATAACTTCTAGAGGGGGGGAGATAGGTAAAAAGTTTATTCTACGGAAGTAAGTTTCTAGTAAAGATCTATGTACTTAAAAAATTTCAGCTTTCTATCTTCAAGGGTGTAGAAGTTTTGTAAGCAGACACACGGACAGACGGACGGACGGACGGACGGACGGACGGACGGACGGACAGAGTGAAACTAATAAGCACTTTTTTTCAAAATTTTTTTGGAAAAGTGCTAAAAAAGAAAACGAACAAAATCCGTCCATCATTTTTTGAAAATAAATTTTGTTTTATTCGACGTTCGCCCTTTTTATCATTTTTATTCGTGTTCATTTTATACGTTTGTGTCAAAGAATATCGTAGGTAAGCATCAATATTGGACATAGTTGAGCAAGATAATTCTAAGATTAAAAATATTGCGTTATTATATAGAGGTGCGAAATAATTTTAAATTTAATTGTTACTAAACAAAGAATGAAACATTTCAAGTTCAAAGCTTTTCGGCCTTTCTAAATTCGATATTTTGTGAACAACAGTAGCATTTACATGAGCTATATTTCTAAGTTTCCTTAAATCTTAGTATAACGTAGCAAGAACTCATGAGCTCTCTGATAATGCAATTCCTAATCACTCCCCCTCCCTGAAAATATCCGTACTTTAGGCGGACTAAAACTTTACACTCGTAAAATTGACATCTTTGACGGCTCATGGACAACACCATATTGTGCACTCATTTTACGCTTTTCCAATTTTCTCTAGTTTGGCCACTCAGAAACAATCGTCACTCAATATTTCAACTATAAGTTTGAAATATTAAAAACCGAATACGATCAGCCGTTTCCTAAGGGCATTCTTTTAAACCCTTAATTATAAACTGAATTCAAATACCATTATGCGTCACATTTCAAATTTCTGATCATAGAAATAAAATCTATATACATGTATGTCGGTATGTCTTCTGTTCATTATAAATTTTGACATTGACTTTCGATACATACTTAAAAATTTTTAGCCTTTTTTTGCGTTGACTCCAAATTCCTAAAAAAAAAAAAATTATTAATATATTTTTACACATTTTCTTTTTTATGATTTTCTACTTTTATAGCCAATATCAAGGTAACATGGATCATAAAAAAAATGATATATAAAAAAAATGGTACTAGTACCTAATAAGCAATAACCGTATATTCGAAAATTTATAGTTACGATATTGATAGATTACCAGGCATACATCATTATATGAACCGTACACATTTTTCATTCTCTTTGAACGCTCCCAACAATGGTCAAAACAAAAGAAATATTTTGTTATAAAAATTATATTGAGAGCATAGGAACACTAACATAAACCTTTAATCATAATAAAAATTTTGTCTTATGTGTATGCTATAGTTAGAAAATAATAGTAAGAATACAAAACAAGGAAAAGTAACTGTTATAATATCGATTGTCAGATTTCAGATTTGTATATAAGGCGATTAAGTGTAAAAAAATTTTTAAGCACAAAAAACCAATATGAAATATTTTAAGATGGCTAAAATCGAAAAAGTGGTGTACAAGTCAGCATATCGGAGAAAAAATTACTCATGCCTTCTTAAGCTCTCTTGAGATCTGACGCATTGTACTTATACTGAAACATCATCTAGTGTGTTGTGTGTATTATTCTATATTCGAAGCAGCCTTGGGCACGACAAGAAGTCTAGGTCATTTCAACGAACTTCACTTTTAATTTTGTAATTTTTGGATAATTTAATTGCGGTTTTTTGTAACCTTCAGTCAATTCTTAAATATTGTTAAACTCTTTGAGAAATTTGTAATTCATTCCTGTTACAACGCTTGTCATTCTGTCAAATATTTGATTAACTCTACTACTACCAAAGGATTTTAGATTCCTATCTTAATAAAAACAAATTTATCTAGAACACCCAGTATGGTCTTAAATATTTCGCAGAAAATAAGGCGAATTAGATTAAGACATTTTTAATCGCTGTATCAATGATTGCTACAAGTAGTTCACAAGCAGTTATCAACTGTTATCAAATTTCTAAATTTATTATATACTCAAAAATCTTTGTCCGAGTGCAAAATAATACAAAAACGATTTTAAGAGAAAATAGTTTCAATAAATCTCACTACATTATTTCAACACGCATTTTAACCTTATACAACATATTGTCCAAATTATAAAATTAAAAAATAAATTTGATAGATTTGCAAAAATATTACACAGTTAACGGGTGGGTTGGCCCTATTCTGGGCGAATTTCTTTTGTCCAGATACTGTTAGGTGCCACTTGCATAAGCTAGTGAAATTGGATTCCCCTTTGTGCAGATTTTGTGGCGACAGTGTCGAGACAGCCGTGCACATTCTTTGTGGCTGCCCAGTACTGGTTGTCTATGGTGTCGCAATTGATTATCAAAAATTGTTATGGAGACTGATATTTCGCAGGATTAACATCAGTGTACAAGCTGGGGGTAACGTGCCGTAAGAATCAAAATTTCTAATAATCCTTTATCAATCTATTTTAGCAATTTATTAATTAGATTTTGTGAATACTTTTAATTTAGTGAACCAATTAAATTATCTACTATAATTTAAAAACAAAAGTTTCATATTAATTTTTAATTTTCTAAATAAGGACCTAAAAATTTTTTGATTAGAAAACTTTAGGGTGATAATAATTAGTTCCATTGTTTGAAATGTCAATTAATTTAAAAGATTCTGATAATTAATTCAAATTTAATTTATAAATTTAAATTCAATCATGAATTTTTAATTGATTTCATTTAAATAAAATATTTAATTAATAAAATTTTTAAACAATTTGATTTAAAAAATTCGAAGAAATGAAAAATTTAATTCTTTCTCTCTTATAATTTTTTATAAAAATTGTATTTAAGTTATTATAGTTGACACAACCTACATTCGATTATAAATTTAGGATATTAGGAGTCTTTGTAGTGGTGCTAATACAAAAAAGTTCTAGGCATAAATATTTATATAGAAAATTTTGAAAATTCTCAAAGGGTTTCCCGGATAGGATGGACAAAAAGTGAATTTTCCCTTTTGGCGCTTAATATTTCATGTTAGAACAAAAATTTTAAACCTTGGTTAATATTATTCTCTATTACAGATAAGTTCATTTCCTTCACATTGGTTTAACAACAAATGATAAAGCTAAACGAGAGACAGGGATGTATAAGAGCAGAATAGTGTTTTCGGAAATGAAAAATACTTTCTGGAACTGCTTACATTTTCCAAGATTATGCTATACTATCAACAGGTAAAGCCAACCGTAAGTTGCCGAAACTCAGCCTTAATAAAGAGGTATTCGATTTTTTCGTGTTTTGTACAGTTTTGCATGTAAGCAGTTTCATTTTAAACCCCTTCTAATTTAATATACTAAACTTCCACCAATTACACTTGCATATAAAATATTTAATTGGTTTGACAACCTCATTTCTCTCCAATATCTGCAATTGCAGGCGGGACATATAAAAGATTGTTAAATTTTTAATTTCAGAAAAAAATTAATCATCACTTTTTATTATGACGGAAAATCATCAATAAAATGTTCAATAAAAATTAATAAATAAATTTTTAATTTTAAATGAAATAAAACGGAAGTGGCCACTAAATTGAGTATAGAAATTGAAATTAAAAAGTTATTCTTTTGAATGCATTTAAGTATGTGTATGACCGACTGAACTGAATTGAAATGAAAAACAAAAGAAAATTATAAATAATTATTATAGAAATAGAATGAGATAGAAAGAGATAGAAATGTCATAATTAAAAATTAATCATCAAAAATTAAAAAAATGCAACATAACCAAAAAAAAATAGAAAAGTTCAAATAGAACAATGAACTCTTAAAAATGATTAAAATTCTACTTTATATTCTCAGTTCTAAGATTTAGAAGAGACGTAAGATACTTGAAGAGGCAAATAACCAAAAAAAAACATCAATTAATTTTAAAATCTCCAAATTAATGATTTATAGTGGTGAGATATGAAAAAAACTTTTACATTTTATGCTCTTCTTAATCAAAATTTTTGAGAATAAGAACATATTCCATTTATATTTTTAAACACAGCTCTTGTTTTTGAAGTATATTACTGTATACTTCAACGTTGAGGGCGCTTTTGAATTAAATGTTGTTGTTAAATGATATACTCTTGATCCCGAAATCATTAAAGTCATTATTAATAAGCTATTATCGGCCCTCCACTCTTTAATGTTTAACGATGCTTATGTATGCTTACCTTTTTTCTTTGATTTGATGATATTTTTGATGATTCTTCAATAAATTTCAACTGTTTAATAATACTGTGTTGATTTATGGGATTTTTTTTTTGGTGTAATAAGCCGCATTTCAAGATTAACATTTTAAAAATATTTTAGGTTGTAAATTTAATGGGTAACAAGGGATTTGAAAAATTTTTATTAGCTTTTTAAAAGTTTGATATGCTCTAAAAATTAGAATGATTGTGGTAATAATTTTAGACCGTATGTGTATTTAATTGTAAAATTAATTTACTATTTGAATATATTCGATTTCTAACAGTTTAAATGGAAGATTAAGCTGAAATCTTTGTAAAATTGACTAATTTGTTGAAATATAGTTGAAATGAATTCAAAATCAAAGGTGTTGGCATATGTCTCAGGCTGAGACATATGCCATAGATTTGTGTGCTCTGGAATGTATCAGAAGAACATGAGAAGGAGCAGGATTTTTATTATGTTGGACAGTAGGGCTGTTCTTGTTACCCTCTTGTCTGATGTAGTGGGATCCAGACTGCTGAAAGAATGCATTGACACCCTTGGCGTCCTGGCCAGGCACAAAAAATTAAACTTGATGTGGGTGCCGGGACACAACAGAGTGAACGGGAACGAGACAGCTGATGGTCTTGCCAGAGAGGGAGCAGCGGCTCAAGACAACCCAAGACAACGGTCTTGCGTGCACTCAGTGAATGGGAGGAGCGGGCCAGAGTTGAAAACTGGGATAGCTGCTATGGGCTTGTCACACTCTAGGAAATTCGTGCGTCCCCTGGGACTGGGGGACAGGGTCTTACCATGCTCAGTCGTCCAAATTTGAGGACATATGTGTTAGGAAACTATTGAAAATATTACATGAAAAGATTCTTTCTGTATTTCTTCTTTTCCATGAATTTTCTCTCATACAGTCATATGGTCAAGAAGTTCAATTACTAAGGGGATGTATTCAATGGCTGTACTGCCATAAATCTCTATTTACTATGAACTTATTTCTGAGATATTAAGAGTGGTTTATGTTATGAAAGTTTTAGCTTTATGTTTATTTATTATACCAATCAAAAATCTTCGACTTCGTGCACATTGTAATATGAGAATTGCGGCAATACTATTTAAAAAATTTAAAAAAAAAGCCTCATTATTTATTGATCAATAATTTTTTTTTTATTTACGTTTCTAGTCAAAGGTAAATATTTGTATTTTTATTATTCGCTTGAACAATAAATTACACACTTTGTCGTAAAATATTATTAAAAATTTCAAAATAATAAAAACAAAATTCAATGCTTAAAAATTGCTTTTTTTTCTGAATTCAAAACTTAAAACTATAATCACAAAATTATTATAACAGCAACTTAATAAAAAAAATTCACAACTAAAGAAAAAAAAAAGACAAACAAAAAAAGTATAATTGACTCATACCTGAACCTCATTAAATTCAAAGAGATTACAAAAAAAATTTTTAAAGTTAATAAAACGCACAGCATCCAGTCACCATCGCACACCTTCTAAGAAAATTCCCCCCCAAAAAAAACCAAGAAACAACAAAGTTAATCACGTACAGAAAAAAAACCTCGACTAGCGGAGGAATTTGTAATTTTTTTTTACTTTATTTCAAAGTAATTACAAGGTAATAACAGTTATTTAGGTAATTTTATAACTGTTAATAAAACTAAAAAAAAAAATCAAATTAATGTACAAAAAAAAAAAAACAACGGTTTAGTCGATGCTAGTAACAACAAGAAGGAGAGAAGCAAAACAATACAAACAGTTTTACGCAATTTTCTGCCTTACTGCAACAAAAATCTTTATTTTTATTTTATATACACAAAAAAAATTGTTGGTGATAAACACGTTTTATTCATTAGATAAACAACGTTGTGTGTGTGTGTGTTGTTGGATACAAAAAATTTCTGTTTTGTTTTTAATAATCGATTTTTTTTTTTTGTAACAGGTAAAAATTTTTAGTCTATTTTAGAGTAGCCCAGTTAACAGTTTTATTTCATAATAGTAATTATTTTTAATTTGTTTGTATTGTATGAACACCCAAATATTTTTTGTAACATGCATACATTTTTAGGTACTTAGATGTAAGTATACCAAATTATTGTTTTTACGATTTTAACGTTTAACGAGAGTCATTTTGAACGTAAATGAAAGTAAAATTTTAAAATGGTAGAATGGGAAGAAAAATGGTTTCCAGTTTTCATTTTGTTATCTATATAATATAAGGTCTTTGTAAAATAATAAGTTAGGCCAAGTACCAAGAAGTTGTGAAAAAAACCTGGCTTATATGAGACTTAATTTTTGGGCAATCATCTAGTACTACTGTATGGATTATGTTCCACACTTTAATTAACATTGAATTTTTTAGTATGAGTACGAAGTTTTAATCACAAAATAGTTTTGAAAGAAGTTGGTTATTAATTTAATTTTTCACAAATTTTTAAAATAGCTACTTATTCAAACTTGACGCCACTGAAATTTCTGTCAAACTATCTCCTCTGCACTCTTCTGCACTTCATCGGAATTCAATTGCAACTTATGAACTCGAATTTTTCTCTTTCAAGAAGTAAAAATTATTATTCCAGCTTTAAAAATTTTCAAAATTTTATTAATTTTTAAAAATTTCTTAAATAACATTGTACACTTAAATAATTGAATATTCTTGCATCGATGAGTTGAGTTATTCTTACCTTAGGGTATTTAAATTATTTTAAAGGAAATTTCCTTGAATATTTTATTAATAACATAAAAGAGTCAAAGATTATTAATTTTAAATCTTTTTTAAAACAATTTCCCTCACAATGCAAAAACCAAAAAAAAAAAAAATACAGAATACCTTAAAACCAAAACCAAAAATGAAAAGCAAGACAAAAAAATGAAAAGAAAATTTTCCTTTTCCTTGATTTTCTTTAAAAAAAAAAAATTCCCATTTCTTTTTGATGAAAATAAAGTGCCTAATGCAGAAAAGTGTATGCACCTTCAATATTCACTCATTTACCCACACTTTAATAATTTTTACTCTTTGTTCCCTTCTTTCATTTCTTTTTTATGTTTCTTCCTTTTTCTTTAATGCATTTTTATTCTAACATAAATTTGATGAAATGAAAAGGAAAATTTAATTAATTGCCTGTCGATAAAGTTTTTCTTTTACTCATATTAGATTGCACAATAGAACAAGATGTAGAACATGAAAAAATTTACACAAAAACCACAATAATTTAAAGAATTCTATAAAGTTTTTACATTTTCCCTCTTGTTCTTGAAATCTTGTATAAAAAGTTGAAGAAGAAGAAAGTGAGAAAAAGGATTCATTCTTTTACCATTATTTTTTTTTTTTTGGTAGTCAAACGTTTATATGAGAAGGATTCAATTGATTGTAACAAAATTTTTAATATAATCTTGGTTTTTCAAGCAGAAATGCATATCTGAATTTGTATAGATGAGTGTATTAAACTTTGTCATTTATGAAGATGAAGTATTTTTTAATAAAAGGTAACTAAATCCTATTGCATATATTTGGGCGAAATATTACGAAAAAGGTACCAAAATGTCTGAAATTCTTCAAATTTACGCGAACTTAAAATTTTTTAATGCTTTTAACACGATTTTCTCAATTTTTCAGAACGTTGAACACCAAATTCTCAATTTTTCAGAACGTTGGTGAGTTTGAATTAAGAGTTGAGAAAATGGGTGTAAATTTTGTTTTAAAGAGATTGACAGCTCAGTAGAATTTAATCGTTTGTAAAAATTTCAGCATGGATTTCTGTAAACGAATGCCAAGGCGAAAGAATGTGTGGATAATTACAATTATCGAAAATAAAATAGAAAATTTTTATTAAATTTTTTGTAAATATGCTAATTATTAACTAAAAGAACTGATAAAATTCCTAAAAGTATGTAAATTGTTCATAGAATCAAAATTTGGTCATTTATTTTCAGCGATTTACATTATTTTCCAAAGAAATTCGCCGACAAATTTCAAATCACAAAATTAATTTCCTAATTATTTTCTTAATTAAAATTCCAACTTTTCATTTGTACTAACATAACACTAAATTTCAACTGTTCCCTGTATTCATTATAACAGTTTAATAATTCAAAATGGGCCTCTAACATCATAAGCAAAATATACCGAAAAATTCACTTTATTAAAAAAATATTTTATTCTGTAAAATTTTTCATATTCCTAATTGGTAATGCACTATATAAAATATTTTTGAATTTTCACTAGTTAAAGAGAGCCTAAAGATCACATTCAATAATTTTTTGAGTTCATAATTCTCTTAGATCATTCCATATTAATATTACAATAAAACTAATGTGTATATATATAAAAGGAGTTTGACTAAAAATAAGCGACTAATTTTACAAAATCCATTAAAAAAATTGAAAAAAAATTTTTTTTGTATTTCAGAGGGAATTCATAAAACTATGATAAAAAAAAAAATTTCTATTTCATTAAATATGCTTGGAAATTTTACTGATTAGAATATTAGAACTAACAACCATTTATAATCAATACAAAAATCTAATATCACACATATTTTATGAAAATTTAATAAATCACACTTCTACTATAAGGTAACCTAAGTTGAATGGCATATTATGAAAAATTTGAAAAAATTTTCTATTTCGATATTTTTCTCACTAAATACAATAGATTTTTTAGTCTACATTTTAGAGTTAAAAGAATTTCTCCATAATATTATCGTATAACACATTTATGTATACACATATACAAAATAATGCACAAATCATATACATATAGCAATTACAGTGCTTATTTTACAAAAGTACTAAAAATTTCTGAGGTGAAATTTTGATGCATAAATAAAAATTAGAAGAAAAAAGAAAACAAAAGAAAAATTTTCAATTTTTCCTGTTCATTACTATTTTTTCTTGTCGTTATTGTTACTACGGTTACTCTTTATACTATAGTTATAACTAATTTTATACTGATATATTAATTTCTATATTCACCTCTTTATTGTTATATAATAACATTAAATTTTTATGTTTCTAGGGTTAAATAACAGTTATTCTAGTTATTCTTTTGCATATCACATAAACAATTATTTTTTATATAATGTGTATGTATGTGTGTATTTTAAAATACTTACAATATAGGATAAATACATTAAAATTGTGGTAAAGGTAAAATTTTATGTTATAAAATTCACAAAATTTATAAAATAATGAAAACAGAAACGGGTCAAAAGGAAAGAAAAAAAAATTGCTGTATGGATTTATGATAATTATTTTAAGTGTATATGTGTGTTTGTACCTTAGAAATATATCAGTACATTAAAATCCTTGTAATTCGAATTCTATTGTAATGTTTTAAAATTTCAATTCGAGGGAATGGAAAATAAGGATTATTCTTTATATTGTACTGTTATTTGACTGTAGATCGTCCATGTTATTAGACGTTTTATATCAAATTTAAGCACGGTAGAAAACTGATAGGTTCGCAAGATACACAAACAGACTGCTACACAAAATCATATGTTACATGATAAAATGGAATTTGAATTCTACGCTGATATTTTGTCACACTATTACTTCTTACTGTTATAACTAATAAGGTGGTGAATTTATAACATACTACAGGAATAAAGTTCGGTTCAATTTTATTCTGGGTTTGTATTACAATTTTCCATTAAAACTTGAAATTATAGAATCCATACTATTATTCGATTAAATAAACGCCCCAAATTATGCAAAGATTCTTTTTGCATAGTAAGAGCTTCTACTTGAAAATTGTAATCAGTATAAGATTATTGTGACACTAATTACAATTTGAAATAAATGAAATATTATAAATCAAAACCCCGATTACAATTTATCGAACTATTACTGTATATTATCATAAACATTACTTACATTATATACATTACACATATCTATAATAATATTATTATGACTTTTAAAATTTTATTATTAATTTTTATATTTTATGCAGCAACAATGGCAGCCAGCATCAGCATTTGGAATAAATCTATTTGCCCTTAATGTGTATGTGCCACAGTGTTACTTTATTTTATACAATGTAAACTTTATTACTATGTAAATAGTTCTTAATATATGACTATCTATATAGTTATATTAAAATGTGAATACATTAATTCACATATATTATCTAAGGACATACATTATACAAACATATAGTAGTATTTGAATATAAGAAGGAATTGAAATCATTTTCGGGCAATTTAATCCAACTGGTGGTATTTTAAAACATAAAAGTTATTGATGCATATAAAATAAGTGTTGTGTCATTTGTTACGAAAATATTAAAAATTTACAAAAACAAAAAAAAAAATGAAGAAAAAAAATTTTTTAAACCGGATCTTCCGACTACTCTCATTATATATGGGAGTACAATTGCAAACATATACGATTCATGATTTAATTATAGATTAAAAACGAAAGAAGATTCAATAGATTATGGAGCAAATTATGATTATTTTATTTAACTTAGGTATTGTTTAAGGCACGTGCTTTAAAAGGAAACAAAAAATTTCATACTAACTGCACGAAAATCGAAAAAATATTTTGAAATGTATTCTGAAACTACTTAGGATCTTATGTGAACAATACTGATTTAAGAAAAATTTTCATATGGAACGTAGCTTTTCACACCTAGAAATTTTACTATTTAATTTGAACATGCTCACATTGTTAAGCTGTAATTGAATTTAAAGATTTATACAATTGAATTTTGCTTTTAATTTTCTGAAGGCTGCAATTTTCCTGACAATATTTCTTGTAATATTGATAATTTCCCAAATTTCCAATTGAAATTGAATCAAATGAGATTCACTTTTCTTTCAAGTTTCCACTTGCTAAAAGGTTTTTTGTATTATGAACATTTGAGCCTAATATTTCATAAAAAGATTAATATACCTTTGCTTGCAGATCCTGAACCAACTATGAAAAGCTCATTATAATCGGCATATTTAATATATTTGGCAACATTTTTCACAAAAAACTCTAATAATTTGTTCACAATTCTTCCAACACATTATCCCAACCGTAAGATTTTGAATCTACTTCGCATGCCAATCTTCTAAGAGAACTTTTTTCTTAAAACATTTCTTCAATTTGCTTATTTACTTCAAATTTACTGCGAAGGGTGAACCATCTAGTATGGTTTTAATAACACTAAATTTTTGACAGATTATGTAGTGCGCAAAAGGTCGAACACACTAATTACTATTCGGAGTTTTTGGTTAAAAAATAGTTCAATAAATTAGATCTTAGTGCGATAGGTTCGAAAACAACCATAATAAAAAACTTGTATAAAATAAAATCTTTCATTTCCCAAATGAAAAGTTGAACAGAAACTAATGAAAAAGTTTAAAATAAAATTTCATTGAGTTGGAATTACGAGTATATTTTAAATATTTTAACTATAATAATAAATTATTAGTCATTTTGTTTGATAGAAATTAGGACGACATAATTTTTAAGAGATTAAAAATCCTTACAGGCATTTAAATAAAATTTACATAAATAAATTTTCCCTAAAGGCTTTCTTTATAAAATTTGTTTTTTTTATTTTTCATTCCATATATGAAAAAGTAATAATTTATTTTTCTCTTAGGTGTTGGATAATACCAAAAACCTGAACATATATGAAATAATAAGAAGATAAGATAAGTAAGGACTGTTATAGGTAAGTATAGGCACAGGTAAAATTGAGTAAATTTTAAAAAGATTTAATATGCATCATGTTGTATAGCTGAGAATATTGATAATGCTTTTATTAACGTCTGATCGCATTTTAAGGACGTTTTGTCTAGACTTTATTTAGAATAAGACGACGTGTCATATGTGTATGATATCATGACACTTATTATGTCATTTTATTTAATCAATAAAGTTTTAAATTAATAATTTTACCTTAATAATTTTGTGTTTTCTTATTTTCTTGTTTGTTTGGTTTTTCTTGAAAAGTTTAATTCGTCTATTTTGTGTCAGGTGATGTTCCTCTTGCATATTAATTAAGATGTGATAAGTATTATGAAAAGTATAATGCTGTTAATGATAATATTCAGGAATATTCTGAAATTTTATGAAATTATAAAAAAGATAAAAATATTTTATAAATGTGAGTAATGAATTTGGTTGACACGTTTTGGTTTTGAAAGTATAAGTATAACAGTTCAAAAAATAAGTATTCAAAAATAAATTTATGCTTAGTATGGGACTAGCCTTGAATTATTTGGCATAATGAAATTTTTCAGTTGAAATTTCTGTAGTTTCAACTTGTAACTGTAGTTCAAAAGAAATATTTTAGTCTGTGCCAACCCAAATACAAAATTCATGCTGTATCCCAACTGGCTACAGGAATCTGGAGGTGCTGTACAATGAACAGACGACAAAATTTGCATAAATTAGACGATCGCATTCAAGATATTTAAATCAAATAAGCTAATTAGTGTTTCATAAGTGCACAAAAATGTGAATTGATGTTTCGTGTGTACCGCAAAATCCAAACAACGTAGGTACCCCGTCATTTTTCAATAGTGTCAAGATTTTCATTCCTATATTCATATGTCATCAGAATGTTAACTGTTAAATTGTCCTCTTCCTATCAATATGTAGCAACGATAAAAAAAATTTCTTTGAGTATTCGTTGATAAGTTTGTGACTCCTGCTGTATTAATCCGCGATTCGTTATTCCGAATGCAGTCAGTCTCTTAGTACGTAGTATTTTGAGGATGATCATAAACAAATTGATCCTTACCCAAATTAATAGGCGTAAATGTTAGAATAAAAACGTAGTCTCTAACATCTTAAGACAAAATAAAAATTTAGAAGAATAATTTTGGCAAAACATCATAAGCTCTTAAAACTTCAATAATACGACAACCAGTAACATTAGGGAACTACAATATTTGACCAAAAAAATAGCCTTCCATTTATTGTCTTTGTGTGTGTTTAGATTTTGTTTAATCCATCAGAATTTATACGGCCTTTAATTGATTTTCGTCTTACTATAAAAAACAAATCGTTTTGCCTGAAATTTCCTTCGTCATCATAAAACATCATTATTTTTGAATTCCAAAATACATTCACAGTATTTTTATTCACAATTATTTTTACGATTATTGTGTATTATTTTCAAATATCTCTATTTATATATACATACATATTATACATAATATTTACTTAAACAATAATTTAATAATTAAAATTTATAAAATTAATTTAATAATAATTTCTACATTATTACGTTCAAGTTAATTGTGAATTAATAAAATTTTCACAAAACCAAAAAACATATTCAATTTTGCTAATTCAAAATAAAGGGGTGAAATTAAATCAATGCACAATAATATTATTTAAAATAATTCACATTGTATTTTGTTCATGGATGCGCATACATGTGTATAAACCTAAAGTGCAATAAGAGATTATTATAAAATTTATATATATATCTACGTATAACACATTTTAATTTATAACATTATAATATTATTAAACTCTCAATATTTTATTCATTTACTTAATTAAACTTTTTATAATATCTTCAAATAGGAACACACAAGCCATCTTATACTTATAATATTTGCTCAATGGAAGCGTAAAATTTAATCAAAATTTTAATTATTAGCCTTTTGGCTATAAAGTCTATGTACATGGAGGTTTTGTATTAAACCATAATATTTATACGAATATTATATAAGCAAATTTTCATTATAGAAGTGTACAAATTTAATAGAAATTATTAAACGAAGAAAATATACTACAAATTTCTTAAGAATCTTTCACCTATATGGAAAATTTCAAGTTTGAATATAGTTTACCAATAATATTATTACCAAAGTATTATATTTTCTTTATATAATAATTTTCTATTATATCCAAATAAAATTATTTTATATACGCTTTAATAACATTAAAATTTTCAACCTAATTTCAAAAAAATTATTTCCCAATAATAATTATAATTATTATAACCTTAAATTATTGATTTTTCTGTTTTACCTTTAAGTGTACACAATTATAATTGTGTATAGATAAAATACGTATGTCATAAGTATGTTATTTGTATGAATGTGTACTTGAAAATTATTAGTTAATTCAATTAAATTTTATTTGATTTGAAATGTCTGCTTAAAATCATTCCAGGTAAAATATTTGAAGGAGGGCAAAAAAAAAAAAAAAAACCTCTTCAATATTTATTTATAGAAATTTGATTTGAAGTGGGATTAAAAGAAGATTTTTAATCACATAATCATGAATTAGTACAAATTTGGTTAAAATTGTGCTACTGTTCTTGGAACTCGAAATTTTATTGGCTATATTAAATTTAATGTATAACAATATTGCTAATGAAATATTTACTTGATTTTGTTCTTGTAGAAAACCGCAAGTCTTATAAAATTCGTATTGAATGAGATCGGGTTGAATAGTTGTCGGTACTACATTAAAAGGCAATTTTGGAGTAATGAAATTTTGTTTAATATTTTGTGAAAGAACGCCTGTATTAGAAAAAACTTTTTTCGTGTCGTTTATTTTTTTGGCAAAATTGATTTTTTGGAGACCAACAGTACTTGTAAATTACTGCTTAAATAATTATTAATATTGTCATATTGCAAGATCCAAATCTAATACTACCATGTCATTGTTTCTTACTCGTAAAAGTAAAAAAAAAAAATACATTCCATCGTAACAAATTTCTGACCGCATATAATTGAATTTCTAGACTCCTTAACAATAACGAATAATGCATTAAGCTCATCAAATATTACACCCATTTTTTGGGTTTTGAAAATATCTTTTAAACTCTTCTGATAAAGCTATCAAAATTAACAGGTAGTCAAATAACATACGACATTTTCATTTAAGATCATTTATTTTCTAAAGGTGCAAATGAATATCAAAAAAACTTTATCCGTTTTATATTATTATTTTTTCTTTCTTTGTTTTTTTTTTTGTTACCTTAAATTACCAATTACTTACCTGAGGTTAATATACTAATCACATTTCGAACTACTTACACATATAGTATATACCTACATATTATCATTGGCTCTTAGGTTTGTGTGCAATGTTAACAAAGCATGGCAACAAAATTGTGGGTACTTTATATTTGAAACAAATAAATTCATTGATTGAATAATGACCATCATGTTCCATCATAAAAAAAAAAAAAAAATGATTTCCAGTGAATATTTGTTTAACCACAAAACTCATTTGTGCTACAAATGATTGTTTTCTGTGAATGATTTCGTACATACATGTATGTAACGTATGTACATAATATATATTATTATGCTATGTACGCCCAAACCTAAAATCGTAATTGAAATTCCAAACATATTTTGTACAAAAGTAAAAGAAGCAAACAAATGAAACAGATAAAAGAATAAAAATAATATGAGGAGCCTAGCTACCTAAAAAATAAGTGTTGCCATTGATATTGGAAAGAATACTAGGTATACCCTTTTTGAAACTATGACAATAATCTTCATAAGTTCATTTTTTATTTTAAAAGGTTCTCTAAAATGTATAAATTCATCTCCATACATTTAGTGAACCAGTACAACATGTTTGATTGCAGTGCAACATGTTTGATTGTAGTGCAACATGTTTGATTGATAAGACGATATTTCACATTCAAGTGCGAATTATTTATAAAATAAAATATTGCTTAATTTTCTAGA
The DNA here is from genome assembly GCF_029603195.1 of Condylostylus longicornis. Classification (NCBI taxonomy): domain Eukaryota; kingdom Metazoa; phylum Arthropoda; class Insecta; order Diptera; family Dolichopodidae; genus Condylostylus; species Condylostylus longicornis. Next base: position 9,320,135 of record NW_026577982.1, read on the forward strand.
AGTTAGAATTTCTGAACCCAATGTTCTATTTGTTTTAAATCTGAAAATTTTCATAAAATAATAAATTTAAATCAATTCTTGTTTTACTACCGTAACAATAAGGAGATTAGTGGTATCAGCTTAAATAAAGTTTAAATCACTGACATTTTAAGAATAAGGTGTACTATAGTAGTATGGCAACACCTTATATAGCTATGCATTTTAGAATATTATTGAAAAGTCCCTATTACGATGTATGAATCAATAAGCGAATGAAGAAATTAAGTGAATTTTATAGTTATGTTCTGTTTTTGTGTTGTCTTATTGTTGTTGTTGCTGGTGTGTTCTTACAGTTTGTTATTATTGTTGCTTTGGCAATATGACTTGATTTTATTTAATTTTGTTTTTCTTGTTGTTTCTGTTCACATATTTTATTATTTTTATGTTTCACATATATGATCATGTTAATTATAGAAATCTGTAATAATGTCACGTACCATTAAGTGCAGATAAATTCTTCTCTTATACATTATTTTGCTACTGTTTTATTTCTACTGTTTTTACGCTTTTATTTTTTTGTGGGTTTCTTGTAAAATTTTTTTGTTTTAATGTTTTCTGTTTTTTGTTTTTTGAATTTTATGATTCTGGAAATCAATGTTATAATGTTTGACATTATTTGTCTTGAATATTTATTGATTAGATATGGAATAACATTATATATCTTTATGTATAAGTATGTATGTGAATGTTACTTAGGTATAAATATTAAATTTACATACAATATAATATTATAGTAGTTACAGTAAGGATCCAAAAGAAAAAGAAAAACTTCAGAGCTGCAATTGCGATAGTAGCTCATTATTAGTGCAGCAATAGTGCAGCAGTAGCGCAATAATAACGGAACACCTTTTTTTCTTTTGTTACTGGCTCAATAACACGTTTTCTCGGTTAATGTCATATGCTTTTTTTATGTCTTTAAGAATCTTAGAATTGAATGCTAGTTATAAAATTCTGTCTCATTCCTAGACTGTTGAACAGATTTCAGAGAAATTTTTCGGTAGGAAGAAAGTTACTTCAGTTAATTTGTCGACTTTACGTGTTAATAATTCCAATATTTCAAAATAACTAAAACATTATAATGTAAAACTTTTTTATAAGTAGATTCGACTGCGTTCATATACTGATTTCAAGTAATTTTTTAAATAAACAAAGTAAAATTTTATTGAAAATCTTCTTATATAGAATTTCAAAAATAAATTCACAAGCAAATAGAATGTTTATCAAAAAAATTCTTGATTGAGATATGTATGTGAAATAAAGTGCTTTAATGGAAAGAGTATAGGGTACAAAGTAAGTAATATGCTATATTATATGTAGGTAATTGGTTATTAATGGTAAATGGGTACACGTATACTGGGTATGTGTTGTATGATAAAATGCATAAGCGTGACGAAATGAGTTTTTACGCGGGTGTAAACAAAATTTTTTCAATTAGAGCTTTAGAATTATTGCTTTAGAATTGGGTTGTAGAAAATTGGTTACCCTCATAAAAATAGCTTATTTTCATAAATGCAATTCTTTTGGTTAATTGGTAACAATGCATCTTGATATATCTAAATCGAGAAACTTGAACTGCTGATATAATTATAATCTAAACCGATAACTAGACATTTATTTTGTGTTTCCCTTCTTTTATGGATATGCGGCCTAGAAGATGAACGTTTCTCCTCCTTTCCGCGAAAGATACAAGCGTCATTGTTTACTTTCTCTAATTTCGTAAAATAACTATTTTCCTAGGCAACAATATAATAAAGATTCTCGCTGGTTGTAATCTGTTAGAGGGTATTTGGTCTGCCCTTGAACTGAAGAATTTTTCCCTCGACTACATCGTCTTCAGTTTTTCATATACAAGTTTAGTTCACATTAAAACCTAAGATTTTCAAAGCTCGTCATTAAACTGTGGTGGCAGAAAATACGAACTATATTGAATGGAAAATCTTTTCTTCGGAATATTTATTACGGCTTCAAATGCAAGGGTATCCTCTCCAATAGTTACGCCTAAATACAAAAAATATTGTTAATTTGTGTAGGTGTATATAAATATATTTACTTTTATTATTATTAGTAAAATATTTATGAAAATCTTATTCAAATTTTCAATTTTATAAATTTCAAAATATTTTATGATTATGTCAAATATACGTATCGTGTATATGTTATTTGATTAATGACATTAAGACGTGCTAACCGAACCCTTTTCCTCTATAATTGTACATAAAGTGATATTTTTATTACTCTTTTTACATATTGTCATACATCTACATACTCACACTTATGTAGAATTGTAAATTTCATTTAGATTGTGTTTGATAAAAGGTTTTACATTTAAAAATTTTAATTGAAATGTTTTTTTTTTTTATTTCATTTCAAAGACAAATTTAACGTTTACTAATAAATTATTAAACATGTCAAATAGAAATAAGCAATTTACAAATCAATTCAATTAATAATTTAGCACTTGATTAATTCAAGAAAAAAAAATCGAAATTTCCGGAAATTTTAATATAAAATGTGTGAGATTAGAAGAAGAGTAAGACAAAAACCAATTAAGAATTAAAAAATATTTGTTATATTTAAATTTCGACAATAATATTCGCCATTCAATGATTTAAGAATACAAGGAAGAATACAAATTTCACCTTGTAGGAGTACTTTCTACTACAGCTGTGGCAGCCAAGGTTTTGAGTTAAAATTAATTTCAATCCCGTTTATTAGCTATAGGATAAGGTGTATAATGATTGGTTAACCTTTAAGACTAAATTAAAAATAAAATTGATTTAGCCCACCACCGTATATTTGGGAACTTAGATGATCCTTTGCTAAAGTTATTTTATTTTTAAACTTCACCTAACCTTAAGGATCTGTTACAACAAACAATATCCCATCATTCCATAAAATTATTTTTCTATTTCTCGTTTCTATATAATTCAAGTTAATTTCCATATGGAAATGATTTCGAAGATGGGGTCACAGGAAGTTCAAAACTTTGATAATAATGATGAAACCGTATAAAGGATACAATAAACTTTCTTAATTTTTATCTTATATACCCAATATACAAAAATTTTTTAATTATGAAAATATATTTCCCAACTCAAACTTAAATTATTATGTATTTTTTGCAATATGTCCGTGTGTCACATTTTTTGTTCTCTCATATAGCTATTCCACCCCTACGTATTCCCAGGAATGATATGGTTCGAAGGTATGGTTTCTAAAAAAACCTAATCTCCAAAATCGCTACCACGAAAGCTTTGAGTTGTGAGTCCCTTAGTTACATAATTGGATCACACACCTTTAACAGGTACATCGATGTGTCGCTTAATTGTGTTTAATTTGCTAAGTGGGTCCTGAAGACTTAAGAGACATCAAGTTCGATCTGAAGAGTTATGCTATGGATTTTGTGGAGAGGATAAAGAGACTTTGACTGACACAAAAAAAGATGCACTTAATCGAAGGGAACAATAATGGATCCAACCAATAATAACATTGAACAATTAACATTGGGCTTCCTCGACTTTTTAAGATTGAGACAAAAAAACTGAAACGAACGAGATTTAGATCGATTTGACCTAGAGTATGCTGAAATAGTAATTCGAAGTCATCCTTTCACGAATACAGAATAGGTTAGAGTAAAGCTAGACCATTCACATTAGGATGGGATAATTGTTAATATCGTGACCATTCAGATGAGTTTTATGTTATGTTTAATTTCCCCCACTATTGATATACACAATTCGGATTTGCCTATCTGTCTCTGTCTCTGGATGATTTTTAGCAAAACTTATGTAATATGAAATGGGAAGTATACATTGTATGACAGGTAATGAATTTTGTATCTAAAAATATAATTAAGTGTTGGAGTATTTGAGATTTAAGGGTATTTTAATCATTATCAATTTGTGCTGCTGCCGTAATTACGCGGCATTCTGAACTCTAATGGTATTAAGTATTCAGAGCAAGATATGAAATTTTTGCATACAATTAGGATAAAATGAAATTTTCCAAAAACCCTTTTTTCCGAACCGAACTTCTTTTTGAACGAAAAAAACCACAATTATTAAATTTTGGAATAATTTTATTTTTAATTTTTTTTAATTTTGTCAAACCATATGAAATTTGCTAACCTACCCACCACATTACCTTTTGTTTTAACAAAGTAAAAGTATATTATGCCAAAAATTTCATTAAATTAAGTAAAATTATTGTGAACTTTTTTTTTGTATTATATTTTTGCCAAATAAATTCAAAATAAACCAACTAATAAAAAAAAAACAAAAACATCGAGAAAAATATTCGAGAAGAGAGAAAAATAATTGTAAAACTTTTTCATGTAAATAAATTTTTCTCTGTTTTCATTTCTCTATATAGTTCTTGTATTTTTAAGGGACATCAATTTACATCCTTTATACCAGAATATACACAAAAATAACAAAAACAATAAAAAAAATTAAAAAAATATATTCACAATTTTTTACAATTAATATCACACATTATGATGGGATCCTAAATAAATTCATTGTGATATACACTGAAAAAAAAAATTTTTAGAATTTTTTATTATATTTTCCATTCTATATAGAAAATAAAGTACAAAAAACCTAACCTAGAATATACATAAAACTTTTATAACCTTCTTAACTTTTATTGTACCTTTACCTATATATAAGTAACTAAATTCTGTACATAACCCGATCGGACCCAAAAAATATTGTGCTTTTTTTTATGAAACTTTTATTATTTTACACAAAATTTATTGTATAATTTACAAATGTAAGTATAATTTATGTAATGTTATACATATTATATAGGTATACGTATAATAATAAGAATAAAATGTAGATAGATGAGAAAAAATTAACTGAATTGTTCTAATTTCATTTAGCTAATTGCAACAATTGTCATATTACGATACAACCTATCACATAAAATAAATAAGAAAAACAAAACCATAATAATAGTATATTAAATGAGAAAAGTTTTTACTATCATTACAACAAAATGAGTAAAACACATAGTATAACAATAAAACTATACCGAAGAAAAAAATAAAAGTAATATGGTAGTAAAGTATATAATATAAAAAATTATTGTATAACACTAATGTAGATAATATGAAAGGACAATATATAAAAAGGACAAAATAATATTCAAAATGAATTATTGTACAACCCGAAAATTTTATCGAATATGGCCAAACACAACCCGTTCATGTACATATACTTTTTATATACATAATATATTTCATACAATTTCATATAAATTAAAGTTTCCTCCACTATAGGACTGTAGATATAGGTATGTGACATAGTTACTATATATATAGATGTACAAAGTTTTGTTCATTAATTCAACAGACTAATAATAATATTACTACGACAGTAACAGCCAGAACAACAACAAAAATAAATATATCTCATATAACATCAATATAAGTAAGAACAACAAAAAGGTCATACAAAAAATAAAACCAAAAAAGAAAAAAATTAGTAGTGAAATATTAGTAGACAAGAAATTTAATCCACTGTTTTATTTTTTTTTTTTGGTAGCTACTATCATGATAATCATTATCATCAGAACAGATTGATTATAATATACTGTTATACTACTACATCATATCATACTATTTTATACTGTGATGCTGGTAGTATATTATTTTTCTACTGATATATTTATTATTATATACAAAGTCAATGTTGTAGTAGTAGTAGGATACAATGATGATGATGATGATGTTGATATTGATATTGATGTTGACTACTACAACAAAACAAAGAAAATATAAAAACATTTTTTATGTCATTTTTGTCTCTCATTTTTTTTTTTTTGTTATTTAAGATCTGACCGACTAATAGTCATTATACATTAAAATTATATAGGAGATCCTTATAATGGCACACTTAAGTCATCATTTTCAATGAGAATAATATAATGAATATAAATAAATTGTAAGATGAACATAATAATATTTTTATATAATTATTATAGCTATATAAGACTATGTAAAATTATAAAATAAAGGATAAAGAAAAAATGTAAAGGAAATACCAAGGAAATTTTCACGTTTCCCTACTACACCTATATACCTAACATAATACAATAATATATTTTATCCTTAAAATAATAAGAAAAATAACAAAATGAGAACATGAAACCTAAAATTCATAAACTGTGTTTTTTTTGTTCTTTTTTCTTCGGTTTCCATTTTTATTTTTTTTTTACTATATTGAATATTATTTTGTTAGTCGTTTTGTAATCTATGAATAGAATAAAATGATTATATTTAAAAATTTGAACAGTGACCCTTAGATGACAAATAAGAAAAATAAATTTATAATTTTAGACTAATTAATTTTTAGACTAAGTAATTGTTTTGCTTAGGAACAAACAACATCTAAAAGATTTTTAAACAATAACGGGAATACTTTTATCACGCAAGGTCAAAAAACACGGATAACGAGGAAAACTGTAAGGAAATTGATTATCCTTTACTTTCTAGGTAAACGTTTTCTGAACTGATCTGCAGATGTATTAAGCCTCCTTTTGATTTTTAATTAAACACTATTTTAAATGAGCTACACAGGTATGAAGAAATTATATTATTTCTCTTGTTTCTAAATTTTTAATGACAGTAGTAAAATTTGAATGAAAAATTGTATTTAAGAAATTAATTTCACTGTAACTCAAACAACTTCCAATTCTTTTATGTTTTACAAAAGTAGTCGTCATATTGCATACTTGAAGTTTTCGATTGATTGTTCACATATGGAGCGTACTAAATTCTACAAACACAAAACTCTCACATTTTTATATTAAACGTGATACATTTGCAAAATACGGAAGGCAGGAACATTTAAATGTGAATTATCACCACTTAAAGTTAAAAGTTTGACACCCTTAAAAAGGTCTGAAAATGTTAAAAGGTCTGAAAATGGCGTATGAAGCTCATTAGAGAAATAATCTCTAGTGAAAAAATTTACGCCATTATAAATGACAAATCCTTCCAAATATTTAACAGTCACTGATTTCCCTGTTGAACAACATACAATTAGAACAAAAGGATAACACTCTTTAATATCTAATTCTAATATTAAAGTCAATTTAAGAAAATGTTTATATTGTACATCACGACGTTTACAATTACACACAAATAATAAAAATAAAAAGAAGAAAATAAAATATAAAAAAAATTAATACAAAAAAATAACAATAGAAACAAAAGAAAAATTAAAAAAAGGATAACAATAATAACGTAGAAAACAAAAATTGTAAAAAAAACAAGAATAACAAGAATAAGAAGCACAAACATATAGATGATAAATATAAATACTATTCAGAAAAGTTATTACAACATCAGTTATAAAAGATTTTCCAAATATCCTGTTCCATTCTATGATTATAACGAAAAGGACACACAAAACATAAACAATAGAAAAAAGAAAAACTGAAAAAACAGACATGGAAATAAAAATAGCTGAATAGGATCTTTTTCCTGTTTTTGCTTTTTTTTTTTTAGTTTTGTTTTATTGTTTTGTCTCTTTCCGGTTTCTGTTTTTTTTTTTCTTATTTTATCCAGAATAAAATGCCTTTTGTCACTGAAAATGACCGAACATTATTTTTATTAGATTTACTCTCTTACTACACTCACAATTTAATGTTACTAAATTAACAAAATACACATTCATACACACAATATAAATGCAAACTAGATTAGAGAAAAAATTCTCTTATTCACACATGCATACATACAGATTTTCTATATATGAAACACATATGTTTGTATCACTACGATAAGGAAAGGTTTATACAGCTAGAGTGAAAGAGGAAAAAAAAAATATAAAAGTTTATTTTTATACTCTGGATGCCTTTTCGGTAAATATTTTTGGTGATCATCCTTGCCAATAGTCAATAAAGTTGGGTATACTCATAAAAAAATATAAAATTCTTTTTAACTACGTTTATACAAAATATCCTTGTAAAAATTATGGATGTTTATAATGTATGCTTTGCCACTAAAATTGATGAAATTTAGATTTTTAAAGCCTTTTAACTCCTATTGTACCTAAGACCTAGTATAACTTAAGTGTTCTTGTTCTTACTAAAATAGTATTTTTCAAAATGAATACTCTTTTACTACTAGCTGCATGAAGTCTATTGAGATCAAAATTTTTTAGCAGTTTCAGGACAAAATTTGAAAATTACATTGCAATTTAAATATGTAGTTTATTCATCTGGGATTCTGCAGTGGAATTTAATGCTGGGACACAACATATTTCTACGGGCAGTACATTGGTACAAGATATAATAAGATACACTGGAACTGAGGTACAGCGATCGTTATATGACTTTAATTTTGTTTTGAAATAGTGTCTGGATATTAAGGATCTAAAATTCCCACATATTATACGAACTTTAAACGAACAAATTTTTTAATAAAATTAGATCATCATATTCCTATGATAATCTGAAATAAAAATTCAACATTTTTGCAAATTCTACCCAACAAAAATTGTAAAAAACTTAAAAAATACAACAAATTTTAGACAATTTTTTATTATTACTTTATGTTATATTATATTTTTTTGTTATATATATAATAATATACATTAATAATCTATGTTTTTTATACCCGTACGAACGTATGTTCGAAGGTTATACTTAATTTGCCTTACCGTTTGTAACACTAAGAAATAATGCTCTGAGATATAGACTCAAGTGTATGTTTTTGATCAGCATCGAATTCTGAGTTGATTTAGCTTTGTCTGTTCGTCCGTCGTTCCGTTCGTCCGTACGTCCGTCCACCAGTCTGTTTCAACGATAACTCAAAAACTAATTGAGATAAGTTCACCAAATTTTCACAAATGATCTATTGTCTTAAGTGCCAGAACAGTATTTAAATTGGACATGATCGGGGTACTGGTTCGGGTAGCTGCCATACAACTTCAAAATTTATTTGACTATATCTCAGAAACTTTAAAAGCTGTAATATTGATATGTCACACAAGCAAATATATTAGCAGAACCGATGTGTTTGATAAAATTTGTTTAAATTGCTTGGCTCTTTCTGGTATTTGTGTGTACTTCAGTAGCCCACCCAGTATTTTGAAAAACACATAGTACTGAAATTTTGCATAAATTTAATAACAACTTAAAGTTATAGTCTGTGCCATAGTCAGTTATGGCATATTTATTCGCACATAGGATAACAAATTCGTACGGGTATCACAGAGTTGACAAGGTAAACTCTATTTTTTTCTCGTTTTAACTTAATTTTATAACCCCATATTTGTGCACATAAGTATATAAATGTTAGAAAATTAATCCTTGTTCATCTATTAAAAGACTTTAATAAATACAATGACAAATTGCTAATTGTCCTGTTGCCCCATCTGAGGCTCATATCCTGATTTCCTTCTATAACTATATTATACATATTATTATATTATTATATTATTTTCACATACCTTCATAATAGGTGTAATATATTAGGAGTATATGAGAAAAAAAGAAAATAAACAAAACAAGGATATACGCACATTTACAAAAATACTATAATAACAATTTGTCTATGGAACTAAGAGTCTCTATCAATAACAAAACAAAACAGAGACAGAATCAAGAAAAAGAGGAAAGAAAAAGATCAAATAGGAAATGTACCTATAACAGTAACGTAATAATAATGTTATTTCAACTTGTAAAGGTCACTTTAGGATTAATTTTGTTAAATTGAATCGACGCAATTCATTTAAAAGGATCCGTTGAGAAAATAAAAGTCGTATTTTAACATAATGTGTACATGGTATAAAAATAAATAAGAAAAGAGAGAGAGGGAGACGCAATATTCATTTGTTGATTGACCAAACAGAGAAAAATAAAATATAATAACGGGAATAAAATTTACAATTTCATTGTTAAATTCAACAAAATTTATTGTTATTATAAAAATAGAATAAAATAGATTTATTCGGAATAATTTCATTGACCCAGAATATTGGTATAAGAAAATTAGGTAAACAAAAAATATTTAAATATAAACTTGAATCTTGATGAATTCTTATTGTTCTTTAATCAAATTATTCAAAATTATTCATACGTTCGACTTTTGTAATTTATTTTGAAAATAAAATAAATTTTTCATTATGAATATTGTTAATTTGACTTTAAAATTACCGAATTTTATGAACCACTCTAGGACTTGGTATCCGAAATTTTAATTCCAGTAAATTAGGTCGCATATTATTATCGTCATAGTTTCGAACCACTAGATCATCTATATCTTGTGCTCAATATAAAAACTTGTTGTTTATGCTGTTTTCACACTCACATCATTATTGCACTGATGACACTAATGACACATTCACAATCATCAAAAGTATGACTCCGAGTAGGCTCCTTCACCTATCCACTACTATCAAAAACCAAAGATAATCATTCAGAATCGTTCCATCCCTCCTAGTTTATGAAAGTTTAATCAAAGATTTCTCTAAAATTATTTTGATTACTTCCACAAATATCGCAGACAATCGAGATCAGTCCGTAGATAGTAATGGCCAATATTAAATTAAGAAAAATTTAATTATACATTGCTGAAAAATTTCTCAGTGAGGTTATGCCAAAATTTTTAAGGAGATATTTCATGAGAGAAGGAGGAGTTCAATGACCTAATATTATTATTTTTATTGTATAACGGCATTTTACACGTGTATACGAGTAACATTAATTTGTACTCTAATTTATTTTTCATATTTATTTTTTTCAAATTCACTACTATTATTGTTCATTGTGTTTATTCATACAATTAGTTGCAATATATTTTTTTTTGTAATAACTGTAAATTATATTCACTTTCACATTATAAAAGTGATAACATTAATCTTTCACTTTTTATTGAGAAATTTAATTAAGGGTCTCTTATCTTTTTTTGTACATATTTTTTGTTTTTGACAATAATCACCTATATAAATGCAAACATACTATTGTTTAAGCACTTTTACTTATAAAAACAGAAACCCATGAGTTCCTGGTTTGTTAACAGTACGAGTATATATTAGTTTTTTTACCTGCTTTTAATTACTTATTATTATTTGTATATTTATACCCACATTATTATATTATTATACTCCTTCTTTTTCTTTTCTCTTTTAACTATTATTATTTATTATGTTTTATAACAAAGTTATTGTAATTTTAACACTAATCATTGTTAAATATTACAACAAAACAAGTGAATAGGGCAGGAGAATTTCAAAGAGAGTGAGACAGTAAGAGAGGCGAAGGGAGAGAATAATAATAAAATAATATTTTCAAACAATAAATTATTAATTTTTTTCCACTTGAACAATAATAATAATAATAAAAAAAAAAAAAACAAAAATAATAAAGAGAGCAAAATCTATAGAAAATTGTATCAGGTGAGAAATTATTAGTGTTGAATGAAAAATTAAACAAAAGGAAACTTTCTTATACCATACCTACCTACCATATTTTCTCTGGGGATCTGTTGAACTATAAAGTTTTGTTATACATTTTTATTTATTTTTTTCTTTTATAATAACTTTTATAATGTTTGATCTTTTGTATCATAGTTCGGATGCTGTTGAGCTTCGATATTAAATAATAATATATAAATGATGTTATTGTTGATGATATTATTGATGATGTTATTGATGATGAAAAATATTAAATTGCATGCCAGCAGGTGAGCATAATTTCCCTCTTTTTTTTTGATATTTTTGTTTTTGTTTTATTAAATTTTATGTGGATTTAATATTGAACAATATTTTGTTATACACATATAGGTAAATAAAACATAAAAGAACATCATATTTTAATTGAACTCACAGGAACTACTTAAATTTAATACTAAACACTATATACCAATAAAAAATAAAGTAAAAAAAAACAAAAATTAGATTTTTAATTTAATTTCATGCAGTCTCTATTGAATGCGTGTTTGTTATACTCTGATATTAATAATTATATTAAATACAATGTAGAGTGGATTCAATAATTAAAATTGAAATTATTGAATAGATTATAGATGATTTGTATAAACCCATACATATATGTATAACCATTATAGAGTACGTATTTTATCGCAATTACATATTAATTATAAATCAAGCTGCGTTTAGTAATAATCAATAAATTGTTTATGAATGAGTTTGCTAACAATTGTAAAATATACAAGCGGTCACTTACAATAAACTGTAAAGTTCGAATTTTGGATTTTATTATTTCTTAAATCCAATATGTACCAAATAATTTTCCAATAATCCAAGATGTACCCATGGATTTTCCTTGCAAATTTTTTAATTTGTAAATGTAAATATTCTTTGTCTAAAAGTCATACAAAACACATACATATTCCCCAATAATTATCCACCTTTATACGAGTACCATAAATACACCAATGACGACAAAGATTTTATGGTGATTGCAATACAAATTCCGTCATTTCCTCCATCATTCAGTCAATTAAAGAATTTGTTATTGAAGTTGAGAATCAAAACCATCTACTAGATACTGGATTGGCATTCGCAGTATATTGTTGTTATCAGAGTAAAGGTACTACAATTTAATTTAGTGAACTCCGAAATTTTTTATTGAAATAAACGCTTCTTATTTTATTCTTAATCTTTTAAAAGTAAATAGAGAAATTGTGCCCTCATAAAAGTATAGAGAAATTTTGTGTATAAGTAAAATTAATTTTATTTTATTTTAGAGTTTTGAGTGCAATTTAACCTTTCATTTCACATCTAAGTAATTTTACCTTTATTTACCTTCATTTTAAAATATTTTCATTCAAATTGAACAAAGACACACCTTTGAAAACAAATTTTTAACACTTTCTTAATTTATAATTGAAAATTTAAAGTACCTAGATTTTATTTTTCTAAATACTTTCACTAATTTTCTTTTCACAGTTGTGCATTTTTATTTATTTAGGTATTCTTTAAAATTTTTTCAAATTACAAATAGAATAAATAAACATTAGGAATTGAGTGGGTGAACAAATTATTTTATACCTGTATAATGTGATTAAATACAAAATAGGTGAGTTTATAAAGATGCAAATAAGAAAAAAAGGTAAAAAATAATCAATTAATTTTTAATGAAACTGATCAAATAAGCTTTCTCTATGCTACGATAGAAAATTCAAAATTGTTTGGTTGATTGACGCAGATAGTGCAGCAGATCCACCGCATCCCCCTTAGCATAAATGTTCCGTTTTGATACCACTACCCCGCAATCACCAGGCCCTCAGTAGGCGTACGATTACAGGTGGGCTATCTAAGCCAACGGGTTCCCTTAAGGAATCTTGCTCGATATTTCGTCCAGTCCTGCCATACTTGTTGTGCCCTTCGTGACTAGTCTGGTCATTTTTATTAAAATTTTTAAGGTAAATAATTCATTTTGATTGAATATCATACCTGGATGCTAAAAATATTACTGGTAGTATGCGAAATTTATCGAGTATAACATAAACATTACTGGAATTGTCTTTAACTTTAAAAACGTTTTACTAAGCCATTGCTAAATAAAGTTCCATACAGGAGATCTCAACAATACCTTTACAAGAACTATTCGCTTATTCTTCATGACTCATTTTTTACTTGTTTATTTCCAATTATTTCGCATGTAAAATTCAAAAAAGCAAATATTCTACTCACAAGAATACCTCAATTTTTAGGAAAGTTCATTGATAGATCAATTTCATGAGTTTATGCAAGTTCGATTTTGGATGTTTTCCTTAATTGCCACTTCTATCAACATTTTCCTCACAAAATTATACGAATTCGTCTGTCAAATTGAAATCACAACTGCAAAATTCTTATGAACTACAATGACTTAATTAGTTTTGAAAAACCTTTTTCCTTTCTCGTTGAGTGCATTAACACTTTATTTTCTTTTATTTTATTTCTTATACAATATTTACACATTATTATTTCGAAAATTTCGACATGCAGCATTTTCATTAAAACAATTCACATATCTCAAAACTCATTACAAAATCTTACTTTTTTTCGCATTTTTATTTTATTTTATAATTTTTGGATTAATTATTTAAAAATCAAAAAAAAAAAATATGCATTATGTTATAAAAAAACTGTGGAGGATCATTTCACAATATTATCATACATTATTTAATACCCTCACATTAAAAAAAAAATTTACGTTGATAATGAGAAAAAATTGCAATCCCTCTTAGGCATTGCATTGCAATTCAACTTTATTTTATTTTTACACGCTCTTTAGTAAAAATGAGTGATGAAAGAAAATTATTAATCGAAAATATTGTGTTTTAATCATAAAGAAAGCCTTATAATAATAATATGATGACGATAATAATGGAAAAAACCTTTAATACATATCTACATAATATGTATGTACATTTGTATATAAAATAAATAATTAAGAGTAAAAATAATCGCTTTTGTATTAAAAAACAAAATTATTTAATTTTAAATGATTGTATTGAAATATTTTCGCGTCTGTTTAATATTAAAATTTTTATTGAAATATAATAATATGAACTTAAACTTGACTTCTTTTGACAGCGTTTTAATATAGACTGGTTCGATTTATCTCCGAGTTTTCTTTCTCCAAAAATATTTGTTGAAATAATGGAATCAAATATCATTTTAACTAATTCAAAAATTTCGATTATTGCAAGATTTTATTTATTTTATTTCATTAAACCGTATACCGGATTTGATACCGGGAAACGTGCCGTATACCGTACACCGTGCAATAATTGAAAGGGTCTATATTGATATTTTCTTAATAGGAAGTCATTTTGTCAGGCAAACTTGTGTTGATCCTAATAATAAATTGGTAAAAATTGAATAATAATAATATAGTCGCGCATCAAATGACGTTAATACACTTTGTTTGATTTCGTAATAATCAAACAAAAAAGAAGTTGTATTAGCACATCAACAATGACCATAACAAAATATTGAAAATAACTAATATATTAGTATTCAAAAATTATAGCTCCTGTAAAATAAAAATGTAATTAGAAACAATAGATGAACTTTAAAAAAGAGTCATTGCAAATGTGGTTTACCGTAAATAATTAATTTATTCGGCAGGGAATTTGATGATGCCCAGAATTCCTTCTGACAAACAAAATATAATATTGTATCAAAATCACATAGTTTAAAATTTTGAAATCTTACTAATTACTCAAATCTTACTTATTTCTCAAATTTTAATCAAAATTTTCTTTGAATCATACAAAATGTTTTTACAATGTTCGATCGTGTTGAAGAAAATAAATATAAAATGAAATAACCAAAATTAAAAACACAAAAACAGCTGTCTAAAAATAAGTTTCAATATTTTAATAATATTTTCCATCAAACAAAATCTAATGTCAGATAACATCTAAGAAGGGGTTATTCAATACAATGGATAATTTTGTAATTGACACATCAAACTTGACCTAAAAGTTCGTCATACATATAAAATTAATTTAATGAAAAAAGTCTAAATGTATTGTAGCCAGAAAATCAATTTTCGATTATGTTCGATTTTAAAACAATTTTTATAATAACGAAAATTTTAAATTATGAAATTCGAAATTATGTTGTGATCTCAACTTGTATTGACCGTAAAAATAGAAATTATTAGGTAAAAACAAGAAATACTTCAAATCAAATCAAATTGGCAATATGGCATTATATTGGTAAACCATAACCTATAAAAATATTTTTCTAAGTAAGCACTTGTTTATTAAATGGCCTAAAGATAAATTATGAATACTTATACAACATTGTATGCGTTCAATGTACCAATCATACAAGTTCGTATATACATACAATGTTTTTTTTTCTATATTTAAACGTTTTCATTTTTCATTTTACCATTGATGATGATAATGGAAATTAATGTCAAAAAACTTTAATTTATTATAAATAATATAAGAGTTTTACAATATAAACTTTTATACAGCATCCAAATTTTTGGAATGAAAGATGAAATTTTTTATTGTTTTTTGAATATGAACATCAACATTGGTGAAATTTTTATATGTATGTACAGAGAATTACCATTGAATTAACAATTCACCATTAACTTATCAATTAATTTCAATTGAATTATTTTTGAAGATGTGAAAAAAAAAAAATAAAAAGAAATTATGAAAAAAAAAATTTTTTTTATTTCACTTTATTTACCCAACACTCTTTAAACAATCGTAGTTCATTAACCTAAAGTACACATACAATATAAATCATTATCAATTATTTTTATCATCATCATAATCATAATCAATTCAATATAGTTATCAAACATACATCATCAATATTTTTATTTTGGTATTTCATTCATTTATTCTCATTCAATTTTTTTTAACTATTTTCGATCAGTTTTGTTTCTTCTACAATCGTTCAGTTTCCTATATGAATACACATATGCTCATACACAAGCCATATACGTGTGTGTATTCCAGTGATAGTCTATGTGTTTTGTTGTTGATGATGATATGTTTTGTTTGTTATTAAACTTGATGGCTTCCAATTACAATGTTTCATCTTATAATTTTGTATTACAGCAGGTGTTTATGTGGTATAAAAATCTCATTATTGAAAGATTTAATTAATTTGGAAATATTTTTATTATTTGTTATTCTATTTGTGTATAGCTATGCGTATATAAATTTATTTTTTCATTGCAGAATATTGTAAACATTCGTGGTTATTGTAAAACTGAAGACCACAAAATAATATTGTGTATTAAATTTTTTTTTTAAATTATTGTTAGTTAACCGTACCACATTATTTTCCCTATACTTATGACTGTGAAAAATATTACAAATTATAAAAAAAATATGATAAAACAAAATTGGTGATCTGTCTGTTTATTTAGTAATGAATTTAATCAAATTCTAAAGTTTTTATGCATTAGAGCTATAGATATTCGTAATTTGTCAATTTGAACTCCATTAACTTCCCTGGTAGATAATTTCGATTTGTTCAACAACACACATTTTGTTGTTTTTAACAAAAATACCAAAAATAATCCAACAAAAACCAAATTTATTAAATTGTTCCCAGTTTAGTCAGTTCGGATTTAGTTGCAGCAATCTAAATGTGCCAAGCACTTTTCCAAAAGAATGTACCAAACAATTTGTTTTTTAATCAGAATTCTTTTGCTCATTGAAATGTGAGCTCGTCCCTTAATTCTTCAAGTTAAATTACATTTGCAATTCACTCACTAAAATAGAATTGCATAAACTAAGGCGTTTGCTCTAATATTCACATATTATATTATAGAATATAGTTTTTCATAAAACTCGCTAGCAATGAGATTTTTGCTATGCTTGCTTTTCTCTTTTTTTGAATAGTGCTTTTATTAACACGTTGCTATTTAGGTTTGAATAATTTGTTTAAATTTTTTAATTTCATATACGCCGGTGAAATATTGTTAATATTATAATTTATGAATTATCAATTTGATTAAGTTTTCGTTTTTTTTTCTTATCATCTTTCTGAAGAATAAATCATTAAGGTAATTATTAATATGTTATGTAAGCAGGCAATATTACTCAAATTTTTATTACTTGTAGGAGCAGGAACCATAATGCTCGGATGTTATGTGACGTAACTAGTTTGAATAGGTATCTAAGGGAAAAACTACAAACCGCAAAATTTAAATTCGTAGAAAGTTCGGCACTTCACTTAAACAAAAATGGTTTAGAAAAATGATTATGTATATGAGTTGTTTGATTTGAAAATCGAACAAATTATCCAAATCAAACACGTTCGAAAGTAGGTTTGAATTATAGTTGTCGTGAAAATTGCTTTTGGAATACGGTTTTAATTAATTTTTAAAGTGTGATACTATAATGAAGATTTACTTTTGTAGTTTTTTGTTTGTTTGCCACAAGTTGACCGCAAGTACAAGTGAAATATAATATTCCTTTCAAGAACTTCATTCTAGTATATAGACACTTCAATACAAGTGTCTATAAAGTAGAATTCTTTTCACGACATACAAGTAATTTTCGATATAAAATTGTTGGTGAAGAAAATTATTTTTGAATTTTCAATACAATAGAACAAACTTTTGGCAATAACTAATTACGAGGCAAAAAAACAAAACTTAACGGTACTAAATATAAATTTATTTTCATTTTTCTCTTCATGTTCAATATAATAATGGCGATCTATACAAATCAAATAGCAAACAATATAATGAAAATGTTGTAAACGTTTAATAATGCGGAAAAAAAAATTTATGACTTCTTCAATTTTCAACTCACTATGAAATTTTTTTTTTTTTTGTTCTAAAAATGCCTAAGGGATTATAACGAATCTTCAATCAATCTTAAGTATGTTATGGAAGGAGACTTGAGTGAAGATCGTGACCATTATGAATTTACTGTGCGGTTTTTTTTTTAAAGTTTCTGTTTTTTTTTTGTTTCGCTAAGTATTGAAATTTTGCGTAAAATTTTAATTTTTTTTTTTGTAAGTGACCCACCGTAATTTTATAAAATCATAATTTTTCTGATGTTATGTCAAATTTGTTCTTTGGTTCATAATGTTCATTGATTGTCAATATAGAAGGAACACAAAGTATACGCTGACAGTGATCTAAATATTTGAATGTGCAGTTCTTAGCCGAAAGAGTATATTTCCGGAATGAGAATTGAACATCAAAAAATCAAACAGTTTCTCAGGCAGGTCGTATTTTGTTCAATAAAATTGAATTTGAATCAGATGTGTGAGTGTAATCTCTTTAAAATAATGAATTGTTGCAGGCCTTGTTTCGTCTATTGTGAAAATTGTGTCATATTTCGCTCACTGAGTATTCGTTCGCTAATCGTCTTAATGAGCACTTGTCTTCGTGATCATTCGGCTTCTAGCATTCTGCACAACGGCGAAATCTCTGTTTATATAATGAATTTTAATTTTTTTTTTCCTTTTGATTAAATTGTTCAATTAATTATAAAAAAATTTTTCTTTTATGCTTATTATGATCTTTTCTAGAAATTTTAAGTTCTATTTTCGTGGAACGTTATGTTAGACACAGTTGATTAACTGTTTATCTTGTTTATATTCGATTGTGTATGACAGACAAAATTTTTGTTCTTGTTTGATGTTCTTTTCTTGTCTTTCTTGATTTGCGATTTTTTTGGGATGATTTTCCCTTATTTTTATTTGCCATGCCATTTCTAATGAGTACAACTCTTGTAAAAATCTTGTTTTGTTTTTTTTTTTCTGTGTATGCTACCAAAATTAGAAAATTATTAAACACTTAAATAATTTTTCGAACGTAACCCATTATTAGTTCAATAGTGTTTTTTTTTTTATAGGTAATATTTTATAGGTAAAAATTTCTATACGAGTATAACATTAAAATGTAAGTATAATTTAGAAAGCTATAAGGAACGAATTGAAAATTGAGAAAAATGATTCTTAAGAAAGTATTGACCCGTATATGACCAAAGAATAGAAAATTTTGTACATTTGATTTCTAAAAATTTTGATCTTAATCTTAATGAAATATAAAAAAACAAAAGAACAAATATAGAATGAGAATTTTTCTAAAATAAAAGGGAAGTAATTGTAAAGGTTTAACATCAGTTCTAGTTCAACTTTTAAGGTGTTTAAATTGTTCTTGTGCCATTTTATTTAATTTATTTATTATTTAATTTTTATATAAGGAATTTTTTGTGGAAAAAACAGGATTAAAGTTAAAGTACAAAAATTAAATAATAATTAATTTTTTTTGAGTGAAAAAATTTAAAAAACAAAAGGAGTCACAATGAAGTTTATCAATTTTGGATTAATGGTTATCCTTATGAGTGGAATTATTTTAGGTATATATGAAAAAGATGGTTTTAGATTTTTGAGTGTTAAAATCTGTTATAGTTTGTTGTGTTAAACGATTTGATTGAAATTTAAAGTCTATATTATTTTGCCAAATAAATTTATGAGTACGAACAACCAAACAAAGCAATTATTTGTAATTTTTGAAATAGAATTTTCAAAAAAGGATTAATTTATTAAATTATTGAAGATTATAATTATGGAAGGTTACTGAATGTTAAGATTTAGAAATCAGAATTTAAATACGGCTTGGAAACCAACAAAATCCTTAAATAATTTTAATATTTACTATTAAAATTAAATTTAATAATACCAAGATTTATAATTTTATTAAAACCAAAATTTTTTTTAATAAAATTAATTTTTGATTTCCGGAGGTTTATTTGAAATATCCGAATAGTTAATTGCTTTATTTTGGAATAGCAAGCAGTTTATTAGAAATAAAAAATTGCTTTATGAACGAAAATATATCGTGATTTTATGGAGGACAAGGGTTGTTATTTATTTTAAAAATCTTGTAGTATAAGTTAAGGATCCAAAAAGATTTTATCATAAAAAAATATACAATAAAAGTTCTTTAATTAAAAAATTATTGGATTTATTCGTTATAACATTTAAACTAGCTTCATCGAAAACATTTCATTGAAAGGAATATGTAAAAATTAACTTCAGTGTTTCAGTTCTTGATTCATTATAAATTCGTTATTTTACATATTTCAAACGTTAATGTGAAAATGTAATTTGCTACCAAATTCGTCATTGTTTGATTAATTTTTTATGACAAAAAGAGAACAAATTGATTTTTTCCTGTAGTTCTGCAAATAAATAAGGTTGAAAACAAAAGACGAGTCCAGAGACACCAAAATTATATTAGTTTACATTTTGAAGTGAATACCCTATCATCTTCTCTGTAGAAATATTATTATTTTGGGCTTTATTGCTTCACCAGTTTGGATTATTCTCATAATTGTTATATTTACTTATGAAAGGCAGGGAAATTCTGGTGATTTTTTCATATCGTTGTGAATAATTATTGGGGTCCAGTTGGAGACAAAATATTTATTTAAATGTTATCTCTTTCGATTTGATCATTTATTGGTGACCATATGATCGGACCACATTGGAATTAAGAAATTATTTTTAATAAAATATTAAAATTAATAATTTTTTAAAATATTTTTTTAATTTCCTTTTTAAATATATTTTTTATTAAAAGAAGATTTTCCTAAACAAAATATTAATTAATTAAAATTCAAACTGCGAATTTGGAATAAATATTTTATTGCCTTTATTACAATTCCTAGGAAGACGAAGATTTACGAAAATTAAAATTTATTTCTTTAATTCTAACCGAGTTATTCTTAAATTTTCATATTCCATTGGATGTCTTTATTCCTCATCCCGAGAATAAGAATATTAAGAAATTTCAAATTTTAATAAGTTTTTACCAAAAAATATTGGTAGGTAATTTTCTCTTAAAAAAAAAAAATTAAATTAATTATTCCATGTTGTGCTACTTTAAATAATCAAATATTGAAGAAGTTCAAAAAAAAGTGTGCGTTCAAGAAATTCCATTGAAATATCATATTGTTTCTCTATATAATTTCTAATATCCTCTATTATTTAGAATACAAAATTATATTAAATACACACTCTATAGAAACTTATTGAAATTAATTTATAATAATGCTTTGTTGTAATAGGGTTTTTTTCTCTATTTTTTTCCTAACTATAATTCTATCTATCTATATACATAAATTGTAAGTAAGAGTAATTAAAAACAAATATCGGAAAATAATAATAATACGCTTTTTCTATTGAAATTGAAATTCTAATATGTATAGTAATTTTTGAAATACAATATGTAGGAATAATAATATGAACGTAGGAATAATAAATGTGAACGTTTAAATAAATATCCTTTTGTATAATAATTAAATACAATGGAATGAAAATAATATTTTCCTTAAAGAAAATTGAAATATTTTTGTTTATACAATATTGAAAATTTCACTTATTTTATGTACAGAGTTTTCCCAAATAATGATTATTACAATAAAAGATATAAGGATAAAATGTCTTATACCTATAACTGTAGTAGAATTAAATTTAAAAGGAATTTCCAGTTTTATTCCAGTTTTTCTTATTTTAATTAAATTAAGTGAATGAGGCGTTTAATAATCATATAATGTCTATGTACTATTATTAATATTTTTAAAATACGGTGCATTTTCGGTGTAGAAAGACAGAACAGACTTTTTCTCCAAGTTTTTCAGAGATTAAAATTGATGATGAATAAAATCAAATTCTATAAACCTTGGATCTATTACAATTAAGTTTTCGTTGATAATTAACCATTTAGAGGGCACAATAGTTCTTGTAATTAAAAATGTTTTAAGTACAACGATAGTGAGGCAGACATTTAAAATAGTTTTGTCAAGGTCTTTGTAGTTTTGTTTTTATCACGAAAGAGATAATATGCATTCACTTTATAAATAATTCAATACAACACTTTATAAATAATTAAAAATAAAAATAATTAATTTTATTGTAACAAAAATTATTTGTAATTTTTTACACAAATACTTGCATATCAGTCCCATTTATTTTAAAAACATTAAATTTCTGTTTGCATTCGGTTTGTATTTTCATCCCTCATTTTAAATTTCACAAACATATCTAAAATAGTAAACTAACTTTTATATTATTACTTTTAGAAATTTCCGCTAGACCAGCATCACAAGCAATTCAAGCCCGTCAACGTAGACGTAATCGTAATAATATTGGACAACGTAGAATTATTTTAGCAAGACAAGCAGCACCAATTGTTGGACAACCACAACAAGCTGAAATTTATGAAGAAGAATTACCGACAGCTGTTACTGAAACTGATTTTGAACCAAATCAAAGATTGGCAATTGATGGTGAAAGTCAAAGATTAATTGGTACTGGATTTGGTGGTTTTAATAAAGCAACATTATTTAGTTTATTAGCATCAACTTCAACAACAACAACAACAACTGTTGCACCAACAACAACTGCTGTTGGTACAATTACCGGTACAGTTACATTAACACCAATTGCTGATGAATTAAATTCACCTATTGCACCAACACAAGCTGGTGTACAAAGACAACAGCAACAAGTACTTCTAAGGCCTTTATGTAAGTACAAATAGAAATTTTTTGCTTCGCAATTTGTTAGGTTTAAGTTTTTTTTTGGTCCTGTTTTACTCCCCTTGAAAGCATAGGGCTTACATAAAGCTTCTATAACGAACTCTGTTAGGGGCCATTCCTTTTACTTCTGCCCATGTCATGTTAGCCGTGGCGATTTCTCTCTTTATTATTCTTTGCCACGTATTCTTTGGCCTTCCAATACTTCTTCTACCCTGCGGATTCCACTTCAATTCCATATGGTCCATAATCTGCCGAATGTCGCCTTAGCAAGCTTTAGTCTATTTTCAACATCTTCTTTGACCCCTCCGGTTGTCGATATTATACTGCCGAGGTAGTTGAATTGTTCAACATCTTGTATAGCGGCTCTATTTATGACGAAGGGGATAGTGTTTGCTGCGTTGATTCGGAGTGATTTGGTTTTTCTTGTATTTATTTTCAGACCGACCGCTGCTGCCGTTATATGCAGCTCATTCAATTTTGCTTGCATATCTGAATGTGTATGGAATAGCAGAGCGATGTCATGTGCGTATTCCAAAACCTTCAGGCGGCTCGTTAAAGTCCATTGTATGCCCCTTGGAGTGTTTGTTGACTTCCGCATTATTTCGTGTAGGGCTATGTTGAATAGCAGCAGGGAGAGTGGATACCCCTGTCTTACACCTACTTCGATGCGTAGTGGCTCACCAAATTTACCAATATGGAGGGCTGTAACTTCGGCATCTTTGAATAGGGCTTGTATGAGGTTCGTTATTTTTTGTAGTATTTCTCTACTAGTTAATACTCTCCATATGGCCTCTCGCCTTACTGTGTCGAATGCTCTCTCAAAGTCGACGAATGTTATGTATAGTGGGGATTTCCATTCAATCGATCCACAATTAATCTCAGGGTGTTTTAGTGGTCTATGCATCCTCTTTGTTTTCTGAACCCAGCTTGTTCTTCCCGAATAGTTTCTTCAATTTTCGTGTCAATTCTGGATAGAATTATAAGTGCCAACACCTTGTTGGTCGTCCTTTTTCGGGATTTTGATAATTATCCCTTACTTCCGGGATTCCGGGATTCTTTCACTCTCCCACATATTTTGCAGTATGGGCTGGAGAATCTTGGCAATACTACTTATATCGACTAGT
This sequence comes from Condylostylus longicornis, assembly GCF_029603195.1. Lineage (NCBI taxonomy): Eukaryota > Metazoa > Arthropoda > Insecta > Diptera > Dolichopodidae > Condylostylus > Condylostylus longicornis. The sequence goes on from NW_026577982.1 coordinate 9,344,315, forward strand.
AGTGATTCTGCGGGGATACCATCGGGGCCTTCTGCTTTCTTGTTCTTGCGCTTGCTTTAGGGTTAAATTAGAAGAGCATACTGTGGTAAAAAATTGCTTTTCTAAAATTTTTTATGTTAGTAATTTTCAGATTAACAAGTTTACCTCGATTTTATATTGAATAAGTAAGATTTTAATTTCTAACCTTTAAAATTTAGAAAGTTATTCTCTATAACAAAAATAACAAAAGCATTGAAATAACTCGTAAAATCAATCATCGACCCATTAGATTAGCATTTGATTATTATTAAATTTAAACTATCGTAAATAACAATGTTTACTGAATACGATAACAGATTTAAATATTTAGTTCAATAATATTATTATGTAAAATTTATGATATTTAATTCAATTTTTATATAGTGATTAATAATTTAAATTTGATATTTTAATATTAAGAAAAACAAGGCATTTGCAACATGTGGCCCGCAAGCAAGCAAATTTATTTCTTTTCAACAGCTATTGTAATTATTTTGAAACTTCTAATTGCAATTTATTTTATTGTCCTCCTGAAAATTGAGGAAGTATAACGTTAGTATTGTGCAGCAGTATTCAGGTTGTAACATATGAAAGAAATATTGTTACAATAAATTAGAAATTACTTTGTACAATGATGATAAGTTTGAATAACGCAATTTCACTGCTTGCAATAAACATTAACAGAAAACATTTAACACTATATGGGCCACAGTAATCCAATATTTTACGTCTCACTTCGCCTGTTTTCTGCCCTGTTTTTATGAAACACCTTCTATTTATTTATAAGCTATGCAATCTACACAAAACCATCTTCTCAAACTGTGAAAATTTAACACCTCTGCTGTAAATTTTTCAATTAAACTTACAATAATATAGGTGATACTCTAAAAGTTCTTAAATTTCAATGCAGTCTAAAAACATAACATTAATGTAGAAAAAACAAAAAATGGTTCTCTTTTTGTTTCTTTACAAAAATAAATTGAAATTTCAACAAAAAACAAAAATCTTATTAAAAAACATTTTTTCGTAGAAAAAAAAATTTAGTGTGTAGGTTGATAAAACTTTGATTATAAATTTTTTTTTTAAATGAATAATGGCCTTATACTCGAACTAAAGCAGTAATTTAAAAATGTGAACTGTTTTTTTTTTATACACAGTTGTTAGAATCAGTTCAACCTTGCCGATTTGATTAAAAAATATTCTTAGGTACAAAAACTTTGAATTTTTTTTTGTAAACATATTTTTATTGGTTGTTATAAATTGCAATATTTGCAAAATTACTAAAATTACTGCATTTTTCAATTACAATATTACTGTTTCACTTTTAATAATGTGTGTATATTGTAAGTGTATTCAAAAATAGCACTCTAAGATTTTACTCTTTCTTTAAATACATGAGAAAAAACAAGAAAACCGCAACAGTAACAACAAACCACTGATATAAATCTACACATGTTATTAAAAATGTTCATATAGTAGTAAGCAAAGATCATTATTAATTTAACACAACATTAATTATTGCATACAATGATAACAAAAAACAAAAATAATAAAATGAGTGATTATATTCAGTGGCATGCCAGTGTTTCAGAACACCTAAAAGATTTTTGGTGATTTCAAATGTTGTGTGCTCAATAAAAAAATTACTTAATAAAATGAGGTATTTTGTGAGAAGATTATTGCCCTAATATTACTAGTATTGCCATGCTCAACAAATTTTGGATCGGTTACAATTCATTTACTAATATATTAACTGAAAAACCATGTTGTTCGTCAAAGTTTTTACAAAGCCTTTTGAAATCTAAGAAAAAAATATGAATTAAGCTTAAATTTGAAAATTATTTAGCATAAAGTGTTACCAAATAGAAGAAAATTTAAGCTAAATTTTCAACCCATAGAGGTGATTCTTGCAATACGTCAGTTTCATTTAATCAAGAGCTTTTTTTATAAGTAATGGGCCTTTTCAACGCATTAAACTCCATTGAAATCTTAATATATAAACGTTAACCCTACACTGTCGTCACCTTAACCAATATAATATTTTATTGTCTCCAACAATTTTTTTTCTCTATTACATAATATCATGTTTATTCAGATACACATGCATACTCACGTATTTAAATAATAATGTATGTACGTCTACATAGACCGTTCTGCCTTATTTTATTATTACAATTGAAGTGATTTTTATTTGATTTCCAGTTTTTTTGTATACATATTTACATTTTATGAACATGCTGTTCTTGTTTTCCACTATTTTTTTTCATACCATAAGTACAATTATTTTATTTTATAACGTTATTCTATTTTATTCGTATAGATAATTTAATTTTTTTTTTTGCTTATTATTTTTCTAAAATATTTTCAGCCGCCAGCGCATTTGGACCAGTTGTAATTAGACGTCGCCATGGAGCAGCAGCTCAAGCTTTACATCGTAGGCGTGCTCCACTTGTTGCCGGTGGTGCTGGTGGTGCACAAGTTATTCGTATACCAATTCCAATTAGATTGAGTTCAGGTTAAATTGAATATTTTCATAAAGAATATAATTTTTATGAGTATATAAAATGAAAACGAATCACCATTTAAAGCTATGGGTTTTTAAACAAAAAGAAAAAAACAAAGTAAAAAACATAAAAAAAAACAAACGAATGAATGCAGATTTGAGTTTCTTTTTTTCTTATTTTTATAGTGAAAAATTATAATAGATGAAAAAAAGACATAAAAATTTGTAAATTGGCAAAAAAATGTTAAAAATAAAATAAAGAAAAAAAAAAATTAAAATTTTTTTTTTAATTTTAAGCAAAAAAAATTCAAACCAAATATTCGAATGGGCAAATTTCAAATAACCCTGTTTCGGTTTTAACAAGAAATACAATTTAGTTTCTAATGTAAGGCTTCAGCAGTTTTTATAAACTGGATATTGAACAAGTCGTTGCTATACAGAAAAAAGTCTTCTCGTGTTAAATATTTTTCCTTTCTAATAGCCGAAAGCCGAAACTCGAAGTTGGCTGTTTACAATACAAAAACTGTGTAATATTTCGATACTGGCTTTTAGAGAAAATTTGACATTTTCATTTGATTCTTCCCAATTGTTGTTTTAGATGATATTATCCAATACGTAATAAAGTTTTTATAAGTCCATAAGAGAAATTAAACCTACTGGTTTCAAAGCAACTAATTATAAAGACTTGCAGGGCTTCTTAAATAAAATTAAAAAACACTTCTGTTGATAAATTTGGAAAAGTATAATGTGAGTAAGTTCTGAGTGGGGAATATTTAAACATTTAATTGTCACGTTATGCATATTACATATTATGCCATATTACAATTTGCAGGATTTTTGGATCTAGAGTGTATTGAACGATTATTTTATTGCAGTTTCCGAATGCATTCGAATAACGGCATTATTTTTCGGGTACTTAACATTGAAGCGTAATAGAGTCAAGATTTATAATATATACATACTTATTTATGAATCCAGGGGATTGATAGTCCTAGATAGTCCTAGAACAACAAGGAAATATTTTAATACATTATTCGTAATTAAAACTGCTCAGAATTTTCTCTCTTATTAGTGACTACGAAGAATACTTACGATTCGGCTCAATTCAATTTTAATTCCAATTCGAAGAGGAAAATTCAACTCGTATTTTTCTTTGGGCACCCATTAAATTCTTTTAATATTTAAAACAAAATTAAATAGAATGATTTTTTATTGTACCTATACAGGCATTGTCTGCATTCATAAAATCTCTTAAAGAATCTGTATTTTATATGTTTAAGGAAAAATATGTAATAGCCATTGTTCTACATACAAATATGAAAGATCTTGTCAATAGATTTTAACGCGATGGCGAATTATTTGCATAAAAAAGCTTCTGATAAACTATTGGCGCCTATATTAATATTTTGAGACTAGTAAATTGAAAAAAGCAAGAAAAATAAAAATAGAATAGTAAAGTAGATTAAAAAACACACAAACAAACATTTTGTATTTTTGCTTTTAATAGTTGAATTGGCGGCAAAAAATAATTTATTTTAAACTTGATGTTAACTTTAATTTATTCGAAAAATATTTTATTTTGTTAATAAATTATTTTGCAATTAATTGAAAAGATACTAAATTAGATTATTTGTGTATAAATGGAAAATTCTCTATATGCTATAATAATGTTATTTTTTAAGGTGGTAAATATGTATTGGAATATTGAAGGGGGAGATGAGGAAAGAGAAAACTGAAATAGATTAAATTCCAAATTAATTTATGAATTTTATGAAAGATTTGTTGTAAAAATTCGCAAATTATGACGTTTCATAATTTAAAGACTATTTTAGTGTGTTAGAAATTCTAATATTTAATTTGTATTTTTATTTATTGAATTTCAATATTGTAGATGAATAGTTTAGTTTGCGGCAGATGTATATGTACTTGTGGATTTAGTGGATGCAATATGTAATTTATTTTCATTATTAAGAATTTGAAGAGTTTGTCCAAATTTTAACCTCATAAATGTGATAATTAGAATGGATATCGGCAGTAAAACCGTTAACTCAGGGCTGGAGCCCCTTAAAATCGATCTTTTCATAAAATCTTAAGTATTAACGTTATTATAGAAGAGTGTATTCGCAATTTTCAGTATTAAAATGCTCAGTAGTCAGTATGAAAATAATTCAACAAGTCGGATGAAAATAATTCAGAAAGTGAACGTGATTCCGCCCAGTTATTTAAATTTGTCTTTGTTTCAGTAAATGCTCTCTCATTCTTTTGTTGTTTTCAAAAAAAATTTCAATATCCACTTGCCACAAGTTCGATAGTGTCGACTAAAACCAGTTTCTCAATTACATATTTTCTATTTATATCTTGATTTATTGGTTTATATTTATTTGTAAATATTTTATTATTGGATATCGAATTCGTTTCCTACGTTAATGCATTCCAGATCATAATCAATTGAAATAAATAACATTTCTTTTACAGGCCCGTAGCCGAAGTTTGTTAATTTTTTTTTTTTTTTCTGTTATATTAACAATTATTGCTTGAAATTACTGCTCGTATACCTTTTTAAGAGCTCCGAATTGCATAGAACAAAATAATTTTTTAAATAAAGATATTTGAAACTAAAAAGTCATAAGACAAAACAAGAAAAATTTAAAAAAAAGTATGTGAAAAATTCGATTTTTTCAATATTAAAGGCATGAGACAACATTTTTTAATGTCAAAATTAATTTTTATTTACAAACGCATTTAATTAACAGGTTATATGCTGCTTTGATCTCGTAGGATGACGTTTCCAAATATAATTATTAAAAATAGAAGAAAAAAAAAACCTTTGCAAAAATATGCAAAAATTTTAAAAATTAAATTACAAAACATATCTAATAAAGTAGAACAGGTGTTAAGGCTGATTCGTACATAGATATGTGAGGCATGTGATGAAGTTTTTTTTCTCTATGAAATTTTTTTTTCATAAAAAATTCAAATGATTTTTTGCAAGGTCGTTTTAAAAAAATTTCGATAGTAATTGAAAGTACAACTACGTGTTAATTATGGGGTTTTTTAATGAAAGTTTATTTTCATATGCTTAGTACGCACATAATATTTCCATAGCATATGTCTATATTGGTATGTATATGAGAAAGTAATCTCATGACAAATAAAATGTAACAACTTGTCGACCAAACATAATCTTACTAACAGTTATTTAAACTTTGTTCATTTCAAGAACAATGCTGAATTATTATGACAAGGAAGGCGTTAGGCCTTCCTTTCATTTCGGAGTTCTGACACTTATGTTGATTTTTATATTAACTGATTTTAGAAATGTTGGAAAACAAAAATGTTGTCAATTGTCTATGGTCTCTTAACTCGAACTGTAAAAAAATTATCAAATTTCATTTAGAGCCAAACTTAAAATTCTTTACCCACCGCCCTTGTCTTCGTCAATTCTATATTTTAGTCTAAATATTAGCCGTTTTTTTGCTATAAAGGAACTATTGTATTACATAAAATTAATGCATAGTGAATAACTTTTTCACTTTGCGCCCGCCCTTATGAATGTAGCGAAATATTGCTTTTGATAATATTTTTGGATGTTGGTGAATGATTATGCATATTTCTTTTAGTTCCCCTTCGTGCGGAAAGGCGGAAAATCGTTTTTTTTCGTTCAAAAAATTAAAATTCCCTAAAAATTAAAACTAAAAAAAGTCGTAATGCGATCTTGTCTTTCAAATATGCAAAAAATTCTTAGTGAAATTTTAAAAATGATCATTTGCCCGCAGCAAAACTAAATTGTGTACTAGAGTAACAATTACTACAATGTCTTTTGGTCTTGTATAGTTGTATGTATTAAGCAATGTTATGCATGTTAGTAAATTCAAGATCGATTGCCCGATTTATAAAAATCATATTTCTAAAATTCGGGTTGATTTTACATAAGAAAAATTATTCAATTTGTTTTCTACAAAGAAATTTTTTAATGTGACCATACTTTACTCACAATAACTTTAATTTCAAATTAATTCAATATTATTCTCCTTATATGTACATATATCGTATTTGTTATACTTATCATGTCATACTATTATTATAGGTAATATTATTTTGTTATAAAGAAACACACTATAAAATAGAGACAATAAATAAAATGCATGTTCATGTATAACAATAATTTATAATATTATTATACATAATAATTAATAAATATGTATAATTAAATTATATACAAAATAAATTATATAATAATGTACGAGTATAACATTAATACAAAATGTTATATGTATTTTCCGTTTTACATATTTTGTACTCGTGTATTATTTAGATTAAGTATTTTTGATAAGGAATTTGATATCTCAAACAATGAACAGTAGATTAATCTAATTGGTTTTGCATCACCTGAAGCATTTTATGTAAATATTTTATTTTATATTATTTTACGTTTTCAAAAAAAAAAAATTTTTTTCAAAGCTTTCTCCATATTTTGTTTTTTATACCCTGCACTTCGTGAAGGGTATATTAACTTTGGTATGGAGTTTGTAACTACTTGAAGGAGTCATCTGCGGTATGGACATATATATATATTCTTGCTCAGCGTAAAATTCTGCGTCGATTTAGACATGTCCGTCTGTCCGTCCGTCCGTCCGTCCGTCCGTTCGCACGATAACTCAAAAACGAATAATGCAATCGACACCAAACTTTCACAAGTTTTTTCTTTTGTGCCAAGGACGAGCCCTATTGTTATTGGACTAATTCGGACAACGGGTTCGGGTAGCTGCCATACAACTCAAAGAGTTTATTTTAAATATTTCAAAAACTAATAAAGCTATAAATATAAAATTTTGTATACATGTGTCCAATTATATTCTACACATGCTCTAAAAATTATAATGGGATAGCTGCACCGGTTCGGGTGGCTGCCATACAATTCCAACAGCAAATTTTTTATATTCGGCAAAATAATAAAGTCAGATTCATGAAACTTGGCAGTCATGTGTCCAATTATAGGTCAAATATACTTCTGAAGTTTTAGAGGAATTGCTTTACAGGTTCGGGTACCTGCCATACAACTCCAGAAGCTAATTTTAAATATTTGGAAAAATAATAAAGTCAGATTCATGAAACTTGGCAGTTGGATGTCCGATTATAGATCAGATATATTTGTGAAGTTTTAGAGGAATTGCTTGACAGGTTCGGGTACTTGCCATACAACTCCAGAAGCTAATTTTAAATATTTGGAAAAATAATAAAGTCAGATTGATGAAACTTGGCAGTTGTGCGTCCAATTATAGGTCAGACATATTTCTAAAGTTTTAATGGGATTGCTTGACAGGTTCGAGTAGCTCCCATACAAGTCTTAAAGCTTATTCTTAATATTTGGAAAAATAATAAAGTCAGATCCATGAAACTTGGCAGTTGTGTGTCCGATTGTAGATCAGATATATTTGTGAAGTTTTGATGGAATTGTTTGACAGGTTCAGGTACTTGCCATACAACTCCAAAAGCTAATTTTAAATATTTGGAAAAATTATAAAGTCAGATTCATGAAACTTGGCAGTCGGATGTCCAATTATAGGTCAGACATATCCGTGAAGTTTCTACAGAATGACTTCACAGGTTCGAGTAATTGCTACACAATAACGAAAGGTGCAGGGTATTATTCAATCGGTTTATACCGACTGAAACGTTTTTACTTGTTAATTTTTTTCTTTATTATTTCTCTTATACGCCTTCGGATTCCTCTCTCCCTCTCCCTCTCTTTCTTAATATAATACAATACGAATCAGTGTTGTCATTTTCACTTTTCTACTGCAATTTAAAATCTTTTACTACAATACTACAATATTCTCCCGTTTGCTGCAATTTTCCCATTTCAAAAAAAATATATATATCTACATTTTAGAAGACCTCCTTTCGGCGGATCAGCAATTCTTGAATCAAAATATATGACAAACCTGCAGCAGCATAACCGAGTCTACAGAAATGTCAACATCCTCTTCATTGCAACACTATTTTATAAAAAACGACAACACTGAAAACGAATTCTATTAGTAGCATTCCTTTATATTATAATTTAACAAAATGTATTGTCGACCTACACCTTGCATTGGTCACTTTATATATGTAATACACAAAATAATAATATAACAATTAAGCTTTAGATTTACAGGTAAATTTCTATTGATATTTTATTATATTGGGTATATACTAAGTTGACTTCTATATATTATTAACAGCATGGTGTTGTATATACAAAAATTAGAAAAAGTAATGGAGAAAAAGTGGAGGAAAAAAAAAAACAATCACGTTAATTATTTCGATTAAAGTGATTTGCTCAGATTAAATTTCGATTTTTTGTTATCTTAGATTAAATTGTAATGAAAAATTGATTTTTTATGTTAAATTTTTATTTTTTTTTTACTGTTATGGCATAAATATTTTTATATATTTTCTTTTATAACTTTTTCTTACTGTACACATTTACATTAGTTTTTAATTGTGATTTGATTTTAAATAATTTACTTAAGATATACAAAATTAATTTTATGATTTTATTCTAATAAATTACGATTGTCTTGTTGTTTGTCTTTAACGGATAAAGTTGAAAATAAATCTTTAAGGCTAACCACCCTTCTTCAAGGAAAAAACAAGGAATTGTGCGAAAAGAATAAGAAAACCGAATCGACACTTAGTAATAAACAATTCCACAAGGTTCATTCCATTCACTGTGTAATTCTGCTTAGTAAGCTACCATCTGCATAAGCTGGGAAAATCGACCTTTCCTTTGTGCACATTTTGGGGGGGGGGGATAAAGAGATCGCCACGCGAATTTTTTGCGACTGCCTTTTACTAGCTGTTACGCATCGAAAATTGTCTTGGGAATGGTTTCTTGAGCGTTCGGAAGCTGATATCTGATTCCGTTGGGGACACTTTCACTTTTATACTTAGAACAGGATCGGGGGTTGACTATAATAAATCGCCAACGACTACAATAGTCCGTCTTGGAATCTATTAATCTACTGTACAATGCTACTTAGATTGTAGAAATCATAGAATTCTTTTTAAATTGGTTTGAAATACAAATGACACTGGTACTTTAAAGCAATAAGACTGGGATTCTACAAAACAGTCAGTCATTTGAGCACTCTTAATAAAGCATTAAATTCCAAATCACGCAGTAGTATTGTTATTGAATTCCCAGTATTGATGAGACGATACCTGCATATTATGTAAAATTGTAAAATATTTGTGTTCATTTTTCAAAATTAACATACAGTCAGTGAATTATACTGAATTTCCATATTATGTTTTCGAAAAGTTAAATTTTAAATATACTGGTTATTTGGCTTACGGCGCAATTTTAAACCGGCAATAAAAAAAAATATTATGTTGCATGAAATAAGTAAATTTGTTTAATATCACTATATTGTATTCCATGTATGTACATAAATGTAATGGTGCTACAAATAATGTCTACGATAATTTAATTTTGAATAAATCTCATTTTCACGCACAGTCCAGGTATTTATAACATAGGCGGGTAAATTTATTATGGTTTGTATTTTGTTGCACATTCAATTGGTTTATTGTTACAATACACATAAATTGTTTAATAATTAATATTATATTTTTTTTTCTCGAAAAACACAAAATCGAATTATAATATATTCGAAAATTACATATTATGAATGTACGTATGTCGAATAGAGTGTATGCTAATGTAGACATTACATTACACATAAATGAGTATGTAATGTATATGTATGTGTACAAAAGAAATTATTTTAATAATGTGTGTATAATAATGAGGAATTAATTGATTTTTGAACATTTTCAATGTATCTGATATTCAGGAAAAAATTATTACTGCAATTTAATCAGACTGAATTTATTTATAAATAAAATATTCGGATCGTTATTGTGAACGTAGATAAATGTTTTTTTCAATAAAATCTACAATAATATTATCTAGATATTGTACAGGTATTACAAGTAGGCGCACGTATTCTATTACATTATATAGACATACATATAAAACCAAACCAAAGTACAAACGTGTTGAATAAAAAAAAAAATAACAAAAAACTCATTTAAAATTATAATGTCCCTATCAGATTTTTGTGGTGCATACATTTGTTTTTTTTTTGGTATGAAAATTTATTAAGTGTTAAAATTTTATAATTCAACTAAATCACTCTCTTTTTCAAATATTTTCGGAAGTTCTGGCAGAAATTCTAGAGCACCAATGAAAATATTAGAAACGAATGGGATAACATAAAATACAGACACTGGAAACTATTTTCAGATAGGTATTAGAAACTTACCAGTGAAGGTAATAAAACGTATTACTCACATAAAGGAACGTCTTTATTTAATGTTAGGTATCAAGAAGTTAAAACTTACATTCATAGGCATTAATATATGAAGTAACTGAGTAGTTTATGGCAGGCCGGATTCGGCACCCTACGTAATTTTTAAAAATACGCCTTCTCTCTTTCAAAGCAACGAATGTAAATGCAATTAACATTACGCAAAATAAATTGCTTGCTTGTAACTTTATCGTGCTGAATGCAAAATTAGTCATAAAATTATAGACCCTAGAATTAAACTTTCAGTTTCTTGTTTTACAATGTTTCTGTATAGGCACTGGGCATCAATTTAATTTCGCTATAAGTAGAAAGAAAACGATTCTTAGAAAACACTTAATGGAAAATATTGGAACATTTTATTTATTAAAATTTAGTTTTTTGTTTAGTTTTTTCAAAGTGGGTTTGCAATTAGGGTCTCTGTTTTCCAGCACTCATTGCAAATGCTTATTTCGTTCTATTTGATCCGGATCTGGCTGATGGACAATGATTATACGAAAATATCACAATGAATGCAGCTTCAATAAGGTCTCGGTTCTCCGGCACTCATTGCAAATGCTTATTTCGTTCTATTTGATCCGGCTCTGGCTGATGGACAATGATTATACGAAAATATCACAATGAATGCAGTTTTATTTAAAATTTAAAAATATTTTCATTTTTGCATGTCGTTTCGGCGCATAAGTGAGTACAAAATCCAATTGGGATTTTGATTTTTGTTGCCTATTTTTAATTGAGAAAAACCATAGAAAATTACCATTTTCATTACAATAAAAATATCGGTATAACACATAAAATATGTGAATATGGTATGGTAAAAATTGAATTTCGAAAATTTACATTTAATACTCGTATGACGTGGATTTTGTTGTAAAAAAAATCATAACTAGAAAAAAATTTTGTATAAATTGAAAAGTGGTAGAAAAACTATAAAACTCAATTTTGTTATGTTTATTTTAAATTAAATTATAATTAAAATTTTCTAATAATATTTAATTAAAAAAAAAAAATTCCAGTTACGGTTGGACAAAAGTTGGTATGAGAAATAAATAAAGTTTGTCCTAACAAATGTTTTGGTTCCTTATTAGTGGAACTACTAATTTGTGAATTCAATTATCATAGATAGACGTGTTTTCTTAAGAAAATTGTAGCCTAGAACTACGCCTTTTGCTCCGTAATATACAAAATTACTGAATTATCTTAAAATAGTCACAAAATATTCGAACGTTGCTTTCTACAACATAAGGGTTAATCAAAAATCTCAATATTTTTGTCACAAAGTACACTGCCATTTGCAAAAAACGTCAACATATTAATACATTCTGTATAAGGACCAAAAAACTCTATGTTTTGCCTATAAAATGTAAGACAACTCTCCATTTTTCTTTACTTAATATGAAGGATTCTCGACTTTTTTTTTCGTAAACACAATTCTATTTTTCAGTGAAATAAATCATATTGCAGCAATATTGTGATTTGGAAGAGGCCAATATTTCAAAATAAAACTAATTATCTGCACATGTCTTTGATTAAATGAAACTAGTTAAACACATCATATTCAATTTAATCTCAATCCTGAAGTGTGAAAATTCAAAAATTCTTCCTTTTCACTGAAATTTTATTCACAAATTCTTTGATGTTCATTTTCGCTTTGGATTTCCTGGGTGCAATTAAAAAATAAAAACAAGAAGAAAAATTAAATGAATAAATAAATAAAATTTATTGAATTTTTTTCCAATTTTCATCACATTTTCGTAGATCAATTTATTGAAAATTATTTTTCATTTTTTTTTTTGCAAACACAAGCAGATCAAAGGTCACAATAAATTGGAAAATAACAATAATAAAAAAAATTTTCATCATTCTTTGATCACTTAAAGTTAGTCGATTTTTTTTTTAATTTTTATTCTATTATTATTTTGTTTGTTTTTAGTCCTGCAATTTAATAGCTCACATCAAAAAATTTCTCTCTTTTATATTGAAAATTTGTAATTACAGTGCTGTATAATAGGATTTGGACAAACACTCTAAATCTATGTATTTCATATTGTCAAAAATATCTGTTGTCTTATGCATATTTTCAGCAGTTGCAATCGTAAACCAAAAATTTAAAGTGACAGACATGGTATCAGAATTTTTTCTTGAAATAGGAAATTTCAAGCAAAACAAGTTAATCGCAGTACACTAATATTTAATGTATAAGCTCAAATATCTAATATATGATTATCATGCTTTACAACAGCAGCATGAGGTTGCAATTCACGACCTAATAATAAAGAAGAGATTGCAGAAAAAAATTGAGGCCAACCAAACCGATCAGCTTAGACTTTATGTAAGTGTTCATTTATGAGTTGCTTTATAAAGTTTGCGACCAAATAATTTCCACCTCAAACAAATTAACCTTTATATCCTACCTCAATTTCATGGACAATATCAAAATAACATGAATCCTTACTGCAATTATTCTGCCGAATTCTTGGAATTAAACGTATACACGTTTAACTCAACTTTACAAATTTTTGTTTTATGGTAATCGCTTCCGTTAACGCTTAAAGAAAGGACGATGATAAACAAAAATAAAAAAAAACAAATTCGAGAAACCCACGCATATTTAAAAATCTGATAAAACAATGCTATATGTTATGTATGTACACATACACAAGGATAATAACACGAGTGTAATGAAAACAAAGAAAAACAAGGAAAAAAAAAACTGAAAATCCTTTCGCATCTTTTTCGAATTTTTTAATGTTTGAACTGAAAATTTCATTTTGTTTTTGTTTTTTCTCATGATTTTTATTGTTTCATGTTTCAATTTCATGTTTTTAACTATATCATGTATACATACAATTCTACATACGTATATATACAATCTCTTATATATCAAATTTCGCCTGTTTATTGTAAATGTAAGTAAGGTATTATTATATTTATGAGTAATTTTGTGCATACAAATTCAGTTAGAGAAAGAAAGAACGAGAAAAACAAAACGAAAAAACAAAAAAAAAATAAAACATGAGAGAAAAAGAGAAAATGAACGAATGAAACTGGAATCCGTTCAGCTGTGACGTTTCATACGCATCACAAAACTTAATAGAAAATATGCTTTAAGTGCTTTCACTGATCAAATTTTTTGCTTGGACAAGTGTAAAAAATGTTTTCGTTTTATCTCTTTCACTCCCGAAATATCCCGAAATCCATATACAACAATATAATCATAATATAATTTAATATTATACTTTTTTTTTTTTTAAATTGGACTTTCATCTCGTTTTCTTTATATTAAAGATAAACCAAACAATACAAAAGAATGTAGAGTGTAGGTAAAGGAATGTGTTAGAGAGAGACATAAATAATAAAATAAATTTTGTTTTTTTTCTTTCTTGTTTTTATGAATTTATGTGAGAGAAAATCAATTATCCCACACATACTTATAGCTATAAATATTAATATTGACAGAAACATTTTATAAAAAATTTAATAAAAATTGTTGATAGCATACTTTTAGGGGTTCAATAAATAAGTATCTATTATACATATGTCCGAAAATTAAATTTGTCATACCACTTTGTAACGTAATATTGATAGCAAGTGGTATGATAACGAAAATAACAATTGTTATGTATATACTTGTCGTGTCCAGATGAAGGAATCTGGAGTTTTGAATAAGGTTGAACAAATATAAAATGCGAGGTCTAACTGTATTTAAAATAAAAACATAAGAACTTAAAGGTCACCGGATCAGTTTAGTAATCGCTGTAATATAATTTGAAATATCTACTAGAAACTTTTCTCTCTAGGAGAAAATTTTTATTAAACATTCGGCCTCTTAAAGATATAGCCTCCAAAGATCTCTGACATGGTATGTTTTATTGCATTGTATTAAAATTACAATATTATAATTTAATGTTAAAAAGGTAAAATGGTCAACTTGAAGGAAATTTTTTTCCGTCTTCACTCCGCATCAAGTTATCACCTCGCGGAAATTGGTAAAATTTGAATTTATTCGGTTCCTTATATATCCGAAATTGCCAGCTTTTTCAAGTTTCTATAAAAACAAAAAGGCTTACTTAACTATCAAAATCAACCATTATGTTTAACGCTTCTTTAAACCTTTTCCGTTTTCCGTTCCTAGAAGTATGCAATAAATTTATGTAATATTTTCGTATATGAATAAAAGTAGTTTCAATAATTAAAACCGGTATTTTTATATACCGGAAGTAATATGCAGAGAGAAGGGCAGTCATTTTGTTGCTCTTATCTCTTTTTCAGGAGGAAGGAGTTTTGATCTTTTCTGAATCTTGTATTTTTCCACTTAATTAAAGTTTATGAGAAGATATTCCAAATTCGCAAATTATGTTTTGAAAAACTGAGGAGTTTGAAGAGTATTTTAATAATTAATTTATTTTTAATCGGAAATGAAAATATTTTAATTAATTATTGATAATCAGAAATCTAAAGTAACAACAAATTAAAAATTCCAATTTGATAATTTTTCTCACCATCTATTAAAAAAAAAAACTCGAAAAATTAATGAATGTCATGAATTTTCTATAAATTTGATAAGAAAATTAAATTTTAATTTAAGATGACAATTATTACATAATATTGATTTTATCAGAAAATTTATCTTATATTGTAAATATTGTAATATTTTTTTTTTTCTAATTAAATTAAAAACTTGTCTCTATAAAAGGTTATCGACCTATTCAATATACTCTATTGAATCTTAAGTTACATAAGTAAGTAAGAAAAAAAATTTTTAAACCTCATCTAAAACGTTCTTAATAACCACAATTAAAATCATTTTTAAATACGATAATTACAAATTTTATGTAATATAGATTAATGAACAAGAAATTAAAACTATACTTACATATAGGTTATATTCTCTAGCTCTCTGCACTTTCTTATATGTATATACTTGTATATATTCCAATTTTGATATTAAATATGAATGAATTTTAAACTATAAATACCAATACCTATATACAAATAGATTCTTAAGTAATTATAATAATTATAAGAATGTATATGTATGTATATATAGAAAAGAAAAACCCATTAAAATCTTTAACCACAAAGTTTTTATATAAGAAAAACACATTAGAGATTTTAAAAAAATCTTTATTTCTAAAATCATTAACCAACTAAAATGAAAATTTTTCCTACTATACAAATATTATATGCCAACAGTTATACTTGTATAACAGTTTGCATTATAAATGTTGCATAAAAGTGAAATATCTTAATGTACCACCATATCAATACTAGTATGTAAAAGGAATATAACATCAAAGTTAATCAAAGATCAAGATAATTTTAGAAAATTAAATATTATACTCATATATATATATATGTATAAAAGATTTTCACAGTAAACAGAAATGACATTAAAATACTCGCTACAAATATTATAAATATGCAAACATTAGAATCATTAACAGGAAAATTAATAGAGAGAAAGAAATGTAAAAACTATAAGATAAGCGAAAAACCAGGAACTTCTTCAAAACATATGTAATTATATTCAAGAATATATAAACTCATGTAGCATGCGACATATTATTATTATATGCTAGTTAACTTTTCTAGAAATTATAAAATATTGATTAGTGAATTCCAAATTAAGTAAGGTAAATTTAAAATAAGAGTTTTCGTGAAAATAATTAAAAAGATCTTATTGGTTGCAATCAATACATTGACTCAGAAAATCATAGGATATAGAAGAATTTGATTTTATTAAATTTTGAAGTTAAAAACAATTTACTGACTGTTGGACTTATTAAACACTCATAATTTTGTTAATTTCTGAAATCTCATTCAACTTTATATTACTTAATATTACAATGCTTCTTACACACCTCTACATTATGTGTTTGAACATAGTTTATGGATAGATACAGAGGTAAAGTGCCTTTTAGTACAATTTTAATGTTTACGAATATTTCAGCTGACTAATCTGTTACAAAACATACCCTTACAATATTTATAATAAGAGTTCAATCTTAATATTCCTGCCAAATATACATAGTCGTCCATATAATGATAGTCGGTACTGTACAGGCTACTGTAGCAGAACTTTATGAATTAGAAATATGTTATTAGAGACAAATGAATTATTTTTGTGTAGGCAATCATTAACTGTTATACAAACTAATATTGCACAAAGTTGATAGATAATATTAGAATATGATAAATTATTTAAATTATTATTAAACACAATTTGAATTATTAAAAATTCCAGAATTAAGAGTACTTTTACTAGTAACAAGATCAAATGAATCAGAATCATAATTGGCAGCATGGAACATTTGATTTGTGCCACAATCAATGCTGAATTTTAAAAATTTTGATAAGCTATATCGATCTCAAGTAATTTGAATTTTCCTTGAAGAGGTTTCCTCCCAAACTATAAAGTTGTGACAATACTTTACAAAATAAGTTGGTGGTTATAAAAATTATAACAGTCATCATTCTATTAGCGAAAAGATCTCTTGATATTTAATCCTCATAATTTTGGGATAGTTAATAGTTGACTAAAATTATGGCTCTTGTAAGTACAAAGTAGCAGAACTACCCTGACATTAGCTGAAATTATGAAGTTTTCTCAAATACTGTGGTAATCGCTCACTTTTTGTCCTTCTATAGTAATTAAAAAGACCGAATGAGATAGCAAATGTGGAGAATGCTGCAAATTATACCAATTATTATTTTAAAACTATTATTAGACGAGATAGACAATAATTAGAAAACTAATAGATTATTTTTCTAATATTTTTCCAATTGAAAATAATTTCTAAAGCTAAATAATTTCTATAGATAAATAGTTTGCATAGTTATAGTGTTTGTTATGTTGTTTCCTAACACCGCACATAAAAAAGCCTGTTAACACTGCATGCACATTATAAAGATACCGATAAAATTCTTAGAAGCAGATTCAAATCTTAAAACCCAGAGTATAAGTATTTTTTAAAAGATATTTTGTTCACATTTTAATTTTTGTGGTTTGAAAAAAAGAGAAATCTATGTGTAAGAAATGTTTTATTACTCAACACTCTATTCAATAACTTTTACATAAAAATTATTTTGATAACATTTTACATATATCTGCCAATATCATTAAGAAAATATCAATGCAAGATTTTCTGTTTCAAAAAAAAAAAAAGAAAAAAAAATCTTTAAATTTTTCAAAAGTCGGAAAAATTCAAAACCACACAAAATTTTCTAAGCAACTTAAAACTTTTATGAGTATAACAGATACAAGTACATTTATTACATGCACATATTTGTATGTATGTATACTTGAAGAATATTGTGTAGGTATGTGTGTACAAAGCAATATTAAAATTGTAATCATTCAATAATGCAATCTATATGTACAAGTGTATTAATGGGTATAACAATTTCGAATGAAAATTTATTAAGTACAAGGGGTTTTCAAAAGTTGAAGATGTGAAAATATGGGCTTTTATAAGGTTACTGTCATACTACGAGTATCCTATATCCTATATATATATATATTACAATCCTTCATAAATTAACCGCATTATCTCAAATCGTTTGCTTAGTTTTGAAGTGGTTTTTCTCCCCACTGACGCGGATCATATTGATATTCTGGAATTATTAGGATAAAACACGTTTCTAAATACTTCCTCTTTTCATGAGCCGTTATACACTTATCAAAGGTAGCAGAATACCAATTTTTATAATTTTTATTAATGATAAGCTATATTTTTATATACCGGCATCTTCGTGAAGCTTAAGTTTGAATGGAGTTTGTAACCATTTAAAGAAGTCATCTACGGCATCAAATTGCATATATTCCTGCTCAGCTCAAAATTCTGCGTTGATTAAGACATATCCGCTCGTTTGTCTATTCATCTGATCCCACAATATTTTATAAATAAAAAAAAGCAAATCCCATCAAACTTTCACAGGTTGTTTCTTTTCTAACAAAAACGGATATTTATTAGGATATTAATATTACACTTTGTAAATGGGTGTCCAATTACATTCTACATGATTATTCTGAAAATTTGAATGAAATGACTGCACTGGTTCGGGTAGATGTCATCTAACATTAAAAGGTGAAATTGAATATTTAAAAAAATAATAAAGATAACTAAATGCAGTTTGACTGTGGAGTGTCTAATTATAGCTCACACTTATATTCGTGAAGTTTTCATGAAAAGTTCGGATTACTGCCATACGACTATAAGAGGTAATTTTAAATATTTCAAAAACAAGTTTTCATGGTTAGATTGTTCTGGTGCAGGGTATAACTTATCGACTGAAACATTGTCGACATGTTTGGTGTTTAGTTTAATCGAGATTTATCTGCAATAATATTGTGCTCTTATTGAAAAGAGTCAGCAATTATTGATATCTGTGTGACAGAACAATTATTCATTTGTGAATGTGTCAATTTTTTAAAGAAACACCCTATATATATTGTCTATTTTCAGTACATAGGAACCGAAATTTCAAAGAACATAAAAACTACAAAAACTTAATATTAAATGAGAATTTTCAAGTTACAAATATTTCGATATATACAACATTATAAAGAAGATTTACATTAAATTAACCTAAAACGCGTCTGCAAATATATCGTAAAAACCTACATAATAAATAAAATACGAGTATATTCGAAGGAGTCGAACACAAATAAAATCTGGTAAAATTAAACTGACTCAATTCATCTGCGGTATAAAAATTGTTTCATGTACACAATAATATGTACATACTTTTTCCCCCGAAATAACATACTGTTAACATTATACATTATTGACTATTCTGTTGTTGTTATTTTAATGTTTTTCTATTTTCATTTTTATTATTGTTTACTATCATTACCATTGATTTTTAAATCTTATTGCTCTTGTTACCTTTTAAAGTACCAACATAATAAAACGTACGTACATCGGCGTGTGCATATTATATTAAAATGTATGAATTTTTGCATCCTTGTGATTGAAAATCTTACATCAGTTACACATTTTAAGTAAAATGTAATATACCTATATAGATTGAATTCATCTTAGATTGTATACGAGTGCATATAGATGCTGTATAGCTATAACATAGTAAAATAAAAAAGAGATTTAAATCGGAAAAAGAAAAAAAGATGTAAGATGCAATGTGGTTTGATTTTATTTATTCTTTAAAAATAAAATACAAAAATATTAACAATATAATAATGCATTTAGGTACGTATAGCATATAGAGTTACCTATGTATACACGCATATGCAGCTCTAGATACATAAAATAGCAATTACTTATGGTAAACACCTGCTTTATTGGAATGCTGATTTAAAATGCTAGGTTTTCATTCATTCTTGTTTTGTATGAAAATGTTAAAGGAAAAAAAAACACACAGAAAATAATCTTGAAACCATAAGAAGAAAAATGCTTTGATTTCAAGCTGTTCCTCATCATTAATGGTATCTTTTTATAATCATTACATTTGATTTGTTTTTTGAATTTTGCACGTTTAACATTTTGAATTGCGAGTGCGAGTGTGTACGTGTGTAACAAAATAAAATTTAAAGACGAAAACCTTGTCTATGCATATTTTCACAAATAAATTGTGGCATAGAAGAGAAAATAATTTTTATGCAAGAAAATCTTTCTTCATCAACTGTTTGTTTTTTTTTTGTTTTTTGGTTGTATCATCCGTCGAACGAACGGTTTAATTGAATCACAACACTCAAAATTTAAATGAAGAATTTTTTGTTTTTTTTTTTTTGGTTTTTATTTTTTTGAATATAAAATTTGTCCCATATAAAAATAATGACAGATAAACTTTTACAATATAAGATAGAGTCAAAATATTTAGAATGGTACGTAAATAAATTTTAATTTGTAATGACATTTTGATTAAAATTGTTAAATATTTACAATGATATAAAAAGGTGTGTGTAAATTTAAGATATTGCAGTACATAGGTACGTGTTTTAATTGAAAAAGAACAGGTATTAAGTGGAATTTAGTATCAAGAATATAGGAGGATTATTTTGATCTTCAAGAATTTATTCGAAATGGGTTGGATTATTGCAAGAAGAATGGGTTAATAATTACTAACACAACGTTTCTTATAAATAAGAATAAGTAATAGAAATTGCCTCATACTGCAAAGTAATGTGAAGAACAATTTTCCGGTATTATCTTCATGCCTCTATGCAATTCAGTTGGTAAACCATCCGCCTAGAAAGTTGTAGGTCACTGCTTCGAATCCAGTTCGAAAGGAAAAATTTTTTAATTTTTCTGACTTGATTCATTCCTTTGATTATGTCATTCTGCAGTTGTATGAAGGCTATAAGTGCTTCCACAACCCTTTCACAACAAAGGAATTTTATGTGAATTTTTCGACGGCATACTTCATTGTCTATTATTGTAATGCCTCCATTTTAACGGACGATATTCTCATATTTTATTTTTAAAGAAAAATGAACTGTGTATAGGTAAATGATACTCAAGAAAATTAATCAAATTTAATAAAATCCTCTCATCTTCGAAGAGTAAACACAGGTACTAGTTTTAGTGAAAATCGATTCAATCGAACTAATTGTGATAAGGGACGGTGTAGTTCCAGTGCAGTGCTAATATTTTTCTTATTTACTAATTTTACTTTATCCTTCATTAGATGAAGATTATTATGTAATTCGAAAGGGTACGTTCTATTGGGTTGGTTCGAAATTTAAAAAGGTTGATTTAATTGCATCTCTTGAGTCCACAGACAGCTCCTTTCATTGCAATATTTCCATTTATTTTGAAAGATAGCATATAGATGATGGCAATAAAATAAAATATTATTGTAATCAAAAATAATAATTTGAATATACAAGAAATTTTAGGGATTTTTGACTGCGGATTATTGCGTTACTCACACTCAGATTATTGGAAGTAATATTCAAGGTGAAAATACAATCTCTGTGAAAATGTAAGTACTTTTTTTTTTGTGTGAAGAAACTATATGGTGGCTCTAGACTTTAGAGGAAGTTTATAAGTATACATTAGCTAAATCCTATGTATTTTTCAAGGTGTTAATCTAAATCACAAAAACAAAAATAGGAATCACATCTCAGTCACTTTTAAGGTTTCTTTTTTTATTCTAGCTAAAATTTTTACTTCTAATTTAATTCCTTATATTTCAATCTCCTTTCCTTTTTTTCTTATTTATGGTTTTGGTTTCCTCATGTAGTATATTTATGGTATGTACATAAAATAGAAAACTCTTAAAATATCAAAATTCAATTCAATCTTTTACCACACTACAACCAACTTCATTTATGGTTATATAAATTTTCCATCTTCTTGCAATATTTTAGAGTTAAACCACAAGTATTTCAATAGATAGTATCTAAAATGCTGAAATAAATGGAAAAGTTAAATAGATTTTTTTTTTATTTTTACCAAAATGAAGACAAGCATACTAAAATATTGTGAATTGAAGAAATTTTTTTATAAAAACACTAAGAGAAAATAAAAAACAAAACAATAGAAAATTATTTTAGAAAATATATTTGCTTACATTTTAAATAATTTATTGAAAAGGATTTTGATTCAATTGAAAATTAATGATTTTTAAATATTTTTTTTTGTATTTGGCTTCTAAACTTTTTACTGTAGGTGCGTAGATTGAAATTATAAATGTAGTTTCTAAATAGAATTTTTATTAAGACAGACGAAAACCTGTCCGTTTCACTAAAATTTTTGATTAATATAAAGTGGAAAATGCAAATCTTATTAATGACTAGTAGCAGTAATAGTAGTAAGAGAGGGGACTCCGCTTGGTCATCAACTTGAATTTCATACACTAGGCCAACAAGAAGGCTTATCGTCAACCTTCAAATTAACACTTCACAACCCCTATGAAATACAATTCCAAAAACCATTCACCGGAACCAATCAAACTCCTTGGCGAATCTAGCAAGCTGCACCAAAAACAACTCCCGATAGGTCTTCCAGCCCATCATAAAAGAAAATCACCAGAACGAGCTTCTTCTTCCACACCAGAGACGGATAAGGAACATATTCCCCATCTTCCACCTTCGCAATATCCTGACACCAAGCCTCTTGACTATTTTCCCTAAGAGGCAATGTCCCGTCAGCCACCCTACCGGTGTGCTGAGATCAGCCCTACTATATCCCAACAACGCCTTCGTCTTCTTTTTATCCCTACTAGGTCACATCGCTTCGGCTACCCTTCACGTGTGAGCTACCACCCAAAACAGTTCGTTCTTTCTTCCAGCCTCTCTATCTTTTAAGTTAGGTTTTGCTTTGCAACAAAGACGATATGATTTGTTAAACTTGTGCATAGGAGGTAGGGTTGGTATGGTATTTAGAAAAGCGAAGTTCTTCAATAATTTAAGAATATTTTGAAAATGTGCTTTTTATTTTATATTCAAAAATTTTATTCAAAACCTAATTTCTGTTCTGTGGTTTTAAGTAATTGTTTTTTGTTCAATGATCCTTAAAAATTATATGCACATTTTGTTTATTTTTAATTTAAAAACAATAAGTTTGAATTCAATGAAGAATTTTATTGAATTTTAAGTTGAAAATATTATGTTTTTCTTTTTTAATTTAGTTTTTAATTAGATTTTTCTTTTAAAATTGCTTTATTAAATTTTATAGTAGATCAAATGAGAATACGTAGAGTTGACCGTGTCAACTTTATGATATCCGTACGAATGAATAATTTTAAGAGTTGCGTTGTAATTGCCACACTATTTTACAGGACCTCGTCTTTTAATTTATATATGTAACTCTTACCATCGCAAATATTTTTGCTAAAAATAATCGACCTAAATTACCCTGTCGTTTATGTGAAATTTCAGTACTGTAAATTCTGTAGTTTGTATGGTGGTTGTATTATAAGTGCTCATGATATTTCAACTGTATTTACCGAAAATAGTGACTATATTACCATTAAAGGGATCGTGAAACAAAATTGTGAGTTTTTTAATATTATGCTTAAATAAAATAAATTTTACACAAACAAAAAAAAATCACATTCCTTACCCTTAGGCCAGATCAATAATATTTACATAATAGTTAGTCAGTAATAGTATTAATTCTACCAATAGTAAAGTGAGCACTAATAAGCATGTGATTTGCTGAAAAAAACTCCATTATTAGCTGGTCAATTTAACTAATATTTGCCGATTGTACTCTTCTAATATGCCCTCTTTTGCAATATTTTTAATTAGGAAAACAAAAAATAAATTATAAAATATAATTTAAGAAAATAAGTATACCCATGCGTCGGAATGGGTTAACCAAATCAACTGACCAAAATATGACAAAACAATGTTGCATTTAAAATATGCTTTTGATTTCTAAGATGCTGATGATTTTGATTGCACAGCATAGCAAAAAAATTTTAGTGATAATGCAAATTTTACAAAGAAAAATATTTTAATCATATTTTCTAAGTAAATTTTCCAAAAAAAAAAAATTCATACGTGCAAAATGTAAAAATTTTCATTTGCTTCCGGATTAAAAATTTTATAATTTTTTTTTTATTTTATTAAAAGAAACACAAAATATGCTAAATATGTAGAATTTCAAAATCACACGTACTGAAAATTTCTTTTAAGACAAAAATTCAATTTATAATTGAGTTTTTTGAATTCACAATAATCATGGAACAGACAAAGTCTTATGCAAAATAAAAAAATCCTTGAAACAATGTATTAGAAAATACGAAAATTTAATTTAGTTGAAAATACAAAACTTGAATTCAAAAATATCCAGAAATAAAATTTTAGAATTGTTGGATTTTTTTCTAATAACAATTTTTCCAATTTCATTTTCAATATTTTGCTTTGTTTTTTAAAATAAAATACAAAATTCGGATCAAACCAATAGTTTTCTTTAGTAAAGCAGCACAATTCCAAGTAAAAACACTGTTTTTTTAAAGGCCATCATGGTTCTCTAATAAATTGTTATAATTATTGCATACTTTCAGGACGATAGAGAAATTGAAGGAAGTGGTACCCAGTTGATGGAATTTTATGGTGAATTGAGTCATTTTATAGGAAGACATTTACCGTTAGTTATTTGCTTTTATAAAAAATTGATTGATACAGTTACCGAATTTCGAAATATTGAGATGCGATGAGTCGGGAGAGTCTAAACTAGAATTTGTCGCTATTTAAGGCAAACGTAGAGTATGTTAGATTTCCAAACTGTGTAATGTTGTTTCAGTACAAAAAATTGCCAAAGATACAGCAATTTTATAGTTTCATGGAGCATTAAGTTTTAAAAGAGTGAGGCAAAATACAAATCTATTTTTAGAAAATCACTACTGTGTATAAAATTCAACTATTCTTTAGGAAGGAGTCCAGAAGCCTTGTAAGTGTCTCATATCGTGGCACGCGCGGGCCAAAAAAAGCTTATTAGAATATTTTGTTTTTATTTTTGTTTGGAAATGTGCTTAATACAATCATAAAAGGTAATAATTATTATTGTTATATAACATATTGTATTGATAGTGAACATAACATGAATGTGTCTAGGGTATGCATGTATACAATACGTGTAAATAATTAATGTATATATTATTAAAATAAAATTAGACTGGTACCAATATTCTAAAAAAATGATAATTTTTTTTCCATGATAATTGGAAAATATTATTTAAAGAGAACAGAATAAAAATTGTGAGATAATAAAAAAGTTTGTTACTTGCATTGTGCTGAATATGAATTAAGAGAACTTTGTACTTATGCAAGAATGAATTGAGAATTTTAAATAGAAAATGTGTGTATTTGAAAAAAAATTATAAAAATATTTTAAGATTATAGTTTAATTTTGTAAGATTGAGAGATTACTTGAGCATTATGACTATATATTG
The DNA here is from genome assembly GCF_029603195.1 of Condylostylus longicornis. Lineage (NCBI taxonomy): Eukaryota > Metazoa > Arthropoda > Insecta > Diptera > Dolichopodidae > Condylostylus > Condylostylus longicornis. Next base: position 9,370,061 of record NW_026577982.1, read on the forward strand.
TGGTAAAATTTTGTACAATAATATTTTATTAAAATTTGCAATATGCTCACATATATTGCATGCAACCAGGAGAGCACCAAAAAAATAATGAGTATAAATTAATAATAGGGTTAGAGTATAAATTAATAATAGGGTTAAACGGCTGATCAGAACTCCAAAAAGCCATTACTGTTACATAGAAATTCAGCAAGAGCTTGTAATTTAGCAGAGAAGACACCATACAAATTGAAATTTTGTTAATTTACTTAGACGAAAGCTATCGAACGGAAAAGAGTTAAGGCAACATTTTGCTTGTGAAAATATAAAGTAATACCGGAATAATAATTTCCCATTAACAACTAATTACAAGTATGTACAACTGAACTGTTATATTTTGTGTACAAAATATCCAACATCACCTAAATTTCTGATAATCTATTAAGAATAATATTCTCTCAATTCTACAATAATATATTGAATAAATAATATTATACTTTGATTTTTATAGTTATCCCTGTAAGCTGTTGTGGTATTTTACAAAAATATTTCGAACCTCCTGAGTAATACATTTATTATTTACATGTCTACATATTATATAATAACAATTTAATAAATATTTTTCTATTTTGAGTTCATTTTAATTTTGTCTCCTTTTATCTATTGTAATTTTCCAAAAAAAATTTTCCCAAATGGAAAATAATTTTTCACTGCAGTAATTCAAAAACCATAATAGTAAAATAATTGTTCTATTTTTCTATTATTATTATGTTTTCCCTATATTAAAAAAATAGTATACAAAATAATGTAGATAAAATAATTCTTATAACAAATTTGTACACAATAATAAAAAAACAATATAGGAAATGATCAATATACAATACATTATAGATTTGTAAGGGAAATGAACTATGGCAGTTAAAAAAAATATCTAAAATATAAAGTAGATCAGTCCTTCATTTTTATTCTAGTAGCCTGCAATTTTATATTTGAATGAAGGCAAGTGAATTCCAGAACTCAAATCTTGAAAATTCCAATTATTTAACCAAGCGGTAAATTATAGGAGTCTGTGAGAGTTAATATAGTCACTTCCGTCTCCTTAAAGGACCTGTAAGTAGAAACTTTCTCAGCGCGTCTCGATTTAGACAAAAATGTCTCGTTAAGAGAGCAGTGAACACTCTCACTTGGTTCTCACCTATTCATATTATTCTCTTATATCACCTTTTATTATAATAACAAAAGAGCTCCTAGGTTTCTAGAATATATTCTGGTAAGATTTTTCTATAATAAAAGCAAAGATAGTTATTCAAATTATTCGATATTGTTCCCAAAATTACACAAAAACATATTAATTTTATCTCTTGTTGCACTCAATGTAAATCATTGATTAAAATGCATTACTGTCAATTTTTGTTGTTATTTGAATTTCAATGAATTTTTTGTTATTCTTTTGTCTATAAAGTAAAAATAATAATGGACAAGTTTCTGTTTTATTGTTTTTGATCAGACGGCACCTATATATACAAATAGAGAGAGTGAGAAATACATATTGTGCGGAACTATTAGTCCCATATTATCTAGTTCATGCTAATCTCTATTAAAAATAAAACAAGTGAGTAGAAAATAAAACAAGTACCCCTAATATAATTTAGATACATTAAAATCTAATTATTACATGTACCACCAATCTATACACACATTATTTTTTATAAAAACAATGTTCAAAGGGAACAGTCATAATATTTATGTATACATTTTCTACTGACTTTCTATACACATTTATCACTTTAAAGCCTATGTGTATATGTACACAGAATAGTAGCAGAAAAAAAACATGATAGAAATCTTGTTCACCTTATCTCATTTCCCATCTTTACATACTAAAATATTGTAGTATAGGTTAAACAGAGATTCTAAAACGTTTTGAGTGACAGAGGAAATTCATAATATTATTTCCAACAAGAAAATAATTCCACATTAATTACAATAAAATTTGGGTTCCATATTGTTCCAGTTCGTAAAGTGAATCGATGTATGAACAAATAATTAACTATAATTGTTCGAAAGAAGTTCCCACTCAAATAATAAATTTTATTAAATTGATTATTCCCGTGCTGACTGAAGAGTATACTGTTCTCTGACGGACAATTATTATTTCTTTCAGTTATAATGGCTAGTGAATTCGGATCGATCAGTCTCTGACAAAAATGTCTCTTGAAATTTTAGGTCACAAACCAAGACATCTATGTTTTGTGGCATGCCGAAAACGAGATGTTGGTTTATTTCCTATGTGTTTGCACAAACTGCAACCCGCAAGATATTTGTCTCTAATGGGACTATCTATATAATATGCTCTTGATTTTGCATGAAAGCCATTTTTCTTAGCGGCACTGGAATAACATAATATCTATATCTCTGAAAGTTTTTGCAACAAGTCAGATTGCCGGTCCTGATATCTAGTGTTCTCAATCAACTAAGTTACAATGGAGAATTAAGAATAGTTAACATTTTTCAAAATTAATAAGAATTATCACATTTCCTCTGGTATTACTGGCATCTATTGAAGTATTGAGATTATTTAAATTGTTGAGATAATTCAAAAGAAGCAACTCTACTATGTTTGCCTTTAATTTAATTATTCTCATAGAATTTTTATACACTTTGAAAATTGCAGGTCAAAGTATTGTTTTTCAGGTTTTACATAAAAAATAGATTAAAATAAATTTTCACTAAATTTGTTTGAATTTACTAAATTTCAAATTAGCAATGCGGTTCATGTAAAATTTTATACAAGAGCAATATAAATGTATTTTGTTATAACAATAGAAAATCAAGTAAATATTTACAACTAGCTTAGAGTTATTCATTGTTGAACACAATGAAATTGTTAATATTTTTCAATCCTAAATCGATACAAGATTAAAATGTTTAACAAAATACTATGAATTGGAAAAACATGAAACCTGGCAATGAAATTAAGACGAGTCGGTATTTCTATTATATGGATGCGCTGCAGACAAAACAAAACCTATGATTACTTAATAATTAATTACTAAATCCTAAAGCACATAACGAGGATTTTTAAATACGTCCAAAGTTTTTCTAAAAAAAAAAAAATTTTAATAAAATTTTCAAATTTTTTAAGGTTACACCAATTATTTAGGCTTCTTCTTCTCAACGAAAAATTAACTAAAACACAATAGTACATAATATGTCTAACTGTATTCAGTGGACCGTTAAGTAATAATAAACTGTTATATTTAAAATGTAGTTAGATAACTTTTATTTTAAAATAACATTTTAAATGTATCCTAATACAAGACAATTAATTTAACAATATTCTATTTTTCAATGACATCCAAATTAAGCCATAAATGCCTACTTTTTATTTAATTTTATTGCAATTTGAATTTTAAAACTATATAACAGTTATTAGTATGTAATAATAAGTGATATAATAAATTTTTAACGCAAAGGTCATTTAGAGGTTAAAGCGATTTTAATAAATTAAAGGAACATAACTATTATTAGGAAACTATTATTATTTTAATGTTATATAATTGTGAGCATTGAATACGAGACGTATGTTAGTAAACGTGTATAGTGCGGCAACTTAAAACATCTATATTAAAAAGCGTTCGTGTTCTATACCACATTTTTATGAGGAAATCATAAAAAAAAAAATTTTTTAAAACCATTCTAAAATTTCTAATGTTAAGTGATATTAGGCTAGAAGTATTATTTAAATGTTAGTGTTTAAAATATTTTAACGTCTGGAATATTGTCTAATAGTATTCCAGGGATTTTGATTCTTATATTAACAGAGTTATGTCCTTGTCGTAGAAAATATGAGATGCAATTGAGAATTATACAATTCAGAGAGAACTGAGAGGGTATCTCACGCAATAATTGTTATATTAATGATAATAATATATGACGTACATTCTCTCTCTTTGAAATTTTCTCATTTTTCTCTTATGCTTATATACAGCAATTTCATTGCCACCACATACTTAAGTCGACATTTAAATACATGAAACCATGAATATTTATTGAAATTAATTGTTATTAATTGAATTACATTGCAATTTTGCAATGGCTTTTTTATTCAATTGTAGTATGTAAGAACTTCTTTAGTATAAAATAATTTTGGGCGATTCTTTTGAAATTATGGAACACGCTTTCATTGTATATACATACTATATACCTACATATTATATTGTAAAATGAAATTGTGTTAAAAAACACCTTATAATTTACTTTAAAAGGAAATTTATTATCGGACAATAATTTTAAATGCCCCTGTTGCGTAAAAATTCAAAACAAGCAAAGCAATAATTCTATATGGCATATACACATGCGAACATGTACTCGTATTTGTGTAGTATTTGGAGTACCATAATTATTATGGCTGATAAAATACGCAATGGGTCTTTTGAATTTAAATAAAATAAAATCTCCAGTTGGCTATTATAATTTTATTTATTGTTAATAGGTGGGAATAGAAACACAGCGAAAATATTAATAAATATTATTAAATTTGTAATTTACTAAAATATTTTTATCGTATTTTAATGATTTGCTTTAGCAAGAAATTTTTAATAAAAATATGAGACTCATTTAGATACTAAAATAATTTATTTACGATATAAAGGATTGGAAAATTACTAAATGTGAAAAAAAAATTTTTATTTATATCTTTAGGAGTCTTAAATTTAAAACGTGTTAAGTTTAAAAATTCAATTGTGACAATGGAAATTTGAAAAATTTCCCTATTTACAGTGTAAGTAACTGGGAATTTTTGAAAATTAAAACTCACTCGTTTTACGCGTGAAATGAAGCTAAGTGATTTCGTTTGAATTTCGATATCTATTGAAAAAATTTATAAGTAATGATTTGGTATGGTAGCCGCCGTATTCTATACCACTTTTTGGTAAGTAGTACTCTAAGTTGTTATTAAAAAGATGATATTAAAAATCCAAACAACTTAATACTTGGTGTGTTTCTTTAACAGTAATATAGAATATCGAAAAATTACAGAGTATTCAGGAATGGTTTAAAACGGGACGCTGTTTTGAACGGCATCTTATATAAAAGAACGTGTAGTCGTGCATAAGTGAAGCCATCTCTTGAAATAAACTGAATTATTGCAATTTGAATTATTAAGATTGATTTGGAATCTATAAACTACTTCACGAAGATGGGAGTGTTATGAAAATTTAAAAAGTAATACTTGTAGAGCCTATATACCTTTAAATGGACCGTTATTAGAAGACAAATCCTCTTTGAGCTTTAACAGCATAGAGTTCTTAAGTTTCAGGAAGGTAGAATATTTTGTTTATACAATTTCGTTATATTGCATCAAATTACATGTAAAAATGTACAATTATAAAAATGTTCCAATAAAATTGTAATAATTTTAACGCTTAAGTGAATTTCTCAATAAAGATGTGGAAGACGTATAATGGTTTTATGTTGATGGGGAAAATATAATGGCATTAGGGCTTTTTTTTCTTCTTGTTTTCTTAACAATGTTGTTTAGTCACTTTATATGCACTCATTGTCATCCTATATGTACAAAATTCTAAAAAAACTGGAAGAAGGAATAGAGACACCTCATTTTATAAGGATTTTTTTTCTTCTTCCACAACACTATTATGTTGAAAATGTTTTTCTGCAAATGAAATCCTTAAAAGGTTGATAACTTTTACATTTTATATTTAAACAAAATAAAAAAAAATATGAAGTGTAAATCTAGTATTCTTTCTATTCTTTATACATAAAAATAATAATAAGAAACAAAATATTCTTCATATTTTTAATAATTTCATTGTAACTATTTTTAGGAAATAGTTAAAAAAAAACGTAAGAGAAGAATGCATGGAAGAAACTTTTCCTATTTTATTTACAACTCTTGAAAAGATACACACATTTTATGCATCTTTTGTATATTCTTGTCATATTCCAGAAATCACTTTTTAACCATTTTGTAAATATATGTTATGATTTCTTAAAGGAAAAGCACAAATTCTCGTAAGAGTGATTCCTAAGGTATAAAATCTCGAAAGAAAATTATTTGGATTTGAAAATTTTTGGTCTGCTTATTCCACAGTATAGACATAAATTTTATTCGGGGTCTTAATTTCGAAGCATTTAATTATTGGAAATCTTGCCAGTAAATTATTTGCATAACTTATTCAAGCTGGAGCGGAAAAAATTAATTAGTATTTGTATTGCTATGTGAGTTTACCTCCCAGGAAGCGGGTAGGAGAGCTGATTTCGTTGAATCGTCCAGGCTTTCATTGGGGCGTCGTTGTGTTGTCTGTGTTTGGGAGGATAAAACGGTGAAGGATCTGCTAAGAGAGTGTGAGGCTATGGCCCGACTTAGGTAAGTACTTCGGACGTGGCATCTTTACCCTTTCGGAGGTCTCAGGGCTCTGAATTGACGTAATACTGAGATTCGTTAGGGTCCTAGAAATAGACCTCATATAAACCCCGCTCTTTCCTTTAAAAAACAAAGTGTGTGTGCTTGCAGTTTTGTTACAAATGTTTAAATAGTTTAAATCGAGGTTAAAGTCGAAATTTTAAGTTTGACAAATAACATTTTTTTTGGAACTTTAACCCTGGTTAGGAGCCGAGTCTTTACTCAACTTAACTGGAATTTGAAAAAATTTACATAGATAGGAGATCGGAATAATTCCGAGTCCCTAATAATATTATAATCGACTTCCACCATGGAAACTTGGAAAAGCCATTACATAACCCCTTGTAAGGGTATCTTAAAATGAAATAGAATTATCACTCAAGTCATACTTTTATTTCAACTTGTTTTTAGTCAAAAATCTCTAAAAAAACTCTTGAAATTTCGATTATATAAAATTATAAATTTTGCTTTTTTTAGACTCTTTTACAAATCCTAAACAATTTCTTCCATTTTATTGTTATTTTTGTGTATGCACTAATTTTATTCTTAAGATAATACTGTTGTATAGTGTACTGTACTTTGCAATATTTAAAAAGTTTTTTCTATTAAGTTATCTCACACCTTTTGTTACAACTCACGTTCATAATAAGATCTTCTTATACACACGTTGTTACTTAATTCTTTTGTTTTTAGATTTGTTTTCCCTTTTTGCTTCCTCATTTTCAAATGGCTTATCCTTTCTGTGGGTGTAATATTATAATGAAAACTACGGTAACTCATGTTATTTGTTTAAATATACCTTTTGTTTATCCCTGCTTTCCAACACGTAATATTAAATAAGAGGAAAACAAACTAGAAAAAATATATTTTTGATCTAGATGACAGAAAATCTTATACTATTTTATATTTTTACGAAAAAAAAAGAAAGGAGCATTTTTCAATAAAAAGAGAAACGAGGAAATTTTTAAAAATAATTGCTTTTGTTATCGTTTACATTACATTTTAGTTCCTAAGTTGACAACATCCTCTTTTTTTTTGTTTATAAGTTTATTTTGTAATCTAGTAATTTAGAATTTTCCGTCTTAACTAAATGTACTTTCAAAGAAGGTAGTATAAAATTTTAGATTATATGAATTATTTTTTTTTTTTCTGATTACATAAATTTTCTAAAAGAAAACTTTGAGAAATGTACGAGTATTTGCTTAGAAGGTGAAAAGAATTTTGGTTTTTAAACCCAAAACGTTACCAATTCAGAGTTGCAAACTCAAGTATCTAAATAAAATTTAAAGAAGACATGAAATTTTTGTTGAAAATGTGAATGGAGACGAGCACTCATTACTGTTGTACTCGCTATAAACTCTTGATTTGCTAAGCGTCTACCCTCTAAATTCTATGACATTCCGTAATCAATGAAAAATTCAAGTTCTGGATAATTCAGATAACTTCACAAGAGTTTTCTTTCATCAAGGCAATCTCTTCCTATATTTTGCCATCATATTCCATTAATTCTTATTCCATTAGTATCATAATCCAATAATTCCATTAATTCATGATTCCTTCTACATGATGATGGTTACAGAACTTTACCTTAATTGTTAGGCACCAGGTTCGCCGTTTTTTTTTTCATCAAAAAATTCAATATTTCAAACATCTGGTTATAAGGTCAGTATTTCAAATATAATTTATAAGGATATTGAGTAAAATTTTGTGGATAGGGTATATTCCTTTGGTTTTGCGGACAGAGGAAAATTTCTTTTACGACCTCATCCGGAACTCCGTCTTTGCTGGTACCCTAATTGTTTGACATATACTGTTTGTTTTCTGTCGGTTATAATTATCGATATTGTCCCTCAATAACCAATTATTTTTTAGATAAATTTAAATTGTGCTAGAGAGTATTTTATGATATTTAAATTATTTATAGGTATGTGTATACAAAATTTAAATTACTAATTTTATGAACAATTAAATTGAGTTCAATACTATTAAGAGAATACCAATGAAATCTAATATTTTATTATTGCTAATTAAATTTCTGTAATTAACTTTAAATATTGTTTTATAAAATTTAATTTTTTTTTGTTGGTAGATTTTTTCACACATTTTTATTATTTTTAAATTTTAGATTTATTCTATTTCTACAATCATGTATAATAATAAAACAAATTCATAGTAGATCATTTGAAAATTAAACTGATAATGAGCTACACTTTTACAATAGAAGCATGGTAATGATAGCAAAAAAATTTGTACCTATAGTTACGTAATTACAAAATATACATGTATCTGTTATGTATAATAACACCTACATATTATACCTACATAATGTAAATGTACGTAGGAATGTATTTATTAATAAAATCGTAAAATTGTATTTGGTTATTGTGGTTAACCGCAAATTATGTCTAAAACGTTCCACAAATAAAAATGTAAAACATAATTGTTTTTATTTTTCTATACTGCCATGCCAATGCATTTTGTTTCTGTAATGTAATTTTAGTGTTTTTTTTTCAATTTTTGTATTTTAGTCATGCACATACAGATATTTTTGTATTTTAAAATTTTAATATAAATATTCAATAAAATATTATTTTTATTTAAAACAGTAGTTTTACACAAAAAAAAATTGCACAATATAAAGTAGGGAAAAGGCTAGAAATAATTTAAAAATTTAAAATCTATTCAAAACATAAGGGGTGTGTAATTGTAAGTGGAATCAGTGGCATATAAATAGTTAGAGAAAGTGTGATGATTTTAGCTGAGTCGGCTAACGTGGACCACCATTATATTAGAGAAATTATACATGTAATGTCCCATCTGGCTATGCATCTCGAAACATGCAGAATTATAATATTGTTAATAAGAAAAAAAAAGGAATTACCCGGAAATAAGTATTACTGCAACTTTCAGGATCTGAAGGGTATTTACAAAAAATATTGTATAGCACTTTTTTGTGCACCGTTGCGGTAAAACCGGTTTCTGCAAAAGAAGTGAGCCAAAAATTCTGTTTAAAAGAGTATTTATTGTGATTATAAAAATTATATTTTTTTCAAAGATTGGAATTTTGTGTATTGTGGAACTCTATTGTTGAATAAAATTGATTTTTTGATAAAATAAATTCTTGACCTCTCGTCAGGTAAGAGTGGTTCGAATTTCCATTCCATTTTTAAAACTTTCAAAAATTGATTTTTTGTACTGGAAATGAAGTTGCAACAAAATTATTCAACATAAAACGCTTATATTTTGTATTTTGAATGGTAATACAAGTCTTTGATAGTGGCCCTTCTCCGAATCAAAAAGATTTAAGATAATGGAGAAAACTGCAGAAACAAAATAGATGGTTCACGATCATAGAACTTATTATAGCTAATGACATTTTACTATAAATATAGGTATAATTAATTCGAATTTTCTTTAACATGCCTCAAATGAGAATGTTCGAGTTATGGATGGTTTAAAAATTATTTAAAATTTTAATTGAAACTGTTTTGTCGCCTAAGTATTTCTTCAATGAAACTCAAGGTGTCGTTTTCAAATATGAATCGAACGCGAAACTGAAGGTTATGGCATTTAAAATTTTGGTTTGTTTTATAATTTATATGTTATACTAGGTTTAATTAAAATTTGCTTGCTATCATTAACATGCGTCAATTGAAAACTGTTATTTAAATTTAACTTTGTTTCTAATAAATTTAGTTTTGATTATTTTTATATAAGTATATACCTTAGGTTTTTTATCTCTATATAAACAGAAGGAACATTCCAGTAGCTATACCAATTTTATTTGTTTTACGTTAGATGCTTCACAAATTTATTATATTTAAATTAATTACAACAATTATACAATTTTCATGAATCGCTTGGATCCCAAATCACTAAATTCAAACTCGAATTTGCAATCCGCATCCGAAATTTTTAGGGATTCCGATTGAACTCACTAAAAATATTTTATGGAAACTTCGATAAAAATTTCAATTTTAGTATTAAAGTTTTTTTAAATATAAAAAAGTCGTGTAGAATATCTCATTTCACAATTCTTTAGCAAATTATTTTCTCTTGTTTATTTTTTTTTATTTTTTCAATTTTAATTTTAATATTTATTTTAAATTGATTACATAAATCGAGTCTCTTTAAAGATTCCATTGAATTTTTTAAAGCTTACGCTTAATTGCAATTTTTTTTAACAATAATTTTTTTTGATTTAATAAAATAAAATTGTTGAAAATTTAATTAAAAAGCAGAAAAACAGTAAAAATATTATATTTGGACCCCTGAAAGAAATATTTTGCATATAAAATTAAGTAATAAAATATTATTCAAGGGAAGAATAATAATTCAACAAACACAATAAAGAAAAAATACCTACATTGACAGAATAAGATTTTTAAGGTACTGCTCATTAGGAATTCCTTCTTGTGGTCGCAATTTTTGACCAAAAATATAAATATACTTATTATTGTACACATATTTACGTATATTATTATTATTTTTGTATTTAATTTAAATGTTTATTTTATGTAGACGAATTGATGAGCATGACGATGGTTCCTACCGTAATTCATACCGTCTTGTATATATGTATGTATATTGTTGAACGGACTGAATTATAATAAAAATTATATAAAGATATTATATATTTGTCTACTTTTATTTTTAAATAATGGCATTATAAATTTTATATTTCTGTCTGTATTAAGGTGTATAATCAGTATGTGCATACATACATAGATTTGCTTATTTTACTTGTTACAATTACTATTTTTATTACATATGCAAATATCTATATGTGCAATGCAGTTTTTTTGCGGTTTTTTATTTTTATGACATTTCAATAAGTTGTGTAATTAAAATTGTTGATAAAACATTAATGAAAAGTGAGTCAATTTTTATAACAAATAGAAAGTGACATTGAATCCCTTGGAAAAATTTTCATACGATTCATATATAGTAAGCATTTCGTATGGGAAAGTGCTGCATAATAATTATATACAAGCAGTTGTGTCTCTAATTAACGTACAGTGCTTTCCCATAGGAATGTACTATTGCAGTAATTTCCGACTTATATGTGTGACTATTGTACAGTACTTACCCAAAGGAATGTACTATTGCAGTACTTTCCTATATGGCAGTTTCCCACAAGGCATCATATTGAATCAATTTTCTAATGTGACTTTTCAACATTTCTTTTATGAATGTGACCCAATGATTTTGAAAACTTGTTGAACTCTTTCACAAAATATTTAAAATTTTCATTATTTCACATATTTTGGTAACAATTTTACAAATAACAAGTATGGATGTGTTGATTTTAAATATTGTTTATTATTTTTCAATTCACAATAAACTATTGTTATTCTATTCACAATAATTATTATAATACCGTTATGAAATTTTTTAAAATTTTCTTTACGAATAATAAAGACGAATTTTATGTAAAAAAAAATAATAATTTTTGCTTTTTAAACGTTTTCGGGTGACAAAAAATTTAAAAAAATAAAAACTTAAAAATTTTTCGGCAAGATGTCGTTGTTACATTTTTGTATTCACAAACTGATAAACATTTATGCTTTAACTTTATATTTTCGTAATTGTTTTTTTTTTGATTTCATTGCAAATCTAATATACAAAATTCATAATATGTAAATTTTATTGACGAGAATACAAAAATTCATGAATTGATTTCCTGCCAAACCCGGATTTTTTTTGGAACGAAAATGGAATAGTAATAATAATAGTAATAATCATAATAGTTATAATATATAGAATATATTGAATATTATATAGAGTCAAAATCACAATAGAGGAGTTAAGAAGGAAGAGGGAAGCAATACATAATTTATGTTATGTACAAAATTCAATGACATTTTGAATTTATTTGGAATGGATTTCTTTTCGACGGGAAAAGAATTTAAATTTTTTTATAAAATAAATTTTTGTGTATACATATTATAATTTCGGGGACTCACATTCAAATAATATTTTGTAAGAAACTTTGATTTGAATATAAGAGTGAATATAAGAGAGCAGCGTTTCATTGAAGAACATTTTCCATATGGTTTGATTTGAACGAATAAATGACAGCATAATGTGCTTTAACTATATAATGAACTATATGAAATTTACACTACGTCTTATAGCCGAGTATATTAAAACTGATATCGAAAGTTTAATATGTCCAGTCTCAATTACGATCACCATTTGTTGAATTAATAAGCAAAAAATTCTGTTCAGTAGATATGATAAAAAAAAAGGAAAATCGCCCCAAGATTGGTTTCCAAGCCCTGATTTTTCAAAAAAAAAAATTATAGATTCATAAAATAAAATTCCATATAAATATTTCTCTAAAAGTAGTTTATTTACCCTTCCCTACTATAGATACGGGCGCTCCTACCCAAAATCCGACATCAACAATTTGATGTCATCACATGACCTACCTCTTTGTATCAGTCGATACAAAAAAATTAATTGAATATTCAAAAACAATGAGACTTGCCGCTGTCATGGACCGGAATATTTTTAGAAGTTGATTCAAACTTGTAATTTAAAACCCCTTAAGATAATTTAAAAACTGAAAATAAAAAATTTATATGGCCGAGACTTGGTCGCATTGCGTTTTATGTGTTGCAAATTTTGTTTTCTTCCATATACAAGTAGCTTATTACTAGTCCGATGAAATAGGGTGAAAATCTTTAAAATAAACTTTTTGTAAATAAAAAGATAAAGAGGTTACTATTGGAATTACTCGAAAATTAAAAATTTGTCGTCTACATAAGTAGATTATGTTTCTTCAAATCTCTCTGAAGTATTCATTACAAAAGTGAGCTTGTTATGACTAAGTGCGGAACAGAATATTTTTCTTTTCGATAAGTTTTCACACGTGTTTCGGATGTGATGTTTTTGAAAGAAATTAATCTTAAAAAAATTAGATTACCCTTATAGTTGTCAGTAAAATTGTTTATATTTTATTTTGTAGACAATATGTGTGTGTGATTCATATCACACGTAAAACCACAAAGTTTTTCACAAAAGTTTTCAGACTCAAAATTATTATTTGAAATAGAACAATTGAAACACAACAACGGTTCGGTTATTACATCGGTATACTCAGAAATTCGCTATTATTTCTTAAATCAGTATGGAAATTGTTTTTAGCCAAAGTATTATCAATTTATTTTGACATTGTTAACATAAAACTGTTTTGGAATGCCTAAGTTAAAATTAATGTTTCCAAAATTTTATTTCAAAATTGCATTTATACCTTTGACATTTATATTTTTCTCACAAACATTTGCACTTCTAAGCTGTCCAAAAGAATTTCTATATCAAATTGGAGTAAACGCAACATGTGAATCAGGATACAATACGTTAATCCAATGTGATGGATCTAATTATCTGCATGTAATGAAAGCTAATATTAAATGTGTTGAAGGATATTATAACGCAAATCAAATGATAAAATGTGATACTAGGACTGGAACATGGTTTCCAGAACCTTTTCAATGTAATGGTTATTGTGATCGGACTGGTACTAAAAATCTATTGAAAGTTTTAAATGAGAAATTTAAGTATCCTTGGTATGCAGAAATATTGAAACATCGAGATACAAATATAACAGAAATATTTCCAGCATTAATTATGACTGGACGAACAGTCATAACACGGGAAAAATATTTCAAAACAAATTTGTCACTGAATTTAACTGATTACGTAGTACGAGTTTATGATCCTCCCAACTTACATGAAGATTTTAATATTGACCGCATCGAATACGTAAGCAGGTAATTTGTATACAAACAATGCAAAAATATTTTGTTTGAATTTATTTATTTTGTTGCAGTGAACCAGCAATATACAAACCAGATACTAAAGAACCATATTGTGTTTTAATTTTAACAAGTGATAAATATATTAAAATAAATCTTAAAGACACAAGACCGTATTGTCTAGACGAAATCAGATTTTGGAAAAAAATACCAGAATATAAGTAAGGCAGAAAGTTCTTAAGAAAACAAAAAAAGAAAAAAAAAACAATAAAAAATGTTTTCAAATCATTTTTCAGTTTGCCTCCAAAATTCCCAAACCAGTGCGTTGTCCCTAATTTAGATAAGAGGAAAAATGTCGAGTTATACTGCTATCAAAGAATAAAATCCAAGCCGTTAAAAAAATGCCCAGCTACAGTACAAGCCTTACAAACAAAATGTAAACTTGGATATGAAAAGAAAAATTCAACCGAAAAGGATTTTCTATCAATGTGTATAGCAAATCGTTGGAGTATTAATGACAGGCGTGATGAAAATTGTGAATTGATGTGCGGTAAAATGAGTTACAATAAAGATGAAGAATCTTCCATACCACCATGGCATGCTGCCATTTATTTTAAGAATATTAATGACACTTTATCTCCACTTAATCAATTATGTTCCGGTGTTATTATACATAGAGATATTATTTTAAGTGCAGCTCAATGCTTCTACGATAAGACAAACAATAAATTGGAAGGTTCTTCAAACTTTCGTGTTGTAGCGGGAAAAAATTTCCAAGATGAAAAAAACAGTGGAAATTCTGAACAGTTCGCTGAAATTTCGGAAATATATATTCCATCCACGTAAGTTTATTTTTTTTTTAAGTTAGTATTAAAAATTATTAGATCATAGTATTATGATCTCATGCACTCAAAATTATCTTATTTTAGATATGGTAACGGAAATTGGAACAATGATGTTGCGGTTTTAATTTTGAAAACTCCACTTATTTTCAATTCATTTGTCAGTCCGATATGCCTGAAATTGAATTCTAATTCTGATTTGGAAAGTGGTACAACAGGAAGTATTTTCAGATGGAAATCGAATCATATTAATGAAAGTTTAGAAAATTCAAATAATAGCTCAGGAAACTACTGTCATTTAATAGAAAATTTGACAACTATATGTAATAGGGATATTGGCGGTGGATTTTTTCATAAAGAGATTATAGATTCAAAAAATCGTTACGTTCTGAAAGGAATAATTAGTACATTTATAAATATTAAAGATTATTGTGTGAGTAAAAATGTAGCAGCCATCGTTGATTTATTTTATGTACAAGAATTTTTAAAAACAACAATATCCAATTATCGGCAAAAGTTGGATTATAAAGAAATACCGAAATTAATTTGGCATCGTATTTACGATAATGAAATATGGACTGCGCCTTATTGGATTAGAAAAGAACTGAATTTAAAACTTCAAACAGTAGACCCTAATAAATTTTAATTTAAATGAAAATTTATTTAGTTTTGTAATGCTAAATATTATATTTTAAATAAAGTGATAAAATTAAAATATCATTTGGATAAAAAACATAAATAAAAAGACACTAAGAGAGGTTATGAATCCTCCAAATATTGCAATTTTAAATAGATAAAACCGCAATTCTAATATCATATTCAAATCGTGCAAAGCGAAGATCGCCTGAACTGTTTATTTGTTTTGTGATTCAATATCGATTACTCGGTACCGATGCATTTTCGAATTATATTTACATTAGGCGGTTCTAAAATTTTGAGAATTAAATGTCCAGGCATAATATAAATAAAGACGTCGCATACATTCCCTTATCAATTCATTAATTAATAATACACTGCATTCAGGATGATGTGACTTATTATAGAAAAATTTGATATTATGCGCGGTATAATAGAGTACATTTTTTGACATCCTATTGCTTAAATATAACAATTAAATTATTATTAATTGTGTTATTAATAACATGCCCGTCTAAATGCCAGATCAATGTCTAAAGATTGTATTCAAATTTTTCCAAAATTCCGCGATATCTGAGAATTTTTAAATATTTACGTTACAAGAATGAAGTTTTTACTCCTAGCCCTAAAAAAATTTTTAAAAATTACTAACAAAAATATCAAATATGTTGAAACCGTATAGGTTAGATTCTAACATTTTTTATCAATATAAAAATAAGGTTAGAAATATTTCAATTCCAACCACGTACACCTTGTTATAGCATACAACAAAATTTAATGTGGTCAAGATAGACCGACCGCATTGTGCGTTTTTTGAATAATATTTAAAAATTCTAATAATTTTTATCTTAGATGGTTAGCGAATGTAAATGTTTTCCACATATTTATTTGAAGGTGTATAAATTTAATTCATTACTTTTGTAATTTCAAAATTTCAAATTTGGTTCTTAGTAGAGGTTCATTTTCTGTGATCCGATCTGCTCTAAATAGAAGCCACACTTTCAATAAATTGTATTTATTTATTTGTCTAGATAATAGTCAAAAATGAAGCGACAGTTTCCGTTTATTGTTCATTGAGTAAAAAGACTGAAATTTAAATTTAACTTTTTCTATTCGCTATGTTTTTAGTAAACTTAAGGGCTCGTAACAGACGCGGTTTTGATACTATATTAAGCTAATACAACGTAAACTGCCAGTTATAAAAAATGCATGCTGGTGTCTGTCAAAATTTATGTCTATTTCAAAATTTCACAAGTTGAATTTCGTTTGCAATACAACCATTGGCTGTGTGCTTGCAGATAGATCACTTAGATTTTCTAAAAGAAGGTATATTCAGTGGTCATTAGTTATTTTATTGATTTGCAAACCAGTACTTACTTCTTACATTCATATGTGCCTACAAACAATTATTGTTCGTTTGTTTTATTTTATTATTTTTTGAATACAACCTTCAAAAAATTTGGACCCATTCAAAATAAAACAATCAAAAACCGCATTCTGGTTTAAAAACTAACGCATAACTATCAAAAATTTTTTTTGAAACTCTTGTAAAATTATTTCAATTATGAATATTGATCAAAACGGTTAACTACTGTGAAATTAATGGGTTCCTATATCAGTGTAAAAATTTCATTTTTAATTTTTATATTCGTTTTTATTAAATTTGCTCAGGCTTTTATTACTTGCCCAAAAGAATTTCTTTATCAAATTGGAAGCAATACAATTTGTTTATCAGAAGATTCCGAACCAATTCAATGCGATGGGTCTGAAAATAATTTAATATTTGGAGCTAATATAACTTGTATTGAGGAATATTATAACAATAAGCCTAATCAAATGATAGAATGTAATTTCGTTACTGGTACGTGGACTCCAGAACCTCTTAGATGTTTTCACGATTGTATTCGAGATCCTATTGCAAAAAATATTCAACTTTCTAATAATAAATTTCAACATTCTTGGTATGCAGAAATATTAAAAAATCCTACAGAAAACGGAGCGGATGAAGTCTTTCCAGCAGTAATTATGACTGGAAGAATGGTTTTGACATGGGAAAGGTATTTTAATCCAAATGTTTCGTGGTTTTTAAACGACTATGTAGTACGAATTTATTATCCTCCAAGTTGGTCTGATGATTATAAAATTGAGCGCATCGAATATGTAAGCAGGTAATTTTGAAATAATATCAGTACTGAATTGTAAGAAGAGAAAACGTTAAAATTTAATTAAAATGTAGTAAAGTTGCGTTAGGTAAATCTCACCTCTTTAAATAAATATTATTTAACTACAAATTCAATGATTGGATTTACAAAAGCAATGATTCATTTGAAATGAATGCCTATCATTCAATTTTTTCAATATTTCAGTGAACCCGAAATATACGGAATGGAGAGGTCAGATAGATATGAAACATTTTGTATTTTAATTTTAACTAGTGAAAAATATATAATGATGAACGTACCAGAGCCAAATTTACCACCTTGTTTTGAAGACGATATTTTTGCTAATAATAATTGGTACATCGAAATTTCAAGAGCAATACCCGAAAATAAGTAAGATTGAAGCTTTTGTGTTCTTGAATTTTTATATAAAATAATTTTTTTATAGTTTACTACCCAATTATCCAAGTGAATGTTTTGTTCCAAAATTAGAAGAGAACATTGAAGTAATGTGTTATCTAAGTTTAAAATCTAAACCTTTAAAAAATTGCGTCGGTTATTTTACAAATATGAGATTAAAAACTGTACCGGTTTTACAAACAAAGTGTAAACTTGGATATGAAATGATTTTTCCACCCGAAAAAGATTTTAGTTCAATGTGTATAGCAAATCGCTGGAGCATCTACAACAGGCGTGATGAAAAGTGTAAATTGATATGCGGTGAAATAAGTAAAAGATCTACCATACCACCATGGCATGCTGCCATTTATTCTAAGAATGTTAATGACAGTGTATCCCCACTTGATCAACTATGTTCCGGTGTTATTATACATAGAGATATTATTTTAAGTGCAGCTCAATGCTTCTTCGATAAGACAAAAAATAAATTGAAAAGTTCTTCAAACTTTCGTGTTGTAGCGGGGAAAAATTTCCAAGATGAAAAAAACAGTGAAAATTCTGAACAGTTTGCTGATATTGCAGAAATACATATTCCATCCACGTAAGTTTATTTTTTTTTTAAGTTAGTATTAAAAATGATTAGATCATAGTATTATGATCTCACGCACTCAAAATTATCTTATTTAAGATATGGTAACGGAAATTGGAACAATGATGTTGCAGTGGTAATTTTGAAAACTTTGTTTATCTACAATGGATTTGTTCGTCCGATTTGCATCAATTTGAATTCTAAGTCTGATTTAAAAAGCGGTACATCAGGAAATATTTTCAGGTGGAAACTTAATCCAGGGACAAATGTGGACTCAGGAAACTATTGCCATTTAACAGAACATTTAACAACTACTTTTTGTAAAAATGATGTTGGCGGTGGATTTTTTTATAAAGGAATGATAGACTCAAAGTATCGTTACATTTTAAAAGGATTAATTAGTTCAAATATAGATCATAAAGAATATTGTTCCCATAGCTCTAAGGCAGTAATCACCGATTTATATTATGTGCAAGAATTTATAAAAACAAAAGTAACAGAGCATCGACAAAAATTAAATGAAAAAGAAATTACAAAATTAATTTGGTATCGTATTTACTCACATGTAGTTTACACTATGCCTTATTGGGTTAAAAAAGAATTAAATTTAAAATTGCAAATAGTTAATCCAAATAGAACTTGATTTTGGTTAGCATTTAAAGATAGTGCAGAATTGATTACCAATGTTGGTGATTGCCAATAAACTTTATTAAATTTTTTAACTTTTGTTGTGAAAGTAGTTTCCTTGCATACTGGTTTGTGTTTTGAAGGATGTTATGTCTAAAATTAGTCGGTGGTGTTTAGATATGAAATTTGTGTGCGGTTTTTGCAGTTTCAAAAATGTTTAAATTTTTATTACTTGAAATCACTGAAAGTACTTGATTCATAGCCATTAAAAAACATCACTGCTGCAGTTAAAATAGTACAAATAGTATAACATCTATAAGAAACATCAAGATGCAATATTAATCCATCAATTATTTGCTTTAAATGAATTAGATTTATTAAAAAATTTTTAATATAATATTAATTTGTTAGACTTAGACTTTAGATTTAGACTTTATTTTATTGTAAATCTCCGTTTCTAATTTTAACTAACTGTGTTTCATATAATAAGTGACGCGTTCTGACTGAATTTCATATATCGAATGTTGACTTAATATGAGACCTTGCTTAGTATTTATGGAGAAGAGTTAAAGTAGGGGTTCAATATGAGCGAAGATTCTAAATAAAGTAAAGGTTTCCTTATATTCACTTTGAATATTAATTTATTGCTTATTAAAACTGCATCTAATTGCTGTTGCCTCGGCTTCTTACATCGATAAAACGGCGGTATTTTTCTACAGCAGCCGTTATCAATATGATTCCCTTTAGAGTTTTAGAAAAAAATCTATATGCATAATATATTAAGTAACATATAAAATTTTAGAAGAATGTTGGTAAGAAATTCTAGACTAAATTTAGTGTTTAATTATAATCTTAATTTTAACCATAAAATTTGGAAATTATTACAAATAGTTTTAAAATTTCTTGAAAATTTCGTTCTTGGAATTCACTGATATTATTAAACGAATACCAGACTTCTGTTAAATTTATTTCTATAATAAACTATAAAAATTTATGAAACATTTCGTGTAATAAATATCGTAACATTGGAATTATTCAAGACAACACTATACCATTACCATGATGATTATATAATTTTTCTTATTTCTATAAATTTTAATTCTGCCTTAGTGTTTCACTGCACATTCTTTGTTTTCTCTCAATTTTTTTTTTTTTTTCTTACAGAAATTTTTTCTTGATTTTGTTGTTTTAATTTAAATATGAAAATGATGTCAGTAATGCAATGTTATTGCCATTTATAATTTTCTGGGTTCTCTTAAATGGAAATTATTAAAAAGGGCGTTTTATTGTTATACAAAAGTATGAAAATTAATAATAATTTTTCTCACAAATATAACAGTTATAGATTGTTATGTTTAAACCGTTAATTTCTTGTTCCAGTTCTCAAATACAATTTAAAAATTTTCTTTAAATAAATTCTATCAAAAGTTTTTGTTCTCTTTATACAGGGAACACTTTCGAAAGTTGTAAATTGCAGAACTTGTACTTACTTTTTTACTTTTTCTTCATATACTCATTTTACATAAATTATTTTATGTAAAAGAAAAATTTCTTAATAAATTTATTTTCTCATTCTGTCATAAATAATTAAGAATAATTTTTTTAACTATAATAATAATTATATTAATAGTTTGCATAGAATTAAATCATGAGATAAAAGAAAATTTTAAATTCTAGAGCAAACTAATTTCTATAAGTGTACACGTTTTATTATTTTAATTTTAAATAATTATTATGACACATGAGATGCAAGTGGAACAATACACATCTACTTACATAATAATGTGAAAAATGTAGAGCATGAGGGAAAAAATATTCTAGTACTTGTATGAATGCATATGGAATGTGGAAATTGGAACTGCTCTGTATTGAATCATTGGTAAAAAAATCTATGCTTAAAATAACAAATGAGTAAAATTTGCACTTTATAGTGATCTTAATACGTATTTTTAAAATTTTTTACTCGTTTTCGAGCTACAGCCTGTTAAAAAAAAGGTACTGGATATTTCCTGCATATAAATAAATGCTTATAATTTCGGAACCATACAACATAGAGCTATCAATAACAGCTTGTTTTACAGGCGACTGATTGTTCTTTATTTTTCGTCTGACAAGTAATTTGATTTGAGCTATAGTTTTCGAGACACAACTTGTTAATGTCAGAATTTTTGTTTTTTTTTTTTTTGAAATTTTTTTTACAAAACTCGAAATTTCTCGCAAATTTTTGTAATTTTTTTTGTTTTTTATTAATAGTTTAATTTGGGGCCACAAATTTTTCTTTGTTTTTTTTTTTCCAAATTTCTTAAAATTATTCAAAACAACAATATAATTAATAAATTTTAAAAATTATCAATAAATTTTTAATTAAGTTCGGTGTAAGTTTTTAATGTTTTAATTAATTGATAAAGTGAATTTGTTTTGTAACTGGTAGGGGTTTAAACTTATGCAATATTCTCGATGTTATTCTTTCCGTTGTAATTCATTTACAATTATATTATTTAAAAAATAATAAGTGATGATAAAAATTAAAAATTTTTTTTTTATAGGTGCACAAAACTACGTTATTTTATTCATTAATTACACAATTTTACTCTTAAATCAACACACATGCATACATACATGCACATATGAGTTATGAATACTCTTTCCAAATTAATTTTTATGGCATTATTTATGTAAAGTCGGATATTATTTAAAAAAGAAATAAATAAAATTTCTGACCGAAATTAAAAAGATGAAATTAAAAAAAAAAAAAAACGAAAAAAAGTGGTAGCTTTTAATTTAATTTCTGTTTTTATTTACAATTTATGAGAATGAGAATAACATGGAAAATAATAAAAACATTTTCAGTACTCTACTCACTTTTTTCAAAATTTTCATAAAAAAATTTAAAAAAAAAGTGCTTATTAGTTTCACTCTGTCCGTCCGTTCGTCTGTCCGTCGTGAGCATATTATGTTTAACTTCTACATACTTTAAGATATTTTTATCTGAAACCCACTCTTAAAATTGTGGTAACCCTCAAAATTATAAAAACACTTTCTAATCCCCTCCAAATACCAAAAATTTGCCATTGGTTATTTACTGTAACGAAACCACAAATACTTTTTAAATTTCTCGAAACCTGGGGAGTTAACCATATGCTTTTTCAACCTTAGTATAGCATAGTTGAGCGGCAAATGACAAAATGGCGGTAAAATTTAACCTCTATCTAAAATCTGTTTTTTTTTTCAAATTTTTGATATCGTTTTTCTTCCAGGCATTTTCCCAAAAGTTTGAAATTTTAGCTGCTATTAGATAATAATAATTATAATTAATTTCGTTAGAAAAAAAAATTATGTCTACCTTTATCCTCTCTTAAGCTATTGCCAGCCGAAAATTTTCAAATTAGAATTTTCGATACCTTACATTTCCGAAAAATTTCTAAAGCTCGGTGAACCTATCGGAAATTTTACTAAATTCATAGTCATCAAAAAATAATATTATCTTAAGTAACTCAATTAACCCTTGAATTTATCATTATGCTAACGCCTCTACCTTTTTTGCTCTAATCCTAAATGTATGCAATATTTTGTAATATATTAGTATATGAATGAAAACAATTTAAAATGTAGTAGATTGTTTGTTAAAGTAGTATTTTTAATTTTGGAAGAGAAAAGTACTACTTTACAAACCTTCTGCTTGACCCAACTTTATTTTAATCGCTTACTCACTTCTTGTTACTTATTTTGTATATTTTATAGTTGCTATATGCAGTTTTGTGTAATTTTTTAATTAATAAAAATGTGAAAAATAAATACGAAGAGAATAAAATGAAATTTAAATAAAAAAAAATTTGCTTTTAATTAAATTAGTTTAGTAGGTTGTTACGGTGATGATGAGAACACTACCTATTGTGAATAGTTTTTAAAATTTACAAAAAAAAAAAAAAATTCTTTTTATTGTTTTCTTTTATTAAAACTGTAAAAAACTACCATTTACTTACATGATGACATTTGTGCATATGTTTAATATATAAATATGTGACCTACATATACTTTATTATATTTAAGTGTACAGTGTGTATGTATGTATGTGGAGACTGGTATGCATAATATTATGTGATTCAATTAATTTATTGCATGTTTTAATTTAGTATGGGAAAGTGCGATTTTAAATAGCTTTAATAATTTGTTTTTTTAATATGTGCTTATGCAAATTCACAAATGTGTAGATTAAAATCAAGTTTGTAGATTAAAGTC
The DNA here is from genome assembly GCF_029603195.1 of Condylostylus longicornis. NCBI lineage: Eukaryota > Metazoa > Arthropoda > Insecta > Diptera > Dolichopodidae > Condylostylus > Condylostylus longicornis. The sequence goes on from NW_026577982.1 coordinate 9,393,715, forward strand.
AAGGCTACATAATTTGGCGAAGCGGGGTAGTAGCCCACCCATGTGGGAAAAATATAAGAAGGAACTGAGGGCTTTAAGTACACAATAAGGAAGACCAAACGGAGGTCTTAGATGAACTATTGCACGTCATTGGAAAATACCAATGAGGTTGTAAGATTAAGGAAACTACTATCGGGGGGACCCTCTTGTACCTGGTTTTGTTAAAGGAGATGATGATACTTGGACTGGCTCTAGTATAGAAACGTTGGGGGCTGATGGAGGTAAAAGACAAGGGGGTTCCGAGGAAAGGAACGGAGACTGTACGAGCTTTAGGTAAAGAAATTTTTACGGGGGAGAGGATACAGTGGGCTATTAAGTCTTTTGGCCCCTACAAGTCTCCGGGAACGGATTGGATGTGGCCTATTATGCTGCGGAGGGCACCGAGAGTGATCATTGATTGGTTGGCGGTAATTTTTCGTAGCTGCCTGTATATGGGGTATGTCCCTAGAGAATGGAGAGAGGTAAGGACGGTTTTTGTGCCGAAGCCTGGTAGAAGTGGTCATGTCAGCACGAGGGATTTCCGGTCAATCAGCTTCTCGTCTCTTGTGCTGAAGACCATGGAAAGGTTAGTGGAAAAATATATAAGGAATGAGGAAAGGGAGTCGGGTCTGTCAAATGACCAGCATGCCTACAGAAGAGGGAGATCTGTGGAGACGGCGCTGCACGTGGTAGTCGCGCAGGTGGAGGTGTCTCTGCAGTACAAGGAGTATACATTGGCTGCTTTCTTGGATGTTGAGGGTGCTTTCAATAATGTAAAGGTTGAGGCTATCGTGGGGGCTCTCGAAAATGTAAGGAGTAGAGGAGGGCATAATCAGATGGATAGAGCCAATGCTTACTACTAGGGTGGTTGTGGCCGAGTGAGGCCCAAGTAAGGTGAGAATGCTGTCTGTGAGAGGCACTCCTCAGGGGGGGTCCTATCGCCATATCTGTGGGTCCTGGTTATGGAGGGTTATCTTAGGCTCATGAGGGATAGTGGATGTAGAGTTACTGCCTATGCCGATGATGTGGAAATTTTGGTCTCGGGTAAATACCTGGAAGTACTGAGTGCAATAATGCAGGGGGGTCTTGATAGACTGGATGGTTGGGCGCGGGGATGCGGTCTTTCTGTGAACCCCGTAAAAACGGAGCTGGTGTTGTTCACGAGGAAAAGGAAGGTGCCCAGGTTTGCCCTGCCTAGGATGGCGGGAGTCGAATTGGGTTTGGCGGGTTGTACGCGATACCTGGGCGTGATTATGGATAGTAAACTGCTGTGGACTGAAAACATAGAGAATAGGGTAAGGAGGGCCACGACTGCGTTGTTTGCCTGCAAGGGGGCGGCTGGTAGACGGAAGGGAGTGAGTCCTCGACTCGTCTACTGGTTGTATGAGTGTGTGGTTAGGCCTATTCTGACGTATGGGGCATTGGTCTGGTGGACAGCGGTGCTTCGTGATAGGGAAAGGAGGAAGTTGGAGAAGGCGCAGCGTATGGCGTGCATTGGGGTGACGGGTGCATTGCGTACTATACCCACTTTGGGTTTGGAGGTTATTCTCGACCTGGATCCGGTGGGTGAGCTGGTAAAAGCGGCGGCTGCGAGGCGTGCCTTGAGGTTACAGGCGATGGGCATACTTAAAAACAGGAAATACACACACAGTAAAATTCTGGGAGAATATGGAACGCGGCCTATGGACATTAGGCCTGATTTTGTGTTGGCATACACCGACTGGAGGGTTGATTATGGGGTTGTGGTTCCACGCATGAGTTGAGTGTGGGGGGGTTATGCACGCATGAGGGGTTATTCATCTACACGGATGGTTCTAAAACCCGGATGGTACGGGGGCGGGGGTCTTCTCCGAGGAGTTGGGGATAGAGCTATCGATTAGGTGTCCTGACGGATGTGGCGGAATTGGCTGCAACAAAACCGGTGGGGGGATGGGAGCTGGCAATTTTTGTGGATAGTAGGGCGACGATTGGGGTCCTCGCATCCTATTCGATTAAATCGGCTTTGGAGGGTCGATGCAGGGGGCACTTAGGGCACTTTGTACTATTGTACTTTGTACTTTGTACTATACATGGTGACTATGTGCTGGGTTCCTGGTCATAACGGGATACGAGGTAATGAGATGGTAGATCGTCTTTCAAGGGCTGGGGCTGGCGGGGATGCTGACGTGGTAGACGAGACGTCTGTCGCTGAGGGCTTATCTTGCCGTCATAGATGGTGAGTTTAGGAGAAGGAGCGGGGTCTTGTAGGCGGAGGATCACACGTGTAGGGTGACCAGTGCAATGTGGCCTATCAGGGACAAAAGGAGGAGGAGGACGCCTCCGTCATAGCAACCCCTAGGACGGGGTTGCTATGACGGATGTATGTCGGGGGTGTCGGGATGTGGCGGAGGTGGAGGATGTAGTGCATGTCCTCTGTGCCTGTCCGTTTCTGGTGTGGAAGAGAAGGCGTGTCTTGGGGGCTTATTTTTACGATGACCTCGGTGACCTTTCCAAGATGTCTCTTGCGAGGCTTTTGGGCTTCGTCAGGAAGGTTGGCTGGTTTGGATGGGGGGTCTTGTGTGTCGAACTGCATGGGGGTTGTTGGGTGTTTTCTCGGGTTTGCCGATGGGCCTTTTTCTGTTGGCCTAGTGCATGGGCTTTGCGCGGGTGTACGAGTGAAGACCTCTCTCTTACTACTACTACTACTAAAGTCAAGTTTAAAGTTTTTACAAACTTCACATTTTTCAATATTATTAATAAAGGCTGTAATGTTTAAAACTGTTAAGTTTGATTAAAGATTAGTGTAGAGTTTAAGAATGTTAATTTGGTTTGCTTGGAAAAAATGTCTGAGAAATTTGATGAAAGTTCTAAAAATTGACGCAAAATGTAACGTTTCGATTAGATTTTTTAAAATGAAACATCTTCTATATATTCATTCAAATAAAAATTATATAAAAATTCTGAATTTCACCTTTCTGTTCCTCTCTATACGAATGTATACATGGTACAGCATAAAGAAGTGAATGAGCCTGTAAAAGAAAAATTTTTGTTCGGTATTGTTAAGTGATTTTTTAAAATAAAATATTACTCACGTTTAAAAAAAAATCTTTTTACACTTCATTAATCATGAGAGCTTTTTACGCATTACTTAAATCGTAGTTGCGTGTGTATGTGAAAAAATTTCAGATTTAAATCTGTTGATTTTTATCATAATTTTTTTTTTATCAAATTAACACCAAAATGCTTTTAAAATTTCGCTCTTTCTTTAATCATTAGCAATGATCTTTTCTTGATAAAATATTTAAATGGCAAAAATACCGTCAAATTAAGGTAGACATTAATTTTATGAATAACTCGATTTTCAGGGCAATTCCATTTCGGCTAAGCGGAGTTGGATTTCATTAAAAACAATTGTAGCATAAAATATTTTCTCTCACTCGTATACGACACAACTGTTGTAGGGTATTATAAATTTAAATTAAATTTGAGGTGTTCTGTCGAACCCTGAGGATAATTATATCACTTTGACGATAGTTTACGCTAAGTTCGTAAAATCGTCTCAAATGCTTGCAAAAATTTTAAAATAATAAATGCTAGAATTTCAGTTTGAACCTCCGAAATATAGATAGTTGAAATTTTTCATATTGCGAATGACATACAACTTACCAAATAATTTAACTATATTTCCAAAATAAAATTATTCAGGTCGCTGTGATCCAAACACAATCGGGTGGTATCATGGTTTTTAGTAAAGTACAACGCACAAGGTTTTCAAAATTGTTGATTCGCATTCGGGTACATAGTCAACTCATACTTTTGCTCGCAGTAAGGATACACTCTTTGCTGGAATTTCTATATTATACTCTTTCGGGCAAAAATTTTCGTATTGTCTCTTAGAATTTTAAAGATTTGTAAAATTGTTTTTTTTTTTTTAATTAATTTAGATTTCGGGTCGAAAAACAAATTATGTACACATTTTCTATAGGATTTTGATTAGTATTTTATTTTTGTATTCTGCTTTTTCTTTTCATATTAATATTTGTAGAGAACAATTAAAATTGGGTTCATATTGTCAAAAATTAATAAACGATATTGATGATATAATTTTGTAATAGTAGATTTGATACCTGGAGTACATGGCATATAATATAAGACAATCAAAATCCAATGAATAATAAAAACATCACGTTCTTAAGTTAAAAAAATGTAGTTTTGGGAGTTGAAAAGGGTGATCTGTTTAGGTAAAATTCTGAAAAAGGTATAAATGACTACCTTAAATAGGTTGAATTTTTATGATTATTATGGAGCCAATATGAAATTGGCATGTTAAACGCTCTCAAAAACAATGTAAATCAATCGTTTTCGCGCTTGTGTCCAATCTTATAATTTGTAATATTTTTTATAACCTATACTATATAGGTAATGGATCTTTGTTTTTATGTTTTGAGCTCGTACGCAGCTGATAGTTAACACGTCTTTTCCTTGATTAACTTAAAAATTTTCAACCATATAGTTAATTTTCTAACATCCATAAATAAAAGTTATTGTAAAAATTATTCAAATGTAAAAGGTAAAAATTATTTATTCAAATCAAAATATTTTTGGAAGCGAGTGTGCTTCTGTAATTAACAGAGGAATATTTTGGCATTCAACAGATTTTTTATAAAATTTCTGGAAAACTTCAACTATACCAAGTCTTCTCAATTCAAATCACATGTTGAAACTGTTACCTTGATTACGTTTGATCGTAATTTGAGTGAGGTTTTGTTACAATCTATATTGAGGACGGGTCGATCGGTTATTTTAGAAATCAATTAAGTCTTTCTGCCTAGTTAGTAATAATCTAATTATCCTAGAACTTCTGGAACGAACTTCTTAAACAATGTGCTAATCTTAAACTTTTTAAAGTTATTTTTAATAACAAAATTTTTATTGATTATGAATTATTTATGAAAAAAAAGAAAAAAATTTAACGAATCCATTTTTACCCTGAAATCGTCTGCAAAATCAATAATATTCTTAAAATAGATAATAAAAATTATTTTTATAAAGGTCTTTCGGAACTTTAAGTTAAAATTAATAATTAGCTATAATCATGGGTTTTCTTTTCTCGTTCCGTAGATTATGAATATTATTTTATAGGTTCCTACCTTATTAATAATTTCGGGAGCTGTGATTGTAAAAATATTAAGGTTTAGGTATATTTAAAGAGATAAGAGAATATTAATAAAAGAAAATTGTTGTTTTGTTTTCTCCTTTTCATTAATAACGTATATTAAGATTTTTAATGAGAAGGTTAAATGGTATGATCTTGTTTAATAGTAACTATTAAAATATTTTTATAGGTATCACTAAAATAATTCTTATTGAATTTTATGAATAAGACAAAAAAGAAATGATATTAAATTTAATGATTTTTTTTTTAATATTATTTTGGAACTCTTCTTTGTTTTCGGCTTTTTTTATAAAATTATAGGCTGACCATTTTTAAATTTGAATTGAATAAAAAAACAACCCTTGTTGCTGTATTCAAGTTTATTTAAGCAGGCAAATCGCGCGGAAACAAACCACTCTTTAAAAGTGAAAAGGTACGAGTATAAGTAGGGTGTTCAAGTTTGAAATAAGTTTTTCAAATTTGCCTTGGCCAATAGTCCTTCATTGAAACAGAACGGTAGAAATGCTAATGTAATGATAGCTCTTTGATTGAAAAGTTGGAGCACATCAATATTAGATATAAGGATTTGTAGTTTTAACAGTACTGTGCATTATTGCACACACCAACAGAAAAAAGAAATTTTTTAAAAGTAAAAATAGGTAGCCGAATGATTTGTTGAAGATGTCAATTGACCCCCAAGATCATTCGAGTTGTTTTTTTTAAATAAAGAAATATATTCAAACTTGAATACCCTGCTCAACACTTAAGGTACTTCTGCTACCTATATAGATGCTCTGTGATATTTTTTTTTTTTTTTTTTTTTCCTTTTTCTACTCCTTTTGGGAGCATAGGGCATCTACAAAGCTTCGCCATCTGACTCTGTTTTGCGCCATTTCTTTTATTTCTGACCATGATTTTTGGGTGCCCCCCACTTCTTTGTTCACAGATCTGCGCCATGTCTCTTTTGGTCTGCCTACTTTCCTTTTACCCTGTGGGCTCCATTCAAGGGCCCTTCGCGGGATGTTACTTACTGGCCTTCGGAGTGTGTGAATATTCAGAATATGCAGAATATTCTGGCCTATCCAGCTCCACTTCCTTCTCTTGATCTGGGCGTACACTGGTTCCTGCCCCGTTAAATCCCATAGATCCTTGTTACTAATTGTTCTAGGCCAGAATATTCTGCATATTGTTCGCAGGCATCTATTTATGAAGGTCTGCACCCTATCTGTATAGCTCTTCTTAATCAGCCATGTTTCGCTGCCATACAGGAGCACCGATTTTACGCACGCGTCAAAGATTCTAATTTTGGTGCCCCTTGCCAAGTGACGTTGCCTCCAAACCGCCCACAGTCTTCCGAATGCCATTCTAGCAAATTTAAGTCTGTTCTCTATGTCTCTTTCAGCACCCCCATCTGTAGTAACTATACTACCCAGGTAGCAGAACTCGGAGACATCCTCTATGGTTTTGTTATTTATTTGAAGAGGTGTTGTTGTTCTCGCATTAATTCTTAGGCATTTCGTTTTGTGCTCTGTGATAATTATTACTTCATAATAATAAAAAATAACATCTACAACTAAAACAATATTAAATTTTTGCAAATAACTTGCCTATTAACACACAAAAAATTATTTAGTTCCAAGAACAGGTGTGTGAAAATCGGAGTAAGAAAATTTTAAATGTGCACTTACGGTGCAAAATTAGCTCAATAGAGCCAATATTTTTTTAATATTGTTTTTACAAAACTATTAAGTAGGTACTAAATTTTGAAACAATCTTAATTTTGAAATTTGATTCTTGAAATACTAGCACTAAACTGCAATTATAATTAAAAAATTATTAGTTATAAAATTACCACTGTAACAATTATTGCACAGCTCTATGATGTGAAATTTTTCGCATTTTCTAAAAAAAATGAAAGATGAGCAATTCTTTAATAATTAAAATTATATGTTATCATGTACTTGAGATTCCAGAAAATCAAATACTCTCCTTAATTCATCACTGAAAATATTTTTTCTAATTTTCTTTAAATTACGAGTATAATAGAGATGAACGTTTGTTTTCAGAGAAGCTAAGTAAATACTGAGAAAATTCTCCTATATAATTTCTCAATTTAAGGTAGGTTTTATTTTTAAATATCTAAGGTTTGTTTATATTTTGATTATATTTCGTTAAAACTCATTTCCTATAACACTTACTCAATATTCCAATAAGGTAGAATTAAAAACCCTCATTACAAATCTTGTTTATTTAGTATTGAATTTTTACACGTCATTATTTTTTCTACAATTGAGCAACATTATTTTCATTTTTTCTATTTTAGGAACTTATAAATTAAAAAATTTAATTTAATCACTATTGAACTTTTTATTCTTTCTAAATTGAAAATTGTTTAGAAATCGAATAGAAAACCTCCTTCTTATAGTTTTTATTTGGATAACTTAATTAATCAGGAAATTATGAAAATTTTAAAAGAATTCAAAATCACTTTAAAAGTAAAATTACCCTATAAAATAAACCTATACTTTTTGAAATACAATAAAAATCAGAAATCAATTTTGAACATTGGAACGATTCCGAGTGTCATGTACATGCTTATATTGATTATAAATTATGGATATTTATTTATTCAAGTTATTTGAATTCTATGTTATAAAATAGAACGGATATTATGAATCCAATTTTTTCATTTAAATTTTCAGCACAAAAAAGTAAATGTTTAGTCTCATACGAAAACTACACAAAGTTTTGCACCAGCGATAGCTAAGCTCGATCATAGCCCGAGATATTAGAAATCTTTCGGTAGGTGCTATTAAAACTGTATTAAAAAGGTAACTACGAACGATAAAGCCATGGTTTATCGGCATTCGCGCAGTTTTCGCTGAATCATATTCTTAATTTGGACAATCTTTTATGTCATGAATGGTAAAAATTATATAAAGTAAGCGTCTATAGTATATTATGTTATGCTATGCACCGCTATGTTAAGTCTATTGTTCGTCTCTATTTAGAATTATCTTTTATTATTATTTATATATACAGGTATTTGCTTATAAGTAGGATGAATTGAAAGTTATAGCTTTAGGTCTAAAATAATGAAAACGTTCTATTGATATAAAATTGTCTTACTACTTCATAATTTTGAATAAGCTTATACTAGCATTAAGATTAAATTTTATGAAATAAACGAAGAGCTGGATTATGATGTTTTGAGCTAATAACAAATTTTTATAAGTATCGAACACGATAGAGGAGATATCCCCGGCTTGAGAAAGTTAATATGAAAGCTCAATTAAACATCCTCTCATTTTTCTCTAATAGTTTTCTTTATAATATCTAGAAGACGTAATATTCCTCTTCTCTGTGCTTTAACAGGATTCACAAAATGCTTTTGATTTCAATAAAATAGTTTGCTAAAAAATTGCTTTTCCACGATTTTAGAGAGCAATTTTTTGCAGACTTCACTTTAAACTCATATGTTCGATCTATGTCATAAATCCATAAATAGAAGAATAAACTTATCATACTCTGCTGACAATATTCAACTTTATTTCGTCTATAAAAACTGTCTAGTTAGTTGCAGTTAATCATAAGTAATTTTTAATACAATATAATTACATAATCATGCACCATTTTTCATCTTCTCTTTTATGTATTCTAAAAAAACAAATTGAATACTGAAAACAAAGTCAAAAAGAGAATACAATAAATAAATTCTGTAATATAAAGAGCACATAAGTATATTTTTTAAATCTACTACTGCTTGTGCTGCTGCAAAAACTATGTGTATAAGTAAATGTATGTGTATAAGCAATTTCTGTCCATTTTTTCTGAGATCTTATATTAACAAATTTAAAGAGATGTTAGCGCACGTATTCCTTCTTGATTCAGTAATAATTTTTTTTTTGTTCAGCTTCTTTCAGCCCTTTCTACAATAAAATGTTAAATTGTTTATAATATTATGGTAGTCGGACATTGTTCAACATCTTTCAATTCAATTCTCAATTATTGCTTTGCAACTTCGTTTTTTTTCCCAGACACATTTATGGTTTAACAAAAAACCTTGGTTTTGTGGCTCAATTCAATAATAACAAAGTAAAAAATATAAAAACAGCATCTTGTTTAACACACACAAACTAATATATACTGACAATATTCAGTAATAAAATCAAAATCGCTTGAAATCATCTTGAATTTTTATTCTCTTTCAACTTAGCGTTTTTCTTTTTTGTTGATAAATTTAAACACTGACCAGCATTGTTTTCCTTAAATGTACATATTGTCTTATTGGCGCTATGATAGTTGCACTATAATTTGTTGAATTTATTTAGGTGATAGGACATTAGTGCATATACAAAATGAAATAAAAGTTGCAATCTAATAGAGTTGGTAAAAATTTTTGTAAAATTGAACATAGTGTTGGCAAACTTGAAGTCTTCAAACTTGATTCAAATCAAAAATACAATTCAAAATTCTAATGAAAGACTTTGGTACCGAAGAATATGAAATGCAAAAATAGTTAACAAGATAGAAAACAAGAACAAGAAACAACGAAAGATGTATGGATGGGCTTGAAGAGATAGGGGAGGAATGAGCCGCGTGAGGACAAAGCCTTCCAGTAATTTCCTTCTTCTACAAGCCAGACCATCACGCTCTCCTGGAAGATGTACAGAGTTCTCCGTATCTTACCAACGTAATCTGCCAGTGTTCCTCCTTTCCAAGCCTAGCCTACTGATATTTCCTGTAAGTTTGCAGTTTCCGACGAGATCTCTCCTAGAATTCTCAGCTAATCCTTACCCAACTCAATAATCTTCTTAATCAGCCGTGATCTCCTAGAAGATTAATTTGAAAATTTCTTGTTGCGTTTATTGTTCCTCTATCAAGATCGCATAGAACAATGGCACTAATTACTTTTCCGATTTTTTTTGCGTTCTGTACTCTTTTCTATGTTTATCATTATTATTCACTAATATTATATTAATTTTCGAGTATTGAAATTAAAATTTTTCACAAAATAAAATCGGCATCTTTCGTCCCCTTTACTAATATTGAGTAATAAAAAAAATTTGTTTATTTGTGTATTGTTAACTAAAATTTAATTTAATTCGAAACCAGCATCAGGCTTGATACTGAATTGAATTGTGATCCCAGTTATATACAATAAAAGGAAATGAATTGGAATTATTATAGTTGTAATCGCAAATAGAGAGAGACAAAAAAAAACTGATTCAAATCTATGATTTTATACATAAAAGTATATATGTAAGTATGTGCCAGCCAATATTATTAGTGAATACCGTATATACTCGTACATACATATATGAGTTCATATTTTAGGTATAATGCAAAAAAAGAACACCTGCGAAACAAGTTTATAAGCGCGCATATTTTTAATTTATACTCACCTGACGAGTTTATTTACACAAGAGTAGAATAATATGTGATTTTGTTACTTTTCTTATTCTGTACATGTTTTTATTGTAGTTGTTTTATTTAATAATGAAACAGTGATCTAAAGCGCGAAACAAGAAAAAAAAAATATTTTACACAACATTAACACAAAGAAACTATATTGTAGTGTACAAACTTGATAATCTTCAAATCAGGATTGAATGCTGCGTTTTCTGGTTCAAAAGCATTGCATTGCACGGTAAAAGGAGGAAGAGGAGCAAGAAGAGCTCGAAGAAGTGGAAAATAATTTTTTTTTGTAATCATCAACATCAATGTACTCACCATTTTTTTTCCACTGCGTTTTCTTATAAGATTTTTTTTTTTTTTTGATTTTCAAGTTTTCAGACTCAAGTATTAAGGGGTACGAGTTAGAATAATTTTTTTTTCTTTTTCATCTCCAGAATTTTGCTTTTGCTTTTTTTATTGTTGCTGCAATCTTTTTTTGATACCTGAAATTAAATACAGCCTGAAGCTAGTTTTTGACCGGAACACACAGTTATTTTGCTTCTCCGGCTTTTATAATATTTAAGAAAGATTTTTAAGATTTTGATGGAAATTATTTTTATTTTCTGCTTCAAAAAAAAAATTGCAGGTGAGAAGGAAATATTTAAAAAAAAAAATGAAAAATAAAATAATTTTTTTTTTATTTTATAAAAATTGATTTGAAAAATTATTTATCGATTTTATAGGTGAAAATTTAGTTCATTTTCTAATTCATATTTTATACGCTTAAAATATTAGAATGCACGGAATAATAAAAAATAAAATTGCTGCGCTGCTACTTAGGTGTGAAACAAATTACAAGCAGTACACTCATGGTAATTTTTTTGTTGTTGCCCATAGTTTAGAGAATTATCATTCAATTGAATAAGTACGAGTACATGTATGTATGCATAATGTAGTTGAAATATTAAGAAAGAAAATTATAAATTATGTTACTAATAACAATAAATAAGTTCAGTTTATATTATAAAACGTATACACGGTTAATCTTAATTAAATAAAATTATTAACAATCTTAACAGTTTCTCTTTTTTTTTTGTTATTCAATATTAGTATTCATCTCATAAGTTAAATTGATTCGTAATGCAGTGCTATTCTAATTTGGATACCATAGTTCAGATAAATAAACTTGAAATGTACATCATTTGCAATGGAAAGCATGATACCGGCTCAACGTACAATACTGCTAGATCACACGATTATATACATACTGATTTGATGTTTTATGCGATCTTGTAGTTTATGTCAGCAACCAAAGTCCTTTAACCGAAGGGTCTCGGGTTCAAACCCCGGTCAGGTCACTATAAAAATTATATTCAATATTTTATACAATACTAATAAATATTATACAAGTAATTTTCAAATATTCATAATATTCGATACTAAAACTGAAATATTTAATATAAATAAAAAACTACGATAGGCTAGTCACCTACCTAGCTAACTACCATGATAGATCACACATTAGCCCTATACTTCTCCTAGGAGTGAAGAAGGAAAAAAAAAATGTCAGCAATTCAGCAATTACCGCACATAAGCTGAATTTTGTTTTAATAAGTTGTCCACCAATTAGAACTTATGAGCTGAATTGTGTGTTAATAATATTTAGCAATCATCAATTTATTATTATCTCACTTGTGTATTAATAAGTTATTCAGCAATATAAAGTTATAAGCTGAATTGGGTATTGAACAATATTCAGCAATAAGAATATTAAGCTGAATTTTTAATCAATACAATATTTTTGCAATTCCGATGCCAATGATGCCTACTCAATAGTAGTTATTAAACGTTCATTAATATTAAAAAGTAATTCAAATTTTAATTTTTTTTTTCCTCTTGATATTTTCCGAGATGTTCCCAGCAAATACAATGTCATATAAAATTCCCAATGAAGAATTTTACAATAAAGGAATTTCTTATTAATTTACCAATTAATTTTGTTATTTTGATTTCAAAGGTCAGATTTATATTAAATTTATAAATTTTACACTAATTTAAATTGAAGACACGCTAAAATACCCCTTATAAATTAGAAACTTAATAATATACTAATTTCGCTTTTTTTTTCAGCTTAAATTATCACTCACTTTTCAAAATAAATTTCTTATTAAAACTTCACCTTAGGCTTCTTATTGGAAGCGAAATAATAATATATTATACAATTCAATATTTCAAAAATATTTTTTTTTTGTTATAATATAAAAGTAACTAAAGCGAAAATATTAAGAAGAATGTCAAAAACATTGACTAAATTTCATACACCCTTTCCGTATCTGGAAGCTTAATATTATATCTTTGAAAAAATGAACAAAAAGAGGGTTCTTCTTATGGTACATATAAGGAAAACAGGGAGAAGTAAAAATATAAAATATCCCGCAATAAAAATAAAATGATAATTTAATTGTCCAGATGGACACAACGAAAAAAAAAACAAATTTCAAAGAATCAGCTGAATCAAACAATCACAAACAATATCAGTAACTATTATACATATATAAATATAACTATTATATTCTGGGTATATTTTACGTTTACGCATTTTTATCTGTTTTCTTTGAATACAACTAATTGTGCATCATTCGCAGAAGCAAAATAACGATAAATAATCAAGGATATGCAAGGGGGGTTGACTTTGCCAGTCGTAGGATAATCTTAAAAATACAATGGGAAGTAATTGTGCCAATTCCTGCAGATATTTATTAGACACATTCTGGGATGTGTTTTTATTGAATTATTACTGTAACACAACATCAGCTCTCACTGCATTCCGGTCTTAATTTTGTGGCTCTATACCAACAACATCCTAATTAGAACATTGCGAAAGCTATTTTATTATCATAAAATTAATTTGCATAAAATTTCTGAAAAAACAAAAACAATTTGTATGGCAGTTTACTTTCCCCCTATTCCACACTAACATGAGGATGACAACGGATGAGCTTGAATATTGAATTCGCAAATTGAACTTAGATCGATGTAAATATTAGTACATACACACTAAATAGAATTGGTTAAAAATTATTATTAAATGAGTCTTGAATTGGGAATTATTTACCTCTCTATGTCGATGTTATAAACTCTATATTAGATTTATGATAACATTGAAGTACTTCTGTTATATTATGTATACAAGTGCTTAATGAAGCTTAAGATAGTTTTTATTTGAAATGATGACTTTTAACGTAGGTACTTCAAAATTGCAAAATTTTATATTGATATTTTTTTACCATTTAAAATAACATTGTCATCACTATTATCATTACAGATTATACAATTGATCAATATTACAATCATCATTATCATTTTGATGAATTTTAAAATAATATAAACATTTTGATTCAGTAGTGTACTCGTATGAGTCAAATATTTAATAAGTAAACATATAAGTAGTGAGTGTTAAAGAACATATGAGTGTAGAGTTCTCGTTTCGTTTTAATATAAGGTTTTAAATCTCCTCACCAGTTGTTTTACAATACACATTCTCTTGATATTCATGGTTTATGGTTCTACTGTACGAAATTTTACTAGTATCACCCACACAACTGAATTAAGCCATCAACAGTATTAAATGAAAAACTGGAAACACGATTTATGACAGTGATTAAAAGGGAAATCTCATCTAAGTGTTTGGGCCTTGGTTCTCATAAACCGATTGATATCAGCTTTGATCTTAACCACCTAATAATATGGCAAAAATATCTAAAATTGTTATAAAATATCAGGGCGGGTCTCATAAGTCAAAATAATCTTGAATAATTGAATACGAATGATTTCCAGAAACAGGAAATTTAATTTGAAAAAAAAAACTATATTATTCGGCTTAAAGGCGATAATATTAACTGGTTGAGTCAATCATTAGCTTTTGAATTTTTACTTTCTAGCACACAAACATTTGATATTATAACTGTGTGTTTGGTCACCTTCTATTTATTTCGTGACAAGTTTACACTGTTCCACAGTAAGTCTATAAATACGGCTATATTTAGTTTTTTTTATATAATTATTATTGTATATACAATATTGTAAAAGAATCATCAAGAAAACAAGAAAAAGTATTATTTCACCATTAAATCTGAATTTATCCAATAATATGGCTGCCATTCATTGTATATTATGAAACTTTTCAGAAAGTTTCGCAATGCAAGTATATGAAAGTAAAAAAAAAAATCAATAAACGTATATAGCGGTGTGTGCACACTATATGTATGTGAGTACATCTGAATTTTATAAACATGAAAATCCAATGAAGACTGATGATGATGTTGTTACAGGGATACTGACGTTGACGATGATAATGATGGTGATGATGACCAAGAATAATGCAATTCTAAAGTCATTTTTTTCTTTCTTTCAACCTCTACTATACTTTACCTATCTCCCATTTTTTTTTTCTATTTGTGTATTGCATAGAGAGTCAACATCTATTATAATGTATGTTTGTATATAGAGAAGTGAAATCGTGTATAAGCTCTTTTGGGTCCACAATACTAAAACGTAATTTTTCATTATGCGTAAAATATTTCATGTTTCACATTTTACACGAAAAATATTTATTATTCAACTTGAATATTTGCTACCCTTTTTATACGTGAAGTATATACGTGCACGTTAGTATATACGCCGCGTACGTATCTATACATAATACCGTATATTAGGTATGTAGATAATGTTGTGTACGTATGTTGCCTTTGTGCATTTATGTAATTTTAATGCGTACATTTTGTTGTATGGCTGTTATTTTGATATACCTATACACAGGTACACATATACATGCATGTGAATAATTAAATGGGTATATACTTATATGAATATAATGTTTTTGCAATAATGAATTCCACAAAATGATACTATAAATTACCAACTTCCTGGCTATCAAGTCATCATCAGAAAACAAACTAAACGAAGGAACGAAAAAAGAATATAATAGATTTTTTTTTTTCTTGCGTTTTCGGATTTTTATGAACACATGATGTGTATCTATATAAAGTGCAATTAATGCATGGAATCATTAAATGCAATGTCGAGGTTTAAAGTAAAAAAATCACAAACTATAATATTGAGTAAAGTGAGGGTAAATGACGTTTGTTACAAAGATTAAGGCTGCCTTGCTGGACTTACAAAATTTGTAAAATAAATTTTGTAAAAAAAATATTATTTTCTTTATTTACTTTGATTAAACAATTAAATATGGCGGTATTACAATTGATTTCAATATTTTTTTGGAAAAAAGTTGGTAGAAAAACGAATTCCGCTCCATCTGTATTCTCATTTGAATAATACTTTGAAAGCCAATAATGCATTATAGAATCTTAGAAATTAAAAACATTAAAATAATTAAAATATTCACTTATTTTGTTCCCCTTCGTACTCTTACTGAAAGCTCTTCTCAATACCGCCGTACTATTCTACATTTCAGAACTTTAATGTTATATTTAAATTACCCCAATTATGAATATTTTATGAGAATCAGTAAATTTTTTTTTAATTAATTAAAATTTTAATTATTATTTAAACTTTTATGTAAAAAAACTGTTATTTTTTTTTCTAATGATTACGAGTATGAGCTTATAATTCTTAGCCATGTCATAATGCAATATTTAATTTTTTTATATTTATTTTTCAATTTGTTCACATAAATTTTGCATAAAGCGTTCGCTAAGTTTATACGTTTGAAATTGGCGAATAAGTATAAGAAATTTTTGAAATACAAAAGAATTAATAATCTGCATAAATGATTTTTTTTTATAAATATACTTTTGTACTCGTATTTTTAATAAATAGATTGCAAATAATGTCAAGCGATCATTATTCATTCATTTTTTAAAATTCAGGCGCCTAGAGGCTCTCTGTCAAAATGGTTTTTTATATACTTACTACACTAGGTAGTTTTGTTGCTCGTTTTGTCTATGCTTCGTACATAGAAAATATTCTTATTGAAAATCGAATGGGTACCCACAATTTTGCAATTTATTTTCCACAATTTTTACGCGAAAAATTTTAATAAAATAATAATTAAAAAAAAAAAATCAAAAGTTTTTTATGCTGTGCTTTAGATTTTTTTTTGTATAACGGTGTTTTTTTTTCGTCGTTGCATAATTATTATTGTTGTAAATTAAAATATAAAACTGTTGTTAACCTTGTCCAGTTTAGAAAATAAAAATGTTCACAGGTTAAGGATTTTTATTTTCAATTTATTGTTAATATTTATTTCTTACACCAGATGCCAGAAATATTTGAAATCTGTTATATTATAATAGTAGAACAAATTTTATAATTGCTATTCTTTGAAAATAATTTTCAATTGTTTAGAGTTTTTGTATTGTTCAAGTATACCCTAAGGTTGTAATAATTAAAAGTGTCAAATAGTGTGCTTTTATTTTTATGAATCAGCTATAATTTTTTATTTTTCCTATAAATGTTAATTTTAAAGTCAATCTAATTATTTAAAATCTATTTATTTTTTAATTTATATACAAGATTGTGACTTATAGTTAACTAATAATCTTAACATTTTCATGGAAATCTGCCCAGTAATAATAATGAATTTGGAAATTGTAGAACGGCCGGAAAACAAATCGACCATTACTGCATGAGGAGCTAATCGTTATGCTCTTTAACGAACGTAAGAAGCTTTACTATAATATAAGATTATGACCCTCAAATATTTGTTAAATAATTGACAAAATAAAGTGATTGAAGAGATGAGGAGAATGACTTCAGATTGCACTTACTCATCGGGAACAACATTCAAAAAATCTACAAACTAAATCATCATACATCATCATACTCCTTCGATGGGATTCCACCTTGCTGTGGTGAAGGGGCTGAAGTAGGGTCAATGATCTTAAGAGCGATGTTGGCGGATACCACGACTCTGTGGTGTCTGGCATATGCAACCATGCCGACAAGGTCGTAAGTGAGACCTGAAAACCAAGAGAATCTCCTGGGCATGAAGTAACGTAAGCGTAAGCTTACCTTCAATAAGTCCCTCCCCCCAATCCAATGGTGTTACACGACCCGTGCCTAGTGGACTAGTTGGTAGCCGGGGGGTATACTGGCTACCGCGAACGGAGTTTCTCTGATACCGGGTCACCTCAGAGAGTATTTTTGACCTTACTACGTCATGCGGGGCTCTGGCATAGCGGACTACCCTTTTCCTAGCTATTCGTGGAACCAAAACATGAATGGAACAAACAAAACAAACAAAACAAAAAAAATAGAAAGTTCGGTACGACGGGAAAACACCGTCATGGTCCGGGAGCAACTGGGCATAACAAAAAAGGAGAAGGTTGCAAGGGAAATGGAGACTAACCTCCGTGATACTCCTTGCAATAACGAAAAAGGGAGGAATGGCATGGAGGAAAGTCGGAGCAAGCCCTCCGCATCCTCGCAGGCTATCGATGTGGGGCGCAAGCCTTCCGGGATGCACCGTGGGGGCAGAAGGAAGAAGCCCTCCTATCTGCCATCACTGGGTCAGCCTGGAGGCTTGGATGATCCGAGGAGACGGAGACTGAGTGGTGCAGGTGTCAGATGGTACCTGCGCTTCCTGGAGCAGGGAAAATAACCTGATGAGGCTAGGAAACTGGCGAAAGAAAGGAAGAGGCCTATTGGAGACTTCCAAAAGAGGGAAGACGGCTGAAAGAAGGAATATGGTAATTCACCCGATACCCTCCACCTCGAAAGCGGAGCCGGGCACTAGCTATGCCACGGCCGTCAAAATTGTGAAGATGGCAGTTCTGTTGAGGGAATACCCCTCCATTATGCTGACCCAGCAGGAGCTGACTCAGCTGAAGAACGCGATAATCGACGAGGTAGCCAAGGGCTGGGATAACATCATCCAATTTGAAGGAATAACTTCAGGCCCGGGATGATACTCGTCGATTGTGCAGATGAGGAGACAGCTGAATGGCCGATCAAACGAGCGCCAGTTCTGGGTACATGGAGCGGACCAGAATTGATGGCAAGGAAGGGAGATGACATCCCAAAGCCTTGTGTAATCACTGTCTTCGTCCCCAGGAGCGGGGGCCAAGCCTGGGAAAAAACGCTGGCCATCTTCCAGGCACAAAACGGGGGAAAACACACCCGGGTCTGGAAGCTGATGGGGCAGCGAGAGGACGGTGGCGGAAAGGTTCTCCGAATAGGGATCGATGACTCTTCCGCGGAAGCCATCAGGCGGGGTGGTCATATTCTGCGGTACCGGTTCGGGAAAATCCCTGTACACGGGCTCAGAATGGGGCAGCCCGAAAGAGCGGGGTTGATGGAATCCTCGGCGGGCCGGGTAGAATCGCCACGGGAGTCATACGATCCCAAAAAGAAATCGGCGGACGAGGGGGGTCTTTCCAAGGGATATGAAACCCTGGATGAGGGGCGTCCCCCTTCATTAACGACGGAGGAGATGGTGGAGGACCTGGAGCTAACTCTTCTAAGTCTCAGGGAGTCCTTCCGAGAAAATGACGTCCCGATGGCAGTGGAAGATCACCCTGCGAGTCAACTAAACAAATGAGGGACGAAGGCACCAGGGTCGCCCAGGTGAATATCCACCACGCCAGAGCAGCTCCGGCTGTTCTGGCAAGGATGTTCACCAAGGAACATCTGGGCATAGCCATGGTACAGGAGCCCTGGGTACACAGGAGGCACATCAAAGGACTGTCAAATGTTATTGTGGGTAAGACCGGCCCAGGATCTGCATTCTAATTAGAAAAAATATTAACTTTATTTTACTCTCAGAGTACATGACAAGGGACCTCACAGCTGTCAGGGCCCGCATTAATGTTGGGGGCAAGGACTTGGAGGTAGTGCTCGCATCAGCGTACTTTCCGGGGATGGAGCATCCCCTTCGCCACCGGAGGTACGGAGGCTTGTGGAGCAGTGCAATAGGAAGAGGTGTTCACTCATCATGGGCTGTGATGCAAATGCGCATCACGTTGCATGGGGGAGCACCGACAACAATACTAGAGGTGAGTCCTTATTAGAATTCGTAGTTAAAGAAAATCTAGAAATATTTAATGTAGGGAATGCCCCAACTTTTGTGACTAGGGTTAGAGAAGAGGTACTGGATATCATACTTGCAGTCCGAATGTGGGGTTTCTGGTACGCGACTGGAAGGTATCGGGTGAGGTTTCTATGTCAGCTCATAGAATCATCCGGTTTTGTCTGGGTGGGTTGTTGGAGGAGAAATCTTTCTTCAGAAATCCGAGGCGGACAAACTGGGAGGGATACAGAAGGGACCTGGAGGCAAAACTGTGGCCAGGCGTCCCCTGGTGTTGGAAAGGGCTGTGGAGGACCTCGGGTTAATTATGGTCGAGGCTTTTGAGTCGAACTGCCCCATTAGTGTGCCAAGGGATTTCACAGATGCACCTTGGTGGACCCCGCGATTAGAAAACCTGAGAGTCGGGGTTCGCAGGCTTTTCAATAAAGCTAAGCGAGAGGGTACTTGAGAAGAGTACAAGATGAATCTGACAGCCTACAGCAAGGAGATCCGCAGGGCTAAGAGCAGAAGCTTTAGATCATTTTGCGGGAGTATAGCGGAAACGCCGGCGGCTGCGAGGCTGCCCAGGACCCTGGCTAGAGACAGGCCCCTAGCAGAGACTGCTGGGGGCAGAGCACAGAAGAATCCGTGTGGGTAGGATATGTCCACACGGTGGGGTTCTGTCACCGCTAATGTGGAGTTTGGTAGTGGATGAACTCCTTGATGAGCTGTTTCGTCAAGGAATCGATGTCCAGAGTTATGCCGATGATATAGTCATCATCGCTAGAGGTAAGTTTGAGGGAACTCTTTGTGATATAGTCCAAAGGGGATTACGGGTGGCCCGGGCCTGATATAGTCCAAAGGGGATACTGTGGGGCTCAGGCTTAACCCTGACAAGACGGCCCTGGTGCCTTTCACTAGGAGAAGGAAGCTGGAGCATCTGCGCACAATATACGTGTGCGGAGCGGCTGTAGAGAGAAAATCGGAGGTCAAATACTTGGGAGTGGTGTTTGATTCCAAGCTTCTTTGGCCAAGTCACGAGGAAGCTGTGTGTACATGTGCAACTCGGGCACTTATGGTGTGCAGGGCCATCTCGGGCAGGTCGTGGGGCTGCTCCCCGTCTGTCATGTGGTGGATTTATACCATGATGGTCGTGCCGCTCCTAACTTATGGAGCAGTGGCATGGGCAAGAAGGGTGTCTCTTGGTACGGCTAGAAGGAACCTGGAACGATTGCAGAGACTCGCATGCATCTGCATCACAGGGGCTATGAGAACTTGTCCAACGGCGGTGATTTTGGGATTATCCCCTTGCACCTTGTTGTGGAGATGGCAGCGAAGGCTGCCATTTTCGGGTTGGGGAGAAATGGAGCCGGAATAATCGGTGTGAGAGATCGGGGTCGTCTTGTAGGGGAGGTTCCGCTCCTATCGATGCCTCGAGACGACATGGTAAGGAGGTACAGCTTCGAGAAAATTTTGCCTCGTTGTTGAGCAACAGAAGCGACTGGGAGCGTGACTTTTCAGGTCTCCCAGTGGGAACACACGTTATTAGATGGTACGAAGATGGGTCAGAGACCAGTATTGGGACGCGTGCGATGGGTATTTGGGCCAAGGATTTTGCTGTCTTGTGTCACATTGTGTTGGGTGCCGGGCCATGTGGGCGTGGAAGGAAATGAGGCCGCTGATGCGCTTAAGAGGAAGATGGCAAGCACACCTCTTCTTGGGCCGGAGCCCTTCTGCGGGATCGGACCATATATTATTCGTTGGGAATTAATGAAGGGATCAGAAAGAAGGCGGTCGGAGCGCTGGAGAAGTCTTCCGGGGCTGCGGCAAGCCAAAGAGCTCCTGGGAGATTATGACCAGAAACGATTTAAGAAAATTATAGGGATGGGCAAGAACCAGGTGAGAGTAATCACCGGCATTTTGACGGGTCACTGCAGGCTTAGGGGACACCTCAGTCGGCTGGGCCTGGAAAATGAGGATGCTTCAAGATTCTGTGGGGAGTATGGAGAGACCTCAGTGCACCTCCTGGGGGAGTGTGATGCTCTTGCTCGTAGGAGGGGGAGGTGCTGGGAGGCTTTGCTCTAACGGTGGCGGAGTTATGGTCTTCTGGTCCTCACAAGTTGCTTGAGCTCATCGGGTGGGGCGCACAATAGATCCTTATACGTGGTCGCGGTCCATTATTGCCCCCATTGCATAAATCTACAAATCTACAAAAAAATCATACATCAAATGCATGGTCAAATAAAAATGAGATTCTGAGACAATAATGAGAGACACTGAAACAGCAATAGAAGTCTATAAGAGTCCAAAATGTCGGAGTAGCCTCCTTTGTTAAACAATTTTCGAATATTTAAGGTGCAACATTAATATTGTTTTACTAAAAATATTTTGACAAAAAGGGGAAAACTACATTTTTGTTCTTGATTGTCAGGGAATGACATGTCAATCAGACTGGCTCCTTCAAGTTACTTATAACTCCAAAATTATATTGCATTATACAGGATTACGAGTACTATACAATTACCAAAAATGACGATCCGATCACAAAACACCCATTTGTTCCAGAATACTCTCAGCAATAAGTTATAACTCTTAATAGTTTGAAAAGCTAGACTTGGGAATGTTATATAGATGTAAAAATTTCACCGAAAAATATGAAATTTATTCAGCGAAAAAAAGATTTTGAGTAAAATTTCATTTAATTAAGATAATTAAAATAATGTATTAAGAAAAATATTGTAAAATAATTACGAAATCTTCTACTCTCCTTTTAATATTGATGGTAATACCATTAATATTAATCAATCATGTTGCTTAAAATTTTTTTCGCTCAAATATATAGTGTGGTGGTTCTCATTTGTCGCTATTATTTTACAAATCATCTAATCTATATTTTTTATAGTTCGATTAAATTATTATCTTTATTATTATTTTTTTTAGCACTTTTCCAAAAATTTTTTGAAAAAAGTGCTTATTAGTTTCACTCTGTCCGTCCGTCCGTCCGTCCGTGTGTCTGTTTACAAAACTTCTACATTCTTAAAGATAGAAAGCTGAAATTTAATACGTACATAGATCTTTACTAGAAACTTATTTTCGTAGAACAAAATTTTTACCTATCTCCCCCCCTCTAGAAGTTATACCACCCCAAAGCACTAAAAATAGCCTATTTTAACTATTTGTTGCAATGAAACCATAAGCATTTTTGAAATTTTGCAAAGGCAGAAAGGCAGTAGCTTCCTTCCCCTAGCGCAGTATACTATAGCTAAACTTTAGAAAAACAAAATGGCCGTTCAAATTTACCGTTATCTAAAGTCCTTTTTTTCCAAATTTTTGATCTCGTTTTTCTTCTAAACCCCATAATGTAGAACTTTGAAATTTTAGCAGCTTTTAGACATTAATAAATAATTCATTTCGTTAGAAAAAAATTTTTTTCCATCTCCACCCCCTCTCAAGTTATGGCCTCTTGAAATTTGTAAAATTTGCATTTTCGCCGCCTTATATTTCTGAAACCGCAAGCTTTTTCAAATTTCTATAAACGCAAAAAGTTAACGGTAAATTCCATGATATTAAAAAATATAATTATTTTTCTTAACTCATACAATTAAACCTTAAAATCGAGCATTACGTTAACCCCTGCTTATATTAATTTTTGCTTTATTTCAAAGACTGCATAAATCGTTCATCCTAAACATATGCAATCCTAGAAATAGTTTTGTATATGAATGAAAATAATTTTAATAGTGTGATAGGTATACATACTCGTAGACTGTATTTAAAAGCAGAATTTTCACTTGTTGAAGGGAAAAGTGCTACAATACAAACCATTGGTTTGACCCAACTTTATTTTAATTTAAACCGCTAAAGATGTTAAAATTTTAGATTTGCCATTAGCAGATTAAATTAAATAATTTTCTTTATCGCATCTCCATGATCCTAAAAATAGTTTTAATAAATTTTAATGTTCAATTTTCTCGGTGTAATACACACATATGAACGCTTTTATAATAAAATTTAGATTGAATTTTTTCAAGTAAAATAAATTAATAATTTTTTTATCTAAGGCATTATTCAATTTTTCCGCTTTTTTTTCTTTGCTCTCCTTCCTGGTTCTCAACAGATAAAGATGGACATATGCGTATATATGCAGCACTGTGTACATAGAAATGGTACAATTGAATGTTTTATTTTGAACATCTGCTGCTTTTAAATACTGCACTTATTACCTATATTATGATTGTATGTAAGAAAGGTATTTAATATATAAAAAAATAAAAAAAATATTTAATGACGTTAGTAGGATTAACATGATTGCAAAAAAAATAAGCATAAGAACGTAGAATAAAAAATTCTACGTTCGCGTACACATTAGCACAGAAGAACGTATGTATCTCATGTAATAATGTAGTTCAAACTTTGTGGTCAGTGAACTGCAAATTTCTGATACTGATTTTGAAATGAGATTCAGCTTTGTTATTATATTCAACATTATTTTGGTATTCTTTCTTCTTGGTTGCGTAAAAAAATGAAAATTTTAAAAGGTGCAATTCTAGAAATATTTCTCATCGCAATCTTATTTCATTTTTTATTTCTCAAGTGTATTTTTTTAAATCTAAATTGGATTTTATTATAATACAAGGAACAGAGAAAGATAAATTCATACATACTAGTATACACAATTCCAGGTGATCTACATATTATTATTATATGTATATAAGTATAACACTAATAATAAATAGTTTTTCACTTAAAATTTTAATAAATTTTAAGATTTTATTAAGCGCGCAGTTCACATATAAGTGTGTAAGGAATTTTTAATAAATTTATTATTTATAAATTGCCTTATTTAATTTAATATTATGTTACAAAATTTAAAAGCTGTTAAGGATGTTGTAAGAACAAATGATGGTATTAAAATAATATTTCCTAATAAATTATTTTATAAATTTCACAAATATAATTTTAGCTTACTATAAATTTTCTTCTAATGCAAATTTAGTGTAGTTGAATGTAATAAATTCAATTCATATGCGTAACTATGCAATGTCCATGTAATCTAGATGGAAAATTTCTATATTAAATCGTTAGATTATTAACGTTATTATCATGAGGAAATTAAGTAGTTTAAATATTGTCTAATGATAATTATTAGATTTTAATAAGAATATTTTTAAGAGTGTGTAAAATTTATTTGTAAAACAAATTTATTTACAATATTGTGTTATTTAAATTATAATGAGTTTTAAAACGGAGATTACGAGGATAGGTTGCATATTATTTTAAAAGAATTAAACACACGATAAAGATTAGATTTTCATGAGAACCTGCTAGTAATATTTAAACATCGTCCAGAATCAATTCACTTAATATAATAATAACATGTACTTAACAACCGACAAACCGAAAATTTTGGAAATTGCTTAATTTACGTATACAATCTACCTCACAAAAGTTGTGGAGAGAATATAATCATTAGCTTAATAATTAATTTATATTCTGCCCAAAAAATTTTCAAATTTTTCTTTTTACTTTTAAAGTTTTTAATTCATTATCGAATTGATTCCCATGCTCAAAGAACTAGATTACTCTTATTCATTGACAATAATTTGTTATACTCTTTTAAAAATAAAAACTAATTACTTTAAATTTTTGATCGTAATTAAACTTAAATATTTTATAGTGTTGGTACTACAGATTAGAACGAAAAATGTATCAAAATTGCTGGGTAGCTAAATTGCAAAGATCAAACAGTGTGAAGTCAATTGAGTAGGTAACAACGATCAAATGTATTATTAAGGGATCAGACAGACAGGGCAATTTTAAATTTTGTAATTACTGTTTGAATGTAGAATCGTTTCTCACACATCTAACCATTCCGTCAATTCAAATCGAATGCGTTAAACAATGATTGCATACTGTGTAAAAAATTACAAGCTGTTTGATTGCTTAATTGCTTACGACTATACGCGTGGTTGAATAAAAACCTATGGAATAAAGATAAGCAATCAAATAGTGGCAATACTAATGAAGCAAAAATTCCATATCTATCTGAGTCCGAAAATTAATCCCAAAAAATCCTATATTTCTTATGATTCTAAGCACTAATAATGTAGTTGAGTCTATAAATTTTATTTAAATTCCTCTAATAATATTCTTTTTCAATATAATAAATTAATTTAAAAGTGGAAACAACATGAATAATAAGTGAATAATAATAGTAATTAATTTCAGTGAAATAAAACATGAACAATATTCCCCAACAATAAATTGCATTAATTCCATTGAATTATAGGTTCACATACATACTTACATAATATAATTCATGTAAATGATCTCTATATCCAAAATATATGCAAAAACAACTCGAATAGAACTGCACAATACTTAACAATATTTAAATTTTATTATGGTTTACAAGTAATTTTGTGTCTTTTTCATAATTCACAATAGTTTTTAAATTGTGTAACATATTTATAAAAAACAAAAAATTTGTTATTTTTGATTTATTTCATTATTTTTTATTATTAATTATTATAATAGGAAATTCCTTGTAATTTAATTATAACACAGTCATTTTTCATAATATGGGAGACTTTAATAAATTTTAGTTAACGTAGAACTTCTTGTGTTAAGCTTGAAGACAATTATATATTATTATTATTACGTATGAGATTAATATAGATTTATTACAATGTTGAACGCATTTAAAAAATATAGTAGTCAACACACAATACTTTATAAAATGGTCGATAAACTGTTAACAAAAAATCTAAAGTACTAAATATATTCAAAATGCTGTGCAAAAATATGGAATTTGTCAATGGTTGATAGGAGTGCAATTGGTATTCATAATTTGTAATGATTTTGGACTCACAGAAAGATAAGCAACAACTAAATTCATATGTGTGTTCGGAATGCTATATACTTATTTGGCAAACTAGAATTATAATTTACGCATTATTCTGTTAACCCCTTGTCGTGTTTTTCAATTTTTGATAGACCCCTTGCTACTTTCTTCGGTAAATGTAAATTTGTAACAGTAGCTTATGATATGAGAAAGTTAAATTAAAAACTAATTTAATTAAATTCATATTTTTTCGTAGCAGGTCTTCAAGAACACCTTGGGGTCTATATAAACCACTTTGGGAATCACTGCTTTATATTATGCGGTCAGCGCCAATTTTTGAATTATGACTATAATAATACCATTACAAAGAGGAAGACAGAGAGGGACAGATGATTATCACTGAGATTATTTTACATTATTTTTACTAGAATATTACTTGCCACCATCGATAAAAAAATATTATATTCTTGACTAAATGCCGAACATGAAATTAATAAATTATCTTTTATGCAAATATTTTATTTTAAGAATTTTAGAATTCACTTATGATTTATTAAATTTGCGTGACAAGTTCAATCTGACGTTGATCTATAACTGGATCAAGAACGAAAACCTGTTTCTTTTTTCTTTATATAGGCTTGGGTAACAGAGAAAAACCATTTTTTTTTTTTAAATATCAAAATTAATGTTTGTTTATTTAATTTGAATTTGAATTTAAATAAAATTTTATAAATTTTTATTAAATTCATAATGGCAGACCGTATCAATTGCATAATTTTTCATAATTGTTTCATAACAGACTGTGTATAACATTTTGTAAAAATTTCCTATAGGCTCTTAGAAATTTCCAAAGCAAATTCGATACTAAAAAATCTTAAGACAACCGTAACCATTCACGTATTATTATCGTAATACTTTGTATTAATCTAGATAAATTTCAAGAAAAATAAAATAAAATAAAATTAAAAATTTATCACAGTTCATTATGTTCAATTTATTCGATTTAAGCAAACAATGTTTGTTCAATGTAGAAAAATGCCTTAATTAATTAT
This sequence comes from Condylostylus longicornis, assembly GCF_029603195.1. NCBI lineage: Eukaryota > Metazoa > Arthropoda > Insecta > Diptera > Dolichopodidae > Condylostylus > Condylostylus longicornis. The sequence continues at coordinate 9,421,188 of NW_026577982.1, forward strand.
ATTAAATCTTAAAAATAATAAATCGATAGATTATTTAAATATTAAATTAAATTAATTCTTGTTTTTAATTTTTAAAATAAATTCACTCACTGCTCAATTAAATAAGTGTTTAAAGGATTAGAGACTCAATAAAAAAATAATTTAATTATTAAAGTCTTTAGATTTTCTATACGCCATAAGTGAATGGGTTTTATGAAAAAAGTGTTAGAAGTAAATTAGTGCTTAAACTAGCTAATAATATTATTTCTGGTAATAAATCAATTATTTCAATGAAAATGAGTGAGTAAATATGATTGATAATCTGATATAAATCTAAAATAATTTGATTTTAAAGCTTAATTGATTTTAATAACCTATATAATAAATGTGATTATTGTGAATGTGATTATTGTGAATAGATGTCGAATTGCTCGATAAGTGAATATTGTTCGAAGAAATTATTGTTTGATTAAAAGGTTTGAACAATTACATGCTGCCTCGTAAGACTATTGTAGTTAACATTGTAAATTTTTCCTTATTGAATTGTATTGCGACTTGGGAGGTACATTATATGAGCGCATTTTATATGTCTCTCTCTCCTCCTTCCTTAGCTTCACAGTCCTCAATGGAGTTGGGCTTCCCCTACAATCCTTTTCCATTCACCACGATCATTCGCCAACTGGTTGTAATTGTTGTTGTTCATCGTATTCAGACCTTCTTCTACTGAATCTATCCATCTTCTTTTAAGCCTTCCCCTTCTTCTATTGCCTTCCATTTTATGAAGGAATATACGTTTTGTTGTCCTTGAATAAGGCATTCTGAGAACATGACCCAACCATCTCAATCTTTGGGATTTAATAAACCTTGTTATGATTTTTTGATCTATAAGACTCTCAAGCTCGAAATTGTACCTTACTTTATACGTTCTATCATCACTTTTTCTTATTGAACCATATATTTTTCTTAATACTTTTCGCTCAAAGATTTCCAGTTGCCAGCAATCGGATACTTTAAGAGTTCAGGATTCCCAACCATATAAACTAAAACTGGTCTTATAAGAGTTCTATATATTTTGAGCTTAGTATTCTGTGACAAAATTTTTGAATTCATTAGTTTAGAATACGCTAAAAGACATCCGTTAGCCGCTTATATTCTTTGTCTAATCGCCACTGTTGTGTTCTCGTCTTTGCTATATGCTACACTCAACTACTTAAATTTCTGTACTGCCTCATATATGTAATTTTCAAGGGTAAAATCTTACGATGATACGTTTGTTTTACCCTTTACGAAATATTTAGTCTTATCTTACAATATCATCAACAAAAGCACATATTTGAATAGATTTAATAGATATTGTCCCACCGGGATCGTTAAGTACGTAATGTAGCATAACATTAAAAAGAAGATTTTATATGTAAAAGTCTTTTTAATTGAAAACGCAATTAAATAGTTGGAACTCGGCTTGACAATCATATGACACTAAAATTTTACACTGGTCTTAAACAAATTCTACTTTCAACAATTTTAATGATTTCCAAAAAAATATTTAGTAAGAGTTTTGAATTTCGTCCTATAATGTTTGAATTTCTTAAACAAATTTTCACTTTCAATCAACATTGAACGTAACTAATTAATTATATAACCATATTCAATTATATTATTCATTATTATATCAGTGTTCCACGGTTTATTGGCACTATACTAGGTTTTACTAAAGCAATAACTTGGATTTGAAAGCAAATTGACGACTGTACTTCTTAATATCAAGTTACCACCAAATTTTGATTGTAATAAATTGATGAGTTGATAAGAGTAAGAGCAACATTATTTATCGATAATCCGATATCGGAAGTCATTTTTTGAAATCACTAGAGTAAAAGTTAAGCTAAACGCTGCATCTTTCTGCTTTAATGTTTGTGCATCACTTAAACTTTTCAATATAAGCCAAACCTAACGTTCTTCCGTTCTTAACCATTATACATATTGCGGGTCATTGTTCCTTTGTGACTTTAGTTTCTTCTAAATAACATTTTTGCTTCATCGTTTAAACTAATAATTAACCTATTTCTAATTAGAAAAAAATGTGAGCATTGCATCAATTTTTCCGCTTAAAACTTTTTCCGTGAAATCGTGAAATTTTATAATTTTAACATTTCATGACTTGAGAAAGATTTTTTATTACTTCCAAACTGACAATAATTCGCTTATTATCTACCTTCATAAATATCCTGAAATCGTTCCGGTCAACTTTTAATTTCCTCATTTTCATTGTATAATCTTCATATTCCCTGAATATTTTTAACGTCATCACAATAATGTACAATATTTGGAACAAAAGGAGTTTTAAATCCTTAAGATTTTTTTTTGTTTTTGTTCTATTTTGTTTTTGATTTTTTTTTTCTTTTACTTGGCTTCAAATATCATTGCAATATTATAAGAAAAATTCCAATGAATTGTTCTATGAACATATGCTTAACTAATTTCTGTGCCTTGGATGAGGAAAAAAAAATTGAAGATTGAAAGAAAAAATATTCAAAACGTGTAATATTGCACAACAAAATAATTTTACGTTTATATGCATATACATACATACTCACATTGTATGTATATAGGAGAGAATATATAGCTATATAGAGAGTAAAAATGGTGTACGATTTGTAATATGATGTTGTCAAAATTGCATCATCTTTGTCACGTTCAAGCCCTCAAGTATGATGTACAAAGTGCTTCTTTGGATATTATATTTTTTTTCTGTGTAATATGCATGTACAAGCCTTCATTCATTGTACATGTGCAGCGCATCTAGTTATATAACATATACAGTGCAAAAAAGAAGTTCATAAAGATATCAACTCAAACCACTTATATGGTACTCTTGTAAGTATACGCCAGAAGAAAATAAGAATGAAAAAAAAAAAAGAAAAGAAAACATACAAGTACCTGAAAGAAGTGACATCAGACGTACTTAAGTCAAATGGTTAAAAAAAAAAATTTTTTTTTATTTTTTCGTTTCTTGTTTTCCATGCTTCATGTTAAAGTTGCTTTGATTAAAATGGAAGTTGATTTTCATCAGTTTGAAGGATTGCATTGGTTTGTTTCATAATATTCTCGTTTTTATTTTTTCTGTTTTGTTCTCTTGCATCCCCACATATTGTATTTTAAATATTTCTCTTGATTCATTTTTTGTTGTTTCTGTTCTTGTTTTGTTGAATAGGCCAGAGAACTTTTACAATGAGTTTTGTTAGCTACTACATTTCATCATTCAACATTATTGTAAGCAATAAACGTGATAGTGTTGTTAGCTATAAGCAGTACAAATGTAAAGAGAAGGTAAAACTGAATACAGTTTAGGGGTTGAAAGTTGAGAAATCAGAAAAAATTATTGAGTCAAAATTAAATGAATCAAATTGGAAAGAAATTTTGGAAAACAATTAATTTTTTTTTGTGTGTTTATAGTTTAAGTTTATTAGTTAAAAAAAATATAAGAGTAGAAGTTGTTGCAAATAAGAAATTGTTTGATATTTTAAAACGTGTTAATTGAAATTTCAATATTTTATCATCTTCACGTCTTACGCCCAACAATGCTTTTATTAGCAACCGAATTTTAATGAAATTTCTTTGAGATTTTGAAAAGGAAATTTTATTCTCACTCAATTTGGATTCTGTGTTGCTGTAACATGATAATATTGAAGCATTCACAACAACGGGGCTCGTGAAAATACGAGAGCGAAATTTTTATTTCTCAAACATTTAAACAATTAGAATGTAATTAAAAAACTCACATGGATTTTATTTTCAGCACTTTAATGCAATTGTAAAATAGATTGCGATAGTTGAATTTGAATGGCACTCTTTTGGCACTCGCAGTTTTGGAAATTATTTTTAAATTTGCTGCATTCTCATTTTATTTGCATTAACATATTTAAATAATTCTTAAAATATTATTACATTAATAGCTACTTACTTTGACTTATGTTGCATTTAAACCAAACAACAAAATCGAACAACGTGCATGGACTTATTGAATACCCTATAATACTTGATTGCACATAATATGATTAAACTAATTGTAACTAAAACTTATACTCAAGATCTAGATGAAATTGAGACGTAAATCCCATTACAATGCATTAGATTAATTTGCGAAGAAGAAGAAAAAGAATTCAATGAATTCTAATTTTTGGATTATATCAAACAATATTGTCAATGAACAATGTTGTAATAGAATAAGTTGTAGGTGAAATTTTGCTTTTCATTTAGATGACTTTTTAATTATGGGGTGATGGGGTTTAACTATGTATGGATATAAGTCTAGACTATTATTAAAATAAGTTGCTATTAATACAAGAAATTTATAAAGGATTCTGTACTTGATATTTTGAATATTTGGATATTAATGGTAAATGAAAAAAAAAATAGGTTCTTTGAGCTTTAAGAGCAAAATTCACCATAAATATTTGAAATATAATTATAAATAATAGTCAGTTTTGTAAAAAATTAACTGTAATGAGAATTTCTTTATAATTCAGAAAAGTTTAGCTGTTATGCTATTTAGTTCATAGCTCATAGTAGTAATTAACACTTTACTGAATTTAATTCTGATCTCTTCTGTTAACATTGACCTTATTCAATATCCAATTACATCAAATTGTGTAAGGATGACAGATTGAAGTTGGTTTTTCGAAATAGAATGTGGTTTTGTGATTAATCAAGTTTAAAATTTGCTAAAACCAATGAGAAATAAATTTCAAAATAACAAATAATCTCCCGCTAATTTTCTGGATAATCCAGAAACCATTAAGTTTAATAATTTAATTTTATATTATTAAATTTATTTGGTTATATAACTTGTGGTTATTTTGATAGCACTATCATTCACAATCAAACATTTCTCATTCAAACTTTTTGTATAACTAAAATTTCTTTTAAGTAGATGATATTTTCACTTTGTCCACTGAATATCTTATCAAACAAATTCATGTCTTTCTTTGCAATTCGAACTTTATCGTCTCTAGTTCGATTTCAAATATTTAGAATAGTTCATATTGTGGAGATTTCACTGTAAATATGGGGTATTTTGAAAATTTATTGATAAACATTATTGTGATTGAAAAAAAATATTTGTTTTTTGTTAATTTTGGTACTCCTTACTAAAATCCTCGTAACCTCTCCTACTCTTATAATTGTATTATAATTTATACGCCGATAGCCGATATACAATTATTATCAATATAATTAACGTATTGATGAAAATGTTGCAAGTTTATTATACAAGAAATTCAAAATTTTTTCTTATGTAATAAAAATAAATCAAAAGAATTTCTTTTACAAGAATATCGAGAAAAATGTGAAAAATCTTTTAAACTTTTCTTAAATTTTCTTGGATATTTTATTCTTTTTCTTACTTTTCAACCAGTTTCTTAGTTCCTCTTTGTTTTCTTAAATAAAGACGATGTCAAGTATCGGAGTATTGCTTTAACTAAAAATTTTTCAAAATACTGATTTATTTTATCTTGTTTCAGAAAGTTAACAATTTCTATTTAAAATACTTTGATCTGTTTCATCATTTATACACAGATAGATAGAGAGTGAGAGAGAGGGAGAGAGCATAAAAAGAACAACAGAAACAGAAGAGAATAATAAAGTTTTCTATAATAATCTTTAATATTAGCATAGACATGAACCTTCTATGAAAAAGAGAAATTTCTTTAACAAGTTATTCATTCTGTTTCTTTTCTTTTTCTTGCACTACATCCATTGAGATCAAAACTTATTATTTAAAATATTATATCTTGCTCGCATATTACAAGGAAAAAGGAAAACTTTTCAAATTATATACCCATCAGTTTCAACATTTCCTGTTTCCTTTTTCTATTTTCAACTTATGGTTTACTTTATACTTTTTATATTTTTCTATTCTACTTATTTCTTTCTACGTATATATAAAATATCACAATTGACTTTTAAAATTCCAATAAATCGATATGCCCTATTCATTTTTCTAAAAAAAAAAATGCAACAAAACTTTTCCATTTCTTAAAGAAAACAAACGAGAGAAAAATAATGAAAAGCAAAAATTAAATAAATAAAAATTTTGAATATTTACAGGGTTTTTCCTTTAAAAACATCAATACAAGGATTTTTTTTCCTCTAAAGTTTCTCGCGATAGTAGGGCAACAATTTTGTTTCTGTTCTCCTTAGGGAAATTGTGTTTTTTCCTTTAATTTTTTGTGCTCGTTTCTTCATTTTGTTGTTTCTCTCATTTCTCAACAACTAGCTAATAAACTTTTTTCCTTTTTCATGTTTCAAAGTTCAAAGGACATCTTTTCAACTAAAAGATGGTATAGAAAATAGGTACAACACTACAAAAATAAAATAACTTTAAAATATTAGAAAATGCAAATTATAAAAAAAAAGAATATAATTTATAAGTACCAATAAGTTAAGCGAGAGAAATTCCTTTAAAAAGGAAAAAAATATTAAAATTTTTTTGTTTGTGGGTATGTGCGCGTTCTATGTATGGGAATTGTGATAAAGACTTTTGAAAGACTTAAAATTTTGTGTGGTTTTTTTTTTAAAATATTCTTTGGTTTTAATTTATGATAAAATGTTTTATATTATTCTTATTTTGTATAGTTTTCTAAAAGATGGACATTATTCGTTTATGCAATAATTTTCAACTTTAAATTGGTTTTAAAAATTTAATTTATAATGACTTAAGAATATTGAAAGCGATTAATGCAGATTGAGTCAAAGAATTTTTGAATTGTACGTTTTCTTTATGAATTTTTCACTTTCTATTATTGTAAAAGAAAAAGGAAACGTTTGCTATGATTAAAGCAAAAGTCGTGAAGCAAAGATTTAAAAAATAACGAGATCCGTGTGTTCTATGGCAAAGAATAAAATTTCGGTTTTTGACAAAGATAATTGGATTATATTAGTTGCAGTAACAATTTCGAAAAATTAGCATATGGCTATGCAATTGTGCAGAATTTAGAATGAATAATTAGACTGATTACAGTTGAAGCCTTAAAATATGCAAATTTACTTAATTTGTCCATATGAAATTTTGTCTTAAATTAAATGAAAAGACCTCAACAATAAATTGAAATTCCCTTTCGTACATTTGACAATTATTTCTCTCATTATTATCTTGTTCTACTTACCCTTTTCTTTATTAATTTTTGCCCAGTATTGCTTCACTAATTACCTCAGCTTCTCGGAATTTGATCAATATAATTATTACCACCATAATATGCGAATATGGGCCCTTACTTCAGCTTTATAATTTATAACATACACTTATGCAGTATGATTCCTACAAATAGAATATTATCTAAAGCAAGTGAGTTGATATAAACGATTTTCGTAAAAAAAAAATGTTAAGTTAAAAGAAACTTTTAAAATTGAAATCGTTTGAAAAAAGATCAAAAACTTTTTCATTCTATATTATAGAACTTTAATTTCCAATAGAACTTTATTTCTTGGTTAAAATTTTACAGCATTTCTCATTATTTTTTTTATTCCTTTCTCCTTTTTCTTTTTGATATTGCAATACAAAACCAACTTTAAAGTTATAAAGTTTTCTAACGTTCAGGCATGCATTTAACAAAAAAAAAACAGAAGAAAAAGCAAAAATGTCCTTTATATTTTCAATGTTTGCATTTTCCATAATATTTTTTGAACGTGAAGGAAGATGAAAATATTTTTCTCTTTTGTTAAACAAAATGTAGAAAAGCAGAAACTGCTAAGGAAAAATATTATGCACCAATAAAAGTTTTTCCTTACAAAACTTGCATTATGGACCATTTTTCTTCTTCTTTTTTTTGTGTTGTGTGTTTGCGTCTTTTGTTGACTTTAGTTTAAAACACTTTAGAGGAATTATTAGAGAAGAAAAGTTAAAATAAGAAAAAGTCCTTAAGGACAATGAGTTTATGAGAAAATATTCCGTATGTGCTTTTTTTTTTGTTTTGTTTTCTTTCTTTTTTTTTTTGTCATGTACATTTTGTTGGTAAATTAAATGACACTGTGATTAAAATTTTTGCGGATTGTGGTATTCAAAAAATCGAGAAATTAAAAAAAACATATTTGTATTTCAAAAAGAATGTTATAGCCGAATTTTACGACAATGCAATGCGGTTTGAAATTTTTGTGGTTAAGAATATAAGGGGCTGTAGTATAAAACATAATAAGTTAATTTACAAAATTAATTGCGATTTTAAATATTTCTCAAACTATTTAAATAATTGAAGTAAAATATTGAATAAATTGAGAAATATGAATGCAATGTGAGTGTGACAATCTAGTGGAATTCTCCCGATAATAGTAAATTATCTCCACTAAAATTAATTTTTTCTTAATTTGTATGCAATGTTACCAAAATTAAGTTGAAAAATAATTCAACACCATCAAAAGGGAGCGAATTCAAAAATAGGGAAGAATTGGGTCCATTCAATCAATTTTATTATTAAAAATCTGGCACATCACTGTTCGATGAGGCAGCGTTAATTATAACTGCTGAGAAGAGAGACAAAATTTGATGCGAGTAAGAGTACAACTATATTCTCCACAAGAAATAATACTCAGATTATATGCAATTAGAGCAATTTAATTTGAACGTCATTTTTTTTTTTTGTAAATTGACAATAAATTTTTAACGCTACTTGATAAATTAACTTAAAAATTCAAAATTTAAATGTAAACTATCTCAATTTTGTGTATAGAAGAGCTAACAAATAAATTTCCAAAAAAAAATTTTTATTGTTACTAAAATCATGTTATTTTTAAAATTTTGATACTTTTAATCCCATTAAAATAACATAAATATTACTTATATAGCGTAAATTTTAAAATAAATGCTTGTTCCAAAATGAAAAGGCAAACAAAAAAAAAAAAATTGCTAATCCTTATAGCAAATGAACATTTTATGGAACATCGGATGCATTTTATATTTTGTAAATTTTTGCATTTGATATGTGTATGTATGTACATATGTGCATTTTACTAGAAAAAATGATTCCAAAATGTCAGTCACAAGAATAATGTGAAAATATGCATATTTCCAAAATAAAATTTCACTGCAAACTATTACTACCTACACAACCAACACTTATAATACTATTATAACAGCAATAATAACAACAATTATTATACACCTACACCAGTAATAACAACAATATACACCTACAATGAAAACAATAATAGTTTTCTTTGGGAGGTAAAAATACTCTCTGCTCTACGCTCTATGCTCTCTACCTACCTAACAACATGAAATTTTTTTGGAAAACAAATTTTATTTTCTTTTTCTCTTTTCATTGTTTTGTTCATGCCAATATTATGTAATATTTTTTCTGTTTCTCTGTTATTGGCATGACAATAATTTTTATGTCATTGTATTTGATAGCATATGATTATTTTATCCCCCATATATGTTTTTTGTTTCTCTGTTTTTCTATCTCTTTTTACCGACCGTATTGTGTAAACAATAGGTAGGTTATGTGATGGCAACAAATTTTGCATATCGAGTTTTCGGTGGGAACGTACTTCTCCATAGTGGGGAAGTGTAAATAAACTATTTTTAGCAACCTGTCGGTCTGTCGGTCTGTCGGTCTGTCGGTCTGTCGGTCTGTCCGTCTGTCGGTCTGTGTGTGCACGCGTGTATCTCAAGTTCGGCTGAACCGATTTTGATGAAATTTTATATGTAAGTTTGTTTCCACCATGGCACGGATCGATCAACTTTTGGTATATATCAGGCCTCGGGAACTGCACTTTTTAGCGGGCCTGTTTTACATTTTTGAACATTTTGAAGAAAGTATTCAACCGATTTACTTGAAATTTTATATATAAGCTCAGCTCGACCGTCCGCAAAAATTCGTATGTTTTGGAAGAAATCAGGCATCGGCAACTACACGTTTACTACGGGCCAAATATACATTTTTGTGTATATAAAGAGAAATAATCAACCGATTTCATTGAAATTTAATATATGAACTCCTCGTATTAAAACAATGAACATATAAATTTTTTGGAAAGATCAGGGCTCGAAAACGGATTTGCGGGCCGATTTTACATTTTTCACCATTTTGAAGAAAGTATTCAACCGATTTACTTGAAATTTCATATATAAGCTTTGCTCGATCATACGCAAAAATTCCTAACTTTTGGAAGAAATCAGACATCAGCAACTGGGCGTTTACTACGGGCCAAATATACATTTTTGTGTATATAAAGAGAAATAATCAACCGATTTCATTGAAATTTAATATATGAATTCCCCGTATTAAAATAATGAACATGTAAATTTTTTGGAAAGAATAGGCATCGGCAACTAGACGTTTACTACGGGCCAAACATACACTTTTGTGTATATAAAGAGAAATAATTAACCGATTTCATTGAAATTTAATATATGAATTCCTCATATTAAAGCAATGAACATATAACTTTTTTGGAAAGATCAGGACTCGAGAACTGATTTGCGGGCCGATTTTACATTTTTCACCATATCCACAGAATAAATTGATGGAATTTCTTGAAATTTGATATTTGAGTTCTGGTTGTTACCGAAACTAACTGGCGAGCATTTCAGGGAATTCGGGTAGCACAAAGCGAAACTCTACTAAGAGCCCAATTTACATTTTTCTAAGTATGTTAACTATAAGCTTACTAATGTCCTAAAAATTGGAAAGAAGTATTTAGCAGACATTTTTATAATATTCTGCAACACTTTCATTTAACTAGACAATACACAATGCGGTCGGTTATGTGCTGACCACATTAGATTTTTTTTTTTTGTGTTTCTGGTATATAAATAGAATCTATGAAAAGGGTTAACTAATCATTTTGTAAATGTGATTGTCGTTGTCATCGTCAATTTTAATATTTTTTTTAAAGGATTCATTTTACCATTATAATATTGTTTGTAAGCATGTATAATGTGTATACGATGATTGTCATTAAAATGTTGTAAATGTTTTACTTATATGTCTTATGTGAATGCAATAGGAAGGTGGGTACAGTTAAAGGATAATTCCATGATTATGTAAAAAAAAAAACTGTCTAATATGTAAGTACAACGGATATTGTATTTAAAATTTCATCTCAAGGATATTTTGTAAAATGAATTTGAAATATTGTTATAAAAATAAAGAAAATAGTAAAAGATTATTGAGAATTTTTTTTCATTTTCTAAGAAAATTTGCCTTACTGTTGTCATAAACTGTGACATTGTATTTGCTATAAAATTTGCTTCATCTCTTTTTCAATTCTAAAATTTTTATATTATTAATGATATTTTTGAATTACAATATTTTATATATAAATCTTAATAAAGTCATTTTTTATTACATACTCGTAGTTTTGAAAATTTCGGAAACAAAAATGTTATTTATTTATTGAGAATTAATCCAAATAAGGATTATTTCATTTAAGATCGTTTTGCTCTTCAGTCCTTTCAAGTGTATTCAATTGGACAATTTTCTAAATTATAATTGGCTTCATACTATCTGACTATATTGAAAAGGTGGGCCTTAAAATAAACCTGTTATTTATGACTCAGTAAAAATAATAATTATAAATCGTCACCGACTTCTGTTTTTCAGTTGTTTTGCAAAGACATCAGTATAAAGACTTAATATTTAAAGGAAAATTTTATTAATATTTTAATTGCAAAAGCTTCATTATAGATTTTACGATGACGCGATTTAACTATGAATATTTCACTTTCTACTTTCTGTGCTTGTTCAAGCAGCTTATAATATAATATTCAATATCATTAAGAAATTATTTAACTATTTGAAAGCTTAATATTTTTAAGATAAGAAAAAATCCCATAAAAATTATTTCTAGCATTATTCAATAGTAGCGAATTCTGAATTTGAATTCTTCTTAAAATCCAATGTGTTCTACATCTATAGATACTCCTCATCATTATTTTAATATTTCAATATTATTCTAATTATGTCATTAGAAAACTGATGTGTTTCTAACATTATTTTACATATAAAAATATATATAGAAACTTTTTCATGAAAATAAGGATTCAATTTCAGCAAAAAAATAGGAAGGAAATCCGGTTGAGTAGAATGATTTTTCGAAATAATAAAAAATTTTTGCTTTCATCCCAACATTTAAGTAGTTTGATATAACAATAGTGAAAAATTTTTAATCATCACGTAGAACAAATCAGCACGTATGATGATGTCTTTATACAATTTATTAGTGTAACATGGGGATATAATTTAAAATTATTCGTAATATTGTAATATGTAGGATTTCGTATACTTAATCTACTTTGATATTGTATTTGGAAGAATTTTGGAATAATATTATATTCTTACTTTAATTGAATTGAGCACAGACGTAAAATTTGAGATTAATGATTATTCTCCCGATTAAATACCTGTTTTAATTTTATAGTCATAATTATCATAAAATTGGGTATGTAAAATGAAAAACTATATTATTGATATGTTACTATATTATTGCTCATAATATCAAAATTTTCAAGAAGATTTGTTCTATAAATGACCCAGTTTCTCTTTAAGAATATTTAAATTACTCTTACGCTTGGTGCAATGATAATAATTACCTAAAAATGAGTGTGAATAAAATATGTGTTGATATTATGATAGCTGCTACACCGTCCAATTACATTATTAACTGAGAAATATCTCAAATTCTCTTAAAGGTTTTGGTTTGACACTTTTGTCTCTTGTTAATCACCGCAGCTATATTTTGTAAATCCTTTTACCGTTTACTTGTTTGTCTCCTTTTCGAGTTGACAAGGTGACCATATAATAACATTAATACTAATAGAATTGAATCAATCCAAATCATTTCTGTTAAGGTTTGTGCTACGTACCTTATTTGGGATGATTCTATTATTTTTCCATCCTATGAAGACAGGCTTCAATTAGTTGCGTTACCTTCCTTAATCAGAAGACGTGATGATCCAAATGTGATCTTATGAAGTTTGACTTGATCTCTCTTGGTATCTTGAAAAAATCTTTAGTAACTCCTGATTTTTTTCATAATTCCTTTCCATAGAATTTGCTTTCTCAATACCTGTTACTAAAATGCTTAATTTGTGCAACAAGTAAAAGATCATATTCTTGCCAAACAGTGTTGTTTCGCTTTTTTAAGTGGCTGTGGCTTATTCAACATGTTCATCTATTGTCTAAGTCGATTAAAGTAACAAAGTAACAAAATAACCTAAAGTTTGTTGGAATAAAATTGTTTAAAATCAAAATAATCAAATGATTAAATTTATTTAAAAGTATTAAATATTTTATTAGTCTATGGCTGCTCTTAAAATTTTCATGACTAGTATGTCATTTTTGTTTCATTGAGTTTTGAAAATGTCAAATTAAATTTTAAGTAATTTATGTTAGTTGGCAGTATTGAATGTTTTGGTTACAAAAAGTTTAAATTTTCTGCAAAAATATTCACCTACTTAACTTAAACGTTCAAATACTCTAACATAGCAGCTGTGTTAATTATTCCTAGAACACAAGTATAAGAGATGTGAAATTGAATTAGACTAGTGAAATTCTCAAAAACAAATATGGAGGAGAGGAGATTATTTCTACACTCATGAAAATATATTTAATACTCATATAGTACACAAAATACTCTTCTTCGTCTTTGAAATACTCATACATACGTAATAGACTTTTTTAATCTTTCACTATTTTAAACAGTGTCACGTTAACAGCGTGCTTCATATGCACTTGATTTGTATAAACTGAAGCATATTTAATACCATTTACCTTGATTCTTACTATTAGTATAAAAAGATTATGTATACTTTTTTCTTTGTATAAATGCAAATTTATAATTTACGTTAATTAAATTATAAAACATTTTTAAAATAACTTTAATAAAAATAATAAAAGCAGCGATTCTATTTGTAATTGAGTCCTTCATTTATTTTAAGAAATTGGTGACCTCGTTTTCAGTTACTCTTCTTCTTGTTTACCGTTCTTTCGCTTTTAAAAATACAAAATGAAAGCAATGATCACCATTTTCATTTCATTAAAGGACAAAATTTTTGAAAATTTAATCTTAATTTTTAAAAAAGAAAAATATTTTCTGTATTAAATACAAGTGCCTTACATTTATATGACTGATTCTGAATTTTTATTTGAATCTTTATCATAAAAACTATAAATAGAAATGAAAAAAAGAAGAACTTCTTTAAAAGATTTTCGAAAAACAATTGAATTTATTTTTATAAAAGCTAAGAAATTGAGATTTTTTTCGAAAATTGCCATTGCAAATTTCTCATTCACTCATTTTACGACATTGAAACGTTTCACTTTCCCTATATTATGTTTATAAAAGAACCAAAGAGGTGAAAATTTCAAAGAAAATTCAGTCTTTTATAGAAATCTTTGAAAAATCTTGCTATCTCTGTCTGTCTTTGTTTCGTTCTCTCATTGTGCAGTTAATTAACATTTTGCTTTCAAAGGAAAAATTAAAATTTTTTGCATTAATTTCTCATGCTAGTAAAAAAAGAATAATTTTAAAGTTTTGAAATGGACCAAACAAAAAAAAAAACGCGTAAAATATGAGACTTTTTATGGAGTAAAAAATGTCTCGTTCTTCAAAAGAGTGTTAATCAATATGAAAAGGTTACTACTTTAGGACTTGAATTTTGAATTAAATTCTGTAATGAAATTCTGTAAGACGGACACACATACGTATGTGCATATTAAAGAAAATGTAAAATAAAAAGTTTCGCTAATTTAATTCAAAAAATTTCCGAAGTCATAAAATTCTACGGATAAGTTATTAAAAAATGTGCGGTGAAAATTACCTGCATGGTCAAAGAACGCTGGTTAAAAATTCTTCATACTCGTATTTGCACTTTTTTTCTTTACAAAGGCGATGTCATTATAAAATGAGGCGTGTTGTTAACACGTACTGATCATTCCTTGGCTATACCAATATTATTATTGAAGTATTGAGGTATATTAGACAAATTGTGGCAAATCTTACAAATTAATAAGCTTAAGCTTGGTGAATCAACTTGGTCATATGTATTGATCATATTATTGTTCTTTTCCACTATTCATGTTGTTTCTTACAAGACATTGCGGGACTTTTCTAAACAACAAATTAAATTTTTATTCAGTTTTTTTTAAATTTTCTTAAATTTACTTCTTTCTTCCAATATTTTGTTAAAACTTTTTATTATGAAATTACTTTTCATGAATTTCATATCCAACACGATCGATCTTCAACAATGATAATTTAGTTGTATCGAACATGTTTAATTGCAGAAAATTATGATCCCATATTTTTACATACTATAGTTTGTGTTCTATATACTAATTATGTATGTTGCAATATCAAATGATATAAGAATTTTTTTTAATAATATAAATTATGCAATTTAATCTATATATACGAGTACAATTCGTAATCTTGATTATTTTGTTAGAATATTTTAATTGCAAAATACACCTACTTTTGTATGGTATTTACAACAATAAATTCCTCACATTTCTTAGATTGAATAGGGATCAATGAATTTTATAATTAAATGAGGTTGGTATTTTAATGAAGATTTTTACCATAGTAGTTACAATAAGCAGGGCCGTATAAAATAACAACATTTTTAAATTTTCATAAATTATTTCTGTTATACCCAAATAATTAGGTAAAATGATGACATAAAATTAAACTCATTTAAAATAATAAATTAATCATAATAATTTAAAACATAATGTAAAATCATTACCTAAGAAGAACTAATATTACATCGGTAATTAGGCCCAATTGACATTAAGTGTCATTTTGTAACTAAAATGAGTTTAAAAGTTATAAAATTTTCTGCACATACTAACAAATTATTAATTTCAATTTGCCTACATTGCCTTTATATTCGTAAATATTCATTGACATTGTTTTCCCTCTAGATATTAAAGAAGAAATTATTTACAATCAAAAACAATTGCAATTTTTATGAAAAAAACTTTGAACAAACCGTCCCGCGCGTTTTACAAAATCTTTTCTTTGTTTTAATCGATTCCTTTTTTTCCCTAACATAAAAAAAACTTTAATAATATTTTACAACTTTGGAATAGAGACCGCCTTTAATAATAATTTAAAAGGTGCAAAAATAAAAATATTGCAAATTTTATTTTAAAAATTATATAGAAACATGCAAAGCATCCATTTTATATTGCTATACACTCTTAACAAACTACTAAAAAACTACTAAAATACTAAAAGAATAAAAAGCAAAAGATAAGAAAATTACGAAATTAAAAAATTGCATGACGCTTTATCGTTTATTTGTAATTTTATTTTATTACAAAAAAAAAAATTTTCTTGTTTTTTTTTTTTTTTTATCGTATTTCAAACCAATGTAATGTTGGATGCACATTAAATCTTTATCCTGTAATCTGATACATATGTTAACAAATTTGTATTAACAATGATTCGATTTATTATCGTCAGTGTTAGCAATTTAACACTTTAGTATTTTAGCTGAGATTGCTGGGATTTTTGTTTATGGTTTTTCTTTAAATTCTTAATAAAAATGTATGGGCGAATAGAAAACTAAAATTGATCACATGTACTTATATGTATGTTTATCTATATAATAATTTGGTATTAATTTATGTGCACATTTCTCTCTGTGTACATGCACAAAAATTGCTTTGAAAACAATTAATATACTTTTAACTAATATGTAAGTAATACCATTGTAATACTACAATTTTACACTTTTATTATTATTATACTTGTATAACAAATGCGGCTTGAGTTGGTTGTACAAAGAATGCACGCAATATCTTCCAATTTTTGTTTTTTTTTTAATAAATTTTAAAATCAATTTTTTCAGTAGAAATAATTATTTATAAGAGTAATCAAGAAGCACCTAGATTTTGTTATGCGCTTAGGTATATGCATTAACATAAATGTTATAATATGTGAACTAAGATAATAGAATAAAAGTATAACAGATGCTATAATATATACGAGATATTAAACTACATGGTATTAATTTAAGAAGTAGCTTGAAAATTTGAAAATAATTAACTGATCCTGTAGATATAGGCACATCACGAGTATAAATTGCAATGATGTTATTAAATATTATTCTTTTAATTCATTTATAACAACAGTTAGTTGGTAAAAATGTTATACATACTAAAATTTAATATTAATTTTTTAGTAGAAAAGCGATTAATAAGAAAAACTTTTCCAGTATGCACGTAAATTTATTAATCGCCAATACGTTGATTATAAATTCATATGGATTCATATGAAATTGTTATTATTTAAATTAATACTACATCGTGGAATAAAATTTATAAGGAAGCTGTTAGAGTTACAAGAGAATATTATTGGAAAAGCAGTTTGCAAATTCATCATTGAAAACAATTTAATATCTACTTCATAATCTTTAGAAGAAGATTCCAGTTTTGAATATTTCCTTACACGTTAATTGTGAGAAAATTTTTTCAATGAATTTAAGACCACCAGCAGGTATCACGTGAACTTTATTACTAGAATAGATAAAATTTATTTATAGTTCAAGAAAACCTCCTTTAGAAAGGTTTGGTAGAAGATTATTTTAGTTGAAAATTTATAACTAGTAAAATGAAACGAAGCCTAAGAAATCTTGTCCTCTTGTTTTTAATTATTAAATATCCCTAAATTACTGTATAATGTATATATACATATATGAACTAGATGTATATGTGGATGTTTAATAATTAATATCAAAACAATTATTGAAATGTGGTTCAAAAAACCAAGAATTCAGTGAAATCTTTAAGATACTGTACTTATTTTTTCATAAAAGGTTATATGAGAGTCGAGGGCTAGCGGGCTAGAGTTATGCATTTTATCTCTTCGTCAAAACACTTTCTGCAAAAACCGTTTACGGCTTGACTTATGTTCCTACCATATTCTATAATTAAACATTAAAGTTCCATTGAAATACCTTTAACAGTATCTATTATCTTCCCGTTTACAAAAATTTGGCCATTAATAAAAAATTTTAAAATTTTTTTACGAAAATTAAGAAATCTTGTGCAATATAATCATTTGGAAATGTTCTTAGCAATAATTACTTTTGATATTTTCTTAAAATTTCACTTACGTGCACGTTCACTTTTATTTGTACTAGAAAAAAATTTATATATGGATTAGAAGAACGAATAATTTATCAATTAAACACTTCTCATTCCCTTAGTATTTTCCTCTCTCCTAGTGAAAGAATCAATTTCATGTTTATTGTTCTTACAAAAGAAAACAGTAACCTTTCTCAAAAAATGATATCAAGGTATTAATAATGTGATTGAATACAATTTGCAAATTGAAGTAACATTTCTATTCCAGCTGAAGGTGTCGTGGCACTTCGATAACATTTTAAAATTACTATACTTAAAACTTAAATACTCCATTTTATTTTATGCATTTTCATTTTATGCATTTTAATTGAATCAGTTGATGATTACAAATACTTGGGTGTTATTATTGATAAAAATTTAAATTGGAAACCACATTTCGATAAGTTACATAAATATTTATTACTGTGCATCAGAAAATTTTATTCACTAAGACGGTACTGCTCAAATCAGCTTCTTATAAAAATTTATTATGCTCTGGTTCACTCAAAATTAAAATATGGGATAACCAGTTGGGGTGGTACCTACCATAGCACGTTAAATCCAGTACTTAAAGCACAAAAATGTATTATTCGGGCTATTCACTACAAGAGTAGTAACTTCAGCTGTTGGCCTCTATTTCAGGAACTAAAAATTCTTCCATTAAGGCATTTATTTGCATATAACTCTCTTTTGAAGCTATACAAGGATAGGAATAGCTTGGAATTAATAATATCTAATTCTTATAATTTAAGAATAAATAATCTCAACTTGATCAATATGCCGACGTGCAATAAAACCCATTTTAAAAGGTTTTATTGCACTATGTCTATTAAATATTTCAATAAGCTTCCAGAACATATTAGAAACTCAAGTTCTCTAAGCAAGTTTGCGAAACTTATTAAAGATTGGTTACTGTAAATAAATTACTATGTTTTTGAATCCTTAACTTAATTTTGTTTTTATTTTTTCTAGAATCAAAATGTTGCGGAAATATCACAGTTTCTTTCATTCTTAATTTTGTGGAATCTATTTTTATTCATGGTAGATCAGTAGTTGATATTCGGCCAGACGTGAATGCAGATAAAGTTCTTTTCTTTTGTACATCTTTGATACGTTTAAAAACATGCTGTGAATTGATGGAACTTTTAATTAATGCAGACGTTTTTCATTTTAGTTTTAAAAAACAGGTTACTATTTCTCCTCTATGTAGTATTACTAGAAGCTACAATTCAGTGTCTTTTGATTATAAACTAAAATTGTCAGTTGAAGATATCAATGATTTTAAATGGGTTGTTTTCAATGAAATTTACTCTAAAATAAATCCGGCTAAATTGCAAATTCCTAAATACATCATTGATATGCATATTAAAAGAATTTCCGAAAAGGAAGATATTGAGACTTTTAAGAAAAGAATATCAATTTTGTACTTCGGATGCGAGTATAAAGATGTTTACGAGTATGATAATATTATTTGTAAAGAAATTTTGAATTACTTATGCTGTTCTACTTATCCATTATGTAAGTGTAGATAGTAATACCCCCCCTAGTTTAAACCCCACAAATGTAGTATTATTTTTAAAAATACTTAGTTGTTTTTTGTTTTGTTTGTTTTTCCCTAGGCTAAAATTTGAATTATACTAATTTAAGTATTTCGTATAATATAAAAACTTAGATAAGTTAAAATGTAATTTGGACATAGTTTAAGAATGCACTACAAATTATACAACACTAGTGTGCCTTACACTACTGTATAGTTTCAACTTATCAATGTACATACAATTATTAGTTATTCGTTAGTTTTTCAGGCTTAATTGTATTAAACAACAAAAAATTGTATTAGATTGATAAAATAATAAATAAAAAAAAAAAAAAAAAAAAAAAAAATTTGTTTCATTGTATTTTAATACTATTTTTATGTCATTTATCATGACACTCATTATTTGAGCTTAATCGTTTATTCTTCTATAAATGCCTACCATGCATGCACTAGAGTTTGTACTAGAGGTTGATAAAAAATTTTAAGAATTTAAATCCATTACAATTTAATAAAAAAATTTTTTTTTACATAGTTGCATTTTATAACAATTTTTCTTTATTTAATTAAATCAACTGTTAAAGATCTTGAGCAAACCAATGGCTAATAATTTTATAAAATTTTTGGAATGCACATTTTATCAACAACATTATAACAATTCAGAATCACCTTTAAAATTGTTATTTTTTCGCTTTTATTTTGCTATTTCAACACCTGACATTTTATTTTTCAAACCAAGGTGAAATTGTCAGAGAAACAGAGCAGGGAAGAGGGAGGGAAAATTGTTTGGAATAAAAAAAAATATTTTTTATTTTTATTTTTAAATCTTTTATATTAAAAGAGTTAAAAAAAAATATTGTGAAAAAATTCACCATAACAATTTGTTTTTTTTTTTTAATAAAAATATTTTAATACCACGATGATAATTAAAAAATCATTGACGTCTCATGCTGTCAAAAATTGACATGTTTTTTTGTTTCTATTATTTTCTGTTATTTTTTTGTTGTAGTAGAATTATACTGAAATAGAAAGAGAAAAAATAGTCGGCGTTAAATGCTTTTTCAGTTTTTTTTTGCGGTTTTGTTTATAGTTTAGTAACAAAACGTCAAAAATAGAATAAAAATAATAAAAAAAAAACAAAAATCATAATTGCAATGACATATTTTAATTGCAAAATCAATTCATGCGTCATTATTTTACAGTATATGAGTGTTCAATTAAAATTCATAATTCGATTATTAGTTGGTTGGTCATGTTTTCTTTGAGATACGAATTTACTAGTGAATAATACTTTGACATATTTTAAATTAGATTTATATTCAATTCTTGTTATTACGAAAATAACTGTAAAATTTATTACAGGTGTGTTTTTAAGTAGCTGAGCTTGAAGTAAAAGCCATAAATGTTGTACCTACAATGAAAACTCAAAATTTAGGTTTTTTGTCTTGTATCACTTACGTTATCACGATATTGTGTGTGATATAAAGTCTTAGTTTCAAGCTTTTGAACAAAACAACTCGAATTCGCGCAAATATTCTAAGCGCACAAGCATTATATATGTACATCGTAACATCATACAACTTAATATCATGTACGTATACGGACCTACTATTCTAGGACAAACACGCGCAAATTTGAAATCATAATCATTCCATTGTATGTAGAATATAGATTGACGGATTAATTAAGAATTCTAAGAATTTTTCTACAAAAATCCTACAAGATTATGTCTTTCTCTACATAATTGAGTTTATGTTTTTAAGAATTTGAATAATGCAATCAAGAGTCTCGACATACAATTTATTCACTTTATTCTCCCAAGTGATTATAAACAAGATTGTGTTTAGCACTAAAAAACTTCAATTTACAGGCGCTAACGGAACGTAAACCAAATTATACAAAAAATATTTTTTTATTATTTATTTTATTTATTTAATCCAAATTTTAATGAACTTTTTTCTAAAGTGATTATTTTGTATTTTTGTTAGTTTTGTTTTCGTTTCTTCTACACAACAAATTTTTTTGGGGTTTTGTGAAATTTTGTCTATTAATACATAAAAATGTGATTGTCAAATCATTCACATCATTAAAGTGAGTAAATTAAACAAAATATACGCATATATTCGAAAATAACAAGAAAAAAATTTTAATCTAAAAATCAAAATATCGAAAATAATCGAAAAAAAAAAATTTAATCCCAATTTTATGACCCCATAAAAATCTGATTAGGTTCTAATAAAAATGTGAGGAGGAACACAAGACAATCAAAATAGACATGAAAAATAAAAATTATTTTTCTCCTTCTTTTCAATCAAAATTTGATTTGTAACGAAATAAAGACCATTTGAATATTTTCAAAAATGATATTATGGCCCATTTAGAGTTTAAGAAGTCAAAAAAAAATTTAAGCAACAATAATTCTTATTCCTATTTAATACGGTAAATCATATTTAAAATTTAAATAATTTTTAACCCCCTATGTACTTTTGAGAGTAAATTATGAACAAAAGTAACAGTGTGAGTAATCTTAAATTTGATTGCATAAATTTTACTTTTAAAATAAAGTGAGGAACTTGATTAATTATTTAAGCAATTGGAAAACCATCAACACCATAATTGTGTTGGCCGCTACAAAACTCAGTTAATAGCGCTTCCGGTTAGAAAACGGTAAGGAACGGAGTCATATTCAGTTTTAAGAAAAAATTTGTATTTATTTTTTTTTTTTTGTAAGTTGCCCTTATAACACTCCTATTTTCTAGTTACGTAGACAAATTTTCTTACTTTAGTGATTAGATGAAATATAATTGTTCCTTTTCAGAAACTTTTCAAGATTTTGCATTATTATGTCAAGTTAAATGTCGAGTTCAACACGAACTAAAGAAAACTATCTAAAGAATCGAATTATTCTTTATATTTGGCGCCGAGCACTAAAAGTTATTCAACATTTTAACTTTAAATAATGAGAAAACGTCACTGATGTCGGGGTTTCTTCTACTATAGTTCGAATCGTAAAATATTAAATAATATGTTGAAAGGAACCGATATTTATGCAACAATAAAGATTATAATTCAATTAAAATATTAAAGGAAAAAAACAAAAAGTAAATGTGTATTTAAGTGCACATTAATAATTTTTTTAATTAAAATAAAACAAAAATTTTTTTAAATAAGCTTTAAAAACATTCCTTTGAACTTCATTATTAATCAAATATAAGTTTTTAAAAAAAAATTCCAATTAAAATACAAGCTATAATATAATTAATGAATTTAGATCAAGAACAAGGTTAATTTATAATTTTATTATATAAGAATAATTGCGTGCATATTGAAAATTATAAGACTGTGGTGAATATAAAGAAGAAAGAAAGAAGTTGCTTAAAACATTTAGCCTTATTATGGCCTGCTACAATATTATAAAAACATGTTATAAACCGAATTTTCTTCGGATGAAAATCGGGTAATAAAGTTGCATACAGCGTACTGCTACGGTATTATTCCTAATGCATTGTTATGTCGGAGTGTTGTACAAGATATAATTTTATTCTCATTAGAAGGGTGCGTATCGCGAAATTCAATTCGCTTCTTAATTGTTGGACCATTTATTACTGCTTTGTGAATCAGATTTCCTATATAAATGAAATAAGCAATTAAACGTGGAATTTATTTGAAGAGGAATTAGAAGGCGGCCTTAAGTAATGAACTAAAGGTGAGTTTAAGGTGCTTTTAATTGCATATCCCAATACTGTTCTAAAACTGCAATAATTCATTAATTTTCACCACAAATTTTTAAATTTTTTTTTATTTATTGCTTTTGTAAATAAGAAAAATCTAACTAAATATGAAATGGGGAAAAATCTTACACGTTAAAAATAAATTATATTTCATAATTCACCAGAAAGTGACATTTGAGTCTTTTACTTTTAGGAATCGAGTAATTTATAAAACTAGTGTTGAAAATAATTACATACAAAATTGTGCCTCATTAAATCATTAACAATTTTTACTTTCTCATTTCTCTCCATGTTAAAATTTTCTCTTAAACTTTTTATATGTGAGTAACTAAACTGTTCTGTTTTATATAAACTGCGCCTGCAAAATATTCAACAACGCCGCATCTACATCAGAAACATTTTTCAATTTCACTTGTACTGCAATGTAGTTTGAAAGAACACCAATCGGTGATTAAAATCGTTATTTATAAGCTTTTGAGAATTCAAAGTCAAAAAATTCTAAAACTGAGATGATGGACATAATCTCATCAGCTTTGAAATATTTCACGTCAAGCGATTAACTGTTTAAAATTATTATATTGTTTAATTTTCTTTTGTTTTCTTTCAAAAATTTTTTTTTTTTAATTTTAAGCAAATCAAATGGAACATTTACATAACTTTAGTAATAATTTATTAAAGAAATCAAATTTTTTTTTAAATACTCAAGTCGCAAAGTACATAATAATTATCATGATTAAGTAACAATGAAGCGCGTATATTCTGAAATTATAATTTGTCTGAATACCTTAAAATAAATAAATAATATTTATGTGCTAGCCTTAAGTATATTTGGCGATTTAATTTGAATTTGTTTTGAGTTCTAATACGAAATTAAAAATTTGTATTCTAAATACGATATTAAAAATTTTAGAATCAGTTTATTATGCGTTAATGTCGGTACGTACAGAAATACGTTAATCTTATTATTACAAATTATGAAAACTGTAATTGTTTATTTTTATTATTAATTCTTTATGAGAATATCTAATGGAAATTCCTTCATACAACCGAAGAATAAATGGATGACATAATCAAAGGAGCGAATCAATGCAAAAAAATTGAAAAATTTCTCTCCTCGAATTGAACTTGAACTCTACCGCTATCAGAGCGTTTGCCTAAACCTACCGCTTTTTGTGTGGACGCTCTACCAACTGAGTCAAAACAAAATGTCAAACTCTTGTCATTTATCAACTGAGGTATGAAAAAAGTTATCAGTTTATTAAGTAGTTTTATTCTTACTGCTAAATTTTTTCAGATATATTGGATTACATTTAAATTTGGCGTGATCGAACTTGCGACAAAGTCACTAAATTCGGACTTAACGTGCTTACATTTAGTTAAATCTACATTCTTACCGAATTTAGTTAATGTAGTTCAATTAAGTTCGGAGGTATAGAGAAGAGTTGAAGAATTTTTCATAATTTTTTTCGGGAATCGACCTCAAATTTTGAACTTTCATGTAGAAAATCAACAATTAAAAAATTCATCCACTTGGAATCAAAAAGTACAATTTAAAAGATATTCGTCAAGTACTAATTGGACCATAGTGTAAAATGGGCTGGTAAAATATTTTGCAATTAAGATAAAGTAGATAAAGTTTCTATTGATATAGAAAATTCAAAACAAAATTCACTATGGTCACTAGTCACTTCAAAGGGTAGGTATACTAAGTTAATCTACAGTCTCTGATCAAGTGTGTTAAATAACATTCTATAAAACCTTACAAAGGTAAGGCAAACTTTTATTTTTCATATTATTTAAAAAAAAAAGCGAGGTCATTTCTTTTTAATTTCTAGGCAATTTTAACGAGAACATTTTATTTTCTATTTTATTTTTGTATTTTTTACTTGTATTTTTTTTTGTGTTTCAAAGAGGGTTCATCGACTCACTGTTTGTCTATGCTGTTTGTAAGAATAAATTTTTACCGTATAGACTTAACATTTGCCAGAGGGGTTTTTCTTTCCAGAAATATTTTTTTTTTGCTTTTATTGCTTCTTTATTTTTCTGATTATTTTCTATGATGGCGCATTATGTGTGGTATCGGGCTAAAATTTGAAATTTTCAGATAATTTTTTCTTTGTTTTTTTTTGTTTTGTAATTCTACTTGCCATATTGATGATCAAATCTTTTAGAAGAAAACTGTAAAGCAAAAAACAAAAATATTAAATCTTTAATTTTTTTTCTCCAAAAAAAAAATATTTTTAATATTAAAATAAATTCTTTGTTACGGTAGGTACAAATTGACCATAAAATTTTGGATCAAATATAAAAAAGAGAAACAATCGTGAAACACCAGCTTACGACACTCATATGATGTGTGTTGATATTTTTATTGTTTTTGGTGGGATGATAATTTTTTAGTGGGATGAGGACGGAAATTCCTGATTTAGAATAGTAGTATAAAAATATTATAAAGTTTTTTAATAATTATGATGAAGATGATGATACGCAAGAATGGTCTAGTATTGAACGTCAGTTTCTTTATAATATATAGATACGCACAATAATGTCTTGAGAACATTAAATGTATTGGATGGCATAATTTGTTCTGATTTTAAATAGATAAATAAATTCAAGTATAAAATGATATGCCACCCAAAATTTTATTGCTGCTATAATATTGTGATTATAAAAAAAAAATATTCACGGTAGATTTTTTTCTTTGCTCTAAATATGCTCTAAATATTTTTATAGACTAATATGCGTTACGATATTAAGTAAATTATTGCTTTAAAATTAAATATCCTCAATATAATTTAATAAGAGATTAATTAACTTTTAATTTCAGAATTTTCATCTGCCATATATGCTTGTATTGAACTCATATTAAATTTGTGTTCATATATTTTTTGAGCATGTTATATAGGGTACATGTTAATATTGGTTTAATCTTATACTTAATTTTATTTGAAGGAGAAAATTATGTAGTTCCAAATAAGTAAATGCTACGTGTCTCAATCATCATCACAAATCGTGTCTCAAAAATCTTAACAATTTTGCATTTGCATCTTCTTGTTTTCTTCATATTGAATTAAATAATTTGTATTTGGTAAAAATCAGTTCGGGAGCAGCAGATTTCTTGGTAAATATAAGAAATTATCGGCAAAATTTTTTCAAAATTTCATCTGCATCTTTTATGATCCAAATTAAAGGTCACATCTGTTGCAATTAATGGTGTTTTTTTTTTGGTAATTTTCTAAAACGCATTATATTCACTATTTCCTCACCCATTGCAGAGGAACTGCATTAAACATAAGATCTTTCTAAAAACGAAATTAATTTCATAAACAATCTTATAAAATATTTATGATTACCTTATCCTAAAAACCTTTATCAATATTTTGGCACACTTTTTTCTCTTAAATAAAATACACTCCACAGCAATGAGGAAAACCCAGCTTCTTTAAAAACGGAGATACGAGAAGAGTACAATATATGCTATTCTACACAGCTACAATTTATATGATGGAATAAAAAATGATAAAACTCTGTAAGTTTAATATAATATGATAGCAGTTTAATGAATAGCAATGGTAGAGGTGAACAATTACGCTAAAGAAGAAGAAAAATTATAATAAAAAGCAAAACTGAACCCCAATGAAAATTATTATTATGAAACCAACAAAATCATCATTTTTCATACAAGAAGATAATTTTTGATGACGAAGATGAAGACGACGACTATACGATGACAATGACTACTCTAATGATTACAATAAAGATAACCAACAACAACAACAACAAAAGCGGCACTTATATAACATAGATGACTATACGATGACTATGAATGATTATGTTATTGGATAAATAATTTGCTCTAAGCAATTTATGATTATAATTTCATGTTTCTTTTTATAGCACACGGATTTTCATCTCTCATTTTTCTTCAATATAAAATGCAAAACTCCTTTAATTTTCATAAAAACAAACAGAAAAAAAAAAATTAAACAGTAGATAAACCATTCAATGTCTGATTATTTTTTTTTTTTTATCCAACATATATGACGTTGTAACGTTAAAATAATAATAATGAAGGCGCAAAATATAATAAAATAGACAAGAAAGTAAAGAGAAATAAAACGAAGGAGAAGCAAAAAATTGTATACGAAATAAAATAATATTTTCGTCATCACATAATATGTACTAAGTACGTCTAAAAGATCATCGGAAAATTGGTATTATTTGACACGTGATGATTGTTAAGGCATTCCATAGCAGGATAATCCAGGGAGAGGGAAACAGAAACAAAAACATTTTAAGCTTAACTATTACTGTTCTGTAAACACTACAGTTAGCGCTCTAAATTTAGAATGAGACGAATAGCCAGGCCATATATAGCCAATTCAAACATAGCTCGGTACAATGGTTGCCTTACACGTCAACATATTAGATTGCAAATTTTGTAATCCGCCTACAGATGTGTTTAATAAAGCAAACCATACTCTAGCAGCTAAAACCATTCCTGACTAATTGTTACCTCCATGTATCTTTAAATGAAATTATCACGACTCTAACTCTTCAATTAAAAACCCTAAAATATCCATAGTGAAGTTAATTGAACAGCTGTTTGGGGTAACAGTTTGGAGTTCCCAATTAATTTGCGTATAAAATTATAATTTGCAGAGCGGAGACCGATCGCGAGATTGGTTATTGTACTTTTATCGGCATAGATTCTTTACAAGAGACAATTACACTATTGTTGTAAATGGACGCTGCCTGAAAAAATAGTTCCTTATAGAATGTCAGCGGTTGTTATTAATGTCACATAATTTACGAAAATATTGTGAAATTGTTGGCAAACCCATATAATGTACGGCATGTACATTTTTTTTAATATATAGAAGCCCTATTACAACATTGCATCTAAATATAGCATAACCAACAATAGTGATGATGACAATGACGTTGAAGATGATGACTTCGATTATTCTAATGATTATAATAAAATGTAATCATTTTTCTACTTCAATTTTTTTCTTTGTTGTTGTTTCTCGTTTTTCCTTGCTAATATGAATAAGATGGAAACGTTTTCATAGCAAGCCAAAATAAAAACCAAAAAAATATTGGCAATAGAACATTCTATACGATGTACAGTGGATGTCACCTAAAATTTACTTTTAAAAAATAACAAAACCAGTAAAAATTAATTTTCTTTAATGAAAATAGTTTGAAAATTTAACAAACAAGTTCTTTCTGGGTTTCTTTTGCGCCCTTTACCTAGCCTTACATATTCATACGTGAATCACTAATGTAAAGTTTATTTTTAAAGCTCTGAAATTTCGCTATTTCATCTACACCAAAAGGTTTTCGTTCTGACGAATCAGCTTATGACAGGCTACGGAACAATAAGTGCTCCGCAGTCTCGCCAAACTCTGATCAGAATTGATAAATATCCCGCATCTCCTTTAGATAAACTACGGGGGCATATTCCAAGCAATAGTTTCGAATCTGGACATTTTATAATGTAATCTTTCAAGTTGGTGACCCTGTGTGTGTCTTTCAACAATATAAATATAAATCATATACAATTCACATGTTACGTCTGCAATGGCATTTTTTTTAGCGATTCCAATATATTAGATACAAGAATTATAAATATATATACCTCCTGATGCCTGATACACATATATAAGTAGTAATAGATATCTAATTGTGAAAACCTAACCTTATAATAGACTTCGATATATGATATGCTATATTGTACTTATGTAAGAAAACCTAGTACTCCATATACTTATATGTAACAGTACTGCTACTGTGTTGTACAAACAAAACAAATATAGCCTCTGTGTAAAGCATAGCTTATACGTGAGTTTCATGTAATAATTAATAAATGATAAACATTTTTTGATTATGAAGAATGGAAAAATAATATGTGAGATTGAATATGTTGTCTACTATATCCTTTTCTCTCTTGACTAACTCTTTCCGTACCACTCTCTTGATAAATTTATTCTTTAACAAAATTTATATGAATAGAAAAATCTCACAAGTGAAAACACATACATGAATACGTGAATAAGAGTTATGTTTGGCAAAAATGTAAGATAAACGTACATAGATACTTGCCTCAAAATTAAGGAACAAACGTAGATACGAGTATAATCATGGTCGCCAGTGCACAGTAGGTTGGCATGATGATAAAAATATTTTATAATTTGCACGATAAACTTGTGAAAATTTTTTTCTATTTGTATGAAATTTGTCAAGGTGCATTTTTAAGAAGTTTTATAGCAGTCTAGTGTAGATTGAAATCAAGAAATGTGAGCAAATTATTTAAAGTGTTTTAATAGAAATAATAATAATATTGTTTTATGCTTAATTTAGAACTTAAGAGGTAGAGTATTAAAAGCATGAGGTAAATGAAAATTTGAGGTAAGATGCGAAAATAGAAAAATCCTGGAAGATTCTTTTAAATCTACAATTTCATTTTTAAAAACTGTGGCATTATTCACCTCGAGATTTACAATGTACTGCGATGTTGCATATCATGAGACTCAAATACTTATTTTTGAACACTATATCTACAAATTTAACGATAAAGTTTTATTTTTAGTGGCAAGAGAAGAAAACAAATGTACGATTTCAAATAATATTTTTAAACGGAAACGATTCGATTTTAACGGAGAGGGGTTTACTATTTCAATATTGTATAAAATTTTATGAAAACAATTTTTGTGTTTAGAAATCTTAGATTAATAGAAACAAAAGAAATTACAAATCAAAGAAAAGGTGAATGAGCTCAACCGAACTTGGTTTGTTTAAAAATTCTTAAGAAAGGATTGAAAATGAATTTTTTCCTATGCTTGTTTTGGTTTTCTAGTTCTAAGAATTATGTAAACATTTTAAATGTTTTGGAATTCTCAAGACATTTAACATGTGTCAAATATTATATTTATAGATCAACTAAAAGGGTTGTTGTTTAAGATGCATTCGAAAGTTTGAGAATAATTTTTCTTATTTTGTTTTTGCTAAACGGCTAAAGTGTATGGTGAAAAACAATAAAATAATATTTTAATTTTTGTCTTTAAGATCTTGATAACGTTTTAGAAACGGCACTATTATGCTATGTAGAGATTAAAGAGTTCCAAATGCAAAGCCTCATATCTGAAAGTTGGGAAACACTCGCCCCATCATGTAGCAGCAACTCCATTCTTCCACTCACTTTTGAGTTATTGAGGTACCATGAGCCATGAAAATATTTTGCATATTTGAAGTTTCGGATAAATCCATGAATTCGTTGGTTCTCTTCTATTCTAGAACACTATTTTCATTTTGATTTTCTCATAATATTTTTTATTTATCTCCCAAATATTTCATTAAATCATATACAAACTTTAAAGCAGAAACAAATCTGTTCACAAAATTCAATTCCCTTCATAAAATGACAAAAAAAAAAAAATTTAAATTCTTTGTTCCTAATTACTATCCTCCTACTTCCTTTATATGTTTCATATATTTTCATTTTATGTGATATATGCATAATAACACTGATTCAAAGTGTTGACACAAGCCATAGAGCCGTGATTTCCTCCACTCTCGACTTAATCGTCATAATATACATTCGGTATAATATACATTTAATATGTATGTACAATGAATTCCCAATTTCTTAATAAATTATCAGAAAAACTTCATATGATTCATAACAAAATATTAGTTCATGCAGAGTACGTGTTTCATAATTTAATATCCGCATGCATATTGTGCACGACTACATACAATTACTATGTTTGTGTACATTCTATATAGTATAGACTATATAGATTGTATAGGTGAATATCAAACCATGTATCGTTGCACATATGACTGTAATTTCCCAACAGATGTAGAACATTTTTGGTATTTTTTGTAATTTTCGTAATATTTATTTTTCCAAATAAAATTTTAAACAAAGTTGCGCTCGCGATACAATCGACCCCACATGAATTTTCTTCTAATTTTGTTCTTTGGTTTTGGAATTATAAGAAATTTTGGTATTACATGCGGTGGAAAAAAAAAGAGTTAAGAGTAGAAAAGGGAAGAGATTTTATAAATTTTTAAATAAATTAAAATAGCGAAAAAGCAAAAGATTTTCCTTTTTTTTTTTTGCTCCTAATGTGTTTTTTTGTTTTTTGTTGAAAAATTGTAGAAAATTTTTACTATAAATAAATTTTTTTTAAGATGAGTTTGTAACACGAGATCTTTTTTTAAATGTGCTCTAAATAAATTGATGATTGAAATGTGGAATAACTTTTTTCTTTTTCAAGTCTAGTGCGGTTTAGTCTTCTTATAATATTTCTTGAATCAACAATCAAAATAATAAAAAATTGTGGCAATAATTTTTCATGTTTTCATACAAATTACTTTAATTTTTAATATTTTTGTAGAATTATGAAAAGATTTAAAATTATAAAATATTGCTTATGTGTAATTCAAATATGTGCATGTATCGTGCTTTGTTCTATTTTTAACGCTATGCAGTTGAAAAAGTATGAATAAAATGAAAATTTTCTATGAATTAGTTAAGATTAAAATGAACGCGATTCTTTAATGAGTGCTTTAAAACCAGGTAGGCTAGTTGTGACACAGTTTGATCCTTGTGTTACTCTCTTTATGAGAATAGTTGCAGAACTAATTCAATTCAAGAATTGATAAATTACAGAATTGCTAAAAGCATAGTAATTGAAGTGACTCTAAGATCTTTGGTTTTTGACATTCCAGGGCAGAAGTAGAAAAATTTGATCATCATCTCAATTTCAATCTCAACACCATAGTACATTTTTAATTTAGCAAAATTTTGTAACAGTCCCCATACTCTCAATTAGTAGAAGCATTTTTGTAGAAACGTTGAATTAAAAGAAGAATTAAAGAAGCATTTCTCTGTTGAACAGGTATTATGTAGCTATTGAGCTTGTTAGTGGTCAGGTTTCAACTAAAATTAAAAACTAAAGAGGTGTTCTGTCGTCAAACTCATTGCCAGATTGTCTTTTATGAGCGGAGTTTCAACATCGGTTCCATGTCTCAGGAGCTCATATACCGCCGAGCCCAGATAAAATGTCTGAAACGTTTATACCACTAAGCCCATATGTTGAATTTCCTCGAAATTCTGTGAAGCGACGATTAGCAATCCCTATAGATATCTGTAGACGTTGTGATACCAGAATTCAACTCTTATGATTGTTTGCATAATTGTCATATCCCTGGATTGTCAATTGGTTGGAAGCCAATTGATAAAAATATAAATATTTTTAGAAAACTTGTTTCAATACTTTGTTCCTTCATAAATTCAATCCCATTTTATTTGTAATTTTATATGAAATCAATAGGAACTCCCAAGAAAAGAGTTACAGTGTAAGTTTATTTATTGAAAAAAGTAAAGGTGAAAATTTTAATTTTTCAATTTTCCGATTTCTCTTGATAATCTTAAAGGTCCCATAACTATTTTTTTTTCAGCAAATTTCCTTATTTTATTAATATCAAACAATTATAATATATGTACGTATGTATGTACCTATGAAAATATGAAGAAAAATAAATTCTTTTTTGACTTTACAACTAAAATCATTAAAATTTTGCTTTTCTCTACAGAATTCCATAAAACTTTAATAAAATTCAAAGGCGCATCGATTAAATTTTTTCATATTAGCTCCATACATACATACGTACATATATAAAATTTTTCATAATGTTTGTTTGAAAGGAAAAAACCTATTCAACTGTATAAAATTAATGTGAAATGAGAGTGAAAATATTTTTTTTTTTTTAATGAAAATTATATTCACTTGATTTATAATTTAATTTATAATATAAAATTTATTAATTTAATTTGGTATTTTTTAGTAAAATTAATCGAATGAAATGCACGCCTAATGAACCAAAAACTTTTAGTGGTTTTAGTTTTATATACCATTTACGTACTACATGTATAATATGTAATAAGTGTTCGAATAGGTATGTGCAGTTAAACATTATGATTTTCATTATTATTTTAATATTATGTGAATATTATTTAGGTATATAGGGTAATAAAATAAATTTGATATAAGACAAACCATTCTATGATATCTGAGAATAAGAAAAACCATAAATTATCAACGATCGAAATTTCGGTTACTCATTTATTGCTTAATTAAGTAAAATTTTTTTTTTTTTGGCTGACGTTATCATAATTAGTATATGAAAATGTAATTTATAGTTTTAGATAAGAGATTTCATATTTTTGTATAAGGGAAATTTTACCTGTTCTATATTAATATCTATGCTGTGTTCACAGGACCAGTAATGTAGTAGTGTTGAATTAGTACAAGGACAAGAATCTCATGCATTTATTGGAATCATTGCAAAACTTGTATTTGATAAATAAAAAATCTCAAAAATAATTAAATAAAATCAATAACAGGCGAATGACTCAAAGAAACTGTTATCAGATTTGAAAAAAATAATCTAAGAATTCAAGTTTCTACTTCGTATAATCGGAAATATTTTATGTTGTGAAAATAGCTCTTCTTCATATCTGCTCTAGTCTTTGAAAATGAAGATTATTTTTTTTTTTTTTGGAAAGGAAGACCTGAAACTTTAATGTTGCAATAAATAATTATTTCATTCTCCTTATTGCTAATTTTCATCTTTATTTAATTTTCAATTTTTGCTAACTGGACGTGCAATTCAAACCTTAGAAATTATGGAGCACTAATTGATTAATCCGAGATTGGCTATTGGAATAGAGCAAAGCAATAATAGCGAATAATTGTGGCGAAGATTTTTTGTAAAATTGTTTTGAACGGGACTAAGGCACTGTTATATTATTCAAATAATCCTTAGATTTTTGTAAAAGAATTTTCTTCGCAAAGTTTTTCGAACATTGTCTACAATTCTTAAGGTATAAGAATATTTTGCGAAGTTCTCAATGTTAGAGCCATAGGGTTAATAACTAAAAGTTAATTAATTAATATTTTTTTTGCTATTGTTTTTTTTGCTATGCTTCAGCAAAATCTATTTAAAATTAGATAAAATTAAAAAATGTCAAAACTTTTACATGATAGTTGAATTTGCTATTTATACATATTTTACATACATATATGTATATACATACGTACATGCAATTCAACTGTTAATTAAATTAGCTGACCTTACGTTCTGGCAATGAAAAAATTACCCAAAATATTTTTATTAAATTAATTACAAAAAAAAAATTGAATTTTTTAGAAAATTTGTTATACGGTTTTAGTTTAGCTGACGTTAATTGGAATTTTTTAAAAAGTAGAATAAATTTTTCTACACTATCTTGGTTCTTACAAAAATAAAAAATTTTAAAATGTAAAGCTGAGCCATCTCAGTTGTACGTATGGAAAAACTACCCTTCCAATTTCATTTTCCAATTAAAAAGTTTTCCTTTTAAATTTTTTTTAAAATATATTTTCTAAATTTTGTTCATAATTACGACCATTTACTGAATTAGATATATGATTTCTATATTTACATTAAAGAAAGGTACTGCATATTTTACCTTTAGGAATCTTTAAGAAGTTGTTACGTAAAACATGAAAATTAAGGTAAAAATATTAAAATTTTTGAAAGTTTAATTCAAAAACAATATTTAAATGTTGTATTAGAAATGGTGTATTAAAATTGCAAATTAAAATTTCAATAAAAAAGGCAACGAAGAAAGGTATTGACGGTCTGGACGAGCAAATACTGAAATAGTAAACTTCTTCTTGCGGTTTTAATTTCCAATAAACTATAATGGAATTCTCATCTATTTTTCATTACTTGACCTCTTTTTTAAGCTCATTTAGTGTGTAACATTTAATCAACTAACGATCTTCAAATTCAGAGCTAAATTGGAAATGTTTTAGAAATATTTTAACTTATTATTTAACTGTATATAAACTGTTGTACTATATTATCTTGAATCTATATTATATAACTAGACATACTAGATGCCTGCCATCAAAAATCGAATATAAAATTTTATTTTTATGAGTAAACGATGCGTATGGATTCGAGCTATGCAAATAAACAATTTTATGGAATTGCATAAGGATTCCGGAAAATATTTATAGTAGTAGATACAAGTGACGGTGAAAGCACCATCTACTGTTTCTCTCAAAATTTCGGTGAAATATGGAATGCACTCAATTATATCTACAAATTTCTTAGTTCAATATCATACCGATTCCGGCTTGTATTTTCTCAAGAACCTATTTAAAAAAATGTATTTAAATATCAATTAAAATTTGATAACCATAAATTTATTTTATCTTTTAATTTTCTTCAATATTTTGAAATCCTAATAAAAGTTAAGGTATTTTTTCTTAGCCCTACTAAACTTTTCAATTTTTGTTGAAGTTTTAACAAACAAGTTAAAAGAACAGGAGAGAAAACATAAAAATATGCAAAGATAAAGGAAAAATTTTTGAAGTTTAGCAGAAATTTAAAGAAACAACAAAGACCTACCTGCCGAAAACTTCATTA
Organism: Condylostylus longicornis; assembly: GCF_029603195.1. Classification (NCBI taxonomy): domain Eukaryota; kingdom Metazoa; phylum Arthropoda; class Insecta; order Diptera; family Dolichopodidae; genus Condylostylus; species Condylostylus longicornis. The sequence continues at coordinate 9,457,058 of NW_026577982.1, forward strand.
GAATTAAATTTTTTTTTTCTTTCTGTCATTTGTACAGGAAAATTCTGACATAAGTAAATGACCTTAAACTTTCGCCTAAGTATAAACAACAAAATCTTGCCTGAAAAATCCAAATAACAAAAAAAAAAAAACAAGAAAACAAAAAAAAAATTCTTATTTCTTTCCTTTTTTTCATGTTCAAAAAATTTTCCTTTTATCTTTTGTTTTTTTTTTCTTTGCAACAATTTTTTTCCCAGTTTTTTCATCATTAAAATTAATTTCATTTTTATTCCTTCATCTTGTCGTATACCTTATTTGAGAGAGAAGGTACGTACGTAAACAACAAAATTTTACTTTGCATTTGCTATGGCCAAAAAGGCGATAAAACTTTGTTCATATACTCGAAAAGTCAAAACTAATACAAAAGAAAAAGTTTAAAACAAAAAACGGTAAAGAAAAAGGACCAGCACTATAACGGCTTCATAAAATTCATTCACAAATATTTAAATATTTTACTAACTCAGTATAGGTACTTTCAATCCTAGAAAATGATCCTTAATTTGTATTTATGTATGAAATGTTATACACAAGGTATAACACTTATTATAAAGAGGCGAAGGGGTGAAAAAGGCTGTACAAAAAAAAAATTAACCGTACCTATACCACCATTGTTAATATCAAAAGTTGTAAAAATGTTAAGAGTTCTTTGTTTTTTTTTTCCTTGTTTTTTCGGGTACTTTTCTTTATTTTCATGGTTTTTCGTCATTCTAAAATCTGACACCATTGAAATTTTCATTGTTTTTTTTTTCACAGAGAATTTTTCATTCATTTTTTAGCTTTCTTGTTTTTTCTACTTTTTGGAAATTATAATTTCTGTTTTTTCGTTTTTTTATAAGGGTTATTCAACTTTCATATTTTTGACTTCTAAGCTACATACCAGTAGAATTCACATTATTACAAACACTGTCAAGGAACTCACATTCACATATTACGTAAAACGAAACGGCATAAAACAGCAGTATAAAACTATAGTGGCCATAATTACGTCCGATTGCAATTTATACTAAGATGAAATACAGATGGCGATAAAATATAAGTGAGAATTTGCACTACTCCTTAAAATAACTGTACATTTTATAGGTGTTACATGGAAAAAAAATTGTGTAATATACCAAACGTGTGTATATTTTTTATATACTTATACATACATATGTACAAATGTATATGGGTATGAAAAGTTTTATACTGGACAATATTAGTTAAAAAAAAAGTGAATGAAATCATAGGAAATTTTTTTTTCTATTTTGTCAGATTTCAATCTTATCGCCATAACAATCCATAACTTGCAAAAAAGTTAGTCTAAAATAAAAAGGATTGAAATTTTTTTTTAATGAAATTTTAATAAGGTGTCTAAAGAAAATATTTTAGGTTTTACCGAACAACATTAGCAAAGACGAGAACACAAACGATGCGAATATGGAATTGTTCTAATAATGTTTTCAGTAGTAAAAAGGCGGCAGGATAGTTATCCAATATGGATTCAAGGTCATAAAAGGTTAGCTGTTATTCGAAGTCTATTGGATCGTATCGGTATGTGTGAGCTGTTAAGTGAGTTTTTTTTTGATCGTATGGGTATTTCGTACCAAAATGAACAAGACGTAAGAAACGAGAAATTGTAAATACAAAAACTGGAAGGCAACAAACAGTACGTACCATAATATCAGAGAAGATTGTAGGAGTAATCCCAACAAATGAGAGATAAGTGACGTGTGATAGAATTTTATTATAGAGAGAGTGTTAAGTAGGAGGAAAGTGACTTAAATAATATTGATAATTCACGACGAGTGACCGGGACTGTACTAATAAAAAGTCTAAACCCAGGAGAATTGAAGAAGAGAGTAAGTTTTTTAAATGAAAAAGAAAGGCACAGCCCAACTTCAACAAAATGCGGACAGCCGATTGTATGAAGATTTTAAGAACTAGAAAGACTCAAAATATTTGATCTATTTAACCACTCAAAATATTTGATCTAGAACGAAAGGCACTCATATACATTTAAGAAGAACATTCCAATTGCTTACTAAACCAACTCTAAATATTTACATATACAAGAGCTGCAACATTTTCTAATAAAATCTCACTACCACTACCAACACAATTTTGCTGCATTAATGATTGTTATCTTTAAATAATAACAAATTTCAAGCATCATTAAAAATTCTGTTTTTAATTCTGGACCATAAAATATTTACTAACATTTTATAGTGTTCTTGTATAAAAGAATCCTCATACTTTTATTATGTACTTGGATCGCAAATGTATTTGTAGTGTCCAGTTACTAAAATAGTTTTTGTTTTTGGTTTTTAAAATTCATTTTCTATGATATTATGAATAATTTACATACCTACTAATTTTATATTCATAAGGATATGAGCATAATTATTATTTGGTATTGTATTTGTTAATAAGCAAAAAAAAAATCCTTTTCTAGACAGTTTCAGGATAAAACTGAAAATCTTGAAAAAAAAATATTAAAAATGAAAGTGCATAAAAATATTGCTAATTAGTGACAGTTTCTTTCTATTATTTTTGCTTTTGCTGAAGGCGCTATCATAAACAGGACGAAAATCATACATGGAAATCAGATCATAATGCCGTTATTCTAAAAATAATGAAAATTTACCAGAAAACTTATTAATTATTTGTCGATGAATTCCATTTGAGTTGATATTAGAATGAGAACAAAAAATTGTAATGAAAATTTTAATTAAAAATATTTTAAGTTATTAAAGTAATTACAAATTTTCCATATCGTTTGTAACGCCAAGAAATAATGATCGTTTTCTGAGTCAATTTATCCATATCTGCCCGTTCCAGCAATAATTTAAAAAGTAATTAAGCTAAGCTCACAATATTTTCACAAAAGACTTAATATAAAAATAAATGCCGGAACCCCATTGAAATTGGATGTGATCGAAGTAGGGGTTCGAATACTGCTTCATAATTGCAGTAGTTGTTTATTCAATTATCATAGAAACTATTGAAATTACAATGCTTAAATTTTGCATATGCGATAGGGTAATATGACCATTATTTTTGGTAAAAACCTCTGAAATTTGTCCCATTTATATGGCAATTGTCACAGATATAAAGCAGCGATATATATTTAAAAAAGTTGGTCGGGTGAAACTGGGGCAATTACAATACAACTTTTAAAACCGTTTATTCTTACGGGGATCATAAAGTTGACACGGCCAATTCCACCTATTCTCGTTTAATTTAAATTCTACACCAAAATAATATACGAAATTAAATTATTTAAAAAAATTAAAAATTTTTGTTTAAAATTTTTTTCCTATTATACTTAGCCCTTTAGTTGAACAATAACTGGAGAAATCAGTAAAATGAAAAGAAAAGGTAAAAAATAGTATGAAATCTTAAATTTTATTGTTAATGGAGTAGATATGGATTTGCTTAGTGTTTCAAATAGACCAGATCCCTTGAGTGCAGTCGTTAAAACATTAGAAAAGAATTATTTTTGTAAGATGACAGCCTAGAATGATTGTAAAGTCTTTAACAATATAGGAAGTTAAAATTTATTTTTTTTATTTAGAAAATGTTAACTGCTTGCGCTTAATATTTCCAATTAGGAAACTATATTCAAACTCGTAAAGATTAGCTATTCAACAGTATGGTAATTTTTAACGGCAGCTACCGACAATTTTTTCCAGTTGAAATTTCTTTATAATCGTGGCATAAATAACGTACTCCTGAGAAAACTATTGAAATTTCTATATTGTGTAAAGCTTCAAAATTAATACAGAAGAATTTAAATGTTGTTATCGTCCGTAATAACATTAAGAAATCTCTATGTATACTGCGGCCGAAGTTGACATTATTCCAAATATACAATACAAAAATTTTTGGATTAAAAGATTTTTTGAATGATGACGTTCTACATTAAAAACTACAGACATAAAATTTTAAGAATTTTCGGAATATATTGAAAAAAAAAAATTATTTTTTTTTTAGTTTTGATAAGTTTAACATCAATCAGTTTCATTCAGAGCAAAAAAAAATGTACTAGAAAAAGAAAAATATTAGAATTTGTGTCAAAAAATTAGAATTCAAATGAGAACAATGAAACAACAAAGAAAGCAAAATAAATAGAAACCAACAAAGAATAAAGCAGAAGAATAAAAAAAGGAGGGAAGGAAAAGGAAATATAATTTCCCTGGAGGTTGATCAGAATTTGAAATTGCATTTTTCTTTTTATGTTTCTGTTTTTTTCTTCTCTTTATAAAATTTAAAATATTTTTATTTCTTATACTGCAATTTAAATCATTTTTTATAGTTAGTATGTGGTTTGTTCTATGCCATGGTTCATACTTTAAATTTCCTCTCACCATAAAATATCGAATTGAAAGAACAAAAGTTGTAGTCTCTTTCTAATAGTTTAGAAGCAAAATAATAAGCTAGGTGAAATTGTATCTAATATAGTATTGTACCCAATTATTTTTGTTATAAATTTGCAGGAAATGCCGCACAATTTTGTGGTTTTCAAAATAAAATTTTAAAAATTTCCCAAAAATGTCCCAAAACAAAAAAGCAAGAGTTTATAATCGGCAACACTATAAATTAAAATTTTTGATTATTAATGCTATAATGTGGCAGAATTCAACTCAATTCAACTACTTTTCAGAATCACCAACAAGAAAAATTGATTTAAAAACAAAATTTCCTTTTAGATTTATGAAATTTTCAAATTAATCATTACAAATCACAAATTAAGGTATACATACTAAAAAACAAATATTTTTATTAATAATTTAATATCAAGTACCCTCAACATTTTCGGAAAAAGTATTATTCTTGAAAAACTTCATTTTCCATTTTATTTGTGGCAGTCATTAAAATTTTAATTTAACAATAAGGTTTTAACAAATTAACAATCACAAAGAATAAAATTTATTGATTTATGAATTTTAATTGCCCCTTAAGACACGCACAATTTCATAATAAATTTTAATTTACTTTTTTGGAGCAAAGATCAAATTACACATTTTTCCTCCTTATTGTTATACACTAATACCAAAAAACAAAAAAACGATTTACTAATCCAAATGAAAACCATGGTGTTACGAGTAATATTCGAGAACCTAACCCTCCCTTTTTAGATCAAATTTCTTAAATTTCAAACCATAGAAAATATTTCCCGTATTTTTTGCTTTTTCTCTCTACTTTTTTTTTTTTGTTTTTGCCATAAAATTAAAATTTATGAATAATTATAATTAGAGTTGAGTTGAAATAAAATCAAAACCAGTAAAATTTCGGGGAAAAAATTAAAATTTAATAGATTTTTTTAATAAAAAGTCAAATTACAATAAAGGATTGGAAGGAATTCGGGAAACAAAATCTATCCTTTATAATTTACCGGAACGGGTTTACTAAAAATTTCATTGCATATTAATGGAGAAATTTGTTGTGACTTGGAAAATTTGAAAATTTTTAATAATAAATTACAGAGGCGGAACGGTTTCCTAGTTCCAAAAAAACAAAAATAATTTTAACCCTTTCAACGACTTCTATTGGAAATAATCACAAAGGGTAATTTGAGTTGATAAGTATTTTTGGAGTGTGTGTGCTTGTTTCCAAATAAGTTATAAAAAATGTTAGCAAATATGACATCACATTGATTTTATCTATCTCTGTCATACCCACGTGACATTATTTAAGGTAAAAATGTAATTTGTGCAATGTTTCGGTAGATACAAGAAATTTTCGACCGAAATGTCAGAAAATTCGTTTCTTACTTGAATCTTGTCTAGAACATCGAAATTATCATTATCTTATATCGTACACTTGAGATTATTTTCGGCTCTAGGTTTTATTTACTATTGAATATTTTTATGTGTTGCCATCACTGCTTCTATAAGATTCCTGATTTTACCAAAAAATTTTCTTTCCTTTTATTTATTTCACTTATACACAAATTATTATGTTACCAAGGTTTCATGGTTTCTTGTATTTTTTTTTACTCCTTACACAATCTTAAAATATTAACATGCTTTGTTTTTCATTTTAAGTACCTCTGAAAGGATACAAATCAATTTATGACTCTTTTGTGCCTGCTATTTTTCGTTTTTTTTTTTATGCCCAGTATTTTGTATGTCTACATATTTCATTTATAATAATTGTAGCCATAATTTTATTATGGTTAGGTAAAATTAGGAAGAAAGAGTTTTGTTTCATTTTCTCTAGTATTTTTGCCCCAAAACACTTTTGCCTTTGAGAAGCGTAAATTATAAATTATTTGATTGTCAAGTTCTATCTAACTTAAGAACAGGCTATTATTTCAGATTTGTATTTGTATTTTAAAAATATTTGAAAGGTAAATTTATTACATTAGATCAATGAGTATGTGAGGTAATTTAAATTTCAAATACGTAGCTCGGGTTACTTCGATTACTGTTTCTCAAGTTTATTAGATTTATTTTATAGAAGAATAAATGAGTAACAAATGCCAATGAGGCAATACCATTGCTCTCTCAATCCGTGGGTAAGAAATAGAGATGTAAGTCAAAATTTGATTTCGATTTCGGAGATCCAATCAACGTCATTAGTCAATTCTAAGATATAATTTATATGTACTTCAACTAAAGTTACGAGGGTCACTATTTATATTTCGGGTCTAGCAATAAAAAACAAACATTTATCATTGGAAATGGTTTTATTGTTTTTCAAAATATTCCCCATGAAGATCAATACACTTTTGCATGCGCTGAAACCAATTTTCGTAGCACTTTTTCCACTCCGATTGAGACACCTCCAAAACATGGTTTTTGAACGTATCGACTGCTTCTTCAGGTGTTGAAAATCGTTGTCCACGCATTTTTTTTTTGATGTGAGGGAATAAGAAGAAGTCATTGGGTGCTAAATCAGGACGGTACGGCGGATGACCCATCAATTCGACATTTTGAGTGCTCAAATAGTTCATTGTTTCAGCTGATTTGTGAGAGCTTGCATTGTCATGATGAAGAATGATTCGCCGGCGCTTGTTTGTTTTCCTTATTTCTTCGAAAACTTTCGGCAAACAGATGGTGGTGTACCATTCAGAATTGACCGTCCTACGTTCCACTAAAGGTACTGTGGCCACATGACCGGTTATACCAAAAAAAAAACGCGATCATTTGCTTCGATGTGCTTCTTCCACGAACAACTTTTGTTGGATTTGGCTCGTCTTGGAACACCCATACGGTCGATTGCTGTTTCGTTTCGGACTCATATGCATAGATCCATGATTCATCACCTGTGACTATCTTATAAACGTCTTTTGACGCACCGCGATTGAATTTTTTCAACATTTCTTTGCTCCAATCGACACGAGCCTTCTTTTGTGCAATCGTCAAATTTTTTGGGATCCATCGACAATACACCTTTTTCACGGCAAGATGTTCATGCAATATCTTATGTACGCTGGTGGAACTAATGCCCAAGGATGCCTCAATCTCACAGTATGTCACATGCCGGTCCATCATTATCATTTCGCGCACAGCATCGATGGTTTCCGGCAAAACGACCGAAATTGGCCGATCTTCACGAAATTCATCTTGGAGCGAACGGAGTCTCCTTATTCTCTAACCAAATTTTATTCACAATAAATTTTTAGGATTCATCTTTTCATGTTTACAATTTCTTACAGTTTCGAATTTCTGATTAGGAAAGGTAAAGGCTATATAAATACATTTTTTTTTGTTTACCATAATTGCGTTTACTTCCAGTTTATCAAAATTGTACCACAACAATTTTATTTTATTTCTTATGATTTTATTGTGTACCCTACTGCCCGCCCGCCTGCTTCTTCTAAGATTCAATTTAAAGAAGGCAAAATAAAAACCAAAACATCATTAAAACCATATTATGTGAATATAAAAATCAAGTTTGTCTTATTGAATATTTCTATATCAGTGTGTGTATAAGATTCTCCTATATTTAGAAGGAAAACGGTGCGGTGTGTATGAAATCTTAACGCAGAATCAAAGAATTATTATGTAATTTATCTTATTAGAAGATCATGGAAAATGTTTTTTTAATAATACAAGGGATATAAATTTTTTTTTTTCATTTTATTTTTATTTTTTCTTTTGTCGAATGTTTATAAATTATATCCTGCGGGATGTTTAAAAATTTCACTGTTTCTCCACACACACATACAAAATTATTATAAATGCGCATTGCTTTTTCATCTTTCTTATGCTTATTATTATAATTTTAATATTGTATGTGTTTATGTGTGTATGTAGGCATAATAAAACATCCCTGGCCTGTTTGTTTTTTGGTTTATGTCCTCATATTATTATTTTTCTTGCCTGTTTGTTTTTTGTGTTTCTTATTTTTTTTCGACTTTATTCTACGCTCGGATACGCTACGGTTGATAAAGTCTGGTTTATTTTGTGTTATTTTAGTTTTATATTTATACATACTTATTATAGAAAATGTGTTTATAATAATAAGATACAGAGGTTTTTTTGGTGGATTTTAGTGTCGTTGTTTTTCGGTTAGCGTTCGTATAGAAAATGTGTGGAGAGTAATGTTTGATTTGGTTTGGTTAATATAACATTGCGTTATTTAATGAAAGGAACCAAAATAACGCAGAATAAAAAAATAGGAAAATAATAATAATATTTTTTGTTTTGTTGTCAAAACTTTATTGTTATATTCAGAAATAGGATTAATAGAGTTGCAGATGTGCCGAAATATTATATAGGAAGTTTTGAATGAGAAATATAATTGTAAATTTCTCTCTCTCTATCCATCTCTTCCTCTCATCTTTCCTAGTATTTAAATAATTGATCACTTCAAAATAAGTTTTAAGAAAAGCATGAAACTTCGAAATGACATCGCTGGACCTTATAAATAACCTTAATTTAACTGGAAGATAATTTTGGGAACTGTAAATCAAAGACCGCATTTTACGTTTTCCAAAAAAAAAAACTAGTTACTTATGTAAAAATAGAAAAAATTTCAACTTCAAACATGAAAAAATGCCAAACAGAAATTTCATAAAATTGCTATATCTTTTAATTAATTTCGCGAAACGTTTATTTCGTCGTTTTTCTAAAAAATTACGAAAAAACAATGGTGAGTGAAAGTAGATTTCAAGTAATGTTCGTGTTGAAAGTTTGGGACACGATTTCTTGAAAAATTTCACTATTACTGTTTAAGAAAAAATGCAGATATGTAAATGTAAAAGAAGTCCCAACATTATTGTGTTAGATATAACGATTTGCCTAAATTACGATCAATTCGTTGCGTTTGTGAATTAGTAAATGGCTGTGAAATACATTCAAATCGACCGTTATTATAAAGAGGGGCACAAACACAACTCAGTAAATAATTATTTTATTTTCCTTAAAACGGAAAACAACATTTCAATTGAAAACTCGACAAGCGATTAGAAGACCTTCTTAATTGTATTCGTTGAAAAAAAAAAGTCAAATTTGTTCAGAAAACTAAGAACAATTGGTAACCTTTTCATTTGAACAGAATAATCTATATACAAATAAGAATTTGTTTGCAATGCGTGTTATGCCTTATTTTGTTAAGGTTTATTTAGACTAGAATTGTTTGCTTTTCCTTTTCCTCTTCTATTTTCGGTTTTTCTTTTTACTTTTTTTTTATACTCTAGGAATTTAATGGGATTTCGTGTATTTCATTTTTTTTTTCTCATCGTTTCGTTTTTTTTTCGTATTTGGTTGTATGATTGTTGATATACTAAATTAGAATTTATGATAACGTATCAAAAATTAGTAATTGATTTTGTGGATTTTATATTTTTTGAAAAAAAAAACAAAGAAAATAATAATAGAAGAAAAAAGAAAGATATTGTATATAAAATGTAGAGCATTGAATAAAAGAGAAGAGATTAAGAGAATATATAAGACAAAAAAAAAAATAAATAAAATGTGTGGGTAATGAGATTTTTATGTGCATGTGTGTGGTGTGTGGTGGAGGTGAAAAGAAAATAATTTCATGATTTATGTTCTGACAAAAGGACGTGCGTTATTTTATTATTATTCTATTATTACGTATCCTTATATTATATACAAAGATCCGTGTACATTTCATATTATATAAATACAATTATATAAATATGGGATCATAGAGAGGCATTCACAATTTCAGTATTTCATATTCTTTCCTCTCTTACTTCTTCTCCTTTCCCTCTCATTCTATACACAAAGTCATTTATGGTGTTCTATTTACATCTCAGTTATTTTAAAATTTATTTTCCGCTTCAATTTAGTTTCTTCTTCTTTTTTCTTATTGTTATATTTTTTTTTTAGGTTCTTCTCTGTTTTAAACTGTGTTGATGTATTTTCTATATTTAAAATTGTGTTCTGTGTTTTATTAGGATCGACTATGCCTTATAGCGAACAATAAGTGAAAAATCATAATAATAAGAATAGACAAACAAAACAAGAATATTATAAATAAACCGAAAATTTTCGTATTGAATTTTTAAAAGGACAATAATATAAAAGAATGGTAAAGGAAGAATTCTAATTGAGTTATTTTGTTATAAAATTAATGTTGGCGTTAAAATATTTACTCTATAAATTCTATATTTTTATTACATATAGTTTCTCTAAATAATATGTTATGTATGTGTTATTTTTATATTTTTTGTGTTTTAGTTGTTGTTATATTGTTATTGTTATGCTGTTAAGATATTGAACTAAAAGTAAATTATATTGTTTATTTTTAAATATATACCCTTATCCTATAGGGTATTCGAGATTTAAAGGTACTCTCGAACCATAGTTGCAGAATAGACCCTGATTAACTACATATGATATAAGAACAAATTCTCTATTCAATGTTATTTCAGAGAAACAAGCTTTATGATTCAAAACAGCAAAAGGAGTACCATTTAAGTTAAATGGAGGTATGAAATATTTTGTATTCGTTTAGCCTGTTACTCTCACTCCAGAGGTTCAATGATCTCGAATACCCTGTACTTATGCGCCTAGTGTGCAAACACATTAATATAAAATTAAAGAAGACGCAACATATTGTGAATTTTATGAAATTTATATAAAAAACCACCTTAAATACTCGTAATTCTTTTATGGTCTAGAATTTTAGGATTTTTTAAAGAAAAAAATTGTCAACACAAGGAAAACAACAATATTCATTCTTACATTTACATTATTTTACTTATATATTTTGTAAATATTATGTTTGTATGTATGTACACATATGAAATACATAACACCATATCTAAATACTCGTATATTTACATTATCAATAAAAATATTCTCTTGTTGATGACAATCACGTGCGTTTTGACATTAGGTTTTCTATACACACATATTATATAGAGAGCAAAACATTTTGCCTTTAATTTTTTAGTAAAATTTCTACACCTACACAATAACTATATTATGATCTCAAGTATTACAATTTTTTTTGCGTTGGCGTTTAAAAGATAAAATATATAGAGAGAAAAAAAAAACTAGTATTTCTTATTTATATAAAGAATTCAATGTGTATAAATGAAAATCAACTTTTATTACTGACCTAGATAACCATATTTATAACAATAAAATTTTAGCTGAAATTGTATACGTACTCGTATATATTGTACGTATACATATGTAAGTTTGTGAATAATGGTAATAAAAATGTTATGAATTTTATGTAGGACGACTTTCCAAAAAATGTTATAAATAAAAATTTTAAATGATTTTATATCCTTTTTTTTCGATATAGTTGTTCTTATCTTGTTAAAATTAATTGATAAAGGCTGTGATAGTCTCCTACATATACTATAGTGAATATCGTGAAAAGTAATAAATATAAAATTTATTAAAATATTTTATAAAAGGCTGACATTAACTTTTCAATTTATATATGTAGATTCTAATTTGAAGATTTAACGTTTCGCTTACTGTTATAATTGGCTATAATTAAATAAAATGAAATGAAATTAAATGGAATATATTATTGTGATTATTGGGATAAAATAAATTTATGAAATTATGTAAAAATAAAATATAAATTATATTTTGATTATAGCCTTCAAGACATTAAAAATCATAAATTTTTGGATAAGTTCTTATAATAAATGGCCTCGTTTCTCATAATATTTTTATTCTATATAGGATAATATGGAAAAAGAGCAATAATCTTCAGAGAAATTGTGATTAAAAGGTTAACATCCAGCAAAGTTAGAACTTGATTAAATTTATTACAATCCTCCATTTTAAAATATCTACTTATAATAATTATGAAAATCGGATTTAGAATAACCATAAAGTTGAATATAATAAAATATTTGTAATTGATTTAAATTTTCAATTTAAACTCTCACACAGTCAAATTCCAATTATTCGAACTCCAACTTGGAAAAATTGAAATTGTTCAATAAATATAACGAGTTTTTGAAATTATTTGGATCTATTAATTTACAAATTTTTCTGTATACTAATAAAGAGGACAAAATAGTAGAACAATAATATAACAGTTAAATTCATAATAGGAAATAAATTAATTTTTATATTGGAAAGATAATATACATGCATTAATGAAATTTTCAAAACTAATATCCCGACAAAAAATTTGTAAATTCATGTTATATTTCCTCCCATTTTTTAACACAATAATCTACTCGGTACTATACGACGAAAAACGAAGATATAAATCAATTCTTTCTAGAAAGATAGCAGGTATTATCAAGTTGATATTATGAAATATATTTCAGAAATTGAGTTATTTCTTTTTTTTTACCAATTGTAACAATATTTTGACGAAATTTCATGGTATATTTTCACTCCTCATACGCACAATGTTCGTACGAAACCCAAAAAATCCGAAATTGTAGTCTTTTGTTAAATGCAACGTAACATGTATGTTAGTCGATTCTCAGACATTTAAGGAACCACGTAAATATCTAAAATAACAGTGGTCCCCACATGCATTTCAATCTTATTGTTTCAATAGTACAAATTTTGTTTATCGGGAGGCTTTCACTAATATTTATTTATTCTAATTTTTAACATAAAATTTTTTTTTGTTACAAATTTTATAACAAAAAAAAAAAATTTTTTTTTATTAAAATTTAATTTAAAACTAATTTTTTTTTATTTATTATATTTAATCTTTCTAAATATCCAATAATTTACGATAATATTAATAAAAAAATTCTAAATAATTTAAAAAAAAATCAACTTAAATATTAAAAACTCAAATTAATTATATGTGAAAAAAAAAAAAAATTTAAATATCGAAAAAAAAAATTAATAATATTAACGCCTTCTCTCTCAACAACAATATGTCAATATTCTCTCTTTATTAAAAAATCATATATTTTATGTTCTCTAAATGATCGTATTATCTTCCGACTTGCGTCTCATCTCTCATAATATTTTTTCCCATTTAAATAATTTTTCAAAATATTTAATCGCTGTTATTATTGTTATTATTATTTTTGAAAATTATTATTAGAAGAACAGAACACAAACAAAATCTCTCTCTTTCCCTCTTTCATGTTAAACACATTAAAAATTATTATTTTTCTTATAAATAATCGATGTGTGAATTAAGCCGTAAATTTTGAAAATATTTTTTTTTTTTTTTTAAATAAAGTCTTATAATATAAAATATAACTTTATTATTTTGTATTTTTATTGAAATAACAACAAGCGCAGAAGGAGAAGAAGAATAAAATTATGTCATCATTTCGGTATAATCCATTTAGTATACAATATCGTTCTGTAAACATTATTATTTTTATAATAAGATGGCAATACTTTTGAAGTAAACTGAAATTATTCTGTGTATACTAACAAAAACAAACGGGAATAATATACCGGTTTAACTCTGAAATATTTTTTTTTTGTTTTTTTTTTCAAAGTTTAAAAGATAAAATATAAATATTGTTAAAAAAAATAAAAAAAAAATAAGAGTAAGTAATCGGAGAAGTTGACATTATTACACTGCATTACACCTACCTACCTACATAAATATACCGAGCCCGAGACCGATATTGTAGATTTAAGATTTTAAAAGACTGAATACAAAAAAAATTGTTTTCTTAGTGTTAACCACAATGTTTAAAAGGAAAGACATTAACAAAGAAGAAAAAATTATTATTATTAAAATTGTTATTTTAAAATTTGCACACCATTAAGCTTCAAATATTTTTACGATATACGTGAATAAAGAGTGTCATAATATAAATTTTCGTATAATAATATTTATTATTTCAATTTAGATTTTATGATTTAAGATAAATTACAAAATTAATTGATTATCACTGTAATTTTGGCATAAGAGAAATGAGCCAAATGCAATAAATTAATAATAACAATAATGTAAGATGCTATAAAGAATACAAAATTGCACGTAAATTAGCATATGCATTACTTTAAAAAATAAAACAGTAAAACCAAAAGGCACAAACAGGAAATGCACCAGATCTATACTTATATTTTTAGGAAAGATTTTGAACAAAGTGGATAGTTTCTAAAATGAAAATATTGCAATGCGGTCTTTGGAAGAGTTAAGTGTATTAAGAATGGAATTTTTCCAATAATCACTATAGAATTGGCAGCCAAGCATATTATCCAAACAATTAATATGTTTTACCTAACCCATAACTTATTCTGAAAAATATGGAATATGGTGAAAAAACTTTTTGTTTTAGCTTTTAGTTAGTTATTTAGAGAGAGATGGTATGATGGATGAGGCGCCGTCAACACTGCCACAAATTAGTAGGCCAGTAGAAAGCCCATCGGAATTCCTGCACAATACGCCTCTTTTCGATAAATTTATTGAAGTCCCTTAAAAAAGTTTAGCAGATCGCCCACAGACGCCTAAGAGAGCTCTTCTAATCCATTGAACCAATATCCTTCTAGAAAACGTGACGCACATCCTACACCTTCCCGATGTCATCGCATCCCCGACAAATTTCCGATAATAAAATGTCCAGCTTCTTAGCCATGTTGCTCAATAAACAGTTTTCCGTACATTGTGTTCAGTTTTTACTTTTATTTGTGCGTCTGTTAAAATATCAAATATCTACACAGTAGGCAACAATATTCTTGAATTGCCTATAATATGTTAGTAAAACAGAAAAAAATCTATAAAATTGTCAACTCTTTAGGCTCAATGAACAGATTTTGAAAAAATTATTTTCTGTGCAAAAAATTTAAAAATAAAATCATCACAATTGTGAAAATCATCTATCACAAATATTATCAGGCACTTACTTAGCTTTAGTAATAATGTAATTGATTAGTTTTTCTTGTTCATATTGTTCTTCTAAGAATTTACTTCTACTTTAGCATGTATTTAAATTTTTATAATGTATGGGAAATCAGATGAAGCGTTTTGATTGTGAGTATTGAAATACGAATCTCATATGAGTGTGTTAAACTTAAATAGCTCTGAAATTTTTCAATCAGTTCATTTTTAAAAAAGTTTGAAATTCGAATTTAAGGATTCTGAGTGAAAAAACAGAACTGTATTTCCAGTCCAGTCAGTAATAATTATACGAACAAATTTGAGTAAACGTTTTTAAAATCAACACAATTTTACCCACCTTATTGAAATATGGACGAAATAATTGCCTTTATCAATTTATTAGAACGATTCTCTTAAAGTGTTTAAGAAATGTGTCATGACCAAATCTGATTGAAATATAAGGGATATATGGAATTTCTTATGCTAATATTATTGCAATTTCCAGAGTAGGTAGGTAGATACTGATAGAAACGTATCATTAATGGCTTAGTTTTGGTACTGCATCATTTTGCATTCTCGCATACTAAACTGCTATGTTGAAATTTAGTCAATCATTCTCTGTGTTTTATTTTCTAGTACCTACATTGCTTAAAAAAATGGATGTCAACCTTTATGATCACATTAAAAATAAATTTATTTTTCTTAAGAGACCGCCGATAGACACTTGTGCCAATTTGGCAAAATTATATTATTGCTTTTTTTTCTTAATCTCATTGCATACATGTACTTACACACATTTATTTATACTTTATTTATTTATAATAAATTCAGAGATAATCTTTTTATCGGGATTTCTTCAGAAAAGAGTAACAATCACTAACCTACAAGGAATAATATGGGAATTTATTTTCTGAAAAACTTCGAATGCAAAATAAGAAAAAAAACATAATGTAAAAAATAATACCATAGTGAGGCTTACACATCCCTACACACATCTATAGGATATTCTTATATTTTGCTTGTATTTTGTTTGCGTAGGTACAAAAAAAGTCGGCCGAACTGTAAATAAAAAAAAAACGTAAACAAAAAAAAACCACAGAAAATCGCGACATTTGATTTTTTTTGTTGTTGTTGTTTATGGCTTCAGCCGACTTATTTCCAACAAAAAAATGGAAAAAAAATTAAAGAAGCAAAAAAAAACACGCGATACCAAATGATACAAAAAATTATTATTATTTTTATTATAAAAGATAATCCACTAGGGATTTTTAAAGGATTTGAGGTCTTTCTGAATGTGTATGTGTGTGTGCGTATATAGGATTTTATTTAATAGAGTAGTTTTAATATTTTGGTTTCATATAATGTCTTAGATTGTCGCCTGTTCAGAAGACAAAAATTTTGTACGTTCAATGTAAAGGAATTTTTTGTTTTATTGCAGCGGATACATAAGGCTCATAATTAGAAATGTGAGTATTGCATGCTAGTTACAAATATAAAATAGCCTAATAAAAAATGCAAGGGGCCAGATTGATATTGATCTAAATGAAATTGTTGAAAAATTTGTGGTAATTTTTTTTGTGAAACTAATATTTTTTTGATTAATGAAAATCTTCATATTTACTGGTAGGGTTCTTGAATTATAATGGTAACAGTTTGCTTCAATGACAACAATGTTATGTGTATGTACGAGTATCTTCTGTACTCGTTGTTCAATACTTAAGAAATATACAATAATTGGACAAATTAGGGCCAAAATCAAAAATTTTTTGACCTTTAACTTAATTGAACACACTCAACTCCAAATGGTTTGCGCTTTTCAAAATTCTCGAACGTTAATTAGCCGCTGTTACTAAGTAAACCACTGGTAACCATTTGTCATAGAATAATGACAATATTACAAAGAATTAGAGAACAAGATTCATTAAACGAGCTGTTCTCCGTATTTGATACAAAAGTATGTCTGTAAAAAAAAACCAAGTAAATGTGCTCATTTTGTGAACTCTTATTGAGATTACTATACTTTAAAATTGTTTTCGGTTAGGGAAAAATTGGAAATCTATAGAGACCCGCCACGATTAATATTACAAAAAAAAAAAAGAAATATAATATCCAATATAAATCTACATAAATAATGTATAGAAAATTATATTTGAGGTGGAGATCATAAAAAATATTATTTAAAGCCCTTTTTTCCTGTGAATTCACTCTGATAAGAGCATACAAAACAAAAAAAAAAAAAAAACAACAGAAAACAGCCTAACGCTCCTGCTATTGCTGCTGAACCTAGAGGGATATTTACTTTTTACGAAAAAAAATTTTTTTTCATCCATTTTTTTTCTGTGGCCTTTTCTGGATTATGATTTTGAAATGGAATTTTATAAATAAGTACAAAAAAAAAAATAAGTGTGTTTCGCAGCCTTAAATCTCCAAGTGTAATACAAACAAAATGTGTAAATTAAATACACGAAACATTGTTGGTACATAAAATAATCATAACATCTAGGGATTAAAATTTTTTTTGTGGAAAACTACCGAAAAAAAAAGTGGTCATACAGAGTTACTCACATACAAAATTTATGTAAAATGAAAAAAAAATTGTGGTTTATTTGATTAAATTTTAAATCGTTAATGTTTTTTTATAAATATTTAAAAAATGACTTCTCTTTAAATTAAATATGCATACATGTTCTTTAATACCTAGGGACAACAAAGTGAAATTCTCTTCACTTGTTTTAAAGATGTTTCAATGTTTTGCAATTTGTGCAATATTCCAACTATAATAATTATCACTTAATTCATAATTAAAAAATTATATTAGACCTAATTAAGTTCTCTATTTCTCCCTCAGATATTGTTCTTAAAATAGTGGAACATACGGAATTTTGGTCTCATATTTCTACAATCGCAATCAGGTTTAACTTAAATGTCTCTCTTAAAAATTCTAGCACATTTTTCTTAAATCATTTTGTTAAAAATTTATGAAAAATTGTCTAATTGGGCCGAATTTTCTATACAAGCCTTATAAACAAGAAAATGTATGGTTCCTTAATAATGAGCAAATTCACTGAATTAATTTTTCAGAAATTTTATTTGTTTCAATGAAAATCCATTGGAAATGAAATTATATAGACAATAAATTATAGAACTTCCATCTATCATACAAAGTTATTGGGTACAAAATAGGTTCCGATATTATGACTTTACTAAATTTCCAATAAATAGTATTTGAAAAAATTGATTTCAATTTCAGAATATTCGGAAAAGACCCGATCCGACCAATATTCGTGTTACTCTTTTTTTTGCGTAATTTTTAGAAAAAAAAAACTGTTTGTTTGGGAGTTTCAATCTCTTCTCCTTTGCTTGCTGCCGTACTTCGATATAATTTAATTGAAATTAATTAGTTTCGTAGTTAATTTCGGAGTTAATTTTCTTTTAAATATTATGTATTTAAAAGTTTTTATTTAATTTTTTGGAAAAGCACACTCCACTTAGTAAATCGGAATTAGAGAAATTAGATTACTTATTAGAATCAATTTTTTCCGTTTCATTACCTTCATTACCTTCGAATAATATCAATAATAAACTTGATAGCTTTAAACGGTATAACAATTTTCAATGTTGACTCAATTTCTTTTTCGATTTAGATGCAGTAATGTCCTTCAACTCATGATAATTTCCACGATCTGAAAATAATTTTGCAAATAACGTAAAAAATATTAAAATTGTATTTTAAAATTTTTTTTCATTATTTGAACCTTATGTTTGATTTTTTCATTGTTATGATCTTTGCAAGGATTAATTGGTTTGAAAATTACAGAAATAAATTTTTCTTCTCTTTCTCACTTTATTTTTTAAATTATTATTTTTTTTTTTTCATTTAAAATGTTCAGTGATTCCACGTTCCTTTTGTATAGACAATAAAATTTTCGCTACATAATTTTATTTCAAATTATTTTTTAAAAAGAAGAGAAAACAAAAAGAAGAAGAATAAAATTATTTTTGTCTAGAAAATAAAAAAGAGATTTTCAGCCGTATTTCTATAGCCTAAAATAATTTTTTTTTCCCATTTATTTTGCTTGTTCTATTTTTTGGTTTTTAAAATGAAAATGACAAGGACACAGGTATATATAAAATTTAAAATAAGAAGCAAAATATCTGTACATAATGGAAAAATGTGAAATATTGAAAAAATTCACGGTACAGTTAACATTAATGAAGCTTTCAAATCACCTGAGTGGATTAGTCATTACACTTTACATTTGTACACCCACAATATTCTATAATTTGCATTTTGAAACGGTTATTTTAAGAATTTATTATAAAAAAAAAAAGAATAAAACACAAAAATCCGAATATAAATTTTCTTATGGTTTATTTGTTATACACAGTCTGTAAGCCAGTCATTAGAATCATTGAAGCGTTCATTATTACTTCTACAATTCTAAACAATTTTTATTCGCCTTTCAGATCTGATTTTCGCATAATAAAAAAACGACTATTTTCTTCGCGATATCTAAAACAATTGTTTTACCTAATTTATTTACACAAGAAATCATTTTATATCTATAAATAATTTTTTTTTCAATTGTGTCTGCTATCATCTCCTAAAAGTTATTATTGGTATTATATAGAACAGAATTGAATATAAATGTAGACTTAGATTGGTGTTGTACAATTTTTGAATGCAAATAAATTAAAAATTTTTATGGTTTTGATTTTATTGAATAGCAATGGGTGATGGGGTCAAATTTTAAATATCTTAAATCTTAAATTTTTATTATTTTGTTGAAAAATAAAAGAACTAGAAAAAAAAATACCAAAATAATTCGGAATTTTTCTAAAGTTCGAATGCTTGGTATTCCGAAAATATATAAAATACATAATCAAGTAATATCTTACTTTCAAGCCCTTTACTAGCCCTTTTAAGAACTGTTTGTATATGAATCTTCAATTTTTTTCGGAAGGGAAATTATAAGCAAAATGGCTCAAGCAAGCACAAATTTCGTGAAAATTCGTTAAAATTCCTATATCCCGGAAACAATTGAGATTTGACAACTAGTTTTAAATAAAAATTTTACCCATTTTCGATGACCTTAACAATAATACATAACATTGTACTCTTTACTGAATTAGCCTGTATACAATACGTGCGTCCATAAGTATGCAATTTTTCTATAAAAATTTTTTTTATTGCGTTCCTATAAAATCTAAATAATTTTTCTTTAAACTACCGACCAGAGCGCTGTAGGATCAACTAACTCAAAGGTAACAGTTCCAAAATTTTAGTTCAAGAACAAAATTTATTTTTTCGAAATTCATACGATGTAATGTCCAAATTTTTTACTTTTTCTATTCACAATCCATTATGAATGAAATTTTAAAGTCTTGAGTTTTATTAAAATCGTTTTAAGCCACAAATCATGTTGCTCCCATTTTCAACAATAATGATCCGCTATTCTTTATGATATTTCTCCTGTTACTGTCTGGTGCTCCAGCACTACTTCTTTAATTAGTAAATCCTATTAAATAAATTCGAAATTTTTGTATTCATTAATTTGATCTACACCATCTTTCCCTGATTTTGGTTTTTTTTTATTAAAGCTTTAAAATGTACTTTTTATTTTGCATACCTTAAAAAACGTTTAAGAGAAATTAAAAATAAAAAAAAATATAAGAGAAAATTTTTACTAATTTATTCCAATTTTTTTTATTTTTTAATTTTTTTTTTTATTTTCGTCTGCTATGGTGTTAAATCCTCTCAATTCCCTTTTATCTGTGCCGGCATTTTACCGTTTATTTGCGTTATTTATTTATTTTTTACTTATTTTTTTTCTATTTTGACAAAAATAGCTCAGTTCTTTTCCAGTAAGTCTATGCGACGATGTTTAATATTTTTTTTTTCTTCTTTTTTATTTGAATTCAAGTGCTTTTTTCCAATAATGTAGCCAAGATTTTTATACTACATAGAGAACTCTATTTAATTTTTATTTTTTTTTTTTATTATATTATGGGTAAATACCATTTTCATTTGAAGGACAATGTAAACATTTTAAAAAGCATTTTACTGTATTACTTCTGACACTCCTTTAAATGTCAACTTTATGCTTACGTTTTATTCTATTTTATTAAGATTTTTGTTGTTTGTTTTTTTGTTTTTCTCAGGATATTTTCACAAAAATAAAACTAGAAATAAAATATTTTTTCATCCCTCAAAATTATCAAAGGTTTATTCCGTCCGTCTTTTGATAAAATTATTAGAGATTATTTTAGTTTAGTTTAGAAAGAAATTGACAAAAAGTGGTACTACTCGTAACACTGTTGTAAGCACGGCACTCTTTCTCTTACCGCATATATACGAATATTATTGGAAATTTAGGTAGCAAACCAGACGAGCAGTATTCACAATCTTAAGTAGTTCTTACTTTCTAGTATGACCACAGGTATTACTTACTTTTTAGTACGACAAACAATTTATGCTCACAATTTAATTGCAATTTATTTTCGGCTCAATTTTTGCTTAAATAATTTAGACACTCTAAATTTTGCTTAAGCAAATCATAAAGAGCGTAGGAGATATAATAGAAAAATGAGAAAAAAAAATGTTAATAAAATTTATTCTCTCTAAAAAAATTTATTTGTTAAACTACCTACATAGTTCCGAGATTTTCCGCTCCACTCTTTTCCTTGCTCAAAAAGAAAAATGTACTTTACAAACTAAGATTTGTTTACATTTTTTTCACTCTCATTTGTTTTGTTTACTTTTTTTATCACATAATAAACTTAAGGTATATTTTTGTTACTGTAAATTGCAATCGCAGTAAACAAATCTATTTTATACCCCTCTCTACCCACTATCATTCATTCTATCTCTCCCATTCTCACAATTCAAAAAGCATTGTTGTTTATTTTTCTGTAATAGTTTCGTTTACATTTTACATTTACGTGTTAAGTAGTTAAATTTAAAAAAAAAATAATTTCTATATAAATTTCAACGATGTTACCTTTTAATCCTTCAATGTTATGGTTACTAAAATATTATTGCTCTCACTTAACGTTACAATGTTATTATCCTTTATTTTTATTATAAAGAGAATAAAAACAAAAATAAAATTATTCTTTAAGTTACACAAATTGTAAATAAATTTTAAACATTTTTTTTTTTTTTGATAATATAGATGTAGGTTTTTAACATTATATTATCTACCATACCGTGGTGAGAGAGAAAAAAAAGAGCAATTCATTAAATCTCTTTAATTGGAATGGAAGCGCAAGTTAATTTAGTCATTTATTTAAAGGAGCTTTTCATTGCGCTTTCATAATTTACAAAATGCATGAAGTAAAAAACAAAAAACAGAAAAAAATAAGAAAAATAAAAGCAAGAAATTTTTGCAATGTCCTGTTTTCGGTTTGTTTAATTTTATAATATTCAAAATGGTATTGTGTTTTTGTAACCTTTTTGGAATATTTTCGCTAGTCTAAAGAATATTATTATTTAAGGAAATTTTCTCAGGATTCACGTTTATTGCATATTTTTGAGTGCAATTGCGATTAATAAGAGAGCAGTGATTAAAAGCACCCTGTATTTAAAATTTTATTTGAAATTTATTTGATTTTTGATGAAATGTAAAATAAAAAAAAAGCGGAAATTTTATAAGAAAAATTTGAGGAAATCTTATATGATCGCCGCATTTTTATCTTACTTTCTATAACCAACTATATAGCTTATAGAAAGGTGTATGAAATCACGGCAATATATTATGAGAGAGAAAAAGGTTAAATGATCTCCCACTGTAGTTTTATCTACAGTAAAATTCTAAGCGGTTCTAGCAATTTTTCATTTATTCATGAAATACACACTTGAAGACGACGAATTTCACTTTACGAGAAATTCATAAATTGAACTGTAAACTGTTATGTTCTTTACTCAACCATTCCCTTCTTACAGGGAATTAAAATAGAAAACCTATTTTGAAGTATTTGACAATCTTCTGAACTCATTCTATTATACAAGAATATAAAATTCATGAGTGCATCAGTTCATCGTACCAGACACCGTCCTTACGTCCTATTTTAAAAACAAATTCTCGATAGCCACAACATAATTTTGTATTTTTATGGCAAAATAATTAAAAAGTGTGTATGTTGTTTTGACTACAATTTTACAAAATTCCTTTTAAAATTTTATTTTCGTTCTATTTTTTCTCATCAGACATAAAATCCTTGAAGAAAACAAGCAAGAAAGAAATTAAGTCATCCCATACAAGTTTTTTTTCTCAATTATATCATTATAAAGCAATAATTTTGGAAAACAATTCAGAGAATTCAAGGGACAATCAGAAAATCATTTCAATATCAATTACAATATTCTTCTCCTTTCAAAAAAGTTTTAGCCCGTTTTCTTTTTATCTTCATTTTGTTAAGATCTTAGGGTCCACCACAACGTTTTTAATCTTTAATTTAAACTGTTTGGTAGTATTCTGTATTCAGATTTCAGATTATACGATTTAAGACATTTTTATAAAGATGTAAAATTATTTTAGACTGTAGATAAGATGGTGCATAAAAATGTGCAAAACAACTTAATTAAACCGCAGTGTTCTTTGCAATAGAAAGAATTTTTAAAATATCTAAATGGGTGTAATTTTGTCGGTCCACTTATTTTAGTTGTAAGTAGAAATTTCATTGATGATTTCTCAAATATGAAGAAGTATTATGATAAAATTGTAATTATTACGTTTAATTTAGTGGCACAACACTCAAAATTGTCGTAGAAGCAATTGTAATATTGAAATACTGTTAGGCAAGGAGTAAATATTTACACATAAATTTAGTATTAAGTATAAAAATATAAGCCATCTACCGGCACAAATATGAACAAATATTCATCTCAAATAAAGTTCTTTATATTATATCGGCTGTTAGGTGTTTGGTATGTTGAATATTTTCGAATAACCTGCTCTCTAAAAAATAATTCGAA
Source organism: Condylostylus longicornis (assembly GCF_029603195.1). Classification (NCBI taxonomy): domain Eukaryota; kingdom Metazoa; phylum Arthropoda; class Insecta; order Diptera; family Dolichopodidae; genus Condylostylus; species Condylostylus longicornis. The sequence goes on from NW_026577982.1 coordinate 9,481,263, forward strand.
CTTAAATTAAAATTTAACTTTAAAATAAAGATGTCTGTCTGACAAAAGTAATAAAATGTCTATTGATTCTGCGATGATTTTACCAACAAATCTCATATCCTCTTTTATTTAAAACTGAATTAAATTAAATGATTGTATATGTATGTATATTTTATATATAACTGTTATATTATGCATAAATGGCAATATAATATGCATATATTTGGTGTCACATCAATGATGGGAGCAATTCATTGAAACTGCGGTCAGTTCTTGAGTGATTTATATCATTGTACAATTATATAAGCATACATACTTGCATACATACTTTATATACAAGTATAATATAAAATTTTTCCATTTAAATGTATTTTTTTCGGTGATTCTTGTCATTTTTCTTATACACAATATAATTTCATTTGTTCAATTTCTTTTTTTCCATTTACAAACGAACACCCCAACACTGTTTACTACTTTTTCAAATATAAAAACTACCGGACGTATAAATGTATGGATGTGTGTATGAAGCTACCCTGCAATTCAACATTCATTCAAATTGATATATTCATTTGTATTTCTCATCGTTTATTGTCCTCTTACGAAAAAGTTGAAAAGATTATAATGTTATATAATATAAGGATTTTAATTTCAACAAATATACACATATATATGTATATACATATATTATATGAAAATGTTATGTATGATGATGGAATTTACTCTTGATTTATGTACATAGAGTATTTATACATTTACGCATACACAAATGTAAACGTAGAGACATCATGTGTCATGTAAGCTACTCTTTAATTTTTTCTTGTTGTCCCATTTGTTTATTATCATCAGCTTGCATTCTACATGTACGTATATGCAAGTACTTATATTCTCATTGGCACAATTGTAAATGGTCATTGTAGAATTAAAATCTGTGTACATTTTACTTTAAAAACAAAAAGAAGGGAATCCTTTACGATAAAAAAAAATTTTTTTAGTAACATTTTTTATATATATATATAAAAATTATCTTAAAATCTTATTACTTTAAATGATGATTGCCATAAAAATTTCTAAATTGAACATTTTACTTTTCTATTATATAGATAAATCCGATTAGTATATATTATAGTGATTCAATAAAAGATAGCAAGAGAGTGGACACAAACTTTTAAATTATCTTTACATTTTGTAGGAGAACAGAACAGAGTGTGAGTGGAACAATTGTTTTATCTTATTGTTGAAAGTATACGAGTGTAAAGTTTAAGGAGTTACACAAATTTAAAGATTATGTAGGTATTACAAAACTATCAATTGTAATTGTTATATGAATTTTTTTTTATTATTACTGAGTACTTTTCTATAGTTATTTCAAAATAATTTCCCCCAAATTATAAACATCCTCCATTCCGACAGTTTGTTTCCAAATAAGATGTTTTGTTTTAAAGGAAAAACCAGTTGGATTAAAGAAGAAAAATTCCAGGTTATGAGTAAATATGAGAATAAATAAGGTGCTGCTAACATTGTGATAAGAGGCATACAAAGACGATGAAACAAAAAAAAAATATTGGAAAAATTATGGTATTAAGATTCTCAGCCCGACGATTTAGAACTGAAAAAGCATATTCTACTCAAATAGGATAGAGAGGAGCAACATTGAGAGCTGGAAATTGTATTTTAAGGCAATCTCCAAATCCTGGATGCTTAAATTAAAATCTTTAAATAAAATTCAATTTTTCTACCTTAAGTTATTCATTAATTGCCTTTTACTGTCATAGTGAATTTCTTGAATATTAACCATTATTGATTATTCAAGGATATCAAGACACACTGAAAATCCGTGTGGATTGGAAAGTCATTGTCAGAAATTTTTGATTAAACTATATATTTATATTATTCTTATTTGCTTTTACAGTGTATAAAGGTTATTTGGCATATTGGGAATTTGCAGGGTAAGGGCGAAAACAACAATGGCAACTTTCATATAGAATGAACATTTCTATAGCGTTGCATAGCTTCCAATTTTCGAACAAACCTTTTGCGTTTTATTAAAGATTTCCATGGGGAAGAAGAATTCAAATGAATCTAAAGCAAATTTTTGTAATACTTGACAGAAATTTTGGCGGGGCCAGACTGATCGCGTGATGCATTGCATGTGTTACGGTGCTAGACGAGATACCGAAAATTAGCATCGCGCATTTGAATAGATTTCTCAAAAGAATGGGATAATTTAGATAGGCCACCTGAAATTTTTCGCTCAATGATAACCTGATGGCACATTTGTGCTAATTGGGGTGCAGTGTACCTTCTGCATCTGTTACGTCAACCAAACGACCATAGCATTGCATTTATTAATATTTTCTTTGCTACTCTCATCCACTCATTTGTAGCTGCACGTTTAACTGGCTGGGTCTCAATTAAACCTTCAAATAAGAAATTAAGTTCATTTTATTGTTTTCTCAATGACTCTTTTTTTCCAAAAACTCCTTGAATGAAAAAAAAAATTTAAAAATTAATTTTTCCTTTTTTCTCGGAACAAATTTACAATTAAAAAAAATTAAATGCCATGCCATTGTTATCAATGACATTATTTCTATTGTGGTCATTTTTTTTTCTTATAAACTATTCATTCAACTTCTTGCTCTTCTTGAATCACTTCAAGTTAAACAACTTATTTACAGAATCTTATACAACAATGTTAAAAAAAAGTTTCAAATCTTATAGTTTGTCATTTTTTTTTTTACAAAACAACCTTATATAATACAAATTGATTGGAAGAACATTGAATATTTCTTTTGAAGAACAAACATTTTGTATTCGCTATACTATTGTGGAATAAAATATGTCAGAAAACAAAATCTTCTTATTTTGTTGTTATTCGAAATTTATGCTGTACAAAATCTTGTTGTATAATATTGAATTGACATATCTTATATAAGAAATCAGCAAGTCATCAATGAGAAATAACAAGAAGTTATCTAAAAGGAATACAAAAATAATTTGTGAACTGAAAGAGAATTGAAAACAAGAAAAGAAATGAAAATAATATTTCTTAAGGGTATCACAAGTTAAGGTCAATGAAGAAGAAGAAGAATATAAAATTACGATCAAGGAGTTTTTAGTTCTTGCATGAGAATTGCATATAGAGTAGGTGGTAGAAATGTTTTTCTTCTTTTTCCTTCCAATTTATATACCTACATAGTTTGTATTGAGAATTGAAATTGGGGAGGTGTTGTCAACTTTTTTAATATATACGGTTGCCTATAATATTATTTGAACATTAAGAATAGTTTAGAAAACTTATTAGTAGAATATGAAAATAATAAAGTCAATTATGACTCCTGCTGTTTCCTTGTCGATGTCATCGTATATCTTCATATTAGAAGAGATTAGGTGATTTTCTTGGACTGAAATGGCAACACATAATTACTATCGAAACTTTATAAATAATAGGCTAGAGATTTATAAATAATACGCGAACCGCCTGTGCTTATATCAAGGAATAGATTTTTTACCGCGTCCTTCTGTGTATTGCAAAGTTTTTTATATAGGATTCGAACTTAGTCTCGTTTCATGACTATGGTTATTGATGGTCTTAACAGACTGTTTTCTTGTTTGCAAATTAAGATACAAAATCTATTCATAAAACCTAATTTACTTGAAATGCTGATAACTTGATCAACATTTCGGAAAAGAGTGCATAAATCTTTTTAAATAAAAATCGAATCAAGTATTTACTGCTTATTTCTGTAAAATAAATTTTGGTATGCCATTGTACATAATATTTACATACAATTTTTGCATTGAAATGACCGATGAGATGAAGGAGAAACCAAATATTTTTTTCTCCCCCAAAGAAATGACAGAACTTTTACTATGTACTTGATATGCTCGTGTACTTTTGTTGAAGTTTTAATATTAAAAAAAAAAATTATATAAAAATAATTTTTTTTTTTTAATTTTAACTTCAATTTGACTGCCTTATCATGTATTCTACAGAAAAATAATACAGTTACAAATAATAATAATAATAAAAATAATAAGTGTTTCTCAAATATTGCGCGAAAATTGCGCGTTGTCTAAAGTTCATTTATATATGTGGTATATTTATATGTGCTTACAAAATTAAACTTTATATTTTGGATCTGTCTGTAAATTTATGGATATATTTTTAAAAATCTATAAAAAATAATTAATTAGCAATATTTCTGACAAGCAGTGACTTTATTAAAAAAAACGCTAAGTTTTTCGCTGAATTTCTGAAATTTACATATCCTTCACATTTTTCGTCATAATAACAAAAAATACTCATAATATCATCTATTTAATTTTGTTATATACACTTACAATTATTAAAATTCCGAAATTTTTAATATCTTTGGCATATTCTTAACTATAATCTAATTGAGCAATACAAGAACACAAAAGAAAATGATTAATTTTCATGTTCTCGCACAAATAATTTTAATGAAGTCATTTTTGACACCCAGGTATTGGTTGAGAGTTCAACGAAAGGTTGAAAATTTATCTGCCCAATAACTTATATTCCACAGCTTTATAGCGGACAACTCAAATTCAACAATTGGACTATGCTTTAAATTTGGAGAAACGCTGTTAAATCCTTTACAAGAGTTTTGTACAGTCATCTGTACAAAATTTTTAATGTACATTATATTCGTCCTTACAGTTTGATATGATATTTTTTATAATATTATATTTAAAGGATTTAAGTTTAAGTAGAAAGAGAAAAAAAAAAGGAATTGATTTGACATAACAATTTATAAGTTTTTTTTTTATTTTACAATTTATTTAAAAAATACACAAAAAAAAAAAGTTGACATCATTAAGTATTTGCGTTTTTCTTTTTTTCTTATTGAAAGTACTTTAAAAGAATACAAAATTAAGTACAAATATAACATGGTCTCCTTTAAAATACACAATAAATGGATCCACTCTATATGCGTACATATATTCAATTGGGCAGCTGTTATAAATAAAGAAAACTCATATAAAATAGAAAAAGTTTAAATGATCTACTTAAAATTGCAATTTTAAAGAAGAAAATTAAATTTTTTATTATCGTTGACTTATGTACTCATAAATTAAGTTAGGAAAACATGATTTGTCCAATTGTTATTATTGAATTAAAATTCCATGTGATTTCGTGATTTGCAAAAACAATATTTTAATCACAACTGTTATACATACAAAATTAATAACAATATTTAATTAAAAGTTCTAAAGTAATTATCTCTTAGTAATTTACGATATTTTTCATATCAGGAGACGTGCATCGACAATACGTACAACAATTTTCTCATATAATTTTAATTTAATTTGGTGTAGTGTTAGCCTTACACCCGGAATTATGGTGAATCCCTTCTTACCTGAGGCAGGATAAGGAGCTTCTGGACAATTATGATCAGAAGCCATATAGAAGAATGGTACAAATGAGTAGAACGAGAGGCGAATACTCACAGATCTTCTAACGGAATACTGCCGACTTAGGGGTCGCATGAGGATGTTGAAACTGAAAGGCGAAACTTGAAACATGGAGTTTTTGTGGGCAAACTTTTTGGTAAGTGTTGAGCATTGATTCAGAGAAGAAGAGAGCCTCTTGATGGTTGCGTAAAAAGGACTACTCACACAATATACTCGCATTTATCAGAATCGGTCTCGAGAATAAACAAAATTTTGAAAATAACATTAAAAAATTTTATATTATGAATAATTCAATTCTTTAAACACCATTTCTGGACTGCATGAGAAGCGGGAAGTCATTTGTGTATAACTCTCTTTTACACAAGCTCATTGAAATAAATTATCCAACTTCCATTTGCATAACATCACACAATTCTAGCATATAACAACATTTGATCTTGATTGATCAGAAAATAAAGACGTTCGCTCAACGTTATTAGGCCCATAGAAAATTACATCGGAAACATTTTATTTACTATTTTTAATTTATAAAAAAAAATTAATTTAATTATCTTTTATTCACCTATTTCTCTTATGTGTCATAAATATGTTGGTCAATAAATACAAACAGCCGGTAATACTTTCATTTTATTTCTTCGCGACCTTCACAAAATCTTATAATCTTGGTTAAATTTAATTTTAATTATACAAAATTGCTATTCTTTCGTCATCTGAAAAATAAAAATCAATATAAAAAAAAAATTATTTTTTTTCCTATTTTAGATTTAAATTTAAATAAAATCATATACAACTTAATTAAATTAATTCTTGGTGGGAAAAAAAAATAATCGTAAATTTTTTTACACACACTGCCAATATTAAATTTTTGTTTTCCTATTTTACAACATACACGTACAGGTAAATTTATCATAATAATAATTTCCACACTATTAAGTCGGAGAGAAGCAGATTAAATAACTCAATAAATAATTCCATAATTAAATTTTGTAAAAAAAAAAAAAACTATTAAAATCCTAATAAAAAAAAATTAAATTTAATAGCTTAAAAATCCACCTACTGTGGTGAAATACTTTATTATTGGGAGACTAACAACATAACATCATCATTATTAATAATATTATTAAAAATAAATTAATTTATACAAAAATTGAAAAGTATTTCCAGTTACTATAGGATATGACAATATTCTGAAGCAAAAAAAAATCTATAGTTAATATTCTACTTAACGAAATTGATTGAAGCCGTTCACGAGAGCAGTTCAATTATATTAACACCAAACATTAAATATTTGCTTCGTCAATATGATATTCATATGCTAGTCAAAGTCAGGACGTAAAAACACATTACATTTATTTGAAAGCCATTAAAGAATGTTTTCATTTTCAAGATAATCTTAGTAAGAAACATGTTCATGTTCATGGCACTATTTCATATAGATAGATCACTGTACGGGTTAAAGTATATACTATTATGCCACAAGAAATAATGCTACTGTTATGTCACTTTTGTAATATAAACTTGAAACTTTCAAATTACTTTTTTTTTGTCACATTTTTAGTACCTAGAAAAAATAAAAGATTTTGCTGTCAAACTAAGCAGTATAAAATAAAGAATATACATATTACTGTAATTACTGTCAAGAACTGACATCTGTCAGAATATTTCTCACTTCGGCCATCAAACAAGAGATTTCAATAACTTCGGACATGCCTGCCACTAGGTTTGCTATTTTTAAGTGTTTGAATTACAAAATCGTATGAATTTGATTTTAAATTGTATTCCAACATTCGCTCACATCGCCTGTTTTTTACCGTTTTGGTTTTAAATTACCATCACACTAATATTCGCACTCGTAATAGTTAGAGCATCAATTCTTCCCAATCAATTATATTCCTTAACTGTTTGGACAATGGAGAATCTATAACTAAATTTCAATTCACAATTTCGAAATCAGCACAAACATAACCACAAACCGGATAACTCGAGTTAAGACCAAAATCAGATATGTTTAACAGTATTTTGAGTTTCATATCATTACAAAATTTGGTAGTTCCACGACTATTATAGCCGAAGTTATTGTCAAATACATACATTTACACACAAATTATCCCAAATACACACAATTATTCGAAAACTCTAATTTATTCCATTATTCTAAATTTAAACTCAAATCTATAATGCGTTTGACATTAGAGTAAACCAATAAAATCGTAAAAATAAAAAAAAAAAAGAAAAATTTTATTTCCTCAAACATTCCATCTCATTAAAAAACAATTTCAAATTAATTGGAATGCAATTTTTTTTTTCAAATAATATTAAACCTCTTTTTTCCGTTCCCCCCTCCACCTATACATGTTATTTATAAAAATTTTATTAAAATTATTTTAATTTATTAAAATTTTCATCGCATAATCAAAGAACAAAAAATATTTTTGTTTTTCGCATCAAAAAATTTCTCGAACAGCCACCAATTAAAAATTCAAAATATTAAAAAATTTATTTAATAAAAAATATTTAGACTAGCTGGGCCACGTTTTATATCCACCCACATTCTAGATTTCTATATGAAATTTAAAAAGTACAAAAGAGAAAATCATAAATATTTTAATTTAAAAAAGCAAAAATTTAAATTTAAATTAAAAAAAACATTCAAAAATTTTTTTTTGTTTGTGGACAAAATAAAAAGCAAACATACCATCAATAATTTGATTTCGAATAGCCATTTTATCTATTATAAATTAATTAAATATAATTTTTTTTTTTAAATTCTATTTGTTAGTCATGATGATGATGCGAATAAAGAATGTTGCCAGACAAAAATTTAATCAAAAAATTTGGAATTCGTTTGGGGTTAAATTGAAATTCGAAGAGAATTCTTCATCGTAATTTGAACTTTTGAAATTCAAATGAAATTAATATTACCATTTATTATTTAAATATAACAGTTTAATTTTGATCCTTCACAGACTATAAGTTCGTATAATCACAATCGACCATATTGGGGAATTCTTTTCGGTAAAAAGCGAAAGCTTTTACTCTTCGGAACAATATAATGCTCTTAAACAGGATCACAATTGAGTACTAAAATTTTCGAGAACGGTTCGAAACTTCTCACTAAATGTCGGGAATGAATAATCCCGAATAACGGTAGCATTATGTTAAATTGATTTAATTAAATTTTAATACAAATTTTCAAAACAATGTGGCAATTCTTTTTGTTTTCTTGTATATATTTTAGTATCAAACATATTTCATATACGTATAATAATTAATATACACACACACCTGCTAGTTTATTTTCACAATAATTAATCATATTATTTATTGTGGCTCAAATGAAATGAAAAGGCGAATATTTGGCTATTATAGAAAATATGAATATTTTATAAGATCTTTAATATACAGAATTAAACACAGTGAACATGCACTATCCAAATAATGTGCGTTATACACAGTATATACGCTATGTTATACTGTTATACTTATAATTTAATCACATATTATAACATTATAATTATTGTGTACCATATTGGTAATTCGTTATCGTCATATAAGTCGTTATTCATCTCCATATGTACATACATACCAACATACACACTTTAATATTAAATTGATTTGAATAGAGAAATGGCCGTAAAATCTCATTTTGATTTCAAGTCAATTTATTATTGAAACTCTTTACAAAATATTCCAAAACATTTAGTAAAAGATATTTTTGAATATTTAATTTTCATCTTTCGTCTTCATTGTGAATTAAATGAGTCCATGCCTATGTTGTACATCATATTTTCTTCTTTCCTTTTGTTTTTTTTTAATTCAATATAATATTATTAATTCTGCATCATTAACGCTGCTTTATTTTCATTATACTATATTTTAATATACATATACACAAACATATTTGGTTATTTCGTACATAACATGTCATGGTGTATAATTTATGCATTTAACGAAATAATAAGGGCTGATAATATTTTCTTCTTTAAAAGTTAATTATTTCAGTATTAGGGTAGGTCTTTTGTTGTGATTACCTACAGAATTTACAATTTAAAATTGAATGATATAATAATGAATGAGAAATTTTTGCACAAACTAGTATTCCTATATACCATGCACGATTGTGAATATTAACCATTTTAACATCTACTGTGATATTCTATAATTTACATATAGTAAGCAAGTAGAGAAATCGTGGGAAGAACCTTTATTATTAATTAATCAAATTGAAATGCATTAAATTATGTGTGTAAATGTAAAAATGATTTCATTCATGGAATGTGCACATTACAAATCAATTGAAAAATTATTGAGTTTTCATTAGGGTTGAAACTATTGAAATATTTTACACATTAAACAAAATTTTACATATTAATTTTTGTGAATAATGTTATATGGGCTTATAATCATTGCATAAGTATACAAATTAATATGATAGTAAGAATATACCAAATATAGGCTTCGAATATTATAGATAAATTAAAAATTCTGCAATATTTTGTATTAAATGATTAGGAAAATTTAATTAATACATATTTCATTTAAAATTTCGCTTTAGTTTTACGATTATTATGACTACTTATGAAACATTTTGTTTATTTTTTCGCTATTTTAAAATGATCTTTGTAAATAATGTTAATCCGTTTAGTTGCGATTGAATAAAAATTTTTGCGATTGAAGTACAAACAACGAACAACAATTTACACAGGCCAGGATATACATGGGAAAAAGGGACTAATTTTCAGTGTGTATTTAAAAAAATATTCATGATTATTCAAAATTAAGTTCATATTTGCTTAATTTCTTAATGGGATCCAATAATTTTAATTTTGGAGTAATAAATTGGAAGTAAGATTTTGTTTTATTATCTTCTAAGGATAAAAAGAATAAAAAATAAAAATACAGCTAAGGAAGAACTCCAAAAGTAGGCTAGGAGAAAAATATAAGAGCAAATTTCCGTAGCTGCTCTCTAAAGTTGGGGAGCTTATGTAAAATGTTAAAAATCTTAATATTATTTTCACATGAAACGTAAAAAATTTAACATCTTTCTATAAAACTTAAATAATCCAAATTGTTTACAAGAAATGTAAAAAATACCTTGATTGTAAATAAACCAATATTGTTTACGTAAAATGTGAAAAAATAACTATTTTCACGCGAAACGTAAATAACCCAATATTGTTTACGAAAAATATAATAAATAACTTTTGATTGAATATAAAACGTAAATAACCCAACATTGTTTACGTAAAATGTAAGAAATACCTTGATTGAATATAAAACGTAAAAAACCTAATATTGTTTACGTAAAATTTAAAAAAGTTAACTATTTTCATATAAAACGTAAACAACTCGCTATTGTTTACCTCAAATGTAAAAAATAAACTTTTTTCATATGAAACGTAAATATCTCAGTATTGTTTACGTTAAATGTAAAAAATTGATTGTTTTCATATAAAACGTAAACAACCCAATATTGTTTACCTCAAATGTAAAAAATTAATTTTTTTCGTATAAAACGTAAATAACCTAATATTGTTTACATAAAATTCAAAAATTTAACTAATGTTAAATAAAACTTAAGCAACCTCAAATGTAAATAACCCGATATTGTTTAGCCTAAATGTGAAAAATTAACTTTTTTACATATAAAACGTAGATAACCCAATATTGTTTACGTAAAATATAAAACATATGATACTTATTGTTTTAATTTAAAATGTAAAAAATTCAATATGTTTTTAAGGTTCACTTGATTCCTTGTCAACTTTAATTTCTCCAATTAAAATTTTACATTATTCCACAAAATGAAAATATTTAAAGTCTCGAATTTCCTCATATTTTCGAGTTTGCATATCCTTTTTTTAATTTTTTTAATTAATTGCCCGTTCACATATATTTCAAGTAAATAGATAAAAAATATTAATATTGTAACAAAAAATGTCCTTAATTTTTAAATTTCAAATAAAAAAAAAACAAAATTATTTCCATAAAAAAATGTGGCCTCCTTTGTCTATATTATGTACATTTGAGACTTTTTAAGAGGGCCATTTAATTCTTCTCAATAATATAAACATAAAAACCACTTGTAAACACTTTATTGCTCATATGTTTATAATCTGTAAAATACTAAAATAAAAGCGATAAGAAATTGTCAAAATAATAATTTGACGCTCACTTGTCAAATTTTATTTGTGGACGTGTTTTTCTAAAATTTTTAATATAAGGATCCTTTGTACGAGTATACATAATTCCACTTAACATTCTTTATTTTTTTAAGTGGACTAAAAAAAAGGAATTTTAATTTCTTTATTTTTATTTTGTGTACATTTCTATTGTAAGCCTAAAACATATTATTTATATGCGTGTGTTCTATATAAGGATAAAATTAATAATCAAAAATAAGAACAAAGAAAAAAAGGACTTGAATTTGAGAGAAAAAGGAAAGAAAAATAAATAAAATTTGTATTGCAAGATGTTGTCCTTAAAATTTTCATTTAACACCATTCAATAAATTTTTTATTATTATAAGAGTCATTTCACATTGTAGGAAAATAAATTTTTAGAGCGAAACAATAATAGACGAATATGGCTAGATATTTTATGGCAAATAATAATTTCGCTACATAGCAAATGTGTTGAATGTTTCTGCATTAAAATTTCGTGGGTAGATTGAAGCAAATAAAAAAATTTAATTTGTAATTTTATTGTTATGATTTAAATTCTCAATTGAGTGGGAATTTAAATGAGAATTCTAAAATCACAAAAATATTGTTGAAAATTTTCTCACTAATAATTTAGATAGAAAGACTTTTAGCAAAGATGGTCTGGAAAAATTTAGAAAAATAGAGAAGAAAGAGAAATTAATCAGTATATGAGGTTTAAGATTTACAAGCCATATTAAGGCTTTTTCTTAAAAAGAATTCCGATTCATTTTAAAATTATTTTACATGATTCCACAAAAGTTTTATATGTACTCCTAATTAAGAAGCCAGTGTGATCTAGGTATAGATCACTGAATTTTACTTTTTCGCTGCATAATATTTTTTACGAAAAGGTAAGAAGAGTCGAGTTTTACTTTTACCTCAATTCAATTTATTCTGTAAATTACAGCATATTCATTCTTGACGGGCATTCTATTAAACTTTCCCTAGCATTCCCTTTACAATTTATAAACATTTTTCCGACAATTTTTATGAAATTACAATATTTTTCTAATAAAGAATAATTTGATAATTAAATTTTATGGAAAAAAAATAATTATAAAATAAAAATTTGCATTATCATTTGCAGTTGACGGATTCTTTTGGCGCCTATTTAATTCCCTTATAATCTACAGTGGATAATCTTTAAAATTATTTTCATTATCAGACTTTTTTCACACATTCTTAACTAATTTCTTTATAAATTGTGAGAAAAAATAAAATATGTAAAGGTACACTTATGGCAACAACTATTTCGATTCAAAGTACACATAGTGAACACAGAGAACCATAGCATATACATGTGAAAGGACAATTTTATAAAAAAGGATAAAAAACATTTCCTTTAATAAAAATTTAAGAGTTCATATACAAGAGTTTGTTAAGATGAACCTGTGTATTACATAGACTTTCTCCCTGTTCTCTTAAAATTCATAATGATTATTGTTTTGTCTGAACTAAGGGAAAAATATTTTGTTTTCTTTTTTTTTTCGTCTGAAAGGATCTTAAACCTAAAGATCGTAATATAGTCGTGTTATGCATTTTGACCAGGATATTAGGCGCCGTTTCAATTTTACAATGTAAGAGTATCAAAGGATATAAAGTAATAAAAATGGTTTTCATGTTTTTTTGTAATACTTGTAAAAAATGAAAACTATAAAAAAACTAGAAAAAAAATCAAAAAATCGAAAGACCATTTTAGATTGAAGGCGTTGACTTTTAAATTGATATCCCGCTGTGTAGGTTATTTTTAAATTTAGGATTCAGTTGGTTTTTAGTTGTATGTAAATAATATTTAGGTGTGTGTATGTGTGTGTACACAAATAAAGATAATATAATTTGTAATTAATTTGATGATTGTGTACAAGATAAACGAGTTTGACAACGTGGTTTTTGACTTTGATATGAAGTTTTTGTTTTGTGTTGGATTTGTTTTTTCAGAAGGATAAGGTTAAAGGATGAGGGTGGATACTTGCGGTATTCAAGATACTTTAATTTTTTATTATTTTTATATTTAGGGATTGTTATTTTTTTGTGTTTTGAATAAAATGTGGGAAAATTTAATTTTGTTATAATTTTTAGTTGGAAATCACTTTAAATTTTGAGTATGGTAAAAATATTATCATTAGTATTTTAAAAATTTTCAATTCTAATTCAATAAAATTACTTGATTAATAATTTCCATTAAAATATTATTGCAAAGATGCTAATTTTAGTATAGATTTATGTACAATATTTTGCGTATTATAATGGTAAACCTATACAAAGCAGTGAATTCAATTCCAACTTTTAACAAATTGTAAAAAAAATTGTGATTTTACTAGAGAATTTTTTCTAAAAATTGCATGTCATTAGTGATACAATGCGTACTACGTTTAAGAATTAAAAGATTTTCTTGTAATATTCCCGCTTCGCTATTTTCATCCATCGTAAGTGTTATCGTAATTCGTTATTCTAATATAATTCCTATTCTACATTACGGACATAGTCAATTACAAGGGTGCATAATGATTGTTTTATAATTATTACAATTAAATCCATTTCCAAATTCCCTTAAACAACATTACAATACCATAAAAGTAATATCAAGTTTTGAATAATCGATTTATTTTCTGATATTGCTTTAGAGACTATAAAACAATCATATCTATTGTGTACAATTTGTGGATTACGTATATAAATTTAAAAATTTGCGAGTATCACGTGTTCGTTATTAGACTGTAGATTCCTTAATATTTGGATTTTTAGTACAGAAAAGTTGATTTATAATTTTACGCAATTTAATTTCAATACGAGTGATCTGAGTTAATTACATATTAAAATTTTTTGTCAAAATTCGTGAGATATTTACCTATCAATTGATTTAGCCAAAAACAAAACATCATTTTCAAAAATGTTATAAAGAAAATATTAACGAGCGTTTACTGTAAGTGTAATCAATGCACATTGCCTTGCGTATAGCAGCCATTCAACATGAAAAGTTATTCGTTATATTTTATAATATTCTCAAAAGACATTCAGACTGCACTGTCGAAATTTTACATAAAATAATTTTGATAACCTGCTCATCATTATAGTTTCCAATATTGGAGCTGAACTGTTTACATAACTTCAATTTATAATTTAATAAAACCTTCGAAAATATTAAACCGGCAGTCATTTAATCTAAAATAAAACAATTATTTAACACTAGAGCAATATTTACTATATTAGCGGCTGTTCTAAATGAACATACTAAAATTCTAAATTTAGATTCAGGACACTTTACAGAAATAAAAGTATTGTGGACATAAAACAGTTGAAATCTAAAGGAAATGCAATTTCATTCCAAAACACAAAACCTATACAATAGCAATAAGATAAGATAAAGCCTAATAAAATTAATGAAACAAGTATATTTTTTTTAGAACTTTGCCATTTTATCACCCTAAATCTTTTTTTTTAGATATTTTACATAAATTCTAGGATTATTGAACAATACCACAATTTACACAATGTAACTGCGTCTAAGGCAATACCCTTCAGCTACCCTTACATAAAAAATATAAGGCATACAATTAATATTGCATTCTATTTGGGACAACATAACCTAA
The DNA here is from genome assembly GCF_029603195.1 of Condylostylus longicornis. Classification (NCBI taxonomy): domain Eukaryota; kingdom Metazoa; phylum Arthropoda; class Insecta; order Diptera; family Dolichopodidae; genus Condylostylus; species Condylostylus longicornis. The sequence continues at coordinate 9,496,471 of NW_026577982.1, forward strand.
GGACGATTGCCTGCATTTCCAATACCATTTCATAAAGAAGTTCATATTTCATTGTTTTGATTTCTTAAATGAAGAATTTTCAATCAGATAAAATCACTAAAATCCAAAGACTTCTCCATAAAATCTGATTTGCCTTGCCGAAAATGCCAAAATTTATCAAATATTTTTTATAAATTTTTATAGTTATTAATTGGAATATACACCCTTCTCCATTTATTGTTCAACAAAATCATATTTTCTTATCTTGAAATTGAAGAAACCATGAAAAATTTTTCGTAATTTCGATTTGTTAAAGAAAAAGCCTCTAAAATGAGAGTGAGGAAGGGAATTTCATTGTTAAAATGAAATAAGAAATATTTAGGGGGTTCTCTGTTTTTATTTCGCACGATATTTTTTCCCTTTCCAAGTATATTGAGTTTCAAATTATTTACTTAAAACACTTAGTTATTCACTCAAAGATTTTCAACTATAATTTTTTAGATTAATTCAATCTTCCCCATATAATATAATGGAGATCCTGATGGCATAAACAGTTTGGAAAATTTGCTATTTCTTTTTCTTGAATAATTTCTTTTTTGTTATATTAGATTTCACTTTTAAGTTATCGTCTTACATTGAAGATAACTTTAAAAATCATTGTTTGTTTTTTCACCCCTCAATGACTTGTAATTTCTTATGATGATGAGATTTTGGTTCTTGTTTTTATTATGGATAAGTCCTGCTTCCATTCTTATTATTTTTCTTTTGTTATTCCTATATAATTTGAAGATAGTTATCAGTTTACTGTACTCTGTAATTGTTACATTGGTTTTTTATTTTGAAAAGTGAATGACCAATACAATTTATTCATGTTTCATGTTTTTCATCTTTAAAATTTTTTGAAAAAATCGAATATTTGTTTAGCTATTCTCAATAATTTTCTCATTCCTTTTCCGTTTTTTGTTAAAATGTTGTTTGTTGTCCTATACGTTTTAATTCTAGCTTACAATAACAACAAAATATTTAAAATCTTTTTAAAATAGAAAATTTTTTCATCTCATGTTCGTCCTTTCATACTACTTCCTATCAATATGAATCCGGCAACAAAAAAAGAAAACATAAGAATGGAAACAAAGGGAAGGTTTTTTTTTCTTTAAAGGTTTTTCGCATTTTCTTGTTAACTTTTATCTTTATATTTCTTTTTTGTTAACCATAACAGACGAGGGTCTACTTAGTGACATTGACATTTAATCCTACATCATTAGCTAAACTTTAACCAAAATTGGGGAACACAAAAAAAAAAAATTACAACTTATCAAAAAACAGAAAAGAGATTTTCAAAAATTTCTAAAAAAATTAAGAAGGAAAAACAATTGATTTTTCACTAATAAAATAATAAGAATGAATATTTTATTATATAGGGTCCCTTGAACTTCGTAAATTTTGAAAGATGATTTAATGAGTCGATTGATTTAGATGATGAAGAGAAGGAGGAAAATAATTTTATGAGTCAAATAGAGATTTCATTTGGTTTATAGTCAGCAGAGTTTTAACTTTTAATATAAGAACCTGTTACAGAGGGGCATCCATTCAGAATCTACCGTGATAAATTTATTTAACCAGAGATATAGGCTAATCTATAGTCTTTAGAGATCTAGACCTGACCACATTTTGTTCCATCTTTCTATTCATATGGTGTGAAATAAAGAAATACTAAAAAAAATTTTTTTTTCCTTTATATAAGCTAATCCAGTTGAAGAATGCTTGTTGAATACACTATTTATTCCACATGGAATGAGCTCCAACTAGCATTCGCAATATATTGCGTAGCATTAAAAAGTTAGAGCGTTATGACTGCCAACTTAGAATACTAACAACATAATGCAAACCAACACTATTGCACTGTGAATTTTCGACAATACTGGAAATCTTTATTTGACTATATTATATTTGAAGTACCCTATATTTTATACTCTTCCAATTGTAGAATAATTAATTCTTTTAAGTATAAACCGGAAATAAAAAAAAAATTTAGAATTCTCTTAAAAAGTTTTCGTCATTTTAATTCCACCTCATCTCTTATAATATTCTCAACTCGTTTCACATTAAAGCACCATGTAAAAGAGAAGAAGGATATTTCAGTATTACATAAAATTATTGTTGCTATTATTATTATTTTTATTATTATTACAATTTTTTGTTGAAAAAGGATACTTACGAAAAAAACGTTTATTTTCCTTCTATTTGGTTGAATCTAAAGTTCATTGAAATTTGATCTACAAAGAGAAGAAGAAGAAGCAAAAAAATATTAAAATATAAAATGATTTTAACCTCAATTCAACATTCAATCTTGCATGTAGTGATTATTTTCTCAAAAAAAAAAATAAAAACTAAAACCATCAAAATGTCATCTTGAAAGAGTTTCTTCTTCTTAGAAATTTGTAAAATCTTGGAACTTAAGTAAATTTAAAATTTTTGTGATAATTTTTTTGCGAAAAATTTCTTTTTAATGATTTGTAAGAATTCCTGTTACGAAATGTTAGACTAATTCGAAATTAATTCTTGTTTCAGACTAATCACATTCTATACACAAGATTTCGAATTGCAGTGGTGCTTTGTCCACCAGATGCTGAAGTAATCTAAGCCTAAAGTAAAGTCGCAGGAGTCGCTCTACAGGACATAATTTATACATAATTTGTGCACAAGCCATACAGTAAATGTAATCCTTGTTTCAGTTGACACAGTTTTCATTTCAATTATTAAAGCCTTCTCTTCTAAACTATACACACAAATAAATTCTATATTTTACTAAAAGCGAGTCTAGAACTGAATACGGTATTATTCCATTTTATTCCATTTTCCTAATCACATGGTCTGAGCTAAGTGAATACTCAAACAGTTAGTGCTCAGCTATTAAGTAAAACCAATATTAATAAGTATTTTTGGAAGTGTTGCTTTTCATTTTCTTTAATTTACAGATTAAGCAGATACGTTTAATTTGATTAATATTTCTTTATGAAAATTATTTTTCGCACATTTGACCATTAACGAAATCATCTAAATTTTACTCCACGCATGATATATTGCACTTGATAACACATTTGAGTGAAGAGAGTCGGAAAAATTCAAATTTCAATTTCCTCCTAAAACAATTGGAGCCATTTTATCTTTTTGCCACAGATACGCTCCTGGAATTCGTTAAACGATATAAAATATTAGCAAATCCTACATGGAAAATAAAAAAATTAATTTATTCTTAAATCTGCAAATTTATAATTTTATAAATTTAATTTTTTTTTCTGTCATTTAAGCTTAATTTATTTATACTCGTATAACGTAAAAAATAATATTTAATCGTGCTAATAATAATTAGAGTAAAGAATTTTACAAAATTTGTGACAACCAAAAAAAAATGCTTTATTGTTAAAATTTTTAATATGAAAAAGAGAAACATAAATTAATTGGCCTTTTTATTTCTTCCCTTAATCTGTATACACACACAAAAACACAATAAAATCCTTGTTACTCTTAACATATTTTCATAATTTAATGTGATAGTAATTAATCTGGTAATAAATTTTATATTAGTAATATTTTATTACAACAAAAAAAAATTGTAAAAATATGTAAAAAACGATCAAATTTTTACTGTAGAAAAAAAACGGGGATAGAAAGAGTTGGTTTGCATAGTAATAGGAGACTTACAAGGTTTCTGTGTAAAGTTCTTCTCCATACTGTATACTAGATCTGTTATATATTCTCAGTCGTTCATTTCCTTTCCACCCTGAGTGTTAGAAAAGTGCATTATCGAGACAATTTCGAGATCTGTACAGGATAAAAGTGCGTCACATTCTGCCAAATTTCTCGAATACGATATTCTTAACTGGCTTCTGACTTTTACGATTAAATAGGTGAAATAAATTCGTAGTTCTCATATTTTTCTATTATAATTACTAATTTTTCTGTACAACTCAATTTGTCCCTTTATTGCACGTAATAAATTAAGGTGATTTTATAAATCATTTCTGTAGGTCGAATCCGGTCTTGCAAAATGTAATTACCAAAGACTCAATAAAATTTTAAAATATGGCAAAATTACGCGTTAAGAGCTATTTTGGCAGTACAATATAAACATATTCAGAGTTTCTACAGCCATAACAGTGACAAAGATATTTGGAGTAAAATGTGCAGATCTCTAACTTGTATATACTCAGCTGCATCTCTGTTCAATATTCGAAATGAAATAGAAAATTTGTAATACTCTTCAAAAATAATGCAAACTGTAATATAAAATATAAAAAAAGAAAGAATACAAGCATAATATGGTAGGTCGAAGGATAAAAATTAATATTGAAATGATTGCCTACTATCAATATAGAAAGTTAATTAAAAAAATATCATAAATTTTATATTAAAGCTAATAAATTTATATTAAAAGCAATTAAAATAAAAAAAAAATGTTAACAATTTTTGAAAATTTTTATAATTTTGAGAGAAACGCGACAATGCATTTATGTTAGCATTTTAAAAATCCAATTTAGAAAATAATAATTTTATAAAATTTGTTTTGGTGTCGTAACAAAGATAATGTTAACCCTAAATTTAATGAGATCAATTTTGTATAATTTTAAAACCTTGCAATTATAATTATTTGTGACCACAAAATTTCAATACTTACATGTTCCTAAGTATGTACATTGTGTGCTTATTATTAAAATTATAATGTTAATTAAAATATGAGTAAAAATTTATTTCGGGTTAAAATTAATAATTAGATTGTTTAAATTGAGTATACCAACAATAATAAAATTATAATGAAGAAGAATTAATTTACAATCTTGATGATTGATAAAATCAATACCGTAATTCTAAGGCAGGGTCCAAAATTTCGAAAAATATAGCATTAATCGCAAAAAAGTTCGAAAAAAGTGGAGTAAATGTATAGACATTTCAAAGATGTTTGATTGGCTTTTACGAAAAAATTACTATTTGCGACTATTACTATTTTGGACTTTATAACAGCATCTCTATGATGAAATCAAAAATTCTGAAATGAACAGATAACCATAAAATGAGGAAAATATAAGACCTATAAATGTCAGGAATAGTATTCAAATTTAACAATCACATTAGGCCTTCGTATAACTCGAAAACCAAATCTTGTTAACTCTAGGCTTGTTATATTGAAGATTTCAATGCAATATTTGTAGAATTGAGACATTATAATTTTATAATGTAAAATTCTTGTATTATTTCTATAAATTGGAGAAATAATAGAAGATTTTAAAGAATCTTTTAACCCTTTTATAAGGGAAATTCCCGCTAAACTATAGCTTTTTTAATATTGCTTTAATTCATTGTTATTCAGAAATATTCGATTGACTGTATATTTTTTAGCCATAACTTTCGTTTGAAACGCTTAGATCTTAAATGATTTTCCGTTAATCTATCCGTTTATACAACCGATAGCTCAAAATCGGACTAATCGCTTAATGCCAAGTTTTTGCAATATAGTCCACAATAATGTTGTAAAGGAAACGGCTACAATTCATTTTAATAAACAGGTAAGATTCTAAAAATTCGAATGATATCTGCTGTAAGAAATTAATTTCGAAGTGTTAAGGATTATACTCAAATTAAATCTCGAAATAGTTTCTTAGGAAATCTTAGAAACTCTTAATTTCCAATAATAAATTCTTTATAATTAGTAATTAAATTAAACTTATTGTAATAATACAAAAATGTGGTTAAAAAATCTCTTCTAAAATCCTTCTTGTAAAAATTATTAATAATAAGAAAACAAAATCCCTGCAATGCAAATACCACCAACTGCTTATATTATTATTATTATTTCTAGTTTAGAATATTTTGTACTAATTAAAATTTTGTATTCTGACATAATTTTAACCACAATCACTCGATATACTCACAAAATTATATTAATATTCAAAAATCGATAAAACTGTATGACGCTAATTTTGCAATAATAAAGAAAATTAATAAAATATTATAAACATAATATTTTTATATTATATACATACACACATATAAATTGAAACTAATAAAAAATAACCTATCCTAATCATAAAAAATTTAAAAATGACTAAGAACTAAATTCCACAGAAAATTATAATTATTGTGATAACGCACATTTTAGTATAATTATTAGTCATTTTTTCCGAGCCCATATAATATAAAGAACCTTGCTATCAACAAAAAGGAATACAATATTTCTTTGTTTGTCATCATTCTTACTCTAGGGTATACACAGAATTGCTATTGTATAACACGTGTTGCAGATGTTTTTTCTGATTTCCATTCCGGGATTACAATCTATAATTCAAAAATTTAGTTTGCATATGAATGCATTTGAAGTAAAGGTTCTGCAATATCATATACCTTAAACAGGGTTTGTATTGGTAATGGTTGCAATTGTAGGAGAAAAGCCACCTTCCCACCACGAATATCTAAAGCAAGGCCATCAGCAGACCATTCCAAAATTTTATAAAATACATTGCATTCCATAAAACCACTAGATCTCCCTTACAAATTCTATAAAGTACTGGAAAGCATCCGTGCACTGCCCCAACGAACGCCATTTGATGATGCAGAAACCCAATGGCCAGAACTTAAATAAAGGAATAATTTTTTTTCATTGTAATTCAAACTTAAGTGTGGCAAGGTTATGGTTCCAGGAAGTGAATCGTTCGATTTCCAGCTTGTGCCATCAATATTCTCAGTTTACTCTAACATTATGCAACATTATGAACGTAACACAAAATTTTGTTAATAATTTTCAATAAGCAAATCGCGTATAATTATCACATTTCACTTTTCATTTAATTTTAATGACGAATTTCATTTGTAAGGACTATGGATTGTGTCGCATGACTGTCATTTTCGCATTTACGTACCTACCATATCTATACCTACCTATATCTACCTAAGTTACCATAATCTATGCATTGGTAATTGTTATATTATAAGGGTAATTACAACTATCACAATATTATTATCTTGTTTAATAATGGAGAGCTTATGATTCAATTGATTTTATTTTTTTTTTTTATTTAAAAGCGGAACTGTGATAGGAAAGGATATCTTGTTCAAAAGAATAAAGAAATGCTTTTCATTACTTTTTCATTTAATTTTTTTATTTTTTGTCTAAACGGAAGTTAAACTATCATAGAAAATAACAGATTAAAGTAAAAAAAAAGGTAAGTAGGTATGGTAATGTAAAAAATCGTCATATAGCAGTAATAATAATAGTAATAATACTAGTATAATGATATCAGTGGCAATAATGGCAAAATTTATGATGGTATTATGATGGCATAGCAGTAAATGTTATATAGAAATGCTTAAAAGAGAATTTTTTTATTTGAAATAATAAGAAGTAAAAGTTTTTTTTTTTTTTTTACTTCTACTCTCTTCCTTTCTTACATTCTTATACTTTTTTGTAACAATTTATGTGTATGTAAAAAATTTTCAAAATATTTACAAAGTGATTCATTGTGAATTTTAATTTTTTAATTTAAGAAATGCATTAGTCATTCGTAGCATTGTTTTTCAGCATATCTCATCGGAATCGTTAATGAAATTTAAAGATTTTATTTAATAATCAAGTTTTAAAATTTTCGTATCCGAAGCTTATCGGCTGAAATACAAAAAAAAAAACCAAATCACTTCCAATCAACACAACAAACCCTTTGTCGTCTTGGTCATAAATACAAGCCTAACACAAGGTGTTGAACAATTCAAAAGTCCCCTCTGTCGCCTTGGTCATGAATACAAGCCCAACACGAGGTGTTGAACAATTCAAAATCTCAGCAGTATAATATCGACATTCGAAAGAGCTATATTGAAAGAAAGTTGAAGCTTCCTGAGACGGCATTTGGAAAGTTATAGATTATCTGAAAAATTTTCATCAAGGAATAAAAAACTGAGAATATTGAATACGTATGTGAAATCAGTCACCTGTTGTGTGGCTCCAAAAAATGGATGGCATAGAATGAATACACAAATAAAATATAGTTGTTCTGACCGTGGCAATAATAAGCATTTCTCTTAGTTTTAGTCCTCCGAGAGATTATCGCAAGAGTAGTAAAGAAGAAAAAATGCGGAATTTTCTATGAAAAAATTACGATTTATTATAAGCAACATAATAGTTTACAGCTTTGGTGTGACGTTTTGTCAGATTTAGCCTATTCACTAGCATAAATTTGCGTCCTTCCTCTTACTTTAACAACTTTTCATAAGCTGATCTGTTAAAGGACCGTTCTTACTCTTTTCAACTTATAAGAAGGGAGTAGTTGAAAGGTGTAGTTGGAACAGGAGCAACTACTCGTGTTTTATATAAAGTTTTATTAGTTTAAAGTGTCTTATGGTCACAGAGTGTTATACACTTCTGAAATCACCTTGTCTTTAAAAGTTTCAAGTAAAATAGAATTGAAAAGTTTTACCTTTAACCGATATGCATTTAATCGTAATTTAAGATAAAATTCAATTTTAGTTTTTTGGATTTTTTTTTATTCATTTTATTCTTAGTACAACTTCCTATATTCAAAGATTATAGGTTTAATCACTTTTCTATTTTTGTTCGTCTTGTTGATTATAATAGGAAAATCAAAATGGAAAATTCCGTTTTTTATTATTTTCAGATAACTTTTCTGATCTCTTCTCTCTTTTTCTTTCTAATAATTACAAAAGAGATTGTTAAATTCTAGTATTTTTTTTCATCTTTTCTTGATTTTCTTTTTTCAATTTCGATTATTTATATTACTCTATTAAAAACATTATGCACAACTCAGCGGAAATTCAATATTCATTGGTGGTCAGGTCAATTTTTTCTTCTTCTTAAGTTCTTTCTATTTTATTGTTTTACATACAGATTATAGCCATAAAGTTTAGAGAGACTTCTATTGTCGTAAAATATTGATAAAAATTAAAAGTTGAAAGGCAAAATTGTTTTTTGGAAAAGAAATAGAATCTTTATTAAAAAAACAGAATTTATGAAAACAATTTTGGATTTTGGATTTGCTAAATTTCAAAACAAAGTTTTATAAAGATTATGACTTGCTTATTTTGTTCAAGTTGCTCTTATCCGTTAATAATAAAGTGCTCATCATACACACATAAAAAAAATCATTGGTGAAAATGCGTGCCATATTTTATTATTTGTAGCACATATGTAGGTTCACAAGAGCTCATCTACATTTGTTCCCAACAACTTCGTGACTTCATTAAATAAAATGGGACTAAGAATTGAAACTTCTGCAAAAGTTCGTTTTATTAAGAGTTTAATTTCCACCCACCAGGGCCACAGAATGAAGCCCTTTAATGAATTTTGCGTTTTCTTTCTCAACATTGTCTTCAAATGCAGCCACCGAATTCCATTTTTTGTCCCCTTTTTTTTCTACCATTATTCTTAGACTATTAGAAGGCTTGAACTAAGTTATTAAGGATTTAGTTTATTTATCTAAACGGTTACGATTTATTGCTTAATTATAATCTCTCATTTCGAAGCAGAATATTGCAACCTATGACATTTGCAAATAGAGTAGTCAATTTAAAGTATTTGGAAGCATTTAATTGTTGGTCTAGGAAATTTCCAGTTTTTCGTTCTGGGAAATGTGCGCTGTGCTCAAAGAATGTGAACGAATTTGGAACTTATCCCTTAAACTCTTGTAAATTATAAGAAATTGGTTGACTTTTTTCCATTCCGTTTGTCGATTAAATCTTTATCTATTATTGTTTGTGTCTACATTAATTATCCGACGATGAAAGAAAAAGTTTAAAAATAATATTTAATAATCAAATATTCCAGTCTTTTATCAACGTAATTATTACGGTAATTTATTATTGACAGGACAAAAATCAAACCAAATTAACAAAAAAAAAACAAAAATAAAAAATCGAAACGAGGACAAGAAATTTTCGTATTTTTTTTTTTTTTTCGATTTTTTTCTTTAATTACAATGACATGACGTGTGTGACGTCTTCTAACCTAATTTATTTTTCATTTTGCAATATTGATAAAAATCCATTAAGTTTAGCAAAAACGAAAAAAAATTGAAAATTGAAAAAAAAGCAAATAATAAAATTTGACAGAATTTATAATTGAATATTTAAAGAAAAAAAATCTAGACGTCCAGAGATCCTTTTAAAAATTTGAAATTGAAAATAACATTTTCAAAATATTATGTGGGTTCTATTTGATGTTACGAAATGCAGTATTGGAATTTACCTTCTGAAATAATATAGAAGTGACAAAAATGAAATTAAAAGCAGGCTGTCTGAGTCTTTATTTAGATTTATTAAAATATCCTGGTTATGAACAGAATTCTTAATTAAATAATATTAAAATTTAATATTTTCATTACAAATACTGTCTATGTTGATTTTTAATTTAAAAATTTTTGGATTTGTTAAATTATAATGCTACCTTAGAAATTAATAAGAATTTGGCTGGTAGTCTTACAATGTTATTTATAATTCATATATGGCATATTTATGATTCACTCATTTTAGTTTCAACTAATTATCACTTGACAAATCTCTGTGCAGTTGTATTTCTACTAGTAATTCTCCTATCTCAATATACTACAGAAGGCGGCTTAAGAATTTAAGAACAGTTTACTCTAGGAGTACTCTAGGAGAATTCTCTAAGAAGATTACTTAATAATTTCCCAAAAATATTTTTCGTCACTATTAAAATTGTTTGATTCGTCTAACATTACTTTTACTAACATTATATTTTTCGTCAATACATCGGGAGCCTGTTACATTCTCCACTCACCAATATAAGTAAATATAACAAAAAGATGCATATTGAACTTTTAGTTCCGAATAAATTTGAAGTAGTTAAGCTAATTTTTCATGATTATATTTTTCATGACTATATTTTTAATGAGTTTGGTATGAAACTTTAAGACTGCCATTAAGTAACGCATAAAAATACGAATTATCTGGATTGTGCTAAATAATTTTACGGAATAATTATTTTTCCATGCACACACTATGATGTCTTCATACATACGCGGTACAAAAAAAAATTTGAAGTCAATATAAAAAATTTTTAAAATTAAAATTCTGAAGAAGGAATTTAAATTGACTCCAGGAGTAGCAACGCAATCTTTTGAATGAAGCATTGCTGTGAGTCCAAGTTGCTATATTCATATCGATCTCATATGTAGTAAGCGACTGACGGCAAGAGCAAGTTTCAATTTTTACCTCAAAAACTATAGTATATAATATTTTTCACAATATTATTCCTTCAGTGTCCTACTATAGGTAATTGTAATAAAATTCAACATAGTTATTTTTTTACAGTGTATCCACAATAGTTCCAAATATTCACATTCTTACCAATTATATCTTAAAAAATCCCATAATCATTTATTCAATTTAAAGTTTCAAGTATCATGTAACTTATATGTAAAATTAATTGCATTACATCTCACGCATGCTTACCAACCGCCATCTTACCTGTTCATTAATTCTACATCAAGACAGAATAATTGTTAAATAATCTGTGTAAGTGCATAGTATAAAAGAACAGAATTGACATAGTTTATGTCCTTTTTGACTTGAAAATTATTTCTTTTCTGATTTTCTTCTTCTTCATTCATTAAAATTGAAGTTTTCTTTATCATTTTTAAAGGATAACGTCTATATACCTTTTTTACCGTTATTATACAATAATCCTACTTACATACATATAATATAAATGTATGTTACTCGTATATAAAAATTGTGTGTTAAAGAAAGTGTTTCAATGGAATTTTAATAAGCTCACTTCATCCTTAAGCAAGAGAAAAGAGTTTGTCTTGCAACTTACTTGAATAATTGATGAAAAACTTTTTTCTTATTTTTTCGTTTGTGTTCTGTTTTTTCTCTTTGTTTTTTTTTATTTTGATTGAAATACGAAAAAAAAAAAATTAAGAAAAAAATTTTCTTTCTTTTTTTTTTCGTTTTTGTAATTTCAAAAAGAAAATTTTTTGATAGAATCTTAAAAGTAGCCAAAAAACAAAAAGAAAAAGTATTGAGAGAGAGAGAGAGAGTGAGAGATCTTAAGAACTTACGAAATATAGAAGAGTACAAAAACTTCTTTAACTAGCTTTTCTTATAAACAATAATGAAATACGATAAAAAATGTAAAAGAAAGAGTAAGAGGTAAAGGGATTTAAAAACAAAGAGGTCAGATAAAAATGATTTCATTACACTTTGTATTCGTTATCCTTGCTAAATTTATTATTATTATTTTTTGGTACTAGAGAAAATTTTTTATATAAAAAAGTAGAGTTTATAGTTGCAATTTTCTTTTTAGTATATTTCTCAGAAAGATTGAGGTATAAAATGTACTAATTTTGATTTTACTCTGTCCGTCCATGCTTTGGTTTACAAAATTTTCTGAAACATTTAAGAAAACTGAGATTGTATAATATGCAAATTAACCTGAATAACAAAATATTTACCTGCTTTTTTCGAGATAGCGTAGACAAATTTTACAAGACAAATTACAAGATGTCGGTTGAAGTTAACTGTTAGCTTTAAACCGTTTCGTGTTCACCGTCATTCTGCTCTCAGATTGGTAGTTGTAAGATTCTACGATTAAAAATATTATAATTAGGATTCTTTTTTGTTGAAACAATATTTTCGACAACCTACTTTTGCGAAACTATAAAAGACTAAAATATAACAGTGAAAGATCTTTTCAATCAAAAAATTTAATTTCTTAACTTAACTAAGATAATTAGGTGCCGAATCTGACCGTAATATAAGTTGTTTACGCATCTTTAATTTTGTTCTCATCCTGAAAATATGCAATAATTACTTATTGTATAAAAATTGACATGTTCGCGGGAATAATGTAGCTATTATTTTTAATTGTACATTATTCAGGAAATGTTCTACTGTACAAACCATTGGGTTTGATATGAAATTTTTTATATTTCTTTAATTTTTATTATTTTGTAAGGATAATTGAATGAAAAAATTAAGAAAAACAAAAACAAAAATCTGAAAGAAAAATTAAAGTTTCCAAAATACGAGTAGATCTTTTCAATGCTTATTTCAAAATAAAATATTACAAATTAGGAGCAAGCAAAACAATCTACCGTATGATTTGAAAATGAATTTTAAAAGAATGAGGAAAATTAAGAAACTTCCAAGTTTTTTTTTGAAAAGGATGAGAGGAAATTTAAATTAGTTTTATATCGTATGCCTTTTTGTCTATATTGTTACTAGATTTTGATAGAAAAAGGTAAAGTCGAAATAATTACTTACTTTAAACAAAGAAATACTTTCTTGGATGACGATTTTTCTGTTTTTTAATACACTTAATTTAGTTTAGAGAGAAAAAATTAAGAAAAAAAATCATTGCTAAATTTTACAACTAAATAACAAAATAATCGAAATGGATTCAATGGCATAGTTGTGTTAATAAATTAATATTATTGACCATTTGAATTGAAAAAATCTTAATTAAGAGGAAAAACTACTGGCTTTTTTTTGATTTAAAAAAAAAATTTAAAGAATTTCAATTAATCAAATTAGATTTTGACTCTTGAAATTGAAGACTCTGTATAATATTATTATAAGTTGAGTACATTGAACTGGTAAAAAAGTAATTATTAGATTATACAATCAGGCATTATATTAACCCATTTATGGCTATTATTGCAATTAAACTTTATTCTTTAAATATTATTCATTCGCCTGTTACCTTGAATATCAAATTAAATAAGTCTAATGAATTTATTTAGGCCGATGGGAATCCTAGTTAATTTTTTACAAGTTAACTCTTTTAACCCAATAACTAACTCAAGAATTGCAATTTTTACAGCTTAAATCAAATGATTTAAATTCTATGGTGCCAACATTTTTGTTCCTTACAAAAAAAATCTCGTATATTTATTACGTTTCAGCGTCGAGTGTAGTTATGAATTGTGAAGAAATGCACGGTATGCTCATCTCGACCCGTACGAACTTTTGTGATTCACAATTTAGTTACATGACCACTATTGCTAGGCCAAACCCCTGAAAAATATTATTAGTACGTCCACTTAAACTCTAAAGGGCTTACAAAACCCTGCCCGAAGCACTAAGTTAAATCTAAAGTTCGCCACAGCATCACACTCGTATAGCAGATGCTCTACCGTCTCATCCTCTTTTGAGGAAAGACGACACAGTTCATTTTCCACTTTGCCCATCGTTTTCAGATGAACCATACTGAGACAATGTCCAGTGAGTACTCCAACTACCAGCCTTAAGTTTAGACGACTCAACTAGATTAGCTCTCTTTCGCGCTCACTGGGACTCATAGGTGACCTCACAAATTTCTGGAAATGCGCTATTACCTGGACACCGACTTTAGCAGCCGTTCTTAGTTCCGCTAATCGCATTTACTTACCAAATAAATTAAACAAGAAAATAACACAAGTTTGCAATTAATTTTATAAAAATATAAAAAAAAAACATTAATTTTTTTATCGGCTGACAATTAAAATCTCTCTTGACGTGCCTGTTTTTTTGTGCTTTCAATTTAACATTTTTTTTTTTACTGTTGTCACACGGTTAAATATTCCATTGTTACCTACATTAAAATAAAAAATGAGAAAAAAATATAAAAATAAATTGCGAATTGAAAATCAGCACCAAACTAATACTAGTGTTCAAAAAATAAAAAAAAAATAGAGTAAAAAACAAAAATGAGAAAATAAAAAAAAATGAGTCCTTTTATTGCTCTCTTTACTCTTTTTTTTCCACCTTTTTACTAAAGTTTTTAATTTCTTTTGTTATTTTTTCTCTTTCTTTTTTTATGTCTTTTTTTATTTTCCTATTGTTGATATTTTTCGAGACAAGAACAAGAAATTCTCAAATTTACGGCTTTTTATTCAATTGAAAAATTTAAGAAAATCAGAAGGGCTGCGAGTTGTTTTTTTTTTAGATGAAAATTTTTTTTTATGTTTTAGCAAGAAAAAAACTCAAAAATTTGGTAAGACAGAAAGGTTGTGAATGCTTTCAAGTTTTCTTTCAAAAACAAAATATTTTACACAGTGCGCGTATCGATGACATGCCGGGGTCTGGATGTATCCTTTTTTTATAGTTTGACGGGTATTATACGCTTAAGGTTTTTAATGTTAAAGATTTTCAACGTGTCATAAAAAGAGAATGATGCGAAAAAAGAAAACAAAAGCTAAAATAAATATAAAAGGTAAGAACGAAATAAAATTTTTTCTTATTGATATTTTCACTTTAAATTTCAAGTATATTGAGAAAAAAAAATAGTGGGCGTCTGTTTTTTTGCTATAAAAGTTTTGCTGTACCAGACGGCAAAAGGTAAATAATATTGAGGAAAGTAAAAAAAAATTACAACGAAAAATCAGAAAAGGCTCATAAATTTTTGCAAACTAAAAAAATGTAATCTCTTTTACAAAAAAATTTTGAAAAAAAGTGCTTATTAGTTTCAGTTTCCCCATCCTACCGCCCGTGGGCCGGTTTACAAAATTTCTACACCCTTAAAGATAGAAAGCGTTTATAAACCAAGATCTTTATTGGAAACATGTTTTCGTAGAAGAAAATTTTTACTCATTTCCCCACCTCCTCCACCCATGCTAAAAGTTATAGTCCCCAAAACCCTATAAATATGCAATTTTTTAATAATTTACTGTAATAAAACCACAGACATTTTTGAAATTTTGCAACGCAAGAAGTTAGTGGCTTGCTTCTTTTTCCGCGGAATATTATATTTGAATTAAAAAAAAAAAAAACGAAATGGCCTTTAAAATTTTCCGTTATCTAAAATCTGATTTTTTTTTTTAATTTTTGATATCGTTGTTCTTCTAGATGGCAGGCTGCAGAAGTCTGAAATTAGCAGCTTTTAGACACCATAAGAAATAGTTCAACTGGCAAGAAAAAAAATTTTTTTTACCCTCATTTCTTCACCATTTATCACCCCTGAAAATTCTAAAATTTAAAACTGCAAACTTTTCCAAATTTCTATAAATATAGAGAGCTAACGGTAAATGCCCTACCAACAAAAAACATAATTATTTTTTTTTAACTAGATTGAGAACATAATGTTCGAAATTTTAACGAGTCTTTAGATTTTATTTTGTTTTATTTCAAAGATTGTATACATTGGTCATCCCAAATGTATGCAATTTTTATAATATTTTCGTATATGAATGAAAGTAATTTAAATAATGTGATTAATTGTTTTTGAAAGCATTTTTTTCACCTTTTGAAAGAAAAACTGCTTCTTTACAAAACATTGTTTTGACCCAACCTTATTATTATTTTGATCAGAAATATGCCAGTCAGAGAGTAATTCGCACCGCACTCCCACCTTGAAACCTATATTTTTTGTTTTAATTCCAAAATTAGTTTGTTTTAAACTTATAAGGTTAAGGGTCTCGCCTTATACGCCAATAATAAAAGTGCAATAAGTTTTGAAATTTTAATTCCAATTTGTAAAGAAAATTGACAAAAAAAAAGTATTTTTCTTAGCGAAAATTTCATTAAAATTTTTTCTTGTCTGTCTCTTTTATAAAATTTAGACATCCATGTAAGTATAGTAGGTACAGTATAAAACGCAGAAGAGGATTTTAATTTAAAGAAATTTTATTCTTAATAAAATCTTTGAAAAATCAAAAAAAGGAAAATTTACACAAGCAAAAAATTAGAAAATATAAGAATAAAATTTTATTTGAACTTGGTAAACAAAAATAATATTCGAGGTCTTTAGACATAAAAGTAATTGCAATTGGCGAGAATCACTTCACAAATATTATGGTTTAAAAATTTTAAAAATTATTTGGCGATTTTTGCTCATAACTTTTATTAAAGTTTTTGTTTTTTCTTATACATTAGAAATGAAAGTTCTGAAAATAAATTTTTTGTTGGCTAAGTTAATTTTAGTGTGGGTTTGTTTTAAATTATAAGTCTGCAAAAGTCCTAAATATTTTTGATCATTGTGTGTTTTCTTTTGTGCAATCATTTTATTGCTTCAAGGTACTTTGATTTTAAATGTTACAATTTTCTGGACATACACAATAATTATTTGTATAAAAGTAAATTTGTATGAAAGTAAACCTTAGAAATGTAGGTGACCAGCAATAGAAGCATAAGTTAAAGAACTTTTTATTAGTATAATATATACCCTAGATATATAAAGTATATACCCTAAAAGATCATTCTAAATAGACTGTTATTTAAGTAACACTATTGAATTGCCCAAATTTATTTCCAAAATCAGTATGTAAATCAATATGAAAAATGAATTGTATTCTGTGTGACAAAAGGAGTGACAATGTGTGACTGGATCAATGACAGTACTTACCAGAAAAATTCAAAGTGTAGTATAGCTTGAACCATATTTTCTCCAAAATGAGGGCGAAGGTAGGATTATGACGGACGTCGGTGGATAACATAATATGTTTTTTAAATATTTTTTTGTTTGGGGAATGCAGGTGAGGGTATATGAATGAAGTCACTGAAGTTAACGATTTATTTCTTCTGAAAGCAAAAATTCCGAGTGAAACTTAAAAAAACTTATAGCTTTTACAGCTACAATGAACACATGTTCGTATTAATTTTTAATAGCAGTTGAATTCTCTAAATACAAGTACATATTTAGATTATTGTTAAATAAAAATTTAATACCGTAAACCTATATAAAAATTAATCTTTTCATATTTAATTATCTTGATTTTTTTTTTTATTGGGAAGTGCAACAATGCAATAATCCAAAGACATTGTTAAGAGTCTTAAATTAAAAATAAAATCAAAAACTATACATATAATTTAATTTTTCATGGGAAGTTGGAAACGCTCAAATTATTCAACTAACTTAAACTTGCCTACATACACAACAATTTATCTAAGAATTTGAACTGAATAAAATTACAACTACATTATTTCTATTGAAATTTCATAATTAGTCGGTTAACCTTTAAATTTTGATTAAAAATGTTAACACCTGTCTATATATACCTACATATTATTAAATTCAATGAAAAACACATAATATATACAAAACGAAGTTATGTGTGCTTTCAAACTATTGTTACGAGTACCTTTCTGCTATTAATTTTTTTCATTTTGAAAAATTTTAGTTTAATAAATTTTTGTGAAAAAAAAAAAAGAAAAATTTTCTAAATTTTAAAACTAACAAAAAGTTCATTATTTAGAAAGGTCATTTCCGTTAAATGCATTCCAAAAAGAAGTATTTTTTTTTCTGTATAGGGTACACAAGATATGGAATATGTGCGCGAACAAGAAACGATCCCTTTTGTAATTGGTGCGCTTTATATTCGAAGGTAAAGTTTCAGTTAATTCTATACTATTATTTTTTTTGTTGTATTTTTGAGAAAAAAAAACTCTCATTGATAAAGTTTACCTTTATATATTGGTTTTTTTTTTTCTGTAATAATTTATGAATTTAAAGAAAATAAATAAAAATAATAATAGAAAATTAAACGTTCACATTTTAGCCAGTACCTTTTGTTGCTCTTGTTAGTTTTGTTATTCTTGGACAGACAATGATATGAAAGGTATAAAAGATTTGCTTTCAATTTTCATAATGCTGACAATAAACAATTGTGAAGATCAATGTATTGGATTTGTCAGAGTGATCAAGTATGTGCCTGTATTCAAAATTAACCCCATTTCTTCGGCCCCCTTTAAATTACTACTGATTTTCGATTGGTCGAATTCAAGCAATTTATAATTTTATTGAAGATAATTACATAAAATATAAAAAAAATATTTGCATACTTTCAGGCGCGAAGTTGAACCAATGAAAATTTCATTTTGACAAATCGTCACTTTTAAATTTTTTGATAACTCCATTTTTTTTTTTTGTTTTTTTTGAATAAATAAAAATCAATTTCCCTGTTATGTCAATGTTTCCCACTATTTCTAGTAATAGGTGTTGCCGTTTAATATGTTTATGCAAATGAATAAATTTCATATTATAAGAGAGCAAAATTTAAGAAAATTCGACTTTGAATTGAAATATTTACTTAATACTGTAATAAAAGAGCTGTAGTGACATTCACAGGCAGATATTTGAAGAGATATTTATATACAACAATATATACAACAATATTTGAAGAGACTGGGAAAAAAGACATTTGTCGATCACGTCCCACAGATCTATTGTTTTATAAGCTTTGGCAAGTTCTTATTACTTGAGCTGTTATGTGTTGTTATTCCGACTTCACTTTATATTTTTTTACCTGACCCCAAAGTAAGCACGATCAATTGCATTTCTAATTTTTCTTTAATTTTTTTTTTGTTTGTATATTCAAAAAAGATAAAAAAAAAATCCTGAAAAGAGGCGCTTTTTTTTCTGAAATTTTCTATACTGAAATCTATTTTTTTTTTCTCTATTATATTTTTAATCTTTTATACGAGCTATATATAAAATATTCTGGAATTGCATATTTATTATATAAACCTGAAATAATGAAATGAACAAAAAATATATAAAAACAACGCACGGTTCAACTCTAATAAATTTATCTTAACGTTACAGGTATAATATGTTAATAAACACACATACACATAATATTATAAATAAACATAATTACACAAATAGTGTAGAACTTGATCAATAAATAAAATAAGTTTCAAATCATCGATAGAACTCCATAACGTTATAACGCTTAGAGTACTATTATATTGAACCCCAATATCATATATAAAATGATTTTATAGAAGTAAAGTATTAAAATATTAGATATATGTACATGCTATGATGATAAACTAATGGTGGGCAATCTGCAATAACAGGTTGGATGCTAAGTTTATAGAAGAAATATGAAAATTTTCAGAAATTAAATGTTTTACACTGTTTGTGGTTGGTTGTCTGATAAACATGATTTTTCATTATTATGAAATATTGGTTTCAGCGACTAACTGAAATATAAGTGAGTATCAAACGAACACTCAACAAAGTCGAAAGTGTTTCTTTTGGTTTGTGGTAAAAAAATAGTGGTGAGTAATCTTACCATAGCTGTACAATTCAAAAAACGAGCACTCAATGAGAGGAAGGTTTTTAATTTTTTGGTAGTGGTGAATAAAGAGCCGTGGTGAGAAATTCATGGTAAATGGTGATAAATTCGAAATGTTTACAAAATAATTAATTCTAGTCATAAATTTTCGTTACACTTTTAGTGTTTTGAGTTTTTATAATTTCGTGTTAAGGTGAACGTTGTAGTGTAATTTTAAAATGTGGTGAAAATAGAACGTAGCTGAAGACAATTTAATGAAGACAATTTCTCCTAAGGAATCTACTACATTCATATTTGCTTTTACATAAAGAGTTGTCACATTTCATTTCACAGAATTTTCGACTGAAAGGTGAATTTCCGACCGAAGGTGAAAAAACAAATTTAAACTTCACAAACTTTACATATTTTCTAAATATACAAGTTATTGATCAAAAATTGATTGTCCAGTCCTATATATAACATAAAATGTATTAGTTGGGAAAAGCTACTTTATAACAATAATGCCGGTTATAATAAACTGAAAAAAAAAGACAAAAAAAAAAGAGACCTAAACCTGTGCAACCAGGTGAATAAAATGTTTTTTTAAAATTGACAATAACAACACTAATATTTTTAGATTTTCATAAAAAAAATATAAGAGAAATAAAAAAAAAATTTTATAGAGAATCACAGAAAGGGTAAACAGAGAAAAGAAGAAAAAGAACGCATAAATTGAATAATTTTTTAAATTTTACAGGTAAGTACACATACTCAACTACATATTATATAATATTAATACCTAGGTTTTACCTTTGCATATATCTTCATTATTGATTTTAAATAGAATTTTTATATATTTTTTTTTTCTAAACAAGATGATACACTCGCCTATATCTGTCAATGTATATTTATTTTAATATAATTATTATTATTTATGTAAATTGGTTTTTTTTGCATATTTACACAAACGTATTTAGATGCACGCGCACTATACATAATATTATTTTCTAAATAAAATATTCAATGAAAGAAGATCTATTTTATAATTTTAACATCTAAATTCATTTAAGGTCTGTTTGGTTAAATTTCATAATAAAATAATATTTAGATATGATCATATTAGATAGGTCTCTATCATATTTCTTAAGGTGTTTGAATTGGCAATTTAGAAGTACTTATAAATTGTTTGTTATACTTTCGAAGAAAGAAAGGTAGTGGTACCTTTTGTAATTAAAAATGATTTTAAAGTAGCCGTGTACTGGGAGGCATATAAATTTGATTTGTAGATAAATTTTGAAGACAAACTAATTGCCTCGTTTACGACTATGTTTCGAAAAGTAATTGAAAATTTCTGAGCTAATAGCTCAGAAAACATTTTTGTAATTGTTGAGAAGAATGTCATTACAAAATTCGAATTCCTTGCGCTAATTCAATATCTATCCGTTCGAAATTAGATTAATGAACTTCGTAACTAGTTCCATTCGATAGCCTTGTATTTAAATTAGTATTCTTTCGAAATTAGGTCAATGAAATTGACAAATATTCCCAAAGTATTTACAGAAATACAAGAAATTAAAATTTCGGCAAAAAAATAGTTAAGTGGTTTAAAAACGCTTTACAAGGTCAATTTACATCCCATAAAATATATTAAGAGTCGAAATTCTGTTCTCAGCACAAGAAAATTGTTCGAGAAATTATGAATTATTTAATTACCAAGTGTCCACATTTCCGTTTTAATGGATTACAAAATTTTCAAAATGTCATATAGAAAATTTTCTTAATAAGGCTTCAAATATTGCAATTGATAGTCACACTTATGAAAGTCCATTAAAATATTTCAGAAAAAAAAAAATTCTAAACATATTTTAATTTATACAATCATAATTACTATTTCCAAGATAATAATGATATTGATGATGATTATAATAATGATAATGATGATTATTTATTTCAAGAAAAAAAAATATTAAAAAGTTCTTCTTAGTTTTTCTTTCAAAACTATCAAATCTATAAATAACTTGGCAACTTAAGTATAATAGAATACAAGTTTCAACAATTGCAACAAAACCAAATAAATTTTATAATCGAATTCGTACATACATTCATATATACTAATATACGTTCATAAAAATAAAAAAAAAAACATTTAAAATCTTGATGAAAAATAAAAAGATTTAACTATGATACAAAAAACATCGTTCTGGAAACGTTCTTATTCAAGTTTTTTTTCCCATTTTTCAACAAAGAAAAGAATAACACACTACAACATTATGTGCATTTGTTAAAACTCATATGAACGAACGTACAAACATACATATATACTTACACATAACAAAATAACATTTATATCTAACCAAAATAGAAAAAACAAAACAAGAAAACTTACAAAACAAAAACATCAAAGAAAAGGAAAAATAGTAGCAGCCTGCAGCAATATCAAAATCATTAATATCAATAATCAACATCATACAGAAATTTGATCAACATCACCAACAACATATAAGTAAACAAACAAACAAACAAACAAACAAGCAATCATAAGCATAACATAAAAATGCAATGCAACAAAAATAAGAACAGAGAGCAAGAAAAAAAAACTCAAATTGAAAACAACAGCAGCAACAAAAGCAACAACAAGAAAAAAAAGAACAATAACATGAAAAAAAGAAAAATTTGTGTGAAATGAAACGTAACGTCGTACGTACGGTTTACTGTTCGCACGACTTACTATACTCGGTTTTACTATTCGGTATGATTCGGGCACGCGCATCAAGGTCGAACTAAAAATACAATTTTACATGTTATATTTATTTTGTTGCCATTGCTGCATTTTACACTGTATTCTTATCTTATACAGTTAGATTTCATTTATTTTTTCTTCTTTTTTTGCTTATTTAATATGTTCCTTTTCCAATTCTCTTTATTGCATAGAATCACATTGATTTGTTCACAAAATATTATTTGTAGTTGTAGAGAAATCAAAGAGATTATTGTTATCGTAAAATTTCATTAATAAAGAGAAATATTTAATATTGTAAAACTTATATCGTACATGAAAAGAGAAAAAGAGTAAGAGAAAAAATAATAAGAGTACACGAATTTAGACGAAATAAGAAATGAAAAGAGAAATATGTAAAAGAGTTGAAAAAAAATGAAAGAGATATTTATATCGTAATTTTAGTTATATATCGCATTGCAAACTTAAGAGAATGGTATAATAATATGCTAGAATGTACAAAAAATCTCAAGTGATTTAAGTGTATTACAATTTAGAAATTTCTACAGAATATTTATTATTTAAATCAAATGCAATTAGAAAATCTCTTTTTCAATAGAAGGTACCTAATATAAATTTTTACACATATACTTCTTAAATGAAATGAAAACGTAAAATTTTTTACGGTAAACTGTATTTTGTAATATTTAACATGCACTTTTAATTTTATTGTATAATTATTTATACAACTCAAATAAATTCAAGGAATAACTAAATTCTACTTTACATGTTTTTTGTATCTTTAAGCTGATTTAATTTGAACGTAATCAAGCACATATATTAATATTTTTATAGAACAAAAATTCTATGCTACATAATACTATTTCCCTTCAATAACAAATTTCTAAACTGCAAGGGAATGCAAGTTTTTCAACTAAGAGCGAACATGCATAACGGTTTATCCTCACCATAATAATAATCATAAATTGTGGAATAATTTAATAAAAACCAATGCTACGTTTGTAATATCGTAAAATATAAAATTTTGGTCACTGAATTTTGTCACGTTACAAAATAAAATAAATTATAAAAGTAAAATGAATATCATGATAGTAAAGTTAACAAAAATTGTGCTCTATGTTCTCTAAAATATTTTTCGATATTATAATGATATGAGAATATGAGATGATGTTCCCCTCATAATATTTTTAAAAATGTTACAAATTAGATATTTACGGTTTTTTTTTTGTTTTTTGAATTAGAAATAGAAAAAAACTCTCTTGTACTTTACAGAAAATAAAATTTGAATTTACTATCTTGAACTCTCAACTCTGTATTCATTCAAATACCGTAGTTTTACAATATTGTGTCTCTTCACTAAACTTTTCGTTATTCATATTTTAATTTAAAAGTTTAAATTAATTTTACGGTCATAGTATGTTGACCATTTTACACTCCACTTGTCTTTTATTTATTCATATCTTTTTATTAATAATTATTGTAAAAATTTACTATTTTTATTATCGTATATCTACAGAGATATCGTAAAGCATGTACTATTTTTGTTCTCATCATAATAAAAATTTGATAATATTTTTATCGTTTTTGTTGCTTCTGTCTTTTTCTGCAATAACTGATATGTTGTTTTGTATTATCTATGCCTGTATTTGTTACCGTTATATCTTCTATGTTTCGTATACGTTTTTTTTCTTTTTGCTAATATTATGCTTTTTTGTATGGTATGCTTGTTGTAAAATATATGAATTCAAAAAGTTTTTTGTATAATTTCTTAGGATTTTCACTAACATTGAAGCTACATACATATGTACATGTGTACATTTAAGTTTGTTGCTTTTAATACAAAGTTTGTTATGGTATTATCGTCGTTATATTCATTCAGATGTTTTACTTTTCACATTTTTTTTTTTTTGTTTTTTTCAAAAAATTTTTGCCGACACATTGTTTAGTATACTATTGCCTATCGTGAACGTTAGACAGAGTGCGTGTTATAAGTTTTGTTTTTATTTTTATTATTTACATATTAATTTGATTTCGAAATATTAAAATTATATTTACTTACGAAAATTACGAAAAATTTCGTTTGTATCGAAAAAGAAAATAAGAATATTTTATTATTATTAAAATTAAAAAAAAAAAAAATGAGTAATGAAAAATTATTGTGAATGCAAAATAAAGTTTTTTATGTCAAAAAACTTAATATAGTAAAATGTGAATGAACTTTATGGAATTGATAATAAATTGGTTGATATTACCGAAGAGATAACTGTATTATATAATGTATTAAAGTCACAACAAAAATTACTGTAATATAAAAAAATTGAAATTGAGTGTATTAAAGAAAAATTAATGCAAATTTGTAAAAATACAATCAAATTTGAGTGAAAATACCGGGTACATTTGTACTTATTTAATTATTATTTATTATAATATATAAAATAACTGTTATACTATTCAAAGTCTCGCTATCAATTTGATTTCTTTTAATATTTTTTCTCCGAAATGAGAAAAATAACCTAATCAAAATAGCTTGGCTAAAAGAAAATCACATGTTCTCATTTCATACTTATAAATAATGTAAGTATAACAAAATAATATTTACATTGTAAAACTCTTATAATAATATTGTAAACATAATTGTTTTATTTTAAAGAAATAAATAATATTAATTAATGAATACAGACTCTCATAATTAAGTTAAATAAAAATATCAAACATAATATTATACGAAATTTGATTTCGTATAAACTGCATAAACAAAGAGATATACAAAAACAATAATAAAAAAAAAATTAAGAAGTGAGTCAATAAACCGTTACCTACCACAATATGCGAGAGATATACATATAAGTAAAATTATAATAATTATAATCGAGAATATTCCTTCGTTAAAATTATTGTTGAAAATAATACATATAAAATATATGTAATGAGAGATTTTGCATAACAATTTTATTGTATAGAAAATAAATTTATTTAATTTCTTAATTCATAAAATACTAATTTCTTAAATCATAATTTTATAAAATAATGGAAAAACTGATATGATTTTAAATTCCAAATAAGTAAGTAAACATTAAAATTTTCTTAAATAATATTTTATTCTTAATTAATAACTGAAATATACCACAATATCTATTACAAAATAGAAAACGCAAATTAAAACAATAAATAGTAATTACCATATAAATTAAATCAAGTTACTAAATAACAAACACGTATAACACTAAAATTTGAGTACTAATGCGTGTATACTATGATGTTTAACATATGTACATAATTATATTACACAAAATATATAGATACTACAAAAATTTAGAATTAATATTTTGTAAAACAAAAAAAAACATTGTAATTAACACCGGTTATTAAAAAACTGTTATACTAATTTTTTTAAAATATTTACAAGTAGCTATTTTACATTTCCTGTACTCTCAATTTAAATATGCAATTGAATTAACATTATTATATTGTATGCAAGTGCATTACGAAATAAATTTATACATAGAGAAATAAATCGGAAATAAACTCTATAATTATTATTATTGAATAATAATTAATCATATATATATATAATGAATGAACTACTTGAATTTTGAAAAAAAAAATATTAATTTAAATTATTTCATACTTTAACGATAATATTGAGAGTCAATTTATTCGGGTAATTAATAATTATTTTCTATATATACTTATTATATTTTATTTTTTAATTAAATATACTTGAATTTCTTTTTTTGTTATATTCAATTTAATATTTAATTTAGTAAAAATATAATGGTAATTTTTTCAATTAGTTTTTCTTATTTTTATACAATATAACTAATTTATTTAAAATTTTAAATTTTAATTTTATATTCGAGTATAAAAAATCTAATAACATTTAATTGAATATTAATTGAGAACCTTCTTAATATTATTACTTTTAAAAAATTTTTAATTTTTTGTTATACAAATATAAAATATCAAGTGAATTTAATTTCAATTTAATATATTTAATAATAATTGTAATTAAATTTGTATAAAATAAAATTATATATTAAAAACTATAATATTTTACTCTCATTATAACTATAATATTATATAACAGATAATTAATTGAATATTATAATATAATATTATATAATATTTCCAGAAAACTAAAAAATACCCCTTATGTAAAGCAAGAGACCCTTATGTTACAATTCTCATACTTTATATTGAAGTGTTGATTAAATACATACAATATTTCAAATTTTTTTTTTAATATTTAAAAATATAGGCTACTATAACTAATTTGTTAAATAAATTTGATATGACATGATAGTATTATTAATATTATAATAATAAATTATGACATGATATTATATACTCATACTCATTATTATAATATTATTTCAAAATTATTTATACATAGTAAGTGTATAACACGATATATTATAGCATAATATTATGAAAATTATGTATATTTTGAAATATTCGAAAAAAAAATAGAACAGTTTATTTAAAATGCTAAGCAAATACATGTAATTTTATATACTTATTTATTAAGTGTGATGAATATACAACCATATAATAATATATCATAGCCTATACACACTACTATATTAATATAACAGTATAATAATTAAAATTGATAAATTAGTATATAAATGAATGAGTATTATAGTTAATAGAGTTAATAATAACTACTGTTATAATAATAAAAAAGAGAAGAGAACAACAAGCTAATATGAGAAAAGAACAAAAAAATAATGTTATAATTTTTTTTTTTTAAATTTAAAACTCTTATACATTTAACACAAATAATATTATATACATATAATAAATTTATGAAAAAAACAAGCAAAAATTCAATTTTAATATTGAAGTGTAAATTAAATATAAAGTGAAAGTGTTGAAGTATTTTACAATATAAAATTGTATATGCATTTCAGGTGACATAAAATTAATCAATGAATATAATAATAATGAAAGAGTTGAAGAGAAAAATTTAATTAAACGCAGCCAAACAAAAACAACAAGTTTTATAATAAAATAAAAGGATTACAATTAAATGTGGTTTAACATTAATCAAAATATTTTAAAATATATCAAAATTATACCATACATAATAAGGTATAACTATAGATATACTTAAATATTAATAATGAAAATGCACACATAATAATTATCTATATACTCGTATGTATATTTTACTTGATTAAGAGAGTTAATTATTATTGAAATAACATATTTTAATTAGTATTATAGCGATTAAATGAGGAAAAAAAATCGAATTTTCAATTTAACAAGTACGAGAAAAACAGGCAACAATTTTATAATTTACTAAAAAGTAGTCAAATAAAAAAAATTATAACAGAGAAAAAAAATATCATAATTAATTGTCAATTACAATATTTTAATTATTAAAAATTATTATACAAATTTTTATTTCTTTCTTCTTCATGGTTTTAAGTTTAAAAAAAAAATTTCCAATTTAAGATTAAAATACTGTCGGGCCTTTTTTTTTTATTAAAAAAAAATTAGTGTTATTATTCTGTGTGTGCAGTAGATTAAATAGTCTGCCAATAATAATTATTATTTTATGTGTGCTTTATTGGTTTTAATTAATTTGTGAAAAAAGGGAAACTAAAATACATAAAATAAATAAAAAAAAATAATTTTATAAAAAAAGAAACGTTTTCATTCGAGAAAAATAGAAAACATATAAAAGGTAAGTGACTTAATTAATTTACTGTTATTGTAATTATTAACATAATTATTAAATTCTTAAATTATTTTTGTATTTACTGATGAAAAATTTCAAACTTAATATTTGATAATAGACTTGTTATAATTCAAAATCTGCAACATTATTATAGAATTATGAAGAACTAAGAATTTGAGAAACAATTCTGTATACTTGATTAATAAACATTATAGTAAACTTAAATGACGTAATTTCCGCCATTATAATATAATAATCTTACAAAAATTACGATTATATAAACTGAAGACGTAAGCTTTTTCTGTCCTATATCTGTATGAAGATTTTCAACTCTTGTAAAGCTTTTGTTTTCTCAAATATAGGTGAAAATCATCGAATTTTCTTTTCCTAATTAAAAAGACAATTCTTATTGTCAAAATTTGTTCTATACAACATCGTGCATTATTCTATAAAAAATCGTCTACAAGAGGTTTTTACTGTTTCCACCATATTTTTTCCATTTTAATAATGGTAAACACATCCTCCAAATATCATTGGCAATCAACGGTATGTAAACGATTAAGCAGTTTATAAATCAAATTTTGCATATCTACGTATCGCACATTTCCGAAACCAATGACATGAGTCAAAATACAGTGCCGCAAACTTGCTTTTATTACTATTATACTTTAATATATAAAGCTTTTCTGGAACATGTAGAATAGTTCTAAACCAACATATTTTTTTATATCCAATAAGTGATAAATTTAAAGTGAACCCATCCAGATTTGAAATTTATCTTTAATTTTTTTATTTCCAAATCATTTTTTTCATTTCTACGTTATTTCATTTGTATATGGTTAAATTATAATATGAAATTGAATTTTCGATTTTAAGACTTGTCATGCAAGTATAGAGTGCCAGGACATAGCCGGGGAAGGGGGTATATTACGAGGTGGTATATGAGTAACAAAATTTGTATCACTCCAATGTTAAGTGGAAATATTTCTATACTGCCAAATTTAAATAATTTCATAAAATTTCTCGATAAGATTATTTAATGCGGAACTGCTATATACTTGTATCGTATGTTAAATACCATGAATTCTTTTATACTTAATGTTTTATTATACAACAAATTGGAATTTTCTTTCTTGTAGTTTTTAGACCGAATTGTCGTTTACTTGAAAAACTCTCATTAATTTTATGATAGAAATAATTTTTTTCGAAATAATTTTTTATGTAATTTCATTATCAAAAACTCTAATAAAATTAACAATACCAAAGTTCAAACAACTATAATGTAAAATGTGCTGTTGTATGAATGTGCATCTATTTATAATACCGTTTATACACGAATCTCTAAAAAAAATAGAAAATGTATTGGTTAAAGGTGACATAATAATGTTAAAATTTTATACACTCAAAAAAAATTAATTTTATTTCATTTTTAACTGCGCTTATATTGTATTTTCCATTAATTTTCATTATGTGGAAGAGAAATTGAATTGAAACTATTAAGGTTAAAGAAAAATTTTTTTTTATTATTATTGTACTGGGTTTTCGGTTATAATCTGACTATAACAAAAATAAGTTACATAGTATTTTCCCCATTTTCATTCTATAATATAATAAATGACATTTTTTTCATTTCTATTGAACGATTTTCAAAATATCGGAATCTGGAGTTGACATAAATTATGACAATTCTTTTCTGCCCTCAATTCTTATAATATTGTTCAATAGAACAACCATATCTATATTATATTGTAGTATTAAGTAGGTATACTAAATACGATAAGCTAGAAAGAAAAAAAAAATTTATTTTCAATAAAACAGGAATGAAAAAAAAAGGTGTTAACGGTAAAATTTATTGAGAAACTTTTAACTTAACACATAATTTATGACGTTTTATAACCACTGTTTGTCCTTCTCTTTTTTATTAAATTTAATTATTGAATTGGAAATTATAGATTACAAATTTAACTGAACGTATAAAAGTTAATTATTTATTGTAAATGCGAGAATCAAATGCTATAAGAAGGTGGAATGTTTGTTGAGGGTAAAATGGGTAGAGGGTAACAAAAAGTTAAAAATATTAAATAAAAAGTTTTTTGTGGTCATCAGATTTTTCATAATGTTAATATTAATTTTGAACCTCTGTAAGAAGATTAATAAATAAAAAGTCAATTGTAAAAAATTGCAGTATATCGTAATTATTGTCTTTGAATAACTACTTGTTTTATTAGACAAACGATTTCTTAACACAATTGAAAGCCTCACATTAAAACTAGTGGAAGCTTAAAAATTTCATTCTGGAAATTTCTCATTATTACATCGTAGAATTAAAACGCGACAACGATATGAGATGGGAATTAATACCGAACGACCGGCTTTCAATGAGTAATATTTGAAATTCTGAAAATAAAAAAACAAAATAATTCTGAAATCGGTATTGTTTGAGTTTGTGGTAGTTCTTTCTATAAAATTTGAATATGCTTTCCTATAGAAACTTAAAATTTATGAATAAATTGCGATGATGGGGCGAATTGTATTGTAAATTAAGTTAAATAATAATGAAATTAGGTGTTATCGTAAATTAAAAGTTTAAGATAATATGCTAGTACGAGAAAATAGTATCGATTTTTTGTAACCAATTATAATTTCTTTAATCGATAAATGATTTTTATGAACAATAATATTAAATTTTACTTTTTCATCTAAAAATAATATTATATTCCATTCCATTTGCTCTATCGGAATGTTGTCGGTACTTTTATACTTTTAACTTATTCTCACAATTCTTTAATAGTAAATTATCGCTGTTATACTAAATCGAAATAGTTCCACTTATACCATTTCATTGGAAATCATCGAATGTATTGAAGATTGAATTGCATTACGATATTGTTTTAAGAATTAAGGCGCAGCTCACTTGATATTATAAGAAACATTGCAATAAGTGCAAATTAATTATTTCAATAAAAAATTTTAACACGTAAATTTTGAACAAAAAAAAAACTCTAAAATTGTCATTTTTCAATTAATTCATTCAATCTTTCAATTCAAACATTAACGATTTTGTTTCGCAATCATTTAGATTTTTTCAAAATCTCCACTTTCTTTTCATCTTTTAATTAATTCTAGCTATTCTTAGAAGAATGAGAAATTTTTCGAGATGTCTTTGAAGAAAATTATTTTTCCTTTGGAAAATTCAAATATGTATAGCTAACATAATTGAAAAAAAAACACACACACTCTAAGTCCTTAATGACGTTTTCATTGTTTAAAATAAAAAATTTTATGAACATTTATTTGTGTGTGTGTGTGTGTCTAACAGAAGAAATTTAATAATTTTTAAATTTTTAAATAGAAAAATTAAAATTAAAAATAATGAAGTATAATTTCTTCTTAATGCAACTATTATGAAGATTGGCATTTCTGTCATAAATTTTTTTAAAAGCACATTTCCTAAATTTATTATCTGTGTTTTGAAAAATTTACGAGGTGATATTGTTGTAATGGTTTCGTGTATTCAAGCATAAGAACGTTATCACTAAAGATTTTCTTTGATATTGCTTCCAAGCAAAGAAAGATAGATCTCTTAAGATAGAGGGTTTGGTTATGATGGACATCGAATTGTCATCGGCCACATAATACCAACCGGGTTTCACTCGACTGTCATTGTAAAACATCGTTTATGTATGAATATGAGTTTCCTCAAATTTGCAGTGTTACCAATAAAATACAATAAAAATGACTCTAAATTGTGATCTGAAAAATTCTCACTTGAAATTTCTCACAGTTCTTATGTCTATGATATGTAGAAAGTAATGTCAGTGGCCTCAAACACAAACCGCCTAACTCGAGTTAAGACAAAAATGAGATATGTTTACCAGCGAATTCTCCGTTTTGAGTTTCATATGCTCACGAAATTTGGTGGTTCTACGACTGTTGTGGCCGGAGTTATTGTCGAATTCACACATGACCTAACTCGAAATGGTAACTATGTGCACTTGCACTAATCGCCTAAATCGAGTTAAGAGCAGAAAACATCTTTTTTATGTTTTTGACAAACCACTTATCTCGAGATAGGCTATTGTTGCAAATCGAAATTAGTGACATTTTTTTTTATTTGTATGAATTTTTACAACCGCTTATCTCGAGTTAAGCTTTTGTTGCAAAATTAATTTTGAGTGTTTTTAAATATTAACTCGAGATAAGCGATTTGTGTAAAATAATAATTGTTGGTTGTTTAAACTCATCTCGAGTTAGGCGATTATTGCAAATGCAATTATATTCCAAAAGGCTTCTTATGTTGAGTTAGGTTTTTATAACGCGTGCAAATAAGAATCAAAAACCAAAGTTAAGCGTTTAGTGTTCGAAATAATACATGATCAGTATAGAATATTTTTTAGTTTTTTATAATAAAAAATATTTTATAACGCTTAACATATTATTTTATGTGATATATAGTGTAGGTACTTTATGTCCATGATTTAAAACTTGTTCACTATAGTTAAAATTAAATCTTACATTCAGCGACAAGAAAATAATTGTATTTTTTAACACAAAATATAAAACATCTGCAGAAGTTACCTGCATTATTAGTGCTCTAATTACCCAAATATCCCATGTTTAAGATTTGAATTTTTTTTTTTAACAAATAATATTGTAGGCTATTTCGTGATTTACCTGCGACAAATGTTTTTTTCAATTGACGGAGTTCTCATGTTAAAATGACACGTGGCTAGCTACCTGATGGTAGATTGTTTTGCCTTTGTGGTCTAAATGTATTATCAAAGTGTTGTTTTATTACGCCCTTGTAAAACACATGTTATTAGGAAGATTAAATTTTTGTGTTTAACAAGAGTTTTTATTCTAATTATTGTACTAAAAAGCAATATTTTTATTATACACTAGTAAAACACATTTTGTTAGAAAATTCAAATATAATTTGCAAGGGTTTTCAATAAATAAAATTGGTACATCTGGGAATAACAATATTTTGTTATACTTTTTGTTACTTATTTCCGTGAGATCAAATTTCTTCGATTTTCAAATATTTATTATATTTTTGTTATTTCGAAGGAAGTATTTTTTACAAAGACAGTTATTTATTATTGTTTTTAAATGTGCTGATGTTGGAAATTGTTAAATAATGCAAAAATTATCCAATATAAACTTTATTCACGCTTAACAAATGTGCGTTAAAAATCTTGGAACTTGCTAGGAGAGCTGAGATGATTGTGGCGGATGTTAGAGGTATTGCAATATATTTGAAACTAACATAACGGATTCAAAGTGTTTTAAAGCGTAGAAATTAGCGAAACTGGTCCTATAGTAAATAAACAAGTATTTACACAAGAGATTTTACTTTGAAAACCGAAGTTAATACAGTTTTGAAAACCGCAATTGACTCTGGTCGTGGTGACTGTATTAATGATCCTGATTTTAAAATTGACAACATTCAAAAGCAAGTTTTCGAGTCCTATTGGGCATGTGAACATATCTGTAGAGATAAAAAAATATGAAAGGCTTTCTACTTTTATTCTTTTAAGAAAAATCCTTTTACAATTTGCCAAACGGTTAGAAAAATTCGCTTAATACTTCGCGACCGGGCTTCCTGAATGCCCTCAAGTACATGAACGCTCAAAACTTACTCGTGGTCAATTTGTTTCGAGTCTTAATTGAAAAGTAAATGCTGACAGCTAAAATAAAAATGTCGAGCAAACTTACAATATTCTTTGTTTATTTGAAAATCAAATACTTATATGCTCTATGATAGCAGAGCAAATTCCGAACCAATTTACTTTGCCACAACTTTTTACGGAGATCTATATACTTGTTATGGCAGAACTTAGAGAAAAACTGACGAACAAAGCGTTTTCTATAAGTAATTAATAATACGTCTCCAAGATTTACTTTTCACAAGTATCGAATTATTATTTTCTATACGAGTTCGAGTTCACTATCGAATTTGACTTTTCATTACAGTAGTTGTAATGACTCACACTGAATTTCATTTTGTTTTTGATTTAAAAATTTTAATTAATTCGCATTTAGTATCATTATGAACAAGAAAGAAAGTCATATGGACTATAGTACATAAATAAAATAACAAACACAAAACTCATAAACTCATTTTAGAGATTACTTTATGTGCTCATTTTTACAACAATGTAACAACTTTGTCAGATCCGTTGCACAATGAAGCCTTTTTGTAATTGAATTACTTTTTGAAATTCTCTTAAGTGGAAAGAGTCGCACCACAGATTTCAAAAAATTGACTTCCAAAAATATTTTACAAGAACAGTTTATACAAAGATTTTTTATATTTTAAGACGAGATGTTAATTAGTTAGATTTTCAAGACATGCTCCAAATTGAAGAAGAAGAGAAAATTAGTCCCAAAAAAGCAAAAAAAATAGAGTACTTGATGCAATTTTTTAATATGTTGGTTTACAAATTTTACAAAACGATTAAGACTGGAGATTTAGCAGATACTCATCCATATTTAGTTGAAGAATCCAAGAGAGAATAAGAGATACTGTCACCTTTCTTAAATTTAATAAAAAAATTATTTTTAAACTTTTAGAAATAATTTTTACTTGAAGTTTATTCATTTTTTACCTCAATTTATGTTTTTTATGACAATGATTTGAAAAAAGAGTGAAAAATCATATAACGTAAAAATAATACATATATTTCTTCCCTTTTCAATACAACTTAAGTCACCTAAAACCATATTTTCAGTTTTGCAACAACAGCTTAAGTCGACTTAAGTTTGACGAAAATGCAAAAGTAATTTTTCACAAATCGCCTAACTCGAGATATGCTTTGCAAAGTGCTTTTTATAAATTTTGTATAACCGCTTATCTCTCTTTTTTCACAATTATGAGAATACTATTAGTTGTTTTACTTCAGATTATAAGTTAATCGCTTCCTTTTTTAATTATCTTTCGATCAAAAAAAAATTGGCTCAAAAAACTTCATAACTTTTTTCAAAATTAAATTTAAAGTTTAAAATGCATTTATCTCGAAATCACTAAAACAGACTTAAGTCGTTTGTGCTTGAAGCCACTGATGTTAAATTTAAATAATTTTCGCTCCATTTTGAATTCGATTAGGCTTTAATTGGCTACATGATTCCATATTTTAATCATGGCACCATTTACCACCTTAAATATTTTACCGCCATTTTGTGATATTTCTAATATTTTTTTTTGCGAAATTTATGGACTGACAAAACTACTCTTGGTCACAAATTTTTGCATAATTTTTCTAATAAGAAATTTAATAAAATCAAAAAATTAAAAAAAGAAAAATGGTTAAAAAAAAACAAAGTTTAAGAGTAAGATGAGTGGTACTTTTTCCGTTATTCTTTATAATTTTACATTTTTTGTTTTTTTGCATAAAACAAATTTTCACTTAATGCGATTCTGAAGGATATTTGAAGGATAGTTGTACAGAGTTCTTTTGCCATTTTATTTTTTTTTTTCTTTTTTCGTTTTTTAATTATAAATAGTTTTCTTTTTTAACTCAATGGAATTAAATATTAATTAAAAATTTTTTGGAAAAGACACGAAACAAGACGAATGAACAAGAATGAGAAAGGAAGAGAAAAAGAGGAAGAGAGGGAGAGAGAGAGAGAGAGAGAGAGAGAGAGAGAGAGAGAGAATAAGGAAAATTATTATTTAAAAATCGGTTAATTGTTTTTTTTTATTTTTTTTTGTGTCAGACATTAAAAAATTATTTTATAAAATCATTGAGTGGAAGGCAAAGAAATAATGATAATTTAATTTTAATAAAAAAAAGCATTAAATTTAATTTTTTTTTTTTAAAATAAAAAAAATCAAATTTTGCACTTGAACACAACAATATTTTTTTAATATTATGAATTTTTGACTTAGTTATGGAACAAAAAATTGTGAATAATGCAGAAATTAAAAATTTTTTTTCTTTTAACCAATAATTCTGGTATTTTTTCCAGGAAATTGAGAGCTAAGTTTTCAAAAATTAAAATTAATTTAAGTGTTTTCTAATTCTTAAGAAGACAATTTGAGTGTAATGCTCTTTACGAGCTCAAGTTGAATTTCTATTTTGTTCAAATTTTTTCAAATTCATATTTTCAGTTCATTTGAAAATTTATGAAATTTTGTAAATATTTCTGCAATTTATTGCTTTATTTTATTAATTATAGTTTAAGTATTCTATAATTTATTTTATAATAGAGATCAGAAATCGAATATGAGTCGAATTTTAAATGAAAAGAGTTTAAACATTAAAATACTCCAATTGATTTCTCAATTCGAATTATCATAACTGGTTCTCTATTTATGTTATTAATAAGAGAGACTTTCCCCCTCTTAAAATTTATTTGTTGTGCACTTACATAAACAATACTCTTGTTAGTTTTATTTAATGAGAATATTGTTCCACTTTTACAGTAGTATATTGTAGTAGCTATTTCTTTAAAATGACACTAATTGAGACTTAAAATGTTATTCAACAAAAATTATACTTACAATAACTTCCATAATATTATTATGAGTGTAACAGTTGGGCTGAAAAGTCCACATCATTTCTATGAGATGGCGCCATTAGAATAAAATGCATACCCTTCTTAGGTAAAACCAACCTTCAAAAGATGCCTGCCGAAATTTGACATTTGTCTGATCATTAGTTTGTAAGTTATCGTATCGAGAGTGACGCTAATTTTGTTATTTTTGAAAACCATGGAAAGTCAAGAGTTTCGTGTGTTAATGAAATATTATTTTTTGATGAAAAAAAGTGCCATTGAATGCAAGAAATGAATTGATGAGTGTTATCCGGACTCTGCTCCGGGCGAAACAACCATTCGCAAGTGGTTTGTTAAATTTCGTACCGGTTATATGTCAACTGAAGACGACGCACGCAGTGGACGCCCAAAAGAGGCAGTTATGGACGAAAACGTGAAAAAAATCCACAAAATAATTTTGGGAGACCGCAAAATACGGTTGAACGACATAGCCGAGGCCTTAAAGATATCGCGTGAAGAAATGAAGAAGAACGCGTGAAGAAATGAAGAAGAAAAAAATCTTGTTTCGGAATACCGGAAGGGTATCGAAAAACTTGAAGACCGTTATAATCGCTTTATCGCTCTTGAAGGCAACTATGTTGAATAATAAAAGCGAAATTTGTCAAAAAAATATTTTTTCATTGAAACGATACGGACTTTTCAGCCCACCTGTTATAATGATGCTTAACACTTATAATAATAA
The DNA here is from genome assembly GCF_029603195.1 of Condylostylus longicornis. NCBI lineage: Eukaryota > Metazoa > Arthropoda > Insecta > Diptera > Dolichopodidae > Condylostylus > Condylostylus longicornis. The sequence continues at coordinate 9,534,114 of NW_026577982.1, forward strand.
CCAACTACCTAACTACTATTTTGCAATTTTCTCTCATATTTTCAAATTTTACTTAAAATTTTTTTATACAATTTCCATTAGAAGACTGCAAATTCAAGAAGAAGGTATATAAATATTCACTTGTCAACATTATAAAAAACTTTTTGCAATATCAGCTAAGAATTTCAAATTGTAAAAAAAAAAGAAGTTCGAATAAACAATTTGCTGACATTACAAGTAATTAAAATGCAAAAAAAAGCAAAAAAAAAATTATTTAATATCCTTGTGAAAAAAGAAAATTCGATGTCATCTACCTCTTCTACACATTTTTTTTTTCCGTTTTTCATTCATAATGGAAAATGAAACTATTACATTTATCCTTAGAGCAAGAAAAGAGCATACATACAATATAGATCCACTTAAAAGTAACAAAAAAAAACAAAGAGTATTGAAATTATATAAAATTTGCCTTGCTTTTTCCCTGCATGCTTAACGCTTTTGGTACTGTTTTTCTTGTTATTTTTATTATTTTTGTGTCTCTTAATTTTTTCAACCTTAGGAAATTTTTTCTAAAGTATTAAAATTGAATTTTTTAAATGTATGAACATCAGTAAAGAAAACACAGAAGAATGTTAAAGAAGAACCTTAAAAGGACAATAAAAATGTGATAAATTTCGGAAAAGGGGGAAGTGTTACTCATAGGAAAATGATTTTCATTTTGAAATTTCTGCCTAAAATTTTATAATTTTCTTTTTATCTTTTGGAATTCAAATAACAAATTTTTATAGATATTTGAAATTTAAATTTAAAATTAATTTTGTATGTGAAAGGTAACCAAATGTTTTTGATATTTTCAAGGGTTTTCAGAACTCTTGTTAAAACACTCCTTAGAGCGCGTCTATTTGAAATTTACTTTTGATTAACTGTATTGTACTTCGAAAATTTTAATACTTAGCAGGTGGAGCGAAATTTTTAGAGAAATTATTTGGTATTATAAAAATTTGAATTAAATTTTCCTAGCTGGCATTTTTGAAATGTCCATGGAAAAATCTATAAACATTTCAACTCTAACTAAAACCTAAATACAAAAACCAAGAAATTTTGATTTTCGAATGTAATTTTTATAAATTGTAAGTCTGTTTGAGAATTTAAAAGTCTACAAATCTTGAATCTGCTACAATATTTTTCAAAAATATTAAAATGTGCTAAACAAAATATTTCGATTTGTTTTTCTTATTCCGTTGAGCTCCTATGTACTCTCCTAGTACGGCAGTTTGAGAACCAAATAATATGTAAAACCTCTCTAAATGCAAAAATTTAATTGTTTAATGTAAAAAAAATTTAAAATTGAATAGCAAAGGCTCCGTTTTTGTTGGAAAACATTTTAACTAACAAAACCCTAGGGTTTCAGTAACAAAATATTTTCAAAACAAAAATTTGTTTAGTATTTGGCAATCTTATTAAAAAAATTCATCTTATATGAATGTTTTTTTTTCGAATAGCCTTTAGGTAAATTGTAGACAACATTTTGACATACAAATAGGATTTGTTTTTTTTTGCCAGAATTTTTAACTTTTAGAACAAAAATATAAAATTATAGATAAAAAGTTTTTCCGGCTGTTGTTTTATAACTTTATTTTCAAAAAATTTAATTTTATACTTTATTTTTGTTATTTTTTATAAAAAAACAAAAATGGAAAATTTTCAAGCCAAACAAAAATAAAAAAAGTTTGAAAAATTTCATAAAATTTTCAAAATGTCAAAAAATGAAATTTTATTGTGAAAATTTTTTTTTTAATAATTTTTATTATGTATACGTATGTATGTATGTGTAAATTTTGTATTCACATAAATGAATGTGACCGTAGAAGACATGATTTCTAGAGTTGCAATTTCATACCACAGAAATACTTTCCCAATTCTAATAGAACATTTTATAAGGCACGTTTCATAATTTTTACCTTTAAATTAAAGTTATTGACCTTGCTAATTGTGTATATGTTCATATTATGTACAAGTATATGTACAGTATTATTTGTTTTCTCTTGTTACAAGGTACGTTGTCACAAGCTAAAACTACCAATTTATGGTCTCGGAATTTATGCACTGTGACTATGAAACTAGATGATATACCTCATTGTAATCCGGCCTTGATTTTGATATTGAAATTGATAATTGTGCAGTATACTCGTATAAGCATTTTTGAAAATGAGAGCAGATAAAAACCGAAATATAATTCGAAGAGGAAAAGGCTGTTATTCCTGAGTAGTTAATTTTCTCTCTTTGTTTCGTAGTTTCTCAAAATTTAATTTTGCTCAACACGGCTCATTAGAATCAGTTGAATATACCTAGTCAGTTTACTGAGCGAAATAACTTCAGATTGTTGCAACAGGATGGTTTTCTTAATAAAAATTGTCTCATATTTGTGAGAAGTTTCCATAATCATACAAAGGTGAATTTCCTATATATATATTCTAACACTTTAACAAAATTATTTTATGAGAATTATTTAAAAAATCCATTTTACATAGAACTAGCTATTATTTTTAGTTTTTTTTATTATAAAACATATTTTTTATTACAATATTATTAAAATCGAACTAGTTTATATAAAAACAAACATAAATTATAATTTTCGTTGTTCGCAACAATAAAAGAGTACTGAAAATAGAATATCACTAAGCAATTAAACTAACAAAACTTGAACTAAATTGTGATGTTAAAATATTTTATGTGACAAATATTTATTATTTAATTTTGAGTTCAGTTAACTATAGGATAATTTTGATTTTCAAAAATGCCTATGTCTTTAGCAAATCTTACAGAATTTAAAATGCCACACAAATTTTTACTCAAGAATAAAAACCTCTATATGCATTCATATAAACAAGAATTTTTCTTTGGTTTTCCCCGCCTTTAGGCCCTTTTCACAACGACCCATAGGATCTTTTGTGATTCCTATCACCATATACATTAGTACTATACATAGGCTCCAGACAAATTGCAGTATAGCAGCCACACCTATTCGCGAGATTTCCATCTGGGTTCGGGAAGCCTTTCTGAAATATTTGAGTCGTAGGCGAGCATTTATACAATAAGTGCTCTACCGTTTTCTTCACCCCCAGGTACAGATGGCAAAACTAGCCTTCCACCTTTTCCATACTCTTTAGATGAACCTTTTAAGAGGAAATGACCATTGAGTACACCCATTAGTAGCATCAAATCTGGAAACCCAATTGTTGTCAGTTCCCGTCCTCTTTGTCCTGAAAGAGAAATAAATTTTTTGGAGTGAGACGTAATTTTCTCTGGGTCACAAGAGAGACATAAATTTTTTCGAGTAGTTCTTTATTACAAGTACCTTTTAGTAAGTTTCTTATAGAAAAAAAAAGAACTTTAAATCATAAACAAAAAACAATTATTAACACGCTCTACAACTACAAAAGTTTCGCCATTTACAGTTACTATAGTTAAAAACAAAAATATCAGTGAGAAATCATGAAAAATAGCGACTGCAACCAATATAAAAGTAACTAAAATATTTTCCATAAGTAACCAAGAAATATATTTAGATTAGATTTTTATCGGATATTTATAGAACAACAAAACAAAACAGCACTTGCGTTCAAATTCAACCCTGATAAATATTAAAAAATATTTATTCGAAAAGTAATAAGGATTATAGCGAATCAAAATACATTCACAAGTAAGTCCTTTCTATGCATTTTTATATAGAAAAAGAAGAAGCAATAGAAAAAAGTATATTTCGGAAAGTCGAAGAAAACCTTACAGTTAGGTGTCTCTATACAGCTATAAAAATATAAAAATCTAGACGTGATGGTGAGAGTGAAATAGACATAGTCTATATTTTTTTTTTATTTTTTGTTTTCTACCCCATTGCTTGTGATATATTATGATGATTTGTCAATAACACTTCAAAAAAAATATTATTATTATTAATCGAAATGTAGATTGTTTGTAGGCTTTTTTTTCTTAGAATTTAAAATATTAACGATACAGGGGCTGATCATAAGAGTGGCCCTGAATCTACTATTAATTTAGCAGCTTATTTTTAAAATTTAACTGTAATACGTGTTGTTTTTTAAAGAAAATTCATTAAGGGCTGTTTAAATAAGTTTTGAACATATTTATTGCTTCGAAACATTTGATTCGTGAACATTTCTCGTGCAAGGATATTCATACGTTAGCACACGAATGGCGTCCCAAATCGAAATGGAACTACATTTTCGGCATATTTAATTTCGGCATTTGAACTTTGGATACTAGCTTCTATCCAGTTTATATAAACCTTCCCATGGTATACTGAGCTCTTTTTCAAATTTTATAATATGATTGCATGATCAAGAACCTTCGATGGCAATAGGCTCTGCACAATACTCGTTCAGGATTTCAAAATGACGCTGTATACTACAATAAAAGTGTAAAAACCAAACCATTGAACGCATAACAAAGTTAAATACAAAATATTAACAAAAAAATTTCCTTTCTTAATCAATCAAATTGATGATATTTGGGTTAAAGCTATTAAAGTGTGTCGCTTATTAACACTATATGCGGTTACTATTCCATAACTAGAACATAAAAATTTCTATAGGTATTTGAATACATACATACATATTCAATAAAACTGTACAAATAATGTTTAATAATACAAAAATTATAACGTAGGAAAAAATCGAATGAAATAAAATTTAGAAATATAGATGGAATAGAAGTTTTCCATATTTTACTTAGACAATATCAACATAAAAACAAAAAAATATACGGAACTCAAAAGTTTTTCTTTATGATTATTGCTACCCATTAATACCTTTATAGTATGGTATAGGTATGAGGATAAGAAAATAATAATGAAGATTGTCATGTAGGTGTCAAAGAACAGGTGTTGTACAACATGCTATACAAACCATATTATACAATTGCAATATAACTGTGACAGTGTTAAATATGAGAAAATATTAATATTGATGGTTTATAAGAACGAACCGAACCAAAAAAAAAAAAATTGTTTATAATAAATTTCAAGTTTAACTCCAATGTTTGTATATGTGTGTCAGGAGTTTATAAATATCGTAAAAACTTGTATTATTGTTTTTCACCACCGATGGATGACAGACTTTTAATTATAGTTGGGAATTTTTTTGAAGAGTTTTGACATAATCTGACTATTTCTTATTGTTTTTTGTTGTTTTTTTTTTGGTTTCTTAAAATAAGGTTCATAATATTTTATAAGAATGACCTTGTTTTTTTTTTTTTTTTGATATAGTATCAATAAAAATTTATAGTTATGAGAAGTTTTTTGAAATTTCCCCCTTGTCTTTATTTAACTGATGTTTTTTAAGTAAAAATAATATTAAATTCCATGTTAAACAATAATTGTTTTCTAAAAAATCTTGAACTAATTTCCTTAAGGAATTTTTTTTGGTATAAAATAAATCAATCAAAAATATAATTAATAAGAAGTTATAAATTTTGCGCCTTGATTTATGCAAAAAAATTGTCAAATATGAAAAATTGAATAAAACTTTTAATGGCAATTCAAACGGGACCAAAATTTTTCATATTGAAAAACTAAGGAAGTTTTTTTAGCTTTCCCTGATTTTTTTGTATCAAGAAGATTTTAAAGTCAACAATATCTCCGAGCAATATAGTATACAATTGAAGGCTAACAGCTGATTAAGATTATACTAATTTTTTCTTGATCACAGGTGCTTCTCTGTTTGATTTTTTTTTAATTATATTTTTTTCATTACTCAAAGAAATAGAATCGACGATAGAAGAAAGTCGTTATCTAAGTTTTGGTAACTGGTAAACTTATACTCCTGAATTTTATCAATTATTAAATATTCCTATATAAGAATTTGTATATACAATATGAATATCTAGATTATTCTTAACCGGTCCTAATTTTATAAAAATATAGACTTAGGGGGCACTTTAGTACTCAGTAGACTGACGTGAAAAGTAGAGACAGTTACAGATTTTTATGAGGAGGATGGTGTGATCGGAACAGCGGTAGTGTGATGCTTTTGCTCATAGAAGATAAATACAGGGGAGCTTTGCTTATACAGTGGCGGAGTTGCATTCTTCCTGGTCTAACAAGTTGCTTTAGTTCATCAGGAGGATGCGTCTCGAGTATGTGTTGTTGGGCATGCCTCATGCTAAGATGGGAGGAGATCCTGATAAGTGTTCAAAAATAAACAATTCACCACATTATACTGGAATTTAGCTTAATTTGAGTTATCATATTTTCACTGCAGCAATCCGATCAATTCTATTAATCTTTGTTAAAGATTTTTCATTATATAACCTTGTATTTCACTGTTTTATTTATGATAAATTTGGGATTATTATAATCTTTTAAATTTAAAATATATTTTATACACAAAAATTTATTGTATACGCATTTACATACATACGAACACAATAATTATGTACATATTAAATCCAGATGAAATAAAATCATTGAAGAATTAAAAATTTTTAAAATTAATTTCAACTTTTATACAATATAGTTATACAATAAAACAACCAGGTAGGACTATAATAAATAAAAAAATATAATAAATTAAAAAAAAAAAACTTAATAAAAATAATATTAATTAAATGTTTTAATATTTATCAAACACATACATATACAAATATAATTAAATATACATACATACAAATTAAATGTTAAATTCAATATTTTCATGTTGTGACCTTAGAGCTCCCATTTTCTTTTTAATAAGGTCCAATCAACATTACAAAATTAAAATAATAATTAAAATTATTATGAAATTCAATATTATTTTCTTTTTTTTTTCATGTGATTAATTAAAAATATGTTTTTTATATTATTTTTTTCACTATGGTGTTTTTCTACCTCATTAATTTAATTTTATCCTTTAATTCAAAATATATTTTATATTTTAAATTAATAATAAAAAATTTTTAACCAGAATTTTTATTTTATTATACAAAATGAGAAAAAAAAATACGAGCAATAATTTGATAATAAATTAAAAAAAAACAAAAATTAATTTTTTTTTTAAAATATTGAATAGCTTACGTATTACATTTATAATAAACTTATAGTCTTATTATATATATATAGTGTATAGTCTTTCCTGGTAATTAAGGTGTATCAGTTAATAAGGTCAAAATGGGCAAAACATATATTAAATATATTGTCGAAATAGTACAATATTTGAATGTGGAAGAGGATATTTCGAGAAGTCCGCGACTAAGTGACCATAGTCGTTATAATTCGAATTTTGAATACAAGGCGCATTCCAGTTTAAATTAGCCTTCTTATGGTATACTGTGCACTACTTTGAATTTCCTAAGAAGTATGATTGCATGTTTAAGAGTTTTTTACCTATTTTGCCTTGGACAAATACTCGTTTAAAACTACAAAAAGTGTGGAAAGCAAATTTTGTGTTCACAAGAAAAAATTGGATGGTAAACACTCGAAGCACTGTCTCTGTCGCCAACAAATTCGACAACTTAACAAAATTGAACTGTATGATTTGTTGAAAGTTAATGTATCGGATGTAATAGAATTTTGAATAAGCTGGACCTTGGAAGTGGAAACACTTGCAGATTCTGTGAGGAGGGTGAATAAACGTCAATTTATCTTTTTGGGAGAGCTGTGTGATGTTCTTGATCATAAGGGAAGGGAAATTCCCGAGTGCTTTGCTCTCACGGCGGCTTAGTTTTGATTTTCCGGCCCTTATAAATTTTTTACGAGCTTTTCAGGGGAATGTGTCTCGAACGTTTGTTGCAAATCATGCCCAGCACTTAGGAGGGTGGGGGCATAATCGATCCTTCTATATGGTTCCGATCCACTGTTACCGCAGTTGTTCAAATCTACAAATCTATACAAGTGAGTATAGTGATACATGGCCTCATAAACTGAGTCAGATTTAAATGCATATACTTTTTTTTTTTCATTAAGAAACATAAAATAATATTAAACTAAATAAATGCATAATTAGCTTGTTCCAATGTTCCAGAAAGCTAAGTTCTACTGAACGTTTGGTAAATTTTTTTTTACAATCACTTTCCTCTTTATTACTTAATTTAGAAATGCATTACGCACTACATTTTTTATTCGCAACTCTAAATAATATACTCATATACATTTATGTAATAACATTTAGAAACAATAATATTATTATGTCGATTTGCTAATTTAACTTATGCTTTTGCATTAAGTTTTAGTGCCTCAAGAAATTTAAATATAATTATCCTAGCACTCAGTTTATTTGTCTATACATAATATTCACACGCTTTTCTATATCAAACTCTTTCGACAACTCCTCATTACATAAGTCTCAGAAGAACAAAAACGAAAAAAAAAATTCAAATAATTACATTTGTTTATTGGTTATCAAAATCATGCTAATTAAGTTTTCACAATAATTTTTTTTTAAAACAAAAAAAAAACCTTCTTTTATTCCAATTAAATTGTTAGTAATATTAAAAACGATAATTTTTAAAATGTGCAATGCAAAATGGCTATGTAATTTGTAATTTCCCCTCACAAGTAATAGTTATAAAATTTTTTTTTGTTTTTTTTTTTTATTTTAATTAAAAATATAATTAAAAATGTTTTTTTAATGATTTTTATTAAGAAATTAAAGTTTTTATTTTTATTTTATTAGGCCTTGGCTCATAATTTTATATAGAAAAATTAAATTTCCTTTCGAGTTTAAGTCTATACAATTTAATTTATGACAAAAGTGTAATAAAAGTTTTTCGAAATCTAATTTTGAGTGCAAATAGAAAATTATATTTTAGTACTTACAACTGCTAATTTTGTAAGAGACCAGAAAGAAAATTAAAGAAATTAATGATAATAGATAAACAGTTTAGCCTAGTTTACGATAAGGTATAGACGTTTTAATTTCGTAGCTCAGAAACTGAATCTGATTAGAGGCAGAGTTGTCAGAGTTCGTTCTGATTATCATAATACATATTTCAAATAAAAATTCTGAAATTTTTTTCAATCGAGCATGTAAACCGCGATCGTAGCATTCTCAGACTTTAAAAACGAACATAAATTTTTATCTCAGAATACTCAAACGGAAAAAAAATGAGCATGAGCACCGATTTATTTTCTAACAGATATGAATACTATTCTCTAATTTAAAAAACGACAATACGCAAAATGGAAAAGGGACACAAGTATTTGCTGATATACTTTAATCATCTTAATATTTATATGCAATCAAAGGTTTCTTAATATTCCTGATTAAATTCTATATTGAAATTGCAAATTGAACTATTTCTGCAATTGTTATACAACATACTCAACAAAAAACAAACCGAAACACTAATAACCAACATTAGACATTTTTTAAACTTAATTGAAAATAAAAATTATTATTGCATCTAAAACTATTAGATATTGCGTATGTAACGACCAAACGTCATAAAATAATCGCATCAATTTCCGTCCAAAAGCCGTCGCCATTACGTACGTTTGAAATAAACGTAAATCGGTACACGCATTATATTTATAGCAAAGCAATAAGATTAGGAGAAAAAACAAGTTAATAATAATGGTAACCATAATAATAACAGTTAAATTTACTATGAATATTAAATGACAAAAAAAAAAAACAACAAAATTGTGTAACAAGAATAACAAAAAAAAAAAATATCAATCAAATATGAAATTGCATGCAACAAAAAATCTAAATTACCGTTATGAGCTAAATTTCTTGCATTTTTCTCTTTTTTTTTCCTCTCATTTGAATTACTGTCAATTTCCTTTCTCAAAGATTTCAATTAAAAAGCAACAAAATTAAATAGAGGCTAACATTCAGTTACTTATATGTTATGAGCATGAGACAAAAATAATATTTTTGCTTATGTTGTGCAATACAAGTATACGTGCGACTGAAATTTTGGAATATTTGAATTGCTATTGTCGCGATTTAATTTACTTTGATGCAACAGTGATAGCAATTGGTGTGTATAATAATTAATTGCTTATGAACAAAAAGAAAATTTTTCTAAATTTAAATTTGATTTCTAACTTATCTACGAGTAGTATACAGTATTTTCTAAAAAAGATTAAAAATTTGCTTTTCACCTTCTACAATATTATTGTGACATTAAACTACTTCCAAGACATTGACGACTTTCAAATGAATACGAAAAATTTTTAGTGCACTAGAATATTCTCGTTAATTTTTTTTTATTATTTGCTCTTGCTTTTTAATTTTTGTTAAATTTTTCCATAATGCTGAAATTTTAGATTAGCATGTGCGCTATTACACTTACCTACATGATATACAGAAATGTTATGTAAATTGTACTAAATTATTCAAATAATTTCCGATAGTACTTTATTTTAATTAACTGTTGTTATGCAATATTGTCTCTTTCTTTTTGTCTCTTAGTTTTTTCTCTCTATATTATAAATTTTATACACAAAGTTTACAAACTATAAGTATACAATTGAAATTTGGTTTCAGTTGTGAAAATGCAAATTTTTCTGCAACAATGCAAGCTTGTTTTTTCTGTGTTTTGTTTCTGTTTGGGTTTTCTTTTTCTTTTGTGTCAGAAATTATCTTTGTGTACCTAAAATACTTGGAAATTAAGTAGAATTACGTTAAATTAACTTGTCTTGTATGTAGAAAGAAATTTTAATGCAATTAAGAAGAAGTTAAATAAGAATTCTAAGATAGACGTGTGTAAAATTTTATTCTTGTACTTTATTGTCAATGCAGCTTTAAATTGAGTGAAAACTTTGACTTTGAATTCATTTTTATATTGTATTCTAAATCTGACATACTTATATGTGAATGGAAAAATTCATAGTTCTAGCACAAATACCGAATGTTATGACCTTTAAAGAGTTTCGATCATTGAAACATTGAAACACAAACTAGAAAAATACAAACGAACCTGTCCATAGTTCACTTAATTGCCACTAAAGCATTGCAATAATAAAAATTACTAAAGCCAAGTGGAAATTAGACATTATGGTTTAAAGGTTTATAAAGGTAAAGGATTTTCGAGCAACATAATAACTTTTAATACATCTAAAGTTTAATTTACTCAAAACTTCATCTTTTTGCAAATTTCAGCAACAACTTATTCAAGAAACGCTAAATATTCAAGTAACCTACGTATTTTTTTCAATTTTGTTGTACTAGATTTCAGTAGTCGCTGTCAATTCACTCGTTTTCAATATTTTATCTACTTAATGTGTAAGTAGATCAATAAAATAATTTATATACTTAATACCTAATATTTTCATTATGAAATAAGTGTAAGACTTCATTCAATTCGAATTATGTTAGCACTTAATCATTTTTAATTTTTAATTTTAACATAAAAAAATTTATTTCGAATTACTTAATACAGCAAGCACAATTTTTCGCACTATGTTGAACAACGTATGAATTTATACTTTACTTATAATTAGGTACTGTATTAAGCATTAGAGTCTCATTAAAAATTATGATTTTTTAATAAGTTTCTAAAAATATGAGTCGATACCAAATTTGAAGTTAAAATTTTCAATATTTTTTTCAATTATTTTATTGAAATGAATTTTGGCATTTTGATTTACAGTGGAAGAAACCAGATTATTTACTATGACTAGTTTTTAACCCTTGCAATCCATATGAGAACTGATTAAATTGCTCAGAATACTAAAAAATTTTTGTATAACCGGAAATTGTTGTACGAACTTGACTAAATACACTCAATTTGGTTCCAAAAATCCTAATATTTCCAAAGGTTTTAGTTTTCGGTCAAAAAAAATTCTATTTTCATCTTTTGTCTGTAAGTAAGAAAGTCTCAGTCAAATATTTTACCCAGTGACATGGTTTTGGAGCTTTTCAGAATTTTATTGAATTTTTAAATTTGAGACTACTGTTTCAGGAACTTCTCCAATTACACACTCACTACATAATTCAATCTAATATCAATAAGAATCATATAACAGAATTACAGTGTACTCAATAACTTCTAAATGGTTAACATTTGCAATTTTTTTTCAATTTTTTATTTGAGTCATTTTTTTTTTTTTTTTGATTATTGATAATAAATTCTTAAATTTTATTACATTAATTTCAAATATTTTTAGTCATAATAATATAAGACAAGTAGTTGACATTTTGTGTCAGCCTTAAATTTAAAAAAAAAATGTCTTAATAAAAAATTTTTAAATAATTTTTTTTTTTCCATTAGAGTCCAAGCCAATATTTTTACATATTTCATAATCATATAATAAAAATTTATATTTTTGAATTTAAAGTGCAAAATGTAATATTATAAAGTTGAAACTCAAAGTTGGTCTGGTGAAAATAACAAAAAATCAAAGAAATTTCAATTAATGCACAATAATTGCCAAATTTGTTATACGAAATTTAAATTTTTGAATAAAAATTATTTACAAGATCATAAAATTGTTACCAATAATTCCAAATCGATTCCTGAGGTGAATTAAATAGCTACTATGGAAGAAAAATGCTAATTTGAAAATTAGCCCGAAAGTGGTCGAAACTGCCCGAAATTACTCCTTTCTTTTGTATTCGAAATTTCCCAAATTGATTATCATCACGATTTCAATAAGTAAGAAATAATACTATGGTAACTCAAAAATTAAGCCGAAAGTGACCGAAATTACTCTTACTCTTTTTAGTAAATAATTGCAATACACTACATTTTGGAATGAATTTGTTGGAGTTCAACGCAATTATTTTGGTATCTTTTCATATTTAATGGAAGCAAATGAATCTAGATTGGAACTCACAATAGATATAACATTCCTTTAACACGCTCATATCGGCTATAGCCCGAAACTGTAATACTAAATAATGTAAAAGTATTAACAGTTTACTAATATAACTTTTAAATAATCTTATATTTTAAGAATGCAATAAACATAGAAACAATTTTTAATCTTTTTAGATTAAAAGAAATCTATTTGAAATCTAGAGTGAACATTTTTTGATATTACAATTTTTATTTATCAAAATATTTTTAATACTTCTCTTTAATGTCAACTTAAGTTTCAATTTCACATTATAATTTTTAAAATTTTCATTAATTGCATCCATATTGTTTAATTTCTCCCCATTAAATCTATGGAGCCCGTATAAAATTAAAAGAATTTTAGACGCTATCACATTATAAAACTAATTCAAAAGAAAATTATAAAAGAATTCCTTGAGCTATTTAAAAATTTTAATGACATTTTTTTTTGATAACCGTGCATCTTTATTTCTCCAAGTTTTTAATCAAGTTAGTTTTTAAAATTTCTTATTTAAAATTTTCAATAAAAATTTGTATAATCTTCATAATATTAAAGTAGATATAAGTAGTTCTACTGAAAATATTTTCCAAAGCTATCATAAGTATTTTAAAATTTTCTTCTTTTAACAAAATGTGGGGGGTATAAAAGTGTGTACACTACACATAAAAGTAATATAATAATCTCAATAATGAATAATATTTTAATTATTATGTTACCAATTCATTTCTGAAAATATCCTTTATCTTAATTTTCTTAAAATTTTAAAGAAAATCGGAATAATTATAACTAATAATCTTAACAGTATACTTAAAATATAATAATATAGTAAATAGCTAGTAATTCAGTAGCTTCCGACACACAAAATTAAAATGACTGCATTCTGTATACCATTATTATAATATCAGGAACTGCTATATTGCTACTATTATTATTGTTATACTGCGTATAGTTCTTATAACACGCCTGATTATAATTTTCCTTTATACACACAAAATAACAATTAAAATGGTCCCTAGATAATTACTATGATAATTTTTCTTTAATACTTAGATACGAAGACCCCCTTACTTTTTTTACAAACTATAATATGCTACTGTGTGTGTGGTATCGTCATTATCATTACAATGTTATAATATAAATTTTTATAATTCTTATAAAGAATTAAGAATTTAAGGATTTATAATCCATTTATAAATTATTCCTTTCTCCAAAGATTTTTGTTAACTTATTATGTTAATAAATTATTTTGGAAATTTTTTGTTTGTTTAGTATTCATGTTAGTTTTTCTTCTGGTTTTTGATTTCATCCTCCAATATCTTCCCATATTCAAAAAATATTAAGATTTCTAAATTTAATAATTGATTTTTAGAATTTCATCAAGCTTATAAAATAGTAAAGAAAATCGAATTTTTATAATTCTTTAATATCATCAAAATTTCTGTCATAGAACCCTTTATATTAAATATTATAAAACTTGTACATAATCGGTCGTAATTTAAAAATAGGATCATAAAATATTCAGGAACAAAATTGAAAATTTTTAAAAAATAAATATTTTTCGAATACACCCCCCTTTGGAAATGTTCAAACAACAATAAGGTTTTAGAATCTAAATTATGATATCAGTAAATTAGGGATGGGAATTTTCGGAATTCTTAATTAAAATTAGGGAAAAAATTGTGATATTACTCGTATAAAAATAATATTCGAAGTCTTGGTCAGATTTTATGGAATTTCAAAATTGAAGCTATAAGATTAAGTTTTTCCATATAAATTTCCGAAATCTTCGGCTTTAAATAGTTTATTGTCAAATTTTTTATTTAAAGAGTATTTATGTCTACTTCATTTTGCCTCAAGAGATGCCATAATTTGATTAATTTTTTCCGAAAACTGAATGTTAACAGCATATTACTTAAAACAGCCTTTATATAACTTGTTCAATATCCCTCTCTAATTAACACCTATTGACCTATTAAATCCTGACCTATTGTACTAGAAGAAATAGGCTAAGAAGAAGCTGTAATAGGAAATTGCCAGGCATTGTTACTATTATTTTGTAATTCTCTTATGACTGGCACATATCCTTAAGATCTGTGTGCTGGTCATAGGTATTTTCCCCAAAATATAGTCAATTTTCATTTCAAACTACAATAATTTCAAAAATAACTTTACAACTCTGAAATTATTATTGTAATAAATCCTTTTACACGATTAAATTATTTTTAAGTATAAGTAATAGTAAGTTGTAAACCTCACAAGTGGTTATTAATTTTTTCTCCCCAGTATATGTATAACAGAAAATGGGATGCATCTAAAGGAATGATAAGAACTCGCCTATATTATAAATTAATTTTAGAAAACAAATAATCGGAAAAATTCATTCACATGAATGTAAATTTGATCGTCATAAATGGGAACGACCAAAGAGAAATAATCCAATCTTTCAAAAATAATTTTAATCCCATCCGATAAGGTTGGAATTGAAATTGGTAGAGAGACCCTTTTCTCTTTTTGTTTTTTTCTTGTTTATTAATAAAAATGTCCCAAAAATAACAATAAAGATTTCCAATTAAAGCATGTCCTCTTTAAAAATAAAAAAAAAACTCATTTGATTCAAATGTCCATTTTTTGTTGCTGTGTCTATAAGGACTCAATAATGTATTCATATAATTGCTGTTCTTAGATTTACAACGACAAAAATGTCTATAACTAATCAAATTTTCGACATAAAATGACTACCTAGTTGTTATTAATATTGTACAAATCTATATAGAATCACTTGTAACCCCTGTTATTAAAGCGCAACTTAATTAAATGCTGGCGGTTCTTGGATAATTAATGATTAAAAATTTCGATTCAAAATTTTTTTCTTCTCTTTTATTGTTCTTGACCTTGTGATTTTGTTTGTTAGTTTCAGAGATTTTTTTCCCTTCTTTTAAACTTAAGTTTGATATTTTACCATTGTCCATTTTTCTGTGGATGAAAATAATTCTGGAAACATGTTTGTGTGTATGTATTGTAGTTATTAAAAATAATTTTGATTGTCCATATCGATTAAATAATCTAAAAATAATGCCAGTCACTTATTTCTTTGTTTGTTGTTCGTTCAATACACAGAAATTGTAGAGTTCAATTTATTCTACAAGGGACATTTTGTCGCACATACACAATTATTTACCCTAGGATTTTATTTTAATAATTAATTATAGTACTTGAACAATTTGAATCACTCTACAAAAAAAATCACTCTACAAATCAAGTGACCTGTTAAAATCATTTCAAAGCTGCAACACTTCACACCTTCTACTGTTTCTAAATGGAAAATATGAAGAGCTGAATGTACATTAAAAGTATATTAAAATTTTTTTCTTGTGTCTTTTGTATTCGTGTAAAAGTAAAGAATGAGATATTGTTTCGTAGGTTCGGAATTCTACTGACCATTTCATATTTCGCGCAATTTCGGTCAAATAAAGATGAAGAAGTCAGGCGAGTAAGGTTTTACGACTTACAGTACAAAAAAGATTAATGTCTGCAAGTAAGGAGAATAATAGCTGTGAATTAATACCATAGCGAGCCACGGAATTTGTCACAAGACTGATAAGGCAAACAGAGCTCTGTATTTGATTTTGGAAAGATAAGAACTTTTAAACTATGCAAAATCAATAGGAAATCCTAACAGTTTAAATTTTAATTTATTTACGTCATCGGGTAAAGCGTCTAAAGCCTAGCTAAAATCAATAAAGACAATACCTATGTGGATCCCGTCTTATATGTATTTTGTTTTTGATAGGGCAGGTATATAGCCTTTACCAAATTTTTTCTAGTGATTTCTTCTTCTTGTTCTCGCAACAAATTAATACAATAAAAGTTTAGTATCGTAGTACTCATAACAGTTTGGTCATTACAAAATAAATTCAGAAAATTTATTAAAAGGATTTCGTACGGTCATACACTTATAATTTTTTTTATATTCAAAACTTAAAATATAATTAAACTGTTGTAAAGTAGTAATAAAGGAACATTTAATATGATTTTGATATACGATATCTTTGCCCTCCCATATCGAAGTCTCCAGCAACGGACCAACTTAATCATCATATTAAAAATATATTTTAACACAAAAACTAGTCATCAAATTCCATTAAGAAAGAAGGGATCATATAAAAATTCTAATAAAGAGCAAAACAACAGCCACAATAAAATAAAAGAAAATATTAACTGTGATTTAATCAAATTGATTTTAAAAAGTCAGTAGCTAGTAAAGAACTGGTTTCGTTCTCTTTTCGTTTTTTTTTCGGGATTTTTAAATTTTTTGTGTAATTAAATATTATGAAAGACAAAATATTTTTCTTATTTTATATTTCGATTATTTTAGGATAAGAAATTTGAACTCCACACTATTATGGCGTAATATTTGAGTTTTTAAGGTCAGCGAGGATGAGTTGAAATTTTTTTCACTTTTTATTTTATTTTTTTTATATTATTGTATCTAATGAATAAAATATTTCTTCCCTTTTATATCTGATGGATAGCATCTTTAAAAATGTACAATAAACATGTAAAATTTGAATGGAATTTATTTTATAATGAAAAAAAAAAAATGGTCCTCTTTATTAACCATGAGTTTCAGTTTTTAATATTAATGTGCTCAATCGTATCCGAGATGTTTGAGAGTATTACGAAGTATGATTAACTTTTATAATTATTATTGTGTAAGTGAAAATAGTGGAGAAATAGGAAATTTTGCACTTCTAATTTTATATCTATTTTCTTTCTGACTATATTTTATCGGCCCGCTTAAGATTCCGCTCTTATAATTGTGCACCATTTTAATTTAGAATTTTAGAACTTATATCTGCTTTAACTTATAAAGAACTTTTAATGTTGTTGGTCCCCTTCCATTTTGTTATCTGGAATCATATTGAGTCTTGTTTTGATTATAATAATTTTTGTGCTCCATTATTCTGGAGCAATATACTATTATTCTTAAGCGTTATGATTTCCCTCAACAAAATTATGACACAAATTCAAACAAATTGTGAACATACCTGTGTATGTGTATAACACCATATTTGTAAAAATATTTTTTTTTTAGGTGTTAAAGAAAAAAAATTCCAGAATGATATTTTAAAAATATCAAATTTATTTTGAAATAAAAAAAGTTAAAATTTAGAATAATTTTTGAGACTTTTTTTAAACATTTCCATTTACATTTTTATATTTTTTTTTATAATATAAAATATAATATAGAGAAATATTCTAATCCTTGATGATATTGTGGCATATTCTATACATACACATACACAATACTAATACAGCAAAACAATCTATATGCCTTTAATCAATATACAAGCTTCTGTGTGGCAAAATGGTAATCCTGTGGAGATTATAAAGATTAACAATAAAATTTTTTATTGTAATAAATTACATTCAAAATAATAAAAAAAAAAAAAAATATTTTGTTCATTTATTTTTCATTTTATAATATTTTTGAAATAGTTTTTGTCTATTGTTTTCAACTATACAAAATAATTTCATATTTAAGGAGAGATTTTTCAAAAAATTAGAATCAAATATGTAAAATAATGTAATTTGTATATATTTTAATATTATTGTAAGAAAATTTCTCTCCTTCTCTCTTTCACTCTCTCTTGCTCTACAAAAATTAATATTTTTACATAAACAAAAATGTTACTCTCTTTGTTTGTAAAGTTATACCCTGGTTAGGGTGCATTTAGTATTTTGGTATAAAACTGAAAATAGGTTCAAATTTTATGGTAAGAACCAATGAAAAATATATGGAATCAGATATGTGTAGCTCTTATATTCTCTTGTCATTTCATTTTGTTTACTTATTTGTCAAATATAGTATTTGACGCTGATGTCAAAATACTATATAAGTTTGAAGCAAATAAAAATTGCCTGCCTATGTATTCCACATAGTATATGGAGCACTATGAAATTTATGGGGTTTTTGTTCAAGCATTACAAAGAGCCTTAATTTATCTTCAAACGGCCTCTATTAACCATCAAATAGCCTCAATTTTTTAACGGATTATCCTTCACTATTTTGAGATTTCAATTACCCTCATTTCGCGGGTAATTACTTTCGACTCTTAATCAGTATCTATATTGTCTTCACATTTATGTTACTTTTATATTGGGGTACTTTGGATATTTTTGAATATTTTTCTGGGATATTGGTCACTTTGAAAATTTTGTTCCTAAAATTTTTAATATTTTGATTTCTAATTTTGATTTTCCAAAAATATTTTCAATAATCATTTTATTCTTTTGCATTGTATATGAAAATTCAAAATAAAAATCTTATAAAAATATTATTGAATTCACAATTGTTTACAAATAAAAAAAAATATTTTTATAAAAATTTACTTTTGAAATTTAAATTTTTCTTTGTTTTTACCGACCGTATTGTGTAAACAATAGGTAGGTTATGTGATGGCAACAAATTTTGCATATCGAGTTTTCGGTGGGAACGTACTTCTCCATAGTAGGGAAGTGTAAATAAACTATTTTTAGCAACCTGTCGGTCTGTCGGTCTGTGTGTGCACGCGTGTATCTCAAGTTCGGCTGAACCGATTTTGATGAAATTTTATATGTAAGTTTGTTTCCACCATGGCACGGATCGATCAACTTTTGGTATATATCAGGCCTCGGGAACTGCACTTTTTAGCGGGCCTGTTTTACATTTTTGAACATTTTGAAGAAAATATTCAACCGATTTACTTGAAATTTTATATATAAGCTCAGCTCGACCGTCCGCAAAAATTCGTATGTTTTGGAAGAAATCAGTTATCGACAACTAGACGTTTACTACGGGCCAAACATACACTTTTGTGTATATAAAGAGAAATAATCAACCGATTTCATTGAAATTTAATATATGAATTCCTCATATTAAAGCAATGAACATATAACTTTTTTGGAAAGATCATTTTCACCATATCCACAGAACAAATTGATGGAATTTCTTGAAATTTGATATTTGTGTTCTGGTTGTTACCGAAACTAACTGGCGAGCATTTCAGGGAATTCGGGTAGCACAAAGCGAAACTCTACTAAGAGCCAAATTTACATTTTTCTAAGTATGCTAACTATAAGCTTACTAATGCCCTAAAAATTGGAAAGAAGTATTTAACAGACATTTTTATAATATTCTGTAACACTTTCATTTAACTAGACAATACACAATGCGGTCGGTTATGTGCTAACCATATCAGATTTTTTTTTTTTTTTTTGTAGAATTCCAAAAGAATATTGTTATTCAAATTGTATGAATAGAAAAAATTTATGCTTTCATTTATAGCGTTATGAAAAATTCAAAATAGAAATTTCTTTTAAAAAATTTTCTAATATTTTTGGAATTTTATTTAAAATGTTTCCAATATGAAATATAATTATTATTATAGATGGTTTAAAATACATTGTTTGTGCTCATACAATGAAAATAGTTGCTCATCATAGCCTTTACAATTACATTTTGATTATAAATTCATTTTCATAAATATTTTACATTGGTTATGGCTTCAGAAGTTGTCAAAATTTGATTAAGTTCAACAATACTGTTTAAAGAAAAAAAATTGATTTTTACTTCAAAAATTTCCTTTAAGTTAAGAATCTAAAGTATTTTACTATTTCTAATTGGATTCTTCCAATTCCAATTGAAATTTCAATTGTTTCATAAATATCGAAATTGTAATTTAAATTTTTTATGTACAATTTCAAACTATATGTATATCGCAAATTACAGTAATCTTATAACAAAAATTTGATGCGGTTAGCACAAAACCGACTGCAATGTATATTGTCTAGGATAGCTCAAGTCAGAAGATTATGAAAATTTTTTTTGAATACTGCCTTCTAATTTTAAGGAAGTTAATAATTTAATAAACCTATAGACAAAATGTAAATTTTCTTTTTTAATAGAGCTTCGCTTTGTGCTATCCCAATACGCCGGAAACTTCGCCAATTAGTTTGAGCTCAAATAATTTTTGTTAGTTCTATGTTTAAAATTTTATAGTTTAATATTGTGCACCTTAAAAATATCTGCTCTTATAAGGCTGGATACACAGCCAGTTAAACAATCGACAAGTCAAATTATTTTTCTTTAAAAGCTATTACTGAATGCTGCATTCCTTAGATAATGCATGAAATATTGCATGGAGTGAGGGAAAAAATAGACTCCCAGGAAGGATGACTGAATATTTCTGAAAGTGAAATATAATTTCTAAATTCTAAATTTAGTTTTTGAACGAAAAATTCGGACACCCTTAATAAAAACACTTCTATTTATAAAGGATACGCGATATGATTACCAGTTGTACGTACACATTCCTAATGTCCTTTCGAATTCACTTTATTAAAATCAAAAATCTTTAAAAGATTTTGCTTAAAAGGAATGTGATTTCTTCTCTTTTAACATTTAATTTAAATGATGTGAAAAAATAAAATGAGAAAAAAAAAAATTTAAATTAATTATCTTTAACAGCATATGGCTACATTTTCTAATTTATTCTCACGATTTAATTAAGTATTTCAAAGTCCTTCTCTATATTTAATATTTTCTGGGACAGATATAAATAATGATAACGAATGATGATGTCACTACGATGACATCTGGACAAGATAATCAATCTTAATGAAACAAAAGGAGAGGAAAGCAAAAAAAAAAAAATTAAATTTTTTAACAAAATGTTTTTAATTTAAATAAATTATGAAAAGTATAAGGTACCAGAAGAATTTATATAATATTTCCTTAATTGCAAGGGATAGGTACTTGGTTCTTGTCAAATAAGTGACGTAATAATAAAAGGGATAATAAAATCTTCAAAAGGTGGGTGATTCTTCAATCAAAGTTTTTTGGTTTTTAATTAATTAATGACTAGATTGAAATTAACAAAGGTAGTATAAATAACAATAAAGCATGTAGTAAGTAATTAGTTTCATAATTTAAAGAAAAATTTAATTTACATTGACAACATTAATCGTTTTGCATCAATTCCATATCCCTACAGTATTTTACAAGATCAACTCTAACTTAATTAAATTTGTGGTATAATGTATATTTATTATTTTAAGGCAAATTTTAAATACGAATAGCTATAAAGAAATGCCACTTTGATATTATTAATGGAAATATGCAGTAAGGATTTTAAGGGTTTTGACCCCGGGTTTTTAGAATTGAATCACTTACTGTTCGTGAACAACATAAGAAAATCGTGAAAAGGTGTAGTCGAATCACTAAGAATATTTTGCAGCGATTGCAGATAACTACCGTCACAAGAATGAGAATTTCACGCGGTATATTTTATGGAGTATTATAGACTTTTAAGAATATGAGTGCACTGAGAAAGGTTGAAATTTAAAAGTAATAAAAGAAGAATAGGAGAAAACAAAATCCTTCCTCTCTTCAAATTTAAGATTTTCCTTCATTTAGAATGTTAATCACTATAAAAATACACGCAGCGATAGAATTCTTTTGAGCCAGACAAGTTACTCATACTCAGACTAATGTGATGAATGAGCTACGTAGGCGGAACATAACATTAACGAAGATAAGATGATCTTAAAGCCCGAGAACTGAATAAACCCTTGCAATATGCACTCATCCATCAATATGAATTTACTTTTACTTTCGCCTTTTGTTTTTTCTCACTCTTTTTCTCCTTCTCTTTCACTTACTCTTCGTAGCAATTTCATTAATACATTCTAATGCAGGAAAAAAAAAACAAAGAAAATTCAAATGGAATAAAACAATCAAAATAATTTTTTTATTTTTTTTTTTTTTGATAAATTATCACCTTTATCTAATATTTGATTCGATACATTCCTCAAAATCTATATATAAAAACTACTTACTTAAAATATAACAATCGATCGATATCTCCCGACTCTTGTTTTTTATTATGTTTCAAATTAACTTTTTTCTTTTTGTGTTCTCTTTGATTAGGTATCTACAATACAACATTCTTTGTTTGACATATTCGATACAAGATAGGCACATTATTAACTTGAAGAAAAAAACTAGATAGACACAAAAACTCCTTTTATATAAGAGGAGAGAACAATAAAAAAACTTAATTTATGTTCTTTATAAATTCATTTTAGATATTTTTATAAGTATACCAAAAAAAAAACTATATAAGAGTTTAGTAGCGAACTGAAAATCAACCAGAAAAAAAAAATCAAAACCATCCGTACGTTAAAGAAATGAAATTTCATTATTAATCGATTTTTGTACAAAATTCGATAGGTTCAATTATTCAGTTAATTCGTGACGACATTTTGTGACTTTTTTCTATAAAAAAGAAATTTTTTTTATATGTAAGAGTAAAAACTCACATACTTTTTTTTCTCTGCCTTTCATTTTCTACTCGAAAATTTTAGGTTCAACGAAATATCGATTGATTTGTGCCGTACATTGTACGTTTTTTGTTTCCATATGTAGCTTGTCTTATAGGCTACAAATTATATAAGTTACAGGTAAGTAGTGCTGTTTTTTTTAATAAAAAAACTTTTAATAGGTAACTATGATTTCTGTGTTATTGTACTTTTTCATAGTTACTTTTAAACTTATAGGCTTTCATATTGGTATTTTTATAGTACTGTTTCTTTTTTTTTTTGTTTTCTACTTCTTTTTTATAGTAACTATAAGGAAGAAGTTTGAAATATTATTTTTAGAAGATTTTAATTACAAATATAAGCATAGAGTTAGATGATCAAGTAGCACCCGGTTCTTTGATTCATTTCCACATTCTAGGAATTTATGCTTGTACGTTAAAGAGCAGGTTTCTGTTTGTAGTATTAAAAATTACTAATAAAATTAGAAATAGACATGTGTTTGGATATTGTATTCTAAGTAATTTTGGCTAGCGTGCTATTTCCGAAAACGCCCGTTTTATCTTATACAAACTCTTTCAATATTACGTTTTAATTTCAAAATCACCATTTAGCTACTTGAAATTCTAACGTGTATTCATTATTTGGTATTATTGAAAGAAAAGAAACGTATGGCTTTCGCGAATTCAGGTTTTTCAAATTCCTGGTTCAGTTTAAAAGAAACCGCAATGATTTCAAAAAAATATGATTCAAGAATCTGATGTAATAATCAAATAAGATTAACATTTACATATGTATACAGACTATTAATTGTACATTTAACATTGTAGGCAATATATTCGAAAATTTCCATAGAGATTCCCAATTAAAACGAGCTATATAAAAAAGATTTTCAGAAAAATCAAAACAAAGTCCAAAAAATTTAACCATAACCAAAAAATTAAAATTTTGGGTGAAAAAATTTCTTCTTTTTTTCTTCTTGTTAAGCTGCTGAAAATCTATAATGATAACTGTTGTGTACCTTGTACTTTAAAGTCCTAACTACCGTAAAAAAGAGAAATTTTTTTAGCTGCCCCTACTTTATTAAAAAACAAAAAAAAATTTTAATACACTCTTGTCTTTTTGGTTTTTGTATTTTAATAACCCTAAAAAAAAGGAATAAAATACTCGTGCGGTACTCAAATAGTCATAAAAAATTGAATAATAATTTTTTGTGGTTTTTTTCTGAAACTCGTCGAAAAGGTACCCGTCGAGTACTTAAAATATAAAATTCAGTGCTTTTAATTTTCTTTTTTGTTTAATTTTTATTTGGCTATGGGTCTTATAAGAATTTTTAGGCGTATTTTCTATTAAAAATCATGAAATATTCAATTATTAGAAAAAATTTTTTTTTTATTTCAATTATCGGAATAAGGGTTTCCCAATTCTTTAGAATTTTTAATATTTAAAATATTTTAATAGTAATTTACGTTACTTTTTACAAATTACGTTATAATAGAGGGCATATTGTAAGCAGTTCTCATTACAAGGTAAGGGAATTTGATTTTATAAAGGAATCTTCAATTAATATTTTTCTTATTTTTTTACCCAAATTATTTTATAATTATTGCAAATACTTGCTTTTGAACTATCAACAAGAGCAACTATTATAAAATATTCAGAAGTGCAATAAAATGCTCAACAATATACCGTGAGAGGGTAACCATAAACATTGAATTGAAACAACATGAAATTGAATATTTTCAATAACTGCAATAACAAACGTATTTTATGCTCTCAGAGAATATTATTCAAATTTAACTTTGTGTTGCCACGGATTTACAAAACGCTATTTCGAATCCTTTCATTGATTTATAAATATTCACCCGTAATACCTCACATTACTTTTATATACGGCATTTAAAGATGTATAAACAATAATTAGAAACTCATCCATACAATCTTTGTAATAAATGTAATATCCTTCGCAACTTACATCAGACATCAACAATAGCATCATTGAGAAACACTGACTACAAGGAATAAATTTACAAAAAGGACTTCAAAGAATCTATAAGTGTAACATTAACTGAATCAAATTTTAATGATCATTATAACGATGGTTTCCACAACGAAATTAATAGCTATCAAAAATATGGGAAAAAAAAGAATATTGATCGAAAATCTATGTATATATTTTTGTGGTCAAGAGGTTACCTCTCAATATAATGAAGAAGCTCAATTTTCTGAGTTCTTTTCTCTTTTACTTTTATTTTTGAGCTATACGTACGTACCTATTTCCCATTAAATTTAATTATCCTTGAAAATTAGTAATACCGTTCAATAATATAGATGAATGGAAAACAATATTATCTCTTTAGACTATAGAGTAATGAAAATATTTGAGTGCATATGTATGTATAATTAATATTCTTTCAAAATAGGATCTGCGGACATTCGACCTACATACAATAATTAAAACATCAACGCAACCAATGGAATTGAAATCGATTATCATAAAATAGATTTAATTTGATTAAAATCAATAAACTTTATTATGATTTTAAAGGATTTCGAACATGTTGTAAAGGAATGAACATGGCAATGTTTGTAGTTTAAGCGAACAATTTTTAATGCGAGTAGAAAGCGTTTTTCAGTAAAATAAGAAGAAAGAAACAATTTTTGTCGGAAATTCCACTTGTTATTCCGAATAATTTTGAAGCAATATTCATTCAATATTCTCCCTTTCATGCGTGTCACAAATGTAACATAATAAAGGGAAAATCTTCCCGAGAATCCTAAGAAAAATCTTCTCAATTTGGTGTATTGGGACATAGTCAAGTTGAAATACAAAACTATCAGATCTATATTAGGCTTTTAGATTTAGTGAGTTTGGGACTCTAGTTTTACGGCACAAATATATAAAGTAAGTTTAATTTACGATAAACTGGACACAACTTGGTACAATGCACAAAATTATTTGAACTTCCTTTGAATGAATGTGCGAAAATCTGGAAAACAAAATACCCAGCAATAAGCAAAGTACAACAGTTTTAAAGAATTTTTATTTTAGATTTTTAATTATTGATAACAGTTAAATATGGTTCTACTGAACTTTATGAGCAATAACAATTACTAAAAGTATAAACTATTCATTCATTCAACCATTCTGAAAAATACTTGTAAACTTTTTAAAGAATTTCTTATGAAAAAAACTTTACTATACGGTGGTTTAATTCTATTTTTTGTTTTTTCATTTTCTTGTCCATACTTTTTGTTTCATTTAAGGATCGCATCATTTCTTTTACAACTTCTATGTACAAGTTTATCTTTTCTTATTCTAAATTCTTATCATATTCATATATTTAAACTTACCATACACAATATATACTTATAGTATATGCAGTATAAAATAGAATCATCAATATAATCATCATCATTATCGTTATCATACAAACAGCATCATCATTATCATTGCCGTCGTCATTATTATCATTACTTATATACGTACTATCAAACTACTAGCAAAAACATTAAAATCTAAAGAACTATTCGCATGAGGAGTGTCCAAATGTACATGTATAACAGTTTACACAATATGTTTTGTATATAAAATAAATAGTTTGAATTTCTTAAATTTAAAAAGAAGTGTTTCCGTTAAAAATCCATGTATTTTTTAAATCGAGAAACAAAGATGATAAACTGTTTCCTAATTGATGCGCTTTCATTCAAATTTTAAATAATTTAATTTGTTTGAACACATAAGTTTGATTCTGAACATAGGTATTGTTCTTTATCCAACTAAAAACATTCAAATCCCTTGAATACTTTTCATTCATAGACTTTGTATCATTAGATTAATAATTGTTGAAGGTTTGATATGTAAGCCTCCGTCAAATACTTTTTAAGCTATCGAACATTTTTCATGAATTTTGTAAAGCAAAAACAGTACAATGATCTATGTATTATCCAAACAAAAACACATGAACAACGTTTGATGTCTGAAATTAATTGATTGCTGACATACTAATTCGAAAGTTACAAATTACTAAAATGAGGAAAGTTTAGACATCAAACGTGTTCATGCATTTTGTTTCATTAACATAATAAACATCATTTAATTTTAATCATACAAAATCTATGAAAACTGTTGGATTGGATGTGTCGATAAGTGTTTGATGCAGGTTTCATTGGTTTTGTACAAATCTTCTAATATTATTTGATGCTAAGTTTTGGTATCAGAATTTTGGAAAATCCCATATCGTAAATTCATATTGGTCTCATACATTCTAGTAAGTGTCAGCACTCGGTATACGAATTATTTTTTCTATTTGACCAAATTAAATTGAATTTACAATATAAACTATAGAGAGTCTTCCATTTTGTTGTTTCAAATACAAAATTTCTATATTTAATGCTTTACCGTTTTGTTTCTATATTTTTTTATAAAATAACTTAGATATAGAAAATATAACGTACGTTTTAAGAGTTACAATTTCTAAAAGGTTTTTTTATTATATCACAGTCTTCTATCTTGTTCAAAGTTGTGTGTTTTTTCTTCTTGTTTCTTCAACGAAATGGGAATTTTTATGAAAGTGATTTTTTGGTTGCTTAGTCCATGTATCTAAAAAATTTTTGTAATCCCATATATAATATACTGTTATATAGCTTCATACATATTGGAACATTTATATTGGATGAGTAATATGTATCAAGTTTTTTATTTTTTATTTTTGGAAAGTGGCTACTATACATCCGATACAGAAGTAAGATAGTGAAATAGATTAAATTTTACGTTTCAAGGGGGAAAATCCATGTTCGGTTTTTTGCGACCAGTTGTATATTATATGAAATTTAGAGAAGCTTGTTTAGAAAATATTTATGCCAACTGAAATTTATTGATCACGAACTGAAATCGAACTTAATGAAATTTTAAAATCAACTTTAATTTATTGAATGAGTTCATTATTGTTGAATATGCAGAAATAATAAATTACAACATTTAACCTATATATAAGTTTCGTTTTTGTTTAGGATTTGTCCTATCAAACATTTGGTATGATTTTTTGTTTGATTCGATTAAATTTCGAAAAAAATTTTGTTGCGCAGAAACAACCAGAATGCCATACAAACAAAATGTATGAAAAATGTTTGATATTTTCAGTCTGCCTTACATTTGTGGAAACATGTTCTACCGGGGGGAAAATTTTGCTAGTCTAATACCTTGATTACTTCATTTCGAGTAATGCAATTTGTTTGAAATCATATTATATGCACCTACAATTTACTATCGTCGTAATTTAAGTTATTTTGTTCGGCGTATTTGAAAATATAGATTTGCTTTTAGAATCAAATTAATATTAGATTTTAAACAATATAATAGGAATATCTTCGAAAAGAATGTCCTTTTAAGAGAAATTTTGTTATACAGTGTTCTTATTTTAAATAGAAAACATAATATTTTTATAATATTGCAATTTTTATATTATTTTACAACATCACCTTTTTATTCATTTACTAGTCTTATCTAATAAAAAAAAAAAGTTTTCTTTAATGAAATCCCAATGGGGCAATTTGTATCCCAAATGATTGTCCTATAAATCACTATATGAAATATAAAGCAAAAAAAAAAAACTGCAGAAAGAACCCAAAAATAGAAAAACAGCAAAATAGTTTAAATTTATCAGCCGGAATAATCTTTAATAGGTTCGGAGTTCATAGGACTTTTTTTGTTTTTGTGTTGAAAATTCACTTGCTTCATTTTTTTTTTGTTGTTATAATTTTTATACACTCTTTAATGTTTTATATACGGTCTCTCTCTATATTGTTGCTCTATTTTTATTATTATATTTTTCTAATATTCAAACAATATTTTGTCTTGTTGTTGTTTTTCATTTCGGGGGGTGATCGTATCTTCAACAACAATTTATCGATTTTCATTTAATCAATTTTTAGTTTTTTTTTGTTATTTTTTTTTTTGGATTTCTTTATTTATTTTTTGACTATTTCCTATGTGTCTTCTTATTTATCAAAAATGGAGAATAATAGACAACAAAAAAAAAACATGAGAAAAAATTTTATCTTAAAGAGATTTTTTATTAAGGCAAAATACAAGTAGATTCTAGTAGATAATTTTCTACTGTCTTAAAAAATAAAACAAAAAAAATATAAAATTCACCTCCTCTCTTCCGCCTTTCTTTTGACATTTTGTGCTATACTAGCTACTCGTAGTATAGAAGATTTGATTGGACGGTGGTGGGGTGGTGAAATGTAAAGCTTCATTATTATTGTATTTATATTAAACAATATAGAGTATAAAAATATAAGAAAGTGAAATAATAACAATAATAATAATAAGAAATAAAACAAAACAGTAAAATGTGAAAGAAAACAGATGGAAGCACTTGACCATACTGTTCTGTAACAGTTCTGCTATGCTATTATTTCATCGGCTGCTATAATATTCTTTTCATATATAAAATACTATTGTTTTTGTGATTATGTATGTATATATATGTATAGTATAACAGAACCATATATTATTATAGGTGAAGTTAATACGTTCATAATATTATCTTATCAACATCAAGAGAAAGCACGATGGGAGAGATGGGAGAGAGAGAGAGTGAGTTATGTAAGAGGGAATTTCTTCTGTTTCATGTGTTTTTTTTTTGTGTATTGTTATTTTGTTACTATATTGTAGTAGCACTGTGCTGATTGTAGCTTATATTTTTGTTGTTGTTGGTTTATTTTATTTTTTTTTTCTTCAAGGAGATTTTCATTTCATTTTAGTTTTTCTTTTTTCCTTGCTTTTTGTTTTAAACGTCTTTTTTCTCTATTTTTGTTTTTTGTGTTCTTATCTTTTTTTCTTATTCTTTTGTTGTTGTTCTATTTGTGAGCATATTAAATTTTTAAGATGGTATTAAGGAATTTATATTAGTAACTTTAAGGAATTTTCTAGGTTTTTCTTATTATATAATAGATTTAGTATATCTACTATGGGATGATGCTTATAAGCTTTGTTAAAGTGTTTAAGATTTTGTATTCTTTTTTTATATAAAATTTTTCATTTTTGAACCAAGAAAAAAAAATTTTATTACTTTTACTTTACTTCTTTGTTTTTTTCTTTTTCGTTTGTATGTAGTGAAAAAATTTTTGAATTAAATTTGGTTTAAAAAAATTCAACGAAAGAAAACATTGCAGATGGAAGAAGTACATATAAGGAATGAAAATTCAATATTAAAGAAAATTGCACTTTATTGCAAGTTACTTAGAAATTTTAATATTTTTTTTGGAAAACTATTTTATTTATTAATATGAAATTTGTTTTTTTTATTATACATGTATCTGTTATGCCTAGATCAATACATAAAAATCTATAAAAATGGGTAGCAGGATATAAATTTTGGAATAAACTAGAAATTATTATGAAATATTTTCTGCAAATAATGGAAAAGAAAACAGACCACACAGCTCCAGGAGCGCAGCTTCACCGTTGTAAGATCAACAAACTGATTGAAGTAGTTTTGTGCATTCGCAATGTGATCTAAACTTTAATTAATTGTATTTCATTGAATTCATTGCTAGACTCTTGTTATATAACAAGATCAAATTGAATCATAAAAAATGCATATGGTCGATCGGGTTTTAACAAGCTAATTAGTCCAGTAATATTTCAAAAACATCCAACATATCAACCCGTCCTACAGAAAAAATCTTAGCATCCTCATATTCAAGGTGCTTTTTTGTAGTGGTAATAAAGTTTAGACTCTTTTTTTTTCGTTTAAAGGCGAAAATTTTTGTATGGACTTTGTTTTTCTTTAATATTCATTGTGGACTGCCATAAATATGCGAATATTTTACTCAGATAATATACATAAAGAGCAGAAAAGTAGGAAGGCTATATTGGAGTATAGAAAGACGAAGCTCAACATACTAAAAACCCTTGAGGAAGAAGGCCAAGAGACTAGGAGGCACTATGATGGATGTGTGTCAATGTTGTTATTGTATTGGAGAGGTGGAGGTTGTGGAAAATTCTCTCTCTGCATGCACGTCTCTGAAATATAGAAGGCAGAGCACCACAGGTATTTTATTTCGCGACAGTTTACAGGAAAAACCGAGGAAACTTCGTGAGGATGTGAATTGATTTCGATAGATTTTATCATTTTACAGCAGAATAACGTTGTTTAAGTTATGAGAATGCTGTTTATGCAACGAGAATAGGATAAGGGTTGTATGAGACAAAATGTCATCGCCAATAATTCTCAATGTCGAATTATATATTTTATTTATTTACTGTCGAATTACAATCGACAATAGTTCTGTCGCAGTCTGGCTCGTCACTGATTTTTCAAGAAACATTTACTAAATCATTTTGCTACTTTTGATAGTGTGTAACTTCCTTATTATGCTGAAAATTCATCTAATAATAATATTTTAATAAAGAAAACTGTAGAATACTCACTCTTTCACCCTTACAAAACTAGATTATAAAAAGTTGAAATGGCACAATTTTTTCTATTATTATTTTTTTCTTTTCATTCAAAAATAACAACGTCTATGACATTTTTTTTTTATCAACCAAATTCTTAATTCCATCATTTTTATCCATTTAGTCACAAATTAGTTAATTCTTTTATAATCGGGCTGGCTAAGCTGTTTAGTAATTTTAAAATATTTTTAATATTAAAAGAAAAAAGTTGTCAACCAGTTTGTTTTTTTCATTAATTTTATTTTCAGTCTTAACTGTCGTCATTGTTGTCTATTAACCTCAATATATTGTATGATTTTTGAATTCAATGTAAACTGTGGCCACAACGTAATGCTATATAAAAATTTTATAAACTAAAATGTCGGGTTTTTCGCAATAAGAACAATAATATTATTAAGTATTTTTTTTTTTTTTTCGAAAAATTTAAGTTCCCATTAGAACCAATTAAATAAAGAATAGATGGATTAATGTCTAATTAAAAAATCTTTTCACTTCATCTGTCTTCATGGTTCGAATGATGTTTAGGTTCTTCCTTGATTTAGGGTTGTAAATGAAATTCAAACAGAAACCAATTTTAATCTAGTGTCAGACCTTTTTTAGAATTTTTAGGTGGTTTCGGAATCCATTTTTTAATTTATCGTATAAGTTAAATTGAGCTATTCCCACAGGCAATCGAAAAGTTAGCTGGCAAGGTCGGTGGTGAACTAAAAGAGAGTTTATAACGTTTTTTTGATAAAGAAATTTACTGGATTTGTGCAAAAATCTGATTGGTAATACTGCACAAAAATCGGAGTAACAGTTCAGTGCGGCCAGGTATAACGGTCTACTGGGAACACCCTCCCCCACTTCACACGATTCTGGACCACACAGCTACAGGACTGCAGCTTCGCCGTTGTGAGAGCAAAGTCTCCCGGTGTTTTCCTTCTCCGGCGAGCTGGAACAATCAGACTCTCCCAGAAATTGACTGAGAAATTAGCACTATTGGATGCTCTTTCTTAAGGAAAGAAATTTTGTATGCCAACATCAAGTTTGTTTTCAAAATTCGTAACTGTACTATCGAGACGGCATTTCCAAATTGAAAAAATTATATTGAAAAATTAAAAGATCTTGTTTTATTTAAGCGTGTCTTTTTCTTTTTTTTAAAAATGACATTTTAAGTGCCAAGCTCTTATTTTATGTGTCTCTCATTTTATTTGTGTACTTTTGCTAATTTCTAAAGAAATTCCATGAATTTAATTTTTTTTTGTAGCGCACATAATAAATTCTTCATAGCGTTTAGCATTTTAGTTTTTTTTTTAGTGTTTTTCATTCACATTACTCACAAGACTTTCAATGTTTTTGTTTGGTTTTCCTATGTCTTTTTTTTTATTCTCTTGTTTTCTTTTTCTATGTTAACTATTATAAATTTAATAATAGTTAATTTTTTTTTTCTTAAATGGATTTATTTTGTTAAATGTTTTGTATAGAGTTTTAAATTCAAAGAAATTTCGTAAAAATGACACAGAAAATATACAAAAAAAAATCATTTACTTAAGTCAACAATAATATTCTGTTGTTTCTTTAACTAAATTGCTAATGATTAAATGAAACTATGTAGTAAAAGAAAAAAAAAACAACAACAATAATAGTTAAGAGTTTTAGTGTTTTTTTCTTTTCTCTTTTTGAAAAGCGCATTTTTAAAGCTTTCTGTTTGCATTGAATAGTAGAGAGGTGATAAAATAATGGAGGAAAAATTTTTGTTTTCCAAAGAGAACTTTCTCATCATTTTGTTGAGTTTTTATAGAAATATGAGCGTAAAAATGCAATTTAAATACGTAAATGAAAAAAATTATTGCTTGCAGTTGTCAAGCTTCATTGGGTGCCGCTAATAAAATTTTTGTTATACTTTTGTCTAAAAAATATAAAATATAGTATTGAAGGTTTAAATGGTACCGTTTATAACATTAATGAATTTTTAATATCCACGTTATAATTTCCAAAAATATAGATTTTACGATATACAACTTAAGTGAAATTCTTATTAGCAATGTTGCAGTATTTGGTTAAAGTGATCTGTGACTGACACAGGGACATATAATGTAGATACATACTACAGTAATTTTTGTGCAATAAGTACATCGCCAGATAAGTATGCTAGAACAAAATTTTCTTCCCTCCATCATAGATCTATAATGTGAGGCAGTAAGAAACTGTGTGCCTAGTTATTTCTGTTTTATTTATAAATTCATTAGAGTCGATGTAACCAGACCGAATTAACTATGACAATGGCTTCTTTACTACCTTGTACTTCAACACTTTGAAAAATAACTTTTATTTTTTTGTTCTGATTGTAATGATATAATTCATAATTTTTACCGTAATTTTTTCTCTGTATTTTTTGTTCTTTAAGTGTTTATATTATTCAAATGTTGTTTAATTGATTAAGACGAAAAATTTTAATTTGACTTATGAACTAAACTATGCCATCTAAATCAAATATTCTAATTTTACATAGTGAAACCTAAAAATGCCAGCCTCCTCTTGAATAATTTGTTAGCTCATATAAATGATTTAATATAATTGTGCACTAGTTCAAAATTTCTGAATTTCTATGAAATTAGACTAGCTTCTAACTATAATGTTCTTTAAGCTAAAAATTCACTACTGTTTTTCATCATATTTGTAAGAGATATCAAGGAAGAGATATAAGGAAGCACTATTTTTATGGATTACAGGTTTATAATGAATAATTAATATTTTATTGTCATACTTAAGTATATATAAAATCAAAAAATATAATATTTTTATGCATGTTTTAGTTACAAAATCACAATATAATTATGATAGTATAATAGTGACACCGTACAACATATACCCACGAACTAAAATATCATGTGTTAGTATCATAAATTTCATAGATAAATTTTATATTTTTATGTTATACGTTTGTATTTTGTTTAATAAAATATAAGGACCACCAACCGAAAAACATACACTTTTCAAGTTCTATGATGGTTTTTCTTACTGTTTTCCAGCTGTTCTTTTTTTAACCAAATAAAATTAAATAAAAAACTATATACACTAAACACATGCATATCAACAATAATAAATTTTATGTTAAAAACTTATTTTAGTACTTTAACCCAAATAAAACGATTTTCGCATCAATTATGCTTTAGTAAAAATAAATTTTTTTTGTATTCTTATTTTTTGTTGTCTTTCTCCTTTCTTTTATGTCAAGGGAAATTAATTTTTTTTTTACCTACATATGGCTGTTTAGTACGCCTATAATAACCCTACTTCAACCCATCTTATTATTTTGGAGAAGAAAATGAAAAAAAAAAAAAATCGATTTACCGTGATTATTTATACCACCATAATAAGAGAAAGAGTATAAGGAAAATAAAAAACAAAACATAAACTGGTTTAAACAATACAAATATAACAGAAAAGTCATAAAAAACAAAAAAAAAATATAAACCAAAATAAACACACGCTTTTATTTTAAGTTTTTCTTTTATTGAAAATTTTGTCATTTTTACTATAATTTTTTCTCTGTGTTTTATTATTAGTATGTTTGAGTATTTTAACAATATTTTAATTTTTCTTTTTATTATTATTGTGAATTTACAATCTATTACCGAATATTAACATTAATGCTCAAATTTTTTTCTACAATAAATGCTATGTTAAATGTTTGCGCTCTTTTTTTATTTTATTCTGTTATACTTAATTTTTTCTTTCTGTTATATTATTATGTTGTAAGTTGTTCACCTAATTTTTTATGTTTTATTGTAAAACTAATTTTTTTTATTTTATTTTGTTTTATAATTTATGTTTTTATCGTTATCATTATTATTATATCATACTAATTTTAAAAATAACTTATACAAAGATAGAGAGAAAAAAATATAACAATATTACTTGTTATTATATATCCTAATAAATTTTACGATCTTATGAGACATTTTCATAAAAATTAAAAATAATTCGAATGAATGAAATTTATTGAAAAGTACAAAACGAAATTTAGAAAAAAAAATATGCAAAGTTAAAACAAAAATAATAGTAGGAAAAAATTTCTCTTTTGCTGGCTTGCATTTTATGGTACAAAACTATATTGCAGTTTATAAGAATAACAACTTTAGACTCGATATTATATGTATTGGGTTTCTTAGTTGGTCAAGATGGGCAGCGCGTCTCATAATTGTGCGGTTTTGTTACAAAATTTGGAGAAACCGGTAGCCATTGTGTATTCAACTACAGGTCGTCTAGGGACCGGCTTTTTCTTTTTACGAATGTGCCTACGTGCATGATAGTGTTGTTAGAAATCTGGTAAAGTTCAAACTCAACCTAAAAAGAGCAAATTTGCTCTACAGGGACATACATTCATGTAATTTAAAATGTGTACTTAGCCGGGTTTTCACCCAACTGCCTCCATATTATTCATATCCCTCCCCACCCAGATATTAAAATTAGTACCTCTCCTTTTCCTTTAGTGGTGTTTTGACGACATTTTCCTTGTTGTCCTTTATATAATTAAACCTTTTCACATGTGATAACTCGGCGTTTGGACAGTCTAATAAAATTGGATGGTGTAATTAAATTGGATGGTAAGGAAGTAAAATCTGCTGCACTGTATCTGCGTTCTTCATAGAAAAATATTTTTATTAATATTGAAATTACGAGTATATTCTTAAATTGAAATTTTCTGCAAATAATCATATCGAAAAAAACAACACAGAAAAAAAAAAAAATAATATTATTATACTTATAATAAAATCCATTGTTTATTATAGTTTGCAAAAAAAAAAACCGAACTCACATCTTAATTTTTTCGTTCTTTAATATTTTTATTAACTAAGAAAAACACTATCAAGTTATGAAGTTTCCGAATATTAAATACAATATTTATTTAAGTATATAAATACTGTTATACGAATGTGTATATTATGTTTGTATGTGTATGCAATATTTTCATTATGGCAAAATATACTATTTAAATTTAATTATGTTCATAAAGCTGACAGTTTATATCGTGATATATCAAAAATAAAATATTTATATGTAAGGTAATATAAAAATAACAGTAAATATAATAAAAAAATATGAGCAAAATGGAATATAGACAAGGAATATATTCGAAAAACGCAGCATGAAAAGCTTGAAATCCGAAAATATTATTTTTATATTATTATTTTTAATACAAAATATTCAAATTTTTTTGAACATTTTACTGACTTACTAAAGCTAGTACGTATTTTAGGGGAAAATTATTGTTAATTTTTAATTTTTTCTCTTTGCTTCTCTTATTCTTTCTCTTTTGTTTTAAATACATATTTGATATTACACAAAAATTCACCTTCATATAAAATATTATTATACTGTCTAACTGTATATTATTATTTTATATTGAAATATTATTATACACTACTTATAATTTAATAGTTAATATTAAATAATATATTCATAATAATTTTTGATTAAAATACTTATAAAATGAAAATATGTATGAAATGAGTATGTATGTTAGGTATTCTTGTATACGTGTATATAAAATAAATATTGCCCGTATTTTAATATGAGTAAAATTATTCAAATATTTTTATTTAGTTTAAGTGATGGTTAATGCAAATAATTATTAAATTTTTTTGAAAATTCCGACATAAAGACTGTTAACACTACTTGTAGTTATACTGTTATACGCACTTTAATAATTAAAATATTTTTATACAATTCAAAAATATTGTTTTACAATTTAAAAATATTGTTATACAATTCAAAAATATTGTTATACAATTCAAAAATATTATTATACAATTCGAAAATATTGTTATACAATTCGAAAATATTGTTATACAATTCAAAAATATTGTAATACAATTCAAAAATATTGTTATACAATTCAAAAATATTGTTATACAATTCAAAAATATTGTTATAAAATTCAAAAATATTGTTATACAATTCAAAAATATTGTTATACAATTCAAAAAAATTGTTATACAATTCAAAAATATTGTTATGCAATTCAAAAATATTGTAATACAATTCAAAAATATTGTTATACAATTCAAAAATATTGTTATACAATTCAAAAATATTGTTATACAATTCAAAAATATTGTTATACAATTCAAAAATATTGTAATACAATTCAAAAATATTGTTTTACAATTTAAAAATATTGTTATACAATATTCAAAAATATTGTTATACAATTCAAAAATATTATTATACAATTCAAAAATATTGTTATACAATTCAAAAATATTGTTATACAATTCAAAAATATTGTAATACAATTCAAAAATATTGTTATACAATTCAAAAATATTGTTATACAATTTAAAAATATTGTTATACAATTCAAAAATATTGTAATACAATTCAAAAGTATTGTTATACAATTCAAAAATATTGTTATACAATTCAAAAATATTGTTATACAATCCAAAAATATTGTTATGCAATTCAAAAATATTGTAATACAATTCAAAAATATTGTTATACAATTCAAAAATATTGTTATACAGTTCAAAAATGTTATAATACAATTCAAAAATATTGTTATACAATTCAAAAATTGTGATATACAGTTAATGTTTTAATGCCATTTTGAGTTAAAATATTTTAAGTATTGTTACGAAAATATTAAAAATTTAACCCCGACTTTTGTTGTATGCCTCAACTGTGTCTTATGTAATGAAAATTTGTTTTTCCTTATATGAATCGTACATTACGGATACTCGTATCTTTTGAAGCTATATCTTATTTTTATATTGAATCACAATCATTAATTCAGTCAATTGCAAAACTCAATAATTTGAAATTTTTTTCGATAATAAATTCATAATCAAATTTAAAATTTATGAATTTTTGCACATTTAAGTGCTTCCTTCCAATAATTCAATAATTGAATACAGATAACACTTAATCAGTCATTCAATTTACCTATCATAAATCATAATAATTATTTCAACCCCCAGATCTAATCAATCTTTACAATATAATTTCACACTAAAACTCAAAACTTCTTAATACTCAAATTAACTGTGTGGTATAATGAAAATGTAAATTACAAAAACCTATTAAGTACCAATATTATAGCTAGGAGGTGATAAAAATTCTTTCAAAATCATTGAATCATTTCTTTTTCATTTACTTCTTCGTCTTCAATTAATATCGTTTAACATTCTTATATTCATATAGAGCAATCTCTTCATCTAAAATCAAATCAAATATTTATTTTCATTAATAATCCTACCAAATTGGTTTAGATTGATGTAAGTATAGATGTTTGTATAACACTTATATATTACAATAGATTTGCCTGCATTTGCATTTGTGGCAAGGCACACTTTTTAACAAAAGCATAGAAATTTTAAAAACGAAAAGCAAAAAAAAAAAATTTTTTTTTCTTTAAATCCAGACATCAGATTATTAAAGATCGCAATTATTCAACGTTCAAACAATATGTTGAACTATTAAATCAAAAAGCGCTTTAAATTGAAAAAAACAACAAAAAGTCTTAGAAGAAAAAAGTGAACAAACTATAAAAATGAATGCCACACAAAATTTATCTGATTTGCTGAAACGGAATAAAAAAAAAAATTTTTTATTTTGTTCTACCCAACCTAAAATACTTTAGAGAATTCAAACAGTGTTATTCATTCTTATTTGTAAGGTTTTATAAATTTTCATCAGGTATCTTTCACCATAGCTACAACACAAGCTTAGTGTTGTGGCATACAAAATTTGGAAGAAAACCTAACACATTTAAGCTGTAATAAGTTTTCCAGCACATACCAAAAATTTTTCCGTGTATTTCAGTTTTTTAAAAATACCGAGGCTTATTAACTGTGGAAATTGCAGTTGTTTGTCCTAACCGTAGCATTATTGCTGAGATTTATTACAGATTCATAAGAGTGCCTACATTGACGGTTTATCTCTTTTTTGTGACGAATTGGATTCATGTTCTTCACCATAGAATTAAGCAACAAACATTTTAACAAAATTAAGCAATTCGCTTGAAATATGCTTATAAGTGAAAATCATTGTAAGCTCCAATCGTTATAAGTGATACAGGAAGTGGCGAATAAAAGTTGATATACTGACATAATTGGGGCGAGTTCATTTCCTAATTTCAGTCGGGTGATTACAATTTTAACAAATCTTCTATTCAAAATTATTATTTACAAAATGAATGACGTGCTTAACAGTTTTCTCTTTCCGTTCCCATTCGACTACGTCCCATTAATAAGAGTATTAACTGCCTGCCATTTTATAAATGAGAAAAAGGTTCTTTGCCACTGACAACTATAAAAAAAAATTAGTTATACAAAAGCATAGGATTAACACAGTGAAACCATTTCTCCTTATTCGATTATTGATTTTTAATTGTTCTAATTCGTTTGTATAAGTTTGTTCTTTTCTTTTCAATTTTCAAAAATAAATTGGTATAGAAAAAATATGAAAAATCAGAAAAAAAAATTTGTCAATACTTTTGGTATGAGTGGGTGGTTATAAAGATAGAAAACTACATTGAATACAATGGAATACGTTTCCAAGTGCTTTGTTATCATTTTAGTATTTTCTTAATTTTTTGCTTCATTTTTGTATATATTTAATCGCATAATAGGTAAGGTAGGGTAAGATGAGTGTTCTAAATTGATAATACATAGAGAGACAAAGAGAGACAAAAATTTTAATTCATACTTTTATATACACAATGTTTTCGTCTATTAACCCAGAAAAAGCAGAAAGATGTCGTAAATGGCATCGTCCTTCCTTTTATTCATATTCGCTACTTAGTAGTGTGTTATTATTTTTGTTGATTTCCTCCACTGCTAAAAGAGTGTGCCTATTATTTATTTAAATATTAGAATTGTTTTTAACAAGTTAAGAATTTTTTTCAAAAGCGTTGGGCATTTTGTTTACAAATCAATTTATTATTGCTTGCTTTGGATGCTTTTGCAAATATTTTATATTTTTTGCAAATAAATGGGTTGGGAAAAGGATTGACTTTTTGATCATAATTCATAGGAATTGGTATTTTATGAATTGAGAAACTAAAAGTTTATCAAACCTACTGAAGATACACATGAGCTGATAACATTATTTGAATTTTTGAACTTTTTGTTGATTCAGAGAGAGTAGAGTATTTTATGATTTAAAAAATTCTGAGACTACAGTTGGTACAAAATAATATTAATTGTACTTTCTGGATATAATACAGATGTTTCAACTGTAAGGGTACAACTTTAAAATAAAAATAAAGCAGCAGTTGCGGTTGCAATTAAAACTGCAAAATTTTGACATTGACTCTTCCGTTCTGTTGGCAACAGAAATCAAAAATTGTTAGAAGCTATTTAAAATGTTAAGTTTTTACATATCTCTAATCATAAATATCCACTTGGGTGGGAATTCCTTTGAGTAATTTTTTCATAAATGTATGTGGCATAAAATTATTCATATTTGTGTAAATGTAAACTTAATGAAATTTATTAAAGTAATTTTGAAAAGCTTGTTAATAAATTTAATTTAAAATAAATTTTTTATATAAAATTCAATGCATGTATCATGTATAATAAAGCGATAATAAGATTTTAAAATTCATCGAGTCCATCCTTAATTTAATTATGCCTTTATGACCAGGATAGGCTACAATACTTAAAATTTTATTGACATAATGAAAATCTTCAAAGTTTATCTTGTTATTATCACTTTATAAAATATTTCAATTTATTTTCAAGTATCGTGGCAATTTTGTATATTATTGTATACGCGTATTTTATTATTATGCATACAAAACGTATAAAAACTGTTATATTTTAAAATCTGTTTTCCTTAGGTGAAAATTTTCATTATAAATGATCTTTAAATACTTATATACTGCATATTGTATACGTACTGAACAATTTTCACTCTTGTATACCTGTACATAATCCCGTTAATAAATTGTAATAATAAAAAAGAGCAAAATAACAAAAATGCACGCAGCCATTTAAATAAATAAAATTGGAAAAATCATAAAGAAATGGGTAAACCTAAAAAAATTTTTGTCATTATGTCGAATCGAATTATAACTGTTGTTTTGCTGCTTTTTATTAAATAAAGAGTATAATGGTATATACAAAAATTTTTTTACCTAGATATTATAATTTTATCTTTGATGCAAGACTATCCATAAAAGTTCGTATGTATGGAAATAATATTAAAAATATTCTTGTAGGTGGAAGAAGGATTTGAATGCTTATTCTGAATTTTTTTTAAAAAGCAGCAGGCGTATGTATGATTTTACTTATAATTTTCTGATGTAGGTATGAGGGTGTTGATATAAAAGTTAAATTTAAAACTTTTCGTTTATTTATCATAACATTTCTGTTTTTTAAATTAATACAGTACAACATGATTCATATAACAGTTTTATTATTATAAAAAGAAAATTGGTTTTATACCTTAAAATTGTTTCATACTTGTTTGATTCAATTTAATACACAGGTCAAGGTGTTTATCAATATAATGGCAGTCATATAAAAAATACAAAATTGTTTGATTTGGGTAATGACATGTTTGATTTAAACATTGATGTGCATGATTGCTTCTAAAAATTCATTCCACAATTGAAATACAAATTTTGCCACTTTGTCGAATTATACTTATTGCCAGAATTAAAATAATCTGTTAAGAAAAAATTTTATTCACTTTTTTTTAAAATTGTTTGTTATAAAGTGGTTGTTCTATTTCAAATAATACGAATGTATACATAATGTGTACATACAGTATCATGCTTATATCAATAATATAATGTTAAATTTAATATTAATATATTAATATTATTGAACTTACGGCAACATTATTTAATAATATACTGTTATGTTGTATATTATATAATAATATGTGTATTATTATATAATATACAACATAACATTATGTGTATATAAACATGTTGTCCGTAAGCATGTAGATTTATACTTAATGTTGGAATGCAGAACATTTTAACAACATAATATTAAAAATAAAGTTTATATGCATATAAGTACATACTTATAATACACGTTCTGTGTATACACTTTCAATTGAAATTCAATAAACTTTTTGTGTTATATTTTTCTCTTATTTTTTTTTTTCTTGATCATTTTCATATTTCTCTTTAATTCAATTTTAAAATTTTAATGTGTAGAACAAAGAATAATATAAGAGAGATAAAAATCATATCAGTGCCATAAGTTCAAAAAAATCTGAACATAAAAAAAAATTTAAAATAATATTGAATTATAAAAAAAAATAATGCTTAAATTAAAGTCAAAATACTTTAACATAAACACTCTTTCTTTATTTTCATAGCTTTTTTGTCCTGTAAATGAATTTATTAAATAAATATATTATAATGTAGGATGTATGTATATAAATACATTAATTTGTTGTAGTATAACTGCATACATAAATATTTAAATACAGTTGAACTTAATTAAATCGAACTCAAAAGATATGAAAAGAGATAACTAAATTTCTTATGTAAGTAAGGAAGAAGTAAAATAATTAGTATAGCACTTTAATGCAATTTTCTTAAATTTATTTGCTATTCAAATTTATAAATAAGTGTTTTGAAGACCTATAATAATATATTGGGGAACCAACATTTAAATAAATTGGTCTCCTGTATAGCAAAAATTAATAATTTTTTAAGATTATGTGTTCTATTTTTAAATTTTCAATTAAAATACTGAAGGGCGAAATTTTTGCATATGTAAAAAGCAAAATTTCAATCACAACATCGAACTCACTTAAAAAAATATTTCGAACCAGTATTAAATTTCGTGTAGGCAACCATTTCAATCTACAAAATTGAGTTTTATATGACTAGATTTTCGATTACAAATTTTATGATTCCGTTTATAACGATTCGATTTAGCAGCATTCTACTGTTTATATGCAAAGTTATAATTATATAACATTTCTGTACATACAATTATTATTATATTTTTGTGATGTAAAATAAACTTTTGAAAGAAGGTTATAATAATAACTGTAATATTTTATTATTTTTCCTCTCTTTTTTTTTTTTGATTTTATATTAAATAAATGTTTACACATAAAATTGAATTATTACAATATTATTATAATTAATTTTTTGACAGATTTATTATTATTCATTTATATATTTTTTTAAAGTAATTATTTTTAATAAAGAATTTAACAATGTAAAAATTATATTTTATTATTAAAATTAATATTGTAAGAAAAAAAAAGAGATTTTGTTTAAAAAATTAATTTAAATGATAGGTAAACTTGGTAATTTTAACAATTATTTTAAATTTTTAAAATTTTTGGACCATCATTAGAATTCATATGGTATATAATTTGAGGCTAATAAAGATTCTGATATTATGATATTCATTTAAAAATATGTTGGTTCTTTCAAGAGTGAAATTAGAAAATTGAGAATTCAATTACGTCATGATGAAGAAAATTTGCTCTTTTTATTGGAGAGAAAACCTGTTATCTGTAATAGATAAACAGGAAATCAATGCAAAATTATTGCATATGTTCATTTTCGAATTAACATTTAAAAACTAATTTGAATTAATTTGTCTTGAAATAATAATATTAGTATTACTTGCATGTAACTGTTAGAATGTGACAATTATTATGTAGTCATTGACTATGAATATTGTACGAATCATTCTAAGCCTGAGTATTAGGTATAAGTCTTCCTCTCTCTCGTTTTTAAATAATATATAAGAAAAGCTTACATAATTTTTTTCTCAATTAAGTAAAAATTATTTAAATAATTTTTTTTATTTTGTTTATTTTCAGGTAACTATAACATATTATTATTGTAATTAAAAGGAGAGAATATTTCTTTAACATAGAGAGTAGCTACTGATGAGTGTTGATTAATGTTAATGAATTCGTCCTCAGAGGTAAATACTCGTAATAATCCAAATATGATATCGAAATCAAAAAGAGAAATTAGAAAGCTTTTTACCAGAATGCGAGCGTTCACATCTCAAGTTATATTTTTTACAATATTGGCAAATACTTCTCGACACCTTGCTATGTGGATTGTAGATTCCAAGGGAACCGAGTGGGACAGGAGTAACCCCCCAAGCCACCGCCGCCATTTTTGACTTATTGTAGCCCCCCACTCCCCCGTCTATAATATCCTCGTCCCAATCACAAAGCCGGAGATATCCCTAAGGGAGTTGGACAACAGTTCCCGAACACTTAGGGACCCATGTCCAAGACAATTGCGGCGCTGAACAGCCAGTGCCGGACAGTCGCAGAGAATGTGCACGGCCGTCTCATCGCCA
Source organism: Condylostylus longicornis (assembly GCF_029603195.1). Classification (NCBI taxonomy): domain Eukaryota; kingdom Metazoa; phylum Arthropoda; class Insecta; order Diptera; family Dolichopodidae; genus Condylostylus; species Condylostylus longicornis. Next base: position 9,579,001 of record NW_026577982.1, read on the forward strand.
CCCCCACAAAATTTGCACAGGGGGGAGCCAGACTTCCCCAGCCTATGCAGGAGGTACTTCACCGGGCAGTGCCCAGTGAAGAACTCCTGCTCATCCCCAGCAACTCTGCGGTGAATCCACTGGAGCACGCCGAAAGAAACACTTTCGCATGACGACACCCTTTCGTGTCGCGCCAATGACGGCCGCGTTCCGCCGCGAGCAGGCAGGCAAGCCTGGCCCCCACGGCGGAAGAAGGCAGACCGCAGAAAGGCAGCGGCTGCACAAAGCCAGCCCCAGATCCCCTCCGCGCCAGCCCATCGATAACTTCGTTGCCCGCATGGCCACTATGGCCCGGCACCCAAATGAGCGTCACTCTGTTCTCCGATACCAATTCCACAAGTGCAGCAATGCAGCCCCAGACCAGCTTGGATGTAACCTGAGCTGAACGAAGCGCCAGCAGTGCAGCCCTGCTGCCCGTGAACACATAGATGGTGCGGTTTCTATACCCCTTTTCTAAATTGATTCTCAGACAGATCTCTATTGCATGTATTTCGGCCTGGAACACTGTGCAATACGGGTCAAGGGTTGCATATACACGCGTGTCCGGGCGGACACCGTATACGCCCGAACCCACACCCGACTCCGTTTTGGACCCGTCGGCATACCACACGCTCGAAACCGACCTAAGTACCGGACCGCCCCGATCCCACGTCCATCGATCGGGAAACAGAACCCTGTACTTGTGGTCGAAGTTGTACCGCGGCAGACAGGTATCCGACATGGTTATTCTTAGAATCGGATCGCTCTCAATGAAGTCTCTGTGAGTTCTGTGGGCCAACTTTAGACCTGCCCCGTCCTCGCCAGAGAGAAGTCGGTAAGTCACTAGCCGAGCTTCCTTCAATATATAGAAGTCATCAACTCCAATGCAGCGGTGGGAGCCGTCAGCATTGCCCCGGTCACTCCCAGGCAGGCCAGCCTCGGTAGCTTTTCCAGCTTGGGCCGCACACCCGCCTGCTGAGCCCTACGGCACAATACAATCGACGCATAGGTGACGGTGGGCCTAGCAAGAGCCGTATATAGCCACAGTGCTATTCTGGGACTAATTCCCCCGGTCCTCCCGATGAAGCTCCTACACGTCCACAAGGTCGCCGTAGCTCTCCCGATAACTCTATCTATATGAGTATTCCAAGAGAGACGATCAGCCAAGGTTACCCCCAGATACTTCACTTCCCTAGAGTAACTAATACATTCACCAAACAGAATTGGGCTCGTTAATCTATCCCTGCTTCTGCGACTGGTTTATATTTAACCCAACGCCTTTGCACCACCTTTCCACAACACGTTAATTTTGCTCTAGAAGATCAGAAATAGTGCTCTCAAATTTTCCCCGCCCGACGAAGGCCACATCGTCGGCGTATCCCCAAACACGCGCCCGGAGCCCCTGAGAGCAGCGATTAGATCATCCACTACGATGGACCACAGGAGGGGCGAAAGAACCCAACCCTGCGGACATCCTTTTGCAGCGGAGATGAAGGGTGTATCGTCAGCTATGGTGGACTTAATAATCCTATCCTGTAGCATCCGATTAACCCATCTGCTAGTCGTCGCATCAATCCCTCGTTTGTGCAACGACTCACAGATGACATGATATGGGGTGTTGTCAAAAGCTCCCTCTATATCAAGGAAGCAACGAAATGCCACCTCCTGCACCTCTAGTGAGTTTTCAAGGGCCCCCACCAGACTCTGCAGAGCGAATACAGTAGAAATTCCCGACTGATAGGCGTACTGAGATTCATGCAAGGGATTGCTTCCCAGTACATCGTCCCGTATAAATCTATCAATAACTTTGTCCATTGCTTTCAATAGAAAAGAAGTAAGGCTGATTGGACGGAAAGACCTTGGGTGGTTGCTTGGTCGCTTACCCACCTTCGGAATATACGTCACTTTAGCCACCCTCCATGCCTGAGGGATGTAACTCCATGCATAGCTGGCACGACAAATTTCCAAAAGTGCTCTGGCGATGTGTTGGAAACCCCTTTGCAAAAATGCAGGATATATCCCGTCATCACCTTGAGAAGGGCCTGAAAGAGAAAACAGCCCATCTAATCCTGCCCATCGTGAAGACTAGACGGAATCGTTGCCAGTCATCCCTCCTGGGCCAGGATGCCCCCGGTTCAATGGCCGCATTTGAGTGATTCCGAAGAATCTCCGAGTCAGGAAAGTGCGTTGCCGCCATAGGCTCCAACGTCTGCTTTCCGTTCTCAGTTATGGAGCCATCAGGCCGTTCCATTAGGCCCAACCCGCTAGCATTCTTTTTGGAAAGCACCCTGTGAAGACGCGCACTGATGGAGAGTTCATCAATGCCCTTGCAGAACGCCCTCCACGAGATTCTCTTCGCTTTCCCAATTTCTTTATTGTATTTTGTGAGTGATTATTGAATAGCTTTCTGGTCTTTAGTCTAAGCCTTGAAAGCTCTTCATTCCAGCACGGGCTTTTTTTATTGTTCCGCCTCGGCTTAGCGCGGCAGCTCCCATGGTAGGCATTAGTAATAGCCACCGTCAGAGCCTCGCTTGCCAGTTCGATATCCATCACCGTTCTGACAGAAGCAGGAACGGATCCAATCCCATCCATGAGGAGCGTTTCGAATTGACTCCAATCTGTGGATTGGGGTACCCGATACATTTCTTTTGCCAGGCCCCCGGGGACCATGATATCAAACCTAATCTGCCTATGATCGGACATGGATGTCTCGTTTGAGATATGGCATCCACCAACCCTACTGCCGATAAATTCAGTGCAAAGGGTTATGAAAAGGACCTCTTCCCTAATTGCATTTATGAATGTCGGCCTATTGCCCTCATTCATAACCATTAATTTTTTGCTATATATAAATTCAAGTAGGCACTCATCTCTTTTATTTATATTGCTGCTTCCCCAAACGGTGTGGTGGGCATTGGGATCACTTCCTATTATAAGTTGGAAGTTCCTCTTTCCACAAAAGTCCACTAGATCCCTCAGTTGCTTGTCCGGGTGGGCACAGTCCAGGTAGGATGAGCACACAATGAACTCTGTCCAGCCCCCGGAGGACTTCACCTTCACCAACGCAGCTACCTGATCTTTAGAACAGTAATCTGGAATGGGAAAATATGTTAGCCTTTTACTAAACAAAATGTAAGCCCTAGGCTTGCCCCCAATTGTATTATCATACAATAGCTCACCTGTTAGGCCCTTAACCTTATCCTTCACTATGTAAGGCTCTTGGATAAGGGAAATATCGAGGTGATCCTTCATAAATCTATGAGCTAGAACATCAGTAGATGCCCTAGCATGCTGTAGATTTATTTGGATGCACTTCACAGCCATATAATTTCCTCCGGCTCTTGTCTATGGGCTTTGGCTCTTTAGACAAAGGCTTTACATGAGCCTTGGTTCCCATTGCCGCCTTTTTACGCATCTTGGTGGGCGCCTGCCCTGCCACAGCCTCTTTTGCCGTCCCAGGTGCCACGCTAACCCCTCCAACAGCAAATACCGAAGCAGTACCGGGCTTCCCAATGGGCTTGGGCCCTTTTGGTTCACCCGGGATGCTTGTATCCGGCGCGCTGGTCAATGGTCCTTCCGTTTCCGCAGTTTTCGGAGTGACTTCACATTTTCCAATGAGTTTTGGCTCTTTTGGTTGGCCTGAAGTGCTCGTCGTTGTCGCGGTGGGCATTGGTTTTTTATTTTGTCCTGCCATGCCGCCAGCACCTTGAGAGGATTTTCTTCCTTTAACCCGGACGGTAACACGGAAGAAATTCAGGAAAAGTCGGAACTCCGCTTTCCGTAGATCTTCCAATCCGGAATTATCCACGGAAAAAGTGACGGAGCAGCCCCTGTCCTTTTCCTTATTCATCCGCAGCACCCTCCAGGAACTTATCTTAATTCTGGGATTTTGCTTCCCTATCCTACTTAGAATTTGTCCCTGGAGAGACTGACGGTTGTCTCGTCCTTTGGTACTTCGGATAGCCTTTCCTCTGGATGCAGTCTATGAGTGATGGCCACCTTGACCTGTGCTACTGCATACCGATAAGAAGTCATTTTCGGGTTTTGTTGAGGAATGTTCCCAGGGACCTTTCCCTCAACATTGCCCTTCATCGACCTTTTTTATGAGGGCCCTGCATCAGGGGTGTTGCTTTCCGACCTTTCCCACTTTTGGGGATGGTCGGTCACAACACTCGATCAGCAGGCCCTTAGCTTTTCTAGATTTTCCTTCTCATATCTGCGAGCTTCCTCTGGGGACATGCCATATCTGATATAAGCCGCGATACGCCGCTTGGATGCACCAGAGAAATATTTTTTTCTTCCCCTGATGTCCAACTTTCCAGGTCCTCCTCAGTTTGTTGGATAATAGGTCGGAGGCGCCGCCTTTTCCTCTACTGGTGTGAGAAGGAGTTCCTCCTCTGCGTCAGTCGAGAGAAGCTCTGGTTCCAAAAACCCTTGAGCACTAAACATTACTGGTGCCCACCACTAGGAGGTGACAGTGCGGTTTTGGACCCCATGCTATGTGGATTAATTGGCCTGCTGTTCTTACTCCGGTCCAGTTTTTAATATTTCGCAGCCACGACATTTGCTTCCTTCTATTATCTCTTCGACCTTTAATTTTACCTTCTACAATCTACTGTAGCAACTCATACTTCGGATGTCTCATTATATGTCCAAAATAGCTTACTTTTCTTCTTTTAATCGTTAAAAGTAGATCCCTGTCTCTATTTAACCTTCGTAGAACCTCAACATTTGTGACTCTGTCAGTATGATATTCTGAGCATTCTATACGATAGTACCACATCTCGAATGCTTCCAGCTTTTTCATGGTTGGAACTTTTAACGTCCACCCTTCTGACCCATATAAGAGAACTGACCAAAAATAACACTTTAAGTAACGTAATCGAGGATTGATGTCAAACTCCCGATAGCGTACTGCTCCCCTATATTTATTAAAAGCTCATCTGGTAACTACTATTTTGACTTTTATCTCCTTGTCGGTTTTCCACCTGCTTTCAAGCCAATATCCGAGATATTTGAAACTTCTTATGTATTCTATTGCTTTATTGTTTATTTGTAGAAAAGTAACGGTATCTACATTAATAATATTAATCCAAATGAAAAAGCGGAATGAAATCAATACATAGAGTCATTGTATAACTTCCAAATAGTTCCAGTTGCTTATATTAATAATTAATATTAATAATAAAATAGTCTTCGTTAACACAATCAATTTCTATTGAGTCCACGTAACGCAATTAATACTCTTAAAAATAGTCGAAATTTACATAAAGAACTTACAAGGTAAATTAATAGTGAACCTAGGTACACAAACATTTTCATCATTGAACAATATTCTTTTCACTAAGTACGCAGCAGACTATTGAAAAAATCATGAATAAAAATCAATTCCTACCCCTTTCACTATGTATTTTTTTGCCTTAATTTAAAAAACACTTAAACCAAATTAGATTCAAAAATAACATTAAACATAAATTTAATTACAATTTTAAATATCATTTTAATTATAGAATAAATTTACAAATAATCTAACTAGGTAGCGGGTAAATCTATAATTTTAACAGCTACTATTCATTAGAAAAAACCATCGTGTAATTAAAATTTAAAAAAAAAACTCATTCAAACAGGTTGAATTTTTCTCAAGTAAAAGTTTTTTTTTTTAATTTCGAAAGTGTTCGCAATATTTTTCAATTTTTTTTTACACTCTCTAATAAAAATTGCAAATAGAAAAATAAAAATACAAGAAAATTAGAAATAAAATTTTAAAATTTACGCGTATCTAATTGAAACTGTTTGTAACCTACGCGATAAATTTTATTCGCGTATTAAGTATAAAAATTTGTAATGTTTTTGCAACTACCCATGCAATTTATTTGAGATATAAGTACAAAATTGTTGCAAGTCAACATTATTTTATTGCATCGCACACATAGTGTTATGTGTATTGGACCACTGTGCCGAGTTTTTTATGAAAATAATTTTATGATAATTTTGTTCGCATTCCTAAAGTATTTTTGTTTTTCCATAATTAATTATATCATTAAGAAGAGAAATAGAGACTTGAAAATCATATATGCAAGTATGGTCGATGATAAAAATTATGAAAAATGTTAAAAGGACTTTAATTAGATAACGTGATGTGTTAAAATCTAACACTTTAACTCTCACGTTTAAATAAAGTTACCAAATATGGCAAATATTAAGAAATTATTCTAATGAGACTTATTTTATAATTTTAAAGTTTGTTAAATTGCTTGTAAGTTTTATAATTGTGTCTTTTTTCTCAGCCACAATTTTCATTGGCTCATTTCATATTTTTAAGTCAACTTCCTTAAGTCGGGTTTATTTTGCATTTAACATGCCGAAGGGTGACTTTTTTATGGCCCAAACAATTGAAAAATATGATTTCTCAGGCTATTCATCCCAATTATATTTCTGTCAAGCAAAAATACAAACATTTCATTACCATATCAAGGGCCTCTGCTTTAAAATTTTTGTATTCATATTGATATTGAATTCCTTGACAAGTTTACATCTGATTGAATTCCTTGACAGGTTTAGAACTGATAAAATTTCAACCAAATTTCGAAAGCATTTTACAAAATTAAAATTACCTGAAACCTTATTAGGTTCTTAAACAGCTACGAATTAATTTCATGTTTTCGAAATATTTGATCGAATATCGATTTCATCTCAATAAAGATCTGGTCACTCTATATTCTATAATATGCAAGAATGCATAATAGAATATTAAAAATTTCTTATATAATTAAAAAATTTTTTCCCCCTTAATTAATTTTTTGATATATTATAAAATTTCACCTTATCACATGTTAAATATCAGGTGAGTGATGTGTTCACATAATTTTTTTTTTGTTTATTAAATATGAAATTGTTATACCATTATATAACAAGCGTGAACCTTTTTAACTTATTTTTATCCCTTAATTATTTAAGTATACTAATGATAAATTCCACCTATTATATCGTAAATATGTATATGAGTAGAAAAGTACCCATAATATAGAAAAGCGAGAAAAAAAAAACAAAATTAGAGGGAGGAAGAAAATGAAAATGTTCGTATAATCTAATCTCATATTTTTTAAAAAAAAAAATTTTTTAACATTTTTCAAAAGTTTCAATGTGATGCCTCCCCCTTTTAAGAATGAAAAATAAATTTTTTTTTAATAAACCTTATGATGGAATGTTAAAACATTGAACTAGAATCACTTTAATCATAATTTCCCCCTACATTTTATTCAGTACAGATACCAGTAACATCATATTACCTATTGACAAGTATACATCTACGGTAGTATATGAAGTTTTTATAATTTTTCTGTTCTATGCTTGCTAAATATTAGAAAAATGAAAGAAAAATTAATATTTAGGAAAAATTACTATGAAATTAACATAATCCCCTCAACTCTAAGATACATAAATTATATAATGCATTTATAATTATAAAAACGTAAATTTCCTGACATAAGAGAGTTTGCATTAAAAAATGGGATTTTAAAAGAGATTTCGCGCGAATTCAATAAATTCCAATAGGTATACTTTTTAGATTCAATTAAAAATTATTATGTCATTTTGCCTGATCATACTGTCACATAGTCTAGAAATTTGAAATCAAAAATTTTTCGAATTCTGCAAAATTTATTAATTTTGAAGTAAAGGTTATAAGGCATAAATTGAGTCTCATATTTTTCTCATATTACGTTGGAAGAGCTCGGAAATTAATTAGATAATATTTAATTCTTCGTATAGAGACACGAAATTAAACGAACATTATACGAAATCAACAGGAACGACGAACCCGATTACCTTTAAATTTTAGTAATATTACAAATGATGAACAAATTCTATGTCACATTTTCCGTTCTAACCTATCGTTCGGTCATAAATGAGAATAGAAAAAACAATTTATGCTAATAGCTTTAAAAAAAAAAAGAAATATACCAGTCAACATCTCAAAAAAAAAAAAATACCAAAATGAAAAAATAAAAAGAGAAAACATCAAAAAGGAAAAGTTATTAAATTAATCACTATCGATGATTGATTATAGGAGGCGCTAATATCCCATCGTTTTCATAGAATTATTATCACGCTCTCAATTCAATATATTCGAATCTAATTCTACGAGTATATTATAACAAACGAATCTTTGAATACCCCTGAATCTGAATATTTCTATGCATACAAGAAAAAATCTATAATTATTATTATGTTGGTATATTGGTGCGGTTAGTGGTAATGATGGTTTATTTATTTATTGGTTGTTTCTTTGTTAAATTCCTAATATATTTCATCTTATATACGTATGTTCGTATATTGGGAAAAATCTTGGTTATTGAATGATGTTTATTATTAACAAAGCAAAAAAAAAAGGGAAAATTATGATGGTGAGTTATAGGAAGACACCATTAGTGCGGTTCTATATACTACACCAGTAAAACTGATGAACATTTTATGTTAATTGGTAATTATGTTAATTATAATTAAAAGTATATAATATGTGTGTATGTATGTACAATATTCGACTTAATTGCTTTTTTCGTATCAGAATTTTTTTGGGTATATGAAGGCATTTTTATAAAAATATTGTGCACTATAGATAATAAAAGTAAACCAATATTTAAAAAAATCAAATTGATTTCATTATGATATGGAAATGAAATTTATTTGAGATTTCGAATTAAAGATTAGAAATTTTCTAAAGAATATTAGAAAAGATTTTATTTGGAAACTGTTTGAAATAAATTTTTGTATTGAATGAACAGAATTCATTTCAAATAGCAAATGAGATCTAAAATGTTCAAAATTTTGTTTCATAATATTTTGGATCAATTAATTATGAAGCATATAGCTTTGAATAACTTGAATTATTTGGTTTTTTACTCTAAAATTTAAAAAATTCTTTAAGATTTTACAGCCTAGAATGAAAGTTTCACTTCACTTAATCTTAAATTATGGGTAGTGCACGCAGAAACAACAAGACTCTCTATAATTTTGTAATTTTTCTCAAAACATTTTGTGAGTATAACGAAATTCTCTCTCTTGCCTGCAATAAAATCAAAATTTTATTAAATTTCAACAAAAGAGAATTTATTTAATCGACAGCAAATTAAAATTCTCTCCTGGTATTAAATTTTTACCGTTTTAAATTCGATCGAATTCAAATTTTCGATTGAATGACGTCACAATTAATGGTTTAAAAAACTCTTTTTGCCTATTTTTTTTCTCTTTATATTTATTCAAACAAATTTCAAACTTAAAGTTTATTGACCGTAATAATTTTAATCTAAAAAGAGAAAACAAATTCATTGTTTGTAAAATCAATGACCAAAAGTAGGAAAAAACAAAACATTTTTTTTTTGTTCTGTTATCAAAAACTTCATTCAAAAAATTTTGAAACTCACTTTTACTTTTTTTTTTCTTCCTTTTTTGTATTTTAGGAACACCTGAATTTGAAAAAATATTAACAAAATATTAAAAAAATACAACAAAGAATTCATTCATAGCTTTCATTCACTTTTTTTTTATTGTTTTTTTTTATTTATTCATAAAAACGCAGATGTAGCAATTTCAATTTGCTGCAATCAATCAAGAAACGAATGAACGAACGAACGCATTTAAAATTAACCGCAAATAAAAAAAAAATGCTCATTTTTTTTTCTTCTCAATTTTAAAAACAAATAAGAGTAAAAAAGAGTATATTTTTTTTTTATTTAATCACCACCCTACGGGAATTTTTTCCTATTTTAGTTATCTCTTTTTAACAATATTATAACAAAATTCTTCTCCATCTCCTGCAGCTCTCTCATACTCTATTTATGCGAATAGAGTGTATATCTTGTATGGTTATGTTCCTTACCTATAACGGGAGTCGCAATAACAATTTTGTCTCATTTATATTTTATTTTATTTTTTGTATTATTAATTTTGCTAAAGAATGAATGAAAATGACTCAGGCTCAGATGTTTTTCCATATATGGATGCCAGGTAAGGTACAGTTTTTATTATTAATGTGACTCTTTTGACAAAAAAACAAAAAATTATATAAAATTAGTGTTGTCATCGTAAATAATAATGTTAATAAAAATATTGTTAATGGATGCAAGTTAATAAAATAAAAAAATAATAAAATTTAAATATAAATAGAAAGAAAAATAAAATTAAAATTATTGTGTTCCTTATTTGGAATTTAATAATCAATATAAAAACCTTTTAAAATTCATTTTACTTCATTGTATTAAAAAACAAAATTATTGCCATTAATATTAGGTGAGCTACTGACTATTTTCGATAATATCTAATATTATTTCAATTAAATTTATTATCTTTATTTTTCATGCACAACATTATTATTTTTGTGTATCTATTTCATGTTTTGTCTAAAATGGGTTTTTTAATACAGATAATTTTTAATTAATTTTTTATCAATTTTTAAAATTTTTTTTTTGTTAGTTTAAAATTTGAATAAATTTTTTGAGCACCGACAGTGGTCTAACTCTATGAAATTTAATTAATTTGTATTAAATTAAAATATTATAAATAGAGGTGTCGAAAAAATGCACATACGAAAAAATATATGTATGAAAGATTTCCGACATTATAGTATGGTGCGTACTAATTTGTTTAAAAGAAAAACTCAAAATACAACAGTTAAAAGGCATTTGAGACAAAACTTGAACCCCTTTTATTTATTAATGTCATGAAAAACCAAAAATGTGCTTATCTCAATTTTTAAAAATATTAGACTTAGCACATTATGTTTGCTGAGTGTTGTCTATTCATAAAAGTTTCTATGTATGTATCTACATTATTTTACAAAAATTTATGAGAATATTGACTAAAAAACCTGGTATTAAGAATATAGAATGATTAAGATAAGGATAACACTATAAAACTGAGCTTAAGTACTGATGTGTGGTTATTCAACAATATTATATGGCCAGGCGTATTTCAACACCCTTATCTTAATACTTTGTTGAAGTTATTTTAATTGTTTTATATTAAAATAATCTTATTGAATATAACAATTAAAAGAATTAGTAAATTATGTTGTTAATATTGTTGCTGCTATTCCGCTAGTAACATGTTCACTTTTGGGGTGCTGTAAGAGAAATTTTAAATGAACTTTTTACCTGAATTAAAATTACCTGAAGAACAGATTACTATATTGGCAATGCTCTTGTTTAATGGAAAGTATAGATCGATTGTTATAAATTGTTACCTTCTAGTACCCAGAAATAATATTATTTTTTAATGGTTTTCAATGTTCAATGCATAATTTTCACTAAAATTTTCTTCTAGAATAAGAACACAATGATTTAGGTGTAAGAGATGTCTAAATCTTGCATTTAAAATGCACTTCATTGTACAATATTAGCGTTGTAATAATTTTAATAACTAAAAGTTACTCTTTTGAATTTAAAAATATTAAATGAAAGTTCCTTCTTACTCCCTTGCTATCAATACCCAATATTAATAGTTATTTTTTGTGTAAAATGTCATAAATTGCAATTTTGAAATTCAATATGATTTAAATTTAAAAAAATATATATTGCACCCTATTTCAACATATTGATTTATGAACTGTCATTTTTGTACCTATATTGGGAAGAAAATTAATTATAAAATATAAAAGTTTGGTTCAGGTGTCCTGCGCTTGCCAATAATAAAAACAAAAGAAGAAAACAAATATGTGCACATTCCTTTTACATATTTCAAATATTTTTCTTTTATTTCAAAAAACCAAAACGTTCGTATTCATTAACAGAAAGAAATTTCTCCCTTTTCCATTTTATTAAAAAAGACAAAAATTAAATGAAACTTAATACTTTGCACTGTTATAGTGTCATCTCTTTTCAACAATAATATAAAAAAAATATGCTGAAGTTGATTTTTTTTTTATGGTACAATACTTTCCATTAAAATTTAATTTAAACTCAACAATATAATAAATTTACAATCTTTTAACTGAAAAAACAAAAAAAGGTGACTTTATTACAAAGTCTACAACAACAACAAAAACAGCTCTCCTTTCCTAAATAAAATATTAAAAAAAGGAAAAAAATCTGAAATTTTTGCAATTCTAGAAATTTTTTGCCTTTTTTTTCATTTTTAATAAAGATTGTACTCATATATGCCCTTCACATTTAAATAACAAAAAAAAAACAAGTTATTAACAAGGAAACCTTTAATATGCAAATAAGAAGCGGTCATACGTGCCTTAATTTGGGTATCGAATTCAATGAAAAGTGCTGCAACGTTTGCTCTTTTATTGTTCTTCCATTTTTTTTTTATTGTTGAATTCATTACCTTGTTTTTTTTTTAGCAATGTATTCCTAGTGTAACAAGACGAAGTTTCATTATATTAGTTATGAAAGTGGAAAAAAATATATGACGTGAAAGTTATTGTTAAGGCAGCACCATATTACATTTTAACTTTTGTCGTATTTTAATTATTCAAGCTTGAATAAGTTTTTCTATTAAAGAAAAAAAATAGACGTTATTTCGAAAAAAAATTGTTATTTCAAAAAAAAAAGTTTTTGTTTTAAAAAAAATTTTTTTGTTTTAAAAAAAAAAATTTTGTTCTAAAAAAAACAGAGGAGTTATACCTGCATTATGAAATTAGGATTTCGTCTATTATGATCCACAGTTTATGGTTCACAATTTCAAAAATTTAATGATTTTTGTAGAAATGCAGACTTCGTTTAGCTCATAAAATTCAGAAACAGTGCAGGTTGTTATTATTACAATTTTTTAAATTAGAAATGAAAATTATTAATTTAAAGAAGTTAATAAGAAGAGGACTTCTTATTAGAATTCTATGTTTTGGAGCCAAAGAAGTTCCTCGAATCATAAAAATTCAAAAGAATTCATTCCATTCAGATAGCAATCTTCGTGGTAACATCTTATGCCTATCGATCTGTAAATTTGGCTATTTCTGTAAATTCTTGAATAAATTTGAATAATAACAAGTTCCGGAACTTAGTTTAAATAATAACATTAAGTATAAATAAATAAGATATTTGCTTTTTATTTCGAAACATATAAAATGCATTATTTTCCTAAACTAAAAAATTTTACACAATAGTAGACCTGACTAACTATTCAACATACACTTAACTTTATTTTTTTTTTTTTTGTAATAATAAAATAATTCAAAATTATTGAATTGGAATATATAGGTCTAATAATAATAAAAATATGATGTGCAAATGCATAAAAAAAACAAAAACACAAGAATTATGTAGAAATTCTTCTATTGCATTTTTAAAATTTCCAATGTATCTGGGGAATAATATTGCGTTATTTTTGAATTTTAATAACAATGCGTCTGGATTCAACTAGGGCAAACAAAGTATGTATACAATTACAATATGAAAAATATTATTAAAGTTAAAATGTATAATTGCCATATATTGCCATTCTCGTGGTTTTTACACTCAATCCACCAATATTATTACAAAAATTATTAAGATTAACAATTTAAATAATTATGAGATTCTCGTACATAAATAAAAAATTCATAGTATTTATTCTAATTATGCTAACCTGTTAAGAATATAACAAGCCTGTTGTCTTCAACAGATCATTGATAAATGTGTATAGTTCAGTTATGCTAGAATGTTAAAATAATTAAATGTTATTATTATTTTACTCCATTTTTACATCTCTTTGAATAATTTCTCTCTCTTTAAATTTCCTCTAAAGGTTTTCTCATTGCTTTTTATTTTTGGGGATAATGACTTTCCTCACACCTGTTATATTTTTTTGGGATAGTAATCCAGCAATTTTTAAACTCATTTGAATCGTACACTATGTTAAGACCGTAAGAATTGCATTTTAATGATATATATAAAAACAATATCATGACTTCTAATAAAAAATTATGTTATTTACTGCCTCCACAAATTATAATAATTATTTTAGCTTAGAATTTTGATTACTGTCATAATTATTTCAAAATTTTGGAATATTTTAAGCAATACCCTTATATAATGAATTTCGTATGTTATAAAAAATATTTTAACATTTTTGATGACAGTCATATGTATAAGTTGCCCTTAAGTATCGCCAAAACATTGTATAAATTTTATTCTTCGTCTTCTTTTCAAAAATGTCATCAGGTTACCAGGTCAATTTATGAATATGATGATATAAAAAATTACTGTACTTCAATTTCCATTCTTTCGTTTTCAATTTTATTTTACAAAATATTTTATTTATTTTATTTTATTTTCTTTTAATAATTAATTGTTCTATACTTGTTTTGTTCTAATATATTTGCACTGTATATGCAAAAATTTTATGTTCCTGCAACCTACTTTCATTGTTGTATACAGAAAACAAGAACTAAAAGAAATTTATTTTATTATAAATATTTTTATTTTCATTTATTTTGTTAGCTTTTTTTTAATACTCGTATTTTCCTATATAATATTTATTAATTTTCTTGTTTTCCTGAATTAAATGTGAAATTAATATACGGACATGACAACATAAAAATTGTACAAAATACCCGGAAAAAATCTATTTCAATACTATGGAAGTAAATTGTGTTGTGTTGTTCGTCTTCCTCTCGCTCTCTCTCTCTCTCTCTTTCGCTACAATTTCTCTATTTAATACAAATATAAGAATTTGTTCATTTTATAAAATTTACACAAAATGTTTTATTTCACATATTATTTTTTTCTCTCTTTTAATGAATATATATTAAAATAAATAAAAAGCTAAAAAGAAATTGATTTTTTTTTTAATATCCTAAAAGGATCAATTGTACTCGTACGCGGTTTAAACCTAAACGCATCGTTGAATATGTTTGCAATCAATTAACTTTGTAGACGACAGGATCAGGCAGTTCATTTGTCATAAAAATCAATAAGAGAATGAGAGCAAAAACGAAAAGAGAAACGAAATGTGCATAAAAACAAATATTAACAAGTAAAAACGTTTCAGTCGGTATAAACCGATTGAATTATACCCTGCACCTTTCATTATTGTGTAGCAATTACTCGAACCTGTGAAATCATTGTATAGAAACTTCATGGATATGTCTGACCTACAATTGGACATCCGACTGCCAAGTTTCATGAATCTGACTTTATTATTTTTCCAAATATTTAAAGTTAGCTTTTTGAGTTGCATGGCAAGTACCTGAACCTGTCAAGCAATTCCACTAAAACTTCACAAATATATCTGATCTGATACTTGGACACACAACTGCCAAATTCATGAATCTGACTTTATTATTTTTCCAAATATTAAGAATAAGCTTTTGGACTTGTATGGGAGCTGCTCGAATCTGTCAAGCAATTCCATCAAAACTTCAGAAATATGTCTGACATATAATTGGACACACGACTGCCAAGTCTCTTGAATCTGACTTTATTATTTTTCCAAATATGTAAAATAAGTTTTAGGGTTGTATGGCAAGTAGCCGAACCTGTCAAGCAATTCCACTAAAACTTCACAAATATATTTGATCTATAATCGGACACACAACTGCCAAGTTTCATGAATCTGACTTTATTATTTTTCCAAATATTAAGAATAAGCTTTTAGACTTCTATGGGAACTACTCGAACCTGTCAAGCAATCACACCAAAACTTTAGAAATATGTCTGACCTATAATTGGACACACGACTGCCAAGTCTCATGAATTTGACTTTATTATTTTTCCAAATATTTAAAATAAGCTTTTAGACTTGTATGGGAGCTACTCGAACCTGTCAAGCAATTCCACCAAAATTTCAGAAATATATTTGGCCCATAATTGGACACATGACTGCCAAGTTTCATGAATCTGACTTTATTATTTTTCCAAATATTTAAAATTAGCTTCTGGAGTTGTATGGCAGGTACCCGAACCTGTCAAGCAATTCCTCCAAAACTTCAGAAATATATTTGACCTATAATTGGACACATGACTGCCAAGTTTCATGAATCCGACTTTATTATTTTGCCGAATATAAAAAATTTGCTGTTGGAGTTGTATGGCAGCCACCCGAACCGGTGCAGCTATCCCATTATAATTTTTAGAGCATGTGTAGAATATAATTGGACACATGTATACAAAATTTTATATTTATAGCTTTATTAGTTTTTGAAATATTTAAAATAAACTCTTGGAGTTGTATGGCAGCTACCCGAACCCGTTGTCCGACTTAGTCCAATAACAATAGGGTTCGTCCTTGGCACAAAAGAAAAAACTTGTGAAAGTTTGGTGTTGATTGCATTATTCGTTTTTGAGTTATCGTGCGATCGGACGGACGGACGGACGGACGGACGGACGGACGGACGGACGGACATGTCTAAATCGACGCAGAATTTTACGCTGAGCAAGAATATATATATATGTCCATACCGCAGATGACTCCTTCAAGTAGTTACAAACTCCATACCAAAGTTAATATACCCTTCACGAAGTGCAGGGTATAAAAATCAAATTTTATTTTTTTATCGGAGGAAAATCTATGTATAGGTATAGATATAAGTATTATTGTACATATTAACACATCCATATAACTTCGAACGTGTGATTATAAAAGCTTAAATGAACAATATACGAGTAAAAAAGGATAACAATAAAATAAATAAAATTGGAACAACGCGCTTTCAACAATAGAACGGAAATATGGAAAAAAGGGAAAAAAGAATAGAAAATTGTAAGCCTCAAATTCGTCAATAAAAAAAAAGAATAACGGAAAGTGACAACGGTAATCATTTAAAGTAATAATTGGAATGTTTGACTCAATCATCAACAGAAGTTCTGTAGAAATTGAAATTTTAACAATTATTTAAATAAAAGTACAAAAATCCTTATTTTGGATGTGCAGTAATTTTTCGGTTATTAGCAGAATATTTTACGGTATAATAACGGAAAATCCGATCGTTTAAACAAAATAACAGCTACCTGCTGAAGCAAACTTAATCATATATTATGGATGCTAGTAATGTAGTTAATTGCTAATTGTAAATGACATTTTCTATAATCTCTTCTAATAATATTATGTAAGACAAATCCTTTCTCTTACGAAAGTTCGTAATTTCACACTTCATTCTAAATTGTTAATGTTAACATCTAATTCTACACAGATAACTGTGGTACATTGCTCTAAACATTTTTTTTTTTATATTTTTATAACTCCTACAATATTTTTAGATTTTTCCTTATTTCTACTTTGTATTCATGTGTATACTTTGTTTCTTTTTGATTTACAAGCTTCTATCCTTGTTTATTTCCAATCAATGCGCAAAAATATAGGCGAACTAATTTTTTTTTTATTAAAAAACAATATTGATATAAGGCGGCTATGATAAATATTATTAGAAAATTGTTGAGAGAAAAAAAAATCAATGTGATGAAAATCAAATTTGATTGGTTTTTCAATTTTCAACCAATTTTTGAATAATAAAATTAAAATGCTTTAAATAGAACAAAATTTTATTAATTTGTTACCATAAATGTTATTGCAGTTTTACAAAAAAAAATTTTTTAAAATATTTTATTAAAATATTAACAATTATGAAGATAACAAAATCTGTTATTATATAAACAAAAAAATTGCATAACTTTGGGTGCACATTTTAAATAAAACACAAATAAGTCAAAATTCTTTAGCAAATTTTTTATTGACATAAACAGAATTAGAAAGGAGGCTACTATGCACATTCATAATATTCCCTTAATGTATATATACACAAATATGTGTATGTTACGGATGCAATTAAGAGCAAATCAACCGAGACAATTTGATATTGTATTTATTAATCGGCAAACTTTAAAAAGAACAAAAATTCTTTAATGAAAATTTGAAAAAAAAAAAAATTGATTTTCATTCATTAAATTTGTTTGTGAATTGAAATTTCAGTTAGTATTGTTTTTTGATTTTAATGCATGACATCTATATAATATATAAAAAGAGGTTTCTGGATTACGAGATTTTGAAAAAATATGCAGAAATAAAATAAATACGAAGCGTATCAGTGACCTCTGTATACAAAGATTATAACAGACATGATTACATTTTTGTCAATTTATGTAAATTAGTTTCTAAGTGTTCTATTTGGAATTGTTAATAAATGTAGAGCTAGACTATAAAATTGGTGCTCTATAAATTCTGACTCAAATTTTGTTGACTTGTAACCTAATTTAATTTTATAGAATTTAAACATAAGAATAAGCAAAAATTTTTATTAAATTAAATTTTTTTATAATCTAAAATAAATTTGTTAGGCTTTCTTATACACACATTATGGGTTCTGTGGTAAAAAAACACTTGTTATTTTTATAGAAGTGCTAAAAGCTTCAATTCAGAATATTGGTTATAAAAAAAAGTTTTATGAATAGAAACTGATAAATTGAATGGCATATTTCAATTTTATATTGCTCAGAGCATTTTAATGGTTAAATCTTCATAAATAAATAATTAAAAATAATAATGTAATCATGTTCGATATAAAATAATAAACCGTAATTCTGTAGCAGAGAACTTTTAGAATAATAATAAACTTTAATTATTAAAATTAATTATTGTTTTATTAAATTGAGTCTCTTAAATGTACAAGGCTATATTAAATTTAAAGCAGTTGCATCACCTTCCCTATTATGATTTAACAATTCTGAATTATGCTCTTCCTTTTTGTCCTAATACTCTTGTACTCTCAATTGTTTTCCATTAATTTGCATTTGTTTCTGCTGAGACGCATACATTTATAAAAATCACACTAAAAGTAATTAATACATTTTTAAATTCCCCTATTAAAATACAAAATTTCCTTCAAAAAAAAAAATTAATTTACTCTTCAGAGTAATTTATTATCTCACTTATTCAAATTATTTAAATTATTTATAAACTTCACTTTATTATTATTTTAGAATTCATAAAAATTTTTATGTTCTCGGTACACTTAGACTTAATTAATTAAAATTCATTTGTAAGGTATTTGTAAAAGAAACAAACTACTTAATTATTTTTTCAAAATCAAAAGTACTTAGTAAATTTTTATTATTAAAATTACAATTTACAAACATAAATTAAAAAGAAAATGTACTTGATTTTTCCCATGCTTTAATTTGCTTGCAAGAAATTCTCTTTTAATTGTGGCGAAATAAAGTTCTCTTTTCTCAAATGACTAGTTTGTTGTACCTACATAAAAAGTAATATAAAAAATTCTTAGAGCATAATTACGTATACCTTCACAATAGTGCTAACTAGTTGCAGTATTGTAGTAGTAATTATTATTGTTGTTTTTATTTTTTAAACATTAAAGTATTTACAAATTAAGGAGACAAATTTTTTCAAAAAAAAAAAAAAATAATAAAGTAAAAAAGTTTTTGCTGTAGTTGCACTCTTTTTATTCCCAAAAATTAGATTTAAAATTTTTTCTTTTAATTTCTCTTCTCATTTTCGCCTAATTCTTATGGGTATAAGAACCAACTTTTATGAGTTAACGAATTATTTTGTTAACGTTTTTATAGTTTTAAGAAATTAAAAGTTTACATTTTTTTTTTCTGTTCTGTTATTTAATTTTGTTACTGTTGTTAAATTAAAATAAATAAAATTTTACTAATTATTTTTTTTTTGTTGTTTAAAGAGAATTTTCGTTCTTGTATACGATAAAGAAAAATTTCATCATAAAATTGCTAATGGATGTTCTAAATAAAAAAAAAAAATGTTAAAGACGTGCGCAAACAACGGTTTAGTTGAGAAAAAAGAAATATGGATGACCGAACTATTGAAATTTTTCAAAAGAAAAAAAAATTTTAAAAAATTTTGTTTTAAGGTTGGTTGTTTGAATAAGAGAAAAATAAAGTTAAAAATTAATGAAAATTTACGATAAAACGGATGTAGACTATTTTTTATTAAGTGCAAAAAAAAAAAAATCTTTTAAATTTTTTAATAAAAATAAAAGTTTTTGTTTGAAGAAATTTCAAAGAAATCGAATGACTCATCGAAAATTCAAATATAAAAAATGTATATCGTAATTTATTGGAAACATTAAATTAATAGAGTTCTCGTAATTCACCATTTATTCGCAGTAGCAATACTATATTAGCAGAGCTACTATTAAATTATCGGCATTTGTATTCAGTGTTTACAAACTAAAATTTCTTAAATTTAAAGAAACAGTGGCATGTACTATTAAAATGTAATAATAATTGACAATGTTACCCTACTAATGTATTTTGATAGTCCTGTAAAATGTGTCATGTGATAATTTAAAAATATAAATTAATTGAGATATAATATAATTTAGTGTAATTTAAACCTATAATAATTCCAATATGAACTAAGAAATTTAATGAGTGTTAGGCAGTCCTCGATTGATGTATGACCAAAAAATGTGGGTGCATTGAAATATTCCTATTAGCTAATAATAGTAAATCAGAACGACAACACTAATATATAAGCAATAACTGCCATTACTGATTTCTGTGTCAGCTATGAATTTACTAGACATGACTGTTTTTTAATTCGGAAACTTCAATT
This sequence comes from Condylostylus longicornis, assembly GCF_029603195.1. NCBI lineage: Eukaryota > Metazoa > Arthropoda > Insecta > Diptera > Dolichopodidae > Condylostylus > Condylostylus longicornis. Next base: position 9,599,527 of record NW_026577982.1, read on the forward strand.
GCACACACTGCGTAATATCATTTATTGTGTTTGCTTTTAATTAATTTGTGTCGGCAACACTGTTACTAATTTTATCATATACAAAATAAATTAATGACGATGATTTTAAAATCATGTAAAACCTGTAAGTTTTTTTTTTTATTTTTGTGCTTTTATGTTTTGTTTTTAGAATTAAAACTCTTAGAATTTGTTTTTTTAAAAGAAAATATTTTAAGCGAAGACTTCAGTACTCATATTATAGAATTACGCATACTTATATAGGACTATATCTACTCATATATTTCCTAAATAACAACCTATCGAGTTCCAGAACATAAGAGTTTAAAAAGAGTAAGAAAAAAAAAAATTCCAAAAAGGTGTACGACACTATTTAATTAGCGTTTTCCTGTTATTTTTATTGAAAAACATTAAAAAAACGAAAAAGAAAAAATGTTGAGAAAAAAAAATAAAAAAAAAATGGATAAAAAATTACGTTTCTTAAAGTAATGATGAGGTCTTTTAACCGGTATTCTAAAGAGCATGTATAAAAATGTTTTAATAACAATTATTTTATTAAAGAACTTAAGTGAGTAAAGTATGCGTTGTAATTTTTTACTTTTTTTTCAGAATAAAAAAAGAAATTAAAACCTTGTTTTAATGGTATAATTTTTTTAAATTTTTTAAATTAAAACTACAACGACGAATTTATTCCTTATAATAAAATTGAAAGAATTCAAAGTGTTATACAAATGTTCGATATGCGGTTCAATTGTTCGATTTATTCCTCATTCAAGCCTATAGTAAATTTGAGTAAGGAATGTTTTGCTGAAGAGTTAATCAGTTAGCTTTGTCGACGTAGTTGAGTAAATAATACTGTTATAAACAAAATTAAATCTACAAAACTGGTATACTAATAAAATAACTCTGTCCCACGAAAATTTTTGATCAAAAAACACGAAAAAATTTCAAAGATTGTATACATTTAGGATGAGAAAAAAAAAATTAAAGAGAAGTTATCATAATGCACGAATTTAAACCCTAATTGCGTGAATTAAGAAAAATAATTATATTTTTTATTGACATAGCATTTACTGTTAGCTTTCTGTACTTATAGAAATTGGTGAAAGCTTGCAGTTTCGGAAAGATACGGTTCCAAATATTCTAATTTTACGAATTTCGAGACTTGATAACTTGAGATTAGGTATGATTATTGTAAATCGAGAAACAGGTTCCATTGCATAATTTTCTCTTAATTTCGAATATATTGTATTATTTAATTATTCTTGTTAACTAAATAATTTAAGTAGTAAATGAGATGTAAGAATAATTTTGAATAACTCTGTACACGCAATAAACATAAAAAAAAAATAAAATTAGCGACAAGAAAGTTAAACTATTTCAAAACTGATGTTTTATCATGTAAAACAACTATTGTAAGAATTTCTTAAATATTAAACATACTTAAATGTTAAGGGTATCTAACTAATTAAGTAATTTTTATTAACTGCTAAAGGATTAAGGATTTATATATATATACATTTAGGGTATATATATAAGAGTGTCTATCATTTATTATTAAAATTTTGAAATCAAAGAATAACATCATTAAAATTAATGGTTTATCTAATCCAATTAACTACAATACATTAAATTGATGATAGAAAAATAAAAATTAAATCATTAAAATAAAAGGTTCATTCAACTGAATCTAAGTGACTGGCTATAATAAATTCAATTGATTTTTTATATTAAAGAATCTTTCAAATTCTTATAAATGACGGCCGGATATTTTAAAGATTTATACTTGTTATTTAAATTTTTTATTCCTGTTTAATGAAAACAATAAATTTTATATTGAATTTAAAGATCGTGTGTTCACTAACATTAAAATTACGCGAAAATGAAATTATTTATAATATAATAAATTATTGTTGCCGTAGAGATTCGCTGATTTGCATTCAATGACATTTATTCATAAGTTCATATTGTGTCAACCTTTGAATTATCCCTTATCCCAGTGTTTAAAGATCGCCTTGTTCTTTCGACTGACATCCTTGACTCAAACCAACTACGGTTTATATCAATCAATGGCTGCTGAAGTCTGTCAACTTGTAATTCTTGACTATACGCTACATACATTCTACACTCTATATTTCACACTCTCTTCCCTCTCTTCTCTTTATACGAATTTACTCTCTCTGTCTTTAATGTTAATAGCAAAAAAAGCTTATATTATAGGAAATGAGTTCACCGAAAACTCTGTTTGATATTTCTCTTAGTGTTCGTTGGCACGGAAGTATGAGATATTGCGTGAGCGTATGGAACTAGGAAGATGTAATTTTCATTATTGAGTGTAATATTCATGATAGTTAATACTTTTAATAATCTCATAATCGAACGCATTCCTTGCAATTTCAAAGGTATTAAACATTATTCCACAAAATAATCATAAAAATTTTATAATAATTTCTTGATGAAAGAATCAGGGTAATAAAACGTTAACAATTATTCTATAATTTTAACTAATTATTTAAATGTCATAAGCGCAACAGCCTGTTACAACTAGAATGAAATTTCTTTCACACATCAACGCTTACACTGTAATAAAAACCAGTAATTAAATTTCTTGTCTCTCTCTTGTTTTTATAAAGAAATATATTTCAAAAGAAAACCCTTATGCATACATACATACACAATATGTACAGGAACCGTACATGTATGTGATCAAATGATCAATGAAAATGTCTGGAACAATTTTCATTTAAAATTTTCCAAGGACTTTTATGAAAAAAAAAAAAATTTTTGATCAACGCATTTATTTTCATAAACAGAATTATTGTAGCAATGACTTCAACCATTACACAACATGAAAATTAACAAAAAATGCATTTTAATCCATTAGTTTTGTATTTTATTTAATGAAATAATTCATCATTTTCTTTTTTATACTGTTTAGGTAACAAATTCACCATAATACAATTTTTCCAGATGTTTTAATTTTTCCTTACAACCAATTCAAATGCACTAAAATATACACACAATTGTAGGTATTCTTAGAATATTATACTTTCTTATATTCGTTCCATCTGTTCTATTAATTTTCATTTTATATTATGTATAACATTATTCTTCTTATAAGGGAGAGAGAGGGACACAAAACTGTTGCTACTGCTACTGCTGCTGCTACATTTTACTGTTGTTGATTCATTTAATATTCTTAATACTATACAATTGTGTAGATACTAGCGTGTATATAAATATCATGTTGGCTCTTACCTTTCACAACAATAATAAAATATGGTTAAAATGCAATTTGATGGACAGCATCAGCTCTCTCGTACGTATAATTATTATTACTATTTTTTTTTCTTTTAAAATTGCATAGTTTTGTTTTAATTTCTGCAACAGTATGACAAACAAAGAATATAAAAAAAAAAAATAAGAACCGGACAATGATGACGACGATCTGGAATTACAAAAGTATAAAAATAATGCTAGCTAACAAATTCAATGACAATCAAATGCAGGAAGGATAAAATAAATCATGAGAAAGAAAAAATTTTTCATTTAGAAAATTCTTTAGTCCGTTCATTCTTTTTTTTTGCAATAACTCAACCAACCTCGTGTATGTACATATGTTTGTATTCAGGTGTATTTAAAGCAAAATATTTAATATTAATGCATTACTTTTATATCATGACGTTATTTTGTAATTTCAATAGAAAATTCTTGAATATTTTGACTTTCATGGGATACATAATTTTTTTTTTTGTTTTGTTATCATTATAACTTACATAATATTATATTATTAAAGTTATTGTTATACTAATCGTTTGTCTCTCTAATATTATACTTATTTAGACTTCTATTTTGTATAATAAAACGAATGACAACAACACTAGCAATTTGCTACAATTTTCTGTGAAAACAACAAAAACTATAGAGTAACGCCAGTAGCACAAAAAAAAAACATTGTTTTGTTTTAGAAAAACGCTTTGAAATAAAACAAGCAAATAAACAAACAACAAGAAAAAGAGAACAGAGAAAAGGGAAAAATGAATTAAACAGTAAAAATTGAGACGACAATATTTATTACATTCATTGCAGTAAAAAGATACTTTCATTCAATTCAATGAGAAAAACAAAAACATAGATGAGTAACAAAGTTTGCACGAGTACTAAAGGGATGAAATTCGCAAAGACGAGAATATTTTCTAAATCAAGAACTAAAACAAGAGAACAAAAATATAGAATAGCATAAAATTTTGTGTACGTGTACCAACACTTTTTAAAGCAAATAATTTCCTAATATGAAAGTTCTATTCATTCTCAAAATTGTTTCCTCAACAACCCAACTAACCTACAAATTAAATAACCAAAGTCAACTACTATAACAATTGAAATGAAAGAAGCAAATAAAAAAATAACCAACAAAATATGTGTGTAGAAAAAGTTGACGTCGATTTCAAGCAACGGGGTCCACAAAAAGCAAACATCATCCATTTTACTCTAATGAAAAGAATGAAAAATTTAAAGAATAAAAATTGAAAAAAAAAACAATAATAGAATAACATAAGAAAATTTTTAGAAGAGCGACATTTAGCGGATGTTCTGTGACAGTTCTCTTTTATACACATTTACATATACGTACATATTATATAATTATCAAGTAGAAAATATACGCATTATGCTGTTATAAATGTAGTGCGGATGATCATATATATTATGCATTTCAATATTTTAGCCATATTTTTTATTATTTTCCGAAATTTTACGATGTTTGGTTGAAAAATAGGACGAACCTTGTTAAAAATTCCTTATGATAAATTTGAAAACAAGTTGAAGTGGAATTAAATTTGTGAAAGTGCACAAATTATTAGAATAATTAAAGAATTAGGAAATTAAAATGAAAGCGGCACAAATTAACAAGACTTTGCATGGAAGAGAACAACTTCGACTTAATGCATACAGATCCAAAGTCGAGAAAATCAATTAACAATCCAATTTTATTACTGAATTATTTATGTTTGGTTGACGACATGTTCACAATTTTGTCATTTAATCATTAACATGGATATCATTATGTAATGTCAGTTATAATGTAGTCTTGCAGTCAAGCATATGGAAGGAGTTACTATTTGGAAGTCATGATTAAAGATTAAATTATTATTATGAGATTTTAGGGATTATTAGGAAGATTATTTAAATCAATGCTTTGAAAATTATAATTGTAAGCCAAGAGAACGAATAATTTAGTATTTATACAAATTAAACTACAAGTTTTTACAATCGTATATGTCTGTAAAAATTTTGATCAGCAATCGATAATAAATATTAATTTACAACAAGTTTCCAACACTTCAAACGCATATTCCAATGAAGCTTAAAAACATAACAGATTAAGATATTTTCTACTACAATGTTTTCAAATTAGACAAATATGCATTTGAACAAAATTCGATCAACTTGTACACTCATTTGCAAATTAAATTTCCAAATTTAATGAGGTCCATAGGCGCATTCATATATTTTTCCGAAGTCTGTTCATCCAACATTCGTATATTGTTTAAACTGTAATTATGTTAACCCCAGTTAAACAGTTTTTTCTGTTCAATTTTCATCATTTGCCCTGTTCTTAGCAAATCATCGTATTTTAATTTTCAATTAAATAAAAGGTTCTTTTACATAGCCTCCTATACCATAATTTGTTATATAATTAATATGATGTTTTCCAAAATGTTTGATAGACCAAAAAGAATAATGTTTAAAAGTAAAAATTGCATTTAAAATGAAAGGCACAATGTGTTTCGTTCAGTCTTTTTCCTATTTATTTTTTTTATTTTTTTTAGATTTATAATTAAATTGCGTTCCCTTCAGATTATTTCTATTTTAATTTTACTAGCCAGTATAGAGAAAGTATGGGATTGGTATTTTACAAATTGCAATTGAAAATTCGCAAAAACAAGAAAAAAAAAGAGCAGAAGAAGCGCAATTTAAACAACAAAATCAAATTAAAAGTCTTCTTTTCATTTGTCACTATGTGCCTGTAATTATTTTTTTGTTGAAAATGAGTTAAATTTAGTGCGACGGATTTTAAGTTTGCATGATGTTAAAAAAAAGGTCAAAAATTTTAACATCTGAATAAATAAGTTGAAAGGTAAATAACATTAAACGCAATTACGCGTATTTCAGCACATAAACTGTAGGTGTTCTTTATAATTTTTATCACTTTTTGAAATTTTGTCAGATACACAAAATAGCACTTATTTGTTAAAAAAAAAAAATTTATTTATGTAGAAATTTTGATTAGATGTTAGCATCATTCTACGTTATGTATGTAGTTTGATGTAATACAATTCGTATGAAATATTATGTTGGTGATTACGTCGAAATCTTTCATTTCAAATCATACAGAATTTTTTGTCGTACACAATTAAGCTTATAAATGTGTTTTGTATCAATTGTGCTGAATTCATTTTGAAACTTTGTTTGTATTACGACAAAAATTACTTAAGTTTAACTGAACTTCATGTTAGAATATTTTCTCTGAACGATACAATTGTTCCGACTAAAATTGGGCACCAAAAACCTTTGGGAATAATATTATTATATAAATAGCTTATGAGTGATCAACCCCATGTCTTCAAGTCTATATACCAACAATATTATTACTCGTATCTTAGCAGCGATACGAACACAAATCTCTTCTCTTACGTCATTATTCTTTCGTATGATAGCTTACGTCATTATTTTTTCGTGTGATTCGTTTTAAATCTGAATGTTTTATATATTTACCCATAGGCATTCACGTAATGTAATTTGCTTGTATAGCAGAACTTATTCAGGTAAAAATTTTGTATATATGATAGTCGGTTTTCCCGATCACAATATTTCGTTTTTCTTTTAGCCAGCAATAAAACATTTATTTTATATTCTTTGTATACATTTTAAAATATGCTGAATGCTTTTATTCTATCGCATTTTTAACACTACATTTATCATGAACTGAAAATATTAAATTCAAGCATTTTGAATGTAGAATCTTTTTAGAATTAAAAAAAAAATTTACGCATTCGATTTGTCATTCATTCGTTAAATTCACGATCGCATGCATTATATAATTTCAAGCACTGTTAATTTCCTAAATGTCCTGTCAATTATAATTAAATTTTAATTTAATTTTTGTATTTAAAAAATTTTAAATTTTCTCTATGCATTTTGCAACAAAATCATTTGTTTTTTTTTATTGTTGCATTGTTTTCCTTTATAATTTTCTTTGTTGCATGCAAATTTTCTTGTTACATTAATGGAATGGTTGTTGTCGCTGCTATTGTGTATGTAAGTGAATATTCTTTTGTAGTTCATTTTAGTTTCAACTGCATTTTATTAAGATTATGTTTTAAAATTTTTGACAACTTTAGACATAATGGGAAATTAATAATTTATTATTTATGGAATTAATAGGCAATGATTAATTATTTTTCAATATTCTTATAATCGTGTAACAAAATAATTTGAAAATTTTTGCTATTTAACAATTTATTAATAAATTATGAAAAACTTAAATTGCATTTTTGTAATTGAAATGATAAAATTTTAGATTTTCACTGATTAGAACATTTAGAAGGCTTGCAAATTTTATTGATATAGTTTTAGTTTTTCAACGATGAATGTGAACGTATTGACCGATCAATTGTAATCTAAATGTTTATTGTGATTTCACACCAAATATCCGACTTTTATATTTATAGGCCTGATAAGATAAAATCTTTAAGAATACTAGAATTAATACAAAACCACTGTTATCGAGCCCTTGAAAAATTTAAATTAAAATTTTCATAAGTGTATAAAATAAATTGAATTATTTGGGTCGAATTTATTTAATCTCGATCTATGTTATTATTTTTGCTATAAGGCCGAATTGAAGTTAAAATTGAAATTTACTTTTATCAAAAATTAGGGGCTAAACTATCCTTTTTTACCATAATCATAGAATACTTTTCTAATACCTGTTGTTTTTTGGAATTCATAAAAAAATTTAAAAATTCCGCAAATATCTACCTTGTTACTAGATTTCATACAATTCTTTAATGAAATTTGCGGAATTCGTGAAATTGAAAATTGTTGCAATTATTTATTGAAGTTTTTGTTTTTTTTTTGGCAAAATGTGTACGTAATAACCACCATCTATGGTTCAAAAATTTTAATAAATTTTGACAAAAATTATTGCCATACCATAAAAATCGTTTGAACTTCACAGCATCAACCTTAGATGTAATTACGATAAAATTTTCGATTCATAATTTTTTATTACATAACGTAGATCTTAGAAAAACAAGCAAAGAACAAAAAAAAAACAAAAAACTCAAATTTTATTTTGGAATTTTTAATTGAATTTGAAGTTTATTACACTTTTTCTTCTTCTTCTATTCTAAAAATAATGAAACATAGTTAAAAATTCTAATTATTTTTCTAAAAATAAAAAAAAAAAAACACTAAACTAGAAAAGTTCCTGTAAAAAAACCAACAAAAAAGGAAAAAAGTAATTGGACATTTCATTAAATTTTTTTTTGTGCCAGTCTAAACACAATGTAGGAAATGTCAAATTACTCCACAAAAAGTATAAAACTTCGCTCCAACAATTTGACAGTTAATTCAAAAACAAGCAAAACAAGAGAATTGTTATTTTTTGAGAATAAAACAATAAAAAAATGGTAGAAATTTTCTTATTTAAAATTAAAATTTATTTTTTATTTTCTTGCTTTTTAGCTGTTTTCATATAAAAGTTATTTTTCTTTGAACACAACTAATAAAGAAAACGAAAAACTGAAAACATCGCAATTTATAAACATAATTTTAAGTTAACAGAAAACTTTAGCTTTAATTTTAAATTTAAAAAATAAAATTGGTAGGTACAATCAGATTGTAGCTTGGTTTGGAATACCTGAACATTGTGTGCGGCAGAAATACCCTAAAAAGTGAATATTATAAAATTTTTTCGCAATTGATAGGTGATTTACTTCGAAAACACTCGCATTCGCCATAAAATTAATGATGTCGTCACGAAGTTGTCACAAAATTCAAGTTTTTTGACTACTCATTCAAAATAGGAGACTTGATATTTAAAGAATTCAGTATAGGCTCACAGATCGGGATAACTTTTATACGAATTATATAAGGGTATACGAATCATAAATATAAAAAAACAGAGCGCTGTATGACGGCTAGTTTGACAAATAACTGTCTTGAAAAGTTTTATCTTGCAAAAACAAACACCATTTTACTTCACAATTTGTCCCCGTTTTGCTTTAAAACCAAGAATTTCTTAAGCCACATTTAAGAATTTGTCTTAATTTGTACCGAATTTTTGACTGATTGTAACAAAACAAAAGATATGTATAATTCGAAAACCTCAAATTAGTCAAAAAATTTTCGAACTGTAATTGAATCTCGCGTGATATACGAATGTATTCGGCGAAATTCGGTTGAACTGATTAACATAATGCGAGTTCAGTTATTTGTTGCACATTTGCCTTGATTAAAACTTATCTGTTATACTATTCATTATCAGTTTGCAGTAATAAGTTGTGTTTAATTCATTAACTTAAGATGAAAATGAATATCTCATAATAGTAAGGTCTAACTATTCAACTTTTGAAAAAAAAAGATTTTATTCTTCCATCCCAACTAATATTTTTCAAAGATTTTTGTAGCCTTATCACCAATTATTTTCGATGTTTTCCCTATATACCTATATATAATATTAATTTTTTCTTCTTTTTATTATTATTGTTATTATTTTAATATGTTTTGTCTCTTTTCTTCAATTAAAAATTATATTATTATCGTTTGTTATACGAAAAGTTTTCGCATCCCTTAAATAAAATTCCTTCAAGCAATTTTCATGTTATTTTTTTTATTTTTTTTATTTTTTTTTTTTTTTACTTTTGTTTCTCTAATATTTTTATCCTTAAAACTGAAATTCGGCCCAGCCTGAAGGAGTAACAACAATAATAAACAAAAAAAAAACATAGGACAAAAAAGAAACAAAACTAAAACCATTTTTTAACACCCCCAAAAATATACGACGAACACTTGGTGTAATTTCAGATTTTAAAAACATGAAAAGTAATAATAAAAAGAAAAAAAAACTAAAAGAAAGAGAAAAACATACAAAACAAAAATTAAAAATTTCGTTTTCTTTCTCTTTCATTTTGATATTTTTTTGTTGTTTTGGTCTCTTTTTTTTTGTAGTTGTAATTGTTTTCTTTTATTTTTTTTATATTTCTTTTAAATTTTAATATTTTTGGAATTTCCATAAGAATTTTTTTTCTTTAATTTCTACCGTTGTTTTCTTTTCTTTGTTATTGTTCTTGGTTTTTATTTTTTTTAAGAAAATTTCGTTGTAGGTACCATGACATCATATTGGATGATCAGGTTCTTGGAATATTAATAGTGACGAGTCAATAGGGGCAAAGGATTTTTCTCTCTTATACTCGTACTATCGTACAATAGAGATTGTCGCAAAAATTGATATTCGATAGCGCGATGCTTGTCTTATTCGGATTCTAACCTAAAATTAAATTTCGAAGAAAACACTCTTTTCTAAATTTCGATATATCAAAGACTCTTTTCTAAATTTTAACTTTGCCGAGGGCATAAATAGTCTACAGGTAAGGTAAGTAGCTATTTGCGCTATGTACAAGACTCATATTAGGTTATCACTAATCTTATAATCATATATACACACTACTATTCTGGCAATCAAACATTTTTAAAATTGTAATTGGAAAAAGATGTAGAACAAGGAACAGAATAAGTTAACTGAGAAAATTATGTCAAGGTAAGATGCTGCGTTAAAGAGTTTAATACAATGTTGTAGGACAAAATGTTGTATAACTATGAATACACACAGATCTTCCAAGATAATTAACAGCTTTTCGAAATACAATTATTTTTAATTCAAATTTGTTCATATAAAACAGATCGAACTGTTACATCGATAGAACGCTGGACTTATACAACATGTTCGATATTGTTACTTGCAACATGTTTGAAACTGTTACGTACATGTTTGAATTTAGGCTATAATTCGTCAACAAAACCATAATTACAACTATCTTCCACTCTCCTTATATAGTAATTACTAACCAACCAAAAATACCTATTGAAATTTTCTGAACTTTGTTAGAAAAATTAAATTATTAAGCACAATTTTCTATACACTCATACAAATTCGAAAACGAGAATAAAAATATCTCCATCTTTAAAATTAAATAAGAAAAAAAGAAATTATTTTAAATGCCACACAAACCACAAAATGCCTAAAATTCAAATTATTTTCATTGGAAAATAAAATGAAAAAACACACAGAGAGAGAAAGAGAGAGAGAAAAAAAAAACTTTATTAAAGTATTTTATTTGCATTTTATAAAAATTTCTTAGAGACTTTCTGACTTACCAAGGAATATATTAGGTATATATAGAAAAATAGTAATAATAATAAGAGTACCAAAAATTTTAATAAGAAATTTTATTTTTTGAAACAATATGCACTATTTATATAGTTGGGTTGAGGAGCTCTTCGGGAGCGTCTCATAACAATTTTTTGGCTGTTTTTTTTTTTTGTCTTATGCGGCTATCGAAATTATTTTTCCTCTTGGTTTGTTTATTCACAAAAAAAAAGGTTATAATATTGGTAAGTAAGAATATTTGAAATTGATCCCAATGAAAGTAATAATAGTAATAAAAATAATAATAATAAAAAGTATAGTAAATAAATTAGAAGACCAAAAAGAATATTGTCTCAAATATCATTTTGGAAAACCATTGAGGAAAAAAAATTATAATATTCCGAGTATATATAAAATGTAATTTTATTATTAAATTGTGATTTCATTCAAGATTTTTGGCTGCTTTTTTTAAATTGAATTTTAGAAATTCATTTTAATAGAATGGTTCTAACAACTTTTAAATTTTTTGTATATTTTAATGGTGCACGATAAGGTTTGAGTTAATCAAAAATTTAATATAATTTTTCTTCTTTACCTTTCTTACAATGTCTATTAAAAATTATTATTATTATGATATTAAATTCATTAATATTTTAGAGGTTGGGAGGTATTGGTACAGTTGTTATTGAGATTCAATTTAATATGCTTTTGAAATTAGAAAGAATTTTGACCATAGAGAACTTATTGAACATTTAAATAATGCATTTCAGCATTCAAATTATTCATCTGTTATGATGAGACCAGTTTACGAATTGTACACCTTAAAATCAATGGTATTTATACTTAGCGTTTTATATCACACACTTCTCATATACTTGAGCCATTAAAAATCGAACTACCCTTTTCATATCATCAAATTTTGAAAGGTCCTTGAAAAGCACAGTATGTCATTAACAATTTCTTTTATTATAATATAATTTGTAATAACAATAATCATTAAATTAAAATAACCATCAGTTCATCAGACACTATACCCGAAAATATTGTTTCTTTTTTTTACATTAATGGAAAATCAAATTCAATTAATGCGAAATTTACAAGTTACGAATTTGATTGACGAGGCTGGTATTGTGATAGAGCATGAATTTAACTGTTATACTATATAAAAATTGTTGGATTGTTAAAAAATTAATATCTTTTATGAATTTTTGTATTTATTTTACAACACACTATTATTTGATTTCAAACATGTTGTAAGTAACACTTTCAAACATGTTGTAAGTAACAATTTCTTCTCAAAATAAATATTTTCAAAATTATTCGCAAAAAATAACGGGTTGTTGCATTTAATTAAGCTCAAATACCATAGTATTGTAGTTAATTTGAAATTGTAATTAATATTAATCATCTTTGTTGCTTCTATAATCAAACAAGTTTATGATTTATGAAAAATATTTGTCCAATATCCGCTTGTTAATTAAAAACCTATATAGAAAACAAAAATCAAAATATTAATTTATTAAATAAATCTCCAGCAGAGCTACTTTAAAAATTACTTTTTTAAATAATAGATGCTGTGCTGCACAAATCACAGTCTAATTCTAAAGTTTTTCTTAAAAATGGTATAACATTCATGCATAATATCCACTCCATTATTTAACAACAGTACCTACATGCCATTTAACTAAGAATGCACATACATAACATACTAATGCAACGAATTCATTTATGTAAACTGAATATTTAATTAAAATTGACACATATAAAACCATATAGTCGCCAAACTATTATACCTTAAAAAGAATAATATGCAGCCTTGAAAATTCCAGTAGCAATCAAGTATAATCTAACCATATAAAATACAAAATTGAAAAATTATAAGAAATTTTCACTGTATACCATAAATGGTTAAATAGGAAATTCCTTTCAAATAGCAATCAAACTCATTAGAAAGTTCACCATTACTCACCACAAACTATATTTGAGCGCATCAATATAATCAAAAGAAGACAACAATAAAAAGAAAAATAATAAAAATTAAAAATAAAAACTTATTTTTTCAAAATAGCTGGTAACGATCACTGGTAGTTTGTGCCCAACGAATTCAATAAGCTTAAAATTTTATTGATATGTTTATCTTACTTTGACACACACAAGTGCGTACTCATAAGATTTTACATTTTAACTGCGGTTGAATACCTACTTACATGGTCATCGAAATTATTGTTTTGACGGTAAACTTTCATGCAATTGGAATGAGTAAAAAACTTGAAAATTGATTATTGAATTCTGTTTTGAATCTGTATAATGTTGAAAAATATTCGCGATTAAATAGTTTACAGTGACTTGGATGAGTATAGTAATTTTTATTTTAAAGGCATGCCTTATTGTTAGGTATTCATGGAGGTATAATGATGTAGGGCCCCTCAAGCAGCATATTATTAAGCCCTTTAGTAGAACAAATCAACTGAGCTCTCGATTGAATACTTAATGTGGAAAAAAATTAGGTGACAACAATTTCTGGATAACTCTCTTATTAGGTACTATGCGTACTGGTTTTCGAAATTGGCCTTGTGTAGTTTTTTCAATAGTCTTAAATTCCAATTTTGTAAGTTCTCAAATTCAATAATCGACTACAATATTCCATAGAGTACAGGGCGGTTGTACATTTTGAAAAAACTAGTGTGTATTTCAAAAGGATTATAAAATTAATAGAAATAGCTGTATAAATATGGTATTGTACAGTTATTGAAATTTCCTGCCGTGAATATTATATAAAATATTTTTATTAAATGCAACAGCAGTATGATTAGTACGCCTGTATAAAAATCTAAATTGTGCACGTAAAATAGAAAACAATATTTTTTGCGTCAAATTATTTATGGTGGTGGCGACGCCGTTAATCACGATTTTGTATCATATACAGATATATATTGTGCTACTTTTCTATGACAACGAGAAATATTCTCTTAAGAATTTTTCTAAAACATTAAAACTATTTTATCAATATAGTTTAATATTTTGTGCTTTAAAAGTATTCTACTTCTATTCCTATATATTGAATAGAGTTGCCAGACTTCAAATTTTTCTAGGATTATCTCGGTTCTTATACAATTTTCACATGTCTTGGAAATGGTTCTCCCGTAGCAGTGAATTGTCTCGTTTTAATATAGTTAACCAAAAATATATTGTACATGAAAAACTCTTCGTTTCATATTTTTCATTTGCTCTTATTCATTTATTATGCTTTTGGGACGATATTTCAATTACACTGGCTTACTGTGATTATCCAGTTCTAATAACAGTGCAAAAAGACGGCAAATTTTAATCACTTGGAAAAATTTCTCTTTCGCCTAATTTGTTGTAGTTCTTAAAATCTGGTAAGTCGCCGTTTGAAAGTATAAATACTAAAGTATAACAGTTACGTATACGAACTTTTAATATTTTTGAAAAATATTTATTGTGGATAACGCTAACAACCTATACTATCATTTCATAACCGCATACTATGAAAAATAAGAACAAATAAAAATAATAATCGCACGTTTATATTTTCTTTCCATTTTTAGAATATTGGAACCGAGACAAAAATTTATTATAGTCTTAGATATTTTAATTTTTTCATTCTTTCAAAAATTGATTTGTTAAAGGCACATACAGACGCAATGCACACTTTACAACACACATATAAAAATTAAAATACAAATTATTTTTCATATACGATGTAGTCAAAGTAAAAAGTGGACTGAGCAAAAAATAAAGAAATAATTTTCTATAGAACATGTAGATAAATAATAAAATATGATAGTGAAAAACTGATTTTTCCATACTCCGTTTAAGGTAAAGTCACGTGAGACAAGTTCATTTTTTCTTTATTTCAACAAAATATTTAATAAAATTGAGAAAAAAATATTACAGGTATATCGTATGTGAAAAAGAAAAAAAAATAATAAAAATTAAACGATAAGAGTAAAAACATGAAAATAAAAATTAGAAATTTTTATAGATTATTGTCTTTAGCCAATATACTGGTTCATGTAGGTACTTGGACACTAAAACATTAATATTGAATTTGAAGAAGTGAAGTAGGATGAAACTGGTAGTGCATTATTACTATACGCCTATTGGAATTGATAAAATTAAAAAAAAAAAATAATAAGAATTTAATTTTTTTATGGCCCAGTATAGTGTTCCGTTAAGTTCAATGTAGGAAAAGTGTCAAAAATTCCATAACACTGCATAACCACTTAAAAAATTTTTATTTTATGCAACATTATAATATTACAAAGCAAACCAGTCAGTTGAAACTCGAAAATCCACTACCGTCATACATTACACCTAAAAGTATGCAATTTTCCAAGCTTTCGAATCAAATTTAAATCCTGTTTTTCGAACTGCTAAAGCCCGGATCAGTGCTGGGGTATAATGGTTTCAGAAATTATTCTTCTTAGAGTTCGTATTAAGAGTCATATTCGGAGTTTATATTCGGAGTCGAATTTGAAATTTTAGGAAAAACAAAAAAATCGGGGAGGGATTCGAAATTGCAACATTGTTTATTTCGAAATTTAAATAATTTGTAAAGATGCGATTTTTTTTTTCTAAATTTTGTCCTCTTTTTTACCATTACAAACTTTTTCCAAAGACAATATAGAAATAAAATTCAAAGGTGTTGACTGAACAAATCATGTGGAATTGATTTTTATATTGAAAAAAAATTTTTTTTTTTTTTTTCTGATCTTATTTTACTTATACGACAGTGTATTCTTGCAAGTTATTCGCATTACACTAACATACCATATACAGAGAGCTTGTATATTTTCACTATTACGATAAAAATTAAATTGTTTTCAACGTCATATAAATAAAATAAATCTTTAACTTGTCTAGTTTTTTTTTTACCGTTAACAATATTAATAATTTACAATATGCCTACATATTACTTAATATATGAATGGCAAACGTATGTACCCAAGTGTTTTTTAACTAATATTTTTAATTTCAAACTCCTTAAGTTTAACATTGTAAGTACAGTGAGTATCTTATACGATATTGATTTCCTTTAAGAACCGCTTCACATAAGTATGTTATTAAGAGTACGATATACTAAAAACGTATGTAAATAGCAATGGGAGCTCAAAAATACAGGTTTAGACTTTACAAATCCAGTTCTTGAATTGCAACTGATTTAATTTAATAAAAAAAAAGAAATCATAACAACAAAAAACAAACAGACTTAATCAAGTTGAGAAGACAAAAACAGAATTGAGTAAAATTTTTGCGCCGGCGCTCCGTTGCCCATTTTTAAACGTCTATGAAAGCATTAATAATGGTATTTTCATTATCATTATAAATTAATTTTGATATTGTACAATGTGTACAAGCACATTACCATTACTGTGTTGCGCAAAATTTTTTTTTTCAATTATTTATTATCAATTATTGTAACATTTTACAACTCAACAAGTAGGTACATGGGTACATGTTATTTTAATTTTGTTATTTTTTTAATTTTTTATTTTTTTTATTGAGTTCACAATAAACATCTGTCATGTTAATTTTAATTATTGTTATGTTCACATAATAATCATAATGAAAAGGAATCGGTATGAATATGAAAAATGAGAATTTTTTAATTATTAATAATGTTGGTCCAGCGCTTTAGATATGAAATCAATATTGAAGATTGATTGGAAGGATTCGATGTTGCATATTTAATAAAAATTGATTAGTGTATGAAATAGATTTGGAAGTAAGTCGTTCACTTGGATAAACTTGCCACCATTCGAATCGAATTAGTTCTGTGTCAACAAAAAAATTAATAATTCATGAAAAATTAGGTCATTTTACACTCTATGTCCTTAAAATGGGTTAATCGAATGTCTTTGTAGCATTTTTTTGACGTTGCACAAAAGCTTGTAAAACCAATATTATAGAAAATATAACTTTCACATTATAATTTTGACTAACAACTTTTGAAAATTGCAAATTTTCCACCACGAACCAGATATGAATTAGGAATTTGATAAATCAATTGGTATCCTATTAGTAATTAGGGCAGCTAAGTGTTTATTTAGATAAGAACAAATTTACTGAATTTTCATGGGTTTTATGGGAGAAAATTGAAGTGACAAAAAATATTTTTGTATTAAAAATATTTTTTTTTAAAATAACCAGAATATCGATACCCTGCAACATTTACATTGAATAAGGTAGGAATGAATCAATCACTGCTACCAACTCTAACAATGTTTGTTTCGATTTCTTTGTTATTAAGGATAGATTTAAACTTTCTATTAATTTAAATTTTACAACAATACAATTAATTTAAATTTTACAACAATAATATAGGTTATACAACAATAGTTTGGGTCTTAACTCATCTCTTCCGTAGAAATTAACCTTAAAAATTTTGTGTCATTCGTACTAATAAACTCTATAACCCTTACAAGCTTTTAACCTTTCTCTTTCCTTTCCTCAACAATAACGAATACGGAACTGAAAGCCGTACTTTGTGCGTCTGAATGATTATTGCCTTTACTCTTTCATGATAGCGTTAACGTTTGGTCTAAGCAATTTGTCTCACATATAACAGAAAAATATTATAAATTTACTTAGCACATAAACTTTATAACTTATTATACTCCAACTAAAATATTTAAAAATCATAATATGAATAAATCGGGAGTGTTATACAAAAATTGTAACACATTATGTGCTTTATTTAAGTACATTGTGTGCTATATCAAAATGTGTGTTTCAATTAGATTTCAAGTGAATATTAGGCGTTCTTATTCAAAAATATTTACGTGGGTATTTACGAGTACATTTGAATAATTTTAATAATTGAATAAACACAAGACATGTAAATATAAAATGAGACCTAGTTTATGATTACAACAATAATTGAATAAGTTTGTAACCTAAAAAACGTATTGCCTAAGAAGTATATATACTGTTATACATATTAGTATTATACTATGTACATTGAACTGCTTTAGAAAAATATTTTAATTTTATCTACTATAAAGGTATATTAGGATTTTGTTTTAACAACAAATTATTTTTAATTTAACAATATAAAAATATTTATGATGCACTTTCGAGAAACAAGATTTGAAAATATTTTTTTTGGTATAATTAAAATAAATATGAGTTCTGTTATATAAATAATGTTGCAATATAACAATATCGGTTACAATTTGGAAATCAAGTAGATTTTTATATTGCATAATAAATTAAAATTTTATCAATTAGTAAAAATTTTTAAGATATGAACATTTGAATCTATAGTTGAATATTGTGTTAATGAATAAATTTGAACCAGAATAATCTACGTGATTTATTCTATATATAAATATGTACATGCTTATTTATATAACACTACGTTATGACAAAAATTTTCTGACACACTTCTGTCATTAAGTGGTCTAAGATGAGGTGTGCCAATTAATACAATTAAAACTATTGCTATACATGAATTTTTGTTTTGCTGAACATTAAAACGAAACGGTAATGTCTGCTACAGATCAGTAAATATTCAAATTAAATTTTGAAAGTTTTGACCATAACATTACCTACAATAACTCAATATACCCATAAATGTGTTAATAATAGACCTATACATTTAAGTAAAATAGAATAGCGTTTTCGATTAAATAGGACTTTCTTGTACACCATATTTACAATATGCTAAAAAATTTTCAATAAAATTTTAACAAAGGTGATTGTACAATATGCCCTTTGTTCTCATTCGCACGTCATTCTTGATATACCTTAGATTTCAATTATAATGTTTGTTAGAAGGTTAGTGTATTTAACGTTTTATACAATTATTTTGCATATTAATTCTTTACTGTTAAGACAGTATAATTATTATTTAGAATAAAATCATACATGATGTTGATGTTTATTGTCTTATGTAAGATTATTTTTAAGAAAATCACATCGTTCTCTTGAATCACCATTATTTATGTTAAAATAATAATAAAATGTTATTATGTAGCCCTATATGTGATTACTATTATTTTGTGATTTTAATTCTATTTATTAAATACTTGATATTTATATACAGTACACAATCTGCTTAGAAGAAACTTATAATTTTTTAAGCAGTTTTACTGCCTATAGAAAGTGCCTTAAAATTTTCGCTTGACATAAAATGAATTCCTTAAATTGTAACCCTTATATTAAAAATTTTTTAATTTTTTAAAAATTTTTGATTTCCTTGAATTATGCGGCTTTATATAAAAAAATTTTTAAACGCTATTATAGCTTTCAAATACAAAATATGAAGAGAAAAATTGTACTCATTGGTTTAAATTATTTTACTGATAAATCATTTTACTGATAAATTATTGGGATTCGGGAGGCATACTTCAAAATAAAATCAGAACTAAAGTTAAACTAGAACTAAAACTGAATTTTTTTTAAATAAAATACGATCTTTATTGGGGATTATGTTAACCCTTAGGCCATATTAGCTCTAATATTACTTGTATTTATAGATTTGTATAATCCAATTACTTAAAGTAAGACTAAGAGGCTTATGTAAATGAAATTCATTGTCTATAATGAAGTAAAATTTGTCTGCAAATGAAATTTGAATTTTTGATAGAGAGGCAAACTCTTATAATTCTGGTACGTACACATAAATAAGACTAGCAGGGTATCAGGTACGTATTAATATATAAAACTATTTTTGTGTCATATGGCATATTGATTCATTCATGTGACATATTGATGCTGTCTCATTCATGTTACAAGTGATGGTGAAATCCGTTAATCATCTTCTATGTGTAATATTTAAACAGCCGCTTACAAATCTTTTCTGCTTCTCAAATTCATACTCTGAGAAAGCCGCTTGAATGAGTACTCGTATAACAGTTACTCTACTGTAAACATATAAAATTCACTCACTTGTGCATAAACTTAAACCCCTTAATTCAATTGTTAGAATCTTAGATTATTATTTAAAATTTGATATCTTTATAATATAACATAATAATAATTATTGTTATACAACATAGTATAAAACTTTTGATTTCAGCCATTTTAAATTTGAATGTAATTATTACATAATAATTATGCAAACTTGATAAATTGTTATTATTTTTACCTCCCATAATTCAAATTATAAGATACTTTTGAATAATACTTTAGACTACTTTTTTGAAATAATAATTGAGTAAAGTTTTTTGAACATGACAATAAAAATTCTTAATTTTTTTTTCATAAAGTTAGCAACCTTGATTAAAAAACAATAATATTTTTTCTTCTTATTGTACAATAAAGTTGTTTTCCGTGGTTTACTAAGTGTTTCTTTTAATTTATGATTGATTTTTTCTTTGAAAAATGAAAGTTATAAAAAATATTCATAAAATTCAATTTAGTTCCAGTTAAAGTAGAGCTTTTTTACAAAAATTTTTTTTTTTTCAAAAATTTTAAGATTCAATTTTCGTGCAAGATGTCTTTTATGTTGCTTTAATTTTTGATTTGTTTCTTGTTTTGTTCGCTAAACTTCTCCCGCGTTTTAGTTTTCAATTCGATAATCTACGTAATTTTTTCTATTCTATTTGCTCTAAAATTATTATGAAAAAAAATAAATGGTATAAAAATCGTGTAATCACGATTTTTTACAAAAAAAAAAATTTTATAATGTTGAAAAACTTTCCGATTTAGTCGACTTGCATTATTTTTTTTTTTCTAATTTAAAACAATTTTCCGATACAATTATTTTTCTTTTAATATTTCAAGGTTAAAATTCTATAAAATCAATTTTAGATTAATTTAGCGCCTATACTTTAATAATTTTCCATATATACGAATACGAATACAAACTGTGGCAGGCATACTGTGTTTGTATGTAGCATGCAATGCATTATACAATGCTCTATTATAAATTTATTATAATTATTAAGTGCAAAAGATAAGATAATCTAAATATTCTAAATATTAATTTTGTGAATTCATGTTGTGCGTTAATCTAGATAAATTATGAAATTATTATTTTATTTTTATTGTTTATTTCAATATCAAACAAAAATTTATAATAATTATAAAGACAATAAATTTGAGCGTATTGCGTTGGAGTAACCAACTATTCTGTACTAAAAACACAAACATAATGAAATTAAACAAAAGAAAAGAGGAAAGAGCAAAAATGAAATAATAATTATTGTAATAATTATTAAAATTATTGATGTAATAATTAAAATATCAAAAATGAATTTTCATTGTTCGAACTAAAACACTGACAAAATGAATTTTATTATAAAAAGTGAGGGATTTAAATTAAGATTTTAATCTTTTAAAAAGTCACAGTATGTGATTGAATTAAAATTATGGTGAAGAAAGAAAGTAAAGATTAACAAATTGTTATTATAATTATGACCAAAATAAAAAATTACGTAATAATTAAGAATGTCTGATATTTTACTAATAAGAGATAGGAATTTCATAATAATTTTGAAATTCATTTATTTATTATGTAAGAATTTGGATTTGATAAGTTATAATGGGTTCGGAAATTTATGTGTTAGTTATTAACAGACATGTTATTGATTGTTAGATTATTATTGTTATTAAGAATTAAATTTTTACAATACTGTTCTTAATAAGAAAGAATTAGGTGGCTGGGCCACGTTATTCGAATGCCAAGGGAAAATATAATAAAGAAAATATTTGAACATAGAGAGCAGGGAACAAGCACAAGAGGAAGGCCAAAAAGCAGGTTGCTAAACATGGTGGAAACAGAATTAAGAAAAATGGGAGTCACTAATTACAATACGTTAGCGCTAGATCGTATGAGATATAAAAAGTTAGTAGTAGAAGCTTTGGCCCACAGTGAGCTGTAATGCTACTAAGAAAGAACAAGAAGAGGAATTAAATTTAAATTCAAAATAATGATTTTTGCTAAGCTGGATGTTAATATGGCAAAGATTTACAACCAGACAATAAAAATCTTGGCGAAAATTTACTGTTAAAATAATTAGTTAATCAAACTTTTTCAAACATCTATCGAACATGTTTGAATAACAAAATAAATTCACAAGTTTATTAAGTCAAAACTTGAAATTTCTGTAATAGTCATGCACAAATACTTTGATATAGCCTGTTAGAGAATTGCTACGAACATCGATCGAACATGTTTGATTTAAAAAATTAAAATTGTTGATTTAATCATGGAAGAATAGTCAGCCAGTCAGTGAACGATTTGCTTCAAACATCGTTCAAACATGTTTGATATAAAAAATTTCATCATAAATTTATTAATTAAGCCCAATCGAGAAATTTGTTTATGAAGTCATGCAAACAAGAACAGAAAATAAAAATTAATCAAACGGTTTCAAACTTTGATCATTCATGTTGCATTGATTCCTGTATGTATTGCATACTCAAGACATTTGAAAAACAACCTTCTTCAGAGATTAAATATTAAATTGTTTCCTAATCGCAATTAAATTGATAAAGCTATAAATAACATAGGATAATAGTTTCCAATAGGCTTGTGCAATGCAATTCTTACTGTTGATACAACGAAAATATTTGCATATTAAGATTTCATTAAAATATACCATCATACCATTAAAATGTACCATCAATGATTTTATACAACACTTAACTAGCATCGATGTATAATTTAGAAAATAAAGTAATATATACTACTATTTTATTGATCTTTGCTCATGTGTTCATTATCTATATTTGCTTTTAAATTGATTGCAACTTAATAATCATATGAATAATAATTTGAAATTCACTTTTATAAAAGTACTTATATACACACTATAAATTTTAATGGAGCCATATTTAATTGGAAAAATAATAATTATTATTGAATTATAAAAATAAAAAATATGAAACGTGGGCGAGATTGAATTTACAATTTATTATAAATTCTAGTGCAACGTTACCATATGAAAATTACAATCAATTGAACAAAGAAAATATTAAAACAGAGTTTACAAAGAGATACAGACTTTGGGTCAGAATACAAGGTTTATGATCAATGTCGGAATTCATATAATATTCTTAATACAGCGAAGACGGAGAAGGAGAGAGAGAGGTAGAGATCGTAGTGGAGGGGGGCTAATCTGAAAGGATTTTGCATAACATAATATGTTTGTTGCAATTTAAGTCGAATATTTTAACCTTTTATTGAAAATTCTGTGTCATTAGGTTTTTGTTGGATTTTTCATTGGATTTCTCATTGGATTTTCCAATCGACTTTTGAACGGGAAAAATATTTGGTTTAAAAAATTTCGCAATTTAACACATTTTTCATTCGAGCTCAGTTTAAAGGAAAATGCGTATTTAAATTGTCCACAGTGAAATACGCACTGTGTGTCATCTTAATTAAAGTTGACAGAACTTAACATTTCTTAAAAGTCAACCTCTACATTTTATATCGAAAATAAAAGTGAAAAATAATATTGTTATTTTAGTATTTTGCGTGACTAACTTTAAATGACCAATTAAAAAAAAAAAATTTTATATTTTTAATGTTTTTTATTTTTATTTTCAAAACAATTATATTTTATTGCTTTAAAACGATCACCCACATCAAAAATTTTTTGTGGCATCGTGTGTTATTTTAACAAAAACAACACTTTATTTTTAACTCTTATTTTTAATAAATTTAAATTTCACTTTTATTTTAGTAATTTTAAAGAGTTTATTTAGATGGCGCCAAAATTGTGATTTCGCCGAAAAAAAAACCAACTTGAATACCTAAAATTTAAATTTTTTTTTATATTTTGACATTTTTAATTAAATTCAAACGAGTTTTTCATGCTAATTGCCTGCTATCTCATAATATGTAGTTGGCACTTTTGGCACACCTATAGATTTTAACTTTCACTTGCAAAATTTAAAATGATTTCCGTATCCAACATCGCTTAGAATGTCTAAAAAAGAAAAATTTATGAGAATGTCTAAAGAAAAAAAAAAATTAGTAAAATTTAAATTTTTAAATTTTAAAATTTTAATGAACGTCATTTTGAATTTATTCCGGTCCCCTTTTCAACACCATAATTAAATATTCCTAGCTCAGTATTAAAAATGTCACCGCATATGCCTATTATATACACTTTGACGTTTAATTATACCTAAAAAAAATTATAATTATTGCGTTTAGTGTTACTTTTATTTTATTTTTCTTGAAGTTTACAACATTTAAAAAGTTTAACTTTGTATCACTTTAGTTTTATATAAAAATTATAAAATTATAGAGTCTTGATAAAGGGGGTCTGATCAATTATTAAAATTTCATTTAACATAAAATTTAAAGTTATAAAAATAGAGCATTAAGTATCAACGGAAAAGTAAAGAAGAAACTTAACGATTCAAAAAAGGGCGTATAAAAGTTGGAACAGTGTATAACAGTTGGAACAGTGTATAACAATTGAAACAGTGTATAACAGTTGAAACAGTGTATAACAGTTGGAACAGTGTATAACAATTGGAACAGTGTATAACAGTTGGAACAGTGTATAACAGTTGGAACACTGTATAACAATACGATTTTTCAAGTCCTTTAAGCGAAAACAGTAATATTTGCACATATTTTATAAATCAAGCGTCCCAAAATATGCAATTTTTGTAGATTTTAAATTTAGTCTCCTGGTTTTGTGCAGACCACTCGCAAATATACATTAAAATATTTGAAATTAGACTTATTTTTTGAAAATAATAGAATTTCGTAAACCAATTTTACGATAATTAACATACACCAAATGTGAGAATTATTTTTCTCTCTTTAAATTTCTCGACAATTTCGCCTTAATTCAAAAAATTGATAATAACTGTTAAAAGCATTCCCAAGAATTTGGGGATTTTCAGCAACATGTTGCTATTGTACATGCTTTTGTTAACGAATGAATTTTTCAACAAGAAAATTTTGAAAAGCCAGGAAGAGAAATCGAAAATGAGTTCAATTGAGTTCACAATAATTTAAAATGAAAATTTTGTTTCAATTCACAATAATTTATTAAGAGTTGGATAACTAAAATAATGGACTGACAGACTTAGAGGTTAAACTTTAAACAAAAACTTAAATTAATTAAATATTAACTTGGAAATTGGACTTAGGATTTTATAAAAATTTAAATAAATGTGAATTTAATTAAACTGTTATACTATAGATTAAATATTAAAAAATATCATTCAATAAGCTTTAATGATAGGTCGTATAGGTTTGTTTTTTTTCTTAATTTTTCTTCTTTGTTTTTTATTTATTTTGAAAAAAATCATGTTATTTTATAGCTGTTAAAACAGCGGGTGGTTAAAATCTTGCAATTTAAAGAGAAACAAAAGAGGTGAAAAAGACAAAAACAAACGGCATTTATTTATATTTTTCTGGTGTGTGTCCAATTTTAGAATTTTTGGAATTTAAACACATTTCTTATTTCATCAATAAAAAAAGTAGTAAAAATTTAAAAATATTTGTTTTCTCTCTCTCCTTTTCTCTCCATATATCTCTCTTTCTTCCTCTCTATGTGTTATTGTTATTGTGTCAATAAATTCTCATTATAAACAAGCAATTATATTTTTATTATTTTATAAAAATAATAAAAAATATTATATTTTGATTAGAGTGACTGTTTTTGTTTTTTTCGAGTTCGAAATTTGTGTTTCGGTCAATGCTGTTTATAAAAATAATAATAATTATTTGGAGCATTTTTAAATTGTGTCAAGTACCTTCTTTTCGTTTTTTGGTAAAGTAACGCCAGGGGGTATACACTAAATATTAAAAACTTTTAAATAAATAAAATTAAATTAAATCATATTTTAATGGCGTTAATCAATAAAGTGTGAAGACATAATAATGGTGTCTATGTTGCCAAAAATGAAAAAAAAAATTGTCAAAATTTTCCTACCGAATGGCGCCTTTTTTATATAACAATTTTGAAATTTAGTAATAAACACATTACGTCTAAAATGTGGCATACAACTGTTTATACTTTTTTGGCTTCAAATGTAAAATTTTTAATTTTTTTTTCTGTTTTTTGGTGATAATTAAATATTATGGCACATAATAAAAAAATTAATCAGCTAACTTTCATCATCATATTCTAATTTTAGAGTTTTGTAATGAATTTTAATTTTAATTAACAAAATGTTTATAACTATTTGGAAATATTTCCATTTTTGATGGTGTTCAATTAATTTATATTGTTTTTGGTTTTAGTGTTATCGAATTGCTATTTCGGAAAGTATTTTTGTTGAAAATTCTGAATTCTGTTACAGATTGACAACAATATTAACACAAATCAATAGTGTTTGTAGCATAGGCTAAATTCAATATACAATTCTGCTATTCTAATTTAATTTATGGCAATTCCAAATAAAATTATGGGATACTTTTCCACAGAAAGGAGAGATTCTAAGATTTAAATTGAAATAATTCCCGAAATAACGTGGAATTCTAGAAAAATATTAAAAATTCCAAATTATTGAAGACTTGCTCAATTATTAATGCAAAGGTGATTTAAATGTCGTATTATGCACTTGAAATAAAGTGTAAATAACGCATCTCGATGATCTTTTAATAATTTATAAATAAATCAAATTGCAATTTTAGCTTCTTCTTTAAATTAATTTCATCTTATTTTTGGTTTATTTACAGGTAATTCATGTGATTTCAATATTTCATTCGTAAGGAACTAACTACTTATGTTTGATGGAAACTAAGGTAACTCATTCCGAATATGCTTTTGAAGTTTGGTTAAGATTTGTTCTAAGTCTAGCATAGCTTTTAAGAGATAACATATTTTAAATATTAAAATTTTTATAAAAGTTATTAAATTCCAAAAAAAAATATTTAAAATAATTATGTAAAAATTTATAGAACACCCCCCTTCCTCTCTTCTATTATGTATAATATATAAAAAATCCTATTACATGCTTTCTATTTGTATTATATAGTTTAATAATTTACAAATTTTCTAATGAAATTACGGAAAATTCTTCAATCAAACAATTGGTGTTCGCATTGTGGAAAGCATCACTTACTTGGTCATATTTAATAGAAGAACAAACGCAGTAACAACTATAGTCTGTCATGAATACGGTGATATTGATTACAAGATTGAAATGTTTTGAGACCCATTAGAAATACCTCAATTTTTGACGAAAATATGACTATAGCGCATCTATATGAAGATGAGCATGCAAATCGCGTACGAGATTTTACAGTTTGGCGTAGAAAGGACTGCAAGGGCTGTTAGTAACATTTACGTTTTCGTATATTTTTATACAAAGTAAGATTTTGAAAAATTATTTACGCTATAATAGTAGGACTAAATGTAAATATTAGTATGATAAATAAGTCAAATTCTTCTCCCACATTGGCAATTTCTATGATTTCTCTTACAAGCATCATTCACATCATCCTACCTGATCTACCTTCGCGAATATATAACAAAAAATTTTATCAAATAATCTTTAAAAATTTAAATTATAAAACTGTACTACACTATATTTACTTTAACTAATTATATGAATTCTATTATACTAAATAGTCTAACTAAAAAACTCTAATTGTATCCCATATATGTATGTCGTCACATAATTGAAATAACAAAGAAAGTCTTAGGAGTATCAAACAATGATCAACGCACAAAACACATAAAACCGGAAACACTTTTATTTTTTTTTAAAGTTTGTACTCATTTATTTTGTTTTTATTATACAAAAATATTGCTAATGCAATCTTTTATAATTTATGAATAGTAAAAATATCCAAAAAATTAATCTTTTAAAAATAACGATTAATCATTGAAAAGTTAAAAAAAATTAAATTGAAAAAAACACACAAAATTTTTTTAAGTATCTTTTTTTTTTTTTTTTTTAAATTATGTTTTATCTACTAAATTATGTCGAAAACTACGATTTATTAGTATAGTTAATGTTAATTTATTATGTAATTTTGAATACATACATAAAAAATTTCAATCTAATTTTTTACCGACCTCATTGCATACAATATGGGAGGTGATGTGATGACATCAAATTTCGGGTGTTGAGCTTTCATTGGGAACGCTATTTTCCACAGTAGGAACGCAATTCTCCATAGTAGGGAAGTGTAAATATATACTCCCAAAATGCGTTGCTCCACTTTCGACACATAGAAAACCCTTAAACGTAGAATACACGAAACAATGTTTCAATTTAGAATCTTTTTTAAACAACATAACGTCGCTGCACCCCCAATGTGGTCGAAAATTTCTTGTTGGGAATAAACAATTTTTAGAGAGGTGTTGATTTGTCGGTTTGTCTATTCGTCTGTCTGTTTGTTTGTCGGCCAATGTGTATCTCAAGTTCGGCTGAACCGATTTTGATGAATTTGTTTTTATTGTGGGCATGGCACGGGTTGATTAACTTTTGGGAAATATCAGGTTTCGGGAACTCGGGAAATAATCAATTAATTTCGGTGATCGGAAATTGAACTGGGAGCCAATTTTAAATTTTTTATCATATCTACAGAACGAATTGATTCTGGTTGTCATCTGGCACATATCCAAACTCTACAAAGAGCCAAATTTCTTTTTTTCTAAATATATTAATTGAAAGTATACTAACGCCCTTAAATTTGGAAAGAAGTGTTTAAAACTCAATTTCATAATTTTTTGCAAGAAAATTATTTCTAATTTTTATTGCAATTCGTTATGTGCTGACCACACCAGATGATTTTTTTTATTGGCATTCGTTTATATAGAAATTTTAAAATTGAACTTTTATAATCATTTGAAAATACTCGTAAATTTCATAATAATAAAAATTCAACTTTTTAAATTTTCGAAATTAAAATACAAAGTACTTAATTCAGAAAATTTAAAACACAACAATAATAATAATAGAAAAACTTTAATTTTATGATTTAGAAAACTTTAATTATGAGAAATAAACGCCCTCTTCCATATGCATTTTAACTATAGCTAGTTACCAACTATTATTTTAAGAAAAATTCCCAAAGAAAACATGTTAAAAATATGATAAAAGGTAGCATTCAAGTGGTTGAAAAAACTCAATCACACACCTACCTACCTAATTTAATTATTACTTGAACATTTGAAATTAAATTTGAAATGAAAATATTAACAACGTTTCGTTTTTGTTTTTGGTACAAAATCTTTTGTTTTCGTGAAATCAAACTTAAGTACAAAATTATTTGTTTTAAAAACAATAATGAAAACATTTTAATTTGCAACAAAAGATAAAAATTCTTGTGCGTGTGTGTACACAATAATTATTATTAAAATAATTATTATGTGATCTTTTTTGAATTTCATTTTCATAAAGTACCCATTGACCGACTCTAAATACCAAGTACATATCATAACTACATTTTATATTTTTACTTTCACCTATTCAATTGAATTCAATTTCTGATTTCAAAATATGAGAGGAATAGAATATGAAAGTGTTTCTTTGAATATTTCGGTATAATAATATAAGAAGTCAATTAAGATAAATGTGACTACATTAACAGATTTGGTGAATGTACGCGGGTAAAAAATTGATTGATTTGAAAACAAGAAAAATTTAGAGAAAAAAAAATTTATTAAATATTTTTAAAATTTGTTTTAGTCAATAAATTAGAAAGTTGTGCTTATTATTATTTTAGAAAACAACAAAACTTTCTATATGAACGCTTCTACCTTTACTAATTATAATCAATTACCATTTCTAATTGAAATTGAAAGGTAAAAATTAGATAACAGTGTAATTTGGTAAGGTTTAGTTAACAAAATCAGTATTAAATTTACCAACATCTCAGCAAGTGGAATAAAACTGCGATATCATGAATTATAACAGAAGAGAAATAACCGTAGTACGGTTATATCTTGTGCCGAAAGGGCGCTTTTTGCATTTTCTTAAATTGGAAAGATTTTGTGACACAATATGATAACAGAATTTGCCCTGTTTCTTTTATATTATACATAAACAGTCTCTTAGTAAAATTACTCACGTTCCAGTTAGTATCTATTTCACTTGTGTTTCAGTGACTATCTGTGCAAATCTTATTTCAGTAACTGTCTATGTGACTGCGATCATTTCCTTTACAATGAAGTTGTAAATAAAGTAATTATTTCGAAAATAATTTAAAATCGTATAATATCGGTCAGTAACTACTTGCTTGACTCATGTTCCAGTAGGTATTTGTGTAGTTCATGTTTCGGTAACTATCTGTGTGAGTTTCAGTAACTGTATTTATGACTCATTTGCATAATATTTAAATCACAAGTTTCTGACCAGCGATTACTTCCTAAATATATTAGCATGAATTAAGGGAGGCAAATTAAATTTATAATTTTGATGTTATTGTCATATTTATTCGCATTTACTGTCATTTGTTTCATATGTAATACAATATAATTTGCATACTTTCAAATATTTTCATATAATTTTCGAAATAATATTATAATTCTACTTAATATATGCTTAAAACTATATTTTGCTTCAATAAAATCCCTCAATTTAAACAATAATAAAATGTCAAAGAAAGCAGTACAAAAAATAAAAAAATATTCAAAAATATAATAAACATGTTCAATTTATTATGAGATTTTTTTAATAAAAAACAAAAAAAAAATCTTAATAATACAAAATGAATATTCAATAAAAGATCAAGATGAAAACTAACCATAATAATGTTAAAAAAATCTGATGTGGTCAGCACATAACCGTCAGCAAAATCATAACTGACCACAATGTATATTGTCTAGTGTAGCGGAAATGCTGCATAAAACCATAAAAATGCCTGCGAAAGAAGTATATACTTCTTTAGAAATTTAAGGGCGTTAGCAAGCTTTTAGTCTGCAAGTTATCTCTGAAGGAAAGCGATTTTAACTTTTGTTAATGGAGTTTTGCTGTATACCAGTCGAATTCTGTGAAAATGTCGTCAGTTTTATCCGGTAGAAAACTGAACTTGAATATTAATTTTCAATAAATTCCGTAAATTAATTCCTAACTCAATTAGGAAAAATTTTTAATGAAATCGGTTGATTATTTCCAGTTTCCAGTTACTTCCAGATTAAACGTCCAGTTGCCGGTATCTGACTTCTTCCAAATATACAATTAGCTTGTTTTCCGTACTGTAAACCGAAGCTTAAAAAATATAGAAAATTCCAAGTTAAATCTATTGAATATTTTCTTAAAAATTATCAAAAATATAAAATTTCGCATATATTAAAAAATTATTCAAATTTCCGAGACTTGACATATTCCAAAATTTGACTAATCCATGATATGACCAAAGAAAACTAAGATAAAAATTTTCATTTAAATGGCTTCAGTCGAAATTCAAATACAAATCGGTTTAAACAGACTGACAGATAGATAGACAGATATCTCTCTAAAAATAGTTTATTTAGGTTTCACTATTATGGAGAAAGACATTTCCGTCGAAAACTCTACATGTAAAATTTTGGTGCCATCACATAACCTCCATTATTGTAAGCAATGCGGTCGGCAAATATACGGGAACTAAAATATAAGTTAAAAATCAAAAATAAAACTAGCAGCAGCAACTACAGAAGTTCAACAAAAGTTCAAACATTAAAAACATCAACCGAAACAAAAATCACAAATTTTTTCTTTTTCTTTTTATGCCCGTTTTAAATATTTTTACATTGTGAGTACATGTGTAAGAGTTTGTACACAAAACATGCATAACATATAAAATATTTTTTTTTTTTTTAAATGATATGAGCGCCTCGCGTAGGCGTTTTTAAAACTGATTTCAAAATTGAAAAATATTTAAACAGAATTCAGAAAAAAAAAAATAAAGATAAAAATTTTTAAATAACTTATAAGCAATATTCTCGTAGCCTATATGCATAGGTGCCTTACTCTACTCAATAAATAAATAAAAACAATGTATTTATGTAGACATTTATAACGTTGTATACAAGCATGTTTAAAATGTCATATACACAAACATACATTTATGCATTTATTATGCATTCAACTTAAGTTAACAGCTACGTGAATTCGAAAACATTCATAATATTTTTATAATCATAAAAAAAAAAAACTGAAGAGACAAGCAATCAAATTATGTTTACATAAAATTGCGTAAATAATATCAGAATTCCACCGTTATTATTATGATTTTTAAAGTTTTGGTAAAACCTAAAGGAGAGCCCCGAAAAAAAAACAAGAATCATTAAAATTATTTAAACCTTTTCTGATTTTGTTTTTTTTCAAAAAAATTTTTAAGTGCAACAGTAATTTTTGTTATGCAGTCGGTGTTTTTTTGGGGAATAAGTTCTTATATTCTAAGATGTTAGTTCGTTATGGAATGATGTTATTGGACAGCCTTAGAGTTTGTAATAATGACAAGCATTCAAACAGAATTGATCTTCTTTTCCGATAATAATAATAAATATAAATTAGAAATAAATTTTTAATGAACAGGGTATTTGCGTTGTTACATGAGTTTTTCTACCCCTAAATATTCGAGTTATTCTTATCTCCATCTTCTACTACAAAAAAAACGTACAATTTAATGTATTTCCAAAACAAAATCTATTCAGAATCAACCAATTTAATTGAAATTAGATAATATTCAGCATTTAAACAATTTCACTTATCGTTTTAAGAAAATATTTGGATAATTTCAATATTTTGCATATTTTTAGGGGTAGCTATATTATATTTTTACGGAATGTGGGAGTCAACAATAATTTTTTCAATAATGGCTTACGATAGGAGCCAATAGTAATAACGTTAAAATAGTATTTTCAACGGTATCAAAACATTGTATGAAAATTACTAAAAATGCAAAAATGGAACTTTGTAGAAATAAGACAGGTCGTACTTTAAAATATGATTGCAAGTTATTGAAAATTTCATTTCACTCTATGAGCAATGAGTAGTATTATGCGAATAGGTCATCAAAATTGCACCTGATTTTAAAATTATAGCTACTTTTCAATAAAATTTCAAAAGTTTCCGGATTAACGTAATTTGCAAGTTATACAAATCTCTAGCAGCATTTTCTTATACCAAGCATTGCATATCTCATAATTTTGTCTAGATTTTTGTTCTAATTTCCTCACTTTTAAAAATTTTTTTTTTATAATATTGATTGTTATTTTGGGATTTTTTTTTAGTAAAACTTGATGATTATTTACGGGATTTTAATTACATTAACCGTTAATTTTTTTTGTATTTTGTTTTTTTATTAAAGGGCTCATAAAAAAAACGTATCGTAATGATGTCTTGCTTGTCATAAAATTGAGTAATATATAGGTTTATGATTCGGGTTTTTTCATTAAAGAGTGAGTTTTTTTTTTTGTATTTTAAAAGTTTCAAAGTTTTTCTGATTTGTTGTTCTCATTTTGCAATAATAATGGCGACGATACGACGTAATGTTGCAAATTATAATAAATTTTTTAGAATATGTTTTTAATATTATAAGTACTCGTGTAGCAAAATAATAATAAGAACAACTAAAATAAAAACGGGTAACAGTAGTAAAATAAAAAATAAACGTAATTAAGGTAAATCGCGCCATGATAACGCTTATGTCGGTAAATAGTTGCGCGTATGGTAGTTGTTCCTACAATCTTTTTGCTTTTTTTTATTAAAGTTGTAAATTAAATTATAAAATTTATGCTTTTATTATAAAAAAAAAACAAATTAAGAGATTTCGAAAGAGTTATATAATTGTAAATGAATTTAAAATTTTTTTTTTTATGTTATGTGAAAATAAAATAATTTAATAATTACTTTAATATCGTAAAATCAATCAAAACATTTTATGAAAATGACTAAACTAATTAACAATAGCGGAACTAAAGTAGTCTTTGTTATATTGGTGACAATACGAGTTTATAATGCTAAAATTATTTTCAAGGAAATTTTAAATATTTTCATGGAAATCAGAAACATATGAAATTAATTTTATAATTGATTAATTTTGAAAAAAGACCAAATATTTACGAAATTTTTAATAATAGTTTTATTTTTTCATATATTGAGACTCCTGGAATTCAGTGTTAGTTAAAACATAAGATGAATATTAATTTAAAATCCCTGACTGAACATTAGTCAATCAATTATTCTCTCAAAATTGCAATAAAAATTATTGTAAATTAATTGAATTTCAGATCGTGAGAAAAATCGCTCTCTTGAGAGAACCAGTATTGAAATAAAGGTATTTTTAATTTTCTCATAATTCAAATTTCACATTTTTCCAAATTAAATTCTCTATGTAGAAGTAAAATAAAACACATAGGGTTCTTTATCTGTAATTCAAATATAAACTAAATTAATTAAAAGTAAAATTAAAGAGATATCTGAAAATTTTCAGTAATCAATTAAGTTAAGATAAGATCAATTAATTAAGTTACCATAGTAGATTCAGAAAATCTTCTTAATCGAAAAGTATGAAATTTCTTAATACAAACGCATGCTGCTCCCTCATTCCCCGACTTAGGTGAGAATATCCCAGATATATTTAAATAATTAAATTATATGACATTATGAGACTCTTAATATTTCATTAATTTTCACTGAATCTGACAGCTGTAAAGAACGGTTATTCTGTTGAATGTATTAACAAACAGGAGGATCAGGATGTATTAACAAGATAGATCTGTAGATTCATGTATTAACAAATCAGGAGAAAAAAAACGAATTAATTTCTCTGTATAACCAAATGACGCTTAAAGTTTTGCATGTAATATATATCGCACACTTGCGAGAACAATGACATAAGTCAAAAGGCAGAGTCTTGCTTTTATTACAATTATATTTTAATATATAAAATTTTCCTGTAACAAAATAATACAGAAAATTTGTTCATATACTTGTAGCATATTTCTATACCAATTTTTTTAGCCTTCGATAGTAGTTTACATTCGACTATAAATATTTTAAATTCTAGAAGTTATACTTTTGAGTTGTGACGTTATTCTTCCCAATATGCAATTTATGCAATACTCCCTTTGTATGTTCAATAGAGACTGAAATTCTCTTTTATTATACAGTGTTAAAAGTAGGTAAAGTATTAGAAGTAATTATTACCGTAAATAACATAATATTTTATAAACCCTTTGTCGCAATAAATAAACTAATACAATAAGTAGATATACCCTTAATAAATATTGTCACATATCTCAGAAACCCTTGAGACTTTGCACCTAGTCCGGAACAAAAGTTTTGCCCATTTTCGACCCTCTAACCAATGGTATATGTCGTTGTATACCTTTCTAAATCACCTTGTATACGGTATGACCATTAAAATCTAGATATTTCAACAACAACTCCTTGTAGTGACAAATAATTATGTAATTAAAATTTAATATAAAAGAAAATTTTAAGTGACTTTACTCATATTTAACTAAAAAATTAAATTATTTTTATAAATTTTCTCAATATATTCAATGAACACTTCACAAATTACCCAACAATATCAAAATTCAAGATGGTAAGATCATAATATTTTTATTTCACTCATACTTTATAAATTTTCTCTTTATCGTATTCCCGGCACGCATAGATAATTTTTGCATTATCATTCTATCTGATTTTAATTTTAAACACCTTTCACAGACTTCATTTCTTTAATTTTGAAAACGTTTTCTCAATCTCTCTCATTTAATTTACTCATATTTATTTAACAAAAAAAAAATTTTTCTTAATGTCATAGGATGTTGCATCCGCAATATTTTTATGCTTTCATATAGGTAAATTTTTTTTTTGTTTTTAATATGTACTTTCAGCAGGTGAAAAAAAAATCATTAAAATCACGATATTTAAGCAAAAAGAGTACACATAAAACGCACATTACCATTTTTATTTTGACTTGCGGCAATTGAGTAAAATAAAAAATTTCCAACATTATAACAATAAAAATAGAATATAAGCGAGAAGAAGAAGAAGAACAGAAAAAAATATTGTTGATGGAAGCGGTAACAGTAAAAATATCACCGTGATTGCTATGATGCTGCTGCTGTTGCTGCTGCAAAAACAGTAATCTCATCGCACTTTAAAGAAACAAAATGAATAATGACTAAGCAGAAAAGATTGTTTTTTTTTTCTTTTGCTGTTTTTTTTTTTGCCTCTTTCAACTTTAATGAGATGAGAAAAGCAATTGAAATGCTTAAGAAGTAAGCAAATAAACAAAAACTTCAAAAAGTATTAAAATTGAAAATCATTCTGGTTTCCATATTTAGCATATGTGTGCTTTTACTTTGTATTTATAACTAAATGTTATAGTGAGTTCAGCCTATATAGAAATGTAAAATTTTTAATTGGTAAAAAGATTTGATTTGAAGATTTTAAAATTTTAATTAACCCTTTAAAAGTGTTGATTTGATTTTGAAACAAATGCAATACTGTGATATTTACGATATATTATAAAAATGTGATTGTGTGTTTTTGAATTGTAAAAGTGCCTCTTTTTTTTCCTTTTCTACTCCCTTTGGGAGCATAGCGTATCTACAAAACTTCGCCATCTGTCTGTTTTCTGCGCAATTTCTTTTATTTCGGACCATGTCTTACGGGCGCCCATCACCTCTTTTTCTCCTGATGTACGCCATGTTTCTTTAGGTCTGCCTACTCTCCTTTTACCTTGCGGATTCCATTCAAGGGCCCTTTGTGGAATGCTATTTACTGGCCTCCGGAGTGTGTGGCCACCCACAGCCCTACTTCCTTCTTTTGATCTGGGCGTAAACTGGTTCCTGCCCCGTTAGTTCCCAGAGATCTTAGAGGCTTCTATTTATGAAGGTCTGCACCTTATCCATATAGCTCTCCTTAACTAACCATGTTTGTAAAAGGGCCTGAACACCATTAAAAAAAAAAACTTTTAACGCAAGACTAACAAAACAATTGATGGACCCTGTCAGACCCCATAGAACCGATTTCCAAACATATCAGTGAACCGGCAGTTCAGATTTTTCAATAGCTTGATTATATTTACTGATTTTGGTGATTACCGTTACAATAAGCCGATCTTACTTACGTTCAATAAACCTAAAGTATAATAATATGTTTTAATATCTAGCCCTCTACATCTAAGTAATGAAAATTGTTTTTTCTATTGAATAACAGCACGAATCTTCAACAGGGTTAAAAATAAATCTGTTTACTTAATATTTTTATAGTATGAGAATTGTAAATCATTTTTATTATAAAAATTTTTCATTATTACACTTCCAAAAATTTAAACTATAAGATTTTATCTTTCAATGAAATAAAGCTGAAAGAAAAGGTCTTAAAATTGCTTGTATATTAAATTTTAAATAAGTGCGAAAGTGTGACATACCTGTACATCACCATCGCCATATCATTATCATATTTTTCATTTAAAAGATCACATTTTTAAAAAATAAATAAAGTCTTTATATTTTTTGATCGTATTGCATAATAATTATTATAAAGGTACCGTAGACCGTACAATTATTCATCGGAAGTGAAAAAAATAACCATATATTTTGAAATTTATAATTATGGCGAAAGAGTAAAAAAAAAAAAATTGCATGACCCTGAAAAGAGAATCACAAAAAATAATGTGTCGAAATTTTTCCTTTTTTTGTAAAATAACATGAAAGATTTAGAAAAGAATCTTACGATGAAGACAAATGAATTAGATAAGAAAATTGTTAACATATTGTTATTGTGGGCTAGACAGTTTTGCTTCTGTCATAGGCCAAGAAGATTTTGAAAAGAATGTTAAATTTTGCTTTCTAAATTAAATAAATTCTAATTCTAAATTGGATTTCGAAAATGGAATCAAATGCATGTTAAGTATATAACAGTTTTGTATAAACAAAAAGCATCACAGTTAATCCGTGTTTTATGAAATCGGGACCAGTGAAATTACAGTCATAAAAAAATATTTATTCTAGTAACTGTTGCTACGAGCATGGCTCCTAAAAAGATAAATTGCCTAAATCAGCACAAAGTAGAAACCTTATATAGCAGATTCTTCTTAAAACATTGCACATATGGCCTGATCATCTATCTCGCTATTTTACTCGTCAAGTGAGAAGAAAGTGAGTAACTATTATATTATATTTGCATAATGTTACTTTCGAATGAGAAGAATTATTCGGTATCTCGTATATCGTTTTTTTCTAAAACGTATAACAGATTTATTAACTTTGTTTTGAAGTGAAGTGACGTTCAGTCGATACTTTGAGAAAAAATGCAATTGAAAAGATGGGTAATCTTATTGGGAAAAAGAAGTATCCATTCAAAAAACGGAGAACTCTGATTTGAAAGTGAACAAAAAGTGAGTAAAAAAGCTATGTACTCGATCCGTAATCTGTATTGGGAGCGATACATAAATTCAAGGACGATTGTGTGTTATTGGGTGAGAAAGTTTTGTTCAATGAAACTGAAAATTTACAAATTTGAACTATTTGAAAATTTTTAATTTGACTACTTTGAAATGATTGTAGGAACTATAGATCTGCTTATTTGCTGATAGTTCTAACTGAACAGAATTTCATAATTATTTTAATATTTTTCTCTGTTATTAAAATATACCAGTGATTCCTGTGTATAATTTTCCAAATTCTCAAAATATAAAATTGTAATTTTAGAATTAGTTTAATAATTTTAATAATTTCAAGAAGCAGACCACTTGCTCATTTATTTTCAAGGAATTTACAAAATATTTGCATAGGAAAAAACATTTTTTTCTTCAATTTTAATCATAATGATCACTTGGCCATTACAAGTACAAGTTCATCACTATACAAAATTCCTCATTCAATGATAAAATTTTAAAATATTTTTTTTATAGCTTTTATTCATACTTAAGTTCATAATATTTGTATCATAGGTAAATTATGGCTCGTGTTTTGAAATCGGGGTCATCACGACGAAAATTATTTTTTATATTCATTTTTAATGTTTCTTATTATTGTTATTTTTTTTTTCGTTTTTTCGCTGTAAATCTTAGCAATATGATAATTTCATTTATTATTGTTTGTTTTTTTCTTTCTTTCTTTTTTGTCTTTTCCTGCCCATTATGCTTGTTTACGAGTCCAATTTAAAATGGATGATAATTCATAATTTGCTCTTAATTTTTTGATAATAATGATGAAGTATGTGAATTATTGCATTGATAGGTCATTTAAATTATTAGTTGAAATATAATATTGTATGATGTATGTATGTATATGTAGGTAATAAATTATATCGACTTATAAATGCATTTTTCAAAAAAAACAAAAAAATTTTTTTAATTTGTGTATAATGTTATAAAATTGGGTAGTATAGAAGCTTAAAAAAATACCACCTATCTAATATGGAATTCATTATTTTAATTTGTTTTTTTTTTGTTTGTTCTTATTTAAATAAGATTTTCAATGTTTTAATGAGATTAATGGTAGAGGTATGATTGGTAGCGAATTTTCGTTTTGGTTTATAATGTTGGAATGAGAAAATATATTATGCCCTCATTTTGTTACTGCTGCTATTTGGTAATTTTCATATGTCTGACGAGTAATTTGTCTGTTTTCATTAGAACCAGACAGATTTGCCATTTTCAGCTTTGCAATTGTTTGATTCCTTATTTGTATTCCATAGATTTATACTCAAGCGCGCACACATGCAACTGCATGATCACATGCAATAAAGCAGTACAATCAAACAGTTGAGTTTTTTTAGTTAAGGCAATCGATTTGAATTGATGCAATAGTTAAGCAGCCTAGATGTGCTCGTAACGATTTTACAATCCAGCAGTAATTGAAAATTACCTGATATTTGCCTAAGCCGTTATTGTTCGCACATAATATTTGTATGATTTAGTTGAAATTCGGTTAAAGTTCGATGTGTAAGTCAGTATATGAACTATTTGTCATGAGAATAAATCAAAGCAGCGTTTACATAATCAAACATTGTCAAACATAAATTTTGTTCGATAGGACGAAAATATGTTTGAATACTGTATGAATGCTGATAGATGATATCGGACTTTTTTTGATTAAAGGAATGCGTTAAATTAAAATAGCATAACCCTACAGTTACCAATACAATATTGTTACAATTCCTTCAACTTTTCTAGTATGATGAAACAATTACATAAAGAGATTATAATTTTATTTTTTGCTTATGTTTTAAAATCTATACTTAAGATATTCAATTTTATTTCTTTTTTGTTAGTATGAGCTATGATAAACTTTAAATTTTTTTTTTTGTTTCTAAAAAATTTTTTAGCATGAACTCAGACA
Source organism: Condylostylus longicornis (assembly GCF_029603195.1). NCBI lineage: Eukaryota > Metazoa > Arthropoda > Insecta > Diptera > Dolichopodidae > Condylostylus > Condylostylus longicornis. The sequence continues at coordinate 9,640,153 of NW_026577982.1, forward strand.
GAAATGATTTATATTGGACCCAATATGATTTTATTCATATTATTATTTAGTATGTAGGTATGTGTAGATATTTTGTTGTTTTCTATATGAATAGCGTTTTGAAATCATGAAGATTTTTAATGCTCATATGCATATTATGTGGGTTATTTTAGGTACGGTATTGTAAAAAAAAAAATGTGTTGAAAATAGAATTCGGAAAATGCTAGTTTCTTTTCTTCTTCATTTTTAGGTATGATTTTTGACTGTAGTCATTATGGTTATGTTGATGATAGCTATATAATAATTATATTATCATATTTGCATATTATACAAGTAGGTATACGCATTGGTATTTTTTTAAGGTATGACATATAGGACAAAATTTTGAAAAAAAAAGTCAAAAATTTTTATGTAGTCAAAGTGATGTATGAGGTTTTAAAATTCATTTATCTAATTTTGAGTTTGAGACATTTAGTAGAGTGTGATATAGAGAAATTTAAGATATTTTAGCATAAAAATACTATTTCAATTTATTTATCTCTTAGTTTGGTTTTTGTGTTTTTGTTTTTTGAATATTTTAATTGCAAGTATAATGAATGATGACAAAAAAAAAAAACAAAATTCGTATTTTATTGGTTAGTGTATGGTTTTTTTCTATAAGAAGTTTTCTATTTTCTTCAAATATAGTTAATGTGTTAATCCATTCCATAGCAATATGATTGGTCAATTTTTCTGCCTTAAGATTTTAAAATTTGTTTCTATATTCATAAAATCATAAAAATTAATTTTCCAATGAATTTCGGACGTATAGTACAAAAAGACAACAAAAGATGGCGGTTATATTTTTTAAATAAACCTTCAATACAAGCCCCGGGGACAAGAGATAATGATTATGGCTGCGATCGGATCGCTGAACTCGTTTTCAGTATCCTCCGCGGCAGTATGGGGCTGTCTTGAGAAGCTCAATGAGTTGGGCAGATGCAACAGGGTCACACTGTGTTGGGTGCCGGGCCATATGGGCATGGAAAGAAATTAGGCCGTTGATGCGCTTGCAAGGAAGGGGGCAAACACAACTCTTCTATGGCTGGAGCCCTTCTGCGAAATCGGACCACATACAAGCCAAGGAGCTCCTAAGAGATTATGACCAAAAGCGATTTAAGAAAATTATAGGAATGGGCATTAACCAGGTGAGGGTCCTCACTGTTATTTTGACGAGGAAATGCAAGCTTAGGGGCCACCTTAGTCGGCTGGGTCTGGAAAATGAGGATACTTGCAGATTCTGTGGGGAGTATGGAGAGACCTTGGTGCATCTATTGTCTTGCTACTAGGAGGGGATGGTGCTGGGGGCTTTGCTCTAACGGTGGCGAAGTTACGGTCTTCTGGTCCTCACAAGTTGCTTGAGTTCATCAGGAGGGTGGATCTCGAGCGTTTATTGTACGGCATGCCCCGCACTCGGATGGGGGTGCGGGGCATGCCCTACAACACACCGTAAGGTCTATTGCGTATCCCCTTCTAAAGACGTAAGGTGCTCCATTGAAATCTGTCTCATCAATAAATTGCAGTGTCTTATCTGAAATAAGATCTAAGAAGCTTTTCTGCCACTACTATGAAGCAACCCAGAAATTCCTTTCTTTTCCATTTCAAAGCTAAAGAATAACTAAATTACGGCATCCATACAGTCATAATCATCCATACAGAGAAGACACATATCCTAATATCAAATAAATATTTTTCGTTATACAATTCCCTCCAAAACCCAAAACTTCTATAATATATCCATATACAAATTATTAATGGCAACAAACTGTGGATTGCCCATTTCACTCCCTATATAGAAATGCAAATAGATAACTCATTTTTTGTTTGTTTTTCACTTTTATCTTGTTTTACATTTCAAATTAAAATATAGGAAAACATTATTTTTTTTTTTTGTTTTTGCTGAAATTTTGTTTAAAATGTTATCAAAGAATAAAAAAAAAATAAAACAAAAATCTTAAGATTAATGACCATTAAAAAGTGAATTTTAAAGGAGAATACAAAAAAAACAAAAAAAAAAAAAGATCTATGCTGACCATTAAGAAGGTCAGTTGAAAAAGATATATGGGTTTAAAATAGTTTCTCATTATCAGTGAATAATGATGATGGAATATTATTATTATTACTTTTATATGTTATGTTTAATCGGAGACAATATCTATAATTCTTAGATTTGTTATTTTTTTTTTGTGTTTCCATTTTAAAATTTATGATATCAAGAGAAACCATTTTTTTTATACATACACACATACATATACAAAATTTATAATAATAAATTTTTTTTGTATAAATCGCACACCACATTTTATAACTTTACAATATGCGGATAAAGATGAAGATTCCAGTTGTCTACATACTTACATAGTAGGGTTTTTTGAAATTTTTATACCATAAAAATTTTAGTATGTGCCTACTGTAATGTTCCAATATTTCAAATAACCAAAAAAAGAAAAAAATTTAAAAGATTTATAAAAATTAGGTGTGTGTGTTTTTTTTTGATAAATGACCACCATGGTATTTTATAATGAGAATATAATATTGTGGAAGAGTAGAAGATTAAAAGAGTAAAAGAGAGCTGATATAAATAAAAATCCTAGCACATTTTTAAATTAGCATGTTTGTATTTATTATGATAATATTGTTACGATAATAACAATGATGCATGCAAATGATGATGATAATATTAATGATTACTGTTATGCTACAAGTTACAATATACTTACGAAAAAAAAAATTATAATATTTTGATAAGGGTTTAGAAAAAAAGCAAAATTATACAAAAGATTTGAAATTGTTGATATAATTATGTTTAAAAAAAAAAAAAAAACAAATTAATTAATGGATAAAAATTTGTAGAATTTTTATTAATGAAAATGTTATGAAGGGAGCAAAAAAGAAATTATTTATTCTATAAAAAAAATTTTAAGGTAGCCCAATGATATTAAACAGAAACAAAGAGGCAGTATAATGGGGGGAAATGAAGAAATAAACATTTTGTTTTTTTGAAATTTAATAATTTCAAATTCGGAAGTTTCAAGATCTTTATTATTAGAAAAATTTTTTTTTAACTATTTAGAGTAAAAATTTTATTCTAAGAAATTTGGTAATGCGAGACTTTTTTTAAATTAATTTGTTTTTAATTTTGAATATTTTCAAAGCATTTGTTTCGCGTTTCATTTGTAGTCGTCGTCGGCATCTATAATTTTTATTTTATTTTATTGAAAAACTTTATTTGATTTTTTATTTTACTTCTTTTAATGATTGCGGAAATTCTTTTCGAAAATACAAGAAGAATTTCATCTTATACAATACAGGTTATTGAGAATCAATTCTGGAATAACTGCACTTCATATTAAATTAAAATGTAGTTGTTAAGTGACAAACGTATGTACATGCATGCATACCATAATACAAATAAATGTAGCATAACTTTAGAGACCAATAATTATATACAGAGTGCTTCATCTGCTTAATATTTTTCTTCGCGTCGCTACACATTCAGGTTTCTTTTGAAGTAATTAAAAATATTTCTTTGGTTTATTTTAATTTTCATACTAACAAATTTTTTATAAATATGGTAACAGTCGAAAAAAATGCGTCAAAAAGCTGGAATATTTATGCGTTATTGTAGGCAAACACTTGAAGTAATGAAAAATAAGAAAACAAAATTTTGAATAAAGTAACCACATTAACCACAGTCATAATAACTAAAGTTGTTCTTCTGGTAATCTAAAATTGTGCAATTGTCAAAAATTTTGACGCACCAGGCTAAGTTAATTTTTTCCTAAATTTCAATTTTTATTACGAATTTGATTTCTACTCTGATTTCTTCTTTATGATAGTATATGTATATAAACAAGGCTGTCTCGTATCCCAGTGAACTGCTATATGGTAATTTTTAAGCTTTTATAAGTAGATAAAACTTTTGTTTGAATACAATGTTCACAGTTCAACAGTTTCGAAGTTACATAGACTTACAGCCACTCTTAATGAATTTGTTTTATTTTTTGAAATTTCAAGTATAACTTCGTGCCTGTGCCACAAAACCCGATTATTAAATGTGATTTGGAAACCTGTGAACATGTTCTTTTTCATGTATATTTACATTAGTTATAACCTTCAGATTTCGGAATAACATAAATTTAAAGTAAGAAAAATTTGAAATTTAATATTTGCAGCTTTCTTTAATTTCGGAAACAGCTGGCAAACATGTAAATTGTTGAGCTTTAATTTGATATATGAGCCTTCTTCCTATCTCCTCTGACATGAGAAAATATATGGATGAACTTGCAGCTAGCTTTTACACTTAGTTTTCTTCTAAGTTATCAAAATTTATTGAATAACACGACAGATCCAGTAATTCTGTAATTAGCAGAGTGCTGTTCCGATAATTATAAATACAAATTTTATTGCACTAAATTTTGGGTGCAATTAATTGAAATTTCGAATTTTATTTATAAATTTAAAGACTTTCTAATGTTTCACATTCCCTAATTAAATTTTTACTACTTTAAATTTTTTGTTCAACTTTAAAATTTTTTTTTATTTTTAGAATTTTTTCTTCCACATTTACTGCTTGCTCGCTCTCTTTATAGAATTTTTTTTTTTCAAATAAAATATTGAAAATAAATTCTTTTCAGTTTAATTTTTTATTTGTTAGAAATGAAAAAAAAAAAAGTCATTTAAATGGAATTTTTTTTTGAACTCAAGTGCAAGAACACTTCAATTTACAATGTGTTTTTTTTTTTTTTTTGATGAAAATTCAATGAACTTTTTTATTTTCTACCGAAAAAAAAAACTTATAATGAATCATTGAAATATTTCAAAAATAACAAAAATAAAAAATTTTATCTCCTACACAACTTTGTATGTGCACTTGTTTTATAAGCATGAGATTTTGTAACCAGAGCATACAAGTATGTCCCATTGTACACCAACTGCAATGTGACATACACTTATAATTCTTACTGTTTTTTGTTGCTTCAATCGATTTGCACTCCACATTTATGGGTTGTTTTTTGCCATTTTGAATTGAAAAAATATTCTTAGATTCAAAATGACTCTTTTATAGGCAAAATAGTTTTGCTCATTCCTATATACGTACGTGGATTATGATTGTTGTTAACCCATTTTATTGGAGCTTATTTCTACTTGAAATTATAACGAGATAAAAAGCTAGAGCTTTTGTAATGTCAATCTGTCCGTTGTTCAAAATATTGATCCCTTTTTAAGAAATTATACCTCAGCTCAATATCTCCAATAGAAGTCTAAATGTTGTTAAAACTTGATTCCAATACAACTATACATAATATTATAAAATTTCACTTAGTTTTGTGTAATCCATTTCATAATATTGTTATTATTGTTTGATCTACAAATTTCAGTTTGGAGGTATTTTACGATCGGAGGAGGTTATACGATCGAAAAACTCATTTAGCTGAAAATAAAATAATTATTGTTCCAAAGTTTAGAAACTACGAATATCTTCTCCTATTCTGAAGGGTTCATCCCCAAGGGCGAGTTTTTGAATAATCGTCATAAACTTATAGAAAATTGTAAATGAGCGCTATTTTGAACTGCTCGAAAAATCACTAGAAATTTTTAATATAAAACTTTTAATTCCACATTTAAAATTTAATTTGTTCAAAAGAAAATTCATTAGAGAGAGAGAGATAGAATTTAATTAAAAATACTACGCTTATTCCACCTAAGCAAAACGCTATGTATAGAAAATTCCCTTTTCAAAATGTGCTACTTTTTACCTTTATTTACCTGTGTTCTCTTATTTTTCATTAATAATTGTAAAAAAAAAATATAAATTCTAAAAGAAATTCATAACCCAATTATTTTTTTTTTCCATAATTAAATTTTTTTCATTTTCAAAATCACTCAAAACTAAATGGATTTCATTTTATTTATTATTATTTTTTTATTTTTTTGTACTTCAAACAAACCCCCTCAAAAACAAACTAATAAACTTCAAAAATTGTATAACAAAATCCCACAATGCTACTCTCTTAAAAATCCACTTTAATAAATAATTATTATTATTGTGCGTATGTACCCGCACTGGTATGACACTCTTTATACCCAGTATACTTTAAATTTTATTTACCTGCTGTCTGTTTCTATTTTTTACTTCGTTCATTGTAAGCAAGCACGTCATATCATAACGCAGGAGAAAATAAAGTTTAAAAATTTTTTTTTTTTTCAATAGAATCTTTAAATTACCGCTAACATCCAAATTATTTTCCTTTAATTTTTTGTTTTTAGTTTTTAAAGCAAAATTTATTCTTCTGTATGACTTTTAAATTTTCAATTTCTGTGGAAATGAAAGTTCACGAAGAACCGTTATTATTATTTTATAGTAAAAGAAAAGGGTTTTGTTTGTTCGTACGTATGTAGATGGCAGTAGAGGTAAAAAAAAAAAAATAAAGAGTAGAGTTAAAGCTAAAAAATTAAAGTAAACAAAATTTTGTTTTTCATTAAAAAAAATTAAAGTGAAAGAAAGAAAATAGAAAAAAGCAACGTAACAATTTCTAAAGTCAGGGTGTGCCTTCTGGCTGGACAATGACTAGATGAACTTGACTCATATATAATGCAATGTGATCAACAATAATAGAAAGAAAATAATAAAAATAGAGAAAAGAAAATAGAACTAGTCACATAATTTAAAAAAAGAAAAATTAACTAAAAATGATAAACAATAAATTAATAATAATAAAAAACAAAGAATTGTGGTTGTATTAAACCTGAAAGAGCAATCCTTGCTCAACAATAAGTAACACAACAATAGATTTGCCCAACATTTAGTAGACTCACCAACAAGCAAGCTTTTTTCGAGTCAATTTAGTATCTCAGAAACCACCAGATATTCTAAACTTATAGATTATTTAAGATTATCCAACTTGGAATATTCCATATTGTTTCATTTGAATTGTTAGATTGTGAGATTTTTAAAATTAAGCTGTTTAATTTGTTCAAACACACTTAAAGTGAGTTAATTGCATAGTGCAATATAAAAAAATCTATATACATATTTAATTACCTCTCTCCTGTTGATCTTAGAATTTTTGGCAGAAAGGTGGTGAAAAACGAAATACATTACGTTTTAACTAATTAACCAGAAAAACTTAGAGGGAATGAAGACTTTACTATATTCAAAACGGAAACATAACGCATAATACAAAGCCAAATCACATAAAACTTTTAACTTAAACGCTTATTTTGCACTTATTCGATTTTCGTGTTATTTGTGAGATTATCGGAATTTTGTTGAGCGACGGAGTATTGCACCAAAATTTCCCAAAAATATAATTGTCAAACCATTAAGTTCACCTTCACCACAAACAATGTTCAGAGAAAATTCCGTTAACTCCCAAATACTATATCCATAACTTCTTCTCTCATAAGATGTTGAATAACAGTAATTCACTCTAAATTATTCACTCTCAAAACTTATTCAACTGACATTGATGATTCTCCATTATTTTAATTTTAGAAAAGATCCAAAGCTCATATTATTCGCTCCGTCATATTTCACTTAATTTGTGTATAAGTATATAAAAGTGTGTACACCGTATAAATATAAATTTCAGTTAAATTATCAAGATAAAAATAAAATTATAACACCCAACACCTAGTGATTCATATATAACACTATAACGAAAAAAAAAAATCTACTATAATTCATAAAAATATAAGAGAAAAAGGTAATTTTGTTAAAAAAAAAAAACATCCGCAATATTGTAATTTTTTCTACCTGTACAGGTCTAGGTTGCTTTTCTATTAAAATTTAATGTACGCGGTCGGTGATAACCATTTTCTCATAATTTTTTTTTTCCACTAAACTATGCAATATAAGAGAGAAAACACAAAAATATAGCGAAAAGAAGAACAGAGGCAAAATGCCAGTTGAATTTTAATATTCTTGCATTCTTGACTTTACACGAAAACAAACTTACGTATTATTTGACATTTTAATTGTTTATGTGGTGAGTTTTACCTTCTAGAATAATGACAATGCTGTCAAATAATTTAAAAAATTAATAGGGTATTGTAATCAACTTTAATGTTTAAGAATATTTTTGTACAAGAAATTATGGCATTGCCATCGTAATATTTTCGCTTTTTATTTTCAAAATGATAATGAAAATTTGTTTTGCATATAAAGAATATTTTCAACTTGATTATTACTTTAAATATTGTTTTTGTGTCTTCTAAAAAATAATAATAACAATAATAATTCAATAAATATAAAATTTTATTTTATATTTTCTAGAATTTTTTAAGAATAAAATGTGTGGGGTAATATGTAAATAATAATAATGAAATAATTGTAATATCCTTCTTAGTCCTTATGAATAAATTTTCGTTATAACATTTAAATTATTTCTAAGAAATGGCCATTAAATGATAAAATTTTTATGATACAACACTCACTTTTATTTACAGAAACACAGAAAAAATGGAATATGATAAAGTATGAGAAGGTGATGCATACCAATTGTTGGGTATGAAATGGCTGGTGATAATTTTTATGTCACGAAATTATTATTATTCTGTTTAAGTGATAATCGAGTATATAGGTATATACATTTAGTTTTTGCATAATGTTTATTGAATAATTTAAGGTATTGAGTACCTGAATATAGATAAGAAGTTTTGATAACACTATTTATCCATAAGTAAATTATAGGCGCCATTTAATTTTTGCTTTTAGTACTCAATAACCTTTTGTTTTGCATTTAATTTTCAAAATTTCAAAATCCTAACTTTATACTATGCTTCAATTTAAATTGTCGTTTGTTTCCACCAAGTAGAATACAGCACTGTTGATTGACATTGTAATATAGAATCAGTCATACTTAAATCATTGTTTGAGAATTAAGTTGATAGCCGGTTGATTAGTCTGGGTGGGTGATTGACCTCGGCGGGTGATTAGCCTTTAGTTATTTAAAAATTTCTAATGATAATGGAAAGCGTTATTTGAAATATAACGAGTTGTAAAAGAAAATTATGTGAATATGTTTTTGCTCTACCACAGCCTGCTCATAATGTTAACTTGTGAGTGTGTTAAATCTATTTTGAGTTAAAAATTACTGTTTTGGTTAAGAAGAGTTATGAGTTAAGAAGTAGTTTCAGCACAATTAAGGAATTACTCAAGCTTTACTTTCAAAACAACACAAGACTTTGAATTCGGAACTAGAGGACTATGTTTGCTACCTTAATCAGAATTGAATAAATAAATGGCTTTGTATTCTTGGAAACAACTTTAAAAATAAACAAATTTAGAACAAAAATTGGAAAAACTACGTGTACTCTTTTCAAAATCATAACTCAAAGAACGGAAACTATACAATCATTTCTAGTTTTCTTAACAGGATGAATTTATATTAGGTAATTGTGCATGTAAACGTAGTCACGTATACATTTTCGAATATTACCTGTAGAATATTAAAGTTTTTTTTCCGTATAATTTTCGATTCTCTTAAATACAAAAATTTTTCTTTCAATTTCAATAAAGGGTAGAAGTTGGGAAAAGAAGTAACTGTTTCTGCCAAGTAATTTTCTAATAATTACTGCTGAATGATATGCAAAAAAATCTCTTATGTATTTTTTCTTTTTGTCGTAGTTGCTATTGTCGTAACATTACAGCACACAAACACACTTACTTCGATTTTTAAGAAGTTAAATTATCTTATTATTTAATAGCCAGCCATTTATTAATCAAAAGAGAAGAATGAAATTAAAATTTTTTATTATTTTCGTGTGCTACAACAAAACACTTTTGTTGTAGAGTTGCGTGACTATTCCGTTAAGTTTCTTTTTAAGTGAAGAAACAATAATATTCTTTAATATGCTAATATAGGGATTTAAAAGTTCTTTTTCGTTTAAAAATTTTTGTGACCATTAGATTTAAGATTTCATGAAATTTTTATTTTACATCAATTGATGGAAAATGTTTGTGACAATTTCATGTAATTGTTTCAATTATTGGGAAAACTCCTAATCTTTCTCGATAGCGTAACATATTCTAACACATAAATATTTAAATAATGTCTAAAAATATAGTGGGGACGCGACTGAAATCTAATATATCTGGCTGCCATCAATATTTTGCAGAACAGTGTTCCTTCTACGAAATAAGTATTTAGAGAGAATCTGCGGCATAAAAATTTTAGTCTCGGAAGAAACCACTGTGTCCAAAATTATCTTATTATTTTGTAATCAATCATTTTGTTAATATAAAGTGCTCTAGTACAATCTACTTTTGAACTTATTCTCCGCTTTAGTTAACCCCAAAAGACAAGCAGCCCTGGGAGCTCTAGGTTCTAACTAGATTCCTTCCCTGAATGTATAGAACTGCTTTGGAAAACTCAACATAATTGCATTAAGATAACCTAGATACTTTATACTTAGTGTCTAGGTAGCTGAACATGCGTATGGAAATGAACCGGTTGATTTTCTAGCGCATACTAATTAAAACCCTTCTAAAGAGTTAGAAAAAGCAAAGTATGTGAAGTGTTAGGAATTAAAGTGGTATGGGAAGGTTGTTGCTATAGGAAGTCCGGCAGGCAAAACCGATTTCGAGAAGTCATAAATGACAATGCTTCTACCCTTCCTAATAGGGTATTGAAGATGAAAGAAACACATTCAAAAACCTCTGCCAGAATTAATTTTTTATTATTATTCGCTGAGTTTTTTCATAATCTATGCTTTATTTAATTTTTTTTTCTTCTTCGTTTTTATCTCATAATTTAAGGTTATGTGCTTGGTTTTTACGGTTAATACGTCATTTAGAAGAAAAACGATTAGCTGCTGATGTTGCTTTTCATCACATATTTTCTGAACAACACAACAAATATATCTATATAGTATAACATAATACTCTTTCACTTGATGAGATGAGATGAGAAGCTTAATGATGGATTAAAAGTTAATACAAAAAAAAATTACTTTTAAATTATCGCATTTATTCATCCTCTCTTACGAGTATATCCTTTTTTTTTTCTCGCTAATATTAATTCAATATGCTACAGCAACGGTATATAATAGTAATGGTGATATAACTTTGCTTTATATAACACTTTATGCTACACAGAGGGTACATAATTATATAAAACCACTTTGACCATCTTGAAGTGGTCATTGGCATTATAATCATTTTTTATCTAATTTACAAAAATCATGAAATGAACAAGAAAGACGAAATTATAATATAAAGGCGATGCTCTCTTTATCTTGCAAAAGTGAGATTTGAGAGTAAAAGAAAATTAGAGAAGAATATAATTTTTAATAGCCGCTTTAAGAGTCCATTATTGAGTTTTAATCCTTTGATTATAAAATAAACTACCATAAATGAAATAAAATTTTTATATCACAAAAAGAATAAATGAAAAAGTATAAAATAAAAGAGAGGGGTGGATATAGAACGCATTCAGAAATTTCAATGAAAAAGTCCTGGACTGTACAATTAAATAAAAATAATTAGAATGAAAATGAAAATTAATGTGAAGGAATGGAAAATGCGTAAAGATTTTTTTTTTATTTCACACTCTAACAAAATTATAATAAGAGTTAATTGCTTATTTTATGGTGGAAACTTTTATGTTTTTTCTCTATGTTTATGTTTTAAAATAAAACTCCAAATTTTCAAATGTATTCCGAAATTAAATTGAATAATATGACCTAATAATTGAGAATTTACAAGATATTAAATTGACCCGAATTGAGAGGGTTAATTCGAAAAACGTGTATCTCATCTGTTTGCTCGAAATTGGCGAGTTCTCTCGGAATTCCATCTTGTGCCTTGCATTTTTCTTCTAAAATTTCTGGAAAAATTCTGGAATTAATTGCTAATCTATAAAAGCCCTTGTAATTTAAATAGTTAATTCACAACTGATTGTTCTCATAAAATAAATAAAGGATTCAAAAAAAAAACTGCCTCGACTGGTTTATCCTCGAATTTCATCCAAAATTACCAAAATTTTAAATATTTCAATTTCTTCCTGTAAATTTTCCATATATTTTTTTTCACATAAAAACTTTCATCCATTAAAATTTCATTTCGCTGGAAACTAAATTTAATTAACATTTCCATATTTTGATGATTAAAGCTCTAAGGATAATTAGATAAAAAACATAATAAAATAAAATTAATTTAATGAAAAAAAAAAGAAAAATCTTACCAGGAAAAAAAAAACGTATTAAAAATTAAAGAGTGAAATGAATAACGAGAGCCAATAGCACAGAGAGCAAACCAAATAAAAACATAGAGAGGGGGTAAGAGTTAGTGAGAAATGAATACAATAATGTCGCTATGCTACTTGCCGCGATTGCACACTTTTCCCTTTCTTTTATTATTTTTCTTTTTTACTCTTTAGCTAGCTATTTTGTAACCATTAAATCGGACATAAATTAAAAAAAAAAAGAAATTTTGCTGAGTAAACATCAAGGAGATGACGGAGAGGAATGAATAATATGCAAATGAAAGATAAAAAAAAATGTGTTTAAAATATTAAAAACGATGGGGGGGGGGGCGGATGGCGGATAAAAAAAAAGTTGATAATTTAAAAATTATTTTGACTTTCTTTCGTAATTTTATCTGCCTTTTTTTTTTTATCATCAACGCTCATAAATTTTCCAAAACGGTTTTTTTTTTGTTCAGTGCGAAAGAAAATTTTGATGGATATTGCAAGAAGAAAAAATTTTTATATACCTATTCTAAAAATTTAATGATCTTATTCGATATTTATGACGTCTTCTATATTTAATGGATGGCTTTAAAATTAAGAGTCATAATTCAGAGCCTAAATGCAAAATTTTAAAAAAGAGACTGGCCATAATTAGACTGCATTTAATTGTAATCATACATTACTCGTACTCATTCCCAATATCCAACTCTTGTATTCTATAACAGACAGGAAACTATGATTAGAATCTTACAAGATGTTGCTTAAATCAAGGAGGTAGTATTTGATAAAAGTAAATTTTACTCTTTTTTAGCATAAAAATCATTAGCAGAATTTAGTAAAATTTAATTTGAATATTGTGTGATTTTTCTTGAACAGCTGATCATTATACAGGACCTTTGACTTCATATTATTCCAGAAGCTTGGTGATTTACAAGAATTAATACAAACAAATTTTCTCTTTTACTTTCCGTTCTCTCTTTCTAGTCATTTACTAGCAGATTTTTGAAGAGAAATACCTTATGCCATTTCAAAAATTCGACGAAATTCTGATGGTTCGTAACACATTTAAATCAGAAATTTATTGTAATCCCAAAATTTAAAAATCCTATTTATAATATGTTGGTCAATCATTTGGAAGCATTTTCTAGAAGTTTTATTTCAGCTTTAAAAGTTCACAAATTTCAAACATAATCTCGTAAAAACAGAATTGAAATTAAAAGTTTACGTTATTTAAGTTCTTAAATTTACATTCTTATAATATTGTACTGGCATACAAAAATTGGCACCGTGAATGAAATTTATTATATCAATGTTGGTATTTAAAAGCAATGGCAATTAATATCTTCATTTAAGAATCAGATTATACCTAATCCTGATAGAAAATAATGAAGTTTCTAAATTAAGTTTCCCGTCTATCGCTTTTAACCCAATATCATTTGTTATTTTAAAGCCAACCAAAGCAAAAAAAATTTTGTGATCAAAGATCAGATTTTTCTTATGTTTCATTCTTTTTCCCTTTATTTCCATTTCGAATTTTGCTTCTTAAATACTTGACTATAAGACTACCATGGTTTTCAATTTTAGAATTTCTGATGTTTTCTTCTTCTCAATTTTTCCATGACAGCAGCACCAATACAACAGGAATATTTTTTTAATCCTGTGCCACAAATATTAATATTTTATCATTTTTAATTAAGCAACGAGGAAAAAAAATGAAGAAAATTAATTAAAATTTTACGATAAATTTTTTTGAAAAAGTTAATCCGCCGTACAAGAACGAAAAATATTAACTTTTGGTATTATAGACATCGCAAATGATAAGATAAAAATCTTTAAAAAATTTAATTGTGTATTAAAAAAAAAATTATAAATTACAATATTCTTGTTTCTTTGGCTTCTCCTCTTGGCATACGTGCAGGTCATTACAGAAATACTAAGCAATTTTTATTTTTCATAACTCCTTACAAAAATATTAGTGGTTATGGTGAGTTAAGCAATTTTTTAAGGAATTTTTCTCTTATTTTTTCCGTAAAGAAAATTGTTAAAAAATTTGTGTGATTGTACAATACTGCAAGAATTGAGTCCTACTGTTATTAAATTTATAATCAACTTATAATTACACATAAAATTAAAATATTATTAAAAGTAATTTGTGAGCGAAATCTTAAATATATTTGTTTTGATTCCCATGGTTATTGGGTTTCAATGGATAATGCTTTAAAAGGGAGTGTCATGATAATTATTATTGTACAATAAACTTTTAAGCCAACTTTATAATTGTTTTTAAATAATAAATTTAATTTGTTTTTTATATTATTTTTACTTAACTGGAAGGCTCAATGCATACAAAATTTCCAAATTGCATTATAAAAGATTTTGTAGTTATCACAGTTTTAATTTATGTCTTGTGGCGGGATCACATTACATGCGGTCTTTGCAATGTATTAACTGCGCAATCAACGGTTATTTATAAATTGTTGTCACAAAAATATTAAAAGTATTAGTGTAGTAATGAATATACTATATTGGCATTACTTTTCGTTCATCGACCGCATATGGAAATCTCTGTCCAGATGCGGGATGGCAAGAAAAATGTTGTCAAAATATCACCACAGGAAATTAGATGGACACCTTGCGATGTCTCGGGATCGCTAGGAGTACATTGATTGCCTTGCGGCATTTTACACGGAACACTGTCTATTTGCAGAGCATGCAGCTAGGTTGGGATTTCCGTTTAACAGAACGTGTTGCAGTTGCCAGAAAATAGACAAGAGGGAGATCATTTTTCAGTATCTCTGTAAGAGTTGTGCCCATACATATGTGAGGAGGCTGGAAGAGATATGGAAGACTATTATTGGGAATTTAAACAGATTTCTCAAGAGAATCTGAGTCTACAGTTGTGAAGTAGTTAGAAAACTTTGAATATATAGATTTCACATTATTGGTATTTAAAATTTATAAATTGATTGTTATTCCTGTATGATAAAATTTAAATTTCACTCAAAGGATTCTCTCAATATTACTCTTTAATGTAAATGAAAATGACAGACGAAATATGTTAGAATTTGTTGTCAAAAATTTTGTCACAGCAATTTCGATTTTAAAAACTTAGTTATGGCATATAAAATTTGAATTTTGTGCGCTATATTCAAAACTATTTTACATTTAAGCCTCATGCTATTCTGTATAACCAACTAAAAAAAAAAAAATAAACAACAGTAAACCTATTGCAAATGGAAATTTTGGGCGGCATAATTACAAAAATTGTCAATATTTTCATTCATGACACCTCATTTAATTTTTACTTAAAAATTTATACTCCTCAATTAAATTGATTTTCTTTCTTATACTTGTATGTATATACAAAATTGGAAATAATTGAAATCAGATTAAGATTCAATAAAAATCATTGAATAAAACTCATTTGTATTTTGTATATGAAAATTCAGAATAAAATTGAAATTATTGTGGGTGGTCTTAATATTTAAAAAGATTTTCAATTTAATAATTTTAACACTTTTTTTTGTCGTTTTTTTTAACGATTATGATAATCTTAAGATCAGCTTTTTCCTTTTTCATATAATTCGTATAAATAAGATAAAATTTTATTATCTTAACCTTCACCATATTAAAATGATATTAAAACGAGAAAAAAAAAAGTTGAGCTTGTCAACTCTGTGATACCCGTACGAATTTGTTATCCTATGTGCGAATAAATAAGCCAAAACTGACTATGGGACAGACTATGACTGTATTTTTCAAAATACTGTGTGCCAAACTACTATTGAAGTTGTACGGCAGTTATCAGAAAGAACCAAGAAATTTTAACGAATTTTATCAAGCACATCGGCCCTACTAATATATTCGTTTGTGTGAAATTTCAATACCGTAGCTTTTATAGTTTCTGAGATATAGCCAAATAAATTTTAAAGTTGCATGGCAGCTACCCGAACCGGTACCCCGATCATGCCCAATTTAAATAGGGTTCTGGCACTTACTATAATAAATCATTTGTGAAAATTTGGTGAACTTAGCTCAATTAGTTTTTGAGTTATCGTTGGGACGGACGGATGGACGGACGGACGGACGGACAGACAAAGCTAAATCAACTCAGAATTCGACGCTGATCAAAAACATACCCTTGAGTCTATATCTAAGACCGTTATTTCTCAGCGTTGCAAACGGTAAGGCAAATTTAGTATACCCTTCGAACATACGTTCGTACGGGTATAAATATTATATTGAATATATTTGGTAAAAGCAAAAGCGTTCATATTAAAATTTTGTGTAAAAGTTTATTGGAAATAAATTATAAATGTATTTATTGTATGTTTTATGATTAAAATATTTTAAAATTATTATTTAAATTTATTATGAAATTCAGATACAGATGGGTTTGTTTATAAAAATCAGTATCTTCTTTGGATGGTTTAAAAATTTAAAAGTAATTTTTATGGATTAAAATGTTTTTTTCTTAAAAAAATATAATTATTGTTTGAATGCTCCCCTGCTTGTCCAATATATATTACGTTTAAACAACATAAATATGGGATCGGTGACCCTCCTGAGAAATCATGTTGCAAAAAAAAATGTCCTATATTATTTTATAGTATGTATTGAGCAACATTGAGGGACGCTTTACTTTCATTTAAAATCTAGAATTAGTGGAATAATGATTTGCCGCGAACAGACCCGGTTCTGACTTGTTACTCGCTCAAAATGGTTTCCAAAAAGTACGCCTCCCTTGGTTCCACAATAAATCCCTTTTGTATAACTTGAATTTTGTATTAACATTGAATTAATGCCCCTGTTTAAATGCTTATTTTGCATATATGGTAAATTCGGCATTGGCTGGGAATATTAAAGTACCTCATATTGTTGACTTTTTCATTATTTTAATAAATTTTCGTTTATTGCTCCATTAATAATTAAAATTTTTTGATATCAAATTCATTTATCTTAAACTAAATTAATTTTTTCAGAAAATCTTACAAATATTGCATATGCATGTAACAAGTTGTATTATAAACTTCAAAGCATAATTAAATATTTTTATTTTTAAACACTTAATCACGCAAATTACTAATTATTTTAAATCTATACTACAGAATTTATTATTTACTATAAATTTGTCTATAATATCCAATAATTAATTAAAATAACAAATTTTAAAAATTACCAAATCGATCTTTGTAATGAAAAAAACCTACAAAAAAAAAACCACTATAAAAAAATGGCACCACTATGCCACTTAATTTAATAGCCTTTAATAAAAAAAAATGAACTAGTTTTTAATTTTCATTGCTTTTATTGCTAAAATAAGTAAAATAGCTATGTGCTGCTTAATTAATTTAGAATAAAATTAATTCAATCAATTCCACTCTTAACTAAAATCAACAACAATCAACAAAACCAAAGCAAAATTTTAAAATTTTAACTAAAAAAAAAATTTTGCAAAGAAAAAATTAAGCTATTAAATTAATTTTTATGTAAGTGTGATTTTAAGAGCAAATCATACACACACACTAACTCTGACAATGTGCTTACTAATTTTTAGTAATCACAGAAATTTTTCATGCTAAAATCAAATTTTTTATAACCAATTAGTAAAGGTTACAACCATAATAAAATTTAAACGGTGCTAAAATTTTTTTTTTTATTAGCTTTACTTTGCTATATTTGCAATCAATATGCATATTAAGATTAGCAAACTTTTGGAGAAAAATTTTTGCTATCATGTGCAAAAAAAAAAAAACTGATTAATATAGGTACAATGTATTTGAAATATTCGCGATTTTTTTTAAAAAAAAAAGGTGTGTCGAATTTGCTTTTTAAATTCCATGTTAAAATAAAAAAAATCCGATTAAAATATTAAAAATTTTTGGTATTATTGATTATTAATGAGGAGGAATGTAGTGAGAAACACAATTTTTTTTGTTATAATTTTGAATTGGGCAATGAAATTGGTGTTATGTAATTATTTTCTACGAAAAAACGTTGTGCATTATGAAAATTTTAGGACTACGTGTAACTTAGGATATTAGGCTGGCATCGTGACCTTTCAAACTAGCCCCCTTCCATCTTGTTAAGAGGTGCTAATTACACTTAAACCGAATATAAAAAATATATATAGAAACGTTCATAAGCAAACTTACGGAACGGTAATATATAAGCAACTACATAAATGAAGTGAGTATATGGAAAATATGAAAAAATTAGAAACCAGGCATACTTCTAGATGTTTTTGAAACTCAAATGAGGCCACGGATGTAAACAAAATTACTGACAATGAAAGAACTGAGTGCAATTGGTTCAGTCATCTGAAAATTGTAGCCACTATATATACCGTTGCGCTAACCCAATATTTCAAAGAATTGCTGGATAGACATAAAAACAAAAAAATAGTTAGAGCATACGGAAGCAGGCAGAGGAGAGGCTTTCAAATTCATTTGACACCTTTCTTTGCACCCCATCTGAAAGAAATACAAATGTTTCAAATTATTATTTGAAAAAATTTCTTCGGCTTCTGTCTCTTCAAAATTTCAAAGAAATTGAATAACCTTATCACTTTTTTATCAAAAACCTAGATAATCTATTTCATCAAAAATTTCTCTTATAAGTTGAAAAGATTTTCAATAAATTCCCAAATTCAAATCTTTCATAAAATTTTCTATTAAGAATCGCTTATAAATTTTTTTAATAATTTAAAAATTATTGCCATTTTTTTTATTATCGTAAATAAGTAAAAAAGTAAACATGCTTTTTTTATGTAACTGCTATTAATAAGACATTTATTGTTTGTAATAAAGAAAAAATCTATTCTCAAATACTATAAAATTACAAGAAAATAATGAAAATAAGAGAAAACGAAAGAGTTGTAAATTAAGAAAAGGAAAGATGAAAAATGAAATTGAAAATTTCTTTTAAAATGTTGAAATTCAGTTAGAAAATAATACTCTCTCATTTTTACAAACGTATACACACACAACTATCACAAAATAATCATAATCAAATCGTATGGGTTGGAATGAAAAAGGTAATTTGAAAACCAAAACCAAAGTTTGTACATAAATGCAACATATTTTTTTTTTTTATTCAATATGTTTCTGAATGTCCTTATTCCTTTTTACTTATATTGTTCTCCTCTATACTCTCCAGAGCTGTAAATATTCTCATCTTCTTATTTTTTTGTAGTTTTTATGTTCTTTAGTCGTTAATTTTTTTCTTATTTACTATTCCTTTTTTGTATTTTTTTGCTCTAAGCTCCTATTACAGGTTGGAAATAATCGTAAAAAAATAACATATAACAAGCAAATAAATGACCACATTTATTCACATATTGTATACTTGTACAATATGAACAATATTCTACAAACACACATAATAATGTGAATATTACAGAAAATAGTTTTATGGTAGAGTAAAATATATCTATATAAGGTATATCTCACTAAAAATAATAATGTAAGTATCTTAAATAAATAAACATGGTTATTATTATGGATGGGAGGTGTTAAAAAATATAGGGTTAAATGATAGTTACCAAATCGTCAATAATATGCTAAAATTAAATTTTCAAACACATTTGGGACTTTCCATATTATGTGCAAATCTTAAATTGAAGAAAAATATAAAAAAAAATGTTGTTTTTATTAAATATTTCACATTTAAGTATTTTTCGGAAAAACTCCGAATTTCGGAGTAATTTTAATTCTTCGGAAAAACGCAACCGTACTACGAAACATTGTACAGAAGTGAAATATGAATTTTTTTATATTGTAATCTTTGTACTTTTGCAATTACAGCTGACCATAAAATAGGTATTTGAATGAAAATTGCTTATGTGTTTTCTACATATGCCAATCTCAAAATGGGAAAACATGCCTTATGCCAATGAATTATTTTAGTACAAATAAACTTTATTTAACCGAAAATCTTGTAATTTAGATCGTAAGCTCAACTTTATATATTGTTGGTTACTACTGTTTAATTGAATGCTTATTAATTATGCTCTTTATATTCGAATCTTCTCTATTACAAAATAAGTTCGCTTAGAGTATTTGATTTAAAAGAAACACCAATGTCTTCTGGAATTCATATTCACTTTGATAGCCTCACCAGCTAGGTGCAAACATAGGTATTCATAAATACATATATAAACAGATCAAAATCATATCATTACAAAAATATTGTATATCAACATAGGATTAATGATGATAGTGAGAAACTGAGAACAACAATAATAACAATAAAAGAAAATCTTACTCTATCTCTTTAATATTGAACAAAACGACACAAAATAACTGTTAAGAGGAACAAATGAGATAAAAACGCAATGTTGTAACCTTTAAATAATAAAATGAAAATTTCTACTTACATAAAAACTAAAAAAAATAAAGTTGGGTCAAACCAATGGTTTGTATTGTAGCACTTTTCCCTTCAACAAGTGAAACTTCTGCTTTTAAATACAGTCTATGTATAGCTATCACACTATTAAAATTATTTTCATTCATATTTAACTATTTCTAGGATTGCATATATTTAGGATGATGCATTCATGCAGTCTTTGAAATAAAGCAAAAATTAATATAAAGAGGGGTTAACATAATGCTCGATTTTAAGGGTTAATTGTGTGAGTTAAGAAAAATAATTATATTTTTTAATGTCATGGAATTTACCGCTAGCTTTTTATGTTTATAGAAATTTGAAAACGTTTGCGGTTTCGGAAATATAAGGCACCAAAAATTCAAATTTTACGAATTTCAAGAGGTGATAACTTGAGAGGGGGTGGAGATGGAAAAAAATTTTCTTCTAAATAATAATCTAAGAAAACGAAATGAATTCTTTGTTAATGTCTATAAGCCCCTAAAATTTTAAGCTTCTACAAGCTGGGGTCTAGAAGAAAAACGAAATCAAAAATTTGGAAAAAAAAGACTTTAGATAACGGTAAATTTGAACAGCCATTTTGTTTTTCTCAAGTTTAACTGTAGTACGCCGCACTAGGGGAAGCAAGCTGCTGCCTTTCTGCGTTTGCAAAATTTCAAAAATGCTTATGGTTTCATTGCAACAAATAGTTAAAAAAGGCCATTTTTAGGGTTTTGGGGGGGTATAACTTCTAGAGGAGGGGAGATAGGTAAAAATTTTGTTCTACGGAAATAAGTTTCTAGTAAAGATCTATATACGTACATTTCAGCTTTCTATCTTCAAGGGTGTAGAAGTTTTGTAAACAGACACACGGACAGACGGACGGACGGACGGACGGACGGACGGACGGACGGACGGACGGACGGACGGACGGACGGACGGGCGGACGGGCGGACGGACGGACGGGCGGACGGACAGAGTGAAACTAATAAGCACTTTTTTTCAAAATTTTTTTGGAAAAGTGCTAAAAAGGAAACAAAAAATAAAAATTTCTGTAAGAAAGAAAAATTAACTTGGAATGGAACGAGAAGCTAAAAATTTAACTAAACTATATACGAACCATCCGTAATAATAAAGAGATATGGAAAAAGGAAGATAGAATAATAAAGAAGAGGAAATATCCATAAACCTAGGATAATTCTAAAAAAAAAAAAGCAAAAATGCTTTAAAAAAATGTCACAACAATTCTGACAAAATACAAAATGATAGCCTTAAATCCTCTTAACTCTTTAAAAATAATAAAGGATAATATTATTTTATGTCAATCCGGAGACGAAACACACAACTTAAAAAATAGTAAAACGAGAACGAAAAAAAAATAGAAACAAACAAAAAATAGAAACAACAAAAATTGAAGAGAAACAAAACAAAAAGAAAATGAACTTTTGCTCTTGTTCTCTTTAAAAAAGAAACCATAATAGAAACTGAAAATCTCATCCAACCCATTTGTATTTAAATTCATTATTATTCTCTTGTTATTGTTTTCTTGTTTTTTTTCTCTGCTCCTTGTGTGGTGTTTTATAATATATTTTTTATGCTACCGTTATTTTTACTGTTGTCATCGTCGTTACCGTTGTCACAGTTAATCGTAATCTAAAAAAAAATACAGATACGAAAAGCTCAACACTTTTCAATCTTATACGAACCTTTAATACAGAAGAAGTTCAATAATTCAACCCCTCACATCAAATAGAATATTAACGTAATTTTTTGCAAAATGTAGCACAATAATAACAGAAACTTAAATAATTCGAACTACTTAAAATTCGAATAGAAGTCTTACTATATTATTAACTAAATAACTCGGCTCAACTTAAACCTAATTTTTAAAGAGCTATAAATGAGATAAACAGACAAAAAACTGCTAATTCAGAACAATGTCCCTTAGACATTGACTTTAGATTTCAGAAACACCCCTTTTGCAAAAAGTAAACATTACAAAACTACAATACTTTTGTGAGATATGTATGTAAACGAACACTTCTTAACAGACGGTAAGTGAAGGTTGAATTTGGAAGAATTCAAGTCTGACATATTACCAATGCCAGAACATATGCCAATGCCAGAACATTGTTATCCAGTAAATTTATCAACCAGTCCAAATTAGTTCTTGCACTTTTTTACACAGCACTCAATGAATCATACAACGAATGCATGAAAATTCTAAATTTAAAATGTTCTACATAAAAAATATAAAAGTTGCATAAAAAATTTTACTGTATTAAATTTTAGCTTTAAAATTTTTCCCTTCATATTAAGGGACATTTCATGAATTAGAACAGATTTGTTTTAATATTTTCTTTTCTGTTCTTTTTTTTTTGTTATTTTCCCAATTGTCCTATTATGTATATAGTTTTCATATTCTGTAAACCAAATCGTATACAATATAAAGCGTACAAAAATTATGTGCCCTCTAAACCTTATAAACCACAACTATGACAACTGAACTAAATTCAAGGCAACAAAAGATAAAAAAAAAAAAGAGAAAATAACGCAAAAACCAACTCTTCATTTTAATCTGTTTACATTCTGATCAAAAACTGTTATGTTTGTGTTAATGTGTATGCAAAGAAGGATAATTTTTATATGTGTATAACAATATGTATATAACAGTTTTTACATCATTTCTCGTTTCTTTCGTATAGCTATGCCTTTTATTTTATTTGTTTATTTTTTTTTCCTCTTTTTTTTGTTTTTATTTTGTCTTTTCCGAAGGAAATACCTATGGTTGTTCTCATAATGGTTGAGTATATCTACACCTAAACATTTATATAATAAAAACCATAATACTGTTATATACGCAAGTATACAAATATTTATATGATATACTAGCATATTATTATGCAAGGTATGTGAATTGAAGGAAATGTGTAATACGCTATGGGTAAATAAATATTATAACGGGTCTTTTAGAAATTATTTTTATAGGAAATGAAAAATATGGGAACGGAATTAGAAAATAAAAAAATAAAAATAAAAAGTATAAAACCAACAAACCAAAATAAGAGCAGAAAATAAAACAGAGAAAAGTAAAATTACGGAGATAAAACATAAAATGTGTCAAGGTAAATGAATATTAAGAACACGCATTAGTTGTTATACTAACAATATTCGAGAGTATTATAACACCATTGTAAATATATGTGTACGAATGCATGCAATATAAAATGTATGCTTGCGTATAATTTAGTTACAAGCCTCTTTGGAATTTAATGTAAATAGATATTAGATAATAGCTGCATTACATTATACATATTTACATACAAGGATTTAGATTAAAAAAAAATTATTATTTTTAATGTATTCCGTATACATACTTACGTACGTATTGTGCATTTTGCATAATATATGTATATTTTCTGTTGTTTTGAAGAAGGTTGAATGCGTTTACGCTTACGGAAAGGGAAAAAGCATTCTTTTATATTTTAAAATTTTTATTCAACTATTCTTTAGAAATTTAACCAAGATTCGTAAAATTATTATTTAAGCATTGATATAGTTTTAAGAGTTGAAAAAGAATAATTTTTTTAATTCAAAATGTAAGAAATAAATTTTTAGTGAAATGATGAACATTTTAAGTTAATTAACCAATTGGATTAATAATAAAATTGTATACGCCAACTCTTAATTTTAATAGTTTTGAAAGAGGGGCTAAAATTATATACTCTTTAATTACACACTACATGCAATTTGGAATCGACATGGAAAATCTCATTTAATGAGAGAAATTTCTGAGAAATAAAAGAAGCATTCGGTTTGACGTCTGTTTTCTATGATATTCTTCTTCTATTGTATTTGC
This sequence comes from Condylostylus longicornis, assembly GCF_029603195.1. Classification (NCBI taxonomy): domain Eukaryota; kingdom Metazoa; phylum Arthropoda; class Insecta; order Diptera; family Dolichopodidae; genus Condylostylus; species Condylostylus longicornis. The sequence continues at coordinate 9,664,588 of NW_026577982.1, forward strand.
GCCTAGAAATAGTCAAATGTTTTATGCTATGTGTTATACATGAATTACGTTAACGTTGAGAGAGAGAGAGAGAGAGAAATATTGAGCAAAATAAAAATTATTTTAAATTAAAACTCAAATATTTTTTTAGACACGCGAACTAGGTTAAAGGGTGAATAATATTTTTATTACTATAAAGTAGTTGCGTTCATTTTGTGGAATTTATGAATGCATTTTTCATATTATTCAATTTTTTTTATTGTTTTTTTTTTTTTGGTTTTTATGCCGTATATGAGCGGCTCATATTATAATTATAATTTTATTATGCAGAATGCAATTATTTTTATTAAAGAGGTTTTTCTTCAAGTAATGACAATAAAATAGAAGATGAATGTTGATAAATTTTTGCTTTTGTGTAAGTGGGAAGGAAAGAAATAGTTTGAAAACGGAAAGATTTTGTTGAGAGATTTAAAAAGATTTTATTTATAGTTTTTATATCCAAAGGTCAGGAGATGCGTGAATATTATAAAATGAAATTTTAGACAATGAAATTTAAAATTACTTTCTCTCATTGTTAAATGCTTTAATTATTAGACTAGTTAAGAAATGGTGTAGTTAATAATTTCGACTGAGTTTCTAATTTGATTTCTATTAATTAATTTAATAGAATTTTTATTACTTAATTTTGTTGCTTTAAGAGGAATGTTAGTTGTTAAACTGAAAAATTATATTTCGAGGGAATTAAGGGTTTTAAGTCTGGAATTCATTTTTAAGAAAAATTTTTGTGGTGATTTGTCATTCGCTATTTTAGAAGTTATTAATGTAGATTAAGTCAAGTCAAACTGATTCATAAAGAGAAAATGTTTTATATCCTTCTACTGGAAAATATAAATTTATCAATTGACGTTCATAAAATGAATATTGAATGCACATAATATTGAGCTATCACGAATTCGAATTTGAGGGAAATGTCGATAGTTGATCAAAGCAGTATTTGCGTATATATTTAAAATAAAATTTGAATCAAATTAAAAACTATTTTAAAACTAGTTTTTAGAGATTCATTAATAATTTTCTATTTTTTGTCCTTATTTTCAGGTAAGGAACAATATGGCATTATTAGACTAAAAAAGAATGTATGGAAACTGTAGAATATTTAAGGTATTTCTAGTTTTTTTTTTATAAATAATTAAAATAGAGTATTGTTTCATTAAATTTTTACTATTACCATTGGTATTGCTTCGTACTAAGTTAAGCGTTGAATAACGAATAATGAATTAAAATATGAATTACACCCTGTACAGGCTTAAAAAACAAATAACAGTATGATAAAGCGTTTTCAATCACGTTTCCCATTCACTCCCAAATCGAAATTCTCATTTTCTTAAGTTGACATGTCATTTCTCCAATAAGATTTCTCATTTTTCACAAAATATCGACCGATTCCTTGTCATCTTCAAAAACAAAGTAAAGGAATGGTGATTAAATTCTGTTTATGAATTTTGAAAAGAAAAATGAGACACGGAGTATGAACAGATGACACTTACTAATTTTCTTTACAATTGGCGACTACAGTGGTGAGATTCCTAATCTAAGCCCTAATTCTAATAAAAACTCGTGCTTCAAAAAGGATAAACAATAAATTCGCTGGTTTAAGAATCATTTAAAGCATTTTTATTTTCTTCTTAGTCTTAAATACGTGCCAGATATTTTTTGTCACCTAGTTATACGGTTTTTTTTATAATAAAAGTTTTTAATGATTTTTTACGCTTTCTGTCATTTTTATTAAAAATTTTTAATTTTCTTTATTTTTTTTTTTCTCTCATGTTTTTTTTTTTAACTTTTATCAAAAGGACTTCCAAATTCTTTTCGAACATTCTTCGTTCTCATTGCTCATTTTTGACGAAATTCTACTTTTCTTTTTTGCTTGCTTGAAATTTTTCTTAATAAATTAATTTTTTATTTTTCTAATAAAAGATTTTTTATTTTGTTTTTTTCTTTTTGTTGGCATTTCCCGCTTTTTTATGTTTGTTTTTCTGTTTTGTTTTTATAATTAATCTATGGGAACCTTAAAAAATGAAACATTTTGATTGAGAGCAGGAACAGAGGAAAAGTAAAAATTAATCATAATTATTAATAATGGTGGAAATTTGGTGTTTATCCTTTATTGTTTTTGATCGTATTTTCTTGTTTTTTATATTATTCTTATTGTTGTTTTTGGTTTTATACGATATAAATACTGAATGTTGCTAGTATGAGAGAAAATATTTGAAAATTTGTTACTTTCCTAAAATATTTTATTTTTGTTCATTTAATTCTAATTCCGGTACGAACTACCCATTGAAATTTTAGCTTAAATAGTTTGTTATTTAGCTTAAAACTCAGAAAATTAAATTTGACTTAATTGGTGCAAATTTTTTACGTTCAAAATTCAACTTAATTTAATACATTCAAATATTGTTTCGTAAACATTTCGTTTCATTTTAAGTTAAAACAAGTCTAGAATTAAGATTTTAATTAATTAATTTCATTCGAGGAAATCTCTATGTCTTAAAAAAATTGAATAAGAAAACAAATATCATCAGTACCCTTGCTCTCAAAGCTTTGTTTCAGCCTATATTTGCACGAAATGGCATATTTTTTGTGAATTTCTCAATAAATTAGCAATAAAATTACCATCTCTCTCTCAGTTTTCCTTTCACAAATCTACTAAAGTAACAACATATTTGCATTCACAGTGATTTTTCTCTTGTGTAGCTAATTTTAATCTCAACCCCCATGTTTACAACTGAACATTTTAAGGGTTAATTAAATTTTAATAATAATTATTATGTAAATTTATTACTGCACAATATATTAATTAATTTTTTTTTGGGCAGATATCCTCTAAAATTATCTAATAAAATATTTAAGAGAATGAGAAGGTAAACAATCACAAGAAATTCTTAAATTAAAAAGGAGGCAATTTAGAAAAGTGAATGATTTTTTGATCATAAAATTTTCTTAAAGGACACAAATTTTTCCTCTTTTGTTTTTCTTCTTTATAATATTACACATCAGCCAAAAATGTAAGGTAAAAGAAAACTTCCTAAAAGAGTTTAATAATAAAAATTTCTTATCTCTGGAAAACGTTTCATTGTTTACGTGAAAATTTAAAGAGAATAAACATTTTACGGCAAGTCTCCTAAAAGAATATTCAAAAAACAAAAATAAATACAAAGGAGTGGTGTGACACAAAACAGTAAAAAGAGTAGATATAGAGTGAGTGGAAGGAAGGATAGAAATAAATGAAAATTGGCAACCTACACAAATATAATTAATTTGAAATTAATTTTGGATTATAGCGTAAAAATATATTTTCATTATCCGCCCTGCAAAACCACCCCCAAACTCATTAACCCATAGTAAAATGCCAATTTAATTATTTTCAGTTTCCATGTGGACTGCAACCAAGGTTTTGTTATGACAGTGAAAAGAACTATAGCTAGGTGGGAAAAAGAAACAATATTATGAAAAGTTGTAAATTTGAGAGTTTGTTAAGAATTTTTTGCTCTGATTTCACTTTTCTTTTTTACCTTCCCTCTTACTTTTTCTTCATATTTTCCTTCCTTTTGTTATGATTTTTTGCAACATTTTGTGTTGTCACATAAAACTGATGATGACTGTTAGTTGACATCAATTTTTTTTTTTTTTTTATCAAATTAATGATGAAGGATTAATGAAGAAAAATTGACATAAGGTACATTCTATCGGGTCTACATGATAATTTTATGATAAGCTATAGTATAAAATCATAAAGAGAGAATAAACCACGCAACATTTCAATTGTCGATGACAGACTACACACAAAAACAAAAATGCAAAAAAAAAAGAAGAAGAGAAACAAAAAAAAATGACTTTTTATCAAAAGGAATTTGCAATCATTAAAAGGTATTAATAAAGTAATGAGACATACAGGTGAAGAGTAGTGGTGAAATAAAAGTAGAGAGAGAGAGTGAGAATGTGTAAAGGAAGACATAAAGGAAAAAATTATATTATGACAATATTGTTATTGAAAAAGCACCGTTATTACTGTAAATATGATGATGAAAATGCCGCAAGGGGATTTTTTTTTTCTTCCTTTAGTTTTTTTTTTAACAGAATTTTTTTTTTTGTTAAAAAAAAAATTTTATTTTAATTAATTTTACGGTTGGTGTGGTTTTTTTTTTCTGTTCTTGTTTTAAAGTTGCTATAATGAAATTATGAGTGACGGCTTTGCTGCAGTAACACACAGTTAGTAAGAAAGAGAAAGGATGATTAAAAATACTATGAATTTTATAATAATGTAGGATGAAGGAAACCATTACAATAAGTTGAACATAATGTAAAATTTATAGTGAATCCATTGCTTATATAATAATATCGTATAATATATAGGACATATAAGGAATGGGAGAATTAAAAATTATTCAATAATTAAATGTGGTATTCAAATGTGGTGCTTCGCACTGTCTCTCTCGCTCTCTCTCTCTCTGTATTTGATGTGGTATGTGATGGGTTTAATTATTTTTATACGATGTGAAATTTTCTTTTTGATTTTTTTTTATAATAACTTGCTATTATTAATTATTATAAAATGATGGCATTTTTGTTATACTGACTATTTTTTTTAATTTATTTTAATTTTATTTTCAGACAATATTATAATTTTTTTATAGGATGAATTCCTTTTTTTTTTTGGTTTTATTATTTTCTTTCTTACATATTAGTTTAATATGAAAATAGTTCGGTTTGTAAATTGTATGGCGTTTAAACAAAAGTTTTCAATATTAAAGTTGTTGAAAGAATTTTTTAAATAGAAGTTGGGTTGAAATTAAGTAGCTGCTAAAAACTAAATTTGCAAAATATTCAGGATGGCATTACTGGGTGAAATTAAAAATAAAAATGTCGAAAATAAAGAAGCGACAGAAAATACCAATGAATTTTACTTGTGCGGGTATAGTCAGAAACAAGATGTTTTATTTTTTGCAAGAAATGAAATTTCCATGAACTTTCTCAGAAAATTTTAAGCAAGAGGAAATTGTTCGCATCCCAGATAAAACTTCAAATCATCTTTTGTTCAAAAATCCATGTATAGGTTTTCTCATTTGTGTAGTGGCTTTTATTATAACACTAATTTTAGATCTGCTTCATATTTACGAGTTTTAGAAAAATCGATATATATTTTACGATTAAATTGTGATTGCAACAAAATTATTATAATTTTGGTTTATAAAGTAACCAATTGCTTCTGACACTTTAAAATTCCATTCACTATAAAGCAATGTTACTCTCATTCCCAAATCCTATTCTCATCTTTTGTCATTCTCATTACTTCATTTCTGATTTTAAAACCTGGTTATTCTCAATAATGTCACAGAATTTTAATCAATTAAATTCATATTGTTATCATCACATTATCATGCTACTTTTTGAAAATGTTTTTTAAATACAAATTTAATTAAAATTTTTACAATCAATTTACAAATTTATATCATTACAACGAGCATTAAGCGTTTAATGAACTCCTTTTAAGTATTAATTATATTTTTAATACTGCAGGTTGATTCAGGAAGTTTATTAACTTTTAATGATGGTAGGCGCAAATAAAAGAGCACATATTTCTGTTTTCGATAATCTCATAGATGTTTTAAGTTCTTTTTCAATATTAATAAATAAATTTATTGTAATTATCAGTGTAAAAATTATCATAATAATTATATAAAATGAAAAATCTAATTGTGATTAAATGTGCTAGTCAAATTAGTTATTGGTGAATTTGTCATTATTATTTTTCCAATATAAAATGAGAAACTGCCTCAACGATTTGTCAAAAAATTAATAGGATTTTTAATTTTTATTAAATTTTAAAAATTTTTAATAAAAAGGCCCTTTCTCCATAATTACTGGAGACTTTTTGTATTTAAAACGGGTCGATACCCGTGTATTCTTGGATATAAAATACATAATTAATTTGGAATAGTTTTCATTTCAGAACAATCAAGTATGTGCTCTTACTGAACGAACGCTGGGATATAAACGGCGTAAGCCTAATTCTTGGACATACTTGTTAAGTGAAATATGATGTTATGGCGACAGTAACCATTCTATTATTATTTTGCTACATATTTTGCTTAATTCTCATAGCAGTTATGAGAACGCATTATTGCCATTATTAGAATTGCCTTAGGCAGTGCTAAATAATTTTTTGTTAAATTGGGAGGTTGCTAAGTTAAAGGTAGATTCGTAGATTCTAAGGGAACCGAGTGGGACAGGAGTAACCCCCAAGCCACCTCAGCCATTTTTGACTTATTGTAGCCCCCCCACTCTCCCGTCTATAATATCCCCGTGCCAACCACAAAGCCGGAGATATCCCTAAGAGAGTTGGACAACAGTTCCCAAACACTTAGGGACATATGTCCAAGACTATTGCGGCGCCGAACAGCCAGTGCCGGACAGTCGCAGAGAATGTGCACAGCGGTCTCATCGCCACCCCCACAAAATCTGCACAGGGGGGAGCCCGACTTCCCCAGCCTATGCAGGTGGTACTTCACTGGGCAGTGCCCCGCGAAGAAATTCGCAATAGTGCGAACCCGGCTCCTGCTCATCCCCAGCAACTCTGCGGTGAATCTGCTGGAGCACGCCGAAAGAAACACTTCCGCATGACGGCACCCTTTCGTGTCCCGCCAGTGACGGCCGCATTCCGCCGCGAGCAGGCAGGCTTGCAGACCGCAGAAAGGCAGCGGCTGCACAAAGTCAGCCCCAGATCCCCTCCGGCCCAGCCCATCGGCCCGCATGGCCACTATGGCCCAGCACCCAAATGAGCGTCACTCTGTTCTCCGACGCCAATTCCATAAGTGCAGCAAGGCAGCTCCAGACCAGCTCTATATGGGTATTCCAAGAGAGACGATCATCCAGGGTTATCCCCAGATACTTCACCTCCCTAGAGTAACTAATACGTTCACCAAACAGAATTGGGCTAGTTAATCTATCCCTGCTTTTGTGTCTGATGAAGGCGACTAAAGTGCTCTTGGTTGGATTTATATTTAACTCAACGCCTTGGCACCACCTTTCCACAACACGTAAATTTTGCTGTAGAAGATCAGAAATAGTGCTCTCAAATTTTCCCCGCACGACGAAGCCCACATCGTCGGCGTATCCCCAGACACGCGCCCCAGAGCCCCTGAGAGCAGCGATTAGATCATCCACTACAATGGACCACAGGAGGGGCGAAAGAAGCCCGCCCTGCGGACATCCTTTTGCAGCGGAGATGAAGAGTATATCGTCAGCTATGGTGGACTCAATAATCCTATCCTGTAGCATCCGATTAACCCATCTGCTAGTCGTCACATCAATCCCTCGTTTGTGCAACGGCTCACAGATGACTTGATATGGGGTGTTGTCAAAAGCTCCCTCTATATCAAGGAAGCAGCCAACTGCCACCTCCCGCACCTTCAGTGAGTTTTCAAGGACCCCCACCAGACTCTGCAGAGCGAGTACAGTAGACCTTCCTGACTGATAGGCGTACTGAGATTCATGCAAGGGATTGCTTCCCAGTGCATCGTCCCGTATAAATCTATCAATCACTTTTTCCATTGCTTTCAATAGAAAAGAAGTAAGGCTGATTGGACGGAAAGACCTTGGGTGGTTGCTTGGTCTCTTACCCACCTTCGGAATATACGTCACTTTAGCCACCCTCCATGCCTGAGGTATGTAACCCCACGCATAGCTGGCACGAAAAATTTCCAACAGTGCTCTGGCGATATGTTGGAAACCCCTTTGCAAAAATGCAGGATATATCCCGTCATCACCCGGAGATTTGAAGGGCCTGAAAGAGAAAACAGCCCATCTAATCCTGCCCATCATGAAGACTAGACGGGATCGCTGCCAGTCATCCCTCCTGGGCCAGGATGCCATCGGTTCAATGACCGCATTTGAGTGATTGCGAAGAATCTCCGAGTCAGGAAAGTGCGTTGACGCCATAAGCTCCAACGTCTGCTTTCCGTTCTCAGTCATGGAGCCATCAGGCCGTTCCATTAGGCCCAACCCGCTAGTATACTTTTTGGAAAGCACCCTGTGAACACGCGCAATGCTGGAGAGTTCATCAATGCCCTTGCAGAACGCCCTTTACGAGATTCTCCTCGCTTTCCTAATTTCTTCAAATTTCTTTATTGTATTTTGTGAGTGAGTCTTTATACTCTTCCCACGAACCCGACGCCTTGGCCTTATTGAATAGCTTTCTGGTCTTTAGTCTAAGCCTTGAAAGCTCTTCATTCCACCACGGGCACTTCCTATTGCTCCGCCTCGGCTTAGCGCGGCAGGTGCCATGGTAGGCATTTGTAATAGCCGCCGTCAGGGCCTCGTTGGCCAGTTCGATATCCATCACCGTTCTGACAGAAGCAGGAACGAATCCAATCCCATCCATGAGATTTACTTGGCTGTAGATTTACTTGGATGCATCTCACCGCCATATCATTTCCTCCGGCTCTTGTCTATGGGCTTTGGCCCTTTAGACAAAAGCTTTACATGAGCCTTACCTCCCATTGCCACCTTTTTACACATCTTGGTGGGCGCCTGCCCTGCCACAGCCTCTGTTGCCGTCCCAGGTGCCAAGTTAGCCCCTCCAACAGCAAATACCGAAGCAGTTCCGGGCTTCCCAATTAGCTTGAGCCCTTTTGGTTTAACCAGGACACTTGTATTTGGCGTGCTGGTCGATGGTCCTTCCTTTTCCCTTGCCGCCATTTTCGGAGCGACTTCAGACTTTTCAATGAGTTTTGGCTCTTTTGGTTGGCCTGAAGTGCTCGTCGTTGTCGCGGTGGGCATTGGTTTTTTATTTTGTCCTGCCATGACGCCAGCACCTTGAGAGGATTTTCTTCCTTTAACCCGGACGGTAACACGGAAGAAATTCAGGAAAAGTCGGAACTCCGCTTTCCGACCTTTCCCTCAGCTTTTCTAGCCTTTCCTTCTCATATCTGCGAGCTTCCTCTGGAGACATGCCATCCCTGATATAAGCCGCGATACGCCGCTTGGATGCACCAGAGAAATATTGTTTTCTTCCCCTGATATCCAACCTTTTCAGGTCCTCCTCAGTTTGTTGGATAATAGGTCCAAGAGGATCCTGATTATCCGTCTCCATCGGAGGCGCCACCTTTTCCTCTACTGGCGTGAGAAGGAGTTCCTCCTCTGCGACAGTCGAGGGAAGCTCCGGTTCCGAAGACCCTTGAGTACTAACTGTGTTTTTATTAATAGTGTCCTTAGTATTGTTGTTGTTGTTGTAGTTGTCACTGTTGTTATTGTTGTTGTTGTTATTGTTGTTATTGTTGTTGTGTTTGTCACAGTTCTTGTTCTTGTTGTTGCTGTTTTTGTTGTTATTGTTTATGTTCTCCATTTTTGGTCCCACGAATAGCACGGGAAAGTAAAGTCACAGATGGCAGAGCCCGGCATACCATTGGAAGGCTCCTTTAAATTGGAGGACGCCTGGTATCCAGAGTCCGCATACTAACGACTAAGCTTAGCCACGCAGTCATCGGCATATGCTGTTTCACCTTGACTTGGGACGCCTGTCGTCAGCTGACGTATAGATATAGGGCTGAAACTCACAAAGTAAGAGGCTCGCCGCGAGACATGACCACGACACGAACGTAACTTTGATCGTTTCAATCACCCCTTTATCCTCCGCCATTACCGGGGCCCACCACTAGGAGGTGACAGTGCTGTTTTGGGCCCCAAAGTTAAAGGTTGCAATAAATTCAATTAAATATTTTAAAAGTAAGTTACAATTTCAAACAATGTCATTCAAAATTAAAAATTTTACTCAATTTATGAACAAATTATTCACACTTGCAGCTTTAAATTTATTTTTCAATAATTTCAATTCTTTTCGCATTTTTCTTAAAAAAAATTTCCTTTTGAGCAACAGCAATCTCATTTATAACCTTTAGCTTATTGAATATAATTAAAAAGAATTTAAGATTACCTATGATAAAATACTGTTATTGTGTATAACAGTTAAATTTCAATTATTTTACTCATTCCAGTTTCTAAAATGTAAATAGCATATACTATACGTTATCTCTCTCTCCCCTTCATAATCAAAAGCATTGCCTTAAAAACCTTGAAAATTAGCATACCTTCATATTAGAGAACTTTAAAAAAAATATTCACATTTTATTCAAATTTAAAGAAATAAAAAAAAAAATTCATTGACATTTTCTATGCGAATTAATTTTTCTGACATTATTGTTGCACACAACCTTACATACCCATTAAGGCTATTAAGTAAAAATTTAATTTTTATATTTCAATTAAGGAGGGTTTTTTTTTCATAAACTGAAATTATTATCACATTATGAAAAATATAAAATTTTTCATTTATTTGTTAATTTGTTTTTTTAAAATGCCTACTTTTTTTGTTTAAAACTGCAATTGACCAGCAACTATGATTTTTTTCAAATGTACTATTGGTGGCGTACGATGACGCCAGCTTTACTATTAGCAATGAATTTTTTCTATGTTTTGAATTAAAAAATCTTGTATAAACTTAGAGAAAGAATAACAATAAAAATAATAATAATAACAAAAACCTGACCTTTAAGAGAACCCACTCAAGTGTAACTTGTAAAAATACAAGAAAAAAACAAAACTGTCAAAGTTAGTCCAATTGTGTATATAATTTTGTAAAAAAACAGAAAAAAAATGAATGGAGGTCAGAAGTCAATTGGAAAAATTAAAAAAAAAAAATTTTTTTTCTCTCCCTTTAATCACGTGTATATAGTCATTTTCATCCATAAGTCACTCACTTATTAACAGTATATACATTCAATGACACTAGCAGGCTGACTGCTATGATTATTGAAGAGATTATTTAATTTTCATTTTCATTCGGAACTTTTTTTTTTATTATTTTTTTTTTCTTTATTGTTATATTATTGTTGTTTCTTTCTCTTTCTTTATATTATTATATTTTAATGACATTAAAGCGTTTATTTTTCGTTCAAATATCCCAGGGCATAAAAACTTAATAATCTGTTTGACTATATATAAAAATTGAAAGTGAAAACGAAAAAAAAAAAAATAAATATACAAGAAAAATTAACAATAACTGTGTTTTGCTCCAATTCAATTCATCAACCTAATTAAAGGTTTCATAATAATTATAATATTATTCATATTTATAAATTAACAATCGCACAAACAAATATACAAACCCTCAGAATTTTGAATTTAAATTAAAACAATAAATAAATTAGAAAAGAAAAAAATATACAAAATGAAAAATAAAACAAACAACTATAGAAAAAAAGCGCGCACACAACTCCAATGAATAATAAAAAGTGTTAATGAATATTCGCGCGCTATCTGCTGTTTTTTTATCACACTATATAAAATATTGTATATATACTGTTATAATATGTATAATACTTAGGTGTGTGTATAATTTGTAGTATGGAATTTAAAAATCGCAAATAAAGAGGCAACTGAAAACTGTTATACCATTTAATTTAAACAATGATAACATAAGCAGTCGCACTTAATAAAACGTTTTGATCACAAAAGAAAATTAAAAATTAAAATCATTAATATTTTTTGTACAAAAAAAAAAATGACTTTGACTTTTTTAATTTTATTGTTTTTTAAATGGTATTTTGTGTATGTTAAAATTGTATTTCCTTAAAAAGTGCTAATTAAAGAATTCTCTATAATAATATTTAGATACGAAAATATTTTCGATTGTTTGTCAGTCCTAATTAAATTTTGAATTTAAATGTTGCCTGAAGGTTCAATATGAATATGTTGCCTGACACAACGGTAATGAATTTTCAAAAATAAATTTTTAATAGCTACTCACTTTTATGATTTTGCTTTCTTATATTCATAAAGAAAAAAAAATTTTTTTTTGTTCCCTAAAAGTATGCAATTCAAATATAATGTAATAGAAAATTATTTTAATATTTCTATAACTAGCTATTTAGTTGTTATACAAAATTTAATTTAATAGCAACTGGAAATACTTTTTATTATTTTAATGCAATGACATGAAGGCCATTGCCATCATCTCTCTTGAGAGTGTATTTTTTAATTATTCTCATTAATATTGTATCGTAAAATAGTCGCACATAAAATTTTTAAGCTCGACTTCATTTGCAACAGAAAAGTGTTATATCTATTAACAATAACTTTCATTTTTTATTTGCAGCTTTATTGTATTTGTAGTATAAATATGTGCTCTAGTGAATTCGCATAAAAGTTTTTTTTGCCGAATTTGGCATTATATTTAGAATTAGAAGACAATTTTCCTAAGAGATTAATTTTCCTAATAAAATAAAAGAGACCTAATTGTCTCAGTAGTAGCAATTATATTATTATATTAATGCACTGTCCATGTATCCCGTAATTCTCTTTCAGTATTGGATTGCGGCATTACTTCCGGGGGCGTAACATTCAATTTGAAAAATTACATTTTTATCTACCTCAATTTTTGCTATGAATTCCACCTTAAAACGAAAACCATCACAAATATTTTCATTCATATATCATAATTAGATGGCGCTTAATTCACTTGAAACATTTTATCTAATAATGCATAATTACAATATTCAAAAAGACAAAAGGCCAAAAAACCGAATGATTTAATTTTTTTAAATATTTTTTTTTTATAACAAATTGTTTATAATAATTATGAATTCCCATTGTTTAAAACTCTAATTTTCTGCTTTAATATACATTTTTTTTTCAATATTCAATTTAAATATTAACAAATAAAATGAAAAGAGAATTAATTAAAACATTAAAATGCAAGAGTAAAAAAGACATTTTTCTTATGTAATACAATAAAACTGTCAGAAGAGCACAAAAAATAAAAAATTAACAAGAGCAACATCGCAACTCTTAAATGACAATAATAAAATATTCATTAGTAGAGAGTGCGCTCTTAATTTGTGTGGTGTTAAAAATTTAAAACTATAAATATTAAATTTCAAAATAAAAAGAGAAGCAGCAAGGAAAAACCAAACTGTAAGCGCTCAAAAAACATTTGAAATTTGCATAAATTAATTTTTTTTTTGTTCTCTTTATTATTTTAGGTAATTATAATTTTTTTTATTTCATACAATTTGCATTGTCTCTTTTGTGTAATATTAAAAAATTTAAGAAAAAAAAGACAAATAATTTTTATTTTAATTCATTTTAAATGATAATTTTTGAACCAATTTTGAAATTTAATTTTTCTACTGTGAAAAAATAGTCAAATCGAGGATCACAGTAAGATGGTGTTAAAAAAATTTTGCAATGATGTTAAAATTAATTATGAAATCATTTTGAGAATATGCAAACTGTTTGTCAAATTTGATAATGGCACACTTTTGACAATTCAATTCCTTGAACTGAGCACATGAATAGGTACTCAAACTAAATATTTGAAATGCTGTCATGACGCTAAGTGCTATGGCACCCAGGAAATTTTTTAGTTTTCCAATTACTTCCGCTTTTGCAAATTATTGCCGTAACACAAATCGAATGATCAGTTTGTAAAAAAATTATAAAATGTTTGATTGCTGGATTAAATGCAATCATACATAATGTTGTACGTGTGCGCCATCAAACAATAGAAAAACTGGAATAGCATGTTTGCTGAAGCTTTCAGTCTTGCATCTAATTCCGATATAATTTATTTTTGTAACTAAAATGATTTTATGATTCTGTATTATTGAATTGATTGTGTATTAGGATTCTGTATTAGGATCATGTTTATTATTGATGAGATGTTATAAGAAGGTTAAATTTAATTAATTATAAAAATTACTATATAATTATAATATTGTCAGTTTTGTAGTAACCCATTTATATTTATGCAAATGTGAAATCCTGACATTAAAACATACTTCTAGGCGGAACATTCAACTCAAAAAATCGACTGTATTTTCACAAGGCTGGGACATTACGATTGGTAATATTTCATGAAATATTCAATAGTCGTTGTCCAAGTAGATTTGAAATGAGCGGAAAACAAGCATCTTATTCATAATCAAGTAATTTGTGTCCAACTTATAAATTACTTATTGCAAGTATTACGATTATTTGGACTTAATTACAAACACACAACACAGATATTATGTTTCGAGGTTCGAATATAAAATAAGTATTACTTGCAAGCTATGTGCATAATAATTTAAAATTAATGACATAATTTTGAACTAGTATCAAGGGATTTGAAATTACAATTATGAGAACACTTTTGAAATTTAAGAAAACTAAGGTGAAGATTACAAAAAAATTTATTAATTGTCTAAGCATTTTAATTTTACGGTAATAATACCAAGTGAAACCATAATTTCTACTTCCATTTCTACATAATTATTAAGTAATTTTAAATAATTATAGCAATAGCTTATATAATTGATATTGCTTCAAATTAAAATAAAGAAATACCCCGGCTAAATACAATATATGCAAATTTTATTGTTCATTTTACTGACAACCATTTATAATAATAATTACAATGCCCAAATTAATTTATATAGTAATTATGTAAAAAAAAATACCCCTACTGTTTTTGGGCGATACACATAACAATTAATTACAAAATGTCTTAATTACAAATAGAAGACAATAATATTAATAAAATTCATGAGACAAGCAGCATCAGCACCACCATTTTGTAACAAATAATTTTCATACATACAATTAATAGTAACGCATCTAATTATAATTAAGTGTATATGGGTATTTAGACTTATTGTCTTGGAAAATTTATTTTACACCTGTCTAAAAGGTAACAATGTGTAGTGTAGACACAAAATTTTTTAAAAAAATTTTTAAAATTCAAAATGTATTCTTTTGTTTCCCTACTTCTCCTCTACACACAAATACAAACAATTTTATTGTTCATATTTGAAATAAAAGATTTTTCAGGAATTTTTTAAGAGTTTTCAATTTGAATTTGAAATGAAAGCATTTTAATGACGGGTGCAATATCGTTATTTTCTAAGACTATATACCTTTAACGGGTTCATATTAATGTTTAACTTCTTCAAACACTCTATTGTTGTGTCTATTGTATTATGTTGAGAAGATTGATTACGTCCAGACACATGAATTTTAAAATTTTCTCATTTTGCATAAAATTCCTATAAATTTTGCAATTTCATATTTTTAGAAAATTAAGATGAATATAAAAGCAAAAATACAAAAACAAATATAAAAGAGGATTTTACTAATAGCCGAATTTTCAAAAAAATTTAAATGCTTTTCTATTTGTATAACACCTCTGTTCAAAAACTGATTAACTCGAGATAATTGATTTTCAAAATTTTGAGCTAAAATTTATAGACTACTGAGAATTAATTCCTTGTATCAATTCGCATGACACAAATAATGAAATTTACGAACTTTACATTTTTTCATAAAATATTTTAAAAAGAAGTATTGGAGTCTGAGAAAATATATTTTTTGAGTTGATACGCTTAGTATCACAGGAATATTGCATATCCATTGAAAATATCTCAATTTTATATTTAATCATACAACATTGCTAAGTACTTGGGGGTTAAACTATTCATGTTGAATATAGGTTTATTTGCATTGTCAACATTAAGTCTCTTCTTCAAATTCAAATTCTTTGAAAAGATACAAGACCTAAAAAAATTTATAGTCATACACTAAATGGAATAATTAAAATTCTTGTATTTTATTGCAAAAATATGTTAATTTTTAAATTTTATAATCTACTAGAATGATTTATGATTATGATGAAATTCATGATTTTTTAATATATGAGATTTTGATATGCAATTTTTGTCTTTGTTTCAAAGCATTTTAAAAATTTCGGGTTATATTGTTATATGAAATAAACCTTGTTAAATGATAAATAAGAGGCTGCTTACACACAATCATGATAAATATTAAAGGACGAATTAATTTTCTACAAATTATTTAATCCAAATGAACAAAGAATTGAGAATATTTTAGAAAAATTTTGATAAATTCTTAAAATGAATAAGAAATTTAAATTGACATTAAACACAGTGATTGAAATTTTAAAATATTTCCTGAAATCAGACTGTAAAAATATTCAAACACTTCATACATTTTCTAAAAATTTCAATACTTTGAGGGCTCAAGCAGACATCCAATTTTCAGTTTTGCAATTATTGTTTGATTGCTTATTTGTATTCCATAGTTTATAATAAATTCATAAGAGCGTGCACATGCAACTGTCTGATCGCATGTAATTAAGCAATCAAACAGTTTATGATTTTATACAAACTAATTGCAATCTTTAGTTAAAGCAATCGATTTGAATTGACGTAATAGTTTAGTTGCTTTGGTGTGTTCGCAACGATTTTACAATTAAACAGTAATTGAAAATTGCATGTTTGCATGTGCCCTAAGTTATTGCAGCACAATTATTGCTAAATTCAATTAAAACCACTCTTTCGTTTGCTTTCATACATGTATGATTGTAATTATTTGCACATGTATGATTGCAATGGATCTAAAAAACACAAATATTACAATGATGATCTCATTCGACATACAAGCAACACCTTCATATAATTAAAGTATAAAAAAAATCAGAACAGTACGAATATACAACTCAAATCACTCTTAGTGTTCGAAAGAAACAAATGTTCGAAGAAGTTTGAATGTAAAGATTTATAAAATGACGGGAGTTAAAAAAGAGAGAGAAAGAAGGCTCAACAATAGAAAATTTTAAGTTTAACTTTCAAAATGCGGACCATGTAACATAAAAAGTATTTTTGATATTTTTTTTCCCTGTTGTTATTTTTTGAACTTTAAAGGACACTGGTAAGAGGAAACTTGTTAAAATAAAAATTCAATTTCATTTTAAAAACTTAAAATAAAAGATTTAATATTTGTGGTAATAAAATTCAAGGGAAAAATGAGGTTTTATTTTTTTTTTTGTAAATTTAAAAACTAGAGCAAAATTCCAGACAAATAGTCTGAACCAGTTTCAATATAATTTTTCTATTTTTCAATGAATTCATTTTTTAAAAAATTGCATTATTTCCAAAAATAAAACCCAGCAAAACCACTTAAATTCAAAAGCTAAGAATTAATCAATACAAAATTTAAGTTAAAAGCAAAAAAAACCGAACAAAAAACTTTTTACAATAATAAATTTGATTCTGACGAGAGCAACAAACCGAAAAACAGTAAAAATGAAAAAAACAAAAAACTGTTTAAACTTTTTAACATAAAATTTCCCCAAAAAGCAAAATGCAGAAAAGAAATTGCCTCATAATTTTCGTCATACCAACCACACACACCAATAAAACAAATTAAAAAAATAAACACAATATTTGCAGTCGTTATTCAACACTGAGAACTTTAAAAGTTTTTAAAAAACTAAAACTTTATCTATAGCTTCTAACATCAACAGCAATGAAAATGGGCACGAAATAGTGCAAAAAATAGTAAAAATAAAATCAAAAACGAAAAGGACGAAAAACTCAATACTCTTATATTCACTTAATTTTCCATTACACTATGGTGTAGAAAATCTATTCTGCATTTTGACTTCCTCCTCTTCCTTCCTTCTTCTTATCCTTTTCTAGAATCTCTTCAAATATGATAATGATTCCATCAACTTTTTAGTGTATAACACAAAAAATATATTCGCTTCCTGTGTATACAAGCCAAAAACAAAAATAAATAAACGACTAAGAAAACAGTTAAAAATAATTTTTTAAGCCAACAAAACATGCACGAATTTTAAAAATAAGAAAACAAACAAAATAGAAAAAAAAAAGCTGAGAAAATATAAGAATCGCTAAACCAAAAAACATCTGTATTCTCTCTCAAACAGCTTTTAAAAATTATATGTAAATAACAGTAGAAGTAGCAGCAGAAGCAGCAGTAGCAGCAGCAATAACAGCAGCTTTCGTACATATACAAATTTTTTTTTTTTTAATAAAAAGGACGACAATTTCCACTTCCTTGTATTTTCCTACAAATTCTATATTTAAAATAAATACAATAATAATAATAGTATACAATAAAACTAAAACAAGAAGAAACAAAATAAGAGAGAGAGAAAAAAAAACAGGAAAAAAAAAGGATATTCCAACCACTTTTCAATTCAAAAATTTCAAATAAAAAATATTTTTTATTTTCATGTTATTTTTATTGTTATTTTTTCTTTTGCAAGAGAAGCACATGAAACACAAAGAAAAAAGGAACTAAAATAGAAAAAGGATAATACTGAAAAATTTGTTCCTTGTTCCACGTTCCACATTTTTTTTTTGTTTTATTTTAAAAAGAATAGAAAAACATGAAAAAAAAAGAACAGGGAAGGAAATGCAAGAAAACACGAAGCATAATAATCAAAAACCATAAAAAATTGCAAAAATGAAGGGAAAAAATGAGGAACACAAAATTTAAGTACAGGACATCCCAACCAGAAACCGACATATGTCCTCTTTATATAAAAATATTCCATCATTTCATCGTTATTGTCCAGAAATTGTAAATTTCTAAGAAGAACAAAACAACTATGGAGGCAAATGAGATCACATTTAAAGCAGCTCATTTCCTATTAAAAAAAGAAAACTTTTTAATGATTTATTTTAACTTTAAGTCTCTTCTTCTAAACATTGGGAAGAAAAGTCTAAATTTTGTCAAAAAGAGGGCCTTACACAAAAGAAACGAAAAAGAGGTAGCAAAATTATTTCGAAAAGTATAAGAGAGATGAAAATTTGATTTCGAAAATTCGAGAGAGGTAAAAAGTCAATTCGGGAAATTAAGCAAAGTCATAAGTACCAAAAAATAAAGGTAACAAACATTAAAACAAAAGGACGGAGCTTCTGGGAGATTTTGACCAGCGCCGCTTTAGTAAAATCATAGGGATCGGCAAAAATTAGGTGAGAATTCCCACCGATATCTTGTCGGGGAATTGTAGACTTGGGGGTCACCTTAGGGGGCTGGGCCTTAGTACAAGGAAGCCTTGGTTTACTTTCTGAGAGAATGCGGAGCCTTCACCCGCAGGAGAAGGGAAATACTGGGAAACTTTAAATGAGCTTAGTTCGGCAAAGCTGTGGTCTGTTGGGATTTCAAAGTCATTCGAATTCATCAGGAGGGTTGGTGTCCGGGAGGTGTTGTAGAGCCTTGTTCTACATCTAGTTGGAGGCACAATAGATCTTTTTAAGCTGTCGCCGGTGCACTGTTACCCCTACTTAGCAATCTATAATATACAATATAAAACTATAAAACAATAGCTTAAGTGTAAAAGAAAAAAAAAGTTAGGTATAAAATTTCAATTTTTTATATTAAAGGAAGTACCTGTGTTGTAAGCCAAATTAACGGACGGCCAGAATGACAAATATTGTAGCTTAGAACAAAGATCTTCCTGCTGAAATCCTTCCAATAAAATGAACCACGAAACATAAAATTTACATATTATAGACAAAAAAATTTTAGAAACAAACTATCCTTTTTCACGATGACGATGACTGACTCATAGGAAGATGAATTTAATTTTTTCATCAACGAATCATCAACAACAACAAAAACAACAACGTATACAACAGAAAATTATGCTTGTTGGCTGGCTGCTGCTATGATGATCATTATAATGATGTATAATAATCCTTTAGAGGACAATGCATCATACCTTCTTATCTCTGTACACATATTTTATGCATAAAAACAACATACATACACACACACAAACACACACACTAGTACAAAATGTAAATATGAAAACATAAATAAGTCCTTTTTGTTACTGTTATTTTCAAACTAAATAAAATTGCGGATAGAAAAATTTAGATGGAAGTAGAAAGAAAAAATAATTTTTTTTTTATTTTTCTAAAAATCTAAAAAAACGAAGATTTAAAACAAGGCCAAAGCCAGCCAGAAGAAAAAATTTTTTTATTTCTTTCACAAAAGATTTTTCTCATTTTTTATAAAAAAAAATTGTTTAATGTCCTTTTCTCTTAAACGAGAATTTTTTTTTTTGTTTATTATGCAACCATGAAAGGCAACAAAATACGAAGGTTTTGTCAAAAATTTTTATTCTCCATATTTTTTGTAAAAAAAAATTTACGTTAAGTAGAGGCACTAAGAATTTTGTTACTGTCTAATGACTTTGGTAATTTTATAATTTATTTATCCATGTGTAAGAATTAGTATGTATGGTGTGTGTTCCTTAAAATCAAAATATTATTTAATTTTTGTATAAAAATATAGAGATGCTTAGAACACTAATGCTCAATGTGAGGTGAAAATCTTCATTATTTGAAAAAATATTGAGAATCTTCATTATTTGAAAAACTCGTTTGAGAAAACTATGTATTTCGAAAATTAAAATTGAAGTGAGACAATTATTTCCAAAAATTAAAGTTTGGTGAGATTTTTTTTCGAAATTTAAAGTGTGGTGAATTTTTTTTTTTTTCGAAAATTAAAGAAAGACAAGAAAGTGTTCAAATAAGTTGAAAAATTTCGTTCCAAAATTGAAAAGGGGTGAGGAATTTATTTCGAAAATTGTGGTGAAAATTTAAAAATTTTGGAAAGAACCTAAAAGTTTAGATTTACAGAGGGTCAATAAAGTAATTTGTAATGTAATTTCAATAGTTTGAAATATAAATGAAAAAAACTTGGAATATTAAGTTTATGGTCAGATAATTAATTTAATTAAATAAAATGTTTCGGATATAAGATTGCGGAGAATGAGAATAATATAAGGGTTTTATGAGTTACATTTGTTGAGACTTCATTTCTAACTGTAAGATGACTGGTTAACAAGAAATTTCGTTTATTTTTGCTTTTTTGTAATTTTAAATTTATTCTTGTTATGCCAGGCTTAGCTTAGAACCTCCCTCATGGCACGAAAGCTATAGCCTATGATTACAAGTCTATTTTCTTATAACTTTTTCAAATATGAAATTCAAGTAAGCTTTAGAAATTTACGTTTTCATTATGAACAACATGTTTTTATATTCCGAAATCGCTTTTATAGCAAATGATTTTAAATTATACCTTACGTTGTTTAGAAGCTCAACTTCTTCCGGATTATTAAAATTTAAATTGAACGTTGGTAAATGAAGTGCATCACAAAACTAATAATTTATTCCTAACAATATTTGCAGTGTAAACTTTTATAGTTAACTTCGTAAATAGAAAAAACAAACAAAAGAAAGGACAAAAAAAAGGAATAATCAACGTAACTATCAGCAGACATTAAAATAAACTTTTCAATTTATAAAGAAAATTTAAATAAAAAAAAAAACAAAATTCTAAAAGAAAGGCAAAGTATAAACAGAGTAGACAAAGCTGGAATGATTTATAATATAAGGGCTACTATTTTGGATTCATATAGCTACAAGGAAAATTAAATACACATACACATAGCTACTAATGTTACCAAAATACAAAAAAAAATTTTGTTGATGACAACAAAATGAGGACAATGCAATGTGCAATTTTTTATTTATAATAATAATGATAATGCAGATGATATCCTTTCTATTATAATGCACTAATGCTTCAAAAAAAAAAAAAATAAATAACCATTTTAAAAATGGATATTTTAGATATTATGATGATAAAAAGGATTCTAAAAATGAAAAATAGTGAAAAAAAAGAGATGAACAATTTTTTAGGCCTTTCAAGACTTTCATAGTCTTAAACTAAGCAAAAAAAGAAACAACAAATATTTAAAATTTTTGGATGACGACCAACATTTCTTTTTTTTTCATTTTTCATAATTTTGTTCAGGTTTAAAAATAGTACAAGAATAATAATAATTTAAAAAATTTACAATTTATTAAAAAGGTATGATCCATTATAAATATTTCTTCAGTATTTCGGGGTTCCTTTTGTATTTTATACTCTTAATGTGTAATTGACGTTCTTAATTAAGCAATTCTTAAGTAATTTTTTTTTTTAATTTATTTGAAAGCATCCGAATAGCTTTTATCTTCTTGCATTAGGTTGGGATTTTGAATATTATTACGAATTTTGCTAAAACTACTTAACAATTTTAGCAAAAATAATTCAGGAAAAAGGAGTTATTCTACTTTGAAGCGCAATTAATGCTTAAATGAAATTGAAATACAAGCCGAATTATGAACAATATCTTAATACTAAAGGTTTAAGCATGTGTAGCTGTTAATCATAATATTAATGAATCCGTTATAGGTATCACCACTCTGATTAAACGTAATTTTGAAGGAATACAAAATTTTGTAAAAAAATATGACCAAATACTTAAATTTCGAATAATGTTTCTCGAATTCAATTAAAATTTAAAGTTTTTTCCATTTAAAAAACAATTTCTATTTTGAATTTTATATTAATATAATTGGTGATTATGTTAATATAAAATTCTAATTTTAACTCTTAATTTATAAATCAAGAGATATTGTTACAATATATTATATAAAATAATGCAGAATGTCACCACAGACCAGTAAAGCCGCTCGAAGTAAGAGAATATTATTAATATTAAGAGAATCTTAAATTATTCATACAAAACTTTCTTAATAGGTCTATGTTATGTTACAATACGATTTCATACAGGAAAATAAATTAATATACATTAGTATTGTTCTTAATTTACAGAGTATACTTATACCTAAGAAGCTGTAAAAACAATATTTTAATCAAACATTAAGAGAGTGAGCTAACAATATTTAGTTAAGTGCACATATTAAAACAAGAACAATACTCACAATATAATTTTGTATTAGAGAACATATTTTAATTAAAGTAAATTGAGAAAATTTTTAATACTCTATATTTTACTTGTTACTGTCACGTCACTACTTACTTGTGAAAATTCAATTAAATTTTATTATGAATATTATTATGAGAAATTTTCTCTATTCATATAAATTCGAAGAGAGTCAGAGCCTTTATGCATGCAATATAATTTATCATTGCATAAATGTCAATTATCTATAAATCATTTAGTGTATTTAGAATTTAATTAAAAATTAATATTCATTAAATTCAATTTGAATACGTACGAAAAATTTTACAAATTAGACTAGACACTCAAATAACAAATTTAATTTATTCAATATTAATTTTTATCTAAAATAAATATTTTGTTTATTTTCGAAATTCATCTAAGGCAACAAAATTATGTCGCAAAACAATTATTATATTTATTGTTTTTGCAAGCTCGATCTCAAATGTAATATCCTTTTTTACAAATTTCAATATTGGTTGAAGAACCAAGGAAAAAATCACCTCCATATAGCTTTATACGACTCAACTAAAAATCATATAGAATGAAGAAGAAATACTTCAAAAAGCAATTCATAAGGTATGGTTCTTTTGTACCTGTTTGTAGCGTGACTATTTATAATAAAATCAATTTAGTTAAAGAGTTCATTTTCTTATGTTTTTCTTTTGTTTTCCATTTATATATATGTATAGATACTTTAAGGATTATTTATTACAAACATATTTTAAGTCTAATAATTTTTTTTTCTCATATATTCATTTAAAAATAAACATTAACAATAAAATATTAAAATAAGCAAAGAAACGTTTTCTTAAAGGCAAAACGGTTAAGGTATCTGAAAATATAAAAATAAGAAAAAGAGAAATTTATTAAATTATAAATGGAAAAAGTATAGGTACAAAAATTAATTTAGATAGAGTAAAATGAAATATATATAGGAGAAAATGTAAAACACATAAACTTCTATTTAGATAAGAGTCATAATTCATTTCGAAAGTATAATAAAACATTCTTGGTATGACAGACACACACAACATAAACATTATTTACACAAAAATGTCTTCTTTTGTATTCGAAATGATAAAATTAAAAGTGAATTAAGTGATACGCCTTATGATATGCAATATTAGTAACTAATGTTATGATAAGTAATGTGATGGAGCGATTTCCGAAGCATGGCTTATATCGCACAAAATTCCAGAGAAAAGAATTATTTTAGATATAGCGTTTGGAAATGAGCTACAGAGTTCATTTAATTATAATAATTAGGCTGCTATGAAGTAAGGTTTTCCTTATATATTCTATCCTGTGAAAATCGTATTTGTTCGGCCAAGTTTTTTTGCTCCATTGTTTTTCTACCGAAAATGCAAAGAATTTAGCGATAATTTGTTTTTGCTTAGTAATAAGTTGGTCTGTAGACTTCTATTTTTTATAGTCCAAATACAAGTTACTGCGAGTCGAAACCAAAAATCACGAGCACATTCATTAGAATATTAAAAATTTGGTGAGTTCGTTTTTTCACAAAATTTAGTTCTATACTAGATATTTTTTGTTTGGTTGATAAAATGAATGAAATTTGAGAACATCCTCTCTCTTTACATATGTACGAATCCTTTTTCATTTACTTAATTTAAATAAAATATAAAAAAAAACTTACATGCATATTATATAATTTTTCCCCATGTATATTATGTACATTCTATGTAATGACAAGGAAAAGAAAACTAAAATTAAATTATTTTTATTTTGAAAGTCTCTCTCTCTATCTCTCTCTCTCTCTCTCTCTCTTTTTCTGCTCTGGCATTGCTTTTCAAACAAAATGATTTAAAATTTACACTTATTCTATTTAAATTTTATTTATTTATTTTTTTTTTGTTTTATTTTCCCTAAATTTTCGGCTAGACTGATCTAAATCTGAATGTTTAGTCAAAATATCCGGTCAATATTTGAAATCTACATACAATGCATACACACATTATATAATAAACATGAAGAGTATAAAATTACAGCAATGTTGTAGCAATAAATTATTTAGTAAAAGCTATAAATAAAAAAAAAAAACAAAATAGAAATGGAGGTTGAGTGCATAATCGGGTCGACAATACTTAGTTGTAGTAACGAAAAGATTAAGAGAATAATACGAAAGACAAAAATAAAAAATGTAAAAAAATAATAAAAATTCAAGAGAACAAAAGGAATGAGCTGGGAGAAATAAAAAAAAAATTACATTTTAAATTTAAGGATTATCCTTTTGTCATCATGATGGTCATGCCGTTGCCTTATACAGTTATTGTATCATCTATACATATTATGCACATACACATTTAAAATGCATATTATGTAAATTTTAATGTTATATCTTACAGATTCATTTTTGCATCAAAAAATTTTGAAATTATAATGGAAAAATTGGAAAAAATTCAAATGAGAATTTTGCAATTTGAAATTGAAATTATGATAAATTTTTGAAATAATTCCAAAAAAAAATTTTTCAAAAAATTTACGAAAAATATTCTTTTTATAAGAACTACTCCCGTTATACCTCCGTTACTCTCTTTTCTCCTACTAGAACCAACATCTATCCGCCATGGCGGCCTCGTAAACGAACCTCCTGAAACTTCCTCCAAGTTCTAAATATCTAAAACACCCCGAGGAATTTCTTTCTCTTTCGCAATTGATACTTAGTTTACTTGGGTTCGCTATAAATACTTTTTGTCTCTTGGGCAATAGACACTTTGATTTAGGCCTCGAAAAATACGTAATGAATATCCTTCACTACCCTAAAGTCGGCAATTTAGTATAATCTTAATTGATATTATACCAACCTTTTCGACTTCAATTACCCACAGAAATTATTTTTCCCCCGCTCAACATTAAAATTATTGCTTTCAAAATTTTAATGAAGTCGAACAAAAATTTATGAGAAACAACATTTTCAAAGACCAACTTTTCATAATATCGCTAACGCATTCGTTATACCCTAAATATTTATTCAGATTCGATTAAAAGTGTTGCTATAAAACTCAATTAGACCTATTTGATTGCGTTTGCAATCACATACAATTGACTCAGAAATTGAGTGAGACAAAATGTCAACTACAATTATTAATGTTCAATTTGTGTCAAATTTCTAAACTAAAATCCAAAATAAAAAATTACACTATTACCCACTCTTAAGAATTTTTCCCACAAACTATAAGTTTTAACCTAAAAATTCCTATTTAAGTCACAAAATATAATATTTCCTGTATTATTCAAAATAATTTAAGACAAAAACAAAGCAAATTAAACTTCACCTAAAAAATATAATAAATTTTGAGTACAATATTCAATTTCAATTTATTTTTAATTTATGAAACTTCAGATTGAGACCATTATCTTCAATTCAATAACAATCTTATTGAGGTAAATTAAAAAATATCATATTGAATAATTCAAGAAAAATAAACAATTTTAATAAAAAATACAAGTTTTTTAATATTTATTCATTTAAAATATAAGAAAATATTGAAAATTATTAAAAATACAATAATTTTGTATAAATAAAATATAAAAAATTTAAAATATGAAAGAAAATTACTTTATATTCAAAAATATTATTCAAAAAAAAAATTCTTTTTATATAAAAAATATTTTAACAACAAAATAAATCATTTAGTCTCTAATCGATAAGGAATATTATTGGAATTTGAGAAAGAGCAAAATGCCCACATAGAAAGAGGAAATTTATTAAAAATAATAACCAGAATATTTGCAAATAATAAAAGAAAAAAGAAAAATTCACAATAATAACAAATAAAAATATTATTATTTTTTTTTTTTTAAATATTATTTAAAATATTCACATAAAATATATATCTGACTAGAATTTATATACAATAATATTATTATGTGAGTATATTTTGAGTCAATTACTCAAATTTATACATATATACAAGTACCATTCACTTATTCTCTATATATATATATATGTACATTTATAAAAACCTCTTATATTTCTAAAAAATCATGGGCAATCCTAAATGTTGTAAAATTGCATTTATGGCGTATTCAAAACTCGAATTTTTCTACATTTCAGAAACAATGTTAGAAAGAGAAGTGATAAAGAACGATTGATCGTTACGAAATGTTTCGATTTTCGAAATGAGGGAAATGCAATCGAAATACGCCAAATTTCGATTGACGAAATTCCGGCATGTAAATATATTAGGTTTACAACATATTTTTTATTTTTTTCAGATTAATAATCTTAATAAATTCAGTTGTTGTTATATAATCACTATTATTTGATTCTCGTTCAGATTATTGTGATAAGGACGACATCCAATAGTTGTGGCATTTGGCATTTTATTTTCCAGATAACACTTACTTCACCTCTCTTTAAATTTTTTGCTAAGATACTTGTATAAATGAACCAAATTTCCCGAAATTTTTCCGAGAGAAATCTGAAAATAAACCTTTCATATATGGTCGAACAGCATATTGTTGAGAAAGTTTGATATAGCCGCGCAATTTTTATAGTTTTAATTAATTTTGTGCTAGTATACTCATATGGAGATTACCCAGTTAATTCTTATAGAGATTTTCAAATACGCTTTACTTCTGTCAATTACAAAAGACTATAATTTCATCATATTTTGAACTACCTTCACGAATTGCAGAGTAAAACTCTTTCTAACCTTGCTATTTTGATAAGCGATACATGCACATTATTTACACATTTACCTTATAGTCTCATTATTGCGATATCATAATGTATAACAGAAAGAAACATAAAATAATGTAAATTATTTTGCCAACACTATTAAATTCGATCTTTTTTCAAAACCTTAATCTTTAACCATAAACATAGTATTTAAGGTGTGTGTAACCTATACACTTACTTTATATTTTAAGCATAATAATATTATTATGATTGACCATAAATAAAATGTTAAATTACAAATATAAGAAAAAAAAAATAAAATAAATAAAAATATTTCAGCACACACATTTACAATATAATAATTGAAAGAATATGCTAAAAGGATTTTTAATATTTTATAACAATTTATGCACATTCAAGAGAATACAAAAAAAATTAAAATACAAAAAAAATATAAAACTAAAAATAAAACTAAAAACAAACTATATAATATAAGTAAGTAATACTGTTATATAAAAAAAGAATACAAATCTATATGTATACAATATGCATATATACAGATGAATGGTTCCTAAGATGGCCATCAACAATAATAATATTTGCATTTACCATAATAATAATATGTTCTCATTATTATTATTTCAAAGAGAGATAGAGAGAGTGAAGTAGAGATCGAGTCTCGAGAATATTTATTATTATTGTATTCAAATATGAATATTGTGAGTTCAATTCAAAAATATTTTAAATGGAATCAGAAAGTATAATAAATGAATAAATAAAACGGGTGACTATATAACCAAAACCACCCATGTACAAAATACTGATATATTTTTATTATATGTAGTTGAAGTTAAAAAAAAAAAAAAACAAAAATAAATATGTATATAAATTTTAATATTCAAAATAAGAGGATTTGAGTTCTCTATAATGTTATACACAGGAAAAAATATTATACTTTAAATTCGATCTTTTTAACAATAGACCATTTCATTATAACAGTATTATTATTGTATACCTCTGTATAAAATATTGTACTCGCACAGTTATGATGATGATGATCATCATCATCATTGATGCTTAATTCTGATAACTTCATAAATTTATATAATATTTAAGTTTTCACATATTATAAAATGTGGTTTGGTTTTTGTTATACGTTATTATAAAATATGTGCTCTTAAACTGTACACAATGCATTGGAAATTACATTATAAATCATCATTTTTATATTCTATTGCATAAATATGAATCAGAAAAAAAAAACTTTTTTTTATAACATTATTATTATTAATACATACATTATTTATTATAAACGTATATATATGAATAAAAAGGACCTTCAAATATGAAAGAAATTCCGAAAAAAAAAAATTTACGTATGTAGATTTGAACTGTTGCTCTTTATTTTTTGTCCCTTCTTTTAAGAATAATAAAAATAGTTTCCTTTTCGATTATTGTGAATTTCTTGTACAATAATATTATTCAATATTCTTTCATTGTTATTGTGAATAAATGTGACAAATTCATATTATGATAATAATAAAAAAAAATCTCTTCTTTTCTTTTTTTTTTGAAATTTTATTTGTTCATAAATTTTAATCTTTTATATTTTGAATAATTTATAACAAAATCACATATAAAAGGAAAATGTTGAATTTACAATATTTTGTGTATAGTTAGAATATAATGGAATTTTATTTTAGGAATTTTGCGCCATATTGAAAATGTTAACATGTATAGAAATTTATTTAATATTGTTAAAGTGAATTAAAATTGTTTAAATGAGAATTGAAACTAAGTTCTCATTTCGGTTTTTATCACATAAGACTAGAGTGTTTTAAAATTCTCTTCAAATGTAATTCTGCAATATCATGTATTAATTTTGGTCTTTAAGAAAATTGAGGACAAATCCAAAAAAATTTCAGCTTCTCTTTTATTTGAAGCGTTTCTTTTGTAACTTACTCAACAAAATTAGATCAAAATTGAGATATTTAATTTGAAAATTTCATATATGTACGAGTATAAATTGTGTGCATTATCTATATTTATATTTAATTTTAGAAGCTATACATTAGGCTCAAGAGGAACCTGATTTCATAATTTAATTATAATTTTCCATATTTTTAATTTCTTTGAAAAAGGTAATACGAGTGGACAGAATTTATTACCTTCTTCAAAGAAATTAAATTATTCTATTGAAAATATTTTTAAAAATAATATTTTCAATAGAACAATTTTTGCTGCTATCTAAAATAAAACGGGAACTTTTAAACAGGACCTATACTGACAATATTGTTATAGAAATAAACTAATAAATTTAAATTTCTATTTAAAGCAATAAGACTTTCTATTCAAGTAAAATTATAGAGGATTTCATTAGAACATGAAAACCAGATTTCTGAATTAAGTGTTTTACTGTATTGGAGTTATTTAAACAGTTCTCTCGAAATATTCTCTATTTTAGTCCTATTTTAGAGTACCTTAATTCACCTTAAAAAATATACCGTTACTCTATAAAGTGATCTTTTTCTCTATTTTATTATTGCATTTCTAATACCACTTAATTTCTTCAAGAAATTTTTTACATAATTTCTGTAAAAATTTAAAGTGTTAAACAATAATTTCTTTCTCTTTAACTAAATACAATTATTTATTTTTGAGAGAAATTGAGAGAAAATTTCATATTTCTACCAGTATGAACGTATATGTATAAGAGGTTACATAAAACTGTATGTTAATATTCTCTACGACATTTAAAATCAATTATTCGTATGGTTTAACAGAGTTAACAACAGCCTTTCCCGTTTTTAGTTTGAAAACTTACTACTATTAACTCTAACATATTTTAGGTCTATTGCGGTTCAATTGTGCTTTTATTGTGTCTCTATACACTATGTGTTTTACTACATTTTCATAAATTTAAAATGCATAATATAAATATAGGTATATACACCATTAATATAATAATATTAAAAATTATTATTAAATATTCATTTTCATTATTGTAAATTTATGGACATTAGATTATACTAAGAGTATAAAAATTCAATTTTTTCCTCTCTCCATTTACGGTTCACATATTTATATAATTTATATTGTTAATTATACAGGGTGGCTCACATAATATGATTAATAATTTAAGAGATAATTCTTTGATCGATTTCCAGCAGATATATACTCCCATTCGAGTTATAACCTGTTGAAAGAAGGTAACTATCCGGAGATTGTTTTACGGATAATAATTAATATATTATTACATTACGTCGCATGGTTCCGAATTCATAATACAAGAAATTATTTATGTTCAAGAAAAAACTGATACCGTTCTTTTCACAAGCTGTAATTAAAAAAACGAGCATATATGCTTCCCTAACCCCTCTCTCACCATTACAATTTGTGTAGCAAATTGATTAAAGAATGATTTTTGAAATTAGCTTGCCACCTTATGCGAAACCCCCTGTATATTATTTACATAATAGTTATTAGTTTAAATAATATAAAATATTTGGAAAAAAAAAATATCCTTATTGAGTGTCCTTAAATGCATAATGCAATGCAAACATTTTATATAACATAAGTAATATTATAAAATAAATATTAATAATAATAAGATTTTTGAAAAATTGAAAAAATTATTATAAATAATTTAGAATTAAAAGGAGTAATGGAAAAAAAAAAAATATTAAATGAAATTATTGAACTGGAAAAATTTTAGAGAATAGAAAAAAATAAAAGAATTTTATAATCGTAAAAAATAAATTAAGAAATTTTCTATTTTCCAAATTTTTTGTGATATTAAAAAATAAATTTTAATTTTTATTGTTAAAATACTTTGGTTAAAGTTCAAAATTTATTGTTTTTTTGCTCTTTTGGAAATTATGATCGTAAATTATTTTTATAATGGAAATTATTATAGTTCAGAATTTTGATTGTAATAGCAGCTCCATATAGACTAGAGTCTAGACATAAAATGGAAAAACCAAAAAAAATAATAAAAATTAAAATGTTCTCTGACTCTATGGTAATAAAAAAAAAAATTTAGCACACAGCTATGCACTTTGATATTAACGAAAAAAAAATATTCAATAAAATAAAAACTTTTTTAATTGTTTATTCGCTAATACTCGTATAAAATTTTATACTTCACATAAAATTTTAAAAAACTTTTTAATATTAAAAATAAATTTTTCCATTTTTTTTTTGATTTTCTATACCATCACATGCAAAATATAAAATAATTAATGGAGGCGATAGAAATTTTTCTAATAAAACAACGTAAATGTAATTTTGTTCATAACTAAATTTTTATAATAGCCATTATCCTTTAAAAGGATTCAATTATCTTTTTAGTTTATTAATTTGGTGTTATTAATTGAATATCAAATAATATTATGAAAATTGTGTATATTTAATTTTGGACTTAATTCTATAAAATTTATAATTCAATAAAAGTTCGACTAGAATTTTTGAATTTAAATTCAAAGTAAGTAAATAAAATATTTTAAGTTTTGCAGTTTGATAACATACAAGTTTTATTATGTATTAAAAGATTCAATTAGAATATTATTTTAATTAATATGTTTGATGAGAGCTAATCAAACATAATAAAATTATAATGTGGATCGAAACTCATAAAAATTCATTATGATTAATTAAGATTGTTATGTAAACTAAAGAAATATAAAGTAATAAAAAATATTTTTTGGAAAGCGAGGAGTTTATAATTTAATTACAGTTATACTATACAACATGGAGCGTTGTATTCAATAAAACATATTTGCCTTACACATGCAACATGTTCGAATGAAATATTTTTGTTTACAACATGTTTTGATGTAGTAACAAGTATGTTGTATGTAATACAACAATATAATGATAAAAAGCTAATTACGTGCTCGTGTTTGAAGAAATTTTTTATACATTCGATATTTTAGATCTCAAAGCTGTTCAAAAAATTCAGATGTTGAGAATGAAATTACAGAATTTTGAAGCTTAATGGAGTTATGTTTTTTTTTTATTTATTCATTCCATTGAATAGAAATTATAAAATTTCATTCCTGCACCCTTTGGGCATTCTAGAAACTTACATTTCTGATATTACTTAAAGTTTAACTTAAAAATAATTTTTTTTTTACATAAAATAGTCAATTAAAGTTTGTATTATAAATTGATATTTACAATTTTATATATTATATACGTATTTGCTTACAATTTTGAGTATAGTTTTGACTTTAATTATATAAGCTGGTTCAAGTAATTCGGCGATAACAAGAATTCTTTAAACTTCTTTTTAAAGTTTTTTACATTAATGAAAATTTTTTTATGTTCTCATGTAGCTGATTATATAATATATACTCGACCCCCTAACGAAAAATTCTTAATCTTGAAATTCTCTGAGAAGATGATAAAGTGCCGCTCGCCCAATATTTACATTATTTCTATATATCGAGTGTTGAACTCATGATTGAATCTCGCAATAGAAGTAATATGACTAAGATGTTGTATGATTATTGTCATTTCAAATTTTGTATATACTTACATATTGTTGAAATTAGTGAATCACATTTACTGGTAAAAAGCAATTGAAAGAATACAAAATATAGGTATTATATATAATAAGGGTAAGTTTAGAATATTCTTTAAAATTTTATTCTGTAATACCTAATCTCATTCTCAAATAATGTTCTTTCTGTCCGGATTTGTCTCCGACCATCGAATTATTGGGGTTGCTTTTTTTTCTTGTTTACACCAATAAGTTTACTTACCATTCATATACTATTAAAAACACTCTTGTCATACACTTAATTTGTAAATCACTAACCTCCTGAATGCCTCCTGGCTCATTAAATTCAAATTGGCATTTATTTTTTTTTATTGATCAACAATAAACAAAAATGTTAAGCACAATAAAATTAGAATTTTTTTATTTTTTAAATTTCATTTTATTTTATTTGGTTTTTAAATTTTAATCAAGTTAATGGCCTTTTATACTTGTATAAAAAAACATTCAAATTTAAAATAAATTTTAAAATTCTAAATTTTTTTTTATTAATCCTTATACAATATAGTATACAATAATAGACAGGATATAGAATTAGAATTTTTTGAATATTGTATAAAAACCACATTTTAAATTTAACCTAATTTTTATATTTTATATAATGTAAAAAAAGAAAATTATTCTAAATTTATTAGTATATGTTATACCTACATACATACAAATATTATGTATATTATTTAATTGGAGACATTTCCGGTTAATAGACAGGAAACAGACATTTAATTTTGATAATTTAAAAGGAAATTTTTAATATTTTAACATTTATTTTATTATTATTATTGTTATTATTTTTTTTTGTGTATAAAATATCCATTTGAAGCAATTTTGTATATACACCAGAGAATTTACATAGTCCATAAGAATATACTATGTTTGTACATAAGTACATGAGTACAATTTGTTATTAAACTGGTCTAATGTTCAATTACATGTAAGGATAACAATAATTTTACTGTATACCTTAAATTACTCTATACAAGAAGAGTACATACATTCACACATAACATATTGTGTATATATACAAAATAAATTTAAAGGAATTTTTTCATTTGAATATTTTATACATGTATAACATAAAATTAAGGGGGTCGAACAAGTAAAAAAATGTTTTGCATTATAAAATACTTAAATGATTTTTGAAAAATTTTAAAATTTTTAATTGATTTCGATAAAATTGTCGAAAATTTTCTGTTATTAAAATTTTAGAAATATATTTAAAAAATTTCGGATGAAAATGCTTACAAATAGAGTGATTCTTAATTTAAAATTATTAATTAAGGAATTTCTTCAATTATTTTTAAAATATTGACGACTAACAAAATCAAATATTTGGTATTCACTCAAAAGATCAATACGGAATTCCAATATTTTTTTAATAATTTTTAAATTCTTACATCACTAAAAATTGACGTCTAAAACTAAAATTTAATATTTAGATTAAAATTAATGAATAAACTCAAATTTTTGATTGCTCATTTTAGAGCAAACTATGCTTATCAATGAACTCAAATAAAATGAACAAAAGTTAATTAAACTCAAAAGAGCAACACCGTATTTCAACAAAAGATGAGAATCTTATCCATTACTAACAAAACTGTATATAAGAGAGTAATAGTATAGTTCTCAATTATTCTGAGACCCGAACAAGCTCTCAGAGAATAAAATTTTCTAAACGTTCTTTTGAAATAATTTACAAATATACTCCAAATTCCGTTGAGAAAGATGTTAAATATAGGAAAAATTTTTAGTATCTTATTTAATTAAGATTAACACTGGCTAAAGTGATTGCAAGTAAAATTCTCTAGGGCAACAATTATACTATGTAATTTAGTACAAGAAAACCATGGATCATAAATTAATAACCTTCAGCCTAAATTCTGTTTACAATACAATATTCTAATTATAGGACAGGAGTTTAAGAGTAGTTGTTTTATGATATAAAATTGTACCTTGAATTCAGGTCATTAATAACATGATTTTGCTTAAAACACGGTTCAAATTTTGTTCTCAATGTTTTTAATACTTAAATCTACGATTCTTCGTCGAAAACAATTGAAAAAAAATAATAAAAAAAAAATTGCAGTATTATTGCATCAATATTATTTTACTGTTATACGTCGGGTTGCGTGTAATTAATTTATATCACTTTATTGTTTACTATAACAATATAAATTTAGCCTACAGTCATATAAAGAGATTGAAATTAAATAATATTGTGTTCACCTATATATCAACTTTTATACATTTACATATACATTTAATATACCTATTGTAATTATGTATATGCAAAATTTTCCACATTATATAAACCTACATAATAAGTAGATCGAATTTATTACACTTTTTATTTTTTTTATTATTTAAACTCGATAAATTTATTTGCATTAAATGTTATGGAAAAAAATTACGTGTGTATTGTTTTAAGAAAATGTGCCAGAACTTGCACAATGTTATATAAATAAATTTTATCCGTTTTTTAATATAATAATAGTTACGTATACACATTCCTTTTGTGTTGAGAAAATTACATAATTATTATTGAATAAAACTAAAAATAATTGTGTTCATTTTATAATTTTATTAAAATTGTAGGGTACTATATGTATTTAAATCAGATTATTAGAGTAGGTGATTAACTAAAGGTTCTATTGCAATGAATTAAATGTATTAAAAATTTCACTGCGAATAATAATAAAAATGTATGAATTCGACAATAACTCCGGCTACAACAGTCGTAGAATCACCAAATTTTGTGAGCATATGAAACACCAAATGGAGAATTTTCTAGTAAACATATCTCATTTTTGTCTTAACTCGAGTTTGGCGGTTTATGTTTGAGTCCACTGAATTATTATGAGCAAATGTAAGAAAAAATTTAAGAAATTTATTGCTAGATCATAATATCCCGATTTTGTAAAGATTATGCTTAAAGATTATTATAAACTCTTAAGTGAGTAGTTTTTTACCGATTACATTCTATACAAATAAGGGAGGTTATTCGATGGAGGTTACACAAATAAGGGAGTTATTGAGTTTTCGGTGGCAAGACATTTCTTCATAGTAGTGAAGCGTTAATAAACTATTTTTAGCTAGATGTCGGACTGTCCGCCAGTCGGTCTGTGTGTGCACGCCTATAACTCAAGTTCGGCTAAATCAACGATAAGATTATATTATGTGTAAGTTTGTTTTGGCTATAGCACGAATTGATTAGTTCTTAGGATAAGTTAGGCCTCGGAAACTGATTTTTTATTACAACTCGAAACCACCCAACTTTTGAATGAATATGTAAAATTTTTCGGAATATAAGGGCTCGGAAACTGTATTAAGGCTCGATTTTTCGTTTTATACCATATCTGAGGAACTAGTTTGTTAAAATATCATATTTGACTTCAGTTTGTTGCGGGACTGACGAAATCATATGGCATAAAGCGAAATTCAGAGTATATTGACTTAAATCTTGCTAGAGTCCTTTAAATTTCAAAATATTTTTTAAATGTCATTTTCAGAATCTTGTGCAAATGTTCGCTAAACTAGTTAATACACCTTGATATTAATATACTTTGAATTTTACCTTACTTTTTTGCCAGTTTTATAAGGAATTATAGGAATCTTGCAAGTTTTTTTCCAGTTTAAGAAGAAATTTGGAAAAAGTACTAAAACCTTATGATAAAGTACTAGCTTAATCTTTTAATTTGAAAATTTTGTAATTTCCCATCAACCCATTTTAAGCTGACACTTTTCCTTTCACAGTTGTAAAGTTTAACTCAGTAAAAATTATCATTCACTTTTCTAATTAACGTACTTGCGACTACAATTAATAATAGTCATTTTCAATTTACTAAAAATCGTAGATCAACTACAAATTCCGATTAATTCTGTTTTAGGCCAATTTTGAGAATTAAATGAATGGAAAAATCACAGAAACAAGTTCTTTCCACACTTGCATAATTTATTATTTTAATTTTACAATTTATTATTTAAAGCCTTCTTAATTTACAAGTAATTAATTAAAATGCAATTAAAATAATACCAAAATTAGAATTATTGTTATACAGAATTTTGTGCATTTTAATTAACTTTCTCCAATGACACTAAAATTATGCAATTTATTTATATATTGTATAGGTATACGATCATATACATACCTAATATTTTAATGACTAATTATTATTATTAAAGGTAATAACAAAGATAAAAAATAATTTAAATACATTTTTTATATTACCGTTATATTGTCATAATTAACGGTATTTTTTACATTTATTACATTTCATATTATTTTTTACCCACGATATTTTCACTTTTTAAAACTCGAGAGAATTTTTTATTATTAAAAATTCAAGAGAATTGAAAAATAAAAACTTATTAATATAATTGCAATGTCATTCAATGTTGCCATTGCATTATAATTTACGTAATCATTATTTTTTCTAAACGCAAGCTACCTATTATGGGTAAATTTTAAAATTATAAGTAGTGAACCCAATAATTACTAATATTAATGTGTTGTTGATACCTATTACATATACATATACACAATATTATAATGCTGTAAGCTTGTTATTTTGACGCCTCAACACAAAAATATTGCAAATATTTCTATTTAGTTTTTTTTTTTTTGTAAATTGTACCTTTATTTTTTGTGCTTTCAAACCATTTTATTATCATATTAGATTTGAAGTCAGGTATATGAACGAAACCTTCAATTAAATTCTATATTATTAAATGTATATGATTATAAATGGTTTGTGCAATCAGATGGCAATTATACTCCCTATATATGCAATTTTATAACTGTTATTGAAACTAATATCTGAAAATTCTTTAATTGCTCTATTCACGTTTTTATTTTTATCACTTTAATCAGATTTTAAAGTTAAATATTATGATTTATCATTTACGTTTTGGTAGTTTCCCGTAACTTGAGATTTGAATGTTTGATTTTTGCATATCGATGCGTGATGCAAGAGTGTTGAGCAGGTTTTCATAACGAAGATTTAAATCAGTACAATTTTCCTTAAGAAATTTGAATTGATTGCTGTAAATTACGTAACAAACTGAATTAACAAACGTAACAAAAAGTGCCTATATTATCACGCATGCTTCAGAAAACTGGGTTTTAAAATTGGAGTTAAATTGCATATTTTTAGGGGATGCACCTCCTTAGAAAGTTTTTCTTGTTCTTAAGGAAAATATAATACTGTCGAATTACACACTGCACTTCTTACACATGCGATTTTCGACTATTGCCGGCAGCTTGGTCTAGTCCATCTAATTAATGAGCTATTACCAGGACTATGTCTCAGATGGGTATACTTATGCATAATCAAAATTTAAATTTGCAATCCGCAAGGTGTTATAGAATTGCTTGATTTGAAATAATGGCAGCTTCCATGGGAAAGAAAAGGTTATTGTTTTCATCGTATTGAAATGACTAATTTTATACTAGATTTTCAATTCAATTTGGTTTTGGAGTCAAAAACACTTCCTTATTATAACAAATTTGTTGCAAATTTTTCCTCTAATTTCCATACAATAAATTATAATTTTAACTACATG
Organism: Condylostylus longicornis; assembly: GCF_029603195.1. Taxonomy (NCBI): domain Eukaryota; kingdom Metazoa; phylum Arthropoda; class Insecta; order Diptera; family Dolichopodidae; genus Condylostylus; species Condylostylus longicornis. Next base: position 9,703,060 of record NW_026577982.1, read on the forward strand.
TCATTTAAGAATTAATCGGAATCATCTTTAGCAGCAAAAAAAAAGTACAACATGAAAAAACAAAAATTAAAATTCAAAAATAAACACAATGTATGGTACGAGGTACGAGTAATAAAAAAAAAAGAGTATAAAAAACTAGAGAAGCTAATTGCAATTAAAGTCACACCTTAAATTTCCGAAGTGAAAAGTGATGTTAACGCTTCTTTTTTTCTTTTTCTTTTTGACTCTTGCTTGTAAAAATAAAACCCAAACTAAACCTTTAACTTTAATATAAAAACCGGGAATCAAGAGATGCTGTAGATCGTCAAAATTTATTTTTATTATCTTTTATCGCTTTATACTTTGGCATGTAATTTTAATGTTTAGATATTGTGAAGAGATTAAAATTTTATACAGGAAAAAAAAGTAACAAATTATAATTTTTATGTCAATTCTTTGTTGTGCTACTTCATTAGTATTATTAGTATCTAGTGTGTTATTGAATTTAAAATGAATTGCCAATATTGTTAAAATTGCTAAATTTACTAAATTGCAAATTGTAGTAATAAAATGTAGGTATAGAAAACGTTTGCCTACATAGTAATAATTTCTGAGTGACTAAATGGATTCTGAGTAAGGCATTAAAAGGAGAGCAGAAGAGAATAAATGCTTTAATTAATACAAAATTGTTCAATTTACACAGGAAAATATGTTTTACAACAGCATACAAAACAAGTAATAATCAAAACGCATCGATAATGAATAATGCGAGAATATTGTTATGAGAATAATTGAGATGTCAGTCATTAATATTATAATAACATCTTCAATCTCTCAAAAATTCATTAGCGAGCATGTTTTGCTTCCTAAAATACTTTTGAGTATTGTTATAATATTATGAATTGTATGAGAACTTTTTAATGCCACTAAAATTACTTGTATAAAATACAACATTTATGTATACACATTTATGTATACTGTGTGTAAGAATCATTGTTTATATTTAATTAAATAATTAAGTATAACTAGCAAAATATAGATTGTGATATCAGTGTTAATATCTAAGTGTAGTTGCTCATATAAGCTACTTGAATTGAAAACTATCAACTTAATCTAAGGTACTAACTAAACCAAAAATAAAATTTTTCTGAGAATTTAATTTCAATAATATTTCACTTTCAATATTATTAAAAAACAAAAAACTTTTTTCGAAAAACTATTAATTTGCATAATACACAACAAACTTGTATCCGACAAAGTAAATATACATATGAATAATGTATGATTGAGGGAATCATACATACCATGATTCCCTCAAATCAATTAAAATTGGATTTATGCCAAAGTTAAAACAAAAAAAAAAAGATCCACATGTGGGCGGATAAGCTGATTAAAATTTTTTATTCTTTCATATAAAACAATTTGTATTAATAATACTGTATGATTTGGAAATTCTCTAAATATCAAATTATAATATTGTTTATCTTAAGTATGTAGGTTATTGGTTATGATATACATAATACACACTTATTATTACCAGTTATGTTATAATAAACTCTTGATGTACATGACATACATAATATACAACATAGTTGAATCTCTTCATTACAACAGTTTCCTGCGATTTTAATTAAAATTAAAATCTCTTTTAATCAAACATTTTATTCGACACTAGAATCTCTGTATTACAAACGCTATTTAAAATTTCTGGTATTCGGTTCAATATTTTAACATCCTACTGTATTCTGTGGCTTGTGCGCTGCCATATAATTTCATTTAATATCTACAATTTGAAAATTTTCAAAATCTCAATGATAACTGATTAGACTACGATCTATAGAAAATACCACTATACCGCAGTTGTGTATAGCTAGTATAGAAAGATCATTTTAATTTTAATTGCATCATTATCTTTCCTATAAGTATATATTGAAAATGCTAATTTTAAATGCAATGAAAGTTAAAACCTCTATATACATACCTATATGTAAGTCAAACCAAAAAATATGCCTATATCATACAAATGGTATTAAATTATTAATTTAAAATGCTTTTACTTTTTTTTACATAGTTACAAGAATATAAATGTGTGTATACAGTCGAATTTATTATAATATATACAAAAGTATGTCACAATTATTATTTTATCTTATCAGAAGACTAATTTTTTTAAAATAATAGCTAATTTGATTTTTCAATATTGAATTAAGTTTGATAATACAATAGAAAATTATCATCCAAAAAAAGCAAAATCTAAAAACGCAACAACTTTTGGTATGGATCAGACTTTTCTTTCTCTTTTTGATTATTTTATTATTTAAAATCAAAAAAAAAATTCGATTTCCGATTATCAATTTTGTTGTTACCATTTTGTTTTTATTCAAAAAGTTCATGTAGATTTTTCCATATTATTGTTATAATACCTAGGCTCTTACAATAATTTTTCCATATTATTATAGAAAGTGCATTTTCTATAAAAAAAAATATGGAATTTTATAAGTTGGTCTAGGTATAGCATATACAATAATCATAATCTATAAAAAATTTGAATGAATTTTTATTTTATTCATAAATTATTTCATATAGAGAAAAAATAAAAATAAGAAAACAAATAATTAATTTCCGTCAAAAAGTAGCGCAGTATGTTATTATAACAGCTGATAATGTTGTACCTTATTGTTATATTAGTATTGTGTTGTGTCGAACAACATAGTCAAATCATGTAAAGTTATCACGAGTTCATAATATTATAATATACTTACATATTAAATATTAAATCAAAATTATTATATTTATTATGTGATGATTTTTGTAGTCAAAGAGTTTTGTTTTATTGAATATTTTAATTTTGGAATCAAACATGTTGTTGTATGGATAATTATTGTAGTGTCAAACTGTTTGTATAAGTTTTTGTGTATGAAGTCCTCATTTTAAGGAAATATTAATTTAAAATTTGAAATTCAATTAATTTCATAATACCAAATTATAATAATTGTTTTTGAATTAAATTACAGGGCAATATTTGGGCGGAAATTTATCTTTTAACTTAAATATATTATGTATTCTCCAAACATAACCCAATTAATGCATATTTTTAAAAAGTAAGTAAATTGTTAAAGCAAATTAATCGTTTCATCAGATGAATTGAATAAGAAAGAATATTTTATCAAAATGTAGTTTAGTTTGATCAAGTTTATCGAGTTTAACACATTTGTGAATTAAATTGAAATAATAATAATGTTGTAAACTTTCGCGATCAAACATTGTTCATACAAAGTTTGTTTGATTTTGATTGATATTTTGGGCCTTCATTAATTTTGTGAATGTTTTACAAGAATCGACTGACCAGTAATAAAGAATCAAACAGTAAAATTATAATACCGAAAGCATCCACAACAAATTACAAAAAAATCTTTAACACCCCTTTTTCTTTACATCATGCTCGTATACTACACTTTTAAAAATTTATTTTCAAATTAAATAAATTTTAAATACCAAGGGGAAGAAAAAACAGAAATTTTTCAATTTCCTTTCGTTTTGTTTTTTTTTTTGTTTTCGTTGTTTATGAAATTCTCTCACCAAATAAAATACTTTTTCTTTTATTATTTTATTGTTATTTTTAAATTCCCATATTATAACTGTAATATTTCATAAATTTATGTCACTCTTTCCAATATACCAAAATTTTATTATGCTTATACTGCTCATACTTTTATTTTTCAAATAACAAAATACACAACACATACATATTCATGTATAATGTAATAGGTAAATGGGCAATGGCTAAAAAACAAAAATCGCCTGGAGTGCAACCAAAACAAAAGAGTGTATAGTTATTTATCTAAAGCTAATCTTCTATTCAAAAAAAAAAACAGCTAGCGGGTCAATTAAATATTAAAGCTTATAAAATAATATTATAGTCTGCTTACAGTTTATAATAAGCCATCATCTCAGCGGTAATCACATACAACTATGCAATACAATTTTACAATGTATCTATACATAGAAAAACCATACGACGATGATTACAAAAAACAAAAATATAAACATAATTTTTTATTTATTAAATTTAAAACTAAATATGTAAATAATTTGTTGTCCGGAAACTTCCATAATATCCTAAGTCAGTTTTTTCCCGAATTTCGGTTTTGTATTGGAAAGTAAATTTTCAAGACTATTTTCAGTTGCAAACATTTCAATTCCGATAATTCATTGTCCTTTTAAATAATTTTAAAATCTGAAATTTTATACGCAATTCATGGATTTTTTGTAGAAACTTATCTCTGTAGAACACAATTTTTACATGTCTACCCCGTTCTAAAAACTATTACGAAACCACAAACATTTTTTAAATTCTGTAAACGTAGAAAAGTGGTTTCTTACTTCTTCTATCGCGGTATAACGTAATTGAGCATGCCAATTACAAAACGGCTGTCAAAATTAACCATTACTTGAAATTCGTTTTTTTAAACATCCGAAACAGCAAACTCTTCCAAATTTCTATAAAAATGCAGAAATATAACAGTATATGCCATGCTACCAAAAAAATATAATTATTTTCAAACCTCACGTAATTTAACCCTTGAATTCGACCATTATGTTTAGGTCTTTTTCAATTATTTGTTTGTCCATCCTAAAAGTATGCAATTTTTTTTGTAATATATTGATTTATGAATTAAAGTAATTTAGAAGCAGTATTTTTAGGTTATTAAAGTGAAATGTGCTACTTTACAAGCCATTGGTGTAAATGAACTTCATTTTATTTTAATGATGCGCTATATCTACATACACAATACATATTATATTCAAATCGAATTGATTCCATCGATAATTTTAAAATTTATGAAATTAATTGGTGACATAAGTTATGCAAACGCATTACTTTTCATTTTTTAATTCTTTTATCTTAATATATTCGCATTAAAAATACATTTTGATATTATTTATACTATTAGAGACCCAGGTATCCTCATTCAATTATATTTTTTTACAAAAAAAAAAAAAAAGCCAATACAATTAATATCAGACCTGTTTATTGATAGAGAAGCTTTTAATATAATTTTTTTATACTTAGTTATTAGTTTTAATTGCACTTAAAATCGAGAAAAAAAAATAAAATTTATTAAAAATTATAATGAATTTCCATTTTAAGGGCGATAGCTAGGATTAATGTCTCTATTTTTTTTTTTTATGAATAAAGAAAAATTAATTTTAATTTTTTGACGCCAATTCCATTTATATTCAATTTGTATGCATAAACTGGTTTAGGAATCCAAAATTGCATATATGTAGAGGCGACAGAGGTGAGAATGAAAGCTTAACTAGATTAAAAATGCTATTGTGATTAAATAATTTTCTTTAAAACAATAATTATTAACTTACAAATAATTATTTATGAATAATAATGGAGAGATACTATGCAATTTTAGACTAATTATTATAAAGACTCGATACACTTAAAGTGAGAAATCTAAATGTTAGGTTGAATTAAAATTAATTGAGGTTTGAGGACTTTTCATAATAGCTTAATATAATAGGACTTTTCATAATCGTAATAATTTCATAAGTGTTTGAATATTATTAATCGGCAAGTAATTATTGCTATTTCGATAATCACTGTTATTCATTATTAAGTTTTAATTACGTATTAAGCTTGCACTGCATTAACTGTCAATCATATCAGTAACTAGATTTGTTGACATACCTATAATAAAAATCAAATTAAAGGCAAAACCCCAGTGTTTGAGCCATTTATTTTATAATCTCTCATAACCCGTTCTATAATTTTTTTTTTTAAATCAAGATTTTTATTAGTACAAAATTTTGACTAAATGCTTTACTATAGACCTAGCATAATTATGCAGGTATATTTTTTCGAAATCAATTGAAATATTTAACGTGATATCAGTTACTCTGAAATCAAAGATTAAAATGAAAATTCCGATTACATATTCTAACTTAAAATATAATTACGGTATCGAGAGTTAAGACTGTTACGTTAATCGGAATATCACTGTGATCAGCCGGACCAAATTTTATTTTAGTGTCTTGAAACAGGACCCACATTTTTTGTTTCATTCCCTGCATTTCGTTATATCAAAATAATTTGTAGGTAATAATGGCCATTAAAATAGAAAATCCAAAACTCCATAAATGCAATTTTATATTTTAACCTTATGTTATTAATAATAATAAAATAACTGTTAAAAAAAAAATTAAAAAATTAAAAAATAAAAAAAGAAAAATTCGATTTAATTAATAATTGTGTTACTGTTTTTTTTCTCTCCCTCTCATAATTTCATTTTTGTTTTTTATAATTTAATTTTATTTAAAAAATTAAAAAAAATCTGAATAATTAACACTGTAGGGTGTTTGTTTTTTTTCATGTCTTTTAATATTTCAATACTTCAAAATAAAAGAAGAAAAAAAAATGAGAAAACAAGAGAAAAAAAAACAGACACATGCCATAATTATAATAGAATTGCCATCTATACATAATTTTGCAAAGTAATTAATAATAGTTTGTAAAATAAAAGCGAAAAAAAAAAAACAGAAATGAGATTAAAATTTTTTTAATAATAATTGTTAACATTAATGAATGCAGCTTACCTACATACATATAAACATACATTAATTTATAATATTATTATTGAATAACACGTAAGACAGGGTGGCGCAAAAATAGACGTTTATGGACGGAATCCCGTTTGAAAATATTGTAAAATTTTATATGACTTCTTCATTGATTCCGCAGTGATGCCGTATTTAATAAAATTTGACAAATTTTTATCGGGTCTTTGTAAAACTAATTTTCAAAAAGAAAATCCTAAACAAAACTTGAGGTGTTTGAAAATCTTTTTAATTTTTCTTTTATTCGTTAGATAAGATTTCGTTTCAGAAGTCTGTTAGAACTAGAGTTAGGTACTAGAATTTTCTTATTATTTGGCTTGAAACAAATTTTTGGAATATTTAATAAGCAAAATTTTAATAAATTTTGCAAAATCTTTTTAACAGTACTTACAATACATCTAGTAAATTAATCAATATCATTACCTTAGGTGAACTTTGATTAGAATTACTTGAACTATCGTCATTCATTTCCCATGGAACATTCTTTCATTTAACTCTCTATTGTACCTAAAATTCTCAAATTTATTTACAATTATATATGTACTTTATAATCGGGATAAAAAGAACATATCAGTAGACAATAACCTCATATTCCGCTCTCCAAAAACTTGGCTATAAATAATTTAATCAAAAGTATTGTTAAATTTTTACCACTCTGTAATTATACAATAAATATTATAAAATATTGACATTGGTATATATTTTGTACATAATGTACATATGTCTATATATGTGTATATATGTATTTTAATAGTGATTTAAAATCTGAATAAAAATTATTTTAAAAAATAATTAATACGATTTTTATAAATGAATTTATGAAACGATTCATATTTAAAAATACAAAATAATAATTTTTATTATTTTTGTGCATTCATTCAAATATGCATAAAAAATATATATCTTATACATACATGTACATATATGTATGATTATAATTATTAAATACAAACATATGCACGTGTAATTACGTAGGCATATTAAGAAAAAAAAAATTGATTGATTAATATTATTTTGAGCGCCAGTTTTTCTATACATAAATTAATAATAATTATTATTATTGAGTACAGCTTTAATCTACATATACAGGGTGGCGCAAAAAGAACGATATGATTTGAATTCTTGATAACTTTTTTATTTAAATGAAAATATTAATTTTTTTTTTGGTAAATACAAATATACAAATGGCAAATTTTTTTGGTTTAAATATGAAAAATTTGGTTTAAATATGGTGCTGTTAAATCTGGTGAACCCGGAGGCCAACTAAAAACACTTCTGGGCGAAATAATGCGATCACCAAAAATGTCCCGTAAAATAGCCATTGTCTCCCTTACAGTATGAGCAGTGGCTCCATCTTGCTGAAACCACAACTGTGGATGGTTTTGCACTGCTGGCCTCAAAAAGTTTTCCAGCATAGTTCAGTACAGAGTGCCATTAATGGTAACTGCGTCGCCATGTCCATCTGCAAAGAAATATGGGCCAATTACCCTTTCGGACAATATACCGCACCAAACAGTACATTTAAGTGGGTGTAATTGGCGCTGATGTACTGCTCGTGGGTTCTCCGTCGCCCATATTCTGCAGTTTTGCTTATTAACAAAACCATTTAATTGGAAGTGAGCTTCATCGCTCATTATCAAATTGTGTATGAAATTTGGATTTTCTTCTAGCTTTTTGTTGGAAAGAAATGGCAGAATCAAGCCTTTGTTGATAGTGTATCGGCTTTAACTCTTGCACAAGCTGAATTTTATATGGGAACATGCGTATTGAGGCCAAAATTCTCTGAAAGGATCTTCGTAATAGTCCCAGCTGTGTCAAACGTCTCCTTGTTGATGTTCCTGGATTCTCATCTATACTGTTGACTACACGTTCAACATTTTCCTCCGTTTGGACCGTACGCGGTCTTCCACGAATTTGTACGTTTCTTACTGATCCATTTTCTTCAAAATGTCTTACCAAGCGGTTTATTGTTGCTGCAGAGAGCAGATTCCGCACATTGAAATATCGCCGATATGCTCGCCGAGTTAAAGTAACTGGCCTGTGATTTTGATAGTAAAATTCTATGATTTTTGTTCACTGCTGCGTTGTGTACTGCTCCATTATAAATTTGCCAAGCTTTGTTTACAAGATTCTGAAATAAAAAAAAAAAAGTTAATAAATAAAAAAGTTATCAAGAATTTAAAACATATTGTTCTTTTTGTGCCACCCTGTACATACATACATACATATTATTTTGATTATTGTTATTTTTATTTATGTACATATATATCTTAAAGTAATTTCAACATTATAATTGCATTCTGATTCAAGTAATATCATTATTATTATTGTTAGGTAATCATTGTGTTTTATAATAGTGTTAATACAATTGTAATTATAATAATAGAGTGTTACAAATTAACTGTAGGCTACAGAAAAAAAAAATTTCTGCTAGCTACTATTTTTATTCTACACTACAGCTACACCACTACAATTATAGTATGTATAGCTTAAGTAGTCAGTTTTTACTTAATTTTAATTATTATACGTAAATTTTTCTTTTGTTGTCTTAAATTGGATCTTTCACTTTAATATGGTCACATTATTCTCTACATATGTTATAAATAATTTGAAAATATTATTGAGTTTATGTCTATTATTTTAACAATGATAATTAGTTTAATATTATTTGTTTTTTTGTTTTGTTTCTAGTAAAAAATTTAATTCGCTTTTTTGTTCTTTTTATGACATTGAAATGTCATAATTAGGTATTTTGTAATAATTATTACATTCCTGTCAAAGAAGAAATAAAAAAATTTTAAAATTATATATTATTGATAGTTAAAAATTTATTAAAATAAATTAAAGTAAATATTTTAAATTGGATAATTCCAAAATATTGATAAATTACTTAATTTACAAATACAAATTATAATTATTATGACAGTTAAATTATGTGTTTTGTGTTCAGCTATCAAACATGTTCAATTAACATTATGACACAAAATGAATTTTATGACAGTAGAATAATATGTAATACATAATAATATAGTACACAACCTGGACATATCTGAATGAGAAATACTTAATTTTCATAACAAAAAGTCATAATTATTAAAATATAAACATATTAAATTTATTTTGAAATTGATAATTCTTAAAGGGAAGATTATAATTATTATTTTTTATCTGCCCAAAAATTAGTCCTACTACTTCCTATAAAGTTTCTCATGAGAAAGTAAGAATTTATATGCAATAATATATTTCAGATGACAAGTGATGTTAAGTAATAATTTCTGTGAGTTTGAATATTAAAAACTAACCCTTACTTATAATATTGAGGTTTCAGATTAAGCGATAAACAAAAAAGGTAAATTCTTATCTAGTAATGAATGTGGATTAATAAAGATTTCCTATTAAATTAAAAACATCGAAAACTTTTAATTTTGTGCATAATTGCCCAATGGCGTGCGCACATCAAATACTACCCATAGGTATAGAAGAGTTTTGTATAACGCATATATTTTCGTTCTGGTTAAAATTATTTACATTACATGAATATAAAATGCTAGATTAAATAATAAACGACCATATAATTAACCTTAATATGCCGAAAACGTTTTCCAGGAAAGCAGCTATTGAAAATTTCCCTTAAGTGCGCAATATTTACCATACCTTCTCAATTATTAACGTATACAAATGACACTTATTTGTACAAATAAGTGTCTAGCTCTGTTAGCATTTATATGTAATACCAGCAGCGAGAAAATTATTTTCCATATAAAAGGTATGAAATTCTCATTAGACTACCAACTTACAACTAATGTAAATTCTTAATTGCTGCAAGCTATTAATTTAACGCTCATAATAATAGAGTATAAAATCAGAAACAAAATTAAAATTTATACTAAATGTTACAAAACAAAAAGGTGCTATGTCTTGCCGTCGTATAATATCATACAATATCATACTTATATAAAAACAATTATTAACCGTTTACTATTATTCGCCTAACAGACTCGTCTCTTTCTATATATTGAAAATATTTTTATGATAAGGATTTCTACATTTCTTTTATGAAAAGGATTTTTACATTTTTCTCTACTTAAAGAAAGAGTAAGTAAGTAAGCGAGAGAGCCGCTCCACCCGTACATCCGCGCAAAGCCCATGCACTAGGCCAACAGAAAAAGGCCCATCGGTAACCCTCAAAAACACCCAACACAAAAAAAACCCCCATGCAGTTCGAAACACAAGACCCCCTATCCAAACCAGCCAACCTCCCTGGCAAAACCCAAAAGCCGCGCAAGAGACACCTCGGAAAGGTTCCCCAGGCCATCGTAAAAGTAAGCCCCCAAGACACGCCTTCTCTTCCACATCAAAAACGGACAAGCACAGAGGACATGCTCTACATCCTCCACCTCCACCACATCCCGACACCCACGACATACATCCGTCATAGCAACCCCAAGCCTCCTAGCCATTTTCCCCAAAAAGCAATGCCCCGTCAGGACCCCAACCAGTGTGCTGAGATCAGCCCTACTATATCTCAACAGCAATCAAAGTAAATGCCGTCTCACAGACCTACAACAGTAACAATGAATTTTTCTTTTGCAGCAACAGTAAAGGGTTAATTCGTATAACAATTTCTTTATAAGTATGAAAAGCCGTTCAAGATATTTTTCTTAATTCAATTTTATTATTTTTTCTTTAATCTAGATCTAATAAATAAAATTATAAAAATATTAACTTTATGTTATGTATTTTTAAATTTTAAATTTAAGAGCGCAAAAAAATTATTAAAATAACTTAAGGGTATTAATTACATTTAAAATTCATTTTCCCATTTTTTTTTTTCATAAAATTCAAAACTCATTTTAAATGAAACCTTGAAAAATATTCGTAAAACATATGCTTAACTTGATAATGAGTTAGTGAAAAAAAATTAAGAAAATGTATTTTAACCAGTAGTTACACCTCTGAAAAGCACAAACCAAAAAAAAAAAATTAATAATAATTTACCTGGTCTTTAAGATTTTTATTGATTGATCGGTCAAAATATGACGTACTCGTATAACTAAAACTATGAAATTGTAAAATAGTTTTCATGCATAAATCGTTTCTTTCTCTATACACAAATTAACACAAAAAATAAATTTTTAAAATTTTTTAACATTTTTATGCCTTTGAAAACTATAACCTTCATGTCAACAATAACAAACTGTGATACAATCTATAAAATTATAACAAACAAAAAAAAAATGAGAAATTAAAATATTTTGACTACAAAAAACAAATTACACTCTTGACTCTTGAGTATTACTTATACGAATATTTCTGTTATATTATAATTAATTTGAAATAATAGAATAAAATTCAATGCACATATTTAATATGGTACGAGTATAACTCTTATACATTAACTAAATTTTAATTATAATCTGCTTATCATATTCTGTATTACAGCTATGTACTTGTTACAGTATATTAGTTAAAATAATATATTGATAGATTGAACTTTAATTAATGATAAGTAATAAATAAACTTTAACTGTATATTTGCCAAAAAAATGGAGGAGTTTCCGATTAAGCAGAAATCTTAAAAGAATATTGTCATATTTCATCGTTTCATATTTTTAGGTAACTTCCTGAATGAATTTATATTAATTAAAATATAATTACCTATTTTATTCCTCTAATCAAACAAAAAGATAAATAGTTAATAATTCATATTCTGAATGTGTATAACAAATATTTGTTATACACATAAATATTTAAAAAATTAATACTACAAAAATATACCAGTATAGTATTATATAACTTTTGTGTTAATTTTCTAAAAATTTATAAATTCAAAGTAGTTTTAAGTAGTTCTAATTTTAGTTAGAAATTCAAGGTTTTTGTATGTATACGCGTATATACATATTTTATGAGAATTTTAATTTTATTTACGTATACACATAATTATTAACCTATTTATTTATAAGTACCTTAATTATATAAGATACGGTGATAAAATGACATACTTAACATAATAATATAATAAATATGCCAATATATTATATTTAACAGTATTTCAACCCGTATTATTATGACTTTATACCTAATGAGGAATTATTACATACAGCCAATTATGTATACCAGTATACATATATATCTTAATTTACATTGAATCATACATACATAATATATTTTTTCTTATAACTTCATAGTTGTATAAAAGTGTATCAGGAATAAATAACTTGCCTACGACTTATTGTTATATCATAGTATAACAAAATATTTCTGATAATTCCAATCCAATGGTCACTTTATATTCTTATTATAGGGAACAGCTATTCTATTATTGAAAGTATAACAGTTATTTGATATTTCGGTCATATTCTAAGAGACTAGTTTTTGTTAAACTGTTATTATAACAGTTAATTACTCATATTTAACATCAACTAATTGAGACAGCATGTCAGAAACCGACTGAGAATGCATGCAACTGTATTCAACAATAATGACATTATTTTTGTGTAACACAAATCTACTAGCAGGCTTACTGTTCAGTTGACAACAACAAATTATTTAATGAAGAGAGTAATTCAATTTTAATACAAACTCGAATGAGTATATAGAATTTTCTCTTGATAACATTATTTGATCTACATTAAAACTAAAATTATGTAAGTCATTCTAATTGAACAGAATGAAAATTTTTAAGTGCGATTAGAGCAGAAAATTCAAATTTATCAGTTCTTATAATATTAGAAATTATGTGGCTTTAATATGACTTAGCCTAATGTTATATTGCATTTTAAATTAGTTTCTAGGTAATGAAGATTCTAATTCTAGCTTAGTATTAGTAATTAATATTTTTTATATAAACTTTTGTTGATAAATGACTAGTTATTAATTTCATATTTTTCATCTCTTGTTTTATTTTCAGGTAGGATGCGATTTGGAATTTTTACACTAATTATTATGGAATTGTCATAGTAATTAAAAGTAAGTATGTGCCTACTGAATTTTTAAATTTTAAATTGAAAGTCGCCAATAAATAAAAATTTCTTATAATTAAATTCAAATCCACTTTTAAATTTTCGAAGCTTTCTTATTAAGAAAACCTTCAGATTCTTTTATAGATTCTAGTTCTTGATAAATTCTTCAAACACATTACAAAATTTTTTTTTGTTCTTAATTTTTATTTTTCACATTCCAAACGAATCCTACACGCATTCTTAAAAGTAATTATTTTTTTTTTTATAAGTGTGTATAAAAAATGTAGAAAAAGTTCTACTAAATCAAAACTACTTGTCATTTTTCTACTTATTTTCATTTAAATTATTAAAAAAGAAACTTTGAAAAGTTATAAAATAACGTTAGAGAAAAAAAAACAGCAAAAATAGAAAAACAGTTAAAAAAAACCAAGTATAACCTTCTTTGATACTTTGAGTGTGAATAAGTGCATAAGTCATTTTTTCTAAATTATTATTGCATTTTCATTAAAATTATGCTTGGTATTAAACTGCCAACCGCTAGTATTCGAATATTAAATTTTTATGAGCAAACAACTTCGTCACTTTGGTTTTTTTTTTTGCTTTTTTATTATCCTCACTTTATTGGCTTTTTTTGGTTTTTATTCAACACTGTTTGTTTTTGTTTTGGTTGTTCAAAAAATTTACAAAAATTTGATCAAAAAGAAAGAATGAAGCGGTAAGTGGACAAAGGGGTTAACGTACATTTGCATTCTGACACTTTTTTCATTAACATATTGTAAAAATATAAATTTTTTTGTTACTTTCGGCACGTAGGAGCACTGTCAATCTCGTCTTCTATTAAATTTCTAGCTATAAGAGTAATCACAATTGAAAATATATCAAATTTAATGATATTCTATCCGAGCAACTCGATTTTCGTCAAAATGTAATTAGCCCCTTTGTCTACTTACCTTCTCAATTGGGAAAATAAGAGCATTGTTCGCTTGATTTTGAATATTGACACTCATTGAGTTTGTCTCGATTTCAATATTATTCAAGAACAAACACATGAAATCTTTGGTTATGGTAGATAATAAATTGAAGACGCCGAATTTGGCGGGATAAATAGAATAACCTTTTGTTTTTCAAATTCATTTTAAAAATTTGACAGACAACAAACTATACAATATAAATTAAACAAGTGAAGAATTTGAATCAGAAATAGCATTAAGAAGTAGTATCAAACTTCAGTTAAAAATTTTACTAGTAGCCCACATACATATTTTATGAAATTTGAACGACTTAGTATTTTTAAATATTATTAATGCTTCAACTTGATTCTATAAGATTTTTGGTGACACTGTAAAATTAATACAAAGGAAATTTTATGACAATTCTATGCGCATTTCTTTATTTCTGGAATATTCTTTCATAAAACATACACAATTACATTTATTTATATGGATAATTATAATAAAAACATATACGAACATACACACTCATCACACTCATGAAAGAATATAATCAAAATAAGCCGAATCCATAAAAGTGTTGAGGCTTTTCAGTTATACACTATTCTTTCATTTATACGTTAAAGAGTTGATTTTATCGATTTTTTTATGTTCAATAATTATATTCTTTAGAATAATTGCACGAATTAAAAATATTTGGGCACGTAAATAGTACTTTGAAAAACTTTAGGCTAAAGCTATACTAAAGGCTTAAGCTATACGTTTGTTATCTGTACTATATCTTTGATGACTTTTTATAGTAATGGACAAAGTACCCGAATGCATAATGCACAGCTGCAAATTGAGCTATCAATTGAAAATATTTTCATATACACCAATAAATAAATAAGCTTTTCCAAAAATTAAAATGTTACTACTAAGCCTGTGGAAATTTTCCAAAATCCGATAAGCCATTTTTTGGCCAACTTGAGTTAATGATAAAAAAAAATGAAATGCTAAAGAGTCAATCTTTGCTTTACCAGCTCTCCATGAGCAAATTAAGAAATAAAAATATTAAAAGTTGTTGAAGCCACAACTAAACAATCCAAACTAATCAATTTTACGAGGTTGCAGAGCCCGATGTTTACCTTATCGGGATTTGTAAATTTCCTGACATCGGATTTTGGCTAATTTCCACAGAATCCAAATTTAACAATCGAAACTTCCCTCAGATTTTGAACTGAAAATCTGCTTGAATTATAAAAATACAGCTTTCACATGAGCTTAGGTATAGTCTTAGCTTAATTCACCATTACTTTTTCTCAAGATATTTTCAATTCATCTCATCTCAAACATTTCACATTTTCAAACGTTTATATAATTGAACTAACTATAAACGAAAATAAAATTTATAACACTCTTCCAAAGAAACTGTTCGTGTTATGTATACGTAACTTGTAACACATAAAATCTACCCATTATCGCAAAACTGTACGTAAAGAACTTCAAAATACTTCGACCTTTTCGATGACTTGTTATATGAAAAAACAAATTAGATAAATAACCGTCATACAGTAATAAGAAGTAAAATAAGTTTTCTGTTATATAAAAATAAAGGAAGTAAAACAAAAAATGTCAACCTTAATAGTATAAGTTCTTAGAACTCTATAGATTGCTCTTTTACAATATGGCATGAACAGTAAATAAATCAAAATTAAAGCAAGAAGAGAAAAAGTAATAAATTTTAATAAACGTTTATGATATAGAGAACTAAAAATATTATTAAATACTAGTAGAATAGAGTTTGGGTTTGTTTGCTAATGTTACTGCTGAAATTTTTGATTGTTTTATTGATAATTGTTTTGGAAATGGTGCGAATTCTTCATTGGAATACTTACGTACATATCAAAACTGATTAGTGGATTCGAAAGTGAAAGAGTCAAGTAGCTTTTATGTTATTGAGTGCAATATTGCAATGATTAATATTCCCATTGCTTTTATTTTTAGAATTACATATTTTGTGATATTTAGTTTAGATATATAGAACTTCAGACCCTCTAATTTGGTGAGGAAGGAAAATGATAAAAATCTTTTAAGGCAGTAACTGCTTTTTCATAGCTCTTTCAAGATGTTCTGTCTGCAATTTCAATAAAAAAATTAGGAGTAAAATTCTACAGTTACTCAGTCGTTGTCTCACAACGTTTCGGTTTTCGAATTATTTTTCAGAAATTCTGTCCAGAATTTTATGGTTTATAAAATTATGTAAAAAGTTACGCGTCTGTTTCACGTTTAATTCTCATTTTTAAATATTACTCAAGAGATTTTCCTTCTCTCGCTCACAATTATTGCTTTCAATCGTTATACAAGTAAATTGCTATTATTATAAATTTTGTTATACTAAATTCAATTATGATATTAAATATTTTGTAAACTTGAACTCAAATTTTTATTTTTTTTCTTTAAAAAAAAATTATTATTGAATTTACAGTTTTAATTTTCCACAAATAAAAAAAAATCTATATATAAATTGTTTGACATTCTTTCAATATACTTGGTCAATTATTTCTCTATACATTCTCATAAGCCGAAAGAGTAACAAAAATAAAAATAACTATAAAAAAACAAACCTCAAACCAATGTAGAAACATAAAACTTTTTTCTCTTTACATAATATTATTATGGTAAGACAAAAATCAATGTTATGTATTGTGTGTGTATGTACGTGAATTCCTGAGCATGAAAGTCAATATTATTATTTAATAATATAAAAATAAATAAGAAAGTAATAACCGATAACAAGTAACAGTAAGATTTACAGACTTCTGACTCTCCACAAAATTAATAATAAAAAAGTATTTGCTGCAACAACAGCAAGAAAAAACGAAACAAAAGAAGCTCTCTGTCTGAGGAGCTTGATAACATTAGACTCGGTTTACTTTCAACAAAGCAACAACAACTTTTGTTCGTTTTGCTGTTGTCAGCTTTAAAATCCTTTACCCATTACAAACCATAAAGAAAATCCTCAAAAATAACAAATAATATTAAGAAGTAAAAAACTAAACCACAAAACATTATATGACAGTAAAAGTATTGTGTAACATACACCAATATACCAAGTTGAACTGCGATAATACTGCCTTGACATTTTTTTTGTTTTTGTTTCATTTGTACATTCTTACATATTACTGTTTACCACAAAATTTCCCGCCAGAGAATATTATAAACTTAAAAAAAATTTTTTTAATGATAAAAAAAAAAAATTTTAGTTTCATATTTCTACAATACACTAACTATGTATGGTGTGTGTGCACATGGTTTCTAACACTGAAAATTCTTACATAATAATACTTTCATGCAAGTACTCGTACATTACATAGCAATGTAATAATAACCTTATGGTTAAGTTCAAACCATTAATGTTTAATATTATAAAACTGTCATAACTTAAGGAGATTTTTTCTATGGAATTTCTCTCAATATATACACAATATTAATGTGTATGTATATAATACACATAATGTAACTTAGAAGATGAAATTAAGAGAATTTATTCCAAACTTTTAGAAAAGGAATAAAAAAAAAATATTTTTAAAGAGAAGTTTTTAATTACTGAAAAATTCCACAATAATTTTTTTCTTTAATTTCTTTTTAATTTATCAGGTTTAATAAAATAACCTCAATTAAATATCTTTAACATTTTAACAATTTAGTATTCTTACATAATTCTTGTATACTTAGTATAATTTTGAAACCGTTGGATTGTGGATTTAAAATTAAAAAGAAAAAATATATTTGGAAAATTTTACGGTTTTATTTTAATAATTTGTAAGTTGCAATTTTACAAACAATGTAGTGGAGAGAGGAGGAACTAATTTTGTTGAATCCCAGCTGCTAGTAGTGTCTGGTTATGAAAACGAGCTATTGAGATTTTATTAGTAATAATAATTGGATTAGTAATATTAATTGAATGGGTTCCATAATAATAATAATTATGATTATATGAACTACATATAAATATTGCATATACTGAGGCGTGAATTAAATGGCAATAAGAATTAAAGTTAAATATTGTATAGATATTAAGGAAAATGCCATTATTAAAGATTCTTTGAAAAATAAATAATGAAAATAATGGGAAATTTTTCAAATATTTGGCCTTTAAATTCAAAAAAATTGAACAGAAAAATTTTAAATTACAGAGGCACCTACTGGCATAATACTTGAGATTAATTGACACATTTCAAAAGTGAAATTGATTGCTGACCAAAAATATTCTTAACTAATTTTTGTAAAATATGAATAATTTAGAGAGGTTGTTCGGGCGTCAGTAACCTAGCAAATCATGTTTAATGTATCAAATATAAAAACACTGCCATCAAACGGCAAAAAAAAAATTTATTACAATAATTATTAAATCCAATCTCATACATAATATTTTTTAATGCGTAAGACGTTTGATTAAAATTTTCACTTTACATCCTTAATTTTCTCATATACACACAATGTCCTCTTATACAGGACATGTCAAAAATTTAAAATTTATTTAAAAATGTACAATTAAGTACCACAATATTTCTCTGAAGAAATTTATCATACTTCACTTTAATGAACGCTGAATAGCCCTTATATGTTATTATGTGGCTTGTGCCTTGCCTACCTATAGAAATTTAAATTCATAATCTTATTTTCATTTGCAATTATTGGTAATTTATAAATGTTTTGTATTGGTTCCCCTGTGTACCTGAACTCCTTTCAAGTCACAAAATTATTTATCGTGTGTAAAATAATTCAGAGTAACACGCAACAGTAAAAAAAAAACTTTGTCATGCAACAATTATTTTTGGTTTTTTTTTTAATACTTTTATATAAAAAATATTTTTTAGTTGTTTTTTAATATTGTAATGTCAATAATTTCATATGCATGTTTTGAATACACATATAGTTACATACATGTATACAGGTGTCAAGTAAAGTTTACAGATTTTATGTACGAATTTTTGTGGTTTAAAATTATGTTTGTGTATCATTTTTAGTGACAGTGATTTAATGAGATGACATTTGTAAAGAGAGAAGATTTAAAATGTCATTTTTATTTTAAAAATAATTATAATTAAATTACTTTTTTTGTATTCTGTATATGTGACATTTAATTATGGGTTTTTAGTGCTACTCATAACTGAACTTCTCCATTTTAAAATGCTTGCACCACACAAAAAAAATACATTTTTTAAGAAATATATTTTTGCATACTAAATTAATAATTAACTCAATTATGCATAAATATTAATGTTAGAGCCATAGAGAAAGCGTACTGTTGTATTGCAAGTCTATAGTTGTTAATTTACACAATTTAATGTCTTGTACTTATCTCTAGGTGTACATATCTATTGCAACTAGATATCTGAATAACGAAGCCGTTTAACAAATCATATTTTCATGAGAACTTTTAAGAGACCTAGAATTTTTGAATGCAGCCAGTATTTTTCGACTGAATTTGAAGTGAATCTTTTAGAGCTTGTTAGAGTATACTAGCTTGGGTACCTCTTTCACTCAATTATCCAGTCCTTCTTTTCGTTTAAGGTACACATGACCTTCTTTCTCGATATTCCAATACATCTTCATGTTGTTTATATTACGCTACTGTGACTTGTAAGTGCTCCGTCAAATGTACAAAATGTACCTTTATATAAATTTATCAAACATTTTAATGCATTTCATTCTTTTTAAATTGCTTATTTCCCTTATTATTTTAAAAATTTTAAATTATTTCATTTAACAATATTATTACCGTCAAAATTAGCATGTCGAAGTTAAGGCTTCAGAGTTTGCACTACATTTTTTCACTATCTCAAATTATTATTAATAATAATTATTTCTGCTGGTACTGTGGGTGTATATTTGAGGGAATCGAAATTTAAAACGTTATTGCACTGTACCATTCACCGAACAATTTTTTAATGAAAATTGCCGTCGTGATCGTATCGGATATGTCGGTATAGTGTGTATCGTAATATACATATTATGTATATAATATACAACCAGTTGTATGTAGATCTACATACAGCAGTTAAAATTATAATTCTTATTAATCTCTATAGAGTTAATCTGTTTTTTTTTTGAAATATTTCACGTAATTGAATAGACAATACATTTTTACATACATGTCACTAAAACATCATCACTGTTTGACAAGCAATAATAATTTTTCTCTCTCTCCCTCTCTCTCTCTCTCCCTCTCTCTCTTATATGTACATATATATTAAACATATTTTATTTTGCCCCCGAGTATTTTACTCAGATCTGAGAATTCTTTAACAATTTTTCGAATTAATTTTGTTTTTTATTTTTATTTTCAATGTCCTTTCAACAAAAACAACAACAATAAAATAATTTTCGATAATAATTACTTTACTTTTTTCTTAAATCCTGTTCTACTTTTTATTCATTACTATTTTAAATATTCAACAAAATTATATTGTCTGAAATTATTTTTTGGTAACCTAGATTAGATTCAGATAATTAGCATGTTAAAAATAAATAATTTTTAATAAAGTTTTATTGCGTTTTTTTTTCTGATTTTTATATTTAAATCAATTAGCAAAAATAGATTGAATAACAATGAAATCAAAATAAAAAAATTATAAAATCAAGTTTTATTTCTTTTCCAATTATGAATTTTTGTTTAGAAGAAAATCAGGTCGTCGTAAATGAAAAAGTAAGAAAAAAATTTAACAAAAATTGAAAAACGCAAAATTTTTTTCTTAAAATTCTTAATACTCAGAATTTAAGCTGATTTTTTTTAGGTTGCTTTTCTTGTTCTTTCAACAATATTTTTATGATATTGAAATAAATTTCAAAGTTGATTCACTTAAAAACCGGCTGAATCTTAATTTATCGTTTATTTATTTTAGTGAGTCATAGTGGAAAGAAGATAAGGAAGGTATTTCTTAAATGAATTTTGAAATTTTATCAAAGGAACTAAATGTTAGGAGGTTCACAGTGTTCCGATTATTTTTGTAAATAATTTATTTATTTTTGAAATTGAAATTTTCGATTGATTTTCTAATTCAATTTCTGACTAAATTGCCGAAAAACAGCTGGATATGTAAGATAGGGGAACAAGAGTCAAAAAAAATTGTAAATTTGTTTTCCAATTCGATTATCATTTGAATAAGTTTGAGTAATTTTTTTTCCTTTTACACAGACGTACTAAAAACCGAACCACGAAGATATCAAGAAATTTTTATGAACCAGCTACAATCCACACATGCTAACATTTATATTAATAAATTTGTTATCTCACTTACAAGTTGCACGTTTCTCGTAAAAACTATGAAGAAGATTTTATGTTATAACACTGCAGAGAATCCGAACAATGTTGGGAACTACTGGAAAATGGTATACATATATTATTTTGTATGGAATATGAGTTTTAAACAAGCCTATAAATTTAAATATTAAGAATTCGGCGTATATTTTTCGTACAAACAGTTAAAATAATCTCCGACACTGTTCTTTTCAACTAATCTTCTGTATAGGTTAGTACAGGTTGGAGCTTTGTTATGTTCTAGAGTCTTGTACATTCAAAATGTTAGACACACTTAAATGGAATACAGAAATGGTTTCCATCTACAAAATTGTTATGAAGGAAACGACATATTCTTGTCAATATTCTTAAATATTTAGACCTACAAAATGAAATTAACAAATTGAATAAAATCTATTATCAATGGCTATATAATATACATAAAATTATTATAAAATGAAAAAACATGTTTCAATTTAGATTAACATCAATAAAATAAAAAAAGAAAAGATAAAATTAACATAAACATAAAATAAATTTTAGCATGAAAAATTTTGAAAAAAGAAAAAATCTTTGTGCCAACTTATAAAAATTATTATAGAACATAAATAAAATATATAAAATAAATAAAGGAGAGAAGAATTTATTAACAAATCACAAAATTTATTATAAATTTTGTTCAAGATTGGATTATACAAAAGATTACGATAGTATTAAAGCCTAGGAATAGAAAAGTTTTGCTCAAAAGATGGCACCAAATCAAATCAAGATAACCACATTATTTGCATTTTGTAAATATTTGTATATCATACATAGTATTCATCTTTCAATACCACAATATGTGTATGTCAATATGTATATTATGTGTATGATATAAATCTTAAGATCAAATCAAAAGTCAATTTTATTCTTAACAAAAATAATAAAATAAAATCGAAATACATGAGTAAATAAAATACAAAGTAAATAAAATTAATAGCAATAATGATTAATGATAGAAATTTTTATTGAAAAAGAAAAGAGACAAAATATCATCACATTAAAAGATTATAATATAGTAATCTTCCAGATCAAAATATATTTTAGATAATAAAAAAATACATCGAATACAGAGAAAATATTTTAAAGAATTAAAAATTTAAAAAATCAATAAAAATGTGACATTTTTTAATAAAATTGCCACATACTCGAATATTAATAGTGCTATCAAAAGAATTATAACACTATTATATTACTAGCAGGTCAAAAAATATTATAATACTTAGGTCAATACTGTTATAACAGTTGAATATTTGATATCGAATAAATAACGACAATGATTAATACATTAAAATATTTTAAGAAAAAAAAAAAAACAGGATGTTAAACGGATTAAACTCAATAATAATTATAGTGAATTTTCAATTACTGTCCCGGAAACATTTGTATAATGAGTAAGAATCGAATTCAAATACTAGCTATGATTGATAACTTTAAAGAATTGTAAATAGTTCAAATACATTCGATTAATATCTTTGAATTAAGAAAGTTGAACTGTAATTATTACTGCTAAAATTTCAGTAATGAGCGTAATCAGTGCATTGAGTGGACAATTCAGCTCATATTCAGCTTGTAATTCTTTCATTATAATATTTTGTACCAGTAATATCGATATTTTGTTTACACTGATAAAAAATAATATGGTGACCTGCTGCTATTACTGAAAATATCAACTTTAACATATCATTTAGTTGTGACAATATTAAACTAATAATCTAGCCGTGAATAACGTTATGTGAGTATACAAATTATGTTTACGGTACATATTAATAAATTTTATAGGTTAAAGTCTAATAGAAAAAAATAATAATATAATTTAATTATTATTCAATAAAATAATTAAGAAATTAATAATTATAACTATGCCACCTACATTTTCACATCATATGTATACCTACTTACCGTCATATAGGCGCTTAAAACTTATAAGGTTATGTTTGATTATGTTAACTATCACCACCGCATAGTGAAATACAATATTTAAAGTAACACAAAAAAAAAAAACCGAAAATTTTGAATTTTTATAGCGTCATTTATTATGGTTATTACAAATCAGTTATTTTAATTAAACTTTTCGGCTTATTTCTTATTATGTTTCTAATTTTAATAATGACGGTGATCTTCATCCAATCAAATTAAAAATTAAATTCAAATTAGATTTTATTAAAATAATAATTTTACCTAATAACAATCACCTTAAAATTAAAATTTTTAATTAATATTTTTTTATATTTTAATTTTTTATAAAAATTCACAATATGTGCACGTATTTTATTATAGTTGCAAACATTTTATTTACATAAAACATAAATTTTGAATTTACAATAAAAAAAAATAATAATTTTTCTTTTAATATTTAATTTTGTCTTTGAATAATTATCGTGTGTATAACTTGTCAAAAATGTCAACCCAAAACTTCAAGGGATTAAAAGCGTAGCTAATTGTCATAATGAATTTTGCAAAAACAAAAAAGAGAGAAAAAAAACAATAAGAATAAAAATAAAGAGAAAATTAATTCACCTCTTTTCTCAATTTCTGTCAATTTGTCATTTGATAGAATTGTGGTTGTGTTTAATTTTGGTATAAGCACTTTTTCAAAGAAATTTTAAGAATTGTTTATTGCCTTTCACCTTGTCTGTCCTTTCATGCGCCTCTTTACAAATTTTCTTTCAAGGTAGAAAGTTGAAATGTCATTTATAAATTGATCTTTAATAGAAACTTTGTCAGTGGAAGGAAATATTTCCCCCCCATTTAAAAGTTATAACCGAGTTTTTAAATATCAGTATGAATTTTTAAATATTTATTTGTGACGAAACCGCAAACATTTTTTTAAACTTTGTAAAATGCAAAAAGATAGTGACTGGTTTCTTCTACCGCGGTATATTCTAGTTCATTATCGAAATGATAAAATGGCCGCTAAAAAAACATTTCTTTAAAATCAGTTTTTTTTTCAATTTCTGATATCATTTCTTTTCTAAGCCATAAGTCGTGGTTGTCTGTAATTTTAGCTGCTTTTAAAATCTCTTATCATCTCTCGAAATTTGTAAAATTTAAATTTTCACCTCTTTATATTTCCAAAACAGCAAGCTTTTCCAAATATCTATAAATACTCAAAATTATCAGTTCTAATTTTTACAAATGCAAAAATCTGATGGAAAAAAGTGCCACTCTATCCAAAAATATAACTATTTATTTTACCTCACGCAATTCATCACTTAAATTTGACTATTATATTCGACCATTTTTCTTTTTATCTCGCTAAAAGTATGCAATCATATGAATAAAAATAATTTATAAAATGTAAAGGATTATTTTTAGCAGCATTATTTTCACTAGTTAAAGGGAAAAGTGCTACTTTACGAATCATTGGTTTGATTCAACTTTATTTCTTCTTCTTGTGGTAAATAATTAAGTTGTGTACAATATTATTTTCTTGATTAAAGGGGGACAAATAGAATAATTAATACATTAATATTATAATTATGAATAATTTTACTTGGTGTATAACTAAAATATAACTAATTTAATATACATATATATATATATATATATATATATATATTTTTATAAAATATTAATTAATTTTTTAAATATTTAATTAGAAATTTACAAAAAAAAATAAAATAAAATAATAAGTGATTTTTTAATCAATAATTAAATAAGAAACACAAAAAATAAACAACAGACTTATCTTGTCACTTTAAAAATATTGATGGAAGCATTATAAAGATGCCTAATATCATTAAATATTCCGAGTTTTTGAAATTTTAAAGCACACAACAAAATTATTATCATATAGATTTGTTATTTATGTAGAATTATACAAATATATTTGCACGTACAGTGATGGAATTTAAATAATGACCCAATTATGATAATTTAAAAGAAAGATTTTTTTTTTATTTTAAAAATTTTTATTAAATATTAAACATATTATAATATGTATATTAAGGGTACACCTCATATTTCTATTTCATATTATTATGAATATTCATAGTTTACGAAAAAAAAAGCATTAATTTATTTTTACCGTCTAAGAACAAGAACCACACATTTATTCTTAATAAAGAAATTTTGAAAATGTGATTCAAAAATCGAACTAAAATTTGTTGTTTCTTATTGTGAATTACTCAAACTCTTAATATTAAAAATTTACTTCCATAGTGTGGTAAAATGGTTCTTAAATTCGATTTAAGATTTTATGCTCAAAAATTAAATGACCGAATCCGCAATACAGGCACCATTTTCTGACGTGCATTTCCGCGTGCCTAATAGCAGATTAAAATTTTATGTGACAACTAAATAAATAACTGTTTTTACTTATTGCAATTGCATATTAATAACAAAATTCACAAAATCAATGTGATTTCATTCAGTGTCCAACATAAAACTAACTGAAATTTCAATTCCATTATTTGTGAATTTTTTTCCATACCAAGTCACACCTAAGTACCACTGCAATATAAACTATTAAATTTCTCTTTATGCCATTCACAATAATTTTTTTTTAGAAAAAAATACTTCAATTTAATCTGATTACAATTTTAGTTTCAATTGCCACCACTGTATGCGTACGCATATTGAAGAAGATTATCACTAATGATATAAAAATGCAAAATATTTTTTATCTTTTTGCGGCATCTTCTTTAGGCAACAAAAAATATAATTATGTATGTATGTGTGTGTATAATGTATAATTTAAAATTCAATGGTCTTTAAAGGTTTTCTAAGGTTTAAAAACGCAAATCAACAAATTACTTTTATTTTTTCTCTCTTTCTATCGTATATCAAAAGTAGAAAATTTTGGAAAAAAAAAATTTAGTGAAAATAATTTTTTTTTTTTGTTTTTTGTCAAAATGTTTTGTCAACACTTAAAATTACAATTTTTAAAATAAAATTTTTTTCGACTGCTTCTTTAATTTTTTTTTGCCCTTATGCTTGTGCCCTCTTGACGTTCGATAATGAATTATTATTTTAAAAAGTGTTTAGTGATTGTCACAAAAAAAAAAAACAAGAGAAATAAAAAACAAAATGTCAAAAATGTTTATTTGACGCGTTCCATTTCTTGTGATTTTAACAAACTAGTTTTAATCAATTTTCAAGGTGTATGTTTAGTATAAGTGTACAAAATCATATGAAGAGTAGCAAAACAAAAAAGAAAACAAAAAAAATATTTTATTTGATCAAGAGGCTCACCTTAATTTTTCAGGCATTGAACTTTACTTAAAAAATATTATTAAGGTATTAAAAAATTACATTTTTTTTTATAAAAAATTATTTTTGTATTTAATAATGAATATTATGAATATTTATGCAAATTTCTTTGAACATTTTAGGGTATTGCAATGAACATTATTGAAATAGATTAAGGAATCACAATTATTGCTTTTTCAATTTTTATGAAAAGTGTGTTTAGATGGTGATACTTTCCGGAGAGTTTTAAATATTTCAATGATGAAAAGGAGACGAAAGCGTTATTGGGATATAGTAGAGCTAGTTTCAGAATAGTGGTGAGGGTTCTGACAAGGTATTGAATCTTAGGGAAAATGCCATGAGGAATGGAGCCGCCACGACAAATGTCTGTCGGAAATGTTTGGATATTGCGAAGGCAGAGGATGTTAAACATGTACATTATGTACGTCCGTCTCTGATGTTTTATTTTATGATGGCCTATCGGGGAAGTCTTTGGCGCGGCTTTTGAGACTCGTCAAGGAAATTTATTTGTTATGGTAGATGTTTTTGACCTTCTTTTACATGGATGGATTGTGACGTGTTAATCTAAGGATTGTTGATGGGTCTTCCTGTTGGCCTGATACATGAGCTTCGCGTAAGTGGCAAGGGGAGTTCTACTACTACTACTACTGTTACTACTACTGCTACTACTACTACTATTACTATTCCTACTATTTGTTTATTAAAGGATGTACAAATATTTCTAAAAATAATTTTAGTAGAAATATTTTGAAACATTTTTCAAACAATTTTCCTCAATAAAAGACTAAAGTAGAATGTGGTGTAGAAAAACAGGCGAATTAAAGTCTAATATCGTCGTATTACTATACTCTACTACTAACATGTAGGCTTTTTCTAAATATTCTGTGGTACTTTCTGCACTATTTGTAGCAGTTATGTTTTCCTGCATGAAACTTGAGCGTCAAAATCTGTTTGGCATAGAAGATTTAAGTATTACAATTTTCTGCA
Source organism: Condylostylus longicornis (assembly GCF_029603195.1). NCBI lineage: Eukaryota > Metazoa > Arthropoda > Insecta > Diptera > Dolichopodidae > Condylostylus > Condylostylus longicornis. Next base: position 9,731,106 of record NW_026577982.1, read on the forward strand.
CTTCTTTTTCCAGCTATTTCTAAGGTTAGGGTCTCTTTTATAATTAAATTTCAATTTTACTTCCTTCGGCACTTCTGCCACAAAATGGATCCTCTTTACCATTTCAAATACATTATAATCCACTAAAATAATTTATGTACGCACTTTAATTTTACTCATATATCATATACGTAATATTATAATAAAGAGATGCTTGAATTGAATTTAATTTAACAAAACTCTATAAATGAAAAAGAAAATAAATTATATAAGTACATAAATCTTAAGAAAATCAAAATAAAAAAAAATTTTATTTAATAAAACAGAGAAAAAGAAAGAAAACTTCAAAAAACAAGCCTGTTAAGTTGTTTACAATAAAAAGACTAAGTTTATCTTCAGAGATAATCTATAGCCGTATACAGAATGGCCATTCACTATTTTATAGAGTAAGAGAAACGAGAAGAAGAAAAGCATTATAAAATAGATAAAAGTAATATTGAAATGATAAATTCCTATATAAAATTAAAATTCAAGCCATTAGCGTATTATTATCATCAATGTTATTATTGTGATGATCATCTGCACGATCATTCATAATTTTCTCTTGTGTACAAGTGCGCGCGATCATTAAAAAAGCATTCCTCTTTTTATTTTTATATACTCAAGAACACTTAAAAAATGAAAATAACATTTTGGTGACAAAAATTATGATTTCTTAGGCTCTGGTGCTCCAATACAGCAATGGAAAAAAGGGGAACTATTTCACATTATTTTTCTTTTATAGTTTTTCATGAAATTTTTTTTAATAGCATTCCATTTTGAAAGAGATTTTTTTTATTATATAAAATGTGAGTGTATTTTGTTTTTTTATTATTTTTTTTTTCATTTATGCTCATTTTTCATTTATAGTTTTCTTTTTAAAGAGATATGCCTATATAAATTTTATCTGATCTTGTAATATTCATCTTATCATTTTATAATTATGATGATCATCATCATTAATGTTATGATAAGCGACATTATCATTGTCATCATTATCATGTAATTTAAATATTTTGTTAACAGTTTAATAATTTCTTAAATTCTTTTCATTTTCTATTATTTTTATTTTTCCAAGTTCTTGTGGCTGGCATTATTGTCTTACTGTAAACAACTTAATAGATTTTGATTTGTTATGATTGTTAAGCGTTGTCAAGTTGTCAAGAGTTCTACCTCTAAATATTGTGCTCTAAACGTGAAATTTATGAGTGCTGAATATGACCTTTGAACGAACTCACAGTTGTGAAGCACTACTAAATTTTCCGAATCTGCATTGAAATGACTTCGCGTCTCAAGCGGAGCAACTAAATGTTTTACCTTAATAGGTTTGTCAATATAAAATATTACCGGATAGGGTCATTAAATTTAAATAACGCATTTAGATAATGCATTGTTTGGTGGGACTTACGTACTGAAGGCATCATTGGCTAATTGGGATTCTTATCACGCAATTATGAATCACTTCTTATTTGAAAATATTATAGACGACATTCACTTAAATGAGATAGGGTTTTGACAAGGTGACACTGCGTGTCAATTATCGCGTTCTTGAAATACAAATTTGGTTGTAAGATTTCCAAGTTTTTTTCTATTTGTGTACAAGAACTTACTCACTTGTTGTAACAAACCAATAGTATTTGGCGCAACATTCTGATATATGGCCAGGATTTGCTTGTAAGAATTGTAATAAGGTTCGAAAAAGTGGTCGAAAATTAGGTGTCAGGAGTTCGGACAGTCGCATCAGTCATATCCCATTTGTAATATTAATTTCTAATCTATATTGTTCTAGTAAGCCTAGTAAGCCTATTTGTACGAATTTTTATGATAGTTTTCTTTCCTATACGTTAAATTTCTAAATTGTATGAATTTTTCCATTTCAATTCAGTCATTTAATGCCTGAGAAAAACTCGTAATTAGTTTAAAAATTTCATAATTTTTAATTAGAAGTGTATTAAACATTTCACTATCAAGAACACAAACATGATAACCTTTAAAAAAATTCTTTCAAGCTAGTGTATAATTTCATTAAAGGTTGTAATAACGACTACCATAATACAAATTGCATGTTCTTTTCTATCTCTCATTTGAGAGAGAAAGAAGAACATGCAATTCGCTGTATTACTCTATGTGAATGAATTTATGCATTCACTTTACCTCTATTTTTTTGACCTAGACCTAAAATAGTTTGAATAATTTAAAATAATTTTATTAATTTCTTTACTCCTTTTCTTTCTGATGTATTTTTTGCCATATTACATTTTATGAGTTGTGAGAGTTTTTGAAATAATTATTAAACAACATTAATGTTATAGGATGCCTTAAAACAGTTTTCATAAATTTATAATTTTTCTTTACTCTTATTCTTTGGAGAATTAAAAAAATTTTTGCTAGACAGAATAAAGATACATATTTCAAGGGACTAATCCCATTAGTCGTATTCAATATTTAAAGGATTAATTTTGGGGGTTATAACATAGGAACAAAAAGAAAATTTAATAGAAAATTTGCAGAATATTTAAAAATGTGCAAAATTTAAAAAAAATTTAAACAAATTTACACCGTTATTGTACTGACATTATTAACCCACGTTGTATGGCCTCTATTAAAATTTGTATTGCATCATACATCAAATTGACATTAGATGACTGAATTTGAATGTTTTTCTGTAATTTCAAAACGATAAAGAAAAAGTCACCTTTCCTTAAACAAATTTTAAAAAATTTTTTAAATTTTTTTTTCGCAAAATTTATCTGCAGTTTTCTTTTACATAATTTAAACGGAAAGAGAAAATTTTCATTTTCACTAAAATGGAATTTGTTGCAATGCGTACACTTCTTTTATTGTTAAGTGTTAAATATTAACATTATGTAATTGCAAAAAAAAACATAAGAATCTTATTATTTCCACAGTATTGACACCACAACACATATGAGAAATAAATCTTATAGTAATTAAAATCCTTGGTATGTTCACATTTTTATAGATAAGGTGATCCATTTAAGACGGTGTATGTAATAAGATGGTAAAATAATCTAACACAAAATATTTTTGGTTAATAACATATGGATCATGCCGTTTATGCCTGGAGGAGGACGAAACCATGGAGCACTTGCTGTGTGAGTGCGAGGCGGTTGCTCGCCTGCGGCTGAGTTGCTTCGGGGGAGGGCTGTGTGTCCCCGAGGAGGATCTCGCATTTTGATGTGGCTGTCATACTGCGGTTTGTCAGGGGCCTAGGAATAGAGCTAATGTAGTGGGATAGGAATCACAAAAGATCCTATGGGTCGACGTGAGTGGGGCCTAGGGGCCTCGGTGCCCATGGAGAAAAAAAAAAAAAAAAATTACACGTGAAAATTATCGGGACTACGGTGGCTACAAAAAGGCTGATCTAACGTCAACAATTAAATTTTTTATTTTACTTATTAAACAATACTATTTTAATTGGTAGTGAATAAGGGGTGACACATTTGACGGAAGATATTGAAAAAAAAAATATCTTTTTACTTATTCTGAGATCTACTCTGATTTTCAACAAGCAGGATTTCTTTCTATTTTCAGAGACGGGAATAAATGCATCAGAAAGTTTTGATGAAAACTGTTAATGCTATAAACAAATTTTTTCAAAACATGTGAAAATAACTGGTGAAGGACGCAAATCTGATTAGATTTCATAAGAACAAACCGTAGAAAAACAATACGGTCGAGATAATTATGATGTCGGCAAATGGCTCAGGCCAATTATAATTACAATCACAGAATAGGTCAATATATAAATAAATAGCAAACGTTAGACTCACATATTTAGTTGTTTATTTTCGCATTGCTACTTAATACTGAATTATGAAGCTCTCGAATATTTTTGATGAGTCACCATATTTTGCACATTTTGTACATTTCATTACAAACTTCTTCTGTTATTATTGAAAAAGAACGGCTTTGACAAAGATTTTTTCAAATATTTTTTTCTAAAATTTTCACAGAGGAAGTGGAAAAGAAAAACTATAATAAAAGTATTAACATTCATTTTTTATATTTTGAGATCAAAGCAGGATATAAAAAAATATTTTTCTTATTTTATAAAATGATAGTAAAAAAACAACAACAATAAAAAATAAACTGAATACTTAAAAGGAATTTTTTTTACGCAACGTAAAAAAATGTGGAAAAAATAAAATAGAAAATTGATGTCTCTTTTTAACATTATTATTGTCCTTGACGGTGATATTCACACACACATATATTTCTTCAATAGTATGAGTGATATTGTTAAAAAAAAAAAAATATTTCATTTCTTTACCCTGAATCACATGGAATTCATATCGATGGGTATGGGTGTATGTTTATTGACAAAATATTTTTTACAACAAAGCCATCATCCATTTCATATGTTTTTATTATTACTCGCATACTCGTATATGCAATTTAGATTCATTCTACAGGATGGGAAGAATTCTTTTACATGAAAGTTCATACACTTGTATTCAAGAACATGAATATTCTTTTGACAATATTATTTTCTACACAACATATAATTCTATAGAAGAAAGAATGTTATATGATTTTTCACTGGAATTAATATGAAAAGCGTATTTGAAACTAAAAAATGAAAGGAAAATAAAAGAATTTATGTTCAATTTGAAAAATATGAAAAAAAAAAATAAATAAAAAATATTTTTCTTTTAATGATGTGGGAAAAACATAAATTTTTTTCTATTTCTTTTTCTATTTAAAAAAAAAACCGAGAAGTTTATGACATTATTGTATGATTTTTATGGTAAAAGTTTAAATTAATTTTTTTTTTTCAGTGTAAAGAAAAATTTATTCCTTATATTCCAAAAAAATTTGGGTCAATTTCTTGAATTTATTTTCAAAAGCATAGGTTTAATTTTGTTTTAACCTTCATAAAATTGATGGAGGTAATTCCAAATTAAAGAAATCGGAACTGAATTATTGCAGATAAAGAGAATAATTTTTTCGGCATTCTTCGTATTACATGCCATCTATTTAGGGATACGTACATGCACTTTATTTTAAATTGAATAATGAATGGGTGACGTTCAAAAATTTGTTCGAAAATTTCATTCTTCAAGCAATTTAAGAGCTTTAACAGAAACGAAAATAGCCAGTGGAGTTAAAATTTTATATTTCTTCTTCATCTTCAAAATGCTTGTATTTCTTAAATTTATATATTAATTTATTGAAAGCATATCAAGACTAATACAGGTAAATGACTAATTTTATAATGTGGTTAACAAACATTCAATTATTTTCCTCTCATTTTTCTAAAACGATTTTAAGCGAAGCATTACCGAACTGCCAAGAAATTGAAGATTCAGTTGATCGCGAGTCAATCGTTTATGAGTTTTAGACTATTTAATCTATTGACAAAACCTTTGCAGTTTATTTTACGCATCCTGTCCCTTATATATACTCAAAGAAAGACAAAGGCTTGAGAGATAAGAAATGGTGCTGCCTGAATTACGAAAATTTCAAATCGGTAAGAGAATAACCCAATTGCCCTCAAATGACTGAAATATTTATAATTAAAATCTTCATTTATTTCAGTTCTAATTTTCCTTTTCAAATTAAAACGAGATTATACATAAAACGCGTTGTCTATTGCATAGTGTATATACGTATGTATGTATGTAATATACGAGTAAAATATACCAAACTTACTATTGTATAAATCTAAAATCTTTCAAAAACATTATGAATGTAATTAAACCATTTTGAAAAGAATTCAGAATTCTTTCAGATGATAAAAAATTTAAGATTTTTTATACAATTGCCACTTAATGATGAGGCTCCTAATATCTTCTAATTTCAATGACCAAATTTGTTTAAATTTGCTAAGATGTTTTCAAGATCAAAATACAAAAACAAGAACAAAAACACATTAAAAACCTATAAAATGAAAACATCAATTTGAAAATGACAAAATTGAAAAATTAAAAACCAAGCATTTTTGCGGCTCCGAAAGTCTGCCTTAAATTAGTTTAAGTTATAAAAATGTTATAATTAGCATAAAATATAATTTTTGTTTTTTTTTTTTTTTATATTTTAGTATTGATTTGTTAAGAAACTCAAGGGTATACAATAAAAATAATAAAAAGAACAAATTTTTGTTAAAATTTTCAATATCACATCGCGTTGCTTTGCTAAATTTTGTAATCGAATTTTAAATTTGAAATCATTTTTACTCATTGGATATCAAATAAATTAATATTATAGTGGAATATGCTGTACACTTGAACATGAATTCAGATCGCTAGCCTAATGATGAACTAAAAACTATATTCTAAAATTATTTCAGAAGACGTTAAGAGCTCCTTTGAAGAATAACATTTTAATTGAATCCGTTATTGCAGTCCGTATCTAGATTTCGGAGCCAATTTGAATGCTTATAATTAATTTTCACTTTTCAAAAATGTTGCTTTAATGCAATCGACACTGCACGCTCCGTTAATTAATAATATCAAAGTAAAGATGATAAATGTGGACGCGGAGACTAATTATGTCAAATAGAAAAGGTTGCCTTTAATCGGCTTAACACAATATAGAAAATTTATTGCAGCTGCATTCTTCTTATTCAAATACAATATTAATCTGCATATAATCCAGAAAAATTAGTTGAATTCGGATATCTTGAAGGTGGTCAAACAAACACAAGGTCATGCTATAATTACCCTAGAAAAAGGCGAGAATTTCGAAAGCCCAATTTAAATTTAGGAAAATTCTAATTAAAACTGATTAAGCTGAGCAAAAAATGTTAATAAACTCGCTGTAAACTCTGTTTTAACCATATTTTCAATTTCCAACAGCTGAAATTTCCAAAAAACGACTCTTCCGTTCAGGAAGCAATTCTGGCTTAGTCAGTTTTGCCCTAACCTAGCAAAAAATTCAAATAATTTTCAAGCGGAATAAATTTTTTCAATTCATTTTATGATCACGCAAATCAAGGTACAGGTGTATCACAGCTTTTAAAAAGTTCCTATTCATTTTGTGATTCAAAATTTCAAAATAACTATAAAGAATCAGGCTAAAAATCCTTTTTAATTCTTATAATCAAACTACGGGTCTCTATATTCATTCAAATTAATTATTATTTCAGACTTTACTAATCAACAAAATATTTTTGTTCATATTTTTAATGAAAGTGTGCTGCCATATGTTTTCAATTTCATTAAAACAAAAAATTTTGAACAGCATGTGCTGTTCAAATGCAACAAAACAAACGCTAAAAAAATAATAACAACAATAAAATACTAGAAAATTCTTATTCAATATCATTGTTGATTGGCAACAATAAATTGGTTTTTTACTGGTAACATTTTATGCAAATCTCTATTGATTGGCATAAATAGAAAAATAAAAGTGTTAGGTTTATTTTTTTTTATTTATAAAAAAAAATATTTTGTCAATGAAAACAGCATGAAAAATATTTCACATTTGAATTTTGTAGGTGGATTTTTATGGTTATAAAAAATGATCTCTATATTTTTTTTAATATCACCTTTTCTAGACTATAGAGTGTAAAAGTAATGAATAACTGTATTTTAAAATGTGTTGATTAGAAAACAAAACAAAAATAGCAAAATATCATTTGTCAAAATGAAATGTCATGAATATGTTAAAGTAAGAAAAATTCAATTTTTAAGGTTTCAATCGAAAGATGTATGTTAAACTCAATAGGCACGCATAACATTAAAATAAATTCAATAAATTAAAATGGAGTCTAAAATTTTAATAATTACAATATTGGAATCTTTGACTTTAGAATGCAGGAATGCAGCCTTGTTCATGACATTTTGCAGTATAACTTTTATTCTGGCAGTCACTTAAAAAAACTCACTAGAATGTTATATAATTTCTGTCACTTTACTCGTAAAACTGAAAGACTTGTTACAATTTAAAAAAAAGAAGTGGTATTATTTGTGATTGCTTGCGGTCATGACACTACTTACTCAGTAAATAGCACGACTCTTGAAATAAGACCTATTATCTTAAAATTTCTGTTATTATGTCGTGTCAGTTGGTCTATTCAAACTATCTGTTTAAATTGGTATTCATTCCAAATTTTTGATTTAATACAGAAATCTCAACTGAAAATTAATAGATTAACAAGAATATATAGCCTTCATAGTTCCCACGCAATCTCAAGTACTGCAAAACAAAAATCTCTTTTCGTTAATTATCTTAATAAAAAGTCTGATTTGACTGTTATTGAACCTTATATCCTTGTCTAAAGTATCTCAACATGGAGGTGTTTGCTGGATATAACTATTTGAATCACTACAGATGTTCCATAAGAATATTTCTAAGAGTTTTGAACATTATCGTATCCACTATTTCGTTTTTCTTCCGGTAATCTAACAATTTATTTTATAAATAATTTCATTTAGAAAGCCATCGAATGAAAATATCAAATTAAAAGCAATCTAATAACTATACTGTAAGAATAAACCTCTAGTAATACTGCAAATGATAAATGAGAATTTTGTAATATTTTCTTAAATATTGTAAATATAATGCAGATTTGTGTTCCTTAATCTTTTGCAAATATTCAATGTGTTCAATCTTTTTGAAATTTACGACAGAAATTTACAATTATTTACTGTATACAAAGTACGAATCTGTACGAAATTCATGAATTCAAAATTCATCATTTCATGCATCAATTACACTATTAAGAAATATTTTATTTTTAATATAAAACAAAAGAGACTATTTGAGTGTATTAGAACGTGAAAGAAATTAGTTCTAAAACTAACGACAAATTTCTTAATTAATTGACCTTCTTGTGAACCTTCTTTTAATTGTTATACATTCATATAAACATATGCAAAAATAAATACTAAAATACTATGAATACTTTTACTATATTTTTTGTTTTTTCTATAATATTCTGGCATAGAAGTATTTACTGTCTTTAACAAAATAAAATTGTTTAATAAGTTTCATTGCCTGATGTTTCTAATTAATTATAATTTCTTGTTTTTTCTTTTCTTTATATTCCTATGTATATATATACTTACACGATAATAATAATTGTGTCTCAAGGATATTTTCTAAATAATTTTAATGAATTTTGTTAATAAATGATATTAATAAATTGGTAAACATCTCATTTTATTTTATAATATTTTCATACTCTGTATACTTAACATATATGTGCAACCTAAATACGCCGAAAATTATTCATAACAGCATTGAATGTAGCCTGATATCCTTAAAGTAACCAAATACTCGTAGAGGACCGAAACCCTTAGGCCATCCTCACGTCGACCCATGGCATGTCTTGTTATTCTTATTTCCAACTACATTACCACTAAATCTAGGCCCCTGACAAATTGGAGTATATCAGCCACTACAAACCGCAAGATCAAGGGGTCACAAAGCTTTTCCGAGCCATCTCGGTCGCAGTAGAGTCTACATACTAAAAAATTTTAAATTATTTTAATGCGAAAATTATTCAAAAATCATAAAATATAATATATGGAATTTCAGATTACACTCTCAGAAATATGTTCAGACATTTTTGAAAACAAAATCCAACTAGGAGTTCTCTTGAATACAACTTGAAGAGCGCTTATTCGCCATATTTTTCTTCTGTATAATTCGACTAACAACTATAGTGTACAATATAGGGTTGCACATACCTGAACTACATTACTTATACAATAAGAGTTATTCACTTTTCAAATCTCTGCTTAATATTTTTACTATTTTCTCCTTAATATTTTATGTATAATTGTATTATTCATTCATTAAATATAATTTTTATTATAATATTTTATATACACACATTTTTACTACATATGTATTATGTACACATATAAAAATTCAGTCATCCATAATTAACTACGTGATTGTTTCATGTTTACATTATGAACTTTGACCTTATTAGAGTATAGTATATAAGTAGTTCAATTACTTATATTGTATAAAATTATAGTACACATATAGAAAATACAAAATAATAAAATAGAAAAGAACATTCAATCCCCTCATTACAATTTGATTGTCCTGTCTCAAAAATCCTGACATATTAAAATATTTGCTACTCAATTAGTTTCTCTTCTTTGTTATTGTTGTGATGCATTTGGTATAATATTGTTTCTAGCATACTTATTTATATTTGATATAATGATTATAATCTAAAATTTTGACCATATTTTCCTGACTAAGATTTTATTTCTATTTAGAAAATATTATAGCTTTTCACATACAATTTTCTTTAATTTCTATTATATTACTATAAACTGTTATACAGGATAAGGCAGCAGAAAAATAACTAAAGAACAATGGCAATCAAATAAAATGTTAACCATATAAAAAATTCAGAAAACGAGAGAGAGAGAGAGTATTCGAAAAACACAGAGATGAAAATAAATTATATAAGGTCCTTTTCACATTCAAGTCATTTCTAAGAATTATTAATCTTTTGAAATTAGTTTCCTTAGAACACACTAGAAAGTAAATATTTTTCCTTCTAATTTATTATTTTATTTTTCTTTTCTGCTCCTCTTCTTCTTATGGACGTTTATTATTCATCCATCATTCTATGTTTGTAGACTTTTATACTCTATTTATATAATTATTGTGTGTACTTGTATAAAATTGCAAAATAACACAGAAAGTATGCAATAATCTTTAATAACATACACAATTCATTTACATTATCGTATGGCTGGAGTATAATGGAGGAGATGCTTTAAATTTTTATTTCTTTTAATATTCTAGAGGACGATGACGGTTAACTTTAATAAAAGAGTCATGGTTTAAGAAAATGAATTAAAATAATTTTTTTTTTTTATTATTAAAATTGACTGATGATGAAGATGGTTTTTACTTTAAAAAATGAAATTGAAAGAAAAATAAATTAACTAAGACGCAAATGTCTAAAGTAGGACATTATAATTTTTTTGAAATTAGATTAATGAATACTCAAGAAAAATAAAATGCAATTGATAATATTTTCATCTTTAATTTTTATCATATTCAAAGGGAGAAAATTAATTTGCTTACTTTGAAGTGATTTTACTCTAATTAATCTTCTATAAAATTAAATTTTTTGAAAAGTAAAAGTTAAACTATTCAAAAATCGTAAAAATTAAGAATTATTAATTTAAATTTTAACCCTTTAATGTCTAACCAAACGTATAATTTATGATATAAAAGTTTTCAACAAAATTATGAAATCAAACATGGAACGCAACTAAATATTTGAAATTTAATAATTTTGCATAAACCAATTCAACCAGAAAAAACATTCATACATTCAAAAGAAGTCTGGTATTAGTGGGTTATTTAATACAAATCCAAGTTTGTACAATATATCATTCAAAAGCGAGTTTTTCGAAAAATCGTATCAGCCTTCATACAGTATGATCTTAATTGCATTATGTATGAAGGCATTCATAAATACCTCTAGGAAAATTTTCTTATTATAAGTAAAGAAGGTGGCACTTTATTAATCATAAACGTTGTTAACGGACGTGAATACGAATGCTTCACAGAAGAGTTAATACTCTCAGTAATTTAAACATGTTAGTTCAAACTTGTTCGATATCCGCAAATCAATATGCAGTAGAAATCTGTAAATAAATATAATAATTTTATAGATAAGAACAATAATTAGACAATATAAATTTGCTCACTTACATTCAGATGTACAAAATTATTATTTAGCGAAAGCGTAATTATAGGAGCTTCTTTCAGATTTAATGTGGAATAGAAAAGAAAACTTGCACAGAATATTTTGTAATACTTATTCAATATAAAAAAATTTTAAAAGTAATTAAATAAAAAATTCCAATAGTTTTTTGAAATTAGCTTGAATTTTTAATTAAAATTAATTCAAAACAAAATTTGAACCAATTTATTAAATTTAAAACTTACATACGTGTAGTTCCTATTGTTCTTAATAATTAATTAACACTTTATAAAAATTTTAATGAATCACAAATTTATTGTAATTAACGTTTCCATTCAACGAAAAGAATTTATTTAAAATTACAATAAAATAAATTCAATTATTATTGTAATTTTCAAAATTTTTTAATTTTCATATTTGAATAAACTAATCGAAAACTACACGATGCGTAGACAAAAACCAAAAAGAACATAACCTAAAAATAAAAAAAAAAGTGTCAAACCAAAACCGATGAGAATTGTGTCAAATTTAATTTTACTTATTGTTTTATCCATCATGCTTAAATACAATTATTATCGCTCCGTCATGCTTAATTATTATCCAATCATCGTTAAGGTTTTCTGTTTTTTTTTTTTTTTTGATTATTAATTTTCCATGTTGTTAATTAAGTTCTCATAAATTATGCTGTTCTTTTTTTTCGGAGAAAACGCAATAATCTTTTTTCTTATAGGCTGTGTTTTTCTCTTTTAATTTTTTATTCTTTTCCTTTTCGTTTCCAACATTAATAGCGATAAACGATGCTTAAACATTTTTTGATCTAAAATGTTAAAAAGAATGAATTTTAAATTAAAGAAATAAGAAATTAAAAATTTTGTTATTCTGTTTTTTTGTAAATCCAATCCGTTCCATCAAACCTTTATCATTTTGCAGTCACTATTTTTATAGTTTTATTGTGTTATCGCATTGCTGTTATTGCGCGTTGTCATTTTTGTCATCGCTGTCGGAACTTTTTTATTTTTTCTTATGTTTTTTTCTCACTAATCTCTTTAAAATATACCAAAATATTTTCAAAAAAGAATATATGTATGTAATAATTTTCAATAAAAATTAACATTTACCTTGTTAATAAAACGATTTATGATATTACCTTAACGAAAATGTTGTTAAAGAGCGCGTTGCGTTTGTCTGTTATGCGTTTGTGTGTTGTTTTGTTTTGTGTTTTCTATTTTAAACAGAAAATAAATTTATTTTGCCTATATTTGATAATAGATGTCATCATTATTATTTTTTTAATTTCTTTTGTTTTGCATCACTTTTAATTTTTCTTTTGTTTTCTTTAATTTTAATCAAAAACAACGCTAGAAAAAAAAATGGGATTAGCGGACATTTTAAATATTTAAAATTTAAAAAATAATTCAAATAGCTTATAAGTGATTAATTGTATTTAAAATGATTTTTATTGGAATTTTAAATTTATTTTTTTTATTTTTTACTATTTTTATGTTTTTGGGTTATATTTTGTGTATGCGTACCCTAAAATGGTTGTATAGCTATGTCCAATTTAAATTAGAAGAGAATATAAATTGAATTTTAAAATTATGCTAACAAGTGGTTCGGTTTTTTTTGTATTTGCTTTGTTTTGTTTATATACTATTGAAATAAAATTAAGATAAATGAGTTTTAGAAGATTATCGGAGTGATTGAATTAAAAAAATTAATTTGAAAAAAAAAAATTCCAAAAAAAAAAATATTTTAATAAAGATCGCATTGTAAGCATTATAATTTATATTTCGTGTATGGAATGTGTGTATAAAAGTTATTTACTACAATAAATGCTTATAAAATTCATGCAATATAACAGAAATCAGGTGTTTAACGTTGTGTTTGAAATCATATTTTAAGTGTTTATTATATAATATTGAAGAATGTGGATTAATTCTGATATTGAGGAACAATATTAAATTGAGGTGAAAAAATATATGAAATGTTGGTAACAGAAGGGTGAATCACATGCTTGTTACCCTTTGTTTTAAAATATTTTAAATGACAAACTTTATGAGCTGGTTGTGTCAAGCATTATAAAAGAAGAATCCTATTTATTAGCCATTTTACAAGTCTATATTATTCTCCTATCAGTGTCATTAATTTTAAATAAACTAAATCGTTTACTGATAAACTAACAGCATACTCATTTAATTTAAGTTGAGTTACGAAAAATTTTCTTTATAAGAGGTTATTCCGTAATCAGAGCCTTAATATAAACCATCTAGGACATCAAAAATCAGTGAAATTTTTGTTAAGCACTAAGTGTCAAATTTCAATTCGGTTTGTGAGATGTCAGGAATTTTCAAGAAATATTTACTTGCCCAAAATTTTTTTGGTTTTGACTAATTTTCGATACCGTAAGGCCTAAATGATGGTATACATTAAGACACTGATTACTGTATCACTTTGTATGTTTTCAAAAACATTCAAATTTTTTGTTTCAGAATTAAAATTATTACAGAAATACAATGAAAAAAGTATCAATTTCAATTCAACATGATTTTTTATTAAGAAACTTATTGAAATGTGAGCACTTGTTTAAAATTTGTGTTCAAATTCTATTTTAAATTTTATTGCTTAACCATTAAAATTCATTTTTAGTAAAGTACTTGACTTACTAAAATAGTAGCAAAATTAAAATAAAATTCTATACTACACACTAATTACAATCCTATATTAAGAATACTGCTAAACCCTTATCATATTTCCAACTCATTTACGACAACTTTCCTTCTTTGTTTATACTTACCTGCATATCTGTCTCGAATGCTGATTTCAATTAAACAAAAATTTTAACAACCAAATAATTTTTTAATAATAATTTTATAACCAACATTCCAAATATTTTATTTTACAAATAAAATATTTACGACAAAAATAAAAAATTTGCGCTAGTTATCATTTAAAACACAACATATTTAATGTCAAAAATTATGACATAATGTCATAATTTCAAAATTATTCATAATTTTACCTACATATATACTTATAACTGTTGGCATATAATTTCCATAAAATCTTTGATTAAATAATCAATATTGTAACTATTAAAAAGTATGTAACTATGTAATAAAATTTCATTTACTATTCATAGCCATTTATTTCCACACCTTGACAGTCATAAAACCACTGAAATTTGATGACTTCAAAAATAAAATAATATTGAAAAAACAAAATAACAAAAATGAAAAATTCCAAAAGAATTCAACAATTTTAAATAGTTTTCATTTCATCTATAAAAGCACATTATTAAAAATTTACAGTTGTTGTAAAAATAAAAAATTTTTTTGTTATTTTTATAAAATTTTAAAGTAAATACAAATTAAATGTAGAAAATTATTATAAGCCATCAAAATTTTTGACACTTTCCTCATAGTAAATGTACAATAAATGCTATCCAATCAGTCTAGTAATCTTATATGATTGTCACATCTAATCAATAGTTTTTTTGTATTACAATATTAAAATGTCGGGTGCTTCAGAAGAGTAAGAAGAATATTGTAGATCATGATTTAATTCGTTTCAATATTTTAATTTTTAATGGTAGCGCTGTCTAGTCATATTTGATTGATTTATAGAATTTCGAATTTGATGCGACTTTAAAATTTTGATTTAGTACCTGGAACTCGTAAAAGCAAAAATTTTGATATTCCAGATCTATTTTAAGTATATAAAAATTTAAATTTTTGTTTTAAATATTCCAAAATTTAGTCGAATTTTTGAAGCGATTTTTAACAAATTTTTTAATAATAAATAAATTTTCGGCAAAAATATTATGTGATACACCATCAATTCTTGGAATCTTGGATACTAAAAATTTCAGATTTTTCCAATTTGATAATATTTGGGTATACTCAATTAATTTATTTTGACTTCTTTTATAGTTTATGGCAAGTATAGAAACCAATTTAATGATGATACTTCAGATTCAGACAAAATGACTAATATTCTTGCAATATGGTTCAAATTCCGTTTGAAGCGAAATTCTTTAATGTTTTTGCTTTAATGTTTTCTGAAAAAAAAACAGGGTTAATAGTTGGCTATCATTTTCGTATCACTGTTAAATCCCACATATTAATGACACACCTTGTACATATTTCCGTAATACCATCCAATAGTTATTAATAGCATAATAACGTTATGATTTATTAAAATTATTTGCTATACAACTTGTGTGATAACACCTACAGTGCGTTTGTATATTTAAAAACGAAAAAAAAAAAAATAGTTATTATATTTGAGTTTTGTCAGCTTTGATATTTTTTGTACAAGCATTGAATTTCTTTCTTCAGTTCACCACTCAGTATGGTGAATGTTATCGGTAGCCTTTAAATTTCTTATAAATTTGTCATTTCGAATTCAATTTTTTTTTTCATTTTTGTTTTTAGTTTTGTTTTAATATTAAACCATATTTTATAATTTTCTATTTAGCGAAAAATCATTAATTATGATTCTTAAATTAATATGAAAGAGAGAAAAAAATTTATTTTGTTTTCTAAATGGGACATGGGGCAGTTAAATTCCATTTCATTAAAAATTTTTGAATTTAAAAACAAATTTTTTGTTTCTTATGTCAAATAATAATTATGGAAATTGGCACCTGAGATGTCAAATAAAAAATGATTATGGAAAAAAAAAAATTTTTTTTTTTTTAAATAGTCAATAAAAAATGTCTTTTATCCGCAAAATTTTTTATAGTACTAAATGGGATGTGGTCATTACATAACCGATTTTGTTATTGATCACCGACATTCCTTAAGATTCCTTAAGATACGTTCTTTGAGAAAAATGTTCTTTGAATACTTATTCCGAATTCCATGACGATTAGCCATCTTCAGCTAACACACATCCACAATGCAAGTTTGGATCCTAGTAGGGGATAAGTTTTTGGGACCCTATAAAGTAGAACTCAAATATTAAATTACAATAAAAATTCCCATAGTTGAAATCCAATTCCTTGAGTTTTATATACCGCAAAATAAATTAATTTCTCACGTATTCATGCATTATATTTTGCCGATATAAAAACGCACAGACAGACTATAGAAAGATCCGTAAATATGAAGGCCGAAATCATTTTAAACTATTGCTCTTTAATCTATACCATGCAGGTTTGCATTTCCTTTGAAAACTGGACGTGAAAAATTTGGTGCTATCACAATGCCTCTTTTCCTGTAATGCAATGTGGTCTCTTGTTTGCAACAATAATAAAAGATGAAAATTTCGTGACAGGTTATTTATTTATTAATTTGTTTTGATGGCAGTTGTTTTTCTATAATCAAGAATTTATTATAATAAAACAGAAGCTTTGAATTTTCTAGAGTTTAACAGATTTTAATCTTGCTTATTCTATAAAAGATATTTATTAATTTGCTAAACAAAAAAATTAATGTAATTAATTTAATAAAAAAATTATTGAATGAAAATTAGATATAATACATTTTCTCCGGAATTCTCCGAAAACAGTTCGAAATTTCTTCGAATTTTATAATTCAAGTCTCTCTCAAACACTAAGCTTCGTTTCTAATAGTGTCAAATCTAATTTACCAAAATTATAAATTCACCTTGCCGAATTATTAATAGCCTAAGTATAAAAATTTACAAAATACACAAATAAAGTGAACACACCTATAAAAATATTAAAGTTAATTTCAAATACCAATTATAGAAAAATTTTTATTAGAACAAATTAAAATATTAAAATTTTTTCAGTAATAAACGACTTTTATCCAAAATTAAACGATTTTCTCCAAGAAAAATATTCACCTGTATTTAAAAAAAACCTGTTAACCTTATTTAAAAAAAAAAACAAAATTCCACCTTATATTCCAAAAATAATGATTTTATTAGCGTACGTATAGGCAACTCTTTGCAATTTCATTAAAATAAATGATGTTATAATCTAATTTGTTTTATTACTTTAATTAAGGTCTAACAATATTTCCAATTTTCGAGCCTCAACTTGAAAAATTATATAAAATATTTTTAGTCAAATGAAATTAAATTAAAATTACGGCATATTTTTTTTTTTTGATTTTGAATTTTATAAGGAAAAAATATTAGCCAAGAGAAGTAAAACAAGTGCAATAATTAGTTCAAATTGTATACGCATCGCCGGACTATATGACTGCCATATTAAGAGTATAATAAATTTTCCTCCAGTAGTAGCTAAATAAGAAAAAAAATTTTTGTTAATTTCAAATTTCAAAAATAATTAAATTAGTTAGCTACTTAAAATTAAATTAAATACCCAAAAATTTTTTTTAATTTATAGGTAGTAGCACAGTTTTGATAATATTTTATGAAATTGACCATATTAGAGAACTGTAAGTGATTTACCAACTTTGTCAAAATTATTTAATCACAAAAATTTTTCTATATTTGGCAATGTCGAGCATTTTTTTTCTTTGATTACAAGTTATGAGTATTTGGTAATATTGTGTAATAAATAAAATTTCGTATATAGGTATATGAACCTATCTTATATACTATTTAAGAAAAATAGTAACACTAGTAGGAATAAAATCACCACAAATATTTCAATTTAAAAAATGGAATTTTTAAAACAAAGGTTTTTGTTTTTTGATTTGAGTTAATTTTACTCAAAAAAAAAAACATAACAATGGGACAATTGATTAAGGAAATCTAATATATTTAATAAAAATGACAAAATTAAGGTTAAAATAAAATATTTATTGTTATTTTATTGAAATAACCATACCGCCATACGCATTTTATTTGTGTTTTGTGTGTGTGTATTGTTAAAAATATTCAAATTCCAACGACTTGGTCTATACAAGTCTACATATAATATGTCTGCCATACTCATCTTTACGTTACTCCCAATAGGTCAAATAAATTAAAATATTTATTAGAATTAAGCCTATATACTGCATATAATAATAATACGACTACTCTTATATAATCAAAACTATTTAATTATTAGGTGATAAAATTCAGATTTTTACTATGCAAAACATATTTTTTGGATACAACACAAAAATTATAGCTAGAAGCTTAATTTAAATTCAATAATGATTGAATTCTGCGTTTTTGTAAGATATTAATGCTTTATTATTAATATTTTGCATAGTTTCGAAATTGAAGTTCGAAAACAAAAATTCCAGATTGAAATTTGACTTTGAATGAAAAAAATTTATAGATTAGATAGCTATAATTAAAGCTAAATAAATTCGGAGTACGTTATAATGGAAAAATATTTATTGCATACTTTCAGGTGCAGAAATTAATAAAGTCATTATTGTAATTACAAATTATACAAATTAAAGCATTTTTTCATATTTACTCAGTATAAAATCCAAATAGCTCAAAATAATGTTTTCACGAAAAATCGATCATTGCATACTTTTAGGTGCAGGGATCGATGAAATCTACTGTTATAAAGTACATTTAATAGTACGTTTAAATTTGTATAGTTAAATTATGCACAATAAATTTTTAAGTAGGAAAATATTTACCCATATTTATCCATTCTTCTTTATTCTAACAAAAATTAGGAGAAAAATTTTTAATTTGCCGAAAATTGGAATTTTTGTAATTTGGAATGTGAGGAGGACGAAAATTTCTTAAATAATAATGATGTTCTGTTAAAACCTGCTCTCCATTTTTCAAATTATTTCGAAGAATGTTAAAATTAAATTACTTTTCACATCAATCCAATTTCATAATACCTTCTATTTTGTAATGGAGTGAATTTTTTGACATAGCCACAAAAAAATTGTCATAAATTATGTAGAAAACTTTTGTCACATTAACATTTTGTTTTCTGAAAATAAAAAAAATTTTGCTACTCATTTAAATTTTCATTGTTTTAAAATGAAGAAGAATAAATGGAGAAAAGTTATTAAATTTCCATATTTGGGAAAATTTTAAATTTTCTAAAACAAAAAACAAAAATTAGAATTGAATCGTTTACATGTTTCTTTTTTTGTTTTTTTTTTTCTCAACAATAAATTTAAAAAGTTGCGGTAGTGAATAAAAAAAAATTGTTAAACAAAATCTTCATTCGTTTCCCTGACGTACCAACATTTTTTATGTTTTGATATCTTTGGGGGTTTCTGTGTATAACAAAATATTATTTTAAATTTATTATTGCTATTTAAGATGCAAATTTTTGGTTGTTTTTTAAGTGCAAATACTTATGTTAAATAATTTATTTATCAAATTGTTTGTTGGGTTTTTTCTATTTCTGTAATACCTTATTTGTTTTTGGATTCTTTTCACACCGGAACAGCGATTTTTATTCGGATGATGTAGAGCAAATTGAATTAAGTTGTTGGTGTGATTCCAATATTTTAATTTATAAATATTTTTAATGTTTTAAATAAAATTTTAATTTATGATTTATTAATTAATCAGTTTTTCAATAGAAGAAAATTGTGTTATAAAACATTATACGGAAATTTACATTTAAAGTAATGATATACGAAATTATTCTTCAACCAACCATACTGTTCAAACGTACTGTTCATTATATGTTCTTAACTTCTGTACCGATGAATTCAAATAATTCCCTAGAAAAATTTTTGGAAACTGATCATGAATTCAGATATTTAATTAATAAATTCTCTTTGAAAAATATTTGATATACGAAATAAATTTCTTGTACAAGTAAAATTTGAATCAGCATGACTCTAATTAACAAGAATTTGTTATAGTTAAAGAAATTATCAATTAAAAATTTTCAGAATCAGAAAAATTTCACTCATTAATACTTTGTTTACGTAAAGTAAAATATTAAAAACAATGCGTACCTACAGAATTTTAAATAATTATGGTTATGTCCTCTTCTTCTAATGAAAATCTTTTAATGTCTAATTCGTAATATGCTATAATATCGATTCTTGTAATTAAATTATGAAATTTTTTGCTTGCATTAAACAATATTTCCATTGATTTCCTCCATATTTTATTATTTATTTTTTAATTTTGAACATACATTTACTTCCAGCTGATTTTTAACTTAATGATGTCCTCTATAATTTTACAAATTATTAAAAGATTCCTCATTGAATAAAATAATTATTACGAAAATTATTACTTCGTTGACCACACATGATGAAGTAAAATATCAAATACATGGGATATGTGCATAAAATTGTTGCATTATTTGTCAAGTGTTAATTAACATTTTATATTTTCAGTATAAGAGGACGAACAGAATTCTCTGTATACATATAAGAAATTTTCTTTTATTATTAATAATTCATTATTTTTTATCGTGTAATTTCTCTAATTACAAATTATTATAAATTTAATTTCTCTTCTTTCTCTCTCTCTCTCTTTCTTCTGTAATTTACTTTAAATAATGTTTACAATTCTGATTTTTGAGCAAGTATTTGTAATAATTGCTTTTTAATTTTCTCTTATATAAGAATTTAATTTAGTTCTTTAATCTCTTATATATTATGACATACATTATACTAGTATAACAATAAACCGAAGAACAATTTAAGATGCGCTGCATCATTTGAACTCTAATTAAAATTTTATTATATATTATATTATTATGTGTATGAATGCTTAGTATAAGGTATTGAAATCTTAGTATATACAATCGCTTTATAAATTTAAACTGAAGTTGTTATATAAAATCAATTAATTTTACATTTAAATACGAAAGAAATGAAAATTTTCCCTTTGTTAAATGGAAAAGATTTCACTTGTAGGTACTCGATTAGAAATTATGCCTGAAATCCTAATTTTACTGGAACATTAATTTTCTAAAAAATTTTTACTGTCCACTAATCGAAAATGCTTTAATTTGTTGGAACTCATACTTTATGAAATGCGCAAACTTCACCTTAGAATTCAAAAATTCTACATATAGATTATTTTGTAAATATTTATCGAATATAGAGAGAACTAGAGCTATAGGCACACCTTATAAAAAAAATTTTTGCAAATTATTCAACACTTTTTCATTTTTTCTTCTTCATTGTATTTTTTGCGCTTCGTTAAAAATTAGAACGGATAATGATAATTTCCTTAAATTATTTTTCTATTTAACAGTAAGGTTATTTTTTTGTTTCTTGTTTTTGTTATTTTATTATTATTAAAACTCATTATTTTGCCATATTTTTCTAGAAAAAGAAAAGAAATAATAAAAAAAAAATTTTATAGAATTTTTTATTACGTTGTGTCACATCTTTACATACATATGTACTACATACTACATATCTAGTGTGGCACCTACTGCGAAATATGTGCAAAGAGGTTGCACGGTCAAATCAAGAAGAGCATCAAATAAGAGGTCCAGGCCAGTAAGATTAAAGATGTCTTTTTTTCCTATTACAGAATGTTCATTATTCAATTCTGTCGAAGTGGCTTAATAAAATAATGTGTGGAATTATTATACACATTGGTCAGATTGAAGTATAGAAGATCAAAAATAATCACTTATATTAATGCAATTGCAAGAGATATTAAATTTTTAAGTAAAAACAAGGGCACTGCAGTACAAATGATAATCATTAAAACTATTATACTGTACTGTTATGACAGTAAGAAGATACTGTTATGACACCAAATTTCACGTTTACTTCTCCATATTTAAGAAATGTAAATAAACAATATTTTTATTTACTGTCTATTTTTCGGTCTGTTTGTCTATATATACTCTTGTTTCTCAATTTCGATGTCATACCGTAAATTCTTCTAATTTATTCAAATTTCATTACTTAAAACAAAAAATTTATACATATATAAATTATTTCTAATTAATTGGACATTTGGATATGAGCTTTCCTTTTAAGAAGTAGATATTAAAATACCATTGTCTTCTATCATCTGTGCTGCAGCTAAATTATTATTACGTACATTTGTATGTGAATTTAATTATAATGCAACTGGTTATTACTATGTGTATATGAAGGCACACACTTAAAATAATAATGTGTAATATTTTATGCAAAAATTATAATATGCTAATGAGAATTAATTCGTCTTTTTAATGTTTCCAGGTACACACATAAAAAAAAAAAAAGAGGATCTTAATTGTGACTTCTGTTCAAACGATATTATTCTAGGTACGTATATACTCTATAAATTATAATACAGTATGTTCACAACACACACAACAAAATAAATATTTTATGTACTCTTAAAAGTAATCTTTCAAAAAAAGAAAAATTTTTTTTAACTTAAAATTTTCTTTGCAAGTTAACATCGTCTTTTATAATGTTAATTCACTTAAAATAGTAATTATCATGAAGATAAATGACGCATACAACACTACTACACTTTTTTATTATTATCATTCTTTCCCTATTTAATATACTTACTCTTAAGATTTTTAATAGTTAGATAATATTTTTTCTTTATCTTAAATTGCTATACTTTTGAATTATACACATACATTAAGAACAAGACTCTAAAATAAGACTGTTATACTCTACGATGTTTACTTTAAAGT
The DNA here is from genome assembly GCF_029603195.1 of Condylostylus longicornis. Classification (NCBI taxonomy): domain Eukaryota; kingdom Metazoa; phylum Arthropoda; class Insecta; order Diptera; family Dolichopodidae; genus Condylostylus; species Condylostylus longicornis. Next base: position 9,754,259 of record NW_026577982.1, read on the forward strand.
ACCTATAGCGAAAAACTGTGCAAAAAAAAATTATGCACTATTAAAGAAAATAAATTTAAAAAGTCCAAAAAAAAAAATAGGAACAGCATAAAGTAAGAGTTTTTGTGTAAGCAGTAAACGCTTGTTGTAATTATTTTTTTTCATCTTAATTATATAACAACTTAATTACAATATAATGAGTACGAGTCAAATTATTCAGACTAATTTTGTTTTTGCTCTCTTGTTTAAGAAAATTTATTTCGAGCTTTAATTTGAAATTCAGCAAATTTTTTTTTTTTTTTCAAAATATTTAAAATTAATTTTATTATGACGTATTTTTGCTATATAATAATACTGTTTTATGTTAATTGTAATTGTTATAATAATAAATAAATCAATCGCCAACTATGTATAAAACATTTTGTTAGAATGATGTTTGATAGCTTTTATTTCCAAATAAACATGTTGCATTATAAGAACATTGGAGTTTCAAGTAATAATTTGAAAATTGTTATGCCTAATTGCTAATAATAATTATTGTTAATTTCCAATGGACATACAAGCAATTACATTATGTTTGATTGCTATCAAAAATATTCCGTTATATTAGTCCTATAGGAAATGTATGATAACTTTCGCATTCAAATATAGTTTGTTTGATGATATTCTTTTAGATTTGAGATTAGGTTCTTGATAGTTTTTTAGTTTTATAAATCGAAATTTTATATGCGAACTCTCTAGCTGCAACATCAACCAAAAATAATGTTTGATTCCAGTATTTAATGTTCGATTCATACAATATTTCATAATATGTATGTTGTATGATTGTTACAATTCCTTCGCATTTTGCTTAACAAATTATATTTTAAAAGAATTTCTTAAAACAATCTAGAAATCATCATGAATAATAATTGTTGAATAACCGAATATTCAATATTATTGAAATGATTTATTTTAAATTTCATTTCTTAAAAAAGAATTGCTAAAACAAAAATGGTATTATAATTTAAGAGCACGTGACTTTCAAATTACTTAAATTGAATTCATTATAGAAAATATTTTTTACTTTAAGTAAAAAGTTTTCTTTTGAAATTTATGTAGGCGCATAAGACACACTTAGAATTTTGAAACGAAATTTTGAATACTTATACAAGAACACACATTTTACATTTGAAAAAAAAATATGAGCGGATGCCAAGTACTCGTATAATATTAAACTTCCTCGAATATTCAAATGAATTGAGTACCATTAAACATAAATAACAACAAAACTGTATAGCCATTTTGTTTTTTGCCTTCTAATTTTTTTTTCTTTTGAAAAAAGCAAATCAAGTAGAGAAAACGTTTTGTCTTAAAATACACAATTCTTAACTTAAAAAGTTAAAAACAAAGAAAAAACATTGTGTCATTCGCGTTTGTTGTTAGTTTTGGTTTTTTTTTTCTGGTTCTGGTACACATTAATTCTGAAACATTCGTTGATTCCAAGAATTTTCTTGTAATATTTTTTTAATAACTTGTCATGTTGTTTATAATTTTTTTTTTCTTTTTTTTTTGGAATATTAAAAAGAATAACTTAAAAACCATAGAAAACAACCACATAAACAAACAAACTCTTTTGAATTTCATATTTTATATGGTTGATCTTTTAGTTTGCTGCGGTATAAACTGCGCGCTGTGCGTGGGCAGAGCATAATTGATAGTAAATTGGTGTGGTATACAAAATATTTACATATTTTTGTGATCTCTCAATTCTTAATTATGGATAATATATTTTTTTTTATTTGAGCAAAACTTTTAAATTTTGGTTTTTTTATTATTTTCATTTTGTAGTATTGGACGTTCATAAATTAGTTTAACCATAGTTTTAAATTATAATACTGGGATAAATATTGGGATTAGTCATAGTTTTCCGAAAAATTATTATTTTAATTTTGAACATTTGCGAATTTTAATCGAATATTTTATTAGTGTTATATTAGAGAAAGTTAGTTATGTTAGAGAAAGATCTGCAATGGCAGTACGTTTTTGTAGCTTGCTGCTTAAAGATCTTCTGTTAAAGCTGTAAAGTTAATAAAATTTTTTTCTGCTTTCATATTAATCATATTCAGAACCTAAATTGGTAGAGAGCTCATTATTGAGAAAGTATTGAGACATTATTGAGATTACGCTAGATTTGTTGTTGGAAGCTGCTGCTGTTAGTATTTCTATGGTAGTGCAGTGTTAACCAATTAGATCTCTCGTAGTCAGAACTGTAAATGCGAATTCAACCTTCATAAATTATTAAATATACATTCGCAATTATTAAAAATCATAGAAGTTTTCAATGTAATTTTTGTTTCAACATGTATGAAATGAATTCAACACATCAATGAAATACACAATTTCGTTTCATACCAAAGTATGAAATCAAACGGGCATCGGCTTTTTAAGTTCTGCAAATTAATCAAATCTAGATTAATAAATTCATGTAATTACAATTTCAAATATGCATTGTGCTAAATAAACACTCGAGTTTTCAAACATGTTCGAAATAATTAATAAAACTTTCAGTATGACATGACATTAAAGAAAAATCGATTTGTGGATTTAAATTCTTAAATATTCAAAAAGTTCAAAAAACTTTTTTGCATTAAATCATAATGATCTCGATGTAAAAAATATTTTTTTGTTTAAATTCTAATTTTTTTAAATTTATTTTTATTTTTATCTCCATATGATTCGACTTGCACTACACGACACATTATGTATGGCTGTTAAATATTAATGAAATAATTTGTATGAGCTGTGCATATTGTATCCCTTTTTCTTTCCTTATACAACTAAATCTCGTATTCAACTTAAAGAATATGAAATTAAGAGACAAACAAGTTTTTATGATTTTAATGAAATTTATGATGCAGAAATAAATGCGAAATATAAAGTGAAATAAAAATTTCAAAATACAAGAAGTTTTTCACTCAGATTCTGACACAAGTAAAACGAAACAGCAACAAAAAAAAAAGTAACAGCGAAAAATATATTAAAAAAAAATAAAATTATCAAATCTCATAATCCTTTCATAATTTTTAATTACGACAAAAATTATTATCGTAATGTCTTTTCCTTATTATAAGATATTTCCATATTATTATATTTCCTTATTATAAGATTTAAGAATTGTGAGAACTTCAGGCATTAAAACGCAAACGTATTTAGAATGCTGTAGTTTCTAGAACAGAGTAAGTTCTGGCTCCTATTTTTTCTCAAATAAGTTCTCATCAAAAGAGACATTTGCAATATATTACATTTTACAAGCTGAATTGCTGACCGCATGCAAATAAATTTAAAGTTCGCAGCCAAAAGCAATAAGTAGCTTGAATGTGATAAAACAAATTCGTGGCGCATTTGGCGAAGTCTCGAACCGATGTGCCTAAGTTGATGAAAGATCACCCTGGACATTGATCAAAGAACGAATATGTGGTTGAACTCCCTTCATCTATTACATCGCAATATTTCTTTAGATCAAGCAGGTGTTATCTGACTAATAAAACTCGCAAGACTCTAGTAGCACAATAGTATGTAGTAAGGGTTGTATACTGCAATCTTCAATTCAATCGAGTGGTCGTTATTTATTTTTAACACAGAGAAATTTTCTGTACTTTACACACTTTTTAATTTAAATTTTAGAATTAGATTAATAAAAAGTTATGTGAACCTATTGAGAAACCTCAGAACAATAACCTTAATAATAAATTTAATTTTAAATTCTCGAAAATGGAACAAAATCAGAATCAGAAATTTATTATACCTTTTATTTTTTAAGAACAGTTAACTTACCTTTAGATTTCGAATTATTATTTTTGTCAAGTATAAAACATGAAAATTAAAAAAAGGTTGTCCACAAAATTATGTTGCATTAATGGATTCATTATCATTCAAATTGAATTGAATCGTTTTTATTTTCATTAAAAATATTTTCTGCTTCATAATTTTTTACGAAAATAATGTCTTAGCAATACCAATGGTATACTAATTTTTTTAATTACGTTTATAATATACTTTAAAGTCATTATGGTCGTTCCTTGAATTTAAACTCTTTTAACTTTTACAGCTAATTTGACAGCTATTTGTAGCGTGCAATGTTACAATATGGCAATTGACAGTTAATATTTGACACTTAATAATTTTCAAAATTAATTATTATTTTAAAGATGTGCTATTGAATATTACCAAGCCAAATAAATAGAATAAATAGGAGGTGAATGTCACTAACACGACCAACTCCTTCAGAATCGGTTTTTTATTTTGAATCTAAACAAGCATTTCATCATAAGAGAAACTCTTTTCCTGAAGAGGCTTAGAACATAATATGCAAATATGTATGATCACAACAACTTGCCAACTTTCAACTCAAAACTCTCAATATCTGTATCATAAAACATAGCCTCATGAAACGAAGATTATATTGAAAATTAAACAAAAAAATTGGCGAGACCAGATTTAATTTATAAGCACAAATTTTTGTATTCTGGCAGTAGTTGCAGTTATATTGTTTACTTCAATATTAATAGATGTCGCTTTCACGATATCAAGTCTCTTGCTTATTACTCTTTTTTTTCCCATATACTCGTAGCTACTAACTTTGACGCAATATTTTCAGTTATGTTGAGCAATGCAATACAATAAGGTTTTCTATTACTTTTTAAAACAAATGACTTCGATACAATCATACAAACTGTCCAACAAAATATTTGTACACTGAGAAAAAATTTAATAATTTTAATAGAGGGAAATTATTCTATAAATTGCTTGTTTTGAGCTCGAATAGCACAACTCAACAGTCGCAATTTATACCAATTTGTAATGAGCTGTGGTTTTTCTCATTGTTCTCATTGTTCTCATTTTTATCGTCCGTCTTGAAGTTCCTATGTTTGGAAGCCTTCTATAGTGTTACCAGATACGAGTTACTATATCTATCTTATGTTTGCTTTATTAACTGTTATTGTTATTCATTTTAATAATTTTTCAACAAAAAAATTGAATAAAATTTTTTTTAATAAAATTTGTTTAAATTTGAATTTTTTTTTTATTTTAAATTATTCGTACATTTAAAAAAAAAAAAAGACAAGAAGACGAAAAAATAAAAAATAAAATTAATTATTGATTAAATCCAGTTCTTGACAAGAGGCGTAATTAAAACATGATCTGAAATAAAAATTTTCAAAAATGCAAAAAAATAAACTTTAAAATTCAATATTTATTTTTATTGTTTTAATAATTATAAAATGAAAATTTGTTCATTATTGTTCATTTCAATTCGGTTTTTTTTTTTTTTTTAATTTCATGTTTAAATGTAAATTTAAACAATTTCGTTAATTATACACACACAATATTCTTGCTTGTTTAATGTTAAAATTATATTTTTTAATGTAATTAAATTAATTTTAAAGAATTTTTGTTTTTTTTTTAATGAAAATATAATTTTAGAAATGTACAAATGTGCCCTATACCATATACGAATATACAATCTACATAATATGTACTATTATAGCAGTATAGGCAGAATATCAAATGAAATTCATTGAACTAATTAACAATATAATAAACAATGTTTAAATCTGAAAAATTATTTGGAATATCTCGCATTTAATGACATTTATTACATATTTTTTTAAAAATAATATTGTTAATTAGTGAAAATTATCATCAATTGAGATTATATACATTAAAAATGTGTTAAAATTCAGAATGTAGAAAAATTTTTACTTAATTGTTAACTAAATTTATGTATGAGTTGAAAATATTTTAAATAAATTGTGTAGAATTTTGCATGAAAGCAGTGAAATAAAGTATAAAATAATTTATGGTACAACTGATGTCTAAAAATCAGAAGAACCTCATTTCAAAATAAAAGTTTTCTTGATTTATCTATAATGACCGTCAATTTCTCAAAATAATAAAAATATAGTCCAAAAGAGAATGACTTGACAATTTTCGAATGATTCTGTATCAGGTCGAAGTGTAATTTATTTTTGTCAGGCTTTTTTGATTAACAAAAATCTATTCAAAGAGGGCTTTGAAAAGTGTTGTGGCACAGTGAAAGTGTTAAATCAGTATTTTGTCTTCAATTCCTACATACTTTTAACACCTTTATATTCTAAATAGACCTTTCTATAACAATATTTTATTTGATTGCAAATTTACATCGAAATTAATTTAATTTTATTCGAACATTTAACAAATTTCATAATTTGTGGAAATATTGCAATAAATATACGAAGTAGCTGTAGCCTTCTAAATTAACATTAAATTTCTTTTTACTACTAAAATTTAGTTATTCTAATTTGACCTACAAATACAAATATTTCAACAATAATATGTCAGCTAAAATTGTAATTCTTTGTGGGCATGAAAATTATCTTTCCATTCCAAAACTATTTTATTCTAAATACATAATGTATTTTTATATAAAGTATATGTAACTAATTACTTATATAACTTCATATTTTGTGTATTAATTTCTAAAAATAATTGAGGCTAATAAATAACCATTGTAAATAATTCAAGAAGAAACCATTTATTTTATATTATTATAAATTTAATAAGCCTCTGTCTAATCTAATTATAGATTCCTGATATACACCCATACATAATATACATTTATGCTATAATCATGATTGGTTACAAAATATGATAAAAGAAATTGGAAAAATTTTAATAAGACTAACACTTATGTTAACTAGAACCAAATAAATAAAATATACAATATAATATGACAAAAAAATCCAAAAAAAAAAAAAAAAAGACAGAATATTAAAATTTATATGGAAAAATTGCAAATATTCTACACACCATGCCATCGTCATCATTATACACAAAAAAATTTGTTATTTTTGGCCTAAAAACAAAGGACTCAACAAAATTTTCAAAGAAAACTAATATTATTTTTTACAAAACTCAGCAAAAAATTACTTAGGAACAAAAAAAATCAATTCATATTAAAATAAAATAGTAAAAACAAAACAAAACAAAAAAAAAAATCCACTTCGACAACAAATTTTTCTTACCTACCACTTTCAATATTCACCATATTTTTACAATTCTCAATTTTATCCTTCACCTACTAAATTTTAATATTGAACTTTTTGACTGAAAATGAAAAGTAAAAGTATAAGAGAGAGAAAAAATAAAAAGAAAAAGTGGTAAAAGGCAGGCATAGAAGTCGAAAGTAAAAATATTGCAATAACCACAACTTTTAATAGTATTTTCTTATTAGTTGTCGTCCTTTTATCAATTCAATATCCTTTTTATTTTTTCTTTTCTCTTCTTATAATATACTTGAGATGTGTATCATTAAATACGTGCCGCTTCACATTAAATAACATAAAAGTAAAAAAGAAAAGTGACCCTTTTCAAAAGAATAACAAAGCAAAAGGCGATAAAAATGAGAGAAGAAAAATACAAAACAAAAATAAAAAAAAAAATGAGAGAAGGAAAAACTTAACCAAAATCACTTTTTTTTTCTCATTTTTAAATAAAAACAAAAACAAAAACTATTGATTGGAAAAAAAAACAAAATGAAAAGCTCAATAACATGGCGACAATAACAGAGTAAAAGAGAAGAGAGAAGAAAAAAACTTGTTTTTTCCGAAAATAAACAAAAAAATTTCTTTACTCTCTTCTCTCTTCTTTTTTTTAACTTCAAAAATTCTCATATATTTTCATTTTCTAATATTTTGTTTTTTTTTTTGTTTTTTTTTTTTTTTTCTGTTAACCCATAGAGTATAAAGGCATTTTCAGTATCTATATAGTTTAATGACAATTCGATTGACCTATTCAAAGTACCCAATGCTATTATTGAAATTTAAGAGATCTATAGTGTTTTCTGCTTACAATAAGAATATTTCCATAGAGCATCTCCAGCGAATTCTGTTAGAGACCATTCGTTTTATTTCTGCCCATGTCATGTTGATCATGGCGATTTCTTTCTTTATTTCTCTTTGCCATATATTCTTAGGTCGTCCAACGCTTCTTTTCCCATGAGAGTTCTATTCCAATACCTGCCTTGTAATTATTTTAGGTGACCGTCGCAGTGTGTAGCCTATCCATCACCATTTTTTCTTTCTTATTACTCTTGAAATAGGCTTTTGGTGTGTCAAAGCCCAGAGGTCTGTGTTAGTTATTCGTCTGGTCCAGAATACTCGGCATATGGATCTGATGCTTCTTTTTGTAAATAAGAGTGTTTTTTCTTTTATTCGTAGCCATACAGAAGGGCCGATTTCACACATATGTATATTCACACATTGAATATTTTTAATTTTGTATTTCTGGATAAGTGTTAAGATTTCCAGATGAATTCCATAATCTACCGATTGCGGTCTTAGCCAGTTTTTAGTCTTTTTTTTACTATTTTCAGCTTGTTTCATTTGATTAGAAGTATGAGGTAGATGTGAAAGTTTTATTAAACAGTTACTGAATGTAACCGCTAAAGCTTGAAATTGTAAGACTGAAATTGGCCGATTTCATTTACGCAAATTGCATGTACACCTATATATTTTAGGAAAAATTACTAGGTACTATGAGTTAGTTATTAAAATTAAATCAATTTCATAATACCACAATTCCGAATTTCGATTGTTTCCAAAACACTCTTAAGGATATTTTTTTTCTCATATTCAAATTATTAGGTTCTTAAACATTTCATATAGTACCAAACATAGACCTTGAAGATATTTTAGGCTTCTTTGATTATTTTAGGTTTGTTATTTTTTTTTTAGGTTTTAGGTTAAGATTATTATGGTTTTTGGGGGAAAAAAAAAATCTATATTTTCCCTTTCAATAACTTCAGTTTTGCAATATTGTTTTTATTTTTTCTTTTTATTTTCTTTTTTTTGTTTTCTTAGTTAGTTTTATCCTTATTCTGTTAAACGTAAAGAATACCAAGTTCTTGCAAAGTTTGGTTTATTTTTTTTTTTTCTGGATTCTCCCATAACTGTACTTGAAAAATACGAGAAACAAAATAAAATTTCTTTATTTTCCTTCTATTATACTTGAAATATCATTAAAAAGAAATTTTTTGAATCTTAATAGGAACAAGAAGAACAAGAACAAGTAATTCTTAAAAAAAAATGGAAAGCTATACATAACCACATATCGTCCTTTTGTTATTAAGAATATGTAGTTAGAAAGAAGGTTGAAGGAAGTCGAGGAGGACCAGGATATTACAAAAGAAAAACAAGAGAAAATTGTTTGTGCTGCCTTTGAGAGCACTTTTCGAAAGAAAAGTTTTAGCATACTAATTTGAAAATAACAAACTTTTAATTTTATTTTTTTTTTCCTTGTCACTTTTTTTCCCCGTATCACTATTATCCTGTTTTTTTGTAATTATTTTGTTGTTTTTTGTTTAGCACTTGTTCATTGAAAGTTCAGCCTTTATTCTATGACTAAATAAATTTGAAATAAATATACGGGATTAAGGTGTAAATTATAGAAATTTTTTGTTTGACACCTTATCCAAGGAAAGGTTGTTTGGAGCGGGTTTCAAGAAATTTGAAAGCATACAATTTGTTCATTTGTTCGAATTATTTCGATTTTACTTGTTGAAATTGAGACAAGAAATTGCTTAAGTACCGCAGTTGTCCAGAAATTCTGGTGTGAAATTTTAAATAAATTAACCCACGTATACCCGGTATTTTAAAATTTTATTATGTTTTCATTGCTCAAATTCAGGTGTAATTAAGACTTTCTTTGTCTTTTCCAAAAAAAATATGCGTTATACTTCCAAACATGAACAGTTTTGAGTAGTTAGGATGTTTATAGGAGCCTCGCCCTCACTCATGCAATTGTAATACCAAGGATACTCAAGAGCATCAAGGATACTTCCCTCTTTCATTTTCGAGAGATTTGCTCCAATTTTCCTTTTTCTTTGTATGATTCTCATAGTCGTGACATTCCTTTGTAAAAGCTTGTCTTTTTAATAATCCTTCCTAAATTTTCTATAGAAAATTAGGTAAGCACTAGACTATGAAATTTAAACTTTAACATTAAACTTTAAAACAAATTTATTAAAAGTAGGACAACATAGTTTACCTAAAAAAGAATTAGAAAATCAATGTATAAGAGCGAGACTGAGCGATCGCATGATAAGAGCTTTAAAATATTCTTTAAAACTCGCAAGATATCGAAAAAATTTTTTTACAATATAGAGATCAAATCTGTATTGACATTAAATCTTAACAAATTTTTATTTTTTCCTCAATTCAATTTTCTTCTACCAAAAAACAATATTGAAAACAAAAAAAAAAAAATAAAGTTTTCATTTTTATAGCCTTTTTTGTTTTTGGGTCAAATGATAATTTCTCCATGACTAAAGATGAATTTTATTTGGGTCACTGTACCAAAAGAACATGTTATCTTATATAATATGGTATATGCATAAATTTAAAGAAAAAATTTGAAAAAAAAAAAATAATAATAAAAACAAGGATAATGATATCCTTTTATAATTCACTTTAATTCTATACAAAGCCATTCATAGACATATAGAGAGAGATTTTCTATAACAGTTAACCATTATATAGAAAAATGAAATTGATGATTATATGCTCAAGTACACGAAAAAGAGATTTGAATAAAAAGAAAATTCAATTGGAGTCGTAATACAAAAAAAAAATTTTCCATTTTGTTTTTTTTTTTTTTTTTTTTTGTAGTTGCATAAAATGAAATTTAAGTTAGATTAAAGTTTAATTTTGTGAATAATTAGAAAAAAAGAATTTTTGAAAATAAAATTCAAAATCAATATTCAATTTTTGCTTCATATGAAAGCATTACGGTATATAGGATGTAGGCTTCAAAAAAATTTAAAGTCTACCATAGCAATGACGTATATATGCTCAATATTTTCTGAGAGAAATCTCAATATGTACAAAATTATTTTGAAGATATTCTTTAATAAGTAATTAGAATAATTTCTAGATTTTAGGCATAATGATTCATTCAAATACTACTCGTCTATGAAATTTAAAATCTAATGAAATTCACAATAAGATTAAGAAACGCTACGTAATTGGCATATAGACATTAATAAATTATTGAACGGTGTTCACAACAAATATAAATATAACCCTATTTGAGACTAATATTTACTAGAATTATTGACCTCATCGAATTTTCAAGGTTTAAAATTTTGGTTTTCTATATTTTATTAACATTTGGGGAGTCATTTGGGAACTCAAACGTGGAAAATTGAAATATTATCACAATTCCATCGCATTTGTTAATTTAAATGGGGCTCAACGCGTGTAATTATGAAGAGCACAAATAACTCTTTATTCAGTTGATGACGTCTTCAAACCCTTTAAGATTTTATGATTATAATACGTATTTACTTTCAGAAATTATAAGTAGGCTTTAGAAAGTTTGAGCTCAATAGCTCAACTATTGAGCCATTGAGCTACAACCTATCACTATTGAACAGAATTCTTACATACGCCCGGTTTAACTCTACTTAACTTATCAGTTGCAATCTATATTATATTTAAATTTCACTTAACATTACTAAAGAAAGAAATGGGTCGAAATTGCAATTGTTAACACATTTATTTAAAAAAATCTTTGCTCAAAGCTTGTTGCACTGTAAAACTATAGTTTATTAAAGTTGTTGATTTTTTCAATGTAATATTTTTTTTTTTTTATTTCTCAAAATTTTAATTAAATTATTTATAATAAAAAGTTGTTTATTATAAAATTCTGATTGCATTTTAACGCTCAATATACAAAAATATTAAATAAGAATTGTATCAACTCCATTTTATAAAAACATTTTAGATCTTATATCATTAATCATTTTGCATGTACCGCCGGAAGGTATAATAAAATATAATATGTGTGTATGTGTATACATAGAGCTAATATTTAAATTTATTCAAGAATGAAAAATAATATTATATAAGAAACCAGATTATTTTCTAATCAATATTATAAAAAAAAATTTAATAGAGACAAGCATTTTTTTTTTTAAGGAAGCTATCATTATAAATTTTGTAATATGCAATATAAAACCTGTAGTAATGCATACATTGTAAGTGTTGGTATCACACAGAGAACACAATATAGAGTGAAAATATATTATTATTTTCTTGAAGCTGAGGAAAAGCTATACATACATACATGATTATGTAGGTACTGAAATATTAAAAATTTTTAAAAGATTTTTATCGTAAATCATGTTTTGTATGTAGACACACGCACATTAATATGCAACGGCTTTGCTTTTCCTCACAACACTCACTGTTCATATATCAAGAACAAAAGTATTGCATACTCAATAATTGTTAAGGAAATTTCAATGTTTTTTTTTTTATATAGAGATAACGGACTTTTCTCATGAAAATTTTTTATAAAAAAATGCAATTATTTTTTGTTCAAAATGAACGATTTTTTTTTGTTGTAAATAATCGCCGTGATCCAGTTTTTTTTTTTTTTTAATTTCAAAGATTGATCTCTTAAGAAATGATTTATTTTCTCATCATAATAATGTAATTTTATTTCGGAATTTATATGTGGTTAGTGGGGAGAGAGAGATGATTCCAAAATTATTTAAAATTAATTTCTCTGGAATACCAATAAAATTTAATGTTGATATTGGTACGACACAGGGGTATAATAATATTTATACTGCTTCAGATATCCTCAACTATCTAATATTCAACCACATAGCTAGAATCCTAATTATGGAAGGAAAATATCAAATAAATATCAAACATTCAGCGTTTACTAGTACCTACTAAGATAACCCATTAACATTTTGTTAACTTTACTCTCACGACCCAGGTCCTCGATTGCATGGGACCAAAAAGAAAGCAACATACATTCATCAACAAATATCTAACTACTTAGTCAAAGTCGAGTAAAACAATACGCACCAAATCCTGAGAACAGATTTGTTTAACTCCAAACCAGTACCAGAATGCATGTAATATACCTTATTAAAATGGGATCATGTGCAATATGTCAAAAATTTAAAACACAAACTAATATTTTGTGCACAACAACGAAATTTACCCGACAACTTATCATTCACTTACGCTTAATTAAATGGACTGCGTGTATGCTAGACGATCATACATACATTTTAAATGTATGATATCATACCAATTTTATGTAACTAAATTTTAACGCTTATATGAGCAAACAATCGAACGAGTTCACTGTATCACAGGGAATTATGAATAATTTGCATCGTTCCATAAATTTAACATCCTAATTTAAATAAAGTTGGGTCAAACCAATGGTTTGTATTGTAGCACTTTTCCGTTCAACAAGTGAAAATTCTGCTTTTAAATACAGTCTATGTGTGCCTACCACACTATTAAAATTATTTTCTTTCATAAACTATTTCTAGGATTGCCTATATTTAGGATGACGCATATATGCAGTCTTTGAAATAAAGCAAAAATTAATATAAAAAGGGGTTAACATAATGCTCGATTTTAAGGGTTAATTGTGTGAGTTAAGAAAAATAATTATATTTTTTAATGTCATGGAATTTACCGTTAGCTTTTTGCGTTTATAGAAATTTGAAAAAACGTGCGATTTCGGAAATATAAGGTGTCAAAAATTCAAATTTTACAAATTTCAAGGGGCCATAACTTGAAAGGGGGTGGAGATGGAAAAAAATTTTCTTCTAACGAAATGAACTATTTATTAAGGTCTAAAAGTCCCTAAATTTCACTCTTCTACAGACTAGGATCTAGAAGAAAAACGAGATCAAAAATTTGGAAAAAAAGACCTTTAGATAACGGTAAATTTGAACGGCCATTTTGTTTTTCTAAAGTTTAACTATAGTATACCGCGCTAGGGGAAGCAAGCCACTGCCTTTTTGCGTTTGCAAAATTTCAAAAATGCTTATGGTTTCATTGCGACAAATAGTTAAAAAAGGCCATTTTTAAGGTTTTGGGGGGGTATAACTTTTAGAGGGGGGGAGATAGGTAAAAGTTTTGTTCTACGGAAGTAAGTTTCTAGTAAAGGTCTATGTACATACAAAATTTCAGCTTTCTATCTTCAAGGGTGTAGAAGTTTTGTAAACAGGCACATGGACGGACGGACGGACGGACGGACAGAGTGAAACTAATAAGCACTTTTTTTCAAAAAATTTTTGGAAAAGTGCTAAAAATATATTCATCATACCCTACATTTTTTTAATAAATTTAACTTTAAAATTAATTTATCCTATTATTTTAACTATTTTCTATTAAAATAATATTTACATTATTTCTAATAATAACAGTTCTAAATTTAGATCTAAATAAATAATATCTTGTTTATTAAAATGTAAATATACGGAAAGAATTAATTTTCCTCGAAGATTTTTGTGCGGTATAAGAAACCTGTAGCATATAACTACTATTTAATTATCATTACAGGTAATTATCATATAGGTATATATAGAATAGATTATAGTGTTCCGCCTATTTTAACGTATAACATTTACTTTTCAATATTACCATTACGTTTCTTATTTTAATTAATATCTTATAGTTTAAAATGTAGTTAATCATTTTATGATAGAAGAAGAGAAAATTTTTAATTTCTTTTTTTTTTCTAATTTTTCAATTTTTTACCAAGAAATTTTCAATTCAAGAAAAACAATTCAACTTATATACAAATTGGTGAGGATTCATTATGAGTATGGGGTAGCTCAATTTCTAGATTTGTTTACATTTACGCGTATTTTATAACTTTAATGACTTTGAATACTACATACGCTTTATATAAAAGTATAATTAAAAATTTTAAAAGAAATAGATGAGCCCATAACAACATCTGCATCATCATTTTCATTAATAATAATTTTCAATATTTTTGAAGAAAAAAATAATATTATACTACCATTATCTATCATAAATTTTATTTAAAAAAAAAAAAGTAGTCAAAATAATTATAATGTTTTATACTAGAGCTGAGATAATTTAAATAATACCTATATGTATATAAAATATACAGTATAACAGAATCAGAATAGATGGACCTACATTGAGTTTTTTCAGTGTATCGAGAAATACACAGAAATTTTAAGATTATTATATAAAATAAACTTTTAATTGTAGTGTAAATATAAAATAATTTATTTTATATGATTACAATAAAAATGAAATCTAACGGGAAAATGAACAAGTAAATGATTTATTTTCTAATGCGGAAAATTGTACTATAATTTGTCTATAAGAACACGGATTTATTAATGACCACCTGTAAGTTCAGTTCCACGTACATAATGTGCATTGTAACATTTTAAATTCAAAGTAAGAAATAATCGTAAGAATACTCTTGGAAAGTTAAATACACTAAAAATTTTATACTCCCATAAACTGTTATACTGAGAGTTTATGATAAATATTTATAATATAAGGTGCACACTCATGCTTCTCTCAAAAGAATATAACACTCTAAATTTGAGCCTTATTTTCGAACGTAAAGAAAATTTATAAACTGGCACAGGTTAGAATTTTGATAGGCTTTGATGTCAAGACTCTAGAAATATAATTATCAAAGTAAAATATTTTTGTTAGTGAAATTTTAACTTTTATTCCCCAAATTTACCAGGACAATAGACAGGTTGAAATTAATAATTCTAAGAATATAGTAAAATTGCAATATACTGAATTCTAAAATTTGGAACTCTGTAGTTTAAATACTAATTCTAAGTTCTATTAATAAGATTTTGGTAATAATTCGGTATAATTTTTATGTTATGTATATAGCGAATTTCCGTAAAGCGAATGCCTCCGTAATGTACAATCATCGTAAAATATGTAAGTATATGAAATCATGTAAAGGCTTCTCTATACTCGGGTATCGTGTTGTTTGTTCAAGCTCTTAATGAAGTTTTTGTGCTAACCGAAATATTTTCGATTTTGGTAATGAACATATGGAAACAAATTTTAAATACATAAAACTATACACTTACCATAACTCTATACACTTATTAATATAGTTTTCCCCTTCCCATTTTATGACTGCATTATATATTCAAAATGCACACACAAACACAATATGTTAAAAAATACCATCATAACTTCATTTTAAGAAGATAAAATCTTTTTAATATTGAATTTCCTTTCTAAAAATGATCAGCTTAAAATTGCTTTATTGCTTTTCTATCTCTTTTCTTTACACACAACTATAAACACTATACATAAAAATATTTAGAAAAATAAATATAACATCTCTCTTTCCTGCTCTTTCACTATACAACTATAAATTTTTAATATTTTTCCCTATTCTCTTGTTTATATTGCAGAGAAATCATGTATGTATATTGTTTCTATTCTAGCTATAGAGTATTACGCGTTATTTAGTTTAATGATAGTACAAGTACATTGCATATACTTGCATATAACATGGAAGTTAGTCCTAGGTTATATGTTATCTATGTGCATTTTTAAAATGCTTTTCTTTTTGAAAACTGAGAATCCATCCAGTTGTTAAATAATCATGTTATGATTTTATACTAGCTATATATAGAAATTTTTGCAGTTAAGAAAAATCATGTTATGCATTCTAATCACTATAAATTTCAGGAAGCTAAAATTTATAAAATATAAGAATTATTTATTATGTGAATAATATGTACCATAGGGTAACTCACTATATTGCCAAAATTATAGAGAGTACAAATTTTCTTTTCTCTGCTTAAAATTTAATGTAAAATCAGAATATTTAAATTTAGAGTAAGAAAAACCTCAACATTGCAAATTTTTTTTTTTTTGTTCTTCCGCACTTTATTATGCATTCATGAAATGGGTAGAGTCGAACTATGGTAAATTTAAATAAGAAATTTTAAGGATTTTATAATAAATTTTTAACACCATAATATTATTTGTATAAGAATTTTAGTTTATTGTAATAAAATTAGCATTTTGTAATCAGTAATCTGAAACGTTATTATACAAATATGGGAAAGACAGAGGGTATGTAGAAATCTAAATATTCTGCTCATTGTGATACAAGATTTATTGAAAGTACTGAATAACTTATTGCAATTATTGAAATAGGTTTCAAGAATTTATGAAATTCCGAATACAGTTGAAATAAAAACAACCCCACTCTTTTGAATTTCAAACAACTCTCGAGTTATAGTATGCCTGAACCCCGGGGTATAAGTAAAAATCAAAAATTAAAGAAGTTTATATGAAGTCGAAAGAAAGAAGTTTATATGAAGTCTACTTCGACTTCTTCATTCATTTTTAAAATATGAATGAAGAAGTCGAAGTAGAAATCTAAAATTTAAAGTCACTGGCTGGAATCAGAGTCAAAGTCCTATATATTTTGGGATCGGATCCTATTCAAGTTTCGAGTCTAGACCCCCCTATTAAACTTTTTAATTTAATTGTTTGTCTTCTTGGCCTTTTACTCTTTTTTAAATATAGGTCATCAAAAATAAATTACAATTATAAAATAGTGAAATTTTCTTTTAAAAATTTTTAAAATTCATAAAAGAATATTGGTCATAAAGGCTTGTGGGCAAACATAAAATTTGTGAGAAAACTTATTTAAAGTCTAATTATGTAGGAAATTAAATTTCATATTTCAATTTAGATAATTGAGATAAGAGCTTTACAATCGTACATAATTCAAAATTTTATGTGATTGGAAAAATTATATATGAAGTTGAACACATTTATTACGTGACTTAGCTATGAAGCATGAAATACTTTTGTAGTATTATTTTATGTTTTTTGAATTAATATTAACAATGTAAAATTTATATACCTACAAACACAATCCTGAAAAATGTGATGGCTGTATGATTATCTAATTGTAATGATCCTCTGTAATATTTCTGAAATTTTAATATTAAATTATCAGAAAATTTGGTCTAAGTACTGTTTGGTCATATACCTTAAGAAAATATTCAACATAAAGTTATTTGCCGTACAATTTTATAAGACAAACAATATGTAAAATTGGGGATGTTTACGTACAATGCAAAAAACTCAATATTTTCATACAAAAGTTAAACAACTCAATATTGTTTACGTATAATGTAAAAAACTTAATATTTTCATATAAAACGTCAAAAATTAGATATTTTCATACAAAAGGTAAACAACTTAATATTGTTTACATAAAATGTAAAAAACTCAATATTTTCATACAAAAGGTAAACAACTTAATATTGTTTACGTAAAATGTAAAAAACTCAATATTTTCATACAAAAGGTAAACAACTTAATATTGTTTACGTAAAATGTAAAAAACTCAATATTTTCATGTAAAATGTAAGAAATTAGATATTTTCATACAAAAGGTAAATAATTCAGTATTGTATACATAAAATGTAAAAAAACTCAATATTTTCATACAAAAGGTAAAAAACTTAATATTGTTTAGATAAAATGTAAAAAACTCAATATTTCCATACAAAAGGTAAACAACTCAATATTGTTTACGTAAAATGTAAGAAACTTAATATTTTCATATGAAACGTCAAAAATTAGATATTTTCATACAAAAGGTAAATAGTTCAGTATTGTTTACATAAAATGTAAAAAAAACTCAATATTTTCATACGAAAGGTAAACAACTTAATATGGTTTAGATAAATTGTAAAAAACTCAATATTTCCATACAAAAGTTAAAGAACTTAATATTGTGTACGTGAAATGTAAAAAACTCAATATTTTCATGCAAAACGTAAAAAATTAGATATTTTCATACAAAAGGTAAATAATTCAATATTGTTTACACAAAATGTAAAAAACTCAATATTTTCATACAAAAAGTAAACAACTTAATATTGTTTACGTAAAATGTAAAAAGCTCAATTTTTTTTATTTAAAACGTAAAAACGGAAATCTCATTTACGTAACATGTAAAATTACGTAAATTACACTGTAGCTCTGCAATTAATAGTTCTAATTTCCTTCATCCATTTTAATACTCGCAGTTGCTACGTCCTGATAGCACTTTATAATTAATATTTTTCTAATGAGCGGTAGTAAAATTCACTCTCAACAGTAGTAAAGTTTGAATAATAAGCAACTACATTTTTTTTACATGATTACGTACAGTAGCTATCACTAATATCTTACATTACTTTCGCACGCATGCATACAAGTTATTAACTTATAACAAAATATGCAGATAAATTTGAAAAATTACATTTCAGTAAAATCAGTAAAATTAAAACAAATTATACAACTCAATTAAATTATTTTTAATTATATAAATTTAATTTACTGAGTTAAAAATGAAAGTAAAAATAATTTGTTTATTTATCCTATACCAAAATGCTTTTTCAATTACAATTTAAAATTTCAAATATTTCAAAATTCAAGTGATTGTAAATTATTATTTTTTTTTTAATTTCATTTATTATTTTCATAAAATGTACACTTAATTTTCATATTATTTATACACTTACGAGTAGTTATCATTATTGATAATCAAAAAATTTTTGAAATATTCTACATTATACTCAATCTCGTATATGCCTAAATTTTCACATAATATAAAATTATTAATCTATATAATTAATTGAATTAAAATTTCAAAATATTTTCATTTCCTATATGCATATATACGTATGTCATTATTATAATAATATTTTGAGTACACACATACATTCATATGAATTTATATTTTTAATTAAAACCTTAACCATCTCAAGAAATCCTCTTCAAATTTATTCTTCCTATTTTTAGTTTATTATTGTGTGTATATGTAATATACATATTATAGTAACGTAATCATATAGTATGTTGAGTATATTAAATATTATTTTATGAATTTTAAAATATATGTATATATAATATTCACAAAATTATATAATATATATATGCATATAAGTAAAAATTTTAAAATCAATCAACATAATGCATAATGTAATGCTGATGATATTAATAAAATTATTATAAATCCTTAAATAATTATCAATTGTATAAGATTATTATACGTATACATATATACATAATATATAGATATAGGCATATTCCATAGGTACTTTATATAATTTGTAATATTAAAATATGAAAATAACTCGTATTTTAATATCACTATACCTATATAATAATAGTGTACGGTAAATAAATTAAAATAATCACTATAATTATTGAAGAATTTATTAAAATATGAAATATATCTGAGATATATTATAATATTTATCATATATTTTATATATATATTACATATACTTACATTATGTGTTATATAATTATAATATAATTAGAACTTTTCATATTAACAGTTGATTTTTTAATCTGTTATACTATAATAATAATGAAATTCAAGATGAATTCTAAATTTAAGATAAAATACTTAAATTTGTACCTATAAAAATCAATAATGTCTTAAGTTAATTTGTGATTGAAATGAAAATATTTCAATTACATATATCTACCACCATATAACAGTTATATTCTACTAATCAAAGAATATTTAATTAATTTTTTAAAATAATTAATTAATTTTCGTTTTCTAAATTGCTTTCTAAATTGTAGTGTATTATTTTGGGAAATTATGGTAAATTTAAAAAAAGGCTTCAGTTTTTATTTCAATTTTTTTCATTTCATTAAAATTTTTCATTCAAGACATTACGGTATTAGGGTGCACCAATATAAGATGAATTTGTATTTAATTATATTACAATATTCATTTAATCAAATCAATTGATTTGTTTCTATATTAATTAATACATTTTATATTTAAATATTTTAATATTTAAAATGTAATATTTGTGTAAGTTGAAGCAATTATTTAAGTTAACCTCCTGATTTTAAGGAAAATTATATTAATATATGAGAACGAAATTATTACACTATTCAACAGAATTATTTTGCCCATATTATGTGTACCTACATGTTATACACTGTTATACAATGTCTATTTAAAGATATTTTGAATCAGGAACTAGTACTCGTAAACATTTGGAAATTTTATTATAATTATCTTTAAAATAATGTTTTCAACACTAAAAAATTTAATATTATAAAGTAATCGCACAGGATCTGCACTAAAACCTATTTATAAATTTTTTAATAAAATAAGAATATTTTAGAAATTCTTCTCATTGAAATTACCCTTGAAATATAATATAATTTTAACACCGTTTATAAATTACATAAACTAAAAAATATTAATTTTCAAAAATTGCATACTTTTAGGGAACTAACATTTTTTATTATTTTCACTAGCTATAAGTAACATTAAATACTAAATTAACAAAAGTTCTATATTATAATAGGGATGAAAATTTTCTAAAATTTTTATTAGTTTTTATTGAAGTAATTGCAAATTGAATACTTCTCTTATAACAACATCTAAATTTAATATTTAAAAAAAAAATTTAATATGGTCGATCGGCACATTCTCAATTATATTGTGTAGGTATATTTGATTAGTTCAGATTTGTTGGTTCAAAAAAAAATTTCAAGAGCATAATAACAAGCTATCCAAAAAACAGCACCTCAAAATTTGCAAAATATGTGAAATCAGCATTTGATAGGGGTCAATTTTCTGGAACACAAGCAGTTCCCTAATTAATTTTAGTGATATTATTTCAAATCGAAAAATTTGAAATAAATATGGTTAAATGAAGCTTTTGTAGAAACTAGTTTAGCCAAAACTGAGAGTCAATACGGAAGGAGGCAATAGCAGATAAATTGGTGTCTCTTCCAATATAATTTCTTTGTATTTCTTTGCAATATTATAGAGATACCTTTCTATTACAAGTTCTTTACGTGGAAATTGGGTGGAATTACAATACCTCCTTTATTGTATGCAAATCAGTTGCTAAAAATAAAAAAAATATAGAAATAAGAAGATTTCAATTTTGAACAAAAACTTTTTTTCTTCTTTTATTTTTGTATTTTATTTAACATTCAAAGTGGAAAAATTCAATTACAAGTTTTATTTCACTTACGAATTTGTCAGAAAGAACGAAAATTATTAAAAGAATGAAGAAAAAGTAGAGGAGTACAACAATAAGTGTTTGAAAAAATCACAAAGGACCTAATGATTTTAACAAGATTTTTTTCTTTTTGTTTTCTCTCTCTCTCTCTCTCTCTCTTATAAAGTTATAAACTACATATACGCATATTGTTCTTCACACTCAACTATTTTACTTGTGTATGTTACGTGTACCTTCACGGATTACATAAGATTGTTAACTGAAACAACACTGTTTTTCTTTTTCTCTTTCTAATGTACTTTTAATATCATATTTATTCTGTATCTCAATTCAATTTGTAAACTGTTGAATAACGTAAATTTTTAGAATAAAAGAAGGCAACAATTGTTACACCTATGATGGCGCATATCACTGGAATAAAATGAAATTCAATATAGAACTTTTGTGTTTTTCTTTAAGTTTTAACAAGGTGTGAACATATAAGAAAACTTCTACCTAAAAGTATAAAAGAAAAATAAAATAAAAGCCGAGAAACAAAAATATGAACCAAAAAAAAAAATATATGTGACTAAAAAAGTTTTTACTTGAAACACTTGTAGAAAAAAGAAAATTTCCTATATACTTACAGAAAAAAAAAATATAAATAAATAAAATAAGAGGAAAAACTTAAGAAAAGTATAAACTTTTCATCATTGGTGTAGGATTTTCAATTCTTCTTCTTCTCTCACTCACTCTCTTCCTGTTATTTCTTAAATTCTCCACAGTATCGAGGTGGCATTTTCACTTCATTCTCTCAACTCGCACTCAAAGAATGTCAATTTGATGAAAAAATAACGCAACAACGTGCCGTAATGGGATTACCTTGTTTAAAACACTTATTACCTAGTTTATTCTTTTCTCTGCTTCCTCTCCATTCACTTTTGGGCGAACAGAGAGAAAAACAAAAATATAAAAAAACTTAACTATACCAAGAAGAAAAACAAAAGATAAAAAATTTGTTCCAAAATTTTTTCTAATTTTAGGAATAACCAAACAAAAAAGAAAAAATGAAATTTGAAATTGGAACAAAAGGACGAAAAATTAAAGTTAAATGTGTTGGGAAAATAACAAAAAAAAATGTTTATTTATAATTGTGATTTGTTAGGCGTAATAATGGAATTTTCTTGAAAAATGTTATAAAAGAATTTATTTCCAAAATCTTTGTAACACCATCAACGAATTTGAAATAAGAATGGTAATTTTGTAACAATTTAAATATGAAATTCAATAATGAAGGCTAATAATGTTGAGTTTCCAAAAATTGATAAAGTGGTTTGTGTCTTAAATAAATTTGCCAAACAAGAGTAATGTCTATGTCACGATTTAAGATGATTTAAATAAAATTTATGGATAAATTTCATATTTTTTACATAATTTTTTAAAACATTTCTTTAACAAATCTTTTAGTTCCACGATGCTTTCTGAAATTGTAATTAATTTTATGCAAAAATTTCGTCCAATTTTGTATGTCCTTTTTTATGTCCGTGATTGAAGGTTTGTAGCTCAAACTGAATAAGAACATTCAGTTCCAAATTAAGAATGATTTTTTATTATTCTTAATAGTTTTGCAATAATTTTAGATTTTATTGTGTAAAAATCGGTAAATTATTAACAAACTTTAGGTCTATTAAGTAAAAACTTACAGAATGTCATTTTGTTTGTCTGTAAAATCGAGCTCTCTTTGTTAAAATATCATGCAAGTTCATTTTCATTGTAAAAATCGTAAGCATTAGTTGATTAACTAACACTCTCAATTAGTCAACTTACTTTGTTTCGGGACTATTTCATTTTGCCAGAATAATTCGGATTTTGAAAGCCCACCCCCACCATGTAGTTGTTGTTCTGAATGAGAAAATTAATTTGTTTTCAATTATAATAAAATGTAACGAAATTTTGTGATTATCTCATATATTGCAAATTTCATCATCAGTTTTCCGACAATTTCGAATTTATCATAAATTATTAAGGATGGAATAGAAGTACCAGCATGTACTTTTATTCTACATAATTCAAAAAATTATAGAATTCAGTACAATTATGATTGAATTGTAGTACATTTGAAAAAGAACTAAATAATAATCTACAATTCCCATTCATTCCATTTCTTACAGATTACAAAACAGAAATCAGGTAAAGTACGGTAAACATAATATATGTTAAGCACTCTAATACGAAATCTCATATGTCCCACTAACACAAAAATAACATCTTCCAGCCTTAAAATGGATCAACATGAAATCTTTAAAATTTTTAAGAATCTACGAGTTGAAAATCGTGACTTTTCACTAGATATTCTAAGTGACATACGAGAGCTTTATAAATTTTCGGGTCAAAATAGATAGATCACAAAAAATATGTCAATTATTCTTAATAAATAATTATTCCAAGTGATCTAGTTTTATTTTTGAAAATTTTATATTGCAATTTGACTTCATTTTATGCAGTTAGTAACATAATTTTCCAAAAAACATTTTAAGTAATTCCAGAATAAATTAGCAAAAAAAAACCTATACAAAAATAAATTTAACACTTCAGGAAAATTCAGGTAATTTTAATTTTTTGTTTTTAAATTATTTTTTCTCTTTAATGACTGAATATGTTACGCATTCATTCTAAAATATAATTGTAAAATAAAACATAAAGTATGCCATAAGGTAGGCCAATCACCTTCTTTAAATTCCTAGAAGCAAAACATTATTATTTTTCTATTTTTCTTTTTTGTATTCTAAATTATTCTTCCATTCGGAAAACTTTGTTTTATAAGGAAACAGTACTCATAATGTTTTATTGTATCTGTGTACTCAAAAAGTCACAAGGGATAAAGAAAGTATATAAAGGCTACTTACACACATTATAATGCAAGAAGTTTTTTTGTCCTTATATGACACATGGCATGTGTTACAAAAATCATCAAGCATCAGAAGAAAGAGAAAAATATTTTATGTAACATACACTCATTATAATGTTTTTTAATTTATTCAGAGAGAAAAACAAATAAAGTTGGGTCAAACCAATGGTTTGTATTGTAGCACTTTTCCCTTCAATAAGTGAAAATTCTGCTTTTAAATACAGTCTATGTATAGCTATCACACTATTAAAATTATTTTCATTCAAATACAAACTATTTCTAGGATTGCATATATTTAGGATGACGCATATATGCAGTCTTTGAAATAAAGCAAAAATTAATATAAAAAGGGGTTAACAAAATGCTCGATTTTAAGGGTTAATTGTGTGAGTTAAGAAAAATAATTATATTTTTTAATTTCATGGAATTTACCGTTAGCTTTTTGTGTTTATAGAAATTTGAAAAACCTTGGGGGTTCGGAAATATAAGGTGTCAAAAATTCAAATTTTACAAATTTCAAGAGGCGATAACTGGAGAGGGGGTGGAGATGGAAAAAAATTTTCTTCTAACGAAATAAACTATTTGTTAATGTCTAAAAGCCCCTAAAATTTCAAGCTTCTAGAGTCTGGGGTGTAGAAGAAAAACGACATCAAAAATTTGGAAAAAAAAGACTTTAAATAACGGTAAATTTGAATGGCCATTTTGTTTTTCTTAAGTTGAACTATAGTATACCGCGCAAGGGGAAGCAAGCCATTGCCTTTCTGCGTTTGAAAAATTTCAAAAATGCTTATGGTTTCATTGCAACAAATATTTAAAAAAGGTCATTTTTAGGGTTTTGGGGGGGTATATCTTCTAGAGGGGGGGAGATAGGTAAAAATTTTGTTCTACGGAAATAAGTTTCTAGTGAAGATCTATGTACGTATTAAATTTCAGCTTTCTATCTTCAAAGATGTAGAAGTTTTGTAAACAGACACACGGACGGACGGACGGACGGACGGACGGACGGACGGACGGACGGACGGACGGACGGACAGAGTGAAACTAATAAGCACTTTTTTCAAAAAATTTTTTGGAAAAGTGCTAAAAAACATTATTATTACAGATATAAAGAATGTTATATTGTGTGTGTCGACATTAGACAATGTTATCATTATTTTTAATAGTGAAGGCGTAAGAAGATGAAGAAGATATAGTCAAAGACAATGCGGAAGTAAAATTACAATAAAAAACTGAGTATTCTTCTGTTATGAAGAAAAATGTTAAACAAATGAATTGAATGACATGAGAGGGAGGATGAGAGAGAAGAGACAATATGAAAAGTGATGATATGAAAAACTCAACAAAGAGTACAAAAATGAGTCAACAGAAATAATTTCTTCTTTTATTTTTCATTGCTTCATGTTGAGTGCTTTTACTAGGCAGCTAAGATTTTCAAAATTTTTCATAAGAAATGTTGTACCTTGGGAGTTTGCTTGCTATATATAACGCAATCCGATCGTACAATTAATTATTCTAGGAGAAGACAATATGAGACACAAAAAGTTCTTCGAATTTGAGCAATCACTTTACAATACTGGCACTTTTCTATTAGTTTCTGCATGTTGCCATAATAACAATAATATTTTAATGAATTTCTAATGATTCGATATGAAGGTTCTGTTGCCTTAAAAACATAAGACATCTTCTTAAAGACTACAGAGGCTGAAAGAAAAAAGGACCAACAAACAAATAGCAGAATAGCAGAAAATTTAAAATAAAGCAACGAGAAACAAGAGCATTATTTTTGTTAGAAACCTGCTGGAAAAGCATTACAAATGACGCCTCGTTTGGAATTTATGACACAATTTTTTGGTAAAGCTCACACTTTATGAGTGTACTGAGTATGTATTGAAGTAGAGTCTAATTTTACATCCTTCAAATAATTGTTTATATTGTAAGCCTTTCCATGTAAGGTAGGCAAAAGTTAAAATTTTCTTATTCTTACCTTTTACTGTTTTTTTTACACCTATTCTTCTGCTGCATTGAAATTCTTTATTATTGTGCTTGTGTTCTGTCGTGCGAGTCCTTGTATATTTTGTTCCTTTTAATTCAAACACACATACAATTTGCTCTATTTTTTTTTTTCAAGACTCTATTGAAAATATTTTCAAAGTTCATAGTTAAAAAAAACACAATTCTCATCTCTTGATTTCTAACTTTAAGATAAGAGGCGACTTTACCGTTATTTCTTTCTTAATTTTCAACAATCTTTTATAGTATTTTGTTTTATTATGAAATAAGGAACATAATTAAAATGAAGAATTAAAAATTATAAAAGAAAAAAATACAGAATAAGTAGAAAAATTTTTTAATGTCTTAGAGCATAAAAAAATGTTTTTGTATTCGAGAAATAAAAAAATATTGTTGGTACTTTGAGATTAAAAATAAAACCCAATTTATCATGCTTTTTACTATTTCCCTTTGGAATTTTATTTGAAATAAAAAAAAAAGGATGAAAAGAAATGAATTTTCCTTTTATAGTAGGAAATTTTGCATATTTCTTATTCACAATTTTCTTAGGATTAGAATAATTTTAAGCATAGCTAGCTATAATTAATGTGAGTAGAATTTTGTGTCTATTCACTTGTTTAATATTAAAAATAGAAAATTAGAATTTATTGGCTGGATTTTAAAGCTCATTGCAGTAGAATTCGTGTGCATATTTCGGGCACATCTCGTTTATGGTGTATGTGACACACGATTTTTGCAAATTGTTTGTTGGATTCTCAAGGATTTCGAAAATTTTTACATATTTTTGAATAAGAAACTTCGAATCATTAATGAGCACTTCTATTAATAATATAATCCCAGATTTTTTGAAGAAATTTAGAAGCAATATCACTTCTTGTATCATTTCCTACATTTATTCTCGCTTAAAATTAATTTGTGTGGTCTTCCTGTAGAGTATATAGATACCAGTAAATTGAAAAATTTCAACATCCGATTTCAATATATACACAATTATATAGCTTTTACATCTACATTCTTAAATGAAATTCTTGAAGCAAAATTATTTTGAAAATTGCATATTAATCATTCGACTACGCAAATATCCTTAAGAAATTTTCAATTTTCATATTAAATATTTTTTAAAATGCGAAAATTTGATTCTATATAGTTAAAGTTTAAATTTAAACCTAAAATTATTGAAATTTGCAAGCCTGGAGGTTAACAAAATTTGTTATTTTTCTTTCTACTTATTAAATGTACATCAATTTTCCATTCACAACAATGTATTTGGACAGAAATAATAATGCCGCTCTTTGGAAAAGTAAATAGAACATAACAAGAGCTTGATCATACAGAATAAAATGTTCTAAAGAGATTTTTCAAATAATGCTCTGCTTTTGTATATTGCAAGTTAAAATTATGGTAATATGGGTAAAATTTATGAAATCATAAACAATCAGAGTGAAGTACTTGTGAAGTTGCTATTATGCCATAATCCTAAATTAAAGCTCTATATTGTCTTGTTCAAAATCTGCAGCAATATAAAAGTAATCGTTGGATATTTTGTAAGTGTTTTTAATCTACATTTATGTTGTTAATGCTAGATTAGTTTAGGTTAGGTTGTCGCGGCCCCCTGAAAATTTAACATAAGCCAATTAGCCTCGTTGTGGTACCGCCGGATTTTTCCTTTTCCGTTCTTTATTCGAACCACCCTGAGTTCATCAAAAACTGTATAAAGACCCAAAAACTCATATTCGCTAAGTCCGTAGCGGCGGAAGAACGAAGACCAAAACAATCTTTGTCTGGGCTTTGTCAGCGCCGGACATGAGCACAGAAGTTGGGTCACTGTTTCCTCCTCCTCTTTGTCACAGCATTTCCTATACACAGATCGTTAATGGGGTAACCAATTCTCATTGCATGTTCGCCAGTCCGACAATGGCACCATTAAAACCTCTAGCTCATCTTAAATCGACGTTGATTGGATTTAATGCTGCTAGGAGTTGAAATATACAGTACAAGCACTTGAAAATTGTACAAAATTTTATTTCTCCGTTTTCCGTTTTAATTGAAATTGTATTCTATAAAGACTACTTTACATACGTTTCCACAAAATCATTTTGATTCACTTAGAACAACTCTCTGTTTCTTTTAATAAAAATCACTTAAAAATTTATTTATTATTTTATTAATTAAATTGTTTCAATTTCAATTAGTCTAAAATAACAAATAAATTTCATGTACATATAAATACGGAGTGCTTAATTTAAACTTAAGGCAATATAAAATACAAATTTATACTGCCATATTCACAATGAACTGACCATAACTTTGGAATACAATATTATCTGTATATTCCTGTTGGCTAAACCTCCAATTTGTACATATTTTGTTACACACACATGCAATTAAATTACTCTTTTTTTTTTTTAATTTATGATATTTTGCTTGTCCTTTAATCATCATTTTCATTGCCAAAGGTACACGTACCTATTTATTGATTATTTTACAATATTTATTTATTTTTTCCCCTTGTAAGCATTTTTAAAACGAAAAAATTATCATTTCAGGTGTTCGTCAGAATTTTTATTCCCATAAAAATTGGAAATATTGCAATGATTAAAAAAAGAGAACAAAATCATTTTGTTTTCTTTTTTTTGCCCCGATTTTTTTTAAATTGCGCAAAATATTCATTTCTATTTCATTTTATAACAGGTTTTTAAACTAATTTTTTAGTTTTTTGTTGAAAATCTAGTCTCTTACTATTATTTCTTTAATATCTTAACTAAAAAAAAAAAAAGAAACTGATGTGGTCAGGACATAATTGATCCACAATGTTTATTGTGTAGTTTAGCGAATTTGTTACAAAACCTTATGAAAATGATTTTTGAACGCTTCTTTATAATTTTAAATAATTTCTTAAGCTTTTAGTCAGCATTTCTCAAAAAATGTAAATGTGGCTCTTAGTAGATTTTGGCTCTTAGTAGAAACGACCTTAAATTACCGAGCCCTCATCTTTAAAGGATCATCGTCAAATCGGCCCTAAAAAACGTCCAGTTCCCGAGGCTCTATATATCCTTGAAGTTGATGAATCCGTGACATAGCCAAACTAAATTCACATATAATAAAATTTCATCAAACACGGTTCAGCTGAATTTGAGACACACGCGTGCACACACAAACCGACATATCGACATGTCACTAAAAATAATTCATTTACCCTTCCGTACCATGGAGCAATGCGTTTTCACCGAAAACTTGACGTCTAAAATTTAGTGCCATCACATAACTTCCCTTATTGCATTGTATGCAGTGAGTAAACATATGCAGACAAACTATAGTAATTGAAGTAAATAATATATGGTGTCTCCCCCTGTCGTATTCTCTCTTCTACATACTATTATAGGATTAAGAGAAAATATTATTTATGAATTTTTAATTATAGTTATTTTAGTTGCAATTTTATACATGCGTACACGAACAAAATGCGATAACGAATGTCTTATTTATGAGTTTAATTAGTAAAATGAAGATAAATAAGAAATAAAAATGCACAAGTAAAATATTAAAATAAGTTGAGTACGTTCCATGCTATACGCAGATATATTGATATTAATGAAAATAAGTAAGTAAATTATAATTTATCAAATTTGTATGTTTTTATATTAGTATGTTTAATTACATCATGTATAGATCCATTAGAATAAGATCAGAGTACACCATAATATGCAAATTAGAGATAAAGTTAATATGCGACTGATAAAACTAGCGCACGTAAATTTAAAATGTAAATGAAAGAATTTGTAAGATTTTAGAGTTTATGCAGATAAAAATTAAGGAAAAATTAATGAATAAATGAAGGATTTTTAAATATCAGAAGTACTGATGAAATTTATTAATCAAAAATTATAATTGAAATACAATATAAATTACAATTTAAAAACAGAATTGTGAAATTTTCGTTTCTTTTAATTTAAAAACATATATTGGAGCTGAAATTTCATAGCGTCTACCAATTTTATTAGAACTTAAAAAAAAATGTGACGAAATAGTAAATTTTATGACGATTACTTTTGATTTTCAGGAAGTAATCTCACAAAATAATTTTAATTTTAAGAATATGAAAAAATTTTTTAAAATTATTAATTTCAATTTTCCTGTACAGGCTTTCTCTTGAGTCTATTTTCGAATTCATAAGCAAAAGAAGAGCAATTGAAGTGTCAAAATGGTTCTCTAAAGCAGAGGAGTCAAATACACTAGCAATATTATGTGAAGCATCGAAAAATTCAATGCAAATATACGAAAATTGTATACGTAAAAGAAAACAGATGATAAAGCTAATGCTGGTAACTGTATTATATCAACTGCATCTATTGATTTTATTTTATTTCATTCACTACTTTAGAAAATTTACCAGATGTGGCTAAATAACAATATAAACCTAATTTGGCATTGTATTCCCCAACAATAAATATTTTATCCCTACTAAATGTGACAAAATTTCAAAAGCATTAAATTGTTTCCCAAAAGATTTCAAAAAGAGAAGGATCAAAAATTAAACAATATTTCGGCATAAATTTTAACTTCCCTCCCTCTTCAAAAGATTTTGAAAATTTATTCAATTTTTTTTTTTTTAACACAAATTCATGTATTACCCACACAACACAGCTTAATAAAATGCTTTAAAAGCCACTTATATTTCTTGACTTTATAATAAATTTCTATTTTTTTTTTTTACTGGAAAATTGCATTATTACCAACCAAATGCTAAATATACCATGGCACCCTTTATTTTATTATTACCTTATACCTTCAGTTCTTTGCATATTATTAAAGGATGTGCATTTATGAATTAAAGTGAAAAAAATTAATAAATACTCCCTAAATGATGCGATCTCCAAAAAAAAAAAAAAATCAACATTATCAGTTTAAAGCATCGTGGCTAAAAAAAAATTAAAATAAAGAGAGAAAAATGCAAAAAAAAAAATGAATAAGGACGGCAAAAAATTAATTTTTCTCCCTTTTTCAATACGGTATACAAATAAAAAACCGTGCAAAAAATAAAAGGATAGAAAAATTAAAAACTAAACCAGGAACATCCCTATTTCCACTGAACTTTTATCACTTACCATATTAAAGGTAAATTTTCTGTATAAACTCCAACTAATACGAAATTAACTCTTCACTAGAGAATTTTTACCGAAACTTGTTTATCGCAAATTAATTTCAATAACAATGAACACATAATATAAAACGTACAGGATTTTGGGACCCAATAAAAAAAACAAGAACAATCTGGCTCGCATAATATTTTACGTCACAATTTTTCTCAATTTCTGAACTGCATTTTCGAAGATATTGCATAGGAAAGATCCAAGGAGCGCATCACAAGTTTATAAGATCTTGTCCCTTGAACCACATAATATGCAAATCGTAATCTGTCATTTTTCTTTGGGATGAATATGTTCATTCACTAGACTATAAGCCCCATTAGAAAGATTGCAAAGAGGCGGCCTTAACACATTAAATTATTGCAAGTAATTCTCAGTTTACCTTATTTGTGATTTACTTATACTCCTTACAGTTTTTCATAAAACTCATTGCTATTTAATTTTGTATAGAAAAATGGTGCAATGATGCACTGCGACCAAAAATACCTATTTTGTTCCCCATCAGAGGCGCCCGCCTAGAGCACCAACTCGAGCCCCATATATTTGACGTACCCAAGAAACTTTCGCTGGGAAATATCCCACAATATTATGCCCATTAACGAGGGCCCGTCCAACCTGTCCTTTCTCTTATAGCTCAACGCTCCACACTCATTGAGGAAGCGTTGTTAGAAGCAATTTTCGCAAATAAATGAGTTCTGAATATTTTGACTTTTATCTTATTTATTAAATATCTATAATTAATAATACACCGGAGTGCCACTGAAAACTTCTTAGCGACTGGTTATTTTGTATTACCTAAATTCATTTTTTTAATTAAATTATGCTTTGTTGCCCTAAAAATTTTGAATTCAAATACAGTTTATAATTTTAAAATTATAACTTTAAATTACCAATAATTAAACGACCCCATAAAATTTCGCATCACTGACAATAAATGCATCAAAATCAAACCAAGCCAACTAAAAACAAAAACAATAAATAAATAACAACACAAAAATAATAATAACAGTATTAGTACGATGCAATAAAAAAAAAAGAAAAGCAACAAAAATAAAAAGAAAGATCACCTTTACAAGACCGAATCAAGGTAAAACAATATTAGATATGCAACGACCAGCGCTAATTCACTAAAATTACAGAACAGCAGCTGCACATTCAGATTTACTCCACTTTTTACAACTCTTCCTTCATTTCTTTTATTTTTGTTTTGTTTTTTTTTTACCGACCGTATTGTGTAAACAATGGGTAGGTTATGTGATGGCAACAAATTTTGCATATCGAGTTTTCGGTGGGAATGCACTTCTCCATAGTAGAGAAGTGTAAATAGACTATTTTTAGCAACCTGTCGGTCTGTCGGTCTGTCGGTCTGTCGGTCTGTGTGTGCACGCGTGTATCTCAAGTTCTGCTGAACCGATTTTGATGAAATTTTAAATATAAGTTTATTTCCACCATGGCACGGATTGATCAACTTTTGGGATATATCAGGCCTCGGGAACTGCACTTTTTAGCGGGCCTGTTTTACATTTTTGAACATTTTGAAGAAAGTATTCAACCGATTTAGTTGAAATTTCATATATAAGCTTTTCTCGACCGTCCACAAAAATGAAGAACTTTTGAAAGAAATCAGGCATCATCAACTGGACATTTACTAGGGGCCAAATATACATTATTGCGTATAAAAAGATAAATAATTAACCGATTTCATTGAAATTTAATACTTGAATTCCTCGTATTAAAACAATGAACATAAAATTTTTTTGGAAAGATCAGGGCTCGAAAACTGATTTGCGGGCCGATTTTACATTTTTCACCATGTCTACGGAACGAATTGATGGAATTTCTTGAAATTTAATATTTGAGTTCTGGTTAACTGGCGAGCATTTCTGGGAATTCGGGTAGCACAAAGCGAAACTCTACTAAGAGCAAAATTTATATTATTCTAGGTATGTTAACTATAAGCTTACTAATGTCCTAAAAATTGAAAAGAAGTATTTAACAGACATTTTTATAATATTCTGTAATCCTTTCACTTAACTAGACAATATACAATGCGGTCGGTTATGTGCTGATCACATCAGATTTTTTTTGTTTTGATTATAAAAATTATTTATTACTCCGTATAACATACTAACACGACGATCCCTATGTAATGCACAAATTAACAAAAAGTGCAAGATAAAAAAAACGAAAACAATAAATAAACCTGTTTAAAACGTAACATCGAATGAGTTTATGAAATGAAGAGCCATGGAAGCAAGAAACCCTTACGGAGAAATCGCGATTTATTTTTGTACTACGTTCCTTTCCGATCCAATCTATACGTTGTATGTTTTTATTTGACCCCCCCCTCCCCACTCCTCTTACTCCTTGCTCTCTTTCTTTTTGTTATAAACAGTGAGAAGTAGGTAAAGAAAACAAACTCTCTTTAATAAAGTGAAATTAAATTTTTTTTTGCTTTGTTCTCTTTTGCCTTTTACTTACTTTTTTTTCGTTTTAATGGAGTTTTATTACTGTACGGTTCCTATATGGTATTTTTGTGATTAATTTTTTTTATTCCATATTTAACGTTTTTTCGTTGTTAGTATAAATTATTTGCCATGTTACCGACACCGATTTAAATTTCACTAAAGGATACATGATTTACACAAGGTAAGGAAAAAAAAAAGCACAAGAGGAGCTGAAGAATTTGCAAAACAGAAATTACAGCAACAAAACAAAAAACAAAAAAAAAAATTTTATAGACCTCTAGGAGCAGGTGTTCAAATTTTGTAACCTTGTATATATTATTTTATATTGTTATAATAATATTATTCTCTGATATACTTGCAACTTGTTTTATGTGTGTATATTCGAGAGAAAGAATTTAACTAAATTTAAAGTGAAATGCATTGTTTTTTCTGTTTTTGAATTTTATTAATACTATAGACGTGTGCAGACACACCAAGTAGCCATTCAGAATAAGAAGTATTATATATACGAATGGCTAGTAGGTACAATGTACCTACCTATTTTCCATTGGATATAGTATAATTAATACTAGATTATTATTATACAACTGGCTATAATATGATGAAAAACCTTGAAATTAATGAAAGAAGATGAAAATATATTTTAAATATAAAATTATAAATTATAAATATTAAATATTTTTGTGTAAAAACATAATTAATTATGTACTTACATACATAAAAATATTTTTAATACCATTTTTTTGTAATTTGATTATTTTGTGCGCAAACTGTTATAGTGTAAACATTCCAGTAATTCATTTTGATAAAATTCAATGTCTTCTGTGAAAGTAATTGGCAATTTTTATGACCTAAACATTACTGAAGAGTTAAACATAAAATACTGGTGGTCTATTTAAAAAAATAAAAAATTTTGACTCAATATTGATTGGCCTATTCTTAAACATAAACGCTTGTACGTATATGAAAATCAACTTTGGATTGCGTTTCGAATTTTAATGCAATTTTATACACTTGGTGTTTTTGTTGATTGAAATTAAGTTTGCAAAGTAGTTTCCTATTACTTGTGTTTTATATTTTTCTTGTCATTATTTTGTTGAGCGATTTTATCTTATATTTTGACAATCAAAGATTTCTTGTATATTTTTTACATGGATTAAATGATTTATTATCAAAAATTCAAAGTTTGTATGCTTGTATAGTCTCTTGCCGGTGAATTCACTATAAATTCCTTCCGTACTCTGAATTCTGCAGAATATGTTGTTTTGTAAAGCCAATTTGTTAGCATTTTGTGATAAATTTTACTCTCTTATCACTATCAGAGCTCTTAAACTCATATTTCGGTTATTGTCTCCGCTATGTCTATAATACCAATTTGCATTACTTGAATTTTACATATATTGTAACCTTTTGCTGATCATTGGTTCCAGAGAACATAAAAAAAAAACCATATAATTTTCATATTGTAAAATTTACTTTTAAGTAAACCAATATTTACAACGCATACACAGACATATATTACCTATACATACTCACACTTAGCACACATACATAATTACATAATTAAAAAAAAATCCCTTAAATATATCCGGTTTAATATTTAATTATAAAAATTTTTCATTCTTATTATTTTTCAGGTGAGTTTATGGCTTTTCTGTATACTTCACACACATTATATAAAAAAAATAACAATGCAGTGTTGGTGGGTCGAAAAAGCAACATAAAAATAAAATATTTAATATTGGTTTGTGCATAATAAAAATAATTTTTTTTTTTTTTATTATTTTAATATTTCTTTTCTCTTAATAATAATTAATATGCAAAATAATTATAATAAAAAAGTAGAATTTTACTTAAGGTTAAGCATAATTTTTTATAAATAAAATTTATTAAGGTATAAAAAATCTACATAAACTGCATTGCAAAAAAATGTGAAGAAAAAAGGGACGAGAGAGAGAAGAAAATGACGTAAACAAATCGCAACATAGCCTAGAGAAATATTTACCATTTGCGAAAATAACGGTATCTACTAACCACATCTACAAATATTTCACCAAGAATTATTTGTAAATTTTTTATTTTTTTATTCCTTGCCATTTTTACATTAAAAATTTAATAAAAAATATTTTATCCGCCTTAAGTTATGCAATCTGCATTAAATATTGAAAAATAGTCTGTAATCGATTAAAATTAATAATAATTATTAAAAATTACTTTTAATTTTGGAAAAATAAAGAACAAAAAATTCAATCTAGCATAGAATAGTAATGAAAATTTCCATAATAACTTTATTGAGCAATGAGCAGGGCGAGTTTTGAGTACTTTTTAATTTCATTAAAGTAAAATAATTATGAATTAGTGATCATTTTGTATTTACCTTAAAATGTTTGTATTAATATAAGTAAACAAGTGTGAACATATTTACTTACATACTTAATGTAATAATTCTTATAAGTGCTTTACGAAAACGAAGGTGTAAATTTTGATTAACACAAGGTCTGGTTCACTTCTCCGCATATAAAAATTTTTTACAACTGCAGTAATATTAAAATTTCGCATAAATTTGTTAATAGTTGAAAAAATTAATTATTTTTAATATTTTAATATTAAAAATAATTATTAATAAAAATTATTATTATTAAAGTAATAAGGACTAAAGTAATATAGCAGGAAATTGTAATGATAATTAACGTTGCAGAACGATTAATTAAGTAATATGTGAAAATTTATTGATTAAACTGCAGTTTTTTTTACACGAACTTAGTAATGCCGAATTGTGATTGTTAATTAACGAAAACAATTTTTTAATTTGCATCTTTGGACTTCAAATATTAAGGATTTGGCAAAACGTGCTAAATTATCAAGTAAATAAGAATTGTAGCCTTATGGCTGAGCACAATTTTGTAATAAAACAAAGCCTATAAATTGTATGAGTCGTTTTCACATTTTCAAAGTAATTTCAGAAATTTTGATGAATTTGCTTAAATTCTATTATTCATAATATATATAGGTTTTCATGGAAATTCCTTGAAAATTTTCAAAACACCGAGGCACACATTCATGTTACTCATAAATGGAGAATGTTGTGCATAATCAAAATTACCAATTTCACTCCATAATGCCAAAACAAATTTCAATTACTTGGTACGGATTGGTAGAAAGTTTGTTGGTACAACAAAATGCTAAATTTCTTGAATTTATATTAAAATAATAAGACGAAAAAATAATAGACAAAATTTCTACAATGCACAATATTTAAAAATTCGAATGAATCATTCCAACGACATTGAGATGAATTTCAGTAACACGTTGAATGCTACCAAAATTTCAGCTGAAATCTCTCAGAAATGATTTTATTTTAAAGACGAAATTAAATGCTAAATTAAAACTTTTTTATTGTCTTAAAATTAGTTCTTATAATTAATTTACAAACAATTTTCGTTTAACACTAGAATTTTTACGTAAGTAGATCTACATTACCCATACGCTTGGCGGTCAATGAGGTCTTTTGAAATTTCCATGTATTTTACATAATCAATTTAATAACATACATTTTATATATTTTTCCTTATAAATATATTTACAATAATTTGTAGGGTGTGAAAAATAATTAAAATATTACACAGAAAAAAAAAATATTTAATTAAATTATAGGTCGACTGAATTTTTAACGTTATAAGAGAGAGTGTTAAAAAATCTTATTTTCTTGGTCATACACTCAACACACACGTGCACAATATGTGTAATTTAAGAATTTTTTAATAATTATTATAAAAATATAAAATGGAGAATATTTTAATTTTAATTCCTTATATTTGTTTGTTTGTTTGTTTGTTATTTTCAAAATCATTATAAAAAACAAAAACTGTTATAATTCAAGGATCTCGTGTTTAGTACACCGCATATAAGAGAAAACAACTTGACATATTATTATTATTAATTTTATAATACACTCGTATACCTCGTAGTCTCACATATTTTACATTTATATTTTTACAACTTGATTTAACCTATTAAACCTATAACAATGCCTATTTGTACTCTACTTTTACAATAAGTTTGTATGTGTTATAAAAGCACACGTATACCATTTTTTTTTTAATATATTAAAATTTTTATTACTGTTATATGCATAAAAATTATATGGTAGGTATACGAGCAATAGCAAAAAGAAGAAAAAATATCCCGTTGTTTTCAGAACAACAACAAAAAATCAGAAAAAGAATAAAGTAGGAAAACAAATAGGAAAAAATCAAAATTGTAATTTGTTATTTTTAACTTCGAATCCTTTATATCAAGGTCAAAACAATCTACCTTAATATTTACTTAATTTAATTGTAAAAAAAAAAGAGCAAAAAAGAGCAAAAAAAGAGCAAAAAAGAGCAAAAACGAGCAAAAATCAAATCAAAAATAAAAATAAATTTAAATATAACAGGAAATATGGTGGAAAACCTGTTTGTTAAAATAATTAAATTAAGACATTTTTTTTATTTTTTATTTTTTATGTGTATTTTAACATGTACGTGTATTTTTTTTATTATATTAGGTTAATTAACCCCCCATCAACAATGTCAAATATAAAATTCACTTTAATTTACATTACAATATTTTTATCCTTAATATTTTAATGTAGATTCTTTTTTTCTTTTGTTTTGTTTCATTTTTATTCTTTTGATTTTATTTCTCTCCCCATCTCTTTCTCTTTCTTTGGAAAGCATTTTTGTTAGAATTTTATTTTGTGACATTTTATTTGACATACTAAAATATTGTCCCTTATTAAAATTTTATATAGAAAATGATAATTTTAACTGTACTTAATAATGAGAATAGGTAGAGTTAACCGTGCAAACTATATGATACCCATACGAATCAATCAATAACATACAGTACATGTTAGTTGCCACACTGTTTTTGCACATAG
Organism: Condylostylus longicornis; assembly: GCF_029603195.1. Classification (NCBI taxonomy): domain Eukaryota; kingdom Metazoa; phylum Arthropoda; class Insecta; order Diptera; family Dolichopodidae; genus Condylostylus; species Condylostylus longicornis. Next base: position 9,793,560 of record NW_026577982.1, read on the forward strand.
TCATGGTTTTTTTATGTGTAGTGCTTTTGCTGAATTTTGCTGAGCTTAACTCAATTAATTTTTGAGTTATCGTTGGCAGACAGACGGCCAGACGGCTAAACCGACAGACAGAAAGATGCACCGACATGTTTAAATCGACTCAGAATTCGATGATAGTTTAAGCCTAAATGTTTATATTTCACACTCCCGTTATTTTTTAGCATTGTAAACAGTGGGTAAATTAATAATACCCTTCGAACATACGTCCATACGAGTATAATTATGCTTAATTTATGTTAAACGAATTGTAACTTAGTCGGTCTTTAGATCTTTACACTTACATATTGATGTTTTAATTAGGCGGGAAATTTAGAGAAATTAATAAAGTAACGTCATATTTCTGGGATTAGCAACAGAACTTTTTCGTTTCTAAAACGAGCTTTTTTAATAGATTCTCGTTTTTAATATTGTTTAAAATAAAACTTTCAAAGAACCCGAATTCTTGTGGCATGAAACTCCATAAAACAGCTGTCAAGAAAATGTTACATAGAGATATTATTTTTTTTAAATACCGTCAATTATATTTACATTGGTTTTAGATGGCAAGTGTTACGGGTCCGAATATTTTCAATTAGCCTGTTATATAAAAAGTTACCCAACGATAAAAAAAAACCATTTTTGTCTCAATTTTTTTTTTTAATAACAGAAATTTTTAAAAGCAGCAGTACACGTATAATCTAAATCAGTTCGAGAATCTAAACTAATTTCGATTCTCGAAATAAATTAATTTCTGTGATAAACCATCTATATTTCCCTTTCTTTCTCTCTCTCCATCTCTACATTAAGTTAACAGTAAGAAGAACGTAAGTGTCGTTAAGTGAGAAGTATTTGTTAATATGTGAGTATAATAAAATCCATAAAGGAATAAAAACTTTCTGTTTTCAAGTTCTGCATTTTGACAACATAAGTCACAAAAGTTCCAGTCTCATTTTTCAGATGGTTTCAATAATAAAATTTAGAAAATTAACCTTTAAAATTGAAATTTATTTAAACAATGCACAAACTCTCACTACACAATTCGATAGGAATAAAATATTTTCACTATTAAAATTTCTTGTTTCTGTTTAAATTTTAAAATCAGTGATTTATAATAAATTTTTTTCCATCTCAAATGCTCACTTGCAACTTGTAATGTATGCATATATGTTTGTATAACAGTTATAGTCTTAATACAACAATAATATTTTCAGTTTGAATTAAAAATCCCTGATCGTAAAAGAAAATCCTTAAATATATATTCCCTAATCACATTTCATAATATATTTTATAGGTGGAAATCTTAAAATCTGCCCTAAATATTATAAAAATCCGTTACAATTTCCAAAAACATTTTTCTTTTATTCAACATTTTCACAGTATGTATATCTACACCTATACGCCATGTACTTGCATGTTATATGTTATAATAAATATTCATTCATTCAAACACACTCATCACATCACATTCTAGGTACATATACGTTATAATAAATTGTGCACACACGTTTGAAATGAAAATTCCTTTTTAAAACAAAAATTTCGAAGGTAAAGTATGACACAAAAAAAAAAAAAAAAACAGTAGGTTTTGGAGCAGTACTCGTATAGAGCAGTAAAATTAAAATAAAATAAAAATAATTTTCACTTTTAATTTACGATATACTTACATATTATATAAAACTCTAAATACATAAAATATTTATGTTAAAAGAAAATAATTCACAATATACACAGTTATACTCGTACTTACATGAACACTCACTTGTGTGACCGTAGATACGCAAATTCTACAAATTCTACAAATATATTTTGACTCTTTGTGTATAATAAAAAGTGAAGCCGATATTATAAAGTTAAAATTCCCATATAATGTGATAATGAAAGAGTAATGCTTTATATTAATAATATGCACAACAACATACTTATATAAACATATAACATTTACATAAGGTGTCTAAACTGTAAAATGACCTCATTATTTTTCACACATCATGACCTCTACCATCCAACATAACAGCAATAATGTAATCATTTCTTTTTTTTTCAAAAAATAAAACTATGTAGGTAAAAACACGGTTACAGTTATGTAATAAAAAAAGAAAACAACAAAAAAAAAAACACGCCCTTAATATGAAAAGACGAAAAACTAAACAAAAAAAAAAAAATGGCGGTTAAAAATTTTCAAAAAGAATTTTTATGACATTTTTTACGCCTCAAGTTCTTTTTATTACATTTTCATTTCTTATTCATAAAATGATCTGTCTTTCACCCTCTTTAACTGCGCTGCTCCCTTTTTCTTTAATTTTTTTCGTATTTTTTTGGATTTTTTATAAATAATTTTCATTTTAACTTTGTTCTTGTTCTATATCACGTGCCAGCTTCCTGAATTAATTTGAATAAAAGACACAAATAAATTTTTTTTTTTTTTTTTGGTGCAAAAGAAAAGTGAAAATATTTTTGAAAAATGATAGATGGATTAATGGTAATTATTATGTATTTTATTCTATTTAGTGTTGCCGTTTTGTTAATTAATTTATTATTAGAAGTGAGAGTTGTCCCCTTTTTATAGGTTAATCAACAATTTCCTTTATAGATTAATCGGAAAATGAATTTGATTAGATGGAAGATGTTGAACTGTAAAAATTTTTTTTTATTGTTTTCTTCCAATTAATTGTAATTTTCGCTTCCATTAAGTCAAAATTTTGTTAACGTATTTTGCTCAAATTTTCAAAATTTTATTCATTTTAAATTATTTTTTTTTCCTTACTCATTCCACTTGGGAGCATATGGGAACATTGGGCTTCTATGCAGAGCTTCAAATGAACTCGGTATTTTCCCAATTTTTTCTACTTCTTGCCAATTTGTGGGCTTCCATGTATTTCTCGGACGGCCTGTTCTTCTTGCACCTTGTGAGTTCCATTCTAGCGCTTGTTATAATTTCTTCTTAACGTGTGACCAATTTACCACCACTTTCGCCTTCTGATCTGTGTTAGAATGAGTTTTTGTGCTGTTATTTCGCACAGTTCTGTGTTGGTTATGCGCCTTGACCAGAAAATTTTACAAATGATACAGAGACACTTGTTTAACAAGTGTCACCTATATTTTCTCAATATCTTTTTTGTTAAAGCTCCATGTTTCACTACGATATAGGACTACAGGTTTTACACAGGTGTTGAGGATGTTGATTTTTGTTTTTCTGGATAGTTTCCAAAATAATTCTTTTTAATTTTTAAAATAATTTTGAATAAATCAAAAATGTCATTTTTGTGAAAAATTCTGCGACTGAGCGGCGGGTGAATTTAAAAATGAGATATTGTAGTAGTAAATAGAAAAAGTTTTTTTTTGTAATTTTCTGAAAATCTTTTTTTTTAACATAATTCAATTTACTTTTCAGATGTATACGCTTTATAGGTATTTGATGTGAAACTTTCACTGCATGATGTGCAACTTGCAGTATAGTAGTTTGAGAAAAACAATGAGAATTTCCCAATGCTTTATACTGCATACTATAAGAGCAGATGAATGACATAGAAACAAGGGGCCTTAACCAGCTATCTTCTGATTTCTAAGCCTGTACTTTTTGCCTCGGTATAACATACGGCTAAATAAAGTGCTCGTTCCAATTTAGTTCCTGCGAAGAAAAAATTTTTATAATTTCCATATTCAATATCAATATTTGGGTCTCTATGTCTGTTCTTCTCCCAACGTATTCAAAATTTGAATATTGTAAACACACAAATTTAAATAGTAAAACGATTTTAATAACCACTTTATTGAATTTACATTAGAAAACATTTTCTAAGCGAAATTGAAGAATCTAAATTTTAACCATTGATCACTTTTGGACCAGAAGTTGTTTGCAATAAAAGGCATGTTATCCTTATGTAAGTGAACCGAAATAATTACTAAAATCTTAAAAAAATCACAAAACATACAAAGACCTTCAAAATTTCAAAAATTTAACTGCAAATCTAAAAAAAATAAAAATTTTTTTAATTGCATTCGAAAACACCAATCAACATTTTGTTTACACAATTTGAAATTTCATACTTATTTTGGGGAAGGGGGAAAAAAGTTAAAATTAATTTTATAATGGATGGTATATGATAAGAGTTGAGTTTCATTTCAAGAAACTTTTATCTCAGAACAAGAACTTTTCAAAAAAATAATTCAAGAACTTGAGTAGCAGTAAAACTAGTCATATAAACTTTTTTTATATTTTTGTTGAATTTTAATCAAAAAATAACTTTTTAATGTTTAAAATATAAAATTTATGAAACCTGGTTATCAAAAAATGAAATTTGTAAAACAACAACTCTTCAGCCACAAAAAAAAAGCAGGAAAATCTCTTCTACACTGAACAACTTCTCATATTCTCATATTTTTTTTGAAAAAGTTTCAATATTTTTAGTGCATTGTAATAAATAAGAGAAAACATGAAAATAAAAAGAGCACATAAGAACAGGAAGAGAAATTTTTTCGTCTTTAATTTTAAAGATAAAAAAAAATATTTTTTTCTAAATATGAAAACATGGAACTTTTCTCTGATTCATAAAAATTTGAAAATTAAGTAAAAAAAGTGAAAAGGTACACAAAACTTTTACATTATTAACTTTAATTACAAGGCCGAATTCTGTGAAATGAGTATATAGAGTTTGGAACGCTTAGGAGGAGAATGAAATTACGTTAATGCTAATGTAAGATATTAGGCTTGTTTTAAGAAAGTCCCTCTTGTAAGACGATTAATAGCTTCAAGATGATGACTGACGCCAATAACTCCATTCAATACCGAAATGATTTTTAAACAGAATTCTGATAGAAAATGAAAGAAATACAATTATTTAAGGAACAGTAGGTACTCTTGGAAACGTATAACAGTTATAACAGAATATAACAGTTCGATTGCAGAAAAATGTTACGGCGGTAAGTGAAAAATATCTCGGCGACATTAAATTAAAAATTTTTGTGTGGCTGCATTTATTTACTAAATTTAAAACATGAGCTCATTTTCCGATTTTCACTTGTATTACAGCTTAAATTTTTATAAATAAACGAAATAACATTTCCACTTCCGTGACAATTCCTCGTTTTTTTTTCAGAAATTTCGGTAAAAGACACTATTTAATATTTCATAAAATTATTTAAAATAGCCACGAAATTTCTGCATTTTAATTTAGTCTTAGAATTTCGGCATTTTTAAAATTAATTTTCTTTACAAAAACCCAATAATTAGCGCGATTATCAAAAATTCTCAACGAAAACTTTACAGAAAATTTCACCAGGAAAAAAATCTTCAATTTATGTCTGCAATTTTGTATTTAATTAAATTCAATTTATATAAAAAAAAAGTCTTCCATACAATTTACAAATTATAACAAAAAAAAAACTGTTATACAAAACATACACACATTAAATGCAAAACAACTACACCAATTTATAAAATTTAATTTTAATTTTTCTTATAGATGCACATTTAGAGCGCAAATTTTATTCACAAAAAAGAAAAAATAAGAAAAACAAAAAATGAAAATAATTTCTTTTTTTTTTTTATTTCAAACTCTTATTGTTGTCCTTACCTGTAGGCTATGTAGTCTGCAAAGTAAAAAATAAAAATTTATTATAAGTGCCCTGCAATAATAATAATAATAATAATAATAAGGATTATGATGACTTGACGAAAATAGCCATGTACAACAAGTAACACGGCAAAAATCTCTTTCACCTTAAATCTAAAAAACAAAATTATTTTTTTTTTTTTTTGTTGTTAATCCATTCATCAGAGAACATAAAGAAACTGGGCAATGTTATGACCTGTTAAAAATCAAGATTGTAAATAATTTTTACTGTTGTTGCTTCACTGTTCCTTGTTCTTGTTGTTGTTATGCTGTTGTTGAAGAAATAAAGGATTTTATAAGCGTTTTCACTTTTTTGTTCTTGCTTTATCCTTATTTTTTCCTTATTTTTGTTAATTTTTCAGATTATTAGGCTACAATGTACCTTTTGTTCATATTTTTATATAAAATTTATTTAAAAAAATTTTTTTTTTTTGTATTTTAACATCTGATATTTTTGTGTTTTTCTTCTGGTTTTCTCATTTTCTGTTTTGTATTGTGAATCCTTTATATTTTTTTTTTTTGTAAGACCATAGTATTTAAATTGTAGGTATATGCAAATTTAAAGGATTCATTTTATTTTTCTTTGATTTTTTGTTGCTGTTATACATGTACTTTATTCTACTGTGCTCCGGCTAACCCCATATTATTGTCTACACATTTTATATTTTCTCTCTCAGAACCACTCCCTACATAATATTTTCAAGGTATTTCAAATTTTATATTTTTTGCATGAATATTATTACAGTACGTCGGGATGTTTCATTTTTGCCGTAAATATAAATTAAAAAAAAAGAGTAAAACAAACCTGAAACACCAGTTTACCAAAAAAAAAAAAATTTTTTCTTTTTGCGTATACGAACAAGAAAACCTGGATAAAAAATCCGAAAAAAAAAAAAATTTTACGTTTTTAAATCTTTTGACGTATTAAAGAGGGCACACACTTGAGAGCTCTTTTGAATAATATGAATAATAATAATAACAATAAAAATAATACTAATAATAATATGTAGGTCAGTTGTTTTTATTTCTCTGGATGTTAAAGTACCTATGTATGTATGTATGTATGTAATAATTTTGTATGTAGATGTAATTGTGTTTATTTATAAGTGGTGTAAGGAAAATAATTCCATGATAATTTATTTCACTTGACGGAAACAAAAAATTTATTACTGAAGTGAATTTTTTTGTTTTACATTACAATTGAGAGAGGAAAATTATTAAAATTACAGAAATTAAAACAAAATTTTGAAATATTGATTTCATAGCAGCTCTTAAATGATTTTAAAATATGAATATTATAATATTGTATAACAGTAATGTTTTGTATAACAGATTAATTTTGTATAACAGATAAAGTTTACTCAAGATTGATTGTCTCTTTTTTGCTCTTCTAATTTGACAATTTATTTAATTAAGAGAAGATATTGTGAGAGAAGAAAAGACTGTGTATGCCACTGGACTTATTTCGCATTTGCTACTAATATTATGTAGTCATAGTCACTAGTGTCATGACAGTTTAACACTGTTTTACTTTGTGAATTTATTTAGTAGCAGAACTGATATTTTATTTTTGCACTATAAACTATGAGAGAATAAAGTTTAAAAAAAATTTTTTTTTTGTTTCTCACAAAAGGCATCAGTTTCCACTATATTATTCGTGTAAATTTTTTAAATTTGGAAATGTTCTCTTCTTATAATTACTGTGGTCTGAATGAAATTTAACACAAAAAAAAAAGAAACAAATTTTCACATATATAGGAATTTTGGATTTTATATTCATGAATATTTCTTAACAGGGATGGATATAAGAACAAGCCCCTTCTTATATAATATTTTTAACATTCCTTATATGTAAAATCTTGAAGTTAATCGATTTGATATTACGAGTATTTTGTATCATGCTATAAAAGATCCTCCCATATCTTTATTTGTTCTAATAAGTGATAATTTGTTAGCCTTCTCCCGGATACATGTAATTAAATATGCAAATTATTTGAATTATATTAGTAATTTTGTTAGGAATTTTATGAAAGTAGAGTAAATATTATTAATTTTGTAGCTGAGCTACGCACACATAATCAAAAAATATCGAACGATTGTGAGAAGTCTTGTGAGAAATTATTAGTTCATTCTATAATTCGAAAAGCAAGACGTACCTGTAATATGCAAAACTGTTTTGTGATATAATGGAAATTATGAGTTTTCAAATTTGACAAATATATTTGACACATCATTTGACAAATCATTTGACATTTATTTATATTTTAGAAAATTACATAATATTATCGATGAAAATTATTGTTGATTATTGTTTTGGAAATAATTTCCAACAACACAATATAATAAAATATGATCATAATCGATAGAGAAAGACAGAGATATTAAGTAACAGGATATAAAAAATGAAGGAGTTTTTGCTCTTTTACATTGTTTTTTTTTTCTGTCTTATTATTATATTTATTGTTATAATGGCTTCTCTCATTACAATTTTACTGTTGTTCTTACTGTTTTAAATACAAGAATTTTGTAGTATCATTTTGAATATATTTATAAATATGAATGTGTATGTGTTTATAGTCTTGTACATTAATATTATTCTGTTGTATAAACATACTTAAATTTTATTGCTCCTGAAAAGCATTATTTGCTTCTCTCCTGAAACCATAAATACTCGGAAAATAAAATTTGTATAAAATAAGGTTTTTGGTTTTTTATTTCTGGTTTTTTTTTTTTTGTAATTATTCTGGAGAAAAAGACCTGAAAATTATTAAAGTTACCTTGAATCAAAGTTTAATTCGTATACTTTTTATGGAAAAAACCAAATATAATTTTTTTTTTTCGTAGACTCAAGTTTCGTTTTATGTTTTTTTTTTGTGGTTAGTAACTTGCATAATTAATTAAATATATTCTTTTAATGTGAAATATTTTTGAGACTAACAACAACTTTAATATTAAATTTTATAATATAAATGAAATTCATTCGAATGCGAGTAGAATATTAACTGAATTTTAAGATCCTAACTTACTAGCAAGTAACATAAACCGATTTCACAGAAACAAGAATCCATTGCTTTACAAGGAGACATCATTTTAAAGGTTTCAGATAAACAAACTTTAAATAAAATTAAAAGTCCGTTCAGAAGTCCTCTACAACTTCAACTGTGCTTCAGCAATTCTGTCAAGAATCACTCAGAGAAGATTTGAAGATTTCAAGATTTGAAGCTAAAATTGCAATCTTCTTTAACATTTTTTAACATTTCCTTACATGTAGGCAACATTTTGACTTTGAACAATCAAACAATTTTTTAAAGTGCGCTATTTTCTGTTTCCTTTTCACAATCGAAAAATTAAATAAAAAAAATTTTTTTTACCAATTATCGGAAAAAAATTAAACAAAATCAAAATGTTATAACAATTTACCGCCACTGCCATTAAATTTAAAAGTTAAAAACTTGTACAAATAAAAAAAAAAAAAACAAAGGAAGGAAGAAAAAATCGAATTTTCAGGATATTTAAATGGAAAACTTTTTCTTTCTTATTTAAGAAGTAACAAAAAATATAAAAATCATAAAATTAAAACATTTAAAGTAAACAAGTCCACAAACTATGCGATTGATCCCCATGATGATTTCATAAAATCATCGGAAAATACAGAATCCAAGTTTACATAATGAAGAGATTTAAATTTGTTTTTAACTAAAAGGTCCAATTTCTATCACTTAAGGTATAGATATAATAAGAATATTATTGGACAATTAAAAATTTTGAATATTCACATGTACTGTTCCAGAATTTGAGCACTTAATTCAAATTTGATTTCAATTCTGTAATTTTAATATTAACGCAAAATAATCTAAATGAAATTAATATTTCAAGCTGAAACATATTCCATTGAATTGTGTACTCTGGAGTGTATCAGAAAGAACCTGAGGAGGGGGCAGGATTATGTTAGACAGTGACATAATCACGCCGTTTTTGGTACTCTCTCTTGTCTGATGTACTGGGATCCAAACTGCTAAAGGAATGCGTTGATACCCTTAACGTCCTGGCTAGGTAAAATTAGGTATCTTTAATGGGGATACCAGAACAATACGGTATAAACGGAAATGAGAGAGCTGATGGTCTCGTCCGGAGGAAAGCGTCAACTCCTTTCATTGGGATGGAGCTATGCTTTGAACTGCTAAGGACAACGATCTTGCGAACGTTTAATGGTTGGAAAGAACGGGCCAGGATCGACCATTTAGGAAATTGCTCGAGCCGATCTCTAATGAAATTTAAAATGAGTTAACGTCAAGACAATTGCCAAAACTGTGCTTGTACCTTACATATTATTACAATACTTACATTAAGATCTGATAGCGAAGAACAAGGTATATGAAATTTCTAATCAACTTCCAGTACATTGGCAAATCTGAACTGCTGAACTCAACGAAACGAACGATAGAAACTAAACCTAATGAAATTTATACAGATGTAAAATAGTAACGAAATTCTTTCCCAGAATCCTTTGTTATTACGAATAACAAAAATAAAACGGATTTGAATGTTGAAAGAAATACGAGCAACCAGCCTATGTAAACGAAATGAAGTTCCAAAAGTATGTCAAAAAAAAAAATATTAAGATATCTTCTTATCGATCTTATTTTAAACTTATATTTTAAATGTCTTTCTTTGAAGTTTTGAATATAAATTTTGTCAACAACATGGCATTAAAATATTTCCATTCTCTATGTTTCCATTAAGAAAAAAGCCGAGCCGTGCCGCCGTATATTAAATTTGAAACTTTTTTATTCTTATTTTTTCTACTTTTTTGTTCGCTCTCTTGTCATACATTTTGTTTAGAAACGCAAAACATTTTAATGTTAGAATGATTTTTGTTCACTAAAAAACGAAAAAATTTTTTTCATCTTTATCTTCATTTTTCATTTATTTTTTTTCAAATGTTCTTCTTGAAACACTCTTAGGGAAGTTTCAATTTTACGTTTCACGTTTTGAACGTAAATTTGAGGAGGACAAGATTATTGTAACCAATCACGTAATAACGAAAACAATAATTAAATCAGCGTGAACAGTCTTAACTTGACAGTCATAATTCTGAGAAATGAATAACAGATAACTAACAGACTAACGGGAACTCAAAAATGCTGCGCACTTATAATAGAAAAACTTTTAAATGAGCTCATTACAAATTAAGCTTAGATTTTTGGTTTTTGTGTCAGAAAAATTCAGAACCTCGTTTTTAACCCCGAATTCAATTTTCAATTCATTTTGGTTGTTGTCTTGGATGTGGTCTTGATTATTGTGTTGAGCCACATTTTCTCACTGCGGACCCTCAGTGTTTCTGTATTCCTTATATGATCAGGAATTATTATTTTATTCCTCTTTAATTTGTAAATATTTATTAGTTGAAATTTTATCAAAAAGTTTTCTAAAAAAAAAAAAAACTTTTTCTTGTTCTTGAGCTTCGTTTCTTGCTTTATTTTCGACATGGGTATTATTTATACTTTTATTCTTTCCCGAAAAAGTTAAACTGCTAGAGCATGCTATTGCAAAAAATCTAAAAAAACACAAAAAAAAACCAAAACATTTTATTTTTTTATTTGTTTACTCTTCTTTTAGTAAGAAACTAGAAATGAAAAAAAAAAAATTCGAGCCTCCTTGCGGGCAATATTATTCTGAATAAAAGTGATAGGAGTAACAGAATATTTTCTAGAGATGAAAACAAGGTCAAGGTGAACACGAAATTTTTATTAAAAAAAAAAAGTATTGTTGGTAACCAATCTTCCATAATATGAGATTTAACTTTTAGACTCATAAGCATGCCTGAAAATATGCTTACAAATAATTAAATTTCAACACTATTTAACATTTTGAGTGGAAAAGAAACCAAAAACGCATGAAAATTTATATTAAAATTTTTAAAGAGATGAAAGAAATGAGTAAGAGTAAACAATTTCTTAAGTAACATAATCTTTTGTGTGCACTCCTCGAACATACGAGTACACTTTTCAATTTATAATATTTTCCTTAGACTTGTTCTTATCTTCTCAAAACCATTCACAAGGAATGGCTAAAAAAATAGAATCGGATGATTTCTTAAGAAATATGACAATCTCTATTTTCTTTTATAATCCACGTTCTACTAAAACATCTCTTGAACCTAACTAGCGTTTGACACTGAAATAAGGCTTTGATTAATTCGGCTGTTTTGTTTAAAAATGTAATAAACAGTTTACAGCAACCGGATGGTTTTCAAAAAAAAATTCCATAGAATTTCACTAGCAAAAATGAAGCAATTTCAATGTAGCCATTATGGAGCTGTTCTAAAATATTTTTGACAATAAATTCGTACTCACAAGCTTGGAAAGAATTAGAAGGTGAAGAAAATTTATTTCTGGTATCTTCTAAGAATGTTTAAACTAAATCTGATTTAAATTTAATTCAAATCTTTTCAAAACCTACCAAAGTATACAAGTTACATGTGAATAAAATTTATAAAACACATAATTTATTAAACCGCGTCATTGAAATTTTTCACCATAATATTCTGGGGCATTATAAAATCGATAATAGTAGCAAATTGTACCAATACATCAAAATTCAATGTTAACCTTAAAATTTATTACAATCCAACAATAAACTAATAAAAGTGTGTTCTTCTTTTCACCTTTATTATTTGATTACTTTACGACATTACGCATATAGAAAAATTTTCATAGCCACAACATACATAATTCAAAGTGGCCCCATAATCTTTTATTCCCGCTCGTTTTCTATTATATTCTGTGTAACATGTGTAAAATACGAGCAATTTTTTATGTAAACAAAGAACACCTCCACTCATCATCATCATCGTCTTCAGTTCCAGTAGTTAAAAATTCAAATTTTTTTTTTTATATTTTGTTATTCTTTTTCAGTTTGCAATTAGAAACCAAGAAAACCTCAACATCAATAATAATCCAATAAAAAAATTAGAAATTTTATTTTTTGTTGACGGTTATAGGTTTGTTAGGTTTTGTTGGATCATTGTCGTTTCACAAAGCATCAATATTGCAAAAACACCGCTTGTGGACGCTGCTTACTTTACTTTCAATTTGTTTTTTTTTCAGTGTTGCATTGTACACGCAACACAGATATTTTTGTTGATTAATTTGTGGTATGTGTGGCATTAGAGCGCCTTTACAATAGAAAAAACCTACTAGTAAAACCAACAAAAGAAAAAATTCAAAAATTTCTGGTGTTGGTGTATTTTTTTTTTTGGAATTTAAAATCTGGTGCTTATATTTTTTAATATTGATCCATGAAACTAAGTTAGAGCGAGAAAACACAATAAATATTTTTAAATAATAGAAATTGACAAAAGCAAAAAAGAATGGAAAACAAAGTCAACACTGTGTCGAATTGGTTTTGATTTCGAATATTTTAGCAATAGTGGAACAAATTGTCTTTTTAAGGACTTCCTTAAATTGCCGCTCTTTATTTGTGATTTCTTTTAAGTTATTAGTAGTGTAGGCGCTTCTATACTCTACTCTGTACTCTGTTACTCAGCTACTCTGCCAGATATTTGTTTATTGATTTATGATTTAATTAACAAATAGAAGAAGAAAATTAAAGCGTGAATTGAAAACTGTAAATTTGTCGTATATTTTTTATGAAAATCTCTATATTTCACAATGGGGAAGGAACGAATGCGATAAATAAAATTGAATAGAAAATTTATAGATTTTTTGTGTATTTTTATGACAAGTTGAATAACTTTCAAGTAATTTATGGCGGGATTTCAAATAAAAAATTTTTTTTTTTTATTTGGAATGCAATTTTTTTTTTTGTTTTGTGAACTTAGTAAACAAAATTTTTTTGAATTTGTTTAGAGGAATTTTAAAAATTTGATATGGAAGTTGAATGGGCATTGAAATTTTTTAATTCTCATAAAGTCAGAGAGAAATTGTTGAAATTAACAAACAAATTAAATGAACTATCCCATACAGGACAGGTGGTTTGGCAATATATGAAAAAAAAACTGATTAATTTAGAAATCTATTACTGCCTCTGTTACAATAGTATTTAGTAGGAGAGTAACATTCAATAGCGTGTAGCTGCAAGGGTTTGTTTTTACCTGCACATTTCAATTTTTAGCAATTCATCAGCATCAGGTTAAAAAATTGGTGAAAAACAGAGAGTTATTTAAAAACTACTTCTGTTTAAAGGGGAAAGAAATTTCTTAGTGCTGGGGCCTTTCTATGTAATTCGATTTTCCTATTCGGAAAAATAATAAGTTAGCACCTATCAATTCGTATTGTATCACCTTTCCATTTCTGCAAATACGAAAATTAAACTACATAGTAAGGCCGCTGATCCCAGAGTTGCAAGTGATTTTAATTTTTTATTATATTTAAAACTTTAGAACAAACGCTAACTTCTTCATTACGGCAAACGAAATTTTTCAATGAAGGTTTTTACGGAAATTCTGATAGAAATCCAATCAATTTTGTGAATTAAAAGAATCTGTTCACTAAGAATTTATTGGTAATCTTAATCTCAATTTAATAAAAAAAAATTAATTATTTTATTATTAATTGTTAAAACTGCTAAATAAGAATGTAGGGAATTCATCATGACTAGCTCTCTTGAGTAAAACACCAAATTGATTCTCAATATTGTTAATTAATGATCTTGTTTTCGTCCAATTTATTAAAAATTAAGTAATCAATAAACTTTTATTATGAAAAAATTTTTTACATTTCAATTTAGCTACTTAAGAATTTTTAGTGTAATTCATTGAAACCTCTTCATTTTTATAATTATGTACATGAAGAGTCTGTTATTACTCGTATATTGTCCTTCGAATTCTTTTTCATTTTATGTGAATAACACTAGCTTTTTCCTTTTTTTCAAAAACAAAATTAATTCGTTGGCATAATGCAATGTTTTTCAATTCCTCTTAAAATAAAAAATATATTTTGCAAAGTAATTTTATATTATTAACCCTTTACTGCAAGTGTTGTATAAATTTTAAAACAAAATTAATGGCATTATTCGGTATTCTGCCTTACTTCCGTTATAATTATGTTTTGTGTGAGTTTAATATAAAATTTCCTCCTTTAGAATAAAGTTAATTGAATTTTGAATTTAATAGCCCTTACTAGAATTAAAAATTAAATTTCAAATTTTTCAAAATGAATGGTAAAGATAAGAAAATTTCGGAGTATTAAATTTTGAATATGAGCAACTGAACATCTGATGTTGTTAAATATTTATTTATTTCTAAAATCTTAAAAAAAATTGGAATTAATAGAAAACCATGCCTAATTTGCAAATTTTTTAACTATACGTTGTTCAGCCTGTTGTTTTGCATACGAAATTAGGAACCAGTCGTTCAATTAGTAGCTAATAGCTTTATTGAACTGTTCTTAAAGGATAGTCGTAACAATTAAATATGCTATATTTCCTAATTTTTTAACTACGTAACAGTTTAAGCCTATATTGTTTTGAATAAAATGCTAGGGACCGGTGATTTATGATTAAGTTGCATATGAAAATGTTGTGAAAGGATAGCTGTAATTAAGAGTCGCCCAAATTACACCCAATACACGTTTCCTTACCAATTAAAAAAAAAAAGAAATTAAATTTAAATTAAAATTAAATTGCTCACTAGATGTTCGACAAAAGCTTAGATTTTATTAAATTAATTCATGTTTCCTGTATAGGGTTAAAAGAAAATTAAAGTGATACTGCACATTTATTCTCAAATTCAATAGTCATAGAAAATATTGACAATATGTGAATCGTCGGATATTATTTTGATTATATAGAAAAAGCAAAAAAACAATTATTATTTTGTAATCATATCCTTTAGAGCTCTAAATAATCGCATATATGGATGTACGTATATGCTTTTAGTTTTCTCCTTCAAATTAATATAGAAAATAATAATATGCTTTTAGAAATGGAAAAACAGTTATTCAAATAATATACATAGAATAACCAAAATGATAACATTTTCGCATTTCTTACTTTTATTTTATTTTTACTTTTAAAATATCCTTAAAATACATTTAATGGTAATATAAATAAAATATTGTTATGTAATTATATATATATATATGTGTATGTGCTCTAATAGCCTTGCTAAATATTATATAATGTGTTCTCATATATATAATTGTGTATTTTTTGGAAAACTAAAACATTTAATTCATACATAATAAATATAAAGATTTTATAATAGAAATATTATATAGAGAAAATATTTTGTAAAATTTTCTAAGGATAATAGTGAAAATAATGTTGATATTTTTGTTTTGAAATGATGATAACAGTATGGTATTATTTACTCTTATATCCAATGAAAATTATACTTGTATACAAACAAAAATCATCATTATTCTTCTTTTAGATTTATTTGCTTCTTTTATTGTTATAAATTCCATTTATATATAGGATCTATGGATGTAGTCTAATAATCTAAAATGTTTTTTTCTATTACAATTTATATTTTAAATGGAAAATTTTGTATTCAATAGCTTTGATATGCAAGTATAGTTATTTTAATATTTATATTTTGTTTCAACTATTTTTAGGATAGTAAACAATATAAGAAATAGATTTTCTATACAATCATTCAATAGCAATATTATTATAATTTTTTGTTTCGAATATTTTAGAAATTTTCACGGAAAATAAACGTAGAATCTCTAATTGTTAATTAAAATTCTGAAATTTTTTAAATATGTTGAACAAATTTCGAAGGAGTTTTCCTTTCATAGCACAAATTCAAATAAGCTACATATTTGGGCCAAGCAAATGATTTTTTGCTACTCAGTACGTTTCCTTTGCATTATTGTAAAACACTTCGGTTTAAAACTTTGCTTTGTTACCAATATTTTCTTCTTTTCGTAACATATTCACATATTGCATACTTCTAGGGGATGTAAAACAGAAAATTCAAGAAAAGCATTGATAATAATAATTGATTTTATATAGTAATCTGCGTTATTTCATCTCATTTACTGCGTTATTTCTGTACTTATTCTCGTGACAGAAAGGCAGAAGGACTTTTAAGAAGGAGAATTACTTGCAGCTCTTAGTGAATTTTTCAAATGTGCATCTTGTTGCAACATAATTTTTAATACAAAATTCCCAGAATTGGATTATGCATAGAACTCTACAATTAACTAAAATTTCATATGAAAATGAAGGAAAAATAATACAAATCCTTTATTTATTTAAAGAATAAAGTTGGGTCAAACCAATGGTTTCTATTGTAGCACTTTTCCCTTCAACAAGTGAAAATTCTGCTTTTAAATACAGTTTATGTATAGCTATCACACTATTAAATTATTTTCATTCATATACAAAACTATTTCGAGGATTGCATATATTTAGGATGACGCATATATGCAGTCTTTGAAATAAAGCAAAAATTAATATAAAAAGGGGTTAACATAATGCTCGATTTTAAGGGTTAATTGTGTGAGATAAGAAAAATAATTATATTTTTTAATTTCACGGAATTTACCGTTAGCTTTTTGCGTTTATAAAAATTTGGAAAAGCCTGCGGTTTCGGAAATATAAGGTGTCAAAAATTCAAATTTTACGAACTTCAAGAGGTGATAACTTGAGAGGGGGTGGAGATGGAAAAAAATTTTCTTCTAACAAAATGAACTATTTATTAATATCTAAAAGCTTCTAAAATTTCAAGCTTCTACAGTCTGGGGTCTAGAAGAAAAACGACATCAAAAATTTGGAAAAAAAGGACTTTAAATAACGGTAAATTTAAGCGGCCATTTTGTTTTTCTTAAGTTGAACTATAGTATACCGCGCAGAGGGAAGCAAGCCACTGCCTTTCTGCGTTTGCAAAATTTCAAAAATGCTTATGGGTTCATTGCAACAAATATTTAAAAAAGGCCATTTTTAGGGTTTTGGGGGGGTATAACTTCAAAAGGGGGGGGAGATAGGTAAAAATTTTGTTCTACGGAAATAAGTTTCTGTGAAGATCTATGTACGTATTAAATTTCAGCTTTCTATCTTCAAAGGTGTAGAAGTTTTGTAAACGGACAGACGGACGGACGGACGGACGGACGGACGGACGGACGGACAGAGTGAAACTAATAAGCACTTTTTTCAAAAATTTTTTTGGAAAAATGCTAAAAAGGAAAAAAAATCTAGGTAAAATACCATTTTCATAATGATTTTACACGAATATAACAAATGCACACAATGAATTACTCACTTACTTCTTGAATATTTTAATGTAATTTGGAAGCTACTTAATTCTTTCAAATAAATACATTAATGTATTACTTTAAAAGACAGAGAGAAAAAAATTCTATTTAATTATGTAACATGTATGAATTTATATGAACGCATGTGTGTGTCTGTGTACTGTTCTATATACACTTAAAGTAATGTAAATTTCCTAAAATTTTATTTTACAGAAAATTATTTTAATCCAAAGTGTTGAAAATAAGAAAAGTATACATTCTACGTATGTTTTTACCCGTACAAGAATAATACAAAAGTAAATTTTAAATTTGTGTTAAGAGTAAATGGAATACAAAGTAATTTATATATAAATGTATATTTCTATATACATATATGAAAAGATTTAAGAATTTGTACTTATAAGCAAAATTATATAGAAAATTTAATGTAGATTTGATATTGAAAAGAATAATATAACACAAAGTAAGAAATTTCATTAAAGGAGAATAAAAATATTAATCTAGTTAAATAAGTTAATCTATATAGCTATATTTTAATTAGTTATATTTACTTACTTACTATAACATTGATTCTAATTATTATACTTTCATATAATTCATATAAATTATGTTTTTGAAACAGTAAAGCCAATTGCGTTCCTTTTTCAATACACATTTAAATCAAATTGATTGAGATTTGCTGGATCCCGAGCATGGTCCATTTTAAAATTTATAATTACACGTATAGTATCGTAAATTCCCTATATAGAAATATGTATAAATTTCCAAATTCTATAACTTATAACTCCTTAACTCATTTTTATTCATGAATAATTAAAATAATAAAATACTGGACCCTGAGCATGGACCGCTCTAAAAATTGCCACTACATTAGCTTATATTTTCTTTTTATGATTCAGATAATCAAACGACAAAGTATGAATGAAATTCATGGAGATCCAGTGAGCAGTTTTAACACAATTTTGATTGCGTTTAAAAAAATTTCAATCAAAACATTTTATGACAGGTTCCAACTATTTTCTCGAATGAAACGGTTTAAAACGATTAGTTGTTCTGTATTTTAACGTAATATTTTAAATTTCCAGAAAAATTTTAATAAAATTTTTAATCGGATAATAGATGAATTCATATTAATTAAGAATTTACATATTTTATAATTATATAAAAGACACTTAAAAAGAAATTCATTTAAATTCTGAAAAAACGTAATGGGGTTTAATATTCCATGCACACAAATTGCAGGAATAAAGTAATTATAGTGAAAAATATAAGGGAAACAATATTTCTTTACTTAATTAATGAGTTATTTGAATTTATTTTCTGGTTTACTTCTCCTTTACTAAATACTCAATAGGATAGAGTAGAATATTTGCCTTGGGAACTTTTGGAAAAGCTTTAAGCTACAATATATTTTTATGAAATCATTGAATTATATTGACGTACCTGAGGAATTGCAACGAAGTGATAGATCGAAACAAATTGTCATGCTTAAAACTTTGTCACTTCCTTTACTATAATTGAAATCGTTTGTAGATTTCATACAATACCGAATATTAAAGCAGAATAATCCAGTTTCCAAAGGATAAAATATAAAAATCTATTTTAATATTAAAAAAACCTTTGAAAAAGTAAATAATTTTTTTACTACCATGTCACTTAACTTCATTATGGAAACATCTAATGTGTGTATTTAAACCTATATGTATTTAATAGTGAGAGCCATTTTCATATATAATAGGAGTTAACACTTGTATTCTACTTAAAAACTAAAAGAGTTTTATTAAAAAAAATTAAAATTTTATTTTTTTAATTTAATTTTTAAATTGAAGTGTTAAACTCTTCTGAAAATGAAGAAAAATTTTCTTCCATTTATAATTAGAATTGTAAGTTGCAGTTAAATTGTATAATAATATTACGTTAAAATTGCATGAACAATATTCGCGTTCCATTTCGGAATATTCGACACTCTAAATTTGCAAAATTTCATTTGTGTAATCTTGCCAATTACAAAAGCAGCCATAAGGTAGTAGTCGAGAAGTGCAATCAAATCGGCTTGCTCCAGTATGTTTTTAAATGGAAAATCGATATAAAATTTTTAGCTATGTATATAACAAAATTTCTAGTTTCATTCAAGTTGTTATACATACACTGGTTCTAGTAGATGCCATTATATTTGAAAATAGGAAACAAATTGGATATTATTTAAAATTATTGATTAATTTTTTGCTCTAATATAACAGAAAATCAATACTTATTTTGTACCGTTCCCAGTAAATGTTATACTAGAGTGTTGCATACCCTTAAATAGAACTCAAACATCATATACGTATAAAAACGCACATCCTTTATGCATATTTCATAATATTTTTTAAAATGCCATTTTTGTTTTCACAAACATCATAATTATGTAAATATTATGAACTTGTAGTTTTAGAGCGTTAATATTACTTTACTTACATAATAATTATACACACACTTTCATCTCTTCACATAATATTATAATATTGAGAATGAATATTTAATAAGAGATTAAACAATTGCTAAAATCTAGGTTGCTTGGTTTATACAAGTTTTATCTGTAAAATAGAATTTCAGAAAAAAAAAATAGTAGCGCATATAGCAGCTGCTAAAGCACCTCTTGATCTTTAAAATTGCAATTTTTTATTTATAACTCCTAGGTTTATGAATAGTAAAGTTTTAAAATATAAAGTCATAAACTAATACTCGTATTTAAATAAAGTAAAAGATTATATAAAAATTAATTTTATACACTTATAGCAACACAATTTTTAGCACTTGTGCATTTACAGTAGGAAAATAGGATAAATTGAAATCCTGTTGGAAAAGTGAGTATTAAATATGAAGTTATAAGATCTTTAATATTATGTGTAAAATGCTCAAAAAATGTTAATACAAACAAAATAAGCATACATTTTTTAAATAAAAGTGCATTTTGTTTCAGGAAAAATTGTAAAATTGATTTAAAATTAGTGTAAAAGTGTTAAGATTCTTAAGAGGATCGTTATTGCTCAACAAAAATTGGATATTTCAGTGAGCAAAATAGTATTATTGCCCCCTTCATTATTTGAAACAGCTCGCAAAATCGAACATTTTTAACTGCTACATTTTTCATAGTTAATGAACGTTTTCCATGGAATTCAATAAGAAATCTAACTAATCCTTACTTTAATTTTAAAAATATTGCTAGATATTAGAATATATTGAAAACTTTCAGCTAAACTCCAAAATATTTAAAAACTTATTCAATCTGAAGGGTCCTGGCTAAGATAAAATCAATATTATATACACTAAATGTTTGAATAGTACAAGTAGTACGTTATTAGAATTTTACTTTGCCGTCATGCTTATCTCTCTCTTTGATGCCTATCCAGTAATAGATGTTAGCTATCAGATGTATTTCTTGTTACAGCTATTGAATTCTGGATAAAATGCTCTTATACTCAGATCGCCAATATTTGATACACCTGTCCTAATCATGAAATTTGCTTAAGATCAATGCCTCTTTTTCCTTCGATCTTACCCTACAGGATGAGCTGAAGGAGTTCGTATTGCTGACCTCGAAATACATGTCCAAAGTATGTTATTTTTCTTCGTTTTATGTTTGTTAGAAGTTCTCAATTTGAACATATTCTTCGAAGAACTACATCATTTATGAAATCTTAAGCATACTCCTATATAACCACATCTCAAATGGCTCGAGCCTATTCATGTCGGTAGTCCTTAACATCCATGAGTCAACGTTTTTTTTTTTTTTCTCCTAACTCCTCTTGGGGGCATAGGGCTTCCACTTGACATCTCCATCTTGTTCTATTTTGGGCTATTTGCTTGACTTGACTCCATGTTAGACCTCCGTTTTCTAGTTCTGATTTTACAGATCTACGCCAGGTGTTTCTGGGGCGTCCAGGTCTTCTTGAACCCTGCGGGTTCCACTCTAAGCTCATTTTAGCGATATTATTGGCGGGTTTACTTAGAGTGTGCCCAATCCATTTCCACTTTCTTCTTCTTATTTGCCTTCCGATAGGTTCTTCGCCTGTTATTATCCAGAGGTCTTTGTTGCTTATATGTCTTGGCCAGAATATGACGCATATTATTCTGAGGCATCTATTGATGAATACTTGCAACTTTTGACTGGTAGATTTTGATGTTAGCCAAGTTTCGCTGCCATATGTCAGAACCGATTTCACACAAGACCGGAATATTCTGACCTTAGTCGTTCTGGATATCTGGCTACTTTTCCATATTGGCTGCAGTCTACCGAACGCCGCTCTTGCTTTCTTCAGTCTGTTGTCTATATCTTCTTGGGCCCCGCCCTCTGGTGTTGTGATGATGTCCAGGTAGCAGAGGCTGCTAACGAGCTCTATTTGTTGGTTATTGAGTTCCAGACTGGCTGTGCTAGTAGAGTTTATTTTCATCGCCTTTGTTTTGTCTATGTTTATTTCTAATCCCACAAGTTTGGCAAGTTTTTCAAGGTGTTTTAATTTGCCCTGCATGTCGATGATCTTGTTGGACAGACTCTAGATCATGCCCCTTCTCTGTGAGCAGACAAGTTGCAAGATGTTATCTAGCACGATTATGAAGAGCAGCGGTGAAAGTGGGCAACCTTGTTTGACTCCTGACTGGTTAGTGATGGATTCGCTTATTTTTCCTCGGTGTAATACTGCGAGCTCGGCTTCTTCGTACAGTGCTTGGATCAAGCGGATTATTTTGTCTGGGGTTCCGTTATCTCTTAACGCTTTCTATATTGCATCGCGCTTAATTGTGTCGAAAGCCTTCTTGAAGTCTATGAAGAGCATGTATAATGGTGTTCTGTACTCTATTGATTGTTCGACTATGATTCGAAGCGTATTTGATTGATCGACACAACTCCGATGCGGGCGGAACCCAGCCTATTTTTCACGTATTGTTTCCTCTAGTTTTTCCCTTAAGCGATTCTGGATAATTGTTGCCAAGACTTTGTATGCTATGTTAAGTAGTGTGATGCCTCTCCAATTATCACAGTGAGTCAAGTTGCCCTTTTTTGGTAATTTAATGATAAGGCCCTTTTTCCATGACTGCGCAACCCTTTCTTCCCTTCAAGCTTGCGAAATATGTGGTTCTAATAGTTGGGCCATAGTTAGTGCGTCTGCCTGAAGTAATTCCACTGTTATGCCATCACTGCCTGCAGCCCTGTTATGTTTGAGTTTTTTGTATGACTGTTTTTATTTCGCTAATATTTGGGGGATCTTCAGAAATTCTTAAGTGTGTTTGTCTTCTGACTGGGTTACTATCATGCACTTCTTCGCTGGTCGTATGTGTTACGTTGCTAATTGTTTCGAAGTGCTGTTTCCATATTTCTATCTGGGCCTCTTCATTTGTCACTAGGTTACCGCTACGGTCTCTGACAGGGCGGGTTGTGTTTTCTTTTTGCCCGGTGAAATTATTACTTATTCGGTGCAAGCCACGCATGTTGTTCTGGTTGGCGTGTTGCTCCGCCTGGGACGCCATCCTTTCGACTCAACGTAGGCTTCATAAAACTTCATAAAACGTAGGCGAAGTTCTAAGTTTAATTTTGCGCTGCATAAAACTTTTTTATACTTAATAAATGCATCATGTTTAAACTATGGTTCTCACCGCTCTCCAATCTATCTAAGTAGCTGCTACATAATTATGGCAAATTTTTAACAGAACCAAATTATATAGTTAATTAATGTCTATTATCCGTGTTCAATCATTTTAAATTTTCACTAAATACACAAATGAAATTATATAAAAAAAAAATCAACCTAATGTGTACCTTAACAATTATTTTAGCAGTGCACAAAAAAAAACTATAAAATAAACTTTTCTTTTTTTAATTCACTTTACTCTGAATGACTCTTCGAATTTATATAAGCGTTTTTAATTAAATATTTTACTTCACTATTTTTTTTATTTCGTAATTACATTCAACACTTTATAAATAAAAATCAAATCATATGCTCATCATCTCACCTATCCATTAAATTTGATACACTTTTCATTCAAATAAAATAAAATAAAATTAGTGTTCTCTTTTGCTCACAAACGAGATCTACTTTTTTTTTATATATGGAGTAAAAATTTTTTATATGGAAAAGAAAAATGAAACGCTACACTTTCAATTTAAAAAAAAAAAAATAAAAATTTTCACTTTTTTTCCTTCTTATTTATATGATAAAAATATTTTAGTATGAAAGAGATAAAAAATTAAAGAGGATCAAAAAAAATATAAAATGTGATTAGTTTTTGTAATTAACAATTTGTAACGAGTTTGATTATCGTATAGTCCATCTATGGTAAAAAAAGAGAAGCAGAAAAAAAAAATAAATAAACAGTGTATGAATTGCGGGAAAAAAGAAATAGATTTAATAACAAAAAGTGATTAAAGTTGAACCAAACAATTTAAGGTGGTTTGTAAATTACACCAAAAATAATCTAAGAATGGTAACTTTAATGCATAGTTTGTGCATACATTAAAAATCGTACTATATTGAAAAACAATAGAGATTTCCATTATTTTAACTCGTTAATAGTTTTATAGCTGCGTCACTTTTCCCGATTTAAACACAAAACACAGTGTATTAGAGCTCAAAAATATCGAAGCATTTATTTATAGTAAAATTGACGGCAGTCACCCCGCTTCCTTAACCCAATAAATAGCAACTGAAATATGACTCTATTATGACGGCATGCAAATGCCCAATACTCTACTTGAGAGTAAACAACGCATAAATGATCCGGTATTATCTTATTTAATAATAAAATTCGGAGCTAGTCACTCGCCTAGTTAACCCAATGATTAATAAAACTGAATTACGACTTTATTACAAGGGTATAAGCCCTCTTTACTTTATTTTGACTGTTTACTTTATCACATTTTTTTACTCCACCTTAACATCAGCGCCACAATTGGTAAGTTTTACCAGTTGAATATTCAATTGAGTTGAGGTTAAATTAAAACAAATTTAATAATTTTTGCACATTTAATTAAAAATTGTACGTATTGCACAATTTATTAAAAATTATAGTACAATTTTAAACTCCAATTGTTCATTTACGATATTGTTTGATCGTAACTTTATTAAAGGAGTATTTTTTACCCAATTTTATATAACACAAACGAATATTATTCTCTATTATACCTTTAATAATATTGTTTTCGTTTCACTTTTTTCTAAATTTCATTTTCCATAATAATAAAGAACGCTCTATATATCATTTTGAATTTAAATTCACTCTTATAATCTACTATTTTTTGTTTTCATTTGCCGATGATTTCAGTTTTAAGTAAAATCGAAACTAAATAAACAATAATACACAAAAAACACTGCACGAAAATAACTAGCTACCACAAGTATTCTCTCTCTGTCACACACTCTTTCTCTTTATTCTTATCCTAGTTAATTTTTAAAATATAATACAAATTCGTTCAACAAATTCACTTCGGTTCAGTTCGCTTATTAAGATTTTTTTTTCTCTTTGATTTTTCTGTATCCAAAACAAATAAATTCATTTGATATAGAAAATAAATATGGGAGACCATAAAAAAAAAAAACAATTTTTTTTTTTTAATCCACAGAAATAAAGAGATTTGTTTCGACTAATTTTCATCGGTTCATTTATCCGAAAGACAGGCATCGTATATGGTGGAATTATTTAGAAAAAAAAAATTAAATGTGAAAAAAATAAGTTAAAAAAAATAACAAATAAACACAAGAGCATGGCCAACAAAAAAAAATGAACTAAATTAATCGAAGTTACCTGTATTTTTTTTTCTTTGTTTTCATTTTTTATTAAACTTTAAAACCGCATACCTAGGTGTACACAAAAACTAATAGCTGTGACAGAAATTCGCTTCAATTTTTTGCTTTTCCTTTTTCGTAGTAAAAAAAATATAATTTTGCTCTTGTGCTAAGAGCAAGTACACATATTTCGTTTTACAAAAAAATTCCTTTATGCTGTGCGTCCAAATACATTTTATTTAATATGTTGCAGGTTGGTGAACAAATTTTAAATAAAATAATGATGGTTATCAGCCGGCTCTCTAAGAACTACTACTACTATACTCTGTATAGATTACTTTGATGCACCCATACTATGTATGTATAAGGTGAAAAAAAATGTCCAGATAAATTAACATTGATATTATGTTTTTATTTCACTTTTAAAAATAGTAAGAGTTTTTTTTTTGTTTTTTGTTGCCATATGTCTTAATTTATCTCTACATTAATATTATGTGATTTAGTTAACATAATATATTTGTCACTTAAACTATGGAAGAGAAATTAACTATGGTAATCTAGTCTGCAACGTAGAAGCATCTGTAGTCGAAATGAAAAAATTTAAATGAATTATACAAAAAATTTGTGAGTATGGAAAATTATATGGAAAAAATGGTGGAAAATTTAATTTTCATATAAATTTGTTATACAGCAATTTGTGTCGACTACGTGTTTCAATAAAATACCTGAATCTCAAGGCGTATTTTCGCTATGTGAAGGCTTATTTGCATTACTGAAACAGTGATAACTTTGCATTATTTTTTGCTCTGCTTAAAACACGGATGCAGTGAAGATAATCAAGAATTTACATCATGAACTTGTATCTACACGTAAATGCCAAAATTTTGGTAAAAACGAAATTAAATGTGTGATTTATTTCGCAATACTTCGAAAAATCAAATTTTTATTGAAAAGAAAGCATTCGAATAACTCAACTTTGAAATTAATTTGATTCTCTCGAAGAAGCTTTTCACTTTTAGGCTCTTAAATCATCGTTTGCAGAAAAGGTTTAAGTTTTGAATATGTTCGCCCAGAAATTCGCCAACGTATTGAGCTTTTCGCCGAAAAACGCGAATTTCTTATACTAAAACAAAATTTTATGATTCGAATATTTTCCAAAAATCAAATAAAATTTAAAGTGTTGTACTGCCGTCGATAATATTATACAATAAATTGATATAATCATCACAAAATTTATCAATCTAAAATGGAATAAAAAAAATTGAAAATCATTTTAGAATTAGCGTTATCTTCAAACAGACCAAAAAATTAATTTTCCAAACATAATGATTTCTAATAAAAGAATCTAATATAACCATGATGCACTAATGATACAGAATGATGATTGAAGATGATCTTGATGAATAACATCAACCCTTTATTAATCTTTTAGAAATTGCATCAAATTTAAAAAAAACGAAAAAGTAATAATAAAAATTTATAAATAGCATAATATTAACGTTGTATAATACAAGAAGATTTTCCGAAAAAAAAAACCAGAATATGAGAACCAGTCATAGATGAATTTGTACGAGCAGTCATAAGATTATGAATGCAATCAATTGTAAAATTGCAATTTTATTACTTTCGTTATACTTTATCTCCTTTATAATTTCTTCTTGTGTACATTTCGTTTTTTAATTTTGCCGTAAATTTCAATAAAACCGGGAGAATTACTATATCACTGGTAAAGTACTATACCTATACCAACTGTATACGTCTATAATGGTAGTCGAAAAAAAAAGTAATTCTCGTAGAATTCTTATTTTTAACTTTATTGATTGCTTGCGCTTATTGCAATTTTTAAAGCAACCAGAAATCTCGTACCAATATCCAAAGGTCTTTTCATGCAAGTATTTTTTTGTTTGTGTTGATCTATTAAATGAAAAATTTTTTGTTTGTACAAATATAGTACGAAAATTACCTATGTAAGTGCACAGTACAGAGTAATCCAACTTTAACTTTTAATTTAGAAAAGAATAATTTTTTTTTACGGCAAAATTAAAATTTCTGAATTAATCTGAGTTAAGTTTTTGCCATCAAAGAAACTGTGTATTTTTAAAATAAGAATCATTTTAATATTTGGCATTGTCAATTCTTTGTGAAAACCCAGTTCCACCTCTTGTTTCTTGCATAGCAAATTATTTTCCAATAGAATTTCCATGACATTTTCCTTGAAAATTGTTGTTATTGAATAACATCCATTTTTCTTAAGGGAAATCCTACTAAGTTTTGAATTTAGCTTCGAAACTCTAAATTTGATCGGCTGTCTCATAAAACTTCAACACCCTATCTGAGTAATGGGTAACGGAATGCACATATTATAAATATACGAACACATACACATATACATATTGTAGGTACCATAATATCCACTCACATTATAACTCATTCATAATAAAAATTATAAAGGTATTCTTATAAAATTTATAGTACCTATAAAAAAAAAAGAAAAAAATAAAAAAAAACAGGAGATTATTTTCTTTGATTGTAATATTTGTTGAACTTTTATTAAAAAAAACAACAAACAAAAAAAAAAATTATATGAACATGATGAAAATGAAAAATAAAATTTTAAATTGGATCACATCACAAGAAAATTTTAAGTTTAAAAATAAAATAAAAAAAAAATTAAAAAATTTTTTTGGTAAGGAATTGTTCCACAATTGACCGCAAGGTTTATTTGTTTGCATACGAAACAAAGACGTTTAAACAAGGTATCGCAACGCATGTGGATCTATCACACCCTCTCTACTGGTTGTATGATATCTAAAACAACATCTATTCCAAACGTTCTGGCTATCACTCTTAGGAACCCGGTTTGGGTGATCAGAGTTTCACCGCAGTGTACGAAGTATTTCCCATATCTTTATTTTCTCGTCAATTAAGTCCTTTCTAAACATTCTTTCAATAATGGCGAATACTTTCCCTAACTATTCCTAACATCCCGAGATCTTCCATCAGTTTAAGACTTTCTGTCTACAGTAGTCCGATGAAAAACTTTAGGTACTATTATTTTGACCTGCTTCCTGACTACCCACATAATTTTCTTAAAATAATACTAGTCAATATCTAACAGAAGACACTTGCCCTGCCGAGCCCAACTCTACAATAATAATTTTCAATTCATTTTCAGTGTCCATACTTCCCATCCCAACATTATTAAAATTAATTCAATTTTTTTTTTCTTTAAAGAATGAGAAATGAAATCTACAAGCGTGTTAAAAATGAGCTACTTCATACATAAATATAGTATGTAATACGGCTGCTGTTTCATTTTCTTTTCATATAAAAACAGGTGCGCTCTATATAGATGAAAATTATCCTCTTAAATTTTGCAGAAAAAAAAATATATATATTAAAAATGAAAATAGCTAGGAACAGAATAAAAGTAACAAAATATAAAAGATTTTATTCTTCAATTATATTATGGCTCTGTTGAACTGAAATTCTCCCATTTTAAAATTGATGTAAAGAAAAAACCAAGAAAACATGATGAAAATTTTAGTTATTTGCGTTTAATGCTCTGTGTTCACCGTTCATGTTCAAATATAAGTAATAAATTTGTACATAAATATATGAAGATGAAAATCATGAACCAAAAGAGGAACGAATCAAAAAAAAAAAAATAAGAAAATTTTAAACTCTTGTGGGGCAAAATGTTGGCATACTTGCTTCTGTATCGCATCTTTTCTTTTTTTTTCTATATAATTCAAAATGAAAACGTTTATTATTAACCACGGAATGCCAATATTGAAGAGTAATCACGAAAGTAAAAAAAAAATATGGCAAAATGTAAGAAAAAAAAAAGTGAAAATGGAAAATTTTCATTTTTATTTTCAGAAAAATTTTTACGTTATGGATTTTTATACAATTTTTCGCATTTATTTTCTTTTCCATTTATTCTCCCAGCTTCTAACATATTTTTCTTACCAAGTTTTGATTGTACAGACCGAAACACAAATTAAATGTTAAGGTAAGCTAACGAATTACGAGTCCACCTCGTAAATAACGAAGGTCCACCTGAAAAGGATGGGCAGAGTGGCGGATGAGATCTGCCGTTTATGCTTGGAGGAGGACGAAACCATGGAGCACTTACTGTGTGAGTGCGAGTTGTTTGCTCGCCTGCGACTGAGATGCTTGGGGGGAGCGGCTTTTTGACCTCGGCGAGGATCTCGCAGCTTGATGAGGCTGCCATACTGCGGTTTGTCAGGGGCCTAGGTATAGAGCTAATGTAGGTGGGGATGGGAATCACAAAAGATCCTACGGGTCGACGTGAGGAGAGCTTAAGGCCTCGGTTCCCATGGGGCGAATTTGAGAATTTGATTTAAATAAACTATAATTTCGAATGAATCTAATAGAAAAATTCTATAACGAAAGGAATACTAATTATAATAAACCACTTGAGTCATCTCATTTATTGAATTAGCCTGCTACTACCTGCTTAATACTTCACAAAAGTATAGAATGTGAAAAGCTGCCTTATCTACATCATGATAAATTCCACACAAACGTGGTCATCTAATTAAAACTGAAAGAAATTGTAACCTCATTAGTAGTATCCTCTAAGAAAACTGACTGCTTTACCTAAGCTTTCCAGAACTCAATATTTTCCGAATACTAGTAACCTTATTGCTCAATGCAGTCCTAGCAGTCCTTTCAAAAATCACAAACCTTCATATAACATCTCAATAACTGTGAAAACACGAAGCGGTTAATGGTAACGGTCGAAGATTTTCCTTGTTATCCCTGAACAAGAACGGAACGGCAAAATTAATTGAACAGTATTTTGCATATAATATTACGCACACATTGAAACAAGTAGTTTAAAAAAAAACAGCCAGCAGTAAAATAGGAGTTTTGCATGAAATATCTCCGGTAAATATTTTGTTTGATTCTGGGCAGTCTTATTTAATTAGGTGTATTCTGACATTCCATCCCTGAAAATCGCTCTTTTACTGTTTTCAACTTAAACCGTTGATGCTATTGACCTCAACAAATCCTGCCACAATTTCAGATCTTTAAAGAACATCATTTTGCGCCTTCATTTCCACAGATGCTTACGTATTCAGAGATTCATAAAGCGGCAATTTTAAATTTCCCACCAAGTTCTATTACAAGAATTATGGATTCGATGTGGTGAATCGCTTTTGAAAATCTAATTTCAAATCGTACTGTGCAAAATTAAAAATCTCAATAACATTGAAGAAGTAGTTCAGCTCTCCACTATCTCACATTGTGAAGCGTGTTAAAAACTTCATACTTCATGTCACATTCTTTTCATACAAGGTCTTTCTCTAACATAATTTAGTACACGATTCTGAATTCGTCCTAGTTTGCAAATCTCTTACATTTATGCAAAATATCCAATGAAGGCATGAATAAATATTTAAATTTTGTGTTTCATACAAAGTGTTTAACTAAAATCCACAACTTTTTTTACTATCTTTCCTTTGTAATATCACAAAAATTTGTGTATGTTTCGCGTGAAATCTTTAATTTGGCATACCTAGATAAAAAAGAAAAAAAGTCCTTTATATTTTGTTTTGCTCTTCTTTTACAATTTTTTTTTTCTATTTTGTTAAGTTTGCACGTAACACGTCGTCTTACCTTTGTTTTTTTTTATTTTGTACTAAAAAATTTTGCTTTATTCTTATTCCACTTTTTGTCTATACTTTCAATGATTATTTTCAGTGTTTATTAAAGTAAAATTACATACTAGCGGTGATTTTCACTTTTTTCTCTATTTACACACACGTTAATATTATGTATGTAGGGCATATGTATGTGCTTCGCTTCTTGATAGGCAGACACCTGCAAATAGGCATACCTAATTGGATAAATTCATGTTATTATCTTTTTCTTTTCATTTTTTTTCCCTATTCTTCTGGAATATTCCTGGCTAGAGAGCATAGATTTATTATTGCTGTTGTATACATTTGAATTTCTTATGTACATAATAATTTTAACTTCTTAGCTTTTCAATAATAAAAAACAAAAATTTACTTTGTATTTTTATACTTTTCAATGCTGATTTTTATTTACTTTGAGTCTGAATTCTGCGTATAACATAATAAATAGCGTTATTAGGTTCTAATATGTACACAACAAAAAAAAAAACCCGAATGGGCGAAGAAAGATGGAGCGAGCGCACCAAACAAAATCACAAACACAAAAATTAGTAAATATTAAATAGGTACGTCATATTAAATTTATTATGCCTGTTGAATAGTTTGTTGTTTAGGAGCTTGATTTGGTTTCTTGTATTCTGTTCGTATTTGATTTTTTTCTTCTACAATATTTATACTTCATTAATTACTCAAAATGTAATATGATGAGAGGACGATGTGCTGATATTCAACATTTATTTTATCGTATCTCTATGGGTATACTAATAATTTATATTATTTGCACATCTACATATTTTGTACAGGTGCGTAGGTAATATTATAAATAAATAGTAATTATTAGGTTGAATACATGTATGATTCGTGTATATTGACGGTAATAAATTAATATTTTTAATTTTGAAAATGAACTGTATAAGGTGAATGTATTAAGGAGGAACACCAACCATTTTTATTGGCATTTTGGAATATTCGACTGTTTATTATGGTTTGCAAAAATATTTCATATTTTTGATTTATTGAAGAAAAAACTTAAAATTTATTTGTACCATTCTCGTCCCTCGCGTTTTAAAACACGATATTTTTTGGCTTCGTGAGACATCGATTTTTTCAGTTGTTAGATCTTTAGTCATTGGGGCGCTAAAAAGTAAATTACATCAGCTGTCATCTATCAGAACTGCATTAAAAAACATAAACGCAAAATATGTCTTTGAAATCCTAACTGTAAGGTGCTGAAAGTTTTAATGTTATTATACCCTATTCAATTGTCAATTATTATAGGGAAAGCATTTTATAGTAAACTGATAAACTTTTAAGCATGGTTTAGTTTGGTACTGCAATTTCTGAACAGATTTCAATGGATAAAATTTCAGTATAATTAATATTACAGCTACTGTGTAGTTGTAATTTCTATATGAATGAGAAGTTGAAACCACGGAGCACAGAAAATCAAGCACACAAATTTGTCATGGATAATTTTTTCAATGAAGCCCTTCCCAGAGAGCTTGAATGTCATGTTCGTTAAGGTATTTGCGACTCCAGCGTCATTCACCTAGATATTTATATACATATTTTACATATACAAAATATTAATTAATTTCATGTGATCTCACATTACTATGATTTGTGTTGTTCTCTTTTGCTAAAACTGCTTGATTATTAGATCTTATAAATATAATGTTATTCACTAATTTACAATATGAATAATGAAAATATATTTACAATAATGTTATAACACTATGATTTTGTATAATATTCTTAATGAGATTTGTTGCTTCACTACCTGTCCAGGTATAGAAGATATTCTAAATGTATTTAATTATTAGTAATCTATAACATAGGCTATAGAAAATAATTATTGGAGGTTGGAGTAATTTGATTAATTGGAAATTTTTTGTTTATTTTTTTCTTATTTATAGTTTCTATTTATAAAGATCATCTTAATAAAGTTTAAGAATCAAAATAAGTGTTCTATATAAACAAGAAGGAAATGTACAACACAACTCAATTCTTAATGATTTTAAATATCTTTTACATTATAGTTAAATAATAGCATACTGTAGATCTCATAAAGATAATAGGTAAAAAGAAATTAATATTTTTGTTAGAAATTAGTATAAGAAATGAGAGGCGGAGGTGCTAGCTAGCTATTCATTAAAATGAAACTGACTGTTCTATTTTTTTTTATTTCTTTTTCTATCTTTTTCTGTTTTTGTATCCTAGACTCATTTTAATGATAGATAAATAATTAATTAAAAGAAGTGTAGGGGATTTTTATATAAGAATATGGCAACATTATACACTGATATACAACCATTTGTATACTAGAATTTGTTTCATATTATATAAATACCGCATGTAGTGATTATTTGTTGTAAAGATTAGGAAAGAATGAAATAAAAACTATAAGAATAATGAGTATATTAAATATAAAAAAAAAAAATTTATAAGAAATTTATTTATGAAACAATTTGATGGTCAGTATATTAAACACTGTAGTGTATAATATGAGTAGAAGAGATTGTATTATAATAATCTAGATTAATATCAGTTGGTTATACACAACAACTGAACTTAAACGAAAAATATTTGATCGGCACAACTATAGCAACATCATTCCTAATGTTTTATTAGGAACAAAAACTAATATAAAAACTGACTGGAACCAATTTCAGTAATGTGATTTCCATAGTAATTATATTATGCAATGATACTAATATAATTTAAAGAGAAATTACTCAGTATGCAGAAGAAATCTTAAATTCTTATATGCAAATAAAATGCTCAATTATTTGTATACATTAAAGAGAACGCAAAATTTTGTCTGATCATACCTCACTAACAAACCAAAAAGCTGTTTAAATGGAACATCCCCGCTATGGTTTAAAGAAATTTTTTTTGAAAACTTCTAAATACCAAATTTATATCAAATTTTTAGAGCTCTCCTAGCCTCTTTAATACACATTAAGTTTTAAAGTAGTTAAATATGATCAGCAAGTGCTGTTGTAAAGGTTTGATATTCCGAGATTTTTGAAGAGGGATTCAGAAAAAACCATGTTATTTTAGAGAGAGAAGAAAATTATTGCAGAATGAGAGTAATTCTGATCTTACACTAAAATTCTGATCTTACACTGAATTACTGAAAGTAATTCTGATCTTTTTATTTGTTATAAAACTTAAACGAAATTCTGAATACTCAGTTCTCTTCTTTGAATTTATTGATTTCTAAACCAAATATTGCTTCATTCTTTTCAAGAAATTCTTTACAATACAGCAAAGAATTAAACATACAAAAATGGATTTAAATAGATTCAAAACCAAACCTTGATCTTGCTGAGTTTTTCTAACAAAACACTTTGTCTCTCTCTCTCTCTCTTTAATAGACAACAAAATCAAAAAAAAATCTGATGTGGTCAGCACATAACCGACCGCATTGTGTATTGTCTAGTTAAATGAAAGTGTTACAGAATATTATAAAAATGTCTGTTAAACACTTTTTTCCAATTTTTAGGACATTAGTAAGCTTATAGTTAACATACCTAGAAAAATGTAAATTTGGCTCTTAGTAGAGTTTCGCTTTGTGCTACCCGAATTCCTTGAAATGCTCACCAGTTAGTTTCGGTTACAACCAGAACTCAAATATCAAATTTCAAGAAATTCCATCAATTTGTTCTGTGGATATGGTGAAAAATGTAAAATCGGCCCGCAAATCAGTTCTCGAGCCCTGATCTTTCCAAAAAAGTTATATGTTCATTGCTTTAATATGAGGAATTCATATATTAAATTTCAATGAAATCGGTTGATTATTTCTCTTTATACACACAAAAGTGTATATTTGGCCCGTAGTAAACGTCTAGTTGCCGATGCCTGATTTCTTCCAAAACATACGAATTTTTGCGGATGGTCGAGCTGAGCTTATATATAAAATTTCAAGTAAATCGGTTGAATACTTTCTTCAAAATGTTCAAAAATGTAAAAAAGGCCCGCTAAAAAGTGCAGTTCCCAAGGCCTGATATATACCAAAAGTTGATCGATCCGTGCCATGGTGGAAACAAACTTACATATAAAATTTCATCAAAATCGGTTCAGCTGAACTTGAGATACACGCGTGCACACACAGACCGACAGACCGACAGACCGACAGACCGACAGACCGACAGGTTGCTAAAAATAGTTTATTTACACTTCCCTACTATGGAGAAGTACGTTCCCACCGAAAACTCGATATGCAAAATTTGTTGCCATCACATAACCTACCTATTGTTTACACAATACGGTCGGTAATAATAGCAAAATTTCAAGGTACAAAAAAAGAGTTTAAAATTTTTCAAAAGCAGACTTTTTTTTTTTAGAAACACAGCAGGAATAAATTATTGAGTTTTTTTCTCTTCATTATTATTTATTTTTGTATTCATTAGAAAAATCAGTTTTGTAGATCAGATTAAAGTTTTTATTCTTACATCACACACACACAATACCATTTTAGATTTTCCTAAGGTATTCGGAAATGAAATTTTTTTAAAATTAGCTGTGAGATATAATTAGAAACCAGAAAGA
The DNA here is from genome assembly GCF_029603195.1 of Condylostylus longicornis. Lineage (NCBI taxonomy): Eukaryota > Metazoa > Arthropoda > Insecta > Diptera > Dolichopodidae > Condylostylus > Condylostylus longicornis. The sequence continues at coordinate 9,829,397 of NW_026577982.1, forward strand.
AAAAGACAAAATCTAACAGCAATTTGAACTTTTAATAGATTTAAAAAAAAAAAATTAGAGTATAATAAAGATATTTAAACATCACGTATTTAAAATCAATTATGAAGCGTGAATAGCCAACTATCGAACATATTGTTGAATAAGGTCTAAAAAAACAAATTACAAATAATACAAAAGGAGAACCAAACCCCAAAAAAAAAAGTAGAATAGCAAAAACAACACTTTGAATTGAATTTCTAATAAAAAATTTTTTTTTCAGTGAAATCGAAAATTCGATTGTATTTCAATGATATTGAAAATTGAACTAGAACACGTTCATTATTAGTTTATGAAGTGATTCAGATCGAATTCTTAAAATATTATTTTGATATTTGAATGAAAATTTCATTTGTGTACAATTCCATTTTGTCAATAAAAAATCAATTAAAACTAGAGTCTATTATTCTATTGTTTATTTAAAAGAATTAACATTAGAATACAAAAAAAAAATTTAAGGAATGTGAGAATTTATACGGATCTTCTAATTTTATGGGGTAGAAATAAATTTCAAAGTTGTAAAGTTGTCAATTAAATTGGATGTTCTTTTAATGGAAATTTTTGATAAGATAGAAATGCAGTATGAGCGCTTGGTATACCTTTAAACAGGTATTTATCTCTTTATTTTTGATCTTTGTGCTTTGCCCAAGCAATTCTTCTGATAATTTTTGTTATTATTTTCAAAAAAAAATCAATGGAATTTTTTTAAACAAGTGTATGCGTGTTCTTGTATTAGACATAACCGCAATAACTCACTTGAAACAGACTTAATCACACTCTGTCTCGGAATAAGCAAAATTTTTCACAATACAAGAAAGCGTGTTTGCAAGTGGACAGCAAAAGCCTTATGTAGTAAAAGTACTATATTCAGAAATGAAAATAGAAATTTGAAAATTTGTACAACTCGTATTTGTACAACAAGCCGATTATAGGTTTGTTATATTCGAAATAAAAAAAAATCCAGTTGATTTGCGATCTAAATTACTCCCGTGTAACATTTTAATTAACAACTGGTATTTCCCTATTCTTTGAATTCAAGAAAAAGAAACATAATATCGAAAACTCTGGAATTTTTTTCCAGCATGATAGAGATTGAAAAGCTCGATAATTCATTTAAATTACTATACCTTTAATAAAAAACACATAGTCATTTGATTTTGCAATAGGTATTTTGCGGAATGATAAACTATAACGATTTAATCACTGGATATCTGTACAACATATAGGTACCAACTAGAACTCAGACAAATTTTGATTGAGCAATTCATAACAAAAATAAAATTAATGATTTATTTATTGAAATATTTTTAAAAGTTCACGATTGCAAAATTTTTTTTTTTTCAGATTTTTATAAATGATAAATTATTTGTATAAAAATATTTTTAATTAAAAAAAGAAACTTTGAGGTCATTGATTGACCATATTGACATTATATACGTTATCATAGCAAACATGCCATAATTCTGAAGAATTATGTGAAGCTATAGATAAAGGTTATATAGATCAGAATAAATTAAAATTTTTTCAATTTATTAATCAGATTTGCAAATTAATCAATTCAAAAATGAATTTAGAACTCAGTGCATTTTATTTGTAATTTTATAATTGAAACGAAACTGGGAATTTTGTAGTTTTAGACCTTGAAAACTTGGAATCCTTGTATAACCTATAGTAGAAATACTCTTAGTTTCAATTGATTTTGAATTCTTAGAAAACATTGAATATGGAATTATAATTCACCCGTCCCTCTTATTATAATAGCCGTATCACATTTTATTTATTTCTTATTATTTAAACTTTCCCTATAAGCAATTTAATAATCTTAGGTCAGAATTTTTACAGTTATATCTTTAATTTTAATTGTTTTATTTTATTATATTTTATTTAAAATGTTTTTTTTTCGACAACTTAAAAACTTTTCATTGTGTCCTTTATAGCTAAAAATATTCATGGTGCACATTAAAAAGCAACTTATAATATTATTTTCTATGTAAAAGTTGACTTGGCTTGGCTCTTAATTTTATTACCATTTACATTTTCCCTTTCTTTCTCCCTCTCTCTCTCTATAATCTAAATTTAATTTTAACACATTTAATTAAGTCCCGCTATAATGTAAACAAATTTTATATTATTAACATTTTGAATATAATATATAGAATTTTATTGCTTTATATGGTACAGGGTGTTTGATTTTTCCTTATATTATAATAAAAAAAGTTCTTTTTCAAAACGCATAGGATGGCAAGAAATTTAAATCGAAATAGCTATCTAAAATATTCAAGAAATTTTTGTATGTCCCCTTACTAGTTTCGATTGGTCGATTCTGAATTCGTTCAATTTATTTTGTTAAATAAACATTATAGTTGCATTATTGTTCGTCGGCAGAATCTTGATATTCAGTTTAAATCCCAAAGTTTTTATAGAACTGCAATGCTGTAAATCTTCCAACAAGGTTTTTTTTTGTTTTTCCTTACTGCTCTTGGGAGGATAAGGCTTCCTCTAAACATCCCATATGTTTTATATTAGAAGCCACAAAATTTTCTATACGTAAAGCGAAATTACGCTAAAATAAATTTAAAGAATGAGGGAATTTGTTAATATATCATACCTGTGCAGTAAATGCCAGATGTTGCAGTAGAGATATTTGGAATATAACAAATTAGAATCAATATTGTTCAATATACACAATATTATTAACTAGAAGGATAAGTTAGGAGGGTATAGAATATATGACAAATTATAGAAGATTTAATTATACCCCCAAATTTTTAACTACCTCTCGTAATAAGCAATTACATTTTGGTATACTCTGTACCCGTATTTTTTTTTATAAATTTTTTATTAATACAATATCAATGACTTGTTTTTTTTTAATTTATCACGTCCAATAAACCATAGCAAAACTAAAAAGCCACCTATCGGTTATAAAGGAAATAATAATAATGAAAAGCAATTAAAGATTCTCATTTTTGTTTTTTTTTTTAAATTTTATTAAGTTGTATTTTTATCGTGTTGTAAAATTAAAATTTTATTGCTATCTGAAAAATAAAAACATATTTTTAAAAAATATAAAATAGAAATAAAAATCTAAAATTGGAAATTTAAAAGAAAAAAAAATTTTTTTTATAATTTCAATATCACAAGTCCACAGCAACAACAACATGCTATGTTCCAATAACGTGAACTAAATATCTGGTGACAAAAGAAAGTCATAGAACAAAACAAGTCCCCAAAAAGAAAAAAAAACAACAACAAGAAACATGAAACTATTACAAAAAAAAAGTCATTAAAAAAAGAGAAAAAAAAAAGTAAAGGAACGCCATCTCAATTGCAATCAGTGCATTTTTAACGCATTAAATGTCGAAAATGGAAATAAATTTTAAATGTTTTTGATACAAAATTTTTTTTGTCTTCCCTTTGTTTATTTTAATGTCATAAAATTGTATCGAATCACTTAATTCGAAACCAAACAGAATCAGATTTAATATTGTAAAAAATTTTTCTTTCTTTTCTAATATTAATGGCGTTTTTTTTTATTACCAATTTAATGTTCCCATATACTTCGTTGGAATGTCAAAATTGGAAGCTAACAAATACTACATGCACGGGGAACATTTTTATTGCTTTTTTTTTTACAATTCCAAAAAATAAAAAGTGAAAAGTTTGAAGGTTAATAAACAGTTATTATTAATATTGTTTATGTAATGTCATTAGAGGGCATTAGCATCGCTTAACTATCATTTAGAAACAGGCATTAAATTTATGGGCTTTTTTTAATCTTCTTTGAAATGGTATTGCGTGTATAAAACTTGAAAGTTTTTCATCTTAAATTTACAAAACTATGGGAACTCTTATACGGTTAACCAGAAATTACTATTTCTTTGTTATCGATTGAATAATCATTACTTGCCAAACCAAAAGACGCGCAAAATTGAAACTATTATTTAAGGATTAAAGGCTCAGTTGATCAAAAATTTTGCTGTACATAAATTTTACTATATTCAGTATGAATTCCAAACAGTTCCTAAAATAATATGAAAATATTTTTATAATATTCTTATATTTTTAATTTATTCAATTATCAGCTTGACATTCAAAAATATTGTGGAGACAACAAAGATTTCGGAATACAATAGCGTCGAAGTAATTGGTATTAATTATTCTCACAAAACTAATTGAAATAAACTTGAATAAGGAAATCAAATTTAAGCTTTAATAAAATATTCAATGTAGTGAAACAAATAAAAATACAAACTGACAGAACTCGGATCTGACAGAATTGATAAAATTGACAATTTTACGCGATCAGATGACAATTTGTAGCTACTAAGTTGAAATTTCTACTTAGTTATTATTGAAAACTTGTCAATAGATCTTTCATATACATTTTCAATAGTTTATCAACTAAAGCTTAGTGACCAACATAACTTGTTAACTTGTAATTCACAACTGTATTTTTTATAATATTTTAATTTTAACCATAAACATGTAAAAGGCTCTATATTTGCCACTATCTTTAATCTTTAAAATTGATTATTAAATTAATTTAAATTAAATATTATGATTTTTTATCTATTTCAAAGGGATTAATAGTATGAGCTCTTTAACATATCCATATTATGACCAATATTTTATCATTCGTTTCCCAATATCTATTTTATACCATTTGATATAGATTTAAATTCTTAAATATTAGTAAACGAATGAACCAAATATTGAATGTTACACATAATACTGGAAAAATACCATGTATACTTTAATATTAAGTGCGTACAAATGTGTGTATATAAAAATATTATTATCTCTTTCACCTAAATAAATTGATCAATTCAATTGTTATCTATTTTTAATATGAAAAATAAAAGATAACAAACAACTTTTCAAATCTTACATTGTTATACCTAACTGGTTACCTATTCGCCTTGTGTTATACGTTCATATAAGGCGAAATCCAATATATGAAACAAAAATTCTAAAGTTTTTAAAGAGACACAAAGACAATGTTGGTTGCAATGAAAGTGCCAAGTGATGTATAAAGTCATCAATTTCAAATATTTTTTGTTTTTTTTTTTTTAAATTATTTTGTTCTTTTACCATTTCATTTGTTTTCAAATATTTTCTTTATAAGATGTTGGGGGGCTTCTCTATGTATTTTTTTTATTTTTTTGTTATTTTCAACTTGATTTCTGTGTATATACTCTCCTTCAACGTTATAACAATTTAATTCCAATAAGAGTACCGTAAACAGTTTCAATTTCTTCCTAAAATGTTTTTATATTATGTAAGAATTTGTTATTGTTTCCAATTTTTGAGGGTACGTAAATTGAAATTTTATAATACTCGTATAAGAAAACCTTTAAAAAGGAAAGTCGTCTGTCGGGCATTCATCACATAAAATACGACGACAGCAGTAAAAATGAATATCTGGTGAATACTAAGAAATTATGATGTATAAAGATTCCACACCTCTTGCGAGTGCCAATAACGATTTTGAAAATTTTGTCCGTGAATTTCTCCTCGGTATTTTGTTAAATTTTCCTTCTAATCTTTGAAAATCTGACTGAAATCCTTGCCGAATTATTTTAATGAACGCACAACCATTTCAACACGCTGCATTCAATCAACAATCAATTACGTACGTAACAAAGGAACTTTTAAAATTAATCTGTAAAACAGAATGATAAGTTTTTAATTCAAATATAAAATCTCCTCTTTTAGAATCACTTGATTTCCTATTCACCTTGCTTTTCCCAAAGAAAAAAAAATTGTTCCATATTTATTTTTCTGTTTATGTCTTTTTCTTCTTATCTCAATTATACCACCTTTTGTCTCTGTATATCCAATGAATTTTGTTTTCCTTTGTTTTTATATTGTTTGATAAAGTTACAAACAAAAATAAAGTGTACAACAACATATTTCCAATATAACACAAGAAAAAAACATGAAGCAAAAACACAAAATAATAAAATAAAAGACAATAAGACAAAAACCATCGAAAATTGACAGATAGCATATAGAGAGATAAGATAGATAGATAGTTAGATAGAGACAGATATAGATTGCCTAAGTATTGTGTTCAGCTAAAATCCTAATCTCCAATAAAAAGAAAATTACAATTTTCATTTTTTTTTCTATTTTGTTTCCTTTTTTGGGTAAAGTAAACTATACCGGGATGATATTGAATTGAGATTTCAGAAAATAAATAAACACAAATAGGAGAAAAACAAACAGAATTGAACCAAAAGAAAGAAAGCATTCAAAATAAATAAAGAGAAAAAAAAAAAAAAAAACAATAACAAATAATTCTCAATAGGTAGAAAAAGAAGCAAAACAAGTGAAAGGAAGAAAAAAAATAACAATAAAGAATGAGAAATAAGGAAAAAAAAAAACAAAAAAAAAAGGTAAGAAGATTATTTTGTCTGAATGTCGAATTTTGAAGATTTTAATTCGAAAGGAAAAAGAACGAAAAAAATTATAGGAAAATATAAAGGGATTTTACACCTGTAATGTTTAGTCCAACGTAACAGTCAGAAGGGTATGTAATGTTGGTGTTACGTTCCTATTTTCGAGAAATAACTGGGAATTCGTTTCTGTCTTCAAAATTGAAGTCTCTTGTCGATAAAAAAACAAGTAAAACTACGACAGAAATATTTTGAGTTTAGGTTAGTATCAAAAGCATTAACTCTGAATTTGGAATGGAGCAGAATGAAGTGTTTTTACTTGTCTTTGTTAAAGAACAGCTTCCAACAGTAGTTAGCACAAAACCTATAATTCTTCTTATTTTATATTACTGCTTCTGGAGATGGCAGACAATGCCTATTAAGATGCATTAAGGTTTCAATATTTCAGAAAAAAAAAGTGACAGAACAAATTTATATATAGTTTATATTCAAATAAAAACTGTTTGATGGCACATACCTATTTGCAACCCTTTTCGACAGCCATTTTCATATTATCTCCTGCATTTGACGCTAGAATTTCATTGTTCGCAATCATTTTGTTGTAAACTTGCTTATATTATTTTAATTGACGTAATCTTATGGAGCATACTTTTAGGCGTTCTAAAAATTGATTAATTTTTGTCGTAAATATCATAAACGAATCGAAATTTTTTTAATAACCACTTTTATTATTTGATATTGTTGTCAAACTTATCAGAAAGGGTATTAGAATTTAATCTGTTACAAAATCAGTTGTTATCGTCATTAATTTTTTAATTTTTCTTTTTTATTGTTATTTCCTTTTTTTTTGTATTTGTCATACTACAATCACATTTGTTCTATATATTCCATAGAATCAATATAAAATTTTTGATTTTGACTTTAAAATCTTAATTCTTTTTTCATTTTTTTTTGTCAGTAACTTCTTGTTCTAAATTCGGTAAAAGAAAAAAACTGAAAGAAACACAATATATACTCAGAAAAAAAAATCTGGTACTTCTCTTTATTGTTCTTAAATTTGTTTAATTTTTTTTTCCTTCTTTTCGAGGTCTTTAAGATTAATATTTTATCTTAAAATGTAAAGAACAAAAACAATAGATTTTCGAATAGGAAAAATATACAGAGGCAAACAACAAACATACAATAACAGTGTAAAACAACAAATAAAAAAAAAAAACAAGAAAATATGAGAGAAAAAAAAACACAATAGAAAAACCAATAAATAAAATGACAACATAAGAGATAAGCAAAAGAAGGATCGCAAGAGACAGGATTAAGATATAATTCATGACACCAAATGGATAAGAATACAAGTCATACAATGTGTATGTATAGACATAGGGTATAATAAACGGATGTATGTATATTGATTGCATGTGTGTGTAAAAGCAAATTATTAAGAAACAAATAGAATAGAAAGTATTTTTCTCTAGTGGGTCTTTTGTTTGTTTTAAAGCAAAATGAATTTTTGGAGCAATTTTAATAGAAAAATTGTTATTTTTAAAGTCCTATATTTAATTTGTAAGGAAACTGTAAAAATGCGATAGAACTTTTTGCTAGAAATTATCAATGATTTTAAACTTGCTTATAATAGTAACGAATCTTATAGATTTTTTCTTCCTAAATAGCTATATTAATTACGTGAATTTTATTCTTTAATCAGCAGAATATCACCGAACCGTAGCATCGAATAAAGTCCTGATTTTCGCTTACAATGCCTATTTCTTCTCAATTTTATTATTAATGTGTGGGAAACACCAAAAATGCTATAAATAATAGAAATGTTCTTTTAATAGTGAAATATATTGTGACACAAATAATGATAAATAAAAATACAAAACAATAATAAAGAGAGAAAAAAAAACAAAAATTCTCTATAATATAGAGATAGATTATTTATAGAGATGGGTAAGATTGATGAATATTGACAAGAAGTGCCAGTTAATTCATTTTCAATGTTTTATTTTCATCATTTTACGCTCTTCATTTTTCTTTCGCTTTTTATTTTTTTTTTCTTATCTCGCCTATAAATAATTTACACGTTATACGCTCGCGACTATAAGACAAGAAATTCATTTCAAATAATATAATAAAGACGTGTTTGATGATTTTCTGTGATTTCTGCTCTTTTTTTTTCTTTCTTTTTATTATTTAAGATAAAAATTATTCTTTTCTTTTCCTTAATTTCTCATATTGACAGGAAAATTAAAATTATATTCTAAAGTAGCAGTAATAGTGATATGAGTGGGTGATGAAACAGTAAGAGAATGATTGAATGAGTGAGTAAATGAGTAATTGAGTGAGTGAGTGAGTAAGCGAAGATTTTTTATAAGATAAAACAAAATATTCTACTAAAATTAAATGGTTTTTTTTTCTTGAATTTTTCATCAATTATTGTTAGATATGCGTTTCCTTTATTTTTAATGTAATTTTGATTACTTTGTATTCTAAACACCTAAAATGGTTCCAAAAACGAAAAAAAAAAATTAAATTTAAAATAAATGAGATTACAATGCGTACTTACATTGTAATGAATTATAAATTTTTTTTCTATATTGTACGGTATAAGATAAAAAGAAAGTTCGGAGGATGTGAGAATAATGAAAATATTAAAATAAAAAAGGAAATTTGAAAATAATTTTTTAAATAAAATTAGGAGAAATTAATGTTACATGGCGCCCATTCTAAGTAATCGCTTTCTATTCTGAAAACAACAAAAATTTTGAATATTTTATTTAAGTGATGCGTGCTAGAGAATATGGAATGATTATTTCCCTTACAATTTTATTAAAATTAAATTTATGTTTAAGAACTTCCCACTCAATACCTCCTCAAGTACCTTATTCTTTGCGAAACTAACAATAAGGCCACTGTTAAAGTTTACAATTCTTCATTATTGAGCAATTTAACTTAAGGTTGAAGGCTATAAGGTGTATAACTGTGCTACAGTCACTAGAATAGTAACGAAAATACTAAAGAATGAATACCTTAATATTACTCTCATTCCTTCTTCCATTTTACCCACATTCTATATATTTTCTTCGTGAACACTCTAATAATATTTCAGTAGCCAAACTATTAATTTTAATCACGCCATTAAGTACAAATATATTTGAATTCACTGAACTTTAATTTAAAATTTTATTATTTTACTTCCACTATAATTTGCGTATTATTTTCAAAAAATTAAATTTATTCAGAAACTTTTTATTCTCACAATTAATAGTGAAAGAAAAAGAAACGAAAAAACTTGTGACTTGATCACATTAGCCTAAATAATATTTGTGACATGTGTGGAAAAAAAATCTTACAAATAATTATTAAGAGACATTAACATATAAGCTTCATTATAATTCAAAAAAAAATTAGCACTTTTAAATTTTACTAAAAACTCAAAAAAAAAAACTATTAAGTACTTTTTAATAATACTTACCTTAATACGATTCTAATCGGCAAACGGCAACCTTAAACACACACTCTATATAAGAGAAAGTTATACAAAAAGTGAGAAGAGAAAAAAATATTTAAGGCGCAAACCGCAATTATTGATTTAGTCGTGTAGGTACTTACTTATAGCAATTTTTAATTTAATTGTGGCGAGAAGAAAAAAATGAATGCTTTTAAGCGCAAGCATTTTAATACCAAAATAGGGGCTTTAAAATATAATGACTGTCTAATTTAACCATAAAATACATACACAAGCACATTTATAACTGCTTATTTAAAATAATAATTATTTTTTTTACATTATCATACTAAATTTTTGCTTTGTTTTTGATTTTAATATTAAATTTGCTTTCAAAGAAAAGCCCTAGGAAATGAAGAAAAACCAAAAGTGTTTTAAGAATACATTGGTAATTGTTTTTTAATTTACCCTATTTAACTATAATAAGGCAATATAGAAAGGAATTATGGAAATTAAATACTAAAATTTTTTAATTTTAAATATTCAATTTAATTTCCCGGCAGCAATAACGAAGGGGCATGAATGGTAAGCGTAACATAATTACCTACTTTTAAAAGTTTAATTTAATGTGCAATAGGAATAGGGTAATAGCTGCAAATTTTCGATAGAAAATATTGAAATTTTTGAAATTTATAGAAATTTAATATGAATTCAAAATTTTTAAGTTCGAAATTTTTAGTTTTCCATTTTCTATACGTAGCTTATACTTATTTGTAAATCAAAATTTTTTAATACGAAATTAACCCTGTTAGTTCTTCAGTTCTTCAATAGCATATTATGTATATAAAATTCGAATTTATCTAAAAACTTGCAATCGGTATACGTATAAAATTTCGATTTTCAAAATTTACTTGATCTATAATAATATTATTTCTTTCAAACTCTTCCTTGCCAGTGTTAATATTAGGTTATTGAAAAGTAATGAAATAATCCCAAATGATTAAGTTTAAGATTTGCTGTAACAATCGAAATTACCTCAAACAATTTTCCATGAAAGTGTATAAGATGATTTTCTGTATGGCAATTTTGAATTACATAATTTCTAGGTGCGAATATAAATTCTCACTATTTCCATGAATATTCTTTATAAAAACTCAGAACAGAATTTTTGTGCATCTTGCTGAAATCTTTGACATAAAAATAAATTATCATCTGTTTCTAACTCATAAATCTTACAGATTTTCCATATAAATACAATAGTTCTTGATTTCACATATTAACTAGTCCATTATTAACTAATTTATTAATAAATGCACTTATGTGGCTATGCGAATCTAATATTTCAGAATTCGTTGAATTATATGGGATCACATTCTGAGTCGAAATCCTTTTCAATTAAAAATTAGAGGAGCCCCACTCTTATGATCAATCAAACCCTTTGATTTATAATGTTTAAATTTAAAAAAAGTGTTTACTACTTTCAAACTCTCATTCTTATAGTATTTCTAATTTCATCCATTCGAGGTAGAGTAAAATTTTCATCTTAAATTTTACAAAATATTTAAGTTATCCGATTGCTTTTTCCATTTAAAATTTTTTTTTATTAAAAAATTGTTGTAAATTTTTTGATAATTTTAAGGACAATCAAATTAAAAACTTTTTATACAATGTATGAGCCTTTAATCCTTAACCCTTAAACAAACAAAAAAAATTTGAACCCATTATTATTGGATTTTTTAAAGATGCTCTTTTTCACATTAACACAATTCTAGACAGAAAATTAATTTTTATCATTTTCTTCTTTTTCACATCTTTTTTCGAAATTACAAAAAAAAAGCAGAAATTTTTTTTTTTTTAAAAAGTTGCGTGTTTTCTATTTTAATTTTCATGAAAAAATTTTTCTTTTAACAAAAATTTTTTTTTCTCATTCTATTTTCCCATCCATATAAAAATACCAGAACAGAAGAGTTTTCTGTGTTTGAATTAAAATTAAGAAGCAACAGCAAGCGTACATGTTAATTTAAAATTTACAAAATAACATTAAAAAATTGCGCACGCATAGCTGTTGTTCTACTTCTGTTCTTCTAAAATCATTATTGTTATTATTATTATTATTGTAATCATCATTGAACTCAACTCATCATTCATAATGCATAATCATTATCAACTTCATATAGCGAATTGTTTTTCATCATTATCAATCATTATTATGGCTGTGTCATCATTTTAATCATCTTCAATTTGATTGTCTTCTATAATAATTTTCTTATAGATAGTTTTGTTGCGTCTATCATTTTGTTGTTTATTTAACCGAATTCTAATTTTTTCACTCCTTGTCTCTTTCTCTCGTTTTCTGTTCCTTCGTTTACTGTACCTCTTTGAGTATTATTTTATTTATTTCTGTTTGCTTATTTATTTGTTAGCCTGCGGTTTAATGGCGTTTTTTCTTTAATACTGTTTTTCTTATTATTGTTATTGATTGGTGTTTTGTGTAGATTGCTGTTGTTGCTTTTCTGTTATATTTTAGTTTTCTTGTCGTATTTCTTGTGAATTAAAATTCATGGTTAAGGTTAATATCACATACAAAGAATAAAAGTTTTTTTTTGTCCGAAAATAGATTTAAAAATTTGAAAAATTTAATATTTCTTAATGATTAGAATGACTAGAATAGTAGAAAGGAGTGCGGAAGAGCAGTGCCAATCTGATGTTTTTGGGATGAAAAGCGTTTAAACCACAGCAGGAAGGTTTAAAACTGCGTTTCTAATTGAACTACCGCATAGTGGTTTTAATCTTCACTATCCCACTGCCATTACAAACAGTCTTTAGAACGCAGCTTAATCAGTATTTAAATTTAAATCAGTCACAACACCAAATTAAACCATATCAAGTATTCTTGCGGGTGTTGATTTAAGAATGTGATTGACTACATTAACCAGCCTGACGGCAACAAGAAATTATTTCATAAGCTATTATCTAGTATACGCGTATACGAATTGAACCTAAGTAATTTAAATTGCCTGACTTTTGTATTACAGTCGAATTTTAATATTTTTTAAAAATTTTTATCAAATTAAAAACTACCTTAACAATTAAAAATATTGGATGCAAAATAGCATTCAAAAACACATAGTAATCCTTATTAGAATTTTTCGAATTTAGAAAATATCTGCGGCAGTAGTCATTTCTCTTCAGTAGTTGCAATAAATTCGGCCAGACAGCACATAATTAAACATATTATATTTCTTTAACTAATTAATGTTAATGTCATTTTTAAAAAAAAATTACTAAATTATTTCATAATACAAAACTGCATAAGAATATCAATCGGAGGTGAGTGGTTCTATAAACGTCGCATAGTCACAACATATATAGAACTTTTTTTATGACTGCATTGAAACTAAATAGCAATTAAAAACCTATCAAAATAAAAATATTATTTATGATTCTCATTTAAGTCACTGAACTATCAACAAAATATTAAAAATGAAAACTAGAAGAATATCCAGAATTTGTTTAATTTCCACATAGAAAATAATCATTATTAACGATTATGAACGGAAAAAAATGCTAAAATATGGAAACTATAACTGCCAATATTAAGAATTTTTTTTTGTAAGTGTAATGTTACGTAAGTAGTGGGAAACATTCGTTATCTCTGAAAGTCGGGATCTGTATTTTACTCACGTGTAACGTATAAAAATATTCCTTTAAAACTGCAACAGCGCAATGAGATTTTCGAACAGAGAAGTTTTACAATATCATGAGAAAGACAAAAAATCATTGAATCCATAGCCTAAAAATTAAGAAGAATATCAGTAAATTTATCGATTTTTCAAGAGATTATGGAAATAATATTATGTGTTCTCTTTCCCAGTAATAATAGTTATCTGCTTTCTTCTTCTCTCTCTCGCTTTCTGCCATTTCTTTTGATTTTGAAGAAAAGTGTTTGGTGTGAGTCGATTAATCGAATATGTTCCGCGCCGTAGTCCAAATTGTGACAATTCCCAATTACTTTCCTTGTCCTTCTCATATTATTTTTGTGAGATTTTTCTGCTGCTTTTCTTATTTCATTCCCTGTCTAATTTGCGTTTCCATTCTAAAGGAAAGAGAGTATAAAGCGAAAATATTTCACATCATTAGATTCCGAAGTTGGAAGTCATTATTCAATTTCTGCAATTACAAATCTATCAACAATTCTTGAACGCCATATTAATTTTTACGCTTCAGACGAAAATATAAAGATATTAAAAATAGAAACAATAATACAAGAGGAGAGAGATAAATGCGCCGCAATGCGGTCCATAATCTAAAAATAAAAATTATATTTAGTTTTTATCTCCACTCTAACATGAGTTTAAGACTTATAAATGATTATTAATGTTCCGAAATTCTTCTTTCCACATTTTTTTTTTGTCTTTAATAAATAATTTTAAGTTTTCCATAAAAAGAAATTCTAAACTCATCCGAAATAATTTCCATTTCTAATTTTAAAATGTGTACACAATATTTTATGTGTCCTCTTAAAGATAAAGATTTTGTGTTTCTTCTTTGTTTTTTGGTTTTTTTTTTTTTGTTGATAGAGTAGACATAATTGGTACCGACAGATGATACTTTTTTTCTTACTTTTTCTTTAAGTCTCTTGTCAAGAAGATTAGTTTACTTGTACCTTGTACAGTGTTTGTTGTTTTTGTATAGTTGATTTTCACTTGAAAATTGTGTTCTTTTTTATAAATTTTTTTCTCAAATATTCTTTTGGGTTCTTTCGATATAGACTTAGCATTGTGAAAGGTCATGTCCTGTCTGATAATAAAATAAGATATTATTTTTTTTTCTTATAATAATAATCACAATATCATAATAATTTTTTTTTTATTGTGTTTATTTAATTGAAGGATTACTATTATATAATTCCGATGAATTTAATAAGAAATCACTTAAAAAAATATTATTGACTTGGGAGAATATTTCAAAATTAAGATTTTGATTTTTGTTTATATAAAATTTAAATATTATTTTTATTGTACCCAGATTGACTCTAAATTTTAGTAGGATTAAATAAGTTGTCGAAAAATTTTATTTAGAAATAATTTTATTATCAATAAATTTAATGTTTAAATAATTTTAAATTCTTAAGTTTTGACTCGAATTTAGAAAAGAAAATGCGAAGACGAATTTTTTTGAGAAATATTTTTTATTAGGTTATTTAATGAGAGGGATAAGAGTCAAGCTTGGTAGTAAGGGTTTATAATGCGAACTGGAATAAAACGTTATAGAACACGATTCGGACAATAAAATAGGTTACGAATTTTACTATCACACTGCCGTTAAATTGGTACGACACCTACCGCCCTATATTTTCCATATTTTTATAATTCTTGCGGCCAGATCAAATTCTTATAGGTACTCCTCCTGAAATTTTTAATTATAGAATGCTAAAATGTAGCACATTCTAATCCATAGCATACGGTATCGTTTAATATGCGATACGAAAGTGATCCAATCGAACTTCCAATGTTTTTTCCTCTAAAATTTGTTATTTTTCATATAAACTTAATAACGTAGAATTATGAAATTTAAAAAATTGTGGAATGTAAGACGATGGCATGAGTACATTTAAACAAAACAATATTGTTTCTCACTCACACATAGTTCACTTGTGTACCAATAGTAAATTATATGAAAAATCCAACATATTTCCCAATTGTATTCTATTCCCAATTTTATTTTATACGAAACGCGTTTTTAACATATTAACAATATGCAAGGCCATTTAAAAACTAATACCATTTCAGTTTTCGGTCCAATTTGCATGAGCGGCATGTTTTAGTTCTTAATTTATCAATAATCCTCTTATTTCAGTCTTATAAATATCGTGAATTTTTTCCAATACATTTTTTAATTACTTGAGAAAAATAGTGCATCTTAAGTAATATCAAATAATTTTTTTTATAAATTTTACACCTATAAGTATATAGAATTATTTTTAGAATTTTATGACTTATTTAAAGCTGTCATTAGAGATTACTTGATCCTCCTTCCTTTTACTTTTTCCTAAATTTTCAATTGAATGCAATAAGTTTGTTATTCATTAGCAAAGAGTATTGTATAAGTCTAAAATTTTAATTCCGACAACATATTATATTCTGGAGAAATAGAAAAATGTTATCCTTTAAAAAGTGTGAGAGAGAGAGAAACAGAGCTAAGTACTGTAGAAACTAAGTGTTAATAAAAAAAAAATTCTTTCTCATCCTCTTCATCCCCCTACTTTTTTTCATACATTTTATAGTTTTTTATTTTTAGATTATTCTTAAGGAGGAGGCGACAACATTTATTACTACCGCACATATATCCGATCATAAATTTTCCAAAAAAAAAATGGTAGAAAAAAAGAATTCAGAATTTTAAGAGCTTCCGATCCATTCGGATGTAATTGCTCTTACAATAAATTTTCATCTGATGTGACAGAAAAATGACTTTTATGTGATATTTAAAATTCATCGAGGATTCAATAATATAAGATGAACTTAAGGAAAATCAGAGCAAATCAAAAAGAAAAAAAAAAAGTAAGAAAATCATTTATTTGAATTTATTTTTGGATTCATTTTTCCCCATTTTAAGTGTCATTGATGTGTAATTCCTCTTCTTCTTCTTCTCATTTTAAATCTTGTAAAATATTTGTATTCCATTTTATAAAAAAGATTTCCAGCTTCAAAAAGCATATATCATAGTTAATGACATTAAAAGTTGCTATAAAGATTTTTTTAGTGTGAGTTTCAAGGGGTATGCGAATAGAATGTGGACAAATAATATGTTCTTCAATTCTCTTCATCTTCCTATACCATTTAATTGAAGTAATGAACGGAAAAATTAAATAATTTCCTCTAAAAAAAATCTATAATGTTAAATTTTTAAAATAAATAGTTGAAAAGGGGTTTCTTTTTTTTTTTTTTTTGTTGAACATGAATCCTTTCATGTTATTCTCCTTCTAATTTTCTTATAATTAAATTTTAAGTACATAGAATTTTATTTTTAGAATAAAATACAAGATTTCCCACTGTGTTTTTAAATAAAATTGAATGAATGATTTTCTCCAGCTGATATGAGATTGTGTTCAACATAATAAAATCATTTTTTTTTTTTTGGAAAACGCACGCAATCTCAATTCTTCTCTCATTTTTTTCGTGTTATTTTCAAAGGGGATCATTATAATTTAATGATCGCATCTTTAGAAATGAAACCGAAAAAATTTCCAATTTTAGAAGAACGCATAACTTCAATGTTGAAAGAACAATAAAATTTTTACATTAGGCTTATATTATAAATAGGGGATATATGTACGTATACTTAAGGATTTTATATAGTAATTTTAACATCCTGCTTAAAGTTGAAAATATTTCGGATAATATTCTTGATATCATCACCCTTTAATTTGTTCCTCTATACACGCCTTCAACTCTACGAGTATTAATTTTTTTTTCTTTTGTTTTTAAGTTTTCTTAATTAACACGTAGAGGAACTTATTAAAGACGGTACTACAGGTATATAAGGTCTTAAAACACAAGAAAATATTTTTAGTATTTTTTTTGTTAAGTTTTTATTTTAATAAAATTTCGTGGTCCAGCAGCACTCTGTCCATAATATGGAATTAGTTTTTATCAAAAATACTGAAGGTTTTAATCTTTTCTTTTATTAAATAAATGGAATTTAGTTATTCACACCAATATTTCGATTAAAATTTTGTTTGCAATAAATGAGAGGCTAACAATTTCATTATTAAGTCAAATTGCAGTGGTCAACGCGTTAATACTGCTCTATTTCATGATAATAGTTCACTACTTCACGTGAATTTTCGATTAAGACTTTTAATTTCTACGGGTCAACATTTAAAACAAAACATAACTCAAACATGCATGAAGACATGGTGCAAACCAAAAATTTGAACATTCTTCCATAAATAAGGGGTCTTGCATTATAAAATTCTAATTTTTCAGTGTTGCCGTGCAATTTTAAAGTAAATGAGAAAATTTTGCAAATGACTGCTCCTAAGAACTGATGTACAAATGTATTCTATTTCAATATACCGATTGAAGAATAGTTTTTGAAAAATAACAAATATGAGTGAATTTCATGGGTTATTTGTTACAGAACTCTTTCCGCACTCAATATTTTTCAATTTAAGTTATCATAAACGAAGTAGTTAATTAGAAACTCACCTGAAATACCATTAAAATCCGTATTTTAAAACAAATTTGCTCTACCCTATATGTTTTCTTGTTGAAAAACAGGAAGAATCATCAAATACTCCTTCTTTCACATACTTCGTTCATGTAAATTAAAACCTAATATCAGACAAAGCTCAATCACTAGTTGAGTTTACATGCAAATTTATTTTGCTACCTTATATTAATAAATGAAGGCACAACATTCTTGTCTTAGATTCATCTCTCAAATTAAACAAGAACTATTCTTTTACAAAAAATTTCAAATTAATTTTTGAAAAAGTTCAAGAAGATCGTGTGAATTCTTGGAAATGTGGATTTTTCGTTTTCGATCTAAGACAAAATAAATCAACCACATTTTGTATGCTTATTGCGTAAAAAAAATTTTATTTTTAATTTATGACGTGCTTGTTCAATGTTATTTCGCACTCTATCACACATAATTGAAAAATCAGTAGCTTTTAAATTAAAAAAAAAAATTATGTTGTGATTTATTTATGGTATTTGTGTTTTGGTAAATAAGCGTATGTATAGCGAATAAGAAACGTTCTGTTCTTCATAAATAAAGGATTTAATTAAAATTCTAAAAATTTTGATAATTTATTGCCATTACGTTGATAATATGAGGGCTTTATGTATGGATGTGTATATTCCAAGGCTAAAAGGTTAAGGTTAATTTATTTTCGAAAATAAATGAGAAGATGGACAAAAAATTCAAATTTTTTTTTTGTCATCAGTTTTTTTGAAAATACTTACAAAATTTTTTTTCTTTATTTTGCAGGAATCGTTATTGAAAATTTTTGATGTTTGCTTGCGATAATAAAAGAAGTCAGAAAAAAAATACCATTTTAAGGTAAGTTATGTTTTAAAATTCTTTTTTAACAATGTCTCAACTTAATAATTATAGAGAAGGGGATGATATTAGGTTTCTAAAATTTGCATAAAATATTTGAAAGAACGACATTGTTTAATGACATCTTTCCAGTATGTACGAACGAATCGGAATCAAGAAATAACATAAACACTGAAACGGAATGTTCAAATCAGCAATGCATTCAGTTGCGCGTATTGACTGAGTAGCGATATATAAGAAATATTTAAAAGCTGTAAACTTAACTAACTTTTTTCTGTAATTCTAAGGCACATGCTATATGAAAACGATGTTGGAGCTTAAATTTTCTTATTGACGATTATGAACATTAGATGGTATAAAATTTAAACGAAAATTGTATTTACTGAATTTAAATACCCACAATTTGATTTTAAGTAAAAAAATGTGAAATTTACTCCGATTCAAAAATGCTGCACCATATTCAGTGAAAACTAAAGTACCAATATCAAACAAACAAATTTTACTCAAAACATTTTGGGATACAATATAAATCTCTCTTGAACAGAAGTTGAAGGAGTCCTATAAATAAAAATTTCTTCTTGAAACCTTTTGCAGAATTATTTGCTTAAAGTAGCTAGCTCATGTAGAATTACATGTATGTAAATTTTTACAATGGATAGATTAGAAAAGTATTTTGCCCTTATATTACTCATTTCGCCTTCAAATCATACGCATTATTAATTCCTGAAGTTATTATTGAATTATTAAATCCTGATTTAATATTGAATTTATGTCCTTAACAAACCACGTACGAGCTTTAAGTTCAAGTTTCAAACCAAATTTTTTGAAAAATGATTTTAATTTTTGCACTTTTGTTAATAAATTCGGAACTGAATGAGGGAAATAAACTGAGCTTTGATAGATTATAGATGAAATAATAAAAAATTCGAATTTTGTGGTAATATTAAGAGCTACCGAACTCGATTAAAGCAGTTTTTGCTCGCAATTACAAGTTCACAATAACAAAATTGTGACTAAATTGTGAAAACAAGGAGTTCGAAATGAAATGCAACCCATAAATGAAAGCATTCAGAAAGAAAATTTTAATTAAATTTTGTATAGGAAATTTCAATAATCTTATAGAGTAGGAACACCATAGGCCATAGACACAGTAGGAACACCATAAAGAACAATAATAATATTATTTTCATTCTTAATATTATAAAAATTTTTAATATTTTTAAATTTTTATAAATTAATAAATTTATTATATGATTATTAAGGTACAAGCTTAATATAAAAACTTCTACAAACACACCATAATTTTATTTAAAATAACTTAATTTTTCAAAAACAAAATACTTTACAAATATTATTATTATAATTACATATTTAAATATTTAATAATTATAACTGTTAAAATTACCCTCTAACGGTTTAATTATAAAATTATTTTCATGTTTCATAATGCAATAAAATATACTCATAATAAAAAAAAAAACAAAGCAGGAAAAGAACATGGAGTAAAAAAACAATGTGTACTATAAAAAACGTTATAATTTTTAACAGTTAATTTAAAAATATGGCAATATGCAATAAAATTAAGGCTTTTATTTTTGTTTCTTTTACTGTTTTCCGAAAATTTACCGTATACTTACTATTTAAAAAAAAAAAATAATTATAATTATATTTACATACTTACAAAGCAAAAAAAAAATTTTCAATGTTTTTAATAAATTTTTTGTTCCTATTTTTACTCAGTCTTCCTCTTATACACCATAATTTCTCTTTAAAGGCATTCATGTTAAGAATAATATTGTAAAATATCCTTTTTTAAAAGAAATTTACAAAAAATAAAACAAACAACAGAAAGGATTTTCCGATGAATAACGAAACTAAAGCATCCAATCCGTACATAACTGTAATTTTATAATAGAAAAGAAACAAGCGACGACAATAATAAAAACAATAATACGAAGAATGCAAGAGGGGAAAGAGGGAATAAGAGAGAGAGAGAGAGAGAAAAAGCGCGAACGAGTAAACAAAATTGTACAAACGAAATTATTACAAACTTGTAATAATAATTTTTAAAACTTTATTAGCGCCATCTACACTTTACTCTTTAAAACAAAATTTTTAACTTTTGTTTAGTGTCCTCAAACTTTTTTAATGAGCGCAAAATATTTTTGTTTTGTTTTTGTTTTTTGTATATTAGCATATTATAATTATTACTCTAGTACATTTATTATTTTCGAAAAAATGAATTTTCAATTGGTATTATAGTGTTCATTTTAATTTGGGGTGACGTTATGTAACGCAGTTTTCGTTATGACCAAATTTAGATCTTGTTTCCTAAACAACAATAATTCTGTTTCTTTTTCGAGATATTCAGTGCAAGGAAAGTCAGGAAGGAAGTAAATAGCTTAAAATGAAATTCTTGTTAACTTCGTTCCAACTAGCTCAAACATAATTTCTTTAGAAAATCTCCAAAACAGCTGTACACACATGACAGTATTGGCTTCCCTCTCTGTACACTTTATAATATGGTAAATAGAAGCATCCTGAAGTGGTGAATAAAAGATAATATGGAGTGGTGGAAAAAAACTAATTTTTAAAGTATCTTAATTATTGGCTATATCAAAGCCGTTTTTCAATGAATTCGACCACGTCAGTAGACCACAGTTGCCTAACGAATGATATTCAAGATTTGGTTATTTTCAATTTCATATAATAGGGAAATATCGAAAAAAGAGTTTTTGTTAAAGAGGCGTAACCAAATCTATAGTTCAAAAATGCAATATTTAGCACAGATTTCATTTATCTCCTTTATTTGCTACTACCTTTCAATTTATTCTGGAAGCAAGTTTTAGGAGAAACAATGTTTCCTAAGTCTGTAAAATGAGTAATTTTAGATTACCATCTGGGAAATCATTCGGGTTTTGTAAATGGCAGCCAAAATCTATATTAGTAAAATTACAAGAGCCGGCCCCGCACCTACTTACTCACAATACAAATCCTTGTTTTAAACGAAAATAGAAAAAAAAAATTTATGAATCAATGCATCCTTTTAAGTAACAATTAAAGAACGGGCTTTGTATGAATGAACAAAACAAAATATTTTCTCCCAATAATGTTCTTTTACAAATTTTCAATATAGAAGTATAAAAGCCTACAGTCCAAAATGAACCTATATAGTCCAAAATGAGCCTATAACAGATTAAATTTCATAAACATATACTAGGCTCTGAGAAATTTTAAGGCTAAAAAATTTAATTTTCACAAAAAAAAATATTAATATTCAAAAACATTATTGTCCAATATCCTTGATATCCTTGTATGATCGGACTGAACCGGGTTACTATTATTTTTTTTATTATTGTTGTTTTTTGCCTTGTTTTTGCATTTTAATTTTCATTTCATTTGTTTTACAATTTCTCGTTAATGAAACCAAGGTTATTTCTTATATTAATGTTACAAATGTACATATATACATACGTATACATATAAAGAATTACATTTACATGTTTACATATATATTTTTTTATTATTATTAAGAGTATAAAAGCATTTTAATTAGAAAATTCCCAAATGTATCTTTAATTGTCGCCTCGGATAAAATTTTTCTTAATTTGGTTTTGTTTTTTTTTTTGTTTTTACAATACATAACAATGCACAAACACACATATCCACACACACAATTATAATAATACACAGAGAAAAAAAAAAACAATTATAAAGTTGGAAAAACAACACAAAAAAAAAAAAAGAAAAATTTATGTAAAAAATTGTAGAGGCTTGGAAAATCTTTTATTATATTGGAACTTTAATTTTTTTTGCTTGGTATTTTGGTGTTTTTTCATTTTTTTATTTTTTCAAAATTGTGGTTTATAGGGTTTTTATGGTGGTGGTTCATTAATTTAAAGAAAATAAGCAATTTTCCATTTGTTTTCTTCTTGTTTTATTCTACTCTTGTCTTATTAATGTTTGTTGAAAATGGAGTAAGGATTTTTGTAATAAATGCTGTACTGTACTGTTGTGTATTACGAGTACAAAAGTTGGGAAGGAAGGGAAATTTTTTAATATATATAAGCAAAATACTGTGATAATGGCCCTGATTAAAATACACTATTCAATTTAATAATGGACTCATTTATTTTATAAAATTTTCTTGTGTAATAGTTTTTTAAGTAGGCACACATAAAATAGTAGTTATGCGTTAAATTTTGCAGTCATTTTTGTTTCGAATATTTTTAATTGTTCTTGCATATTATTGTATGGTGTTCAATATTAGAAATTTTTTGTATAAATTAGTAGGGTAGTAAGCTGCACCATCTACATATATTTATAATTCACGTACTTAATAATGAAAATTTCTTGTTTAAAAAAGAAACAATTTTCATAAAATGTTAATTAAGAACAGTTACTTTTGGTGGAAAATATTGCAGTTTTTTGAAAATTGCGGTATTGTTTAAATTTTATAAAGTTTCGGGGGAAAAAAAATTATAGAGGGATAATTTATTATTGTTTAATGAACGAAATTGCAAAAAGAAAAAAATAATTTTAATTTTCAAAATATTTTGTGGTTTAAAACATGAAACCGCATCGGAAGAGGTTGAGAGCTCTTATATAATAATTTTAAATTTACTAATTTAGTTGTAGAAGTGGCGCTTAAATTTACAGTAATGTAATCTTAATCATTTTTATGTGGCCTGAATATGAACACTTATAAAACAAAATTCATGATAGTAAGAATAAAAACTAACGTTGAATTAATTAGAAGTGGAACAAGTGACCCGCTTCAAGTATCTAGGATATTGGTTTGAAGAAAAATGGAGCACCTCGTTAGAGATCAAATGCAGAATAGAAATGGCAAGGGATGCCTTTTGTAAGTATAAAAGTGTTTTGTGTAATAAAGAATTTGATTTCGACTTAAGATTAAGATTAGTAAAGTTTTACGTTTGGTAAGTACTTGTATATGGCATAGAGACTTGGACTTTAAAATTAAATGATATGAATAAGGTCGAAGCGTTTGAAATGTGATGTTTCAGGAAAATTTTAAAAATATCCTGGGTCGATAGGGTGTGAAACACCGAAATGTTGCAAACTCAACGCGAATTACTTCAAATTATCAAGTGTCGTAAATCAGCATACCTTGGAAACATTGCTAGAAATAGCAAGTATCATGATAGCTTTGAATGTATCATAATAGCTTTTGATGTATCATAATAGCTTTGAAGTAACAGAAATGGGACTGGTCTAAGAACAATCGCTTAACTATTACAAAAATCATCTAACAGAAAAAGAGAATCTTAATCAGGATTATTTTGTTATACTCCTAGGACTTTAATTACAATTTGTGATTAGAATCATTTGTATATGTCCCACTCATAAC
This sequence comes from Condylostylus longicornis, assembly GCF_029603195.1. Classification (NCBI taxonomy): domain Eukaryota; kingdom Metazoa; phylum Arthropoda; class Insecta; order Diptera; family Dolichopodidae; genus Condylostylus; species Condylostylus longicornis. Next base: position 9,853,722 of record NW_026577982.1, read on the forward strand.
TAATTACTACAAACCATCTTGGACTCAAAGCTAATAAATTCCCTAAATACAGAAAAACGTTCAGTATTTTTCGATTTTGTAAAATGTTCAACCGAAGACATTTCTTTTTGTTTTTTCTTGGAATTCGCAAAATTTTATCACGTTTCGCCGGTAATATTTCCTCCTTTCGAACGAAGCAATATCATTTGACACTTTGTATTTATTGTCATTTTTTTTGCAAGGAAAGAAAGTTTCCTTGCGTAAAGAAACCTATTTGCAAAACTTTGATTAACCATTGTCTTATAATCAAAACTTTGATTATAATCAATAAAACATTGATTAAAGAAACCTATTTGCAAAACTTTGTTGTCTCTATCGTTTTGTTCTTGGATGCAGTCTAAATGGCGTCTTAATTGGTCCGTCATTTCAATTTTAATAATTCATGGTCACTTCCTCCTTTTCATTCACTTTGAAATCTATTTGATTCCAGTCTATACCTAACTATATGTTGCGTTATGATAATGAAATTCGTACTAAAATATTATCAATTCAAGCATCTTGTAACATCACACAAATTTTAATAATGAAAAAAATAATTTTTTTGTTCATAAACTCAAAAATTCATCTTCAAAAACGTGAGAGTGTCGTCACACAAAAACATAAACTTTCAACTTCCTTAAACAAAATTCCTTCTCTAATAATCATTTTTTATTATTTAATTTGAAATTTTCTTTAATAATATAAGAATTTTATCCATATAGCTTATCTAATATTTAAGCATCATATTCCAAAGCAACTCACTCAAAATTTTAGGAAAAAATATAAAAAATGGAGAAAGAAAAAACGAAACCTAATATTGGAAAACCGGTCTAATTTAATAAAAATGAAACAAAATTTTTTGGTAGAAATTGTGGTATTGGAACCGGAAATTGTTGAAGCGTGTTTTAAAAATTAAATTTATTTTTTTGGCCTTTTTCTTTTTTTTGATACTTTGATTATATTTTTAAGATAAGAATAATATGAAATTTTCATTTAAAATCAAACAACTTGCTATTTAAAAATTGGATTGAATGGAACCTTGCGTATATTAAGAACAGAGACAATATCAGTATATCATCAAATCATAATCACTGTTATAATCAATATCATTGTCAGAACATTGTCATTATTGTCATCAAGTTCATCAAGCTTAAAATGAAATATGGAATTATGTACAAGGTGGAATGGCAATTTCAAATATCAGTTAAGCAAAAATTTTCAAAAATGCTAAAAGAAATGAAAATTATTTCAGGTTTAGAATTTATTCTAGAGTAAATGGAGACTTAATTTTCAAAATGAAACAATTTTTTATTCCAAAATCATTGCTCTGAATTATAAATTTAAGACTCATTTCAGCTGTTGACATTACTTTAATAAATTAAATCTCTTTCTATTGGAACAGCCTTTGCAATCGGATTGTCAACGATTTGTCTGATTGACCATCTTTCAATGAAAAGGTACCGAAACTTGAAATCAGGAGGGATTCAAAGAAGAGATCAAGATTCACAAAATTTTTTTCAATGGTTGATAATTTTTTCGAAATATAATTCTTTTTTTTAAAATGGCGGCGTTCAACTCTATGATCCATAGAATGCTAACCTCACCGATGGACAGACACGACTATAAATCAGAAGTAAACTTCATTTTGGACACGGCTGTGAAGAACGGTTATTCTACTGAACATATTAATAAACTCATTAGGAAGTAAAAACGAAAAATTGAGCAGGAGAATATGAGCACATTGTTTAAACAGAACAGGATATTGGAAGAACAAAGAACAACATGGACATCTTTAAGTTATGATCATCACTGTACAAACTTAATAAATAAACAACTAAGGAAACACAATATTCGGATACATGAAAGATGCAGTGTGTACAAAATCAATTGTAATAATTGCGATAAATTTTACATAGGACAAACGAAGAGACCCGTTACAAGACTTAAGGAACATTTAAGTGAAATAAAACGTGCAAGGAGAGTAGGATTTAACCGGATTTTCGATTCTATGGTTGCAAAACACATTTATGAAACAGATCACACAATCACGGAAGATAACTTAAAGGTATTAAAAGAGGTAAAAGGAAAACACAGGAGAGAAGTTCATGAAAGCATGCAGATATACAAATCAAACAAGGACTGCCTACTGAACACGGAAGAAGGTAACGCGGCTACTTGGCTCTTTAAATTAATTATCTGACCAGTTTTAGGGTTTAAAACAGGTATACATTTAGTTTGTAAATAATAACAAAAAAAAAAAAATAAATAATCAAATTCTAGATTAAGTCAGGTAGATTATATTAAGTCAGGTATAATATTCCTAATTTTAATAGATTTCAATTTTTATTGTTTGTTGTCTTAATTAGAAGAAAATCAGCTTTGATAAAGTGCGTATGTAGCGCACGAAATATATTAGCAAAAAATAAAATAGTATTTTATTCCGAATAAAAGGAAGTTTTCTTTTCATACCAATTAAAAAAAAAAAAGAGAGATCAAGAATTTGTAACAGAATTTGACCTTCTCAACATAATGCATCAAAACATTCGAATTGGTTGCTTTATTCCATCATTTGAATTTGATTACTCAATCAAAAAAAATTCGATTAAAATTAACTTAAACGCGAAATTTCAGGAATATTTTCATTTATCACAATATCTTTTATCTCGTAAAATATTGATTATTTGGACATTATTAATGATCAACCCTGATTCGGTCTCAGATTTTCAAGATTTTGAAATGGAATTAAACTCAAAATTTAAAATTTGGTTCATTTCGATAATCATAGATAATCGAATTCAAGTACATAAATTACTATTAAAAACTCCGTCAGTCTTTCAGTTATCATTCTTAAAAATTCTTCGATTTAAGCATTACAAATTGAAAAGAAATTTAATTCTTGTAAGAAATTTTACCTTTAATATTTTTTAGTGTTGCTTATTAGATTTACATTATCAAAAGCAAAAACTTGATCAACATCTTCTCTTAAATTATATAAAAAGTTCGTTTTTCAAATCAACTATTTGAAATCTGACTAATCTCCTATTATTACGTAATAAATTTAACAACAACATCTGGAAATCAAGTAATCAAAAATATTTGTTATAATTTTGATTATAATATACTCATCATCATCATCATCACAATCCGCATAATCATTATCACCATTATCATCATCATATCTTTATCTCTATTCTTTATAGAATCAAAATCAATATATAAGAGTTAATTCAAATGTTATTCAATTGAATACAAAAACCAAAATGGAAAGAAAAAAAAAACGGTATTTTAATTGGGAAAAAAAGTGGAATAAGTGTAGTAAATAATAGGTACAGAATAACCAAAGAGATGAAGCATATTATAGAGGAACCACTTAAATGGATTAGAGCAATTAAAGTTAGAAAATCGAAATAAGCCCATCGATTTCAATATATGTTTGAGATGATGAAATGAAATGAGAACGGATTTTTTTTTTTTTTTTTTTTGAATTTATTCAGTTTTCTTTTTTTTGTTTTGGTACTTATACAATTTCCATTTAGATTCTCAAACAATAGCGGCGGAAAAGTATTAAACCAAACAAAAATAAAAAAATTTACTCAATTTCAGTTCAATGTTTTTGGTTTTTGTGTACCATTTAACAAAAAATTCCCTTTCTTCAATCAGATTTTCATCCTTGCAGTTGAGATTTATAGCTGAGGTGTATTATAAATGGTTTACTACATTTATAACTTTACGAAAAAAGGGCGTTTGATTCAATTGCATACAATCAAATTACCCTCACTTGAAATTCCGAAAACCATGAATGAAAAAACTGTAAAGATGAGTAAAAAATATGGGAAAAAGTGTTGAAATTTCAGTGGCAGGCATACTAATAGCAGGCAAAACCCTCTTTTGCATGTAATTTCCTTTCTGGGCAAACAAAATATTTAAAAGCCAACTTTTCATCTTTTTCATAGCAACTATTATTGGCGTTTATTTTGTAAGTCAGGTGTTATCTGTGTTAAAACCAATTTTAGTTTTGTTCAGCGTCAAATTCAGCAAAACAATAATGTGCGACATCAAACATGGTTATTTTTGCACTCGTCTTTAATTCTCTATTAACGGGGACAAAAAAAAAAATCAATAACCAAATTTGGAATTGGTCTAATTTTCTTAACACTAAATAATCGTAATATAATTTCTTGCAATACGAACAATCGGGGGCAATGGTCCAAATTCATGTCGTTAAACATTTAAAATAGCTAATAATTTTGGAACTATAATATTCGTAAAGTTTACACAAACAACTATAACAAGAGCTCAAAATTTCCTGAAGTAATAAATTGAGGTCGCTTCTATCGTTATTATTTATTTCAAATAATCGATATCGTAGAGTTCGAATGATTAACTTTCTATCCTAGTTTTGTTTTTTTTTAATTTTTCTTCAATTTCCATTTATTTTTTCATTTCATTAGGGCTGAAAGAGTACGAAACAGAAGGAAATATGGGCAAAAAACAGTTAACATGGTAACTATTTCCAAATATAATAATTTCATCATAATATGCTAACAAAAGAACAACAAACTTCAAAGTAACAAAGAAAGAGAACACAGCAGATCATTTTGAAATTCGAATCTATAAATGAAAAAGAAGAAAAATACAAATAAAAACAAACTTAATAATAAAAGAAAATAAAAGTTAAAATAAAACAAAAAAAAGAATAGTGTAAGAATAAGAACAACAAATATAAGAAATAAAAACAAGAAATAAAAAGAGACAAAATAATAATAGAAAAGTAAAAATAAAAAATAATTCATCCCCAAAATTCCGAAAAAAGAAGAAGAAGAAAAAGAAGAGAAAAAAATAATGACTATTTTGTTATTAACTTAGTTTAGTTTTTGTTATTGTTTTTCTCTGCTGTTATTTCTCTTGTTGCTTTTGTTATTTTTGTTTTCGTTGTTTTGATATTCTTCTCTAATATTCTTTGTTACTCAGTTGAGTTGAACGGAAATCATTTTCAGACTCAATGGGAACGCTTAATTTTTGTTTTTATTTTTTTTTTCCTATTTTCTATACCTACTTAATTTAGTATTGTAGTCCATTTCCCTCATAACTGCTCATAGTATTTAAGATTGTCGGTTAGGTAAGTTTATTAAAATGTTTCTATATAATATATGTACATGTAGATAGTATGTTATATAATAACTGACTTAAAGACTATGGTGATTCTAATAGAAAAAGAATAAAAAAAAAAAGAATTTTCATCTTATTCCCATCATCATCAACAATATCATTGTCATCATCGGTATCATTATTTCCATTACGATTCTCAATAACATTATTGTTATTTTCTACAATATTTCTCTATTCTAAGAACAAAAACTGATAGAAATGTGAAGGTCTCAAGGCTATATTGAATGTATACTTGTACGTACATACACACATATTATATAATATGTATATATATATATATATATATACATAATATAGACATTCGTAATGGAATCGTATCATATTACTGTTATTATTATTGTTATTAAAGTATCTTCTCTTCTTTTTGAAAATCTACCACTTTATTATTATTATTGTTACTTTGTTAATAATCATCGGGTCCAATTGAGAAATTCTATTTTAAATTGTTCATTTTTTGTTCGTTTTATTTCCCCCCAGTTTTTTGTTTTGTTTTTCTTCATTTTACCAAATTCAAATTTACTATTTTAATACCAAATCGTACATAATGTGTTTGTACGCATAACAATATGTATGTGTGTATGTATACGCAATATAAGTAAAAAATGTAGTAAATTAAGCCTGTTATAGAGTAGTTTATGAAAATTTTGTAAATTCCCAATGATTTTTTTTTTTAAATTTTAATTTTTTAAACTTGAAATCGAATCACAATTTTTTTCTTCCTATGTTTAAAAAATTTTCGATTTTTAAACAATAAACTGAAATACCCTTGGGCATTGTGACTATACAAATAATATAGACATATGAAAAATTTGAGGCATATTATGAGTAGAACCAGAAGTATTAAAAGAGAATATGTACATACAAGTGCTCATATCTTCCGCAAGCTGGAACACTAATGATGACATATGTCATCATCATGATACAACAGTTCATACTAGATTCGAATTTTGAAATAAGGTAACTGTTAGCTATCATAAATTATTAAAAATGCTGGGTGATATTTGTATTTAATCATGAGACCTTGGATCTAACATTGATTCAATATATTTGACAAATTAAATTTGAGGAAAACGGCAGTTGTGAAAGATTTTTAGGTTGTCTGGGTCAAAATTCAAATATTACTTACCGCAACTTGTTTAATTTAATAGCTTCTGTCTCCGTTTTTGAGACAGAATTTAACCAACTTCCTATTTCAAAATCCATTTTCTAAATGATTGTTTCTAATTTCAAGCAGACGCCCGCAATTAATAACAAATTTGCAATCCACCCCTTGGCAATTTAAAATCTTCAATCGACACAAAAATTATACAGTTTGAGATTCAGAAATTTTTATAAATATAATTGGAATTAATTTTAATACTCTAAACATATTATGTACATAACAGTATTATTCCTGTAGAGTGAAATATTACGTCATAATATAAACTACATTAACTCTACATAGGTGATACTTGTATACATACACAAATTCCATTTATTTTTTGATAGATAGAAAAATATGCGGCAGGAGAAATTCTTTCAAATGGACAGAAACAAACACAAGAAGAGTAAAAACTTCAAAAGAACATTTATGACTGACTATCAACAAAACTAGAGGGGCTCAGTAAAATTATGAAGTGAATATTATTTTTTATAACTACTTTAAATTTGTTATTAAAGTAGTCAGTCAAAAAAGGGAACAACTAATTTTAATTTTTTTTTTGTTCAGGAAACATTCACTTCAGGCGCGCATACTGGCCCATTGCATAGATGAATTTTTTTTAAGAATTTCTTTTTTTTCTTTATTCAAAATTCAGGTTCCCTTGTGTCTTCAAACAAAAACAAAAAAATCAAATTTAATTTGTTTTTTTTTTTTGTGAAACAAATTTTTTAAATCGAATTTTTGAGTTGATGCGTTTTAATGAGAAAAAGAAAAAGAAAATCAAAAACTGACAAGAAAAAATCAGAAAAAATGCTATTATAAAAAGCACATTTATTTTTTTCTATTTAAAAAATAATAGAAATATAGAACTTACCAATAAATTGAGTACAGTAGAAAGAAGAATTCACTAAATGACGAGGAATAGTTGAAAAATAATAATTTGTGGTGAATGTTGAAAATTGAATGAATTTTTATATAGAACACTTGAATTCTCCACTCCAAATCAAGGGTTGGCAATGTTGTAAAAATTCTATAAGCCGAATATAAGCCAAATATTGACATAAAAGGAATCAAGTTATAAAATCCGAGAACAAAATTTGAATTTTAATAGGAACCAACCTAAACAGCTTTTTTTTTCTATTATTGACCAAGTGTTCTTCTGAAATTTTTTACTGAATCCAGAATAGCTCTCTAGATCCAATAATTATTGAATGACAATTGTATGACAGCAATCAATTCGTAACCCCAATCGTGATTTCGTATTAATGAATATCTAAAAATTTTTGTAAATTCTTCAGCTCGTATGCTTTCAGCCAAATTTCCCTTGTATGCAAAGAAATTTTATCTATTATTAAAGTCATTCTAAATGTGCCCATTCTATTATTACTGTTCATCAGAAAAATTCTTTATTCCTTTTTTTTGGTTTTCGTGTTTCTCTAGTTCTTGCGTTTATTCTTATGTCACCGATTTATCTATTACTCAGTTGGAGTGTGGGAAAATTCTTTTCAAATATTATTTTGACGGAAAGAAATAGAAAAAGAAAAGAAAACGATTCCGACTAGAAAATTTTTAACTCTTCCTTAGCACTTTAATGTAAAAAAAAAATATTAAAAACAATGAAAAAATACCAAAAGCAACAAGAAAACAGTAGAAATAAAACGACCGCATTTCGAATACCAACCATTCATTTTTGCAGTCTTCATTTTTTTTCTCGTTTTATTTTCTCTTCGATAACACATTCAAGCCCTAAATTAGTCGAGATATTAACGTTTCTTACAAGATTCTTAACATTCTAATATGGTGAATAAAAAAAAAAAATAAAGAACAATAAGAGAAAAACAAAGAAAATCTGACAATGCTGACGACAATTGAGAATTTTTTTTTTTTTTTGACAATATTTCTTTTAATTCCCCTCTCTCACCGCAATACGACACATCAATATCATAAAATTATCTCATATGATTACACGCATTTTACATATTTTGTATTGTATTACACAGTGTATGTGTGCGGAGTTTGTATGTTGGTTGACATATTTATTGCATACCATTACCATACACATTTAAAAACATTACGAAATTCCATTCATTCCTTAATACGTATGTATGTACATATTTTTACGAAAATTCTTTTAATTCTCTCCTGAAATATGAAATCGAATATATTCGTTTCAAAATTACATTATATTAAATAAAGTTATACACATCTATATACACGTTGGATACATATGTATATACAAATAATATTTTGAGAACGTGGGGGATTTTCTCATTATCTAATTTAAATAACTACATTGTACATGTGTAAGTATGCACATATGCCGATGTAGTATCTGTCAGTATTATTGTTGTTATCTTCAAATCACTTCTATATCATTAGCATATAATGAAGAAAGAGGATGATATGAGACGAAAATCATTTTTTGCAATTTTGTGGTATATACAGTAGAATTCATTTTTAATAGAATATGACGCAACTAGTGTTTCGAATTAGAACTGAGATATAAATGGTCTATAAATCAAACCATCAATGAACCGTACACATTCCTATTCTGTTTATGGTAAGAGCTGTATAATTAAGCTCTTGATGGCTGATCAAATTTAACTTTCTAACAAATTTGAAGATCTAGACTTCTATTCGTTGAAAAAGAGAGTCTACAAAATTTCGGGCTTAATTTATTATTAAAATATTTTATAAGTATCTTTTAAAGTATAAATGTGCGTACCATTATAACGAATATTTACCTTCTTCCTATATGATGTCGGGAATTCCTCCAAGTTGTTTCCCATTGTCCTAATATGTTTTCAATTTGAAAATATATGATGTCATGACAAATATTATTCAGAATCACAAGTTTAGTTCCGAAACAAATTTTTAAGTTATATGGGAGATATGCAAAATTTTTACTTTGTAGCACTGTGAGTTTTAGTCATTTGATTGTAAAATCGTCCTTAGACTTTAAAATCTTGAATGCCTTAAATTGCAGTAGTATAAAATATGTTTGTCTTGGAAGTTCGATTCAATAGAAGCATGTTAATGAAAATTTGCTTTCCAATCCAATTTTGATAACACTTAATAGAGTTTCGAAACATTTTTAAAAATTACCTCCGCATGCAAGAAATTTAAAACTTATATTGGCTTGCGTTCAAAAAGTCTTATACTAAAAGCTTGCCCTATCATAAATAAATTAGTTGAACTGTACTATTCTAAATATCAACAAATATACACGTATGAGTGAGTAAAAAGTAAAAGCTATTAAAACAAAAACACGAGAAATAAGAAACACATAAAATACGAATAATATGTTGAGAAAACTTATTAAAAGAAAAATAGGAAAACTTTCAAATTCAAATGAGAGAACAACTTAAATTCCTTCTTTGTGAGAAAATAATTCTACTATTGTGTCATTTTGTTATCAGACATTTAACATCACATTTTATTACACAAATTTAATACGACATTTACTCACTTAAAAATATAAGAGAAATCGGTTGGTTCTTGATATACACCAGCAACAAAACCCAATAGTAAAATTAAAATAAGCAAAAAAAGAAACCCACAACAATAAAAACAACACAACAACAACAGTAATAATAACAGTAATCAAAGAAATTGGAATCTAAAAGTCTATCTAGAGGGCCATACAAATATTGATAATTTGTTCTTTAATACACAATCATAGTAACATTAATATAGAAAACAAGAATATACACTCAATATTACATTGCATACACATACATAATGATTATACACAGATGTAACATGTAAGTATGTTTTATGTTTAAATAAAAGAACAATTTAATGATCACGTATAGGTTCTTAAGTTTTTAAGGTTATTTTCATTCTGAAACAATGATAGCTAAATTTTTTTTTTTGGGAAGAAACACCAAATGAAATTTAATTATTTGCTCATGTTTAACGATTTCGTTATTTTTGCCCTATATACTTACATATGCGGTAGTAGGCAAGCATGTAACTATGTGCACTTATAAATGTAAGATTAAATCATCAACGAGATTCAAATGAAAACTTATTGTAACATTGATAGTTTAATAATATGATTTATGTCTTTAGGTTTATACACCACACACACAAACTCGCCATATACAATATTTACAATTGATAGTACAGAGAATAACCTTAACCTTTTGTTTTATCACATTTTACTAATTTCAACACAAATTTTCCAATTAAAAACATTTAAATTTCATTTAATTGGTCAAATGATATTATACAAGAAATTTGATGAGAATTTTGATTGAGATCTTATAAAAATTCTGTTGAAATGTAAAACTGTTTTAGCATTTATGTACATAAGTCAGTTATAATTGTGTTTATATGGTTCCTAGGAAATGTTAATTAATATGAAGGTCAATAATGTTAAGTGTGGACTATTGATTTTAATTACATAGGTTCTTTTGTATTTTTTGAAGAAAAACAATTTAGTTAATTAAAATTTTTATAGGTATATCAACTGGGATTTTTGTTAATGTAATATATGGAATACTTTTTAGAAGGGAAGCAACTCAATCTTAGAATTTAATAATTATAAATATAATTGTTCCGAGGAATAGAACCGGTCATTTCATGTGCGGTTTAATTGCTACATAATAACGAACCTATATGACAAAAAAAATGAATGGTAAATAATAATTAAGTTACTGTGCCGGGTCAACTTAAATGTATAGCTCATACATGTTTATTTTGTGACCTAAATGCTTTTGAACTTACCACTTTTTACCTTAAGAAACTAAAAGTGATGCTATAGGGCTCAGTTTAAAAACGTAAATGCAAATAACAAAAATGCAAAAAACTCAACCTGCAGTATAATAAATGGAAATTCTTGGATCTTCAAGACAACAAGACCTTAATGTGTTGAAAAATTGCGTATGATTTAGTACTCGTATAACAAATTAACAGAAATATTGTTATGTACAACGGCATTTTATGTAGGTATTACATTAACAAATTAACAAAATCAATTGTCTAGACACAATATTTTAGAAAAATTATGACTTCATTAATATATGATGACTTCAGATAGACTGCCTGAATATTTTCTCAAACATTATTTAATTATTGAATTTCAGGAATGACTATAACACATAAATGAAATATAAAAATTTTTAAATATGCAAGAAAAATCATCATTGATTACATTTGCGTAGTGCTTTAATTACATTTAATGAAATTTCCTGTACCCTAATATAATCTTGAATCAAAAATAAAATCTCATTAACATTTTAGTAAAATATCAGCAACATTTTAAGTAAATAACAATAAAAACAGGATATCTATCATAATCAGAAAAAAAACGAAAAACAAACTCAACAACTTTAATAAATCCAAAGGATGACTGGCAATCTTTTATTACAATTCACTTATTTTGTTCACACTATTTCGTTTGCATTTGAATAATAACAGCCAGGTACAATCATTTATACCTTTAATATTATTATTTCAACACAATGATCATTTTATGGCCCATGTTCCAATTTAACTTCTGCTCATAACGATAAGAAATTCATTTTAAAATTATCATCCCTTCAAGGCTACCAAGTTAACAATGTGTGCTTTACAATCAAAAAAAAATTTTTTTCAATGTTATTCCTTTGACATCTTGCCTGTCATAATTTCATAATGTCAAAATATTAACAAGTTCTTAATGTCAAAATTGCATTTATTTATTCTACTGCAGAAATAAGAAATATAACAATGAAAATTAAATTGGAAATAATATTTTGCATATGTATGTATTGTACACGATATATGTATGTATGTAGTCAAAAATTTCAATGAAACATTGAGAAAAATTAATGATTTATAAAGTTTGAAGTGAAGAAGCTATGCATTTAAAGTGTCATTGTAACAATTAATTAAGAAAAAAATATATGAAAATATCATAACAGAAAAAGAGAGAAAAGATGACGCAAAGAAAAAAATTGTTAAAACCAACATTGATGCAATTTTGTAAAAATAAAAAATTTGAATTATTTCAGGAAGAGATGTCCTGTTCGGTGTTACCGACTTTTTCTAGCACAGTTTCAGAATCAGAATTTTAAATTGCAGATGTTGATAATTATTAAATTTGGTTGATGGCTTAAAATTAAAGAATGTTTGTAGTTCATTTGCTAAAATTGAACCTAGTGCTGTAACTAGAGAAAAATTCTTCATTCTTGCCAAATAACATATTCAAATCTGACTTTAATGTGCTAACCAATTGATTTAATCCTTAAGTTCTATAGCATTACTTTATTTTTGGTATTATTATCAATTACTTAAATTTTACTAGCCTCACAACAATAAATTTAAATTTTAATATGTTATTAATTATTACATTAAAATTATTATTACAAAATACATTTTCCATTCAAAATAATTACATTTACAATACATCGCAAGAAAACATTTTCCTGAAATCAATTCTGTTATTTTTCTTGTAACATCTCACTAATTATTTTCATTCTCATTCACTTCTCTTTTGTACTCCCATTATCACAATTATTATATGTATTTTGTTGCCTTAAGTTTAAAATGTACAAGAGAATATAAAATTCCTTGAAATAATTATCTTAATTAATAAATAAAAGCAAGGCCATACATATTATAACTGCATAATGATAACATTAAAAATTCTCATTCGAATCCCAGAAACATGATATTCTCCCGTTAAAATGAATATGAAATTACTCTTTATACTAACATTGCATTGAGAGTAAGTAATTTATGGAATGTAATGCAGTATCAGAGATGGAGAAAACAAGAAAATCAGAGTGAAATACAAAAATTTCATAAAAATTGAGTTAATATTACAAATACAAATAAAATGTGTGTATGTATGTATGTATATATTAACTTTCAAAGAGCATAATATAGAATTAAATTTCGTTTCTTTCTACCTTATTACTTTTTACTTTTAATTGTAAGATTTTTCTTTCATTTTCTGATTTTCCATTATCACTCCGAACTAATTAAATTTTGTTCGATAAATTTTGTTCGATAAATTTTATTATAAAATTTCATTTCATACTTATACACGTGCATACAAATATGTAAATCTGAAAATGCATTAACAATTTATTAAACAAACTTACGTCATATCGTTCTATATGTAAAAGAAATATTAAATAAGACTAATTAAAATTAGTAAAAGTACAATATTATAATATCGTAAAAACTTTATTCGAGAGGAATATACTTTTTCCTCGTGAGGTAGTTTTTAAACTACCAAAATTTTAAGGTAAGTCTAATGAATATCCCAAAATTTAAGTTGTTACCTTTGAATATATGAACATTTGAGAATTTTCAATATAATGGTCTCTTAGTTTTTGCATATTTGCATATTGTAGACTTATGAATGGAGAAATTAAACTAACAGGTGGGCTGAAAAGTCCGTATCGTTTCAATGAAAAAATATTTTTTTTGACAAATTTCGCTTTTATTATTAAACATAGTTGCTTCAAGAGCGATATAGCGATTATAACGATCTTCAATAGAATGAATAGGCTTCAGTTTGGGCGATGATTTCTTCGTTGGTGTGAAATTTTTTTCCAGCGAGCATTCTCTTAGGGTCCGAGAAGAGGAAAAAGTCGCTTCAAAAGAGCAAGGTCCGGAGAATACGGTGGATGGGGGAGCAAATCGAAGCCCAATTCGTGCAATTTCGACATCGTTTTCATGGACTTGTGGCACGGCGCATTGTCCTGATGAACCAAAATTTTTTTCTTCTTCATTTGTGGCCGTTTCTTGGCGATTTCGGCCTTCAAACGCTCCAGTAACACTATATAGTAGTCGGCTATGTCGATCAACCGTATTTTGCGGTCTCCCAAAATTATTTTGTGGATTTTTTTCACGTTTTCGTCCGTAACTGCTTCTTATGGGCGTCCACTGCGTGCGTCATGTCGGTTGACATATGACCGGTACGAAATTTAGAAAACCACTTGCGAATGGTTGCTTCGCCCGAGGCAGAGTCCGGATAACACTCATCAAGCCATTTCTTGCATTCAACGGCACTTTTTTTCATTAAAAATGATGTTTCATTAACACACGAAACTCTTGACTTTCCATGGTTTTCAAAAATAACAAAAGTAGCGTCACTCTCGGATACGATAACTCACAAACTAATGATCCGACAGATGTCAAATTTTTACAGGCATCTTTTGGAGGTTGGTTTTGCATATTTGCATATTGAAGACTTATGAATGGAGAAATCAAATTAAGTTTCGAATATTTTAATTCTATTTCCTTCAATCGGATTATATAATACTCGTAGTTATAGTTTGAGTTGATTTCGTACATTCCGGGTATTTCTATCCATTTTTTGTTTTAAATTATTTTTATTATCTTATCCTTGCAAACTCCTATCCGATTCGATTTATTCTTCTAATATGTGGCAGGAGCTTTCGCAGAATGTCATCAGACTATTATATAAGCAGCTTCAATCAATTTTAAATAATGTTCTTGGAAGCTGGCTGTGTGAATTGGAAGAGTTAATTACGAGATAAACAAATGTACGAGCGAGTACTTTTTTAAATAAATAAATTAATGATGAGTATACTTAGTATACTAAATGAAAATATTAGTAATATTTTATATTTCTTAATTTTATTAAATTTGTGCATCTCTCCTATATTGTACAGATTTTTGCAAGTCTGAGTGATATGGGCATGAACTTAACAACATGGCCTTTAAACTCCATATTGTATATGGCCTCATATACTCAATGTATATGCAATTTATAATTTGTTCTCCCATAAATTTTTTTATTACGCAAGATTCTTAATTTGCTACTTGTATCTTTATTCTCAAATAAGATTCATCATTCACTATACTACATATGTGAAAAAACAAAATTGTAATTAAAACATAAAAAAACACGAATATACAAAAAAAAAACAAAACAATAATAAAATCATTAAAATTGAACCCATATTAAAAAGAAGAAGAGGAAAACAATTATAAATAAATGAAAGCCCTTGCAATGCAGTTCTGGACCGACCACTGCACAAGTAAATTGTTAAAAAGATATATATAAAAAAAAAGCGAAAAAAATAATAAAATTTATAAAAACTATATAAAATTTTATAACAGTATAAAAAAGAAAGAAAAATTCCAAAAAAAGAAAAAAAATAAATTCAATAGTATGGCAACACAGTTGGAAATCCACAGTTGGAATTAAATGTAAACAATAATAAAAACATCGCTTTTCTTTTTTGTCCTACATGTTGTCTTTCATTATTTTCTTTATTCTCCCTCTCCTGCCATAACACCATCATGACATTAAAATTTTAATATAACAGTCAGTTGATAGTTAAATTCAGTTCAGTTCAGTTTTGGTTTTGCAATATTACAATATACGAGTACGTGATGTTGTCTCACAAAAAAAAAAACTCAAAAACAAACTATGAGATATTTGTGATTTTCCAAGGCAATAGTTCTGAATGTTCGTATTTGCAATTATTTGAAATGTCACAAGTTAATTACTATTTAGTCGACTGTGTATAATCAGGTGTACTGAATGCTAAATGAGAACATTCCAAAGCATATTTTTACCAAATTGCTGAATGAGAAATATGAACCATTGATTGTGTTTGATTTTATTAATATTTAATTACATATTCTCATTATACATATGAAACCTATCTTAAAACGACTATGTGTCAAAATGTTTATGTCATTCATTTTAAAATTTATACAACTTTTGTGTGATAACTATATTTGGATCATGGACAACACATGTAAGCGACAACATACGGATAGTATAAATAAGAATTACCACAAACCAAGGAGCAGTGAATATTTTATTTATATGAACTATCATTATGACTTTCTCATTCATGTGAAGTCTTTCAAATGAAAACTCAATTTCATAATAGCGTATGAGAATTTTATTTCGTACACAAAATATAAAAATAATATGTAACAAAATTATTCAATGATAAAGACACTAAAATGGACATTTTTTTTTTGTTATATTTTTTTTTTTCTTTTTTAAAGGTTTACTGTTGACTGCAATCATCACATCACAAGCAACAAACATTTTAATAATATACAAAAATTTCTTCTTTAAAATTTCAGAATATTAATAATAATGTTAAATAAAATGTAGTAAACCACAAATTTTTAGTACGTTTGTAATATTTCGAAATGAAAAATTTCAGTCACTTAATTGACATTGGGCTAGAAAGAAGCGCAGGAAACAAATATTTTTCGTGGCATAATATTATATGAATCACTTCGCTTTGCAAAGTCACTTACTAATTTGAAAGGCCATAAGAAGTGCTACATATCACTTCAAGTATAGTAAATTCTGTGATTTGAATGCAGGTAATTACTGTGATAAACTCGTTAGTGTCAAAATGTCACTTTAATTCACGTAACCCATTGTCGAAAATACTATAAAAACAGTTGGATTAATTATTTTGTCTTATTCCTTTTCCTCGCCCTAGAATAACTTAATAATTAAAACGAAATTTCTTTAAGTGCTGTCCCAGTTCCCTTAATTTTGATTCACAATTTTTAAAATTATTTTCAATTTAATTTCACTGCACTGGTCCAAATTTTAGTGTGTCTCTTAATTTTTTATGATTTTACTTATTTCTTTTTTTTCATCACCATCTTCTTCGTCTCACTTTTATTTTATTGGTGTTTTTTTGTTTTTGTAATCTAGAGGATATAAAATTATCTGAAAATTTTTATGTTTTTGTATATTATTAAAAAAAAAAAAACAAAAATGAGTGAAACTTTAATAGAAGCAAGTCAAAATCTACTATAAAACCAGAATAATTTGAAGTCCAAAACCACAGGGAATTCACATTATTACGTTATTTAATTTTCACTTATAAAAATCTTTATCAATGTATATTGAAATTGAGTGTGTTTTGTAGAGTCACGAATATTTTTTATATTATACAAAAGAGTATATATGTTTTAAATATGATATAATGTGTATGTTTATGTTGTCTTTGTGTGTATTTTATAAAAAATTTATGTTTTTATTAAAATTTAATAACGAAAAAGTCTTAATATGAGATCACCACATAGTCAACAGCAATTTTTACATATTCACTGAAAAACGTTTAGAAACTCTAATAATTCTTTTCTCAGCACTGAATTAATAAAATACTGCATGCAGTTGTAGTAAATTTCAAGAAAATTAGCAAGATCCTGCTTACACTCTCAAGAATTCTCCTTACGCTCTCAGGAGTCCTGCTTACCATTGATAATTTACTGAATTTTATCAAGGTATTGGGATAGATTTCTTTGGATGAGAGGTATGTCGAACAAGGATATCGATATGTCTTTTATTAGATTTGTGCTGGGTTGATGTGTTTTACATCCTCCTTAATATTCTTCCAAAATTGTTAATTTGGTTTTTAGCAAACTTGTCGAAAATTGAGGAATTCCGTTATTTTCTTAGATATGACCGAAATCGTAAAATCGGCCTTTGGTCAAATTTCGGGGCTTTCATTCGTTTGGTCGGTTCGGTTTGGATTGATTTCCACGGCGTTCGTCATATTAAATCTCTATTATTAGAACTCTCATTATTAGAGCCCTCATATATATAGAACTCTGCTTAGTTCAAATATTTTAAAATCTGTTAACTATTTTTCGCAACGCATATAGTTGCTCAGACCTGGCATACTTCATTAATTGGATGATTTATTAAAACTAATTCAATGCGTAGCACTTCAATTCCAAGAATTGCGCATTTCCCCTAAACTTTCAATATGAACGATAACAATACTTCCCTTAATTGTATACAATGTAGTAGATAAAAATTCATTGCATCTCTAGATGTATGTATATGAAGGTACGCATTTTATGTATATTTAATAAAGGAAGCGCTCTGTTGATAAAAATGACATTTTAAGAAAATATTCTTGACATTTAATTATCGTATATATATACAAGAATTTTAGGCAGATAGAATTTACAAAAAAAAGAAGCAAAAACCAAAATTGAATGCCTCTTTTAAGTGTGTAAA
Organism: Condylostylus longicornis; assembly: GCF_029603195.1. Taxonomy (NCBI): domain Eukaryota; kingdom Metazoa; phylum Arthropoda; class Insecta; order Diptera; family Dolichopodidae; genus Condylostylus; species Condylostylus longicornis. The sequence goes on from NW_026577982.1 coordinate 9,872,033, forward strand.
TATAAAAAAGTTATCCTAAAATCCAATCTGTTTATTCGACCGTGAATAATTGTTTAATGAATAATTTTTTTTTTTTGCAATACCAATGTTATTGTATTAAAAATTAAAGTAATAATGCGTGAAGGTAATTGAATGTGGTTAAATTTTATGTGAATTACATTGGTATTTTTTGAGAATTACTTCAAAAGGATTGGAACTGTTTTATTTAATTAATTGATTTTCGTTAATTAAAAGCAAACTAATAAAAATTTAATGAAAATTTAATGACAATAATTATTAGAGGTTTTTTTTTTTTGACTGAATTCTCATAATAATTTTTATTTTTCCAGAATCTTTCCTTAAGTTCCAAGAGATTATTATACTGGTACTTTAGCATCTGCAATAAATGTAAACTGGGTCATAAATATCAAAATTTAAGCAATATTTAAAATAAATGTGTTTTGATATTTCCAAGACATTTCTAAAATTGAGAGACGTCCGCTTATTACCTGACTGGGTGGGTCTATGACCTGAGCTTATGACCCGGGAACAGGATCTTAATTTTACAAATGCTTTTCACTTTACCGTAAACTTGGAATAATTGCTTTTATACAAATTATGGTCGTTATAAAAATTCAACTTTTCTGTCTGTTCGTTTAGTTTTACATTTGTTCGTCATGCTATTGACTCGTTTGTCTATTCATTTATCAGCTTGTTATTGTAAATAACTTATTATAGGGAATTTACAGACATATTCTAAGTTCCTCTAAATCAGTAAAGTTACATTAGTCGAACTCATTCAAGTGCTTGCTAAGCAAACACAAAACATTATGCAAGTAGTATATTCCATTTGACGTTTATTTTGGGTACTTTTTCTATTAGTGCCACTCTAACTTTATTAAACTTCCAAATTAAAAAACACAAAATTGCGACGGTAAATCTTTTCTTACCAAAATATACAATCACTCTTGTCTTATGTGGTTGTCCAATTCCGCAAGTATATTGGTGTATTGTGCTCTAGTTCTTAACTAAATCTTTCAAGGAAAATGTGCTACTTTAAAAACCGCCAGTTTAATCAAAATTTATTCAAATTCAAATTTTCAACACGCTTCATTTTGTTTTAATATTTTATTTAATAAAATATTGTTTTATAATATAATCAAATCATAAAAAAAAAAATTATAATTAAATTAATAAAAACTATACATAACAAAATTTTAAATTATATTATAATAAATCATTTGGAATTTATTGCTTTCATCATTTCTGATCGAAGGAATGAGTTATGTTTGCAAAAAATAAAAATTTGAATTTTTTTATTATAAAAAATATAAAATTAATTCCTATAATAAAATGTCACATAATTTTAAAATTCATTAACATTATGAACATAAATTTTAGCATCATCAACAAAATTATTTATGCTAGATTACTATCACAATAATGCAAATTTATAAATATGTTGATTCCTTTATTAAATTAGGCTTCTAATAATTTATATAATTATAATATGAAATTATTTATTGTGCAAATTGGAATGTTCATGCACTATTATTATTTATTCATAGATAATTAATAATTTTTTGGAAGACTTTTTAAACCCTTTCATTCCCGAAAAGACTATTATTCTGTTGGAAAAATTTTTGTTTAAAACTCGCTTTTTAAAACCCCGGCTACATGTATTGTAAAATCAGATAAAAGATTTTGTGATTTGCTAGACCGATCTGCGAATGGGACTTAAGATTTTCGTGAAGCTGCACTTAATTTCATTATGGTATTAAAGTGGCATCGTCAGTTATTAAAACTGCTTGTAAAAATAAAACACTGTAACAATCTAAATTAAATCCTTTTCAAGAGAAAAATATTATTCAAGAGAAAGAGTTCAAAGTTTACATCAAATAATGAACGCCAAATTATGAGAGAATTTAAAATATGAGAAATAGAATAAAATAGAGTAACAATAAATTCTCTATGGTAATTTATTTTCTCAATAATATTCACATTTTTCTTGAATTTTTTCCAAATTTTTTGTAAACTGTGCCATCTATTACTAATTTCATTAACTTAATTTAATAAATATTGCCCATTTCAAATAATCTAAATTAATTATTACATTTAATAATTTAATAAATTCTGAAAATTAGCTAGACATTAAATTGAAAAAAAATCATATTAATATATTAGAAAATAAAATAATTTTAATCAAAAAGAAATGTTATTAGAGTGAAAGAAAGAAAAAATTAAATACTTTAATTATTATTTTTTTTTTTTTTATAAATATTCATGGAAAATATTTTAATTAATCATAAGATGATTACAAAAATATTAAAAACAAAATACCAATGAAAAAGAAATTATAATTTAATTTTTAAATACATACATACATGTAAGTAGGATGTATGTATGTGTGTAAGTAATAATTGATATAATAATATTGTATGTAAAGCCTGTTTTATACAATAAAATTTCTTAATAGTAGAAAAACTACATTTTTTTCTTGAATCCAATATCTAGTCTAGATTATTGATAATTTTTTCTTGTTATATTATTTTAATAATACCTATTAATTATTTATGTATGTATGTGTGGTTGTATAAATGTATGTATGAGAAAAAAAAAATTTATATTTGAACTAATATTAAAGCAGTTAATCAAAAATTATAAAAAATTTTTTTTTTGTTTTAAATTTTCATATTCATAGCTTATAATAGATGCATATTCGCACTAGATAGGTAGTATACAAAGTACAAGAAATTAATAACGATTATTCGTAATTTTCTCGATTTTAGTTATAGATAAACTTATAGGAAACATCAATAAGTTTTGAGACAACACACAAATATTTTCTAAAATTTTTTATTATACGCTTAATTAGAGGCGGAAAGTAAAAATTCGTAAATAAATATAGTAATATAACAGATGTTAGTAATAGTTTTCTGGAACAGATGATGGCAGATAACCTGACAGATAAAAGCGCCAGAAGTAGTTTGATACAATGTGAAGAAGAAGTTAATAGATGAAAAGAGTAATATAGCAGATGAAAGTGGTAGATAAAGATAGTTATTTGATGTGTCGTAGCTTACATTCATAGGAAACTTCTACGTTCGAACTCTTGTTATACGTATTTGAACAAAAGTTAAAATAATCTTGACATTCTAAATTAGAACTTATTTTAAAAAAATTGCTTCAACAACACTATTGATTACGTTGATCCAGCTTTACTTATTTGACTTATTTCAAAACTCTTACATTAAATTTTTAGCAGTCATTCTATAAATCTTTAATCCATGGAAGCAGATGTTTGAGTTCTAAAAAAAAAAAAAATTTATCAACAAAAATTTCTAAAAGAAAAATAAAAGACTCTTACCATTTAAACATCGGGATATTAAAAACTATAAAGAAAAAATAAAAACAAAAAAAAAAAAGAATTTAAAAAATTGCAACAAATAACAAACTACATTCACAATTTGAATTTATGATACAAAGAATGGATGCTGCCATCGCCATATAGCTATATAGCATAGGAAACTAAAATTAAACCTGACACTATAACTTGTTTTTGTTTTATAATATTTTGATTTCTATACTTTTTATCAAAAAGAAAATGCAACAACGACAGCAAACGGCACCATGCAACATACAACTTTTAAAAAACCATAATAACAGCAACAACAACAACAACATGAACGCAACAAAAACCGCATTAAATCAAGTGAAATCAAATCACAACAATGAACTTATAAAATGAAAGAGCAAAAATTTTTGTACATATATAAAAAATCTTTGATGATGATTCATTGATATTGATTGTAATTGATTTTGATTAATAATTTTTCAGCATTTTTCTCTTATTTTTTTTTTTTTTTTTTTGGTTGTTGTTATCTATGGTAAATACAAGAATTGAGATAGTGATATTGTTGTTGATGGTAAACTAAGGATGATATTGATGATGATGATGACGATGCCGATGATGCTGATGATGATGATGATAATGCTGTGATTATTAATATGATGGAACATAAAAAGAAAATGTTAATTTATTTCTTGTGGCATTTTATATCTTTTCTGATTTCTGATTGGTCAATTTATCCAGGTGGTCACACGACCGTTGTTTCTTCTTTCACATTATTTTCTTGTTTTCCTGGTTTTGTGATTTTCATCATGATTTCCAACTTGTTATTTTATTTAATAATAACAAAAATATCCTTGAAGTAATCTCAGAATAATTAAGAATACAAGTATAATATAGTATATAATATTTTATAGATTTTTATGGTGTACAGGATGGTTAAAAAACATAGAATTTTTTGATTTTTAAATCTAAATCAAACATATAAGGTATACAAGTGAAATTGCCTATTATTCAAGTTCAGCCATTTTACAAGTTCAATTTATAATTTACAAGCTCAAGATTTATACAATATATAATTAAGTACAACTAAGTTCAACTAACTTAAATACGAGTAATAAGACCATAATAGTGGATGTGACACTATGGTAATAGCAAACACATTATAGCAAATTCATCTAATCATTGTAATCACTGTCGGGAAAATCCGTACATTTATGAATTTCCCTGACTTCCCAATAATACGGTATTAATATGTAATTCGACTTGTGCATTGTAAATTCTGAATTGTGCAGTAACACAGTATTGGCACAAATTTGAAATCACCTAACATATAAGTAACCTCAATATTTTCTTAAAATTTTTACTATACAAACGAATTTATGAATGCGTTTCCATACTTTTGTTCCTTCCTCATTAAAATATGGGATAAATAAAATTTAGCAATGCAAAACTTTGCAATTAGTTGTAATTTCTCCATTTTCCAGCCAAGTTTCTTGTCAGTCACCTCTTATAGGTTCAGCAATATACTGTATAAACCATAGTGAAACAAGAGCTCTGTTGAAGAAACTTGTATACTGTACCGTATTCAATTTTAGATTAAATTAAAAATTCGGAATGCGAACAATGCAAAACAAAAATTTCAATAAACAAAATATTAATATTCAAAATTTTATAAAACACTCTGTATTAAAGACAACCATATTATTATAACAATATTATATGCGCTAACATCGTCACTATTATGATTATAATCAACATCATCATCATCATTATTTAGTTTTAAAAAAAAAATACATAATAGCATTTCATTGGCAATGTGCATAACAGCAGCGCATCAATTCAATAAAATAAAGATAATAACAATAATATGTAATAATAATAATAACTGCAGCAGCTGGACTGATCAGACAACCTTAAATGATAATAACACAGCAGTGATAGCGGTGGCGGCGGCAATAACAGCAGCAAAAATCGTCATCATCATCAAGTAAAGTCGTCGTAATTGTTGTTGTAAGTTGTATGGCAACTAACATTTTTATTTCTATAAGATTTTTTTTTTGTTTTTTAAATCTTTGATGATATTTTTGTTATATTCGATACGTCTTTCTCAACTTTGTACTTTTAGGGATCTTTGATAATTTTACAAGAAGAAATCCAAAAAAAAAAATCATTTTTATGCTTTTAATGATCCTGCGTTGCGTGTGTATAAAATGTAGGTTCTCTTCAAATACGATTCAATCTACAATAATATGAAAAAAGGAAAAAACAACCAAAAAAATATTAAACTAAAAAGTCAGGTTAATTTCTTTTGTTCGAGATTCAGGGATTTTGAAAAAAAAGTTAAAGTGTAGACAAAAACAAAATCAGAGAAAAAAATTTATTTTTTTTTTCAAGAGGGTCAGAAGAATTCAGAGCGAACGTATTCAAAAAATATGAAGGAAATAAAAGCAAGAAGCAAAAAAAAAAATACCTGTTTTTGGTATTCGTTAAGTCTTAGGTTTGATGGGCTCAGGTTGATTCGTTGCCTTTATGAATTTGGTTTAGAGATTCGTGGAAATTTTTCTTCTTATTTTTATTCTTTGATTTCAGTTTTTTTTGTTTTTTGCTGTGCCGTCTTCGATGATTTTTTCTTCTTTACCTTGATTTTGTTTTTTTTAAACCTTTAAGGATTTTTTTTTATCGCTGTTGTCCTTCTCTTTAAATTCATAATATTTTTATTTTTTATTTTTTTTGTGACCAGATGATGTTTGAGAAAGAAGTTTAATATTAAAATTTTTTTTTGATTTAAACTTTGTGTATTTGGACCCTAGTATATTGTTTACCGTTTATTATGGGATATAAGTATTACGTTTTAGGATTTATAATACTCGTATCGTAAATTTTATTGATGATAAAATGAAATATTTCGAAAGGTATTCTAACGTTAATAGAGGAAAATTATTAAAAAGTATTTTTATACATACCTATAAAAGGCAACCAAATATTCAGCAGCATTAAAAGCGAAAACGCGATGATAATACTTGTGTATTATCGTAAATATTCCATAAATTTAGAAATAAGAGAGAACATTGATATTAAGGCTGAATCATAATTTCGCTTATGTTTCACTTTCAAAAACTAATTTTACTTGAGATTTTGTAAAACAATAACAATTTTTAAATTATTATAGATCTTTGAATGCAATTGTTTTTTTGTGAATGGTCGCTGTAAATGAGTTCCACACCTTAAGAATTTAGAGCTAGAATCATTGTTGTCATTTATTTCGTCTTTTAATTTACTACATTAGGAGTCTTACATTCCAATATTATCAACTATCTAACTAGAACGACTAGATTGTAAAATTTGAACTCCAGTATTACTCAATGCGCTCTTTGCCTTTGGTCACTCAAATTTCAAAACTCACAAAACCAAAAACTTGTTTTATTATACCCGACTGCAATATTTCCATTGATCCATGAATTTTATATTAAAAATAATTTTTATTTCTTTGTTTTTCCTAAATAAAGTTTAAGATGCGTAAAGCATTTATATAAAAATATATTTATTATACTCGTATATAATTTTAATTGTATGTGCGCACTGCACTATGTTGACAGAAAAATCTTATAGAAAAAATCGCATGAAACACGTTTAATTTTTTCTTTTTCTAATTTTTTTTTATTTTTTTTATATTTTTTACATAACATTCAACTTAATAATTTTTCATTTTATCCCTTTTAACAAGAATATTTGAATATGCAAATTAAAAATAATATTATTAGTCTGTGTGCAGTGCTTTGATAGTAAAACTGATTATTATATTATTATTATTTAATTCACCTTCAATATGTGAGGTCATTGAATTAAAAAGAAGTCGGGAGACATCTTTTGAAGATTTTTCAAAATTATTTTACTCGTATAATATAGTTGTAGAGTTTATCACCGAACGAAATTTATGCAAATTATTTAAAAACCATTTTTATATTTTGCTGGTGTTATAATGGTCTATATGACTAATATTCCTGAATTTTTTCGAATTAAATTCGGGTTAAAATATAATTCTATACATAAAATTCGGTAGAATAATGTGTTCGATTTATTCGCATTAATGAATTTCATTATTTTCGAATTGGTGCAAATAATTTAATTATCGAATATGTTATAGTGTAAGTTGCCTTCATACTTTTGGAAATTAACAAGTATTCGCAAGAAGATTTCTTATGTGGCGGTCTCTGTACTTTGTTTAAAAATTTTCCAATATAGTTCAAGTATAATAATATTATATAAAATACAGTTGTACCGGTAGTTTTATTTTGAAACGTTCTTAGAATTAGCAATTTTGGCGGAATCGGAAATTTTATTTGTACTAGACCAAGTTGTATTTCGATTCATATAAAATATGGCAAAATAATTGAAATTTATTTTATTGGTTTCATGGAAATTTTTCGACGTTTAACAATATTATTCTAGACAATTTTTATTTGAAATTTCATTTTATGCACAGGCACCTAGTTTTAATACATTGAAACGAAAACTGCTTTCTACTTTCCGACAATAACACTATCATTTTATGAAAGTCGTGCACCAAAACATTTTCTTCATGGTTTATGTGAAGCATATTTAATTCGTGATTCAGTCGAAAATTCAGAAACTTGGACTAGAAAGGATCTGGAAACTAGATACAAAAACATATCGAGAATTTTCAAAGTGTTGCCGTTTTAAACGAATTCCTATATATTTTATGAATATTTTTATATTTTATTCAATTTTCCAAATCACTTAACTATTAATATTATTAGCAAATAAACTCAAAATAATCATTTAAATACTTTCAATCTTCATAGAATGCACATAAATCTTTTAATTCCCACTAATGATTTTTCTAAAATTTTAAAAAGAAAGCAAATACCTAAATACCTATAAGTTCTTTTCTTTATCAAATTCAATTTTACAATTTGCGAGAGATTAAATTTAATAAGAACACAAAAATTAAGTAAATATTTTTATTACATTATTTTTGTAAATTTCATTTTCAATATTAACAATTTAATTCCATAATAAAAAATCAATAAAACAAAGTTATAAAGTATTAAAGAGAGGGGGTGAAGGGGGGAAAAACTTAAATATTTATTCTTAATTTCACCTAAATAGTATATAGTTTTTTTCTTTAAATATTTACTTTAAAACAAAAATATCTTCCTCCCTTTAAATAAGTGCTTGTATACGCTATGTTGTACTTATTGTGTATGAAACGAAATAAATAAAAAGCATCGATAAGAAGTGGAGTAAAGCAACTGCATATATTTATAAGTATACCGAATATATTCGTTCGTACACCAATAACAAAATCCTTGTTAAACAATAATAAAAACATACAGCAAGTCTATATATATATATATGTATATATATATATAAATCAATATCAAAGCAATAAATTTAAAAAGTTATTATTATTGTACAAGAGTTATATAAAATAAAAAAGGAAAAATGCTTAAAAACATGAAGAGGAAAAATAATATTCCCTTAAGCTTTATTTATTTTTTTACACTCACTTTATTCATAAATCCACACAAACTTAAGGTAAACATATATGTACATACATACATATAAATATATATTTTCTACCTCTCTGATGTATCACTCAATATTGATATTTATACTGTTATAAATTTGAGTATAACACATTCGAATAGTATTATTGTTATTGTTTTATAATAAAGAAACGAAAATATTGAGGTAAACACAAATTGTTAAGAAATCACAAATCGATTAAAATTTTTTTAGAAAAATCTAAAGAACAAAATGGCAAAAAAAAAGAATAAGATTCCCATTTTTAATATAAAATATAAAGGGAAGAAAACAATTGAAATTCCCATTTATAAATAAAAAACAAAAGAAAACAAAAAACGAAATAATCAATTGAATTTTCATTCAAAATTTTATTTATATTTTATATACTTGTATATACTAAGAATTAAGTGTGCAAAATGAAAAACAATAAATAATATTTATTGTTATACACCATCGAATAAAGTAAATCTACTACATTTTTCAGATTTTTGTTTATTTGTGTTTTTATGTCAAATTGTCGTTTTCGAATTAAAAATTTCTTGTATATTGAAAAATAAATTTGTTATTTTCTAAGCAATAATTAAAGACTTTACCTAGGTTGTTTCAAATTTAAATAAATTATTAGTGTTGCCGTGTATTTTGGAAACAAATGATTAAACAGGTATACTTCATAATCTCTAATTGACTCATTTGTAGCTTGAAACTAAGATTCATTGACTGAACTGAAGCTAAAATTCATTGGAGTGATATTGGCTCAATAATTTACATTTCAAATGTCATATATCTTACCAATTTCTTACAAATTTCCTAAAAGTTTTAACATGGCAATAACGATTTTCCAGATAAACACCCCTATGCCGTGAATCATTTACAAAATTTTTATTTTTATAGCAAATATTTAATATTGAAATATAATTTTTAGCTAAGTATTTGTAACTTTAAGAATTATCAAATTCAAATTGGAAAAATTTTTCTTGTAACCACAGAAAATCTATCACAGTAACTAGCGAAAAGTAAACAATCCCGAAAATGCAACTTACTATTCAACAATAAGACACTGCAATTTCTAACTAATGCATGGATGTATGTATATCTATATGTACACGTAATTTATTTTTAAAGTAATATGATTAGAAAGGAAAAAGAAACTTTTTGATTTTCTACAAGTACCCCATACATTCATAAACAATACACACACATAATACATGTTCCATTCTAATCAAAGTATAAGCTCTGAGTACTTCTGACTATGATACATTTTATACGAAACTATAAACCTTCTTTTAGCTGCGCTGCACATTATCATTTGTATATGTACAAGGATCCTTTATAAATTGTTATTCCTGTATTTTAACTTTATTATTATAAAATCATATATGTTTGTACTTAGAAAACACTCAAAATCTCGTATATAGTTTGAGTAATTTTAGATTTTCAGATAAAATACCAAAAAAAAAACAAAAATAATAAGAGAAAAACAACAATAAGAAGTTGACAAATAATAATATGTCCTTATGGATGTATGTATGTATATGTAGGTATATACATTGTATTTTGTTATACAATATGTCATTATGAATTACAGTACCTACATATATGTACAAGTTAACATGCACATTGCAGATCTCACCCCAAAGCATATTAGAACGGAATAGAATATGATGTGCATCAATATGTTAGAACAATACTAATGTAAGTGAATATGTTATACATATACTAGATATGTGTGCCTTAGTACAATTTAGAAATTTGAGGAGGAAATAAAATATTTTTAGTTTTTCTATTTTTCTGTTTAAAAACTTTATTTGTCGTTTAATTATTGGGGTTTTTCGTTTGATAAAAGAAAGTTTTTTTTTTTCTGAAAAATTTTTCTATTATTTTGATATTTTCTTTAGTTTGTTTTTTTTCTGTGTAACTTAGGGAATTTTTTTGAAATTAAATTAAATTCTGAGGTTTATAGATTTTGTAAGTTGTACTTTGGCAATTCTTTAATAAAAAGTGTTGAGGTAATTTTGTGTTTTTTTTTTTTTCAATATGAAATGTGTTACATATGGAAGAGATCCTGCAGTATACGCTTTCTATACTATGAGTATGTGTATAACAGAATTTTTAATGATAATTGCAAAAATTAAGTTGATCAATATTAAATTAATTTAGAATAGACATCGAAGAGGAAAATAAATCTATGTCCAGTTGAACAGGGTATTTTACATATAAATTTTAATTGAATATTTCAACAGTGCGTTGTTGTATAGGTGTAAAATTTGAATATCGAATTCGGTAATTAGTGCATAGGGCGGATAACAAATTACTTACGCAACTAGGCAGATTTGGATTTATCGAAATCAAAAGGAAGGTTTAGTCATTCTCAATAATACTTTGATTTCTGAAAATATTGGTAGTAAAAAGCAAGTAAATTTCTAGGATTAATTTGAAATTTTTTACAATCTTAAAATTAAGTTTAATATAGAACTATGAGCAGTATTTCAAGTTCTTAGGTTGCGAAGAGTCGATGCGGCGAAGAGTCGAATTATTTTTCAGCATATATAAGTTAACGTTGCACATTATTTCAGACTTTAACCTATCACATTTAACTTAAAAAATTTTAATTTAAAAATTGCGAAATCGTCAACACAGCAATTTTCGGTGTGAACTACCTTAAAATTTAGTTCACATAAAAATCGGTAATAAAAATAAAAATTTTATAAAATGGGTTCATTATTATTTAATAATTAGAAGTGATAACTAATAAAATTTTTGTTTGTAAAATTAAACTAAAATATTGTTTTTTTTATTAAAATAAAATAAAGTAATTTTTTCTGATAAAATAATATTATAAAAGAAGTGAAGGTAAAGGACAGAACCCAGGTGGACGCCAGAGAACTTTAATTTATATGTATATCGACAGCGTTCAATTTAAGAGCGTATAGCACTTCCAGTAACATGAAGTATAAAACAATAAATATTTGAGAAATACGTGAGATGGCGTTTATACTTTTATAATTAAAATAAATTGTCAAATTTTTGATATTCAAAATTGTTCATTTATGTGCATCGGGTTTAGGTACTGCTATGATGCCATTAAATTTATAACTACATCTTCACAACAATATATCTTACTCTGACACAATGACCGTAAATTTTTACATTCTCTTCTTTAATTATTCTTCTTTTGCCAAAACGTGAAATAATTGACAATCAAAAGTTGATTTGCTTAACTCTTAAACTTGAATGAAGGCATGGAATACGCAATTACAAAATCCAAAAAAAAAAATTTAAAATAAATTTTAATCAAACCAATCGAAAAACAATTTAACCAATAAAAAATTGTCAAAATTTTGTTCTCATTCAAAATTATCACCGAATAAATTAAAAATATTCAAGTAAAATCAATTTAATCTTCCAATATCGTTACTACAACAACGATTTTAACCACAAGCCAAGTTTATTTTACTTGAAATATTTTTAGTTCCTTTCCAAAAATTCTCATTTGTACAGATTCCTCCCCGTTTTTATTTCTTATAATAACAAAAAACAAAATTAATTCCTACTCAAAATTTTACCCCAATGATTCGTTTTTGTAATTCAAAAAGTATAATTTTAATAAAAAAGTGTTAAGATGTTTATAAACATCCACAAGCAAATATGGGTTCTAGAAGAGGAAGAGAATATCTTTGCTATGTTTGTTTATTTTTTTAAGAAACTATCAACTTTAAAAGCCCTAAATATAACAAGTATATTTTGTTATCCCCCTGTTTTGAAAAAAAATTTTATATAATATATAGAATGTTTTTATTGAATCGATGACATTATGGTTTCGCCGCATTTTCTCATTAAAATGATTGATTCCCCACTCCCTTTCTTTCAAATATCTTGTATTATTATATGGATACTGTCAGAAATAGAAGATATCAAAATTTAAAAATATCTTAGGGGTGAATTGTTTTTTTTTTTTTTTTAAGAAAATTAAACTATATTTTCGCCCTCAATATATTTTTCTGTTAATATAAATTTTATACTTAAAATGTTAGTGTAATTATGCGGGAATTTTAAACTGGTACATACTTGATCAAGTGAATAAGACCGAGTTTCAATATAAATTCAGGGAAATCAAATATAATTGTAAATAAATTGAACGTACATGTGCTGTAAATATTGAAATAAAATTGTATTTGTTCGATGCACTTTTGAGCATAAGACAAGTAAAATTTAGCAACTTTGCAGGCGATCATCAAAATCCAGACCTATTTAAATTGATAGAATTTCTAAAATAATTTAAGGAATTTTAACCAGTAAGTGATGTTCTTCTTGCTATAATTTAAAAAAACACCACATTCTAAATTTTCATTCAATACAATCTGTCTCTATTCTTAAGGACGGTAGTGTAGAAAACAATTTCTTCAAATTTACTTAGAAATTTTCTTTGTATACATTAGTATTTTTAATTTTTAATAAATTTTGATTCCATTCATATTTCAAATTGTTTGGATGGGGGGGGGAACAGGGTTAGCTGATTTTCTTCTTAAAATCAACCCTAATTATTTTGTAACCCCATTGCTATTCACAAACTATATTGGTATATATATAAATATTACATAAAAATATTGTCAGTAACTTTGATTTTTGAAAAAGTCATCTGATAACATTTTGAATTTTTTACAATGTTATTTCACATTTTGATCTGAGAGGGTGTTGGGTTATGTAATCCAGGGTATTATAATTGCTATTTTATGTGTTTATTTTTGGAATATCATAAATTTTAACTGTAAATTCACTTCAATTTTCATGTTAATTAAAATATTTTTCAAAAACACTTTGGGAATTTTTAAATACTTCTCCATTATAGAAGAATTTTTAACTGAAAAAAGAAAATTGTATCATTAACTTTTATTGTTGAATAATTTTGAATTAAGAAAGACTAAATTTCAGGTCGTTGTCATCGCAAAACGAATGAACAGCAAAGAAAGAACAATTAGTGAGAAATTAAAAATATTTCGAATTGATTTAAAACAGCATCCTTCTACTTCCACTGGCAGCTTCATTTGGTTATGGTGTGATACAAAAAAAATTAAAAATTTTCTACCAATGTTCGTACCCTAGACATTTTTATCATAAATTTGTAAATTTTCTCTGAAATTCACTTAAATATAAAAAGGACAACAGAATTCTTAGCAATTAGTAGGTACTCATTACGTTGTTGTGCTAAATTTTTCACGAGACCATGTGTTTTAAAAATTGTTGTAGTTTCACTCAGACAACATGCTAGAATTTTAATCACCTTCGTAATGTTCACATTTTTAATAATCAAATTTATACGAAAACGAAAAGTCAATGTAAGCTTTTGGGGCGTAATAATCGCATTCTCCATTGCATTTTCGGAGTGGAAGTATCATTCTCACACTTTCATATTTTCATAAAATATTTGAGTACTCACTCCTTGAGACAGCACTATCACTTTTCAATACCCATTAAAACAACAGATAAAACTTACCCTTAAAAATGTTAAGTTGTGTTGCATAATTTATGGCTGAATTCTTATAGATGTCATCATTCATCAGAAGATTTTAAATTTTTAATAAAATTTAGGACAAAATTTTCACTTATCACAACTAGATAATTTAGCTTTATCTAAACAAAATGCGTGCATATTTAAATAAATTTTCTTGATATTCGATTAAGAATAAAGTGTGATACTCGTAATTAAATCTATCTCTGCTGTTAATCTTTCTCGACACCATTTTTCCTAAAGTATGCAAAATGAATACATGTGGAACACAAAAACCAGTTTTCTTCTCAAGTATTTTATTAAAAATTTTCTTGATTTTTTAATTTTTTTTTTTAAACTTAATTTTTCTTCTCTTTTATTTTCTAAATTAATAGAAAAACAAAACTTACAAATTTGAACAAAAGGAATATGCCAACAACATTCTTTTCTGCAAAACTCAACGATATTAATCTTAATATAAAAGGATGTCAAGAAATTGCAACATGATGCAAATTTTAAAGTTTTTGAAAACGCAATAAACAAACATTGAAAGAATGAAAAGAATAAAAAATATTAAAAAAACTATGATTTCTCTATATATCTATGTGTATGTGCTTATAAAATTTATCTAGATATAGAAGAGGGTGAAACAAAAAAAAAAAAAAACATTGCATTAACCTCCTATCGACTTTCTGTCGCCTAAACTAAAATGTCGCAATTTTGCATTTAAAAAATTTTCCTTTTGTTTTCCTTGCTTCGGATGAATTTCACTATGTTAAGTACCAAAGGAACAGAGCAAAAAAATGAGGAAAACTTGAATGAAAACAAAAAAAGAACAAAAAACAAAACGGTGTAAATGGAAAATTTATAATAGCGTATGAGGGCGGATTTAGCTACAAGATGCAATTGGTATGCAATTAATAATTTTTTTATCCCTTCAATCGTTTAAATAAAACAAATCCACCCTCTTAGTTTATTCAATTTTAATATTGGAACGTTAATTGAACTGAAAATAAATTGATAACCTTAATACTGTAGAATAGAGAAGAAGAAAAGAAGAAGAAGAAGTTAGAAAGGATTGAAAGGATCCTTCCTTTTCTTAATCCATTTAAGTGTTAAGTGAAGTTTTTGTAAATATTAACAAATTAGTTTAAATTTTAAAAGAGATATTTAAATATTATTTTGTTGAGCTTTTCCACAATATCTTTGCTAGTTAGGGAAAGTCAATTACAGATTAGCTTCATTCGACTTCCCACTATCTCATCTCCGGGGTCAGAAGGAGTGGGAAAAATGTGAATATCATGTTCTCATATACTGCAATTTTAAGTTAATAAAAATATTTTCCGTACAAAAATTATTCAAAAATCTTAGCGAATCTTAGCGAATCTTAGCGAAATTTAGTAGTAATTGTTGACAAATTGACTGATTTATTTGATAGTTCGAGATTTGTTTGCCAAGTACTGAATTGTATCATCCTGAATATTCATCTGATAAGTTAGAAAATTTCACCTGAAAAAAATGACTAAAAGTTTAAAATTAAAAATCACTATGCTGCATAAGTTAAGTTTAAAACACCACTACCGGATGAATTCAATTTCGGCGACTTTAAAGATTTTAATTTTGTAACCGGTTTAAGCCGGAGCGTATGCAAATTCCAACTCAAGTAACTACTAAAGGGGATCCCAATTTTCAGTCTTAACATATGAGACTTGTGAATAGTGTGAAAAATTAATAAAAAATCACATTTTTCTCTCAAAATACAATTCACATTCAGTGTTTCCCTATGATTCTTCCAAAAATTCTACTCTTTTCATAAATTTCAAACAAAGTGAAAAATATCAAACACATTTTTTTTTTAAATTTTTTTAATAAAAAAAATTTATTTTTCTTTTTCCTATTTTTCCCTTAAGAATTTCTACCAATATTTCAAAATATTGTTGTAGATTTCTTTCAATATTCCTACAGCAATAATTCCAAAAGAATAGTGAAAAACTTAAAAAGTTTTGTGATGCTTCGCAAATTTAAAGATAAAATCTTTCATTCCTTTTGCATTGCACAAATCGTAATTTGTTTTATAAGGAAACAGAAGCCAACAAAAATAGATGAAAAAGAAGAAGTAGATGGAAACTATTGAAGAAAAATTTAAAAACATTTGAAGCAACATTAAAGCAGAAATAGACAAAATGAAAGAGATAGAATGAATTTTTAAAGGAAAAGGATAGACAGTGAAGGAAAAAGAAGACAAGAGAGAATACTAATGAAAGATTGAAATGAAAATGTAATTATGGTTTTTCTTAAGTGATTCATTTTTTTTCTTGTTTTTTTATTTGGTTGTTTGCTTTTCCACTGCAACAAATTGTTGAAAACACAAATTTTTATTAATTATTCTACTTGCAACTCAAATGAAAATTTATAATATTATTTTAATTAATGATTTAATGAAAAAATAAGTAATAGAATGAAAGGAAAATATGAAATATGGATGCACTCAACAATAATCATTGTTGTTCTTCTACTTCGTCAAAAAATGCTCCGTTTCTTTTTGAATTTCTTTGCAAAATCTTAAAGAAAATCTTGAAAATCTTGAATTTTCTATTTTCTTCTTCTTTTTTTTTTTGAGTTATGATGCAGAACATTAAAACTTTTGTATAACTTTGATTGATTATTGTTGAAATTATTTTTGTGTACTTTTTTCCGGAAGAAGAGTTTACGTCTCTGTATGAAAATTGAGTTTACATTTAATTCTAGAAACAATCGTGTTTGCATTATCATTACACAACTTTGAAAAAGCTTGTCAGAATCATTCCGAAATACTTCTGTGTGAGTGTCGAATTCACTTGATTCTTATTTCAAGTGTCGAATTCACTTGATCGTAAGAATTAAATACGGCATTAACAATAAATTTGTAGTCGTAAATAAGTTTCTTACAAAAATATTTTAGTTAAATTTCGGAAGAAAGACGTGGAAAAAAGAAAGTTCGAAATCAAAGGTTAATTAACAATTTGATAGCTTTGTTAATTGCAACTTCACAATTTGTATAATTTTCACCTGTATTTTTTTATGGTGGAATATTGCATCTTTGGGATATCAAAGCGATTAGTATAAAGAATAAACACCAATGCTCGTGTTAAATTAAATCTATCTGGAACTGGGACTCCCAAATGTCTACCAAGATTCACTTGGACTGACGCATTTTCTGTAATCCTAGTATGTGGCAAACTAAAACTGTCCAACTCATCATGGACCGTTTATTAGGCTTATAGTAAAGAACGTAGCTAGACATCTTAAATTTGATTAAGTCGAATGCTTTATAGTTATACTTTGAATTCTTTTTGAATTTTAATTGTTATACCTTGAGTTCAGATAATTACGTTATTATTATTCCTTCTTATACATCTTATGACCGATTATTTCTTGCTTTATCTAATTTTACGATAATAAATTAATTGAGGTTATTAAGACTTATTACAATGAAAATAAATCAAAAATATTTAAATTTTTCATTAATATAACAGAAAAAATTGTGTATAAGAGATATCGTTTATTATTTTAAAGAAACATTGAAGATTTCAAGCGGTACTCTCTTTAGATTCATTGATCAGTAGCATACGATATCAGAAGTTTTTGTCTATAAAGTAACTCATATATCATACTTCATATTTCCATACATATAATTGCACTCCATACATATAATTGCATTTCCATACATAAACATGTACTCCATTAGTCACTGTACTTCGAATTAGGGAAATATAAATTTCATAATAGTGTTGCGCCTTTTGTGACAATATTCTATAAGTAATATTATCGTATACTAATTTGACAATTTTGTAATTAGTTGTTCTAAAATTAGAAAAATGTGATTGAATAGAATTTTGAAGGTGTGTGAACCAAATTTTCATTTTATATAAAATATACGATAAAATTTTCGATGCGCGCTTGAAAAATACGTTATGAACGTAAATCTGCCAGCACTACATAGCAAACATGGCTGCTACTGTCAACTCAAAATTTAATATTGTATGTGTGCCATATTTAAAATTCTAAAAATGTCATAAATATTTAAAAAAAAATCAATAAAAAATTTGAACAATTTTAAAAGTCTGTTTAGGAAATTGAAAACGGCACGAACTGAAAAATTTTAATTTTTCACCACTTTGCATGACCGTAGTCACTTGGTTCTTAATGCTTTAATAGAATAATTGTATGGAAAATGATGACTTTAACAAAAATAAATTGCCATGTAAAAAATAAATAAAATTTAAAATTTTTTTTCCCTCCATTTTAATTTTAATGTTACAATAAAATTTCCTTAATAATTTATAAAATGAATTATAGAATTTGGGTGAGTTGAGGAGGAGAAGAGAGAAAGTTTTGGTGTAATAAACAAAATAATGATTTTGGGAAATTTTTTTGGTTTCTTGTCGTTGTATTTTTCTTTTAATAATTCCTAGAATATTTTAAAATCAACATAATAAAAAATTACATCATAATCATAAATATTTTTTTTGTTGTTAATGGAAGAGGGAGTTGGGGTGGCTAACAAAAAAGTAAAAGGAAAAAGGGGGAGAAGAACACAACTTTCTTGTGTTTTCTTAACCTAGAGGCGAAAAAAAGATTTCTTTTTAGCTCCAACCCTCAACTTCATATAGCCGCCAAACCATCATGTTACCATTTTTGTTAAAATTTTAATATGGTGTCAAAAATATTTTGTTTTTTTTTTTTTTTTTGGGGGGTTCTTCCCCCTTATAAACTAGAAGTGTGTGGAGAATTTAAAGAATACCGAAATGGAGAGTGAGAGTAAGTTCCCTTCGTATTTCTTCAGTTCTTAATTTAATATAGAGTAAAATTTTTTCTCTCTCTTCTTTATTTCTTATTTTATAAATTAGGTTTTTTAATGCAATAAGTTGAAAAATTACTTAAAGATTATATTAAGGAAAAAAAAAAGAAAAAAAATTAAGAGTGTTAGACTAAAAAGTCATCTAAAGTCATTGTCGCTTTTCTTCTGTTTTTTTTTTCTGCTAAAAAATTATAAGGATTATTTAAGTGTAAGTGAATGAAAGAATCTTAGACGAAATACATAATACGCATAAATTCATTAATCGTAAAAAAAGTTCTTTACGATAATAAAAATTTTCTTATTTGAATAATTCAAATTATTAGTAAAAGTTGTAAGTTGTTTGGAAGATATTAAGACTTTCGTATTTTTGTACAAAACAGTCAGAAATTTAAAGAAAACTTGTAAGAAAAAGCTCTACGCTGCCGCTGGTACATTACTATGCTCTTAGATTACTGAAATTTTCAAATAATGTGTAAAATTTCCTTAAATTATTAAAAGGTACAAATATACAGTTATTTAGAATCTGAATTTCTATATCAATAACTTGCATGAGTAATCGCATGGGTGATCAAACGCATTACTGCATAATGACCACAATCATAATTGCGGAGGTGACTTTAAGATCTCTGGATTAAAATTTGAATCCAGATCATCATCCATTGGTTATACAGCTCAGGGTGAGCCTTGACCTTATTCACAATTTTCCGTCAGATTTCATGGTTCTGGGCAGTTTCTCTCCAATCATAAACCCCAATTCTTCTATAATCATTCTCTATACCATCGAGCAATTAAAGAACTAGGCCTGCCTCTTGCCCTTTTGTTGTATGGTCCTTGCACCTAGAATTCTTGTCTGCGCTTGATGTACTGGCATTCGAGATACGTGTCTTAGTCTATGTGCCTTAATATATTTCATGATATTTTTGCCATCAATTAGTTCTTCTAGCTCCCGATGTGATCCTATTTCATATTCCCCGTTTTCATTTAGTTTTTGACCAAATATTTTTCTGAGCAGTTTTCTTTCAAATATTTTTAACTTTTCCTCGTCACTAATTGTCATGATCTATGTTTCGCAGCTTACGGTACGTTTGTACGGGTTAAACTATAGCGTTTTGTACATTCTAATTTTTATTGACCTAGTTAGTAGCCTGAATTGGAAAAGTCATTTGTATGTATAATAGCATTTTTATGCTGCTTGAATTCTATCATTAATTAATATAACATAAATAAAATTTTTTTTTTCTCATCTGAGATCACAGCGACGCCCGAGGTAGTTTATAACAACGATCCAGTTAGTGGTTTAATAAAACTACTACAATTTTGCATAGGAACTGTTGTAATTAAAAGTTAATCTTCTCTACTGCTGGCATTCATTGGAACTATCATTTTATTAATAATTTAAAGCCAGAGTTTAAGAGTATGTGTACTGATTACCTGTGTAAAATTATGGCACTTCAAGTTAAGTACCGTTTGCATTTCAGTTCAATTTCAGGACCCTCCATTATCCATCTCTTTCTCTTCTACTTTAGGATGCGAAATGTCATTACTAAATACTTGCTTTTTTTGTTGCATTCTTTTGATTGCCATTTTTTTTTTGTTTCTTCCTTTTTATTTTAATAGTATTTTCTTTTTTATTTTAAAGATAAATTTCATTTCCATTTCATTGTTTTTAAGTTTTTTTTTTTTCCTTTTTCCTGTTTCTCGAATTTTCTTTCTTTTTTCTGTTTTCCTTTTAATAGAATCAAAGAATAAATGAAGAGAAAATCAAATTTTCTTTCGTTTTTATAAAAAAAATCACTTAAATCGTACACACAACAAAAAATATAAAAACTACAAAAAAAAGGAAGGAAAAATTTTCAAAGGAAAACTTGACAACAAAATATGAAAATAAATAAATAAAAAAAACAGTTAATTTTTTGACATTTTGTACTTTTTTACCGTTATTTTTTTTAAACTTCAAATATTATGTAAAAAAGAATTTTTTTCTTAATTTTGTTTTTGAAATGTGTATCCTTTGCACACATATCCTTTGTTTTTTTTCCTGAAATTTATTTTTGAAAATGTTTGCTTGCCTTTTTGATTGTTTTTCTTATTGTTGTTATTTGTAGCCTTTTTTACTTTTCCAATATTTGGTGATATAATTTTCTCCCTCTCTCTGTGTTCCTATTTATCTTTCTCGCATATCTAAGACATAAAAGCGATTTCTTCTACTTTCCTCCCTCCACCTCTCCGCTTGTTTAATATTTTATTTATTTATTTTGTCTTTTTTTTTTGCATTTTTTTGGAAAAAAAAAATTATCTTCGAATTTTAATGTTGTTATAACATAAAAGTGAATAAACAATTTATTTTCTCTCTCTTTTTCTTTTTGCTCTTTTTGTTTTTAATATTTTTTGTTTCTCTCTTAAAACTACATACATAATTCACGCAAAATACATGATACCAAGAATAAGTTGTAATACACGCACTCTAACAACTGCAACATATGGCATGAATTTTAACATAATAATGAAATACGTGTGAATGTGGGTGTGTGTGAATTTTCGTATGATTATGAATTGAAAATGAATTTTGTATGAGAACAAAAAACAAAAAAATTATTAAAATTCTACACAGAATCACAAAGATTGTATTAAAATATAGGGTGGTCGATATGTGAGAAAATTCTATGGATATAAGTAGAAAGATAGGAAATTAATGGCTAAAGTTCTTTCGATAAAGTTTAAATATTTTGAGGGTATATTCTAAATTTTACAAATAATCGATTCATTTTTATTGTAAGGGGCAAGTTTGAGGAAAAAAAATACTTCAAATACAAATATAAAACATTAAAATCGTGATGTCATATGCAATACCGCATAATCAAAAATTTCTGAAATTTTTAGTTCAAGACACTAAAAATTTCTTAATACCACCATATGTAATGTATATTTTTCGGTACCTCATCATTATTTTGCGAAATTGGACAATAACGATATTAACATTTTGATACAAAAATGTTTCTACTATCCCACAAATTTTGTTGAAATACATGTCAGTTATATGGTAGAGTACAATAAATACTGAAGGAGATTAAAGCAGCACAAAATTGAGTAAAGAGAGTCTAATTTATAATTCCTCTAATTACAAAATGAATAAAAATTAATTTACAATGAAAACTCAAGGTTTCTCTTATCTTTCATATATAACAATTGTATAATTCAGAACTACAATTCTGTAGAAATGTCTACAGTACATTCTTGAAATTTTTCAAATTTAATAACAGTTGGCATCCCTTTCATATACAAGCATAATAATAAATTTATATCCGTATATTCACTATTAAGAAATTGAAATGAGGTGTTAAACTTATAGAATTAAATTTCAAAGAAAATGGCATGTAAAATGAAAAAAAAAAAAATAATAATAATAATAATTTCCTCTTCTATATTCTTTTTCTAATGTTAAGAAATGTTTACAGGACCCCCTAAAGTGAAAAATAACAACAAAATATTGTCATATATACAAAATAAATCTATACTCCCATATATAAATGTTTTATTATTATTATTTTTATATAAAGTAAAAATAAACATAATAGAATAAAAAAAAGAAAAAAAACTTTTATACTAAAACAAAACAGATAAACAACAACAAAATACAAAAATCTATCAACTAAAACACTACAAAGCAAACAAGAAAAGAAAACATAAACATTCTTTTTTTTCTTTCTTCTTTCTCTCTCTAAGAACAGCATATCCGATTCGAGCATTTTCCACTTTGTATTCTAGTGAAATCTTTCTCTGATAAAAAGAAAAATAAAACAACAACAGAGAGACTTTAAAAGCATGCGATGAGAAAAACAGCAACACAAGAATAACAAGAACAAATAAAAAGGAAATTGAAAAAGAAATGGAGAATTAAAGTAAGATATGAAAGACATGAAAAATATTGTTATTCTCTCTGCCTCTCTCTCTCCCTTTATCTATCTCGTATTAAACATGTTATATTGTCGATATTCTTTTCTTTTTTTTTCGGTTCATTCAAGCTGAGAGCAAGTATTATAAATTATTTAAAGCTATCAATAAAAAGGACAGATAAAATATTTATACGGCACATTCAAAAATTTTCCTTTTATCCTTTTTTTTTGTATGTTTATTTTTTTTTTTACAATATTTTTTTTTCTTTTAAATTTTTATTTTATTATTATCGTATAATCGTGTATAATATAATCGGATGTCAAAGAATATTTCATTTTTGGAATTTCTTTAAGAATACACTTTTGGAAATATTTTTCTAAACTCATAAAATATTTAAAATTAATTTAATTTATTATAGAATGGAATTTATCGATGCAGCCGAATATTACCAAAATATTTTATTATCTAAATATGTGTACACTCAGAGAAACGTTTAATAATTTACCGAAAATTTTACTAGATTTTTGTAATAAATTTTATTTGAATGTTGTGGTAACAATAAATTAAGTAATTCAAATATGATTTTTGAAAAATTTTAATAATTTGAAATGTTTTTGACAGGATTTTGTGAAATATGTCAAAATTTTTTTTTGAGTGTACATTATGAATCATTTAATTAAATTATATTATTTTAATTAATTTTACTGTTTACAATTTTTTTATATATCATTCACAACCTGAAAGAACACAATGGTATTTTCGATATTTTTCAATTGTGTTGCCTGTTGAACCTGAGAAATATTAATGACCCTTGGCATACCTTACAGCTAACTAATATTTATTTGAAATTTTTCTGGAGGAATTTTTTTAGACAACTCATTATACAACTGTAAAATATTGCAGCATTTTTCTGCTAGCCGAACATTTTGCGGCTATTATACCAAGCCCTGTCTTTTTGAGTTCATTATGAGGTATACGATATATAAACGAACAATTACGATCTATAATTTTCAAAATTTCATATTATTGATAAATTTCTTCAGTAAAGTCCAGTTTTTTTTTTTTAGATACCTTACAGTTTTACTTAATAATTACTTAGTAATTTTTTATTTTAATTTTTTTGTATGAAATTTCACACCTTATTTTATAGCCATAAGATTTTTTCTTTTTGTGTCAAAAGCATATTCTTTTCATTCAACACTTTTCATTTTTATAAGAATAAAATCTTTGAAATTAAAATTATATTCAGTAAAATGTATTTTGAATTTATATAGAATATTTTTTAGTTACACACTTGTAATTTATTTTGGTTTATAGTGTTTTATAATCTAAAATAGTTAATAACACTAAAGCTAAGACTAAACAGTAATAGAAAATAAAGGTTAAGCAATATTGTGTCATTTAAATTAATTGAAAATAGAATTATAGCGTGTCACTGAATTGTTATTATATTTTAATGAATTTTTTATTTCGCCTGAAATTATGCAATAATTTTAATGGAACCAAGTTTAGCAAAAATGTGCTAAGCAACAGCACATAGGTTTCTTATCGACAACATATTTTTAATCAGAATTTTCAGTATACCAAAAAATGTGATTTTTATGGCAAAATTTAGTAATCGGTAGAGGGTATACCTTAAAATCAGTCACATAAGTAAGGTGACAAAAGTAAAAATATACAAGAAAAGAAAATTTCTATTTTTCTTTTTTTGATTTTATTTTTTTTTTTTTATTATTACAAGTCTAGACTTTTTAAACGGTTGTATTATATGACCTGATACATATTATATAAGAGAAAGTGGCTCAAAATAATTGAAAGAAGAAAAAATAATATTGTTGTTTAATGAACAGAGAAAAAAAAATCATGTACTTTGCTATAGGCAGGCTTCCCATATATTCTGTATGTATGTATGCAAAATAAAATGAGAGACACGTTCCATTAAAATACACTATAGAAAAAAATTATGCAAGTCAAGAACATTTTTCAAAACAATTTCACATACCTACCGTCAGGACTACTTTTGTTAAAAAATTAATGTTTCTTCCCCTAACACTTAAAAAAAAAATTATTTTTTATTTATTTTAAAAAATTTTTTTTTTTCTTTTTTTATAAAAATAAAAAAAAACATTATGACTTTCATGTTTCTTTGCCAATATTTGATTTTTCTTTTAAAAATTATCGCCATTTTTTTTATGTTTTTTTCTCTATGTTCTTCTTCTTTTTCTTAATAATTGTCCTTTTATGTTCGTATGGAATTGTTAAATTCATAAATAAGTATGTTGTGTTTTTTTTTCAAATGCACACCTTCAAATAAATTTTTGCAATTTACCTTTGAAGCAATTATTTTAATTGTTATATGGAAAGAGAGACTGTGCTGTGCATTTGATTCGCCTACTGATGCGTTCATTTTTAATAAATTCATAAAATTAATTAAAATCAAAAAACAAAAAACAAAAGAAAAATCAGGCGACATGTTAATAAGATGGCTAGTCGCCTAATTATTAAGTGCGTGCATGGTTTAATGATGTTCGAAATTATAAATTGAAATTAGTCTGTATTGACGAAGAACTTAAAATTAGGTACCTAATATTATTTATACAACGGAAATTTTTTCTAGAAGACTGGTCGGTCACGGTTTTCTTAACCACCTACATAAATCAGTCTATATGCAAAATGTATAAGGAATTCTAGAGAGGCCTTGCAAGAGGCGATAAGAAATTCTTAAATTTGTATAGTACATTTTAAAGCGAAACTACACGCAATCGCAAATGGAAAGAATTTTTTTAAAAGAAAGAATTTTTTTAGGTCGTGGACCCAAATGATAAGTGTAGAACAAGACTAGAAAAGCAAAACAAATTTGATAAAGTGACATGAACCTTACTAATTCCCTTTATTTTTTTGTATGTTTAAATTGTATACTTACAGGGTTTAATTTAGGATGTAAGCGGAAAAGCCTTGAATTTTTATGTTGAATTAATCAATACGCGAGTCAACGTTTTCTGTGTTACACTGCAAATCAACCGAAATAAACTGTACCAAACCTTGTACTTTTCCAAACTGATCGATACCAGACCCGTTTTCTTAAAAGCTCTTGAAATAATCCTTTATTTGGAATTCGTCACCACAGCTCCATATTTTTTAATTCATAATTTTCAAAAAATTGTTAAAGAGTTTTGGTATGCTCCCAATTGGGTATACAAACAACAAATATTCAGCCAGCTATAATAAAAATTATTTATAATTGTTATTTAAGTATAAAATTCTTCAGTATAAGCATACTCTCTTTTTGTTACACACAACATTTTTAACATTTTGACAACTAAAACCTATATCAAACGAAGTCGATATTAAATTATTTGATAGGGTTTACGTGATAATTACAAGTAATCGCTGCATGCAACTAAAACATAAACTAGAAAGAAAAAAATGAACAAAAATTGAAAAATATTTTTTTCTTCTTCTATACCTTTCCTACTTTTGAAATCAATTAATCAATGTAAAAACCATTTTCGAAAAGTTTTTTTTTTTTACCATTTTTCCAAATTTATACACCATGCTTGAACGGATAACGTAAATACAACAAATTTTTTACTTCTTGTATCCTTGTACATATTGTGCATTTTGTACATATTGGATATACACAAATATACACTTTCTGTGTATGTTCAATGGCACTTTGCTTTACTACACAGGGTGAGTCAGCAATAAGGTAAAAACTTGCCAGAGAAATACATCCTATACCATAACAGATTTTTAACATTTAATCACTTAAATTAAAACTTGAACAGCTGGGCGAAATTCTGAATTTTGGAAATTTAAAAAAATTTCATGATAAAAGTTCGAACCGCCTGCATTTCCAAAAAAAATATATAAAACCAAATAATGCGACATTCTTTATTGTAAGCCCTCTTTACTATACTAGCCCTTTCAAAAAACGCCTTGTTTGAAGCTTCTATCATCTTTGGAACGGAAACTATAAGCCAAAAAACTTAAGTATGTGAAAATTTCGTCAAATGTTCTTAAAATCCGTGTAGTTCGGAAGCGGTTCCGTTTTGATGGAGCCTCATTTTCGACCCTCTACCCAATAGCATAAATAAAAACTACGGCAGGCTAGTCACCTACCTAGTTAAACCCTATGACGCTATGAAACTAGTGCATGAGAAATCATGCACTAGCCCTATGCTCCTTCTAGGAGTGAACAAAGGAAAAAAAAAAAAAAAAAAAAAAACCCAATAGCATATGCCTCCTAAGTTGTTGCTGATTCACCTTGTATACAAGTAATGGAGAAGATATTTTTTTTTCCACTTTTATATACAAAATTACTTTTTATGTTGACCCAAATTTTCTTTATGTATGTAGGTATAATTTGATTCCTTTTTTGAACTCCAATAAAATATTGGGGATTTCTTATTAGCTTTTACATGGTCTTTGATATTAAAGTGCATTTAATTTGTGTACCCAAAAAAAAGTTCGATATTAAATTTTTTATTGTGTGTGTTTATGCTATTGTTGTTATTATGGGTTTGGTATATGCATTGAGATATTTACAGAAAATCCGCAGCAATTGGTTAAATTCAATGCAAATGGGAGCAATAAATTATCGAAATAAAATCAGAAAAAAAAGAGAAAAAAAAAAGTTTTGCATAAAATCCTCCGACGACTTTACATTTTTTTTTCTTTTGTTTATCCTTTATTTTTCTTTCCTTGTCAGAGGTAAAATAAGTTAAAAAACAATAACAAAGAAACAAAAATTCGGAAAAAAAAATGTTGATGGTTTTTTATTTATTTTCGAGTACAGCTCAGGTATAGTCTACTCTTCAGTAATAAAACAAATATTGTTAAGTAAAGGGTTTTTAAAGGTAATAGTTTCTGTTAAAGAAATTTTTTTTTTCAGTCGCAGCATTTTTCAAGTACTTAAAAGTCTTAAAAGAGAGTATTTTGTTCAAAGAGTACCTTGACACAGTTTGAAATTTTCGAAATAAAAGTTCAATTATTTTAAATATAGTTTCAATATACTATATAAAAAAATAAATAGAGGTCAATTTCGAGTTTGAGTTATTGTAAAATCTTTATTGTTATTGTAAAATCTAGGCCCTTAAGGCAGTTTCACATCGACCCACAGGATATTTTGTGATTCGCAACCTCACCTACAGTAGCAGTATACCTAGGCCCTTGATAATGCCTATAGTACCAACTTTAAGTCGCAAGACTTTCATCGGGATCACAAAGCTCCTTCCCAAGTATATCTCACAATAATGAATTATGTTCACAATTTACACGCGATATTTATTCACAAAAGAAGCCGAGAGCACAAAACAGTTAATCGATTCTTAACGTTACTATGATACCATATAATTCTTCAGTTTTAAAGAAGAGAACAAGGTCGAAGTTTGTTTTGAATATTTTCAAAACTGAAACAGGTAGATGATATTATATGAAGTTAGAGAATGTAAAGGGAAAATATAACAGTTTTCAACTCATGCTAACATTTCAAAATCCGCAAACAAACGATATCTTCACAAAACACTTATAACTTGCAAAGGAAAAAAATTTTTATAAAATTTTAAAGTTTAAGCAACAGAACCTTAGGTTAAGAAACATTAAGTTCGATTTAGGAACAATTCTACTGAATACCCTTTTGAATAACCTTTTTAATTTAAAATAATGTTTAAAATATGTTAAAGTTTTCCTATGTCGTAATGTTTAAACTCTTCCTCTTTCGAATATCTTATTGTCCTTAAATCACTTTACTTTTCGTCTCTAAATCTTCATGTACCTACAAAATATTTTTTTATAAAATCAAATTATTTTTTAGGGTTTTAAAATAAATTCCTTTGGTGCAATCTAGTGCAAAAGAAATTGGGAACCAATACACATACTTATACATGCATTAAAAAATTGTATAAAATTGAAGAAAAAAAAAACTTACATTCAATTGAATAATGATAAATGTAAATTCGAATTTGTTCCCCAATAAAAAAAAAATATAAAAAAAAAAAAAAAACCATAAAAATTATTGAATGAACACAAAAAAGGACACAAAACAAATGGTATGTAAACTTGGAAAATTTGAAAATTTGTACAATGAACCAAAAGGAGGCTTATTTTTCCCAATTTCCATAACTAGCAATAGCTAGGTAAGCTATAACATTCTTCCGACTCTCACCACAGTGTTTCTCTTACCATTCATTCTCTTTCTACTGCATTATATGGCAGACATTTTGCATTTTTTTTAAATATAATTTTAATGCACGAAGTAGTACAATTTCTTTTTTTTTTTGAAACTTTGCCAAAAATTAAATAGTTCATACAGGATAAACGCGCCACATGACTGTATAGGGAATATTAAAATAAATTATGTGTATGTGATATTTTCAGCAGCTATACAAAATAATTTCTTGACATGAAATCACCTATAGGCTGTATACCATTTTGTGTATATTACGGTATAAAATATTCCCCAAGCAAATTAAATGTTAAAGATCCTTTAACATTTTGAGTCCCTTTAGTTTACCTATCCTCTTTAACTCTTTATTAGACCAAAACAATAATAATAGCAATATTGTTTTCTTGGAAAGAAAATTGCAGTGTACCTTAGACTTTTAAAATTTCTTATCGAATTTTATTTATGTGTGTTTGTAGACATTGCTAAATGAAAATTCTTTCCAAGTTGCAGAAAAATTATATAAAAAGCAACATGTACGTGATAACTGCATATATGTACATAAAATAACGGTTGAAGTGAAATTTATAAAAATTAAATTGACATAAACATTATGTATTTGTCATACGAAAATTTTCGTGTCGGTTTAAGGTTTTCTGTCTATTGGTTTCTTATTCCTTGTTTCCTTAATGATATAGAAAGAGAAAAAAGAGAAAAATGGGGAATATTTAATTTGACGTAAGGCAGATTTTTTTTATGTTGTTTGAAATCTAACCCAAATAAAGCTCTTTTAAAGGTGGAAAAGAAGATTCGTACTAGACGCTTTTCACCACAAAGAATACCGCAATATTTAATAAAATCGAAGAGAGCAATATCCCAACTATGTCAACTTTTTAAGGAATTTTCAATTCTGCAAATTAAGTTTTAGTATTTTAAAATAAATTGTCCACCATATCAATAATCAGACTATGACAAATAGAGGCGGAATATGTGTGACGGGGTAGGACAAGATATCGAAGGCAAGCATCGGAGTTTTAGATAAATTCTTTAAGAGAACCGTGTGGCTTAAATAAGCCATCTGGAATTATGCACTTGTAGACTGGCCTGGTGATCACGGGAGAGTGGTAGCAAAACGGCACATTTGTGTTAACTGAGATTCAGTGGACTTGCTGCACCAGCTATGTCAATCAACCAACCAACAATATGGCAAATTGTGATATAAGGCTTATACGAAAGCCTTTCTTATTTCATTTCTAATTCTCATCGTCACAAATGTTAAAACAAATGCTTCTTCTCTCACCATAGACAATGATATCACTTTATATGGAAAAATTTTAAAATTCAAGTTCTACTGGAAAAAAAACAAAGTTTTAATATTACTATGAAAATCTAAAAATTTATTTCATTAAGATGTGACCTTAAAGGTTTCAAATCAAAAAGTCTATGAGTTTTGGAATAAAATCACTGACTACAACTGCATTTCGTACTTTACTTATAAGAACTCCGAATTTTAAATAATTTTTGCCTTATTGCCCGTTTTTGTTCCCATGCTACAATTTGCCGCATTTTGAAAATTTCAAAACTGAATACAAGAAATAGAAAAGAGCAGCTCGACCAATTATTGGAGAAAAAGCGAGAAGACCATCCAATAGTTCCTCTTATTACTACCAAAAATTAATCATTTAAAAATCTAAAGGTTATCTCTTCGCTTTACCAGCTTACTTCTCACGAAATTTCAAAATTGAACTATGGACATTAAATCACTTGAATCTCCAGTAAAATCTTGCATCAAAATATTTAAGTTTGCACACTTAAAATGCCTTTCAATTAAGAAAATTTATGTTTTTCAATTTGTTATCGTAAATTTTTTTTATTTTTAAAATATTTTCGCTCAGTTTTGTCATGACATTTTTAGGCTAAAAAAGAAGTTTTCCTTCTTATTTTTTTTGTTATTCCACTATAAGGGATTTGAATAGAGTAGAAGATTATTAAAAAAAAAAACTAGTCGTCGTCCTTTAAATATGCACAATAAGGAAGAAAATGGAAGATAAAATCAGGAAAAAAGAAAACAAAAAATAGTTAAAAGATTTTACAAATTCTTGTTTTTTTCTTCCTATCTTATCCAATTTTAAAACTAATCGAATCCGATTGAGTGCAAATTCAGGTGTGATGCAAATCGATTCTGAAGTTTTCCAAAAGTTTTTCATTTTATTTTGTACTCGGTTCACTTTCATTTTTATTCCTAATATTGTCATTTAAAAACAAGGCGAAATTTTGTATAAAGACAAAGAATTGAAAATTAAATATTTGAAAAATTTCCATATATTGGTATAAAAGATGAAGACTATAATATGGAATGAGATCAAGAGAGATAGAGACGATGGTTGTTGTAAAAGGAAGATAAGTTTTTGTTCATCTTATGCTCGACTGAATTTAATATGAATGACGTAATTATGTGATATATGCCAATATCAATTTAAGCGGAAATTCATTTGTAATTTATTTGTTACAGAAGACAAGTTATTTTTTTTTGGTTCTCTTTACATCTCTTTACAAAGAGCCTTGTCGTATACACATACGAAGAATGCATAATATACGTGAAATCAATGAATGTTGTAAATTCTATATATATGGTTTACAGTCAATGGTGTGAATGGTGTTAAAGAATGTGTTTTTTTAAAACTTGGAAAATTCTATTATAAATTTTATAGGTTTTAGATTTTTTTTTATACCTAAAATATTACCATAATAGTTGTATAACGGGAGAGGTACACAACATATTAAATTGTAGTTTTGGTAATGAAAATATTTTCAAATAAAGGACCGATGTACTCTTTAGTACATTTGGAACAAAATTAGGGGAGAGAATGTGCTTTATTACTATGTTCTGCCGTTTGTTCGTCCGCATACCTGTTTACAAAATTTATACACTATTTTAAGGTAGAAAACTTAATTTTAAAAACAAATGAGTTTTGCTGAGAAAAATGAGTTTTGCTGAGAAAAATGAGTTTTTATTTTTTGTTTTTGTTCGGAAGAAAATTTTACATTCCACTCTCTAAATGTGCCTCATACATTTTTGATAACGAAAATTCTCGATTTTCCTGACAATTTATTATTTAAAACGGACTTGAAATTTAACAATCAGAGTTGTAAAATGGCAACTGTTTCTATAAGTGCTACGCAACATAGGCAAGCGTTACTACAATGAAGGATATTACAGCTATAATTATTTCTTATCTATCTTAGACGGCCTCTTAAAAATAAGTAATTAATTTCAGTTCAACACACGTCCTCTTATCTCCACGTCCACTATCTTCCTAGTAATCGGCACTAAAAAGTAGAAAAATTTCAATTTTCGTCAACTATAACAACTTTTCCCTTACAGGTAATTAGAGAGTGATCGTGCTACGTCTTCTCATTAGGAAACATAATAAAAATATTTCAGATGCGATCCACAGAAAATGTGATACTCTACAAGCCATTGCGGTTTTATTGAAATTTTTTTATTAAACATTCTAGTTGCATATACAAAAAATAAGGAAAACAAGAAGAAACTTTTGTCATTCTAAAAATTCATTCAAATAATTTATTTTTTCTTGTTTTACTCTTTTGGTGTCTATTAAATTTGTTTAAAAAGTTTTCCTCCTAAATGTTTTTGGTATTTTAATTGAATCGATAAATTATACAACTACAAAACTATGGAAGATTTATTTTTGTTTATTGAATTTATTGGTAAAGTTTATTTTGTTGTTTTCTTTACAAATTTCTTTAAAAATAATGAAGCTATCTTAAAAAATTT
Organism: Condylostylus longicornis; assembly: GCF_029603195.1. Classification (NCBI taxonomy): domain Eukaryota; kingdom Metazoa; phylum Arthropoda; class Insecta; order Diptera; family Dolichopodidae; genus Condylostylus; species Condylostylus longicornis. Next base: position 9,905,095 of record NW_026577982.1, read on the forward strand.
TTAAAAAATTACCTATGCCGGTAAATGTGTAAAATTAAGGCAATTCTCTATATGTGAAATGATTGTTTGTATTGGAATAATTAAAATGTTCCCATTTCTGTTGGAACTAGTCTATTTTTGGAATATTAAGTGATAAATTAATCTCAGCCTTTATTCTATTTCCCTTTCAGCACCTTAATTTTAAAATATAAAATTTGTAAATGAATTTATTGGCATACAAGCTACTTACTCATAAAATTCAAAACAAAATCGTGGTGTGTGTTTTTTAAAACTAAATTTAACTCGCGATTTTCAGAAGTGATCGAACTGCTCCTTTACTCACGTAGTTGAACACAGATAGTCTCATTATGCAATACAATATCAGTTATGCAAAGAAGCTTGACTTGACTCTTTCATCTGCTTTTTCTGTGTATCAGCACAAAATTTTTCAAAATTTTTACTAGGCACCAAAGCGAGCTATAGTGATGTTGCGATTGAAAGATTCATTCATTATAAAGTAATATCGAAAATTGTATTCCACTTGTACGCCAGCAAATCAAACACATTAACATTAGCTTTTTACAGACCAACACCATATGTGCATTGAAATTCTACTCACGTCATTCAAATTTAATTTTATTAATATTAATTAACTTTTTTCTTATTTGATATTATGTAGGTGATTTTTTCCACTTGTTCTCACTCAATTTTTTACTCAATTTGTATGTCTAGTTCAATGAACAAGATTAAATGCACATATATACAATCAACAAGAAAATAATGCATGTAACGAGCTAACATAAGTGCACTTCCTAAATTTTAAAAAATCACATAATTATTTGAACAACTTAAGCACTTTTTATCAAAGTTTACTTTGATCACTGTTAAAAAATTACGTACGCAATACACAGTGATAAAAAATCAAAGTGATTTGAAAATCAAAGTCACTCGCAGATACGTACACCGATAATTATTATGCGCATCAATAAAACAATTATTGACTTGCCATACCATCCTGAATTAAATTAAAAAACATGGAAGAAAAAAAAACAGCAATAGCAAACGGCAGTACAGCAACCGTTTTACTTTTTATTAATTTCAATTACCTGTTGGATGTTACTTCTATTAGTAAGGTCATAAAAAAAAATATTATTTTTTTTATAATTATTTCCCTTGAAATTTAATCTTAAGCAAGTGGAAAATAAGTAAAAGAAATAGCCCTCGCTTGTATGTTTATCTTGTACAACAGAACAGGGAAACAAAAAACATTATTTTATGTGTACGTTTTTTTTTGTCTCTTTTATCATTATTATAAAAACTTTAAATACCTGCATGGTTATATTTTCTTCTCTTTTCTGTCTGTTTTTGCCTTTGTAAATAAAACACCTGCATGGTTATATTAGTGAATGAGTTCAACAAGATGAAAGTAATATTGGACTGATACATCAAAGAGGGTGTTTTTTTCTGGTATAGTATTGTAAACATTTAACATTGATTGATCTTAAACAATACTCTAAAATTCATAAATTATTCTGAGAACATGGCCAGCATGATTATAGGATTCTTCTTGATAAAATTTATTATCGATTTACTATGTAGGGGTTAATTTCCCAACGGTTTCAGGCGTTTTTGTCAGATAACAAAATAAATTTGCCCACCACACACGCAGTTTTGCTGTTTTATCAGCGTTGGTTTTCACACCTTAATAACTTTGATTAACCCATCCAAAAAAAATTTGGAAATGTCAAATCTTACAAATTAAAATTCAATTGAATGGTCTCTTTTTGTAAAACAACCTGTCAACTTGTGTGTATTCAATATTGTATTATGTTGGTTGTTGCGATCGCTTCCTTTTACATTACTCTCAAATTTTCTGTATTGGCTCTTCAATTAAAGCGAAATTCAGCCCAGTCACCCAACAGAATTGAGAAAAACCTGGTATCATTGAATAAATTTTCTTTCTGTTCATCGTGCTTTACCAAAGTATACCTACAATTGTCATAAAATCTTATATGTGAACACAATGACTGATCGTTTGACAATTAATTCACTCTCAATCTATATTTAAGCAAAATTAAGTAAACACCTTATCCAAAAAAAAAAATAAACAAGTTAAAACTTTAGTAGGTTTAGGTACAAGTTCCTCCAAAAAAAAAAACGAAAAAAAAGGGAAAAAAAATTTCAAAAAAATTTTTATGTGAAGCCCCATTTTCATAATTTTTTATGGTTCCTCTCTTAACTTACTTCTTATGTTTTTATTATTTCAATTCTCCTTTTTTTCTCTAATAAATTATGTAAGGAGAAGGATTTAAAACCACACGCAGTGTTCCCACTTGGTAAAAACAAAATGTATCCAATTTCGAGGAAAAAATGTATCCAAAATGTATCCAACCTCATAAAGCAGAATTTTTATACCAAGCCGTCCTATTGTTAGTTTTTTTATTTATAGTAAATTCTTTAAGAAATCACATACAACTTCTATTATATTTTAAATGTGTTAAAAGTTAAGATCAGAAAAACATATGCATATATGTTGTTGAACTATGTGCTAAAGACAATTCACCATTAAAACGGAAAAATTTTAAAAAATATGTACAGCCAATGCATTTTCTATTACAACTAGCTTACTCCAAAATATTTCTGGTACGTTCTTGTCTAAATGTTCTAGATTTGAATACAGGAAGAGGCAGCACTCATTTAATAAAGCAGATTTCTTACTTTCTTCTAGTAAACTCGGAAATCTGCTTAAGAATGCCAGCAAATAACACTTTTGAAAGATAAAGCAATTACGCGTTTTAATATTATAGCAGCATTTTAACAGTTTTGTAACATTTATTTAGTGTTTAGAAAATAAATGTATCCATATTTCAGCAAAATTTTGAAATGTAGCCAATTTCGGCATTTTAGCAGATTTGAGTATCTTTGTATCCAAGCTAAATTTAAAGCACAAAATGTATCCAAATGGATACAATTGTATCCAAGTGGGAACACTGACCACACGAAATAAACAATAAAAAAAAAAATGCAAGAAGCAAAAAAACAAGATCAGAGAGTTACACAAAGGCAAAAACAGACAGAAAAGAGAAGAAAAAAATTATTACCACAAAAACGTATCAAATTATTTTACCATAACGCAATAAAAATAGGAAAAAAAATTATCAAGAAGCAGTAAACATAGTAACGAAGAACGACACCAGATCTCATTAGTTAATAATATTGAACAATAATAATATTGGAAGAGAAGAAGAGAGTATTACCGTAAGGAGAGATAGAGGCAAAAGTTATAAAGTTAAAAGTAATATGGTGGTAAGATCAAAATAAAAAAGTAAAATTATTGACAGCAGGAACCTCTTTTTTTAACATCATTCAATTTTCTAATTTTATTACTAAAAAAAAACACTTTTTTTATCAAAATTGGGGGAAAAAAAATAAAGAAATCGAATGGTTTTTATTGTATACATACAATAATCAAATTATAAATTAAATAACATGCTACACGAAGGAAAGATATCATATAACACCCCATAATTATGCTTCTATAAAAAAAAAAAAAAAAACAATCCATGAAACCACTTTAGCAGAAGTCTTCTTTCTTCAGATTTAAGAATATTATGAGGATTGAGGATTTTTTGAAAGACGGAATCTTATTTCTTCTAGTTCAGTGATTTTCTTTTAAAGTTTGTGTAATTTTATAATCGAAAAATGAAAAAAAAAATTTTTTATATACACACAAGTTCTTTCTTTCTGTTTTTCAACTTTCAATCTAATTTCACTCACCGACTGACTACTAAAAATATAAAACTCAAATATATGAAGTAGAAAATTAGCATTTCAAAGTAACGATTTTAACATTGAAAACAAGGACTGATTCTTTAAACAAACTTAGATCAGGTAGTTCGGCGGCATCTCCCTCTCATATACCTTAACCATAACACTTCGCGTGACAATTCTCAGAGAATGCCAAGTAAAGTAGTATTATCCGGAAATATATTTAAAGACGATCTTGATTTGAGATATTTTTGTTTTTAAGCCTAAAGGAACAAATTTGTTTATTCGAAAGTTCGAAACATCACAGGCAAATTCTTGAATTTTTAATTATCAATAATGACCTTCGTCCTCCTTAACAATTCCTGCATTGATCGTAGTCGGGGTCTCATCGTAGCGTTCTCTTGACATTATGCCAACCGTTATATAGAGGTAATATAGTGTATTAGCTTTTGAAGAGTCCACTTATATGAGTCCACCACTTGCTGAAGTGTGTTTTGTAGTTCAGTCACTTTTTTTATGTTGTGAAACAATAGAAATACGTTGCCAGTCGTCGTTTAAAATACGTTTGCGTTTCTTACTTGTTCAAAGAGGATAATAATAACTTTAATACAACCTGTCTAACTTCAATGTAAACTTTGATAATTACGTTTCTAGAACCTATCAAACTGTGATTCACATTTAATTACACGCGCAAGTAACAATTAATTCTAAATATTTTACTGTTAAACTAAATACTTACAGTTTCTCTTAAATATATTCAAAACAGTCAATGTAATCCAAGACAACTCAACAGATTCATTTTGTTCCAAGTTGAAGATAACATTTTTTAATACAAAATTATGGCGACAGTTATTTTTGACGTTAAGTTATTAAAAGAAGGCAACTTTTGTATTATTTGTTATTTTAACAAATCACAAAAAAGTTCCTGTTACTTTTTATTAATTAATTTCCTTTTTCTTCGATTAATTAAAACAATTTTAATATTAATTGTTATATTTTTTTTTTTATTTTTATTTATTAATTTCTTTTTTTTTAATTATTACAAAAACATAAAACTTAATTTAATTATATATCCACTTTTTCAAAAATTATTTAATATTCTTTTTTTTTCTCTCGCTTAATAAAAAACTTTTTTATTCAAACTTAATTCTTTGACAATCAATTTTCGACTCACTATTTTTAAGAAAGGAAAAATTAAACCAAGTTATAATTTTTCCTTGCTTTTACAAAAAATATTTAAAAACAAAATTTGTTTTTACTTTTTTCTTTTTTTGTTTTACATTAGGAAACCAATTTGCTGAAAAGAATTATTTTTTAGATTTTTATTTTTTTAGAAATATTTTCACACGAAATTATTAGATTTTTATTTTTTTTAGAAATATTTTCACACGGAATAGTTTATTAAGCTATAATTTCAATGCATAAATTTTATACAAGAAACAAAAAAAACTATATTAAATGTTTGTAATATTAGATTCTATTTTTATTAGTTATGTAACATAACTCTTAGTACGACGGCTTAAGCCAACATGTGTGATTTAAATAATAAAAAAAAACAAAACGAGAAAAACAAAAAGTATATTTTGAGTTATATTGAAATGCGATATATCATTAGAAAAAGCAAAATAAAGAAGATAAAAGGTATCGCTTAATTAGTATTGAAATTTTGTCTATACTGGAAGAGGATATATAACTGGCACAGTAGAATCCAATGTGGTAACTCTATTATATATTTTTAATTCAAACAACGCCTCTTAATCTTAATTATTTCAAGTAATTATTTACACTTGGCACTTACTACCTTTATATTCTTATATAAAAAAACATAATATGGCAACTCTAAAAATTTTAACATCTAATTTTGTCACCTTTTAACAAAAAGTTGCTATTGAGCACTTTTAAAAAAACTGCCATTTCTTAATTTTTTTTACAACTCTTATTTTTAGCGTCACACCAACCTATCTAAGAACTCAGATCTCCATATTATCATTTCGATGCTCTCTTATTCTCTTAACAGGTAAAGGTTTAAAGATATTAAAGTATCCTAAATTTTTTTCTGTAACTGTTTTTTTCTTCTTTTGCTTCCTTATCCTCTCTAGTAAGTAAATTATTATTTTTTTATCTTACACAGAAAGCAAAAAACAAGCCAACAGGTTAAGCAATAAAAATCCTTTAAAAAGTTAAATTGCGCTCTGATGATATTTACATGACGTTTATGCCAAAAAAAAAAAAAAAATCAGAACAAAAACATTAAAAATAAAATAAGAAACCGGAGAAGTTGAAATAAAATTTCGCTTTAGTCAGCTACCAGGGAAAAGCGAAAAAGTCAACATACACTCTTAGCCTTTGCTTTTCTTTTCTTATGACTTTTTGTTATTTTTTTGTTCTTCTTCATAATTTTATGATTGAAGGATGAAATTAAATTATAATAAAAAAAGTATTGTGGAAAAAAAAAGAACAACAAATAAACAAACAAAAAAAAAAATTATCCTTGAAAAAATCAACACAGTGTTGCGTTTTTCTTTTTTCTAATTTTAATCCTGTGAAATGTTTTCGGTATGGTGTCGCTGTTTTCAGGGCTTTATTCATGAAATCTTGTAATACCTATGGTATACAGGTGGGTATAGATTTTGATCTGTTTTTGAACTTTTGCACTTTTTGTTTTTTGTTTTTTTCATTTTTTTTCCTGGCAATTGAAATTTTACTTAGAGAATATGAAAAAGTCCTTGGTGCAATTGAAATTTTCTTAGTAAAAACAGAATTTTTTATTAATAACAAAGGTTCTTAAAATACCAGATTAATTTCTTTATTGATTGGAGATTATGACCGTGAAAATTTACACATGAAAAAGCCGTATGCATCTCATTTTCTGTTTAAAAAATATCATACATCGCGAAATACATAAAAATATCATGAACTCTACGAAATTATCCAAGAATTTGAAAATGATTTAATATTTTGAATGAAGATTAAAATTTTAAAATTGAAGCGAATTCATGTTAGAAAACTGGTATTCAATGGTAATGTTCATAATCTCAGTAGGTAAGTACGAAGAATATTCATGTTTGAAATTGGCATTCGTGTGGTTTTCAGCCTTATACATGAGTTCATAGAGGTGAGCAATTATATATGCATTATAAATTAACTGGGACTTCTAATACTGGTGATCCATCATATTTCGTATAAGGTTTAATAAAAATCAGTAGTTCTATTGACCTGAAGTACTATTGTTCATTGCATTGAACTATTAACTTCATTACCATGTCGTTAGAAATATTTTTCTTAACCGGGCACTTTTCAAAATTAATAGCTCTCGTTCTCATTACCAACTACAAAATATAAGCATCTCTGATATTATCTTTATTTAAGAATGAGTGAAATTCCCACTTAATACAGACACATTTTTCAACTTAAATCCTTCACCTCTTCTGGCCTATTCTTATTGAAGGCCGGCATTATATTTTCTTCTTTTACACATTAATGATTATGATTTAATTTTTAATTAATTACGAAATTTTTTTATTTTGATTTATTTTCAGATTTTTATTTCTGGAAAACCGAAATTTCATTGAATTCAGCTGTAAATAAAAGAATATCGTCCTTGCTCCAAATTATAGGTAAGTAAAATTAATAAAATATTGTACAACATCACCACATTACAAATTTATTAAAATATTAATTTAAATCAATTCAAAAAATTATTTTTTATTGAAATCATTAAATTTTTCTTCAAAAAGTTTTAAATTTCTTCTTCTTAAATCTTAATAACCATAAGCCTATCGTGGATATCGTTTTTATATCGTGTTATGTCTACATTCTCGCAAAAGAACACTTGTGTAATTGGAACAAAAATTCATTACTTTTTATAATTCAAACGAATTAAATTTTCAATTAAACCAAATAATTTGAATCCAATTCAGAAAAAAATAAAAAAAATTTATTAAAGCATAAGCAATAATTGAAAATTTCACCCAAATAAACAAAATTTAACAAGAACCAGGGCAGAGCAGCGGCAGATATCAATTTACAATCACTGAGAGACTTAAGAGTTTGTAATAATTTTAAAGAATATTTTTTTTTTATGTAGAACATTAAAAGATTTTTTGAATATTTTGAAATTTTTTTTTTTTGGATTAATCCAGATGGTTATGATTAAAAAATTAAGATTTCACAAACAAACTAGACATATAAAATTTATCATTGCTTTCATTGATTTCGGCAAATTATATTTCGTTAGTTTTCCGGATGAGGAGCAAAAATCAGAAAGAAAAAAATAACTTATAATTTAAATACACAAATATTTGAGTTGAAACGAAAAAAGAAACCTCTTTAAAATATAAACATGGCACAAAAAAATAAAAATTGAGTTAATTCTGCTTACTATAAGATATTCAATGAGTTTTCGTGCTATCTAATAAAATACTAATATCTTAATTAGTAGGTCTATTATTCTAAATAAGATCACGTGAGCTGAATTCAATAAAAACCTCAGAAGTATAATTAGAATAAATGTTAGTGGATCACATTACTACATAAGTAACAAAGAAATTTAGAGAGAATTTAGAAAAATTCATGTACGAGAATTGATGGTGCTTTATATTGTGTCAATAATAACGAGGCGGAGGATGTCAGTCCTCTTTTAGCCCTAGAAACAAGAATATATCATCGAGATATGCAACGATTCGAAGGCTTCCAAAGGCATAGAGGCGGCAGTTATACTAAGATGAATAACAGTTATTCGTTCAGTTTTAAAAAGAGGCACTATTCTGGTGCTTGGAACTCCAAATTTCATTGTAAAGATACTGGTGACATGGACAATATATGACTGTGGAGGGTATTACTCCGTAGATGTTAATTGAAAACACTTAGGTTATGCAAGAATGGCGAGAGAACGAGAGTATTGTAGTCTACATACTTAGTGTACGAAACATTATCTCTTGAAAAAGAAGAAATTTCGTTTCTTACTCATTACTTATTCATTTGGATACCGTTAGGAAATTCCAGGAATGGCCGACTTTGAAATCCGATCCTAATAGAAAAGGGAAGATGAATATTATCCTTAACGGAAGTATTATATTAACAGCCTGGTGAACTATCAGCGATTTCTGTAGAAGGTGAAGTCGTTCCAGTAATTTAGTCGACAGGTTTTTATTTTTCTAGTAATACAATAGGGTTACCATAGGGGATATTTTATTGTTGATCTTAATTATGCCTACAATTAGCACAAAAATTACTATTACAAAAAATTGAGCTATTTAAAAAATTCAAGTAGTTTAAAATTTTGTTTCTAAAACTTTCATTCTTTCATTTCTAAATGCTTCGAACATCACAATCGATATAATTGGAATTTTCATAATTAATTCATAAATGCTTGAACATGCTAAGCAAACATACTCTTGTGCTCTTTTTTTTGTGATTTAATGAAAAAATTAAAGTGAAGTTGTTAAAGTAGCATCAGTCTTCATAAAACAATAATGTAGGCATATATGCTATGTACACAACAATATTAAAATACAATGTTTGTGTTTGAGTGTATATGAAAAAAGAAAATCATTTTTTAGTTTTGCTTTTTCCTCCTATTTTTCTATAATCGAAGTACTTGAAAATTTCAATTTTTTTTTCTGTTATTTTTACAAAAAATATTATTGAAAATAATTGCACAAAGAGTTTTTCATCCTCATTTTCAATAGCAATTGTGCTCATTTCAATTTTTTTTTCGTATTGTTGTTGAACATATGAAAAACTCTAAGAGTTTTACGTCATAATTTTGCAATTTGATTTTCATTGATTCAAAATTACATTTTATACTCTTTTTATACTCTTACTTTCAATACACACAACAAACATAATAAAAATGATAAATTTTTGATTCGAATCATCATATAGACAATCAACATATTATGGAGTTAATTTAAATGGAACATCATCTGCTTAATGTACAGTTATATATATGACAAATAAAGAAATATTTGACATCTAATGAATCAAATTTTGAAAAGTAGGTGGATCAATTTCTATTCTATTCGGATTTTGTTTTTCTCTTTTTTTAAAGATGAAGATACTCTTGAAATTTTTCAATAATTCTCTGAAGAATGTTAGAAAACTGTGTGTTTCGTTTTCATTCTTTTGGATTTATTGCAGAAGATCTGGAAATTTATGCCATATGGTAGACTAAATATTTAAGAAAAATTTTTTTTTCTTTTCGAAAAAATTAAAGAATGCATGTTTTCTATCGCATAAAAAAATTTGTACCATGACGGTAAATTGAAGACGAAAAATATCGTGATATTTTAAAAAGTTTTGAATTTTGCATCGTTCCCATATTTAAGGCAATGAGCAGGCAAACATTTGGTTGATAACAAAATTTCGAAATACTATTTAATTTCTTCTAGACCTATTCAAAGAGCAGTTTGAATAATGTTAAAAAATTGTAATTACAATTATAACATAGACGCTTCTACTGTGGTAAGTGCTTCAATAACTATTACGGAAGTAACTTAATCAAGTAATCAACTAAATCGATATTTTATTATTTTTCTCCCGTATCCCACCTTCCATCATATTAAGTAGCTAAAATTATCATTTACATTCACTAAGTACATAGTTCATTCATTGGAATCGTTAGCAAAGAAAGGTGTGGTTGGAGTTCATCAGCGCCTGATATGAGCATAGTCTCTCATTGTATTCTCTTCCTCCTGGTCAATGAAGCTTCCACAATGATCTTTCGCAGGACAGTCCTCCTTCTCTCACGTTCACCAATCGGACGCATTGTGATCCATATTACAACATAGGTCTCCTTCAATTATGGAAATATCAGATTTCTTGTGCGACGCAAATCCAGCTCTGACCAAAAACTCCTCAGAGCCTTACATGTTATTTCATTTGCCAATCTGAGACGGGTTTGTTCTATTTTTTGCTTTGCATCAATTTCTTATTACTAGAAAATTCTAAACGTGATTAATATTCTCTCAGCTTTTGAATTAAGAATTCCTTATACCATTACAAGATTGTGTACAAAACCTATAGTATCGCCCCATTAAAATTTCATAAAAATTTAATATTTTTTCACATAGTTTTTCATCTCGATTCGCACTCAAAAGTAATGAGAAAGATGAAAAAAACAAAAATGAATTGAATACAAATTTTTTTTTCTTCGACTTGTTTTTCTTCTTTTCACATAGAAACCATATGTTGAGTCAGTGAAAAAAAAAAGAAAAAAATTGTTATACACAATTGTAAATTTGTGATGTGTAGCATACCGTAATGTTATACTTACTTAAAAAAACAGAAATGCAATAAAATTCAATTCAATAGAATCATTCAACTTCAATATAAGGAAAAACAAAAAGACCTTGTGTTTGTATTTTGTACAAGCAGTAGTAGCTGGCAATAGCAGAAACACAAAAAAAAATGTAACGAAATTTAAGGAGAACATCTTGAAGATTGAAAACATCTTGTATACAAAAATTATAATATGAATGGGAATTGAATGTGAAAGAAAGGAGAAATTATTGAACTTTTGAACCCTTTTTTTTTCTTGCGAAATCTTTTATTTAAAACTTATCTTTTTTATATGAAAATTGTGAATCAGTTTAAAGATATTGAAATGCTTTGTCGCCTCTATAACAATTTCTCAATGATAATAAAACGAATTGGAGCGAATAAAATTGGTTGTACTTTTTTTTTTAGTTGACACTTTGTTTTTTTTTTTGGTTGGGATATTTTTTGATTAATACAAACGTCGCGGTTTTTCGATTTTTTAATTTTGTCATTAAATGGTAATTTGGTAGATGAAAATGTAATTTTTTGCTTGTAAATACATAGTTACATATATTTAAATTATTTGGACATGTCAGGGAAAATATTTTGGAACATGAGAACGCAATAGGGTAAGATAAATAAGATTGATTGAAACCTGCCATAGGGTTTAGAGAGCTTGAACTAACTCTAAAATTTTTGTTTAAAAACAGAATTATTTCTTAAATTGAATGCATGAAATTTTTTTATAATTCTGGATGAGTTTTTATTAATAGATAAGTCCTTTAATATTTGATAATTATCAGTAATTAAAAGTAGTCACACCTATCATGATTTTCCTTGTAAATTTTCTATGATTTCCGGACTATTTGCGTCAAAAAAGTTTGAGTATCTATTCATTTGTTGCCTCAGTACAGCCTTCAGGAAATTTGCAACAATCGGACAATACCATCTCTTACTAATTAATTATTAAATAAATTAATAAAGGAAACTCAATTCAAGCTTCCAAATCTTAATGGAATAGTTAAATCACTGGAATGGCTAACATGAAACTTGCTATTAATAAAACAACAAATTAAACTAAGTAGGTGATCAAAACTGATTTTCTGGTTTTGGCAAAAATCTACAAAATTTGTGCATAATTGTAAAATAGACGCTTCTGTTTACGAACAGCATTATATACAAAATATTCCTTCTATTCAGTTTGCTATAGATGTCTCACCATGTTACAATCCTACAATTTAATTTAATACCCATATTTAAAGCAAAATAACAATTGAAAATCAATCCATTATCATTCATATGCTCGCCTTACAAGCAATACCTTAACTTATCTTACAAAACAACAATTTAATTTAACCTTATTTAGCAAAAACATACACAAAATAAATAGCAACAAAAATACTCGTATTTAATAACAATACAAAATACTAAAAAGCAGCTGTGAATTAAAAAAAAAAAATTGTTTTTCTTTTAACAATATTTTCCGAACATGTTTTCATTTACATTCTTAAATTTTATAGAAAAAAAATTAAGCATGACAAATACGGAAAGAAACATAATTTCCATATAAAATTAATCCAACCCCCTCCACCCTTAACACGATTATTAATTTAAAGAAAAACATGGCATATAATAAGGAATTTGGTGCATATAAACGAAAAACAATAACAAAAATAGTTAGAGCTAGTTACCAACTTTTAAATTTTTGCATTCAAATTAGAAAATGAAATCATGTTGTGAGCATAGAATGCAGCATAAAGAATGAAATAATCACTTGGTATCTAGTAATATTGAATGAATGCATGAATTATTGTAAAACTGAAGTGTTAATTTACCAAGTTGAGTAATAAAATTAGCAAGCAGCATGTTTTAAATAAAAAATTAGTTATAATAAATTGTGTAACAAAGAAGAATTATTGTATATACAATGTAGATATAGCTACGCTATATTAGCTAGATTTCGAAAAAATAAAAATAATTGTAATTTTCAATAATGTTAGATTTCCATTTTGTGCACCATTTTATTAACCTTATGTTGATCCCTAATTTTAAACAATTAAATTAAAATTTTTTCTTGTTTTCTTGAATAATGCCTTTTGTTCAATGGAAAAAATAAATAATTTATGCTTTGTATAAGATAGACCATGCTTTTGCTTTTTGAAAATATACAAGTTTTATTAAAATTGTGAATTATATTGGAAAATAATGTGAATGAGTCAATTACCACATGGTTTCTTACCTACATATTTGATTCAAGTATTTCTGTTATGGTAATTTTAAACTTTTCTTATTGTGCTGTCTGTGAATTTGGCTCTCATAAGATCTTAATCATCTGGTTAGGTAAACAAATTTCAGTACTTTTTTGTTTCCGTCTTTGTAGTTAAGACATAAGATGGTGTAAACCTTCCGATTCGATCAAAAATAATTAATTCTAAAATTGAAATGTTAAAAGCTGGTGTAATAACTGTTATATTGTTTAATTTGGTGATTCAACTAAATCACCAAATAATTTTGATAAATAAAAACTGCAAAAATTAATTTGAGAGAAACTACAATGCTATGTACTCTACAAAAAACCATAAATGAAAAGTGTGAATATTATAGCCTTTATCATAATATGAATTAAATAATATTGAATTAATCAAACACACATATAATGAGGGCCTGAGTTGAACTCATTAATATAGATGCGAAAATATTATTAAGTCAATTTTAAAATTTAGATTACAAAATGTGAATTGTTATTAAATAAGACATTGCTAACTGCTAATATGCGACATGCACATGATAAGGGTAAATAAATATATAATTTCGGGTTATACTGTTATACTGTTATAGATACTAGGCTTGTTAACAGAATATTTTATTCGTATGTAAAAATCATCTTTGTTTCTTCCAATTTTGAGCAAAATATTTAATAAATAATAATTTTAATATGATAGTTTCAGATTTTAATCAAATCTTTTGATTAGAATCAAGAATAATATTCAACAAACTTTATTAACAATAAAGTAAAAAATCGAGTAAAAATCCAATAGGTTTCGTAAAGTACCTCATTTTACTTTGATATGAAAGAAAAAAAATCAAATTTAAAGTTAAAGTCAATTACCATAGAGTAGGCAGATTACCATATAGTAGGCAGATTTTGTATTATCTTAAGCAATATTATCAAAAAATGAGAAAAGGTAGAGTTGGCCTTATCAACTCCGTAATGCCCATATGAATGAATACCACACTTTTCCATATGTGTTCCTGGTTTTTTTTTCATTTATGCAAAATTTTAGTATTAAAAATTTCAATAGCTTCCATAGTAAAATGGCCAGATGACTTTTGAAGTTGTATGGCAATTACTACCAAGAAATTTCAAACTAGTTTTATTAAATATAAAAACCTTAATAAAATATTTACCTGTATGAAATTTCAATTCTTTAGGTTCTATAATTTCCGATTTCATTTTTTAGAGTGTTGAAACACTCCTAAAGTTGATTTGAAATATCTTAAAAATTTCTTGCTGCCCTTTCAAGAAATCAATTCACCTTTTAACCAGTCTCAAGAATATTGTGTAATTTTTCAAAGAAACACATCACGACAGGGCTAGGGTTAAATTTATAAGCACATTTTACTAATTTTTTATTTTTTTAAGAAATATGCTAAAAAAATTTCAAAACACATAAGTGTAATTAATTTGACATTTTATAGCGTTTTAATTTCAATAATTTTGCCGATCAGCAAAAAACTAAAAATTTAATAAACTTGTTTCATTAAATATGGCTGTGATGTTCGCAATTATTTATTAAAAAAAATAATAATAACAAACAAAAAAAAAATTTTTAAAAAGAACAGGAACATGTTAGCGATCTGTCTTAATTATTTTTTCTGTTATACACTAATCAATTTAATCACAATATACAAAATTTTTAATTAATTATTAAAAAACTATAAAACGACATTGTATTTATTAATTAATTATTCATTTTTTACACATATAACAAAAAAAAATATTTTATTGAAGAGCATATTTTTAAAATTATTAGTGACATTTATTAAAAAAAATATGAGAGGAAAAGAGCAAGAATAAAAATATTTAATTTGAAATTGACAAGGCAAAAGGAAAAAAATTTAAGAGGAAATTTCAAAATTAGGAAATTTTTTTTCTCACTAAACTAATTCAGACAGTTGGTAATTTGAAAACTGTCAGATTTTATAATAAAAATAGCAATAAGTTTTCATACCCAAACCATAAATTCATTGTACAGGTATTTTAAAATTATCATCACTTTATTGCGATTTCATTCAACAGGTCAGCAACTGATTAGGTTTTGAATCTCTTTATTAAATTTCTGTTCCATGCAATTACTGAAGATATGCAAATGTGTTTAGTACGGGAAAAATCACTCCTACTCTTGAAATCTATAACATTCCGTAAGTCAATATTTTAGACAAGGAAATTGAATCCTCATAAATTAGAATTGAAATCGAATGACTTACATCGCAATCCGATATCTGAAATAAAACGTTGAAAACCAACAAATAAGATCAATTTGAAAGCAAAAAATTAGAGTAATGAATTTTATTTTCAAAGATTGAGATAGTTTTTTAGTACTATTTCACTAAATTTCCAAGATTACTTATTACTATGGGTTTATTACTTAATTTGTGAATTCGGGAGATACTAAGGTATTTTAAAAGTCTTGCAGAATAAAAATTTATCGGTTTTAACTGAAATATTGGCTTCTTGAATACAGATATTTTAACTGTTTATTAGAATCTATGAAGTATCTTCGAGTGATATCGAAACTCTTAACCCTTTCAATAGAAATTAAGTCCATTAAGTCCAATTAAATCCAAATATTTCAATAGCATTTTCCATATTGAAAATCTAAAATTTGTGAATCATATTGTGAAACTTCTGAAACCATCATATTTTGAATTAATTTTACCCAAAAATCTAGAATTTTATTCAATAAATTCTCTTCCTAATCGTATATATACCCTAGAAATGCTTCCGCAATAAAATATTATTACTATATTATCGTTTATTATTATGACTCATAATAATTGCATAAATTATTTCAAATTAAATTAATCAAATTATGCTTACTCATTTAATATTTCTGAGTCACACACTAAATTATGCAAAATAAAAAAAAATTGTACATAATTGTATTTTTGTATATACGCATTCAACGATATTTTAGTTATTGGTCTCTCCCTCACTCTTTCTCTTTGTCTCATTTACAAATTTTATTTGTTTTGTATAAATTGAATGAATAATAATTGTTACCAATTTATCTTTTATTTTGTTATTTATAACATAGGTAAAAATAGCATTTATTATCCTTTTATATCCTGAATTCAAAATTTTATAATTTTCGCTCCTAACCTACATTTTAAACCGAATTTGAATGACTCATTCTATATATTATATAATTTCTAGTATTATTCATTTTGTATACTTTCTCTCTCTTTCTCTCTCTCCTCTAGCTATACAATATTTATTTTTTCCCAAAAGGATAATAAACATTACTCAACTTTTTTTTTTTGTGTTTTTGACTCATTCACTGAATTTTTGTTTTTGGTTCTTTTTCTAAAACTATTATCATTATTATTTTTATTATTATTATTATTATTGTTATTGAATATCAACAAAAACATTTACATTTTTGAATAAAACCCTCAAAAAACAAATAAAATTCATAAATAACGCACAAAATTACAATGAAATATAAAATTTCTAAAAAATAAAAATTTTACCAAACCCTGTTCTTCCCGTTTTGCGATAATCGTTGCATTTTTACCATAAATAAATAAGAACCCTATTTTAAATACAATGTACTATTTTGTAACGGTAGTAATGCACAATGATAACACAATTATTCAGCATGAAAATTTATTACAAAAAATTATGCTTTGACTAGCATTAAAGTGCATAATTGTTATAGTGGATTTTTGTTGGCTAACACAATAATAACAATAACAATAACACAAAAAATTGTTCAAAACAACAAAATTGAATTTGTGTCCTGGCAAAATGTCCTGTAATTCTCCCATATAATAACAAAACATAAAAACAAAGAAAGAAAGAAACAATAATAAAAGTTGAAACAAGTGAATGGAATAACAAAATTGTATAAAAGCCTACGTCATTTAAAATTGAACATGACTAACGTTAAATTTGAAACAAAAGGACAAAATATTAAAAAAAAAACACAAAAACAAATTTTCTTTTTTTTTTGTTTTACCACAAAGTAAATTTTTTAGGAGTTTTTTTTTGGCAATCATTCATATTTTCACCACCACTACTAGCAATAAACGACGAAATTTTAGCAAATAAATAAAATTTGTTAGAGTTAGAGAGAGAGAAAGAGAGAGTAGTGAGACTTTGACTATGCAAATACATTACGTATACGTACACAACTACCCCAAAAGTAGAATATTCATGATTTTATTAAAAATGTCAAAAATAATATTGTTTATAAAAATAATATCAAATAGAGGAAGAAAAGTATGAATTGACAAGAACATAAGTGTAAAATGTAATGATGATTAGGGTTGCGTGTAAATTTACTGTTATTATATTCTTGTTTGCTTGTTTGTTTGTTGGAACTTTTGAAAAATGTCAAAATGACAACAAATTGAATAACTTGTAGCCATCAGTTATTTTTTATTTTCTTTTTTTTTTTTTTTGTATAAAAAAAAAATTTTTCTTATTTAACATTTAACAGCGTGTGGAGAGCATGAATTTTGATGTGCGGTTGAAAATTTATAATTGAATTGGATTCTCTATATTAACAATTTTGGTTTATGAGAGAATTTTGAAAATTTTGAAAATTTGATTACGTTAACGTGATTAGGTAAGGTACTCATCAATTCTCATTACTCAGTAATAATCAAAGAGAATATTAATTAATGCTGTTAATGTTGTTATAAGACAATATAACAGGTATATTTGCTAAAAAATTTATTCTTCTCTCTCATTCAGTTGTCTATTAGAATAATAATGTAATTAGCAGTAAAATTTTCTCATTTCTGTCAATTATGACTCAATTATTAAACTATTTTTACTTTCTACTGAAATCAAAATAAGAAATCACAATATTAAAATATTAAATATAAAATGTTTCAACGCAAAAAAAATCGATTTTTAAGTTTCCAAAACCATTTTCTTATTCATAGTTAATAGGAAGTTGGAGTATTTTAAGGTATTGGAGATCAACTTGTATTAACTCGGATATTATGTAAAAAATCTATAAATTTAGTCTTCATAACTTAAATTTTTACCTGATATCGTAATTATTATTTAACATTCTCCTCTATTGGATTTGAAAATTTTCTCATGATTTAAAATTTTCGGCACTTCGTGTCTAAAAATGCTTAAGCATATTATTGAATAACTCAATGACATTATGAAATAATTCACTCAATTTGTGCATTAAGATCTCAATAAACTCTTTAATTTTATCAATATTCACAGCGATCTATATCGTAACTAGAGTACTTCAACATTTAGACAAGTGTGACTTCAATTATCACAAAATTCAATTATTAATATTGAAATATTAAACAAACATACCCACTAATTATTAAAAAGTTACAAAATATTTCAATGTTGTTATTAATAAAAATTCATTTAAGTATGTAACGATTCTGTAAATTTTAAAGGGGTAAAAGATTTTTTGTTAATTGTTTGTAAAAAAATTTTTTCAAACAACAAAAAGTTATGAGTACCGGATTTCAAGTGAAATCTTTTTTAACATTTTAATAAGCAACCCCTTAAAATATTCCAATTATAATGTAATGTTAAATGGATTAAAAGGAAATCCATAACATTCTGTAAATTATATGGGAGTATAACGCGAGTTGAATTAAGTGCCATTTGTATGAAATTTTTATTTTTATTATTATTAAATTTTTTAAAAGGACATAAAAATATATTTTTTTTCCTGATTTTATAATTCTTTTCTCATATATTATTATTCTTACATATTTCCTTTTAAAATACAATGGGCTAAACCCGAAATAATTGTAAAATTTTTTGTCCTCTTACAAATTCCTTTATTTTTTTTTTAGAATGTTATTGTGACAAAACGGTAAAAATATACCATATGAATACATAATTTGTTGACAGAGTACCTATACCGTTGGGGAAACATGCAGCTAGGCTGGGATTGCGAGTGTCTGGCTCTGAGTGGGGCTACATAGGCGACATAGGGCAGAACATATGTAACGGGGTTTGGCAAGATATCGAAAATTAGCATCGGAGATTTGAATAGATTCCACAAGAGAAACGGATGGTTAGGATAGGCCACCTTTAATCGTACGCTTACTGAAGGTTTTGTCATTACCGGGTAATGGTAGCAAAACGGCTCATTTGTGTTAATAAGAGTGTGACAGAACTACAGCAGCGGCCACGTCAACCAACCAACTAAAAAATTAAACTCTAATTTTATATTGCAAATAATAATTTTTGTCCTGCTTATTTTGTATAATTGTAGCTGTATAATTGAAAAATTTAAAAAATTAGGGTGACAAGTTAGAGTTACATTTACGTATTGTTATAAGAAAGATATTTTTATATAGGCTACAATATTAATGAGTGTATGAACTTTTATACAATGGCTATTTACTGTCACCTTTTTTTTTAGCGGAATTTCGAATTTTGTTTACTCTAGAGTATTTCGGATAAAATTGTTATCATAAATGAAATAAATACTATCGTTTATTTTAATGGTAGGTCAATATGCTTGGCGGGACTATGTTTAAGTCGGCAACAATTCCCATGTTTCCCATGTAGCAAAATTTTTTAAAATATATTTAAAAACTTTAAAGTGCTACATTCCAAACCACGGTTTACCGAAATATAATATTAAATTCTATACGGATGTTGGCGAAGAACTAAGTTCAAACATTAATATTTAGTCTTATGCAGAAGTAAAATGACATCACTTTATTTTGATTATGGCGCATTCATACAATGAATTTTTGATGAATTTTTTCTGAGTTCCAATAAATTATTCAATCTTGCATATTATTGAAAGAGAATTTTGGAAATAATTGAAGACGTGGGGGCAAAAAGCAGATAACTAACAATTTTTAAATTTTTCAGGAGAGACAAAAAACTATTTTAAAAAGTAACCCATAATATTTATTGGAAAATGTGTCAATATATTTTGAAATGCTAATAAAACTCAATATTTTTTATAACGAAAAGATAAATAAATCGTTTATTCAAACATAAAAAAACAAAAACAAAAAAATCCATTGTCTGGTTCTTGCACAAAAATTGAAAATTTGAGGTGACATACTAATAAAATGTTAATCAAATTCATTTTTAATCGCCAAATTCACTAGATGTGGATTGAGCAGAAGATTTTAAATTTAAATAAAATTCCATATCATCTCGGGGAACATATTTTTCTGCTAATTGCATCACATCTGTGTACTTCTTTGAGTTGATTGGCAAGGTTTCTTCACGTAATAGTAGCGGTGAAAATGGGTTTCCATTAATGTTAACTAGTTTTGATTTTTGAAATAAATATTATTAAATCTAGTATTAGTATCATTAAGTCTAGTATTCAACACTGTTTCAAATAGTTCAATAAAATAAATACTTTACCTTTCTGCACCTGTAAATTAGATAATATATCACTTTCCTCTGATGATTTAGAGGGCTCATATTCAAATTCTGAAACACTAAAATCGTCAAGTTCACTCATAATCTATGTTCATACATTAAAAACTTAACACAAAAACAACATTAGATGTTATTACATCGAAAAACCACCTACAACTGATCATTTACTACAGAAACATTATTAAGAATATGATTCAAAACAGACAACGCAAAAACATGTAGTGACATGTCTTTAGTGTATAAATAAGACAATTGCACATTTTATCTGGTTTTTGCAGTAAAAGTATTAGGCAGACAACTACAAAATTGATAGAAAACATGTAAGAATTCACATTTTATGTCTGGTTTTAGCTTAAAACGATGGGTTATTTTATTTTTATTCTAAATAATCGAAAAAAGCAATTGCGCTAAATTCGTAGTTATCTGGTTTTTGCCCCCACGTCTTCAATTCTTCTCTTGTGGCCAAGAATTCGTACAATTTAGATATTGAACTTAATAACAGGCATGACAGTTTTATGACTTATATGGAGCACAAAATTGCAAAATCTACTTCAGGTCTATAATTTATTGTTACATTTTAAAAATATCTTGTAAAGATTAGATTTAAAATCATTACGCAGAGTCTTACAAACTGGAAAATAATAAAATAATTAAAAACAGAAATAAAACCAAAAAAAAAAAAATAATTTACCTATATATTTTTTAAACTTTTTTAACAACAACAATAACTTTTATACATAACTTTTAAACAAACATAACAGAGAAGTCGTTTCAAGGATATTAAAGCTAAAAAAACAGGAATTCTTTACCTTCTCCTTCTCTTTCTTTCATATCGTTTGCAGTATTAAAAAAAAATCTCTTTATTCAGTTTATCTCAGTTTCTCTTTATGTGTGTACAAAAATTATCAATAGGTTAAGAGGAGGTGCTCTTACATCATAAGGGTTAATTAATTTAATTTTTATGCAAAAGCAAAAAACATCAGGAGTTTCTTTTTTTAAAAAAAAAAAAACAAGAGTATAATAAAATAAACTTTTGTCCTGAAAGTTAGAACAAAAACTATACAAACAACACCAATAAAAAACATAAAAATAATAAAAAAGAAAATACTTTAGAATGGCATTAAAATATTGTTCAAGTGTACGAGTTTGTGTTCCTTATGTATAAAACTCAAAAGGATGTAATTTGAATTTTATTACCATGTGACAATTGGGTACGGTACGGTGACTCTTATAAAATTCAGGAAATATTTCGTTACTAGATTTTCAATCATTCTAAAGGATACGGAACATTTTAATTTTGTTAGAGTGAAAAGGAAAGAAGTAGATAATAGTGTTTTAGTTTATAAAAGTTTATTAAAATTTTTTGTAACTTAAAATTTCTAATCAAAATACTGTACACGTGCACAGACTCATCTTCTTCATATTTTTCTTTTTTTGTTTTTTTTGTTATAAGGATAACAAAATGGGATTATCATGTTTTTAAGTATTAAAAATATGAAATAAGAACATAGAGAGTAGGTATACAATATTTCTCTAATTTATTAAAAAGTTTTTAACCCGTTATTTCCCGGGGTAAAATATTTCCGAAAATTTTAAGTTGTCTTGGAATAAGACTACAATACTTCAGAAATTAGTTCGTAAAAAACAAGTTGTTGCTTGAAGAACTTGTTCCAAAATTGGTATACCGCGACAAAACGGGTTAATAAAGAGAATATTGAAGTTATTCACCTCATAATAAGAGTGAATTTAAGAATTGAAGCAATTGTTAACAAAATTCAACCGAAACAAGCAATTGTTTTGTTTGAATTCCTACAAATTACTAATTGTAGGAATTCAATCAAAAAATCAAAAAAACTGTTATATTATTCTAATTAATCGAATTTTTATTTTTTGTTGTGATGCACCAAATCATTTTCCAACAATCTAAAGTGTACCACACAATTTTCCTTAGAAATTTTTAAGAAATATCTTGGAATTGTAAAATGTACAACATTTTTAAGAAATCTCTTGGAATTGGTTCAAATATTCTAGCTTTGGAACTCCAACAAGAAAACTAAAATACAGGATCGAATAAAATATTCTCTCAATGCATCATAGTTTTCAATATACTTGGAATAAGTAAAATAATCTTCGGAACATTTTCATAAAAATGTCTCTTAAGCCAATTTCAAATAAATAAACTAAATCTAATGATCATGCCAGTCCGGCACTGTTGCTTCACACCAGAATTAAAAAAAAAATTTACATTAATTAAGAAAAACTTCGCAGTCTTAAGTTGGTGTAATTACGATGGCAAGGTAAAATTTTTCATAATTTTTGCATATTTCTTATATTTTTCACCGGTTCCCTTAATTACAATATTAACGTATGCAAAAGGATTAGTTTAATAGAAAATTCAAAAAGTTACCTGTATTTTGAACAAGTTTATGGTAAAAGAGGGAAAGGCGGAACCGAGGATGAAATAAAAGGAAAAACTTAATGAATGACATTTTATTTTTCATGTTTGATCTTGGTTTCACTTCAATCCTTAAGTGTTATTATCCTTCTTTTTACACTTACATAAAATAACTTGGAATATTCAAAAAATCTACTATCTTTGTAACGTATGCATTTTCACTCGTTTTGATCCTTGAATTTCAAACTTTTATTAAAGTAGTAGCAAAAATTTGCAATTTATGTTTTATTCTCTAGTAATTTTTTTTAACAAAAAGAAAATGAATTTTTAAAGATTAAAAACATAAAGCAAAAGTACTTGCTTAGTATCTAATTATAAGAGAAAATCTTTAATAATATTTTTGTACTTACATGAAAGGATTCGTTAAATTGAATTAATCTCCGACTTACACTTTGAATTTTGAAAATGAATATTAGTAAAATGAATTTTATATAGCTGTATTTTGAATATTAACCCGTTGAATCCGATATAATGTGCGATATTCAAATTAAAATAAAAAAATTTCTATAAAAATTTCGGTCGATTTTTTAATTATATTAGAACCAAGAACAGTATAAGGTGCTTTCTTTGAATTTATGGAATTCGAGAGAGGATGAACTGTCGAAAGAGCCATTATTCTGTACTAATTTAATATTTACGATCTCTTTTAGTCTTCTCTCTAAAATCATGTTTGACTTGTTTTATGTACAACACTATAAAAATATTAGCTACCACATAAGACGTGCGGATATCTCCACTGTAGAGAAAAATATTGTGTTTAGTACGATTTTCATTCTGGTTCAATTTTTTAATTTTATATTGCGAGCTACTATTTGCAAAAGTATTCTGTTTATTTTAACACAAAACTGATAGATGATATAGCTGAGGCTAGGTTTTCCTTATAAGTTAGCATAATGTGACTGGGTCCGTGCACTTACAGAAAATTGCGTTTCTAGTCGTTTTCAATAGAAAAAAGAGTTGCTATTTATACATTTTTATATTGCATATGTCTACGGTAATTCACGTGAGTGGGCCGAAATCTGCTGGAGAAACCAATTTACTAAAATATCCGACTTTTTGATTACGAAGTATACGTAGTAGTCACCCAAGATTTATTTTAACACTCAACTGATTGCAATTTAATTATTCAATTACAACTCAAAAATTAAAAATCTTCTCCAAAATTTTTAAGTCCATGATCCGAGTTCGCATGTTTGCTGTTACAAGAAATACAAATTTAAGAACCAAATATCATCCTGATTTTCTCCTTCCCCTTCTTGTACAGTTAACGACTTAGAAATCTTTCTCTTTCTTTTTTTGTATAAAATAAAAAATGCAATTATCTTGAAAGATTGCTATTTTTTATTTATGTTTACTTTTGTTTTTTTTTCTTTCTTGTAATAACTTTTGTAATTAAATAAATTCTTAGAAAGTAATTTAGAAAAATCTTTAAAAATTTTTGCAATAATAATTATATTGTTGGTTTTTATTTTCGCTCACTCAAGGACGTTAAGTTAAAATATTATTTTGCTCATAATTTTTTTTTTTTGTCTTTACAAAAAATTTATAATAAAAGAAATTAATATTTAAAAAAAAAAAAAAACAATCTACTAAAAAAATTATTTTGCATACGTATAGCATGATAGACTGGTACAAAAACCGAACCGTTCACAGATCTCTAGAATTTTATTCTAATATGCTAAAATATGACACCTACAGTAGTTGAAATTTTCAAATAAAGAACGTATTTCAAAATCTCTTATTTCAATATGCTCAATAAAGTTGTTGATTTGGAGATTGTTTACGAGTTGTAGACTCATATACGATAATAAATAAGCGGAGCGAATGATTGACCGTTTACATGATCAATAACTTATTCTAAAGAATTGTGTTAACAGGCTGATTGCATTAAAGGCTATGACTGCTTATATAAGACGTAACAATGAATTTTTTTTCAATTAATAAATGAGAAGAAATGGGAACGTTATTAAGCACTTGATTCTCAATGCATCGGGCCCACGTATTCTTTAACTTCATTGACAATAATTTTTAATATATTTTTAATAAGTAGGTGTTTCTACTTGTATATCATAATTACAAATTCTTTAACAAAAATAATTTTCAGTACTCACCATAAATTTTTAATTGCCTTACAATTTTCTTCATTTCTTTTAAAAAAAAAATCCTTTGTATTCCTACGCTTCATAACTGTAAAAATACCGAAGAATGCCATTTTTTTCTCCCAAAAAATTGTATTTTTAATTTTTCAACACAAACATACACACACACATATATTTATTATAGCAATATTTATTTATAAATTTGTAATATAATTTTTAATTTTTAATATTTATTCAATATCAAAATACGATATTAAAAAAAAAAGAGACAAAACAAAACAAAAAAAAAAGGAAAAAGTTCAAAGAAGAAAACTAAAACCTTCTTTAACTATTTTCGTATTTTTGCCTTCATCTTCTTCTTCTTCTTCTTGTGTTTTTATTAAAAAAGTTTTCTCTCTTTCTTTTTCTTACATTTTTTTTCTTTTATTTTTGTACTATCGCTATGTATAACAGTTCTTAATTTCTATATTGCCTTCTCTTTCTATAGTTATTAACTTTCTAACCTTAATTTTTTTTTTTTTCCTTTTTCTCTTCTTCTTATTCTAGTTCTCATTTTTTTCTTGCTAAGAGAAACTATATCTATACGAGTATACGTCGTATATACTCTCGAAAATTCGTACTTTACCATTATTCACTCACTTCTCATAATTTATTTTAATGGTACATTTTTTTTGTTTTTATTTTTTTGTATTTTTTTTTTAATATCCTTTAAAATTATATCCTTGTGTTGAAGTACCAATATTTTCTTTCTTGTATTTTTATATTTTAATTTTATGAAAAGATAAAAGTTATGACCTTGTAAAGTTTTTTTTTTTTTTGTAAGTATACAAGCAATAATATAAGAGAAAATGATATGAAAGTAGCTGAAGCTCTACTATGCTCTATAGTCAGTTGTCTATATTAAAGATTCTATATACATAAGTATTTATGGAATTTCATTGAAGAAACTATATAATTCACCGTTTATATACAATCATGTTTTACCACCGCCACGGCATCAACTACTAAAGAAATCATAAGAAACCGAAAAAATTATAAGAAAATTAAAAAGAAAATTTCTAGAAAAGTTTCGTTTTCTTAACAACAAAATTCTTTCTCTTTTTAATATGAAAAAGAAGAAGAAACAAAATAAAAAAAGATAAAAAACTAATTCAAAAGAATATAAAAGGACGTAAAGGACAACAGAGCAACGAGGAGGATAAAAACCGGATAAATTTTCAGCTTATTAAAAAAAAAATTTTTTTTTCTCTATTTTTATTTTTTAAATTAACTTTTTTCTTTCTTTTTCTTAAAAACGAATAAAATATAAATTGCACTTGGAATGGTTTTGGTTTTTGGTTGCTGTTTTTTCTTTTTTATTGGTAGAAAATGCTTGTGCCTATATTACGAAAAAAAAGAAGAATAAATTTCAAGGTCAAGTTAAGCAATAATTGGAAAATAAGAAAATTCAGTGAAACTTTACTACTTTACTTGTATCGAAATTTTTTTTGCCGGATCGCCTAAGAGGAAATGCAATGTCAATTGAGAGGAAGCACCGCAACAAAAATAAGAAAAGCGAAAAATACAAAATGTTTGCAGTTATTTATTTTTTATGCTGGCCAAATTCACGTCTTCTATATATCTTAAGTTAGGGTGCACTTAAATTATAAGTCTTCAAAATTACACAAAATATATTTTGTAAAAATTTTAAAATTAAAGGTCGATATTGTAAGGTTTTCAAGTATAAGATGGTGTAGGCGTTGTAAAAAATAAATTTAAAAAATTTAATTAGGAAAAATTTTATTTAGAAATTTTTTTAAATTTTGAATAAATTTTATACGAAATTTTTCGTAACACTATGCAATATCCTGTGTGAGTTTGATTTGATCTAAATGAAATTAAATATTTTTGTAAAATATGCATCCCTAATTCAAATTTTTAGAATTTTAACAGTGTAAGCTCCCTTTTGCATTTAAACTGTGCCTCTTTATTTAATCAGTAAATTTTTTATTTGACCAATGTATGACACAATAATGAATATGGGCTCAAAATACATGTTACATGAGTTTTATATTTTAGACATACTCATCGGTTTAATGATATAATAAAATTTTCAAGAAAATCGGATGACATTAACTGAATCTCTATTATATAAAAAGATCCTAGTTTCAATTCGAGAAATTTCTATCTTAAATAATAGCATTTCGCCAAAGAAATAAGTACACACAACTCATGCAAACCATACAAATACCACCAGGTTTATTGGTATTTTTAATAAATCATATATAAAATGTAACCGGAAGGCATAACTTTTGAGTTTTTCCATGTCATTCTGTTGTTTTATGCTGTGCTGTATATGAAAAACTATCTCTCTTAGTTCGTTGTACCACAAAATTAGCGGATGATTTCCTTTTTCATAATATTTCTAATTTATCAATAAAAATTTCGATTTTTTGACTAATATTGTCAGAAAACGATAAAAACTTTTCAAATTAATTCAATTACAATGATAATTACGATATTTAACAATAATTTCAATATTTTGTTAATTACCTTTGAATAAATTAAATGCAAAATTTTCTAAATGAAATCTGTGATGTGTAAAACAATAAAATTAATAAAATAATAAAATTTTTGATTCAATCTGTAAAATTTGAAAATATTTGTAATATTTTTCTAAATTATATTCAATAAACAAATGATTTTGTTCATTTACACACCCCTACACACAATTATTATTTTATAATAATTGAATATTATTTCGTATAACAATTATCATTTATTGCAATATTCTTCTACAGATAATTTGAATAAACCTTTTTATATTGGGAATTCTGTCATATTTAAATTCATAATAATTTTCAATTGCAGTTATTTAATAAAAATAATTATTATTGATAATGAAGTAGTTATATTATATAATATACATATGTAGGTAACTTTATTAAATTAATTTTATCTCAATCATAATTTCAATATGCTGATGATGAATATTTTATTTTTCATATAAAATTTAAAATGAAAAAATATATAAAGGTGTCCCAAATAATATTTTATCAATTTTAATTAAAAATTATTTCAAAATAAAAATTTCATATGAAATTGTAGAATCTCATTCGAATATTTTAATTATCAATACTTGTTTTTTTTTTTTTTTTTGATAATTATTCACAATATTTATACGATATAATACGAGATTATTGTGAATTTTTATGTAAATAATTAAAAATTTTTCGGAAAATAGGGTAAAAGAACACAAAATAAATGTTTATTGTTAAAAGATTAAAATTGATGGGTGGGGTTTTTCAGAAAACGCATCAGAATATTTTTGTATAATTTTTAGTAATAACAAGTATGTGGAGTTTCCAAATTTGAATGTCACTCAAAAGCGTATATTCATTCAAATATTTCAATTTATTACAAAAATTTAAAATATTTCCAATTAAAAATAAATTATTAATTCGGCAAAATATTTTCTTTGTAAACAAAAAGTATATAAAATAATTATTATTTTATTTTAAATTCAAGTGAGTTGATAAATTTGCACTTTATGATAATTGCAACGATAAGTTTGTTACGATACATTGATGTCGATTCAATGTCGGTATCACCCTCCACTTCTATATCTGATTATAATATATAATTATGTCACTCAAATATTTTGTAAACGTAACGTTATAATATTGTTATACGAAAGTGATTGTATAATCTAAAATGTAATATTAACAATTTATAATTAACGTTTAATACAGTTTAATAGAATTGATTAACAATGAAAATAAATTGGATTTTAAAAAATTTGTAAAATTATCTGTCAAATACTATCCAATATCTACTATCCATCTTTCAAATTACGTCATTATTAAAAATTTAGCTAACTCAGTTTATTTCAAACTAGTATGATAATACATTAAGTTTGATACACTTTGTATGAGAGCATATTATTGTATGAAATTTTACTTCATTATCTAATCATATGTGTATAAATCAATTAAGAAATTCAATATAATATCTACATATATAGTATTTCCCCTTTTTGAAATAAATTCAATTAAAAAAAAATATATTTTGGGAAATTTTATAGATTATGCAAAAGTTAGTTTATAAATTTGAGGGAAAATTTTATATAATTTACTTCCATACATATATATATACAGAATATAATTACCTATTGTTATTTGAAATTATTAAAATTGATGAATAATATTAATTTAATAAAGCATCATATACCTTTGAACTTATCAAACCCAATTAAAATGCCGACATTATTATTATTATTAGATCAGAATTCCTGGCTAACGATTCGTTTTATATTGTATATATGTGTGTGTTATATAATATAGTGTATATTCTGTGTAATTAATATATAGATAGGATAATAATGAGAATAATTAGATTGAAACTATGTATATTAATTTCAATTATTATTATTGTGAATAACTGGGTCGAAAATTTAAAATAATGAATTAATCAATAAGTAAATATTTAAATATTTGAATTAAAAATTTAATGTTAAGTAGCTATTTGATAAATTTATCGGTTTATAATTATTTCAAATTTATTGAGGGTTATGAGATATTTTTCGCATGACATCTTGATTGCAGATTATTTTTATGGGGTAAAGTTGTGCAGGAATTCTTAAGAATTTGTTTTGGGCCTTTCCTAAATACAAAGCATTCCAACATAGCAACTTATAGAGTTCGACAGAATGCGTGTACTTACTGAATGTGCACTCAAATCTTGTCATATGTTTTGTTTACGTTATCTGCAACAGACATCTTGCCAAAGACCATGTTTCTTTTTTAAACTTTTGCTTTTTATACGATTGAACTGACTGTGCTCTCCATTCTCAATAACGTGGAATATTTTTGATTTTCCGGTTGCGTCCTTTATTATTCTTTCCTGTGTCCCATGAACTGTAACGATTCTAATTTAACAATTTTAAGTTGATTGATTTAAGTGACTGATAGATGAATTAAAAAACTCATTAATTCACAGCGAACATGTTTGATTTAATTTTAATACCATTATTTCTTCCTCCCTTATCTTAACCCCTTTTCCAGCACTCTCTTTATTCCTATATATTTTAAAAGTTCTTTAAGGCATACCGCCGTGGTGTTTCCTTTCAGGAAACAATGTCAAAGTAACTAATTATTATAAACAAAAAAATAACAATTTTAAGCCAAACTTTCCAATAAAAATTGTTGTTAAATAAAATACACCACATTAAATTCGCCGTACCATATTCCTATATACTGCGAATTTTTATAAAAATTGAATTTTACGGGATGAATTCACAATAACAATTGGTTTTTATTGCATTTTTTCAAGATTTATTAGGAATTTTATTTTTATTTTTAAAATAACCTTCAATATTTTTTTTTTATTATAAGAACAGTTTAATAACCGTCTGCCGGAAGCTAACAAAAACACAAAGCAAATGGTAATAAAATACAAAATGTTTGTAAATATTTTTTTGTAAAATAAACACATAAGAACACAATTATGATTATGCACATTTTGAATTTACACTTTCCTAAAAATAAAAATAATATCAATTTCTATTTGCTTACAAAAATTTCCTTAAGCAAACTTCCAATTAAAAATTTCCTGTTCTATAAAATAGCCGCCGGTAATCAAAATCAACGCATTTTATATTTCATAGTAAAATTTTTGCACTCACTGTCACAGAAACCTCGAATTTTACTTGAAACAAACTTTATGATCCCCCTTTGGAAACAATAAAAAAAAAAATTATTTTGTTATTTTTAGCTTGTCTATTCTGTCTCCGGTTTATCCGTTGCGTTTCTTTGAAATTTTTTTTTTGTTCTTATACTTTGAAAATATTTATGGAAATATTTTTATTTCGCTAATTTTGGTTTTCTTTTTATAGCTAAGTACACATAATATTTCCCTTAAAAAGGAACAAATATGGAAAATTTTATATTTTCCTCTACCCCTCCTTAAAGTACTTTATATATTATGTCGTCTCAATTTTTTATAATGACTCATATGCTATGAATGTGCAATGAGTATATCGAACCGAGGAAAATCGCATTTAATTAATTCTTACATACTTGTACCTTATGTTTAATTTAAACAAAAAGAAGAAATTTTTGTTTATTTGCTTTTAAAATTGAATGTATACACAACACTGGTTTCAGAGCTTATTACATAGAACAACGGAGACCGTAAAACCGAAAATTAAGGGGGAAATTGAAGAAAGATTAAAAATCATTCAAAATTTCAGGACAATGAAATTCATTCGCTCAAACAGAAATATTCAATTTTTTTTTTGTTTTTTTTTTTTTTAATTTGTATTAAAAGGCACACTACATATGTTTCTACAGAAATAAGTTTTTGTTCCTCTTTTCTCTTTTTAATTGAATTGAATTGAAAGTGAAAATAATGAACCTTAAATTTTCCAAATGATTTTTTTAACCCCAATTCAATGGAAAAGAAAAAAAATTTCAATGCCTTTCGGTTATTACTAATTATACGAAAAGAATCAGCTGTGAATTATACGTGTATACATACACACAGTTTACAAACACAACAAACAAAATTTGAATTTTAATACGTTGACATGTAGTGGTAAGTATGTATGACTCAATATTTTTCATGAATTTGATTTGATTAAATGTATAATCTAAAGGAGCATTAGGTTTATTTATTTGTTAGAAATTTCAATTACTCATATGCGAGTATAAGAGAATCTCATTAATTAATTAGTTTGTGATATTGACGACGTAAATCACGATGACAAATTTTGCAAATTTAGTTATAATTGCTTACAGAAATCATACCTAGTTATTTGTTTTATCTTCCCAACAAGAAAATGTAAATTGAATGACAAGTTTGACAAGCGAATGATACATGGTTTTTGACTATGACGTTTAAACTCTTTTACACTTTTTACATTACATTTGGACTCTTGTTAAATTTGACGTAAGCGTAAGCTAAACATGTATTCAAACAGTCCTTAAAAACGAACACTAATTTTATAACAGAAAATTTCTGTCACTTTACGAATCATTTTTGGTAAGTTTAAATTTATTGCAGTGTGTCATTCATTAATAATTTTCTCACTACTTTAAAATAAATTTTTTTCAAACACTTTTCAATTTGGTGGTCTTATAATTTATTAATAATGGCGAATCAAAAGTCTTGTAGAGTAAAATTTGAAAATTTTCATTAAGTTCCCAAAATTTAACTAAAAACGTAAATAATTTTTTTTTTTCAAAAAAAAAAACGCTTGATCTGATCGAACGATTCGACACGTCTGCTTCATGTTCACTTTTTTTTCCTCTTACCCCAATATTTTTGATGTTAATTCTAAATTTAGATTTGAATTTCAAAAAAAATATTTCGGATTTTTTTTTTAATTCTCCAGTTTTTGCTTTGAAAACATCCGCCTTTGAATTTAAGAAATTGAAAACAATTTTTTTTCTGAATACCAGGGACAAATTTTTGAATAGATTTTATTTTCATTAATTGCATATGCGACTTAAGATTTGATGTCAATAATTTAAAATCATATTGTCATTCATTTACTAAGGAAATACGTTTTGTTTTTATTTATTTAAAATAATTTTAAAATACGATTACAATGTGTGACTTTAATTGCTGACAATATGAATAGTTTAAGTAAAAAATTTTATGAATGGAATAAAGAAGAACAGTGGGACGATGAACTGACTACGCATATCAGTTACTTACTATGCATATATCAGCATAAAGAAAAATCACTTTGTGTGTGTAATTGTCTTGAATTTTGGGTATTACAAATTTCAACGATATGTTATAACGGTTTGCTCAAATTAAACATCTCATTTCTTTTAACAAATTTATTTTGTATCACTGATTAATATTCAAACAAGATAGCACATACTTTTCTGTCATACCTGAGCCAAAAACAGCATTCTGATTCTACTTTAATAGGAAAAAAAAAACTTTTTTGTCGGGCTACGGACAGCAGCGACATTATGGTATACAAGGTTGTCTCATACTCACAAGCCTGTATACTGCGCAAATCGTTACAAATTTAGCTACATGTTCTCAACATCGCATTGAAACGATGGTTTCAATTTTATAGTAGAAAATCAAAAAAATTTTCTAGAATATTGTGTGAATTTCATATAATGGAAATTAAGGCAAAGAAGACAGTTGATAAACACTATAAAGCCATCAATTTAATTCTTCCTGAATCAGTTCGGTTTGGGAAAGCCTTTGGAACCACTTAAATAGAATGTATAACAGTTTCTTAACGAAAGACATTTTTTTTATGAAAGACCTTTTTTCTATTGACAATGAAAAATTATTTTTATTGATAATTTATTTTTAAGAATGATTTCATAGGGTCTTTCGTGACAGTACCAAATTTTTAATGGTCAGACGATACCAACGGAAATATTCACAACATATAATTCCGGTGACAACAAAATTCACAATAGCGCCCCACAATTTGAATATCACACCAGCTTTTGTACTCTGCCAACCTTAAAAGAGTTACATATTGCTTTCACTGCCGACCATCAAACAGTTTACGAAACAATGATTCATAATTTTCCTATTGTTGTCTGAGATGACTATTTTGGACTTTTTGCTAATACAAAAACTGAAACGAAAAACTTTTCATTCCGGGATCTTATATCAAAAGTATAATAATATACTTTGAAATATTTTTAAATTGTTAGTTTAAATTTAAAATAAATAATATAAAAAAAGAGGAACAAATATACATATAAGGAACACCCTCATATGCAATTCATAATGAATATTGTGCACCCCCTTTTTTTTTCTTCTTCTTTTGAATGTCTGAATGAGTCTGTACTTTAAAAATAGAACAAAAAAGTTGAAGTTAAAAATACAAATAATTTAATGGTGGAGGGTGAACAATACGAACATGCTTACATACTTACAAAAATTTTTGTTTCAACAAGGAAAACACATATTTCAAAAAATAATCTAACAATTTCATTTATACATACCTACTCACATATTCATTATGTATATAAAGCGTATGTATGTTGGCAATCCCTTTTACAACTAATTAGTATGAGTAAATTTTTTTCTGATGTGTTTTGTTTTTGTACAATCTACCATGGTGGTGGTACAATCTACCACCACCATTTTAATTTGTATCCCAATTGAAATGTAATTGTACAGAGTTAATAATTGGGCACGAGAAATTTTAGAATGTGTTACGTACAGGTATATACAAACATAATACATATTGTACATTATTAGAGATATATGAATACACACTTATACACGGTATACTCCTACATACATATGTATATTAAGGAAAGATATTATTTCGCAAAACAAATTCTTTGTTTTTTTTACCTTCTTTTTCAGAAATTCTTTTTCTTTGGGATTTATGAATTGCTTTTCAACTCAAAAATATAGATATATGTAGCTAGACATGTACAACATTGTTATATACATATGTATGTAACGAAATACATTATATTGTGTACTTATATTAAGGACCTGCTACAACAATGAGCAGTAGGTATATTCATAAAATGCTATTTTACAAAACAAATTCAAAAGCAAATAAAAGAAAAAAAAAATGTACTTAATAAAGCCGGCATATCACAATTCACAATTCATAACACAAAACAATATACAAAAACAGTATAAAACACAACAAAAGAAAAGAAAAAACGGTAAAAAAATACATGAAAAATGAAACACAATATTTTCCTATATACCTATAACAATTTTTCTTTATAAAATACAAGAGTAAAAATTATTTGGCAATATTGTTGAGAGAGTGGAGTGGCACTGACTTGAAGTTAGAAAAAAATATGAGAAAAAGAAACAAGCGAAAGAAAAGCAAAACATGAAAAAATTAAAACAAAAAGAAATCCATATGATTTTCTTATTTGCTTAATGAGTTGTGAGAGTCAAGAGAGTGAGAATGAAAAAGGTTTATTAATATATGGAATGAGTAGTTACAAATATTTTATATTTAAAATGTAAGCCATCTAGAGTTGTTAGAGAATCACCTTACCACCACACTCTTTAGTCACTACACTACTCAATTAAATTTATTCATTTTCACATAAGTGTGATTCATGAAATTTTATACGATAAATAATATATTGGTGTTATGTTATAGCTTTGCTACGCTCCAGCTATGTACAGCTTAGTAGAATTGAACAAAAAGAGGCAAAAAAATTACGAGATTAAAAAATTGATTTGAGTTAAGAAGAGTTTTTCTTTCAAATAATAAAGAGTCAGAAAAAGTTAAAAGAAACTCTTTAAGTCTTACTTTAATGAATGCGTCAGCGTAACGTAAAAATTTTGTGTTATTGTTAAACTGTATCACTCACACTCAAGCTCGGAACTCAATTTAATATTGAACTCAATCTACTCTTTTTTTTTTAAATTTTTATATATTTTTTTTTCTTTATTCTCTTTCAATTCGTTGTTTTTTCTGTTTCTACTGTTGTGTGTGTTGTGTTTGACTTTGTGTTATTTAAATTAAAAGAATATTTTTGATATTTTTGTCTTTTTCTTTCTTTTTTCTTTTTTAGTACAAAAAAAAAATATAGCAATGAGAAAAATAGAATCAGAACATAATCAGTTCAGTTTACAAAATATTAAAAGTCAGTCAGATTCAGTCGTTTGTATAGTGTGATCGTGGTGTGTTGTGTATAGTATATCCGATATTATCGTATATTTTTATGTATACATGTTTAAAATAGAGTAATAATCAAACCGGTGAAATTTCTTAATTTTTTGTTTTTTTTTTATTACAAGTGATATTTTTATTGGATTATTACCGTTCAAAGAAAAAGATATGAAAATGAAAACATAAGAGGAATATAAAGAAAGAAATGATAAGAAAAAATAAACAACAAAAAAAAAAAATGAAATGAAAAGAGAGTAAAATTAAGAGTAAAGTGTATTTGAATGGAGTAAAGTATTTTAAGAAATACGATTATTTTTTACGCTCTAATAAGAAAACTAAAAATAAAAATCTGTGAGATTTTTTTTTTCTTTTAAAATATTTTTTTTTTTTTTATTTTTGTAATTATTTCATTGCATTTCATTTCACTGTATCGTTCGTTCTCTGGCTGTTGCTTTTTATTATTATTGAATTTTTAAAAATTAAGCAGCAGCAGAGTTAAATGAAATTTTATCGAGCCAAAGTATTTTAGTGTTATTTTTGTTTAGAATGAGTAAAAATGGATAAAATACGTGTACGCCGATTTTTTCTGATTTTTTAAAATAATAAAAAAAAAAAAATTGTGTCTTGATACCATTTAATCCTTTCTTTTTGGTTTGTGCATGAACAGAGAAATTAAATTTCGTCGTGCGCGTTTAATTGAGTGCTAAATAATTTGAATTCTTATTAGTATTGTATTTTTTTTTTTTGTTGAAATTTAAACAATATTTTTAAATAAGAAATTAGAAAAAAATAAAATAAAAAATAAAAATTATGCTGCCGCCTGATGTGGGGGTTCTATTTTCGTACATTCTATATAATATGCTTTTTATTATACATGTTATTCAAAAGCCGTGAGTTTTAACAATATTCATCATGTTGTGTATATTTTAGAAAACGAGAAAAAATAAAGGGGTGAAAATGGATTATGACTCCCTTACTCATTGACTAACAATAAAATAATTTTACCTTTTATTTTGGTTTTATATTCAATTGAGTGGAATACTTTTTATTTTATGTATAGCTTTGGATAAGCACAATATACCTATGTAATACAAAAGAAAATAATTAATATCACGCATTAATGATGAAAGGATACGCGTATATAAAGGATAAAAATTTTTAATAAAAAAAGAATTTTTTTTTTTGCTATAAAATTTAATTGTGATGAATTTAATAATTTTTATTAAAAGAGAAAAATTAAATAAAATCAGCTGGTTTTATGCCAATTGAAAATAAATTTTTTAAAAAGACTAATAAATTTTATTTTTAAAAATTAAAAATTATAAAAATAATTAAAATAAATAAATTTTTAAAATAATTAATGTAAAAGTGCGAATAAGATTATCAAAGTGACTTCAGAATTAAAAGAAGATTACAAAAAATTATTCAAAATAAAAGAAGAAATTTTACAATCGAAAATATTTGATTAAGAATAATGGGAAATTAATTATTTAGATTAAAATTTAATTGAATTTAAAAAAAAATTTATGAAAGAACGCAAAATATTTTAAAAAATAACAAAAGAATTTTTAGTGAAATTATGAAAGAGAAATTTTATTCTTAATTCAAGCAAATTTTGATATTAATAAAAATTAGTGCACAATATTATTATTCTTAAAAGTCTAATTAAATGTTTTACTAAAATACAAAAAATTACAAAAAAATTCAAAATATTCAAAAATCATTTAATCTATGTAGTGAAACAAAATATTTTATTTAATTCAAAAGTGGTTTTTATAAATTCCAAATCATATTTTTAAAAGGATATACTTAAGCGACATCTTTAGTCTAGTACATCGAAATTATAACAAAATTTTAAGCATAATATCGAACAAATTGTAAGTGATAGTTTGAAATTTTAATTATCTTTAAAATTACTATCGTATTTTTTATACTTAAATTATTCGCTTAGATTATGTAAAAATTGTGAATAATTGTGTACGTACTTTTATGCCAGAAAATAATTTGAATTTTGATCCGAAACTTGTACACCATTCCAAAACTCTATACCTAAGTATATATAATACATATATGAATTAAACTTAGTCATGAAAAATTGGCTAGCCAACTCTGTGGCTAAGGTAGCTTAACTTTAGATAACAAAAGAATAAAGGTTTTATGAGGCAATTAATTAATATTGACCTGAATGCTTCCTTGTCCTACACTCGTGGAGGTTCATTTACATATGCAAGAAACTTTATAATATAATAATCAGCTAGCGAGCGATATGTTATTTACTTAACAACCAAAATTAATGAAATGATCCAGATTCAATAATTTAAGACTAATTTAAGACTTAATTACGAGTAGTAATGACCGCATTTAGTTATTGTTATATTCTTCCGTTAAACGTCCATTAAAATTATAGTACTTTTTAAGAAACTTTGTAAAAAAATTATTTTGAGAATTTCAAATATTCTTTAAATTTTTATTCGCGGAGGAATAAAATTCTATAAAAAATTCCAATTCTAATAAGAAACGGTATTAATTTTCATCAATGTTTTAACAAACACTAATTTCAAATTAAAATTTTCCTTACTTACTTAAAGACACTTGAAATATAGGACTTAAATCATAAGTACAATTACGTTAATTCAAAATTTCAAAGAAATTATACTTAAGCCTTAAGTATAAGAATAATTTTATAAAATTTAACAAAATTTAAATAATTTTCTCTCAAAAACAAGGACTTCATAAGAAATACTTACTTATAACAATTCCATTATAACAATTTGTTCTATAAAAACAATATTTACTTAACTGTTATACAAAAGTTAATAATTTAATTTCATAATTTAATTAAAATTTAATTATATTTAATAATTTTTTTTTCTTTTATTATTTTTATAGAAAATTATTAAATTATCGTTTTGTATGCTTACTTACACTTAATCAATTAAAAAAGGTACTCTTAGCAGTCATTTGTTTTTCGTTTCACTCTTAATTTGCAACACGTGACCTGTCCATGTATACCAATATTTTTTTTTGTATTATAATTTTAATGGTTTTGTTTTTTCGTTTTTTTTTTTTCTAAAATTAATGTCAATATTTTATTTTGAACAAATTGTTGACACGTGCTTTAATTATTACCAGTTTATAAGTATATTATTAAATATTTCCTTTTTATAAATTTCCAAGTAATTTGCTCTACCCCCTTATTATCAAAAAAAAAAGCAAGAATTATTGAAAATAAAAGGAAAAAAAAAACAGAAAATTTTTATAAGTAATTTAAAATTATTATACTTACTTGAATGAAAATTTTTTCTTTTAATAGGATTAGAGAGAAATTGTGTTAGAAGAGGTCTTTATAGTTGATTTTTCGTTGACATTTTTAATAGAGTCTGAGTATTTTTGTTCTTAAGTATTAAAGATGAAGAGATGCTCTTCATTCGCTTTTGAAATAAAAATATTCATTAATTATTTGAATTTATTTTGATTCCTTTGATTAAAATTTTATGTCAAATTAGTTTGAATTTAAAATTTTTATTTATTTTAAGAACAGTGCTTACAGTGAGAGAAAAAATAACTTGAAGGTACACATTATTATTATACATATGTTAATTTTAATATTAAGTTATACTTTTCATACAAACATATACCAAAGAATAAAAGAGAATTCAATTTTAAATTCAATTTGTTTATATCGACAGTTTAAGCTAGCGTTGGAGAACTATCGATATATTATTAAACCATTGATATTTTTGATATATTATCGTCGCAAAACTATTGCGATATATTGATAGTTCTGTAATATGCAAACTGTATAGTATAAGTGACATGAAGATTAATTTGAAATATTAAAACACATACTAGACTTCTTCAAATTTAAAATCTTTGAGCGCAGTACTGCAGTACTAGTAATCGAAATCGAAAATCGAATTATATTAACATTTAAGCTTATCAATCAAATGACATAAAGTATCGAATATCAATTTTGAGTTTTTACATGGCTGTTATATTTTGTTTTTGTTTGTTTATTCCAAAAAGAGAATAAAAAGGATAAACCATACCCATTGTCATCTTCACAGAGTATTCATAACCAGCGAAGCAAACGAGCACATAACGAACTGATAAAAAAATTTTAAACTTCTTTAACATTCATAAAATTTAGTAGAATATTAAAGTATACGTTCTTGTCCGTCAAATTTTCCAATTAAAATAATACCTTAACAAAATTCTAAATAGTTTACTTGTAACCATTTCAGCTCTCTAAAAAAACCTCGATATAATTTTATCTATAATTTTCCACTTCCTTTTTAAGCATAGTGAGTATTACTTTCCTTTAAAAATAATTTATAAATTTCTAATTCTAAATAATTAATAGGGAAACATTATTATTACTAAATTTACTATAAGTCTGGCGTGATAACGAAAAAGCCATCTAACTCGATTTATAAACCATTAAAACGGGATAATATAAAATGTGAATTCTTGGTACATACTCAAATGCATATTATACATATAGGTTTAATTCGGCAAAATTCGGTGAAATTCGGCTAAATTCGAAAATTTGATAAAATATACTTGTAGTGTTCAAAATTTGAAATATCAGAAGAAAATTCCGAACAAATTTTATTAGTTAATTCACTCAAATGTACTAATTTAGGCAGTTTTATACGATTACGATAAAAGTATACTTATTAATTACTATTGTGTATGTTGTTCATAGTGATATACAGAAGGTAATTTTTGTAATAACACAATAGAATAACTGTTTTTGAATGGTGTGAATTTAAAATTAACAATTCAATACTCACTAGCGCTTCTCAAAAAAATAAAGTAGTTCGTTTTGTTTAGAACTACAAGAATTGTCTTCTGTGTACCTCTAATACAATTACAAGAATATTGTCTTCCATAAACCCTAATATATACGCAATATTATTATAATATATTATAATATATTATAATAATTATTTTATACACGATTATTATTAAAATATATTTGCTTATGATAACTAATTAAAAAATAACTAATTATTTTATAGAAATTATTAAGTATTCTTTTCATTTCTTTATTAGTCTATTTAAAATTAATACGAAAATTATTATTTTACATGATTATTTAACAAGTGTCTTTTAAATGCTAAATAGAATCTTTTTAGTACGCCAAGATTTTCTAAGTAGTTATAAATTAAACTTTTATATCTAATTTTAAATTTAATATTAATTAAATATTTAATATTCTTTAGGTAATAAACTATAATAATTTTAATTCGAAAATTTTCCTATAAGTAGAACATTTTCTATACAATAATTACTTACATTTATACGATCTGGAAAATATTTAATTTAATAATTAATTATAATATATTTAAGTAATTGAAGTACAATTAAAAATATACCGTAAAAAAATTTTATTACAAATTAAATGCTTTAATATCATTATAAATGACATTATTATATCACATACATACTCTTGTGTCATAATATTATTATACATTTTGACTGTCACCGTTGTTATAAAATTTGCTATAAAATAATGATATTTAATTATACTTATTTGAAAGTGTTAGAAAATACTTCAGACGTATGCGAACTAATTAGCTTAATCTTAGAATAATTTTTTAATGTTTACACTATTTCTAATAATTTCAAATTACCTTTAGAAAATTTTGCTATAAATTAATTATAGGTACAAAAATTTTTTAGAAAATCAAGTATTAAACTTAAAAATTTTCATAATTTTTTTAGAATCTTGCCTAATTATTAAGAAAATTTTCAAATTTTTTGATGATTGAAATTGAAAGATTTCGAAACTAAGATATAAACTCATTCGCCATTATGTAAAAATGAAAAAAAAAATTAGATATTAAATTGTGTTTGTTGAATTTTATTCAAATGACTGCATAGTATAACAGTTTTACTACAAACTAATAACAGTAAAAATTTCTCGAAAAATTGTTTTTAGCTAATTAAGCTCAAAATTTAGATTCAACTTTTATACTTAGTAAAAATTGCTACTCTTTATAGAGTCCCCTATATTCTAAATATCGGAACAAATAAAAATGCGAATTAATTAATTTTCGCAAATTAAGCTAGACTGAAACCAAATTTTAAAAAAAATACTAAATTCGACTTACACGTTTACTGCTTGTAATTACCAAAATCATTCCAATAATAAGTTATAAAAATGAGAATTCCTATTCATGGCAATCTAACAAACAATTAATCTTTAATAATCATAATAAGTTAATTAACTAAGAATTATATAATTAATTGAAATAAGGATACGCAATTTGGTTTCAAATCAAATTCATTCCTATATATAACTCTTTTGTAATCTTGAAATTTATACCAGTTTTTTTAAATAGCTTTACGTTTAACATATTAAACATAAATAAAAAAAATATCCTTATTTCAAAATCCTTAGATCCATTAGCTAAGTATGTATTATGAGACTCGTTTTTAACACCTGGAG
Source organism: Condylostylus longicornis (assembly GCF_029603195.1). NCBI lineage: Eukaryota > Metazoa > Arthropoda > Insecta > Diptera > Dolichopodidae > Condylostylus > Condylostylus longicornis. The sequence goes on from NW_026577982.1 coordinate 9,947,371, forward strand.
AACCAATTGATTTTATTTCACATATTATTGTTATACAAGTGTAGAGGTAACAGCAATGAACTAAAAACTTATTATAATAATAACGCGAGCATAAAATATAATATACAAATAAAAGAATTAAAAAAAACTCTCATAAATTATTTTATATTATTTAATTATATAACATAAATAATTACATTACACCACTACATACATATACATTAATCCAATTTTAATTATACTTTATCGTATACATTTTATATGTTTGTATGCATTAAGCATTTTTTCTATTATATTTTTATTTTTTGCATATTAAACAATAAACCATTATGGTTTGTACTAATGACCGTATAGAATGGTGTTGTGTCCTCTTATTTCTCCAACATATAAAAAAATTTTAATATATACTTTTTTTTTATTATATTTTATTATTATATAATTTTATAAGTGTTTAGGTAATAAAATGAAAGAAAGAAATTAAATTATACTTACCATATAGAAAAGAAAGGCAAAAGGAAATGAGTTAAATGGAGGCTAATTTTGCTATCTTAATAAATTTTAATTTTTAGCGATATGCAAATATTAATTTTTATTCATTCTATATAGTTATACTGAAAAAAAAGGATAAACCGCTTATTATTTATAATACTTTATGACTAAATTCAAAGATTTATGAGGAAGAATAAAAAAATTATTATAATTGGAGCTACCTCTATAATAGAAAATTAACCCTTTGCTGCTGTAATTGAAATTGTAACTATAGGTAAGATTAGGTAATTTTTACTATTATTTTTACTCTAGTGTGAGGTTTATGTAAAATATTCAATTAATGTTGAAAACAACTTTCCTTTGAATTCTAACAGATGCCCAACAGCGTCAGAAGAGTTTTGACATTATTTAGGTACTTAAATGTAGTTCCTTGAGAAATATCTTTGGCTATTTCTTTGGCAATCAAACAGTATATGGAATATTGAAGACTGTAATATACCATAAGTTGCTGTGAGAACAAGTAGTCAATCTGCAACATAATCCCATTTATAATTTATTAATAATTCAATTAAACGTCAGTTTTGTTATTTGAGTACTCGCAACTTCAATTTGAACGCTCAAAGTTCCCTTCAATATAATTTTGCAAAAAGTGATGACTAACATCAGTCACTTATACATAGTCAAATTACAGTTCTATTTGTGCAATACAAAAGTCTTAATTAAGTAATTATGAAAATTGATATTCGGAATTCAGATAATATTTTCTAACAATTTTAGGTTAAAAGCTGTATTCTACCAAATTTTACTGGTCACACATGGCTACGTTACGATTATCATTCATCATACAGGGATTTTAAGAATAATTACCGAATTATGAATTTTATAATTAAACTTAGCGCAGGCAATGGCTATAGAGAGTCTAACAAATTTACATTTTAAATTGTAGGAGTTTAAGGTTTAATCAAAATACTTAAATGCAGCTAACATTTCCATTATACCACGTAAATTATTCGAATTTCTAAGTAAATTAACGTTCCTCCATTTAAATTTCTTTTATTGCTTCCTTTTTTTCTTTTTCAAAAAAAAAGTTCAATTTTTCCATTTGCTTCCAGTACACCTTAAGAGTCAACACAAAAAGAAAAAATGATAACATTCTTAATTTAAACTAATTTTTCATTCAAATCATTTTCATTCATCATCCATGATAACCTGCTCACCTCAATTTTCTATTTGCCCAGAGAAACAAAGAAAAAACCACAAATACTCGTACGTTTGTAAAAACAAAAAACGCGTAAATTTACCTTAAACAAACATAAGTATATTTTCGTTTTTTTTATAACTCTTTCATAATTTTTCTGTCTTTGTGACACCAAACAAAAAAAAAAAAATGAAGTAAGTCCACCTTCGTTGTTTCTTTCCTCCTTTTCGAAACAAAGGCATTTTTAAATCTCATAAAATAAAATATTTTTATTTTAATTTTCTTTTTTCCTATTTTTTCTGTCCATTCCATTTCTGCGATAAACCACGAGGAATCATCCTTTGGCCACCATATGAAAACCATCCAAATAAACAAAAAACCTTTTTTCCTAACGTTTTATTTGCTTTTTATTTTTCGTTTTTGTTTTCACTATTTTTTTCTGAGTCACTTTTTAACGAATTTATTTGGCATTCATCAACACCCAAATTTCTCTCTCCCTCACCTTCGTATACATACTCACATACCATATATTATTCGTCTATACATTCTAACATTCCACATAGAAAAATATTCTAATCTATCCTTCCTATTTAATTTTATTCATTCAAACATTAAGGAAATAAAAAATAAAAATTTCACATATCCTCGATTTTTATTTACTCTTCATATACATTAGGTACACATTAAGGATATCAAATTCACGTACAGGATTGTATATTTTGGCATATTTTTAGCAAAAAGGAATTTATTTTAGCTGCTAGTCTGGTCGTTTTTCTTCCTGTATACTTGTGACTCTGTTTGAAAGATTTCCATATGATTGAAAATTCAATTAATCAATAACTGGTTATTTACTAATGGAAATGACTCCGAAAAATATGCAATTTTTTGCCTTATTCCCTACTAATTATATGTAATAAGTTGCAAAAATCCAGTCATATAATGATTCTTGAGTCAGGAAGCTAGTTCTTAATATCAAATTCTTAATTAAAAAAATCTCCTATACTTATGCAATTTTTATATTGTTTGTCCTCCTATAAGTATGCTATTATACAATAAAAAATTTAAATTATTATTAAGACTAAAATTTGCTACTTTGCAGATCTATTATTTGACCCGAAATGTTCTATAATATAAAAAAAAAACTACATAACTGCGTATATTCATAGAAAAATACAGAAAAACTATTAGTTAGTATGCGCGAATGACCATATCACAGAAAAAAAACAAAATATAACAAAGTTTTTAAGGATAATAATAAAAAAAATGAATTAAAATTGCTGGAATATTTTTTTTTTTTAGAAAAAAAAAGCTGTTCGCGTGACATTTTATTATTTAAAAAATTAAAAATAATATATGAAAGAAAAAAGGAAAAACAAAAAAAGAAATTGGGCAAAATGTATAAGGATATTTAAGAATATGTTAAAAAAGATGACAAAAAAATTCATTTTTCATGACGTATAACGGTATAATTTTTTTTTAACTTATTTTTTAATACCTTCGTCGGTTTTTAAAACATATAGGGAGCACACACATATTTGAACACATGTACTTTATGTTTTATTTTATATTTACCGTTTAGATTAGGTACACATAGAAAATTTTAGTTTTTAAAGCATTTATAGGGTAAAATATAAAATTCAGGATAAAATTCTTTTAAGGGGAAAACATATGTGATAGTGTATGGTACCATTCATATTTGGCAGTATGCGTATAAAACATGGAATTATTTTCAAAAAAATAAAGTAAAACAGGATTTTTCAAATTTTAAATATTGCTACTGAATTTTTTGTGTTTATGCAATGCAGTCAGTCACCCAGAAGAATATTGGACATTACGGTTTCTCACCACAAATTTATTTCAAAAAAGAACATAGGAATAGGAAAAATCCGATTTGAAGTTGTTCGTTACTAACAATTAGGGCTGTTTAATAAATCCTGCTGGTACGTAAACTGCAGATTTTCAACTTAAAATTGAAATTTACTTTGATATTTGCCGATTTGTCTCCATCCTCTTCCATCTAGAAGTCTTATAAGCTTTGGTTGATCAACAATTACTGTTTTAAAAAATATTAACAAATTATGCACTAATTGCTCCTCTATTTTCTTTAGTAAAAGTTTTGAAATCACTTTAATTTTAAAATTAAGGTATTACTCAAGTATAGACCAAAAAAAAATGTATGTAATGAATCCTTTTCATTCTGCTGTTACGTAAAAATCATTTCCCTACCATTAGAAAAGTATGTGGGTAAATCTTAACATATTAAACAAAACATATGAAAATGAAAATTAAGGAAAATAAATTTTTTTACATATTTCAAGGAGCATATGTGTACAAGCCACACACACACATACATTTAGTCACATTTTGGGAGTGGATCACGACTTATTCGTACTAAATTACGGTGGGTCAAAAATTACAGATTTTTTTTTCTACATTCCTCTTTTTTTTGTGTATTTAATTTTTAGAAAAGGGCAAGAAAAGCATATTGTTTTTGTTATTTCATAATTTTCCTTTAAAATTAATTTTTCTTTTTGGTTGAAAGCGTGTGAGTTTCATAAAAAAATATTTCCATTTTTGCCCTCTTTATTTTTTTTTACACTGTGTAGTGTCAAAGTATGATAATGATGATGATGAGTAATAAAGTTGAATGGAAAAGAAAAATCTAAGCTCATATATGAGGGAATAAAATTACTTAAAATGAACCAAGAAAGGGTTAAAGGTGGTGCTAACTATGAAAACTATAAGAAAAATTACTAATATGCATACAAAATGTATGTAATAATTAATTTTTGGGGGAATAAGTAAGAACTTGTGCTGTGTATACTTATATAGGTGTGGGTAAAAAATGCGATTTTGAAATTAATTTATTTGCATGAGCAATTTTTACTTTTTAGAAAATTTTACTATTTTATGAATTCCTCCAATAGGTAGTAAGAAATTTTATATTTTGCGTCTGTGTGCCACGACAACCCTTTATTTTTTTTGCATCTTGCAATTATTATTCCATATGTTGGTGAAAATTGCAATTGGTTTATATAGGTTTCAAATATTTTAATTATGTACTTAATATTAAAATATGTATGCTAGCCGAACAAGAATTTGTTGACTACGAGTATAACTATGTGCTGTGCTAAGTTAGTATACTGAATAAATCTTAGTGGGTAAATCCTAGTAGTTAGTATAGTGGGTAAATCTTAGCTCTATTAGAGGTCGAATTACATTTAATATACAACCTTAATTCACGATTTAACACTCGGCATTTCTAATTTGCGTTCAAGTAAAAATTTAAAAAATTTTAATATTTTGAATGTGTTGGTACAAAATCTTACTCATAAATATTAAATTGTAGCACTGCAAAATCTATATTCCGTAAGTTGCGATATTCCATAAGTTAAGATGCATTTTAAGACTACTATATGCACTTATATTTAGATGTTATATTATGTATTGTGTAGTTGAATCAAATTTTCAAATTGAATACCTTGTTAGCACTATACGCACTATAGTCAGATTTTGTATAAATATTATTAAGGACTATCTAAATGAACATCGTATTCCTATTATAAACAGTGACAGTAACATTTTCATTCTTTTATACTTTAATAAAAATGCGTAAAATAGCCGCATTTATTTTGAATCTGAGAGGTGAGCAAAGTAAAATCATTAAAATTTATTAAACATTCCACCGGACTTCATTATTTTTTTTTATTAAAAGACAATATAAAAGTTGTAAATGTCAAAAAATCTCCTTTTTTTAAAAAATTTTATAATAATCCTATGCGACAAAAATTACATAGAATATTTCCCACTACCTATTGGAAAAATCGCAGTTCACCACAACCTAAATCTAAAATTCACCAAATTAAAGATTGGAAAAAAAAATGAAAACCAACAACCAAAAACACCAATGACAGGTAATTGCTTATGTCCACAAATGACATGCTTTGATTGTCACTACTTAGTATGCCAAACTGTAAATTTGTATTTTTTTTTCTGTTGTTTTTTTTTTTTTCTAAATTGATGAAGTTGGTAAATTTTGTAACATGTTTTTTGTGGTTATTGCCTATTATTAATATTAAAAAAACCAAAAAGAAAACCAAAAAATTGAAATTTGTTTACTTTCATTCTATAAAAATGGCGTTTGATATTTTAGTCGCGTCTTTCAATATTAAAATATTTAAATGTCGTGTAGCAAGCAAGTAACACATGTGTCCTTTTAGTATAAACGCACGTTATTTACATATTCTCTCTTTCTCTTTCTACAAACAATACTTTATTTTTGTTTTTAATAATTTTTTTTTTATTCTTTTTGCCTTTAACACTTCATATTATAAAAAGTATAATTTGACACTTTTTAAAGTAAACAAAGACAGACTTTATTTAATGTATGGTTGGTTGGTTGGTTGGTGTTTGATGTATGTGAGCTAATAATGTATGATTTATTAAGGATATTAAAATTTCAAAAATTTCATCTCAATAGATTCTAATAACATAAAGAAAATCAACAGAGTGTGAAGGTTAACCGCAATATTTATGCCTATTTTTTATTGTTGTGTTCTCGTTGTTGTGTATTATTTGTTAGGTGTTATAGTAAAAATATGAGTAGTCAAGGTAAAATGATTTTTGAATTGTTTTTCATATTTTTTTTTATTATTATTGATGAGTTTTTCTAGACCTTTAATACACAATAATAATTTATTAATGTTCATTGAAATTTAAGTAAACGCACGTATGCGATGAAACAATGTGATGAGTTGTATGACTGTATTGTTGTACGGTAGGGAACAACATGCATGTAATGTATGATAAGAGAAACTGAATTAATGTGTAAAGTCCAAATTTTAGCCGGTTTATGATTGATTGTTATTGCTATCATTAAATATTTGAAATTTTAATATAAAATTTTTAAATTTTTACAATAAATTTTTAATAAATTAAGTATGCAATGTTGTCATTTCATACAATTTGTTTGATTAATAAACAGAACGAATTCAGTACTCTTAAAAATCATCCGCGAAACTGGTATCAGACATGTGCTCGAATTTGTATCTTCAACTAAAAATATTAGATTAAAACGTAAATTTGGGAAAATTCTGTACATGTTTGAATGTAAAAAAAATGTAAATGTACTTGAATAATTGCTCACAACTGTGTTTGATATATTTTAATGTATAGCTTAACTATTGTGGATATTTTTTTTCAATAAAATATATGAGGTAATGATTATAGTGTCTATAATCGATTTAATATCTATGTGATTAATTAATAATAATGAATAATTAAACGTTAGTATCCATATGTATTATTTTAATATTCATACATGATTGAATAGGTTCACATACGATTTCATACAAAAATTTTCAAAAAGTAATTATGTGTGTAGAAAATTATTTAACTGTTATACTATCTATTTTGAAAACAAAGAATATTTTTGGAAAAAAATAAATTCAAATTCGAAACTAATTTTACTTTCATACAAACACACAAATATACGTATATATCTACATTTACGGTATGAAGTATGATTGCGTAAGCACATGTTTGATAAATTACAAATTAAACGTGCTTACTCTTTTACACAATTATGTTTTAAATCGTTTACAATGACATTTTTTCCTAGAATGCAATGTAAGTACTTAACGTTAGAATGAGTAAAAATAGTATAAGTGAAAGTATAAGTAATTTTTAAACAAATGGCACCTATTAAAAAAAATAAAAAAGAACAATAATAAAAAATTAAGTAATAATAGAAAGAGAAAGAAAATAAAATTGTGGTCATTATGGAACATTAACCCGAGTTTAGTGGAATATTTTTTTTCTATCCTTCAAGGACACAACAGTAAGCTATAATATTGTAATTTTTCATAAGCATATTTACGTAGATCCTCAAAAAAGAAATCATGTGGAAAAAAACGCGCTCAATTTCATATCCCATCAAACACATGTTTTTTAATTGATGATGACTGATTTTTTTTTTTTTTAAATTATTATCCTTGTCATAAAATATGTATTTGTTCACATATACTTATATGTATTTGTGTGTATGTATGCATATGAATGTCAAATTATGTCTGAGAAGTAATAATATATTTACGAGTAGTTTAGTAATGAGTTTTATTAATGTCTTTCGTATAGATTTTGATATTTGTGCATAAATGGTTAAAGTTATTAAAAATTGCGAAGCATGTGAAAGACCTTAAATTTCATGTATTTTTCCATTAATATTAGAGAAATTGGAAACACACAAAATTAATAATTATAGGAGCCTGTTTAAATGCTTATAGTTGTGATAAATAAGACAAAAATGCTAGAGAAGTGAATAATATTTGTCAAAAATTATAATCAAGTCTAGATATCGCCGAAATTTTGGCTGATTTTTGAAAACTTAAAGATAAATTAAATAAAATTTTAATTATTCCGCTTAAACGAAGAACTTAAGTCTTATATAAGATCATTATTAGAGAATAAAACTTAAATATCGCGGGCCATACTGATTATTTCAAGTAAAACTTTTATTTCTCAATAACTGTAATTTCTCAATTTCTCTCCATTTTTATTGAGTAAGCGCAGTACTTTAAAGCATAGTAACTAAGTTACTTTGACAGCCTTTAGACGGATACATAAAATTTTTATATCATACATAATCAAAATAAATGAACTCTAAAATTTAAAGAGAAGAAAGAAATTATTTCGATCGACACCTGTATACACAAAATTTCCCAACTTAACTCTTATCAACAATGAAGAAAAAATAAATTATAGACAAGAGATTCAACAAATAAAGTCCATATCAATTGATGTATTCAAATTAAATTTTAGAGACGAACAATTATTGAAATGTCATAGTTGAATATGATCAGATTCTGTCGAGATTCTTATAAAGCTACTGTAACCCTTAACATTTAATAATAATATAGACTGTTTAATAGAATTTTGTATTTAATAATCAAGAAATACCAAATTTTTTATTAATTTTTTTTTTCTCATTAAAATTATTTCAATAAAATTCACTTAACATTTAACAGTAAAATACCAAACCTAACATATCATTCGTGTTTTATGAATTATTTAGAATTTTGATGGCCTGTATTTAGGGAATATTTTGGTTTTAAAGTAGATTTTATTTGGAATTTTTCGGTATATTGTTTAAAGATATAGAAGACATAAAAACTAATTATTTTATAAAAAAAATAAAGTAATTTTTGAAATTTTTCCAATTAATTCAAGAATTGTTCAAGTTTTTCTGATTTATTTACCTTTGAATTTTAGAATAAATTTTTGGCAAATAAAAAGAAAATAATTACTTATTATAAGTGGAATAAGTACTTCACGTATTTAAAATAAAAATAGGTGTATGTATGGGTTTAAACATTTACATACAAAAAAATATTGAATAGACACGTGCCAATTATATATAAAGTCCGGAAGGTTAAATTGTCCTTCAATTATTTTTTTCTCTCCTTTCTTTGTTATTTTTAAAGCCATTAAATTAATCAAGTGTTGGAGTAATTCAATGGAAAGAAAAATGTATGGATCGTGTTCTTAATTTCAAAATCTTTTATTTTATTTTTTTTTATAATCTTGATGAGAAATAATGTAAAGCCTTCTCCTATATTATATTTGGGATACTTTTATCTTAAAAATAATATTAAATAATTTATTGTTTTCACATTTGGTATTTTGGAATATAATTTTTAAACCAAAACCATTATTTTCTATAGCAAAAATTTTTATATTTTATTATTTTTGTGTAAGTATATTGTAGGCATAAAATTGTTATATTGAAGGATATTTTATATACTTATAAGTTTTCCTTCAAGGTCATATTAATATAAGAATATTGTGATTCAGAGAAATTTTCTTATCTTTTCTAAAATTCATTTTTCATTTTATTGTTATATAAATGTGAGGTAAAGTTTTTTTTTTTTCAGGAGAAAAGTGTAGGTCGATAAATTTTTCTATATGATAAGTAGGTTTTCTTAAGAGAAAAAATGAGCTGATGAGAGCTCAAAAGAGCATAAAGAGCTTTAATACAAATCATATGTATGTGGACTTTAAGAATAGCAGAAGTAACAAAGATTTTTTTTAACAGTAAAGCGTAAACACTTGTTGTCTGTCAATTGCAAAAGCAATTTTGCGAGATTTTCAAAAATACGGCAATACTGTATAGATTACATAGAATACCGACATTTAAATCTTAAATTATTTTTTAAGAGCAGGCGGTGCTTTAAATAACGTGGAGGAGAGTTAAAAATAAATCTTTCCGTTATTTGGTGGCGCCGCAATACTAAATTTAAAATTAATATTGAATTGGTTTTGTTCTCATAAAATCTGTCTGCGCTTATAACCCTGTAATTAAAAATTCATTCAAATTTTATAATGATAAAATTGATCTATATAAGGATCGTAAATTTTTTGAATTATTGTTATAAAGATTAAGCTTAATTATTAATTTTAGTCGAAAAGAGAACACGATTTTTAGTCGAAACGAACACTTTGATAGCAATAAACTTGCGGCAATAAAGCAAAACCCTCTAAGTCGAATTCGTACTAAATTGAGATAGAACAATATCTAAATTTTCCGTATTTGAATTTGTAATTAACAATATTAAAGTACACTAAAGTAAACAATATTAAAGTACACTAAAGTAAACAGAAAATTTCGACAATCTGATAAATCTCACTAAAAATTAAATAAAATTTTGAACAAAAAAAAAAAAATATTTCAAGTTCACTCAAATAAAAAATTTTGAAATTATTTTATATAAAGAACCTTAATTTTATTTAGAAAATTTTCACGGTTTAAAATTTTTTTTTTTTTCTTAGAAATGTTACCAAAATTTTACCATAAATAAAATTATTTCAAATGTTTTTACATTTATGTTACATAAGAGGTGTATGAAAATCATCTGTAAACATAATATGAGTAGCTAAAAGAATGAAAAGAGAGAAAAGAACAAAAGACACAAATCTTATTGCAAACAAAATAAATTTTAAAGGTGTTCCCTTGTGTAGAAGAAAATTTAAACTTACCGTATATATTCCCACAAGCGTCGAAAATATTAGCGAGAAAAAAAAACAACAAAAATACAACGAAAACTTCTTTTTAGTTAATTTTATAAAAAAAGTAATAAACTTTTTTTCTCCTCTACATCATTTAGATTTTTTTTACAATTCTGACAAGTTTTTTGTTTTTTTTTTTTTTACCAAATTTTAACACGGCAGTATTATTTTTTTACAAATTAAAGCAGACGAAATGCAGCTATTCCCGATACAAAATGGCGGATTGCTGCCAAGTTAGTAAAGTATTCAAAATAAACGAAAGCATATTGATTTGTTATTGACAGGAGTCTTCCTTCTTTGATGCCCTGCTGAATTCGGCATATACAATCTGTTCCTTTGTGGATTACAAATTTTGCCGAAACTAAATGGAGGTCGGATAATCTTCCTTCTTCGATGAAGTTTGACAAGTTTGCACATTTTTATACCCGTACGTACGTATCTCATAAAATTCTTTACTTGGCTTCATTCAGTATTGGCTGCTTCTGGTACCTGCCCTACAATTATATCTCAGAAACTATAAAAACTGTGGCATTGAAATCTCACGCAAGCAAATATGTTAGTAGGGCCGATGTGTTTGATAAAAGTCATTAAAATTTCTTGGCTCTTTCTGGTAGCTGCCATACAACTTCAATAGTAGTTGGGCACACACAGTATTTTGAAAAACACAGTACTGAAATTTTGCATAAATTAATATGGTAATACGACAACTTAAAGTCATAGTCTGTCCCATAGTCAGTTATGGCATATTTATTCGCACATAGGATAAGAAATTCGTACGGGTATCGCAGAGTTGACAAGGTCAACTCTATTCTTTCTTTTTCTGTTTTTGACAGTGGCATATTGTTCCTCTTTTTGTTTATGGCTGATATTTAGGCAGTTTAATTGACACTCAATTCGTCTGTTACTTTTGATGTCAATTTTTTCGTTTTAATTAAAGAAGAAATTTTTTGACACTTCTTGTCTGCATATTAGCATAGTAGACGATTTATGCCTTTGTAAGTCTTAAACTAATTCAAATTTATTTAGGGAAAATAATAGATGGCAGTTTTCAAATTGGTATTGTTTTTGTCGACCTACATGATACCAAGTTTAAGACTATTCTTATCCATATTTGTTTACTAATTTTGAGGAGTCTTCCCCCTCTATTTTAAAGTACGGTCATATTTCTGTAATTGAGTGGAAACTAATTTTGTCGAGATTCGATATCTAAGCTACAATTTAGTTACTTAAATCCTTTGCGTTTTATTCTTTTGACAAATGACTGACTTATCAATTTCTGTACCTCATTTCTGAACTGCAAATATAAATATTATGAGGACTCATTTAATTTCTTTATGTTATAACATTAATCCAATACTTAAAAATCTTCAAAATTACCATGAAATGCCAAGGATCGAAAAGTTTTTTTTAAAGAAAATGCAAAAATTTTATATAAGTACATGCAATTTTTATTATTATAATTTTTTCTTTCCTTTACTGTTTTAACAAAATTTTCATGAAAATAAAGTACAGTTGTTTTACTTACCATAGTACCGTTAGTTTTATTTACTATTTTGTTTCTCTTATATTATTAAAGTTTTTTATAAAAAGTCGTCCTTATTTTTGTTTTTTATTTCTCATTTTTTCCTCGTTTCTTACCCTTATACTTTATATGGCTACTTTGTGTACCTATGTATGTATGTACCTAAATATATGCATTTTATGTCTGAACAAAAAAGAAACAGGATCAACATTTTTTACATCAAAATAAATTTTCATCTTCTTTCCATTAACAATATTCTTCTATATATTTTGCTATATGCATAATATTCAAAAATGAATCCGACAATTGCTTCAACAACCAGTAGCAAAGAAAGAGATGAGATAACTAAAAAAAGAAACAAGAACAAAATGAAGATAAAAAGCTATAAAAACAAATTCTTAACTAAATTTTACCATCCTGTTTTTATTGCACCGAAAAAGAGTTAATGTCCTTATAAAAATCTTAATACTTACTTGCATTGGATGCACCAATATAAAAAAGGAAAAACAAACAAGAAAAGTAACAAAAAAAAAGGATATAAATAAAAAGCAACAGAGGAACAATGCCAACTTCTAAAATAGTGTTTTGAAACAGAAAATAAATATAAAGAGATAGAAGGAGAGAAAGAGACAGAGAGAGAAAAAAAAAATTTTAAAAAAAATCTTGTTTTTATGCATTCAATTTCAAAGACAACAAAAAAATAAACAAAAAAAATACTTGATCTTGTTAACTATAAGAACTTGTTTAAAAAATTCTTAATAATTTTGAATTTTCTTTATCGAAGATCGCCCTATTCGGTAGATTCGGTAGATTTCAACGGAACCGAGTGGAATAAGAAGACATATCCTCCAGGCCACCGCAGACATTCGCGACTTATTTTAGCCTTCCAATCCTACGGTCTATAATATCTCCGTTCTCAGTATAAAACTGGAGATATCCAAGAGAGATATGTAAAAGAGTACTAGGCAGTCGCAGAGAATGTACACGTCGGTCTCGTGACCGTTTCCACAAATTCTGCACAAGAGAGAGTCGACGATCGCCTTATAGAAAATTAATTCGGAATACAACATTCTTAGTCACAGAATTTGAGTTTTGAATACTGCTAATATGCGAACGATAATAATCGTAAAAAAGAATTTAATAATGTCATTTCAAATATCGTTAGCTTGTTTATTTTATGAACCAGAAATATAAGTACATTTTAGCTATTAGGTTGAGCCATTTTTTATACCAATTTTGAACTCTAAAGAATTTTAAGGCAAAAGTAAAAACAAAAAATAACAATAAACTTAAAACTTTTCATTCTTTTATTCAAAAATTAAAATGTAACAAGAAATGAAAACTTTATTTTGGTTTTTATGCTTTAGGAATATTTCAAAAAAAAAAGAAATTTTTTTTTTTTACGAAAATTTTCACATACCGAAAATGTTCATTCAAAAAAATTTAATAAAAATAAACTATAAGTGAAATTAAATCAATGCTTTATTAAGCAGCACATTTTCCTTAAATATTTTGTTTACAAACTCTTTATTGAAAAAAAAAATGTTTTCCCACAATAATAATGAATCGTCGTGTTGCATATTTTTGGGATGAAAATATTAATGAGGGAAGCATTGATTCCATAATTCGTATCTGATAACGGTATATGGCTAATAAAACGACAAATGTCTACTGCTGGTTTCTGACTTACATTGAAATTTGAAAAAATTTTTAAATTGCCGAAACTTATTGTCGAAACAAATTGCCGTAGATTAAAATTTGTCTACATGATGGTAAAAATTTTTCTTCCAGCGAAATAATTTTCTGACTGCCACATTTTTTTATTTAAAAATAAACCTTTCTATGCTACATGTAACACGAAAAAAGGTACAGATAAAATATAATCAAAATTATTTTCAAATTTATTGAAAATGTGCTAAAAAGTAAAATGCCACTTGAATTTTTTTTGTGGAGCTTATTTTCCTATCTTTTCTTTTAAACTTTTCATCAGATTTAAAATTTATTGGTCTACTGTAGTTTAGTAGAAATAAGAAAAATCTTTAGGAATTTTTAATTATTTTTAATAAAGTGAGTATAAATAAAAACTTTATATAAGATGAGGTCAAAAATTTTAAAGACAAAGAGTTTAAAAGTTAAAAGTGATTGCACAGGATTCTTAAAAGCACGATAAATTTTCGCCCTGTAAATTTGCTGCTCAATACTGTTTTCGTCTTTAGTATCAGAAAAAACTTAGAAACAACATGAACCGCAAACTGCTATAATACAAAAAACTGAATACTATCAAGAAACCCAATATTATCAAATCCAATTTTCATGTTTTTGTAAGATTTTCTTCAATATTACGAACAACTTAAATTTAACATAACAACAATTTAATCGTAAATTATTAACAAATTTCGATTAAATCCTTTATATTTCAAAAAAACATGAGAATTTATTTAAGTATTAAATAATCATTTTAATTTTATATTTTTCTTTCAGGCGATTTCAAAATTCATTGCTTACACGTATACCAATTTAAATGTGAAAGTAAAATAAAACAGGAGATTTTCTAAAAATTTAAAATCAGAAAACACTCAATTTGATCAATCAACAACATAACACTTTAAAATAACGACTTCAAAACAAATTTTAATAACTGTTATACTTTATAATTATTATTTTATACAACAAATATGAATACAAAATTGAAATATAACTATAATATAATAAATTTATTAAGAAGAAGAAGAAGGAGGAGCAATATGGCTGGAAGCGTAACATCAAAACAATTATTATTTAATAATATAATAATACGTCCAAATTATATAATAAATTTATATTCAACATATATAATTTTTGTTATTACATTAATGACACTATTTCAATATACAAATGGTAAACATTATTATCATAATAATAATTATCATGGCAGTAGTATATCAAGTAGTTTTAGTAGTAATATAAATAGTCATAGTAACAGTAATAGTAATGTGCCTCAAATAAATGCAAGCCCATTATCAGCTAGTACCAGTATTATAAATAATAATAATAATAAAAATCATAATCATCATCATAATAATAATTTACCGATAGCAATGTTATTAACACAAGGATTAAATGATGACAATACTGGATCATCATCATCATCATCATCTGGTGCAACACAATATAATTTTCATCAACAACGTTTTGCAATGGAACCACAAGATCAAACAGCTGTTGTTGGTTCACGTGTTACATTACCATGTCGTGTTATTAATAAACAAGGTTTGTTACAATGGACAAAAGATGATTTTGGTTTAGGTACACATCGTAATTTAAGTGGTTTTGAACGTTATTCAATGATTGGTAGCGATGAAGAAGGTGATTATTCATTAGATATATATCCAGTTATGTTAGATGATGATGCAAGATATCAATGTCAAGTAAGTGGTGGAGGACATAATAATCCAGCGATAAGATCAAATTTTGCTACATTAACAATATTGGTACCACCAGAAAATCCAAAAATTTTGCAAGGTGATAAAATTTTATTAACAGAAGATCGTAAAACAGAAATTGAATGTATTTCTGTTGGTGGTAAACCAGCAGCTGAGGTAAGTTGTTTTTTTTTTTTTTATAAAATCTTATTAAGTTTAATTTAAAATTTTTGAATTTAATGTATATATAGATAACATGGATTGATGGTTATGGTAATGTGATAACAGATAATATTGAATATAGTGTACAATCATTACAAGATATGAGACGTTTTACAGCAAAATCAATATTACATTTAGTACCGAAACAAGAACATCATAATACAAATTTTACATGTCAAGCTCAAAATACAGCTGATCGTACATATAGATCTGTTAAAATTCATATTGAGGTTAGTATTAATTTTCTATTTCTCTGACAATATTCCAATTTCAGTGGTTTTGTATAATTTATAATCGTTTCTCTTTTGAATCAAAAGTAGAATATAGAAAAATATTGGTCTCGACTACGTATTAAGTGATTCATTCGAGCACCTTCTCCTACATTTCATTCGAAATTTAAAAAATTAAGCATTCAATATTTTATTTTTAAAAAAAGCACCGATCGATGCCACGATAGTACTCTTCAGACACCAGTCGCCTCCCTGTGAAATGGCAAATAAAGCTGAGTCGATTCGCCTAGACAGCTATTTTTAATTTGCAACCTTTTACAACCTCTTTGTAACAGGATTTAATAAATTTTCCGCTCACGCATAAAATAAATTAAAAAATTCTAAGTTTGTTAAGAAGAAAAAGAAATTAAATTGCAAACGATGCCATAGTTATTCCAATGTTTTTTTTTCCTGTTCTACGTAAGCTAGTTCAAGTGAATTTTCTTTATTTCCGGTGAATTTTTTTTATAAGAAAAAGTTTTCTTTTTTATTTTTATGTTGACCATGGCGATTTTCAAAATAAAAATTTTTTAATTGACAGAAGTCACAAATCAAATAAACTGCTTTTTAAAGCAAAAAAAAAAATTGCTGCTTCTGTGCATTTGTACAGCCCCAATTGAAATTAGAAAACTAAATTATTGAATTTACGAATGAAAATGTTTTTAATCAGAATTTATTAAGATTTCAATTTCAAGTGTTACCGTTTTCGAAAACATTTTGTAAAATAGCAATCAATAATGTCCAATCTTGGGTTTTAAAGAACAAATTCAATTTTACGAACAATAAACTCTTAAGCTTTAAGAGTTAAGCCTTAACTAACTTGTAAATGGGAATTAGAACTAAAATAAACCCTTTGTTAGTTTGGAAATTTTCAACGGCAACTCCTTTTTAATTTTAGCTTCACCTTTGAAATTTATGATTAATAATTCTTAATTTGAATAGAATCTAATTTCCTATTTTCCCCATTTTCATTGTAAAGTTCGCGTACAATCTAGTTTTTAACAGTAGATCGCCAACATTATTCAAAGAGACTTTCCGCGTGTACGTTCATTAACTTCGAAATTGAGAAAAGTTTTCTATGTATATGCAATTATTTTGTTTTCTAAGAAAATTTATTTCTAATTTTTAAAAATATTATTGATTTTCTGCTTTAATTCAAATAGAAAACTTACTTTTCTTCTTTTACACAAAAACAATTTTTTTTTTTTATTTCTCATAAATTTTATTTATTTATTTTATTTTTATTTTACTTTAAAAATTTTATTTATTTTAATTGGGTTTTCTTTCCTTTAAATAATATCGTATAGGTAAAATATGCACCCAAAGTTAAAGTAAATGTTATAAGTGGTGCTTTAGCTGGAGGACGTTTACCAGAATTTGCGCAGGTGCGACTTGAATGTAAAGCGGATGCCAATCCATCTGATTTAAAATATCGTTGGTTCATCAATGATGAACCAATTATTGGAGGCCATAAAACGGAAATGGTAAGAAATATGCGAAAAAGAAAAATTTAAAATAGAGAAGCAGAAAAATTTTTAAAAGAAAAAGAAAATGCGGAATTTTATTGCGCTAGATTTAGAAAAAAAATTTAATTTTTCTTTTTTCTTCTTTTAATTTAAATTTAATTTTTAACTGCGTAGGAAAAATTTCAATGAGAAAAAATGTTCTTTCCCATTTTAAATTTTCACCTATTTTCAATGAATATTTTTTTTCCAACTTTAATATTTATAAATTTTAAGTTGAAAGTAATCAGATTCTACAAAAAATAAATTTTTAATGGAGAAACTTTAAAATGAGAGCAATTATTGTGAATTTATACAGTATATTCTCGATAAAAAGTTCTTTATTGCAGAGTTATTAAGCATAAAAACTAATGTGGGTTGAGAATCATTTGGTAATTCAGAAAAGTTGTTTTAAATTAGGGTACTAATATCCGCAATTTAAAATATTAAATTTGTTAATACATGTAATAAGAATGTATGATAGTTTGGTATGATGCAAATGTATGATACAAAACATAACGCATGACAAACATGCGTACATCGTATATCATTCATTCCCATCGTATAATAATGTATTCCACGTAAGGTAATAATTTGATATCATACACATTTTAACATTTTAATAAGAGTGTATATAACAAATTTTGTATGGTATGATCGCATGAAGTATGATCAAACAAATTGCATGATAGAGTAAAATAATAATAATTATTTATTTAAAAAAAATAATTAATTTTGATCGATTTTAATTTTACACACATAATTCTTACATTCCCTTGGTATAACACCAAGATCATACAAAATGTATGATGAAACAAAGTAATCATTAGCAAAACTATTGATTTCGATGTAATTCTAAACATTGCTCCAGTTTGAAATGATTTTAAGTGATTTCAGTTTATTAAAGAGCTTGAAAAGGGTTATCTAATAAAATTTTCCAAATTTATTTCAATTTCATATAGAAGATATTTTGATTTCACCTTAGCTTCATATACAAACCAAGGCTACTACAGAATGACATTCGAATTATCGAGATCTTACTGTAATACAATCATATACCTAATAATATAATAGTTAAAACAAAAATAATAAAAACAAAGAAAATGTTTTTTTCTTGCTTTCTAGATTTTCTTAGATTTACACTTTTCTATTTACTCTTGAGATTTATTTGTGGTTTAACTTTTTATTCTTTTGTTATTCCTTACTACTCGTATATTCTTATGTATACAGCTACCATTATTATTTTTATTTACATACTTTTAATGTTTTTTTTTTTTTTGTTTTTTCTTACCTTGAAATTTTTTTCTTATTCTGGCTTTTTTTTATTTTTGAAACAGGTGATAAGAAATGTTACACGAAAATTTCATGATGCCATTGTTAAATGTGAAGTACAGAATTCAATTGGGAAAAGTGAAGATAGTGAAACTTTAGATGTTACCTGTAAGTTATATCGAGTATATAAATATGTTTTGTATAACAATATAATTTAAATATAGACTTGTATAGTATGTTTGTATGTATGTAGTTAAAAAAATTGTTGAAATTACTTTGAATTTTAACTTTTTTGTTTTGTCTTAAAAGTTTTCAACTAAATTAAGTATACCAAGTCTTTCTTTCCTTTTGTTTTTTTTTTGTTATACTGTATAATATTTATTTACTTTTAAAGATTAATTAAGGTTAATTATCATTACTTTTCTGTGTTTCCAAGGTAACTTCTGTATTTATTAGATTATAATTTGAGCAATTTATTTCTAACAAAAAACAAAATTTTATTTTTGTTTTTATTTTTGGTTAAAAAAATTTTTTTTTAACTTTTCTGAAAAAAGATGTGAAAGTGATAAAGTATTAAAAGTAAAAATTTAAAGCGACAATTTGAAAAGTAAAGTGTTTTAGAACAATGAGCTTTTAATCGGAATTTTGTCTTTATAAAGACCAAAAATTGGAACAAATTATGTACAGAAGAGAATATTGAATGAAAAGGGAAAATTTTTTAAATCTTATCAGAAAATTTATAAAAAAAAAATTATAATAATTACTTAAAGTAGTTATTTATTTTAAAGTTTGTGAAGAAAATTTTAAATATAATCGATTGGTTAATAAAAGTCTGGAGGGAAAGCGACAGCCATTGAAATTCGGGTGATTTTATTATAAGTGCATATAATTCGATCATGTTGAGAATGAAAAGGAAAACTAGCAACAAAAAGTACTAGAAAAAGCCTCACAACATTTAAATTATAAAAATATTTCCTATCATTTCTTTACCAGGAATTTTATAATTCGATGGATACCTACTGAACACTAAAACCAAATTGAAACTACAGCATTCTTATACTTATTTTCGAAAAGAATAATTCTAATTTTTATAAAGAATGAAAGTATTTTTATAATAATTTATGAAATTTCCCCAAATCTTATGAACAAAATCTGCGATGAAATTTAATATTGTTATACAAACTCAATTATGAAACATATAGAACAATGAATCTTAACGAAAACAAGAGCTTTGTAATATTCAATCTGTAATTATATTATAGTGCAGTTGAATTAGTTGAATTATTAACAACTTATGATTATTACATGTACCGGAATCATTTTCAAATTACATTGATCCGGTATCGAGGATTTCTCTTCGATACAATGAAATTCGTGACCTGTGTGTGCACTTCGAAGGGAAACGCTAACCTAAACTAACCTAAAGACAGTTTATTCAATCATATTAGAATTACACAAATCAAATTATAAGCAATGTTATTGTGTAAAAATTGATATTTCCTTCTTAATATAAGAGTAGAAATGATTTTAAAACAGTGAAATGAATTTTCATTTACAGAGAATAGCCAATAAGTTATAGTGCTTATATTATAAGTTTTAAAATTCAACAGGCAATATAAATTTTTCTAAAATTTTTAATTTTTAGTTCTAAAAATATCAAAATTTTTTAAGATTTCATATATACAGGGTGTTTTGGATAAGGCACAAAATATTTTAAGGGACTTTTTCTTTTTGATCAAATTTTAGCAAAACATTTTGTGGGGTGAGGCTATACTCGTTTTCGAGCTATAGTCTGTTAAAAAAAAAGATACGATCAATTGCCTGTTAAACAAGCCACCGATAATTACTCTATGTCGCATGGTTCTGAAGTTATAAGCATTAGCAATATGCAGTAGTTTAAAAATGAGTATATTTTCTACCTTCTTAGGACTCATACAATTTTATAGGGGAAATTGATCAAAGAATCATCTCTGACATTATTTCTTTCATTATGCGAGACACCCTAATAAAAAATTTGTTGTTATTTGCTTTACATAAAAAAATTCCATTAATGTCGACAAAATATGTGAGATATAAAAGTTATAAAAATGTTCTTGAATTAGTTTAATTTTTTAAAGAATTTCTGAGAAATTTATTTTGAATTTATCACATATTATAAATTTAAAAAAAAAGTTTTTTTCCATTTTTCATTTTCTTAACTAATTTAATTCAATTATCATGTATCACTGAATTTTCAAATAATTTTTATTGTAAATTGTTATTTTAAAGTTGTTATCATACACACTATCTAATACAATATTGTATAATCATACATACACTCAAAAAAAAAAAAAATAATTTTATTTTGTTACACTTCAATTGTAACATGATTTGAAAAATATAAAACGTATTTTATTATCCTTAAAATTTACAAAAACAAAAATTTTAAATAAAAAACTTTTAACTTGATTATTTTCATTATTTCAAGTATTGTTCATACATTATTATTCTTTTATACATATATGTATGTGAACACAAGAGAAAAATTGCAAAAAAAGAAAGAAAAACAAATAAATTGGGTAAAATTTTTCTAAAAACAAAAGAAAAACAAATTTTCTTTCAACCGTAATCACTGCTCAGGACATGTAGAGAAATTTGTAATATTTTATTCTATGGAAAAATTTACAAAATTATCCTCTTTAAGATATAATCAAAAAACCTTAATTTATTTTAATTGCTTCAAAATTGCCCTTCTTATATATGTATATGATTCTAATTAAATAATATAAGATAAAAAGAATATTAATTGCAGGGGCGGATAAAATCAAAATCGAATTTTTTATTTTCTACTTTAATATGATTTTTAAGTTTTTGAAAATTTTTAATTTTAAAGCAAAAGAAAAAGAAAAACCAACATGAATTAAAAGTTTTTGCAATGGTCTTTCATTCATTAATATTTTGTAAAATCGAGAAAATTGCATATTTTTAGGAGTATTTTAAAGAAACATGCTTGATAGATGTCATTTACCATGCTGAATTTCCTGTTGAAATAGAAATGCTGAAAAATCGTATTTAGTTTCCTATAAAATTGATTTGGAATTAAGATTTCAACATATTGCAAATAAGAAATAAGAAAAATAATTGTTTAATTTTCATTCATACGAAAAGTATTCATACCAGAAACCTTCAGTCATACGAGAAGAATTCATACCTTAAGTAGTTTATCATGAATTTAATTATATATAACACTTAGAGCTAAAACAGGATAATGAAACTTTTAAATCCAATAGATAAAATTTTTAAATCAAATAAAAAACATTCTAAATTAAATATTTTTTCTTGAATTCTTATCATACATCTTGTTTGAATCTCCTACAATATGTATATAGATTTCGAACCAATAACACAGATATTTCCAAACAACCTCAGTGAATTTTAGTGCTCTATACCCAATCTACATTATTAAATTCAAATAAAATTCTATTAGAAATAATCAATTATAATATATTCATACTATAAACATGTCCAAAATAAAAATCAAACAAACAAAAAAACAGAAAGTGAAAAATAATTTATTACTCGTACTTTCTCCTTTTAAGGATTTATTCATCCAATAATACTTAAAATAGTTGTAAAATTGTCTTTTATTTGATATCAATTCTTTAATTCTCTTTCTTCTATTATTTTATTTTTATTACACTCTCGTTTTATATGAAAGATAAATGTTTGAATGGAAGTTCCCTTACATAAAATTAAGTTAATAAGCAAACAGAGAAACAAACGAAATTCTACTTTAAAATTCTATTTTCTCAAAACAAAATTATTTTTACTTTCTTTTCATATAAAAAATGTAATAAATAAAAAAGAGAAAATATTATATGAATAAAAAGAATAATTTATATTAGTAGAAATCATATTTTCTATATAAAGAAGAGAGATTCTCAAACTTTGTCTCTCTGCGCTGTTATGTACACTTAAACCATTTGAAGCCATTGCAATTCATTCAAATGCTTCTTATTTATAACATCAAAACCAATGCAATAATAAATTATTAAAAATAACGCTATAAAATAAAAATATAAAGGCACATTAACAAAATTACTCCTAACATATAAGTATGATTTTAAAAATTTTCAATCATACTTGTTAAACTGATATGTATGATTTATAATTTATTATATTAATAATACCAACTTATTTATCAATTAATTGACCGAATTGCCCATTAAAATTAAATAATTTAAACCGGATAAAATTTATTGTTAAATAAATTTTTGTATGTCATACAAACTGTATTATCAAACATTTAGAGCATCATTATAGATTTGCCTGACATTTAATCAACTAGAACCATTTAAATTTTATTGTTCTTGTTATTAACATTTTAAAAGGTCCTGGGATGATAATAATTTTTATTTGTTTATCTAAAATTTGATCTATACTCTACACATAAAGAATATAACAAGTTTATGGCCCAAATCTCAAATATTCATGCATTAAAATAACCTCAAACAAGATGAGGTTCGAAAAGCAAAAAAAAAATTCTTCATTTTATTGTTTAACATTCTTAAAATAATAATGTTAGTTAGATTTATTTTGTTTTTTTCGAGAATCCTTTAAAAAATAATAAAAAATGAGTTAAGAAAAAGTAAACCGCAATAAAACTTTAACCCTTTTATTTTAAAATCCTCTCTTTTCATACAATTTTATAACTTTTCATTGATTTTCATTGTCTTCTTTTATTTTTTATTTATTTCAAATATTTTATTTTAATTTTTATATTTTTCTTTTTATGTTTTTATCTCTTTTCTTTTATTCTTTTTGTACATGAATGCCTTTTTTCTATTGATCCTTTCTCTCTCTCTCTCTCTCACTCTCTCTTAATAAATAATTCTTTTATCTGTCATTACTATATTTAAAATTTGTTTTTGTTTTTGTTTTGAAGCCTCTTTTTATTTTTCTATATTGTAGTTTAATCTACTCAATTTTACTCTCATAATGTAATATATATTGATTTAATATAAAAATTTGTATATATATATATAATGACTATATACATACATACTTTAATATAAATAAATAAGTAACTGACATTTTTATGTTGTACCAACATTTTTATATTCGGATTCAATGTTAATAAAATTTCAATTTTTCTCTTTTTTTTTTTTGTATTTTATGATTTTATATTTATTTGCCACCAGATGGACCACAATTTAAACAAAGGCCACAATCAGTTGAAGCAGATATTGGTACTACTGTATCATTGAATTGTGAAGTTGATGGAAATCCACAACCTGATATTGTATGGATACAGCATCCAATTGATAGGGTAAGAATAATATTGAGTACTATTTTATTCATGTGTATATGAATGTGTGTCGTTTAGAAGTGTTTTGTATTTAAATGTGTTAACATACTTATCATTATTTTGAAGATGTGTGAATGTATATATATGCATAAAATGTAAATATGATAAAATTCTTTAATGTTATTATATTATTTGTTTTTCATTGGATTACTTTTTATATAATATACAAAAAGATTTCTTTTGTAACTAAAAGGATATAAAAACTAGGTACCTACAGTTCTATAGAGTGCTAATACACATAATTACATTAGAAACAAAAATATTTTATTTCTTATATGTAAGAATGAAAGGAAATATAATTGAAAGAAAGGATTAAGTATTGAAAGTTTGTGTTTACGGTGTGTGTGTCTATGGAGAATAAATAATAAATTTTTTTTTGGGGTTTTAGATGGGTAAATTTACGAAATTTATTTGCATCTGATATCATTTTTCTAAATTCATTTAAATTATTTGATTTAGTTTGAATATTGGCCAATATGCATATTTTGCATATAATAAATTAAAGTTGATAGGGGTATGACAATGTTTTAATTGAAGTTTACAAATGAAATTAAAAAATTCTGGAATGATTTTTAAAAAAAAAATTATATTCAATCCTGTTTAGAAGAAATTGAGTTACAAAGATTTTGATTAGCCATTATGAATTTAGTGTGAGACCATAGAAGAAGTATAAACCTTATCATTCTGGAAAAAAATTAATTGGCTTAAGTGTAATATCAAATAATTAATCTTCTTTAATATTATTTGTTAATGAATCGTTGAATTTATAGAATGCATTCAGTAGAAATCACACAATATTGTTATCAGCTCACAAAAACAAGCCCTACAACTATAGAATTTAATAGCCTCTTTTCAATAATTTCATAAAATTTTTCAACAATATAAATATAAATACAAAATTTTATAATTTTTGTTTTTCTTTTCAAAATTATTACAGGTTGTTGGTGTAACACCAAATTTAACATTTATTGTTACAAATGAAACAGCTGGTAGATATTATTGTAAAGCAAGTATACCAGGTTATCCAGATATACAATCAGATGCATCAGTTTATGTTAAAGGATCACCAATAATAACATCAAATCGTTTTCAATATGGTTTAATTGGTGATACAGCACGTATTGAATGTTATGCAATAAGTGTACCAAAAGCCCGTCATGTATCATGGACATTTAATGGACATGAAATAAATAATGAATCAGGTGGTTCAAGTGATTATTCAATATTAAGTGATACTGTACCGGGTGGTGTTAGATCAACATTAATAATACGTGATAGTCAATCATATCATTATGGAAAATATAATTGTACAATTGTTAATGATTATGGTAATGATATTGCTGAAATACAATTACAAGCTCAAAGTAAGTTAAAAATTTTAACATTTTTATTTAACAAATAATTGAAAACACAAAAATAAAAAAATAAAATTAATTGTATTAGGAATTTTGGATATTTAAATGCGAATTAAAATAAGATCCAATTAACACCATAATTTAGTTGAAAATTTCGTGCAAACGTTCTTTTTTTCCAGAACCATAGAATTTAATAGCAGAATTTCGTTCATATTCCAATTTTTTCGATACAATTTTAATTATTTTTATTACAAGCAATAAATCAAAATTTATTGATAATTTCTTTCTCTAATTCTAATTAAACCCGATAACATGATTTAATTAATTTCTTGTAAATTATTGCATTTCAATTAAAATTTTTAATCGAATTTTAGAAATGAATGTTTTAACAAATGGTCATATTTGCAATAAAAATAAAGGTAGTCAATCATGTCAAATATTTTAATATAAAATTCCATTAGGAGTTTAACTCTATTTGAATTGTACACCATCAATATCAGTAGTATCAAGCAAAATTGAATACGATAGGTACTTGATGAAAATGAAGAATTTTAGAAAAAAGCTCTATAATATAATCATATGCGCATTCCTGAGTCTCAGGCTCCACTCAATTGATAAAGAAAAATTAAAGCTATAAAAAGTTAAACAATATTATTCGGGAGTATGAGAATTTGAAAAGCCTCATGGAATACGTCAGTTCTTAGCAATGACATTGTGTCTCAACTAAAAATTTAACAACTTTGTTAAAATTTTAAGTAATTCTCGAGCTTGCACAATATTTTTGTAATAATAAAGGTTGAATTACTGAAATTTTCATAAATATCTTTTAGAAAATTTACGATATACGCACTAATAGATTTTGTTGTGACCACCGGAGACTTTTCACTTTAAATGAAATCATTTCAATAAATTATTTAATAAAAGGTTTATGCTTTAAAAAATAGTTTTTTAATATTACCTAACAATTTATTATTACATAATTACTGAGAAATCTTAAATTAAACTTGAAATACTTAAATATAATAGCGGCTTAATAACAAATCACTTATTGATTGCCACATCATGTGGATTATTGAACTGAAATTAAAACTAAATAATATTGTTTTTTTTTTCGGAAAATGCTAGGTTTTTGAAATTTTTTTTTTTTAAATTACATGATTTAATAAAAATTTTTTACTATTTATTTATTCTTATCCTGTAATAATGCATTTTGTATTGTGTGCCCAACATATATTCGGTATTAAATAATAAGGTGCTACCATACATAATATTTATAATTATTCTATGAACATCAAGTGTGTTTTATATTATGATTGTATTTAATTGAATCTTATCAAAGAATTTTAAAATAAAAATATAAAACAGGTTGTGATAATGCACAAACAATATTGTAAAAGAACTCAATACCAAAGCAGTATGCTTTGCTAAAGAAATATTTTAAATATAACATTGTGGAATGCATAATTCAAATTCAAATACAAAGATAGTAACAAAGAATAATACAAGTATATAAAGATTTTGATAGTAACTCATCATATTTTTGTTTTTTTTTTTTTAAGAAATTTACAAAACAATTTTTTAATATTCAAAAAGATTCAATATACTTGTTTTTCTTTCATCCAATTATAGATTGGTAATAATTTTTATCTATTGGAATTTTTTTATTCTTTTAATTAATAATCATATATATATATATATATATGTATATATATATATAAAGATGAGATGTGAGTAGATTCACCTGTTATATTGAATTATCAAAGCTGTTATATACCAGATATTTTTTTTTTTTCATTTTTCTGCAATTTTCACAAGAAATAAGAAAAAATTTGTAAATTAATTATATGAAGTTTTCTTTATACTTCAGTAACCAATCAAATTATACTGTCCTGCCATCTTAGCATATTTTCAATAAAATTTTAGAAAAATGATTATTTTCAGTCTGTCTGGTTATATGAGCGTACGTCTGTTTACAAAACTTTGTATTTTAATTTCGTACATAAATAAATTTTTATAAAGAAGAATATTTTTAACTATTCCCCCTTTTCCCGCAACCCGTATCCATCCATCTGTTATTAAACGCGTTATTTCTGGAAAACTTATTATTTAAACCAAAACCACCACCGTGATTAGTTCATAGAATATGAAAATTTTTATTTCTAATATAAAATAAAGCATTGAAAAACTTCAGTAGTACAAAATGGCTCTTTAAAATAATAGTCATTCTGAACACTTTTATTTAAAATTTTAATAATTTTTATGGGTAATTCGGGAAATATGGCGTGATAACAAAGGGTAGACATAAATTATTAGTATAGTCATTTTTATTTTTCTCTTTCTTGCAAGCACTAAAAATTATAACGGTAAATATGTTGCCTCTCAAAAAATATGGTTACTTAAATGACCTAATTGGTTGTTATGCAATAAGGCCAAATATCGCAATATTAAGAGAATAATATAAATAGAACCCTTATTTCATATTATTCTAAAAGAACTTTTAAATAACAAAAATTTCCGAAAGGAAATGTGCTATTTTATAAACCCTTGATTTGCTTCAATTTTTTTTTTTTACTTATTTTCTTCAATTATCTATTAAATTAACCTATAAACCAGTTTTATTTTTTTCGCAATTGAATGATAAATATTCAAGAGTGTATCAAGTATAACAAAATTATTAAAATAAAGAACAAAATATTCTTAAAGTTCTTAAAGATTGAAATGATATAATTTTTAAGATTTAAAATGTATGTAATGAAAATAGCCATATACAAACATATATACACATATATCGTATGCGTACAATAAAAAAAAAAACCTGTAATCAATTTTATAATAATAAGAGAAAACAAGATGAAAAAGAATGGACAGACTTATAAAGCTAAAAATATCCACAACGGAGCGTATACATATAAAATTTATTAGAGCAATTCCATTTAAACGTATATAAAACAAAACTTAATGCAAAATTTTAAAATGCTATTGAAAATTGCTACAATTTTCTGGACATATACCTACTGCAACAAAAATACTTACAATAAAAATGTACATACGTACATTCACACACACACACACGCATAAAAATTAATGATTATTATATAGAGCATAACGCATTTTAAAGAAATTATGCATATTGAGAAATTCCTTGTATCATGAAATAAAATAAAAAAAAAAAAGAACAAAGACATTTTATACAAATATAAATAGTGCGGTTGTGGTATTTAAAATGATATCATAGTTTTATATTGATTCGAAAAGAATTAAACAGGATCGCAGAAACCTGAGGACGTTAAAATTTACATAAAATATCAAGTTAATTTTAATATTATATGTTAGATTTGTGGGAATGACATAACATTTAAATTAGAATTTTACATTGTAGTACTATCTTTTTTTTTCTCTTGTTATATAGCTGGATAAGTGCAGTAATTTGGAAGCGAAGAAAACTGGAAAAATTGTATAAAAGAATGCGCCTAATAAATAGTTCAACATTATTTTTTTTTCAACTTCTTTGTTTTACTTCAATTCATATAAAATGATCCTCTAAGATAAATAAATACCTACATATTATACCTTAATTATATTAGATGAGTTCTTATAAATTTTCAAAAAAGCAAAATTCATACTTAAGTATTAATGATTTTCTATTAAAATCTTTAACAAGATTCTAATTTACATACATACATTTACATTTATATATAGTTATATTGGTTGGATTTTAATTGTTTTTTAAAGCAAAAAAAAAAATTTTTTTAATTTTATAACTGTTGTGCATATAAGTAATTATGTTTGTAACTTAATTATATGCTTAAGCTACAATAATTAATAATTTTCATAAAAAAGAAACGACAAGATATAAGAGTTAACAACCTCTAATATTATTGAACTCTAAGAAAATAATATAAAATAATATTATTCAAGTAACTTATTAATTACTTATGTATAACGGGAAATATTGAAACAATATTATTGAATTAAGACCACCCTAAATGATAACGTTGACAAACGTAATTATGAAAATGTAAGAAAAAAATAAATAATAATGAACAAACAAAGAACGCATTATGAACGCATAAAATAATTTTTAGCTCCTTTAACTACTACAAAACGCAAGTTTTAAAGATATACATATAAGGGCTCAAGTAAACATTCAATTTTTAGTTTTACTACTTATTTGTACCCCATAGGTTTATATTCCATACAGGCTGCGATATCACGTCAAGCATTAGGGAATCTTGAGGCAATCCACAAGAGAAACGTAAAGTCGGAAAGCCGAAAATGACTTCGCGTCGAACAAAATAGACAAAGAAATCATTGAAAGCGGCCAAATCTGGGTACAATCAAAATATTTAACTTGCAACCGATTAAAATTGAGAGGCTATGTGGAAGCCCTGTGCTCACTAAGGAAGTGAATAAAGAAAAAAATATTCAATCCAACAATTAAGCAATTCAAACAATTAAGCAATCAAACTGTTTATAATTTTTTTATAAAACAATCGATTTGAATTGACGCAATAGCGTATAGTTGCTTAGATGTGGCCGCAACTATTTTACTATTAAGCATTAAAGAGCCCTTACACTGCAAATGTATAATTCTCTCATAACGAAACACTCCTTACTACATTACCACATTATTTTTTTTCGATATTTCTATAAATTTGATTTTAAATTAAATTCAATAAAATTTTTCAAAGAGATTTTAAATTTTTACAATTCGGGACTAATAATATTCTAAATTTAAGTAATTTTGCCTTACTAACATGTTTATTTTTACAAATATTAAATGTTACAACAAATAAACCTATATATAGGTGCTTAAATTTTAAGTGCTCTACATTACTGTAGAATGCACAAGTACCAATTTTTCAATTATTCTAAATTATTTTTCCTTTTAAGGCATTTTATGTAAACAACTAATTTTACATTGTACCGGAACAAAATTTTCACTTTAAGTGCAATATTTCTAAAATTATTAATATTCTACACATAATTTATATATACACACATACATATGAAAAATGCTTACAACACAAATATTTTACATATAATTTTGTAATAAAAATGTACAAAATTTTAATTCTGCTATTTTTTTGTTTTTTATTTTCAACCGAATAATTTATTCCACATAACCGCAATAACGGTATTTATGTGGCCGTCCAATTTTCTAAACAATATTCGCATTTCAAATATCCTTTAAAATTTTTATTATTTTTACAAATCCTTATTATATACATAATTTTTTACTATTTATATTTTACAATGTTATTAATACTAAAAAAGCCCCCAATTATTGTTTTCCTATTTTACAGAAAGTGTACCATTATTAATGACAATAGTCGGTGGTATATCATCAGTTGGTATATTAATGATTTTAACTATTATTGTATTAATATATTTTAAATGTAAAAAGAATAAAGAATTACCACAAGCTGATGTTATTAGTGAACATCAAATCAATAAATTAAGTGGTGGTCATCATCATCATTTAAATCATCATTTAAATCATCAAAATCATATAAATATGACAGCATTAAATAGTATGGGTATTGGTATTGGTAATATGGGTATGAAAGAACCAGGTGATCGTACATCAAATTATAGTGATTTAAAAGTTGATATATCAGCTGGTTATGTACCATATGCTGATTATGCAACACATTATAGTCCACCACCACAATATTTAACAACAATACAAAATTCAAATACAAATTCAAATACAAATACAAATTCAAATACATCATCATCTGGAACAAATACATTAGGTAATGGTAAAATAATTGGTGGTACTAATTGTAATAATGGAATTGGTATTGTAACAACAGTTAAAACAAATTCAAATGGTAATAATAGTAATACAAATAGTTTACAACATAATCATAATCATAATCAACATTATCATCAACAACAACAACAACAACAACAACATCAACAGCAGCATAATCATCATCATCATCAAATAAATGGTACAACAAATTTAGTACCAATGACATTTATGAATGGTGGCAGTTTAACTGGTAGTATAATTGGTTCAAGAGCCGGTAATGTTATTGATATATTAAGACAAGATAATGGTTTACCAAGTTTACAAAGTACATGTACAACGGTAACAACAAGTTTAGGTGGCGGTAGTAGTTTAAATAGTAATAATGGTGGCGGTAGTAATGGTGGTGGTTGTGGTAGTAGTATTATTAGTTCATCACCAAATGGTAGCACTAGTAATAGTATTAATACACATATACAACATCAATATTCATCATCGGGTTCGACATCAAATACATTAAGTTCAAATAATTCTGGTAATGGTGGTTTAACTGTTATTGATCCAAGATATAGCGCAATTTATGGTAATCCATATTTAAGAAATTCAAATTCATCATTATTACCACCACCAACAGCTGTATAATTTTTAATGAAAATTATTTTCTATTTTAATTATAAGTTAATAATTAACAATTATTTTTACATTTTATAATAATTATAAAATATACATATATATACACTCGTACATAAAAACATAAATATACTTACATAATATTTAAAAAAAAAAATTTACAAAAATTACACATTTTACACATAATATACAATATATACACAATATACTTACATAATTTACAATAATTACAATTATACAAAGTTAGAAATTTTATTCAGAAAATTTTGTAAGAAAAAAAAATCACCAATGCGTTGGAGAAAATTGAAGAATTTCTGTTTTTTTTTTTTTTTAACAAACTATAAGTACTTATTTTATAATTATACATAGCTTATATACTAATTTAATTTTGTAAAATTAATTAAAAATATAAGACATACACACTTTGATTACAAATTTTGTAAATAATAAAAAGTTAAAGAATTTCAAAAATCCAATCGAATTCTCTGCATTTTTGAAGAAAAAAAAATTAAGTCTGATATTCAATATTTTACATGCATAAATGCGTTTGTATGTACATATAATATTGTAATATTACATAATAATAGAAAATATCAAATTTACAAAATTACTAAAACTAAACTACAAAAAAAACGAATAAATAATTTTAATAATTTTTGGAATATGGAAACGAATAGTGTAGTGTTGTGTCAGAGTATTCTAAAGTTCAGAAAAATTATTTAATTTAGCAATATATAAAATGTAGGAATAAAAATATAGGACTTAAAAATTACTAAACATACAATAGGAAAGTTCTAAAATGCAAAAATTATCCGATTCAGAAATTTATGTCATAGCCAAATTCATTAATTTTATATGATGTACGTACGAGTTATATTGAAAAATTCATCGGGAATATACACACAACTATAACATGTAGACATTCGTAATACCGAAAATTGACTTATCGTTACAAACTAGTAAAATTAAATTGGAACAGTGTAGAAATTTACAATCCGGGCTTGAATTTGATTCCGGTCCATACAATACTGCCATAATATTCAAATGATACAAGACTGTTCCCAACAGTAAATTAAGTTAAAATTTGTGTATGGAATAATATTGGTAACAAATTGGAATTTGTGTATAACTATTCAGGGGTATCATGCTATAATTAATATACAAATGCAATTTTAATTAAAAAATTCGAACAATAACTACACGGTCAAAAAACTGATTGAAATAGTGTAAAAAATTTTGTTTAAGAATTGAATTTCTAGTGTTCGAAAGGATTTTAATTTCCCAATTATTTTAATTAATTTTTTATGAATTTCTTGAAACCAATTTTTTTTTACTAAAATTCTATAATTATCACAATAAAATAAAAAGAATATTTTATTTTAGTTACAAATATATTGAAATTTTGTAAAATATCTAGGTTTACATCAAAATTATACCAACAACAACATAGTGTAGAATACTAAGTACGAGTTTTCAAACTATAATAAACAAACATATGGTACGTTTTATATACATATATGTATGTATGTTAGTATAACTATATTATATAATAGAAATAGAAATGAATATTTTGTGTGTATATCAAAAATTAGTTGAACAATAGAACATCTACAATAAATTTCCCAGAAGGTTTAAACAATATTTTCCCTTATCAAAATAAGGAAGAAAAAATTTTAAAATGTTTTTTTTGAAAAAAAAATAAAAAGGAGAAAAAATAAAATTTAAAATTTGAAATTTTAAAAGGTGATTCAATTTGAATTTTGCTAATAAGTTTTAGAATTCAATAGAATTTAGGTATTAAACGGTGTTTGTTATAGGGCGGATAGGAATTTGATAAGAATTGGATGATTGTCTGTCTGATCCATTAAACATTTTTCAAAGTAGGCAAGAAACCATCCAATTTTTTATCAAAGCAAAATCCATTAACCACCTTTGACCTACAAATCCAGTCTTAAAAATTAACCCTTTTGTTACACACTATTAAATAAGTATTTGTTATTTTTAATATAAAAAAGTTTTATAATTTGCATAGGGTCTTAAAATAAATTCTTAAAAATATTGTAAAATAAAATATAAATGGTAAAATGTTCTCATATATTTACTCTTGCATTTTCTTATTTAATAAAATTAATGCTGTTTTAATTGAGTAATAAAATGCCAATTTTTGCAATATTACTAGAACATTTTCCAAAATCTTATAATTTTTCCATTAATTTTCGTTAATTATTACAACCAAAACCTAAAAATAAATACAAAATTTAAAAATAATTTCAGATTAAAAACTGCCAACTTCGAATTTTTCAAATTTGCAGGATTTATAGCTGTTCGAATTAAATTTTCGATTTTCAAATTTATGTAATATTTGCTGGAATTGATTTTATTCTGCTGTATTTCTTTCTTTTTCAGTATTCCTCAATGTAGTTTGTTCGTTCCATCACATTCCAGAATTCCGGATATATCTAAAATTATTAAAAATAAATAATTAATTTTCAAATCAACAAGAACGCTTTTACTCAACTCGAGTCTAATACAAAGTATTTGATATCATTTTTATTCCGAAATGTCCAAAAATGTCTTCCATAATGAAATACGGCATTCTTTTAGTACCCTACTTCTTTCTTAATACTTTTATGAAGACCCAAATTTGATTCACCTAGTCCAAAATAATTTTAACATAATCATACACATTTACATGTACATAATTAAATTTCTTATATTTTAGTTGTAAAAGATTGACACTCATCATATTGCTCTCCTTGTAATTTTCTTCATTGTTTTCTAAAAAAAAAAACAAAACAAAAATAAAAAAAAATTAAAAATTTTATAATGAAATTTATTTTTAATTTATTTTTAATAATAATTTTTTCCTTTTTTAATATTTTTTGTTTTTGTTTATTTTTTTGAAGACTGATCTCATGAAATAAAGGATATTTTTAAATTATACTATAAGGAATAATAGATACTATAAAAATGAATTAGAAATTTATATAACAAAAAAAAAAAATAAGAAAAAATACAATTTATTTAATTTTTAATAGAAAAATAATGGTGTAATTGTAGTTGTAAACTACTTTTATATAACAATATAAAGAAATTATAAGAAAAACATAAATTTGAAGAGAAAATTTTACTATATAGAGAATTCAAAATAATACGGAAAGTTTATATAACAGAATCGGATTTTAGGGCTCATTTCGTAGATGATATCGTAAAAATGTAGGCATGTGAAAATTATAAATTTGTCTCAAATTTTGAATCTTAATATGAAAGTGTTATAATTTTTTAAATTAAAACAAGGAACCTAGTTCGCCGAACCTAATTGATTGAATTTATTTTAGAGTTAAGAAAAGTGTTGAGTCTAGACCATTCATTGGTTACAGATACAGCGTGACATATGTAAATTCTTCAAAAATTTATTTTTTTAATCACGCATTCAATACCACATAAAAACACTTGAACAATAATGACTCTTTCAGTATAAAAAATTTTAAGATGCAATAAGAACCTATCTGAGCATTAATGATTTGTCAGAAGAAACAAAAATAACATATTTTCTGTTCTTAACTCGATTTAGGCGATGATTGCAAGTCTACAGAGCTAGCATTTCAACTAAGGCGACGTATGAATTTGCCAACAACTTTGGTTTTAATAATCATAGATTAATCAAATTTTGTGAGAATATAGAACGCGATTTTGAGAATTCAATAACACAAATAATTCATTTCGAGTAATAGGCGAGCGGTTTGTGTTTTTGACCATGCGGTGTTTTTAACCGTAGAAATTTCTAAATAACTATGACATATAGTAAACTTGTACTGATTCGTATTGAACATTCAGTTGGAGTTAGGGTATATAAAATGCGCCTCTGGTTTTTATAAGAAATGTTATTATACCGTTTTGTTGTGTTAATATTATGTATAAAAACAATCACAATATTTACATATACACTATATAGAAGTACGTGTTAATATCATTTTAATTAAAAGAAAAAAAAAAATATCAATGCACTAAGATTGTATGTGTATGTACAGAAAATAAATTCTCATAGGTTCATAAAAATTAAATAAAATTGGAATTATAAATTTTAATTTAAAAATAATTATGACGAAAATTTAAAACTATAAGTTTTCTTTTTAATAAAATAAAAATTATTTTAATTGTAATTTGAAATTTGAAGGTAAAAAAATTGAAAATTATTTTAAATTTAAAAAATTTAATTGCAAAAGTTCTATACTTGGCAGATTAAAAAAAATTAAATTAAATAATTTTCCTGAAGGTGTAATGAGTATTTGAACAACAAAATCATTTAATTTTACTTTTTCATTAATAATACTGAAAATTAGATTTTCGATTCCCTTTGTACACGACACTTTTTCTCTATGCGATATGATGATTTTTGTCCGGAAATACTTAATTAAGTAAATTCAATTCAATTTGAATAATAAATATACTTATAACAGTTTGTAAAAATCTGGCTAGTATTTAGCGTTTAAAGGCAGGAAACTTAACTAAAACTATGATGAAAATAATCAATGCTGGGCATCATATCCTATTATAATTTCCAGTTGTTGAAATTTTTATATTTTTTTCAATTCTACGAGGGCTGTCCTAGAATTAAGTAACACAAAAATTGTGAGTAAACGCGGCACTCATCTTGCGCAAAGCTTTTTCATGTCCAAATTTTTGGTCAATATTCGATGTACAGCACTTTTTGATAAGCCTACTATATCAGCTAACTTACGCACTTTCAATCGACGCTCGTCTAATATAATTTTGTGGATTTTATTAACCGTTTCTAGCGTGGTAACCTCATTTGGTCAACCAATGCGATATTCATCTTCACAGCTTGTACGGCCACATTAAAACTGCACTACCCAATTTTTAATCATTGCATATGAGGGAACAGACTCCCCTAGTATAGAATATAGTTCATTTTTGATACCGACTGGACTAAAAACTTTCAAATAAAAATATTCAAGAATGACATAACGATGACCAATTTTATCCATATTAAAAATTTACTGAAAAGTTTCACTTTTAATAGTCGGTAATCTGAAAAAAAATAAAAATAAAGGTGTTACAGTTAATCCTGGCTTTCTGCCAGGCTTTTTTTTCAAAATTTTTGTGTTTTCTTGGTTAGGCTACTTATAACTGTTATATAAGCCAATCCAATATAAATGAAACAGAATAATTAATCAAAAATTCATTTATAAAATATTTTCAAAAAAAAAAAATAAAATAAATTTGTAAATTCTATTCTCATTTTGATTTTTTAATCCAATTTAATTTTTACTTTACATTTACAGTATTAATTTTATTATTTACATTATAAATTAAAATTAATATTAAATTGAAAATAAAAATTTTAAATTAAATTAAAATGATATTATTATTATAATTTTTGTTTATTAATAAAACAAATATTTTATTTACAAAAAAAAATTATAATAATTCAGTGTTAAAAATGGTAAACGTGTTCTTTTTTTAATTTTGTTATATAATTTAATTAATATTTTTTTATTTAATAAAAAGTGAGAAGAAAAACAAGTGAGAATAATATCGCGTTACTCATGATTTTTTTGCAATTTTTTTTTTTCAATTTATTTTATTTATTTAATAAAAAAAAAAATACGGTTAATTTACTGTAAAAATATTGACGAATAATAAATCTCTTGGTATGACTTTTTTTTTGTTCGTTGTCCTTTAAAATCAACAATAATTTTGTTTTAATTAAAATTTTTACTTTTATTTCGTGTTATAAAAAATAATTACTTATGTGGTCTATATTTTTTTTTTTGTTATTGTTTTTTAATTAAATTAACATTTTAATTTTGTATACTGACGCTTTTGTTTTTTTTTTTGTAAATCCTTTTACTCTATTGACATTTAATCATAAAGTGAAGTAATCGGTTCAACAGTTAATATAAACCATGGGGTAAATAATGTCAAATATTTACTTTTAATTTTTTTCTTTCGGTTTCATTTTCTTTTTATTATTATTAAATTAAATTGAATATTTATCCACTTTGCGATAATAATTTAATTATATTTTTGATGGTATTATGAATATATAGAGACAATACTAATACTGTTATATTACTTACATATTACTATTAATATTGTTATATTAAAATAATTAGTACAAATATTTGTGAGTTTTTAAATAAAGAATAAAATATTTTGGAATATTAACGAAAAATTAAATATCAAATTACTTGAAACTGAATTTGGCATTATATTGGGGCTTATTATGTGTATCGAATCAATAAGTGATGGAGATATCGTAAAAATTTCAAAATTTTTATTATAGACACGAATCATTTGTATGAATTGGTTTGTGTTTACAATAATATTATTACAACTTTTTACGATTATTATTATCACCATCACTAACTTATTGATTTGATACTTAAAATAAGCCCGAATCTTAACACATTTGTTCTGTATATCATCTTCTTACTCACTATTGGTGGGTAGAAAATCAGTGTTTAATTATCATAACATATCTATTCCTATAATGAAGTTTTAAAGTGAGAAGATGGGTTTTTTTGTATAATATATTCCAAGTCTACTAAATTTTAACTACTAAATGAGAACTTAGTGACTGGACTTAATAATTTTGTTTGAAACTGACAAATTAAATTAATATTTTAAAATTTTTATATGATATTCTGAGCAAAATGAGAATCTAATAGGAAAAATGGATTAAATTTTTTTTCATAATCAGTTTTACTCACAGGTTCATAAATTTTATATAGTTTTAAATTTTACAGTTTGTATGCAATCCATATTGTATAATATTAAAAATTTGAGAAAAATAATACAGGAAAAGACCTAGATATTGCATACCATTCAAATTATTTTTCGCATAAGACTACGTAGTGTATAGAGCATAGAAAAGGAGCAAAATATTTGCATACATAAGAATATATAAAAATTTAGAAACAAAACTCTAGAATTTTTAAAAATGTTTAGAAATAATTAACTAGATCCACAAATTTCTAGCTTAAATTTCCACTTAAGTTCAAACCAAATATTTAAAACATTAAAATCAATTTTTAAAGCATTAAAAATTCTTGTATATCATAATATTTTTATATTTTATTTAATTTAATATTCTCAGTTAATTACTATTTCTATATTTTAATAATTGCAATTCAGTAATTAACTACACTCAACACTTAATTTCGTCGGTATACAACGAATGTTAAAATCTAAACTAAGAGTAGAATATATTAAATTTCAGAATACTGCAATGAAGTTTATAAAAATTATTATGTAATATTCAACTAATATAATAATTATTAAGAATATTGTACATTAAAAAAAACGCTCTATTATCTAATATAAACATAATTTAAAATATGGGATAACAAACACTGCCACATGTTATGTAATTAATGTCATTTACAAAATAGCTATAATATTATATTGAAAAATTATTACTATGAATTAAAAAATTTTTGAAAAAATTCTAAAAATGTATGTAGCTATTATATTATGTAAAAAAAACGTCAGAAAAATTACTATTATATTTTAATAAAATTAAAAAATTCATTAAACAGATTCAATTTTAAAACTATTTTGTAATAATTACATTCGATTTAAAGTAAAATTTAAATATCCTGTTTCTTCCTGTTTTGGAATTGAATTTAAAAATAAGTGAATTAAAATCCATCAATATATTATTCTATATATATTACATTATTTACATTATTGATTATTTAATATTATTGTAATATTATCTTACTTTATTTCAATTAAAATTAATAATTAATTAAATAGAAATTATAAAATTAAATTTTCATGCAAATTTTAATTTATTCTATTGTATAATTTAATTACATTTTATATAACAAATTTAATCTACAAAATTTGTTTTAAAATTTCAAAAATTTCTATATTTGAAAATATTTGTGTAAGCCTATAAAATATTGCTCAATTAAATGCATTTAAATTGAATAAAATATATTAAAGTATAAAAATAAAGAGCCCTTCATTCAGTTCATAGTTTTCAATTCTGCTTTCAATTTAAAATAACTTTTCTTAAAATATTTTCAATAGAAATTAAAAATAATTTTCCAATATCATTGTTCAAATAAATTCAAAATTAATACACTAATGATAATTATAAAGATAAATTAAACTAAGACACAACTTCCTTAACTATTACAATCTTTCCAATTTTAAGATTTTGTTACTATTGGTTCGTTTTGAAAGCATGACCTTCAGCATAAACCGTTTCCCAATATGTAAAATGCGTGAACCTTATATAAGTTATTAATTCCAATGCGACATGACGTACGTGCAATAAATTCCAAAGCAATATGATGCACGCTTCATAAATTCCAATTTACGTTGCCAACGCAAGTGATTATTATTTTAGTCTTTTTTTTTTGCATTTCTTTAAAAAAGCTTATTAATGCAGAAGTGGTTCTTATATGGTGACAAAATAAATGACAAAGAAAACATTTTTCTAATAATTTTTAAAATGTCAAACGCCATCTTTAAGTCAATCTTAATTGCAAATGATTGTCACTTCACTTGCAAAGGCAAGCGAATGACGTTATCAAAATGATTGTCATAATCTCTCACAGTCTGATACTCGGAAACGATCATGTGCTCTTCTAATTAATTTGAGCTATTGAATGATGAGCTATTGACGATTACACATTTCATGTTTTTTCAAATTATTAAAACATCAAAAATAATAATTAAATGCTTTTACTTCTTTCTTAGATAAACTTTAATTTTGAACTATTTTGCACCGAGTTATTTTTGTATTAATTCTACTGTAATTAAATTACTAATGTAAGGCTCTTGTGACAAAATAAATAAAATTGAAATTAAAATTAATAATACGTAATATATTTAATAAAATCTTCTGTTACATATTTTATATAAAATCATCATTATAATTTTTAAGTAATCTTGAATTCCAAAATGCAGTAATACGATATTAGTATACACAATTCAGCAATTCACACTCACAAATTGAATTGTGAGTGTGAATTAATACTGTATTGTTGCATTTCGGAAGACAAGGTAAAATAATTTTAAATTAATTAAGTTTAAATTATTTTAATTATATTTTAAAATTAAATTTCCAAAAATATTTCAATAAAAATCATAAAAAAAAACAACAAAAAAACTAACTTATCTCTTATTAATTAGTTAATAAGGTTAGAATTAGAGTATGTACTCATAAAATATTAAAAACTAAGAAATATTATTAATTAAAAATTAATTTTAATATCTTAAAAATAAAATATAAAAAGTCAATTTTTTAAAAAATAAAAAAAAAATTGATTTCAAAAGTACCTGAATTTAGAAATTTTATTAAAATTTAAGGTGATATTTTCAATTTCATCTTTTTTTTCGTATTATTATTTTGTAAATGCTTGTTAGTGTCTTATTAAATATGAATTTAAATATTGAAAACAAAAAATATAAAAAAAAATTATTGAAATTAAATGAAAATATTGAAGAAGAGAGAAAAAATTAATCCAAAAAATTATTAATGATAAAATTATCTTAATTATTATTTAAAATTAATTACGATAATTATTTTTAATTTATAATTTTTTTTTATAATTAAATTAAAATATAATATAAGACTAAATGTGCATTAAATTAAAAAGAAAAATTCAATATAATTGTACATCGATTTTAATTAAGTTTTGCAAGAAAAGAAAAATTAAAAATATAAATATAAGAATTTTTTTAATTATTAAAATAAAAAACAAATAAAAAAATATTAAAAAAAAAAAAATAAAATATTTAAGAGAGAAAATAATTTTTTAACAAAAATTAATTACAATAATAATAAAATTTAATTTATATTTTAATAATTTTAAATTTTTATTTTACAATTTAGATGCAAAAATACGAGATTATACGAAAACAATGCGCGTATAAACAATTTACAGGGTCCTTTAACATTAAATTCAACCATTTTAACTCAAAATTTTTAAATCAAACAAAACCATTTTCAATTTGAATAGGTGTTGCTTGTTTGAACCAAAAATTAAATGAGTTCAATTAAACCATTTCGATAATCTAAATATTGATACGAAAATTATGGTAATAATCAGAAAGAAGGAATCGGAAAGAAGACGGTCGGAGCAATGGAGAAGTCTTTCGGGGCTGCGGCAATCCAAGGAGCTCCTGGGAGATTATGACCAGAAGCGATTTAAGAAAATTATAGGGATGGGCAAGAAGCAGGTGAGAGTCCTCACCGGCATTTTGACGGGTCACTGCAGAATTAGGGGACACCTCAGTCGGCTAAGATTAGAAAATGAGGATACTTGCAGATTCTGTGGAGAGTATGAAGAGACCGCGGTGCATCTCCTGGGGGAGTGTGATGCTCTTGCTCGTTGGAGGGGGGAGGTGCTGTGGGGCTTTGTTCTAACGGTGGCGGAGTTACGGTCTTCTTTTTAATAATTTCCATAATCAATTAATTTGTTTTAATTCGTATAACATTATAGACTCAGAAAATTATTTAAAACTCAACAAATTTTTTAAATCTGAATTCATTACATAATTATTTTGTTTTTTTTTTTTTAAATAATACAAATAAAAGAATTTGATTAAAATTAATCAATTTATTTATATTAAAAATTAAATTTTAATATAATTTATGATTATTTACCAAAACAAATAAAATATTTATTTTATCCAATATTAATTATTGAAAAAAAATATTAACAATAATTATGTATTTTTTGTTTTTCAAAAATGCCCACCATTATTAAATAAACGTTTTATTTTTTCATATTTTTTTACAATTAAATTTAATGAAATTTCGATATTTAAATTAAATGTGTTTAAAATTTACTCAAAAATTTTTTTTTTTTTTTCAAATTAATTTTATTAATTTTTACAATATAACAATAATGATTTTGTATTTTAATATTCAGAATTGTTTTGCGAACGTCAATTTTGTACCAGATACTCGGAACCAGAATATATACAAGGTGTTCGAATTTAATTTTAACTATTTAAGTAGAAAATTCGAAATCAGTCACATCTTAAATGAAAAAGAAGGAAATATAAAATCCTGAAAAGCATTATACTATTATATTGGAACAAATTACATAAATTATGCAAATTATTATATTATACAATGAAGGTATCCATTTTGTTGCTCCACATTCAATATGTATTTCTTTAATTTAAAAAGCCCCAATGTATATACTCCAAAATAGTTATTGAAATCAGTTTTCATAACAATATTGTTGTTCAACGCCTGCTTCCTTTTAAATTTTAACAATATTCCGATATATTATCATTAAAGAAATCATACATTTCCGTCAGTGAACAGGCACAATGAACTACAAGCCTAAAACGAAAAAGTATATTTTAGATATTTTAACTACAACATAATTAAAGTGTATTTTCGAAAATATATTTATATCGAAATGTATTCGAAAAATGTTATTATTATACTGTACATTGCATAATCAAAGGAAAAAAAAAAGTATATAAATGTATAACACAAGTTTTATGTCACAGATAAATTCAAAATTTCTACAAATTTTAAAAAAACTTATTATTTTCATTTAAACGCTTCAATGAACACATTACAATTAAAATTGCAGAAATTGCATTTTATGATAATTTAATTTTTCGTAATAATTTTTGTATGTATGTACGTCTGTATAAAATTGCAGCAGCATATTGTACTATCTGAACAATAAAATTATTAATTATATTATTATACAATGTAATGTACATACTAATATACATAAGTATAAAATTGTAAAATGGATACGTGATAATCTCTAAAAACTACATCACCATAATATTATATAATTGACATTTAAATTGAAAATATGAAGTATAAAGAACAA
The DNA here is from genome assembly GCF_029603195.1 of Condylostylus longicornis. Lineage (NCBI taxonomy): Eukaryota > Metazoa > Arthropoda > Insecta > Diptera > Dolichopodidae > Condylostylus > Condylostylus longicornis. The sequence goes on from NW_026577982.1 coordinate 9,991,230, forward strand.
AATTAAAACTAATGTACTATATACAATATAAGAAATTTCATTTTAAATGACAAAATACATGAACACCCAACAAAACTATAAGAATGTTAAAAAATTTTTCAATTAAAATGTTCAAGAAAATTTAAAATTTTTCTCATATTTGAAAAACGCGACACTCTTATACAGAAAAACAAAATTATTTCTGCTTAAAAACAAAATTATTTGCGTAGAATAAATTACAAGAATGAAAGTGTCTCCATACATCCATACAAGTACAATCGTATTCATTATATCGATAGGAATAGAAGTGTGTATGTATTTCAGAAGATTCAAAGTAATTCTTCAATTCAATTGATAAAAATGTTAGGGTTGGCAATTGAACACGTATTTCTAAGTTCTACCCCTTCATGGTGGTGAATATTTGATTTTTTGCCTTTTTGAAGTAAATGTCAGAATTCTGAATTGATATCTCAAAATTAAATATTACTGTATAAACTGGTACTGTAAACTATAACTTCTAACTCTTACTAATACTGTAAACAATTATTGTTATACAAATATTAACTATAACGATAACGGTAAATCATATTTCTTGCATTTTCTGTCATACCTTTAAAATTCAAAGAAGTCATAGTTTGTTAATTTATAAATCTTACAATTTAATTGTATAAAGATTATTTTGATCTGCTTCCGGACGCGAATTATCTTAAAAAGCTAGAATTTAACAAGAATCTCTAAAAAAACCTAGCATCATTTATAATAAGAGAAATAATTCACAATTTTCATTCTTTCTCAATTCAAATATTAATTTAGTAATGTTGGCAACTCTATTTATAATTATATACATTATACATATTATTTTTATATCGTTAATATAAAATTTCTTATTTTAGATTAATTTAAAATTCATGATGTTTATTGACTTCAATTTTCTATTAGCAGCACTATATACATTGAGAAATTTCTATGAAAAAGCAAAGACGATATACAAAAATAAATACATTAAAAGAGTATAAAAGAAATTAAATGTCATGAATTGAATAATAAATGCATATTGAATATGCTTAATGTTATACATATAATATAATGTAATAAAGAGTACCTATACATATACTTACAAACACATTGAATTTAAATACTTATGTTAAAAAAAATATTGAGTCTCTCAAAAAATATATTCAATTTAGTGATCTAAAAAAAAATTTTGGCATTAAAGTAAAATTTTTACAATTAAAATTGAATTTATTTGTTAAAATTTAATATCCTTGCTAACTTCACTGGGGTCCTATATACTATGTGTAATTCGATTTTCGTATTCGGAAAAATGATAAGGTAGGGAGCACCAATCAATTTAAATGGTACTATACTTTTTCATTTATGCAATAGTTTCACGAAAATCAAATTATGTAGTACGGTCTCTGGGTCAAATAATAATGACGTTCATATAGACATTCTTTAAAATATTTATACGATATGATGCGTGATGATCCAAGAAATTGCAATGTCTAAACTAATTTTGAACCTGTACTGCAGATTAGTGTCAAAAATTAGTGAAAATTTTGATTTAAATTTAATTTTTCGGGATAATTAAAGTATTATACAAGCATTGCAGTCTTAAAAAACTTCTATTTTTGAAAATCTCGTATTAAGCTATCAAATTTTAAAATAAATGGCTATAAAAATTGAGCAGGCATTAGTTTACACCTTTGAAATTAAAATCATAATATTATTGTCAAATTTTATTATTATTATTTTCAAGGAAGCCTTTATATGCGGGAATTGAATATTATATAACTATAATAATTATTAATTGTAAAATTTTCATGTCAAAAATTTTCATTAAATCTCATGTACATTATAATTTAAATTTTAAATCATAATTAATTTAATATTTAATTTAATTAATTTCAATATAAAATCCAATAAAAAAGCAAAATATGATTTTAATGTTAATAAATAATAAGGTAGACAGACGAACTAATTGACAATATTGAATTTAAAATTTCAATAATAAATTCATTTAATTTAAACTATATCTAAATACAAAATGAAGTAATAATGATAATAAAAAGTGTGTATGAATAAAAATTTTAGAATTAATTGTAAGATCAACTCAAATCACTTAGATTTCCCTTATGTTTTATTTTTCATAGCTATAAACAAAAAATATTCAATTTTTTTAGGATTTTGAATTCACAACTGTGTTATTTTTTTTGATTTAATATTATTAATTATAATTTTAATAAATTAAGTAATTATTACACATAATATGAATATTATTTTAAAAAAAAATTTTTTATTATGAAAAAATAAGAAATAAATATATGAATAGAAAAAAAAACCCAATTTATAAGCGTAAAAAAAAAAAATAAAATTTAATTTTTGCTTTTAAGAAAAAAAACAATAAAACTATAAATATAGAAATTTTTAAAAAAAAATTCAATTATTATATAAAAAACGATGAAAAATATTTAATAATTATATTAAATTGAAAAATTGAAGAATGAAATATTTTTTAAATAAAAAGATGAGAAAAAAAAAACAAAAAATAAACGAATAAAAATTACGAAAATTTGCATTTTTCTTTTACTATTAAAATAAAAAAAAAAATTAATAGATTTACGGCAATATTTAATTGAAAAATTTTAATTAGTTTGTATATTTCCCACGGGGAGGATACGCTCGAAAAATATTTGATTATATTGTTTAGACTCTCAAGCATAACGCCAGTCCGTATTTAAATTTCTGGTCGATAAAATAATAACGAATTGTCATATAAAGAAGTTGTTATACTTAAGGTACGAGATAATGGCATCATATACATCAATATGTTCTGGAAGCGTCGAAACTACCATATATGCAAAGTAAACATTTTCAGTGGGCGCCAAAATAAAAAAAAAAATAAATTTTAAAAAATAAAAATTTTTTCCATCACATGCTTTCCAAAAAATTTCTTTCTATTAATAGCAAAATTGACTTGATGTCATGTACGTCTATATAAGTTAACGTTGCACATTATTTCAGACTTTAACCTATCATCTTTCATCCAAAAATTTTAATTCGAAAATTGCGAAATCGTCAATACAGCAATTTTCGGTGTGAACTACCTTAAAATTTAGTTTACACAAAATTCGTCGAATGGTCGACGTTGCAGCTATAACAATTATGCTGATATTGCAAGTAGAGCGATCGGTAATAAAAAATAAAATTTAATAAAATTTGTTCATTATTATTTGATAATTAGAAGTGATAAGTAAAAAAAATTTTAAAATTACTTTAAAATAAAATAAAGTAATTTTTTCTGATAAAATAATATTATAAAAGAAGTAAAGGTAAAGGACAGAACCCAGGTGGACGCCACAGAACTTTAGTTTATACAAACATTGTAATATAAAAGGATGAGTGTCTAATTTCAGGCTTTCATTATATGATTTATTTTGCACTCAGCTAATTAAGCTACAAGTAAATGGTTATTATTATGCACAATGTAAAATGTCTATTACATATTTTTCTTTTTGCGGGGGGGGGGGGGCGGCGTACTTTTTGCAAAATACATTCAGCACCGAACAAGTTACAACTAGACCTGTGTCCCGGATACATTAATTACTTTCATATGATGTTGGCAGCATTCCATAATGCAGAAAAAAAAAAACCCTAAATTTTGATGATGTTGTTCGAATTTTATATAAAATGAAGTTTTCGAAATAGGTACTGGATGCTTGATATAAAATTTTGGCAATGAGTAGTACTAGTTGTATGCATATATTTTAATTGTCATATTACTAATTTTTTGACCTTTTTTGTTGAATTTTAATGTAAAAAATTGGATATTGGCGAGTAATTCGCTTGGTGATAGAAATGTCAACGTGAATGGGTTGTCATTATATTTAGTTTTGGATTTAAATACAATTTAGAGGCAGAAATTCAAAACTTTTTTTAATAATATGAAATACTACTATTACCAAACCAATTGGAATAAGGCATCTGTCTTCCTTTAGAAGTAGAAGTACTTTTTCCATGCATACAGTTGGCGTAGACACTACATACTTGTCAATAAGAATATCAAGTAATCAGAGCAGTATTTAAAATTCTATATAATGAAAATATGATAGACTTTAAATTTCAAAAACATAGACGAACCTACTACTATCTACGATAAAATATCTATTCATGATACGGAAATTTAACCCTCTCTCTACTATATAATTGAAGATTTTGAATATTTTGAACTATTTCCTCTCTTATTTTTGACAATTTAATTCGATAAAATTTGTTTGAAAAAAAAATTTAAACTTTCAAACAAATAAAAATTAGGAAAAAATAATGTCGACTTTAAAATTTTTGAAATTAAATACTGCCATACTCATAAAGTTTTTCTAAGAGTACCTTTAATTCTTGAAAAACTTTTACATTTATAAGTTATATGCTTACATATAAATAGAGTATTTATAAAATAATACAGGAAAACAATCTAGATATAATTTTTACATTTTAAAAACTTTAAATTTAATTAAGCTGAAATAGAATACGAGGAAATTTAAACTTATACTACTTATAAGTGACGTTAGTGTTCATATTCTTTAAAAAAGAAAAACCACGAAGAAGCGTCTAATTAGACATTAAATAACACACATATAAACCTACATAATTAAAGTTTAGTTTGGTTTTATTAAGGCTTAATTGAAAATATAGGGTAAAAAATCTTGTTACTGTACAAGAAATTTGTTCAAGGAATTCAATTAAAGAAAATTTTCAAAACGTTCCAGTCAAAACTTCATTTTAAAGAGAAAGAAATTGAGGAACCTACTCTTTTTCAAAACCCAACACCTTCTATGGTAGCTGTCTATCCCTATAACTTTAATAGAAAGTTCAAAATTCTTAAAGTTTTTTTATATTTTACCTTATTCTTTTAAAAATAACTTTTACTTATTGGAAAACAAGGAAAAACTTTTTTCTTTTCTTGTTGTCAAAATGCATCCTTTAAAAAATTTTGTTATAGTTTCTACAAAAAAAAAATCAAGAAACCGTAAAATGTATAAGGGGAAACGTTGTACAACTAATTGAAAAAAATATTCTGAAATGAAATTTACAAGAATGATTGATTTTGCTTTTATTAAAAGTTTTAGCAGTTAAAACTCGCAAATTATTTTTTTAATTTTTGAATTTTTCCCGAGTATTCTCGAATTTTCTTTAATTTCCAAAAATTATGAACAATTAGGTGTTTTTAGAGCGCAGCGCGTTTTAAATCAAAAAAATTTTCTTTCCTTTAACAGGGGTTAGAAAATAAAGGAAAGGTTTGCCTAATAACAAATTTTCTAGTATACGTGCCATTCCAATTCATATTATCCTGTATAGTCAAATCACACACGAACCTGTACGAATTCTATTTTATCAATGATTCTGACTGCAGTGTCGGTTGTTTCCTATATCCTTTAGTACAAAAATTAGAGTATCTGAAACAAATGAGCGATAATTGCTTCAAATACACTGCGTTCTAATGCTATTTACGATAATAACTTGGTTTATGAACTCAAATGCAAAGAATGAAAATTTTTTGGCAATTCATTTTCCTAAACTTAATGGACCCCCACCCTAACTTTTTCCTTATTAAATATCAAATTGTAGTTGTACATATAATCAAATTTTTGAGCAAAATTGAGCGATATAAGAAAGAAAAACTGCGTCTTAAGGGTTGAAAACTAAAACTACCCCATTTCTACTAAATCTACCCTATTTTCAGCTATACTCTATTCACAGTTCCAATTTTTTCTTGATACCACCATAATCAGATACAGTTGGCTCAACAATAAATCAGTATGAAAAAATAGTATACGACGTGTATAATAAACTTGAGTTTCACCTTTTATTTTAGCCGCCATTATTCAATATTCCATTCTTTTAATTTATCCAAAAATCCATTCAAATCATGTTAACTGTCATGATATTGCATATTAAAGACCAAAAATATGGGAAGTTAAAGTATTAATTTCTATACTTGCAGTCAAAAATAAAAGTTCGAATATACATGTATGAGTATGTGCTTACTTTTATAATAACTTGTTTGAATGCATATCTGTTAGACACAATATCAAAAATTTTCTTTTATTATTACTGTCATGCTAATAATAAATTTTACTATGTTATAACAATAACATTTTCAATATGATAATGTGAAAAGGAAAAGTATAAGTTGCTGTATAGCGTACGTCACACAAGTCACACATGTATGTACATGTAACATGTTATTAAAATTTTATAATATGTATATGAAATAAATATTTAAAAGTTTGAATATTAATTATTTCAAGTAGCTACATATTATATAAATAATGTGAATTCTATATGACTAAGTACATACATATTATGTATTATACAACGATTGTATTATGTTGCATCATACACAAACTTATTTAAAATTATAGGTGCATAATTCAAAGTTCGAAATATTTAATGAAGTGCAATTTTGATGTGAATTTCCTTCCTTCCGCCTCATATTTTATAGTTTTTTTTTTTGCTGTTTTATACTCCATTTATTGTAATGTGTGTAAGTAGTTGGTCTTACATCAAATTATATATGTATATGCAATGTGAGTTGTAGTTATACACAGTATCCATGAGTAAATGACTTTTCTAAAACAGGGTAGGGTGATAGAATGGACTAAAAACTAAATAGTAAAATAAAAAATTATAGCTGATCTTGTTTGAGTCGTCGAGACTTGAGGCTTGTGGCTGGAGTGCTCACTGGACATTGTCTTACAATGGTTTATTGAAAAGGATGGGGCCAGGTGGATAGTGAGCTACGTACCGATTTTGCTTGGAAGAGGATTATACGGCAGACCATCTGATATGCGTGTGTAAGGCTGTGGCCCGGTTAAGGCTTAAGTGCTTCTAGTGGGACTTTGTGACCTCTTCGGAGGTCTTAAAACTCTAAGTGATCGTAATACTGATATTCGTCAGTGACTTAGAAATTGTGCTTATGTAACTGGATCGTGAATCACAAAAGATTCTACGGATTGGATCAGGAGGTCTACGGCGACCCGATCCCCCCTTTAAACATAAAGAAAAATAATAATTATTTTCATTTGAGTTCAAGTTTTCGCTTCATATAGTCAGCTTAATTTTATTAAGATTTTTTTACAAAATTTTTAGTTTGTCTGGACTTATATCCTGCAACCCAGGTTATAAGGTTCGAGAATTCAATCAATTCTTGAACATGGAAAAAAACTAGTGCCAATGAACTCTAGAGAAATATCGTTGCAAGCTAAATGTTTCCTATCATCTTTGATTCGAACAGGTCACGTTACCTTCAGCAACATCATCTCGAGTCTTGTACGCTCAGTGTGAAGAATACATGAATAAGCATAATATACTAGAACGTATATGTCCGTAACATAGCATCTTATATAAAATTATTTCCTATATATTTCTAATAATAATCAAAAAACAAAATGTTTTAAAAACCCAAAAAACATTATCCGGTAACATGAAAAATCAATCATCATATTTCACTGTTGCACAGGTATAAAATGTGTTCCACCTGTATTTTTCCACTATTAATTTTTTTGAATTATAATTTCGTATTCCCGTCATATTCAATTAAAAGAAATTGAAAAGTATAAATAGAAAAAAAAAATTATTTAAAAATAAATGTGATTAGTTTTGTATAAAAATTGCATAATGTTATGAGAATATAGAAAATTTTGCGATAGGAAGAAGTAGAAGTTGGCCTCCATATGTGAAATATTATGTCAGTTACATAAATAATATTTAATATAGAAAATAAAATTATGACTATTTATGTTCCCTATAATATGAAAAAGAAAAACAGCAACTACCCATAATATCCAATATGATTCACGTCGTATGTTCAGTGTTATTTTTGATTGAAATGCATGCAATTTTAAAAAGAAATGAAGTATTTTTCCTTTTTTTATACGTGTACACCAATATATTACATGTGTAGGCATTATGATCCTTTCAGTCCTTCGTACAGGAGTTCACGAAGAGGAATAAAATTTTTAGAATTCGATTAAATTAAATAAAAATATTATTAGGGCTTATTATTTAGAGACATTTTTTTCTGAGTGATTATTGAAAATTTTCATTAAAATAGCTATATACTGCTTAAAAATGAAAGAGGGTTGGACTATATTACTGCGTAAATGAAAGTACTTTAGAAAATGAAAGACTGGATTAGATTTAAAATGCGTTGTCGCAATGCTTTAAATATTCAAAATGAATTTCCTTTTAAAATTTCCATTTTGTAGCTAAAGCACAAGAACTCTTTCTGAATTTCAAATGAAACAACACTGTTTAAACACAGGTTTTGGCTTAAATTTTACTTCTCGCACACGTGAGATACCAAAACGCTTATTACTAGAGATAACAAAGTTACTTGAGATACCAAAACGCTTACTTCTAAAACAGTGTTTAAAAAAAGCTGTCTTAAATCTAAAGAAACCTGCTTGATGACATTTTGATAGCATTTTCAGGCTAATTTTTGCATTATTAGCCATGCTTGAAGGAATAAACTTCAAAGATTCAAAAAATTTACCCACAGCCATTAAATAGATGGGTGAAGGAACTATTAACAATTATGACAACCCCTACTAATTTTAATGTAAACATCGTATAGAGTACTAAAACAAAGAATTTAATATTTTTCAGGTATCTTTTAATCATTTTATTTTGGATATTTTGGCTTTATCGTAATTTTTAACAAAAATTTAGTAAAATTTTTATAATTTTATTATAAAACGAAATTGTCTTTTAGCACAAATGTAATAGTGTTA